>NC_139604.1:22284740-27084740 GCF_964270895.1 Podarcis filfolensis | reverse complement strand
TGGTTAGACTGGACACCCTGAGAAGCAGACTGACCAAAAAGGAGACCCATGTTGAGACTACGGAAGGCTCACACACACGGCCTATATCCCCCAAGTGCCTAGTGGACAAGAGGACGGTGGGAGGCGCCTTTAAATGTATAGATTCGGAAGACCAATCGCAGCCCCCGCTGGTGTATGGTAAGGCAAAACTAAAACAGACTGTCACATCTCCGAGTACCTGGTTCAACTATCTAAAACTCTCCCCAAATGAAATAGCTACTCCCCCAAGTCCAAACCACCCCCTTAAGTCCCCAAGAGTTATGGATAATCATTCACTTATGCAGCAGATGCCTATTGACAAACTTAATGGGAGTGTTTTTTTAGATGTAAAGGGGTCACTGGGCACCGTGGACCCAACAAATCTACACCATGGAGGGACAAAGAATTAAAGCTGCTGTCCTGGAACATTGCAGGATGGCGCGCTAAGAAAAACAATCAACAACTTGCAATGTTTCTTAAGCGATTCGATATCATCCTCCTGCAGGAGACCTGGCACAGCGACCCCATTCTGTTCAATGGGTATTCTAGTCACTCCCTATTTGCTACTCCATCTGCGAGGGGAGGTAGGCCTAGTGGAGGTTTAGCTAGCCTTATCTCCACAGAGCTCGAACATTCCTTAAAAGCCCTCCCAAACTGCAATTCACTAGCCATGGCAGTCCTCAAATTTAAGAGAGATGCACTGGTAGTGGTCAATGTCTATCTGCCCCCCTGCCAAAAGAAATCTATAGTGAAAGCTAACTGGGCAGAGTTAGAGGCATTCCTAGAGTCCATAGAATCTTCCCACCCTTCTACACCGATTATAATTGGGGGGGGATTTCAACGCCTGTATGGGAATTGATGATAACAATCTTTACAGCCAATATAATCAGATTCAGGACCCTGAAAGCCCAACCGAATCAGGCGTTTCACGGCTTTCTAAAGATAATAAATGCAACTTCTCGGGGCTATGTCTAGCCCAGGTCGCAAAAAGAAGGGAGCTGATGATATTAAGCGGCAGTAACGAAGAGGATCACCCAGGGGAGTATACCCATTTTTCAAAAATGGGAGGAAGTGTGATAGACTATATACTGATATCAAGATTCGCCTATAACTCTGTGTCGAAGTTTCAAGTGGGACACAACACCGAAAGCAACCACCTCCCACTAATTGTAGCGCTCAATGGCCCATCGTTTAACAAACCCACGGCTAACCTTTACTACACCCCCATCGTTAATCTGGGATCACTGGCCCCCAGAAGAATTAAATGGACCCCCATGCTCAATACAAAGCTAACTTATCTCCTCCATTCGGAAGTGAAGACCATCTACTCAGCCATTGTATCAGCTAATACCGGGGAAAAGGCCATGGACTCGTTCAACGAGTTATTAGCAAGACTAAAGACCTTCATAACAACTGAGATACTTAATTCTGTTACAAAGCGGGCAAAGGATCAAGAGAGATGGTTTGATTTGGAGTGTAGACAAGCAAGGAAACGTCTAAGATCAACCTACCGGAATTATAGAAACACCGGAGCACCCTCGCTATTTATGGCTTACATCTATTTAAGATGAAATTACAAACAGCTATTAAAGGTAAAAAAACAAAAAGCTGAGAGATTGGCCTGGTGTAATTTAGTGAAGGCCTCGAATGAGAAAGTCTCAACCTCCTTCTGGCGTACCATTATGGGCCTCCTGGGCCAGGAGTGGATTGGTCCCACATGTGCTGTAGAACCACAGGAGTGGATGAAATATTTTCAAACCCTCTTCTATGACGACAAAGCCCAGCACAATGATCCAAGTGCCTACCCCGAGAATTTACCATATTGGCCTCCTGTCTCCATAGAGGAGGTGGGGAAACTAATTGCCCAACTGAAAAACAACAAAGCCCCGGGCATAGACCACATTCCAGCAGAGCTCATGAAGAACAATATCAGTTGGTGGGCTCCTATAATGGCGTCAATATTTACATTTATCGATTCAACAGGCATAATACCTGGTTGCTGGACAGAGGCAGTAATTATTCCGATCTATAAAAAGGGCCCTATGGCAGATCCAGCGAGCTATAGACCCATTAGCCTCCTTACTATCCCCAGCAAACTGTATGCCAAACACCTCCACATCAAACTAATTGACTGGATGGAAACTGAGGCAGTTCTGGCAGAGGAGCAAGCCGGCTTCAGACAGGGCAGAACAACAATAGACCATTGCTTCGTATTAGCACACCTCATTGACAAATACGTCAATAAAACACGTGGGATTCTATACGCAGCATTTATTGACCTGAAGGCGGCCTTTGACTCGATCTCACGAGTCAAACTTTGGGCTAAACTCAATGCTACCAACATTGACAAAAGATTACTATTCTTGATAAAAAGCCTATATAAAGACTCCAAGTTATATGTAAGAACCTCAGTAAATGGGCAACTAATTGGCCCTGTACCAGCCACCAAAGGAGTCAAGCAGGGCTGTATTTTAGCCCCGGCCCTATTCAACTTATATATAAATGACATGGTCAAATACCTAACATCCCCGGAGTTTCATGCCCCCAAATTGGCCGAAAAATCAATTTCAGCGCTCCTCTATGCGGACGATGCGGTTCTCTTATCACGAACTAAAGTAGGCCTCAAAAGGCTACTAAGAGAATTCTCAGCCTACTGCAGGAGAGATCAACTGGTGGTTAATCACCAAAAAACCAAAGTCATGGTCTTCACTAGGAGACACAGATATCACAGATGGGAGATGGACAATCAGCCAATAGAACAGGTCAAAATTTTCAAATACCTCGGAGTAGTCTTCCAGTCACAGGGGCCTGGGAGGCCCATCATAAATATGCTAGGGAAAAAGCATCTCAAAGCGCCAAAATAGTGTCTCGCTTTTACTTTACGAAGGGGGGCAGACATATCCCAGCAGCTCTGGAGGTCTTTCAAGCAAAACCCTTGGTGCAATTACTCTACGGGGCCCAAATCTGGATGGGAAACCATTGCCACACACTTGAAACGGTCCAGTCTAAATTTTTAAGACAGATTCTAGCCATTCCACCATGCGTACCAAATGCGGCCCTACGGCTGGAGACTGGCCTCCTCTCCATTGAAACCCGGACCTGGTTAAGAACATTCAACTATTGGCTTCGCTTAAACTTAAACCCATCTGGACTACTACCTCTAGTAGCACAAGATGCTCATAGAAGTCGGTGGTCCAAAGTAGTGCATCAAAAACTACTTACATGTGGCCTCCAAGCACAGCATCTCCTGAAAATGGGTCTACCCAAGGCAAAAACCGTTATTGACCAGCGCATGAAGGATATTGAGCAACAGAATAATCTGGCCTATATTAAGAAATTTAGTGCTTGGTACGCTTATCTGCCCCCCTCCCACTTTGATTTTCAGGCACCTTATTTGTCTACCCTAACCACTCAAAAATTTTGGTGCGCCTTTACACTGGCCAGACTAAATATGTTACCATCAGCTGTTCTTGAAGGTAGATATCAAAAAATTTCATTCGAGAACCGGCCCTGCCCCTGTGGAGCTGGTTACGTGGAGACTGTGTCACACGTTCTCTAGTCCTGCTCCCTGTATAAAGATCTCAGGGACGAGACCATCACGCTGCTATTATCTGCCATCCCGGGCCGCTCTAGTGAAGCCAAGTTGTTCTCACTCCTAGCCGACCAGAGCAGCTCGACAACAGAGAAGTTTGCCAGGTTTGTCGAGAGAGCAATGAGACTGAGAGCTGCTGTCTGAATGACATCAGTGTCGTCGCCTAGGATCTTATTATTATTATCATTACCTCTGCCAAGTTTTAAGTACTGAGATTATTTTATGATAACTATTTCCGTAATGTATTTTTGTTTCTGTCTGTCCTTCGATGCAATGGCCTGTTGGCTATGCAAATAAAGTCTATTCTTCTACTTCTACACCAATCGGTTCCTTCAGATGGAGGATGAATGACACCTTATTTAGAGATCAAGAGGTTGTTAAGAAGGCCCAAAAAACCTTGAGAGACTATTTTGAGATAAATTTGAATACTAGTATTGAAAAAAGAATAATCTGGGACGCAAGTAAAGCAGTTATGAGGGGGTTTCTGATCCAACAGAATACAATAAAGAAGAGAGACCAAAATTAAAAAAAAAGATAAAATTTTGGAAAAAATAAAAGAGGGTGAGAAGAAACTAAGAGCGAAACCAAAGTCACAAGAGATTCTGAGAGATATAAAGTTATATCAAGTGCAATATATGAAGATGATGAACCAGGAAATTGAATGGAAAATTAAACAAATGAGACAAAAGACATTTGAATTGGCTAATAAATGTGGAAAATTGTTAGCTTGGCAAATGAAAAAAAGACAAAAGCTCAATACTATCACTAATTTGGAAGTGGAAGGAAAGAACATTCAGAATCCAGTGGAGATTAGAAAATGCTTCCAGAGGTATTTTAAACAGTTATATACACAAGGGCCACAGAAAGAGTTTGACATAGACCAATTTTTAAAAACAAATGGATTACAAAAAATCTCTCAGGAGAACAAGATAATGCTGAACCATAAAATTACAGAACAGGAGGTAGAAGGTGCCATTCAGAATATGCAGTTGGGTAAATCTCCAGGGCCGGATGGTTTAACCTCAAAATATTATAGATCTTTGAAGGATTGGTTAATTCAGCCACTAAAAGAGGTTTGTAACGAAATTTTGGAGGGGGAAAAAGCGCCAGAGTCGTGGAAGGAAGCTTATATTACACTTATACCGAAAACTGAGTCGGAAAAGACACAACTTAAGAACTATCGCCCCATATCCCTGCTCAATGTGGATTACAAAATATTTGCTGATATTTTGGCTAATAGATTAAAAAAAGTATTAGTGGAAGAGATACATAAGGACCAAGCTGGCTTTCTCCCAGGTAGGCACTTGTCTGACAACACGAGGAACATAATCAACATTTTGGAGAAGTTGCAAGTGAATATTAATACTAAAGCAGTTTTAATTTTCATAGATGCGGAGAAAGCCTTTGATAATATTTCTTGGAATTTTATGAAGAAAAATCTCCAGGGGATGGGGGTGGGTCAAGGGTTTGAAAATGGTATAAGTGCAATTTACTCAGAACAAAAGGCTAAGCTAATAGTCAATAATGTGATGACAGAGGAATTTAAGATAGAGAAAGGTACGTGACAAGGCTGCCCAATTTCCCCATTGCTTTTTATTTCGGTCCTGGAGGTTTTGCTAAATATGATTAGAAGGGACCGTCTGATTAAAGGTATCCAAGTCGGAGCCAAACAATACAAATTGAAAGCTTTTGCAGATGACCTAGTTTTGACGTTACAGGAGCCAGAATCTAGTACGAAAAGAGTATTAGAACTGATTCAAGAATTTGGTCATGTGGCAGGATTTAAGCTTAACAAGTCAAAAACTAAAGTTCTTGAGAAAAATTTAACACCGATTGAGAAAGAGAGGTTTCAGAAGGAGACAGGTTTAACATTAGTTAAGAAAGTAAAATATCTGGGGGTTAATATGACTGCTATGAACTTAAATTTATTTAAAGATAACTATGAGAAATGTTGGACAGAAGTGAAAAAAGATTTAGAAATATGGTCAAATTTGAAGCTTTCCTTGTTGGGTCGAATTGCAACTATAAAGATGAATGTATTGCCAAAAATGTTATTTCTGTTTCAATCATTGCAAATTTTGGACAAGATGGACTGTTTCAAGAAGTGGCAAAGAGACATTTCTAGATTTGTCTGGCAGGGCAAGAAGCCCAGAATAAAATTTAAAATATTAACTGATGCAAAGGAAAGAGGCGGATTTGCCCTGCCAGACCTTAAACTTTACTATGAATCAGCAGCATTCTGCTGGTTGAAAGACTGGCTGCTTCTTGAGAACACAGACATTTTGGATTTGGAAGGTTTTAATAATGTTTTTGGGTGGCAAGCGTATTTGTGGTATGACAAGGTTGAAGCACATAAAGCATTTAAAAACCATATTGTCAGGAAAGCATTGTTCAATGTCTGGATAAGATACAAAGACTTATTGGAAAATAAAACCCCAAGGTGGTTGTCACCAATGGAAGCGAAGGCTCAGAAAAAGCTCAATATGGAGGCCAAATGGCCGAAATATTGGGAAATATTGGAACAAGAAGGAGAGACTATCAGTTTTTTTGTTGCTTTATTTCCGTGCCCCCCGCTCTGCCCGCCCAGTAAATAATGTAAATCAAGAGTGTACAGAATTTCAAAACATAAAAATATAAAGGAACCTCCCTGGAGGAGATTCATGGAGCCATCCAGTCCAGTAGAGTAGACCATTTTCCACAGTGGCCAATCGGAAACCCACAAGCAGGGCATGGAGGCAACAGCAGGACACACCCAGAATAAAACCCCAGTCTGAAGAGGCCCTTTGTAAACGGAAAACGTTGCAAAAGTACAATTGGTTGCAAGTTTTTGTACCAGAACCATTGTCGGAGGGCCACTGTTGATCAGCACTGCAGAGCACCGTGGCCTGCAGCCAGTGCTTTTTTCCTGGGGGTATGCAGGGGTACGCATACTACCCCTAAACATTTTGTGAATCTAAGTTTGGCCTCATTGGGGGGCAGTATTTCAATATGAGTAGGAAAATGAGAGTACCCCTAGACATTTTTTTTGAAAAAAAGCACTGCCTGCAGTCAAAAGCTCAAAGTCTCTCTTCAGAGAGAGCCTCTCCTAGAGCACCAGCCTTTTCTTTTTTTCCTTTTTTTTAATAAGTTTTTATTGTTAAAATAGTTCATCATTAATACACATATACAAGCATACAAACATACATTTCATACAATCCTTAAAAGTGTTCAAACATACTTACACTCAATAATTCCTTACACAAATAATTCCTTTCCCCATCACCATCCACCACCCCTCACCCCACCTTTGTGTTTGACTTCCAATCTACTCAATTGCAATTTCTTTCCACTTCTATTACTCTTTCACACACCTTTAGCCTAATTTCATACTTCTTTTTCTATTACACATTGTTATCCATCTTATTTGATATTTCAGTATTTGAAACAGAACTTGTTTATTCTAATAGTTCTGATTTTTCGATATGATTTTGCAAGTATCTTTTAAACACCTTCCAGTCCCTATCTATCTTTTCTTTTGAAATCCTTCCAATTTCTTCCATTGTTTTGGATATATTGTAATACTCCAATAATTTGGCAAGCCACTCTGTTTTTCTCAGTATTATACCACTTTTCCAGTTTTTCGCAATCAGTAGCCTTGCTGCTACTGTTGCGTATAAATATAAGGTCTTATCTTCTTCCTTTAGGCTTCCTGGTACTATTCCCAATAGAAAACCTTCTGGTGTTTTCCTAAATGAGTATCTAAACATTTTTTTCATTTCATTATATATTATTTCCCAAAATTGTTTGATGTTTAAACAATTCCACCATATATGTATCATAGTACCTTTTCCCGTGTTGCATCGCCAGCAGACATCGCTACAATTTTTATTCATTTTTGCTATTCTTTCAGGTGTTAAATACCATCTATGTTGCAGTTTAAGGTAATTTTCTTTCAGTATATAACACATAGTGAATTTCATATCTTCTTTCCACAATTTTTCCCATTGTTCAAACATAATATTTTTCCCAATATCTTGCGCCCATTTAATCATTGATGCTTTAACCAATTCATCCTTTGTTTCCCACTCTAAAATCAGATTATACAATTTAGATATATATTTTTATTTTTCTTGTATTAAGTATTTATCAAATTTTGATATTTCTTTTTCAAATCCTAACTTTTTGTCTTTCGCTAATCTATACTTAATTTGAATATATTGGAACCAATCACTAATATGAGCTTTAATCTCTTTGTAATCCTTTAATTCCAATTCTCCGTTTTCTTCCTTTAATACAGTTTTATAGGTAGCCCAATTTTCTTTCATATTTAATTTTTTCACTGCGACAATTTCTGCTGGCAATGCCCACCAGGGAGTTTTCGGTTCTAGGAGTCTTTTATATTTCTCCCATATTTTATATATAGATTTTCTGATTATATGCCCTAGGAAGCCTTTATGTACTCTCACTTTTTCATCTATTAGATAGGCATGCCATCCAAATCTCGTCTCTACTCCCTCTAAATCCAATACATCCGAGTCATCTAATTTGATCCATTCCTTTAGCCAGGTCAGACCCACCACATCATGATATAACTCCATATCTGGGAGACCAAATCCTCCTCTCTCCTTCTTATCTATCATTATTTTGTGTTTTATTCTTGGCTTTTTCCCTGACCATACAAATTTAGCCAAATATCTTTTCCAGTTATTAAAACATTTATCTCCTCCTAGTATTGGGATACTTTGAAATAAAAACATCATCCTTAGTAATATGTTCATCTTTATTACCGATATTTTCCCTAGTAAGGAAAGATTTAATTTCCCCCATACTTGCAAGTCATTTTTTATTTCATTCCATGTTTTCCCATAGTTCTCATTACTTAAATCTACAGTGTTTGTTGTTAAATTTATTCCAAGATACCTTATTTTCTTTTTAATTTCCAATCCTGTAATTTCTTGTAATTTCACTTTATCTTTTTCTTCCATATTTTTCACTAGTATTTTGGTTTTCCCATAGTTTAATTTGAATCCTGCTAATCTGCCATATTCGTTTATGCATTCCAATATTCTAGGTGTACATTGTAGGGGATTTTCTGTTGTGATCATAACATCATCTGCAAAGGCTCTTAACTTGTATCTTTTTTCACCAACTGCTATTCCTCTTATTTGGTTGTCTTGCCTTATTTTCTTTAATAGAACCTCTAATACTATTATAAATAACATTGGGGATAGGGGGCATCCTTGTCTTGTACCTTTAAAGATATTGATTTCTTCTCCAAACTCTCCATTAATAATAATTTTTGCTTTCTGTTGGTTATATATCGCATTTATACCTTTTTGGAATTTTTCACCTAGACACAATTCTTTTAATAGTTTTTTCATAAATTCCCATGAGATTTTGTCGAAAGCCTTCTCCGTATCAATTGAAATCAGGGCTGCTTGTTTGTCTCTTCTTACTTGTAGATATTCCATTATGTCTATTATATTTCTGATATTATCCTTTATTTGTCTACCTTCCACAAATCCAGCCTGATTTTTATGTACTATTTTTCCTACAATTTTTTTCAACCTGTTAGCCAATAATCCTGCATAAATTTTATAATTGGAATTTAACAATGAAATGGGTCTATAATTTGAGACAGATTCCAAATCCGTACCTTGTTTTGGCAGGAGCGTTATATACCCTTGAGTCCAAGAGTCTGGAATATTCCCCTTCTCTACTGCTTCCTCTATTACCTCTTTTAGTGGGTCGATTAATTCATTTAACATTTCTTTGTAGTATTTGCTGGTATGCCATCTGGACCTGGGGATTTCCCTATTTTTAATTTTTTAATTGATTCCTTAATTTCTACGGTTGATATTGGTTCATTAATAATTTATGATTTTCTTCTGCTATCTCTATTAATTTATTTTTCTTTATATATTCCTCTATTTCTTCTATTGGCACTTCATCTTTTTGATATAATTTTTTGTAATATTTTTCAAATTCTTTTTTAATTTCTGTCATATCCCTTATTGTCTTCTCTTCTACTTTTATTTTATTTATTAATTTTTCATTTCTTTGTTTCTTTAGTTGCCAGGCAAGGATCTTGCCTGGCTTATTTGCCCATTCAAAATTTTTATATTTCCAAAATTTGATTTGTTGTTCTACCTCCTGTTCTATAATTTTATTATATTCTACTCTCAGTAATTTAATTTCTTGATTTAATCTCTCTTTATTTTTGCTTACATAGGCCAATTTTTCCTTCCTTTTAATTTCTTCTAAAAGCTCCCTTTTCTTTTTTTTCTTTATTCTTATATGCTATTGAGTTTTGTTGTGTGAAATATCCCCTAACAACCACCTTCCCAGCATCCCACACTGTTTTAACATCTGTCCCTTTCCTCCAATTGTTTTCAAAATATTCCTTCATCAACTTTCTGGCTCCTTGTATTACTTTTTCGTTTTTTAATAAGAAAACATTCATTCTCCACCTTTTTTTTCCCTTTCTCCTCTTTTCCTTTAAGAGTTAATGATACTGGATTGTGATCTGTAAGTGTTTTTGGCAATATTTTGGCATTCTCTGCTTCAATTGTCATATCCTTAGTAATCCATATACTGTCGATTCGACTATACGAATTTTTTGGTTCTGAGAAATATGTGAACTCCTTTTCGACAGGATGTTTATATCTCCATATATCCACTTAATCAAAAATCTTTACCATTTCCATAAAGCTTTTTGGCAACTTCCCTTCATTCGCCCCCCCCCCATCTTCTTCTGCGATCTATCCAATTCTGGTTCCATTACTCCATTTAAATCCCCTAACACAATAATTCTCATATCTATATATTCCATTAATAATGATCTTACTTTAACATAGAATTCTGATTTTCTTTTATTTGATCCATAGATTCCCGCTACTACAATTGGTTCCCCCTCTAGTGATATTTTGACTATTACAATCCTCCCCTCTTTGTCTTCATATAACAAACCTGGTTCATATTTGCTTTTAACATACATTACAACCCCCCTCTTTTTTCTTACATCAGATGCGATGAATTCTTCCCCTAACTTTGGTTTTACCAACAGTCTTTTATGCTTAGTATTGATGTGGGTTTCTTGTAAACAAGCAAGGTCCCACTTCTGCCTCTCTAAGATACTTTCTATTTTCTGCCTCTTCCTCCTATTATTTAAACCATTTACGTTCCATGATAACAATTTAAATTTCATTCTTTATTAGTTAAAAAATTATAAAGTTAATGGAAAGAGTTTAAGTTATCTGCAGTGGTAAAGGAGAAGGGTTTTGTAATAGTTATTGGTCTGATTATTTACCACTGGCGTAGTTCTTTATCCTTCCACCCTTTGCTGAGCTTTTTCTTCTTCTTCCGCCTCACCCGATAGCTCTCCCTTTCTTCCTTCCTCATTTCTTACTTCACTTTTCCCGCCTCCTAATTCTCCTCGATACTTCCTCCAAAACATATCTGCTTCCTCAAATGTCTCAAATCGTCTTCTTTTTCCTTTGAAGTTGAAGGAAATCCCCACTGGGTAATATTAAGAGTAATAATAAATTAACTGTCATTCAAAACCTGGAATCTGAGATGGCCACCTCACTCTGTCTAATAGTAGGGCTGACCCTGTAAAGTATGGGTAGGCAAACTAAGGCCCGGGGGCTCGATCCGGCCCAGTTGCCTTCTAAATCCGGCCTGCAGCCGGTCCGGGAATCAGCGTGTTTTTACATGAGTAGAATGTGTCCTTTTATTTAAAATGCATCTCTGGGTTATTTGGGGGCATAGGAATTCATTCATTCCCCCCCCCCTTCAGAATATAGTCCGGCCCCCCACAAGGTCTGAGGGACAGTGGACCGGCCCATGGCTGAAAAAGGTTGCTGACTCTTGCTGTAAAGCGTCTACACTCACAGTACTCGTGATGCTGCACATACTTGTTTTGGTGACTCAGGGGCCAGCAGGCAACTGACCAAATGTCTGGATACTCACTGAGAACGGGTGACAGTTGCCTTGTGCAGAGTGCACTCTTTCAGTACAGTTCCTATGTGTATTTGCGTTCTCACAGTTCTGCGGGCCATATAAATGTGTGGTTTGTTACTTTGCTAGGACTTGCAGGTCCTGGTACTGTGCCATGACAGGCTTATGAATTACCCAGTCCTGTGTCGTGGTGAGAGGCGAGAGTGGGGCAGGAAGGGAATCCACAGAATCCCATAAGAGTGTTTTAACTCTTTTGCAGGTGACAGGAGTGGGATCAACGCCTGAAGAAGCAGAGGATCCAGACTAAGGTGCACCTCTCCCAGTGCACCTCCAAGTTCCATTTCACCCCACTTTAAGGTTGGTGAAGTCTTCCCAGGATAAGGATTGGTATTGCAAGAGTGGTATTGATATCAATATCATTATATCATTATATCATTATATCATTATCATTATCATTGTCAGTGCTTTTTTCTGGGGGGATGCAAGGGTACGCATACCCCTAAACATTTTGTGAATATAACAGGAGAAGCAGCTAAAAAAATTAAAATTTTTAGTTTCTTCTCTAGCACGGTGAATCATCAGTTCCGTTGCTACCCCTGATGGTGGCCTCATTTCCTGTCATGGTGTTTCCCGAAACGGAAGTGAGCGTTTAATGTGTGAAGTAGGAGTTGTAATCTAGCACGGTGATTGTTCAGTTTTATTGTATTTACTGTATTTACTTTTCCCAATTTGAACTATAAAATTGTGATTTTCCCTGAGTCAAAATGAGAGTACCCCTAAACATTTTTTTAAGAAAAAAAGCACTGATGATGATGATGATGATGATGATGATTAAAATGCACCAGGATTTAGTAAAGATTGTATCCCCTAGGCTGCAATCCTATTTATGCCTTTACTAACTCAAAAAAGGAGAGAAATAGTAAAGTTGGATAATATGGAGATGGGCAAAGTTTACTTTAATCATGGACGTCTAAAGAAAACCACTGGGACTAGCAGAGCGATAAGCCAAAGGAAATGAATGGGCTACTTGGTGGATAAAATTCAGATTGCAAATGCAAATGAATGCACAAGAGAGAGAGAGAGAGTGCAACTCCTACATTGGTTTAATTAGTTTTAAATTGGTTATATCCATGCAGGAGCAAATCTTGGGCACCTCATGGGCAGCCCCAGGAGCTCCTGCAGCTGTGACCCACATCCAGAGTTAAGTGATTTAAATGAGAAACTGGTAGAGAAAAGCAAAATAAATTGCCACTTTGGCATTATAATTCATTGGGGTTACACCTTTTCAAAGCACTGAACAAAGGAGCATATTGGAGTATCCTTAACCGATAAGTTTTACCCATCCCAGCTGGGCGTGGGGAGACCAGATTGCTCCCTAAGGAAGCAAAAAATAGTCTTATCTGATATTTGGTAGCTTCCTCGGTTTTTAAATTCGGAACCCAATACCCAGTGCATGTTGTGACTTTTGCACTAGACAGGCACCACTGTCAGGGGCTGATCACTTCTTATGCTGTGAAGGAAGGTAGAAGCCAAGGCTAGACTTGGCCAAGTTGCCTCCTTCCATTTCTCACTCCCAACAGGTGAGCAGAACCGTCAGAGAAGACAGCCCTGATAAACTGGCATGTGAAGCGGGAAGGCGGGTGCTCTAGGAGTGTGTAGAAAGTGTTTAAGTTACTTAGAAGTCACACTGCTTGTCAGTGGTCTGGATCTGAGAGCATTTTCCCTGCTCAGAGCGAGTTGACTTTGGCTGCCCTGAACAAAGGATGGCGTGGTGATGACAGTGGAAACTAACATTTCTTGTGCACTTATCTGACTGATCACCTGTAAAAAGGGACAGCAGACACCAGGCTTATGAGATCTATTTTATTTTGTGTCAGAACCCCAAGATCCACGAATGCAGAGTCAGGTGCAACAGCCATATATGCTAAGAATTAAAGAATTCTGAGGGCAGGAATTTGCTTTCCTTTATTAAAATTATTATTAAGTACCCAAGGCTTAACAGAGCTCACAGTCCTTCCATATAAAATCCCATTGGGAGTCAGAAATCTTTCATAATCTACTGTAAATCAGCAAGAGGCCTACCGTAGGTCCCGATCTACTTTCTGCCTCTCTCAATGCTATTCGCTCATAGCTGTATATTTACAAATACACAGGTTACAAAGACACCAGTAAACCTCTGCCTAGCCCCTTTCACCTCCAAATGAAATTGATTCTTCGAAGACTCGATCCGTTAAGGAGAGCACAAAGCATTTCCCCCTCATGAGTAAATTGCTTTAAGGTCAACTGGCACTTTGTTGGGGCCAACACTGAAAAACAAATAGCTGTTGGACCATCAGGGAGGAGCACTTAAAAGACTCAAAAAATAATGAGTCTAACCATCTGGGCAGCTTCATTTAGAAAGAATTCAATGCCACAGATTAGTTTGTGTTGTTGAAACAATAAAAAGTTCTTTTTTAAAAAGAGAGACCAATGTCTTGACATTCCGAAGCAGACTGGGAGGCGAGGCAGTCACTCATGCCAATAAGATGCTTATGCTAAAATAATTTCCACAAGGCTCTGGGTGGAACTGAGGCTGTGCACATATTCAAGGCTTAAAATGCAATAACATCGTTTCCCCTTGCTGCTTTTCAAGTCACTTTTTCACATTGCTGTATTCATCAGAGAGTGGGTGGAGATGTCTTCACCCAATGCACATTACCTAATTTGCTTTCCCTCACCAAACTCCTGTTCAAGGAGGCTGTCATCTGTGCATGCGTTGTCAACTGCACATGCATGACAGCTGTCTCAAATGTACACACCTAAGCTTCACGTTTTCAAATTGGATGGAAGCTGGTTTGAGGGGAAATGCATCAAACAGCAGTATTTCTTGAACTACAGGAGACAATATGGATTGTGGCTAACTTCATGTGTGCTCAGCTTCAAACACCAGTGGCAGGAGCACACTGAAGCCAGAATCAATGGCAATGAGTACACAGCCTAAATCAGAATGGAAGTTGTGCAGAGTAGAGCAGAGTTTAAGTACTTTAAATAAATAAATGTCTTGCTTAAAACTCTCCCTAGAAATTAAACATTATATGATTGAGATAGCAATGTAAAACTAGATCCTACATTTTTTTAAACAGTTGCTGATTTATTTCTCAAGTGGTTGAGTGAAGACATATGGGTATGTTATATATTGTGATAAATAACACGGTTAAATTAATATCTAGCCAGCCAGCTAGCAAACAATAACATGGCCGAGCCACCTTGTGGAGCAAGGTTGAATTTGACATCACTCACACACTTCATCAAGAGAGGGGCAAAGAGGGGGGAGGTGGATGCGCCAATCTGAATTACATAACAAAAATGCTTCTCAACCCCAGAGCATTAGGAAGTCAAATTACCTCTCTGATGCCTTTCCTCATAGCTTCATCAAACACTGCAGGACTTGAATCTGCTAAAAGGCTTCTTCAAACACATTTATCTCTGCTAAAGTAAATGTGTGAAATAGCTCTCCTGTAGAAAAGGTCCTTTAAGTTCACCCATTGAAACCATCTGTTGTGTGAATCAAACACAATAGCTTTATATGATTCCATTAAACACACAACATATATAGTTGGCAGAACGTCTTCTCACCCCCTCATATTTTTTATTAAAGAGCCACAAGAGGTTATTTACTTTTATTGTTTTCTTAATTCCTATTTTCTTTCATCTTATTGGCAAACAGCACTATGCACACTGATTAAAAAAATGCATCCATAAAAATAACAAAACAATCAACCCTAGACTGGTTCCCTCATTCATTTACATTTTATTTTTTTGATACGGTAGTGTCATATATATTTTTAAAACCATTCTAATTTCCTCTGGGGAATATGTTGTATGCAGGCACCCCCCTGTGGTGACAATTGGTATTTATGTCAAGTGAAAAGCTTGAGAATTGAACAGGATTACTTGACCAGGTAGAGATACCAGCCATCTTCACACAGCCAGGATCAGGACGCATTCCTAACTGTACGCGAGTGAAATTGAGCACAACTTCAAACAATCTCCTCGTGACTTTGCCACATCAGATGTGGTGGGCATTCTTTGCTTAACCAGTGCTATTTTTCTAGAAAAAAAGAGGTGCTGGAACTCACCATGAACACCTCCCTTGTTCTCTTATACAGAGGTACCTCAGGTTAAGAACTTAATTCATTTTGGAGGTCTGTTCTTAACCTGAAACTGTTCTTAACCTGAAGCACTACTTTAGCTAATGGGGCCTCCTGCTGCTACCGCGCCGCCGGAGCACAATTTCTGTTCTCATCCTGAAGCAAAGTTCTTAACCCGAGGTACTATTTCTGGGTTAGCGGAGTCTGTAACCTGAAGCGTATGTAACCCGAGGTACCACTGTAATGGCAATGGTGCCCACCTGAGAGGGGCCGAAATGGAGTTCTGGCAAGTTCCAGCTGAGAAAAAGTCCTGCTTAAGCCTGCTCTAAGGCCAAATATGTTACAATGCTGCTGTTGTCCATGTAAACCTGATACCTTAAGGAAGGATCACACATTATGAATGGTACAGCACTGCCGTTTAAATGGGCACCCCTACGGTGAGGTTTCCTCATCATCATCCCTACAATGAGGCAGAATGAGGCAGGTGCTTCAGGTGGCAGATTCTGAGGTCTGGGAGCAGTCAGAGCTGTGAGTGCCTACGCCAGCCTGTTGCCCTCAACTGCAGTGGAAAACACTGTCCTTTCCCAGTATTGGAGTAAGATTCAACTACCAGACCAGCTGGCTCCTATCTGTGCCTTGGGGAAGGCGCCATCTTGTCCTTCACCTCATAGCTGTCAACTTTTCCCTTTTCTTGTGAGGAATCCTATTCAGAATAAGGGAATTTTCCTTAAAAAAAAGGGAAACGTTGACAGCTATGCTTCACCCCAGAAGGCAAAATGTCTTGAACAGGCCTTTGCAAAAGGGAAAGAGGGAGATCCCATAATGGACTACTGTATTTATTAACAGCAGGCCTCTTTTACATTGCAACATGTAGTTCTGCCCTTTTTCTCAGTATTTTCTAGACCAGCACAATGACCAGTGCACAGAAGGTAACCTATTTGGAGGCACATGGCTTTTTTAAAGATCT
Organism: Podarcis filfolensis; assembly: GCF_964270895.1. Lineage (NCBI taxonomy): Eukaryota > Metazoa > Chordata > Lepidosauria > Squamata > Lacertidae > Podarcis > Podarcis filfolensis. Next base: position 27,068,095 of record NC_139604.1, on the reverse strand, counting down.
TGTTGCTGTGTGTATTATTACTGTTTACAATTGCAATTTAGAAGTATAATAGGCTGTGCCACTGCTACTTTTCTAGAAAAAGAGGCGCAGGAACTCACCATGAATGCATCCATTCTTATAATGTCAATGGCACCCACCTGAGAGGTACCGAAACTCTGGTGAGTTCCGGCTGGAAAAAAAAAGCCCTGGGCTATGCTTAGAGATGGGCATGGTAACAGAAGCAGGTTTTAATTTCAAATAAAAATGCAAAACTTTAATGGCTTCTGCCTGCAGCGATTATTCATGTATTTCTGGTTTTTATAGCAGCAGCAGCAGTAGTTAATCAAGGGTGCAAATGGCAAATGCCCAGTCTTGAGAGAAATGAGCTGTGCAAAAGATTCAGACAAACATGGCCCAACTGTTCATATAATGGTTGCATAAGATGTGTATTTAGCATCACACACCTTTGCTCACAATTTGCTGCAGATCAGCATGTCCTTCCGTTCTCTTCCTCCATTAAAATGGCAAGCAAACAAAAAAAGGGGGGGGGGGCTCTTTCCAAAACCAGGAGAGCCATGTGTCTTTGACAAGAGTCACATGCTCCAGGAACGGACAATATAAAAGCAAAAAATCAACTACCGTTCACTGCTTTCATGTCCTCGTCTACTCTCCTTCAATGGTTTCAATTCTCCCATTGAAGCTAAAGAACAAAAGGGAACTTGCTTCATGCAAGGGATTCGGTCTTAGTGCAGTTTCTAACAAGTTAAGATGGATCTTCTCCACAGCCATGGCGTGCTCATAATTCAGCATTTGCAGAAGGATTACAGGTCATACCAGAGCTTTCTAAACTTCATGTCACATGTCGGAGATCCTCGGAACATTTTTTCAATTTATTTTCCTCTTTGGTTCCAGCTTAATCAAGTGGTTGGGACAAAAATGATCTGGGTGGCAGTGATCGGTGATTGGTTTAATCTTATATTTAAATGGTAAGGTTTGTTGCTTCCTTGGAAACTTTGGGAATGGCAGGATCCACAGTCTTCTGAGATGAGAAATCTTCCGGGGACTGTTGGTTACTGAAATTATTTAAGGTTTCATTGAATGCTAGCCAGAGTTGATCCATTAACAATGATGTGTATAACTAACTTAGGCTCATTAATTCCAATGAGTCTGTTCCCTTAGTTGGATGCAACCTGTAGTATATAAGCTTTGAAGAGTTATCTTTCCCCCTTTTAAACAAGAAAAGTAAGGCTTCTGCTTCAGCATTTTATGGTAAAACTGATCTAGCAGTCAAGCAAGAATCATTAATATAAGGGAGACTGGTATGTTGCTAAATAATGTGTTGGATTTGTGTGTCCATTGAAGATAATGCTTTCTTTTCTGGCAGGATTTTGTTTGGTCATCGTCCATATTGGTGGGTCCAGGAGACAATGATCTATCCAAACCAAACTACCCCATGCCTTGAGCAGTTTCCTATAACATGTGAAACAGGACCAGGTAAGATATAGAGTATGATCTGGATGCCACTGCAAAGCAGAACTGGGGTTGGTCTGTGCCTGCCTGGGAACATTGCTTTTGGTTCTATGATAGAAGGAAGGTGGGGAATAAATGTGAGAATAATTTTGTGTGTGTGTCTGTGTGTGTGTGTGTGTGTGTGTGTGTGTGCGTGCGTGTGCCTTCACTACTATGGAGTTGCAAATGGCCAGCTGCCTGGTTTTTATTTGGGGGGGGGGATTTAAATTAGGGAAGAAATTCTCCAGAATGATTTAAAACAGCATGAAGAACTGAAAAGACCTAATTCAACTGCTTGTGATAACATTCACATCCTTGCCCCCATCTGTAGAAAAGCAGTGTAGAAAATGCTAGTCTTAGTAGAAGATTTCAACTTCAGAAGTAGGTTTCATAAGAATGATTAACTGCAGAAAAGAAAGAAGGAAGAGAAGGAAAATTTGCATATCTGCCATCATTGTAGCAGATTAATAGATCAGGTACTATTTGTCCCATCAGCTACAGGGTAGCTGAGTCAATCATTTATAAGGATGGCCTTTAAGTTCTGAAAACCAATAAAACTATTTAGGACCAGCAACATAAGTGGCTTGGTATCCATCTCCCTGAGAAGTTAATATCTAGTCTGGCTGCAAAGAACAGCTGCTTGAAGTGTTTCTTCATGCCATGCTTTTCCATACCATGTTACCAAGTATTACTACAGGCCAGAGAAATATGGATTTGACAAAAAGGAGCTGTGAGCAATTTACCAGGCACAGAAACATAGCAAGCTGCCTTATACTAAGCCCGTTTCGTGGAACCTTGTCTACACTGAGTGGCAGTGGCTCTTCAGGATTTCAGGCAGGGAGTCTCTCCTAGCCCTACCTGGATGCTGGGGATGGAACCTAGGACCCTCTGCATGGAAAGCAGATTCTCTAACAGGTGAGCTATGGCCCTTCCCCAAATGCAAGTGCCATGCACCAGCACCACATGGTCTTGAGATTAGTCTGAAGACATGCGATACAGTTCTACTGCTGAAGCAAAGGAACACTGGCCCCATCAGCCAATCGCATGGGAAACCTCCTGGGTTTCGCATGTAAGTTGGAGGGCAAACGGGATACAAGTGAAATAAACTGATGTAAGGAAACAGCCTGTGAGAATGGGCTGTTTGTATATAACTGTCCCGTCCCACCCCGGCAGCTCCATACCCTCCAACATTTCTCTGATGAAACTAGCGGTGTCCTATTTAATAATTAATGATGATGATGATGATGCTTTTATTATTTAAGTCTCACCCATCTGACTGGGTTGTCCTACCCACTCTGGGCGGCTTCCAACATACATAAAAACATTATTAAATAGTTAACATTGAAAAGCTTCCCTATACAGGGCTGCCTTCTGAAGTCTTATAAAAGTTGTATAGTTACTTATCTCCTTGGCTCAGGGGTAACGTAACTCCATACCCTCCAACATTTCTCTGCTGAAAATAGGGGTGTCCTAAGGAAAAGCCGGACATTCCAGGATCAAATCAGAAACCAGGAAGGCTACTGTAAATCCAGGATTGTCCCTGGAAAATAGGGACACATGGAAGGTCTGCAGCTCCATCTCTAACAGATGAGAGATTAGAATGCTAATTTTGCTACCATGAGCATGGATCAGTTACCTTTATGGTTAGGGATTTTCTTTTCTTTGTTTTTTAAGATTCATTGGCTGCTAGTTTCCGTGGGTGATTTCTCCTTCTCTGGTCTGATGGGAGACGTCTCTTAAGATTGGGCATCTAGTTGCTCTGCATGAACTGCATATGAATACTGCAGGCAATTTAGTCCTATGGGCACACCTGAAGTTTATAAAAACACCTCTTACCTGCTCCTGATCACTGTTTGCTGATCCCCCTGTAACTGCAGTGTTGTTAATTACCGTATTTTTCACTCTATAAGACACACCAGACCACAAGACGCACCTAGTTTTGGAGGAGGAAAACAAGAAAAAAATATTCTGAATCTCAGAAACCAGAACAGCAAGAGGGATCACCGCACAGTGAAAACAGCAATCCCTCTTGCTGTTCTGGCTTCTGTTATAGCTGCGCAGCCTGCATTCGCTCCATAAGACGCACACACATTCCCCCTTACTTTTTAGGAGGGAAAAAGTGAGTCTTATAGAGCAAAAAATACGGTAAGTCGTTTGGAATGCTACATGCCAACAACCCTGCCTTGTGACAGACACGTGGGCTTTGGAGATGTACTGGTGCCTTTTGTAATTTTACCACTGCCTTGTTTTGTTATCTCCACAGGAAGCCCCTCTGGACATGCCATGGGATCATCATGTGTCTGGTATGTGATGGTGTCAGCAGCCCTGAGCTACACGGTGAGGCAGAAAGGGAAATCAACCATTAATCTGCACAGGTCAGTCTCTTTCCCAAAGCCACCCGTTTAGGAACGTTATACATTTGCCACGAGATGGGCAGTGCGAAAATGTGAAAATGCTTTCAGTCACCTTTTGTTACTGTTTTTTTGATCAAGCAGCAACAATACAAAGGAGATTTTGCAGCGGTTCCTTTGGTAACTTAAAGCCTTGTGTGCCGTTAATGCCGAACTCAAGAGAGAGGAGCGGAGGGTGAGATGATAAAGACATGCCCTCACGGAAGGCTAGAGAGGCCCATGCCGCTTCCAATTATGGAGACCTTTCACCATGAAACAATTAAAAATGACAAAACATAAAAACAAAATAAAGCATTTTTTTTGGTCTGCTGCACTTAAAAAGCAGGTACAGTGGTACCTTGGGTTAAGTACTTAATTCGTTCTGGAGTTCCATACTAAACCGGAAACTGTTCTTAACCTGAAGCACCACTTTAGCTAATGGGGCCTCCCACTGCTGCTTCGCCGCCGGAGCACAATTTCTGTTCTCATCCTGAAGCAAAGTTCTTAACCTGAAGCACTATTTCTGGGATAGCAGAGTTTGTAACCTGAAGCGTATGTAACCTGAAGCGTATGTAACCCGAGGTACCACTGTAGTGGCATGCTAAATGCCAAAATAAAAAACAAGTTTCTAAATTTGAGGACTCTTTGACTTTGAGGTCCAGGCCAAATGACCCCTGTGGCATCCACTCTGATCAGCCCTGAACTGAGATGTGGATGCTGAGAAGAGAGAGGGGGAAAACAGTCTAATAATTTTCATTTGGTTTTTGTTATTATTTCCTCCAACTGTTTCTTTAACAGACTCACCTGGTCTTTCCTGTGGAGCATGTTCTGGATTATTCAGATCAGTGTGTGTGTCTCGAGAGTCTTCATAGCAACACATTTCCCGCACCAAGTCATCCTTGGAGTGATTGCTGGTAATAAGGACAGAGCTTTCTTTTTCTATGGCAGGATTTTCTATGTACAGGATTTTGGAAATTACGGGAAAGTAGGTTCATAAGTATATTATGTGGGTAGTGGGAATGCATATCTAACCAGGTGTTCATGTCAATGTTAAAGTTGTTTTCAAAATTCTGAGGCGATAAGGAATAAGAAGCGGTGGCAGCAGGGCTAAATTTCACACACTGATTTTAACTTATTTAGCTGCTGGCTTCTAGTGAAGACTTTTAAGTGAACATGAAGTGTACTTAGTTTAGGCTATGTACCCATTAGTGACTTAAACTCCTCTGCATTTCAAGTCACATTTCCACATTGCGGTACACACCAGAGTGATGGTGGGGCTGTCTCCACCTGATATGCTGGACCTATTTGGTTTCCCAGTGCCTGCAACCCAATTCCATTCAAGAAGTTGTCATCTGTGCATGTGCAATGACTTTCTCAAGTGGACACACCTCAGCTTAACTACAGAGTGACTGTGGCTTACCTTTTCAATTCAAATGGGGCGTGTGTGTGTGTGTAACCTCTAAGTAATTTTAAAAAAGGTAAAACATCAAAAGTAACTAAAGGCAGTTAATAGGTATTTTAAAATGTTCAAAAGATGATTAAAATCAACAGTAAACAAAAGGATTAAACACATGCCAGCGTTCTTCATGTCTGGATACTCTTGCCTAAACAAAAACATTTTAAGCAGATGACGAAAAGAGAACAGCGAAGGTGCCTGCCTTATGAAGGGATACAATTTGCAATACCTTAAATATCACACCAAACTCTCATTCTGGTGTGTGGTGGCTTTTTTGTTCCCCCCCCCCCAGCTAAGCATGGAAATATATCCGTTTCAAGTAAACACATCACTTCTAATGTCTCATTTCTTCATTCACAGGCATGCTTGTTGCTGAAGCGTTTGAACATGCCCCAGCCATCCAAACAGCAAGTTTAAAAACATATATCCAGACAAACGTGTTCCTCTTTGTTTCTGCTCTCGGCTTTTACTTGGTTCTGAAGCTTATCGATATTGATCTTTTGTGGTCTATTCCGAAGGCAAAGAAGTGGTGTGCCAACCCAGAGTGGATCAATATTGACACGACTCCATTCGCCGGACTGGTGAGGAACTTGGGTGCCCTGTTTGGGCTAGGCCTCAGCATTAACTCTGAGATGTTTATCTTGGGCTGTAAAGGTAAACATGGCTATAAACTGAGTTTCAGGATGTCATGCATAGCTACATCCTTAGCCACGCTGCAGCTCTATGATTTTATCAAGATACCCACCCACACTGAGTATCTGTTTTACATCCTTTCTTTCTGTAAAAGTGCAGCCATACCGCTTACAGTAGTGGCCCTTGTTCCGTATTGCATATACTTGCTCATGAAGCCAACAGAAAAGAAGTTTCGGTAGACATTAATGGTTGGTTTGCCTTGGAAGATCCTGGAACGTCTTAAGATGCCAAGGATGCTCTGTGGCCGAAGACTCAAAACAGTTATTTCACTTTCTCTCACTCTCCATTCCGAACAATGGTGGGTATATTTCTGATATGTAAAATCGAAAAGACGCTTACACCCAGGACTGAGATTCTCGTACCAGAAATAATGATCGGTTAAGACCCAAATACTGACAATTAGAATGTTATAACATGGCTGCCTGAGCTTCCAACAGTTAGAAAAGTTTGTATATATGTATGTACTAGTAGTCAAAGCATGCTGGATTTTTTTCTGCCCTGAAACTGAAAAGTGCTTCGCCTACCTGCTCCTCTGTCTCAGCCCAGGAGATGTATAGTTTTACTCAGCACTGCATTTTATGTATTTGTGTGGGCATGTGTACATTTGTATAAAAAGGTAGAGGGACCCCTGACCATTGGGTCCAGTCGTGGCCGACTCTGGGGTTGCGGCGCTCATCTCGCTTTATTGGCCAGTACATTTGTATAGTTACTAGTAAATTAAACTTGCATTCTGCAAGCACCTACCTATGTTTCTGGTGAGCTCACACTTCCCTCACATCCAAGCCTTAAGCAACTCTGTGACCCATGTGTGACTTACTTTGCTCTCTGCGGAAATGCTGACATCTATTCTGAGGTAAATGTCATGACCCAAGCTATTACTGTTAAGACCCAATATATTCATTTTGTCAGACTTTTCTATTAATCAGTGTTTTGTGGACTGTATATGTGCCAATTTGCTAGGTGACCCAGAATTTCCACCACCTTTTGGGAGTATATATTTTTTGTCTTGTATCTTCCCATCCCATTTAGTAAGACACAGAGGCTACAATCCTATACTCACTTAGCTGGGACTTAAGAGTCAGTGAACTCAATGGAATTTCAAGTAGAAATCTATAGGATTTGCACTGTTACTCTCTGCCTTTCAGAGCCTTTCAGTTTTTTCAGGTAACTGTGGAGTGTTTTGGATTATGAATGTGCAAAATTTCAGCTTTCTGGGAAGCCTGGAAGATGCTCAGCCATTTGAGGGTGTTCTTTGAATACTCTGTTTTGTGGGAGCTGTGTACAAATGTCCTATTTTTAACTTTGTGTAGCAACTGGGGTGCTTTGGACTATACATGTACCAAATGTCAAGGCTCTACAATATTGGGTCTCGTTTATTCACTGAAAAGAGAGAAAATGAGTGATTAATATTTACTAAAATTATGCTATTATATGATACAACTTATCTGCATCTTATAATAATTTGTGAGGTGGCTACTAGTAAAATGCTGTCCTCAGATTTTTCCAAGAATGTGAAGCAAAAGTAACTACTTAGTTGGTCATTACATAACAGGAAGGCAAGTATTTTTGCACTGATACGTCACTTGTGTTTTTGTATCTTGCATGTTATTTCTGCACCCTCCCTTGCCTTGAACTGTGCAGTCTAGTGATGAAAATGGAAACATCTTTTATACATTAAACTTCTCTTTCAAATACTGGTAATATCTGCATTACTTAACAGGTCAGGAGTTTTTACCCTCTGAAAGCAGCTGAATCGTTGTTAGATAAGTATACAGAATTGTAGCTTAGAAAAGGACAAACTATTTATTGATATGCATGCTCTGTGCTACATACAACTTGTATGGAATAACATTCAGCCTCACAGCCTTTCCACCTTGGTAGACCGAGGAGCTGAAAGACGCAGATATGCGAGAGATAATGCTTTGACCAAGGTCATGGCTGAGGTGTGACCTGAAGCCCACATTTCTTCATATTCAGCTGGCACCCCAAATTCAGCACCATTAATTCATCACATCCCAGCTCCTGCTAGGAAAGATCCACTGCAATACCATGGATGCATGCCATAAGTAGATGTTTAGACGGAACCAAAGCTAACCAAATTTTCTTTATTAATGGCAGTCACAAAGATTAATCTATATATCATTCACACACATCCAGCATTTGGCAAGGTCATTTTGCATCAGGAACAATAAACATGCACTAAATCTAAACCAGGGATGGGGAATCCTTTGGCCCTCCGGATGTTTGATTCCCAGCTCCCATCAGCCCCAGGCAACATGGCCCAATGGTCAGGGACGATGGGAGTTGTGGTCTAACAACATATGGAGGGCAAGAGGTTCCCTAGCTTTGCTCTAAAATACTATATAGGCCTTTGACAAAAATATCCTCACAATAAGCAAATATGAGTGTACTGTATTTTAATTCTGCCACTACACATTGGCACACAATGCAGCTTATCTCAGTCATTTCTGGGTGTCTACTGTTCTGCTCACATCAGCATTCTTGCGCTCCATGGCTGTTTACGTAAACATCATAACATTATGCTACATACTTCTCAAATGCAAAAAGTAGGGTGCCTTACCCAGGCAGCATACAATCAATTCTGAATACTGTATTCATAGTACGGTGCTTTTGCTTTGTTTTAACAAAAGCCACATACCTAATTGTATTGTTATATTGCTGTGTTGTGTTCTGTCTTTTTATTTTTATTTTAAATACAAAACTCCTCTAGAGGCACAAAGGCATGTTCCCTTTGAGAGACGGAGGGAGAGAAGTGCATCATAGCAGGGATGGTGTCTGAGTAAAGAAAGCTTAGCTGATGAACGACACACTTCAGTGAATTAAATTTACGTAAATATAAAATATTAATTGTGAAGGAAAAATCTTTTGCTTTTGATGATAGTAGGCACTGTATTTGAAGAGGCATTCATTTCTTTTCTGTGTGTGCAAGAAGAAGCAATCCTATACCCACTTCCCTGGAGGGGGTGGGGGTAAACACCACTGAACCCAGTGGGACTAAGTTTTAGTAGACATGTATAGGATTGTACTATAAATGTTGCTGCCTTCATTTGCTCTAAATATATTATTGAGCTATTGCCAAAGGATTTTCCCCCCTTTTTCCTTGGTGTAAATGTCAGTAATTTTCACAAACATTTTTGACATTCTCCTGTTAAGTGACAATCACCAATGCTTAACAAGCCTGGAGGATACTAGAATGTCACCTTGTGAACTTCATTTGCAATGCATGAAGAGTTCCAACACAGAGCAGGGGGATTTGGGAAAACCGTTTATATCAAGCCAGCTACAATCCCAATTATTCTTTTCCTGTTAACGGTTTCCTCTCTGTAAATTGCTAACAGCTACATGGGGGAAATCTAGTTTTAAATTGATTGATTTTTGGCAGCATGTATATTTCCAAATTAACAGATTGCGTTTATGAAAAGGCCTTTCCCACAAATCTTATTTAAGATTTGGGGTTACCACGTACCCTTAAAAAAACACACACATGCTCTGGAACATCACACCTCTATAACGATGGATAGCCCTTGTTTGGGACTCATCAGTTTGAGCTGCCTTACTTCTAAGTCACTGTTTGATGCCTAATTCAAACTCCCTTTCCACATTATGATGATGAAAGCCCATAATAAATCCCATGAATTGCTTAGATGAAAAGGTAGAAAGTATGGTCATGTATAGGCCTGGCTCTTCCCATTCAATCAGCCAAAGACAGCTGTGATTTGGCAGCACTCAGCTGTCAGGAACATCAAGGAGGATGCAAACCACCTCTGGGTACCATCGTGGCCCTGGAGACAGAATCCCCTTCTTCAGGGGATGAGGCTGAACCAGAACAGAGAAGGCAGTCAGGGCCAGCTTCCACCAGATGAGCCAGGGCGAAGTTCCCCTCCAGCTTGAGAATGATTGGACTTGGGGGATTCCACTGCAGAAACCCAAGTGAGACCATTGCCTTTGAATACCAGTTCCTGGGAATCAGAGGTGGGCAGGATGTCATTGTACCTAGGTCCTGCTTGCAGGCTTTTCGCAGGTATCTGGTTGGCTGCTGTAAGAACAGGATGCTGGACTAGATGGGCCATGGACCTGATCCAGCAGACTCTTCTTATGTTCCCACCAGAGGCTCCCTCACTCCACTGTCGTAGGAGACTACAAGAGCAGGTTGGGGCTGCTTTAACTGAAGAAACTCCCTTAACCTTCCAGTGCAGGCAGAGCTAACCATTGGGATTCAGCTGCTTCCGATGCATAGGGCCCAATTTGTTTGTTGCTGAAGCAACACCAGAGCTCTGTGTTTATATAGCACAGCCTGAGCCTTGCATCCAGCCTGAATTTTGCCTTGTGCTGCATCCAGCCTGGTCCCTGCCAGCCTCATCCTGCATCCAACCTGAGCTATGCCTCACTGCAGAGTAGCACATCTGATTCCAGATAATAACGACAACGGTAAATTAAACCACAATTTGCTGCCCTTTCACGACATCTGCCTCACTCAGCCTAATGGTTCTGGATGCAGTTTCTTCTTTCCATCCTTTTTTAAAAGAATGATATTTAGTCAGCAGAAAACACAAGACAGCAAAGACCCAAAACTTCATCCCTTGCTTTAATGAAAACATATCTGTACACAAGTAGCTGGGTAGCCAACTGGTAAAGTAAGGAGGACGGTAGTGATACAAATTCTCCTTTCTGTATCTCCACTTCCATACAGTGTAGATTCTTTACTTACCAGTCTTCCCCAACCTGGTTTTGGACTACAATTCCCATCAGCCCCAGCTAGCACAGTGGCTGGAGGCTGGGGAAAGCTAGTTCAGATATTCAGTTAGCATTGGTTGTTCACTTCTGCAAACACATGACAACAAACATTCCCTACCCCCAAAGGACCGAGTGCAGTGAGGCTGCGTTTGCCTTTTCCTGCGTTTTCTTTTCCTGATTCAGCAGCACTGATGGTAATTTTTCTGTCACTTTCTGCAGCATCAGTATGAACAGTCTCCTGCACCCCCTAGCTGTTTTTTCCAGTGTTCTTTGTTTTGAGAAAGGCATTGTGGCAGCTCCAGATGCCTTTTTAACGAGCAAGGGAAAAACTGCAGCTGACTTTTTCTCCATTTGAGAAAGCTACCATAACAGGACCTATAGCTTGCTGGTGCAACACATGCCCTGCCTGATCCGTTTATATTCATGTGCACTGAATGGTTTGCGATGGAACTGTACATCCCTATGTCAAGATGCATCCAGACAGTTCAGTGTGCTGGAATGATTGCAATATGGATCAGCACGCAAATCCATACATAGATCGGCATTGGCTTTGTGCGAAATTTCTCCCTTGTTTGATCGGTGGTGAATATAATTTCATAACTTGCTGAACCTCCAGTGGCACATGCAGTGCACTCATGTGCAGAACAGGTGTCATGGGTAAGACGGCCTTTCTTGATGGACACATACAGCCACTTACAATGCTTCCTTCGTGTTTACGGATATGTGGACACCTGCGTTTAGATATTTCCATGATCACAACTGTGAAATGAGTAATAGTAGGTCATGCCAGTGGATGCCACTGTTTGCCCAGAGTGCCAAGTGGAAGCTGTTAGGATATTTCCGTTCCTCCTTAAAAAGGGAGCAGGCTGTTGTGTGTCACAAGCCTGCGTACTTCCTCCTCACAGGGAGTTTCCGTTTTGTATATAGCTTTTGTATCTGTCTGTTGCCTCGACACGAAGGCAGGCAGTCATGTTTTTCCTTTGCTCAGACCAACGATGAATAAAGTTGTAAATATGCTCTTCTGGGTGCATCTTCTGTTGCGGAGTCTGCTGCAAGGGCGTGCACGAGTCCTGGAATGTGTCTGAGGCTCGTGTCGCTAACTGTCTGATGCTGTCCTACGGGAGACCAATGGATCGTCAGGAGATGCCTGTCTCCCTGGCAGTATCCCAACAACAGGTGGACCGGGGGCTGCAGATCTGCAGTTGTTGACTTCACTGGTGTCACAGGTATGTGGCCTAATAATCCAGACATATAAATACTTCGGCAAAACGTTAGTTGATTAAAAGAAAACCACAGGTTTTGAGCACTCTCCCAACAGCATCACTGTTTGAGTAGATGTTGCCTTTCTTCGTACCACAGCGAGTTTAATGACTGATGTCACAAGCTGGCAAGCGGGGTGGTGGTGGTGTGCTTTCTCCTGCACATTTGCAATAGCAGAGTGAATGTGTAACATAAAGATTATTGACATGTTCATCCTTGGTCTTATCACATCCCCAAGTAAATTACATTGATTGTGTCGTGGAGTAAGTGTGAAAGCTCAGCTGATAGGTGCCCCAGTGGTAACCAGTTTGTAGTATGCCCCTTGCTGGGCCATCAGTTCTTCATGAGTGCCCTTTTCAACGATCACTCCTTGCGACATGACAGCTATGATATCAGAATGCTGAATGGTAGAAAGGCGGTGAGCTATGACGATGCACGTTCGGCCTTCTCTAGCTTTATCCAGTGCAGCCTGCACAGTCTGAAGACAAGGGAGAAAGTGACAAAGTAAAGGTAGTAAAGGCAACTTTTTGCAGAGTACCTCAATGTTGCTCCTGGCAATTGCATTCTAATCTGGTCATTAACATAATTAATATATATATGTAACCAAATAAGTCCTTTCTCCCCGAAGTAGTGCTCAGCCTTTTGGGCTTGCTGATCGTAAGGTCAGTGGTTTGAATCTGCACGACGGGGTGAGCTCCCATTGCTCTGTCCCAGTTCCTGCCAACCTAGCAGTTCAAAAGCATACCAGCACAAGTAGATAAATAGGTACCACTGTGGTGGGAAGGTAAACAGCATTTCCGTGTGCTCTGGCACTCGTCATGGTGTCCTGTGCACCAGAAGCAGTTTAGTTATGCTGGCCACATGACCCGGAAAAGCTGTCTGCGGTTAAACATCAGCTCCCTTGGCCTGAAAGCGGATATTAGCGCCACACCCTATAGTCACCTTTGACTGGACTTAACAACCCAGGGGTCCTTTACCTTTTACCTTTACATTCAAGCATTCAGTCTAATTATTAAGAAAGTCATCGCATGATCATCACATGAATGTATGGGAGAGGAAAGAACCAAAGAAATGTTTCTGCACCCTGTGATTCACAATTGAGAGAGCAGCTCTTTTTCATCCTATTCATTTGTTATCTTTGAGGCATGATTGATGCTACAGAACCATTCCTTCACAGCTGGCCTTAAGATACGGTATGGGATTCAGTCATGGTGAAATAGCTTTGCCCCAACAACCAAGGAGCAAAGCGTAAATTTACAGTGAAGAAGGCTGGTAAGAAAGTTCTGCTTGCAAAGTTTCATCTGTGAGGATGACGTACTCGTCATCAAAAGATTAATATGCAAGTATGAATTGCCCTACTTGCGCTATGTTGTTGTTTCTTAGTCCACGTGGTTTACTCTCCCTCCTATTTACCTGTTCACTTTCGGTATCCAGAGCAGATGTTGCTTCATCCAGTAGTAAGATCTTGGGATCTCGGATGATGGCTCGGGCGATAGCGATGCGCTGCTTTTGCCCACGAGAGAGCAGCGATCCCTGAGAGCCAACGTTAGTTTTGTATTGCTGGAAAACATACATTGGCTGAATTTTAAGCAACTACTTTTACCATCAGAAATATGCACAGTGCTGCAGTACTGGAAGAAAATAATGGTCTGCTTGTGGAGGCAATGTGGCATGAAACAACTCTTATTCGTGTTTTATTGGTGATATGAACTACCCTTGGGATATGGAAACTTTCTCAGGGCAGAGAGTAATCCACGTTTTATCCCCACAATAAACCTGTGAAGTAACTGAGAGATGGCAACTGGACCAAGGTCAGCCAGTGAACTTTATGGATGAGAAGGGATTTGAACCTGGGTTTCCTCGCTTTTAGTCCAACAACTCTAACTGCTAGACCATACTGGCTGTCCAAAAGTGAGCTGCTGTTCAGGAGCACATTATAGCATGTGCATAGCTGCATCTAGGAAAATGGTTGAGATTCTGTGACTCACACACCATGGATTCCTTATTTAGCCACCGTTCCCTTTCACAACACTGAACACTAGTGAAGAAAAAGATGCTTACGTCAGGAAGCGATATGACGAAGTCATGCAGCTGAGCCTTCTTAGCTGCTGCTATCACTTCTTCCATAGAAATCTCTCTGGTGTTATCGCCGTATTTTATATTGTCAGCAATGCTACAGCCAAACAGCACAGGTTCCTGGGACACTATCCCAATTTTAGATCTCAGAAAGCGGACATTTACTTTCTTGCTGTCATGTCCATCTATCAACTGCACAGGAAAAAACCCAGAAAAGACAAAATATTTATTTATGGACTATTGGCGCCGTCGTAAGGGAACCTCAGTTTTAAATTTTAAGTTAAGCTTACACTGAGCTTACTAAACTTTAAATAATTTTCACATGAATCTATGCTGAATGCTTAAACCCCTTTAAGTAAAATTATATTTGAAGTATCTCTTCCCTCCTCTTTTATTCCATGACCTCCCACCTGGTGTATTCCCTGCACTGCAAGCTGGGTGATTTGCAGATGCACCTGCTCCCTTAGGGGGAAATGTCCACGAGAGTCCAGGCTCTGGCCCCATAAGCACTGATGGTCAGGAAAGGTTCCCCTAGGAGTTCTCATCCAACCACTTCATGCACTGAAACCAGAACTGACTGCTTCTGCATCCTCCAACTGCTGGGTTCAGGGGGTTGTGATGGGAGAACTGCGGGTTTGCTTTATAACAACTCTTCGGCGCTCTTTTACTATGTATGAAAGCAGAGAAGGCTACATACCACTCTTCCTTCCTCAGGGTCATAAAAACGTTCCAGAAGTTGGACACTGGTACTTTTGCCACATCCACTACTTCCAACAAAGGCAAGGGTTTGTCCAGATTTCACAGACACCGAGAGACCATTTAGCACTTGGACGTTGGGACGAGAGGGATATGTGAACTTGCAGTTCAAGAATTCAATGCTTCCACGAAAGTTATCCTGATTATACAAAGGGAGAGAGAGAGAGAGAGAGAGAGAGAGAGAGAGAGAGAGAGAGAGAGAGAGAATGTTCTGGGTGTGGTTGAACTGAATTCACAAATGACTCTTATGGAGGTAATGATTACTATTACCACTATTCCTAGAACTGTCACGATCAATTACACTTTTAAAACCGATTAGCCATGTAGCTCTTAAATGATAAGCAGATGGAATCTAAATCAATTTGCATGTTGCAAAACCTCACTGAGTAAGGAGACAGTTGCACCTTAGTGTGGGAACATACAAGACATTGGTTAAAAGGAGAAAAATCTACCACTTTGTGGTAGAAGGAAATAACCTCATGCATATTTCAATCAGATTTGCTACATTGACACTGCAATAAAAAAAAAAAACCCAGGCCCCAGGCTGCAAAAATACAACACGTTCAGTACAGTGTGGAAGGTTTAAAAGACATGTTGACAATGATTGCAGCTGACCTCTACCAACTTCTGTTGTTTCCTGCGGTTCTTACCTAAGAGACAATGTCACACCACCAGCATCACTGACAAAAGTAAACCATTTGCTCATTTTCCATGTAAACTAAGAGCTTTAAGTCTCTTTCCCATCAAATTAGGCACAAGGAAGTGGGAGTCAGCATGTGTGCAACCTGCACAGGTTGCTGGAGCTGATGGAAGTTGTGGTCCAAATCATTTGGAGAGCGCTAGGTTGGCAAAGCCTGCTAACAGTCCTGAGTCCTGGAGCTTTGGTTTGCTGTTACCCAAATTATTAATCTGGAGACACACTGAACCTGTGAGATTGAGTTGAATAACTGCACTGATTGATCAACTGGCAACAGACTTACGTAAGTCATTTAATCCCTTTGATTTCAGCGCATCTGCTCTAACACTGAATAGCACCCGCTTTGTTCAAATGGGGCTTACTCATATAAGTGTGCATAGGACTGCTGCCTGGGACTTGCCCCCACAAATACCACTACTTTAAAAAAATATATTCCATGTCATTTCTGAGTCAGACACTCCTCAGAATGAACCTAGCGTAATGCCCCTAGCGCAATAGGAAGGAAAGTGGTTTTCACATTACTTTTATGTGTATGATGGCTGAAATAATTCTGAAGCAGCAGCGTCCGGTTCCTGAAGATGCTGAACCAAAAAGAAGAGCCAATGAAGCAACAGAGGCTGGTGTATCAAGGGAAGCTTCCTTGTACTGTATGGCCCAGTATCAGAGAAGTCCACTCTCTCCTATCGTTCATTCTGCGGGGTGAGCTATATCACTGAGGTTTCCGTTCTGTACATGTTGTGAAACCATTCTAACAGCCGCCAGTTTACAAATTCATGAATCTAGATGAACTGCTTTGTGCATTTTTTTTAGTGAGTCATTTGTGCCTCATTTGTTAAAGAACAGCTAACTTTCAATAGCCAAAGGAAGTGGCGCAGGATTCCTAATACACCTTTCTCTGCAAGTATTGCCTAAGTTCCTCATATTTGCACCATGACAAAATGAGGCACAGTAAATTCACTGACGTGCAGGTGTTCATTACATATCCAGCATTACAGTCTGTGGCTTGTACAGAGTTCTGAAGGGCAAAATAAAGTGATTGCTGTTACCAGGCAACACCAGGCCCTTCATTTGATAAATTTGCCTTCATCAAGAAATAGTGTATTCACATTCTCTCTCTCTCTCTCTCTCGCCAGTGTGGTGTAGTGGTTAAGAGCGGTAGACTCGTAATCTGGGGAACCGGGTTTGCGTCTGGGTGACCTTGGGCCAGTCACACTTCTCTGAAGTCTCTCAGCCCCACTCACCTCACAGAATGTTTGTTGTGGGGAAGGAAGGGAAAGGAGAATGTTAGCCGCTTTGAGGCTCCTTCGGGTAGTGATAAAGTGGGATATCAAATCCAAACTCCTCTTCTTCTTCCCTCTATCTCTCTCTCTCTCTCTCTCTGTGTGTGTCTATAGTGATACCTTCCACTTTTCTTTTGTGGAATCAAAGTGACCAACTGTGGGCTGTTTTGCACATCATGGCTTACCATGTACGAGCAGACAGCTCACACTTCATTCCTCCCTTAGCTCTTGTGGCAGCAACAAGCCAGAATCCTTGGCTTAGAGTTGATGTCTGGGTCCAGGTACTGTGGTTTGTTTTCTCTCAAACAAGACATGATCAGGAAGCCGAGAACGAGCCTTAGCTTCAGACCATGCTTTGGCGTGTGGGACTTGACACAACCCCAAGCCTGCTTTGGGTATGCTAAGCTAAGGACCATGGCCTGTTGCTCCACTTGCGCCAAGGAGGAATGAAGTGGGAGCCAGGCCTTATGCGTCAGAATGGCACCACACACAAAAACACACACAAGTGGGAGGTATTAGTAGGTTCTGGGGAGCCCCAAGGTTTGCACAAGCGCAAAAACCTTTACGGGGAAAACCCCAAAAGGGTGGGAGGGGCTGCAAAAATAGCCCCAAGAAGGCTGAGCACGCGCAGCAGCCACAAAATGCTGATTGACTGATTTGGTTGGGCGGGAATGACAGAAAACCAGGTGGAAGAGCAATGGAATAGAGTATTCTGAACCTCCACATTTTGCAACATTTTGTCTCAGGTACGACTTTTAATTAATATTGAAGAAAGGCACCACTTAATGCCAAATCAATACTTCACTCACACATATTCAAGTCATTGTGTGATGGCTGCAGTAAGCAGGTGGCAAACACGGTGAGCCCATAATCTACTCTGCTGAAGAGTTATTATGTGGTGTGAACTTTCACTAGGAAGCTAAGTAAAATTCTGTGGAGCTGCTCAGTTCATGGCTTTGTTTCAGGTGGAAACATTTCCCACAAGTTCTAAATGGCCTGAAGAGTTGTCCATGCATGCTGGCTGTGACTCTCTGGGGATCCAGACAGGGTACATACCCAGAGAATGGAAGGAAATGAACTAGGGACCTTCTGCATTCAAAGCAAATGCTCTGCAATGGCCACTGAGTCTCAGCCCTCCCCCCATGCCTGTGCTATAGCAGGTACATGGCTATGCTGGCACTGGGTTCACAAGGGTGCTCAAAGCACAGCTGCTTCCCCTTCTTCCTAGGAAAGATTTCCTAACAGACCACATTTTTTGCAGACAAAGAAAAAGGAAACCCACAATTGCTGCCTGTTAAACCAGGAGGTTTGACAATATTATTCCTCCTTAGTCGCTACCATCTGGTTGTTTGTTTTTTAATTCTGGTTTTTTTATGTTGTTGGTTTAGTTTCTAATCGGTTTTAATCACACCGCCTATTTTTCACAAGTTGCCTTGAGGACCTTAGAAATGTGTCTAACTTTCAGAACATCAGTGCTCACAGAAGACTGCAAGAACAATAGTATGTTGGCTAAGATTGGAGGGACAAAGAGCATATAAATCTTGAGACGGGGAGAAATTTATCAGATGAGTTACCAGGAATCGTCACTTAAATAATTCCTTCTTCTAAAGCTGAGAGCACAATGAAAAGTTGGGCCACATTCATGGTGCCTGGGGTATGTGCACTAACTTTATTCAAACTACAATTGACCCCAAATTGCCTTACCCTGGGCACGTATTATTTGTTCAAGCCAATGTGGTTTTCTTTAATCAAACATACTCTGTGCCCTCAAGGTATCAGCAGACCTTGTATTGCTCTAATTTTATGTTCTTGACACACTATAATCTTCTTTGCTCCAGTACAGAAGAGGGAACTGGATGACCTTTGGATGCTACAATTATGTGATTCTAATAACACGAATTTCTGCTCTTACCCATTTTTCTCCAGCATCACTGTAAACACTGATTTGGGGAACACGATCCACCAGCTGAAAAAAGCGAGCTGCGGCTATTTTTGCTTTGGCATAATTTGGCGTATAGGAGGATGCTCTTCCTAATGCAGTTCCACTGGTCACAATAGCAGAAATCACCCTGAAATCAAGAAGGAAAGATGTCAGCTTACATGATACTTAGGAAGAAGAGCTCAAGGTCTACTATTTTGTTTCCATCAGTGGCCTGCCAACTATGTCAAGCAAGGCTGGAAGGCAACAGCCTCCCCCCTCCCCATGGTTGGTCTCCAATAACTTATATATCCAGAGATATACTGCCTCTTAACACTGAGTTGTCATTCAGTTTTATCATGCCCACAAATGTGTCTGTTGAGAATGCATGATCAACTAACAGTTTCTATTTGGGAAAGATAATTTGTGTGGGTCTGTTTCTGTTCCTTTACCTAAACACATAGCTGTAGTGAAGTCCTTCCTTGTCAACCAAAAATCCTCCATAGCGATAGGAGACCGAATTGGCTATAAACAGAATACTCTGTGCAAAACCAAAGCAGAATCCATAAACATTTGCTTTTTTGACTGCTGCTCTGTAAGGGACTTCCAGCTCTTTCTCATATGCTTCAATAAATTTTTTCTCCTTCCCAATTCCTGCGACAGTCCTGATGTTTGCAAGTGCTTCATTGGAAATCTGTTGAAAGGAAAAAGAAATGGAGGAGTAGCAAAGATCTGTTAGATGTCAGTGTGAGAGATATGGGCCATACATCTGGTGAGCTGCTGTATATCTATATCTATATCTATCTATCTATCATCTATCTATCTATCATCTATCTATCTATCTATCTATCTATCTATCTATCTATCTATCATCTATCTATCTTTCATCTATCACCTACCTACCTACCTACCTACCTACCTGCCTACCTATTACCTATCTATCATCTATCTATCTATCTATCATCTATCTATCTATCTATCTATCTATCTATCTATCTATCTATCATCTGTCTATCTATCTATAGTTTTAAAGTGTAAGTTTGGTTTCCACACCAGTTGACTAAGAATCTCTAGTTTTGAACTGATTCAGTTGAACTTACCAAGGTCAGGCCAATGGAGACACTCCAGCCCCTCATACCCAAATCAGCTCCTCAGCCTGAGGAACTTGCCTCATTGAATAGCCACACAGACTTACTTTGCTTTTGACCATGTGCTCCACCTCTGGCCCTTGCCTGTCTATCTCCACCAGCAGCCTGTCTTTGATCATATCCTTGAATTCTGTCTCTCTGATCCTTGGCTGCTACCATTGGAACCTGACTACTAGCATATATTTGCCCATGTTCTTGCCTTCTGGCCCTCTTACTGCAGCTAATTTCAGAATCTGACCAAGGCCTGACCCCAGGTTTCCTAATCTAATAATTGTTTTTTTACTGTACTGGTGACTTTTCCAATATTGGGCAAGAAACAATTCCTGGCATGGGTTCTCATATCTGGGCGAGGGTGATGCTGTCTACATAAGCATCTTAAGTACACATTGACAATAGAGCTAAACAAACAAATGGCTTGTCTTAGCTTGTTCTGCTCCTATTCTTTATCACATTATTAAGTTGCCGGTAATAGCTGTGGACAGACACCGTTCTCTCGTTGTATGCTTTTACGTCATTTGTTCTGCGTAGCTATACTGTCGCTTTCAGTCTTATTATCAAAGTTTTAGCAGCTTCGGATGATTCTCTGGCTGCATCCCTAACTGGAGAAAGAAAGCAGACGTAGTCCTGGTTACATCCGGATTAGACTACTGTAACACACTCTACACAGGGCTGCCTTTTGCAGACAGTTCAGAAGCCTCAGCTGGTGCAAACTGAAGTTGCTTGTGGAGGCTAAGGAAATATGTAAGATCGATTGTGTACCAGCTACACTGGCTGCCAGTACATGCCAAGGCCCACTTAAAGCACACACCCCTTTGTGATTTGGATGCCCATATATGCAATGCCAAATGTGTCTTTCAACTCTATCCAACCAATTGCAACCAGAAGCTAAACACTTTATTTGCCCTCACACTGCCCTTCTGAGAAGAAAAATCAGGTTTCCAAGGAACAGAGACTTTAAAATACTGCTTGACAAGTAGCGGGGGGGGGGGGGACGGGACATTTCAACCCTACGTGGCTATGCCAGGCCCAAAATGCCTGTTATCGCTGACAACACTGGATGATTGCATTGTTACTCACCATCTCATTTAATCTTAAATGATGTGCTTTTTTGTAGTTGTTTTAAACATTACCTTCCCGGTTGCTTCCAATGCTTCTTTGTCCTGAGAGGCAAACCCTGTTAGCATCTGAGACTGCACCACACCAGATAAAGCCAGGAAAGGCAAGAAGCAGATGATGACCAAGCTGAGCTTCCAACTGAAGTAGAAAGCAATAACAATGGCCACCCCAATGTTGGTGACAGAGTTCACAATCATTCCGATCTGGCTGCCGGTTGCCTTAAAACAAGCAAAAGGAAAAAAAAGAAAGAAGAAAAAGATCACCAACACACTCTCCCACATTAAGCACTGGGACACTTTTTGCTACCTCAAAGCTGTGAAGGAAGGAGAGCTATTGTTTAACTTCCAGCTCCTATTGCCAAGGAGAAGCAAAGAGTTAGAAGGGATTTTGGAGGTAATCAGTTGCACAGCCACCTTCTCTGTGCAGGATCTGCAGTGCAGCCTCTCTGATAGCCATTCAGATAATAATAATAATAATAATAATAATAATAATAATAATAATAATAATTTATTATTTATACCCCGTCCATCTGGCTGGGTTTCCCCAGTCACTCTGGGTGGCTTCCAAGAGAATATTAAAATACAATAACTTATTAAACATTAAAAACTTCCCTAAACAGGGCTGCCTTCAGATGTCTTCTAAAAGTCTGGTAGTTGTTTTTCTCTTTGACATCTGGTGGGAGGGCGTTCCACAGGGCAGGTGCCACTACCAAGAAGGCCCTCTGCCTGGTTCCCTGTAACCAGGATGTTGAAACACCTCCAGTGAAGGCAGTCTGAGGCAGTCTGTCCCACTGCCAAACAGCTCTTTCCATTGCAAAGTTTCTCCAGAAAATTTTATCCGAAATCTATTTCCCTGAAGTGTTCTAGACCCGCCTTCAGGAACAAGGAGACTGAGCAAGGATGTGTTGCCAAAGCACCTCTTTTTCCTGCCTATGTCACTGAAAAACCTTTGGCACTCCTAATTGTGAAAACAGGCCCATCAGCAACACACTCATGGAGAGGGCCTGCAATGGCTAAGCCGCCCTCGTGGCTGCAATGGGCTTTGTTCATTTCCCCCAGTTTGTAGCAACCTTCCAAGAAGTGGCATATGGGAAGATAAGTTGGGTCCAAAGTGTGAATTATGGATTTGAAAGGAATTCTCATTTATGCTGTCTGCTCCTCTTGTTTAGGCCTCTATCTCAACCACTTCAGACTTCAGGTGGGGGCTCAAGTGAGGGAACAGCTATACACCCCCATTGCCTCTGTACATGGGAAATTGAACATTAAGGGGAAGAGTCCTAGGCTGTTCCCTGATGTGCTTGGTTTTTTGTGTAGGAACCTTTGAATTTAATCTGTGAAGAATCATTCCATCATGTAAGCCCACACTTGGGAACGAAATAGTACAAAGCGTGTTCTCCTTCATGGAGAGCACGTGTTGCGGTGGGGGCCTCCAGGACACTCCAAAGTTGGAGGGCGGGCTAATTGATCATTGGCCACTGATGCGATTGGGGCTTCCCTTGTTGTTGGGAAGAAGTTAATGTTGCCATTTATTGATTGACAGCCAGAAATACTAAAACTCCTTGCACGAGGCTAGGGCTTCCTCTTTTCGCCCATGCATCGGATTGCCCGTCCCTCCCTCCCTAGAATAGGCTTGTTCGCTTTGACCTTGCTATGCCTGTCATGTTTGGTTGGTTGAGGGGCATGGATTGGCTGTGCCTGCCCCTCTAATGCTGCTGCTGCAAGGGATTCCGTTAAAGGAATTGGGAGCTAACTATTGCTTGTCCACTCTGTCAAGGGTGCTCGGGCCATAGCAATGAGCTCCTGGTTGCATTTGGGGTGAGGGCAGGTTCCCTGCTCCGCATAACCCCCAAGTGTATTCCCCCATTCTGACTTTCGCATCGTGCGGAATGTCAGTCTGTCCCCCATGGTGGGGGCAGATAGTCGCAACCAATGCCTACGCAACCACTCACAAATTTGTATTTTAATAAAGTTGTGGCCAAAATTATGCCAAAAATCTTAAACAAAAATTTCTGTGTGATGTGTGAGTTATTTGGGGTGGACCTGGGGACCTCGACATGCAACTGAGACACAGCTTTATCATTTCAGTGAGAACTAGGTCTTATACTTTTGGCTGAACGTTGAATGCTAAAAGATGCTCCCGTGTAAAAAAAAAAATTCAAGGTGCAAAATAGCAATTTTTTCTCCTTCAACTCATCTTTCCAGTAGCTTTCATTTCTATGGATTTTCAGAGGCATGTTTATCCAATAAACCCATGACAATAATTATCTTGTCTCAATTTGATTGAGTGGATGCCCAGCTGATGTGGCAATATCTGAAGTGTGTTAGCTACTTTTATATAAAATCTCTTACCCCTTGAACCTGAGAGGCATCAGTTGCTAGTCTTGTGGTCAAAGCCCCTGGGCTATTCCTGTGGTCATCAAACCAACCAATTTCTTCACCTAGCATGGCCTCGAAGCCAACCTTCCTCAGCCGTCTTGTAAGCAGCTCACCAGACTTTGCAAATGTATATCCCTGAAATGCATTTAAAGACTGTGTAAGTCTAGACATGCCAGCCACAAGGCACCTAAAAACGAGAAAAGCAAAGCAACGGAACAGCCAATCTTAATGGTCATTTACCTGTAAAAACTGTGTAAAAAATGATACAACTCCAACCAATACAAAGAGCAGGCAGATGCCGTTGATCTGTAATCTTTGTTCTTCTTCATCCAGGATAGAAAAGGTCTTTTGGGAAAGAAAAGAAAGGGCCATAATATTAAGTGCCAACTAAAACAGTATAATTTTATTATCTATTTAGGCAATTTATACACGGCTTCATTATAATCATCTCTAAGCAGTGAATTGAGAGTCTCTACTTCAGAATTCATGTCACATGATTGCAATGATATTGGAAATCATGGGATCATGCAATCTAGCCCATGGGTAGCCTGCAGATGTTATTGGACTCCAACTTACAGCCTGCATGGCCAGTGGCCATGGCTGTTGTGAGTTGTAGGGGGTCATTGTATTGGGTACCCCTGATTTAGCCCATTTTGGTTTTACAGTTGCCTTGAGTATTGCTCGTGTGAGATTTCAATGGAGTGCTGCAAGCAAATTTTGCCCCCTAGTACAGCACTTCTTAAAGGACAGCTTGACCATAGCCTCACATCAGTGGAGGTTTATTGATTTAAATGGTGCTACGATTGAATTTCCCCAAATGTAAACAATAAGCTATAGATTTTTTTTTTTTATAAGGGACGTTTCCTCTACCTAAGTACAGCTTGGTACTAAAAAAATAAAGAGGTGTCAGGCCTTAAATCTGTCAGGAGGAGAAGCCATTCTCTCTAATCTGAAATGTATTTGGTTCTACTATAGTGGATCAGACAAAGTGAATATTGTTTTTCTATCTTTCTCTTAACCTCTTTTCTGTTTTTTCTTTCTTTTTCCTTCTCTATCTCTCCCCCTCCCCATATTTCTGTGTTTTTATTCTATCTCTATAAAAGTCTTGGTTTGGTAAAAAAATGGGGAAATGTATAAAATTTTGTATTTTTCTCTATACGCTTTCATAAAAATTTTTTTTTAATGAAATGTATTTGTTTCATATAGAATAATTATCCTACTTTTCTTTATGTAGTTCGAGGCGATAAATAGTATAATTATAATAAAACACTATTAAAACCATTAAGAAAAAGGAAGTGTTGAGAATATCAGGCCAGTAAATTAAACTGTGTTTCAGTAACAGATAGGTAGCCGTGTTGGTCTGCCATAGTCAAAACAAAAAAAAAAAATTTCTTCCAGTAGCACCTTAAAGACCAACTAAGTTAGTTCTTGGTATGAGCTTTCGTGTGCATGCACACTTCTTCAGATACACTATCTGAAGAAGTGTGCATGCACACGAAAGCTCATACCAAGAACTAACTTAGTTGGTCTTTAAGGTGCTACTGGAAGAATTTTTTTGTGTGTGTGTGTTTCAGTAGTTGCTGCAGGGAAGTATTCCATTTAAATGGTGTGTGCGCTATTCATAACTGATGGCACTATGTTTAATACCTAGGTTTCAAAAACAAAGGATTAATCCGCACCAAGAAACTAGAGAACTTGGACCCAACTGAAGTACAAACAAATCACTGACGTGGGGGGAAAAAACCACACAAAAATCTTCCATGCAGCTTTTAAGAGGCATAAGGGACTAATAACCAGAGGAGAACAATGGCAAGTAGCGAGTCTTTGAAAAAGTCAGGTTTTAAAAGCCCTTCAATCCGCTAATAAGTCTTCAGAGAAGGAGCAGAAGGCTCAGCAAGTCCCACTCCCTCTTTTTTGGTAAGCATTTATTTAAAATGTTCCCCTAATCCTCATAAAGTCAGCTGCAATCACATGCTCACTGGGAAATGTAAAACTAAATGTGTGTGTGTCAAAACTCAAATGGAAAAAACAGGAAGTTTTCTGCTTTCTTATAAACATGCCCAAAGCCCCACATCCATCTCATTAAGAGACACTATAATCAGTGTGCCTTCAAGGGAGGGCATAGATCCTGTTTGTTAATTTTTTGGGACATTTGTTTTAGAGCTCAACAAGCTACCTGTTATCTTTGGCAGAATGGGAAAAGTAGCCAATAGGAAAAAGTATGAGCGCTCAAAGAGGGGTCATTCTTTATGGTCATTAAATCCATCCCTCCCCACCCCCCATGTCTTTCGGACAAGTTTTTTGAGCCACCAGTTCACAGGCATGTTGACAACAACAGACTTAAACACTAACTTTTAAAGCAATTGCTCTCAAGCTACAAATGGTGATCTCTGAAGTTTGATCTTCCAGACTTGCTAACTAACTTTTACACTATCGCCAGGTCATGAAACACGTGCTTGTGTTCCCGTTTGATGCTTGTCTATGCAGGGCAAATCTTAGTAAGTCAACTAATCTGCAACTACGGTACATACTCCAAACTGATTAGAAGAAGCAAACAGAGACTGTATGTACCCTTGTCAACTATGAAAATCCTTTAATAAAAGCTAAGTTGAGCAGAAGCAATTCCCACACCAGCTGGATTCTAGTCTTCAAGTTTGCCCCCTTAAAAAGGGGGGGTCTGCCTTGGAGCTAAACATTATAGGTAGAGGAAACCTTGGACTCAGCTACTTTAGTCAAGAAACAGCGTTCTGAATGCGTTATAAATATGCAACACAAGATTGCGCCAGAGGGGGGGGGGAATTCTAAGCAATTTTCCATAGCGTTTTTTTCTTTTGTTATAAAGATTTAATCTCTGACTTATTTATAGCATTTTCCCCTTGTGTGTAGATACATCCCTTGTGTCTGTAGCAAGTAGATGGATCAGGATACAAGTTCTGGCCCCATTGCTAGAGGCAGTATGCTCTGCATGCCCGTGGTTGTGAACCACAAGTAGTTATCTATTGCACTCAAATCCTGTGGGTGTCCTTCCCAACAGGCATCTATGAAAACAGAATGCTGGGCTAGTTGAGGTGTTTAGACTTGATATCCCGCCTTTCACTCCCCTTAAGGAGTCTCAAAGCAGCTAACAATCTCCTTTCCCTTCCTCCCCCACAACAAACACTCTGTGAGGTGAGTGAGGCTGAGAGACTTCAGAGAAGTGTGACTGGCCCAAGGTCACCCAGCAGCTGCATGTGGAGGAGCGGGGAAGCAAACCCGGTTCACCAGATTACGAGTCCACCGCTCTTAACCACTACACCACACTGGCTCTCAGTTGGCAGAGAGAGCGTGTTCCATTTTGCTACCTAAGGTGAAACAGGAAGGTGCCACCCACTACCCCTCCACCAAATCCTTGCTCGCCAGGGCTGCTCAGTGTGTGGTTTCCTGGTTCTGTCAAGCTCTCACAAGAGAGCTGTAAGATCCCAGAAGCCACAGCTGCTTATTGCTTCTGCAGTGGTAATGATGGCGGCGGGGCACGCCTGCCACAGGTGTTCTGCAGATGGCCAATGCGCTTCCTTTTTCTAGGAAATGGGATTAGCTGACTCCCAAAAGGGGACGCTTTGTTCACAATAAAACAGTACAGTGGAATAAATTATGGCTGTCTTCGCATTAACTTTCAACCAATACTGCTGCCCAAAGTCGATCAACGTTGAGTTTAAGTGACTATAAAATGCACGGTGCAAAAAGGGAGCAATATATGCATTTGCTTTCTAAAAGCATATAATGCCTTCACGGGAGTCTGTCAGCATGCCTGTTTTGTTGTTTTGATAAAACCATGCAAAGGGGTTGTTCAAAGCCTTTGTGGCTTTAGTGCCGGTGAATTTAATTCACCACCAGCACTGCCTATTGTGTCTGTGAGTTTACTGTCTAATAATAAAATGCCTCCATACTTCAGTCAGGTAGAAAAGGGATAACGTATTTTTTGGAATATTGTAAATGTAGAAAAGCAGACCCTTATTATATTGCGCACTTCTTTATAGAATTGTAGAGTTGGAAGGGAGCATGAGGGCTATCTAGCCCAACCCCTGGCAATACAGGAATCTTTCGCCTAATGTAAGACTCGAACCCAGGACCCTGAGATTAAGAGTTTCATGCTCTAATGACTGAGCTATTTATGATTACTAGGATGCCATGGAATGGGACAATTTATCAAGGGGAAGAGGGCATATAATTATTCTTCTCTTTTCAGATTTAAGGTTGCAGTCCAATGCACTGTTTTATGGGGAGATGTCTCCGTGAACTCAGGGGAATTTGCCAAACAAACAAGACTCAGAGTCTTCTACTTGTATCTCTTGAAAGTAGCCATTGGTGTGAGGTGGAGGGATGCTCCAAGCTTAATCAAATTAACAGTACTGAGGTATGTGGGAAGAGAGGTACCTGAATTATGCCTGTCTCCCCCTCTCCACTCCCAGCAGGGCCAGTTGCAGGATGAGTGTGTGTGTGTGTGTGTGTGTGTGTGTGTGTGTGTGTGTGATTTCAATTGAGAAATGTATGGAAGACAAGGCTGGACACACACACACACCCCAGTGCTGCTGCTCAAATAACTGCTTTAAAGGAGAAAGAAAAATGAAGCCCTTTGGAGATCTGAAATATCTCCTTTATCACCATAGTGACTACATATATGAAAATATGTCCCCCTCCTAGAATGCATGAAACTGGCTCTTAACACAAGACCCCCAACCCCCCTGCTCATCTCCAGAGTCCTGGTGTTCATGGGGCTGTTGGGGAAACAGTCATGTCTTTTTTTGCAACTGACTCAACCCACAAGTTTCAATCATACATTCTCCAACAGTTTACAAAACTGTTGGTGGGCCTGTCATTGTAACAGAAGACCCTCCTTCCCAAGATACACCTCTCCCCCCCCACCACCAATGAATTCCAGAGTGCCCCCAGAAGCCTATGAACCTCAAGATTCTGGAATGCAGCTGCCCGGTCCTTGGGGTCTGCTGGGAGAGCCAATTGTCAACAGTCCCCTTCCCCAACCTGGTGTTCTGCATGGGAATTGGGCAAATGACCACGAATGTTCAAAAACTACTAAAAGCAGCAAGCCAAAATGTTGGAAATGAAGTAATAAGGACTGCTTGGCACACTGTTGGCACGCAGTTGTCCTGCATAATACAAGGGTAGTGAAAAACCATATTCGATACAAGAAGAAGGAAATTGGTCATGACCTACTCCAAGAATCTGACTGAAAAGCAAGGCATAGAGTGGGTTGACTGCCCCGTTGAAGCCTGCTCCAAGGGATCCAATCAGCATGTAGGGCCATTCAGGAGCATTGTATTTCAGAATTCTGGTAACATTAGCAGGCTTCACTTCTTCCACTTTTACAGCCATTGGCTCCTAAAAGAGAAAAGGGGCAAATATGTCGATATTCTACTTTCCGTGCTGCCCAGTAGAAACTTCGAGGAAGGGTTATACAGTGAGCTTTTCAACAGGACCAGAGAAAGGAAACAAAATGGATATTTTTATCAAATAATGACCTTCTTAAATGGACTGCCATCTTCTTCATACTGCCCGGTGCTATAGATATGCTCCGAATGGTTTTGGGCAACTGACATTGGGTGGTCTGGTACTATATTTGACAACTGAGATCTGGAACGCTGTCGAAGGGAAGCTCTATGAAAGAATAAAGAGAAAAGGCGAAGTCTTAGGAACAGCAGTTTGAGGAGTTTGCATCTAGTGTTATTACTTAGTACGATCATAATTTACTGAAATACTTACAATACCTATATCCTGAGATTTATGGCGCGAAGCTTGACATGTTTGCTCAGAAGTAAGTCCCACTGAGTTCAAAGGGGAATACTTCCAAATAAGGGCTCCCCCAGACAACCTATTCACAGTATTAAGCCTTCATCCCGATTTGTTTGCACAAAACTCAAAATGGAAGTTATACGATGCCAATTCTAAGATGCCTGTTTTTTGTTTAGCTAATTTGTTCTGATTTGCTTGCAGGGAGGTTAAATGAAATGGAGCGTTCAACCTGATTTTGAGGGGGGCATAGGTTATACATCTTTCAATCAATCAATCAATTAATTATTATTAATTAACAAGCCTTCTGCTCCTGTCCCTTTGCCAGTTCAAAGAATACCCATTCTCAATGGTGGGCTGATTCTCATTAAAAAAATAAAACTGCCAGGTCAAACTCCAAAAGAAACTGGTTGCTGCCTGTCATATTGGGAGCCTGTTGATTGGGAGCCGCCCAGAGTGGCTGGGGAAACTCAGCCAGATGGGCGGGGTATAAATAATAAATTATCATCATCATCATCATCATCATCATCATCATCATCATTATCATTATCATCATATGTCTATGGGTGGTACATCCTGTTTCCTCACCTGAAGCAAAACAGGAACGTGCTGTTACAAGGCTGCATTGTGCTGTGTTTTGTCCCCCACTGAAAGTCTTACCTTAAGCTGTCCCGATAACTTCCCCTGACGAACGACTGCGTTTTCTCAAGATTTGGTTCGGCTGCTGTAAAACAAAGCCAAAGAAGCCCATCAGAAAGTGAGATCATCCATTCCATTTTTATTACTTATATTTTGGTATGTGTTTACAGTGCATAAAGCAAACCCGTTACAAGGCTGAAAGTTTTTGCTTCATGGCGGCTTGCTAAATATTCAACCTGATGCACAGCAATACTCTTTAGTTCCAAAAAAATGTGAGCTTAACTTAGAGTACACTTCTTTGGCAGAGAGGCGTTCTAAGGACCCTGGATGTGCTCCTTTAGCAGCCCATCAGTCGTCCACACATGCTGCTATGATCCCATGTTGAGCTGTATGGCAATCACTGGGTTTGCAAAAGGAAGCTATGAAGAACAATGCTCTTTGCGTGTACAAAGCATAGACCACTAGCACATGAAAGGTCTCGAGCAGCTGCCACACTAAGAATAGAAGCGAGCAGTCATAGGAGCCAACTCCTAGGGGTCAAGGTCCCTTTGGCCCCCCAATAAACTATCTGAAGGGCCGCCCCCCCCAAGTTGATAGGCATTGCCAGTCAAATGGTGTGAATGCATTGTGTCTTGTGATCTATTATGTGGGGTGGGGCTTACCTGCCCTCCCCCCAATATTTTATTCGAGTTGGCACACCTGCGAGCAGAAAAGCTACATGTTTTTGTTGGGGTGTACCACTTCAAGCGGGATGGGGGTGGCGCTGTGGGTTAAACCACAGAGCCTAGGGCTTGCCAATCAGAAGGTGGGTGGTTCGGATCCCTGCGACGGGCTGAGCTCCCGTTGCTCGGTCCCTGCTCCTGCCAACCTAGCAGTTCGAAAGCACATCAAAGTGCAAGTAGATAAATAGGTACTGCTCTGGTGGGAAGATAAACGGCATTTCTGTGCGCTGCTCTGGTTCGCCAGAAGCGGCTTAGTCATGCTGGCCACATGACCCGGAAGCTCCCTTGGCCAATAAAGTGAGATGAGCACCGCAACCCCAGAGTCGGCCACGGCTGGACCTAATGGTCAGGGGTCCCTTTACCTTTACCACTACCACTTCAAGCTACAAGGGGTAGCTTGCATATTCGAATATTCCCTCACCTCAAATTATCACTGCGAATACACAGCTAGAATGTCAGGATATGAAAGCTAAATTATAACCATTTTATCCTGATGTACTGGTTTTACAGATACAGATATGTTTGATTCCGAGCAGAATTCAAGCATGCAGTCTCCCCTCCTACACTCTGAAATGGTGAATCCCAGCACAAATTGCACTCTGTCCTTAGTTTATTCTCACAAATGCAGGGGGCAACGGTTCAAGGCTGCTATAACTTTCTTCTTCACTGGCGATTAAAAAACACAGCGGGAATGGAAGGAGCCCTGAGACTTAACAATTTAACAAGATGTCTAATTGTTTTTATATACAACAACTGCGGCAAGAGTACTGTTAGCACAGAAATGGAAACAAGAAGAAATTCCGACGAAAGAAGAATGGCAGATGAAATTAATGGACTATGCAGAATTGGACAAAATGACAGGAAGGATTCGAAACCTGCGGGACCAGAAATTTACAGTAGATTGGAAGAAGTATATGAATTATTTGAAGAGCAACTGTAATCAACAAATTACGCTAGTAGGACTACAAGAAGTTTTGGAAGGAGAAATATACGAAGTGTTACAAAGTAGAAAAAGATAGAGATATTGGTTATGAGTTTGAAATGTAATAGGAAAGATAAGAAATGCATACTAAGAGATTAGATTGGGAAATTGTCAGACAGGATTGACGGAAGTAAAAAAAAATTGAATAAGATGTAAAAGTATGTTTAATTACTGTTGAAAATGGTATGTTAAAAAACTAATATAAATTATATATATATAAAAAAAGGAAGCAGCCCTGAGGCTATGTAGGCCCTGTGCCTTATATTTCCAAACAATGTATCCCAGAGTAGTAAGAAGATGCTTTCAATTAGAAGAACGCCAAGATGTCTGAGGTTATATCAGCTCTGCATGCTTCAACAACTCTTTCAGAAATCTGAAGCATTCTTTAAAAATGGACTGCAGCACAGCAAGAAGGCTTGTTCAGTTTGTGTCAGCAAAGAATGCTGGTTGAGGGGTCATCAAAGTGTGACACTAGTAAAGTGGTCTTGCTCCCAGGGACCATAGCTCAGTAGCAGAGCACAGGCTGTGAATGCATAAGAATCCAGATTTGAACTCCAGCATCTCCAGTTAACAGGATCACAGGTAGCCATAATGGGAAAGCGTGTTCTCCTTCATGGAGAGTATGTGTTGCGGTGGGCGCCGCCAGGACACTCCAAAGTTATGGGGTGGGCTAATTGATTGTTGGCCACTGTTGTGATTGGGCTTCCCTTGTTGTTGGGAAGAAGTTAATGTTGCCATTTGTTGAGTGACAGCCAGAAATACTAAAACTCCTTGCACGAAGCTAGGGCTTCCTCTTTTCGCCCGTGCATCGGATTGCCCGTCCCCCCTCCCTGTATTTAGGGTTGTTCGCTTTGACCTTGCTATGCCTGTCATGGGGTCGTCTGCTCTTGGGGCAGGGGCCCAGTAGGAATTTTGTCCATCTGGCTGATTGGCTGGGGCCATTTGGTTTTTGCCTACTGCGTAGCAAATTGTCACAACTTGTAAGGTTGCGGTTAGGCATTGGTTTATGGTTTGGTTGGTTGAGGGGCATGGATTGGCTGTGCCTGCCCTTCTAATGCTGCTGCTGCAAGGGATTCCATTAAAGGAATCAGGGGCTAACTATTGCTTGTCCACCCTGTCAAGGGGCTCGGGCCATGCAAGAGCTCCTGGCTGCATCTGGGGAGGGCTGAGGGCAGGTTCCCTGCTCCATCGCTACCCCCAAGTGTATTCCCCTTTTCTGACTTTTGCAGGCGTGCAGAATGTCAGTCTGTCTCCCATGGGGGGGGCAGATAGTCACAACCAATGCCTAAGCAACCACTCACATTTTTGTATTTTAATAAAGTTGTGGCCAAAATTATGCCAAAAAACCTTAAACAAAAAATTCTGTGTGATGTGTGAGTTATTGGGGTGGCCCTAGGGACCTTGACACACAAAGAGAGAGAGGTGCATCAGTGACCCAGAGATAGATGCACAAATAATCTAACCCTGGAATAAGGCACAGCTTGCTTTGTACCTATGTGCAGGACTGATTTTTCATGGGACCATAGGGAAATAGTTGTGTTAGTACAGAAAAGGAAATTAATTCCTTGTGTTAGTAAACCTTGACCTTGTTTTCAGAAACGCAAAATAAGGTACTTGCTTTGCACCGACGTGTCAGTGAGTGCCTTGTCCCCTTGGCTTTGCAAAGTTACCAGTGTGAAATAAACCCCTTTCCGTTCCATCAGCTCCTCGTGTTTCCCCCTTTCCACTGCTCTTCCATGCTCAAAGCCAATTATGACATCAGCAGTTCTGATTGAGGACAAGCGGTGAGCAATGGAGATGGCCGTGCGCCCAACGCGAGCCTAAAGCAATGGGGGGAAAATATCAGTGAAGCAAACAGATGGGTAAAACAGGTAGGCTTTGGTCTCTTTGCTTTTGTGTGTGTGGTCGGTCACGGAGCATGGAATGAAGCCTAACTGGTGTAAGGACATGCGAAGAGCTCTACTGGATCAAGGCCACTCACAGTTGCAAACCAGGTACCTATGAGATGCTTGGAAGAGGGACATGAATGCTGGTACACAGAAATCTGTACGTTCTGTGTGTGCCCGTCAAGCTGTCTTACGCCAGCACTGATATTTATATTTATTTCCAAGCAAATGTTTGAAGAGCAGCATGCCTACCTCCCATCTCCAGCATTGCCTGCTATTTACTGAACAATCCCCCCCCCTGCTTTTTTAACCCACCCTTTGTGCCTGTGCGCTTCCTGGCTGTGCAATTCTGGTATTGGAACACTCATCTACTCCCATATAAATGCGTACAAAAGGTTGGAAGCTTAAAAGCTGTGGGTTTCATTTAATTAAGACATACTCAGAGCAGACCCACTGAGATCAAAGGACTTCAGTCAGTCGTGCCCATGGATTTCAATGGGTCCATTCAGAACAGGAAACACTACCTCTTCCATGTCATTCCCCAACATGACTCTTCCCAACAGCTCTTTGAGAGCTGTGTTGGGAAAGTCTTTGGGGTAAACTCTTCCCCACCACAGGTCAAGCTTCTGATCTGGCACTGCTCCCTCCCCAGGTTTCCACTGCTAACAAGCCTAACAATTCTGGAAACTGCATGCACATTTGTTGGTTAATGGGTCGATGTGAGGTTCTAGGCTGTAGAACCTCGCATCCACTCTACTGATTTTCTTATGGAAACAGGCAACAAGTTCCAGAGTGCACATAGCGGGGCCCCAGCCTTGCTCCTAAAGGCTTCTCCGTTCATTTCAAGAACACCCAGAGAACACCAATTGTGCATTGGAGCAAATGCAAAGCTCTGAATAGCACTGTTGTCGTTGTTGTTGCTAACTGGATTTTAGCCTGCCCTTCCTCTTTCTCTTCCCCACTCTGATCTCATCCCCACATCAGAGATTGTGACTGCCTGAACATGAGGGTTGAATATCGGATTCCCACTCCTACTCTGGCACTATAATCACTATGTCACATTAGCTCTCCTAACCACACCTCACCATAATTTTGTATCTTGTAAACTTATTATAAAAAGAAAGTTGTGGAGGGGAGAAGAGACTAATCTCTACCATTAAGGAGATTATACTTAAGAGGGTGTGTGTGTTTATAAAAGTTTCCTACCCCACCCCCATGATATTGAATTGTTGTTGTTGTTGTTGTTGTTGTTGTTGTTGTTGTTGTTGTTGTTGTTATCCCCTGCCCATCTGCCCACTCATTAAAAATGCCAAACCTTATGAAGGGCCTCTTGCACTGTAGCTTCGCTTTTGTTGTCCAGTGCTGATGTAGCCATGTCCAGTAGCAGGATTTTGGGGTTTCGAACCAAAGCACGAGCAATAGCAATCCGCTGCTTCTGGCCTCCACTCATCTGACCACCACCTTCTCCAACTAGGGTGTCAAATTTCTAAAACGGTGGGATGGGAATATGAAACCAGTGACAAAGGTCTTTACCTCAATCCTATTCAATGGTGAGAGCTGCACCCATCCTCTGTCTGTGCTCCCAGTGCCGGTGTGAGCTCATGTATCTCTCTAGTCTAGCAGGAAACCCCCATGTGATCCCGAAGCAGGTATCATCCACACAATTCTTTGTTAAGGAAATAAAACAAGCTTCTATTCCTCTCTGAATGAAACAGAACCATGAATAGAAGTCTGATCCACCTAACCGGGTGCTATCTATCTTTTTTGAGTGTCCTGGATCTCAGACAATAAATTTCAGCTGGCTTTCTAGCTAAGGTCTTTTTGGTGGAGCTTACACAATCAAAGCATGTGCTCTGCCATGGAGATATGGCTAGGTCCCCTCGAAATCGTCAAAATAAGTTTGAGAATGACATGTGTTGTACACCCTAACCCACCCCAAAAATATCAAGGCACCTGAAGAAGCAAGTCTCTTATATGTATCTTTGAAGAGAAGAACACCTGGCCATAATGGCCAACTAGGTACCTATGGAAGCCCACAACCAATACCTACATGCAACAGCACTCCTCCATCCCCCAACTTGTGTTCCCCAGCAACTTTGACAGTGGAGGTAGAACACAGCCATTGAAAGTCCTTATCCTTCTTCTACTAGCAGTCAACTTACTGAGAACAACCATGTACATTTAAACATCACTTTATGGTCTCTTCATTACCCGGGAAAAGGAAAAGGAAAAGGAAAAAAGGAAAAGGAAATACCAATAATGGTTTTAATCCAACAGGGGATTGTCTGCTGAGAAGCAATTTACCCAAGAAACTCCTAGTAGGTGCATGAGTGGCTCAGGCACACACCTTGGAATTGCAGCCAATAAACACTGGCATCACCAAAAAAATCTACTTTCTCTCTCTCCTTTGAAGGAACGAACCACAAGTAAACTTCAGAAGATAGTGGCCACTGTAGAAGACGGCAAGTGTCCATATTGTCTTGAACACTGCGGATAGACCTACACAGTAATTGTCCACCACCAGCCATGTATAAGAACCCACCAAGGTGTGATAAACATTCTGTTCTCATTGCCTGCCTGAGGCTGCAAAAACAGATAAACACTTCTGGAAGACCACAATGTCTGACTGGTGAGTTGTGCATGACTTTGTAGGTCACAAGCTAGATAGGCATGCAGTCACATCAGGATTTTGAATATTGTAAACTGAAGCTTGCCTTACCCCAGGCAGATCCATGATAAAGTCGTAGGCATTGGCTTGTTTGGTTGCTCTGATGATGTCTTCCATAGTGGCATTTTCCCGACCATAGCGAATGTTCTCTGCAATGGTGGTAGCAAACAGGACTGGTTCCTGCTCAACTATGCCAATCAAAGAACGCAGCCACTGAATATTAAGCGAGCGAATATCATGTCCATCTAGAGTAATCTACACAACAACAACAAGTTGTTTGCAGAATAAATAGTCATAATACACTTGTTCAGTCACTCAGTATTTGATATTGGAATAGACTCTACACTAGGAATAAATGAATCTGTCAATTTTGGTTTCTCCCAGTTTTCATATTTCCACACTACTACGTGATTTTTTTAACGAAAAAAGTTCCCATGAAAGTTCTTTAACATGAATATTGCTTAATGCACACATTTCTGAAATGCAATTTCCCTAATACAGTGCAGTTTTATATGCTATATTTACTAATTAATGCCTTTAAGTACTTTGTACCCTACCCTATGAGGGTGGCAGGTGGCGCTGTAGCCAAACCACTGAGCCTCTTGGGCTTGCCAATTGGAAGGTCGGCAGTTCGAATCCCCACGACGGAGTGAGCTACCGCTGCTCTGTCCCAGCTCCTGCCAACCTACCAGTTTGAAAGTATGCCAGTGCAAGTAGATAAATAGGTTCCGCTGTGGAGGGAAGGTAAGTGGTGTTTCCATGCGCTCTGGCTTCTATCACAGTGTTCTGTTGCACCAGAAGCGGCTTAGTCATGCTGGCCACATGACCGGGAAAGCTGTCTGTGGACAAACGCCGGCTCCCTTGGCCTGAAAGCGAGATGAGTGCTGCAACCCCATAGTCGCCTTTGACTGGACTTAACCATACAGGGGTCCTTTACCTTTTTACCTTACCCTATTCTATGTACATGCTACTTTGCAGGAGAACTGCACTGCAAAATTCAGAAAACTGAATTTCAAAGGCTGGCTGGATTTCACTTCATATATTGATTCAGAAAGCGCATATTAAGTATGTTCACCTTTAAATGCAAACTGAATCTAATTTCTCCCCTATCCCTGCTCTATACCAGGGGTCAGCAACCTTTTCAGCCGTGGGTGGACCGGACTATATTTTTTTCTTGGGGGGGGGGGAATGAACAAATTCCTATGCCCCACAAATAACCCAGAGATGCATTTTAAATAAAAGCACACATTCTACTCATGTAAAAACACCAGGCAGGCCCCATAAATAACCCAGAGATGCATTTTAAATAAAAGGACATATTCTACTCATGTAAAAACATGCTGATTCCTGGACCGTCCACGGGTCAGATTGAGAAGGCGATTGGGCTGCATCCTGCCCATGGGACTTAGGTTGCCTACCCCTGCTCTATACCCACAGTGGGAAAGAATCATGTCCCAGGATTCTTTAAATGAAAATGGAAGTCATGTAGTCGTTTTACAGGATTTTTAATTAAAAAGGGTGGGGGGGAGGGATGAAAATGACAGTGACCACTCTCTTACAAAGAAGTTAGGTAAAGCTCTCACCATGCCTTCACTAGGGTCATAAAATCGCTGGATGAGCTGTATTGTGGTGCTCTTTCCAGCTCCACTGGGTCCAACAAAAGCTGTTGTTTCCCCTGCCTTGATAACCATGTTGAGTTTTTCTAAAATCTGGAAATAAAAATGAACAAGATCACATGTTTTAAAAGTGTTTTCCCTGATGTTCAAAGCAGTAACTGGAAGCAGCTATAATGGTTAACCAGAAAAGTGAAGCTCTTACCTTTACGTCAGGCCTGGATGGGTAGTAGAAAGTCACATTATGGAATTCAATTTCACCGCGGACTTTATCCAGCTTGTAGCCATCTTCTGACATACAGTCAATAACAGGTTTCTGGGGCAGAGTTAATCGGTTATATTACTTCCCTTGTAGAAAAGCTGTTTCTCTTTTTTGCACTGGGTAGAATCCAGACATAAGGAAGACCCTTGTAAGAGGGTCTTAAGGAGTTGCTCCAGCTCCTGGCCAGAGTCTGGAGTTGGCTGGGGATGGTGCCACCCATTTCAGATTACTAATGGGATGCCTGGCACTTGGGTAGCCGCCACACTGCCTCCCTAGATGCTGGTCAACTCCCATGGCACTCCCCAACAGGCGAATTGGGATGGTGAATCGGACTTCAGATGAGAAGTCTAAGGATGTTAACGGATCCTGGCCCTAAGACATGCCAACTCTGCTGCAATCTGTAAAGTTTTGGTCTGTTTTCATCCACCCCCAAGTTCCGTGCTGTCCACCTTTCACCTGGTCTTTGAGTCAAGGGGCACAATGTGCCTGCTATGCAAAGAGACCACATGCCCAGACCATGCTTGGGGAATAACTTTGGCTTTCCTGGGAGTCAATCCCATTGAACTCAGGCTTGCATCTGAGTAGCCATGCACAGGATTGCACTGCTAAAGATATTCTTTAAAAAGTGCAAGGCATTATACACATTTTCCTACGACCCACTCGTCTCGTTCTCTAATCACGCGCATCAAAGCTGTTAAGTAAGCATTATTTTCTGCTATGCGAGAGCTAAAAGCAGAAGAGCACAGCTGGCTGCTACGGATGTAGCTTATTTGCACCCAATCGGATTACAAAGGGTTATATTTGCTCGCTATTCCATTCTCTCCATTCCCTGAAGCTTTGGTAACACTATATGTATTAATGCCCTTATCTGAGCCTTTGGCTTCACTTCATTCCTTATAAATCAAGGGAGACCATAGCGGCTTAATTCCTGAAACCACTTTGCGGAGCTGAGTGTCTTGGCGATCAGACCGCTTATAGAGTTGACTCCTAATAGATAAATATTGGAGCTTGCTGATACTTTGAATATTCATAAGCAATCATTTAGAACTGCCACTTGGACGAATGCGCTCTTTGTCAAATGCACAGGCATGGTGCTGGTTTGCTTTAATCTGCAATCAATTTTCCCCTTAATCACCATAATATTTCTCATCTGTGCTGTTGGCAGAAGCCCTTAAGCTGATGCAAGGATCATTTATTTCACCCTCCAACACAGGCTAGTGGCGCTGAACCAGTTGAGCTACTCACTTTATCTATCGTCTCAAAGATATTTGTTGCAGCTCCTCGGCCAGTGGCGAAGGCTTCCAGGCAAGGAGAAGCTTGGCCAAGACTTAAGGCAGCTACCAGAACTCCAAAAAAAACCTGAAAAGAAAGAAAAGGGGGTAGAGGAAAACAATTATGTTTTCTGGGTGGTTTTAAAAATTGCATTGGAGCAGAAATTAAATTATAATTAGAAGGAATCATTCTGGAAGGCAGAAAAATGTTTTGGCCCTGTGTGATATATTAAGGAGGGTACAAAAACGATATTTATAGATCTGAAGGCAGGAATGCAATTTAAAATGGCATTGTTGTTTTCTTTTCTCAACTAAGGGAAACATTTCAAATTTTAAGATGGGTAGAGGGAGGTTCCAAGGAAGGTTTAAAGGATGCTCTGAAATATATCTTATAGTGAATTCATTATCTGAGTGGCAATCCTTGAGTAGTCAAAATGACACCATTTGTGCATAGGAGGAAGGTCTCAGCCAGCTGGAGGGGGAGAGGAGGAAATGACCCCAAGGGACACCCCCCCACACACAAATACCAGCCCAGTGAATATGCTTGGTAAGTGTAGAATGCTGACTGGCTGTAGGGAGGTGTGACAGAAAAATGTGTGGGATGGTGGCAAAAGAAGAGGAGAATTCTGCACAAAGGCTAGCTGGAACCCTGAACAGAATACCTCCTACTAGGTATGCTGCAGCTTTACACTACAGGTCCCACCTGTTAAGGTTACACTGAAAAATTTACAAAGCACCCACATTGTTTTTCAAAGCAATGAGGTGGCTGGAAGTGCAAGTGCTTTGAGGGGGAAAAACGGGGGAAACCACTGAAAGCCTTACCTGTATAAGTGTGCCAGGTGAGTACTCCTCATCTTCAAGAACAAGTTTTGAGCCGTACCAAAATGCTAGCGCATAACTCAGGAAAATGATGCACCAGATGTAACCGGTGAAAAATCCCATTATTATTCCCTTTCTAATTCCCCAGTTTTGGGCAAACACTAGGTTTTTGTCATATCTGCGGAAAGAACAAAAGGAAAATTTAAGAAGTGCATTTGAGAAAAATAAAACACAGCAAAGGGGCTAAGTAAGGGCCATATTTGGGGTTGAAGGAGTTACAAAAGAGGCATGCTTGCATGCTGCAGGTGTAATGCCTGTAGCTCAGTGGCAGAGTGCACACTTTGCATGTGCAAGGTGCTCAGTTCGGTCCCCAACCTCTCCAGGTCAGACTGGGAGAGACTCACACATGAAACCCCAGACATCTGCTGCCATTCAGTGTAGGCAATGCTGAACAATTTGGACCAATGGTCTGATTCAAAATAAGGGGTGGGTAGTGCAAGGGGGAGGAGTCTATCTTCTACTTTTTTGGATGAGGGGTGCTGGACCCCTTCCCCGTCCTGCACCTTATTTCCTCCCCATATCATATTGAAATATAGGCATTCTCCCCACCTACGCATGATTGACTGGAGTGTCACTGCATATATGCGCAGTGCTGGGAAATAGATAGATAGATAGATAGATATGATACGTTCATCCCTAGAAATAGTGGTAGCGAGCTGGAGAGTCCCTGTGGCTTGCAAGAAGACCCTTTCCAGAGCCCGAAGAGAACGTCAGTGAGGGCGGAGGAAGCCCCAAAGAGACTCAAGGCACTGCGGGGCTTTGTTTAGGCTGCTCAGCTTCCCCACCTAACAGCTGATGTGCAGGGTAGCGCAGCAGCAGCAGCAGCCACTTTTTCGCACGTCCTCCAGCTGGTCCCAGAGCTTCAACTCTAGTTGGAGATAGAGTTGTGTGGAGAGAGAAAGAGAGAGAGAGAGAGAAGTAGAGACAGAGCTGGGGAGCAGGGGGGAAACAGGCATTTAGAGGCTTTTTAGTGGAGGCTTACGCAATTTTCGCTTATGTGTGCAGGGGCCTGGAACATATCCCCAATGTAACTGGGGGGATGCCTGTACTAGAAAGTTTGGGGGAAAGTGTACTGTATGGGATGATAGACTGGGTGGATCTAAGCTATAGCAAAGGAGAGGATTCATCTTCCTGCACGTGTTATGCTCTTAAAATCATAGGCTTTGTTGCTTTTAAATTTCTTCAGGTCTTTGAGTCAGTCATGATATACGAACCAACCTTGCAACTTCTTTTCTTTCCCCTCCAAAAGCAGCCACTGTTCTGATGGATGAGAGCACTTC
The DNA here is from genome assembly GCF_964270895.1 of Podarcis filfolensis. Taxonomy (NCBI): domain Eukaryota; kingdom Metazoa; phylum Chordata; class Lepidosauria; order Squamata; family Lacertidae; genus Podarcis; species Podarcis filfolensis. The sequence goes on along the minus strand of NC_139604.1, from coordinate 27,026,701 downwards.
ATCGGCCACAGCGCCAGCTTTTGCATAAGCTTTTAATTCTCGACCTGTCAGCTTTGCCACAGCCTAAACCAATCAGTAAGAAGATTCATTTAGGCAGTGAAGGTTTTTCTCCTTTGGATTGTACAAGCTCCTTGCTGTCACACTGGGTTATCTACATTTACAAAGGACACATTTATGTAGCAAATTCATTCTTCTTTTTCTTTTTTGCTCACTTCACCTACCCATAAAGGTAAAGGGACCCCTGACCATTAGGTCCAGTCGTGGCCGACTCTGGGGTTGCGGCGCTCATCTTGCTTTATTGGCCAAGGGAGCCGGCGTACAGCTTCTGGGTCATGTGGCCAGCATGACTAAGCTGCTTCTGGCGAACCAGAGCAGCGCATGGAAACGCCGTTTACCTTCCCACCGGAGCGATACCTATTTATCTACTTGCACTTTGACGTGCTTTTGAACTGCTAGGTTGGCAGGAGCAGGGACCGAGCAATGGGAGCTCACCCCGTCGCGGGGATTCAAACCGCTGACCTTCGGATCAGCAAGTCCTAGGCTCTGTGGTTTAACCCACAGCGCCACCCGCGCCCCTACCCATAGTCATGTGCTAAATAGCTTATGTGATAGATCAGGTTGGCTTATCTAGTGCATTATATAGGTGCATTTTAGGCAACATCACCATATTCCACTCTAGAATCAGCTATATAAAATATTGATGTTGCATATGCCATCATACAACCGTTACACAGCACACCTAATATTTCTATTACAAAGATTTTGTCAGCCTTCCAGCTTCACAGAGGATTTCTCTGTGAATGTTTAGATGAGGTTGACAGGGAGTTTGTTAAATGCCTGCCTTCCACAGAGCCAGCTTTCAGAGGGCTGGACGTGCTTGCTTGTGCAGCAAAACCAAGGAAGAATCTTATGGCACAACAAAAATTACCTAATGAAGCATTCCCCAACTGGATGCCCCCCAGATGTTGCTGGAATACAACTCCAAACAACCCTGGCAATGCTGGTTTGGGACTGATGGGAGATGTAGTATCATCTGTAGTCCAATAACTCCAGCTGTAATCCAGTAACATCTGCAGAACACCAGGTTTGAGAAAGGTTGATCGAAGGTATTGTGGCTTCCATTACTGCATGCACATCCCTCTGAAGTCAGTGGCAAAAATCCAGTTGGGTTTACTGAGGCTCTCAGTTTGGTTATAGGAAAGACAGACAGCACTACTGAACAACAGTGAAAAATAGATATTGGACAGATTTTTAAAAACCCTTAGTAGGTGGTTTGACAGAGTTCTGTGGAGTAGTTGTTGTTTTTAAACAGCCAGCAACTTTAAAATCTTGCCATAGTTCTCCATGACTACAAAGCAGCCATAATTAGATACGAATGGCATTGTTCCTTACCAGGCCAATCATGGCAGCTCCAACCCCAAGTAGTGGACTGACTGAGATAATAACCAAGGTCAGCTTCCAGCCTCTGACAAATCCTAACATGAATCCACAAATAAAGGTGGTGAACCGCTGGATAAAGACCGCTACTTGATCAGCAATAGCATCATTTATTTTATTTACGTCACTGTGGAGAACAAAAAAAGTTGAAGCAGCAGTTGCATATGACCCTTATTGCAATCCCAAATATTCATTCAATTTGTTTCTACATTGGAGAAATATTGATGAGAGCCATTTATCTCATTTGCTTTTATCTCTTCGTTCCTTTGTTCAGACATTTGGGAACTGAGGTCTGAAGTAAACAAGCCTTTCCTTTTAGATTCCAGGCTGGCTGTAGGTTCTTGGGTTTCTGGGACAGGTATTTGGCTTACGAACCACCCCCCTCTTGGACTCTACTTGCCAACAAACCTGTGCTTGTGTTTCTCCTCCTCACCCCAGTTCTCCTTGTAAGCTTGGAGACTGGCTGTGCTATGTGTCAGCCATGGAAAAGGAGAGTGAATGAGCATTGGCAGGGTTACTTAGCAACAAAAGGACATGCTCATCAAGCATCACCAGCTTGTGAAAAAATGGCAGGCCAGTTGATGGTGCAAACAGGGCTGCCTTCCAGATGTTTTGGACTACAACTGCACTGGCTGAGGATGATGCAGTCCAAAGCACGTCGAAGGTACCAGGTTAGGGAAGGCCTTAGATTTTTTTGCTGGGAAAATGTCTACATGACACACCTGCCTTGCTATCTGTGTGTTTCCACCCTCTCCCTGTGAGGCTCATGGCTGCTTCCTCCCACCTGCTTCTACATCTCTGCTTAAGTGCCTATGGTGGCCTTTTCGACATCTGAACACACATGCAAAGTAATGGTTTCCTAATGGTAGGAAGTTTCAAGCAGAGATAATAGTTTCATCTTCTACCCTTTTAATACCTGTTGTTTTCGGCAGCTGCTAAAGATGGACAAATCCATCAGTTTTGGTTTTTTTAGTTTCTCATTTTTTCTGGTCTTCGTAACACTTTCTCATCAGTTTGTGATTATTATTTTTAACGTCCTCACAGAAATGCACCAATGTTTCCTTATTATTATTTCATTAAATTTATGTACCTCAAAGTGGTTTCAGTGTGAACATGCATTTTTGTATGTAATTTTGTCTAATGCACACATTTTTTTTTGCAAGCAGTATTCCTTTATGTAATGCATTTTGTGTATGTGATTTTCACTAATACATGCATTTTTAATGTACACTTTCCCCCAAAATATGCATTTTTCTACACACTTTTAATTGAAGAACTGCATCACAAGTGTGAATTTGGAAAGCCAGCTCTGTTTTCAACTCATTTATTGTTCTAAGAAGTGCAAATTCAAACCAATTTTCTCTCACATTGCTAGCAAAATCCAGTGGAATATTAGCTCTGCTTTGGAGTCAGACCCCAGTCTGTTACAAGTAATACTGTAGATATTATTCTTCACTCACACAACCTCGCACAGACTACTCATTAGCATGCAGCGTCTTAAAAACATGCTGACCTCATCCACCAATGGATGTCTGAGATTACTCACTCAGAAATACGTGTACTGAGTTCCCCCACTGATGTACAATCAAACCAGCCTATATCCATCCTCATTATTTTCCTGAAATAGGCTTTTCTGATTTTCTGTGTCTGTCGAGCGGCTGAGATTACCCATAAGCTGATCTGTAGGGGGTAGGGAAGAATGAGCGATAAGGAAGAGTCACAGTTAAAAGGGGGAGGGGTGATCATCTAGCAACTACGAAAACACGATGCAAATATTGACAGCACAGCCAGCTAAATGGAAAAAAAATTTCTAATTTTGGCTTTATTTGGCATTGATTATTTCTGTTATAAAAACCCTGCACATGCTTTATAAGTTGATTCCGGCATCTACAGATATATGCTACAATGGCTGGCAGGAGCCATTAACACAGTTACATTAGTGCGAATTGCCTGGCTTTAACCAGGAACAGAATGTATACCGTACTTTTCCGGTTTTTTTCTTTAAAAATTATGCTAAAAATAGGGGTCGTCTTATACATGGATAGTGCATAGGGTGGACATTTGATTGGTTGCTGCCACGGCTGTCAGCAGCTATTGGGCGTGTTATTGGTTGCTGTGTCAATGGCTGGTGTTGAGTGACTGAAGCTGTGGTAATTTGGCAGGAGATTGGCAGCTTCTGCCGGCGAGGGGACATTTGAGAGGCGGATTTTTGGACGCATGCGGGTGAGCGATTTTCGGCAATCCCCTGCAACAACCCTACGTAATTCCCCCCAAAAAACTCAACAACTCCGTGCCATCTCCCCCAATTTTCTTAAATTTGAGTCCCCCAAAATAGGGGGCGTCATATATGGGGGCATCTTATACACAGAAAAGTACAGTACATAACAGGGTGCTTTTATGTGCTTGGGAACAGCAGTCAGGTCGTAACATGTACTGCTTTCATAAATTTCTACCTCCACAGAACCCTTTCCACGTCATATTGTAAGCCACATAGTGTTCTTGAGGAGCAAATTCACTGCTGCTGTCTGAGATAGCTGGGCCTTCCCATCAGGATTTAGAATACACCCTAGAATACTCCAACCTTGCACATTGTAGCTGCATTTTATAAGGCATGGTGAAATGTGGTGAGCAAGCTGCCTCCAGAGAGCCTTGCCTACCATTACTGATCTTGACATTGAGGAGCTAACTGTATAAAAACCAAACCACTTCTGTTAACTCTTATGATTAAAGGGCAAATAAACACTTGGTCCCTTTGTGTGCATTCTACATGACTTGAAGCATGGGAACAAAGCTCAGGCTTATAAACCTACTCCAGTAGGCCTACTAAACACATGGACATGTATATAACTGGATCTGGATCGTCACCATGAGACAGCAGCATAAAAATTGCCTCACAATGCCCATCGCTGAAGGATTCCAGTCAACAAATGTCCACAGGAAGTTGGGAGGGATGAATGGGAACACAAGGCAGGGCCTTCTGGGTGGTTGCACTCCAAACTGGAGTTTAGCTGCCTTTTTGTTGTTTTTCAGGTGAGTGTCACCGACATTAAGCCATTTTCTATTGTGGAAAACAATATGAGGAAGTAAATAATAATACAGTGGTACCTCAGGTTAAGTACTTAATTTGTTCCGGAGGTCCGTACGTAACCTGAAACTGTTCTTAACCTGAAGCACCACTTTAGCTAATGGGGCCTCCTGCTGCTGCCGCGCCGCTGGAGCCCGATTTCTGTTCTCATCCTGAAGCAAGTTCTGAACCTGAAGCACTATTTCTGGGTTAGTGGAGTCTGTAACCTGAACTGTATGTAACCTGAGGTACCACTGTACTGACCTGGAAGTATGCCAGCACAAGCACTGCACAGCCTATTCCCCCATAGTAACTTGCAAAATAACTCATTTCCGTTTCAATGTCCAGCAACCTGAAAGATAAAGAAAGAATTAAAGAAGATATATGACCTTGGTAAATCAGTCCATCTTGAATCGATGTGCCTGCAGGCAAAATTAATATGAGAAATAATGTAACTTCATTAGCAGCTAGATGAACTTATTTCCATTGTTCTTTTCCCTCAGTTAATATTTGGGTATGAATTCAGAGAGGATAGAGAGGACAGAGTAAGGGATTATAGTGAAAACAAAAAACTGACTTTCCAAAATAATATGCACTGTAAGTAGCAGACAGTCTGACAAAATAGTTCCACCATATTCTCCATTAATATTAACAACAACAACAACAACAATCATTTATATGCCACACATCTGAATGGGTTGCCTCAGTCACTCTGGGTGGCTTCCAACAAATTATAAAACCTCAGTAAAACATCAAACATTAAAAGCATTAAATGCTAACGTTGATGTGTAATTCAACAAGGGCAAAACAAAGAAGGAATATTAGTTATTGTTCAACATTTGCATAAACTGATCCAGTTTCAAACTATTTCCTTGTGGAAGACTAATGATGCAATCTATGTACATATACCTGGAAGCAAGTCCTATTCCATATAGTGGGACTTACTTCTGTGTAAACATGCGTAAGAATGCTGAATCTGAACCACTGCCAAAAAATGGTGCTTAGGTGGGACAAGTGAATCAACCTTAAGTTTAGATCAATTATCTTTGGCCCTGAAATCCAAGTACTCAACCATTATTGACTTGTGGGTTGCAGCTGCAACTTTTGAAGCCAAAGGACATTTACCTTTGTGTGATTTCCTGTTGAAATTGTGCACAATAGTTCTAAATGCCAAAAGTAAAGATATATCTTTCTTTTTCTTTTTTTTTTACTTCTACAGAACCAGGGCAGTACAAAGCAAATCTTAGAAAAATGACTGACGAATTTATATTTTTACACGTTCTAGTAAGAGCCAGCAGTTGGCAAAGCTGGCTAGACTCAATGGTAGGGGAAGCATAAATTAAAATGAGCAATTATTAGCCAGGAAATGAACAAAGTAGCAACACCTCCAGCTCTGGAGAGGAGGTGACATTAGTCCAACTGCGATAGGATATGGTATGGGAATATTATTTAAAGCATGGAGTTTGCAAAACTACAAAGCCAATGCCCAGTGGTGTAATCACACGTATATGAAGGCAGGCTGGTAAACTGACCTGGAGTATCATTGGTTTGTCTTCTGTGCAAGAATGCAGCATATTTCAGACAATGTCATTTAATAACAGAGGAGATAAAATGCTTTGCTCATTTGTAAGGTCTATAAATATCGAAATACTGAGATATTACTGTAAAGTTATGTCCAGCCTCTACCCATAGTCTACCTGATGAAACTAATGAACCCAAGTTAGTCATGTTCTTTAACTTCAGTGGGGCTACTCTGAGTAGTATTAGCACCGGACACAATGCAAAATGTCTTGTCCACAACTAAAGTTCTTGAGAAAAATTTAACACTGATTGAGAAAGAAAGGTTTCAGAAGGAGACAGGCCTAACAATAGTAAAGAAAGTTAAATATTTGGGGGTTAACATGACTGCTAAGAACTTAAATTTATTTAAAGATAATTATGAGAAATGTTGGTCAGAAGTGAAGAAAGATTTAGAGATATGGTCAAACCTGAAGCTTTCCTTGTTGGGCAGAATTGCGGCTATAAAGATGAATGTATTGCCAAAGATGTTGTTTTTGTTTCAATCTTTGCAAATTTTAGACAAGATGGACTGTTTCAAGAAGTGGCAGAGAGATATCTCTAGATTTGTCTGGCAGGGCAAGAAGCCCAGAATAAAATTTAAAATACTAACTGATGCTAAAGAAAGAGGTGGTTTTGCCCTGCCAGACCTGAAACTTTATTATGAATCGGCCGCATTTTGTTGGCTGAAAGAATGGCTGCTTCTTGAAAACACAGACATTTTGGATTTAGAAGGTTTTAATAATGTTTTTGGGTGGCATGCATATTTGTGGTACGACAAGGTTAAAGCTCATAAAGTATTTAAAAACCATATTGTCAGGAAAGCATTGTTTAATGTCTGGTTAAGATATAAAGACTTATTGGAGAACAAAACCCCAAGGTGGTTGTCACCAATGGAGGCAAAGGCACTGAAAAAGTCCAATATGGAGGCCAAATGGCCGAAATATTGGGAAATATTGGAACAAGAAGGAGATAAATTGAAATTGCAGAGTTTTGAGAAATTAAAAGATAAGGTGCGAGATTGGCTGCACTATTTTCAAATAAGAGAGGCTTATAATCTGGACAAAAAAATAGGTTTCCAGGTGGAAAAATCAAAATTGGAGACTGAATTGTTAGAACCCAAAACTAAAACACTTTCAAGAATGTATAACTTGCTGCTAAAATGGAACACGCAGGATGAAACCGTTAAATCTGCTATGATTAAATGGGCACAAGATGTTGGTCATAACATCATGTTTGCTGACTGGGAAAAGTTGTGGACCACAGGTATGAAATTTACGGCATGTAATGCCCTAAGAGAGAATATTATGAAAATGATATACAGGTGGTACATGACACCAGTCAAGCTTGCAAAAATCTATCATTTGCCCGACAATAAATGTTGGAAGTGTAAGGAAAATGAAGGAACATTCTTTCACCTTTGGTGGACATGCCCAAAGATTAAGGCTTTCTGGGAGATGATTTATAACGAAATGAAAAAAATATTTAAATATACATTCCTGAAGAAGCCAGAGGCCTTTCTCTTGGGCATGGTCGGCCAATCGGTGCCAAAGAAGGACAGAACTTTCTTTATGTATGCAACAACAGCAGCAAGAATTCTTATTGCAAAGTATTGGAAGACACAAGATTTACCCACCCGGGAAGAGTGGCAGATGAAGCTGATGGAATATATGGAATTAGCGGAAATGACTGGCAGAATCTGAGACCTGGGAGAAGAGTTGGTGGAAGAAGACTGGAAGAAATTTAAAGACTATCTTCAGAAATACTATAAAATTAATGAATGTTGAAACTGTGCTTGGATTGGTAATAAGTGGTAATTAGTGATAAAAGTTAACAAGATTATGCAAAAAAGGCATTGATGATTGGTTGAAAATATGGATATAGAATATGTTATGGTATAAAGTTTAAATATTTGAAAAAGGGTAAGAATTTGCTGAATTAAATATCTAAATGGGAATACAAAAGGGGGGAGGCGTGAGGAGGTCAAGAACATAAGCATATGAATCTGAGGTCATTGGGAAAAATGGATTTGTTTTATTTTTTTTCTTTCTTCGCTTAAATTTTTTTTTTTTAATTAGTTGTGATTTTTTCTTTGTATTTTCTTGTGTTTCTTTTTTCTGTAACTTATGGTTTCTTATTCTGAGAATTTCTATTTTTCTTTTCTGTAAAACTCTAATAAAAAATTATTTAAAAAAAAAAACAAAATGTCTTGTCCACTTACCCACAACTCACTGGTGTATTGTTGTCGTTTTGGTGATAGGAACTGTTGATCCACACTATAGTGTTATTCACACATCCTTTGTTCGGGTCACTAAGCTCTTGCTTCTCGATATCATATTGAATAAATGTGTCTGTCATTACCCCAAAGACAATCAACATGGCTGGCTGGGCAGCTCCATGAAGAGCAGCGCAGATGCCACCGAAAACCATCATCAGTTTCTCAGATGAAGAAGCAAATCTAAACTTTAAGTGGGGGGAAACAGACAAAGAGCATTCACAAAAAAATTATGCATCACTCCTTTGTATATTCATGTTCCAATTGTTTTTTTACTAACAATGGCTGAAACCCAAGGCTTCACTGGCAGAATGGCTTTGATCCAGCAGAGGCGGCCACTAAAATAAACGGAAGTTGTTTTCTGATCCCACCTTCCTGCTACAGTCCCTTGAGAACTGAAAATCTGTTGCAGAAGCTTGTAGGACCCTCTAGATAAATGCGGAAGAAGGCACAAGGGTTGCGTATGGAAGAGAGATATCAGTGCAAATCACCTCCCTTCTTTTGCATTAATAGATGCTCTTCTAAGTCAAAAGCCACTCCATGAGTGGAACTATAGCACTGGATTTCACCCAGGTGGCGCTGTGGGTTAAATCACAGAGCCTAGGACTTGCCGATCAGAAGGTCAGCAGTTCGAATCCCTGTGACAGGGTGAGCTCTCGTTGTTTGGTCCCAGCTCCTGCCCACCTAGCAGTTTGAAAGCACGTCGAGTGCAAGTAGATAAATAGGTACCGCTCCGGCGGGAAGGTAAACAGCGTTTCCGTGCGCTGCTCTGGTTCACCAGAAGCGGCTTAGTCATGCTGGCCACAAAACCCAGAAGCTGTACGCCGGCTCCCTCGGCCAATAAAGCAAGATGAGCGCCGCAACCCCAGAGTCGGTCACGACTGGACCTAATGGTCAGGGGTCCCTTTACCTTTACCTTTAATGCTAAGCTCCACCATTCCTTCTTGGAGTAACAACATGCACCACCTTCACAGTGAACATCAGGCTCCCCATAACAGTTTTGGAAAAACAAAATACAAAGCTGTCTCCATTTGTACTTGAATCTCAAAAGGGTAGTTGCGATTATGACGACCCTATAAGCTGGGAATCTGACCACCCTGATCTATAGAACCACAGCAGATATATGAAGTGGTGAAAAGCAACAATTTTATTACCAACTCAAAGAAGCCAACTCGAATTTCATTCTTCTCTGATGTCCTGTTTAAAAAAGAAAGAAAGCAAAATGTGTTGTATTATGAAAGTTGTATTCTTTCCCCCAGAATCAAATTCCTTTTGTTGTATTGCCTGATGGAAGAACCTCTTCACAGTGCCAAAGAAGTCTATGTGTAAAGGCAGCTCCATCCTACCACCAGCAGCCTCTTCCCCCCACCATTGAATCAATCCAAGACAGTCAAGAATTCTCCAATATTTTCACACACACACTGCACTCCTGAGAAGTCCAGTTTCACAGCATGTTCCCTAAGTGGTCTTTTACAGATGCTGGACTACAGGAGCATATCTCAAAAGCCCCCCTCATGTAATTGATATTGACTGGTGTTATAACAAAACATTTGCAAAAATAGCATATAAAAGTTTGCTGTAACGCCGTTTTCTGACTTCTGTGAAAGAATGTGCTTTGCTTGACAAATTAAAGGAGACTCTTGTTATTCTAGATCCAGCCACAACTGAACCCTATTTTAGGCCCCAAAAGAAGATGAGTGAGCATAGTACAGAAGGCAAGGCGGTTCTTGGAACAATGAGGCAGAGATGGGAGAGGCTGGCAGCTTAATCTGAGGGATAAATTTGTGCTGCCCGAAGGGTTACAAGCTGTGGTTTGTTATTGCTGTCATTGAACCACCCATATACTTGCACGACATCAATACTTGCATTGAAAACACAAACAAACACACACACACACCCAATATATTCTGACAGAATTTACCACACATTATGCACCAATCTGTATTGCCCTGCCCAATGATGAAGTGAATCTTCTGCACTTGAGCAGAAATATTATATAGAAGCAGGGCTCCGAGCCCCCTCCCCCGCCAGAATTCAGTTCCGGCCCCTCTCAGGTGGGCGCCATTGCCATTATAAGAGAACAAGGGAGGTGTTCATAGTGAGTTCCAGCACCTCTTTTTTTCTAGAAAAATAGCGCTTGGTAGAAGGGAAGTGGAAAAGAATCCTATTGCCACCATCCATATGGATGATACAGATGATTAAAGTATTAAGTTGTTGTTGGTTACACACACACACACACACACACACACACACACATCATGGTAAATGATTACCTGTCTTACACAGTGGCATGAAGTGGGTCTTGTGAGGTAGAAAGTGAGGTATGTGAGTGCATGGTGGGGTCTTTGTAAAGAAGTAAAGAGTTTCTAGAAATGGGTTCATGCTGGGTTATTACGTTTCGGGACTGACGTGTTGCATTTCCTTATTACACAAGAGCCCCACAAGATCAGAGCAAAGGCCAGATCTAGTCCAGCACCCAGTTTCCAACAGATACATTTGGGGAGCCCACAAACAGGACACAAGGGGGCAATAACCCTCTCTCACACACAGTTCCTCCCCATCATGATCCTGGCCACAGTTTACAACCATTATGGCTATCAGCCAGTTACTAGCCCTAGCCTCCGTGAATTATTTCTCTAATCCCATTTGAAAACTGTCTGAAGGATGGCTGTCAGCACATCTTGTCACAGAGATTTTACCTCCTTCACCACCCTCTGTCACTCCTGCAAAGTTTAGCAGAATGAATGAATGGGCCCGGCAATTATCCTGATAGAAGAGTAACCAGCTTAACTTACTTGTTCCCTTTTGTATTGTTCTTTGAAGAAGTTTCCTTTTTATTATGGAAATACCTGTGAAAGGCAAGGCAATATCCATGTGAGTACTCTTAAGGGGCCTATTCCCATGCACTTCCATTCAAATTTATTTTATCCATCAAAATGTATGTTATCATCTTGGGACATTGTTATGGCTTCAGTTGCAACAGGATCGTCATTTTGAATAGAGGCATTTGAAATACAAGGAACTGGACCTTATTTTTAACAGACTTGAAACCTGCCCCCTTAAAAAGTAGATTACAACAAAGGTTCTAAAAAGCTCTATTCCTTCAACAGGTCTGATTTTTGTGCCCTTCTGATACCATTAGTCCCCAGAACAGCCCATCCCCATTGCTGTTCTCTTCACATTTCTACACCAATTTATGACTGTAAAAAATAATTCTCATGAAAATGCACCTGCATTTTAGTGCAAATTTCTGCTAATGAACACATTTTTGTATGCAGTTTTGACTTAAATACATATTTTCCCAAGCATTTTCCCTATATATAATGCATTTTTGCATGCTATTTTCTCTAATATTAATTCATTTTTTGACATTTCCCCCTAATTCATGCATTTTTGTACACTGAATAGAAAAATTCAAGAAAGGTCAAATTTCAAGTATAGCTGCATTTCAGTTCATGCATTTGTTGGGGAAGAGTGAATTGGAATGTATCTCATTAAAATGCAAGCAAAATCAAATTTCTCTTCCATTCCTACAAGGAAGGCAGTGCTAGCGGAACTCTTAAATGAAAGTAATAAGAATTCTTTAATGCACCATTAATTTTAAGGTTGGGACTGTCTGGCTTAATGCTGAGGTTCAGAGGATCTTCAAAGGTACATGATGTGAGAGTGTTTGAGGCAGTTCTGGTTATAGGATCATAAGCTGTGTCTTATCCTATATATCTTAATATTCCACCTCATTGCTTCATCTGGCTGCACTCCCACAGGGAAAATTTCACATAGCACTATAACAATGAGAGAAGAATATAACAGGGGATGGCACCCTTCCCAGACCCTGCTAATCCCATAATTGGTCCACTAAAGAGCATTAACTATCCTGTTCCCCAGCCTGGAACAATACTGAAAAATCAGTATAGTTTAGAAGGGAGAGAGAGTTTGATTTACTCTTTAGAGGCCTAGGTTCCTCTTGTACTTCCCAAGTGGCCTCAGGCAAGTCCTCACAGTCTTAGCTGCCATCAAGAATTACACATGAATAATGCCTACAGGGATTATTCTGGAGAGTTGGGCCATAAAGAAGGCTGATCACCGAAGAATTGATGCTTTTGAATTATGGTGCTGGAGGAGACTCTTGAGAGTCCCATGGACTGCAAGAAGATCAAACCTATCCATTCTTAAGGAAATCAGCCCTGAATGCTCACTGGAAGGACAGATCGTGAAGCTGAGGCTCCAATACTTTGGCCACCTCATGAGAAGAGAAGACTCCCTGGAAAAGACCCTGACTGATGTTGGGAAAGATGGAGGGCAGAAGGAAAAGAGGGCGACAGAGGACGAGATGGCTGGATACTGTTCTCGAAGCTACCAGCATGAGTTTGACTAAACTGCGGGAGGCAGTGGAAGACAGGAGTGCCTGGCGTGCTCTGGTCCATGGGGTCACAAAGAGTCGGACATGACTAAACGACTAAACAACAACAATGCCTACAGGTATCTGTGCTTTTCCTAGGAAAAAGCAGCTTTGGGGAAAGGCAGTGTTGAGTGGGGGGGGGGGCGAAGAAGGGTGCTTCATGGTTAACACCTTTCCTTCCTGCTGCCTTTCTATCCAAAATCATTACAGCAGAGGTTTTCAACCTTTTTGAGTCCACAGTTCCCTTGACCAACTACATTCTTTCTACAGCACCCCTGTGGGTCTCAGGAGCCCAGTTATGTCACCCCTGGCCCACAGAGCTGGTAGCTTCTCACCCTTTTTTGAACACCCTCCCTTGTGGAGTGTTCCCTCAGCCTCTTTTCCTCTCCCCTCTGCTTGGGAATCCTCTGGGCAGTCACGGCTGCAGCCCCTAGTCTCTGAGCTGCCCCCCCACCCCAAAGAGAGATGCCTCCTCACACTGCCCCACAGGGACCTGGGACTTGTCTGTCCATTCCCAACAGCAAAGGCTGGTGGACTGGTTGGCTGCGATCCCTTGCACGCTTGCTTGCTTGTTTACTCGAAGACCGCCTCAGCTCCTGGCAACCAGCATCCCCTGGTCAGCCGCAGCGGCACCATTTGCCTGCAGTGCTTGTAGCCAGGGCTGCTGCAACAAACAATCGTACAAGCCTTTGGGAGACAGAGATGCAAGAGGGCATCAGAGGAGGGAGGGAAGGAAAGAGGGACAGAGGCCAGTGTTGCCCGCGGCACCCCTGACCATCATTCAAGGTACCCCAGGCTGCCACGGCCCATTTGTTGAAAACCACTGCATTACAGAGGCACAGGCAAAAAAACCCACCACCACCTTGTGGAGTTCCTCAGAAGTCTATTAGTGTCCCTCATTATACAAATCAGTTAATGGGGCCAACACTTTCCTGAATGATAGCTGTCCTATCTTTACTGGTCTCTCATTGGAATGCTCATGTTTGCCCTCATCTGCACAAACCATAGTTTAGTGTAAGTGACCAGACTGGTGGGCAGAGAAGGCATGCGATTGCTTCTTCATCCCTATCTGCAAGGGCCATATCAGGGAGAAGTACCATCCAATTCAGCGTAAATTAACCTTTCGTATACAAAGTTCATGTGTACTAACATGAATTTTCAGTTTTGAAGGGCATTGATCATATTGCTAAAATGGTTAGGTTACATTATACTTCTGGTAAAAACAGTCTGATCCCACTCCTCCCAGAATCCAGAATGCATCTCCAGGCTACTCTGAGTTTCGCCTCACCAGAAGGCTTAATTTGAAACTTAAATCCCATTCATGTGTGTACCTGGCACCAAACTTTGTGACAACCAGTTTGAGTGCGGTTCTGAGCTGTGAAAACATATTTAAGGGCTTGGTGTTTTCTCTCTCTATTTCCGCATATCTGGAGCCCAACTTCTCAGAAATTTGCTTAAGGCTATATTCTCTCCATCAACTGTATAGTGATACAGAAGGCAAGTTTCTATTTTAAGACATATTAGTTTTGCTTTCACCAAATTATAGCCTAGTACAAATCTCTTCATATTTAATTCTGGGGTTTTTTGTTTTATTTTTTTGTAAGAGGGTTTTCCAGCAAGAATACTGTATTCTGTTCTAGAATATTCTGTTGTGGCATAGACCACAGCCATGAACCCACACAAAAGTGATTGATTGGCTGTCAGTCAATGTCATATCTAAGGAAAGCAGCCAGAGTGGAAAATATTTGCACATGGAATTGTTAATCGTCACATCATGCCATGAAACCTGTGAATAGCTCCAACCTGCATTGTAAGAGGAATTGATTGAAATAGTAGCATTTTCTTCTGGTATTCTGTTATTGCATATTGTGTTCTGAATTTTTGCTTAACTCATACAAGTTGCATAATATTAGAGCTTAGAAAATTGAAGTGGCTGCATTTCCTATGTCGCAAACACACTAATGAATTATGAAAACTGCTTTCTAGGCATCAAATAAATGAATAGTGTGGATCTTTATATAGCCAAAACTGCACCATCCACTCGCAACGGGGGAAGTACCAGCAGGCTCAAGAGATGCCCCCCCCCACGAAGTACCAAAGAGGTGCAAAAAATATTTGGGGGGGAGGGGAGTTCAATGAAGGGGGCAAAACCAACAAAACAGACAAATGAGGTCTGAGCATGCTCAGTAGTCACAGAATGCTCGTTGACAGTTGAAGGAAGGGGAGGGTGTAAAACCAGGAGAGGGGAAATGGAATGAAGCATGGCTGGCTAAAATCCAGAACAGAAGGACTCTCTACACTGCAACATTTTGTTGCATGTCCCACTTGTGCAACCAAATACTTTGTAAATATATGCATTACTTACTCTGGTTTGCAGATGCCGTTATCTGGTGGGGAAAACAAATACATCCTATAGTTAGCATTCTTTGAAAATTAATCCATACTCCTAGACACACACACACACACACACGGCCGTTTTAATTATGTACAGGCAATGTTTGATTAAAGAGAACTCAGAGAGTTCGTACAAAAATCCCAGTAAGATCCAAAATGGACCAAGTTGGAATGATTCATGTTGGAGATCTGATTCTACAAACCAGTTCCCAAAACAGGTTCAGGAAATGGAAAGAGACATAACTTAGTGGTGGAGCCAATGTTTTGCATGCAGAAGATCCCACAGAATTGTATCATTTTGCCATTGCTAACCAAAGACTGACTACGTTCAGGCACAGGAGTGCTTGTATGTCAAGGTCAGAACAAGGCTCTGTTTTTGTTTTTTAAGATGCTTCTATTATTACAAAACACTGGGAAAATTCCCACTATATTAAAATGGCCGCTGTGTTTTATTCTTTATGTGTATTTATCCAGGCTCCTATTCCACTTAGGAATAAGTTAAAAAGCAACTCTGAAACAACATAAAATAATAAGCATGATATTGCTGGGGGCGGGGGGGGGGGGAATCAATCTAATGCAGAAAATACCACATCAAGATGGGGCAGCTGGTTGCTCCATTTCAAAATTCTGAGACCTAATCTTGCCTGCTCATCACCTCTGCTGCTACCTCTTCCTCCTTCTCTAGCTAAGAAAGGTAGCACTCCGCAACCAAGTTTCTGAGATGCTCAAAAAGAGAATATCAGTCTTGGGACCAACCACAACCCCTGCAAACTGGTCTATTGCACACTGGAACTTGGGAAGAGGACGATCTTCTTGAGCTGCATATCCTCCTTCCACATCTTGCCAGATAATTTGTTAACTTTTCCACCCAGAGGAAGAGGAGGAGTTAGCAGTAGTGAGTGGGCAAGCAAATACGGTACTTGCCCCCCCCCCCCAAAAAAAAACCCACGAGCTTGGGATGATATGAGCAAATGGGTCTTGAAGAGATTTACTGACATGTGTCTAAAGTCAAGAGGTACAGTATATAAAATGGAAAACATCATACGTGATTCTTCCGGCTCAAAGCCATAGTTGTCTTCTCCAATTTTCTTAATACTGCGCAAAGTAACTGGCTCAGGCATGATCTTCCTCTTTATGCTGCTAAATAATGGTGATGATAATGATAATAATAATGTATCCCAACTTTGCAAACCAAATGACAATTTTCTAAAGCTCTCTTTTGTACTTGTATGATTTCACTGAGTAAAATGAAATGAAATTCTTATAAGTCAGTAGGTCCATGGTTCAGCTCCACTTTACTTACTTACTTACTTACTTACCTACTTACTTAAAATAACTCTGAGCTTCAGCTTGACAACTTCCAGTATGAGTTACAATTAGTCTTTTTAAAAAAGAAAAGAAAACCGCAGCAATTTACATTGCTAGACAGCTCTATCCCCCACCACCACCACATAACTAAATGGTGGCAGTGGTCTAAATATTTTGATGGGGCCCTGGGGTAGCTGTTGCTGAAAAATAAAGTGAAGGCCTTCATTTGCACCCTTACCTAAGCCTCAGAATATTCCACCCCTCATGCAGAATAGTCTGAATATAAGGCCGACCCTATCATGTGACAGAGGGAGGCAGCTGCCTCAGGCAACAGATTTGGGGTGTCATGAAAAGCAGCAAATTGCTACCTATTTAATTAATTATTGCTGCATTTTTATTTATTTTTTTACCACCTGGTAGCGGCATTTGTGTAATTGTGAAGAGATAACTCAATGAAGGGCAAGGGGGAGTATTTTGCTGCTCTGCCTCAGGTAGCAAAATTGCCTTGGACCAGTCCTGCCCAAATAACTGCCATTATCATAGTTCTTTATTCAATTTATTAGGGGTTTTTTTTGCCATGGCAACGCAAAGCAACTTATAGTATTTTAAAAATTTTAAACACACACACACATTAAAGTTATCATTAAAAGAACCTAAAAGACCATTCTATTTTTTTATTTAAAAAGCTAGATTAAAACATCCCACTCATACAAAAAAGGCCATAGATAATTAAAAACCAAAGGCCTGATGTCTAAGTATTTAATTCGTTCCGGAGGTCCGTACTTAACCTGAAACTGTTCTTAATCTGAAGCACCACTTTAGCTAATGGGGCCTCCCGCTGCCGCCGCGCCGCCAACGCACCATTTCTGTTCTCATCCTGAAGCAAAGTTCTTAACCTGAAGCACTATTTATGAGTTAGCATAGTCTGTAACCTGAAGCATATGTAACCTGAAGCGTATGTAACCTGAGGCACCACTGTATGTAACAGCAGTTTCACCAGCTTGTAGATCTGCCCGTAGCTACCCTGACCTAAGACATTTCCTGTGCCTTTAAGGTTTAAGTTCTATGCACTCTTACATGGGAGAAGTAAGTGGGTAAGTAGAAGGAAGAATCGCAGCAGAAGTCACTTGGCCTACTTCAGTACTGAAGTGATAGGCGAAAACATACTTAAGTGTTGCACAGAAGGGAAAATTCAACTGAGGGTACAGCAGCCACCCCAGAATTCATAATCAGCATAAAACAGAGACCTGACTTGTCCCCCTCCCCAACCACCCCCCATTAACAAATGGTCTTTGTTCTTCTATAGGAATTTTGAGTTCTGTTAGCAAATAACAGCATCATCATCACCATTGTAATAAAATAACAGTTTAAGACAATAACTTTAAGTAGGCTTTTAAAGAACACTCATGCTTACAAGTATAAATATTTGTTCCCAGTAGGAAAAAGAGTAGCTGCAGCGTATTATATCAGAAAAGAAGGAAGAGATATCAGCATATTCCAGTTCCGCTGTTCCAATCCAATTTAGATTCCTCCTTCCCAACACACACCTCTGCTTTTAAATAAAACTTAAAATATCAAGTGATGCAGTCATGGATCTCCTATATCTGTTTGGCCATAAAATACTCAGTTAATATAGCAAATTCATCTTGTGCCCAGGAGTATTTGAAATAGTTATTTCAAATTATTACTTATTCTATAACCTAGTAAAACAAGTGTTTCAGAAAAAAGAAGCTTAGCTTAACACTTTTCACAGAATGTTCCTTTATTTCCTCAATTACTGTTGAGACCATTACAATCTAGTCACAGTATATTTTGTAATTTATTTAAGTTGCTGAGGTGCATGTTCTTATTGTTTTATCCAAAGCTAACATTGTAAAAATACACATATTTTTCCTCACCAGTTGAAGTAAAAAGAGGAAGAAACAGAGAAACAAGCTCCAAGGATCCTATGGAGTGAAATTAGTCAACAGTTTGTACATCCATTTTCAACACCCATCAGCTTTCAATGTAGTAACCCATTTATCAAGAGTTAAGCCTCTAAGTAGTCAGAGACTATTTACACAAAGGTCAGTAACCGAGTGGTCCTCAGAGTTCATTGACATTCAGTGTAGAATTTTAACTTGAGTAAAATTATCATACAGCTGAACAGCAAAATGAGAAAATAGAAATCTTTGAAAAACTACACAGAAAACAAAAACAAATGTCTTATGCAGTCTCAGAAAGGCAACATTATAATAATTCTTGATTAAAGGTCAACAATGAAGTCTTATGTATGTGGAATGGGTACAAAAATCACTTTGAAAGTCCATCTCTAAATCTGAAGCTAAAAATCTTTGTTCCTTTCCCAAAATTTGCACAACATTCATTCTTTATCTTTCTCAGCTGGAGGCTAAGCAGCTAACTAGCCAGAAAGCTTCACAAAGTTCCCCTTTGATTCAACCTAGGCTGGAAGCATTTTTGAAAGCTTTCAAGAGAAGTCATATATGGGTTCACCACCCACAACAACGTTTGACAGAAGCAGTAAGAGTTCTTCTTTGGTGTGAATAGTAGAAACCCCCTTCTGGAGCTCATGGAGACCTTACCAATTAGGAGCCAACAACAAAAGCTCTGAGCTATATGTGTATCATCAGTGTGTTGCCAATACACAGGTGACCCTTCATTTGGTCGCTGAACATTGGTGTGTAATGCAACTGGACCCCGATAACAGCTGATGCAACCGCATTTTAAGCATCTTAATTCACCTGTCATCTTTCTAATCTTTTCTATTAAATTCACAGCTTCTCTGCAATTTTAATTACTGGCTTTCAGAATTAAAGAGTCAGGTGTGTAGCTGATCATGTTGGGATCCACCTTTCACACTTCAGTTATACACTAGATGAGCAAGTCTTAGAATTTATTCTAATGGGTCCTAAAGTTGCCCCTCTTTGGGGACATACATAGTCTATGGTATCCCATGGGTGTTTTGGGAGGGTACTCACTTTGTGAGGCAAACTTGCAGTGGGTCTGCCCTATTGCCAGGGAGCAACAGGACTCAGGGTAACTCCAACAGTGGTATTTATTTGCAACAGGGTGAGCGCCTGTTGCTCGGACCCAGCTCCTGCCAACCGAGCAGTTCGAAAGCACTCCAAAAAGTGCAAGTAGATAAATAGGTACCAATCTGGTGGGAAGGTAAATGGCGTTTCCATGCACTGCTCTGGTTTCTCCAGAAGCAGCTTAGTCATGCTGGCCACATGACCTGGAAAAACTGTCTGCGGACAAATCCCGGCTCCCTTGGCCTGTAAAGCGAGATGAGCGCACAACCCCAAAGTCGTTCGCGACTGGACTTAACTGTCAGGGGTCCTTTTTACAAATGAGCTTGGACTTGCTTCACAATAAAGGCAATGCTGTGTGTGTGGTGGTACTCATTGGTACAGAGTACTATCACCTTTCTTCCCCTTTTGGCTACCCATGGCAGCCATTTTCTGCTGGCGCCCATGGTGCTTTCATCAACAGATGAATATCAGTGCCTCATTTTTTAGAAAAGCAAGCAAGCCAACAAACAAAACTAAGTAAAACTAAGGTTCCAGCTAGTTCCTGTCACCAAACTGAGGAGGGAGCCACACCTACCCAGGGTGGGCATTTCTATTACAAACCAGGCATCTTATATCACCCAATTATCACCACCACAAACTAGTGGCTCTAACGGCAGCTGCACTTACTTTGTAACTACAGTGGTACCTCGGGTTACATATGCTTCAGGTTACATACGCTTCAGGTTGCAGACTCCGCTAACCCAGAAATAGTACCTCGGGTTAAGAACTTTGCTTCAAGATGAGAACAGAAATCATGCTCCGGCGGCGCAGCAGCAGTAGGAGTCCCCATTAGCTAAAGTGGTGCTTCAGGTTAAGAACAGTTTCAGGTTAAGAACGGACCTCCAGAACGAATTAAGTACTTAACCTGAGGTACCACTGTACCATATCCCATCATGTTACACAACTCAGAAATGTTGCAAGGCAGATCTAGATCTAGAGATCTAGAGCAAAAGTCGCGGCTGCACTGCTTCCCACAGTTTTATGACATTTGAAAAAGGAAACATGACACACGCAGGAAGCACAGCCTTCCAACAACCAATTAATTCTTAGGAAATGACCTCGTGTAGTGATGGGCTGACATCAAGCCTGCTCACTTCAGAAATGACAGTCTTCATCAACAAATATTTGTGTGTGCAGAGAAGAATCATAGCTACATTACCATATATTGTTTTGAATTCCTTCTCTTTCTTCCGCCCACCTTTTTCACTTTATTTTGTACCACTACAAACTTTAAAATATTAATACAGTTGTTCCTTGGATCCCAAACACCTTGGTCCTTGGACGTTTTGGTTCCCGAACGCCACAAACCCGGAAGTGAGTGTTCCAGTTTGTGAACGTTCTTTGGAACCCAGACGTCTGATGGGCCTTCCGCGGCTTCTGATTGGCTGCAGGAACTTCCTGCAACCAATCAGAAGTTGTGCTTTGGTTTCCAAACATTTTGGAAGTTGAATGGGCTACCAGAACGGGTTCCATTTGACTTCCGAGGTACATCTGTACTAATGATATCGTGGAGTTGGCAAAGGTTATACTCTGATACAGCAGTGGTGTCTTGGTGGGAAGGGCTGTAGCTCAATGGTAGAGCATCTACTTTGAAAGTCCCAGATTCAAACCTTGGCATCTCTAGGGAATGTCTCATCTAGAACCTTGAAGAACTGCTGCCAGTCAGTGAAAACAATATGGAGCTTATACTGGTCTGACTCAGTATAAGGCAGCACCCTATATCCTTGTGAGCTCCCTCGCCATTTGCTATGTTGAAGAAGAGAACTGTGAGTGCTATGCTGCCTGCTCAGTAACCCTAAGCTAGCCTTCTGTGGTAGAAAATGGCAGCGCTGATGTAAGAATCCACTTCCAGTTCAGTCAGCTTCTTCGGAAAGCGCTGCAGGAAGCAAAATCGCTTTGGCCTAGAATGCCATGTTTTGCCTAGAATGGCAGAGGTGTCCTACAATGAAGTTGGAAAGGGGGATACTTAACCTTGAGAGATGTAAACAAGCATTGATTAGGATGCCAATGGTGCCAGCCAGAAGGAGGTTTTTGTCTTGCCAGAGATGATAACCAACCAGAGCAGGGCTTACTGTGTTCCCCAAGATGTTGCTGGACATGATTCCTATGATGTCCATTGGCCATGCTGACTGAGACTGATGGGAGGTGGAAATCCAGGTTACCAGTGGTAAACTGCAAAGTTATAAAAGTTATTTTAGATTGTTTGTTTGTTTGGTTTGGTTTCTCCCGCCCTCCAGTTTGCAATGGAACTCCCATGGTGGCTCACAAAAATATAACACCACCATTAAAATACAGTAATTTTAAATAATTGGCTAAATTATTTAATTCACTTGAAGGAAGTATTACTCATTTACACCAATACTGTGACCTTTGACTCTGGACTGTGTGTTTCGTAGCTGAGGAAACACAAGTGTGACTCACTGCCAAACTGAATGCACCTGTACAACATAAATGACTTATGTAATCAACAATGTGACTCATGAGACCTGCAATTTGTTTATGACTTGAGTCAGAAGGCACTCATTGTGATGCCTTAATTTAAAAAGTCAAAAGGTGGTTCTGTGCAGGTATCATCTTTAGAAGATTGCCAGGGAAGAAGGAGAGAGAGAGAGAGAACACAACAAGTTTTTGGACTAGCTGTACTTGTAAGGCGCACCTTCAACAGCCAACCTGCCAACATATTTTCTTCGACTGAGTAGGTAGGTACCAATTCCATATTTGGGATGCAAGCATTTTACTAATTGGTGTAATGTAGTGGCTATAAAAGTGTGAGTTATGAGATGGTAATTCTCTGGTTCAAATTTCCATACTGTCATGGACTCACCTGAGAGCCCTAGACAAGCCAAAGCAACAAAGAGTATTGTAGCACCTAAAAAAACCCCAACAAACGTAAGCTGTTGTGGGCTTTTAAGTCAGCCATAGCCTCCTAGACACCCAATCCCCTGTAACGCAGGGCCCATAATGTTGCTGTACCACAAAGGGTTATTGCAATGACAGGGATAATGCATAGCAAGTACTTTGGGAACTTAGGGCAACACAGTACGTAATTATTATTATTGTTATTAATTATTCTAACTTCTCCTTACTGATATGGATAGCCTCACTTAACAGGGTAGAAGATGAAGCATACTGTATGGGCATGTTGGTCTGTCTGACTATCCACCCATCCTTCTCGCTGGGTTGTGAACGATTAAATCATGCTCTATGAAACTATGAATGAAATCAATGGGTATGACTGACTTCCATCGATTGTTTCAATGGGTCTACTCTATTATTTACTTATTATTATTGTTACTTATTATTTTCTTTAATATTTACAAATGCTATTGGAAAAGAAAAAAAGAAAGGAGATTCTTCCAAATTATTGCCTGGCAACCCTGATTCCATAGGGACTTTGAGTTGCCACCTGTCCCATGACATACACACATGCCCTCACACTCCCTCACTCATGCAATGGGAAACATTTGCCACCCCCCTTTTCTGGTTTCATCTGCTCTTTCAGCCAGCTCTCTGGCCTTGCGGTGCGGCTTTTAAACACCAGGTTCGTCTACTGGAGGTTTTTAATGCCTATCTGATAGGCAAAGCCCCATTTGCTAAATTTCTAAATAATCATTGCATCACCCCCTGAATTTCTACCTCTTAAAAGAGAACTGGGGGGAGATACCCAACAACTCCTGATTCAACCAAAAGCCTTTGTCAAGAGGTCAGGAGAAAAAGATTCCCAAGGGATGAACATGGTAGGGCTCTGTTAAATTGTTGGGTTCATTTTCTCCAGGCTCCTGGGAGGGAGCAAGGATTAGGAAGGGACTGTTAGGACATTGTCTGAATAATACAGGTTACACGGAAAGGGGGAGGATGTTAGGATATTGATGTTCCATTCTAGCTTGCTGGGAACTTCCATTTGTGTATAGCTTTTGCTTTACGCTTCTTGCTCTTGAACACGAAGGAGAGGAGACATGTTTTCTTTGTCCTGATCTATGCTGAATAAACTGCTTGTAAATATGCTTTACATATGCCTCTGTTCACCTTTCCATCGCGAAGAGTTTATTATCTCTGCTGGCTTGCATGCTCAGCTTCTAAAAGGTTTCTGAAGCTCTAAGTCGCTGATTGATGCAGAACCAAGGGCTGGAGTTCGACCGGCAACCAGGCGGTGGGCTGGAACCAGCTGGGGGCTTGCCAATTGCCCCCGTTCCCTCAGACGCATCACCACAGGGGCTCGGTTCAGTTCAGATTTGAATGCGAACCTACCTACTTCACATTTTCAAAAACAATATGCAAACCGAAACACAGCTGTCTTTTGAAATGTGCTCTGATCCACATTTTGTGATGCAGTTCTCCTGCCAAATGATGTATACAAAAATTATTGTAGCACAGAGAAAGGGAGGGAGGGAGGGAACAGGGGTTGGACCATGAGCATCCATGAAGGGGATGAGCAGTCCTTTCCCACTAGTAAACCATAATTCCCAGAATTCTTTGTTAAACCAGAGTATGTTTCTAGCCTTTGTAGACCCTGAGATATGGGACAAAACGTACAATTGCGGTTTGTCTTTCTTTTGTGTGTGAAGCTACCCTGCTCTCCCCCCTTTCAAGCATTTTACTCCCCACTGGAAAGGTGCCTGTGGACACCCATAAATGGAAGAATTTGGAGAGGAACCAAGGAAGAGGGGAATTAGAGCGAAAAAAGAATATAAAGGAAAGGAAGAAGGAAGCAATTTAGAATGAAAGATAAAGCTAGGAAGAAAGTAGATGTGGGTTGCATTGCTCTGTGTGTGTGTGTGCGCACACACACACACACACCCCCAAGGATGAGTATGAGAGAGAGGTGTGTTTGTTTCTAGGAATGTTGGCTCATTTCCTTGAGTGATCTGCTTCGCAAGGGCATGTGATCTTCACTCCATGGATTCATAGGATTTGTGACATCACTAGAGCTTGCCTTGTGACATCACCAGGCCCTGCCATGTGAGCCCCAGGCTTTTGGATGCTGGAGACCAGGGAACCTCAAGGGCACTAGATCTGCTACACTCGCTCTGCCCTGCCAGGGAAGGAACATGGGAGTTGTGTCAGCAACCGCTGGGTGGATCCAACAGTCAGCTCCTTACAATCACAAGGGTGACTATTCTTGTTGTCATCTCCTTCATGATCAGTGTAGCTCACCTCTAAGTGTACATAGCTCAATGACAACTTTCTTCCTCAGATCAGGACAGCAAACAAAAAAAATGAGCATGGCATAATCTCAGAGAGGGTTGAAAACTGAAGTCCACATCTTTCTAGGTCAGGATACCGTTAGAGGGAAAGAAACGAGTGTACAACTTAACCCTGATTTTAAACAACATTTGGATTTCTGAGACTATTTCACCCTTTCTGTGTGCTAAGTTGTAATTTCTTTTTTATTCAGTCAGCAAGCTACAGAGTGGTCAAAGAAAACCCATAACTACAGAAAAGCATGTGTGAGACCAGGAAAAGAGCAATTGAGACACTCTTTCCAATCCAAAATTGTATGGCACGTAGAGGGCTCTTAAAATACAATATGAGAGGCTTTCATATTTTATTTTATTTTTTGAAAAAGTATTAGTTTCATGTAATCCAGAATTTGTAAAAGAAAATTCTCAGAAAGGAGGCATTGGAATGTGGCAGTAGACTAACCGAACCACTTATCTCAGACCTGATTCATTGTAAATTAAAGCAAAACTGAAGCATCCAAATAAGCTCTGCTCATTTATCTGTTCTCCAAAAAAGTTTCCTGTGCAAATGCAGGTCAGTGCCTTGATTACCAGATTCAACATGCACTGTTAAGATATGGGAGTATGATCTGAGGCATTATTCCTGGCAGGTGTGGGTGTTGAATGGGCATTCCAGGATAAACTTGGAGATGAAAAGGGAAGCTCCTAAATTTACATGAATTCTTAAAAGGAAATGCTGGTAGGTGAAGCCAGAGCCAATGAAAAGAAGAGCTAGCCCAATTACTTGTAAGATCATAGAGATAGGAAGGGACCCAAGGGTCATCTAGTCCAACCCCCTGCAGTGCAGGAATCTCAGCTAAAGCATCTGTGACAGATGGCCATCCCACCTCTGCTTAAAAACCCCCAAGGAAGGAGAGTCCAGCACCTCTTGTCCGTTCCACTGTCAAACAGCTCTTACTGTCAGAAAGTTCTTCCTGATGTTGAGTCAGAATCTCCTTTCTTGTAACTTTATCCATTGGTTCGAGTCCTGCCCTGCAGAGCAGGAGAAAACAAGCATACTCCCTCTTCCATGTCACAGCCCTTAAGATATTTGGAGGTAGCTATCATATCTCCTCTCAGTCTCCTCTTTTCCAGGTGAAACATATCCAGCTCCTTCAAGCGTTCTTCAAGGCATGTGTTGAGGGGCTGATGAGGTAGTTCTCCATTAGCCCTAATTGGTCTCCGCTGGCTCTTGCAGACTGTCAAGTACCATATTTTTTACTCTATAAGACTCACTTTTTCCCTCCTAAAAAGTAAGGGGAAATGTATGTGTGTGTGTCTTATGGAGCGAATGCAGGCCGCGCAGCTATCCCAGAAGCCAGAACAGCAAGAGGGATTGCTGCTTTCACTGTACAGCGATCCCTCTTGCTGTTCTGGCTTCTGAGATTCAGAATTTTTTTTCTTGTTTTCCTCCTCCAAAAACTAGGTGCATCTTGTGTTCTGGTGTGTCTTATAGAGCGAAAAATACGGGTACTTTGCGTACAGTAAAAAAAATAGGTTTGTGCGATTAAAGTGGATTAAAACGCTTTGTTGCCCTTGTGCGAAAAACCCACTTTTTGCAGTTAGGAAAGTGATGAAGAAATGCCTTGAACAGTGTGGAATGTATGAATGATTGATTGGTGAGAAGGTGTATATACAGCCCATAAGCAAATCAGGGTGAATGTAAAAAGAGATTGGACAGATTTGTGGAGAATAAGGATATGAATGGCTACTGGTCCAGTCTCAGAGGCAGTACAGCTCTGAACACCAGCTCTCTGGGATTGTGAGCTGGAAAGGGCTTTTGCGCTCAGGTCTTGGTATCTGGTTGGCTGCTGTGAGAACAGAATGCTGGACTAGGTGGGCCTCTGGTTTTATCCAGCAGCCAGGCTCCTCTTATGTGTGTTTGAAAAGAGAACAGAGAGTTTCAAAGGGTTTCCCCTTCCCTGAAGAAGTGAGAGGAGACTGAGAAGCATTTATCCTTCTTCCATTTAAAAAAAGAGGAAGTAATGAAGCTGAGAAACCTTACTTGTCTGAGAAAAGCTGCCTGGATGATCTAAAATAAATTTTAGATTAAAAAAAGGGGGATTTTGAAACAAACGGAAGTTGAGGAATGTCATGCTACTTGGGGAGGATATAAGCCTCTAAGAACAGAGCCTATTCAATTGCGGCTCTGAAGTCGTAGCAGGCACACCCTTCAAGCGAGGTCTTCCTGTGTTCCTCCTGGGTCTCCTTTCGAAGGCAAGTGAAAACATTCTTATTTCACCAGGCGTTTGGGATGTAACTGGAGGTGTGCTTTAACTGTTGCTCTGTTATCAACAACTTTCTTGACTGTGTATCTGCATGCAAACTGTTCTGGGGGGTTGGAATTGTATGGAATGTTCAATATTTGCAGGGAATGACCCAATTGGTGGATTATTTTCCTTGCAGGGTAGAACAAATTTATATGTTTGTTTGTTTGTTTGTTTGTTTGTTTGTTTGTCTGTCTTTTAAAATTCTTGTTTATTTATTTTAAATAGCACTATAACACCCCTTGCCAAATTTGGATTCAGGATAGTCTGCAATGACTTTCAGATGTCGTTGGATTCCCAACTCCTGTCATAGCCAACCATTGTTCATGCTGGCTGGAGCTGAAGGGTCATAGATTTCCTGCCCTTGTTTTACAGCATTAACAGTACAACCCTATACATGCCTACTCAGAAATAGCTTCCATTGTGTTCAGTGGGTTTTCTTCCAGAATCGCAGTCTAAAATGTCAGAAGGCTGTAAGCTATACAATTAAAAAAAACACCCAACTACAGTGATACCTCGGGTTAAGAACTTAATTTGTTCTAGAGGTCCGTTCTTAATCTGAAACTGTTCTTAGCCTGAAGCACCTCCTGCTGCTGCCGCGCCGCTACCGTGCGATTTCTGTTCTCATCCTGAAGCAAAGTTCTTAACCCAAGGTACTATTTCTGGGTAAGCGGAGTCTGTAACCTGAAGCATCTGTAACCCGAGGCTCATAACATACTAGTCCGTAGTGAGTGTTGCAAACTTATTTCAGATCTGTGCGAGCTTACTAAATAGCAGCTGTATTGTTCTGTAATTATTTCACCAATAGGTTGACTGCATCTTTGCGAGCGAAATTCCGGAGGAAGTGAGGACAGACAGCCACATCTACCTATTCCGTTCCGCAACATCATGTGTGCAATGTCCTGCTTTTAAAATGAGTCCTGCCACATAGAGGGAACTAATCTGAGAAGATAAGGAAACAGCATATTGATCCAGTCAGATCATATAGGAGGAGAAACACCCTTTCCCTAAGGAGCCACAGCCAGCATGACAGAGGTAAATGTATAGATGGACTCTGTTTTGTTTTGCAACTCTTTAGTTTTCAGCCAGCCTCCGAAACAGGTGATTGCTTTATGGGGCTGTAAGTCTATGCGTAAAAATGATCTGAAGCCATGGCACTGAAGAAGTCAAGCTAGCAATGCCTTCAGCAGCACTGCAGAATCAGGGCAAGAAATGGGTGTACACAAGTCTGAGCTCATCTGTGAAATCTCTTGATGGCCTTGGTCAAATGATTCTTTCCCAACCTCAGTTACCTCTCTCCAGTGGCGTAGCGTGGGGGGTGCAGGGGGGGCCGGCCGCACCAGGCGCAACATCTGGGGGTTAGGGTTAGGGGGCGCAAATCCACAGGTTAGGGGGCGCAAATCCACAGGTTAGGGGTGCAAATTACTTGCCTTGCCCCGGGTTCTGACAACCCACGCTACGCCACTGCCTCTCTCTGATGTGATGATACTGATGTCCTTGTTGTGAGGATGGGTGAAGTAATAGTTGTAATTAATTCTGTGCTGTGGAAATGTTATAGGCATGCTCGTTCCAGGCTGACGGCATATGGTGGAGTCAGCATGCTGAATGAGCTAAGCACAGCTGGGTCTGGAAAGTGTGCATAAAAATGCATTTAGACTAGGGAGGGCGACTTGAACAGGTGCATAGATTAGGCAAAACTGCATTAAAACATGCATATTTTGAGAAATGCATGTTAAAAAGCTGGTGAACTTTTCATAACGGCATTTCTTTTTTTTTATAAGATATTTATTAGGGTTTTACAAAAAACAGAGATTTACAGAATAAAAACATAACGGCATTTCCCGCCTAAATAAATAAATATATATCACAGACTGATGCAGAAATGTTAGAAACATATGTAATTGTAGAGTTGGAGGGGACCCCAAGGGTCCTCTAGTCCAGCCCCCTGCAATGCAGGAATATGCAGGTGGCCCATATGGGGATCAAACCAGCGACACAGGTGGTGTTAGAGCCATGCTCTAACCAACTGAGCTAACTGTCGTTGTGGCAAACTGAATTTAAGACTGGGAAAAGTGTGAAACTGAAAGAAACTGAAATTGGCAGAGTTATACACCCCTAGAACCTGCCAGTGCCTGAGTGGGGATGTTCAGGAAGCCCCATATAATAAGATACCTTGAGTTCAAAGGAAGAAATGTAGGGTATAAATGCTCCCTCCCCAGAAATACTAGGCTGGCTCCCTCCTTGCTGCCCTTCTGCTGGCAGGTGAAGACTTCCTTATTCCTACAGGCTTTTGGGGACTGACTGCTTTGAATGAAAATTTCATTGTAACTATCTGTATGTTTTTAATAATAATAATAATAATAATAATAATAATAATAATAATAATAATAATATATTTATATCCCGCCCTCCCCAGCCAAAGCCGGGTTCAGAGCAGCTAACAATAGAGCTTATATATATGTGTATATGTGTGTGTGTGTATAGTTTTAATTCTATTAATGTTTAATTGTTTTTTTCCCTATGTTTTAAACTGTTCCTATTTTTACTGTAAGCTGCCTTGAGTCCCTGTCAGGGAAAAAGGCAGAATGTTAATGATAACACTAATACTAATACTAATAATACTAAT
Source organism: Podarcis filfolensis (assembly GCF_964270895.1). Classification (NCBI taxonomy): domain Eukaryota; kingdom Metazoa; phylum Chordata; class Lepidosauria; order Squamata; family Lacertidae; genus Podarcis; species Podarcis filfolensis. The sequence goes on along the minus strand of NC_139604.1, from coordinate 26,997,084 downwards.
ACTAATGTAGTCAATAGAACAGATATCATACAATACATAAGGGCAAGTTGCTCCAAATCTTACCTTACATCCTCCATTAATTCACTGGCCACTATTTCTCAGTCTCAAAACCTGTTGCTTTAATAATACAGTGGTACCTCGGGTTAAGTACTTAATTCGTTCCGGAGGTCCGTTCTTAACCTGAAACTTTTCTTAACAATGAAGCACCACTTTAGCTAATGGGGCTTCCCGCTGCTGCCGTGCCGCCGCTGCGCGATTTCTCTTCTCATCCTGAAGCAAAGTTCTTAACCCGAGGTACTATTTCTGGGTTAGCGGAGTCTGTAACCTGAAGCGTATGTAACCCGAGGTACCACTGTATTGACCTACCTTACAGAGTGGTTGTTAGGCTTGGCAAGATTATGTGAAGTGCTATATTTTCAGCCCAACCCCATTGTGAGCTATATTTCAGATTCTGTTGACTTCAAGGGACTTTACTCCCCATATACAGCCTGACTGAGAGGCCACAAGTCTGTGATGCTTTCTAACGACTTAAAACTTCCACACTCTGATGAATGCAAAGTGACCATTTTATTTACTGCCCCCCAGGGAAGCTTTCCTTATTTTAACAGAAGTTAAAGGCTGGTGACGGAAAGTGTGAGTGGCTCTCCGTGTTGCCCCCGCTTTTTATTTCCTTTAGATTTTCACGGTCAGGAAATGATGCTAATGGCAGGGAAATGCCTGTTGTAACGTGTCTTTCTGTCTCTTTCAAGGAGGAAATGGAAGATAGCGGTCTCGAAATCGGACTTTTTTACTACGTGTTGATGTGGTTTGTCATCTGCTTCGTCTGGTGGAAATGGAGAGCAGGGCAGAAGTTAAAAGATATGTACCTTGTAGGGAAATATGTGTTCATCACCGGCTGTGACTCTGGATTTGGAAAGCGGGCAGCCAAAACCTTCGATAAGAAAGGGTTTCAAGTGATTGCTGCCTGCCAGACTCAACAGGGAGCCGCAGAGCTGAAAGCAGAGACTTCCAGGCACCTCCACGCTGTGCTACTGGACGTGACAAACACAGAGAACATCAAATCAGTTACAGAATATGTTAAGAAAGAAGTTGGGGATAAAGGTAGGTGACAGGCACCTGCACTCCTCCCAAAATCTACTAAATGCAGTGCAGACCCCCAGAGGGCTCCTGCACATTTAAGAGAGGCATAGAATTAAGGGCTGCTGTGAAGGAGGAAGGCTTAGTGCACAGAATTTCTGCTTCTGTGCAACCTTAAAGATATAGCCTCCAGGTACATATCTGCTAACCTACACAAAAAGCCAATGAATTGTTTTGGTATTTCTTAGGTTTTTCCTTTCCTTCTTAAAGCAAGTTTTTAATTAAACTTACGGTTTGGGGTATAAAGTGATCACCATGCATTGTGGCTTCTGTCCACTGGGTGAGGGCTCATCCACACTTCTGCTTGCCCCATGCCTCGAAAGCATGGGTCCAAGTGGTTTTCCTGCTTTTTCCCAGGGAAAATCCCCTGTTTAGTGCTAAATCGAAGCAAACATCAATCTGGAGGAATGCCCAAATTGCCATTTGCTCCGATTGAGCACTAAAGAGCAGCTTTTCCTGGGGGAAAGCGGTGGGGCAAGAGGAAGTGTGGATACCTCCTGTGTCTCTTAGGTCCAGACATGAAATTATTTGTATATATAATTGTTGGTAAGTCTTTCATCTGCTGTATTGTGCAGAGTGAGCTCTCCCCCCCCTTCCTGTTTCCACAGCCTTCATGTTTTAAAAGCATAGAAAGGAAATTTGAAGTAGGTTGTGCAATGATGTGGCAGAGTGTGGGTGAGGCTGTAAAATTCTAAAACTTATTAAGAGGCTTGTTGAACAAAATGGGGCTTACTTCTGAGTAGGTATGGGGGTATGGGAGGTAATAGCATGTGAGCAGTAGAGAAAGCGGTGAAGTTTACAGGGAAATTGCAGGCATTTTAAAATTACGGCTTTTTACTGTTGTAAGCTTAGTGTTGTAACTCAATGTTGTAATTTAGTTTAGCCACTGCCACACAAACCTTGACTCTTATTAGGAGCAGTATTGGCTATGGCAGGGTAGAAATAAAAACAGTGGTCTTATTTTTAATAAGGGTTTTCCACAGGAATTCTTCCAGGGTTGGGGGACAGTAGAATACCAAAATGATAGGAATGTATGAAATGGCATGGAGAAAGGGGATAAGTAAGTCTTTTTTTCTTCAAGTCTCTTAACGCTAGCACTCTAGAATAATCACTCCTATAAGAGACAGTGACGGCCACCATCTTGGATGGCTTTAAAACAGGATTAGACAGATCTATGGAGGACCAGGCTATCAATGGCTACTAAGAACAATAACTATATTCTCCCTCCACTGTCGAAAGCACTGCAGTCTGCTTCTGAATACCAATTGCAGGAAACCACAGGGGCAGAAAGTATTGTTTTGCGCTCAGGCCCTGACTGTGGGTTTCCTGTGGGCACCTGGGATGCCACTGTGAGAACAGGATGCTGGCCTGATCCAGTAGGTTCTTGTTATGGTACTGGGGAGCAGGCTAGTTTCTCATAAACCAACCAACAAAAAAACGAGAAGAATACCTGCCTGATTTTGAAACACTTTAAAGTTGCTCTTTTTAAGGTCACGCCGCTGTTCGTGATTTGGATTTGATGTTAACTACGTCCTGCGTAGGGGAGGCACTTTACTATTTTATATGGCAAGCTCCCTCATATGACAGGATGCAGACCGAAGTATTGCTTTAGTGAGTGAGCAATTACATGTATGTGTGGAGATAATTGTCCTATTCAGAGCTTTCACATTGCCCTCATAATATTACAATACTTTTCAGCAGTGGCAATGCACACATTCATCAGTGAGTTTCTGCATGATGAAATGTCAAGTGGTGTGCATGCGTGTTTGAATTAGCCCTCGCTCACTCAGGCTAAAGTGTTCAGAATAAAGAAATGGCATGATTGTGAATTGCTACCAATTAACATAGCTGGGTTACTGTTAACGACCTTTCTGTTTTTACATAGATGTAATGATATTTTTATACCATTATGATGATGATCTTGTTATCTGCCTTTTGAATAATAATGATAATGGGGATGTTAAATCACAGAAATCAATTTCTCCCAAAAAGTTTCATTCTCATACATAATAAATTATCTTTTTCTTTGTTTTTTTAAATCTCTCTCTTCCCCTCCCCCCATAGGTCTGTGGGGCCTGATCAATAATGCAGGAATTATGGGAGTATCAGCACCAACTGACTGGCTGACCATCGAGCACTATAAAGCACCAATTGATGTTAATCTAATAGGCCTCATCAATGTTACTATACACATGCTGCCATTGGTGAAGAAGGCAAAGGGAAGGATAATAAACGTAACCAGTGTTGGAGGTGTTCTACCAATATGCTCAGGTGGTTATTGTCCATCCAAATACGGGGCAGAAGCATTCACCGACAGTTTAAGGTAAAATGATAGCTAATGGATGGCCTTCATAATGCATGCATAATTCAACCCAAACTGAGCATGGGTTCAGTGCCTGCATGCAGGGGATAAAACTGGGCTTAGTAAAATTCTGTTTCCACCATGCCACTGCCCTCACCACCACTGACATCCATCCAAATCTCTCTCTCGTTCTACCTGAATCAGGGGTCATCCAGCGAAATAGTACACCCATGAGACAGTGCTCCTAATGCAGGAAACTAATGCAGTTCTTGGTCATCAGGTTTTTTTACTCCGCTTTCTCCACTTTTCCTACATTGCAAGATAGTACACAAGATACTAGTATATAAGACTTATTTGGATTTAAATCATGGGCTCCACCTGTCCACGTTCTGTCTGGTGTCTGTTCACAAATGATATCTTACTTGAAACATAAGTGCACATCATGAAAAGGATTTGAAGGTCTGGGCTGAACATCTGAACCCAATGTCTTCTTGAGTTGCATTGGGTGCATTAATTGTGAAGCAAGAACCAATTACCAAGTTATTGCAGAGAATGGCCCAGATCCCTGGGATCTGGTGGAGCCATTAATATAAAATGAATGAAGAGAAACAATCTGGTTTAAATGTCAAGGAGATAGGCAGGAGTTCATATGAGGACATGCATGATGGATCTCTTGTATTCATGAGGTTTACCACAAGGACTCCAAAGGCATCCCATGACCTTGACTCATTTTATATAGAAACGGAGAAGTTTCATCTATAAGATCTTTGTGTTCGTGTGCAGAAACTATAATGTGCTGCTGACAGAATCTACATAGCACTTTCTCTAAAAATCAGCCCAAATTATTGACCAAAATTAATGACAGCTTTTTACTTTATTTGCAGACAGGACATGAAACCATTTGGAGTGAATGTTTCTTGCATTGAGCCAGGGCTGTTTAAAACAGGGCTTTCTGACAGAGACATGGTCATGAGACAAAAAATGGCTGTTTGGGACAGTCTTCCTCAAACTATACAAAAGCAGTATGGTGAAAAATACTTAAAGGAAGGTAAGCCATGAGTTGCTTTGTTTTGTATTAATGGCGAAAGGGCCTAAACATAATTCTGAAGTAGTCAGAAGTAGAGATGCCATCAAAGTTCAACCAAGCCTGGTTGAGAAATTAACTTCCAGGTTACTCAAAAAGGCACCTCAAAAAATAGGAGAACACTGTGACTGAGTCAATATATTGAATATGTCTCGCTGAAAAAAATTAGAATAATAATTTAAAAAAGAGATTTTCTGTGGCTCGGTTCAATATCTAGGGCAGAGAATAGTTCCTTCAACCTTCTCTCATCTCCCTGCCAACAAAGGTCCGTATAGTTAAAGCCATGGTTTTCCCAGTAGTGATGTATGGAAGTGAGAGCTGGACCATAAAGAAGGCTGATCGCCGAAGAATTGATGCTTTTGAATTATGGTGCTGGAGGAGACTCTTGAGAGTCCCATGGACTGCAAGAAGATCAAACGCATCCATTCTTAAGGAAATTAGCCCTGAGTGCTCACTGGAAGGACAGATCGTGAAGCTGAGGCTCCAATACTTTGGCCACCTCATGAGAAGAGAAGACTCCCTGGAGAAGACCCTGATGTTGGGAAGAATTGAGGGCACAAGGAGAAGGGGGCAACAGAGGACGAGATGGTTGGACAGTGTTCTCGAGGCTACGAACATGAGTCTGGCCAGGCTGTGAGAGGCAGTGGAAGACAGGAGTGCCTGGCGTGCTCTGGTCCATGGGGTCACGAAGAGTCGGACACGACTAAATGACTAAACAACAACAACAACAATCCTTCCCTTCATTTACCAGAGGTGAATGCAGTAGCGGCAACATGTGGTAGAAAGGAGGGAAGCTTTATTGCTTCCTTTCCTCAGCTTCATGCTCCACAGTATACATCATGACTGAAGAGTGGTAGGCCTTGGAATCGTCCCAAGGATTACCCACAATGCCAGTAGACCTTGCAAAGACTTCCATGTCCTGCCTGCAGCACAGTTGGATAATGGAGAGAGAAGGGAAGGGAACAAAAGGCGATAGGAAGCCTTATTATTTAACTGCAAGTAACAATATGCCAATGCTCTTTGCACAGTGCAAAACTAGCTCCACGTCAACAGTACTTCAAATAAATAAGGATTGCACAGAATTAAGACTCTTGAAGCTTATTGCTGCATTTATTTTACCTCCCTCTCCTGGTTTCATTCTCTTTGCAGATGCAGTAAAGAAGGAGAAACTAGTGAAGCTGTGTCAGAATACAGACATCTCATTGGTTGTGAATTGCATGGAACATGCCTTAATGAGCAAATATCCAAAGGCCCGGTACAGTGCAGGCATGGATGCTAAGATTCTTTGGCTACCACTTTCAAAAATGCCATCGTTTGTGCAGGACTTTGTACTCATGAAGAACAAAGTTCAGCTGCTTGACCCAAATGCTGTGTAAAATTGCATCCGAAAAAACCCTCCAGCTCGTGCTTTTTCAAGCTGTGCGTACCGAACAATGAAGATGAATACATCTGTGTTCACAGGTGATCAAGCATCCAGAGATGTTGGCAGTAATTGCTTCTCTTTTCTTGTTTACCCCTTTTTTTAAAGAGCAGTTGTCATAAGGACTGCTTTGCCCAGTGGTAGTGAAGGCAGATCTAGATGACTCAGGCTTAGCATTTGCCAACTCAAATAAATCTTAGTGAATCGACCAGTCAAATATTGTTCGAGTAATAGTTTGAAATTAATAGTTTGTCAGAATGTTGTCAAAGTACACAGACAATTATGCCCGTTACAAATACTACAACCTGTTAACAGAGCCCGGTTCCTCCTAAGAGCTCTACCCAACACCTGGGACGTATCTCTTTCTCCTCGCACAGAAAATACTATTGACTTGTACTATTGACTTCCCAGGAACTTATGACTTGTCCCATTTTTCCTTAACAAACATTTTCTGGTGCTAAATGCCTCTGAGCATATTTTGGCTCTCTTTTCTTCCCAAAGGCAATAGATCCTTTGGGGGGATGGCTTCCAAGGGCCCCTGAGCATGTATAGAACATTTTTCCTTTCTGAAGAATATGTTCCCTCGCGTATCCTAGGCTGCTTGGCTAGGGTGGTCTATGGGGAGGCTAGTAGAGCAGAAGTGTGCCAACTCCTTCCTGAATGAGTGGCAATGAATGAGGCAAGCTGAGACTCCCAAATCAGTGGTCAAATGTCCTGGGCCGGCCCTAATGAGCAATGAGTGATCCTGACTCTTGCAAAGCTGGTAAGTGAGGCCCCCTTACTTCTCCCACTGCTACACCATGGTTTGGGGGAAAAGATAGGTTGCTACTGCCAGAAGGGTGCTCATGACATATTTGGTTATGGCTGGATGGTGTCAACTGACACAATGCAACCGGTCAGAAACCCATGTTATGTGTGCTGGCTGAAAGTGTGTTGTGTGACAGAATGCTGGTGTGAAACAGCTACTTGCAGTTTGAACTGTGGCACCACAGTCATCTGCCATAGCCAGATAAATCAGAATGCATTGCCCACCAAAAGGAAGAGAGAAAGAGCACTTGCTAAATATCACCTCCTAGTTAGCATTTTTGACCTTGTAGATAGGGACGCGGGTGATGCTGTGGGTTAAACCACAGAGCCTAGGAATTGCCGATCAGAAGGTCGGCGGTTCGAATCCCCACGATGGGGTGAGCTCCCGTTGCTCGGTCCCTGCTCCTGCCAACCTAGCAGTTCGAAAGCACGTCAAAATGCAAGTAGATAAATAGGTACCGCTCCAGTGGGAAGGTAAACAGCATTTCCGTGCGTTGCTCTGGTTCGCCAGAAGCGGCTTAGTCATGCTGGCCACATGACCCGGAAGCTGTACGCTGGCTCCCTTGGCCAATAAAGCGAGATGAGCACCGCAACCCCAAGCCGACTGGCCACGGCTGGACCTAATGGTCAGGGGTCCCTTTACCTTTACCTTTACCTTTACCTTGTAGATGGTTCACCCAAGGGTTTATAAGTGTTGAGCAGTAGGAGACATAATGATTCTGCTGCATGGCAAGCAGTCAGGCACACACTTTCAGTTGTCTTCGACTTTCCAGTGGGGGAAAAAGAGGACCATGGGGCTGAATTCCAATCTGCAAACCAGTTCTTTGTGTGGCTTATAAAATTTACCTGTGGGTGGTTTACCTTGCAGGGAGGGGGTTATTGGTTTTTTTGAGGGGGGGCTGGTTGTTCTTGCTTCTATGATGCATTTTGTGTTTTATCGTGTGTTTTTATATTGTGAACTGCGCTGAGATCTCAGCAGTTCTCAAACATGGGGAAGGTTTCTCTTCAAGTGGTGCAGGTCACCACTTGGTGCTAGATATTCCAGAGAAGGACAGAGTCCTGAGACAGGTGAATCCTCCTCCTCCAGCTTTGATCCAAAATCTGGGTAAGTGGGTGGGCAGCTGGGTGGGGTGTAACTGTCAGGAGCTCGTCCTACGCTTGAGTAGGACCCTGGTAGAGTCACATGCCCGACTAGTATGTTCTCTCCCTCCTGGTCGTTTGTTCGGGAGCTTCAAAAGCATTCTTCAGCCCGAACATCACAGCGACTGATGCCAACAGACATCAGCACACTTAGGGAGCCGCTGAGTCTTTGCAGCTTGTGTAGCAGACCTCAGCAACTCAGCATTTTGGCTAATCTACTTTATTTACATATAAACACACGGAGTACTGCAACATGGATCCCTCTCTCTCTAGCACCAGACAGCAAAGATAAAAAACAAAGGACAATAGTCCCATTTCATGAAACACAGTAACACAAACATCCTGTCTCTATCACTTCTTACTCTGTGGAGTCAAAACATCCACTGTCATGTGATAGACAACAATCCTATGACTGCAATCACGGAGCAGGAATTCTAACAGTAACTGCATCCTCACTCCAATTGCTTTGTAATAATTATACTTCCGTGTGTGTGTGTGTGTGTGTGTGTGTGTGTGTGTATTTAGGAGGGGTGAGCAACATATCCTGTTGTATTCTTCTAAGGCCAGTAGTACCCCAGTCCACATATCTGTGATCACGACCGTAGAACATGAAAAGCTCTGTGTGTTCACATTTGAAACAGATTATTAGTGTTGCATTAGGAGAGCTTGCAAGGTAGAGTAAATTCAGAACGGCAATGTGAGTGGACAACTTTCAATTGTTTGAGAAAAGCTCCTCAAATAGCAGCCAGTATAAAAACATCTGTCCAATCTAATTTTTATAGTCTGTTAAAGCTAAAATATCCATTTTAGTGCATCTAAGAGAATTATCATATTATTATTTTTTCCATGCAGGAGTCATTAATTTATTGTGTGTTACAAACTATACTGTCCTGTATTTCAATATTACGTTATTTGTACATTGTAAATATTGGTAACGTTTTGTTAGAAGCAACATACATGTCCCACACAATGGTATAATGTACGCTAGCTTGCCATGTTTATAATTGTTCCTTCCAATGGACATAAGGGCATTCATAAAATACCGTATTTTTCACTCTATAGGACGCACTGGACCATAGGATGCACTGAACCACAGGAGGGGGAGAACAGGAAAAAAAATTCTCCCCCTCTCTGCTCAGCGCCCCTTCAGCGAAGCGGCAGGAGAAACAGAGCCCCTTCCATTTCTCCTCCCGCTTTGCTGAAGGGGCGCTGTGCAGCTCTCCCTCTCTGCGCAGCGCCCTTTCAGCGAAGCAGTAGGAGAAACAGAGCCCCTTCCATTTCTCCTCCCGTTTCGCTGAAGGGGCGCTGAGCAGAGAGGGAAAACTGTGCAGCACCTCTCCAGCGAAGCGAAGCCTGGAGAGGAAGAGGGACCGGTGTGCACCGACCCCCTCGCTCTCCAGGCTTCAGGCGGCTATCCGCAAGCCTTCGGAGCGCAGCAGGAACTCCTGCTGCACTCCGAAGATTTGCAGATAGCTGCCTGAAGTCCCGGGGCGCAGGGGCTTCAGGCGGCTTCAGCGAAAGCAACACGAAGCCTCCGGAGCGCGGGGGGAGCTCTCCCACTGCGCTTTGGAGGCTTCGTGTTGCTATCGCTGAAGCCGAGGAGCCTGCATTCGCTCCATAAGACGCACACACATTTCCCCTTAATTTTTGAAGGGGAAAAGTGCATCTTATAGAGCGAAAAATATGGTAAATACTTGAAAACTATCAGAGTAATGTGCCTGAAGTGCAATAGGTTTATCCAATGTTAGTCCTACATAGAGTAGACCCACTGAAATAAATGGACCCAACTTAGCCATTTCTATTAATTTCAATATGTTTACTCTGAGAAGGGTTACAGACTAATGAATTTTGGAGTGGGCTCTATGAAATTTTACTTCTGTGTCTTGTTAATATTTCTACCTCAGTTTAGGCATGGCAAAACCAGTGAAGCTATGTTTTTCTTTTCCCTTTTGCACTTTCCATCCAATGGTCAATTGTGTTTGCTTGCTTCCTCTGTCATTCATGAAAGCCTTTGGTGGGTTTACATGCAAAAAGCTTGTGATTCTTAACTGTTCAGTGCTGTTTAAATAAACATACCTTTCTTCCTGAGGAATCATCCTATATATACTAATAGTGAAGTCCGTTCTATAAGTGCTTGTCCTTATATGGCCAAAACAGTACCATCCCCACAGAAGTGGGGAGGTATCAGCACACTTGGTGTAACCCCTTTGCATAAATAAATGGAGAGGATAATCCCAAAACAGGCCAATATAAATAGTGGTTTAATTTGCTCTCTAAAATAAAGCCTTAAAGTAGTCCATATGTTTCTATAACACTGATATGCAATGGTTTCTTGTGGAATAACAGAATTTCCAGTTAACATAAACTTCCTTTTGATCTATTTTGAGAATCAAGGCCAGTCACTTGTCATGTCAAATAAGTCCTTGGGCTGATGGAACTACAAGTTCCAGGATGTGTAATATAATCATGGGATGGCCCCATGAACTTACTTGCCACTGGTTGTTTTCATGACCTTTTAGTGGTGACCTGAAAGCCTGATCACTTTTGGTTTAGCCCCAAAGTTGGAGATCTCATGTCTACCTTCAGGAAATCATGTTTAGATCCTATATAGCCTTATTATCAGGGGCAGCCCACCTATGAGGCAAGGTGAGGAGATCGCCTCAGGCAGCAGGATCCGCAAGGGCATCAAATTCCAATGTAGATCTTTATTTCCCCCTTGTTCCTGATGTAGATCTTCACTTACCCCTTCTTCCCTGGCAAGGAGGGATTCCATTTTGTGGTTTGCCTCAGATGCCAAAATGTCCTGGGCCAGTCCTACTTATTATTATTACCTTTGCTGGAAATCATTTTAAGCATCTGATAATAGGCTTCAGAATAATAGTATCTTTCAAGCAAACCTAAGGCTTAGCTCTATTGCTCAGGCTGGTGAAAATAAAGCAAGTGTCCTTTTTCACAGTTAATAAATAACTTACAAGCCTCCCATTTGCAATGTGTTATGCTGCCCACAGAGTAAAGAACTCTAGTCCATCTGTCTGCCTTGGGTGGTGTTTTGGGTTGTATAAGGCAAGACAAACAGTCTTTAAAAAGGAGCTAGAGATTAATGACCAAACACACATTTCCTCTCTTTTGAAAAACTCCAGTCAGTAACTAATGATCCTATTGTGTAATAACATTAGCCTGTTATCTCCCCATGGGCAAATCACCACTAAGCTCTGCTATTGTGACAACACTGAAAACTTGTTGAAGAACATACAAAGGAAACAAGTACCTGATTTCAGACATCCCTCCTCACATATAATAATAATAATAAATTTATTATACCCCACCCATCTGGCTGGGTTGCCCCAGTCACTCTGGGCAGCTCACAATACATATAAAAACATAATAAAATATCAAACATTAAAAACTTCCTGATACAAGGCTGCCTTCAGATGTCTTCTGAAAGTTGTATAGTTGTTTGTTTCCTTGACATCTGATGGGAGGGCATTCCACAGGGTGGGCGCCACTACTGAGAAGGCCCTGTGCCTAGTTCCCTTAACTTCTCTTCTCGTAGTGAGGGAACTGCCAGAAGGCCCTCAAAGCTGGACTGCAGTGTTCAGGCTGAAGGACAGGGGTGGACACGCTCCTTCAGGTTTTATGTTCTATCAGTTCTGATAATAACAACCCCTTGTTTGATAGGACAGGAGAACTGCCCAGACCTCACACTGCCCTGGATGGAAGTAATTTGCATGTATCTGAGCATTGAATCTGGCACTGCCTTGAATTAAGGAAGCTTCCTAAAAAAAAAAAATTATGCTCAGAAATTTAAACCCCAGGATCGCCGTCCTACGCATCTCTACTGGGAAGTAACTTCACTGCATTCAATGGGATTTTCTTTCAGGTTTAAGTGTGCATAACACAGATTGGCAACCTGTTATAAGGGGTCACATGTGACTCGAGCTTCACTTTACATGGCACCCTTCCCCCGCCACCAGCACCTTCCAAAGCTACCCAATTCTTCCATCTCATCAGTTCCACCCCCCCCCGTCCTGTTCATTTTCTTTTTATTTTTCATTGATTTATTTTTTTAAAAAAATGGTTTTTTTATGCATGCACTCTTGGAGAAGACTTATTATCTGGAGCTATTCCAATCAGTTTCAGAACTGAATCAGTCTTGGTCTCTATCAAGAGACAGAGACAAAGAAACAGGGGAAATAAGACCTTGTTGCTGCTGCATCTTGGGCTCTTGGTGGCTTTGGACACCATCAATCATGCCATCAATTCTGAGTCAGTACAGTGGGGTGGATATTGGGGGCACTGTTTTAAGGTGGTTCTGGTCCTACCTAGAGTATCATGTCCAGAGAATAGCACCGAGGGAGAGCTCCCTGGCCCCCTGGTATTTGCAATATGAGGTGCCACTGAGTACCAAACTCTCCCCAAATTCTCAGTGCTGCTGCACTCAGGCCCTGCTAGTGGCCTTCCAATAAGCAAGTGGTTGGTTACTGAGAGTGCAGGATGCTGGACTTGGCCTGATCCAGCATGGCTCTTGGGGTTGTTGTTGTTGTTGTTTTCCATCTATGTAAAGCCAGTGGGAGCAGTCATTAGGAGTTTCGGGACAAGGTGCCAATCACTATGCTGATGACGCCCAGCCTCATTTCTCGATAATATCTGAGCCAGGTGTGGCTATGTAAGTACTGGATGAAACAGAGGGCTGGATGTGGGCCAATAAACAGAGTTTCAATCCTTTCAAGATGGAACTGCTATAGATGAGAGATGTGCCAGTTGCCTATTCAGGATGCGGATGCGTTCCTACTAAAGGAACAGATCAGCAACTTCATGTGCTCCTAGATCCAGATTTGACTACGTTATCTCAGTGGTTTAAAAAAGTTTGTTTGTAATGCCCAGTGCTATCTTTCTAGAAAAGGAGGTAACAGAACTAGGGTTGGTATATCTCAAAAAGTAAAATTCCTGACACCCGCAAAATTGTTGCACTTTTTTGGGGAACAAACCCAAATTGTTAAGGGGAACCTCTCCCCCCCCCAAAAAATTGTGATTTTAAGCTTTTGGAGCTGTTTCCACTGCTTCCCCCATACATACGGGTTTTCCCTGACATTTTTCTGTTTCAGCAAAATTCCCCCCTGACACCATTTTTATACCCAAAAATCAGGACGTCAGGAATTTTCCACACGTATGTCAAGTCTAGCTGGAACTCGCCATGAACACCTCCCTCATTCTCTTAGAATGGTAATGGCGCCCACCTGAGAGGTGCTGGAACTGAGTTCTGGCAAGTTCTGGCTGAAAAAAACCCTGGTTATATCACATAGATCTATTTACATGATTATTCAGTATAAAAGTTGAATTTTTTTAAAGTAACCCCATAAAATTTTGTGGTGCTTACTTTTCTGGAGACCTCCATAGGACTGGAAAGTCTAATCTGATGTAGCCATGGTGAAAATCAAAACAGGGCAGCCTTTATTCTAGATTTGTTAATCCAGTTAATCCAGACTTTTGTCACTGGTTCTATGCATTAGCAGCCTGACTGTGCCACTACAGTGATACCTTGGGTTACAGATGCTTCAGGTTACAGACTCCACTAACCCAGAAATAGTACTTCGGGTTAAGAACTTTGCTTCAGGGTGAGAAGAGAAATCATGCGGTGGCAGCGGGAGGCCCCATTAGCTAAAGTGGTGCTTCAGGTTAAGAACAGTTTCAGGTTAAGAACAGACCTCCAGAACAAATTAAGTTCTTAACCCGAGGTACCACTGTATTAGCATGAGGCTCCTGATGGATTATCCCTGAGGGAACATAGGTCTCAACAGAGACAGACAGACAGACAGACAGACAGACAGACAGAGGTTCTTTCCCCTGACTGTCTTTCTGGAATTAAATGTTGAATAAAAGGACATTATCTTTCATTAATGACTGCAAATTAGTGAAGTTTGTTCATCTGTACAATGAAGGCTGAATACACACTATATTTTTAAAAGTACATTCAAAGAATCATGGGAACTGTAGTTTACCTCACAAATAGCTATAATTCCCAGCACCCGTAACAAACTATGGATGTGTGCTTTGAGGCTGTGATGTGTTCATAGCCAAAGAATCAGTGAAGATTTGTTTGTTTTCAAGAGATGTCTAATTCTTTATTCTGAATAAAGATGATAAATTCTTATAGACAGAAGACATGGTTATCAACAGCTGCTTCTACTCTCAGATATATTATGCCTCTGAATCCCAGTCGCTGGGAATATCCTATGTCCAGAAACAGTGGTGCTGTTGTGGCCTGACTTTGAGGCAAAAGTCCCACTCAGCTGAGCATCATTATAACCACATTATGAAATATGGGCATCTTACAAAAAAAAAAAAAAAAGAGCAGGTATGGGAAACCTTTGGCCCTCCAGATGTTGCTGAACTACAACTCCCATCAGCTCCAGCAAGCATGGCAAATGGCCTGGGATGATGGCAGTTGTAGTTCTGCGACATCTAGAGGGCCAAAGTCTCCCCACAGCTGGTCAAAAGAGTCTCCTTATGTAGGCTTGCCATATGTTCTCTTTTTCCAGGACATGCCCTCTTTTTCAGGAGTATGTAAAATGAGAGTCGTCATAGCGACACATAGCTAAAAGTAGAAGTCGGTAAATGTGTCCTCTATTTTGCTCTTCAAAATATGGCAGCCTTGATAGTTGAAGCTGTGTGCATTAGCACGCATTCCCATCGAAAGAGGTGGGCCTCCATAAAGTCATTCTGTTCAGAGTCTTAAATTATCTAACCACTTCAGAAGCACTTTGGGAGTTCCACAGAAATCACACACCTATTTCTTTGCCATAAGATGACACTTACCTCACAAGACGTATATTTACAAAGTGAGACCAAGCAGTAGGTGAGTCACATTCTTACGTGGCGGAGCATAAATGAGTATAAGATCTAGTCAACTGATTATGTGAGCCAATTCTATGAATTCAAGATCCAATCTTCATGGGTGTGACCCAAACTTGACTACCAGTGATAAGAAGGCAAAACAGAAAGTGCAGTGTAACTAAACACTAATTTTAGTCATTCCCCACAGCATTGAGTATGTTTATATAATAAATCTCTCATTCATTATACGATGGGCTCATGAAAAAGTACAAAAAACTTTCGAGGCCCATAGAATATATGTTTGCAGTATGCATAGCAAATCTTTCATGCTGCACTTGTATCTTTCATCTGAAACTAATTACATTTAGCAGCCCTGCACATGCACAATATCTTTGATTGTCAAGTGTCTTGTGTTTCCATGTTAAATTTCATAGGTAAGAATGTTCCTGAGGTAAATATTTTAATGCGTTATTCACAGACATTCCAGGAGCTGTAGACAGAGTTCCAAAATCAGATAGGACTTACAGAATCATTGAGAAATGCTGACTTTTTGAAAACTGATTTCTATAGCGCTGGAAAGATGTGACCGTCCAGATTTTGTTAGACAACGGCTCTCATCACACCTGACCATTGACTATTTTGGTGCTGATGGGAGTTGTAGTCCACAACATCTGGAGAGTCACAATCCCTGCTATAGATAAGAAACTGACAGACTTCTCGTTCTTGCTGAATAAATGTTGCGACACCAGCCCACACTCTGCTTAAGCAATTTCCATGATTGCTTCAGTCATTTCAGTTCAGTTGAGTTTTCTTTTGAGCTCTGAAGAAACCAGAGTGTTATCTCAGGCACAGGTGAGATGTGATTCTGTTTTGGAAGTTTTCTTTTGACTAACAAATGAAGTCATTTGTAAATCTGTATTGCTAGTAGCTATAAACCATTGCAAAAGCAGTAAAATGCCTACTAGCACAGACACGACATAGCTAAATATACTATCTGTTTAAAAGACAATCAAAATTAAAATGAACTCCGAAACTTCCTGAGGTTGCTGTTAGATTTAGCTGCTGAAATGAATGAATCACTTTGACAAGCCATTTGGTTCAAAACACTCACTCAATTTATTTTTTAAAAAATAATAATTTATTTTTATTTTATTTTTTGCTGCAAAAGGGAACAAAGCAACTTGATAGGATAAATATGCATATTTACTGCATAACAAGTAAATCACCGTGGGAAGAATTCAGCGTCACACTAATGAGATCTTATCAGTGTGAGCATTTCTGCTTGTCTGGTGGAGCAATTTCCCCCTCTTCCTCAAAGAGAGGCAGACATACTTGCTTGGTCATTTCAGAGCCCAACACACTCAATAAAACTAGCTTTCCCCATACTCATTCTCCACTCTGATCCAGAGCTTCACATCAGATCAAGAGTTTGTCTCGGAATTTCAAATTGCCGTTGGTGCCATGGCTATAATAAATGTTGTGCGGATGCCTGATTATCGTCTTCCAAAGCAACTACAGTGGTACCTCAGGTTACAGACGCTCCAGGTTACAGACGCTTCAGGTGACAGACTCCGCTAACCCAGAAATAGTACCTCGGCTTAAGAACTTTCCTTCAGGATGAGAACAGAAATCGTGCAGCAGCGGCGCAGCGGCAGTGGGAGACCCCATTAGCTAAAGTGGTGCTTCAGGTTAAGAATGGTTTCAGGTTAAGAATGGACCTCTAGAACAAATTAAGTTCTTAACCCGAGGTACCACTGTACTCTATTCCGAACTTAAAAATGGAAAGTGTAATGCTGGTGGTCAACAAAAGAGGTTTAAAGACTGTCTCAAGGCAAAGCTAAAAAAAAGTAGTATAAACACCGACAACTGGGAAACACTGGCCTGTGAGTGCTCCAGTTGGAGAACAGCCTTTACCAAAGGTGTCATGGACTTTGAAGACACTCGAACTCAGAATGCAAGAGAGAAACATGCTAAGAGGAAGGCACACTTGGCAAATCCACGCCGTGATCAACTCCTGCCCGTGAACCAATGTCCCCACTGTGGAAGGATGTGTGGATCCAGAATTGGCCTCCACAGTCACTTATGGACTCGTTGTTAAAACAGTGCTTATGGAAGACAATCTTACTCGTCTACAAGTGATCACCAAAGAGAAAGAGAGAAGTAATGATACCCTCCCTACATGTGTTGTTTCTCAAATTTTCAAATATGAAGCCAGGTTCTACTATTCAAGTCCAAAAACCTGCCTGCCAGATAATGAATGAAATAGTTTATTGGGGATGCTGTGCAGTTAACACCCACAAGATGGCAAGTCCCTCAAATCATTTCTTAATCTATTTATTCTTTGAACAGTACAGGGAGGAGATCTGCACACAAATGAGCAGGGGGCAGCTTTCAGATTTCAAAAAGTTATTCTAATTTGAATTGGCACTCCTTCTGTTGGCAGCTGAGGTGGGAGAAGCATGCATTAAGGATATAAATCAGGCTAAGCCTGAGTGAAAGGGTCAGCTGGGATCACTGGCATTAAGATATCCACCGTCTCAAGGACCTGACTAGTGCCAGTAAATGCCTGGAAGAAAATCACAAGACTGCCAGAAAGATGTAACTGTGCAGATGCTACTGAGAAGCCTCATGAGTTGAAATCCCAACTACCATCCATTCTGAAACCAGCATAAAACCCGAGAATTGAGTGTTCTGACCCTGCAATGAGCTGGAGAGACATCTCTGCAGACTGTAAGTACAAGTCACGGAACAAAACCAACGCCTTGGCAAAATGGTTCAGAAGATATCACAGTCAGTGTATTGACAGGTGACTATCATATATAGGCTGAATAATCAAAAACAGGTCCCACTCTATGAGTATTGTATAGATGATGATGATGGTGATCTTCATTTTATTTAATTTATTGATGTTGTTGCCAGTGGCGTAGCGTGGGTTGTCAGCACCCGGGGCAAGGCAAGTAATTTGCGCCCCCTAACCCGTGGATTTGCGCCCCCTAACCCATGGATTTGCCCTAACCCCAGATGTTGCGCCCGGTGCGGCCGGCCCCCCCTGCACCCCCCACGCTACGCCACTGGTTGTTGCTGCTGCTGTTTCATTAATATCCAGTCTTTCTTCTACCATGGAACCCAAGGCAATGTAGATGTCTTTCCTAGATGGTCACCTCAGGAAAGTGGTGGCCTCAGATATCGTCAGACCAGGCCCTGAGATTTGTTCATTGGTGATTCCTAAAGTAAGTGTATTTAGGCTCGGTTTTTTGCTCTTTCAAGGGAGCAATCCTCAGTCCAGTGGGACCTACTCACAAGTAAGCGCACATAAGGCTGAAATCCTTACCAAAACAATTATGGATGTGCCTTAATGATTCTGCCTGAGCTCCCTCCCCCATCACTTAAAGCTGGTCTGCTCAGTTGGTGACCTAGCAAGCTAATTCTACCAAGAGCCTGATAATGGGGAGCCTGCCTGGGGTGGCATAGACAGGATGTCAAGGACCTGGTATACCACCGTCAACAGCTGCTGGGTGAGCTATGTCTGGCTCAGTGGGTCATGAAATGGGCCGTCCTGATTTAAATTCCCCTTTATCTTTGGCCTGCATTTCATGTGGCTGCTGTAATTGGTGCTGTCCTTGAGCCTGCTGGTTATAATTAGTTTTCTATCTGACAGAGATTTAAGAGATAAAAGGCTCATGGAGATAGATCCATAGGTACTCAATTGCAGTGCCTTACTAGTATCTTATGCTGATGACACCCCATGTGAACATCAGCATAAGAATTTCCTGGTGAATTTCCTGGTGGGAGGATAAGTGGAGATACCTGTGGTGTTCCTTAAAGAATTTATCAGGCATTTCTACAAAAGTATCAATGTGGGTATCGCTTTGAGGTAAAGCTTTTTTCTGGCCCCACTTATCACTAGCATGTGCCACTCAGAATGTGGCTTTACTCACTTCTGACATCAAGTGTTTAGGGAAGCACTGAAGGACCACATATTTCTGCCTCTTTCTTCTTGAGTTTTGTTCTGCTGATGGATTGTGTGCTGTGTCTTTGTATTTTTTTAGGGTGAACGTTTGTGATTTATTTTTACCAGCTCTTAATTTTTAAATTTTTTTGTACTGTACTGTACTTTAATTGTATGACACCTTGGGAGGGTTTAAATAATTACTGTAAATCAGGGCATTTTTTCAGCTGGAACTCAGTTCCGGCCCCTCTCAGGTGGGCGCCATTGCCATTATAAAGGAATAAGGGAGGCATTCATGGTGAGTTCCGGCACCAATTTTTTTTAGAGAAATAGCATTGCTGTAAATGTTTCTGGCTATATTTGCTGACTTTATTGCTTACAACTTCCCTGTGTAACTCTAACAACATGCCAAGATATCATCATTACATCGCCTCACAATTAAGAGCATTCATTTGCCCAAGCAAACATGTGTTTTGCATGCTTCATATACAAAGATGTGCAGATAGAAAACTTCCTTGGCATCACTTGCTGAATAAACACTGTGACACATTTTTGTTACAATGGTCAGGCTAATGAAAGGCAGTCAAGAAAGAAAGAGAAAGAGAGAAAGAAAGAAAGGCACTCTCACACCATGCTAAATCTAGTCTCTGATAGATCAGACTATAGATTGTCAGCACCAGTATCAGCATACAAAACACAAAGCAGAGGGGTCATTATACTCACCAAAAAGAGCCCAAAGTTTGCGGTTTGCTCAGGGTTGCGATCTGTTTCCATTGCAAAATGGCATTGTGGGAAGTAACAGAAAGAACACAGTCCTCCACATCACTTGAGAGCCATCAAACTCCCCTCCCCTCTCCCTTCACTATCCTGTGTTCATCATTGCCTTGAATACTAATGAATGTTCACCACAATGGGCACTGCCCCAACTGCTAACTGAGCTCCCTTTTTTCACGTTGAAGGGTTTTTCAGATGGGAGTTAGTGGCCAATATAGAGCAGATGCCATCTTGAAAGCAGCAGAGAACTATTGAGAAACTGCTGTGGAGGAATCTGCTCCTCCAAAACATGTTACTCTTGGAGACTATTCAGGTTGTGCCAGAAGTCTCTAGCTGCCAACTTATACTGGCGGGAAGATTCAATGAAACTGGAACGGGAAACAAAAGCCTCTGTGAAGTGCTCAAGTTGACAGGAATGGTGAGCACTTGTGGCAGATAGGTCCACACACTGCTGTCCTGATGTTGTTTCAGATGGCGGACAGATAGGGATGATGGCTGTCATCCTTTCCATCGCTGTTTGCTGGTTCATCAGAGACTGCCTAAAAGTAGAAGGCCTGAGGGGGAAGTATATTGTCATCACTGGATGTGACAGTGGCTTTGGCCATGCCCTGGCTAAGTACCTCGACCAGAAAGGATTCCGCATCATTGCTGCGTGTCTCTCAAAGGAAGGGAGCCAGGAGTTACTAGCCAACACTTCCTTGTCATTGCAAACTGTGGAGCTTGATCTAACGGACCCTGGCAGTATTGACAAGGCTGTGGAGTTTGTGCGGGCAGAAACTGAGGGCGTAGGTAAGCAGCCTATAGAACACAGCCTTGCTTTCAAAAGACAGGGGGCACCTCGAGGCAACCTGAATTGAGCATCCATTCAGAATGGTTTGCTCAAAATTTGTCCAGATGGTCTACAACGTCTGTGGGGTTTAAATGACATACGCTATTTCTCGAACATTAAGCCTGATTTGAGGCACCTGGGCTCCAGATTTCCCTAGGTATATGCATTTTAGATTCATTCCAGTTTTTAAAACACAATTATACACAGTGCAAAATGTCAAGATAAAAGTATTGTTCATGTGATATCATTTACTTCTGCTAGTGTAAGAATACATAGTGTAACAAATTACAGCCAGAAATTTTTCATATATAGATATATAGTGTAACAATCTGAGGTCAGGACAAGTCTCCAAACCCACATTACCAGTTCATTCTCTGATATCCTTTCCATGTTTCTTCACATTTTTTTTAATTATTATTCCTAAAATACTCAAACAGGACTGTATGGCTTGGTAAATAACGCTGGGAGATCCATACCCATGGCCCCCACCGACTGGATGCAGCTGGATGATTTCTACAAAACCCTGGATGTCAATCTAATGGGGCTGATTGGGATTACCTTGAACCTCCTCCCCCTCCTGAAAAAAAATAAAGGAAGGATTGTCAACGTGTCAAGTGTTCTGGGTCGCCTGGCATTTCTAGGGGGTGGCTATTGTGTGTCGAAATGGGGAGTGGAGGCATTCTCTGACACTTTGCGGTGAGTTGCCGTGGACTTGTGGGTGACAGATTGTAGATTACTACTGTCTCTGTGATCATAGAGTTGTAGAAGGGATCCCAAGGATCATCGAGTTCAACCCCCTGAAATGCAGGCATCTCAACTAAAGCAGCCAGGACAGATGACCACCCAACCTCTGCTTAAAAACCTCCAATGGAAAGAGGGTTCACCACCTCCTGAAGGAGTCTGCTCCACTGTCCAACAGTTCTTACTGTCAGAAAGTTCAATCACATCTGTGACTGCCTGCAACTCAGGCTGAACTGACTGAAAAGTATAATTGTGGGTTCACGTGGAAAAGAAGACAGGAAGGCCAAAACTCATTTGTCACAACTATTTATAATAGCCAGTTGTAGGATTACTGTGGAAGAGGATATATCAGGGCTACAGCGTGGAAAAAGCTAAGTCAGGAGCATTTGCTTCCTGTAAGGGTGGCACAATCTTGGATTTGCAGGAGGCAATATGCAGGCACAGATTCCACCTACAGGACCCCATTCTGGGTGAGAAGCCACACACCAGCACTGTCTGCTTGACATGCATAAGGTCCCATGTTCAATCCTCAACATCTCTGGCTAAGAGGATCTTGGGTAGCAGCAGGTGATCTTAATCTCTGCCTGGTATAGCTTGATCCCATTTATTCCAATGGGAAGGGAACCATAAGCAAACAAATAAGACTCACGTGGCCTAACTTTTACCATTCTTTTATTAACATCCAGCAGGACATTGCATATGCCACGTGCATCCTCTTCAGTTTCACCTGCCCCACAGCCTTAAGATTGCACCATTAATTGGATTGGTAAAACCCACCACAAACTGATGAGTTTTTAAAATTTTTCTCTTAGGAGGGATATGCATCATTTCGGAGTAAAGGTGAGCATTATCGAGCCAGGATTCTTTAAGACAGGAATAACTAATATAGGGGACATTGAGAGAGACCTACAAAGACTGTGGAACCAGCTGACTCCAGAGACCAGAGACTCATACGGGGAGAAATACTTCCTTGATTGTAAGTGCAAATGTCCAGCACAAAAATTATGTGGTGGATTTCTGCAAGGATTACTTGGCGTTATACCAAACTTAATGTTTTGAAAATGAATCATTTCCAGCTTCGAATCATTTTGTTGACTGTGATGGGAAAGAGCTTCGGTTTCGATGGGGAGGTATGGGGTGGGGTGGGAGGGGACCCTGAACTGTTTCCCGAGTTGGAATGCCATTGATCAAATGCATTGGGAGATACATGCGTTTTCAAAAGATCACACTTCATGAAGGCAGAGAAAAGTGACCATGGGGAATTATTATTTGGAGCACCAACTCATAGCTCAATGGTAATGCATAGCTTTGCATACCAGAGGCCCTGGGTTTAAGCCTTGGCATCTCCAATTACAAGGACCAGGTAGCAGGCAGTAGGTAGGATCTCTTCCTGAGACCTTGGAGAGTCAATTAGATGATACACAACTAGGTAGGCAAATACCTTCACCTGCCATAACTTCACCTATGCCCTTCAACTTAGCTTTCACAGGATCTAGGGAGGTCTTATAGATCCTGTTATAGTCAAACATTACAGGTCGCATCCAAAATATCTTGCTATATGTATATGCCGTCTCTTAAACTGGATTGCATTGACAAGGGAAACGGAAGGGCACCTTCTGAGTGTAAAATAATCTTGGTGAATTGTGAGGCAGGCAAGATCTAACAAGCTGCTGAGCAGAGTCTTACTGAATCAGCATCTTCAGTGCTGAAAGTCCTCCCATCTTGTCCAAACTGTAATGTGCTACTACGAACAGAAACTGGCAAAATGCAACTTCACAATGGTACCTCTAGGACAAGACTGGCACAGCAAGGCACCCCATGGGACACATTTAGAAAAACAGGTGCACAGATGACTCAATAAATTGTGTTAGCTGAAGGTAATGGGGTTTCACGCTGTATTTTATGCAGACTTGACTGCTGTTGAATGAATTAGGAGTTGCTGGGTTTTATACGCAGCATGACTAGTGGGGTGAAAAGTGTTTGCATCGCTGCTTTAGAACTACAGTTGTGTTTTGATCTCTGTTCCCTTAGCTTTAAAAATCTGGATTTTCACTTGATTTGATGGGGTCTTTTATCTTCCTAGCAGATTTAAGGCTGCAAAGGCTATCCATGAGAAGGCTGTGTGATCCTGATGTTTCTAAGGTCACAAAGTGTATGGAGCATGCCTTGACCGCCAAGTACCCAAGGACGCGCTATGGAGTTGGATGGGATGCAAAGTTATTGTGGCTCCCGCTCTCCTATGCCCCCACGTTCCTCTCTGATGCGATGCTGAGAATGCTTTTTCCAGTTCCAGAGGGTGACAGTAATCCAGCAAAAAGATATGAAATAGATGTTTAAGGCAGCTGAATGTGCCAACATTTTGAAGCAAACTGTTGTCTCCACGGTGCTCTTATAGACTCTTCTATCTTGCCTGGTGAATATAACTTCTGAAATTTCTAATCACAAAATCATAGGATTGTAGAGCTGGAAGAGATACAAATCTAAATGAAATAAAATACAACTGCTCAGTGTTGAGGGAAATGCTCATGCTGGGACTGAGTCTTGGCACAAATTAAGCCCAAAGAGTTTACAATGCCGAGCTTCTTAGAATTTTTTCTATTAGGAAATTATTGGTTCAGTACATGATTTGATGGGCACAATGGTCTTGGAAAAGGAACAGGATAAAGGTTTTGTTTGCTTAAGGTTTTCTGATTAATCATTAAAAACTAGCTCAATTAAAGTTTACCTCCGTTCACCAGAAAGAGAGAAAGCCACACAACAGGACAGTACAGCAGCTCAAGAAAATCCCATATTTTCTTCCATGCTACTTTGTGCGAATGCCAAGCAGGGCTCAGGATATTGAAATTAGATTTCTGTTAAATGCCTTGAAAGATACCTAAATGGAACTTCCCTTCAAGAAATGGCTTCTAATCAGAAAAGGTTGTTTGTCCTTGTCCCAGGCCCAAGCTATCATCAATGAAAGAACTGAGATCTTAAAGCTGATGTAAGAGCACTGTTGCAATATAGATGTCTCCCAAGTTTATTACCCATTCATCAGCATTTTAGTGCAAATTTCTAATAAGCATATTTTAATACACAGCTTTGACTAATGTACATTTTTGCAAGCCATTTACCCTAATATAATGCACTTGGGATGTTATTTTCACTAACAACATCATTATTATATATTATGCCGTTCCCATAATATATACATTTTGATAAACATTGTTCATCTGGAGAACTATACCACAAAATCCAGGTACATGCAAATTTCTAAGGCTAGCTTTCTCCTTTTTTTCCCTTTGCACCACTTTATTTCTTTAAAACTGAACACTTTTCAATAATACACACACACATAAATGGCCAGCAATTTTAGTTCACATATCATTTGGGGGAAGTGTGAATCCAATAGATTCAGCTTTAAACATGTACTAAATCAAACTTCTCCATTCTTAGCAGCAACAGACCTTTACTCCTCATGCCATGCAGCTTTGCAACTGCCCGGTTTGCTGAAAAGCTACCTGAATAGGTCTTCTATGTGATTATGGATGTGGCTATTGACGTTTCTGTGCTTGGACTAAGTAAGTGCATTTGAAGCCACCACAATACCAGGGAGGGGCACCGTGGCCAATCACTAGCTCTGTCTCACAATAAATGACAACCATGTCCTTAAGAGAGGAAAACACCTTGATTCAACCATAAAGCATTTCCACCACGATCACCCTCTGCAGACTTTTTCTGCAGGTTCCCACTTATTTGCATTTGGCTGCTAACAATACCATGGACCTGAACTGAACTGTGTACATTTATTTTCTTTTATTTGATAAGTTTTATATATTGTTTAATCAACAACAAAAGTTTTCAGAAAGCATTCATAAGGATTTTTTTTTTAAGTTGAAGTTTTCTCGTTCCAGGTTCCTGAACTTATCTGTGCTTAAAAATAAATAAATAAGAATTTGGGGAGTTCACACCTCTTTAAAAAATAAAGTCATGCCACAGCAAATGACCACTTCAAATCTTTCCAATATGCACGTGATTGTGTTGCAAATTCCCTTTTCTGCAATTTTCTTTCGAACTACAAACTATGTATAAGCATATCTACCCTTGGGGAAAGGGTGGTTGTTTCTGACTTCTGAACTCTACCCAGTAGATGAGAATGTGACTCAATGCTCTACAGTCCATCAATGATAACACAGGCAATGATAAAACACACATTAGATTTATTCAGCAGCAGCATTTTCCAGTTTTCTAATCAAAGTACGTATCAAGGTAATAAAACCAAGCATATTAAAAGAGGGATAGCATTTGACTTGTGAGAATTCAGGTATATATATATATATATATATATATATATATATATGCGCTCCAAACAGCAGAAGTCTAGTCTGTTATGAATTTCGAAGCCTGGCGTTATTCTGAGTAGCTAGGTCAAGAACACTAAATGGCAGCTCAGACTATTCCTGGAGTGGCACATACAATTTTCCTGAAGGGGTTCAAATTATGGCTACAAAGCAGTCTTGATCAGTAGTAAAAACTAACAAGATGTACAGTACAAGGCTGTATCAGTAAAAATGGTTTCCCTTTCTATTGTTGCCCAGCTCAGGAAATAAATAGTTGACAAATATCAAAAATGTTCACATGAAAAACATCGGAGACGGCTCATTTTAAAGCGTACCAGCATTGTTCATATTGCTATGGCACAGAAATCAAGCATTTTGGATAGGGGGCTAAAATTGGTTTTAACCATACACAAATGACTTGCAGAGACTTCAGCTGAGAATAGAACTCTTCCATTGATGACCAGGAAAACAAGTTGCTAAATTAAATGTGGATGCAGCAAAAATGTAAAGCACACCCCAACTTCCTACAGACATTTGGAATGACAGTGTATAAAACTGGGACCTTAAGGAAAAGATGATGTCTGAGGGAAAGAAGGATTCTATTTCCAGCAGGAAAAATATTAGCCCGAGAAAAACATTCTGTGCCACTTGTAATTCTTTTGTTGCCCAAGAAAAGAGCTGTGGAAAGTGTTCATGTTCTGTTTCGTATCATACAAAGAGGCACCTATTTTTCATATGCTGTGGTATGTAAAACAGAGATGGATAGAAGAAGCACCAGTGCAGACTTAGCAGAGAGCTGCCTATAAATATATGCTCTGAAGGTTGTTGCAACTCAGCAGAGGGCCACCACCTTCTCCTCTATATTATTTAGTATAATTAATTACATAAGGGGTGCACCCCTCATGATGCAGTTTCAGAATAGATTCATACGAAAACATCGACATCCAGATAATCTTTCAGAAATTTACAAATGTACAGTATATTTATAACATTACTTTCAGAGAGTGTCAGTGCAAAGATATACATATAGTACACCGTGATAATTGCTCATAAAAATAGGCATTGACATGTGTAAAAAATAATAACAACAAGGCATGGTTTCAACAGATGTCTCCAGCTAAAGGCTAAATATATTTCTTTATAAAGAGATGTGAACCATTTTTTTTCCTCCTTCTGTTTACAAAAATATATGTGCAAACGAGTGTGCCTAATTATTCCCTATTTGAGCTAGTTATACAACAGAGTCCTCTTTGACGAGATTGGCGGTGTCTTTGAACGAATCCTCAGTTGCTGTATAGGCTAACGGTTGATCTCTTTTGAGAATGATCTTCTGAGGCAGTGATGGAGATGGGGGAGGGACACTTTCAGCATCTCCCCTGTGTTCCTTGTCCATCTGAAACAACAAAATGTATTGTACAATATGCTCTGAACATAGCTCTCCTCAATTGACACCTCAGTTTTAGTGACATAGGCAATAGATGAACACACACACACTCTTTCTGTGTGTCTGTTGATCTATTGCTTAACGTGCTTTACAGAGTAGAGAACAGGTCTGAGGAACCTAAAATCTACCATTCAACACAAGGGAAACAGCAGAGGCAGTGGAGACAGGGAAGCAAGCAGCAAGTCACGAATACATATTTAGACTTAGTTACAGGCTCTGTTACACCTGGGCATGGGAATTAGGGGCCTGTGGCAAAGGCTTCACAAACATGGTGGGTACTGAGGAAGAATCTGAAGGCGGATTGAGAATTTTATTTATCCTCCAAGGCAGCCTTTCTCAACCTGTGGGTCCCCAGATGTTGTTGAACTACAACTCCCATCACCCCTAGCTAGCAAGGCCAGAGCTCAGGGATGATGGGAGTTGTAGTCCAACATTATCTGGGGACCCACAGGTTGAGAACTGTTGCTCCAAGGATCTCAAGGCGGTGGACATGGTTCCCCACCTCCCCACTTAATCCTCACAAGACCCCTGTGAAGTAGATTAGGCTAAGAGATGGTGACGCTGACTTTGTTGTCAGAGGCAGTTCCAAGCTTGTGGAGGAGAAAGGTAGAGTGTTCTCTTTGTGGGTGGGGGGAGAGAAACTGAAGACCTTCAGAAAGGGGGTGCAGTGGGAGAAATGAAGCTTGGGGAGGGTCCTCCTAATCTGCAGTGAATGGTGTATCAGGGAGACCTAGTAGTGACCATAGTGCTTTAATTCCCGTCTCATGCTCCCTCTCCTCTTCCTTTGCGACTTAAGTTATGCATCTCATATATCTAGACACGCACATTCTACTTTTTGTAATCTCCAGTCTTCCTTCCTTCCTTTTCTGGAATGTATTGCCACAAAACTGATCAGTACATATGTACCAGCAGCAAACACTTTATGTGCCTCTGATTGACGAGCAAATCATTCACATGCTTGTTGCTGCCGATCCGAAAGTGGCTCAAAAACAGTGGAACGGGGGGTGGGGACTTATGCAAGCTCTGCCGACGCACATGGGAGTCAGGAATGGAGGCCCCCCCCAAATGATCTCTGCCTATAGTCTCATATCCAACAATCTCACAAGACATACAGCAATCCTTTCTGCTATGCCCAGAATTCTACTATCTTACACATTACAGAATACACACTGCTGAGAAAGAGAGCAGAGCAGCAGAGGGCATCCCTGCTGAATTGAGGTCCCCAGAGAATCTGACCTACTTCTTAGCACTTGCTTCCAGTGGGAGATGTGTTGGGCTAAGACCTAGGAGCCCAAATCCTACCACTGTCATGGTGAGGTTCATGTTCATATGCATGGCATTTATCAAAGGGTCCATGCCCTTCAAAAAATGGCTTCTAATCAGAAAAGGTTGGTTGTCCTTGTGCCAGGCCCAGGTTATCATCAGTGAAAGAACTGAGATCTTAAAGCTGATGTAAGAGCATTGTTGCAATATAGAGATCTCCCAAGTTCATTACCCATTCATCAGCATTTTAGTGGTCCATGCCAGTTTTACGTTTTAATCCATCTGTCATAATGACAGACCAAGAGACAGACAGACAGGTGTCATCCAGCACTGCCTTCTTTTTTCTTTTTTTGCCAAGAATGAATTTGAGCAAATTGGCTTTACCTCTGAATAGATTGGATTTTCAAAGTTAGTACTCTGCTTCATTTTTCTTTTAAAGAAGCTCCACTTTGACTCCTGGAAGCGTAAAAAAAAGAAGTTTGAAACTTTGCACCTATTTTTAGATCAATGGTGATTCAACAAACACAAGCTGAAAATCAGAACTATTCCAAGAAATTAAAAAAGTCTGACTATTTAGCACCTGGTTTAAGCAAATGTCAAGGATGATCATTGCTGTTCCTGCAGCACAGACTGAGGCAAAGGTGGAGAGAGGAAAGACTAAAACAGATGCATGGCGGAGTTAAACAGGCACAACTTTTAGTTACCAGATCTGAACCAGGCCAAAGAAGAGAAGAAGAAGAAGAAGAGTTTGGATTTGATATCCCGCTTTATCACTACCCGAAGGAGTCTCAAGGTGGCTAACGTTCTCCTTTCCCTTCCTCCCCCACAACAAACACCCTGTGAGGTGAGTGGGGCTGAGAGACTTCAGAGAAGTGTGACTGACCCAAGGTCACCCAGAAGCTGCATGTGGAGGAGCAGAGATGCGAACCCAGTTCCCCAGATTACGAGTCTATCGCTCTTAACCACTACACCACACTGGCTCTCCAGTGTGCATTAAGTGAAACACAAGAGGGCAAGAATGGGTGTAAGACGAGAAATAAACAGGCATAAAGATGCAGATATTTACAAGTGATGACTACCTTTAGTTTTGGTAAACAAAGCATTCTTGGTGCATATCTAAATTATATGCAGTATCATGGAAGGCAAATATCACTGGCTGATATCCAATGAAGCAATAATTAGAGCAGACCCTTTGTAATCAATGCACTTAAGTTACTGACGCCATTGATTTCAATGGGTCTGGCTCTGAGTATGGATTGGATATCCCACATTCATGAATCAAGTGCTGTATGGCACACTTGACATCCAAGGGCTCTACTAAGCAGGATGCCTCATTCTCCATATTCAATCCTGGCACATTTTGCAGGAACAGCCTTCTATTACCGGTGCTGCATCTGTACTTGCAGGAGGCTGAGAAGCACTGGGAGATACTGGCGTGGCATATACTGGATTCTCGAAGTTTTCATTCCCTTCGCTGCTGGAAGCTGTTACCTGTTGACACAAAAGTGTTTGAGAAAACAGCAAAAACATGCGAGCGATTTAGTTTCTTGGTGCATTTATATACAAGCTGCCTGCCAAAGCACTCAAGGTGGTTTTAAAAAAAATACTAAAGCAAATAATATAAAATGTAACATTGACCAGGTGTCATGGACTGCTTGGACACAGAGGAATGGTGGGAGGAACCAGCTGGGGAACCACCAAGGGAGTGATCATGGAGAGAAGAGGGAGAAGGCTGGGAGGAGGTGGTGTTGGAAGATGAAGAAGTAACAGGGCTTAGTGAGCAGGGAGAGTCTGTGGCAGAGGGAAGTCAAGAATCAGGAGGCAGAGGCAGATGCTGAAGCAGGAGAGTAGGAAGAGGAAGGTCAAGAGGGAGATATGAGTCAGGCTGGTGAAGAGGCACAGGTGTCTCCTGCTGCTGCTGTTGTGACAAGCTCCTCTCCTCACTGGTCTCCCAGAACCAGGAAAGGCATGAAGAGGGAGGAGGTGAGATTAGCGCCACACAGGCACAGTCTCCGATTGCTTGCAAGAAACTCTGGAAAGCAGGAGAAATAAATATGGCTGCTGGGAGGCAGAGACCTTTAGTCTTGGCAACAGATTTCACGGAGTAGGGACCTACAGGGCATGAGCTGCTGTGTTCCACTAGGCCTGAAACTCAGCCAAGTCTGTGAAGATTGTGTTTCACTAACTCCAGCTTTGAATTGTGCGATTTACTGACCAGCTTGCTCTGGGATACCAAGGTTGGGAAGGAGGGGACAGTTTAATTGAAGGAGCCCCTTGGTGTCTTCTCTGCCTGCCTCCCTTGTTCTCTTCCTCCTTCTCCTCACAGGAAAAGATGGTGTCCGTTGGGCAGTGTGTGTGTGTGTGTGTGTGTGTGTGTGTGTGTGTGTGTGTGTGAAATCAGACAATCTGAGCCCTAGTGCTGTCTTGGTCTGCCTGCCTTGCTCTCAAACATCTTCAAACCTACAGATGTACTTTCCAAAGAAGGAAGATTGGCGAAAGCAGTATCAAATGGTTAATAGGCTAAGAAAAATTAAAGACCACCTATTATGTTTGTCCCTTACTTGTGTGGGAGGGACTACGTTCATGTCCCCAGCTCCTCCGTCTTTCGTCGTATACATCGGGTTCTCAAATGTGATTGGCTGCTTCCCAGTTTCAACAGCAAAATTTTCATTCTGAGAACAACAGTGAGATGCTCACTTCCAAATAATATTGTGTGGTTTTCAAATAAGTTTTAAGCAGAGTGGAATTAATGAACCCAACCTAGTCATGGTCATTAATTTCACTGGGTCGCCTCTGAGTAAAATATAGCTGAATACCACCCATTAATTTTATAAATTCTTAAAGCAAAACATAACAGTAACGTAAGAATTCCATGTAATTTTAATTCTTCTGGGATAAATATTTTCTCTCTTTTAAAAAGAAACAACCAAAATATAAGCATTATATACTCTAGAATATATTCAACCCAGCATGGAATTTACTATACATTATTGTTTCCAGTGACATATGAAAAGAATAGTGTATGAGATTATCAAATCAAGCCAATTCTCCTAAGTGTGGCTGAAGGATGATGCTACATAAATCATTTCAGCTGGTAAAAATAAAAATATTTTCCCATCAGTCACTAAAAAATGCCACGCAACAGAAGGCAAGGTTCTACAAATCAAACATCTTGCAAGAAAATACACCCAAAACCATAATTTCCAAATAGATACCACACTGTAGAGCAGGGATGCGGGAACCTGTGGCCCTCCAGATATGATTAGACTACAACTCCCATCATCCTATGCTGGCTGGGGCTGATGGGCTTCGGAGTCCAACAATCACTGGAAGGCTGCAAGCTCCCTCTCTTGGGTTCAAAAAAACCCAAAAGAATCAGCTAATTAATGAAAAACAGGAGGATTTATTTATTTTTCATGGTGGGAAAATGGCTACTTTTGGAGGGTATGTGCATTAGTCTTTGTTTTACACTGGAAATTTATGTTCTCCTTGAGGACAGAAGGTTAGTTGGCATAAGGAAGGGTAGGCTGAAACTTCAAATGAGTATCTGACAATGGAGGAGATTCACCTCCTAGGGGAATACAGCAAAACCCCCATTTTAAGGAACTAACAATAAGAACACTGCAAACGTGCCGTCTAAAAGCTGGCAAGAAAATTATGGCAAAAGAGGGAACTGAACTCTCTTCCTCAGGGCCTATGAGGCAGAAAAGGCATGGCATGAAACTGCTCTCTGTCAAAGGCACCGCCAGCTGCCTTCCTGTTTTGAAGGAACAGAAATGGACAAAGGAGAGCCAGAGTCTGTTTTTCCTCTCAATGGCAGAAGATCAGCCTGCACAAGGAGGCTGAAAGGCAGTGCGTTTTAGGATATGAAACCTCAATAGTGCCAATTGATAGTAATGTCAATTCCACTGTGGCCTGGAGCAACCTGCATTGGGAAAATAATATTTACTATATCCTATATTTGTCTGGAAATGTATTCTAGGGTCAGGAGGTGTGTGTGTGTGTGTGTGTGTGTGTGTGTGTGTGTGTGTGTGTGTGTGTGTGTGAAAGCCCTCCTACAGTTTCCTGATCAACTAGAATTCCAGTGTACAACATTCCCCCACAACTCCACGTGTAGAGAATTTGCCGGTGCGATTTTTGGCATAGTTACGGGATCTTCAATATAATATTCAGAGACAGCACAACCACCTCTGAAAACACAACTGGCTCTTAAACACACACATTTATTTCAACTGAACATGTGCAAGGGAAGTTCCATGTGAACAGGGTGGTTCAAATCCAAGATCCACCAGGGTGAGACAGTTTGGATCCAGTGGATCTGAGGCTTTCTGGGCTCAGAGGGCCTAAGCTGCTTTTAAGTTCTCACCCTGGCTGAACTGGAGATATGCCAGCGTAAGTTCTGCAACCTGGTTTAGCTGGTGGAACTCAAGTCAGTGTTACTTATGCCAAAAGTGGTGTGGCAGGGGAATCATGGGAGCAAGGAGAGACTTACACCTACTCCAAACCCCTTTCAGCTCAGGCACGTGACCTAGCAACCTTGCAAACACTCAGCCCGGGGGAAAAGGATGGAGTAAGCTAAATTTCTCTAAATGTTTGGATTGGGGGAAATATGCACCAATAGCTAGGATTGTTCTGGAAGTGTGACCCTCGTTTTACAAAGTACTGTATGTCCATTTTTGGTAGGTAAAGCGTTTCCCCATCACAATACTATGGTGAGAGGTCAAAATGAGACACTTCATATGGGAAGGGGGGGGGAATTCTTACCATTTGCATTGCTCTGTCAATAGCAGATTCCGCTCCAAAGCCAGACCCACCAATGTCCATGGTCACATCAGCTCCAGGGCGGAATGTTACCCCACTCCCATTTTCCGTGGATTTTACAAGAATGCTTAGGCTTTGAAAATAAGAACATTTAAAAAAAACACACCAGCAGAAGATGGTTTAATAAACATTAGTTTCTCATCGTGTCTTTTTTAAATCAAGTTTTAATTGTTTGGAACTGATGTGGTAATAATAACTCATATGATTGAAAAAAGAAAAGTCAAACTATTTCTTGAAGAAAAGCATTTCTGACACTGCAAGCAGAAGTCTCCATTGCTACTTAAGCTGAGACACTTAAACATATCTCTACTGTGAGCCAAATGTCCTCAGGGGTAAGGGCTGGAAAGTGTGGATTTGTTGATATGGCAAGATATATGGGTTCACTGCGAAAGCTGCACAGGGCACCTCCAATCTTGAACACAGACAGCCCCTGTACCCATGTTTCTTGCTCTGTTCCTTCTATAAGCTGACTCGTGAAGAACGTCTGGGTATGTATTGGAAGGGCAAATAGGGCTCTACAAAGACATGGCAGATAGCCAACATAACTAAAAACTTCTTTATTTGTTATCCGGGATGAACAGCTAAGCGACAGCTGGATGACGCCGTCAGTTTTCAACAAAGACTTTGTGAAGAACAGTGCTATTGATTATGGGTATGCAGAGACAAGTGGAAAGCAATCTAGGCACTGGAGTCCAGCACTCACAAGGTATCAGTAGCTAAATCTGAAATCCCAGAGACATGAACCAGAAAATGCACATAGAGTTGTGTCTACTGTGACTTCATGTTTCTAAGAGTGTCAATAAATTCTTGCTCTTCCTCCAATTCAAAGCAACTCTAAGCATATTTTTCTTGCAAGTGAACCACACTGAACATGGTGGGACTTACAGGTAAGCATATATATAGGACCTGCAGCTGGAGGAAAATGACGCTTCGAAACACATATGAATTTGTTGCTCGTTATTAGCAGAGGCCATTGTGAACCACTTTTAACACCTTTAACGTGTACAACAGCAATATATTGAGACATTTAGACCTTGCAATACCTACCTTGGAAATTTGGGAAGCGAAGGTAAGAGAGAGCCCGTCCGTCTGTAATTTAAAAAGCCTCCCACAGCCAGAGATCCAATGATGATAGTCAGAATGATGGTCAACAACACGGCCACTGCTGCTACCAGAGAAGACAAAGGGTAAGCGAACGATACGGAAGATACCGCTCAGATGTCAACACTGCCTCAAGAATAACTTATAGACTAGCTCTCTCATGCAAATGTTTTCAGGCCTGTGCATGGTTATTCTGGATAAAAGTATAGTTCAAAGCTTACTTGTCCCAGGAGGCACACCCCTCGACAATCCTGCTTCGCAGTAATTTCCAGTATAGCCATACGGACATCTGTAAAAGGGAAGCGAGATGCCTAACTGGAATTGACTACTAAAACACTGGCTCTATTTAATGCCCTCTGTGAGGTACATTGGCATGGCATGGTTTTTCAAACTCATTCCTTAGTAATTGCATGTTTCAATGGGAGCACACACACACCTCTGCTGACTGTTTACTTGGAAATGAGCATGCAGGAATGCTGAGTCACAAATGAAAGAATTCAGCTTTGTAAACATTAAAGATTTCATTTCAGTGGAGTATTAGTGGCCCCTACAGGCTCAGCTGAACGCAAGTGTGTGTGTTTCTTTTTTGCTGTTCTTAAGAGATATTCCTTTAATTGGTAGAACAGGCATCTGAGTAACTTGTCCTCTGACCCTTTCTCTTAAAAATAAAAACCTTGCTGCATTTAAAATTGTCCATCTTTAAGGAAGCGTCTTTGCTTGCCGTTTCCCCATTTCCGAGGCAGCAGATATTCAGCTTTACAAACACCTTTAGAATGAGGTCTTAAGAGCTACAATGAGCAAAAGCCTCATTTGAGTTGAGGTATCTGTTCTTGGGCTGTACCATTTCAGACTGCTTCACCTCATATAATTTATTCCATGCAAATTCAAAGCTAGAAAAGGGTACCCTACAGCTTTCGCCACGATGTGTTAGTTTTGAATGTGTGCTGTGGGATGAGGAAGCATTCAAACATTCCACACACCCCTTCCACCTGCAGCTTGAAATGGCACAACCCAGCAATGGATACAGCTCATCAGTGGGGCTGATGCTCATTGATTCTGGTTTTCGGTACCCATGATACAAGAAGAGGCTATCAAGAAAGCACTGACTAGACCTGCTCCCTTTGCCACTGACATACATGTGGGCCATGATGCACCCTGGCCAATGCAAGATCGGGACCAGTCTGAGCATACGTAGATGCATGGGGTTCCCTCTGTGGTGATGGAATCTGCAGAGAGGACTTTGTTAATGGGCACCCAATAGAATTCCAAATACACAGAAGCTCTGGCTGACCAGGGTTCCTGCTCCCATGGAGGAAGCACTATGCGGCATGTATGCATATAGCTCGCCCATCAGACTAATGCTGTTCATGTGTCAGAAGGGTGCGAGTATGTGACTGGTGTACACTGTTTGCGAGTCGTCTTGAGTGCATATTGAAGAAAGGCAGGGTAGGGATATTTTTTAATGATCATCTCTTTTCGCTTGCAGACTTTGGTGATGTTATAAAGAGCAGATCTTCATGTGCTACACACACCTTGCCAAATCTCACCTGGCCCTTCCATATAAACTTACTTGCATTTAGGAAGCCCACTTTCATCAATGTAGCATGTCCCTCCATACATGCACCTACAGGCAGGAGGCATCGTAGGAGGAGATTCAATGGCTATAAAAATGGAAAGCATGTGTTAATAGTCTTTATGTACTCTGCAAAACATAAAGCACCTTATCAATCTCCAATTATTTCCACCATTTCTTTACCTGCATCGCACTCTGTCGAACTGCCTTCCACAAAACGAGCTCCTTGTGGGCATGCACAGGTGTATCCTCCAGGTCTCAGCAAGCAGAGGTGGCTGCAGACATCCTTGCATGGATTGGACACTGTAATGATAAACAAAGACACACCTGAAGAGCTTTTAGGAGAGCTAATGGGATCCTTCCAACCAGACAAGAGAAATAGGTTGGGTATATGGAAGCTGTAGACTCAGTGGAGACACAGTGCTGCTCCATAGGCTTGCAGACTTGTCCCTCCCCCTCTCACGAAGACATTCTCCCTCCCTGTCAGTTTCTGAACCAATCGGTCATGTTATCTCTGCACTGGTGTTTCTGTCATTCGCAGTTAGCGCCAAGCCACAGTTTGCAGCCATGACCAGAAGCAGATACTTCACTAACAGTGGTTAGTGAAAACACAGGCAGTCAAAATGCAAACTGTAGTTAAGTTACAAAGCTCATAGTAAGGGAAGGATGGCTGCATAAGAGGGGAAGAGAAAGGAACAGGGAGCACCAGGCAAGCCTAATTTCCTAGAAGAATTAAGTTGGTGCCAACCTCCTGGGACAGAAGCAGGCACTACAAGATTAACGTGTCTGAAGAGCACCTTGAGTGTTTTGCCCCATTTCTATCCATGGCATACACCTCAGGTAGTGTCTTACTGTTTTAACTACACTCCTAATACATGCTATTTCCTGTCCTCCCCAAATGGCAAGGGCAGCTACAAAATAGCCCATGCCTGAGATGGGCGATGCAGGCAGGCAGGTGAATTCATTACTGCCTCTGTCATGAGAGGAGCATGATGTACAAATGATATATTGCAGTAATAAAATGGGAACATGCTTCCTCTCTGGCTCACAACCAGCTTTCTTAGATGTTTTAAGAAATATGATGCCGTTATTTTCTTTCAGTTGTTGGTCTAATGATTGAATCGCGAGAAGCTTTATATGCAGAGCACCCTTCCAAAATGGTGCTGCACAAGGTGGGAAGCCTCTGTCCAACACATGCAGATGCATGCTCAGTATTCAACCACGCCAATCATTCATTTTGTGGGCAGAGGCCAATTCCCAGCATGCCCTTTCTCCCCAGACAGGTGATCAGAAATTCTTAAAATGGACAGTAACAACCTTCTCTTTTGGGCATGTGGAATCTCTCTCATCTGAAGGGCCGCATTCCAACGTGGGCAGCTTTCCAGGGGCCACAGGAGAAACAGAAGTGCCTCACCCAGAGAAAATAGCCCCTCCTTTATTGAACTCCACCTCTCCTTCCTATTCTCTGTTTGTGCCATGAAGAACCATAACAACACCATATCACAAAGGGGAGAAAATTGTGTACAGTGGAAACACGAAAAGGAAGAAGGCTTAATTCACAGTTCAACCAGAAAGGCTTATTCAGCAGCTCACTCGATGAGGACTCTGGCCAGCACCAGTTCTATGCTTTCAGAAACACCAATATCATGCGCGGAGAGTTGTTGTAAGCTATTAACATTTACGTAAGCACTAGGGCAATAAAACTATTCCAATGTATACAAGAATGTATGCTTTTTTCTGCATATTTTCCCTTTTATATGTATCTTTGTTTGCTCCTTCTCAATTTTCCTTCTTTTTTCTGTATCACTTTATTTCTTTTAATTGAAATCACCTTAACAAAATATAACTACTTTAAAAAGCAAAGATTCATAGATGATGCACTATACAAGGCTGGCCATTACCTGACTGATTGCATCTGTGCTGGTGATAGATACGGACTTGAGTAAGCCAAGGGTTTATAGTCAGCATTTTTACTTTCTCTCCTTTCCCAAATTTGTCTTCTTTCCAGACTTCCCCTCTTTCCTTAGATATCCAGTATATGTGACCCTCGAAGACATCAAGGCTGTATGGGCTGCTAACTATTCGGTGAAATAAAATAGCAGGTTAAGTTAACATGCAAAAGGAGAGCAACGTTGTTGTGGTCTAATGAACATTCATGAAACCAAAGTATACCTTCCGCCACATCATATTAGGGCCATTTTCTAAGATTTCCTTCTAGTGGCGATTAATGCATGTTTTGGAAGCAAAATCACAGTGACCTGTGGGAATTTCACAAGTAAACCAGAAGTACTTTCAAAAAGACTTCAGGTTTTTCCTTCACAAATGAAAAGAGCACAGGAATCTGCACTACTTGCCAAATCTATACCATTGCAGGGGTTCTCAGACTTTCTACTCTGGCTGAAAATTACCGAGGCAAACAAAATGGTGGCAAACAGAAGTAGAGCTTGGCATAATCTGCAGGCAATTACTGACATACT
Source organism: Podarcis filfolensis (assembly GCF_964270895.1). Lineage (NCBI taxonomy): Eukaryota > Metazoa > Chordata > Lepidosauria > Squamata > Lacertidae > Podarcis > Podarcis filfolensis. The sequence continues at coordinate 26,959,069 of NC_139604.1, read as the reverse complement.
TTTCTACTGAATTCTAATCCATCTTTGAAAATTGCTGAATTATTTGTTGCAGCATTTTGCTTGCGGCAAGAGATTGCACAGCTTAACTTTCCTCAAGATAAATGCAGACATTTGCTCTGGACGCATTGCTGTATGCTCTGGAGGTGTTTTACCCATCTCCTGCCATTTCTTCTCATATTCTCCTTTCCATGTTCAACTTGGACCTGTTCCCATACACTCACTGCAAACTGCATGTTTCATTCATCCCTCCTCCCTTGTTCCTTTCACATCCACTTCCTCCTTATATAAAAGCTTTACCTTCCTCATTTCCTTCAACACCTCACCTCCTTTGGCAACTTTCCCTCAGTGGAGAGACCTCCCCCCCCAACTTCTCTGTTTCCTGGCCAAACCTTTACAAGAAGTTATTGGTACTGGCATTGGTTGAACGAAAAGCACTAATGGTTAGGGAGTGGTGTTGTCAAGTGTGGTGGCACTGAGCTGGCTATGACACAGAAGGCCACTTGAAAATTTGAGTAATAGTTCCAGTCCCTTGTCCCTCACTTCATCAATAATAACCACCCTGCCGCCAGCCATCTGCCACCATAGTCTCCCAAGTATCTTGGGGAAAACTTGGATTAAAATTGCCTCAGTCCGTGTTCATATACATACGTCCATGCAGAACAGTCTTCCTGTCTGTTCCATCAAATCTCATTGATTCAATTAGGTTTTCCTTCATATCACTCCAGTAGATTCTGTCATTGTTCAAATAATCAACTGAAAGGCCAGTTGGCCAGCCAAGGTCTTCAAAGACCAATGTCTGCCTCTGTTGCCCATCCATCCAGGCGCTTTCGATTTTGGGTTGCCTTCCCCAGTCAGTCCAATACATTAGCCTGAGGAAAGCAGAATCAGTATTTTTAAATGGTTAGATACAACATAGCAAAGCACACAAACACTATGCAGAAAAAGAGAGAAATCTCCATGAAATGAGAATCAGGCTGGTAGGAACTTGGCAGTTCATGGCTGACCACTTTTTCCCTCAGAGAAACATGCTCCAGAGTCCTTTTGTAGCTATCCAACTTTATTTCATATTGTGTGCACACGGCTCTGTTTATCTGTACTTGCTGCATTTCATTTTATTGATTATTTCTACAGTATTTCTTTGTCTCTTTTATCCTTTCTGCAACCTTGTAAGTAAGATTGAGAGATTACGATGTACCTAAAATCAAGACAATGGTTTTCACAGCAAAATATCCAAACTATTGCCTCTCTGTTGTGCCATGAAATTATTTTTTGTTTCTAAGAACCATTCTCTTTTTCTCTCTTTTGTGTTTTCCACCAATAATTCCCTGCTAAACTATTTCTTTACAATGTGCTATTTCATGTTACATTGATAAATATTCCCTTTAAAATGATAACAGTGACTCCCATCAGAGGAGATTGGCGCCAATAACTCAGACAGACACCAATTATGCTTGCTGTTTCGAAGCTATGTGGACTTTGCCAATGCACATACAATGGAGCCCAATACCTAGGCGAAGTAAAAAGCTACTAATGCACATCAATATGAGGATGATTTGCTTTTGAAACTTTCCCACAATGTAAGGGTTCATTGTGGCCTATTTTGTTTGTTTGTTTGCATGCTGCTTGCTTTTTATGCCCATTTTTACGACCATCTGCTGATGAGAAAGCTATCAGCTGCGCTAAAACAATTATTGTGCAACACAGTTAACCCCGAACTGATGTACTGCTTGTTATATGCAATTGGAGTGTAAGTGGTGACTTTAGTTATTTATCAGTTCAGTCGTAAAGACAAAACAGCAGAATTCAGCACAAGGGTCCCAACAACAGAGGGGAGGGAAACCATCTACCCTGCTTTACTGAGGTCTGTCTCTGCTTCCAGTCGTGACATAACAATAACCACGAGAAGTCTTGTGACATTTGCCCATCACAACCTCTGTTAGTTATTCAAAGTATTTCAGGTAACATATAGAATATAGATATTATGGTGCATTAGATATTTCCTATTCATTAGATATTTTAGACAGTTCATGCAGCATCTCCTTTCGTTTATATTCATGCTCTAAGCTGCCAAAATGCTTACCCAAGTTTGGGGTTGACAGCAATAGCTGCTGGTTGGTCCAGCGAAGCGTAGACGAGCCACTTTCGGTATCTCCCATCAAGCTTTGCCACCTCTATTCGATTTGTCCCAGAATCAGTCCAGTAAAGGTGCCTAGTTGAGATCCAATCATTTTTTTTTTAAATAAAAAATGAACTTTTTGTCAACACCAACTACAGTGTATGGGAAAGGCCTTTAAAAAATATTCAGTAGTAAAATGCCAAAAATTCAGAGACAATGCCAAATAAATGTGATACAATGCACACGAGTTTATGGTTGCTGTGTGAGAGGTGTAAATCCCCTTGTTCTAATTCCCCTATTTGCTCCGGGTTTCCCTCTCAGTCCCCTGGAACAAATTTGGGTAGGCAGGGAGAAGTCCCACTTCATGAACCAAAATTGTTGCACTCATTAAATTACATTGTTGGGATTCAAAACCTGGTGTCTGGAGCTCACAAAAGAACTGATATTAGATCTGGAAGAGATATCATATCTAATGCAGATGTGGGAAATAGGATCTGATTGATGGGATTCTCCCCCCTGCAGACCACTTGTGGGTGCAGACTGGTTCATCTGTCAATCATCTGATGTCACAACGGCCCAACTTCAAAGGAAAAAACTCAGGAGTGCTAATTCAAGCTGTGTCTGATTTTAAGCTGGAGCTGTAAAGTGTGCTCCCGATTCTTCCTTTTCATCAAAAAGTCACTGCTTTTTTAATGTGGCACCTTTTTGTGTGAATTTGGCATAAGGTAAAGGTAAAGGGACCCCTGACCATTAGGTCCAGTCATGACCGACTCTGGGGTTGCGGCGCTCATCTCGCTTTATTGGCTGAGGGAGCCGGCATACAGCTTCCGGGTCATGTGGCCAGCATGACTAAGCCGCTTCTGGCGAACCAGAGCAGCACACAGAAACGCCGTTTTCCTTCCCGCCGGAGCGGTACCTATTTATCTACTTGCACTTTGATGTGCTTTTGAACTGCTAGGTGGGCAGGAACAGGGACCAAGCAACGGGAGCTCACCCCGTTCCGGGGATTCGAACCGCCGACCTTCTGATCAGCAAGTCCTAGGGTCTGTGGTTTAACCCACAGCGCCACCTGCGTCCCAGGAATTTGGCATAGTGGAGGGTTAAAGAAAAAGATGGCAAATTCCAAATGTGCTGCCATTTAGATGCATGGGGGGGGGGGGAGAGATCGAGTTGTGCTTCTGACTCTTCTTTTTGGCCATGGCTTCAAGTTTCTCATGCTTGATGTCGTACACCTGGTAAAGTGCACATGGGTTGCCCAACACGGCAACCTCTGAGGTCTGGGAAATGTTTAATTAGTGGTTCCCTCGCACTGGACAAAAGGGCATTAATAATCTTTAAAAGAAATAATTAAAAGAAGCTAAAGGTCAGAAATCAATCCTTCATTGTTTCAAAACAGGTAGAGTACCCTAGATGAGCACCTGCACTGATGGTTGGGACATACATGTTTTGAATGAGTCCAGGACTTTTAACCAAAAAGGTTACTCTATTATCAAGCTCTTCCAGACTGGCCTTTGACTCCAACTCCCATCAGCCCCAAGCTGCATTGCTAAAGCTCAAGGATGATGGGTATTGTAGTCCCAACATCTGGTGGGTACCAGGCTGGGGAAAAACATTCATTCATTCATTCATATATATGTGTGTGTGTGTGTGTGTGTGTGTGTGTGTGTGTTCAAAGATGAATAAGGTTTTCTGAACCATTTTTATTCAGCTTTTGCGCTTACCTCCCAACCCAATCCACAGCTAAACCAACAGGACTGACCAGGTATCTCAGGTTCAAGTCAACTTCTTTCACGGGATTATTTCCGCTGCTTTCAAATGTGGGGATATAGGCACGTTTGATGGAACCAAACTCTGAACCACGCCCCATAATGCTGTAGTATATGACACCTGTGGAAAGTTCAGAGATCACTTTCCTTTTTTCTGCCATTAGAAACAATTCATCATTTACTCAGGTCAAGATCGGACCCCTAAGGTCACTCAGTGCTTCTGTTGCAGCTATAAGGCAAAATATAAGTGAATTGCCCCAAATCCTGACTAGCACTTAAAATGGGCACTTTTAGTGAGGGGAACCCCATAGCGCCCTAGAGACCCAATAACTTTATATCCCAGAGAGGAGACTCAGAAACAGGTAACAGGGAGATGGTTATATGTGACGTTGAATCCCCTCAAAATATTTAATTAACGAAGCTGCTGTGTGGGCAGAACAAGGTCTGCTCGTGTAACAGGACTTTCCATCCCTCCCCTTCTCATGTGTGCCCCCTAAATCTGCTCTGGAGGGTTGGGGGGGGGAACCAGGTTTAGGTGGGGGAATGGGAGGGGGCATACAGGGGAAAGAGAGGGGATAAAGTCCTGTTGCACAAGTGGACCTCAGCTCCTGCTAACATACCCCAATTAGAGTACTGTTGAATTCCACCCATTACTTTTGTTCCTGAGGCCAGATTAAAAAAAGAACCTTCTTTTTTAGTTAGCTGAGGGATAGCCGGGGGAAAAAATCAAATATACTCACTGAGGCCTATCCCCTCAGGATCCCAGTGATAGTCTATGGCTTGGATGTGCTCCTCATTTTCAATATAATCAGAATACTGCTCAGATGACATATTATACCTTCGAATGCGGACGTTGTCAGGCAGGAGTAATATTGGTGGGTTACCTGAAAAGACAGTTAATACATTTTGTCACTCTTGTGTTTAGCAATTCTTTCCATGAGGGAATTCAGGGTAAATAACTGATGTGTCAAAGGGTCTGCTTCCATTTTGAAGAAAACATTTTTTCTGAAACTCTTGGACCACTTTGGACTGTAAAATTTAGAGGCTATTCTGCAAATATTCAATGTTTCCCCTGCTATGGATTTTAAATCCTTGCTATCCCCTAGTTATACTTGGTAGCAGGTTTCTTCAAACCTTCTTCAAAGGTGAAGGGTGTCAAGATCCAAAACATTGTTTTTATATCAGTCACTTGTGCAGACCTAATGAAATTGGATGGCCCATTTTATCTTAGAATAGCAGTCCCCTGTACAGTAACACAAACAGCTTTCAAAAGTTGCCTCAGTTTCAAAAGTACCTTGCCACACGGCACGAAGATGCTCGAAAAACAGGGCACTATGGACAGGGCATTTTTTGAGTGGTGATGTCCTGACAGTAGAATACACTCTGAGGAATGGCTGGCTGGCCACCTATATTGTGGTCTTTTAGACACCAGTTGAATTCCAGTTAACTTTATTTATTTATTTTAGTAGTATTAGTTGGTCTCCAAGGTGCTACTGGACAATTATTTTATTTTATTTTTTTATGGTCCATGAACCATACATGACAGTCTGTCAGCAAAGTGTCTTTGATTTATATCAATATAATCTGCCTTTAGAGAAATTACTACAGCTAATTTTCTCTTGATGACAACCAGCTACATCATGAACAGCCCTTTTGTTCTCTGGAAATGTGCAAGGCTATCTGCGAGGGCAAGAGACAGGATACTGAAGATGTCACAGATAAGTTTTAGTTTGTTTTCAGATTCAGCGGCGTAACAGCAGTCGAATGGTTTTACTGAGCCTTACAATCACGATTCTACACAAATGAGTTGGGAAAAAGAGAGCAGAAGACAACAGACAGCAATGCAATGCAGTGTGGTGGCCAAGAAAAGAAAAAGACTTGTTTCAGAAGACAGTTCATGGTGCTTAGTTTTAATTTAATTTGGCTCTAATGGAAATGCTGGCTGAGCTTACCACTGGCAGCACACTGGTCTCCCTGCTGATCTCCAACAGATCTGAATCCCTCTGCACAGAAACACTCGTAGCTTCCTTTGGAATTCTTACAAATCTGGGGGCATGTTCCAAAGATCTCACACTCGTCAATGTCTGAAGGCAAAGAGAAAGTATTATGAACTTAATGGCAAAATAACTGCCTTGTTGTCGCAGCAAAGGCCTATATAATGTATCTCTCTTTTTATCACAGGAATGGGCCTCTTTAGCTTCTCTTGACTCTGTCTCCCTTGCTTTGCTCGGGTCCTTTTCTTTTTAAGCCCAGGCACCCAAGTTCTGGGTCCATCCCTGCCCAATATTCAACTCATTTTATCTCTCTTGCCTTTTCTATTTCCTTTTTTCTTTTTACCATGGTCCATTCCAATTTTCTTCTTTCCTTTATCTTCCCCCTTCCTCTTTTCTCTCCCTCATTTTATGAATATTCAGACTATGAGCTTACAAGAATGGAACCTGTTTTATCTTTTTGTGCATAACGCAACATTAAGAATAATGACAGTAGCGGTAGCCATACTGTGAGAGCCTGTAAAGACGTATGTGCACGGACATTTTATTCCATTCATTGTTCTTTGGATCCAATCCAATGCACTCTGCAAGCAGACACTGCTTTTCAGTGAGAAACTACAGTAGCCATTCCAAAGAAAATGAGTCTTCACAGGTTTGAAGAGGAAACCTACACCAGCAATCCATCACACAGAGAAGTATCACCCTAACTGGTTAGGCTCCGAAGAGCAACACAAGGGAGAGAGAAAAACAACGAGATCCAAAACAGGAAGGTGGTTATCTAAAATGCTTTAGGAACCTGCACCTAAATGCTATGAGAAAAATAGGATTCCACATAAATAAACAAAACATCTCAGTGTGATGAAATGCTTAGAGAGCTGGCACAGAATGTTTTATCAGTGCCATAATGAAAATGATGAGAGAGTTTATTAAAGCTGAGCAATTTGGAGATAGAACTCTATTTCAAGATGAAAGGTACCATCACAGGTATTTCTGTTCAGTTCACTGGGGCTGTATCCAGGTCTGCAGGTACATATAAATCCCCCTTCACTCAAGTTGGTACAGTTGTGTTCACAGATATTTTCAGCACAGGTCCTACCCGTTCCAGAATCTAAAGAACAAAACAAAACATAGGTTGCATTTTAATGAGAAACGGAAACAAATTTCTCCCTCACCTCTGGTCCTCAATGAAAAAGAAAAAAAAAGATTCAGATCCTCAAAATGCATCTACTGAACTCCTGAAATCTCTTGAAGGTTGATAGCTTTTTGTTTTTTGTTGTTGTTTTGAACTATTAAGGAACATTCCGAAGGCCTGATTTCCTCCACTGTTTAAAATTCTTTACAAATAGAGGCCGATAGGACCTCTCCTCCTTCACAGCTGGCCTAAGCAAAATATGCCAGTAATGTAGGGATGCTACCGGCATCCTTTTCTTCTGTGGGATCATGTGGGCTTTAGCTCACATGTTCTTTGAGTTGTGTTGTGGATGGAAGGGGTCTCACCCAGCCCTTCAGATACATTAGGATCATCACTGCAGCGAACATCAAAGAAGAGGGATGGAAACAGATGAGAAGGTGTAGGGAGCGAGGGAGGCACACACATCAGGTATCAAGTACAGAGGACTGGGGGAGGAAGAAGGCTGGGTTTGCATTCCAGGATTTATTCTGTTCCAGAGGATTTCTCAACGTTTCCCAATAACACGGGGCACACGCAAAGCTCTCACCTCAACATTGGTTTTCCTCCCCATAACAAACATACAGTTTGAACTCAGTGCAAGTTACTGTGGTACTTACTGCAGCCTAATTCATCAAAGTGGTCCCCGCAATCGTCATAATTATCACATACGTAGTGTAGTGGGATGCAGTTTCCATTGCCACATTTGAATTCTTCAGTAGTGCAAGGCTTAGGAGTGGGTTCTCTGCCTGCATGAAATAATGCACACACATACCTCCTCACACAAACATATATCCCGTTTTATAGCATGCATATTGCAGACGTTGCTATACAAACAGTGTTAGGGCAACTTGGCTCAGTCCCCTGTGGTGGGCTCCCACACACATCTCAGCTTTTGTCTTTACAATACCGTTAAAGCTACCTGTCCAGTCTTGGGAGACACTCACAGGGAAATTCCAGAGTTGGGCTTGATTTACTGTTAGGCTGAAGAGCACGCATGCTGCCAGAGTTCAGAGTGTGCTCAGTCTCTGGCTGCTAAAGTCCCCACCCCACCCCCGATCCCTGGCTTACAAAGCCTTTGCTCATCCGGGAGGTATTTCTCTCATGGTTGTGCAAAGCATCTGTTAGCCTGAGAATCAGGCAATTCTTCCCCAGCTTAGATTTAATCTGAGCCACTGAAGAATCCAGGCGCTGTCAAAGCTTGTCTTTCGTTTCAGAGCTCAGCTTACAGAACTCCAACAGCATCCCTGTAACTTACTTATTCATATCACACACATCTATAATGTCTGTATCTGAAATCACTGCCTTCCCCCACTTTCCCCTCCTTTGATCCAGATTTTTTTATCATATCAGGGATACTCAGAAAATGAGAGGTTATGAGAAAACCCACACTGAGGGAGTGGAAAGTATGAGAAAGTAGCGAACTAGAGGAGAATTTCATACAGACAACAGATAATTCATGAAGGTACTATCCACACTGAATGACAGTATGGATGAGCCCATGTTTCATTCATGGCTATAAAGGTCTACAGTATATTCATACTACTGGTACTGAATACAGTGGTACCTTGGTTTACAAACTTAATTTGTTCCAGAAGTCCATTCTTAAACCAAAGCGTTCTTAAACCAAGGCGTGCTTTCCCATAGCAGCGGGGGACTCAATTTACACTCAACAGGAAGCGGAACATGTTCTGCTTCCAAGGCAAAGTTCACAAACCAAAACACCTACTTCACTGTTCTTAAACCAAGGTACCACTGTAATTGGGGAATAATGACATATTTCTTGAACAATACAAGCCACTGCGTGTTCCTTTTTATCTAGCTAACATGTTTGTGAATTAAACATTAAAAACAGTAGGATCTAAGAGCAGCCTTAACCTAGAATTACTGTCAATCATCATTAGGCACATTCATCTCTTAATTCCTGAATGTTATGCACATTGATAGACCTACAGTGCTCTTCTTTCTCATCGCTTCCATCTCCACAGTCGTCCTTTTGGTTGCACAGCTCATGGCTATAGATGCAGCGGTTGTTCCCACAGCGAAAACGGAATGGTTGTTCACACGCAATATCCACTGAAATAAAACAGGCCAGTGATTTCTAACTTGGTTTACAGGATACAAATATAAAAGCTTATTTTAAAACATGATCAAAATGCCAGGCAGCAATCCTAAACTGCAATGATTTATTGTGATGTTTAAACCAATGCCAGTGTTGCACTGGCCTTCATCAGGGCAAAAGGACTGAAAGATCCTGCACTCTCCCAGACTTCCTCACATCTCTCTTTTGGTACCTTGGTTCTCTTAATATCATCTGACTAATGTAAAATGATGTGTGTTAACACAAATACACGGGTCCAGAGCTCATTCCTGATCACTGAATTCTAGCTAAAAGGCCAAATATAATAATCATGTTCCGTTACACCCACATTGGCCCCACTGAACCAGTCACAAGATAGGCAAACTCTGTGAGGTTCTCCAGAAACATTTTGAGTTTCCAAAGGGGAAACAGACAAACCAGGAAGAGGCAACAAGAGTTTTCATGTGCAGGAAAAGCCTGCATTTCACTGGCTGTGTTAGGACTTTAGACATGCACTGAAGTTTCTGTAAGAAATGTACAGGCCAGAATCCTAAAGGCTTGTGTTTCTCTTTGGGCAGCCCACCATGTCACATAACAAACTGCTTTTGAAAGCAGAGGGGAATTTCAAAAGGATCCTTTTGACATGGCACAGCAATTGGGCACCAGGAGCCTCTGTTTCAAATGCACCCTGCTGGATATGCCCAGCCCTTTGGCATGCGCTAAGAGAGTTGTAGGGGGCGGGGTTCAAGGTGGGGTCGATTCAGGCTCCCCCCCCCCAGCTTACAGCATAAGTTAAGTTCTTCGTCTGAGCCATCTCCGCAGTCGTCGTCGCCGTCACACTTCCAGTATGGCTGAATACATACATGGTTTCTGCACTCAAACATTGTGCGTGGGCAGTATGAGCCGTTAGGATAGCGAGTGGCTGGAAAACAGAAACACCTTCTTTTAATATCACAATCCACTTGTCCTCATAATACTATGCAGACCTGTACCCACTGCTTTGTGGGGCATCTTCGGGAGAAGAAAAGGATAAGGACTAAGTAAACCCTACACAAATTCAGAGTAGCATCCCTAAGATGATTGGATGGTGCCTGTTATGTCTCCTTCTCACAACTTCTGCAGCCAAGCTGGTGTCAAACGTATTGCTCTGCTTCCCTTTGGACCACATCAGTGAGGCCAAGAGGTGAGTCCTGCCATCTGAATAGCCCATGATCTCCATACACACTGCCCAGGCTTGCACCCCGGGGAGGGCACTTTGGTGCTGCTGACGCAGCAAAAACAGTTTAGGAGGCAGCAAGTTACAAGTTACCGGTCTCTGACCCATTTCAATTAATGGACTTAGGCATGCCCGTTAATTTCAAGGAGTCCAATCTGTATACAGTGGTATCTCGGGTTACATACGCTTCAGGTTACAGACTCCACTAACCCAGAAATAGTACCTCGGGTTAAGAACTTTGCCTCAGGATGAGAACAGAAATCGTGCTCCGGTGGCACAGCGGCAGCAGGAGGCCCCATTAGCTAAAGTGGTGCTTCAGGTTAAGAACAGTTTCAGGTTAAGAACGGACCTCCGGAACGCATTAAGTACTTAACCCGAGGTACCACTGTATATCTTAGTTGGGTACAACCCTGTATCATTATTTAAGCTCTGTTTGGGAGCATTCAGCATTTCTTGGAATCTTTCTAACGGCAGAAGAAGAAAAATACTAAGATGTTTCATTTCTCCCGCCCCACAGAAAGGAGAGGCTCATAAGGGATTTCAGTAAGTTTCTGCCCCAGATCTAGGCACTCACGGCAAGTTGCTTCATCAGAGAAATCCAGACAATCGGCACTTCCATCACACCGGAAACGTTCTGCAATGCAATGCCCACTGTCGCACTGGAAATAACCTGGGTGGCAGGTCCTTAGTTCTACAAAGTAAAGTAGACTGGCGTCAAAATGTCTCTTTTACAAAAAGTACTTTTGTAATGTCATATTTGTCAGTTTGCGTTTCTTAGTGCAGAAAGTATTGATCTGATGCGTAGAGATCTTTCCTATTCTACTGAATTCAAGAGGGTTCAGGAAGCTTCTCTGTGTGAAAGAAACAAGCAGAAGGTTCATGATATTTGGGTTATTCCTTCAGAGAAGAAGAAGAGTTTGGACTTGATATCCCGCCTTTCACTCCCTTTAAGGAGTCTCAAAGTGGCTAACAATCTCCTTTCCCTCCTCCCCCACAACTAACACTCTGTGAGGTGAGCGAGGCTGAGAGACTTCAGAGAAGTGTGACTAGCCCAAGGTCACCCAGCAGCTGCATGTGGAGGAGCGGAGATGCGAACCCAGTTCACCAGATTACGAGACTACTGCTCTTAACCACTACACCATGCTGGCTGAGTACAGCTGGCTTAAACTGGTTATCTTTTCTGTCAAGGTCATGTTGACTATAAAAGTAAGGCCAGAAGGAGCCTGAGTTTCACTTTCTCTTTCTATCTCTTTTCCTTCTGGTGTGGTGTTCTGTACATAGTATGCTTAGTGTTAAGGTTTAGTCTTATTATAAGTTATTGTAAGTTAAGTCTGTTGCAATTGGATTTCTTATGGACAGTGCCAATGCTGAATGTAGTGGATTAGTGACCATTATGCTCTTTTGCCTTCAGTAGCAGTAAAGCTCTGCTGGATGAAATACAATTGCCTCTAGTCCATTTTTTGAGACTCCTGCAATGTACTTAAGTTTTTACTCTGCTAACTATACATTGGAGTTATAATCTGGATCAATATTGAGTAGAATTCCATGACAATATTTTCAATATGACATTAAATTTATTGCATAATCCTTTAGGACCACAGACAGGGCTTTTTGGTGGTGACCCCAACATGTTTCAAATTCTATCCCCAGGGAAACACATACTGCCTGGTCATTACTGTTTTTTAAAAGAAGTGTGGTATTTTCATGATTCATATGCCCATTTTTACGGAATTGTGTGTTTCGAAATTTTATTTATAAAAGTGAGGGCAACATGCCTTGAAAGACAAGCTGGATTAAAACAAACAAAAAAAAAACAATATGCTCAAACTGCAATACCCACCACAGTCCCGTTCATCTGAATTGTCCTCACAGTCGTTGTCGTGGTCGCATATCCACCGAGAAGGAATGCAATGCAGGTTGTCACACCGATATTCACTTTCTGTGCACTCACGGGGACCTTGCAATAAAGAGATGCAGCATACATGAAACGTGTGGTGTGTTTTTATGCTAAGATGTTTCACAAGCAACTCGGCCCTGTGCCCATTTACCCACTCCAAGTGGAGGCTAAGGGTTTGATTAAGCTATTCTTGCCGAATTCTACTTACAGAACTGGTATGTAAGAGTATAAAATAACAGTTTCAATGTTGGAAATGTCATCTCCTTGGCATTACATCTCATTATCTTTAGTGTGTTGAGGACTACCCTGTGAATTTATTATTTACTGCTTAGGTGGATCGGACTGTGAAATGGATTTTGCAAGGGGAATTACTTGTCACAGAGATGGCTATTTTTAGCGATATGCTGAAACTGTGTTTCTCAAATTTGGGTCTCCAGCTGTTGTGTCCCCCCCTACAATTCCCATCATCCTTGACCACTGGTCTTGCTAGCTAGGGATGATGGGAGTTGTAGTCCAAGAACAGCTGGAGATACAAGCTTGGGGAACACCACTATATATAGTGGAAATAACCACTATATATCTATACCTACCCTAAGTTAGAGCAGCATTTGTTTTGTTTCTGTAATGAGTGATTTTATATTATGGATTTTAAAAAACCCCAACAACAACTGATAGGTAAGCCGTGAAACTTCACACACATGCATACCTAAAGGTATGCATTAAATGTTACGGGTGAATCCTAGATTCCTGCAATGAAGCAATATCCAACAGTGATACTTAACTTCATACCTTGATCCTGAGAAAACTGTACAAGCATGCAGATTTTTAAATATTTAACATGCACCTCATGTCAAACTTAATGCAAAATTCACCATTCAAACAGGCAGTCTTTGGCTGCAAGGCTATCAATAGTCGGAAAGGAAGGAAGTATCTTACTGCAGTTTTGTTCATCAGATTCATCTCCACAGTCAGTATCTCCATCACACTTCCACCGCAGTGGGATACAGCGATGGTTATCACAGCGGAAATCTCCCAAAGGATCGCAAGTAATCTCCTCTGCAACACACATACACAGTTTATATTTGTCAATACACCAGCACAGACTAACATGCTATTCTCAAATATGAAAACAGGTACAGCAGACGTGGTACAATGAAATGTCAAGCAATTTAGGAAGGTTTTCAAAGCGGCTTCTTAACATATATATTTTGTGGAAGAGGAGAAAAAGGTTCCCATAATCCAAGTATTCTCTCTGTGTCTAGCTTTTGCAAAAGGTAAACAGAGTGCTTTTCACTGCAATGTGTGATATAACTATCACAAAGTGGAAGAATTTGACTTCCCAAAATTAGAAAATCATCCTCCAGGCTGAGTATACCTTCAGTATACTCAGCTGATCAAACCTCTCAATCACCACATCTTATCATAATAAATGATTTAAAAAAAAATGCTGGAGAAGCTGTAAAGAGTACCACCTAGATTTTGGAAACAATTGCCAAGCACAACTCAGCTTTTGGCTGCATTTTCTTGTCACACTAAACCGTGGTTTAGTAAAATGCACAAGAGGAGGAAGGTGCTGCCATGAGTTTCAGCCTCTGCTCCCCTGCCCCGGTGAAGCAAGAAGGCTTACTTTAGCAGCATTTATTTACTTTCAGTTTAAAAACAAGCCATCTTCAAACCTTGGATTACGAGGCTGGCTTAAACTGTTTAAACTGACCACAATTATAGACAAACCACAATCTCTGGACCACACAACAAACTGAGACTCAGGAACACGAAAAGTAAACACTGTCAGAATCCTCCTCCTAGCAGTGCAGGGAAAGGAGATAGGGAAATGAAACTTATTAGTCTTGAGGCTTGTCCTTCCAGTTCTTGCATATCTCACCAAGCCATGTTTTAGTGTGACATGCAAATACAGCTAGTGTCTAGCTACCTGCAGCATTCATCCGCAAACACCACATTAAAGATTGCCAAAAGCAAAATATATACCACTGAAGGAGAAGAAATAACGATGGCAACAGCAATTCCAGGAGGCTTAAACTACAGGTGAAGGCAACAGCTAACAAGCATGGGGTGAGTGGGGAGCAAATTTGTCTCCCAGACAAAGCATTATGAACTATTGCAAGCTGACCATGAAAACATATCTGAGCCTCGTCAGCTATGAAGCAGAATGCACACCTATTTAACACGACGCGGTTCTCTTATCACGAACTAAAGTAGGCCTCAAAAGGCTACTAAGAGAATTCTCAGCCTACTGCAGGAGAGATCAACTGGTGGTTAATCACCAAAAAACCAAAGTCATGGTCTTCGCTAGGAGACACAGATATCACAGATGGGAGATGGACAATCAGCCAATAGAACAGGTCAAAATTTTCAAATACCTCGGAGTAGTCTTCCAGTCAACAGGGGCCTGGGAGGCCCATCATAAATATGCTAGGGAAAAAGCATCTCAAAGCGCCAAAATACTGTCTCGCTTTTACTTTACGAAGGGGGGCAGACATATCCCAGCAGCTCTGGAGGTATTTCAAGCAAAACCCTTGGCGCAATTACTCTACGGGGCCCAAATCTGGACGGGAAACCATTGCCGCACACTTGAAACGGTCCAGTCTAAATTTTTAAGACAGATTCTAGCCGTTCCACCATGCGTACCAAATGCGGCCCTACGGCTGGAGACTGGCCTCCTCTCCGTCGAAACCCGGACCTTGTTAAGAACATTCAACTATTGGCTTCGCTTAAACTTAAATCCATCTGGACTACTACCTCTAGTAGCACAAGATGCTCATAGAAGTCGGTGGTCCAAAGTAGTGCATCAAAAACTACTTACATGTGGCCTCCAAGCACAGCATCTCCTGAAAATGGGTCTACCCAAGGCAAAAACCGTTATTGACCAGCGCATGAAGATTATTGAGCAACAGAATAATCTGGCCTATATTAAGAAATTTAGTGCTTGGTACGCTTATCTGCCCCCCTCCCACTTTGATTTTCAGGCACCTTATTTGTCTACCCTAACCACTCCAAAACTTAGACGGGCCTTTACACTGGCCAGACTAAATATGTTACCATCAGCTGTTCTTGAAGGTAGATATCAAAAAATTTCATTCGAGAACAGGCTCTGCCCCTGTGGAGCTGGTTACATGGAGACTGTGTCACACGTTCTCTTGTCCTGCTCCCTGTATAAAGATCTCAGGGACGAGACCATCACGCCGCTACTATCTGCCATCCCGGGCCGCTCTTGTGAAGCCAAGTTGTTCTCACTCCTAGCCGACCAGAGCAGCTCGACAACAGAGAAGGTTGCCAGGTTTGTCGAGAGAGCAATGAGACTGAGAGCTGCTGTCTGAATGACATCAGTGTCGTCGCCTAGGATCTTATTATTATTATCATTACCTCCGCCAAGTTTTAAGTACTGAGATTATTTTATGATAACTATTTCCGTAATGTATTTTTGTTTCTGTCTGTCCTTCGATGCAATGGCCTGTTGGCTATGCAAATAAAGTCTATTCTATTCTATTCACCTATTTAACAGGGAAGGCTTTGTCACATTGCTATGATTACTGTTTTTCCTTCTTCTGATGCCTTTGAAGCATCCAAAATGGATGCAACGAGAGGTGGTATAATGGTTTGATTTAACTAAAAGGGAAACTTTATTTAGTTTAAATCTACCTATCCTTTCACCTCTAAGTGCAACCATCATGGATGCTTCAAATGAAGTTCAAAGAAAAGACAGCAATGGTAATAATGCAGAAAACACTTCCCATTCACAAGTACAGATAACACTAATTGCCTGGACAGTGTGACCCAGTGACCGAAAAACTGCTTCAGATAACTCAAGACATTCACATCAGCTATAGCCAAGACTGTAATTATAGTAAGTGACCTCCAAGGTTACATCAAATGACAAGCATCAATTAGAGTGACATGCTGCTAACAGGGTTTTCATTGCACCTTCATTTGCGGCCTAATTTGTGAAGCAGGTATAAATGCAAGTGCATGGAATTTTGGCCAAGGTCATTGCTTCACAACTTGAACAGCATCTGAAGTACACAATGATTTTACAGGTACATTTTGCAGGCCAAAAACGTACCGCAGCCTTGTTCATCGCTGTTGTCTCTGCAGTCATTATGACCATTGCATACAGCCCAGAACGGGATGCAACGGTAATTTGTTCTACAGCTGAATTCTGTGTGGTTATCACAACGATAGGCAGGGCCCACTGAAATAAAAGGAAGAGTCAACATTTGAATACTTTGTCTTTTTACGACAGCTGCTGCACACCGCTGCCAAATACATTTCAGAGAATGTGTTACATGGGATAGACAATGTACAGACACCATGGCCTGCCCCAGATTTATTCATATTTAAATGTACAAAAGGGCTTTTATACTTAAAATGAAAATGATAACATTGCAAACTTGTTTTGGTGCCTGAGGCAGAAAATATAAACGGTACCCATGGTCATTGGTATGTGGAACGCCCTCCCATCAGATGTCAAGGAGATAAATGACTATACAGTGGAACCTCGGTTCCCGAATGCCTCCGTCATTGTACGTTTCAGTTCTCGAATGCTGAAAACCCAGAAGTAAATGCTTGCTTTTTCAAACGTTTTTCAGAACTTGAACGTGCAACGCTGCTTCCGCTGAGTGCAAGAAGCTCTTGCAACCAATGGGAAGCCACACCTTGGTTTTTGAATGTTTCGGAAGCCAAACGGGCTTCCGGAACAGATTTTGTTCGAGAACTGAGGTGCCACTGTGCAAGTTTTAGAAGACAACTGAAGGCAGCCCTGTATAGGGAATTTTTTTATGTTTGATGTTTGATTATGCTTTTATATTTGTTGGAAGTCACCCAGAGTGGCTGGGGCAACCCAGTCAGATGAACAGGGTACAAATAATAAACTACTTCTTCCTCTTCCTCCTCCTCCTCCTCATTATTATTATTAGGAAAACAACCGACCAATTTGCCATTTGTCTTCTTGTTAGCTACTGTGGTTTCCATTAAGGAGGAAGGATGAGCTATACGAGCAATCCATCAGCCAATCAACACAAGCTGTGCTCTACTTACTGCATTCATGAATCGGTTCATCCGAGTTATCCCCACAGTCATCGTCCACGTCGCATTTCCAGGACTGGGGGATGCAACGGCCATTGTCACATTTAAATTGGCCTGGAGGGCAGGTCCTGCTGGCACAATGAGAAGCATCTTCATCCGAGTTATCACCACAGTCATCCTCTCGGTCACACTGCCAGGCTTCTGGGATGCATCGCTTGTTGGCGCATTGCCACTGATGAGACTCACACTGGTGATTGGCTAGAAGGCAAACGTAATTGCGGTATTAGAAGATTACTTTAAAATGAAATGAAATGAAATTGCAGTATACTCTCACTTATCCAAACTGCTGCAGGGATTAAAACAAACCTACCCTATTTTGATCAATGCTGCTGTTTAGCTAAATGGGAGTGCTATACAGTGGTACCTTGGGTTACAGACGCTTCAGGTTACAGACTCCACTAACCCAGAAATAGTACCTCGGGTTAAGAACTTTGCTTCAGGATGAGAACAGAAATCGTGCTCCGGCAGTACGGCAGCAGCAGGAGGCCCCATTAGCTAAAGTGGTGCTTCAGATTAAGAACAGTTTCAGGTTAAGAATGGACCACCGGAACAAATTAAGTTCTTAACCCGAGGTACCACTGTATAAACAGAGAAAAGACTGACATGGAGATAATATATGTTGGGTAAACTACTAAGACTGGGTGATATCTGGTTTTCAACATCGTGATATATCACCAGCTAAACATCACAATATACTGATATGTCATGATATCGGATATAAAGATGGAGCTATGTAGAGGTATTGGCTGGCTTAATGGTTTTTCACACGTCATGATTCGCTGCTCCCTGAAGGAGGCAGGGGAGAGTTGAGCTGACAGAGTTAACAGGGGCTGCAGGAATCGAGAGCAGTGGCTGGCTTCACAGTTTTCCCCACATTGTGATTTTTGCATAACCCTAACATACCTCATCAATCACAACTCTGTATATGAAATAAGAGTATACTGTACGCTAAATATCTCAATGCAACACGTACTATAACTCAAAATAATGTGAGCTTAAAGAATACATATACAATCTCAATGTCACCGGGTTCAACTGTAATGTACTGATGCTGTGTGTTAATTGGATTGATTGCAATTTCGCATATTCTACTGATCAAATTAGCCCTAACATACACCATGATTCACAATATATTGCAAGATCAAAAATTATGAAACTGATATCACGATATGGACTTCAAACCATTTTTGGACAATATGTCAGTATATCACCTAGCCCTATAAACTACACGTCAAGACAACAAAATCTTTGTTAGAGGGAGTGCCTTGTTAATAGGTTATTTAACCATACTAGTTTCCTCTTCATGGAACAAGTAATTTCTAGACCCGTTATTGCTTGTACCGAGTAACAGGTTAATTTAGAGCATGGGTAGGCCAACTAAGGGCCGGGGGCTGGATCCGGCCCAATCACCTTCTAAATCCGGCCCATGGACAGTCCGGGAATCAGCATGTTTTTACATGAGTAGAATGTGCCCTTTTATTTAAAATGCATCTCTGGGTTATTTGTGGGGCACAGGACTTTGTTCTTTTTATTTTGAGTTTTCAAAATATAGTCCGGACCCCCACAAGGTCTGAGGGACCCCTGATTTAGAGACTTAGCACTTGCAACATACCACAAAGCACACGATCTTCATCTGATCCATCAGGGCAGTCTGCCAGGGCGTTGCACAAGTAATGGGAACTCGTACAGTTGCCATCATTGCACTGGAACTGCCCAACTTGGCAGTACCTGTGAGGGCATGTGGGCGGTTCATCGGAGCCATCCCGGCAATCTCTCTGACCATCACATTTCCACCATATGGGAATACACCTACAAAACAGAGAGACGCCATAATGTTTGTTTCAAGGAGGCAATGCCTTTGACATATTCTATAGTCATGTTTATTTGGAAGCAAGTCTCACCAGAGCCCAATGGGACTCACTTCCTGGCAAGAACACTTAGGATTGTAAACACAAGAGCCTTTGGGATAATACCCATCATGAAGAATTAGTGTGTTTTCTTGTCCCAAGGCTTTGTGCATGCATTTAGTAGCCCCTTCCACATAACGAGTCTGTCCTAGAAAATACTGCATTTGAGCCAATCAGCAAGTATGGGCATGTATATTTATAGACTGTAGGTGATTTCTGTAGGCTGTAGGCTGCAATGCTCAGTGAACAGGGCCACCCTTCAAAGAGCTACACAGTCTTCTGATCAGGAATGTGATGCCTGGGGATGGAGGGTTTGAGGGCACCTTTAATGATTAAGGAACTGGACTACTCAGCTGCTTATACAGTGGTACCTCGGTTCACAAATGGCTTAGTTGCCGAACAAATCGGCTCCCAAATGCCACAAACCCGGAAGTAAGTGTTCCGGTTTGCGAATGTTTTTCAGAAGCCGAACATCCTGTGCGGCTTCCGCTTGAGTGCAAGAAGCTCCTGCAGCCAATGAGAAGCCACGCCTTGGTTTTCAAACGGTTTCTGGAGTCGGACAGACTCCCAGAATGGATTAGGTTTGAGCACCAAGGTACCACTGTATAGTGCCCCAAAAGCAAGTGCAGAAGCACAACAAGCAACTGTGCCATTCCACCATCATTTTTCTCTCTCCAGCCACAGCCACGACCACAAGAGATAGAGGGAGGCTGTCAGAAGCATGGCAGGCTGTAAGCTTGCTTGCTTGCTTGCTTGCTTATTTATTTATTTATTTCCCGCCCATCTGGCTGGGTTCCCCCAGCCACTCATTATTAAAAATAAGATAAAACATCAAACATTAAAAACCTCCCTAAACATGGCAGTGCCATGGTGTGACAAAGGAGCGGCAACAGGAAGGAAGTACAGTCATACCTCATGTTATAGATGCTTCAGGTTACGTC
Organism: Podarcis filfolensis; assembly: GCF_964270895.1. Classification (NCBI taxonomy): domain Eukaryota; kingdom Metazoa; phylum Chordata; class Lepidosauria; order Squamata; family Lacertidae; genus Podarcis; species Podarcis filfolensis. Next base: position 26,938,887 of record NC_139604.1, on the reverse strand, counting down.
TTTTCAGGTTGCGTCCCGCGGCGACCCAGAAGTACTGGAAAGGGTTACTTCCGGGTTTTGCCGCTTGCGCATGCGCAGAAGCGCCAAATCACACCGCGCACCTGCGCAGATACGATGCTTCAGGTTGCGCTCTTTTCAGGTTGCAAACAGGCCTCCAGAACGGATCCCGTTCACAACCAGAGGTACCACTGTACAGTGGTACCTCGGGTTACATACGCTTCAGGTTAAAGTCTCCGCTAACCAAGAAATAATATCTCGGGTTAAGAACTTTGCTTCAGGATGAGAACAGAAATCATGCTCCGGCGGCATGGCAGCAGCAGGAGGCCCCATTAGCTAAAGTGGTGCTTCAGGTTAAGAACAGTTTCAGGTTAAGTACGGACCTCCGGAACGAATTAAGTACTTAACCCGAGGTACCACAGTACTAAGGAAAAGTGCAGCAATAGGGCATAAACCTGGAGCAGTAGACGTGATGTATTATTGTGTGTTACCTCTGTTCACCAATTCTATGCTTCCAAGTGCCACCAAGACTTGGGAGAGCTAGTGCAGCATAGTGATTAGCATGTCACACTAGAACTGTGGACACCCAGGTACAAATCCCCACTCAGCCCTGAAGCTCTGCTGGTGACCTTGCGTCAGTCACTCTTCCCTCTCAGCCTACCTTTCCCCATAGCAGGGATAGCTAAGCTGTCTTGGCCTGAGAGCCACGTTCAGCCTTGGCCAACGCTAGGGATGGTGGGACACATGCCAGTGATGGGTGTGGCCACTCCACACACTCTCTGTACCAATCAGCTGAGGAGAGGGTTATTACCCCCTTCTCTGCTCATCAAGTGATTGGTCTGATTACCAGGGGTGGGGCAATCTTTATCTCCATTAAGGCTCTGGGCTTCGTTCACCTATTCTTGTGTCTTAATATACAGCCACTGCTGCCTAAATTGTGATGGGGTGGAATGAGATTCCTGAACTGGGAGTTTTACTGCACCCCCCCCCCCATTCCCAGCCAAATGAAGACTATAAAATGAGAGCAAGGAACAATGCCATATTTGAGTCCTTGGAGATAGGACACGTATACGTAGGAAATATTCATGTGTGACGTAAATAAGCAAGTAAAATAATGGTGTGTGATTTATATGCATACCTTTCACTGTCTGCACAAAGGAACTGAGTGCTGGAACACATCGGGAGGCAGTGAGCCGTGTTTCCAAACTGTATTACCATGAAGTTATCTGGACACTCACAGGAATAACCATAACCACCACTTTTTATTAGGCACAGATGAGAACAACCACCATTGTTGGTCCCACAAGGATTACTTACTAGCAAAAGAAGACAGGGGGCGGGAGAAAGAAAATATAATTATTCCCTGGCAAAGAACAACCCACAAATGAAACTATTGCCACTTAAATTGCAAAGAATGCTTTAATCTTTGGTGGCACATGTCAACTGGCATTCACGGACAATACTGGGATTGTTTCCTATTGATGCATATTTGCAACAAATTCAACGTACCAAAAGGTAATACTGCAACATGTATCTTGGCCTATTGGACAGATGTACCCTGGCTATGTTATCTGGGTTGAACTATGGATTGTCCCAGTATTTCATTATAAGGAAGGGGAGATCCCCATGGTCTCTGAAGAGCATGAGAACAAGTATGGGCTTGAGTCAAGCAAACCAAGGCTCAACCCAATGAAGGAGTTTAGTTTAAAACATGCTATCAAGAGAAACCATTGCTGATTCAAATCCAGGGTGAAGCAAGAAGTTGAGCCAAGTAAAACAATGTATAGCAAGTTAGGTGCAAGGGACCGGCATCAGCAGAAACACAACAACCAACCTGCCAGCAGCTTTTTCCTAGTCCCTGTTATAGGGCTGCTAGTTTCAAAACAGACAAGAAACATCCAAATTTAATTAATTCAATTACCCTTTTAGAATAAGTGCAACAGTGCATGGGCAGGCATGGTTCCCAGATGATGACACTGGCTATATTTAGGGAAAACACTAAACCATAGTTTAGAACTTGCACAATCCCTCTCCCCTCTCTCCTTTCCATGTGAGTAAGAAGCAGTTTTTACTTTTAGTTAACCATGGTTAGCTGTTTGGTCTAAACTGGGAATTGTGACTATTGATGATCAGTTTCAAAACAAGGCAACTTCAAACTATGGTTTATGACGCTGGCTCGTTTAAACTAACCACAGTTAATGTTAACCACAGGTCCTAGCAGTGGAGTCTGGTTCATTAGGACAGATGGGGCACTACGCCACCAACTTCAGCTTGCCCCCACTTCCCTTCCTTCTTTCTTACAATCCATCCAATTGGGGGTGTCACTGCCTGTCAGCTCCCCTCCTCCTTAGTTTCAATGTTGCCCTTGTAAAACTCAGCAGGGGGGATGACAGGGACGAAACAAAAATTAGTTGCTTCTACCTATCATTGACTCTGGCTCCACCTACTCTTGGGCTCCCTGCCTTTTCCCAATGAGTACCAGTTGCCACTGGGTCCCAGTATATAAGAAACAGCAAATTGTGGTTAACTAAAAGCTTCTGAATTCCTCCTCTCAGCTGGGTGGGAACAGGAGAGGGAAGTGGTATACACAAGCTCAGAAAGAAGTTAATTTTATTTATGTGCTGCTGTGGGTTAAACCACAGAGCCTAGGACTTGCCGATCAGAAGGTCAGCGGTTTGAATCCCCGTAACGGGGTGAGCTCCCATTGCTCGGTCCCTGCTCCTGCCAACCTAGCAGTTCGAAAGCACGTCAAAGTGCAAGTAGATCAATAGGTACCACTCCGGCGGGAAGGTAAACGGTGTTTCCGTGTGCTGCTCTGGTTCGCCAGAAGCAGCTTAGTCATGCTGGCCACATGACCCGGAGTACGCCGGCTCCCTCAGCCAATAAAGCGAGATGAGCGCCACAACCCCAGAGTCGGTCACGACTGGACCTAATGATCAGGGGTCCCTTTACCTTTAAACCATGGTTTTGCATTACATCCAAATGCAGTCATATATTTACATCCAAGAGAATGCTAAAAAAAAAAAATCATTCTATGAGGGTGAAACATTCAATAAGAATCAGACCCCTGAAAAATGCCTATGTTGTCTCACACCTTACTTCTGAGTTACATGCAGAATTCAGAGGATTAGACCTTGAATAAGAATGAAGACACCCACATCAGTAGAATGGATTGCTTACCAAGTGGCTGCCTGTACGGGTGATAGACGTGGATATCAAAAGGTCTGTGAGTGGTGTTTACCAGAACTGCCCTGCCTGATCCATTGTACTTATTTCCCTTTTCAACTGTCCTCGTGTTCCAGTCAGTCCAGTAGATGGTGTCCTCAAAAATGGTAATTGCAAATGGGTGAGGTAATGTCCCATCGTACACCGTGTGACGGTGTTGGCCATCTAAATCGGAGTACCTGCAGGAAAAAAAGCAAGCATGGGTAATGCTGAACTTTTTTCTATTGCTTCAGAGCGAGTGAAAAAGAAATGTAACCAACTATGTTCTTCCAAGGGTCTCCAAATGGAACCCCAGACGTTCTGTTCACACAACTGATTACCTCCACTCAGTTCCACCTCCTGTGTTGTAAAACAACGCCTCCCTAAGCATTCTTTCCAGAAGATGTTAGTAAGATGCAGGTTCAAGTTCAGAAGGGCCTGTAGCTCAGTGGGAGAACATCTGATCTGCATGCAGATGGTCCCAAGGTTCATTCCTTGGTCTCTGCTGGTAGAGCTTGCAAAGACTCCTTGAGGGAAACTCTGGAGAGTCAACTGCCAGTCAATGTAGACAACATTGAACTAGAGGGACTTGGTAAAAGGCAACTTCCTGTATTCCCAAGTTACCTCTCACTACCCTCTAGAGAAAGAATGACCTGTCACCTCCAACTTTCTATGTTGCTTACCTTTCGCTGTCTATGTGACTAAAGATATTTTTTAAAAAATCAGGGGCATGAAAACATATTGGGTTGCTGAGTGAAGTATTGGGCGTAAGAATCACTGGTGGAACCCAACCTCCAACCTCTTGGCCTCCAGTCAGATCTGCAATTGTAGTATTTTGACTCCCTCGCCTGGGATTCTAAGAGTGGGCAGGAAGGAGGGGAAGAAGGCAGGCCTTTGAGATTTTAGCTCCTCTGGGCCAGATCTAGGAGCTACTCTGATCTCCATTCTTGTCCACTCCCATTTGGCGAGTAAACAAGTGGCTGGAACGCATGCTTGGAGCCCTCAGAAAAACGAGACTGGGAAATGAAATTTCCTCTTTGTCTTTCCAAGGGTTCCCAGGCATGCCCCTGGGTACAGAGGCCCCAAAAAGATGGGTTTTACCTACCCATAGACTGGCATAAGGGACATAACAGTCACAATCCCTAAGACCACAAGTCTCATGTTTCCCATAGCTGCTGATGGAAAGAAGAACACTTCCATATTATCTGTTCCCAGCCTTTGGGATTTCAAAGAGTGCTTTCCATAGGCTTCTTCACCATGAAGAATGTAAACAGCATATTCATATAATTAAATAAACAACTATCTGACTTTCAGAAGACATCTGAAGGCAGCCCTGTTTAGGGAAGCTTTTAATATTTGAAGTTTTATTCTGTTTTTAGTGTCCTGTTGGAACACTAGAGTGGCTGGGGAAACCCATCCAGATGGGCAGGGTACAAATAAAAATTTTTTTATTATTATTAATTAAAATGATAGACTTGAGCTATATGCTATGTACACCAGGGCTAGGGAACCACAGGCCCCGAGGCTTGGTGTGGCCCCTCTGGCCTATTTATCTGGCCCTCAAAACTCTCCCAGGCCACACCCCTCACTGGCTGTTCTATGTACCAGCTGTGAGCATTTTAGTCTTATGCCTCTAACTCAGCTAATGCTTCTTGCTCGCCTGGATGGAGGATGGAGGGGGGGGGGGCGAGTGTGTGTAGAACCTAGCCAGCAGAACAAAGGTAGGATTAATATTTGCTGCTTCTTGCCCCACCCTCTGCTGACATGTGACCATTGGAAAGTAGCCCAAAAAGGAAGGCAGCACTCAGGCTGCGAAAGTTTCCTCACGTCTGATATACATTTATATTTTCTGCTAAATTTTAAACACCCCAAATTCCTTTCTGCTGTTTGTCCTCTATATTTTGATATTTTTTAAATAGCTTTAAATCTTTTCCCTGTTATTCACAGACCTTTCTTATTGATGACATAATGCAGAATGCTAAACTACCAAATCTGTCGACAGACTACTTTGGTGACCGACTACAGATTTTCAGATTTGGGTGGAAATGCAACGCAGAAGAGAAACTGATGAAGACATTCCGAGAGAAGCAAAACGGTTTGCCCATAATTTTCATATTTGTTATAAAACATAAACCGAAGTATATCTCTCCAAAACATTTTGATGTTAATGACAAACACCCATAAATCGTTACAGCGAAGCAACGGAACTAACATATATTCTAAATGGGTAATCATGGCTGTGTCCCTTTAATAAAGCTGAAGCAGACTAATTTGGCAACCCCCAAAATTTGGTATGAAGAGTTACCCAGTTGCTTTATTCTTCTCTATGTACGTACTCAATGTAGTTTAGGTGGGCATCCGCCCAGTAGAGCTTGTCGTTGGTGTAATCTATGGTGAGTCCATTAGGCCACTCTAACTTGGTGGAGATAATCACGGTCTTGTTCTTGCCATCCATTCCCAAGCGTCCAATATATGCTCGTTCTCCCCAATCTGTCCAATAGACCTGCCTGGTTAAACAGACACAACGTAAATTAATCTAGTCTTCATTTGTAATGCAATAGCACATGCACCAGGGAACCCATCAGGTAATGTATACTTTTATTTCATTAGTTATAAGTAAAATTGGGTGAAATCCAATGGTGCCTTTGTGTTGAGTGCAACAGACTTCTACAACAGGACCTCCTCTTCCTCCCCTCTCCAAATCTGCAGACTTGGTGGCTTTCTCATATAGCTATATATACTTCCCCGGTTGTATATGTATTTCTGTAATATTCAGGTTCGGGTGAATATCAGCTTCATTCTTTCAGTTCTAAACTTTGCCTCTTTCATTGCAGCACTGCTAAATCAGAATAAATGTGTAGCAGCGCGAGTGGTAGATAATGCATTCAGCCTTACCTCTGAAAGAGGTAGATAAGGATGATCTCCAAGCAAGTATGTTAACTGCATTCAGAATATTAATAAAATAATAATAATAATAACGTTTTTTTTATATCCCGCCCTCCCCAGCCGAAGCTGGGCTCAGAATCTGTGCGTCTCATCGTAGATTTTAAAAATGCCCTTATTAGCCTTTATCCCAATGGTTTTCCGTAGTCAGGATACCATAAAACAATTGTACTAAAAAGAAATAATCATGGAAATAGCTTACCCATATTTGGGGTGAACAACAATAGCTCTAGGGTACTGAAAACAGAAGGTGTTGTTGGGATCCAAACACCGATCAACTAGTTTTTTCCGGAACCGACCATCAAGCTCTGACACATAGAGGCAGTCCTTGGAGGAATCTACCCAGTAGAGTTTTCTGAAATATTTTACAAGGTGCCTGTTACACAGAGTCCTCCTCGTTTTATTTATTTTATATCAACTGTTGTTTTTCCTTAAGGGTTGCCAACCTTTTTAGGCCTATGTTAAGGTTACCACATTTTTTTTTTCAATGAATCCGGGGACACTTTTCAACTTCCTGCTAAATAGATGGATTTTGTCAGGGGGGTGATTTGTAAATCTGGGGGCTGTCCCCAGGAAAGGGGGAAGTCTGGTAACCTTAGCCTATGGACATATTTGGGTTATTGAGCAAGCGCTGTAGCCATCAGCCTGTCTCTGGTCACTTCTCTTCCCCATCCCACAGATAAGTCCCTCCCCACCCAAAGGACAGAAAGAGAGACGCTGCGTGGCAACCCACTTTGCTTTCCCAAGGGATCTTGGGAAAAGCCAATAACAATAGACTTAACCTAAGCCCCACCACGCACACTGCTACTGATGCAGCCCGCCATCTGTTAAGGACTGCATGCAAAGGACTGTGAACAGCAGGCACAAGTGAGATATGCATGGCTTTCTTTGATCGATTGATTTGATTGCCCTCATAGCCCACCTCCTCTGTTGACTGAGTGCATTTATAACCCCGCCTTTTCTCCATTTCAGCCTCACAACAACCCTGTGAGGCAGGTTAAGCTGAGAGACAGTGACTGGCCCAAGGCCATCCAGTGAGTTTCATGGCTGAGCAGGAATTTGAACCCTGGTCTTGCAGGTACAACATTCTAACCACTACACCACAATGGTCCTTCTAACTCACATTTAGAAGAAAGCCTGGCAAATTTTGGAGAATGTGGGTCGAAACATTAGTCCACATTAAAATAATCACCTTGGCAATGACTACTGCAACGTACTGAGATTTACCTGCCAACCCAGTCAACAGCAATGCCTTCCCCACTGGGCACGCCATCATTAATGATTACTTCCTTGCTTGTCCCATTGAAAAACATTCTTTCAATGACCTTCCTGCCCACATCAATCCAGTACAGCCTTTTCTCCACCCTGTCGAAGTCCAGCGCCACCACGTTTCGGAGTCCTTGCAAAATGAGGGAGTAAGACTGGCCATCCGTCGTGAGATTTCTCAGATAGTAGCGGTTGCTGAAGATGAGGTAAGGCGAGATGTTGCTATTTTGCCGGCAGCTTTTCCCATCTGGCTCCCGGATGTAGCCCGGCGCGCACTTGCAGATATAGGAGCCAATGGTATTCTCACAAATCTGGCTACACACGGATGGTGTCTCGCTGCACTCGTCAATGTCATCACAAGACCTTTCATTGGACATGAGCCGATATCCAGGATGACACGAGCAATAGAAACTGGTCTGGGTGTCTGTGCAGTCGTGGTCGCAGCCGCTGATTGAAGAGTCATTACATTCATTTATACCTGTAGCCAGAAAACAGAACAAAATAGATCACTCAACTTTCATCCGGAAATAATGCAGCAGCTGCATTTCTGCACTGGTCTCTGCTTGTACACTTAAAGAGTTGCCATTCTGCTCTTGGAATGGGTTTTGATTAGCAGAGAAGCCCACTAATGCAAGCCAAGGAAAGAGATTCCTTCCTACTTCTTCCTGCTGCAGCCCCCCATGCCACTAATACCACTAATCTGCTCCAGATGGTTAGGTGACCTTTCAGAACTGCATGGAAGGCGGTGTAGGGGGAATAAGAGAAAACTGCTTGCCAGCCCTCTTCCACTAGGAGTTCCCTCTGTTGTTTCACAAGCGCAATGGCAGCACTGGATTTCACTGGAAATGTTCACCTTGCATGTGCCACAATTATATTATATATAGTGACTGATTCCATCAGCTGTTGAATCAACTACAACAGGAGCAAACATCCAGGCTGCACAGAATGGTCATAGTTGGTTTCACAGAACACAACGGTTTCTTATCTCATCAGTCCTGGTGGACCAGTAATACAAAGATTCTGTCACCTTTGTCTTTAGGAAACCATAAGCAGAACAAACTGCTTCCCAATCCTCCTTCACTAGGAGTTGTCTCCTGGATCACTCCTGGGCATGTGGTAAGATGAATCTGCTGTATGAATTTGCTCTTCTAAGAACACTGGGTTATAATAATAATAATAAATTTATATCCCGCCCTCACCAGCCAAAGCCGGGCTCAGGGTGGCTAACAACAATAAAACAGTACAACTGTTATATTATATACTATTATATACAGTGGATGTTAACTAAATGGTAAGATAAACCACCCAATTTCTCAAGCTGAAGGTGAACACTATACAGTGGTACCTAGGGTTACAGACGCTTCAGGTTACAGACTCCGCTAACCCAGAAATAGTACCTTGGGTTAAGAACTTTGCTTCAGGATGAGAACAGAAACCGCGCGGCGGCAGCGGGAGGCCCCATGAACTAAAGTGGTACCTCAGGTTAAGAACAGTTTCAAGTTAAGAACGGACCTCTAGAACAAATTAAGTTCCTAACCCAAGGTACCACTGTATAAATATCAGCTAAGTCAAAAAGGTTCTGTACATACCACATCCTTTCTCATCGCTGTTATCAGAGCAGTCATCCACTCGGTTGCAGACTTTGACCAATTCAAGGCAGTTCCCATTGTCACACTTAAAATGATGGGGAGAACAGGTTGCCTCTGGCGTAGCACAGAGGTGCTCCAGTTCATCTGATTCATCGCCACAGTCGTTGTCCCCATCGCAGATATAGGCTTTGGAGATGCAACGGCCATTTTGACAGGTAAACTGATACTGTGCACAGGGCTGATAGATGCAACTCCTCTCGTCACTGCTGTCACCACAGTCATTACGCCGGTCACACCTGGAAAAGAAATCCAGTTTTGGAACGTTACAAAACAGATGTAAACTGCCAGCCAGGTAGAAAAGTAAGTTCTGGTTAATACGATCCGGGGGGGGGGGGGAATTCTAGTATACAACAGCTGAAACTCTCATTTCTTCAACCACTGGAGAAGTCTATCTGTTGCAAGCGCTGAGTTGCAATGTATCAGATTGTTCTTTGCTCACACTCCTCTAGAAAAATACCTCCTTGCATATCTTCCTCTGAATATTATCCTCCATTTCTCTGTGGCAGCTGCCATTCCCCACTCCAACCCCACCCATAATGCCTCAAACAAACACCAAGTCTGGGGCATTGTGGAGGAAACAAAATGGTGTCCAGGCTCCCAACAAGTTTGAATGTTAAAACATGGAGGGGAGGAAAGAAGCTGTGCCGTTGCTAGTGGTGACCCCCCATAATCCTTGAGAAACTACTGAAGAATGTCTGCTTTCCCTGGAGAAATTCAGTATAATAGTAAGTCCACATTATTCTCTCTGCCGGCAAATAAGGTAGAGAATTTTGAGAGGTCTTTTGCACACTGCTCTGGTATGGTGAAATGGCCTGATCTGAAAATCGTGGCAGAAGGATTGCTCCTTATTCAAACAGACCCAAGAAACTATTCCATTGAAGAAGCTCCGCTTTAAAGGGATTGCATACAAAAAGATTTCAGGGAAAGCTTCACAAATGTTTTGTTGATCATGATAAATGAAGACGCTGAACAGGATGGCAATAATATCACACAAAACTGCAGTATATGCGACTTCTGATCAGGCAAATTCTGGAGGAGTATTCTGGTTGGGCTGGACAGGGCGTTTCAGCACAGTAAGCAAATAGGCAGGGAAACTCCTCCATAGACATATTTTCCCGTCTCACATGTGAGTATAGAACTCCACCTTCCACTGCTCTGGGTTCAATGTTATAGCATCAAACAATAGCGGTCTAGCATCACAGACTTTTGCCAGCATTCCAGCATAGGTTTAAGAAAGAGAAAAAGTTTATTAATATTATTATTATCAAATTATATACCTCCCTTCATCCAAAGGTTACAGGGCAGTTTACAACACAAAAACACAACAACAACAACAACACACATCTCTCACACAGACATGCACACACATTTAAAAGGCCTTAGATCAGAGTTTTCCAAACTTTGCAAGTTGGTGACATACTTTTTGGACACAATAATTCAGTTTTGAATCATTTTGTGACATAGTAATTCAGTTTTCCTAGTAAACCAAAGGTTAAACTAACTTTTTCTAGCTCCAGGAGCACGGGGAACATTTGTGCGACACACCGACACACTAATATGTCGTGACACACAGTTTGGAAAGCTCTGCCTTAGATTGTTTAACAGCCAAAGGCTTGGTTGAAAAGGAACGTTTTCATTTGGCACCTAGTAGGTAGACATCAGGGACGCAGGTGGCGCTGTGGGTTAAACCACAGAGCCTAGGACTTGCCGATCAGAAGGTCGGCAGTTCGAATCCCCGCGACGGGGTGAGCTCCCGTCGCTCGGTCCCTGCTCCTGCCAACCTAGCAGTTCGAAAGCATGTCAAAGTGCAAGTAGATAAATACCGTATTTTTTGCATTTTTCGCTCTATAAGATGCACCAGACCACAAGACGCACCTAGTTTTTGGAGGAGGAAAACAAGAAAAAAAATATTCTGAATCTCAGAAGCCAGAACAGCAAGAGGGATCGCTGCGCAGTGAAAGCAGAAATCCCTCTTGCTGTTCTGGCTTCTGGGATAGCTGCGCAGCCTGCATTCGCTCCATAAGACGCACAAGCATTTCCCCTTACTTTTTAGGAGGGAAAAAGTGAGTCTTATAGAGCAAAAAATACGGTAGGTACCGCTCCGGCGGGAAAGTAAACGGCGTTTCCATGCGCTGCTCTGGTTCGTCAGAAGCGGCTTAGTCATGCTGGCCACATGACCCAGAAGCTGTACACCGGCTCCCTCGGCCAGTAAAGCGAGATGAGTGCTGCAACCCCAGAGTCAGCCACAACTGGACTTAATGGTCAGGGGTCCCTTTACCTTTTTTAGGTAGACATCATTTTTCACTAGATGCAAGCTTAATGACATGGCACTGGGGCTGAGAGTTAAGTGACCTGTATTTGGTTACACGGTGAGCTCTACGCTAAAATGGGACTTTTAAGTTCAGGCTGAGGTCCTTTACTATTAGCTGTACTTTCTTTGCCGAAACTGCCCAACCCATCATAAACAAACCTGTAAGCGTTACGGATGCATAGCCCGTTGCTGCAAGCGAATTCATTGCCCATGCACGGCCTCCTTGTGCAGTTCTGGTGCTCGTCGTAAGCATCGCTGCAGTCAGCATCACCATCACAGACCCAAGCCCTAGGGATGCACCTTCTTAGCGGGGGCGCATTGTTCACACATGTGAACTCAGAGTCTGAGCAGATGCGATTTGCTGGGGGGGAAAGCACAATATTTCAGCAGCTGGTTTAAACTCGCCCTATTAGTCATTTACACAAGTCTCTTGTCCCTGGCCCTCAACACCTCTTTGACCTCCCAAAGTCTTCTGCATCCCTGCGTTTGCCAAGAAAGATGCCTAGGGGGTAAAGAAGCAACATTATAATGTCATAACAGTAAAGCAGGGGTCAGCAAACGTTTTCAGCAGGGGGCCAGTCCACTGTCCCTCAGACCTTTTGGGGGGCCAGACTATATTTTTGGGGGGCGGGTTATTATGCCCCACAAATAACCCAGAGATGCATTTTAAATAAAAGCACACATTCTACTCATGTAAAAACACCAGGCAGGCCCCACAAATGTTTTTACATTTGTAAAAACACACTGATTCCTGGACCATCCGTGGACCGGATTTAGAAGGCGATTGGGCCGGATCCAGCCCTTGGGCCTTAGTTTGCCTACCCTTGCTGTAAAGCTTTATGTCCAATAGGTACTTACCACAATTGTGTCTTTGGTCCTCGTCGCTCATGTCACCGCAGTCATTATCACCATCGCAGATCCACGTTGCTGGTATGCATCTGCCATCGTCACATCTGAACTGTTCGCTTGAACAGCTCCGCACAGGGGAAACTGGAAAAAGAAGAACAGTGTTGCTCTGTTTGCATTATTCCTACTAGCACATTAAAAGTCATGTTCCATGTGACGGCCACATTCAGACGTAACACTAACTTTGGCAAAACTAAAACCTCAAAAGGTAGAAGTGATTGTTTTCTCTTGGCCGATGCTAGCTAAACCTGCAGCCAACAGATGCATTAGGTGGTGCAGGCAAAAGGAACTTGTGGCACTCCTACGTTGGAATGTGAACACACCAGTTTGATTGTGCAAAGAGGCAGATCTACGTTTTGTATCCAGTACAGGCAACTCCCCATTTATGCACATTCAAGTCAAGCGTGCCTGTGTGCACACGCATCACCACAAATCTGGAAGTGGCGCTTGAAGGGGCAAAAACGACCGCCCAAAAGTGCAAAAAATGGCACAAAAACAGCATCCAGCAATCTCACGAGCCTATGCAAGTGCAATCCCAAGAGCCTTTGCACCAACCTTTAAGGCCTGCAGAGAGTTGGCTTTTGAGCAAGGAAGTATAGAGGGCATCTGGCAAGTGCTGCTGGGGTTTTGAAGGGTTTTTCAAGGGTTTCCAGATGGTTCAGAGGGTGTTTGCGGACTTTTTCAATGGTGTTCCCAACATACGTGATTTCACTTAAATGCACAGTGCCTCGGAACACAACCCCACGTAAATAGGGAGTTGCCTTTAGTGGTTGGCAGGACTGAGGGGTAGACAATATTCCTCTCCATCTTCCCACTGCCTCTTAAGCTGAGGGAGAGGGGCATGGTAGTGGGGGTGCAGAGCAGCACTGTCTCGTTCTTTGGATTTGACTTGCCAATACCTGACAGTAAGATTGGCCAATCAATTAATTCATCTCGTTCTCTACTCAGGGCATACCTTTGCAAACGGCTCTGTTTTTAACTTCTCACTTACCACAAGAGGTAGGCTCATCTGAGCCATCAGCGCAGTCTACTGCTTGATCACAGTACCAATGAGCAGGAATGCAACGCCCAGAGGAGCAGCGGAACTCGCTGCTGCTGCAAGTCAGCGAAACTGCAAGGGTAAAGAAAAAACACAACTTCTACGCTTTGTCTTATTCTTTTCCTTTAGATTCCCAACTGTGTGGAGTTGTATGTCTTTTTTGTCCATGATTCTCTCTCTCTCTTTTTAATTATTTATCATTTTACATCAAATAAAAAAGATATTGTTGCACATCAAATTTCAATACCCCATTCTGACCGACCTCCCTTTCTGCGGTTGCTTAAATTCTTCACTGAATCTCCTGGTTTAAGCTTAATTATTAATTATCCCATATATATTAAAAACTAATTTTATCTCACTGCACATCTTTACGTTCATCCTGCCCATGATTGTATTTGTTTTCAATTTTTTTAAAAAAAATCAATAAATGATTTCCATTCTTAAGTTAAAGACTCTATCATCTTGATTCCTTAATCTTCCAGTGAGTTTCGCCATTTCTACATATCCCATAGTGTCCATGATTCTCATATTTAAGGAGCTTCTGTCTTTTATTTAAATTCTGGAAGTTATGCAGTATAGCCATCTCTCCCTCCCTCCCTCCCTCTCTCTCTCACACACATCAACTGTGTCTTTTGCAAGGCAATCCAAAAAAAAGCAAAAACAAAGAAGAGAAGCTACAAGAATGTTTGGCTTTTCACCAGAAATCAAGCCAGAGTCGAAGGAAATGGAGGAGGGTAATTGGGGAGAACCATTAGCTTACCGCAGTGAGTTGGGCTCTCATCACTCATGTCTCCACAGTCATTATCCCCATCACAAAGATATGTTCGAGGAATGCATATGTTTGTGCTCTGACATTTTGTATAACCAGGTTGACAAGTACGGTCAGCTTTAAAGGGCAAAAATAAAAATAAAAAATATTAAAGAGTTTTCGATTTCTTAAAAAAATAACATGCTTCTGTTTTTCAAAAAGTAATTGCACACAGCCCTATTAGCATTGTTCTGGGATGAAATTTCGAAAGGTACCCTTATGTATCTAGTAATCAATCCCAGATATGCCTAATATGCCTTCTCCAAGACTGAGAATATGCCTTCTCCAAGATATTCACTCTGAGGGAAGTAGTTTAACCATCTCATGCTCAATCTCATTATCTGTATGTTCAAAATAACTATTTTATCCATTGATATATGCTCATTATTTAAATCAGATAGACATTCCATTGAACCATGATTGCAGCTTTTTCCTGCGTCTCTGCTTTCTGCAGTCATTTTGGAGAATTATCCAAAATGTGGTAAAAAACACTATTCAAACTGCATCTCCACGGAGCAGATTTCCATCTGTTAGACAGAATAGACAGGTTGTGCCTCATATCATGAGAGACAGAAACTAACTCACATGGCATATTTGGTCATAGCTGGACAACTTTAAGTGAACCTAGCAACATTTGTCATCCGTCTATAATATTTGTATAGAATGGTTACACACACACACACACACACACACACACACACATTTTAAAAAAACACCACAATCCTTTCTAAATTATTTGCCAGATTTAACTATGGATTTTCAATGCAAGTATTTAAAACAGTTATGTGAGTAGTAAAGGCTTGAGTCAGTTTTTCCTTGTAATAATAATAATAATAATAATAATAATAATAATAATAATAATAATTTATTATTTATACCCCGCCCATCTTGCTTTGCTTCCCCACCAACTCTGGGCAGCTTCCAACCAAATATTAAAATACAGTAATACATCAAACATTAAAAGCTTCCCTATATGTGTGCTGTATGTGTGAACCTGTTCCTCTGTCTTCCTAAAGAGCATCTGCCTCTTGATTCAAAACATATATTCCTCCATCAGCTACAGCCAACTGCTCTATAAAAATGTCTTGGAACAACCAAGCAACAATTGGGACACCTGCTTCATGTTAATCCAGCATCACAACAAAGCCCCTGGTTTAGCATTTAGTGTTAAGACCGGCTTATCCTGCGACTCTCCAAGTCGCAAACAACCTCCCAGCAAGGTTTCATGGCCAGAAGCATGCAGCAATAAAAAGCCTAGAGAGCCCCTCATAGCCCAAACACTGCACATTTTGGGTTGAAAGTTTTAAGGGTCTATCTAGACTGCAATCCTAGACATCATTTGCAAACTTCATGCATGGAACAGAACAGGATTTCCTTCCAACTGAATGGGCACACTATTGCAATGCACCTGAGAGACAGCTGCTAGCAAGGGGTGGGCTTCATGACAATGGCCTTATTCACCTTTCTCCTATCAGTCCACTGATCTCTAGGTTCCAAGAAAATTGGCTTATGCCACCGTAGCTACCAAAGGCACTATTTGTTTCTCTGGCAAACGAGACAGTGTAATCTCCTGTTCCTTGACAGTTCCACCTCCATCTAGTAGAATTGTTATTGAAAATATGTGTCAAAGGTTTCACTGATGAAAACTCTCTCTGCTGGTCTTGCGATATAAGTAAAGAGAGGAAGACCGAAGACCCCTCTCTAGTACCACGAAACTCGTTCTCTGATCATTTCAGTCCTATGCACAAACTGTACAGCCATCCAAAGATGGCGTCAGGGCCACTGCACTACAGGAGCATTGCTGGCTATTGCTCCATCAGTAACCAACCAGAGGTGGAAGACATGAGGAAAACCCACATCTTAAGCACTTGGTCTAAAAAAGCTATGGGGCTAGGTACATTGGGTACATTAATCATTTCCATGGAGGAAATGCCAACATTCCCATTAATTTCAAAGAACTAACAAATTGGGGTGGTTATAAAATATGCACTAATGATACACTATATGATTCAGTCTGGGACACATTATCCTTAACTGGCCTGGTTCATGTCACATTAAACTAGCCTATTTTAAAACATGATTCGACTTGAAGAAGCAGTGTTGGTGCACACTTCTCTAAAGCTCTTAAATTGCTCCCTCCCCACTCCTGCTGTGCCCCAAAGGAAGCACACCAGAGGCTGGCTTTTCATTACAACTCTCAAACAAACCCACAGCTGGGAAGCCAAGGTGATCCACTGCAACACTGCTTCCATCCTCCATTGTCTGAGGTGAGAATGTTTCTGGATAGCAGTTGCTGGGAATCAAAAGTTGAGAGAGAGCTCTTGCTCTCAGCTCCTTCTTACAAGTTTCCCATAGGCCGGCCACTGGACTAGATTCCCATTGGCAGGGCTCATCTTATGTTCTTAAAGTTTGTCCTTGATTTCCCTGCCATGGTTTGTCTTAGGAAACAAACCACAGTCACTGGTTCACAAATAACATGAAACCGGCCCCTCATTTGTTTGTTCTCTGGCCCAGCAGCAAGAGCAGAAAAGGAAGCAATTAGGATTATATACGCTTATTTTTCATTCTTGAAACATACAAATCCAAACCAAACCAATTCCCCCTCTCCTCCTGCCCCAAGAATTGCACAACAAATGGCACCATGAAATACTGATTCAAGTCCTTGCCATAATGTTCCATGGCGGCAAATGCAATAAATCAGTCAGTCTCAGGTGCCAACAAACAATCAAACAGCAGCCATTCAGTTTTTCAATGTTCCTTGTAGATTAAACAGTGGTCTGGTTTCCACAAAACACTACTTCAAACTATGGCTTAGTGAGAACAAGCAAGCTTGCAAATACCCAGGAGAAAATCATGACTATTTCACTCTTCCCTCAGCCCTGCGGCTGCCATACTGCCAGAGCGAAACTATGGTTTGGCTTGGCATTAAGTGCGAACCTGAGCTCATGGTTTGTCCTGCTCCCAAAAACCCATGAGTTGTAACCAAGGTTTGTTGTTGTTTTACAGCTCAACAGTTTGTAGAAGACAAATCCCAGGTTTGCATAGCATCAGGAGGACCAGCAGAAAAGGGAAGCTGCCATGATTCTCTCACTGGGTACCTACCTATTTGCTCATTCTTGCTATGTCACAGCTTGGTTTAGCGTTACATGCAAATGATGCCATTGTGTCAAAAATACAGTTTTTGCAAAGTGCTTTCTTCTTTTCTACAGAATATTGATTGATTGATTGATTGATTGATTGATTGATTGATTGATTTAAGAAGACGTTTCTTCTTCTGTAGCCTAACGAGTGAGATCCTAAAGGACAATACATAGTTTGTAATCAACTTACGGCAGTTTCTCTCATCTGACGTGCCATTATCATAACAGTTGTTTACACCATTGCAGACGTATTCAAGAGATATACACCTTCCATTACTGCAAGTAAATTCTGTGTGGGAGTCACAAGTTCGGAACAAGCAGCCCACCTCATCACTGTTGTCTCCACAGTCATTGTAGTGATCACAGCGATAAGCGTAGGGTACACACCGCCCATTGCCGCAGGTGAAAGCTGTTGGCTGACAGGTATGAAAAGCTGAAGGGAGAGAGGAGGCGACAAAGCAATGTCACTGACAGAAGAGAACCTGAAGGCCTTGACAAACACATCAAAGAAATACACACACACACAGAGCACTCGGTTTGTTTTACCTGCCAGGGCAAACACGGCTGCAAAACGGACTGCATGTAAAATAAAATACACACCTTGAATCAGTCAGATATAGAAGGCAATGTGTTTCTTTTTTTTTCAACATGAATGATAAATTTCCAGACATTTCAAACCCCTGCGAACCCTTTTTTGCCCTAAATGAAAATGTAATGAGCCAGAGAGAAGTTCAAATGGAAGGGCATGGAGGGAGAGAGTAGATTGGAGTTCTGTAGCTAAGACAGCAGGACTGCAAACTTGAATAAAATATGGGGAGGGAGCAAGACCCACCCCAAATAATCAATCACATGACACGGTGCAACCACACCATTTGAATGCCCATCAACTTGGGGGAGGGGGCTCAAATATTTTATTTGGGGCTCCTATGTAAGACACTGCCCTAAAGTTACAAGGCCGCGTTGCCATTAAAAAGTCAATGGAAAACACGACTTTTCTTTCACTTCGTAGATCCACTCCCAATTCTATAACTGAGTGTTACAAGAAAGGGGTCTTCAGATGCACCCTCCCCTCCCCTTTTTCTCCCTCCTTGCTTGCTCAGCATGGAGAACCGTCCTTCCAGGATGGATTTATGCACCCAATGGATTTCACAGAGGGGAATGGTAGCTTAGAGTCCTAACTTTGCAAGATCTTTGAGGAAGAAACAGTCTTAAGAAATGTTTAATTGCTAGTAAATTATTTAAGGACATGTTCTACTCCAAAGAGCTTCTCAACCCCAAGTCTCACACATGCAGACTTTTTCTCAATTGGGCAGATGCTTCCCAGCCCTTCTGAAAATCAGTTATTTTTCTCTACACTGTTCAAATTGAACAAGGTAATTTAGTTTCAACGTTGCTGTCATGTCCTTCATAGTAACTAAAGGAGTGTTTTAATTGTTCCTTTTTACACTAAAAGAATTACATTCTGAATGAGATCAGCTCTTGTACACAGCCCTGTTCACAAGCCCAATGGTTCTCTGACCAAACGCATATTGGTTATCTCTCGAACTTTTTCCAAAATGCTTCCACCTCCCGCCCCAAAATCAACAGCAACTGGGTGAGAGCTTGACTTGATTATTAAAGTGCTTACCACACACACTTTCCAGTTCGTCACTGCCATCCCCACAGTCATTATCGTTGTCACACTTCCAGCGTTCTGAGATGCACCGGCCATTCAGACAGGTGAAGAGCCCTTCTCCACACCTGGTGCCATTGTCCACGATACAATGCTTGTTGTTATTGGCTAAATACCAGTGTCCTTCAGAAGGGCACTGACACTCGGCACCAGTTGGACCTGTATTAAATGACAACAAGAAAATTATAACAGGCCAACATCTCTACATAACAGTTTTCCCAGAATGTTAGTTCTCTCTCTCTCTCTCTCTCTCTCTCTCTCTCTCTCTCTCTCTCTCTCTCACACACACACACACACACACACACACACACGTAGCTTCCTTTACAGCACAAGGGACTCCATCCATTAACTTTGTACCCTGAAGTACAAAGCCACTTTTATGATAATGAGTCCACTGCAGAGTTAGGGGTTTCAGGACTGCAAATATTACAGTTTATGTCAGCATATAAGAAGGGTTTCTTCAGGTCTTTTGCCGCTTAACGTAACATGGCAGCTGTGCTTAACACTAACTGAGTTCTCCTCCATTTGGAACCAGTGGGAATTTAATCACTGGCTTCAAAGCAGACGTACACAAGACAGCAATTTTGGAAAAAATAGAAAAATGTTGATGTCGTGGGCTTATGACCACACTGGCATTTTCACTCACAAATGGTGAAACTGGAGTACAATTTCGAGGAAAATAGCATCCCCGTATTAACAGTCAATACTTCTTCAGACCAATGACATTTTGAGCAGCTCAGAAATGTAAAGCACAGAGGATTGCGTTCATACCCACCCACCACTGTCACCCAGTGCACCTGAAAAATGGTTCCTGCCTGCCCCCAACTCTCCACAGTGGGTTCCTAAGGCCAGTGCCCCATCATGAGAAGAGGAAGGTATTACCAACTTGCATCTGCTGTGTGGGTGTATTACAACTGCTTTGAGGCATTCCAGCAGTCTCAGTGCACACACTGTATCTTTGAGGCACATTGTTTCCCTCAAAGAATTCTGGGCAGTGCAGTTTACCCCTCACAGAGTTACAATTCCCATCTATACTTAATGAACTACAGTTCCTAGAATTAAAGGTGTACAGTGTGCCCAGCCTAAGTGAATGCTGCATGTTCCCCTGACAATGCAATAAGTATTGTCTGGAAATAGGAGACTGGGAGAAGCTATTGATAGCCATCTTCAAATATCTTAAGGTCTGTCACATGGAAGATGGAGCAAGCTTGTTTTCTCGAACCAATAGCTCCAAGTTACAAGAAAGGAGATTCTGACTAAACATCAGAAAGAGCTTTCTGACAGTAAGAGCTGTTTGACAGTGGAACGGACTCCCTTTGCAGGTTGTGGACTCTCCTTCCTTGGAGGTTTTTAAGCAGAGGTTGGATGGCCACCTGTCATGGATGCTTTAGCTGAGATTCCTTCACTTCAGGGGGTTGGACGAGATGGCACTTGGGGCACTTTCCAAATCTACAATTCTATGATTTTATTCTCAGCGCTAGACAGTATGCAGGTTCAATCCATGACACCTCCATGGATATTAAAAGGATCAGGTAGCAGATGATGAGAAAGATCTTTGCCTGGTATGCTGGAGAGATGCTGCAAGTCAGAGCAGGGAATACCATACTAAATGGGCTGATTCAGTATGTCTAGTTTATTATTTCAGCCTCAGGTATGGTTGGGTTTTGCAGTGGCTTAGCTTTGTTTGTGCCAAGTGATAAGGTGGTCCAAGCCAAAATTCCATTCGTGTGCAAGCCTTTAAAATAACAATTCCTTCCGCCAATCGGATGTTTCGCTGAAACCCAGTACTCCGCGACAACGTGCATTTTAATTAAAGGCGGCGTGAAATATCTTACCTGGTACACAGATGTGACTACAACCGCCACTGAACTGATTACAAGGATTGGTGCACTGCTGTTGCTTGCTTTTGGCCCAAACGTGAATATCCATTGGTCTGGAGGGCAGGTTCGAGAGCATAACCTTCTGATCCGACCCGTCATATTTGTTGGCGCGGTAAATGCTTCGGGTATTCCAGTCTGTCCAGTAAATGTGCTGATCAAAGAGGGTCATCGCAAATGGATACAGGGCAGTGCTAATAATAATTTCACGCTCTGCACCCGTAGTGGAGCTACGCTCAATCCTCTGCCTAAAACAAGTAGGACATGTTAGTGTTTGAACACAAACCATGAGCCGGTAGCATTCCATGCGACTGTAAGTGTCTACAGACCCCACTGGGATGTTGAAAGATACAGCCCAGGTCTTTGTTAAAACTGTCAGTCTTTAAGATGCTGCAAAACTATCCATTGTTAGTTTCAGGACTCTCCTGCGACCTACATTCAGTGGTCTCCAATCTCTCTTCCCCACAGACCACTTGAAAGTCACTGAGACTCTCTAAATGCTTTTTTCTGCCTGCTGTGGGAATTGCAATGAGCTGCACTAAATTCTGGGTGATTTTTTAAAAGTATTTTATGGCTTCTTTTATTTCTTCTATCTTGTACTTCAAATTCCACAGACTGCAAACTGTAATACAATATGATAATAATGTTAAGAAATAAGAGAAGCCACAAAAATGCAATAAAAAAAGCCACATGAACATTTAATTCATATTAAATGCTCTGTCTCTCACCTTCAACCACAAATCCACAGCAATGCCATGCATCACCCAAATGAAGCTCATGGACCATAGTTTAGGAGCCCCTGCTACAGCCATTACACGAACATTCACATTAGGGCTGGGTGATGTATCGATACATCATCCAAAATCGGTTTGTAGTCCACATAATGGTTTCATAATATTTGACATGGCAATATATCGCAAATCACAACGTTAGTGTGCTATGTAAAAAAATTGTGATATGGGGAAAAACCGTGAAGTGGTTCATCACTTCTCTCATGATTCCTGCTGCCCCTTTTGCTCTGTACTATAAAATAACACCTGTAACAAGTGCTAAAGGTAAGTAAAAATGTATTCGCTTTATACGCCTAAGTAGCAGCTGCCGCCAGATCATCTCTACTTGGTGACATCCCTGTTTCAGACACTGTGATATATCCGTATATTGTGCTGTTTAGCTGATCGTGATGTTGAAAACCAGGTATTGCCGAGCCCTAATTCGCATTATTAACATTTCTAAAACACTTGGAATCATTAGTATTTACTCTGGATGCGGTTTCTAAATTAATAAACAGCTGCATATTATTTAAAGGACCCCATGCAGACATCTGACAGAAGCTGAGAAAGCCTAGCAGTAAAACATGCAGCAAATGGAACACAAAATACGTACAAGCTTGCATCAGCCCAATACAGCTGCTGTTCCTCATAGTCAAGGGTAAGTCCATTTGGCCATACTAAGTCGGTGCTTACAATGGCAGTCCTGAAGTTACCTCCAAGTGTGGCTCGCTCTATCTTTGGACTAGAACTCCAGTCGGTCCAGTACATGTACCTGATCGACAATACAGTTGACAATTGGAAAAGGAGTCAGAGACAGTAAAATAACTCATTTTCACCTGGAACAGCAAGACACCTATAAGTAAGAAAAGGAAGTGGGGGGTGTATATGGGGTGGTGGATAAAATTGCATCTTCTTCTGTGCCTTGGCTTGGAGGACTAGGCACTACAAGTCCCATCATCCTTGGCAACTGGCCCTGCTGGAGCTGATGGAGGTTGGAAGTTGGAAAATCACCAGTTAAGGGAAGGAGGCCCTAAGCAATGCATGGGAAAGGAGCAGATCACAAAGTAGAACTGGATATTTTTTAAAAATAACTCCCATATTAATGCTAGTCAGAGAGACAAGCAGCTATACAGAAATGGGCATCCCTTTTTCCATCACACAAAAATTATAACTTACCCTCGGCAAGGATCCAAGACGATGGCCCTTGGTCGTGGAACACGGGCCACCACAGAGCGATTAGAGCCATTCACAGCCATTGAACTGATAGTCTGATTTAGATAGTCACTGTAATAAAGCCTGTTGCTGATCCAGTCAAAGGCAATGCCATCCGGAGTTCCCAAATCTTAAGACGCAGAGAGCAAAACAATGTAGGGAACAAATAAATCCTTGTGTGAAAACCACCATAAGATGCACCAAAAACACTCTTATTCTAGCTTCAACAGTCTTCAATGGGACTTCCGTTAAGCTATTCACCATGACCCCCAGATCTCTTTCCTGGTCAGTCACTGACAGTTCAGGCCCCATTACTGTACCTGGGAAGACTGCTCATTGTAATCCCCTCTCGTTTTTACCACCACAAACAATTTGGTGCTGTCACCAAATTTAGCTACCTCACATTTAACCCCTACCACAAGATCATCTACACCAGAGCTTTCCAAACTTTTCAAGTTGGCGACACACTTTTTGGACACGCATCATTTCGCGACACAGTAACTCGGTTTTGCATCATTTCGTGATTGCAGTAATTCAGTTCTACTATAAACCGGAGGTTCAACTAACCCTTTCCAGCCCCAGGAGGAGCACGGGGAGTATTCATGTGACACACCTACACACTGCAGTCGGCGCACTAACGTGTTGCGGCACAGTTTGGAAAGCTCTGATCTACACTATCCATTTATTCCTCTTCTATGCTTCCTGTAAGTTAACCAGTTACTGATCCATAAGAAGACCTGTCCTCTTATCCCATGACTTTTAAAGCTTACTTAGGAGTCTTATCAAAAGCTTTTAGAGTGTCAAGTATACAATGTTCACCAGATCACTCTAGATCACTTTGAACTTTCACCTGAGTAAATATTTATAAGACCAGGCTGCAATAAAACTCCTGGTTTCTGATGTTTAATTATATTTACCTGATGCCACTACAGTGGGGTTACCCGTTCCTGAGAAGATACTAACATAACTGATTCTTCCTGTGCCCGCAGGAGAGCTTTGAGTGAAGTAGATCACATTGTTCACACTGTCATAGTCCAGAGCTACTGCAATTCTCAATACGTTCATTGTACGAAACGGAGGGCTGTGATTCTCAGGGTCCAGATGGATGCTGCTAATGGCGTTCTCCAAAGCAAAGATCAGGTAGTTGTCCGTCGAGACAGAACACCTCTTGCCGTCGCTTTCTAGGAATCCAAACGCACACCCACATTTTGGCGCTTGCAAATCAGGTAATGCAAAGCACAGGTGAGAACAGCCTCCATTGTTCTCCAAGCAGGGGTTGTTGTTGATGTCAGCAGGCGACAGTGACTGATAATGGCTGTTGTAAATGGTAACATCCCTCAGCCAATCAATGTTGTCTCTTATAACTGATGGCGGCTCGCTATTGCCTGGCTCTTTGCTGGCTTGGAAGATTTTCTTCAAGTTTCTATCCACCCAAATCATAGAATTTTCAAAAATAGTAATGCCGTAGGGAGTTGGGTAACGGCTGCCATAGCGGACGATCTCAGGCTCTCCACCGTCATGTGGGATTCTTGCAATCATGTCTAAAGAATCGTCCACCCAATAAATGTATCCGTTGCTGTGATCTACTGCTAAGCCACGTGGGGTCACAATGCCTTCAGAGACCAGCACAGTCCTGTTAGTGCAGTCAAGAAGGGCACGTTCTATTTTGGGATTCTGTCCATAGTCTGCCCAAAAGAGGAATCTGTTTTTGGGGTCGACTACAATATGCCTCGGCATATCCACAGTGGTTTTAAGTAGAACGCGGCGATAAGACGTATTTAAGCGAAGAACTTCTACAAATGTCTCAGTCAGGAATGCATTGGTAAAATAGAGATTTCCTATGTGCAATGAAATAAAACAAAACACTAGTATGATAACCTAGTACAGAAAGTATATAATTTTTCAGGATGGTCCTGTAATGTTCTTGATTTTAATCAGATTTTTCTTAGTCATAATTTATTCAAGGTGTTTATTTCAATAATAATAATAATAATAATAATAATAATAATAATAATAATAATAATTTATTATTTATACCCCACCCATCTGGCTGGGCTTCCCCAGTCACTCTGGGCGGCTTCCAAAAAAATATTAAAATACTATAATACATCAAAGATTCAACCACTTTTTAGGGTCAAACTCTTACATCAGTTTCCAACATACTAAAAAAAGGTGTTACATCTGAATACCTAAACCATGGTTAACGGATGCCCACAAATCAGTTGGGTTTGAACTGGATTTGCAAACTTTGTGGTTTGCATGATTAAATTTTACATCTTTACTCAGCAAACCATGGTGAAGGCAGTTTCCCTGGCTCTTCCTGCAGGTTTACAAGCAGCTATACTTGTGTCTTCCTACACACATCCTTCCAGGGCCAGCCTTAGATTCACATATTTCACATTGTTTCACTTGAATTTCCAATTGCCCACATTCATATGTAATGCTAAACCATTTCTTAACATTACAGGAACAAGCACCAGTGAGTCTCAGGCTCCCCTCTCCCTTCTCCTCTGTAGGTTAGATCCTTATTTGTCCCCACCACTGCGGGCCAACTTTGACAGGTTGGCAGGACACAGTTTGGGCGAAATAGCCTCATGGGTCAAACCGAAACCTTTGCCAGGCTACATTTGACCCTTAAGCTGTAGGTTTCTCATCTCTGCTTTAACAGGTCATTATAATTATTCTTCATGTTACTTAATTCTTGGCATAAGTGCTTCTGAAAGATAAGTATTAGAAACAAGTTTGCTAAGCAGCAATAATACTGACCAGCTACCCAATCAATTGCAATACCACGGATTCCATTGAATCCTATGCCATCTGTGATGACGTTCCTAAAATAAGAACCGTCTGGCTTGATTTTGCGTATTGCATTCTGAGACGGAGTTCTGCTGCTGAAGTCACACCAGTAAATGAAACCAGAAGGCATGTGGACATCCACATGTAGCGCGTTTCTCCCTGAAAAATAGTAAGTAAGGAAGCAGGTCGTTTAATTAATTGTATTAAAATGCACTGCTTAGGTAATGGAAAAGATAAGGTCCAATGAACCCTGACACTGTCAACAACTCTGAGGAGCCCACCGTTCAAGCAGAGCCTCTGCATGCCAGCACTCCAGTCGTGGCACCAGAGGACTCCATACTGGTTGCCTGAACTTTTACAGCTACATCACAGACCACAAGGTGGAAATCCTCAGGAATACAAGAGCAGAAGAAACAATGAGCCAGACGGGAACTCCAGAGGCACCAGAAAAGTGCCCAACTAGTCAAACAAGGCTTCTCAGAAGGAAAGGGAAGTCTGTGTAAATGCCTGTCTAGATCAGGGCCTGGCTGACAGCCAGAAAAGGCTATAGCATCTACCAGTGTTTCCAAAACTTGGGTCTCCAGCTGGTTTTGGACTACAACTCCCATCATCCCTTGCTAGCAGGACCAGTAGTCAGGGATTATGGGAACTGTAGTCCAAAAAGAGCTGGAGACCCAAGTTTGGGAAACACTGGCCTAGATCCTATTTAATAAGATCTCGGTCTAGGTCATTCCTGGTGCACCAGCTCTCCTGGGGCTCTCTTCTGGAAGTCTTCCTTGTGTTCAGTTAGCACCTGAGTTTGTACCCTTTACAGACATGCTGACGTGATGTTCCACAGAGAGTATTTAACACCTGAAACCACTTATCAAGGTGTTCTGTCCCAATAACACAGACAACTTCCACTCCAATACTTGTGGCCTCTGTAGCAATTGTGTAGAAACTATGCATATGATTGGCGAGGACATTTAAAATGCTACAGTAGAGAGGAAAACCCTGTGGCTCTCCAGATACTGTTGGAATACAACCCCAACCAGCATGGCCAATGGTCAAGGAGGAAGGCAGTTGAGAGTCCAGCAGCATCCCTGTGTTATGGTCTCCCTGTGTAGCACTGCTATACAATTACTAGAATCTGAATCTGCCCTCTGTTCCCATGTTCCAGGCTTTGTAGATTCTAGCCTATTTACTTTGAAGGTAAATTGGCTTAAATCGAAACGCTTCTGCTTAGCTGGTTTGCGCACTTGACTTTTAGTCTCAGGACATTAAATACACGCGTTTTACAGGAAAGACACAGAAGGCATTATCCATCTGCAACAGTAGATTATGGCATTAAGCATAAAAGGATTTTGCTCATCTCCTGTAGTCTCAACCTACCCCTTCCTGCCATGGGGACCATGGCTTCAGAATGGTCAGATGCCTCTAAGCTAAAGCCTTTAATTGCAGACAACGTGGAAACGACGACAAAGGAGCTGTAAGGGGAGCAGGTCCTGTTGTCCGGATTTAACCGAAACCCAGTAGCACAGGCACAAGAGAAGCGTCCACCAGGCACAGGCAGGCACAGTTGCTGACAAGTCCCAGGGTTGTTGCTGCAGCCGTTTGAGGAACCAGCAGAATCTATAAAGCAGGGACAGACATAGGAACCAACATTTAACAGCGAGTCATGAGCACCCTGAAGCAGTAACAAAAAAGGGGACGGCAATCTTGGATTGTAAATGAAATAAGAACCTTCCAAAGCTACTAGTAAAAAAAGAAAACGCATTTTTAAAGAAATCCAAAAGTAACAACAGATTGATGCAAGTGAATTAAACTCCCACTATATGGACCAACTTGTTAACAATAAACATGTATGAGAGAATTATATTTGGAAATTTGTAATCTAGGGCTGTGGTTGTGGAGTTATCTTCTCGGGGAAGCCCACTTGGAAATCTCTCTACCTGTCCTTAGTAAAATGATGGAAGCATAGCTCGTCAGGTGGGCTTGCTGTCTGTGACCATGGCACAGTGGGCTGCAGGAGTGTTGCTTGAGGCTGCTACGTTTTAAGCAAGTGAGATTTTATTTTATTTTACTCTGATAACTTTACTGGATTTGATAGGGTGTTTAAAAATAAAATAAAATTGTAAGGTTCCACAAGAGTCAAAACTAGCTGATTTGGTTTGATAAAAGCTTTTAAAATGAACCAACAAACGACAATAAATGTACAGCTGAAATGAAAAGTTCTTCCTTCCAATGCCCCAGGTCAATCTGGATAGCTAACCCAACCCCAGTCCAGTAATCTGACGCTTTTACCTGCACAGGTAAAAAAACCCCTGTAGTTAAGACTTGTTCCCTCTGGATTTTTGTTTATTTAGCTATTATTTAAAGCATTGTACTTGGTGCTGAGGAACAAGCTCAACAGCAATTCAAAATTAGGAATTTGCGAAACCTTCTCACAGGTGACATCTTATACTCACTGTCTCGATAATACACCCGGAGGCATTTCAGTCCTGAAACATTGTCTCTCAACACCACTTTGTTTGCTCCTGTGGACTTGTCAACCCGCTCAATGACCTCATAATCCCGGTCAGTGTAGTACAGGAAAGAACCATAGACCGCCACTCCCCACGGGTGAGAGAGGTGAACAACCAGCGTTATCCGATTAGTGCCATCCACATTCCCTCGTTCAATCTAGGAGGTAAAGGACATGGACTGTATTACAACTGACTGTGAAGTCAGATCTCTGTCCACAAGAATTCCATGCCTGAAATTAAAGTATATCTAGGTCTGGCAGTTAATTTTCCTTCTCCCTCCCAGTTATGAATGAACTGTTTTCAGAAAAACCCAAAAGTCATCCCAAATAAAAACCATTTGGATCACATAAACAGAAGTGTAAGCTCCCCTGGATACCATGGGACTTAATTCCGTGGGTAGACATTCACAGAATCGTTCTGCTAAGCATTCCTATTAACTCTAGAAATTAATCATCCGCTAAAAATTTGC
This sequence comes from Podarcis filfolensis, assembly GCF_964270895.1. Taxonomy (NCBI): domain Eukaryota; kingdom Metazoa; phylum Chordata; class Lepidosauria; order Squamata; family Lacertidae; genus Podarcis; species Podarcis filfolensis. The sequence goes on along the minus strand of NC_139604.1, from coordinate 26,910,324 downwards.
AATGCAGAATTTATGCCAGAACTACCCGAAGCTGCACACTAAATACTTTGTGATGGATCCATCTCTTCCCTCCTCAACGTTAACCACCTCATCATTTCTGTTTTAAAGCTCATAACTCTTTGGCTGTGATAAGTAGCAGAAGCCAGACACACAAACATACCCAAGTTTATATGTGCATACATACCACTCCGGTGCTTGTGACTGGCCAGTACAGCTTTTGTTCCTTGATATCAATTGTGATAAACTCCACATGGTCCAGATTACCAGTGAAGAGGGTTTGGATACCTGAGCCATCCATATTCGCACTGCCAATCTTGGCTGGGACCCCACTTTCAGTTCCATGGTCCGTCCAATACAGCTTCCTGCAACGTAATGTTATTTCAATCATCAAGAAAGCAGGAAATGAGGGTTTTCAGTAACCAATGTGTGTGTGTGTGTACGCATTTAGAGTTTTGGCATTCTGGTTGCAATCCTATGCACACCGACCTAACAGCAGGCTCCTATGGCCTCAGACTTTCTTCTGAGTAGGCCTTCATAGAATTGCTTTGTGGAATTCTTATTTAGCGTGTATAACAACACCCCTCATTTTATATTAGCACAAAACGATGTGTTTTACTACAAGTGGTGTTTGGACATAATGCTAAACTGAATGGCTTAGTGCTACAACAATTAGGAGCCTCAGTAACCCTCAGGGCTTGTTGGCTTCCGCTTCCCTCTCTTGGCCACAAAGAGACCGGAGGTTTCCTCAGTTTAATGTGCTGTTCAAACCCGAAACTGTGGTTAAACTTAAGTATGGTTAGTTGAAAGAAGCCAGCTTCATAAACTGTGCTTTGGAGTTGGTTTATCTCAGCTAGTCTCAGCTAATCTGGAATCCAGTGACCAGGAAAGCAGGAAAGTGACCTCCCTGGGACACAAACCTGGTAGCCAGGAATATAAAACCTTGATAGAGCCAGAAACAATTTATTGAACTTACCCGTGAATGGGATCCAAGGTTATACCAACTGGCCTTCCAGATCCTGCAGCAGTACCATCATTGGTGATTAGTGTTTTTCGATAAATTACTTCTCTGTGGAGCGTCAGTACCTACCAAACAAACCGTATGGCACAGAAATTAAGGAAGGCACTTTAAATCACAATTTGCACACTTGTTGGCACAGCAGTGAACCTGTAAGCAACTTAGCTGAGGTGTTAAACCAAGTATTTTTTGATCCTAAAATTGTTATCCTGAAGATAATAATGGCTTACCTCAATGGATTGTGTGGCAGGGTTATTGTAGTACAGATTTCCAGATATCCAGTCTAAAGCAAGGCCCATAGGGGAACCAACAATAGATGCTGGGGCAAATATTGTCCTGTTTGTTCCATCTGACTTCACTCTATGAATTTCCCCCTGAAGATAGAAAAAACAAATGCCAAGTGTTGAAAAATCATGAACGTCTTACACATGTGTATTGTAGAGCATTACAAGCTCTAAGGAGGCATATTTGGGTCTACTACAACTTGAATGTAAAAAAGAACCAAATAAAATAAAGCCCCCAGATTACACACTTTCTATACATAGAAGTTTGTCCCACTGCACAAACTCCCAAAGAAGTGTATTTAGGATGGCAGCTACTGTCTGATAAATGAAAATAAATGTGCCAGTCCTAAACAGTGATGCAAAGAATCGGGGTAGAGAGAAAAGGAGGCTACAAATGCAAAGAATCCTGAGAACCGCAGTTTACCCCTCACAGAGCTACACAAACTACAGTTGCCAGGATTCTTTGGGGGAAGCCATGTGTTTTAAATGCTAGTCCTACTCTGTGTAGACCCACTGAAGCTTATGGACACATCTAATTTGGGTTCGTTAATTTCAGTGAGTCTACTCTGAGCACGACTTCGCTGAATGCAACTCATTGTGCATGAATGTGACCTTGATATAGTTTGCCACCATAGGGGGCTCTTTCAGCTAAAATGTGAATTACAAGTGCAGTTAATAATAAAATATCTTTTTAAAAAAAATATTTGCAGGCCTGACATTTGGCAGCTCTTCCAAGCAAGCCAAATAATGAATTCGGCTTTCGTAATAGATTGCAATGAATGACCTGCTTCACAAGATGGTGTCAGCCTACCTGCCAAGCACAGGGTGGCAAAACAGGCAAAGTACAATAAGCCATTTGGGGCTGCCCTGCAGATAGAAGTCAGCATGCCTATCAATGGGCTAAAGCATCAATTCCTTACACCAGTTTTTACAAAGCAGAGCGCTTCCAACCAACAGCTATACAAAGCAACTGCATTTTACTTACTGGATTTTCAACCCAGTAGATCATCTGTTCCGAGTCGTCAAAGTCAACATCATATCCATTCTGCACTCCTGCTATTGGAACCATTGCATCATTGGTCTTTTCCTCGGGGTTCAGAGAAATGCCGTAAATTATGTTATCTCTTACGGCTATAAGGAACGGCTCTTCGACTACAAAACAGCATGATAAGCAGCAAAATTTTACTCTACTGTATTTATTAAAAAGAAGAAAATGTAATTCTCTGGCTTGTTAAATTTTTGGGGGAAATTCAGCTCATTGAAACACATGTATGAACACATTTTATACCAGGTCAGATTATTTGTGCATTCAGCCCAGTATTATTGGCTCTGACTCACTGGCTCTCCAGGATCTGCTGCGAGGTATTTTTATTTAATTTTAATAGAAATGCCTGGGATCAAACCTGAAACCTTTAACATAAAAGGTGTGTCTCTCCACCACTGAGCTTTGGTCCCTTCCTATAAGGCATCCATGTCATCAAAGCACTAATTTTGGAGCAGTCCTCTTGAAATCGGCATCCAAGAGAGACTCAAGTCTTTGTCACCTTTGCAGCTACTCTGCGTTTCAGCAGCTGTTGCCCTATTTTTTGACTTGCAAGCACGAAGTCAACTCTAATAGCAGATACTTTCCTCTCCCCACACAGCCCTTCCGAGATCAAAGTGTGGCCTATCACAGAGGCCTGAAATGTCCTGAAATTCTGAACCGCTTGCATATTAAGAGAACCGGACCACCATATTACTACACAGCTCTACTGCTTAAAAAAAGGGGGGAGCAAAAAAAATGGTTTTAACAGCTTCACAGTGAAAGGAGGGAAACACAAAAATGTTCAAGGGTTGCATATCATGGATCAAACTGCCATGCGATGATTAAAAAACAAGAAAACAGTGTTGCTTGGGACTTTGTGCTTTTCTGTCATCGTGATGGTTTGCAATATTGGCTCCACCAATTAGCTGTGCAGACTTAAACAATATCACTGTGGTGAAAAGAAAACAATGCAAGCAAACGCGACTCAGTGCAGTTGCTGAAAGTTTCTTGTTGGCAAGCTGAACTAAACAATGTCAGCAAGGATTACAGCCCCAATCAATCTCTGCAGGGGAAAAGGTCAAGCCCAGCCCACCCCCCATTCTTTCCAAATCCTGAATGAGAATGTGTAATATTTGTGTTTGCTAAGATCTGCTCTTCTCTGTTAAAACCACTGTGCAGTGCATGTTAACTCAGAAGCTGAGTCCTGCTGGGCTGGATCCAAAAGGTTCTTTCCATAAGTGGAAAGAAGTCCTTCTATCACTTCTTCCATTGAGGAAGCTCATTCTCCCAGAGAAAAGGGAACCTTAGGCTCCTAACCACTGTTTCCAGAGATGCTTAGTCCCAGGTATGGAGGCATAGGATTGCAGTGTTAAGCATCCTGTAAGGATGCTCAAATCCCATGGGAATCTATCCTATTGAAGTCTCATGACCCACGGCCTGCCAGAGCATCTCCAAGGAAGTTAGGTATTCTTGTGCATTATCAAGTCCAATTGACTGAACTCTAACATTTATCATAATACAGTATGTTTTCAGTGTATAGCAGAAAAGTCTACAGAATGTGGAGTCCTACACATATTAAATGCATGTAACGCAAAGCCTGAAATGTTTTCAAAACATGCCTACTATTTCAGGTTTGGCGGTCTAATTTTATAAACTGCATTTGCACAGTGTTTCCTGAAAATGATAACAACAAAATCTGGGAGATTTGCTCCCCCCCTATACTCTGCTGAAATACCAGACCGGGACTAGAGAAGTCTTTCCCTGATAGTGGCATGTTTTGTGGTTTTCTTTTTCTCTCCCGCTACAGTTCCCATGACCCCACCTCTCATGCAGTTCACATGATCAGGGGAGAGAGTCCAGCCAGACGGGCAGGCGCAGGAATAAAACCGTGGTCCTGATGCAGAAAGCAAGCACAGGTGGCTGCAGGGGGATGAGCTGCAAAAATTGATACCTGAGAGAGAGAGAAATAAAAGCATTGATACAGTAAATTGGAAAAAAAACAGAGTAATAGCATGGCATGTTATGAAATGAGGGAATTAGGCAAGACCACTGGTTTGTCACATCTGGCTTTTTACATCAAGCTAAGACTAGTTATTGATGGCGTCTCGGTACTATGTCCCAGAATCTTGGTTTGCATTGAAAACCTTTATTTTTAGGTTATACTCAAGTGGATGGAGTGAATTATGTATTAGCAGACAGATGAAGAATTGGAAGTTCTTTAGCTTCTTACCTCCTCTCTCTCACTCTTAAATATTTTTTTATTCCTTTTTCTCTATCTCTTCTCCTTCCTTTCTCGTTTTAGTTTGGACAAAAAACGATATTTGACAATAGTCTTTGTATTTTTCTTTATAAACTCTAATAAAAACCTTTTTTTAAAAAAGAAAGAAAAGAAAACCTATACTTTTAGAACAACAGTAGGGATTTGCGAGGCAAGCTGCTCATGAGGCCCTTTAAATAGGTCTGCTTTCTCTTAACTCCTTGTACTCATACACCTCATCCACACCAATCATTCAAAGCATCCTTATACCGCTTTAACAATCATGGCTTCCCCCAAAGAATGCTGGGAACAGTAGTTTTCTAAGGGTCTCCTAACAGTTGGAGCTGCGCCTGTACTTAAAAAAATAAATAAAAAATAGATGACCTGACATCATCGTGACATCAGGGGACTGACAGATGGACAATCCCACCCACGTGTCAAAATGGCCTGCAGGGGTGGACCCTCTTTCCCACCCCTGCTTTAGCGCTGTGGCCCTGGAGAGTTTGCCCAATATCATCGCTGGAAGTATCCAAAATATTCTTGGTGTCTACTAATATTTACACTGGATGGTTTTGCTTTTCTGCTGCAAAATCGTAACTGGCTGAGCTTACCGGCCGGCTGCTTCACAGAATGAACTGCAACAATGCCCAGAGGCTGGTGGATATTATAAACCATCACGGTTTGATTTCTTCCATGCCACTTGTTGGCTCGAACTACTCGGTGGGTGTATTGATCCGTCCAGTATACAAAATCTTCAAAAAGGGTCAGCGCGTGAGGATGTCGCAGCACCTAAAAGAAGGGCAAAGGGCTCAGTTTCATTTTAGCACTGTTGCTATTACAGTTGTTACTGGTATCCAGAATAAGTGGCACAGCACAGAAATCTTTACATCTACTCTCAAGTGTAATTTCTCCCACAACCCGGTAAAATATGAGAAATAATGTAAGCATCACTCCAGGCTGCAAGACTTTTATATGCTACGCACAAAGGTGGAAGGACCCATTATTGCCAACAATGGAAGAATGGCTGTTAAAATTAACGGACTTGGCTGAGAGATGTTGACATGTTTAATTAACATGTTTAATCAGAGAAAAGCCATTGTTAATATTTGTTAAAGACTGGAAACCTCTCATTGACCTGTTGAGTGAAAAAGAAATAATGACATTTGGATTTGAGGATTGAAGATGATGTTTGTTTATAGAAAGTGGCTTTGTTGGGTCATATATTGGAGGGGATGAAGTGAATATTGTTAATAGTGGACGGATGAAGAATCAGGAGTCCCTTACCTTCTGGATTTTATTCCCCACTCTCTCTTTTAACCTCTTTTCTGTTTCTTTATTTCTCTCTTTCTCCTTATTTCTTTCTCTTCCCCTCCTTTTTCTTTATTTTTTTATGGTATTTATATCAAAGTCTTAGTTTGGATAAAACAGAGGAAACAATATTTGATACTGTTTTGTTAGTATTCTCTATAAACCCTAATCAAATTTATTCCGAAAAGAAAAAGAAAGAAATCATATCAGCCTCCTCAGTTTTGCTCTCTTGTGCTTAGATTGAATAGTTCTCTTCTTATGAAAGCCATGTTTTGGGTCCCAAAAATCACGATACGGTGGGATGTCTGAATTCTGCAAATGTGTTAGTCTTTTTAAGTTCAATAGACTTTGTCAGCCTTAAGCCAACACCTACAAGACAAAGTTGCCCTATGTTCTTTCTCTCAAAGCACTGCATCCCATACAGGAACTAGACAGCAAGCCACAGGACTTTTTTAAATAAGTGGCTTTTAAGCAATATATTGTAGGCTAATGGCTTCAGAAATCTGTCATGGTGCAGTGGACAGGTGTTGGACTTGGACGCAAGAGTTTTGGAGTAAATTCAGAAGATTGGGACCTGCTGCCTCACCACAGAAGAACACAGAAGCCATTTGCACCATACAGGAATCCATGGTCACACCCTGCGCCCCCAGCCAATTTTCTTGTTTTTTCCTTTTCATACCAAGTCACTTGCCACCACCTGGCGCCTGTTGTTTCCGTTGTAATCACAGAAATCAATGTAGTCGAGATAGGCGTCGGCAAAATACAGCAGCTTGTTTGGGTAATCGATGGAAAGTCCATTGGGCCAATAGATCTTCTTACTGACGATGGTGGTTCGTAATGTGCCATCCATGCTTGCTCTTTCGATTCGGGGATTCCGGCCCCAGTCTGTCCAGAACATCACGTGAGCACTGTGGAAAACAACTGATTAACAATCGCAGGAGCAATGGTACCACTGGTACAGTCGGAAATGTCAAAGGACCTCATTCACAAAAGCTGCTTTTGGTGTATTGAAAGGTGCTATAGTGTAATGGCTAAGAGAGAGAGCCAAGGGCCAGGAAGTCCCTGGTTTGAATCTTGCCTCTGCCAAGAGCTCACTTAGGTGTCCTTAAGGCAAGCCAAGCCCTTGGCCTTAGTCCCCTGCCCAGCTTTCTTTGCGGCCTAAATGGGGCTATTTTCTTCCTAATTTCTCTATTTTTAGGGCAGAGTTCAGACAGCCCTACCCAGAAACGCTTGTCATCACACATTGCCCCTAGTTTCAGCCTTGAAATCAGCCTCGTCAGGGCTTCAGAAATGTAATAAGCAACCATATTAATTAAACGAGACTTCGTCAAGATGCTTGCTGTGGTTCCGACACCAAGTTGATTTAAAGCATTTCCACAAGAACCCCAGACCTGAAAGAAGTGGAGCTGACTGCTTCTAAACAAAGGAGTCAAAGACGTATAAACCTCAGTTGCCAGTAAATATATAAACTGTGCAAAGGAGGAAAAGATCCTGCATTTGCAAAAAAAAGAGAGAGAGAAGCATATACTCTTTCAAAAAAATACATGCAGAGCAAGGTGTCTCAGCCCATGTTTCCTTATGTCCTTTGACCCCTTTTCTCAAAACTTACTGTCTATGGAAAACAAGGAGCAAAAAATTATAATAGCATCTAGGTTGAAGCAAAACAGCATCTCTGCTCTTGGAGCAGGCCCAGCAAGCTGCTAACTCTCCAGAATGCTCCACTGTTTCTCAAATTGAACTAACACAACCTAGTTCATGGAGAATATATAAAGTTGGGATCGTAAAGCCCTCAACTCTTCAAATAATCTCTTATGTAAATTAAGTGGCTGATGCATTTTCAAATATACCATGCAAACAATAAAAAGTGTTTGCTAAATGTATCTATGATGACTAATCCAAGCTGGCCAAAGCGTTGGATTTATTGGGCTGGCATGGTTGGGTCAGACCATTTCCTACAGCTTATGGAATAGGAGGACTATAGAACGTAGCCAGAACTACACCTAATGTCCTATGAATTTCACATTCCCTGTATAAGGAGCTGCTTAACAATGGGGTGAACTGGAAGTGGTCAAGTGGCACAAGATGGCCAGTCTGATCCAAAACCCACAGATTTCAATCTGTGTACTTTGCTTAGGGTTAAGCTTTGGACAACACTTCTGGGAGAACTCAACGACAACTTCTGGGAATGTGGTCAAGTGGCTTGACTACTACACCTCATACAAATACTAGCAAATGGTAATATAACACTACAGTTTGTTCATTCAGTAATTCTTTGCTAAATTGCCCTTCCCAAGGAAGCAAGTATCCCATTGTTGAAAGGTGCCTTTTGAAAAAAGGAGAAAACCTTACTCTGTCCTGGGATCTAACACTAGTCCCCTTGGGTTTGTTACATTTTCACTGATCAGCACTGTCCTGTGGCTCCCATCGAGTCTGGAGACCTCGATTGTCTCAAGAACGAAGTCTGTCCAGTAAAGATTGCGGCCTACCCAGTCCACTGCGATGCTTTCTGTTACAGTAACACCACTGTCAAGTACCTGCCGGAAACCACGAAGGAACAAGTTAGTGCTCTTGCAGTTTGCTACAGCCAGAATGAGTGAAAATTAATGAACTGTCTATGGAAAAGGAAAGGAGCAGCTTCGTTCTTATTGACAGCAAAAAGAGAGCTATGCTGTGTAACTCATGTTCCCAAAGAGACTAATTCACTGCAATGAAACGATTCATTGCTGTTCTAAAACTACTACAAACAAATGGCTTATGGCTGGAAGCAGTTGGCCTGCTCTCATATTCGGATAGTATTTGAGTAACGTTAAAGATACATTAATAGCTCAAGAGAAGCAAGAGGACTTGGCTCTGCAGTAGCAAAGGGGTAAACAAAAGTCACAAGTACTATCAATTACGTACTAGGAAATATAGTGCCGTGTGCATTTTTAGCTTGTTTCCTTTATTACGGGAAGAATCTGCCCAGCAGTGTACTGGAAGTAAAACTGCTGTACAAAACCCTCAGAGACGGATTCATTCAAAAACTCGCAAGCATCAAGAAAATGAAAGCTGCCTTTGGGGCCCTTGCGGATTGAAACAATGGACAGACATCAAATGAAACGAGCAAATCCTCTATCCAGTCTGCAACATTTAGCAGTCATGCATGATCCCCACAGTGCATAACAGAGCTCTGCTTTCTACTCCCTTTCCCAACAGCGTACGTACATAACAAGCGCTAAGGCAAGGCACTGTGAGAGATGGGTCTACCACAAATTATTATGTCAAATTTCCCACATCTGGGGAAATCGCAGAGGTCAGCACATGCCTTTGTGCAGCACTTTTCACTCCACTGGATCAAAGAATGCAAACAATGGCGTTTGCCATGGGAGCAAGTCCCTTCATGCATTACACAAATGAAAATAGCTGGCTCCACCATTTCAACATCTGCGCATTGCATGAACATCTGTAAAGAAGTTAGCTACACCACAAGTGAAGAAGTGGACACATACACACACACAGGGGCGCCATGCAATCGTGACATGCGGCCAATGTCTGCATTCCATGAGAGACTTACAACTTTCCTGTCTGTCCCATTCTGGTAGGCAGTCCAAATCTTGTCCTGTGTGGTGTCAGACCAAAAGATTCGATCAGTAACCGAATCAAAATCAACCGCCACAATGTTCCTTCCATCGCGAACCAAAGAATAAATGTGCTGCGCGTGGGAAGTTATGTTGTCGACAACAATTTGGTTACGGCTTGCCACCAACAAGAGGAGATTCCCAAATTCTGCAAAAACAGGCAAAGTCAAGTAAATTCTGCAACAGTTTTTTAAAAAAACAGAAACCTGCTGAAGGAAAAGCCAGTCATAAAATCGCCACCCTTGGACTAGTAGTGGCCTCAATTTCGTGACAGGAACTCAGCAGCAGAGCATATGCTACAGAGGCCTCTAAGGGATAGCTCAGTCAGTAAAGCATGAGACCAGGGGTTGTCTAGACCAGGGGTTGTCACCCTGGTCCCTACCACCCACTAGTGGGCGTTTCAGGATTCTAGGTGGGCAGTAGGGGGTTCTATGGCACGAGCTGAATCCTCCTTCCATTGAGCACTGGTGGGTGGTAAGGAAATTTTACCATCAAGAAAGATGCACTAGTGGGCAGCAGGTATAAAAAGGTTGACTATCCCTGGCCTAGACAATGCTATGCTAGATGGGTCCAAGAGTCTTAACCCGGTATAAGACAGCTTCCTCTGCTCCACAAACAGGAATGGGAATGTTCTGTCCATGAAGAAAGAGGCTCTCCACTTGTGGAATGCTCTCCCCAGGGAGGTTCGCTCGGCACCTTCATTATACACCTTTAGGAACCAGGCAAACAACATTTCTCTTTAACCAGGCCTTTGGCTGACTGACATTCAATACCCTTTTTAAATGTGTGGGGTTTTTGGGGTGGGGGTTTATTTGGTTGCTCCACCCTGAGACCTGCAGGTATAGAGTGGTATGCAAATTTAAGAAAAAATAAAAATGTTATATACAGTACTTTCCGGCTGGCAGCAGTTCCTCTTTGCCATCTAGAAAGAAAGGGTTTAGGGGGCCCCTCCAGTGAAATGCTATAATTCACAGTGAGGCACAGAGGGAGGGCTTCCAGTCAATGAGGTCCAGCTCCGAGGGCCTTCTGGCGGTTCCCTCACTGCGAGAAGCCAAGTTACAGGGAACCAGGCAGAGGGCCTTCTCGGTAGTGGTACCCGCCCTGTGGAACACCCTCCCACCAGGTGTCAAAGAGAACAACTACCAGACTTTTAGAAGACATCTGAAGGCAGCCCTCTTTAGGGAAGCTTTTAATGTTTGATGCACTACCGTATTTTAATATTTTGTTGGAAGCTGCCCAGAGTGGCTGGGGAAGCCCAGCCAGATGGCGGGGTATAAATAATAATTTTTTTATTAATTATTATTATTATTATTCTGTGCAAATAAATATAACCACTGACTGCATGCCAATTTAAATACGACCACTGACTGTATGCTAATTTTTAACAACTGAATTTAAATAGGAGAAGCTGAGCAACCAAATGAAACTCCTGCAAGTTTCACCAGCTCAATCCCACCCCCACCCCTTTTCTTACTTAATACCGTGGGTTTCAAGTGACTTAACAGTGGACAAACTTTTGCCAAGGCCACAGGATAGCTAGGGACATGGGGATCTACATGTGCACTTGTCTTTATGGACTTATCTTTGCCTTCCTCACCTGCTACTTTGCAAGTCCTCCCATTGGGTTCCAACACATAACCTTCGTCACAGTAACATCTGGAAGACCCTCGTTCGTTGTGGCAGTGCTGGCTGCAAAACCCTGGAGGGTCACATTCGTTGATGTCTTCGCAGGTTTTGGAGTCGTTGGCCAGCTGGTACCCAAAGGGACAAGAACACTGAGCGCCAAAGGGGCCTTGGATACAGTCATGTGTGCATCCGGCATTATTATCCGTACAGCTCTCCTGGTCTGCAAATAAATGGGAGAGGGACATAAACCAGCAGGTATGAAAACCTCTCAATTCCCCTAAAGTATAGAAAAGGGAGTTGTAACAAATGCAAAGTAACAGTGCCTGCTCTTATGTAGGAGTAGGAGAGATTGGGGAACCTGGGGCCTTCATATATTATGATTAGACTCCCAACTCCCATCTTCCCTGGCTGGGGAGGTTGGGAATTCAACAATATCTAGAGGGCCACAAGTGCACTAAATAAGTTATAAGTAAAAGGAATGTATACTGATATGTATACATATAACTAACATGTTTTGAGGTAATTCTGAGCCAATTTGGCAGGTATTAACACTTATAGCCAGCACAGAAGGCCTGCTTTTGCTGTGGGCTGTCATTGCTGAAATGCCATCCATGTAGTACCAGAAGCAGAAAAAGATTTTGAAAGGTATCGTCAGCTAACAGGCATCTGAAAATAACAGCCGGTGCTCAGAATCCTCAAATGGCATAGCAAGTAAACTGATAGACAGAAAGCCATCCTAGCTTTTTAAATAAATAAATAAATGAGGGAAACATTACTTCAAAGTCCCAGCTATGGTTTCCACAAATGAACCACAAATCCTTTGCTGCCTATATGAGTTCTCCCCACCTCCCACACCCCACAAACTAACTGAGGTAAATATGGTATTGGATGTTATGATGAGATGCAAAGTCAAAATAATTCGCTTTTTGCTTCATGATCCTTTCAAACATACTCATATACTAGCAGGTCACTTTGCTAGTTTAAAGTCTAAAATCTACATTTTTTTCTTTAGCAGCAGAGGTGGTGAACCTGTGGACCTTCTGATGTTGATGGACTACAAATCCCATCATTCCTAACCATCAGCTATCTTGGCTGAGGCTGATGAGAGTTGGGGAGTCCGGCAACATCTGGAGGACCACAAGTTCCCCACCGCTGTTTGACAGCACAAAAATGGATCAATTTAGGAGTCTAAATGTAGGCTGCAAGAAGCTCAAAAAAGAACTTGGATTGCCCACCCACTCCCACCACTAGCACATAAAAAGGAATGGTTTAATACCAGAAATAGGAATTGTGGTAATTGGAGGCTTATTTTTACATAATCAGGTATGCAGAGAGAAGAATACAGGGTTGGTGTAGCTTAAATCTGAGTTGCTGTTTCTTCCTATCCCCCCACAAGCTCAAGGTGTCAATTTGAAGACAAAGTGAAGTGAGAACAAGAACATATGGATAGTACAGTGGTACTTCAGGTTACAGACGCTTCAGGTTGTGCGCTTTCAGGTTGTGCACCGCGCCGAACCCAGAAGTACCGGAACAGGTTACTTCTAGGTTTCAGCACTCGCACATGCGCAGAAGTGCTAAATCGCGCTTTGGGCATGCGCAGAAGTGCTGAATTGCAACCTGCGGCGCTGCGGGTTGCGAGCGTGCCTCATGCACGGATCATGTTCACAACCCGAGGTTCCACTGTACAGAACTTTTGGCTCCCCTTGAACCCTTTTAAGTGACTGTGGCTGTGATAGAGAGGATCAATTATGGTGAACACATACCAAGGGTTTTCTGCGATTGTTTTCTATCTCAGCCTGTTAAATGCCCCCCCAAACCCCACAAAATGATCCTGAAAGTTGGGGGAAACCCCACAGAGATATGTGATGTGGCAGAATAGTTAGAATTGAAAATTTAGCTGGTTTCATGTGCACATGTGAAAGCACTTCCTTTGCACGCACACATAGAATTCTGAAGATGCCCAAGTGAGAGGAGTGGAGATTTATCTGAAATAATGCAGTCTGCTGAGCTATTGAGGATGAATACATGGCTGCCACATTCTGGAGTTCCCCCCTCAATAAAGTTTGTCGGTTCAGCAAAAAAAACCAAACCCAAATCCAGTGTCTTTGAAACCTTCTCAGGAATACCTGTTTCTGTAAACAAGCCCTTAGCTAACAAATGCAATTTGGTGTCAAAATATTAATCTAGTATGCTTTAGACTCATACCTGGCTGAGGCTCATCTGAGAATGTGCATTGATTAGAAAAAAAGGAGGAAAGAAAGAAAGAAGTTAGGATTAAGTGTAAATCAACACTGACAGTAATCATCACAAACACGACTTCTGGCCGCTTGCCATTTTTTGAGATCATTATCAGATAAAAGTTAGAAATTGTACAGAAAATATTAAAGACCGGATGAAATTTAATTTAAATTAAAAGAAACTACTGATTATGTCCCAATCTCATAGACAGTGAATTTAACAAGTATTTGAAGATATAAGCAAAGTCTGAAACACATTTAACATATTAAACTCAACCGAAGCACTGCTGAAAATAAGGAACATACGGTGTTGTACAGTTGCAAAAGGCCTGCAAGTTACGGTGGGGCCATGCAATTGAGGGCTCCAGATATTGCAATTAATATACAGTAAGCCCACAATTTATGCACATTTAACTTGTCCACATTCAACTTTATGTGGATAGCAAAAAATAATAATAAATTAAATTAAAAAGCAGACAGAAAGTGGCAATCCCACTTGCCACTAAATGTGCTTTGTCTATATTCAATTTTGGCTTTAGGCACCATCCCTGGAACATAACCCCCACGTTAAGTTGCAGGTTTACCATACAAACAAGTATATTATACTTGATTGTGAGCTTTATGTATTTTAAAATTTATTATGTTGGTATCCCACTCTTCCTTCAAGGAGCTCAGGATTCCATATATAGCTGTTCCCATTTTACCTTTCACAATGACCCTGTAAAATAGAATAGGCTGGATTTCCCTAGGATTTTCCTGCCCCATCCAATATCCAGGCATCTTGCAGGTCCATCCTGCATTTGCCCTTAAAAAAAGGTAACTTACTGCACAAGGGCGATTCATCGGCTCCGTTAGGGCAGTCAGCAAGATTGTCACAAACTCTGCTGAGGTTTACACACATGCTGTGGCCAGGACATTGCCACTGCCAGCTGGGGCACCGGAAAGGCTGAGTGGGACAGTCTCTCTCGTCACTCATGTCGCGGCAGTCGTTGTCACCATCACAGACCCAAGCACGGTAGACGCAGTTCCCATTGTCACAGTGGAAAAGGGAAGGAGGGCAGGTCCTGGGGGGGCATCGATGATGCTCATCTGAGCCATCCACGCAGTCGGGGTGCCCATCACATTCCCAGTTGGCAGGGATACAGTTGCCATCCGACTGACACTGGAACTCATTCTGATGGCACATCCCAGGTGGCCTCGTGGCTGAAACATAGTCATACGAAGCATGTGGGAGACAGTCCACGCATTGGTGGGAAAGCAAGCAGAGCTGTGGCACACATTTCGGACACGAGGGGCAGCAAATTTTTCGAAATTAAGAGGAACTGCCAAAGGACCACCCTTGACATGACAGAATGACATATCAGAGACTAGGTTCAGGTAGGTAGCCGTGTTGGTCTGATGCAGTTGAAATAAATAAAAAAAATAGTCCAGTAGCACCTTAGAGACCAACTAAGTTTGTTCTGGGTATAAGCTTTCGTGTGCATGCACACTTCTTCAGACACAGATATTAGAGACTAGTACACATTCCATTTAATGTCTGTGGACAGCAGCAATTTTACTTATATAAAAATATAACCAAACATTTTGGATATGCTTTAATACAAAAAACTTGCACCTATCCCCTGGCCTTTGCCTGAAGTGCAGGGCGTTTTTCTCTTGCTAATTTTATTCCTTTGCTAAGCATGCTGTTTTAAATGTGCATTCTATATTTCACTTCCTTTTAGTACTGTTTTACCTTGAAATGTTTCAGATATTTTAAGTTTCCTGTTAATTATGTTGTTCTTAATGTGCATTTTGTATCTTGTTTTCTTCTATAATATTTTATTTTGGAATGTTCTCTTTGATTGTTTTGATGCCGGTTGTAAACTGATTTAAGATTTTTTTCACTTAAAAATATAAAGCGGTATGGATACTTTGTAGTCATATAAAAAGAGTTTTCATTTGTTCAAACATCGTTCCCTCTTGCTGCCATTATAGTGTTGATATTTCTTTTTTTCCTGTATTTTTTAAAAAGGGAATTTAATGCACATCTCATTGAAGCCATTAGGAAAACTCTTGTTGATTTCAATGTGTGAATTGTTTCTAAAACTATACACAAAGCAGTTCAGTATAACAAAATCTTGACTCAAATTTGGATTCAGAAGACATGTGAGATCTAACCCATGTCATGTTATATATCTGAGTTATTGCAGACATCTCATCTTGTCTGCAGCCAGCGTGTTCAATTCTTCATAATATTTCACTAGTAACAGGGAACCTTGTCTGTTCCTATAGTCAGGACCAGTCCTGTCATTATGGAGAGTGAGGCAGCTGCCTCAGGCAGCATACTTTGGATGTCATTAAAGGGCAGCAAATTGCTAGTTATTCAATCAATCACATATGTATTTTTACTGCCAAGGAGGAAAGGAGGTGTATATGGGATTTTCTCCCTCAAGTACTTGGGTAATAAGTAATTTGACTTGGGAGGACAGGCATCTGCTGTTCTGCCTCAGGCAGCCAAATGTCTTGGGTCAGTTGTGTACTTACGACAACCAGCCTCATCTGAGTGATCGTTGCAGTCAAAGACACCATCACATTGGTAATAATTGCTGATACACTGGTCTCCACTTGCACATTTAAACTCATTGGAACTACAGTTGTAAACTAAAATAAAAAAGAAAGATTATCTCAGGTTTCACTTGGTGACAAGCTTTTGGACAGTTTCTCTGCCATTGTACTAAGAGCAAGAACATGGTAGGCAGTGATTACGACTAAATATATATCCCTGGGGATTGTAGAGGACAGGAGGAATGCTTGCCTCACCCATTTCCCTGAAGTACAAGAAGAAGAAGAAAAAGAAGAAGAATTTGGATTTGATATCCCGCTTTATCACTACCCTAAGGAGTCTCAAAGCGGCCATCAATCTCCTTTCCCTTCCTCCCCCACAACAAACACTCTGTGAGGTGAGTGAGGCTGAGAGACTTCAGAGAAGTGTGACTAGCCCTGAAGATGAAAATGTCAAGTGTAAGGAGGAGGCAGGTGATACTTAACTGCAATCATGTTCATCCGCTCCATCTACACAATCCTTGTCACCATCACACACAAAAAATGGATCGATGCACCTGTGATCAGGACACTGGAACTGACCAGGCTCACATGTCTCTGTGAAAGCTAAGCAAGACAGCATGAAAACAAAACACCAACTTAATAGAATGCAGTGGTACCTCAGTTCTCAAAAGTAATCCGTTCCGGAAGACCTTTCGAGTTCCGAAACTTTTGAAAACTGAGGCACAAAGGGCAGTCTGCAAATTCAATTGAGAAAAGCTGTTCGGCTTCCAATGGAAGCATTTATTTCCAGGTTTTCGGCGTTCAGGTTCTGAAACGCTCGTCAATGGAGACGTTCGAGAACTGAGGTACCGCTGTACCTATTTTCCCATAGCCCTATTTTGCATTAACACACTATGCAGAATATTACAGAGCTACACTCTGTGCAGCACCATCCTAAATGTATTTTCTAAGAAGGAAAATCTCCCTGGAACCAGTAGAACAAGTTCATTATGACTTAAGTCCTACCTATTTCAATGTTAAGTGCAACTAGTTTAGTCTAGAATCAACATAGGAATCTGCCTTAGGAGACCACTGGTCCTCCTAGCTCCGTGTTGCCAATGCACACTAGCAGTGGGTCCTCAGGCCTTCAGGCAGGAGTCATTCCCAACCCTACCTGTGGCTTACTCCTACAACGGTAGCCAGAGCTGTGTAGAAGCTGAGCCACAGAGAAAGGTAAGCAACGACTTTGAAGGGGCTTAGGGTACCCTGGAGCTAAAGTATCTGGGACTGTTCAGGGCCTGGAAGGGGACCACATGGACACTGCTTTGGGTTTTAAAAGGCAGGAGAGGTTTTGGGCTGTTGTTGGAGAAGCAGATTGCTGAGAAAGACTAAGCACAGCGCTGTATCCTCCCTATTTGAATGCTTACTGCAGTTTTTTTCATCTGATCCGTCACCGCAGTCATTGTCTGTATCACACAGCCAGATTCTGGGAATGCACTTGCTGTTGTCACAGGTGAACAAGGCTGCCGGGCAGGAAGTGGGGCCCTGCGTGGGGCAGTGGAGCTCATCGCTACTATCGAGACAGTCGTTGTGCTTATCGCATCGCCACCGGTTAGGAATGCACTGGCCATTTCTGCAGGTAAAGGCCGACGAAGCACAAGAATTGTCTAAACGAGAAAATAAAACGTTGAGAAGATTTGAGTTATAATGCCACCAAAACCAGCCTTCCTGGCTACCACACAAAGATGTTCCACTCAATGTAAAAACACAATTTGGGGGGTGAGGGGGAGAAAACTCATTAGGTCTGAGTAACATAAATGGTATTTCATTCTATTGCCTATTACTGGTGCAGGGATTTGTGTCAGCATCGTGTGGGTAGGCCCTTTGTTTATGTATTTATTTATTTTTACTGCGAATGCGAGCTCTCTTTTCCCCCAGCTGCAAGATGTCTATGACAAAATTGTCTCTCACTAAATGTAAACAAAAAGACTATGGATCAAAAGTGGAGACAATAGATGCACCTTTCCCTGTTTATCTGTTTTGTAACACAAAAAATCATTAATAAAAACTAATTTTTTAAAAAATAATAATAAACGGTATTGAAGGCTTACACTATGTTCTCCAATTTGTTGCAATAGGTGGACTGCAACTGAGTAATTTTTGAACGAAAAAAGTGACTTTTTTGGGGGGGGGGGGAATACAAACAATACTTACTGAGGGATCCACAGTTCTGTTCATCGCTGTTGTCGTGGCAATCATCCACACCATCACATCGATAGTACCTGGGTACACACCTGCCATTGCCACAGGAAAAGGAGTATGAACCACACTGTAAAGTGGGAGGCTCGTTGGATAGATCTTCCACACAGGTCAACTGGTTAGAGCTCAGTTTCATTCCATAGGGGCAGCCACAAACCCGCTGAAAATTGGGCACTGGGAAGCAGAAATGGCTGCAGTCTCCATTGGGATTTGTTGCTCTGTTACAGTAGTTATTGCCTTCAAAAACACAATGAAAGATTAATTTGCAAGATTTGCAACACTATGGAAACACAAAACACCCCCTTTCCCGAAGAAGGAAAAGATTCCTGAGACACAAAAGGTAAAAGTTGAAAATGGAAGGGCAAAAACTTGGGAATCTGTGAAAATGTTTAAAGGAGTTGAACAGATAATGCTACTGCAAATCAAGATGCTTCGACATACATCCTTGAAAAAGTACAATAGATAAGCTTACCTATTTGAGACTGAGCATTATATGCTTTCACGTGCATGATATTATTGATTCCCCTCCTAATAATAGTCATTTCTCCTCCATCAGACTTTCGGACCCGAACTATTCCGCCAAGTCTCCAGTCAGTGAAATATGCATAACCTGCAACACCCCACCAAAAAACCAAAACATTACAGAGGTTATTATTATATGTGAACAACAGGAATGCTCACGTGCCAAAGCTGACTGGGCATATGTACTGGTTTGGATCCAAAGGTGCCCACTGTGAGCCGTGTTTGTGGGGGTGGGTGGGGTTTTTTATGGATTCCACTTTTTCTGCTGCAGCCCCTGCCCCCCAGTGCTGTTCTAGAGGTTCCCCCAACTGGAAGGAACAAACTGGAAGTGAAGTACAGAGAAGAGGGAGGCAAGAAAGCCTTGTTCCATTAAGCCGATCTCCACTTAGGGAAGTTAGGGTGCTAGTCAATTCTCAACTCTTCCTCAGAATTAGTGAGAGCCAGTGTGGTGTAGTGGTTAAGAGTGGTAAACTTGTAATCTGGTGAATGGGGTTCGCGTCTCCGCTCCTCCACATGCAGCTGCTGGGTGACCTTGGGCTAGTCACACTTCTTTGAAGTCTCTCAGCCCCACTCACTTCACAGAGTGTTTGTTGTGGGGGAGGAAGGGAAAGGAGAATGTTAGCCACTTTGAGACTCCTTCGGGCAGTGATAAAGCGGGATAGCAAATCCAAACTCTTCTTCTCTTCTATCCATACTGCAAAAGTGATCTCTGGACCATTGTAGAATTTCACATGGGGAGTTGGGTGATGCAGCATGAAAATGAATGTGTGATGTGAGGTTCAGTCTATTTCTCCACATACTTGCTCCAGAAAGAGGCCATGGTGAATGGCATCGTTCACATTTGGTGATATGAGCAAGCGACAACAACAGCTTTTACAGCACGGAGTTTCAGAACCAACATTATTTCCCTCATTAAAAACAAACAAACCCAACCAACCAACAACAACAACATACTGGAAATCAGACAGAAAATGAACAAAGCTGCACTTGCAATGTCAGATAGTCAGATACAAGGCTGAAACCTGCATTTTCTGTTTGCGTGTGAATGAAGAAGTGAAACCTCATAAACCCGAGATAAGGGAACCTGAAGCCACCCAGATGTTGTTGGGCTGCAACTCCCACCATCCCTTACACTTTGGGACATGCTGACTGGGGCTGGTGGAAGTCTGAGTCACAACAACACCTGCAAGGCCACCAGTTCCCCACCCCTGTTGTAAACAATCCTTTTGCAAGAAAACCTGCATTTCAATGCATTGCAACCTACTATATTCCAAAAGGCTTTCATACCGTGAGAGACGAAGGACCGCTGTGAGGACTCAACATAGATACTGACCTCCAAAGATAGTGAGACCGAACGGATGTGTCATCTGATTAATTCGTTCCAGTGTCTTTCTGTCCAGCCCATCAAAGGTACTGTGTTCAATCTTATCAAAGAAGGCATCCACCCAGTAAAGCCTTAAAGAACTGAAAGAAATGAGAGTTTTATTTGAATTTTTACAGAAAGGTAGTTTGCCTGTGGAGACATGCAGGTGGAAGGTATAGTCCTCTGTAAATAATTCCCATCTAACTGCTATTCATCTCAAGGGAGGTTTCTGCACCATAAACATCCGGAGCAAAATTAGTATTTTGAGGAGGATGAAATGTTCCAGAATCCGCCTTCCACAAGTCCCCTCACTGTTTTCGCTGCACCCCTTTCAAATGAGGCTTCTTCCTGGGAAGCCTTCCCTGTCAGTTGGGGCCCACACAACAAATGTCCTTTTAAATGTGTTGGGGGGGGGATATGGGTTTGTTTTGTTCTTGTTTTATATTATGTATCTTGTGCTTTTACTTTGGATTTTTATACTGTGAACTGCCCTGATGTACTGTGAACTGTACATCAGATAAAGGGCGATGTACAAATTTAATAAAACAATAATAAAATGATTATGATTCCACACAGCCATTCAGAGTTGGATCCTTTGCATAAGTCAATCCAGTATGAGGGCAATGCTTTCTGGCTCAGCAATGCCCTCACTTCGGAGGTGTGAACCATTTCAATCTCCTTTCAAAGCACACCTTGAGGCAGGGAGAACACTGGGGAAAAAGTGCCTATCACTAAAGATCAAAGCTTTGGCTAAGGTGCCCTCTCCCACCCTTTCAGCCCAGCCGTAATTGAAAACTTAAATCTGTTGTTCGGAATGGCATTTCATAACTTACTTCCCTACCAGCTAAAGTATTTCAACTTTTGGTGACAAACTAAAAGCATCTGTAGTTTGCAAGAAAATGACTTGACTATCGGCATTCTGGAAGAAATGGTCGTTTTGATGCTGCATTTGCTGTAGTGTAAAGATTATTTCTGCAATGTCCACTGGTTGTAGAATATCTGCTTTTAAAAATCCTTGTTTTGATTTGATTTCTTACCTCCAATCAATAGCTAAGCCGTTAGGCCAGCCAAGTGTTGTGTTCACAATTGGTAAGGCATGTGATCCATCACTCCATGCTCTCATGATCTTAGCTGGCCGGAACCAGTCCGTCCAAAATATGTATCTGGAAATAAAAATAAAATGCACTGAAACTAGAAATAGTCATCAAAATGTTGATATTTCTCCCCGGCCTGTCACCTGCAGTGCAATAAAAACCCAACCCCCAAACTAAAAACGGTCTTTTAGACATAGTACTTACTATGTTCTGACACTTGTTCTTGCTATCGCTTATAGAGGAAACAAATTTAAAAACAAACTGAACTCAACTCAACTCAACACTCACTCACTCACTCACTAAATAAAAGGATAATAATGGATTGGATTCAGATTTCCCTTAAGTGGATTTCACGAGGCACTACACTGGAGGAAGGGATTGGCAGGCAATTTTCATATATTCCTCTTTCCCCTTATGCCCCCCACAGTGCCATTTCCCATGATGTTCCAAAGGGCACTGTGACCCTGCGGGGTATTTTGGGAGGGAAGTGCAGTGTGCTGCAAGGGGAAATCCACGGAAAATTACCTAGGGATAACTTGACCCTAAATAATAATAGTAACAGTAGTAGTGGTGACTAGTTTTCACCAAAACAAAAGTTTAACTCAGTAGAGAAGCAAGTGCCAGCCATATTGCTAAGAACTGGAGCATTCCCTCCCCATCCATTATAGATAAACAGCAATAAATAAAAATATTATGGCTTCTTGTTACAGATCTGTCAACAGTTAACAATATGGAAATAAGGAAATAGATAGGAGGAAGATTTTTCCATAGTATAATCAAAGTTACAAGACATTCACAGAAGGTTTAAATTAGCCTCTCGCCCAGAGATAATGGGAACTGACTCCAGCTGCATAACCAAGTGCCAGGAGAGGGAGCCCCCATCATCAGAGGCAGTACACATAACCACGATAATAACCTCCGCATGGACTTTGCATTCTGAAATAACTTCTTTTTCCTCTACAGAGCAAAAACATCAGGCTGGGATTTGGCCCTCAGAATGGAGTATCAGAGACTAGGTAAGTGAAAGACATGCTCTAACACTCCTCCAAGAGAGTTATTTATAAAGATAACACCATGGAGATAACAGGAACTCTTACGCTGCAGTGAGTTCTGTTCCAATCCAAAGAAAGAGCACAGAACAAACGCTTCTTGGTTTTTTAATAGATAATTCTGCTGAATACCCCTTTTGTGTTGATTTTGTACCACCTTGCGTTTTGCTCTGGATGTTGTAACTGGTGCCAGGACAACAAGGAGGAGAGGGAGGGATGCCTGAACAAGGGGAAGATATCTGAGATGGGAAAAGGAGGCTCCTGGACTGAAAACAGCAAGAAGTATTTTTGAAATACAAAACCACATGGCCCTTAAAACACACACAAACAGTTTAAAAAAAAAGTTGGAGTCAATCTACAGTTTCAGAAATATCATGTGGTACAGCCCTCCTGGACCTGGTATCACTTCAGAATGGAGGTGGTGGAACGGCATGGTTGAATACCCACATTTTTAATAGCAATCCTGCATGTGGAAAAACAGGTTACAGTAGAAATCGTTTCTATAGCATTCAAGCTTTCCAGACAGGGGACTATTGACACAGAGGAGCATTCTAGCACATGATGCACTGCCTGCATTCTAACACAGCAGCATCGCAGAAGGGCTTTACCTCGTTATATTTCTGAACACACAGCTGAGTGCTGAGACTTACCCAATAACAGGATGAACCACTATTGAACGAGGGTTATTCAGATTCTGAACTATAGCTCTTCTCGATTTATCAGCCAATCTCATGACACTAATGCTCCTATACGGAGGGTCCGTCCAGTAGATATTCTTGGAGATCCAATCAAAAGCCAAGTCTTCAACTCCTTCCACTCTGTTGGCTACAAGGATTTCCCTGCCTGGTGTTCATATAAAATGGACATAAAATTTATCAAAAGGGGAATGGGGAACTTTCTATTTAAGCGTTATATGATAAATAGTTAACTATTTGTTTAACCACTTCCCCAAAGTGAATGGCCAGTGGATGGGGAAGTAAGCAGATTTCTATTGCATCCTGTGTTCATTGCAATCAACACTGCTTCCGTTCTGCTACAGTTTGATTTCCACTAAAACCTATGTTATAGAACCTATTTGCTATGGCCAGAACTAACCTAATTAATTAATTCCAGCAGAAGGGCAACATCAAAACCCATGCAGACTACAGCATAGCATTTGCAGACTAATAATAATGATAGTGAATACTGCTTCATTCCTGATATAGGTTGAACATGCAAATTATGGCAACTTCCACTCCCATTTCCATAGGAATTCTATGGAATCCTTATCTATAGCTCAGTGGTAGAAAACATTCTCTGTATGCAAAAGATCCCAGGTTCAATTTCCTGTTAACATCTCAGGCCTATATTTTAGATTTAGAAAGCAATTGGGCCAGATCTGGCCGCTGGGCTTTAGTTTGCCTACCCATGCCTAAGAGCTCAATCGCCGTCTAAATCTGGCCCGTTGACGGTCCGGGAATCAGCGTGTTTTTACATACGTAGAATGTGTCCTTCTGTTTAAAATGCATCTCTGGGTTATTTGTGGGGCATAGGAATTCGTTCATTATTTTTCAAAAGGTCCACAGTGGACCAGCCCCCTGACGAAAAAGTTTACTGACCCCTGCCTAAGAGCCTTGAAAAGCAGCTCCCAATCAATGCAGACAGTATGGGGCTATATGGGCCAGCAGTTTTATTCTATATAAGTCTATAGAGATGAGCTATTTTTGCTCTTTCAAAACAGCAGTTTTGCTTTGTAGCCTGAATCAATGGAATCAAAAGCGATTATTACCCATTTTTTCCTGCTCAGTTCAAGATGCTAAGATAGGCAGAGGAGGAAGTCAAAACAGAGAGATTTGCATCTTACCTGTCCCATCTGTTTTTTGTTTATAAATTATGTCCTTAATGGTATCAGAATAGAAGATGGTATCCTCCTGGGCGTAGAAGTCAATCCCAACAAAATAGGAAGGGGTCCCTGTCACAGGGATGATCACATCTTCCTGGGTGGAAAGATTGAATGGGATTCCACGAACAGCTAGCTGGGATGAGAAGAGCAGAAACTGCTGCACAGCTGTAAGGGGAAAGAACACACAAAAAATCAGCTTCCTTACTTCAAGGCTCCAATGATCCTAAAATAATAGTTAGCTGAAGTGAATGCTTTTAAAAACATAACATCTACCAGAAAAGACGAATTCAATTAAAAATGAAAAGTGGAGAAGAGAAAATTACAATGAAGCATGCATACAAACTTAAACAAGTGCCCAATCTAAAGGCATATGATGTTGTCAACTAAGCAGGCCTTCAGTTGGGAAATGCCTCCATCAGAAACTGTCAAAAAAACCTATGTTGTGAGATTTGTGATGGAAGAAAGGTGGAATATAAATGTGATAAAATAAATAAAATAAGGACTAAACCCAGCAATGGAACTTTGCCTGCTCTAGATCACAACAGAACCCAATCACACGCCCAAATCATTTCTGAAATGAGAAGTATATGCAGGATGCAAGCCAAGGAACTGGGATGGGCTGCAGATATTGGACTATCTTTGAAACACAACAGTTCCCACCACATGGAATACTTTGGGCAAGCATAGGAAACATGCACAACACCCCTATGGGGAGATGCGAGTAGTCCCACATGCACTCTGCTACATAATGGTGCACAGCAGCTGTGAGGATTGCACACACTGAAACTGAAAAGCCAGCTAGCAATACAGCCATCCATAGAAGCATTACTTAAGAGAGTCAGCATGAGTCCTTACCAATGCAACGTCGTCCGTCAGCATGCAAGTCAAAGCCCAACATGCATTTGCAACGATAGCCAAGACCATCATTATCTGTTTTGTGACTGAGAACACAGATCTGCTCACACCCTCCATTATTGCTACCACAAGGGTTTCTTACTGGAAAAAAATAATATGGTTACAGCCTTACCAAACTAAATCAAATGTTAGGTTTTCATGATGTTTTTAATTTCATTGGTACTTTTTACCTAAGTGCATGCAGAACATTAGGGACAAAATATCAGCTTTCCTCTACTCGTGTTGAGTGCCTCCTATAACACATTTTACATGGTCAACTCCTGTTAAATCTGTTCAAATTTCCCAACTGTCTAAGCATTTCTGAACCGATTCTCAGCATATTGCAGACTCACAGATTTTGGCTTATTTTTTTTTCCAAAAGTAGCTTTTGTTCTACATATCAAGTACATTTAAGTCCCATTGATTTAAAAGGGAAAGCTAAAAGCATTCCTCTCTCCTATTGAAAACAATGGGACTGGAATTGCTTAACTTCTTGGATCAGAGGCTGTCTCACACCTAATTCATCTGAAACACATTCATTCATTCCAGCTAATAAGGAAATGCCGCTCTCCCCTTTAAGAGTAGTTAGAACAGTATGCTTAAAAAAAGAAAAGAAAATTAACACACACACACCAGACCCTCCAAGTGTCCCTATTTTCCAGGGACAGTACCGGATTTACAAAAGCTGCCCCAGTTTCTGATTTGATCCTGGATGTCCCTTTTTTCATTGGAGAAATGTTGGAGGGTATAGAGATAAGTAACTTATACAACCTTTAGAAGACATCTGAAACCAGCCCTGTATAGGGAAGTTTTTTATTGTTTAATATTTTATTATGTTTTTATATATGTTGGAAGCCGCCCAGTCAGATGGGCAGACTATAAATAATCAGATTATTATTATAGAATAAGATGTCCCGATTTTCATCCGAGAAATATATAACATACACATATATATACACATATACACACACTCTCTCTCTCTCTCTATGCCAATATATACTTCAGAGGCTGGCTGAGGCCTAGCAATCCTCTTGTAAAGGGATATACCATACACAGACCTTCCCAAAAGATTATCAGCACTGCCAGCTTTAACAACACCTATCACTTGGAAGATAGGACAGGGTGCTTATAATTAATATCCCAGCTGCCAACCCATAAATAATTATGCTGTGATGTTACAGGTAGGTAGTCAAAACAAAATAAAAAAAATCCTTCCAGGAGCACCTTAGAGACCAACTAAGTTTGTTATTGGTATGAGCTTTCGTGTGCATGCACACTATCTGAAGAAGTGTGCATGCACACGAAAGCTCATACCAATAACAAACTTAGTTGGTCTCTAAGGTGCTACTGGAAGGAAATTTTTTTGTTTTGTTATGCTGTGATGTGAGAGCTGACAGGATGCCTGAAATTAAGTCTCCTGGAGATCTACCACCACAGTCCCTCAAGTGTGCAGTGATGTCAGAGCTGACAGTACTGCTTCCTTCGACATCAAGGATGCGACCAAACCAACAAGGAGAACAGCTCACATGCAGCCCAAACTGCTAGATGCACGAAGTATCCCTTGCTCTGCATGCTGTTGTCATATCCATTGGGATCCTTCTTCCCTTACAAGTGCAATGATTCCATTACGTCAGAGATGGGGAGCCCAAGGGCCTCCAAGTCCTATCTGTCACAGATGGCATGGTTGATGGTAAGGCTGCAGTTTAGCCAAACATGCCTTACATCTGTTCGGTTGTATTTTATTCTTTGAAAGCTTCGAGGGAATAAGGCACTGAATGAACATCACCCATGCCAAGCATTCGTGCAACACAGTTATCACAACTAATAGCCAAATCTACGGCATCCAATCGCACCTTCAGCCATTTTAAAGAGGCTACTTCCCTTTGGCTCCCTCGTTTGACTTACCATAGGGCTGCCTGAGAGCATGATAGACTGTCACTCCGTATGGACGCAAGGAAGACTGATAAATAACTTGTGGGTTAGAATCCTCAAATTTATTAGCTTTCATCACCGCCATCTTTGTCCAGTCAGTAAAATACACATTGTGTTCAAAAAGGCTTATTCCGTAAGGATGAGGAATCAAGGAGCCTCCGTGAGCTATTGTTCTCCTGTTTGTGAGTCAGAAAGAATTATTTTTCATTAACAAAATCTGAAAATGAAGACTTATAGAAATGAAGACTTATAGTCAGGCAAGATCAATATTACATTCCATCTCTGGTTAAGGTGGCTTCACAAGGGATTTAACAACTGACTTGCGGAATCATAAACAAATACGCACACTGAGGGTCAAAGAAGAAAAATCATAGAGGAGAAAAATATTGGGATGATGTAAAATTGAAAAGACTGAACAGGACATCAAGGAAGGGTTATAAGGGGGTGGTCAACTAGATGAGCTTTTTTTTTTTAAAAAAGGAAGAAATTAAAGGGCTCAAACCAATAAAACCAATTTAACTGCTTTACTGGATCAGATTAAAGGCATCCTGTTCTCACAGTGTCGAAACTGAAGACTATGGGGAACCCACAAGCAGAACCTGCACACAATGGCACACAATTGTATGCCTACAATTCTCAGCAACTGTTCATAATAATAATAATTTTATTATTTATACCCCGCCCATCTGGCTGGGTTTCCCCAGCCACTCTGGGCGGCTTACAGCACATATTTTTAAAAATTGTAAAACATCAGCCATTAAAAATTTCCCAATACAGGCCTGCCTTCATGTGGCTTCTAAAAGTCAGATACTGTAGTTAGTTTATTCCTTGACATCTGATGACAGTGAGCACAACCATCAGGACTAGTAGCTATTGATAGCCTTAATGGACTTTGGAATTGATTGTGGCATTAATTATGAAGCAAGGCTATTGGCAGATTCACACCAAACATTTAAAGCACATCTGCCATACATTTGAAGTATGTGACTTCCCCCAGAGGATCCTGGAGAGTGCAGTTTTTCCCTCACAGAGCTAAATCTCCCAGCATCCTTACCAAACTACAGTTCCCAGAATTCGGGGGTGGGGGGGACTGCGTGCTTTAAATGTGCATTTGGGTGTGTGCTTTAACTGTATGCGTCAGAAAAACAGCTGCTGTATAATATCCAAACGAATCAAAACTTTTGCTTAAAAGTGCATTTTTTTAATGTTATCTTAGGAGTATGCTGTTTATACTGAAGCATCTCATTTACTTTTATATTAATAAACTAGCAACTGTTCCTCTCTGGAAGGAATGTTACATCTGAAGCTCCAGGCAGCAGTAAGTAACAGGCTTTTTTATCTTAAAGGTGGGGGAGAGTATTCTATTTGCGTTCTTGGTTCACAAATGACCTTGAAAAGTCCAGATTACAAGGAAAAACGAAGATAGGACTTTAAAATTAAGTTCTCCGCTGTAAACAAAAGGAGCAAATGGGACGGAAGGCGCTGCGTGGGTGCCAACTCCCTGGCATCCAGAGTTGTGCAGAGTTGTGTACAGTATTTAGGGATTGACGTTTCCAGGAGGGATACCCTGCCCCTCCCCTACCGATCATCTCAGGATCAACATTTGAAGCCCCCAAACCATTCCCTTCCCCTACCCAAGAATATGCAAATCGACATGGGCGATGAAATAACCTTCTGCACTCCTACAAACACTAAGAATCAACACAATATTCTTATTCTCTCCTATCAATGCATGCAACAGGGAAAGCCTATCACTTTTCTGTTAATAATTTAGCCCAGGAGTTGCCAGCAGAGTCCTTCAGATGTTGGTTGACCACAGCTCTCATCAGACCAAGCTAGTATGGCTAATGGTAAGGAATTATGGGAGTTGCAGCCAAAGAACATCTGAGGTTAGCTACCCCTGGCCTGTTACTGTTCACAGATCCAGGGACAGTGGTGACTATCTAAAAAAACCCAGATGTTTCATAACATAGTTTCAAATATTTATCCATCTGCTTTATAATCCTGTGTGGATTTAATGGAAATCCGTAACACACAACTCTCATAAATTGTTAGGAAGATTATCATTGGACAAGAGATAGTACAAATAAATTAACAACCAAACATATTGATTAAAACTTCTTCCCACCTCTGCAGTCCATCGTAAGTTACAGTTTCGATGTAATCAAACCGGCTATCCACCCAGTAAAGTCTCTTCGACACAATATCCAAAGTTATCCCAGCAGGCCAGCCTAATTTTGTTTTAACCAAGTCTAGGCGGTTTGTTCCATCCATGAAGGCTCTTTCCACTTTAGGGTCACCAGAGAGACTATCCCAGTCTGAGAAAAATAAATAACTATAAAAGGAAAGAAGAAAAGAAAAATCCACTGAGTGCCCCTCAGTCTTCAGAAAAATACTAGAAATAGTCTTGTGGCACCAGACCAGCCGTTCTGCTCACTGGCCAGGATAGGACACATGAGGAACTAGGGTCAGTGTATATGTTACACCAGCCACCAAGAAATGCAAATTCTTACTACATCAGTCCCTCAAACTGCATGGAGGAGCTCCCCAGTAATGCCTTCTGTCCCATGCAGAATCATTGCAATGAGAAGACTATTCCCAGCATCTTATACAGCAAACTACAGCAAACAGAGACCAAGGCCCCAATCTACTTACAACCAGTTGATTAATGTAGATTGCCTAAAGCAACAGAACTTTAAGGATGCGTCTGTCAGATGGATATATCTTCTAAACTTGAGCAAGCTACATATCAACTAAGTTGTCTTTCTCATCAACATATGTATAGTTATACTAAATCTCTTTGTAAGAAGACATTTCTAAGTAAGGTCACATACATACCATACCTGTGAAGTTCATGGCTTCCTCCAAAGAATCCTGGGAACTCTAGTTTTTTCATGAGCGGTGGGAATTGTATCTCTGTGAAGGGTAAACTATGGTCCCCATGATTCTTTCAGGGAAGCCATGTTCTTTGAATGCACGGTCTGCTTGTTGATGTGAGAGATAACTAATTATCACTATCTCCATTTTTATGTTCACACCTATCTTTCCCAGGCACTGATTCTGCAGCAAGTACAGTGGTACCTCGGGTTACATCCGCTTCAGGTTACAGACTCCGCTAACCCAGAAATAGTACCTCGGGTTAAGAACTTTGCTTCAGGATGAGAACAGAAATCGTGCTCCGGCGGCGCGGCAGCAGTGGGAGGCCCCATTAGCTAAAGTGGTGTCTCAGGTTAAGAACAGTTTCAGGTTAAGAACGGATCTCCGGAACGAATTAAGTACGTAACCAGAGGTACCACTGTACTAAGAAGGTGCCTGCCATCTCCTGCCACAGACATAAACACAGTGAGTTGCACCATATTTCTTCCTCTTCTCTTGGATTCAGCAAAATGTTCCTATCACAACTCTTGTACTGCTGCTCCGGAACACAGTTGTTTCAGCAGTGAACAAAGGAATGTAAAGCAAAATAATGCAATTCTGCAAGAGGAAGAGAACACAGAGCTGAAAGCTCTATACCATCATCCGTTCCTATTTATTCAACAGTCCATGATATTTCAAAAACTTTATACAGTTTACAAACAGAAGGGATTCTGTTTAATTCAGCATTATA
The DNA here is from genome assembly GCF_964270895.1 of Podarcis filfolensis. Taxonomy (NCBI): domain Eukaryota; kingdom Metazoa; phylum Chordata; class Lepidosauria; order Squamata; family Lacertidae; genus Podarcis; species Podarcis filfolensis. The sequence goes on along the minus strand of NC_139604.1, from coordinate 26,879,828 downwards.
ACTTACCCAACAGTAGGATCGACAGCTATTCCTCTAGGGTTTCCCAAGCTTTCAGCAATAAGAGTTACTCGATTAGTTCCATCCAAATTTACCATATCAATTCTGTTGACACTGGTTTCTACTATATAGAGCTTGTTGTTAATCCAGTCCACAGCTAGGTTTTCAGGTGTGTCGACTGAAACATTTAAAACTTCATGGATTTCTGAGCCATCAATGCCAACTGAAAAAACCTGAAAGTAAAGTTTGAATTACAATGGTGAGGTCTTTGGACATTTAGAGCCCACTCTGAATACAGGTCTAGCATCAGCAATCAAACTTTTGTCTGCACAGACCACTTGAAATTTGTTGAGTCCTGGCAGATCCCTTAAATTATTTTTCTGCCTGTTGTAACAATTGTAATGTGCTGTATTAGATGCTGTGTGGTTTTCACTGTATTTCACTGTATGTTTCTTTTATTTCTTATATACTGTATTTTATTGTAAAGCAATTTGAATTCCATAGAATTCAATACAAGAACAGAATAAAATACAACACGATATAAAAAATAAAAGAAGAAAAATACAATTAAAAATCAATATGAAGACTGAATGTGATGGATGTGCCATCTCCCATCTTCAACCACAAATGCACAGACATGTCATGGACCATCGGAGTGAAGTTTGTGGACCACAGATTGGGAGCCCTTGATCTAGGGGATGCAGAGGAAAGGGCTACAGATGAAGGCAAATGTTCTCCACATCACTACTAACCAATTTATTCTGAGAGACAAATCCTTTCTGCTCCCAAATATAGTTTTTTGTTTGTTTGTTTGTTTGTTTGTTTGTTTGTTTTAGTAACTGGACAGCAGAATATTTTTAAGGGCATTTGCAAGGCAAGAGAAAAAGCAACTTGTTCTTCTTAACTCATATTCCCAATTTTTTAAAAGTAATTACTCTTGAACCATTTGGATTTGAAGCTGAATACACCTTTTGGATTACATGAACTTAATATAAGCAATGCATAAAAGCAATGGAATAAAATATTGGCCCATAGCACAACACACTGTCAATATTTCTTACCTAGAGCTCAATTATCTGTAATATACTTGAGGAATATTTGATTTTTATCTCCTCAGAGAACACAGTACTTTCACATTTTAAATGATCAAGTTTCAAGAAATTGCAAAGGAAAAAATACACTCAGTTTTGAAAGAATGTCTACTATTTCTCTTAATTAGGTTTTTGGACTCCATTTCCAATCATATTAAGAGTTGCTCAAGATAGTACCATAGCATAATAGCGTGCTTTGTTTGATAAATCACATGTAAGAGCATAGCTTGCAAGTGCGGTCATTATCATAAAACCATCTCAAAGTTCGTTTTTGTTGGGAAACAAAGGAGGGCCCTGCATCTGTTCCGAGAAATGAAAAGTTATCAACACATCCTGCTCTTGGATCCCTCTGCTCCAAAAATGCCATTTTGCTCGACATTTCAACCTACCTTATCTTGCACTGTATCTGTCCAAAATACTCTACGCAGCTGAAAATGAAAGTCCACACCGACGGCGACTCCACGGTTCCGGGATCGGACTAGAGTCTGAAAACTGCGTCCATGAACATCTCCAACCAGCAAATCACGGCCATTAGAAAAAATAACTGAGGCAACTCCAGCTGAAAGAACAGATAGCATTAATGTGCCATTTCTTGTGCAGTTGGGCATTAGCTAGAAAACTACAGAAAGAGTGGGTAATGACCAACAGCTAACTGTGACAGCTGTGTGTACCACCAGCCTATAAAATATTACCTTATGGGCATACCTATTCTATACATTTTCTAGAATCTGGTTCTCTATGGCAACCCCAATATTAAGGCCCAATTTACACATGAAACAGAGGGTCATGATTCCAAGATTATCTGGATAATGGTCTATACAGTTATCTGCTGTATGAACAGGTATTCATGCAATTCGCATCATAGCCCTATTCCGAACATTTTTCATTTTCTATTGTTTCTTAGGTCAATATACAACCGAGATCTAATCCCACCACCACCAATTCATACAGGTATCTAACTATATCACAGAAGTGCCCATATGGTTACACATTGTGGAAGAAGTCACATAACTGGTGTAACATGTAAACTGGGTCTCATTCTCTGGGAGAAGATGAACTAGTACACATATTTAAAGTGCCAGGCAAAAATTATTTGTTTCTCTTTGACGACTTTCATACTTTAAAAATATGTGCATTGTGTGCAAACCTGCCCAATTTAAAGCACTTTTAAGCATCACCGATTTCTGTTGTGGAGATAAATGCACATTTAAGAAAGCTGCCACATACAACTGGTGCATCTAGCTCAGACTGGAATTTCTTTCTGGAGATATAATAATGGAATGTGGAACCTTCTGCATGCAAACCATAAGTTCGGCCACTGAGCTATGGTCTTGTTTAAACCTCTCCCATCTAAATCAATGGCACTTAGAAATCCTTCAAGGCGGGGGGGGGGGGTGTGTTTGTTTTCATTACTTGGTGAAGGATACTGGGGGGACTTGCTGCCTGGTCTTCCAGCAACAACTGGCTAATAGGTAAATAAATGGTGCAGGCAGTGACAGCAAAGTGCTGGGAGGCCTTGCAAAACTTTAAGCATCTTTGCATTACACTCAAGGGCATTCCATTTATCACAAGCGTATAATCGGCTTTCCTTTCAAGCACCTGTGAGATGACAAGATAATGTTAACTTTCAAAGCATCGCTCAAGGGAGAAAGATCAGCTCCCAGAGCTACTGGCTTACATGAGGTATTGGCTCGGCAGTGGCGGTGATGCTCCAAGACGTAACCTTCTGCACAGTGACACCGATGATGGCCAACGCGGTCTTCGCACACTTGGTCACAAATGCCCCACGTTTTGCAGTCGTCGAAGTCTGTGACACAGACAAGGTTGCTAACATTGCCAAGCACATTCTGTTCACAGAATTCATCACTTTCTTTCTGCCTATTTGCAAGAGTCCTATCTTACACAGATGCAGATGCTTGCTTACTAACAGAAAGATGCCCATCAGATTCAGATGTTATAAACGCATGCCTCTTCCATGTTTTCCAGGAACTTAGGTTCTAAAAATACCCAAGACTTCTGAGAGTATTTTGAGTAAGGGGTCCACAGGACACAGCAGCAGCAGCAGCAGCAACCACAACACCCAGCTCCTCTATGTGGTTGCATTAAGTTTCTATTCTCCTTAAACTCACCCCAGACTGATGCCCATCTTTGGAAAACCGCTGCCTTGGCTAAAATGTGGGCTGCCATTTAATAAAGATGACACACAGTAACTATATGAGGCAGCATGTAATGCAACAGGTAGAATATTGGGTTTGAACCCTGGTTTCAAGTTTCAAGTTCAAACACTGGCTTTTGCTGCCCAGCCATGAAACAAACTGGGTGCCCTTCTGCCAATCACAACTCCTCAGTGCTCAGTCTACCCTGATCAAAATGAAAAAGAGATGAATTTAGATAAATCAATTTATATGCTCAAATGCTTATTCAAACCAATCCCGAGCACTTGGTCCACTTATTTTACGATAAAAACTCACAGCAACTCTAAATTAAATCAGAGGCAAGTTAACTTGCTCTGTGATTTGTGAAAACCACCTTTCTTAAATGCCAGTAACTATGAGAGACTTCACAAAATCATGCTTTAGCAGAAGGGATAGGTCTAACCAATTTTTTAAAAACAATTGTGTGTTTTTATTAGGGGTTTCTCAGCTGCACTAGAATCTTAACAATGAAGCAAATCATCTAAGTTTTGTCTTCTGACATTTCAGAAATCACCTTGAAGCCAGACGTGCCTCTTATTCTCTCATCTCACAACATTTATAACAGGAGCAAGCAAGAATCAGATTATTGACACTAATTTGGACTCGGCTTTCAGCATTAGAAGATTAAACTCCTCCATCTCAAAAACTGTAAGGACAACTGAAATTGGATTACTTTGCAGGTGAATGGCTTTTCGTTTGCTGTCTGAGTAAGGCAGAATGAAGAACAAACCAAGAGACAAAGGTCTAGTCCTCAGGGAGGATGGGCTTGTACCACTTTAGAAAGGGAAGCTCCCAAATTTGCATACTCCTTCAAACAAACAAAATTATCCACACATAGAAAAAATAGGCTGACAGGAAGAAGACTGGACTGAACCCCTTCTTCTCTGCTAGCTAGTTTTCTGAATGGTGGAAGAACATTCAGCTGTCTGAGAAACCCTCTTTCCGCCATCTATAGTCTGAAGTGGTACTGTCAATATGCACCTTAAGAGAACTAGGTCAAAAGGTAATGGGGAGGATTACATGACCTTATTGTTCTAACTTACACCTTTAAGCATCACACGCTGCAATACTCTGCTTTGTCACGCATGCAGAAAGCCCACTGCATTCACTGGGGCATCACCATATATATAACTGAAGACAAGAGTAACAAAACAATCGGAAAAAGCAAGTAAAAAAGCACGGGCTGTGCCATACATTGGAAAGCACAAAACAAATGAAATGCCGTGAAAATCCCTGAAACGAGAAGTAATCGACTATAGAGTTAAATAACAAAAATCAAAAAGTTTAAGGAAAAAATTAACCTAGAATTAAACAAAGACTTAACGAGATGCCAGCTACAAAACTCGTTTCACTGAACTAATCAGTTTCCTCAGAAGGAAATAAAGAAATTATAAACCTTAAATGATTTTAAACAAACTCAAGAGCAGGGCTGAAACGCTTCCCCAAGTTTACAAAAAAGTATGAAAACCTCAATGGCAAGTTTTAAACATAGCCCTATTTAAGAGAGCCAAGCAGTAGTATTAAGAAATTGAGGACTCAGCTGTAAAAACTCTAGTATTGCCTTTACAAAAAGGTTTTTTTAAAAAAACTTACAAAGGAATACAAGATAAGCTGTTTAGGTTTTAAACAAACCCAAAAACAGGGCTGAAACGCGCCTGACTGCTGATGTTAAAGACTGATGTACTGACACAGCATCCCTATCCAAGAGAAATTCACACCACCCAAAATGCATTGATCTACTATTTGGCAAAATGCAAGCTCAACCATCCCATTGATACTTGTCAAAATGGCCTTTATTGGGAATAAAATGATTAAAACCATTCATGCTTCACGGCATCTAACAGAGCTTGTGTACCTGTATGTTTTTGGAAAACATTTCTATAGATTATGAAGAAATATCCTGCAATCAGATGGTCATTGGTGTTCTTACATTCCCATCAACAAAACTATGAATAACTTGGAAAGCATTATAAACATCTCAACAGGTTCCACATTAATAGGGGTGTTAGGCAAAGTTTGCTGAGATGTGTCAAGTAATGGTTATAAAACAGGCAAACTTGCAGTTAAAATGCATGAAACTGATTGCTATCAGGCAATCTATCAATGGGTTACAATATCAAGCAAATCTGAACCCGTGGGTCACCGTAACAAAAGAAAAAATGGGTAGTAACAATAGCTTTAGAAGATTGAAAGTTCTTAACATCCATGACAATTGTGGGGAGGAAGTTAAGAGATGGACGATCAATATCTCAACATTCTTCACTTACCAATGCAGGTGCGGCTGTCATTGCTGCTGATTATGTATCCTGCAGGACAATAGCATGTTCCTCCAGAAGGGGAAGAGTGACAGCGGTACTGGCAGCTCAACGCTGCACAGCGAGATATGTCTGCCAAAAACAAAGTCATTTTGAATATCGCCCTTAAGACACAGTATGAGCAGCTTGGTTCTGCAGACTGAATCATACAGGTATTTTGTCACACACACAAACACACACACAATATCTGTTTCAGCAAACAGGGAACAAATGGGGAACCTTAACTATAAGCCAATGTGTGCACAATGCAAAGACATCACTTGGGAAATGCAGCCATTTTGCACCATGAGCTCATCCAACAGCTATGTTCACAGGCCCTGTCAAACACATAACTACTAGTGTGCAATTCAAGCTTAGGAATTGCACCCCAGTAGTTATGTGTTGGATGATTCCAGGTAAGCATTCATCTTAGGGGACTGCCACTGATCTCTGTAGACAAATCATACTTAAAATTACTGAGCCAACTTTTATGTAGAAGAAGCATTGCAAAATATCAGAAAGGGTGTCCCAGACTTTGTGAATGCAAGTTAAACAAAGTCTTGCTCCCTTTTCTTCTTTCCAATACTAGGTTCTCAGAGATGAACCATAGTTGCCTAGATGGCAAGACTGATCCTTCCACACACTTTTGCATGTGCTATTTACTCACTGCAGTGTCTGCCTGCAGTTATGTTTGTTTCATCTTCTCTGCCTGGGCAGTCCGGAGTCCCATCACAGACTTTGCCAATTGGAATACACTGTCCTGACAGAGGGCAGGCCCATTCACCAGGGTAGCATTCTCGATGCCCGCTCTCTAAGGAACAGAAGAGAGAATCATTACACAATATCAAATAGTATTTCAGGTTTGAAGAAGCATTTGTTATTTTGAGGGGTGGGGTTGTCATTAGCTATCTGAGCTGTAGCGTAACTAGAAAAGCCTCCATCAACCAATCTTTTACTTCTTTCTGCCGCTCTCTTTCAGCTTCATGGTACTTAAGAACACAAACTTTTCTATTATTTCCAGAGACCAATTCACACATTAAGCAGAAATGAACCTTGGTTTGCCCACAAGGCAATGGCTGCCTCCAATCACAGCTCCTTGACATGCCTGCTTGTAAGATATTCCATGTTTGCAAATCGTTATCGCTCATAATCACACATTGTATGTTGAAACAGAAACTTAAAATGGATGAAGTGGCTTCTGTTTCTGCAAGGGGGAAAACAGTATGGCAGAATACAGGCTGAATTTTAAAAAGACTGAGAATGTGTGTGTAATGGTAGAACTCTTACTGATTTCAGAAACATCTGTCAGGTTGAACAAGGAATAAGTAACTGGGATGGCATATAGGGCCTCATTTAGGACAGCCTATGGTCACACCATTTTGACAAATATGTCTTGTGTTCCACTTACATATCTTTCTAACTAGGAATTAGACCTTTCTGGCATGTATTATGTGTTTTGTGGCAGATATTTTTTTTTAAGGATCTTGTCCTTTAAGTGTATATTATGATTTCATCACTTACCACATTTTCCCACTAACACACCCTGAGTTTAAACAAAACCTCTGATATTACGTCTTGAGTGCCAAAGTGCAGTTGAGGATTGATACATCATAGTCTAATGTTCTGGACTGAACTTGGTAACAAAAGCTACATACTGCTTTAAAAAATGGACATGTAAAAGGGGGTGCAAAAATATGGCAAGTTATCTTCTACCTGCATTCGTATAAATCATCACCCAGAAGGGGCAGGAAAGTTACATTTCCAAATGTCACTACTTTTGAAGCCAGTTTATTTCATTGCTTACCGCATCCTATTTCATCTTCATTATCTTCACAGTCATCATCTCCATCACATATCCAGCTCTGATGAATACAGCGACCGCTTGGGCAAGTGTAGAAATTCCCTTTACAAGTTGCATATGCTGAGGAAGAGAACAGCAAAAAATAATAATAAAGAATTCCCCATATGCCAAACTTTTCACACTACCTCCCTGGACTCTAGACATATGTACATGGAAATAAAACTTGCTGGAGCAAGCTCAGACCACCAAGGTTTGGTGCACAATGCTTCTGCTGCCTTCTTAACTTCTTTCTTTTCTACCAGGCCTGCAAGCAGGAGCACAGACAGCTGAACTGGATGAAAGCAGTAGAGCAGAGCAGACCAGGAGGGGACCCACAACCACACATTACAAAGGCAGGAGAAAGACTGTCTTTAGGAAAGAAGCAGAGGTGCCTTCTATTCCAGCCCCCAAACAAATCTTCCTTCAAAGAATCTACCTCCAAGAGCACATAGTGGAGAACATCCCCAGTATTTCTAGCCTACCGTAAAGCAACAAGGAGGAAGAATTTTTGTCCCATGTTACTGAGCTTAGCTATGTTGACAGAGATATGTCCCATCTAGGGATTTTAGTCACGGGGCATCAATCTTCAGTGTACATGCACACACACACCAGTTTGAAATGGTCCAGGTTTGAGTGAACCTGCTCCACTGCTGGTAAAACTCATAGGTACGCTGTCCAATATTCTAAACAGTACATTTCATGCTTAGTTCAAGCTCAGCCTCAATGTCAGGTATGGGGAAGCTGTGGCCCTCCAGCTGTGGCTGTTGAACTCAAATTCCCATCAGCTCCATACAGCATGGCCAGTTATCAAGGATGATGGGAGTTGTGGTCCAACAGCAACTGACGAGCCGCAAGTTCCCTATCTCTGAGCTGTAAAGTAGTGAAAGAAGCCCAAGTGAAAACTGACGTACTGCAAGAGTTTTCATCGCTCCTGTCTCCACAATCATCATCGTGGTCACAAACAAAGGCTCGGGGGATACATTCTCCATTTCCACACTGAAACTGGGCATTGGAGCATCCACGAGCTGAAAAGAATGGCAAACACATGAACGTGGTCTAGAAAGAAATGCCAGCATTTTGGTTATTATGATCAAGCACACCAGTTGAATCCTCCATGGTGTGCATATGCAGTACTTACTGCAGTTGGTTTCATCAGAGGCGTCTCTGCAGTCCACATTGCCATCACAGCGTTGGCTTGCATTAAAGCATGCTCCATTGGAACACGATAGCTGATCACACGTTGGGTACTCTGCAAGGGGAAAGATGCTTTACTCTAATGCATCAGAGGAAGCAGTTAGGCTATACATCAGCAACGGTGGCAGATGGACTCCAGCTTCCATCAGCCTCAATCACCATGGCCTATGATCAGAGATCTTTGGGAGTTGTGGTCCATCATCTAAAGCAGGCATAGGCAACCTTCGGCCCTCCAGATGTATTGGACTACAATTCCCATCATCCCTGACCACTGGTCCTGTTAGCTAGGGATCATGGGAGTTGTAGGCCAAAACATCTGGAGGGCCAAAGGTTGCCTATGCCTAATCTAAAGGGCCATCTATTCCCCTCCTGGCTGTTCATTATGTCACTTAATTTTGTTTTCATTGTTGCTTTGTGAAACATCCATCTTCATCCTTCTTTGCCACTGAGCTCTTGAATCATCCACCAGTTTTCCCAAGACTGCAAGCAATCTATGAAGTCCGCTTGGGCATTATTTACTTCTTCCCCAGAACCAAAACCAACCCAAGACATTTCACTGTCTGTGACAGAGCAGCAAATGGCAACTGAGGTCAAGGTGTATGGTATCCAAGGGCAGTCAAGTTATTCTAACACTTATGGCAGAAAATCACCCAAGCACTTCTCTTCCTCCCTGGCAGAAGAAATAGAACAGCAATACATTAAATAAGTAGTGATTTGCTAACTAACTAACGGCAAAATTTCACAATGCTCAAAATCAGCTGCCCGAGGCAACCACCTCACTCTGCCTAATGGTAGGGCTGGCCCTACCCAGAACAATCCTAGGAAGAGTTTGGGGGAAAGTGCTTGTGCACGCACTCACTCCTACTTCTCTCAGCACCACAAGGAAATGTGATTGACCAAATGGAAGATCTCACAGTGTAGGGTCTCCTCTCACCAACGAGTTTAAAATTTCTTTAAATACAGCTCCCCATGTTCAGATGACTGGGGGAATTCAGATGTTGTCATTCACTTCTTATTTCTGGTTCAAGCTTTGCAAACAAAGGGTACCTGCAACCGCAGAGCTGCAGAACCTCTAGACCTATAACTACAATAGCATTGTTTCCCCTTAATCTTTGCCATAGTTCATTAACTATTACTATTTTAATTCATTTGAAGATTTTTATTTCAGATTTAAAGCGCAGTTTTTTGTTCCAACGTTTCCTATTGTGTTTCTAAATCATTGTCTAAATGAAGCAACCGTAGTAAAACCTTATGAGCCCAGGGCAGGATAATCATCGGGGACAGCTGGTCATTAGGGGCTAATGGGATTAATCTTGACAATATTGTAACAGCTGCTAGCTGCTCCAGAGACAGTGGCACGTATATGTGGTGTTGTAGACAGTGCAGTTGAAATGCTTCATTAACACATTCTTCAGCCAGTCTTCAACTTGGTGTAGCTGAGGGCTCCAGCTACTACAGCATGAAAACCACCGGGAATGCCCAACATGCCCCAAAAGTGGAAAATGCCAGCAATGATATTCCTTTGCCATTGATGATGCTTGGATTTGTGCCTGGTCCTAGAGACCATCTACAGCAGCAGCAGGAGGAGGAGGAACAAAACACCGACGATTTCAGCAGCATGCACCAGCACACTATGTGTCAGCCATAGTTAATTTGGGCATCAGTTGGCATTCTGATTCACATAGCAAAAATGTGTTGGCCCAACCACAGTTTCCCTACAGTTTAGCAGCACAGTGCAGAAGCAAAATAGTAAGTCATAGTTGGTGCATTAAGATGCTTGTCCATAAAAATGGCAAATTTCAGGTGTCAAGAAATCAGGTTAGGGTTGGGTTGTATGGAGGCAGAATGTGTACTTCCCTGAGCTAGTAGGATGCATGTAAGGTAAGTCTGAACAGGACTGTAATAATAGCTGCTACAATCTTCAAAAGACCAGGCGTTTTAGAGTTTCAGAGCTTCAGCTGGGGTGGGGAATAGGGTTGAAGCTTGGTTACATTTTGTTAATAGGAAAGCATGAAAGAAATATGGGATTAAAAATGGCTCCTATAAAACTAAGGGAAACTTTAAGTGTAAGGCAATTAGACCCACTCTAATTTCCGTGCTTTCCTTCTACGTTCTTCACAATGGTTTTATCTGAAATGTTCTTGAGAGAGAAGCCAGGATTCTAAATCAGAGCAATGCATTTATGTAAGTGGAGAAAACCATTATTTTTATGAAGCAGAAACACTAATTAAATGGATTGGAGCTGAAACACTGGTCTGATGTTTATCTTAGCCTTTGCATGGGTAGTTTTTTCTTGCTGTTAATCCCATTAGCAGTAAAATGGGCTGTGGCCTTCGATCTGCTTGTTCCATTTTACTTTGCCTGTAACTGCAGAGCACTGTGCATTTGACCAATCTCTTAAATATCATACCCCATTCAGAAACATTGTTTATCTCCTACACAGTTAAACCTACCTCCAGCAATGCCAATTGCCAAATAGAATAAAGGCTCTTCAAATTCTGCTGGAGAAACCAAATTCTGTATGTCTTCATTTTCAGAGTTGTTTCAACAGCAGCTCGTTGCCTTAAAGCTCTCCTCGTCTTTATTGGGTGACAGTATTTTCGTTCATGGGTCCCATTCTTTAATTCTGACTTCAAAGCACTGCTATTTATCTTCACTTCTATTGAACATTATAGCTGAACCCAGTCCACTGGCTTTTGCAAGAGAATTTTATACAGAAGCTAGTCACAGGCAGTCACATGCCTCATGATATTGGGGACATTTTTCTGCAGGGATTTTGCAGAAGGGGTGTACGTTGCTCTATTAGTGAACCCTATTAAATGGCCTTGATGCATCAATAAATCTGTGTAGACAGATCTTTCCAGGGCTGAAGATCCTGCCACATGAAAGATTCTTAGAATGGAGTGTGGTAAAAGAGAGCTATGAGGGGCTCATATTGTTTGTCACTTTATCCACATTGTATGCCCTCCAAAACATTAGCACACTTTTGCTATTCGCTGCCATTAGGTTTCCCATAATCAGTGCCATGCTCCTATCTTTAAGACCCCACACTAACAGGCACCTCCCTTCTGTTGATTAAGAAGGTTTGTCAACACCAACCCTTTAATTAGTCATAATGACTGTTGCTGAAAGATATGAAGCCTTCCCTCAGTCCAAGGCTGAGTCTACCACTCTGTAACAATCCCAGGATTTATTGGTCCAAGGATTACTAAACGGAGATCAGGCATTAACCCTGGGTCTCCCACACTGCTGTGCGAAACTAATCACCTTAAAGCAATGACAGGCCCACTTAACTGATTTGGCTGGGAGCAGGCTTTAAAATTAAACAGAGTACTTTTGAACTTTTACACTTTAATTTTCGTGCTTCACTGACAAAGTTTAGCAAAAACTACAGAATTCAATTAAATCCACTGACTGAGGCATAGCCAACCCGGTGCCCTTCATATGCTGCTGGACTACAAAGCCACTTCTGATGTCAGGAAGAGGTGGTGTTGCAGGCTTCACGCCCCCAACACACACGCGGGGCTGGCTTCCAGCCCCACGCGAACAGGGGAATCCTCGGGCAGCATCATCTCCTGAGCCAGCCAATCAACTGGCTCATGGGGCATGGCTTGCCTCATTTAAGGCAGGCGTGGCCCCAGGATCTCCCTCTTTGGGTCCCCGCAGCTGGTAAGGTTTTCCCACCCACCCGCCCTTTAGGTTCCCTTTTGACCTTGCTATGGACCTCAGTTGGTCACCATTAACAGGCCTGGTAGGAATTTTTTCCACTTGGCAAATTGGCACCGGCGATTTGGTTTTTCGCCTACCTTTAGCAAATCGTCACAACTCACTTGGTTTTGGCGGTTAGTCATTGGTAGGGGGTATTGTTATGCAGATCTGCTGGGGGGGACACCATCACCTCTCCCAAATATTGAAGGGTAGTCCGGTAAAGGATTCCAGGGGGCGTGGCCTCGTCCGAAGCCTATGGAGGCCAGGGCCTAAAGCGCACCCCCCCCCCCCCGAGCGGTGACCCCTGGGGAGTACCTAGTTGATGTGCATCAGCAGGGTTCCCCCTGCTGGTGTTAACCCTTCCCGGTCTTCAAGCAAGCAGGCTGAAGCCAGACAGTCTGATAGGACCAATGCCTAAGCCAATACCGCTCTTTACCTGTAACCAATAAAGTTGTGGCCTAATTTCGCCCATTAACCTTAAATATCTGTGTCACGTGTCTTTATTTCTGCTGGTGGGAGGCAGGAACTCGCCACGCAACTCCCATCATACCTCAGCATAGTCTATGCTGGCTGGGGCTGATGAGAATTGCAGTCCAAAACACCTGGAAGGAACCACAGTGGCCTAATTCTGCTGGATAAATGAACTGTCTCTAAGGCACGTTGATGAGAAATTGTTCTTAGAACTCATGGAAATGGTGAATGGAAATCATTATTGGAGATTCATTATTGACCAGAGGGAAGAAAAACCTTTATTGCAGGCCTATGAGAATATCAGGGCAGGAAGCAGAATGTGGTAAGGAAGGCTGCCCATTAATAATGCATCTTTCAGAAGTTCCACAATTAATAGTTATGTTCCTATAGACTACCTTTGTCTACAGTTTTGGGAAACACATTGTGGTTTGTCCAAACTAACATCCGTAAGGTTCCCCCTTTGGTCTAATGTACGTACGTAAATTGTTTCACAGAAATACGACACACAATGTTGTTGTTGTTGTTGTTGTTTGTCATACCCACTCTGGTAGTTAACACTGTTGCATAGGATAACAAGCGGCCATAATGAACAATAGGCAATAAGCCATGGTACTCAGAGCCCATGTTTAATAAGCAAATGGTGCAAGCAGATGTCCACGATTACACTGTAATCCCCATAAGCTCTCTGCTGCTCGTTTCTTTTTAGCCTACTCTTGTCATGACTAGCTGACCCTCATTTGTCAATCAAAAGGGTGGGAATCATAGATGGTGTGGAAACAATGGGAAAGAAGTTAGTCTGGACACATCCACCCAGAGACTTAATCATTAAGAAAAGAAGAAACAAAAACATGCTTTCAAGTAATCAAGTTTTCCTCTACCAAAGGCACATTACAAACTATTTTCTCCTATAAAGGCCACACTTGCCAAGATATGAAACTTCTTTCCAGCCCTAGTACTTGGCTCCTTAAACCACTGGCATACTCATAGTCTTTAGTGCCGCTGGCATACTCATAGTCTTTGAGGTTGTCTGTGGTTCTGTTACATGGGAAAATTCCAAGCTGGCTTCTCTTGGATGCCATTTATTCCAGTTTGTGTCTGAACCGCTTACAGTTTTGGATGTGTTATTGGTTTTAGCGAATGAAAGGGATAAAAGGCTGTTGGCTCATCATAAATGCGATCTTTCCTTGTGCAAGCCATTCAAATGTTTTTTGCCTCATAGATAAAGTTGCAGAATATTCCAATCCGGTAGGGAATTGGCTAAGGCAGCCTTACCCAGTCCTGGGTCTGCTGATGTTGTTGGGCTACCACTAACACCATCTCTGAGCTTTGGCTGAGGATGATGGGGGTTGTAGTCCAACAACAGCTGGAGACCCAAAGTTTGAAAATGCTGAGCTAAGTACTGAGGCCAGTGGTTCTAAAAATACCACTACAGATGAGTTTCGACGTCTAGCTTCAGCTATTTTATGGATATCACTTGCTACAGATGCAGAACTCATGGCAAACTCCATCTTCTATGTATGAAGTACTATCACCAAACACTACAAAAGTGGGTATCAAAACAGGAATGGCAGGTTGATATGGCTGGTGGCTCACCACCTGACAACCACAGGTTCCAGCATCCTATGTTTACTTTGGCCTAGATTTTGTTACCTACTTCCGGAGAAAACAATATGTGGTTATGTCCTAGGCAGGTGGGGGACACCTGCCTCACAACCTGTTTCATGGCAAAACTAATTCACTCTCAATATCTGTCAGCTATGCCAGAAAAGCAAACTGAGAGTAGCTTAAAAGTACAATAAGCATCCCTTTGAAAAAGGCAGCCTCAGACCTGTGTTATAATTAGCCTTTTCTTACACAACAATATCATTCAACAAGGACCCTTCAAGAAGGACTCTACACAGTGACAGCGGACACAGCAGGCTGGTTTTGCTCCTGAAACCCACAGTCTCTACTTTCTGGCTCCTATACACCTAGTGCTTTAGCACTTCTACACGACTCCCAGTGCCTTCTCTCAATTTCTGTATCAAACTGCAAAAGAAGCATTTCGCTTTCTGCAGCCCAAATAAAAGGTACTTGATCTTCATTTGAATAACGGGGTTCTTTGACATGTTTGTTTTACACCCAAAAGTCTAAGTCCATAGATTATGTCAAGGATGGGGAAACTGTGCCCCTCCAGAATATGTTGCTTGACTACAACTCACATCATCCCTGACCCCTGGCCTTGCTGGTTGCAGTTGATGGGAGCTAGAGTTCAACACTATATGGTAGGCCCCACCTCTGGCTGGTGTCCCCAACTGCATATGCTTGTTTTTCCAAACCAAACTGCTTATGCTAACTTTGGGCTGTTATCTCTTTGTTTAGCATCAGAAAAAAGAAGGGAGGGAGGGAGGGAGAGATTCTTACAAACCATACCCCACAACATAGCAATAATTCAGGTAATAAGTCTTAAAACAATGTAGCTGTTATAAGAGCATCAACACTAATCCATGAAAGAATCTGCAATGAAATTTTGATAACAAGAAGCATATTGTGGCCATTTCTGTCCATCAACAAACCTCTTAATCTTACAAATTGATTAAAATGCCAGCGAGACAAGGGATGAAACCAAATCTAGTGCTAAAGATTGAAAAGTACTCACGGCAGCCTCTCTCGTCTGTTTCATCTGTGCAGTCTTTGACTCGATCGCACCTGTATTCTCCTGAGATACACTGTCCGTTTGTACATGTAAACTGCTGACTGGAGCATGTTCGCCCAGCTGCAAAACACAGTTTGCTTAGAAGTGCATCACTTATACAGAGAGAAAAAATATTACTTTTTCTGTTTGAAGCTGTTTCCTATCTCTCTCTGTATCCTTTTTTTTTTTTACTTTATTCTATTTTCTACTATGTATTCTGTAAAATGGTTTGTCTGTCTGAGGTGGCGGAGGCAGTGCCATTTTGGATCAAGATGGCAGACCAAGCCATTCCAAACAGCACAGATTTGGAAGGCTCTGAATATACTGTTGCCAAATCTGGTGTGACGGTTCCAAACTGTGCCAATCCGGATGCCTCCGAAGATGCACTGTCGCCCAATTTTGTGTTATGCTTGCAAACTCGATTCCTTTATGAGGTGGTCCAAGGACTTGTCAGTCACTTCTCTCCTCAGTTTTATCACAAAAGATAAAACACCAGCTGGAGGAGCACCTGCTGCCACCATGCCTACTGCAAAGGATGCCCTGCGAATACTTGAATTATGTGTCCTCGCTCTCAGAACAAAAACTGAACAGGAAAAAACAACGCTGTCACTATGGCTCTGTTGTATGCAGATGGATTCACTTTGAACATTTCAGAGCCTTAGAAGGGATTTGCAGTCATATTTCTCATGAACAAATCCAAACCAAGTGCAGTTGGCTGCTGCCATTACTTATCAACTATCACTGATAAAATCCTTCAGTCACAAAGGTAAGGTAAAGGGACCCCTGACCGTTAGGTCCAGTCGCAGAAGACTCTGGGGTTGCGATGCTCATCTCGCTTTACTGGCCGAGGGAGCCGGCGTACAGCTTCCGGGTCATGTGGCCAGCATGACTAAGCCACTTCTGGCAAACCAGAGCAGCGCACGGAAACGCCGTTTACCTTCCTGCCAGAGCGGTACCTATTTATCTACTTGCACTTCATGCTTGTGAACTGCTAGGTTGGCAGGAGCTGGGACGGAGCAACGGGAGCTCAACCTGTTGTGGGGATTCGAACCGCCAACCTTCTGATCAGCAAGCCCTAGGCTCTGTTGTTTAACCCACAACGCCACCTGTCATAGGAACCCGCTAAACATCAGCCTGAAGGAGAAGAATGAACAACCCCTGTTCACTGTGGTGCAATGGCCAGGTGAGAGAGATGCTGCTGTAACAGTAGGTTTCCTGTATCAGAAGAATGTTGGACTAGACTGTCTTTGAGGTCACTTTTAACACTTATGGTTCTGTGAGTGGATGGAAAGAGTAACACTGGGCTACCTTTTGCGAGTGTCCAAAGTGCGGCTTGCTCTCTAGTACAATAGTTGGGTGACCACACACAGCAAGCAACAAGTGCATCTTCCTGAAAATGACTCGAAAACAGAAGCAGGACTTTGCTTTACAGCCACTTCCCAAAGGTCTTGAGTTAATGTGTAGACGTGCAAAACTAAAGCAAGTGTCATGATTTAGTCCAGTGATGGCTTAGAAATGCCTGGATTTTGCCCTTTACTGATTCCTTAGTAGATGTGTAACTATTTGTGGCAGTAGCCCCTAGTCAAAGGGTGATGAGGACAAAGAACAAGGTGAGCTTGTCTTTCTTTTCTAGAGTGTGCTAAAAATAATAATAATCTGAAAGTCTTATCCTTGGTCAATAATCCAAATCTTGATCTGCAGCACAACTGGGGAAATTAGTTCCCAGAAAGTGAGTATCTGAACAGAATTTGGGTTGGCTTAGCAATTCCCGTAAATAACATGAGCACAGGGAAAATTTCAACATTGTCTGAACATAAACCCACAACAAGCCCTCCTGGACCCTAAACTTCAGGGCAAGTAATTGCACTTCTTTATCCATCCAAATGCATCCTAGCAACTCTTGTGAGGTTAGTTGCTCTTCTTCCCATTTCACTTAAGTTTTGGATTGAATTTATGATTGCACTGTTAAGGTCCCTAAAACGAAGTCCAAAGGTTAGCTTCTTTCCACAAAAAGTCTTAAAGCAACTTACAAAGATAAAAACCCACAACCCACCCATCAACAAAGGCTTGAAAGGTCACTTAATGGGTAAAATAGGATGCTACCTTCTATCAGATTGGACCACTAGTCCATCTAATTCACTATTGTCTACTCTGATTGGCAGGAGCTCTTCAAGGTTCAGACTGGAGTCTTTCCCAGCTGTACCTGGGAGACAACAGGGATTCAACATGGAACCTTCTGTATACAAAACATTTGTGCTGTACAACTGAGCTATAGGAGTCACTGCTAGTTCATAACTTACGACATTGTTGACGTTCATCAGAGCCATCTTCACAGTCTTCTTCATCATCACATACCCATGGCAGAGGAATGCACTCTCCGTCGCTGTGGCACTGAAACTGATTTCCTTCACAGGTGGGATGTGCTAGTGAGGGTAAGCAAATAATGTTTGAAACCACCAGCTTGGATGTTAGGTAAATAAAGAGATTTAGCTACTAAAATGGCCTCAAGTCTTAACAATATGCTCTTGGTGCAAGTATGCTAGCTTTGTCATGCCATTTGGCTGGGCTAGACTGGAAGACACCTTTCCGATGTCACAGTAACGGAGACAAAAACTTTAATTTGCCTCTGGCAAAGTTCTCCAGTTTTATCCTCCGTTTATCTTATAAACCAGCGGTGATCTCTAATAAGGAAATAGAGCCACGATGTCAATGTCAACATACATAAGTCAAACAGGTGCATGAGGGAGCAGACATCATAGTCAACAGATGTGTGTCGCAGAGTCCTGGAATACCCAGTTCCAGAGAGTCCTACAAATACCAATTCCCTAAACATACCATGAAGGGATGGAAAGCAACTCCCTTCTCTTCTTAAACCTTAAATACCTCCACATTCACTATGCCTGTCTTATTCTGACTTTAACTGACTTCATATTGCACCTCTTCTCAATTAACACTTCATGTTACCACCTAGCCCCCATTGCTGGCAACGTTTCATAATCCAAGAGACATGGGAGACTGTAAGAGAAAGCCAAAGCAAAACAGACCGAGAAGGAAACATATATAACCGTCTTAATCACTCAGTTGATTCAACCAGTCAACAGACCTCACAATAAGACCTAGACATCCATTATAAGATCAGATAACTCTACTGACTGGAGGGTAAACATGGTTACATTTATTTGGATAAAGTCTTAGCTCGAAACTTCTAAGTTCTGCCGATAAACAGAAGACTCACATCTCTGCATCTCAGATGAAGCTCTCTCTCCTCCCTCTCCCAACAGCTCTGCCGTCCAGTCCACAGCTACCTCTTACAAATGGGGGTTATGGCTATTCCATTACATAGCTTTTATCTGTCATCCCACTAGGGTTAAGGAAACAAGGGCTCCTTTTCCTCCCTCAGTACCCCCAGTTCTCTAAAATAAGAGAGAGAGAGAGAGAGAGAGAGAGAGAGAGAGAGAGAGAAGAAGAAGGAGGAGGAGGAGGAGGAGGATGCTCCCATGTGGGTGTTGACTTTTATATAGAAGCACTTATCAACCAGTACTCTAACATGACAAATTCCATTTACTGTTTTACTCCTTGAATTAGTAGTCTTTCCCCCTTATCTCAGTCCAACTGGAGGCATGTCAAGCCACCAGCTTCAGTCCACAAGCTAAATAAAATCACTTAAATAAAATCTATAAAGCTGTATGATGACATCATGGGGCAATTGTAGAGTCCATCTGAGAGACTCCACAACCAGCCGCCAATCCAAATAAGGTTCTACATCTCCTTTTTCTATGCAGCTCCTCTACAAACATTGTGCTGAGGTCCTCCATAGTCTCCAGCCATTCAGTAAGCACTCTCTGGTTCCTTGCAATTCTCAGCATAATTGTAGAAGTCCGGCAATGCTCACTAAGCCACATGCTGGAAGAAGGCGGAAAGTCTGAGAGGCTACAAGGGTAGGGGTGGTTAAAGTGCCTTCCACACAAAAGTAAAAAACAGCCTTGCTGGGTCAGACCAAAGGTCCACCTGGTCCACCATTCTGCTTCTAAACATGACTAGCCTGACTAGACCTGACTATACACAAGCAGAACACAAGAACAACAGTCTCCGGGCAGGAAAAAAAATCATTTAATTATTGTGGCTTAACAGCCACTGGTGGATCTATCCTGCATGAATTCATCTTCTTTTTCTAAATCATCTAAGCTAGTGGCCATTATGCTAATAGCAATGGCTAGATTTTATTTTATTTTTTAGCACAGGGCATGGGTACACACACGTTTTGAATGAGCTCAATTTCACTTACGGCAGCCAGCTTCATCGGAGTCATCCGAACAGTCCCTTGCTCCATCACATCTCCAGTCGGCGGGGATACAGCGTCCATTTCCACAACGAAACTGTCCACTTTCACACCCTGAAAGCAAGCAATACAGCTTGTGTCCTTACTTTTGTATCAAACAGCAAGTACAGTGGTACCTCTGGTTGCAAACGGGATCCGTTCCGGAGGCCCGTTCGCAACATGAAAAGAACGCAACCCGCAACAGCGCGTCTGCACACGCGTGGGTTGCGATTCGCCGCTTCTGCGCATGCACGTGACGTCATTTTGCATGTCTGCGCATACAGGAGCAGCAAAACCTGGAAGTAACCCTTTCCGGTACTTTCGGGTCGGCGCAGGACATAACCTGAAAGAACGTAACATGAAGCGGACATAACATGAGGTATGACTGTAGACAATATGACGATCTTCAAACACAGTCTTACAGAATGCCTTGCCACACATAAAAAGGCCGAATTCTGCTTTCAGTAGTAGACCAATGTGATTTCACACAAGACAGCCACAAGTCAAACCATGTAAACACCAAACCATGACGCCCATTACTGCTGTTAAGAAGCCAAAAAAATACACGACAAAGCTAACATTTCAGCAAACGTTGAACCCATTTGTCACAAATAATCCACATACTTCTATTTTAAAATATAGTGTCACATTCATGAGATGTGTTTGGATCGTGCCTTTAGATCCCCTTGCAGTTATACAATGCAGAGAGAGGAATCTAGGTCTAGGAATCTATCTACCAGTGACGTTGGGAATGGTTTTCTATGGTTGGAGAGCCATTCCTTGGTCTGAACTGTCCATACAGATGGTTGTAAAGCTGCTATAGGAATGCACAGTCCAACATTGGTAATTTTTATCTCTTCACATGCATTTATCCAGGTACAGAAGAAGCCTTCAACCAGTGTATTTCAAAATACCACTATTCCATTTATCTGTTTTGAAAATGTCATTATATGGTACAACAACAAGGAAAATCTTTCTATCCAGTGATGTGTAGAAAAAAATTCAAACAAATATTTTTCCATGGAAATCTTTCCATTTTTAGAAATGCACTGTTTCTTTTAAAAAAATCTATTAGTAACATAATGAAAGGAAAGAAGATGTCAAATTTGGCAACTGGAATGGGCAGAATACTGGTGCAAATCTAAAAGATGTACAGTGGTACCAGGTTAAGTACTTAATTCGTTCCGGAGGTCCGTTCTTAACCTGAAACTGTTCTTAACCTGAAGCACCACTTTAGCTAATGGGGCCTCCAGCTGCCACTGCGCCGCCGGAGCACGATTTCTGTTTTCATCCTAAAGCAAAGTTCTTAACCTGAGATACTATTTCTGGGTTAGCGGAGTCTGTAACCTGAAGTGTCTGTAACCTGAAGCGTATGTAACCCGAGGTACCACTGTAATTCATTTTTTGAGAAGGGTTTTGTGTGCTGGATTATTGCTAAGGCAGAAGGAAAGTACTTTAGTAATATCACAAAGTGGGTAAGCAATGCTGTTGTAGGTGAGATTTGTTCTAAATTAACAAGGCAGTGAAAATGACAGGCAACTGGACAGCTGTTCCCTATAAACACATTCAATCAAGTCGTGTTTCATGAAGTTTCAGAAAGGATGACAGTTCAAAGGGCAAAAAGCAGCAGCAAAAAATAACCTCTCTCATCATCTGTCGGACCAAACAAAATCTTGTCTAGTCTTACTAACCAAGTGTTAAAAAATTACTTATTTCCAATTACAACTCATCGGAAAATAACTCATGAGAAACAGGCAACGCCAGTAAATCCTTGAACTCACAATGAGATAAACAGACAACAGATTATCTGAGCTCCGACAGAAAAACCAGGCATATCACCGCTCATAAACACAGCTAAGTGATGCACTCCTTTGGTGTATACCGTAGGGAAACGGCTTTACGTGAGGAATGTTCAAATCTGATTGTCTGGTAGTGACATCCTGATTTATAATGTATCCTACAAATGGTCAGATATTTCGCTTGGATAAATGGTGGTACCGGGTGGTACAGGAACATGTACACCCAAATACCTTCTAGACTAATGCATGATGGTGGTTGGTGGTGCAGGTCTGGGGTTGGTGGTGCAGGTCTCTTATCAAGTACCTTTAAAAGCACAACAACCTCCCTTGCAAAAAATGCCCCGAAGGAATGTATAAATGCATGCTGGAATCTCTGGCCCTTTGATTGAATTCTGCCCTGCAAATGAGAGAATCTTGGGGCTAGTTAAAAAAACAAACAAACCTGAGCTGTTAACAAAGCAAGCAAGAAAGAAAATTACTAAGTAAATGGTGCATACGTGAAACAAGCAAAGGAAACACTGCATTTACTCATTTAATATAGCACAGGTATTGTGTATGCATTGCGATTTTAGGAAGCACGCTGCCCTACAATGTATGTGTTGCACAATTCCATTTAAGAATAACATTGCCCTTTTTTCAAAGTGAAAAACAGCAGGATTAATTACTAAAGCTTAATGGAATAATAGTAACGCTTACAGGCATTCTAACATTACCCAAAAATAAAAAATAAAAAACCCAGCCATTCATATCTACACACAGTTGGTGTTGTAGCAATGCCCGCTTGCACAATTCATCAGCAGACCTACTATAATTCACTTAATTATAGCATGAGTCTTTCCAAACGTAATCTTCTCTGCTGGCTTATTCCATGAATGCTGCAGCCTCAAACTATGATTGCACAAAAGCAAAACAGCCTGCACATGGGTGATTTTATGCTTTCTATTCACTTAGTAGTCACCTACAAAAAAAAAAGTATTCTGTTAAGCTGGAAAGGGTCCTTTGAGGTGAGAAATGAAGGCTAGTAATCAATAGTTTAAACTTTTTTGTCACAAACAGGCCTAAATACATGTTTCACCTGTGAACTAGTAAGCAATAAATTGCAGTCAAAATGTAATTTAGCAACCACAGCAATTTATGCCTATGATATACTCAAAACTTCAGTACAGTACAACTAACCTAGATAGTGCAGATATATATCTACATTGTAATTATAATCCATAATTAATCTATTTTCTGTACACTGCCTTGTTGCTGCACACGAAAGACACCACAGAAATCTTTTCATAAATGCAAATAAAATTAATACAAAAATTGACATTGTGATAAAAATCATTTTCCCTACAACAAAAACTGATGACCTTCTCGATCTGTCCTTGGTAGTTAAGAATATAATTAATAACATTTTCTCATATTTTGAACCAACCTCTGAGGTAGCTTAGGTCCCTTGTTTATATACAGTATGTATTATATATGTATCTAGGATACCTTCACATAGGGATCTACTGCCATGCCATCTATAGTTTAGCCCTATAAGACTGAGATGAGTTCAAAGGAGAATAAAGAATTCCTACATAATTAAGGGCTCATTCTTAACCTCTATGATCACTAAAGAGCAATTAGTCTTTTAACCGTTTGGTTCCCTCTTTGTATCGCATCAGTGCCTGCACTGAGCCTTCAAATAATATAATCATGAGAATTTGGCCCAGTGCTTGCTCCTACCATGAGACAAGAGTGCCAGCTAAGGCAAATCCAATTGGTATGTGACATTTGGAAAGCTATGAACCTCCTCCCTGCCATGTTGATTGTCAGAGTCATGGTAGGGGGTCAATGGGGGGATTTCGCCCCCCACAATGTTTTTGCTTGCTTGGGTCATTCCACTGGGGATTTTAATTAATGCTGAGAGTCCTTGTGGGCCTACAGCCTCCCTTTCCCCTTTGATCTGCTTCCCCTCATGCTGAAAGAGGTATTAAGCATTATCATTTTGCCTTTTAAGTTACATTTAAACAGCAACCAAATGCACAGACCAAGCTTTCAAAATCCACAGAACTCCAAAGAACGCTTGTAACTGCAAGTGTAACCTGGTGGACAACAGCCTCAGCACTGAGAGGGGGAAATTGGGCTCATAAGAAGAAGGCAAATAATTATTGACACTTATTTCACAGGCAATATTTACTTCCTAATAAGCCCTTTTAAAAAATGGCAGGGCAGGAATCAGCTGAAGGCTGCCAAAAAAAAAAGTTATACTAATGAGCTAATTTTCACTGATTTATTTTGACAGCTGCTTCTTTCGGGCTAATGACGGGGCATGAGGGATATCTGTAGGAAATTACCAGTATGTTTCATATACACAATAAAGCAATTAAATCAAAGGTTGTTTTGAAACCATCCACAACATGTATCTATGAATAAAGTAAGGCTGAAGTTCTCGCCTCACTTACTTGGGAATACACCCTGCTGAATTCAACAGGACTTATTTCTCTAAGCATGGTTAAAGTTGCACTGTGGAGTTATGAGGGGGAAACCATTGAAAAAGGAGGGTTTTCCTGTTCCTGTGCTTTATTGTTAGTATATTTTCACAGTCAGGGCCAGCCCAAGGCATTTTGGCACCTGAGACAGACCCCAAAATGGCGCTCTCTTCCCTACCAGGGAAGAAGGGGTAAGGGAAGATCTGCATCAGAAACAAGGGAGGAAGAAAGATTGAGCTCAGGATCTGCTGCCCCAGTGAATCCTGCTACCTGAGGCAGTCGTCTCATCTTGCCTCATGTGTGGGCCAGCCCTGTTCACAGTGTATATTCTCATACAGAATAGGAACACAGGATGTTGCCTTCTACTGGGCAGATCATTGGGTCCATCTAGCTCTGTATTGTTTACACTGTCTCTCCAGGTCAGAGTTTCAGGCAGGAGTCTATCTCAGCCCTAAAGTAGGTAGGCCTAAGCCATTTCTGGGTCTGAATTGTGCCTGGAAAGAATTTGGTAACCAGCACAGCCCTTGCAGGCCAAATGTTGTAGGCTCCTGTAGGCAAGCACCCACAACCATTCTCACTGCTACATTCTGGACCTACTGCAGCTTCCAAAGACACTTCAAAATAATCCCATACAGAGTGCATTGCAATAAATCAATCTAGATGTGACCAAGGCATTTGCCAACTCCTTCCATCTAGATGTAACTAAGGCATTACTTCTTCTTCCAAAGATGGATTTATCCCTCTCTGTTCCCACTCAACCAGATCTCTCCCATTTGCCTTAATCAGCCAAGAAGAGCAAGAGTAAAGTGTATGCACACAGGTTTCACTATCTGAATGCTTGCTATTCGAAAATTCACTTATCCAAACATCAGGAAAGTAGTACTCAAACCTCACTATACACACCACAGATTCAGACAGCCAAACAGCCAGACCTGAGTGGGCAACCAAGTCCCCTTTATCAACTTTTACCAATCCTTAGTATAACAAACATGTCATAACTCAGAAAACTTTCACTGGATGACTCTGTGGATAGATAAGTTTTTTTTAAAAAAAAGTCTGTCATCGCCTACAATTTGTACTGGGTAAAAGCTCCCATTTTATCAAGTTGGAGATTTATTTCCCAATGCAAGCTGCTGGTGTGAAGGTACCGATCCAGACCAGAACTGAAGTAGGACAAGTGTTAAAATCCCATACCAGAGTTCCAAACCAGATTAAATATTCCACCTATTTCAAAGGAAGTGTGCTTCAATTTGTGGTGCAATTAAAAAAGAGTTTTATCACAAATCTGGCATCTTTGTATCCCAATGATTTGGTTGAATAAAATATTCCAAATCTCTACAACAAACATGTGGACTTCAAATACTTTAGCTACACCTTCCTTGGATAATGATGATGATGCTGTGAAAGAAGATTTCTGCCCAAAGGAATTCTTTAGGCACCTTACCTTTTCCATCTAGCAGACCAGTCATCAAAACCCAGTGGCTTTGAAGCCCCGTGCTAACACTGACTGCATCAATCACTTACTAGTGCCATATACATTCTCCAAAAAGATAACTAAGTGACAAGATCTTTCCTTATCTTTTTAGCAGTTCTTTGGAATTCTTTTGCCCATGCACTGAAGGTTGCAATACAAGGCAGGTCAACATTCCAAAAATGAAAGAGATATCTGAAGACCAGAGCTGTCCTAGTCAATGGACCAGAGCATGAGGCTGTTTCGAGATTAAGAACACAGAGCACAATTCCTGAAACTAAAGGTATCCCTTAAAATAAGGTTCCTCGAGCTTTTCCTACACTATTAGGGGTAGAAGATTGCTTGTTTAATGGTGATGAATTGTCGTTTTATTCTAAGTAACTTTGGTACCATATTTATGTGCATGATTGTTTTGTGCTACCTGAATTTTTTTAATAATCTAAGAAATGAAACCCAGCACTAGTGAAAAGGCGTGGTGGTGGAATGGATTAATTGTCTTATCATTCATCCATGCACACAAACCTAAACAACAAACCACCCTCCATTTTTTCTTCTTTCATAGTCATTAATTCTTGTACACCACATCCACAACTTTTAAAATGCACGTGGAAACCAGGTTTGTCCTTTTCAACTACAAAATACCCACCATTGTCACGCATCCCGATCACGACTAAATGTTTGTGCCCACAGTGATTTGTGAAAATGTAACTTCTACGTAATAATCATAATAATATTGAATTGCTAGCCATCCTTCACCACGAGGTCCCAAGCCGGAATACAACCATTTAAAACGCAGCATTAAAATCAGTTAAAAGCAATTTATAGTCAAAAGAATAGGGTGGGTCCTTAAAATATGCATCTCAGGTGTCAAAAGTTAGGGTCTTCAGCATACGTACAGTGAAAACTATATAATGAAGGTGCCAAGTGCACCATTGTGGAACAGTAATCCACAAATTAGGGGCTGCCACAAAGAATGCCCTCTCCTAGACCGTCACACACCTCTCCCAACCTCTGAGGGCTGTGAAGACCCCCTATGCCAACCTTAACACCCAAGAGGTGTTAAACGATTGACAAGATCCATTTGGAGTACAGTGGTACCTCAGGTCACAGACACTTCAGGTTACAGACTCCGCTATCCCAGAAAGAGTACCTTGGATTAACAACTTTGCTTCAGGATGAGAACAGAAATCGTGCTCCGGCGGTGCGGCAGCAGCAGGAGGCCCCATTAGCTAAAGTGGTGTTTCAGGTTAAGAACAGTTTCAGGTTAAGAACAGACCTTCAGAACAAATTAAGTTCTTAACCCGAGGTACCACTGTCTCAGTCTGACAATTCCCAGATACCATGTAACTCTCAGATACTCCCATATATTGTCACAGCAGCAATTAGCCTACAAATAAATACAGTGGTACCTTGGTTTGCATACGCCTTGGTTTGCATACGTTTTGGATTACAAACACATCAAACCCGGAAACGTGTGTCCCGGTTTGCAACCTTTTTTTGGATTATAACCCCCCTTTTTTTTATTACGAACAAAAACTTTTTGGAGGCCCCTTGGCGAAAGCGCACCTTGGGTTACAACCTGTTTTGGTTTACAAACAGACCTCCGGAACGGATTATGGTTGTAAACCAAGGTACCGCTCTGTACATGCAAATCTGAAGACTTTGCACACAGTTTATCAATGTAAATCAAAATCAGGACCACAACAATAGAGTGGTATACACATAACTGCAACTCTCTTGCAACTGAATTGCTAATTTCATAACATTTATACACCGCTTGACTGCAAATACAAAACAAATCCTCGAAGCGGTTTACGAAAGGATAAAACAATGACATTATCAGTGAAAACAACTATTTAAAACATTGCATTTTTGCAAATAAGCTCTAATGTCTGCTACCGTGGGTGATGCCACGTAAATTGTATTGCAAGGTAGAAAGCGGGACATCTATCCAAAGGTCAAAAGATGGATATGTGAAGACCCTGGGGCACTTCAAATGCAACAGAAATCTATTTCACTTATCACAAATAGTTGAAGAGATAAGTTCGCCATAAGTGAAACT
This sequence comes from Podarcis filfolensis, assembly GCF_964270895.1. Classification (NCBI taxonomy): domain Eukaryota; kingdom Metazoa; phylum Chordata; class Lepidosauria; order Squamata; family Lacertidae; genus Podarcis; species Podarcis filfolensis. The sequence goes on along the minus strand of NC_139604.1, from coordinate 26,852,249 downwards.
TTAGAAATGCTGAGGGGGAGAATGCCACACAGCGGTTGTAGAAATCATCTCAAAGGGTCAAACTGAACCCAATGCCGTCCACACAACTGTTCATTTCTAAATGTAAATTGCAGGGGCTGCGGTGATGGTCTGGAGGGGAACCTGGCATGGGACATAGGTGGGCTGTATCACTTTTTTCTCGCACTGTGGGTCCAATCCAGATCAGGGGGTGGGGTACGCCCATGCCAGTCATTTGCACTGGGGAGGAAAGCTCAGTATCAAATCCCTTCCATAGCTCAAAGGCAATTGCTTACTATGTTTGTAAACCGTGCTATTTCCACTCCCCCACCCCGTTCCCCCAGTTTAATACAGTCATGAAAGGCCTATAGATTCATGGCTATTAATTCCTCTGCATAAACCCCAGAATTTAAGAAATTCAGAGCTCTAATCTGCTGAAACTAAGCAGGAAAGCTTTTTGTCTTCAAAGGAAATAAAGTTTAAAGTCTCCTGCGGGCATGAAGTTCAAAAGAGCCCACATGGTAAATGAATTAAAAGAAATTCATAAGCCTCACGTGCTACTTTCAATTAGCATTTTTAAACGCTGTTATGAATGAAAATAGTCTGCTAAAAATACGATTTATTTCTCGCTATGCTTTTTTAAAAAAAAATGTTTACTTAATATTCATCTTCAGATGCAATACTGGTTTAGTTAGGAACAAATTAGTCAGTTTTACAAAGGTTACCACCAAATCTGATAGAATTATAAAAGCAAATCACTGTAGCTAGTTCTCCCACAATGACAAGCTAGGTATGCTGTCTTGCAGTAGTTTACTGTGAATAATCTACATGTTGGTACATGCTGCCCCATCATTCCTGCCAGGTGTGGCTGACAGGGAGGGGCAGCACTGTGGATCTGGCTTCCCAGCTGTGCTGCCACAACAACATACCAGGATGATGTGAGGGCTGGTTAGGTCAGCAGCAAGATACACAGTTCTGGCACATCAGAAAAGCCAATTCAGCACTTCCACTGGTGCACCTTAACTGCTCCCATGTTGCCATCCACCATCCCAGCCCCAGCAACTCATGACTCCTACTTCCACTTCTCCCACAGCACAAGCAAGAGAACATGGCTTCCTAGGACATCCAAATGGAGGATCACGGGCTGTTTCAGCCAACATGGCAGGATTCACAAGCCAACAACAAACCCTAGTTTATGGCTAGCTAGCAATCCACTGGGAAAACAAACCACAATCTCAGGTTCTGATGTCATGGGAAGCCAGTGGTAACTGCGGCTTCATATGTGGTTTCTCCTGCCCACGCCAGGAGAGGAGCAAAGCAGGACAGATTGGGCGACACACATTAGCACAATGTTTGCTACCAATAAAAACCATGATAAGCCAGCAGACTTGGCTTATCGCCATCTACGAACACCAAGCCTCTTCTACTACCATGCAATTGCTGTTGCAAATCTTCCTCGAACGTTAAAACAACCAAAAGCTCACCATTAGCCCAACTTCATATGTTATTAGATGCTTGTGTAAAATTACCATGTACAGTAGCGCAAGATTGATTTGCAGAGAGGTGTGGCAACAGTGACTACGCCAAGCTGCAAGTACATATGTTGTGTGATCCTATGCATGTTTACCTGGAAGTAAGTCCCACTGTGTCCAGCGGAGCTTCCTTTTTTTTTTTTATAATATTTTTATTTTTTTCCATATAAACACAACACAACAAACATAAACATACAAAGACAAAAACAGAACAAAAAACATGTATCATTTCATATCCTAATTTCATATACCTTTCTTCCCCGACTTCCTCATGCCTCCCCTTTCTGTATTCCAAATTCTTATCAATTGTTCAGCAAGTCTTCCCTTATTTTAATTTAGATTTAGGCTATTCTTCCTTATTCTCCTTGTCTTAACCATTGCTAATAGTAACCATTTACTTTCCAGTCCAACATCATTCTAACTTTCATTAACTTTGTAATATTTCTTTAAATAGTCCTTAAATTTTTTCCATTCTTCTTGCGCTGCCTCTCTTCCCTGGTTTCGGATTCTGCTCGTCATTTCTGCCAAGCCCATGTAGTCTATCACCTTCATCTGCCATTCTTCCAGTGTGGGTAGCTCTTGCGTCTTCCAGTACTTCGCGATAAGTATTCTAGCTGCTGTTGTAGCATACATAAAGAAAGTTATATCCGTCTTTAACACCCCTTGGTCGACAATACCCAAGAGAAAGGCCTCTGGTTTCTTGGGGAAAGTATATTTAAATACCTTTTTAAGTTCATTATAGATCATTTCCCAGAATGCCTTAATCTTCGGGCAAGTCCACCAAAGATGAAAAAATGTACCTTCAATTTCTTTACATTTCCAACATTTATTGTCAGGCAAATGGTAAATCTTTGCAAGCTTGACTGGGGTTATGTACCACCTATATATCATTTTCATAATGTTTTCTCTTAAGGCATTACATGCCGTAAATTTCATCCCGGTGGTCCACAACTTTTCCCAATCAGCAAACAAAATATTATGACCAATGTCCTGAGCCCATTTAATCATGACCGATTTAACCGTTTCATCTTGTGTGTTCCATTTCAGCAGCAAATTATACATTTTTGACAAATTCTTAGTACTGGGTTCTAACAGTTCTGTCTCCAATTTTGATTTTTCCACCTGGAAGCCAATTTTAAGCTTCCTACCTTTTAAGTGTAATTGTTTTGCAATTACATTTTATTAAGTTTCAGCACATACAGTCAAAACACAATTTCGTCTTTTATTTTTGTCAACTTCCCACCTCTTTTTCTACAAAGTTGTTGCTTATCTCCTTCTGCTGCACCCTATTTTCTATCTATCAAATCATAACCAAAGTATTATAATCTAATTATCTACCCAGGTATATTTTTAACAGAAGCCCGAGTGTGGAAGACACATTCCGCTAAGGATTATACAAAGGGGAAATGAGTTTTTAAAGATCGGCATCAATGATCTCCTGAGGCCTGAAGGAAGTATTTCTTCCGGATATATATGTAACAAATGGCCTCAGATTTGTTTCCCATTGAAAGGACTGACACATGTTCTTATGCCACAAAGTTTACATTACTTAGTCCTGAAACTACACTGCAACATTTCAACATTTCTAGAAACGCAGTCAGATCTTTATCATTCCAGCAGATGAACTGGAGATGACGGGCTATATAAAATTTCCTACCTGCCTCAACATCACATAAAATAACCTGTTGTTTAAATCAGCCTTGATAATAACTAACTAAATGGTTCGTATAAAGATGGTCCCTATGATGGTGTTGCTGTTGCTGCAATAACTAGATAACATTAAGAAGCTTACACTGTGAAAATCATACACACCACTAAACATTTAGTTTTTCCGAAGTATCACTGAGTTGGAACAATGTTCTACCAAATGCAAACTGTGGAGCAGATCCTTGCAGGGAGGGACCAAGCCAAAGTACCAGTGTGGGGCTGCAACCTGAAGCAAGGAGAGTCTTCCTCCCCGATCGGCCAAAATCTGGATGGATTGAATGTCTTCTGTGAGAAAGCTCTCACCCATTCACAGATGTGTAGGGCCTGTAGCAGCAGGAGTGGCAGGGTAGGCTCACTGTCCCGACACTTTGTTGTTGCAGTTTACCTAAACAGGGCTGGGGTGGTGGTAAGGTTGGAGCTGTGCAGGTTGGTGGTGCCTCTGCCCAGACAGGGGGCTGCATTCCCCTTGGAGCACCCACAAAGGCATGACATCACCACCACCCCAATCTAATCAAGTCCTGCTCATGTAAGCTGCAGTGACAAAGGTATTGGGACAACAGCTCCACTCAACGACTATACAGTGGTACCTCAGGTTACATACGCTTCAGGTTACAGACTCCGCTAACCCAGAAATATTACCTTGGGTTAAGAACTTTGCTTCAGGATGAGAACAGAAATCGTGCAGCAGCGGCACAGCAGCAGCAGGAGGCCCCATTAGCTAAAGTGGTGCTTCAGGTTAAGAACAGTTTCAGGTTAAGAACAGACCTCCGGAACAAACTAAGTACTTAACCCAAGGTACCACTGTATTCTTATCATCCCAAGCTGATTTTGGAAGAAGCAAGGGAAAGCTGATATTTTTTCGCAATGTTCCCCATATCTATTTGTGCGGACACACACGTTTGAGTCCTGCCACATTCTGTCCCTGCCCTGCTGACCGAGTTCCTTGAATTAGTAACGCCTGCTGGAATGAGCCTGGGGGTCCTGGTTCTTTGATAGATTGTGAATTGTATTAAACAAGTGAAAGCTTATTCTGACTAGCCCAATATCCTGACAGCAAACCATATTTTTCAAGAATGGGAGAAGCCTAGCTCCTGATCACTAGGAGGTACCCCAAACATTTTTGTAAGAACATGGTTCCAACATTGCCCCAGAATTACAACTGAGCAAGGTGAGAGAATCAAGTGCTACAGCTCCAGAAAGTGCTGAATACAGTGCAAGTGTTCAGACAATTTCACCAGATATCAACTGGATTTTTTTTAAAAAGCACCCAAACCTTGGAGCAACTCATTTCCATCTGAAATGAACCAAGGTGTACTGAAGACGTGCACAACACAATGTATGCTTTCAAAAATAAGCCCCATACTGAGAGAAAGGGCTGGAATCCATTGTTAAATACTTCCCAGACTACTGAAAAATGTCATGGATCCACACCTCCTCGCCAACTGAGAAATCCACAAAATCTTCTTAAATGTGAATCATCATCATCATCATCATAATATAATAATTTATTATTTGTACCCCACCCATCTGGCTAGGTTTCCCCAGCCATTCTGGGCGGCTTCCAACAAAGATTAAAAATACATTAAAAACTTCCCTGAACAGGGCTGCCTTCAGATGTCTTCTAAATGTCAGGTAGTTGTTTATCTCTTTGACATCTGATGGGAGGGCGTTCCACAGAGGGGGCGCCACTACCGAGAAGGTCCTTTGCCTGGTTCCCTGTAGCTTTGCTTCTCGCAGCGAGGGAACTCGCAGTGAGGGAATGCCCTCAGCGCTGGACCTCAGCGTCTGGGCAGAATAATGGGGGTAGAGAAGCTCCTTCAGGTATACTGGGTCGAGGCCAAATCAATACTCACAAGGCGTTTAAATATCGTGTTTCAATGAGCTTCATGTCCGTTCATTCATAATCAAATATAAATACCACCAAAGTGCTTTGAGTGGACATTGTTTCACTGTTCCACATTCATTTTAGTCAAAACTTAAGTTAGACAAATAGTTCAACTGGCTCAGAACTATCTATACTGCAGCTTGCCAATGTGGCTCCCTCCACTACAACTCTTATCAGCCCCAGCCAGCATTGCCAACAGTCAGAGATGATGGGTTTTGTAATCTAATAATATGTGGAGGGCTTAATGTTGGCTAACCCTGGTCTATACGCTGGCCGATAGTTGCTCAAATATGGACAGTGCCTATACTTCACTGTTATTGGCAAGTGATGCAAGTGTTTCAGAGAAATAAGAAAAGAAACGGATATATTTGAGGACAAAAGGACCTTCAATCTGCAGGACAGAATTCAACTGAACAAAACCCCATGCTATACAGGTGAAACTCAAAAAATTAGAATATCGTGGAAAAGTTCATTTATTTCCGTAATCCAACTTGAAAGGTGAAACTAATATATGAGATTGACTCGTGACATGCAAAGCGAGATATGTCAAGCCTTGATTCATTATCATTGCGATGATCATGGCGTACAGCTTATGAAAACCCCAAATTAACAATCTCAGAAAATTAGAATATTCAATGAAATCAGCAAAACAAGGATTGCAAATCGAGCAAGATTGGACCTCTAAGAAGTAGAAGCACATCTCACTTTGCATGTCATGAGTCAATCTCATACATTAGTTTCACCTTTGAAGCCGAATTACTGAAATAAATGAACATTTCCACGATATTCTAATTTTTCAAGTTTCACCTGTATCTGGAGAAAAGAACCAACCAACACACCATCTGTTCTCCCCAGTCTAGGGCCCCCTTGTGACGTACAGTAGGAAAGACTGACGGGAGGTTAGCAAAGACCCCGCTCCCATGTGGCTGAAAGGATTGGTCCCACTGGTCTACCTCCATTGTCATCTGTGGCAGAAACACTTTTCGACTGCCCACATATTCAGACAGTGTGGGGGAGGGCTCACCTACTAATGTAGGTGAATAGATCGCCCCAATACGGGGAGTGGCCCTGACTGAGCCAGTATCCCTCCTGATTGAGAAAACCAGCACTATTTTTCTAGGTGCCAAAACTGAGTTCCGGTGAGTCCCGGCTGAAAAGGATACCTGGGTATGGCTAAAGTATCTCACCAGGGGCTAGTACCAAGTTCGCTGAGGAGTTTTATATTGAAGGACAACACTCAATTGTTACACCACAGATCCCTCCTTGTGTTCACCTGCCTCTTTCACCTCATACAGGAGGAAGAGAAGGGGCATGGGGCTCAGAATACTGCTAGCACAGAAATGTGCCCTCTGCATGCAGCCTATAGCACAATGACAAAATTCAGAGGTACGAGTGGAACAAGGGTAGTGTAGGCTGGAGCTTGTTTCACCAGCAGTTCACAGAGACTTGGCTCAACATCCTGCACACAATAGCCTTCAAAAGTCCCAACTGTCAACCCAGGGACTTAGGAGCTATGTTCAACAGCGTGGAGATTCTCCCAAAGCTTAGCTAGTTGTTATTTATTTGTAGACGTGCTGCCATCAAACAACTATACTTGTCTTTGTTGTTACTAGTTCAAACAAAACAAGGATGGGAAATAGTCCAAGCAATGCTGAAACTTTGATGGCCTCAAAGACAGAACGGAGGTGGGATAAAATTCTTCCTGAAGAAACACAGTGTGATCTTGAGCGTTACTCATTATCAACATGTCCACCTCCTCGCTTGCCAAAAAAAATTCCTATGTGCCTACCTTCGGAAGCCTTTGACAGATAAAGCAAAATGTCCTGAAATCAGCACAATCCATACTTCTCAAAACCCAAGATTAATCACTAACACATAAGCACAGAGGAAATGAAAAGAATCTGTTTCTTTGGTGCCCTCACACATGGTCAGGAGAAAAAGGGAGTTCCAACTGTGGAACCAGACATATATTTAAAGTGCACGCTGTCGCTAACTTGAAAGGAAGAGGCAAAACCTGAATAGCTAACAAAGAAAGCCATTCACACTCATGAGGCTAGAAGCACTGTTGCTAATTTCAGACAAGTGTGTTGTTCCATTCACTTCTAAGGGCAATAGTTTTAAAAACTATTATGCTTCACAATGACAAAAAAAAAAAATGATGCATGAATAGGCCTTTATGCAAGCCAATACATAATGCCCAGAAAAAAATATACAGTGGTATTCATAAGCAGAGTCTGTTGTGGTTTCAAATATCTCAACTAGATTATTTTATTGTCACGCTGAGATGCAACCCGTTGAAAGCAACCATGTGAATCTTCAAACTGAAATGAAATTCTACAAAACTAGGGAAGTTTTACAAAAAGGTTGTGCATCTCAGCTAACATTGTTTCACCCATCAGTCTGTTAAATTTATCTGAACCAATTCACTGATGATCAGAGCGGCAGAAGTTATCAATCCTTCCCAAGTGGTTGCCACTTCTCTCCCACAGGAAGTACTCAGTTACCGTTAAAATGTGTATGTTAATTTGTTTAGATTATGCAGGTATTAAGTATTTTACTGCCTAGCGCTAACAAAAATACTGATACAATTCCAAAAGCACACACACACACAGGGGAGGGGGGAGAGGAAGAGGAGACTTCGTGCTGAGATTGAGACATTTGTCATCCCAGACATTAAGGTTGTTTTCAAATGTCACATTTAACTTATGGCCCTCTCTTAGCACCTACCAATTAATCAATTTTTATACTTTCGGTAGGCATCCTAGAAAATATCAGAGCTCCTCTGCTGCACTTCCTGCTTGCCATACTGACGGCAGGACTCAAACATTCAGTGCAGCAAAATTTTGCCTTACCTAAAATGATCGTTAATTACAATTCGCATCAAATATTCAAGTATTCACACCAATCTGCCAATAATAGCTTGGTAAATATGTTTGTACTATTGTATCCACATGAATCTCTTAAGACATTTGAACTGTCAAAATGCATTCATCTGTTGTTTAGTACTCTTGAGTGGGGGTGGATAAGAGAGATCCAGTTGCCGGTGCACCTTGGGACCACCACCCACGTATTGTGGCGAGCAGGTGATTTGACACCTCCTCCTGCATTTGCAAACCTGCCCCCCCACACTGCCTTCATCAATCAACATACATAGCATAGGTTGTGTTCAGTTTGGCAGGTAGCAACTTTTGAAGGTCTGATATAAATCAATACTACAGAATAAAAAATGGCTGACTGCGTTTCAACAAATAGTACGGCAGCTGCCAAAGGTTTCCAGTGAATACCACAACTGTTAATCTGAAGAAGGATCTGCTTCCAACCTTCCAACAGTTTTGACTTCACCCCCAAAGGCGCAAATCCTCCATTGTCTCCAGAGACGGACGGATGCCAGCAGCAACTCTGCAAAGTACGGAGTGTTGTTGTTTTGCCACCCTGGTGAATATATACAGAGTGCTGCACATCTCTCCCAAAGCTTTTTCGGCAGTACAAAACATGTACAAGGTTGCTATATGTAAAACAGGCAGAGCAACCCAAACTTCCAATCCACTGTAGTTGGCAGGAAAGACCCCCCCCCCGGAAAGAAGCACCCCAATGTTTCCAAACAGTGGGTGGGCAGAAACTGGTGGTGGCAGCATCCCTGCCAACTGCACCCCCTGTGCCGGGGGGGGCACAGCCAGCAAACAACGCGCTGGATCCTGAGCCATCTCTGCAGTTGTCATGTGTAGGGTGCAGTTCAGACCTCTTCACTGTGCCAGCCTAGGAGCTAGCACAGCAAAGGGACATTTTTTCTCTCTCCCCTCCCCTAGAGGGGTATCAAGGGTACGTTGCGCCCTTGGCAAGGAGCTGTATTGCCCAACCACCACCCACAAAAATTGCTTTACCACACACCTTTGTGTTATGGTGCGAGAAGGATGGGAAGCTCTTCCCACATTTGATGTTGCCACGACAACGATGGCACGTTGCAACACACATACACATCACACACTCTACAGTCCAATAGGCGATTTTGGGGGGAGCAGGTCTGCACCCCTGGCTGGGGCTGCTTTCACCAACCCCTAGATACGCCTCTGCCCCTTCCATGCCTTCCAGCCTGGTCAGCACAAGCAACAGATCTGTGGCCCCGAGACTTTCAATATATTATTGTGAAATGCATGTATATTTAAGTGAAATGGATCTGATGTAGGCATATTGTCTTACCTTCGCGCAAACTAAAGGTGTAAACCAATGTACTTAATCAAAGCTGTCAAGCAGCTTGTTTTCTTAGCATTTTGCTAGTAAAGACATTGTTATGTACTGTACTACGCTTGGATCCTAGAACAATAGGCAAGTAGGATCCTAGAATGCAACAAGTGATTGGCTTGAAGAAAAGACCAATCAGGCTCCAGGAGGAAGTTAATCAGCCTATTAGGAGTGATTGGCCTGCAGGAAAAGACCAATCAGGCTCCAGGAGGAAAGCAGAATCAGCCAATCAGATGGGACTCATTGTGTAAATAATGTATATAAAAGCCTGAGGTTTGGGGGGCAATTCAACCAGTGTTTTACAAGCTGCAATAAAGAGTATGAAATCACTACAGGACCCCGAGTATAGTTCAGACATACCATGACACTTCTATATCATTTTTTTTTACAGATACAGAACAACTCTAATCCTTCAGTCTCTTGTAAGAACTGGGAAACCAATAAAACATCAAAAGGGTCATGGTAAGTCAAACGAAAGGACAGCCACTTACTTTGGCATTTACAGGCTGAGTTCTTGAAACAATACAAAATCACAGAGTTGTAGAGTTGCAAGCGACCCCAGGGGCCAATCTAGTCCAACCCCCTGCGATGCAGAAATCTCAACTAAAGAGCATCCACCACAGATGGTCCATCCAACCTCAGCTTAATATGAAAGAACTATGCTGGGCTCAAGGTGCAAAAAGGATTTGATTTCAAAAGATTTTACAAAAATGGTAAAACTATTGAAAGGTTTGTGTACTAATTACTCCTAACTTTTGAGTCTGATATATTGTCTGTCCTCTGGGCAAATTAGCTTCAACAATACTAACATCCAATCCATATTACTGAGATGGGAAGACCCCGTTCCGTCTCCCGTTTCAAAACCACGACTAGCAATGCAGCTGCTAGCATTAGCTGGCGCAAAGTCCTGGAACAGTGCAGTTCCTGAATCCTAAGCCAAACCATTTGCTAGAGAGGGGCTTGATCTGAACCCTTCAGTTGCATTAACCAGATGTTGGCACAGCCAAACCAGACAAGAACCACCATTTCCATCCTGTCAACCGCGTTAGGTTGGCAGGACTTTTGAGGGCAGTGGTGGTTCCACCACTCTGAACAACTCCTGGGTCGTTAGGGTTGCTATGCCCCTAAAATAAACACCTGAAAACCAATGAAGTGAAAAGGTGAACTCAATTGTTCAAGCAGAATTTGATCATACTAGGAAACCTGAGAAACACCATCAACACATCACAAGGAATAGACTTTAATTTTAAGATAATTTAATGTGTTGGCTGTTCATGCTCCAATTAACTCTGGCTACAATCCCATGCACATCTACCTGTGAGTAAACCCCACCGAATACAGTGAGACTTATTTCGGAGTAAGCATGCACAGAATTGCAGTCATGCTGCGATACAACACACTGAACAAAGCTTGCATGGCCATAACCAGATTAAAAAAAATGAGCCACAAAATCCCTGACCCAGACCTTTTAAATATGAATACCACACGTTTTCATGCACATATTGTGAATGTTAATATTGTGTGCTTTATAATTGTTTTATACTTGCAAATAGCTTAGAAACCATCTTGACAATTATGGGGGATATAAAGTGATAGTAACGTTTTCTCTCAAATATATGTCAAAAGTGGCCAGACAGGTGCAGTCAACCACAATGAAGAATGTTCAACAATGTCTGAAATTCTTTGCAGTAGAGAGAACAGTCTTCTTCTCTCTTTGGTGGTCAAGCTAGATGAGAACATTCCAGTGCTCTTTAAAAGGAATGTGGCCAGTGATCACCTGCCTTGAACTGATTCCCATGACAGGACTGTAAGACTTACTTGATATTTTATAATTCAGGTAACCCAGGCTGCTTCATGATGGAGTTAAAAGTGGGGAGAAAACACTGAGTGCCAGTGATGGCTATCTGCTTTAAATGTGGCTTATGATATAGTCAGTACAGTGGTACCTCGGGTTACATACGCTTCAGGTTACATACGCTTCAGGTTACAGACTCCACTAACCCAGAAATAGTACCTCGGGTTAAGAATTTTGCTTCAGGATGAGAACAGAAATTGCGCAGCGGCAGCGGGAGGCCCCATTAGCTAAAGTGGTGCTTCAGGTTAAGAACAGTTTCAGGTTAAGAACAGACCTCCCGAACGAATTAAGTACTTAACCCGAGGTACCACTGTAAAGTCAACGCAGAACCTAAGCAAAGTTTTCTTTAGCTGCCAGTGTCATCTTGATCAACTGACTACAGCCAAACTGTTTTAGGCGTGACAGATATGAGCAGAGCGCTGAACCCGGAATTGACCTGAAAACGCCATCAAATATGTCCCTAAAAGGGTGGGGCAGGCGCAGAACAGAGTGTTTCAATTGCACGATTCCATGCAAGTGTGCAATGATTCGGAACACAAACACACACACCCCAATCTGGGGTTGCCTGTCTTGGCTTCCTAAGACTACTTGGCAATCTCAAAGCAGCTGTCTCTGGTTCACAAAACTGTAACTGTGTGCCTCACAGTAACAACTTCCAAGGAGGGGTGTTTTTAATCATCTTCAGAACATACAGGCAGCAACTGTTTTAGGTGCATGTGATATGGGCACGACTGCGCACACACACATTGCGCCAAACCCGGAAGCGACCCAAAAATGTCATGAAAAGGGGTGGAACAAGGCTGGGGCAGAACAGGGTCTTTGCAGGTTTTCTCAATTGTGTTTCAAATATGTGTGATTTCATTTAGACGTGTGGTGCCTTGCAATGTAACCCCCGCATAAATTGGGAGTTGCCTGTATTCCAAAGGACTTTAATCACTGTACCATTCTTTTGGTGCCTTTCACTGTCCTGAAATGGACAGCTCTGGATTCAGGATGAGAAAAAGAACAACAGAACCTTTCGCCCCTCATCTAAGCCAAAATTTCCTACAGGCACATGGTCCTGAGCTACTTTGTTAAAGGTAAAGGTAAAGGGACCCCTGACCATTAGGTCCCATCACGGCCGACTCTGGGGTTGCGGCGCTCATCTCGCTTTATTGGCCGAAGGAGCTTCCACGTACAGCTTCCGCGTCATGTGGCCAGCATGACTAAGCCGCTTCTGGCAAACGCCGTTTACCTTCCCGCCGGAGCGGTACCTATTTATCTACTTGCACTTTGACATGCTTTCGAACTGCTAGGTTGGTAGGAGCAGGGACCGAGCAACGGGAGCTCACCCCGTTGCAGGGATTCGAACTGCCGACCTTCTGATCGGCAAGTCCTAGGCTCTGTGGTTTAACCCACAGCACCACCCGCGTCCCTGAGCTACTTAGTTAGGCTGTACCAATTTATTCCAGATTCGATTGTGGCTTCGTGTACATAACTGGATTTTTGCTTTCTATAAAACAACGGGGTATCTCACATCCTCATGAGAGCCATGGGAGTAAAGCTCAGGTCAGGGTGCAAATGTCATAAAAAATGACATATTTAGGTTGAAATCCTATACTACACATTTTCATCAAGGAGATAACCTATGTATTCGTCATTGCCCCCACCCCAATATTCTGTAGTTTATTAAGAATCTTCTAAGTTTACAAGAAAATTGCAAGAAGTTTTGCTAAGTTTGGCAAAATATGAAAATTGTGGAGGTGATGACTATATGACAAAATCCTGTCCCTTCCCCACCCCCCACCCCGACACATGAAGAATTTATTTATTAAATGTATAGCCTGTCTTCATTTAATTCAGGGCTGTGTAGGTTTGCCAAGAAGTCCTGTATCTGGGCACTGACCAGAGAAATGCCTAATTCGTTTTAACATGTATCTTTAGAACAGTATGGAACTACTCCAGCCGTCCGAAAACTTACTGTAGTTTCTTCTTAAATGACAAGAAATACAAGTTTCCTTTAGGTTAATCTTACATTCAGGTTGTGTCAGCTAAAGTAATGCAAATGATTCGGGGTCAAATTCTGAAAGGCTTTCCTTAGTCCACTGCATTTGGTAGAATTTTGCAGGAGTAAGCACTTTAAAAAGGAAAAAAAACTTAAGGGGGGGGGGCCTTGAGCTAAAGGGCAGCAGGTTTAGCTCTTCATTATCTAAAAGAAAAATAAACAGGGTTGGTCTTTGATCTGCCAAAAACCTAACACCGCAAGAAGACAAATATGAGGGGAAAGCTCAGAACAATACTACTTCAGGTCACAAAGCCCAGAAGGAAAGGGAGAAAAGGGCTTTACTGGTATTGCTATTTGCTGTCTCCCCTCAAATGACTGTTCTAATTTCCTGTAGAACACATGGAAAGTAAATCTGGATTAAAGTGGAATTGTGTTACTCAAATTTCTAGTTAGCTCAATATATAAAAGAAGGGAAGTCTTTCATGGACCTGGAAGTGTTAAATAGATTGCACGTCTATCTTAGCTTAAGTCTCCTTAGATGCCCAGTACCTGTTTGTCTTCAGTTTTGCAGCTTAATAATTGGCTGTAACTCTAACCACTGGCAAAGTGGAATTTACCGTAAGTCTAACCAGGTGTCATCTAGTTACTGCTTTCAACGTGTATCTGAAATTGTCCTATTCTTGTCCTATTCTCCACTTTAAGTGATTACTTAGCAAATTCCTGATACGCTTCCCTGCTTGGGACATAGAAAAAGAGTAAATTATTAAAGAAACATTAAGGGAAGTAGAAAAACCGAGCACCATTTATTCAAAAATACATCACCGATAAAGATTCTCTAGTTAAATGATATTTAATTTGTTGTCAACCTATTAAAGGACTTGCAAACAGCTTCTTTATCTTCTTCTGGGAAAAAACCCCATAAAATTAGACAAATAGTTTATAACCTTTTGCTATACTTATTTTGAGTAAGAGTGAATCTGAACCGCTATTCTTAACACCCACCATTGTTCTAAACAATTTAAAAAGAATTAAAGAGAAATCTAAACAATACTGACTATTAATGACAGAAATATTAGCCTAGTACTCGATACTCTTAAATAAAGCAAATACAAAATTGCTATCACTACAATGAGAGCAAATTGTAAAAATTACTACCTTTATTCAACACAAAATGGTAGTATTTATTAAAATTTTATGCTGCTTAATATAAAAAATTATCTAAGACATTTACATAAAAACTGTGAAAATACAACAACATTCAATCTAATTTCCTAAAAGCTGGGGGAAAGTAAAATGATACATCACAACTAAAAGTTAGCAGGATACAAAACAATAAATTTAAACATTTAATATCCTTTATATCCTTTCCCCCTGTGAGTTAGATCCTTCATCCTTGATCAAAATCAAATCTCCATTACAGACTTTCCACAAGACAGGACATAGCCCAGTGCATAGCAGTTTATTTGGCTCAAGGCTTACTAAAAGTCCTTTATAATATAAATTTTTCCTATACTAGAATGGAACAGCACAACTCCAGAGAACATAATGGGCTGGTTCAAACAGAACTGGAAACTATGGCTTCCTGCTATGTGAAAGAGTTGTAGACTCATGAATGCCCCCACACCAGAAGACGAAATTGGAAATCTACTTCCAATTTTATCAAACCATGACCAAGCCAGTATCAAACCACTGTTTTGGATTCCAGCTTGTTCACAAACCCATAGGTTAAGCAAACTATAGTTGAACTCATCTGGATGCAAGGAAGGGCTGTGAATAGTTTACAGCTGGAAGTGGTGGCTACTCATTCAGAGATTCAGATGTTCTATCATCTGAGTAAATACAAACCAGACAACCCTGGCTGTCTTGTTGTCTGTGGCATTGGCACTATCACAGTAAGGATTTTTAGTTACAGACTAAATTTACAAGCTGTGTGCTGCTATCCCTAGTTATTTACTGAGATAAGCATACCTGAGATAACAATAGCCCATTAACTATCTTCCGCAGAATGCTATTCCAACAACCTTAGATGCCGAGGTTCTGTACACTAACATCCCCCACAAAGATGGGCTACAAACTAGGGATACTAGCCTTGATGCTGCCACAGCACATCTGGATAGCATGCTTTCCCACTGTGTCCTCGCCCGCCATTATTTATGAGTAGGGTTATAGGGTTTTAAGTTAAATGCATTGCAGTTGGCACCAAACATGGTTCAACCATGCCAACAATTCATTTCCCAGTACCTCATGTTTACCGGAGATATGCTTGGCATCATCTAGACCAGCCTTTCTCAACCTGTGGGTCCCCAGATGTTGTTGAACTACAACTCCCACCACCCTTAGCTAGCAAGGGCAGAGGTCAGGGATGGTGGGAGTTGTAATCCAACAACATCTGGGGACCCACAGGTTGAGAACCGCTGATCTAGACCTATCATCTAGGTTCCACCAGAATTCAACCCATCCTCAACCTGAGCTTGGAAGCTCAGCAAGTTAATTTTCCAAGCACCATGATACAGTTATGAGGACAACCATCACCTAATACCATAAACTTACTAATCACCAGTGCTTTTCTTTTCAGAGGGTACTCAAGGGCACATCTTTATGTTGTGTGGCACTTACTGTAACGACTTCATGGTGAGTACTTGCACCTATTTTTCTAGGGGGGGGGAGCACTGCTAACCACCGTACATCAGCTTGTTTTCAACTAACTCAAATGTGCATCACACAATCCATCAACTACAGTCATGCTCTACAACACAACTACATTTGTTACAGCTCATCAGACAAGAGCTAGCACTAGAGCAACAACAGGGTGTCTTAAAACTGCAGTAGTCACCCAATTAAGTTAAGAATCAGATTGAGAAGCTCAGACTGGTGCTCAAGAGAAAACTGTTATGTCAGGTCCAGAAGAGAAATTGACAAAACATTTCTTGTCAATCACAGGCCCCAGCCAAAATGTAACTACAACCCATTCAGAGTGATACTTCTCCTTCAAATGCCTTGGGGAGGAGACCAGCTCTCATTCACAGACTGGCCCCTATTCTAAAATGGCTACTCACCTACAACTATTTAACAAAGATGCAAACCCAGGAACTAAGCTCTGGAACAAACTCAGAGGCAGACTCTGTTCCCATCTTTATTCAGGTAACGCTATGACAATACATGGCAACATCTGCCATACTATCACGAGGTTCATTCACCTGCTCAACACCCAGTGTGTTCACATATGCAATCGCCTGCCATGATGCCTACATAAATAAAACAAGCCAATGTTTCAACACAAGCTAATAAATGGGCACAATTCTGACATCAGAAATGACTTCATTAAGAGCTTCCGTCTTCCAGAAGGAGAATATTTCAGTCTCCCCTTAAAGGGCACTCTGCTGCTGACTTGAAAGTCAACATGGTTCAACAAGATGACTTTAAAGAGAGGCTCACATTCAAAACTGCTGAACGAGAATTTGTCAGGAAGTTCTAGCCTAGATGGATCATTCAAAATTATAGTTCACAACAGCTGTTGAATTAGGATAGCATAGCTAAATGTTTAACATTGCTGTTGGGAATGCCATTGTGAATGGGTCAGTCTGTTTTTTTATCTTGTATACCAGAAGTTGGCAGGTAGTATACTGAGATCTCTTGATAGCTTTCTGGGTAGATAATGTAGAAATTTCCAATTTCCAGTTATTTAATATTAACAACACAAAAGCTTTCCTGATTTGAGGGAGGGGTGAGGAGTGGATTTTTGTGTGAGCCTTTTAGGGTGGTGCATAATTATCTTTTATGAGGAGGCCCACTGAAATTAATGGATTTGGGTTAGCCATGTTCATTCATTTCAATGGGTCTACTCTGAGTGTAACTGTTGCATGGGGTGGAGGGGAGGAGATGAGAAGATTCAGTAGCAAGGGAAGGACAAAGGTTCCACACACACACCAGTCCCTTACCTCTCTGGCACATTCACTGAAGAGGACTCAGGGCTGGCAGCCTTGAATCTGAGATTTTTATACTGTACTTACATTACTGTACTGTACTTACATTTCGTACTGTACTCTCTGGAAGAAGGCCCAGAGAGAGGAAAGGTAAAAGGCACCCTGTTCTTTTTCTCCCTTCTAAAACATCCCTGCATAGTACAAAGAGATTGGTTCTAAAGAACATACTTTCCCCACCACAACCAATGCTTCCCCAAGACAATTTGTTAGGAGCCAGGCTAATTTCCTCTTTTTTTACTACTACTGTACTACTTTCTCTCTCAATTGCCACCACAACATTCTGAGCATCCTGTAAACTCACAGGTCACGGGAACCTCTTAGAAAGTTTAACATTTTGTTTTCCTTTTAATTCACAAACTTACTTCTGTATACATATGTATCCTCCCTACTATTTTTTTTTGAATTTTTTTTATTGATATTCCACTTGCAAAATATACAAACTTAAACTGCATAACAGCATGCAACCTACATGAGTGTAGGTAACATAATGAAATAAAAGTCTTACGTTTTATAAACTGGATCAAGAGAGAAAAGAGATGGAACAGTTACAATAACAGTTTATTTTAGTTACACGTATCCTTTAGACTGGCAAACGCAGGTAAGTAACATTGTAAGGATGTCAGTGATTTGGTTTTACATATTTTTGTTTTCATCTTTGAATAACTGGCCAGAAACAGTCAAATTAACAAGGGGGGGGGGGGAGATAAAGTAAAGTATATACACCACACTACATTCATTGTAAAAAAAACTACAGGTCCTGCTCTGCCATATGTGTAATTCAGCTGAATGTTTTCCTGCTTTGCGTTATACAGAATGGTGTAATATCCAATACTTGGCATCTACACGACAAAAGCTTATATATGTTTATACTTCTCAGAGTCGAATTCTGCTCTTAACCATGAATAAGAGACAATTTTGGGACTAGATCTTCTGGACAGAATCCAGAAGGGATTTGCATTTAATTAGGAATTCCAGATTCTCACCATGGTTCCCATTTCTGAAAATGGAGCATTTTTCAGAGCATGTCATACCTAACTCATGCCTGGTTTAAAAAATGCCTTTAAGGAGGTCGGAGGTCAGATTCCAGGCGATGTCCACGGGGGTCTCGGACAATAGGTTCCCATATGACGGACTCTGCATATGTGGGCCAGCCACAGGTGGAAGACAGCATGCATTACTTGTTAATCTGCCTTTTTTATAGGGATTAAAGAGACTGATTTCGGAAACCTTTGTTAATTAGGCTTACTAAGGCAGAAATGGTTCCCTTTATTTTGAGCGACGCCAACAGATTTGTGACACATAAAAGTGGCGCTTTATGCTCCGGATGCAAGAAAGAATTGTAGAATCGTAGAGATGGACGGGACCATGAGGTTCACCTAGTCTAACCCCTTGAATGCAGGAATCTTTCACCCAACACAGGGCTCAAACCCATGACCCTGAGATTAAGAGTCTTAGGCTCTACTGACTGAGGTATCCCGTGATCACACACAGAGAGAGAGAATATTGCAGTAAGTTGCACTGGAGATTCAAAGGTCTAACAGAAGTTAAGTTAGGTACAGTATAACCTAGCAGGTGATACTTATGAACTCTGACTCCCTTGCTTTATGTAATTGATTGTACGCAGTATGTTATGGTTCACGGTTTGGCAATTTGTAATGTTATAGGTAAAGGTAAAGGGACCCCTTGACTGTGGCCGACTCTGGGGTTGCGGCGCTGATCTCGCTCTATAGGCCGAGGGAGTCGGCGTTTGTCCACAGACAGCTTCTAGGTCATGTGGCCAGCGTGACTAAGCAGCTTCTGACGAACCAGACCAGCACACAGAAACGCCATTTACCTTCCCGCCGGAGTGGTACCTATTTATCTACTTGCACTTTGACGTGCTTTCGAACTGCTAGGTTGGCAGGAGCTGGGCCCATGCAACGGGAGCTCATCCCGTTGTGGGGATTTGAACCGCCAACCTTCTGATCGGCAAGTCCTAGGCTCTGTGGTTTAACCCACAGCACCACCCGCGTCCCATTTGTAATGTTATAGCCTTTGGTTAATAATAAATAATAATAATAGTAATAACAGCAACAACAACAACAATTTTATTATTTATGCCGCGCTCATCTGCATCTGTCTGGGTTTCCCCAGCCACTCTGGGCAGCTTACAACACATATAAAACAACAGAAAAACATCAAACATTAAAAACTTCCCTATACAGGGCTGCCTTCAGATGTATTCCAAAAGTCGTGCAGTTGTTTATCTCTACATCATCTGACAGGAGGGCGTTCCACAGGGTGGGTGCCACTGCCGAAAAGGCCCTCTCTGACTGGTTCCCTGTAACTTCACTTTTCACAACAAAAAAAATTTTTTTTCCTTCCAGTAGCACCTTAAAGACCAACTAAGTTGGTTCTTGGTATGAGCTTTCGTGTGCATGCACACTTCTTCAGATACACTGAAACAGAAGTTGCCAGATCCTTCTATATAGTGAGAAGGTGGGGAGGGGTATTACTCAGAAGGGTGGTGGGAATGGGTGGTTGGCAGATAGCTGTGATGAGCCTGTTGACGACTCTTAACGACTGCAATAGGTCTTACAGGAAAAAGCAAGGGGTGAGAAGGTGAAAAATGGCTTTGTCATGTATAATGAGATAAGAATCCAATGTCTTTGTTCAGACCAGGTCTCTCCATGGTTTTAAGTTTGGTAATGAGTTGCAATTCAGCAGCTTCTCTTTCCAGTCTATTTCTGAAATTCCTTTGTAGTAATACAGCTACTTTGAGATCTTGTATAGAATGTCCTGGGAGATTGAAGTGTTCTCCTACTGGTTTCTCTGTCTTGTGATTCTTGATGTCCGATTTATGTCCGTTTATTCTTTGGTGTAAGATTTGGCCTGTTTGTCCAATATAGAGAGCTGAGGGACACTGTTGGCATTTGATGGCATATACAATGTTAGACGATGAGCAATTAAATAGTCCCGAGATGGTATGTGTGATGTTGTTGGGGCCAGTAATGGTGTTGTCCGGGTGTATGTGGCAGCAAAGTTGGCATCTGGGTTTATTGCAGGCTCTGGTGCCAGTGTCCGTGTTACGTCTGGTTGTAGTATTATTGTGGGTTAGGAGTTGTTTAAGATTGGGTGGCTGTCTGTAGGCAATGAAAGGTCTTCCTCCCAGAGCTTGAGAAAGAGAACTGTCATTGTCCAGGAGAGGTTGTAGATCTCTGATGATGCGTTGTACTGTTTTAACTTGGGAGCTGTATGTGATGACTAGAGGTATTCTGTTATTTTCTTTTTTGGGTCTGTCTTGCAGCAAGTTCTCTCTGGGTATCTGTCTGGCTCTGTTGATCTGTTGTCTAACTTCATCTGCTCGGTATTTTAGTTCTAAAAAGGTTTGCTGTAGATCTCTTAGGTGAGAGTCTCTGTCTGTAGAATTGGAACAGATACGGCTGTAACTTCACTTTTCACAGTGAGGAAACCGCCAGAAGACCCTCTTAAACTCATTGGTATATACTTGTGTAATTAATAAAATTGTGGTAGACTGCACAAAAAATGTCCCATTTCTTTTTTCTCTTTTGCCACTTGTAATTTTTGTGTTAGTTTTTCCAGCAGTGCTGCCTGCCACACAACATTATACTACTGCTCTGTGTTGTAAAGATTTCCAGGGTCTGCCTATGGTTCCTCATTTGTGATTTGCTCCATGTCCTGACCATATAAATTGAGTAACGCCAAGCCAAGGGCCATAGGAATTATCTGTGCCATAATCAGTGATCTCTCTCCAAATATATGCTTCCAAAGTTTTTCTACTCTCTGGCACACTCCTGCCACAGGGCACTCCCATCCAAAGTAGAAAATGTTGGTGCATAGCTATACTAGGGCATCCGACACATGGGACAGCTATTTGGTTTTATATAGGATAGATGCCTAGGAGTTAAATACCATCCCGTGTACAATCTTGAAAGTTCTTTCCCTGGTTGTTGCTGAAAGGACTTAAAGGTACCCCTGCCCGTACGGGCCAGTCGTGTCCGACTCTAGGGTTGTGCGCCCATCTCACTTAAGAGGCCGGGGGCCAGCGCTGTCCGCAGACACTTCCGGGTCACATGGCCTGCGTGACAAGCTGCATCTGGCGAGCCAGCGCAGCACACGGAAACGTCGTTTACCTTCCCGCTAGTAAGCGGTCCCTATTTATCTACTTGCACCCGGGGGTGCTTTCGAACTGCTAGGTTGGCAGGCGCTGGGACCAAGCAACGGGAGCGCACCCCGCGGCGGGGATTCGAACCGCCAACCTGACGATTGGCAAGTCCTAGGCGCTGAGGTGTTACCCACAGCGCCACCCGCGTCCCTCGCTGAAAGGACTTATGTGATGCTTTTGGCCATAGTTTATTCTGTTCCTCTTCTTCTATGCCATTCCAGTTTGAATTCCCACCAACTTTTCAAAGTTTGTTGAGGACAGAATTGTGATTCTATAATTTATCTACATATAAATGAGATCAAACCCTTTATCATTGTGTTTTCTCCCATGACTATTTTCTCATATGCCGTTAATTGTCTCATAACTTTTAAAAAAAAAATCTGTACATTTGTTAAGGAGGATCTTAATTGGTGCCCCAATAGCCATGAAATTTGAACATTCTCCAGTTGAGTTTATAACTCAAGTTACTGTCAGCGACTGTCCTCCTTTGTAATATGCTTTTTTAAAAAATACAACTGTTTTTCTTTCCCCACAGCCACATTGTAAGATCTATACTAATTTTCAAAAAGCAGGTGGCAATGAAGTGAAATTAAAGGAGAAAGATCCAACGCTAAGACCTTTGCCCATTATATTCAAATTATAAATGCTGTATGCCAGTGGTTTTCAACCAGTGTGCTGTGACACCCTGGGGTGCCTTGAATGATGGTTGGGGTGCTGCGGGCAACACTGGCCTCCGTCCCTCTTTCCTTCCTTCCCTCCCTCCTCTGACACCCTCTCATGTCTCTGCCTCCCAAAGGCTTGCACAGCTATTTGTTGCAGCAGCCCTGGCTACAAGCTCCCCAGGCAAATGGTGCCTCTGGGGCTGGCCAGGGGGTGCTGGTTGCCAGGAACTGAGGCAGCCTCAGAGTAAGCAAGCAAGCAGGCGAGGGAGCCCAGCCAGCCAGTCCACCAGCCCTTGCCGTTGGGAATGGACAGACAAGTCCCAGGCCTCTGTGGGGCAGTGTGAGGAGGCACCTCTCTTTGGCACAGGGGTGGGGGCAGCTCAGAGACCAGAGGTGGTATCTGTGGCTGCCCAGAGGGCTCCCAAGGAGAGGTGAGAGGAGAAGAGACTGAGGGAACACTCCCACAAGGGAAGATGTTTCTAAAGAGGCTGAGAGGCTGCCAGCTGTGCAGGCAAGGGGTGACAAAACTGATCCCCACAGGGGTACCGCAGAAATAATGTACAGTTGATCAAGGGAGCCATTGAAAACCTCTGTTGTAAGCATTTCATGTTCATGTAAACATGAACAGATCCGTAAACCAATGTTTCCTATGTTCCTAGCTTACTCAGCAAACTTTGTGGTCAAGTAAGAATTTGAACCCAGGCCTCTGAAGGAGCATCTCCACCCGCACTCCAGCCCAGACACTAAAGTCCAGCTCCGAGGGCTTTCTGGTGGTTCCCTCACTGCAAGCAGTGAGGTTACAGGGAACCAGGCGGAGGGCCTTTTCGGTAGTGGTACCCGCCCTGTGGAATGCCCTCCCATCAGATGTCAAGTAAATAAACAAATATCTGACTTTTAGACGACATGCGAATGCAGCCCTGTTTAGGAAAGTTTTTAATGTTTGATGTTTTATTGTGTTTTTGATATTCTGTTGGGAGCCACCCAGAGTAGCTGGAGAATCCCAGCCAGATGGGTAGGGTATAAATAATAAATTACATTATTATTAATAATTATTATCATCATCATTGGTCTAAATCCAGCACTCTAACCACTACACCATACTGGCAATAAATATCACAGACTTACTACCCCCCGCCAATCACACATGCACATACCAAGAATGTTGCATTTGGTATAATATATTAACATGACTTAAGCCTACAAAATGTGTCTCTGGGGCCTGATGTGATGCTCAGAGCCCAGAATTTTCCACACAAGTAAGGTTTGGGAATGAAAATGCCCTCTCAGCAGTGTTAGGGGGAGGGGGGGGGAGACCTGGAAATTCAAAGACATGCCAGCCCTTCCTTGGCTCCAGACATTAATGAAAATAATAACTGCAAGGGAATTAGCTTCCTGCCCATGTTGACCTTCTCAGTGGGACCTTTTGCAGGTATCTGCTTCCCCCCCTCGGAAAGAGGGTGCTGTTAGCAGCAGTTGCTGTATAATTACTTACTTGATTCCTTCTAAGGAGCTTAGGCTAAGAGTTGAGCAAAGAAAGCAGATTAACAGTTTGAATGCACCCACACAACCTACACACACACACACTCTGGTGGCTGGAGGGGGCGGTCCCCAGGCCTACAGATGTGCCCCAAGAAATCTAGTCCTAATCCTGCTTCAACAATGGGGTTTTCATTAATTGTAGGGTAATTACGCTTTGCTTGTGCGGGAGGCCAGAGAGGGAGAGGGGCAGGGAGGAAGGGGCTGCCATTACAAGGTGGGAATGAGGCTGTGGGAGATAGAGCTCCTCCATCCTCAACAGTCAGATTAGTACCAGGGGATGAAGAGGAGGAGGAGGTGGTGGTGATGCGGCCAAAGGCTCTGCCAGTCACATGCTTCCCGGCGTTGCCTAGCAACAGCAAAGCTCAGAGAAAAAGTTCTCTCCTGCAACTTCAAATCTGCCAGGGAGAGCCTGACCGATGTGGAAGGGGGCTTATTATTCTGCTTTGGACAAAAACAACAACCGTTCTTTGCTTTGCAAAAAGGAAACACACACACACACAACCCCTCCAGCGTACAAAGTTGCACAAATTTCCCTCCAACACATACATACATACATATATGTATGTATATGTATGTATATCATTGCAACAAAAAATCGCGCGCGCGCACCGGTCCAAAGCCAACCCACTTCAAGACGACGGTAAGCGGATGCACCTTGCAGCAGCAAAAAACAAAAGCACCCTCACGGCACTCGTGCGCGCGCGATTTAGAGTTGCAATGAATCTATGCCCAAAATATATGTATTTAGAAATTGCAAAGCCAATCAACGGCCGTCCGCACGAGCGACTACCACCAGCTCGGCCCGCAACAGTTACAAAACTGTTGAGAGGATGAACTCGCGAACACAAACGCGGGCTGGCCGAGCGCGCACGCGGGGCAGGGGGCGGGTCCGGGTGCGAATTCGGAGCGCCTTCGAGCGAGCGCGTTTGTGAGAAAATCCCTCCCCGGCGATGGAAGAAGCTGGAGCCCGCTTCTTTGTCGCTTGTCAAGCGCGTCCACTGTTGGGAGGGAGAAAGTTATTCTCCATAGAGGACCCGCTAGGTGGAAAAAAACTAAAGGCGAGCAAGCCCCCTCCCCCCCACCACCCTCAGTCCTCTGCCCCCTCCCTTTAAAAAAAGACACTTAAAAGTTGTGGGGTTCCCCCTGGAGCTGCAAAGGCACGGAGGGGGGCTTACCTTGGCAGGCAGCTTGCAAGATGCATGCAGCGAACAAGGCGAGCACTTGGCAGGCAGCGGCTGCTCCGCCGTCCAGGCGCCGTCGAGGTCCCATCTGCGCGGGGATGCTTGCAGGGAGCCCTCGCAGCCACGCAGCTGGCCGGGCTTGGCGAGGAAGGCGCGCTTCTGCAAGCACCTCTCGGGCTGCCCTCCCTCTGTCTGTCTGCCTGTCTGTCTGTCTCTCTCTCCCCGCCCGCCCTGTCTTTCCCGATCCCGCTAGTTGCAGAAGAAAGGCGCGCTCGTCAGCTGAGGCATCGCTTGGCCTCGACGCTCCCACCCTCTCCAGACATTGCATAAAGCTCTTTATACCCGCCGGCCCCGGAACTAGCATGAGGCATTTGCTCCAGGCCCGGGAAGCCCGGGCAGCGCTTGCCCCTCCCTTCAGTTGCACTTTGCAACCGGGGCGTGCGGAGATGCAACTTTGCAAGCGAAACTTCCAAGTCGCTTCCTGCAGGGTCCCCTGGCCTTTGCAGCAGGAGCGGTGTGGGGCAAGGATCACGACCCAGCAATATTGAGCAAGCTTCAAGTGGGACTTTTTCGCGAGGAGCTGCTCCCCTCAAAGAAAGCTTGTCAAGGGTGGGGGGTGAAGGCAATATTTGGGTGGGGGGTCGTTTAAAATGGGAGAGTTTTCGTTTCATTCCAGTCATCATCATAATTCCTTATACAACAGCTGCAATATTCTATTCGTGTTGACACATTAAATGATTTATAAAAACTACAGGTGAGGATCTCAAACTATACCAGTAAGGTTTTGGAACACAGAAATAAAGGAAACCATCAATTCTCACATAATTCCAAATTATAGAATTTGATATTTGAATGATTGATTGTATTATAATTTGGTATTGTTATAATGAGGCTATTATTGGATTATAATTGAAAATTAATTTTAAAAATTATAAAAGAAATCTGAGAGTTTTCTTTTAAAAGTATGAAATGCTTTATAAATGGTTCCCAAGTGGCAGCTGGGCAGCTAGCCGGCCATAGAGTGGTGCTTAAAATGTGTGATACAGCCCCAACACGAATGCCCCATACAAAGTACTGTTATGTTAATGTTATTGTTTCAGTGGATCTTCATCTATGAGTTCAGTGACATGTTTTCCCAACGTACATTGTCTTCACATGACTACATTTGCTTCGGTTATGCCCACCTGCACATTTTCAAACCAGCTGTATTATTCCCCAATCTGTCCTGGTGTGACCTGTGCCATTTCTCCCCCCCCCCATTCCCCATTTTCCACCTCTCTCCCCCTGCACACATACACACACACCCCAACATGATGAATAGGGAATAACTAAATAGCCCTAGAGCTATGGAAGAAAGGGTAGCTGAAGCAAAGAAGTTTTGAGAAACCTAAAATGCATGTGCATCCTTGCACAGTCAAGTACGGAGAATGCTGGTTCTTGTGAATTCAGAAAGTACATCTTCATTAACAGATAGGATTACGTACTCCGATGTTATTCTTGTTTTAAGGAAAGAGCTCTCCGGGACTGTAGTAGTTATAAGTTATTGTTGTGAAAGGTTGTTGCAACAATTGGTGTCACTGACCATGGGCGTAGCTAGGATTTTTGTTAGGGGGAGCAGGCTTTTGTGGGGGGGCAGAACCTCAGATTTCTATTGATTTTATTGATGGGGGCAGCTGTCCCCCCCCCCTTGGCTGTGCTCATGTCACTGACAGTTTTTCATTAGTGATCCTCAGGTGTTTGCAAAAATTTCAGGGATTACTGTGGAGGGTGGGGATGCAGTTTAGTGGTAGAACAGTGCTTTGTTTGCAGACGGTTCAAGGTTCAATCCCTGGCACTTCCAGAGAGACCTCTGTGAGACACTTTGAGGCTTAGCTGATATACATCAACCCAGAGGGTAGGATTCTAAACTCTCAATTGTGGATTGTGGCCCATACTTAATATATAGCACATCAAAAGTATGAATGCACCCTGGTAACTACTACTAAATCAGATTAGTTTACTATGAAAATAAAACAAATGTATGTAGTTACCACAGTTATTAAAAATGAATCTCTGTTTCAGTGGATATTTGGTTGTGTCCCCATCCATCCGTCCATCCCCCGTCCCCCCGCAGCCATCAGTTGTTAAAATCTTAATGATTTATGCGGATCTTCAGAACATAATAGAAATGGTCTTACTGAACTCTTATTGCTGACTGTTTTTTCTATTGTAATGTGTTGTCGTGATTTTAGAATTGTACTGTCAATGGTGCTTGTGTGTTGTAATTTATGGAGCTTGTTAGCCACCCTGGGCTCTCTTGTGAGGAAGGGTGGGATACAACACAGTGTGCATCACCCACAGAGTATCAAACACAATGGGAAACATTCTTTCCGAGTCTCAGGTGTTTCCTGTTAATACAAGGTGTGGGGCGGCTGTCAAAACTAGAAACTAATTTCCAGCCCAGAAACCCTTTCCTCTGGAGTTTGTTACTCATTAAATTACTCCAACATCACACCCAAATTAAGTAGATCTTAGACTGCAGCTAGCATGAGCAAGTGGATGAGATCTATATTACGGTTGTCAACCTAGTTCATGCCTGCAGGCACCTTGAGTTCTTCTCTGTATGATTACTACACGCTTGTTGATTGGCAGCTCTATCCTATGTGCAGCATTATGAA
Organism: Podarcis filfolensis; assembly: GCF_964270895.1. Taxonomy (NCBI): domain Eukaryota; kingdom Metazoa; phylum Chordata; class Lepidosauria; order Squamata; family Lacertidae; genus Podarcis; species Podarcis filfolensis. The sequence goes on along the minus strand of NC_139604.1, from coordinate 26,824,863 downwards.
AGTTCTGCACAACTCTGCTGTGTTTTTTCCGTCCTCCCTGCCCCATCTCTTCCTATCCCACTAGTTGCAGAAGAAAGGCATGCTCATCAGCTAAGGCTTCAAGTTTTCTATATACTCCCACCCTCCAGACATTGCATAAAGCTCTTTATACCTGCTGGCCCCCGGCACAAGCATGACACATGTTGCTCTTCTTTGGTGACCCATTCATACATGCAATGTCACAGCCATCCGGTTACATCTAACCTTAGCTGAATTTAGTTCTTAAACATTCTCCCATGGTTAAGATCGCAGAAGGGAAGGGCGTCTGTTGCCAAGACCTGTTTTTTGTTGTCTGATGTAGAGAGGTATATATCCTTTAGAACATCCAAATTTCTTATCAAGGCTTTAAAAATTCATGTAATAAAACTGAAAGGGGATATGGGAAATGATTTATTCTGTAAAGGCTGGGGAGTAGAAATGCAAACCACTATTATTAGCAGTATTCTTGTTATTCTTATTTTTATGTGTGTAATGGCTGCTCACTAAACACAAGAAATCAAACTGAACTGAATTTAGTTCCGGTTGAAATCAGTAGGACTTGACCTAGTTGTTACTAACTTCATTCAGCTAACCTAGTCTGGTTCCAGCCTATCAAGTGATTAACACGCATGTGTGAACCTGCCCATATTCAGCGAAGCACAAGACAGTTAATTATTTCTCTTCCTTTTTTACATGCACATCTAAAGACAGAAGCCTTGGATGGTAAAATTATTTAAATATTCTTAATTTTTCTGGTTAAATGTATATGCAACTTAGGAATTTTTGTTTTGTGTTTTGGTTAACTGAGCTTGACTCTCCAAACCTGCAGTTCAGTGCACAGGAATAAGGTCTGTTCTATGAAGGAAACAGTTGCAGATAACTGTAATTTGATGTCACCATGTGGAAGACAGATCTCATACCCCAGGAAAATAAAGGGCAGGTGTGTTACAGAACGTCACAATTTGGCTATGCATTAAATTTTGGCATATAAGTGGTATATTTATTAATCAACAACAAAAATGCAGCCTTTACAATGATGCAACTTGCTGAAACCTTAAAAATTGCTGAGGTGTGTGCATTTTTAACCTAAATCTGAGAACTCTGACCGAAATAGGATGCCTCTGCTAATACGTGCTCCAAAGAGTAATACTTGGTTATATTACTTTTTATGATTCCTTATGCTCTCGGGCCATATCCAGGGCTGTTAACTTGTGGGGGGGGGGGAAAGGTTCACACGATCGAACTTCCCTGCTGGATGTTCCAAACGCAAGGAAGAGCCCATGCGAAATTATACCCTTTCAAATGTCAGACAGCTGGGAACTGTTGGTTATTTACTGGAGAGCCCTTGTCTCTCAAAATCCCAGACTCCCTCTTCTTTCTGCCTTGATCGCACCCTCAAGGACTCTCTAATAACCTCTCAGGCGTTTCCATTAGAGCAGGGCGAAGGGAAAGCAGAAGGGAAAAGAGCAAGAGTATGCAAGGTTTCGGCAGGGGTTGTGATTTATGCAGGTTCAGGGCTGCTTGGGTAGTGGTACGACACAGCACCGGGGTCAAGCCACAAGAAACACTGGGGGCAGATCAGAATATTCAATGAGCTTCCTGGCACCTCTGAATCACAAAGAAGGGATCAGATCTCTCCATCACAAGATCTAGAGCTGCTGAGAGGGGAAGGGGAGGAGGAGGGAGGGAGGGGCTCTCCAAATCTCTCTCTGCCTGCCGGCCTGTCTCCATTCTCTACAGGCCAACAGCTCCTGAAACATTCCTTTCTGCCCCGAAGGGCTTTATTCCCCCTGCTATTGTTGTTTGCTTTGTCTTGCAGGGTTGCCACTGGAATTCTTGTCATGGTTTCACAGCAAGGCACAGGCGGCTGGAGGGGTAAGCTGGCCAGACCAAAGCAGCTGCAATGCGAGTCTTAACAACAACAAGAAAAATCCTAAATCAGGGGTGGGGAGAGGCAGGAATCCATTGACAGCAGCCAATCTTGCCCACCCCCGTTGATCCCCAGAGAAAAAAAAGTTGCAATGGTCACAGGTTGGCTACATGGAACCTGGCAGGTGAGCATGGCCAGAGAAGTCCCAAGTTGCCCACTTTGCACGAGCACGTGGGTTTTAAGGAAGGGGTTATTATTTTTACCTGGGAAATTGAAGATCTGAAGTCTTGAAAGACTCGCCGTTAAGAATCATAGAATTGTATGGCAGTATGGTCGTATAAAATCAAAGAGCTGTAGAGTTGGATGGGTTATCTAGTCCAACCCCCTGCGATGCAGGAATCCCAACTAAATAATCTGTGACAGGTGCCATTCAACCTCTGGTTAAAGATCTCCAAGAAAGGAGAGTCCACAATCTTCCAAGGGAGACCGTTCCGATGTCAAACAGCTCTTGCTGTCAGAAAGTTTTTCCTGGTGTTTAGTCAGAATATCCTTTCTTGTAACTTAAAGCCATTGAAGTCTCTGCGGGAGCTGGTGATCTTACCTGGGAAATGGGGAAGGCTGTCTTTAGGTGACCCGGAAAAACTGCAGACAAACGCCAGCTCCCTTGGCCTGTAAAGCGAGATGAGCGCTGCAACCGTTTGTGACTGGACTTAACTGTCAGGGGTCCTTTAACTTTACCTTTATAGGACAAGAGAGGTGCCCAGGATTCCAAACACGGCAGTGAGAGATATCTTTTCCATTGAGGAGTATGCTGTGTGTTTAGGAATGTGATGCCTGCTTGCTAGCTTTTCTGCAACATCTGAAGGCCACGTTGAAAAAGGAAAAAGATTTCTCCCCCTTCTCCTTTGCAGGCTGTTGAAAGGAAATGGAATGTTCCCTGGCCATGTGCTGTGTGGCTTCCTCTGAGCGCATGTCACTCAAAGGCAAATTAAAAGGCAGTGTAAATATTCTTTGGCAGAGATCAAATAAGCATACAAGTGTAATGCCATTTTTTCGCATTAGAAAGTTGCAGAAAATGTGTTCCAGTTTTATTTCAGCACATGAACACATCTATTGGATTAGATGACCCTCAGGGTCTCTTCCAATTCTACAGTTCTATGATTGTATGAAAATAGCTTGTTAGTACAGTCAAGAGTCAGAGGATGGTTTTCTAGGAATGATTTTATCCAGATACCAATAGCTCCTGTCTTCTGGAATAAACCTGTCTTGGAAGGGAACAGGGATGGAATTGTGATTCAAGGTACCTCTTTGAGAGAACAAGCAACATTATATTGTAATTTTATGTTGTGAACTGCTCTGAGATCTATGGGCATAGGGCAGTGTACAATTTGATAAATTAAAAATTAAAAATATATATACCTACACATTAAAACACAGTATAATCCATTTAATGAAGACACCAGCTACAAAATTATTGGATACATGACTACTTACAATTTTCTTACTTCTTTCTTAAAAAAAAAAAAGTAACATTCAACATTAAGTTAACATTAATCTGGGTTCTGAGTCATCATTTTTTTAAAAAACAACCTCAAATTATTTTAATAGCATCTTCACTTTTAATACGATGGTGAACATGAATTGGTCCGATAAATGTATTGCCCCAATTGTTCTGTGGGGTCAATACCTTTGCCAAAAATCTGACCTCAGTGAAGTGTATCGGGAAGGGAAATGATACTTCTGATAATCTGAGAAGATATGAAATGATTTGGACTGTTTCCCCAGTTTGGGAAATGTTTGTTTTTGCACTTCGTTAGTTATCAGAAAAGCTGATAGTGCCTTCCTGTTCGGAGTAGTTGCACAATCTTCTGGTAAATCAAACACTTGACCTGGCCACTAAGGTTAAAAATTTGAATTCAGACCAGAGTTCACTTTGTGTGTCAAAACGAATCAAGCTCTTGAGATAGAGGCGTCTTGAAATTCAGAGAGGATAAATGATTAAAGAGGGACAGAAAATTATAGCAAAAGCCAAACTCCAGTTTCCTAAATAGGTAAAGTGTACAAATGAAAATGGGGGAAAAAATGTTACTTGCTGCAATAAACTACATCCACAGTCTAGTCTTGGGAAAACTCAAAGCTTTTATGATAATGAAACATTTTTTGAGCACCTTAAAGGTAAAGGTAAAGGGACCCCTGACCATTAGGTCCAGTCGTGACCGACTCTGGGGTTGCGGCGCTCATCTCGCTTAATTGGCTGAGGGAGCCGGCATACAGCTTCCAGGTCATGTGGCCAGCATGACTAAGCCACGTCTGGCGAAACCAGAGCAGCGCACGGAGCGGAGCGGTACCTATTTATCTACTTGCACTTTGACCTGCTTTCGAACTGCTAGGTGGGCAGGAGCAGGGACCGAGCAACGGGAGCTCACCCCGTCACGGGGATTCAAACCGCCGACCTTCTGATCAGCAAGTCCTAGGCTCTGTGGTTTAACCCACATAACATAAACCTTCACTTAGTGGTACAACACCAGCTTTGGACACAGAAGATCCCAGGTTCAATCCCCAGTAGAATTGTAGAGTTGGAAGGGGCCTCAAGGATCATCTAGTCCAACCCTCTGCAACGCAGGAATATGCAGCTGTCCCATATAGGGATCGAACCTGCAACCTTGGCATTACCAGCACCACGCTCTTAACAAACTGAGCTGCCCACTAGCACCCTAGGTAAGGCTGTACAAATTAAAATACTGCTCTCTGAAATCCCAGGCAGTACAGATAGTTCTGAACTAGACAGAACAGCAGTCTGACTCAGTATGAGGCAACTCTCTCTGTCCCTATGATTCGAAATACAGAAAGTTCAAAGAAAAAGTACAGGCAGCATCCTGAACCATTAACACAACTGGTAGCCTGACACTGCAACAGAGCAGCTGAAGAGTTATTCATCCATTTTTTCTATAGCAAAGCATCAGTGCCACACAACACTGCATATTTCTCCCCACAAATTTTCTTTGGGAATGCACAGTGGTCCTTGCCATTATGAGAATAATGGGCTTTCCTTTATGCCCTAGGAAAGATTGGATGCTTCTGTTTGTCTCAAACCACATTTTCTCTCTCATTCAAACATGGCAAACATTGGTTTGGGGAAACTACAAGCCTCCCTTCAGAGGTTAATGTGTCAGACTAGGACTTTGAGTTCCTTGGAGGGGAAAAGTGGGATATAGATGTAATAAATCAATAAATGATATAATGTGGGAGTGGGGCTGTGCCAGTTAGACTCACTAACATTGCACCCTCCAGCTCCCCCCTTGGCACCTGCATCTATAGTACAAGAATTTGCCCCAGGGAAGTCCTTGCACTATTCCCTGGGTAGTAGGGCAAAGTGAAGCATGCAACACTGGGGACAAGGTAATTGGTGTGGCCCATATCCTGCACCGTATCAATGTGTGAGCAATATTTCGGAAGAGGGCTATCGTTTATCCAAAAGCCAGGACCCCAAACCTGGAGCAGACTGTCATTTGGGACCCTGATTTGACCAGACGCTCTCAGGTAAAAATGCACACTATGCTTTACTGCCAATTAGCAGTAGTGCACAACCTTTATTTCTCTCCATTGCAAACTCACAGAATGGCCACCCAAACAATGTTTTGTTTTGCTTACGTTACTTTATAAAGCATCACATATATTAATGATGTAATGATGCTAACATATCGGGGAATTTTCTCATTAATATCATTCACTCCCATTTCAGGATTACTGAGCATAACAAAGCCTTGTGTGGCAGTCCATTTGAGCACTGAGGCAGGGCTAATATTATTTTCCTATTAATTACTTTTATAATGTATTTTCTAAGTAATTTATTTTATGTGTGGAATAATAGCAGCAGATAAAACATCTGTGAACCCAATACCATTTCATCTGGTGTTAGGAAGCAGTACATTTTTGTATCAGTTGCAAACTACTGAGGTGTCCCTCCAGATTGTCGCCCCCCCCCCCCATATGTTCTGCAACATGCCATTGACAATGTTACAGAATGCATTTGTGGTTGGATTTCTGAACAGTCCCACACAACACTCTGCCTTAAAGTGACCTTTCCGACACATACAATTTATAGTGGTATAGTTGCTTTATTATTATTATTATTATTATTATTATTATTATTATTATTATTATCCTTCATCATGATTATTCAGTTAGTATTCTGAAATCACATACTTAAAAAAAGAGGAAAAGAAAACCTTTTTATTATAGTAGAAAAATGGTGACTCTTGTGAAAGGTCTGGAAAGGACCCTCGATATTCTTTCTGTGTGGAGCAGTTGGTGTTTGGGTGTTATTTGAGAGACATCTGTTTTGCTCCACTTTCCCCTGACAGGTGTGAGCTGTCAGTTTGCGAGCTCACTTCACAGGAGAGAGATGGCAGATAGAGACACAGGTACCGAGTCAAAGTCCTGGCCATGACAGCAATCATTAGCTGCCGACAAACTTTCATCACAATAACCAGGTTTGCCAGAGCTCAGACAGGCACACAGTTCCCCTTCTAATCTCCTGTACTCCCACAGAGTTAGAATTTCGGAACACTAGGCAGAAAATAGATAAAGAAAGCAAGCCACAAAGGGGCTATTCCCTTATGTACTTGTGCTCACAACTCCGACATTCACTTGCTGGAGGAACATAAAGCCATTGGTGGGATGGGAGAACCAGCACTCTGAGTTGCCCTGTGCTTCTGAGAAGCGCAGTGTAACAGGCTTCCCTCTCAAGCCTGGGGCTGCAGAGGGAGTAGGGGATCTCCCCAGCGCTTGTTCTGTGCTTGGGGAATCCCTGGAGATCCTAGGGTACAACGCCAGAGACGGATGATTCTTGCCTCCCACTGCAGCGCCAAGCAGGAGATGTACAGTTGAAACAGGGGCTCCTCTAACCAGGTTCTGAGATTTGGAGATGAGACTTGCCCAGGGGAATCAGTAGGCGATGGGCAAAGGGAAGCATCCCTTGTTATTGATCGTTAACATATGAGAGTGCTGGAGGTGAAATAGTTAAACAGGTTACCCAATCAGAACCCGGGGGGTGGAGTCAGAGGGACTATAAAACCAGCTCTGGGAGGGGCGAAGGGAGAGTTCGTTGGGAGTTGGGTGGTTGGTTGGAGTGGGAGTGAATTGGGTAGGTCTGTGGGTAGTTTGAGTTAGTGTAGCGAAATAAGCTGAGTCAGGAACAGTTAGGTGCTCTGAGAGGTGGTTTAGTGAGTGAGAGCAGGTAGCGGAAGTTATAGGTCTGAATAGGCACTACATGACTGTAATTGACTGATACCGTTTATGAAACCACACGCTTGTTAAACTGCAATAAATAAACAGAAGCTTATGTTCCAATTTAACCCTGGCTGGACTCAGTAATTTACCAGGTAGGGCCTGGGTGGTGGCAGCGAGAAATAAAGTGGTGGCACAGGGATCAATAGACGGTGAAACGTCCGGGGACCCTGTGTGATCGCCACAGTTTCCTACTTCAGCCCTACAAGGTCAGCACAGTGTTGGAAGCCCTCTGTTCATCTTGTAATGTGTTCTGTTGGGCACCGTAGCTCAGCATCGTGCCCTGTGAGTGACAGAAGCCTTCAGGGGTGTCTCCGGCTGAGGGCTTTGTAAGTACCTGCCACCTGACACTTTATATAAGGGGAAGGGCCGGGGATCGAAGCCAAACTCTTCACGCAAACCACGTGCTCCACCCCATTCTCTCTGCTTGAAACTCCACTTGGAAAGATGCTTTTAAGATGAGGAGCAAGAGCAGAGAAATGCAAACACGCCCTCTCTAGAGCTTCTGGTGCAGAAGTTGGAACCGTGAAGTGCCCAGGCCAAAGCAAGTCGCAGGCGGCACACACTCCACTCTGCCACATTCAGGATAACTTTAATCCTGAGCGGTTAACATTTCTTTGTAACCCTACCTCAAAGTATCAGGCAGTTTATAAGGGGCACCATTGAAAATAGCCCTGTTCCCCATAATCCTTTGTTAATGACTAGGTACAGTAGGTCTGTTATAATAGTCCAAAGTTCATGAAGCGGAGGCTTCAGATTACACTATGATTTATGGTTATTTTATTCAGGAAATGGTAAAAAAAGTCAGCATGTGTAATCTTGATTCTTTGAACTTATCTGTCCTGTCAGTGATTATCTGTCCAGTTCATTTGGATATTCCAGCTATTGCAGCAGAGGTAATTGTTGCAGGTGCTGTCCACATTATACAGGCTATGAAATAATAATAATAATAATAATAATAATAATAATAATAATAATTATTATTATTATTATTATTATTTCAATTTATATACCACGCATTATCAAAAGATCCCAGGGCAGTGTACAACATTAAAAACTCATTACAGAACATCCATATTTAAAACATAATAAAAAACATACTGATAGACAGCCTAATAATAACATAGTCATCATTACATTCCTATGACAATAAGGTGGAAAAGGAGCTTCTTTGCCCCACTGCAGTTCTGAAGGTTTTCACAAATAAAAAAACAACAGTGCAGCCCGTAAATAATGCTGCAATCCCATATATTGTCCACCTTTAACTAATCTTAGAGCAACTTCCACCACCTAAAGCAGGCTTCCTCAAACTCAGCCCTCCAGATGTTTTTGGCTTACAACTCCCATGATCCCTAGCTAGCAGGACCAGTGGTCAGGGATGATGGGAATTGTAGTCTCAAAACATCTGAAGGGCTGAGTTTGAGGAAGCCTGATCTAAAGTTTAGGACAGGGGTCAGCAAAGTTTTTGTGGCTTGGGCCGGTTCACAGTCCCGCAGATGCCACAGTGGGCTGGAGTGCGCACATTCACATACACTATTTCTGGCGCTCCTTTCGGTGCAGAGGAGGCATGCGCAGCTTCCCACTGGCTGAAGCTTCCAGCCAATGGGAAGCCGGCCAGTGTCACGGAAGGCAATCCCTGCTCTGCGCCTTTTTAGCGCAACGCACGGGAGCCGACTGAGTGGGCAGCGGGGGGTCCCCAAGCGGGCAGCGGGGATCTATGGGTCAGTTAAATGACCCTCATGGGCCACTTTTGGCCCATGGGCCTTATGTTGCCGACCCCTGGTTTAGGGGCATGGTAAATCTGAAGACAAGACTTGGTTCCCCACAACTAATATTCATATCCTTCATGAATCTCTACGGTTCTTTTGGAGGGTCAAGTTAACATTCATGTCATATGGCATCCTTCCTGGCACAAATCATTTAATCAAATCCTCGCATTCCTCAAACCTACCCGCACAGCCCTAGGAAAGATGTGACACTTCTGTTCCTGGATTGTCTCAAACCACATTTTCTCTTTCATCCAAACGTGACAAACATAGCCTTCTGATTGCGTGTTCAGACCTTTAAACCTCCCCCTTAAATAAATTCAGACAAGATTCAAATTTTGTTTGGTTTTTGGCAGAATTCAGGCCACAACTTTATTGATTACAGCAAGTGACTGGTTGCATAGGCTCTGGTTTGACTAGCTCCCTGCACCGTTGCAGGTAGCGCTGACGCAGGGCACCAGCATAGGTCAGCCTAGGGTAAACACCTGGATAAGTGGAAAGCCGGGAACAGGCTATCTCCGCCACCCAAATGCCCCCCTGGACTCAGGCATGGGCACAACCCCCTCTCAGGGGTTGACCAAACCATTGAGTCCCTGGATTCCTTTAACGGAATACCCTTCACATAGGGATGGCGAGAGCGTTCTCCCATCCCTATCACTTGAACCAGAGCCTATCCGCAACCTTACAAGTTGTGACGATTTGCTACGCGGCAGGCAAAACCCAAATGGCACCAGCCAATCAGCCATGGGGAAAATTCCTGCTGTGCCCCTGTCCCAACGACAGACAACACACAACTGCATAGCAAGGTCAAGCGCGCAGCCCTAAATATAGGGAGAGGTGGGCGGGTGTTCCGATGCACGTACCGAAAGAGGAAGCTCTGGGTCACGTGCATAGGTCTATATAGGTCCCTTGATCCATTTAGCTTGCGTCCCATTGGCCTGATTAAATCCAGCATCCAGGGACCTACCAATTAGGTGTTGTGGCTATTCAATCGAACCCACCCACAGCACAGGGTTTAGTTGCTAGGTCTCACTGCAACACGTGCCCTCTTTTAAGGAAGGACCCGCTATACCAGTTGCTGGAAACCACAGGAAGGAAGAATGTTGTTGCGCTTTGGTCCTGTTTATGCACATCCCATAGGTTTCTGGTTGGCCACTGTGAGAACAGGATGCTGCACTAGATGGGCCATTGGGCCTGATCTACCAGACTTTTCTTATATTCTTATTATGGGCAGTATTGGCGTAGCACTGCTGTGAAGGAAAGGTTGAAATTGAAGGATGGATGTAGTGAACTGGAGCTGTTCATTGGGACCTAGTCAGACAAATTATTTAAATGAGACCCAATCCTGACATGGAAATTAAGGGTGTGCCTTAGTTTCCTATCAAGCAGACGAATAATTACTGTAGGGCTCATTAATTTGTTGCCGTTTTGAGGAAGGCACCAAATTAGATAGCAGATATTCAAAAGATTTGTGTGGGGCTTGTGAAGATGCTACTCTCTATCTTTGCTGAAGACATTAAGCAAAAGGGGGGAAAGTTACGGTAATATTTTTACATCTGCTCATTTAGATTTATGACACAGCTGTTCTGCTATCACAGCACTTACTATAGCATGGTAATTTTAATCCACTACTGTCAAAGTGCCCAAAAATGATGCTGCTTTAAAAAGAGTTATTAGGAATGTGTGAGCCAGCAGGAAAAAAAACATTTGTCAGATTGGAAAACCCATTCAAACAATTTATTACATCAGCAACTAATTCATGCCTCTCCGCTAGAGTAAAGCAAGCCTTAGAAAGTGTTTAGGAAATTGTGTGTGCCTACAACACGTGATTGATACTCACATTTTTATTTGCTCACATAGGAGGCTGAAAATAGATGAGAATACTAATGGGGAGTAAACTCAGCTCCGATTTAACCACAAAAGAATGGCTATATTTATGTCGTAGCTTATATGTCTGCCTCCATGGCAGAAAAGTTAATATTTCATTGGGAAGCTAGCTCACTTTGTTTCGAAAGATATTTCTCCCATCTTGAAGAGGAAGGTTTATAGGTCTGTTTGCTTAAATTGCCTATTGCTCTTCATGGGTATGTCCTTCAAATATGTGTCCTTGTCTGAGGGACACATATTTAATATTTCTCTCTCACATACACAAAATGCCCAACCTCAGCCCCTGCACCAGCAACTGGATGATAAAAAAAGGATGTGTTGACCTTTAAGAAACCATCCTAATTATCTCAAGGTGCAAGAGATAATGGCATTTATTTGTCTGAAACCTTTTGTTGTCTTCTCAGGGGAAAAGCTGGGTTTTGCAGGATTTGCTGGTGGAAGATCTTGTTATCTGAAAAAAAAAAGGTGACTCAGTTCCCTAAATGAAGGTAGGGGTCATCCTTCCCTTAATGGATTACTCCACATGGTGCTTGAGAGAAGAGAGTCTGGTTCTTTTATGCTTATCGTGTCCGGGTGGGTGGGAACCTGCTGATAAATAGAAAATCTCTTATCTTAAAAGCTGCACTGTCAGGAAGGAGACAGGTACCATTTCTGTTTTCACACTGCACTTACTCCGAAGCCATTGCATTAACTTCTCTGGAGATCGTTTTGATTTATTTATTTTTTAAAAAAAGGCCTTCGGTAGTATATTGAATGCCTTGCTTTGCCAGAAGAATAGAGCTTTTAGAACTGGGCAGGTTCATGGGGAGAAAAATATAGACTTATACACAGGTCTGTCGGAGCATGGTGGTGGGAAGCCCTCCAGATGTTGTTGGACTTGTCAGAACATAAGAAGAGCCTACTGGATCAGGCCAATGGCCCTTCTAACCCAATATCCAGTTCTCACAGCAGCCAAGCAGGTGCCTATGGGAAACCGGCAAGCAGTATCTGAGCACAAGGGAACTCTCCCGTCTTGCAGTTTCCAGCAACTGGTATTCAGAAGAAGAGCATAGCCCCATTATGGCTAGTAGATCTTGCAGGATGCGCTGTGGTCTAAACCACTGAGCCTCTTGGGCTTGCTGATCAGAAGGTCGGTGGTTTGAATCCCCACAACAGGATGAACTCCCATTGCTCTGTCCCAGCTCCTGCCAACCTAGCAGTTCAAAAGCACACCAGTGCAAGTAGATAAATAGGTACCACTGTGGCGGGAAGGTAAACGGCATTTCCATGTGCTCTGGTTTCAGTCACGGTGTCCTGTTGCACCAGAAGTGGTTTAGTCCTGCTGGCCACATGACCTGGAAAGCTGTCTGTGGACAAACGCTGGCTCCCTCGGCCTGAAAGCGAGATGAGCGCCGCAACCCCATAGTTGCCTTTGACTGGACTGAACCATTCAAGGGTCCTTTACCTTTTTTCCTAAGTAGACATTGACAGGTTGACCCTCCATGAGTTTGCCCATTCCCCTTGGGAGCGAGTTTCATTGTTTAACTATGAGTAGTGCGAAGAAGTACAACTCGTCTTTATCTTCCAACGTTCAGCTTCATTGGAGGCGCACAGGTTCTAGTGTTACGACAGAGGGAGAAAAACCTTTCTCCATCCACTTTCTGTGTGCCATGAATAACTATATAAAATTCTAGGATGCCACTTCAAATTCACCTTTCCTCTAAAGCCTCAAATGCAGCAACCTTTCCTCAATGGTGTGTGTGTGTGTGTGTGTGTGTGTTACTCCATTCCCATGGCTCTACAATAGCCTTTTTGAGGTCAGGCAGCCAGAACTGTACACAGTATTCCAAATGCAGTGGCACCATAGATTTGTATAACGGCATTACGACGTTGGCAGCTTAATTTTCTCTTCCTTTCCATTCTCTCCTTTCTATGAGAGCTTCGCTGAGGTGGAAAGTACAGGGTCGAAAGGCTGAAAATGAAGGAATGAATGAAAAGATGAATGAAAAAAATGGCAGCTTCTAAAAACACGCGTGGGTAGAAATCGGTCAATTCCAGAAGGTTCCCAGGGACAGATTTTGAAACCCAGAGTGGAATTCAACATTGTGCTAAGTGTGGTATGTGCCTGGAGAACAAAGTGTCCTTGCACAACATGATTTCCCCCTCCCTTCTCTACCTGTGTTTCCTATAAACTTGTTCTGGGACTTGAAGTACACTTGGAGAAGTCTCAGAGCAAAGGCAGCGGGAAGTCCCATTGTGCAAGTGGACATTGTTCCACACCCACAGCAACTCAGTTGACTCCCGCCCTCAGTGTCCAGCTCTTCAATTTTTAGATTCTGCCTACAACTTGTGGTTCTCTGAGGATTTTGTAATAAGTCAATGGAGGCCTGTTACAACTGCATCTGCAAAGTTTTAGAGAATGTGCACACCATAATGTACTTTAAAGCACACGACTTCCCCTAGACAATCCTGGGACCTGTAGTTACCCTGTCACAGAGCTATAATGCCTAGCACCCTTTATAAACTGCAGTGACCAGGATTCGGGGAGGGGTTGCTTTCAATGTGTGAGGTGTATGAAGCCCACATTTTTCAAAGCGGAGGGTATTAGCTGAAAAACGAAAGCCTGTTGAAGGTGCTTTTATTAAGGATAAAAAACAGAAGAATTAGACTGCATCTCTCAGCTCTTATATACGATTTTTGATTGCCTGTTGCAACATTCACTTTTGTATGTTTTGAATTTGTGCATTGCTCTATTGTATTTGTGTCTTAGGTGATAAGACTCCCAGAAGAGGTGCTGGACTTGGAGGTTTTTAAGCAGAGGTTGGATGGCCATCTGTCATGGATGCTTTAGCTGAGATTCCTGCATTGCAGGGGGTTGGACTAGATGACCCTCGGGTCCCTTCCAAGTCTATGATTTTATGTACAATCCAGCTCTTTTTTTGGATTCTTCCCTAGGTGGGGAATTTCTCTCTTCCCACCTTCCACCCCATGCGCACAAAGAAGCACAACTGCATTAGCAAGTATGTTGCTGGAGGTAAAGCATATACACCTGTTTCCCTTCACTGGTTTCCTCCCTTGCTTTGGATCAAGTTAAACATTTCTTCTCTTAACCTTTACATCTCTTCATGACCTTACCCCCTTCTTATCTATAATCTCCATTGCTTTCTCTCTGCTCTCCTCTTCTGTCCCTCTGCTGATCAAACACTAATCTTCTCCTCTGCTATTTCTTGTCTCCATCCTTGGGGCCCCTGAAGTATGAAACTCTGTTCCTTGAAATAATTGGCTGGCCTTTTCTTCGTCTCACTTAAGGAACTTATTCAAAACTCATATTCCCCTCCGCTTGTTTTCTCTGGATAATCTACTTGGATTTTTTGTTTACTTGGTAGGCTCTCCCAAATTCCTGGGTTACTTATTGTATTCTTTAACTTGCCTTCTTTACTTTTGAAGTCTCTCCTGGTTTGATATTGTACTCCCCTTATTCCCCCCCCCCATCTTGTGAATTTTAGAAGGTGAGCCTGCAGGTGCCAACATGCTGTTTTCCAGATATTTTGGATTACAACTCTCACTTGGATTACAGTGGCAGTGCTGACTGCATCTGGTGGGGGTTGTTGTCCAGAACATTTTGAGGGGGCAACGTTGGTCAAGGCTGCTGGAGGCAATCTATAATCAAAAGCCTAATTTGTTTGTATTTTTAAATTTTCTGTACAGGGTCTGGAGCATATTAATTAAGTGCTTTATAAAAAAATAGACAATTATTTATTCATAAATAAATAAACCTCCCCCACAGAACAACTGCCTTTATAAAAACGATGAGATATACAAAACCCTTTGAGAAACAACAATAGCTGCAGCACATATATAAATAAAATTAATTTGGATCCAGTACAGAGATCACCACCATCATGCTGTGGAGGAGAGTCCTAGAATAATTATTGCGTGTTGGTCTTCACACATGAATATCTAAACCAGGGATGGGGAAGTTTGCCCCTTCCCAATCCAGATTTTGTTTGACTACAACTCCCATTATCCATAACCACCGGCCATATTGGCTCTGGCTGATGGGAGCTGTAGTCCAGATACAGTTGAAAGGCCACCTGTTGCTCGTTCTTATCTGCAGAAATACAAGGACGGAGATTTTAATATTTTTAAAATGTAACATTTAAAATAACCTGCTCTGGTTCATTACAACATGGCTGGAAGAAATTTGAAGAAATGAAGGATGGAGAGCTACCAATCTTTCCTCCCACTTTATATGAAATGGGAAAGGGTGACATTCTGGCTCAAACACACAAGTACAGACATTGATTTCTCTCCATTCTTCAGCAGCCTATAATCTCGGTGCTTCTCCAGTCTGTAAAAGTGCCACAAGACATGAGCTTCTTCTTGTGATACTTAATTCCTACAGAAAAAAACGCCTTGTAAACAAAAGGCATTTGTTGTTACCTAATGATACATTGGGATAATGGAGAAGAATAACTCAATGGGGATAGACTGAAAGTTTAATTAAAGGATTACAAGACCAAAGAAATCATAGACTCACAGGCTCATCATTATGCTGGAGAGACTGGATAACTAACTTTCTGAGGCAATTTTGAAGTAAGGTGCATCTAATACAAGCTGGCTGATATGCATTTGTACCCTCTCTGAACCAATTCTACTTCAGAATATCATTATCATTATTTGTCATTATTTGTCAAATTTCTATACTGCCCTTCATCTGAGGATCACAGGGCAATTTACAACATAAAACCAAACAAAATACATACCATAGTAACAAACAAAAACAATACTCCTTCCACACACACAGTTTAAAAGGCCATAGGTTGTTAAATTAGCCAAAGGCCTGGGAGAAGAGGAATGTATTTGCCTGGCACCTAAAGATATGTAACAAAGGTGCCAGGGGAGCCTCCCTGGGGAGAGCATTTCACAAGCGAGGAGCCACCACAAAAAAGGCCAGTTATTGTGTTGCTGCTCTCTGGACATATTGTAGAGGACGCACATGAAGAAGTGCCTCAGATGATGACTGCAGGGTCTGGGGCAGTTCATATGGGGAGAGGCGGTCCTTGAGGTATTGCAGTCCTGAGCTGTATCCGTTAGGAGAGGACATGTTGCTTATCAAAAGAAATAAGCAGAAAGCTGCTACACCTTGGATATACCCTAAATCACAAGCTAACCTAGTTTCCATAACTGACCAAGCAAGCACATTTTTGATATATACCAAACTGAGGGATTTCTAGCACTTAATATTATCCCTTTCAGAGGTGGAAGCAGTCCTTTACACTGGGTTTGAGATGTCAACACTGGTGACCAGTAACCTGACTTTGGATGGCATTTGAAAGGTTAAATACAAACTGACTAATGTAGGAAAAGATCCAGTCTTAATCCATGCATGTGATACAGTTCAAAAGCCCTGATGCCTAAGAAAATAGAAATGTTTACTCTCCCTGTATTCTTCAGATATTATTATTATTATTATTATTATTATTATTATTATCATTTATACCCCGCCCATCTGGCTGGGTTTCCCCAGATGGCCTTTACTTAGGAGTGACACGGAAATCTAAAAATGCAAAGCACATGAACAGCTTGGGTTGCTAGCTGCTAGTCTTGACATCTCAAAGCTAGTGCAAAGGACTACTGCTTGTCTTGGCTGAATCAAGTCTGGCACCTAGTGGCCACATGTAGAAAATGATATCTCAGTTAGAGGACTAAACTAGATGTGTCGGTTGCAGTTCTACATAAATCACGTAGAAAATTAAGGTGTGTGTGGAGCGAAGGGATCTGATTTAAAAGCAAAAAGAGGTGAGGAGCGCAGAACTCTCTGTTATTTCACTACCACTTCTTTCTACAAGCAGTTTACTCTCCGCCCACCTAAGCTTAGATAACAGTTGTGATCTTAGCTGGGCAAAAAGCATTTTGGGAAGGGGAGAGTTACCAATGGATCACTGTGTTACCACCCGGGTTTTTTTGTAATCCCATTTGTTCCGAACACTGAAGGAAAGGAGAGGAACCCTTTTGACAGGTTTGCAAAAAAACAAAACAAAAAACGGAGACAGAGCAAAGTAGGGAAAATAATAAAATGTATACATTTCAGAGATGTTAAGAAATGAATGGGGTCCTTCATGGCGCTATGGTCTCATATGGTAGAATTGGAAGGGACTTTGAGGGTCATCTAGTCCAACTCCTGCAATGCAGGTATCTCAACTAAAGTGTCCATGACAGGTGCCATCCAATTTTTGTTTAAAAACCTCCAAGAAAGGAGAGTCCACAACCTCCCAAGGGAGCCCGTTGCAATGTCGAACAGCTCTGTCAGAAAGTTATTCCTGATTTTTAGTCGGAATCTCCTTTCTTGTAACTTGAATGAATTCCTTAGTTCACGTTCTGCCCTCCAGAGCAGGAGAAAGCAAGTTTGCTCCATCTTCCACGTGTCAGCCCTTGAGATATTTGAAGATGGCTATCATATCTCCTCTCATTCTCTTCTTTCCCAGGCTAAACGTACCCGACTCCCTCTGTTAGGAATGTTGGAGAATTCTGACAGAAACTTAAATGGATGCAGAAATTCCTACTTTCCGCATATTTCCTCATTGTCAGGGATGGAATTACTTCATGTGAATCTATATAACAAAAACGTAACGATGTCATCGCACAGCCCCCATTGGAGTATTTGTAGAGCCACCTCACAATCTTGGATTTGCATGAAGTCAAGGCAGGGTAGGAGAGCAAAAGTTAAGAGAGGTTGCACAACAGCAGTGGCCATGGCATGGAAGTGAGAGGACCACTCAGAGGAGGAAAGTGGTGCTTTAAAATAAGAGTATGTTGAATACAGCAGGGTTGGAAGGAACTGAGAGGAATATGCCAGTTTCAAACAATGGCAGACGTTTGAGTAAAGTACTGTGGAGTATTTGATAGCTATGCATCCTTTCTCTCACACATGAAGCAACTGAGCAATGGAAGAGGGAGATGTTAAGAGTATAGTGAGAAGGATTGGACACTGAAACGTGGCTATTTTAAATAATGGCAGGCTTCTGAGTAAAGCGAGCAATGATTGGTAAGAAGGGAGTGGCAACTATGGTAAAACAAAATTTGAGTACAGCAAGAAAGGGTTTTGGAAAGACTTTGTTAGGGCAACCCAGCCAGATGGGCAGCATATAATTATTATTATTATTATTATTATTATTATTATTATTATTATTATTATTATTTCTCCTTGTTAAAACTAGTTTGTTTGTGTTTTAAAAACAACCCTGCAGAGTCCCTCAGTCCCTTTTTACTCAAACCTCTGCCTTTTTAAAAACACACACACACATTTCTCCCCTCAGTGGTATTCACCCCCACCTTATTCCCAACACTTCTTCTTGCATCATAGTTTTCAGCTTTTTTTTTTTTTACACCTCACATCCACTAGCTCCAACCTGCTTCTTTGCTGCCAGGATCTGTAAGCAAAAAACCTATTCACCCCCCCGCCCCAGACATACAAATGTATCAGTTCTGCAGTGTGGGTTGCCATGCAGTTGCTAAGGCTTGAACTGTTATCTCCAAGGTTACTGCCAGCATAATTGCAAGGCTTTATTATACAAAGGTCTCACACGAGTTGGGTTAAAGATGCTTAAATTAAAAAAAATGAAAGGATGGGGTGTAACAAGAAGTTTGATGTGTTTTAAAAGCATTATACGTAAAATAACAAAGCAACAAGAAAAAAACCCCAATGCGTATATCGTAAGCATAAATATCTTGAGCAAGAATTGCCTTTCTAGGTTGCCAAATATACAAGTTGGTCATGGTGCTTCTGCACCCCCTAGGAAGGAGTGGTTTGGGAGTTCTCCTGGATTCAACACTTGTTACTGGAGACTTGGGCAAAATGCTCCTGAAACGACTAATAACTACAGTGTTCCCTGCGACTTTCTGATACTTCATTTTGTGTTAAAACGATTAAAATGAATCATTTGCTGTGTTTAATGCAACACTGCGGAAAGTACAACATTATTAAAAGACAGCAGATACACATATATGAATAGCTGCTAAAGCTTGGATAGCTGCCTAGCTTTAGCTATAATGTTATTTAATGGAGTGCCTCACTATGAAGCAATGCCTTAGGCTGCTTACAGTTGAATTATGCATTTCATGTAGCAACATATCAGTATGTCAGACTTCTGGCATTCCTGTTTTTTTGTTAAAGTTTTTCAACATCATTAGAGATGGATGAGTAGCTTGGAAAGGCTCCAGGCCTTTGCAGGTCCACCGGCATATTCTTCGCAAATGCTTTGGTTGTGTTGAGCAAACACATCTGCGTGAGTAAGAAAAAGCCTGTAGACCTGAATAGTTTTTGACCCCATGAAGCTCTGAACCTTGATGACAGCATATCGGCAGTCAGTCATGAATACTGCTGTACTTACTCAATTCTGCATTGATGGATATCCTAGGAAGATAGATAGATAGATAGTCATTTTCAGCAATCAGAAGAGTCATTTACCGCAGTGTGACTTTTTACAATAGTAGAAGAAACGAATGAAAATGGTTTAAAGAAACTTTGAGGAAGAAATAGGGGAGGGCAGATCCTCAGGCCAGAGAGAGAGAGAGAGAGAGAGAGAGAGAGAGAGAGAGAGAGTGCTTGGGGCGCAGGCGGGGCATCATTCAATTGAATCACTTTTCCTCCCATGCCCTTCTCCTTTGCTGGGTCAGCTTTTCATACAAGGCTAGTTGACAAACTCTTTTGTACCAATATGATAGCTGTATACCTGAAGGAGCATCCCCACCTCCATCATCCAGCCTAGACACTGAGGTCCAGCTCCAAGGGCCTTCTGGTGGTTCCCTTACTGTGAGACATGAAGTTACAAGGAACCAAGCAGAGGGCCTTCTCAGCAGTGGAGCCCTCCCAGTGGAATCATAGAATCATAGAATCATAGAGTTGGAAGAGACCACAAGGGCCATCGAGTCCAACCCCCTGCCAAGCAGGAAACACCATCAGAGCACTCCTGACATATGGTTGTCAAGCCTCTGCTTAAAGACCTCCAAAGAAGGAGACTCCACCACACTCCTTGGCAGCAAATTCCACTGTTGAACAGCTCTTACTGTCAGGAAGTTCTTCCTAATGTTTAGGTGGAATCTTCTTTCTTGTAGTTTGGATCCATTGCTCCGTGTCCGCTTCTCTGGAGCAGCAGAAAACAACCTTTCTCCCTCCTCTATGTGACATCCTTTTATATATTTGAACATGGCTATCATATCACCCCTTAACCTCCTCTTCTCCAGGCTAAACATGCCCAGCTCCCTTAGCCGTTCCTCATAAGGCATCGTTTCCAGGCCTTTGACCATTCTGGTTGCCCTCCTCTGGACACGTTCCAGTTTGTCAGTGGAATGACCTCCCATCAGATGTCAAACAGATAAACAACGATTTGCCTTTTAGAAGACATCTGAAGGCAGCCCTGTTTCTGGAAGTTTTTAATGGCTGATGTTGTATTGTGTTTTTAATATTTTCTTGGGAGCCACCCAGAGTGGCTGGGGGAACCCAGTCAGATGGGTGGCATATAAATAAAATTCTTATTCCTATTCTTATTCTTATTCTTACTTAAGGGAGAGACGTTCTGCTCCTCTCCAGTTCCTGGGAATTTCTAGCCGTATTGCCACAAGGAACTTCATGACCAGCGGTTTGTAGTAGTTAGGTACAGTACATCCACTCTAAATATTGAGAGGAGAGCTAAAGTTAATTCAAGAATAAGCACTCCAGTGGTCAGGAACAATGTGGGCTATAGTCCAATGAAGAAGAGAAGAAGAAGAGTTTGGATTTGATATCCCGCTTTATCACTACCCGAAGGAGTCACAAAGCGGCCAACATTCTCCTTTCCCTTCCTCCCCCACAACAAACACTCTGTGAGGTGAGTGGGGCTGGGAGACTTCAGAGAAGTGTGACTGGCCCAAGGTCACCCAGCAGCTGCATGTGGAGGAGCGGGGAATCAAACCCAGTTCACCAGATTACGAGTCTACCACTCTTAACCACTATACCACACTGACTTCTGGAGGCCACCTTATTGGCTAGCCCTGAACTGGATGGGCCCATGATCAGATCCAACAGAGATCTTCTTATGTAAATTCCTTAACAACATAGCCTGTTACGTACATGTTACAGGAGTTATTCAAAGAAGGTGTGCCTTGGGCCACCGTTCCAATCATTCTTACCTGGAAGCCTGCTCCATTTAAATCACCAGACATCGTTTCCAAAGTATGTTAACACTGAGGGCAAGGCAAGCGACTGCATGCACGCTTTAACCTCAGCCTGCAGGTACAAAAAATGAACACTAAATGCCATGGTTGGGTCATGATTTTTTACCATCTGCCCTGCAAATCACTGCCAGGTTCAATGGTCAAAAAACTGTCCTGAGGCCATGAAATACTACAAATAACGTTTTGTTTACTTATAGTCCACAGCAGGCACATCCCCAGAGAGGTTCTTCTGGCACCAAGTTTATTGAAATCCTTTTCCTTTCTCTGGGTGTTTTTCGCCAGTGGATTTAATTCTGTTTTTCATCTGCCTATGATGCTGCTGGGGAAAGGCTGTAACCAGTTTTATTTTTCTAGAAAAGAAAGTGCCAGAACTCATAATGAATGCCTCCCTTGTTCTCTTATAAATAGGTAAAAAATATATAATGGCAATGGCGCCCACCTAAGAGGTGCTGGAACTGAGTTCTGGTGGATTCCATCTGAAAAAAGTTCTGGCTACAATTCAGTGGTGGAGAAGAGTTTGAAGAAGAAGAGTTTGGATTTGATATCCCGCTTTATCACTACCCGAAGGAGTCTCAAAGTGGCTAACATTCTCCTTCCCCTTCCTCCCCCACAACAAACACTCTGTGAGGTGAGTGGGGCTGAGAGACTTCAGAGAAGTGTGACTAGCCCAAGGTCACCCAGCAGCTGCATGTGGAGGAGCGGAGACGCGAACCCGGTTCACCAGATTACGAGTCTACTGCTCTTAACCACTACACCACATGTATCTGAGCTGCATGCAGAATGTCCCAGTTTCAATCCCCAGCCTCTCCAAGTAGAGCTGGGAGAAACTTGAGACTGACAATCCTAAAAAGTGGCTGCCAGTCAGTGTAGACAGTACTGAGCTAGATGGAACAATGGTCTGCCTTAGTATAAGGCATCTTCCAATGTTTCTTTGTTATGTTTTGTCAAACTTTCTGTTTTGGGTTGTTTAATTCTTTGTTTTTTGTTTTAGCATTGTATTATGAGCTGCTCTGCGAATCTTTGCATTGAAGAGGACAGAATGAAATAAATATATAAATAAATGGATGCCAAACACCAATAAAGAAATTATAATTAAATGATTTTAGAATGTTGTATCATTTTAATGTTGTTAGCTGCTCTGAGCCCGGCTTCGGCTGGGGAGGGCAGGATATTATTATTATTATTATTATTATTATTATTATTATTAAGGTTGAGTCCACAGTGTGGAACTAACCGACTTTCTTTCTGATTTTTCCCTATTGTGCTGTGTTTGTCATCATCATCATCAATTTTATTTCCATTAATTTGCTTCCTATGAAAGTCCCAAGACGATTTTTGAATAAAAACATAAACAAAATAGATGTATAGGATGATCTCAGACAGAGAACGATGTAAACAAATTCATATAAAAACAATTTTTAATTCAATACAGAGGCAGACTGGGATAAAAATCTCTACTTAAAATGATTCTTATTACTATTTTTATTATTAATGATACAAGTAAAAAGAAGTTGTTAGGTCAAATAAAAAATATCAACTTAATTTTCTGTGTAACTACAGAAAATCTTTAAATTACACATGCATTCCCCTTACTTCAGCACTTAAAAGTATATTTCAAGTTGCGGGTTATATATTATCATTTCAGGCAGCTACAAGTCTGTAAGCGCCCGATGTAGCATGCAACATGTCACATACCAGGAATTCTAGTGAGAATGTTGTCATGTGTCATGTGCACTTGGCCATAAAACTTGCGAGAAATCTGCTAAGCCACCCAGGCAAGAAAGCAGCTGGGCAAAATAAAATTTTGTCCTGAAGCAAAACAGAACTACTTCATAATAAGAACACCATGCAGCTAAGACATTGCTACTAAATAAATATGCACACACACACACATACAAAGCATGAGTAACAAATGATAATTTGGATAGGGGGATTTCTTGCTTCTTACAGATCCGTATCCGAGTTTAACATGTTTCTTTTTGGGGAAAGCTTTGCTGCTTTGTTCTGTCTGGTGTCTCTTCAGCCAGCAACAGAACTTATTTCTCTATCTCTATCTCTCATTTTTTAAGAAGCACACTTCTTCTGAAAACTTTAAGGATTCAGTTGTGCCATTTTTCTTTTCTGTTTTTTTAAGGTTGTCCTAGGCTTGAACCCAGATCCAGATAGACTACTGAACTGTGATTTTTGCAGTAACTTTGCTATCTGGGGGAAATGCAAGCAGGAAACTCCTCTCACAACATTTCAAGGGAAATGGGGTGATACACTGGCTAATTATTGGGGGATAATAAACATGGACTAAAGATGTGAATAACATCACATTTATTTTAGCCCTGATACAGGTGCATGTTAAGATTTTAAAAATATTTGCTGTACTGTTAGGTAGATGAAGCAATTCTGGGTTTACCCATCAGGGCCTATAAGTGAGTGAGTGAGTGAGTGTGTGTGTGTGTGTGTGTGTGTGTGTGTGTGTGTTCTAAGCAAGTAAGCTACTTTAACAAAACAATCAAGAAAATATGAGTTCTGTAGATGACACATGAGACCACATTAATTGGTGTTGCCCCCGAGACTCAAGTCCAGTTTCCAGGTCTCATGAAAATTGAGCTATGATGGCTCTCATATTAACCTGAACTATGGAACAAATATTTCTCAGAATAATGAGACCTAGGTGCAGGCATGTTTGAGGATTGCATTTGTATAAATGAGGTTTCCACATCACCACACACAGAGAAACAGTTTCTTCTCCGCAGCTGAAAGAAAAAATGAAAATCATTTGCCCCCAATGAGTTAAACAACTTTGTTGATTCCAGGTGTGTGAGTACGTAGGTGGGATATAAACTTCGCCATACTACCACACATGGGTTTACTTAGCCTGGGGATGAGTAAAACAAGTGCGAATAAATGTGTCCTGGATGGAATTTGAGTCAGTGTGGCTGTAGCTTTCGGTGGAACTAGATGATTGGAGGAGTGGTCCCTTTCCTTTGTCAAACTTCTTCTTCTCCTCCTGCTCCCCCCTCCTGCTCCCTCTGCAATTCACTTCAAGAGTGGAAGGCTCTGAGCCGGTAACAGCCTAGGCAGCAACCTCAGGCAGAAGTCTCTTCTCCCAGACACAGCACTCGTCACCACAGAACTTGGTGCATCCAACAAGACAGAGGTAAGAATCCTCTCTTGCCTGCCCGCCCCCAGCCGACTGCAGTGTTGTGCAAGGGCAACAAACTGTGCAAGAATTAAGATATCTTTTATAGGCACCAGCCTTTTAGCAGGGAGTTGGATTGCTGTAGGCTTTTTATTGCTCATTCCTCAGACGGTTTGAAACCAATTCACAAAAGATACATGAAGCAGATTTATGTGTCGGGAGATCTTTATCGCCTCCAAAAAAAAAAAAAATCCATGTGACTGGCACTTTCTCTGTGTTTATGCTGGGACTGTGTGTGTAGAATATAGGGCATCGAAATCTCTGCAAGGAGGGCTGAAACTCCCCAACAAACTCTTATCAAGGCAGTTTTTGCCACCAGCAAGCCATAAAAGTGACAGCAGAGGAAACTGTAAAACTAACTGAAGGACAGAGGCACGGGGCTTGTTTATATCTCTGGTGTGAATGTTATTCCTTTTTAAATCCCAATTTCATGTTTGGAAACAGCTCCCAGGGGTGAAATTGAAATTGTTGCAGCATGCGAGTTATTATAGAATCAGGTACTTGACATTGATTTTGGCATCAAACACCAGGCCTTTGGGCAGCTGTTTATATGCAACAGATTCCTCTTGAATGAGACATACTGATCTATATGTAATGCATCCCTCTTAAATAGAAACATACGGGTAAAAATTAATTTGCGGGTGTAGATGCACAATCTGCCACATTCTTTGTTGTCGTTGTTCAAGTTGTGCCACCACCTCAACCTATGGAAGGCAAGCAAAGATTGCTGTACAGCTCTGCCTACCTGTCCTTCAGCTCCATTCTAGACCTTTTGACTGCTTGCTGTCTTTTGGCAGCGGAGTGGGATAAAACCTATGGAAATAACCCAGTATGGCATAGTGGCTAGAAAATTGTACTCATTGGGGTAGGAATTCAAATCCTTGATCTGCCAGAAAGCATTCCAGGTGGTCTAGAGCAAGTCATTATCAATCAGCATACCTTGAAGAGCTACTGTAAAGTACTTTCTAGATTATTGTTGTTGTTATTTATGACTATTGGGTGCCTCTAACCTAGATGCTGTAGTATTATAGAATTTAAAATGAACAATCTGTCCACATGTTTTCAGTCTATGGACTGTTGGTGTGTGTGTGGAAGTGAAATATAACTTAAATACTATAAGTTGCTTGAACTCCTTGGAGGAAGGAGAAGATAAAAATTTGCCAAATAATATTTTTTTAATATAGTAAATATGGCAAAGCCTGTTGCTGCATGCAGTGGTATCATTGCAAGTGACATTTCCTAGGAAATGCTAGATGAATGGATCATGTGCTTTTATTTGTTTATTTAAGGTATTTATATACAGTGGTACCTCTGGTTACGAACTTAATTCATTCCAGAGATCCGTTCTTAACCTGAAACTGTTATTAACCTGAGGTACCACTTTAGCTAATGGGGCCTCCCGCTGCCACCATGCCGCCAGCACACAATTTCTGTTCTCATCCTGAAGTAAAGTACTTAACCCAAGGTACTACTTCCGGGTTAGCGGAGTCTGTAAAACGAAGTGTTTGTAACCCGAGGTACCACTGTACTGTTTAATAATTGACATTTGTAAGCAATGTACATTAAATTACAGTACATTTTAAAAAGCCATCAAAGAACAATTAAAAATCATCATAAAACCTTTTCGCTAAGGTGGTAACAAGGAGATCTCCATTTTGCAAGTAGAAAACTAGCTTTTGTTTGCTTTGCATTTTTGTATTGTGTGCTTTGTTTTGCTTTCGCAATCACAATTTCTTGTGTCTTTTTGGCCAACAAAGCAAACCATGTCCTCTAGGTTATGGTGGCTTTTGTTCCTGCTGGACCACCAAGTCTTTTTGGCACAGAACACCAACGAAGAAAAAAGAAATGGAATCAGAAAACAGAAGCCCAAACCATTCCTCTCAAATGCAGTAGAAAAATATCCCAATCCAAGTGACCAAGGTGACTACTTTGAATTTTAACAGATTCTTTGAAATGGTCGGTTCTGATCCCAAAGTTTATCTGGATGGGATTGCTTTGAAATGTATTAAAGTCTGAACACACGTGCGAGGAAGGACCGTGGTGAAGTGGTAGGCAGGAGTGGCCAATGTGATGGCCAATGTGCCACTTCCCAACAGTGGTGTTGCTGCTACTTACTGGGATGGGGCAGGGGTAAAATACAAAACAAAATGGCAGCTGCTCAGATTCACTTCTCCCCAAACTGTATTTCACCTCACCCCTGAAGTATTGGCAAAATGTCGATTTCAAGGTGGGTGGGACTGCTGAGAAATTTCTGAGAAATTGTTCTTGCCACTTCAGCCCAACTCTAATGGGAGTAACATTCTCTACAGTTATCAAATGATTAACCTAGGCCTCGTTCACACCATATATATAAAGAAGAGTTTGGATTTGATATCCCGCTTTATCACTACCCGAAGGAGTCTCAAAGCGGCTAACATTCTCCTTTCCCTTCCTCCCCCACAACAAACACTCTGTGAGGTGAGTGGGGCTGAGAGACTTCAAAGAAGTGTGACTAGCCCAAGGTCACCCAGCAGCTGCATGTGGAGGAGCGGAGACGCGAACCCGGTTCACCAGATTACGAGTCTACCGCTCTTAACCACTACACCAAACTGGCTCTCAGTGTGGTCTACTACAGTACCATTTTAAACAGTCATGCCTCCCCCCACAAAGAATTCTGGGAACCGTGGTTTATGAAGGATGCTGAGAGAGTTGTTAGGAGGCTCTTCTCCCCCACCCCACCCCACTGCCGCCCCAGAGCCCCAGTTCTCTGTGGAGAGGGTAGACGCTTTTGAGAACTGTAACAGACCATAGCTCCCGTAATATGGCTGTAATGTAAATTATTTACCTGGTGATGTGTTATTTCTAGATGAAGACTGCATTCTGGAAATGGCTTTCCTTCTGGACAGTTCAGAGAGTGCAAAGAACTTCAATCACGAACAACAGAAGAAGTTTATCTTGGAGATAGTGGACAGGATGAAAGGGCTGCAGCTCAGCTCTGGACGTTCCCTCAGCTGGAGGACGGCCTTGCTGCAGTACAGCAGCACTGTCCTCATAGAGCAAACTTTCAGAGATTGGAAGGGCCCAGATGCCTTTAAATCCCGCATCGCCCCCATCACCTACATCGGCCACGGCACCTACACCACTTACGCCATCACCAACCTCACGCAGCTCTACATGACCGAGGGGACTCACGGTAGCGTGAAAGTAGCTGTGCTCTTGACGGACGGAGTGGACCACCCCAGAAACCCAGATATTTTCTCAGCCACTGCCGATGCTAAACACCAAGGCATCGTGTTCTTCACAGTGGGGATGACCAGAGTGGCCGAGGAGGTGGCCAATGCCGCCAAGCTTCGGCTCCTGGCCAGTGTCCCGGCATCCAGGTTTGTCTTCAATCTGCAAGAGAAAGGAGTTGTGGAGAGAATTCTCAAAGAAATGGTAGGGACAAAGATTTCAGTGGGGCCTATATAAAGCGTATATTATACTTAACAGAATATAAGTGTACTCTGCACTTCTAGTATTATAATAATGGTGTCGTCTCTATCCCTGCTCTTTGCCCCAGGAGTCCTTGTTCTCAAAGAGGCCCCTGGTGGGGAACGTACTCAAAGAGTTCTGTTACCCGCCTTTCATCACAGGACTCTGCTGTGTTTTGCTTTATATGCAGTGTTTTCTTGCCTGTCTTCCCTTACATAATTCTTCTCCTGACACCTCCTGTACAGTGTCTACTTCTGCCTGTTCTTCTTCCTCTATTCCCTCCTCATTGCCTTCACCGAGACAACATAAATTTCTTTTGCAGTTTGTCTCTTTTCCTTCTACCTACTCGTAAATCTCTCTTCTGTGTTTCTCCTCTGTTTCTCCCATACCCCTCCTTCCTGCTGTGACCCCTAGATGCTGCCCTTTTATCTCTCGAAGGATGCCAACCACCACTTCCAGCTCCCACTCCTCAACTGTGTGTGTCACCTCAACTGCAGCATTTCTCAAGCTCAAGCAGGGAGTGACAGCATCTGTCTCAGTCCTTTCACAAATGAGTTGTACCCAAAAACTGACATGAGCAGAAGGCCACACCCTTCACACAACATTTCTTTCCTCTCAACTCCTTTCCATGTGGACGAGAATGACTGAAGAAGGCCATAGCTTCAACATTATCTCAGCTGTGGTAGTTTATTAAACACACACACACACAACTAGATTTTTTGTTGTTGCTGCACAACTTGGTTTCACTTTTATTCACAAGGCCACATAATCAATTCTGAACTTTTAAGGTTTGTCAATTCAGTATTAATGGGTGCTGACTAGGACTGGGCCCTAGGCATTTTGCTGCCTGAAGAAAGTGACAAAAGGGAGTATGTACCCCTTTGCATTTCATATGCGGAAGGTGACTGGATTGGACACTGACCATAAGAAAACATCCTCCTGGGGGCAGCAGGCTAGTTTAGGGGGTAGAAGCAATATTTCTATCATGACATTCATTCAGTCATTCGTTTTATATATTTAATATCATTGCTTCTAAGTATGGTAAGCCCACAACGTACATAAGGGTAACGTTTCAAGGATCGTGCATGTCACTTTCGATCCTTCATTTGCATACAAACTATCCAATCACTGAACGTCACTTTTGATCCTTCATTTGCATAACTATCTACAGTATCCCCCTGCTGGCCCAGAGTGAGAACTTCAGTACATAACAGTGCCTAAAGCCAATATTGTGTCTAGTCAAAACTTAATGGGTTCAATGGCGGGTGGGATTGCCAAAGCCATTTCCCCCAGATCTCTCTCTATCTATCTATCTATCTATCATCTATCTATCTATCTATCTATCTATCTATCTATCTATCATCACCTGCCATGCCTGTAAAACTCAATGTGCACAAGCTAACTGCGCATAAGTTACGGGCTTCCTGTAGTTTACAAAGTGCAAAACCAGTTACTCAAACATTTACATGTAAACATTCATAATCAATATTCACAATAAAAGAATTCCATCAAAATTAATTGGTTTGCAGCATAGAATTCTCCAATTTGGATTAAACATCCCCAGTGCTTGAACTCTGGGGACACATTCCTTACATGATGATAGGCTTTTATACAGTGATATTTAACACTGCATTCCTAATTTGTGGGTTTTAATTGAATCCCTAGGGAGCACATATCTATGCCTTGAACAACCAGAAATACTACTCTGCTTCTTCCTATGATTTGTTGTGTTTGTGTACAAGAAATAGGCATATGCTGGCCCTATGTCAGCACCTTCCCAGCCAGCAAAGTCTTTTTTTTTCATTTTTTCTCACAGTGTGCCTTGTTACTTATAAAATAATTAATTTGTTTGCACTTATTTGTCTCCCCAGAAAGAACTGGCAGAAGAAGGGGTAAGTCTTAACTGTGAACTGGGTACGATGGATTACATCTACAGCATTTTAAATTAAGAGTGGTGGTGAAACAACAAACTATCTTTCCAAAACTATGTTCATTATTACCATTTCAGTAAATTAAAACAAATAGAAAAAGAAGAATAAGTCTTGCTAAATGATGAGCACTAAAAAGTGAAATAAGAAAATGTAAATTTGTTTGGTCTTTGATGCATCTTGTAGTTTCCGGTTCCAGCAATAGTTTGAATATATCTATAACCTAATGCTAACTCCCAAGGGTATCACATAAGAAAATAAGAAGAGCCTTCCTCCAACATGCCAGAGGCCATTTTAGTTTTTTTTGGTCCAGTATTGTCTTCTCAGGACGCGGGTGGCGCTATGGGTTAAACCACAGAGCTTAGGACTTGCTGATCAGAAGGTCTGCAGTTCAAATCCCCACGATGGGGTGAGCTCCCTTTGCTTGGTCCCTGCTCCTGCCAACCTAGCAGTTTGAAAGCACGTCAAAGTGCAAGTAGATAAATAGGTACCGCTCCAACGGGAAGGTAAATGGCGTTTCCGTGCGCTGCTCTGCTTCACCAGAAGCAGCTTAGTCATGCTGGCCACATGACCTGGAAGCTGTATGCTGGCTCCCTCAGCCAATAAAGCAAGATGAGTGCCGCAACCCCAGAGTCAGCCACGATTGGACCTAATGGTCAGGGGTCCCTTTACCTTTATTTATTACCTTTATTGTCTTCTCACAGTGGATAACAAGATGCCTATGAAAATCACACAAGCTGGACACAATCACAATTATAATGTCCTGATTGTGGTGCCAATAAATTGGCTTTCCAAACCATGCTGCCTCTGATCCTGGACATAATACAGTCCTCATGACTAGTAGACATGGATAGTCTTGAAAGAAGGGTTTGTCTCATCCCTTTTTTAAAAAGCCATCCAGGTTGGTGGCAGTCACAACATCTTGTGTTAGCAAAGACCAAAGTTTAACTCTGCTGTATATGAAAAAGAACTGAATCACTGTTGTTAGAGTACTTCTACACCACACAGACATTTGAGATTCCGTCCAGCTATAGTTCACCCAGGACTACTAGAAAAATCTGAAATGGAGATATTTGTAAATTTATCACTTCAATAGGGAACACAAAATTCAGCACCAGCCAGAAAGCTGAAACATGAACAAGAAGTATGGATTCAATAATGAAATGAGAAATGTAAGTTTTGACTGTGTTGTGGGGAAACTGTGAAAATATTGATTAGAAAACTGTACCGTAAAACAGCATCCATTTTCAGTACTGTAAAGCAATAGGATGCTCTTTCAAGATTAGATCTTTCCTACTTGTGGTTAAATAAATAAATTATAGGAAAATAAAAGAGCTGTAGAGCTTTCTGCCTAGGTGGGAACTGATGATTAATTTGTATGGTTATTTCTATTTGAAGTGTCCCCAGCCTCCTATATGTAACTGTGAAAAAGGAGAAAGGGGTCTTCCTGGCCCTGCTGTAAGTATCTTTCCCCCCCATTTACTTTCTTCTTATTTTATTTATCTTATTAAAAAATTATACACTACTTGATTGTAAACAATCCCAGAGTAGTTTACAAAAACCGCTTATTTTTTCATTGCAAAATTAAAAAATAAATCTTTTTGGTGGCATTATTTTAATAATTACCAGTATTATCTATTTCATTAAATACATATTCAGAGACAACAGCTGAGTGATCCAGAGAGAATAAGATGTTCATTCATAAATGATAGGGTCCTTGATTGTGTGGAGAGCCTTCAGCTGTACAGATGAGGGCTACCTACATAACAGCTATAATGTAATGCTAAGCTAAATCATGGTTTAGTGTGAATGTGAAAATGTAAGGGTTTTCATGAAGAGATTGCAGCTGGAAAGGGAAAATCAGCATTATATGATGGGGGGGGGAATATAAGCTGGCATGTTGATGCCAATGATGTGTGAACGTTACTGAAACCCTGTGTGCATGAGAATCGCCAGTCTTACAATAAACACCTGTCTGGAAGGGACTGCTTCGTGGTCTGACGAAAGACAGAAGAAGCACAGGAAAAATATAGCATGGCAATGATTGGATGATGGTGCCATGAAGATGCCCTACAAGAAGCAACTGAGCAAAGCATGGCAATTTCACACTAAATGCCAAATGTGGAAGCACCTTTAGAATCAAATCATGGTGTGCCCCCCCCCAAAAGAGTCTAAGAGCACTTCCAGCCCTTAGACTCTTTGGGATGGGGTTCAATCTCATGTTGTGTGGTTGTAAGTGGCTTGGGAGGTCTTGTGCAACAAACTTGCTTCCCCAAAAGATTGGATATATTTATTTATTAATTTGCAACAAGTACAGTGGTACCTCGACTTAATTCGTTCCGGAGGTCCGTTCTTAACCTGAAACTGTTCTTAACCTGAAGCACCACTTTAGCTAATGGGGCCTCCTGCTGCTGCTGCTGCGCTGCCGGAGCACGATTTCTGTTCTCATCCTGAAGCAAAGTTCTTAACCCGAGGTACTATTTCTGGGTTAGCGGAGTCTGTAACCTGAAGCATATATAACCTGAAGTGTATGTAACCCGAGGTACCACTGTAGTGGGAAAATGCACTGGAAAGTGTAGGGTTTTGTTATGTATTTTTGTGCTTTTATACTGTAAACCACCCTGTGATCCTCAGATGAAGGGTGGTATATGAATGTAATTAACAACAACAACAACAACAACAACAACAACAACAACAACAACAACAACAACAACAACACTTGCTTTAGCATAACATCATCTAATTGCACAGGGTGAATGCTTAATAAAAAAAAGGGCACCTGGAAACACCCTAATATAAAACATATGTTCATGAAAACATTATTATCTACCAATGAGCTGTTTAAAAGCTGAGAATGACCCGGGAAAATGCATTCTGACCAATGTAGCTCTTGCACTGATTGGAGCATGACTTGCTTTTAAGCTTCAGGTGTGAGAGGGAAATCTTTAGAACTTTACTTATTTCCTGCAATCATAGAATCATTTTCTTAATAGTAAGAATATAAGCCAAGGGGTCTCCCCCCTTCCTTTGCATGTTTAAAAATGCAATTAACAGATGAAGTTTAAACACAAGGCTTTCCATTTAACTTCCCTCTGTTGTTTTTCTGCTTCCAGGGTAAAAAGGGCCGTCCCGGTGATGATGGAGCCCCTGGTCCAAAGGGCGTGAAGGTAACATGACATTGGATTTAATTGAAATGCTCATTGATTAACATTAGTAATTTAAGATGGGAGCAAGCTGAAATAAAAGCATGCTCAGTCGCCACATAGCAGTTTACAAGTGAGGGGGTATAAATCATTCTAAATCAGTGGTTCCCAACATTATTATATATTTTTTGGCCATGCCCCACCTAAGCATCTCTAAAATCCTGATGCACCCCGTCCCCCATGACATATAATTCTTATTATTCAAAAAGTGAGGAAGCCTAAAAGGCCATTAACTCATTCTCGAATTGCCTCCTTTAAAAATCAAATTCCCCCCTGTGGGGGGGGGGTTGTCCCATGTTGGGAACCACGGTTCTAAAACATCCACATTTCTGAATAAGAATTATGTTTTGCATTGAAGATGGAGCTAGTTTGAACGGCAGGGTACATTTTTCCTATCTGTTTTCAGCAATATATAATGTAATCGTAACTTAAATGGACAACATTTTCACTGACTACAGAATGTTAAGCAAAGTAATAACCCAACACCCTGATGCTTCTAGGGGGAGCCAGGCTTAAATGGAATTCCAGGAAGAGATGGAACAGAGGTAAAAAGTGTGTGTGTGTGTGTGTGTGTGTGTGTGTGTGTGTGTATTCTATTATGTATTTATTTACTTTGAGGGAAATGCCATTATTTAAAAACACATCTGCCCCATATACCGTATTTTTCGCTCTATAAGACGCACCAGACCACAAGACGCACCTAGTTTTTGGAGGAGGAAAACAAGAAAAAAAAATATTCTGAATCTCAGAAGCCAGAACAGCAAGAGGGATCGCTGCGCAGTGAAAGCAGCAATCCCTCTTGCTGTTCTGGCTTCTGGGATAGCTGCGCAGCCTGCATTCGCTCCATAAGACGCACACACATTTCCCCTTACTTTTTAGGAGGGAAAAAGTGAGTCTTATAGAGCAAAAAATACGGTATATCACTGCTCCTTTTTGATCTCATTTTTACTTTTTGTGTATACCTTCTTAAAATGCAAGAGAATATAAAGAAGGGTGTGAAGAAAATAACTTGAAAGCAGCAATGTCAAAGGGCAAAAAAAATGCAAAAAAAAAAAGACTGCTCATTCTACTCATGGTTATGTAAGATTCACTTTGAACAATAACTTAGCAACATGTGAGCCATTGCTACTCCCAAGTCCTAAGATCTCACATAAAACCTCTGAATCATGTGATTCAGGTTGCTCGTGTGCTTCCAAATCATGTCAGCAATATTTTTGCCGTATTTCCAGAACTGGAATGACATGGGAAATGGCTGGCTTTTGGCACTCACAATGGCACCCAATGGCATTTGCAGAGCCAGCTTTATTACATATTTTCATATCTGAAGCATAAATCAAGACAATACTCACTCTACACACAAGAGCTCATTGGTCTGCTTTTGGAGTGTTTTTCATCACACAGATCTAGTGATGGAAAGCAGCACCCGTTCTGAAATTTGCAGAGCAACTTCTGAAACTTTTCAGGGGTTTGATTTCTCCTCCCCACCCCACCCCAAAGGCAAAGAAACCTTAATCACCAAATGCAAGCAAAGCAGGCTGGATGAAGCCAGCCAATAAATTTGTCATTTCTGTTACCCATTCTAAAACTCTGGATTAATAAGTAAGATTTATTTTCCTAGTACTTGCCGTAAATTTTGCTGCTGCTGCTGATATATGTATATATACCCCACCTTTTCCCTTGACAGGGATTCAACGCGGCTTACAGATAAAATAGGAGCAGCTAAAAACATAGCCGGGGGGGGGCAGGAACCAGAATTAGTGATTACTGTTTAGTGTCAGTAGCAATTTAATCAATATGCATTCTGCTCTTCTTCTTTTTCCCATCAGGGAAAATCTGGATACAAAGGAGAAAAGGTATGGATTTTTCGCCTTCTTGAATCAACTAGGTGCTAAAGACCAATACAGCCATATTGATTACAGTGGTACCTCGCAAGACGAAATTAATTCGTTCCGCGAGTCTTTTCATCTTGCGAGTCTTTTCGTCTTGCGAAGCACGGTCAAGTCACAACTGCACCTCTTCAAGCGGTTTTAAGGAAAAGGAAACAAACTCGCAAGACGTTTTCGTCTTGCGAAGCAAGCCCATAGGGAAATTCGTCTTGTGAAGCAACTCAAAAAACGAAAAACTCTTTCGTCTTGCGAGTTTTTCGTCTTCCGAGGCATTCGTCTTGCGAGGTACCACTGTACTGGATTTGAGGACAAAGAATTTAGCATCTAAAATAGAATGGGAATGGGTGGGGGATAAAGCACTGCCAAGAACATTACACATTTTTCAAAGTAATGATTGATTGTGCTTTTCTCAATCTAAGGGTGAAAGAGGCGAATGTGGAACACCAGGAATAAAAGGCGACAGGGTAAGTAACTAGCTGATGGTCAACTACATCAGATTGCAATGTAAGGACTTGTATAATCAGAAACTGTGCCGCTCATAGAACTTCTAGGCCCAGTGCTGCAATAGTAGTGTGAGCAATGTGTAAACAATATAGGTAAAGGTAAAGGGACCCCTGACCATTAGATCCAGTCGTGGCCGACTCTGGAGTTGCGGCGCTTATCTCGCTTTACTGGCCGAGGAAGCTGGCGTACAGCTTCTGGGTCATGTGGCCAGCATGACTAAGCCACTTCTGGCGAACCAGAGCAGCGCACGGAAATGCCATTTACCTTCCTGCCAGAGCGGTACCTATTTATCTACTTGCACTTTGACGTGCTTTCGAACTGCTGGGTTGGCAGGAGCAGGGACCGAGCAACAGGAGCTCACCCCGATCGGCAAGTCCTAGGCTCTGTGGTTTAACCCACAGTGCCACCTGCATCCCTTTGTGTAAACAATACCATTATAATAAGTATTATTAGCCCTTATAGCCCACCTTTTCCTCCAAGGAACTCAAGGTAGCGTACTTGGTTATCCCTCTCCTCATTTAATCCCCACAACAACCCTTTGAGGTAGGTTAAGCTGAGAGGCAGGGACTGGCCCAAGGTCACCCAGTGACCTTCATGTCTTAGTGGGGATTTGAACCCTGGTCTTCCAGGTCCATGTCTGACATTCTAACCACTATACCACACTGGGTGTCATGGGTAGGGGCGGGGAGAAAGAGAGACTTATTGGAGAGAAAATAGTCCTGAAATGCTAGGTACATATTTGCAGAGAGCGTGATAATACAAACTGGATTTTTAAATATCTAGTTTGACGTTGGCCTTTCTGCCCATGTTTCAATTATCCTTCCCACATTTGAATCATTTTGTTTTTCCCTTGCTGGTGATTCACTGTAT
The DNA here is from genome assembly GCF_964270895.1 of Podarcis filfolensis. Taxonomy (NCBI): domain Eukaryota; kingdom Metazoa; phylum Chordata; class Lepidosauria; order Squamata; family Lacertidae; genus Podarcis; species Podarcis filfolensis. The sequence goes on along the minus strand of NC_139604.1, from coordinate 26,788,805 downwards.
GATTTGAAATATTTTGCACTGTATATGGGCTCACGTATAATTCCTCCTCTTATCACTCAGGGTCCAGAAGGCCCAGGTGGACCAAGAGGCCTCCGAGGTCTTCAGGTAAATGAACAGAGAGTGGAAGGGCTTTGCTTCAAGACTGTGCTAGCTGCCATCTTTCTGAAGCTAAATTGTCCCTCCTGTGAATTATATGTTGGCTGTCAGTCACTGATGCCAACTCCCCATCCCATCACTCTTCGTGTCCCTGGAACTGTGGGCTATCTATATCCAACTGATCACTGCACTCTGCAGGTGAGGACTTCCTGTAGAAACTTCTCATCAAGAAGTCTGTTCTGTACAGTGTAAGAATCAGACCTTTAGTGTGGTGGCACCTGCCCTTTGAAACTATCTCCTGTTACGTATCAGACCAGTACCATCTCTAGTATTATGTTTTTAAGGCGCCTATTGAAAATCTTCCTTTTCCAACAAGGCTTTTAAGTGGAGATTTTTCTGTCTCTCTGTGTGTTTGTATTGGACTCGAAATAATATTTTAATTGTTGGTGTTTTCATAGTTAAATCACTTCAGGATGTTTTATGGGATGTGCTTAATAAATGAAATAAATCAGTAACCCATGGTTAACAAGCTGATGAATGACTGACCTTCTTCTGTTTCTTCCTGTATTTAGAGAATTAGTCTCTGTAGTCCTCACATACCTTTAACAAAGGGGGTGGGGAACACACATGGGGGGGGGCGTTGTGTCACAGAGAAGGGAAAGCCTTTTCACAGCCATTTTCTTTAACCATTAGCCTAATACGGTTAAGGTAGCAATGCCCAAGTCAGGATTCTCCAGCAGGCTGAAAGACCTTTCTTGTGGGTTGCCAGTCTGCTAGTAATGGGTTTTATGAGCTAAAAGCACAACAGACTGAAAGAATCTTACAGATCAGAGCTTCAAATGGAAAAAAACAAGTGCATATGATACAGGTTTTTGAAGGCCATGAAACTAAAGGCAGTGTAATCATTTCCAATGCAAAACGAACCAGGATAAACTGATGGTAAGTGAATGTAATAGGCAAATATCACAATTATTTGAACACTGAATAAACTGTTTTGTGTGGATTGAAGTAAAATAGTCATATTCCTATTTAACGATGCACTCGGCCAAGGTCTTTTTAAAAAATAAATAAAAAATGCCTTCCTGTTTAACAGGGTTCCCAAGGACTGCCTGGAGACCAAGGACCTGAAGGAATGCAAGGATCAAAGGCAAGACTCTTAACATTAATTTAATTCTAAACGCTGTGAGAGACTGCTGCTACCTTTGCAATTTTGGGGCCCACTTTTGCTTTCACTCACGTTGGCCCGGTTCATGCGCCATATGAAACTGGAAAACCAAAAACTGTTAAAAAGAAACATGGTGCCCTGCAGATGTTGTTGGACTCCAACTCCTCTCAGCCCCAGCCATCATGACAAATGGTATGGGATGATGGGAACCGCTGGCCAACAACCTATGGAGGTTTCCACACTGGCTGCCCCTGTAAACCATGGCTTGGAAACCCATTGCCTTCCAGGTGTGGTTGGACTCCCAGTTCCCATCAACCTCAGCCACCATGGCCAATGATCAAGGATGATGGGAATTGTAATCTGGTAACATCTGGAAAGGCCCACAGGCTCTTCATCCCTGAGGAAAATGTTGTTACTATTCAGATATTTCCTCTGCTATGAATTCTATCCATCTTAGCTGTGCTGAAACTGACTTTTCCGGCCGTGTCTGCAAAACCACCAAATGGAACATCTAAGAAGCAAGAATCAACTCCGTTGTCATTCAACAGCGAGATGTCATATGACATTCCACATCACAAAAAAATCCCCTTCAAGGGACTTCAGCCCATTCAGAGCTTTGTATGGCTTTAAGCCGCAGGGAACCATTAAAGTACAGCTCATAAATAACACCTTGTTGAGGCTTTTTATGACACTTGAATTTCTTCTCAAAAGCAAGAGAAAGCTATTTTTTCTCCAGGCCATCTCTCCAACAATGGGACAGAACATGAGTATTAATTAGTAAGAAATAGATCCACACACAACTGCTTTCTTCCACTTTGAGATTATTTTTTGTTACCATGCTGTTCTGTATTCCGTGAGGAAAACAGTCCTCATAGCAATTCAGCTTGCGTTTGGCTTTCATGCTGGTTACCATGCATGTAGCAACCCAGAAGGTCACATTAGACTCTTTCAAAAGTGCTTTTCTTGAGAATAGCATGGAGAGGGGGGTTGATTGTAAAATCCGCTTCAAGTTGGGCACATGTGGTTGGGTCAGTTTCCATGTGGGCAATTTCCAATTTTGCATCTATTACTTTCATCCCCAATTAAATTTTAGTGTCATATTCTGACGTGGCCAGGGTTGGCATGAGGGGGGCATCAATCGCCTGCCCCCGAGCTGGATCACCACAAGGGCCCGGATGCCCAGCTGTAACACCTCCCACCGCGGAATATTAGCGGTTCTACCCCAAAAAGCACTGCTGTGCATTGATGAAATAGCACACTAAAAAAAATATTGGTGCAATCATATGCTCAGTCACATCAAGACTGCTTTTCTTTTTCTTTTTCTGGCAGTGTATCAGCGGGGCCATGACATTGTTCAAGGGGCAAAAGATGGAAAGGAACTGAAAGCTGCAACATAGTGGGCACGCTCTGATTCCAGAATTGATTTTAGAAATTATCCTTGTTAAATTGGAATTCACAAGCAGGGCAAAACAGGGCGGTGCAAACCAATGTTCAATGCAGGAGCACAACAAGGAAAACCCACTCATCTTTTCTACTTCTGCTAATTCCTTCTATGTTTGGATGTGTTTCCCAGTCTTGTTTCATTTATTATTCCCACTCTAAGCAATCTGCTAGTTTTATCATGGCAGAAGCATTATGATACATATTGCGAAAGCAATTCCCCCGCAACTTACGAGCATTTAACTTGCGCACATTCAGCTTTACACGTGTGGCAAAAAATTAAAAGGGGGTTGAGGTTCCAGGAAAAATGGCTTTGGCCATTTAAGACTGAACCCCAATTGACCATACAGAATTTGGCTTTGGAACTTAACCCCCACATAAGTTGTGGGCTTATTGTACCTTAATTTAAGGGCAGGAGGGAGGGAGGAGCAGGTTTTCTTCTCTCTGAAACCCTATCAAAAAGTTGAAATCAGTTCTTTTGTTTTGCAATTTTCTAAAGGGTGAAAGAGGCCTGCCTGGCCCTGCTGGACTGACTGGAGAAACGGGAGTAGGGTTGCCTGGCCCCAAGGTAAAAATGCCAATCATATAGCCTACTGTGCAGAAGGACAGCTGCTGAAATAATATATGGCTGGATTAAAAAAACAACCAAAAACAACTTAAAACAAGGATAAATGATGTCTTTGTAATACCTGAAAGGTATTCTGGATGCAGTTCAAATACATTCATACCATTAAAAGGGGGGGAGGGAACGCACAGAATGGTGTAACTCTTAGTAGTTTATTGGTAATAAAATTTGACATATATAGAGAGACAGAGGGGCAAATGAAGTTATTATTACAGGTATCAGATTTGTTTTACTTCCCTCTAGTCTTCTTAATATCACTGTATTAAATCAAAGAATGCTGCTTCATTTCAGTGTCCATAATTTTGTTCAAATCCAAAAATAACATATCTTTTTCTGAAGGGTGACATTGGTTTAACAGGAAGACCAGGCCCTGTTGGGCCACCTGGAGTTGGAGAACCAGGTTTACCGGTATGTACTGTAAGTGGGGAGATCACACGGGGGGAATCCCTTAGTAACAAATAATTGCACCTTGATATGCAAAAATCAGTGCACATAAAAAGAAAGAGTGGCTCTGATCCACTCAAGGTTTGGTTCCTGGTTCTTTACTTTTTTCAGCCTTTCTTATTCAACTTCTCTTACAAGTTCTTTTCAAAGTAGTTACCTCTTTAATGGAGATGATCTACAACTCTGTGTTCCAGATCTTTCACCTCTTTCTGATTGCTTTCTTGTTTCTTCTGTGCTATGTAATCTCACCCCATTTGTGTATCTGGCTTGTGGACATCCTTCTATTATCCTCCATGTCTTTCTTTGGCTCAGATGGAACGGGAGTGTGATTGTTGAAGAATAAGAGATACCTCTTGGTCTTTTCATTCTTTTATCTGAGGAACTGCCAACTCTTGTTCTCGGTGTCTCTAAGCTGTGTTCTTTCCTTCCATTTTCCATTTGTGTTTTTGTCTTCCATCTATGGAAACTATGACCACTGTGTTAATTCTGTAATGTCTCTTGACTATGGTGACGCCCTCTGTTGTGGCTTCCTGTCTCCCACCTTCTTCTTCTTGACTTGTTTGTTCTCCTTTTCTATAGCATGTTCATTTTCAGTTCCCTTTTTTGGGGGATGGGGTGTCTACAAATGTTTACACTCTACTCATCCAGTTTCAGAAGTAGCCAATTTGTGGACCTCCAGATACTGCTGGTCTCAAGTCCCATCACCCATGATTATTGGCCACACTGTCTGAGGCTGATGGGAGTTGGACTCTCAACAATATCCAGAGGTCACCACATTGGCAACCTCCAAATTTCTTGTTCATATTTATACATCCACTTACCTGCTTCATTCTGAGATAGTTTCTAACTTGTCGTAGTAAATACAAACATAACTTTAGAAGTGAGAATGAAACATACTAATTAGCAAAAGGATCCTGGTAGTTCTTCAGTTATACTGGCAGTGCCAGCCGCCCATTTTGTATACCACTTGTGGGGTGGGGGGGTGTTGTTTACAATCAACACAGTATATACATTTATGGAATAAATTTTAAACATTCATCTGCAGGGAAATACTGAGTTTGTTTTAGGAAGGGTTTTCGTCTCAACTTATGCAAAGCTATAATATTTCCTACTAGATCAGGCCTACACTCTGGGCGAGTTTCCAGCACCATAGAACATGTGTATGTCATCAGCATCCTCTGCAATGCATCTAGAACAGGGTTTCCCGAACTTGGGTGTCCATCTGTTTTGAGGCTATAACTTCCATCATCCCTAGCTAGCAGGACCAGTGGTCAGGGATGATGGGAATTGTAGTCCCAAGACAGCTGGAGACACAAGTTTGGGAAACCCTGCTCTAGGGGTTCTGTCAAACACACACACAATCTCCTCAGCAAACAAGAAAATATGGAAATAATTCCCTAGAATGTGGGCAAACCACTGCATCTGTTTTAAAAGACTTGCTTAACTTTAAGCTTGAGTGAGCCCATAAAGAATCTATTATTAAAGTTGATCTTATACTTGACTGCATTTTCAGGCTATTACAGGGTAAACCTTGCAGGCTCACATGTTTAAGCCTTTTCTTTAATGGTGCCGGGAGCGGGGGGACTCCTAGCATAATCCAGTATAACTTGTTATACCTGGAGTTCATAGCTGTCTGCTGTTTGATGTATCATGGAAAAAGCTACTTTTGCTTTTCATAAATATAGCATTACTTTAGCAATTTAGGGCAGGTTGAGACTAGGCTCCAAACCACAAAGATGTATGAAGATCCTACTTTGATTGATTTGCTATTGATTTCCAGAATTTTGCTTTCAAAAACATTTTTACAGGGGCCTCAGGGACCACAAGGTATTCAGGGAGAAAGAGGATCTCCAGGAGAAGGGCTTCCAGGACCAAAGGTACAAAAGAGTTTTGCTTTAAAAATGCCATGGCATATAAATGACCTTTTAAAGTGTTTGTGCAAGCCCATTTCCAAACTTGGAATTATCAAAACGTACCTGTACATAGAAATGTGTTGCTTTTCATTGTCAGAATGAAAAGTCCTCAGAACCTGCACGCTGTAGCTGGAGACCTGTTCAGCATCAATAACAACTTTAGCACTTAGGCTGTGGACACACTCCCATTTATTCTGCATTCAGTGCTCTCCCACCACAGTTTTGGGAAGCACATGACATTAGCCACAGTAAGAATCTAAGACTGTACAGTGACATAGGCCATAAAAAGAGCTGTCCCACTCCATTCAGTCAAGCTGCATCAGCTCTGGGCTTATATTTCTTTTCTTTTCTTTTCTTTTTTCAACTGTTTTTATTTATTCTCATGGTACAGAAGATAAATTTTGAGAAAACAATTGTTACAACAATCTGGACTTATATTTCTTAACCAAGTGGAGGGAGGAAGCTGGATTAAAAGATAGAGTGCAAGCTCCCCACTCCCCAGAACGACCTGGGGCATGCTCCAAGAAGAGGGTAAGAGGTAAAAGGTAAAGGTAAAGGTATCCTTGCCCATACGGGCCAGTCTTGCCAGACTCTAGGGTTGTGCGCTCATCTCACTCTAGAGGCTGGGAGCCAGCGCTGTCCGCAGACACTTCCGGGTCACGTGGCCAGCGTGACAAGCTGCATCTGGCGAGCCAGCGCAGCACACGGAATGCTGTTTACCTTCCCGCTAGTAAGCGGTCCCTATTTATCTACTTGCACCTGGGGGTGCTTTCGAACTGCTAGGTTGGAAGTTGCTGGGACCGAGCGACAGGAGCGCACCCCGCCGCAGGGATTCGAACCGCCGACCTTTCGATCAGCAAGTCCTAGGCGCTGAGGATTTTACCCACAGGGCCACCCGCGTTAAGCTGTTAAGCATTATGGCAAGGCTGGGCAGTCTTCAGACTTGAAGGATCTACTTTGTTTTTTACTACAACCTCAAGGTCCACCAATCAGACCTGGGTGCAAAGTAGTGGTTTGGAGTGGAGGCTTTGAGGACATGGAGTTAAGGAACAAGGTGCCTCGGAACACATGTTCAACCCAGGAATTTGTTTTCAGAGCTGAGTCTGGGCTCACAATCCTGCCCCACCTAAATCTAGTCCTGGTTTCCCCTTCAAGCTTTCTTCACCTCCACAGGCTAATTTAGGCAGTGGGAAGAAGCTTTTTCCCCCCTGTTGCTATTGTTCAGACCATAATTCCTATTGATCTGTCACCCTGAGATTCCCCAGTAGATTAGGATCTATCTACCTTTTGCCCTTTGGGGACACAGGTGGCGCTGTGGGTTAAACCACAGAACCTAGGACTTGCCGATCAGAAAGTCGGCAGTTCGAATCCCTGCAACGGGGTGAGCTCCCGTTGCTCGGTCCCTGCTCCTGCCAACCTAGCAGTTCAAAAGCACAAAGTGCAAGTAGATAAATAGGTACCGCTTTGGTGGGAAGGTAAACAGTGTTTCCGTGCGCTGCTCTGGTTCGCCAGAAGTGGCTTAATCATGCTGGCCACATGACCCAGAAGCTGTCTGAGGGCAAACGCCGGCTCCCTCGGCCAATAAAGCGAGATGAGCGCCGCAACCCCATAGTCGGTCACGACTGGACCTAATGGTCAGGGGTCCCTTTACCTTTACCTTTACCTTTTGCCCACCTGTGGGAAGCTTCCTTTGCATGAGTGCTTGGTTCCACAGGAATGCTCACATCCCTAATGGTTTTACAGTGGTACCTCGGTTACAGACGCTTCAGGTTACAGACTCCGCTAACCCAGAAATAGTATCTCGGGTTAAGAACTTTGCTTCAGGATGAGAACAGAAATTGCATGACTACGGCGCGGCAGCAGCGGGAGGCCCCATTAGCTAAAGTGGTACCTCAGGTTAAGAACAGTTTCAGCTTAAGAACGGACCTCCGGAATGAATTAAGTACTTAACCCGAGGTACCACTGTATTATCATATTCTATAGCATCTTTGGTATGTTTTTATTTTTGTCAACTATTTATGACCCATCCTTCACCCCTAAGTCACCAGACAGGGTACACTTGCACATTAAAACCACAAGTAAAGCATATAAAGCCAGAACCAACAATTACTATTTCAAATCAATATGATTAGGAATGCAGCCAGTAGCAGGAAAAAAGAAAAATTCAGCTCATCTCTCTCTTTATATATAAAGCTGAACATGCCTGTAGAAATCAAACCATTCCTGGGATGATATGAAGCAATTGCTTCCCTGCAAACACACAGCAACACTTCACAACAGCTTAGTGAAGTAAAGAATGCATTAACAAACTGAAACTACAAAAGCGATTTAAACAGGCAGAACAAATGTAATTAACCAATCTGGCATTTAGCCAGAACTCCACTGTTAATAGAACTTAGTTCTTCAGAAAAGCAAGGATGAAATGTCAACAGATATATGTAAGGCTTCTCATACATCTTTGTACATTCGAGTGTTTTCTTATCTAGGCAAATTATAATGTTACATTTCCCATTTTTAAACAAAAATCAAACCTGTCAAAAGGAAGAACCAAACATTTGGCCTGTTTTCAAGATTGACGGGTACTATTTTAAAACAAGAAGTTTCAAAAAATATATAAGAAACATTAGAAGGAAAGATTGTTCCTTGCTGATACTAATCAACAGCCTGATCCGGCTGGGGTAATGTGGTTGAGGAAAAAGGGGGTTTCTCCACCCACGTCTCTGGCTACATCAAGAACACAATGTGCAAAGGAATAGGAAGATGGACTCCCCGGTGGTAGATCTCTGTATCCAGTGGCTTGTGTGGTAGATAAGGCATTGGGCTGAATCCTTAGTCTGTTACCAGGGGTGGGGTGAGTTGGTGCATCACCCCTGTCCTTGAGCAGGTGCAATATCTCACGGTACCCTGGTAAATGGATCTGAGTGGAAGTTTATGTCCTGAAGCCATATGGAGAGTGGACGGGCCTTAGAACTTCCAATGGCGGCCTGGGGTCGGGGCAGCTCAGTTGACCTGCATCTTGAAGTGGCATGACCCTGTCCAAAACTCCAGCCATCTTGTAGGAGGCTGATACAGAATACACACCCAGCACCTTAAGCCGAAGCCTATCTACATTTGTAATCTATAAAGTTGTGGCTAATTCTCAACTCCAAGATGTTGTTGTCCCAGTTTGTTCCACCTGTTCACCACCTCACCCTTCCGTCCCCAGGAGCACATTGCACATGGGTCTGCAAAGTTGGTACTTTCAGTTTTAGCAGCACTAATCACCTGTCTGAGACCTTTTACCTCTTCTCCCTTATGGAGGGTGTCAAAGCGGAAGAAAATTCAGGCTCCTCCCCTCCCTAGGCAGGTGATAGTGCTGTTGGCCATCTGCCGTTTTAAATTACTGGAAACCACCATGGTTTCCACAAAAAAATGGTGAGTCTAAGCACCTTAAATAAATAACAATATTTTCCACTATAAGAGAGCATAACATTGCCAAAAAGTGTGCAATAGGTGAATCATGATCTCTACATAGATGAATCATGTACATTAAGAAAGCCATGTTTGTTATATGGCAAGCGCTGAATTCTTCCCATCAATATGGAGAATTCAGGACCGGAACATAAACATTTGAAATGGAAAGAAGATAAATCATTTTATTCATCTCTTTGTAATGACTTTCAAATTCAACAGTGATCTCATCAGGTGGGCGGGGAACTCTCTTTGATGCACAAGAGAAAATCAACTTCAAGCACTGCCTTTTGCATTCTCAGTATTTTTGAATTATATCCTTACATTGCCAGCAATCAGTCCATTTGTACTAAACAGAATTTTAAGGATAAAGCACAGATCACATTTTCTAACCTCTATGCAATTTTGTCTTTCTATACAGGGAGATCGTGGCTTTGATGGTCCAAAGGGACCCCGAGGCCAGCCAGGCATTGGCATAAAGGGTGAAAAGGTGAGCAGTAAATATGCCAGGGGATTTGCAAAGTCTAAATGACCTGTGACTGATACTAGTCACAAAGAGTGTAATGAAGCAAAATAAAGAATTTGCTTTTTCAATGGCGATTGAACAATACTGTAGTTTCTCAGATAGATTTATGCCCAATAAACTACCCAAAGCCCATTTTAACATCTCTTCATAGTAAAGTGTGAGATGAAATAAGAAGGGTTTCATTCTGTGGGAAAGTTAAGTTCTGGGGTACAAAAAGAAAAGAAGACTGTACACGTTCCTTACTGTGCCGGAGACAGCATCTATAAAAGGCTGGCATTTAATGCGTCCTAAGAAAATATAGCATACATTTGTCAACGTCTCTGTACTGAGACTATGCCAATGGCTTCGAAGGAGCTGGTCCAAATTGTACCCAGTGAATATTTACATCACAATCCTATATGTGTCTATTATAACTAAGTTTCAATTAGTTCAGTGGGACTTACTCCTGGGTATCGGATTGCAGCCTAAGTAACTTGTATTAAGTAACAATGCTTTGTTTATAAGGGTGAAATTGGCCCACCTGGTTTGCCTGGGCCTATTGGATTACCTGGTGTTGGACTTCAAGGAGAGAAGGTGAGTTTGGGTGCTTGCAGGTATTTAAAAATTGCTTAAGCCTTGCTTAGAAACTCTTTCTCCAGGATTCATTTTCTGACATCTTCTCTAGGGAGTAGAAGGCCCCAAAGGACCACCAGGGCCAAGAGGGCCACCTGGACAGGGATTGCCCGGACCAAAGGTGAGCCAAGTCAGTGTTGGGTTTAATTCTGTGATTGGTCTGCATGACAGCAGACTCTGATTGGCTGGAGACTCTAGTCAGCTGTGATGAGCAAGATAGTTGAAATTTGACAATTGGAGAAGTTGAAGGAAAAAGTAGCTCTGAAGGAGTCTCTCCCTGTGTTTTATTTCTCCTTCTAACATGTATTATTGAGTGTTACCAGTTTCTTTTCGCACCAGGTTCCATATGCTTTATTTCAGTCACTCTGCTGACAACCAGAACTGCAACTGCTTGATTTTTAAATAACTATGTGGGATTTTGGCAGAAATCCCCAACAAGCAAACTTCTCGCATGTGGGCAGTATAATCAACAACAAATGTGGTTGGGAGTGGAGTTTGGGCATAACAAGAAGCCACAGTAACTTGAAAACTGAAGTGAAAGCCTCTGATTTCCCCTCTTCTTAGCCATGCTCGGCTCATACACATAAAACTAAACCATAGCTTAGTGTGCTATGGAAGCCCTGCCAAGGTGTTCAGGATTTTATTTTTATCATTTCAATTTTGCCAAGTATATAGTGGTTGAAATGGTGCTGCTCTCTATTGATGTACTCCCATCGTTTCTCTCTGAAGATGGAATAAGCCGAGCAGATGTTCTTTATGTTGCTCAAGCAATTCGAATCATTTTGTTTTGTTTAAGGGTGATCAAGGTTTACCAGGAGAAACTGGAGCTCCGGGAGAAAGAGGTCTTGGAGAACCTGGAGCAAAGGTAAAGTAGCATTCTAAAAGCTGTATATTAAAACTGTATAAAGCTGCATTATAATAAGGCATTTAAGTATTTTTGCGTTGCATAAGTAGCCCTGTGTATTTAAAGTTCAAGGACTTAATTCTATTGTATATTTAGGAGAACTGAGTACCAGGGAGAACAGAAACAGGAGAGAGTGGGAAAGGCTTTCAACAGCTGCTGGTCACGATGGCTATATATTGCCTCAAATATCAGAGGCAACGTAGATCATTTGCTGGGAACCGCAAGTGAGGAGAATGCTGCTGTGCTTGTGTCTTACTTGTGAGCTTCCAAGAGGCATCTGGTTGGCCACTGAGAAAGGAAAATGCTGGACTAGATGGGCCTTTGGTCTGATCCAGCTGGGCTCTATTTGTGTTCTTAACTTTCCATTTCTCGCTGACATTAGGGGGAACCAGGTTCTTCGGGACTAGCAGGTCTACCTGGCCTGCCAGGAGAAGATGGAGCACCAGGCCAAAAGGTTTGCTAATTTTATTTGAGCATGTCTGTTTCTAAAATTAAAAGAATTACTGTAAATGCCATTTGGCAAATCTAGGCTGGTTTCATCTATAGCCAAGGGATTAGTTCTGTGTGATGTGATGCGTTGGACACACTCACATGATAACACCTAGAGAAAGAGATGGAAGGATCTGCCAATTTCAGTTCTCTCGGTTCCTCATTTTCCCCAATTTTAAATTCCCTTGTCCAGATTCCTGCAGCAATTTGAAATTATTATTTTCAAAAATCCTCAGCATTTAATGTGAATTTCTCCTAACAGACACATTTTTATGCAGTTTTGTAAAACACTCAAATATTTGCAAGCAATTTTCTTCATATAAATAATTATGGTATGCTAGTTTCACTAACATATACATTCTCCTAATAATATGCAGAGTTGCTGTTGTTGTCCTGCTTTTGTTGTGCTGTGGTGCAAAAGTGCCCCTCCTGACAGCAAAAATGCGGTAACACTGGGGAAGCATTGAAGAACAACAGATAAAATGGAATGATACGTGAATGGCCCAGTTTAAATTCACTGCTAATTCTCTATTATTGCATGAATGACACATTGCAGAATACACCTGCAAAAAACACACCAGTCTGGAGGGGCCTTTAATGAGTCCTTGGTGAAGGGGAGAATTCCAGACAGGGACTTCTTGATTCACAGAGCAATATTTTAGCCACTGAATTGCACCAATATATACAACGATATGCTACCACATTATCATTTTTTCTTTTGCAGGGAGAACCAGGATTACCTGGCCCCCGTGGTCCAGAAGGTGCTCCTGGAATTGGAATACAGGGTGAAAAGGCAAGAATTTATTTATAATTGGTCATGGAATGATGTGTGCTTTTTATTATCTTCTCTGAGAAAGTTAAAGTAGCTTTTGTATAAAGCAGCTTTTTCAACTTTTTCCTAGGGTGATCAAGGTCAAAGAGGTATACGTGGATTATCAGGACCAACTGGAGTGCCAGGACCTGCAGGGGCTAAAGTATTATTATTATTATTATTATTATCATTATCATTATCATTATCATTATCATTATCATTATCATTATCATTATCATTATTATATTTTATTACCACGTCTGGTGTCAGAGGTTGGTGTGGTGGAGCAGTTGCCAAGGGAGGAAAGGCAACAGCCCCTCCAGAAGTCCTTTTTATTATGCATTTGTGATTATTTGTGCTCATGAAATTACCTTTATGGCAATACACGATGCCACTTTCAGTACTGTTTGCTACTGCAAATGTTTTGTGGTGCTTCCTTTTTTATCAGTACTTGTCCCATACTTTTCTTTTTTAAAAAAGAATAAAAATACTTTTTATTGGGGTTTTGTGTTACAAAGCAAACAGGTAAACAGGGAATGGTACATCTATTGTCTCCACTTTCAATTCATGGTCTTTCTCACAGTTCATTTACGTTTGGTGAGAGACATTTTTTTCATAGACATCTTGCAGTTAGGGGAGAGGGGAGAAAGATGGGGATATTGGTCTTTCGCTCTTTTGCCTGTTCTTAGTGTAGGGGGGGTGTCGGCATCACATGGGTAGGTTCTTTGTTTATGTATTTATTTATTTTTATTGAGATTGTGAGAGTTTAGGGGGTCCCAAGCTTGGTTGATTCTGTTTAGTTGATTGCGGTGTGGCTGATTTGTGTGAGGGAGGCGGGCTAGGTTGTTGGCTCAGGTGAGCCATATTGATTTTTATGCTGTTGGAGGGGATGGGTCATTGTTCTGTTGTGCTGTGTATGTAATAAAGGTGAACCACACTGGGGTGAAGGCAAAATTTTGCAACTTTTCATACTACAGTGGTATCTTGGGTTACATACGCTTCAGGTTACATATGCTTCAGGTTACAGACTCCGCTAACCCAGAAATAATGCCTCGGGTTAAGAACTTTGCTTCAGGATGAGAACAGAAATCGTGCTCTGGCGGCGCGGCAGCAGCAGGAGGCCCCATTAGCTATAGTGGTGCTTCAGGTTAAGAACAGTTTCAGGTTAAGAACGGACCTCCGGAACAAATTAAGTACGTAACCAGAGGTACCACTGTAATACAAAAATGCCCCACAAGAGAGCAACAGTAGTGTGACTTGGGGGAGCGTTGCTGGACAGCGGATTAAGTGGATGTGTGGTGTGTGGATGGCTCAGTATAAATCCGCCATTAATGCAGGATTATTGTGCCAATAAGAGAAGTTTCAGAATAGACTCACAAAAATAACCCACCTATCTAGAAAGGCCCACAGTGAAAACACAGCCATCACTAAACCAAGGGCTCATCCTGAATTCATTTGATGTGGCATTTCAAGGCATAGGTCTGCTCTTTAAAGCTCTGTGCGTGACTGATTCCCGCCCCCCTCCCCCCGCCCTGGCGCTTCTCTTGGGAAAACTTGCTCTTTACTGCTGAATTGAACTAATGGCAATCTGCAGAAAACCTGATTTGTTGTTTGTTCTGATTGGCGTTAAAGAGTGGGTTTTCCGGGGAAAGTAACAGGAGGGAGGTGAGAGGTCTTGGATACAGAGCTTTAAAGCTCAGACCTGCATCAAGAACGTGCAGGGCAAAAAAAGTAAGGGTGGATGAGCCCTTAGGAGCATAGCTGTCAACTTTTCCCTTTTCTTGCGAGGAATCCTATTCGGAATAAGGGAATTTCCCTTTTAAAAAGGGAAAAGTTGACAGCTATGCTTAGGGGTGAGGCTTTGAAAAAAGCTTCACATCTCAATGATCTTTTATTAATTTTGTTTTGTTCCTTTACAAAGTCATTGCTGTTGTTGTTTGTTTGTTTTATAATGGTAGGGTGAACCCGGTACACCTGGGCGTCTTGGAATGCCAGGTCTCCCTGGACGAGCCATTATGGGACCAAAGGTAACAGCCTCATTTCTGTTGCTTCATAATGTTCAGTCTGGACATAGTAATGAGCCTAGCAACGGTTGCAATTACAACAGTCCTTGAATCCAAGATATTACTGAGCGCCAAGTATGGCAAGATTTCTACCTGAAAAGCACTGTCGGGTCAAAACTATTGCAAAATCTGAATGTGGATCATCATGCGTGAACATGCACATGTCTGTGTATGCACTGAAAAAAAGCCAATCAGCGCTGGCCAAAAGAAAGAACATCTCCACATCGTAGAATTAATGTGTGTTCACGAGCGTCACCTGTGCATGAGTTGTAATCCATTTCATATGGGAATTTTGTGACATTTGTAGCAGCCCTTAAATAAAGGCCGATTCATTTTTTAAAAGGATAGTACATAATATTCAAAATTCACTTCTCTGGTTGCATATGTATATTTTTGGTTATATATGTGGGTTTTTTTAATTGAAGGGTGATCTTGGATTACCAGGACCTCCTGGCCCAGTTGGAGAACAGGGAATAGGGATTCCAGGGGCTAAGGTAATAACCAAATTGGTATACTCATTTAAATTTAAAAAAGCAAATTAAAAAATAGAAAATAAACATCTAGCAACTAATAACTGTTGAAAAATGTGAACATGTTCTTCTTCTTTTTTGCAAATAGGGCGATCGTGGACATCCAGGACCACCGGGACCATTTGGACCAAAGGGAGATGGGTACCCTGGCCCACCTGTAAGCAAATGCAATTTTGACAAACTACTTGTGGACATTTTTCAATAATGTGTGCCGCTATATTGGGGAATATGGGGCATTTGTCATTGCAAAGCAGTTATTGGTTAACCAATTTACTTTCTGATTTCAGGGTCTTCCGGGTCTTCCAGGAGCTCCAGGAGATCAAGGCCCTGAAGGGATTGGGTTACCTGGACCAAAGGTAAAAATCTGGTAATTTAAAGTAAAATTATAAAATTATTGTTTCCCGATTAGGAGTTTGGTTTATTCTATTAAAAATGATTGTAGTGTTTTTATCTAATACTGTTGGAAAATGTATATTACAATTCTTAGCTAAATATTACTGCCCTGATATATAAACTTCACATTTCCATATATCTCTATCTCTATCTATCTATCTGTCTGTCTATCATCTATCTATCTACCTTTTCCTCTGTGGTGTCTCTTAAACCTTGAATTTTTTATAATAAGGATGAAAAAGTAAAACTGGGCATTGGGAAAATTTATAATATATATATATTTTTAGGGTGATCCCGGTATTAGAGGACCAGCTGGTCTCCCAGGCCCAGCAGGAGAAGGCCTACCAGGGCCTAAAGTAAGTTATAATTACTTCTCAAATTGAAACGTATCTTTTCAGGAATAATTATTACTGTCTCCTTTCCCTATCTCTCTGCAGCTGTGGTAATCTTTGCATTAATTTAGGAATAAATAATAATAAATAACAGGCATTGACAGAGAAAAAAAGTTAATCCAAAGTCCTAATTAAATTAATTTGCTGATTTAAATCATCATCATCATCATCATCATCATCATCATCACAGGTCAAAGTCAATAGTTCACAAACCACATCATCCATTGACCATTTAGAGTAACTTGGGATATGTGATGTATGGATTGTCGTTTAAGACAACGATAAAACATATTTATTTGGAAACAAGTACCACTAAAATCAAGTGACATCACTTTGCAGAGACATCATCTTGCCAACAAAGGTCCGTATAGTTAAAGCTATGGTTTTCCCAGGAGTGATGTATGGAAGTGAGAGCTGGACCATAAAGAAGGCTGATCGCCAAAGAATTGATGCTTTTGAATTATGGTGTTGGAGGAGACTCTTGAGAGTCCCATGGACTGCAGGAAGATCAAACCTATCCATTCTGAAGGAAATCAGCCCTGAGTGCTCACTGGAAGGACAGATCCTGAAGCTGAGGCTCCAGTACTTTGGCCACCTCATGAGAAGAGAAGACTCCCTGGAAAAGACCCTGATGTTGTGAAAGATGGAGGACACAAGGGGAAGGGGACGACAGAGGACGAGATGGTTGGACAGTGTTCTCGAAGCTACCAGCATGAATTTGACCAAACTGCGGGAGGCAGTGGAAGACAGGAATGTCCATGGGGTCACTAAACAACAAAACAACTAAACGACTAAACAACAACAAAATCAAGTGATGCTTCTTAGCAGATATGTGGTTAGGATTGAGCTGTAACATACTTTGGCTGCCAGCCATGGACTCTCAAGAACTCACTTGTATCTCATAAACATATTAAGTAGAAGTGACATGAAATGTGGCAATGATTATCACATTTTGCAGGCATATAAGGATGCTATGCTGTTTCTCTATTCAGGGCAATGTTGGACGACAAGGACCACCTGGAGCCTTGGGACCTCCAGGTGAAGGTATCCAAGGACCAAAGGTATTAACATTTCTTGCATTCAGTTTTACATGCAATTTGGGTTGGGCTCAGATTTTGGCAATTTAGAGATGTTAAAAACTTTGTTACGGGTTGATATAGATTGGAAAGACAAACCAGACTAAAAGCATTTGCCAAGAAGTCTGAAAATCAGAGGTTTGAAGACAATCAGATACCATCATACTGTAGTTCCAACCACAAATGATGGTGGCATCATTCCCATGACCCACTGGGCAGCCTTTGGGTTCCGGGGGAGTATGATTGCAAAGCTGAAACTAAAAGGAATTTATGGAAGGGGACCACCAGGAGTGGAGCTTGTGGCTTAATTTGACCCAATTTGACACAGCCCAGATATGGAAAAGCTTTGACAGATTGATACCTCTTTCTCTGTTCTGTGGGACTGGGGTGCATGGTGGTGGAGCGATTTGTCTGGTTAATTCTGATAATGAATGAGAAGACTCTATCATGCCAAATACCGGTAGTTATACAGACCCCTGAGCAGTCAGCATCCGGAATCTTACACAGACAAGTGACATTCAGCTTCCTGAGATTTAGGGGTGAGGAACCTGTAATTTAATGGTGAGGAACCTGTGGACCTTCATTATCTCTGATCTTTGGTCATGGAAGATGGAGCTGATGGGTCCTGGGTATCCAACAACATATTGAAGGCCACAAGGTGCTGTAGCCCTTTGCCACTACCTACTCCATTGGTTTTCAGCTGGTGGGTTGCTGCTCACTACTGTGTCATGATCCATGGTGGGTCACAACATCTGTACTAGAAACATACGTCGTAATGAAAATATTAATATGTGGCACCAAGGAGAATATATGCAGAATTCAGTCATGCTACATTTGCTGGAATGTCTTTCAGTGTAAGCTTATTTATGAACAGACAGCTCAAATAAAAAACCTTCCCCTTAATTTATTTTTATTTTTACTTTTAATCAAATTTGTGTAAGCAATGAAGGTTGATTTAGGGTAGACAATAAACGTCAACGATTCTGCCTTGCCTTCAGGGTGAGCAAGGAATTCAAGGAATGCCAGGACCCCGTGGGGCTCCTGGAGAAGGGCTTCTTGGACCCAAGGTATGGTATCAAAATCTAAAGACAGGTTTCTACCTGTTACCCAGTTTAGCTGTTTGAAGTTACTCGTAATCTATTTAAAACAAAAAAAGCAGTAGAATTCATGTTATGGGCATTTTGAAATATATAGTATGGGAAGATTAGACAATTTTAAATTAAGGGGATTAAATATAGTCATTAATGGCTATGGGTCATGATGATTATTTACTACCTCTAAGGTAAAAGGGTAAAGGACCCCTGGATGGTTAAGTCCAGGCAACTATGAGGTTGCAGCGCCCGTCTTGCTTCAGGCTGAGGGAAATGGTGTTTGTTCATAGACAGCTTTCTATGTCATATTGCTAGCATGAATAAACCGCTTCTGGTGCAACGGAACACCATGATGGAAGCCAGAGTGCACGGAAACACTGTTTACCTTCCTGCCGCAGTGGTATCTAATTATCTACTTGCACTGGCGTGCTTTCGAACTGCTAGGTTGGCAGAAGCTGGGACAGAGCAACAGGAGCTCACCCTGACCTTCCGATCAACAAGCCCAAGAGGCTCAGTGGCTTAGACCACAGCGCCACCCGCTCTAATTTCAGGGGCAGTATGTCTCTGAACCCCTGTTGCTGGTGATCACAAGCAAAAGAGATCTATGCTCCCTACCATTTGCTGCCTCTTAGCCTGCTTGATGGGTTCCACCAATCGATTCACTCAAAAGGAGTTTCTTCATACCTTGACCACTTAGAATGGTTGTGATTATTCCAGAAAATCACATCAGTTACACGGCCACTGACTACAATATCATGCTCTAAGTGCCAGAGTTCTCTCCCTTCTACACCCCAGTCTGCTGAGGGTGGAGTGGGGAGTTGGTTCGGTGGATCGGCCAGTTTGGGGGCTTTAATTATGTCTTGATGTGCTAAGTGGTCAAGAAATTAGGATGGATCAGGCCTGTCAAGTCATGCATTGTTGGTTTTTTTAATGTATGCATTCGGAATTCATACTGTAGAGTCCATTTCTGCTGCAAAATGTAGGGAACTTCCACATAATACTATCTAGTCTTTCCCATCAGTGCATGTTGTTTCAAACAGAGGTGGTTAATGTGATGCCTTACGAATGTTGTGTAATTAATTCCAAGGGTGATCGTGGAGCTGCTGGAGAAAGAGGAAGAAAAGGAGAAAAGGGAAACATGGGTGACCCTGGTTCAGCTGGAGAACCTGTATGTAATAATATGCATAAGAAATCATTAATACTTTTTCACTTAAAAAATCATCTAACTACAAATGACACACATTTGAACCCCATGGGAGTGGGAGGAGTGGCATGAAGAGGAACAATTTAGAGCAGGGAAAGCATTACCTACTCCTTTCTCCCAGGAGACTTCTCCTCTCCAAATTCCTTTCCCCACACAATTATTTGTTGTTGATTGTTTTCTTTTTTTAAAAAAAAAAAACAACCACAACCCTCCTTATGCTGTTTGTTAGTTATGAATTAAAATAATTTATATACTGTTCTTAATTTAAAAAATCTCAGAATGGTTCATAATCATGCTGTAACTTACTTAACACAGCAAAATAAAAACCATAAAACATTTTCAACCTTAAAACAGTAGCAAGGAAATCATCCCACAGATTGTTCTAAGAGACTTGTGTCTGGGAGTGGCCGCTGGTACCATATAACACCAGTCCTAAAGGATCTTCACTGGCTCCTAGTACGTTTCCGAGTGCAATTCAAAGTGTTGGTGCTGACCTTTGAAGCCCTAAATGGCCTTGGCCAAGTATAACTGAAGGAGCGTCT
The DNA here is from genome assembly GCF_964270895.1 of Podarcis filfolensis. NCBI lineage: Eukaryota > Metazoa > Chordata > Lepidosauria > Squamata > Lacertidae > Podarcis > Podarcis filfolensis. The sequence continues at coordinate 26,769,039 of NC_139604.1, read as the reverse complement.
CCACTCCCATCGTCCAGCCTGAGGTCCTCCTCCAAGGGTCTTCTGCTGGTTCCCTCACTGTGAGAAGCAAAGTTACAGGGAACCGGTCAGAGGGCCTTCTTGGTAGTGGCACCCTCCCTGGGGAATGCCCTCCCTTCAGATGTCAAGGAATTACACAACTTTCAGGAGACATCTGAAGGCAGCCCTGTATCGGGAGGTTTTTAACGCTTTATGTTTTATGTTTTTAGGTATGATGTAAGCAGCCCAGAGTGGCTGGGGAAACCAAGCCAGATGTGTGGGGCATAAATAATAAAATGTTATTGTTATTTAATGAATGCTTGTCTTTTTAGGGCAGAACCGGAGCAAAGGGCGAGCAAGGTCTAACAGTAAGCACTTAATATTTTGGAAAGAAAATTCATTTATGCAATATTATCTCAATCTCTGTATGTGTCACTGAGCAGCTGTAAAAGATTTTTTTTAATGCTTTATTTGAAGAAGGCATATATAGAGAAAGCTCACTGAATACCAAAGTATGTTGTTCAGAGTATTTCTTTATAATTTCCTGGCTAATGGGGAAAGGGTGATAAAAGAGGCCAAATGAAATAAAAATGACATTGTAGACATCACATATTTTTTTAAAAGTAAGTCAGAAACCATGGTAGCCATACAACACTAGGAGAAGAAGTCACAAAAATAAAGGAGTGTTTTTGCAGGAAGCCGACCAACTATTAAATGTGTATTTTTCAAAGTGGTGCTGTAGAGGGAACTGACCTGGGCTGAAGGAGGTGCAGATCTCAGTTCCAGGTGTGCTGATGTTGTTGTTTCTGGAGCTCCATCCAGAGAGTAGATGGATCTTCACTTTCAGATTTAAATATACTTCTTGCTTGGGCTGCTCTGTCTTCAGCACTCACGGTTGGATGTCTGGTCCTCCTGCTGAAAAACTGCACTGGTGGACTTTCACCTGCTCATCCACCTTGGCTCACCTTTGTGCTAAGTCAGTGGAGATGCTGTGCTTACTGAGATGGGGATGAAGTGAGGTAAAGTGATAGCAAATGCAGTGGCAACCCCACAAATGCTCACACACGTGAAGCTCCCTTGAACTCACACCCACCTCTGTCCTAGCAAGCAGCACTACTGCCATCAGTAGTGCTCCACTGCACTCCGCACACACAAACACAAACATACCAACACTGCTGTGCTAAGTGGGACACCAAAGACATCCTATCTTACATCCTTGGGCAACTCAGGCAAAATGATTTGATGCATACAATAGCCAATACAGAATTGGCTACGGTAGAATAATCTTTGTGAAATGCAGGTGGTGGAAAAGTTGCCTTACTAAAATGTCTCCATTAGGAGAAATAAATTCTATATTTTAAGAAATGTGCTGCAGCATCCGATTGAGATTATAATATTCCCCTGCACACACAAAAGGCAGCCTATGAACTTCCAGGGGTATTCGCATCTACTCTTAAAGCTCCTTAAGCCACGATGCATTGCAGCATTTAAGCATTGACTGAATGGTCCAGTACTTAAGTGCTTAAGCTTCATTGCATGAACAACATTGGCAACAACTCTGATGATGAAAAATGCCTGAAATCTGAGGTATGCCAGCAGAGGCCGTGCTATAAATTGCTGGGAATAAAGCAGACGTCAGATAATGTATATGTGAACTCTTTGTCTTTTCTAACCTAGAGAGAAGATATAATTAAATTGATTAAAGAGATATGTGGTAAGTTTTCAACAAGCCTTCTCATTCCAATCCTATGCCTGTTTGTTCTGATCATTTCCTCCTCCCAGAAAATGATTATCGAAACATCTGCAACTCCAAGGGGAAATGAAAAGGTCACCCAATCATTTGAGATGTCAATTTAATATTTAAAAATTCACATTTAAATAGTTTAGCAGCCAAAAAGAGCCGTGAGAATTAGAACACTAACAGATGTCTGCCTTTGGCAGGCACTTTTAAATTTAGCCTACATTGCTAAGTCAAAAGGAGAAAGTGTTCTGTCAGTCCCCAAATATTAGCAGTGCTCGGTCCACAGCCCGATTGTGGCTAATCTTAGATTCTGACCTAATGGGGAGTGGCCAGATTCTGACCTATCAGGGAGTTTGTCACTGTGGGAAGGTTCTTGTGATTCCATCTATCACTGTGAGCACTGTGAATCTCACATTAGCAATAGATAATTTGAAAGTCTCGGTCATACTAAGGTCTCCATTAAAGCCATCAAGTAATTTAAATTGGTTCTGTTTCATCTGCAATCTTACTTCTATCCTAAGAAGAGTGTAGCTCTTAAGTCGATTCATAGCAGGCTGCAATTGTTTGCCCTTTTTAAATTAAAAAATGCACTTATCCTCATATACATCACACATCGGGAATATAGTATATAATTAAAGCAAGCCATATGGTCTATCTGAATGGATTTGGTTTGTTTTTCTTTTTTGCAGGCTGCGGTATCAAATGCAAGGAGATACCTATGGAGCTTGTGTTTGTGATTGACAGCTCCGAAAGTGTGGGCCCAGAGAATTTTGAAATAATCAAAGATTTTGTCACTGCTTTGGTAGACAGAGTAACTGTAGGGAGAAATGCCACCAGAATTGGCCTTGTCCTCTACAGCCTGGAGGTTCGGCTTGAATTTGGACTTAATAGGTACACAACTCAACAGGACGTGAAACAAGCAATCAGGAAGATGTTATATATGGGAGAAGGCACTTACACAGGCACAGCCATCCGTAAAGCAACACAGGAAGGATTTTTTGGGGCTCGAACTGGCGTGAGGAAAGTTGCCATAGTCCTCACAGATGGCCAAGCGGATAAGAGAGAAGCTGTCAAGTTGGATATTGCTGTCCGAGAGGCTCATGCAGCTAACATCGAAATGTATGCCATTGGAATTGTGAACACTTCAGACCCAACACAAGTTGAATTCTTGCGGGAGCTGAATCTCATTGCATCAGACCCTGACAGAGAACATATGTACCTCATTGACGACTTTAATACTCTTCCAGGTAATCATGGCTCTTAAAAGAATTACTGGTCCCCACAGATCTTCTTCAAGCTTTTGGGTGCCTCCAGTCAAAGATTACCCTCTACATGCCTCACTAAAGGTCTTGGAACAACATAGTGGATGTAGAGCATGCCATGTAGGAATGTTATGTTCATCCATAGATTTTATATCCCAAAGCTAACTTTTCTCAGGCCAAGGGCTGCATTGACCCACATTCAATGCTGTGAGGTCTGCATGTCAAAGTGGCCATGGATGAAGTGTAAAAGCATACATAGTTGAAGAGTAATATATGGTTTTTTTAAAAAAAAAAACACCACACCACATTAATAAGGAAACAGAACAGAAAAGACTTAAGAATGAATATAGACAACACTGACATGGACCAGAAATAGAATGGATCACCCAGTCCTTCTCTTGTCCCTTTGTGACCCAGGACACAAGCAAACAGGAATGAGAAGCTCAGGTTCTCAAAGGGAGAACTCTGCTAAGACCTCTGTTGTTCTCCACTCAGGGCAAGGGGGTAGGAATTAAAGCAAGACTTTCTTATGCATTTTCCTAAAATTACACAAATAAGAATTTCATATTGTGGACCTATCTTAATAGTTTGCTGCACCAGTTAATAAATGCTTAGGGCAAAATATACCAACTTTTGTGCAAGCACAAAAACATAAAATATGATGTGCAAATTCTTGCTTTGCAGAGGGGTGGCTGCCATGCTGTTTTTATTGTGATTATTCGTATGCAGTGGCGAAGCTTCATGCTCCGGCACTGGGGGCGGAGAGCAGGTGGAGGTGTGGCTGGCGCGTGCCCTGGAGGTGTGGCACATCACCTGTGCGGTGTGCGTCCCACCGCCGTGGGGGTGTGACGTGCATCCGGGGGGGCGTGGCACCCGGCGTAGTGATGGGTTGTGTGGCACATATGGGGGGGCGGCCGCGATGGCACGACCCCTTCCTCGATGGCACCGGAGGCGGTGCATTCTCCCCGCCCCGTTCCTCCCCCAGTGTTTGTATGGTTTTTATGGGGGGTGTTTTGTTTTTTCTATGTTTTTAATGGTTCTTATTATTATCTGTAAACTGCCTTGAGTCCCATCAGAGGAAAAGGCTTATACTCAGAGCACACACATTGAAATTTATGGGCTTTATTAACCGAAGTCCCCAAATTTCAAGGGGTTTGCTGAGTAAAACTTAGCTGGATACAACCCATTTACTTTGACATAAATGGCTATGCTTTGGGGGTTGCCATATGTGAAGAAAATAATGTTCCAACAGCTATCCCAAGACTTAAGAAACAATTACTTTAAAAAAAAAAAGTTTCAACATAGTGAAAATTACATGAGTAATATTATTTCTTGAACAAAATGTATTTTTTTCAACATTTGGGATTTTTAAATGGGTTTTTATTTTCTTTTGTTTCAAGCTTTGGAGTCCAAACTTGTTAACCAGTTTTGTGAAGATGAACATGGAGCCTTAATATATAATCGGATTGGAGCTGGAGGAAGCATAAATGGACCATCTATCCACTCAGTATCTTCTCGTTCTTCACAATACATATTGCACACAAACAGTAATAACGGACAGTCAGTTTTATCAAATGAATTTGAAACAACAGTGAAAGTGGATTCTATAAATCTTGGCCAGCCTTCTCAACCATTAATCCCGGTACTCATTGGCTACTGGATATTTTCTGGATTCTCTCTTTTTACTTGTAGTGATTATTATTACTTATTAAATTTATATATCACCCTTCATCCGAATCGCAGGACAGTTCACAGCTGAAAAATACAAAATGATAAGGTTTTCTTTAAAAATTAGTCGTAAAGAACTGCCTTTGCAGCTCAGTATTTTGAAACTGAATACTTATTTTCAATAAGTAGCTTAGTTAGCCATTAAGTTATTTCAATGAAGGATCTAATTCCAATGCTTTTAATTTAAAGGTAATTTTATCTAAAGCCTGCTGCAATCACCTGATTGATGCTTCATGTTTCCATAAATCAGGAAAAGACTATTTGAAAGCTGTGGAACCTACATTTTAGTCTTGAACTTGAAGCATATATGACTTTCATGTGCAAAGAACCAACACAAGTGGTTCTTTGTGGACAGAAGTAAAATGAAGCAGGTGTCTATTAGGCTTCCCTGTATCACAGAACAAATATTTGTTTGTTTATCTATCTATCTATCTATCTATCTATCTATCTATCTATCTATCTATCTAATCTATCTAAGCTGCTGTTCCCTATAAGGTGACATGGTGGGTTACAACAATGTAAAAATAGAATATTAAAATCAGTTAAAACAATTTATGATCAGAAGAATAGGTGGAGTTCTTAAAATATATATCTCAGATATCAAAAGATGAGAGGTGCATCTTCAGTATATGACAAAACTGAACAATGAAAGTGACATGCAGCTTTGTGGGGAGGGAATTCTTTAGCTTAGGGCACAGAGAATGTCCTCTCTGGGGCCACCACTCCCTGAATTTTTGAGGGCGGTGGAACTACCAAGAGGTTTCTCTGCTAATCATAAGACCCAAGAGGGTCTGTAGGGAAGGAGTTGGCCTTTCAGATATTTGGGGCCTAAGTTATTGAGGGCAGTAAATGTAAGTTCACTGGTGATAAGTCCCCGCTAAATTTTAAAATTAACAAAACTGAATTTGTTTCAGACCAAAGAATTGCACAGGTCATCTCATGAGAACTACAATGTGGAACCTGATGATCTCACATCTTTGTCTCCTGTTAAAGGTAATTCTTTCTGCAATCTAGTTCTTAACAGGATATGTCTCATAGGCAAAACAAAAACAAACAAACAAACCTCACCACCCTTTCCTTAAATTCCTAGAGGGGTAGCCATGTTAGTCTGCTGCAGCAAAAATAACAAATAATATTGTGACGCTGCAGGTATTATTATGGCATAAACCTTCAGGGATTAAAATCTACTTCATCAGCTACATGACATATCATCCCGTCTCTTGAATGGTTTTTTCTCTCTGTGTGTATAACATTATATTCTGCAGCAGTTACTTCAGCACTGCCATCATTGCCATCATCACCATCGTCATCACCGCCGTTGGCATCGCTAACAGCAGAGAAAACGCTCCCACCTTCTCATTCATCAGCTTCCTCCATGCTACCTACACCCAAACCAGGTCATTACATGTATCAAAGTTTTAACGCTCTTCCATTTCCCCCTATATGTAATAAAAATGTAATGATGTCGTTCTGCAACCCTCATTGGAGGATTTGCAGTGCCTCCTCGCGATCCGGGATTTGCATGAAGCGGCAGTGGGTGTGGTAAATGAAGGTAGATGTTTGAGTAAAGCAAGCGGAGAGGGAACTGCAAGGAAAATTGGGTTATGGCATCTCCCCGCTTACGCAAACCCGTTTATACTGCAAAAGGGTGTGAAAGGGGCAAAAAGAGAGGGAAAACAGCAAAAATTGTGCAAAAAGGGGGGAAATGGCCATCCCAGGAGCCTTTGTAACTGCAAACCCATTAGTCTTTGCACCGATCTTTGAAGCCTGTGGAGAATTGGGGTTTGGAGAGAGGTTTGGAGGGAGCAATTGTGGTGGAGTTCAGTGGGTTTTTGTGGGTTTCCAGACGTTTAGAGGGTGATTACAGGATTTTTATATGTGATTTAACATATACACGTGGTACCCAGGAACACCACCTTCACATAAGTGGGGGAGACGCCTGTCCTGTGGAATATTTGAGGGCTCCACATCTTTTATCTCTCACACATGAGGCAGCTGAGAAAATGAGCAGGAATAGGTTTGAATATAGGAAGGGATTGACACAGAAAAGGGGTGGGTGGGTGTGTTTAAATAAGGGTAGAGAAAAATTGAGAGGAAAAGTTTTAAACAATGGTAGAGATGTGAGTAAAGCAAGATTGGAGAAATACTGAAGAGAAGAAGAAACTCTATCCATTTATCCATCCATCATGTTGGGGGGTAGCGTATATCAGCACTACCTTCATAAATTTAACTTCTAACATGGTAAATGTTTGATTAAATTTGAACTTTATTGCCACAATTACTTTTGTAAAGCACTATAATGAGAATAATTATATTTTGTTTTTGTTTTTTTTTAAAGAAAATCTCTTGAGCCCTCCACAATGTAAATTAAGATTAGATCAAGGACCATGCCGTGTGTATATTATAAAATGGTATTATGATAAGCAAGCCAATTCTTGTGCTCAGTTTTGGTACGGTGGCTGCGATGGAAATGCTAACCGCTTTGATATCGAGGAAGACTGTAAAAAGACCTGCGTATTTTCCTCTTGAGGTAGGAACCAACGAGGCTTTTCTACAGACTCTTGTAGTTCTGGGAAGAGCCTGTGCTGACACTGCCCCAATATTTCAAAGACTGCTGCTTTCCTATGCATGCTTATGAGTGAGTAAGCCTCAGTGAACAAACTGGAATTTATTTATGCATAGACTTGTCTAGGATCACACTTTCAAGGGCTTCATGATCATGGAGAGGTTCATGTTACACTTGTGTGTCCTTTCACTCTCACCCAAGATCAGAGCTTCAGAAATAAAATTTGAAAAATCAAGGTTGCACATGGAAAAGTAATTCTCAACATAATACAGGTTGTGTGACCTGTGCCACACACTGTCAATACCATAGTCCCACTGGTTTGTGGGCTTAAACCTGATTTTTCTCAAACTGCATGGCAGGACACCCCCCCCCCCAAAAAAAAATCAGCTGCAAAATATTTGTAAGAGGGTGGAGGAAGGTTGTGACTTAGACCTAGCCAGAAGACAAGCAGCAGCTGGGAATCACTGTGTCTCAGGGGGTCTTCTCTTTTTTCCCTCCCTCTATGAGTTCCAACAGTCTGCTAGAGGAAGAAGCTATTCTGCCACGTCCTCTTAGAATAGATCGTTGCCTTGAGCATCCTGAAGCTGCGTTGTTTCCTTCTTCTAATCCTGTCCCACACATCTGCCTGGATAAATAGCTCTTTCACTTTCCTATTTACCAGATTCTCCAAGCGAGGGAGAAGTCCTAACTCCTTACCCTCTGGCAAAGAAGAGAACTGCAGTCTGCTGTGTACCCACCATACATTTAAAGCACAGCCCCACCAAAGAATCCTGGGAACAAATCCTGGCTACAGTTCCTAGCACTGTTAACAAGCTACAGATCCCAGGATTCTTGGAGAGGATGTGCTTTAGATGTATGATGTGTACACAGAATATTTTCAAATCTAATGTAAATGATGCTCTGATAAGCAACTTGGTTACACTGGGGAAACAGTATAACAGGAAATTGTGAAACAAGTTCTGGACACAACACTCGGATTTAATTTTGCTTTAATAGAGAAATTCATATTTATCAGTACAAATTATATAACTTGTCCTATTTTACAGATGGCTGAAGGATATTAACAGAGACCCTCACCGAGCAGAATTCAACAGAAAAGATTGTTAGCCAAGAGAGGGGAGATTTTGTGCAAATGTATTAAGATCTTTTTGTATTTTGTACTTGATTAACAAGAGGAAAGATGACCGGTATCCTCAAACCACTTATTCCACTGTAGTCCTACTGAAATCAATGGAGCAGCCTATCTTCTATTTCCAAAACAGAGCTTACATGCAGGTGCAATGTTAAGACACATACTGAGGCCACACATACGTTTGGATTGTATCATCACACTGCTCAGCTGACAGTAAGACCTTGTGTCATGGGAATGGGAAGGAAAACAGCCTTTAAATCTGCTTCAGATGGTTGGATTTAGAGCTGATTTAGGCGGTTTGGGGGGCCAACAAGGGGGGGAGGGAAGATTTCTGAAAGCTGCTTCCTTTTCTGTTCTACTCAGAGAAACAATACCATTGGATAACACCCTTCACATCTGAAACAATCGTGCATGCTTTGTAGATTGTAAAACATTAACAAAACAAAAATAAATGTTGTATCTTATATTGTGAATAGAAACTTCCCCATACTGAGGCTGATTTTACCCTGCCCCCTGCCACGTTTGCTTTTAATTTAGGAGCTCAGCCGGGGCAATAAATAACCAGGAAACAATGGGGAGGAGTGATTTGCCAATTCAAAAGGGTCTCATTTAACTCATGGTAGAAACATGATGTTAAGAACCCTGTTTCCTGGTAATATGTAGTTTCACCCCTGGGAATCTAGAAAGCTATATGGTACTATGTTTGCCAGGAAATGTTCTGAATTCCTGTATGAGGGCTCTTTATAGGACTTTCCCAAGAGCTAGCAGCCTCCAAGAATAGGGCCAGCAAAACTATAACCCGTAGTTACCCCTTTCCTTATACACACATCAAATTCCGGAATAAATGAGGATTTCTATCTGTTGGAATCTGCAGGTAAATGTTACTCAGGGGTAGAAATTTGATACTTCTTTAAGGCTGCAACCCTATGCACAATTATTTGCAATTAACCTCAAAATGGAAGTGTACTTCTGAGAAAGGAGTATTGCACAGGTTAGGGTTGCACAAGTTAATCCTAAAAACATTATTTTACACTGACAAACTCCTTGGTCATTTACATCACTTGATAAACTAGTTGGTTCCAGCTCATGCATATAGCATCAAAACATGGTTAAGAGTGTTACTTGTAAAATAGCTCATAGCATTCCAATTATGCTGCTGAAAGTGAATATTGACAAGCAGGCAGCATGGCAAAATTACCTGTAAAGCTACATTAAATGTATCCAAATAAATTGTATATTAATATGGCTCAGTCCTAAAACTTGCTGAGCCAAAATATAAGAGATTAGAATGTGGGCATCAAACACTATGCCATGCTAGTTTCACAAAACTACTGCTTGCTCAGTAGAATACTGGCACTGCAGGTAGATACATCAGTGCTGTTTACATGTTTCAAAGTGGGTTGTTAATTTGTTACCTCTGTCAGCATATGCCCATAAATATCTGCATTCCAGGTTTTTTGTTTTTGTTTACTAGCATACATTTATCAGCATTAAACATGCAAGAGGTACTTTATGCATAAAATATACTAAAATACTTTTTGCACTAAGTGTATTTCTGTGCCACTAGAAAAATCTGAGAAATCTGCAAAACTAACATCTCATCTCACTGTGTTTATTAAAAGTCACTGTGTCTTTTAATCACGTCATATGAGGAAGATATTTAGAACTGAATGTTTGCTTTTGTGAAAATGTAACCAAGAATAAATAATATTCTTTCAAAATAGATTTATATACAGGCTGTAGTCTCTGTCCAATTCATAAGTTTATTTGGTTCTTTCAAGTGCCTTGTGGATTTAATGTTAATGTTGCAATCTATGCATGCTTACTTAAGAGAAAGTCCTTTTGAAGTCTGTGGGATTTCTGAGCAACCACACACACAAGTGGTTAACAAAAATCTTAACTTTAGACACATTGTACATTATTTAAAAATATTGCAGTTGCTGGCATCTCAAACTTGTATTTAATATGCATGCACATCTTTCCACCAACTAACAGAATACTGGTTGTCACAATATTGGTATTTAGTGATATTTCATAGCAATAATAGCCTAGACATTTTTAATTTTATTTAACACATTTAATACCCTGCCGTTCCTCAAGTAGCCCAAGGGTGCTAAAAACATGTTTAAATAATTATTTTAAAAAACAACTTGACATTATTATTTTTTTTAAAAAAAAACCATAAAACCGCCAAACACTAAAACAAAAAGAAGAAAAATGCAATTACCCTAGAAAAACATAAGCAAAGCATTTTAAATAATTTCAATAAAGGAATTTTCATTTAGGCACCACCAGAATCCTTCCTATAAGTAAGGTTTTGACCATCCTCCGGCTGGCTGTTGGGAGATAAGCCTCCCTCCCTTAGGCCGGAGCTTCCGAAAGGGGCGTCATCCCTAGTCCCAGCCAGGCATAATTTTTGAGAAGGTTTTTAAATCTTGTTAGAAAGCAATGCGCACAAATCCCACCGACTGGGCACGATGGAACGTTTATTATTGACGTTCCCTTTCCTCCAGGGAACTCCAGGCGGTTTACCATTATTGCTCTCCCCACTTTGATCCTTGCAAGAGCCCTGGGAGGTAGGCTCGGCAATAAATACATCCCTATCCAGGCCGCCTGGCATTCTTAGGAGCCCAGGAAACCAGTTTCCTATATGCACCCCGCAGGCGCGCCTTGGCATCCCTAATTTGATCCGCCGAGCGTCGTTAACGAGAGCGCGGATCGCCTGCAGCAGAAAAGCACGCACAACCCTAGAAGCCCGGAGCATGCGCACAACAGGCTTCTTCGCGCGTCGCGCCGAGGAAGTTTGTCCCCAGCCGGCGCCCGTCGGGGAGTTGCCAAGGAACGGCGCACGGACGCCGAGACGGGGCCCGGCGGTCACCATGGCGGCCACGGCGGACTCGCTGTGGGAGGACAGGGACGTCCGCTTCGACATCACCTCTCAGTGAGTGTTCTCGCGCGAACGGGGGCTCCCTTTCTCGCTGTGCCCCCCCCCCCGCGCGGGCGGCTCCGTCGCCACAGGGAGTCCGCGACCTCGCTAAGTAGCCGTTGGCAAAGCGGCCGCTTCCGGGCCTCGCGAGCCCGAGAGCGGAGAGCGCCGTTTCCTTCAAGCCTGTCAGCGCCATCTTGCGGGCGCCGAGGGTTCCGCCCTCGCCGTTAAAAATAAAACTCGGGATTCGCACACGCGTCTTTGGTTCCCCACGTTCTCTAGGGCACGGCTCTTCTCGGGGCTCTTTTATTTGTTAAGCGGGCTTCCTCAGGTCCCTGGACGCCAACGGCCTCTCCTCTCCTGAACACAAAAAAGTCGCGCTTGATATCCCATCAGAATTTATATACTTTCCATACACCTTTAAAGCTCGTCCGAAGCATATTTGTTGCTCCCTAAAAGAATTATGGGCGTCGTACTTTTAAGGAATTGCTGGGAATTGTAACTCTCTGAGTCTTAATATTTACAGCGCCCAGGATTCTTTTGAAGGGGGGAGATGGGCTTTAAAATGCGGTTTGTATGCAGCCTCCGGATTAGATCTTCGGGTTAGCTCTTCTCCCGTTCACACAACCACTGTCTCTCAGGCCCAGCCTACCTCAGGGGTTATTGTGAGGATGAGTTGGGCTGGGAGAGGGACTCGTTGGAAGAAGAAGGGGATAAAAGAAGTGAAATCAAACGGGATAAAAGATCAAGGACAGTTATTAACTTTTATTTGTATAGTCGTAATTTTTCGGAACGTATTTTGTATAGCCAACCATCTAGCTATATCTGCATTTTATTTATTCCTTTGCTGTGGCTTGTGGCTGACGCAAATGAAGATTATTTTAAAAACTGGATAAAGTGTAGCCTGTCGTTTTTTAAATTGATAATTGGTCAAATTGACAATCTAAACTGCCGCAATATCTCTCTCCATGGCTGATACTTAAGGAGAAAAAGGTGCCTCTGGCCTGGACAGAACAGACAAGTACGTGATTTTAGACTTGTTTATACAGGTTATACTTTATACAAACTGTTTCACCAGGTCTGTAAATATGTACCATGTGCCTGTTGATGCAAGATGGCTTGAATTCGCTGCCATGAGATGTAGTGATGACTATAAGTGTTGGGACAAATTCATAGAGGATAAAAGAGTGGCTATGCTGGTCATGCTGGCTAGGAACTGACCATTGCTACTTGCCCTGGAGATGTGACCAATTGCAACTTTGTAAATAAGTCCAGGAAAAATTGCTAGCTTGCTGGGGACAAGGAGGTTGACTGAGAAAGGATAGAGAGCCCTACCTTCCTCCAGCAGCCCCTCTGTATATCTGGGATGGGCACGAAGGAGGAGTTTTTCCATCCTCTGTCAGCTTGCTTGGTTTCTGGCCTGTGCTTAGAGAAGGGACTGAGAACTTGGCCTGCTCATTCACCTGCATAGTATTCTGTGCACACACCTGTGTGTGATTCCTTGTCACTGGTGGCTACCAATGGATTATTTAAATAACAAGCTGGATTAATAGCACTTTTAAAAAAAATAAACTTGTTTCTTTCAGAATGGAAACAAGCTTACCGTATTTTTCCCTCTATAACACGCAGATTTTTTCTCCTAAAAAGGAAGGGGAAATGTCTGTGCGTGTTATTGAGCGAATGTGTGGTCCCTGGAGCCAAATGGCAAAAAAAATCAGGCAAAAATCAAATCGCGCGTCTCGGAGAAGGGAAACCTGAAAAGAGGAAGTGGCTGCTTTCCTGCATTCTGCCTCAGGGTCTTACTGCCCACCCTCCTCTGTTTCCTTGCTGCGTTTGCTCAAACGGAACAAAGAGCAGGGAAAGCCCCTCCCCTCCAGGCAAGCAGAGTGTCGTCTCTGTGCTCCGGTGCTGCTGAAAACATGCAGGAGGGAGGGAGGGAGAGAGAGAGAGAGAGAGAGAGAGCTGGCTGGCTTGGGTGGGTAGGTGAGGGAAAACTTTTGCCTTCCTTTCCTCCCTCCCGTTATACCCCTCTCCTGCATTCTTAGCCAGCTGCTTCTCTGCACACCCCTCTCGTGCTCCTTGTCCATTCTGTATTTTTCCTTCCTTCCCCACTTAAAATGTGGTCCACATGGATCCTCAGGATCTTTGCATTGGGTCACCCCAAATTCACCATCAGATCACATAGCATGTCCATGGCTACAGCCTGCCCCCCAAAAATCACACACGCACTGTTGCCTGGGGCTGCAATGGTGCAAAAATGTGGTTAAAAAGCATGGATCCACATGGATCCTCAGGATCTTTGCATTGGGTCACCCCAAATTCACCATCAGATCACATAGCATGTCCATGGCTATAGCCTGCCCCCCCCCAAATCCCCACTGTTGCCTGGGGCTGCAATGGTGCAAAAACGTGGTTACAAAACATGGATCCTCAGGATCTTTGCATTGGGTCACCCCAAATTCACCATCAGAGCACATAGCATGTCCATGGCTACAGCCTGCCCCCCCCCAAAATCACACACCCACTGTTGCCTGGGGCTGCAATGGTGCAAAAACGTGGTTACAAAGCATGGATCCACAGGGATTCTCAGAATTTTTGCATTGGGTCACCCCAAATTCACCATCAGATCACATGTCTGTGGCCACAGCATGAAGCACAAAAATGATACATCCACTGTTTCATTCAGAATGTTTTTCCCTTGTTTTCCTCCTCTAAAAACGATGTGCGTGTTATGGTCAGGTGCGTGTTATCGAGCGAAAAATACGGTACCAAGATGTCACACATTCCTCCTTGCAGGGAATTACTTTGATTGGAACCTACAGTTAAAACATTTGATTAACATTTTCAGTACTCATGAGAAGTAAGGCAAAATGCAGATAGGTGAATGTCATTGCGCAACTCTGCCATTTCAATTAGTGTTTCATTTGGAAATATGACTCTTTTTGGTTAGGGAGAGGACAAGTTTTTTTAGTTATTATAGATTTATAGATCTTGGATTTGTGTGTGTGCATGGTGAGCATTATTGTCCCAAAATGTTTCATTGGGATATTACCAAGGGTTGAAGCAGCAACTTAACATGCAATATTGTTATAGGCAAATGAAAATGAGACCAGGAGAAGTTCTCATTGACTGTTTGGATCCTATTGAAGATACCAAAGGAAACAATGGAGAGAAAGGTACAACTTCTGGTTTCTATTGACCCTTTCTCCCTCTTTCTCAAGTGCTACCAGCACTCTGTTCCAAGCTAAAAGTTTGCAGGTTCTTGTCAGGCAGTTTTTGGAGGGTTATTTCCCACCTTCCGCCCAGCGTTATTTTATTGTTTCACAAATGTGTGTTCTTCTGCATGCCTGGGGGATTCCCCACATATGTAGAAGCCATGACCTTATTTTTGGATTGCAGGATTTTGCTTCCCAAGTGATTGGCACTGGGCCACCTGAGTTTGCTATTATTAGAGATTACGATGATGTGTCGGTTCAGATGTCCAAGATCGCCATGTGTATTTATTTATTTATTATAAATATTTATAACTTGCCTTTATATCCTTTCCTTGTGATTTATGTAGTATCAGCTCCCTTTCTTCCCCTCTTGCAGATCTTAGATAGTATGTAGGTCCTGAAAGATTTTGATTTCGTTGTGGTAGTTTGCTTGCCCAATCTCTTTTTCTAATATAGTTGCAGTTCACTCATTTCTGCTTATTTTCTTGTACAGCAGATTTGAATGGGTTATTATGCTTAGAATTCTGCATAGGAAAATAGGAAGCTGCCTTATACTGACTCAGACCATTGGCCTATCGAGTTCCCTATTGCTGTTTACAGTAACTGGCTCTCTAAGGTTTCAGTCAGGGTTCTCTCCCAGTGCTACCTGGAGTTGCTGGGAGTTGAACATGGGACCTTCCAGATGCAAAGGAGATGTTCTACCACTGAGCAATGACCCTACCCCAAATAGTAAACTCATTCTCTGAGTGGGAATCTTTATGTAGTCAAAATATCACCATCCATGCACAAGAGGTATCAGTAGGCTTGTGGAGATTGTTAGATTTGCAGTAGTACAAAAGCGTCACAAACTGAGCAAGCCAAGTGACCACAGAATCAAAAGCTGGCTCTTTGGGAGAAAAAACCAAAAATGTGGTGGGGCTGGAATGGAGTATATTAAAGAAGGTCATGGCTGGCTGAAACCCAGGAAAGGAGTGCTCCACATTTTGTGGCACATCCCACTTGTTTGTTTTATATATGTGACATTAATAAATGGATGGGGGATACTGGGTGTAGAAGATCCTGACTGAGTACATAGGATTGAGTAGGATAGCCTTCGTGTTTTCTGTCTGTCTAGTATTAGAATAATTTTGCTATAAATTAACTGGTGATTCCCCCCCCCTTTTTTTTTTAATTTCCAGGCAGACTTTTGGTAACAAACTTGAGAATTATTTGGCACTCCATTGTATTGCCTAGAGTCAACCTCTGTAAGTATCCCTTCCTTTGTTTCTATACCATTAAAAAAAATAACTGGTCAATCAAAAGCTTTTCTCCTTTACCTGGTACTGCTGCTGTTTCAAAGAGAGACATTTACATCCCAGTGTTAAGTGCATATGCTTGAAAGTCCCAATAGTTTCAGAGGTGTGAAACACCATTAGGATCAGAGTGGAAGGCTCTGGTTTCACTGTAACCTTCATCACTCTTTTAACGTTATGTATACTATCTTTATATTAGTAGTTAGAATTGACATAATTATTCCCATGTAAAGAATGCATTAGTAAATGTTCTCAAAACATTCTGGAAAATACTGAAAATTCTAGCTTTCCTTGGGTATATCTGGCATTCTTGAAAATAAGAAAGCCTTGCAGACTTTGCATTGTCCCTTACCAACTCACACTGTAATTGTCTATTTTCTTTGTGGGGAGCACACAGTGTTTCATACTTCCTAAGGTCACTTCGTATAAAAAGCGTTCTGATTCAGCATATGACTCATCACACTACTAACTTTAAATGTTGGACAACTTTCAGACTGATATAATATTAAAAAATTATAAATAAGGATGACGTACTGTGGCCAGCCTCCTTTCAGGTCCAGTGTGCTGGCAACCAGAAACTTGGTTTGCCCTTTACTGGGTTATAAAACTAGGGGGGGCAGAAATTTTTCAGGCTCTTTTTATTTGCTCATGATCTTTATCAAGGGCATGTCAGCTTAGCTCTAAAGCTGTTTTTCTACAGTGTGTCTAGTCTAGTAAGATACAGTTACCTGCTAACAAATAGTATTCTTCAAAGTGATGTTAATTCTGTTCATATAAATAGCATTTGTGGTAGCTTAGCCTTTTGTAAACATGTAGTTAATTGTGGACAAATGTGGGTTGGGACCTGAGACCATGGATAGACTTCGCTGGGGGGGGGTAGGTCTGCACCATACATCTCTTATTTAAGAAAACTCTGACACCAGGGTTAACTATCCTCTGGCAGCAGCCACTACATCAAGCTTCAAGAAGGCCACTCTTAACAGTGTGCTCAGATACTTTGGCACCATTTCTTCTTGAACTTTTCCACTGCCAACTGGTCACCGAAAGGACTTGAAACTAAGCTCTTGTACCTGAAATTGCTTATTTTTCCCTCCTTCCCGATCCATTTTCCTTTTGTGTGATGTCTTTTTGGATTGTTACCCTGAGGGAAGGAACTGTCTTTGTATGTGTGTTTGTGTGTGTGTGTTGTAAGGTTTCTCGATTGAAAAGTAAAATAAAAGTTTTGGAGATAAACAACTATGCTGCACATGTCTTCTCAAAAGTAAGCAATGCTGTGGGGTTCCTGGAAAATTTCTCATGCCCTACAGCAGGGTGACCCAACTTTTCTTTCCGAGTGGGCCCCAAGAGTACTTTGACATAGAATCCGCAGGCTCCACACTGCCTTGTTGCACCCAGGGTAGAAGGAGTGAGGCCAAAATTTTATGCCCCCTGGCTTTGGGAAGGCAGCAGAAGGACTGTGGGGGGCCTATCAAATGTTGCTGAGGGCCACCAAAAAGGCATTGAGGGCCGCATGTGTCCCTTGGGCCACGTGTTGGACCACCCTGCCCTAGACAGTGATTAGCCTGCTTTTTTTACTTGTATTTAGTAAACAAAACCAAAAAATATTGAAGGTGCCAAACTTGGCTAAAACTGTTTTGGCGTCTGTTCATTGTTACTATGAAACAGAAAATGTTCCATGGAAAAATAAGCACTGGAAAAATTGCAGCCTCTGGTTATTGGAAGCAAGTCTCATTAGACTGCAGTGGTATAAACAACTACCTGGGAGCAGGTTTCATTTAATTTAGTTGGGTTTACCTGTGAATCGATTTACTATTATAGTAGCAGCACGTGTTCCTGCAGCTACAGTTAGTACATAGCTGTCACACAGTGATTTCATTGGGAGGAATTCAATTTAATGGTGGGCTCTTCTGATCATTCCTTCAGAGCAAGTATTTCTGCTTGCCAGATGGAAATACCCCCCTCTCCTTCCCCTTTGTACTGTTCTGGGATTTCTCCTGATCCTCCAGAGCAGATTTGGGGGAGGTGGGGTGGAGAGGGAGGAAGACCTGTTGTGCTAGCGGGAACCCTTGTATTGGAATCAACTAGCACACCGGGTTAAGTTTAATTTGGGCAATTTTCTATTCCAGACAACAATATATACCAGACAGATATCTGGAGATATTCAATGACATCTTTAACAATACTGTTTTTGTTTTCCCTGATTCCTTAGCTGTTGGCTACAATTGTTTTGTAAGCACAACCACAAGAACTGCTAACTCGGTGAGTTTACGAAACAAATTTTGAATTAGAGAGTATTTGGAAATATATAACGTGCTCTCGTCAAATGACATGATTTTCCAGTTCTTCTAAAAAACATTTAATTGTCAGCAAGTCCTATGAATTTGAAAAGCAACAAAAAGCCTTGTGACACCTTAAGGGCTAATGACTTTATTATGGTATAAACCTTTGGACAAAAGTCTACTTCATTAGCTCCTTCATCGCTACCTAAGTTGGCAGAATGTGTGTAGAGAGACAAAATGTGTAAGCAGTAAAGTCAGAGAGAAATGAAATGCAGAAAAATACAGACTACAACATTTAAAGCTTAGGGGTTGTATTCAGCTAAGTCATATTCAGAGTGACCAGTTGATTTCAGTGGGTGTCCTCTGAATTTGACTTAGATACAACTATGTCTACAAAATAAGTATATGCAGAATAAGTAAAGTGAACATTCACAAAGTAGTGTTGAGTGTAACACAGATATCCTGGCTCTGGTAAGTTAATACTTGTGGTAAAAGACAAACAGTTCCAAACAAACCCCAATTAATTGCTTAATTAATACTAGTAGTGGTATAAAAACCCTTTTATCTCGATTAGGGTAATAAATTCCTGAATCTAATAAAGTGGGCTCTGCTATGCAAAAGCTTGCAGCAATTGATTAGTTTTTAAAGTGTGAGAAGACACTTTTGCTGCAACAAACTAACATGGCTGCCACCCTGGAAATTGTTACTGGTTTCCGATTATACTGAGAATACATAAATATTAAGATTGTTAATTTCTTTTGGAAACTGCAGTACTAATATACTAAATCTTATAAATCTTTTCTCTTACAGAAATTAAGAGGACAGACAGAAGCACTCTATATATTAACCAAATGTAACAATACACGTTTTGAATTCATATTTACAAATGTGGTTCCTGGAAGCCCCAGACTTTTTGCCTCTGTTATTGCTGTACACAGGTACTTGAGCTTTTTTTATTTTAAAAAGTGTTAGTCTTGCACAGAAGCAGGAAATGCTTGCTGAAGCACAATCCTAATGAAGATAGTTGGTTTAGTTGCATATGCCATATAATCAATGAATGTTAGAATGAAAGGTTTGCATATATTTTGTTCAGTGAGGAAATGGTAATAATTTGGGATTGGCGTGCATATGTATGCAAATACACAGAGCAACCCTTATATTTCAAGATAAGAATATTCTCAGAATGGGCAGATAAATGGCTTTTTAGGATAAAGGATCTTATTGAGGAAGGGCCTCCCATTGTGGAGGTTTCCCTTCAAGCTAAACTCAAGAATCTCTGGCATAATTACTTCCATGTTGCTCAAGTTAGAGGAGGCAAATTGGTTAGGTGAGGAGTATAAATATTTCTCCCGCATTTTTATCATTGTTTGAAACCGTGTTTTATTATTCCTAGAGCTTATGAAACTTCAAAAATGTACCGTGAGCTTAAGCTGAGATGTGCATTAATTCAAAACAAGCAGTTGAGATTGTTACCCAAAGAACAAGTATATGACAAAATAAATGGTGTCTGGAATTTATCTAGTGATCAGGTACAGTGGAATATATTCATAAACTGGAATTAAGAATGTGATTTTTTAAAAAGCCTTTCCTGCAAAATCTGACAAAGAAGTTCTGTAACCACCTTGTGAAACTGACTACTTGAAAAATACATGGCACTGAGGTTCAGCGGAATATTCTTAGCTCTTTAATATTTATGTGCAAGTTCTGTCATATTCCTTGAATTTCATAAGGCTGTTTCCTGAGAACCGTGAGTGGAAGGAAGCTCACAGTAGGGGACTTCCCTGCCCACTCTACTGTCCTGTCCTCCAATCCCCAAAAGACACTCCTGAGGTTCAGGGGACCCTCCATTGTGGTATTGACTGGGTCACAAGGAGCTGCTGGAGGAGAGGGAAATTAACCAAAATTGGTCAGAACCATCTTAGGAAAGAAGACCTATCCTGGTAGAAGTTGGTTCTGCACAGTTTCAATCAGTGCACCCATCTTCCAGAGTTCTCTGTATCCCACCCCACCCCATTTCAGAGGGTCCCTGTTCCTGAGGAGAAACATTTAGAAGGCCACTGCAGAAGGTGGGAAGGTCACTTCCACAAGTTTCCTTCGTCTTGCATTTCTCAAGATGCAACCCATATTCATTTGGCATGTGAAACAGAGCGTGGTGACTATTTTAGTGTGTGAAAACAGACACAAAAGCAATATTGCAGAGCAAAAAGTTATTTTTGTATACTGCTATTTTAACTTTGGCATATGTGTCTTGCATGCCATTGAACTTGAATGGTATATTATTTTGAGTCCTGTAGATGCAATGGAAAGCTTCTTACACTGTACTATGGTTCAACCCTGGTTTGCTGCAGTAAGGGTTTCACCAATGGATTTTGTATTTAAATGTGAGTTTTAGTAAATAAAAAATGCTATTCTCTTTACATTTTAAATGCAGAGGGACCTAATATAGTGTTATAGAAGGCTAGTACCAACTAATTATAATTTCTCTCTTTCCTAGGGAAATCTGGGTACCTTTTTTGTTACAAATGTAAGAGTAGTTTGGCATGCTAATATGAATGACAGCTTTAATGTCAGTATCCCATATCTACAAATTGTAAGTACAATAACAGCATAATATTTTTGCCTAAATATTAATATGGGTTACCTTATTTTAACTGTTGTATATATAATTTCCAAAGAAATACTATGCAATTTTTGGCAAGTGTCAATGGATATTAATATAAACTTGACAAAACTGACAAATCTTAGAAGTACATAGAGTCAGCCTGCAACTTGCATGCGGGGTTACATTTCAGGGACTGCATATAGGGTTCGGTGGCGGGTGGGATTGCCAAAGTCTCTTTTTCCCAGATGCCCACCCCCTTTTTAGTTTTAATTTTTAAATTTGCAAAGCACATAGAGCTGAATGTGCACAAGTTAAATGTGCATAAGTTGTGGGTTTACAGTATGTATTTCCTCTGGTGGTTGAAGTGAGTGGTCTTTTAGCTGGATGATGGTGGAAGGGGTACAGTGTCTTTGGTGTTAGAGACTTGTCCTGGATAAGTTTGCTGTGACATGCATTATCTAATATTTCCTTATTAGGCAGTGCTTATGCAGAAATATACTGATGGACAAAACTTTGCGTTTGGTCAGCTTTTAGTCTCATAGAGAGAACATGGAGGATATTCCACCTCCAAAATCTGCAGTCAGATTCACATACATCTTTGCATCAGGCCAATAGCATTTCCTCTGTACTGAGCTGTACATAGCTCACACTCTTTACCACTATGGTACACTAGTTCTTTCAAAACATGGGTCAGTTTATATGGTTTCCATGGTATTTCGCCAGTGCTGCTAGCTGAGCATTATAGTTGTTTTTTGTCAGAGGCATATGAACAGAATTCTTATCAAAGTTTCCAGATAAGATATTTTCCAACTTTTCAATGTTCTCAGTGTTCTTCTCCACTAAAAATTCATGTGCGTTTATAATTACAAGTGACTGGAAATAGAGTAATTCATTGAGTCAGTGTCAGTAATTTCAGTTAATTCTATTAAGGAGTCATATTTCAGTCATTCTTTTTAACAAACAATTTTTTTGTTTGTTTTTACTTTTCAACCAGCGTTCAGTAAAGATCAGAGACTCAAAATTTGGCTTGGCACTTGTCATTGAGAGTTCTCAGGCGGTAAGAACTCAGTATATTGTACTTCCTTCAGTTTTTTAATCATTCCATACAAAACTCCATTAAGACATTTCTAAAACATCTTCAATCAAGCACCTATACTTGGTGGTATTTATTCCTGAGGAAGTTGCTGCTTTAATTAGGATGTCATGGTAGTATGATCTTTTCAATCTGAAGAGCTTAGTTATGAGTTCACAGAATAATGACTATGATAAATGAGCACCAGGTGACTAATCAAATCTCTGAATGAGACATCGGCATATCAGCTTGGTCACTTGCTATTTTTGAGTGCTGTGCCCCTGTAAAAGTTTAGAGTCTTGAAATGATTTGCTCCTTAGTAGTTCTTGGGAGTAGAACTGTTTGTGAATAAATAGATTCAGAAACGCAATTTTGAATGTGTCATTGCTGATTACTTTCCACATGCCACAGTTGAGATTAGTACTTAAAAATAGCTCTCAACCTGGAATTGTTCCGTTGTTTTTGTAACACTATATTTACAATTATAGCCATTCATAAAAATATGGTGACTATTAATGAACACGTAACGCACTGCAAAGCCCCACTAAATTGCTATATTTATTTAATATAGATGTTGTATTGCTTCAATATAGCTGAATGTTTTAAATACTTGAGCATGATTCAAATTGACAATGCTTTGCCTCATCTTCCTAATAAAACTGTGGCTTATCGTTGATACAGTGTAACATTTTGTAGCACAATTTCAGCCAAAATGGTTTTACTGAATTTGGGTCATCATACTGTGGGATAACAATCGGATATGTTTTCTTTCAACATATACTCTCTTATAGACTGGTGGTTATGTGCTTGGATTTAAGATTGACCCAGTGGAAAAACTAGAGGGAACAGCGAAAGAAATAAAATCATTGCATCAAGTCTTTTCAGTTAATCCTATATTTGGTGTAGATTACGAAATGGAAGAAAAGGTATTCCTATTTTAAAAATATGATTTATAGAAATTAAACTAGCTACTATTTACTTAACAAGATTTAAAGATTAGATTTAAAAGTGTTTTCTTTCATTTATTAATTTTCAGCCTCAGCAGCTAGAAGATCTGACTGTGGAACAAATACAGGATGATGTAGAGATTGAGGCAGATGAGCAGACAGATGCTTTTGTGGTAAGGTTCTACAGAAAAATAATAATCCTCTGTTGATTTACCTCGAATTATGTAGTCCTGTGCATACTTTGACCCCCCCCCCCTGAACTCTGTGACGCAATTCACACGTCACCGTAAATCACAGCTAATGGCTTACTGTAAATAATGCCTGATCACTTCCACGTCACTCCTGCTCTAGTGTGTGTGGGATGATCAAGCAGCAAAGCTTGGCTTCTCTCCCTGACAAGCCATAATTGACAAGCCAAGAAAAAACCATGATCCCCATTCCAGATATCACGGTAAACCTTGTGGCTTGATCCTCCCATTTGCATTATGGGAGAGAGAAGTGGAAGTGATTGGACAGCATTAAGCCGTGAATTATTGCTTACTGTGACTGGCCCAGCATGGCTTACTGTGACTGGCCCAGCATTAGCCACTTTGAGACTCCTTCGGGTAGTGATAAAGCGGGATATCAAATCCAAACTCCTCCTCTTCTTCTTTCAGGGGGTCCCTTGACACTTGGGAGCAGGTGGTTTTTTGGTAATGGAGGACTAGAGCGGGGGGTGGGAATGGCCAGGAAAGCCCCGCTGCATGGAGTTCCATTCATCTCTGCGTCCAACCCTGTATTTCACAAAAAAATTCTTGGTTGTGAAGAATGGGAGCCTACTTGCAGTAGGTTATATCTTGCTCACCTGCATGTTTCATACTCATTTGAGTTTGTGATTAAACAGAGTGGCTCCATTTCAGCTGGCAATCACTTTGAAGCTATGCTGTTCTTGTGGTCCAGCTGCATGAAGTGATAAGAATACAGTGGTGCCCCACAAGACGAATGCCTCGCAAGACGGAAAACCCGCGAGACGAAAGGGTTTTCCGTTTTGGAGGTGCTTCGCAAAACGAATTTCCTATGGGCTTGCTTCGCAAGACGAAAATGTCTTGCGAGTTCCTGCGGGTTTTTTTCCCTTTTTCCCCCCTTTTTCCCAAGCCGCTAAGCCGCTTATCAGCTGATCTGCTAAGCCGCTAAGCTGCTTAACAGCTGATCCGCTAAGCCGCTTAACAGCTGATCCGCTAAGCCGCTTAACAGCTGATCCACTAAACCGCTTATAGCGCTAATCCGCTAAGCCGCTAATGGGCTTGCTTCGCAAGACGAAAAAACCGCAAGACGAAGAGACTCGCGGAACGGATTCTTTTCGTCTTGCGAGGCACCACTGTACACATGATTATTTTTTGCCCTGTAAAAGACAAACAAAATAAAACTTCTGAGGTCCTTTAAAAGTCACCTTAATTCCAGAGACCCTTGGGAGCAGGAAGGGGATCCTATAGCACAGGCAGAAGTCCCTTGCACAGTATAGTGACCACCTGTGACAATACATCTATTACAATCACACTGGATTTTTCAAAGATCAAAATGCTATCACATATCTTCTACCTCTTCAGTATGCCTTCAAATATCTGGTGAGTTGCTAAGCACCTTTGGGTTCCTTACTTCATTAAGGAAAGAAATGTGAATAACTTTCTCATGTGAATATTTCACTCTTTGTTTGACAGTCACCAAAGGCATGACACTAGAACACATTTCTTAAGAGTATTAATGCTGTTGAAATAATCAACAGTCCTGACCTCTGTATCAGTGTGGTGTATCAAAGTGAAGAAAGCTGTTTTAATTACTGCTCACAATTGCTGTAGGTTATGTATGATTGAAGCATTTCCTTTGTGTTTAAACAAGCTGGCAGAAAACTGGCAGTTGAAAACTGGCAGAAAAAATCTGTCAGGGTGAAGAGATTTTTCTTTTATTTGATAGAGTGTAAAATGGAGTTACTCATACTGAATAAGGGGGAAATGAAACAAAATGGCAGTACATGGTTTTAATAACCACTTCAGATATAATAGATAATTAGATAATTAGATCCAAAAGTATTTAATTGAACTGAGTTACTTGGTGTTTGTGTTTGAATTAACAAATGTTCAATTCTTAGGCTGCATTACTATCCAGTTACCAGGGAATAAGCCCCACAGAACTCAGTGGGGCTTCTCAGCAGGCATACACAAGGTTGTGCTGTTTATAATTAAAATATTTAAGATGATATATAATGTTAATTGTAGGCCCACGGATTTCAGTGGGTCTCCTTTGAGTATGACTAACATTACATAGCACCCTTAGACAACTACTTTTTAAGGTTTTTAATTTTTTTCTACTTTTCTGTTGTAGGCTTATTTTGCTGATGGAAATAAGGTAAGGTTTCATTTTATTTTTAGTGAAAACTTAATAGTGTGTTAGTTCCTAATGGCCTAATTGATTATACAGTATTAACCTTTGTTTTCTTGCATTTCCTCTCTTCCTCATTTCCTGAAAAAAAGCAACAGGACCGTGAGCCTGTTTTTTCTGAAGAGTTGGGGCTTGCCATAGAAAAACTAAAGGATGGCTTCACACTGCAAGGACTCTGGGAAGTAATGGGTTGACATTATTTTAAAGCAACATTTAATTAATCTGTTTAGTCCCTAAAAGTCATGTATTGAAAAAGCTACAGCTCCCTGTTTTATAGTGGTTATATTTGCAAGAAAACTATTACAAGAAGGAAGAAATAATGATGTACAGTGTATAGTTGTCATGTTATAATAAAATATATTTGATTATATATTCATGGAATGTACAGTTTTGTAAAAGTATACAGTGCTTTCAGTGGTTACATTTAAAATTATTTAAAAATATTTGATTATTTAGAATATGTGTTGGTCTCATATGAGTGTAAATAAAAATATTTTTAAGGAAATAACATGAGATAATACGTGGTATTTCTGAATTTCCAACTATGACCCAGTCATTAAATCTTACTCTTACTTCATTCCACCAATATACTGCACATTCCATTACCCTGGATGTATGCTAAGAAATGAAGTTTACTTTTATGAATTCTACTGATTGCTGTGACAAATGTTGAATTTGTCTTGTCATTGTACCTTTTTATCTGTTCAATATTTATTTCCATTTTACTTACTAACTATTACCGACTATTGATTTGGTGCACACCATTTGTGATTCTGCTTTGCCAGTAACACCACACCTGGGGATTCCACTAAATAAAGCTTCAGAGTGATAAATCCCACCTATTGTCTTCAAGCGAGTCCCAAACAGAATGACATGTGTATGTGTGTGTGTACATGTAAAATTGCATAATACTATAATTCATCAAAAATTTCATTCCAGCTTTGTTTTTGTCAAATTTGTTTATCTGTAGGAGTATCACAACATAATTTTTCCATGCAGTGAACTAACAGTATGCTGCATGCAAAATTAAATCTCAGTTATTGTTTGAGAGAGGCAGCTGCTAAGTTTTCACGAGACCATACCATGCGCACAATTTCTGTAAATGGAAAAATGTCAAATGACTTCTTCATCCAGCTGTTATTTTAGCAGCTGATCTGTTGCGTATACATTGAGAAAAACCCCAGTTAATCTTTCCTAAATAAGTATGTAGGGCTAGCTCCAGATTTAAGAGTGTAATCCTATGTCTACTCAGAAGTAAGTTCTGTCGAATTCTGAGGTTTAGTGTCAGGTAGGTGGAGTCAGGAATGCAGCCTAAGTTACACTTTAGGTCCCATTGGAATCACTGAAACTTCAGTTACTCATGACTAAATTTTTCACTTCCTTTTCAATGGAGCATAAGTGTGACTAACTTAGTCCTACATCCAACCCATTTCTTCTGATGAAAGTTATATTGAAAGTATAAAGGTGAATTTCAGTAAACTGTATAAAATTGCAGGGGTGGTACATTTAAAATTAGAATTTATATGTCAGTAGTAGAAGAATTGTACCTGTTGATTCATTTAATAAGTAGCCACTATGTTCCCAGAAATCTTACGTTCTTGCTTTGACTCCAGCAGCGGCTCCATTATCATTCTTGAATGATATGAAAAGTACACCCAGTCTGGCTAAGCACACATACTACATCACTGACATTTTGGGACGCAATCCTGCTTTTATTTTAAATCAGTGGACATTTTCCCATTGCTTAAAGGGTGAATATGTTATTAAATGAAAGTAACTTTATATTTGTATCTAGCAGATATTTCATAGGAATTTGTTTTCATAGGCATAAGCACTGGCCTGATTTTTCTGAAACAATCTTTTAAATGAATGCAATGACTCAGTTATGAATGGCTATCATAGTTCCACCTGCTGGCTTCCACTTTTCCCATCTTGCTTGAGTAATATTAGCATTTTAAAGACCTACTTCATAGTAACTGCCTTGGTTCTAATTCTGCACCTTTGCTGACTGCAGGTGCTAACTATATTCTGCAAGTAATCTTGGTGATTCAGTGTGTGTAACCAAGTAAAAGTGGTTCCCTAGTGACTAAAAGCAACAGTTGCTTCTTTCAACCCATGACAGCTGCAAGCTCCACTCTTCTTTCCACACCATCCACCCTAAATTCCAGCTTGTGAAAGTCTGTACCTATATTTAGCTGGCAAGATTAAATTGCAGAAGCTTCAGGCCGGGCAGAGCACATTGATCTGCCTTTTTCAGGGAAACCTAGGTACCAGCAAGAGGGCTCTCACTCCAACCTCCTTGCCCAGTCGTTCCACAAAATGGATTCCCGAAGAGAACTTGCGGAAGAGCTTCGGCTTTATCAATCCACTCTTCTTCAAGATGGCCTTAGGGAACTTTTGGAAGAGAAAAAGTTTGTTGATTGTTCCCTAAAAGCCGGGGATAAAAGTCTCCCTTGCCACAGACTGATTCTGTCAGCCTGTAGTCCTTATTTCCGTGAGTACTTCTTATCGGAGCAAAGCGAGGAGAAAAAGAAAGAGGTGGTGCTGGACAATGTCGATCCTGTCATCCTAGATATGATTCTTAAGTACCTTTATTCTGCAAGCATTGACCTCAACGATTCTAACGTGCAAGATATTTTTGCTTTGGCAAGCCGCTTTCAAATCCCTTCCGTTTTCACTGTCTGTGTTTCTTACCTCCAGAAGAGACTTGCTGTTGGCAATTGCCTGGCCATCCTGAGATTAGGTCTCCTCCTCGATTGCCCGAGACTTGCCCTGTCCGCCCGTGATTTTATATCAGACCACTTTGTGAAGATTTGCAAAGAAGAGGACTTCAGACAGCTCGCCCATCACGAATTGATCTCCGTGATTTCGCCAGACAGCTTGAACATCGAAAAGGAGGAAGTGGTTTTTGAGGCTGTGATGAGATGGGTGCAAGCGGATAAAGAGAATCGAGCGAAGAACCTCGGAGAAGTGTTTGACTGCATCCGCTTTCGCCTGATGGACGAGAAATATTTCAAGGAGCATGTTGAGAAGGATGAAATCATCAAAAGCAACCCAGATCTTTCAAAAAAGATTAAGGTTATTAAAGATGCCTTTGCTGGGAAACTGCCAGAGCCAACCAAAGGTGCAGGGAAATCGGGCAAAGGAGAGGTTAATGGTGACGTGGGGGACGAAGATTTGCTTCCTGGTTACCTGAATGATATTCCGAGGCATGGAATGTTTACTAAAGACCTTATTCTTCTCATAAACGATACTGCTTCTGTGGCTTATGACCCCACAGAGAATGAATGTTACCTGGCAGCGCTGTCGGAACAGATTCCCAGAAATCATTCCAGCATAGTCACTAAACAGAAGCAGGTTTATGTAGTGGGAGGACTGTATGTGGATGAAGAGAACAAGGAGCAGCCTTTCCAGTCATACTTTTTCCAGGTATAAATCTCTGGTTTGTTTGGTAAGGGAAGAAATAATTGAACTCCACATACTGAAAATATAGCTTTTGTGTGGCTCCTTTGGTGTGCAACTTTTCTGTAGGAGCTGTACATCCTGTATCGTCTTTCTAGTTCAAGGTCATAAGAGTTTAGAAATCCAAAGGTGCATAATAATTTTATCCTGTAATTTTACCATTGATCCAATAATTTCACCACTCCTTCCAGATTACCCTTGATCCTCTTTTGCTTTCTAAACTGTCTGATTTCCTCTATAATATTAGAAGATTCTCCTCTAAAAGCTTTTTAAAAAAACATTTGTCAACAACACCAACTGTGTTGGTCTACAAAATGTTATTGACGTGAAACCGAAATTGTACTGTATAACAGAAGCTGTGGCATCATGTGTGCTCTGACTTAAAATCACAGCTCTATCCTGGTGAAATGTCTGAAAGAACCTACTCACATGCAGTTAATACTTGCATAAATGTGAGCAGAGAGCGGGGGCAGAGCCAGCAGGAATAAGTGCAATCCCACTCCCCTTGAATGTCTGCTCAGATGAACATCTGAACATGTGTAAAGTGGGTTTTTAATGTGGGCCTTAGCGTCCTGTCCATATTTATATGTTTTCTAGCTTGCCTTTGTTTCTTCCCTGTTTTACGTCATATACATGACAGATCCACACCATACATTTAAACTCTATTTAAAGCACATGGCTTCTCCCAAAGAATCCTGGGAACTGTATTTTCTCCCTCACAAAGTTACAATTCCCAGCATCCTTAACAAACCACAGCCCCCAGGATTGTTTGGGTGATCTGTCCATAGTTAGACATTCTAATACAGTGAGTCCTGATGGACATAACACCTGCTACACACACACACACACACAGAGAGAGAGAGAGAGAACAATTCCAAGGGTCTCCCCATTCATTTCAGCAGCATATTTATGGACATTGCTTTTGCAGGCTGTGTGCATTCTGGGTACATGTAGACTTCTAGGTCAAAATGTGCTACGTTGCTCACTTTGTTGCTGTTCTTTTTTAAGTTCATCACAATGTACTTTCCCCTGTCAATAAATGAGCCCAAATATCTTAAGCCATTGATGGGTTGAGCAAGATGGCTCATTTTGTCTGCAGTACTATAGTTTTGTGTTACCTGCACAAGCAGCAGGTAGACCCCCCATACTTTCCCTTCCCATCTCTTCTGGGACAGCTGCAAGGAAGAGATTAGAGGCATCTGTGTTCACTTTTAAACCAATTGGAGTTCCTTGTTGCATCGGAACAGTTTGATTAGTTTAAGCAATTGTTAACCTATATTTTCTAACAAGCCAAAATTGTAAGCTTGTTGGAACAGGCCATAGTTTAAAATAACCAGTGTTTCCACAAGTTCAGGCATAACAAACAACTGATAAATGGAGGATCCTATTTGCCCTGCAATATATTAGAAGGTAGTTTGTATGTTTCGAGCCACTGTCCTACAGTAATTCACAGGGCTTGGTGCCATCAAAAGGGTTTCCCTGATGACCTGGGTTGTTGGACAGGCTTCTACACAAGGTGGTGGTCATTCAGGTAACTGCCATGTTTGGTCTTTATTAGTCCAGCTACCTGCTTTTCTTCTATTTCTCTATTTACTCTTTATTCCTTCTACTTTTGTATTTTTCAATCCCCCACCCTACCCTCAGTATAGCCTCCAAGTGACTGGGCCATATTGTAGCTGCTCACTCAGCCAAGGCTCTGTCTTGGCCCATCTTTACACAAGCTGTATTTAAATTTAAATATTCATCTACTCACTTCACCTGTCTTGTTCAGATTTCTTTCTCTCCTGCTCTCACCCAACACCCAAATAATTCAGTTCTGGCTGCTTTAAAGGGAGTGTACATTTCCATCCCAGTTCACGTTCACCACAAACGATTGACATAATCATGGACCTCCTTTTTGCAATTGGCAAAACATTTTGCAAAAAAAGAGAGCCCAGGGTGAGGTACTACAATCCAGAGATAAATTCCCCACCTCTGTGAAAAACATGTCCAGGTAAGTAGAAGAATTGGTGGGTAGACGGGGGAGATAAAATAGCTCTTGGAAAGTTTGAATGTGAAACAGACATAAAAAAGGAAGAAAAATGTATAGCCAGGGAAACATAGCAAGCATTATTAGGGCAGGGCATAGTTTAGTCATTTTCAAAAGGTGCATTGGGACTCGCAAGTTTGGTACAGAGGTCTGGTGGGGTGGAGGACGGTATAATCAAGATTCAAGTTGGGGAAGCTTGTGGGATGGGACTAAAGAAGACACACAATGCATAAAGGTTTTTAAAATGGGGAGGAGGGGAATGCTGTCATGGATCAGATCTACTTATTTGTAATCTCTATACAAGCCTACAGATGATATCTCTGCTAGCAGAGTCCCATATGGGAAACATTTAAAGGTAGGCTAGAGTTTTGGTAGGTTAGCCCTCTCCCAAATCATGTGCACACATCCACAGGGTGTAGCTCTCACCTTCCAAGTTCTCTTTCCAGAAGTACATTCAGAGTCTTCACTGTGTGTGGTTAAAAGTCAGGATGGGAGGAATGGATTCTGTACTGTTTCTTTTCTTCACCTGCTTATTCTACCTTTTATCTTACAATGTTCCCACCCCCTTTTCAGTCTTCCTTCCTTCCTTTGCACAGTTTACTATTACCTCTTTGAGCACTCTTGTTTTACCATCTTTCAGGCCTATGTACTCTTTTGTATGTCATTTTGTATGTCTTTGCTAATACTTCTTATTTTGATTTTTTTGGGGGGAAATATAGTTGGATACCATCACTTCTGAATGGGTTGGTCTTCCTCCGCTGCCATCAGCCAGGTGCCTGTTTGGACTAGGTGAACTGGAGAACAAAATCTATGTAATTGCAGGCAAAGACCTCCAAACTGAGGAGTCTCTGGATTCAGTACTATGCTATGATCCCACGTAGGTGCCTTCATATTGTTGTGTTTATTGGAGCTTCTCGTTGAATTTTCTGTTGCCTTACTGGGTCCTCTTCCATTCCAGATCCCTCAAATGGAATGAGGTCAAAAAGCTTCCCCTCAAAGTCTATGGCCATGCTACTACTTCACACAATGGAGTTGTATATTGTCTTGGAGGAAAGACTGATGATAAGTGAGTACTTCAAAAGTGTCCCAATGGTGGGGGGGGGGCATGGTAAAAAGTTTCTACTTGTGCCCTGTTTCAACCCCTGATTAACCTTGATTAAAGTTGGTGCCCATGTAACCAAAACTGAAGTTAAAGGCAGTGGGGAATCTCTGCTGCAGAGAGGAAAAGGGCTGGAACCCATGGTCGTATGAATTAGTATTGATTGACTGATTGATTGAAAATATATACCACTCTATACCCACAGGTCTCAGGGAGGTTCACAATTGCATGTCCCATTGCATGTGTCCAGTGTCACCATACTGGAGGGGTGAAACCTCAGCCTATAGTTTTAGAAATATCCAGCATTGGTTTTTGGCTGTGTGTATATTATGCAACATTCTGGGAGAATATGTTGATTTGCTCTTGAACTATACTGTAGCAACAAATTGGCTGAGGATGGCAGAATTAATGGAAAACTTGTAACATATACAGAAGAGACCATGGCAAGTTAATGAAATGCGCCACTGCTGAAAAAAGAATGGGTATTCCATTAGTTAAATATCATGGGAGCGGAACATCATCCTCTTTGTATGCCACCTTTCCATAGTTAAAACCATGTTCAAGGCAGCTTACAGCATAAAAAGATTTGCATAAATGTAGTCAAAAAGAATAAATAAAAAGGATGCCAAAATGTACATGACCAAACTGAACGATTTTCACATAAATCATAAGTTCTAAATGTAAAGATACAAAAAATTAGTATCAACGACAGCAACGAAAACTCCTAAATAGTACCCAACCCAAGAGACTGTTCAGCAGCCTCAACCTTTGTAGCTGGAGTCAGTCCGGGCCCTGCCCTCCCATGCCAGGTGGGAAAAGGACTGCAAGGCTGGGAGCAGGTCTTCCATCTCAAGATGCTGTGAGGTGTTTTCTCTGAGGACTTTTGATCCAGACCACAGAAGCCAAGGCAGCCATTCTAAGAAAGGATAGAGAAAAATATTAGGAAGTTGACATCTGCAATATAAATAACAGAAAGAACTCAGGATACAAATTAATGCATTATCTTCCCATTTAAAGTCATGGGATGTTAAGGTGTTTGGCATATCTATCTAGAAGTTATTTCTTGGTCCTAGCGTGTTATGCTTGGATTGGATTTGAAACTATTTTCCAAATCCGAATGCCTGTTATCCTTGAAGTGGAAATGTCTTGCAAGATGTTCACACCTTTTCGTTGTGACCGCCGAGTTGTGATTTCTGAGAACAATTCACGTTGTTTCTTTCTCTCCACAGAAAATGCACTAACAGAGTGTTTGCATACAATTCCAAGAGGGGAGACTGGCGTGATCTTCCCCCTATGAAAGTGGCTCGCTCTATGTTTGGCATAGCTGTTCATAAAGGCAAAATTGTGATTGCAGGGGGCGTTACCGAAGAGGGCCTCTCCGCTTCCGTTGAAGCATTTGATCTCACCACTAACAAGTGAGTGTGATATCCAGTTTCATTCTCATTGGCCACATCTATGCCGGAGATTTCCCCACTACAGATATGCAGAAACCCACTACCAAATTCACACGATCTGTCTTGGAAAGGGGTGATTGTGTTTAGAATGACAGTACCATATTGCCTCCCTTCTTCCATTAGCAGAGGCAGCCAATGCAGCAGTGATTTGGGGGTGGGCAGTTGAAGGAGTGGTGGTGTCTTAGCGGTGGCATTGCGCTCATCGAGATGGGATGAGGTAACAGGGCAAGGCTGGGGGAGCTCTGGGTTAGCAGCAGTGGTCCTATAGATGTGTGTACACTTGCAAGGTGACCGCCACCCAGTGTTAGAAACTGGGACAGAAAAGCTAGGAGCCAAATGGCTTCTGGGAACTGGGTTGTGGGTGCCAGAATAGAATGTCTAGTCGCCACCAGGGTGGGTGGGTCGGCAACGCTTTTTTTTTATTACAGTGGTACCTCTGCTTACGTACTTAATTCGTTCCGGAGGTCCATTCTTAACCTGAAACTGTTCTTAACCTGAAGCACCACTTTAGCTAATGGGGCCTCCCGCTGCTGCTGTGCCGCCGGAGAACAATTTCTGTTCTCATCCTGAAGCAAAGTTCTTAACCCGAGGTACTATTTCTGGGTTAGCGGAGTCTGTAACCTGAAGCGTATGTAACCTGAAGCATATGTAACCCGAGGTACCACTGTATTTAAATAAGCATTAACTAATACGCAATTCACATAAGTGACACATTGTTAATAGAAATTGTTAGCAGAAATTGTTAATACATGTTTAATTTGGTGTTTGCAATTAAAATATTGGTACCGTACTTCAGTTTTCAAAACGTTCTACTCTTCGTTGTTAAACTCCTCATTGTCTGTTGTTAGTGTATACTTCAAAGCTTCAAAGCACATACATTTCAGAAATCTTCAAGTGTCAGCCAGGCGGAAAAAAATGGCAGCAAGACTTTTTGAGGTGCTCACAAGTGGAGAATCTTTAGGTGCAAAATGCGCCTGGCGCCCTGATAATTTCGAACCTTGCTGCCACCCCAAAACTCCCCCAGTTTTGGCACCATCACCTCACCATATGTTGGAACTTGGCTAGAAGTTTTCCAGCATATCTGAGAAAGTGTGGGTTGTATCCAACATTTTCACTTCATTCCTTGAAGGAGTTCTGCTCACAGAAGGAGTCCTTGCATGAATGAAGTGGAAACAATATATATATATATATATTTCCCTGCTCTGCTGTTATACCAAAGTTATGTTTTAAAACTGAGCATTATCTAATATTTGTTAATTTACAGATGGGAGGTTATGCCAGAATTTCCACAAGAGAGAAGCTCCATTTCTTTAATTGAACTGTCTGGCTCTTTGTATGCTATTGGGGGCTTTGCGATGATTCAGCTTGAAACAAAGGAATTTGCACCTAATGAGGTGAACGACATCTGGAAGTAAGTTGTGTTTGAATATTACTCTTTTTGCTAATCAAAGACCGTAACCGCATACATGTTGGCTGGCACTCCCGCTGAACTTAATGGGATCTGCTTCTGAGTAGACATGTATAGGATACTGTATGAGAGCCTAAAATATTTCATATTTACACTGCACGAGGTCATCTCCAGAATCCAGTGAAGAACTGCTGCTTTTGTAAATGTTCTAATGTCAGCTTATTTTTTATTGACAATCTTTTGACAATCTATATTATCATCTCATCTGAAGCCTGTTAATTCCACCTTTTTTTTGCTAC
Source organism: Podarcis filfolensis (assembly GCF_964270895.1). Classification (NCBI taxonomy): domain Eukaryota; kingdom Metazoa; phylum Chordata; class Lepidosauria; order Squamata; family Lacertidae; genus Podarcis; species Podarcis filfolensis. The sequence goes on along the minus strand of NC_139604.1, from coordinate 26,734,114 downwards.
GAAATATTACTCACTTCAGAGGACTAAATAATCTTAACTTCAGGTTAATAAAAAAGTTGTCAAAATGCTTTCCAGATCTGAGGAGTAACCTCTTTACCCACAAACAGGCCAGACTCTTTGCTTGAGTACTGTGTAGGTGTTTGCGGAGACAGGTCTCTACCAAGGAGTGGTGGATGGATTTGTCTATCTTTTATGCAAGGGTTTATGCTAGATTGCCTTTCAAAGGCAGTGTTTGGCTACAGCTTTGTGCTGGCCCCACACTGTCCCTGAAACTGCTCTGTGGGGAAAGAACAGATTTAGGGACCGCATGGGCAGAGAAGGGGAGATCATTCCAAAACGATCTGCATAGTGCGGTGTTGAAAGCACCCCTAAGATTTTTGGCCTAACATGTTCAGAACAGAAATATACCATATAAACTGATGCAGATAACTGATTCAGTTAAGAGCTGACAGAATTACTTGAGTCGTGAAATTTTAAAGCAGGGATCAGGAACCACCGGCCGCCCTGGGTCATTGGATTCCTACTCCCTCCCATCATCCCCTTTCAGCGTGGCCAACGGTCACGGATAATGGGAGTTGCCCAATAACAGGTGGAGGACCACAAGGAAAAAGAACGTTGGGAAATAACAAACAGTTCCAGAGCTGTGAAATGAGTCACTAAATCAATGATGTACTATGGAGAACAAAGCCTTATCGTCATAGCTAGCCTTTTATGTTGGGATCCTAATGCATGGTTGGTATTTGTAAACACAGAAAGGGATTCGTTGCTCTGTGATCTCAGGTGCCTACTTATAGTAACTTTTGTCCATGCAGGTATGACGACGAGAAGAAGGAGTGGTGTGGGATGCTGAAAGAAATTCGCTATGCTTCTGGTGCCTCTTGCCTTTCTGTTGGCCTGAATCTCTTTAAGCTTTCAAAGCTGTAAAGTGAAAGGAAGATTGACGAATGATGATTTTTTATTTTTTATTGGCCCCCTCTGGTTTTGTTGTGCAAGCTTACCCTGTACAGAGATTGAGAACTCCCTTGATTCATTAAACTGTTCATGTATCCGTCTTATACGTATTAACTTCTGTAGGTGCCCAATGCCCCCACCCTCAGTTTTTACTAACAGTTTGAATTTGAAGTAAATTCTGCTGTAACACTGAATAAAATTGAATTTGACTAAAAATGAGACTGGGAGGTTTCACCTAGAAATGGTTCCTACCCGTGCAATTTTTGCTGTAGCCTCATATACAAAATACGCTTATGGCCCCAATCTTCCAGGCTGTCTTGGATTGCTATACATTTCAAAACTATTTTCACATAAAATGGGCTTGGAGCTTCTGCACCAATCACAGCAGAGGACTTTACTATACCTTGCCTTCCTCCGCTGCCTGAGGATTGGAAGATCCTCTGGCACACTACAGCATATGGATCAAGGAGTTGAAATAGGAAGGGACAATTTCTAAAAAAATATATAAGGGAACTCCCCTCTCCTGCATAAGCAGAAACTTCCTCTGCCTGGTATTCCTTTAACTGTATAGCCAATTCCTGTGCTTGCATTCTGAGAATCAGGTTATGGAAGCCACCTCCATTTTTTAAAGATCAGCTTGGCTTCCCCTTAAAATATGGGGGTGATATTTGCTGAGTTGTGGAGTTCTGCAGGTTTAAAGCATGGGCCAGCCCTGAAATAGGAGGGGGACACCATGAAATAAATGCCAACTATTTGGAGGAGCGGTTTGCCTCTCTGCAACGGACAAGCAACCTGTGGTTGTCACTCACAATGCCTGGCAGGCTCAAGCGCTTGTGCTATTGTTGCACGTCTCCTGTTCTTTCAGCGGCTGCGGCAGCAGCAGACCCGAGGGGAGATTCATACTGGGAAGGAAACATTACTGCAATTCACCAGCTCTTAGCAGAGGAAGATAGTTTTTAAATAGCAACATGACACATTACTAGCTGGAACCAATTCAAAAATCAGAGTGTGGTAGCTTTCTAGTTCACCAGGCTAGAAGTAGCTCTGTAGAAGGAAGAAGCAGGTATAAAGGTATCATAAACTGAGGGGAACAGGCAAGTGTGGTTTACTTTCACTTACTTTGAGCTAAAGCGAAATTTCAAGGTGCAGAGACACATTCCATCCTAATGACTTCCATTAGGCTTTTTGTTCCATTGTCTTTTATTGCCCATTTGTATGCATATGAGAAACACAAATGTGTCTGAGCTAAGATTCTGAGAGGTCAGTGTATGTATGATTGATATTTTCCTATGGGTGGAAGAGGCAGCTCTTTGTGCCTCAAGGGGAGCAGCTCTGGAAGTTCTCCAACCCGCCGGGGGGGGGGGGGTTCAGAAAGGAGGGTTACAGATGGGGAAATGCATTCTCATCTGCATTGGAAGAATTATCCAGCCATTTCAAAGAGATCTAGCGGAGCATCAAAATCCAGGTCCAAATGTAAATCCAGAGGCACATCTGCATAGGCAGCAGGTGAGTGAACCTGCTTCCGCATGTGGGTCAGCCTTGTGGAACTAGAACCTAGTTTGCGTTGTGATGATTTCAGTTTTAAAAAGGGATTTCAGTAAAGCCACATGAGGCTGAAAATATTTAATGTTCCATAGTCCATATAAAATAACTTCATGATTGTGTGTCTTCTTCACGTGATCGTTTCAAACCTTTTCATATATTTTATTCTTTAGATACTCCATCCATGCCTCCTTTGATGACAGCTCCATGGAATTCCATTCAAAATGAGGGATCTGAAATAAAATAAAGTTTAGTGTAGAAATATAGCAAGGGAAACCTATCAAGATACTTGTTTTTAACAAGAATCTCTGTTGTATTGGCATAGTTACACGGCTGCTTCTAGATCGGGTTGTAAACTGATTTGGAGGGGAACATGATAAGTGAAAACATGTTCAGACATAACACTAGTCAGTTTCCTGTTACAGAGCACTTGGTCACCTAAGTTTAGGAAACTGAACAGTATTTCATCTGCACTGAGGCTAAAGAACAAGATCATGGGTAGGCAAACTAAGGCCCGGGGGCTGGATCCAGCCCAATCACCTTCAAAATCCAGCCCGCGGATGGTCTGGGAATCAGCGTGTTTTTACATGAGTAGAATGTGTCCTTTTATTTAAAATGCATCTCTGGGTTAGTTGTGGGGCATAGGAATTCGTTCACCCCCCCCCAAAAAAATATAGTCTGCCCTCCCACAAGGTCTGAGGGACAGTGGACCGGCTTCCTGCTGAAAACATTTGCTGACCCCTCCCCTAGGCAGCTTAGCCAAAGAGCAAGGATAGTATGAATTGTTGTAGAACAACATATGGAGGTCCGCAGGTTGTGAGATGAACTTGATAACACATCTTCCAACTGTGTAATTCTTTTCAATGTTTTTTTAAAACTCAATGTAAGTTCTCTACCTTTTATTCAACTGTGTAAGTTTAAATAACCTCTCTTACTTTCCTCAAACCAAAGGACATCTTTTTGCTGAAGCTCTGGAATAACTGTCAAGCTCTAAGTCCCACTCTAAATCCAAACATGAGCAACTGGGGGGAAATGGTGTCTTCTTCCTCTTTTTATTCCTGCCTCTGTTTCCATCTTTTCCCCTTTGCTGTCTCCCCCGCCCCGCCCCCTGGTCTGTTTTTAGATTGTAAGACCATTTGGGAAGTGGTGGTGGTGGTAATAATAATAATATTCAGCTGAGAACAACTTGAGAAGAACAGAAAGCAACTTTCAATGGGTCTACCCTGAGTAAAAGTTAGCAGAGCACAGCCCTGAATATTTATGATAAAAAGCTTTCAGATAAAGAATATTGACATATTGTCAGATAACTCTGTAATTATGTCCAATACTGATACAAAATATAGAGGACAACATACCTGAACAACGTGGTATCCTAGAATCTCCAAATGTCGCTTTTTCATAGCAGCTTCTCCTTTCAGGTGATTCAAGTTCTTACAAAAGGCTTTTGAATCCAGAAAATCCACTGCAATTCTGAATACAATACAATCATATGTGCATGATTATAGGTTCAACAATCTGAATACACAATCTACTCAGAATCTAAAGTGAGCCATTTAGATAATAGGGGCAGAAAACTCCTGAAACTGTATGTATGTCTCACCTCAGAAGTGAAAAGAGGCAAGGGAAAGTGCAGAGTTTTATCATATTAAAACATGTATTGCAATGTTAAACTGCAAATGCATCAGTCTCTTCTGAGCAAGGGGCCTCTGAAGGCTGATGCCTCCAGTTTCCCTGCCAAGGAGAACTTTCCCAGTTTCTTTCAGTAGAGGGAGACAACCTATGTTTATTCTTTTGCACACTTATAATACCTCACTCCACTGAAATGGAAAGGTTAACCCTGAACAAGAGATATCTGTCACATCTCAATGTGCATCAGTCTCTGCAAATATGTGGCATATGTCCAGAACAACAATAAAATCTAACAAGGTTTCTTCAGAGCAAATAAAGTTCAAGGAATACTGAAACGGACGCTCTTTAACAACACAGTCAGCTAGAAATTAACTTTCCATTGAGCAAGTAACTAAAGCAAATATAGGTTGCCCTATCAATAAGGGAGTTTCTACATTAGGAATGGTGTAGACTCAATGAAGGTGTCTATCCAGAATAAATTTCAGTAAATTAAGGGAGGAAATGAAATATCCTTCTAAACGCCCTTTTTTATTTCAACTCAGCTTGCCTTGGTCCAAGAACCCTAAGGGCCTTGTAATAAAGCTTAGTGCATTTCACAATGTAGCATTTTATTCCAAGTCAAAAATATTAGCAGCTGAAGAGCACACGCAGATGCGAAGATATGCTTCCCGGTTTAAATAGCAACAGAAGTTGGCACTCAGGTTCAGGCCAAAGTAAGGAGCAACTGACTTTAAATGCTGTTATTTTAAATGTTGTTGTTAGCGACTAAAGTTGTAAGTGCAATTTGCCTCTCACTTACTCTTTAGGAGCAAGTGGAGTCAGATACGTACAATGGGACAGATCAGCCTTCCCTGAATTTGTACTTGGCATAAAACAGTATGAAAGAAGATGGACTATTGACCATAGAAGCACACAGAAAATATGTAACCACCTCTGAGCTCCTGGTGGCAGCCCTTTCCTTCCCAACAAGAGGCCATCTTGCTCCCAGTGCATTCCCTTCAAGTCAGCCATGACAACGATCTGTTCGGTATGCGGAAGAGGCTTCTTGTTTTTATCAAGAATACACTCAAAGTCTGAAATAAAAATTATCATCTCAGGACTTGTCACAATAGGAAGTTAATGTTTACAGTGAGGCATGACTCCTCCACCAATGCAATATTGCAAACCACAATGTTACTCAAGCACTACTACTGTATATTCAGACACACGTATATACTTAAGAGCTGTATACTTAAGAGCAGACTCTTAAGTAAAGCATGAAACAGCTTACATGGGGCTCCAGTGATCTACAATCCAGATACTCACCAGGCTCATACTTTGCTTCAACAATACTTTAGCTCCCAGAGCACTCACTCACTATTTAAGGTTAGGATAATAGTTACACAGGCCACCACTTACAAGAAAAGAAAAGAAAACCTATAAGCAAAACTTTGCTGTTACACACAGGCTGACTATTTACTGCTTATGTCACTCCAGTCCCATTGATTTCACTAGTACAACTTTTCACACCAAGATCCTGAGCACAATTACTTGGAAGGACATGCTACTGATTTCAATTAAATATGCTCCTCACCGGGGCTTATTATCCAAAAGATGCAAAGCCTCACCCAACCGCATTTTTATCCATGGCCCAACAGTTTCCACAAGTTTCATGCAAATGCAGTAGCTATTTTAAAGGGAAAGTTAGGGAGTAGCCTAGTTGTGAGGAATTCTGCTTTTGGGGGGCGGGGATCAGGGGAGGAATTTTCACAGCTGCACTCAAAAGACTGAGGTAAAATACAATTTAAACTTTAAAACAACATGAAATGCTACAGAATTGGGTGGGGAGCACAGTTGTCAAGACTCTCATACTACCTCATTGCATCCAGCAACTGCAAGAGCCTGGCCACTGTATCCTGTACATTGGTAACCCAGAGGCTGGATTAATGCAATGCGCTCTATATAGCTGTATTGTGTGGTTTTAAGTAGAATTGTTGTAAACTGCTGTTTTGTTTTTTGAATAGCTTATAAATAAAAGTATATAAGTACTACTACTACTACTACAGTGGTACCTCTGGTTACATACTTAATTCATTATGGAGGTCTGTTCTTAACCTGAAACTGTTCTTAACCTGAAGCACCAATTTAGCTAATGGGGCCTCCCGTTGCTGCCACTGCGCGATTTCTGTTCTCATCCTGAAGCAAAGTTCTTAACCCAAGGTACTATTTCTGGGTTAGCGGACTGTAACCTGAAGCGTATGTAACCTGAAGCGTATGTAACCCGAGGTACCACTGTAATAATAATTTTATCATTTATACCCCGCTCATCTGGCTGGGTTGCCCCAGCACAAGAACTGGCCCTGATGGTGTTTGAGGCATCCTTGTTTGGTATCCCTGCATCAAACCACTCGCACGGGCCCTCCTTTGGGCCTCTGAATCAGGACTTGCTTTGGATAGCCAGGACTTGCTTCAGTATATTTGAGACATGTTTTGAGAGAGTTTCCCATGAAACGCTGAACCACAGAGGATTTCCCATGAATTAAACACCCACCGATTCCGTAGTAGTATGGGGTGAGAACAGACACCTTGGCAAAGTGGCTTCCTCCCAAAATTTCTCCCAGCAGTCCGTGAATCTGCTGTTGCAACGCGCTAAGACTACCACTGCCTGTGGGTGAAAACAAAAACAAAGCATAAAAACCAGATCGGAAGCAAAGGGAAGACAGAACAAAATATCACGAATCACTTTACAAGAACGACGCGTGTTACGTTATCAGAAGGTGGAATCCAGGTGATGCTCCTTGAGCGTTTGCTCCAGTAGAGGCATCTGCTAAAGGAAGAAGGGAGGCCATCTTTGCCAATTTGTCCCCCCGCTCCATGCCATCTCCCAACCCATCCTGGAGATTCCTCAACCCTTCAGAGCTGATTTTCAGAGGGTGCTATGGGCTTCAGTGGGGAGAGGAAATTGGGGGGGGGGGTCACCTCCTGCATTCTTCCATTAGCAGATACGTTATGCAAGGGTACCAAATGGATATTACCCTGAGCTTGTCAGCATCTTTTCTGTTTTGTTTTTTTAAAGAACTTCATATAGCACTTCAAAGCAGGCTGACAAGGACATAACTGAAGTTTAAACCATTTCTGAAATGTTATGAGTTTTAATAAATGTGACTCTGTAAAGGTGTTTTTTTTAATGGACTGAGGCACCCATAATGCAACCGTCATTTAAAAGGTTAAATATTCACCTTTTCGCTGTAGTTGCTGACAGTAGCGCTCATGAAACCACGGAATTTGAAGCTCTGGGCACTCCAGACAGACAGCTCGGTTCAGTTCCATCAGCCGTAAGCGGACCCTCCGGTTTAAGGAACCCGGTAGCGCTGGTTTTTTAAAAAACGGAGAAAAAAGCGAAAACTATTTACACCACCGTATGCCTGACAGCACTTGTGTAAGTACAAAAGCAAGCAGCCCTTTAGACAAAGGGCATGGCCGCAGAAGCAGATCAGAAGTCTCTTAAGATGCAATCCAACCCCCACCACTGTACACTGGGCTGTGGGGGAACTGGATTGAACAGAGGCATCCCTCTGCTTGCTTCTGCTGGCTCAGCCAGCCTCCTGTCAGGATGCAAGTAACCTCATTTATAATCACAACTGAAAATCTTTATTCCTTCAAGCTGGGTGGAAAGAGAAGACATTTAAAACACAGTTTAGCCTGAATCAGATTTTACTTCCTTCCCATGATGGTGTTGGGGAGTAGTATGCAAGAGGAAGAAATACTAAGTAGGTTGATATTTCTAAGGCAGAGTATGTATCTGAAGAAAAGAATCATTGTGCTTTGCCCATTTTTACATGTGGGGGATATGGTCACACCCGCATATCCCATTAAACAATATTCTAGGCAAGCCTCAGGCTCAACCATGGTTTGTTGTTTCTGAACTGGCAAACCGTGGTTTGTTGAAAATAACCTAACTCAAACATAGGAATATTATTCCAAGGTAGATTATTGGAAACCAAGAAGACAGCAGTATCAAAAAATGCAGTTGGCTATTCCTGTTCTGAGCAAAAGAAAACACATACACACAATCTCTTACAAAATGCAAGAGTCTTGTTAAAATTTGTAATTATTTCTTACTTTCAAGCTGGGCATCTAGTTTGGCCAGAAATTCGATGTTAAATATAGCCTTTATCACATTCTCTGGAAAATACTCAGCAACGGCCAAAGCAAAACCAAGCAGCACAAGGAGATGCGGTTCAAAACTACCTGTATAAAACAAATATATTAGTGTATCCTTTAACTGACAGTATCTCTGAAGAAGTGGAGAAGCAGATGGGAAACTAGAACTCTCCACACCCATACAATCACACAGAGCCCCTTCCTTGCCACAGGAATTTATCATGGGTGGGGATAAAAGTGCATCCCTGTTCCTTGCTCAACAGCTATACCTAACACACAAGTGACACATGAACAAGGCTAAAATGTTGAGTGTTTTTACATACATTTGCTTATTTATTCTGCTTCTGGAAACTGAGGTTCGGATTTTATAATGGTCCAGAGGAACAGAAGGAGCAGGGATATAGAGATTGGGAACAGGGCGGGTGGAAAACAGTGGGGAACCATCACAGAAGGAAGAACGTGGTGGCAAATGTCACAGTCCTAAAAACGACCCAATTAACTGTACACTGATAGAGCTTATTTTCATGCTGTTGGCCCTGACGTTAATTTGGACAGAATAACAGATCCCTCGCCCACATCCTCTCCAGCATGGTTTATGTAAGAAAATCACTGCTAGCACTCCCACACTTGTATTCACCCAGTCCTTGCCTGCCAGCCCCTTCTCCATACATTGCCGTGCCTAAGGCTGTGCAACTGGGTCTTCCCACATTGCGAGCGGCACACTTGCAGCAGCAGCTTTGTAAGCACCCTTTACAGGAAATAGCCAAATGAATCTTTGTCTTAAAATCTGTGGGGGTATTTTTGTATCAGCAAGCACAAATCGTTTAAAATGTGCTCCTGCTTAGCGCTGTGCTCATTTTGAAAGATGGGGAAAGGAAGAGCTGCCACTTCACTGCTCACCAGTTTAAATTCATTCTACCTACCAATGTTTAGAATAGTTAGCACAACGTCGTTGTCGTCGTCCCCCGTCCCCCACGGCCTCCCAAAAAGCAACAAAAGGTTCTGAATTATATCAGTTTTCTTTCATTCAAAAAGAGATTTTATTTGGCCTTGTGCACTCATCACACTGCCAATTGGCACCTTGGGGAAAATGTCACCCGGCTACCATTCCTCTCTGATGAACTTACCCAAGCAAGAGCTCAAGTGCTGAAGGCAAGCCTCAAAAAACTCTTCACTCTGGGGAGGATCGTAATTTAGAGTAGCAAAGGGACGGAGAAAAGAGTAAATCTCAGAACTGTAAACCTAGAGAAGAAAGCAAGGGGGTGGGGGAGAAAAGGACAGTCAGCATTTACCATGTATGTCTGCCAGATTTTAATAATTCCTCCAGTATACCTGAAGGAGCGTCTCCACCCCCATCGTTCAGCCCGGACACTGAGGTCCAGCTCCGAGGGCCTTTTGGTGGTTTCCTCATTGCGAGAAGTGAGGCTACAGGGAACCAGGCAGAGGGCCTTCTCGGTAGTGGCACCCGCCCTGTGGAACGCCCTCCCATCAGATGTCAAGGAAATATACAACTACCTGACTTTGAGAAGACATCTGAAGGCAGCCCTCTTTAGGGAAGTTTTTAATGTTTGATGTTGCACCATGTTTTTAATATTCTGTTGGGAGCTGCCCAGAGGAACCCAGCCAGATGGGCGGGGTATTATTATTATTATTATTGTTATTCAAAAAGCAACAAAAGTTAAGGAGGTGGTCTGCAAACATCATTGAGTTTCTTCTCCACACATCAGTGGGGCTTTGTTGAGCCGGCAGCCGATTCCCCCATTGTATGCAACTTCACAGATGCACATGGTGATTTGGAATATAAGACCCGTGTAAATGGGGATATGCTTTCTATAAAATGGGTCCTCGTCTTCAGTCTCTCCCTAATGTGAGCAAGTTATACATGTTCCCGGGGTAGCAATCAAATCACTCAGCGTAGTGTGCAATGCAGACTGCAATGCGGGGGGGGGGGGGCGACGACACAGCTGTGATAAACTATGTCCAAATAAGAATACACACAAAATGTAACACTGCATGCTGTTTGTACTACCACTTTCAAGGGAGATGAAATGATCATGTGTCGTTAGTACCTTATCTATATGCTGAACGGTAACGGCAGCTATTCTATCAAGCAATGGAACGCAGAGATAGGAAGTTCTGGCAAAAAAAGATGACAACTCTGGCACATTTGTCCATGTAATCTGGTCCGCCAAGCGCTGAAGAGCAACCATGGTTTCCTCAAGGAGCATTTCTTCAAACCAGTCTCCAGATATGTATTTCAACTCGTCTAACAGAAGATCCAGATCGTTGGCTTTCTGAAGTCTCTCAAGTGCACAATTCTTGACTTTTTGCAAAAGTTTTCCGTACTGCACCGTGGGGCTTTGCTGATAGGGCTGATCACGTCGAATCCATTTCATAACAGCTGTGGCGAAGGAACTCAAATCACTCAGGCTGCACTGAGGCACTACAGCCTCCATTCGAGTGACTATGACTTCATCCATGTAGGAGTTAGGAAGCAAGGAAAGAACACGGATGAGCATGGAAATATCCGCCGGTATGACATTAGTGTGTAAACAGCTGGAATGCAAAACAGAGAGATATACATCTGTCAGTGATGAAGAGTGAAAATCGGCAGGCCACAAATATTTTTTGGTGCATTTTACACCCAGGTCAATTGCATATTTGCTTGAAAAGAAATCCGACTGATCAGGAGCGAGCAGTGGGTATGGGAGGCAGTGGCATCGTTGTGGCTTACCAGAAGGAAGATGTGGAGCAGTGTGGCCAGCTCCTGCTGGTGTGGCCAGCACCAAACTCCCTTCCACCTCATTCCCAACCCTGGCAAGCTACAGTGACACCAGTGCTGGGAGGCGACAAACCCCAGCTGCTCTTGCCACCGATATCATTGCAAGCTACTTAAATCCCTAGGCCTACATGCTGAAAATGTGAAAATAGGAACAAATACAGCAAACTGGGTCAGGCTGAGCTTATTCCTCGATGTACCATATTTTTTGCACCATAACACTCACTTTTTTCCTCCTAGAAAGTAAGGGGAAACGTCTGTGCGTGTTATGGAGCGAATGCCTGCGGGTGGCGGGGGGGATCTGCTGCAGTCGTGAGCAGAGGATCCATGGTTCCCCTTCCTTCCCTCCTCCGTGGTTACAAAGCATGGATCCACATGGATCCTCAGGATTTTTGCATTGGTCTACTCCAAACTCACTGTCAGATCACATGTCTGTGGCCACAGCATGAACCACAAAAATCATATATCCACTATTTCATTTAGAATATATTTTTTCTTGTTTTCCTCCTCTAAAAACTACGTGCGTGTTATGGTCTGGTGCGTGTTATAGAGCGAAAAATACGGTAATTCACTTATAATTCCTTAGCAAGAAATTGTATCCACTGTATCAAATATTAAAAGGGTATGAAAATTAGGGAAGTACCCTGATCAAAGACATTTTCAATTGATTAATTTATCAATTAAATGGACATTTGCACAAAAATGTTATTTCTAAAGCCAGTAGTGTGCTTCATTTAGAAGCAAGATATTCTTCAAATGTGCAAGAGGAAGAATGCCTTCTTAAGATGATCACTGCAAACTGCAATTTTGGTAAGTACAGTGGTACCTCAGGTTACATACGCTTCAGGTTACAGACTCCGCTAACCCAGAAATAGTACCTTGGGTTAAGAACTTTGCTTCAGGATGAGAACAGAAATCGTGCTCCGGCAGCGCGGCAGCAGTGGGAGGCCCCATTAGCTAATGTTGTGCTTCAGGTTAAGAACAGTTTCAGGTTAAGAACAGACCTCTGGAATGAATTAAGTTCTTAACCCGAGGTACCACTGTACTTCCTGGTCCATGGGGTCACGAAGAGTCGGACACGACTAAATGACTAAACAACAACAACACTTCCTTGAATTCTGCTAAGGAAGAAGGGAAGGATTCAAATGTAACAAATTAATAAAGAAAGCGATCATCAGAATATATTTGCTGATAAAATGTGCTTTCTTACCTGGTGAGCAATCTCTGTAATTTGGAATAAATCTCAGGATTGGAGCAATGAAATAGGAGGAGGGCGTAGGCCAATTTGGCCAATTCTACTGGTTTGTAGAGATCCATATGTTTGTAAAGCAGAGACACAATCCTGAAAACCAAAAGCAGATGAGGCTAAATATCAGGGTGAAATTAAAATCCTTTCAAATAACAGTGAAGATGTATTTTACAAACTGCCCTGGCCCTGAGATGAACACACATGAAATTACAAGACGGAACATAAATCTATTTTGAATGGAGTATCTGTAACATCGGCACAACAGCAAAAGCAGGCTGCTTGGGATCTGTCAATGCCAGGGGTCACCACCATGTCGTTGGGTGCCATTGTGCCTGTCAATACCTCTTTGCAGTGCCCACGAAAAGACATGGTAAATGTCCCTTCAAAAATCCACAATGCATGATAGAATGTTTACTCTTCCTGCTCTGCTTCTGTCTGCAGTGGCTCAGCTTCTTTTACAATGAGCTCACGCCCTTAAACACGCCCACATTTCACTAGATCCCAGAATTGTACATTTTGTATTATGCCATATCCTCCATGGCAGCTATTTTGCAGCTGGTACCCTGTGGCACTCCCTCAAATTCCAGAAGTGACCATCCCTTTGCCCTGAAAGGCTGGCGATCACTGGGATATATCCAGAAACTTGAACAAAGTTGGGATACCCATACACTGCTGCAAATAGATATATTGTCTTATTCCAGCGATAAAAATTGTATAATCTGAAAATTATGTCCATATTGGCCTTGCCTTCACTGGCAGAAATCTGGACTCCAGTCCTTAATTAAAGAACGTAGTTAATAAAAGGATGATTGGATCCAATGGTGCCTTCCATTTGTGGATGTTTCTTTGATACGGTAGAGGCTAATATTAATGGAAATGGGAAAGCAATTTGTATTTATCCCCCTTTCTCCTGCAGCCCCTTGCAACATTTGACCAAAACAAGTCAAACACCCCTGTCGTTTACCTAAGTGCCAGCTGAATCCCAGAGCCTTCTGTGAATGGAAGGAGTCAAGCTGGGTATACCATAGCATTCTATAAACTAAATTCACTTTTTCAGAGAGGAAGGGAAGAAAGTGTTACCCGCTTTCCAAGACAGTGGACCCTATCCAACACACACAAACAATGTATGAGTGAAAAGCACCTCTACTCATATATGGCAGGAGGAAGAAAAATGCCATCCACTTGGAGGCCCTCATACTTTAAGTCTAAAAGTTTATGCTGGTCTTGATCCTGGTCACTGTATTTGCAGCAATTTCAGGGCACCATACAGAGAAAGGGAAAACACCAAGTAGATGCAGGGAATTTTTTCTCTCTGTGCTCTTTAATTTTTACCCCAAGCCACTCTAACAGGGAAACAAGATGGGATGTTAAATACCTTCCTATATTTAGTATGCATGCTTAAAATTGTAAATAGCTGCTGTGAGAGGGATCTGAAATTAGGAATGCAACAGGTGGGTGGGATTTAAGCATTTTTTCTCCTGCTGCCATTCTGATGAAAACCTCTTCTCTAAAGCTGCTTATTTGCATTGCAAGAAAACCTCCTATTGGCACTATGGGATTCTTTCTGGCCATGCAAAAAGCAGCTTCAGGGGAGAGATTTTCCTTTTAAAAGCAGGTACATTAAGCGTAAAGATGCATTTAATGTTTTGCCTAGTTTGGCCTCAGGCACAAAGTAGGACAAAATAACTTTGCTGTTTTTGTTCACCAGCTTCATTGGGGTTTACTAACACACGTTGTGTCAGGATATGTCTTGTGCACATTCCAGCATACATTTCCACAAAAAACTCTTAAGTCAAATGAGCTTAATATCAACCAAACAGCGATGAGTTACACCATAATCCTAGGCACGCTTACCTGGATGCAAGTTCTGCTAAAATCAATGGGACTTGCTTCCAATAGATGTGTTTAGGACTGTGGTGTAAGGGAAGTCAACGGCATATCATATAGTGCAAGCATATTCAGCGTTCTGTATCGGTCATTCTTAAACTAAACAGAAGTTACAGATTTTTCACTTGCTGCATTCTGAACAGTCAGAAAAGGGAAGTTACAGAAATTGAGAACATTTTGAGTCGCCATTTTGTACTGAAGGTTTACTTTTGAATCAGTTGTGGATGTCTGATTTCTGATTCTTGCATAGTGTCCGCCACTGCCAATGTTTGCTGGTGGTCAAATTCATCTGCCACTAGTAGAGCAGTTTCAGTTAACCTAAAAATAAACATACAAAATATTACATATTTCCAGCAGTTTAAGAGGAGCTTGTGGTTGGGGTCTCCATGCGCACTGGGCACCAAGGACTCTCCCCGAGATCGGAATGGAATATATATCACTCTTATTTCAAAAAGGGAAAGAAGCGTGCTTGGGGAAATGGAAACAGACCCCACAAAGTGAAGCTTTTAATGTATCTTGAAAGAAAGAAAGATAACCTTAAAACACACACACCTCCAGTAAACGTTTAGGATTAGAGGTTCTCCATCAGGTAGCATTTTAACTTAGGGTCACACTGAATGAGTAATATCTTCAGGAGCAGGAGAATGGTGTGGTTCCTTTACTGATAACTATACAGCTACAATAGTGATGTAAGGAAGTGAGAGCTGGACCATAAAGAAGGCTGATCGCCGAAGAATTGATGCTTTTGAATTATGGTGCTGGAGGAGACTCTTGAGAGTCCCATGGACTGCAAGAAGATCAAACCTCTCCATTCTTAAGGAAATCAGCCCTGAGTGCTCACTGGAAGGACAGATCCTGAAGCTGAGGCTCCAATACTTTGGCCACCTCATGAGAAGAGAAAACTTCCAGGAAAAGATCCTGATGTTGGGAAAGATGGAGGGCACAAGGAGAAGGGGACGACAGAGGACGAGATGGTTGGATAGTGCTCTCGAAGCTACCAGCATGAGTTTGACTAAACTGCGGGAGGCAGTGGAAGAAAGTGCCTGGCGTGCTCTGGTCCATGGGGTCACAAAGAGTCGGACACGACTAAACGACTAAACAACAACAACATACTGCTACAAAAACAGCATATTTCCTAAGTCCCAGATTCAGTAATGTGCTCTTCCACCATCACAAGAGCAGCATATGGACAATGCAGGAAAAGCATGCGGCTGATCCAAGGCAAATAAATAATAACACTTTTGGTTCTGGATTGATGAAGGGTGAAATTTGGAACCTTAGCTTCTGTTCTTTCTGTAGGGAACAGTGACCTCAGCCCCCTCATCTCTTGTGCCATTGTGAGCAAAGAAAAACGGCAACACAAACCACATGATTCTGTACAGAAATACTTTTGGAACAAGCAATTATTGTTGGCTGTTGGTATCAACAAATGCATACTGAGATGAAAGAGCAGTCCAAATATTGCAACAAAATGCCAAAACTGTTCAAATGGACCAAGAGAATAGAGAGTGCTCTGTTCTAGTTCCATGCTATTGGTGGTACCCATGGAACTTCAAATTTCTGAAGACATTTTCAGGGTAACAGAAACTCTGTGCACATCTCTTTGGATTTGAGCCTGTGACTAATTCTGCAATCTCCATTACTTCTGAGGAAGGACTTAAGTGTGCTCAACAAGGCCGTTGTTGTGTCGCCTTTCCTCAGCACAACATGAGAATTTGTCACAGATGGAGTGAAAAAGAACACAATGGCAAGGTGTGTGTGTGCATATATGCAACCTGAAATCTATTTTGTCAATTTGGGTCAACAATAGTAACAAAGCAAGTCCACAGGAGGGTGTTTCACCATTAATAGCATAAGCTGAGCACAACTCCATTGCATTTGTAGTTCCCTTTGTTGAACTGCAGCCTATTCTGCCTCAGATAGCAATGGTCTTCAGATAAAGCATGGGAAAATTCACTTCCTTTTCTAAGGAAAAATGTATTCACATGCACACCCAGTAAGCCAGAAGTGAAACTTACCGTTCTCTGACCTCTGGTCCTGCCATGGGTGCAAGGGTAACAAACAGTCGAGGGAAGCTTGAAGAATTATTGTAGTCATCCATTGCTTCCATCAGTTTCTGTTTAGCAACTAATTTTAACTCAACGTTGCTGAATTGTAAAGCCTGGTAAAGTCCAAGGATGATAACTACACGGTCAACACCTAGCTGGTTCGCATTCTGAAGAAAAACTTTGTTACACTTGTCCAGCAATGGTCGATGTGGTAGTTTGACATTCCGGAGAAACTGTACAAATCGTCTGGCATTATTCAAGGGGCCAGATTCCGAGGTTTCCAGAAGAAACTCTGCCTTCTGTATTAACCGATCTCTAAAATGCTGCGAGATAACACCAGATATGCTGACCATCAAAATTGACAAGACCCTAAAAACATTCCAAAAAAAGTATGCAGTGATTGAACGAACCCAACAATATTTAAGGACATTACATTAAAAATGGAAAGGACTAGAGGAGGGGAGGTAAGGTTTTGAGGCAGAATGAGATTAGGTGTCTTTTTCTTGAAACTCTATTTGAAAGAGGCAAAAATTAAAGGACAAAGCATTTTGCCTTCAAGGCAAAGCTGTTCTTGAGTCTTTTCTTAATGCTATGCAGACTGGAGTGTTTTCAAGCAAAATAACGGAAATATTTCCATATCAGAAGGGCAGATCTTTCTCTACCAATGAAGAGAGATCTGCAATATCCTAGGGTCCCTGCAATGCCCTCCTAGGGACTGTAGGATTGCAGCGGAAGAGGATTTAAATCCACAGGCACAATAAAACATATGGGGTGTCCTACCAGTTGCACCTTCATTAGAATTGTGTTCAGCTAACTTAAACAACAAGAGAGGCCTAAACAGGTATGCTACAGTAGTGCTGTATATGCATGAGAACGGTAACAAAAATACTCTCAATTCTTCTGAGACATTTATTAAATTAAGATTACCTTCCATCTTGTATGGAATCCAAGTTCCTATTCACAATATCAGCTATATCACCAGTGAGAGGACTAAAGTACATTTGTTGATCATGTAGGCACATTGCAAATTTAGATAGCAGAGGCATGCTGAGTCTGTGAGGATATAAAAGGAAAAGCCTGCTTTACTAAAGCTTTAAAACATTTACTTATATACAAAATTTAAGAGATTCTTGAAGAGCAGTTCACTGCTTACTTACATTATTGATTTAAAAATTACAAACAAACCTGCAACTGTCCCTTGGTAACAAATTATAACAGCTTTACATCCTGCAGTTATCGGTCATCCTAGATTACTACTTTCAAGTACCTTGTAAAACAGATTTAAACATTTCTGGACTGGTTTTCTTTTTACTGTTTACTGCTGGTTTTATTAAGTGTGGTTTGTTATATGTTATTTTACCTTGTAAGCTGCCTTGAGAGGGCTGATGCCCTTTGTGAAGGGAAGGGGGGTATTTACTTGCTTGCGCTATAATAACAAAACCCAACTTCCACTCCAATGGTTCTGCTAAAACCAGGCCACCAGCGCTAGATTTAGAGCAGTTCCCCTGCCAAGCCAAGTATGTGCATCACTATCATCATCTTCCCTATATTTATATAGGTACCTACTGAAAAGATGCATATAAAAGCAATTATACCAAAAGTAATTATTGTGGAAATAAGAATGGGGTGGAGGCAATTCCCCCCCCCCTCGTTGAGGACACCATATTACCAAAGTCCACTCATGATACTAGGAGGGAGGGGGGGCAAGGTTTTAAAGCTATTTTTAAAGGAAATTTGCAATGGGCTGACATACTCCTGGGTTTTCCTGGAGAATTATAAACAATTTTCAAAAATTCAGCCGGGACGCCATTTTCGATGGACGTATGGCAGCTCTACCTTACACTGCAATCAGTTACCCTATTAAAATGCTATAGCCAAATTGACCTTTTATATTCTCCACCCCCATTAAGCCTCATCAGTACGTTAGCTGAGGACTCTGCTGGAAGTGTTTGTTTTTTCCAAACCTTCACTGATCTATTGAAGCAAAGGTTTGTCTCACTGTACTACCATGGAAGGGATGCGGGTGGCGCTGTGGGTAAAACCTCAGTGCCTAGGACTTGCCGATCGCATGGTCGGCGGTTCAAATCCCTGCGGCGGGGTGAGCTCCCTTCTTTCAGTCCCAGCTCCTGCCCACCTAGCAGTTCGAAATCACCCTCAAGTGCAAGTAGATAAATAGGTACCGCTTTCTAGCGGGAAGGTAAACGGCGTTTCCGTGTGCTGCGCTGGTGCTGGCTCGCCAGAGCAGCTTCGTCACACTGGCCACATGACCCGGAAGTGTCTGCGGACAGCGCTGGCCCCCGGCCTCTTAAGTGAGATGGGCGCACAACCCTAGAGTGGGACACAACTGGCCCGTACGGGCAGGGGTACCTTTACCTTTACTACCATGGAAATAATATTTCTGGTACTCCTACCAGTCATCCCAAAACAACTCTCCCCCGCCAAAACTCTGGCCTAAGCCACATGATTCAGGTATCCCCCAGCAAGTCTTTGGCCATTCTCAGATCTAACTTCTTCCCTGATCCTGGCACTGTCTTCTGGTGGAACTGGCAACCAACCACAACTCTGACCAAGGGCTTGTTTACAGTTCCACTTGTCCCATTGCTTTCCCCTGGGAGGGAAAACCTGAACTGGAACAAATGCCAATTGGTTTCTCTGTGGATTGATGTTTGTTCCTCTTCAGTGGTAAACAGCAGGTTTCCCAGCAGCGGGTCAAGCAAAAAAACCTCTTGGACCCATGCTTTCTAGACAAGTATAAGTGTGGATGTGTCCTACCTAACTCAACTAAGTACTGTTGACCAACACCCAGTAGTATTATATACACTTCTTCTGGCTGCTCCAGTCTAGCCCCAGCCAATCACACCATCTAACTGAAAATTCTGAATCTGTAGCCACTAATCAAAATTGGCACACTGAGAATTCTAACTCAAGAGCTGTCCATTAAGGCTCCACACGACAGTTACATTGGACCATACAGAAACATGTAAATAACCAGCCTCAGCCCCCTCTGGCAAGTGGTAAATACCATTTCTAGACTGGTAGCCTTCAACTATTTCAGAATGGGGGTCATCTTTAACCCAACATGCATTTGGGGATCAGCTTATTTTTATTTAGCATATATTTGAAGTACAGTGGTAGTACTGCTGTTGTGACCACCTTAGGTCAGGTACAACTTAGCAGAGGGTCCTTGCCTTGTCCTTCCTTCCCTTTAAAGTCTTACTTAAATGTGCATCAGAACTGGAGACACAAGAGGAAAAAAGCAACATGTATCCCAAAGTGAGCTTGTGACTGACCACAGCACTGAACATTAAAGTTTTCCAAATCCCTTGAACTTCCTGCCTATCTACATAAGGCACCCTCACTGTACTACTTTAAATCCCTGCTGAAATCTTCATATCACCAAGCCCACTGAGTCACATAATTTAACATACAGTATATACCTGCTTTTTAAATTTTGCTGATTTTGTGATTTTTTAAAAAAAATAGTTTTATGTATATCGCTCACAAAGCTTAGATATTAGCTCAGATTCTTGAGTTTATTGTTCTGGTACACTTTAACTTCCTCAGGGAAGGGTGGACTGGAGCAGAGGTTATTTTCTCCCATAAATCTTTATAGATTCTTCTATAAACTGGTTTAAAACCAAGTCTTCCACTGCTTTCATTTAGGAATCTTAACAGTGCAATCTTATACGGAAATAAATCCCACTGAGGTTTGTTAGCCTTACTGCCAGTTACATAGCTATCAAATTTAAGCCTAAAATCACCTTTCAAAATCTATCCAGGAGTGTTACATTCTTAAATCTGTAGCTGCCTTTATTGGTACAGTAGTCCTCAGTGCAAATTTATCTTAACCCACAACTACTTCAGCTTTGAAGAGAGAAAGGGGCCTACCATACTTTTAATAAATTAAGCTTGTCAGTACTAACCTTGCAATAGTTTTTATAAGCATGAGCTCTCAAGCTTTCAATTTATAGGATTTTAATTTTAATGTGTACTTGCCCATTTAATCTTCTCCAGCATTCCATGACGAGCTCTTCAACCAGCGAATCATGGGCCTCAATTCCAAACCTTCATAAGGACCAAAAGACAAGTCAAATGCTCTGCATAGATATTTTAACAGAGAGAGATGGGGGGGGGAACCTGTGCGATTTAAAATGTATTACAGATAGCAGGTTGCTATAGTTTTGTACTTACCGAACACTTTCCCTGAGCATTCTAGAAAACCTCTTACAACTATGAACAGATCAGTGCTTGGAACTGTGCAGCTCGGATGCCAACTCTCTTTCCCCTTTAAACCCCACATTTTCTTTAAGGCCTTTTACTTAACCACTTAAATCCCTGGACCAGGTTCAGCTTCCTAGTTCCACTAGTAAGAGCCAGTTCAAGGGCTCCCGCTGGCGCAATGGGGTCCCCCCACGCCTCCCATTGCACCCCCAAATCGGCACTGTGGGGATTGGGAGAACCCACAAACAGCATGCAAGTGGTAGAAGAGGGGAGGTTGTTACGTCAGGCAGGCAAAAAGGCTTGAGCCGATGGAATATTTTACGGAGAGGCTGAATTTCTTCCCATCTCCGCTGTAACCAACCGTAAATATGCATAATTGCATTTGCTCACATTCAGCCCTTAACACTTGGCTCTCCTTCATCTGTTGGCTTCTCCATTGCTCTGCCTGCTTGGGACAGAAAGTCAGCCACAGCTGGAACTTTTCAAACTTTTTGGACTCTATCAGCCCCAGCCTGCATTGGCCAATGACCACGGGTGATGAAAGCTGTGGTCCAACATCTGGAGGGCTACAGATTCCCCATCTCTGCAGTAACCAATAGTGAGAACCCTCTGGAAGTTGTGGTCACCTCCACAGTGATTGTCTAGTTTCCTTTTGAACTGCCTAACGTCAGGACATTAATGGGAGAAAATATTGGCAGCCAAGCTACCTTTGCTTTGGCTTGATTGTGCCTGTAACTGTCAGTCCCTACACCGCCTTGTACACTTAACATCTGCTACGTGAGAGTAATCTGATACATTTTTATGGATGTAAGACACAGGTATGGTGACTCGTTAGATCATACATTGTTTAGATAGATAGATAGATGATAGAGAAATATGAGCAAATTTTAAATGGGCATTGTACCAGTGAGTTGTGCTTTTGCAGCAACCAGGATGCTTCAGTTTAAGCATATATTTTTTAAAAAACACAATTACTTTTTAAAACCCAGATTAATAAACTTACCCCCGTTACATTTCGGCATCATACTATATGGCTTACCTGAGTAAATTATACAGAATATCCACTAATGCTTCATTATCCATTTGTTCAATCTTGTTTTCTGCTAAAATGCGAAGTATAAGAAACTGGGAGTGATTTTTTACATAATCAGTAAGCCTCAGAGGATCAGGCTTTTTCTTTTGAAACCCCCAAAGTATATTAATTGCCCTTCCCACGTGTTTTTCAGAAAGTTTGGTTTTGTTCTTCCCAACAAGGTCAAAGACTTGATCTTCATTTATGCAGTTATTTAGCTGGCTTAACAAGGGATCACTGCTCCAAGTCTGACACTGGCGACATCTCAGTGCAAATAAATGAAAACGTCTTACAGAAAGCATTTTTGTGATTTTTATGTTTTTTCAAACATGTCCAGAATGAGGCTTCTTCACTTCCAGTCAGATGCAAACCACAAGCTAGCAGCAAGGTAAAGCATTTAGGTATATAATATTGCTTTCCCCTTATTCTTTGTAGTTATTGTTGAAGAAGCGGAAATAATTCTGAAGAACCTGCAAAAGGAGCAGTTTAAGATAATTAGTCTTGCAAATAAGTTATTAAACCACAAAATTTGATTGTTCTGTCTGCCTGTGCATGCCTGTATCAATACTGTAGCCTATCAATAGTCCAAACAAACAATATTTGGCATTCAAACTTCACACAAAATCATGGTTTAGTGTTACATGATGAGTTGCAGTGAGCCTCAGGTGCAATACTTCTCCTCTCCTCTGGTGTAGCTATAGAGGAATTTGGAAGCTCTCACTTCCATTTTCGATTCAGCTTCCATTTTTTATTTTGCTGCTCACCGGGAAAAGTGAACTCAAATAAAGCGTAGATCATCTTAACAATGGTTTGTTGGAACTTGCCAGCTTCAAAGCACAGGTTTTATGAAGTTAGCTTGTTTCAACAAACCATAGTTGAGAAATCTGTCCATATAGCACTAAGCTGTAATATAGCAATATGCGTGAATCAAGCCACTGCAGTTGCCCCCCCCCATCAAGAAAACAAATAGAAATACTTAACTAACTGACCAATTACCTCGCGGATAACTTGGTTCTGCCTCCTCCTGGGATAAGTGGATTTCCTGAATCAGCGGAGGGCTGAACTAGATCACATTTAAGGTTCCACCCAACTCTAGGATTATATGGATATGTATTCCCACAGGTGTTCTGAGGTAATAATGATATTGTACTTCCTTCCTGATTTCAAGATGGATCTGAACCAAAACCTTTCCAACAAATCCAAACTCACTAGATTGTCTATTTTTTATTTTTAAAAACAATGTATCTTGACATCCACTCATTTTCATACAGAGTAGTGAAGCTCCTTCTCAATATTTTTTTTTAAACCAAAACAAAACCCCCTCTGTAGAAGCCACGTGAGTGTAAGTCCACCCCCGTACACATAAACCTAGTACAACCTCTAACGTATCGACATTATCACCTTTCTGCAGTGAAGGTAACAGTTTGAACCCCCGTGAACCGCCTGGATCCTTGTATCCCTTGCGCTGCTTAGGAAGTATAAGCCCATCTCTTTCAACAGAAGCATGTCGCACGCAGGAAAAGGGAGACTTCCTACAGATCACACGACCATGCTGCCTATTGCAAAGCAGGCTCCTCCTAGAATCCACATGGCGGGAGATCCCCACCTCTGCTCCAGCAGCAAATATCCCCGCATAGAGAGACAACTGGCTAACAATGAAATAAATGTCTATAACTCCGTCCACACCGGCCGCAAAAAATAAACACTTACCAGCCGCTCCGCAGCTTCTGTCCTATATACAACAATCGGGTCTGAGTCTTGGTTGAAGAATCTGCTACTACATTTCCCAGCATGCTCCACCGACAGCCTCCTTGCCTGTCGGGAGTTGTAGTCTTTCCATTGTGCAACATTGCTTGCGGCGAATCTAGGCTACAACTATTTGGTAGGACGACTCCTGCCAGCCTTAAGCTGATTTATTAGACTTTGCCTCTCCCTAGGGATCTGCGAATTTATTTTTGGCCAAGGGTTATTGATAATACATGCAAGATCGCAACCAGCCTTTCTCAACCTTGGGTCCCCAGATGTTTTTTGGCCTACAACTCCCATCATGCCTGACCACTGGTCCTGTGAGCTGTATCATGGGAGTTGTATTCCAAAAAACATCTGGGGACCCAAGGTTGAGAAATCCCAACATTAGGGCCCCCAGATGTTGACTACTACCCCCATCATCCCCAGCCACCCGCCATCTGGGGATCCAGGATCGGGAAGGGATGCAACCAGACCCTTTTGTTTCGTTTTCTAACACAGTACAAATTAAAGCCTGCGCTATGCTGGAGAAAATTAAGACACTTCCAGGCAATAGCTATTCCTGGGAAAATATATGCCACTAGTGATTTTTTCTCTCTGTTTTTGGACAGTAGGAAACCCTAAGAAAGGTTAAACGCAGCAAAATTGCACGTTTAACACAAAAGTAGACTCCCTCCTAGAAAGCGTAGCCTTGCAGCCTGAACTCCTCGACAACATTTAGAACCATTTCCCCTCCTTCAGTTTGCGGTGTGGGAAGATGATGCTCTCCTCTCCCGACGTGGGTCGGCCTGACCTTCCTGCAAGTTTACTTTTCATAAAAAAGAACATTTAATAAATAATAATAAATACCAATATGTTTGTATGTCAAATACAACGTGCCCCTAACAATGTGTGCGGCATGCGTTTGTCTACCACCCCTAAGCGCTCCATGGATCGCAAAGCGGCGCAGCCGAAGTAAAATAAGCCAGAGAGAGCCGTCAAGAGGACTGGAAACTTGAATCCTAGGGCGTTTGGAGGAAAGCCTACGGCAAACCTAAAAACTGAGCGCATCGTTTGGGTTGAGGTGAGGCGGCTGGACACCCCCGCCACTCTCCGTTTGCTTGCCTTCCCTTCCTTCTCTATATCCCCAGAGAAGAGGGGCAGGCGCTGGAGCTCCGGCCTGGAGGGTGGAGGGGATTTGGGCGTGCGCGCCAAAAGGGGCGGCGAGTCGGACAAATCTGATCTTCCTCCCGTCTTGGTGTCCCCCCCCCCCTTTCTGAAGAGGTCGAGAGAGGGCCCTGGCGCCCGAGGGCTCCCCTCCAGCCCGCTCTCCTCGGCAGACATCCTCGCTCGCGCCCCGTCCCGCCCTCGCCGCTCCAAGGCTTCCCCGCTTCCCTCCCCTCCTCCACTGACGCAGTCCGTGCTGCACCAGATCCTAACATGGCGGCGGCGAGGTGGTGAAGAGCGCGGCGGCGACGAAAGGAGACTCCGGGCCGAGCGGGCAAGCGCGGCGGCGGGCGGGCGGGTGAGTGGCTTGAGCCAGGCTCTCCTCCGCCTGAGGGGCCGCGGCGTCGCCGCCGGCGAATATTTAAGGGCCTCGTGGTGAGGAGGAAAAGGGGAGCAATGGCGCGGGAGGCGAGAGGGCTCGGTCCTCTCTCTCCATTTGAATCTGCCTCGCGAGGGGCGGGCGGGCGGGCGCCCTCACGGCCGACTCCGCAGAGGGCTCGGCCGGCCCGAGTGTCGCCCCCTCAACAAGTCCCCGGGTGGGCCGTTGGGGAAGGCGGGGGGAAGACGAGAGGTAGTTTCTCGGCGGGGAATGACTTGAGGGAGAAGCGCGAGGCCTTGAATGTGGAGGGTCTTCCCGCGATTCAATCTCCGGGAGACGCGGAACGGGTTCGGGTGGGCAAACTTGGGAGGCCGCGCGGGAGGCGGTTTCGAGAACCGTTGCAAATAGTTATGAATGAAAGCGGGCGCTCACGTCCCTGTAATTAAAGGGGGGGCGGCGGAAAGGAAGGTGGCCTGGCAGTTGGCTTTAAAAATAATACCTTAGCTAGGGGGCAAGAAGTCGCGGGATAAACGTGCACAGGAGCGGGGAGGGATAGGGGAGTAAGCTCATGGCCCAAAGGAAACATTTTGCACACTCCGAAGTGTGATAAAAAGCTAGGTAATATTGTTGTACCTGTACTGATTCCTCCCCGCCCCCGCCCCAAAATGCTGTATGCAGGTTGATAGCAGACAGGCTCCAGTAGAAAGCACAAAGTTTAAAAATAAAAACAGAAAAAATACCACAGGCTATTTGACAATGTAGGGGTCTTTTATTCGAGAACTGGATCACTTTGCTCGTCTCTGTTTGGAAAGAAGTTATGTGCAGTGTGACATGTATGCAATGGTAAAATAAAGGAGCAGATTAATGTGCTTTGCTTTCTGAAACGGCATTCTGAAATGTAAGGGGAACGGGCCTTTCCAGAAACATCTGTAAGGCTTGCTTTCTCACCAAGTTCATTTATCAATGGAAGGAAGAAATGTGTTGGGACTGATGCATTTCAAGTCATTCAAAATGATCACAGCCAAGTTTGCAGGTGACTCCCAAATTATTCAGGATGGTGAAGGCCACAGTAGACTCTCCATATGTGGTGAAGGGGCAGCAAAATGGCAAATGAGTTTCAATGTAAGTGTAAAATCATGCACACCAAGGCAAAAGAAAGAAAAGGCCTTACCTGAGATAAAAGTTGATGGATGGGATCTTAATTGGTTGTGACTGCTATAAGAGGTTTGCGGTAGTGGTGGACGGCTCACTGTAACAGAGGAAGCAGTGAAAAAAGGTAGGCTGTTGAATATTATTAGGAAAGGGACTAAAAAATAAAATTCTGTTGCCATAGTGCAGGGGTTGGAAACCTAAGGCCCACGGGGGTCATTTAACCTGCCATTAGCTGCCCCTGAACCGAGCTGCCCACTCAGCGAGTCCTGGCATGCTGCACTAAACCAGCGTGGCATGGGGACTCGCTTCCACAGTGCCGAAAATCACGTCTGCACAGACGCCGGAAAATGCGGGTGTGCGGGCGATCCGGCCCACGAGGGGGTCTTCGCTGGAGTGAACTGGCCCAGGCAAGGTAAACCTTGCCAACCCCTGCCATAGTGCATATTCCAGCCATAACTGGCATACCATATGAAGTTCTGATTGCCCTGTCTCAAAAAGGATGCAATAGCACTGGAACAGATAAAAAAAGAGCCATTAAAACCATCAAGGGTCAGAGCATATTCCAATGAGAAAAGGTGTATTTGGACTTTGTTTTTAAGGAACTAAGGGACTGCGATTATGTGTCAGTGTCATGCCTTAAAATATTTGGAAGTATTTTACGGTAATTTTCAAGTGAAGCTATGCTTTTGTTTGAATAGAAAATATAAGCCTCACTAAATGCATGTTATTTATCCTCCTCCCAGTAAATATTTCAGTTCAACTACTTTTAGCTATTAGAAAAACCTTTCAGATATTTATATCACATGTAAAGTTATCATGACATACTTTTACAATTTTGTTTAATTGTCAGCTAACCATGTTAAATTAAGTTTCTCTCAATTTATGGCAATGGAAAACTTTTCAGGAAATTTCTAGGAACATTGTCCAATTCAAAATTTCCTAGGAAAACCACATGTCTGCTTGTATAGCTTTGAATATTATGTGCTAAAGATACTCTTCTCCCTTTTTATGCCATAT
The DNA here is from genome assembly GCF_964270895.1 of Podarcis filfolensis. NCBI lineage: Eukaryota > Metazoa > Chordata > Lepidosauria > Squamata > Lacertidae > Podarcis > Podarcis filfolensis. The sequence goes on along the minus strand of NC_139604.1, from coordinate 26,707,153 downwards.
TTCTTGGCTTTCCAGAGGCATCTAGCTGACCACTGTTAAAATCTAGATGGGCTCTCAGTCTGATCCAACAGAGCACTTCTTAAATATTGAAAAATGATGGCTAGCCGCTGAGATCGCCATAGCTCAACAGTAGAAGACTAAAAAATCTCCAGTTAACCTAATGATAAAAGAACTTACGGAACTTGGCCATAGCGGGGTAAATAACACAAAATTTGAGTCTTTAAAAATGCAGAAAATCGAGGAAAAATGCAGCATGTTGGGAGTTTATATCCTATACCTCCAACTCGGAGGTACAAAAAGAGATTTGGTTATTATGATATTTTTGTTTTTAAACAATTATACTGTAACTTATCAGTGGTTTCCTGCTCTTGTGTTTGAGGAGCTATTTGTTTATTGTATTACATTGATTATTTACACACACACACACACACACAAAATGGTGACTGACCTGTGGGGAATCCATTGTTTACAAACTTACCTATCCAAGCCATGTTTGCTAGGGAAAGAATCCTACTGATTGCACTGAATACACATTTAGCAACCTAACAACCTAACCAGTCCTATGCATATTTACTTGGAAGGAAGTCCTACTGAGTTCAGTAGGATTTACTCCAATGCATATGTGCATAGGTTTGCTGCCTAAACTCACAGCAAGGATATCTATTTTCCTCTGTTTAATATTGGTGGCTACAGTAAATCTTGATGCTGATGCATACAGTTCTGATGTGCAGGGAACTTAAAAGTTAACCCTTGGAAAAGAAGACTTCCTCATAGAGTGCAGGCCACACTTCTGTAAACACAGTAGTCTATTTGACTGCTAAACAGATCAGACCCTTCTGTGATGTAGATTTTGAATGAATCCTTTCCTCTCCCCATACTCTTTTCTATAAGCTTATTGGCAGGTGTGGCACAACTGAAATCCATGCTGTGAGATGGTGCGACTTATAATCCAAACTCCTCTCCCCAGCCCAACAGGATTTATGGAGTGGTGAGGCTACTGCTAAATCAGAGCTATCCATGTTGGTGACACACTTTTTAGACATGCATCATTTTGTGACAGTAATTCAATTTTACTAGCAAACCAGAGGTTAAACAAACCCCTTTCCAGCCCCAGGAGGAGCACAGGGTTCGTTCACGTGACACACTGCAGCCAACACGCTAACATGTTGTGACACACACTTTGGAAAGCTCTGTGCTAAATGTACAGCCCAACAACTACAATGACCAGGGCATAAGGTGGGTTGGACAAGCAGATTAGAGCTGGTGCAGTGATTGGTCTCAGTGTGGGACTTTCCTCTAGTTGCTGTTTCCTGGCTTTCCACCTGCTGTCAGTGGCACTGCATACTTGGTGGACAAAGGGGGAGCTCTGTACCTCTGGTGACCAGCAGGAGGCTGACAGAGGGGCACCTCTGCCCAGTCCAAACCTCCCCACCACCACCACTCAGCACAGAGGGGCTTGGATTGTTCTACCTACACAGCTCTGCCTTGATACAGTTTTGCATTTCACCTCTAGGGAAAGGTAGGAGTGCCACATGCTCCAACTCCTTGCTGCTGATCATCCTACAGGCCTCTCAGAGATGGAGTGTTAGTTCGAAAGACAAAACAGTTTGTTGAAGGAACATCTGCCTTGTGCTTTCAAATGGTTCTTAGCCTTTCGTCTAAGTTCCTTCCATCTGTCACTCTTTGCAAAGTTGCTAGCAATGCTTAGGTTAGTATTTCTGTATGGGGAACTCATAGTCATGACTGCTTTTCTTTATTGTGAAGAACATTGAGAACATCTGGAATCCCTTACAGAATTTGACTTCTCAGCATGTTGGATCCATTTATTCAAACATGAATATGTAAACATGAATAATAAATTACAGCTATTATGAGATTGGTGCGTTTGGTTTCCCACAGTGAACAATCAACTACCAAGGGGCATTAGTTCGTATTTGTTTCCTTATCTACCATGAAACATTGAGACAACAATCCCTAATAGCAAAGTCATAACATATTCCATATAATAGTCTCATAAAACAATAACTCGCTGTATGAAAATCAGTCCATGGCTTTCAGTTTCAAAGGAGCAAACTTCCTAGCACTCCTGGCTAAGGGATAAATTTTGAAAATGTATCTAATCATTTGACTCTAATCAATCCTTTGGTAATCAGAGAGCAAGAAAGATGAGTGTTCTACACACTTCTCTGTCCTCCCCTCATTACCTTATACTGTCCCTTGTCTGCTCAGTACCACAATTTACAAAATAGAAATTTCAATATGGCAGTTGGATTCAGTTGTGTATATCAAGTAAATTGTCTGAAAATTTCAGTTGAAAAATTTATTCTAGACCTTGGATTTCCGTAATACAATATTTGTGTATTTCATGGAGAGAGCTCCTAGGTTCAAGGGTTTTAGAGAAATCTAAATTTGAACATGAATCCTTTAAAAAGCAACAACACTTGAGTAGTGTTTTCAGAGAATGCTTGTATCTTAAGGGTTTGCTGTTTATTATCTGCAAGAGATCATGTAGTTAACTCTAATTGTCTAGAAATTATTGTTAAAGAATGGTCACAGTTTTCCCTATGTCTTGGAGGAACTTGGAGGGTACTGTGCTACTAGGGCTTAGTAAGGCAGTGTAAGTGGTGATTTTTCTAATGCTAGTTGTATACACACCAAAGCAGAAAAAGTGGTTTGTAATTCTGAAATAAAGTGGAGAGCCTGCAAAGTTGGCATTGTGTAACTGCCATGTGATCAGGCCTAGGAAGTGAGAGAAAGAGGAACAAGGCATGTAGATGGCATGAACCACTGCACTCTGGCAGTAATATACAGTGGTACCTCGGATTAAGAACTTAATTCGTTCTGGAGGTCTGTTCTTAATCTGAAACTGTTCTTAACCTGAAGCACCATTTTAGCTAATGGGGCCTCCCGCCGCTGCTGCACGATTTCTGTTCTTATCCTGAAGCAAAGTTCTTAACCCGAAGCACTATTTCTGGGTTAGCAGAGTCTGTAACCTGAAGCGTCTGTAACCCAAGGTACCACTGTAATTCTTAAGAGACTGCCACATTCCTTATTCTGGCAACCCTTGTATTATTTGTCCTGTGTATTAAATTTGTATAAGCATAGTTCTCGGCAGGTCACAACATAAAATTACAATATAAGAAACACAAAATACATAATAAAAATAAGAACAGAAACAAAACAATAATCCCCCCTTCGACAACACGTTTAAAAGGGCATTGGAGATCAATCAGCCAAAGGCCTGGTTAAAGAGGAATGTTTTTGTCTGGTGCCTATAGGTGTATAAGGAAGGTGTCAGCTGAATGTTCCTGGGGAGAGCATTCCAGAAATGGGGAGCCACTGCAGAAAAGGCCCATGCTTGTGTTGCCACCCTCTGGACCATCTCTGTCGTGCATTTTAGTAGTGGAAAGTGGCTGGTATACTCTTAGATGCTTCTAACAAGGTGTCAAGACCAAATTTTCTCCTAATTTCTGGTTTCATTGCATTATAACTTTAAAGAGTAAAAATCTCAGGAAGTGTGAATTGATGAACGGACTAATGAAGAAAAAAAATGTAAGAAGGGTAAATTTGTGTTTGTGGTCTGTAGCTAGTTTGTATTTCGAATTCCTGTAATCTGCTTTTAAAAACGTAAATTTTCCTGTTTTGCATTTTCCAAAGGACATATAAGCATCAATGTTCAGCCAATATCAAGTTACCTGTCCACGCTGGAAATTCCTTAGCTTCTGTGTTCTGCTGCCCTCAGATATTTTGGCAAATAATACCATGCCAAATAGAGCTTGTCATGCCATATTGTGACATAAAAACAGTTAAAGGAGGGGCATGACACCTATATTGGGCAGGTAATCTTTGGTCTTTTCATATTTAAGTGTCCTGAGAAACTGGGTTTGCAAATCAGGATGTGCTCTCTAACACCAGTTAAATGAGGGAAAAGGAGCACTCAAGCCTGTTGCTTGTTCCTGTTCCAGAAAAACGTATAATTTGTAGGACTAGAACCATTGACACCTGAACCAGCCCATAGTTTTATAGACCTTAATTTAAGTAAGGTCTTCATGCTTAATACTTTTTAATAAGATGGCTGACATCATCATAATATGTTATATTGTTTTATGTTCCATTATCAGTTTCCCTTTTGCATTATACTTAAGTAGTAAATAACTTTCTGAACATTACTGTGAGTCTGCAGTATGAAGCCTATGCTGGACCCACCTCTGCAGGGATGGACCCTTCCAAATAGCATAGGCAAGCTAGGAAGTTTGGTAGGGTCTCAGTCTTTGTGGCTGGATTCTGAATCATAGATCCTAATGCCTTCTTCCTCCTGCACCTCCTTTGCTTTGCATAATTGTATCAACTCTTGAGAGCTATGAATGCAGGCAAGAGAAAGGAGGGAAGACCAAATTAGGGGAGATCACGGGCTATGAGGCTGGCCTGGCCAATGCATTTATTAGCATCTATCACTAGTTTAATAATTATAGTTAAAACTTCGTAGTTGCTCCAGTGCTTTGAAGGTGTAGCTGTTCACATTGGGTGTAGACTCGGGTTGTACTGATAATAATGTGGGGTAGAAGTGTCAGGTGTTATATTCATTTAAAAACTATCCCCTATTTATGAAAGTGCATTGTTTCATAACAGTAATTACGGTATTTTTTGCTCTATAAGACTCACTTTTTCCCTCCTAAAAAGTAAGGGGAAATGTGTGTGCGTCTTATGGAGCGAATGCAGGCTGCACAGCTATCCCAGAAGCCAGAACAGCAAGAGGGATTGCTGCTTTCACTGTGCAGCGATCCCTATTGCTGTTCTGGCTTCTGAGATTCAGAATATTTTTTTTCTCCTCCAAAAACTAGGTGCGTCTTGTGGTCTGGTGCGTCTTATAGAGCGAAAAATACGGTAGTATGATAAAGGACAGCCTTTATTGAAAATTGGGCATTTTCAATATTGCAATTTTTCAGATGTTGATACATATAATAAAGCACTTTAACATGCTTTATTGAATCCCCCCCCTCAACAAAATATTTCCCATAAAACAGAAAACATTGGGATAGTTATACAGCATGTAAAACTTAAGATGGTTTACTAATATTTTCTGTTTACTAAATAAACATACAAACATAGTAACTCAGATCCCAGTCAGTTCAGGTTATTGGAAAGTTTTAACGGAAAATCAAATTGCTAGAAACGTATGGCTACTCTCTCTCATCTTGTCTCCATCTATTAGAATATCTGCCATGCAATGTTTCTGATCGCATTGGTGCTGGCTGGGTGGTGAGGGATACATTTCTGGAATAAGTAGCTAAGAATGACTTGGAGGAGACAAGGAGGCACCAAGTGTTTATTTGCTGCCCCATCCCTACTCTTTTCCATCATCCTTCTACTTGTAATTTATCCCTAACATGGTATGAACTTTGGAGTTGAGAGCCACTTGGTTTCAGCTTGCCCTATGTTGTCATGTCTGCCATACTCAGTAGCCTACCATTCCAAAGTCCTTGAGAGCAATCACAGTCCATATACTTGTGTTCATCACTGTCATTGTTTGCATAGCTTTATCTCTACATGGAAAGGGGGGGACTACTTTCTTCCCTATTTTTTATTGTTCGTTAGAGTTTCATATCTGAACTTTTCATTTTAAAAGTCTTCAAATTTAATAGAACTCGCTTCTTTGTTAACAGTCTTCAAAATTTGAAGCCATGGGAGTGAAAAGCCAGAGACCTCGTTGCTTTTTTGACATAGCCATCAACAACACACCTGGTAAGAGAGATGCTTCTGGCCTAAACCCTATAACACACAGCTATGTCCAGTTGAAACAAGTGCGTCTTAAGCATGATGACATTACTTTATTGATGACTTATTCATTCATTCATTCATTCTTTTTCTTTTAGCTGGCAGAGTTGTCTTTGAGCTGTTTTCAGATGTTTGCCCAAAGACATGTGAGAACTTTCGCTGCCTTTGTACAGGTTTGTATATTTCCTCGCTTGAATAATTTGAATTGTTCCTGGTTCCTCCAAATGGTATACCAAGAAAATCCTGGTAATAAAATATGAAATGAATGACTTTGATGTTCGTTTCTTTGTGTACTGAAAATGAAGATACATTTTCATACACGATTTTCTATATTTTGGTATAAATTCATATATGCAGAATTAATTAATCCATCATAGTTCTACAAATTTTGGCTGGCTTTCATAGCCAGCCCAAATTCATGAGCGTTACCGACTTGGCTCTTCCTTAGTCATGCACTGAACTGCTTCTCAAGCTTAGTGCCAGGATAGGGAGAATTGCTGCCTTCTTCCAAGCCTAAAGAAGGGCAGGGGTTATATGTGTCACTCTTCACTTGATGATTTATTGACTCTTGCCATCCATGAACTTGAGTGTAAAGTAACACAGCTTGACACAGTACATTGATGAGGATGGTGAAGTTGGAATTGAAGACTGTTTTCTGCCTTTGGGGGTTTGAACTGCTGCATTGGACACACAAGTGGATCATACTCAACGTACCACTGGTACCACCAGATATAGAAATGGACAGGGCTCCTATAGCTTCAGCAATTGTGTAGAAGAGGGGATTTTGCCAGGTGTGGTTTATGCAAGGATGCAAAAAAGTACCTACCACAATTCCCCACATTGCACAGTCATTAAAGCTTGTGAGAAGCAGGTGGAAGTCCTGTTGCAAAAGCAGACATCCTTATGCTGACAGGACCATGACATAGTGCTACTTTGGATGCAACCCACAGTATTTATTTTCAGTGTCCTTATGATTTGAGTTAAATGTAGTAAATAAGGGGGTTCCTTTCTGTTGGTACTGTATTGCAACTTTTTTTTCTTTTATAGGCTTCAACAAGTAGAATGTCCAAGTCAGATAGATCAAGAGCTGATTTCCAGCTGATTTCTGTTGTACCTGAGGGGTTCTCTATTAAAAGCTAATGGGTTAACTTTCCTCCCCCCCCCCCGCAGGTGAAAAAGGTACAGGAAAATCAACTCAGAAGCCATTACATTACAAGAGTTGTTTGTTTCACAGAGTTGTAAAAGATTTTATGATCCAAGGAGGTGACTTCAGTGAAGGTATGACATTGGCTAAATGATATCAAATAGTATTTGCCAAGTATACAAATGTGTATGAAGTTATTATTTGAGTGGTCATGCTCTCTTCCTCCTGAATAAAGCACTTGATATTGCAGCTTCTCTGTCAGGATAGAATGCTCTGGTTTGCATGTCACTTAGCTTGTCTTCAGCCATGATTTAATGGTAAATATGTCCCATCTCCCCTTGCTGGCACATGGCATCTTACAGGCCCCCTCCCCCCAATGTTTCGTCAGGCTGTGGTTTGTGTCTTTTAGACAAACCGCAGTCTGTATTCAGGTGACACAGCAATACTTAGCATGACTTGTTTGATTTATGTGGATGTCCTACAGAGGTTGGGTGTGGGGAGGAAGAAGCCACAAGAGGGCCACATTCACGAATAAATATGGTTTTAAGATAAGCTGTGGCTCTCAGTGAGATGCACATGAGGCATCGGACAGGACTATTAAATGGAAATGTGTTTCAAGAATGCATTTTCGTAATTTATTGAAGGCAAGTGCTTTTATAATGAACATGACTAAAATAATAATGCCCATTCATTTTCTTAAAAACAACTAGATTTACTAACAGAAATTTAAAGAAAATGTGGAATAGCCTCATTCTGCTTCATGAAAGTCTTATCTTAAGATTTGTGTAGCTCCATCAAAATTTAGGTTCCCTTTAGTAAGATTTTTTTCTGTGATAGCTTTAACCTTGAATGTATATGATACACATTTGTTATTTTTCTGATGGGCTCTAGAGCCAGTCACAGGCCTACCCTATACCCTGCGATGAATCTGTTTCAGCTGTTCTTAATTCTGAATTTTACGTGGTTATAACCCACCCTGGAACCTGATGGATCTTGTAGGTCAGGTAGTTGATGATGTTGTTATTAAATTTAAAGGAAACTCAAGGCACTCTTGAAATGGGAGGAGATAGCATGCATATATGCAATAGAGTTTTCCTGTCTCAGCTAATAGGATATGATGTAACCCTCTTTGACTGGCTCCAATCACTCATCAGTAAAGAATCCCTAATGGTAAGATCCTATTGTCCCATTCTCATTTGTAATAACATTTTTCTTTTAATACAAGGAAATGGGAGAGGAGGAGAATCAATTTACGGTGGCTTTTTTGAAGGTAAGCATAGTCTTTTATCAGGTTAGCCTGCAACTCCCAGTCAGTCATTGGTTTAAGAATATGTATATTAGGCAAACTGCATTTTTTGGCCCCAAAACTGCTGTCAAATTTATTTATTACAGGTCATAGAGTGCCCTATCCTAGGGATTCAGAGTGCTGTTGTAAAATTTTCAGGAATTATAATTATTATTACAATTCCCTGTCTTACATCTCCTCTTCTACCCAAATGGATCTCCTCTTTTTTCTATTGAGGTGGTAGTTCTCTTATTAAGAAGCTTGATAACTCTGTATCTCATATTCATCTAACTTCTCTTCCCCTTTACCCACCCTTCACCATCTCATTGATGGTGACTAACCAAAACTACCCTCCATTCAATCTTACTTACACTTCATTATCCTAAGAGAGAAAATAGAACTTCATCCCAGTCATCAGACTGATCTTTAAGATGACTGGACAGTCTGGCTGAGAGATTAATGCTAAGTAGCAGTTGGCCCAAGCAGGCTAGTGAATGGGGTCTTACACTTTGCCTTTGCAAGGTAGCTGTTTGTTGATGCTTACTGGCCAACCAGTTCAGTTTATGATTTAGAAAACTTGAATTGTGTGATGACAATTAAAATACTTTTATTTCAAGTTTTCATGACGATCAAGCTATTATGGTTCAGAGCTGTTATAAGCAAGTCTATTGCACAAGGCTGCATTTGCACAAATAAACAGAATTTCTGTTACATTTAGTTTTAAATTTCAAAATTGCCCACCTTGTACATAGGTGTTTTTAAGTTTGTTTTTGTCTGTTTATTACAAGCTTTCTTTCCCCACATTATTTCTGTCACTTTTTACACTTTTATAAATGACATGCAGTGAGCTCCTTTGCACAAAAACACACTGGTTTGCTTGTGCTAATTGGAATGAATTTAAAATGCACTGGTCTTACTAAGCAGCTGTACTGAATATCAAGAGGCAGTTTCACTTATACATTTATATCTTATATAATGGTCTTGACTTGACATATAGTTGAGTCTATATGTAAATAGTATTTACATTTTTGTGCATTAGACTGAGAATTATACTGTATACCTCTGTCTTTATTTTTATCTATTTGAATGCTGTTTGGCACTACAATGATACATTTGTGCAGTTTGACAATCCTAATTTGAAATTCTAAAGAAATGCCAATGCAAGGTCATACTTGGAATTTTGAAGTAATTGGAACGCTTTCTCTAGATGAAAGCTTTGCTGTAAAGCACAACAAAGAATTTCTCCTTTCAATGGCCAACAGAGGGAAAGATACAAATGGTTCACAGTTTTTTATGTAAGTATCATGCAGCTCCACTGTGTTTCTTCAGCATTGGGATGGTAGTCCTAACAGTTTACATTTTAGAGCTTGGAACAGGTGAAACCGCTAACTCCTTTTCCATTTAGAAAGCATGACTACTTTTAAAAGATATCAAACTTAACTTGCTCTTAAATGTTTATTGGAGATAGCAGATAAAAGATTATATGGGATAAGTTTGACTATTTAGCCCTGCTGTGTTTAGAATCAGGATTAACTTGGGAGTAGTTATCACTATCTCCTAACATATGGGAACACTTGGTAGTTTACCAATATTGAAGCTAAGAGGTATGGGCCTAATCATTGCTTGGATGGTAGACTATTGGCAGTCGGAATGTACTCTGCCGTGTGTTTTCTTGATGAAAAGCTGAACATGAGTTTATAGTCAAGACTTCTGTATGTAGCCAGTGGCCATTGCAGAATATAAGTAGGCTGTAAGTGGTAGTGTTCGTTTAGTATGAGATTTTTAAATCTGTCAGAGCAAGCTATGTTTTAGTTGCACCTAGCCTTACTGAAGAGTAATAAAGGGCCATTTCAGATGCTACTCTTAACACCAAGGTGCTGAATGTGGTTAAATAAGAAACAGGCTTGTGATTTATATGTTCTATTCTCTGCTTCTATGTGTGGATAGTAGGTAGCATATCCCTAGTTTAGTCATCAGCGTATGCCCTTAGTGTAGAGGAAGGAAGGGTGCAGACTTGAGCCCTACACTCTCCTCATTTCAGGAGTGAAATAGTTTCTGCACAGAATTGCTCAGACAGCAGAAAGAGACAAGTCTTTGCAATGAAAATATTAAATATTTTTTTCTTCGATAAACTTCAATCAGAGACAACCTTGGGTTTACCAGATTCAGTTAAATGGAGTTGTAGGTAGGGTAACATATTGGGGAGTGTACCTTCAGAAATGTTATCTTTCTCTGCCCTCCTCTGCCTGCCTGCAGTTCCTTGTTTTTCCTTTTTGCCTCGTCACCCTTTTTCTGTGCCACCTTAGTTGGTCAGTTACTTGCTTTTAGAGGAATAGTTATAAACATTGACTTATTAGTATAGTTCTTATAAACTAAGTTACCTTTTCTGAAATAAATGTATACTCAAAACATTCATTTGCTTGATCATAAATAAAATTTATGTATTAGGGGTATAATTTCAACAACACACCAGGAGGATCCTACTTCTGAAGGTTGGCAGCATGTCCTCTCGGGGTTTGTTTTTTGTTTTTTTTTGGTGGGAGGAAGCTAAATTTTCAGCAAGGTGATGAACTTGTGTGTAAACTATCACTTCTGACTACAAGTGAGGGCTCACATCACTGGATGTTTCTTCTTGCAAAATATTCCCTTCAAAAAGAAAACTAGATGATAGACAAAAGGGTTCTAGTCAGATATTTTCCTGACATATATATTTTTTTATTTTTTTTGTGGGGGCACATTTTTATGCAGGAACATCTGGACATATTTTTGTTTTGTTTTTTATTTCACAACATTTATATACTCCTCGTTTGTAATAAAACCTCAGTGTTCCCATCTCTGGTACAGTGGTACCTTGGTTTACAACCTTAATCCATTCTGGAAGTCTGGTCTTAAACCAAAGCGGACTTAAACCAAGGTGTGCTTTCCCATAGAAAGTAATGGAAAATGGATTGATCCATTCCAGACGATGAACAGCAACACCTAAAACAGAAATTTCGCTGGAATTTTACTATCTATCGACACTATTGATCCATAAAATGAAAGCAATAATCAATGTACTGTACTAGGAAATAAATAAAACAGTATTGTAGATGATAAAAATGAAAATTAATTTTGTTTCTTACCTGCACTGATGATAGTCATTGTTTGGATGGGGGGCTTTCCGCACTCACTCACTCAGTCATAAACGAAAAACAATCCGCAGACACATAAATGAAAAAGCCACACAAACAAAAACACAAAAAATAGCAAAAACAAAAGCACCAAATATCAGCTCAGAACACTGCAATTAGAAACGGAAGGCTTTAATTACGTTGGGGGGGGGGCGACTCAGATGAGCGGTGCAAGGGCAGAAGGGGGAGGGGAAAAGGCTTAATTATGATGGGGGAACTGAGATAAACGGCGAAAGGACAGACGCGGGAAGAAAAAGGACTTAATTATGATGGGGGGGACTCAGATGAGAGGCGCAAGGGCAGAAGCAGGAGGGGAAAGGCTTAAATTACGATTGGGGGGGCTCAGATGAATGGCGAAAGGGAATGGCAGGAGGGAAAAAGGCTTAAATTATGATGGGGGGGGGAATCAGATGAACGGTGAAAGGGAAGATGCGGAAGGAAAAAAGGCGGAGGCCCAGTCCAGGCGGCGGTGGAGAGGCCTAGCCCCGCAGCGCGGCTTCGCTTAGGGAGGCTCGATCTGGGCAGTGCTGGTGACGAGGACTAGCCCCACAGCGTGGCGCCGCTTAGGGAGGTAGGAGGCCCAATCCGGGCAGTGCGGGTGGCACATACAAAGGCCTCCTGCAGCCAGGGCCCGTTGTATACAAAAACAACAACAACAAAAAACGCAACCCGGAGCACTCATTTCCAGGTCGTAATTGGTCGTAATCCAAAATGGTCGTATACTAGACTGTTCATAAACCGAGGTACCACTGTAGCGAGAATTGGCCGAAACATGAGGTGAGGGGAATTAAATACTGTAACCTGCATACATTTGTAACAATTCTTCAAATTTAAGATACTATTAAAGTTTGCAACTTCGTAATGCATTGATATTTGAACTACAGTTTAACGCCTCCTGAATCTGCTTATATCTTCTCATTTATGGCTTAATACAACAAGTTTATCTCCGTAATACTAATACTATATTTTGTCATTCTTTCCCTTGATGTACTCAAAAGAACAACCAAACCTACCCCTCATCTTGATGGGTAAGTGCCCTTGTATCTTACTTGCATTTGGAAAAGTTAATTGGATAGCTACTTAAAAATTTCAGTGTGACATAGATATTAGTCAGCTTTTAAAATTAAGCTTTAATCATTTAGGCTTCATGTTGTGTTTGGACAAGTAATCTCGGGTCAAGATGTTGTAAGAGAAATAGAAAACCAGAAAACAGATGCATCTAGTAAACCTTATGCTGAAGTACGAATACTAAGTTGTGGCGAACTAATCCAAAAATCCAAAGGTAAGAGTGAAATGTTTTTAAAGGTTGTCTCTTTTATTAAAATGTTTTTAAAGGTTGTCTTTTTTCTAGTTTTGTAAGAGGTGTTTCAGATCTAACTCAGAAGATTGGTAACTGGGAATCTCGGTTCTGTAAATTGTTGTCGTTGAAGTAGTAGTAACAAAGAGTATATTAAGTAAATAACAAGTGGAGCTTGAAGCAAAATGTTGCAGTCGGCCTCCATGCCCAAAGATGTGTGTTCTTCATCAGAGCTGCATATAACAAGTTATGCCCTCTTTCACAATGCTTAGGTTGTTAAAAACTAAAGGAGGCGAAACACACACACGCTCCGTTTCCAAGCATTTTGAATTCTGCGGCTCCTGGAGATCACTGAACACGTTGGGAGCTTTTTTCTTTGCTTTTTATTTCAGTTTGCTAACTATATATTTCTGAACACCTACAGAGCCCCTTCTGTATGTAGAAGCCACTAACATCTGTGTGCAGCTCTGATTTGCTTCAAAACTGATAGGCACCTATTTTGCTGTTGGAGGGAGCAAATGGGGCCTGCAACAAAATTTGTCTCCCCATGAAGGAAAAAATGCCTTCCCAGGGGATTATAGCTCTGATTTCCTCTTGAGAGTTAGAGGGTTTTCATAGGAGATCTTCCTTGTTGTCTTCTTCCTTCCTCCATGCCTCTCACTTGGCTCTCACTTCTCCATCATTGGCTTTTCACCACTTGTTCTCTTGCCCAGCTCCATTACAGATTAGAAGTTTGGTTTTCTATGGCCAACTCTCTTCCATCCCTGCCTGCAGAGATTTATGTGTATCAGGAAATACGAGCCTTGAAATCACCTATCCAAATAGCGGGATGGTTATTTGTGCCTTCCTTATATATGTGTTCTTCCTCAGTTGTCTCTTGCTCCAATTCCTCTATCTTCCTCCTTCCCCTACTGTGCTTCTTTCCCACTCTTAGCAAGTCACTTCTGACGCTTTCAGGCTGATAGACGACATTTTGAAGCTTTCAGCCTGCTTCTTTCAATATATCCAGCCACTTCTATTCTCTTTCCCCTGCTTTCCCCAACCATGGCTCCTGAGTATGCTTAGCCCTCATTTGGCTGGTTTGTTTACTCAGCAGAATTAGAGGAGTTCCTCCAAGCATTCAGATACCTCCCTCTTTTTCTGCTGTGATAATTGTTTCATTGTGAGCTGAGTGAGCTCCTGTTCCTAACCCAGCTTCCATGCTTTAGTGGGCCTCTTGCTTGGTGACCCAGGGAAGACCAAGAACAAAGACCAAAAAACGTTGCCTGAATAAAGTTGGGGAGAGTCTTCTCACTGTGCCACCTGCGAGTGTAGCTCATTCTGTAACAACATGGGATAGTCCCTTCTTTATAATGGTACCCCAGCTGCGGCATTCCCTCCTGCTGGATGTGCGGGTGGCCACAACATAAATGGAATTCTAACCCACAGTGAAAACATACCTGTTCTCCTAAGCTTTTGAAGGTTTTGTTTGGTAACTGCTTGTCTATTGTTTTAATTTAAAGCCAAGAAAGAAGAGAAGAAAAGACGCAAGTCATCATCCTCATCCAGCGATTCTGAAAGTTCAAGTGATTCAAAATCTTCTTCTGATTCATCATCTGATTCTGAAAGTGCTTCTGGGGAAAAAACAAAGAAAAAGAAAAAGAAGCACAAAAAAAATTCCAAGAAACATAAGAAAGAGAAGAAGAAGAAAAAGAAGAGCAAGAAGAGGTACATGCAGGCAGGCTGCGGGGAGAGATTTATTTTTGAGACTTGAAAAAACAACACCACCTACCTTCCTGTGCTACAGTTAGATGAAAATGGCTCAGAAGAATCAGTAGTGCATTCTTCCATGTCATTTTCATGTCTTACAAAAATAAAATAGTTCTTTGTTAATCTCCAACATGCTCTCCACCAAAATAAAAATTCTTGCATATCTGTACAGGTGGAGTTTAGAATGAAATCTGAAATATTTAGTTTTAATGGGTTTTTGAATTTTTTTTTTACAGTGGAACGAATCTGCCCAACATTAGCTCATCCCATACTATGTTTGTTGACACAACATTGGATCACAAACAACAGGCAACCAGGATGTTTTATTTTGTTCGTTTACTCTTGTGAAGTACTTAACTTTTTATTGTTTATATAGTCCTGTCAAAAATACTTTTATCCAGCACTTCCTTTATTTAGAAAGCTCAGAGCCTATCTTGCCTACAGTTTCATGTGCTCTCTAATCCAGGCACTAATATCCATGTTCCCTTAGCTTTATCATTGCTACAGAATTAAGCATTTCCAGGCAACAATAATCTTTTCCCTCTGTAAGCAGTTTTTTTCCCTTTGGTGTTGGGGTATTTTTTTATCTGGCATGCCAGATTCTTATCTCTGCACCATGTTTTTAATAATAATAATTTATTATTTATACCCCGCCCATCTGGCTGGGTTTCCCCAGCCACTCTGGGTGGCTTCCAATAAAATATTAAAAATACAAGAAAACAAGCCTTTTGCCTGCTTCTTTCAGTATAGATGGTGTTGTGCTATGAAGCCCTGATTCAGAGAGCAGCATGAGGCTGTTTGAAAGCCCTTTTGCAAACAACCCCACACTGCTATTTATACCTCCGATTTTTGGAGATTTAAAGCAGGGCAGGACTGTTTACAAAAGGGCTTGTAGGGAACAACTGGTGAAGAGAGAGTACGGTCTTGCTGACTGCAGGGGTATGCTCTGGGAGCACAGAGAACATGTTTGCAAAGCAGATCCCAGCAGGATTGAATCCCACCCATCACCTGACAGAACCTATTCATGTCAGCTGATGGATAGGTGGACATAGTTTGGGGAAGCTAGCTTTATGGGCCAACCTCCTGGGGGGCCAGGCTTGGCCGGCAGGCCAGAGGTTCCCTACCCCTGCTGTAGTTACTAGCTTAGGTTCAACCATGCAGGCATAGCTAGATGGGTGGGGTGCTGCCACAGAGTCAGCCTCGTGACAGTGACTTTTCCTTTTCTTTGTTTTACTACAGGTATTTGGGAAGGGGATTTAGCTTAAAGAAGGGATATATTTTGAATATAAACCTGGTGCAAAAAGATTTTTGCCTCTGAAGTCTCAACTTTATTTTATTTTGGCAGAATACATATTAAAATATTAAATACCTTTGTTTCATCTTCAACAATAGTTTCTTAAAAATAGTGCATTTGAAGTTCCTGTTTTGGCATATGCAAATTGCAAAAGAAACATATGTAACATTTAAAACAGATGCATATAACTTTTGTTCTCTTATCAATGAAGCTCAGCCAGTGAAAGTGAAACAGAAAATCCTGAATCACAGCCACTTTCCACAGTCCGTCCTGAAGAGATTCCTCCTGTACCAGAAAACAGATTCCTTATGAGAAAAAGTCCTCCTAAAGTGGATGAAAAGGAAAAAGAGACCAAGAGCAGAGAGAAGGAAAGGGAGAGGTAAAGTTGTACTTGATCATAACTGCAGACTTATGAGAAACTCCAAGCTGTGGTCCATGTGAATTACCTTGATGTTGACTTCGGTTATTTACTATGTGCTGGCACTTTTACACATGCTTAACTGCAATGGGATCTATTAAATGAATTTTGCAAGAAAAAAAGACAGTAATCTTTCTAGGCCTACCGCCAATGATTTCAGTGATATTTCCTTAGGATGGAGGTGTTTTGAAATCAATTTTTGGTAAGGTTGTCCTATATCATGCAAGCAGACTTCCTGTTCCTCTCCCAACCCCCAACCCTCTAAAGCAAATTTGGGTGGTGCAGGAAGAGTAATCTGTTACACCGTGTCTCTTCAATTGGTAGATGATCACAGTTGGCTTTTACCCACTGTCTTCTTAATCCTCACAGTTGTGCCTTTGAATCTTTTGCCATGAAGTGAATATTTAGTGGTTTCCCCAGCCACTCTGGGCGGCTTCCAACCGAATATTAAAAACAATGCAGCATCAGACATTAAAAACTTCCCTAAACAGGGCTGCCTTCAGTTGTCTTTTAAAAGTAAAATAGTTGTTTACTGCCTTGACATCTGCTGGGAGGGCGTTCCACAGGGAAGGTGCCACTACCGAGAAGGCATTCTGCCTGGTTCCCTGAAACCTCACTTCTCGCAGTGAGGGAACCGCCAGAAGGCCCTCAGCGCTGGACCTCAGTGTCTGGGCTGGATGATGGGGGTGGAGACGCTCCTTCAGGTATACAGGACTGAGGCCGTTTGAATTGGGCTCGGAAATGTACTGGGAGCCAATGAAGATCTTTCAGGACCGGTGTTATATGGTCTCAGCAGCCACTCCCAGTCACCAGTCTAGCTGCCACATTCTGGAATAATTGCAGTTTCCGAGTCACCTTCAAAGGTAACCCCACGTAGAGCGCATTGCAGTAGTCCAAACGGGAGATAACTAGAGCATGCACTAGAATCATCTTTAG
This sequence comes from Podarcis filfolensis, assembly GCF_964270895.1. NCBI lineage: Eukaryota > Metazoa > Chordata > Lepidosauria > Squamata > Lacertidae > Podarcis > Podarcis filfolensis. The sequence continues at coordinate 26,690,085 of NC_139604.1, read as the reverse complement.
AACCATCCCAGAACTACAGTGAAGTCTTTTTCCTCCTTTCTAGTAACCCATCAAACTGTCAATCAACATATCAGAGAAGGCTGTTAGTGACTAGATCTGGACGAAAAATTAAAGGAAGAGGACCACGGGTATGTCCTTTCTTGTGATTTATTCTGTGCATTTTGACAGCTTTTACCCTGTAATACAGTGATCTTCTTCCATAACAACATTTAAGAGTAATTGTTCCTTTTTTATGGATACACTGAAGAAGTTTTGGAGAGAAGGATTTTGGGGATGAATGGCAGAGCTGTGTAGGGTACCTATCACTATGTCTCCCACAAACACTAGATTCCACCAACCCTGAATGCTGCTACTAGTTATTTAATGAAAGAGCGAGTTTTTGCAAGCTTTTGTTTTGAATTCCAGTAAGCTGCCCACCAGCTCAACAGCATTTTAAGGCGGGCAGTTCTTAGACACATAGAGCACAGTGTCTTTTGTCAGTTTTGACTTAGATATATTACTTAAGGGTTTCTCTGCTTTCTTTTATCTGAAAGAATTACTCTTGCATTCCTTTGCTCCTCTTTATGCAGTATTCATTTTCTGAGGTTATTTGCACCTATGTGGGTAACAGCAGACCTGTTCCACTGAATAGCATAAGCTATTCTTGTAAGCACAGGCCTAAATTTGCTCCTGGCCTGGCTTAAGAACATTTAAAATCTCATAACTCTTATTGTTGGGATTGAATGATAGGAGCCTGATGTAGCCAAAATTATGCAATCCTCAGAGTGACTGTTTTGCTTTTAAATATATATGCTTTTCTTTTTCTTTTGGTAAAGTAATTTGTTTTTAGCATACTGGTACACATTTTTTATCTAACTTTTTTTGTTTTCAAAGCGCTACCGAACACCTTCAAGATCCAGGTCACGAGATCGTTTTAGGCGCAGTGAGACTCCACCACACTGGAGACAAGAAATGCAAAGAGCTCAAAGAATGAGAATATCAAGCGGAGAAAGATGGATAAAGGGAGATAAGTAAGAAGTAGTCTTAGAATTTGCATTACTTTTTGACTCTTACATACATCTTTTCCAGTTTCAGTGTGTATACAATAGAGCATATACTAAGTACAAGCAACTCCCTTTTTATTCAGGGGTTGTGTTCCAAGGCATGTGAGTGGGGCATGCATAAGCCCGCCCATTCTGCCCCACCCCCTTTTGTTGCTGAAAACGGTACGCATGTCAGCAGACGTGCATGACTTGAACATGCACAAATTACAATAAGTTACTTTATCACCTTGAATTTCCTTCAGTTTGTAGCCAGCAGAGATATGTGCAACAACTATAAAGAATAATTGTGATTGTAATGCAGATTCAGCTTCAGTCACTGATACGGCATTTCCTCTTTTGACTTTTCTAGTTCTCACCTTTTCATAACAAAATGCAGAAATATATATATATGGTATGTTTTCCCCAGGGGTGAAGTTAATGAGAACAAGAAGGATGCTGCAAATCAAAAAAGCCCAGGAAGAGGAAAAGAAAGGAAAGCATCTGACCACAGGCAAATTTCTGAGAGCCCAAATAGGAGGGAAGGAAAAGAAAAGAAATCAAAAGACCACAAATCTAGCAGTAAAGACAGAGAGACGAGGAATTCTGAGAAGGAGGACAAAGACAAGCATAACAAAAGCAAAGCCAAAAAAAGGGCTCGATCCAAAAGTCAGAGCAAAAGCAAAGAGGTGTCAAAAAGTAAGGAGAGGGACTCAAAACACAGCAAACATGAAGAAAAGAAAGTGAGATCAGGAAGCAAAGAGAGGGACTATGAGAAAGAGAAAGACAAAGAGAAATCCAATGATTTTAGAGGAAGAGAAAGGAGCAGAAGTAAAGAGAAAAATAAAAGGGGAGGGTCTAAAACTAACGGTCAGAATCATACTAAAAGTAAAGATACAGAAAAGCATACAAAGTCAAAGAGCAGAGAACGTGAACCATCTAAAAGCAAACACAGCTCAAATAGTAAGACCAGAGAGCGAAGCAAAAGTGGAGACAGAGGGAAAAGAGCCAGGTCCCGAAGTAAAGAACGAGACCGCAGCAGAAGTAAAGATTATTCAAAACACAAAGATAGAGAAGTAAAAAGAAGGGGAAGATCAAGAAGTAGAGACAGAAAAGGCACACCAGAAAGATCTAAAGGGAAAGAAAACAAAAGGAGGAAGGAGTCGCAGAGCTCTGAGAGGGAGAAAAGTCGAAGTAAGGACCGGCATAGGAATCAAGAGCACAGAAGTTCTCACAAAAAAGATGATGCTGAAAAAAGAAGGCGTTCTAAAAGCCGTGACAGTAGTAGCTCAGAGACCAATAAGAGCAAAAAGTCCAGTAGAGATCAGGATAGGAGTCCTGATTCAAAGAAAAGACGAAGCAGCAAGGACAGGGAATCGAAAAGATCATCTTCACGCAGGAGTAAGGAAAAGGAAAAAGACAGGTCCCGCTCCTCAAAAGAAAAAGAGGTCAACCAAAAATCTAAGAATCAGGAGCGAGATCGTGCCCGTGGTAAAGATAAAAAATCTGATCATGAATCGAGTGCTGGGACTGATGAAGACAGACATGGATAATTTGATGAACTTGATGTTTCCATTCTGCCTCCAGGTTCTAGAGACATGTTGGGGAACATTTTTTTTTTTTTAATGTGGACTTCTGTTTGGTCTTTTGATAATCCACAGCCTGGATCATTTGTACTGCTAAAGTTTTAATAAACTTGAAATGGAAAAACATGTTTTATGTGTAATATGGTGTGCTGTGTTTTAATATTTCAGAGTTTATGTATCTTGCTTCTGTGTTATCAGAAGGAAACACTGTATTGCATTTACATTTTAATTTAGATGACTCACTACAAAGAAACTGGTTGGGCTGAAAATAAATTAAATTTATTTTAACCAGTAGAAATCTGCCTACTCATGTCTCAGAGAATTGCTGTTACGTTCATGTTAATAAATAATAATATGTTAACATTACAGGACTACAATAAGGAGACAGCTAGTGTATAATAGAGATGTGGAAGGAGGAAGGATATTCTGCAATTTGAAATGAAGGTATCAGTTTGCCCAAAATGCTATACTGCTGTTGCCATTAAGGAAAAACAAACAAACCATAAATCCCTTTGGTCTTTGGAACAACCATTTATTATGGATGAAATATTTTCAGCAGAAGCAGTTCTTTCAGAAATGGTAATCTTTATATGCTTCTGGGTAACCTCCATTTTATTTTTGATTCAGGCTTCCCTGTAGCAGTACATTTTGTATCCTGTGTTACTGTATTATGTCTCTTGTAGAAAATTGATTTCTGCATGCTTTGTCTAAAGGGGAAAACATTCTTCTAGATAGGAAGTCAGAGTGCAACTGTATTTATAAGTAGGATTCCCAGTTTTCTAACTCTCCAGTAGCCATTTTGTCCTGTTATTGATAGTTTGTTGGGACCCAGCATTTGTTCTGGACGTTGTGTAGAGTGCATCCTCAGTAGCTTGGATGTGTAAGTTTAAAACGTGCACCGTATGTCTTAACTTTTCTTCTACCTGAAGAAATGAAAATGACGAAGGGGAAGCTGTCCTTTTTCTATAGCTTGTGCTGCAACTGCTGTTTCTGCTTCCATTTTTCTAGCAGATGTTGAAAAGTGCAGCAAAGAGTAGAGAAGAAGGGGCTGAAGGCAGCAAGGGATTCAGATTCAGTCATCTGTCAGAGAAACCTAGGTCTACAATGATTCATAAAAGATTTAAGACTGGGTCTCCACTCAGATTTGTGGTAGGACCATCAGCTTGTCATCTACTTGAGAAATGAAGGGCACATGGGAATACATACACAGCACACATGCATAACACCACCATTAAAAACAAGCAAAGAACAAATGCACATCCAATGTAATGAAGTTTTGAGTGTAAGGGATTACATTTTGTTCGTCATTTATTTGCAGTACATCTATACTGGGCAATCACTTCAGTTATTTTAAGTTTAAACAACATGCAAGCTATTAGACTATGTAAGTTTCAAAAGTTCCCCCTGGATACATGGGAAAACTTGTCTTTAGGGTAAAATATTTTCAATTGTTGCTTAAGTAAAATGGAAGAGGAATGTATTATAGTTTACTGTGTTCTTCCTTTAAGAAATTAAAAACTTCGGGCTATAAAGCATGGATGCATACAGAATTGCTTTTTGTCTGCTATGTCAACAAACTGCAGTTAATTTTGATGACAGAATTTTTTTTCACTTGCTAAATTTGTTTTCCCTAATACCAGGATTGATGTGAATCAGTTAAACCTGAGCTTGGTGGCATTTTTGGGATTGGGCATATTTGGTGACCTCAATGGCAGTGTGAAAACCTGACTTTTAGTCACAGAAATAGAAAGCTGACACACATTAAAAGGTAATTAGCATCCAAAGTACATGATGTATGCCAAGAATACTTCTGCCATGTGTCTTGGTCCATATTATTCCACATTACGATGAAATTACGATAAATCAAAAGCACCTTAAATATGAACGTATTTGTTAATTGGTTAAGAAATTGCTACTATGTCACAGACCATAGGGTGTGTAAAATGTAATCTTCAATGTGTGTGCCAATTAAGGGTTACACTTTTACACATAATGAATTGACTATGGACTGTGGTCCACAAAAACATACACAATAATTAGTAAGTTAAGGTATCACAACACTCTTCATTGTTTTTTACTGCAACAGACCAACATAGCTGCCCTTCTGAAAATTATGATAACTCAAGTAGTAATACTTTGCATTTACCGTTTTGCCCATGTTATTAAACCTAATTTCACATCTAGAAAAATGGTTATTTGGCAATTCCAAACATTCATACTTACAGAACAAACATGTCCATTTTGCTGTATGCCTCTTTTCTGTAATTGCCCAAGATTGATCTTGATGCTCATCTGCAGCTACTATTTTGCTAAGCATGCGATACGCTGTTGTGGGTTAAAGAACATGGCAGATGGTAACAGCCACATGGTTGTGTCCCACTTAGGAAAGTCTTGACATTCCCTTTAGTATATTGTAGCCTCATTAACTGTTTTAGTTGTTCCACACTGGGCCTGAAAAAAGTGTGTTGGTGCACTGATAGCAAATGGTTATCTTGAGTTCCTGTCTCCACTGTTGTGAAACCCTAATTCTGTGAACTGCTTCATTAAAGTACAAACCCACAACTTTGATCTTTTAGGGATCTGATACTATGTCATTTTGTAAAGAGCCCTGAACCTGCAACATACCCTTCTTTAGTGTTCTTTAGTTCTTGAAATTAAAGTATGTTTGAATCACTCTTCCTTAAAGTATTTAATACAGGAAGAGAAATAGTATGTGTTACTACAGCTCCATTATAAGTCGTAATGAAAAACTATACCTGTTAATAATACAGTAAAATCTTTAGGATGTACAACAAAACTCTTATACTGTTACCTTTCTAGATTGTCCTATGCTTTGTATATTTTTTGAAGAGTATGATGTTTCAAGAGGGAGATTCGTTCTGTGTTTTTGTTTTTCGTTTTGCATGCATCTAATTTGATTGATCTGTTTTTCAGGAAACTAAATTAGTAAAAGAAGCAAACTTTTTTGTAATTCCCAAAGTCATTTTAGATGTGGATATTTAAATGTATTCACTAGTCCTGTGCAAATATTAAATCTGGATCCATGAGGAGGAACTGAGATTACACTGGTGGGACCTAGCCCCTTTGGGATACCTGCCCTATCTCTTCCTGACAATTGCATGTTGAATGTTTGCATAGCAACTCACATTCCTAGACTCCGTGCATATAAAGACAATCCATATGATCTGCACACCTCAAAATAAAGGTGCCAGGGCCACAAAGATCAGCTCTGCACATTGGCCTTTGTGTGCAATTTGCAAAGATCAGGTGGGAGCATGGGTGGGGCATTGTAATCCTGATCCTCCTCTTGTATATATGGACTTAATATCTATCCAGGGATACTGGAATATTTTGAGTATGATGTGATAATTTAGTCTTTAATTTGTGAATTGCCATGGCCTCAATCCAAAGAAAGCTGATCAATGTGAAATGTTGGGGAAGAAAGCCCACAGATTTCCACTGAACATAACTGACTAAGGCTGTAATTCTGGGAGTAAATCCCACTAAAGTCTCAGGCTTACATCCATGTAGGATTTTACTATAACTGTCCTGAACTGAGTCCTATGTGTGCTTGTGTCAGTATTGGAAAGCATGCTACCCAGGTAAGTCAGTTTGGTCTTCTCTTGTACGTGGGACTACACAGAAACCACAGAGATTGTTTACCTGTACTGTTTTTCTTTGAGTTGCCCTCTGCAGTTTTCTTCCTTGCTGCAGGTGCTGTTGTTGGCCTGCTCTTGCTCTGAGTGCTTCCCTATACAGTATAGCCACTTTGGTTATTCTGTGGAACTGAGCGGAAAAGTGGGAACCATGTCCCTTTTTGCCTATTGAGGGTTGGGAATAGGCTTCCCAGCAAAACCTAACTCTAAAATGTTCTGAATGTTGCTCTGTGGAGTTGGCAGAACCCATATGTGTAACTGCACAGATGACCATTCAAAGAACCACAGTTCCAGGCAAGCAGCCTGTCTTTCACTCCATCAGAGAATGGGAAGCACATGGTTAATTAACAGGGAATTTTTGGTCACAGCACACATAGAATGGAGGAAAGGGTAGCACACAGATGGAATGTGTTGGCACAAAGCTCATATGTATCTTGGATTAATAAACTGATACATGTATCCAAACCAATGAGAACCTGATTTGGAGGTGGATTTTTTTTTGCATATAATTAATTAAGCCAGGGAAGAAAGGTAAGCCCCTCGGCTGTATCTCATAAAATAATTCCTACCTCCAGCTCAAGCAAATAGTGTCAAATTGTATGTTAAGATTATTCCATTGGAAGGCAAGCAGCCTGAAGACACAAATCAGGTTGCTGTATCTTCTCCAGTCTGTTTATTCACACTCCAAAAACTGAGAGATGGCCACTAGAACCAGTGGTTGGTTGCAGCATTGGCTCTTCAGATATGCCATGTCTATGTGTGTCTGTATCTCACAGTATAAAATGTTTGTGTTCATCAGCATTCTAAAGATAACATAAAACATGCTGTCCTAAACCTTTGCACTAATATATTGCAATAGTTGAGAAAAGAATTGCTCGGTTTAAAATTTTGCAACATTCGGAGCATGTTTGTAGCAGAACTTGGAATGGTTTTCAGTTAGTATATATAGCCCCTTTTGCTATATCTCTGTAAAGTTGTATAGAAAAGGAAATATATGTTCATTTTGGTATGTTCTCTTAAATGTATTTTTAAAAATATGATTAACTTACAACAGCCTTTACCGACTCTTGTGTCTTCCACATGTTTTGGAATACAGCTCCCATCAGCAACACCAGTGTGACAGTGCTGCTTGGGGTTGGTGGGAGTTGCAAGTCCAAAATAACTGGAGGGCTCCAGGTTGACATAGACTAATGAACAGTATACTGAACTGAAGTACCTGGTCAACATTGTGAGGACTGTTAACCTTCATAGGGTTACATAGTCACTGATGTGTTGAAACAGATGAATTTGGGGGGTAACAAAATAGCTCTGTGTTGCCTGAACTGAGCATTGGAAATTCATTGTTTTGGAAATTTTTGTAGTTTGTAATTCTCACCTAGGAAGGACACATGGAAATGTGAGTGCTTGGTATGGAACATGCAACTTGTATATTAAAAGTATTTTGAGAAGCTAAATGCTGTTTTCATATTTTATTAAGTGACTGTTTCACTGTTGTCATATTACATTACTTATTGTCTTTAATATTCTTGAAGACAAAGCTAGAATCACATATTTGGCCAGGCAGTGAGCTTTTATATGTAATGTGGCACATAATATGGCCTTGCCTTCAAGAATGTTAACCACAGTAAGTACAGGACTCGAGAGCATGTACAGTTCAACTGTCCTCTCCAGGTTTGATGTGCATTACTGTCCATCCACTCTGTAAAAGAGTTGGCATTTCTGTGCTTCTGATTCCTTGTTCTCAAGTGTGGTTTTCTCAGACATCTGATGCCTTGCAAAATGCAGCAGTAATACAATAACCATTTACCTGGGAACAGGTCCAAGTGAACTCATTGGAACTTATTGTAGGCATGCATAAGATTGATATTCTGGGTGCCTCCTGACTGTGCTATATTGGATTAGCTGGCAGAAACATAAACGTGTTAAGAATCGTATAGCTATCAGAGCTCAAAAAAATACAAAAGATTGTAGAAAGTTTTACTTCCTTCCTGAGAAGTAGTTATAAACTCTTTAATCAAAGAATCTCTGAGCAGTGCACTTAGAACAATTTAAAACAACTATCAAATTCAGGTTGTACAATTAAAGCGGATTTGGAGCTCTTACACAACACACTTCTCTGAAAGATCACACTTTTGCCATAAGGAAAGTGACAATAAAATGCAGTAGAACATATGGGATGACACTTGGTGGTTTGTGTGCAAAGTAACTGCTCTAAGGGAGAGGGAAGGAGGTATAGACATGGGAACACAGGTGGAGAGTGGGGCTGCAGAATAGAAGCAAGAAGTGGCTTCAGAATTGGGTCAGGAAAGAGTTGCATGAGGAAGTTGCATGAGGTGGCAAGGGGAAGCTCTAGGGGGTAATGTGAGGGAGAATGGCGGGCAGGTTGGCGAGCAGAGGAAGCTGGGGGACACCCCAAGTAAGTGTTATATACAGTGGTACCTCGGGTTACAAACACCTTGGGTTACAAACTCCGCTAGTTAAGAACTTTGCCCCAAGATGAGAACAGAAATTGTGTGGCGGCGGCAGGAGGCCCCATTAGCTAAAGTGGTACCTCAGGTTAAGAACTGTTTCCAGTTAAGGACCTCCGGAATGAATTACGGTAAGTTCATAAACCGAGGTACCACTGTATTAGCAATCAAATGTTACAAGCGCCATTCTTATGAAAATGGCAACACCTGAACACAAGGGGGTGGTATCAGCAGGCGGGAACCATGTTTCTACAAGTACAAAGAACTTTTAAAAAATTATATGGACGTAAAGGGAGGAACCTCTGAAATGGCCAAAGAGGACCAAGCATGCTCACTGAGTACAAAATGCTGCCTGACTCTTGGGGAGGGCAAAAGGGGAATGGAATGAAGTACAGTGGTACCTTGAGTTAAGAACTTAATTCGTTCTGGAGGTCCGTTCTTAACTGAGACTTCTTAACCTGAGGTACCACTTTAACTAATGGGGCCTCCTGCTGCCGTCACATAATTTCTGTTCTCATCCTGAAGCAAAGTTCTTAACCCGAGGTACTATTTCTGGGTTAGCGGAGCCTGTAACCTGAGGCATCTGTAACCCGAGGTACCACTGTATCCTGAACAGGAGCAGTCCACACTACAACTGCAGATCCTGCCTGTCATGCCTAATAGCCATTCATTGATAGACCCATCGTCCATTAATTTGTCTAATCCTATTTTAAAGCTGCCTAATCCAGTGGTCATTGCCAGATTTTTGGGGAGTGATTTGCATAAATCAGTTATTCTTTGTGTGCTGAAGTACTTTCCTCAATTTACAGCTACTCTATTTCATGAATGATTTCTAGTTGGAATAATATGAGAGTGGCAGAAAAACGTTTTTTTCTACATCATACACACTTTCAAAAATCTGCCATGTCCCCCCACTTTAGGCTGTAATCTTAGACAGTTACCTGGGAGTTTCATTGAGCTCAATGCTACTTACTTCTGAGCATATCTCAAACATAACCCAAGGAGAACCAAGAATGTAAGGAGTAAGGTCAGTAGAGTTCAGAAATTAGTGCTACAATAGCAGGTGTACTTGTGTAAGTCAATGTACTCTATAATTCTACACAAAGCTCAATACAGTGTGTTGTTGAGATGGTTATTTGCATATGTAGCTGAACGAAATTTTAAAAACAAAGGTTTTTGTATTGGAAGCCTTTTGAGATGCATGTTTATTTGTGAAGTGACTGCTCAATTATACAAATTATTTTGAAAGAAAACTAGTGTACAGTAACAAGCTTCCAGTTACAGTTTGTAAAAGTAATATTTATTAATTTTAAGTCAAGAACAGTGTGAAAGTTTGTGTTGGGTAAAAGTGGAAACTCACCCCAAGTCCCTTTAATTAGCGCATGATGATGTTATTAGGAAAAAACACCTTCACAGTCTTAGAACATATTTGATACCAGGACACACTGATACAAAACTGGTAAATATAATTAAATAGCAAGACCACGTATCTGAAATATGAAACTACGTGAGGGATTTTAGTTTGATTGGGGGTGCTCCGTTTTTAGCTTCGTCAGGCGTACAAATACTAATACAGTTTTAGCAAACTTTCCTAAAGAATCCTTTGATTTCCACTTTAGCCCCCTTGGTTTTATTTGCTGCGTTTATATTTCTGAAGTACTGAATCTCCTTAAACACGAGGATAAGAATGCAATACATGCACTGAACTAAAGGAGCAACTAGGCTGTTTTTGTTTGCACTGCCTGGGCTTCTGGACAGCAGCATGATGGAAATCTGTAATGTGCTTTCGTAAAGGAAAACCACACATATCCGAAATCTTCTATGTTTTATATGTCTCTCTCTCTGTGTGTGTATTGTATATATTTGTGTATTATATTTTATATATATACACACACATACACACGTTATATATGTATTATATAAAATATAGGGAGAAGGGAGTGAGTGAAGATCTACATTGGGAACAAGGGAGGAATAAAACGGTACCATTGGGGTCTGCTACCCCTTCGGATTCCACCGCCTCGGGCACTCGCCTCACCTTGCCTTGTGGGTGGGCCGGCCCTGGCGCTGCAGCATCCCTTGGGAGGACAGGGCAGGGCCCCCAAAGCTTTCCTTCCCATCCTCCGTGGGAACCATCCGCGTGCCTCCTTGCTCCCAAATGAGGACTCCTTTTCCTCTCTCGGTTCGCGGAAGCAACGCGGCCAAAGAAGTCGAAGGGAGGAGGCGGAGGAACACCTGGTTTCCTATCACCACACACCGCGCCGCCAGCAGACGCGTTGACGGCGCAGGCGCGAGGCGCGCGCTGCTCCTTCCCGTCTCCATGGGAACCAGCCTGAGGCGGCCGGCAGTTGACGGTTTCTTTTTAAAGAGAGGCGGTTGGGCTCGACGCCTCTCATGTCGCGGAGGCGTCTCTCGGTCCCCCCGGGGCTTAGCCGGCGGCAGGACCAGGCGCTGAGCGGCACCATGCGTCTGGTGAGGGAGCTGGGGCCCACCGCTTTCGTCCTGCAGGAGGAAGAGCAGCGGGCGGCGGAGCACCGGGTAGGGCGGCTGAGAGGCTGAGGAAGAGGGAAGCCGTTTCTCCCCCATCTAAGGACTCGGGAGTAGCGAGGGAAATGGGAGAGCAGAAGCCTCTCTTGTGAAGATCTCTGGCTAGACCAGGTCGCCTGTGCCACTCCCCCGCCCCCTTCTCCATCCCATAATCTCTCCCACCCACAGCATCTATGTAAAGCACATTTTTACTGCTTATAACAGTCCCGACTTATTTTTCCCCGCCCCCCCCCTGGAATCATGGGAATTCTGAAGGGGGTGCTCTATTAGGTTGTTGTTTTTATCTTTATTATGTATTTTGTGATTGTATATCTTCATTTTATTCTGTGAACCGCCCTGAGACCCCCAGGGTATAGAGCGGTATATAAATTAAATAAACAAGCTGTTTGCCCCTCATGCAGCTATAATGCCAAATAACATATCTCATACCTTCCAACATTTCTCCAGTGAAAATAAGGGGTGCCCTGTTATTCCATAGTAATAATTTTATTATTTATACCCCTCCCATCTTACTGAGTTGTCCCAGCCACTCTGGGCGGCTTCCAACATAGACAAAAACATGACATTAAAAAAAAATTCCCTATACAGGGCTGCCTTTGGATTTCTTCTAAAGGTTGTAGAGTTACTTATTTCCTTGGCTCGCGGGTCACGTAACTCCGTAACCTCCATTATTTTTCTGATGAAAATAGCGACGTCCTAAGGAAAAGCGGGACATTCTAGGATGAAATCAGAAACCAGTACGGCTTCTGTAAATCTGGGACTGTCCCTGGAAAATGGGGGCACTTGGAGGGGCTGATAGCTCAGCTCAGCTGGTTAGAGCATGGTTCTGATAATGCTAAGGTTGCAATTTTGGTCTCCATATGAGCCAAATGCATATTCCTGTATTACAGGGACTTGGATTAGACAATCCTCAGTTTCCCTTCCAACTCTGCAATTCTATGATTCTATGAAACTGTTACCATCTACAGCACCCAGGGTTCTGAACATAACTCTTAAAAGATCATGTTATTATCCTGTCTCAAGGCTATTTCTGCTCGGCAAGCCCATTTTCCACTTCAAGAGCTAGACACACTGTTCAGGCACAATATCAGTCTCTCCATACCCACAGTAGGACAAAGGCACAAATCTTGTATTGTGAACTCTAGTCTTGAATCAGATTTCTCAAGTGCAGACATATGAGTGACTTAAAGAGCTCATAAAATAAAAATAGCATTTGCATTTTCCCAATTAATCATATTCTGGTTTCCTAGCACTTGAGTAAGCTCAAGCCCCCCTTTTTGAAGCTTTTCAAGAATTAGATAAAAGCTTAGCTACAAAGCACCAAATAAATCCCATAATTACAGAATTACAAGATGTAATGCTAGCAAGAAATGAGACGTGATTTCACAGCTACCTCTTCAGTGCTGACAGAGCAAAGACCAGCATAAACTTGCCCCAATCTAAAAATGGAAATCTGCACGTGAGAAACCACATACAGAAAACATTTCTGGATATGCTTCACTTGTATAAAAGCAGTAAAACCTATGTGTCCAGGATCAAAAATGTTTTAAGTTATGCTTTTTAAAGCACCCCCCAATATAATTTTAGCATTCATTCCAATGCTTTAATTGCTGAAAGAATCCATTTCCAATTTTCTTACTCCTGTTTCAGCAGGTGATTGGTGCCGACAACACAAACTACATATCCTGAGGGTTCACATTCAGAGAGCCATCAACACAACTAACAAAAAAAATTTCTTTCCAGTAGCACCTTAAAGACCAACTAAGTTAGTTCTTGGTATGAGCTTTCGTGTGCGGCTACCTATCTGTAACATCAACACAACTAGTTAGTTTGTAAACTAAGGGCTGTTTTGAAAGATGTGTAAATAAAGTACAGGAAGAATAGCAAGATTTTACTAAATACTCAGCTATAGCATCACCCCCACCTTTGCCTTTATCTTCATTGTATCATTTTTGTATTACAATTTATAAATGTGTTCTTTGTTGCTTTGCTGTAAGGTTTTTCTGGGGAATCCTCACTCGTGCAGCTGCTCAATATTTGTGAAAGAAAAGGATCTTTGTAAACATATCTGCTGGTAAATTGATTTGTAAAACGAAGTTACTGTATACAAATGATGTTATGATAGATTTGTTTTACACAATTGCACAAGGACAATTATTTGGTTTTTAAAAATCAGGTAGCTATTCTGACAGAACGAGACTGGGTGAAAGCAGAAAGGCCTCAAAAAAGGAGGGAAAGAGGGTTATGAGATGTAGCAAGGACCAAAATGTTAATGAAGAGGAAGTAATACAGAGGGATGAGAAGTTGGAGAGGGAAAGGGAGTGTGAAAAATCATAGGTCTACTATTCCAAGTTCACCTAAATAGATTTATTGCATTGAAATCAGAGAATTAATGTTGAGTAAAAGACCTGTTGTGTAAGTCTTCAAAATGTTCAGAAATTTAGCCAAGACATGCTTATGGGAACCCAAAAAAGACCAGTGCTGCAGTGACTATAAGATACAATGCTGCAGTGACTATAAGTCAAGAGTTTGAATTTTTTCTCTATCATAAACTCATGAAAACCTTAGGCAAGACACTCACATTCAGCCTCACCTCCACCATCCCTGCATCTGCAATAAAGGGATAATACTCCATTGTCTTATAATATTTTTTGAAGTATTAAATGATATATAAAAGATCTTCTGTATTTCTGTGAGGATTATAAGACAATGTGAAGTACTTTAAATATGTGAAAGCTCTATACCAGGAATGGGGAAGCTTTGGCCCTCCAGATTCCAGCTCCTATCAGTCCCAGCCAGTATGGTCAATGGTCAGGGATGATGGGAGTGAGTAGAACAGTATCTGGATAGCCAAAAGTTCCATGTCCTTGCCTATGTTGATGTAATTATTTAGTAAACATATTAATATTTGAGAATTATTAATTAAGAGGTAGAAAAAGAAGAGTAAATGATAGCAAACCACAATTGTACAGAGGCCTGGTTTGCACATCATGGTAAGCCAAATTATGGCTTACTGGGGACTGCGAACCATGAGCCCAGGTTCAGATGACACACTCATGCGTTGTAGGAGTAAAGAACTCCCTGGGGCCCTGGGTGTTCAAGGACCCACAAAATTTTCCATGAAGCGACCAGGCACCCACAAATTTAAGTGTCAGAGCCATGCACGCTGCATAGCACCCACGGCCCTGGGCACCCATGGTTGTGGAGCCAAGCTGGCATTCCTACCTTACTGCGATGTGTAAACCAGGCTACTGTCATAGTCAAATTTGGTAAAGATGGGCCGCATCTTAAGGATTATACACTTTTAAATTAAAATTTGATTAGGCAGCTTTTGTTACAGTGTCAAGTTACTGAATAGCTGTGTCCTTTTTTGCTTTTTTATTTTTAGGTTATTGTTGAAAAAATTCAAACTTCCCAGAGACCATGAATGTAAGTACTAACTAACCTCATATTTTTATTCCCCTGTTGTAGATCAGTACATAAAGTGCTAATATTTCATTTTTCATTACATTAGTTCACTTTTTGGTGGTCAGTTTATGGCAGAAATCACAGCATGAAGCCTGATCTTCTGATTGACTCACCATATGCATCACAAGCAATATTTCCAAAATAACTTCATTCCTTCATTCAACCCCATACCAATTTTTTCATGTTCTTAGTGTGTGGGAATCTGACTTTTAATGAGAGACCATTCATTTTATATAAAAGAGTGAGTTACTACATCGTTGACTACTTCTGATTCACTTGGAAAACAACCAGAATTATATTTTATCAGACATTTTCATTGTTGAACTTTTCTACAGATGCTCTACAGTTGGGTCTTGTGGAAAGAGAAATTAACCAAGTGCTTCAGGGTCTACAAGTTGCTCCCCAACCAAAGGTATCTGCTAATTCCACCAAGGAGCTGCAAACAGCTGATGATGGGTACATTAAACAAAAACAAATTGATGATGAGGATGTGTGCCCTATTTGCCAGGACAAGCTGCTGAAGAGAATGCTTCCTGTCACTTACTGCAGGTGAGTCACCCCTGCTATTTAAGAAGGCTAAATAATTATGTCACAGTATCTCCAAAAATGTTTTGCTTGGACTACATTATCTGAAGGCTATAGTCTAGAATAATTGTGTTGTTAGTATTTGTTTGGTAGTGTTTTCTTTAATACTTTAGAGTCACATATTGAGCTTTTTATTATTTTAATTATTATTATTATTATTATTATTATTATTATTATTATTATTGTATTTATGTTGGTTTTCATGTAATGCTAATGTATAGTTTAGCATTAGGTGCAAAAGCTAGAAAGAGCCCAAGCAAAGCTTTGGGGTCACGTCATCTCCTTTCCTCTCATCTTCTGTTATGTGACTTTGAGAAAAAATTCACTAGCATTTAGCTTTGCTTTCAAGAATCTTGGCTTATTGCTTCATATACAGTAGAGTTTGTGGTTTTAAAGAAGCTCTGTTTAGTTATTTCTTCCCTTCCATGTAAGATAAACTGGGTTTAAAATAAACCACTTTAAAGCTTTTATGATGATCATAGATAAGTTAGAACATGTTACACAATTTTGTCAGAGACAGCAGGGTAACATTTCCTTGTTAATATGCTTATGAATCTAGACTACTGTATATTTGTAACAGCTTTCATAGTTTCATAGAACTTTTTGTATGTGACTTTTCTTGAGAAGGATACATAATATAGTTAATTTTCTATAGGTTTGGTTGTGGCAACAATATACACATAGTATGTATGAAGATCTGGGCTGATCATCAGATCGAGTTAGAAAAAGATTCTTTGGTGAAGTGTCCCCTGTGTAGGGAAGATTTTGCACCGTTGAAACTTATATTGGAAGAATTCAGAAACAGCAAAAGACTCATCACTGTAGCAGAGAAGCAGCATCTTGACAGACATCTTGGAATCCCGTGCAATAATTGCAGGGTATGTCCCATTGAAGGCAATTGTTACAAGTAAGCATTTTCTAGTACAGTATTCTAGTACAGTCCTACATCCTTATTTGTGAGCTTGTGGTACTTGTAACTTTTCCTCAATCAGAAATGAAAGAAAATTTATACAAACAGGCACACCCTTTGAGATTAATATTTTGTAGGGATATAGCTGTTATTTTTATGATTACTAACCCTTTGATTTTCTGCTAAATTATGTCAGTAGGTGTTTCTGCTCTACTAAATTTATTTGTTATTTACTGAATTTATATACTACCATTTTTGCCAAGGCATCCAAGGCAGTTTACAAAGTTAAAATACTAAAATAAGTGCATTATATAAAATCTAAAAAGATAGAGGCCACTCAGGCCAGCGGGGAGCTGATTGTAAAGCTCCCTGGCTTAGGCTCCCTTGATTTTTCCTTCCTTCAGATCACATAGAATATATTTTGTTAGTAGTCTAAACACACTAAGGTATATATTCCATTGAACAAAGCAGACACATTCATACATACTGCTAAGTCATGGTTTGTTTATCCTAATTGTCGCTTGTTTGAATATTTGAGCCCACCTTGGTTGGGGGTGGGGCAACAAACCATGATTTGAAACCATGTTTTGCTTTTGAATCTTGGCTTGTTTTAAGCATGGTATATTGTTACATGTGAACTCAGGATCCTGGCTTATTCTTGTTTGTAATGGTGCCCTACCCACTAAGAAGTGTGAAGCAAAAGCGACTGTAAAAAAGGCCCACGCACTAGGCTAAGCAACTTCTGGCACCTTTCCAGAATAACCCTCTCCTCATTCTGCTGAGCAACAGATTCCTTTCCCTGTCCTAGCATCTAGCTATCAATTTCAAGCAAGTAAACCTAGCTTTGCAGAAGATGTAAATTTAAAGAATGCATTGCTACTTTACTAACAGCTATGCAGGACTCTGTGAAAAAAAAACAACTTAAATTTTAGCTGGCTACCATGATTTTCTACCTACTTAAAGTAGCAAAACAATAATGTCCTTTTCTACTTGACAGTTCAAAATTTTCCATGGCAAAATAAGCCATGGTTTCTTTGCTTGTGTGTAAGACTGATCATGGCTTATTCAACAAACCATGGTTAAAACAAGCCATAGTTTAGTGTTATGTGCATACATGGCAAGTAAGACTTATTTTCCAGTAAACATGCATAGGATAGTGCTGTTAACAGAGGAAAAACCCTGTTTGTATCATAGTTCATAGTTACTTGTATGTATCTTGGGTTATATTTCAATGCAATAAAACCTTACTCACATTGGTAACTATTCTTACATGAGAGATTTCTGTTTGATTGCAGCTGCTTTCCCTCCAGTCTCTTATATAGTGGAAACTGACTTGAATACATAATTAAAAACATTTATATACAAGTATTCAAATAAAAAAAGGTAATAGCCATATTCAAGAAAGGTTTTCTCCAATAAATCAATAGTAGCAAACATCGCATTTAAAAAATATTATGAAGAAAAGAAGACTGTTGTCCCCCTAGTGTCCATTGAGGAGAATGATACCCTGATTTGCTGCGTATGTAAATAAAGACAAGCTTCACTTTCTTCCAAATGTTTCTGTTGCTAAGGTGGCCTAATGTGCTACCTTAGACAGCGCTATATTTTGAAATAGGAGTCTTTTTAGAGGTTTTAATTCTGACATTTCCAGGCATTGTGGTACAGTATAGGCCAGTATTTCTTCACCTGACCTGCTCAACTCTTTAGGGATAGGCAGTTTTTATCAAATGAAGCCTGACATACGTGCTTTGAAAGGTTAGTTTTGAACACTAAAATAAAAAGCAAGGGTTCTTTGGTTTTCAAAAAGACATGTGTTCTCACATTTTATAGATGATTCAGAACCATCAAAATACTTCCAGCTAGCTTAAATTATTTTACTTTTTCACCTACAAAAGTAAATGTAATACGGGCTTGTATGTAGCATACAGCTTGGGTGTTAGTAGAGTGTTCCATACAAAAGCACTGATAAATTCAACATCAATCAGTTTTATTTTAAGATATGCTTATTTGTGAAATAAGGAAGCTGCTGACAATTTTGTTTGCCTCCTTGCTTCAAGGTGCACTGAGTGTAGTGAATATCACCTATGCCATGGATGTTTTAGAAGATTTTGTCATCCTTCACATAGCTTTGCTTTTCGTGAGGTACAGTACAACCCCTTTCAAAATTATCTTAATTCAGGAATTGAATCGGCAAACATTTTACAGGGAACTGGTAACTGTTTGTATATAAATCATCTCTGTGGAACAAAAATGAGCATTTATGAAGGTCTTTTGACCCAAGAAATTTTGACCCAAGGATCAAAATAAAGAGTAAGGATGTAATCCTAAAACATTTACTAAGGTTAAGGGAATAAGGATATGTTTAAAGTACTGCTAACTCTGCACCCGCTGTGCTCCCACTACTAATTTTTGAAGCCACATTCACATTATGCTCGCTACAGTCCATACTGAGCACGTAGTTTCTTGACAAATACTGCTGTTTGAAGCTGGTTCAATAAAAAAGGTTCAGTCTGATTAGAAAACTGGATGTAGAATAAGCAGTAATCCGAACATACCCTAACAAAGGACCTTGCTGCATTTCAAGCCGCTAATGTGTCCATATACTTCACCTCATTGAGCATAGCAGGATTTACTTGCATGCATATGGAATTGTGCAAGTGTGATTTAACTCTCAATTGCTTTTCTATCCTATCCAATATTGCTGGGGGAATCTAACCCTTCAGCTATTGTTGGACTACAGCTCCCATCATCTCTGATCATTGACCATGCTGAGTGTGAGTTACAGTCCAACAACATCTGGAGGGCCACAGGTTCACCAAGCCTACTGTATTTTTCCTTTGAATAAAGTCTTTGACTATGTGCTGCTGTGATGCACAATCTAGTTTCAATGAATTTCTTGTCGGATATCTGTTGGAAAAAACTGCTTCCATAGTCCTTAAGACTGAAGATGTATGTGTGCCATTTTTCTGCTGTCAGTGACTTTGAAGTAATGAATTACTGCTTAGCTTTCATTAGCTCTTTACCCATTCTCTAGAAAAGGAATCAGAGATGGAGGTCAGTTGAACCAGTAACACAACTATCAACTTCAGAAAATCTGCAGAGTTTTAATCCAGAGAACTCTAAAAAGGAAAAACACAGGGATAAGTAAGATGCAACTCATTTTAATCATTTTAAATTAAAATAAATGAAACTTAAGCAGCTGGCAAGGACCATGGCCAATCTAAGCTGTTACTGCTGAGAAGGTGTCTGTCTGTTGGGAGAGGGCTCAGCCAGTACTGGCAGGATGTGGCGACAGTGGCGGTAGTTACTCTACAGGCAAAAGGCTGTGCCCTCCTGCAGTAAAGAACATGAGCTGCCAAAGTGGAAAAGCTTGGACAGCTTTTTAGGGCCCTGGCTAGACTGGAAAGTGGTGATCCTGGCGAGTTTTGGCTTTATGCAGTTTTGTGTATGTGCACTCTTCAAGTTACAATATTGATTTTGTTTTGCTTAATTTCTAAGACTTAGTGCAATTAAAGATAAATGCTTGGGTGTGTTTTTTTTTTGGTACAGCTGCATACCAGAGGGTATAATAAACTCATTACCTACTGTGCTGGTTGGAAAATGCAGCAGTTTACTTGATCCAGGCTTGCAATGTAGACTCTGCTTGAAGATCTTTCACCTTGGCCAAATGACCAGATTCTTGCCATGTAATCACAAGGTAAATAAAAGATACAACTGCCCAGCTCCCCCCCCCAAAAAAAACCTCTTATTGTCATATGCCACCCAATGTTACTTCAGATACAATGCTTTTAAGCAGAGACCATTCACACATTCAGGCATTCACACACACCTACCTGTAATGTAGGAGGTTGAATTAGATGACCCTCAGGGTCCCTTCCAACTCTACAATTCTAGGTGTGAGTCAAGAAGTGTTTACTAAGGTTGTGAAACAAGCTAAAGACTTGGTGGATACTTCATGTTTGAGTGCCAAATTCAGCCCTTCTGTCCAGTCCTTGACACATTCCTTAGCCAATGTTCCTCACTATTCCTGCGTTCCACCTCCCTTCCACCTCCTGTCCTTGAACTGTGATAATGTCTCCTGCTTGTTGGAATGGAGTACGTGTGTATGTGCAGATACGTCTGACGTTTGCATGGCTGGAATATAGCCTGCTGCACAAAGGGAAGAATCATTTCACTTGCTCCACCCACTTTTTCTGCTGGCCCTGCCCACATTGGCATGCAGTTCCTGGAAAGTTGCTTATGAGGGGCTGTGGCTCTCAGGCTAAAAAGGTTTTCTCAAATAGAACTAAAGACCAGCAGCTGTCATACCATAGCCATTTCTCCTGTATTTAGGAACCAAGCTTTCCCCACTGGTATATAATTTACTAATTGGAGTGTTAGAGCAGGCTACATTATTGTTCTACTATTTGTTGTGTTTTTTAAGATTAGAAACATGATGCAGTAATTGAAACTTGTTTCAGCACATAATATGGTTCTAGTTCTCTCATGCACAACTCAGCACTACAGCACATGCATGACATGCAAATATGTTTATGGGTTCTTCACTGGCATCTCCACTTAAAGGATCTCAGGTATTGAGGCTGGGATAGATCAGTGGCCGAGGCTTTGGTGACCTGCTTCCAGAGTATGCAATGCTGAGTAAATGAATCAGTCTTCAGACTCAGTATAAGTCAGCTTGAGATGTCCAATTTTTAAACTAGTGTAGCTTATTGTCCAGTTTTTAACCAAATCTTTTATTTGTATTATATTTTATACCAATTTATATGACCCGCTTCAATAAACAGTTGCACTGGGCAGCATTCAACTAAACAGTTCTGCTAGTGCAATGACCTCCCTGCACAGTGTAACTTCCCTACTCTGTCCTCTACCTGTACACCTTCTGAATTTGCTCTAGTGGATCGGAGAAACCACCATAGCAGATTTTGCAGGGTACATGGGGGTATATGGGGATAGGAGAGGGTGGGGAAGCTATATTATGCAGCTGAAAGTCATTGTGCTAGCGTGACTTAGTTCGAAATCATCCATTGCTATGTTTGTAATAAATATGCTCTATAGATTTCTTGAAAGAATGGAAAATAGAGTAACTGGAGAGCACTAGCCAATCGAAGAGATGATAGCAATGGATTTCAGAGAGCATTGGTTCAGTCATGGAATTTGTCTCAGTTAAGAGCACCATGGCTATTTTATTGATTTACAACAGTTTATACCATTTGAGCAAATGCATTTCCCACAGTATATTAGTGTGCTTGGCCTGATGCTCCCAAGATAAGTAGGTTTGGATCAGTATTATTGTAATGAAACCTTTTAAGTTGCTTCCGATTTTCTCTAAAATGGAAGGAGAATCTGACCTCTTTGCAAATAATTTGTTGATGCTAAATACCCTTTTGTCAATGAAGAGTATTTTGGTGGATAATTACTGATATATAATATATTATGTGTTTGTTTTTTTAGTTCCATAGGAAATGCATTGACAATTGGTTGCACAAAGAAAATGCCTGCCCTATTGACGGACACATTGTGTATAATCCATTAACCTGGGAGAATGTACGAAGCAAAGGCGAAGTAACCCCAATTATGTCTCAAGCAAAGAATAAGTTTACAAAGCAGGATGAGCAGGAGCTTTTTATACCAGGGACAGGATTGCTTGTCAAGCAAATGAAACCTGGCCACGTTCTTGAGAAGTCTCAAAGTCATATTCAAGTGCGTTGTAAGAAGAAAAATAATTCAGAATGTGAAGAGAGTCTAACACGGAATGGCGTCAACTATACTTGTACAAGAAGCTCTGCTTCTAGCCAGCACAGTACTCAGACAATCAGAAATTTGAAGTTTTCTAGATATGCTAAGGGTTTGTCTCTTATTCCAAAGCCTCATGCTGATGTGTTTACACAGGAGGCAATTGGCACTGCCTTGAGAGGTTTATCTGTAACTCGAAATGCCTTTTAAATTTCCATTCTGTGCACATTTACTTGGGAGTAAGCCCCATTGAACTGAGTAGGACTTACTTCTGAGTAAATGTTTATAGGATCAGGATGCAAGTTTAATATATTTCAAAAGAACTATTTGAATTTATTATATTCTTTTTCGCTCCTATCTCATTTTAGGAGGAATCTGTGCAAAATAGCCAACTTGGCTTAACTCAGTACTTAATCTTACAGCAAATTATGTCTGGCAACATTATGCCTGCACAAGTCATATACATCCATATTGTTTCCGTTAAACATGATGAGAAAAAAATCTGTTAATGTATAAAGCAGTAAGACATAAATTTGCCATTTAAATTTTCACATTAATACAAAATATTTTCATTTGATCCTGCATATCAAAAATTAGAGAGGAAGTCATGTGCACAAATGACTGCTGTGCATGTTTTCCCTCCTGATTTAGCAGCTGGAACTGCAGATATGTGCCATTTTAAAAAGTTTTGAAACATCATATAGGGACTGCTCATGTGGGCAAAACAGAGGGTTGAGGTTTTTCCCTCCCTCAGGTTTTTACTTTTAAAAAGTTTACATATGTGCTGTGTTGAATTGGCGCCACTAATTCTACAGCACTTCGTTTTACGTAAGTACTCAGAAACATGTATAGTGGATGAATGAACTCAGAACTACACCATGTAGAACCAGGAAGTTTCAAGCAAAGGTTCAGAGCATATCATAAGGAGCCTGAAATTGCAAGAGAATGGGTATTAATGAAGAATTCCTTAATTTTGATCCCCTTGCCTTGGTTTGTTAGGTGAGATTGTTTTGCAAAATTTGTGAGTAGCTGCTGGATAACATTCCTAGGAATGGAAGCCAAGCTTAGCATATCTGCTGCTTTGTTAATTTATATCTGTTTTTATTAATACAGCGCATTTATTGGGCAATGCTTATTTCAAGTAAGTATACACAGAATCTAATGAGCATCCTTAAAATCAGTTGATAAAAAACATGAATCTTCTTTGTTCATAGAAGTGGGAAAATGAATTAAAATATTATCTTCCACAATGAAAGAACACCCAGCTTAATTTTGTAACATCAAGGAAAAAAATATTAACTAACTTGTCTCAATGCATCTTTTGGTTTTCATTATATATATATTATATGTATATATATAATACACACACACACACACACACACACACACACACACACACCATAAGGTTCCAGTTCTGTGTACAGCTACTTCAGAGCAAGCGCCACTGACTTCTGTATAAGTGTGTTACTCACTTCTGCATAAGCATGTTTTTTTTGGGGGGGGGGATAGCTTTACATGAGCAATTAGCTTTTTCATGAGAAGAGTGCATTGCTAGTGAAATTGTTTTTTAAAGGACCAAGAATCACAAAGGCTATATTTGCAAGTTTTTAAAATATTTTTATTATATTGCATGAACTCTTTTAACATCTTATAAATTTTAAGATACACTGTAGCAATAGATCATTAGTACCATAGCAGTTACACAAACATGATATGCCACCCCTGACAGAATAGAAAAATGGAGATTTTTTTTAAAAAAAAGATTGAGCTACAGAAGGTCATGTAATTGAAATGAGAATTAAATAGAATTCTAACTGTGTCTCAAAGAATTAACAAGTGGCAGTGGACTGCTTGTTCTCAGTATTTACAGCTTATAAGTGATGACCAGTATTGGCTTGGGAACACTCAGGCTGGAACTAGTCTTCTGAGATGCTGTGTGGCTTAGTGCTGAAAACAGCTCTGTATGTTGAGTCCTTCTTTCCTCCCATGTTACATCCACTAAATGGTAGTTCATGCAGTTGCTGAGAGTGGAGGAAACAATACAAGGCAGTTACTTTTAAAGAGCATCAGCTGAAAAAGGGCACTTGCTCTTATTGGTGAGGCAGAAAAAGCAAGGACAGCTGGGGCTACAGTAGGCAGGATCAGTACTCCTGTATCAAGGACTCCTTTCAGTGGCAGCCACACAACTCTCATGTCTGGTTTCAGACTCTGTTCCCAATAATTGTAGCTCACAGAACTGGGTTCCTGATTCAATTCATGCTTATGTACACTTACCCAAGTGTAAGTTTTCTTGAACTAAATAGGACTTACTACTGAGGAACCATGTGTAGGACTGCAGTCTTGGCATACAAAGAACAGAAAAACTTCCCAACAGAACAGCTTATATGTAAAAATACTCATTTTTTTACAAAGACACCGCATTTGTTGAAGTACAATAAACTGTTGTGCTTTAAAGTAGAAGAACAGTGTATTAGCAAGTGGAAAATGTACAAATATTTGACAAGTCTTTTATTATCTGCAAAGTTACTTTAAATTTCAGTTGGTAAAACGAATTGGTATAAAATTTCAAAAATGCTAAGAATTATCAGAATTGCTTCAGAAATCTTGATTATGAAATGCTTTATTTGAAAGGGGTGGGATGGCTTCAGATGCTTACCAGCAATAATGCTTTTAATGTTTTTCAAAAGATAAAAAAGAAAAAGTTAAAATAAGTTTTAAAATATTTTAATATTCCAAATGTTTAGAAAGTTCAGTACAACTAAACCCAACAAGTGTAAATGTCATAGAATTTGAGGAAAAACATTAATATTTTATAAGGCTGTAATCCTAATATTACTTGGATATAAATTCCATTTAAGTTACTTAGAATAATTTTTCTAAGAAAATGTGCTTAGGATAAGGTTGACATTATCTTGCTCTTAATTTTTTTGTGCATACTCCAAAATCAGTGACAGAGTTAATTGATATATAAGTGGTAGCTTTTTCTGAACAGTGCCAACAGAGTGCAGGTTGTGTGGTGGTCACATGTTTGGGTATTCCATGTGCGTAGAAAACTTAAGAAATCTGAAAATGTTCAGCCTATCCTCTCTGACATGCATTTTTTCTATGTACTTCTTTCCTGTATATATTTTCTTAGTTACATTTCATGCAATCATTTCTTTTGGTACCCCCCCTAACTTTACAATAAATTCTACTCCAAGGATGGCTGTTGTCCTATAGGCCAGAGCCACAGCTTACCTTCTTCATATTCAGAAACACCAACAGGTAGTGTTGAAATGTGTTCCTAGTACACAAATTAGGTTAGGATACACTTAGGGTGCATACAGACAAATATACTGTGAATGGTGAGCTAGGAGTGAGCTCAGGAGAATGCTGATCAGTTAGTTCCTGTGATATCACCCGCTCTGGCTTCCCAGAACCATTTTAAAAAATAACAAAACACAATGATTTTAAAATACACCAAGAGAAGAAACTTTCATGCTATGTTTTAAGAAACACAGCCCATCTGAAATATGGGAGAATAAAAGTCATACTAGCTTCTACGTAAGTACACTGGCATATTGTTTGCACTGCATAAGTGGAAGGAAGCTAACCTCACTATACAGGGAGAATGCTTGCTTTCACTCCTGATCTCGGATGAGTCTTAAGACCTTTAGGCCTTGAACCTGGACATTTCTACTTGGAAGTACATTCCGCAGAAATTAACTGGATTTACTAGATAAATGTGTTTAAGGCTGCAGTGTTTGTTATTTTCCACAGAAACAGCAGAACCAAACAAGTTCAATACAGGTTCTCTTCCGATCTGTTTTCTGGAATAAGAGAACTCTCAATCATAGGAGGCTGCCTAACAGAGACAGATCATTGGGCCATTGAACTCACTGCAGACTATGCTGGTTGGCCCTGGCCCTCCAGGACTTTAGAAAGGAGTATTACCCAATTTTAAGAACTCACTGCACCATATGGTCCTTTCCCTTCACTTTGTCATTTTGACAGGCTTGCTTTCAGACTGGAGAATTTGCTTAATACAAAGACTGTTCTGGACTGGCCCTACAAGGCCATTTTCCCATGCAAGAAAGACATTGGCTAAATATATGGATACGTTTATTCAGATAGGAAGTCCAAGAGATTTCAAATGGCTCTTTTCAAGCGGCACAATGGACTTGCAAGACTGGGACCACAGCAAAAAAAGGAGGCACATCATCAAATTGCTTAAGGACTACTCTGTCTCTATCTCTTTTAAGGCTATTCAGTAGCATGGGGTTGTTTCTGGAAGCAATGTCTTCTACAAAGCCATCATTTTGGCTAAGTTCAAAATAATATTTATCTTGGACACTGAGGGGCACATTCTGCCCTAATGTACAAACCTAGTTATTCTAAAAATGGAGCACAGTTTGGCTCAATACATACTGGAGCAGCACATGAAAAGCAGAAGTCCGCATACTTGAAATACCATATGGATAACAAGTCCCTGAATTATTATTTTTGCCCCAAGTATATACAGAGAACAATGCGGTGGAATGTTATACAAGGTATCAAAAAAGGTTCTGATCTTGCATTTTAGATGAAAAACGGCAGCTTTTATCTCACTGCCTTGCAGGACATCTACATGAAACATTGTATGGTAAAATAACCATATCAGACACTGATTGTTAAAAATAAAATCTTGTTGTTCACTCACTGTGTGCCTCTTCCCCATGACGATGCAACCCAGCAGTGCTTCTTCCTTGTCAAATGTCTGATTCCAGAGCACACAATGAAGGTTGCATTCGGGCTTCTTCTGCAGCATGTGTGCGCACCCCAACAGATGTATCCCAGCACATTTTAAAAACCAGAAGCTTTGTTCACGTCATTGCTGAAAAGCAAGAAGAGCTGGTTTGCACTCTTAGGAAGGTGTAACCTTCTCTACGAATTGAGAAATGGAATGTTACCAGATTCTGGTTGTCTCTTATACACTGAACATTTAAGTTTACAAATAAGATGCAAAGAGCCAAGGGGACACCAGACAGACCAAAATGCAGACATAACTGTAAGTTTAATTTATTGGAATAAGTGGCCTCTCTTCTCTCTTCTTCCAGATATTGGTCTTGCTGTCTCTTTTAGTTAGAGGTGCCCTTCCCCGTTTCTTAGCTGGAGGAGGGCTAGCCTCATGGTCTTCCGTTTCTTTCTTCTTAGGCGCCTCTTGTGTGTGCTGCTCTATGACTGGATCAGTCCCCCCATCTGGCATGTGCTTCACAGTCTGATCTTCGGGGGTACAAACTGTGGTTCCACTTTCACTACTACTGAGATCCAAGTCTTCCAGGTAAAGGACCTTAGAATGCTGCATGCTTTTGATGAAGGTTTTCTCCCTCTCCAGTTTCCGACTGGGATTATGCTCATTCATGTCCACCCCAGAGTCCAAGCTAGTATCGTTACTCTCAGTCTTCCTGCCCTTCTTGAGGTCTATGAATGAATGCCTCACCTGAGCTATTGGCTTGCCATCCAATGAAACAAACCATGCCCGTGGATGCGGAGATTGTTTTCCTTTTGAAAGCTCCAGCAAGGTTTGCTCTGAAATGCCTTGAAGTTCCGATGAAAATGGTGTCATGACCACGGCTTCGTTTAGCGTCCCTGGAACAGAAACTGACTCCAGCAAGCTATTGGTGTAGCGCCCCCAATTTGCAGCTTGAGGAGATAAGCCTTGTTGGCTATCTAATGCAGCTGATTCATCTCTGGAGGTTGTCACCTGGAGGTGAGAGTGCATGGGCATCTTGGGTAATGTCTGGGTATAACTTTCCCGACTCATTGGCTCCATCATTGGGCTATAGACTAATTGCCCTTTCCTTGGCAAAGTGGCAGACTTGGCAGCATGCAGCTGCTCTGGAGAATGGAAAAGGTCAGATGTTTGAAGGATGGCAATAGGTTGGCTATAAAGATGCACCAGTTGCTCTGGGAGGGGAGTGAGACCATATATTTCCTCATTCATCGAGAGGTAGTGGTTCCGTTCCTGCAAGTCTCTAGCAGGAGAAATGCTGCCACCAATATGTTTTGCTGGCTGTAAATGCCTCACTCCTATGCTAGGTTCCAAGGACTGGGGTGAGCTACAGTGAGAATTTTTGCTGGAGAACTGGTATGAAATACCTTCTGTGTAGATTTTGAAACTGTCGCAGCCTTTCCTCTCCTCCCCTTCAGCTGAAGCTCCTCTCTGGGGACTATAAGAGGATAATGTGGCTGAATACAACTGAGACTTGTCATCTGGCTTCAGTGATCCCTTGGAAATGCCAAGGTGATTTATGTGAGTTGTTGATGTTGTCTGGTCCTTTTTGGAGATGTCCCGTTTTGTCATATTTCTCCTCCTCTTTTTTGACTGACCACATGTATCCCTAAGAAAAAAAGTGGGGAACCAATAATGTTAAAGCTCTACCTTGCCCACCAGCTGAAATCCTGACTGCAGTTAGGCTGACATCAATGGGATTTAAGCTACCTGTTCAGGAGAGCACCCTAGATATGTAACACATCCATTTTGTGTCCAATGACACAAGAATTGCACACCCTTATAGGTTATCTGCATACCTTTATTCTATTTATAAATGTTGCTTAGAAAACAGGGAAGAGTAGTACAGAGTCCTAGAGCTAGAATCTTCTACACATATGACTGCATGAACATAAGAACATAAAAATAGCTGGATCAGGCCAATATCCTATCTAGTCCAGCAGGCTGTTCTCAGAGTGGCTGAACAGAGGACTGCTTTTCAAATATCTTTTCAAAACAAGACTGAACCATCATTCCAAGACTCCAATCGACAAAGGATGAAACACATGAATACATTGTGTCATTATTGCACATCACTATAATCTTGTTACTTACCTGCAGTAGCAAAGGAGAACTGCAAAGAACCCAATGATAATGACGATGGTGCCTCCCAATATGGCTGTAAGGAACACTGTGTGGTATGCAGTTATATCCTTAGTGACCGAGGCAATGATGGAGTCTAAATTTATAACCATTAAAAAGGGAGAGAGAAAGAAGGTGATTTCTTGTGCAAAACTGGATCCAACAATATATGGTGTCTTCCCATCATTTGTTTACTCTGTTTTTCCTTAACATTGTGTCACTGGATGTGCTGCTGATTTTTCCAGTCCTCATGAACACAGGGGTGGCTCACATGGGCAGAGATGATGTCCACCGTTTAGAGCCATGTTTTGGCATTAAGCAGTGCCTATAATATAGCCCTGTTTGCACATTGTTTGTGTTGGTTTCTGTGTTTTGCCACTGTGCAGTGCTTGGAGTCACAAGATTCCAGAGATTCCAGGCTGTTGGAAGTCTCACGGAAGACAGGAGATGGATGTGATGTTACTGTTTCCTGTTCCTTTGTTTTTCAGTTGTCTCGCTGCTCTCACAGAGAGAGCATGTTTTCTGTCTGCATAGTTAGAAATAAAACTCTTTGCAATGTAGCTCATATTTCTCAGCTCCTTCCCTGCTGCTGAATACTCTGCGTAATGAGGGACCGTGCCTGGAGCCTTATCAAAGGCTCAGGTCGTTAATCATCATTGGAGGCGATTCCGAAGGACTCGACCGGAGGAGTAGCTCAGTTGTAGCAGAGGCTCCGACAGTTTGTGTGTATGGCTTCAGTATGAAGCCTTGTTTTAGCCTTGCCTCTAAATCTATTTCTTTCAGTTATCACGACACATGGTTGTGTGAGAAGAAAACCCCAGTGGGCAAGCTCATGCTCCCAAGTAGGGGATGCAGTGTGGTTGAGGCACTTTATTGCATGGGGCCCATTTGCAGGGAAGAGCTTGCATGCTAGCCTTTCTTCTCACACAACCACAGAGTTACTGGATGACAAAGGTGCAAGGTTTGAGGGCAGGGCTAAAAAGTTGATCATTACTACACAGAGATGCCCTACAACCAGGTAACCTGTGAATCGTACTTATATTTCCACTAGACCAGGGAACAAAGCCTATGATTCCTATTAAAGTTGGGAAGGGGGCATTCTTCCCTATCCCATGTTCTGGCCGCCAACTTGCACATAATTTATTCTCCTGCTAACTACAACAGCTAAGTTCCATTCACTGATTTCACATTTCCATGGTATACCTCTGGTTCCAGGCAGAGGAGCTGCTATCCAGTAACCAAGACTTGGAGCACTGTATGTCCATACAAGATGATCCTGTGCATCCTTCACCATGCCCAACCCGCGATTCACCCAGGCACCTGGGAGAAAGAAAGGCTTTCTTTTAGAAGGGCAAGATGCCTTTAAATCAAAGCACAATAAGCCCTGTCCAAAACTTTAGAGGTCAGATGTGCCAGTGATGTTTCCAGCTGCCTGAATGGGGAATCTGTGACCCTCTTCTATTGCCGGACTCCAGCTCCTATCATTCATGTGGAGCTGTCTTCAAACACTAAAATAGCTAAGACCTTTCCTGTTCAAAAGTTCCAAGTACACATCAAAGATCTCCATGTAACCGAACAAGATGTCAGAGTGGAGAAACAGCATGTGCTGTGAGATATGCCAATTTGCATTTTTCAGGTACTCTTAAAGACATACTTAATTAAAAAAACAAAACAAAAAACTGTCAGGGTTAATCCAAGCTCTCACGTGCCTAGTCATTAGGTTCCTGCTATGTATGAGTGGGACCTGGCGGAGAAAGTCAAGCTACTTTAGTCTCCAGGTGGGGTAGGTAAGCTAATTGTTAACTTTGCTTCCCGCTTTTAAGTATTTGGATCCCTGGAAAGGACACCCACCTGAGGTTGAAGGGGGTGTGATGGAAGCCTACTTGTTAGCTTCTGGCAAGGCCCAATGACCATGTGGTGCTCTTTGTCTTAGACTAAGTGAAAATCCTAAAGCTACACAGCTTCAGCCCTGTGCTAATGCAGAACAGAGAACACACTCACCAGTTTTCATGTCAAAGGTCCATGCTGGGATAGGATCTCCTGCTTTGACAGCACTAGTAGGTAGGAGAGGCAATGTTATCTGAATGGGACCATCTACGTCCAGTTCTTTCCCAGCCGAAAACAGGTTTACACATATTGCAGCAAGGGGAGTTAATTCAATACTTTTGAAACCTAAACATATAAACAAGGAGATGATTTTATTTCATTTTCAGTGTGGGTGTGGGTGGGTGTTCCAAATTAGTCATCTGGGACCACAAAAAAATTGGAATTTCCTATATGCAAACCAAAGGTTTATTCTACATATATGCACAGCTGTTTAAACTGTCTGCTTTTTATTATTAAAATGGAGAAAGATGGATATTAATGCATTTCCAAATTAACATATATTGGTCCTTTACAAAGTACCATTTCACAATAATTTATTGGGAAGAATATTTCAGTGAATATTCTAGCCATCTCCAAAATCTCAAAATCTTTTCAAAAGGAGCAAATCAGTATTCCACCCAGCAGCCAGACTAGTTTGCAGAAGCAAACATTTCCCTCTTCTCCATTATACTTTTTGATTATCTGGCTACTGATACAGAATGGACCTAGACCCATCACCACCACAGTAATAAAAAAATTATTAGGAAAATATGTCTCTACACACGCTCAATTTCAATAGCCATTAGTAGTGGAGGCAGTACAGAAATAAACCACTAGATGGTGATAAAAGGCATCAAAATAAGCTTCTATATTTAATCTTAATTATTTAATAGTATGACAGCACTTAAATAGTATGGAGCAGCCCTTATTAAGAAACTGCCAGATTGCTGGTTCATCTAGCTCATCTAACTCGGCCCTCCAGATGTTTGTGGCCTACAACTCCCATGATCCCTAGCTAGCAGGACCAGTGGTCAGGGATGATGGGAATTGTAGTCTCAAAACATCTGGAGAGCCAAGTTTGAGGAAGCCTGGTCTAGCTCATGTTGCTGAACTACAACTCCCATTAGTCCAGTAAATATAGCCAGTGGCCAGGCATGATAGGAGTTGAAGTTCCGCAACATATGGAGGGCCAAATGTTTCCTACCCTTTTGATGGGCAACTGTGCTTCAGGATTGCAAAGATCTAAGGCGAAAAATCTATTTTCCAGGTGGCAGAATTGTCACCATCCCTCTACAAAATGCAGTATGGTATCTGTACTATGGTTTATGTATCTGAGCACATAGAGTAGGGTAAGTGTACAATCGGTAGCAGGGCAAACAAAATTCAGAAGTAAATCCACTAAGCATGATACTCAGGGACCTACAAAAGATCAGTTCAAAATGAATTTCGAAGATGTGTGGATAGTAAAGTGCTTTTCCACTTTGGCAAACAACAGCAACCGTGGAATGGATGAATCAATGTAACTCGGTTAGCTCAGAACAAACACACACTAATCTGAGAGGCTGAGTATTAACCAACCCTTTTTCTAATCTAAGCTTTCTGACATTCAGTTTATAAACATGGGGTCTACTTATAAATATGCAGGGGGAAACTGAATCAGAACACTATCATGTAAAAGAAAGAAAGAAAAACAGCAATTAATTAATATGTATGTTTCCCTGCAGCATCTGAATATTTAAGACATCTTAAAATATTAACTGCATCAACTAAAATATTCATTAGCTTAATATATATATATATATCCAAGTCTTCTGCATTTAACCATAAGAATTCTAATTTCTATGCCCAGTCAAAATGTTGTGAAAACCTTCCAGATGCATGGTGTAATATTACACATTGTCACATTTGTCACTCTCCATTTCTACAAGCTTAACAGACCTGTGCACAAATGACTCATCTTGGCACAGCTTGCAGAGGGAGAGAGAAAGGCTCAAGAACAGAATTAAGTATCCAAATCCTTCTCAAAATGTGCACACTGTTAGATGTGGGTCGCAAGAAAACTGTCAAATATCATGTATCAATTAACTTCCTCCTGCCCCTAGGATAAAAGCTGGGTGTTTTTTAGTTTTTTTGCAGGACCACATAAATAATTTAAAAAGAAACACATCAGAGAGATTTCAGGAGGATCAAGGGGGAAAAATGAAAGCTGCTTTATTTGCTGATTCGTCAGCTGCAAAAGGTGTAGGCATACATTATTAATCCCTGTGTGTCTCGGTGTGTTCAAATACCCTTTGAAAGAGTAGTGATCAGTGGCAGAAATGAAAAAAACTAGGCAGCCATTTATTGTTTGTTTATTTTAAACATCAATGATTATCATTGATAATCATACAGCTCAATAATGAAATCATATTTTTTTGGGGGGGGGGGTTACATTGGGCTAAGAGAAGGATTCCCATTAGTGCAAGGGGAATTCCAACCCCCCCCCCAGGGGGGCATGTCCCCAGAGGCATCTCCATATCTGGTCTGAAGGGTTGGAAGCAACATCCAGAACAGATTTAGGGGATGCCTTGAAGGTTCTGTTGTGCAAGGAAAGAGCCTGGGCTGACGGAACCTTACTCTTAGCACTGCTCTGGAATACAAGCCACACACTGTGGCACAGAGACTTAATTCAAAACAAAACAAGGGAGAATACACTGAAACTTTGGTGAGAGCACTCCAGTGTACAAGGAACAAAACTAGGACCCTCGTACCTACGGGACCGCCTCTCCTGGTACAGCCTACGGAGGACCTTACGGTCTACAAATAATAACACCTTGGAGATCCCAGGCCTCAGAGAGATTAGACTGGCCTCAGCCAGGGCCAGGGCTTTTTCAGCCTTGGCCCCAGCCTGGTGGAACGCTCTGCCACAAGAGATCAGGGCCCTGCGGGATTTGACATCTTTCCGCAGGGCCTGCAAGACAGAGTTGTTCCTCTAGGCCTTTGGTCAGGGCTTGACCTGACTCCCCTTTTCTTTTTGTATAAGAACTAATATGAAAGAGGTCTCCCAGCATTCTCACAGGCCCATATAAGATCAGCGTAAACAGTTGTGCCAATGAGCATTTAGTGTTCCCAACCCTAACCCTGTGGAAAGCCATCTAATTAGACTTTAATTTGATTCTGACCTGTTTTTAGAAGGTAATTATTGTTTGATTTTATACTAATGTTATATATTTGATGTTAGCCGCCCTGAGCGCAACTTCGGCCGGGGGGGGGCGGGATATAAATAAAAGTTTATTATTGTTGCTGTTGTTGTTATTTAGAATACAGTATTCTACATTGTCATTTTTCTTTCTGTAAATGATGTGGGGATCTTGAGTTGGTAAGAATTTGTACAATGGCACTGTTGCCAATATAAATGGAGATTTTAAAATTTCTATAGTTATTGGCCAATCAAAGAAGGTGCAGACAAATAACTTTCCTCCTCTCTTGCAACAAGCTGGGGATGACAAAATCTCTGCCAGCAACAAATGTAGGGGTGCGTGCTGGCTCTGAGCATACCCCAAATTACAAGATGAATCAAGGGTGATTCAGGGAACGTTCTCGCGAGTTGGATCACACAATTAACAAGGTGTTTTGAGAAAAATCAGAGACTCTTTACACTTCCAAGGTGGATAAATTGTTATTCAGCTACAGTATTACATTTCAAGTCCTAACCTGTGGGTATAAAACCTATGCCGCTAATGTTTTAAAGGGATAGTCTTCAGATCCTTGCTGTATATCTTCAAAAGCTAGTGGAAAATCTGACATACCTGACTTATTTAAAAGAATTCCAGTTGTATAAAGAAAATGGTCCACTTTCAGAAACTGCTGTGGCACTGTAAGGTAAGCTGTAACATTTGTGATATGGTGGTTCACAGGAAGTTTTATTAAATATTTTGGAAACTGAACACTTGGTTGAGATTTGGCATCTGAAAAAGAGGAAGAATTCAAAGCCAGCAATTTCACAGTGCTTCTTTCAAAGAGTTAACACTTTTGATTGGCAAAACTTTTAACTGGCATTCAAAAATTAATGTTCAAGCATGAACCACTTGCACCTCTTATCAATGTGCATCTTATATGAGCATTCAGGTAATATGCTACATTTGGGTGTTGAGACCCATAAGAGTATCTTCGTATAGAACCTAGGCTTCTATCTATTCCAGACTCTCAATACAGTATGTCTAACAAATGATTTTTAAACTCCCTAACTATAACCTTGTCATACCACAGATACCCATGCCATCCAAACCTTAAATTGTGACCTTCTAATTCCAAATTTATTTTATTTCTCAAGGTCACCCACTTCTTCATCCAAACTAGGCAACTGGCTGCAAAGTACAGTTTCAAGTCAGACAGTCCCAATCCTCCCCTTTCCTTTGCATCTTGCTGTAAGGGTAAAGGTAAAGGGACCCCTGACCATTAGGTCCAGTCGTGGCCAGCTCTGGGATTGTGGCACTTATCTCGCTTTATTAGCCGAGGGAGCCGGTGTACAGCTTCCGGGTCATGTGGCCGGCATGACTAAGCCGCTTCTGGAGAAGCAGAGCAGCGCACGGAAACGCCGTTTATCATCCCACCGGAGCGGTACCTATTTATCTACTTGCACTTTGACGTACTTTTGAACTGCTAGGTTGGCAGGAGCAGGGACCGAACAACGGGAGCTCACCCCATCGCGGGGATTCGAACCGCCGACCTTCTGATCGGCAAATCCTAGGCTCTGTGGTTTAACCCACAGCGCCACCCGCGTCCCTGCAACTTGCTGTACTTTCAGTTTAACATGTTTTTTTACCTTTCCATAAAAACTTAGATAAATCTTTAGTACTGCTGTTACTTACCAGATAGTTTCCCAGTAATCAAAACTGTATCATCAAACAACCATATATTTGCCTGGCTTTGGGGGAACAGTGAGAGTGTGACTGATGAATATACTGTGGGAAGACAAAATAATAGGAATACATTACTACAAAGGTTTATGTACTGGAAAAGAAAGCTAGAAAAAAGACTTACAGTTCTGCAGAGTGGTAAAATTTAGGACACCACAGTGATTGATACAAAAGAGGACTGGTATTTCACATGGAAACCAGGAAATCAAAAGCCTTTGTTTCCTGCTGTAAATTTGCAAGAGTTTCTTACTATGTGCAAACTGGGTTTATGACCCTTACTTTAAACAAAACTAGAGTTTAAACTAAGCAGAGTTTCTCCACTAAGAATATAATGAGGCAATCTGATTAGTTTAAAGTCATCAGTTTCAAAACTATATGCCTACGCACAAGCTGTTATTTTTATGCATTAGTTTATGTTGGGAATTTGTTTTAGCCTTTCTGCTTTGGTATTTTGGAGGGAAAATAATATAACAAAACAGAAGAGGCATTAAAAAAGGATGCTTTAGTTGAGATTTCTGCATTGCATGGGGTTGGACTAGATGACATTTAGGGTCCAACTCTATAATTCTATGACCTATAGCACAGGGTAAGAATTGTGCCATTCCCAACTCATCAGGAAAACACATGATTATCGTTTGAGACAATATGCTCCAGTTTCACAAACTGTTCAACCTCCTTCAAAATAATTCAATATTGTATTCAATATTTGGGGCAGACCTGCATTAATTACAGTATTTTCATGGAAGCATTTGATATATATTTTATATCTCTTTCAAGACGGCGGCATTTACCTTTGCAGTTGCATTCAGCACAACATACTTTTGTGTGACTTCATTAAGTCACATTCATTTGATGAAAATTAGATGTGCATTCAACTTAATAGGATTTTAAAAGGGGCTTACTCACTTGGCATTCTTCCAGTCTTCCAAGGCAAAGGTGTTAACATATAACCATCTTTATAAGATGCAATAGTTAAACTTAGACCTAGTTGATAGGGAACTTGTATCAATACTGCTCCATTATTTCCAGTCAGCGTGGAATTTGTTTTTGTGTAGTTGACAAACACTTCCACAATCGCTTGGCTTAAATATTGATGGCTGATGATGTCATTGACTTGCACTTTCAGTGTAAACATAGATCCTAAGTAAGACAAAAGGAGAAAGACAATCATCAATGTTATATATGCTTGGAAAGCTTGCTAGGGATGGGCTTTTTTTCCCTTTCCCTTAAAGAATGGCAAACTGCCACATGCAGCGCCTTACTTGGATGTGTCTGGAGTCTTGGAAGCTTGACTACCCTACGTTCTCCTACAAATGGACCTTGAGCTTGTTTGGAGGTTCTAGCAGGGGAGCGCAGCTATCGTATACCCTTGACCGAAGAACGGTACACTCCTTCTATCTGGGATGGTCGTCCTCTTCCACCGAGCGCGCAGCTTCGGGAGGGACGCACATGGAGCGGTGAGGGAGGAAGGGGACACCCGCCTAGCCAGCCAGATCAGCCAAATCAACCCTGGCGATCAATGGGGTGACAGATGTCGCAGCCAGATTGCCCTCACATCCGGGATGGGCTTTCCTAGTTCAAAATAATGCTTTTTTTCACTCCAGAAGAAAATGGTCCAACTAAGATATAAGAGCTGGAGACTTTAAATATGAATTCTTGAGGAAATACACTAATGTAGTTCACTCAATGGTAACTTGATTTGGAATAAGTGCACACATCTGCTTAAAACAGGTCAGGATCAGACCGAGAAGAAAGCACAGTTCATACATTACTGGGTTGTAGACTTTATTCCTACAAATAAACTTGCATTTCACCACATACCTCCAGTAAGTCATGCACTGGTTTTGCACATATCACCATATACACAGGACCGGTTCATACAACTTTCAAAAAAGGAAGAAAAAGGAGAAGATATGGACTGGGCCATTGCACATGCACAGTGCATCCAGCTATGTTGCACATTACAAGAGGTGCATAGTGGAGGGGAAGGGTGAGTATCTAATACACCACCAAGCAAGGTGGACTAAATTTAATCAAGTTTCCCATTTCAAAGCTCAAACATTTCCTGAAG
Organism: Podarcis filfolensis; assembly: GCF_964270895.1. NCBI lineage: Eukaryota > Metazoa > Chordata > Lepidosauria > Squamata > Lacertidae > Podarcis > Podarcis filfolensis. The sequence continues at coordinate 26,652,407 of NC_139604.1, read as the reverse complement.
AAGCATACAGTCTCACTGGTTGCTGTAACAATGAAAACATGTTGGTTTGCGTCCAAATAGAGCCTTTATACAATTTAGGATCTTAATCTAAAACCATTGCTCATATAGGCGTAATGCTCTGTAGAGTGCTATCTGCTTAGAGATGAGCCCTTTGCTTGGTTATTTCCACCAAAAGAGCACTAAGGTCCTGAGCATTCATTTGTCATGGGATAGGTTCTCCTAGATTTGTTTAGAAATAGCAGCTACAGGGACCCCTCCTTATTCCCCCTCCACACTTTTCCCACTGGACATCCTTGCCTCCTGGAGGTGCCATTTGCTGCAATGTCTAATGCTGAAATCCTGCACCTACTTATATAGGAGCAATCCTGACTATTCTATAAATATGGGCTAGTAGGAAGTGGGCAAAATAGCATTTCCCTACAAGACAGAAAGGAAATACCCATGCTCTCTACATGTCAAGAACCATATACATTCATAACTTGAAAACTAAAGCAACTACCATGCTTTAGTAATAAGAGGGCAAAAAAGAGGAGTGCAATATCATTCTGTGGATTATCCTGTGAGATACGGAATGGCATCTCCTAAAATCTGTGATTGTTTGATAGTCTCTGGATCTAATAGTTTTTATTGCTATATAAGGTGGCTTATATTAGGGATGTGGGTGGCGCTGTGGTCTAAACCACTAAGCCTAGGGCTTGCTGGTCGGAAGGTTGGCGGTTCGAATCCCCAGTGACGGGGTGAGCTCCCATTGCTCGGTCCTAGCTCCTGCCAACCTAACAGTTCGAAAGCACACCAGTGAATGTAGATAAATAGGTACCGCTCTGGCGGCAAGGTAAACGGCGTTTCCATGCGCTGCTCTGGTTTCGCTGCATTTTAAACTGTATTCTAACTTATATTTTAATCAACTGTTTTTGTTTTTGTTTTGTTTTTGTTTTTACTGTATTTATATTCAGTGTTAGCCGCCCTGAGCCCGGTCTTTATTTTTTATTTAAAGCTGTTTTCCTGTCCTGGACCCATTTTTCACTTGTGTCTTTGGAAATTTATGGTTTGTTTGTTCAAGATCTAAAACACTATCTTACTGAGTAGTGAAAACAGTTATTGTACCAATATATTCCAAGAGGGGATGGTATTAGTGAGCTTTCTTTTTATTCATGACTGGTTGAATAAACCAGTTGTGTAGGAGTGAAAACATTTGTTGTGAGTGTGCCGTCTCTGCTTCTGAGACTGCTTTAATCACTAAGGTGCACGTTTACTAAAGCAGAAAAGTGAAGGGGGTGAGGGATGAACAATGGAATAAAGCAATTTTAAAAGCAGTTTAAAAGTTGTTTGGTTTGCTTGTTTGTTTGTTTACAGCCTGCCAATAATCCTTCGACAGAGTGACTCAATTAGAAACAGTAAAACGGTTCACTTTTCCTTGGATGTTAACTCATCAAGTAAACCGTATATGCAGTGCTGTCTACCAAGCATTCATTATAATCACTGCTAGCAAAGTGATGAACACTGAAGCAGCAACACCAACAATGGATGATTTTCCTGTTAATTTTTACTGGATATATTTTGTGCCACGTTATACATTACACACAAGTGCATTTATTAACCCAACAGCTACTTCTTCTAAAGAAAAATGGCTTCAGGAAGGGCAATTTGGGGGGGGGGATAAATAGAGGGCAGAGAGGTGAAGGGGGGTGCATCAATCTTTCCCCATTTGCCACTTTCCATCTCCTCTCACCCCTTCTCCATTCCAAATCTCTATACCTGAAACTGCTTGTCCCTAGGATGTGTGTAATGTTTGATTTGGCTTTTTATCTTACCTCCCCCTTCTCTGCATACAAGATTTGACATAAAATCAGTGTGGTGATCTTTCCTTCCTTTTAAAATCTCCCCTATTTTGAAAATGCCAGGCATACGCTTACGATTTATTTCCTGAAGGCTGCCTCTAACATGCATTTCCATCTCACAAGCGAAGCAGCTGTGAGCCCCCACACTGGGTGATTTGTTTGGTCTTAGCTGACTGAACAACCATCATTTTCCATGTCTCACTCTTGATTCTGTAGAACATGCTATTTCCTGATCAGCCTTATTAGGGATACAAAAGGTGCACTGACCTATAAAGAAGAAATCAGTTATTCCGAAGTTAATCAGGCCCTGTAAACCCAGCATGGATAGTGTTATTGTAGGGCCAACAAGAAGGGAATTTGTACTCTACACGGAGTCAACACACAATATGTGTGGGGGTTTTTTTTGGGGGGGGGGGTTCCACTCCAGTGGTTTGCCTGAACCAATGGTACCACATTGCCACCATTTAATATCACTTATGCCCTTTCTACCTTTAACTTACCAATAACCCTGGTAAGTAACTGTGGGATAGAGGAGTGATAGAAGGCCCGGCAGATATAGTTACAGTGGTACCTCTGGATACCAATGGGATCCATTCCGGAGCCCCGTTTGCATCCTGAAGTAAACGTAAGACGTGACTGCGCGTTTGTGCGTGTCATATTTCACCGCTTCCACACCTGATGTCATTTTGAGCGTCTGCGCATGTGCGAGAGGCAAAACCCGGAAGTAACACACTCCGTTACTTCCGGGTCGCCGTGGAGCGTAACCTGAAAATATTCATCCCGAAGCTACTTCAACCCGAGGTATGACTGTACTATATTTAACAAATATATTGATGTTTATTAATTATGAGATTTTGTATGAGATGTGGTTACTTTATGATGTGGATTCTCCTCCCTTGGAGGTTTTTAAGCAGTGGCTAGATGCTTAAATCTGTCATGGATGCTTTAACTGAGATTCCTGCTTTGGAGGGGGTTGAACTAGATGACCCCCCCCCCCGGGCCCCTTCCAACTCTCTGATCCTCTGTCCCTCAATAGAACAAACGAGTTTACTTGACAAGTCACAGGCCTAAGGTAAAATTATCTATAAATTGGTAGAAGGGCAATGTGTTAAGGTTGCTTTTGTTTGTTAAATTGCCAATTGCATATAAGTGTGCTTTACTTTGATACACAGCCTTTTTGTATGACATCGTTACAATATACATTTCAGGAGAAGAAAGTTCTGAATTGATCATACATTCATTTGAATGTGATTTGCAAATCTTGGATTTGAACTTTATAATGCACACAAGCTATTTTAAATCAAGAGGAGAAGACAGGTTTGTCAAAACTTGTTCCTCCCCATGAAAAATGCAGGTCACAAACCACCACACATCGGAATAATCTTGATATCTTTCTTCAGTCAAATACACCCCAAAGGCTATATTTAGCATACCCTTGCATCAAATTATTTAATTCAGCATTTAGAGCAGGCATTCTCATATTCTTATTCTACGGGGGGGGGGGGGGGAGTCAAGCCTCATCACAATTAGTGAAAACACAAACGATGGGAGACAGCTGGTACATATTCACTTAATTACTGCTACTGTTCAGTGCTTATTGAGCAGAATGTTAGCTAGGTGTTATACAAATGTGTCACAAAGTCCCTACTGAGAGAGCTTACCGGTGAAGCTATCACCAGTTTGGTGGCAGTTTGGTCCCACTCGAAAAATGCTTTCGTTATGTTGTTAGAAATGCAAGTTCAAATGTTACATCTGCAGACCAGTACAATATTGTCCAGTGTAGTTATCTCTGTTTGGGGCTGTTTTGCTTCTCCTGCTAATTATGCTAATCAGGACCAGAAGTCTGCCATATGGAATGCTAGGAATCAGCACAGTCCCTGTGTAGCTTGCAGGGCAGAGGTGGCTAACCTGAGGCCCTCCAGATGTTGTTGGACTTACAACTCTTATCATCCCTGACCAGGGTCAAAGCTGGCTGGGGCTGAGAGGAATCCCTCCTCATTTGCAGGGCCACAGGTTCCCTCTCTCTGAAGTAGTACTGGACACCTGAATCTCCATGCATCACAGACTCAGCCAATCCTTTGTCTGAAGCAGCTGGAGTAAACTTCTATTGCAAAGCAAACAGAAAATGATTTCCCCTCCACTCCCCAGCAGAAGGCATATGCAAAGTATACAATACTAGCAGTATGATGTAAATAAAAAAGAGTAAATGGTGTCCTTTTAAAAGTAATTTCTTTTTGGTCAAAGAGGGTAGAAGGTAGAGGAATATATATTTTGAAATGAATGCTTTACATAAACCACGGAAGAGGTTTAGCTGATTGTTATTAAAATTCTTTTGAATAATAATAACTTGTGTGTCTCATAAACTGTTTTAATACTATATACAGAAGAGAATAATTTTCAATTGTCCTTTATCTCCAAGGCAAATGCTTTATTTATTTATGGAAAGATCTTTTATCCAGCCTTTCCATTTTAGCAAAAGCACACAAGGCAGCTAACATTCATTAATTATAGAGGCCAATCAATAACGAATTAAGAATGAATGTTAATTAAAATATTAACAAATGAACGGGGGGGGGAGGTAAAAAAACATTTCTGATCAAAAGTTAAAAATAATGCCTGCCAGCATAAAAATGTTTTTCAAATGACATTAAGTGAAGTCACCAAACAAATCTTAGAACTGTAGAGTTGGAAGGGACCATGAGGATCATCTAGTCCAACCCCCTGCAATGCAAGAATCTTTCACCTAAAGCAGGGCTTGAATCCACAACCCTGAGATTAAGAGTCTCATGCTCTACTGAAATCGCCCAAGGCGGAACTGTTCTACAACCCAGGAACTGCCATGGAGACTCCTCCCTTTTGTCTCTTCATGGTCAGCGGCATCTCAGGACAAAAAGGCCTTCTGGGTGATCTTATTGGTTGGGGAGGATCACACAGGAGCTAATCCTTTGAGTACCTTGGTCCCAAACCATTTGGGGTTTTTAAAGATAACAAATGGCAGTTTGTTATGATTGGTAAAATTTTGTAGCACCACCACTTCCAAATTTGCATGGGAAACCAGTGGCCATCCACATACTGTTGGATGACAGCTCCAATCATAATACCATTGGCCATGTTGGCTGGGGTTGATAGGAACTGGAGTCCATCAACATCTGGAAAGCCAGAGGTTCCCCATTCCTGCTTTGCCTAACTATCTGTGCTTTGCCCAACTATATAGCAAGGGTAGAGGGAGAACACAACCAAGGAACAAACCCAACTCTAGTTGTTAAGTATTGTTTTGCCAGGACTGTGATAAGACAAGGGTTAAACTGACCCACTGGCAATTCTGAAGGGTTTTTGTCTCAACCATTACAACAGCTAATGAGTTTTCGTAATATACGCTGCAGTAATTTATTCAGGAGAAATAAAACAGCTTGGAAGCCTTCCAAAGTTTAAGAATTACCCTGAATATATATGTGTGTGTACCATGAATGCTGCACTAACACAAAAATGGTATTGAACATCTTGATATATACCCAGGACACATTCAACACTCAATCATGGCCACATAAAGGAGCTTTTTATCTCCTGACTTCATTTTAATGACCTAAAAAGCCAATGAGTTTCTCTATTTTCTAAAACAGCATTATCACAAGCTTTAATGGTTAGCACAGAAGAAAAAGCCTACAGTAGAAATAAAACAAACATTCCTTCACAACCCAGAAGCAACAACCCTTAACAATAAGTAAAATGTGCTACACAAGCACAGGTTTCTGGAACTGTGTGGTCCCCTACTGTGTAGTAAGTTACAAAGAAAATGTGCACACTCAAGAACTCATTTGGTAATAGGAAAGGCATAAATAACCTGTGCTAAGTGATCCTGCATTGGCATTCTTGGGTGAGAACAAAAGAATTACTTTGCTGGATCAGCTCACAGTTCAACCTACTCCAGCACCCTCTGCAAAATTCTCAGCAACTAGCAAGTTGGAGATGGTACATTAAAAACTAGACAGCAGTCCCCCAAAGGACCACAGCTGACCTTTTGCAGGGGTGAGGAACCTGCACCAGGCATGCAAGATGAATATCACTGTCATAGCTGAAAAATGCAGCAGTGCTTAATGACTTTATAATCAACAAAATAAAAGGAACCCATCACAAAAACTACCTTTGCATTCCTATTACGTTTTGGGGCAGAAATCAGCCTTGCAAATAAAACCACAAAAACCCGTCCCCTGAAAATTAACAACCTGCTGAGGTTTCCATCATTTTTCTAGTCGCCTATTCCATTCCTCAGATCGTGAAGCTGAGGCTCCAATACTTTGGCCACCTCATGAGAAGAGAAGACTCCCTGGAAAAGACCCTGATGTTGGGAAAGATGGAGGGCACAAGAAGAAGGGGACGACAGAGGACAAGATGGTTGGACAGTGTTCTCGAAGCTACAAACATGAGTCTGACCAAACTGCGGGAGGCAGTGGAAGACAGGAGTGCCTGGCGTGCTCTGGTCCATGGGGTCACGAAGAGTCAGATACGACTAAACAACAACATTCCATTCCTCTGATGGGGGTGGGGGCAGGTACTTCCTGTGGCAGCCCACTAGGTTTCTCTGATGTGCACAGATGGCAGGCAGAGCACGCCATCCCCCCTGCACCATGCACTTGGCTGCATGCAAATACTTATCACCTGTGCCCACCAGGCGAGTGCTTAAATGCAAGGCTGGCAGAACTAAGCATTACATGCATCTCGGTGTAAGGAAAGCTCAGTGTCTCAGTTTTCTTTGGAAACAGAAAATGCACTGTATGTGTATGTATGTGTGTGCATGTGTATGCTTAATGCTTTTCTAGCAGAAGCAGCTGATGGGGCCTTCTTGCACACATCTGTGTGCAATATGGTGGAAGGAATATGTTCTTAGAAGGGGGAAGGCCTAGCTCAGTGGCACAGCACATGCTCTGCAGCACACAAGAGTCTCAGCTTTAATCCTGGCACTTCCAGTTTAAAGATTTCAGCGACGGAGGCCTGATCTGTACCGCCAGTCAAAGTTGGAAGTACTGAGCTACAGGGGACCAATGGTCAGACTCAGTTTAAGACAGCTTCATATATGAATGCTGGTGGGATGGAGTAGGGAGAGAAACATAATTTTTGTCAATAAGACTTTCCAGTGAAGGCTATGGGCTATTTACAAGCAAGTAAATAGAGGAGACTGCTTCCTCCCACCACCACCAGTAAAAAGAAAACCCATCAAGGCTAATGCCTTAAATTCTAGGTTTTGGCTAAAAAATCATTCCAATGCTAATCTAAGCATACCAGAAAGTAAAAGGCAGCACCCCTTACCACATTTTTCATGGCAAACTGGCTATCTGTCAATGTTGGAGGAGTGCAGTAATACTAAAACAAATGTATGGCCAGGACCTACTAACAGCTGCCATAAGGCAAGAAGCACCATATGGGGCAGTGTCCACAAGTATCCCTGGAGGTTAACTGAAGCTGAAGCTCTGATCAGCAACAATTAGGTATGAAATATATAATGGAGTACAAGCTCTTCCAGTCCCCCCCCCTTCCCTTTCAGTGACAAAGCATGGAAACAAGCCTCAGCAGACAAATAAGGGTACAGACCAGCCTCCAGATCCAGCTTACTAGCAGAACTGCTTGTGTGATTTTGCCAACGCATTTGGACATTTATTGATTGTGAGTATTATGCAGCAAACATCACCTTACATTGTGCTATTCAAATCAGGCGACGGCATGCACAAAGCTGGACATCTCTAAAAAGATATGCTATTTCCCAACATCCCCTTTTCCGTTTCACAAATGTTATGTATGAGACACCCACTGTCAAATTAATTCAGGCTCTGCCCATGGAACTTAAAAGCTACATCCACTATAATAAATAATATATGTCCAATAAAATATTTAAAGGCCAAAGTTGATATTTACATGAAAGCAGGCTGATTTGTGGAAACAGTGTTTTCTCTCAACATTGTTCACTAAATTTTTCATAGGAGAATAATCAATGGAGACAAATATAGAGAGGCGCGAATAAAGAAGAGGGTAGGCAACCAATGAGCTTTTCAAAAGAACTATAATAATGTGTTGGCTCGACTCCTTACATACAATCGTCATGAAACAGACTCTATAATTCAAGAGGAATTATAAACCCAACATTTCAAGGCTGCTTTAAATGCCAAGAAGGTCTGCATACTGTTGTGACAAAAACAAAGCGATTAAGAAAAAAATCTTAACAGAAAATAAAGACTTCAGATAAATAATCAAGAAGCCAAGGGCTCTCCCCCAACAATCATTTATTTTCCACACAATGAAGACATAATGGCTGCTCATTTGTTCTGGCAGATTCAGTCATGGTCCATCAATGTAGCATAGCACCTCAATTGTGGACGGCTGGAGGAACAGGGGTGTGGGGTGTGGTACAGGGGTGAGGAACCTGTGGTCCTCCAGCTGTGATTGAACTCCTACTCCAACCAGCGGCAGCCAGCATGGCCAATGATCAAGGGTGATAGGGCATTCAAGTCCCAACAACATCTGGAGGGCCACAGGTTAACCACCCCTGGTGTAGTAGATAATGTCAGACTTTTGATCAGAGATCTGGGTTGTGCAGCACTGGACCTTCTCTCTCAGGATTAAGAGAATAAAATGGGCATATGTTCTAAACTCCTTGCAAGAACAGCTGCCCACAAATGCAAGATTAATATTATTCACAGATATAGCACTGCCATTGCCCCTGCAGCACTTTTTTTTCTGATCCTACGCGCTACATTGCCACATGGGTTAAAAGAACCCTGAGGACCTTCTTGGCAGGAATTCGCAAATGCCATTGCTATTGGCAACCAGGATTCTCTTCCTGGTAACAGCTTTGTGGCCAAACGTAAGACAAGAAACTCCTGAATTAGTCACATAACACAGAACTCACAAGGCGCAGGGGGGGAGAGGAGCTCTCACTTTGCAGGAGACAGATTCCCTGCCCCAAGTCCAGGCTGCAAGACACATTTTAAATGCAAAGAGCAATCTGTTGCAAATTCGTGTTGCTTCTCCCTGTACATCAATTCAGAATTTTCCCATTCCTCTGCCCTTGGCTGAAGTCTTGGTCCATACTCTAGTAATCTCCTACATCGACTACTGCAACCTTCTACCTTGGTCTTCCTATCACAGCCTTCTCACATCTATCAAAAACTCCCCTGACCACGTTTTCCTACACTGACTCCACATGACACCCCTTCCTCAAATTCTGTTGCTTGGCTTCCAGCATGGACTCCATGGCCCTTACCTTTAAAGGTTGTCATGAACTTACCCACTCTAGTTTTGGTTTTTATTCCTGTAACATACCTGCTTAATAATAATAATAATTTTTACTTCCACTCCCCCATTTCCATCCTCAGCTGCCTAAAGGTATCTTGCTTGCTAATAGGGCTTCAACCATCCTCCCTCATTGCCTCCTGTGCTAAAAGTATCTGCTTGAATATTCATGCAGTGCTACCTTTCACTCTTCACTTCTCAAAACACACCTTGTTTTGAAACCTTTGGTTTCAAATCAGCTGTAACTAAAGTTAGTTATGTATAACACCATTTGCTCACGTTCAGCTCTTCCTGCCTTTGTCTCTCCCTTCCCACCCACCTGTCTTATTTTAGAATGTGAGCTCCTTGCTGGCAGAAATAGGTCTGATGTTTCGTTTATAAAATCATGCAATGCATAATGCATAACCCAAAATAATAAAATTAGGGTGGAGACACAAGAGTGCGCGATCTTGTTAAATTCTAGGTGGGAATTCTAGGCAAGGGGGAATTATTCCCCAAGTAACCTAATTGGCATAACTACTTTTGATACAATTCTAAAGTGCAACCATTCCATGGACAGATGAATGGTGTTTTGGTTATGACACAAGATTAATCCTGAGAACAAAGGACAAAAATGAAAGGACAAGACTGGGACATCAATTCAGAAACATAAAGCTCTGCCGTACAAATAATTTCTTTAGCCCAGAAGAGCATTTTCTGTTACCTTAAATGACTTCACATTTCTGATGCAAGCAATTTATAGTATTTCATTAATACTAGTGGTAACAGAACTGTGATGTGCAAGGTTTGATATTAGAATATGTGAAATATCTAGAAAGAAAATGTAGCGGAACATGAAATGCACGTTTTAAAGAGGTATAGGCAATGCAATTCTATTTTGTCTAATCAGAAGGAAATTCCACTGACTGCAGTGGGACGTAAGTGTGCACGAGATTGCAGCTTTAACTTATTGACTCTCCTATATGCTGGCGGTATAAATGTATTCTTAGTTAAATAAATGGATGCCAACTTCAATACAGTATTAGTCAAGCTTGGCGATTTCAAAGTTTTAGCACTGTTCACTTAATATGAGTATAAACATGTTAAAGCAGATCACTCTCTAGGCTAGGGCATCTTTTTTTTTTTAAAAAAAAAAAGCAGACTAAATATTTCATAGTGCAAATTACCCTAATTTGAAACGAAAATTTTTCAAAGGCAAAATTTCCCAGAAATCCCATATTCATGCCTAGAGGAGGGCTGCCTTGCTGCTTCCCAGCTATAGTATCTGAAATATCTTTGAATCTGAAATATCCATGAACACTTTCCAGCACACATAAAATGTCCCAGCCAGGCCAAGCTTGTACAGAGGCACTGTTTGTATATATTGGCTTTTTTTATATCATGATTGTGAATGCTGCTGCCATCGTTTGCATCACCACAGCCCCATTTCCCCCCCAGTCTGCCACAATCATGCTAATCCCAGGGGTCACAAACACTGTGCAGCACCCACAAGAAGCCTATTGTTTACACAAAAGGTGAATCCTGCTTGGCCAACAATGTAGCAGAAGTCCTGTAGATGCCCAAGCTACTTGAATGGGGGTCTCTGGGGAGTGAGGATAATAAATAATAACAATAACAATAACATACCCCACCCATCTGGCTGGGTTTCCCCAATCCTTAGTACAGTGTCAAGGTTTCAACAATGTGAATAGAGGCTGCCAGCTCAGAATCCAAAATAATGTGCCAACAGGTAGACGTAGAACCTTAGGTCCAATTAAAGTATTAAGAGTAACCAAAATCCCCAGAGAGAAGATGTGTTCAGTTGGGTTGTATGCCGACTTTGTGTGTACCCCAACTTATGAGGCAAACTGGGGTGATTGTGGGAAGGTTCTCATCTCTCGAGTGTAAAATCTGGTTGTTAACAAGGCATCTAGAGACAGACCACAGATTCTCCAATCTTCTGTATAATACCCCCAAACAGGGTTCAAAATTACCGGTAGCATTTTCCTTGGAAAATACTTTCCCACATAAAAGCAGATGTGTAGCAGCAACCCCTGTTTGGAAATATGTGGACACAACACTGCACCAGATAGTTTTCCGGGTCACAGCAGTTTATCTTGGCAGTGATGACACTGCTGTTATATCTGTCAAAGGCAGCTGAACTTGTGAAAATACTGTCATTTAATAATGTCCCATTGCAATACGTAGAAGGAAAGGGAGGGCTCATGCTCAGCACTCGAAATGTGCGGTATCAGTCTTCCCCAGTCTGGGTCCTCTCCAGATGTTTTGGACTAAGATGCTCATAATCCCTGACTGTGAGCCATGCTGGGTGGGGCTGATGGGAGTTGGAGTCCAAAACATCCAGAGGGCACCTCCTTGCCACATCCTCCCCTCTCAAGGTCTACAGGCTTCTGCAATTACTGGTAGTTTGGTTTGTTTCGAAGAAGAAGAAGAAGAAGAAGAAGAAGAAGAAGAAGAAGAAGAAGAAGAAGATCAATTGTATATTTTGGGGGCAGTGTTAGAAACTGGGATAGAAAAGCTAGGAGCCAAATGGCTCCTGGGACCTGGGTTGTGGGCGCTAAAACAGAATGTCTAGTCGCCATTGGGGGACACACCACTTTTTATTTATTCTTTTTGTAAGCATAAACTAATATGTGATTCACATAAGTGACACATTGTTAATATCATATTTTTAACAGAAATTGTTAAACATGTTTAATATAGTGTTTACAATAAAATATACTTCAGTTTTCAAAACACTCTACTCTTTATTGTTAAACTCCTTAACATATTGCCTATCCTTAACATATACTTCGAGGCTTCAAAGCACAAACATTTCAGTAATCCTTGAGTGTCAGCCAGGTGCAAAAAAAATGGCATCCAGACCTTACCATCCATTTCTAATACTGTTTAAATTGAGTAGAGAATGTAAATCCTGCTGCCTTCCAGTAGATCAGATCCACCTGACATTATATCCATCCCACAGAACAAAAAGCGGTTCCTGACCCCTGCTCTATATCATTTATGAATAAATTTAATAATACCAGTACCAATACAGATCCTTAGTGGATCCAACTTCTTACCTTCCCCTGTTTTGCAAACTGCCCATCAGCTGTTTCCTGTTATTCAACCAGTTACCAATCTGTCAGAGTTGCCCTGTTTTTGCAATGCTAAGTATATTCATGAGAAGCTTTAACAAAAGCTTTCTGGTAACTCCCAAAGGCTGCCAGAGCAGAACTTCCCTTTGTAGAAGCCATGTTCATTCATTCTCTGCAAGGCTTATTCTTCACTGTTTTTAATCATTGTAGCTTCAAACATCTTTCTACCATTTTACTTGGGGCAGATGTGAGGCTACTAGACCTGTAATTTCTTGGATTCACCTGAGATCCCTCATTAAAAGCTGGTAATAATATTGGTTATCTTTCACTCCTCTGATAAGGAAGCTGGTTTCAAGAACAAGTTGTCTAATTTTTTGCTAGAAGAGCCAACAGTTTCACATATGAATCCTTTCAAAAAGCTCAGGGGTTTGCCATCTACGCTTGATAATTTACTAATTTTAATGTACTGATGAACAGAATTTCATCTAGTCATTTCTATTTCACTTTTGTTTTATTGTGCCTTTCTTCAGAAAATTGGGTTGAGAACTATTTAACATCTTCCACAGTGAAGACAGATGCAAATAATTAATTCAGTTTCCTTGCAATTTTCCTAATTCATTCACCCATCTGTTGCATAATGGTCTAACTGCTTGTCTGATTTTCAATACAATGAAATAAATTATCAACCTTAATGTTTTCAGCAATATGTTCCTCATATTGCATAGGTCTTAGTGTCGGTTGACTCCCCTGTCAAGTTTTGTGCTCCTTTCTATTCTCTTCATTTGGCTAACATTCAGTCTTGCATTTAGGCATTCTAGCTGAGATTCCTGCACTGCAGAGGGTTGGACTAGATGACCCTCAGGGTCTCTTCCAACTTTACAATTCTGTGATTCCATGATATGATTCTGTTACTGTAATTTTAAATAATCTCAAGAGCATCCTTTTGTCCATCCTGAGCCTGGAACCAGCATGTTTAAATTGAAAAAAACACAAGTCATAATATAATTTAGGAGGTGTGCAACCAAAGCACAACCGCTACAAAGACCTTTTTAAATTCACTGTTTGTTGTCCATGGTCATGTATTTGGCATCCAAATGTGACTCTAATGAGTAAACATGTTTGCTCCCCTCCTCTTATTTTAGCCACATTTTCAAGAGGTTTACAACCACAGTATTAAAAGCAACAATTATTTTACTCAAGCTCAATGTAACTTAAACTGCTCTGTTTATTCTCCATGGAATAAAATGGGAATCATTTTGGAGCTAAAGCATCTTAACTGTAATGGTTTAGTCATATGATTATATGTTTCACAGGAATACCAGCTTCCTTAAGCACTTAAAGAAAGTGCCATGGCTTCATTATGTAACAAGCATCTCGTTGAACCTGCAGCTATGGACCTCCAGTTGTCCCTGGACTACAACTCCCATCATCCCTGCCCACTGGAAATGATGGCTAAGGCTGATGGGAGCTGGAGTCCAACACAATATGGAGGGCCCTCAGTTGGCCATCCCTGCTCTGAGGAGTTATGGCTCTACTTAAGGCTTAAATAACAAGGATCTGAAGGAAGTACAAATCTACAGGCATCTTAGTTGCAAACAAGGATTCTCAAACAAAGCTTTAATCACCAATTGCTATGGTACAGGAGCATTTGCAATGCAAGGCTGATTCTAGAAACAAGCCAGAAACATCACATTTCTGCATACGCTACTGCCAGGAGGGGAGGGAAATGACACATTTTCTTGCTCAGCAGAGAATTCTGAAAAACAAGTGAGCTCATAGATTTTGCCAGTCATCGAAGACGTTTTAACATAAACTAGCCATTTCGCACCAGCACAAATTGACTGAGCTAAGCTTAACAAACAGTATTACCTTGGAAGCTAAAGACTAAGCGAGCACATCTTTTTGGATCTTGACCTATTTCCCTTAAAAACAACAACAACACTGCTGTATCCAAAGAGTAAAAAACAAGGGAGAGAAAGCCAACAAGGGGAAAGGGAGAGAAGAAGAATTCTGATTAGAAAAAGAAAAAATACCATTATTTGGCATTAGAAAATGCAGACAGAAACATCAGCAGCCAGTGTTTCATTTTTGCAAATTAGATCACCAATGATGTATCACAAATCACCAGATGTGCAACTTCCTTGTTGGATGTGTCATACTCTGCACATATATTTGAACTCATGCCAAGTGAGAGCACAAGATCCATTAAATCAAAAATGAATAAATTATAAAATGGTGAATTCAAACTCCAACTGATTTTCCTCAATATACGATGTTCAGGTAAGAAAGCTCATTTTGAGCTGCAAGAAATCCCAAGACACTTTCATCTCCCTTCTAGTTAAACAACATCTCTCCATCTTTTTTTTTTAAAAGGAGTCTTCCGTGAGTAATACAAAATATTTCCCTTTCTGCGGATAGAAGGGAATGGTTGAAGGAATATCACATCACAATACACCAATGGAGCTGCTTTCAATATCAGCTTTAAAGTACAGCATAGCAGCAGCTGCTCCAGGTCAGCTATTAAATCCCCATAGAGGGAAAGGAACAGCAACTGGAGGGCTAATTCACATCCCCAAGAGGCAAGGAAGCTGCTTCATTAAACACACAGTGCCAAGACCCCCTCCTCAGCAACACTATCCATAAATAACAAGCAGCACATGCATGGTCTAGGCTAGGGCCAGTCTTCTGGGAAGAGGAAGGGAGACTGCGGGCTTTAAAGGGGAAGCAGAGGCAAAAGGACCAGGGAGAAATAAGGGAGTCCACCCAAGTGAGGAAAGCAGAGGGGAGCTTTGGTGTCAGTGTATAGGTGCAGCTTTAGAGAAGAAAGGGGAGGAGATGATGCAACCCATGGACGGGGCACATACAAACAAGGCAATATGATGAAATTAATGGTGTGAATAAAGAAATAGATTGCATTATGGAGGAGGGGGAGAGAGGCATGAGGCAATATTGGGAGGGGAGAGGGCTTGTGCATTAGATGCATCCCACTCAGTGCCATAATTGGAGGGGGTGGGAGCCGTGGGTTTTGCCCCAGGTGAAGCCTCCAAAGGGGAGCTATTGACGCTCCCATCCTGGGGGAGGGGTGTGTGCCAAACTGGGTCCTTGACCTGGGTGAAATAAAGGCTTGTTTCATCCCTGATCCCACTGAAACTGCATCTTCTTGTTTCTGGGGATAACACGCTGTCCTGTTCTTTCTATGTAGCCTTTTAAAAAATGAATGTCGCATTTCCAGTTGATGTAAATACATTTTACCATTCTGATCGCACTCATCCATCTGCATGGAAGAAAAGAGACGGGTATAGTGGCAAAAGTGAAAAACGTCGGGTGGGGGGCGGGGAGAGAGGGAGAGGGAGAGATGGATGGATGGATGGATGGATGAATGGGGATGAGAGGAAGCCGGTCTGGGCTTGCCATGTAAACTCTGCGAGAAAGCAAGGAGGCCGTCTATAAAATTGGGCAGCCTCTCCAAGCAACTCGCCAGCCTCTCCAGAGAAACCGCGCTGTTCAGGCAAACCCCATACAAAATAAAACAAAACAACACAACACAACCCGATGCGACATTCCCTCCCCAGATCTTAAAACAGGGGTGATGCTGTGGCAAGCTAGCGAGGGCAGATCTACTACCGCAAGCCCTCCACGCTAAAGAGGCGAATGCACGTTCCCCAGGCGGGCTACTTACTACGGATGAACGGCATAAGGCGAGAGCAGAGCAGCACGCTGCTAAATACTCATCATCATCATCATAACAACAATCCAGATCAGAAGGTTAAAGGGAATGAATAGGTCTTTCCGTCCACTCATAAGGGCGGAGAGAAGGGATAGTTGTGTGCATGCATTGCAACCCGGGGACGGGGACGAAAAGGTGCAACGCGAGGGAAAGAAATGGGGTGCGACGCAATACGGGAAAAAATGTGGGTGTTACGTGGGGGAGGTTGTTTTTTTCAAGCGGGAGCCTCTGGGTGCAAATACTCGCATGTTGCGCGGTCAGAGTGCGGGGAGACGTACCTGGAGCAGCGGCGGAGGAAGATGCCTCCGCCAGGGCGGCTCGCTGCGGCTGCTGCTTCGGAGGGCGCCTGGCGAGGTCGGCGGCGCCGGTGGAGGCTGCGGAGCCCGGGCGCCCCTTCAGAAACAGCAGCAGCAGAAGCAGAAACCCCGACGCGGCAGCCAGCCCCCGGAGCGAGAAGGACGGCGAGCTCCCGCGAATGCCCGGCATGGCGACCACCAGCCAGCGGGCAGCGGAGGCATATTGCGGGCCGAGGGAGGGCGGCCAGAAAGGGAAGGAGCGCGGACGCCCGGGCCGGCAGCTGAGCCGCGCGCGGCCACAGGGTCTCCCGCTCTACGCCAGTCCCCCTCACGCGCGCACACTCCCGCCCGCCCCTCACGCCCACGTGACGGCGAGGAGGAGGAAGGCGAGGCGGCTGTAGACCAGGCGCCTCAGCCCGCCTCCCCGCTCCCTCTCCTGGGCTTCACTTTGGAGAGCAGGCGCCCAGTCCGCGCAAGCACGGGTCCCCTTATTTGCCCCACCCCACAGGGGCACCGCCCAGCCCGCCTTCTTCATAACCGGGGGCTCTGCTGCCGTGTTCCTGCCTCCCTCCCAAGCAGCAAGGGGCCTTGGAGCTCTCCCTAGAGCAGGCACCCCCAAACTCGGTTCTCCAGATGTTTTGGGACTACGGTCCCCATCATCCCTGACCACTGGTCCTGTTAGCTAGGGATGATGGGAGTTGTAGCCCCAAAACATCTGGAGGGCCGAGTTTGGAGGTGCCTGCCCTAGAGGCAGCCCTCCCTCCCTGAGGTGTGGCTTCTCGGTGACTGGACGGGGGTGGAGGGTGTTGGCGTCTTCTTCCCCCTAGCAGCAGGGCTTGCGCCTCAAAGGTGCTCCTGGTGTTTCCCAAACTTGGGTCTCCAGAGTGGTTGTGGGGTTTTTTTTGGGGGGGGGACTACAACGCCCATCGTCCATGACTGCTGGCTTTGCCAGTTCAGGATGGTGGGAGTTGTAGTTCCAAAACAGCAGGAGACCCAAGTTTGGGAAACGCTGTTTGGTGTATCTCTTGAACATCTCCCTCCCTTTGTCACGTGCACAACACACATGTCTCATGGCACCTTCAATGTGAATGTGTTTGCTGAGGACCTCCATGGGCTACAGGGGTAGCGAATCCTTTCCAAGCGAAGGTGCACATCCTGCTGGACAACATTCGAGGATCGAATGCAGGCAATGGTCAATTAACAAAACTGGGCAGAACATCAAGGGTAAGGGCTTCTTTAAATGCCCCTCTCTGTCCTTCATCCAGTTAAGCCTAAGGCAGCAGAGATAAAAAACATAGCCAGCCAAAAAACTCTCAAGGAAGCTGTGGAATAGGGTCAATGATTGCTGGGGTTGGGGAGCCATGTAGGGTCTCCATGCTGGACTTGGAGAGGAGGGCTGCATTTCAACCCCAGACCTGAGATGTACATTAAGCATTATCCTTGGTTCCTGCATCTGACAAAAGTCAGCTCTTGTTCACAATAACAGTTGTGTGGCAGACGGAAAATTGACAGGTGAAGCTGTTCCTATTATAGAGATGGCATCATTAGCATGGAGTGATAGGGAAAGGTTATATTTCCTTGACCATCAAACAAATGCTTACTTGTGAGTGAATGCTCTGGTTTGCTTGTTTGTTGCAGTCAACCCAAAGGTGAAAAATCAACCAGAACGCAGGTATTGTTGTAGGTAGTTCAATAAGTGATGATTTAGCAGTTGCATTTTGTGGTCAGGGCTAATCAGATGGCTGGAGATTCACTTGATGAAAATTTCCAGGGCACCTGGTTTCACTTGACTATTGTTTTGCAGTAGAAAAGTTTCCAGGGGAAATTGAGAAGAGCCATGCAGACGGGCCTGACTATGGGATGTGCTATTCACACACGTACTCCCCACCAGCATTGGGATTACACTGCCAGCGCTTATGTCAAGGAAACTTGAGAAAGATAATCTTACCCTGTTAAGTAATTCTTAAACTGATCCATGGACTACTGGTGAATGACAGAAGCAATAGAGAGGAATGCTACGGAGACGGAGGCTTCTTTGAAGTGTCAGTTGCAGCCATGAATGGTAGTGAAAGCTGAATTTAAATGGCTTCTTTTACTCTCAAATATAGCACTGGGGGGAGGGGAAAGGGGACGGCTACACACGGTCCAGTTTACAGATGCTCAAATTCAGGCATGATTCCTGTGTCATGGTCAGTCATCCAGCGGAAGGAGTGAGAGTGCTCTTCCATATGGCAACATCAATGTGCTGGAGTTATTTACCATGCAAGTTGCCTGAGATAGCTGTGCCTTGACTGAAAAATGCCTTCGGCAATGGGGACACGTGCAAACCTAGCACCAACCTGATTCCTAGCTCCACAGTTCCTTCCCCTTCACCCCTTGTGTTTGTTGTTCCAAGTGGAATACAATATACAGTTTTACTGTAGGGGAGGAGGAGGCGAGTTTTAATTCAGATGTTTTTCAAACAACCTCTGCACATAGCAGCTGTAATAAAATTCACAAATAACAAGCAAATATGGGCCTGCCATACAACAGACTGGAAGCACTGCTGAGGGAGTGCAATTGTCTGCTAAAAAGCATGATCATCCCAAACAGTTATGAGGGAATGTTAGTTCAGTACGCATCACTAGTATTGTAGGTATTGTAGTATTGTAGGGAGCTGTGACAATGGACAGCAACACACCTAATGCCAATTGAGCAAGACAGTGGTCAATATCAGTGTTTAGTAGATCTGTACCAGAATCTACTTGACAACTATGGACTGATGGCATAAGCACTTAGGTTGTGCAATCCTTTTTGTTTAGCACTTAGAGGTTTAGGATGCTCTGGGCATAAGGCTGAGTCCTTTAAACCATCTGGCTGTTAGCCACTAATGGCCCTATCACCCAGGCATTTGCTGAAGTATTTTGAGTACAGTAATGTGTCCCCACCCAATCTAATTCTCAGAGCTTCTCAAAATGCAGCTTTAAGGAGGCAGCAAAATTCTCCCTCAAAGAAAGCAGTGTTATTTTAAGCCTGAAGCAGACAGAAAAGGAAGATATAACATAACAGCTTTAGGACAATAGGATTTGGAGGGGGGAAATGAAAATGTGTGTGCACAGCCTAGAGATTTGCACATTGGCATTATCCTGACAATCAGTGAGCTAAGCTGACCCTGTTTCCCAACCTAATAAAGTTTGCTACTGCATTTGTAATAGTAAATATAGCCAGTGCAGGAGAGAAATCCTGTCACCACAATCATTTCTGCACTGCCCCATAAACCAATCAGAAGATAGGTGAAATGATGTGATGCTCAGTAAGCACTACTGTATTCGGTAGGATTCAGTCTTAGGCAAGGGTGTACACTATAGGATTGGAAGATGGCTCAGTCAGCAGAGCATGAGGCTTAATCTCAGGGTTGGACTAGATTACTCTTGTGGTCCCTTCCAGCTCTACAATTCTGATTTTAAGTCTTCTTTGGCCAAGGAAGTTTTCACTGAGAAAGAATAGCTCCAACTTTTTCCTTGCCCTAGCAGATATTTGGTTAAACAACTGAGTTACCTTCCAGCAGAAAAAGCTGAAGGATTTCATAGTGAAACAACACCTGTGAAATTGTGAATCT
Source organism: Podarcis filfolensis (assembly GCF_964270895.1). NCBI lineage: Eukaryota > Metazoa > Chordata > Lepidosauria > Squamata > Lacertidae > Podarcis > Podarcis filfolensis. Next base: position 26,632,590 of record NC_139604.1, on the reverse strand, counting down.
TGTCTCCTTTCCTCTTACTAAAATCAAAAGGCTGCTGACTCCTAATGTCCTGAGCAAACTGGGGCAACTGGGCATGTGCAGGAAAAAAAGGGGCACCAGGACAGCCGATAGCCAAGGAACTAGTGTAAAACTGATGCAGATGGGCTTGGTTTACAGTGGAAGGGAGGGCTGTGCTTTTGAAGGAAGGGACTAACTTGCCTGCAATGCTGCTAAGTTAATAACAAAGCAGACTGAGACTGACTATAAAGAGGTCAGCCTGGATTTTGTACAAGATCTTGGGACCCCTTGGGGGGCCTTGGGGGCCATTGCCTGGTTTGCCACTGCCCCCCAAATACGGATCCTACCAACCAAAGTGTTGGTAAGCTTACTTCATCCAATTCCCTGCAACTTCATATTCTTACATAATGTTCTCTTTGCAAGCCTTATTAGAGATGGTCTGTTGTAATGTTCAGTGTCTATAGGCCTGCATCATAATAGCAGAGTGAGCATTATTTTCCCTAACCACTTAACTAACACCCATGCACCAGTTTGACTAGCTTTTGCTACTTTATTGTAATGCATTAGTCTTGGGCAGTCCCAGCTAGTTTTATATCAGGAGAAAATGCAAAGCAATTTTGCGAATGTGAAGTCGTACATATCCTGATATTTGTGTTTTGCAAATAAATCCAAAGGACAGAGTGAAATAAGTATTTTATTCATAAATGAACAAAGAAACATTAGTTATCCTACTATTTACATTAAAGATTTATTCAATTGATTTATGCGAACAATTTAAAAATATATCTGACTTTCTTTTCCAAGTGTTTTAACTTCAGTGGATTTGTGGATTAAGGGATGGGCAATGTAGTAAGTCAAGTAATACAGCTAATGTATCTCCTATAGGCTATCTTTACAGCTGCTTTGAGTGACAACAATGATTTATTTGTTTTCAGCATTTAAAATACTATTAATTCACAGAACTTTTATAAGGCTTAAAGTGTAAGTGCTGGTGGATTTTATTTATTGCTTTTCCAAATGCATTTTTTTTTAAATTCCTGAGCATTAACAGTGTGACCATCCTGTTCATGCACAGTCAAACCCAGTTACACATCTGATGTTTCAATGTATTGTTATTTTTTTTAAGGAAACATATACTCTTATTTCTAAGAGAAAGTCTAAAGTGCATTGAAGACTTCCGCCAAATAAATACACAGAAAATATTTTAGGATGCATCTACAACAGCACCTACAATTCCCAGGATTCTTTGGGGGAAGGAATGACAGTGAAATTGGAGTAACAGGTGCAGGTATATGGCATAACATATATTATTTCAGCCTATATCCTATGGAATCACACATAGTAAATTAAAGTGGGTTGTGAGACATCTGAAAAGAAATGTTTGTGTGAGATGTTTAGATAAACAGACTGATGGGCTGAATAGCACTGCAGCGTCCTGAGACAAGAGGGCACATCGTAACCAGAAATTCATATTAGCAAAGTGCATTTATGATATAATTAAGAAAAGGTCTCAGTTATGTGGTAGTTACACTGCCAATCATTGGTTTGTTTAGAAAACGGCGCACATGTTTCACAAACAATAAATCACTACATATATATATAAAAATTAGGAAATGGTGAAATAAAATACACATTCTAAACATCAAGACCACAAACTTAGGCTGGAATCCGAAGATTTATCTTAGACCTGCTGAAAGTCTTATGCTCACCCCATTGAGATGTTTTACTTTTAACAACCCTCCACCCCATGAGAGATCATAAATTACTTTTGCCTCTCCTTTGTCATATTGGCCAGATGTTACAGACAACTCCCTGTCTCCTATCCCCAGTTCCCTGTAATGTCTAGGTGAAAGATGGAGAATCCAGGGCCCTCCAGATGTTGTGGGTCTCCAAGCAACATAGCTCCAGCATAGCTAATGGTCATGGACAATGGGAACTGTAGTCCAACAACATCTGGAGAACTATAGGTGCCCCACCTGTGGTATAAATAGAAACACAGTACAGTGATGTGACATAATTGCACTGTGTTGTGCCTCACCTAATTCATTGTTGGCCAGCTGGGGCAAAGCAGAGCACAGTACAATAATATAATACCATGTGTGTCTTCGGACATTGCAAGGAAGCTCTGGCAATGCTGTTCTTAAAATGTCTAGTTAATCCATGAGTTTGAAAACTCAGCTGAGCAGCATGAAGAACTGTCTAAAGAAACAAACAAATTAAGCACCCATAGATGAATGGCTATTTGGGTTCAGGCCATAGTCTCTCACTGGTTACTATTAGTGTTAAGTAAAATGTGTGTTACTTTTTTAATGGTGGGTTAATTGATGTTGAATTGACATGGAACATTATTGTAAGGTCAGTATCTTTAGAAGAATAAATGTTTGACACAATAGTTGCAGTGTACTATCAGCTCAGTAACAGTACAATTATTATTTTACTTGCAGAAGTTATAAAAAACTAAATAAGTTTGCAACTAGCAAACTTTGCTAACGTACGCGGTGTGTCGCCCAATGTGGGCAATCACATTTCTAGAGCAATTATACAGACAAGGAGGCTGCAAACCTAAGTATTCTTACTAGTGAATACTTTCTGCTGAAAGCAATGGAGCTTACTTCTGATTAATCCTGTGGGTGATCATAATACTATCTAGAGCAGTTACATAGTCACTGTGGTTGCACACCTAAGCAGTATTATTAGTGCACAGGTTCTACTAAAAGCAATGGGGGTTAGCTATGAGTAAACCTACTAAAACCTGCAAGGTCAGTTTAGTATATTTGCTCTCTGCCCTGCTGACCTCTGGGAGACAATATATGCTACATTCATCTCAGGCCAACATGTATGTGAGGTGCCACATTTTATGCTTGTCCTGGGTTTGGCTTTGGTACTAATTCTATAGCAAGGAGACACAGGGAAAAGACAAATGGAAGAGACTGACTTTCAATCTGAAGTGTTTGCACCAATATAAAGTCTTCAGAGAGCCCATAAGATGCACTCAAGTACTTCCTCTCTAGGACCCTGGGATTCTTTATGCAAGTAAAAGAAAAACCCTAAGTGGAATGAGTATATAAATGCATGTTCAACATCAGTGATGACTTGCATAACTATAAGAGATATTGTGTATGAAACAGAAAGTAGAGTTTTCTGCCCAGAAAGTGTTTTGGCTCCCCCCCCGCCACACCTCTGCAAATATTTTCAACTGAAGCAGTTCATACATACCGGGTTAAGTTCACGCATGCTCTTTGAGTGTATTATATTTTCACATGGATATTCCACTTCAACTTCACACACACAACATTCATAACATAAAATCACTTGATACTGCCTTTGAAATAGCCATCACAGGTCAAGCAGGACAGATAGAGGTTTCCGTATGACCTTAAACTCATTTAAAATAAATAAAATTGGGTGTCCTGTGACATGTAACAAACCTGCAAATGTGAATGAATTTTAAGTGACTAGAGATATGCGCAACAGGGAGAGAATGCCCCGACAGAATTACAGCATCTGGTTTTTCCTTAGTGAGGCCTGTATATGTTGATAATTTGGCAAGGAATTAATTAAAACTGGTTATAAAAGATGAATTGCATTTGATATATATATATATATTTTTAAAAAAAGAGCAGCGAACTCAGAAAAACATCAGGCCCCATTCCCAGCCTGTTGATTCAGTTATAATAACATTACATTCCGTTAAATAATTCAATCAACTCAGTACCTCTCAGAATATGCCATGAAAATGAAGCAGTGGTGCACCCATATTAAAGCATAAATGCATTATGGACAGATAGATAGCAGCTCTATCTGCAATAGAATGACAGTGTCTTATGAAGAATGGGTGGTTGGTTTCTGGAAGGGATTTTTATGAAGAGATCACACAGCTCTGTTGATAAGAGCATGAGACTCATAATCTCTTGGTCATGGGTTCAAGCCCCATGTTGGGCAAAAGATTCCTGCATTGCAAGGGGCTGGACTAGATAGCACTTGTGGTCCCTTCCAGCTCTACAATTCTATGATTTTATGGTTTGTTCTAATGGTGTGTATAATAACTTTGAAGGAAATATCATACTATATAATACCACTTTGTATTTTTTAAAAAAGCGGTTGCCTATACATAGTTCATTTGATTATTAGGGAGTCCTATATTAGTGATGGGACACAGGTGGCGCTGTGGTCTAAACCACTGAACCTCGGGCTTGCTGATCGGAAAGCTGGCGGTTCGAATCCCTGCAACGGAGTGAGCTCCCATTGCTCGGTCCCAGCTCCTGCCAACCTAGCAGTTCGAAAGCACGTCAAAGTGCAAGAAGATAAATAGATACCGCTCTGGCGGGAAGGTAAACGGTTTCGCCAGAAGCGGCTTAGTCATGCTGGCCACATGACCCGGAAAAACTGTCTGTGAACAAATGTCAGCTCCCTTGGCCAGTAAAGCGAGATGAGCACTGCAACCCCAGAGACATTCGCAACTGGACTTAACTGTCAGGGGTCCTTTACCTTTACTATATTAGTGACAGGAATGCTTTGGCAAAAAAGCACTGATGTTGCAACATAATGTCTCTCAAATTACGAAACCTCTACCACACACCCCTAACACCACACAGAACTGAAAAACCCAGTGCTACCTTTACATCTTTAATTAATGCATTTTTGTCAGTTTTCTAAATCTTGTTGTTTTCAGATATTTAAATTTAAAGATGCCAAAACTCCCAACACCACTGGGTTGCAGCTGTTAGCTGTGGGAGCATAGGACTACATCTGCTTGTTCACTGAGTTATGTTAAGCTGCAGATAAAAGAAATTCAAATTTCTAGTTAATAATATAAATTGGCAGATTGCTAAACGATATACCACTCGGAAATTTATGCTTTTTGTAACACAGCACACCAAGATGTGTCTATTCAGCAATGAACCTGATTGATAACTCACTCTGGGTTGCAATTCTGTGCACACTTACCCGACAGTAAGCCCCACTGAACAGAATGGGACTTACTTCTGAATAAACATGAATAGGAGTGTACTGTTAAGAAGGATACTTTCAGTAACAGCTATGTCTAGATACAGACCAATAGAACCACAAGGCCAGAAAAAAATATTTATCCATATTTGCTTCAAATTAAGCAGACTGAAGTGACAGGACATAACCATTTGGTTTTGGTTTGGGGGGGTAGCGTTCTTTGTAAATTTTGATGCATAGGCTTTTGCTGTGTACAAAATATATATTCTTCATGAAAAAAATATTAAGTATAAAATGCTTAATATATTTCATTTTGCCTACTTCTGTGACATTCGTTCCTTTAAAAATATTTACATACAGTACAAATTCATTATCTGAATGGTCTGGGAGGGGATATCTAAGAAAAAAGAGATTTGGATAAACTAGAGTACTATTTACAAAGTGTTGCAGTGTCATTGGCCCTTATGGAAGAACACACTGTGTATGTGGCAAAGCAAAACTATCCAATAACTCAGGGTGGAAAGTGGAAACTGATACAATCTGTTGTGTTTTGCAGTTGCAGTTCATGCTTATCAAACAATAGCCTCTTTCAGTATGGCATTTGTATGGAAAGTGCTACTTTGAGCCCCATAGAAGCAATTGTCTTCTCTTTATTCTCTTAAGCCTAGTTCACACCTGCATGCTCATCACTTGATAACTTGCCTGTATGAAAGGGCCATCAGATCTGGCACCATGGCATAGATAGAGCTCTATTTTTCCAGTTGCTCCTAAGTTCACACATTCAGATAACAGTCATCAAGTAGAGTAATCAATATCCCCCCAAAATCAAATGATGTGAATGCATGTGGTGCACTAGGCCCGAGATAAACACTAAAACTTAAGTCCCTTTGTATTTTTCCTCTCACAGAAAATAGAGATGATGTTAAAAATAAATCAGCAATTCAGAACCACATCGCTTTGATAAATTGACCTCATTTCCCAATTTTGGTAGTTCATCTACATGGCACACAGTTGCTCTCATAGTCCGCATTTTTTATTTCTGCAACTAGGCATATCCTTCCCGTTAAATGTACTTACAATACCCCATTTTAGGAAAAGGTAGAAGCACCTAAGACCAAACCTTACAATTCAGCTTCACATTTGCCTTCTTGTGTATTATCGCCTCAGTGGTCACTCTTCTGCAGGAAAGCTCTCCATGAGAGCTCTTTAATATCTGGCCAGCTACCTCTACTGAGGTTTCAGCTTCCTTCCATAGATCAAATCCTGGCAATGATCCCAGAAAGAGTGAAGGTACAGTCGACTTCCTCTGAAATCCCATTCACTTGGAACTGCCCTTTAAGGCTCTTTCCTGCTTAACAACATGCATCCTGCGAGCTGTTCAGAATAAAATGCTTTCCCTTCATTACTCCACTGCTTTCCTCTATGACGATTTCTTTTTTTTAACTTCCTGGCAAATGCAACTATGAGGGGGTCCCACTTGAGACAGCATGACATTGCCACTTAGTATCTTCACTGGGACATGCTCAGCACAGCATGTCTGCTACCACCGCCTGTCAACTTACTTGTACAAACAGGATTCCTTCTTTACATGTCTAAGGGTTTGATCTGTAAAGACCCAGAGCAAAGCCAAGATCTAGAGCGGGATGTGGCCTTCTGAACTCTTCAGTTTTCAACCTTAGGCTGCAGGTAAGAGCTGGAAATTGTGAGACACATCTGATGAAGGCTTCTAGTGGGCTTGTAAGAAGTTACAATTCCAATTCATCTAAGCACCATTTTCTTCACTCCCTCTATTGCCTCTTCTTGCTCATCCTCCAACAGCCTAGTTTTGCTAGAAATAATTCCATTTTGTTTCAAAACTTGCATTTTCAAAGCAGAAGTAAAATTATGCATAGTAAGGTCAAGCAGATATTCTTAATTATTTTTATAATATATTGTGAATGAAGAATTTCCATTTCCTTGTATAGGCTTTGAATTTTCTGAAGTGCGGAAAAGTTATGAAAGGCTAGAAAAGTTATCAGAAGTCTGGTGCACAAAGCAATCATTTCCCAGAGTATGGGTATATTAGTGTCTAGAAAAAGGCTGATGATCTCTCATAAATATTAGGAAACCGAAATAAATCTTTTGCATCTACGAAGTGGACAGCGATTCCTGAAATGGGTACCATACTACAGTACAGTTGTCTTCTATGGCGAACTCACTGAAAATCATATAACTGGAGCAGAACATTGTACGTTTTGTCAATTTAGATGTTTCTGGTTTGAAAATGTAGTGGCAAGTTAAGTACTTCTGAGGATTGGTGAGTACCGTGGAATGGTCCAGCCCAGACAGTCTTCAATTAGTGTACACACAGTTCATTAAACGGATGTAGTAGCTCCAGGTCTTCAAACTCTTGCTAGCAGTTCAAGTTGTACCAATCAACACATTTTATGTCTTTAGCCTTCCGGAGCCGGACAAGCAAGGCTGTGGCACTAAAAATATGCTCATCAGTGCACATGTATTAGTCACGTATGTGAACAGGATTAAATAGGAGGGAGGCTAACATATTGTTAACCTCTGACTACTGTAAATGCCAGAAGACACCTGCAGAGCAATTCTAGACAGTCTGTCCCTCAAGGCAGAAAAAATACACATTTTTTTTTAAAAAGGAAGTTGTTGACCATTCTGAACCTTTTGGTAAATGACACAGCTAAAACACTGCTTAGGCCTCTGATGTCCCTTCTCCATTTTCATGCGGCTGCAGCTGTTCCCTTTCTTGTTCTTCCTGAGGTGGCCGCACACGCTTGAAGAAACCCACCTGTGTTGTAGAGAGAAAGGAAGGAAATACAATGGATATTGGGAGTGACACGGGAATTATCTCTGCCCATAAACACCCCTGGGCCTCACTCATGGGGGTATCAAAATAGTTAAGGCATCCCCACAACAGCTAAACGAATGCAGTCCCCAATTTCAAAAACATTTTACCATGCGCACAGAATCCGCATATGTGTGTGGGACTTCCACATGCCACGCTACTGTTGTTACACGCACAACATCCACATACATAGCCTAGTTGACCCAGCACATCAACAGCGCTTTAAAAATATATTTACTGCTGAACCTCTTGCCACCAACAGAACTCAGCCAGGCCTTCTGCAATAACAGATCTTTAAACATCTGGACGCAGATCTTAAGCAGCCAAGTCATTGTTAGTATTTTAAAACATTTAAATATTTCCCGTGCAAGCTCCTGTTCTGTGAGGTTGGACTGAAAACTGGTATAAGTAATACTCTGAGTAAGCAAACCTGTAAAAGGGCTGGGGAGGGTCCATTTGAATCAACTAGAACCAGAGCTCTCACAGCCGACTGCTACAGAAATCTCAAAGGTTGTATAACATGTTTCCTTTGGTTCTTTTCCTTGTGTTTATCTGAAGCTGCAGCTAAATGGACAAACTCCCTGTTCTTCTACCTGTTTTGTGCTTTCATGTGATTGGGCACGTGTACCTCTACAACCATGTTGAATGCCCCAAAAGATTACTCATCTGATTTCTGTCTTTGGCTACTGGATTTCTGGCTTTGATTTCCAAATATTTATATGGAACACAAAAGGTAAGTCAATTTAGAGGAACTGGGGAACCTTCGGCCATCTTTAGGCTTGGCAGAGGTCCCAGTTAGACAGTTTCCCCAATCCACAGCCTCTTGCCCCGCACCTGACATGAAGTGTAGGGCATATACCGATGTTGCTGGGATGTGCTGCACTACAAAGTGCCCCACTGAGAACTTTCTAATGCAGCCAGTCAACAGGCTGGCAGAGGAAATAGGTCCATTTTAATTGAAACCTGTCTGCAAACCAAAAGGGCACATTCTTTGTGCCCATCAGCTGATCTCCTTTGCGGGTGTACTGCCAGTGCCCATCAGTGGATTTGTGCCCAGTGATCCCCTCTGGAGAGGTCATCTTGGGGGATTGACAGGTGGTCAGTCCCACCCATCTTTCAAAGTTTCTTTGTGGCAGAGGTAAGGATCTGGCCCACTGACTGGATCTAGTTCCCCACCCATGATTTAGAGCAGCCTTTCTCAACCTTGGGTCCCCAGATGTTTTTGGCCTACAACTCCCATCATCCCTGACCACTGGTCCTGTGAGCTAGGGGTCATGGGAGTTATAGGCCAAAAACATCTGGGGACCCAAGGTTGAGAACCACTGATTTAGAGGCTTCTTCCCCCTAGGTTGAACCTACTCAGAAATAAGCTCCACCAAGTTCAATGGGAGCTAATCACAGACGAGTATAGGAGTGCACTCTGAAAAGTACCATAGTACAATAAAATGAGCCAGGATAGCTCAGTAGGTTAGAGCGTGGTGCTGATAAAGCCAAGGTTGCAGGTTCGATCCCCATATGGGACAACTGCATATTTCTGCATTGCAGGGGGTTGGACTAGATGATCCACAGGGTCCCTTCCAACTCTACAGTTCTATGATTCATTAAAGACACCACTTACCCTGTACATTATAAAGACTAGAAGTGCCAGAAGTAAGAATCCTGCTAAGACGGCTAGTATGATTACCCAGACTTGCACGGTCATGGGTGCTGGCTGAATACCCCACAGGATATTCGTGGTAACCTAAAGAGGAGGAGATGACAACATATTTTATAGAGAAACAATGTAGAGCGTTGGAGGGATATGCTTTGGAAATTCTTCATGATTCACTTGCATGTGGCACACCAGTGGGCACAAACAAACACTGTTCAACAAAAGGGAAGGAGCAAGGTTTTCCTGGCCTATGTTTGTGTGTATGCTGTGATTTGGCAGGAGCAAAATCTGGCACTGCTTGCCGAATTGCTTGTAAGATAAAGGTAGCTTCTGGTCGGAAGATGATCGCATAGCTTCACTGGCTTGGATTTTGAGTTTGCTCCCACTGATGGGAATATGCTTGAGTGGTATTCACTCACAGGATACTTGATGGCAGAAGTGGGAGAGGCAAGCTTAATCAGTACCCTCCTTTGCCCTGCAGCCCCTTGCACCCTCTGAAAATCTGCTGTGGAGGTTTGGAGGAATCTCCGAATCGCCTCCCCGCTACCGGAGCAAAAGTCTTCCATGAACAGAAGTACAGTTGTACCTTGGAAGTCGAACGCAATCCGTTCTGGAAGTCCGTTCGACTTCCAAAACGTTTGGAAACCAAAGCGTGGCTTCTGATTGGCTGCAGGAAGCTCCTGCAGCCAATCAGACACCACAAAGCCCCATCGGACGTTTGGCTTCCAAAAATAGTTCGCAAACCAGAACAGTCACTTCTGGATTTGTGGCGTTCGGGAGCCAAAATGATCGAGAACTAAGCTGTTCGAAAAGCAAGGTACGACTGCAGTCCTTCCATTTGCGGAAGGTTATTAGGGCCAATTAAACACCACTGAAGCCTCCATGCTGTCTAGCTTAATATTGCTGGCTTTGATGGTGATAAATCTGCTGAAGTTCAGGGCTGCAATCTTGTGCACATTTACATGGAAATAAGCCTCGATAGAATACATATGTCCTAGGTAAACATGCATAGGATTGGGTCTGCAATTGTGTGATTAGTTGATTGTAATGCAATGGGCTGGCTCCGAGTTCTGTGCCAATGCTATTCTGTATGCCAGCGCCAGACACGAACCCATTCTGGAGCAGCAGTGTGAAGGCTGCATCTAAAGCTTTTAATTGAAGGCTAAAATTTAATTAAAAGCTTCAGCACCATGCGATAAAACTGAATGAGCCCAACAATCCACGATTTAATATAGGACAATACAAACACTGGAAGCAGATCAGATGCGTGTTTCATTTTGACAACTCTTTTCAGCTTAATTGTGTTGCCCTGGGTCACGCTAATTTTGAATATCAAATAGCTTACTATTGTAGAATTGTGGACATCTTCGGGAAAGGAAAGATTCTTGTAAGGGAACTCGATAACGCTGAAGGAAGCGGATGATTTGAGAGAATAAGAGTGGTTCTGGTTTTCTTTCTGTGATGGGGATGATAAGAAAGAAAATGTCAAATTAGAACCCATATTATTCAGGGGCAGGCAGATGTCGTAGAAACAGCAATGGATGCTTACGTTCATGAAAGTCTGAGTCCAAAGGCGAGATTTTAAATACAGAATTGCCGTCTTCTCCCTCTCTAGGCGACCCACTTGGCAGAATATCTTTAAACATTCTGCAGTTCCGCAGCCCTAAGGTTAAAACAATAGGAGAGGAAGAGCTGTACATGAGTTTTCAGATGTTATGTTCAAAGGAAACTGGTACCACAGAGCTATCCATGCTTCCATTTACTTCTTGATTTATTTCTTATGCGTTGGATCCACCTCCTGAGAGCTGCTTATAATGCTATTATTACTACAATGGTGACCTAACATGTTTGGTGGTGTAACAATTACTACACCCTGCTTGGGCACCACTGCAGCGAGACTTTGAATTACGCTGCTGGTAACTTGTGTGATATTCATACCAAATGTTGAAGTTTGGGTAAAGGGAGTAAAGTGTGAATAAAAAGCATATGGTCCTGAACCATTTTTAGCTAGATCTCCCTGGCTAAATTTACCTACGTACATTTCCACTATAGCATTCACCAAAATGTCTGGGAACTAACAGCAACTTGTTTTCCCCTGAAGATGTTTATTTCATGTAAGTAGACTGGCATGAAACAACATTTCTGCCTGTTATCTCATTCCCTTTCCTGCTCCAGTTTCTTCAGCTAGAGAACAGACTGTCAAAGCTACCCTGGATGCTTCAAAGAAACAGCAAGAAGAAATCTCATGTGTTCTTGTTCTTAATCTTATTCTATTCAATGAGATTTCTTCCAGCAAGAATATTATTAGCTCAACAATGGAAGCAAGAGGAAATGCCAACAAAAGAAGAATGGCAAATGAAATTGATGGACTATGCTGAGCTGGAGAGACTAACAGGGAAAATTCGAAACCAGCAGGACCAGACTTTCCTAAAGGACTGGAAGAAATTTATGTTGTATCTGAAAGTCAGTTGTAATTACCTAACATTGCTTGTAGGGTTACAAGAAGTTTTGTAAGGAGGGCTATATAAATTACTGTGAAAAGGACTAAGATCGCTGATGTAAGATTGGACTTTTAGCAATAAACATTGTAATAAAATGCAAAATCAGAAAGGAATTTAGAAAACCATTAGATGTGGTTGAAGGAAGTATTAGGCTGTGATAGCCAAAGATTTGCTATGTTGTTTTGGAGTTGTTATGTTGGAAAATTTGTGCAAAATCCAATAAAAATTATATTAAAAAAAGAAAAAAGAAATCTCATGTGTTGCTTGCACCTCCTCTATCCATGCTTCCAGGTCTTATCTATTGCTGTGGGTGGGGAAAGATGCATGTTCCATGAATGAGGGCACCTGAGATGAGATGTGGACAGATGTGGACAGATAGAGAGAAGAAACAGAAATAGTTCCATTAGTATAGGATGGAATTATTTTTTGTCAAGTGACACCATGGAAATTCAGAATGCAATTTTTTTAAATGCCCATTTTTCATGAATACAGCCATGCTCTGTGATTTCATGCGCATACAGTTCTAAGCAAAATTAAGGTGGAGAATAACAAGGGTGCCTTTTTTGGGTGTGCTTTCCTTTTCATCATACCTACAATAATAAAGCACCTTTTGGATACAGGAGGCAGCACCCTTGAACTGTGAAACCACAAGGCACAAAGGTCATCAGCACATGATTTTGAGAATCCCATTGTCCTTGACTTTTCCATTCCTGGAAAGGCTTGGAACAATGAGTTATTTGTCAAGCTGGCAAATCAGTTGTAGAGGTTTGCACCTCGTATATCACAGGCATCTGAAGTGCAATAAACATGCAGCATTAAATCATCTCTCGCTAGGGCCATTAAAATCCAATATTTGCTACCCTGCAGTGGCTGATGTAATGCTGTAACCTCTTCCTCCTGATCATGGGGAAAACATTGCAGCAGCAGCTGCAGGCATGCATGTTGCATTTCAAATTGCCATTGCTGTCACCCAAATGCAGAGGGGATGGGGGAATATGCCAGTGGCAAAGGATGTAGATGTGCACCATTTGTGTGTGTCCCATGTTAGGATTTTGTGGCTCTGGGTTATCTAAGTCATGTGTACGATTATTCATACCATGCAAAGTATTTACATACATTTAAATGAGTTACACCCACTTATTCTGAGAACTCCAAATGAGCTTAGCATGCTCAGTCTGAATCAGTTGTTCTAGTGGTTATAAATCATTCCGTATAAGGATTTTTCTCAGAGGCATTGCTAGTGGAACATCCCAGGGAACTAGAATTGCAATACTCAGGCTCTAAGAGGTTTTGAATTTGAGAAACGTAACCTAGCAAGCAATATATGCTAAGGTCACTGTAAAACGGCCCTCAGGAATCTTTCATAGAGTCGGTTCCCTTCCAACCTTACAGTGCTTTGAATCCTACAGCTGGTACAGTCTTGGCTGACCACTTATTGCAACCCCTGGTGGCAACCTCAGCTGGTGTGCAATTTACAACCAAACCAAAAACAGTGCCTGCAAAAGAAGAGGTGCAAAGTTGCAGAGTGGTGTCTGCAGCGATTTGGATTCTGCAACCCTGCTTAATTCACTGGGCTCCTTCAGAAAGGGAATTTAGATAATACCCCCATGTAATTTGCAGGTTTAAATAGTGCTGAGCCAACACACCTGGCACTATACACCTAGAAGCATCACTACACACCTAGAAACATACACCTGATGTTTTAATATATGCTGTAAGCCACCCAGGGTGGCTGGGGAAACCCAGCCAGATGGGTGGGGTATAAATAATAAAAGTATCATCATCATCATCATCATCATCAAGGCAAAATTATCTGTAGTTCACAGGTATCTCTGGTAAGGGGAACTTGCATTGCTAAATATCCAAAGGGAGCTATGTACCATATTCTCTCTCATTCTCACACACTCCCCTGTTATGATGTATGCCCATAACAGTCTTCCCCTAGTCCAAATCAAATCTTGATTCAATGATAGGAACTGCCTTATACTGAGTCAGATCATTTGTCCATCTCTGTTGACTGGCAGTGGTTCTCCAGTATTTTGGACAGCAATTTAATCAGCCTCTCCAGCCCCCACACTGAGAGATGTTCAAATACACCATGTTGCATGTTTTGTGTTAATCAGGATGTCTTGCATTACATAGGTACCATATAGCAGGTCTCTACTCATCAAAAAGCATCTGATCAGTTTCGATCTCCCGTGAGTGAGGCAGTAGGGCCTAGGCATCTTTACCTAAAGACAGAGGCAGGCTGCCAAAGGTTTGGGCAACCATCCCACCAGCTTGCTCACCTCTTTTCTCAGAGTTTCCCTAACCAATCTGTCCGTCATGGTCAATCAGGCCTATGCATCTATATGAGAATCTGCTTTACAGAGCAATCCCTTGGGACACATGAAGCATACCTAAGATTCTCAAACTTTTCTCAAACAAACCAATAAACAGACGTTACCAAAGTTTGTACATCTCCCTCAGCTGTGCTGAGGTCCCTCCGGTTGACATTGTGACTGCGGCTATCTCCTCCATTTGTTGTTTCATTCTTTTCATCTTGGTGAGGCGTTGACATCTACAGCATCAAGAAGGGTTCGATTATCAGTACGGATTGGTGACACATTCCTAAACACTTTGTGGATGGGTGAACAGCATACATTGGAAATCGAGAGCGATAAACGAGATACCAAAAAGCCCACGGCCATTTTGAAATGGTCACTTGCCCTGTCCGCATTCAGGGAACTGCTGTTGTCAAGTGAGCCCACAAGGGAATGGGCTGGTTAGGGAGTGAGGTGACTTCAACCAGATCTTTAGTGGGGAAGGTCTATGCTGCTGAGCAGACGAGATGAGAGTATGTTTGCATCATCACCCTCCCAAGGTCACTTCATTTCTCCCTGTATCTCTCTTCTCTAACAAATTCGCTCAACATTTGCACAGAAGAACCTCTTTGCCCAAGCATTTGGGCAGATACAAGCGAACAACCGCTGGATTCCCCGCTGCCCCTTTTGATGACAAGTTGAATATTCTTTAGCATTATAACCACTAACAATGATTTGTATTGCTTTAAACATTCAAGACAGATGGATTGCTCAGTACACGGAAAATCTGAAGATGCTTTCGACTTACCTTAATTTTTAGCGGGTTAATCTCCATATCGGAAGTGCAGTTCATGGGGCCTTCAATTTCATATTCCATAATATACAACAGGGTGTTGTTGTTATACTTGTAAGGCCACTGAAGATTGAGCATCACTTTGCTGACAGCACTCGGGCCATTGTTTCTGAGCTAGTGAGAGGCAGGAGAAACAAATGACCACGAAGAACGATGCTATTTTCACTCTCGCAGTACAATCCTATCCCCTCCTATGGCTATTGTGGCATATGCCCCAACAACTTGTCTGTGAGCACAGCCAGGCAGTCCTATGCTATTTTAAAGGCCATCCAGATGTTGTTGGACTACAACTCCCCTCATTCCTGACCATCGCTCATGTTGGCTGGGGATGATAGAAGCTGCAGTCCAATAGCATCTGAAGAGCCAACATTGGGTTGACCACAGCAAATCCCTCTGCTCTTACCTATCTCAAAGCTGTGTGACATTGGTTCAGAACTGAGCCACTTGCCACTACAGATGTTAGAACGGAAAATCCCGCCCCACTCCTCAGGTCTCCAAAAGCCCTTGTGTAACGCTTTTGTAATACATATTTGTTATGTTAAATACCGCCCAAAGGTTGTGAAGCACCTGGCAGGCTACAGTACAGTGACTCATGGGTTGTGTTTGGCTTGGCAGGTAACACATTTTTCAGGCATGTTCTTAAGTCTTTCTGTTCTGTTTCTGGGGGAGAGAGGAGGGTAGAAGGGTGGTCTCGGTACCATAAATGCATGAACACACCTTGACGTGTGACATCCCTGCATACAGTACTAAGCTGTCTGGTGGACCTCACTCTGCAGGTTTGCAGCCCACAAGGCCATCTGATTAGTTTACCATTCTAGCAAGAGGTAAGGCGTGATTCTAGCAGGCATGGCCTTCTGGTTACAGCCTTGAGCACAGATTTACCTCGTAGATGTGTTGAACCAGAGGCCCGATGTCATCCTCCGTTTCTGGATTCTCCTTGGGTTGCCAATTAGGAATTGGGAGAAAAAGATGATCCGGAGAAGAAACCCTAAAATTACACAAGGAGCGCACAATAACCACCAGGCACCATGAGCATGCAGCATAAGCCGCATAATTGTGAAATGAAGGAAACGAGGCTCTAGCTACAATGGCACCAAGGCCATCACTCACCCTCTGATTTCGACAACTGCTAAGATGGCCAGGTCCACCTGATAAGATGTCACGGGGCTTAGGTTGTTGTACATGTTAGAGCTGTGAAACAATGCAATGCCATAGCGAGTCAAGTCATGTGCTGCTGTCGAAGGTAAAAGGAAGGAGGTTCTACCCTACAAGTGGCATGCGCTGAAAGCACACGGTTCAGTTCAGTAGCCCATTTCAAGTGAGTTGCTTTTCCTACAATGCCTGAAGAGTGGCTGCTTTCTGAGAACTTTCTCCTTTAAATCAGAGGTGGGAAGCTAGTGGCCTTCCAGACATTGTTGGGCTATGACAGGGGTCAGCAACCTTTTTCAGCCATGGGCCGGTCCACTGTGCCTCAGACCATGTGGTGGGCCAGACTATATTTTGGGGAAAAAAATGAACGAATTCCTACGCCCCACAAATAACCCAGAGATGCATTTTAAATAAAAGGACACATTCTACTCATGTAAAAACATGCTGACTCCCGGACTGTCCGCGGGCCGGATTGAGAAGGCGATCGGGCCGAATCTGGCCCCCGGGCCTTAGTTTGCCTACCCATGGGCTACGACTTTGATCTTCTCCAATCACTGGTGATGCTGTTTGGGGCTTATGGGAGTAAAACACTATCAGGAGGGTCAAAGGTTTCCTATCCCTGCATTTAAAGGGCAGCAAACTGTCAATTTAGAGGCCAACCTTTGGAATTTTTTGCCTCACGTAACAAAATCTGTCAGGCTCTCTCTGGCCAGAAGTTTCATTGGTCTTAAGACAGCCATTTAAAAGAGGAATGCAATCCAATATAAACACTCTTTCTTTCTTTCTCTCTCTCTCTCCAACTCACTCTGTACATCCCATTTTGGAGATGCGCAAATCAATACATTCCTTTTACAGCGTATGTCAACTAATATGCTGAGTATCTCAGTCTTTGCGGTTAAATGTAATATATTGGCAATGCAGTCCTGACTGATGTTAGATTTCAGGTTTTTAAAACAATAGATTCTGGAAGAGAGGCAGCAGCCTTTTAAATGCAAAAGGCCACAGGTACATGAAGATCCTCAAACAAGATTTCATTTATGACATTAACGGGCAAAATGTTTTAATGATAGATTGTTTCTTTTTAGACTGCATGGTGCTTGGAGATTTCTGAAACATGTGAGATACGCATACATGCTTTTAAATAAATTAAGAAAATGGCTAAAAAGGGAAGTCGGTGGTATTAAATTGGAAATGTGTGTGTGAGTGTGTGTATATGCACCATATAATTACATTGTTGCAATTTAATATTCTTACAGACAATAATATTACTATTATTTATAATTTAATTCCATTTCTGCCTGGTCCCCCCCCCATTTCAATAGCAGCCCCAGTTATTAGGTGAGTACACAGTGCTAAGTGTCCCATACCTACGAATCTGTAGATCAAACTTCACAAAGGTGTCCATCTCAGATTCCTGATGAACACTAAAATGGAGGCCGGCTGAAAGCTTGAACACAAAAGAAGATGTACAGGATTTAACATGTGACAGTTGGAAAGAGGTTGGTTTAACCCGTCGTGTGGCTCATCCAATTAACCAAAAGGCAGTCAGTATGAGGCTGCCTCCCAAACCAGCAAACCCTGCTGCTGTAGGCATAGGGTTCTCCTTAGTTTTTGTTAATTCTTACTTTTGTTCCTGCTTTCATTGGATTCCCAAGGTCGCAGACAACTAGCCGGGTTTTATTCTCAGTTTTAAATGCGCATGAAAGCCTTGCCAAATCCTGCAGTGAAACAAAGGTGACTTTTTTCAGTGAAGAGCACAATACTTATCATTCTCTAAGCACGTTCTCCTTCTGACATATAATGATATTTATTGTCTGCACTGAATTCTTTAGCACTTCCAATGGTTATGAGCGGTCTATCAAACATGACATTTTAGGGTTCAGAACCTGTCTCTCCGCTGGCAAGTGTGGTGCAAAGATCACTAGAGTTTTTCAAGTCCAGAGAAAATAATCCATTATCAGGCTGCAATCTCCAAGCACACACTTACCTAGATGTAAGAGAGGGAAAGAGTGATTTGTTCCATTGTGCATATGACTAAAGAGGAAATTGAACTTGGGTCCAAGTTCGGAACTGTATTGACAACACCAAAATGGCTTCCAAATGGGCAATGCTGCTTTGTTTAAGGCAGCGACATTTCATCAGTACTCTAGCAGGCCAGCTCCATTACTTAGGCAATAGTACAGTCGTACCTTGGATCCCAAATGCCTTGCAAGTCGAACGTTTTGGCTCCTGAACGCCGCAAACCTGGAAGTGAGTGTTCCGGTTTGTGAACGTTCTTTGGAATCCGAACATCCAACGGGGCTTCCATGGCTTCTGATTGGCTGCAGAAGCTTCCTGCAACCAATGAGAAGCCACGCTTTGGTTTTCGAACATTTTAGAAGTTGAACGGACTTCCGGAACGGATTCCGTTTGACTTCCAAGGTATGACTGTATTACCAAAACATTTATTTTTTAAAACTTCACCTAGAACTTGGGCTCCTAAATCTTCTTTAAGATACCAATACAGTCAGTTGCTAACAACTCTGAAGTAAATCCTGAATGCATCATGGCGGGGGAATCTTGACATGGCAGAATTTTTCTGGTGCATTTATTGCGCTGTACAGTCTTAATTATTGCTC
Organism: Podarcis filfolensis; assembly: GCF_964270895.1. Classification (NCBI taxonomy): domain Eukaryota; kingdom Metazoa; phylum Chordata; class Lepidosauria; order Squamata; family Lacertidae; genus Podarcis; species Podarcis filfolensis. Next base: position 26,613,720 of record NC_139604.1, on the reverse strand, counting down.
TGTTAGGGACAAAACAGCAACAGCTAAGGCACTTATCCCAGTCCCTTGGGATCGCCCCGTTCATTTCCCAAGGTGTAAGAGCATGAGCCTGAATTAATTTAATTACCAAATGTGTGGCTCTAAGCACCTCAACAGAAATAGCTTTGTCTTAGCAGCCTGGCTCGCTTTGCACAGACTGCTCTCTGTTGCTAGACAAGACACCTCTCTCCCGGTTTAGGAGAGGATTATCCAGCTTTATCTTCCAGCTGGCAGGTCCACACTGTTCATCAGCACCATATGATCAACTAAAAGGGATGAAGCAAAATAGCCACAAAAGGTGGCACTTTTAAGCTTTGCCTAACAGCTTCCTTACTTTAAATGTTAAGAAGACATTTTGAAGGAAGGAAAATGATTATATTTATAATGTGAAATTACTGAGGCCTATCATGAAGAAACCCGGATGCAGAGGCAAGAAAGCACCCCCCCCCACCAAGTGAAAGTTTGGGTTACACTGAACTAGCGTTTGATGAGAGTGTGTGACATGGTAGACAGAACTATGGTTTGGGATGTGGGTGACCCAGGTTCAAATCCATGCTTAGGAGCCTGAAGCTCAATGAATGGTCTTGTCTAAAGCTCACTGTAGTTGCATAGACCTGTTTCCCTAGCAGTCTTATTCCATGTCCCATTTGTAATGTACAGATCTTCTGATCATGTGAGCAGCCCACTCATATTGCTGCTTCCTACACCAATTGTTTGAAACACAAACTTGTTGCAATAAATTCTGCTCACAGCGTACTCACTAGACTTACCTCCTTGTTGCGAACTATGCCAATGAAGTCTGCTTGAGGTGGGACGGTAACAAAGAGTTCAGCTTCATAGGCTCCCTCTCCTAGGTTCTCGGCATTGACGACCAGGGTTAAAGGATTCTCATCCCCAATATAGATCTGCTTCTGATCACTGCACAAGACCAATATGGAACAAAAGTGAGGCCTCTGGATCAGTGTTTCTCAACCTGTTGGTCATGACCTGCAAGTGGCTTGTGGGCTTTATAATAAACCCCAAATGATGTTTACTTTTAATCCTTAACTGGCCTGATGAATACCTCTTACAATGTTTTATCTGAAAGGCTCAACATTTTAACACTTGGGAGCCACTCTCTGCAGGTTGGCAGCAGATCCAGTGACCGCTCATTGTGAGGTGCTTGTACAGGGAATAATAATAATAATAATAATAATAATAATAATAATAATAATAATAATAATTTATTATTTATACCCCACCCATCTGGCTGGGTTTCCCCAGCCACTCTGGGCGGCTTCCAACCGAAAATTAAAAACAATACAGCATCAAACATTAAAAACTTCCCTAAACAGGGCCGCCTTCAGTTGTCTTTTGAAAGTAAAATAGTTGCTTACTGCCTTGACATCTGCTGAGAGGGCGTTCCACAGGGCAGGCGCCACTACCAAGAAGGCCCTCTGCCTGGTTCCCTGTAACCTAACTTCTTGCAGTGAGGGAACCGTCAGAAGGCCCTCAGAGCTGGACCTCAGTGTCTGGGCTGGACGATGGGGGTAGAGATGCTCCTTCAGGTATTCAGGACCGAGGCTGTTTAGGCCTTTAAAGGTCAGCACCAACACTCTGAATTGTGCTCGGAAGCCAGTGGGAGCCAATGAAGATCTTTCAGGACCGGTGTTATATGGCCTTGGGAATTGTGTGGTATGACTGTTACAGCTTGCATCTTATGCACAAGCACAATTAAAAAAACCAAACCCTTCCTGTATGAGCACCTTGTGGTGAACAGTGATTGAATCTGCTGCTAGGGTTTGTTAAACGGTAAGTTTGCTTAGAAACAGAAGTCTGAACACGTGCAAAACCATTTTGCAACTGATGCCATGAAGTTGCCTTTGTTCCAAAATAACAACCCACTGAACTGTCATGTGTGGGGACCCTCAAAGATAATTTTTGGAAATTGAGGTTAGCTAAATTTTGGCTTCATGTTGCTAAGTATCCTGAGCTTGCTGATGAAGCAATCTCCATGCTGTTGCCATTTGATAGTACATATCTTTGCAAGACAGCCTTTTCAGCAATGACTGCTGTGAAGATGAAATACAAAAGCAGGCTATGTATCAATAATGATCTGAGACTATGTCTGACAACCATCAAACCCCACATTGATCTACTCTTCAGCAAAATGCAAGCTCAGCCACCCCACTGATACTTGCCAAGATGGACTTTGTTGTGAATAAAACTGTCAAAACCACTCATACTTTTTTTACACCTGACATGGCTTTAGTATCTGTATGTTTCTGCAATACATTTTTATAGCTTGTGATTGAATATCCTGCAATCAGATGGTTGGTGTCCTTACATTCCCACAAATATGAATAACTTTGAACGTACTATAAAAATTTCAACAAATCCCACATAAATGCTATTAATTTTTTGCTTGGATGTCTCAAGTAACGGTTATAGAAAAACAAAAACTTGCAGTTAAAATAAACGAAACCAACAGCTGCCAAATGTCTAAGGTCCAAAATCCATGTGATAATCAGTGGGTCACCATGCCAAATACATTTAGACTTGTGGGTTGACCTCTCAAAAAGGTTGGGAACCACTGCTCTAGATCAATGTGTTTCCATTGCTGTGTTAAAATCATAGCCTAGCACAGCCCCTCACCACAAAAAACCTTATTGAGTCTGGGGGCATATCTGGGAAACTATTAAACCTATAGGCACCACAAAATGCCCATTCCACAGAAGAAAACTGGTGATGTACAAACCCTGCCCCCACAGCAAAACGTCTAAACGGCTCAAAACGAAAACATAGCAAAAGAAAACTGGCCTCACATCTTCCACAAAAAAACCTGACACCTGTGACCAAAGAATTTCAAAAAGCAAAACAAAAACCCAACTAATTTAAAAATTGGGTTGTAGGGGGGCTGGGTAGGTACTAAATAGTCTGTTCAAGGGTGCCACATTGGAGACTTCAGGCCCAGTGAGGTACTAGCATCACTCTGACATTGCACTCATTAGATCAGCAGAGTGCTTTTCAAAAACAGGTGTTCCCCAAGCACAAAAATCGCAGACTAAACGGTCCATCCTTCAGAAAATGCTTCTTCCACTTAAGCACATTTCTTCAACACCAGAGTATTACAGACACTTGCCCACCCACCGCTGTAGCTCCCCACCCACTACAGCACATTAAACGTTTGAAAGAGCCTGTGGCAACACTTCTCCTAGGTGCTCCCAGGAACAACTTCATTTGTAAACTGCCAAGGTCATGCTACACATTAGCAGAACTGTACAGAAACAATTGAACGGCCAGCTATAGCAGAGGGCTTGGTATTGTGCTGTTTCCAGCTAAACAGCAGAGTCAGAGAATTGTAGATTCTTGAGGATCATCTAGTCTTCTCAGAACTCAAAAGCAGGGCATAAAGAGGGTATTTTGCTGCGCAGAAGACAGACTGCGGGTAGTGCAGCTTGGCAAAGGTACAAAAATCTATTGTATCTGGCCTGCCTAGATGTAAACTAATTATAAAGAGCTAGGCATCACGAAACATACAGTATAGAAACAGCACTGCCATCTGCTGGATAAAATGACACAGAACCACCCCTTTATTTAGCAGTAACTCATGAAGATGTGAGATAAGGGAAACTAATTTTACACCGTCTTTATGTACATGGAAGAGACCATCCATGTTCACAGTCCCTTTGCTCTGCCCTTCACAGCACAAGCAATCAAACCAAGGAACCTCTAATTAATCAAAGTTTCTCATTTTGCCGAAACCATGAAACCATGGCTATCGGCTGTAGAACAAGCCATGCTATTGAGCCACAGTTTAAAGTTGGTTCAGTGTCTTAGCTTTTTCCTGAAACTAGCAGCCACAGTTTCTTGGTTCATGTGGAACAGGAAAGCATGGTTAATCAGAAGATTCCTGAATGCTCGTACCAGAAAAGAAGGAGTAATGGGGCTGCACGTGTGGGAGAAAGGCTTGCACATATCTTAGTGAGATTGTCTGAACTGGGTCAAATGTCTTTACTATACTAATTGTCTATTTTGCAGAAGAGTTAGGCTCATACCTGTCCACGGCCACTTGCAAGTCTGGACGACAGACATTGTCCTCACCACAGTCCAGAAGAATATGAGCCTAAATATGTAAATAAGAATAGTAATAATTAGGTATATGATATGTGAATTGTTCAGACTATCAGAATATGTATGCATTATATACTCCATGCTTTTATCGTATGTGGGAAAGTTAGCACTATTAACATGAAACCCTTTCCCTATGTAGTAAGAGGGAATAGCAAAGGGCGAATTTTGCTTTTTGAACAGTGTACACCTGCTATCCGGCACTGAAAAGGGCAAATGACAGAGGGGAATTGTTACAGAACACATTCTTCCGTGTTGTGGAGATTGAATTTCAAACTTCACTGCAATGCCACATCTGAGGAACAAAGTAACTTGTGCTTGTGAGAATTAACTTGAGGAGAACTTGCCGATTCAAAAGTACGTTTTGCCATTAAATCTCTCAGCGCTGTACCTGTCTGCTAACATTTGCAGGAGTGAACTGGTTGAGGATGGGCTGCAAGCCAGTAGAGTCCATAGCCGTTTTGTAATCTAGCTGATATTCCATGAATATGGTTATTGGAGTAAGCTTGTCTCTAAATTCGGAGTCATCCTAAGGGAGAACAAAAATGGAGTTGCTTTTAGAAAACGAAAACTGCACAATTATACTGGAATGGAACTCAATCAAACATCTACTACAGGGGTACCTTGGGTTACATACGCTTCAGGTTACAGACTCTGCTAACCCAGAAATAGTGCTTCAGGTTAAGAATTTTGCTTCAGGATGAGAACAGAAATTGGGCTCCGGCAGCGCGGCAGCAGCAGGAGGCCCCATTAGCTAAAGTGGTGCTTCAGGTTAAGAACAGTTTCAGGTTAAGTACGGATCTCCGGAACGAATTAAGTACTTAACCCGAGGTACCACTGTACAAAGGTTTGTGGCTACCTACCCCTTTAATGGAAATAATAGTGGATGGAATTTTTTAAAAAACCAAGCAAATAAGAGGCAGCCATTTGTAAATTCTTTTGGAGAAAAGAGAAGGGCTGTAGCCATGAGGCAGAGCATCTGCTTTGCATGCAGAAGGTTCCAAGTTCGAGTCCTGGCACTCCAGACAGGGCTCTCCCCGATTCCGGACATCAATAACGTTAACCCTACGTATAGCAAGAAGGCAGGAGGTGGGTGGGTTGCGGCCTTGTATGACGCTTACCCTTAAAAATGCCTGAAGTTCTTCACAGCTCATTCGACCCCCTTTGGGGACAGTCATGTTCTTTGAGTGGACCGGTTGCCTGTTGTGGAGAAACAGCGCCCTCCTGATGGCACCTTTTTGCTTCAGCTTGTCCAACAGCAGCTCCACATGGAAAGCTGCCGCCAAAGGAAAAGGCATTTTAGTCAAGCAATGCTCACGTCTTGCTGTGCCTTACTGCAGCAGCCGCTGGTAAGGCAGGATGCTGAGATGGAAGAGATGCTGTGGCTGAGCAGTGGCTGAGAGAATCAGGACCATACAGGAAGGGGGCTGCTGACTAAGACTGCCAGCACAGGCTGCTAATATCAGCGCCCGTACCTCTACCCAGTTCTGCCAGCTAGTCAGCAACTATTTGCCTGCACGGCACTGACTCTCGTTGCTCTTTGTTTCCACTGCTGCCTCAGGTCTCCCAGATTAACTGTTGCTCAGTGGGGATGTTCCATTCCTGTCTCTTATCTTCCCAGCATGTCTCTCATTAGTGCCACAATTCCTTAGTGGCTGCTGCTAGGCCTTGTTCTCACAGACCAGATACGAGGTGGTACATTCTAGCCTAGCCTTATCCCAACATGCTAGCTTTTTCTAAATGCAAATAGTTTTTCCTCTGCAGAGGAATGGGTTTTTTTAATATATAATTTTTATTAAATTTTCTGTTTTACAATTTAAAATACTCATCTTACATCCTTAAGATATCAATGACTTCCCTTCTTCTCTTTCCATGGTTCATTTTACATATCATAAATCCCTGCATATTTTGCAAAAACTATACTATTCAGTATTCCATTATTGCATCCATCAAAACTTTCTTACACTATTGAATTTATCTTAATGCTGCCAGCATTTTCAGCTGTATACAATTATTTCCCATATATTCAATAAACGTTTTCCAATCCTCTCTAAGCGTATGTTCTTGTTCTTTTATTCCATATGTTAGGTCTGCAAGTTGTGCATATTCTGTCAACTTAAGTTGCCATTCTTCTTTGGTTGGGACCTCACTCGTTTTCCATTTTTGGGCTAACAAAACACGGGCCGCAGTAGTAGCATACATAAATAACATTTTTTGACACTTGGGAATTTCAGTCTGAATTATCCTCAACAGAAAGGACTCTGGTTTGGTTTTTTGGGGGAAAGTACTTTTAAATATTTTTCCCCAATTCATTATGGACAGAGGAACGTTTTATTCAACATATGAAATCTGGACTGCAGCTTAGAGTGATACATCTCAGAAACAGGTTTATCACTGCAGCTGCTGTTTGTGGTAACTAGGTCTTCTTAGGCAATCTGGCATTTGTGCAAAATATGCCCTACTCCAGACCCAGGAGCAATTACACATAAAGAGTTGCACCCAATGATGCCATCCTATTTGCACAAGGACTTCTCTTGCACAGCTGAACTTCCCTTTGCTCTCCATTCCCTGTGCCCCACTATCAAATCTGCTAGGGAGAGTTGGAGGAACCCCAGCAGAGATTGGGGAGGGGGAGCTCACAAGGGAAGGAGAAGGAGGGCAAGTTCCACAGAGCAAGTGGAAGTCTCTGTGCAAACAGGACAGCTCTACTGGATGCAACCAACTGTCACTTGGCCTTCTTCAACTCTCATCTCATTGTGTGCCACACAATGTTCACAACTTTGCCAGCCTGTAACTTACGGCTGTGCTCCCTGATACTTCCATGCTTCTTTAAACCACTCAGGGAACCCCATATTTGAGTCCAGGTAGGCCCATTTTCCAGGGTTCTCTGACCGATACCTCAGAGACGGAGATTTTTCCAGCTAGCAGACTGCCACAAAGTTGTCTCCCATACATTGAGAAGAACAATGGTGTGAAGTCTGAGCCAGAAGATTTAAAAGGGGCATGGGTTTTGCACGTGTCTGATACCAGTGGGGCTTTGAACAGCCGAAGAAGTTTGACAATTTAAATTACTGCCACTGAACATCTGTTGACAATATGAGGAGAACCGAAGTGTATGGTAAGTGAAACTACTGAGGAACTTACTGAGGTCCCTGGGAATACTTCCTTTGCCATCCGCTTTTAAGCAGAACTTTACTTTAAAACTGTTGGAGAAAATTAGAGAATATTTAAAAACAAAACACATTTTGTACCTGAAGGTCAAGCTACACCTATTGATCAGCAGAAGTGCAGTAGTGGCTTCCAGACCTACCCTTTCATGACTGTTAATAAGCTCTAGTTGCATGTACAGATTCCTTGGTCGGTGTTGTTGGGTTTAAAGCAACTTTAAAAATTCCCTCCACTGGTTCCTTCAGCTCCCGGTTATTAAATATACTTTCTTAAGAGCTTAGTTTATCTATTTTGGTAAGATTTTATTGCTATAACTGAGCTCTTATTAGGGCTGGTCCACGACTTTTTGCTGCCTGAGGCAGAAACTCCCCAAATTCCATGTACTTAGGCCAACTGAATTGCCAGTTTAATATTTCAGCACCACATCTGAAGGCAGCAGGCTAGCCTGTGTGTGTGTGTGTGTGTGTGTGTGTGTGTGCGCGTGTGTGTGCAGGGCAGGCTGTGTAGCACACACAGCTATGTTCCTCAACACCTCGTTGCTGCTGCCCATTATTTGTATGCTTCCCCCACCTAATGGTAAGGTTGGTCCTCACTCTTATAAAGGCAAAATGGAGTTTCCCCTAAAATTGCACTTGGAGGAGTGCAAGAACTATGTTGGCCATTCAAAAGAGTTGGCAAGACACGAAGCACAAGCAACTCTCGTCCTTTCCACATCCTTACAGGACTTGTCCATGGAGGCGGGGACAGCTAGAGCACATTCTCCCAATGGGGTGAACAGATTTCCACCCTTCCATTTAGCTAGTTCTGTTGATAGGCTCTTCCTGCTTCTGGAAAGCACTTAGAATAGGACACGTTTGCAAAGCTGTTCATGCTTCAGATGGGACCGTATAGCATTACACAATGAATCCACTTAAGTTTCCCACCTGGGAAGAGCCTTTGACCATTTTTTAAACAGCAAGGAAGGATTTGTATATATGCTTGCTTCTTTGGAGCATCCACAGGCTATGGACCTCGCCGAGGAGGAAATTGTGTCCTTTGCTCCCTTGCATAAGGCCAGGAAGTGTGGGGAAACACGTTCCCTTTGCCCCTTGTCTCTCATGGCCTCCTTTGATTGACTGAAGAGGCTCCCAATCCATTTCGACATTCCATTTCAAAATACAAACGAGTCATCTTACCAAGAAACTTTCTGGCCATTTTCATTCAGTTCACAGGATTTGTCTTCCGGATTTAGAATGGTTGGGGTGACTTCTAGTCCAGCATTTACTGTAATGACTGGCCGTGCCCTTTGAAAAGAACCAAATGGTAAGCAAAACAGGGTTACTGCATGAAAGAACCACCTTGTCCTCTTCTTTAGGCTCAGTGGGGCCTACCTCTGAGTAGACCTGTCCTAACTGGGGCTGGTGGATTATCTGCTACATTTGCCTCAGACTGGGGTCCTAATTGGGCCCTTCTGCAGGGAACAGACTGGCCAGACTGCACTGCCCCACTACTGTAGTAGTGACCTTATAGTAGCTACTCCCAGTTTGAACACCCTTGGCAGTGGTGTTTCCTCTGCTGCTGCACTTTCCAATGCCGCAGTGGGGCCTTCATGGTGGGAGAGCTCCCCCGCTGGTGGAGGTCATTGGAGACCTACAGGCAGAATGTCTACCTAGTCCTATGGATCAGGGATTATGATTGCAAACCGGCTGATTGCAAACCATTCACGCTGCTGCTGCTGCTTAAACCCAGATTTGTGATTGCAGCCTTGTTCTTATGACTAAACCCCAGGATGGTAGCTGCTGCTAAGCTCAGCTGCTGGCCAGAGGTTAACACACATGGAGGTAGCTGTGTGCAACATGGAGGAAATAATAGAACACCCAGAGAACAGAACATTGTGCCCCTTGCTTGCAGGCCATTGAGCAAGGAGGGAACCATTCCTCACCCTGATATTCCTGTGGAGACCATGAGGTAGAAAAAGGCAACGCCTCTAACAGTGAAGCAAACTTTGCTCCTCAGTAAAATGCAAATATCATTGGGTTTTTCCGCTCTGACTTAATTTTGAACACTTACCTATATAAGGCAACTTTGTCAGCACCAAAAGCACCTACAATCAAGTCTGGAAATAGAATAATATAATACTGCTTTTAGATCTGAGACTTTTTTTGAATGTTACGCAATTATCTGATTAGCAACAGGTCTTCAGTACGTGAATTAGGAGCAAGTGCTTTTGCTGAAAGAGCAAGTAGGTAAACATTTAAACATGGATGCAAAAGAGAAAAGATTCGGGATGCTTATGGAACCTAAATCTGCTGAATTCTGTTTTAGATTTTAAGGAGCTGCTTTGCCAGACATGTTTACACAAACTCAAAAGGTTGATATCCATTATTCTTCTAAGATATGTTTTTGGAATTTTGCAAGCTGATTGAACAGAGAATTTTTGCTCTTTTTCCTGCCTATATCCTGTCACAAATATATCAAAAGCAAATAGAAAAATGAAAGAAACTCTTCCTCCTTCCGCCAAATATTCCTGAAATTATTATTTCTCTTTGTTCAGTTGTGGAAGTGCTAAGGTTTGTAGGGTGTTTATATAACTTTTTAAAAGTGATGTTTATTTTATTTTATTTTTTAATTCCACTATATTTCCACAGGAGAACAAATGGTGGGGGGTTTTGCAAATATTCTGAAATAGCAGATATTCTGAAATCTGAAATTCATTCCAGAATACAAATGGTGTAGAATCCAAGGGATATCACAATGTCAGGATGCTAACAGAGTAGAACTGAAAGAATCTATTCATCCCTAGTAAAGCTCAAAACCCCATGAAATCTCTTTTTCTTACACAGTTCTGAATTGGGCTCCGCCCTGTGAAATAAATGTTGGATTAGTTTACAAGATACAGGAACCGGCATTGCTATTATGAAAGATCACCTGGGTAGCCATTTTTGTCCACGTCGGTAGCTCCTTTCAGTGAGTAGCCAAAGCTTGGTGGCATTGTCTCAGAGGCCCATTGTCCTTCAAGGACCTGAGATGGCATCCCATTCAAACCTGTAGCTCTCCCATTGTAGATGTAAACCAGCCCTTTCTTGTCTTCTCCACCATAAGGGGCAGCAACTGCGATGTCTACAAGCCACAACAAGGAATCTTTAGCATATCCAAATAGAAAGGAATCAAAATATATACTCCCGATGATTCTGCAGTAACACATATGAATCAGGGGGAGTATTGCTGGTTGATGCCCATTGGCAAAAGGCAGGGCCACCAATGATAGGCGGAGCCTGAACCAATAACACACAGAGCCGACTAATTCCAGTTTCGCCCCCATCCCTCTCCCTGTTGAGTTCTACAAAAGCAGCACGGAGACTAAGGACGAGGAAGGTTGACTGTTCCATCCCTGAGCTGGTTGTAAGGAGGAAGTCTGGAACGTGGTGAATGGCTGAATCAGGTCAGACTCAGGTTGGTGCAACAGTGCTCCACTTGTCCTAATGGACTAAAAAGTTCCCTTGGTAAAGGACCCCTGGATGGTTAAGTCCAGCCAAAGGCGACTATGGGGCTGCGGCACTCATCTCACTTTCAAGCCGAGGGAGCTGGCGTTTGTCCACAGACAGCTTTCCGGGTCATGCGGCCAGCATGACTAAACCGCTTCTGGCGCAACAGGACACCGTGACGGAAACCAGAGTGCACGGAAATGCCGTTTACCTTTCTGCCACAACGGTACCTATTTATCTACTTGCACTGGTGTGCTTTTGAACTGCTAGGTTGGCAGGAGCTGGGACAGAGCAATGGGAGCTCACCCCATCATGGGGATTCGAATCGCTGACCTTCCAATCAGTGAGCCCAAGAGGTTCAGTGGTAGACCACAGCGCCACCAGCGTCCCTAATGGACTAGCCTCCACTGAGTTGGAGGCTTTGTATTCTGTTCAGATCCGTGGACATTTCCCTGCCTATTCAGTTTCACACCATGCGGTTGACTGGGATGGACTCAGCAATATGAGGCAAATACCTCTGAGTCAATGAGTTTGAACCTCCTCACAAAGGCTCAGCTTGCGCAGGGATCTCTGCCACGGAAACGCAATAATGCTCCAAAATAAATTGTATTTGAAGTGTAAAGGTTTTCTGTTGTAGGTCTGAAAATTAAAGGTTAGAGGGCTTGGGGTGGGGAGGAAGTTTCTGTATAGGCTTTCCCACTCCTTCCCCAAATCCATTCTGTAGAGTCAGGAGAACCCACTAGAAAACATACGTAGGGGGGAGGAGAGGGGGGATTGTTCCATCTGACAAGTAGATACGCTTGTGTTGACAGAATGATCAAAACAGTGTAATATTGAATTCCTCCCAATGACCCAACGCTTTACCATTGTAGCCGTCCTGATCGAGATCTCCCAAAGGTGCAATTGAACTGCTGAACCTTGCAAAAACCTCGAAGCCATTCAGCTTCATGGCCTGACTCTGAAAGCCTCCAGAGGCTTGTTGGAGGTAAACAGAAACTTGTCCCACTTCAAGAAGTTTGCCGTCAGAACCACGATCCATAAAGAGTGGGGCTCCTATGAGTAGATCTGTGTAACTGAAGAAAAAGATAGAGGGGAAGAGATCAAGTATTTCAGTCACGGCAAAAATCCCTACGTTTAAGGTGCTTCCATATGAGTGCAACCTGGTCAGAGAGATATCACTAATGGGTCAGTGGCAAAAAGGTTTCTTCAGCTTATTCTACTTTCTCCCATGAGTGCCATTGTGCTCATGTTCTGCCTATGTTCTGTTCAAGCACCTGGTTGGCCACTGTGAGAACAGGAAGCTGGACTAGATGGGCCACTGGCCTGATCCAGAACCCACAGAACCCATTCACCCACACAGTTAAGGGGTGTGTAGGCTTTGTCAGTTTCCCTCCAGTGACAGCCTGTAGTGTTTTTCTAGAATGGCGTTCTGGAGGGGCCACTTTTCTGTAGAGGGTGGAGGCAGAAAAGCTTCATCATGTATGCAGCGTAGCCAATGGGTTGTAGCCAACTATATTCTACTTAGAACTCAGCTATACAGCTGCAAACAAAACATTCTAAGTATGTTGTAAAGTGCATTATACAAATGTGACACTAGGTGATGATAGTGAGCTATGTCAAATTCAATATATTTTTCAAAACATTAAAAAAAATGTGTGTAGATTTCACCTCAGAGTAGACTTGTTTAAATTACTGGGCCTAAGTTAATCACGTTCATGAATTTCAGGAGATCTACTCTGAGTATGAGTAACCATGGATATAACCCAAAATTTTCTGCCCAAAGACACTGAGAGCAATTAGAATGCCAGAAGACATTTAAATGTGTCATCACACAGTATTATTTAAAAGAAAATCAGCTAATCTATCCCACAAAACGAGCTGTGTCATTCATTCTCAAAAGGGCATCTGTCAGATATACCTAACGCAAGGAATGAGAGGGGAGGAAAGGGGAAATAAAGGAAGAAGTGAGATAAAGAATTGTGGGAGATGCATGGGAGAAAGGGATGATGAGACAAGATCTGTGCTTAGGAACCACTAGAATTACAAGCATGCCACTCTCGAGGGACTCGTAGCTGTACTATGTATAATGTCTTCACAGGACAATTAAGCCATGCATGAAATGTTTATAGATTTATATACCAAGCACTCCAGATAAGATGCATGCAGGGACCCCAGCAGAACAAGCCAGCAGAAGAAACTCTGTGTGCGTCACTGGCTTTCAATTACTCTTTTCAAATCTTCTATTTTTATCCTAAACAAGATTTTTTTTAAAAAAGGCAAGCAATTCTTTCCAGGAAGAATGAAAAAAGCATCACTTACTCATCCCCATTGATATCTGTGGCAGCTACAGAATATCCAAAATATGCAGCCATCTGGGAGATAAGATTAAACAGAAAAATGTTGCATTTCATGTAAATACTTCAGTAAAGATACCGTAATTTTCGCTCCAAAACACGCACTTTTTTGCTCCTAGAAAGTAAGGGAAAATGCCTGTGCGTGTTATGGAGCGAATGCACGGATCGGAGCCATGGCTGCCATCAGTCAAGCAAAGCGGGAGCCGCTTACACACTCTACGAGGCTCTCGCTTTGCTTGCTTTAAAGCGACCTGGAGCCGGGGAGGAGGGAGGGAAGGAGAGTCATGGCAGCAAAGCCGGCAGCAGCCGCTTACACGGGAGGAGGGACGGAGCTAGCAAAAGTCCGTGCGCTCTCTAAACAGAGCAGTGAGGCTGCAGAGGGATGGCAGGAAAGATAAAATTTAAGCAACCAGCAGCAAAATAAAACCAACCTCGAGCTCTGAGCCAGCGCAGTGAAAACCAGGAAGTAAAAAAAAAGGCTGGGGAGGGCATGAGGGAGAGGGGGAAACTTCGCAAATCCCCGCGTCTCAGCTGATCCGCGGGGACGGAGCAGCTTATTTTCAGGCAGGATAGATTTGAGCATTGTCTGGGTCCTAGTGCCCCTACCGCTTTTTTGTGCTCCATTCTATTGCTGCTGGTGGCTGCTTATCATTCAGGCTGCAAGGAGGAGCGCTTTTACACAGCTAATGGCGAATCCCCTGCAATCCAAGTCCTCCTCACTTGCTCAAATCTATTCTGCCTCAAAACAAGGAGCGGAAGGAAAAGACTGCAAACTGTTAAATGGAAAAAAAACCCAGGCACAGGGCAAATACCTTAAGTATACCTTTAAAGCAACAGTGCTCTCCCCCCCCCCTCAGCTCGCAGAAAAGCTCCTTCTCCACACACCCCACGCGTGCTCCTTGTCCCTTGAGTTCTTTTCCTTCCCTCCCCACTTAAAACGTGGTTACAAAGCATGGATCCACATGGATCCTCAGGATTTTTGCACTGGGTCACCCCAAATTCACCATCAGATCACATAGCATTTCCATGGCTATAGCCTGCACCAAAAAACACACACGCACCCACTGTTTCATGGGGCCGCAATGGCGCAAAAACGTTACAAAGCATGGATCCACATGGATCCTCAGGATTTTTGCATTGGGCTACCCCAAACTCACTGTCAGATCACATGTCTGTGGCCACAGCATGAACCATAAAAATCATACATCCACTGTTTCGTTTAGAATATTTTTTCCTTGTTTTCCTCCTCTAAAAACTACATGCGTGTTATGGTCAGATGCGTGTTATAGAGCGAAAAATACGGTATTTCGGAATTAGTGACTGCCCCCTCAATAAAAGCTCCCTTGCTTCTCCTCACTTGCATCTGGTATGTGCTTAGCTGTACTGTATATGTTATTTTGGAATATTATTTCTTTCTTATAATAAAGGTTTTTTTTTAAAATTGTTTTAAAAAGGTCATGCCATGCATTCTTTAAAGGCTTTGGATTACTCCTCCCACTTTTGCCTCCGGCTCCACACACAACTGTCATGTGGTTCCTTTAAGCTAAAAGATTGCCCCCCCCTATATCTAATCAAGAAAGAGGATTTCTCTAACCAAAGAGCAGCTCTTTATTTCAAAATAATCTCGTTGATTTCAGGCACATTTGGTCAACAACCATATATGCTGCCAGTTTGAGCTGATGTGATCAGGGGTAGATTGCTTATGGTTATGTTTCCCTGTTCTTAAAACAACTCCCAAATTGAAATTCTCTGATTTGCTGTAGGTTACTTTGTGAATTTATAACACCTAGATTCCACTAACGAATGATAGATAATATAAATCAAAACATTGCAGAGAAAACCATACCTGCTCTCCAGTAAAGTTATACATGGACGCCATGGTGTCTCCATTATAAATAGACACCTGCATGAAAAAGATAGAACTTAACATCTGCACTGCACAATATTTTAGAAGTTGCTGGGATAATACCAGCTGTTAAAAGTATATTATGCAAGTTCCTTACCATGCCCAAAGTTCTTGCTGCTCTTGGGACCCCAGAGACAAAATCTGAAAATAAGAAAGATGACATGACATATATGGATAGTAGTCAATGACCTTCAGAAACATTTTCCATTTAGGCCGCCATTCTGCCAATAGTTGCACATAGGTAAGAACTCTTGACTTTATCCTCTAGCAATGAGCTGCAAGACTGCAGCCTTAACTAGGTCCAGTGGTAAGCTAGGAGCTATGCAGAAGCCCCACAGTCCCTACTAAAGAGTGCTTAAAATTTACCAAAGACTCGCAAAACGGGGATGAGAGGTGAGATATTGGCAAACAATAATGGAGCTGGGGCAAGCAAAATCTTATCAAAGAGGGAGCAAAAGTTAATAAGCCATACCTTCTATGCCATCATGGCTGAAATCTCCCACAGCTACTGAATAACCTGTCAAACATGAAAGGGGTAATCATGACTTATCAATGCACATGACCTATTACAACCTTAAATAAATATCAAGAGGCAGTTTTCCCTGCATCTACGCAGGTCTGTCGATCTGGCTGCTTATGTTTCAGCCATCCTAATTAGCTAATCCGATCCTCCTACTTTTGCTTCAAGGGGAGCAGGAAGGAGGTGTTGGTGGCTCAGAGACCAGGGACAGAGAGGCTGCCAGCTTTGCAGGCAAGGGGTGACATAACTGAGGGGTGAGCCCCTTGGGGTGATGCAGAAAGAATGTAGTTGGTTTAGGGAGCCACGGACTCAAAAAGGTTGAAAACAAAGAACAAAGCTTTCCAAACTGTGTGTCGCGACACATCAATGTGTTGGCTGCAGTGTGTAGGTGTGTTGTGTGAACACTCCCCGCGCTCCTTCCGGGGCTGGAAAGGGGTGAGTTTAACCTCTGGTTTGCTAGTAAAACTGTGTTGCGAAATGATGCATGTCTAAAAAGTGTGTCACCAATATGAAAAGTTTGGAAAGCTCTACCCTAGAAACTCACCAAACCACCAACGTGTGAGGCAAGAGCAGCTAGAAAGCAAAACAAACTTTGGAGAAACAAGCCATGGTTTACCTGATCATCTGTGGCACAGTTCATCATTAATGCGTGGTTTGTTTTACAAACCATGGCTTAAACAATTGCTTAGCATTATGGGTCATTCCCAAGGGCGTTTTAGCACCTGCTTGGCACTAGCTTTCACTAATATCACTGGATGGGGAGGGAGGAATGAAGAACCTCAGACTCAAGTCTTACAAGGAACACAATTTTTACTAGTGTTTTACTCTCAAGTAACCTACCCAAGTAGCTGTCATCGAAAGCAGCATTGGCCGACCGCGTTGCTAACTGGCTGTCATACTTGGTAGTGTAGACTTTAGGGTTGTATTTTGACACAATCTCAGCCACTTTATCAGAAATGAGCTGGCCTGTTGGGTACCAAGTAGAAGAGGGGACATAAAAACACAGACGGAGCTATTAGACAATACTTGCAGTCTCCTAGTTCACATTAGAAAAAGACAAATGGAAGCAAGGAGCTGGGATTAAAAA
The DNA here is from genome assembly GCF_964270895.1 of Podarcis filfolensis. NCBI lineage: Eukaryota > Metazoa > Chordata > Lepidosauria > Squamata > Lacertidae > Podarcis > Podarcis filfolensis. Next base: position 26,597,093 of record NC_139604.1, on the reverse strand, counting down.
TAAGCAACTTGAAACAACTTCTTTATTAAATTGAGAGTTACTGAGGAGAAAGATTCTATAATGATAGGTATGATAATCTGTTGCATTTTAAAAATACAAAGAATCTTGTAGTGCTTTGAAGAGGGAGGGTGGAATTCAACATAGCACAAAGGGGGTTATGCACACGGGGAATGAGGTGTACTCACATGACGGGAGTTTGTCTCTTCTGCTCCCCCTAAACCTGTTCTGGGGGTTCCTCCCAATCCCCTGAAGCAGATTCCAGGGTTGTGGGGTAAGGAGGAGGGGAGACCCACTGAGTGAGCAGAACTCATTCCTAACAAGTAACAACTTAGTCCAATCAAACCCCAATGTATTTATTGCAGCATAAGCTTTCATAGGCAGGCATTTAATTCATCAACTACATGAAGAAGCGAGACATTACATTACACATTACATTACATTACACTACACTACACATTAGATGCAAATATGTATAACTAAACCCCAATGGAATCCACCCTGCTCCATTCCAGAAAAAGCCACTTTAGGATTTGAGCAGAAACACAGTCAGGGGAGATGCTTGGCCCTGGCCCTTATCCCTTCTATTACTCCAAATGCCCCACAGCTGCTTTTCATCCTCACAGGAATCCAAATACATGCTTGCAAAGGCAGTGCCATAGCTACGGGGGGCAAGCTGGTTTTTTTGCCCTAGGTGAAGCCTCCAGAGGGGCGTCACTGAGGCTGCTGACATCTCTGTGTGTATACGCAAATGCTTGTGTGTGGGGTGCCATATTGGGTCTTTGACCTGAGTGAAATAAAGCCTAGTTTCGCCCCTGGCAAAGGTAAAGTCTTGCGAGGGTCAGGAAACCTGCAATGGGAAACGCAGCTGGGAGGGACAGTTTGAAGCAGAGAAACAGCAGACGGCGAAAGTCACCACTTCTCCACTCAAAATCACCCCCTCTTCAATTAACCTTGCCAGAAAAGAAACTTATTGCATATGGTTTATTTTGCTAATGTCCTTAAGAAGACAGCAGAAGATTAAATAGAATGGTCAGCTTTTTAACAGCTGTGTCTCACCTTGCCAGTAAAAACTTCCAGGTCCTCCAAGAAGTACTCTATCTCCCTGGGGTAAGAGTAGAAGGGAAAAAAATATGTAAGTTTCTTTTCTTGTAACGTCTAAGGCAGGGGACAGGGACCTTTTCGGCCTGGTGGAAGATAGACGGCTTAAATTCCCACCAACTGCTATTCTACACTCCCTCACAATTACCTTAACATTCCATACTTCAAGCAATCTTCTCCCCATCCCCCTCTGAATGCAAACCATAAACACAATTTAGTACAAAAAAATTAACCTAACCGCAGTTCCGAGTTTGGACATACTGAGAAACTGTGGCTAGTTTAAACCAGGAAACGGATGCTTCCTGTTGAACCTTAAGGTTCCAGCAGGCTCGTTCCTGTAACACTAAACTATGGTTTAGCGATATATCCAAAGCAGGTAATTGTATTCAGTGCCCTTCAAAACTCTTTAAATCGCTATCCAACCCAATGCCCTCCGGATGTTGAGAACTACAACTTCCCATCATCCCTGACCATTGGCCGTGCTGGCTGGGGCTGATGGCATAAACCATTCCTGTTTGTTTCTTTTTTCCCTCCATTATCTGGTAATCAGATATACTGCTGCTGCGTGTGGACGTTCCGTTCTTTAAGTCAGAGATGGATAAGCTGTGGCTTTTCAATTGTTGGTGGACTCCCAACTCCCATCAGCATGGCCAATGGTTGGGAATGATGGGAGTTGTAGTTTAGCAACACCTGAAATGCCACAGTTCCCCTATCCCTGCTTTAAGAATATGCACCTGTTGTTGCACAGTGAAATAATGACAGAGACCAGTATATATATTCTGATTTTCAGACTAATTAGTATTGTTAAAAGACAAAGGCAAATGGAAATTCTTAAACACATTGTTATATTCTGTAGCAGAATTAACCCAGTAGGAGAGATAGCATCTCCTTCTTATTAATTCCTATTCTTCCCTGATTTGCTCACACTCCCTTTGAAATCCTGAGCTGAATAAATGATTTCTGTCTAGCAGGCTACATCCAGATGTATAAATCTAAGCCAACAGGAGCGAAGTGTAAGAAGCCCCTTGAAAAGCTGATCTGACAGATATGCCTTTATAGAATTGATTTCTACAGACTCTTTCTCCTTTGCTGTCAGGTACTAGAAAAAGGAAAACATACAGTTATAGCTTCCCTACCTGAGTAAAGTCAATGCTGAATCCACCTTGACAAAAGCCCTGTCCTTCAGCGTCAATGCTTGCTGTGAGAACAAGAGAAATGGGAAACAATAGATGGTGAAGATGTTTAACACAAATCCCTGAGCATAATAGTGTCAAGAAAGACCTTGATCTGGAACAACCACTGCTCTAAGCCAAGCTGCCACATAACTTCCTCTTGTTCTCTTCAAATGGGAAAAAAGGTACTTAAGATGCTTACCTGGGAGATGCCCTACCTGGTGAACTGGTGCTGGCTCCCCATTGGCCAGAAAGAGTCAGAGGTCATTTCCTCAAAAGAGAGAGCCTTTAAAAAGCTGAGCTGCCCTTGCAGGTGGGCTCCACCAGCACCAGGAAGCTGAACATCCTCACTGCCTACTCATATGTAGACTAGAAGTATTATCTTTAATGGCTAGGCTAGGATTAGTCCAGTTTTTAGAGCCACAGTGCTCTGGCTTATTTTTGGTGGCAGCAAGTACCGTATCTTGAGACCCAGCTGGAAGTACTGCAGGGCTGTTGTGCAGTAGCCGAGCAAGCAAGCAGCTGTGAGAGGTTCTCCTGAGTGTCCTCCCTTCGCCACAAATAGCGAGCAACAATAGAGAGGAGGCGAAAGAGGGACCTCCTCTCCCTCCCTTGCCTCTCCTTCCTTCTCTCTCACTGGTGCTCCTCCTCAGCCACTGCCCACTGGTCTCACATAGTGTGAGTCTGTTGCCGCTTGGCCCCCTCCACCACCCTGACCTCTCCTCTCCCCCTCCCCACTCGTGGGTGAGAGGCTCGAGCTGTGGTTCAAGTCGCCCTGAGAGCTGGCCGTCTACCCCCAATGGCCCTGCCTGTCTATGTGAGTCAAGGGGAAGAATGGAGCCTGGGTGGTGATGGAGTCAGGAGGCAGAATGCAGGGAACCCCCACTCCACAAAGGGGGGGGGGATTTGGTGTCATGAAAGTGTGTGTGCCCCGCAATCCCCACCCCAATGCGTACTTTATTTTGCCTGACCTGTCCTGTATTTTGCCCAACCCAAAGTGGCAGCTCCATACCAGACCCATAGAATTGTAGAGTTGGAAGGGACCCTGAGGACCATCCAATCCCCTGCAGTGCGCACCAGTATCAGAAGGGGAGCTCTGCCCAGTCACCCCAGATGCAACCGAGCTATGTGTCTTGTGGCCTGCCATTGTGGCTTAGCCATTCCCCACCCCCACCCCTTTTAAGACTCAGTCTAGCCAGGCAGCACAAAGAGGTTTAGTGGGGCTCTGGTCTGCTGATATGGTTCATTTGGCTTTGGGTCTCATAATCTGTGCAGGCCTGACCTACGCTGGTCAGAACAGAATACACCCCTCCCTATTGTTAAGGCCAACACAATCGATCCAAAGGGCTCTGCCTGTTTCTAAACACGTTAAGTACGAAATCTAGCATGGCGAGTATATGCTGCTTTTCTTCTCTATTTACAGATCAGCAACCTACAAACAGCTTTGAGATGTCGCCTGCCTTTAAAACAGGAAAAGAAAGGGAATTCCAGAGCTAATCCCTCGCATGCCACGAGACAGCCCAAGGAGGCTTTCTTATGATGTGGTTAATCCCTCTGAATACAGAGCTTTATAACAGAAATGCTAACAGTCTCTTATCGGTATTGCGGTGTATAACAGAGTGCACATTTCACTTAGGGCATTCCGTGCCCCTTTGATCCTGGGAATGACTCTGGAATGCACTCTCCCTCTCTGGGCTCTTGCTGTTTAAATAGATTGTATGCATGTGCACACAGGGGTGGAGGGTTAATTCTGATCACCACTGGGGATGCACTAAATGCGTCTGTTCTAGTTCGGAAATAATTTGGACCTACTGGGTTCCCCCCCTTTTTTTAACAAAAATGGCTGGATATCCAAGTTTGGTGTTCCAGCTTAGCTGGAATAATAACCTTTTGTGACCTGGAAAGTCACAGGGGCTGTAGTAGATGGTTCTGCCCAAACAGGATGCAGCTTACATCCCAGCTGTTGGAGCCAAGCTACACGATCAGCAGCTCTGCATGGTGTATCTGTTACTGGAACATATTGCAGGGTGCTTCCTCGTGTAAAAAACAACAACACATATTGTGCATACAGACTAGTAACCTTTTCTAAGACCTACTAGTTGTTACATAGGCAAGGGGCTTGCTATTATTATTTTGCAAGAAACCATCTAAACATTTATTCTCCTGATTGTAAAAACTTTCCTACCTTGCCAAAAAAACGGGGTTTTTTTGGAGGGTGGAGGAGTGATCCTAGTACCCCTTTGGTTTATTCTTTTCCGTACACACCAAGGTCATGACTAGCCTTCAACAGAGGCTGCCATTTACAGGTTTTTGTTTTAAAAAAGATACAGTGCCGAACCACGCATATAATGTCACATGTCATTTGGCCCTTAGCCTTCCCAGTCGTTTGGCACAATTCCATCGCAGTGACTCCACATTAAAAATGAACGAGAGAACCAAGCCCAACAGATCATTGCTATCATCCTACTTCCACTTCTATCTTCAGATCCCTACGAAATTTCTACCTGCTGTGAAATTTGGAACCAGACTGAGCATTCAATTGATCTGCAGAGGATCCTATCGTCTCACAGGTTTTGTTTTTGTATGACCACGCACCCTAGTTCTAGAACCACCAATGTGACACCATAGCATTCTCAGATACCCTCTTCCCAAGTGCCTGCCAAGGTTTCCTGCCCCTCTGATTTTTCCCCCCAAGGAGCTTTTTTTAAAAAAACAAAAACAAAAACCTTTTTGGTTGGTTGATTGTGTATTTGGGGAGGGGGTAGCCTGCTTTCTTTGCTTTTGTGTTGTATTTGTTTTGGAATGTGTCTAGATGTTTTTCCTGTTATTTTGTGGGAGAAGGGTTCTGATCGTCACCAGTTTTTCATTTTGTGGTGACCGCAAGAGTTTCTTAGATTTCTATATATTCCCCTTGAGCCCCAAAAGGCTGGAGACGGCTGCCTTAAACCACTGTTGCAAAGATGACGGTGTGGGTGTGTTTCTTCCACACACCTTAAAGTTGTGCTTATAATACGGCAGCACACAGAAAATAGATTCAGGGCTGTAATTACAATAGCAAGACATTCTCCACATACTTGACCTGCAGGGAGCGTATTCAAAAGCTTTGGACCCGTCGTGAAGATAACATGTTCCTACAGGTTCCCTCTCTGCTTTCTGTTCTGTTCTCCAGTGGTACAATGGGGCACACGCCTGTGGGGGAAGCAAAATGGCAGCATTTAGAAAGCTCTTTTTAAAAGTCCACCATTATACTTGGTGCAGTGAGAGGCTGAGAATCAACCGGGGGGGGGGTGCTTTTGAAAAGGGGACAAACAATGCTTGCCTCAGCCAACCATAGAGAGGGGGAACATCTGCCTTGTCTGCAGCTTAAGCAAAGTCACTCAGTCTGGTGAAGGCAAATGAGGTGCTTTGCAAAGTGATTTGGCTGAAGTTTCGCACAAAATTAACAAGAAGGGAAGGAAAAGAAACGACGCAAGCAAAAACTTCCTCACGTCAGCTAACTTTCAGGGCGCCCTAGCCATTAATTTCCTGGCACCACCCAAGCACCAAGGCTGTGTCAGCATCTGCCTCAGCCTGTAGCTCAGTTAAGCAGCTGCTGCATGGAAGTGCTCAAATGATCCAAGCGAACACTTGAAGGAATGGGTGCTCATTGACTGTGCAGTAAGGTGCTGGGCAGCTGGAGGAACTCTATCTATCTAAAGGCCAAGGAGTGCACAAAGGTCTGTCAAAGTATGGTACCCTACAAATATTGTTGGACTCCAACTCCCATCAGCCCAAGACACCACCGTCAGTGGTTAGGGATACTGGGATCTGGAGTCTAGCAACATCTGGAGGGCACGTTGACTGTCTCTGTGCTGTAACATAGCTGAAAAATGCAACCTATGTTGGGGCCTTTGAATTCCTCCAAACCTGTTGATGTTGCCCTCTTTATGTGTGAATGGTGCTGTTTGGCTGTGTAAGAATGGACACTCACAGAAATCACTGTTGGTATATACAGATGCGCCATGGCAACAAAGTACTGCAGCGTGGAGTGCTTCTGTTGAGGGCTCCAGCTACTCCATGCCATCTCTCTGAGAACACCCTGCTTTCCACCACCACAATCAAATAGTGAGTCTGCCTTTTATAGGCCCACAGAGCACCCCAAGTCTCTGTTGAGCTGTTTGGGTCCCCTGCGCCCCCAATTCTTTACCGTATTTTTTGCTCCATAGGACACACTTTTTTCCTCCTAAAAAGTAAGGGGAAATGTGTGTGCGTCTTATGGAGTGAATGCAGGCGGGAGGCTCTTGCTGGAGCCACGCCTAGCGTGTGTGCTGCTCTTGCTGGCTTTTCCGGGAGGTGGGAGAAGGGACTGACGGGCTGCCCTCTGTCGCTTCCCGCACCTCCCAGAAAAGCCAGCAAGAGCCACTGCCAGGCTCTGCTCAGCGCTCCCTTGTAAGGGCTCCCTTTCGTCCCTCATCCCGCTTTGCTGGGAAGCCAGCAGAAGAAGAGGCGCTGCGCCTCTTGCTCTGCTGGCTTCAGCGAGAGCTGCGCAGCTTGCTCTGCTGACTTCTCAGCTAAGCGGGTGGAGGGACGGAAGGGTTTAAAGCAAGAAAAGCTTGCTGATTCTACTCTCTTATGTGTGGATGGTGTACGAAGATGTTAATTGATACTCAATCAATTTGATTGATTGACTCGTAAATAGATATGATGATAACGGCATGCAATAAACACTGAAAATGAAGGCTTACCAAAATTTTGTCATCTTTAGATCTCACCGATGCGCCAAACCATTGATGGGACTTGAATTCCAGAGGATCGTTTTTTGCAAAATCTCTGTTACCTAGAAGACAAACAACCCTGTCATGGAGCTATGAAAATGACATTTCAATGTTGCAACATCTGAACACTTCTCCTGGTATGCCCCGCAGAGGACCTTAAAGTCCATGAATAACCATAGTTTAGAGGTCCTGGGCCCTAAGGAAGTCAGACTATCCTCCACCAGGGCCGGGGCCTTCTCAGTGATGGCTCTGAGCTGGTGGAATGCTCTGTCCCATGAGACTAGGGCCCTTCCGGATTTAACCTCTTTCCGCTGGGCCTGTAAGACAGAGCTATTCCACCTGGCCTTTAATTTGAATTCAGCCTGATCTTTTATTTCCCTTCCCTTCTCTTCCCCTCCCCTTTTATGAAGACTACCCGCTCTGAGACCCCACAGCTAATTCTCCCCTGGCCTCCTCGCTGGCCCAAGTAGGACTAATTCAGCCAGCTAGCCAAATTGATGTTTGAACTTTGAATTTTATTGTTATTCATGCTTTTATACTGTATTTTATGCTGCTTCTATGTTGTATTACAATTAAGTGTTTTAAATTTGTTGTTAGCCACCCTGAGCCCGGTTTTCTGAATTGGGAAGGGTGGGGTATAAATAAAAATTTATTATTATTATTTATTACCGAGTGCTATAATGTCTGAAGTGGGCTTGTCCCTTGCACCAAGTTACACATCATGTATCCATGCATCCCTTTTTTTATTTGTTTACAAGATTAGTTTTCACGTTCCATTAACAGCTGTCCCAGTAGATCTACAATCATAATTAACAAAAAGGCTACACAGCAATAACACCCAGCAAAGCCCTGACCCAATAAGTGCGTCTTCAGCTGTCACAGGAAGTTCATTAATGTTGGTGCCGTCCATATAAAAGAGAGCTTTCCCCTTATTTGATTACTCTGCCCTTGATGTCTTGCGATGCACTGAACAGGTTCCACTGAAAAACAGGAGCCCAAGCCATATACACATCACACATTTAAAGCACATGGTTTCCCCCAAAGAATTCTGGGAACTGTAGTTTGTCAAAGGTGCTGGGAATTTTAGCACTGCAAGAGCTAAACTACAGTTCCCAAGATTCTCTGGGGGAAGCCATGACTGTTAAAGTGGTACCCATGTGTTTTAAATGTATGGTGTATGTGTTTTAAATGTATGGTGCGCATGTGACCCTATTCAAGCATTCCACTTATGTGTTGATTAAACACATGAGAGGGAACAGCAAGAGTGCTAGGTCTCCACCCCTTCTTCCACAAGTCACAGAGCAAATTTATGCAGTTCAGAATTTCCTTCACTTACAGAGGCTCTCTGTGTGCTTTAGAATCTAGAGGTCTAAACTGTGCAGTTCACCCTCCAGCTTGTGAAAGGCAATGGGGATGGCTGCCAGGTGTGGTGAAGGTGGCAGAGCTTAGTGTGCTTATTTCATGTGTGAAGAAGGGCTACTCCACCTGAAGCATTTGCAAAACTGTTTGAAGTTCTCCTATCTGTGGTGTTTGAGTTGGCTCATTCGCACACCAAGGAAGCATGCATTCATCAAAAGTGATAATGTTGCCCATTGTCAGCCTACTAGATTACAAAGACCTGAATCACCTATTGAAAAAAACACAGTATCTGTTAAAAGACTTGCATCTTCTTAAAGACAGAATGGCACCTTAGAAGCTGTGCCTAGCTGTCTGGGATCAGTGATAATGGACAAGGTCTCCATGAGATGAGGATATGGCTCCAGTCTAAAGGTCCTCATTATCTTGGTGGAAGTGACCCTCATAACTTGATCACCATGCTGGGAACATAGGAAGATGCCTTATACTAGATCAAACTATTTGGTCATCTACACCAGTGTTCCCAAACTTGGGTCTCCAGCTGTTTTTGGACTACAACTCCCATAATCCCTAGCAAGCAAGACCAGTGGTCAGGGATGATGGAAATTATAGTCTGAAAACAGCTGGAGGCCCAAGTTTAGGACACACTGATCTACACCAATACTGTTTACTCTCATGCAAATGTCTCTCGAAGGAAGGGATGGGGAACTTCCAGGTGGTACTGGACTCCAGCTTCCATCTGTCCCAGCCAGCATGGCCAATGGTCAAGGATGATGGGAGTTACAATCCCATCTGGAAGGCACCCAGTTCCCCATCCCCTAGGGAACCCTCTAGGGTCTCTGGCAGAGGTATTTCACACAATATACTACCTGATTCTTTTAACAGGAGATGCCAGGGGTTGAATTTGACAAACAAAGCATGTGCTGTGCTACCATTGAATTATGCTTTCACCCCCAAAGGGAGTGTGTTCTCATAACAGCCCAACCAGAATCTACCCAGTTCAGGAGACAGATTGCGAAACCTTTGTTCCAACTTTCCTTAGTTGTTGCTGAAGGATGATAAATGGCCGAGGCAGGGGTTAACGATCACCACTTTTCCCAATGAAAAGGAATAAATATAGGACCTTGTTAGGCCTGTTGAACTCTGCATTCACAGTATCTTTTGAATACATCAAGAGGGCCAATAAATATTTCCAGAACCTGCACCCTACCCCCAGGCTTGGCCAACAAGGCAGATGTCTGTGTGACTCACCAGCTACATCAGCTTAAATTTTTGTAATCTACCGGTATCTCAAAAGATTAGCTTTTGACTAACAACACTGCACTTCCCACTCTGCTCTATGTCACCCACCAGGGTAACCAAGTCAATTTTTGTCCCCAAACCATTCTGAAGCCAAGACTGCCTGGAGTTGAGAAGATCTCACTTGCTCCAAAGCCTTGTTGACAAATTCTGGCACTGTTTCATTAGCTAAGTTGTGTTCACATTTCTCTGGACACAAACCACATAGTATTCTGTGGGATATTCTCAAAGAATAGGGCTGCAGTATTGCATCTGTCCATGAAGATGGCCTTGCCAGAATATAACCCAAAGCAAGGCCATCTTCAAAGGTTGTGCAAGCACCGCTTATCATGGTTCTCAAGAAAGCAAGAGAGCCATGATTAAGAATGATCCTCTCTTCTACGAGTCAGCAGCTCCACAGTAATTCAGCTCAACTGCTGGCGACTAATCTAAACTCCTTTGTATGCTATCCACCTTGTAAGGAAATCTCTGCCTCTTTAGGCATATTATTGCTTCCTGTCCGGGAAATCCTGGAGAGAAAGGTTTCCGTCTTTGCTGGCAAGCCAAGCAAATAACAGCTGGTTTAAAATCTTGGTAGGATTTTATAACCATGCGGCAAAGGGATGGGTGAAGATCTGCCACTTTACATTCCACACTGTCATGTGTACAAAATCTCTAGCAGGGAGCTATTGAGGGTCTTGTCAGACAAGAAGCAAAGCTCTCCCATCTAATCATAAGGTGATTCATTTTTAATGCAGGAAGTTTACTTATAAGGCTGCAGAACTGGCTGTAGAATATGCTAGATTAATAAAGATTTTGTAGTTCTTACAACACAATTCAGAAGGAAGGAAGGAAGTCTCTGGACATAATGCTCAGTGCAGCTAATTTCTAGGATAAGTGTGTACAGGTTTGTAGTCTCAATTTGTTAAACTGGAAGCGCAATTGACTGGTCTGAATGGCCAGAGCCAGATTTTCAGTTATTAGTCCCTTCTAGATGCATTGCCTTGATTGCACTTGTTTTAATTTGCCTCGGTATGTAATATTGTGATGGGTTTGGCCACAATACAGCTTTGGCGGCCAGCTATATAAGGTGGGGGGGAAATGAAGCAGAATAAAATAACTCGAAAGGTGGCATTTCTTCACAAGTGCATTATGGACTGTTATCATCCTCCTATTCTTAATATAATATTGTAGGAGCCTGCTACTTTACAAACTGTACACTAATTGATATGTGTGTGTGCGCGCATGCGCACGCATGCAAAATTAAGTAAAAATGTGTGATAAACTGGAGCATACTGAGGTATATGCTATGGTCGGTGCACATAATGAGCTCCATGAGGCTTCTGTGCTTTTTCTGGACAGAAACACTTAAAATAGCCCGTACTGTACTTAGTATTTCAAGAACGATTTTTCACTCGCTTCTGAACTTAAGATCTAATGTTTCAGTGCAAGCAAGCAAACAAAACAAGACCAGACAAAACAAAAACAAGTACCTAAGACCAGAAGGTGCAACTGAAATTTGCTAGAATCTTGGCATAAATGTGAGAGTACATTGCAATAGTTTCCAAATTTTCAGCATGCAGGTGATTTTTTTTTTTTTAACACTAGCCTCTTTGCTGAGGAATCTTAAGTCACACAGCGCCTGAGGAAGATTCTTGAACATGTCCTGGGCCGCACATTCAGTTTATGCATAGCTCTGGTTAGGTCAGGGCTTAGGGCTTCCTTTCCCCAGTGAGGACTGATGCTTTAGCTGAGATTCCTGCATTTGCAGGGGGTTGGACTAAATAACCCTTGGGGTCCCTTCCAACTATACAAGTCTATGATTCTATGCCTTACTCTATACAGTATTGCTTTCTGGCTGGAGATTTCAGTGTTACATACTCTTCATACTCCCTTCTGGCTCTATATTGTAGAGAAAGATCAGTCTTAGTTTGGAGAAGTTTGTCTGGCTAACTTCCCAGCTGAGAAGCTCTGGTTTCCCTGGGAGAGTTTGAAAACCAACACCTCTATTGGAAGCAAGCCTGATGATTGAAGAGCAAGAAAAAAGGAGCTTCTTCAAAAGCATCTCTTCAGCTAATGGAAAGGCAAGACATGACCTGTTCCTCAAGGCAGTATGTTTTATCTGCTTTTTCAGTCAGTGGCGGGGAGTGGCCTGCATCACAGCTGCCTCTTTAGCTCCTTGCTTGGGGTGCTTCAAACGCCAATACTTCCAGAGCACATTGTTGTTCTTAATTAGTCACAATTATTTATAGAATTTATAACCCAGTCTCCAAACTCAAAGTAGCACCCAAATAGGCTGTATCTGCAGCGGGAGTTTCACATCCTGGGGGCCAGTACAGCAAAGGCCCTGTTCTATGCTCCCACACAAAAAGTTTCTCTCCCCAAAGTGTCACCTTGGTAACAGCCACACACCCACACACAAGTGAGCCTGTTGGGAGCAGGCAGCAAAAAGGGGCAAGGCTGCTGCGGTTGCCTCACCAAGATCTTCTCTCAGCCCCGGGCCCCTTAAAGAGGTTGGGCAAATGCTAACATGTTGGGCACCTCACTGCTTAGTAACTTTCACAAGGGGAAATAATGGCAGGCAGCCTGGTGCCCTCCAGATGCTGTTGCCCTACAACTCCCAGTGGCCATGCTAGCTGGGGCTGATGGGAGTTGCAGTTCAGCAATAGGGGACCCCTGGAAAGAAGGGTCATGCAGCCCCACCTAGTCCAATAATCTTTCCTCACAGTGGCCAACCATAGCTGTCAATTTTTCCCTTTTTTAAAGGGAAATTCCCTTATTCCGAATAGGATCCCTTGCAAGAAAAGGAAAAAGTTGACAGCTATGTCCAGGCCAACTAGTTGCCTATGGGAAGCCTGCAAGCAGGCCCTGGGAGCAACAGCGCTCTGCAAGATGTGACCCAGCATTTCTCTTCCCTTCAGATACATCAAAAATGCATAAACTGAACCAGAGTCCCTGGTTGGCTAGGAAATCTAAGAAGGAGTGGACTGCATGGGGTGGGAAGCCTAGCCAGAAGTCGCAGATTTATTGCATCTCGAGAGGGATCATTTATTTGCAGAGATGCTTCATCTGCTTTTGTGCCAAGAAAAGACGGCTTGTGATGTTGCTGCCTCCTTCTCAGTTTGTTTAGAGGCCTTCCAATGTTAATATCTCCAGAGCGCATTGTTTAGCACAGCAGTCGTTACAACATACACAATATAAATGAAAGCAAATGCTAGTCTTTGGAGGGCAGGGGGTGGAGGGAGGCGGAAGGCCTGTGGGTTGGCTGATCCATGTCTTTAAATGCGAGTCAGCCTAAATCCAATGTAAAGTGTGGGATGGTGTGCAATTTAAAGAGCAAAAGAGGTGAGCAGGTAAGGAATGCCAAATCTCTCCACCCACCAACCAAGATCACCCCTACAGTTTACCTCCCAAGAACATTTTCCCTCTCTCCTAGAGGGCTCGAATAGTGGAAGCAAATATAACTAAATAAAAAGCAGCTGAGGGAGAGACTTCTGGAGCAGGGGAAGGATACAACACCACCATCAAGAGTGCCATAGGAAGCTGCCTTATACGGAGTCGGTACATTGGACTATATAGCTCAGTACTGCTTACATTGACGGGCAGGGGATTCCCAGGGTTTCAGATGGGGTATTTCCCTAGCCTTACCTGGAGAGGCCAGGGATTGAATCTGGGACCTTCTGCATGGAATCAGACGCCCTACTGTTCAACTCAACCTCTCCTCTTTGCACTTTTAAAGAAATAGGCCTGCCACCCTCACATGCACTCAGCCTTCATTTAAACATGCATTCAGATGGCAATAGCCCTTACATGCTGGCGCACCCTCCAAGTATCTGTTTTTTCCAGGGACAGTCCCAGATTTACAGAAGCTGTCCTGGTTTCTGATTTGATCCCGGAAAGTCTCACTTTTCCTTAGGATGTCCCTATTTTCCATCAGAGAAATGTTGGAGGGTGTGAAGTTATGCAACAACTGAGCGAAGGAGATAAGTAACTATACGACCTTTAGAAGACACCTGAAGGCAGCCCTGTATAGGGAAGCTTTTTTTTTTTTAATGCTTTATGTTTGATTGTGTGTTTATATATGTTGGAAGCCACCTAGAGTGGCTGGGGCAACACAGTCAGATGGGTGGGGTATTATTATTATTATTATTATTATTATTATTATTATTATTATTATTATTATTATTATTGGCATCCCTGTTTTAATCAGATAAATACTGGAGGGTGTGTGTGCTGAAAGAGCAGACAGGCCCTCCTCCCCTTTTGCCATGCTGATCACATCAGGTTTCTGCCCATTTGTGCAGCATGGAGGAAGGGGAATATGGTGCTCATCCAAGGAGAAGGATACCTGCACAATATGCAACATGACATGCATTGTGGAGGGGAGAGAGCATGCTTGCTCCTTAATCTGTGAGGATATTTTGTTGCACCAGGATAAATATATGAATTCGGCCTTCAGGATTTCCCGCTGGGCTGCACAGAACATGTCCAAGAACCGACAAGACATTCACAAGCATTGGTTTGCTGTGTAGGCATGTTCACAATAACACCGGCCATGCAGTCAAGGCCGCCCCAGGCTTTGCCACAGCTGTAGCACCAACCACATTTCAATTGGCCCTTGCTGGAAATGCACAGCTCCTGCTTTGGGCAGGAAAGAACTGCTTCTTCCTCCAGAAATCTTTTAAAACACAAATAAATCATTCTATCTTGCCTAGTACGAGCAAGGCATTTTATCCTCCCGTCTAGTTATGACTTGAGTAAACACAGTTTAAAACTATCCGAGCAGGAATCTCCTTAACCGTGCGCACAATGACTCATGCCGGGAATTGCACGCTGTGGTGGAAAAGAGGCAGAGCTTATTTCCTTGCAGCTTTGCATGAGGTATACTGGATTTAACAAGGGCCCCATAATAAATTAAGCGCATAGGTATACATTGCAACTTGCTTGAACCAAAATGAAGCCCAGGTGTTTTTCAACCAAATGTTCAACCTGCGCCATGGCGCAAGGCATCAAAACTCTCTTATCTCAAGTCAGACTATTGATTCATCTAGCTCAGTATTGGTTTACACTGGCTGGCAGCAGATCTCCAAGGTTTCAGGCTAGGGGCTCTCCCAGCCCTATTTGTCAGTGATCGAACGTGGGGCCTTCTGTATACGAAGCAGATGGCCTACCACTGAGCCACAGCCCTTCCCATGCCCAACAGTGTTTTCTTTTTACTTGCACCACTATCAGTTTGTGAGATTACACTTTGGGGCTCCAATCTGAATGAGGAAGACGAGGAAATAAGGAAGTTGAAGCAAAAAAGGGCATCTTGACTGGGTCAGGTCAATGACCTGCCTCAGCCCCACATCCTACTTCTGACAGTGATCTGTTCCAGACACTTCTGAAGGGTGTAAGGAAAGAAAGCACAAAAGTGCTTACTTGGCAACATAATTGTGACATCCAGTAGACATACCATAAAGTTTTTGTTTCTCAAATTCCCGCAACTTAAAAATGTTTTTTAAAAACAAACAAACAAACAGAAAATTCAGAAGGCATACAGATGTATGTCATCTGTAGTCATTTTCATCGTACTGGTTTTGTTACATCAACTTCGTTGGACTGGTCATGTGGTTCGGATGCCTGATTACCATCTTCCAAAGCAACTACTCTATTCCCAACTTAAGAATGGAAAGCAAAATACTTGTGGACAGCAAAAGAGGTTTAAAGATGCTCTCAAGGCAAATCTATTTTTAAAAATGCAGTATAAGCACAGATAATTGGGAAACATTGGCCTGCGAGGGCTCCAACTGAAGAACAGCCTCTACCAAAAGTGTCATGGGCTTTGAAGAAGCACAAACTCAGGACGAAAGGGAGAAACAAGCTAAGAGGAAGGCACATCTGCCAAATCCTCATCGTAATCAACTCCTGCCAAGAAACATATGTCTGCACTGTGGAAGGATGTGTGGATCCAGAATTGGCCTCCACAGTCACTTACGGACGCACTGTTAAGACTGTCTTCAGGGAAGACAATCTTACTCAGCTACGAGTGATCGCCAAAGAATAAAGAAGAAGGCTATCTTCATGAAATTTCCTCTTTATCTTAACACCCACCCGCACACCCAAAGCACATGATCAGAGGTTGGGATTGGTTTGCCCAAGATATTTCTCATGGGTGTGCCACTTTACATATCCAGTGGCGCTGTGGGTTAAACCACAGAGCCTAGGACTTGCCGATCAGAAGGTCGGCCGTTTGAATCCCCGCGACGGGGTGAGCTCCCGTTGCTCGGTCCCTGCTCCTGCCAACCTAGCAGTTCGAAAGCACGTCAAAGTGTAAGTAGATAAATAAGTACCGCTCCAGCGGGAAGGTAAACAGCGTTTCCGTGTGCTGCTCTGGTTCGCCAGAAGCCACATGACCCAGAAGCTGTAAGCCGACTCCCTCGGCCAATAAAGTGAGATGAGCGCCACAACCCCAGAGTTGTCTACGACTGGATCTAATGGTCAGAGGTCCCTTTACCTACCATTTTGTGTCTCAGTTGTCCTAGCTATATTAGATCCTTTCAGAGGTGCCACCTTCTCCAGAGGATTGAGGGGGCCCGACATGACATCCTGACATCGCACACATGGCCCTCTGAACATCGAGGAGTCCCAGCCCCCTAAAAAAATAAAAATAAAATGGAGGGGCCCCCACAATGCATCAGCTGCCAGGAGCAAGCACCCTTGGATCTTTTGTTAATTCTTCTACAAGGTGCTCTGTCTCTTTCACCTGGGTTCAAATCCCTACTCAGCCATGAAGCTTGCTGGACGACTTTCAGCCAGCCACAGCCTCTCAGGCTAACCTACATCCCAGGGTTGTTGTTAAGATAAAATGGAGTGGGTTAGAACCCATATATGCCACTTTGAGCTCCTTGGAGGAAAGTTGGGATATAAATATAATAGTAATAAATACAGGATCTTTGGCTTGCTCCCTCTATACTTTTTCCTTGTGTGTACTGCCTGTAGTTTCATAATAGCTGCAAAAACAGCTTTTTAAACAGCTTCAGTGAAAGATTTTTGTCATATACACACTGAAAATCAACATATATTAAACCATGTATCAGTTGCAACACTTTCAAAATAGGCTGGGAGTTTTGCAAGAAGCACGCTCCTTGCACAAATGTCATATCCTGTTTCACCATGTGTTGAAAAGCTTTGATCTGAACTGTAAAATTAAACCAGAGGAGAGGTCTGGCAGAACCCTCCAAGAAATGAGAAACTGCAATGTTTCTTCTTGCTAAAGGGCCCCCGTCCATCCTTTGCTTCCTTCTGCAGAACCTTAGTAAAGGATATCAAACTCAGTCACACAAGGGCCCAAATCCTGAAACACATCCACAAGACCTGTTAAACACAGCAGGACTTACTTTTGAGTAAAGATACGAGCAGAAGAGGGGTCATCTCGTCTAGCATTCTGTTCTCACAGAGGCCAACCAGCTACCCACATGAAGTCTGCAAGCAGGATTTGAGTACAACAGCACTCTCCTCATTTGTAGTGCTCAGCAACTGGTATTCAGGCGCATGCTGCCTCCCAAAATGGAGGCAGAACATACCCAATGCGGCCAGTAGCCACTGATAGCTTTATCCTCCATGAACTGGTCTAAACCAGTGATGGCCTAACTTGGCCCTCCAGCTGTTTTGGGACTACAATTCCAATCATCCCTGACCACTGGTCCTGTTAGCTAGGGATGATGGGAGCTGTAGTCCCAAAACAGCTAGAGGGCCAAGTTTGGCCATCACTGGTCAAGGCTTCTCAAACTTGGGTTTCCAGCTGTTTCTGGACTACAACTCCCATCATCCCTAGCTAGCAAGACCAGTGGTCAGGGATGATGGGAACTGTAGTCCAAAAACAGCTGGAGGGCCAAGTTTGAAAAACAAACAAACCTGGAACCTCTTTTAAAGCCATCCAGGTTAGCGGCCATCACAACATCTTGTGAAAGCAAATTCCATAGTTCGACTATGCACCGGGTGAAGATATAATTTCTTTTTGACTGCCCTGAATCTTTCAACTCTAGTTTCATTTAACAAGTTCTTAGTATTATGAGAGATAATCCTTTCCCACCATCCAATTCAGATGTGCAGGATTGTGCTGTTTGGGTCCAGGATGCCTGACCCCATGTCAAACCTCTAAAGGAACTTCTCTAGTTGCTGCCACTGTCTAAGCTGGGTGGCAGTGAAGATGAGTCTCCTTGATTTGAGCTCTTTCCCTTGCTGGCAGCACTTTTCAACCTCCAGTCCCCAGATGCTGTTGGACTACAACTCCCATAATCCCTGACCGCTGCCTAAACCAGCAGAGGACAATGGGAACTGTAGTCCAAAAACACCTGGGGACCTAAGGATGAAGAACACTTACCTGGGGAGGCTCCTCTAACTAGCTCATATCACAGGAAGGTGATAAATACTTTCCTGCTCACATAAGGGTTTCAGTCAAATCAGCTGTTCCTAATATTATTTTATCAAAATCAACTTGATTGGCTTCCTCTTTCCCTCCCGTTTTGTAGTGAACTCGGTGTTCTAAACGTTTTCGTTGGGGTTTTATATTTTGATCTGCTCTTTTGCTGCCACAGGAGCCTTTTGTGGGCTTGTTGGCAAGGTGTTGTTTTTAGACTAAAGCTATAAATAGGAAAAGGACCTTCCCGTGACCCACCGCCCCCAAACGCAGCCTTTGAACAATGACACGCTGGATGAGTTCAGCTTCGTCTCTGCCAGCTTCCTCTGCCGTACGCCAAGAGAAGTCGGCACGCAGCTCCCCACCAATTTCCCCCCCTTCCCAGACCCCTGGCACACATTTTCCGCATGAGTTCTCGGCACCGGCAGCAGCTCCTGAGCTGGAGAAGGCTGAGAGGACGGCGCTACGCAAGGCCCTTTTAAATATGCCAGATGCTAAATGGGTCACAGCAATGGCCATGCCTGACCGATAGCGTCGTTTGGCTCTCAAACAAGGCTTTCTATTGTTGGCGAAGGGATCACCCACACACAATAACCAGAAGGGAACGTGGCTCTCTTGCCCTGAAAAAGGAATTCTACACTCTTTTTAAAGCCATGCTTCCCCTTCCGCGCACATCAGAAATGAAACCAGAGCTGCAGAGTTTCTCCTGGCAAACATTTCAACAGTCAAATGAAGGGGAGCGGAATTCACTGGGCTTGCATCACACTACAGCTGATCAGTCTCAGCCCATGGGCTGGTTTTTTGGAACTGTCAGGATACAGCTGGAACCAGATGACATGTTTCCATAAGGTGTTTGTGTGCAGGCTAGAGGGAGAATCTTTGAGATGGATCCAGACTTTGGCCATGTACACATTGCCAGCTTAAAACACAGCTAGGTTGTTCTTTTTCTCAATTTAGTTCGAAGCAGATTTGGGGGGAAACACAGTATTTCATAAGAAACGACAGGATAGAAAAGGATTGTGGCCAATGTTGTGTGTACATCGCTTCCCAAACCAGCAGTGGGAGCACACTGGATGCAGTAAGCAGCAGTGTGTACACAGCCTTAGTGATGCTTAATGTAGTCCAGTCTGCTCCAATGTGGTGCCCCTAAATGTTGCTGGACTAAAGTCCCCATTGACCATTGGCCTTACAGGCTAGGACTGATGGGAGTTGTAGTCCAACAACTCCTGGAGGAAACCAGCGGGACTCAAGTTAGCCAGGACTAACTTTCTGCACAATCCTAACTACTCAGAAGTACGTCTTGTTAAATTCAATAGGGCTCACTCCCAGGTAAGTTACACTGAGATTTCCACTTTAGGCCCCATTGATTTTAGTGGATCTACTCCAGCCTTTGCCAACCTGTTGCCCTCTACACATTTTGGACTACAATTCCCATTAGTCCTAGCCAGATGATGATTATTTCTATGCCACCATTCATCTGAGGATCACAGGGCTGTTTACAATATAAAAACACTTACAAACAAACAAAAACAATACCCCATAGATTTTTTTAGATTGAAGGCCATAGATTAATTGGTCAAAGGCCTGGAAGAAGAGGAATGTTTTTGCCTAGTCCCGAAAGATATGTAACAAAGGTGCCAGGGGAGCCCCTCTCGGGAGAGCATTCTACAAACAGGGAGTCACCACAGAAAAGGCCCTCTCTCATGTTGCCATCCTCTGGACCTCTCATGGAGCAGGGCTCAGTTTATGGTCTCAGGGTCCAGATAGGTTCATATGGAAAGAGGCGGTCTTTGAAGTTTGTAGTCCTGAGCCATTTAAGGTTTTATAGAACAAAACCAGCACTTTGAATTGGACCTGGAAACTAATTGGCAGCCAGATGACAAACATGTCTGTAAACCTGTATTTATTCATGCCATGTGTTTTTCAGTGGTTGTTACAGTTAGCTGCCTCAGGTGTGGCATGAAGAAAACTGGGCTACAAACTGACCATTTGCATAATTGCAAATGTGGAACAGATAGCTGTTCCAGCCTGCAGCTAGTGTACCCGCAAGCCCAGCACTGCTCCAGAAATGCCTTAAATGACTGCCTGCCCCTATAGAACGCTTACCAGGATTCCACCACACGTCCACAAGTGGCTGTGGGGCTGCATGTGCAAAGTCATGCTGTGTACATGGTTTCCCTTTTTAAAAATAAATAAATATATCTGGCTTTAGTGGGAGTAATCCCAGGGACTGAGTAATCTGCAACTCATAAACACAGGAATCCAAGCCTGCCTTTATGAGCATATCTCCCACTTCAGAACCTCTTGACTTGGAGCCTCAGGCTAAGTGAACTTAAGAAACTTTCTGAATGGAAAGTTTCCCATCCCCTCTTACCTGCTGCCCCCACCTGAGCTCCCCCCCCCCCAGTATTGTTCCCTGGAGGGTTGGGGAGGGGGCTCCTAAACAATGTGGGGCAGGGCATGAGATTGCTGCTAGGAACAGGAACTAGAATTTCCCTTGTGGTTCAAATCTGATTTGGGGCAATTCTCCCCTCTCATAGCAGCCCACCTCACAACACCACACCCCATATTTTTCAGGAGGGGTCCTCGACCCTCCAAAGAGGCTTTTATTGGGGGTGCAAATCACTGCAATGGCCCCCCTCCCTCCGTGAAATTCCAGAATCCAGTCCTCTACGTTATGCCTACATTGTTCTAAGCCCTGGACAAGGAACCAACGTACCCTTTGCTGAAATAGCCAGCATATAAAAAGCACTTTCAAATGGTTTTTGCCCCTGTAAAGCAGAGAGTTCTTTAATTCCAGCGACAAAGATTCCAGCTCACCAGAAAGCCAGCCTATTTTAACACATTGAAACTGCCAAGAACGAACAGTGATGGGATGTCTTCGAATTGGCTTATACCCTACCTCTCATCACAGGCCGTCATTCCCTCCCTTACATTTGCAAATCCGGCGCACTTCCGCCAAGAGAAACTTTATCTGCTAGGATTTGCAGTTCTTTGAGGGGCTGCCAGAAACAAGCAGAAGAGGGCAGGGAGATGGGGGCTGGATTCCAAGCAGTACAGATTCCCAAGATCACGTGGGAAAGCTACATCCTTCCATCCTGCTGGTTCTGTCACCAGGATCCAAACTGTTCACCAACAATGAATGTGTTGGCTGTCTTGTCACAACCATTCCAAATCAACGGCATACTATGCATGTCGGCAGGCCTACCACAACAGGCATCACTACCCGAGCCCTCAAGATGGTTCACAACACTGAGCTAAGAGCACCTCCACCATTTTGAATGACTATGGCATGAAGACAGGCCAACAAAGTGAGCCTTGTGTACAATGACCCTTATTGCTCCAAATCTTTTCCAACAGGTTGCTGATTTGCTTTCCTCTTTGCAATTCATCCAAATCCCTTGGGTTGGCAAAAGCCCATATTGCTGTATTACCTGTGGCATCAAATACAATCGGCTGGCAGTTTCTTCTGTTGGGGTTCCAGTTACACTTGAGCACCTGGCCTCCTTGCACAATCCCAGGTTGAGTTGTGTTTGCCTTTGGAGCACCCACAAGGAGGAACATCCTGCAGGAAACAAATGAAGAAGCAAACAGTTTAGGAATCCTCATTATGCCACTGAAGGAAATGGATTCGAGTGTAGTATGGCAGCTACTGTAATGTTAGGTAGGGCTAGAACCATAGCTAGGACCATGGCGAAGCTAAAAGATTGAGGTGGGATTGTTGGAGGCCCTGTTTGCTCTTCCTTCTATAGTCAGATTTGCTGCATAGAACAACTTGTGGTCCACCGAGCCAAATGCTACCCCACCAGCCATACGTGAGAGTCTAGCCCATCTAAACATTGTGGTTTTGCTGCCCAGCTGAGACTAGAAAAATGGCGGCTATAGTGGGGGGGGGGTCAGTCACCTGGCAGAGCACATGGCTCGTGGGCTGTAGTCATCTTGGTGGGTTACCATTAGGGAGGTCTTGTCCCATGAGATTTTCTATTAGCACATAAAATTTCAGAGCCAGTGTGACTCTCCCCCAGATTCCTATGGAAAGCCCAGAAGCAGGAGATGAGAACAGCAGCATTCTTCCAACTTGTGAATCGCAGCAACAGGCATACAAACCAACTCCTAGGGGCCAAGGGGGCTTCAGCCTCCACAAAAAAATATTTGAGGGGGCTGGGCCCCCGCAAAGTTGACGGGCCTTCCCATTCAAAAGGTGTGTGTGCACTGCGTTGTGTGATTGATTATGCAGGATGGGGCTTTCCTGGGTCCCCACAATATTTTATTCAGGTCGGACCCCCTGTTTACAGGCATACCAGCGAGATCTTAGATTTCAGCATGAGGGCGACATCCCCTTAAGGGAACTTCTCAGGGGCTACATGTCAGTGGTGGGCGGGCCTAGAGGCCAAAAGTGGGAGCAATGAATGTGAATCTTACCATGCAGTATCAGGGACAGGTAATATGGAACCTGAGTGAGGACAAACTCTGGCGCCCCCCCCCCCCATATTTCTTATTTCACAATAAGTCTTTTTGGTACAGTTGCTTTTTAAATGGATCTTCTCAGTAGGTACGTGTATAAATATACATGTTGCTGTTGTGATTTTGCACACCCTTGGCTCAGCACCCTGTGTGAGGGAACTGTGCTCAGTGCCCTAAATCTGGCACTACCTTCTAGCAAAACAAAGCTCAGAGGTTTCTGCTCACACACACATCTCCATCCCTTATCCAGGCAAGCAAGAGGCATTATCACACTTCAAGGACACATTCCAGTCAGTAAGCCATGTAGCCTTTGAAGCCCAAAGACCAGATTAAAAGGCCTATAGGACTGCATGAAGGCCACCAGGCCTGAGGTTCTCTTTCTCTCTGACCTAGGCTCAAAATGTGCTGGAATGGGAAAAGTTGCAACTTGCTTACCCCACCTCAACCAAAACGATATACAGTCATTCCTTGGCTCCTGAACGCCTTGGGAGTCGAATGTTCCGGCTTCCAAACAACCGAAAACCGGAAGTGAGTGTTATGGTTTTCAAACGTACTTTTGGAAGCTGAACGTCTGACAGGGCTTCTGTGGCTTCTGATCAGCTGCAGGAGCTTCCTGCAGTCAATCAGAAGCCACGCTTTAGTTTTCAAATGTTTTGGAAGTCGAACGGACTTTCGGAACTGATTCTGTTCGACTTCTGAGGTACGACTGCACAGGGCTGGGCTGTAAGACATAAGAACATAGGAAAAGCCTGTTGGATCAGATCAATGGCCCATCTAGTCCAGCATCCTGTTTCACAATGGCCAACAAGATGCCTGTGGGAAGTCTGCAAGCTACGCATGAGCACTCTGCCTGTCTGCATTTTCCAGCACCTGGTATTCAGAGGCATAATGCCTCTGACAGTGCACATAGACAGACCACAAAGAAGAAGTCTACATGGCAGATGAGCCTTGCATGATGTTTCCACACAACAGATGTTTCCATGTGCTGTGTTTGAGTAACCAGCAGCATATGAGGTTTAGTGATCTTCTAAGTTGAAGGGAATGAGTCTTTAAATTCCATGGCATTCAATATATTCCAAAGCTATTCTGGCCTTCAACTCCTCCCCCAGCAAACACACTTTAAGCGCAAACAAATCTACTCCAAAAATAAAACAAACAGCTTCCTGCAGTCATTAGAATATATCATGTTCCTTGTACTCAAGGAAAGACTCTCCTGCTCTCCTTCCACTTCAAGCAACATGCCTCTATAAATCATCAGGCATATTCCCCTTAATTCACAACATCTCTGCTCAAATCTACTCTCCAGAACAAATACCCTCAGCTATTCAGTCTCACTTACTTCTGATGTTTTGATTTGGCAAATCTTGGCCGTGACAGTATTGAAATGACAGCTTAAAATAGAAAAGAAGCAGTCAAACAAAAAACACACACCATAATATCCCAATTCTGATGTTGACTATGCCAGGAAATAAATGCAAAACATATGGCAAATAAACTGCTCTACCCACTGCAGCGACTTACAGCGCAACATTTTGCCAGGGACATCAACACTGTCCAACACAAATGTTTAGGATTGGAGTGTTGGATGTTGATCCTACAGATATCAGCAGATGCAGTGGTGAGCCACAGAGTGTGCTGTGTGCCAACACAAAATTGCCACATTCCAAAAGGGTTATGGCTCCTCTCTCTTTCAGAGGAAGTCGGAAGGTACAGTTTGCTTACCACCATGTGAACAGATATAAGACAAAGGGAAAATAGTATCCACCCCCTCTGTTCTTGCCAAATTTCAATTTGTTTCACTTTTATCCCAGAATTAGTATTTGCATGCTTTCAGAACATAAGATTCCTCCTCTATTTCTTTCTTAACAACTGCTGAATTTGCAAAACTGAAACCATGGCTTATGTCTTCAGCAATTGGAACTGTGTGTAGACAAATATCCAACTAAGTTTGTGCCATGTACACACCTTGCTTATTTGGATTGCTAGTCAAGTTTATACCTTGGGCATGTTTATATCGTTAAACACGTAGAAATGGTTCTGCGGTTCACTGGATCCCCAGCCAAGTAGATGAATCCCAATTATTTGAATAGAGCTTTTTTCCAAGTCTTTGTTCCTTGGCATCAGAGTTCAGGAAAATTATATATACAATGAGTCATGCTGTACTAAATATAACAAGGCAAGTCAACTATTCTAAGAGCATGATATCCAACTAAGTTGTACTCAGAGTAGACCCATTGAAATCAATGGACTTTAGTTGGTTAAGTTTGTTAATTTCTATGGCTCCATCCTGAGTACAAATAGCATCGGATACCACCATTCATTTCGTTTTTGCCTGGGGCACAATTCATTTAAAGAATAACAAAAGGAGGAGCAACGTTCACCAAGGAGAAACAGTGAAGCAAAATGGTCAGTCATCAAGCTTGTGCAAAGTAGGAACATAAGAAGACTCCTCCTGGATCAGAGCAAAGGCCCTTCTGGTCCAGCATCCTACTCTTTCAGTGGCCAGCCCGATGCTCATGGAAACCAGCAAGCAGGACATACAAGCATACATACATATTTTATTCATATACCGCCTTTCCACAGTTCAAACCAGGCTCAAGGTGCCTTCCAACATGAAAAAACATAAATGACTACAACTAGGGCTTGGTGATGTATCAATGCATCACCCAAAATCGGTTTTCCCTATCCCTGTCATGATAATGGTTTCATCATATCTGACATGGTGATATCACAAATCACAATGTGTGTGTGTTTGAGTGCTATATAAAAAATTGTGATGTTGGGAAATAATGGAGCCGGTCATAACTTCTCTCATGATTTCTGCTACCCCTGCTGCTTATAAAATAGCAGTTTTAACAGTGTGCTAAAGGTAAGTAAAAATGTATCAGTTTTAGACCCCTATGTCAGATTTCTCCAAACTTTTCATGTTGGTGGCACATTTTTCAGACACGCATCATTTCGTGACACAGTAATTCAGTTTTACTAGCACAACGGAGGTTAAACTAACCCCCTCTCAGCCCCAGGAGGAGTGTTCGCATGACACACCTACACACTGCAGCCAACACACTAATGTGTCGCAATAAACAGTTTGGAAAGCTCTGCCCTAAGTAGTAGCAGTTGCCAGGACATTATCCTGTTTGCCTCTACATAGTTACATCCTTATTTCAGACATCGTGATCTATCGCTATATACCACTGTGTTCAGCTGATGATATATCACCATGTTGAAAACCAGATATCGCCCAGCCCTATCTACAACTTAACAAAAGCATTCATAAACAATAAATTAAACATTAAAAGTTACAAAACCAAACTGAACAATTTCCACATAAATCACAACAAAATCTAAAATAAAGTTACAAAAAACCAACAGCACCCCCCCTCAAAAAACAACAACAATAAAACCTCAGCCCATGAGTCTGTTCAGCAGCCTCAGCTTTTGTAGTTGGAGTCAGTCAGGACCGCACCCTCCCATGCCAGGTGGGAAAAGGCCTGTAAGGCAGGGAGCAGGTCTTCCAGGACTCACAGCCAAGATGGACTTGAACACAACAGCACTACCCCCTCCTGATGTTTCCAGCAACTGGTATCAGAAGCATTGCTGCCTGCCTTCGACAGTGGAGGTTGAGCATATCAATCAAGGCTAGTAGCCAACTGATAGCCCTATCTTCCAATAATTTATCTAATCCTTGTGAGGTCTCCCTGCTCCTTCTTTGAACGATTCATACAAGTTGTGCTAGATGGGGATCTGCCCATAATCAAAACAACTGCCACTTATTAAACCATCAGATATTGTAAGTTATCAGATTTCTGTCAAGATAAAGCAGGTCTATTCAAGCTATCATCCAGAAGCCCGACAGGTCAACAGACATGCGTTGTGGGCTGCAGGCACTTCCCCTCCCCAATCCTGGCCCCCAGTTTTGCAGGCAGGAAGCACAAGGGTGTGATTTATCTCACCACTGGTGGTGCGCTCATACATGATTGATGGACTAGGTTCAGCTTGAGGGGCCACTACTAAGCACTGCATTGTTATCAAGATGCTTGCAAATTGACTGCTTCATCATCTGCCCTAGGATCTTCCCTGGTACTGATGTCAGAATGACAAGTCTGTTATTTCCTGGATCCTCCCCCACTCTCCCACGTCCCAGCCCTGGTTTTTTTTTTACTATTTGGGCAACATTTGCCTATCTCCAGTCCTGCGGCATCTCAAGATGATAGACAGCAAGCTCTTTGTACTACCCAGGCATACCAAGTTCCATACAACAAGGTTTCGGGGAATTTCCTGAATTCCTCCTGCAATTCATCATGCAAAACTGCTCTCCTGAGTTCCTGCAGAACAAACCACTGTAAGCATAAGCTGCTAGTGACCTGTTTTCCTTCATCCTACTTGGTCATAAGCATAGCTTTCCTCCTACCTACATTATGTGTACAGTGGTGCCTCGGGTTAAGAACTTAATTCGTTCCGGAGGTCCATTCTTAACCTGAAACTGTTCTTAACCTGAAGCACCACTTTAGCTAATGGGGCCTCCTGCTGCTGCCGTGACGCTGGAGCACGATTTCTGTTCTCATCCTGAAGCAAAGTTCTTAACCCGAGGTACTATTTCTGGGTTAGCAGAGTCTGTAACCTGAAGCATATGTAACCTGAAGCGTATGTAACCCGAGGTACCACTGTATAATGTACACATATTTATTTTACTGTACTGGTAGAAGAAACCTATGCACAGGGTGGATTTGATTTAAATCACAATTTAAATCAGTAAGACTTGATTTAAATCTTTTTTTTTTAACAGAACAGACTCATTCTTGCTGGTATAATCTTAATATTTACAACCAGATGAAGGTTTCATTTTTGGAATAATAAATTTTCAGAGTAGTTTTTACAGTTATATCAAAAATTACTGATTTGGTTATACTATTAGAAATACATTGACAGATAATTATGAAATTATTGTGAGGTTTAATGAGTTAACTGTTTATATTTGGACAACTTTTCTGCTGTACTTTACTGGAAGGAGAAAAATAATCATTTCCTTAATAACAATTTAAACTATTTATTTAACTAAAACAAAAACATTATAGCATATGTATCCATGTTTGTTAACTGATGTGGTTAAACGGTTTGTTGTTGTTGTTGTATTTAAAAAAACACCTTAGGCTGAGTTTTAGCATACATGAAAAACTCAAAACAAATCCTTATTTCCTGATGAATAGCCTTTGGACTATAATGTAACTTAAATAGAAAACTATCTTTAGAAAGATTTTTCCTCCAAAAGCATTTTATTTTAAAAATCCGATTTAAATTTTAAAAATCCATTTTTTAAAAAATCATTGATTTTTATCCACCCTGCCTATGCATATTGTTATAATGTGAATAGTAGGTATTCAACACTAAGGGGTAAAGGACAGTAACAATGGTTGTCAAAAAATGGGCAGTCTGAGGCTGATTGATTTAGATTTATTTCCTCTATTATCTGTCAGCTGGAGCAAGCTAAGACCTGCAACTCATGCATCATTTTGGCCTGGTTATTTAGCTTAACATACTGCTACTATTTCCTGCCTTACACACATCACAATTGTATTTTGCTTTGTACCTGGTGACCAGTACCCATTCTTTGTACTGTTTCATGCTATTCTTAATCTAAATTTAATTATTAATAATTGAAAAAGGAAAAAGTGGCAGTCAATTCCGGGAACATAAAGCATAAAACAGAAGCTGTAATATTTCCATTGGGATTTAAATATATACCATACTTTTCCATGTATAAGACTAGGGTTTTTTTTACTTAAAAATTATGTGGAAAACTGTGGGTCATCTTATACAAGGATAGTGAATGGTGGGGATTTCTAAAACTGGAATTCCTAAAAATAGGGTGCGTCTTATACATGGGGGCGTGTTATACACGGAAAAATACGGTATATATAATGCGTCAGCTGGATAGCTCATCTGGTTAGAGCACGTGCTGATAAGGCCAAGGTTGCAGGTTTGATCCCTGTATGGGACAGCTGTATATTCCTGCATTGCAGGGGGTGGACAAGATGATCCTTAGGGTCTCTTAAAACTCTACAATTCTATGATTCTTTGATGGTACGATCTGCAATTCAATCCATGATATAGCTTTTAACACCCCCCCTGCAATTTTAGATATCCATACAATAAGGAACATGGAAATCTATTTATAATGTGGCATATTTATTTATTTGACTTTTAACACTCACTTCCAACCCAGACTATTCTTCTACCTGCATCTCTACCTGGAAGTTGCCTCCTCGTCCCCATATATCCACGAGCCAGCTAGACAAAGAATGACTGGGAGTGGGGAATTGGCTTTTCCTGCCCGTAGGCCTTGAACCAGAACCTGATGTGCTGGCATGAGCAGGTGAAGCTTTTCACAGAGCAGCCATAAATATTGGGTTGCCTCCAATGCTAGACGACTGGCATTCTTCTCGCTCAATGGGACTTCCTCTCCTGTCCCTGTGCCTTCACCTCATCCAAAATCTGCTCCAGAGGGCCCCCCAAAGGCTCTGGAGCTGATTTTGAGGGTATGTGGTGGTGGGGAGGGGGGCTGCAAGGGAAAAGAGAGGAGGGGAAAGTTCTGCTGTACAAGTTGAAGCTTGTGCAAGCAAAACAGCAGTTAGGGTCACCTTCTAAGGTCTGCACTGCAAGCCACCATTAGAGGCACACCTACAATGGCAACTGTAGGCAACGGTGCTGAGAGCTGTGCCTTCTCCATGGTGGTGCCAATATTACGGAAAGCCCCTTTTCAGACAAGCTTTCCTGCTCCCTCCACTGACGGTCTCACATCACCATCTAAGAACTATGGCAGGCATTATCTGCTGGTTTTCCAGGATATGGTTGAAACAGCTGTGCTGTTTTTAGCTATTTATAAAGACTTTATTGGGTTTTTAAAATTATTGTTCAAGTCTGACTGATATTGTACTTATCATGGCTTATATTATTTTTGGCTCTTACTCATGTGCCTCTTTGGGTCCCATCTGACAGCAGATGCCCACAGCTTATAGGCATCCAAATACACACCCATTTCATGGGTGACATCCACACCATTCCTTTAAACCACTCTTATGCCAAATTTAAAAGTCACAGCGTCCCCTAAAGAATCCTGGGAACTGTTGTATCTTTGTCAGAGAGCAACAATTCCCAGCACCCTTAGCAAACTACACTTCCCTGGATTCCTCGGGGGAAACCATAACTATTAATGAGGCATAAGACTGCTTTAAATCTATGGTGAAAATGTGAGCACACTTACCATATTTTTCCGTCTAAAGACGCCCCCATGTATTAGACGCCCCCTTTTTTGGGGAATCCAAATTAAGAAAACATCCCTCAGCACTACCCATGTATAAGAAAAGCCCCAATTTTAAACCTAATTTTTTGGTTTAAAAAAACCTAGTCTTATACAGGGAAAAATACGGTACGTCTTCCCCATTGCCACTGTAGTCCTATTTGGGCATTAACCTTCATGCAGACACCAGGATCATGCCCACCAGCTCCACCCTGCCCAGCCCACTGACCCTGCCCCATATCCCCTCCCCTGCTGGCTCTGCCCCCCACCCCCATCCATGGGATGCAGATAAGGTCTATAGAACAAAGCCCACCACAATTTCGAACCCAGATCATACAGGGCTTATAAATCATGGAAGTGAGGAACCTACACACCAAGAGCAGGTGATACTGAGCTAGATTGATCAGTACATACTGCTACGTACTGGAGTAAAGGGTTAAAACCTATCTACCCATAGGCAGCCCCTCCTCAGACAAGACATTTTGCTGCCTGAGGCAGACAAGATGGTTCTTCTCCCAATGGCACATACAGAAGCTGCCCGGGGATTGACAGCTGAATTTTACTTCAACACTAGCCACGTGTCAGCTTTTCCCACCAAACCTGAGGGCAACAGGCTAGCTTAGGGGGTGCAGGATAAGCTCTGTCCTTCAACATCTTGCTGCCAGCCCCACCCTCAGCATTCACGGCCTGAGGTGGCCACCTCACTCTGACTAATGGTGGGGACGGCCCTACCCAAGTCTACCTCAGGCCCAAAACTTATTTGGCCATATCTGGTCAGAGGCGTTTCTATGATAGACCTTTGGTTCGATCCATAAAGACAGTTCATATGTGAAACGGTCTTATAAGACAATGCTACTCATGTTTACCCAAAAGTATATGCCATGGGTTCTGTGGTTAGGGCCTTCTGGTGGTTTCACAGCGAACCAGGCAGAGGGCCTTCTCGGTAGTGGTGCCTGCCCTGTGGAACCCCCTTCCACCAGATGTCAAGGAGATAAGCAACTATAACTTTTAGAAGACATCTGAAGGCAGCACTGTATAGGGAAGTTTTTAATGTTTGATGTTTTATCATTGCAGGCCTAGGCTACCACTTATTCCTGGGACCTCCTCTAGGAAAAACACACACATATGACATTAGCAGCATATCCCAACCTTTGCACCAACTTGGAGCACCTCAGTTACATTCAAAATGTATATCCTCTGCCACAAACGCCTATCTGGAAAGAAAATCACAGTGAGACTGGGAGAATACGCATCAGAGCATAGCAACCAGCTCCTAGGGGCTGAGGTGACTTCACCCCCCCCCCCATAAAATATTTGATGAGGCTACCCTCCCCCCCAAGTTGATGGGCATTGCCTTTCTAACGCTGTGTGTGTGCCGTGTCTTGTGATCGATTATGTGGGGCGAGGGTTACCTGCCCCCCACCCCCAGATTTTATTCAAGTTGGCATCCCTGGCTTCAGAGCATTAAGTTTAGCCATCACAGAAACAAACAGACCCAGGACCAGTTGACCCTCTCATTTTGGGGGACTTAACACAGCAAAGTTTGTGCAATCTGGACGGTTCTGCCCCCCTCATCCCCATAATCAAAATGAAAAGCTGTCAGACCACATTAGAGCCTATTAGACAAAAGTGCTTTCAAATGGATGACAATATCTGAATCACACATCAAGACTGGCTCACAGGCTGCAAATATCCTGACACAGAGTTTGTGTTACGCCTGGTAACGGATCCGAAGTTCAAGACAGCATTGCTTAGGATTCAGTGGATGGGTGGGTTTAAGAGAGGTTCACTTCTTATTGATTCATCTTCTACAGTTTTATACATTTCCACATATAATTATGAAACATAGCATCTGTCCATAATTACTCCATTTACACAATAGTAATAATATTAATAATAAAAATGTCGGCGGGGGTCCTCTTAAAGGCAGGATTTAAGCATGACATTGTCCGCCGCTTCTAATTAATCTGGGACAAGCAGGTAACAAATTATGAATAAGGGAAAAAAATATGTTTCCTTCTCTCCCCTCCCCCGCCCCTTTCCTCTGCAATTACAGCATCAAAATGGCTCACACCACATAGCACCACTATCATCTTCTGATACAAAGTGTCCCTCACGGATTTGTATGGCCAGGATAAGAAGAGGCAATCTTGCCTTGTATCAGGGGGAAGGAATGTGAGCTAAGACTTTCAGTACTTGGGTTTTAGCCAAATCTTCCTATATGCACGTAGCTTTCCAATGATTTCAACGGGATTCCTTCCTAAATCCGGGCTCCCAAAAGCCTACGCACCCTTACTTGGAGAGTTAAGTCCAGCTCAAAGCACTTTTGAGGAGGTTCGCTCTGTGGTGCATTTCTTATGGTCCACTGAAATCAGCGGGATTCGGGAGAGGCAGAAGATGGGGAGAACGTATGGCTGAGCGAGGAGGAGGGTATCTAAGCGGGGCGTAGAGGCGCGGAGGGAAGCCTACTCTATCCCAATTCCAGACACACTTTTGCTCGGAAGTTCCGTTCCATTCATTCCAATGAAGCTCGCTTCCAAAGCGGAGCTGTGCTCAGAATGGAGATCAGAACAGGCGCGTTTCAGTTTCCCTTGCAGGGCTCCATCAAGGACTTTCCTGGGGCTTGTCCAACATTTTCTGGCGTCTAATAATTAACGAAAAAGAGAAAAGACTGCAAAGATCCCAGGGTCCTCCTGGCGAAGGAGCGCGGCGCCTTTTCCCGCTTCGGGATGGATGCGCCCGAGTGACAGATTATACTTACGAGGAGAGATCCGGGGCGAAGAAATCCACCGCGAAGCCGAAGTAACTCCCTTCGGAACCGGAGTAAACAGTTGGGCTCTCCACGTCCAGGTTGAAGGCGCTGCCCGGCGCCAGTAGGCGGCCCACGAGCAAAAACAACCAGAACCCAGCCATGGCCAGCAAAAGCGATGCCCAGCAGATGCCCTGTAGAGACGGGTCCTTCCAAGCTCCCCCCTTGGGATTTTATTTTATTTTTTTGCGGGCACCTCAACTCTCCAGCCAAGGAAGGGTTGCGGGAGATCCGATTCCGACACGGCGAAGAGGGAGCTGCGAAAATTACTCCACAGCCAGCCGGTGGGACTGACCACTTCCTTTTTTGTTTTGTTCCCTGTTTCTCCAGGACGGGCACAGACTGGGTCGTGGGCGGGGAAACAGGCGCAGCCGCCGCCAACGCCGCCAGCCTTGAGCCGTCGAACCGCCCCCATCGCTTCAAGGGGGCCGGGCGAGGAGAGAGCGAAAGGCGGATCATCGCCATCATGTGACTGCCTGGAGAGGAGGAGGAGCGGCGTGCGCTTGAATGCGAACACTAGGGAAAGGCGGCCTTGGTCGCTCGCAGGGGTTGCTCCCTCCTCGGTCGGGCCGGAGGCGGGAGAGCCTCGGCTTCTGCTGACCGCGGAGCGAGTGCACGATCAGGCTGGATAGGCACCGAGAGCGCCGAATCATTTCCTGGAAAACGCGCTGACAACCCGAAGTTCGAACTACAAGGCGAACTGAGCTGGGCCTCAGCATGCCCACCTGTAAAATGGGGGTTCTAGCGGTCAGGTGCGGTTAACAGGAAATCGGGGGGGGGGCAACATGGCTTTGGATGGAGGGTCCCTTGGTTAAGCATGAATAGGTGAGTGAATGGGTACCCGCAGTAAAAACGGGCACCCTTTTGCTCATCCCCTGGTTGTGCTGCTGCTCTAAACCATGGTTTCACTTTGCATTGTATCTGAACCAAGGCTCTGGTTTGTCTCACTCTGTAATGAAGACAAAAAAAAATTTTTTTTTCCTTCCAGTAGCACCTTAAAGACCAACTAAGTTAGTTCTTGGTATGAGCTTTCGTGTGCATGCACACTTCTTCAGATACACTGAAACAGAAGTTGCCAGATCCTTCTATATAGTGAGAAGGTGGGGAGGGGTATTACTCAGAAGGGTGGTGGGAATGGGTGATTGGCAGATAGCTGTGATGAGCCTGTTGACGACTCTTAACGACTGCAATAGGTCTTACAGGAAAAAGCAAGGGGTGAGAAGGTGAAAAATGGCTTTGTCATGTGTAATGAGATAAGAATCCAATGTCTTTGTTCAGACCAGGTCTCTCCATGGCAGACCAACACGGCTACCTATCTGTATCTGTAATGAAGGTTTGTTCTTAGTTTGTTCTTCGTTCTTTGTCCTGGCTTATCTGGGGAAAACAAACCAGGAACCCATGTTTCCTTTACTTACTCAACTAATGAAAGTTGTAGGAACCCTGTGTTCTTCTTCATCTTGGCTACTCTGAATTTGCTGGACCAGGATTGCTACTTCTGAACCGGGACATAATCGGTTCCACAGTCTAAAGGCTGAATCAAAAAGATTTTTTTTCCTGATTTAAATAGTTTCTCCCATCAAGTAATTGTTTAGCATCCTGTTTATTGAAAAGTGAACTGAGCAGAAAAAACCCTAGACCAGAAGAAAACGTAGTTGGTTAATTATTACTGGGTTTATTATCCCTCTTCCTCATACTCCCACCATTGTTGGATTTTAAAAAAAAGAATCCTTCCGTAATATTTGTTTCCTCCTTGTGTTTTGATGTGTGTCAGAAGGGCAGCAACTGAGTTAATTAAGGCAGTTGTTTTGCCAAGTCAGCAAACTGCCTCCTACCACGCTGAGTCATCTCAAAGAAAAGGAAGTCACAGAGTCATTTACTGTATGGACTTCAGTCCCTACAGGCCTTGCAAAAAAACCCAGCAACCCAACCCTTCAGCTGTCTAGACATATTCAGGGTGTAGCTACACATCCTTATATGGAAATGTTTCTCCCCCCCTACAATTAAAAAATCCCCAAGGGCACCAGAACTAGGAAAGGTAAGGATGTGAGTGTATCCTAACTAGTTTGTAATACGACTAAAGAGGAATGGTCGTAGGCCAAGAAGATAATGTATTACATTCAGCTGCAAAACAATTCCTGCCTTTTGGAATGAATGACTAAATCTGATTGATCTGCGGCTAACAAAGGATTACAAACACTAATTTTAGGTTGAATAGATGAGAATGACTTGTGGCTAAGTGGAGTTCTGGTGAACAAAACCCTTATCTCGCCTAGAAGTCGAAAACATGGTACTTTTGATTCTGCTTGCTCAGTGTTTGGGTACAGCTGCAAAATGAACAACTCTAGAATCAGATTCCAGATGGTAAACAAAAATGGGCCGGCATGCTCTTGTTTTTTGGTGTTAGGCTCAGATACCCATCTGAAAGTGGCAATTAAGGGGAGACTTAAGGAGAGGAGGCTTTTATTTGGTATGTTGTAATGTTGTTCTAGCTATTCAAAAAAAGAAGCAAGATCAGTGACTATGTTGCACAGCTGTAGCAAAAAAAAAGTCTTGTACCTTTAAGACTATAAGGCCCCATCTGCGGTGTACATTGAAAACAGCATACCACTTCAAACTGTCATGCTTCCCTCAAATAATTCTGGGGGCTGTCATTTGTTAAGGATGCTGAGAGTTTCTAGGAGACTCTTATTCCCCTCCGAGTTCTACAATTCCCAGAGTTCTCTGAGAAGAGAGATTGACTGTTAAACCATTCTGTGAGAGGAATAGGAATCTCTTAATAAACTTAAGGTCCCAATATTCTTTGGGGGAACCCGTGACTTGTTCCAAGTGGTATGAAATTGTTTTAAGTGCATAGTGCAGATGGAGCCTAACAGATCTCCCATGTAATCCCATGCATGCTTTCTCAAAAGTAAATCCCACTGAGTTCAGTATGGGTTACTTCCAGGATTGCAGCCTTATTGCGGCTCAAGTTTTCATAGACTAAAGCCCACTTCATCAGATGCAGCCCTTCATAAAAAAAGAACTCTTATGTAGTCTACTCTTGTCATGTCCCATTATATGAGCACTGCAGCGGAACATTTTGTTTTCTTTTTTAAAGAGGCATGTTGTGATTAGCCAGGGAAATTTGGTGTTTTAAGTTTGCTTATGCTTTAGTCCTTTGGGGCCCAAATTAACTTCTACTGATGTTCCCCTGTGAACTTTTATCCTATTAAAGTTTTGTTTTGTGATGGCCGAATGTCTCAGTATAAATTAATCTAATCTAATTTGAGCACAGTGGTTTAAGGTGACCACACTGTACATTAAATAGAATTGGGATTAATATTTAATTATCTTTAAAAACACTGCTTTGCTTTCTTCTTTTTATAAACTATGTAATATTGAATCTCTAGCCAAGAGAAGGCCTTCCTAGCCAGCTTCAATCTTCTCTTTCCACGCTGGTTTAATTTTCTCAACCCCCGAAACCTGAGATGATGCTCCTGGGGAGAGGTGGGCTTTGATTATAGGATACCTCAGCAGTGCTTTAGAGGGGGAAACAAGTCAATGTGGTTATAACCAAGCCTATGTATTTAAATCTCTGTCTTCCCCTAGCTGGAAGATTCATTGCTGGATTTCAGAGAAATATGAATAAGCTTTTATACCCCCTCCAGGTGTTGTCAGACTTCAGTTCCCATCATCTGGTCTAGGCTATTTGTCATGCTGGCCGGGGCTGATGGGAGCTGGAGTACGACCATCATCTACAGCAGGGCAGTTCAACCCCTCATACCAAGTGGGCCACAAGAATACTTCGATACAGAACCTGTTTTAAGCAGTGCGCAGCCTGCGATTAATGTTATTTCCTTTCATGCCCAGTTGCCCACCAAAGATATGCTTGTGTGGATAGGATGCTTGCAATAGAGCAATGCTGAATCCCACCTGAGTTTTCCATTGGTAAAAACACCCATTTATGAAGCTGTCTTTTTTTCATGGTGGTTTGGATTTAGTTATTTATTATATGTGTAAACTGCCAACTCGTAAGAATATCATGGCGGCATACAGCGGTGCCTCGCAAGACGAAATTAATCCGTTCCGCGAGTCTCTTCGTCTTGCGGTTTTTTCGTCTTGCGAAGCACGGCTATTAGCGGCTTAGCGGCTATTAATGGCTTAGCGGCTTTAAGAAAAAGGAAACAAACTCGCAAGAACTCGCAAGACGTTTCGTCTTCTGAAGCAAGCCCATAGGGAAAATCGTCTAGCGAAGTGACGCAAAAACCGAAAAACCCTTTCGTCTTGCGCGTTTTTCGTTTTGCGAGGCATTCGTCTTGCGGGGCACCACTGTACATTAAAATGATCAAGACATTCCAAACCCTCCGTCTTAACGGACTGGCAAATGGGTAGCCGTAGCCTGGCATGTTACGGCTTAGGGTTTGACATAGCATTGTAGAGTTGAAAGGGACCCTGAGGGTCATCTAGTCCAACCCCCTACAATGTAAGAATTCTGAGTGGGCTCAAACCAGCAACCTCCTGGTTAACAGCCAGATGCACTGACCCATTGTGCCACATTTTTCTGGGCCCTGAGCACTGTTTTTCATGGGTCCTGCTGCGCTCTGATTCTGCACCTGGATTCAGGCAATGTCATTTGAAGTGAGGGCATGGCTTTGTAAGATGGTTTACATTTTTTGTTTTTTTATTTTTTACACAGGAACTGTGTTGCTGTTTTTTAATTGTAAAATTGCCTTGGGAGCTGTTACGGCTGAAAGGCAGTCTATAAAGGCAGTCAGTAAATAAATAACTACATCCTGCCAAAGCTGCGGTTCCTTCTGCCTTGGGGCTGTATAGCCTAAATGCTAATCTCTTCAAACAGGTGGGAGAAGAAAACCTGTCCTGACTGAAACAAAAAAAGGCTTGTGCATCTTAAAGACGACTAACTGAGTGCTGGTTCTGAGTGCCATACCTAGTCCAGTAATGTATTCCCACAGTAGCCAACCAGATATGTCTGGGATACCTGCAAGCAGGAAGTGAGAGCAATAGCACACCACTACTCAGGATTCTCCGGCAAATGTTGTGATGCTGCTTCTGCAGGTCCCAGGTTAAATCTCTAAGTGCCTATCCAGACAGGGTTGGGAAGCCTCAGGCCTCAGGCATATGCAGCTCCCCAAGTTTCTCTGTCAGGCCCTAAAAAGTCTACCTTTCATTAGCCCTGTGTGCAGAGTGAAGGGAATAGAGCATACAAAAGTCCAGAGAGAGAATAAACTGTAAACACTTTACTGAAGTCAATTGAACAGGAACAGGAGGAAAAAAAACATAGCCTTGTCTGTCTTAAGTCAGGCCTACACAGGGAGGGTAAGGGCGTGGGAGAGAAACTCCTTCAGAACCACTTTTCTTAATAGTAATAATAATAATTTTATTTTTTATACCCCGCTCATCTGGCTGGGTTTCCGCAGCCACTCTAGGTGGCTTCCAGCACATATAAAAACATCATAAAATGTCATTAATTGAAAACTTCCCAATACAGGGCTAAACTCAAATCTCCGGTCTTCTTCACTGAAAACTACCTCCGAAATTGACTAGAACCTACAGAACCTACAGACAACCAGTCTGCTGCTAGCCAAAGAACAGAATCAATGCCTTATATTACTGACTGAGTGGTCCATGCTGTTGTAACTGCCTGACTCGCATGGGACTCTGAGAATTCATCTTGTATGGAGGGAGCATAGAGAGGGGTGTGTGTAGAAACTAACCTACAACACAAAGTTAACATTTGCATCCTCTTCCCTCAGCTCCCCTTTGCCCCTAACCTCACCCACCTCTGGCATGTTGTCCTTGGGAGGTTGATAAAGGTTTCATGCCCGTGAGGAAGGGCTTGGAAAGTTTGTCTGAAACCCTGGACACCTGCTTCCAAGTCAGTGTAGAATATGGTGGATCAGTGCTCTGTCTGTCTCAGGCAACTTCCTAATATGGCGGTCATATACAGCTGTCAGGACTAATAGACATTGATAGATGCATCCTAAAGAGATGGTGGGAAGGTAGTTTTATACGTTTGTTTTAAAGCTGCTTTTGTGTAGCATGTTCTCAAAAAGCAGCTTGCATATAATAAAGCAGCTTGCATATAATAAATTAGGGAAATAAATAGGGGAAAACTTATTAGAAACCCAGAGGTGATTTTGCGGTGCTAAAAGACAGTTCAGGCTCCAGATACTTGAACACTGGCTTGTGGTGGGTTCAGTCAGCTTCTCTGAGCAAATCCACTGAAAGCATTTCTCCCCTTCAGATTGCTAAATGAAAGGAAAATACCCTGAGTGGTAGGTGGTTGAGTGGGCAGGCCTGGAACTCAGCAAAAGCGAGGCTTCAGCATTAATCTGATTAAGCAGCCTCTATGGGAGGGTGATTAAAATGAAAACCAAAGCCCTGGCAGTGTTTACTCTGGAGACTGCATGGTTTCTGGTAACTCGGGGTTTCTTTGAGGCCAGCAGTCTGATTCATAGATGGCACAGGCATGAAGGCACAATTGAGCTCATGGATTAAAAGCAGAGACCAAAGGGTTTAGGGGGTTTCCTAATTGATGCCCAAACTGATGCAGCTCATTCTTCATAGTTATTCATTTATGACAGTTGTAACAAGTGAAGCCATAAGTCCTTATAAAACCAAGGGCCCCCTTTTGAATACTTGCAAGCAACAAGGAAGCAAATGGCGACCTACTCACACCTTGATACTGGGCGTGCTGCCACCTTGTTCTCCAAACCTAGAGAGGGCAAGGAAAGGATGTGGGCCTTAGCAGTGGTGGCAGGTGTCTCTGGGAGCCATGGCAAAGCATATTCTCTCACTGGTGGTGGGAATGGAGTGACTCATTCCGGAATCCCCCAGCACTGAAATGAGTCTGATGGCTTGTGTGGGAATATGCTCTACTGAGACTCTGGGAAGGCCTTCCACCTCCACCAACCTGGGGAGACAGTGAATGGTAGTGGGAGAGATGGGCACTCAGCAAAGCCAACTGGAAGAGCAGCTTAGACTGTAAGCTCAAGGGCCTCCTACAGATTTCAACACATGTTGATTTTTTGACAGCCCTCCCTCCACAAATATTTATAGTTGCCACACGTGGAAGGTAAACAGAACTGCCTGGCTGCCAAAGTGTTAATGGTCTATGCCAGCCCTGATGTCTTGGACTACAGCTCCCATTAGCATAACCAATGGTGAGTGATTACAGCAGCTGTAGTCTAAAAACTGTAGGACATCAGGTTGGTCTATGGAAAAGCAATATATAGTTCAAGAAGCAGACCTAAAGGGTTAGTTGCTTGAGCAGAAAGCTCGTTTCAGTTTCTGCTCAATCTCTATATCGATAAGAATCAATGGTGTCTCGCCCTTCCTCCTTCCTCTTTGTTCTAATGAATAAATGACTCACCAGAACTTTGCCCCAACTAGGGCCAGGCCAGTCAGACTCACATGGAAGCCCACCATCCTCTAAAATGGAACAATGATGCTCAGAAGACCTGCCCCTTAACAAACATTTCCCCCCTGAGGAACTATTCTGCAGATGTCTAAAAATGCATTAAGAAACATTTAGGCATTTTCCTATATGTGTATAAAAATAGCAACGGAATGATATATGAACAGCCAGCATCCATTCCAAGAGAAAATATTTGCGGATGTCCAAGTTCTTTTTGCTGTACAAAGTTCTCGGTCGCCAACAGAAAACAGCCTGCTTCTAGTAACCTTGTATATTTCACAAGTTATTTATTAGAACATGGGATATATTCTTTCCTGCTTCTGGATTATCTTGGAATGTGATGAATGTGACAAGTAGAAAGGAGATCCAAATCAAAACACATAATTTTAATGAGTGAGAAATGTTTTGTGGCCTGTTTCTTGGTTAGTGAATTGAAGTTAGTGAATACATGGCAACTGAGAGTCATATTAACTGTTCCCACATTTATCCCCTTTCCGATTAATTCTGGCTTGCTAGGAACAGCCCCCAAATGCATAGCACAGCCTATTACATTCATGCACACACCATTGATTACATCTTAAGACAGCAAAAACACGTATATTTCTTTCCTCTCTCTTTTATTTAAAGTGCGAGGGAATATAGTGGGAGAGGATTCACAGTGGCATATTGGAGGAACTTTCTCATATCAAGTTAGACCACTGGTCCAGTATTGTTAACGTTGACTGGGTTTCAGACAAGATATTCCCAGTCCTACCAGGTAGCAGGTGCCCTACCACTGCACAGTGCCAGATTAAACGCAGTCTAAATCTCAGGGGCCTCCTTGCAAATTATCTCCTAATATGTTCTTGTAATTTTCTTTCAAGATCAAATCAATATTTTGATCCTATGTTGTGGGCCCCGTAGGCTCGTGTCTACTCTGCCTATCGGGTAATCCGACATTGCCACTGAGCTACAGCCCCTTTCCTGAACTTTTCCTATTATCACCATATAATACTTATCCCAAGCTTATAAACAACCACTTACCTGGCATCTATGGCAAACAATACAAAAAGGCAAACATGGAAGCTTTAACATTTTCTTCCTCTTTACACTCAAGTGGTGAAAATGTATGTGAACTTAATTGCAAGGGCTGGTGTATCCCAGTTGACAGTCATTTTCCCTTTCCTTCTTGAGCTTTCAGGTTGGACAGGATGTAGATATGGGATACAGTGAAAATACTGGTTAGTTTGCAAGACACAAAGCACTTGCTTATTCAATCATCATTGATCTGTCATGGGCCACAAATGGACAAAGCTAAGACTTTGTATCAGTTCATACATTAAACTCTACAGTTTAAGGATGAGACCAGGACCAAGGTCTCTGCCTAGAAGAGGGGTGGTGAACTGGACCTGGTCTGGATTTCCCCACCTTTGATGGGCCATTTTTACAGGTGGGCCAATCACTTGACACCCTTAAGACATCAAATGACCCATTTGTAGCATGGTAAGCTGCACTAGAACGGAAAATCCATCCCCAAGCAACTGGAGCTTGAAGCTCCCATCTATCAGTACCCATGGAAATGGCATGTATACTTACCTTCTTTCCAGCTTGCACACTCTGGAACGTACATACAGTTATGTACATGCATTGATTTATTTGGTGTCCAGATGTAGGTAATTTCATGCAGACATAGGGTTCACACAAAACAACATTCGGCTGCTTTAGACTAGAACTACATATAAGGGCAGCACTCTAGTTGCTATAGCAGATAGATTTCCAAATTCATCCTCAATACTTTCCCCTCCAGTGATCAATGGGATAGCCCCACTTGCATTTACTTGGCTGTATTTTTAGCAGAGAATCCATGCGCCAATCAGCCTTTAAAATGCAACTGATGCTGGAGGAAATTGTCTAGCATCTTTATTTTTTAAGTGGATACGAATTGCATTATAGCAGCGGGCCTTTGGCAATTAGTTTTGCCTATTTAAAAAATAAAGGTCAGGGTTATCAAAGTTGAAATGTACATGAGATGCTTTAAAACAAACATTGATTTGTTAAAGGCAAGGCATGCTTCCTTTAACATGGGAAAAGAGACATGACTGGTGGCTGAACCAGTCTGGTATGCAGATGGCAAAGCTGGAAGAATCCCTTTTTGTTTTCTGTTTCTGGATTACATCTGCCTTTACTCATTTGACTCTAACCAGTAATTCTGTTTTCTAAAATTTTGTCGCCAGTCAATGCTGCTGTTTTCTTGCAGTTTAGCATCGTAATTTTGAACAGATTAAAGGATAGAAACAGCATCTTAAATGGGATTAGCTTTGTTTCCACATTTGCAGTTCCAGAACTGTAATGCCACATCAGGATATACATGCCTACCTCAAGGAGTACTTGTTCACTCACCACAAGACTAAACCCATGTTATCTACAGCCAGTTACAGCACTTTTGTGATAACAACAACAGGGCAAGTTGTCATTGGCTTTGAGCTTCTCTTTCTTTTTTAACTCAAATGTTTCTACTGAGTTTGGTTGGTTGCTCTACGATGGTCACTAGATAAGAAAAGCCATTCATGACCCATGATTTCTGTACACCCACACCTTTCTATCCAGCCAAGCAAGAGCAGAGCCGGCTCACTGATGAGGCAGGGTGAAGCCCCACTGCTTCTGCCACCAGTGGTGGAATGTCCCCCTCTTGCCAAAGTCAGTGAGGGGGGTTGTTCTGGCGCATGGCGTTTCCTCTTGCCTTCCCTGCCTCTGGGGCAGAGACGAGCGTCAAGGGGCTTTGCAGAACGCCCCCTCACTCTTGCCAAGTTTGGCAAGGAGGAATGCTCCGGTGAACAATGGAAGTGGTGGTGGTATGGTGGCCCAATCCATTTTTGCCTCTGGTGGTGAAACAAGACAGGCCACTTCTGAGCAAGAGGCATGATCAGACAACAATGACACATTCCAGACAGACAAAAACACTCAAGGAAGTTGTGAAGGAGGGCTGGGGAGAATGTAGACTGAGACCTCCAAAGGCCAGACAAGAGGAGCATTCAGTTTCTGGTCCTGAGGTATGCCATCCCTGCACTATGGGATGAACCCACAAACGTGGTTGCCATTTCTAAAAGGGGCTGGTAGCCATGTGCATGTGTGTCACTTCAAGAAAGCATACAACCTACAATTCAAAGGTGCATTGGGTTATACTCAGACGAAAGTTGTTTATTTATAAGATTGCTTACTCACTCTTCATCATAGGAGTCCCGGGGCAGGTTACAATATAATAGTTGATAATATGGTAGAGCCTTAAAAGGATGGTGCAACAATAAAACTGCTAGCACATCTGACTGCATGGGGTAAAACAAATGCACAAGGATCCCGACTTAAATTTCCTCATGTGTACATGAAGCTTCAAACTCCTCTTTGGTAAAACTATATAGGCTCACAGGGTTATGTTCCCTTTAAGGGGCAGGGATGGGAAAGAAGCATCTGATTGGTGCTGTGGGTACTTTCCACTCTGATAATAACATAACATGACTGAGAGCAAAGGAGAAAATCTACAAGTCTATGAGCATTCAACACCACTCTCTCCTGCATTTCATTAATGATTCACAGCATTAACGGCAGAAGCAACAAACACAGGAAACAGCTCATTTCTTGGATGCCAGCACAATGACCAGCAGGTAATTAAACTAAAGAAAGCATTTATAACAGAACAGGGTATGCAAACCTGGTGAGGTGGCTATTAAAGTGAGACCAACAACAGAATTGTAGCTTGGATGCATCTCTTAAGTGGGAACTGTGTGTGCTGCTTATAGGGTGAAGGTGTTCCTGCACATATCTTGGCTCTGCATATGCAGTATATACCGTATTGGCCTGAATATAAGCCTCACTTTTTTTACCAAATTCTGACCCTGAGAAGTTAAAGTGCGGCTTAAATTTGCGACCTTACAAAAATCGGCTTTTATGATATCGCTGCTGAAACAGACCTACAGTAAAACAGAATGGGTGTGAGTGCCTGCGGTATTTTAAGGGAGCAGCTTATGTCTTTTTTTCTCCCCCTCCTTTAAA
Organism: Podarcis filfolensis; assembly: GCF_964270895.1. Taxonomy (NCBI): domain Eukaryota; kingdom Metazoa; phylum Chordata; class Lepidosauria; order Squamata; family Lacertidae; genus Podarcis; species Podarcis filfolensis. Next base: position 26,553,021 of record NC_139604.1, on the reverse strand, counting down.
TTTTAAAGGTGTGGCTTATATTCGGGTGCAGCTTAGTTGGGCCAATACGGTACATGGGGTGGGTAACTTGTTTCCCAAATAGCTTTGGCCTAATTTATTGTAGGTTGCAAAATATACCAAGAGAGCCTAGTTCGGTCAGAATCGAGTATATACTTCCAGAGTTAATGTTAAATACATTACTTCTGGTAAATGAGCCACCATAGTCACTAGAGGGCTGTGAAAATTTGAGAAGATGGTGAAATGGCAATTTTGTAGGCTCACTGATTTCCATGTCAACTAATTTAATATACATCACCACCTGCCAGCAATGCCCACCAGTTAACTGGAAAAAACACCTTATGGGAGCACTTAAACAGGGTTTTAAATAAAGGTAACAGCTGGTTCTCACGTCACAAAAAGCATCCATTTGCTGATATACTAGATCTGCACAGTAGTTAGGCAATACTTATTCTAGGACACTAAGTGTTTTAAGTTGTGCTTTGTATTTGAGTTGTACCCTCAATAGTGAATAATCTTTGCATCTCCCTTATTACGAGTATGTGAGCATGCAAGACCACACAGCAAAGGGAGCTACACTGGATTCAGACCTTGCTGTAACTCCATTGACAGAGGACTACAAAAATCACAATTTCCAATTTTTAAACCCTTTGTTAGCAGGTTTACTTCTCAGGCAAAGTATGCACTGATTTCAGTGCTGAAGGATAGGAATTGTTTTAGTAGCCGCCTCCCCAATCGTGATCACTGGTGGACCGCCCCACCCAATATACATACACACATTCAAGAGTAAATATGCTAGGCAGGATGTAAATAATGATTCCTACCACACACTATGAACAAAAATAGAGGATATTTCACTCACCTTTTCAAGTGAAAAATGTAGGCAAAGCGCTGTTCCTTTACAGATCTCATACAGATGACCAACATCTGTAAGGTTCTCTCGCCCCTGTGTAACAAACTAAGGCAGAATTTTTCAAACTTTTCCAGCTCAGCTCCCTTTCCAAGTTTACACCTTCTGCCCCCACTCCGTAAGTGTCAATCATCTCCTCCATAGGTATCTAAGGGTGAGGAACCTGTGATTCCCCCACATTCCAACTCCCACCAGCCTCAGGCAGCTTGGTCAGTGGTCAAGGATGATGGGAAGAGCTGGAGAGTCAGTTTCCTCTCCCCAAGCCTACAAAAATCATTTAAGCACAGCTGTGTCCACTGCAGACTATCCAGGACTTTGGGTGGTGGGTAAGACACGCTGCGTCTAAGGGTCTTTACACCCACTCTTCATTCATTTCAAACCTGACGGGGATCCCATCCTACAATTTGGGAACTAGAGCTCCCAATTATCCACTTGGGGCAAAACATTTCTAGGCACGGTTAAAAATTCATTAATCTCTAGAAAACAACCAAACACAAAAAGAAGGGTCACAAAGCAAAGTCATGACTATAACATGACTAGAAAGATATACCACACCATACCACCTGACTAGATTAAGTTTGGGATCCCCCATCCCTACAGTTTTGGACGCATATGAAAAGATGACTATTAACAGTGGTTTCCTAACTATATTTCAGGGAATCCTGGAGTACCTGGGAAGGTTCTCAGGGATCCCTTAATGAAAATATCATTTGTGGCAATCAATTTTACAACTGCAGAGGAACAGTGGGAACACCCTTAAGGTCAGCCTCAGTTGAAGTAGGGGGAACACAAAATCTAGCAAACCTCATGAAAATTTGAAAGCCACTGTTTTGCTAAACTATGTGTAGAAATTTCAACTACTCTAAAATTTAGTGAGACTTCCCCCAGTTTAATATGTCTTGTACCATATTACTTAGTACGAAATTTTGGGGGAGTCATCTTTCAACCAAGGCTATTTATAATTTTACAAAACACTGCCAAATGCAGGAATATGGCTGAAATGAATATTTAGTCAGGAAACATGTCATAGTTCTGGAAGAGAACATATCGTAACACACGGTACATGAGAAAAGTAAGAGCTGCAGAGCCAATGATTTACAATAATTCCCATGTTATATGATCTAGATGCATTTTCTCCATGTGGTTCACTGCACACTGCAATTAAACTGAGGATTCAATCTCAACATGATCTTGTCTTTTCCTTCACTATAACTGAACTTGAATACAAAGTTATTCAATGTCTTTTGGAAAATAATAGCACAAGTATAAACACAATCATCCACTACAATTCAAAAGGCTAACCTACTTTCAGGATAGAGCAATCAAAGAAGCCATTTGTGTCTTATTAAAGTTTGCTTGGCATAGTAATAATGTAAGAATTACTACTTCAAAAATAAGGTCACATTAGCCACAACTAAAAATGGCTGGGTCTGCTGTTTAATCTTCAGTCTACATTTTAGAGAGGAAAGTTTTCCAAACTTTTGAAAAAGAGAATAACATCAAGATGCTCAACAACATTTACTCTTCATTTTCCTTGAAAACAAGCATACTGCAGTGCTAAAAAAAATAATTCAAGTGCTTTTTAAAAAATAAAAAGCAGGATGTATGACAAACGGAAGCCCACAACTCTACTTGGTTCTGGAAAAATTAAGGCAGATAAGCAAGACGTTGTGATTCAAATGAATCTCAACTCAATAAGAGGTCTGCATGAAAAAAAGTGAGCAATGAAGGAGACGGTGAAAAATAAAGTACACATAAAATATATAAGCAACCCTACAGATCCCACTTAGGTATAGGCTGATCCAAGTTTTTCTATTTTAATCCAGCCACAGGCTGGGAAGGTTCTATGAACTTTGATGGCTAGTCCATTAACATTCAGTTCTACAAATCAATCTTCAGCATTATCTTATTTAGCATTATGTTTTAACTTTCCCCCCCAGTACTGGATGAAGCATTACCTCTCACCAGCTGGACAGATTAGTCAAGGCATTTTCAGTTTCCAGTGTTCACAATATCCCTTCCAAGTAATTTTCCATTTAAAAAAAAATCTATCTAGAATTTCTAGATTTTAGTACTTGGGTCATATAGCAACATATCCCTTTCGTACTAAAATATGGGACTAAAAACACTTTTGAAATGAACGAGGCTATATTCACATTCTAAGCCAGAGGTCTTTGCCACATGAAATGTAAAATTTGTCTGAAAGCTCTCTCCACATCACTGGTTTGCAAGCTATTCTGCCAGAGAAACTTCTAAACTTTGCTACAAAAAATGCAAAGCGAGTTGCTGTATTTAATGTTGAACTACCTGGGCTAACGCATTTTTTAAAAATACCACTGTAATATGGTATTTGTCTTTTCAACATTACAGCTAAATTTAAATCCATTTGGCTCTGTAGTCCAAAGAATGCAGGAATCTCCTGCTCTGATTGCTGAAAGCAGAATTCCAGTACTACTAATTCCCAAATCTCACAAAATTTACACTACATACAAATGGATATGCCTGAAAACCAGAAAGAATGATGAAGTCATGGCAAGTACATTTTGCATATACTGGGATTTTTCAGCAGGCAGAAGAAGCAGCCTTTTCACACACAGAGGCAATCTATAAATTACACTTTAAACTGCAATTAATCATACTTGCAGAAGTGCTTTTGTTTAGGTCTACTGCATATTTGCAAAACATGCATATACACTAATGTAGAACCAACATGGTTTTGTTTTTTAACCAGATAGTCTTTATTTACACCTTGGTGGATTAACTTTAAAATTTAGAAGCAGGGACCATACTTGTGTGATTTTATGAATCTCTACCTTAGGTATCTGTTTGGTCAAATAATCAAAAGCAATTCCAGCACTTTTAAGAACACAGCCATTTCAACCTGTTATCACTTCGACTTACAGTATCGTAGCACAAACTTAATCACTCAAAATACTTATTTCAAATGCAGTTCTGCTGAAGGAATTCTTGACCTCTTCCTGGACTTGGTAGCAACACACCCCTCCACACATCCTGGAAAAGTTGTGATCGACTTCCTACTTTTGGCGGGGATTTCATTACATCATTGTACATTAAGAGAGTTCTTTCTCAGTGTACTATCTGGGAAGTTTATTAAGCTGGTTAAGACTGAATCAGGAAAAAATTGGGGGGAAAGATATTTCTGTTTAATGTTTTTTTTCCCCAGAATCGTGTGAGGAACCAAGAGTACTCCACATAAGAATGGAGATAGTATTAACGTTGTCAAGTAGATTCATTCCTCTAAATGTTCATTCCTCTAAATCAAGTGTGTTTAGTTCTTCTTCTAGTTCTTCCAAATCCTCGCCAGTAAAAAGATTTTCATCGACTGGGACTGCATCAATTACTCCATTTTCCTGGGTGCCCTCCATGTCGCTGTCAGCTTCCAAATCACTTTGTTCTCCATTCTCCAGTCCACCTCCAGAAGCTTCGCTCAACTTGTTATCTGAAAGTGAAAACAATTCGTACCATGTACCATTTAAACACACCAACCTATTTTTCCTGCTGATGTTAAGCAGGCTAAGGAAATTGGCTACACAACTCTAGAAAGTGAGGCTGATGTATCTGAAAAATATACATTGGATTCCAATGAAGGAATTCTATTAGCACTAGGAGAATTCCATTTGTGCAATCAAACATTTCTTCCCTCTCCTCACAGGCCCTCCTTAAATGTGCTCAAGGATTGGGGGAAACCCCAAAACAGATTTAGGGAGCCTGTGGGGAAGGGAGAGGAAGGAGAAATTCCACTGCATAGCTGGAAGTTTGTGTGCTAATTGAACTACTTTGTCAGATACTTTCCAGAGTGAGCAAACCACCCTTATTTTGAAGTAAACGTCACAGAAATCAGAAATATTTGCTACTTAGTCCTGAGCGCACTTACACTCAAGTCCCTCAGAGGCTTCCTGGACTTAAAAACTACAGCTTTATCTGAGCCTTCTCCTTGATAGGAATTTCTTGGGAGTTTGGTGGCCATTATTACACTGCTTTAATTTTATAGTGTTCCTCCACATTTTTTGCTTGTGAGCTCACCGAGAGTGACTGCTTTTGTTGCTGATATTTTTGTTCTGTGATTTTTTGTTTTGTTTTGCTTTTTCCTAATGGTAGCAGAGGGCAAAGGAACATCAGGCCTCTCTCCATAGACCTGGTTTAAAGTTCAGTTGGTAATTTAGCTTCTCCTCTTTCTGAACTGTTTCCATTCAAGCCTGTCATTTTAAGAACTATGTGACCAGGCAGAGGGCCTTCTTGGTAGTGGCGCCCGCCCTGTGGAACACCCTCCCATCAGATGTCAAGGAAATAAACAACTATTTGACTTTTAGAAGACATCTGAAGGCAGCCTTGTTTAGGGAAGTTTTTAATGTTTGATGTTTTATTGTGTTTTTAATTCTGCTGGGAGCCGCTAAGAGTGGCTGGGGAAACCCAGCCAGATGGGTGGGGTATAAATAATAATGATAAATAATAAAAATAAGAAGAAGAAGAAGAGTTGATGCCTGCTTGTTTTCCTCTCCCTATCACCCCCACTCCTTTTTATCATGTCTTTTAGATTCCAAACCTGTAGGCCAGTAATGTTCTCATTTTAATCTGTGTATAGTGACTATACAATTTTAGCAGCTTCAGAAATAATGTGTTCCAAAGAAAACCACAACAAGAGCTAGAAAATGGATATTAAATATGCCAATGCATTTTTCCATCGTCTCTATCCTGAAGATTTTAGAAAGAATGAGAAATGGAAAGGAGGGGAATGGAGAAATGAGTGACATTATCGTAACCCTAAGTTATAAAGATAAAATTTAATTTTCATGCTGGTAATGGATACCAGCCAGATGGGAAGGAAGGATTTATTTATTTATTTATTTAACTAACAATCTATATTCCATTATATATAGAGCTGGATGGGTCATAGTGGATACAATGCTATATATCATTACACCTGTCCGTGTACAGGAAAGATACATAAGTAACTTTTTAAAAGGGATAACTACCTCTACCCAAGTTAATGTTTTGCAATCCATTCCATATACAAACTGCAAGGATAAATTGAAAACATAGGAGTCACACACTGTGGCATGAAACATTAAAGCATGGGCGTTGCCAGGATTTATGCTAGAGGGGGCAGAACCTCAGTTAATTAAGTATTTTTTATTGATTTACTCGATTTAGGGGAGGCAGCTGTCTCCCCTGCCTACACCCATGCATGAAAGGTTGAATCCAATAACAGAATTCCATTTGTGCCAAGGACTTGTACTTTAACAATGGAATTTCCTCTGCCCCCAAATCTGCTCTAGTGAGTTGGGGGAACCCCTAGAAGGTATCAGAGGGAGTGTGGGGAAGGAATGGAAAGGCCATTCTGATGCGCAAGGGCAAGTTCTTGCATAAACAGGGCAGCTTCATTCACTACAATCCTGAATATATCAATTAAAATTCTGAATATATCAATAACCTTTCAAAATTTAAATACTACTGCAGATCTTAAGAACACAGAACACACAAATCTTACCATCTTTTTCAGCCGAAGTGTATGTGCTAAATCGTTCCAGACTTGCTACTGTAATTCCAGTCTCATCTACGGCTTTTGGAACATACAGGTTCAAGTCCACATCATTTACATCCACCTGCTCATCAACCTGAAAGGGGGAAAAAGTTATTTTAATTTTACTTACAGCAGAATCAGTGTAGGCTTTAAGTCCCGCTGCATTCAGTGCAGCTGAGCCACAGCAGATCATGCTGTGATCAAAAGGCACCTGGTACATAGTGGTCACTAATAATGCTACAGTTCATTATGTAAGTTCCTCAACCATGGAAATAAGGTTATTCTTTGGTTGTCTTGAGATTGCATACAATACTCTTGGATCTCCTTTACCTCATCTTCACCTGTTCCTTGAATATAACGGGTGTCATCTGCTTCTTCATCATCTGCATCGACCAGCTCTGGCCGGAACTCAAACACTTCACGCCCACTGATCTAGCCACAGAGAAAGAGCACAATATGAAACAGTAATATACATTTGAGAGTTCGGAACATTTCGCTTCACTGAAAAATGTTTGCCTGTGTGTCATTACATGACTTTAATGTTATAGATCAGGCTACACAGAACTTACCACCAGTGCTTTGCCAGCCTTAAAGTCTGCTTTTCTTCTTTCCATATCTTGCTCAGCCTTATTAATTTTTTCTTGTCTTTTCCTTTTCTTCCATGCCAGAAAAGACTCTAAAGTAATTTTAGTAACATTTGCTCCTAAGGCTGCACGCTGTAAGATAAAACATTATTAACTGAGCATGCTTTTAGAAGATTCATTTTTTTCTCTCCAGTACATTAAGAAAAAGCCTTAAAGCAATTAAATACAGTCCTTCTGCAGAAGCGTTTGTTCTATGAATCTCAGCAAATCTCCATTACTGTTCTCATAGTTTCCTCCAAGCCTACAAGGAACTAGTAAACATGAAATAAAGGATTACCTAATGTCAAAAAGACTAGATGATGCACTAATACCCATAAATGTTCTTCTCTGAGTAAACATTTTCCAAGTACATGGCAAGCCAGATTCATTAGTAATCAGATATTTAACATTAAGTGCTACACTGTATTCAGTTTGAATATATGAACACATTTTAAAAAAAGTAAACATAGCTGTCCCTTGAAGGCAGGAAATCAGTACTGATTCCTGATGATGCAGAAATTGATTTTTTTAAAAACCTAACTAGAGTATTACAAAAAAATCTGCTGTAATCCAATAAATCTACTCCAATTATAGATAGAAATTGCTAAATTTTACTGAAATAAGCCTTTTAAAAATTTAAAGTGCCCATATTAAGGCTCAGGTATACAAAAATCCAGTTAACTAAAGACTCCTCATTGCTAAAATAACCTCACAACATCAAAGTGACAAACTACTGTATTTTTATACAGAAAATGACTACAACGTCACCTCTTTTTCTATTAGGTCTTCTAAAGAAATTTCTTCTTCCTTTTCTTCTTTCTTCTTGTCCTTCTTGAGTACGAAGCCAGGAGGGAGCGCATGGCGGTACATACAGTTGTCTCCTCCACCAGGACAGACCCAAAACCATCCATATTTATTGTTTTCAATAGCATCGAGGAAATACTTGCAGACCTGCATGGGACATTTATTATCACACATTGTCTTCATTTTATACACACAATAGGCAGAATGAATCTTAGGCTCTGGTCACCAAACTAGGTGTCTATGCCAAACCACTGGTCCTGCTAGCTTGGGATGATGGGAGCTGTAGTCCAGAAATGGCTGGAGACCCAAGTTTGGGAAACGCTGCACTACACAGTGGATGAAGTTACCATAGTATGATAATTAAATCTACATTCACTCAGCAATTGTACCTATTTTTAAAGTTATCAGATGCAGTGAGCAAGATTCAATCAATGAGTCCTATAAGTGGAAATTTTGTATAACAACTTCAGCTTTTGCAATGGGACACAAATATTCCTCCCCCCTACTGCATCCCCCCAAACTGGGACTGAGATAACCCCTGCAACAGCATGTAAGGGAAGGAGAGGGAGATCTTTCTGTCTGGCAAATTGAAATGCTTGCCCTGATGGAACTATTACCTTGGTGTGACACTGAATTTCTTCCAGAACCCCTAAATGTATGACATGTATAAATCAATCATGACTGAATGCAGTGGTTACATAGCAGAATCTGGCACAATACGGAGAAATGTTAAGTTCTCTTGACTTTGGCAGCAAATGCAGGAAACCCCCCACTAAGGAGTCTATACATTCAGCCGGGCTTAGAATGTATAGAGCAGCATTCCTTACCACTCTGGCTTTATGGCAAACATTTCCAAAAACTCAAGGAGTTAAAAAGAATTGGTGAAAATGACATAGGAAGGCCATTATCTCAACAAAGAGTAAAATCCCCAATGAGTGTATGCAACAACTTGTGTACATCTGAACTAGCTCTCTGGTTTAATGGTTACCTTTAGTCAAAAAAGTATACATTTGTATTGAATTGGAAGAATAAGACCTCCATGGAACCATTTTTACCTAGGAAAGTAGTATCATGTTTCAATCATTGTTCTTTGATTTGCAGGTTACGGTGAATATCTACTTTTAAATAAAATCAAGTTTGAGATTACAGTCTATGAAATAATTTTGTGACACCACAGAATTGCCATCTATATGTCATTGTACTATACAGTGAACAGCAATTACACCTTATAGCTCAATTTTTTAAATTGGAATTTTATTTACAACATAACACAAGCCCCCCAGTCCCCAATACTCAAATTTAATAGTAATGGGTTATAAAACTAGACTTCCAGACTCCATTTGCTGAATCAACTAATTATCACACAAGGTTTTGATCAACACTAGTAAATAGTATAGTTTCAAAACAAGAGTACTTGTAATTATTATGGACTGGATTTTAGCTATATTGTACTACTAACTACATAAAGTAATTACATCTCTGAGCTACTTCTCATTCTATTTAGTATTGTTTATCGTACCTTGGCATTATCATATAATGTCACCAGGTGGTCCCTGAGCTATTTTGTCCTTAAAAGTTCAAGCTGTTGCCATAGTATTTTTTTAACAATTCAGCTTATTTGCATCACAGCTTATTTTCAGTCACAAGTCACACAATAAGAATATCCTGTCATTTTATAAACTTTTTTTAGATTTAAAGATTTAAACTAGGTATTCCAATACAAAACAAGACAGACATACTATTTGGGTTTTGGGTTTCTTCTTTTCAGCTTCACCATGCTTCTTGTTCACTACCTCCTCCAGTTTCTTTTCATCCCAGTTATCCATTGTGTCTACATACAGCAGCAAAACATTTCATTATACAAGGGAAGGACTAAGCTTGTTCAACACCACCAGCAAAGTTCTCCTATATAAATATTTGAATTCTACCTTTGTGTTTATACTGCAAGTGGCATATTAAAAAGATGTAAGCCAGAAGGAATTAAAAGTGCAAAGGGAGGCAGGGCTAAGATGAAGACAAATAGCGAAATATTTGGATGAAGCAACAAGAGGAATTAATGAATTCAAGGAAAGATCAAAATAATTACCTTAGAAAACCAGGTTCAGGTATCAAAACCAACTAACTAGTAAGTCCAAACTCTTGTGAAGTGGGGGAAAAAAGAAAAGCTTCCAAACTGCTTCTCTTAGCCACACCAGAGGAAGGGGTTGGGTGCATGAGCCCAAAGTTTGCATAGGTTTGTTCATGTAACACCAAACCATAATTTAGCATTGCATCTGAATTATGCTGAAGCATGTTCACAGGAGTCTTTTCCTAAGTGCTATGTTTGTAAATATAGCCACTGATCAATCTGCAGCTCTCTTATTTTACATTCATTCTCCCAGAGTAAAAGCACGAGACAGTGCCAAGAGATACCATTATCTAGGACAGGGGCAGGGAACATTTTCTGGCCACTGGGCCAGATCACACTCCTCACATCCTGGTGGGCCAAATGTGACAGATGAATGCAGCTGCTATGACATCACTATGCCAGCTGATGCTGCACTTTGAAGTCCCAACTGTTGAGACTTCCAAAACCAGTATAGCATTGTTTTAAAGCCTATTTGCTGTTTGCAAAGGGAAAAAAAATATATCCCAAGATGGACCCCCTGGCACGACAAGATTGGCTCATGGGCTGGAGAGTCACCATCCCAGATCAAAGAGCTCCATTTCTTCATTGTAACCAATTTTAACCCTGGTTTAAATGCTTATAAAAATTGAAACCACAGACTACAGTGAATCTGTAGAAATGCAGGTAATTTGTCCTTTACATAAGTATGTATGAAAATCCAATGAAAAGAAGAACCACCTATTTAGACTTGCATTTATATCTACTTCCTCAAAGACATGATTTGTTCTAAAAACTACAACAGAAAAACAATTTGTCTGCAATTTTCAAGAAGTAACCTACCCTTTTCGAGATCTTCATCTCTGGCATCGATGTAAACACTCCTCTTTTCACACTTTCTCTCCAAGGTTAAGTCATGAGAAAATTTGCACTTGTCCCCTTTTGTGCATTGCCCTTGCTTGAAGAAAGCACAGACTACTGATTTTGGATCCGCACCTGCAAGATATGCTGATTATTTAGTACCTTTCCAGATCAAGTAATACATAAATCTGAGATGCACTGAGGCAGGAAAATGGAAATCATCCAAAGAAAGCTTGCCTTTACTGATTTTCTGTGCAGCAACCACAGGTTTGAAAAGCTCATTCAGCTCCTGTAATTCTTTCTTCTTATCATCTTTCTTTAGTTTCTTGTCACCTTCTGCTTGACCAGCCTAAAACAACACACAGAACAGGTATTTACAAGACCACAGGGGGGTGCATAAGTGCATACCACAACTCTTAAGACAAAGTGCATGATACAATATCCATAAAACATAATTCATAATGGCCTTTTTCCAGACATTATAAGCGGAATGAGCCTGTGCATAACCTGGGCTTGTGTGTTTCCCTCTCCTCTCTGGTGCAGCTGTGAGGAGTTTAAAAGCATTTTCTTACCTTTTTAAAGAACCATATTTTGGCATTTTGTTGTTATTATCTATATTCCATACAGATATTATATATTAATTGTACAAGTATTTAATTACTTTTCAATTATTATTCTTTCTTTTTTTCTATTTCATCTGTAAACCACATTGAGTCCCAGTCTGGGAAAAAGATGAGATATAAATAAATATAATAAAAAAAAATTAAAAGACACATTAATATATATTGAACTGTTCCATGTAGCCCAAGGGCTAACTACAGCCCATCAACTCTTTTTCTGCTGTGGCCTAATCTCACAATACACCCATAAGCATAATGGCTGCCCCTTAACACAAATTTATCCAACAAAGAAGGACCTAACTTAATTGTCCCATCTTCTGACAGCTCCACACTCCTATGATGCAACATAATAGAAAAAGCAATCACATTATAACAAGTGCAAAGAGAGAACAGTGAAGCCAAGTAAAAATTTACTTACCTGCCGTGGGTTTTGCTGACCGAACTTAACTTGATGGGTCACAGCCTTGATAAACTTTTGCTGTTTCGCTCCTTTCTTATTCTTCAAGCCAAAGGTTTTGTCCTAATTTCAAAGGTTTGTAGGAATGTTATTAGCTAGCATGATTTTTCAATGTGTAGAAAATGTAGTTTAACACTCATACACTTTTAGTGCACATCTGTTTAGTCAAACACTTAAAACTCTAAATAAAACCTTTTTACTTGTTACTCTGTTAGAAAATAAATACATTTTAACTGCTATCTAGTGACAAAAAACACCAATTCTAGTATAAATCTCCTATGAAGGCTCTTTACAGCTCAGTTTAAATCATATACATCTGTCTTGCAATGTGTATCTAATATTCTCTTCAGTGATAAAATCTGATGATTCAATAGAGCCATGCAAATAAAGGAGGGTGAGCCTACCCAGTTATCAAGAATTTTTTAGTAACTACAGAATTGTGATAATTCTTTTTAAAAGAACTTAAAGGTTTATGAGTTTGTGGATTAGAACAAACTACAATTTAGAATTACAATAACCATGTTTAGATGACCAATTACCGTAAAATGGAAGCAAAATATTCTGCATGCAGAGGACGTTACTGACAACAATATACAACTGATTTGGGCACAATATTGCGTAACATGGTCCAAATTGCTACTGTAATAGCAGTACATTTAAAATTGTAATTTCAAATTTTCTATAATATTAATTTTGCCCCATATAACATATATGGCATTTTCTCTTTGAATTCATCTGTGTTCACTAACACAGAACTGCTAAACAGAAATACATATTCATTCAAAAAAAGAAAGGTTTTTTTGCAACTGAAATTGCTCCAGTGTTAAAAGAACCAACACTTTTCATCTAACAGTTTTAAAAGATGTACATCATGTGGATCATATTTAGGCAAAGTAACATATCAATTCATCTTTCACTTCTAACACTGTTATAACTTAATATGGTGTGTCATGTGTACTGGCTAAATTATTTGAATGTCGGGCTTAAAGTCTAAAGAAGAGTCTTATTTTATCATATTATTATAGAATAATATCATGGAGCATATGATATTTTTGTTTTGGTTCAAAATCCATCTATCAGTCTCACTCCAATATTTCATCTGGTTTAGAATCCTACCAAGGGGTATCACCATATGGTTATTAGCATTACAGTTCCATACCAATCATGTTCACTCAGAAGTAGAAACCCAACAGGGTGTTCAATGACTCAAGATTAGTTTAAACATGATCACTCAGGAATAAACCAGACTAAGTTGTGTGGGTCTTACTCTGAAATGCACACAGCTCTCTTAATCCCACCATTACAAATCGTTTTGTATCTTTCAGTACTTTACTCTTTTGAAGAGATGCTGGAGGGCTTATCTACCTGAAAACATGACCCTTTGATCAGGAATTTGGAAGCCTTTCCCATAATAATGATGTGTAGGAATTTTACCACCATAGTTCAGTGCATAGAGTACATGTTTTGTATGACTTGCATGAGGAAGGGTCCAAGTTCAATCCCTGGTAAATATGTAGGGCTAGGAAAGGCCTCATTAAAAGTGCAGCTGCCAACCAATGTAAACAATACCAGACTAGATAAATCAATGACCTGACTATAGAAGGAAGTTAAGTTCAGGCATTGGAAACAAATGCCTGGGCTCAGCCTTTTTATTTATTACCATGCCACTTTCTAAATAATACTGAAATATACCCTCTGAAAAATAATACTGATAGAAAAATATGAGGCATATAGTCCTGTGCATTACTCCAAAGTTGGCATTGTTTAAGAGATCCAGTACCTATAGCTTCTTTAAAACAGGTGGCTAAGCTGTGGGCTTTCCTGATTCTGTGGGGACTCCCAATTCCCATCAGCCCAAGCCAATCTGGCCAAAGGTTAGGCATGACAGGAGTGATAATACATCAACATCTGGCAGGCCACATGTTCCCCAGCAATGCTTTAAAGCCTTGTAATAATTAGCAGGAGCAGAGAGCACATAAACAGGCATGGCAATACTAATTTATGACGCCACCTGAGGATCTTGGACTCGGCTCAGGACCAGAATCAGTGTAGCCTCCGAAACCTGTACTGGGTGCCAAGTCCAGCCAAGGGAAACGAAGCAGGTAATTACAGAGAGGTGGCATCTTCACTACCCTGCTAAAAGTTGCCTACCTCTGTGTCCGGATCGCACAAAATCAGAATACAAATGGGGGGGGGGAAATCTCCTGGTTTATTGGTTCTCTAGACGAAAACACCCACCACCCCAGAACATGTCTGGGTGAAATGACATGAGCTGAAACTCGCCCCCTTCCTAAAATGTTAACTTTCTACATGCAGGGTACACATTGGGTAGGTTTGGAGGCCACGCTGTTAAAAAGCTTTCCCTGCAGTCCTTAGTGGTACAGCCCCAAACAGAGCTTGACCCCCCCCCCCACGATAATGGGCCTAAATTGTCTCACCTCGATGATCTTCTCCTTCTTTTTCTGATCTGCCTTTTTGTTACCCGCCCCCGATGCTGCCGGTGCCTGTTTTTTGGGGGGCATTTCGGAAGGGGGGGGAGGAAGAGGAGGGAAGAGAACGGGTGGGGGGAAGGGAAGAAGACGCCGCCGAGACCCAGAAGCAAAAGCGACCCCCACGCCTTTGCTTAAGCGCCAAGCGGAGGGGAGGGGGGCTCGGCTGGGGCGGGGGTGGTGGTGGCGGCGGGCAAGCTGTGAGGGGAGACTGATGGAATCCACCACCGGCAGAACGAGGGCTTCGCGTTTGCGACAAGCCGTCAGTGACGGAAGCGGCAGAGCATTATGGGAACGGGAAGAGACGAGGAAAAGCCGAACGTGACGAGGGAGAGCGCGCACGCGCGCAAAAGCCTTTCCCTCCCCGGCCCGCCGCCGCTCTCGACGCTCATCGTCTCGCTCCCACAGTGCATTGCGAAACCCTGACAGGACAAGGCAAAGGGCGGAGCTTAGTTAAGCCCCACCCGCCAGAAAACCCTCCCGCGGCGTGCGATTGCGTCACGGGGGCGGGGCTTAGGTTTCCGTTGAGGGTTCGGTTTCGCCGGGTAAAGGGGAGGGGGAAAGGTTCGGAGTGCTTCTCCTCAGAGGCTGTTAGTCTGAGGTGGTCAGCTGCTTGTAACGTTCGTCGCGCCTCTGCCCCTCGCTTGTGTTAAGGACAGCAAAATATCTGGAAGCCTTCTTTATTAAAAGTATGACTTCGGCCCTCCTAAAGCGTTCTGAAAACGTCCTGAGGCAAGATGAGGCGGCTGCTTCAGGTGGCAGGATTCGCAGGGGCAGCAGATCCAGCCTCACAAGGGATGAGTTGCCTGCTGCTGCAGCTGCAGCTGCAGCTATCTTATTCTTTGACAAGGTTAATGGAATCCAATAGCCACCAAAATTTTGAAGGATGGTGTGACAGAGAGAAGCAGAAAATTAATATTTTGGTGAAATACGCACACGGCGCAACCCCCCCTTTAGTTCTACGTTCGAGGTGGCAGTCATCCCAGTCATGGGTGTGGCAGGGAGGCAAGTATCTCCCCCCCCCCACTAAATCAAGTAAATAAGTAAAAAAAATACTTAACTAAAAGTATACATTGTAGAAAGATTTTGACAAGTTTTTCTGAGCACGGGGTCAAAAGAAAGTAATTTACAACAACAGTTGAGACATTTCATTTAGAATCTGCTAGACAGAGCCAGACAGGATGATGACAGATAGGTGCATAGCTTAAATCCTGGCTATGCCCACGATCCCTGTTTAGTGGTGCTTACTACATGTATGCATAGAATTGTGCTGCATGTGTTTGCCTTTTTCTGGCTATAGGTTAATGCAGATTTCCCCTTTAAAGTTACAAACAGCTGACACCTTGTGGCCATTTGTATAGATGACAAGGACCTTTCTTTGGAGCAACACATTGCTCCCTTCAAAAAGCGTAGCTACATGGTTCAGGCTACACGTTCTCGTTTGTGTGGCGCCTCTGGTGTTGTGGGTCTGAATCCAGTGCAGGAGCATGCATCTTAGAATAGGTCCTTTGACAGTATGGAAACTGAGTGGGCTGGCAAAGAAAAGCACTCTGTCTCTAAATCACTAGAGTAAAGCATTCCCGCGTCACCAGTTTGTTGTGCTTCCCTTTTTTAAGCTCCGCTTCTTTGCTGCACGCTCAAAAAAGGGAGCCCCTGTCTCAGTACAGTATATGGAAAAAAAATGGAGCAAGCAAGTGATACAGCACATAATGATGAAGTCAAGCTGAGAGAGGTGTGCAGTATGGTAATGGGTGAGAACATGTGTAATGCATGTGTGATTGAGATATGGATGGATGTTGTTTGTTGTTGTTGTTTAGTCGTTTAG
Organism: Podarcis filfolensis; assembly: GCF_964270895.1. Taxonomy (NCBI): domain Eukaryota; kingdom Metazoa; phylum Chordata; class Lepidosauria; order Squamata; family Lacertidae; genus Podarcis; species Podarcis filfolensis. Next base: position 26,536,789 of record NC_139604.1, on the reverse strand, counting down.
TCGTGTCCGACTCTTCGTGACCCCATGGACCAGAGCACGCCAGGCACTCCTGTCTTCCACTGCCTCCCGCAGTTTGGTCAAACTCATGCTGGTAGCTTCGAGAACACTGTCCAACCATCTCGTCCTCTGTCGTCCCCTTCTCCTTGTGCCCTCCATCTTTCCCAACATCAGGGTCTTTTCCAGGGACTCTTCTCTTCTCAATGGATGGATGTGGGCACATGCAAATGTGCAGTTTGTGTGTGTTGAGAAAGAGAATATAGTATGTAGTTCTGTGTATGCATTTGTATGTTTTGGTCATGTCTGTTTTGGGCAACTATTGTGGCTACTTAACTGTGAAACTAGTATTTTACCCTTTCCTTCTGTTCAGCTTTTTTTTTAGTGTTTTTGTGTGCTGGTGTTTTTAATAATTGGAACAATATGCAAATACATCATACTCAGAGTACATCCATTGAAATCAATGGATTTAAGTTATTAACCCTATTGATTCAATAGGTCTCATCTGATTGCAAATAATGCTGGCTATAACCCTTGGGTTTTATTATGGGGTGGGGAACGTCCAATCCGCAAGTCAAGAGCAGACCACTGGACTCTCTCTAGGTCATTCCCCTCACCAGCTGTACACCCTCAAAATGTTTTTGCCTGGTTGGAATATTTTCCTGAACTTCGATCATGCTTCTTATTTAAGCGGATTGAAGGATTGGGGGGGCGGGAGCCTCTGGCCTTTACATAGCTGGAATGAAGCCTACTGTACATAGATGTGTGTGTGTGTGTGTGTGGCGGAGGTCCCTAAAGGGAAATGTGACCCTTGTGCTAAAAAAGGACTCCTACAATCATTTTATGGTATATCCTTCTCTGGTATCAGTACACATGAAGGTTGGTTTCTATAAATATTTTTAACAATAAACAAGCATACAAATAAATCACTGCTGAGATGTACCCACAATTGTGAGGCCTGCAGAGATTATAATGATACATCTCCAGCTGTTGCCACTGGCTACAGACTACCTGTGACATCACAAAAGTACATGGCAGCTGAGTGGATATGAAGGTGGGCCTTTTCCTCTTCCCCAACAGAACACAGCAAGCAACAGCTGTGACGTTTAGTCTTCTTCCACCTGGAGGAGGTGAATAGGCAGATGGATGGAGATGATCATCTGGCTGTAGGATGCTACGGAGCAATAAGAAGGCAAGTTCATTTGCAGTGTGGAATTGTTGCTTGAAGGCAGCTGATATCCATGGGGTGTGATGTGTGATGTCTAGTGGACCTAGCAGAAGCTGGCAGATGTTGGTGGGTGGAAGCCAATGGAGTTCTCATTTGGATGTTGCAAGGCTGAAACATAGTGATATTTGTGGTTGTAAACTGGTTGAACTTCACCTTTGGGAGCTGATTGACAGAAGCCAGTGGATATGGGGCCACTAGGTGGCGCGTTGGAAGATGGCCGACAATAACATCTCTCTGACCCATACGAGGTAATTAAGGGGCTGCTATGGGAAGTATGCAGTCTTCCTACCCCCCCAGGAGACGGGGGCGCTGCCTTGCCAGTGGTGTTCACAATGCACCCCTTGATCTGAGAGATGGGGGTGCTGAACACTTGGCACGAGCCCTCGGTGAAGTCAGATCTTCCTGACGCCGATTCCAATTAGCGCGTGCTGGTTAGCTTCAGCTCGGAATTATAATTGGAAACATATGATTGGAATGAAGCTGAAGCACATACATCAAGTAATGTTCGAGAGATAAGACTGCTGATTAATGGATCTCTGTGACCAGGAGTGACGGATGGATAAGTAAATCTTCTGATGAGTCACCACTAGCAGACTGTATGTTTGGAATGAAGGGGGGGGTGGAGGAAAAAACTTTTTTTTCTTTGCACGATGTGATATTAATAACCCTTCACCCCAGATAGAAATAAGATCGTTGCATTTTTATTAATCACAAGCAGGAATTCAAGAACTGTGTGGGATGGATTATAACAGGACAGGAGAGAGGATTGGTGAACGGTGAGAAAGAGGAAAATTTTTATGACGCAGTTAAAAAATGGTGTCTCGCCAAGACAGGCTTGCCGGAGAAAGAAGGACAGGGGGAGGAGAATCAGGATCGTTCAAAAGAGAAGGAATGTTGGAACGCAAGCTTGACCTGACAGAGCCTCCTGATTCATTTGATTTATTTGACAAATCTGAGAAAAGTAAAGGACAGACCGAAGATTATTTTTTTTTTTATGGAAGCATTGAACAGAGGCTGTCCCTGAGCGATATGATCTTTGAAGAGTACAAAACCCACACAGAGGATGCCTGTTTTCAATCTGCTTGTGAAAATTATCAGAGATCGCAAAGAAAGGAATATACAATAACAACAAGAAGAGAAAGAAAGTAATAAAGGACTATCTAGATTGAACTGGATAGAACTGTCTAATTAAAGCAGTAATATAAGTGATGTTTGGACTCGTTCGGAGTTTTGGACTCATGCGGAGCTTGATGTATGGGTACCCCCAACAAAATTTAAAATTTGGCTGTATAATTTGGAACTAATGTGATTTGGATAATGTGATGTGATTGGCCTGTTAATAAAAATTATTTAAAAAAAAGAAAGAAAGACAGAAGCCAGTGGATATTTGTGGATTGAAGTTGGGCAATGAATATGAATAAATGGTGAGTGGAAGATGAGTGGTTGTGTCCATTGGTGTTCTGGTGTATGCTTGTGTGCATGACTGTAAGATTTTGAAAGGGGTTGGGGCTAGTTTTCTTCCACCTGGAGGAGGTGAATAGGCAGATGGACGGAGATGATCATCTGGCTGTAGGATGTTACGGAGCAATAATAAGGCAAGTTCACTTGCAGTGTGGAATTGTTGCTTGAAGGCAGCTGATATCCATGGTTCAAGGTGTGTGATGTTCTAGTGGTAGACCTAGCAGAAGCTGGCAGATGTTGGTGGGTGGAAGCCAATGGAGTTCTCATTTGGATGTTGCAAGGCTGAAACATAGTGATATTTGTGGTTGTAAACTGGTTGAACTTCACCTTTGGGAGCTGATTGACAGAAGCCAGTGGATATTTGTGGATTGAAATTGGGCAATGCATATGACTAAATGGTGAGTGGAAGATGAATGGTTGTGTCTACTGGTGTTCTGGTGTATGCTTGTGTGCATGACTGTAAGATTTTGAAAGGGGTTGGGGCGAGTGGTGTGCATATGTGCATGACTGTGATGTGTGAAAAGAAACTGGTGTATATTCATGAATAGGCGAAACCCATGGAAGTTGGCAGGCTGAAGTTAGTAGATGAAATTGGCAGGCAGAAGCTGGTGGAGGTTCCTGGGTGATGTTGTGGAATAGCATCCGTCTCCCTCATTTCTGTGGTTTTTTATTTTTTTAATTGGGATGCATGAAGCTAGCGAGGCTTTCTCAAGAAAACCCCCTGCATCCCCTGTGAAAGCAATGAAGAGAACTGCAGGGCATAAGTGCAAGTCACCTTATACCTCTAAATGTTTTTCTAACTACGTATATCTACCTGTAGTGTCCATGCTATCTTTTTTCTTGAACGACAGACAATGGAAGACAGACAGACAGCCTGCATTTGTGGTGTGACCCTACCCCCCAAATTTGCTTTGTGCTGGTGTCTCCACTCTCCCAGAAGGCTTCCCCTTCTTTCTCCCAGACTGATTTATTTTACAGAAAGGCCTGCACCGACTCTCCCGTCATATGGTTCTTTATCTTTTCACCAGCCTATCAAATAGAGGACTGGTCTTTGACATCCCTCACCACCTTACTTGTGCCCCAATACTTTTAACGCTACCTCTGCAATGGAAAATGTCAGGTTGTGATGGCTGGCACACCTCCAGTATAGAAGTAGCGAAATGAGGTTGGACTCCACCCTTCAGACTCTATGTGGAGAGGTTATATTGTTGAGTGCTGCCCTATATAAACATCTCATAGAAAATCTTTCTAGATGTGCTAGTTTACAAGAAGTGTGTGTGTTTGTGTGGGAGCACTCAACAACACAACTCTTCTATTTGGAGTCTAAAGCACAGTCAATAATTCTATAGCTATATTGTACAACTGGATTCTGCACAGCATGTAGAATCATCACTTGAAAACACTGCATTAGGTCTAGCAGAAGATGGGGCAATTTTCCAGGATCCCAGAAGATGGCAGTCCAAACCTGCTGTAAGTACTGTACCAGCATTCTGTTAGAACATGACAGAATTGTATCCTAAAGTGTTAAATTTTAATTTGCTTTATTTCAATAACCCAAGAATTCAGCAATGTCCACATAGCTAAATTGCACCCTTAAATATGCAGAATGGAAGGAACATACTTCAAAATTTATTGTGTTTTCTTCTTTGCACTGTTTGTTTGTGGGGGTTGGCTTCAGGGTAATTACCAAGAATGAAAGCAACTGTAGTAGGAAACTGTTAACACTTTCATTTCTTTAAAATGTTTCAGATTACAGCTATGATGTGTGTGTTTTAAACACTTTGTCGTAAGTGTAATATTTTATGCACTAAAAGGCTTGTGTGCATTTTGCTTCAGCACATACATTGGCAGTTATATGTAACACCTGTGATGAGAGTAGGCAAAAAAACCTCCACTTTGCTGAAGCTGAGTCACCCACCCTGTTGGTCCCAAGTCTGACAGGCTTCACACATTGCGTACATATACTGAAGTTGTTCACATATACATGAAGGACACAAATGGGGAAGCTGCAGCCCTCCGGATGTTGCTGGACTCCAGTTCCCATCATCCCTGACCACTTGTCCTGTGCATGCTGGCTGGGACTGATGGAAACTAAAGTCCAACAACAACTGGTGGATCACAGGTTCCTCACCTTTGGTGTAGGCCAGCCTTTCTCAGCCTTGGGTCCCCAGATGTTGTTGGACTACAACTCCCATTATTCATTACCACTTGTCCTGTTAGCTAGGTATGATGGGAGTTGTAGTCCAACAACATCTGGGGACCAAAGGTTGAAAAAGGCTGGAGTATGCTGTCCGTTTGACAGGACTTCACAGCAAACTTTGGCTTGTGAACTCTTTCTCATATTGTGTGTTGGAACTTTAGCATGAGTCAGGAGGACCTTTGTGCATGTTTTATGCATGTGATCCACCATCCACAAAACAGAGGGATCATATGAGCAGAGCCTACTAATGCAGGTTATGTGTTATGATGATGTATGTGTGTGAATATAGTATTCTCTCCCAACCTTGACATATGTACAGCCTGAGCATTGGACTAGTGTAATGCTATCTTCGTGGAGTTGTTTTATAGTGCCTTGTAATACTTTACATAAAAATGCAGTTTATAAAAATTTAAATAAAAGAATGCCTGCACCTTCAGTTGCTTCAAAACGGAACCAGATAGATAGCAGAGACTCGCAGAATGGATCACATTATACCTTTTATATGTCACTAGCTCTTAGGTTGTTTCCAGATTTAGTTCAAGGTGCTTGGATGGCATTATCCTTTAACAGCCCAAATGATCTGGGACCAGAGTGCCTCAAGAATCAATTGAGAACTTCACTCAGCTATTGAGGTGCTTTCTATTGTTTCCAAGCTTAATATAAGTTTGCTTAGTGAGGGTGGGAGAAAGGGCCTGTTCCATTTCCAATTTCCATGTTGTTTTTGCTTAATTGACAAGATTTTTCCATGGAAACGGTAAACCCGGATTAAATGGGAAAATGTAGGCAAGTGGTAAATAAGCAAATTAAGGCACAAATTCTTGAAGTATTGTCTGATCTGGGCAGGTGGACCCCCCCTGCCTTTATGTGTGCACGCATATACAACCAAGGAGGCCTTGGTCTCCCGGCTAATGGCAGATGTCAGAGTATCCTTTCATTCAGATCTGCAGTCGCAGGTTTACAAAATCCTTAATCGTTGTTGTTGGAGATATTGCTTGATATATAGCTGCTTGATACATTGTGGTGATTTTGGATGATATCAGCCCTCTGCATGAGGCAGACTTGTGTGTTGTGTTTGATTAACTCTGCAGTAAATGTATAACAACATGATGAAGAGGGATAGAGCACCAATCTTGTTTCATGGCTACTGACCAAGGACAGAATGAAGGTTCCCCTTAAGGTCAGTTTGTTATCACTAAGTACCTCTAAAGTGAGCTCTGCCCTCTTCCTCCTAAAACATTCTGATTGGGATCCATGCAAAAAGATGTCTGGCTGCTTCACACTAGAGCTGATGCATTGCTTTCCCACAACGGTCTGGAAGAGGAATTGTAACTGAGATTAAGAAGAGCTTGCTAGATTATTGCTGTCTGTCCTGGGAGCTGTTGCCCTCTGCTGGCAGCCTCCAATTACAATTGTTCTCTCTGTGTCCTCTCAGCTGGTGGCATCCAATTAGAACTGCCCTCTCTCTTCTAAATGGACGGCACCAGCAGAGAGAACAGTTTTCTTTCCTCCTTTCCAAATCAGCTAGCCAATTAAACTAGAAGGTGGGCAGGAGAGTGAAGACCATACTGGATTTGTGGCTGGTGTCCAGGTGAGGATTAAAGAGCTTGACAGGTGCTCTGTGGTAGCATTGGTACCCATGGATGCTGGGTTATGGACCCCTCCTGGTCTAGATCTGCTTACGCTATTTGAGAAAAGTAATTTCTGCTTAGTTCTTTTTCTTTCTTTCTTTCTTTCAAACTTCCTTGTTGGTTTGGCCTGTGTTACTGCTTCCTGTTGAGTGCAGGTGGGAAATTTCTGATTAAAAGAGCTTCTTGAATAGCCTTTCTTAATTACCCTGATGTCAGTTTCAGTTCTTGAGGGGAGAAATTATGAGCTTCCCCTCAGTTTTATTCCTGCTCTAACTTTGTGATACAGTGGACCCTCCAGATACGAACTTAATTTGTTCCGGGGGTCCATTTACACCCCAAAAATTACATAAATAGAGGCGCGCTTCTGCGCATGCGTGCAGCGTGATTGAGTGCTTTTGTGCATGCACGTGGCACGATTGAGCGCTTCTGCGCATGCGTGCACGGCGAAACCTGGAAGTATACATTTCCGGGTTTGCCGTGGCCGTAACCCGAAGATTCTATATCCAGAGGGATACATAAGTAGAGGTACAATGGTAGTGTAAAAGCACTATTTCACTATAGAAATGAGAGGAATAATGAGAGGTAACCAGTAACGAAGCAGTTAAGGGAGGCTATTCAAGGGGAAATTAAGAAGTTGCTCATCACTAAGAAGCACCCCACTTGCATTCATCGGCAGTAAAATGGACTGAACCTGCAAATGTTTAATAAAGGAAAATGACCCTTAAACGTTTTGCTTGTCCATACTAGATTGAATGGTGCCACAGCTGCATTTTATTACCAAAAAATCACTGGCTGTGGAGTCTTAGAAAAAAACAGAGGACAACACCAAAATGACTGGAATAAGTATAAGTAGGCTCATAACAGTGTCATTTGGATGTTCTATTTTTGTTTTTAAAAAGGATGACTATTTCAAAGGGAAAAGCCCTGTATAGAAGGCACTTTGGTTACATCATGAAGGTGTATGTTCACAGTGACCTGAAATTTCAGTTGCTTGGGATCACAAATGGGGAGAGGGCTGTTACCCTCGGCTCCTGTTTATGGACTTCTGGAGCAAGTTTGTTTTCTCCTGCTTTGAGGGGTAGTACCTGAACCAAGTTACAAGAAAGGTGATTCTGACTAAACATCGGGAAGAACTTTTTGACAGTAGGAACTGTTGGACAATGGAATGGATTGTCTCAGGAGGCGGGTTGGACTCTCCTTCCTTGGAGGTTTTTAAGCAGAGGATGGATGGCCATCTGTCATAGATGCTTTAGTTGAGAGTCCTGTATTGCAGGTGTTGGATTAGATGACCCTTGGATCCCTTCCAGCTCTACAATTCCATGATTCTATGAAAAGGCTAGACTATATGAACTTACGGGCTGATCCAGGAGGGCTTCTCTTATGTTCCTACCACACATGTTAGAATCCTGGAAGGTTCAGATTCTAAACTGCGTGGTGGGGAGCCTGCTTGCATAGAAAAGTTCCCCCTTTCAGGAGTTTTCCCTCCAGCACATGATGGGTGCCAGGGAGGGGAGGCAGAGCTAATGTGCTTGTTTTGTGAGATATTAGAACAGCTAAACAGGGCTTCTGTGCATTAAAGAATCATAAAAGAAGCTTAGGGCAATTGTGGGTCAAGTGCTCCCATAATAAAAGGGTAACATTACAATATAGTAACCTTAGCAATTGCTTGGGGAATTATCAGTGTATGACATTATGACTGCTGGGAGCATGCAATTGCCATGGCTTTTGCAGTGGGTGTGTTATTATTGCTTTGTTTGGAGTTCTTTTAATCTTATAACAGAGCTGGTTTGATGGTGGTGCTAGCCAGGTATAGGCTACTGATCAGCTTGTATTGGTGGAAGCACAATGGTAACTTAGCTGGACAATAAGCTTATGCCATTATATTCAGTTCTAGCCTTCAGAATAGCAGATGCCAGAATCATTTGTGGGAAGGAAGCAACTTTATCCATTAGCTGTCCTCCTTTAAGGACATACAGGATTTGGCACATCGTTTTCCGAAACTTGATTCAAATTGGGAGAAATGAAGTTCCTCATTCCTGCAGACTTGATGAGTGAATTGTGTTGATCTTCAGGAAACGGCTTGGGATATATCTTGTAATGGTTCAGCCAGCAAAGCCCAGCTGGCTAAGATTCTTTGCCCACTCCTCTCCTTTGAAACTTCACTTTAATTTTGCAGCCGCTTCTCGTCGCTTCCAAATGACTAAAGTAAAATGTGCGCATGGTAATTACATTTAATCGACATAACTTTTGCTGTGTGTCATCTTCGTGCAACTTGACTGTCTATTTGTATATCTCTGAAGAGCGATTGCACACACCGAGCCCTATAGATCAAAGCAGAGGCAGAACTGCAATTCAGCAGAAATGTCATTTTGCACAAAGCGCCAGCGCTTCATATCTGAATCCAAAAAAGTATTCACATAAATTATCCATGCTTAGCAATAGGGAATGATCAACAGCACAACCTCTAAGGGTGAAATTTAATCAATTCAGTTAAGATTGTCCAGTCCCACCTGCAACTTCCTTATATATCTGCTGCCTCCCAATGACCAGCACCTGTTCTTTCGGGCAGTAAGAGGGATGGACAAATCTGTCAAGTTTTGGCTTCTTTCTGTCCCTCATTTTTCCAATCTTAAATTCACTTCTCCACATTTCTGTAGCAATTTGTGCATTTTTAATCAAAAAAATTATTTAAAATTCACCAGATTTCTTCTAATAAACCCATTTTCCTGTGTAGTTTTGGATAATTACACCCCCACATCATACAATGTATTTTTGTATGCTGTTTTCATCAATATGTGGGTGCTTATTTAACTCTTCCCCCAATAAGTGTATTTCTGTGCATGTTGTTTGGTTGGAGAAGCACACTGCAAAATTTATGGCAGCCACACATCTCCCATAATGCCCAATTTCTGAGCTTAGAAGTGTTATTATTACTATTTTAAAGAGAATACACCAACCTCAGAAGTACAACCCCTGGAGAAACTTTTATTTTGGGCTATTTACACTTGCTTTTTACACTTGCTTGGTTGATCGTCTCAAGATTTATAAGGAAATAATTTTATTTCTAAATTAACCAGCAGGCATACTGTGTAATGTAATTTAAAATTGATTTCATTTTTCAGCCTAACTGAAAAGTATTAAGGGTGTCAGATTGATGCATGGCATCTAATCAAAGGGAGAATATCCTATTGCAGATTGGTATCATTAACATTTGAATGTTTTCGTATGACAATAAATCCTCAGTGCTTGCAAAATTCTTTGATATTCCAATGGTAGCAATAATACTCTAGCGGCTTCATTGTGATCTTTTTAATGTGTTTTCCTTCTCGGTGCTTGTTTGAAAAGCAAATGATTACCATTATGAACACTGCTAGAATAAAAGGAGGAAAGTTTTTAAGACATTTCTCTATCTGGATATTTATAAATTACTTTGTATATAAGAGATTAATCTAAAAGCTGGGGATTTGTTTAGTGAAATAACCTTTAGGTCCCTTATATCATACGGTTTTATTTGGGAGTGTCCCCCCCCCCTTGGTTTGGATTCACTCTTCTGTAGTTTAAAGAATTTTCTCAGAAGCTTTTTAGTAATAAGATTATACTATTTAACATTTGCATAGCAATTTACAATGTTCAAAATGCTCTTCATGCATTATTCAGTTGATCATTACAACAATCTTATAAGGTAGGTCAGTAGTATTAATCTGATATTGCAGGATTGCGTTTGAAGGCTCAGGGCAGTTGCTTAGCTACAGCCAATTACTTAGTTCATGCTGCAGGCAAGAGTTTAAGAAAAGACTTACTTAGTCATGGTCTGGAGTCTGCCTTTTTACTTTTAAATATGCAGAAGTTGAAACAGCTGTGCTGAATGCTCTGGAACAGAATAGTTTTGATGTTGAGTAGTGACCACCTGCCTGTCACAGCTCAGCCTCTGGGAATAACCAAGATCTTCAAGTTCTGGCAGATCCAGGAGACTTTTAAATGAGCTGTCAATATTTTTCTCTGCAGTGCAATCCTGTGCAAGGCTACTTGGAGGTACATCCCTGTTGTCTTAGTGTGATTTATTTATAGATAATCGTGTATAGGATTGCAATATGTTTTCATGTCTGCCTTCTATTTTTAAGCTCGCTGTTATGTTTGGTTGTTGAAATAATTTTGTTGACATGCAATTTTCTTTCAGTCTAACTTGCTTGGAGAACAATTTTTCAAAAGCAGGCTATGAATTTGCCTGATAAAGTAAACCTGAGTGATCAGTTCTTCAGGGAGGGGTCCAATGCTACGACGTTTGCTGCAAAGACCAACACCTTCATCATTGGTCAGGTTCCGTAATAAAGTTGGCACCTTGTAGCGGAACTACACCATTGTTGAGAACAGCACAAATCCTCAGTCCTAGCTGGAGAATATACAATATACTATACATTCACTCTCAAAATGTGGATCCTCATGAAGTCAAAACAGTAGTATCCACAAAAAAGAAGAGAGAGATGAGCAGGAGTCAGGGGGAAAAATAACTTTAAGGGAAAATAAAATTTTAAGAGGAAGAAGGAAAAACAACCAACCGTGCTATCCAGTACGAATTGATCATGCCCAGTGGCCACAGAATACTGATGTCTATCATGGGCAGGAATGGAAAACCAGGAGGGACTGGGAAATGTATCCTGAAAGAAGGATGGCTGGCTGGCTAGCTGGCTGGCTAGCTGGTTGGAACCCTCAACTGGAGTATTCCATGCTGGGACTTTTTGCTGCAAGTCCCACATATTGTATACAAAATGCAAAAGGGAGTTATAAGCTTAAAAGTGTAGATAGGATTTCTTTATTTCATACAACTTCAAATATGTGCATTTTTTTGGGGGGGACCATGCTGTTTAAAACTGAGTGGGGGTCAGGTAAAACCTCTTTTGGGGCTGATAACCAGCTCTTATACCACCAGAGGGCCAGTCATTCCTACTCTAAGGCAGCCTTCCCCAACCTGATGGCCTTTTGAAGTTGTTGGTCTGCAACTCCCATTAGCCCCAGGCTCCCGGCCATCATAGCCAATGCTCAAGCGTGATGGGTTTTGTAGTCCAAAACATCTGAAGGCTGCCAGAATGGGAAAGTGTACTCTAAGATATGGATTATTAAAGACTAGAACGTATAATGTTAGTGATCCTTCGAAATAAACATTGGTAGCTTTCCCAGTCTGAAATCACATTCTTATTAAAGAATATTGTACTAAGGTTTGGATTAAAGAGATCCTAAACATAATGGATGTAATTTTTTAAAACCTAAATATGTTCTCCTTGAATGTTCTTTTATCCTGCCTTTTCCACAAGGCATGCAGGCTGGCATATATAGGTAGCATTCCCGTTTTATCTTCACAGCTACCCTGTGAGGTAGGTTAGACTTTGTCAAGGTCATCCTACAAGCTAGAAAGCTTTAGGGTGACCTTGACAAAGTCTAACCTACCTCACAGGGTAGTTTCTAGCTTGTAGGCACATTAACTGGTGCGTCCCCATCAGTCTTGAGTCTAGAATACTAACTTGCTACAGCGATACCTGCACTCTGGCTTTTTGGATTTGTAGTTTTGGTATACTTTATAGATAAGCCTGAAAAAGCGAGTCTAGGTTCCGTTTTGGAGGCAGCTATGGAATAATTTATGCCCTTTGGAGCAAAACTTGGACCAGTTACATAATGATAACTAATGAGCTACTCGATCAAAATGTTAGTAATGGCTCCTCTGAGCTATCCCTTCTCAGTCTCTTAATTAAGGTTATTTAGAACTTTTGAAACTGTGGGTTAATTTTCAAAGTAGGTTGTCATGAAATGTGTATAATGAATGCACACATCTTGTTTGATCATGAAATGAAATAGATTTTCATGTTGTAGAAGTAGACTTATTGAAACAAAAAATCGGTGGTCTCTTTTTAATCTCTTTTTAAAATGGTTTACTAATTTATTACCATAATGTTGTCTCTTCGCAAATAGCAACATGCAGTACTTTGTTTCTATGCCCAATAACAAATACACTTTGTGATTCAAACAAGGTAAGATTAGTGTGACCATGAGCAATACATCCTGTTTTTATACCACCTTGCTCAGCTAACACATCCAGCTTTTAAGTCCATGATTGCCACCAGCTTAGCATAGCACACTCCCATCTCTTTCTGTTCATGTCACATTAGTGCCCAAAGTTGTAATTTCTGTTCCTGGGGCAGTCTCCCAGTTCTATGCCACATCTGTCCCTCCAGTGACTCCACACCCTCCATTTGTTTTTAAACACCTGTGATGCTATGGGCCCTTCAACACTAAGGACATGTATACAAGGCAGTTTAAAGTGAATACAATGCATCCCATGTGTGTATGGTTGTGTGGCTTTTTTTGCTCTGATGTTCACATTGTGTTTTCCTCATCCAAGTGGCAACCTGTACTTCCCCCCAAATATTTAGAATTTCCTGATCTGTGAATAATCTGAAAAGGGAAACCACGCAACATAAAACCACATGTTACCCAAGTGTGGATGCACTGAAGCTTTTAATAATTGAGTGAATGCTATGTGTCAGATTGCAGGGTGTGTGTGTCTGTAGTCTCTTCATAGCTAAAGTATAATGATCCCCTGTATACAGCAGTGATCTGGACACAGAGTTGGAGGCATCAGATGGGGAGCCAGGTTTTGGTCAAGACCAGGAACTGACTGTGGAAAATAGGGAATTGATTGCTCCTGAGGCAGTTGGACAAGAATTCCCAGAGGAGCCTCTCAGACCACCAGGGCCTATAAGGCCAGAGTGTGGACCCTTGCAAACATCTTCTCCTGAGCCTGAAGAGCCAGATTACCCCCACCATGCATAGCCAGTCCAGCAGCTCCAGGAATGCATCAGGAGGGAGCAGAGGCGTAGCTAGGGGTTGTGGGGGGCACTGGCGGCACACCATGGGGGCCGCACTTGCTGCAGGGCCTGTAGCGCACCTGAGCCACGTGTCTCTCCTGGGAGTGACATAGTGGCTTGGATGCCTTCAGGCTCTGCACTGCCCAAACGGCAGCATGTGGCTTGTGTCTGCCCGCCGCCTCCCGCCTCTCTTTCAGGCTTCTGTCCTACAGCTGAGGGGAGGTGGCGGGCGGACTGCCTGCAAGCTCTGTGCTGTCCGAGCGGCTAGCAACACCACTGGGAGGGAGGCTATGGAATAAAGGAGGCGAGCCCATTTTGAGGCTAGATGGTTGGCCCTTTAAGGCTCTGAAGTTTTCTCAAGTGGGTGGAGCCTGAAGGAGGTAGTCTGGAGACAGAGAAAAAGTCTCAGTCAGCTTTCAAGTTGCTCACTTGGAGCTGTCCATGGTCTGCCAGCTGTCCTATTTTCCTTGCGGGTTTCAGCACTAAACCAGGGCACAACACACACTTGGTACCTGCAAGCTCTTTTGCGTTAAAGGAGGCAAGGTAGGGGCAGCAGGCAAAGCAGCTGTGGAGATTGGCCTCTCCATGATGTGTAGTGAAACTTTTATTTCCCTGACCTAGTCCTGACTACCTTGCTACGAAAAATCCCCTATCTGAAGTTGCTGTTTGTATTTCAAGGAAAACTGCCAATGGTGACTCCTCTTGAAATGCAAGTAGTACCTTCGGGAAGGCCATTTTTGTCAGGACTGTAGCAGGGAAATAAAGACTTAATCTCTCTCCCCCTTGCCCACCATATAATCCCAAGGCTGCTCAGGCTTCCACATGACTGCTTTTTTAATTTACATCATAAAAAACTCTGCACATCAATTGGATCCACACATTTAATATCATGGCCAGTAAACTGGCTCTAAGTGGTTACCTTCACTCCAGAACTTGTGGTCATAGGGCTCCAGGGTTGGTTGTTGAACAAGCCAAGGTATTTAACAAAGATGTGGATTTCAGTGTTCGTTTAACACAGAAATGAACTTGAATCCTGATTATGCATACAAGCTAATTGCCAGATTCCAAAAGAGGTTTGCTGGCCCTTAAACTGCTTCCTAATGTAAAAGCTGTTTGTCTTTTGAAAGCTGTTTGTCTTTCATTACTCTGTCATAGGCAAAGTAATTTCTCCTCTATGGAATACCTAGATTTTTATCTCTCCCTTCCTCTGACCCAAGTTCATAGGGAACAGAGTCCCAAGGACTCAAAGTAAACACAGGGCCTAAACGATTTCTGCCTCTTGTAATATGAGAAACTGAGGTAGACTAAGGCTTGTCATGGGATAGGAAAATTCACAGGTGAGCACTTTTAGGCTATCAAATTGATGAGGGAATTCTACTGGCAAGAAACTTACTAAATATTTCAAAGGAGAAAATGCATTTACTGTTAATTGCTTGCTTGGTGTGTCAGGCCAGTGGTTAATCTACAACTGCCGGAGAAGCCTGGGGACTGCCATAAGCTCTGTGCAATAAATTTGCATGTAGACTCTGCATATTATGCTGCCTTTTATATTAATCACAAACCTGTCTGTTTCCTTAGGAATTAAAATGTGCAAATTTACATTGATTACTTTCTTAGGGCATACGCTTAGCAAAGTTTTCTTTAAAAGAAAACTCAGTTTATCCCTCTTTAAACACTTTAAGCCATTGTAATGCTCTGCTGCAATTCACCTCATCTTAAACTGTCCTGCTTACCATGAGGTGGCAGTCCTGATCCATTACCATCAATGAGGAGAGCGGGCTTGTATCCCATTAGCTCTAAATATTTGTAGCATTACAGGAAACCGTTAAGATTGTGAGATCACTAATCTGTTGTACAACAGTGATGTCAAGTGTGGACATGCACCAATTCCTTAGCTATGCCATCTCAACCAAACTTCCTCTAGTTTCAAAGTAACCCATTTAGTCATGATTTCTTTTTTTAAAAAAGAATTGGCTTGTTCTATCAGGCCAAGGTCCACCTAGTTAAGCACTTGTCTCCATGTGTCGTACCTCTCCAGTATAAAAAAGAAATACACATGCATGTGTGTGACCTTCAAAAAAATGGTGCAGCATGGAGTGACTATTTTCAATAAGCCAGCCTGTCTTTCAGCTTACTGCATTCCAGCTCCCCACCCAGCTTTCTGTTACTGCCCCTTCAACAGATATATATCTGCCGTGGACTGGTTGGATGCAGAGGAATGGTGGGAGGAACCAGCTGGGGAACCAGCAAGGGAAGAAGGCTCAGCACCTGGGGTGGTGGAACAACGATGAGTGATCACAGGGAGAAGAGGGAGAAAACTGGGAAGAGGAAGTGTCGGAAGCTGAAGAGGTAACAGGGCTTAGTGAGCTGGGACACTCTGGGAGAGAAATGTCCAGAAGCAGAAGCTTGAAGCAGGAGGGTGGGAGGAGAAAGGCTAAGAGGCAGAGAGGAGTCAGGCTGGTGAAGAGTCACGGGTGTCTCCCTCTTCTGCTGTAATAAGCTCCCCTCCCCCTTGGCCTCCCAGAACCAGAAGATGTATGAAGTGGAAGGAGCAAAACAAGCATGCGAGAGCTATCTTCTCTTCCTTGGAGAGAAGAAGACATAGACAGCTGTGTACTCTCAGCAACTAAAGGCCTACCAGGCATGAGTTCTTGTGCTCAGTAGGCCAGGCACTCTGCCAAGACTGTGCAGATCCTGTTCTTGCTAATAAAGAGTTAACTCCAACATGCACAGTATGATTTACTGGTGATTTGCTTCTGTCATTATCATTCTGTGACCACTGAGTATGTTCAATGGTCATTGGATTTTTGGGTGTTGTTGTTTCCCCATTAAGTTCCCATCCCCACAAAGCCTCCTTGTAGTTTCTCAGTAGCTTTCATAACTCAGCATTTGAGTTTGTAGTGTGTCTCCATATGTATTATTATTCCAGAAAAAAAGATTATATTGGAAAAAAGTATTATACAATATTTAATATATCTCAGCAAACAACTGCCTATGGTTTAACTTTGTTTCAGTTTATCAAGAAGGGTCTCAAACTATCTGTGAGTATAGCTTATTTCCCCAGAATCTTTCATATTTTTAAAAAATATCATAACCAAGGTTTGCCAAGCCAGTAGAAATGTTTGATTTCTTCCAGTATTTTGCAACTCAAGGAAGCAGGAATGCTGTGGAGAGTTGTGGCTGATTGAGCTGCAGGAGCAATGTTTTATAGCAGATATTTATTTTTTAATACAAAAATAATACTGCCTAATGTAATAACGGTATCTAAGCAATTTTATATAAGAGTAAAATAAAATAAAATAAAATAAAATGTTCAATAAAATTTCCAAAGAATGATATAATACCACAACACAGCTGTGTTTGTGTATCAGAATGTGGGCGCAGAGAGATAAAGGGAGGTCCTTGAAGGTACGGATGAAGAGATTGTGATTTGGAAGCCAGTACAGGGATTTAAGGAGGGGTGTCACATGGTCAGAGTGACGATTTCAGTAGCAGTTTTGGTTAGAGATGAGGGGAGTGAGATGAGAAGGTCATGCTAATCAAGGAGACTGATGGCCAGGATGCAAATGAAAGTTTTTGCTGAAGGGGCAGAGGAAGGGGTGTTTTCACTTGGCAGCAGTCTGAATATGGGGAGCAAATGAAAGAGAGGAGACAAATACAGTCTTTGTGACTCTTCAGCACGCTGGACTGTGACATTGTCTTGGATGTATTGTATTTGTGATAAGGATGATGAAGCACCCAAACAGAAATATCAGGTAGGTAGAGCGTAGAGTGGTACAGTTGGGTGTCATCAGCATATATGTGGTTCTGAAAGCCATAATTTGATTAGGTTGCATAGAGACATAGGAGAAGCGCAAGTTCCCAAAGGTGGCGAGGGAGACAGAAAGAGGGGGTGGGATTTGTGAATTTATTCCACCATGAATTTATTTAACCCAGCCTTTTTCAAGCTGGCGCCCTCCATATATTGTTGGATTCTTCATCCATGGCTATTGACCAATGGTGGTTGGGGCTGATGGGAGTTTTACTTCAAAAGCATATGGAGGGTACTAGGTTGGAGAAGCTTGGTCCAATCCTTCTGTAACTCCTCTAAATTACTTGCTGTCAGCTCATTCCCTTCTTATCCCTTGCCTGGCTACATTTTGTTCAGATGCAACACCTACTTGTCAGATTTCTCAGAAATATCCTGCACTACATACTTGCTTCCCAGGGCAAAAAGCGTAATGGTGACTGATAGCAAAGCAACAAGAAGAATGACTGTTGTAAGAATCGAGAAGCAGCAGGTGTAATAAGGAAATACAGGCCCAATAGGCACAACTTTCCTGCTGCCATAAGCCTCTTTCTCAGGCAGGTGTGTTTGGACTTCCTAAAGTTAGAGGGTGGCCACTGCTATTCCTAACCTAATCCAATTTATTGGATTGTTCTTTGCAAATCTGTTATGGTATATGTTTGTCAGCTAGCATATATTTTCTTCTCTTTCTCCCTAAGGCTATGATGATTAGATCCTCTGTTTACTGTAATCTGGACTGTGATAAGTTACAAATATTGCCTGTTAATGTTATGCTCATTCATAAATATGACACAAATCTAGTTTGTCAATTTCATTTGGTCTGTGCTCTTAAAGTACTGCCGCTAGTGGTTTTGGATCTCCAGAAAATGTGTTTCATTTCCTAGGAAGAATGAGAGGCCTTGATTTAATGAAATGCTGATCAATACTATTAATTATATCATGCATGTGTCCTGGCTCACATTGAGTTGCACCCTGTATTTAGAGATAATAAATGAGAATGGCTAAGTAGAGATGAAACTGGCAGAAGAAGGCAAAATTTGCACGATGTACTGCATCTCTCTTTTCTATGTTCATTAATCACAAAGGAGGCACAAATGTAGCTGGGAGATAGAATTATGGCAAAAAGGGGCACAGGACTTCAAATTAATCACTGCAAGACATTAACTATTGTTAATGGATTTGTATCGGATACCTTCAATCATCTTAGCACAAATTCAGACTGCCAGGTCTTCACCCGGAGATGGTTCATGTCTCTTTAAAAGTTCTGGGGCACGAAGAAAGAATATGAAGCTACTATGCTCCCTAGATTTTCTTACCCTTTCTCCTTTTTCTGCCTGCTATAGCATGCAAAACTTTAGGTACCGGTATGTCCCATCATAGATGGAGGAGAAGCATTGACCAAAGGAAAGCAAGGCACAGCAGCTGTGGAGCTGAGAAAATAAAGAGCTGCTGTGCCTACTTCTCAGGTTTTTATAGCCTGGGGGTCATATTCTGTCATGCATAACCACTTTGGGGGGGGGGGAACATGACAATGGTGGGTATGACCAGAGGCAAAAGTGAGCAAGGGTAGAGGCAATAGTGTGTGGTCCAGTGGATGTGGCTCCTGCATGTGATAGGCTATACTCCAGATACGCAAAATCAGGTAGCTACTGAGGTCCATAGAAATGGTCAACCTGGCATGTAAATTATGGAACTCCAACGTTGGCTAAGCACACATAAACAGAAACAAGAACTTCAGTCTAGTGTTATATTGAAATATCATGTGGGAAAGAACAGATCACTTGCACTTGTGCAAGTCTGCCCACCTACTGAGATCATCCTAAAATGTGCTCCTCTGTGTTCCAACATCTCTTAAGATGGTTAGAACCGAAGAGTCATTTCTGTGGCTGCATCTAGACTTTGGGTCTCCATCTCGACTAGAAGGCATGCCTCAGCCCCTCTTAGATGTCCTTGCAGAAGCTGGCAAAAAAAACCAAACACCTTCCCCTTTTAAGAAGGATTTTGGCTTGCAGACAACTTTTAAAATTAGCTTTAATCTACTGATTTGATAGGCTTTTTAAAAAACTATTGTTTTAATGTTTAATGTAACTGATATTTTAAATGATTAAATAATTTCTTGATTTTGTTGCTAGCCACCTTACTATTTTATGAAAGTTGGGGTGCAAATATTGTAAATAAATAATTTTCTGAGTCAAGAATGGCCAAATTCCCTGTGAAATGTTCTCACGTTGCTTTTGTTGGGGGAGGGAAAGGAAAGAGAACAGCTGAGAGCTGATTAAGACAATTAGCTAGTCCTTGGCAAACAAAACAAAACTGAGTTCAGTTCAGAACAGAAACTATAGAATAAGTGTTAATTGTTTCACAATGTGCATTGCTGGAACAAAAGTCAATTTAATTTGGAAAGCTTCACTTGGTTTGTTTTGCCAAGAAGGCTATTTTGCAGTCAAGGAGGCTCTAACATTTTATATACAATATAAACCCATTACATCTTTATGTCACAATGCCATACTTGGCCTCTTAGCATTCTCATCTCAGGCTCCAGTGAATACTAACTCATGCAAGTACCGTATTTTCAGACCTACACAATTTTGTTGGTAGATGTAACAATTTCTTCTGCGGGGCCTTGCTTGCAAATGAATAAAAATGCACAGTCACTTAGCATCAAGGGCAAGAGCTGCCTCTGACAAAGTAACCTTGATTGGCTATCAGAAGTTTAAAAGCATGTCACAGACTGGTTCTTTTGGGGGAGGGGGGAAAGGAGCCTTCTAAGTCACCAATTTAAATGCTTTAGGAATCTGACAAGGCACAGACTCTAGAGGGAGAAAAATCATTACCTGTCTGACATCTTTTCCTTGGGACATCTTGCAAGGGGAGAGAAAGGAATAATGCAGTAGTAGACTGTTGTATGCAGGAATGGCATTTTCTCATTTGCTAACTGCTCCTTCCTAAAGAAAGAAAATAAAAGAGTAGGTGACATTTGTTTGTTATGCAAGAACCCTCTGCTTTAACGTAACCAGGTAAAAAGCAGGGACAGTATTATAATGATTCACTTGAAAAGTCATAGTTCTGAAGAATGATTTTGGATCGAAGCAGATACTTGCAGTCCTTGTATCTGTTCTTACTCTTGGGCATTTAAATCAATTCTTTCTTCATTACGCATTGCTGGCTGGAGATTCTTTTTCCCTAGGTGAGGTGTCTGGTCTGACTTACTACTTGCAGTGGACATTGCCCATCGCTGAAATATGGCTAATGGGGACAGCCCTTACCTGGAGTTAATCTAGGTCTTAAAAGAAAGTTTGAATATTTAAATGTCATAAAAATAATGTGAATGAGAGAAAAAAATTAATATTCTAATTTTGGGGACATTCTTAGAGGGAATAGAAAGTTAACTGATCTGCTTAACCAACATATTGTGAATACTATGTTATTTTCCAGTTAAGCAGATCAACTACCTATGTTTTGTGGTTAATGACATACCTCTCAACTGTCCTGATTTAAGCAGAACACCCTGTTTTGGGGGGCTGTGATCTCGTGCAAGTCACCTGGCTCCTGTGAGATTGCTACCTGGAAAGACACACATTTTTGGCGCTGTGCTCTCATGTGAGTGATGGATGTGCGCGTGGATGTGCGCTTAGAAGTGAAGGCACAAGTCTGGCAGCTTTCTTTATTAAATCCAAATGCATGTTGAATAATATAAAATAGGCGACATCCCATTCATAGTTAGCTATGTTTGGCCCAAGCATATTATTCTTATTCCAACTGGAATACTATACAGTTTTCAAGACTATATATTTCAGTAAAGTTTAATTTCTCATGATTTTTTAAAATAACTATTTAGGAGGGGCTATTCATGAAATACCCAACCAGCTTTCTCTTATAACATGCTAGTGAAATAATACTGAATGTTGAGAAGCTTGGAAAAGTCAGATGCACTGACTAGTATGTAAGTCTGTACTCCAAAGCAAGAGGTATATATATACAGAGAAAAGGGAGAAGGTGTGAGGTATGTTTACTGCATAGTTTTGTTTCTCTATTTCAATCCTCTGAACTTGGTTCAAGCTTGAACTATGTCAACGTGTCTCAGAGGGAACCTTGAGGTTGCTCTGAGTTCAGGGTGAAGAGTTTGAATGAGGAAAGCATTGGAGAGCTATTGGTTATTATTATTTTATTTTATTTTATTATCTGCAGCTTGAGAATAAGTGGATGTTTGAATAGTAGTAGAGGTTATTTTCTGGGTGGCACAGTGGTTGCCACTCAACATGGAAACAGTGATTTGGGAAGGCGCCAATGATTGTTAGCAATGATGTGCAGCTAAAAACACCTTGCCTCTCTTTTTATGGGCTTTCTCCTTAAGCTAACAACCCTGCAATTAGGTAATCAAAATCAGAAGCTATTACACAGCTTTGGATTTCCTTCTGCTCACATGTGTGTGGAAAACTGGAAATCTTGGCAGGTGTTACAGCATCTGGCCAAACTTTATTTTAGGTAAGAAGCATGCTCATTAGTCTTTATGTTGTGAATAGGTACTCTTTCTCTACTTGAAAGCTAAAAAGTTCTCCAGAAGCTTTTAAACTGTAATCTGCTCTGAAAAGTTTCTGAGCTGTAATAGTAATCAATAGTTTTCTGTGTATATGCAACTTGGCAACTGTATTATCTTGTATCTGGAGGGTGGCAGCCTTAAGTTAATGTTGTCTCCAATTCTAGAAACTGCTGTTCAGGATTATCCTCCCTCTGCTCCTCCATACTTCTCAGATCATACATCTCATTACATGGAGGCTTTTAACCAATGTCTGTCTTTTGTCACTATAAGAGCAACTTCAAAATTCAGTCATGGCGTTGGCGGCAGCAGTACAACAACAACAACAACAACAACACAGTATTGTTAATAATGATGATGATGATAGAAACTCAATCATGGTCCAGTTAAATAATGGATGGAATGGGAACTTTGACTGAATAAGGACAGGCGTGACAACACACACAACAATTTTCCTCTGATATAACTCATCCCTTTGGCTGCCATAATTAAGATGTTGGATTAGAGTTTTGGGAAATTACCGGAGCCTTTTCCCCCTCCTTAAGGACTGTCTTATCTAAGTGTAAAAGCTCCCATTAGTAAGGTTACAACACAGAATAAATGTTTGCATAAGTACATTTATTAGTGGAGAAGACTATATCATGGCTTCATTTTATCTGGCAGTGCTAAATAAAACTCTGTGTCTGGAGTTTTGTCTCCACTCCTCAAAATTGTTAATGATTACTGGGGAAAATGCAGCATCCTGTGCATTTTACACATGTTTGTTTATTAATGTTCATGCCCAACATTTCCCTTAAGGGCTATGTACACATTATACGTTTAAAACACTCCTCAAAGAATCATTGGAACTGTAGTTTGTGAAGATTACTGGGAATTGTAGCTCTGTGAAGGGTAAATTACAGTTCCCAGGATTCTTTGGAGAATAGGTTTAAAATGTATGGTGCGTATGCATCACGAGAGTTCATGATGGTGTATATCAGGCACATCCAACTCCCAAGAGGCTACGATCTACTCCCACTATAAAAATACTGGCACTGATCTACTCATTGTCATTGCCAAGAGTTGGTGAGCTTTTTTGGGGGAGGGTTGCTCAAAGTTGTTGAGCTTTGTTTAGGGATTGATCAGGAGCACCATGGAGATCTCTTTGATCCTGTGATGGGCTGGTAGATCGTGATCGACCTGTTGGACATGCCTGGTGTATATGATCCTTGCAACAAACCTGTGAGTAGAATCTAGTTAGCTGCTTTATACTGAATCAGGCCATTGGCCCGTCTTCTCAGTACTGTCTACAGGGAATCTTTCCCATCTCTACCTTGAGGTGCTGTGGATTGGATTTATCTTCTGTATGCAAAACAGAGGCAATACCACTCTTTTCCATGATGATGACTGACCTAAGATCACCCAGTAAACTTCAAAGTCAAGTGGAGATTTAAGCCTGGATTTTCCCAGTCCTTGCCCTACTCTCCAACCACTACACAACACTGGCCTCGGCTAGGCTCTGCCTCCATGATCGGAAGTGGTATGATTCTGAGTAGTAGCTGCTCTCCATTTTGGATAATTTAACTAAATCTGGTGATGTACCACTCAGCAACAGGCAATAACTCTATAGCCAGATATGCTTCTTCCAGCACCAGCTATTTTGCTTTCTTTCAGGTAATTATTAAAGTAGGCAGTGCTAAGGAGAAATGATAATGCTTTATCTAGTCCTTATTATTATTATTGTCTCTATTTCACTGATGTGGCAATGGCATGATTGATTGCTCCTTCTGTCCCCTGATAGGATTCACTGAAAAGAATGGGGGGCGGGGAACCACTATCTGATTTATGTGTAGAATTGGAATGGATTGAGACCAGGGATGAAAGGGTTAAATCTCCCCTGCTTACATGCTGCAGTCCCAATGAGCATTGCCCTTTATGCCATTAAATAAACAAATAACTTGACAGTTGCAAATGATGTGTTTAGCACCCTGTGCGGTTTGGGCCTTAGGAAGCATCTTTTGTGAAGTAGTCTCACTGAAACCACTAGGCATAAGTGCACTTGAGCTCAGTGAATTCTGCATGTGCTCACTCCACAAAGGACTACGCTCCAAAAGGTTCAGCAACAAAAAAGCCAGGATATATTCATGTGCTAAAGCTGTTTCAGATGTCTACCTCTGGCATAAGGCTTCTGATTTAAATGTTACTCTCTTAACTTTAAAGGCATTTTAAACAAATTGATCCTGGCTGGATTACATTAAGTTTCCTACTGGGAAATACACCAGAATGTTACATCTATTTATAGAAAGGCCACTCTTCTTTCTCTCTCTCTCTCTCTCTCTCTCCATCCCATCCCCTGAGCTATTTCCCTGTGAAACAGTTTGATCCAATGTAGAACGGTGCTCTTGTTGAGGCCATATTTGATTTTCAACAGGATGTGGCTTCATAAAAATGTGTTTACCTAGCAATCTCACAATCCCATTTTAATGGAAATGCTCGGCAGCTTGAAGGGACAAATGTCAAGATAAAAATGTGAGCACTCGGCAATACAATTTCTTTGTGAACTAAATATCAGATGATTTGAACTCGCAAGAATTCGGAAGGAGAGGAAAACTTATGCTCAACTGTCAGTTCTAGTATGAATGGTATTATCTTCAGCCTGCAACCATTTACAAGTTTAAGAGAGCATTTGCACAGCAGTTTATATGGGGGAAATGGTTGTTTGTGCCATCTATAGGCAACACTCACCTTTGGATCCCTCCAGACATCTTTTTTATTGCACATTCATGATGGGTTGTGCTCAAGATGCTATTGAGGCAGTCACAGGTGACCCTGCTTTCAATATCATTTTCAAAAGTTTTGGGGTTGCCCTACTGCTTCATTTCCAATCAGGGCATATCCCATAATTTCCTGCTAAAATCTCGCAACTCTGGTTTATTTTTGTTCCACTTTGGTTGCTCTGTAGCCCCTCCAGACAGCAAAAATGTGGTAGTGTTGGGGAACCATCGCAGAACAAACTAAAGCAGAATAAATCTGCTATTAATGTGCTATTACTGTGTCAATGACATGTTGCAGAATTCACCCATGATAAAATGCCAGTCTGGAATGGGCCTTAGATTCGGCTAGTGCAGGTTTCCCACAGTGCAGTCTTATGCCTCTCTCCTCAGGGCAATTCTAAACTGTCACAATTTTGGGTGGGATTTACTCACATACTGGATAATTCAGGTAACATGATTATAGATGATTGGGAGCTCTTGAGCAATAAACCCCTTTGCTACGAGATAGAACTTTTTCGAAAAGGAAAGTGGCAGGAAAATAGTCTGGAAAGTGTGGGACAACACTTCCTTTGACCCAATGACATTTAATCTCCCTGCAAAGAAAGGATAAATGCTCAGTAAACAAGCCGTCTGGAAGCGTCCTCAGAAGTAAGCCTCAGTGAGTTCAGTGGGGTTTATTTCACGGTAGGAATGGAAGGATCTGTCAGTCTTAGGTTCTGTTTCTTCACTTTTCTGCAGCCGTTCACCTTTTTTAAAAAAGCCTCATGAAAACCCTTCAGCATTTTAGTGTGTGTTTTTCCCGATAAACACATTTTTATATGCATGTTTGATTAATGTACCACGGATAGCTCAGAGTGAGCAACTTGTTCTGGCAAGGGCTTTATGAGCCTCTGTCGCCAGCCTGCCCTTCTCAAACTCCACCCGCTTGATCAAAGAATGGAAGCTCATAAGGGGCAGTCATAGGAATAGGGTGGGTCCCAATAACACACATCTCAAGTGTCAAAAGGCTAGGATAAAGAGGTGCAATTTTAGTATTCACCCAAAGCTGGATGTGAAGAAGCCAGCTGTGCCTTTGTGGGGAAGGGAATTTCACAACTGGGGGCTGCTTTAGAGAGTGCTGTCTCCCAAGCCACTCCCTTGAACTTCTGGGGGAGATGGAACCATTAAGAAGGCTCCCACTGCTGATATTCGCACCCAAGGGTGTCTGTAGGGCAGGAGGTGGTCTTTCAGATGTTTCGGAGCTTAGTTGTTTGTACCGCATGCATTTTCTGGTCTGTTGGGCACAGATGGCAGTGCCAGAAACACTTTATTCCTGTCTCAAGGGAAGGTGCTTGTGACGTTCTTCATTTGGTGAGTTCAGGCTCACTGTCAGGAGTGTGGCACAGCGCTTCAGCTGATGGCATAACAGCTTCAGAATTTGCCCACTCTGACTCCACAATGGGTTCTGGGCCCACAACATCGATGCCAACTTGCAGCTGTTTCTATTCTGATGATAGAAGAAGGGAGGTAGCCTCTGTGGAGATTGATTATTTATTTCTGGTGATTTGGAAATTAGGTACACTCAATTAATGGTGTGTGTTTTTTTTAAAAAAGATATCAGATTGCACCTGGAGAGATTTTTATCATTATAGATGAAAAGCAAAGACTTGGCACAATTTAGTACATAGAACGTAGCTGCTGTATCTCCTTCTCTTTCATTTGTCTAAACACTTTGCTGAGCAGAATGCACATTGGCTGTGATCAGTGGCGTAGCGTCGGTTGTCAGCACCCGGGGCAAGGCAAGTAATTTGCGCCCCCTAACCCGTGGATTTGCGCCCCCTAACCCATGGATTTGCCCTAACCCCAGATGTTGCGCCTGGTGCAGCCCGCCCCCTCTGCACCCCCCACGCTACGCCACTGGCTGTGATATATTTGTTCTACTCTCTGCATGGTTGTGATTGTGTCTTGTGGCGACCTCAGCATGAAATGGTTCCAAAACGAAGTGTATTCTGAAAGCTGTCCGTGCTCTTATCTGCCCAGTGAGTGATAGCAGCTTGGATAACAGCCTAGAGTGATGCAATGTCTCTGGGACCACCACTTCCTCAAAAATGCCAAAGGTGTAACAAAAATTGTATCAACTTGGTTCTAAACACCTTAGAAAACTTTTCCCCAAGCCCATCAATGCCAGGAGCTTTCTTATTTTTAAAATGTTGAATTGCTCTGTTTCATTTGCTTATATGGCCCTTTACCAAGGTTTGCATAATATCCTGCAAACATTTGTCAAATATCCTTATTTCTATAACACATCTCACTTTTAGCATTCTGAACCTTCTAGTGATTTTGCTTTTACATAATGTTCTGGCTAAAAGCTTAGAGCTTTTATTGCCAAATTCACAGTACATCTTAGCCTATGGATTTGTGTACTGTATGAATCTTTGCAGCCAGTGGCGGAGCTTCATGCTCCGGCAACGGGGAGGTGGAGAGCAGGCGGGGCTGGGGCGCATCCCGGGGGCGTGGCACGCGTCCTGCAGGCATGCCATGCCACCTGTGGGGGCGTACCGCCCAGAGTGGGCGGGGGGGGGGGCTGCCGTGATGGCACCCCACCGGGATCGCACTGCCGGGGGCAGTGTGCTCCCACTCCTCTTCCTCCGCCAGTGTTTGCAGCAACCAATTCACTTCTCTTGCTCAATAGTTTTTGGTAAATTTTAATGCTGCCAGTGTGTTTATGTTCAGCTTCTAAAATGGCAATTTCTAACAAAGGCTAGTCTCAGGCTGCTACTCAATCTTTTCAGTCTGGAAGACTCTTTAATACAAGCTCCCTTTATCACAGTCCCACAACAGTTCAATCGATGTCTCAGGAAGATGGTTAAATTGAAAGAATTCATCTAGGCCCTTTTCTAGTTGTTCCTTACTAGCCAATCAGTCAAAAGCACAGGGTGTAAGTGAAAGGAAAAAAAACACTTCTATCATGATCAATCATTGACAAGGGCATAGACAATGGTGTGTGAGCTAACATTGTGATACACCCTGTTTCTGCTGTTTCAAAGCAGCTCTTCGGTGAAGAGAAGGGGAGGATTAGATCTATACAAGACTAAATCTTTTTGCATATTGAAAACAACAACAGATAGTATCAACTGTGAGAGTGCAGAGCCTACCACATATAACAGAATGTGTGACTAGCAGTATGGTTGGACAACTTGGAGGAAGGGGATACCTTGATGCATGGGACCCAGAGACATGCCATTGGGTATCAGGTATAATGTTTAGGTTGCCACCCATAATCACTTCACTTTCAACGCCATTGTTAGAAACTGCAGTTGTCCCTCATTTGGAGCATATATAGAGCCAATAGTAAGGTGATTTGGGTCCAATGTGCCTTTAGTATCAACCTCTACAGACCGTTAATCTATCAATTGTTTGGAAAGGGCATCTCTGTGTGAGGATAACAGCAGTGCCCCTTGATTTTGAGGATCCAGGATAACAAGAATAATACTTAATCCATTTGCATTTAAGTGAATTAATCAGTTGGGATTTCTGCAAAAGGAGGACATCTGGGTGCTCTTTACAAATCAGCAGTTCAATACATGAGTGCTTAATGACATATCCCAGGCCCTTGATGTTTAGCAAAAAGACTTAGCTTATTACCCATTTTATCTTGCACAATCCAAATTCCTTATCAGAACTTTGGGTAGCTAAGGTGATTGGATCTAATGAAGAGTCTAGACACACTGCACCATTTAAGTGGAGAACATCTCTTTGAACTGGTCCTTGAACAGGAATATTGGCTTGGCAGGTTTCACTTACTGGAGCTATTACAGGGTTAATTTCCATAGTTACAGTCCTTTGATTTTTCAGTGATTTTGACTGAAAACTCTCCAAACTGAAGTTAATCAAAGTATCAATTGTACAAGGGACAGAAGGATCTACAAAGTGGTCATGCTTGGAGGACTGTGACTACTTTTGGTGACTTTTGATTCATCTCTTGCTAGGTCAAAATCCTGGAATTTTTATTTGGGGTTTGAATTGAGGGTTTGGAAATCCTGAAGTCTTGAGAAGTAAAATGAGTAAACATTTAATAGAATATTCATGAACATTGTGTGACAATTTCAGTGCTGGAAGGTGTTAGTTTATAGACTTCTCAGTAGCTTCTTGTTTAAAAAGAAGAATGATATTCTAAAACCCTTCTGATCCAAATTTTGTTTTTCCAGTTGGGATCTAGCTGCAAGGCTGGTGAATCAAATGTTACAGTACATCTCTTTATATGTGGAGAAGATGGGAGAGTATGGACAGTTTTACAATTTATTGGATGAATTCAACAATTCATTCAAACTGTATGCCATTTATTTTCCCCCTCCCACCAACTTGGCATTGCCCCATTCAGTAATGGGAAGATTTCAAAAGCCACCTGGTCTGGAATCAGAATTAAATTACATTTTGAGTCCAAGTTCTTTAATCTTCCTGTTTAATATGAATTTCTGGCAGCTGCCTAGACCTTGCAAAGAACTGCTAGACTTTGATGTACTGTCAAGGAGGTGGTTGTTTATATATTCTGGAGGTGGTAGTGCAGTAATGATATTTGGAAAGGCGATGATGGCAGCAGGAGCCACACTGTTTAGGTCTTCAGTGTAAACATAGGCTTGCCGAAACTATTGAATTAAAGTCCAGGAGCTTGAATCCCCTAGAAGAATAGTTCCTTTGAATACAAACACAGGTAAATTAAGAGTCATTTTGCTACATGTTTTGGGAATTTCAGTTTTTTGACCTGCTTGATATTTAGCTTGTGGAGTTTGTGGATGGAGTTTGTCAAGGCTGTTGTCAGCTCTAGGAATCTATTTCTATTTACTAGCCATAAAAAGCTGTGTTTGGTTTTCTTCAAAGCATTGTATGAAATCAATTGCTCCAGCGCTATGTTTTCTTCACAAGTAACAAAGTAGAATCAGATTCTGTAATGTTATCCAATTTGTTTGAAAATGTCACCACTTCTCCACATTTTCCTGTCTGTCAAGAACATACTTAGCTATACAAAATTTTAAAACAAACAATTCACTACAGGCTTCAGATTGTATCCAGATAATAACTGATGGAACCATTACCCCAACCCCCATGAGTAACTTTTGGGGTGATGAGTTTAATGAGCTGAGGCAGGAAGGAGGAGACAGGAAAGCCCTGCTGCATGAGAGGAATTTCACTATAAAGGGTTTTTAAAAATTATTATTATCCCCAGTTATGCATGCACCAGTTCTTATGAAACTTATGTGAAACTTGCCTGATTTAAAATTCATTCTTCAAACATCAGTTAACAAAAATTACCATTTTATCAGATTTTTTTTATTTAAAAGTTGCATTCTCTTTACAAAAGATTCTGATCATCCAGGATGAATATTTTCTCTTCACCCAACTCCAGGTCATTTGGTAAAGGAGCTAAGAGGATACCTTGAGTCCTAGTTCTGGAGATTCTACATATTACATGCATTCAACTGATTTCAGTGATTTTCCGTATGATCATGTGTGTTTGGGAGAAGTGTCTGTATTCTGCAATTTTAACTCAGGTGGAAGTTTCTAGTTACTGCAAACCAAATACATGTTCTGTGTGTTCACGGAACCATCACTTCTGCACCTGTTTTCTCACTTACAGCCATGATATGATTTAGGCAACTATAGAACTATTATGACAACAATTTTTGTAGAGTTGCTCAACAACCCAACCTTAAGTATATCCACTCAAAGGCAAGTCCCATTCAGTTTAATGGGACTTACTCTGAGGTAAGTGCATCTGAATGGAGACTAAACTGTAGTATATGCATACCATCTATCCAAATGTGAAAGGGTTATTGCCTGCATATTCAATAGTCTTATATGCGTATAGCTTCTCTATATGCATCAATCTGTCAGCAGATAAGTCAGTACTGAATACCATCCTTGAAGATATTCCCTGTGCAGATACATGTATGCTTATTTCAAGCAGACACATCTTATGATTCCTATAACCAGGTATCTGTCTCCACTTCTGCCCTGTATATAAACAGTATACAGTATGTTGTGTTCTGGAGTAACTTGCAAGGTGTAAGTGGAGGTTTCTGTAGCGTTATGGGAAACCTTTAGAGCTAATATGCAGAATTTAAGTGTCAGAATCGCAGCACTGATGCATTCAAAATGAGCTGGGGACTCAACACTTTTCAACACTTCAGAAGAGATGTTCACCATTAAAGAAAATGGGGTCCTAACAAAAGGGCAATTGAGCAGGATGCCTATTAGCTCTATTTCATGTTCAGGTTGGTGAAACAACAACAGTATCTGATGTAGCAAATTAAACTTGTAAGAGGACTGTTAATTATGCTTCCTTTTGAGCCTCTGTAATTGCTACATGGAAGCATTTCGTTGCATTACAATTTCCCCCTGACAACTGCTGCATTGTAATTGCAAGCTGTCATACCTGGATGCAATAGGCTGTTCAGAGGTATGTGTGGGGCTTGTCTGTCTCAATCTCCTTACTTAAGAAAAAATAGTGTTTTGTTGGTGCATGAAGCAAAAGCCACGCTCTTGCGGATGGGGTTGGGAAAAGTAATTTAGGAAATTTCAACAGCTACTTACATAGTTGTTTTTAACATGTAGATGTGAATACGTTGCCATGCAAGTAATTTTTGGCAAGAACTTTTAACCTTAGTTAGAACTCTATTGATCACGCCCTCTGCTCCTGTGCCCTTATTATTTGCAATAAGTCTTTGATGTCAAAAGGAACATTAGCTAATTA
The DNA here is from genome assembly GCF_964270895.1 of Podarcis filfolensis. Lineage (NCBI taxonomy): Eukaryota > Metazoa > Chordata > Lepidosauria > Squamata > Lacertidae > Podarcis > Podarcis filfolensis. Next base: position 26,505,614 of record NC_139604.1, on the reverse strand, counting down.
TGGGAGGCACAATCTTGCATAGCTGTCAACTTACAGATTTGAAAATAAGGGACCAACAACCTTGAAAATAAGGGACCAGCAGCCTCACCTGTTCCAGGCACTCCAGTCTTCCTGTCCTCCTGCAGTCTGGTCAAACTCATGCTGGTAGCTTCAAGAACACTGTCCAACCAACTTTGTAACCAGAGGTTCAACTGAATAGAATCTGAATCACATGCACCACAAGGCCTATGCAGCCTCAACTTAAGATGGCTCCCCGGCCTGGCTTTGCACTGCAAAGTTTGCAGCAAAATGGCGTCCAGCATTCAAAAACCCCCTCAGCTTGCATTAACTAGCCGCACACAAGGCATGCAAGCTCCACCCCCCAGTCGTTCTTAGACTTCTTATTGGGTGAGCAACACAGCCAAGCAACACAGTTGGAGCCTCCCTCCTCCCTGGCCGGCAGGGAGGGAGGGAGAGGAGCTGCTTCATTTGAAATTTAAGGGACATCATTTAAGGGACATCTATCAATAAGGGACAGCTGCGGAACATGGCGCTGGAATAAGGGACTGTCCCTTCAAATAAGGGACACTTGACAGCTATGATCTTGCTCCTTGTTTTTTGAGCTCTCTGGAGACATGTTTTTGAAAAAGTGACATATCTTTTCTTAATCAAGCAGAGAAATGGCTGAGACACATGGTGCTACCAGTAAGATGGCATGAACTTTATTTTTTTCCTCTGCTTTGGCCAAACCACAACCAGTCTCATTTGCAGACAGTGTATTTTGTGTGCAGCCATCCTGGGTGAGAAAAATGGGGAGAGGACAGACCAGGAATGATTGGTCAGGAAGCTCTTGTATACAAGCAGAGTGTTGCCTAGCATGCTACTTGAAATTGTTGGGCTGCACACCTATGATGTGTAGTGGTGTTATTCAGCAGTGAAAAGGCTATATAATACCAGTGTATTTAATCCACTGTAATCTCAAAGCAAATGGGAAAACTCAATTTTAGTTTTTATTCTTCGCATTCATCAGTTCTTTTCACTGATGATATTCTTTAGCAGTTTGGTTTACATAAGTTGGAAGTTATTTTTGTGTGAACAGTAGAATTCATGGGGACCAGATCCAGCTTGCAGTGGAATTGATTTGTGTGCTGTGAGAAGTTGGCACATGTATTTGTGTTCCATAGTGGCATCGCAAGGGGGGGCAGGTCAACCCTGGTGTCATGTTTGGGGTGTGTGTGACAAGAAGGCACCCTGTGGGGTGCTCGCTCTGCCACCCTGGGTGCAAGCAGCCATCACGCCACTGCAGCTGCATGTGGAGGATCCTCCATTTGGGGCTGCAACCACGAGCAGAGGATCCTGCCACCATCCGTATGGCGTCCGAATGGCGCAAGCGGCAAACCGCTACATACAATGCATGCGTGGTGTCGCCTGCATGCACTGTACGTAGCGATGCCGCAGATAATAATAATAATAATAATAATAAATTTTATTTATATCCCGCCCTCCCCAGCCGAAGCCGGGCTCAGGGCAGCTAACAACAATGCACTCCATGTAGCGATGCCACACATGCGTCGTACGTAGTGGCGCAACGCGTGCGCAACCGGTGGTTTGCCCTGCCCCAGGTGTCGGTTAGCCTTCGTTCGTCCCTGGTGTTCCATTCTGAATCTTCTTTGCTTCTAGAAAAATCTATGATCTGAACATTCCAAATTTTAATTGAGGGGGAGGGGATCAAAAAGTTTGGTTTATGAAGCTCTGAGTTCAGTTTTGATAAGGGAATCTTCCCTCAAACAGTATCAAAATAGCAGTTATGTGCTTTTCCATGGACTAAGTTATGGGTACCCAACATAGTGCCTTCCAGATGATGTTGAACTCCAAATCCCCTCAGTCACAGCCAGTAGAGCCAATGTTAAGGGATGATGGGAGTTGGAGTCCAACAACTTCTGTGAGCATCATGTTTGCTAACACTGGGCTAAAGGAAAAGCATTGATGGAATGGTTACAGCCTTGGCCTTTCATTGCCTAGTCTTGTGCTAAACAGATCACGTGAACTTAGCCATTTCCCCCCTTTTCTTGGAAGGGAAGGTCCTTTTATTCTTAAGTTCTGGGGTGTGCCTTACAAGCTAGTATCAGAGAAAATGAATACTTTGATTCAGTAGGGGGAGCTCTTGCTATTATTTCTAAATAGGAAGAGGCACTGGATTCCTTCAGTGGGAAAAAAATATTGATATGTACAGATTTCCTTAGCTGTGAAAGTGATATAAATCTCTCACATTATTAGAAATATCTGCTAGAATGGATATTATTTAAGCACAGGGTTAATAAAGATGTTATACAGGTATGCTCACACACATGTATCTAAAATGTAAAGTTTAGATGTACTAGTCCCTGCAGCAAATTTTGGGTAAATAAAAATATTTTGATTGTGCTGTTAGGAAAAGTGAAGAAGTTGCATATAGTAAGGGGCAACACCTCCCTTTTTTGTATGGTAGAATGGAAGCAAATATAAGAACCTATTATGGTCTCTCGGTGCATATCTCTCTTGAAATGACATGCAGATAGGAGGAGTTGTGCATCTTAGGCTGTAAATAAGTTTAATGATTTCCTGCTGCAATTCTGTAACTGCTGAGTCAGTAGGAGACAGGATCCAATTGGAAGCACAAGCCATTGTAAGGTAATGGCAATATCTTGTTTGACTGAGTTGCTTTTTATTGTTGGATGTAGAGACATTTCCTGGCATCAGCTCTTTTAGTTGGAGGTGCAGACATTTCCTGGCACCAGATTTTGTAGGAACTTGAACAAGATAGATCTGCTTCCTTTCCTCCTATATATCTTTAGACACTCAGTGATTATCATGGTGATGGTGAGCTCCTGCTGGCCACTTACCTGTTTTTAAATCTCAATGGCTGAGTATCCAGCCTTGGCAGCCAGTAATAATAATTTAATAATTTATTATTTGTACTCCACCCATCTGACTCTGTTGCCCCAGCCACTCTGGGCGGCTTCCAGCATATATAAAAACATAGTAAAACATTAAACTTTAAAAAGCTTCCCTATACAGGGCTGCCTTCAGATGTATCCTAAATGTTATATAATAAATTATGAAATGTGGGTATGTTAAAGGGCATGTGTAGAAAAGGCTGAGCCTTGGGGAAGGGCTTTAGCTTAGAGGTAGAGCATCTTTGCAGGCAGAAGAGGATCCAATCCCTGGCATCTCTAGATAGGACTGGGAGAAAATCCTGTCAGAAATCCTGGAAAGCTGCTGCCAGTCAGTGTAGAAAATCCTGAGCTAGATGGATCAATGATGCAACTCAGTAGAAGGCAGTTTCCTATGTTCCAATGCAAGCAGGAATCGAGCAGGAAGAGAAAACAGTATCTCATGCATTGTGGGTATCTGAAGGGATATTTACTGAGACCTTTCACCTGCACCATCTTTTTGCAGTTGCCATAGGACATATTGGCAGGCACAGTGGAGCCCACAGGCCCCATGCTGCCAAACCCTGGTCTATAGGCATTTCACTCTAGCTTTCTCTTTCAAATATTTGTGTAGAGAGTGTGAGCACTTTGGGCCCATGTAACTCATCACCTGGCTTTTTAGTGTTTGACAACTACATACCTTCTATATTATTATTTATCAAATGTATATTCCATACTTCTTCTCAAAGGAGCCTAGGGTAGCATTAGCGTACAAAGGAATCAAAAGATGGAGAGGGTAGAGGGGGCAGATGTTCTATGCGGCCTTCAACAACTCCACTTGCCATGGCAAGTGTGGTGCCTCCCTCTGGCAAGTGTGATGGGTGCCAAGCCTTTCTATCACATCTGGAGCTGCAAAGGAAGGCAGGATTCATCTTAGCAGTGACATGGTAATTGAAACAAGGATATCTCGAATCTCTTGGGTGCTACCATGCAAAAGCACTTGGGGTGTCTTTAAGCAGCAGTGTGCAAAGGTAGTTTGCTTCTCTGGTTCAGAGATGGCTGAGTGGGGTGGGGGCTTGCCAGGTGGGAGGCGGTTGACTGCAATTTTCAGCCAGCAAAGCCAGTCAATTTGTAGACTGCTATTTAATCGTCGTTGTTTTAAAAAAGTGGAGGGTGGACTTCAACATGTTAAGAAAAAAATGCTGTAGTGATCAGCATGGTATGAATAGTATGACTGAAATTCCTGCTAATTCTGTTGTCAGCTTTGCCTTCTGCTACTTGTTAATATACATGTTACTACCAAATGGAGCGCTGTGAAAAGAAGAGGGAAAGAACTCACAGGCAATTTTATTAGAATTACTGAATATGATTATATTCAAAATTAAGTGAATTATTTGTTAATTAACTTAATATTGACTTCCATGTACTTATAATATACTTAATGATAATGACCCAAAGAGTGATAGTTTGTGCATAAACATTTCTAGTACCTGAACTGAACAATTAATTTACTAAGTAGTAAAAGAGAGTTGTGTGTTTAGCTACAGATGAATTATTTTTAAAAGAATATGTTGTTAGAATCTGCCAGCTAGTATGAACTGGCCCTTAAGTAGGCATTAATATCCAGCCAAGTGTGTGTCGTCAAAACTGTGTATACCTGATGGGAAACTGCAGACTCCTAGTTTACCATAAGAAGAAGCCTCTCAATTTGGCAGGGGAAATGCATTATCCCATTTCATTGCAATATTTCTGCAATATGGATGTGCAGTGTCATTTCTGCACTGTTCCTGGGATTCAAGTGTTACATATGGATTGGACCAATGTGTGGTCCCATCATCTGCTGCCAGCCTTACCTGCATCCTTCATCTAAATCCCTTGCTTAATCTCCTTGAGCTAAGGATGAAGTGCCTATCCAGCTAAAGCTTTCTCCCCACTTATTCAACAAGGCCTCTCTTTGCTTGCTCATGCAATTGCATGTCTATGCATATCTTTCAGCACGACTGGCTGCAATCTGTCTAGATTACCCTGTTCTAGCATCCCGGGGACTGCATCATTTGTCAAAGGGTGAGCAGGAAAATGTCAACGAACAATGTCCATGATATCGAGGAGCATCCTATGAACATTGGTGCATGCTGTCATTACAGAAGGAAAATAGATGCATCTGTTACAGGAGCACGAGAGAGTGTGTGCACGCAGAAGATGAAAGGCTAATGAGTTGTCGGCGATGTCGGTTAAGTCCATATAAAATGCCACTGCAGAAGTTGCAGTTGTAATAAATGTCGGGAAGGGTTTGCAGTGACACCGGCTACTCTGCAAATATAGTGGGCGCTTTAAAACTAAATGTATATGGACTAACTCGCAAGGCTGTGAGTCAAGCTTTATTTAGAGCAGAGGTTGTGCACTTGCTGTAGCCCTCCAGATGTTGGGTTGAGCTCCAATTATTCCTGACAATTGGCTATGCTACCTGAGGCTGATGGTAGTTGGAGGCTGATGACATCTTGAGGACATTGGCTGCCCACCCTTGCTTTAGTGCTTGCCTGTAGCACTTGTGAATCACCAAGCCACATACAACCCACCAGCCTGTGGGCTGCCTGAACACCCACTCTTGTTTTTGCAGTCCCAGGCAGGCAACAAAACCATATACTTATCACCCCCACAGTGTGCTTATGTGTGCACATGGGGCGGGCAGGCGGGCTGTATATATCACAAGATTTGGAGGCTTAATTTGGAGATTTATCTTTAATAAGATTTAGAGTGGGCAGGTGGGGGATCCTGTGGCCCTCCATGTTGTTGGACTCCAATTCCCACCAGCCCCAGCCAACATGGCCATTTCCGGGGTGATAGGAGTTGTTGTTCAGCAACATCTGGAAGGCTACAGGTTCCCTGCTCCTGGTTTAGAGAATTCAAATATTGTGTAAACCCTGAATATATCAATATATTTGCAGAAGCATTCCAATAGAGGTAATGAACTGTGTTATGCACCTCATAGCTCATATACTTTTGTCATATTTGCCACTGTGATAAAAGTTCACTCCTTTTATGGGTGAAGAACTGAGGCTGAGAATCTGTGACTAGCCTGTTGATTCCAAGCCCTGTAAGAACAATTTAGAATTGACCAGCCTTCTGAGAAATGGGTGGGTTGGGGTTTTGTTTACCCAACTCATTAGAATTGTGGGATCAGTGCAAACGAAATTCTTTTGTACCAAGAGGTGGGTGGAGGAGTGATTAAATAATGACCTAGCTACACACTCTATGCTTACCTCATGAAAAGGAGCCTGGACTTGATAAGATTCTGAAGTCTCCATGCCAACAGCAAAGATGATTGAAGGTGGAGGAGATTGAAATCGATTGGGATGCTGGCTGTGTCCTTTCCTTCTTTTCCTCCCTGTTATTCTCTCTGCTGCTAATTTTCCCTACCACAAGGATGGGGAACATGTGGCATTCCAGCTGTTGCTGGGCTCCAACTTCCACCATCCCTGATTATTAGCCATGCTGGCTGGGGCCAATGGGAGCTGGTTCAAATGCCACACATTTCCCATCACTGCCCAGCAGTTGGATGAAGGACGAACAGAGGAAGCAAAGAAGAGAAGCAGCAAGAGATAGCTGTTCTGCAGGGGCTCCTTTTAGGTGCCATGTCTGTCTTTACTCTTACTTTCTTTACCTGTCAGCAGGAAGCCTTCGGAATTCTTAACCTTGGATCCTTCTTACTTGTCACATCATCATCATCATCATCATCATCATCATCATCATTATTAAATTGATATACAGCTTAATTGCCAAGGCGGCTTCCAAGCAGTTTACAAGGATAAAACCTTTAAAACGAATAGAAAACCCACACACATTTCATCAAAATACACAATAAAAGTGTTCCATCAAAACATTAAAATAAACATCCAGAATTAAAATGTGCAACAACACAACACAAAAGTGTATAGTTAGAATCTTATGTTTGCCACACACAGAACAGAGAGTCCTGTAAGCAATTGTTCTAAGTCACATTCTGTTTCAGAAGGCCAAAAGCAAAACAAGCCACCCAGGAATGCAGCCCAAATCATACTGGGAGAAAAAAAAAATCAATTCCTGATCTTAGATATAACAAATAGTTTGATCCAAAGGCTCTTGCCAAGTTCATGGAGGTTCCTTCCTTCCTTGTTTTACACCTGGTTTATGGAGCTGTAGGACTGTGAGTTGTTTCTCTTTTTGTACCTATAAGGCTGTAATTGTATGTTGCTCGTGGCCTCTTGGCCAAGCAGCTAATCAACTGCACAGCTGAAGAAAAGTGAAAGAAAAACACCTTGAGCACTAAAGATTGGATGGATGGGAGAGATGCAACAGCAGTTTACTTTACTTGATATCCGTAAGGGAGCACAGAAATATAATTCAGTGAAACTAGGCACAATATTTTAATTATTTTAACCATTTCTATACCACTTTCTACCCAAAGTGGACATAGAGCAGCTTGCAACAAATGCACAACAAAAACAAATCAAGATGACAACTAACCTGTTGAGTTGGGGGTCAGCTTGATCAGGCAGCTGGTATTAGAGAGATGGTGATATTGCCTGGGAAACAGCTGCCTGCATCATGTAGCATTGCTGCTGAATTGTGCAATGAATTCTCACTTGGGAGAAGGTTGAGCAATGGTTCTCTTATAGGTTGCATGATAATCCAACAGGCTGCTTTACAACAGTCCTCTCAGAGGACTAATTACTGTTGACAAACTTGATTCATAGTATTGCATGTGCTTCTGAAGCCTGGTTTAAATCTTTTAGGTTAAAGGTATGTGTGTGGTGGGGAGGCCACCATCAAGCATTTTCTGTGATCAGAGTGCTATCCATGTGTTTCGTTGCATTTAATTCAGAAAGATAGGCATGCAATTAACCCACAGTTAGTTCCACAATCCACAGTCAACAAAAAGGTTCTCCGATCTGCCGAGCGACTTGAAACCCAAAGGGAGACAAATCACATTTAGTAGTTAATTAATAGTTTAGTATGTTTGCTAAAGGTGGGCAGGGTCAGAATTCAATCTAATATATTGTGTTGGAGGCAGGTCAAAAGAATTTGTTCATAGCACCTTGTGCAAAGGAAGTTCCCAAATAAGATATATACAAAAATCAATCAAGGCACTGATTATTTTTTTAAAAAAGAAACCAGGTGAGAGTCATTAAAACCACAAAATATGCAGCAGGTGCCATGGGAAGTGTCCTAGCACTTTTCTGACTACAGTCAAGAAGGCTCTCCCCAACTTTTGCTCTGCAAGGGAATGCTCCCTTGAAAGCTGAGGGCAGTCTTCTTGGGTTACCTTTTTATTATTGGATGATGCAGCTCCTGGCTTGCCTATGATTTTATTCAAGAATCTGTGTCCACCTTTGTGCTGCTTTGAGAGATAGATATCATAGCACAAGGTATCCCTTCCTGCTTCCCACTTTGTAGAGCAGAGGGTTGGCAGGGAACAGCTGAGCAATGGAGAAAAGGAGGCTGCAGTCACACGCTCTTTTCTGAGCTACTCAGCTGGTTGGTGGGAGGGGTCAACATACATTGCATAAAATTAGACAGCTGCAGCTAGTTTGTGGTCAATGGATTGATCACATTTGAACTAGGGACAGAAACAAAAAGGGTATGAAACAGAGAATATGCTCATTCTCTGGAGAATGTATACAGTCCTGCTGCATGCATAGGATGCTGACAAGGACTGGGTATCAGATGACTTCGATTCTATAGGCACTATTCAGTTGTACAGTGTGGTGAGTATCCATCCCCTGTGTGTAGTGGCGGTGCGGAATGAAACTTTTTCGTAGCTGCTTACAAAGAAAAAAAAATAGTTTAGAGATGCTACATTTTAGCAATTAACTCCGCATCCTTTCTGCCCCTCTTCCCTTTAGGGGTTTCCAACACTACAGCTAAATGATGACCTGCAACACTGAGCCATTCACACTCTCCTGTGTTCAAAGGCTATGACCTACTTGAGCGTTGATGCTGGAAGCTAACCTTAACACCTACTCTTAATGAATAGTCAGTTCCATTTATCACCCCCCAAATGCTGGCATTCCCTAGACAGACAGGCACGAAATGCTGTAGGGAAGAGATGGTGCTATTCACACTTAAATATCCCAGTTCATTGTGTGTCTAAGATTCTCTCCTTTTCTCTCTCTATTCTTTTATTTTGATGTTCAAAGTTTAGGGCACTATGCTTACTGCTAACTTTGCAGTGGTTCTGCAGTAGCTTGGGAAAGTGCTTCTTGGTCCTCTGGCAGTTACATTATGGAGTAATGTAGCTTCTCTGCTGAGCAGGTTTATAGCAAAGGCTATATCTGGTCTGCTCCTTTGGGAAAGATATAGCAGACTCCCTAGAGCTGACTGAAAAACTTTGGGTTTCTCAAACTCAGACCTTTCCCCGAACTGTCTGTCTTTCACGAAGTTCGTCTCCATGGGTGTTCTAACACCTGCACACTCCAACATTCTGAACTTCTCAAGTAACTGCTCAATTTTGCCTTTCTGACTGAGTAAGAAACTGCCGTCCTCGGTTCTATCAATCTGGACACCTAGGTACACCTTTACCAGTCTTAAGTTCTTGAGCTTAAAGTGACTTCCAAGCTCCTTGACAAACTCTTGCACTTGTTTCCGATTCATTGCCAGGTGGATGATGTCATCAACGGACACCAAAACCAGGTCCTGTTTCTCTCCAGACCCTTTAAGGTGCAGGCAGCTGTCAGCAAGACTCTTCCGGAAACCCATGCTTTTCAAAGCATCATTCAGGCACATGTTCCAATTTCTGGCTGACTGCTTTAGGCCATAGATGGACTTGTGTAGTTTCCACACTTGATTTGGCTTTTTGCCTTCAAACCCTGGAGGAGGTAGCAAGTACAAATCCTCCTTTAGATCCAAGTTCAAATAAGCAACATCCACGTCAAAGTGACATACCTCTAAACCTCTCTGGGCAGCAATTGCTAACATCATGTGTAGTGTTTCACTTCTGGAGGTTGGCGCATACATGCATAATGCACCCCTTTCCTCTGTGTGAAACCTCTCGCTACCAGTCTTGCCTTGTACTGTGGCTGTCCAGTCACTGTGGGCTTGACCCTGTACACCCAACGACAACTCACTGCCTGTTTTCCTTCTGGCAGTGTTGTGGTGGAGAACACTCCTAGGGACCTCATGGAGTTTAACTCCTTTTCCATTGCCTCATGCCATTTACTGGCTTCTTCCTGAGGTAATTTCAGAACCTCCTCAAAGCTTTCTGGCTCACATTGAGCCAAACCAATCCACACAATAGTGGCTGAAAACCTTTTGGGAGGTTTTCCTTTTGTCGTGCGAGCAGAACATCTTAGCACTACTTCAGACTCAAATGTACTGGGTGCAGCCTGTGTTTCCTTGACCTCAGAAGACTCTCTCTCTGATTTACTGCACCTTCTTTGCCCCACAGGCCTGACTTTGGGAGTTGTGGGTTCACTCTTATCCTCTTGCTTCACTGCCTTAGGAGATGTCCTCTCTAGTTCAGATACCTGAACGTGGTCTGGCTCTCCAGCAGATGCGGGTGCTAGCTCCTCCTCTCCATCAGCATCAACAGAAACCTCTGAGAGAATGTCAGGATTTCCGTGGATGCGTATCCACCCATTTTGCTCACAAAACTCAGCACTCCTGCTGACTAGAATCTGTAACTGGTTGCCTTCTGGGTAGGCAAACCTCCACCCCTTTGTCCCTGATTCGTACCCACAAAAAATCGAATCGAATCAATCAATCAATCAATCAATCAATCAATCTTTATTATGGTCCAGAGATCCAACAAATCATTACAAAGCAATGCATAATTCAGACAGCCTACCTCCAGGTTAAACAAGCATTTTGTTCAGACTTAAATATAGGGATCATTGGTTCTTGCAACCACCGATAAAAACTTCGCTACTACTAACGTTCTAGCATTTGTCCGGTCTTCCAATAGGAACCTGACATAGTGAGCCTTTGATTTTCCCTGGAATGGTACCAGCAAGGGTAATATCAGTTCAGCCCTGGCTTGCTCGTATTTTGCACAGTACAGCAAAATATGTTTTATAGAATCGATGCCTTGAGCACATGAGCAAAGTCTGTCCTGGTAGGGAACTCCTCTCAACCTGCCATCCAACACTGCAGAAGGAAAGACGTTGAGTCTGGCTTTGGTGAATAACCTTTGATAATTTGGTACTGTCAGGTTTTTAATGTAAGGTGTTACCTTAAAGACATGCCCATATTGTACTCCTACTGCCAACGGACTACACACTGCGTGTGATTGAGATCGCAAGTCACTGTGTGTATTATCCCATAATCTTTGCTTTAGCATCTTTAGGGTGCCTTCATAACCCAGGTAATAAAGTTGGGGGGGGGGTGACAGACCAATAGAGGTGGCTTTTCTAGCCATGGTTTTCTGCCATTTGCTGACAAACTCCTCATTGGTCAGGTTTTGGTACAAACCCTTCCGTAGAACAAACACTGAAATCCTGAGCCAATGCTTTAGTGCAGCCCACCATGCTTTAGTTGAAATTGGGCATTCACCAGCTTCTAACAGAAGTATGGATTTGGGAACACAGTTGGGTGCCTGCAGCAGAGATGGTAGAAATTTTGCCTGAAAGCCATCTAGCTTAGGCAGGTCCCCATTACGCCAGACATTCGCAGCATACAGGAGTTGGGAAACGGATTATGCGTTGAAAACCCTTAAGGCTGCTGGAACATACTTGCCACCCTTTGTGAAAAAGAATCTGAGTATGGCTAGCTTTGTGATCTTCGCCTTTTGAAGGGAGGTTTGCCAGTGGTGCTTCCAAGATCTTGTATGATGGAATGTGAGCCCTAGATAACTGAAGTATTTGATCTGTTCAAGGTTATGGCCATTCAGCACCCATTTAGACTGGGAGAAGCTTCTTTCGAAAACTAAAATTTTAGAGTTTTCATAATTAATGGATAAACCATTAGCAGAACATTAATCAGAAAACTTCCTCAGTAGATATTTCAAACCTGGTCTGGAACATGAGATGATGGCCGCATCATCCGCATATAACAACAAGGGGGTCCTTCTCATTTCTATTTTTGGAAGGTGTCCATCTGGGTCCATTAGGCTCTCTTCTAGGTCATTTAAGAATAGGCAAAACAGTGGGGGGGGGGGGCAAAATGCATCCCTGTCTCACCCCCTAGTCATCTCGATACTGTTCGATAACTGTCCCTGCCGACTGCATTGGACCTGCAGTTTGGTTCCATTGTACAGGGCTTCTATAAGAAAGAGTTGTTTGTACTGCAAAATCAGATTTAATTTGGACCATAGCTGGGATCTGGGGATGGAATCGAACGCTGATTTCAGATCATGAAGGCCATGAAGAGTTTACCCTGTAGAGGCCTAGTATACTTCTCAGCTAGGAAGGACAGCATTAGACAGTTGTCTGATGTTGAATGGTTCTTGTGAAAGGCTGCCTGGGCTTTAGATAGTATATTAAGCCTTGCTTTACAGCCCCAGCAAAACAGAAGCCTCTACCCACTGTCCTTTCCATGTGAGGAGCAGAATTCAAGTCAATTTTATTTTCTTAGTTCATATAGTGGGAAATCAAGGTAACCATGACAGTGCATGATTCCATATTGAGATACAAATGTCCTCTTTCTCTTTCAATGCTTTCTAAAATGTTAATAACATCCCTTCTAATTATTATGGGCTGCTAATGTGATTGTTGTCATTGTTTCCTTGACACTATTTAAGGAGCATTTCCAAATCTAATTAAGAGAGGATTGCCCTATAGTCTCCCTTTGAAGATCAAAGATAATTGTCATGACTGGGATAGCACTGTTGACAACTTCAGCATAGTCAAGAAGGACAAGGCAGGAAAAGGTGACAAGCATTGTGGGTTGTGTTAAAAGCAACCTGGTTGCATTGTACTTGGCTGGCATTGATTTGAATGGATTGAGAAGGATATCAGCTGGAGATATTTCAGAGGAGTAAAATGAGAATTATTTGGAACTTAGGCCAACGGAAGGAGCTGAGGCAACAGGAAGTTCAAGTCAATACATGGTAGCTTTGGAATGCCTTACAAATATGGTGCAAAACAAATGGAAGCAAAATGTCTGCTTAAGACAGGAGTGTGAAGCCTTTTTTTGTCCCACTGGTGCATTCCCTCATGTGCAACCTTCGGGGAGTCATATGCCAGTGATGGGCGGGGCCAGAGACAAATGTGAGTGGAGCAACAGGTGTGGCTCTTACCTTTGTACATTAAATGTCAGAGGTCTCTACATATTGCCACCACATCTCTCTCCTCCATCTGGGCAAGCATTATCACAGTTCAATGACAGCCCAGCCAGGAGAAAACACTCAAGGAGGATCTGGAGCAGGACCACTGAATAATGTAGCTTGGGGAGAGGAGGATTGGCTTGGAAATGACCAAAAGGCCATATTTGTCCCTTGCTGAACAGCAGCCTGAAGGGGGAGAAAGCGGAGTGACTCCACCTGCAGCTGATTAACCTTCAAGGACACAGAGAAGGCACGGATGAGAACCAGCTGGCTTCAGTCTTCTCAAACAGAGCTCTCAGCAGTAGTCAGATGCTGGAAACAACACATTTGGTTTCTGGTCCTACCTTGCTACTTGCTACTTCCTGCTTCTTGCTCTCCATCTGGACCCCTGGCTTCATAATCATCGCATTCCCTGACCTCTGGATTGTCTGACTATGTGAATTGCTGTTTGCCCAACCATCGGAATGGACTTGACTTTGTATGCTGGCTCTGCCAAGTGTATCTCAGAGACTGTTCTGGGTTTTTTAACTTCACACTCTACCGAGTTCATAAGAGTGAAGGCAAGCCTTAAGATTGCAACCCTAAATGGCCTAGGTTCTAGGTTAGCCTAGAAACAAAATGGCAACTGGTATCATCTGCTCTAACTGCAGTTAGTGCAGCCATAGATGTGGCCATTGTGCAGAGCAGCTTTCCCTGACCTAGCACCCTCCAGGTGTTGGGTGACAGCATCTGGAAAGCATCAGATTGGAGAAGGTGGGCATAGAATGAGAACATCCTTTCCCTCAAAGCATTTTCTAATGAGTTAACACCTCCAGCTCCTGAGGAAGCTAATCCAGAGGTCTCCATAAATAAATGACAGCTACTTGTGCTGAATCGAAAGCAAGGAGTACAGAGGAAAGGAAACCTCTGCATGAGCAAGCTAATTGGCCCAAGCAACAGAGAAGCTTATAAATTACTTAAAGCAGGACTAGAGAAAAGCAAATAATTGTATAATGCAACATTAAGGAGCAACATTTCCTTCTCCTGGTTAAAAGCAGGTATGCTGGCTAGTTTATGCAGATGATGCTGGTGAGCTGATTCTGAAGCAGAATCAATTTGGTTTCTTTTTTGCACAGCAACTCCTGTGGGTTCATGATAAATGTGCATAGGCAGCTGTTAAAGCTGTTAGAAACTGAATGGGAAAAGCATGGAAGAATTAATGGTTGCACAAGAATTGCTTCTCAGGCAAAAAAGTCCAGCATGGGACTGGATACTGTAAACAATTACATTGTTGCAGATGCAAATCACCTTTATACCTATAAACTGGAAGAGGGGCTAAGCCAAAATCACTGACATTTAGCTAGCACTAGGGGTGCATCTGTTGGCTTATGATATGCTTCTAGCTGTATCGAAGCTTCCTTCTGCATACTGGCTAAACTGCATTACAAGGTTAACAATGTATTTATTTTGTTTAAAAAATGTCAATAAAGTAGGAAAAAAGCCAAAAACAATATTCTGGCATTATCTTATGGAATTCTGGCCCCATAATAGATTTACTACTAGAAAAGCAGGGTCTTTTGCCACTTTTTGTGATGAGGAAATAACAGGAAGCATGTGTATGTTCATGGCTTGAGAAGGATGACTTGCACGGGTGAATGAACCATTGTAGGCTCAACTTACAGAATTTTCATATTAACTTGCATAAGTTGAAGCATGATGTTAGCTCATACATTAAGCTGTGAATTACTAGGTGCTGAGAAAATCTCTCTATGTATACTGTACTGTATACACACACACATACCCAGATGTGTGTGGACTGTTGTTGTTTAGTCGTTTAGTCGTGTCCGACTCTTCGTGACCCCATGGACCAGAGAACGCCAGGCACTCTTGTCTTCCACTGCCTCCTGCATTTTGGTCAAACTCATGCTGGTAGCTTCAAGAACACTATCCAACCATCTCGTCCTCTGTCATCCCCTTCTCCTTGTGACCTCCATCTTTCCCAACACCAGGGTCTTTTCCAGGGAGTCTTCTCTTCTCATGAGGTGGCCAAAGTATTGGAGCCTCAGCTTCAGAATCTGTCCTTCCAGTGAGCACTCAGGGCTGATTTCCTTCAGAATGGATAGGTTTGATCTTCTTGCAGACCATGGGACTCTCAAGAGTCTCCTCCAGCACCATAATTCAAATGCATCATTTCTTCGGCGATCAGCCTTCTTTATAGTCCAGCTCTCACTTCCATACACCACTACTGGGAAAACCATAGCTTTCACTATACGGAGCTTTGTTGGCAAGGTGATGTCTCTGCTTTTTAAGATGCTGTCTAGGTTTGTCATTGCTTTTCTCCCAAGAAGCAGGCGTTTTTAATTTCATGACTGCTGTCACCATCTGCAGTGATCATGGAGCCCAAGAAAGTAAAATCTCTCACTGCCTCCATTTCTTCCCCTTCTATTTGCCAGGAGGTGATGGGAGCAGTGGCCATGATCTTCGTTTTTTTGATGTTGAGTTTCAGACCATATTTTGCGCTCTCCTCTTTCACCCTCATTAAAAGTTCTTTAATTCCTCCTCACTTTCTGCCATCAAGGTTGTGTCATCTGCATATCTGAGGTTGTTGACATTTCTTCCAGCAATCTTAATTCCAGCTTGGGATTCATCCAGCCCAGCCTTTTGCATGATGAATTTTCGCATGATGAATATAAGCAGGGAGACAATATACAGCAATATACAATATTAAATAAGCAGGGAGACAATATACAGCCTTGCCGTACTCCTTTCACAATTTTGAACCAATCAGTTGTTCCATATCCAGTTCTAACTGTAGCTTCTTGTCCCACATAGAGATTTCTCAGGAGACACATGAGGTGATCAGGCACTCCCATTTCTTTAAGAACTTGCCATAGTTTGCTGTGGTCGACACAGTCAAAGGCTTTTGCATAGTCAATGAAGCAGAAGTAGATGTTTTTCTGGAACTCTCTAGTTTTCTCTACAATCCAGTGCATGTTTGCAATTTGGTCTCTGGTTCCTCTGCCCCTTCGAAATCCAGCTTGCACTTCTGGGTGTTCTCGGTCCACATACTGCTTAAGCCTGCCTTGTAGAATTTTAAGCATAACCCTGCTAGCATGTGAAATGAGTTAAATTCATTGCACTTTATGTCCCTTTGAAGTCAATGTGAAAAGTTAGTCATGATTTTAAGAAGTTCCATTAATATCAATGGAAACTAAGTGCAACTTAGTTTTTTTGAGCAAACAGCTTAAAGAAAAAATCCTATATGTAGGGATGAGGGAGAAATTTGGTTTGCTTTTTAAAAAAATGTGAACCTACCTAATTCACACTGTGAAATTTGCAATTTTGCAATGCAGCTCATTAAACAGAAAATGTGTACAAAAACAGATAACAAGAAAGTGTGCGTAAAAATGTATATATTAATTCAAATAATATATTAAAATGCATTGTGTTAGGGGGGACATGTATGTTATCCAGAAATGTGTATATGAAGAGAAATGTGTGCTAAAATGCTGAAGAATTTTCATGAGGATTTAAGAAAAAATAGAAAGTGGGGCAAATTAAGATTGAAAAAATAGAGATTGTGAGAAACTGAAATTCTTCCATCCATTCTACGCCACTCCCATTTGCTGCTGTTCTGTGGCATTTTGCCATGTGCATTAGCCACTTGAACATCCTGGTTTGGAAAAGCTGCATGAAGAGTTGTTTGTTCGAAACTTGCACATTGCCAGAAGATGTCACTATTGTTTACGTAATGCGCTTCTGGTATAAAAATGCCAGTAACCTTCCCATGGGTTCATTGTGTCTCTCCTAATCTCACTAAATTTCCTCTGGAGCTCTGTGAAAGAAAACACTTCAGTGAAACCGTGTCTTTAGGCTGTCAGCCACTGGAAAATTACTACGTGCACTGGACTGGATGTCAGTCACACTGCCACCTCTTTTGTGCTTCTGCAAACAGAAAATGCATGAGAATTGACAGGAAAATCTACCTTGATAAATGGCTTCATGTGGGCCTTCCATTGAGCTAATCATCTAATAGCCAATCTGTTTTGCATGTGCTGATCATAGCTCGTTAATCGCAACCTTTTAATAGACAGAATTTCAAGGAAACCAAGCCATCAACTCAGTACCTGCAGTTACGAAACAATATCTTCCAAAATCAAAGGCCAAGATATAATTTTATTTCACCAACATTGAAATTCAAGTTGACTACCGAAAGTATTAAAGAATAGGGTAAATGTTCTTCTAGTTTGTCTTGCCAGATGTGATTACATTTCACCACTTGCCTTGCTCAGTGGGGGGGGGGACGACATTTTATGAAATAGAACGGTAAGTATATTTAAGTTAGGGCTGCTTCAGATGTGCTTCCTGTATGGGAAATCAGGGAGCAAACATAGAATCATAGATTTGTAGAGCTGGAAGGGACCCTGAGAGTGATCTAGTCCAACTTATTGTAATGTATGTATTTAGACTGTGTTGATTGCAGTGGTCAGTGTTTGCCAGAACAGGCCTATGAAGTGAAGTATGTGTATTGCCTCATCTAATAACCTATAGAGGATGCTTAGAGGAGTCTCTTGTTTCCAGAGGCATAGCCATTACAGGAAAAACAACAAATACTCTAGTGCACCTTGAAGATTATTTATTTATTATTGCATTTAGTCCCCACATTTCCTTCCAGAAGCTCAGTGTAGCATAAATAGTTCTTCTCTTCCTCATTTCATCCTCATAACTGTTCTGGGCCCAGGGGTAACCCTTGAAACGAAGTCTAGGACCGGTCCAGAATCCGAAGGTTCCGCTGGGAGTCAGTCCGACAGGGCCAAGGCAGGACACAAGGCAGGAAACCAGGCAAGGACAGGTACAGGATCTCGCATACAGCAATGTTGCTCCCACAACCTGTGGCAGGGTCCGACAGCCTTTTATCTTTGTTGGGGTAGCGGCCAGTCCTGATCCCCCGGCGACTCACCTCCCTGTTTCGCCCGAAGGCAAGCACTTCTCCTGCTCAGGTCTCCTTCTTTCAGACCTTAGTCTCTGCAGCTTGGGAGACGTCGGTGGGTTACTAGACCCAGGGGCCGCCTCAGCCTCCCCTGACCAAACTGGTAGTGGAGCAGCTGTAAGTGATGGTCCAGCTGAGGGCAACGAGGTAATCCCCACATCTGGAGCCAGGGCAGGCTGAGGCCCCTGACTCGGCCCAGCTGGTGTTTGTTGCAGGGGAAACTGTGCAGACTAGAACTCTTCAGGATCAGGCCCCAGACTTGGTTCAGATGATGTCTGAGGCAAAGGATCCAGTGCAGATTGAGTCTCCTCTGGTTCCGAGTCCAAGCCTGAATCCCAGGCCATCACAATAACAACCCTCAGAGGTGGGCTAGCCTGAGCATGAGTGACTGACCCAAGGTCACCTAATAAGTTTCATGGCTGATATTGGAACCCTGGTCTCTTAGGTCCTAGTCCAACATGCTAACCACTACACCACAGTGGCTCTAACTGACTGATTTATTATGGCAATAATAGCATTGTTGTGGAATAGTCCACAAAAGCTTATGCCACAAACGTGTGAGTCATTAACATGCCATGAGACCCAGTTGTTGCCCCTTGTCTTTTATTCATGAAAACACTTTACTGGCTCATATTGGAGACCCACAGCAAATTTTATTGGGGTTGTATTTTTGTTTTGTTCTGTTAATTGAAGGTAGTTTGAAAGCTGCATTGCTGCTCATGACGTATACAGTAGGTTCATTTTCTATTTTGGCAAACAGTGTTGCAGGCTTTTCTAAACCTGCAAAATCTCTTTCATTTCAACCAGACGAAATGGTGGGAGAAAAACGTGTGCACACCACTGGAAGCAATGTCTCTCTCAGATTACTTTCAACTTTCTTAAAACAATTGCTTGACTTTTGCCTTAGCTTGCTGTAGCCAGGTAGGAGTCCTTTCTGTGAATGGACAAGTAAGCACTTGTGAGTAAACCCTTCTGAGATTTCAACTGGCAAACTTGCTTGGGGGGATATTTCTCCTGTGTTCTGCCGAGACAAAGAGGAACCTTGGGAGGAAAATGAATATGTCTTTAGGGTGGTACTAGCTTTTGGCACTGTGGGTTAAACCACAGAGCCTAGGGCTTGCCGATCAGAAGGTCGGCAGTTCAAATCCCCACAACGGGGTGAGCTCCTGTTGCTCGGTCCCAGCTCCTGCCAACCTAGCAGTTCAAAAGCACCTCACAGTGCAAGTAGATAAATAGGTACCGCTCCAGCGGGAAGGTAAATGGCTTTTCCGTGCACTGCTCTCGTTTGCCAGAAGTGGCTTAGTCATGCTGGCCACATGACCCGGAAGCTGGACACCGGCTCCCTCGGCCAGTAAAGCGAGATGAGCGCCGCAACCCCAGAGTCGGTCACGACTGGACCTAATGGTCAGGGGTCCCTTTACCTTTACCTAGCTTTTCTAACATTTCACACACACGATCTGGCAAATGGGTGTTTATTGTGAGATGGATGATCCTCATGCATGAAGAGTTTTTCTCCATCACCCATATGGCATTGTTGACATCAGAATACAGTAGCTAGTTGACTGGCTGAACCCAAAGATCTCTCATGAATGGTTCCTCACCATCCTGGAAAAAATTGATAAGTGGGGTGCCGCAGGGTTCTTTCTTGGGCCTGTTGTTGTGGGTAGTGGGCCATGGTGGAGATGGTGGGGATTTGGGGCGTATGGTGCTAATAAGGTGGATGTTGACTCTGGGTAGCTCGCCGTCAGTGAGGAACTTGCCCATGTCACCCTTGATAATCAGGAAGTTCATTCCCACTTGAGGAAGTCCAAGATGAGCCTCTGGAGGGGCAATCCCGCTGATGTGTGCTTGAAATTCTGACACTTCTCCTTCTGCTTTTCCTCCTCCTCTGTGGCAATATAGGTGATATATAGTTGTAGTTATTTTTTGGCAAGGAAACATAGCAGTTTTGGTGTGTTTCAGGGACTGTCACCTCTCCATTATTGAGCTGGCATTTGGGAGTGCAACAGAAAATGTTTTCCTGGTGCCCATACACTTCAAGCATCTTCTTTGTAAAACATCAAGTCTTTTCCTCCTTCCCAGACTAACCTACAATTTGCAGCCCACTAGAGCTCAGGATGGTTGGTTCATGCTACTGCTCATACACATCCTAAGAAAATAAAATTATGTAACTATACTTATCATAGAAAGATAGCAAGGATTCTGTATAAAAATGTTCCACACATCCCTGAGCAATTATGTTCACCCTTTCCTCTTGAATTATTTCACTGCCTTGGGAACTGTGAGCGGGAGAGGTTCAACTGGAAAGCCGAGAGGGCATGTTTGTGTGGTCTATGTCTTTCTCTCACTTTGGAGAAAAACTCACAAATGCCTAAGTCCTTTATGAACAGCAGTAAGATAAATGATATCTCAAGAATGTAGTGGCATCAGTAGCCAACAAACTGGGCCACTCCTCTATTTTCATGCTTGAGAATTCCAAGCTTTCATCAGGAAAGCCATGCTGCAGGTTGGTCAGCATATAGTTGGCAAGAAAGCTTCTCACCATCTACACCGCTGAAGGAATGCTGATTGTGTTGATGTATTCTTGCACATTAAAAGGTCGTTTTAAGCAGTTTGGGTCATCCCTTTCTATCTTCTTATTTTTATTTTTTTTAAAGTGACAGATTCGGAGTAGAGGCTAACCGCCAATGGCAGAGTGATCAGAGTGCATTTTTTTAACATAGTTTGGTGCTGTCATGGCTTCAAGAATAGCCACTGACCCCGTAAGCTAGCAGGGAGTGTTTTTTATGACCCATGATATCATTGATCTAAGGGGTGAGGGGCGGGCGGGCAGGGAATGTATCCTACTGTGAGAAGCTCTTCAAGCACTAGAATGGAGATACTATGCACTGTCACTTTGACAGACACAAGTCACTTTCCTTTGTTCTGAAAACCAGATGCACACAGCAGCAGAACATGTATAGATCAGTTTGAAAGGGAATATGTAGCCATATCAACACTGGATTAAAACTGAAGGGATCTGGAAAGAAAAGCTTTTTAAAAACCCCTTAGCAACAGAAATGATTATTTGCTTTTTAAAATACTTCTTATCCTGGGTGGAATCTTTTTACTGGTGGTAACTGTGCATTATTTTTTCTACTTGATTCCCCCCCCCCAACATGATACCATTCTTAAATTGCACACCGTCCTTTGTCTGATTTATAAGGCGTGATTGGCAATTGCAGCCTTCTCTTTCTGCCAATTGGTTCTGCAGCAGGGAAGAAAAGAGACAAAGGAAGATATTACTCCTGTGCTTTTAATAGCATGAGGAGATTCTCTCATTCTCAGCTTAGTGGATCATAGTTTAGTGGACAGAGCAGCTACTTTGCATGCAGAAGGCTGCAGGTTCAATTCCTAGTACTCCCTGGACTCCTGCTACCAGTAAGCATTGACAACATTGAGGTAGATGGATCAATGGTCTGACTCTGTATAAGGCAGCTGTGGGAATGTTGTAGATACTAGGAGAGGATATATTGATTTAATAGTATCCTTTAGTTTAGCGTTACAGAAAAGGGTTTGAGTTAATTCCATATGGGAATGGGCCCATGTCCTGGTGGCTGAGAGCCAGCAAACCTCAAAATACATCAGTATCAAGAGAGTATGGCATCAAGAAGAAGAAAAAGAGGGAGGTGGCTGCATGACCAGCCCCTTTTATGGGGTCTCCCAGGGTCACGCCCATCTACCTGGTCACATGCAGGTGGAGGAAGCTCCAGACCAGGTGTGACAGGAAGTCTCCTCCTGGCTGGAGTAACACCCCCCTGCGTGTCCACTCTCGACAAACAGGAAATGTTGTACTTGATTGCTTATGTTACATTCCACAGCAGCTTCCTATGCTATGTGTGGCAAGCTGCACCTACCAAGGTGCCCTTTTCTACATAACTTTTTTTAAAAGTTGCATTTCTTGTACATGTGGTATAGGTATAGGAGTTTTACTATTTCCCCATCAATAGCTGTTGAGTATTGCTAAAGGTTTCATAGAAATAACACGTTGTTCTCCATGAACAATGACAGGTATGAGAAAAGACGAGATGACATGAAACCAAATCATTTTTGAAACAAATGAAATCAATATTGTCATTAAACCACCATCTCCAAATCTGAATTTTTCATGGTTGTGAAAAAAAAATATTACGGTGAAAGTGTATAAAATCATTGGAAGTCATTATATACACATTTGATCCCGATACGTTTCCCCACATATGAATAATACAACATAGAGTCATCAGTTTATAAACTTATAAACAAGCTTAAATCATGTTAGAACTTTTCAGGATTGAATTGTGATGAGGTGATTAATCACAAATGCATGTTTGTGTAATGAATTTTTTTTGGGGGGGGAAGCATTACATCTTCTTTACAGAAACAACAGTTTTATTTATTTTTAGATACAGTCATACCTCGGGTTACAGTTACTTCAGGTTGCATTTTTTCGGGTTACGCACCCGCCGAAACCCAGAAGTACCGGAAAGGGTTACTTCCGGGTTTTGGTGGTTGCGCATGCGCAGAAGTGCTAAATTGCACTTTGCGCATGCGCAGAAGCGCGGAATCGCAACCTGCGCATGCACAGACACGCCGCTGTGGGTTGCGAACGTGCATCCCGCATGGATCATGTTCGCAACCCAAGCGTCCACTGTATACAGTTTAGATATACAGTAATATTTAGTAAATAGCCTAAGTCACAATCACAGTAACACTATTGAAATCAAAAACCTTTAGGCTTTTTTCCATGTGTAGACAACTTATACAAGTCAAAGCAACCGGAGAGTAATATTTGAAGAAGCCAAAAGTCTGGCTCAGGTGTCAGTCCAAAGGGCTGCCACCACTGTAAGGGATAGGTTCAGGTGGAGGTGAGTGATTGATTGGCAGTGGTAGCACTCATCACAATAGCAGCAGAAGTGGGTTTCTGATGGGGATGGCAGGGGTAGTGATGGACCCTTCTGAGTCTTTGCGGCAGTTGGTAGGTGCCCAACCATGCTCATCACTGATGTGGGCTTTATCTGGACATATCTAAATGTTCATTCTCAGTGCTATTTTTGTAGAAAAAGAGGTGCCAGAACTCACTCTGAACTTCTCCCTTGTTCTCTTAGAATGGCAATGGTGCCTACCTAAGAGGTGCCGAGGCTCAGCTCCGGCTGAAAAAAAGCCCTGCTTATTCTTTGTCTTCAGAAATCCTGTAGACATGCTTGGCAAAATAGCGAGGCAAGAAGAAAATTGGGTTGCATTTAGAGCAGGGGAAAGGAGCGGTCCCACCACACATGATGGAAATGTAATAGACAGCTCGACTATCCTTGTTTTCAACATTCTCCCAGTCCTTTTCACGGTGAAACCAAAAACATTGGGTTGCTGCCACTGAAATAAATGAAGATGCCAGTTTGCATCCAGTCAATAGCAACAACCCCACTTTCACTCCTATTTCATTTTACTGTGTCCTTCATATCTCCCTTGCTGTCACCCAGAATGAAAACGGGACAAATAGTGTGCATTTGTAATTTTCTGCTACAGCTTTGAGATTCCCTCTGCCCTTTAAAGGTACTGTTTCTATGGCCTAATCTAAGTTGGTTTCTTTAAAATAAATATTTGCACACGCTAAGTAGATATTTGCTTCTTAGAGACCTGTTTTTCAGGCTCTGAATAGTATGGTAGCTATTATCTTTAATAGTACCACTGCTACTACAACCTTTGTATCCCACTTTTCCTGTAAAGAATTTAAAGTGGCATACATGGCTCCCCTCTTCCTCTTCTTCATTTTATCCTCACAACAGCTCTGAGAAGTTGCTTATTATTATTACTGCAACTACTACTAATGCAACTAGGGGCTGATACTACCAATACTACTCCCTTTCCCACTCACCAATTGCCCCTGTAAAGGCTTTAAAAATATAACTCCAGAGACAGTTTTATTTTGTGCCCCCAAGTGCTGAGTGTTCATAAAGGCTGACTTTTAGTTTTTACATAACTGTGCCATAAATCTGTCTAGAAAAAGCACACATATCACCCAGTTCATTATGCCTTTCTAGAATGGGTTTCCCTCTTCTGAGTAGCATAATGTAGGACGGTGATGTGAGTCTATATAGCGCTTCAGTTCACTTGGCAGCCTCTTCCTATCCGGAGAACGCTATCCAGCTCTTCCACCTCTTCTCCCCCAGGTTAATAGGCTTGACAATGTGGCAACAACGTGTGAAATTCTTACTGTAGCTTAGCATGTGTTGTGCCATCAGCTCTCAGCTTGTTACAAGGGAGAAAGGGAGTCATGTTGGTATGTTACCTTGAGTTCCTTGGAGGAAAGGTGGGATATAAATGTGATAAATAGATAAATACCATCTAACTCTGTGTTCCCTTGTAGAAAGGGGACCTGCCTTTTGGGCTAAGAGGCTCTTTTTGTAGAAATCCTGGACTGTATCTGTCATTGGACTGTGGATCTTTATTTGTCACACTTATGCGCAAGCCAGGTGGTCCTGTGTTTCAGTGTAATGCTTTTGCGACCTCCTGAGCTCCTGTAGTTTGCGAGGCATGGAGTCCTTTCTTTTTCCATTCTTGCTATGTAGCAACAAAGAAAAGTTTTGCTTGAGAGGCTTGTTCCTTCCTGATTTGATTTCCTGCTACCCGCAACACAAGTCACCTACTCGTCTCAGGCATTCTATTAGGGCAGCTTATCTAGAAAGCTTTCTTTGGCCCCGGACCACAAGAAAGGCCTCAAAACTGCAGACCCTAAAGAAGAAACCTTGCCTTAGGTTGTTCAATTAAATCAATTTATTTCAGAATTTATAAACTGTTCCGCATTCAGGGAACACCTGAAGGGCATACAGAAATAAAAACAGAAAAGCAATAATAAAACAGAATTAAAACAGGAAAAACTCATAATCGGACTAGGCCTGAGTATCAAGGTATGTGGAAGCCAATTAGGGTTATGGGAAAGAGACTCCCATACAGGCTTCCTAATGAGCTTTTCGGCCAGCCATGAATGCTGTTACTAATTGGGCTAACTATTTATAATGAGAGGGGTTGTCTTAAAGTCAACAAACGGAACAGTTCGGGAGAAGATGAATGGGAACAGAATGAGAGACAGAGACTACTGCTGGGGCAGATTGGAAATGACAAGACCAGCCAGAAACATCAAACTGTGGTGACAGCTTGACATCTATTGTTACCGTCCTTGTTCAGTGAAACCGCTTAGGATGCTGTTGGCTACTGGAACAGATTTGATAGCCAGGCTGTATCAAAAGTGCTGTAGCCATTTACATTAGTTAACAGGGCTGGTTATGAGACCATAAAGAGCTTCAGCCGCTGCCTTGGTGACTGCCGTTGGCATATATGGAAATGTGACAGCAGCTTGGCGTGGCTTTGCATTTGCTGCCCTGAAGAGGCGAAAAGGGGGAAGTATATATTTTAAAACCCTCCAATCTGATAAATGCCTTTCGGAAAGAAAAGCAGGTGGGGAAAACCAAAGAAAATCAGCTCTTTTTAATTTTTGCTCTGTAAAGGTTCATCCCTGAATCTTAGAATTCTGTCTTCTGACTGCTTTTAAAATACAATTAAAAGACAACTGTGGAGGTGCAGAAGGGGTTTTGAGAGGCATTGTATAAGAAAGAAATACATTTGATGCCCCAGGTATTTATGCATTTATACCAGTCCAGATATTTCGATGAGAACAGACTGATCCATCACCTTTTCAGGAAATGGCTGCTCTGTTTTTTATGCATTTTTGGGAGTATAATTTTTTAAAATCAAATTTTATCGAAAGTTTTCCACATAAAATATAATGCTTCCTGTGTATATCTTCATTAATCCAAAATAGGGAACTTCAAAAATCAGCATAAGTAAAGCATGAATTGGAAATCACAAAGAGATAAGAGAAATGAAATAAAGAAGGAAAAGAAAAAGAAGGAGCTCCCGATTCTCTGGTTGCCAATTATGTATATGATAGTCATTCAAAATATTCAAAGCTTGCACTCCAGAATGACATCTAGATATATTATTTAGCTGCTGCTTAGTCTGCTAAGCGTTGTTTTCTTGATCTTCCATCCAAAGCATCTCATATTCATCTTTTTCCACTCAAAAAGTCCAAAAGTAGCTTTTGAAGTATTATTATCCTTAAATGTCCAGGATAGACTTTATCCTTGAACTCCCTTGTCTCAAAAGGGAGTTTTGATAGCCAGGATATCTATCTTGGCTATCTTAATCACTATGGCAACTGATGACTAATCAGCCATCTTCCTCCCTGGAAGTCCAGAGAGTATAAATGCTGTACTCAAGTACAAATTCTCTCAAGTATATGTCCTGCCCTTCAGTGGAACACCCTGTTTAGGGGTGATAAGTGTGAACCATATCTTTCTTGTTATGTTCTTTTTGTGCCACATGTCCCTTTTTAGTTATTATTATTATACCACTTGGAAAGGATGTCCAAGCACTGGAATGGATGAGACTGAGCCGTGGAGCCTCCAGGTCGAACCTTGTCTTTGTTATGAAGTCATCAAGGAACTCACAGATTAATGCTATGCAGTCTTTTTTTCTAAAAAAATGTTTTGGGGTACTCTCATTTTGACTCAAGAAAAACCACCATTTTATAATTCAAATTGGGAAAAATAAATACAGGAAATGGACAAAAGTACAAAGATTCACAAAATGTTTAGGGGTAGGCGTACCCCTGCATACCCCCAGAAGAAAACACTGCTTACATGGATGCAAGTCCCACTGAGATCAATAGGACTGTCTCATAAGAATGTGTGGAAAACTTAAGACTTCTAGTAGCTGGTGAATTTCTGTGTTGGCAGATGAAATATACTCAGAGTCGCAAAGTGATTTCATGCTCTTTATTCAGCTCATAGTGGTGAGGAGGAATGAATGAATGTCCCCTCAAAGTATCTGCTTTATATACATTATTTACACAATGGGCTGCACATGATTGGCTAATTCCGGAATTCTACTGTAAGCCAATCAGGTTGTGGATTCACTTCTATCTGGAGCATGATTGGGTGGTTCCTGCCAACCAATCATACTGCTGCATTGTTCTAGGACCAATCAGACTGCTGCATTCTGAATCCTATTGTTCTAGGACCAATCAGACTGCTGCATTCTGAATCCTATTGTTCTAGGACCAATCAGACTGCTGCAGTTTGGATCCTATTCAACTCAGTACATAACAGCAGAGCTGTGTGTTTTTGCAGAATCTGTGCTGCGTTAATACACTTTAGCATTTCTTGTGTCTGCATATGCCCTTGTATGAAAGAGCTGCAGATCTTACAGTGCCACTTTCCAGTTCCTTCGTGTCTCTGAGCCATCTTGGCTTTCCACTTTGTTTCCAGAACGATGCATGTGGCTCGCCATACTGTTCTGTCTCCTGCTAAATTAGTGGAATGGTTCTTGTGCTTATGCAGTTTGTTTATAGTCATTACCAGGAGGAAAGGATCAGAAATGGAAATGCTGTCTTTTTTATTTTTTATTTGCAGGGCACAGTGAACTTTTTGCAGCTCCAAACTCTTTGAGCGAAAGTGGAAAGGCTTGCCACTTCTAAAGAGCACCTGAACCCCAGGACTCTATTGATTAAACATAATGGACCTTCACAAAAGATTGTGTTTGGTAGAGCACATACTGACATCATGAGAAATAGCCTACTTTGGTCTCCAGAAGTGGAGTTCACAGATTTTCATTTTTGGTTTATTGTGAGGCAAAAGAACATAAGAGAATAAGCATTAAAACAAATAATCTCAACGAGCAACAATTGTGCCCCTGGTGTGAGCATTTTCCACAGTCTTTTTAATGCTTTCGGCTGCGGCACTTCTAACAACAGCTTTAAAAGCCTCTCCCCCCTTCCATTCCAACCTGCAGAACACATTTCTTCTGCTAACAAGTTAATTTAAACTTTCCTTTTATTACTTCAACAAACCTGGGATAGCCAGCTTCCACGTCTGTCTGTGGGAAAGGAAAGGAATTTTCCTTTCTTCTTCCTGGGTGTGTTAGGGGTACTGTTGTGCCATCAGTGTGTGTTGAACTATACAAAGTATAAGAGGAAATGTCCCTGTCCCAAAGAACTTACAATCTAGAAACATATCTGAGAATGGAGGATAGTGGAGAGTGGAGGCAGGGGTAAACAAGGACAGCATACACCCCATAACCAAGAATCCTGGGAATTGTAGTTAAGGGTGCTTGAGATTGTACCTGCCCACCGCCTTACCCTCTTAGAAAGTGGCAGTGACCCAGGGGCCAGGAAGCTGGTATTGTGGCCTCACTCCACAGGGTGAGCCACCTCTGTGTGTCTTTTTGTGCATGTGTGTGTATACACACCAGAGCAGGATGCAATGCATATACTGCATTTTAAACATGCACACATTATAGTGTGACTTTGTATGTTACGTTGATGCTGGAAATGAAGAAGTAAGTGCTTCCTGTTTGTTTTTTTGTTTTTGTTTTAAAATAGCTGGTGCAGCATTTGAATTGGATGGGATGGGGGCAGAGATATCCTAGCACCATATGAGGAAACACCTTCAACATATTTCCCTGCAGAAATGGCTTTCCAAACTTTGCACTAGGTGTACGAAAAAGAAAAAGAAAAAGGGCAACACATGTACACTTCAAATGCAGGCAAAATGCAAAGCCACCCTTATAGCTGTCGTGTCCTCTTAATAAACACTTATTCTCCCTCACAGTCCAGTAGTTCACTTGTCCTCTCTGCATCTGGGAAACAGCACTTGTCAATGCTGTAGATTGTGATAAAACATGTTTACATGAAAACTTGCTTTCTCTTCAAGCTATGGGTTTTATCTAAGTTTATAGATTTACTGAAATGGCATCCATTTGTAATAAGGTAAACTGACATTTGCAAGAGAAGAACATTTAAAGGAGTACCTTATGCATCTTGGAAAAAGGACTTGACTTACCAAAACTGGTATTTTTTTTACTGCAAGCACATCAAATTTATACACGCAATACTGAGAAAGAATGTATTCCCTGAAGCTTGATTTTAACAGTACTGACACATTTTTTACCTTTTTCTTGTATACTGTGGTTTACCACAAAATTATGATATATACCAATTATTTAGTTTTTCCCCAATGCATGCTTAGACGGATTTTGTGGATTTTTGGTGAATATAAGGATTTTGGTGGATTTTTAAAAATAAAAACCCACAATTCTGAGGTGCTGGTTGAATGTGCCTTCCTTGGTAATCATTTGTCGCAATCCAACTAGCAGCTATTCATGTCAAGTGCGCATGAAGGAACAGAGTCGCTGTCTTGAGCCCAAGATTAGGGGAGGCTGGCACACATTGCGTGTGCACAAGTTCATGCACATGACATGCGCTGTGTGTGTGATGTCATGCACCCAGTGTGCATTGTGCGTACGTGACGTCCTGCGCACCATGCACGCCATCACATCAAGAGAATGCCGAGCGTGGAGCAATGAGATTGTACCTGCCAGACTTCTCGCCTGCTCAGGAGGAGGCAGCCATTGAACCACTCACTGCTTGGCCTCTTCCACCCCCTCAACATTGAGGGGGCCCAGCCCTCTGCCAGCAAATATTGAGGGGGCCGAAGACCCCTCTGCCTCTAGGAATTGGTGTGCCTGTGAAGCACAAAGACTCTTAGGTTACATACATCCCATGCCATGTAAGTGTGTGCATAGGATTGTAGACTTGGGCTGCGTACACAACGTACCTTTAAAGATCCTCCCCCAAGAATCATGGGAACTGTAGTTTACCCCTCACAATTCCCAACATCCTTTACAAACTACAGTTCCCAGGGTTATAATTTTTTTGAGGGGATGTCCTTTTAAGGTATGGTCTGTACACAGTCCCAGGTTCAGATTCTTTCCTCAGTAAAGTGCAGAAAATATAGATTCCAAGCACTTATTAGTTTTAAAAATTGCAGGCACCAGACTGCAGATTTGGTTTAAGCACCAGTTACGGTCTCTCACCCCCCCTCCAAGTACATATTAACATAACTTGGGAAATCAGTAAGAAACTTTCATTGGAAGCTCATATATAAAGATTAGTTCATGACTATGATCTAAATTCAAAGCACAGTCTTGACATTCTATGAATTCAGGAGCGCAATATAGATTTATGGTAATATTCTTGAGAGCACAGGTTTGCTGCAACTATTTTAAGCTCTTTTTGTTATGCCATTGTCTGGAGCGAACTACAACAGTACAAAAAATAAAGGGGAAAAGGTGTGTGCATATAACAATTCTTTGGAGAGTTTATGTGTGTGTTGGATTAATTCATCATGGCCCACTTAATTGTGTCAGAATAAGGTTGTCTGATAACTGTTGGGTATATATAGGAGAATTACCCTTTTGGTTTGTAAATGATAAAGTTCCGAGCCCTTTAGCCAGAGAAAGAACTACATTGTGAAATGATCTTGTCCAAAGGTCAGAAGGATCATGGTTGTGGTGTGTGGGATGCATATGGAAGTATTCCTTGAGCTAGGATGGTTGAAAAATAGCAGTTTGGGAATTTGCTTAGCATTACAGGGCATTGGACAATGTTGCTTTGAGACTAGCATGGTTGCTTCTGC
The DNA here is from genome assembly GCF_964270895.1 of Podarcis filfolensis. Classification (NCBI taxonomy): domain Eukaryota; kingdom Metazoa; phylum Chordata; class Lepidosauria; order Squamata; family Lacertidae; genus Podarcis; species Podarcis filfolensis. The sequence continues at coordinate 26,474,969 of NC_139604.1, read as the reverse complement.
AGCCCCACAATGACTTTTATCAACCTGTGGATTGGAAATTATTAATAATAATAATAATAATAATAATAATAATAATAATAATAATAATTTGACCTTTCTGAGTGTGAAAGACATTATGTTGCATATTCAATTAAATATATATGTTGGTAAAACATTAATTTGCCCTTTCTGAGTATAAAGGATATTGAATTGTATCATTCTTGGAGTACACCCATTGAAATCAATGGACTTGGCCTGCTTATGTCATCTGATTCCAATGTTCCTGCTCTGATTATGATTTAGTAGGATATAATCCTTTGCATATTATAGCTTTGTTGCCTAAGGCTGCAATCCTATACATACTTACCTGGGAGAAAGCTTGCTTGGAATCATTAAGACTTACTTCTTGGTAGACACATATGTGATTGTACTGTAAGTCACATACCCAGATGCAGTGTTGGAGCTTCATGGCTAATGACAATGAATGATGAGTCATTGGCTATATTATTTGACTATATCAGTATTTTAGCCTTCCTTGTCTATCTTTATTGCACATTGTTCCACACTACCCCAATCTCCAAGTGGTGTGAGATTCCAGCGGTCTAGGCATTTACCCAGTGTTCTTGTTTCCTTTGGAAATGAGGTACAACAGAGATTGTGGTGCCTTTATGATAGATGGTTTATTTACACATCTATAAAAACCTGTGCCTACAGTGGAGGGGTTCAAAGCATTACACTACAAGAGGGACCTGTTTCTCCCATTGCTGCAGCTTTGGATCCAAAAAGAAATCAAATATGGCACTCTGTCCCTCTGCTCAGCTTGCTGCCTTTAATAGACTGACACACCTTTTCTGCTAACAATCTCTCAGTGGAAGGAGGGGCTCACACCCATCTGCTGTGCAGCACAGAGTATCTGCTTTGTTAATTGCCCATTACCTCCCCCCCCCCCACAATGGCTCTTTTCCCAGGTGATTGGGAGTGTCTGGCAGCCCATCTTAATACTCAAAGAGTTGTTTAAAGTCCAACACCTACTAGACCCAGGAATTTAGGGAAGTCAAGGCACCCACAAACTCATAACAATATGCAAGTCTCTGAATTCATGACTAACTTAACTTTGTGGTCTCTACTATCCAATTATACTGAAGTATTTGATGACCGGCAGGCAAGGAGGCGAGAAAGAAAACAAGCTATTTATACTTTACACAATGTGACATGTGGAATAACCTTTCAATAATGTCATGATGATCACAGCTCTAGTGTTGTCCAAATGAATGAAGTAGGAGGCAGATGCTGGGAATAAAAATGTTGAGGAAGAAATATTCATTTAGATATTCTCTGCCATGTCTGAAGCAAAGATTATCTACAAAAAGCACATTACAGTAATAAAACATATGTGAAAAACCAATTAGGTGAGTTCATATGGGCTACTTTTAATGACCAATGACTAGTCTTTAAATTGAAGACATTCTTTCTTGTTTTACTAAGGTTTAATCATCTGCACTTTTGAAGGAAGTTATTTCACTTTCAGCATTGTGTCAGTTGCCATGGCCTTTGTTTCAAAGAGTTAATAATTTTGACAAGAGGGAGAAGAGGGAGATATTTAAATGTAAACAATAAAATAATTTTGAGTCAAAATTGGAAGTGGGGAAATGAATGCAGCTAGTAAAAGGGCAGGCAAAAAAGCGACTGCTTTTCATTGTGAAGCATCAAATCTGGATCGAATCTTGGTGGTGGTGCACATCCCTAATTAAAAGCACATTTAATTATTAGGTGCAATCATATCTGTACAATTGCATCCGTGATTACAAGTGCTTTTGGAGTGTTTATGTGTTTTTTTCTTTGATGTTTTTCTTCCTGCCCCCCCGTCAACCAGGAGACCCAATTTCATTGGCTGCTCTTGCTAGCTACCATTCCCACCCACCCAAATGCCCCAGATGTTGGGCTGCATTTGCGGGGAAATGACAACCTCCCCTCAAAATGGTGACTGCTGTTGGCAGCCACCATTTCTCTCTAAGTGTGCTCTAGAATAATGCAACATCTAGAAGTTTCTTAGCATGAAAGGGATGGCGGCCACTGCAGTCAGCTTCTCTGCTACCACTGGAGAGAGGATATCCCCCTAATCTCAAATGGCAGTCATATTTGTGCCCTTTTGTTCCTAAATTGTTCAGAAGAAATGAGTGTCATTCAATTCAGCTTTTCACTCATTTCCAAAATAAATGCACATTCTCATTTCAAATTCATTTTTATACCCACAGTGTATATTCAGCCACAGGCGTTTACATATTTGGCCCAAAATGGGGTGGGGGAGAATCAGTGATAAATTCTGTAACCAGAAGGAAACCTTAAAATTAAGCAAACTTGGATAAAGCATGTAAAACTACATACATTTCAAACATGGGTGCTGAAATTGTGACCTTTCTGGCATGTTTATTCAGACTCGATGTATGTAAAAAATGTATGTCCTTACACTGTTTTGGATTTTATGCCATAGCAGGTAAGGATGAATTTAGTGAGTTTGTAACAACAAGATGGAATGTGGAAGGGGGAGGAAAAGCTATTTTCTGTTGCTCCATAGAGACGAACAGCTGCAGTAAGTGTTCATGCTTTAGTTCTATACTTCATATATTTTTCTTATTTTCAGCATCTTCGAAGTAATTTAAAAGATGGCATGTAGAGAACTACATTTTGGAAATGTAATCGTCCACTTTTTCTCCTTTAAAGGAACAGCTTATCTTCAGGAATCCCTCATTCACAATATTCATGGCTGTCACTGACTGATTTCTATCACTCCTGAATTAACGTCAATAAGTGTTCATGCTTCACCATCAGGGTTATATATACTTTTGTATTTTCTGCATCTTGGAAGTAATTTAAAGGATGGCATGTACTACATTTCAAAATTGTAATTGCTCAGCCTCTTTCCTTTTAGAGGAATAGCTTATCTCCAAGAATCCTTCGTTCACAATATTCACGGCTGATTTCTATCAGCTGAATTAACGGGGCTTTCTCAAATTGTTTTTGGTATAAAAATTGTATTCTGATCAATTGTAATTTAAACTCCTACATTATCTTGGCTGCCCAGAGTATGGGAATTATGCTGGCACTCCATATTTGTAAAAGAGCACATGCTGAATTTTCAAAGAAAATCATGTTTCATGAGGAGAGGTTCAGAGAGAAATAACTATTTAAAACTCACACGGCAGTAGAGTTCTTTCCTGGTAAGTGTGCTGAAGAAACTATTCAAGCAAGAATGTTTTTTAATTTAGGTTCTGCTTCTGATATTAAAAATGCTTTCATGTCCGTCAAGGAAATTCATGTCCACTTTCCTTGTAGAAGATAGTGGCTTGCTTGAAGTATTTGCCCCCCCCCCCCACTGATACAGGAGATTGTAACATAAAGCAGGAAATGTATGAAGCTTATATAACCATTAATACTGTGCTAGTGATGAAATAATAACAACCCAGAATAATGCTGCTGCTAAACAGTTTGGTTTCCATGATAAACAGAGGCCACAACCACACTATAGATTCAAAGCACTATGCTACCACTTTAACAGCCATGGCTTTCCTCAAAGAACCCTGGGATTTGTAGTTTGTTAAGGGTGCCAGAGTTGTTAGGAAACTGCTATTCCCCTCATTGAACTACAATTCTAGGAGTTATTTAACCAGGCATAGGCAAACTCAGCCCTCTAGAAGTTTTGGGACTGCAAATCCCATCATCCCTAGCTAACATGACCAGTGGTCAAGGATGGTGGGAGTTGTACTCCCAAAACATCTGGAGGGCCGAGTTTGCCTATGCATGTATTTAACAATCCTTCTTCCTGGAAAATTCTGGGAATTGTAGCTCTTTGAGGGGAATAGTGCTCTCTTAGTAATTCTAATTGGTATAAAACTGAAATCCCATGGCCTCATAGGTTCTGGAGCTATTCTAGAAATAAAATGGCAGAATGGAGGTATTGGGACATGTCTATTATTCACTATTCCTGACTTTGAGACCTTGGGATTTATGAGGCATAGGTTAAACATAGCCACTTCATATCCTAAAGGTCTCCAGTTCTGCTGAGGGCATGTACTTATATTCTCCTCCCTGAACTGGAGGGTTTCCATCCAGATGTGAAGAAATTCTAGTCATTTTGTTTGCCTGAACATGCAATGGTCAAAATGGGGATAGGAGGAAGGGCATGCATGCAAGCCCCACACCCTTGTGTGTACCATACATTCCCTCAGTCCCTGATCTTTCCTGTGTTGTGTGAGGAGGATCTGCAAAAGGCTTCGACTTAGGTCTACTTGAACACGAGCAGAACTCTTTGTGCAATTGGGAACCATGATAAAGTTGAATCTCTGATTGATCTCATGAAGGAGCCTGCACATGTTCAAGTGCATGTCACTAGAAGTCCCCTGTGGATTTTCCCATGAAACATGAGAAAGGTCACGTATGCTGCATATGATAATATTGAAGGTACGACTTACCTGCACCCTCTGCTCCCACTTTTAAGCATCACAAGTTAAAGTGAATCTTTGAATATGGGTTTCGTATTCTCAGCCAAAGCCCTCTGAATCCTGTGAGGGGAAGCGGAAAATGTTCATTTGCTGGAGCAGGGTGAATAAATGAGAAACTATTTGGAAAAGCAAAGTGTACTGGAAGATTATGTATTCCTAAACACACTTGGTCCCCAAAAGTTTCTTCTGTGTGGATTTAAAGGGAATACACTTGGCTTGTTAATTGGGGCTTGGAGAGTTGTAGGCCTGGTAATCTTTGTTCAGAGGCACTTGTTAACGAGAGTACTTTCTGTTAGTCTATAAGAGTTTGTAATAGAAATAGCCGTTGGCAATCTTTTTCCATTAAATGTTCTAAACCCCTAGATTAGTTATTTGGGAACAGTCACAGATGAAAAAAAAGCATGAAGTAGAAATGTGCCAAACTGAATCCATTTGGTGCGAATTTATTTTATTTAGAGAAGACTTGGGGGCAGAATTTGGGAGTGGACTATTCTTCATTCTGCAGAGAGTACCCCCTCTTTGCCATTTTTTTGGGGGAAAGGTTTTCTAGTTGTTTTTCATGAGAACACTGAAGACATGCCAAGATGCCCTCACATGGCCCCCAAACAATACATAGCCTCTTTACTACCCTAGTTGAATGGCTTTGGTTTTGTTTGTTTGTTATGAATGCAGGAAGTTTTCTGCTTCACAAGGTCCTCCTCATGAGTTGGGGGCCAACTGGAATGGTGACAAAAGGAAGCACACTCATCCCTACATGCATTATCGCTAACAAACTGAACACCTGTAGAGAGCTTCTGTTTTGGACTCTTAGCCTGAGGCTGTAACACAGACACATTAAAAATGCCCAGCTAGCCTACTAAGAAGAGTGAGCTTAAAAAAACAACCTGACCGTGGGACAGAAATTCAATTCAGTTCACAGTAAAAGGTGAATCTACTTAATCTGCACTTTCCACAACAAGGTGAGGACAAAAACACAGCCATTCTTCAAAATTCCCACTTCTCTGAATTCTGTTGTCCAGTCATATAATGTGTATAAAATGCATATACTGCGGTAAAATGAATATTAGTGAAAATAACAAAACAAACAAACACTTTAAACAATGGAAAATTGCTTTTCAAAACTGTGTATATTAGGCAAAATTGAACACAAATATGTACATTAGGATGAATTTGCACTAAAATATTGGTGGATTTTCATGAGGACATTTTTTTAAAAATAAAAAAATTGCAATCATGTGAAAACGTGGAGAATTGAATTTAAAATTGAAAAAAATGAGAAGCTGAGAGAAACAGAAACTGGCAGATGAGCATGCCACTTCTGTGGAATTAATTACCTGGAGTGATTTCTTGTTTCCATGGCCTTTGCCATGGTGACCAAATACAAATAACTACATTATTGGCCTCTAATTTTCGAGGATGCACTACACATGTTTGTCAAGCTTAATTAATGGAGGATGGAGAAGGCTTACAGCACCTTGCAGATTATTTCAAATATCCTATCCTGCAAACACTTGTAGAATGAATGGTTCTGGTGCACGATTGGCATATGAATTGGACCTGTTCCTCTGCTAGTGTTCAAAGCGCTTGAAAACGACTTTGCTCCCAGTGAAGTGATTTTATTTTGTACTTCATTGTGGAGCATCAGGGATAAACAAAACCAGGATCTCTGCCACTTCCTGTAAGCGATTGCCTGTCTGATTCAACATTACAGGGAGACAGAAACATCCATTTTGGGGCACACAATTCCCATTGTTAACAAGACTCAACGAGACACTGAGGCTCATGTGGTGCAGCTGGCGTTAGGTCTTGGCAATTATGTAGCTATTTACCCCACACTGACAACTCAGGAGCCAGGGCTGCAACACATTTTGGGTGTTGGATTTCCTACAGGGATCTGTTTATGTTCTGTAGGTTGTGTGCAGGCTGCTATGAAGACACCAAATGGTTGTATTGGGTTGAGGATTAATGAGGTTGAATTAGCTCAGTCATTTACTGTGCATTTTATTGAAGTTCAAGCTGTTCAGACTTTTGCTGCTAATAGAAGCATCCCAGAATGTTGCCAGTTAAGTGTAAGTTACCCATCAGGGATCCAGGGGTCATTACTGACATAAGGAAACTTTACTTGGTGATATACTTCCACATCAAGCAAAGAAAGTATGCTCTTTGTGTTGTGTTTGGGGAGGTGGTGAAATGACATTAATGTTGCCAGAAGCATTTAACACATCTGGAATGGAGGATGGTTTCATTTTGAAGACAGGATCCATTTATAATGCAGAAGCTATAATTTCAGATTGTGCAGTGCCACATATTCCTCTTGGTGGTGAGAGACAATACTTTGAAGGATGGAGAGCTGAGGTGTGTTCACATGTTATGTGCCTGTCTCTATGACCCAACACAAGATTCGGACCCACTAGCCCTGCCCCAAGGTAGAGTGGTGTTCTGGTGATGGTGATTACATTCTTATAAACCGTAGCAACATGTCCCTGCCTCCTTCCCTGCCTGTTCTGGTTCTGTGCAGAAAACCTGGGTTGTGCAGGCAAAGTGAAGTCAGATCAACTGTCCCCTGTTTGCCCATCCAAGGGATTCAGCTACATTAGTAAATTCCACATGCTGGCAAGGGTATGCTTAAAATTCTACAAGGCAGGCTTAAGCAGTTTGTGGACAGAGGCAGAGGAACCAGAGACCAAATTGCAAACATGCGCTGGATTATGGAGAAAGCTAGAGAGAAAGTAGAAAGACATCTACTTCTGCTTCACTGACTATGCAAAAGCCTTTGACTGTGTCGACCACAGCAAGCTATGGCAAGTTCTTAAAGAAATGGGAGTGTCTGATCACCTCATCTGTCTCCTGAGAAATCTCTATGTGGGATGAGAAGCTACAGTTAGAACTGGATATGGAACAACTGATTGGTTCAAAATTGGGAAAGGAGTACGACAAGGCTGTATATTGTCTCCCTGCTTATTTAACTTATATGCAGAATTCATCATGCGAAAGGCTGGGCCGGATGAATCCCAAGCTGGAATTAAGATTGCTGAAAGAAATATCAACAACCTCAGATATGCAGATGACACAACCTTGATGGCAGAGTGTGAGGAGGAATTAAAGAACCTTTTAATGAGGGTGAAAGAGGAGAGCACAAAATATGGTCTGAAACTCAACATCAAAAAAATGAAGGTCATGGCCCCTGGGCCCATCACCTCCTGGCAAATAGAAGGGGAAGAAATGGAAGCAGTGAGAGATTTTACTTTCTTGGGCTCCATGATCACTGCAGATGGTGACAGCAGTCATGAAATTAAAAGACGCCTGCCTCTTGGGAGAAAAGCAATGATAAACCTAGACAGCATCTTAAAAAGCATCACCTTGCCAACAAAGCTCCGTATAGTTAAAGCTATGGTTTTCCCAGTAGTGATGTATGGAAGTGAGAGCTGGACCATAAAGAAGGCTGATCGCCGAAGAATTGATGCTTTTGAATTATGGTGCTGGAGGAGACTCTTGAGAGTCCCATGGACTGCAAGAAGATCAAACCTATCCATTCTGAAGGAAATCAGCCCTGAGTGCTCACTGGAAGGACAGATCCTGAAGCTGAGGCTCCAATACTTTGGGCCACCTCATGAGAAGAGAAGACTCCCTGGAAAAGACCCTGATGTTGGGAAAGATGGAGGGCACAAGGAGAAGGGGACGACAGAGGACGAGATGGTTGGACAGTGTTCTTGAAGCTACCAGCATGAGTTTGACCAAACTGCAGGAGGCAGTGGAAGACAGGAGTGCCTGGCGTGCTCTGGTCCATGGGGTCACGAAGAGTCGGACACGACTAAACGACTAAACAAAGTAAAGAAACAATGATTTGATTGCATTATAAACATGCAACACCGGATAGTGCCAGAGAGCAGAATTTTTTTCTACACTCTTTTCCATAGGTCCCCCCCCCCATTGTTATAACAATCTAATTTCTGCCTTATTTATAGCTGGTTTTTTTCCTGTGTGTCGATCCACCCCAAGTCTCATTTCCCTTTGGTGGCAATCCCATTGCTTATGGGTCCACTGCCTAAGACTGTATTTCTTTGAAGCCCCTGCCCAGGAAGCTAATGAAATTGGGCAACAGGTATCTGCTGGCTGGGAACTGCTGAATCAGGCTTGGTTTATCCTTCTAGGAATCAAAACTCTCCTAGGTGGCACAGTATACTCATTTCCTTCCTGGGTCGTCAGTCCAGTCTGCCTCTCTTGCTGGAGGTGTGAGGTGGTAGCAGAGTCCATGCCAGCATTTATTTTTAATGCCCTTGCCCCTGGAAGCTGGCACAAGCAGGCAACACATTACCTGTTCTCATGTGAATCCTAAGAAAGAGAGCAATGTGCTATTTCCTCACCATTCTTCCATGCTGCGTGGGTACTTGATGATCCAAAGAGAAGCAGCCACACTATTTCCTTGCCCCCACTTTAGAAATACAGCAGATAGCAAAGGCTGCATCATCTAACCTGTAACAGTAAGTAGCACTGTGTTCAATGGGGCTTACTGTAAAGTGTGCATAACATACATGGTTTCTGCATCAACCATTACTCAGATTCACTCCTGTACTTCGCTCTGTGTGTCTGCCCATCCTTTAACATTTTTTAAGAGTAGGTGATGCATTAGCTTGGAAGCAGTTAATTTAGAACAAAGCAAAATGGATGAAGGTAATAAGTGAAGCCTCTTGTAGCAGGAGGAAAAATAGTGTTTCAGGGAGCTTTACGTTTATGAATATATATATATATATACAGAGAGAGAGAGTGTGCGCGCTCGCAAGCACACCATTACAGGATGTCAAATAGAGAAGGAGGGGAGAGAGAAAACCCACCTAGGGTGTTTAATGATTGGCATTAACTAGTACCAGGAAGAGTTTGATGGAAACTTTAGCCAATATTGTGCAGCATGGAAAATCAAGAGCTGTATTAAAATGTCTGGATGATACATGAGATAATCTAAAGTTTGTGTATTCTGGGTTAAAGGAGAATTGCCCTATTACAGGAAAAGGTAATGCAAATCGGTGCAGATGAAAATGTTCAATGTTCTTGCTGAAGGAAAACTTTAATGGTCTCTGCATTATTCAACTGTACTAAGTATGTGTCAACAGGGGAATTTTGACAGAGTCCGGTCACGCTAAGGTAAGAAAATGGAATCTGCCCTAATCCAGTTACATGAATATAAATGGATGCAGTAAGACTGTTGTCTTCCTTGGTAGTTATTCGGTATATTTAATTCTGCAGGAAGCTGTAGGCTCATATTTTTCAATTGTTGGTGTAATCATACATGCCCATTTCTTTAGCAGAAGAGGACTATCTCCAAAGAGGAGGACTGGTTCCAATATATTTATAGCTTCTGGGTTAGCGTAGGGTTCCCATTTATTCCAACTGCTCTTTAAGGAAGGTTCCTTCCCCCATATTTTTGACCGTGTGTGATTATTCCTCCAAATCAGCTATATCTTTGGTAGTTATGCAGTATGACAAAATAACTACAACAAATGATCTTAAAACCACGCTGCCTTTCGGTAGATAATCTTGAATATATTCATGAGTAGTAGAGTTGAACACCAGCTGGGGAAAAATGACTTGGCTGTTTTATTTATTTTTGCAATTTGCCAATAAAATAAAATAGAATAGAATCCACAAAGGGACAAACTTCCTCTTTATCATTTTTAAAAAGGTGTGTGCCTTAAGTCAGGAGTAGCCAGAGTGGTCTCTCCAAATGTGGTTGGACTAAGGTTACCAGGTTTTTTCAAAGAATCCGGGGACACTTTTTTTTAAAAAAAGAGAGAAAAAAAAGTTAGTTACAAAATTATTAATATATATATATTAAGAAGTAATATCTTCTCTTCTGTGGTCTCCTCTGCCACACAGCCTTCCTCTGGGCCCCAGCCTGCTCTCTTGGAGTGCTAGCCACCGTGGAGTAGGCTCGGGTCAGACCTGGGCTTGGCCATGTGTCCTTGCCCTCCCGGTGCTCTCCTACCTCTCTTTGTCAGCAGCGGTGGCAGCAGCGGCGCGGCAAGTTCAGGGTTCCCCTCTTTTTTCTCCTTCCTCTTTCTCTCTCTTCCTTCTTCTCCTCTCCTTCTCCCTGCGTCAGCTCCAGGATTTCCCTGGCCCCGGAGTGCTGCGGGGCGGGTGGCCGGGCGCTCTCGCTCCCGGCTTGATTTGGGTCGGGGGGGTGTCAGTGGTTTCCCCAGTTGACGCGCCAGGCATCCCTGGTTCCCCCTTGACAGTGGCAGTGGCAGTCCCAGCAGCCCAGAGCCAGCCTGGTAGCGCAGTTGGCTCTGGCTGGCTTCAGGAGCTGCTCGCTGCCGTGGCGCGTGCCATTTTGCCTCGCCAGCAGTCCCCATATGATGTGTCTTGTGCCATTGAACCAATCAAGCAACATTCATCCCTACTAATAAATCTACAACACTTAAAATATAAATCCGGGGACATTAAATGAAATCCGGGGACATTCCGGGGACGGATTTTGTCTGGGGACGGATTTGTAAAACCGGGGACATCTGGTAACCATAGGTTGGACTCCAACTCTCATCAGACCCAGCCAGCATGGCCAATAGTCAGGAATGATGGGAGTTGTAGTTCAACAACATCTGGAGGGCAACACATTGGCTGCCCCTGCCTTAAGTGAATAGACATATTCTGTGTGGTACTGTATCTTTGGACCTGCCAAAATCTACCAGGCTGCACCCCCAGGCTCACTCTGGACCTCACTCCAGAATCAGAGAGTATTTCCCATTGAACTTACCATAGGAGACAACTTCAGGGGGCTGTGGGTGCTTGGGCACCCACAATAATGTAATTGTGGGGGCCAGGCACGCACAAAGTCAATGAAAGCAGGCAGCAGCAGCACTGTGTCTGAGAGAGAAGCAGTTCAGCTCCACCCTCCTCAGCCAGTGAGTGAAGCACCCTTTTCCGTGGAGAGGAGCTCGGACTTGGAGGTAGTATCTCTCTATAATTAATACAGGTCCGGTGGATTCAACTTTGGCCTCTGCCTGTCCAGAGTTAAAGTATAGCCTGAGGATGTGGACAGGGTGTTCTTGATGGCTGCCCCCAGACTCTGGAACTCCCTCCCTGGAGAAGCTAGTCTGGCTCCCTCCTTGTTGTCGTGCTGGCAGGCGAAGACCTTCTGGTTCCAACAGCCTTTGGGGAATTGACTTCTTTTAATGAAAGGGCTGTCACCGTACTGTTTTTATTGTAACTATTTGTATGTTTTAAACATATTTTATAAATATATATAGTTTTAATTCTATTAATATTTGATTGTTTTTCATGATAAATTTTTCTTTATTTTTAGCAATGATTGCTTTTATCTGCAAGCCACTTGAGTTCCATCAGGGAAAATGGCAGGGTGTAAATAAATATATAATAAAAATAACTTTTCCAAAACCTGGAACTACTCCCCCCCATATATCTGCATTGTGGTAGAGCTGCTCTTGCAACCCCCCCCTGGATCATGCTATGATACAGTAGTGGATGCTGGCTCACTAACTTATGGCATAAAGGCATCTCTAAGGTCTGTAGTGGGGGTCTCTCTCAGCCTTACCTGGGGGTTTGAACCCATGACCTTTTGCATGCAAAGCAGATGCTCTACCACTGAGCTTATGGCACTTATCCCAGGCAGGAAAACAGGGTGTGAGGAGGAAGAGAGCAGCAGGGCCAAGAGGTCCTGGAGATGGGGAGGGAGTTGGAATGTGGGCCATGGCAGGTACTCAGCAGTGCCTATCCCTGAGCATTCAATGTTACAGATTTTGCCATCACAGCTAGATTTTGCACACCCCTCAAAAAAAAGCTGAGAATGTGGAGCATGGTTACAGGAATGTTGAATTCTCTGTTCCCACCCCCCCTCTCATATATTTCTCATTAGCCAAGGCTTCTTTTTCTGCCTGGAGCTATCTGGAATGTGTCTGACCCTCACAATCCACTTAAACGATAAAGAATCGCTTAACATTTACTGCCCTCAACAGTTGCTGCTCCAGGCAACTACCTGCATGGTCTCTCTGGAAGAATCAGCCTTCCCCTTCGGGAACAAGTAAGGTTGACTTTAGCCACCCCACCTCACCCCACACTTAGCATAATGTTTCATTTTTTAAAAAAACCTATTACCTGATTTCTGTTTCCTCAGATTTTCTCATAAAGGCTGTGAAAATCCCTGCTGAAAATAATTTAACAAAGAGCATAGCCTTTACAATGTATTGAATGTATATAAGACTGGAAGAAGGCGGGTAGATAGTTTACCGGCTCACATTTTTATTCCTAAGGATTTTGGGCAGAGTCTACTGTATTTACTCGAGTCTAATGTGCCATCAAATCTAATGCACACCTCAATTCCTTTTTAAAAATGGCATTAGTGATACTGGTGGAACACCCCCCTCCCCTTAGGTGGGGGTCACAACCCAGTTGTGCGTTACAACCCACAGCTGTTGTCTTCAGTACAATAGGCACCTGGCTAATGTTTTTGTGCTTATATTGTTACACTACTTTTGTTGCCTTTTTGCTTTGTTTTTTTGTGGGGAGCAAATTAATCTCTCCTCCCATTACAAACACTACTCCTAGCAGCACTATTAGTTTACTCCTAGTCTTACCTGTCTGAAACCAAGTACACAAGAAGCAGTGGCTTGGGACGGGTGGGACTGCTAGGGAGAGTAATTCCTGTGTGATTTTTGCTGTGTTAGTTTCTGGAATGGAATGTTAACTGTTTTGTAAGTTACATTCTTTGTACATTTCTATAAAAAAGAGAGAGAGCTAAAGAAATGGCCGTAAAAAGGAAACATATTGGATGTGAGAGGAGAGGTGAGTGGCAGAAGCTTCCTGCATCAGAGACATGGATAAGTCCGTCATCACAGCTGAAGCCTAAAAAGCAAAACAAGCATTGGCTGCATCTTGAATTAAGGCAATGAAAGCATGTTGATTTACAGTGCAATCTTATACATGTCTACTAAAAACAAAAGTAAGTCCCATTGTGTTCAATGGGGATCATTCCCGGACACAGTTAACAGCAGCCAAGTATTATTGGGTAAACATATTTCGAATTGCACTGATAATGGTCAATGTGTTAGAAAACAATAAGGCAAGGGAAAGTGGCAGTTGGCTACTGCTAGAGGAGAAAGAAAAGCTAAACCATTTCCTGTTGTTGTTGTCCATGTTGTTCTGTTCTTGTTGTCACATAAAATCTGTTGCGGAAAGGCACTTATTTACCAGACAAGATTATATATGCATGAAGATTCTAGTAGTGATTTTGGGGCCACGCAGAAAATAAAACTTTGTTGGTCTTTGCACATTGATTTGGCAAAATTGAATAAGAAGAATAATAAAGTCTGAATGCAGCCCCCTCCCCCAAACTATATCTTTCCCCTCCCCCCAATAGTAGTATACAGGAATCTTTAGTCTGGCAATAAATTGCATACCTCATATTTTGCACCCTGTATCTGTGATTCAGTCAGAGTAGTTCAACACGTGCATGCATTTGGGGCTTAACCTTGTGAATGTGATATTTCATCTGTAAGGTTTCAGCAGTTTGCCTTCATAACTGTTTTCTGTGGTTTTCAATGTGGTCCCAAGCTCTTTTTCATGACAGGGTATTGCATACTGCTTGCCTATAACCTTCAAACAGATTTACAAAGGGATGGAGGGCGGTTCAATTGATGATGAATGATGAAAGTAGGCTGGCAACCCTGACATTCTCACCCCAGTTTGTCTGGGGCACTTGCTTCTGATTTACTACAGAAAGCAATCTCTGGAAGCTTTTATTGGCCATCTACCACACCTCAAGCTGAGACATATAAACTGCTTCAGAACGTTTGTTTCACTTTCCTTAAAATGGCAGCCCCTGCTGGGCTCTGCCTTGGCGATAATCTCAACTAACAGTATGTACTTGGTAGCAGGCTTGCGCTTTGTGCCTGACGTGCTGATGTTTTCTTGAAAAACAAATGCCCCCTTTTGTCAGGAGAAGTCAGGGGAGGGGGAGAAAGTGTTTGGGGCCAGTTGGGTTAGCTGGCATATATGAATAGCCCTTCTAAAAAATAACAATAAAAAAATCACTCCTGAAATCTTGTGACTTTGTGCAGGGCAGGCTCTCCCTATTGGAATCTCATTGAATAATGCAAGCAAGCCCAAGTTGGGCACTGAAGTGAATGTGTGAGGACTTAAACTGGGAGGAGGAAATTCAAGCTCAGCTCTCAATGTCTTCAGATGCATTGGTTCCACTTAGATCTTTGAATATGATCACAGTTCCTGATGGTTGGCGCTTTTAAGGGAGGCTGGCTAGCAAATTCACCTGAATCCATTTAGTAGAAGCCTCCTCTGAATTAGGGATGAATGTGTTTTGGTTTCTCACAGTTTCTAGTTTTTCCAGTCTTCAGTTCATTTCTATACATTTCCTCATTAGTTTGCATTAAAAAAAATTCTCATGAAAATTCATTGGCATGTTAGTGTGAATTTCTAATAGACACATGTCTGTATGCAGTTTAGCAAAGGAAGTTTCTATAATGTACAGTGGACCCTCTGGATACAAATTTAATTCATTCCGGGGGTCTGTACTTACCCTGAAAAGTCTGTAACTGGAGGCGCCGCTTCTGCACATGCGTTCGCGGAGAAAACCAGAAGTATGCACTTCCGGGGTTTGCTGTGTTCGCAACCCAAAAGTTACATATCCAGAGCGGTACGTAACTGGAGGGTCCACTGTAATGCATTTTTGTATGTTATTTTCACAAATATCTGTATTTTTATGCACATTTGATCCGAGTATATTCATTTTTGTATGCAGTGCTTTGCTGGAGAACTGCGTTGCACAATTTGTAGAAGTGTGAATTTTGAAGGATAACTCTATTTTGGTCCTTGAATTGGTCCTTGAATTGTAAAGTGTGAACTAAATCAAATTTCTCCCTAGCTCCTATTCTGAATGCAGAAAGCTCAGAAACAAACTTACTACATGTGGAGCCATTTGGGGTGGTGCTTCTGTACATGCTCCCATCCACTCCCCAGTTAGACTCACACATTTGCTCAAATGCTTGAATAGGTCTACACATTTATTTTACAAAACCAGATCTTGGATACAATAACTTCTTGATTACAGTTCAGGAGATGTGGAATCATGGTCTGGACACAGGCAACTGAGACCGATTTACCAGTGAAGTTAATTCTCATTTTGATATCAAAGTATGTGAAATGTGTAGGCCCTCAAAATAATCTACTGCACAGGAGTGTCATGGAGACAAAATAGAGCTCATGTACTGAGCTCCAAGGAGGCAAGATACAAATGTGAGTTGATAACAATGAGAGGAGTAGAAATATTCTAACACAGACATAGGCAAACTTGGCCCTCCAGATGTCTTGGGACTACAACTCCCATCACCCACAGCTAACAGGACCAGTGGTCAGGGATGATGGGAATTGTAGTCCCAAAACATCTGGAGGGCCGAGTTTGCCTATGCCTGTTCTAACAATATATTTGGTATTAAGTAGAACAGAGAATAATATTGAGTAACTTGAGTCAATGGGTTGTATCCAGTGCTAGTCATCCTTGAAAAGAGTTAGTCAAGTCCATTAATTTCAGTGGGTCTACTCTGAATAGCATTGGATACAACCCAAATATTTTGTATGTATTTGTTCACATCCTTGTAATATATCTATAGGTAATTTTGTATTATATTTGATAAAGATATTATACACCTAACACAATCTAATGAAAAATAAAATTGTGAATAAAAAAGCTATAATTGGGGAGTCTGCAACTATTTTCTTTACTCTTTGCTCTTCAACTCTCATTTATGTGGTTGCAGACCAACTTAGGTCTCTCTCTTGCTACAGAAAGTATGGGTATAAACTATCCAAATAAAAGAGCTCATCCTTTGATATCCTATTTATCCCTTCCCCATCAGCAACATAATTTTGAATTGTAGGAACCCAGTTTTAGTGGAAGGCCATTATTATTACTTAAATTAAAGGTTTCTCAGTCTTCTCAATTCTGACGATATTTTCTGAATTTTCTCATACTTCCCTGTTCATACAATGTGTCAGGTAGGGGCAGAGAATCCCGACCCTTCCCATAGCTCCGGCTAATGCTGCAGCTACCCAGACAAGAGCTGCAATATAACTAAAATGCATAGTGGCCGATTCATTTGTCATGTCAGTTAATTTGCAATAGGGTGCTAAAAAGAGACAGGGAGAAAAAGTGCAAAAGTCCTTGGTTATTTAAAGAAATGTTAATTATCGCAACTTACAACACGCTCTCCTACTCACGAGATCTTGTCTGGAGGTGATACATGACATGCTGAAAATTCTTGTGCAGATTTTTATTTCTTTTGAGAGACTAATATCAGTGATTTTTGAGGAAGTTTAGAAAGCCAGGTTTCAGAGAAGTCTGAATCCATGATGATGTTTCCTGCTGGCAATGCAGAATATTAATGAAGCATCAGACATTACAGTGACATTGCTTAGGCACTGAGGGATCATTTTGGTACTCAGCATGCACTGTATCAGAAAACTTTATTATTATTATTGACATCCGTAGGAGGGCCCGACACTTGTGAAACTTAATCAGGATCATAGAGATGGCTTTTGTCTGTCTTTTGTGGTAGCGGAAAGCTTGTGGGTCGTACATTGTGTTTGACAACACATTAAATAGAGGGAGATGCATCGTGGGGATCATCTGTTAGCTTTCTGGCAGCTGAGCTGAATATGTGATGGCCAAGGGGATGTCGTTTTCATTGGTACTCTGCAGAACTTGGGTGTGTGGAGTTTTGTTGGAATGGCATTGTTATTAATTATTGGGTTGCATCCAATTGTGTCCTTCTGTTGATCAAAGGCTCTTTGATCCAGCGGAGGCTTTTGTGAGCTGAAAGGGGGAAGGGAGGAGACTCTCACAAATTCCTCCTTTCTCCTGCGTTCCCCTGCACCACCTTTCACATCTTCCCAAAGCCCCCCTCTGAACCTTCTGGAACAGATTTTGAGGGAGACGGACTGCAGAGAGAATAGTTGAAAATCACCTTTACTCTTTCTGCTGTTGGAAGCCTCTCCTGAATCCAAGAGCCTTTTCATCAGCAGAAAGGTGCAGTTGGATGCATAAAAAAGAGGCAACCTTAGTTTTTTAAGGCATTCTGCCTTGGGTCTTGGAAAAGCAGTACTGTACACAAATGCTTTAGATTAATGGTGTGCAGTTTATATTCTCTCTAAACAATATTAACAAGAACAGCAAGCTATGGTACTAGCGAGGCAAGGCAAGGCAGCTACCTCAGGTTGCAGCTTGCTAGAGGGTAGCAGCTGTTTTTCCTAAGAACTTTGGCCATTCCCCTTGGTGGAGGACAGACCTCTGTATGTTATATGACATGACATGTTCTTGGCCCCATAAACTAGCCTGCTTCCTCAGGTGTGAGAAAAGATACTACCTCATCACCAGTGTTGAATTAAGATTCAACTGCCGGTATAGTCAGTTTCTGAGGAGGGACTTCAGGCAGCAAAATGTATTAGGCTGGCCCTCTTTGAAGGCCTAGCAAAATAAACCCTTTGAATTTAAAAAAGGGAGAAAAAGGGAGAATTGTGAGATTGAGAATGTTGTGTGGTGAGAAAGTTGGCGGAGCAAATTATTTTAAAGAAAGCATTTTTATATTGTTAAGCCCACTATGGGGAAAAGGGGATTGTAGAGGCAAATGAGATTGTATGCACAAGCCCAGCATTGCTTCCTGGGGGGACGGAGCCTGCTGTGAGAGGGCCACAACAGCCTCCCACCCCAAGATGGGTAAGCAGCCATTTCCACATAAATCACAACAAGATCTAAAAAAAACCGAGCAACAACTCCCACAGCAAACTGCTCCAGACACCCCAGCCCAAAATGTGCAGTGGCTGGGATGGAACCAGCAAGTTTGAGCCTCCTCGCCATCCATGCATTCACCATGTACACATGGGAAAGGCAAAAACAGGGCCAAACAGTGACATAGGTATGTCTGGTGCCATAGCAGAAGAGAGGAGGAAACAGGAGTTTGACAGGTAGGAAACTATAATGGCAAATTGCTCAATTCTTATCTGGCCATGAAATGTCACAAATGCCCTTAATATTTTATCTAATTCCAGCTTGTATTTTGTTTCCATCTGCCTCTAGGTACATTTTTTCTTCTTTCTTGCAGAGAAAATAGATTGTGAAGGGTTTTCTTTTTTCTTTTTAATAAAGAGGTAATGATATTTAAAACGAGCACTTTTCACACACCCTGTTTCAATATTTCCTTTGAGAAGCAATGCTGCTTTTATCCTACAAATGTCAAGATTCCTCTCAGGTGTTTTGAGCTGTACAGATGAGTTCCCTTATGACCTTCTAGCAGGAGGTAATGATTTTCAGTTTTGCAGTGGACAAGGTTGCTAATATAAAAAAATTGCTTGGGTAAGATCAAATTGCTATGCCAGGGAAGTGATAAATTGATTATCCATATTACTACTGATGACTGGTTTGCTTAATGCTATTTGAAGTCAACATTAACTTACTAAAAGTGTTGAGATCAAACCAGAACATTCCATGCGTTTTACTCTTCACAGTTTTGTTGTGTGATAGGGTTTTCTACTTACTGGAATCTAGATGAGGTGTGGGGAACCTTTAGCTTTCTAGATGTTGCTGAACTACAACTCCTATCACCCTTGGCTGTTGACCATGCTTGCTGGGGCAGATAGGAGCAGTAGTTCAGCTACATCTGGGGGGGAGGGAAATGATCTAGACATCTGATCTAGACTTTCCTCCATTGAAATACTATTGTATGTAATGGTTCATGAACTACAGGCTGGCTAAAACGTGGTGTATAATCTAAGATCTATGCAGTTCAAAACAGAGCTGAAATGCACATGGTTAGCAAAGCCTTCCTCAACCCAGTTCCCTACAAATATTTTTACTTACAACTCCTACCAAGAAGGATTCTAGGAGTTGTAGTCCAAAACATCTGGAGGGCACTAGGTTGGGGAAGATTTGCAGATAGCTTAATTTTTTTCTTTCCTTGTTATTTATGCTAAGAATGCAACTTACTTTTCTGGGAACAAATATAATTTACACTATGAATATACCCAGCTGTATTGAACATTGTACCGTCTGCTAATGAAATACTGCTGTTTCTTGTTCATAAAAGGCAGAGGGGGTGAAATCGACCAAGCAATTGCAGTGTGCCACTTGTGGCATCAAGTAGCTTTCTTTATTGGCAGTTTAATGTGCTGAAATTATGCATGGATTATGTTGCACTCTGCAAACAATTTATGCCTGAGTGACCACATTGGTTTCTGCCGTTGGATGGAGTTAGATGGTGTGGCCTTTTGTTTTATTAAGACCATTGGAGCCTTGAACATTGCAGATGATGATGCTATGCGTTGGCATAACTTTGTATTGATTGTCAAATAATAAATTGGTTGAGGAGAAAGCCATTATATAATTGAAGATTTCCTATTTTTGCTTCTTTAGAAAGAAATGGAAGCAGTGAATGTGTCTAAAACTATAGTTGCTGTTTGTCTGTTCTTTACAACATTCTTCTGGGGAGTGTAAAATTCAATGCGGGAAGCTGTCAAGATCCACAGCCATTACAATTTATTTGTCCTATAGAACAGAAAATTTAAATTTTATTTGTAACATTGTGATTGGAAATTGTCATGAGAGTAATACAATGTTTGCTGCTACTTCTCCACTTTGAAAATAAGAGCATTTCAAATGGGTGACTTGAAATGGGCTGTGAGCCAGTCGAGTGGATAAAAGCATGAAATGATGAAATTCAGTGACCATCACTACTACAAAAAATCTCATTTGAAGTTGGTTCTCCTTAATTAAATTCTTAACCGTAGGCATGCACAGCACATTTCATTAGGGTGTGCACCCAGGAATTTTTTTAAGGCAAACATTTATTAAACACATAATCATAAAGGAAATTGTTTTTATCCATCAAACAAACAAGGGAAACTAAAACTAAAACAACTAAACTTTACTTAAAAAATACAAACTTAAAAAAAAAGAGACACAAAATACCTCCCCCCCTGTACAGATAACTAGGCTAATCTAAAGATACAGTTAGTTTTAATGATCTTTATCTTCAATCAGATAATGAACTAACCCAAACTGACCAAAGCAGATTCAGGTTACTTCATCTTCCTGTCCTAGACAATGAGACATCACTCATCAGGTGTGAGCAAAAATTGGCGATCCAAGCTTGGGTGGAAACAGAGTGATGAGATAGAGACAGGCAGATGAAAAAGGCTGCAATGGATCTGCAGCTTTTGGCTTCGCTGCTTCCAGAAATAGACGCAGGTGGAAGGTGCAGATCCATTCCAGCCTTTTCATTCCTCCTACATCTTTCTCGGTTTGCTCCCCTCCTTCTCCATTCCCCTTTTGTATCTCCCTCATGAGTTGTGGCAGCTGAGGGAGCTGACTTGCTGCTCTGTACTCTCCTCCTGACCACAATCCTCATATAGTATTTTAGAAAAGCATTAT
Organism: Podarcis filfolensis; assembly: GCF_964270895.1. Lineage (NCBI taxonomy): Eukaryota > Metazoa > Chordata > Lepidosauria > Squamata > Lacertidae > Podarcis > Podarcis filfolensis. The sequence continues at coordinate 26,454,047 of NC_139604.1, read as the reverse complement.
GGTGTGCCTGGGCACACCGGACACACCCTGAGCGCTTGCCTATGTTTTTAACCTAACAAGATTATATGTTCTGCAACCTTGTTTTCTCCAATGCTTTTAATAACTCCTGATGATTATTTATCAGCACAATCCTATGCATATCTACTCAGAACTAAGCTCTATTGATTTTAATGGGTCTTACTCCTTGTTAAAAAAAATTCTAGATTGCAGACTACTTGGCTAGATTTTAATAATAAACCCTATTGTGGGCAGGTTCTTTTTTGCTTTGGAGTCATCCAGAAATCCTTGGTTGTAGATGAGAGATACTTTTTTTAAAAAAAACACACACCCCAAAATAATTTCAAAGTGTTCTGGTATCATTGTCTACATGAACTTCATTGACCTAGTATTTTACATAGGCATGCCTTTTTATATTGATGCAAACTTCGTGATTCTAGGACAACTGCGTATATGTGAAACTCTACAATTTGAACAAATCCAAAATTATTTAATTTTTAATAATAATAATAAACTGCATTTGTTCTTTGATTTTTTTTGTCTTAAAGTGCATTAACAGATTTTTTTGTGTGGTTTAACATTAAAACCAGCAGCAGAAATGGATCTAGGATGTAGGCACACCCTCATGTTATATAAATATAGTGTGTGTGTATGTGTGTGTGTGGAGTGATTTTCTAACCATCTTCAGATATCCCCCTCCCTGTAATTGCACATTTGTAAAATTAAATATTGGATTGGCTGCCAAGAGTAATCAGTGTGCTTACAGTGTTGCAGAACTGGGAATCTTTTGGTTGCAAGAAGCAGTCTTGTATAGATTTTCAAAATGGATCATTTTGCTCTAGAGCATGTATTCAACTGTCACAAAGCAATAGAGCTATCTGCAGTATCTGAAGGAAATTGCATGGTCCCTGCCAAGAAGATGATTTATTATCCCAGGATAAAAATTCTTACGTAGTTAAAGAAACATCTGGGCAAATGAAAATAGAGATTAAGGGACAGTGTAATGATGAGACTAGACAGGTTTTATAGTGGGCTTTTGAGCCTCTCTCACCCCTCCCCTCCCCACAATTCTGTGTCCTCCCCTCAGATGTGACTTTTCAATCAAGTGGCTATAAAAGCCTGATGAAAAGGAAAGGTTTAAGGACTTGCTGGAGTGCAAGTCATGGGAGGCTTGCCTCCTGGAATAAGCAGACTCCAATATTTGCATATACGCCTGAAAATTGCCACAGCTTGTTTTCCCTCATTGTTTTGTTAGGTTCCCAAATGCAGCAGAGTACCCTCCCACCTTGCTTTTCTCTTTGAACCTCTAGCATCCATAGACAGCCAAGCCAGACTGGGCTGATCAGTAGGCAGAAAAGGGCCCAAATGAAACTGCATTCAGCTAAATGGTAAAATAAGCTGCTCACCAATATTTCCAGCAAAGCGCTCCGTAGTTGAAAGCTCTGAAAAAAAACGCTTGTCTTCAGTACTGGAGAACTGCATTGAGGCCACACTGCCAACCATGGTTACAGACCTAGGTAGACTTTTGGTATGACTCAAGCCCCTTTTCTGGGGGGTTTCATGGGAATATGTTTTAGTTGAGCAGTTAAAAACCATTGAAAACATCTAAGCACAATGAATGCACATCTAAATCAAATTCAAGAACAGAAAAGAAATTCAGTCCTACCATATGGTGCCCTTGGACAAGGGATTTGTGACCTTCCTCCTCTTCCTCTGCTCTGTGATGTTCCTTCATTCAATTAAGGAATCATCTTTATCAGTTGGCTCTAGACAGAGTAGAGCATCCTTCTGGGGGAGCAATGTGGCTTTCGCCATATGGGTGGGTCCACCTGTAGGTGGTACATGTATGGTAGTTCTTTGTAGGAGTGACTGGGAGGATGTGGAAAGCAGTGAGAACATAAAAACAGTCTGCTAGATCAGGTCAATGGTCCATCTAGTCCAGCATCCTGTCTTCACAGTGGCCAACCAGATGCCTGTGGAAAACCAGTGGGCAGAACATGAGGACCCTCCTGTGGTTTCCAGCAACTGGTACTCAGAAGCATTGCTTCCTCCAACTGTGGAAGTAAAGTATAGGCATCACGGCCAGTAGCCATCAATATCCCTCTCCTTCATGAATATGTCTAATCTTCTTTTAAAGCTATCCAGGTTGGTGGGCATCATGGCCTCCTGGGGGAGCAAGTTCCATAGTTTGACTATGCACTGCATGAAGAAGTGGTTTCTTTCACCTGTCCTAAATTTTCCAACATTCAGCTTCATTGGATGTCTACAAGTTCCAGTCTTAGGAGAGAAGGAGAAAACTTTTCTCTACCCAGTTTCTCCATGCCCATGCATATTTTTATAAAGTTATATCATGTCACCTCTTACTTGTCTTTTCTGTTAACTTAAAAGTCCCAAATGATACACTCTTTCTTCATGGGGAGTTGCTCCACCCACTGGCAGAGGAAGAGGAGTGCGGGGGGAGCACACCGCCCCCTGCAGCGTGATCCCGGTAGGGTGCCATCATGGCTGTCCCCCCACCGGTGCTGGGCGCCACGCCCCCACGGGCGACATGCCACGCCCCTGTGGGCGGCACGCCACACCCCCAGGAAGTGCGCCATGCCCCTGCGGGCAATGCGCCACACCCCTGGGACGTGCACCAGCCCCGCCCCACCTGCTCTCTGCCCCCCGGTGCTGGAGCATGAAGCTCCGCCACTGCCTCCACCCCCTTGATCATTTTGGTCCCTTTGCTTGCCTTTGGCTCCTTTCAGCTTTTATGGATTCTAAATGACAGTACCTTGCCTCACCTGCAACTTTTCATTCTTTGTTGGGAGCCTCCAATAACAGTTGCAACTTTCTCTCCTTAGAATGAGCTGGAATCCTTTCTCAGGGCAGCTGTTTTTGCCTGTGTCAATGACAGCCACGTGCGGTCTCACTTTCTGTTCCTCATCTCAGGTCCACTCCCCCCTGTGTTTTTGTTGCCATTTGGTGTTAAAACTTAACCACACAGCACATAGTACAGGCATACTTCAGTTTATTGCAATTTGCTTTATTGCACTTCACAAATACAGTGCTACCTCTGTTTGTGAACGGGATCCGTTCCGGAGGCCCGTTCGCAACATGAAAAGAGCACAACCCACAGTGGTGCGTTTGCACACGCGCGGGTTGCGATTTGCTGCTTCTGCACATGCGCGAGCGGTGAAACCCGGAAGTAACCCTTCGGGTCGCCGCGGGACGTAACCTGAAAGAACGTAACATGAAGCAAATGTAACATGAGGTATGACTGTATTGCTCCTTATGATGATGCAAATGCAGCTGTAGGTGGTCCAGATGCTTCCAGAGGAAGGAAATCTCCCACCACTTCTCTTCTTCTGGCCATGGGAGTTGAGTTGGCTAGGGTTGGAGCTGGGTATATCATAGTGCAAACATGACTTTTATATGCACTGGGAAGCAAAAAAATATATTGTGTGACTCGCTTTATTACAATATCCATTTTATTGTGGTTGTCTGGAACTGAACCCACGATACATCAGAAGTAGGCCTGTACTTAATGGCACCCTGATAACGAATATCCTCTCTGGGGAGGTGCTAGATTAAAGTAGGTGAGCTGACGATATTCCACGTGGAACTAATTATCATCAACACAATGTCCAGCAGAGACATGGGGGCCTCACAGGTTGCCGTAGCAAACAAGATGATAACATCTCGCTTTCTGTTCACTGTTTTTTCATGCATACTCTCTTTTGACAGGCATCATGAGAATCACCAAGGCAGCAGATGGTCTATGCACAGTTCCCTCAAGCATAAAACAACATTTCTGTACTTGTTGTCAGGACCTTAAATTGCACACTGTTCTATTTGATTATTTTCAAACTCTAGGATTGGCCGTAGGGGCTCAGATGAGAACTATTTGCATATCATGGAGAGGGAGCAAAAGCTGAATTGAAGTGGCAAGCAACTGGGCTGAAACGAAATCCTAGGTAAAAGCCACAAAAAATTAATTCTTCACCTCAGTTTTGACTGTGGCGCGTTTCCACAAAAGCAATGACCCCAGTAGAGTCCTATGAAATCTGATTAGGTTGAGCTATTTTCAACAAAAATTGAATAATTAAGGGATTTCTACAACATACGGACATCTTTTAAAAAACAAATAAAAAACACTTCTATGAAGGTTTTAGTTCAATTGTGGGCTAAACAGTATAAATAGCAAATGCATTCATTATGCACAATGTTACTGCATTGAATATCAAATGAATGTAATATATTAGTTCCTTACAGAAAATGCTGTTTTCATTTTTTTTAAATTCCATTTGCTATGCAAGAAATTTTCCAAGACACAATTGATAATGTCAAGTTCAAATCTGCATTCAAGTATGGAGTAAATACTGTTCAGCTGGATCCACGCAATGCTTAAAAAGAAAGAAAGAAAAGATTTATAAACCCAGCGGGCTTAAACATATTTGTTTCATTTTGTATTTTGCTCTAAGCTTCACATTTCCACTGCTTACATATTCAGAGTTGCTGAGGGTAAAAGGGAATACACACACACACACACACACACACACACACACACACACGATGTTAAACATAAAGGAATTAGAATTACAGCTGCAACAAAAGGGACCATCGTTTCCAGGGGGAAAGAAAATTGTGAAGAAAATGTTTTAGGGGCGATGGCATCCAGTGTGTAATAGTGTTGTGAAAAACTAACGCACAACTTCTCATTACCACATGAATTTTAATCTTGCTCAGAATGGTTTTCCTCTGAGCGCTAATCCATACTCAATCAAAGTGCACAGCTTTTTCTGAGTCATCACCCCCGTACTGTAGCATGTGGGAATTACAGCAATAAAACATGCCATTTTATGCCCCTGGTTCAGTTTCCCTGCATCATAAGCAAGTTGAATGTCAGCACCAAACTTTCTAATTGCATTGCAGGAAGGAGCTAAAGATTTTGACTTCAGATAATACTTGGAATTTTATAGGGCACAGTTGTATTATTGACCACTGGTGGGAGTGTTAGTGGGTGTAAAGGGAAGTCCCTCTATAATTTTGGGGAGTAATTATCCTTAATTTAGAATTTAATGAGGATATTTAGAAGCTGCTTTGGCTGGGGCCTGTTGGGTATCCGCAGTTAATCATTAACACACATTAACTGCTTTTGATTTCCCCATCACCACCATTATTACCTTTTGTACATTTCTATTACCACAACCATAGAGAGCTCTCCAGGATCACAGAATAAGTGTATTTGTGGGTGTATAAAGTAGCATCCAGGGAAGTCATGTAACAACCACCATCCAGAAGGAAAAACAAAAACCCTCCATCAATGCTAGAGATCACAAAAGCCCTAAATTCTTCACGGAGGTCAAGTTTATGCTATCTGTTGTTATGAAGGGAATAGTTATTCGTATTGCAGCAAAATGATTGACTGAAACTGACAGGACTTTTGTCCCTCAGATTTTTAAAAGCACTCCTTTAGAAATGAATTAAAATGGCTGCAGCCTCTGGTCAAGGATATTTGTACACTGTGACTCTTCACATGAAGGCCTTTTGCAAATAATCTGTAACTTCAAATCTGTATGTCTTGTGTGTACACATATAGCCCTTTGGCTTTGATGGTGTTGTTGCTGTCACATAATACTTACTCTCAGTTAGGCACTTTACAATATGCAGGCTACATGGGCATGTTAAAAAAAGGAGAACATTTCCCCCCATTTTAATGTTAAAGAAGTTTACTCAGAAGTAAGACCCGCTGATTTCTGTTATTGATTTATTGCAGTCATGCCCCACCTTTCCTCCAAATACATCATGGTTCTCTCCCCCATTTCTCAGCAAGTCCGTGAGGGAAGCTGGACTGAAAGATAGCTAGTGACTATTTCCCCATTTTCAGAGTGTAAGACTAGGGATTTCAGTAACTTGCAATGATATCTGTGGCAGGAGCAGCTTGTGTGTGTATGTGGATTGGTCGCCTCCCAGCACTGGTGTCACTGCAGTTTACCAGGGTTGGGGTGATGAGGTGGCAGGGAGCTTGGTGCTGTGTGGACACACCAATGGGAACTGACCTCCACACCACACCTTGCTAGAGACTTACTTTTTTAAAAAAAGAAAAGAAAAAGCTAAGAGTTGGGGTCCCCTGTCTGGGGGCACCAATGAAGACCTTCACACACACTGGGCTGGCAACTCTTGGTATGTGGTACATTTCAAATTATAAATGCATTTAATCCAGTATGTTTCATATGTCTCTCACATTTGGCTAGAGAGGTTAGCTACCAAGACACCTGTTGTTTATTACATGGGAATACACGAAGCTACTTTATTATTGGTGTCAAAACTACCATAATGGTAGAGGAATGTTTTGTTTTTGTTATTCCTTAATAACAAAACTGGTTGCTCACCCAGTGTCTTTTGAGCTGTAGCCAGGACCTCCATGGGCATTTTGACATACTGTGCAGGCTTACCTGTACCACCTTTCCACTTCATTCAAGACGTACAGCTATGAGCTGTGTCATTGCTGGACATTTCACTAAATGGTTCTGTTATTCCCACCTTTTATCTGACAAATTCACCCCTTACATAAGCAAGAATGAGATATGCAGTGCAATGCAACAAATTTATTAGATATATACAGCAAACAAGGGTTTCAAGATAACATTGTGGACATAAGCAAATGGCTTCTGTATTCTAGCATCTTATTTATTACTTTGCAGTTCCCATAATGCTAATCTAAGCAACCCTGCTTCACAACCCACTTTCCACAACTCTCCACAGTCAACTCTTTCTACCGAACTCCTAACTCAGATTGACCTTCAGCTGTCTCACCACTTACATTCAAAATCACCCGCTTTCATACTGTCAACCAATAACCCCTCCCCACCAACATTTCAAATCCACTCTCTTTCCCTTCCAAATTAACATTGCCTTAATTCTACTACTATACTTACCTTTATTATGTTATACCTTAATACATGTGTATATAACTTTAAATACAAAACAAAAAATTTTTTTTCCTTCCAGTAGTATCTGAAGAAGTGTGCATGCACACGAAAGCTCATACCAAGAACTAAATTAGTTGGTCTTTAAGGTGCTACTGGAAGGAAATTTTTTTTTTTGTTTTGACTATGGCAGACCAACACGGCTACCTATCTGTAACTTTAAATACAAAAACACTGAACAACCCATGCAGTTTTATGTTTCTCCTACATATACTGGCCAAGCTACTGCACATGTCTGGCTAATTTTCAGCCTTGCAATTTTATATGATTTTGTAGTATTGAAGCTATGGATTAAAGGGGGCTGGGAACTGAGAGGGGCTCATTACAATTACTTGAATAACCAGCCCCAGCATGTGTTTCACTTTTACAGCTATAAAAGAGAAAAGAAGTAGGCAAACAAATGAGCCCACTCAAATAGACTGTGTGTTTTGCTTTGGGGCTGTTTTGCAAGTACTCAGAGGTATTTGGGAGAGATGACTTTGAAGAAGCTAGCAATTTTGAAATGACTTTCTTATGTGGTGCTATGTACATCGTTGCCAGATTAGATATTGATTTAATTGCTATATTTTACCTTAGCAATTCCTAGATTCCCACCAGGAAGAAAGAAACCTCAGGGATATTGCACACCATATTCTTTCTTAATGTTGCAGGTAGCATGGTTGGCCTGTGGAAGCATTTGTTTATCAGATTTATTCTTCCTTCAGCTTGCCACCTACAAAGCCCAGTAGGACCTGTGGGCAGAGTACAAAAAAACTATTGTTATTTATTTCATCTACGAACCACTTCCTAAGAGGCATCTCAAAGATTTACAATACAATAAAAACATACCGTATATGAGACAATTACATGTATAAAAATAAAAATAAAAATGAGAGACAATAAGGTACAGAACAAAGGAGCAAATGCATAGGTTGGAAATTGCATTTGAAATAGATTAAATCAATCTCCACTTAGAAAGCTTGTTGAAATACAGAAGTTTTCAACAAGTGCCTAAAGAACAACAGAGATGGCACTTGCCTGATGACAGTTGAAAGGAGTTCCAAAGGTTGGGTGCCACCACCCGAAAGGCCTGGCTCTGACAATTTCCAGAATGGACCTCCTGATGAGATGGTATCTGATAGCGACCCTCAATGCTGAACACATTGATCAATTAGGTGTATAGGAAATGAGGCAATATTTTAGGTACCTAGATACAAGCAAATCATTAAAAGTTTAATCAAACATACGAATGTTGTATTGCAGGACAGACTGATGAATTGGAACAAGCTATTGAGCCATGGCCTGATCCAAGGTGGGTTACAGCAGGGGCACTAAAGGTAAAGGTAAAGGGACCCCTGACCATTAGGTCCAGTCGTGACCGACTCTGGGGTTGCGGCGCTCATCTTGCTTTATTGGCCGAGGGAGCCGGCGTACAGCTTCCGGGTCATGTGGCCAGCATGACTAAGCCATTTCTGGCGAACCAGAGCAGTGCACGGAAACGCCGTTTACCTTCCCGCTGGAGCGGTACCTATTTATCTACTTGCACTTTGACGTGCTTTCGAACTGCTAGGTTGGCAGGAGCTGGGACCGAGGAACGGGAGCTCACCCCGTCACAGGGATTCGAACCGCCGACCTTCTAATCGGCAAGTCCCAGGCTCTGTGGTTTAACCCACAGCGCCACCTGCGTCCCTACCTGGGCACTACCACCATGCAAATATATGGTAAAAAGATTGAGAAATTGGTCCCTAAATGCATGTTTTGGTTAAAAGAGGATCCTGTGGAAAAGACTGAAGATACCTGCTATAAATACAACTTGTTAATTAAAGAATGAACCCAATGTGCTTTGTTTCCCTGCCAAAATCCCTTAGCAGAACGTCTGGCCACTTCAGTGTATCATAGGCACTTTCTGCCCATGTGGTCCAAAAGTCAATCAGGATCCAGGGAGGGAAAAAATCCTGTGCAGCTCCAAATCGAAAGGTAATCAATATCACCCATTCTGAATTAAAGGCAGCCCAAATGTGACTGGAGGGAGGGGAGGTGGAAATAGGCAGTATAAGATGGCTCCCTCACCAAACAAAACCACCACAAACACATTGGCCCCATTTTGATGTCTCTTTAAATGAAGGAGTGGAGAGAAAAAGCCTAAGTTTGCAGTGGGAAAACTATCCAATTAACTGTGTGGTTGCAAGTTAGTTGCTTGCTTTTATTATGTAAATAGCAGGAAAGCCTGAGCAGTCAGAGGAGCATAGAGGATGGGGAATGGAAGTGTGACTCCATCTTTCTCTGTCTTGGTCCTGAAGGGGAACCCCACCCCCTCTGAAGTTGCTTATTTGCATTTCAAGGGATGCTCCCCTCCTGATCTACCAAAGTCCTGAGGCTGCTCAGCCTTTCCTGCAGTTGCTATCTGCATAACAAAAACATGCCTTTTAATTGCAATCCTGAAATTAACATTTTCTGTAGTTTGGTCTAAGAGAGACAGAATTGGGGTTTCATAAATGACGTTTCCTGTCTTAATACTTGCTCACCTGAAACATATTGGGTGAGATCCACCTATGCACATGACTAACATAAATATCACCTAAGGAAAGCTAAACAAAAAGGAACAGTGTCTTAACATATTGATTAAAGTACCTTCACTGAAAAAACACCAAGATAGCTTTGGAGAGTCATAGAATTCTTCCTCAGGCTGGTTGTCAGACAACTACAACAAACCAGATAAGGATTCTAAAACATGCAAGGAGCCTCTACAAATCCAGCTGCTGTTGGTGGTCATGCTACAGCATTCACTAATGGCAGCCTCCAGATCAAGTGCAAGGCAAGCTCCACATAGAGCACATTGAAGTAATTGGTTTTTGCATGGCTGGAATCTAGCCTACTGTACAAAAGTAAGAGTAATGTCTGTTGTCCTGTTTTACTTCTAACCTTCACCACTGACATGTATCTGTAGGAAGGAATGTAGCCCTCAGACTAAAAAAGTTCCCTCACCCCATTTCTTCCTTTTGTTTCATAACTTAGTATTTTCATTGTTGTTGTTGTTTAGTCGTTTAGTCATGCCTCAGCTTCACAATCTGTCCTTCCAGTGAGCCCTCAGGGCTGATTTCCTTAAGAATGAAAAGTATTTTCATTGCTTTTTATTTTATGAATGTTAGCCAACTAGAGAACTTCATGCTGTGGGTTAGCATACAAATGTCACAAGGAAACAAATGTTATTGTTTTAAGAAGATAATGATTGCAGAGTTTGTGCCCTGTGGAAAAGACTGTTGTATACCCCAAAATTACTGGGGTTAGGGCTTCATATAATAAAATTATTATTCTCACTGCAAGAAGTGATGTTACAGAGAACCAGGCAGAGGGCCTTCTCAGTAATGGCTCCCACCTTGTTGAATGCTGTTTCGTTAGATTCCAAAGAGATAAACAACTATACAACTTTTAGAAGACATCTGAAGGCAGCCCTGTATAGGGAAGTTTTTAATATTTGATGCTGCATTATGTTTTTATATTATGTTGGAAGCTGCCCAGAGTGGCTGGGGCAACCGAGACAAATGGGTGGAGTAACAACCACCACCACTAGGGAACCTCATAAGCATAAGTTTATTTGCTGAGGAAACCTTTGCTGCAGGGAATATATCCCAGAATGCACCCAGTGTGTTTTGGGAGAAGGCTAAATGATTATTTATTTAAGAGCATTTGTTCACAGCTTAATATTTAGAAAATCTCTTAAATGGTGATGATAAGCAAACTGCCTTTCAGGAAGCTTGGCCCACCATTTGCTGAAGTTGTCATGGTAGAGTCCTTGTTGCACTTTTGAGAGAATCCAAAGCTCCTTGCCGTTATACAGTTTGAAAAGCATGGCAAAGATGATGCTTGTGTTTCAAGCTCAATTAACATAAATGTATATAGAAATAGCTCAGCTGTTATTTTCTACACATAAAAAACCCAACCAAGACCACTATTTGCAGGGTCTTAATGCATATCCAAGTATACATCTCGGTACATGATTCTCCATTTGGGTGCTATAATTTCTACAATGAACCATTCAGTATCAGTATCAAACTTTATTTCGGTCACAGACCATCATAAGATAGAACCATTCAGTATTATACATGAAAAATGAGCATCGATTGAGAATTATAATCCATCTTTGTACTGGAAGCTGAAAACAACAGCAAAGAACAATGTTTCACGGAGTCCCCTGCATTATTTCATTGTTCTTTGATATTTTCTTCCTTGCGTGCTGTTAGCATGAGCAGTCTTGTGATGTCATTGTGTCCAGTTGTTTAGAAATAAGCTGGTTGTCCACCATTAAAACATTTTAGGAAAAGTTATTTTACTGGTTTGACTTTTAATATTGTATTTCTACAATGTACAAGGCTTTGTGCTTAGCACCACAGTGAGGTAGTCTGTTGTCCCAAACTTGTTTCTGTTTGATTGTTTGAAAATAGATAAGTGTTTCTATTACTTTTTCATGGAAACATAGATACTGTGGAATCTCTCTCTCCCGCTTCATGTGCTCAAACAATGTTTTAAATGCTTTAACAAGAGCTTGCCTGAAAAAGCTCTGGGACAAGCTTTTGCAACTGAAATAATGAAAGCTTAGCTTGTAGAGCACAGTTCAAGGCTTGGAAACTTCTAAAGGACACAGAAAGCAACTCCCTAAAAAGAATGGACTCCTATCTGAAAAAAATCTATATTTAGCTTCTAGTTCCCAGATCAGTGATTCTATGGTCTCCAAATGACAGCCAGATCAATAAATGCTTCTTAAGACTTCCAAGAAATAAACTTTGAAATGAAAAAGTACAAAAATAATCTCCTTCAAGAACAGAAGTGACCCACATGGGGTAGACTGAGCCCAAGCTCTGGCATAAAGTAAAATAATTTGTTAGCACCTGAGGCATTTGGTTTCTGGTGCTTGCTTATACACAGTAAATTCCCAGAGGGGGAGTATTTGCACAATTTTTTTTTTGTTCACGTCCTGCCATGAATGTATATCAATCATATATTATACTCTATTTCCAAACTTCAAAGGAGAATGTCTGCAGTTATGTAGCTAAGATGGCAGCTGCCACGTGTAAGAGGAAGGGACTGGTGTACTCTAGAGAAACCTAAGGTTTGCAGAAGTACACAGAATTTTTATAATGAAATGGGACGTTGAGAGACCGCTAAGAAAAAAAAGCTGACCAGTTAGGAGGGAGGAATTGAGGGTGGAGAGCAGCTATAAAGAAAGGAGTAGGGAAGAGGCAGAAAGTGATAAAAAGGAGGAGGGAGAAACATATCATTTTCCTAATAGGTCATTTCCTGGTTCACACTTTTTTTTGCAAAAGTAAAATGAATCAGGGGTGGACTTTGGTCTTCCACATTTCAGTGGTGCCCTGTGCGAGGCCAAAACCTGGCATCCCCTGCCTCTTGCCTTCTGTTCTGCTCAGTTCACCATATCATAGTTTTGACACTCTGCAGCACCCCCTAGGTTTGGCACCCAGTGCAGCAGCACTGGTCATGCTGTGCTACATCTGCCTCTGATGGCATTGTGCCCCAGGATGGAAACCCCTCCTTCAAAACAACCCCCCCCCCCGAAAAAGTAGCAGGAAGGAAATAATTATTGTGCTTTCTAATTCAGTTCTTATTTGGAGTCAATGTTTAAAAAAATTGCTCATGCAAATTCCAAAGGAAATGTAGTTAATTGTCCATATTGCAGGTTGGGCGAGGGTGTGGTGGGGAGACAGTTGCTTATTATAGCCCTGAAGTTTTGTTCACCCTGTATACTGCAAATGTGGTTGTGAGTAGACTGCAGCAGACCCGCAATGTTGTCCAGTGGAATTAGACCCATCCAATTGCAGGTTGGGCACCGGTCTGGAGTTGAGAGAGTACAATAAGCCTACAATGCTTTACATTGCTTTTATTTTTACATTGCAGGTCAGACATTCGGTTGAATGTGTGAGGCCATAAAAGTGTGCTGAGGGTGTGCACTGATTTGATGTCCCTTTCCACTCAATGAAGGAAGGTTGGGAGTAGGAAGGCCTGAAGGAGGATTCTAAGCATGTTTGGTTGAGCTTGCTTTTATGTTTTCTCCTGACTGTGAACCTTATATTTGAACCCCATCTCCTTTTGACCTCCCAGCACGTATGAGGACACTGTTTATGCCTTCACACATTTCGCAGAACCTCCAAAGGCTTTGGCAACAAGGATGATAGCTAAGAGACAATGATGATTTGTGGGAGAATCTGAATCTCCATGTTTAGAATTGTTTAGAATTGTCAGATGTTGACAGATGAATGCAAGTAGAACACAGAGAAAGAAAGCTGCTTTAAGTATTGCACTTGCCATGTAGAATCAAGTGCATTACATTGTAAGTTTCCCCACCTGCGTGACTGAGAACCATTGATTCTGAGTGGGGAAACTCAAAACTTTGTAGCCTTGATTTACTTTGGTGAATGGACCTACATTTGTCAAGAGGATGCCAATCCCATTGCCAAATGTAGCATCTAGGCTGGCTCCGAATATTGTTGGACTACTCATCTCTCACCATTGGCCAAGCTCACTGGGGTTGATGGAGTCCAATAACATCTGGAAGGCTACAGGTCTGCCATGTAAGATAAAACGCTCTTATAATGTATGTTCAGAAAGTGTTTCTGTGTGAATATGATGTAAGTCCTATTGTATTTAAGTGAAGTTACGTTTTTGGTGGTTTGACAAAGAAATACACTGGTATTTAAAGCTTTATTGTTTGTCCCCCCTGCAGCAAGATAATTTCTTGGAAATTGCTATGTATACGTCACATCAAAGAAAGGAATCTATGTAATTATGCAGAGAAATGGTGGAGATGGTAGTCTAATTTTGGCAAAAAGTACTACACAAATGATTTTTTTAACAATGCTTTTTTATGGTAGTCTTTAAGTCCTAATTACTTATTTATCTTCTATGAAATAATTACGAAAATTTTAAGTAGCTAGTTAAGTGTTTTGTCCTGTAATTACTTAAATCTTATATAATTATATGTTTTGAATTGTGCAGCATTGCTGAGTGGATGATTCTCTATTGTTGGAGGAAATAACTCCACTATACAAAGAGATCATGATTGTGAGATCTGATGTGAGGCAATTATCTTCAAAAAGTTAAATATATATATATGCAAAGCAGGCTTGCTGTTCTGTATTTTTTTTCTTTTAATTACATAATGCAAGTGGACAGTGTACCTTTGTTCAAATTTCAATATGTTTTCCTACTTGGCTGGCAAATCTATTTCCTATTACAAAGCTTTACCAATATGCAAGAGCCAAGTACGGGGTGGTGGTTAAGAGTGCTGGAATGGGACTGGTTGGACCATATTCCCCACTTCCCTGACAGCAGGGAAGCTTGCCATGTGACCTTGGGCCAGCCTAAGCTACTTCACAAGATTTTGGCAAATACAAAATGGGGAGTAAGGGAAACCTGCCCTGAACTCTTTGAAGGAATACAAATGTAGTAATAAATAAATGGAATATGTCAGGGAATCAGGAGCAGGAGCACTGGGGAGAGAGGATTGGGAGAGCGAAGGGGAAGAATCCGAGGGCAGCGTAGGGGAGTATGACAGTGGCCCGAGAGATTCCATGAGCTTCTCCAGCGAATCAGAAGATTCCCAGAAGGGGGCGCCAATGGTCAGGGCAAGGGGGGTCCCAGGGGGGACGCACCAGAAACAAGGAGCCAGAGGGGAACCCCAAAGCAGCAGTGGAGGATCGGGACCAGTTTCCCCACCAGAGCGTTGTGGGGGGGAAGAGTCACATGTGTCAGGGGCAGTGTCTCCTCCAGAGAGGGAGTCAGGGCTGACCACGCCTCCAACAGAGGGGAGGTCAGTTGCAGCTAGCCCCCCCGAAGGGGGAAGCAGTGACAGCAGCAGTGGAACGGTCAGGAGGAAAGCTGCTGGCTGGGCGCGCGCGCCAAGTTCAAATGTGCAGGCGCGCGGAACAGCAGGAGACCCGGATGGGGAACCAGCTCCTAAAGCCCGCCGGAGGGAGGGAGAAGGCTCAGGGGAATCAGCGGGAGAAGAGGCTAGAAAGGGCGGAACCCCGGCGGGCAGGCGGACCCAGAGGAGGAAGGAGCAGCGGAGAAGGTGGAGCAAGGCTAGAATCTTAAATTGGTGTCAAGGGGGAGGAGACTCAGACGGAGCATCAGCGGTCTGACACTTGAGACGTGGAGCTGCGCGCTGCGGCTCTGGAAGTGAAACTGAACTTCAATAAAGACTTTTATACTTAGCAACGAAGCAGCGTTGGTCCTTTGTGAGCTGGGACCTAGGGTAGCTCTGACAGAATACAAATGTAGTAATATAATAAATAATGATAGAAGTACAGTCTTACAGGTAGTTCTTCCACAAAGGGTAGCGATGGACACCAACTTGGATGGCATTTGAAGAGGGTTAGACAAATTCATGGAATACAAGTGATCAGTGTCTGCGAACCACGATGGTTGTATTCTTTCTTCATTGTCAAACAGAGTATGGCTCTGGGTATCAGTGGTCCCGCTGTAGTAGCACATCTCCTGCAGTGTACAAAACAAAGCTTAATGCAAATTTTGAACTTTGTGGCTTAGAAGTCCCATGGAAAGCGATTTGGTGCACAGATGGTGTACTGAAATAGGGAGGGAAACGGTTGGCCTTCCACAACTCCGCCAAAAATTCTTTCTCAAAGCTGATTTTCCTTCCTTCCTTCCTTCCTTCCTTCCTTCCTTACTTACTTACTTACTTAGCAATATCCCTTAGAATACATCAGTGCTCTGTGACACATTTGCTCAAAATGCATAGTTAGCCCCTGCTAACGATGTGAAAGCATGAAGCAAGGGTGAAAGAGCTGTCCCTTGGCCTTATTTCTAGACACTGTATGGAAATGTCTGATTGCTGCAATTAAATCCAGAGCAGTCCAAAGACAGTGAGCTTGAGCAACCTGGTGTAGAATTTGACTTAGGAAATGTGCATATCTGCACCGAGCAATTAGCCTGCAGTAGTAAGTTTCTGCAGTGCGTTGAGGCAACAGCTCCAAGATATATGGGAGGAAATTACTGCTTAGATTGCAAAATCTCTTCAGAGCTCCTGTTAAGAGGGAGAGAAATCTCCTGCTTGCAGAGAGTCCTGTTTGTTAATGGGCTGACTTGCATACTGTTATTTAACTGTGAGGCTTGCAAACTGCATAAGGGATCTGGGAGAGCCTTTTGGCAGCCAGCAGATAGGATGAAATAAAGCAAGTGCTTTATCTTATTAAGACCCTTTTGTAAGGGTTCATTTGAAACAATTTAGATTGTCTAACATAATTAAGTGACTAAACAGCATAGTGCAGGGCACAGCAATACCTTAACAAGCAAGGATTTACAATGTCTCTAATCCATTTAGAAACATTGCATTGTCCTTGTTTGTTAAGGTGGCGTAAGGTGCAAAGCGCTATATGGTGACCCAAAGTGATGAATTATGATGGATGACGGATGATTTGCCCAAAGAGATAAGACTTGTGCATCTTGATAATCGGGATGACACCCAAGTTGGTACCTTCATCTTCATAGCCTATTGAGGTGCACCAAAGGTTTTTTAGCAGTTTGATGCCTCCCCCCCAACCACATACCCAATTCAGCTTGTTTCTGGAAGGAAACAAAATGATAGATGTGTATAGACTTGCATGTGGCAATGTTTACATCGTGCTTGATGAAAAGCCATAAAAGTTACAGTCACTTGGCTGCAGGTAAGTGCTTCATGATCTCTTGGAAAGGAGCCATCATCTGTGACACTGGCATCTACAGTCACCGAAATGAAGGGCTGCTAGGAGTTAAGAGGCTTTCTGGGTCCAAACATCACCAATATTATTGTTGTTGTTATTATTATTATTTCTACTTCATTAGTCACTTACAGCATAAAAGGAACTTTAAAATGATTAAGTGCCAAAAACATTGCATAAAAGCAGAAACAATGCGGCACAACAAAACTATTACAATTATCCTCTTTTCCCCTAAGCTGCTCAGATCAACCTCTACTTCAAGTAAAGAAATGGTGCAATGGTTTTAGCTGATTCAGGCAAATGGCCAAGATGGTTACCCATAAGTAACTGGTGCTTATCATTTGTTCCAATTTATGGGATCTCTTGCCTTGTAATGGAGTGTGACTAAAATAAGGAGGAGTCTCTCAAAATAGCTTCAAGTCAGGTGGCACTGCAGCACCCATAGTAACAACATAGTCTAGAAATGATGTGTCTTTCAGGTTTTTCTACTGTGTGGAACAAAATTTCAACCCAGATAAGATGTTGCTGCATTGGTAAGGATAGGTAGATCCATCGGCATAGCCAGGATTTATGTGTGTGTGTGGGGAGCCTTTTGTAGGGGGGCAGAACCTCAGTTCATTAAGTATTTTTATTGATTGGGGGGCAGCTGCCCTCCTCCTTGTCTATGCCTATCAGTGGATCCATCTTAATTTGGTTCATGTCTATTTTGCACATGGCCAATAGAAAGTACATTCTATGCTGTTTTACAGTGCTTGTATGTTTTTCTTTCTTCTTCTGGACAAAATTTGCACGAATAGGTTGGAATTCAACACCATGCTGTTTCAATCATTGCATGTGTGCAAGTCTTGCAGCTTGTCAGATGGATTGATTCCTCCCTTGCCCCCCACTACACACTGTTCTGGGGCTTCTTTTGGCTCCCCAGAACCAATTTGGGGGGGCATAGGGAGGAAAGCCCTGTCACACAAGTGGAATCCCACCATTAGTTGACAAATGTACAAGGACTTGTACATTTCATTTCTTTCTTTCTTTATGCAGCTGTGTGAGGGCAGGCATAATCTATGTTTGTATGCACACACAACTTTCTAGCTATTTGGAGCAGCTACAAAATGCCGTACATGGGGGCAGCCATTATTTTCCTATGCGATTACTCAGAAAGTGACAGCACATCATGGTGTGCATGTACAGGAGGTGCCAAACTTTGTAGCTGCTTCAAACAGCAAGTAGCAGTGGGCAAATCTATCCATTTCAGTATCTCATATTGCCAGTCTTAAATTCATTTTTCCATGTTTCCACATCAGTTTGTGATTTTTTTATTTTCAAAGCCCACATAAAAATCAATCAGCGTTTTGGTGTGAATTTCTGCTAATATAATTTTGTATGTTGTTGTCACTTGTATGTGCATTTTTAATGCACACACACACACTTCCTCCCAGAGAAGCTCAGGGCAGCAGCAAGAAGTAATAAAACAATGAATACATATTGAAAACAATTCTAATGCAGATGTAGGCTGGGAAAGATTTCAACAGGGTTGTAGAACCATCAGGAAAATTAGCCATTGCGATTAGCTCAGAATACAGCTGCAAAGTTGATATTTGGATTGGGTTTGTGTTTCCCTGGTGCTTAAACAGTTGCACTGGGTCCTGGTCTAATTCTACACTCAATTCAAAGTACTGATGATACCAAAAAACTTTATTGCACTAGCAATACATATAGTTTCTAAGGGACAGCACCACTTTGCTTCTTTTGATCACCTATAGTGAAACCTTTTCAGTAAACTTTCACAGATCTCAACATGTCTTGAAATAAGGAAAATTGAATGGGTATATGACTCTACATGTTGCCATTTGGGAATCCATGTGGCTTTGGAGTTACTCTTGAACCTATTTTGTCTTAAATGAGATCAAAGGATACTGCACCAGGGAAAATCAGTTTTATTTAACACAGAAGTAGAGAAGTAGCTGCACCATAAACCCAATCCAAACTTTTTTTTTTAAAAAAAATCCTGCCTAGAGACTGGGTGTGAAGATGTGACATTATATTTGTCTAAGCAAAGCAACTCAACTTGCAAATGATCACATTTAATTGCTTCCAAGACTATAAGGACCAAAAAATCATAAATGACACATTCATCGGAGGAAACTGCAATTTATTTTCCCACAAAGGACAAGAACCTGGAGAATATATATTTTAGTGCTGCTAAGCAACAAGGATCTGGCTAGCAGCTTCAGAAGAAATTGGTAATTTAAGCCTGCAGTCAGAAAACATGAGAAGAATAAAGTAATCAGTGTATCACTCACTGGAGAAAGATGTTTTAAATCTCACCTAATCTATCTTAAGTAACCAGAGAGAGTTTACTCTTTTGATTTGGCTTAGTGTGCCACACAGGAATGGTATGAAGACCATGGATGTTGTTTTTCAATGTGTTTTTGGCTTAGACAGCTGTTAAAATGGCTCTTCATATTGTCTCTGTCACAGCAAATTTAATATTGCATTAAGGCAGTGTTAATGATGGAACTCTGCTGAATGTCTTTCAGAGACAAACTCCCAAAGTTACAGCAATTGCCTTTTGGCAGATGTGCTTAGAGGCAGAGCCAGGTAAAGGGCAACAGGAGTGTGTTTCAGCTGATGATACATCTATTTCACAGTAAGCAGTAAACTTTTGTTGTCCTTTTTGGATTGTGTGTGCAGCAGAATGAGAATTTCTCCTGCAACGACATCATTCTGTTTGCCTCTCTTGCTACACAGGTGGTGGTGTTTTTCAAAGACATGCAATTTCATGGGTTTTTGTGCTTTGTATTGCGGCATTTTCATTTATTTTGAAGCTGTGCTTTATCTGCCAGTCTCAGGTTTGCTTGTATTATTGTTTAATATCATAATAGGTGGGAAGGTTTATTCAGCAACAATGCAAAAACATGCAGAAATTGGGGAACCCAGGAAAGAAAACAGACAGTTTTGTTTTTGGATACATTCTGATGCCCTTAACATATCCAGATTTGAGGGTGCATTTACAGATTGCTGAAGAAGAAGAAACACGCCATCCACAAAATATGACACAAGTTTGCATAGAATATGGTATGCATAAAATTATTGTATGTGTTGATGCTCATTTAGAAATAATTATTATAAATTAAATAGAAATACAGTGCATCTCACCACAGGGAGGAAGGCTGAATCTTGTCAATTTCAGCTAATTTCAGTTTCTTATTTTTGCAATCTTAAATTCAGCCCTACACATTTCCAGATCAGTTTGCACTCAAGAAAGCTCATCGGAATTGTAAGTGTGCATTCTCATAATATACATTTTTTTCTGTAAGAAATTTTGCAAACTATATACATTATTGCAAGCAACTTCCCCTAACTAATACAACATATTTTTATGCACTTTCCCCCAATGTACAAATCTTTGCACCCATTATTTGGTTGGAGAACTGTAGAGCAAAATTCAGAGAAGTGCAAATTTCAAAGGATAGTTGCATTTCAGTTTGTGTATTGTTTTGGGAAGTGGAAATTGGGGAGATTCCAATTCAAACCAAACCTAATTTGTTCCTTGTTCCTACACTAGAGTGGGGGAGATGATGACCAGATGACTGGGGTCCTTGCTCAGTCTGCTGCCCAAGTGCAGCAAACTCTTGATTGACAACTTCAAGGCCCCTCCTCTTCCTTCTTGGACCAGAGAGCCCTTCAAACAGAAGACACCTTCAAGCAAAGTGCTGTCGGCCCTCCAAATAGATGACTTAGGCCTCTGCAGAGCTTATCTGAGGGCCAGGGTGGGAGTCTAGTTAGAATAAAGTTATAAACTCAAACACCGTAAGTCAGGCAGGCTCCTAATGGGCCCCTCCAGCCAGCCTAGCCCTCTGGGGCCCAGGGGAAGTCTACCCGGCTGCCCCACACTGCAGAGGATTATGTTCAGAGTTTCAGCCATGTTCAGAGTTTTTGTATTCCATGAATCCATCTTTGTCTATACTTTGCTAATCTCATCCTCTCTTACAATTTTCTATTGAAAACAGTCAGCTTTTTGTCATTATGATGTCGAAATTCAAGCCTTCAGTCAGAGGAATTGGCCACTCTCCAGGTGCCCGGCTTGGATTCCTTGTTGATCTCCCCCGTCAGCGACTCCCGGCAAGACAAGGCGAGATCCCGGCAATCCTCCTCAAATGTGAGAAGAACACACCATTCCCTCCTTCCCCCCTCATTCCCAGGGAGGGGAGAGAGACAGACAGAAATGTATTTACATGCCTTTATTTCTGTCTTTCCAGCAGTACAGAGAAAATGTGTCTGCACTCTCTCAACTCCAGCAGCAGAGAGAAAATAACTCCTCCCATGTACTTCCAGTACAGGGTCATGTGACACTCTGAGCTAACATCCGGTGCTCAGTGCACATAATAGACTGTCCCTTGTTCCTACGGTACAGTCCCAAAACATCAACATCCTGTTTGGCTTTCCAGCCATCTGGAGCACTCAGCAGCATTGCTCCTTTTTCGTAACAGGTATGTACATATGTGAGAAGCTTTTTTGCTTTTTGCTCCTTCTTTGCTTTTGCAAATCCACAAGCAGTTGAAATCATCACAGCCTGCCAATTCACCAGCAGTCCGCATAGCATAGAAATGGACTAGTGAGGTCATTGTATGGGATGGAGTCTACTACATGGAAATATACTGAAACCTCTGTGTTGCATAGTATTTACTATTAATTTGTTAACAACATTTATCCTGCCAAATAACAGCATTCTGTGGGTGGCCTACAGACAATAAAATCTTTAACAGTAGCAACCACAAATCATAAATGTGTAATATACCTGTGGGTATAGGGCGGTATACAAATAAATAAATAAATAAATAAATAAATAAGTATAAATATTTCAGCAGCAGAGAATAAACCAACACAGAAAAAAACAATGCACCATCCCACAGCCACCCACAACATCTCACTTTGTGGAGGCTCTGTAACATGGTCAAATTGTTCTGTCTCAGTTAACATTACTATTTCTGGCCTATTTTGGATAAACCAAAACTTCGGGAACTTTCTCAGAGAGCCCAATGTACAAATGTAAAGGAATAGGTATTCTAACATTTTGTGTTTGGGTTTTGGTTATACAAATGGTTGCATACCCATCAACTGCCCCAGAAAAACTGGGACATCCCATCCCCCCCCATGAGATTGTGGCAGCCATTTTAGGTGCCTTGCTCTTGTGATTTCGGATCGAGATATTGCTCTGAAAAAAAACATTTTTCCAGGTACACAATCTTGTGCTGGTCACATGATTTGTATGGGAATGTGGAAGATGGTGTCCCAGTTTGGGCCATGTCACGTTGAAGGGTATGTGGTAGTTGTTTAGATGAGGGAGACAGGGGAAAAAAACCCCCACAAGATAGCCACTGGGTGGTAGCCAAACAAATTAAGGAAGTTGAAGGGGTGGTTGACTGCTTTTGTTGCCTCTCTACTTTCTCACAGTGCATGCTGCAGCCCACAATGGCATGTTGCACTAATTTTATAGCAACCCCTCCCTACTCCCAGTACTCCAACCCGTATTTTCATTTGTGGTGTAAAGCATTACATTGGGAACATGGGAAGCTGAGTTAATATGAACACATCACTGCTGATCTGGGTGTATTTCAAATAGTATACGCCTTCTATTTTGATACCAAAAAACTCACTTCTTCTCCTAGGCATTTCATTGTTAAGATCTCTGTTATCTCTGAGGCAGTTTAAGCTGTCAGATTTCCTGGTGATTGTGGTCATGTGGTTGGGGTAGGCAGGGTTCCTGCCTGTTGTGTTTAGAATTTATCTATTTTATTTTTCAGTGTTTATTGCTAATTTTAATCTTTTCCATATTTTGTATTGTCATGTGCTTTTTTTGTATTCTCTGTAATTTTGATACTCTTTTGTGGTAGACATCTAACCAATGAAGACGGTGATATTATTTGTGCCTCTTCTACATATGCTACAGTAGGCAAATCGTGGGAAAGGCAGGGCTCAATTTGTCAAGCACAGGACTTCGTTTGTTCTATCCTTTTCAGCTGAGGCAGACACATTTCCCCTCCAGCCATTTGCATTTTTTTTTTTTTGAAAAAAGGAAAACTTGTGAAATCTCCCCCCTCCCTGGCACAGAATTATCAGTGAAACATCAGCAAGAGCTGTCGCTTAACAAAACTGCCAGTTATATTTTGATTTGTCCTCAACTGTCCTCATTGCCTTGAAAGCAGATGATTCGTTCCTGTGGCTTGCAAACAGAAGACGCTAATGAACAGATGAAAAGCAATTTATGCAGAAAAGCCTGTCCTCTTTCTCTTGATCTCATATCCAACAACTTGTTTTCTCAACACATAACTTTGAGGCTTTGTGCTTATCAGGCAGATGGAAGCCTCTAACGATATTTGTGTTTGCCTCCTTGACCTTAGAGTGACCCTAATGTGTAGTGCACTGTGATTTCCTGCATAAAACAATTGGATTCCTGATGGAGAGCATGATCACGAATGGGAAAAGGTGGTAGTTCAGTGATGAAGCATCTGCTTTGCCTGCAGAAGGTTCCAGATTCAATCCTAGGCACCTCCAGGTAGGACAGGGAAAAATTCCCTATCTGAAACCCTGGAGAGCTACTGTCAGTCATTGTCGACAGTACTGTGCTAGATGAACCAGTGGTCTGACTCAGTATAAGGGAACTTCTTGTTTTCCTAACTCTGCACTTACTGTCTTTGTTGTTGTTTAGTCATTTAGTCGTGTCCGACTCTTCGTGACCCCATGGACCAGAGCACGCCAGGCACTTCTGTCTTCCACTGCCTCCCGCAGTTTGGTCAAACTCATGCTGGTAGCTTCGAGAACACTGTCCAACCATCTCGTCCTCGGTCGTCCCCTTCTCCTTGTGCCCTCCATCTTTCCCAACATCAGGGTCTTTCCCAGGGAGTCTTCTCTTCTCATGAGGTGGCCAAAGTACTGGAGCCTCAGCTTCAGGATCTGTCCTTCCAGTGAGCACCCAGGGCTGATTTCCTTCAGAATGGATAGGTTTGATCTTCTTGCAGTCCATTGGACTCTCAGGAGTCTCCTCCAGCACCATAATTCAAAAGCATCAATTCTTCGGTGATCAGCCTTCTTTATGGTCTAGCTTTCACTTCCGTACATCACTACTGGGAAAATCCTAGCTTGTCCTGGTAAAATTGGCTAAACCCCACCGTTGGTAGTTGTTTGTGTTAGTTCATATGTACAGGCAGGGGGGAAGCAAAATCTTTAATTTGCAAGTCACAAAGCTTCACTCTTTACAGTTCCACAGTGTTAAGTATAATGGTTTAATTTACACAGAAATGAAAAATGTACCGTCATACCTCGAGTTGAATGTGCTTCAGGTTGAGCGTGTTCGAGTTGCGCTCCGCGGCAACCCGGAAGTAACGGAGCGTGTTCCTTCCGGGTTTCGCTGCATGTGCAGACGCTCAAAATGACGTCACACGCATGCGTGGAAGCGGCGAAACGTGACCCGCACACGTGCAGACGCGCCGTCGCGTCTTGCGTTCCATTCGGGATGTGAACGGGGCTCTGGAACGGATCCCGTTCGCATCCCGAGGTACCACTGTATATGTATCAATGAAGTCTTAAAATGGAAAATGACTAAATGTGTATTGCTAACACTGGGGGTTTTCCACAAGGACTCTGAGCTCTTGCTGAGTTAATGATTAACTAACAGATTGTTGTTTTCTGGTAACTAACATGTGAGGGCTGTAAACCTGGGGTCATGTGAGAGGCATCAGGTTTCAAGCTCCATTTTGAAAAAGAGTTGTCTTTGAGTTCTTTGCCTCCCAAACTCAGTGGCGTGAAGATGCAAGGAGTCATCTCTCTGAATGCCACACGGAGAACAATGCAAGTACATGGTTCTTCTGAAGGAAGAACAAATAGCCTGGAGGCTGGAAAGCAGGATGGAGAGAGAGATAGAGAGAGAGTCCTTTGCTTATGTATGGGTCTGTTTTGATTATTTCATATTTTGTAAGATGCTGAGCCTGTGCTGGACAGCACGAGACATTGTATGGATATTTTAAGTCTGTTTTGAAAAAAGTTCTGGCAGTAAAAGTTTGAATAATATTTCTATGGGTCTGGATAATGCTTCCTTTCCAAAGGAGTCAGTTCTTATGCTTCTAGTGGCTTCAAAAAGTGGAATATTTAATATCTGAAACATACAATCTATCCCAATACTCGACACAAGCACCAGCAGATACCAACAGTAGCTGCTTAGTGAAAGCGGAGAGAGAGGCCTGATTCAGAAGGCAGTATGGGGCAGGGGATAGAGGAAAACAGGAAAATTGGTGTTTGAATGTTGCAGTAAGAAGACCCGCCCAGACTGGACATTTATAAGTGGGTGCATTCTGTAACATGTCATTGATACAACTGTACAGTAGTGCATTAGTTGTGGATTTGTACTGGACCATCCACACACCACCCCACTTTCTTAGTTGTTCTGCAATGCTTCTCCAATGTTATTGCATTATTGTCATATGGAGGGGCACTCTTGTGCTATAGCACAACAAAAGCAGGACAACACCCATCCCCCACACCAGAAAACCCCCAAACAAAACCAGAACATTTATGGTGTAAAAAGATACAATCATGAGAACAAATAGTCGTGAATGTACCATATAAAGGATGCCTGGAAGGGACCAAAGTGTTGGCCCTTCAGAGGGGAAAGGTATTGCTACTTGGGCTCTGCTTCAGCCAGCAAAATGTGCAGGGCTGGCTTTCATGCTCCTTCCCTAATATTTGATGTATTATGCCCATGTACCCTTAATAAAGTTGTGCCCCATTTGATCCCAGCTATTAGTGTCTGCCTGTTTTATTTCCTTCCTCCAGCAAGCAACCAATTTTCTGCATTCAGGCTCATTTGAGAGGTGGATTAAACAAGGTTCTTCACTTCGTTGTACCCATTTTGTATTCAGTGTCAACTGTAAAAAACCAAAGTCCTCCTTTGCATTAAGTGCTGTCCATGGTCCTTTTTTTTAAAAAAAAGCACAATTTCTATTGTGCTCCACTATTTAGCCTTTACCATATGGGATTGGTTTCATTTGTTGCCATTTGTTATGCTAGAAGAGTTTTTAAAGTTGTTGGATATTGATTCACCACAGAAAGTGCCCGAAAACCAGGCTGCTTCCAACACCAGCATTGATCAAATATCAATTATTTTTACTCCGAGCCTACAGAACATCTTAAATTGATTCTGGATTTATCTGCTACGTGCTAAAGGCTTTGACCCCAATCTTTCTGTTGGGGGCATTTTATCTTGGGCCTTCAGAGTTATTTTGTTTGTTCCAAAATGTGCTGCTTTTCTGCCGCAAACATGCCCTCCCTTTCTAAAGGCTTGACTTATTTGCTGGGAAGTCTTATTTCAATGCTTTGGGTCCAAACTATATTTAATGGACCTAAATGAGACAATTAAATATATACTTCTTCAAAATAATTTAAGTGCTACCCGTAAACATGCGTCAAGAACCTTTGGGTTTATTTTGGGCATACACTTTTGCTGTAGTAGGCTTTGTTCTTCAAAATGCAATGTTACTTATAATTAGGGGAAACTAAGCTGTTGGCGGAAAGAGTTGTAAAGTTGAATTAATTTTTATCCAAATCTTTCCCCCTGGAGCAGATTTTTCTGGGGGAGGGCAGGGTCAGCCAGAGAGAAGGGAAGGAGGGGAACTCAACCCAATATGTGTTTCTTGATTGGGAAAATATTATTGGGGGCAGAGCTGACTTTGATTTTCATTGGCGTAAAAATGGCTGCATTTACCACAATTTAGTAGCACTGTCACTTTTCCCTGGAAAAACTTGCTGTTTACCATGGAATCAGAACAAACTGCAATCACTTTTCCTGTGGATTGATGTTTGCTCCAATTCAGTAGTAAAGAGTGGGTTTCTTTCGGGGAAAGCGGTACAACAAATGAAAAACTTTTCAGAGTCGTGCTTAAAAAGCGCAAAACCTCTTACACCTGTGCTTTCCAGCTAGAAGTGTGGACAGTGCTGAACTTGATGGATCAGTGGTTTGATTCAGTATGTTTCCAAGCACAATTCAGAGTGTTGGTGTTGACCTTTAAAGCCCTAAACGGCCTTGGCCCAGTATACCTGAAGGAGCGTCTCCACCCCATTGTTCTGCCCAGACGCTGAGGTCCAGCGCCGAGGGCCTTCTGGCGGTTCCCTCATTGCGAGAAGCAAAGCTAC
This sequence comes from Podarcis filfolensis, assembly GCF_964270895.1. Lineage (NCBI taxonomy): Eukaryota > Metazoa > Chordata > Lepidosauria > Squamata > Lacertidae > Podarcis > Podarcis filfolensis. The sequence goes on along the minus strand of NC_139604.1, from coordinate 26,427,190 downwards.
AGAGAACCAGGCAGAGGGCCTTCTCGGTAGTGGCGCCCGCCCTGTGGAACGCCCTCCCATCAGATGTCAAAGAGATAAACAACTACTTGACATTCAGAAGACATCTGAAGGCAGCCCTGTTCAGGGTAGTTTTTAATGTGTGACATTTTAGTGTATTTTTGGTCTTTGTTGGAAGCCGCCCGGAGTGGCTGGGGAAACCCAGCCAGATGGGTGGGGTACAAATAATAAATTATTATTATTATTATTATTATTATTATTATTATTATTATTTGAATTGGTATACAGCAGATCCCTGTATTTCAGTGTAAGATGGCTGCCACTTTAAATCAGCTGAATGGCTATAATTATACAATTGTATATACAGTCATCCCTCATGTTACGTCTGCTTCATGTTACGTTCTTTCAGGTTACGTCCCGCGGCAACCAGGAAGTACCGGAAAGGGTTACTTCTGGGTTTCGCGGCTTGCGCATGCGCAGAAGTGCAAAATGATATCACACGCATGTGCAGAAGTGGCGAATCGTAACCCGTGCGTGTGCAGACGTGCCGCTGTGGGTTGCATTCCTTTCATGTTGCGAACGGACCTCCGGAACGGATCCCATTCGCAACAAGAGGTACCACTGTATGACAGTTTAATTCTATGTATGTTTATTCAGAAGTATGTACAACTTATGGTGTATGCTAATGTCTATCAAACATCCCAATGTTCAATGAGTTTAGTTCCTAATAAGTGTGCTTAGCATTGCAGAGATTTTAATTTTTAAAGTGAAGAAAAAATAAGACTCTTACCGTTTTGGGTCCCTGTTTGCAATTATATATACAGAGAAAACACAATTTTGTGAAAAGGAAAGATATGGGTTAGAGAGGCTCAGACAAGAAGAATTAATGGACTGGTGGGAAAAGGATGACTGGGGAAATGTAACCTGATTTTTAACCAGGGCAATAATGTTTAGGAAATGATTATAGGCTTGTAAGTGTCCATTTTAATTTCCATTTTTGTTGGTATTGTTTGGTATTGCCTATAGTATAGCGTCAGACTGAGGAGACTGAAACCAAATTATATAAAATGAGAAGGGGCTTTGACTGTATGAAGAAGTTTTTACTGCTTACTATATAACTTTGAGATAGGGTGGGGGCACCTGGAAAGGCATGGATACTGTTAATCTTTGCAAATTAAACCCATCAGAGTAAAACCAACTCTGGAAAATATTGTTTAACCTTGGCTTGGGTCGTTTTGCTCAGCAATAGCTGCAACCATTTAAAGCAAATTGTCCATTAAAGCACCATTCTGCCTTTTGACAAATTGCATCAAACCATTTTATTCCTCCAGGGAAACACAAACTTTACTGCTATTGTGGTTTTCTGCCTGACATACAGGCTGACTGAACCTGAGGTTTCAAATGCTTTTAGGCATGGTGCAGGAATGCCCATAGGGGCTAGGTATGGACAAGCTGAATTGAAGTCATGTCATCAAAAGCAAGTTGCTGCCTTTCTCCGATGAAAAGAAATTCAGATTGCTCCTTCACCCACATAATTCATTGTTTTAGAAACAAACCCCAGTCTTTGAAAAAAACAAGGCAAAAAGCTGCTAAAAGCTAGTCAGATATATTGGCAATTGTTTGTAAATCTTCCGTTTGGTTAGAGAAGTGGTGAACTGTATACATGTATGATGATTCTGGTGAATTATTGATTCACAGAGATAAAGCAGCCACTGTCAACTGCATCAACATTCAGTAGGCAATATTTCACACAGGAAGAGATCAAGGTCTACACAAGAGTGGGGAACTTGTGCCCTGAAAGCTGCATGTGGCCATATGGATGGATGGAGCCCAAATGGAGAGAAGGAGGGCAGGCGGAGGAAAACGGAAGAAGGGTAAGCTGAACAGATGGTGTGGAAAGAGGAGGAGAAGAAGAAGAAGGGGGGACCCTCTGCATGCAATCTGTTCAGACCTCTGGTTAGAGCAGCCTGCCTTTGGTCACATGCCTCACCATTAATTTAAAGCATCATGATACCACTTTTACAGCCATGGCTTCCCCCAAAGAATCATGGAAAGCAGGGGTGGACTTTGGTCTTCCAAATTAGAGTGCTGCCCTGTGTGAACCCAAAATTCAGTGCCCCCCACTTCTCACCTTCTGTTCAATTGTCATGAACTGTTGGCTGGATGCAGAGGAATTGTAGGAGGCACCAGCTGAGGAACGCCGAAGGGTACTCCAACAGGAAGAGGGCTCAGAGCCAGGGGATTGGCGGTGGGGTGACGATGAGTGTAAGAGGGAGAAGAGGGAGCACATTGGGAGGATAAAGTGTTGGAAGATGAAGACATAACAGGGTTTAGTGAGCAGGAAGAGTCTGTGGCAGAGAGCAGTCCAGAACTGGAGGCAGAAGTGGAGGCTGGAGAGAAGCAGGGCCAAGAGGCAGTGATGAGTCAGGCTGCTGAGGATGCCAAGGTGTCTCTCCCTCCTGCAGCGACCAGCTCCTCTCCTCATAGGTCTCCCAGAACCTGAAGAAGTATTAAGAAAGTGGAACAAAGACAGGCAAGATGAAGGAGCCTCAGATTGCTTGGGAAGGAACTGGGGGAGGAGACTTAGAGACCTGGGGAAAGGCAGGGACTTTAAGTCCTCCCAACTGCCTCATTGGGGCAAGAGCTACCAGGAAGAGTTGCTGCACTTAATAGGCCTGGCCTCCTGAGCTGTTTGTTTCTTTGAATAAGGAGTTAACTTCACTGAGACTGTGTGAGTTGACACCCTGCAGCATCCCCTAGGCTTGGTGTCCAGTGCAGCGGAACTGACTGTGCTCTCCTAAATCCTCCTCTGCTGGGAAGTGTAGTTTGTTAATGGGGTAGGGAACAGTGGTGGAGCTTCATGCTCTGGCACCGGGGGGCAGAGAGCAGGCGTCCTGGGGGCGTGGCGCACTGCCTGAGGGGGCAGCTGTGATGGCACCCCACTGGGATCGCGCTGCCGGGGCGGTGCGCTCCCCCCGCACTCCTCTTCCTCCACCAGTGGTAGGGAATTGTAGGTCTGTGTGGCATAAGGTACAGTTTGAAGGAAGCCATGACTGTAAAAGTGGTAGAAATGTGATTTAAATACTGGGGATTATTCCTCTCTCTATATCTCTCAGCAGCCCACTAGATCAGAGGAAAGAGGAAGAAAGGAGAAGGTTAAAGAGAGAGGGGCTGAGTTACAGTTTGTATATTGTTTGTGAAAGTGCAAATTAGATAAGTTCATGTTAACTGAAGTGGGTAGGGAGAATGGACAGCGGACTGGGGAGGGGAGAACCACTTGGGATTTCTCTCTGGGACTCAGACACAGGCTGTACTGTCTGCTTATAGGAGTGCATATGCCACCACTATTCTCTGCTTGTATGTTTCTAAATAAAGTAAACCTTACCAAGGCACTGTAAGCCTCCAGTGCTCTCTCTCTCATTCAGAAGGAGCTAAATCTGATAGTGCCATTCCTAGAACTTTCACCACTTTGAGGAGCTGTAACAGCATTGCATTTCTACTGCACTTGGAACCCAGGCTCCCCTATCATGTGATAATAAGGGAACAGCCAGCAATTCATGAAATATTTACCACTAGATCCAATTATTATACCATTGGGATATTTAAAGGAAATAACCTCTGGCTTTCCGACATATGTGGTTCTGAATTGCTTATTTGCTGCAAAAATTCTGAATTACCGAGCTATTCACAGGTGGCTGGGGAAGGGTTGGAAGGTAGCCAAAATGTACAAACTAGCAATGTTTGTAAGATAAAGAGAAGGAGGTTTCATTTCAAGAAACTGTTGGCAAGATTTTTTTCAATGTGCGTTTGTGGATATGTGGGGGGGGGGGGAGGGATATGTTCCGTATTCTGTGACTCCAGTTCTAAATATTCAGTGGTTCGTGGGACAGCCTCCTTTTGAGATACAGAACTGATGCAGAAGCTTGAGAAGTTTATAGAATGGCAGATGTTATATGATATTAAAGTAGCAAAGGAAAATTATGATTTAGATAATTTGCAGCAATTGTGTGTGTGTGTGTGTGTGTGTGTGTGTACGTGCATGCACATACACGGTGGAATTCAATGCAGTATAGGTAAAGCGACCCCTGACCATTAGGTCCTGTCGTGACCGACTCTGGGGTTGCGGTGCTCATCTCGCTTTACTGGCCAAGGGAGCTGGCGTACAGCTTCCGGGTCATGTGGCCAGCATGACTAAGCCACTTCTGGAAAACCAGACTGACGTGAATATTCCACCTGTGCAATAATTTCTGTTTGTACAATGGAATGCTGTCTTCACCTCCCCCTATAAATGTGTTCTAGAGGTTCTGTTCCCCTGTGTGCAGTGGGAGGAAAAAAGAGAACACCCCATTAAAGTGAAAATCCTTGTACTACTGATAGTAGAATACCAGTCGCACACACACATATGGCTGCACATTTTGAGGATAAAGGTGCTCAACTTCAGAGTGACCATGGACTCAGCCACATTAGTATATAAAAAAGGGCATTTAAAATGCATTATACCACTTCCACACCAGATGGCGCAATAGAGTTTGGTTTTTGGCAATATGATTTCCCATTATGAGGTTTACAATGTATTTTCCTGAAACAGTTTTTTGATCTAGCCCCTGACTCTACAGTTATTGCAGTTCCAGATGAAGCATCCAATGCCATAGTTAGTAATGTACTGTGGGAATGATTTTAGCTTATGCCGTCAAAGCAGACAAGGTGCAGGTGGCTATTTGCATGGCCACATGCCTTCTTGAACCCTGTCTATCCTGGTTTATTAAATGTGGTGGAAAGGGTGGCGGTTGGTTGGTTGATTAGGTCCACACAGAGCTGGCTCAGACATTAGGGATGAGGAGGCTGCTGCTTCAGGCAGCAGAAGACCCCCAGGTAGCATTCTCACAGATGCCCCTCTGCTTCTGTATTTGCACTTGAAGGATTTTTTTTTTATGTTGACCTAGACTTTCTGGTATGTTTTCATATCATATTGTTGATTGTAGTTATACTCACTGGAAATTGAGTATAAAGTCTATATACAAAATAAGGGGATATGTTTTGCTGCTAGCAAAGGGGTGTGATTATACCGTATTAAGCATTTATCCAGTATTTATCATGGATGTCTAAGGAATCTGCAAAGGATTAATGCTATTATCAATACTGAGAAGCCATACTGACTTAGCAGATGATTCTAGAGCCAAATGGTGGACATATGGGAGATTTCCAAGCTTGATGGATGAAGGAAACGTGCTTCAGGGATGCTGTCATGTCTCTGGTGAAAGGCTGACCTGTGCCTCAACTTGATGCAAATTGCAGGAGATGGTTGGGGTGACATAAATGTGATTCTCTCTGAAGCAGGTCAGTAAGAGCCACTGTAGATTGGTGGCTATGAGCTGTGAACCGTAGTCTTCATTTCAGAGATTTCTTCTGTCATGGACTCATCAGGTGGCCTTAGGCTAGCCGCTGTCTCTCAGCCTTAGTCTTCCGTTTATAACACAGCGATAAAAATAACACTGTAGGACCAGGCATATGGGCTGCAATGAGACCTAAAACATGTGCCCTTAAATGGACTTAATATTAGCTCCCGGTCCATCTGTGGGTTCAGTTCAAAGTGCTGGTTTAGTTACTAAAGGCAGTGGTAAAGAGGTCTGCAAGAGATGGGGTTTGCCTGATGTCCCGTGGAATCACAGCTGTGGGGTCACTGCAAAATTCATACTATCTATTTAAAAGTGAGAGAGGGGCTAACGGGGGGGATGGGACAGTGCCAGGCAAGTCTTTTTTTAAAACCTCACCCACTGGGCTTTTTCCAGCTGTTCACATGACTAGGGCAAACCTGTATTTATAGATGCAGGTCTGTTGACATCACATATCGCTGGGCCCCAGGTGAGCATCACAAAAGGAGGATCATGATTTCAGGAAATTGGAGGGCAGAAGACCCTAGCTACTGGATGAGACCCAAGCCCATCTGATTCATCATTCTGTTCTAACCTCAGTCAGCTAATTCCTATGGGAAGCCTGCAGGCAGGACCTAAATTCAATGGCACTCGCACTAGCTCTTGCTAGTTTTTGCATTGCACTAACTTCTCCCCTTTCTGATGCTGGTTATGGGAGGTCAGGTAAGTAGTACCTCCATGCCTTATTGACAGCTACTGCATTGATAGCCCTATCCTCCATGAATTGCCACCCACCTATTGATGTGTTTTAATGGCTGACAATCACAAAGTAGTTATCACTAGCTGGATGCTAACAGGAGTGAAAACATTGCGAAATCCTTGCATTACATTGATTGGAATGAAAGCAGCTCAACAGTAAGCAATACAAATTCTTCACCAGGGTGAGATGCCCCATGTTAACAGTGGCTTATAAAATATTAAAATATTTGCCTGGTATAATATCTCTAGAGTGCAGAGAAAGTGTTTTACCCTGAGTGACAACATGGGGCCTCCTAACAAATTATACAAATAATGCACTTGTCCTCTGCAGGGGTATGAGCAAAAAAAATAATACTAATGCTTCTGCCTGGTTGTTTGTTTAAATACGTACAGACTTTTTATGCTCCTCTGGGAAGGTTTTGGGTGGCTTTTCTTTTTTGCTTTGAAAGAAATAACTTGTGTGACAGTGTTCAATCCATTGCAATGTACCAATTTGGCTATCCCGTACTTGACTGATGAAATAAAATTTCCAGCATGCTGTAATCATTTGTTAGAGCTATCTTTTGAGAGGCCTTGGGAGTTTACTTGGAATATACTTGCCTCATCCTTTTTAAAAATAGCAGTTAACATGTGCAGCAAGTATTTAGGCACCTCCTATAGTGAGGAAAGTGTATATGACAATGTATCTTCCTTTCATTCAACCAAAATGTGACCTTCCCCCCCAGTTCCAATCCATTATGACTGACCTGTGTTTGTGATCCTGCTGATGAATTTCACATTATCTCATTTCTTTTAATTTATTACCAAAGTGGCTTTTTCCGGTGACTTTTTGCCTCATGCAGAAAACCCAACATTTTTCTAATAATGCTTGTTAGTGAACTACACGAAACGGCTGTAAACCACACTGCTAACACTGAAGGAAACAGAGCTAATTACAACCTTTCCCATCACTAGGACCTTCTTTGTGATATAGCGTGAGTTCCATTCATTCCAGTGAGTCTTACTTGAGAGATGCTGCAAGGGGAGTTGTGTTCTTTGCCTTGGGAAATATACCAGCAAATACATCATCTCACATACTCACTGGGATAACACTGTGTCTGTGTCCAAAATCTTGCTGGGAGAATATGGTGTCTGCCCTCCTGTTGCCTGCTACTTTCAAGTGCACTGCGATAAATCCAGGTTAGATTTCAGACTTTGCTATTAATAATAATAATAATAATAAATTATATACCACCCTTCATTCAAAGACCACGGAGCAGTTTAAAAAACAACAACCAATAACTTCCTCCCACTTTGCAAGGCCAAGCCATCCTGATTAATATGTAGGCCCCATAACTTCTCAGGAAGTGGCATCAGAGGCTATGCTACCGTATCTGAACTGATTATTTGGTAAGGCACTAGGTAGGGAAGAAGCATTTCTTGGCTCAGCTGTAAAAGAACACTGATTTCTCCCAAGTGTTTCAATGGATGCTATGAGTTGGGAAGGAGATTCCAGCTCCATTAAATCTGTTTTACAGCTCTCTTTTTGGAAAGGCAGCTGAAAGAAAGACAAACACAACATAAATTGGGGATAAAAATCCACAGTTTTATTAAGAGGAAGAGGCAAAGCTGAGAAACTGTTGTGTGCAAGCCTCATCGCCATCACCCTATTATAACTTCATATCATGAAGGCCAGCACATGAATTGCATCACTGGATGGCTTCACAGTCTGTCCAACCATAGCACATGTAATGTTCGGTCCCTGGGGCCCAGCTGCCATTCTTGTTTAAATTGCCACAGCAGTAAGCTGTTAATCAAGTTAGTATATTGTCCACAAAGCTTGTGACTGGTGGTTTTGGTGTAATGGCTTAAGACTGAGCTGCGACCCAGAGTGTCTGCCCAGTTCAAATCTCACCTCTTTGTTTATTTTCCTTTGTTAAATCTGGCAGAAAAATATAGCCTTTGTGACTATTTGCCATTACTAGCCTTATGCTCTGTGAATTTGTCTAATCCTCTTTTAAAAATGTTTGACGAAAGTGTTGATAATCTAATGGTGATGCTGAGTTTTGAAGGTGTGTATGGTTTTGTGTACACATCTGTATCCTACCCTTACTTTCAGTATGGTAAAGTTTCACATTTGTAACAAATTATTAATAATAACTCTTCCCTTTCCTTAACTGAAGGGTTTTACATGGCTTATTTCATTAATATTTATAAACTCACTAGAAATCCTCTTATAGAAAGCATTAAGAAAACACCAAGTATTATTATTGTTTTATTACTTTATCTATCTTCAAGAAACATTTAGGATTAGTGGATTAACTCATCCTTTTCTTGCAAACACAGCACCCAGTGCTTTCACTGTTTGAGGATAAAAAAAAAGTGATATGAAATGTGTGTGTGGTATATTTTTCTTTTTCATTATCAAACGGAAACAGAACACAAATCCTTTGCCAATCATTGACATATTGTGAGGTAGTTATATAAGAATATGATTCTTCTGAAACTGCAGGTGTGTTCAGCTAGGGAAGGTGGGAGAGGCATGCACTCAAACTCTTCAGATCTTTGAACAATTAGCCTGTAGCTCTGGAGGAGTTCTTGAAGAGTGCTTGATAGAACACACGTAGAAGTTGTCCCTGCAATCAGAAGCTCCAGCAAGCCAAATTTCCACTCATAGGGAGGTTATGAAACATGTGCAGTTGAACATGCTTTTTTTAAATTAAAAAAGTCATTCATACTTTCATGCTAATCATGTGGAGATATTATAAGCATCTCACATGTCTGGGGATGTTATGGGTGGGGTTTGCATGTGCCCCCCCCCCGGTTTAATCTTTCATATGTTTAGGCAAACAGGTGAACACAGTTTGAGACTTTAACCACCACCCCTTGTGCTTGTCTAAATCACTTCATTTTGATGTCTCCTCTAATTTGACTTATACTGATATCCAAGAGAAAGAAACTATTGAGAACTATGTTGGCTATAGAATATGTGCTGCTTGTTATCATAATCACCATCATTTTTATGCTAAGGGACAGCCAACTCCAAAGAGTGGTGATGTCAGCCATTTGTTGGGGACAGGACAGCAGATGCTTGAGGAATTAATTCATAGAATTGTAGAGCTGGAAGGGATTCTGAGGGTCATCTAGAACAGCCCCTTGCTATGCAGGAATCTGAACTAAAGCATCCATGACAGATGGCCAGCCAATCTCTGCTTGAAAACTGGCAATGAAAGAGAGTCTACCACCTTCCAAGGGTGTCCATTCAATGGCAATGTTGATACAAACTGACTCAACCTGCACCTTCAAGACTAACGTATGAATCAGAACACATTTCACACTTCTGAATTTTGCGATGGAGGTACTGCTCAAAATTCATATCGAAATGCATCAGGAATGCATATTTTGAGAGACAATAGATTTAGAAAAAATATTCATTGTGATAAAAAAGTTTATAAAAGTATATTTTGAGAGGAATATAGAAATGCTTATTTTATGAGAAAATACATTCAAAAACATTTTTGTTGTTGTTTAGTCGTTTAGTCGTGTCCAACTCGAAATATGTTTAAATGCAATTACTCTTTTAAATGTGTTTTAATCCAATTTCCATTATAAAATATTCAGTGCTACTCTTTAATTTCATTATGCCTTCATTTTCCTTGTCAACAAACATGATTCATACTCCATGCCATGCACTGGCTTATTTATCCACTAGACATAATCATTGGATATTACTGGGTTCTTTTTATAAGACAATTATAAGCAGAAGATGCTTTTTTATTTTTATTTTTTAAGAACCATATTTGTGCCAGAGAAGCAGACAGGTGCAGAATGGAAATTGGATGAGATGTTGAAGGGGAGAGATAAAAATGTGAATCCCGCCTCTTGAAAGGTCTTGCCCTATATGAGTTGCGTCCAGACCCTTCAGGAACTTTGTGTGATTTGCATTGAATAAATACTGTAAGTAAATACTCATAAAGAAATTTGATGGGTAGTGGGGGGTGCATCACAAAGTGTGCTGGAAAGGGATGTGATTGTCTAGCCCAGTCACTTTTTGTAATCACCTGGAAATATAAAGGTATTGTTCAAGTGTTTGAATGGAAAAATTCCAAAATGTGAGATGAAACCAAGGCAATACAAAGTTTGGTTTGGAGAATCTTGGCATCATGGTAATATTGTACTGGGCGCTAATAGCAACACCCCCCCTTAAAAATCATTCTGTGTTTTTGAGCTAATTTCCTTATTATATAGGGGCCTAATATATGCATTTCTGCAATCTATTTTCCCTAATATGCAGCTTTGTACATTAAGTGTGTGTGTGTGTGTGTGTGTGTGTGTAGTTTTGGGTTGAAGAACTGTTTCACAAAATTCAATGCGTGCTAATTTCGAAGGCCAGCTGTGTTTTGGTTGATTTAATGGTTCAGGAAGTGCAAATTAGGTTGGCTTGAATTTATCTGCCTTATTTTCCCTACATTAAAGGGGTTTCTGTAAGCATATTGGGGAATGTTACCTATTTCTATTTGATCTTCTGCCTGATTAATGTAATGCAATTATCCCCAAAGTTCATGATTGCACAGATTAACAGAAATATGAGTAGATTACTAGAACACAAATCCAACATCCTAAAGGTTGTACATTACACCCCAAACTTAGATATGAATCATGCTACAAAATGCTTATCAGCAGCCATGAAAACCCCCTTAAGCCTTGCTCATATCCTCATGTAATCATTACAACAAGCCAAAGTTCCCTTAGGCCACACTCTTACCCCAAGTGGTCATTAAATCAAATTATTGTGTAATAATTGTCAAGTCACTTTATTTTTGAATCAAGCATTTAGTAGCCAATCTGTTATTATCACTACTAATGGAATTTATTTGGTGGATAGATGAACACAGATAGTATCCACAGGGCAGTCCATTGGGCCACTCTAGAGCCAATTGTGGCCACCCAACAGTAACCTGGACATCACAGGTGAATAGCAATCATTTCCTTAGGTGCCTGCTTTGTACAATCTCTGCAAACAGTGCTTTAAGAAACACAAAAGCATAACGAACAAGGTCTTCCTAGCCCATTGCACGTGAACATTATAATTATCTTCCTTTCAATTAAGATCATTGATATTCCTGCTTCCTTTCAAAAATACTTATTTGCTGTTATGAAACCCTTTATTTTTAATTGCTTGCTAATTATGGTGGAAATGAGAGATGGAAGGTAAAAACACTGAGGCTAAAAATAGGCAATTTCCCTTGAAATCCCACTCTAACAAAAGCTTTCCAGTTAATATATTCAGTCCCCCCCGCCTGCCACCCCATGTACTGTACCCAGCCTTTGAAGAGAAAATGTTCTTTCAGATTCTCCTTTTTATCTCAACTTAAGCTGGCTGGCGTGATCCTCTGTGCAAAACAATTTTCTCACGAACAGTATTTCAAAAGTCCTGTAATGCCTGTAAATCACAGGGACCCTGTTATGTGAGACTCTTATTTTCTTGTTCTTTTTAATTCCTCCTCCAAACCATCATAGGATTTAAAGCACCTACAGAGAATTCTTATCTAATATTATCTGTGATCTCTTAAGTGTCACTAGTCCATCCTCTTGATGTTTTGCCGTGGAGGTATAATGGGTCCTCACCATGGGGCCTGCTGGCAGAAGCCAGTCATATTGTTTGCTGTTGTGGATCACGGGTCAAAAAGAGAAATTTCCATAACCATTGTCAATAGAAAGAGATGTTTTATCAGAAGAGCTGGGCTTTATACAGCGGGTAAGTGAATACTTTAAAAAAAGCATTTGCAGTTCTTCAGTTTTTACTAAACCGCAAGATACAGTGTCTAAATATGCATATAATAAATACTATGGTGAAACACTACCATTCCTTAAAATCACCTTAGAGAGAATATATGTGAAGCTATATTCTTTGTTTTTTAAAAATCTTCTTGAATTTTACTGCTCCCTGTGAAGGTTGCATGTCTAATCTGCCCCAGTTCACATACAAACTTCTCTTCATATCTCTAGCATTTCTTTGTATAATTTTGTTACAGCTTCTTTTTCACAAAACAGCCCTATGAGGTCGGTTTGTCAGAAAGCTGGATCACCCAGGGGTAGGGCTCAAGTGCATTGTTTCCTTCAACTACATTAAAATAATATTGTTACATGCCAATCATGCTGTGAGTTTGGGGTGGTGGGGTCAGTCTGCACAATGACCTGAGTCCCTTTCAGTTCCTGGGTTCCTGTATCTGTCAACCATTGTTTAGGCAATGGTTGTGGTTGGTTAGTTAAGCACCATGATTAACATAACCAAGTACTATAGAACAAATGAGTGGGCCTCCCCCCATCTAGCTGCTAGGTAGAAGAAAAATAGTGAGTGTGACAGAGTTGAGCAGAAAGCAGACTAGATACTGGATCCAAAGCTGTGACTAATGGTGAAGCAAGATCTGTTGGGTGTTAATGCTGTGAGCCCCTCCGTCTTGTGCTCAGGTTGCATGAATGTGCAAATTAAACCATATACCCTAAAAACAACTCAATCTTTGAGTGACGAGAGCGTTCAGTGGTTCCAGGGACTTACCCAGGGTTCATTTTCCTTAGAATGAAGGCCAGTGGAAACTGTGTAGAAGTAGGAAGTAATTTTCTGAATGTTGCTGAATGCTGAACGATTCAGGATAGGCACCTATTCACCCAGTACATAGTTCAACTATGGGATTTGCTCCCATGTGACGTAGTGATAGCCACCAACTTGGGTGGCTTTAAAAGAAGGTTGCATAAATTCATAAAGGATAAGACTATCAAGCAGTTATGAACCTCCACTGCTGGATGCAGTATACTTTTGAATATCTGTTACTCGAAACCACAGGAGAGGGTGCTGCACTCAGGTTGTGGGTTTCCGACAGGTATCTGGTTATCCACTGTGAGAACAGGATGCTAAACTAGCTGGGCCATTGGCCTGTTCCAGTAGGCTCTTCTTATAGTTTCCCTTCCCCTTCCTCTCTTATAACACTAGAACTTGGGTCATCTTATGAATCTGATGGGCAGTATAGTTGGGACAGGCAAAAGAATGTCTTTCTTTGCACTACACAAAATTATCGTAAGTCACAGAATTCATTGACACCAATTGTGGTGGTGGTGGTGACATTACGGTGTTGCATTTTATCTCCTGTTCAAAGAACCAATTAAATAGGGTGTTTTTCAGCCGCCTGCTAATCAGGTTGATTGATGCTGGATGAATTCAGTCTTTCCAGCTTAGCCTCCTGACTTCAGCATTACACAGAGCGATTGCTTTCTTTTTTTACTCTCATTTAGGATCCCTAATTGGAAGAAAGTCAGGATGACACATATTATCTAAGTCTGGTTGTACAAATAAGATGTCTCTTACCAGCTAATATGCTTTACTCTTTAAAGTCTGGTAATTATATTAGGATAAGATGTGGCTTGCATGGTATAGCTGATTGTCCCTAATTGTCTTACTGGAGCTGTATTGAAGAAGAAACATAGGTTAGTTAATCTTGATGAAATCATAATCTCAATAGAGTAATGGGTGCGAGAAGCAACAGTTTTGCAGACTTGAGCCTATTAAAATAATCGACCATGCACGGCAAAATGCCCCTCCCATCTAATAGAGCTCATTTGCCTTTAACTCCCTCCTTTCACAAACACCACCCACTTGGGGAATGGTGTTATATCTATTTTATTTTATTTTAAAATCAAAGTTATTATGAAAAAACAATGTAAAATCTAGAAACAAGAATGCACATTGAGCCCTGTAATAATGTGCTCCTGACAGTTCAGCTCTGCTAGGAAGTGACCTTCCCCGCTCTGTAACATCTCCAGCCTTCGTTCTCCTGAACAGATCGCATCACGAAAGCACCATCTTGAAGTTATGAACACACATCGATCCTGATAGAATCTAAAGCTGATCTGTTTTGTATTTTACTTCCTGTCTTGTTCATGTCAAATAATTTTAAAATGCACATGGCTTCCTGTTGGATGCTAGGCCAATTCAAGCTGTGCCAATGCCCATATGGTTCCATTTAAAGTTGTCCACAATCAATGGAACTTTATAATGTTTTATTAATGTCATATTGGTGGATAGCATTTAATTCAATGTAGAATGATCCACTGCAGTTACCTAGAATTTACATTAGCGTTGTTCAATTGATAATAAATCATGGGGACTCTTCTGCTTTATGATCTTAACATTTAAGAAGCTAACCTCTCTCTCAAACCAATTTGCTCTATTCTGAACATTGTAAAACTTTCGCATTAACCTTCCATTATATCCTTCCTCTCACAGAGCCATTTTGTTAATTTCTTTCATCACTCTGAACTTTTTCTTGTGCGTTTGCCACTGGGGAGCACTGAACGGCTGATTAGTCAGCTCAAGCTCCTCTGATACCATACCTGGAGCTGTATATTTAGTTTCTGTGTCTGAATTAAATCACAGACTCTACTTTCAGCCGAAAGGCAGATGATGGCAATGTGTTTTGCACAAGGTTTTCAACTGTAAAGAAACATGGGTGCAATCTTTTTTTTCCACTGGAAAAGAGAACAACCCACAACCCAACCCCAAGTATCACAGCAAGGGAAGTCTCTTCTCTCCACAGCCGCTAATTCCTACTAGGAAATGCTTCTCTCCTGACATCCATTAACTCCATAGATAAAACAGAAAAGTTAATGATCCGTGGAGGTAAGCTTCCCTCCAGCTAGGTTAAAAATGTTCAGAGCTTCTTTTCCTCCAAGAATGTCACGTACTGTTTTGCCAGGTGCAGACTCTGCCTTCAGAATACCACATCTAATCAAGCAGGACTTGTAGGGTTGCCACCTGTCCTGTATAATACAGGATTGTCCCATATTTCAGTGTAAAATCCTGCATTGATATTGATATAGTTTTGTCCTGAATTTCAGGCCTTCTTTCTCTGCCAAGTTAGGGATCCTCTCCAAATGCAGGTATGCGAAAGGTCATGTATTTAAGTTCTGGGTAGCCAAGCACAGACAGGTTTACAAATGCATGTTTGTGTGTACATACACACAGAGGGGACATTCTGTTAGGCTGCAATAGATTGTAATGGGTTGCTTTGAAGTCACTTCAGTGCCAGATTGGGGTGGAAAAATTGCCCCCAACCACCCCGCCCCATGCTTTTGCCAGAGCAAAGGTTTGAGCCACAAAACTCTGTTAGAATATTAACATGTCTGAAACATTAAATCAATAGCAAGCGACTGGCAAGCAAGTACAAGAGACCCGTAGGCAATAGTTTCCAATGTGGTGGGGCAGAACTGCCCTCTCAACATCAGCATCACCACAGCTTACCTGGATTGGGACAAGGCAGTATAGTGGTGAGGTCAGGGCTGAGTGGATGTACTGGTGGGGTCAATCCAGCACTCCTGTTGGTGCATCTGCACAGCCCCGACCTTGCCACTGCACTGACATGTCCCAGCTTCATGCAGGTGAGTTGTAGCAATGCCAAAGCTGGTTGGATGACTCTGTTTCTCCCTCTGCTCTGCCACACTGGCTGCTAGTGAATATGAAACTAGGTGTAAGGTAAAGGTAAAGGGACCCCTGACCATTAGGTCCAGTCGTGGCCGACTCTGGGTTTGCGGCGTTCATCTCGCTTTATTGGCCGAGGGAGCCGGCGTACAGCTTCCGGGTCATGTGGCCAGCATGACTAAGCTGCTTCTGGTGAACCAGAGCAGTGCACGGAAACGCCATTTACCTTCCCACCGGAGCAGTACCTATTTATCTACTTGCACTTAGACGTGCTTTCGAACTGCTAGGTTGGCAGGAGCAGGGACCGAGCAACGGGAGCTCACTTCGTTGCGGGGATTCGAACTGTTGACTTTCCGATTGGCAAGCCCTAGGCTCTGTGGTTTAATCCACAGCGCCACCCGTGTCCTGAAACCAGGTGTAGAGTTGGGGAAAATGCTGCTTGGCTGAAAACATGATTTGGAAAGGCCCTCGCAAACTCCTGTGACTGTCAGCACTTGCAAAGGATTTGCAAGGTCTGTTCTTTTGCCTGTTCAATTTGGTTTTGAACCCGTGACCCATGGGGGTGTGGGGTGTGGGAACATCTGCCCTGCCCACTGGATCCAGTTCCCCAACCATGTTGTAGCTGAATAAAAAGGTGACTAGACAGTGCTTGATTGACGAGCTTTTTATTTAAAAGTATTTAAGTGTAAGAAGCATTATTGGGTATCAAACTTTAAATTCAGGATCGTTTCCACTCCATTTCCTTGCTTGGGAGGCAAGTTGGTCATTATAGTGGTACCTTGGGTTACATACGCTCCAGGTTACATATGCTTCAGGTTACAGACTCCGCTAACCCAGAAATATTACCTTGGGTTAAGAACTTTGCTTCAGGATGAGAACAGAAATTGTGCGGTGGCGGTGCGGTAGCAGCGGGAGGCCCCATTAGCTAAAGTGGTGCTTCAGGTTAAGACCAGTTTCAGGTTAAGAACAGACCTCCGGAACGAATTAAGTACTTAACCCGAGGTACCACTGTACCTTATGCTGTCGGGCCTATAGCAATCCATTTGGATGTGCCCATCTCTATCCAAATGATCTGGCTTTTGACACATCACTGATATGTGCCCAGCCCATAGCTGTCAACATTTCCCTTTTTTAAAGGGAAATTCCCTTATTCCGAATAGGATTCCTCGCAAGAAAAGGGAAAAGTTGACAGCTATGGCCCAGCCACATTTAGGTTTGTTTGCAGTGGTATACCCAAGTGACCGTTTACTCTGTGGTTTGACTAGTTTGCCACAGGTTGGAAGCAGTCTATGTCTATTTAGCCAGGCTTTCTTACATGCCTGGATGAATAGAAGAATAGGTGAACATGGGTGTTTTCTTCTGTGATTCCTGCACTGAATGTTGCGAGATGGAGTATTAATCAGAAAATGTTGTCAGGTAGAAGACATTCTATCCAAGTTTTTTTTTAATCATTTTAGTGTCTACATAAACTGTGTTGAGAATTAATCTAATCAACGAAGTTTGGTATGTAAATTTAACTGACTATACAATGCATATTATTACCATAGGACGGCTCCATAGTTGTCCCAACTCTATATCGAGTTGACTTGGAAAAGCAACTTGGTTTCTGTCTCTCTTGCAAAGACATTCGACAAATGGAAGAGAAATGATCCGCTTAGATTTCACTGAAGAGCCTCCTCTGTTTAATATGATCCCTGCTTTCTTGTATTTTCTGTCAGATCTTTAAGCATGACACCTGCACAAATATATTTCATAGCTATTACAGCATCCCCGTGTCTGCTGAACAATTATCTCCTTTGTGGATGTTTGCTAGGAGGGAAGGTGGCTGATTTTATTGTCTAATGTTTCTTTCATCTTCTCATATAGAGCTCCAGGTGTGTGAAGACTCCACGAAATGCTTCAGAGCATTTCTGTTACCTCTGAATCTGGTTAAAGTATAGTCATTGAACACCACCCTCTGAAACTGACCATGCAGGCAGGAGCGGGAAGCCTGTTCTACAGTGCCCTCCCCTCCCATCCTATGGAGCAGTTGAGCAAGCTACAGTGGTTACTGGTGTCAAAAGCTACTGAGAGACTGAGCAAAAGTCCTAGGATTGCATTTCCTCCATACTTACAAGCCTTGCAAACTTTTCACAGCGGGCTTCCATGGGTTCCAGGAAAATATATATCATTTCACCTTCTTCTGCATTTTAACCTTTATTTCAGAATCTCCCCTCTCTTGCATTTTCTAAGAAAAAGAATTAGTTTGCAGTTTGCAGCCATTAGCAAGTCAACAACTTTGTTGCTGTGCCAAGATAGTAGCAATGAAGAAATATCTCCTCACAACAGTATCTCCCCCCACCGCAATACACTGAAAAATTACATTGTGATAGAACATTACGTTAAGTGGTACATTGAAACTAAAGACTGTTGTACTCAGCATAGTCTCAGTAGCATGTGATTAAACATAAGCTGTATCCGCTGGCTAATTGTCATTGATAAAATATACATTATTCGGAACTTTAAAAACATTGGTTCCAGATATATATATGTGTGTGTGTTACTTTATGTAGACTATATAAAGTGTTTCATTTGAGAAGTACATCTATACAAGTGGAAAAGTGCAAGGAATTGAGAGTGGGAGTGAAAGGAGGTGAAGGACTATTTTTATTCCTTTGACCCCTTCCTTTTAAATAGATCCTTGCCATCCTTCCTTGGTCATTTCTGAAATGCTTTCCAGACAAGCTCACAATGGAAGCAGATCTGAGAATGACATAGTGACAATATCTATGGTAACCCTCTCTCCCACATATACCTAAATGGTATATATTTTAGTGCTAATGTAAGTTGAGAAGTTAATATGGATAACAGAGGATCTTTGTGCACATTCACCATTCCTCAACGAAATGGCCACATTATTATTATTATTATTATTATTATTATTATTATTATTATTATTGTCATACCTTGGTTTTTGAGCAGCTTACTTCGCAAACGTTTTGGCTCCTGAACGCTGCAAACCCAGAATTAACTGTTCCAGTTTGTGAACTATTTTTGGAAGCCGAACGTCCAACGAGGCTTCTGCGACTTCTGAACATTTTGGAAGTCGAACAGACTTCCGGAATGGATTCTGTTCGACTTCCAAGGTACGACTGTATTATTATTGTTACAGTGGTACCTCGGGTTAAGAACTTAATTCGTTCTGGAGGTCTGTTCTTAACCTGAAGCTGTTCTTAACCTGAAGCACCACTTTAGCTAATGGGGCCTCCTGCTGCCGCCGCGCGATTTCTGTTCTCATCCTGAAGCAAAGTTCTTAACTCGAGGTAATATTTCTGGGTTAGTGGAGTCTGTAACCTGAAGCATATGTAACCTGAAGCGTATGTAACCTGAGGTACCACTGTATTATTAATATTATTTTATTCAAGGGTTTTCCCAAAATTTTACTACATACAAGTTTTCATGACCTTCTCTTATATGTGTACTTCCCACCATCCCTCCCTGGTCTCCTAATTTGTCCTTATCTTGCTGCATATGATTATTAACCATCCTCTTCCACCTATTTTCACTATTCCAACTATTTGCCACTGCTGCTTAGATTTTGGGTCTATCTGCAAATTAATCTGACTGCTATGCTTCTTCAAATAGACCCAGAGTTAAGTGTGATGAAACTTCTATGTACATACCAGTGAATTACAGACCTAAAATTAAAATCAAATTGCATTAAAAACTGCCCAAAGTTCCACCCCAAAAGGAAAATTCATTTTCAGTTCATCCAAAAATGAACTACTTTCAGGTATAATACGGAGATTTTTTGAATTGATTCAGTGAATTAGTTAATCTGAATTAGTTCGTTCCAAGAGCTGAGTAAGACTGAGTTCCATTTGTAGAACTTAATGCCCTGACTGGGCAATGGACTATTGACACACTACCTTGATCCATTAAAAGTATCAGCCACCTACTGGCCTCAGACTGTTAATAGAAGGCCTGAAGGGGAAACTCACTATACTACTGGAGAAGGGCACATAATGTAGCAAATGCAGCAGTTTTGAAATATGTCTGTAGCTATAACACCTGCTTTACATGCTAAGGCTGTGGTATTTTGAAGAAGGGCTGACAAAGGATCCTGCCCAAAACCCTTTAGAGCTGCGGCCATTCGGTGCCAATAAATCTGTGCTAGGTGGGTCAATTGCTTTACTTGATATAAGAGAGCTTCCTATGTTCCTAACTCTCATGAGCTAAACTTGGTTCGGTCATCACAGTTCCACAAAACTGATTGCACCACAGGGAGAATAAAGTGCAACTGTTCTGGTGTGATTAGTAGGTAGGCGCTCAAAGGAAACAGGATTTTCACAAAATTCAACCTAGTGTGTTTTCGTAGCAACCTTTCCCAACCTGGTGCCCTCCAGACCTTGTCGGACTACAACACTAATCATCCATGACCATTGGCCATGCTGGGCACCAGGTTGCAGAAGACTGTTGAATATCCTCAATGAGATCTGACAGGCACAGACTACTTCCCCCAATACCCCTAAACTCAATCAATTTAGTTTGGCAACATCTGGAATATGGTGGCATTAGTAGTTGGGTTAATTTTCTTCACCAAGACATAAAGATTATGGGATAAACCTCCAGCTTGGCCCATTGGTGGAGGAAGGGGGTGCAGTAGGTGTGGCCCGCCCTGGGTGTCATCCTTGAGGGGGGTGACATTGCCACGCCACCCCCTGGGCAGCTCGCTGCAGGCAGCACCCCCCTGGGACGCTCGCCCATGTTAAGTTTCTGTGTGTTGCCACTGTGCAGTGCTTGGAGTTGTTACAATTGTGTAAAGACATGAGAATTCCTGTAAAGTAGTCGGGATCTATGCACCTAATGGCAATAAGACTGAGTTCTACAAAACTTTGGAAGAAAAACTATTCGAATACATGGATCAGAAAATTATAATAATGGGTGATATGAATGGAGTGGTTTCATTGGAAATGGATAGACTTAGAGAGGGAACAAGTAAAGAAGGGAAACTACCCAAATATTTTTTCTCAGTGATAAAAAACTGTAACTTGATAGATATTTGGCGACTTAGACACCCATTGGACAAACAGTTTACTTATTACTCCAAACCGAACCAGTCAATGTCAAGGATTGATCAGATTTGGATCTCGAGCGAATTGACTCCAAGAACCCAACAAATAGAAATTCAACCGAAAGTGATCTCCGATTATAGTCCAATAAAATTTGAACTAAAAGGTTTTGAGGAAAGAACTTTCAGATGGAGAATGAAAGATTATCTCTTAGACGACCAGAAAATCGTTGAAAAAGCACAAAAGAGGTTAACTGAATATTTTGTTGACAACTGCAAAAGGGTACAAAGATAAAAGTGGTTTGGGATGCAAGCAAGGCTGTGATGAGAGGATTCTTTATCCAGCAGAATTCAATCAAGAATAAAAATGGAGAAAAAGGTAAAAAAGAAATTTTGAAGCAGATAATGGACAATGAACAAAAATTAATCAAGAAACCAAACAGTCGAAAAATAAAAGAAAATATTAAAGTTCTACAAACTCAGTTTGCAATTATAATAAATAGAGAAGTTGAATGGAATAATAAAAAACTGAGACAAAGAAACTTCGAGTTCGCGAATAAATCAGGAAAATGGCTTGCATGGCAAATCAAAAAAAGAAAGGAACAGAATACAATAAACAAAATTATAGTGGTAGCAGAAGAGATAATCAATCCGAAGGAAATTAGAAAGGGATTCTTGGACTACTACAGAAGACTATATAAAAATAGAGAAAGAAACAATTTGAGGAAAATAGAGAGATTTTTGAAGGAGAAAAAGGTGCAGAAGATCCCGACAGATAAAAAAGAACAATTGAATACCCCAATAGAAATAGAAGAGATAAAAGAAGCAATAAAAGATTTAAAAAGGGGAAAGGCTCCAGGTCCAGATGGATTCACCGCAAGCTACTACAAAGAAATGAAATCTACTTTGATGATGCCACTGAAAGAAGTAATGAACAACATTTTAAGAGAGAGAGACATCCCGGAAACATGGAAAGAAGCATATATTACATTTATTCCAAAACAGGATTCAGACCTAACTCAAGTTAAAAATTACAGGCCGATCTCATTGCTAAACACTAAAGACTATAAAATATTTGCAGGAATCCTTGCGAAAAGATTGAAAAATATACTATTAGAAATCATTCATAAGGATCAGGCGGGTTTCCTTCCATGCAGGCAGATGAAAGATAATGTAAGAAATATAATCAATATTGTGGAATATCTGTCTGCCAGGAATGAGAAACAAGCCATAATGATGTTTGTGGGTGTGGAGAAGGCCTTTGACAATATAGCATGGGATTTTATGTTGAGAAACTTGGAATATATGGAGGTTGGTAAAGAATTCTTTAATGGAATAAAGGCAATTTATACAGAACAAAAAGCCAAATTGATTATAAACAATGTAGTCACAGAAGAAATAAAGATATTAAAAGGAACAAGACAGGGATGCCCACTTTCGCCACTATTATTTATAATGGTGCTAGAAGTCCTTTTAAATTCGATTAGACAAAATAAGAAAATAAAAGGAGTGACAATTGGCCAAAATGAATATAAGATCAAAGCATTTGCAGACGATTTGGTAATAATGATAGAAGAGCCAACAAGTACAGTAAAAGAAGTATTGGAGGAAATTGAACAGTTTGGAGGAGTGGCAGGTTTTAGACTAAACAAGAAGAAAACGAAAATGATTCCGAAGAACATGGATCAAAGTGCAATTGAAATAATGCAACAGCAAACACAGATAGAGGTGGTTAAAAAGGTGAAATATCTAGGAATATGGGTAACTCCCAAAAATATAGATCTATACAAGAATAACTATGAACCAGTATGGAATGGAATAAGAAAGGACTTGGAGGTGTGGGGAAGAATGAAACTGTCATTTTGGGGCAGGATTTCTACAATTAAGATGAATGTGCTGCCAAAGATGTTATTTCTATTCCAGACTATCCCCATAATTAAGGGGAATAGGATTTTTAAAGAGTGGCAAAGAGCGATTTCAAGATATATTTGGCAGGGCAAAAAGCCAAGAATTCAATTTAAGTTATTAACAGATACGAGAGAAAGAGGAGGCTTTGCCCTGCCTGATTTGAAATTATATTATGAGGCATCATGCCTTTGCTGGTTGAAAGATTGGATAAAACTAGAAAATAAGGAATTGCTAGACTTAGAGGGGTTTGACAACAGATTTGGATGGCATGCGTATTTATGGTATGAGAAAAAGAAAATCCACAAAGGTTTTGAGAACCACATCTTCCGAGGTCCTCTAATTGAAGTATGGGATAGGTATAAAAACCTATTAGAACCTAGAGTACCACACTGGTTATCTCCTTTAGAAGTCATGAGTGTAAAGAAAATTAATATGAGAGGCAATTGGATCACATATGGTCAATTGTTATTTAAAGAAGGAGGAAAATGGAAAATGAAACCATATGAACAGGTCAAAGAACATGTATATGATTGGTTGCATTATTTTTAAATAAATGAAATGTTTAGGAAAGATAGTAAAGAATGTGGTTATGCTGACAAGGATTCTAAATTTCAGATTGAAATAATAGATAATGATTTTAAAATTTTATCCAAAATGTATAAGTTGTTGTTAGAATGGAATTTAAAGGATGAGGAAGTCAAGTTGGTTATGATACATTGGGCCAGAGACTTTGGCTATAACATACAATTTGAGGTTTGGAAAAAACTATGGAAAGAAAATTTAAAATTTACAGCATGTATGACGTTAAAAGAAAACGTTATGAAAATGTTTTATAGATGGTATATAACACCGGTAAAATTAGTGAAAATGTATAAGACATGTAACAAGTGTTGGAAATGTAAAGATAAAGAAGGCTCTTTTTACCATATGTGGTGGGAATGTAAGAAAGTGAAAGGCTTCTGGGAAAGGATATATAATGAATTGAAGAAGATTCTAAAATATACATTTATAAAGAAACCAGAGGTTTTTCTGTTAGGAATATTAGGAAATGAGATAAAGAGAAAGGATTGTAAATTTTTCCAATATGCAGTGACAGCGGCAAGAGTGTTACTGGCCCAGAAATGGAAACAACAGGAAATACCGACGGTGGAAGAATGGAGAATGAAGCTGTTAGACTATGCTGAGTGGGATAAATTGACTGCGAAGATTAGATATTTAAGAGACCAAAAGTTCACCGAGGACTGGGGGAAATTTGTGGAATATCTGGAAAGTATAAGTGAGGGACAGATAACGCTAGAGGGATTTAAAGAAGCACTGTGAAAAATTGAGAAGTATTGTTTAAAGGGAACAGAAAAGAAAGATATAAATAATGACAATATAAACCTAAGGAATGTGTAACTTAAATAATGACCATGGATGATTTACGGAAAAGCTGAAGGAAGTCCAGAAAAGAAATAATTTGTGAAAAATTGGATGTGAAATTAGTATGTGTTTTTGTTTTTGTTGTAAACTAATAAAAATTATTTCAGAAAAAAAAAGAGAATTCCTGTAAAGTGTCCAGTCCAGGTTTATCAGGACAACAAAGCATGTTTGGCTTTGCTGACTTCTGAAGGTTGTAAGCAAAGCACAAAGCACTTGCAGTTGAAGCTGCAACATGCTAGAGAATGTGTTCAGAAAGGACTCATAATGGTATCCTACATGCCAGGTAATGAAATTCCTGCTGATTTATTGTCCAAGGTTGTTCCAAGGGATCAACACTGTACAGAAACTGGGTTTGTACTGTGATTGTACATGACACACTGCCCAGTGGTGTTCACAGAAAGGGGGAGGATGTTGGCTTTCTGTGTTTTGCCACTGTGCAGTGCTTGGAGTCACAAGACTCTATTTTGCATTCCAGACATTCCAGACTGTTGGAAGTCTCACGGAAGACTGGAGACGGGTGTGATGTTACTGGTTTCCTGTTCCTTTGTTTTCCAGTTGCTCTCTGCTCTCACAGAGAGAGGATGTAAATTCTTATTGTCTGCATAGTTTGGAAAATAAAGCATAGCGATGTAGCTCATATTTCTCGCCCCTTCTGCTGTGTTTTGGATAGCCCCTGGGTGCACAGCATGTGTGCCACTCCGGGTGCCGGAGCAGCTAGCTCTGCCTCTTGCTTGGCCCCATGTTATCTGTGACTGAGTGAATCATATAATATGATGATGTTCATATTTGGTTGTCTGCCATTGTGGATAGAGAAGTTGTTCTGAGCAACAGCTAGAAAGGGATTTCTTTTGTCTGTTTTGTGTATCTGAAAAGCAGTGGCAATCGCTTTTCATGTTACATAAAGGTTTTTATACATTAGGTAATTGACACCCATTGCTTTCCTGCTCTTTTGATCAGAGAAAGTCTAGTGTGAAATATTCTCTGGGAATGGCAGGCAAAAACAGTGTTCTGTACACCTCTATTAAAAATGATCATCCCATTTTTATAGCTGAATTGAAGTCCGGAGGTCACTAAGCATTTTGCAGAAATGAAAGCATCACAATCTTAGCCATCTCCACTAACTGTTGTTTGAATTCCCACTCCTTGCTGAGAACTGAGATGTCCCTTTCTGGATTGGCACATCACAGAGAGTATTTGTATGGAGATCAAGTTTTCTCTCTCACACTCTCTCCAGGTAAAGCTCTTTAAAAAAAATCAATCAAAATGATCTGTGTATAAAATATTAATTGAGTGTGACATTAGAAAAAGGCAGTTTCTTTCTTTAATAGATACTTTTGGCCTTGCCTTAGCAACTTTCAAGCTCAAAAAATCCAAGTAATGCATTGACTGCAAAACAGAAGAGCATTGATGATCTGAATTAGTGTTCATAACTGTTAGTCTTTCCTTTACAAACACTTGTTTTATTCTTTTGATATTCTATGGCCTTTTAGAGATTGCACTACACATTGTTCCTATGTGGATCACAAAGTAAAGGGGCCTGCTAATACACTTAATGTCAAGTCAGGCTCGCTCTCACAGACCCATGTTTGGATATGTTTTACAGGACCGGCCCTACCATTAGGTAGAGTGGTAGAGTGAGGCGGAATTGTGGGAAATGTCACATTTTGAGTGAATAAAAAGAAGACACATTGTCAGAGCACCAGAGTCATTGCAGTCCAGAGCACCTGGATGGCACAACATTGGCTACCCCTGTTTTCTAGTTTAATATGACTTAAAAAAGAAGAAGTTTGCTTTGCTTTAAGAGTAAATGTAGATCCAAACCTCTCTGACAACATGCATTAGAAATGTAATAATATTATTTGTGCATATTTTTGTATTACATATGTATAACAAGTCTATTATATGGGATTATAAGCCTATAAACTTTATTTTATGCACAATTATTGCATATAAAGTTTATAGGCCTATAATCCTACAAACTATATATTTCCAATACCGTTAATGATATCCTGTGCACGTATACTTGGAAGTAAACCCAACTGTGTTCAGTGGGGCTTACTCCTAGGTAAATGTGTATGATTGAGGCCTTCGAGGCTCCCCCCTCCCCTGCAATCGAAAAGAGATATTCTCAGATTCATCATCTATTTAGAGGTTAGCCATGTCACCTAAGATTGCCCTTCAGTGCCTGCTTTTAAGCAGCAGATGTTCCCACTGTGAGGACATGTGGTTCCCCATTTATTTGCTTCCCTCCCAAAAGCCTGTAAGGGGGGAGCTGGGATTGTCCAAACACAAGAGTAGCCTCCAGAATGTAACCTTTCTTTTTGACAGTGCTTTCAATCTTTCTTCCATGCTGAGAAGGCTGCAATGGGTCTCTTTAGTACTCCCGTGTTTACTTCAAACTCCTGCGGTTCATAAAATTAATTTCTGCCGGAATCAAAATGTCGTGATGAGACTGGTTATTTGATGGAAGCTTCTACCTTTTCCTTCATGGAAAGCCAAAGCCTGCTCTCTCCCCCACCCAACTGCTAATTATGTATCAGCTACAGAGAATTCTCATGGTGTGTAGTCTGCGGAGTATTTTGCCATTAAAGACTCTCTGTTTTATTTTATTTTTTTATCTCTGCTGAAAAGGTGAACTTAATGCTCTTGTAAAATGCACAGTGGAAGGGAATGTACTAAATTTTAGCTTAGTACACTGCGGAAACTTCTGTCGTTGATGTTTTCTTTTTTGCAGTAGTACAGACAAGTTCAATCAACTCATGTTCCTCCTTATCCAATTATCAGCATTTCTACACAGAAGACTAATTTTCCATTCTCTTCCTGGTGAGGCAAGAATCAGGAAACTGACCTAGAGGACTAGTTTACTGAACCATGAAAGATTGTTTAAAATTGCTTTCCTTTATGGCTTTGAATATTAAGCAGGCATTCCACCAACTTTTATCTCAAAGGCTTTACACCACCAGTGTACTTCTTGGGGCAGAGGTGGGCAGTTCTTTTAGCCCCAATGACCACATGTGAGTGCTGGAGTTCCCAGCCTTTGAGATTTTATCACGCTGGTGCACTTTGAGGTAGAAAGATAGATAGATAGATAGATAGATAGATAGATAGATAGATAGAAAGAAAGAAAGAAAGATGGATGGACAACTTTGTCAATTTTGGTTTCTCTCATTTTCTCAATTTTCCAACCTTAAATTCAGTTCTGGACATTTCCATAGCTAGTTGAGTTTTTTTTTAAAAAGGCCTTATGAAAATGCAATAGCATTTTAGTGCAAATTTCTGCTAATCATCATTTTCCTATGGACTTAATGACACATTTCTGCAAGCAATTTTCTCCCTAATAGAATGGATTTTGTATGTTGTTTTCATGAATATATTCCTTTTCATGCACGCTCTCTCTTTGAATATGCATTTTTGTACACATTGTCTGGTGGAAGAATTGCATTGCAAATTTGGAGTAGTGCATCTTTTGAAAGATAGTTGAGTTTCAGTTTGCGTATTGGTTTCAAGGACTGCAAATGAGCTAGTTTCTCATTGCAGACAAAATCAAGTCTTCCCATTCTGTGAATATGAAGTGTTAATTGTTCTTGCATAGCCAACTGTTGACCCAAAGGGCTCTTTTGTTGCTGACTGCCGGAAAGCTAATGGGAGGTGTGTTGTGATTGCTGAAGGCTCATGCTGGCAGGTAGGCCTCTGTCAGAAATGTAAATGTAATAGATGGAGCATTTCTACAATAAAGGGCTAACAGGAAGGGAGGTGCTAATCACTTTCTTTTTTTGTAAATGACTCTCTCAATAGGACCTTTTGAGAATAGAAAGGTGTCCCATTTCAAGGTGTGCTTTACAGGGAGGGCCGGGGGAGAGGAAAATATGAACTGAGTTATCCTAAAAGACATTTACAGAGAAGCACCTACTTGAAAGCCAGACTACCTTTCCTTGCTGGTGCTTGAGTGATTATTACCACCATTGAATATTATTGACTTAATCATCTGTTTTCACTACTGCCAGGTTTTTACAAGCTGACGAGTGATTTCAGGTTTCTATGTTAGGGACAAAAACACCCTTCAGGTCAACAGATGGAAAATTAATGGAGTGTTGTCAAAGTGGTGATGGGAAGAAACATAGAATCACACTGTGCTGGTCCCAGGGGAAGGTTACCGTGAGGCGTGGTCAGAGTCCGGTCCTGGGTCAAGGGTCTGGAGACAGCTCCCAAAGGGCAAAGCAGGGTCCGAAGCAAGAAGCCGGGCGTGTTCGGGAACTCCGGAAGAACAGGTCTGGGTGCTGGCAGAAGCAGGTTTCCAACGACGTTGCTCCCGCAACCTGGGACTGGGCTGACTGGCCTTTATCTCCTCTGAGGCCAGGGGCAGTCCTGGCCCACAGGTGACCCGCCTCTCCTGGCCTTAAGGCAAGCACTCCTCCTGAGAGAACCCATTTACCTCCGCCTCTCTACCCTGAGCCTCTGCAGCTCAGGAGAGGCTGGAGGGTTACTGGACCCAGGGGCAGCTTCACCTTTCCCTGACAGGGCTGGGAGAGGCGCACCTGCAGGCAATGGGTCCTCCATCACCCCTGGAGCCAGAGTGGATGCATCTGGTGTCTGCTCCTGAGGATCTGGCACAGGTGCAGGCCCTTCAGATTCAAGCCCCTGCCCCAGCTCAGCCAGCCCTGGAGGCGGGGATTCCTGTGCAGGCTGGGACTCCTCAGATTCAGCTTCTGAATCAGATTCCCAGGCCATCACACACACACAATGACTGGGAGGCTGCCAGGACCAAATAACACCAGTCCTAAAAGAACTATATTAGCTTCCAGTATGTTTCTGAGGAAAATTCAAAGTGACCTTTAATCTCATTGTCCACCCCAGAAACTGAGATCCAGCTCCAAGGGCCTTCTGGTGGTTCCCTCATTGTGAGAGGTGAGGTTACAGGGAACCAGGCAGAGGGCCTTTTTGGTAGTGGCGCCAGCACAGTGGAAAGCCCTCCCATCAGATGTCAAACAGATAAACAGTGGTGTGATTTTAAAAAGACATCTGAAGACAGCCCTGTTCAGGGAAGTTTTTAGTGTATGATGCTGTATTGTGTTTTTACTATTTTTTGTTGAGAGCTGCCCATAGTGGCTGGGACAACCCAGTCAGATGGGCAGCATATAAATAAATAAAATATTATTATTATTATTGCTAGGCAAATGTTGATTCATCTAGTTCTGTGCTGAAAGTGGTATTCCAATTTCTTAAAAGTTTTCTTCTTGCGCAAGAAAAAAGCTTCAATTTTTCTGCTGTATGCAAAATAAATTTCTGTGGGTGTGG
Source organism: Podarcis filfolensis (assembly GCF_964270895.1). Taxonomy (NCBI): domain Eukaryota; kingdom Metazoa; phylum Chordata; class Lepidosauria; order Squamata; family Lacertidae; genus Podarcis; species Podarcis filfolensis. Next base: position 26,397,936 of record NC_139604.1, on the reverse strand, counting down.
GGTTTTGAGCTTACCTTATTGTTGCAAGGTGTTGGAGGGAGGGCTGTGTATTTTCCTTACACTAAACATTTCTCAAGCACTCTGCAACCTTCCTGACAGCCTGAACTTCCTGATGTGAAAAAGCTCTATGGGGAGCATTTCACCAAAAAATTATCTTCTCTTTGATAATTATCAAATCCAATTTCTTTTCTCATTAACTGATGGAGAGTGGTCAGATAGATGCAGGATAAATGTTCAGCACGGTCCTAGATCTACCAAAGAATACTCTGGAAGCATGCTGAAAGGCTGGTGGAGTTTACTGGTCCAAAGGGAAAGTAAAACAGGAATATGGTTAGAACTAAGGAACCTAGAATGCACCCTACTACTGCAGTTCTCTGATGTTAACCACAATGGATGATGACTGGTGTGCTACATCTTTAATGAAATCTACATTGGCCTTTCTGCTTCAGCTTCCTGGACCTGGAAACAGGGATGGGTGGGATTTATTTCAAATGCAGAGCCAATTTTATACAAGGGTTGCCACTTGACTCGAGCTTTTCAAGCTGGTTGTCAGAATGGGAAGATCTACGGTGGTACCTCGGGTTACGTACTTAATTCGTTCCGGAGGTCCGTTCTTAACCTGAAACTGTTCTTAACCTGAAGCACCACTTTAGCTAATGGGGCCTCCCACTGCCGCTGCCGCACAATTTCTGTTCTTATCCTGAAGCAAAGTTCTTATCCCGAGGTACTATTTCTGGGTTAGCAGAGTCTGTAACCTGAAGCGACTGTAACCCGCGGTACCACTGTAATAAGTTTGTATATTCAAAAAATGTATGTTGCTACACTAACTTTCTATAAGACACATGTTTTTTAAGAGAAGAAGATGGTACCATTGTGTGTGAGGAACCCAAAGCCCCTTCTCCTTTTATTAATTTTTGTTAAAAAATCATTCCAGGAAAAGGCAAATTGCACATGCTTAGAGGTGTTTGCCTTGATTTTCCAGAAATGAAAGGTAGCAGGCCTTCAGTGAAAGCTGGCATAACATCACCCTTTGAAGAGCATAATTAGGGCCCCTTGCATCCTTGGCAAGGAACTGCATTGTGCCCCCCCATCACTTTCTAATAGCTGCAATAGCTGTATCACTACATTTTATGCAACTCAAATATTTAAAGTGTCTGGAGTGAGGGTAAGGTGAGGAGGAAAGCTTCTCCTGTGTTTGGTCTTGCCATGACAACGGTGTTGCAGTACCCACCCCCCATATGTCATACACTCCCCGGGCCTGCACCCCCAGTGTGGGCTGTTTTGACCAACCCCTAGGTACACCTCTGCTTCCACTAATACAGTAATGCTCAGTGTACAGTAGAAATTAATGTCAAGTCTGTCTGTCTCTAAGCATATATGTATGTGTGTGTGTTTGTATGTCTCATATATCACTTTGCAATGTCTATAGACAGCTTTTCTTCCCCCTTTGCCATAAAATGGGTGTGGGGGTTGAAATGGTCTTCCGTGCTAGTGAAAGATGTTGATTGAGGATCATGTTAGTGGAAGATGTGTATAATCTACCTGTATTGATGGCTCTGCAGTTGTAATCTAATTGCAGTCTTCAGTTAACATCATAAAGGTTTCTTGGGTTTCCTCCGTGTGTGCTTCAGTTATATTAATGGAACAGCAGTAGCCACCACACAGTGCCTTCCAGAATGATATTAAACATTTTGCACTAAGCACAAACTGAGACGTCTATCCGGTTCTGGTTCCTTCTGTGGCAACTCTGGAAGGAACCCCTTCCAGCGATAAAGCTCAGGGTATGTGAGGGTAGTCTGGGCAATTAATGTCAAGTCTGCCTTGTCTGTCTGTCTGAACACCGTACTACAGAGATCACATTGCAATGTTTGTTGGCATTGTTTCTTCTTTCTCTGCCATAGAGTGGATGTGGGGTTTGAGGTGGTCTTCAGTGCTAGAATCATGGCCATTAGATGTAGCCATTAGATACATTGTGATATCTCAGTGGTTGAAAGACATCGCACATTACAATACCCAGTGTACTAACTTCTGTGATGGGACTTCTCCTTGTGGAACTGGGCATTGATGGCCCCATACATTTTGCTGTCTGAAGCAGAACCAAAATCCCTATCCCCCTCAAGTCAACACAAGATAAAGTTTTGCTGCACCATTCAGACACCCATTTCTGCCTTGATTTCATGATGCTTCACCCGGCTGCATGGAAGTGGGCTGGTCCTGGAGATGGGCTTTTCTGCCTTTTGTTTCCCACAACAGCTTCTTGTAACACCCCCCCCCTGCTGTTTTGAAAGGTTTGGTAACACTCTGGAATGGTATGGAATGTACTGTGGTGGGCTGCAGTGAGGGGGGAAATAGATGAAAATTGGGTGTTCTCTTCACACATGAGTGGGAAGGACTACTTGTCATGCTATTTTCATTGCATACAGTGCTGTTTCCATTCTGCTGCAGTTTGACTCTCAACATCAAGTGTGTTATTTGTCTTGCTGTTCATTGTGGTGAACTTCTGCATCATCTATTACATAATATATCATGTTTGTTATCACATTATTCTGTGCTGTCTCAATGCAAAGGAAACGCCAAGCAAATTTGAAAAACAAACAAAACTACCATCAATTATGTATTGTTTGTGGATTGAAAATAACAACAGCCAATACTGTGAACTGCCCTCAGACCTCCGGGTATAGGGCAGTATATAAACTCAATAAATAAATAAAATACTGACCATATTTGCTAGATTGATTTCTGTTTTAGATGTGGGACAAATAAGTGAACACCTGCAATTTCGTCTTTCATTTCAGTCAGAATTCTCTGACATTCCTAACTACAACTCCTATCACCTCTGGCAATTGGCCATGCTGGCAGGGGCTGATGGGAGCTGTAGTTCAGCAACATATAGAAGGGCCACCGGTTAAGTACCAGTTAACTTACGCTGTGGATCCTTTGGATCGAAGTCATTTTTTGTTTTATTTTTTGCTTATTCCTTTTAAAATGGGTATGAAGTTGAGTTGGTTTTCGAACCTGAAACATAAATCCTTTCCTTTCATAGAATCATAGAGCTGGAAGGAGCCCTGAGGATCATCTAGTCCAACCTCCTGCAATGCAGGAATATGCAGCTGTCCCATATGGGGATCAAACCTGCAACCTTTGGTGTCATCAGCTCCACACACTAACCAACTGAGCTATCCAGGCCTTTCATAAATAATGTCTTTGATTTCATTCCTCTAGCACAATGTTCAATGGTGTCCTTGCAATACAAATAGGCTTGCAAACTGGGAAGTATGAAATAGGTGAGTTAAACCATAGACCTCATTTTCCTTGGCCAACAAAATTATAGGTATCTAGAGTGGTGGGTTGTTTTTTCTAAACCCAAACTTACTTCAAAGGTTATGATTTACTGAGCTCAGTAAAATCAAGGCGTTAGCATCCCTGTAGTCTTTAATTATGATGCATTTCAAAGGGCAATGAAACCTGAATAAAATAGATTTAGCTCAAGTGTCTGATCAGCTTATAAGCTTTGGGTAAACTGGAACATATATGCACATTCCAGTAATCAGCACTGCTTTTGATCTGCTGCTTTCTTTATAGTTATCATAAAAAATATAATCTCAAAACCCACTTGTGTACCAATAAATGGAAAATCCACACTAGTTTGCAACTACAGGGAAAGCTAAACTATGTTGATTTATCAATATCAGCAAATAGTCTGCTCTTATTAAGGGAGCTAGCAGTATCATTTACTAATAATATGAAACCAGGAATACTGACTTTATTTAATGTGGCGTAGAGGTGCTTTGGAAACAAATGCATGTTCTGGAAATTGAAATATTAAATTAGCACTGTAGAGCTAGACAGATCACTCTGTCTGATGCTATGTGGTTTTATGTTCACATATTTGCTGACCATTGTTAGTGGAAGATGTGTATAATCTACCTGTATTGATGGGTCTGTGGCTGTAACATAATAATAGCCCTGTCTTAACATCATAAAAGTTTCTTGGGTTTCCTCAGTGTATGCTCCAATCACATTACCATATATGGATCAGCAATAGCCACAACATAGTGCCTTCTAGAATAGTACTAAACGTTTTGTACTAAGCATTTTGTATTATGTGAATGTCTGTTTATGGTTCCTTTTGTGTCAGCTCTGGAAGGATGCTATTTTACGCTGGATGGACTTAGACCAGGGATGGTGAGCCTGTGGTTCTCCAGATATTATTGGACTCTTGCCCCTCTGTAGTTTTTGGTGGGTAGGGATTTCTTCTCCTCCTCACTACAGATGGCTAAGAGAGAGAGAGAGAGAGAGAGAGAGAGAGAGAGAGAGAGAATATGTTGAAAATATTAGTTCAGTGGCGCAAACGGGAGTTTTCAGACTTGCAAAAAGGTTGATAGTTGACTACTGCTAATGTGTAATATGCATAGTTAATAACCAGCCTTTTGCTCATAATTCATTCCAGTATTTTTATTGCTATTCTGCCTATCATATTTGTGGAAGTACATACAATACTTTTAATGGCTTGAATCACCCAGAATGCTGTAGGCCAGTGGTTTGATCAGTTCGAACACCACAATGATGATTTCACTTATGGTCTAACTATTCAGTCCCCAGAGTGCTGATTAAAAAGACCTTTTTAAGGTTCCTTAAGACTTATTCCTTTGCTCTTCTTTGGAGTCTTATCAGAATAATTAGACTTTCAGTCCTCAAGAGATACTGAAGCTATAAATGGTTACATTTCTGCTTTTTCTTCTGATCTTGTCAGAAAACAGCAGCTACTCTGCACTACAAGAACTCATAACTACTTAACGTGTTCATGCTATTGAAGATGGGAATGTGTTTCAAATTCTAAATGAATTTTGCTCCTATAAATGCTATACGTTTTGCAGCAAATTGCTTTCTTGGAGAAATGTCATTTCAAACCTGTTGCGCTGCTAGTTGAATCATGATACATTAATTAATTTTATTATAAATTTATTATTCTCTGTTTCATGCTACATGAAGCTGCCTTTTAAATGCCTCAACCACCCAGTGTAAAATTATTTTGGGGAGTATTCATCTACTTTTGAATGATGTGCATCAAATTAGTTGAATTGTCTAATGTTCTCGATTTCTTGTTAACTTTCGAATTTTATTAGGAATCTGTTTATCACTCTATTATTTTTAGCCATAATAACATTGAAAGTTTAAACATTTGTTTAAGCTTAAGCATGATTCCACTATTGCAGCATGGCTGCATTGTTGGTCATAGTGTCGATCATGAGTGCATCCAAAGGGTCCATCAGAAGACAGGGGTGTGTATGCATATAAGTTGTTGTTTTTAATGTTTTTAGCAATGGGCTCCTTAAATTCTTTTTTAGCATCCCTTACTGTCTGTTTGCACTGCCCCCATGAAGCTGGTGTTCCTTTTTGTTCTCCTCATTTGTACAAGACTTGGTTTTTTAAAATAATAATAATAATAATAATAATAATAATAATAATAATAATACTGAAATAATTCAAGGATTAATAACATGAAGACCAATTATGAAACTATACCACAATTATAAGACAAGCATATCCCATATGAAAATGGTTGGTAGAATTCTCACATGTTGATGTCCCCTGCTTCTGAAATAAATATATGAATTGGTTCAAAGAAATTAGGGCAAAGACTGACTGGCAGATGGCTAATAATGATAAGATAATGATAACAATAAGAAATCCCAGGATTTCTGTGTATGTTCCTGCATTTTACACTGCCTTAAAAACAAATTCTCCTCTTCCACTTTAGAAATCTCTCTTCCATTTGAACTGACTATAATTACAATGATGATCTGTCAGCTCCTTTGTAGTTGGTTTATCACCGTCTCTTGCAAGTGTTGCCTATTTTGCTTTGAAATATATTTGTAATGGTGGATAAAGCAATGTTTCTCCATGGTTTGAACTTCCATTTGCAACCTTATTTGTGCAGAGCAAATCCCCTCCCCAGATTTGAGATCCAGGCCATTGACAAAGAGCTAGGAAGTCTTTATATGCCATGAACTAGCCCTGTAGAACTACACTGACTCACTACAACCCCATTGACTCCAGTGGGAGCTAGCAAATGTAAATGGCCGAAAACTGCAGCGAAGATCTCTAAGGTATACTCAGGTCTTGCAGTGGCAGCCTCAGAACTTACAGGAGCCATGTACAATGTTAAAAAGAGATATGATGTGCATCTGTGTTCTGGGTAGTATGCCGACAGTCTGTGCCGCTGACAGGCATCTAGGATTGTTATATCTGTAAAGCTGATGATGGTGGGAAGGATGGGATATTTGAACCTGCTCATGCTTTCCAGAGGCTGGTACCACACTCAGCACAGTGAACATGTTGAAAGGAATTACTGAAGCTTGCTTATCCCCTTTGAATCATCACCAAGTGGTACTTCCTAAAATGAATTAATGCTGCGATGCACTAGAAGGCACAGGGAAAATCTGAGTACCCACAACCCTTAGAGAAATATCAAGGCTTTTTTTCTCTCTATACCAGCATGATGCCCCTCATATGTTATTGACAACACCTGGAGGGCACTAATTTGGCTTCCCCTGATATACAGCTTATGTTGTATAAGCACATGCAGAGGCACAACATCAAAATATTTTTATTTATTTTACAGCCAGATTCCTGCAAATTAGTGCTCAAGGGGGCAACATCCATTGCCTTTTGTAAAGAAACCCACTTACCTAAGAGTAACCCTCATTGAACTCAGCTGGACATACCGGTATTTGCATGTTGATGCAAAGTAGGACTGCTGTGTTAATGTTTTGGAAGGCACTTGGGGACATGATTTGGCCCAAACTGGGTGGCAGAACCACTGGGGAAAAGGGCCCTGTAAGCATTCTTACACATTCAGATTACTCTGATGCTTCACTGAGTCAGTATGTTCAGTACCTCAGTCAGTAGAGCCCACAGGAGCTGTCCAAGGTCCTGATAGTGACCTGGCTTTCCATGACTTGGCCTGATTGGAAAGGACTGTGATGATTGCTGCCACTCCCCCTATAGACCTTAAGCTAAGAGCTAGCAGAAAAAGATAGTGGGACTTTATGTAAGTATTTCAATTGACATCCATGTCACTGCAATGATATCCCAGTTGGATTTATTGACATGTGGTGAAAATCCAGGATCTAGATGGTGGGTCACCTCATCTGAACATTGTGCTGTTTGGAGTTGCTTCTAACCAGTTTTATACTGAGCATCCACTATCCAAACTGGACCTCTCTTCCCCTCCCTCCCTCACCTTCCCCTCGTATTACAGTCAATATGTTCAATACTTCAGTAGGGATGGGCAGACCATTCTGTTTCATGTCAATTTCACAACTGTTCAATCAGAAGTCCATTCCTTTCTGTTGCCACATAAATCTGCAAATTATCAGCATGAAAATTCATATGTAAATGTTTATTTTATCCTAAAATACATATTTAAACATTTTATCTCAATATATTCACATTTTATCATAAGATACATGGTTAAAAAATGAATTTTGATACAGGTGTACAAAGATCTGGTTGCTTCACACTGTAATTCATAGAAAATGAATTTCCCAAGCATGGCTATATTTAAAGCATCTCTAGATACTGAAAAACAAGGAAATGAACCCTTCTCTCATTGATGATCCTCCAGCACTGAAAATATGGAATGCATTCACACCCTGCAGGCTTTTGCTTGCAGTATGGGAAAAGTATAATAAACAGCATTCGTTTTTTTAAATGTGGTGGCTGCAAGAAAGACAGGATTTAATTCTGAGCTGGCAAAAGAGGAGTTGCCACAGTGGCGACAATCAGATTTCAATTGTTAGCAAATGAACTTCCTGCAGCTATTCTGGCAATCTTGACGGCCTAGCAAATTTAAATTCAATGACACGGAGCTGGCAGGACAAACTATAAAAGGGCTGCCAGGATGTAACAAAAAGAAAAAGGGAGAAAAGAACCCTTTAGGATGTTGCTTTGGATAGGGATGCAGATGACTAGATTAAAAGCTCTCCAAAGAGCAGTTGATTATCTTATGGTAGGAGGAGCTTGATGGACTGTTTATTCATTTTTAAAAGTGCAGTTTATGATAGTCACATACGGTGAATTTTAAAACACATCCCTTTGCAACCATGATTCAGTTGCACTTCAAAAATAAAAAAGATGTCCATGGTACACCCTAACATTGTAGGGTCCGTGGAAGCATCTTATTTTAATTATTATTTGTATTAAATATTTATACTTATGAAAGTACATGAATGTGGTATAGGCTGTTTGATTCTCCGTTTCATTGTGAGTCCTCGTCCTCTACTTTGGTGTGAGCTCCTCTTGTTCTTATCAAGTGATTGACTGAATAAATGAACATATTCAGATGCTCTACTGCAATCAAGAATTGTGTCAGTCAACTAGTGCCGGCAAATTCTCACAGTGTAGATGGGATACAGTATAATCCCACACAAAGTATGCAGTTCTGGTGAGGAGACTGGACTGAAGCATAGGTTATTGACTAGCCAAATCCAGTCTTAGTTTATCTCCAATTCTAACCTCCCCCTCCCCTCCCCTTTTGCACCTGTGGCCTTCCTCACATGGCAGAGGAGAGAATTCATCTCCACCCCATCAAATGGGACAAGGCCTTTTCAGTGTTAATACCAGCCTTGTGAAACTCACTTCCCAGGAAAAGCCTGCTCTCTTGGGCTGTGTGGGCATTTTTGTTCAGTTGAGAAAACTGAGAAAGGTTTCCTTTTAATGAGAGAGGCTTCTTTTCTATTACCACTTAAAAAATCTTCCCAATGCTATTGACTAGGGTTTCACTCTCCCCCTGCTGGGCAAGCCTTCATATGCTCTTTGTACCTCCCCATCTGCCAAGTGTCAAAAAGAAAAAGAAAAAACGAGTCGATAAGTTTGCTGTACTCTCCTTAAGATTGAGAAATGTTACAATCTCTTTTGACTTGTACTCATGCATATATTTATTCTTTTGACATTGCAAAAAATGTCAAAATTACTGGGCAGGAGTTAAGAGCTGTGTGAATGGGCCCCTAAACACTTAAGTTTCTCTTTGCCAATACTTGTCTGGGGCTGGACTCATTCAAAATGTATTTTATTATGAAGGTCATACCTTATTTATGAAGGTCATATCTTCAGCTGATGTAAATCTATTGCTTTCCAGGGTAGCCAAAGGAGTTGTGCCAGTTTACAGTGGCTGTGAAACTGTCATATAAAGATATATGGACACACACACAGTCCTGAATTCAATAAATTTGGAATTCAGGTCCTTTCTTTTTTTGCTGGAGGAGCAATAACACAGAAATAGTTAGCTATTACCCTATAGGTGGCGCTGTTGTAACTAGAGACAGATTTAGAGCTCGGAAAGGCTGCAAAGTTTTATTCTGTGTTTCAACTTTTATTGTTCCTGAACTGATCAATTTTGTTGGTATTGCTAGATTATTTTAGTGTTCAGTTATGCTTTTTTGAAATGCGACTGGCTGGCTCGATATCCATGTCTAATTCTGAAGCATGTTTCTAGGTGACAATGTGCTTTTCCGTTCCCTTAATCATTTTGTTTGTCTTTCGAATGGCAGCTCCTCGACATTCAAAGCATTCCCAGTCATACAAATCATGTTTCAAAGACAACCTTATATGTATTTTCAGATGTATGTGCCTTTATGAAGGCTTCTGCAAATGAAGAGACACAGACTTGGAAGGAATTTGATGATAAATGAAGGATAAAGCTATTTGTTTTGAAATTGAATACTATTCTATAGCATCTCTGTTTCATCAGAGGCTATGGGTGGGATCCATCTAACCCTCTTCCACTGCCCCACTCAACATTCCCCCTGAAATTGGCTGTTGGAGGTTTGGAAGAATCTCCAGAAGAGTACATGGAGGGAGGAAAGGGGGATGGTTTCATTTGCCAAGATGATATGCTTGCACAGATTGAATATTTTTAATAGCATGACATTTGAAGTCTACCCTTTGCGTTTTAAAAGTTTCACAATGGATCACTTAAAAGGACAAATGGGATGATATGATTGGTGCAGGTGCCTAATCTGACCTGCCCACCACCCTCTCCAAACCATCAACTTGCAGGGGAAGGCAGTTGGCAAAGGCAGTCCTTGAGTATTAAGGAAGGGCTTCCTTGAGTAATAAGGAAGTGATGCCCAGAGCACCAAAAATAATGGGGCAGCAGTCGGTCATGTACCCCTCTCAAGGGCACTCTTTCAAAATGGCTGATGAGACAGTATATGGAGTGAGGATCCAGGCATGGGTGGAGGCAGTGGTAATAAACATCCCTGTGTCCTATCAATGTAAAACCTCAAAGGGAGATCCCTAGCAAAAATGTATCATACTCATGATAATAAATGCTGGAAATGTAAGGAAAAAGAAGGAACCTTTTACCACATGTGGTGGACGTGCCCCAAGGTAAACGACTTCTGGGAAAGGATTTATAATGAACTGAAAAAAGTGTTGAAAAACACATTTATTAAGAAACCAGAAGCCTTTTTACTTGGTATAGTGGTATAGCAAAACCCCCAAAAAGGATGTTACTTTTTTTCTGTATGCCACAACAGCTGCGAGAATATTAATAGCGAGGAATTGGAAGAAACAAGATTTAGCAACTATCGAAGAATGGCAGATGAAGATGATGGACTATATGGAACTTGCCAAACTAACTGGGAGACTCTGAGACCAGAGAGAAGAGACGGTGGAAGAAGACTGGAAGAAGTTTAAAGAATATTTGAAAAAAATATGTTAATATTTAAATCTTAGAATAGCTTTGGAAGTGGATATAGGCTGTGGGGTTAGAAGTAGAAGATAATGTATTTTAAAATAGTATTACTTGTAAGGGATAAAATGTGAAGATTTTTATGGTAAAAGTAAGTGTGATTAAAAAAAATGGTTACAAATTGTGATATATGTAATCTGCTAAAGATGAGTTAAAATGAAAATCAGATGGGGGCACTTGGGGAAGCTCACCCAACAATGTTTAGAAAAAATAAGGATAAGGCAAGAATTTGTTTGTATTGTTTGTTTTTCTGTTTTTCTTGTTCATTTGTGTTACAAAATGAATAATATTTTTTTTTTTTAAAAAAAGGGAGATCCCTAGGATAGCAGCAGTTCTATGTCAGGGGAACACACACATGCCAGATAAGTGACTGATAGTAACTTCCAGGACTTCTACATGTTGGTCATTTCTGCATCTCCCATTTCTGCATCCCTGCAATTCCTTTCATATTTGGAAGCCACATAGTTTCCTACACATATGTGTGTTCAGCTTATTCCAGATCTAGCAGGTCTTTCTCTCAAGGGGAGAAGAGAAAGAGAAGGAGGAGAACTGGAGAGAAGAAGAAATTGGCATTGAGTGTCAGACAAAGGGAAGTAGAGGTCAGATGTGGCGGCGGGGGGCGGGGTATGATTGAAGAAAGGGACAGAACAGCAGTAGATGAGCTGGGGAGTGTGGCAATGTCAGCAGCTTCACCTATGCCCACATCAGCCAGATAAGGGCTTTGGAGAAAGTGGTGATGAAGCTTGCATCTCCCACTCCAACCATGTTGGGCCAGAGCAGCTAGCTGAGCTCAGGAGAGTCTTCTTCTTCTTCTTCTTTTTTTAAAGGAACAGAACAGTTTCCTTTCTACTTCCTAACCTCTCATTTTGGATTTTCCATTTTTGTTCCCCCTGCCTTGTGGTTAACACTTGGGTATGCAAATACAGAAGCAGTCCTTAGTAAACCTAACTACTATGAGCGTTCACCAAGCAATCATTACAATTTGTGCTCTTACCTATTTAAAACCAAGAGTTGTGGGTTCTTTAAAAAAAAATCAATTCTGCACCAGGCAGCTCAAAGGAAAGTTTCAGAATTGCTGTTTATATATACAATCGGTTAAAATTTTAATTAACATTGAATACTGCCAAGGCTAATATATATAGCTCTCCCTCCACATGGGATTTTAAACTACTAAGTGAGAACTTTAAGATGCCAATTATAAAATGATGCTTGTACAATTCCTGTCAGTTTAAAACACAACAATGAGCTTTTTTGTTCTTACATAAGCAAAAGAAAACACAGCATAAGGAACACTTTGCAAGTTTTCAAGCATTAAGTTCAGTATTATTGAACCTCCAGCATAGTTAGCCTATTTCCCCTAACCCATCTTTCATTTTTCTCTCAGTACAATAATTGCCCAATAAATATACATAATCCAATTTTAAGTGACCTTCTTAAAACAATTGGTTGACGTTTGGTCTTATGCAGTTTCTTCAGTGTAGTTCAAGGTTCAAAAGATGGCAAAAACACAACATGAAATTTATACAATGGAGTCTTGTTTATTAAGAACACAGCTCTGAACATTGCAAACACTCTGAGCATCTAATTGAAAACTGTCATTCTTTTGGTGAATCTACTGCAGTGCTCATTCTGAATCAGAATGTTTTCATTATGGCCAAGATTACTACAATGAGCGTTAAACATTTTCAGGGTATCTGCACTCTTGAAATATGGAAATGTTACTAAACCATTATGTGATGGATCTATAACTATCTCCCTTTTGCACGTTACTGTTTTCTGTGATCAGGTGTGGCCAAGAATAAACTAGATATGCACAAGAAACATCCTTAAGATCAAAAACTTGTAAGAATTGCTGTGGGTTATATCCAAATACAGTCATACCTTGGGTTGGGAACGTGATCCGGGCGGGAGGCACATTCGCAACCCACAGCATTCACAGCCTGAAGCGCCGTGTATGCGCACATGTGTGGTGCGAGTCAATGCTTCTGCGCATGAAGTCATTTTGTGTTTCTGCACATGCACGAGTGCTGAAAGCCGGAAGTAACCTGTTCTGGTACATCTGGGTTTGTCACGGTCCGCAACCCGAAAACATGCAACCTGCAGCGTTCATAACCCAAGGTATGACTGTATAACTTTGTGCTTGCCTAAGGGCTTCTGTAAAGTAGGGCAGCTGATTTTTACTGACCTCCTAACCAGTGTACCCTCCCACCCACCACCTAAAAAATTCTGAGGACTGGGAAATTCTCTGGAACTGTATGGGATATGACATAGCATGCTGAAATTGGTAGGATGGTACCTGAAAATGGGGTGTCTTGCCATGGGCAAGTGTATGTCCCTTCTGATAACGCAAAGTCACTATTAAATAAACTGTATGATTGTGTAGCTTTAATACTATATAATGCATTGTGCCCTTGCACGAAAATGTATGTATGAAAATATGCAGGGCCTTGAATTACACAGTTTATAAAATACTGAGCCAGGGAAAACATGACTAGAACTAGTGAAACTTGAGTCAACAGATGAACTGTGTTAATGGAAAGGAAAAAGAATTGGAAGTTGAATTACTCCCATGGAATTTACATATATGAATACAAGAAGCTGCCTAAAAGAAGATGTGGTACAGCTTCCTTTGTATTGCCTGCACTCTCCCAAGCCCACATTCCCAGCATATTTGTACCCTTGTCTCAGTGACATCTACGCTGGCTTGGTCATGTCTACAGAATGGAAGATGGCAGGATCCCCAAGGAAATGCTGTAAGCTGACTTCAGGCACCAGGCTCATTGGCCTTCCAACTCTTGGTTACAAAGATGTATGCAAATGAGGCATGAAGGCCGGCACATCAACCCCACTCTGTGGGAATCCATTGCAGATGACTACGGTGCCTGAAGACAGATAGTCGGGTTGTGTACTCACTGTAGTGACCAGAGGAGGAATGACCACTGGGAGGAGTGCAGAGAGAAGAAATGCCATGGTACATGTGTAGCAGCACAACTGGATGCCTTCATCTGCCCCAGATGCAACAAAACATGTCTCTCCCGCATCGGTCTTTGCAGCCACAGCAGGCGCTTTAACTCTCCAATGGCTCGACTTCACCTCCAAAGGCGCACACCTCCATTGTTTCCCAAGACAGCAGCCAACAGCTTATCAGGCAAACTTCACAAAGTAGTTACCATGGATTCCGGCGTATAAGACAACTTTTTAACCCCGGAAAAGAGGTTTAAAAGTCAGGGGTCGTCTTATACGCCGGGTATGGCTGCAGTGGGTGGTGGGCTCTGCTCTGCACTGGGAGGAAGCTGCCCGGTGGAGCTGCCCAGAGATGCTAAGCCGGCTTCCTCCCGGCGCAGAGCCCTCCACTCACTGCTGCTGCAGCGGCAGCTTCGGCAGCTTCGCTGGGCAGCAGAAGTGGGTGGCAGGCTCCGCTCCATGCCGGGAGGAAGCCGCCTAGCGAAGCCGCCCTAGCATCGCTGGGCAGCTTCGCCGGGCAGCTTCTTCCCGGCGTGGAGCCCTCTGCCCACTGCCACTGTCCAGCGAAGCTGCCGAAGCGTATAAGCTGCCAATTTGAGGGGTTGTCTTATACGCCCAGTCGCCTAATATGCTGGAATCTACGGTAACTTAAAAAAACACAAAAAACACCCAGTATTAAGCATCAAAAAAGTTGTGATGGACCAGTCCATGGTGGCCCATCACAAATATATATGAATGAATGCTAGATTGTGTCTCTTTTCCCGGCAGTTCTGAATAGTTCTCTGGTGGCAGATGTGGAAGGAAGAAAACTGGAGTTCACCAGGCTATTTATATCACAGTCCTATGCATGTCTACTCAGAATCATGTTTAATGGAATGTACCCCCAGGCAAGGACAGAAGAAGAGCCTACTGGATCAAGCTAGTGGCCCATCTAGTCCAGCATCCTGGTCTCACAATGGCCAATCAGATGTCAACAGGAAGCCCACAAGCAGGACCTGAATGCAGTAGCAGCTCTGTGGTTTTCAGTAACTGGTTTTCAGAATCCTACTTCCTCTGACAGTGGAGATACATGTGTATAAGATTGCTTTACCCATTTCCTTCCTGCTTCCTGCAGGACAAGGTGGTACTCAAGCTGCAAGTTTAAAGTGCATTAAGTGTTTAGTATATTTTGCTGTGGTGTTACTCACTGAAAAATGTTATGAAATCTGTGCAAAATATAGCTGGAATTTGTTTTCCTGTGACATGAGAATATAGTGAACAAAGGAGCCCCTCCCCTTCTCAGAAAAATGTACTACTTTCAGAAAGCAAATTATAGCAACATTTCAAGATATTTAAAGATGCCGCTGCTGCTGACATTCAAATGTGTGCAACATCTGTGGAGGAAGAATGCAGAATAAGGAAAACCTTTTTACAAACTTGGGTGAGAAAGAAATTGCAGCTCCAAGTTACTCTTTTCATAATGTATTAACAATGGAGAATTTGACTGTAGCAGTTATATTGATGGCCCATTGAGTTGGAAGTTAAACATTTAATGGAGCATCTAGTTCAATGTCTTACACCAAAGAAGCATACCCTGTACTGATACCTGTCAATGTAGGTTTCTCTTAAACTTTTCAAAAAATATTATATAGAAACATAGGGAATTGCTTAAAATGGAGTCAGAAAATAGGTCTATCTAGTTCAGTGTTGTCTACTCTGACTGGCAGCATCTCTCCACGAAATCAGACAGACTTCTCTCCCAACCATAACTGGAACTATTCAAGGTATAACACTAAATCACAAAGCTCACAATAATGTGTTATAACTTACCCATAGGAATGCCAAGGAAAATTGGCTGTGTTTGGTACGGTTTCAAGATTTTTAATTATTAGAAGTCCAACATTCCTGCTGGGAAGAAACATTTTGAGAATAATTGACCATCTTGAAGGACCTCCTCTTTTATCTTTTCCCATTGGGGACCTTGCAACTTGTACTAGAATTCCAGACCCCCACTGGAAAATGGCAGTGTTCCATTTTCCACAGGTAGGGCCCAGTACCACCTATCTGTTTTCCACAATACGAGTTTTTGCCTCTGTGGTGGTGGTGGGGACTGCAAGAGAGGAATGAAATAGGATCTGGGTGGGGACCTGCTTGTGTGCCTTCCTGGACTCTGCACATGGTCATTCAAGCAGAAGTGCTTCCATATTTAGGCACCCCTGCTTTAAATGTTCACCATATTCCTATTGGTGCCAATTAACAGGAAATCGGTAATCTTGCTGGCATTGTCATCTTGGACAATAAGATCTCAGATCATGTCGCCATAAAGAAGGTTGCACAGCAATCAATACAAGTCAAAAGATAAGTTTTACAGGATTTATTGAGATGGAAACTCTCTGATCATGCCCTTGCTACAACACTATAAGAATCTATTCATCCTTTTCATTGTACTATCCATAATATTTACCTTGTCGTTGTTGAATTCCAACTTATATCTGCACAATGTTTCCCCTTTTTTCTTACCCTTTCCCCTTTACTCCACCTCTCCCTGCCACTCGCTACGTTGTTATTTCCAGCTATGTATAAAACTTCAATAAGAAATCTTCTAATCCAAGACAGCTTAAAAATAGAATGGGGAAAGCAAGCACACAGAGAATTCTTCCCAGCTCTTTTCTAATTTTGGATTCTTATTCTCAGTTTCATTACAGGTGATATGCACTGCCTGTCTAACTAGCCTTCTGGTGGGTTTTTTGGGGTTTTTTTTTTGATCATTCAAAAACATACTAACCACAGCAGAAAAATTAGGTCTGTCATTCTGGAACATCAGATGGGCTTTTTGTAGATTCAAAAGACTCTTTGTCTGTTGCTTCTGTCTGAAGCTATCAGAAATTCCACATAGGTCAATGATACAATTTGCAGCCGACTTTTCATGTGTCTCTTCATCTTGATTATAAGGGGCTTCACCATCAACATCAAGAGCTGTTTAAAATAAACCTGTAGGGACTTAAAAATTGAACAAACACCAATTCCTAGCCCATTTTCGTATATTAGACTGTTTTCTTTATTAGTGCTGATTTCATGCACTTCTTTTAAGGGTGTGACATCAGTGCAAGCTTAAGCTATATATAGTTTGGGAGGTTTTTGCTGGTGTGTGTATGTATGAATTTTTAGTACAGCTTTTTTTTTTTTGCCTTGGTGCTTATGTTACAGCTTGACAATAATGTATGTTAATTGCTATAGTTTAAATTTACTAAATCATTTCTGCTACACCAATGAAATTATTTTTCTTTTTTGAAGTCTGTCAAGCATATTTGAAAGAGTGATGTGGGTTGATTTCAACACACAGTTTGTTTTAATGTATGGAACTGATCATGGATTTTGATTGAGCACTTTTTCAGAGAAACCTTTGCCGTTTTGAAGGTTAGACATGACAATTATATGGCCAGTATACTACTCCAGATGTATTGCGGAAAATATTTTGATGTTTTCAGTTGTGGGAATTGTGAGAACTCATAAGATGGCTTTATTATTTGTTTTTCTGACAGTTTATAGCTGTAAATAAGAATGTCTCTTTATAATATTAGAGATTTCAAAGAATAAATACAAACCGAACAGCTTATATTGGTCTACTTCACTATTATTGTTATGTTTGACTGTTTTTACATTGGTGCATGTGTGTATGCATCCAGCTTGAAATCTATTTCAAGAGTGGATATAAACTTAAGAATAGATAAAGCAAATAAATACTATTTACTCCATATGTCACATAAGATTAATTGTGCTATCTCTTTGCATGTCTACTCAGATGTTAGTCCCAGGTAAGTGTGTGTCGGGGACTGGTTGTATGTAGAGGAATGGTGGGAGGAACCAGCTGGGAAACCCCCAAGGGAAGAAGGCTCAGAGCCAGAGGATTGGTGGTGGGACAATGGTGAGTGGTCAGAGGGAGAAGACTGGGAGGAGGAGGTATTGGAAGCTGAAGAGGTAGCAGGGCTTAATGAGTGGGAGAGTCTGTGGCAGAGAGAAGTCCGGAAACAGACGCTGCAGCAGAGGAGTGGGAAGAGGGAGGCCAAGAGGCAGAGATGAGTCAGGCTGGTGAAGAGGCACAGGTGTGCTTCCATCCTGCTGTGACAAACTCCCCCTGCCCCGATCTCCCAGAACCAGGAGAGGCATGAAGCAGGAGGAGCAATGACACATGCAGGCACAGTCTCAGGTTGCTTGGAAAAAAATGCTGGATAGGAGGGGACTTAGCCAGCTGTGCAGAGGCGAAGACCTTCAGTCTCTACAACTTCTTCATAGGGGCAAGACCTACCAAAGGAGAGTTGCTGTGCTCATTAGGCCTGATATTGCTGCGCAGATCCTGTTTTCTTCTAATAAAAGTTAACTCGACTTTGTGTGATTTACTGCTAGCTCACTCCCGACCATGTATATAACAGGGATGGGAAAACTGGCTTTCCAGCTACTGTGGAATTCCCATCCCTGTCCATTGGCCATCCTGTCTGAAAATATCTGGAGAGGAACAGGTTCCCTACCCTGCTGAAAAAGATATCAGCCTACCTGAGAATATATATATATATACTTAGACCAGGAGCAGCCAACATGTTTCCTCCAGGTAACTCTGCATTACCACCCCCCATCATCCTTACTGTCTGGGGCTCATGGGAGTTGGGAGTCTGGCAACATCTAGAGGAGTGCCTGTGTCTAAGACTGGCATATCAATGCATTGTTTTGTGTCTCTTAAGGGATGTGGATGCACAGGTGTCTTTAGTGGAACAGGTCTGATTTGTATGCCTTCTGGCTGAAAGCCCGTGCTACTTGTAGGTTCTAAGACTAGAATGCAATTGGAGCTACACTAAAATGTAAAGTAGTAGTGCTTAATTTCACAATGCTGTCTTATTCTTTGATAGATTCTTCCCCTCCCCGGTTCCATAGGCACACGCTCAGTTTGACAGCCTTCTAAAGCTAAGCGTGATGTACAGTATTTAGGATATATGAAAGATGGACATTCTTAATTAGAGGGCTATTACTTGGCAAGAGTGGGAGGACGTGTGGCTTTTAAACCTGTCAGCTGCCATTCACAGTGCCATTCTAAAGCCAAGAGCTTTCGCTCAAGCAGAAAAGGGGAAGGTGGGCATAAGAAATGAGTGCTGAAAATAATCTGATCTGTCCTCCCATTTCTTATTGTTTTTAGTCCATGAACTGCCTTCATTTTTTTCTCTCTGATCTCATTGAATGGCAGGTGTCACTCAGTACCTTCCCCCGCCCTTTTTGTCGTGTGCTGTTATTGGTACTATTGCTGCTGCCCTTCTCTCAGTAATCTGCAACATCATTCAGTAAGGTTCATTTAAATAGCAAGCACATATGGTTATAGTCACACATAATCTGTGCTTTTAGTCTGTGGTTTTAGCAAATGTTGAGGTAGAACTATTCATCAGAGTAAATGCTTCAATGGAAATGCCAAGGTCAGCTATTTCTAGTATTGATCATCTGCCATGCCAATTTAATTATTCCCTGTATTCTGCATTGTATCACAAAACATTTCTAGTACAATCCTATACATGTCTGCTCAAAAGCAAGTCACACTGAACTCAATGGGGCTTACTCCCAAGTAAGTGGATATAGAAAAAGTGAAAAAACCCAACCCCTTAATTACTTGGAAAAAATGGCCAGGTTTTAGGCTCTTAAGCATTTTGAAATCTCAGTGAGTACATGTCAAGGATTTCAAGCTAAAATCAACAGGACTCAACATGCTTAAATCTCCTTGATTTCAGTGAGAAACTTATGCTTGTCCTAAAAACTGTCTCTCGTTCAAATCAATGAGACTTCAGAGAGTCTGAGTTGAGTTATATCAGACCAGAGCCTGGCAAGCACATTTGAAAAAGGATCTAGTTCAAATGCAACACGTCCCAAAAAGTACTAATTCCAGTTCGTATTCATTCCTTTACAAAACAAACTGGTTTGGTTCATGTTCAGCTCACAGTTCAGTTCAGGTTCATCCAAATGAGCCTCTGAAAAAAACAACCAGCATTCAAAATATTGTAAGTTGCTGTGATGACATATAAAATATATTTAAGACCAAGGCTTTCCCCCCAGCTGGAACTCCCTGGAACTCACTTCCGGCACCTCTCAGGTGGGTGCCATTGCCATTTTAAGAGAACAAGGGAGGCATTCATGGTGAGTTCTGGTACCTCTTTTTCTAGAAAAATAGCACTGTTTAAGACTAAGTGAACATCAAAACTCACACATAGTGGAATGTGAATTGTTTAATTGACACCCCCCCCCCAAATTTTTGTGTGTGATATTTAATCTTAAAGGTCCAAAGGGTCCCAAGAGGAAAAAAATCACCCATGTGTAGGAGAATGAAGATAAACTGGACCCCCCCCCCAAAAAAAATTCAACCCCCAAAGGAACTGAATTAATGTTCAGTTTACCCAGCAATTATGTCAATCAGTTTCAGGTGTAGTTTAGCGATTTTTGAACAAATTTAGTGAACTTTGTTAAAATGAACTAAATCATTCCAAGCATTGTGTCAGAATAAGCTAGTCAGGACTAAAGTCTATTCATTTCAGTGGATTGGAAGCAAATGCTTATATCTTTCCCTATCTTCTGCCCAGTTCTATATTACTCCTCCTCCATATTCATGTTAGCTAAATACTGTACCTCCTAACCTGATTGTATTGTGCTGTCTGAAGTGTACGAAGAGGATCCTTCCCATTTGTACTGGGAAGCTGTGCCAAGGGGATGGAGGGAGTCTTTACTGGAACTCTAAAACCCAGGTCCAAATTGTACTATTGGAGATGATGGCTTGGATCCTCAGCACTGATGTTAAGAAGTTCCCTGGCATGAAGGAAGAACTGTCTGTATTTCCAGAGGAGAAGTTTCTCTAAAACAAAGAGACTTAAGAAATGACCCATTAATAAACACACACAGGGACTCAGTTCTGTTGTCCATTTCTTTTCTCGAGTAGCTGATACAAATTCCCAGAACTGTCATTCCTGCAACTCATCGGTTCTTTTAATTTTTTGTCTTTGGGGAAAGAAAAAACTCAGATCTATAATGTTCTTTAATATTACTTACAATGGGCTCGGGGAAGAAATGAGGATTTAATGGGCAGGGACTCAAACAGGCCAATACATCAACTCTGTATGAAAGGTTTTGGCTCCAGCACATTTGAAAGTGACGCCCTCCTGCAGCTTTCAATACAAAGGTTAGTATTAAAAAGCTTACTTGAAATGCATCAATTTCTGCAAAGGGATTAAGCCTGCAAGCTTTCCCAAATGGGAATTGAAATTTAGGGCAGATTTATATCCTTTTTCTCTGCCTTTCCACCCCATACCTTTTTCTAAGTTTAGCACTGTTTCATCTTGGAAAGTTTGAATTAATCTTTCTGCCTTGGTACATTTAGGGATTTCCAGCTGTTTATTTATGACTGTATGATTCTACTGAAAAGGTTTTGCATCATGTCATATGAAGGATCCTCCCATTCCACCAATCTGGAATCTAACCCACTATGTACATTCTTAGGGCATTTTCAACTGCCAGTCATATATTATATCCCTCTTCCTCTTTATTTTCACCCATTGCTCTTCAAATTAGACACGGAATACCTTTTGAAAAAAACAAGAAGAGTTAACAAGATGCCATCCAAATGTTGTGAGACTACAGTTTCCATTACCCCTTCCTCTGACCATTGCAGATGAGGCTGAAAGGTATTGTAGCCCAACACCACTTGGGTGGCACTATGTTGGCCAGCCCTGCCACAAAATATTCCAAATTGCTATTCCTAACAGTTTTGTTGTTGTTGTTGTTTAGTCCTTTAGTCATGTCAGACTCTTCGTGACCCCATGGTCCAGTGCACGCCAGGCACTCCTGTCTTCCACTGCCTCCCACAGTTTGGTCAAACTCATGCTGGTAGCTTCGAGAACACTATCCAACCATCTCGTCCTCTGTCGTCCCCTTCTCCTTGTGCCCTCCATCTTTCCCAACATCAGGGTCTTTTCCAGGGAGTCTTCTCTTCTCATGAGGTGGCCAAAGTATTGGAGTCTCAGCTTCAAGATCTGTCCTTCCAGTGAGCACTTAGGGCTGATTTCCTTAAGAATGGATAGGTTTGATCTTCTTGCTTTTCTCCCAAGAAGCAAGCGTCTTTTAATTTCGTGGCTGCTGTCACCATCTGCAGTGATCATGGAGCCCAAGAAAGTAAAATCTCTCACTGCCTCCATTTCTTCCCCTTCTATTTGCCAGGAGGTAATGGGACCAGTGGCCAGTTAGTTCATCCAGAAAACTTAATTTCATGAAGGGGGAGGGGTAACTATGAGTTGGCCTGGATGTTTTTGAAATATGCTTTCATTAAAAAAATCATAATCTGCCAGAAACAAACAAAAAAACCCCAACCAACAAAAAAAGTGCACATCATTTCATTATAATTCAGGAACCCATACTTTGTATTTAAAGTGTGGTTAAATTGTATAGGGCCTTTCTGATTAACAGCATTTGCAATTTACATTGGGCCCATCGTAAGGAAGGCTACACTGGGTGCACTAGCCTAACACAATCAACCTTTACTCGTTCTGGCATAGTGATATTGACGTGATTAAGTACACACTCTAGCATGAATAATTTAAGAACCACAGTTCAGCCCTCGGTTCGTAAGGTCTGAGATGTTACAGTAAAAGTAATCAATGTTTCAATTCTCTGCAAATACATGTGTGAAAAAGTGCATCTGAAAGCAATAAGGATATTAAGGCTAGAAATGGATGCTAGTCCCACCCCACCCCCCGAGTGCTAAAGGCTTATTTAAAGTGTGCATGCCCAATCCACTATCATCTCTGCTCATTGGCATTGCTGGGTTTGTTTGACCAAAGAAAAGTTCAGACAAGGCAACAGAACTCTATCATATCAATGGCAAATCTCTTTGAATGTTTGCCTTTCTCTAGACTCTGCTAGTAAGATAAGTTATTAATGCTTGCAGCATATATGGAGGTGGGTTGACTTATGTTTTGCATAGGCTCCTTTTTTTGTTTTACCAGAATTTGTATGGTTGAGGTATGGGTCTAATTTACTTATCTGTGATCCTGAGCAAACGTTTTTCTTAAGAATCTTTTCATCTTGTTGGATGCAAGCAAAGTCCATGTGGTCCAGCTTTCTTCACAAGAATTCTAGCACTAGGTGGTCCACCAGTGGTCTGTATTGTTGCTTGTGCCCATGTTAATTCTGGGTGGTGAAAGTGTATATGGATTACCTAAGACAACTACAGTGGAATGAAAAAAATGCCAGTGTGTTTATTGTACTTATGTAAAAAGGTAATGTATATTAGTTTATTCCAAAGCAACATGAAAATTATCTCAAAGAGTCTCGGTAGTCTGTAGCTGAGAGGTGATTCCTTACCCTCACTCAGGTTAAGTGTAGTGAGGGCTCTCTGAGGACTTCTCAAACCCCAGTGCAGAATTACTAATATAGAACCATTTGGCTTGTGTGTGTTAGGATGGCCAAGTATGTCAGCTTCAGTTCTTAAAAATTTTCTCATTTTCCAGTCTTAAAATCAGTTTGAATTTTTGAAAAAGTCTCTAGGAAAAGCTATACATGTTTGTGTGCATTTCTCCTAATGTACACATTTTTGCAAGTGATTTCTCCCAAAACAATGCAATTTGTATGCAGTTTCCCTGCTATTTAGCACATTTTGTGAGTGTGCGTGTTCCCCTAACAGACATATTTTTGTAAGCATTGTTTGGCGAACCACATCGCAAAATTCAGGAAGCTGTGAATTTCAAAGGATGGCTTTGTTTCAGTTCACATATTGGTTCTAGAAGTGCAAATTAGGTAACTAAATTTCTTCCCCCTCTTATGTGAGGGAGCTTGACTGAAAGAGAGAGCTGTTCTTGCCAAAGAAATAAAACAGGTAATATGTGTACATAAGCAGTTCCACTTGAGTTTCCACTTTCATTGGACTAGAATATGCAACACTGTAGCCGGATTCAGATGCACCATTTCTTTCCCAAAAGTAACGGAATTAGAAAGGTGTTCAATGGGGTTTATCCCCCCCCTCTTTTGTCCTGTCAATACCAAAGTAAGAAAATAGGATAATTTGTAAATCAGTGGTACTAGGTTTTTCAGTAAGTTACTTCAGACATTTCCAAGTTGATTTGCAAGTTTTCATATTGAGTGGTCTCTTGCATCAGTATTT
Source organism: Podarcis filfolensis (assembly GCF_964270895.1). Taxonomy (NCBI): domain Eukaryota; kingdom Metazoa; phylum Chordata; class Lepidosauria; order Squamata; family Lacertidae; genus Podarcis; species Podarcis filfolensis. Next base: position 26,374,060 of record NC_139604.1, on the reverse strand, counting down.
GCAACATTTTGAGTGTGCACTTCCTATAGAAAATTAGCTTCTACAGCTGGTAATTTCAACCACCTTTTCCTGAATTTGGCCTCATCTAATTTTCAGCTCTAGCAGCAAAGCTTTTGAGAGCAATACTGTTAATTGCTCAGAATGAATTAATGAGCATTAGATCTATCAGCCACCAGGAAATATTTCTGGCAGTTAAATGTGGTAAGTTCTGTGATTTAATTTCACTTCAGCAGATGCTTGAAAACTTTTCTTTCTTTCTTTTTTAAGCTGTTGGTTTGCATACCTTAAATCTGCTGTCTTCCCTGATTTCCATGGGTCAAATAGCCATCATTTTACAACTTAGGAGCACACAGAACAAGATTGGCATGCAGTTTGCACAAACACAAACCTCCCCTAAATCACAAGGGTCTTGAGATGAAGTACACATATCAAATACTATGAGAAAACAGAAAATTAAGTGAAACCAAACATTAGGGTGAGAGGAGATTTAAATGACTAAAATTAAAGTGTCAGTTTACCAAAGTATGTGATGAATGTTTATGAGGGTCCACTCCCCCAATTCACAAACTGATGTGGAAATTGGAAGAACTGAACTTAAAATTGTAAAAATGAGAAACAGAGACACAACAAAATTTACACATTCAGCCATCCCTGGGGCTCTCATCAGGCCCATTGCAATGGCCTTCTGTGTGCCATTCCCAGCTTCTCCTTCTGCCTGACCTTCATGAGTTCAGCACAAAGGTGTGTTGAGATGCAGTTAGAACCACCCCTTTGATCTGAAATATGTTGGTTTTCCATACATGAGGAGGATTCTAACCGTGTTCAGCTGAAAATGGTTAGAATCTACTGGCAGATCTACATGTCTAAAAATTAAAGTTTGGGAGAGAAAGGAGCAGAAACAATGTGAATGCCCTCATGGCCCCCCTTCCTCTAAATGCTAGTACCGTATTTTTCTGTCTATAAGACGTCCCCATGTATAAGATGCCCCCTATTTTGGGGGACTCCGATTTAAGAAAATGGGGGGGGGGGAGAGAGATCTATCCATGTATAAGACGCCCCCAAATTTTGGACATTACTTTTTAGGAAAAAAACCCTAGTCTTATACACGGAAAAATACGGTATTTTATCTGAAGGCTAACACCGCTGATTTATATGTGATTTAGAATCAAAGGCAATTCACAGAAAAGGAACTTGCAGTATAGAGAGCACTTGGATGTCACCCTCCTTTTCATGCCCACACAATGACTGGTGGTTTCATTTTATGCCTTCCATTTATTAAACTTACAGTAGTTATGAAATAAAATAGAAAGAGATTGGTGGGACCTCTTAGATTAGTTAATTCCTCTGTTCACACAGAGCTGATCTTGTAACATATTTTTAGCTGAATCTGGCTTCAAATGTAATGCGTTAATAACGGCAATTATGACTTAGGCTTTTATGGACGTGAACTGTGTGAAGGAAGATGGGGCGGGGGAGAAGAAAGTGATGTTAAGTGGGGGAGGTGGAGAAGAACTATAGTCAAATTAAGCTTTCAGTCATTCCACTTGCAACGTTTAACTGGTAATATCTGGAAATATTTAGGTGGTGTAACTGGTAAGATTAACCCATTATTATTACATTATGCTCAGCACACCAGCTGTGGAAGGAAGGCATGGACTGCTCATGCATGATCTCATGGGAATTTGGATTTTTGCACAAGATCTTGTGAGAGCATCCCAGAGCCGCCACACTGAGGGGGCTTTGCCCCACTCCCAAGCAAGGCAGACAGCTTTAAAGTGCTTTCTGCACCAGGTAACACCAAGGAGACCTGGTGCAATAAGAGTTTTTAAGCTCTCTGCCTGCTTGGATTTAACTTGCACAGTTTCAACCAGCCTGCCTTTAACCCTGCATAGTTGAAATTGTGCACATTAGATGCACCTAAGATGTGATCGTGTTGTATCGCTTCATGTCCACCTTTATGACTCTGTGATCTGATTATTGTGCCAGATTCTTTCCTGACACAAGACGTATGCCATCTTGGAGTGAGCTATCACGCCTCCATGCTTCTCCCAGGTACTGGCTAAAACCAACAGCAAGAATGCGTTCAGAATAGCTTTTTCATGACACAACAAATGTGAAGGCATCTCTTGTGTTTCCTTTTGCCCTATTTTGCTTGACACCCAAAGAGTCAGTCCCCCAAAATACAACATATGAACTACACACACCCAGTATTTCCAATAGGATCTAAGAAAGTTTATTCTAAGATTGCTGAAATTCCCCAGGAAAGAAGCACAAAGTAACACAAATGTCTTTTGGCTCTTCTGATAATCCCTGGAAAAGAACTGATTAAATGGTGCGCAAGAATAGGATGCAGGCCAATGAACTTAGAAACAAAGTCCCTATAAATGTGCCTCCTTTAAAAGAAGATGCACCGTACTTGTCATTTCTAGGGCTCTAACTACCAACCCTATAGAAGCAAGGAGTCTTTTTTTCCTGCTGACTTCAGTATGATTTCATTTGTGCTGAATTTCTCAAAGAATCACTTGAGCCAGCAAATACTTAAAATGCTTGAGTTTATCCAAAGGAAAGTGACTTAATTCTTCGTGAATCAGGTCAGTGACCACATTGTAGCAAAGCACCCATGGCTTCTGTTTTCTTACCCCAACTGAGTTTGCCGAAACTTTTCTTGGAGGATCAATTTCTGACATTTGCGGAGGATAAACTGCTGAAACCTTTAATAAAAGATAAGGAAGCACTAAGCTCTATCCGAAATTACACGAGGAGGAAGAGCAGAAGTAGCTGTCTTTGCCCACAATCCAGCCTACTTACAATCACAACCAGGACACTGCTTCACAGAAAAATGCAGGATAGGACTACCTGCAGTTCTTCCCTGACAAGGTTGCTGTCCCACAGGGCAGCCACACACAGGTCCCAGTAGCTGCAGATATTCTGACTGACAGTGGCTGCCCAGAGTCTCAGAATAAGGTCTTTCCCACCACTTAATACCTGAGATGGCAGGAGGGGGCAGACCTGGGCTGGCCATCTTCTAAATCCTAAACCAGCCCAGCTGCTCCTCCTGGCCCCCAATGCTATGCCAGCTTGGAGCAGCTGATGCAGCAGAAATCACTGCCCACCCCCTACTTTTTGAACAGTCCAATATAAGCAGAAGGGCTCTGCTGCCTAACTGGGAGTTTGGATTCAGTCCTAAACTAGTAACCATAGTCTCATCTTGTGTGTCATTGTGGCGATCACACACAGAGCCCCCGGACGTTTGACGGTCTATTGACCCTGTGCCACCACTGCGATTGCTTTTACTGCTGCCACCACCCCGTTTCTCACGGGTCCAGTCAGTTGTTAACATTAACAAATAATCAAGTTTATTTTTAAATGCAGGAACAAGCTTATGGTTACAGTTAATTCTTCTTGGCAGTTTTTTAATCTTAGTTCCTAACAACTTCAAACTGATTATCCCCAACTATCTATCTGACTCCACCTAACAATTCCTCTCACTCTCTCACAATACAACTCGACCAACCCACTGCCTATTCCTCTCTCTTCCTTCTCCAATTCCCAAACCTCAACTAACTTTCAAAACGTCCCACTCTAACTTTTACTCCTCCCCTTGCATTCACATTGGCCAATCACATCACACACTCATTTAACCCTTTCCTTATGACCCACCTAGGAGGCAAACGCCACAGTCATTGTCTTCTTTGTTTTCATCTTCTTGTCTATCCATAATCTCATACCACTGCATTTCATGGGGTGACCCTGAGCTCTAGGATTATGGCAGATTTTAGCCATTCTCTCAACAACCAGCCTTCCCCAACCTCTATGACCCAATAGTGATGATGGGACCTGGGGTCCAAAACATTTGGATGGATTGGGGAAGGCTGCTTTACAACATCAACATATGTACTAGTCTAGGAGCTGGCAAGATATGGGAGCTGGGGGCACTCTAGAGGCATTAGTGTGGACTGACTGAGGTGGAACCTAAAATATATAAGTTGGAATATGAGGTGGAATATAAAAAACACTGTGAAAATGTTTTTTTAAAAACAAGTTTAAATCTATATACAGTGGTACCTCAGGTTAAGTACTTAATTCCTTCCGGAGGTCCGTACTTAACCTGAAACTGTTCTTAACCTGAAGTACCACTTTAGCTAATGGGGCCTCCAGCTGCCCCTGCGCCGCCGGAGCACGATTTCTGTTCTCATCCTGAAGCAAAGTTCTTAAACTGAAGCACTATTTCTGGGTTAGCGGAGTCTGTAACCTGAAGTGTATGTAACCTGAAGCGTATGTAACCCGAGGTACCACTGTATTGAATTTGCCATGAGCTCACAATCGTCATCTAGTGTCACATTTGTATAATGCACTTCAAACATATTTGCAGCTGTATAGCTTGAGTCCTTCTGCAGACTTCTGGTGGATGGTGCCCATTGTTCTGATAAGGTGTCACTTCAGAGTAACTCTGTCCAGAGGTGGTTGCTGATGTTAAACCAATACAAATAGCTGCCTTTTGCAGCTATGTCTGATAAAACAGCAAAAATACACTGAAATCGTACTCCTGCTCATGGTGCCTTTTCATGGGGCTGTTTAACCATTCTGCTTTGCTTGTTACATCCTTTTTTTATATATATAAAAAATATCTTTGGGTAGGGCAGAGATGGGTGGGGAGGTCAGATGCGATTTGAGGTTGAGTTCTGACGTGAGGAGATAAAACCTGTAACAGAGTGCTAGTCATTTTCTTCCCCCATGACCACCTAAATGGCTTTATTAAAGCATCTGCCAGTTCATTCTGCCCCTGCTGCTAGCTGTCATTAGTGGGATAAAGCATCCATTTTGCAGCAGAGCCTCTGACAAAGAAAAGCTTTGCTTCAGTAGGTGCAGATTTAGTGCAGCTGATGAGCTGCTCTGCCACTAAATGGGTGCCCCACAAGGGAAGGAACGTGTTCAGAGAGCAGCTGAGGGGAGCGGCATGCTCATTTCAAAATGGGAGGTTAATTGAGAGGAAGGAAATGTGAATGTTCTCTTACACACCCTCACATATAGTCATGTTCCCATTGCTGGAAAGAAAACTCTGACCTATAGCCCTAATAGCTGAATCACAGACGAAAAGGGATGAACTTGTAAGAGAGGTTGCCATCATATGAATATAATTCCTGCATAAACTAGTTATGCTAGATGTTTTATGCAAGCAACTAAAATCCATTCCCATCCGCTAACATCACAGGTAGCTTGGAAAACATTCCTTTTGATTAGCGGACTCCCCAGCTGCACCAGTTTTATAGGCTCAGCATCATCGTCTTCACCTACATTTGAAAGGTTGGCTGATGTGTACAGAGTTTGCATCTAATACTGGAGCTCAGCTACCACTTGTACTTATTCTGGTTGGCATTATGTTGTCTGCCTCCCTTAATGATTGGATCCAGCAATTCTGGCAGCACATCCTTCAGCTTGAGCCACAGCTGCTGGAGTGGCAGCATGGGATTGACTTGTCTGTGTCCCTCATATCTTTTCTGTGCCTTGCCGATTTTTAAAAAAAATCTTTGAATTTCCAACCTCTTGGCCTAGTATTAATATTCATTTACTTGGATTCGTACCCATCACCATTCCAAAGAGTAATATCAGTTGCAAGGTTCTGTATCTATGCAAAATGGGACTGATGGCTCCTTTGGACTGGCAGTGTTCTGTGGGGGGGGGGGGATTCAAGTGCTTACTGACAAATTTAGATTTGCACAATTAAAGTGGGGATTAATGTTTTCTGCTGACATAGTGCAACAAATCCACTTAGAAAAAGAACCAGACTTTTGTTGTTAAGAAAGTGATTGGGAAATGTATTGAAAAGTGTAGCAGGAAGATGCATAAACACCCCATGAGCAAATAGAGGATGAATGCTCATTGTCATATGATCACCCCACAAACAGATTAGAATGAATGCTCAATAAAAACCTAGCATAGTCCAACCTCTGTGTAAGCTTTTTGCAAGCAAATCAGCGTGAATGCTCAATAATTTAATCATCTGGAGGAGCCCTAAAATCTCAACAGAAACCAACTTAAACATTTATCCTATCTACCTGTGCTTTGTAGTATCTTGGACCAAGCAATCTTCCAAATGCATAGGTCCCTTAGGTACAACCTATTGGCAGCTATTCCTATGGCTACCAGGTTATATAGGATTTCTGTGCCAGCTGGGGAAATAAAAAGTATTGTTAGGGTACCTGCAGTCTTAAGAGTTGCATTTTGTGCCCCCCTCCCTATTTGTTTTTAGCCCTTGAATTTAACAGTTGTTAGGAACTCAGAAGCAATCCAGCCCAATGCATTGTGAAATGATATGTTTTATTTTTTTGCAGAAATATTATTTTCTGTGTGATGTTTATCTCATGGAAGATGATCAGAAGGAATATACAGCAGTAATTAAGGCTTCTGGTTTTGTATTAGAACCAACATCTCATCAGCTGCAATAGCAAACATAACCAAACCCATCCCATAAACATGCTGAGAATCAACACTAAGCATTCAATTTTTTAAGCTAGTAATTTTTTTTTGAAAAAACAACATTAAATTATTGATTCACCCAGCAGAGTGTTTTTCTGATTTCATTTCTCCTGTGCATTACTGGGGGGGGGGGGTCAGAGAGGAAGATCAGTTTGAAGGTTTGGGAACTGTGAAAGTTTTTAGCAAATCAGAGTTTTAAAATAGTTTCAGTTCAATTAACTGAAATTGTTTAAAAAACTCTGATTTGCTAAAACACCCGGTAAATTATTCCACAGGTTATATTCCTCTATTTCTTGTGGAATACGTGTACAGGAGACATTATAAATCTTTCAGGCAACAAAGCTAATATTGCGAGAGCAGAAACATAGATTTTCAGGGAAGTTCATAGCTAATTGAAATGGTCTGAAATTATTCTAGGAGCTTAGCAAAGCAATTCTTAAAAGTTCCCCACCTAAAAATAGTGGCCTAGACAAGATAGGGAAATGGACAAATAAAAAGCATCAAAAAAATTATTTCAGCATCTTTTATGTGATTAGGCTATCAGATGGAATAATCAGGAAATAAAAGTGAAACAAAAAAACACAAACAAACCCAAAACTAAATCTTTCAACTGGCTTGTACATACACGGAATGCATGGCCAAGGATCAGGAATATGCCAGCACTTCATTTATCCTGCAACCCATGCCCTCCACAGATGTATGAAATGTTTCTCTTACTGCGCTTGTTGCTATTTAGATATGTTGGCTGTGTTTCCTAGATACGCTGGGTGTGAATGCCAGTTGTTGGTGTCACAAGTGGGAAAGAACACTTGACTTTCTCTTCTTCGTCTCTCTCAGCAGGATGTCAGGGACTGACAGGGCTCTGAAGAGTGTGTGGCAGAGGCAAGAGACCAGGGAAGAGACCAGTGACCAGTGGGTTTTTTTCCAGAGATGGGAACCTGGCCTTATGGTTCAACTTTGAACCTTTCTCAGTGCATTGGACCTGAACCTGTATTCAGTCATTGAATGCATAGACTGTCAGACTCCTCTCTAGCGTTGCCCTTGGGACTGTGATCAACAGAACTTTCTGCTTAGACTACGTTGCTCGCCATGTACAGTATCAGGACTTAACCTCAGAGTGCACCAGGGTTTAGGATGTAAGCCAATTAGTAGTGTAGTTTTTCAAACCTCTCTTAGTTTTTAAAAGATCAGTTTTTCACAGACCACACTTATGTAACTAAATATGTACTGTATTTTTTGCTCTATAGACTCACTTTTCCCCTCTTAAAAAGTAAGGGGAAATGTGTGTGCATCTTATGGAGCGAATGCAGGCTGCGCAGCTATCCCAGAAGCCAGAACAGCAAGAGGGATTGCTGCTTTCACTGCGCAGCAATCCCTCTTGCTGTTCTGGCTTCTGAGATTCGGAATATTTTTCTTCTTGTTTTCCTCCTCCAAAAACTAGGTGCGTCTTGTGGTCTGGTGTGTCTTATAATAATAATAATAATAATAATAATAATAATAATAATAATAATAATTTTTATTTATACCCCGCCCTCCCCAGCCAAGGCCGGGCTCAGAGCGGCTTATAAGCAATAATAAAAACAAGTTGAATGATTACAACTTAAAAACAAAATTAAAATACAACATTAAAATATTGAAACATTAAAATATTAAAATGTAGCCTCATCGCAGGAGAAGGAAAAGAAAAAAGAAAGAGAGGGTACATTGTGTCTAAACCAAATCCTGTTGCATGGCTATTCCCGCCCCCTCCCACAGTTGGAGTAAATAAAGACACCGGACACAAGAATTTAGGTTAATGGGCGAAAAATGGCCACAACTTTATTGATTACAGGTAAGAGCGGTATTGGCTTAGGCATTGGCCCTAACAGACTATCTGTTCTAACCGGGAAGGGTTAAACACCAGCAGGGGGAGCCCCCGAGATGCACATCCCTAGGCGCTCCCCGAGGGGTTACCGCTCGGGAGCGCGCTTTAGGCCCTAGCCTCCGTAGGTTTCGGACGAGGCGACGCCCCTCAGAGTCCTTTAACGAACTACCCTTCAAGAATTGGGGGAGGTGATGGCATTCCTCCCCCCCGATCTCATTTGCATAACAATACCCCGGCCAATGCCTACCGCCAAGACCAAGGAGTTGTGACGTTTGCTACGAGGTAGGCGAAAAAACCAAGTGGCTTAAAAATTCCAGCCAATTAGCCAAATGGAAAAACTCCTACCAGGCCCCTTGCGGCGACCAGCCGAAGCCCATAGCAAAGTCCGAATGCGAAACCTAAAGGGCGGGTGGGTGGGAAACCGGAGCAGCTGTGAAGGAGGAAAAGGAGCGAGCCGGGGGCTGCCTCGACCTTAAGTACCCCTAGGTTGGCCCGCCCCTGCCGCCAGCCGATTGGCTGACGCTGCAGGGGGTGAATAATAATGGGAATCCCTGAGTCCCGCAGGGCTGGCGCCAGCCCCGCGAGAGTGTGAGCGGGGCCGTGAGCCCGCAACACCCCCCCCTCTTGAATTCGGGAGTGGCTTTCTAGTAAATGCATTGTAAAAGGTCCACACCATGGGTGGATTGACACACAGGAAAAAACCGCTATAAATAAGTCAGAAATTAAATCATTATAACAAAAGTGTGTGTGTGGGGTGGGGAACCTATGTAAAAATATTATAGAAAGGTTTTGCGCTCTCTGACATCATCTAGTGTTGCATGTTTATAACACATTCACATCACTGTTTTTGACTACTGTAGCTGAGTCCCATGTCTCAAACCATTTGTGAGCTGCTTTTCAAGATAATTAGTACTTTACTTTGTGGCTTTTCATAGAGTATTTGTGAACACTGAGGACATTACCAGTGTCTGAAGCATATCATGTTTGGGCTATTAATGTAAAGGCCATAAGCTGAGTTGGAGCCTACAATATGGTTCAGGAATCTCATTGACACCCTTGCTTTGTGATCACTTAAATTGGGGGTGGGGAACCTTTTGTTGGGTTCCAAGTCCCATCTGCCCTAGCCAGCATGGCCAGTGGTCATGGATCATCAGACTTGGAGTCCAGTGTCAACTGGAGCACCACAGCTTAGCTACTGGCTTAAATATTACTAGTCCTCCAATGGCTGCCCACACAGCCTTTACAAGGAGTTGCATTTTCAGCTCTCTATAGCATTCCTTATCCAAAACTGACACTCATTCCCCCACCCCCGTAAGCTCGTTCTCTATAATAACTTCGTGTGGCTTGTCTTTTGGCAAACATCCTGTCCTTCAGAAAACCTTTTTTTATCTCCCCCTCCCCCCTTTTTTTGCTGTATGAAGGATTAATTGCTCTAAACATGGGCCATGCTTCTGTGAGTTCAGCAACATCAGTCAATTCCTGCCAAATTAATTTTCTGTTTGTAGTTGGCCCATTAACTGCAATATAAAGCCCCTGTCCCCAGGCTAAAGATGTGCACAACTTTTTAATCTCCCCCCCCCACCGCCCCCGGTGATAGAGCAGGCAAAACAGAGAATAAATACTTCTGCTGTCAACTTCAGACTAGGTTGGTTAGAACTGGGCAATTTTCCAACCTTATTGTTTAGGTGATGGGCAGGCTGTAAATACTTCACTTTCACAAGTTAAGCTCATAAATTATTAGTTTCAGGCTTGTCTCTCTAAAATATTTGGTGTCAAACCTCTCCCGGAGAACAGAATAACATTACCATCCTCAGAATATGATATCTTTGTTTTTTTTTTTTGTTTTAAGCTTGTAGGAACATACTGATTGTTCCTAGCCATGATGGGAGATGGGAGCGGGAGCTGGAAGTTTTGTTTTTTTAAACAGCTGTGGGGGGCGATTCCAGCTGAAGAAGGGTGGAAATGGTTTAGAATACATATAGTACAATTCCCCCTGATATATTATAGATGAAAATAGGGACACTTTCACTTCCTCTTAATGTCCCACTTGTAGATCAGATGCTGTTGCGGACATGGACATTTATAAGCAAGAAGCAGTAGCCCAGTAACAGTTCTGCTAGGAAATATTATTAGGGAGGAGAACGGGAGAAAAAACAAACAAACTATTGGTCTATGACTCAATTCAGAATGTGAATTATTCACGCACGGAGCTTGGAAAATCAAAGAAATCAATTCAGAGTTTGTCCACAAAAAAGGCCTTGTTTTTGTAGTTTCTAAAATGATGCATTCAGGGAGCAGAGTGTTAGGTTGTAGTCATTGGGTGTAATGGATGGTGAGAGGGAGAATGGGTGAGTAGTTGTATGAATAGCATGTTTTATGCTGTTTGGGATTTTACATTGTGATTCATTGTAGTGCTCTCTGGTGTTATTTACTGTATATTGATATCTTGGTTTTTTATGTGATTAGGCTATCAGATACATATGAATCTTTTGGGTTTTATTTTTTATATTCTTTTTGTTGTACTTACTGTGTGTGTGCCTTCGGCCTAAGGGTTAGAACCAGCCTCACTTAATCCCAGCATTCTAAGCATTCCATTCTTCAAAGCTCTATAATTGTCACCTTGGAATTGTCATAAAGAGTCATAGTTACTGCTGCCATTTACCTGAGCACCATTTTTATCAGAGCAACTGATGAATGCAGAAGCCAAAATATTGATAGAGGAATTAAGAAGTTCTCTTCTGCTCATCGCTGTGTGTGTGTGTTGTGTGTCTGTATTGCAAACTGCATCATGATCTCCAGATAGCAAAAGCATTCTATAAATAGAAATAATAAAATTTTACTAATTGTAATTCTCAGTTTCATTATTTGATACATATATAGATTGTCTTGTAGGTTAAAAACCATTAACACATGAATGTACACCACTAGATTTGTCACTGCTAGCATACAGTTGTGTCTGTAGTTTAAACGTGACACCATTGAAAATAATTGTGTTTGAGGTTGTAAGCTGACATAAAGGTTCTGTGTGTGGTGTTTGATCCATATCCATAATATCTCATTCATAGATGCAATTGATGAATTCACACATTTGACCCAGTCACTAGTCTGATTCGTAAGTCGTAAGTTTATAGATAGTATTGCCTTGATAGATTGTGAATTAAAATTAATTATTGAGCTAAAACTGGCTTTACAAACCCAGATGTATGCAATAGTCAGTACATGGAACTGGGGCATGCAAAACTGGACGTCTTCCTCATAGGATTAATTCAGTTTACTGTGCTGTTGTAATAAAATAATAGCATAAACCTAGGGTTCCCAAACTGTGGTCCCTGGACCACTGATGATTCATGAGCTTCATTCAGATGACTGGAGGTATTTCTGGTTGAAGATGGGAGATGATATATCCATCACACTAAATATTCAAATTAATATTTTGTCAATTTTTACTGCTTCTTTTCTTTCTTATATATTGCATTTTACGATAACATGCAACTGAAAACCATGCAGCATTGAGCACAGCACATTGCAATGGTTACAACAGGAAGAAAAATGATTAAGTGGTTCACCAAGACCCTCAGCAATTTTCAAGGGGTACATGGAGGGAAAGGTTCAGGAACTACTGGTATAAAATCATAAGGAAGAGGTAGAAGAACAAAATCTGTAATTTATTGCACATGCTTCAGCTGTGTGCCTTGGATCTGAAGGATATGCCTGCCTTTCTCCTATGTGAACACAGAAAAGAATTTATACAGGTCCAATAAATATATTGTGAGTTCTCTGTGTTTCCAGCTCTATCTTATCACGTCTTGTAAAAGCTTTCACAGATTCCATTCCTTCTTTGCTGAAATTGGGATTATATTTAATTCATAGCAGGAGCTGCTAGTATAATAACAAGATTCAGTCTTTCAAAAATTCTAGTGGCTAGGGATGGCAGCTGGCACAATAATGTAACACTGGAGCAAATGAGTGAGGAATTGCTGTGTTATATCAAAAGCAAACAATCCCACAGCATCACACAAGAATCTTTACACCGAAGCATTTATCGCCTTTTCAGTTTTTCAAAAACTGAGCTTTTTCGTTGTTGTATTCTTGTGGGCTACATGTGTCTACTAACGTTAAACCAAACAGAATTTGTACATATATGGGGAGAGTTTACCACAGAACAAAAAGATAATTGGATCATGTAAATAATGTCTTACACTAATTGATGGGGCAATTTTACACTTGCTGATAAATCACATGATTGGTTTTTTTTTTAAATTTAACATAGAACCTTCTGAAAAGTAGACTATAATCCAGGTTGTATGGAGCTAGGGATTGTTTACAACATGCATATTACCAAGGCAAAATAAAAATAAGCTGCACTTTCAAGTCAAAAAGGTATAGTGCATCCACCCACCACTCCCAATGCTGTTGGGAGTATGTGAATCTTCTGAAACAGAATGGGGAGGTGATATGGGAGAGAGCTTCAACCTGGAGGGAGAAACTGGTGAAAATCCATTCATGGCAGCCTCCATCCTTTTATGGAACTTTATGATCTCCACACATTGCCTCCTCCACTCAGCTTGACATCTCTCTCCACAGATAAGCTTTGCTCCCAAGCATGGCTCTGCCATTGGGTGCTAGGCTCCATGCCTCCTTTATCAATCTGTCTTGTTTATAGCAACAGTCATATTTGCCCGACCATCCTGGGGAAGGATAGCTCAGCTCTTTGACCTATTGACAGCCCACCCTGCTTTTCCAGGTAGGCAGAAAAAGCAGGAGGTTTGTTTAAAAGGACCCCACTAATACTGCACAAACTCCCCTGTTTATCCTTTGAACAAATTGAAAATTGTAGTAGTGATGGAGTACTATTGTTGAACGACTTTACTCTCACAATCCAGGGCACAAATGCTTAGGGAGTCTGAAATGTGCCCCTTAGGTGTTCTCATATTAAGAGAATATAGTCCAGCAAATGAGAACTTGTGGACCGGTGAATATAAAAAAGAAAGACCTCTTTTGGTGGCCTTGCTGTACAAAGACAGTGTAGCACCAGTATACCAACCCTGGAGGGTGCCATCTTCCTGTTCCTCCTTACTAGTTTAGATGCACCTGTGTGGTGAAATGGTTGTTCCTAAACACCTTCTGGTTCATCTGAAGCAGAACTTTTACATTTCCCCTGATTCTGATCACACACACATATTTAAGCGGGGAACTGTGACCACTCTATTTAGAACAACAAAACAAAGTTAACTTTGTGCAAGTTATAATTGACTGTTTCTCTGAAAATCTAAAATGATGCAGAATGAAGTTTAGCCACCTCTCACTTTTCTATTATGAGCTTCTGATTTGTTTTGCTTTGATGTTAAAGGTCGCCACCAGGTTATTTAGTGGCGATCGGAGTAACATTGTGGAAAAAGCAATCCAGCCCAAGCGTACGGTGGAATTTCAATCCTGCTATATATATTCGAGTTGTCACCTAGGGAAATCTAGACTACAGCCTCCAGTAAAGATCAATTTACCCTCATGGACTCAGTCTCTGGTATAGATTGCATGCATCATTTTTATTAACTACCACACATGTCAGCAAAGGCATAGCAGCACATTACCCATAATCTTTATATTTAATTACATTTAAATTTTTAAGAAAGCAAATAAAGCCGAGTGTGAAATGTGGATTTATGGTGTCTTCTCCACAATACCCTGGCTTTATTAAGCATGCATAGAATAGTCTTCTAAGAATGTAGATGATTTCTATGAGATCTATATCTATATATAGGCAGTACTTAACATTTAAGGCACACTTAGTACCTTGGGTTTTCAGAGTAAAATCACCATGCCAAGCTGATCCAAGCAGCAGCTAGACATAGGGCACCGCGGAGCCATTTACACACGTCTTCCCCTCCTTTGTCATCCATCAGTGCCTTTATCTATGGCAGTGGTTTTGACCTCAGCTGATAGAGCGCAAATATATATTTGTTGACAATTCAGATGATTATAAGTCTGTGAAGGTCTGTCGAGGGAGAGAAGACAAATATGTGGGAATATACATACCTTTGTTCTTCAAAGAATAAAGTAAGGAGAAACCTTTAAAAAGAGAGACAGAAAATAGAGGTGAGGATTGTAAATGTGTGATTCATGTGCGGCTGCTTTTGTTGTTGATATTGTTTCATACATTAGTCTAGGCTCTCCTGGAAGCAGAGCAGTTTGGACAATAACACCTACTAGAAATATCCACTACAATAAAACATACTAGGAATAATAAATATCCATAGTAGTAGCAATTACACATCTACTATAAACACTCTGAACACAGGACACAAATGACACAAAGCCCCGTATAAACCATGGCTCACATAATATGCCACACACACACACACACACACACACACACTCACAGCGAGAGAGAGAATGTCAGCTGGGGCATAACAATTGGAGTGCATAAAAATTGGCCATTGTGAACACCAGGCATCATGGACACAATATTTACCTTTCTCCATTGGCTTGGCTTAGGGACACAGGTGGTGCTGTGGTCTAAACCACCAAGCTTCTTGGGCTTACCGATCGATAGGTCGGCAGTTTGTATCTGCACGACCGGGTGAGCTCTCGTTGCTCTGTCCCAGCTCCTGCCAACCTAGCAGTTTGAAAGCATACCAGTGCAAGTAGATAAATAGGTACTGCTGCGACGGGAAGGTAAACGGTGTTTCCGTGCACTCTGGCTTCCGCCATGGTATTCTGCTGCACCAGAAGCGGCTCAGTCATGTTGGCCACATGACTTGGCAAGCTGTCTGTGGACAAATGCCGGCTCCCTCGGACTGAAGCAAGATGAGCAGCACATCCCAAAGTTGAAATCGACTGAACTTAACCATCCAGGGGTCCTTTACCTTTACCTTACCTTGGCTAATGTAGGGAAACAATATTCACCATCATCCTATATTTCCACGGCACTGAAGCTGCATCAGAAGCAGATTCAGAGTTTTGGTTCTGTGACCCAAAGAGGGGCAGATTTGCATCACATACATAGCCCGCTCCCACAGTTCAGTCTCAACATATTCCAGTGGCAGGCACTTTTTTCTAAGGAAAGATAATATTGCTTTAATTATTATGTGGGTCTTGAATACAGTTTGAGAAATAGGTTTCTGGTTACATTAAAAACATTGCCGTTTTTCTTTCCTTATCTGGCATGAGCTCCCCCCACCCCCCACACTTTGATTTACAATAAGCTTTCTCATAAGGTGAACTATGATCACACAAAGAAAACTTTAATCATTTCAGAGGCCCACAGCGCCTCTGAACATTGTGGTGCTGTCATGGTAACAAGCAGATCCACACGAGGGACATGGCAGGCTCAAGTTCTGGATTGTGCTGTTTGAGTGAGAAAAGACAACAGCATGTTTAATCTTGGAACCCCAAATGGAGCGGTTTAGAGTTAAAAAAAAAAAAGCAGCACACTAATCCCAATGCACATTTTTTGTTTATAGGCTTCATCTGAAATGATTTAGCTTCCATCTCAGTCGGTGCGACTGCTGGAAAGAAAGCTGGAGGACAGCAAGAGCGGAAGAAAGCCTCAACCAGGCTGATTAAAGTCTTCCCTCTGAACTACAATGCTGTTGACATCTCCAATGATTTGGGTGAGTTTAAAGCATGCAGCGCTGGAAGGTGACAGCTGTGCACAAACGGAAGAAAAAAACTGGCCAAGACCGTAGCAGTAAAGGAAGGTGGGAAAGCTGGATGGTGGTGAAAGCAAGGAGAAGGAATGGAGTCACATAAGAATGGGCAAATCTGTCAATTTCATTTGCTCATTTTTTCAACTTTAAGTTTGGTTTTCCACATAAATTTTCATTTTAAAAAAATCCTCATGAATATTCATCAGCATTTCAGTGCAAATTTCCCTTAATACACACATTTTCCAAGCAATCTTGCCCCAAATACATAATTCTGCAAAGCAATTTTCCCACATGTAGTGCATTTTGTATATTACCCTTCGCTGCTATATGAGTTGTTATGCACACTTGGCAATAATATATATATTTTCGTATGCAGTACTTGGATGGAGAACTGCACCACAAAATTTGGATAAGTTTACATTTCAAAGGATGGCTTTGTTTCAGTCTATGTATTGTTTTAGGAACAGCAAATAAGGTATGCTTGCCTTTAGATGTGAACTCAATTGAATTTCTCCGCCAATCCCTAGGTGAGGGTGGGGGTGGGGAGATGTCAATTTCAACAAGGGGAAATATGTTTTCAGCAGTTTTTTTTTATTCTAAAAAGCACACTCTTGAATACATTTAAAATACAGTTGTTAAAAAATCCCAAACACTTGTTATTTCAAGACATTTGCTATAACTTTTATGTGCTTCGTAATAAACTATGGCAGTGTAAGTAGAGTCTTGCTGCATAAGATAAATGGTAAGGTAAAGGTAAAGGGACCCCTGACCATTAGGTCCAGTCGTGACCGACTCTGGGGTTGCGGCGCTCATCTCACTTTATTGGCTGAGGGAACCGGCGTACAGCTTCCGGGTCATGTGGCCAGCATGACTAAGCCGCTTCTGGCGAACCAGAGCAGCGTACGGAAACGCCGTTTACCTTCCCGCCGGAGCGGTACCTATTTATCTACTTGCACTTTGACGTGCTTTTGAACTGCTAGGTTGGCAGGAGCTGGGACCATGCAACGGGAGCTCACCCCGTCGCTGGGATTCGAACCGCCGACCTTCTGATCGGCAAGTCCTAGGCTCTGTGGTTTAACCCACAGCGCCACCCGCGTCCCAAGATCAATAGTAAACTCTGCCAAATCCAGGATTCCATTTTTCTCAACGGTCAGCCAAATGTCCACAAACAGGACATGAATGGAAGGGCATTAGATTGCAGATGATTCATATGTTTCTTCATCATTGCATGAAGCCTGGAATGGTTGAAAGCGCAGTGGTTTGACAAGTGGTCTTTCTGTGTTTCCAGAAATAACTGAAAAGGACCTGACTGTGGGCAGTAGCCAACTAATGAATCCAAGGATTTCTACTTGTGTAGCTGGACTCCCCCCTTCTCTCCCTGTGTGTGTCCTGAGCCCTCCCCAAAATCTGCTTCAGGGGGTTGGGAGAACCCCTAGAACAGATTTAGGTGAGTGTAGGGGGAGGAGAAAACTCAGCACTAGTTTAGCTGCAAACATATATTTTGAACCCTCTGGAGTGGCATATAACAACAGGAACAACTGGCCTATGGGCTAATCTCCCCACGAGCATGGCAGCATCAAAGTAGAGCTGAGTCATGAAAAAAGCAGTAGGGGAGAAAGCATTCTCAAACAACAGCTCCCATCATCCTTGACTATTGGTCATGTTGGCTAGGACTGATGGGAGTTGGAATCCAGCAATATGTTGAGGAAGCCTGCCTGCGTAAGAACATAAACGTTGGATTGCTTGATCAGCAATGAGATGATCCATCTCATTCAGCACTAATTAGGACTGCCATGTGTTGTGCTTTACAGAGAACAGGACTCTGTTTGAAGAAGGTCTCTTTGTGAAGGGGTGTCCAGTTCAAAGAACCCTAAGAAGTGAGAATAGGGGCCTTGAAGTTGCCCATCAACTCCTAGCGCTTGGGCAGACTGAGGAGCCCCAACAAAACCTGGTGGGCATCAGGTCGGGGAAGGCTGTTCTTATGAGTAAGGAAAGGTTGTTTCTCACTTTATATCAAAGAATCCAGTTTCTGTTAAAAGGGCAGACCTAAAAGTCCAATTCAGAGTGCTCACTGGCAGCATCTCTCATAAAGCTCAACAAGCTGGAGGTGCCATTTATTTGTAACTGTGTGTACTCACCGTTGTAGCTGATTCTCCAGCGAGCCATTCTGGTCAGCAGCAGTATAAATTGATTTCCCAGTTCGCACATAGCTTTGGAATAAATGCTGCTGGAACCCAGGTATACCCAGCTCCTGTTCTGCAGCGGCTGCCCAGCAGAAAAACTAATTAATTGTTGTGGCCATGGCAAACAGTGCACGCTGCTCAGGATGTTAAGATCTCTGACTGGGGGGGAAATGCTCCCCAATCTGTACTTTTAGGATATGCTGCCATTGGGCTTGCATAAACATTTGTGACAAATAATTTTTAAATATATATTTTTTTAAAAAAGTCAGAGGCATTTCTATGTAAAGCCCCCATTCTTAATTTTGATTTTAAATGTCTCGGCTGAACAGCAGGTGCTCCAGACAGCCACCACACCTCATTTTATTCCTCTAGTACTGAACTATACAGTAGTTATTTCTCATATAAGCCTGTTCCAGATACAGAAAGCTCAAGATAAATGCTCACTTTCCAGTGAGAGCCTCCATATTAACATGCTGCCATGTTGCTCCGCGTCATGTTGGTACTAGATACTTTCATGTAAAACAACCACCACCACCAGAAATATTGATGACTAGCTTGATTTGAAATGAGCATTTAATCTCCACAATGCATTTAAAGGAAATTGGTCATGAATTACTTCTGAACATCATAATCTCCCAAAACAAAAGCCCGCCTATCGTAGAAATGTGAGCCAAGTTTGCGCTTTGTATCTAATGCAGTTTCACCCACACACATTAGTGTGGGAGTGACTGATTGCTTCGGGTTCCATTTGCGGTGCCTCAAGAAACAAGTTAATGATAAAATAAAATGGAATCTCAGTGTTGATGAAATCCTGGACTGAAAGATAGAGGCAACAGAGGCCTGATCCTTATGCTTTACTTTTCTGGTGGTGGTGGCGGCTGGATGCAGTGGTGCACTGGAAGAATCCTGGAAAGGCAGAGGCCTTGTGAGTGGGTGTTCCCATGCCCAAGAGAGAGGTCAACTGCCTGTTCTGGATAGAGTGGAACGCCCTCTGCAGGAGCAGGTGCACAGTCTGAGAATGCTTCTTGTTCTATCACTTAGAGGTTCAAGTGATGTCTGTGTCCAGGAGTGCTTTTTGCCAGCTCTGGCTGGTAAGACAGCTGTGACTGACAGCTGGACTATGACAGCTTGACCACAGTGGTCCATGCATTGGTAACTTTATGGTTTGGTTAATGCAGACCCTCCAAGTGTCCCGATTTTCCAGGGACAGTCCTGGATTTTCAGAAGCCGTCCCGGTTTCTTATTTGATCCTGGAAATCCACTCCACTTCCCAGTGGGGAGGAGTTGTGGTGGACTGCGTGGTCACCCACTCCCCTCCGGGGGCGGGGGACTTACCGTAGTCCCCTGCTTTTACTTAAGACAGAGAAATGTTGGAGAGTATGGAGTTATGCAACCCCCAAGCCAAGGAGATAAGTAACTAAACAACCTTCAGAAGACATCTGAAGGCAGCCCTGTATAGGGAGCGTTTTTTATGTTTCATGTTTTCTTCTGTTTCTATATATGTTGGAAGCTGCCCAGAGTGGCTGGGCCAATACAATCAGATGGACGGGGTACAAATAATAAAATTCTTATTCTTATTATGGAATAGGACATATTTCATTAGAGAAATGATGGTGGGTATGTTAGTGTGGTTTATAGCTGGGAAGCTTCAGCTAATGAAGACTGCTCACAGGAGCAGATTACTGGCAACATGTTACCCCACTGCTGAGAAAGCTGCACTGGTTGCTGATTTGCTGCCATGCCTGCTTCAAGTTTCTTATGTTAATTCGCAAAGCCCTGAACAACTTGTGCCCAACAACTTGGAGAACTGTCTGATCCCTTATGGTCCACTTTGATCACTGAGATCCTCTGAGAGGGTACTTCTGGTGGTTTTCCACACCCCTGAGGTTCAGTTGGCCTTCACTGTAGACGGAGCCTTTAGTGTGGTAGGCCCTACCTTGCGGAACTCCCTACCACAAGGAGTTTGTCAGAAACCATCCCTCCCTTCCTTCAGATGTCTTTTGAAAACTTCTTTGTTTAGACAGGCCTTTCCAGCATGAATTGTCTTCTTTAATCCAATCAGTATTGATGCTTGCCATGATGTTTTTAGAGATAATTTTTACATATTCTATTCTGCTTTGCTTTATTTATGAAAGTACAGATTATAAATTCATTTGTAAATAATTGAGTACTACAAGCTATTTTGAGCATTATTCTTTGATATTCTTTTGCAAGGAATTCATCTTTTGCAAGGAATTGAACTCCCTTGATATTAATATCAGGCAATCCCTTTTTGTACACAGTTTTAGAACCTGCTAAAGCCAGCTGGATAGAGCGTGATGCCGATAACACCAAGGTTACAGGTTCGATCTCCATAAGGGACAGCTGCATATTCCTGCATTGCAGAGGGTTGGACTAGATTATCCTTGGGATCCCTTTCAACTCTATGACTCTATGATATGCCAGTGTGGGGTGGAGCCAGAGTATCTAATGTGAATTTCACCTATGTACAGTAAGCTACTCACACTCCTTTTTATCAGGACAAGGAAAAGGCCTTGTCAGAGTTCAATGACACATTCTGGCCAGGCAGGGCCAGTGAGGTCTGTGGCCTGGGGACAGTTCTGAGGGCCAGATACAAAGGATTGAAGGGCCACACCTGCCCCCTGGGACTGAGGTTCCCCGCCCTTGAATGACAGTCTTACAGCTGCACTTCAGCTTTTCATAAAGTTGCCTTTTCATTCCGAGCGATGCCACAGACTGCTACTGCTTGTCCAGTTGCTCCTACATTTCTGTCAAAGTGAATATATTTCACAGTTCATCAAGGGTTAACTATTCAGTTGGCTGGAGAAGGACGAGGGGCAAAACAACTCCATATGTGGACCATGAAGGAAGAGGTGAAATTATATGTACTGTTCCCTACAGCTCCTCGGTTATATTATTCTCCACAGCCCTTCCCCAAATTTATTGAGCTATTTCACTTGGCACATAAAAATCCCTCTTTCGGCTGTGCGCTGAGGTCTGCAAATAAAATAGAGCCTGAATCGGAAGAGGAAAGCACTTGGTTCCCCCCTCCCTCAAAAAAAAAAAAAAAACACAAAACAACGGTGCAGGCATAGCAATGCTGCACATAGAATAAGTTTGTGAATATTTTCTAAAGGCAGGACCATGCTTGGGGCTATATCTGAACTCATCATTGCCAACCGCCCAGCTGACAGACCTGCTGGAGTATTCATGGGGTGCCCAAAAGCCACCATAACAGTGTGACTGCCAATCTATCATTCTACTAACTGAAAGTTGCAGTTTTACTGCCATGCAGTGGATTAATTTAGCTCTGTAAAGGGGAGAGCCTGTGGTTCTTCTGTCGTGGGCAGTGAAAGGATTGAGCCAACATTTAAGCATCCTGCCTTGGTCCTCTGTCAAAAGAAAACAGCAGGGGAAGGTGAGGTGGGCCTCTGCTTCCCCTGGAGAAAGAGTGATTTAGGAGTAGATTTGTTACCTTTTATATACGTACTCATGAGTATCAGACGCCATTCTCTTTGGTTCCGATCCTGCCTAAGACCAGGCCTTTGGTGAAATGAATGAGAGACTTGTTTCACTAAGGGGCTGAGGTTTCTGATCCCAGCGACAGTAGGTTTGAGATATTTGTGACACTCTTGATCCTTGGAGAAAACACTTCTCGCTGTGCTGCCATACAGGTGTGAGCAATTGACCCTGGACAGCCATTCTTTATTGGTTTTTATTTTGTCAGATGCTCTTTCACTTTAGCTATTACAAGGAGTAATCGCTTCAGACAGGCAGGACTGAGATGATTGGCTGTTGCCTCTTTTTTCCAGAGTATCACAATCATGCACTGGTTGGAATTGGCTTTGCAGCACAACAGCTGTCTTATGTTTTCTGAA
This sequence comes from Podarcis filfolensis, assembly GCF_964270895.1. Classification (NCBI taxonomy): domain Eukaryota; kingdom Metazoa; phylum Chordata; class Lepidosauria; order Squamata; family Lacertidae; genus Podarcis; species Podarcis filfolensis. Next base: position 26,352,012 of record NC_139604.1, on the reverse strand, counting down.
ATAAAAAATCTGAATGTTTCAGTTTCTTTAAACACAATACTTATTCCATTCATAAAATTAAGATTCAGCTTTCATTTATGTGTAACTTTCATTTTTTAAATTAATTTGATATTAATGTAAAAAATACTGAGCTATATAGACCATTGGTGCAACTCGATATAAGGCAACTTCCTATGTTCCTAATTTTGGTGAGTGTAACTAACAAAGTGATCTGTGTGTGAATTCAGGAGATCACTACCATTGATGTTTAGTGAGCAAATTAATATTCTGTTGGGTAACACACACAAAGCAAGTCTTCATTTCCATCCTAATCACTACTGGGATTTTTATCTGGAGAACTAAACTTAGTTTGAATTTCTACTGATCCACTAATGTTGCTTCAGTGATAATATTTAATAATTTATTTTTATTTCTGTTTATATTGATTTAAGAGTTTTCTTATTCTAGAGTTATTAAAACATTCCAGATTAGGCAGGCTGATGGGAGTTCAAAGGTGAACCATAAATAGCTTGTTGGATTTTTTAAAAAAGAATAAAATTACAGAAATCTCTGTGTTCACAAGCCTGTTACCTGCAATTATCCTGTCTTTGATTCAGCAGTGAGGGAATGAATTGTACGGAACTATATGCACAGAATTCTAGCTAGCACCTTCTTTTGTTTCCTTTGTCTTGAGTGACCCAGAGTGAAATGAGCTGATGGTTTTCTTCTTCTTTGTGATGAGTCGTGTGCTTCAGAGACAATATTAGTGACCAGTAGGGGTTGAGCCAAAACTTAGTGGTACAACAGAGGCTAGGTTGGGAAAGGTTTCTGCCTGCCAGAATAGATTATTGGCATTGCTGAATCAAGGACCTGACTAAGTATAAGGCAACTTCATAGGTTCCTAAAAGACTATGTGAATTTTGAGAAAGCCATTAGTTAAAATACAAAGAATCAAGAAACAACCTTCCCAGTACTAAACTTGCATATACACTGGCTCTATTCACACATTACACTAAACAGTGGTTTCATGGTATGTCCATGAGCTGGAACAAGTCCGAACAAGTTTTGTGTTCATGTGCTCCCCCCTCAGCCTCCCACATGATTGAAAGGAGGACTTTGGAACCACGTACTTTGTGGTTCAACTTTCATTGTGTCCAATCCTGGGATCATGGTTTAGCATTAACTTTGGTTTATTGAAAGAAAGTCAGGTTCAAACTTTGAAGTTTGAAGCTGGCTTGTTTAAATTAAACATAGTATATAAACCACAGTCCACAGTTTGAATGAAATTGCAAGCTGTATTGAAGGGAGACTGAAAATAAATTTGTCTGAAGTTGTCATCTAGAGTGGCTGGGGCAACCTGGTCAGGTGGGTGGAGTATAAGTAATATATCACCACCACCACCACCACCCTCTCCACTACAGTGGTACCTCGGGTTAAGAACTTAATTCGTTCCAGAGGTCCGTTCTTAACCTGAAACTTCTTAACCTGAAGCACCACTTTAGCTAATGGGGCCTCCCGCTGCTGCCATGCCGCCGGAGCACGATTTCTGTTCTCATCCTGAAGTAAAGTTCTTAACCCGAGGTACTATTTCTGGGTTAGCGGAGTCTGTAACCTGAAACGTCTGTAAGCTGAAGTGTCTATAACCCGAGGTACCACTGTATGTGGGAAGAGAAGGTACAAGGAGGAACAGGTGAGCCTAGGGCTTGCTTGACCTTATTCCCATTTGTACATGTTCCACTAAACTGTGTTCAGCTTGACATGTTGACGTGGCTATTGAGTATATACATAAGTGTATGGTTCAAATTTCATCCCAGCCATGAACTCACTGAGTAGTCTTTGGCAAGCTCCTTTCTTTCAGCCTCCATCTGCAATAGGGAGATGAAGACAGTACCAGTCTACATATTTGTTGAAGGGACTTCTCAGTTAAAGAAATGTGAAGCACATGTCATATAAATTAGTGCTGTGCCTAAACCTGTTCTCCAGTTTCTCAAAAGTTTTCTTCTCCAGCCAAGGAGGATTCTGGTTCCCTGTCTTATTTTCATGGTACATTAGACTTAAAAAACAAACAAACAAAAAACTTGGTGTGGAATGTAGCTTACCTTATGCTTGTGAGATGGCTGGCAGTGGTGTATAACCTTCACCCTGACTAAACATTTATCTGACATTTTTCAGCCTCCCTGGCTGTCCCTTTTTCCTGATCTGAAAAAAAATTCTACAGTTTAGTGTGAGGTGTGAAAACATGAGTTGCCATATGAAATATTCCTGGTCTTTTAAGTGAAATACTCCAAGATGAGAGGTAATACACTTTCCAAAAGATATCCTTGGCTTTTGGATGAGAGAGGAATGTAGGGAAATGCTTGTTGTGTCATGTTAGTGGAATGTTTGTGAAGCAAACTGAGTCATATAGCCTTTTATTTTTCTTTGGAATTTCACTCTCACAATATGTTGCAAGGGAAATTAAAAGGTGTTGGAAATCATCTACAAAACTCCCCTAATACGAGTGTGTAATGCCAGTGGTGAAGTTGGAAACTGAACCAAATAAAGCCATGTATGTTCTGGTACACTTGCTTGAGAGCCAGCCTCATTACACTTGATGGGATTTACTTCTGTATAAACATACATTGTGCTGCATGGCTCCAGCCCTACGTATGCTTCCTTGGGCTCATGCCCACTGCGCAAATTGGCTCATCCTTCAGAGTAAACATTCGTGGACTTGAGCTGCCCAATTTGCCCGCCTTCCTCCTAGAGCGCAGGTTGACAAATTATGCTGTGTCTGATGATCGTTAGGTGGCAGATGGCAGGTGATCAAGATTTCATTATCAAACACCGATTTTCTTCTAAAGGTGAAAAGATGACCAGCTGTTCTCTACTGCAGTGCCTAAGGGAGCTAATAGCTCTGGTTTAGCCAGTTACAAAATATAATAACAAACGTCCCTTAATTAATTTACATACAGCATTCAGCTTGGATTATTGCCATTCTGATATCATTTCAAACGAACTGAGGTGAAACTAATTATGGCCCGCGTAATGCAAATAATGACATTTCCTATGTACTATGAGCAATTGACTGAGGAACATTCTTATTTGTTCGTTCTTCCTCTTGAAGGAAGCATTGCCCATTATATTAAAAGGTGACAGATATAAAGACCAGATTGCATCAGCCTGTCTTCTAAAATGCCATTGTGATAATTTACTTAGGAGATTTACAGCTGCTGCTTCTCAATTGCTCTTACTGGAGAGTTTGCTACGTCTTAAGATTCTCAGAGTCAGTACTATGGGATGCTGGCCACAGCAGTATTTGCCAAGCTACCAGGGCCGAGCTAGATGCGATTTGAAATGCTACAGACATCATCAAGAAACTAAAGCTTTCCTATGTATACTTCATGTAGATTATATACTTGCTATCCAGTTGTGGCAGCTAGCTTGTGTGACAGCCATTTCACTAACAGGGACCATTCTTAGCACAACACAACAGATAAATTTGCTTGCGCAAAATATTGTACAACTCTTAGTGGAGCTGCTATAGGTGACAGTTAAGATTTGTGCATTACCTCCTCTGCTACAGCTTGCACCCCCTGCCAATGAGAGAGCTAAAATCTCAAGATGCTTCAAATTTTCCTTCCTGTATTGTCATGTGTATTAGTGAAAGACCTTGATGCCTTATCATGACTTCTTACAGTTTATATAATTGGGTGCCTTTAGATAGTATTTTTTAGTCATTAGTGAATTAACTATGATCAGAGAGCTCTTCAGACTGTTTCTACATTTTATTCTAATCAAGAAGATATAGACGTATAATTAGTCTTTAATTATTGAGAATTTATGTGATATATTGTCCCCTCTACAACCCCTGATGAAGGCTTAAAGTAACTGCAGACTGAAACATGTTTTTCTTTTGTTTTACTAATATATTTCATTTTCTTTTGTTTTACTAATATATTTCATTTGCAGTATCTTGAGATTTTCTCTCTCTCTCGGTCATTTTGCACACATAACATTTCCCCCTCTATTTTTGGAATCATTAGCACAGCAACATCAACTCTCAAACTTCTTGTGCTAGCATTATGTTGGATCTCATCCTATGAGCTTAACAGGAAAATTCATGGGGGTCTTTCCCACTATTGGAGAGGAGAAATCAGTATAAGCTATGCAGGACGGTGGCAGGCAATCAGGCAGGGCAGGATGATAAGGCAATGATAAGGCTGAGGCTTGTTGGAAATGCTACCATGCCCTTTAGTTTCGTATCAAGCCATGAGTGTGGCTGATGTTCATGCAGTGCAGCCCTAATCAGGTTGACTCAGAAGCCAGTCCCATTACAGTGGTACCTCGGGTTACATACGCTTCAGGTTACATACGCTTCAGGTTACAGACTCTGCTAACCCAGAAATATTACATTGGGTTAAGAACTTTGCTTCAGGATGAGAACAGAAATTGTGCAGTGGCAGCGCAGCAGCAGCAGGAGGCCCCATTAACTAAAGTGGTGCTTCAGGTTAAGAACAGTTTCAGGTTAAGAACGGACCTCTGGAACGAATTAAGTATGTAATCAGAGGTACCACTGTATGTGAAATGGGCCTTACTCCCAAGTAGGTATGTGCAGAGTCACGGCCTACGGCTGTGATCTTAAAGACCACTAAAGTATAACACAAAATCATTCGCTCACAATTAGGTAGTTATGCTGTCATCAGTTGATCTCCTGCAAAACCAAGAGCTATTGTCAGGTGTATAAATAGCCACTCCCTTGATCATTCTGCATTGAATATTAACAGCTAGGATGGTAACCAGGTCTCATAATTGAGATAAGGCTTCGCAACAAAACTGTGATCATTAATTTTTCTTTTCTGATTTCTCCGGGTTTTGAAGTTCTGTCAAAGCTTTGTCCCAGATTATTGCCTGAGGCACCACTCAGGGAAATGATAGCTCACTGAACTACAAAAAAACAGACACCAGAGTAGTTTTTTACAACCTCTTTGCCAGTTCCTTTGCTGCATGAGAGACAAAAGTAAAACATGGTATACTTTCCCATAACAGTAGACATGGGAATTGGAATTCAAAAATATGAAGCAAAAGCTTTAAACTTTCATTGCAATTTGCAAGCAGAGATAAGCATAAACTAATAACTTGCTTACTTTTATGCTTATTCCAATGAGGATAAGAAAGACCTAGAGCTTAAACAAATGCATCCCATAAACTTTCCTCAGGAATCTCTCTTGTAAAACTTGAATATTCAGCACCAGTATTTTAGACCCACTGATATTTAATATAACATTTTTCCATTTCACTGTAATAAGTGTTTAGGATTTGACAATCTCTGATGGGTGGCCTGCAGTGGTAGATAGTATTTCACAGTATTTGATAGTTTTTACTAAGTTTATGTTGGGGGAAGTGGGGGACAGTTGCTACATTTTGTGGGCAAAATCTGGCCTAAGGAAAATTGCTAGAAGACACCATGATTAAGCTGGGAGTGTTGCTGTTTCTGTCTTGGTCAACACTAAATCAAGACAATGCATTGCTCCGGCTAATAGTGAACTTAAGTAGTGAGTGCAGATGGGTATACAACTAAAACAGGGGACTCAGCTACATTAGCAAAACAACAACCACCACAGCACTTGGTTATAAACATGCAACACCAGATGGCTCTAGAGAGCAAAAAAATTCTTCGTGATTTCCCATAGCATTTTCTTTCTTTTGTTATAACGACTTAATTTCTGACTTACTTATAGCGGTCCCCCCCCCCCCCCGTGTGTAGATCCACCCCAGGTTTCTGAAAAGCAAAAAAGGAGAGATGCCTGCATGCTTGGTAAGTGGAAAACACTACTTGAAGGGTTTGGCTGGCTTGTCCCTGGAAGCACTCTTGTCAAAAAGGACTAAATACACTTGTTTGATGTTGGTTTGATGGCCAAATGAATGGAATGATGGAAAGATTACACTGTAAAAGGAGAGGAAGGAAAAGCAGAATGAAATATTTGTGTATGTGAGAGCTGGACCATAAAGAAGGCTGATCGCCGAAGAATTGATGCTTTTGAATTATGGTGCTGGAGGAGACTCTTGAGAGTCCCATGGACTGCAAGAAGATCAAACCTATCCATTCTTAAGGAAATCAGCCCTGAGTGCTCACTGGAAGGACAGATCCTGAAGCTGAGATTCCAATACTTTGGCCACCTCATGAGAAGAGAAGACTCCCTGGAAAAGACCCTGATGTTGGGAAAGATGGAGGGCACAAGGAGAAGAGGACGACAGAGGACGAGATGGTTGGACAGTGTTCTCGAGGCTACCAGTATGAGTCTGACCAAACTGCGGGAGGCAGTGCAAGACAGGAGTGCCTGGCGTGCTCTGGTCCATGGGGTCATGAAGAGTCGGACACGACTAAGTGACTAAACAACAACAACAACAAGGGCCCAGTGCTTCCTGTTGATCTGGATGGTATTGTGTTTTGTTTCATACGTTTGCTTGGTTAGGAGAAGTGTGGGAAGCTGTATGCACATATGCTTTCATTGCATTTGGGGCACATGAGGATGTCTCCAGTCTAGAATAGAAATTAGAATACCCCTTCAAGCAAACAAAATGACTTGCTAAAATGGCCATCTTGAAATACGTATGAAAGTAGAAGGCAAATGAAAATGATAGAAGGGAAACCACATGTCATCTTAAATTATGTATGCATACCAAAGCAAGTTAATGAATTACCATTAATTCTAGTTCATTTAAATTAGATTTTTGATGCTGTTATGTACTGAGTTGAATAGGATCCAAAATGCAGCAGTCTGATTGGTCCTAGAACAATAGGATTCAGAATGCAGCAGTCTGATTGGTCCTAGAACAATGCAGCAGTATGATTGGTCCGCAGGAGCCACCCAATCCAGCTCCAGGTGGAAGTGAATCCGCAACCTGATTGGCCTACAGGTGAATCCCAGAATTAGCCAATCACGTGCGGCCCATTGTGTAAATAATGTATATAAAGCAGATATTTTGGGGGAACATTCATTCCTCCTCACCACTATGAGCTGAATGAAGAGCATGAAATCCACTCTCAACTCCGAGTATATTTCAGATGCCATGTGTCTATTAAAAATACACACAGTAGTAGCAGCAGCCATTAACAACAGCAACAACAAATAAAGCACCAGAGAGCCATTCTTTTCCTTGGAGGTTTTTAAGCAGAGGTTGGATGGCCACCTGTCATGGATGCTTTAGCTGAGATTTCTGCATTGCAGGGGGCTGGACTAGATGACCCTTGGGGTCCCTTTCATATCTACAATTCTATGAGTCTATGGTTCTAGGAAAAACATCAGCCAGGAACACTATCATTAGCAGCTGGGAAAGATTGGCAGAACAGTTTTCAGGGTGCATAAACAACATGATATTGTTTCAGATCACCTACAAGACCACTTACTAGAACACGAACACACACACACACACACACACACACACACACACACACAACCCCCAGTAACTTAATATATTGAAATCTTTCTTTCTTTTTTTATTTAGGACAGGTGTGGGGAGCTCCAGACCTACAACTCCCATCAATCCTGGCTGTTGGCCATGCTTGCTGGGGCTGTTGAGTTGTAGTACAGCAACATCTGGAAGAGCAAAGGTTTCTGTACCAAGTTCAGGGCATAGGAGAACCTATTTCTACAAATGGGCTAGCCTCCACTCAAAGGGCTTTGCTTGATTTACTAGATCTGGTACCATTGCCGAACACTCGGCTTGGTGTGACTTTGGGCAGTGTTGGTGCACCTGTTTGAGAGAGGAAGGGGAGGGGAAGCAGGATTCCATCTCCCTCGCTCTCCTCCACCTCCAACAGGTGATTGGCGCTGTCATCTTTGACAGTGCCAACCATCTGCTCTGCACAGAGCACAGCGCTGCATGCAAGGTTATCTGGACAGGAGCCAATGAAGATGATGGATATGATCCATGTTGCCAAGTTTTGTCTGCTTTCTCGAATATGGGGTCAGAAGGGGGAAAGCCTGAGGGAGAAGCAGTCCATTTAAAGCTTGCATATTCATCTCTGCTAATTACTTATACATTTGGGGGATAGGAATTATTTTTAGATGAAAGAAAAAGTGTTGTCCTTCTAGATCTAGCTATATATCTATAAAGAAAGATGATGATGATAATGTGTGGTGAAACAGATATTATTTGGCATTTTATCCTCCCTTCTTCACCTGCAACCTCAATGCCTGTTACTATAACTTCCTTATTTCAAACTACATGGCCTCCATGCTGTGAAAGAAAAATTGCTATGTGTAGGGGTGCCTTTTTGCTGTAATTGTCTACTGAGACCTTGAAAGCTTCAGAATAGAAGACATTGCAGTGGTAATGGATCAGAGAGAGGGGCGGGGGGAGGGAGGAATTGGTTGCAGGCCTAAAATTCTTACTCAGAGGAAATGATGTAGAAGACTCCTCTTTACTTATGAGTAGGAAAGAAAGGTATATTACATTTCACAAAAAAGTGAGTCACAATGATTAAATATTTTGCATATATTAGGGTTGCCATATTTCAAAAAGTAAAAACCTGGACACCCCAAATAAATTATTATTATTACTGTAATTTCATTACAGCCTGGCATACAACTGCCAGCATCTTGACATGCTGTTGGTGCTCTGCCTCCATCTGTGGGAACGTTAGAAGTTGCTTTCTACTGAGCCAAACCATTGGTCCATCAAGCTCAGGGTTTCCCAAGCTTGGGTCTCCAGCTATTTTTGGACTACAACTCCCATCATCCCTAGCTAGCAGGACCAGTGGTCAGGGATGATGGGAACTGTAGTCCAGCTGGACACCCAAGTTTGGGAAACACTGGTCTAGCTCAACATTGTCTATGCTGAGCATCAGTGGCTCTCCGTGATTTCAGACAGGAGACATTCTAAGTCTGACTTGGAGATACTTGGAACCAGTCCTTTTTTCTGGAGGGTCGCAGAGGGACGCATGCCCCTAAACATTTTGTGAATCTAAGTTTGGCCTCATTGGCCTCAGTATATGTAGGAAAATGAGAGTACCCCTAAACATATTTTTTTTTAGAAAAAAAGCACTGATTGGAAACAAACCTTTCTTTTCTGCATGGAAAGCACAGAGCCCTTTACCACAGAGCTATGGACCTTCTACATTCAACCTGGCTGTTCTTGGGTCTGTTAAAACACCAGCTGCATATTATGCGTCCATGTTCTTTGTGTGAGACGGCAGTGGGAGTGGGGCACGATAAGCATCTCATTTCTGCAGAGGTTAATATGAGAAGCAGCTCTGATTAAAGAGTAATGTGACCCTCCGAAGTTCACGCCACTGGTCTCTCACTGGTCCTGTAGGGAGTGCCAGCAAAGGATTAGAGAATTAGCTGCATTCCTAGTGTCTAGTTTCTTTAGCCGAGAATCTAATAATGCAAAATGAACTGGCTGCGGTAGACATCACAGGCTGATGTGCTCCCAAAGGTACTGTGCTCAGCAAAGGCTATCAGGATTTTAAACAGCTGCACGGGCGAGATACTGCTTTACAGAACCTGTAAACACATTACTGCAGCTGTCCCTCACGGTATTCTTTGCTCTCACCCTCCATTCCAAGCTCAGCTGTTCTGCGCATTTAGATAAAGCCATGCTGCAGGCGACTGTGGCAGGTAGCGGGACCCTGAAATTAAGGTGATGCCTAACACACACTGTTATTTGCATATCCCACACTGCGCTGCTAAGTCATCCCCATGGTGAAATTCTCGTTGGCCCCGTTCTCCTCCTTTGTTATAGAAAAGTAACTATTAAAATGAGTTCCATTTCTCTCTGCACCCAATCGTTCCGAGTTTGTACCACGGGCTTATTAGAGGCAATATTCACAGATGGATTGCTGGCTTTACTTAGAGACCTGCAAGCACTTGTCCTGAATCTTCAATGAGAACAAGCATTTTCTCTTTCTTTCCGTGTGTACTTTTGTTTGGTTTGTTTTGTTTTGACCATTTTTCCCCTCCAATCTTTTTCAAACACTTGAGTTAAATAGTTGTTGCCAGGGCTCCAGGCAGCGTGAGTCAAATTCACTGCACTTTTCAATTACCCAGGTTTCTCTTGCGACGCACATTCCGGGATAAGAATGCAAAATGGTGCAGAACCTTGTCTGAAGAAATATTTCTTTCATTTGTCAAGACATCATTAATGAATGGAATCCACTACCATGAAATGTTGTGATGTCCACTAGCTCGAGTGCTGCTGCTGCTGCTGCTGCTGCTGCTTCTTCTTCTTCTTCTTCTTCTTCTTCTTCTTCTTCTTCTTCTTCTTCTTCTTCTCCTTCTCCTCCTCCTCCTCCTCCTCCTACTCCTCCTCCTCCTCCTTCTTCAAAATGGTGTTAGTTCAGGGATGGGGAAGCTGTGGCCCCTCCAGATGTTATTGGACCCCAACTCCCATCAGCCCCAGCCAGTATGGCCAATGGTCAGGGAGGATCTGTAGTCTAGCCCCATCTAGGGGGCCACAGCTTTCCCATCAGGTCTATGGATGCCCACAAGTCATTGAAACTAGGTGGAACCTTCATGTTCCAAATGAGGAAGGGAACAAAACAACGTTACTCCGTCCTGCCCAACAGGTCTGTATTCATTTGTGGTGCTGGCTCAGGAACCTCTAGAAAACAGAAAGTTCTGGGTCCATTCTGTAAATCTTAATACCCCATGTCCTGCTTTAAATGATGGTTCTAGTCTGGATTCCTGAAAAGCTGAATAGGATAGGGTTGCCATATTTTAAAAAGGTGAAAATCCGGACACACTTCCGACATGGGTTGCCATACATCTGGGTTTCCCCAGACATTTAAGCGATTTCTGCCTGGTCACTGTTTTTGGCGGTCAAATCCCGGCAATGTCCTGGAAATTCCGGATATATGGCAACCCTAGAATAGGATTGCTTATTCTTAAGGATGAGAATTAGGCTGCCTACATGCTATACCTGTAAAGCACATTCAAAGCACATTCCCTCCCACAGGGAATTCTGGGTAGTGTAGTTTGTCAAGGAAATTTTAACTCTGTGAGGGATAAAACTACAGTGCTCAGAATGTTTAGGGAAGCTTTTAATGTTTAACAGGTTATTGTATTTTAGTGTTTTGTTGGAAGCCGCCCAGAGTGGCTGGAGAAACCCAGCCAGATGGGTGGGGTATAAATAAATTATTATTATTATTATTATTATTATTATTATTATTATTATTATTATTATTCTCTGAGGGAAGGAATGTGCTTTGAATTCACTTTAAAAGTATATAGTGTGTATGTAGCCCAGTCCTCATCCTTAAGAATAAGCACCCCTATTCAGTTTTTTAAAATCAACTTAAGTGGTGGTGGAGGAGTGCTGGCGCAGCCCCGCATTTCTAGCCTCACTGGCTTTACTTCTAACCGAAGCTCTGAAGAGGAGTTTGAAGTGAATGCATCAGAGTGCTTAGAGAAACATCTGTCTGCTTGGGAACCCTGATAATATGGATTTACCAATTGTGAGGGAGGCTTCCAAGTGTGTTCAACTGAAGCCCCCTTCAGACCGCATGGATTGTGTTGTTGCACCCCACCCCACTCTCTGAGCTGTGTGAGTTTTCAGAGGTTCCAGGCTCTTCCTCAAGGTTTGGTTTCCTCTGAATGATGAACAGTGGAGACTGGTGTTTTTATGATATATGATTTATTTACACATGTAGACAACCTGAACCTACAATGGAGGGGCTCACAGCATCCAAGAGGATATTGCATTTCCCCTAGCCGCAGCCTTGGATTCAAGCAGAGATCAGGCATGCCTCTGTCTCTCTGGCTTCCCAGCCTGCTTCTAGCTTCTAGCTCACACCTCAGCTCTGCTCTTTGTCTTTCTAACTGCCAGGTAGTTGAGGAAGCAAGCTTGTTCCCGCTTCCATTTGACAGTTCTTGGCTATCATGCCTCCTCTCAGTCTCCTCTTTCCCAGGCTAAACATCCCCAACTCCCTCATAAGGCTTGGTTTCCAGACCCTTGATCATCTTGGTTGCCCTCCTCTGCACACGTTCCAGCTTGTCAACGTCCTTCTTAAATTGTGGTGCCCAGAATTGGACACAATATTCCAGGTGTGGTCTTACCGAAGCAGAATAGAGTGATACTATTCCTTACCTTGATCTGGACACTATACTTCTGTTGATGCAGCCTAGAATAGCATTTGCTTTTTTTTTTTGCTTTCTTTCTGATGACTCATGTTAAGCTTGTGGTCCATCAAGACCCCTATATCCTTTTCACATGTACTGCTAGTAAACGATCAACAATATAGATTTTGAAGTAGGCAGAGAGAATTTTCACTGCTAAGCAGTGAGGGGGGAAAACAACTCTGAACATTTTTCTTTATTTCCAAAAATCTTCCCTGTGCAGATGTGGAGCACAGCTGTTTTCAAAGCTATTGTTTCTCCCCATTGTTCCTGTTTGTTAATTCCAATCCCAAAATATCAAGCCCAAGAAGGGCTCCATTTCCATTTGCCACCAAGGAAGAGTTTATAGAGTGTTAACTATAATAAATAAGAGATTAACAATGCCCTCTTGTTCTCATGTAAAAAATTCTATTTTGCTGAAATATTTATAGTTAATCTTTTTTTTCCTGAGCTGCAATGAACATTTAATGAGCTCTGAGCAACACTGCTAACCATATTGATTAATAGATCAAGTGAAAATGTTTCAATTTTGCCATGATATAATCAACGTGATTATAGCAGCATGTTTGTCATCTCCCTTTGTATACGATTAATAATTAGATTCTGCAAGAGATGAGATGCAGTTGACAATTTGGAAGCAAAATGATTAGTGGTTACAAATCAATTCTTACTGTTAAGTTATAGAAACCACTTAATAAAAGGCATCCAAAGCAAGATTGCCAACGGTAATCGAGTTTTTCTGGTACTTGCTATACTTTGTTTTAAACTTTATAACTATGATACATTTATTGTTTCAGTGTAAGATGTTCCTTAGGCACTTACAAGAGGGAATAGCAACTAAATATTGCAGTGTGTTACCATCACACCTAACAGGACTACTTCTGCTGGGCAGACAGATGTACTTTCCCCTGGCATATAAACTGGAACAAGCCAAAGCTGAACTGGACCTTGTCAGAGGGTCCTACATGAGAGTTAGCCATCCCCCAGAAGGTGGGAATCCAGAAATATTATGAAGCCTCAAAATCAGTGCCGGATTACCAGATAGGCAGAGTAGGCACTGGCCTATGGGCCCCATGCCTTTTAGGGGTCCCGTGACAATGGATCAAAATAATATTGATTTGATCTTGAAAGAAAATTACAAAAAAAAAGTTTTAGGAGATAATTTGCAAGCCTCCCCCCCCCCCCAGAATTTGACTGCCAAGGGGCCTCCACAGGGTTTAATCTGATACTGCTCAAAATTTCCATGTTTCCGAATCATATCATCTCAATCAAGAGAGTCATAGTTATCAGTTCCATTTCCATTTCAACAGTGACTTGGACCAAAAAACCCCCAAATGTGAATTCTTGCTCAGGTATGGAACTTTCTGGGGTTACCTATCTCACCATCTCACAGCCTAACTTTTCTGACAGGGTTAGACTGGGAAGCTGGGGTTCAAATCCCTACCTAGCCAGAAGGCTCACTAGTGGTCTCAGGTCAGTTCCTATCCCTCATCACAATCTTCCTGTTGAGGGTATAATATGCGGAGGGTGAGACTGATTTTGTTGACTCTAGTTCCATGGAGGAAGGATGGGAAAGAAATGCAGTAGTGTGTATTGTGTGTGTGTGTGTGCGCGCGCGTGCGTGCACACACACACACACACACACACACACACACACACTGTATACAAAATGAGCCAGATAATAGTGTGCCATTATCAGATTATAGCATGCCACTTTCAAAATGAAGGAACAATGTTTCCCATGTCAAAGGATGCCTCGTAGGCAAGGAATATGTTTATCAAAACAAATCCAAATTACTGATGGGAAAACTCTTCTCAGCTTGATTTGAAAATGGGTAATCAATTGCAAGTATTACTTTTTGTTGAGAACTCTCAGAACAATCTTGCTTTTTGCTCTCTGTCCTCCCCCACCGAGGGTTCCAAATTGACTCATAATGTTGGTTGCGCTAAATTGTGTTGACTTAACATGTCACTTATTTGGTTGTCTTTTTCTCCCAGGTCCTGGGTGTTAACCTCAGCTCAAACAGACCTGCTGAGGGATTTGTATTTCTATGCTAGAAAGCATGAAACTCAGAAAAGGGCCTTAAAGCACAGTTTCCCTGTTGCACTTTTGGAACCAAGCGTGCCGACTTGCCCCCCACCCTGTGATGTGAGCACGCCACGTGCTGGGTGTAAGTACGTTGCACAGCGTATGCACATGGCTGTTGTGGAATTTTGAGGGGGCTAGGCCCCCTCCTTGAAAATTTTGTTGAGGCCCTTGGCCCCCAGCCCCCCTAATTTGGCACCCCTGTTTGGAATCGAAGCCATAGTTTGTTGTTGCTAAACTGTGGTTAGGACAAACCATGGTTTGGTGTCACAGCCACATGCCTACCTTATATGACAGGAAAAAAGGTTTATCCTGATTTTGAACATTATGATGATTGGATAAAGTACTACAGTGCAAATGTAAGTGTTAGACACTTACCACTGGCTGGGTGAATACAGACAGCAATTTAATGGCACATTCTGCTACATCCTTTATTGAAACCAACTTTTCAAGTATGACAAAATACACCATGTTGCATAGTGATACTGGTGGCTAATCTATGGTAAAGTGAGAGAGCTGTTGCTGAGGTAGTTTGGTTCTCTGGTCAAGTCAAGTGGGAAGAACTTTACCAATCTAGATGCAGATAAATGTTTGAATAAATACAAGCATGTGATTAATCTCTCTTCAACTCCGCGGAAAACCTTACAGACAAGCACCACACTGCGGTAAACTATTACTTGATAAGATTTGTAACAAGTGTAAGCACTGCAACCAGCTGGCCAGATGCTATTTCGCCTACTGGTGATTCTGTTCACATCTTCACTTTGAGTCTGGCCGCCATTTTGCCAGTTTAGAAAACAAGGAAGGCTGAGTTTAGTTGCTGGTTCAGAGGGTCCTGATCTTAGTGCTGATTGTGGTGTTTGCTAAGGCATTAAAACTGCAATCTCTAGGCACACTTATCTGGGAGCAAGCCCCATTGCAATCAGTGGGATTTACATCTGAGTAGACATCACTACATTTGCACTGTAAGGTTGCAATCCTATGCATGCTTCTTAGGGAGCAGCATTGAAATCAATGGGATTTATTACTGAATGCATACATAGCACTGCCTTGGAGGCCTTTTTGTGACTTTCCTGGAATTCAGTCCGATGAAGGATTGACATCTTTAGAAAAGTTCTGTTTCCTGCTTGTTGTTATTTTGAAGGGCTTCAATCCAAATAATGATTGCATTGTAGGAAATTGTAATTAGTGCATAGATAATATTCCCCAAGCAGAAAAAACAGATTAAATATAATGAGTTGGTAGAAATTGCTCATTCAGCTGCAGAGACAACTTAGGGAAATTTTGCAAACCAGAAAATTTGTCTATCTGTCTGTGTAGAAACTGAGTTGCATTAAGAGGTTTAAAAAAACTTCACCGTGGTACATATTCCACACTCTGGACTCTACCATCAGCCAGGGGCCAGGGGCCACTGGAAGAATGGTTTTTCCTGTCTCCCTGGAAGAGCATCATGGCAAAAGGCAGATCAATCTGATCCCATCCATTGGCCAAAGAGGAGCAGATGAAGTGACTTTGCTTCCAGAAAGAACACACTGCCAGAATTGGCTCATTAAATGGGGCAGAGCTGCTAATCCAGCTTCCAAGTAGGTGGGTCGCTGTTCAGTTCTGGGAAGGATGAAGTGGTGGGGACAGTGATGTAGCATACAGGGGCCAGGGGGGCTGTGGCCCCAAGCACAAATTTCTGAGGGGCCCAACACACCTCCCCACAACAAGTTCCCTCATCAAAGCTGGAGCTGTGGGAAGGCAAGTCCCGCCTGGGCTGGGCCTTCGGGGCTGGAGCATTGGCAGCACCCACTTCTCCTGGTGGTTGATGACGGGACACCCTCATGCCTGGGGCAGTTGAGAGGGAAGGAGGGTGAGAGGCACTGCCGCCGCCCACTGAGGGAAAAAGAGGAAAGCAAGAAAGCATTGCTAGAGTCATGTGTGTTGCCCAGAGTGCCTTGCTGTCAGGACAGGCGGGTGAGGAGACACAGCGGCACTCCTGGTTTCGCGTTTGTCTGCCTTATATCTGCTCCCAGGTTGGGGCTAGCTTGCAAGGAGAGAATCCTTTTATGCTGGCCAATGAAGGGACTGTCTGCTGCCCAGTCCATCTGAGGTGTGTGTGTGTGTGTGTGTGTGTGTGTGTGCAAAACCTGCCCCTCCCTGGGTGCCAGCAATCCACGCTATGCCCCCGGATGAGGAGGTCATTGCTGTGCAAACCCACATGCGTAATCAATATGGCACCCCTGCTGTTGCTTTTGCACTATGCCAGCCTCCTCACCACCCGACCCCCTTCTCAGTCCCAGCAAGCAACAGTGATCCACCTTTCAGGATGCTAGTGCAGTGACTCCACCCCACTTCTGCAATCTGCTCCATAAGCCAGTTGTACTGAGCCTGCAGAAGCAAGGGGGAAAAGGGCCCCCAGACCCATTTGTCCATTTGTCAAAAGGAAGAGAGCCACTAACCAATTTAAAAGCAAAAACGCTAGCAAGGGAAGGAAGATCAGCCTGGCCTGACCTGGATACAAATGCCTGTTTATAGCTCGGCCCTTCGTTCTGCTCTTCAATAACTAATCTCCTAAAACACTGTTTCCAATTTGGCATCTAACCTTGGACAAAAGCCATCAAACTGGATAAAAAAGTTTGCCCCCTACACAAAAAAGGTGGCAATTGAATAGGGAGAATCCATGGAGCATAGCTAAACATATATTGACTGCCATGGCTGTCCCCCTCACCCCAAGAGTCCTGGGAATTTTAGTTTGAGTGAAAGTGCCAATAATTCTTTTAGAGATACCTAGTTTTACTTTCTGAACTAGAGTTTCTTGGGTTCCCTAGTAAACTTCTTCAAGCCTGTGGTGCTGATATGTCCACAGATGCCCCATATTCCCCATTTGGATTGTGCTATTTTTATTGATAGAGAAATCAGTCGACTGACACAGATGCTCTTTGTTTGAGAACGACAATGTGAAGTTTATTTCGCGTGCACAAAAAAAATGCAATCCCAAGCTCAGGAGCAGAACAATGCTTACAGCAGAGCAATAAGCTCAGTGCATTAAAAGGCTTGTATGAATTATTTAAATCGGATCTGAAGGATTTATTATTTTAATAATTATCTGAACAATTATGCAGTTATTAAGGCACTCTGCACTCATCTGTTCAACAGGCTTTCAATTTTTAAAAAGGTTACAGTCAGAAAATGAAGGTGATTGATGAGGATATAATGATTAAGAGAGAGAAGGGGAGTGGGTCTGCGTGTTCTACACTGCAGAAGAAACACACACACACAACCAAATACCCAGGAGTCATTAAGTTGCTAGGACTGCAGGGGCCCTGATGCAGTTGACACAATTTCAAAAGGTCATCCCTCCCCCTTCTGAATTGGCAAATCCTTGGAGTCTAAAGTATGAAGGATCATGGTTTGTTTGTTAAGTTCATCTGTAATTCTACAGCATATTGCAAAAGGATCCCTTCCCATACTTAGCAGTGGGTCTGGAGTCGAAACCTAGCACTCTCCACCCCCCTAATCTCCCTCGCAAGCTGTCTCTTGTAGATGCTGCGAGAGCAGCTGTCTTTTCCACTGGCACATATTGCAAGAACATACAGGGTGAAGCGTTGCTTGAATCTTTTCCAGTTTTCTTCCATGTTTCCAGAAGGATTCATGTCTGGTAACTTGCTTTTACTCGCCTCCATCATTAACCCTTTTGTGGCCATTTGAAATTGTTTTTAGTATTTCCGGAAACGTGCAGGCATTGGAGGGTGTTTCACTCATGCACTGGCTAGAGCTAATCTGTACTCAGGATAGGGATCATTTCAGTTTCTCTAGTTTCTCAATTTTCCAGTCTTTTCCACATTTCTCGATCACTTTTTTTTAAAAAAGAATTCCTCACAAACATTCATTTACATTTTAGGCACATCTCCTCCATTATATGTATTTTCCCTTGCAATTTCTCTTACTATGTTGCATTTTTTGGGGGTACATTATTTTCAGTAACATATTCAATTTTATGCAAACTGTACCTGAAGTGCTTTGTATGCAGATGGTTCCAGTTTCAATCCCTGGCATCCCTAGGTAGGGCTAGGAATGCCCCCTGTCTGAAACCTTGGAGAGCTTCTGCCAGTCAGTGTAGACAATATTGAACTAGTATGAGGCTGACTCAGTATGACTCAGTATGCAATATGTGTTCATATTGCAATTAGATCATTCTTATGTGCATGCAAGCACGAGCGAGATTTGCAGGTGAGTCTGCAAAGCAGAAGAGGCAAACAGTTTTCAGAGGTGGAGGACTAAGGTGATGGAACACTGAAAATCCATCATCTTTATCACTTGCGGTGTGGCACTTTAACCTCCCTATGTGGCAGTACTGGCATTTGTTGAAAAAATGAGATGAAGAGGTGGGAAGGAATCTACCTGAGAGTCTTTCAAGACATTGCTTGTGTTTTGGAGTCTATCGATTTTGATGGGTATTTTGTCACTGGCTTTAATGAAGTTAAGACTCTGTCCGAGACATCTATTGAAATGCATTGCCCAATTCTCCCGATCAGTCTTCTGGTTCTCTTAAATCCATCACTGTTCCTTCATAGCCAGAAGTGTTTCACTGCCTCATAAAATGGCAATGGCTTTTTGTTTGTTTGTACCTATCACACTATTGTCCAAGTTTTTGTAACCCTAAGGCAAAGCTCCTGTAATGTAAACTACATCTTTGAAAAAATATATGGAACCTTTGGTTGGTGTTCAATATTGTGCTCAGGCCACTGATGGGAGAGGGAGCATATAAGCAGCAGCCTCCTCCCTAAGATATGCTTCTCTGTGTGCTATCCAGTGCTGTGCCAAAACTTGTCCTCAACAGCTTTCTCTCGCTATGAAAGAGGCTACCATTTTCCTCCCATGTCATGAGGGTGGTTGAGCACTTTGGCAGCTATGGCTCTTTTTTATTTATTAAAAAACCTGCATCCTGCTGTCTCCTAAAAAAAAACCAACCACACACAAAACCAAAGCAGTTTACAAGAATCACAGAACAAACCATATTATAAAAACTGCATGCAAAAAATAAAATCTGAGATCATCAACTACCTCTTACAGAAATACATTTTCGTAATTGTCTGCATACGTCTGGTAGCATATATTTGATTTTCAGTCCAATGCTGAATATCTGTTGAAAGAGCATTTCACAGGATTGGGCCAATGACAATAAAGGTTCGGTTTCATGTTCTGGAGGAGGTATATACACAAGTAATCAGCAGTCACTGGGAAAAGGTCAGGTGGGCCAAAGGTCAGAATGAGCTCATGGACCTCCAGCAAATGGACTTCTAGTGACTTCTTCCATTCTCTCAATAGCTGCATCCGAACATGCAAAGCTACAGAGATGTAGTGATGTTAGAGAGACTCACCTGTTGAATTTAAGCCTTTTGGGGCACAGGGGTCCTGCCAGGGCGGAAAGGGGGTGAAAAGTATTGAGAGTAAAAAGGGGACAGACATAAGGGACTTGCGGTAAGATTGTTTCTCAAGTCTCTTTTTCTGCTGCTTATTTAATCTTTGGTCACATGCTTGATTCGATAGGACTATTTTCCCTCAGACGCTATAGTAGCAATATCTCAAAGATTCCTTGGATATCTACAGCCCCTTGTTGAAATGCCATTATCTGGATTTTGTACCTTGTCTTTCCTAGAAATGCATTCCTCCTACCCTGCTTTTCTAATATTCGCATTTGCTGTTTCCCATTATTTCCATCATTCGCTTTTCATTCTCATTGTCTCTGCTTTATTAAGTTGTCATATTATTATTTGATCAAGTGTGCTCCCTTCTTTTGCACTCCAATTATTGTAACACTTAAATTCCCCTTGCAACTTAAAGGATATTAGTCATGAAACAAACTGATGGCCCAGCTCTCTATTCTGGGCTTACTATTGTGTGAGACAACTTTCATCTCTGTGTGCATCTAGCATAACCCACACCTATTAAATTCTTATTCCCCCCTCATTTCAAATGTGGCCAACAACATTGTTTTGAAAGGATCAAAACAGACCCCTCAGGTGTTGCTGGACCACAGACCCTCCCAATTCTGACCACTGACCATCCTGTCTGGGGCTGTTGGGAGTTGAGGTCCAATAACATCTAGAAGCCCATAGGTTATCCATCCAACATCTAGAAGCTCCCATAGCAGAATCTTCGTTTTGATGGTGTGGAGATGGCTTAAATAAAGTGGAGATTTTCCTTTGATGAATCTGTCCAAACAGTAGTGGCAACAATTTGAATAGAGCAGCAAAGAATCATGTGTGTAGTTGGTATAATTTCTGCAAAAATAATTTTCAATAAAATGTTAACCTTTAATGACTTTGTCATCTTGGTTTTTGCCTGATTTTAAACTCTTTTAATAGTCAAACCTACTACAGTGGTACCTTGGGATGCGAACGGGATCTGTTCCGGAGCCCCGTTCGCATCTTGAACAGAACGTTAGATGCGACAGCACGTCTGCGCGTGTGCGGGTCGTGTTTTGCCGCTTCCGCGCCTGCGCATGACGTCAATTTGACCGTCTGCGCGAGTGGCAAAACCCAGAAGTAACACTCTCCTTTACCTCCAGGTCACTGCAGAGCGCAACCCAAAAATACTTATCCTGAAGCGTATTTATACTGAGGTATGACTGTACTTTGATTATGTACCAAGACACTAATTTTACTGACTGAACCTTTTACAGGTCCCTTTCATCCTAGGCTATTTCTCCCCTCATCTTTATTAAGAACATGTTCACATATTAGGGGGCAAGGCACTTTAACTCCTATGTACAGCATCGGCTTGTTGAGAGCAGGGCAGAGACAGCTGTGTCTTCCTGGTGGAGCCACTGAATTCATGGGGATGGGACAGGGTGAGGCAGCAGAAAGGTCGCACAAGCTCTCCTGGTTTCATTGTCTCACCCCATCCCTCACTCAAAGAGCATAACTCCAGTAAATTGGCACTGAGCTCCCCATTTCCTTTCCCCTCTCACTCTCCTTCCTGGTAAGAACCTTTGCCTTAGAATGGTAAGATTCTGAAGACAAGTATGTCAGATATTCTACTAGGACTGCTGATTGACCAAAACAGTAATGGATCTAGCTGAGTTTGTTTTGCCAGAATTCTGTTGCCAGATTTATTTATTTGTCAGAACCAGATGCCTGCTGCTTGTTTTTAGAAGTAAATATAGATATGTTGTTAAGTAAAAGTCAGTATACGTGTTTGAATAGTGTAATAAGTACCTGTACCAGGGTTTCCAAAATTGCAGGCTCCAGCTGTTGTTGGACTACAACTCCCATCATCTTGATCTGCCTGGGCACTGGTCAGGGATGATGGGAATTGTAGTCCAAAAGCAGCAAGAGACCCAGGTTTGGGAAACCCTGACCTATACAGTAGTAGAGCATGGAAAGGGATCCTGTGACCCTGAAGATGATGATATGGACTACAGCTCCCATCAGCCTCAAGCAGCATGGCCAATCATCAAGGTTGATGGGAGTTGTAATCCAACAACATCTGGAGGCTTCCACGGGAGCCATTCCTGCACTAGAGTGCTAGGTGGTTGTGCTCCATTTCCACGCACCATTTCACAATGTAGCAAATTCACTGCTTACAGCATCCCTGGTGGGTGAACATCCTGCCTCTGCTCAAGAACCTCTAATGAAGGAGATCTTGCCACCTAACTAGGCAGTCTGTTCCACCGTCTTGTGCAGTTTGTACTGTCAGGTAGTCCTGACAGTACAGGATTTCCTCAGAAGGTCATCAAGGATACTCAACGGGAGAATCAATCATAATGGACAAACTTTTCTGGAAGACAGTTTGCCTGCCACTACATCTTTTCCTCTGTAATCCAGAGCGAGAAAGGAGGGTTTGGCAAGTTCCAGTGTGGGCTTGCAGTCCATGTGGGTTGATGGTCTGATACAACAGGCCAAGCCTGTGTCATGTATGGGACAGCTGCTTCCAACCAAGTCAGACCATCTAGAAAAGCATTCCATAGTGACTGGAAGCTTCAGACAATAATTTTCCACTCTACCTGGAGATGTGATGGTTTGAACCTTCTATGTGTAAAGTAGGTGCTCCCCCATCGAGCTACAACCCTTCCCAAACTATGAACTCTCTCTGTATGCTTCAGAGCATATCCCAGAATCCTCTGGAAGGATCCATAGTAGACATACGTGTTTCCCAACAGATGGGTTGAGAAAGTGTTCCTGAAGGTAGGAAGTTTGAAAACCACTGCCTCAAATCTACCATGCAGGACAGGTATTTGTTTCCCTCCCCCTAAAGTTATGAAAAAATATGCTAACATAGTGTATTTAGGGAACTTTAACAAATGATAAGTGGGCAGAGGAGTTAAAAATAAGCAAGCTTTCTACTATAACATAATAAGCAGCAATGCAATGAATTTGTCATCATGCAAACTCTGAAACTTAAGGACATAATTATTTCTCCTTGTCTTCCTAATAAGTGGTAGGCATGGATAAATTCCCTTCTGAGTGTGCACTTAATCAGGGCAGCCGTAATTGCTGCTTTACAGCAGAAAATGCAGGAAACTCGAATACCATATATTTCTGTGAAAAGACATCATTCTGATTTCCACTAACTAAATAAATAGTGGAACGAGGATAAAGCACTCATCCATCTACCCAAATTCACTGTAGCTCATGACTCCTTTGAGTGCTTTTGAATGGTTTTGTTCAGTTTCCCCTTAGAAAAAAAAACTCCTGTAATAAAATTACTGGGTATAAAAAGACATGAGAAAAACATTAGGTTTCAGGCAAACAGAATGCTTAAAGCGTTGCTTGCAAGGAATATGAAGTTGGGGGTGTGTGACTCCTTGATCATGAAGACAGCTGCATCAACGTATTGAGCTCCACTTTTCAAAGTATTGAGCTCCACTGCAGTTTTCCTGCAGTGTACAAAGTGATATTACAAAATATAGATAATACCCAAGTGATGAACAGATCGGTCTATTTCCAGACTGTGTTTATTTCACATGTGTTCTTTCATAAATCCAAACTGAACAATTTCTGCATTCCCCCCCCAAACCCCCCAGTATCAGTAGTTTTCTTTCTCTTAAACTAATGTTTATTTATTTGCCTCTTAGCATATTGCTCAAATTTCTGACCTCCTCTCAGATCCAACCAGCCTCTACTGCGCCTCATTCCAAAAGGAAGCATGAACCCTGGGAGACTGGGGTGGCACAATTTATTATGCTTCCCCATTGCACTGAGTTTCCTTTGCAATGAAATGAATGGGGTGGAATAAAGCAATTGCAATGTACTTTCCATAATTACATAAGTTACATAATTTCGCCATAGTGGGCAGGGAGACAAATAACATAGGTTTGGGGGAGAAGATGAACTAGGGGAAGAAAGATAAGCTCCCTGGTGAGAGGGTCTACTTTTTCATGTATGGAAAAAATGGATTGTATGGGGAGGGGAGGGAAGAGGTCTTTTGTATTCATTTTTTCTTTGTGTTTGTTCTTCTGCCTCTCTACTTTCCTTTTTTATTATTATTTAGGTTTTTCTTTTTTTCTTTTTCTTTAGATGACTTTGGCTTTTATTGTATGCTGTGTCGAAAACTTTCAATAAAAATATTTACAAACGAGAACTGCACCATAAAATTCAGAGAAATGCGTTGTTTTGGAAGGTGCAAATTCGGCGGGTTTCTCTTTAAGTGCAAACCATCAAATTTCTCCCCCATTCCTAGTTGTAAACAGGACTCAGTGGCTCGATGCAGTCTAAGTCCCACATTCCTTCCTACACATAACCTTCATATCTTTGTATCTACGCATCCATGAAAAATTAAAATAGAAGTGGAGCCCTTCAGAAACATACAACAACTTTCATTTCTGGCCCACCTTCCAGACGGTGCAATATTTGTAGTGGAGATGAGCTCCATGAGACATCTTCAAGGCTTTGTTTGTGCAAAGCATCACTGTGTCGTCCTTTCTTCGCAGAACTTAGCCCATCTGGACCTACTGCTTTCATGCTTCCAGTCAAGTGATTTCCCCCTCCTCCTTTCCCTGCCACCAGGATAATATGAAAAGACATCTGTGCCAACTTTGAAAATAAACAAGCATATGTTCCATCCCAAACAAGGATGCATGGAAGCATTCAAATGTACAAATGCTTCATTTATGGCTGAATGAAAGATTCAAATCAAGTAACTAATAACAACAATAATGTAGCACGTGAATAGCTCCTGGAACAAACTGGATGCATTTGGAGTTAAACCTGAACATCTTCCTTCCTGCAGAGAAGCAGGAAGTACAAACAGTGTTCCAGGATACCCCGCGGTCCCTTTGAATGTTACTGGAGTCCTTCATAGAGAATAGTAGCAGTGGCAAACAAGCTTCCCTGCAACTGAGGTCACCACCTCTTCTTCTCTTGCTGTCTGCATCCAGCCAGGCATGCATGGAGTGTGGGAAGAATTCTTGGAAAGACTTCCAACTCAAGCAGCTCAGCGGTGAAACTCGACACACTTTACATGGAACGAGTTGTGTAACCCTTTTGGAGCATCCCTCAGAGTCCTTTGCTAATGTGCCAGACATGCAAGGATTCCTTGTCAGCAGTAGCAGGCAGAGGGGTGGAGTGAGGCTGCTCACCCGACCTCTGGCCATTTGGATCACTGCTGCTTATGGGGAGGCAGAGGGGAACAGGTGAGGGAGGTGTGGGGCAAATGCACCAGCGGCCAAAATGAGTGGCTTCACCCCACTGTGCCATCCATTCCTCCTTGTCAGATTCACTGCTCTTGATAATAGGAAATTTGAAAACCATGCCACTTTAACAATTGGCGCTCCGACTTGCTTTCTCCCTTCTCTCCCCTCCCGGTTCCTTATTGATTTTGTGCTGTCTTTTAGATTGTAAACCTGAGGGCAAGGGATTATCTTGTAGACCACTTTGTCTTTTTGATAAGGAGTGGAATAAAATGTTTTATATTAAACCACTGATATGCCCTAATGAATGAAACCACACTGAACCACCCCACACATGCCATTAACATGGAATAAATGAATGGTCATTTAAATGTTTGTTGCCAATTATCCACACACTAAATATAAACACCTGGATGAAGATTTATCTGCTTATATTATATTATATCTGCTCATGAACTTGCTCCAAGCACCAAGGACTAAAGTGACCCAGGGTCAGTTTCATGATATATGCAGTAATATTTTACTTTTCAATTTAGTTTTCAGCATGCACAAAATGATAGGAGGACTGAATTTAAGAAATATGCTTCTTTGTATTTGGGGATTCATAGCGTTAATTTGCTAATATTTGGACAGCTGGTAGGCTATTCAGGGAGATATTTGCAAACTGTGAAGCTACAATGTTATTTAGCACCATTAATGATTTATATGAAATTTCACAGATTTGGCTACTTGTTACTTCTTAACTCATTAGATGATAAAACAATGGTTCCTTAATTGGGTTTAAAATTGCAAACCTTGGACAGCTGATGAAACATTCCCTCAGAAGTGGGGGGGGGGGGAGCAATCACAGAAATATAAATAGGCACGGTTTGAGGAACAGAGGTTTGTAAATTCATTGTGCAGTGATTTGAAAAAAGATATAGATAGATATATGCTATAATCATCCAGTGCCTTCTTAGTGCATATAACAATTCTGAATCACTATGATACATAGCATGATGCCTATACATGCATGCAAAGCTTTCCATCTGGATATGGGTGGTGTGGCTGTATTTTTCCTAGACAGCATGAAATGCTAGTTTACCAGTGACTTAGTTGTGTGTGTGTGTGTACAGAGAGGGGAGCTCCTTGGGGTTCTGCTGCAGGAAAGGATGCTTTGGATAATTCCAAGCATTACATCTTGCACGCACACATCTGCACACACACACAAATCACACCACACCAAACCCAAGTCATCTAACAATAGCTCCACTTTAACAAATCAAAGCTATTATACATTTCCTCTTATTTTCTTAATACAGCACTAACATGTTGCTGTTACCATCTATAATGCTTTTACAAAGGAGTTTTTCTCTAATCTTCCAGTGTGACAAGGAAAAAGGATGGGAATATGTAAATAGGCAGAAAGGGAAAGATCTATTCATGCAATTGCTACATTTTTATCCACCTTATCTTTGCAAACCCCATGTATGAGATTTCCAATTTCAAGTGCTTTCTTGTTCAGGACCAGTTGCTGGCAGCCATAAGTGGGAGATTGCTTACGGACTCATGTCATACTTGCAGGCTTCCCATAGGCATCTGGTTGTCCACTGTGAGAACAAAATGCTGGACCAAAGATGACTTGGAGTGATCTGATGTTCTTATGGCCAAGGGGTGGAACTATAGCAGTGGGGTGTGAAGGGGTGGGGGGGATGAACAATGTTCTCCAGGTTCACCTCTACCAGGCACACCAACTTGGGTAGGAGATAACAAGGCTGATGTCCACCACGATGCCACAATATCATGACGTTGTATCTGAGTGTTGCATACAACATCATGATGCCCGGACGCTGGACACAGCATTGTTGCACACAACATCTGGGCGTTGTGTGGGAGCTCAGCTTTCATGACTGGCAATGCTGGTGGCTCCTCCTCCTCCTGCCTCCACCAAAAGGAAAAGGATATGAAAGGGTAAATGGCTAAGGTCAATAAAGGTAAAGGAGATAGAGTAAATAGCTGCTGTCATCTCAAAGCAACGGTAACAATAGTAACTTCTCTTTAAAGCAACAGTAACACATTACTTAAGTTTACATGCATGTTGCATATTGTCTTTTAAAGTAATAATAACCCATTGTTTCTAATAGTAAGCCAAATTTATTTTATAACTTACCTGCAAGTAAACTTGTTATGCTTTGTTTACAAAAGGCTTTAATAAAGCTTGACATCATTGCTGAGCATGAAACTCCAGTTTGTTTTGTCCCATGCCTACAGCCAGTCACTGTATTTGGGAAAAACGGGTAAGAGGTAAATAAAAGTGTCTTAAAATAAATGGTGGTAGGGGAGCAGAAAATGATAAAGAAACCAAGTATTTGGTTTAGCTGAAAGTTTAAAGTGGTGGCAAAATTAGTTGGGTCAGAAAGCAACAGGGCCTCAGTTCTCGATAAAGTCCAGGCACTAATGGGATAGAAATTCCCTGTCGTCCCACCAGAGCCTCTGCAGGCTGCTATGCACTTATGTGCAAGCCATCCATCAGAATCCCTAATTCTTTTGCTTCTCCGTTTCTCAGACATTCCACTCGAGCACGGCATATGTTTCCTCTGTACAGTTCCTCTCTTTCCATGCATATTTTTAGCATTTGTGCAACATGCTCTCAAGTACAGCAAGTGGCTGTGTGTGTGTGTGGCTGGGTATGTATTTCATGTGATACTGCCAGTATTAAATACTCCCTAATTTCTACCCTGCCAAGAAATAAAACTTGGCACACCTGAAACATGCAGCTGGCCACCCTGTTTCTTTGACTTACCTTTTCAGTTCACTTCTTCAATGCTGCCTTGTGCTTTCTCGTCTCTTTTTCAAAATTATGTCTGCTGGAGACATCCGTGTGGTGGACTAGGGAGTGTTTGTCATTTAAGAAGATGCTGGATAGTTAGAATATTTTTTTTTAAAAAGAAGATATTGCGTGGGTTCCCAGGCAAAAGAAAAGCCCCAGAGGCTAAATATGTCCCTCCAAGCCTCTGTATCTGACCCACAGGACTCTTCCCACACCATATATTTTCCACAGTCACCTCTGTCTCCCAAACCATCCTGCTTTGTACCCTCCGTGAGATGTTTTGCCTTGCTGGAATGTGTCCTTGAACTTGGATGTTTTTGGTTGCCTGGATGGAGGAAAGAGAGGTACACATCTAGAAACTAACCTATTGCACAAAGGTAAACATTGCGTTTGTTGCTCTGTCCATTTTTGCATGTGGCCCCTGGAAGGTTGCCTAGCAACGGATGTTTTATTTGGGGTGAAGGATCCTTCACCCTGCTGTTAGGGATGCCCTTTTCTCTGTTTAAAGGACTGGGTTGATAGATATTGCTAGTGGAATATTTCTTTCTGATCTGGTCCTTGTGTCGGGGTGTGTGGGGAGTTAGGAGAGGCATAGTACCTCTTGTGTGGGCCATGCCATGCTCCTTCTGGGGTAACTTGTCCACCTTTGGACACCACCCTGCACTCAGCTCTCATGTGTGGCTCTTAGAAGCTCTCAGCATTCAGCAGCAGAGACACTGGTAACAGCTTTGAGTGGCCGGCTAAACCAGGTGAGGGTAGTCAATCTGTAACAAACCCTCTTGAGTTAGGGCATTCCCCTGCATGCAAAGACAGGAGACAAGACTAAAAGTGGGTCCCACGGTCAAGAAGGTGGTTTCTGCTTGTGCTGAAGAAGGAAGCGAGGCGCAGATGGGGCTCATCAACCTGGAAAGGTAGCCCATCTAGGAGAAGGAAAACTCTGGTCCTAAACCTCCACTGCCGCATGGAATGTCTTCGGGAGAAGAAAAGGCCTTGGAGTAAACCCTACACAAATCTGGAGTGGAGTCTCTAAGACAGTTGTATGGCACCTTGTACACCTCCTTCTGACAATTCCTGCAGCCAAGTTGTTGCCAGATGTATTGTTCTGCTTTCCTTTGGACCACATTGGGGGGCGGGGATGTCTTGTCATCTGGGCAGCCCAGGACCTCCATATAGCCTTCCCAGGCTTCCACCTTGGGGAGGTCACTTTGTTGCCACTAACACAGTGGTTTGACTTCATCCCTGGAGTGCACTCCATTGTCTCTTGAGACACGGGTGCCAACTAGGTCCTTATGTAGAAATAAATTCTTCAATGCAAGAAGAATAAGTTCTAAAGCTTTACTTGCAGAAATTCGGTTACGAAAACAATAAATCTGTTACATTTGTCTTCATCTTACAAAGTCCCTGTACACTGATCCCAGCGTGATGACTTCAAAAACCTTTACAGAAGAAAATATAGCTATCCGGATAAAATACCAGCTCCATGGAAGCATAGAATCATAGAATTTTTGAGTTGAAAGGGACCCCAAGGGTGACCTGGTACAACCCCTTGCAATTCAGAAATCTAAGCTAAAGCATACAAGACAGGTGGCTGTCCAACCTCTGCTTTAAAACTTCCAAGGAAAGAGAGCCCACAGCCTCCAGAGACAAACCAATACCAATAATGTATTGAATGTATTTAAAATACTAATAATGTATTTAAACATTCTTTACAGTAACTTGGATACAATGCATTTAAAATATACAGCATTTTATGTAATATTAAACATAATTTCATCATAGCAAGAGAGAATCTCGGGATGAGCCAATTTGTTCAAATCTGAGATGTATTCTATTAGGGGACCCAAGGCCCCTCTTCTAGGATGCAACACACATCCCATTTCATCGCTAAAGTCCCACACGTAGTAGCTAACCTCATTCACAATAGTATTCAAAAATGATCTGGATGATGATGATACAATATCTAGAACATGCTTAAACATGTTTTCAACAGGGAAGAAAACCCTGCTTCCTACATAAAAAAAGAACCATTGTATGTTGACTCTTAATGTTTCAGCTGACATGAGAGCTATAACAGATCACAGCGGAAGAGAGCAAAACTGAAATGCATCTCCATGAAACACACATAATAAAAATGTTAGTAAGCAAAATAAGGTCTAAAATAAAAAGAGAATAGAAAATAGGAAAAATAATGTGACACTAAACCATTCTTCTTTTGCAGCAGCCACAGCTTCTAGTTTGGAAAATTATATATATATGATATTAAACAAAACTATTACCAAATGTTTGTTATGTCTCATCCCTATAAATGCGTTTGCGTATATTGCTGGTATCATTCTAGTTTTTCCTATTTTAAAAAATATATTCTTCCTTCACATGATCTCAGCTCTTCAAAATCTCCCATGTTGTAAACCCAGTTTCTGGATGCTATGAGAGCCACAAAACTGCTGCCATTGTGCGTCCCTTTCTCATTTCTTGCTGGTAATGAATGACTAAGCATAGTGTTATCTAGGGATAGGTGAATCTGTTGATTTCAATTTCTCTCAATTATTCATTTCCCCCCAATATTTCCTCTCAGCTTCTATTGTCAGTGTCTGCTACCTTCAAGGTTAGATTACTGCAATGTGTTATATGTAGGGCAGCCTCTAGAGTTGGTTCAACTGAAGCAGAATTTGGCGACCACTGGGGCAAGGCGGGTTGGGCATATTACACTGATCCTGGCAGCCAGTTAGTTTCCGGACTCAATTCGAAGTGCTGCTTTGGACCTATAAAGCCTTAGACAGCTCAGGACTGCAATACCTCAAGGACAGCCTCTCCCCATAAGAAATGACTTGGACCCTGCGATCATATCTGAGGCCCTCCTCTGTATGACATCTCCATGAGAAGTCAGTGGCCTTTTCTGTGGTAGCTGTCTGTTTGGGGAATGCTCTCCCCAGAGAGGCTCGCCTGGCAGCTTCATTACATACCTTCAGGAGCCAGGCAAAAATGTTTTTCTTTTAACCAGGCCTTTGACTGATTCTGTGTCCTTTTAAATGTGTTTGTGGGAGGAGGGTTATCGGGTTGTTTCTGTTCTTTTTTAAAAATGTATTTTGTGTTATCATATTGTATTATGTTGTGGACCACCTTGTAGTCTTTGGATGAAAGGCAGTATACAAATTTCAATAATAATAATAGTAGTAGTAGTAGTAGTAGTAGTAGTAGTAGCAGTAGTAGTACAGTGGTACCTCGGGTTAAGTACTTAATTCATTCTGGAGGTTCGTTCTTAACCTGAAACTGTTCTTAACTTGAAGCACCACTTTAGCTAATGGGGCCTCCTGCTAACTCCATGCCGCTGGAGCCCAATTTCTGTTCTCATCCTGAAGCAAAGTTCTTAACCTAAAGCACTATTTCTGGGTTAGCGGAGTCTGTAACCTGAAGCATATGTAACCTGAAGCGTATGTAACCTGAGGTACCACTGTAGTCTTATTACAAATATGTTATTACATGGTGCATTTCTTCAACACAGCTCTCTAGGAGGGAATAATACAGAGGGCAAGCATCTTGCATCATGCTTGGTGTGATACTAGATATTTTGTCCTCTCTTGTGACTTCTGCTGGCTGAAATTACTCTTTACATGGCAAAATTAATTTCCTGCAACATCTATTTTCTCTCTTTTGTTTCATTTGGTGGGGTTATCACATCTGCTACATCTCTTCAACAAGCTGGTGAAACAACCTTTCATGGCCTTGTTATATAACTAGCAAAAGTTACTATATCTGGAATTACATTTGTCCACAACATTTGCTGCAGAGAGGGCAAAATTATGTGTTTTTATTATTTCATGCAGTTTATTTATACTCCTGCCAAGGGCCTTGGTATCTTTTTGCATATACTATCTTAATCTAGCCTATAAGCAATGAAGAATCTTGTGCTAGGCAAGTTTCAGCACAGAGGTTTTAGCAGTTTGATAACATGCCTTTAATAGATAATGTGTTGGCTTGTTATAAATGTTACTTTGAAGTTCTACATATTCCACTTAGTCTTACTGAAATTTGAGCAGGCTTCTTTTAATGAAGTATTATGGAATCTAGATATTAAACATGAACTAGTGGTAATTTTGGAAGCAAAACTGAGAGCGAGAGGGAGAGAAGGAGCGCAAAGGTAGCCTTATAAATGGTAGAAATTGACTATTCAGCAAATATTGTTTCAGTGTATTGTTTACCATTTATGAGAGCTGGGCCTTGTGCAGTATATCTTGCATATTAGTAGAGTAAAGTTCAAGCAATTTTCATTTTGCAAGGAATTTTGTAGATAAGCAGGGTTCCTAATGGTTTCCAAGAAGGTCATTTAATAATTGGGCTGTCTTTGAGACTTATCTTGCAAAGCTCAAGGAGGGGAGGAGGTGGTGGTTAATTTCTGAAGTGAGATGCCAGGGTTCCAAGCAACCTTTAAGCCACATCCTCTGACTTGCCACACCTGACCCAAATCTCAGGTGTCTGTATAGGTGACCAGGCTTATTTGTGAAAAGCAAAAGACATTCCCATTCAGAGGCATTCCTATCTTAGTCTAACCTGCCTCACAGGGTTGTTGTGAGGATACAATGAAAAGGGAATACATGCCACCTTGAGATCATTAGGGGAATGGTGGGATATAAATATGATAAATTAAAATCTCAAGGCTAACGTGCCATGCCCCTCCCCAAATAACCTAGTTAAGACTTCAAGAGGGGGAGCTTGCATGTGGTAGGAAAGTAAGTAATTCTCTGTATAGTCAGGAACCATTGACTTAAGAGCCCCAGTATCTTTGTAGAAAGAGCTGTCTAATTTTTTTCTTATTAGCATACCGCCACACGTTAACAATTTCTGGAGCACCCTTTACATAAAAGACACCTGCTGCAAAGGGGGAAAAATAATGAAAATAACGACAGCACATCCCCTAATTATAAAACGAGAAGTCTTTCTCGTAGGAAGTAATTAATGCTGGTTAATTATCTGATGAGGCTTACTCAGATTTTAGGTGTTCTAAAAGAAAAAAGAAAAACAACAAATCACCTCTAAAGCTAACAAGATCACTGCCTTATTAAAAATGCATTCATTACTGAATTTTAATGGTAACATTTGTCATGTGAAAACTTCCCGTTCTGACTTGTCCTCAAAACTAGAGCTATTAATATGAATAATGCCTATTCAAATTACTTTTAAATATTTAAAACACTCTACTGTTTAAGCCCTTGCCATATTTTATTTCTTTGCAGGGCACAGGTATTGTAGCTGTAAAAGGTGAAAAATCAGTGGATGAAGTCAAGTATTAAGAGAGTTCCTGAAGTAACACAGGTAATTCAAAGTTCACAATTCCATTATAATACTAATGGGCATTAGATTAAAAAAGATCAGCTTGTTTCTGAGTTTGGATAAGAACTGATAAAGCTTTCTGCTACTGTGGAAAGGTAGCAGAAAGGTGGAATACATATGTTTTGCTGGTTCTGCATGGAGTATAGCTTTGAGAGATGCTGTGGCGAAGGTGCTTAGCTCAGTAGCAGAACATCTGCTTTGCATGCAGAACGTACCAGAAATGGGGTTAGGAAGGTGAAAAGTGAGCTTAGTAGTTGCATCAAGGGGAAGCTCTAGGGAGTTGACGTTGGGGAATGGCAGGGGGGTTGATGAGTGACACAGACAGGGACATAGCCCCTAGGAATATATATTTTCTCTCTTTTATTTTTTTATGATCACCCATGTTCATTAAGCTAACATCTACATTGTACACCTCTTCATTTTGAGTAGAGTGATGTTGTTCTAAATTATCCTTCTTGTGCCTCAGATCTATCAAAGAAAGTAGATAATTCTTAATTTCTGATGTGTTTGTGCTACTAAGATGTCTAGGATTCCATTTAGAACCAGGGACTCAGCTCCATTAGTAAAGAAACAGTGATTTGAATGCGCTATAAACATGCAACACTAGAAGGCACCATGGAGCAGGAAATTTTAAAACACGGTTTTCCATAGGGATTTCTTTCTTTTGTTATAACAATCTAATTTCTGACTTATTTATAGCGTGTTTTCCCCCTGTGTCTAGATCTACCCCAAGTGACCAATTTCACTGATGCTTATATGTTAATGTTTCAGTTCAGAATTCCACTTCACTTTCACCATTATGTTCTTAAGGTTGTTTTCTGTTTTGTGGTCCAGGGAGTAACATCTGTGGCTGAGTTTTACCATGTAATATTTGTTCTTTTCTTTATCTGCAAAAGTGCTGATTGGAGCTCTGCTGTGTTGAATTAAGCTAATGCATAGATAACTGTCCTAAGAAAGTCTGTAGATATGAGAAACTTGAACTTTATCTGCTAAATCTCTGGTTCCTCACTGGAAAAGTAGAAAATTCCCATTTTAGATGAGACCAGTGATTCAAATATAGTTATGCTGAAATTAGTAGCAGATGCTTCAGTAACCAGGCGTAAAAAATGACATAAGGGACAGATTTTTGGAACTAACTTTCTGTGGGGAATTCCTCCTCCAATCCTATTCCCTCCCAAACAGATTTGATTGATTCCACCCCCCTTGAAAACTTTTGTGGGTTTTAGTATCATTTACAGTAAGTCCCCCAAAAAATAGTAGCATGGATTTGTGGAGGCGCAGGAGTAGAATACAGGAGTAGAATGCAGGTGGACTGGCGTGAGGGCAGGTGATAGGAGACCATTCAAGAACAGCAGAAGATTCTCCAGGTGTTAAGAGCATTGTTTGCCTGAATGACTACAGTGAATTGTTATGAGGTTTGGGGATGAGGGAGAAAGCAAGCAGGAATGGTGTGGCTCTTTATAGAAACCAGTAGTTGTGCAATAGGATAGAATCCCTGAGGGGTCTCTTCTGATGAAAAAGAGAGTCCAGGCAGCTGGAGGAGGATGAATGCCATCTCTCTAAATCAGGGAGGGGGAAACTGTGGCCCTCTGGCTGTTGTTGGACTTCCATCAGTCCCAGCCAACATGGCTAATGATAGAGAAGGTGGAAATTATGGTGCAGAAGTACTCCTGCTCCTGCCATTGCTGCCTGGTTCATGGGCCAAGTGAATGATGTTGCACTATGAAGACAGATCCTTTTTAGAGTTTAAGCACTGCTTCCCTGCATTTCTTTTTCAGCATGGGGGAAGGGGGGAAGAAGAAGAAGAAGAGGAGTTTGGATTTGATATCCTGCTTTATCACTACCCGAAGGAGTCTCAAAGCGGCTAACATTCTCTTTTCCCTTCCTCCCCCACAACAAACATTCTGTGAGGTAAGTGAGGCTGAGAGATTTCAAAGAAGTGTGACTAGCCCAAGGTCACTCAGCAGCTGCATGTGGAGGAGCGGGGAAGCAAACCTGGTTCACCAGATTCGAGTCCACTGCTCTTAACC
This sequence comes from Podarcis filfolensis, assembly GCF_964270895.1. Taxonomy (NCBI): domain Eukaryota; kingdom Metazoa; phylum Chordata; class Lepidosauria; order Squamata; family Lacertidae; genus Podarcis; species Podarcis filfolensis. Next base: position 26,317,061 of record NC_139604.1, on the reverse strand, counting down.
ACTATACCACACTGGTTTCCTTTGTTGATTCCCATCTGTGGATATGCACGTACATACTGAAATACTAAGAGCTCAGATTTTTTGATTTTTTTTGGAGAATGTATTGGAAAACAAAGACAGGAGAAAGCGGTTAGGTATGTGAGCTGCAAACCACTTGGAATTTCATAGGTCAAAGCCAATGTCTGGAAATTGTGGCCAGAAGGCTACTGGAATCATTTGAAGTGCAGACCCTGAAGTCAAAGAGAAATGTGCTCCAGAAATCATTCCTATTAAGAGATGGGCAGCCAATTCCCCCCACTCCTCAAATCATTTGCAACTTCCAGCAAGTTATCAAGGGCAGCCTGAAGCATGGCTTATTAACACTAGTCCAGCCTCAAGGCTTCAAAGGAGATGGTATGTAAGTTGCCACAACAAAATCTCAAAGGAAAAAGCCAGAGTCTTCTCATCATACATATGGCAGTGTAAAGTGCTTCTGGCCTCTGCTGATGCCTAAAGCTCCACTAGATTTAGAAGAACCTAAAAGCTCTGATCTTGCACACGGGTACATGAGAGAAAAAGTTCAGTTGTTCTCAGCTGCAATTTACTCCTGAGTAACTACATACATTATTGCATATAAGCACATATATCGTATCGGCAGCAACCACGCAAACAAAACCCTCTTTTGTTTGGATTGACGCTGTGCTCTGGAACGTTAGGGTTTACCATTGTTGTTAACAAACCACCTATGAAATTCTGTTTACACTTTTACTGCTTGGGAACAGATAAACAGATTGTGATTGATCAAGACCTTTTCTAGAAGAGTGGCTTGAAATTGCCTCCATGAACAAATGCAAAAGGGTCACAATCCCACCTAGTCTGCTGAATTTAATCAAGCATACTTGTCTTCCAATGCCTGGTGTGTGTGTGTGTGTGTGTGTGTGTGTGTGATTGGGGGCTACTGTCAATGCACATATGTCACTATGCAGACACCACTATGATGGCCTGAAGGTGGCTCAGTTGGTTAGAGCATTGTTCTGATAATGGCAAGTTTGTGGGTTTAATCCAGCTGCATTTTCCTGCATTGCAGGCGGTTAGACTAGACGATTCTCTGGGTCCCTTACAACTCTACAGTTCTATGATTCATTCTATGATTCTATAATACCAGAAGCAGCTATGATTCCTTGTATTCTATAACCAAAAAAAGAAGAAAAGAAAAAGAAAAAGAAGAAGAAAAGGGAAAAGAAAAGAAAAGAAAATGATTGAGGTGCTAACTTTGCACAGTTAGTTAAGGAGCTTGGAGTATTTCTGGCACATTGTTAATTTCCAGTCCAAAGTCTAGCTTTCCCGTATTCTTAGAATTTTCACACTATGCCAAAATAACTAATAATTAGCACACTAAACCCATTACAAACCTCTTAACACCAGGCAGAGAATACTTACGAATTCTCTGCAACAAAATACAAAACCTACTCATTAGCAATTATATTGAACGGTTTGCTTCCAAGATGCCACAATGCAGGCATAATTAGCCAATTAAGGAACAAAATAAATAATTATCAAATATAAAAGTGAAAGGGAGAGTGTGGGCAATTTCCCTCTGGGAACATAAATACATTTCCAAGAGTCCAGGCGACATTGGCAGCCCCTTTCATTGTGTGAAGCATCTTGCTGATTTTTTATTTTTTTAAAAAATAATAATACAGATAATTCTGCAGATGCATGAGAATTTTCTCTGCAGCTATGGGGCAGGAATATTTGTGCATGCAAATAGCCAAATGCACCAAGATCGGGCATGTATAATTTATTGGACTGGATCCAGATGAAACATGAGCACTGATTTCCATGGATCTACTCTTAAGCATGACTAAATCTGGATCCAATCTATTACTGTTGCTATTCCTTCTTAAACATGTTTCCAATCACGTGGCACCGAAGGCAACATACAATCCCCTTTTTAAAAAAATCCAACAGATAAGCCAATGTTTGTATTTTACTCTCCACCCTGGAGACTAGAACTGCGTTCCCATGGCAGTTTATCCCTTTTCCCTGATGTTTCCCTGACTGTAAATTTCCACATTATGTTTGAGCTTTCACATGACGTACTTTAAAAACAACTTCTGAAAAACTAATTGAATATAGCTCATGTTTAGTGCTCATTGCGCTGCTATTTGATTCCAGAAAAATAATAATCTATGGATGTAAGGTAAAGGACCCCTGACCATTAGGTCCAGTCGTGACCGACTCTGGGGTTGCGCCGCTCATCTCGCTTTATTGGCCAAGGGAACCGGCATACAGCTTCCAGGTCATGTGGCCAGCATGACTAAGCCACTTCTGGCGAACCAGAGCAGCGCACGGAAACACCGTTTACCTTCCCGTTGGAGCAGTACCTATTTATCTACTTGCACTTTGACATACTTTCATACTGCTAGGTTGGCAGGAGCTGGGACCGAGCAACAGGAGCTCACCCCGTCGTGGGGATTCAAACCGCCAACCTTCTGATCAGCAAGTCCTAGGCTCTGTGGTTTAACCCAGAGCGCCACCCTTTCCAAATGCCCAGACCTTAATTCTGCCTCCTCCCACCCAGGTGTTGATCTTGGAAAAGTCACCCTGATTTGATAGATGTCATAAACTGAACCTTAACCCAGGATTGACCCTGCCAAGCAATCAGCCAACAGATGGGTTAGATGATTCAGGATACACACCCAATGCCTACGCCAAAGCCTATTCACATCTGTAATCAACCAAGTTGTGGGTTTGTTAACCCCAAGATGTTTGTCCTGTGTTTCTCACATCTCTCATGCTTGAGCCCCCACTGCTGGTGGGCTCACTGGGCCTGGGACTGCAAATCACAACTGAGAAGGGGGGTAGTTCTATGAAAGAGCACCCACCTTGCATTCTAAGGCACCCAGGGTTTATACCCCTGGCATGCCCAGGTAGGCATGGGAAAGGCTCTGCCTGAAGCCTTAAATAAGAATAATATAATAATAATGTATTATTTATACCCTGCCCATCTGGCTGAGTTTCCCCAGCCACTCTGGGCGGCTCCCAATCGAGTGTTAAAAACAATATAGCATTAAATATTAAAAACTTCCCTAAACAGGGCTGCCTTCAGATGTCTTTGAAAAATAGGATAGCTGCTTATTTCCTTGACATCTGATGGGAGGGTGTTCCACAGGGCAGGTGCCACTACTGAGAAGGCCCTCTGCCTGGTTCCCTGTAACCTCCTTCTCACAGTGAGGGAACTGCCAGAAGGCCCTCAGAGCTGGACCTCAGTGTCCGGGCTGAATGATGGGGGTGGAGACGCTCCTTCAGTGTAGACAATGAAAGTGTAGACAATACAGAGCCATATGCACCAATGATTCTGCTCAGCCCAAGGCAGCTTCCTATGTTGCATCCTTACAGAGAGGCAAGGTGACCAAAAAAGAAGCTTTACTTCGTACCCTCCCAACATTTCTTCAATGAAAATGGGAATGTCCTATTCAATAATAACAATAACAATAATTTTATTTATACCCCACCCATTTGACTGAATTGCCCCAGCCACTCTGGGTAGCTTCCAACATATATAAAAACATAACAAAACATTAAGCATTTTAAAACTTCCCTGTACAGGGCTGCCTTCAGATGTCTTCTAAGGGTTGTGTAGTTACTTATCTCCTTGTCTCGGGGGTTGCATAACTCCATACCTGCCAACATTTCTTCAATGAAAATAGGGATGTCCTGAGGAAAAGTTGGGCTTTCTGAGATCAAATCAAAAATTGGGATGGCTTCTGTAAATCTGGGAGACTGTCCCTGGAAAATAGGGACACTTGGAGGGTCTGTTGCTTGGGTATGCACCATCAGAACCCATTTAGAGGGTTAGGATGGTTGAAGTGGAAGCCAACCACACAGTGTCTTTTTCTTATTTCTTTTTAGTACTAGGCAGACTTAGCAGATGATATTTTGATTTAACTGTGGGTGTAAGAGATTTTCCCCAGGCGCTCTCTCTCTCTCCCCATATATATATATATATATATATATATATATATATATATATATATATATGGTGGTTATAGCTCCCCCCTTTTTTGTTGGAAAACACGCTGCTTTGGGGAACAGGCAGGAAAGCTCTTAAAATGCATGAGGATTATTTCTATGACACATTCTATACAATAGACAGCCTCAAAATATGGTAATGCTCCTAACTTCCAATGTTTTTACAAAAGCCTCACTGTTGTCAAGCAGAAAAACGACAGTTTTTAAAAGAACAAGAAAGCGGATTATGTACAGACTGCCAGCATTCATCTGTGATTTGTGTGAAGGATTTATAATGGCAATCCTCGGATTGCTCGCTCTGGAGAAATGAGGCTGCACATGGGATGGGGGGGTTGAGGGCCGCCGTCTCTCTAATCTAAGTTACAACCGGATTTTTAAAAATGAAGATGGCTTTGGGTCTTGATCAGTCCTGTGGAATAGGATAGTGGTTTTTTGGGGATTTCTTTTAAAAGAGCATTCAAGTTTTAGTTCTGGTGAGAGAACTGGACTAAAATTAACAGGCATCCACCTGGATAATAGAAATTAGTTTTCTTCTCTGGCTCTGCACTCTTTTAGTAAAATGATTAGGAATGGCAGAGAACTTCAATTCAGTTCACATTTAAAGGCACATCTAACCAATCTGCACTTTCAGAAACAATATACAAAGGGGAACACAGCCATCCTTCAAAATCCACACTTCTCTGTCTCTTGCAATGAAGTTATCCAGCCAAGGAACATGTACAGAATGCATCTACTAGGCTAAAGCGTGCATAAAAATGCATATATTTGGAAATTGGCTTTGTAAAAATGTGTGTATCAGGAAAAATCCGCAGTAAAATGTGGATGAATCTTGATAGAGACTTTTTTTTTTAATGCAAACTGATGTGGAAATGTGGAGAACTGAATTTATGATTTGAAAAATGAGATTCTTTGCAGTGTGGGGATCTCAAGTGCTTTTTTAGATCTGACCTTGGTAGATCTCTGGGCATTCTCCAAGCTGTTGACAAATATCATTATGTCAACAGTTTGCTTTTGCTTACCTTTGCACTGCTAAATAGGTCAGGGATACTTGTTCATTTGTTAAATGTATTGCTGTGGAGGTGATGACTTGGCAGGGAGCATCTCTGATGAGGCAATATTGTTGTGCTCCTGAAATAGTTTAAAGGGCCAACACTAGAAAACTATAGACACATCTAAGGTTGCAATTATAAGCATACTGTACTTACCACTAAGCAAAAAACCCTCGATGAAATTGATTCTCGAAATGATGTGTTCAGGACCGTGTGGTAAGAAAGCAATATTGCTTTAATCAGTTAACATTCACCTCCAGTAGACATGCCTGTTCAGATGTTGCCGTCCTTGAGAATGTGACCACCAAATGAAAGCTGGACATGTACAAGAGGTTTGAACAGCGTAGTGAAAGCGGAAAATTAGTCATCCCTTGGATATTTTATGATTTTTCTGCAGCCTTTGACCTCTGCTTGAATGAAATAATTTAAATGGAAATGGACCTCTTAGCGCAATATAGCGGCCGGCTCTAAATGAAAGGGGGAAGAAACCTTACATTTTTGGTGTTTTCTTTATCTTGCAGTGACATTCAGGGATTGAACAAAAATGGCCAGTTCAACTACAGTAATCCCTAAGGAAACCTTACGAACAAGACAATGTTGTGCAAAGCTGCAGAAATATTGGCTTGCATCTAACCAAAGGCGCATGATAGTGGGCTTGTTTGCTGAAAACTAACACAGGATTGTTAACTTTATTTTTGTATCTGTGTCTTCAACAGTATATTTTTAAAAAAACATTTAGCAGGGTATAATGTTTAAAGGTAAAGGTACCCCTGCCTGTACGGGCCAGTCGTGACCGACTCTGGGGTTGCGCGCCCATCTCGCTTAAGAGGCCGGGGGCCAGCGCTGTCCGAAGACACTTCCGGGTCACGTGGCCAGCATGACGAAGCTGCTCTGGCGACCCTGCACCAGCGCAGCACACGGAAACGCCGTTTACCTTCCCACTGTAAAGCGGTACCTATTTATCTACTTGCACTTAAGGGTGCTTTCGAACTGCTAGGTGGGCAGGAGCTGGGACCGAACGACGGGAACTCACCCCGCCGCGGGGATTTGAACCGCCGACCATACGATCGGCAAGTCCTAGGCGCTGAGGTTTTACCCACAGCGCCACCCGCGTCCCCTCGGTATAATGTTTATTTACCTGCTAATTTCCCCAATCAAGCAACTTTTAAAGGGAAAGGAGTGGATTGAGCTCCAATCCCACCCCCAAGTCAGCTGGCAGTCTGACCCTAACAGAATATTTAGGGTGGAATTCAACAAATGTACCCATACAGAATATTTAGAGAGAAATCGTTTCATCAGCACAAGCATTTTTGCTTGGCAGGCAGAACAGATGTTGTCCCCCCAGTGCCCCATTGTTCTGGGGGTTCTCCTATCCCAAACAAATTTGTGAAGGGCACAGCAGGTGCATGCATGGGCGAAGAGGAGGGGAGAAAGACCCACTGCACTAGTGGGAACTCATTGCACTGGCTCCTGCTGTTGAAATGATTTAGCTGCATCTGACCAAATAGGCAATAAAGTATTGACTTACAATTGCAAGGTTCCCACATGAACAGCTGGAACATCAGTATGTGTGCATACATTACGGGGTTCTCTACAAGTACCGGTTAAGCCACATAAGTTTGGGTGGGACTTGCCACTGTGATGTCACTTCTCATGCCCATATATGCACATTCACTGAATACATTCTGATTGATTAGAGCTAACTCATCATCAGAGGAATCCTATGCAAATTTAGATTGCTATTCAATGGAATAGGATTGCAAAGGGTGCAAGGCCATTTGATCCCTGAAAAATTACACACTTACAAAATCCCTTGCAAAAGAGGAGCCCCCCCCCCCCCGCCTTTGTCAGGTTCACAAAAGCCTAGAATATGGGAGGACACATAGACCGCAGAGTTGTAAAACACCTCCTTTAGAGAACACTCACATACAGGCTTGGGATGAAGTTATGTGCAAATGTACACTTCCCCTACCAACTGCTTCTGAAGGCTCATTTCACACTTAGAAAGCCAGGGCTCTGAAACAATCCCCAGTTTACCTGCCATGAAAATTAAAGCAGCTTTACAGTGAGCAGCAGCTATTGAATCTGTGCTGCAAGCAAAACACAGAAGGTCACAATTCTGTTTTGCAGACAGTTCTAAATTGGCATTCAGGAGATGCGTCTTCCTCACATCCACGGCGACATTTAACCCTGTGCAAACAAGGTCTGGAGTCTGACTGAGAACTGCATAGAAGGTGACAGAAAAACGTTTTGACCACAGCTACTGTCTCTCCCCACCCCCACCCAATATAGAACTGAGTGAAATAATTCTCCCTTAGCTTTCATTACAAAATGTATGTGTTTTGAAAAAGATTGCATTGCTAGTCCTGAGAATTGATGCCTATACCTATATATGTTCCTCTCAAGGGCTGCTTGCAAATCAGTGAACTGCTGGAGGCAGCTTCTCAGGGGAAGGTACCTTCAGGCCTTAGACTGACCTCGTCCAATCAATGTGCCAATTGGAACTTCCAGAGCCTCCAAGCTGTCCTGGTTTCTGATTTGATAACGGAATATCTCAGTTTTCCTTAGGATGTCCCTAATTTCATCGGAGAAATGTTGGAGCGCATGGAGTTATCCGACCCCCGAGCCATCTGCAGGCAGCCCAGTATAGACAAGTTTTAAAATGTTTAATGTTTTAGTATGTTTTTATGTATGTTCGAAGCTTCCCTGAGTGGCTGGGGCAACCCAGTCAGATGGGTGGGTTATAAATAGTAAAATGATGTTGATGATGGAATAGGACATTCCTGTTTTCATCAGAGATATGTTGAAGGGTATGCTTTTCCTGAGCAGCAAGGAATATTAACTATTTCCTATTTCAGTTTAACCTTGCTTGAACAACAAGGTCATCCTGAGCTCTGGTGTGTTGGCTATTCCCTTGGATATTCTTCACTCATACCTCCTCATTTGTCCCTTGGTCCTGAATACTGCCTTGGCCTGTGACTCTGTCAGCTCAGAATGCTGACAGAAGAAGCAACTTGGTGGCGGTCATTGTTGCTTATTGGGAAGAGGCAGCAGGGAGGCTGGCTGGTGCAAATGTACTATCAGGACTGCTGGGTTGGCTTTGCCTGTGCGCTGGATGCTTGGAGCAAATCTGTATATGAAAAAAGGCACACAGTGCACCTTTCCTGGAAGTTTACAATTTCAGAATACAGTTTTGACATGGTGAGATAAGTGACACACTTAGTTACAGGCTGCACACCAAACTAAATCACCATTGATCTATTACACTATTTGCTTGGTGGGAGAAAAAGCATGGAATCCTGAGACTAGTTAGATCTATCTGATTTCCTATTTGTCAGAATGCAGCTTTCTGGAGCAAAAGTTAACCAACTCCCCCCCCCCTCCACCTTTCTTATTAAACTGTGCTTTACCTGATCAGTTGACCTATCTTGAAGCTTTTTAAAAAAGAATCTGGATAACTTGAAAGTAAGTAGAAAGAGAGATGCCATGCTGAATGTAACTTAAATTGATCGCATTGACCTTTATTTGAGTTCTCTGCTCCAGCCAGGGGAAGCACTGTGAGAGTTTAACAATACAACAAAACCAGCAGGTTTTGTTTTTTATTTTATGTTTTAATTTTTATTTCATATATATGTGCCACTTTCCCAGCAACTAGGTTGAGCTCCAAGCAATGCATCAAAAACTTAACAAGTAATAGCATTCAATATATAACAGTATCCACCGGTAGTGATGTTCATACAAGGATGGAGTAGTGTCCCAACATCCTCCTCTTCCATCAGCTTAGGTAAACACCAACATTACTTGCATTTTGGCACTTATCCAGAAAAGACTGGGAAAATCTTTTTAATATCTGATACTAATGGTTTGCTCGCGATTTTAACCTTGCTCAGGGCTATTAGCTCTGTTTCACTTGTATTGTATTTCCATTGTTTGAAATCTATATTTTAAATGCTGTTTTATACCACCTCAACATCCAATGTGAAAGGCAGTACAGAAATGTTTTAATAAATACAAATAACTAATAAATAAAATCCTAGGTTTTGTTACTGTTTTGCTCCCTGCTACCCGCACCCAAAAATTCAAAATACTGTATCTGCTTAAAGAAGTAAAAGCTTTTGCAGAACAGAGTCCTGTTTCCCCCTTTGACCCTCTCTCCAGCTTGCTGCATTTTAGAGACTCCCACTTTTCCTCTCTAGCTCACATCACAGCAAACTCTAAAACTCAGCTTCAAAGGCTTTTGTCTTTCTATCTAATTCTGAGTTGAGGGAGGGGATCCTCCCATTTGTCCTCTGCCACAGAGCCACTCTCTTTGTGCCTTGAACCACCCATCTTTAGTGGGTCATTACCAGGGCAGTCTGGCTATTTCAGCAATTGAATTCCTGGATCCAGGAATTAGAAGTGGGGAAGAGGTAATAATTCAGCCTAAGCCCTTCCCTGGGCAATTTCCTGGACACAAGACCCCAGCCTGGTTTGTGTTTTAACATGCTAAATCCAGTGTCTGGCACCCAGGAATTAGAAGGGAGGTCCAGGCACCCCCACAAACTCATAGCAGTACATTTTTGCTCTAAGCATTTAAATTATGACAAATAAATAGACAGAATCAATTATACTCACAGCTTCACCTTTTTTTGTCCGCCAAGAAAAAAAGACTGCAATAGATCAATGATGAGTAAGTTTGGCAGCTGACATTTAACTAAGCAGATGGCTCATCTGATAATTTGTTAGACCTTCTTTGACTTGGGCCTTCGTGTGAGACCTTGAGAGACCTCCACAGGCAAGGATCAATCCTTCTCATATAATTACTGTTTCCCACTCCAAGTCCTTGGCATGTTTAGATTTAAATGTATTGTTATAGTTGCGGACATCCAATTTAGGCTCACTGGCCTAAACTTGTAAATAACAGGAGAGCCATGTTATATGTGGCAATGTGAAGTAGTACATGCAAATGTAGCATTTACAGTTTTCTCTTAATGAAGCCAGTCTGTTGATTGGAGCAGTTACACTGAAGATGAGTGGACAGGAGAACACTCATCAGACTCCTGAAGGAATGTCACATAAGGCTTATCCTTACATTATACTTAACACAGTTCACGAGCTGTCTCTACACATGTACAAGTGTTTTTGTGAAAGAGTGGGCAATTTTTGATTCGTGTAGCTTAGCTACTGTGTACACAGGCTGTGCACTCATTGAACATTACATGTGAACAGTGTATGGGCCTATGGCCATAATAAATGAAATTTCATTACATGTGAACAGCTGTACAAGGGTGTATACAGGTACAGACTGTACATTTGTTGAATATCATGTATGAACATGCATGTAGAAAAGGGCAAAGATGTTTTTCCTGCTGACCCAGGGGCCACGTCTGGATCTAATCTAAGTTACAGGAAGGTAGCTTTCAGCTGAACGTTAGGAACAACATGCTGGTGAGAGCAGTTTTACAATTCAACCAGGTCCCAGAGGTTAGAGATGGACAGAGGAGCCTATTTCTTTGCATATGTTTATTTATATGTCCTTTGCATCAATCTGTGTCATGAACCGGCAGGATGATGTGGAGGAGGAAGAGGATCCCTGGGACACACCGGGGCAAACGGGGGATGGGGAAGGAAGTACTCACAGGGTGATGGAGGATGACAAGGGGATGGTGGTCAATGCACAGGAACCAGAGCAGCAGGCCCCATCACCAGAAGGGCCCCAGTCTCCATGAGCACAGTGGACTCTGAGGCATAGGGAGCAGTGGGAGTGGTGCTCTAGGAGGCTGAGGCAGGCAAGGGCCCACAGCCCAGCTCGCTAGCTGGCCGGGTGGGACTCACTAGCTCTAGGAAGAGGTGTGTGATTCCTCAGCTGGAGTAAGCTTGGAGCAAGTAAGGGTCGCCTGCCTTGTCAAGCCCAGATGCTGTAGTCAGCATACAGAGTACAAAAGGAAGCAGAACTGGGGTGCTGTGTTTACTTAGTTGCCCATGTTGATGGACCTTGATTTGGATGCTCCTGGACCTCTATGGGACTGTGCTTTGGATTTGACTCTGCACTGTATGCTGGACTTCAGACTTGGCTACTTGGATTGGCCTTGTACTGCGTTTCCTGACCTCCAGACTTTGGATTTTGGACTTTGCTTAAATGGATTGAGCCCTGGACTTTGAACTTTGGATTTGGCATAGCGTCTTGCTGCCAGGTAGGCCAGGGGTTTGGGACAATCTTTCTTTTTAAAAAACTGCATTGAGATTAGTTTTAGTATTACTTTTAATGTATTTCCCCTTTGGGGGTAGATTCAACTAATTAGTTGCACTATATCACCTCTCCTTCCCCTGTGCCACCCCAAAATTGGCTCTGGAGTGGGGTGGTGGTAGGAGAACCCCCAGAACACCACACGGGGAGGAGAGGGGAGAATGTTTCATCAGCCAAACTGAAATGCTTATGTTGGTGGAACCTTCATCTTTGAGCAGCATTTAATTCTTCCATCTATATTCCAGTGGAAGAGCAGGAGGCTCTTAGGGGCACGAAAGCTACCCAAGGCTGACTCAGCTCCTACTGGGTGTCTCCCCATCCATCTCGAACCTCTGTTATCATTAGACTCATGTTTATTGCTGTTGGGCAGCATTATAGGACAGAGGTAATAAATAAATATGGCTATGAGTTATAACTGCCAAGTCAGAATGGAATGAAAGCTCATCCAAATGAAAAAGGGATCTGTAGTCAAATAGCCCAATGATTTATGGGCCACAGAACGGGCTTTAGTGTATATCAACATTTGATTCCCAAGGTTTATTTTAGTCAAATGCAGTTTGATGTGACAGCTCTGAAATGAAAAAGGTGTTCAGGCTGGCCAATGGATGATATATAACAAGAAAACATTATGCACTTTCAGGGGGATTTGTCAAATAAAGCATCTCATGAATATATTGCCTGTGTTCCCTTTTAAACTCTCTCATTGTAGAGCATTTAAATAAGGGCAAGCCTTAAAGAGTTTGCACTTTTCTCGTGCTGACACCGCTGGGGAAGAATCCTGTCCTGTTGATGAATTGCCAGCACAATTCAGAACAATGGGGGAAGAATAAAACCAGGGGCCTTAGAAATATCTAACCTCCACTGAGCTAAGCGATCATAGATTTTAGTGATACAAAGACTACAATAGGAGAAGAAAAATCAGTCTCTCTTCTCTTATGCTTTATATTTCTAGCTCAGGATCAGAAAAAAAGGAAGTGAGGGCGAATCTGCCTATAGGAAAAACAAGGTTCAGTTTCTTCTCTTCCATCCTGAATTCTCGTCCTATATAGTTTCAGTGCCCATGGCATTGTTTTAGGGGGTAGCCCGAGTCTTTTCTACTGTACCAAAACCCAATAAGTAAAATGTCTCTTGGAAATTTGAGTGGGACAGAAATATAAAACCTTTTTTCCCCTCCACAACCTGGAATTGAGAAATACAATCTTTCAGGTTGTTTTTTTTGGTGTTTATTTTTTAACCAAACAACAAAATTTTTGTGCGTCTCACAAGCTTCTGATCCCTAAAATGGACATGTTTACTGACAATTCTGCATGCTTATTTTCTTGATAATGCATATCATGTGTGTCTTGACTAACTTGCTTGAGTTTTCTGCTATGCACACGGGAGAGTTTCTTCTTTTCTATTTGTTGTACAGATTGTGTTGTTCTTTGGTTGCTGGGTATAATGTGTGGATGGTATCGACTGGTGACAAGGGGCTTGTAAGTATATGCAAGTGCTTAGGGTTGCCATAATTCAAGAAGTAAGAATCCGGACACAAATAGTTGTTCAGGTTTTTTGAAAAATCACCCTAAGACATTCTGGACCCAGAAAATTCTATTTCCATAATAAAGCCCCAACAACAAATGCCGATTTTGTATTTGTCCCTTTTGAAAGTCACCCTAAAGTTGTATCTACACATACAAATTAGCATATGCCTGTTTTGTGCAAATTTATGTCACTCGTGGGTCAGTGCCCAAATTCTTTTAGGCATCTAGAAACACCCCTGCTTAGTGCAATACCTCATCTATAGTTAAAATATCTTATTTTGCTCAGCTTGAACTCTCTTGTGGATTTACATGATGCAATTGTACATTTTTCTCTGCATTGTGTGGAAGGGGGCATCATTTGTGGGACCAAAAAATGAAGCTTTCTTTTTCATAAACCGCCAAGATGTTGGTTAACAATGAAGAAACAAGATGGATCCCTCCCCAAACTTACTTGCCCTCAGTTAACTTTCCTTCTCCTCCATGTGCTGGAAATGTAAAGGATTACTGCAGAGGCTCCTACTGCGTTGAAGGATGGGTAAACTTTATATAGGGAGCTGTGCTGACAAGATAAGCAAAACTGACTCCTATGACCGCCTTGACTCAGCAGCACCCCAAACATGATTGTCATGGTGAGTCATTTACAAGCCAAGGACAGTCAGCTGAATTCCAAATGAAATATAACTTAAAAGTACATGCCTTTCCAACACTTGGACATTTAACAGTGTTTTAAAGTTTTGTCTGTTAGTACACAGTATATCTTTGCAAACTTTGAACTGCACAGCGATAAATTAGAAGGAACGTTGACAACCACCTTTTGATTATTATTTTTTTCTAAAGGTGAGTTAGGGTGGAACTAAACATGCTCTCATTTCTATTTCTGTTGAAATTCTCTGACGTTACTACACAGGAGAGCTGATATATATGGGAACTCCTCAAAAGTTGTGCATGTCAAGTTCACAGACCTAAGATAAACTTAGGATTGGAAGGAAATTCTCTCTCCTTGCTATCAGGAAGAATCGTTGGGCAACAGAAGCTGTGGAATCTTCCTTGCTGACTTTTCAAATCAGGGAGAGCATGTTCTGGAGATGGTGTATATCAGGGGCCATGGACCAAATTTGCCCCCCCAGGCTCTTTAAAGGCCCTGCATTCTCCTCAGGCCAGACACCACAAAGGACATACTCCTTGACTTCTTGCATGACTTGAATGTAGTGACATCTGTTCCCACCCACTTGCCCCTCATCCCACCCACCACCAGCAGGTGGCCACCATGTGACCCTTGAACTGAAAAAAACCTTGCTCCCCTCCTAGTGTGAAGGGGATAATACCAAGTAACTCTCACTCTGCCTCAATCACTAACATTTTATGATTTTTCTCTTTATTCCTTTTAACTATGGGGTGTGAACAAGTAATCAAGTGTATTCCCAGTGGAACAAGAAATTGTGTGGGCTACTTCTCAGTTCCTTGCTATCTCCAAAGTGCTGTTGCGATTTTGCTGATATATTTTGAAAGCCATAATAAATATGCATCATAGTGACTGACAGTCAACATACTAGTCTGTCATGTATGATTGCCTTTTAAAAAGACTGTCGGCTCCATGAAGTCTGTGTTACAACCCAGCCTACAAACAGTGATTTGATTGGGAGAGGGGCTAACTAAGTCAGTAGTGCCACCACATTCTGGACCAGGAATCTGAGACTTCTAACTTAAGTCTGGAAGTCAAGGCCCCCCAGAGACTTCAGCATCTGAGCCTTCAGATCATCCTTTCCCCAAAAGGTCACATGTGCAAAGTCTTTCCACTGCAGGCAGGGGGCAATAGAGAAACAACATGGTGCCAGGCTTCATTCCAGAAGCCCATCTCTTTAATGATCTGCATTCTCCAGTAAGAGGGCAGAACCTGGGAGGGCAGTCAGGCTGAGGGACTATATTAGATCTCAGTGAGCAACTACCCCTTGTTGGAAGAAGTTGTCTCTACCCTTGAACCTGTCAATGATTCTGATCTACCAGTCTCTGACTACTCTTGATTTTCGATCTGTGACTCACAAGCAGATATGTCCTCATTCCCTGTCAGTTCCCTACTCCTGCTATTTGGAGCCTCCAGGCTCCATTGCATCCTCATCATGCCGCCTGGCAGAGCTTTTTTGGATAGTATGGGGCCTTTTACAGTCTGGCCCAAGGTAGGTGGTAAAATCAACGGTGGCTCGCTGTGACTTGTTTGCAAAATATCTGGGGGATAAAATTGCTTGCATCCACTGGGACCTTGACTCTACAGTGGTAGCTCTAGTTGCGGACTTAATCTGTTTCGGGTGCCATTCGCACCCCAAAAGATCCTCAACTAGAGTGCCTCTTCTGAGCTTCTGCACGTGCGTAAAGTGCACAGATCACTTCTGTGCATGCACGGGCGGCGAACTGGGAAGTAAACACTTCTGGGGTTGCCACGTTCATAAGCTGAAAGTCCGTAACAAGAGCGGAACGCAAATGACTGTACTGTTAGAGCAGATGAATCTTGAGAGGTGTCCAGAGAACTGTCTAGTCCTGTTATGCTGGATGAGTTTCAGTTAGTAAGGCTTGAGGATGTGGACAAAGTGCTTGGATTGGTTAGGGCAATCACTTGCGCTCTGGACTCTTGCCCCCTTGGCTGATAAAAACTAGCAGGTAGGGGATGGCTGGCTGGGCCAGGGAGGTGATTAATGCCTCCTTGCAGGAGGGGGGTGGTCCCTGCCTGATTGAAGGAGGCAGTGGTAAGACTACTCCTCAAGAAATCTTCCTTGGACTCAGAAAATCTAAATAACTACTGGCCAGTTGTCAATCATGTGAAGGGAATGTGCCTACAATGGAGTCTGCATGAAGCAGATTCATAGGATTGTCACTCGTGCGAGTGGGAACTCTGAAACAGAGCTTTGATGAGAGCTGCTTCTGTTCCCAGGAAATACTGAAACACCTACAGTTTTGCTTGACCTGAATTTTTTATTATATTGTATACAGATTAAGCCACCCAGGTCCAAGTTCTTTCTTCATTGTTCTGTGGCTGTGCCTTGTGAAAATCCAGTCTGAACCTGCTGAAGCAAAGCTCAGTTAAGCAAAATATTTATTTGGATTTCCTGCGCATCTTATAAGATCCAATTCAGTGGGTAAGATCGGAGTTTCACTAGCCACAACTGCAGAACAACAAGAGATGCTCTCAGACCTGGGGGAATTAATCAGTACACAAAATCCGGGTCAAGCGAAAGTGTGGACGAGCTCTTACATGGTTCATCACGAGGTCTTAAGTCTGACTATATTCCACCTCAATGTTTTTGTTGGTTTAAAAGTTTTGTGGGATAGTTATGGGTTGCTTTCCCAGTAGGCATTTAGTATGGAGTTGCAATGCTTTGTTCATTTACTATTTCAATGACATCATCCTCAAATTCTCCTGTGTTACCCTCCATCCTTCTGTTTGTTTCAGCTTAACTTGTGCTTGGGATGGTAAAGCTGTTCAGAAGGACAGGTAAATTTGCTTGCTTGCAGATAAATGGGGTGGCTATTACTATAGAATATGCTTCTGTTTGGGGTGGATTTTGCTACCCAGTTGAGCTTTTAAATGGCTGTGAGATTTGAGCATGTGTTTTTATTTTATCTAATTTTAACTACTCAGTTCAGTGTGATTCTGAATGATATGTGTTTGAGTCCCATGCAAAGGGAAGTGAGTAGTGGGGCTATATAAATTGAAGGGGGTGATCAGAACACATGAGGCATTTTCATATTAGCTTTCAGAGTTAAGTAAATGGTGCGCTGATTAAGAAACAGCTAAGTACAGTTATGCAGTTGTCAGCCGAGACAATATAAGCTGTTTGAAAGGTCAGGAGGGTGAATTAATGTAATTTAAGTAAATAAATTGGATGAACTTTAGTGTCAGAAAATTAGTCTTTGTACAAATTAATTTGCATGCTAGGTTGAAAGGTTCTGAGCAGTCTTTGCATTCTTTGTGGTAAATCTCCTCCCTGTACAGAGATTGGCAGTGAGTGTATGAAAGCAAAGGGACGAAAATTCTCCCTTCTGTATCGTTACTACAATATTCCCCCTGTAAACTTCATGTTCTATCAAATCTCAACATGTGCCCCACATAATCAATCTCATGACACGGGACACACATACCATTTGAATGGCAATGCCCATCAACTTTGTAGGGGTGGGGGTCCCCACGAATATTTTATTGGGGGGAGTGCAAAATATTTTATGGGGGGGAGTCACCCTAGGAGGTGACTCCTGTGAGGGAGGATATGGAAGCATTGTTGCAAAGGAAGGACTATAGCTGCAGTCTATATACACACTCAATAGTCTTCCACAAGTAGGGAATGTTCAGGTAGCTTTCTTACTGATCTGAGAAATGTAGTGTTCAGATTTAATCCTCCTAACAATACAACCAGACAAAGAGTATCATGGGACAAGTTGATGAAGTCTCCGTGGGTGGATCCACACAAAGGCAAAAAACAATGACACTATAAATAAGACAGAAATTAAACTGTTATAACAAAAGGGGGAGGAACACTATGGAAAATCGCATAGAATTTTTTCGCTCTCCAGCGCCATCTGGTGTTGCATGTTTATAACGCATTCAAAATGCTGGTTTTTGACTAATGTAGCTAAGTCCCATATGTCCCTGAGGGATTAAGCTATAATTTGAGAAAACAAGAGACTTGTGTAGTGTCTGTGTAGAGTTTCATATTCACACAGAACTGTACAAATATAATTCCTCATGGCAACCCTCAGTGATAGTAAATATAATTATGAGTTTTCAAGTGTGTGGGTGTCTGTTAGGCTGAACGCTTGGCCCCCATTCTAATTCTTGGAATAGCCAGGCTAGCTTCCTGGTGAGGTGATAGCCTACGTAATGAGCCATTACTGGAACAAATGAAGTGGCTCAGCATCAGAGGCAAAATGGGTGGACCCCCACCATCAACTGGCTGATAGAAAGACAAAGGGGGGGGGGCTGGAAAGCCATAGCGACAGAGCCATATCTGATTTCTGTTTGAATCCAAGGCTATGGGAGAAACAATACCCCTTTGGGTTGTTGATGCTGTGAACCCCTCTGTCATAGGCTCAGGTTGCATATAAATAAACCATGTGTCATAAAGACACAACAGTCTCTGCTGTGCCTCATTCCAAAGGGAAAGATGAACCCCTGGAATCTTGCACCGCTCGGAGATTGGGGTGGCATGCAGCAATATAATCCATTTAATGAATAGGGAAATAAATCCCCAATTTTTGGGGATTTAGGATCAAATTCCAATCTCTTTCCTGACTGGAGGCTTGCCAGGTCTGAAGGGGGGTATCATCTCTACTGAACGCTTCCTCTTCCCCGCTGTTCGATTTGCTAGGTGTTTTATTGCCTTCATAGGTAGAGGCCTCTACTTCCGCAGCATCAGGTTTGTTAAATAGTTGGTTATCCAGGGACTGAATTGTTACTTCTGCCTTCTCACTTGCTACTGGAGTCAGCCTTGGCGAGTCCTCCTTAGCCGGTTGCTGTGTAACTATCTTTGTTTCTCTCTTTTTACCCTTCTTTTTGCTGCCCCGTGTGGTCAATTTATTTGGGGCCGAGGGAAGAAGTTTAAACAATTTCTGCCAATGTATGCTTCGATTACTGCAAGTATGCTTGGCTTTCCTTGTTGTTTTGATATTTTTATTTTTTGGAGTTAGGAATAGGACTGGGATAAATTGTGTTCGCTGAGCCCGTATTTTATACAGTCTGTATATGATGTTTGTTTGATAATGTGTGGTGTGCTATGCCTAATAAAGGATTTTGAATTGAATTGAATAGGGAAATTTTGAGCAGAGAGGGCTTGTTCTTCCCATCTTTGTGCTTCTTCAAAATGGGAGCTTCCCACAGGGGCCATGTGTGAGCCTTCATTTCAGACATGTCAAAGCAGCATGAAAACAGGGAGCATGATTCAGTTTTACTTTCTGCCCAGGTGTCTAATTACTCTTTTTATAAGCAGTTCAATAATAAAATCTTCTAAAATGACAAAATTGCCTATCTTAAAATGCCTCAAAATACCACCTGGTGAGTGGCTGATTTAATTATTTTTACAGGAAAGTAGTTACAAGGGATAGCTCAGTCTGCTAGAGTGTGGTGCTGATAACACCATGGTTGCAGGTTCGATCTCCGTAAG
Source organism: Podarcis filfolensis (assembly GCF_964270895.1). Taxonomy (NCBI): domain Eukaryota; kingdom Metazoa; phylum Chordata; class Lepidosauria; order Squamata; family Lacertidae; genus Podarcis; species Podarcis filfolensis. The sequence goes on along the minus strand of NC_139604.1, from coordinate 26,298,103 downwards.
GGATAGCTGCATATTTCTGCGTTGCAGGGAGTTGGGCTAGATGATCCTCAAGATTCCTTCTGATTCTATGATCTATGAATATTTGGATCCCTCCTATTGTTGTGAACTACATTTCCCATCACCCTCGGCTACTGGCTAACTTCACTGGGGCTGATGGGAGCTGTAGTCCACAACCTTCCTCTTTCAATGTGCCCTTTATGTAGAAATCTTTCCCAGTCTGTTTTTGTGTTAGAGCTGTTGTGTGCCCAGCTGCAGAGTGAGTAGGAAAGGACCAGATATTTCGCATTCACTGGGCAGGATCCAAAGAGCCTTTTATACGTATGAAAGCCACACCAACTCACACTTGGAGTCTCCTGCTACTGCTGCTGCTTCTCACGGATTAGGTGGTGGAGCATGTGACTTCTATGCAGTGCTTTCCCCCCAAGAAAAATAGGTGCCAGAACTCACCACAAAGCTCTTACAGCAAGTCATCAGGAGACTCTGGGCAGCCCTGAACAGATGCCGGTTTGACGATGGCTGCGTTCACCACTCATGGAGGTGCTAAAAACCACAGCAAGCTAGTTTTGGGGGTTGCCCCCTGGTTCTGGTGCAGGTCAAATAAATGCGCCCGCCATCTCCCTCTTAGATTCAGGCGGATGGCGAGGGCAGCTCAGAAGGGTCCTTACACAAACTTGCGTGTGTGCAATGGTAGAGGCCTGGCTGGAAAGCTTAGTCTGCTGCTGGTACATGAGAAAAGGATGGAAGAAAAGGAAATACAAGTTGGCCTTGCCCCATAGCTTGGCCAATCGTGGCTAGGAGTGGGCTGGAGTCATAGATCTTTTAAAAAAGTGTAGGACTCACATGCTGGCCAGCTACTGCTCTGACTTGAAATGTTAATTTGGGGCGTCTCAGAAGTATGTCAAGGCAAGAAGCGGGCAGGGGAGCCCCGGCCCATGATGGCACCCACCTGAGAGGTGCCAAAACTGTGTTCTGGCACACTCTGACTGGAAAAAAGCACTGCTTGCATGCAGAAGGTTGGGCTGGGAGAGGCCTTGTCTCAAACCTTGCAGAGCTGCTGCCAGTCTTGATGGAGACAATATCTGACTCAGTATGAGGCAATTTCTGATGCATCTCCATATGCAGCCCTCCAAACCACATCCTGTGTCATTGTGCATGTGTGTATGTGTGTCCTAACCCTCAGGAGCAGTTGCTTTTGTGATCACAGTGGGCTGCAGGGTGGAAGGCGGAGGCAGGAAATCCCCATCGCAAAAGCATAGCTTGGCTCTTAATTCTTTTTGTCCTTTTATTGAAGAAAATGAACTTGGAAGTGTGACAGTTGTGAGGTTATTTCCCCCTGTTACAGATCCTATTTCCACACTTCTGCGTCTGGGGCACAGCAACATTTTTTTCCCTTTGCACTTAAATCTTCATGAAAATAATTGCATGTAAATGGATGTTCTAATAATATGTTGATTAAAAATACATTAATTTTACATCACCAAATCATCATCATTAGTTGAAGCCCAATACACTACAAAATGCCTAATTTTTCTTCAGCCGTTTTGCATTTGTTGGTAACTGAGATTAACACGGCACTGAAAAAGCTCATTACGCATTCCTAGAGATATTCTTTTGTTAATTTGTCCCAAAAAAGACCATACATTTAATCAATTTTCCACAAAAAAGCTATGCTAAAGTGCTGCTAAACTATCACTAATTAAACCAGCTGTATCGAAAAAGGGAAGGGTTTGTTTCTGTAACAGATATAGTGCTCATTTCATGAGCACAGCGTTTCATTTCTGCTTTGGGATTCCTCTTGCAGCTGGAGAGAACAGAAGTACAACATGGGAAGTGCTGATGGCAATTGTGAATGCTGCTCCATTTATTGAAATCTCACCATTTGAGAGGTCACTTTCCTTAGAGCTTCAAATTGCATAAGAACAGCAGAAGAGCCTCCTGAATTGAGCCACTGGCCCAACTAGTTCAGCATCTGAGTCTCACAGTGACCAACCAGTTCCCCCTGGGAATCCTGTAAGCTGGACCTGAGGACAAGAGCACTCTCTCTTCCTTTGGGAAATTGTCAAGGGGATGAAGCTACTTTTTCAGAGGGAAGTTGCTTCTTCCCTTTATAATGTTGGTTGCCCCTTTATTGTTTCTCTGCAATTTCATTTTTTAAAGGAAGGCGACCAGACCTGTACACAGTATTCCAAATGTGGTTGTACCATAGGATTAACAGTATTATTATATTAGTTTAATTTTCCATTCCTTTCCTAATGATCCCTAGCGTGGATTTTGTCTTTTTCACAGTTGTCATACACTGAGTTGACATCTTCACTGAGCTAACTACCAGAACCCCAATATCTCATTGCTAGTCAGTCATTTATTTTTTGCCTTGACATGCATCGTTGAGTTGCTTCTGTCATTTTACTACCCTTTCCTCAGTTTGGTTAGGTTCTTTTGGAGCTCTTTGCCATCTTTTTGTTTTAAACGTCAATAACTATTAAGTTTCAAAAAACTGGGCCACCTCACTGCTCACCCCTAACTCTAGTTAATTTAGTAACCAGTTAAAAAGCACAGGTCCCAATATTCATCCTTGTGGGTCTACTTTCTACATACCTCCATTTGAAGAACAGTCCATTTATTTCTGCTGTTCCCTGCTACTTAACTGATATCCCATAAGTCTCTGCTTACTGTGTTTGTAAGTCACTTCGTCATTTTACTCAAAGTGACTCAAAAATGACTCAAATAAATAAATACTACTGGAAATATGAGAAGAAGCATAACCCACACTTCTCTCACGGCTTCCCATGAACACCTGAAACCATTTATAGATTAGAGTCTTATCATCATGATTACTGCACCCATTGGTGGAGAGACAAGCTAAACATTGATAAGCTTATCTTATCGCATGTAGCAACAATTTCTTTCCACTTTCCTAAAATAACTGTACATACTTTCCCTCCCAGTCCTATTGTGTCTGCTTCTACATCATGAATGACCACTTTAATGTAACATCTTTCCTCTTTAAAGAAAAATGGGCATCTCATTCAAATTGACTTTGCTGAAGTGTCCTCCTATTGTGTCTCTTTTTTTGTTATTATTGTACGGCAGACAATTGTTGAAATTTGTATTCAAACATGTACCCATTGTGCACTCCTGTAGATAGTTGAGAATGGTTTTGCATCTATTCAGAATATACCATCTGAACACTGAGAGATTTCAGTTTGCTTTAATATATATTGGGTGTCATTTGATAGGTCAGACTGTAGATGTCATACAAAATACTGTGCCTTGGAAGATTTTCTAAATGACTTGGGGAGGATCTGCTTTCAAAATGGCATTGCCATTCAAAACCTGAAGACATGCTCAGTCTCCTTTTATCTCTGTTTTGGAAGAATGTGAGCCTGGTGTATCATTTTGGAGCAGGAGAAAGGCTGCACCCTGCTAAGACAACGGAGATGTTTTTGACGCTTAGAGTTAATGATATCATAGAGGGTAAATGTATGATGAGGAGCTCTAATAGAGATGAACAGGCATCTCCTCTGAAAATTAGTGTGCGGGGTGAGAATTTGAAATTCATGGGGTGGGGATTGGCTTGAATTACTTAGGATGTAGCTGAGTTGGCAGCATTTGCTATTTTCAGGTGGAATCCAATCCCATGCTGGGAAATGCATATTGCGCAATTATAGATGATTAAGACTTCTTGTGCAAGAAGCCCACATCCACAAAATCTCAGACTTTTTATGATAAGGAGAGGATGGTGGCAATTCACTGTAAAGTGTGGGATAACAATTGTTTTGACATGGTGTCATCTAACCTCCCCACAAACAAATGAGACCAAAAGATTATTAAATAGCCAATATCATCTAATCTCCCTGCAAACATATCATATGGAGCAAAGTTGTCTGTATTATGGATGTGACCCCCTCTTGTCCCTCTCAGCCTAACTGGAATTTAGATAAGGTCTCTTAAGGAGCAGGCATGATGGAATTGGGATAGGAAGGTAACTTAGACCTAAGCCATATAGTAAGTGCTACGTATTTTGTGATTTTAATATATTACCCTGTTCTTCTGGGATGGGGTGGACTGAAACTCAAACTGATGCACATGAAACTGTCCCAAATTACTATTAAAAATCATATTTTGACTGAGAACATCTGTTGTTATACATAAATGTACAGAACTTATTACTGTTGTCTCAGTTGGTTGGGGAAAAATTAGTTGTACATCCCAATGTGGCAGTTAGAAATCCCTGTGGGGAGAGTTAATTTGGGCTGTTTATACTGACAGAATAGACGAGCATATTCCAATAAAGCTAAATGGCCTTTGATGCTTCCAACAACATGTTGGGTAGTTCACATGCCTCTGGTGGAGCAGCCAATGTCAGAAATGCTGGTTTCCAGTTATAGATAGGGAAGGGCCCTCCTCATGGGCATGGACTTTGATATAGAAGGTGATTTTGTTAAGGGCAATTCTGGGTGGGTAAATACCACACAACAGAAGATGGATTGTGAACTGTCATTTGTCATAGCACTTAAGTTTTCTTGTTGCATAACTGCAGCAGAATGTCTAAGGGTGATGGGTGTCTTAGCAAAAAACAACAACCAATCTTGGCTGTGAGTCCTGGAAGACCTGCTGTTGTTTATGTTAATTTTTTGGATCTTTCTTTTGGATCTTCTGATTTATGTGGTTTGGTTGTGTACAATTCGATGATTTGTTTCTTGTTTATTACTACTTTTGTTATGTTTGTAGTTTTGCAATTTTTTAAATATGTTGTAAGCTGACTTGGGCATGGTTTTAACTTTGGAAAGGTGGCATACAAATAAAATGATTGATGATTAATAGGGACAAAACTTGCTTACTAGAGGAAATTCATTACGTTCAAGGGATAATAGCTGGATGAGAGGTGTCACCTGCATTAGATTTTTGCATTTGTTGTGGGAGATTAATTAGGCATGCATTAAATGTCATGGCCCATGTGAAGGTCTAAGTTTTAGGTCACTGTAGGGAAATCCCCCTATACAACCACCAATATGGTGGGGTGCTGTGAGGGTTGGCAGCAACCTAGGGGACTTTCCCTGAATATATGATACATAGCTTCCTCTGATTAGTCATGCAATCTTGGCTCAGAGAAAATCCAGACCTATCATCTCAGGGCATGTGCAGACATCCAGCCACACTGAGCTGCTTGAGAACAGCAGGCTGCCCATGAAGGATATATGAATGGTGGAACAGGAAATGTAAGGGAGTTTTCAAGTGTGAAACTTAAAGGGTTACACAACATTGTTAGCAGTTTGCAAACACACAATGCACACACAGCAACAATGTACATTCATTACATGCACATGTGTGTGTATATCTGAATTGCCCGTGCGCATGCACACACACATGCACACATACACAGAGTGGTAGAATGTTTGTTCCTCTTTGAAAATGCTAATTTAAAACTTTGCTACACACTTTAAGTATAAACTGGCTTGACAGTAGTTGCACCATCTGGTAGCCCTTCAGGGATTTTCTTTTCCTTTTTTATTTAAATATGCACTACCAAATACTGGAAGAAGCAAATCAGATGGAAATGCAATAAAAGGCAATTCAAAACAATGTGATCTCTTTATCAAATATGGCAAAAATTAGAAGACAAACATCTCCAGGGCACAACAGTAAATGAACCATAACTGGAACAGAAAAAGATAGAATTTAAACTCACTACTGAATATTACTGAATTTAAACTTGGTATAAATATGTTGCTAAAGCTGCAAACAATGTCTGGTTTCATTACAACTAGAAATGTGTGTTGTTTTACAGTTAGTATGGAAGCAGACCCTCTTGAACAATCTTCCTTAAACTCATTATTCTCTGTTAGCATCATATTTATTACAGGAACATTCTCAGATGTCCTCTTTCTCACATTCAGGGCCCTGTGGTATGTTTACGCTGTTCTCTGTTTAGCCCGTTTTCCAGCTGTTTTATATGCGAAGCCCCCAGTGAATTTAGAAGCCCCACTCATTACTTGAAAATCCATCAGCATATAATTTATTGAGAAATAAATTTTGTAATAATTAAGAGCAGACTTATAAACAGAACGCCAAACCCTGAGAATTGCAGGTGACCTGGATTACTTTTAAATACACAGTTGGAAAACAATAAGCATGATTAACAAAAGGATATTAGCTTGTAAATATTTCTCGGATAGCTTTATAAACTTAGGTTCCAGGTCCTAGAATCTTCTTTTCTCTTCCCATGCCCTCATTTCATCCTTCTCAGGTGTAACACTTGGAATGCTAAGACTGTTAAAGGCAAAATGACATATTGTACTTCACTGGGTTTTAGTAACAGACAAGATGCAATCATTCTGTTTAGTAATATGCTTCTTCTAAAGAAGACTATGACGCTCAGAAGTGTCACATTTTAAATCTAGGGACTTGGCGTTAATGCCATATTGTATCTGTACCTGTATCAGTGTTAGTTTCGAGATTCAGTACTCTGATCGTCAATTCTTTAAGCGCTACTGAGGAGTGTTCCATATCTTTCCATAGACTTTATCACAGAATCATAGAATTGTAGAGTTGGAAGGAACAACAAGGACTGTCTAGTCCAACCACCTGCAATGCAGGAATCTTTCACTCAACCTGGGGCTTGAACCCATGACCTTGAAATTAAGAGTCTCATGCTGTAATGAGTGAGCTATTGCAGTTCAAACCATATGACACACAGCAGCAAGTGCAATTCATTTGCTGCGTCCTAAACAGACATTGATTTACAAAATGCAACTGAGAGTGCTGCTGAGTTGGGTGGGGGCTTTTGAGTGCATAAGTGAGGAAACCTTGGATAACTGAAGTTGCAAAAGAGACACCTTCATGACTATTAGCAATAGTCACATTGGGAGCCCTAATGGCAGTTGGCACCTTGAATTCACTATGTATTCAGATGAACACGATTATCCAGAGCTCTGTGTTAAAATCAGATGTGTTGTGTTGCTGCTGGTACAATTGTTGGCATCTCAACTTAAAGCAGGGATGGGGCATCTGTGATTTCACAGATCTTGCTGGACCACAACCCCCAACATCACTGATTGTTGGCCCTACTGGCTGGGGCTGAGTCCAACAACACCCAGAATGTGACGTGTTCCCTATCCCTGAATCAAAGTCTCTTCAGACTTGCTCTCTGCAACCTTCCTTGAAGGGAAAGGCTCTTTGGTGATAGGAGGCAGCATCAGAGGTGGCTCCATGGTTGAAAACATTGGACTGGGGTGTCAGGTGTCATAAGGCTGGGACTCTTTTTTTGACAGCTCATTTGGTCCTTCCTGGGATCCAGATCTCCAGTCCCCAGCCAGCTGAGTCTCTCTTGCAGTCTCAATTCCACCTCCCCTCCCTTGTTGGGACCTGCCCCTTGCTGTCCCCTTGTTGTTGTTCTTGGCAAATCCTCTGTTCACTCTGGTGCCCTGTGAGAATAGGACACTCACTAGGATGACATTGCCAATACAAAGGCACTGTGTCCTGAGTGTTCTGCAGTTTCCAGTGCCTACACGTAGCCATGGTTTGTCATTGACTTGCTGCAGAGCCTAGTTTGGGATTAATGAAGTGATCCTTCATCTCATTTACCACATTGAGCCAACATTCCAGTGTGTCTATGGAATTACTTTTGCATGTCCTACCATTTTTTGTTTTGCCTTGTTTTTACAGTTTGCCTTCTTATTTTCATCATTACTACAATCTCTTTATTAGTGTGTTAATCCTTTGGTCTTCCAGTTTCAGGCCTACATGTTACCATTAATTTTAAACACACAAATGTCTCCAGGTGGCATTTCCACTACTAGTGGCTGCCTTAATTTACACTTTAAAAGCCTTAAAAAAAACCCTTTTCCTCCTGTTGGTAATCATTTACAATTGGAATCTTGTACTAATGACTCCAGACTTCAAAATCCTTTTTTCCTTTTGCTTAAGCCATTTGCAAGCTTGAAAGGATCAGAGAAATGTGTGTGAGAAGCTCTTGATTGCATTAGAGGGCCAAGGCATTGCTCTTCCTGCAAAAAGCAAATGACCTGATCACTGCATCTCACATATGTTTTGGTTCAGCATAAAAAAGAAAATGAGATAATACAATAAGAACAACACTTGATCACTTGCTACAGAAGCACATTGCCATTTGATTCTATTGTTTCCTCTACCGATGAGGTTAACAATTGCCTATTGAAATCCAAGTAAGGTTTTTAATTGGAGGGCTGCTTCACCTTTAAGAGTTGCAGAAATGCAGCTCCAGACAAGTGAAGGGTTCACATTATATTTTTGCTAACCATGCAATTTTTTTCATCTTATCAGTGCAATAGAAATGCAGATACTCATGTACACACATGTTTATATTAGTTTTTTGGGGGAACCCCCCTAAACCCTAAAAATTAATAAATGGCAGGATATTTGGGGTGAGAAGGGATAAATACCAGCTGCAGAGGAATTCCTGAGCTAGCCTATGCAAAATGACCTGGCCAACCTAGGACCATTAAGAAACAATATGGCACCATTGAGAACCATTGGCAGTGCAGGAGAACTGTCCTTCCCTCTTGCCCTAAGATATGAACAGAGTCTGGGGGGTTGGAAGCTTGCCAGGGTAACTAGGTGTGAGGTGTCAGAGTATTTTAGCAAGGTGTTCTGGTAAGAAGAACAAGGAAGAAAGACTGGGGTCCATCTTGGGCAGGATGGCTGCTTGCTGGCTGGGGGAGATGACTTGGATTCCAGGGCTACACTGCTGTGGAGTACAAGCCCCTCTTGAAAGGACTGTCCTGTAAGATCTGGACTCCCTCCATACAGACTGAAGGTGTAAATAGATGAATAAATTGTATTTCTTAAAGCTACGGCAGTCTCTGTCATGTCTCAGTTCTCCAAAGCAGGCATAGGCAAACTTGGCCCTCCAGATGTTTTGGGACTACAACTCCCATGGTCCCTAGCTAACAGGACCAGTGGTCAGGGATGATGGGAGTTGTAGTCCCAAAACATCTGGAGGGCTGAGTTTGCCTATGCCTGCTCCAAAGGAACACAAATCCTGGGTGAGTGCCTGGAACCCCATGGGCTCTTGCCACTGCCAGGCAGAGAGAGGGGGAGACACCCAACTTTTATAGCAATATAATCATCAGATCTGTGTGGTGAATCAATCGCTAACCACATGGAGGGGGGTCTCCTGATAGAAATTCTAAAACAACAGCAGGAAGATGGTCAGTCACATACTTGATAGACTTCACAAGTTTGTCCTCAGAAAAATATACCCACGGAACACTTTTAAAGTTAATACAAAGGGTAATGCAAAACATCATTCATTTGTTAAAATTATTTCTGTACCACCTGTCATGTAAAAACAACACAAGGCAGTGTAGAAAAATAGATTCAAAATTAGGTTAAACCTTATTTATCAAATAAATAAGGTAATTTTAATTGAAAATAATATTTCTTTTTACTGACTGCTCCCATATGTAGCCCTCTGTCATGCCAAGATTTTTTGTCTCTAGCAAACCCTCCCCCCCACATTTGTCCTTGACAATGGTTCACAACCATATTTTCACTCTGGCCCTGCCCACTTGTATTTAGTGGGGTTGCCATACGTCTGGAACATAGCTGGCAATTGGCCATCAGAAGCAGTGTCCAGGTGGAAATCGCTGAAATGTCCGGGAAAATCAGGATGTATGGCAACCCAAGTTGAGGTTTTTCCTAGGTTTTGCAAAAAATAAAATAAAGCTCAAACCCTATATTTAGCCACACCTACCTTGACATGTGGTCCCCTCCGCCCAAGAAACATCACCACCTCTGATGTATACAGTAGGCAGTATATGTTCTAGCAAAATCAAAAGTTAAGCTTAGCCATTTTGGGGATTTATACACACATACATATGGGAAGCAGGGAAGCTGATATATATTTTATACTTCTCCGCCCCCTCCAAGTGGCTAATAGCAGATTGGGGGGAGAGGACAATTTAAATTGGGGGGAAAGACTGGGATAAAAGGCTGAATCACTTCTCCCCAGTGCCATGACTCTGATTCAGTTTGCCTTTGAGCCTAAAAAAGAAAAAAGAAGATCAAAGCCATTAACTGACCTGTGATCAGATTTTCTATGTTATGCCTAGGCTGGCCCAACTGCAAGAAGAAATAATCATGTTTTATGTCTGCAGTGTGAAACCACAAGCCAGGTGAGATTTTTACCTTGAACTTCTCTGCTCTGTAGTGATGTTACTTCTGGGGAAAAGCAAGCAGTAGATTTCATCTACGGGTGTGTAGCAGTGCATGAGAAACTTCTGCAGTTTACTTTACGCACCAGTGTTGTCAATTGCACTTATTCCGATTATTCCGTTTCAATGAGACAGACATATCATTCAAATATACAGCTAGCTATGTGTGCTGAAGTATGGCAGCCATAATGTTCATGTTGAGGTCCTATGTTTTTTTTTGTGAAAACAGTGCAGTGTATAGTGTGTTCATATTTTGACCTTGCTCCAAAGCCTGTTTACTCATAAGAAAGTGCCATTGATATCAGCAGGACCTACTTAAAGTAAATATCTCCTTTAATACCCTTGGGTGCAGCTCATGAGGCCCTGGAGATATGAATTCATTTAAAGCAGCTAGGTGTTCCCTCACCGCCTCTTGGGCTGCAGCTCCCTCTGTGCATCATTTATTCTGTTATCACCAGGTTGAACACTGCTTTCGTTTTGGGTGAAGACACAGGCAAAGTAGAAGTGGAGTTCTGCCTTCTCTCTGCCTTCTCTCTGTCACCCAATAGCATTTATCCATCTCCACACAGAGGATCTCCTGTTTGTCCTTCCTCTTGCTTCAAACATAGCTGAAGAAACCTTTTAGAAATTATTTTAAAACTCTCACCATTCTGAGCTCATGCTGAATTTTGGTCCGCCTAACCTTCTCCCTGCAATTGTTGACTACTTGTGTAACCATAAGCTTAAAATACAATGAAAAGAAACTTTCCCCTAAGAGTTGAATCCTGGCCAAGTTGATAGATTGAAAGCTAAAGAGTACCAGAGCCTACCAAAATTCCTCTTTGATCATTACTATGGAGAGGAACAGAAAGCTCTGCAATTTCGTTTTGCTGATCCTCTTCCAGTTGTTGGTTACGGAGAAAGCTGCCACATCTAATTTTGTTTGTGTAGTCCTTCCGTTTGCATGAAAGGAGATAATGTAAACGAAGAGGAGGGAAAAACACTCCGGAGGATGACAAGTTCAGATTACTAGCAGAAGCGAGCCAATTTGTTATTCATTAAATGCTAATGAACTCAGCACCCATGTTTTATTTGTTGTACCTCGCTTCAGACTATGATGGTCATGAATCACAGTCAAAGTCCATGATAAACAAACATGTCAAAACAAGGCTTCCCTATAGCACAATGTGTCAGTCCTCAAATTCTAGGGAGCAGAGAGAGCCACGACCTTGGAACCCATTGTGATGTTACCCATAGCTGCTCTTTTTAGGAGACTACTGTGGCACGATTTGGCTAAAATGGGAATAAATGAGGAGGGTGGGTATAGGGCCCCCTGCCTTCCACCAGTTCCAATGGGTACCAGCCACCACTGTAGATATGTTATAACCACGGGGTAGAAAATTGTCTACATATATCATTTGCCCAATAATAATTGCTGGAAATGTAATGAAACTGAAGGCACCTTTTACCACCTTTGGTGGACGTGCCCAAGGATCAAGGTCTTCTGGGAAATGATCTATAATGAAATTAAGAAGGTCCTTAAGTGTACCTTTCATAAGAAACCAGAGGCCTTTCTCCTGGGCATGGTGGGCCAATTGGTGTCAAGGAAAGATAGGACGTTTTTTATGTACGCTACAACAGCAGCAAGAGTTCTTTTAGCAAAATATTGGAAGACACAAGAGCTACCCACATTGGAAGAATGGCAGACGAAGGTGATTGACTATATGGGACTGGCTGAGATGACTGGCAGAATCCGCGACCAAGGAAAAGAGACGGTGGAAGAAGATTGGAAGAAATTTAAAGTTTATCTTAAGAACTGTTGTAAAATTAATGAGTGCTAAAATGTCATGGGTAATGTAAAACAGAATTGCAACGATAAACGATTGGGTTAGAGAAAAAGGATTAAAGAAATTGAATTATAAGTAATTGAAATTAGGGGTTGCTGGAAAAGTTTAAAACAGGGATGCAGAAAAGGGAGGTATGGGGAAGTCGTTGAAACAAGGTTTAAGGAAAAGAGGTTACGAAATTATATGTGTTTTTATGTTTGTTTGTTTATGTATTGTCATTTGTATTGTGTTTTAATATATGTTGGAAAATTAATAAAAATTTATATATATAAAAAAGAAAATTGTCTACATAAAAAGAATAAATAAGCATCCCTATCCCTGGAGTGGGCTTTCTCCTTCAGAGCCTCAATGCCAGCCCTGGATAGCAGCTGTAAGCCATGTCTGATGGGCAAATGGGCCTCTGCAAGGGCAAAAAATTCCACTTTTTCTTCTATGTGGGGATTGCCTTCATGTGCCTCCCTAAGTGATATTTGTTCCTTTTTTGTTAAAGAGTCAGGGCCATTTCTGGCCCATTGGCTCCTCTGAGTACAGTTTGCCGTCTTTTTATATAGCTGTCCCTATTTAGGTTATTAAGCATAATCTTATTGCTAGTAAGCAACCTAATGTTAAACCATTTAGCTTCTCCTAGATTACATCAGTGAAATGAGGACTAATATGGGAAATTAATAATACAGCAAAGCTTTCATGTTCTGCTAATATAGGTATGTCATTCATGCCAGCTGGATCTCATTTAGTCTTGTTGTGAAAATGAACAGGATGGAATGCTTCAGAAACAGGAAGGCTTTGGATATCCTTCTCAGTCACTTAACAAACACATCATTTTTGAATTCAGTAGCCTACCCAGACTGCAAACAATAATTGACAATTAATAATGAATTATTAATATATCATTACTGTTATTATTATTTCTGTTCTCATCTTGAATCTAATCACTGAGTTGGGTTTTGCTTTTCTATATTTCACTGAAGGAGGATTAAGTGATCCAAAACAGAAATCATTTATAAAGGTTGAATGTTTAGTCCAGAGAAAGGAAGAAAGGAATATATTTTTAAACATGTAAATAGGGCATCTAAAGATGAGGGTCAATTGTTCACCTTGTCGATCAAGTACAGGAAGCAATGGGTTTTAGCCTTCTTTCCTATTACAAGGATTATGTAGATTGCAAATCTGAAAGACTAATTTATGCATGAAATAATGGCTCTCTAATTTGCATTTGTGAAAACTGAATATGTTCCATTCATAATTGTTATTTATATAAGTTTGAAAGTTAATCATGCAATGATGTGATAATTTCATATTTCCTGTATTTATGGAATGCTTGTAGTTCATAAATATAAATGGTGATATTATCTGCATATCAACTGCAAAATTCAGTGGATGCCTGCATTAAAATTCATATGTAGATACATAAGAAATGGTGTTTGTTCATTCACTTTTCACAAATGAATTTTCCCCCTATTACTTATCATGGTAATAGCACTGGCCCACAACGTGTTTGTAAATGACCCCCTACCATGTTTTGAAAATTAATAGGCAGTATCTATTTTCTCATTGTGCTAAATTATATTATTATATTATATTATTAAAAACTAACAAAAACCAAATTCTTAGGACAATGTTTTCATAAAAGTTCTACAAAGGCAAGTTTCTTACCCAGGGTCCCTAGCTTTCAAACTGATTGCTCACAAAAGACATGGGAGGGAATGCCATTTCTATTTTCCCACCCGAAAAGGGTAAAATCTGTTGTCAGGGCTACCCTAGGTCCCAGCTCACAAAGGACCAACGCTGCTTCGTTGTTAAGTATAAAAGCCTTTATTGAAGTTCAGTTTCACTTCCAGAGCCGCAGCGCGCAGCCCCACGTCTAAAGTGTCAGACCACTGATGCTCCGTCTGAGTCTCCTCCCCCTTGACACCAATTTAAGAGTCTAGCCTTGCTCCACCTTCTCCGCTGCTCCTTCCTCCTCTGGGTCCGCCTGCCCGCCGGGGTTCCGCCCTTTCTAGCCTCTTCTCCCGCTGATTCCCCTGAGCCTTCTCCCTCCCTCCGGCGGGCTTTAGGAGCTGGTTCCCCATCCGGGTCTCCTGCTGTTCCGCGCGCCTGCACATTTGAACTTGGCGCGCGCGCCCAGCCAGCAACTTTCCTCCTGACCGTTCCACTGCTGCTGTCACTGCTTCCCCCATCGGGGGGGCTAGCTGCAACTGACCTCCCCTCCGTTGGAGGCGTGGTCAGCCCTGACTCCCTCTCTGGAGGAGACACTGCTCCTGACACATGTGACTCCTCCCCCCCACTACGCTCTGGTGGGGAAACTGGTCCTGATCCTCCACTGCTGCTTTGGGGTTCCCCTCTGGCTCCTTGTTTCTGGTGCGTCCCCCCTGGGACCCCCCTTGCCCTGACCATCGGCGCCCCCTTCTGGGAATCTTCTGATTCGCTGGAGAAGCTCATGGAATCTCTCGGGCCACTGTCATACTCCCCTACGCTGCCCTCGGATTCTTCCCCTTCGCTCTCCCAATCCTCTCTCCCCAGTGCTCCTGCTCCTGATTCCCTGACATCCATCCCCCCCTCGAAGCCCCCCCTTCCCCCCTCCCCCTCTTCGGGTGTGGGTTCCGGGTGCTCCAGTCCAGTGGGTGTGAGTGCGGGATACCATTCTTCCCCCCTGGTGTGTAGCCGGTCCACTGGATCCGGCCCAACCGCAACGGGCTCGTCGACGTCGATTTCCTCTGCTTCCATCTCTCTGCTGATGTGCTCGAATCCAGGATCCTCCCCCAACACGTCCATGCCCTCCCCTCCCCCGGGTACCTCTGGTGAGACAGCTTGCAAAGGTCCCCGCAGCAGCTCCCTGCGCCACCCCACCTCCGGTTGAGTGTCCCACCAATAGGAGCGGTCTGTGGCAAACCCCGAGAGAGACCCCTCCGAGGAGCTAGTGTCTGGCGTCGTCTCTTCAGCTGATGAAAACCCCTGGAACGTACTGGCTGACAGTGTGGGCGTGAAGAGCCAGTCGTCGAAATACTCTGCCGGCATAGGTCTGTGTGGGAAGAGTGCATGGAACTCGTCTTTAAGATAGTGCTCCTCCACGGCATAGCACGGTACCCACCTGTTGGCACTGGCTGGGGTACCTTCCCTGGCGAGGAGGTATTCCACCCCCTCTTCCCCCCACCTCGAGTCCAAAATCTCCGTGACCTCGTTGAGTGGCGTCGCCCTCCGTGACCCCTCCCTCTTCGGAGATTCACTAAGTGTGTCTGGCGCGTTCCCTGTCGCCTGAAACCTGTGGGGTTCCCTGTAGGGTGTGAGCACTGACCTATGAAAGACTGGGTGCATTCTGGAGCCCTCCGGGAGTGTCAACCGGAAGGCCACTGGATTGATTTGCGCCGCGACCTGGTAAGGTCCCAGCTGCTTGTGCTTGAGCTTCCTCTTAGCTAGCGTCCTGGCCGGCACTGCCTGGGCTGCTAACCAGACCCAGTCCCCCACCTGGATGTCCTCCCCGACCCTCCTGTGCTTGTCTGCCTGCATTTTGTAGGCGTGTTTCGCCAGTTCCAATTGCCTGCGGAGTTGCTCGTGGACCTCCTGTAACTCTGCTGCTAAGTGCTCTGCTCCCCTTGGCTCCCCCTCCCCCTTCGTCTCTAACCCTGGGAAAGTTCTGGGATGCCGCCCATTATTGGCGAAGAACGGTGTCACTCCCGTAGACCCGTGCTTCGTGTTGTTGTAGGCAAACTCGGCCAGCGGTAGGTAGTCCACCCAGGTCGAGGGTTGTTGATTGGCGTAGCATCGCAGGTACTGCTGCATGATGGCGTTGACCCTCTCCGCTTGTCCGTTGGTCTGCGGGTGTCGTGCCGACGCTAAGTTGATCTTGACGTTCAGGATGCCCAGCAGCTTCTGCCAGAAGCTCGAGACGAATTGGCGACCCCGGTCGGACAGGATGGACCGCGGCAAGCCGTGAGCTTTGAACACGTGGTCTATGAACAGCTTGGCGGTCTGTTCCGCTGTGGCCACCTTCGCGCACGGAATAAAGTGTGCCATCTTGGTGAACATGTCTACGACCACGAGCACCGCTGTTTTGCCTCGCGAGCTGGGCAGATCTGTGACAAAGTCCAGGGCCACTCTCTCCCACGGTTCGAGCGGCGTCTGTAGGGGTTCTAGTAGACCCGCTGGCTTCCTGTGTACTGGCTTGGCCCTTTGGCAGGTGTCACACCTGGAGACGTAATCCGCGACTTCTCCCCTCACCTTGGGCCACCAAAAGTCTCTGGTTACTAATTCCGCCGTTTTGTCCTTGCCGAAGTGCCCAGCGCTGGGCGCGTCGTGTAGCTGCTGCAAGACTTTCGCGCGGAGGTCGTCTCCGGGCACGTAGAGAGCCCCTTTGCGGATGAGCAGTCCGTCTCGTATCTGGAACTCGTCGTCCTTCGCTGTGCCTCTTCGCACCTCCTCCATCTTGGATTGTGCGAACGAATCCGTCTGCAGCGCTCGACGCACCGCGTCCAGGTCCACGGCAGCTGAAGCGCACGCCCACGCTTTCGGTGCGAAAATGTGCTTGGCCGCCACCGGCGCCGCTTCCTCGAGATACTGCGGCTTCCTGGATAGTGCATCCGCCATGACGTTGTTGTCTCCCGGGATGTATTCTATCCGGAAATCGAAATCCGCAAAGAACTCCGCCCAGCGGATGTGTCTCTGGTTCAGGAACCGCGCCGTGCGCCAGTACTCCAGGTTCTTATGGTCCGTGCGGACTTGCACTGTGTGTCTGGCTCCAACGAGGAAGTGCCGCCACGCCCTGAAAGCTGCATGAATGGCCAGCAACTCCCTGTCCCAGATGGTGTAGTTCTGTTCCGCCTTGCTGAGTTTCCTGGAGTAGAATGCGCACGGCCTCCATTCCCCTTGCGGATCTTGCTGCAACAGGACGGCCCCCACTGCTCTGTCTGAGGCGTCCGTCTCAACCCTCATTGGTCTGCTGGGGTTTACATGTAGCAGCTGTTCTTCGGACGCGAAGAGACGCTTGAGTCTCCGAAAGGACTGCTCCGCCTGGTCCGTCCAGGTGAACTTCTTCTTCTTGGAGCTGAGGGTGTCCGTGATGGCCGCCGTCTCCTTCGCGAACCCTTTGATGAACTTGCGATAAAAGTTGGCGAAGCCGACGAACCTCTGGACCTCCTTCCGATTGCGCGGGCTCTTCCAGTCCAACACCGCGCGGACCTTGGCGCTGTCCATGGCGAGTCCCTTGTCGGACAGCTTGTAGCCCAGAAAATCCACCTCCGTCATGTCGAACTGGCACTTCTCTAATTTGGCGTAAAGTCTGTGCTCCCGTAGCCTCTGCAGGACCTCCTTGACGTCCCTCTCGTGAGCCTCCTGCGATTCCGAGAAGATCAGGATATCGTCCAGGAAGCAGACGCACTTCTTGTAGAGGAGTCCCGCTAACACGTGATGCATGAAAGCTTGGAAGGTATGGGAGCCATTTTGCAGACCAAAAGGCATTACGCGATATTCATAGGTGCCTAAAGGTGTAAACATGGCTGTCTTCCACTCATCGCCCTCCCGCATGCGTATAAGGTTGTACGCCCCTCGTAGATCCAACTTGGTGAAGATCCGTCCCTTCCTCACCGTCGCGAGCAGGTCGTCGATCTTGGGCATGGGGAATGCTGCGGGCTTTGTTTTGGAATTTATGGTCCTAAAATCAACTATGAGTCTCCGTTGGGGCGTGTCCTTCTTCTTCACGAAAAACACGGGACTGCCCCCCACTGCTTTAGATTCTTGGATGAACCCCCGCTTCAAGTTGTGATCTATGAACTCCCTGAGTTCTTGCAGTTCATCTTCAGACATGGAATACAGTTTCCCAGTCGGCAGCGTCGCTCCCGGCAGGAGGTCAATCTTGCAGTCGTAAGGCCTGTGGGGAGGCAGCTTATCCGCTTCCCTCTCGCAGAAGACCTCCAAAAACTCCTTGTACTTGTTGGGTACCGCTTGCACCATGCCTAGGTGTAGCTGCGGTTCATCCTCTTGCCCCTCCTCCTCCTGGCGGGTCTGGATGCAGTGTTCTGCGCAGTAGGAGGAACAGAAGGTCAACTGCCGCTGGTACCATGCCAATGCCGGGCTGTGCCTATCCAGCCAACTCATACCCAACACTATGGGCGTGTCCGACAGGTGGGTGACGTTGAAGCTGATGACTTCGCGGTGGTTTCCAATTTGCATCACCATCGGTGGTGTTTGCTGTACCACCTCTCCTCCCAGTAGCTTCCTGCCATCGACCGTGACGACGTTTAGGGGCATCGTGGCTGGCATGAGTGCTATGCGATGTTGCTTGATAAAGTCCACTCCAATAAAGTCTGCGTTGCTCCCAGAGTCAATGGTTATTGGTACTTGCATGGTGTGCCCATTGGGCAACTGGAGCGATGCGGTGAGTTGCACCACTGGTTTGGGTGGGAGGGGGTCTGTGGGCTGTAAAATCTCTGGGGACTGCTTCACTGACTTGCCTGGTTGGGCCCCAGTGGCTCTGTTTCCAACCAGGCTTCTTCTTCCCCCTGCAGCTGTTTCAGCTGCTCACCTGTTCCCTTTACTGTTGCTGAGGCTGCAGTGTGCTTCTGGAGCCTCTGGGGACACTCTTTGGCCATGTGCTGTGCACTGTCGCAGATGTAACACTTCCTGGTCCCTCTAGGAGCCTTCCCCTTGACTGCTCCCGGTGTTTGGGCTCTGCTGGCAGTCTGAGCCCTTGCACCACCAATCTCCATCGGCTCTTCTCCCCTTCCCAAAGGAGGCATGGACAGCGCCCGCCCCGCCTCTCTGGGAAAGAAAGGGGTTGTCCTGGCTGGGGTGCTTCCCTTACGTCCTTCCAGGCGCACACCAATTGCCAACGCTCTTTGGGCAACTTCTTGGGTATTTTGGGGTCTTTCTCCTCTTGCCAGTTCATCTTTCACCTCTCCACTTAGCCCCTCCCAGAACAGGTCTCTGACAGCAATGGAGTCCTTCTCCCAGCCCAGCACGTTCAGTAAGGCAAAAAAGCGCGAGTGATACTGCCTCACCGTCGCTTTCCCTTGCTGTAGTCCATGCATTTCCCTCCGAGCAATATCTACATCTACCGTAGATTTAAAGCAAGCGTCCATAGCTTTGATAAATGCATCGGAATCTTTGAGGGCAGGGTCTTTTTCGCGCCACAAATTCCGCAGCCACGCTTTTGCTTCCCCATGCAAATGAGTGATTATGAAGCCCACCTTCTCTTCCTCATCTCTAAAGTCTTTCCGAAGCAAATTGAGCGCGTAAACCACGTCAGCTCTGAAGTTAGGGTATTGCTGCAGGTTCCCATCAAAGTGCGCCACCAGGCTGCCCCCCCTCTTCCCGAGGCCAACTCCCTCCGGTTTGGGTCCTGGCAGCCCCTCTTTCCCCCAACGGTCCCACCTGGCTTGCAGATCCCGGCAGAGCGCTACTGCTTCTTCTTCTCTTTTCCTGGATGCTGCTACTTCCGCGTAAAGCGTCGTGACTGCTTCTTGCAGTTCTTTCACCTGGCTCTCTGTAGTCATCTTTGCCTATCTTCGTGAGCTCGCAAAACACCAAGTCTTGCCCCTCGCTGCACCAACTCACGCTGCGAGGTTTTTATGTGAGACGGAGCATACTGTCAGGGCTACCCTAGGTCCCAGCTCACAAAGGACCAACGCTGCTTCGTTGTTAAGTATAAAAGCCTTTATTGAAGTTCAGTTTCACTTCCAGAGCCGCAGCGCGCAGCCCCACGTCTAAAGTGTCAGACCACTGATGCTCCGTCTGAGTCTCCTCCCCCTTGACACCAATTTAAGAGTCTAGCCTTGCTCCACCTTCTCCGCTGCTCCTTCCTCCTCTGGGTCCGCCTGCCCGCCGGGGTTCCGCCCTTTCTAGCCTCTTCTCCCGCTGATTCCCCTGAGCCTTCTCCCTCCCTCCGGCGGGCTTTAGGAGCTGGTTCCCCATCCGGGTCTCCTGCTGTTCCGCGCGCCTGCACATTTGAACTTGGCGCGCGCGCCCAGCCAGCAACTTTCCTCCTGACCGTTCCACTGCTGCTGTCACTGCTTCCCCCATCGGGGGGGCTAGCTGCAACTGACCTCCCCTCCGTTGGAGGCGTGGTCAGCCCTGACTCCCTCTCTGGAGGAGACACTGCTCCTGACACATGTGACTCCTCCCCCCCACTACGCTCTGGTGGGGAAACTGGTCCTGATCCTCCACTGCTGCTTTGGGGTTCCCCTCTGGCTCCTTGTTTCTGGTGCGTCCCCCCTGGGACCCCCCTTGCCCTGACCATCGGCGCCCCCTTCTGGGAATCTTCTGATTCGCTGGAGAAGCTCATGGAATCTCTCGGGCCACTGTCATACTCCCCTACGCTGCCCTCGGATTCTTCCCCTTCGCTCTCCCAATCCTCTCTCCCCAGTGCTCCTGCTCCTGATTCCCTGACATCTGTCCTTGTGGCAGAACTTTTGCTCTTATCTTTCTGAAATTTGGCAGGCTTTATCCTCTCAGAAGCGGCAGCCGTGATAACAATTTATATCCAATTCTTGCAAAAAATAAAATAGAGACTTAAGAAACACACACATTAAATGCTTCCTACATAAAAACTCCTGGAGTTTTCTGCCTAAAATTTTGCTGGCTTAATCTATTCCACAGCAATTCTTCTGCCTGCAAATTTCATTCGCTTTTGTGCAAACCAAGTTATATTTTTAGATTCTCCATTATAGGCAGTAAGGATGAAACAAATCTTTGGATTTTCATTATTTGGACCTGAATAATGAATCAAATCGGAATGATATAGAATAGATCCAAAAGAAATTGGGCTGCTTCTGGATGCTGCATATCAGGCCAGTGCAGAGCTTGTCTGAGGCTCAGGGCAGGAGTCTTGTTAGCATAAAGTTATAAACTCAAACAAAAAAAGCTGGTGGGCCCTACCTTCCGGCTTAGCCCTCCAGGGCCCAGGGCAAGTGTACCCAACTGCCCCCACCTGTGCACAGGCCTGCTGAAGATAGAGATACAAGGTGACTCATATGGTTGCTGAACACCCGTCATAAATAAAATGGGGAATGCAAAAAGGACAGGGAAGGAGAACTGTAGGAAGGGAGAAGTGTTGATACAATACTTCTGTTAACAACTGAAGTTATGCTGTTTGCCTAAGCATTTAACAGGGTGATCAGCTGGTTCATGCCATCAGGTTAATAGAGACAAACTGCCATCTATTTAACAGTCTCTCCATAGGGTATTCTTCACTACTGACAAATGTCAGGAACAAAGATCAGCCAAACAGAAAGTCATATTTTGTTGTTTATGAAACAACAGCCTTTCATCAATTACAACCATTGTCATATATTTTAAAAGGCCTTTGAAATAATAAATATAAAATAATGTGTGATTTATAGTTGCATTATACTTTCATAAAGCTCTTGGTGGAATGTATACTGTTTTTATCCATGTTGCTTTTATAATTACTGTGCTGCTTACCACAACCAGTCTTTCTTAATGGCCTGTGGGCATTTAGGACTTGTTCAGCTCAGGTTTTTAAACTGGGTGTGTGTGCGTGTGTCACGGGGCTGCCAGGGAATGCCCCGGAGCTGAGGGAGGGGGAAGAACAGGAGCCTTTAGAAAAGACAGGAGAGGGAGAGGAGGACAAGCAAGCGGAAGGAACTCAAGTGGCAAGGATGCTCCCGGATGCTGCAATACCACTTGACCAGTTCAGGGACAGAGGGAGATTCAATGCGTATTCCTTCAGCACAGGACAGGAGGGGGTTAAAATGTAGGGAACAAAGGAGGCGCTTGGGGCTTCCCAAGCTCTTCTGCTGGAAGAGGAGCCGAAAGCTCCCACTTCCTGGATCTGCTACCGAGGATTAGGACGCATGAAGCTATGTTCTGTACCTTGTAAATATGTATGTAAATAAAGACTGTAAATATATCTCTGAGTGAGCAGAGGTATTCCTTGAGAAAGGCTTCCAGACCCATCATAGGGGGATATATATATTCTGTCATGAAGAACTCAGTTCGTCCAATTTAGCATATTCCCCAGTGTACCTTCCCCAACCTGGTGCCCTCCAGATAGTTTAGTCTTCAGAATTCCCATTAGATGTGCCGGCTTATAGTTCAAAACATTTGGAGGGCACCAGATTGGGAAGGCTGCCTTAAATCAAACTCTAATGATAGATAGTAAAATGGAGATTCTCTATTTCCTTCTTTTGCTCCATGATACATAGAAAGCTGTTTGGAGTGTGGTGTAGTGGTTAAGAGCTGTAGTCTCGTAATCTGGTGAACTGGGTTTGCGACTCCACTCCTCCACATGCAGCTGCTGGGTGACCTTGGGCTAGTCACACTTGCGTGTTGAGGTCCCCAATCCACTCCCCAAAATAACTCACAACGGAGACGTAATTTTTGTTTAAGATTTTTGGCATGATTTTGGCCACAACTTTATTAAAATACAAACTGTGAGTGGTTGTTTAGGCATTGGTTAAGACTATCTGTCCCCCCGCCTGGGGACAGAACTGACTTCCGGGCACCACCGAAAGACAGTGCGGGGGAAAGCAAGTCAGGGAAGAATTGGAGCTGAGACACAGACCCTCAACTCTCACCCGCCTGCTCCCCGAAGGCTTGCCGGCCCTAGTCCCATTCCAGGGATTGGACGAAAAGATGGCAAGCCCCAGGATTCCTTTAACGGAATTCCCTTTCCGCAGCAACCATGGAGGGGCAGGCCCAGCCTATCCTAACCCCTCCTCCACCAGATTTATAACCAATGCCTAACCACAACCTTACAAGTTGTGACGATTTGCTACGCAGTAGGCAAAAACCACCCAGCCAGCCAATTTGCCAGGTGGAAAAATTCCTACCAGGCCCCTGCTCAAAGGCAGACGACCCCATGACAGGCATAGCAAGGTCAACGCAACAACCCCTTATTCTAGGGCGGGTGGGCGGGTGATCCGTTGCACGCAGCAAAAGAGAAAGTAGAAGGCTGCGTGCAGAGTATTTAAACCTTTTACCCCTCCCACCCAAATTGCAACATAACTTTTCCCCCAGCAACTCGGCAATCCAATCAATGCCCCCTGGCCATCTTGGAGAACTTACCCAGCAACAAAGGGGGTGGCTCAGTAGACCCCACCGCAACACGTGCTCTCCCTGAAGGAGAACACGCTTTGTCTGAAGTCTCTCAGCCCCACTCACCTCACATGTGTTTGTGGTGGGGGAGTAAGGGAAAGGAGAATGTTAGCCACTTTGAGACTCCTTTGGGTAGTGATAAAGCGGGATATCAAATCCAAACTCTCCTTCTTCTTATACTAGGTCTATCTGGCTCCAAATGTTCTACACTGACTGCCACCAGCAGGGCGGCATCCTAAAACCCCCCAGGGTTTTAGACAGAGGACAATCAGTATAGAGATGTAGAGATGCCAGGGACTGAACCTGGGACTGCGCGCTAACATGTGTTTTGTCACTGAGTTATATGATAGTTTCTCAGGAGAAACAACTAAAGAATTCTGTTTCTTACCAGAACATAGCTTACTTTAAAGAAATGTTTCCACATGCAATTACTGTTGGGATATGTGACTGTAATAAAAAGAGATAAAGACACAAAAGGGGAAAGATGCAACAGTGGTGGTGGCAGGGTCAGGATGCTATTCCTGAGCACCTAGCCCACATGCCAAATCCCTGGTTCTGCCTTATGTTTGTGTGATGGAGCCACAGTCTAATAGATGCCGAGGTGCATAAAGACTCAAGCAATGCAATTGTTGCTCCAGAAATGGTGATGATTGTGTGGATCAGGCCTAAGCACATTAGACACAACACACCTAGATCCCTATTCTACTGTGACATTTCAGTGTGCAGTTGTCAGTTGTGGTCTAAGGTGGGCGAGAAGCATTAGAAACAACACAATCCTGCTGCCCATAGGTTTTACAGAGAGCTGTGTTTGCAGGAGCTGGGGCTGTAAAACTTATCTGACTTCCCTCTGGCCTAGTCACAGCTGCATATTGGGATGGAGAGGAAGAGAGGTGAGTGCTGCAGACATGCTGGCAGGAGCACTGCGCTGGCTCTCTGGTGCATTTGCAATGTGCCTCCTCTCCCCTTACCCATCCCAGGATGCAGCATTGACTTGGCAGGGGTGCATGTGTGTCAAGTAAGTAGCACAGCTCCACTATGCCACCCCCTGCCACATGTTTGCAATCTGCTCTTGATTCAGTGATTCTGATATTGGGTGTTTTCACTACTTTTGTTCCCAAATAAAACTTACTGAAAAGCAGGGTGGGGGAATCACAGCCCACAATCAATATTGCCTCCATCTCAAAGACACCAAATTGCACATAAATAGTTTGTTTGTAGCTTGAACTGAGCTGAGCTGAAGCACCGGCCTCCAATTTCCATTTAGTAGCCTCAGCCAGCTTTTCGCCATGACCTGAGTGTTTAAACACTGTTGTTCTGTTTCATGTATTATTATTTCTTCTAGCCGTGTTTTGGTCTGTGTTGGCTGTTTCTTTCCTGACCTCATTTGCTCTCTTGGCTGCCTACATTGTCGACTGCTGTGCTTGCTGGTTGGAAAGTCTGTTGTTGCAGTGACAGATTTCCCAAACAGATTTCTGACTGACTACTTTGCCCTCCTGGATGCCTTTCTACGATGCTCTCTCTGGATTCAGAATCTTCAGTACTGAACCGATGTAATCACTGCTGTACTTAATTCCCCCAGCATCCTTCACTGCAGTGTATTTTGCTCATGGAATGAGAACATATAGCACATTTGTTGCTTTTGACTAAATATATCACACACAATTATTCCACAACAGCATTTGCTTGATTGTATCCAATGTTGCAGCCCCTCCAGATGTGTCTTTTATTTATTGTTTGTGTTCATGATGGTTTGGAGGTGGTTATACTGCATTCAGGACAACTTTCACTTGCAAAAGTTTCAGGCTGAGAATACTGCTCCATTTCCAGTCAATACATGTCTTGTAATTTTCTGTTGATATCCTGTAACTTTTTATACCACAAATGGAAGGTGTTCGGAAATTCAATTTCCCCTGGAAGAAGAGAGGGCTTTAGATGTGGATGTGGGACAACAACAATGTTTGCTCCACAGCAAAAATACAAACAAACAGAGAAGATGCTCACCAATGCTGGTTGGTCAGGTGGTCTAGTCACATGGTTCACAGGAAACGACGATAGTTTCATGGAGAGCAAGCATTTACCTACAAAGTGACTAGATTTGCAGTCCATGCAGTTTCACAGCAAATAACAAGCCTTCAAATACGAGGGTTAATTCGGCACATGTGGCTTCTACAGATTTACTAGCGTCGAGTACCTGGTCTACTTAGTGCTCATGTGCAGAATGTCTTTTAGCATTCTGAGCCACCGACGAGCTACATGGGAAGAATGTTGCTCTAATTATCATACAATTAAGCTCTGTAAGATGGACTAATTCATATACTGACTGCCATGTGAGTATTGCGCCACCCCAATCTCCAAGCAGTATGAGATTCCAGGGTTTCCATGTGCTTACCCAGGATCGTGTTTCCTTTTAGATATGAGACACAGTGGTGACTGTGAATATACAGTTTATTTATATATATATACAAACTGAGCCTATGAGGGAGGGGTTCACAGCATTAATGTTCCAAAAGGGTTTTGTTCCTCCCAGTCTTGGATTCAAACAGAAATCAGACATTGCTCTCAAATGTTGCTCTGACTCTCTGTCCAGCTTGTCACATCACTGCAACCCAACTCTAAACTCTGCTCCGTCCTTCTAACTAACCGCAAGCTGCCCCACCCATTTGCCATCTCACACAGAGCCCATTTCCTTCGTTTCTCTTAATGGCCCATTGCCCAGGCTATCATTTCAACGTAGCAAGCTAGCCTGGCTTATATTTTAACACTTGCCGGATCCAGGGGTTAGAAGGATCTCACATAGAGCCTAGTTCCTCTGTTATACCCTCATAACAGTATAAAGTTCAGCAACCTTACCAACCATGGCTGCTTTTTTCAGGCTTTTATGGGAAGAGGAAAGTCCTAAGACATAGGCCCATTCAGGGTTAAAACACAAAAGAGGTGTTCTTTAAGAATGCTATGGCAATACGGCACGCTTGATTCCTGATGCAGATAATGTCACGTTATCATAAATCAATGAAATGCAGTGAACTGCCTCTGTGTAGAATCCTAAAGGCTGCAGTTCTATACTCACTTGTCTGGGAGTTAACCAACAGGGCTGACTTTTTAGGAAACATGCATAGTATGCATAGAATAACAAAGTTCACAGGTAGGAGAAAAATGGCTTTCATGGTGTCTGTGTTTATAAAGAAGGTAACTATTATCCATACCAATAGGTAAATAAAATACTCAAGTTCTTTGCTATAAGAAGAAGGAAGCCGAATGAGGGTATTGTTGTGGAAGGACACAGGGAGATTTATATTCCAAGTTGTTTTGAGAAAATCCTAAAATAGGTTTGTGGCCAGCAAAAAGTCTCAGTTTATAGATTTGAGCAAAACCACCATACGATTTTGCCATGAGATGGCAGTATTATGTTGTTGCTTCCTTAATTATGCAACTTACGGCTTGATTGCTCCATGTGTAATTTAGCTTGTAAACATCTGGTTTTGCCGTTATTGTTAGACCTTGTAGTTACTGACCAATCCATCCCCATACAGAATCTGTCCAAGTCTCCTATAAAGAGTAATGCTGCATGCACCAGGATTCACCCTCACACTCAGGAAACATTCTTCAGTTGCTCAGAGCGCAGAATGGGGAAAAACAACCCCTCTGCATGCAGATCAGGCCAGGAGCATTTTGGCCTATGAAACTGTTGACGCACACTCCAGCTTTTATAGGGGTGACTATGTTGGTAGAGACATGCAAGCTTTCCAGTCTAAAGAAAACCCCCTAACACTCTCCCAATAGTGCTGTTACTTTTTGAATCTGATCACACAAGCACAAATTATGTGTTGCATGCAAAATATAATTTAAAAGCTGAGCTCTGCTTTAGTTTTCATATTCAGTGGACGATAGTGCTTGCTTCTTAAAGGTTCCAAATTTATGGATCTGTAGCCGTTTTTAGATTATTAACTTTTAATGATTGCATTTTCTTTAAAAAACCCCAAACCCTATATTTAGGGAAATACCCAGGAAGATAAAAGCTAGCAAAAATAAAAATAAAAATCTGAGTCAACTATAGGTGAAGACCCATGTTACATAGTAGTATTTTCGCCCCTCCTTTTTTTTAAAAAAAAGCAGGCATGTAGATGAGACAATTCATTGCTCTCACAGAACAGGGAGAGGTAATAAAATTCCCTCTTATCACACTGATTCTCCATTGAAAATTCCTCCCCCATAGCTGCCGATACAGCAGAGGTAGTCCTTTGGCCCAGCTGTCTGGGGCTGATTGGAGCTTGACTCCAATAACAATTGGAGGGCCTTTATCCTTGAGGTGGAGACACAATGAGTGACCCCCTCCTTCTGCAGTTGCTATCAATTCCCCCACTTCAGCTTTTACGAAAAGAAAAACACACTGGGAGGCCCAATGGGTTCCCCATGTAATAGGCAATTCGGTCCCCACTCTGTGTCATTAAAAAAAGAAGAGTGATTCTGGTGACTTTAAACAACAACATAAGAGTTTCTAGGCTGTAAGCTACCATCAGGACATGAAAGTAGAACTAATAACAGACTAGTATTTGAAAGCAGTTGCCAGAATGTTTTCTATATAGGAACACAAGAATAGCCCTGCAGGAGAAGGCCAGAGGCCCATATAGTCCAGCAGTGACCAACCAAATGCCCATGGCCAGCCTACAAGCAGGACCTGAGCACAACAGCATCCTCACCTTCTGAGGTCCAGTAGCTGTTATTCAGAAGCATACTGTCTCCATAGTCCATGAAGGCAGAGCATAGCCACTGATAGACTTGTCCTCCATGAATTTGTCTGAACCTCTTTTAAAAGCATCCAGATTGGAGGCCAACATGGCCTCTTGTGGGAGCAAAACTCATAGTTAAACTATGTGCTGTGTGAAGAAGTACTTTATTTTATCTGTCCTGAATGTTCCAAGATTCATCTTCATTCAGTGTCTCCAAGCTCTGCTATTGTGAGAATGGTAGGATGTCCTGTTGCTAAGGACTGTACATTTTGAGCCCAAATTATTCATTGCACATCAAGAATGGAATGTTAGGCAGGCTCTGGCCCTTCACCGGAAACCATCAGTTCCTTATTGCCATAGGCAAGAAACAGGCAAAACTATGTGTAACCCTTGCCTTAGACTGTCATTGAACTTGACAGCAATCATAGAATCATATGGGTAGAGGTACTCATTTGGCTTTAACAGCCAACTCTCATTAAGCAACAGATCTGAGGTGAAATTCTTCCAGAGAAGAACTTTCTGTCAAACATTTTGAGTATTTTCTCTTCTTTAACTCTTCCTGAATTAGTGGAAGAGTTTGGCAAGATAGCCTCCCCAATTTCACCACCCATGAAATGGGGCCCCAACAGTCAATCCTGCTTTAACATTGCTTAATCTAGACTTGTCATATGTCCGAAAATTCCCAGATATTGCTGGGATTTGCCCGTCGGAAGCAGTGTTCGGGCAGAAATCACTTAAATGTCCAGAAAAAAGATCCGGATGTATGGCAACCCATGCCGGAAGTGTAGATTTTGGCAAATTTCCTTAAAAATAGCTCAAAAGTTCTCCTTCTTCTTCTTCTTCTTCTTCTTCTTCTTCTTCTTCTTCTTCTTCTTCTTCTTCTTCTTCTTCCAAATCTCAACAACTTTTGTGTTCAGATTTTTGAAACATGGCAACCCTACCTAATCATATTTTTCAAATTGTTGAAGAAAGCAATGGGCTTGGTTCTTGCTCCTTACACTCTTCCTCTCTTAACCCATCATTTCCCTCACCCACCTATATGAGGTAATGACAATAGGGTTTCATATCAAGTGATATGAGGGGAGAACTTGGCAAAACGACAAATAGTATGGAGAAATCTGAGAAGCCATTTTTGTTTGGTCCTATTTAGCAATAATCCAATGCCAACTTTATAACTGAAAGTCAATGCTGTTCTCAACTGTTTAACACAGAAGTGGTTTTCTTTGTGTAACTGTGACTAATTTGCCCTTTTCTCTGTATGACTAGAAAGGAAGATAACACATTTTATACAACTCAGTTTTTAATTAGTCTGTTTTGGTATATTGAGGATTCTGTTTTCTTCCCTGACTGCTGACTGCATTCGGTTATTCCACAAGGGGTAATTGTATTGCAGCATCTCCTGTCCTGTCCCCAATTTATTATGTATATTCAATGAATGTCTAGATATCTGATGGGCAAAGGTACTCATCTGATGAGTCTATGGTACTGTGGCAGGTGGGCTAATTTTCCCCCTTCCTCGTGCCATTTTCCTGGTCTAAATCCCGCCCCCAACCATAAAATGTTGTTTACCCTTCAGTACTGTAACCCTGATCCAATTCAGGACTCCCTGCCCACCAACCCTCAAGAACTTGTACACAACTTTAATGACTTTATGCTATGAAGTGGTCTATAAATTAAATTAATTAAATTAAATTAAATTAATAATTGCAACAACTGTTAACATGGATCCCCTGACATCCTGTCTAGTTTGGTGCTTAGGTTATTTTAGAAGTGGTGGGAATGTATGCTTGGGTTAGTTCTTGCAGTACATTGAAGCTGGCTCTGCAATGGACAGAAAAGTGTAGGACTGAGTCGTTCACCTCAGACGGTAGCGTAGGCTGAGCAACACAATTTACCGGAACCTATCTGGTGACCCATAGTGTCCTGCAGTGCACACAAATCTAAGCATGGGTTCAATAAGTTGTTCTCTCCTTGTGATAATTGATTATGTAAGTAAGTGATTGAGTCATAACTATTAAAACACTCCCCCTATTTAAAAAGAAGCAATTAATGTAAATTAATATTCATGTTGTTCCTTAAAAAGGAAACAATGCGGCACATAACATTATAGGTGTGCTGGAGTATATGTAATTTGTCATTCATTAACACTCATTTTCCACCTATCTCATTGCTTTTAAGGCCTATTGAAGTTCTTCTGTCCCCCCCCTTTTTGCAATATTGTAGAGTTTCACCCACATGTTTCTGCCTTGCTGTTTGCTGTGTTCATAGTGCAGATTATGAAGCCCACGTTCTCAAGCCCTAGCATCTGTGTATAATAATAACTTTCATGGTAGACAGGGGTTGGTGGGGGTGGGGGTGGAATCTATATTTCCTCTCTACTAAAGCTTTATTCAAAGGTAAACATTAAACAGCATGGCCATAACAGTGAAGTGCTGCTGAAATCTCCTTTTGAAGGCTACAGAAGGGGGAAAAAATCCTTATTAAAATCTTTGCGTGCCTGCTGGCTATTGATTTTTATAGTTTTTGTATGCACCTTTGGCAATTTCTTTTGCATTTGATTAAAAATGATAGTCTTCCATCAGGCAGTTTTATTGCTTTTCATTAAGTTTCTTTAATAAAATGTGAGATGCTCAAAACCGGGGCAAAGCATCTAGGCTTGCATGCAAAATTTGGAACTGAAGATAAGAGTGGGGTGGAATTTGCAGAATGGCAGGGTTCAGTCCAGTGCTCAGGAGTGCCATCTCCTAGGGGCTGAGACCTTTTGGGGCCCCCAATATTTTTGGGAGGGGGAAAGCCCCACCCAATGTTCAAAGGGGTGGACAAGGCCAAGGGTGGAGTTGAGCGTGACATTGCTTCAGTGGCTGTCTCCATCTCCTCCCCCTGCTGCTGCTGCAGAGGGGAAGGAGTAGGAAAGCAGCCCCTGACTGCTGCTGGTGGTGGCAGCAGCAGGAAGCCCCACGGCCATTGCAGCCATGCTGCCGCCATATTGCTGCTGCGTTAGGCTCTGCCCCAGCTCCTTCCAACGTCCTGACATCACTTATTTTTCATAATAAGTGGCAGGGTGCTTAGTATGAAAAACAGTGATGCAGGAAGCTGATGCTCGATGCTGACAACAATTTTGCACAAGCCTACCTACCAGCCTGGGGTGACTTAAATATTTGTTCTTGTAGGCCATGAGTGAGGAACCTGTGCTCCTCCATTTGTTGAGCTACAACTCCCACTGGCCCCTGCCAGCATGGCCAATGGCTAGGAATGATGGGAGTTGTAGTCTTGAAACATCTGGAGGGCTATACACACTCCATCCCCATTGTAGGCTTTCAAGAAAATTGATCTGATACCTCTAAAAAGCACCCATGCTTCAATATGGTGCTAATAAGAAATGAAATTAAGTTTGTGGCATCAAGAGGATAAATAACCTTAAAGAAATGACACCAAATAGACTCCTTATTCCATGATACCTAATCCACTGTTTTCAATGTCTAGACCTGATTATTGCTCATAATTAAGTTCATTAGTACCTCAGAGCCCTATAAGACATTTGAATCATACTTGTTCTAATTAATATTTCTTCTTGAAAGCTGTTTAGAGTCCCCCCAAACTTTCTGAAATGGACTGGTAATTGCTGCTTTAAATTTGCCAGCTGTGCAAACACATAGCTACGAGGACACACGAGGGCTTTCGCAGACGCAGTGCCACATTGGATCGGTTAATTAACTATTTGCATGCTGCTGAGACATTTAACTTACAGGTGCTCTCAGACAATCATCCCCTTTCATTTTATATTTACTCCATGAGGGATACCATTTGAGGTTTCGGCAGGAGAGTTGGGACTACAGAGAAGCTGCTGTCAAATGACAATATATTTTAAACTAACATGTTATTGAAGATTTCATTTTTTAATCATACATACCACACCCTTTCCCACCTCCTCTTTCACTTACCCATTGCTATAACATATAAGGAACTCATCTGTTAACAATCATTCTGATTTTTGGAGGGTGGGGTAGGGTGGGGAATGGCACCCACCACAAAAAATCCAGCCGCCATTGGGGTCTGCAAATATAGAATTCTCTGGAATGAAGCAAAGTTTGGAGCATTGGAGGGGGTTGGGTTGTGGCTATCAGGAGCAGCCACAGAAATCAGCTGTGCTGCTGTTAGCAAAAGTACCCGCAGAATCAATAAAAAGCCCAGGAAAAATGAATGTAACACAACCAATGCCTAAAAAGTGAACAACAAAACGAAAGACGACCTTTATAAGAAAACTAATGGAATAACAAACTGAAACAAACCTTGCATGCCACTAATATATGTATCTGTGAAATCGTTTTTAATTTTGCAGCATCTGGATCGTACATAGGAAATATACTGTGCTTGCTATCCTGCTGGATTCAGAGCTCCTATTAGTACTTGCTGTTTCCTACTCCCAGCCACCCCCTTGGTCACTCTTTCAGTAGACTTAGTTTAGTATTAATCAGCGTGGAGTTTGGCATGTTTACTTCAGTCTGCATGTTGTTTTTAAGTGGCTATGTGTTTCCTCCCTCTAGCTTTCCAAGATATCTAGCTGCGAATTGTTGCCTTGCATTTGGCTTGGCAGCTGACTTCACAATACTGTGTGCAGCTCCTCCCCCCCCCCACAAAAAAAGAATGTTCCTTGAGTCTCCCAAGTCATCTCCTTCCTCCATATTATTTTTAAGGTCAAGGCAGGTTATAGTTTCATGTTATAGTAGGAAAGTACGTCTTGAGATTTCCGCATGTCCTATCTTGAAAGCTGCACTTCCTTGGCATAGACCTAATCTGTACAGTCGGCTGGAGTTTTCCCCCTAGAGTTTAAGCACCCCCCCCCAGTATCCACCACATCACTGTATATGAAATTAACTCTCTCTCTCTCTCTCTCTCTCTCTCTCACACACACACACACCCTACAACAGTTGAATGGTAGGGTAGTTTGCTGTTTAGTGATATGACACCACATCCACGAGAGGCAGGGTATTAGCTGCTAAATAAGGACAACAAATTTCTCTTCCCCATGCTATCCATTATTAATCTGTGGGGTTGTCACCTGAAAAAGGACGACTTTAAGCTGTAATCCCCAAACCAGAATCAACAAGAAGCAATGAAATTCAACAAACGTGCAAACTGCAAAGCTTTCGTAGCAGTTGTGAACTAAAGCTACGAAACATGTAGGAGGATTTTGGCCATGGGGCATTGCTGAATAGTAAGAAAATAAGAAGAGCCCGGCGGGCTCAAAAGTCCATCTAACCCAACATCCTGTTCTCAGAGTAGTCAACCAGATCCATATGGGAGGCCTGCAAGCAAGACCTGAGAGAAACAGCACTCTTCCCACTTGAACTCTTGCCTCCCCTCAGAAAGGATATTGTAGAGTTGGTGGTGATTTCATTAACTGACAGGTGGCCAGGATCTACTCCAAGAGAAACATTCTATTAAATTGTGGCTATTATCTTTCCAGTCTCCATTTCCACACCTTAGCTCTGTTAGGTTTTGGAGAGATTTCTATATATCAGCAATTCAAAAACAGGGCAAAATAGGACTTTTGGCTAAGCACTGAACCTTACGTTATATCTTCAAGACATACAATCTTTTTTTTTTTAAGCTTTTATTTATACTTTTCAAGTTTATACATTTCATTAGTTTTACAATCAATTTAACATTTCAAAGTTTGACTTCCTTCCCTCTCTTTCTTCGTTTCCTTAAATTTATTTTTTTATATCTTCTGCATATGCAAATTCATTTAATTTGCTCATTTAATTATCTACTTTAAATATATACTCTTATGAAACTGCAGGTTATTACAATAATCCTGCTAATGTTCCTTTCTGTTTGCAATTTATCTGTAAATATTCAATAATTCAATAAACCATTCCATTCTTTTATAGAAAGTTATTTGATTTGTTATTCTTCCGGTAAGTTTCACCATTTCTGCATATTCCATAAATTTTTGTATCCATTCTTCCTTTGCTGGGACTTCTGCTTCTTTCCACTTTGGGGCAAGTAGCATTCTTGCTCCTGTAGTAGCATACATAAATAAATTTCTATACAATTTAGGTAGTTCTGTTCCTGTAATTCCAAAAAAGAAAAGCTTCTGGTTGCTGTTTTTTTAATAAAAGTTATTTCGAACATCCTTTTCAATTCATTGTATATCATTTCCCAGTAAACTTTAACCTTACCGCAAGACACCACATATGATGAAAAGAACCTTCTTTCTCTTTACATTTCCAACACCTGTTTGATTTAGATTTATACATTTTTGCCAATTTACTCGGTGTCAGATACCAACAATATATCATTTTCATACAATCAATAAAACAAGTCAATATTAGCATTGGAAAGTAAATATTTGTTCAGAACAAGAGATAGGCAAGTGAGGTTCCACTTGCACAATGGGGTCTCTCTGACCATCATTGAAGCCACCTGTGCCCTTCAACTCACTGCCAAGATCAAGGGACCCTCTGGAATTGCATCTGGAAAGGCTGCAACGGGATGTGTAAATGTCTTGTAGAAGTGAAAGTAGTTTTTCACCAACACAAAATATCTCTGGATCCAAGTCATTATTTAGAAAAATATTATTCAGAGCGTGACTATTTAATATGGTTTACTCAAGCCCAGTGCAATGGTTTTCAGAGTGCATCCATTTTGTGTGCAACAAATTGAAGCTGGAACAGCAACAGCCCCTACAGTTTAAGACTATACACCAGCAGCATGGGATCAACTGGGAACTTGAAGAGACTGACCTACTGTCTCACACAGTTACAATGCATCTGTGCATGCTAGGTAATGACCGCTCCCCGCTTAAAATGGCGGGCGCCCTTTGCGTGGACGCGCACAGCCCTAGATCTGGAGCTGCCCCATCAGCATAGGCTTGGCTTTGCCTTCCCTCAGGTGGGATACCTGGAGGTCTCCGCCTACCTCAGTCAGTTGTCCAATCCCACCTGGGGGAAGTGTTGCCAAGGAGACCAGCCCAGGTAGGGGAGGGATTACCTGCCCACACAATAGAGGGAGGATCTTACCTAGGAATCCTCACTTGGCTCCAGAGCTTCTCCCACCCTACCCACCCTCAGTTAATGTAGTTTAACTTTTCTTCATAGGTTTTGCAGGTTAACTTTTCTTCACAGGTATGCGGGTGCTGCTACGTTAAGGTCGCTGTTAAAGGGCCGGAAAGGAATTTCCCTGCATTGGCAGGTTTCGCCTTTCCCGTAGCAAAACGTCACAACTTTGGCGGTATCAGGCCTTGGGCGGAATCCTTTAGTCCATCTTCCTCTTTGCGGCGGCGATACCAGGGTTCCCCATTAAAGGGGTTACTGAAGGGAGGCTTTGACCATACGCTGAAAGGTCGTCATTGCTCTCCCCTGCGGCGGCGGCGTAACGGGGGCGGCTATCTCTGCTTGAACATATGTTCTCCAGAGCCGGCCCATCCCCCACACAAACACTGGATAACCCTGATGCTCCCTAGGTCCCCGGCTGGGGACTGGGGAGGGAGAACGCCCAATGCCTGAGCCAAGGTCTACCCACATTTGAAATTTAATAAAGTTGTGGCCAATTTAATCGCATAGCACATTGTCTTGAGTCGTTATTCCACATGACGGGGGGGACCGCTCGGGATCCGGGGACTCCGCCTGTCCACGCAAAGAATTACTACCAGCACCCCTCAAAACAGTATCATTTATTTCCTGCTTGAACTGCCTCCCTAGGCTTTATGAGACACAGACAGAATTCTGCAATCACAAGGCCCCAAGGCGGGAATACACTTATTGTGTATGCTATCTGTCTCATGTCCTTTGGGAGATTCCTTTGCAGATTTTTTTTTAAGTCATCCTGCAAGACTCCGTCAAAGGAATGACTGCATATATCTACGGTCCTTTCAAGCAGCTGTTACGTTTCAGATCTGTTACAGAATTCTTATGACAATTCAACTTGAAATTTAAATCCAGCAGGTGGCCAGCTAGTACTTTTTATATGGATATTTGCTGTGCTGATTACTGTGTGCTCCACCAGCACTCTGGAGACAGGAGGGCTGATTGAAAAACTTATTGCTATTAGCAAAACACTAATACTAAGGTAAGAATTTACTGAAGCTGGAGAAACCATCATGGCCTAGAGCTAGGATCTTCTTTTCTATATAAAGTCTCCTCCACCTGTCTCTGGCAGTGTCTCCTTATATATTCTTTTGTCTGAAACAGGGCTGAAATGGTACCCCAGTCCTACTAGCGCCAACATTTTAAAGAGTCTTGCTGCCCCATTCAGACCCCAGTTCAGCTCTCCCACTCTCATGCTGCCACCTGAAGCAGGTCACTTCAGTCTCGTGAAAACAACATGCACACATTAATCACATTAGACAAAACTGCTTTGCAAAAAATATGTAAAGGTAAAGGACCCCTGACAGTTAAGTCCAGTCTCAAATGACTCTGGGGTTGCGACACTCATCTCGTTTTACTGGCCGAGGGAGCTGACGTTTGTCTGCAGACAGTTTTTCTGGGTCATGTGGCCAGCATGACTAAGCTGCTTCTGGCGAAACCAGAGCAGCACACGGAAACGCTGTTTACCTATTTATCTACTTGCACTTTGACGTGCTTTTGAACTGCTAGGTTGGCAGGAGCAGGGACCAAACAACAGGAGCTCACCCCGTCACGGGGATTCAAACCACCGACCTTCTGATTGGCAAGCCCAAAGCTCAGTGGTTTACACCACAGAGCCACCCGTGTATATGATGATAAATTCACACTAAAATGTGAATGAATTTTCATGAAGGCTTAAAAAAACAAACCCACACCACAAACTGGGAAAATGTGGTGACCTGACCTTAATGCTGGAGAAATGAGAAAATGAGAGAAATTTTCAGGTTTTCCCATTCCTGCTCCTGGTTCATCGGGATGACAGTCTTCTGTGCTGCATACTTGTCTCCCAGCGCCACAGGTGAGATGAGCTCCTGTTGGGTCAGGAGGAGACAGAAGCAGAGGCGCCAACTTGAATAAAATATTGAGGGGTCCCAGTTAAGTCCCGTCTCGCATAATCAATCACAAGCACACACACCTTTTGAATGGCAATGCCCATCAACTGCCCCCCCCTCAAATGCTTAAATTGGGGTGTGTGTGTGAAGTGACCTCGGCCCCTAGGAGTCAGCTCCTATTGAAAGAAGGGAGGGAAATGGAGGCAACTATATATATAAAAAATGGAGTATGAAAGAGGGAAGATGGGGAGAGGCACAGAAAAAGAACAGGAAGTGACATGCAGGGAAAAGAAAAGAAAACAGGAGGAGATAATCTTTGCTATTAGCAGAGGTTTTCAGATGTAGGGAGAAACAGCTTTCCCAGAGATCACTGGTCAGTTTCCCCAACCTCCTCAGTGACTACAGGAAATGTAGTCTCTAGCACCACTTACTTGACCAGAGAGTTTGGGTCTGTACTAGACTCTGTGCTTGGAAGTCAAAGGAGGAAGCTACACCTTCCTTTGTGGTAGGAACAGATTAGGAGAACTTCTAGAAGACCTGTTTCCCAAGCATTCAACCCGGTTATGTTTGCGCTAAGTTTGTGGCAAAGTTAGATGCCAGCTATTTAATGAGCATTCATTCTGGCTTATTTGCTGGGAGGTTAGATGATCTGTCAATATGGGTGTGGCTTGTCCTGTTTTGTCACCTGATGTGAAATAGGAAGTTGACGTCCTTGCTGCCCCCCCCCCAACTTCACTTACTGGGGTTGCGTGTCTGCTGTGGCATTGCTGGCTTCTGGTGAACTCTCGTGGATACTGTGAGATATCGCTGGAAGCCAATGCATGACCCCAGTGGTGGTGGGTGGGGTAACTGCAGGGGCAAAGCAAGTGTTATCTCACACTTTCCACTTGATTTCCCCACTGATTTTCTTATCACAGTAGGTCTGATATTTGGGGGGAAATTGGGTTTGTTTTTAAAGTACTGCAAATCAGCTTTAATTGCACAGTGGGAATTTGGGATTTAATCCCAGTCATCCAAAACATTTTGGAAGGGCATTTGGGTTAACTGTGACCAATAGGGAGGGAGTCCTGGATCATTCTCAACCATTAGTAGTTTGCGTATCCGGAATGAAGATGCTGGCAGCCAGGCAATCCTGCTCAGTTTGACTAAATGAAAGAAGTCTGATACAGAACCAATAGGGGAAAGTACTTTTTCTAGGCCTAAGAGAATTACTGGAGGAGGGGAAGGAATACCTACCTAAATTACCTGCTTAACACCCCTTTTTGACTGTCGCATAATTCTAGGCATCATCCTTCAGCACCGCATGTGAACTGGATCCTTAAAAAAAAGCTGTAAGACTTGACTTCCCATGCCTCTAGAAGGCAGCTGTGAATTTAGGGCATTTCATCAAATTACTGCTCACTGAATATTTACGGTGTTGCTTGTAAGGGAATGTCTCTAAATTATTAACTCTCTCTTTCCACACACACTTTCTTCCTTATCAGTGTGCACTGGCTCTTTTATATATATATATAAAGCTAAGGCAAGGCTCTATGTGACTGCAAGTTCTTAGCATTCATATCCTCTTTGCCCAGATCCATATTTCACAAGAAAGGAGTTTGCAAATGCTGCAAGAGGGATGGAAGTTTTCACTCTGTTATCGCAGACTCCCACTCTTGGTACAGTCTAAAGTGTACGTAGATAAGGGGGTGGGGGGAAATATATCTGTGCAAGTTCCTTGCTTTCTGGAGCCAATACAGTGAGCCAGAATCATATGTGCTAGTTTAGCTGTTATCACAGACTTTCACTGCATGTACTAATTTCATGTACTCTGATATGTAGGGAGAGGAAGGGATGTAATGGCTTTTTCTTGAATTTTAATTCTCACAAGTAAATAACCAAATTAACAATGAATATGCAGCTACAATAGTGAACCGTAGGTAGTTTGCATGAGAAATGATCAATACTAGATTATAAAACAACTAAATGTTGAGTAGTAACAAAGAAGTTTGCTTCACTCTAGGAAGGAACTTTTAATCTCAAGGCTGCACATTGTGTATAATATTCAAATTAATGCAGCCATGCTTCTTCTCTTATTGGAAAATCCCCCCCTCAATTGCAGATTGGTCAGTTACAAGCAAATGCAAGGCAGCCATTTCATGGGTGAGTAATACCACTGAATTACCATGTGGCTCAAAGCCCCAAACCTAATTTTGGCAGTTTAATAACAAGTGTATTACAAACCATCTTGCATATGCAATCACAAAATATATGTTTAAAATATGATGTGCCTGATTCCCACTGATAGAAACTAGCAGGCAACCCTGATTAAGTCTCCTGATTAATGGAGCTCTATCCTCATGCATATTATACACATGTATTCAAAATAGAAATATACTATATGTTGAGGTGGAATAAAACCCTATTTTAGGCATCCATGTTAGAAGAATGCATTCATATGTGCACAGACACCAAGCTACTCCACTTGCAATTATTCCTCATTGTGATGCTACCACTGCAAAATGTGGTAGATGAAATAACGGTGGGTTTTTTTTTGTTTTTGTTTTTTTTAAGCAACAGTTCCCTGTTATTTGTGAAACTCTGCCTTCCTAACTTGAATCTGCTATGGCAAATCTCTTTCCAAAGAAGGCAGATTTTATTTATTTATTTAACAACATTTCTAACCTCTTACTATTTTAAAAGTCTCTCTGTGGTGTACACTATGTCTGAGTATATAAGAAGATTGTAAGGTTGTTGTCATGCTGCAGTTTGCATGGCAAAAAATAACAGCTGGCAGGCAGCCCAGGTAGGCAGGATGGAGCAAACAGTGGGCAGCCTAGGCAAGCTGCAGAGGACCAGGCAGACCAGGCTGTGACAGCTCACCAGCTGCCATCTTGCTATGCTGCTGCTTCCCACCTCACATCTTTCTCCCATTCATTCTGCTTCCTGCTTGTAGTGGGTGGTGGCGGTGGCAGAAGTAGTGAGATGAAGGGTAGAAGCAACTTATATCCTTCACTTCCCTTTCTGTTGATGCTGCCACCACTACTATTGTCACTGGTGGGGGTGGCAGAGGCAGATTTAGGGCAGCATGACTGGTTCCCTCGCACAGGGTGCAGGAGCCAAGGGGCCTACTTCCCAATTCATTCTCAAAGCCTAGGAAACACTGGGATTTGGGAAGAAGACATGAAAGCTTTGATAGGGTCCTAGAGTCCTCCTGCCTGCTTCCCAAACCCTACTTGGCACTTGGCCAGCTTTGGAAAGGATGCAAAATACCAAATACAGTGGTTGAAAGAGACATAATGCCCTGTGCATAAAAAAGGGGAAAAACCTAGGTGTGCATGTTCAGAACATTTTTTAAAGTTGAAATATTTTGTGTTTTTATGTTTCCCAAATGTTGCTGTTAACACCTAATCCTGCTGAGGAATGTGTAGTCTGACAGCTTGTTTTTAAATGTTGCTTTGTTTTCGTTTTGTTTTTTAAAAATGTATTCTCTCTTTCTCGGTGATTCTCACTTTTTCTTTGACACTCTATTATATTAAGTTTAGGATTCTGGTTATGTATGCTACAGTAATTCTTGGAAAATCTCATGTCTGAATGACATCTGATAGTGGCTGAATGACAGAGAAGTAACTGTGCAAAGGCCCCCTTGACCTTTCCACTAAGTTCAACTGTTATATCAGTGCCCTACTGAACCGTAAAGCACATCTGGGGTCATGAAACTGGTGGATCAAATTGGTGGAAAGTGCTCTAAAATAGAGCATCTGACTTAGAGACATCATGTCTCTTCCCCAGCCCCTTCCAGAAACCTCTCCTTGTGGTAAAACTACTCAAGAAATCTCTGTCAGCTGCATTTCTGTGATGCAGAGTTAGTACAAGTGTTTTGCCACTCTCTTTGGCATTATGTAGCACAAGAAGACCTTAGGATAACCTGAGATCTGTATGCTTAGTTTCTCTGAGAAGAAAATAGCAAATAGTAATAATAATAATATTTTTTTATTTGTACCCCACCCATCTGGCTGGGTTTCCCTAGCCACTCTGGGCGGCTTCCAACAAAACATTAAAATACAGTATTGCATCAAACATTAAAAGCTTCCCTAAGCAGGGCTGCCTTCAGATGTCTTCTAAAAGTCTGGTAGTTGTTGTTCTCTTTGACATCTGGTGGGAGGGCGTTCCACAGGGCGGGTGCCACTACTGAGAAGGCCCTCTGCCTGGTTCCCTGTAACTTGGCTTCTCGCAGTGAGGGAACCGCCAGAAGGCCCTTGGCGCTGGACCTCAGTGTCCGTGTAGAACAATGGAGGTGGAGACGCTCCTTCAGATATACTGGAATGAGGCTGTTTGAGTCTGAAAGCAAGAAGGGGTCTCTGCATCAGAAAAGGGTGACACTTAGAACTTACCATTTTAACATCAAGGATTGAATGCTGCAATTCATTTGTGTGTGTGTGTGATGCTGCTCTTCAAGTCTTCATAGTTACATAATGTTGCAGTCCATCTTCCTGTTACTACTTGACTGTGCTGGCATTCCTGCTCAAATTCTTACAAGCAATGGTGCTATTAGGATTTAGGACCCAAATCCATATAGCACAGGGCCCCTCTAAATGATGCCAGTCAACAGATGTCATGGTGTTGGGAGGCACAATGGGAGTAAACCACAGCAGTATTTGGAAGGAAAACACTACTCTAGCAGCCTGTCATGTTCCCTGATTGATTGATTGACTGACTTGAAATGTTTCCCCAAAATGAGAGGGGCATTGAACTGAGCCAAACACCACCTTCCAGGAACATAATTCTGTTTCTTTCCATGTCTGCATTATTTGTGATTTTTTTAAATGAAAATTTTCAGTATTTTGAATATATTCTAAAAGGAATCTCTTTTTCTGAATATATTTCTCTCTCTCTCCAGGCACCCATTTGTGTCTGCATTCTGTTCTCAAAATCCACATTTTTGCAGACAGTTTACCCCCAAATATACATTTTGGCAGCATTTTTGAGCCAATAAATGTATTGCAAAATTCAGAGATGTGTGAAAGTTGAAGGACAACTGTTTTTCAATCTGTGTATTAGACCTGGAAATGTGAACCAGATTGGCTCAGTTAAAAATGTAGATGAAAAGAAATTCTCAAGTCTTCCTGGTGTGTGTTGGTGCAGAGTAGATTAGGGAATTGTGATTTCATGCCCATTTCCCCAAATGGCGACCATGGCAGCTTTGCCTCCCTGCACAGATGGCCTCTAGTTGGATTAGAGTGCAGGTCTAGAAACATTTGGTAAATTCAGGGTCTCCCTTTTGCTCCCTGCTCTCAAATTCATTTGTGCAGCTTTTGCTGGCGATGGCAAATTTATAGCTTTAGCATTCACTGCTTGGAGAAACAGGCCAAAAAGTTTGAAGCACCAAAGCCTGAAATCTCTAGTGAAATATCAGAACAGTTGAAAGATTAAGTTTCAGTGCT
Source organism: Podarcis filfolensis (assembly GCF_964270895.1). NCBI lineage: Eukaryota > Metazoa > Chordata > Lepidosauria > Squamata > Lacertidae > Podarcis > Podarcis filfolensis. The sequence continues at coordinate 26,255,926 of NC_139604.1, read as the reverse complement.
TCTTTCTTGGCCACTTCTCAAATGTATTTTCTCCTGTCAGGAGAAAACCCATCATGGAATGTTAAAACACATTTCTTTTTTACGTTAGGGAATCAGCTTTTAAAATGTTTCTCATCCACCTTATCTGCTGTCCCCCACCCTCCCTTCTCTGGCTGCAAGTCACTGAAAAATGAATATAATCTGAGTTGGCCACACTTTTGTTCCCTGTTCCTCTCTCCTCCCCCCCCACCCCGTTTGTCACTCATCACTCAGTGAACAAGAAATGTATGAATATTATTAAATCGCTGCTTCGGTCATTATGTATCTGAAGGAACAACTGCTTGAAATATTTGGGCAAAGGTTTTCTTTTATACAGAATGACTAAGAAGGATTTCAGAGATTAGCCCAAGAAGCATCTTAGAAAATCTAGCGTTCAGATATGGTAATGCCTTCTTTTCTATCATCATTATTCTCATCTTCGGGACTAGTTTTGACAAACTTTTCAAGTTTTTCTTCCTGGCTGAAAGACGTATCAAAGAGACAAACAAAACCCTATTTGCATGCAACTGGCAGTCTAAATGGTGTACAGAAATCAATCATGGGAACGTCTTTCATAAGTTTGCTAGGGCATGTATTACAATGCATGGGCTTGTATTACATTTGAAGTGGCAAGATATCGCTGCAATAATCGTGATGGATCTAGCGGTGGATAAAATGGTCTATCTCTGCTCTTTGTCACTTTCACATGTATTCACTCTTTAAACTGTTCCTTCTCATCCATGCATTAACCTGCAGGAATATGTGCATTTTTGCACAAAACTGTCAGCTGGAAGCATCATTTGTGGCCAGCAGGGTGTGTGATGCGGTATGTATCTGGGGTGTGTGGCTTAGAGGGCTATTTAAACCCATGCCTGCTTTCTCTCATCGTCCTTGGATTTCTAGCACTGACTTGGACCACTCTAGGTTGTTGTACATATCTTAGTGTGCCTATTTGTGTGGGGCTGAGTAGGATTTTTGTTGTTGTTCATTGTCAAATTGGCTCGGTCATGCAGGTTTTTTCACCTACTGCATGCAGTGGCTGTAAGGTAATGACTGTGGCCAAATTGGTAACATTGTCGGCTTTGGAGTTGAGGGGTGTTTCTTCCTGGCTGTGTGACCTGTGGTGCTGGACGCAGGAATCCTTGGGGACTCAGCTACCAGGGGTTGCATGGCCCTGTGGTGGGTCTGAGAAGTCTCCTAGCGAGGGCTCAGATAAGGAGTTATGCCCTTGTCAGAAGCAGAGTGGCTCACTCTAGTTTGGCTGAGTTATGGTTGCTCCCACATTCCATTTATCCTCTGCTGAGATCTACAATATTGTTGCCATATTTCAAAAAGTGAAAATCTGGACACAAAAGTTGTTGAGTATTTCCCCCGCCCAAAAAAATTGAAGTTTTTTTACTTTTTAAAAAAGGGAAATCGGGCTACCATACGCCCAGGTTTCCCTGGACCTTTTAGCCGCTTTTGGAAAAATCTGCCCAGACACCATTTTCAACAGATGAATCCTGGATATGTCTGGGAAATTCTGGATGTATGGCAGCCCTAATCTAGAATGATTTAAATGTGCCCTGGTTCAACCCCACATGTTGCCTCTTTTTTACTCATTCAGGTCACAAAAATACCTATTTCTACATGTTTTGCACTTAAAGTACGTATTTTGAGAACACATTTTCAAGTATTTATTTTTAACCAAGAACTCTGTTGGAACTAAAGGGACGCGGGTGGTGCTGTGGATTAAACCACAGAGCCTAGGACTTGCTGATCATAAGGTGGGCGGTTTGAATCTCCGCGACGGGGTGAGTTCCCGTTGCTCGGTCCCTGCTCTTGCCAACCTAGCAGTTTGAAAGCATGTCATGTGCAAGTAGATAAATAGCTACCGCTCTGGTGGGAAGTTAAACGGCGTTTCCATGCGCTGCTCTGGTTTGCCAAAAGTGGCTTCGTCATGCTGGCCACATGACCCGGAAGCTGTACGCCGGCTCCCTCGGCCAATAAAGCGAGATGAGCGCCGCAACCCCAGAGTCGGCCACGACTGGACCTAATGGTCAGGGGGCCCTTTACCTTTACTATTAGAACTAAATGTGTTGTGATCGTGGTAGTTTTCAGTCCCTTTCCTGATGATTCCCAACATGAAGTAGTCAAACTCTGGGTCGACATCTTCATGAAATTATCTGCCATAAGCCTGAAATCCCTTTCCTGGTCAGTCACTGCCAGCTGAGTCTACAACACAGTAAATATGAAATTGCGGGGGAAGGTGCCTCATAGCACATCATTTCACATTTGCTTTCATTGAACTGCATTTGCCATTTTAATGTCCACTCATCTAGTTTGGAGAGATCCTTTCTGAATTCTTTTATATTTCTTTTGTATGTCTATCTCACATACCTAAAGTATAAGAATTCCTAAATTGATATATCTGGACCAGTCAGAGAAAAGAAGACTAGATTGAGCCATCCCTGAACAGGGATGAGGTAATCTCTCAATTTGAGTTTCTCTTAGTTTGTGACTTTTTTTTTAAGTCCTCATGAAGATTCATCATCAGCTGCTCTCTCATGCTTGATATCTTGCTTCATCTTATTTACTGTTCTTAGTCTGTCTAAAATCCTTTTGTTTTGATTTTATGTTACATTTGTTGTATCATTGAAAATCAATAAAAATAGTGTTAAAATATGTCACGAGCATCTTAATGCCAGTGTCTCCTAACACTTTACCCATGTTTATGCATTTTTGTACACCTCACTTTGCTGGAGAACTGCATTGCAAAACTGAGAGAAATGCAAATTTTGAAAGGTGACTGTGTTTCTGTTTGAGCATTGTTTTGGAAAGTGCAAATTAGCTAAGTTTGCCTCTAAATGCAAACTGAATTGAAATTCTCTCCATCCCTAACTCCAAAGGACCTAGCTCAAGGGAAGCAACAACAAAACATCCCCTTTATGTACCCTGTATAAGCTTCCAGGGCATAGAGGGAAAGCTCTCAGTTGACTTTTCACAGGGCACTTCTGAAATTGTGGAGAAAATGGAAGAGAGTTTTTGAGAACCTCTTCTAGGACACATCTGGCGCATTAAGTGAGAGTTCATTCTAGTCTCACTGGAACTATGCACTGCATTTTAAATACATTTCAATCAAGTGAGGCCATATGTTTTCAGATTTGGTTAGATGAACTTTGCTGTATTCAGTAGCCCCTTTCCCCAGCATTTCAACTGTATTTTCTAGCTAAGGACAACTGAATTTTCAGGGAATAGCAAAGCATTTTACTACAGTACATTTTTTTTCTTTAAAAAGTGCTTAAATGAGTCATTTATTTGATTGGAACCTATCAAGCAAAAAAAGTAAAAAAAAATAAGTTGAATGATAAATTGTACTTAATAAGCTCAAAGGGGAAATAGGCAGGGATGAAAAGCAAGCTTGGGTTTTACCGTGTTCTTTAGATTCTCATTCTTTAAACAACTTTATTTTACAATGCATGGTTTGCTGTGTAATCCTTAAACCTAAAATGGATTAAGGTATATTCTGCCACATGTTTTAAAAAGGTCTGATTTTATGCTTCCTGCAGCACGATATGCTGAGAACTGAGACTACTGTCGGTAATCTTTGCATTTTAGAAAAATGGGCTGTGTAGCCAGATTGTGCTGTATCAATGCAGGTTATAATGACAGGCGAGGTTAGTGAGAAAGGTTGTAGACTGAGAAATCTTTCGACTGAAATCACAATACAGCAGGTATTGGCCTTCCTGGTGTTGCTGGATTGCAACTCTGGCCATCATCTCTGGCCATTGGCCAGGCTTGCTGGGGCTGATGGGAGCTGCAGTTCAGCAGCATATTAGAAGAAGAAGAAGAAGAAGAAGAAGAAGAAGAAGAAGAAGAAGAAGAAGAAGAGTTTGGATTTGATATCCCGCCTTTCACTCCCTTTAAGGAGTCTCAAAGCGGCTAACATTCTCCTTTCCCTTCCTCCCCCATAACAAACACTCTGTGAGGTGAGTGGGGCTGAGAGACTTCAAAGAAGTGTGACTAGCCCAAGGTCACCCAGCAGCTGCATGTGGAGGAGCGGAGATGCGAACCCGGTTCCCCAGATTACGAGACTACCGCTCTTAACCACTACACCACACCATATTAGGGCCAAGGATTCCCCACACCAGCCATACATACTCTGTCCATAAATTCCCTACAAGGGCAATTGCTCTCTGTTCCATGAGTATCAGAGGAGCACCACCACTAGGGCTCTGTCCTCTCTGCATGGCACCACCTTTCATCTACACTATCCCATCATTGGTTCAATTTCATTGTCAGTGCTCTTTGGGCTGTTTTTGGAATGTTTCCACCCCTCTCCTTTTGGCTTTGTTTTTTTATGGCAGCAGAGGTTGCATGGACACCCTTGTGCACAATCCCAGCTACACCGCAATATTGGATTTCTTCTTTGACATCTAGAGATAGCTCTCTACTGGGTCTAGCTGACATTTTAAAATAGCCTCTCAGTAGAAATGATCTCTTCAGCCAATTGGATGGTTCTTTCTACACTTTTTCATATCTCTCTGTGTCTCTTCCTTCCTTCCCAGCCACTCAATTCCATGCCCCTTCTGACCTATGTTCAGTTTTTTCTCCTATCAAGGGACATCCACACCATACATTTAAAGCACTATGATATTACCTTAAACAACCATGGTTCCCTCCCCCCCAAATATGGGAGCTGTGGTTTGTTAAGGGTGCTGAGAGTTGTTAAGAAGTCCTTATTCCCCTCCCAGAGGTACAATGTCCAGAGTGTTTTAACAATTCATACATCTTCAGAATGTCAGAGACCCTTTTATAAGAGAAAGGCATACTTCCTTAAATATCAACCATTCACTAAATGATACTGGTCTTTGGAAGGTTGGAGTATCCCATCTGAATATTGTTCACAACCTACATATTATTTATTTTTGCAACTTTCATAAAGAAAGAAAAAAGCTCATTTCAGGACAAGGTATGGCGGATGGCTATCGCTCTCTCATCTGAATTTGCTATTCATGAAATCACATTGATTTGGATCTCAGGATATTCCTTGATGTGGAGATGCAAAAATGACAAAAATTATTGACGCAGTTTTTTATGAGAGCTGAAATTCAGCGGTACATTTTAAAAGGCAGAGTGGAGATATAGAAAGTCAAGTTATGCTGAGCAATTGTCTGAAATTCAGGGATAAGGACAGTCAATGTGCTCTTCTTTTTCCCCTGAATATCTTGTACGTTGCTGAATCAATATGGATGAGTCTTGATTTAGTACACCATGGTGATTTTCCTGACAAAAATCAAGACAGGCCTATAAGAAGCATATTGCTTCACGCCTCCTTCCCTTGTGCAAAAAGGGAATGTTATTTACTTTCACTGATGTTCCTGTGAAACATTTTACTAAGGAGTAGACCCAGCTGAACAGTGGAACTTAGTTCTGAGTAAGCCTGGATAAGAACTTAGGAATTCAATGCAAGCTACCATGTCTGAAGCCCAGCATGATACATTGTAAGAGATGGAGCAGTGGCTGGGTCTCCCTTTAATCAACTGAATAATCCATCACACATTTCTGTGACATCCATCCTAAGAGACGTGGCTTTTTAATAAATATTTTTCCTCAGGTTCAAAGGTATGTGAGCGCAGATTCTCATTCCCATTGCTAAAAGGGGAGAAAATGGGTTGATGGAAGTGGTTTTTTTATGAAGATTTTAAAACATTATAATGTTCATATAACCAAACTGAGTTAATAGCATTCTTTTCTTGTACTTTTGGAACTATATATATTTTTCTACTTCCTTCACCTTCACCTTCTAATCCTGAACTCTGGCTGATGAATATACAAGCTCAGGATTATCACGCAATGTACATTCATGTGTAAAATGAAATTCCTATTAAAAGTTCATTGCTTCAAATGAAATATGCTTTGTAGCATTCCCTGTAGCGATCCCTGCTGAGTTCTGTCATGATATGCTCACATTTGGTCTTGCTCCTCTCATCCTTCTACTTAACACTGTGAGATTTTGACATCATTTTGTATACGATGCTTTGCGCAAAAAAAAAAAAAAAAAAGACAGCAGAGGCCAGAAGCTGTTGCATTATTCAACAAGTGCATTCGAGAGCAATAGGAAATGAGCAATGAATGACATTTATTGAAAGGGAAACATTTCTTGAGAACCTTAACCGTGGGTCCTTCGATAATTAACGTGCCTTAGCCTTTGGTTAAATAAGTACAGCGATCCTAATCTTGTTACTCTTTGGAACCATTCTTAGGACAAATTTACACATTCTGGCTGTCAGGTAGGTGCCATTTACAAAATGGTCCACATACTGTCAACTTTTGCAGTGGATCATGGGAACAAAGGAAGCTGCTTTATGCTGAGGCAGACCACAGGCCCATTGAGTTCAGTACTGTCTACAGTGATTGATAGTGGCTCTGTGGGCCAGGGGACGGTACTCCCATTCTGCAAAACAGGAAGTGCCACTCTGCTACTGCCACCAAGGCCACCAGCAACATACCTGCCGCTGCTGCCGCCACTGCTGCTTCCACCACACCATCTGCCACATAGGTAATACAGTGGTACCTCAGGTTAAGTACTTAATTCCTTCCGGAGGTCCGTTCTTAACCTGAAACTGTTCTTAACCTGAAGCACCACTTTAGCTAATGGGGCCTCCTGCTGCCGCCACGCCGCTTCTGGGTTAGCGGAGTGTGTAACCTGAAGCGTATGTAACCTGAAGCGTATGTAACCTGAAGCGTATGTAACCCGAGGTACCACTGTAGCGGCAAATGTGGCTATTTAAACTTTCTTGAGTGGGCAGTTTAAATGATTATTTTGCATTGCTTCATCATATTTTTGTGTTTTCTTGTTTTCATAAATACTTTTGCGTACAATCTTGATAGCTTATGCAAGTTGGCAGTATATAAATAGGTTTATAACTAAACAAATATGTGAACTTGCTCCCCTTTTGCACTAAAAAAATGGACACCCACTTACACCCTGCCCCCATGTCAGGTTTGGATTTATCCGAAAGAAAAATGCAAACCCATGAGTGAAAACTATCTGCCGTACCATAAGTTGTGCTGTGAGAATGCTTCTCCTTTACAGGCAAAAGGTGTCATTAGGCGCGATAAGATATTCACTTGAATGACCAGCACATGACAGCATACCACTCACTTCCATTAAATTTCCTTCAGCAGCTTGAGATTGTGCCGAACATATTATTTTCATATGAAGTGAAATCATCCATTATCCTTTTGCAACTCAGCTACTGTAGCCAATTACATGCCTCAGTTAAATTAGCTGCACTGTTAAAAAAAGAAAGGGAAAAAGCCAGTGAACACAATCCTCTAGCAACACAAATTAGAATGAGTTGTGAAGGCAAACATTGTGGAATTAACACCAAGTGCAATCGCCATACACTGTTTTAGGCCCTTGGAACATACATGTGACAATAAAGACATCTGGCAGGCGAGAGAAGCAGTATGTAGGTTTACATCACTGTGGGAAACAACTACCAAAAGTTCTGGCAGAGTGGACCATTTTCTAAGTATTTTTTTTTAAACACCTTTGGATACTGAATGAGTATTCATCCTGACATTTTTGGGCAGGTATGTGCCACACTTTCCCCAGTTAAAGAGACATTTATATCATTCCTCCTGGTCACAAGGAGGAATGAGTGTTATGCCTGCAGCTGACTCACCTGGGAGAAATTCCTCTTTGCCGCTGAGCAAGCGAGGGAATGACTAACCACAGAGCAGTTAATCATGCGCAGAATGCCAGAAGTTCGTTCCCAAAGTGACAATGGCTCCATTCTTAGCACTTAGGAAAGCCACACTGAAATAAACTCTATTTGTGCAATCCTTGCTCCTGTGCTCAGCAACCTGGGAGCACAGAGTGGGCTTAATGTTGCTTACTACTTTCTCATCATCTGCGTCCATGGTGCCACTGTGTGTAGGTTAATGCCTTTGTGCATACAAGTTGCATATATGAAGACTTCCATAGAATTCAGAGCTGGAGAATGTCTCCATTTGCCTCTTTGACTCAAACAGCAAAATGTGTTGATTTGGCAGGCCTTGCACGCCAGAGATTAAGACTCTCTCCTTTACTGGCCCAGCTCTGTTGCCTTTTAGTAATCTCTAGAAATGCAAAAACTAATCCTGTAAAATTGCTTGCACTATTGCACACCTATGCCTAGGAGGAGAGTTGTACACCAGGCTTTTGTTAAAAGCACAGGGCCATACCTAGTGTAGAATATGGACACTTTACCATGCCTCTTCCCTTTCCAGGTGAAACATGAAACACTGAGCATGGTTGCTTCAAAATGCATAGAACAGAGAATTCTTCAGGAAATATAGGCCTTTCCTTGTCATGACTGGAATAATTTTGTGGGTTTTTTATATTTTACTTCCTTGCTATAAAGAATACAGGCCCTTGAGGAAAATATTTTGCTGACCGTGACTGGCTTTTGTTGCTGAGACATATTGCTAGCTTACAAACTTATATGAAGGATTTCAAATTCAATAGGGCTGAATAATTTATTTCCTTTCCTGCATGCGGGTAGAGGATTTTTCAGTTGGACTAGGCAAGTAGACAGGGATGCTGGCATCACTGAGAGTAAGCAGAGCTTTAACTTTGAATACATGACAGACCTGACCAACATCCTTAGCTGAGTTTCTGCCTACAGATGGTTGTGGACACACCAACTCAAAACTGAACTGTGCTGCAGCAACAGAATAGAATATTTGTGATTTCTCCAACCTTCCCACCTTATGCTATTGTGTAACCTGTTGTTAGTTTTGTTTGTTTTAAAAAAAGGTAAAGGACCCGACAGTTAAGTCCAGTCACGATCGACTTTGGGGTTGCGGTGCTCATCTCGCTTTACTGGCCGAGGGAGCCGACGTTTGTCCACAGACAGTTTTTTTGGGTTGTGGCCAGCATGACTAAGCCGCTTCTGGAGAAACCAGAGCAGCACATGGAAATGCCGTTTACCTTCCTGCCGGAGCAGTACCTATTTATCTACTTGCACTTTGACATGCTTTCAAACTGCTAGGTTGGCAGGAGCTGGGACTGAGCAATGGGAGCTCACTCCATCACAGAGATTTGAACCGCCAACCTTCCGATCGGTAAACCCTAGGCTCAGTGGTTTAGACTATAGCCCTGTTTGTTTATTTATTATTTCTGTACACCACCTTTCCCCCATGATTCTCCAGCTCCCCATTTTATCCTCAAAACAATATTGTGAGGTAGGTCCTAGTCCAACACGCCACCGGTTATAGAGCTGTTTACACAGAAACTATAGTAGCACCTAGAGGCATCACACGACACACACAAAAAAACATATTTAAAGATAAAGCACCACATGATACAACAAATGATGAAACATCTCTTGGAAATGGTACATGTTGTCCAACTGTCCAGAGAGCTGGTGCATTTGGGCAACCATGATAAGGCCTTCTTAATAGGGGCGCCAATACTGTAGAGCACTTATCCCCATGAAACCTGGATGCAGGTGTCTTTTGTCCACTGAAAATCGAAACATTTTTATTTTTGCAGGCCAGAGCGTTCCAAACTGTGTCGTGACACGTTAGTGTGTTGGCTGCAGTGTGTAGGTGTGTTGCACGAATGCTCCCCGCGCTCCTCCTGGAACTGGTAAGGGGCTAGTTTAACCTCTGGTTTGCTAGTAAAATCGAATTACTGTTTCGCAAAATGATGTCTAAAAAGTTTGTCACCGACATGAAAAGTCGGGGAAACTATTCTGTGTACTTTCACCAGTATCTACAGTAAAGGTTACTTTTCATCTGTGGTCTCTGCCTTTGTTGTATTTCAGTGTAACATTAATGCTGTTCTTTTATGCTATTTCTAACACATTTTTTCCTAACATAGTTTTTTGAAAATAGTATTTTATGACCCTATCCCATTTTCAATATGGGAATAATAATGCTACTGTACTTAGACGGGTACTCTGAGGATTACTGAGATAATATATGTGAAGTTCTGCAGACTTTCAAATAGCACTATCCCAGCCTGTTCGCAGGTCCTTACATGATCAGTGAAAACAGCTGGTCCTGGCAAGTATTAACTGCTCTCAGTCTTAACCTGATAACTGCCATTTGTCCATATTTTAATTTGTCTGAATTAATTTTAAGATGTATTTTAATTAATCGATGCCTGTTTTTATGTATACTGTGTCATTTATATGATGTTAGCTGCTCTGAGCCTGGCTCTGGCCGGGGAGGGCGGAGTACAAATAAATAGTAATAATAATAATAATAATATTGACCTTCATTCTCGATGGGAGGTAGGAATGGGGAGTATATTCAATTCATTTTGTATTTAAAGGTGAACTTGCCAAATTCACACCCTGTGGAACAATACAGAGATAGAAATGCAGCCATCCTTTGAAATTTGCACTCTCTAAATTTTGAAATGCAGTTCTCCAGCCAAATAATATGAACAAAATGCATATGCTAGGGTAACGTATACTAGGGTAAAGTATATACAAAATGCATATACTAGGGTAAAGTCTACATAAAGATGCAAGTTATTAGTGAAAATCACATAAAAATGAATTCTATAAGGCAAATATGGGAAAATGTGTAAGTTAGATGGAATTGCATAAAAAAATGTTTGCATTAGATATAGAATCATAGAATCATAGAATCATAGTATAATACAGGGGTGTGTGCAAGTGTGATTTAGTAGAATGTTTTGGAAAATATAATTATGCCCCCCCTTATTTCAGACCCTCCAAGTGTTCCTATTTTCCAGGGACATCCCTAATTTAGAAAAGACGTCCTGGATTCTGATTTGATTCCAGAATGTCCCACTTTTCCTTAGGATGTCCCTATTTTCATTGGAGAAATGTTGGAGGTTGTGGAATTATCTGACGCCCGAGCAGTCTGAAGGCAATACTGTATAAGGAAGTTTTTAAATGTTTAATGTCTTATTATGTTTTTATATATGTTGGAAGCATCCCAGAGTGGCTGGGCAACCCAGTAAGATGTGTGGGGTATAAAGTAAAATTATCGTAATGGAATGGGACGTCGCTATTTTCATTGGAGAAATGTTGGAGGGTATGTTATTTTACATCACTTGTGGCCCAGAGTGAGAGAAGGCTGTCTTAAGATATCAATGTATGAGAGACTGGCAAGCTGAATGACTTTCTTTTAGTGTTCTAAACCTTTAGAGGAAGACATTTTATTCCTCCTGCCGCTTTGCAGGAAGACAGGTTCAGTATTCACCTTGATACAAATGACACAAAAGGCTAATTGTGTGAAACCTTTGCAGCAGCAACGGATTCTGGTGGAATTTTGTGTGTGTGTGTGAAAATTTCACAGCTCCTTCTCTGTGCCAGCCACGCTGTCATCCTCAGCAGTGTTGTCATTCCCCTCAACAGGATGGCTGCCCTCGTTTATCACAATCAGAAGGCATGTGGAGATGAAGAAAAGAGCAGCTTCAAAAACGTGAAGTCACATGGATAGCCAGGCCTGCAATCCTAAATATTCTGTCAGTGGCGACAGGCAGCCATTCCAAGGTCGGAATGCATTTATGTAGGCTGAGCGCATCTCTGTAAACTGATACTAACGCTCGGTGGTCATATTAACTTTTATTCTACAACAGGACTTTTTTTTAAAAAAAAATGCAAATGAAGATAATGATTCCTTTAAAAAATAATAAGTCTCAGAAATATCTACTACAGGCAAGCTGACAATCTACCTAAGACACTTAGAGCTATAGAAGAAGCCACTTTTTGCAATGGCGGCTGCATATTTTCCAACTTTTATCTGATGAAAATAGGGACATCCCATTCCATAATGATAATTTTACTCTTTATACCCCACACATCTGACTGGGTTGCCCCAGCTACTCTGGGCAGCTTTCAACATATAAAAAATCATAATAAAACATTAAACATTTAAAAACTTCCCTATACAGGATTGCCTTCAGATGGCTCGAGGGTTGGATAACTCCATACCCTCCAACATTTCTCTAATGAAAATAGGACGTCCTAAGGAAAGGCAGGATATTCTGGGATCAAATCAGAAACTAGGGTGGCTTCTCTAAATCAGGGACATCATTGGAATATACGGACACTTGAAGGTTCTGTGGCTGGTGACCCTTGGGACTGGTAGGGTGGAAGGCAAAGAGGGCAACTGTAGGTAGAATCTGGGCTAACGACAGGCAGAACCGACTAATTCTAGTTCTGTCCTTGTCTTCTTTCCTGTTAGGTTATACAAAGAGTACTTGAGATGAAGGAGGTGAAGGTGACAGCTAGGGCCATCCTCTGGGCTGTATGTAAGTAAGAAGGCAGGCAGGTGGGGGTTGGCTGAGGGCAGATTGAGGCTGGTGGGGCAGCACCCCATTCCACTCTAATGAACCAGCTTTCACTGATTTTTTGTTTCTAACACCATCCTATAATAAAGAAAATTCCCAACACCCCCCCCCCCCAAGTATTTTAATATTCTGCCTCAAGGAAAATAGTTTTGATAAAATAGCACAGTTTGTAAAACAGGGATTCTAACTTCCCCTAGCTTGTCATTTGCTTTTTACCTAAAGCAAGTGTGGAGTTTTGTCCTTTGATGAAACAACAGACTTTCATGAATTTTGTCCTGTGATGAAACAACAGTGCGAATTCCACCGAATTCAAATTGTTAGACAGCAAAATGCAATATAATGAAATAAAAGAAACAAAATGCAATTAAAAAATCACTCTGCATATTTAATGGCAGCACACCACAAACCACGTGGGTGAAGCTACTGGACCACTGGTGGTCCACAGACCACAGTCTGGTACCCCCTGGTGAATAGTGTATGCCTTGCTGGCAGATGGATGCTAGTAGATTCAAAATCAAGACATGGATTTCTGTTTTTATAGATGTAGCCACAATGAAAGTTCATTGTTTCTCTGTCCTCCACCAGTCGCGGACTGTGGGCCAGGGGGGAGGGGTGGCATTATTAATCCGGGAAGATTGTTCTTTCAGGGCTCTACCATCGCCATCGATCCCCGGCATTGAATGTGTTGGCCTAGTGTGGGGCTCCGAGGTGAGCTTGGCTGTCTGGCTGGTGTACCGGCCACCTAGCGCACCAGCAGCCACCCTGTCAGGCCTGCTAGAGGCGGTGGCCGGCTGGGCCTTGGAGTTCCCTAATCTATTGGTACTGGGGGACTTCAACGTCCATGCTGATGCCACTCCCTCCTCACAGGCTCTGGACCTGGTGTCTTCCATGGCAACACTAGGGCTCTCCCAGTTTGTTTCGGGCCCCACACATCAAGCAGGCCACACACTGGATCTGATCTTTGGCGTCGGTATAGATGTGATCATGTCTCCTTCGATGAAGGTGCCATGGTCTGATCACTATGCTCTGAAAGCCAGGATTGATTTTCCACCCCCACCCTGCTTAGGTGGCGAGCCAATTTGGGCTCGCCCGCAGAGGCTGATGGACCCTGATAGATTCTGTCAGGCCTTGCGGGACCTTGCTCCCCCTGGCGACTCATTGACTGAGCTTGTTGAGGGCTGGAATATCCAGCTCCTAGCAGCTATCGATGAGATCGCACCTAGGCACCCTCTGCTACCCCGCAGAAACCGGGCTCCCTGGTTTACTGAGGAGCTTCAGAAAATGAAGCGGGAGCTCAGACAGCTAGAGCGAGTATGGCGGGGTGCCCGTGACGGAGCCTCAAGAACATCTTATAGGGTTTTTATGAAAACCTACGAGATGGCAGTGAAGGCCGCTAAGAAGTCTTACTTCTCGGCCTCCATTGCCTCCGCTAGCTCTCGCCCAGCGCAATTATTTAGTATTATTAGGTCTTTAACGTCCCTTGAAGGACAGCCAAATTTAAATAACAATTTGACACACAGCTGTGAGGCATTTGCGAGCTTTTTTGCGGAGAAGGTCTTGTTGCTCCACCATGACCTCCCTGCCAATTTGGATACAATAAAGGAACTGGAGGCCCCTCGACTGTCCTCGGGTCCAGTATTGGACCACTTTGACCAGATATCCCCAGCCGATGTGGACAGACTCCTCCGAGCTGGAAAGCCCACCACCTGTCCTCTTGACCCGTGCCCGTCTTGGCTGATTAGAGTGTGTCCAGACGAGGTGCGGGCCCCCCTGGGTGATATCATCAATTTGTCCCTTGGCACTGGGATATTCCCAGGGGAACTGAAGGAGGCAGTGGTGCGCCCGCTCTTAAAGAAAACATCATTAGATCCCTTAGATCTATCCAATTACCGCCCGGTTTCAAATCTTCCATTCCTGGGTAAGGTGATTGAGAGAGCAGTTGCTGAACAGCTTGGTAGGTTTCTGGATGAAACATCGGCTCTGGATCCATTCCAGTCCGGCTTCCGCGCTGGTCATGGGACCGAGACGGCTCTGGTCGCCCTAACAGATGATCTCCGCAGGCAGCTGGATCGAGGCGGGTCGGGGCTGCTGATTCTTCTAGACCTGTCAGCAGCCTTCGACATGGTCGATCACGAACTCCTGGACCACCGCCTTGCCGACGTGGGGATCCAGGGCACAGTCCTTCAATGGCTGCGCTCGTTTCTCTCTGGTCGGGGACAGAGGGTGGCGCTTGGGGGGGAATTGTCATCGCGCCACTCCTTGGTGTGTGGAGTGCCTCAGGGTGTGATTCTCTCCCCGATGCTTTTTAACATCTTTATGTGCCCCCTCGCCCAGCTTGTCCGGAGTTTGGGGCTGGGTTGCCATCAGTATGCCGATGACACCCAACTCTATCTGTTGATGGATGGCCATCCTGACTCGGCCCCAGACACACTGGCCAGATGTCTGGAAGCTGTGGCTGGATGGCTACATGGGAGCCGGTTGAAGTTAAATCCTTCGAAGACAGAGGTCCTCTGGCTGGGATGGGGCGATATGGGATTGAGGGGGCAACTCCCATCTCTTGCGGGGGTGCAATTAGTGCCAGCATCGTCCGTTAAGAGTTTGGGTGTAATCTTCGATACCTCCCTCTCTATGGAGGTGCAGATTACAGCTATAACAAAGGCAGCATTTTTTCATCTCCGCCAAGCTAAGCAGTTGGCTCCTTATCTCTCTCGCCCTGATCTAGCCACTGTGATCCACGCGACGGTCACCTCCAGACTGGATTATTGTAACTCGCTCTACGTGGGGCTGCCCTTGAGACTGACCCAGAAACTCCAGCGGGTGCAGAATGCCGCGGCGAGACTCCTTATGGGGTCTTCGCTGTGAGATCACATTCATCCAGTATTATACCAGCTGCACTGGCTCCCGGTGGAGTACAGGATCAGGTTTAAGGTGCTGGTTTTAACCTTTAAAGCCCTATATGGCCTAGGACCCTCGTACCTACGGGACCGCCTCTCCTGGTATGTCCCACAGAGGAACTTACGGTCTGCAAATAATAACATCTTGAAGATCCCAGGTGACAGAGAGGTTAGGCTGGCCTCAACTAGAGCCAGGGCTTTCTCAGCCACGACTCCAATCTGGTGGAACGCTCTGTCACAAGAGACTAGGGCCCTGTGGGACCTGACATCTTTCCGCAGGGCCTGCAAGACAGAGCTGTTCCACCAGGCCTTTGGTCAGGGCGCAGCCTGACCCCCTCCTCTGGCAATCTGCACAGAATTTTGCTTAATGGTTGCCATCAATTTGATTTTAATTAAGTTTTATAATGAAATGTTTTTAGAACGTTGGATTATTTTGATTGTTGTTAGCCGCCCTGAGCCCAGCCTCGGCTGGGGAGGGCGGGATATAAATAAAATTTATTACTATTATTATTCATGTGGCATGTTTTTTCCCTTTTCATACCCTCAACTACATCACCCTTAGATGCTTTTCATGGAATGTGAAAACTAAAGTATTCTGTTTGCCACAACAAAGAATTGCATAGATAGTGTTTTGAGTTGCTTGAAGGAAGACTGTCATTTTTTTAAAAAAAGTTTGTGGTTGTTGTTTTTTAAACTACTGTAACATGGAAAAGAGACATTCCCTTTACCTGAGATTGCAGTGCTAGAAATGTCAGATCGATGGATGAAATAAAGCATGTAAGGACGACTGGTGTCATTCATATACAGTAGCACCCACCATGAAGCCCTAGACAAATGAGTGGAACAGAACTACATAAATATGCATTTGCTGCTTACTCTAAACTTCAAGGACACTGTGAAATTGAAATCTAGGGAAAGGCAAATATATGGATCATATCTCGTGTGGATTTTACTCCCCACATTTCTCTTTTCTTGTTAGATAATGCAATGTTCAATTGTTTCAAGCAACATGCCCCCAAACATTTTAAAATGGTCTAATTTCCCCCCCTTCAGCTTATTGTCAGCTGTTCATTTAGAAAATCCTCCTTTGAATAATTTTATTTTCTTTGTGCAGCGCAGTTGTGATCTGCAAAGAGGATTAGCCAT
The DNA here is from genome assembly GCF_964270895.1 of Podarcis filfolensis. Lineage (NCBI taxonomy): Eukaryota > Metazoa > Chordata > Lepidosauria > Squamata > Lacertidae > Podarcis > Podarcis filfolensis. Next base: position 26,239,561 of record NC_139604.1, on the reverse strand, counting down.
TGTGTGTATTCTGTTGTGGTGCCAATCCAATATACTAAGTCTTATGAACTGATCTTAGTTGTAGATTTCTTAGATCCTGGCTTCATCTGATATATTAGGTAGGCAAGCTCTATATGTTCTGTGTCAGCAAACATTTTAAGCTCACAAGTAAGCTCACATTTCTGTTCAGGGGTATATGATAGCCAGTAGGAAAGAGCTCCACAAATCTTTGTGGAGGTTGTTATCATTGGCCGGCAGTCCAGTGATGGTGAGGAGCATGGTGGATGAGTAAGTAGCAGGAAGTAGAGGATGGATGTGGTCGCTTATCTGGGGAATGCCTGCTTCACGCACCCTCAAAAATCCATGCCCGGGGCCACAGCCCCTCTGGAACCCCCCCCCCACATGCTACACCCCTGCAAGTAATTAACTAAGCACTTGTGCTATGGTTAAAAAAAATTCTTTTTGAGCAATTATGTGCCTTTCTATTTTTTAGCCTTGCAGCTTCCTCTTTTTCTGAAAAGAGTGAAATTCAACATTTTTAGAGGAATACTTCTTTTTTTCAGGTGAACACTTAAATAGCACAGTGTCTGGAAGACAGTTTATTGGAAGCAAAAGCAAAGATGAAATTGAACTCCTGAGATTTGAAGAGAATATGCAATCTATTATCATTTCTGTATTATTAATGCACTTGTTGAGATGGGAATTAAAAAAAAAAGTTGCCCATTTTTTATTGGTTTTAGCATCAATTCTGTGTGGTTTTCTTCCCTCTCCCTTTGTAATTTACCCTTTCCTAATTATTTAGGTGACATTTCCTTTAGGAACTTTCCAATCAAACCAACATGGCTAGAAGATTTAATTCACCTCTGTTTTGCATGGTGCTATTTTCAATCACACTGTCAATATGTGCACTTTCATAATATGCTAAGATTGTTCCCCACGTGATTTCTCCACCTGCCCCTGAGCCTCAGAAGATGTTGGAGCCATGTTACTGCTCCTTTCCCTCTCCTTCCTTGAGACATTTGCAGAAGGTTTTCAGCGCAAAACATCTGGAATGCTTACTGATTGAAATATGTGATAAAGAGAGGTAGATATTGGTGTGTGCATGCTGTGGTAGTAATTCTAAATGTAATTTGTCTGCCACATTGTAGCAAAACCCAGTTGTGCTATTTATTTGAGGGTGTTGAGAAACTGACTGTAAAAAGTTATAAACTCCCCACCACAACCCCAGAAGCAATAGTTCTCTCTCTCTCTCTCTCTCTCTCTCTCTCTCTCTCTCACACACACACACACACAAATTAGTTTATATTAAGGATATTTTTAACAGATAAACAGGGAAACGTACATCTATCATCTCCACTTTCAATTCATAGAATCTTTTAGGCAGTTCCTTGTTGACTCAATGAATGGACAGGGCACCCTTTACACCCTTTTCGAAATTTCTCCACCCATGTATCACCTCAAGAACTATTTTTGAAGCAGAGTATCAAAAGCACATTGGGTCCTCTGCTGTGCTAAGCTGAGCATTTACTAGACAACGGTTAGGATTTCGGAATGCTTTGCCAGGCACCGCAAATGGATTTCCAGTCGAAGCCTAGAGCTTTTCAAAGGACACATTACCCAAGAATATAAGGGGATAAGTTGTTTTGAAGATGGCACATGCGTCATCAGATCTGTCTGCTCTCGCTTTCCCCCTTCCTTCCCTTGCATATTCGGAAAGACGATAGTACTACAGAACTCAAAGAACAGCTTGACTTTCTGACAGAAAAAGTCAAACTGCGGAGGCTCATTTCTTCCTTTGAAAATGACACACATGAATCATTAGCACCTTTAACAAGTTGGAAGAGCTCCAATTTTATTTGGTCAATAACTCTCTTGACTTCAAATGGGAAACTGCAGCAGTCCCTCCCCTCCTTTGCCAGTTTTTGACGAGGCGACTTCTGCAAAACTGATGAGCAGCGAGTTCAAGGAAACACTGAAGAAAGTGGGGGGAACGACATATGGCACATTTCCTATTTCCTGAATTTCTTTGCTATTAACACTTCCTGGCAGATTTTGAACAGTCTTTGAATGTAGGGTGTGGGTTTCTTCTTTCTGGCGTGTGGGAAGATCAGTTGATGATGAAGATATGCTGCCCTTGAGAAATCATTACAGGTGTTTAAACCCCATAAACTGGGGGGCCCACTAGGTGGCGCATCGGAAGATGGCTGACAATAACATCTCTCCGACCCACACGAGGTAATTTGGAGGCTATGATGGGGGTAATTAGCCTCCTTAACCCCCCCAGGATTGTGGGGGGGACGGCCCTTGCCTGCTGTGCCCTATACCACCCCTGAATTTGTGGGGGTGGGGGCACTAGGCACAAAGCCCTCCTGTGGGATTCCGGCACTCCTGGACGCCGTCCCTGATTCGCGCCGCTAGTTGCAAGCATCTTCAAAAGAAACAATTTGGATGAGATAAATTGCACATGCTTCAAGGAAAAAGGGGAGTAAAGACTGCTGACAGAAGAGATCTCTGATAACAAGACAAGAATAAAATATGAGAAGATACGTCAAGATACGGTATGACAAATGACTGAGGGGGGAGGGGGAAAAAACCTGCCTTCCTTTTTCTTATGTGATTTAACAAGAATCCCCTCCCCTAATGAGTCAGAAACTAAGGACTTAAGCTGTGGATTTAAGGCTGTGTGGAGATAAACTTTCGAACCAAAGCAATGTTTCAAGATGAAGCTGGAAAGCTAAGAGTTTTGGAATGACGCAGTTAAAAATGCCGTCGCCATTTTGGGAGGCATTGTTGGAGCTCTTGGGTCTGGGAGGAGAAAGAGAGAAATAGAGTTGTTTACATATCGTGGACCAACTTCTCGGTGGAACTTAAGAGCGACAAATGCCAAATTTATGATGGAAAGAGCGATGCTATCTACGAAGGAGATATATGGAAACCATCTGGACTTAGTGGAGGAACGGGAAATCCACACAGGATTATTATTTTGCTTATCGGCTTAAGAAGACTAACAGAAGAGATCGTAAAGGAAAAATAGAAATTATATGAACAAGATATGATGTGGAAACACCAAGATAAGACTGGATAGAATTATGAATTTTGTTTGGACTGATTGGGACTGATTTGGACATTAACGCAGTAATAAGAAGATGATCTGAATCCCCCTTTGGATCTTGAAGTATGGGTTCCCCCAACAAAATTTAAAAATTTGGCTTTGTAATTTGGAATTTATGTGATGTGATTTAATTTGATGTGATTGGCCAGTTAATAAAAATTATTAAAAAAAAATAAACCCCATAAACTGGTGTACATGTTAGTAAAGATGGATAATTATAACTCCACCATAATTAAAGGCATACAATTTAGCAAAGAAATGAGACTGATAGCTTGCACGTCTCTAGATATAGACTCACTTAACCTTTCCCACCCCCCTGGGGTAGCTTCATCTGATTCTGTTCCCATGGTAATTTCCATGGCAACTACTTTGTTTGTGTTGTGTCTGTACTTGATAATCACTTTTGCATTTGCATCAGTGTTTTGTCTCCCTCCTACAGTTCATTACCCCTTGTAATGAGTAAGGAGGCATTTGATTCTTCGCGAGGACACACTGAATTCATACAGCTATCTGTACTACTATCTCTGTAATACTGCAGTGTGCAGAACTGCTATTGGGTGGTTCATTTATTAATTAAATTGAATCTAATATGAAGCACCAAGACTGTTCGTCCTGCAACAGCAGGCACCCTCACTGTCATTGCAATTGCAAGAACATCTTCAGTTTAGCGTGATGATTTTCAGGGAGGGAAATTATTTCCTTCGTATTACTTCAGTATCATCTACTGGTTGGTGTTCTCCTCTCTCTCTCTCTCTCTCTCTCTCTCTCTCTCTCTGTCTCTCTCGTGTGTGTGCAAGGGCATGCATGATTATCCCAGGTAGAAATGCTCAAATATAAAATAGCTGTCTCATATCTAGACTGAAAAGGTACAAGAATGTAAAATCTGGCAGATGTCCATTGAAAATCATTGGAGCTTGATAATTTCCTGGTTGCTGGTCCTGAATATTTTAAAGAAGACACACATTGAATTTCATAAGGTTATGCACATCACATTTATTGAGTTGTATATGTATAAGCAAATATTTGACTGTGACATAACCAAGGTGTTAGACAAGATAGCATTTAGGTCCCCTTCAGGCCTATGTTTCAATCTTTTTGTTTTCTTTTTAAAAAAAATAGAATAGACTTGTACAACCTTGTGGTCCCTGGAGTCAAACACAGCCCATATACATGTGTTGAGGTTTTCCATTTGCTGAAGATTGCTTTTGTTTTTGTAGTCCGAGAAAAAACCCCAAATCCTATGTCATATAAGTCTGGTTGGTGGCACTTGGCTTGGTGGATACCAAATTCAATATCCCAGATTCCACATAAGAAAAATAATATCCCTGTCTTCTGATAGATCGAACATACAAAATTTGACAACAGTTACTACATTGCTACTGAAGATAACTAGCAGACAAATTGTTTATGGACTGTCTTTTAGAAATGGAAAGTCACATGTTCATTTTAAAAGTTTAATTTCCTTCCATTTTTGTTAAGTTTTATGTTCCTTGCGTGACTGGTTGTGCTTCTTTCATCTGAAAATCCAGAGAAATGATTCAGATTAAAGGACTTTAATGTTGGCTAATTTTGGATTGCTCAGAAATTGTTCACTGTTTCTTTTTAAAATGTTGTTTTTAAATGAAATGATGTCTCTAAAGTCCACATGTTCATCTACAACATGTAATTTTGTTGCGTGCGTGCTTTTTCTGCTACATTTCCCAAAAGGATCAAAAATCAAAACGATAAACAGTCTTAACTAGCCACAAATACGCTTTTGGTAGGAAATTAAAATTATTTGATGTACAAAGATATGGCTGGCAGGCCAAAAATAAGTACTGGAAGATAAAGAGAGAACAAAGGAGGAATGGGTCATAAGTGAATGACCCAGAAGCAATAAGGAAAGAGAGAGTGAAGTATAAGACAATGACACTGAGGAGAGAGAAGGATTTAGAGAACAGGCTTTGGTGATTACAGATGGTTGCCAATGCTGTTGAAAAAGTGCTCTGTGTGTGTGTGTGTGTGTGTGTGTGTGTGTGAGAGAGAGAGAGAGAGAGAGAGAGAGAGAGAGAGAGAGAGTGAAAGAGAGTGTTTGTTAATGTTTCAACTAAATGGGAATTGGAAGTTTTTGCGGGGGGGGGGTGCACTCTTAATTTTGCACTATTGTCATTCCACATTTAAAATTGAAACTATGTTTGTCCAGACTGAAAAGGCTCTGAAACGGTTCTCTTACGATTGGAGCACAGCTCATGAGCTCCTCTGTGAAATTTTGGAGAATTTCATTTGTCCTCCAGAGAATATTTGGTGAAATCCCACCCGCTGCCCATTTGGCAACACGCTAATCAGTCTTTGGGGAGGCCTACAGCCATAAAAGGCAGATTTAGAGGAGAGTGACCAGTTTGCCCTCACTAGCACAAGCCAAGATGGTGCCTTAGGGGGCATTGCAATGATGATGTAGAACGGAAGGTAAGAGGCACTGAATTTTGGCATTGCATAGGGCACCGAATTTTGAAAGCCCAAAGCTTTCAAGCTGTCACTGCAACAAAGTACTTTCAAAAGCCCTGAAGAAGATCATACTTGCATATCTACAATCCTGTTTAGGGAAGTTTTTAATGTTTGATGTTTGATTGTATTTTTAATATTTTGTTGGAAGCTGCCCAGAGTGGCTGGGGAAACCCAGTCAGATGAGTGGGGTATTAATAATAATAATAATAATAATAATAATAATAATAATAATAATAATTTCCATGCAAATGCATGGAGAACCAGTTCTTGCAAACATACAGCATTCAGTGTTTCTAAAAAAAAAAAAAAAAAAAAAGGATTTTCGTAGCCACTTTTATAAATGGCATTTGGGGGTATTCTTGGAATCCTTGGCTACACACTGTTTATAGTTCCTTTCTTTTTAAAATATAATTGGTAGGCTGTTTGAGATAAGATAAGCTTATCAAGGGAGGAGGACCTGCATCTCACTCATGAGAATTTCCTGAAACATTATTTCACTTTGATAATTTTCTAATGCATTTTCTTATCTCATTAGTTCATGGAGAATGGTTGGGAAAATCAGGATAATATTTTGGCACAATATTATTAATTATAATGTGATGTACACACTAGAGCAATAAACACTGATATATTCATAAGTAGGTGTGTATATAGATAGATAGATAGATATAAAGGGACCCCTAAACATTAGGTTCAGTCGTGGCCGACTCTGGGGTTGCGGCGCTCATCTTGCTTTATTGGCCAAGGGAGCCGGCGTACAGCTTCCGGGTCATGTGGCCAGCATGACTAAGCTGCTTCTGGCAAACCAGAGCAGCGCACGGAAACACTGTTTACCTTCCCGCCGGAGTGGTACCTATTTATCTACTTGCACTTTGACGTGCTTTCGAACTGCTAGGTTGGCAGGAGCAGGGACCGAGCAACGGGCGCTCACCCCGTCGCGGGGATTCGAACCGCCGACCTTCTGATCGGCAAGTCCTAGGCTCTGTGATTTAACCCACAGTGCTTTATAGATTTCAAGCTATGTAGACAGGTCTTTTGTGACCTATCTTGTGATCTGGTTGGAATTATGTATGTACTTAGAATCAAATGTATATTTAGCATCTTCTTTTTCTTTTTTAACTTACTCTATTTATGGTAACAAAGTGCACAGATCGTTTAAAAATGCATGTCCCTGGGATAACTCATTTAAAAACTACAACCCAGAGGTTGTAGAGGTCATGCTGCAACACATCTACAAAGGGAATTAGTAGCTCTATAGCAGGCACGCCCAATGTCCTAGTGACTATGATCTACTCCCAGTATAAAAATACTGGCAGTGATCTACCTATTGTCACTGGAGGGAGGAGGAGCGTGCGTGGGTGTGTGGAAGGGGACGATTGCCCATAGTTGTTGAGCTTTTTTTAGGGGTGGGACAGGGTTCTTTAGCTTTTTTTGGGGGGGAGACAAGAGTAGTTGCCCTTTTCTTTGGGGGGAAGGCAACATTGTTGAGCTTTTTTTGGGGGGGATGCCGTAAAAGCTCACATACAGCGATAACAGACGCGTGCAGCACTACAGCCAACTAACGTCTCAACAATCGTTGGAAGAAGATGACAAATGAACGCACAATTGAGGCGACAGAGGGACAGAGCGAGGGGGGCAGGGGCAGAGACATTCTTGCAGGAGATTTTTCGATGAGGAGATCTAAAAGCATCCCGCGATTGACCGCAATCAACCGCGAACTCCAGGGGATCTACCTGTCGATCGCAGTCGACCGGTTGGACGACCCTGCTCTATAGTATATTGTTAAGAATAGCACAGTGACAAGAATAATAAATGTTGATTTAAAATAAAATACTGTGGATGTTTTGATCTGAGCTAGATCTTGAAGAAGTTCACTGGCATCTGTAAATGAAACCAAATGTTCTGGGGAAATGGCACTTTGTGGTGCCCCAATCATGACCACCATGACCTTAATGTGTGGGGTGCCCTTGCCCTGTCATGTTTTGGATTGGTGAAAGAAGAAAAATTCTTATCACCATAAGACTTCTCCAGCAGTTTTAAGGCCATCCCCATCTCCTTCCACAATATGAGAAGAGGGCCATCTCTGTACACAAACAGCCCTAGCAAATTATTAAGAGAAAAGGGGACTTGTCCATTGCTTGAGAGGACTTTCTGCCTGTCCACTGAAGCTGCAGTCCTCAAAAACATAGGTAGATGACTCATTTGAGCACTATCTTCTCTATGCACTTGTGCTTGAGGGATGACTTCCAAAAGTCATTGTGTGAGCTCAAAATATTACACAAGGAAATACCCAGATTTTATAGTGTACGAAATACATCATTGATCTTCCAGAGTTGATTTTGTAATAACAAAGGCTTCTGCACAGTGCCTGCTGTTGATGTGGCTATGAAAATAGCTTAGATGAACTACCTTGTCTCCACTGCTTACTGCTGATCATCAGTCAAACTGAAGTGACTTTGGCCTGTTAGCCAACACTGAATTACAGCACTGAGCATTTTTATACACCGTCCCCCAACATCCTATTTTACATGTTTGGCTTGACATGAAGCTCAAACAGACATTAAAATAGAAAAAAAGAAAAATCCACAAAGATCGAAAGGCAGATAGAAAGAATTATAAAACCAGCCACTCCTCCTTCCAAGGGAGACAAGAAATGAAAATGGAAACAGTAACTTTGAGCTATAATTGCCTCTATAAAAATACAGTTTCGGGGAAGCACTGACATACAGATAAATCTCATTGCTTAGAACAAAGGAAGTTGGAGGTTCCAATGCAAGTCTCAAGGAAGGGACCAGAGTGGACTACTACCATGGGGAATGAATCAAGAAGAAGAACTGGGTCAGATTTTTGTCAACTCTAAAATAAGATGAAAATTTATCGGTAATGGAAGAGGGAAAGATAGTAGCTGGAAGAAATGCACAAACTAATGGAATCACCTGGTTTTTAAATCCAGGCACCCTCCACACATCCTTTTTATTGTGCATTCATGATGATTTGTGATCGGGATGGGATGGGATGGTTATACACAATCTCACTTTTCAATACTGTTTGCCGCTTGCAGGAGTAGCATATTGTTTCATTTCCAATCAGTGTTCTCCAATGGTTTGACTTCCCTTCCCTTGTCTCCTGAGACAGACGGATGCCATCAACATGTCCTATACTTTCCTGCAGAGCTCCTGGAACTTTTTTATAGCACACCTGCTCCAGTTTAATTTTTTGTCCCACTTTGTTGCACTATAGCACAACAATGCCCCTCCAGAAGGTGATAATGTAATAACTTTGGGGAAGCATCATAGAAGAACTAATAAAGTAGAAGTCCAGGATGCACCCATAAAAAACCCACCACTGGTCTGGCCCCCAGTATCTTGGGCATCTCAAAAGGCTTCCTACGTTCCTCCTTGGTTGCTGCTTCCTTCTCCTCTCTCCTTCAACTCCATATGTTTTCCTTTATAAAACTATCTATTTTTCATACAGAATCATGGTGCTCTGTCCCCCTATTTATTTATTTTTTATGTTCCAATATTACCTGCTGCACGGTCCAATATTACCTACTGTGTTTGCAAAACACTAAAAAAAGGTACTTTGATTGTTTTCCATCAAGCAAGATGTTGCATTTCTTCACTGCACATTTCCTTGAGACATCAGTGCCTGCTGAGTTAATATCTGAAATGAATTAGAACCGTTCATTTTAAATGGAGGAAGTTTCTAAAGGAATGGATACATGGAACATGGTTTCAAAAAAAAAAAAAAAAAGGAGAGATTGTCAGTAGAAAAGGCTGAAAGCCTTCAAAGAGCTCAACATGTCTAAATAATTGATGTATCATTTAAAATTCTCATGGACATAATTTTCATATCAAATAATGTCTGTTGGTGTGGAAGACTGAATATTCTTGCATTACTCTTTTTGTCAAACATACTAATGGTTCGCTGGAGGGATGAGGAATGTTTTTCAGCCCAGGGCTCACATTCCCTTTTGGACAACCATCCAAAGGCTGCATTCCAGTGCTGGACAAGGCCAGAAGCCAAAGTGGGTGGAGCAATGGATGTAAACTTCAGCCATCTTTGTATAGAATAGTGAGAAGTATAGCTTGGGGAAAGGGGTGTGGCCTGTGGAGAGTTCCAAGGAAGAGATAGATTTTTTTTTTTGGAAATACTTTATTGACACTTGTACAACTTGTATACAGTGAGATTACACGAGCACCCCCCACTCAGCTCTCTTAGTCTTAATTCTCCTCGTTTACTGACACCCACACACCAAACCCGAAGGTCAGTTGCCCTGTTGTTATCTTTTCATTCAGCAGCCTAACAGCCCATGGATAGAAGCTGTTCTTTACCCTGTTAGTGCGACTAATCATGCTTCTGTATCGACTTCCGGAGGCGGCGCGACCGGTAATGGCTGCCTTCTCCGAGTAAGGAGAAGGGAGCTCCGCTGTAAACGGGTCGTCCGCTACGGCGAAGCGGAGACCCATTCAGGAAAACCACAGGTGGCAGAAGCCTGTGGTCTCGGGACCCGGCGGGCGCCAGAAGCAGCCCCCAAAACGCTGAAGGGACCCCGTAAGGGGCTCCGGATCGCGGAGGGGGTAGCGGCGCTGTGGGTCGTTGCGCAAACAGCGAAGTGAAGCCGCGTTGCTGTTGCCGGTCAGCGCTGTCCTTTCTTCCTGCAACTTTTCTGAACTTTGGAAACTACAACCCGTGAGTAAATTTGGACATTGAAAACTTTCTGAAACTTTTGTCAACTTTCTGAAACTTTTTGAGAACTTTATGAAACTTTTAAAACTTTTTTTAAAAAAAGTTGAAATCTGGCTGAAAACGGAGTGAGGATAAGCAGGAAGCCCATCTCCCGCTATACTGAACTTTAAGCAAAGAGCAGGAGGAGTGGAGACAAAAAGTTATGCGTTAACTAAATGCTGGCACCCTGTTAAAGCAGTTTTCTGAGTGAAAGACTTTGAGCTATTGACTTTTGCTGGTTATATTCGGGGTGCATTGATATCCTTCTTCTGTGGCACCAGTGGATTATAAAATAAATAAGAATCTCTGGTGCTGGAGCTGCCTGGATGAGCACCAGTTTGCAACTTTGGATACATTGAATTCAGGTTTTGAAACATTCTGAGTTGGAACTGGATACTTTGAAACTGTTGCAGTCAAGGCACTGTAAGAAACACTGTTTCGCTTTAAGTTTTACTCTGCTAAAAATAATACATTGTGGAGGCGATGGACATGGATTTAAATTTATAAGTTTAACTTGGATTTGATCTTTTCCCTGAAGACGTATTAAGCTCCCTCTAGAGGATTTTGGACTTACAGCAGTGACTTTGTTTTACTTTCCCTTTCCCGGCCTCTGTTTGACTATTGTATCTGGGACTCTGCTTTCTCATGGGAACAACTTGGATTGACCTTGGATTACAGATAACTTTGGAATGAGTGGCGCAAGGAGAAGAGGAAGGACTAAACAAACAACTCTAACTTTATCTGCAGCCTCACAGCGTAGATCTTCTGTGCCGGCCTTGCCTTCCACTTTGCCTCCAGACATAGAGGTGGCCTCCCTAATACAGGCAGGGGAGGGTGAGACAGAGGAGCTGCACCTGGGAGATATGGCTTCAGGGACAAGTAGCTCTGTCTTGGAGAAAATTTTGGAGAAACTGGAGGCTCTGGACAAGAAGGCTGATTTGCATACAGCTAAAATTGAACAGAACACAGAAAGCTTGAATAAGCTGACTGGACAAGTTGCACAGAATGCCCAGTCTATTGGAGAATTAAAGGAGGCTGTAGGTGAAAATCGCAAACTGGCTGAAGATACTAGTCAAAGACTGGAAGAACTTGAGAAAGAAGTAAGACCACTCAGCAAACAAGTTGGAGAACATCAGATTTACTTTTTGATGACAGAACTGCGAAACAGGGAGACCAACTTGAGGATACGGTCAATACCAGAGGTGGAAGAAGATAATTTTATTGAATTTCTAACTAAGGAATTTGCCAAGTTTTGGAAGTTAGAGGAAAAAGACTTTAAAATTGTATCTGCTTTCAGGCTTGGCAGAGTCAGAAGGACAGAGAAGCCCAGAGATTGTTTGATAACACTGAGATCAAAGGAGGAAAGGGACAAGATTTTGGGCCTGCACTACGAAAAGTCACTAGACATTTTGGGCAAGAGAATTGAAATCTACAAGGACATTCCTAAGCAGTTGCTGGACCTTAGATCTAACTACACGGAATTGGCAAGACTGTTGAGAAGCAACGCAATTATCTTCAGGTGGGAGTTTCCACAAGGATTATCCTTTACCTACAGAGGGAGAAAGATCAAAATCAAAACAGTGGAAGATAGAGACAAGTTTTTGGGAGCACACGGAGAAGACCTCCACAAAGGACTTGGATTGCCAGCGCCAGAACTTCCAGAGGAGCCCGCCCCCTCGGATCCTCAAGGACCGGAGAACAAGGTACCACCCCAGAAAGAATAACCAGACCTATCCAGGATGTCTCTGCAGCTTTTGAGCTGGAACATAAATGGCTGTAACAGTCCCGAAAAAAGGTCTAAAATTTTTCATATTTTAAAAAAGGAACAATTGGACATTATATGCTTACAAGAAACACATGTGATTAGGCTCCATAGAAAGGTGTTAATAAATAAAAGGCTTGGTCAAGAATTTATATCATCGGATACAGTTAAAAAGAGAGGTGTAGTGATCTATGCAAAAGAGAGCCTTTCACCAAAATTTCTCTTTAAAGATGAAAGTGGAAGAATCCTCGCAATAGAAGTACAGTATCAAGGAGAAAAAATTTTGATATTAGGAATTTATGCTCCAAATGAAGGAAAATCGGATTTTTATAAGAAGTTGCACGAGACCATGCTGGATTATCTGGATTACAACAACGTCATCATGATGGGGGACATGAACGGGGTCGTATCAACAAATATGGATAAGTCACAGAACCAGAACATTACTAAAGAGGGAAGACTACCTAAGACCTTTTTTGAAATGACTGACAATATGGACTGGGTTGACATCTGGAGAGTTAGAAACCCCCTGGGAAGAGAAGGAACATTCTTTTCTGAAGCTCAACTGACTTGGACACGAATCGACCAAATATGGATAACTAGAAGTCTGGCACCTAAGGTGAGGAAGGTGGAAATCTGCCCCAAAACATGCTCCGACCATAACGCCTTGAGAATGGATATGACATTGATCCCAATCGGCTCCTTTAGATGGAAGATGAATGATGGCCTGTTTAGAGACCAAAGAATTGTAAAGAAGGCCCAAAAAACCTTAAAGGATTATTTTGAGATTAATTTGAACACTACGGTGGAAAAAAGAACTATCTGGGATGCAAGTAAAGCTGTGATGAGAGGGTTCTTGATTCAACAGAATTCCTTAAAGAAAAGACTGCAAAATGAAAAGAAAGATAAAATTCTGGAAAGTATCAAAGAGTTGGAGAAGAAGTTAAGATCTAACCCGAAGTCCCAACCGATTCTGAGAGAAATTAAACTTTATCAGGCGCAATATTCCAAGCTGATAAATCAGGAAATAGAATGGAAGATTAAAACAATGAAACAAAAAACTTTTGAATCGGCAAATAAATGTGGGAAACTGCTAGCTTGGCAGTTGAAAAGGAGACAAAGATTAAATACAGTAACAAACTTAGAGGTTGAAGGAAGGAACATTCAGAACCCGGGAGAGATTAGAAAGTGCTTCCAGAGGTATTTTAAAAAGTTATATACTCAAGGGCCACAAGATGAAATAGAGATTACACAATTTTTGGAGAGAAATGGATTAGCAAAGCTGTCAGAAGAAAATAGAACAATTTTAAATGGCAAAATAACACGACAAGAGATTGAACAGGCCATCCTGAGTCTGAAACAGGGCAAATCACCAGGGCCAGATGGACTGACCTCTAACTACTATAAGACATTGAAGGATTATTTGATACAACCTTTGTTGGAGGTCAGTAATGAAATAATGGAGGGGAAGAAGGCGCCTGAATCGTGGAAAGAAGCATTTATCACATTGATTCCAAAGTCAGAAACTGAAAAGACACAACTCAAGAATTACCGTCCCATCTCCCTTTTAAATGTGGATTACAAAATATTTGCAGATGTTTTGGCACGAAGATTTAAAAAAGTTTTAAGTGAGATAATCCATAAAGACCAGGCAGGCTTTCTCCCGGGCAGACATATGTTTACTAACACAAGGAACATCATAGACATATTGGAACTTTTACAAATAAACATAAACACTAAAGCAGTTTTAATTTTTATAGACGCGGAGAAAGCCTTTGACAACATATCTTGGAAATTTATGAAGGGGAATTTAAAAGAAATGGGAGTGGGACGGGGGTTTGAGAACGGGATTGAGGCAATATATTCAGAACAAAAGGCTAAACTGATAGTTAACAATGTGGTTACAGAAGAGTTTAAAATTGAAAAAGGTACACGACAAGGCTGCCCGATTTCCCCATTACTGTTTATTTCGGTTCTGGAAGTGCTCCTGAATATGATTAGGGGGGACCGGTTGGTGGAAGGGATTCAGGTCGGAGCGAAACAATATAAACTTAAAGCTTTTGCAGATGACCTAGTTTTGACATTACAGGAGCCGGAGTCTAGTTTGAAAAGAGTTCTACAACTGATTCAAAACTTCGGTCGAGTGGCAGGATTTAAGTTAAATAAGCAAAAAACTAAAGTTTTGGGGAAAAACATGACAGATATTGAGTTGGAACAGCTTCAGAAAGAGACAGAACTAAATGTGGTTAAAAAAGTTAAATACCTAGGGGTAAACATAACAGCAAAAAATCTGAGTTTATTTAAAGATAATTATGAAAAATGTTGGTCAGAGATTAAGAGAGACTTGGATAGTTGGTCAAGACTAAAACTTTCTTTGTTAGGCCGAATAGCTGCCATCAAGATGAATGTATTGCCAAAAATGTTATTTTTGTTTCAGACACTGCAGATTGTAGACAAGACAGAGTGTTTCCGGAAGTGGCAGAAAGATATTTCTAAATTTGTCTGGCAGGGCAAAAAGCCCAGAATCAAATTTAAAATATTAACAGATGCGAAAGAAAGAGGGGGCTTTGCCCTGCCAGATTTAAAGTTGTATTATGAAGCTGCAGCTTTCTGCTGGTTGAAAGATTGGTTACTTCTTGAAGATACGGATGTCTTGGATTTGGAAGGTTTTAATAATGCGTTTGGATGGCATGCATATTTATGGTATGATAAAGCTAAGATAAATAAGGCCTTCAAGAACCATATTGTCAGAAAATCAGTTTTTAATGTCTGGACAAAATATAAAGACTTACTGGAGAATAAAACTCCGAGGTGGCTGTCACCCCTGGAGGCTAAGGCTCGGAAAAGAGCCAATATGGAGGCCAACTGGCCAAAATATTGGGAGATAATAGAAAAGGATGGTGACAACTGGAAATTGCAGAGTTTAGAAAAGATGAGAGACAAAGTGCGAGACTGGTTACACTATGCTCAGATTAAAGAAGTGTTTAAAAATGACAAAAAGTTAGGATTCCAAGTGGAAAAGTCAAAGTTAGAAACTGAACTGTTAGAACCTAAGACTAAGGTACTTTCAAGAATGTATAACTTGCTGCTGAAATGGAACACACATGACGAAATGGTAAAATCAACAATGATAAAATGGGCGCAGGATATTGGGTATAATATTATGTTTGAAGATTGGGAAAGGTTGTGGACCTCTGGGCTGAACTTCACCGCATGTAATGCGTTGAAGGAAAATGTGATGAAAATGATGTATAGATGGTACATGACCCCTGTTAAACTGGCTAAAATATACCATTCGTCTGATAGCAAATGTTGGAAATGTAAGGAAAATGAAGGAACATTTTTTCACCTCTGGTGGACCTGCCCTAGAGTGAAGGCCTTTTGGGAGAAGATATATAATGAATTAAAAAAGGTGTTTAAATACACCTTTACTAAGAAACCAGAGGCCTTTCTCCTGGGTATTGTCGGCCAGAGCGTGTTAAAAAAGGACAGAACATTCTTTTTGTACGCAACAACAGCAGCAAGAATATTAATTGCCAAGAATTGGAAAACTCAGGAGCTACCCACTGTGGAAGAATGGCAGATGCAACTGATGGACTATATGCAATTAGCCGAGATGACCGGCAGAATTCGAGACCAGGGAGAAGAAAGGATGGAAGAAGACTGGAGGAAATTTAAGATTTATTTACAAAAATATTGTAATTTGGCTGAGTGTTGAATTGGATGCCAGTGCAGACAATTGTCTACCATTAAATTAGATTTAAGGCTGAATTATATGTCAAACCAAATTAAGATTATTAATTAAGATGAGTTAAATGATAATTTGTTTGAAATTAATTTAATAATGATGTAAGTGTATGCGGGAGGTGTGGGGGAGTCCCATGTAACAATTGAGAGATGTTAAATGGACAATGATAAGTTGTGCTTATCTAATATATGCTTTATTTGAAAACTTTAATAAATATATTATAAAAAAAAAAAATAATCATGCTTCTGTATCTTCTGCTCGAGGGCAGGAGATCGAGAAAGTGCCGGCCAGGGTGTGAATCATCCCTGAGAATTTTCCTCACTCTCCTGAGGCAACGTTCTTCTGCAATGTCATCCAGTGGATTCATGGGACAGCCCATAATATCTTGTGCTGTATTCACCACCCTCTGTAGGCACTTCCTATCAGTTGATGTCAAACCAGCATACCACATAGAGCCACCCAGAAGGTCACCATTTCCTAGGGCTGCCATACACCTGGGATTTTAAAGGGAGAATTGACGTCCAGTGGGAAGTTTTGAAAGGTGGCACTTTGTCCTGGATCCTGGGTTTTCAAAAAAGAAAGCTCAACAAAAAGCTCTTTCAGAGTGCCCTGGTTTCTACTTTTTGATATATGGCAATCCTACCATTTCCCCCCAGTTGAACCCTGATCAACTGTTCTGTAATGTTTTCATATCTCTGGCAAGTGATTTCCAGATTAACAGCACCGGCAAACCTCCTGACAATTTTCTGAGTGTGTATTTGCAGTTGTTATACAACAGCAGCTTCCCACAACCAGAGTCTGTGTAATGAGTTTATATACTCTGTAAACCACTTAGAAGCCTATTTTGACATTAAGGTAATAATAATATCAGCAGAACAGTCATCCCAGGCCTGAAGTTCACATGGGATCAAACAACTGTGACATGGGCACCTTGAATGTGTCTGCATCCATTCCTATTCCTCATCTGAGTCAGTATGTATTCAATGAACAGTTCTGGAACCACATTAACTGGAAGAAAAGTAATAATTCTATCACAAATTTTGCATGCTGTTGGTGAATCATTGTACAGTCTTCATAGGGATCAGAGGGTACTAACTCCTACACCACCAACAGTGAGTAAAATATGGGTTGAATTGAGGTGAGTTTGTAACAGAGAGAGAGAGAGAGAGAGAGAGAGAGAGAGAGAGAGAGAGAGTTAGTTTATGAAGATGAAGATATATGATGTAATCTTTCAGGTCATAAGACTTTAAGAGGTGGTTCCAAATCCATGTATCGATTATCACTAGATTTCACTCTTTAAAACAGATTTTCCCTTAGAGAGTATGGTTTGTTAGAGGTCAGAGGCAAATGCCAATCCTTTTGTTGTAATAAATATCATTTCTCACCCACTGTAGTCAATATTCTGTCTGCACCAGCCGTGCAACAAAGGCATTAACTTGAAACTTTCGTTCCCAAATGAAGCACAAAGCTCATCAGATTTCTAATTACCTCGCTTAGTTGAAAACATGAGCTGAGAAAGTAGGATCTGAAAGCTTTCTTCAATCAATAGTGGAAGATCAAATTCCCATTCCCATGTCTCAGGCTGCAACACTAGCAATATGTCCTTCATATTTTGCCCTTCCATCCTACCCTGGTGCTTTTAGACACTTTGTTTTGGAATGTTAAGTACACTTTTTGATTGGCTTTTGGGTTTTTTTTGCCTTTCCCTCCATGAAATCGTCTTCCTTTGTTAGGTGAAGAACCTTGTTCGTATGTGGGTGGAAATGGCACTGGATCAGGATCAACATAGTATAGGGGAGCCCCTATAATGGGCCTGAGGGGAGGATTGACCCCAGCACCTCCAAGCTTGGGGTATTTGCCTGGTAGGAATCTGCACCCTGGTCACCCAGTGAGACTTTGCTTGCTTGGCTTGCACCATGGCAAGGTTCAACACTGGCCGACTCCCATGGAACAGGTTTGGAGTGATCCAGACCTGATGGATCCATTCCATCAACATGTGGCTTGTGGAAAGATCATCTGATCCTCGGACCCAAGTGCCATGCCAATCCTTGCCCTGCCTGCTGCTGCTGTCAACAGAGCTTTGGTCTGATTTTGTTCCCTTTACCATTGTTATTTTGCTACTCTCGTGGGTCACATAATGAGCCTGCCTGGGAAATAGTCTGATGCATTTCAGCTTGAGCGAGCCTTCATCAGGGACTTAGCTCTTTGTAAGCTTCCCAAATACTATCTATTTTAAGGGAGCTTACAGGGAAAAGCTCACATGATGGCAGCAGGGCTGGCTCACAATCCCATAGACCTTGAAATGCCTTGTTGGGGGAGGAGTTCTGTCGGCCCCTGCCCTAGAGACCACTATTTGGGGTGGTCTACTGGGGTGCTTATTGTTAGTGTGCTTCCCCTGCTTACAGTGTAGCTTCTTTGCTTCTAGAGGCTGGGTGATCCAGACTGGGCTGGGCAGAGGAATATTTCTGCCTCATTCAAATTCCCTCCAGCACCACACCTTGAGGTTTTGGATTGCTCTTCTAGACTTTGATGCAGAAAGTTTTGCTTGTGAATGAATCTTCATAAGTTGTTTACTTCCTGGGGCAAGCCACTTCTATGTAGGAGCTCTACTTGCTCTACAGTAATTTGAGATGGGCAAATCTGCCCGTTTTTATATGCTTTGTGCGTGAAACATTTTTGGAATTTTGAGGCAGACAACAACAACAACAACAGTGTTGTTCACAGGACTAGCAAATTTATCTGTGGGGATTACACATATTCCTTCATGATGTCCACATCAAACACCAAGAGAGATTATTTGTTAGTCAAGCTATGCCATTGTGGGAATCATTTGCTTATCACCATCACTGCAGGTTCTGTTTACAAGATTTGCACTAGTGAAGAAACTGTCCACATTTTGGGCAGAGTTCTTAAGACCCAGGACTAGAGTTGCCCAAAGCAGAAGCGTGAAGCAAATGAGGATATTATTGCAGAAGGAAACATGTAAAGAATTAAAATTGTGAAAATTCCCATATTGTTCTACACCTATCTACCCCAGAGATTCATGCATATGTTCAGTGAAAATAACATGATGGCAGTAATTCTGAGTTATAAGAAGTTACTTCATGGCTTTTAAACTGTGTTTTATAGTAATCATGATCGCTTCTCCCTAAAACTATTATCTCCCTCATTCCCAGTGTGTCTCATTTGTCTTTAGCTAGCTAAATCAATTACGCATGTCTTAAACTTTGACATAATCTATGAAGATACCATTTCCCCAGGTACAACATATTTATCTTCATTTCATAAAGGCGCGTCTCAAATTTACACCCATCCTGGCTTTTCAGACTGTGCTTTTTAACCATTTTATTACTAGGCATCCAGTTGAGCCACTGTGAGGACGCAATGCTGGACTAGACTGGCCACTGGCCTGATCTAGCAGGCTACTTATCTGTTCTTATGAGCCTATATTTTTGGGGGCTTGGTCCCAGCTTCACAGGAATGGAACAAAAGAATTTCAGGATTCAAGAAATGAAAGATATTCAGTGTAGAAAGAGACAGCAAATTGATTTGGTGAGGCAGAATCCCATGCACAATCAGGAATACTCTGATGGCAAGTTTCCTGGGCTGGCCTAGGGGGACATCCACCATAGGAAAAGGCAGTTTCATTTAAATGCAGGAATAAGACCATGCCCACCACCTTTTACTGGTATTATTTTAGCTTCTTTAATCTCCCTCCCCCCATAAGCTTTTTATTAAATTTTCAAATTTTACAAATTCTTTTAAACAATAATCAGAACAAATCTCTCATATCCGTTCACTTCCCATTCAGCCTTCCATGATGTTCTTTTCTTACCTTTTAAAGCTGTTGTATTACTTATATTTTATCCATTATATACATTAATTTTAACTTACTCAACTGCCAATTCTCAACTGTTGCTATACTTCAAATCCTGCATACGTTTTAACATAGCCATGATATTTTTTCAAATATTTCACAAAATATCTCCATTCTGCAAAAAGTTTTTCCTCATTTTGCCCTTTAATTCCAACAGCCTAGCCATCTCAGCATATTCCATCATCTTCACAAGCCAATCTTCTTTCATTGGGACTTCTTCTTCTTTCCATTTTTGCACGTAGATAATTTTTGCCGCTGTTGCAGCATACATAAACAACTTGATTTCGCTTTTTAAAATTTAACATAACTAGGGTGAGGTGCCCTATTTGATGGCACAAGAGCAGAATACAAAGCCTGACTCCTGAGCTATGTTCAGTTTACGATGTGTGTGTGGGAAAACAGACGTGTCAGCAAGACATTCTCATGTAGGCACCCTGAAAAAAACTCTCAGCACAGTACTTTAAAATGATACAGAGATGTGGAAAATCTGCCCTAGAGATTTAATTGCTAGTTCCTTTCCTGTCTTTAGCAGCTGAGGAATTTGGTAGATCTGATCGAAATTTCCGACGATTCAATTGCACTTCCATTACTGACGCTAGCTCTTTGAGGAAATTAATTTCAAAAATCATGGAAACAAGGTTGGCATCTTGGCTACACCCAAAGGTACCTTACAAAATGATTTAGCCACTGGTGAAGGTGGCAGTGTGCAGCACCCCAGTTAGAATATTGCTGCAAAAGGATGGTAACTTGAGCAGATTAAAGCTATAAAAAAAGCATAACAAAGCAAAGATTTCAATCTTGACTGTCTAAAGCAGTCATTTTAAGCTTAGGAGCAAAGTTCAGCAAATTCCCCCTTACATATGTGCCTCTGCACATATCAGCAATTCAAAATGTCCCCAACCTCTGCACTTACAGTCCCCCTTTAAAAACAACAATTATGCTCGTCTCAATCATTTAAGCAAAATGACAAGAGCACCATTGCTTGGCTCCAGACAGTTTGACACAGCAACAGATTGCGCGCTGTTATTAGGCATATTTCGCAGTGCTATCTGGAAGAAGCAGAAGCCTGAACTACAATAACACTCATTGGTAAATTGCATGGCAAAAATATAGTTTCAGCACTTGCTCAAGTTAAAGTAGGTCAAGCCATCGACTTGCTGCTGAAATTTAGGGAACAAAATATGCCAGACTTTATAAAACTGCATTTTGTTCAGTCTGGCCTGTTGTCACAACAGTAATAACCATGGCCTAAAATGGTTATTGGAGAGTTGGTTTTTAAAAAAGAAGTTTATGATGGTGAAACTACAGTGTTGCAGAATGAGTACTGCCTCCTCCATGTCCTGCCATCATCATATCAAGCTTTTCTGCCCCTGCTTGATATCATTGGCTGTTGCTGGTAGACAAACCCACACCATTTCAATGTCGCAGCAGGGCGATGGAGACACTGCACATAGGGATGGAGGGTTAATTGGCAGCCCTGAGTCATTAGCAACGTGCAACTTTATTGTAATACATAATAAATTCTGATACAGTGTATAGTGCAGCAAGCCATGAGCAAAACTTTTTAAAAAGCCATATGACTAGCCAGGAGGGAGCTGTTGTACTCATGTTTTTTAGACACCTAGTTGGCCACTACTCCAGCAGTGGCCAACCAGATACCTTTGGGAAGACCCCAAGCAAGACATGACCTCAACCGCCCTCTGCAAACCTGTGATTCCCAGCAGCTGATTTTCAGAGGTATGCTCCCTCGTATTGAGAAAGGTAAATTGGCATACCAACTCCAGGTGTCTATTGTCACCTGTTTTGAGAGGGGGACCAGAAAATGAGAAGCCTTTGAATCTGGTGGATCTGAATCCTCCCCTGATTTTATCCATGAATCATATAATTAATAGAATGATGGTGATGGTGACAACATATTCCTAACATTTTTGTCCCATCTGTCATTGGAACACTTCTCTGAGAAGATAGACCTCCTTCTCCATCCACAGAGAGGTGCACATGTTCTATCTATGGCCCATATGATGCCCAGGGAATGCACCCTAAGTAAATGTGAATTGCACGTTGTGAAAAACAGCAAATGGACACAGCACTTGTGTGACTGTGGGGCATAAAAATAAAACACCCACCATCTCAAGGTCCACTTTTTTCTTGCTGCTTATCCTTGAGTGCATCCAGTAGCAAAACTTGCTAAACTCTCCGCTATCCTCTGCTAAAATTTATTTGCCCCCCGCTCTCATAATGAAGTGGCATTCCTAAATGTAGGTTAAACTCTGTTCTGTTAAGTAACTAGCTTGCCCATTTTTATGGGATGAAGAAATGCATCAAAATATGAGACCTGATGTGGCAAAATTAATATGGCAGAATTCACAAGAGTTAAGTTGCCAAATTTTGATATTCATTGAAGAAGACAAGCACTCAAATTCAATTTGTCAATGTAAAAGAGCCAGTTCATTTTGGCTCTATTTTTTAATGATGATTATGAACTCTGCTGTTTAGGGTAAACTTTTGCGTTTAGACCATGGGGATCATGACACCTAATGATGAAATTAATGTTTTTACTTCTCATCTAAGACACATGCTGAATGAATTTAATGCTTAAAAAATAAATAAACCACTTACAAACATCTTCCATGGCTGTTTGTGGCCATGGAATACCATTCCCACCTGATTTGGGCTTGAATGATCTGGGCTGAATGTCAACAAACCAGATCCACATCCCTGCAGGTGCTCATTACATCTCCCTGGTTACATCACCTCTGTCAGGCTAACACACCTGAGATGTTTGTATAAGCCAATGATGCCGCTCTAAGCTGCCTAGGAACAGAGTGGAACACAAATACTATAAAAAAACCACATTTTGGGCTCAAGCGGCAATTGCTTCCAAGACAAAATAGTCACTGCTGTTCGACATTCT
The DNA here is from genome assembly GCF_964270895.1 of Podarcis filfolensis. NCBI lineage: Eukaryota > Metazoa > Chordata > Lepidosauria > Squamata > Lacertidae > Podarcis > Podarcis filfolensis. Next base: position 26,216,957 of record NC_139604.1, on the reverse strand, counting down.
CTGAGGTACATTCTCAGATCTTGCAGTAAGTAAAGTCCTATCTCTTTGCACAAAAATGCCTCAGAAACCTTGTCCATCTCCAATTTCAGACAATGAGCTAGTCCCCCACCCAGCCCTCTGTAGAGACCATGGTTTTTAAACCATCAAATACTTTAATAACTTTACGTTCATTCCACGCCATCAATCAAAAGTGTAAACTGCACTCAGGGTATCTGTTTCATTTTCATCTTTACACTGGTATTCCATTTCCGATGTTCCACCAGAGGCAGTCAGCTTTAGACTGAATTCATCTCTCCCTCCCTAGCTACCCTCCACTCTCATCTTTCAGTGTCAAAAGTCCTCCCCCCTCTAATCAGCTTTCTCAGTAAGCTGTGTTCTGGGGTGTATTTTTTCCCCTTTTTTGTATTTAAAGACAAAGCGAAACTCAGCTTGGACAAGTAAAGTTTCTGGTTGTGGTTTTCCATCTTGAAAAGCTATTACACTAGAAAAGATGTTCTGACCTTCCCGCTGCTTCAAAGAAAGTTCTGTTTGAGATTACTTTTAGTCCCTGGGTCCCGGTGCAATAATTGATACCCGGTGTTCAGCAATTAATGACATTTCACAACTTTGGCCTTCCTAATCTTTAAGAGGAAGATACTCTGAAATAACTTGGGGGAGGCACTTTGCTCTCTAATGTCACCATCACAATATTATCACTCTATTATTTTGGATTGTTATTAGAATTTGGATGCAGTTTAGATATTGATCTTTGTGACTTTCACATGTGATCACCCTGAAGTTCATTCTGTCTTATTTTCACATTAATTAGTAGGTCACTTTAAAAAAAATCCACACAAAAGTTCACATTTCAGTTCATATTTTTAATATGTTTTCTTTAATATGAAGTCTCTCAGCCCCACTCCCCTCACAGAGTGTTTGTTGTGGGGGAGGAAGGGAAAGGAGAATGTTAGCCGCTTTGAGACTCCTTCAGGTAGTGATAAAGCGGGATATCAAATCCAAACTCCTCCTCCTTCTCCGCCTCCTCCTCCTCCTCCTCCTCCTCCTCCTCCTCCTCCTCTTCTTCTTCTTCTTCTTCTTCTTCTTCTTCTTCTTCTTCTCAAAATGCATCAAAAATATGTGGGAGTTTTTCTTCTTCTTGAGCCATTTCTGTTTATGGAATTTGGGTAAAAATAAGACGGAGCATGCACCTTAGATGAGAATGAAAATGGTATTGCTTCTGCTATTACACAGTAGTAATTTATTGTTTTTAGCTTTTGCGCCTAGCCGAGTTACCCTCCCACCCACGCTTTTATCCCAAATAGATTTTGTTTTGTCATGAAATTAAGTAGAACTTCAAACCTTAAATTCATTTTCATCCACATACTTCCCTGTGTTGTTTCCTGCAAGCAATGGCAAGAGAATAAATTGAACAACCTTTCCCATTATTTTCCCACTTGTAGCAGGAAGATCGTATATGACTCAGGAGCTGTCTGGAGTTTCAGTCAACACACGAGCCTCCTGTTGACAAACCGAGCCATGTATAATTCCTCGGGCTAATGGAAATATAGTGTGCTCTTGTTATGTAGGAAATGTGTGTTTATTCTCTCTGCAAAAAAAAAGTGGGAGTGTATAATTTACAGTTGCCTCACATCACATCTAGTTTTTGACCCAGTAGGATTTGAGGAAATGGTGAGGCCCCCCTAGATCAGTGGCCAGCTTCTAAGTTCTAGGAAAGGCAGAGGCTCCAAAGGAACTAAGGCAAAGTTGGTGGCCATGTTCTGGAGCAATGAGATGAGTAGGAGATGCTTGAGGCTAAGATAAGGGAAATATCTGGTGCCCTCAGTTTCTAAAGCAGACTGAGTTTGTCCAATCTGCTCCATCGAGACAAATGTGCAGATTAGATCATGGACCCACCTCAGAATCAACAGTCCTTTTGGGGTCCATGACTGGGTGGTCTGACTGCCCAATTTATATATTTCTATTTAAAAACAAAGAAACAAGCAAACAATACCAACCACCTAGAATAGCAGCTAGTGTGCAGGGCTCCACAAAACGTATTTTAATGTATGAAATGCGAGGTAAATTTCCCCCTTTCCCCAGTGAACTCACAGTGCTCCCCTTGAAGTGTCCTTGCAATTCTGCTCGCAGAGGGAGATTTGGGTGAGCATGACTAGTTTGCCCACTCTGGGCACTGAGCCAAGGGGGTGCCACAGCAACCATGTAGGGCAGAAGGCAAGAGGTGGGTGGGGCACTGAAATGTGAAGGCCCAAAAGTCGCCATCGCTGCCTGGTTCCCAGTTTACATTTGGTGAAATCAAAATGTGACGGACGCTGTTCTCATCTAGACTGTTGTCATTTACGATTTGCCATCCTGCTTTAAACAAAACCTGTGCCTATGTAATTCATATGGCTTAATTAGATCTGTTACTTTAAGGAGATTCAACGCTTCCAAGTGCTTTTGTGCGGAATGGGTTAGGGAAGAGGGGAGGCACATGGGAAGAGGCACATGGGTGTCCAGGGCTTAGGAAACCATTTGGAGCTGCGGGAGGGGAATTCTGGGCAGGTCTGGCCTACCGAAGAAACAGTACATACATACAGTGGTACCTCAGGTTAAGTACTTAATTCGTTCCAGAGGTCCGTTCTTAACCTGAAACTGTTCTTAACCTGAAGCACCACTTTAGCTAATGGGGACTCCTGCTGCCGCCGCGCCACCAGAGCACGATTTCTGTTCTCATCCTGAAGCAAAGTTCTTAACCTGAAGCCCTATTTCTGGGTTAGCGGAGTCTGTAACCTGAAGCGTATGTCATCTGAAGCGTATGTAACCTGAGGTACCACTGTACATACATACATACATACTTAATTATTATCATGAGGGGTTTCTCAAATCCAAATCAAGGGAGGAGCACACTTGAAATACACACACACACACACACACACACACACACACCCCTGCTGTTTCTGACTTGGCAGGAAGAGTAGAATCTTGCTAGAACTAGGTAGAGCTGTTCAAGCATTACTTTGAGATTTCTTACTTATAGCAAGTGTAGTTGCTTTGATGGGTGCAAAGGTCAACAGACAGCTAATTAAGGCTGACCAGATTAGTAGCAATGTTGGTTCCAAGCCTTCTGAGAAACCAGCTGGGAAGCCACCAAGGGACATAGGAAGATGCCTTATGCTGAGTCTGACCACTGGTCTATCTTGCTCTTCACTTATGGGATATTTACAATGCAGTCAAACCAACAATGCATCCTTGATAGACAGGCACATAACAGGAGATGAAGCTAAGAGTCTCGTAAATTTCCTAGAGAGGACTCAGAGACACTCCCACCGTGCCCACTGATTGGCAGTGGATCTCCAGGGTTTTAGGTAGGGAGTCTCTCAGAAATGCAGGGGATTGAACATAGGATCTTCTGCATGAAAAGGAGATGTTCTACCCCTGATTTGTGGCCCTATCTATTTTCTTGGATATGGTCCACCCGTTGCAGCAGACTGCCCCATACTGATGCTTAGGAACCTGCCTGAAGATCAGAATGTGTGTATTTTACTGATGAATGCATTGAGAAGCACATGCTTTACATAAAACTGTGTACTTTACATGGCAAATGTGTACAAAATGCTTACAAAAAGTGTGCAGTTTAAATCTGGAACCTGTTATAAAAGGAAGTAGGAGGGGCTAAGCACTATTTGTAACTTTACACATAGCTCACATAGAGAACAATGTAGAAAGCTGAGAAATGGCATATATATTGAATATGTGACATTTTTAAAATTCCAGCTGAACCAATTCCAACTGAGAGACTAAAATGCAATGTTGAGTTTTACCCAGTTTTCTTTCTAGGGACAAACAGTGAGAAGCAATGATCACTGTGTTAAGTTCTCTCTTTTGATTTCTTATGCATCATGTGTACACACCATTTGCCTACTGAGCTTGTTTTATACATGCACTAGGAAGGAATGAAAATTGGTATGTCACCGTACAATGATTTATATACAATATAGCTGCCTGCCACAAACCAGGAAATCAGATGAATAAAGAGCAAATGTTATTTCTATATATAGTAATATTAATACAGTTATTGTTATTCATGAAGCAGAGTTTGCACCAACAGGCTAATATATCAATAAAGTGGAGCTATTGGAAATTTAATTCCCCCTCCCCCTGTTCCCTCACCTCCAAACACATTAATAATTAAATTATTATAGGACATTAAATTATTAATATGTCTCAAATATCAGAATTCTGCATTCATAATTGGGTTTTTCTCCCCAGAAGATTTGTTTTTGAAAACTTTGAAAGTCAATTTAGAACAGTTTAAACTAAGTAGCTCTGACTCCATTCTTTTCTCCATTCTGTTCCTGTTGGGATTGGCCCCTATTTAATGTCATAGTTTGCTTGGGAAAAGGAAAGAGATGCAAAGAAATTAACTGGTATTCATGCGAACTAGGAAGTGACCTCTCCAGACAACTGCACAACTGTTCTTTTCTAATCTCCATGGCTGTGATCTCCTGGGTTGCACGGACAATGTTAGACAGTTGAATGTGCATGTGTACTCTGTTTCCCATCCATCCACTCTGCGTGGCCCCGGGCCCTGGCTACCCAGGCTATGCCACTGGGAGGTCAAGGGGGCAGCAAGGAGGTTGGTGCTCCAGCACGAGATCTGGATTGGTTCCACAGGTGTGTTTGCCCTGCTTTGCCCTGCTTCCCCCTTTTGCTCTGCTCCCCCCTGCTTTGCCCCGCTCCCGCAACCCAGTAAGCAACAGCAACCCAATTGCAGGGATAGTGGCTCCATCCCAGCCAAAGAGCTGTTTCTGGTGCCAAAGAACAGGTAACCAAGCTAATGCAAATAAATTTGCAGTAGGTATATCAGCCCAAGCTGGTAAAAGGCACTGATAAAAATGCCACCTTCAAAGGGATGGGTTTTTTAATGTCACAAACTTAAACATAAAGCGATACGAAATTAAAGTCTTCATAACGCTGCATAGAAACATTAGAGTTGCAATGTGATATTTGCTTTAACATGCTGTTTAAACCTCTTTGGTATTTCATGTGTTGAAAAATATTGGCACTGGTAAAAAAACTGACTTAAACCATTGAGCTTGCTGCTATGGCAGCCCAAAATCTTCTATTTTATTTCTCCCATGTTGTCAGGGCAACAGCTATTTGTAGGGAAGCTATAGAAGTTGGGAAACTCTTGGCAGTACAAGAAGGATGTACTTTTCTGTTGGTTTCAGTAAATAAAGGAATTGCTCCTCTGGTGACCTATGTGTGAAAAACATTCTGTGAGAGGAAAGACAGGTTATCATGTACCGTGCAACTGATAACCAAAGTGTGTGATTTTTATTTTATTTTAAGAAAGGTACTTATGGTACCTATGTTTTTGGCCCTTTTTATAAGTTGTATAGAGTGCCTATCCAACAATATTGCTTAACATATACCAATATTTATTGATGAATTCTCTTAAAGAGATAGGCAAACTGCTCAATGTTTTCTCATCTAAGGTCTTTTGTTTTGTTGTGAAAGGGGATTCTCTGTTCAATTTATCCACACTTTTTTGGGTGGGAGGCTTTTTTTTTACAATTTCCCTGGATACCCCCTCATGTTGTGGCTTGATGCAATTTTTCAGACTCAGTTTTATAATCAGTATCACTTGAACCATTAATTAATTAATTTTTTGAGGCTCCTATAATGAATGTTTTCTCTAATACGTTTGGGGTGTGAGCTATCACAACTTAGAAGTGTACTGCAGTCTCTACTTTTCTTATACTGAGTGGTGCTTTGCCACTTCCTTTTAAGTAAGGTAAAGGTAAAGGGACCACTGACCATTAGGTCCAGTCGTGATCGACTCTGGGGTTGCGGTGCTCATCTCGCTTTATTGGCCGAGGCAGCCGGCGTACAGCTTCCGGGTCATGTGGCCAACATGACTAAGCCGCTTCTGGCGAACCAGAGCAGTGCACGGAAACGCCATTTACCTTCCCGCTGGAGCGGTACCTATTTATCTACTTGCACTTTGATGTGCTTTTGAACTGCTAGGTGGGCAGGAGCAGGGACCGAGCAACGGGAGCTCACCCTGTCACGGGGATTTGAACCGCCGACCTTCTGATCGGCAAGTCTTAGGCTCTGTGGTTTAACCCACAGCGCCACCCGCGTCCTTTTAAGTAGGATGTTACAATAACCTTCAGCTATCTCAAAGTTAACATTCTCAGTCCTATTGTTCACCGATACATTAAACTCAACAAGGTCCTCCCATGTTGTCGTGCCAGACAAGAAATCCACCCTCAATATATCAGCCCCCAAAATTAATTAAATTAGATAAGGAATTTGCTGATGAACATATATGTAGAGTTTCAGATTGTTCCCTATATAATATATAGAACATAACTATCATGGCTTATGATGAGCATGCTGCTCGTTTAGCAGTAATCAAAAATCATGGAAACTGTACGGTTATGAAATTCCCAGAAGAACCCAGAAGTGCTAGTTAACACTGAGAGTTTATACATAGTTTTTTGAAACTCCATTGGATGGTTATTAAGGAGTTGTTTGCACCCTGTGAAGTTATCTTTCAGTTGCAGCCTTTCTCTCCTGCGGTCTTCCTCGAAAACTTCAAAATTGCACTGAATTTCTGCCAGACTTTGCATCTCAAAAAAGCAGGGGTAGGTGGGGGGGGGACCCCATCACAGCCTGCATTACAGAAGTTCTGTTTCTAAGGAGCGGAAAGCATAAATGGGGAATTGGTGGGAAGAACTGAGGAAACAGCTGCCTTTTTGTTGTTTCCCAATACACATTACTTGAATTGCTTTTGCATCAGGCTAACATTTGGTGTGTCTGAGTCCATTTAAAAATAAAAATCTCCACGGTTAAAAATAAACCCCAGCGTGCATATTTTCATCAATGCACTTTGCATGGTATGGAGGAGATGAAAGCTACAGTATCAAACAGAAACCCAATGGGGCCCAGTTTGAGGTTGTGTTGCACTGGCCTTGCAACGTCTTAATCAACATCCTGTTTTGCTGACTTCAGGAGTCTGGATTTTGTTGGCCATCCAGGATAAACCCAACCTATTCTGGGAAATCCTGCAGTGCAAGGTTTGCCTTCCCAAGTCATCTAGCGTTATTGTTCTTTAATCCCCATATGTTGTTGTTGTTTAGTCGTTTAGTCGTGTCCGACTCTTCGTGACCCCATAGAGTAGCACGCCAGGCACTTCTGTCTTCCATTGCCTCCCGCAGCTTGGTCAAACTCATGCTGGTAGCTTTGAGAACACTGTCCAACCATCTCGTCCTCTGTTGTCCCCTTCTCCTTGTGCCCTCCATCTTTCCCAACATCAGGGTCTTTTCCAGGGAGTCTTCTCTTCTCATGAGGTGGCCAAAGTATTGGAGCCTCAGCTTCAGGATCTGAAGCCCCGTATAGGCTGGGGCAGTTGTCGCCTGATGGCACTAGCTTTCTTGAGGCATTCACGTTGCATGCAAAGTCAACTGATGCAGGAAAGGCCCAGCGGTCAGTGTACTAGTTCCATTCCTCCATCACTATTCATGTCACCTTCCACAAGTTATTTATTATTATAATTATTGTTTATTAAATCTGTATACCTCCTGTCAGGAAATGATCTGAACAGGAAGACTGGGAAGTGTGCGCTCAGTCTGATCAGCTTCCCTAAGAGGAGGAGGGGGAAGCTTTACCTACCTTGTCTACAGCAGTTTCAGGAGGAGAAAGAGAGATCAATGCTATACCATTTGAGGAAGAATTGCCGAGTTACGAGATAATGGAGGAGGAAGGGGAGGTGAGGGCGCAGTTGGCAGAGACCTCCCTGGAGAGTATGGGGGATCCTCCATCTCCATGGGCCCATCGGTCCCTCTGCATTCCAGAACAGAGAAGGCAGATGCGTGGGACTCCTGGGACTTCCTGTTGGCGCTCAGGATGTTGTTTGGGACGGAAGAGGCGGGGCTTAGAGTAGCCAACGTCTCTCTTTGTGTGGAGACATGGATTCTTGTCTTGCAACCAGATGACTGAATAGAAAGGACTATAAAATATGAACTGCTTGCTGTTCTTGCCTTTGATGCTACCTGAGAGGGAGAGGACTCTCCATGCCTGACACCACCCTTCATCTGCAGATCTCAGGGCAGTTCACAACATGAAAATATAATGACCAGTGGAAGGGCACCTGTTTTGTGGAGCCTCCCTAAACTGAGGCCATGATTTTACGCCTACGTGCCATTTGATGCAGTTTCACACAAAGGCAATTAAGAGTTGGCCGAAGGCCATGAAGTCTGGGCAGAGGGAGTTATTCTGCCTAGAGATATGAGACCTTGGATACAGGTCTGCTATTGGTCGAGGTCTCCACATGGGCGTGATGACTCATGACCTTCCTTGGCTGGATAGTTGGTTGGTCAGTGTGGTGTTCTGAGCCTCATTTGGAGTTTGTTAAGAGAGAGAGTTTAAGATCCGTGTCTGTATCTTGTATATACAGTGGTACCTTGGGTTACATACACTTCAGGTTACATATGCTTCAGGTTACAAACTTCGCTAACCCAGAAATAGTACCTCGGGTTAAGAACTTTGCTTCAGGATGAGAACAGAAATTGTGCTCTCGCAGCGTGGCAGCAGCAGGAGGCCCCATTAGCTAAAGTGGTGCTTCAGGTTAAGAACAGTTTCAGGTTAAGAATGGACCTCCGGAACGAATTAAGTACTTAACCCGAGGTACCACTGTAGTAACTTGTAGAGCCTGCTGTAAATAATAAACACCTCTAAGTAATCAAGTTACTAGTAGCAGCGTCTTGTTCCTGCTTCATCCTACCTGCCTGCAACTGATTGCTTCTGGAAGTCTGCGTATGCTCTACTATATTCAACTGGGTCTGGCTAAGATCCTGCAACAGGTTCAAGTTGCGAAACCCCAATAGCCTCTGCTTCAGACAGTCTCCCACCGACTTGTGAAGCGCAGCAAGGCCAATGATGGTGGGCAGAACTAAGGCACACATCCTCTCTCCCCCCCCCCTCGCCATGTATCTGCATTCACTGCATTTGGATAGCTCAGTTGGTTAGAGCATGGTGCTGATAACACCGAGGTTGCAGGGTCGGTCCCCGTATCGGACAGCTGCATTGCAGGAGGGTGGAGTAAGTAGATGATCGTCATTATTCCTTCAAACTCTACAATTCTATGAATCTTAAGTCAAGAATCCAGGATTGCAGATGCTTGAGGTGGCCTTCCTGGAGGGCTGTTGGGCCATCTGGATTGCGTGGGCTGGTTCCATTGTTGTTTATGGAAGGCAGTGCGCTTGGATAGTCTTGCCTTAGGCCAAGGGAGCTGAACGAGATGCCCTCTCACATCTCAGTGGTTGTGGGATACCCAGTTTGGTTTCTATGGAAGCTTTGTTCAATAAAATATCATGAAGATGACTTATCAGAATCTTTGGTCTCCTAATTATTTATGCTGACTCACCATTCCCAACTATGATGCACCCATTGATGGCAAACAGGAGAACAAATTATGCTTGCCTGTGGAATTTGGAAGTGTTCTGTTATTGTCTGTGTTAAGCTGCTGGAGTCCCTTAGGCACCCCAAAATAAAACACTTAATCAGCTTTCAGTAACTACTTGCCTCGATTAATAATAAACTGTAGGCAAAAATCTGAGCTTACAAAATTTGTATCCTTTATTGTTGTTCCATGTTAATGACTTTGATTCCTTCTCTCTCTCTCCCTCTGTCTTATTTTCACTCCCTCAGCAACTATGTTGCACAGATGGCTAAAATCCCTAGCAGGAAGCTAATCAGACACTGCGAATAAGATGTGCTGAAAATAAATGAAAGATTGTGTGTGGTGGTGGAGGGATTGCTGAATTACTAGAAGAAAGAGGAAACGGGAATGATGGTACTGCATGCGAGCACCAAGAGTAAATGGCATAAAGCAACAACAAGGAGCCACACAAGGAAAACACAATCAAAACCTGGGTAGATGGAAATATCTTCCCCCTCCCAAAATGGACCAATGCACACACTATTAACTATCCCAAATAACTCTGGATCTTTATTTATTAAAGCTATATAGGAAATATGCCCTTGGTGGCTTGCAAGGAAAACAGTGTTAAAAATACAATAAGCCTAAAATAAAAGAAATCTTGGTAACTGTCAATATTTGTCTACTAGGCCTTTTACCAAGCCAAGTTCTTGATAGGTTTCTTAAACAAAACAAAACAAAACAAAACAAAACAAAACAAAACTGGCTCTTAAGAGAGTACAGGATGGGTTGTGTAAACATGTGCACCACAAGAAATCTCATCATTCAGGAATTGCTTAGTTCTTAAGAATAATAAAACTAGAGAAGGGGCTGTGAGCTCTTTTCTGCTCCCCCACTCACACTAGAGGAAGCCCTTAGGGGAGACTAACTGCACCTATCTTTCTGCAATCTGAGTTTTCATCCCCTCAGAAGGGGTGGTCATGCCTGTAATTTGCATCCAATTCTCTCAGGAAAGAAACAAACTAAAAATAGAAATACTTTTTCTGTTTCTTTTAAATAAAATGTCATTGTTGCTTGTATGAAAACCCCTGGATGTATCTGCCTGAACTTCGGCAGGCTTCATGCACTCGAGGATCCTCTCTGCCTGGAAATGTCATCCGCTTACATGAAAAGATAAAAATCCAGGACTTTTTTTTTCCAGCTGGAACTCACTGGAACTCAGTTCCAGCACCTCTCAGGTGGGCACCATTGCCACTGTAAGAGAACAAGGGTTCATGGCGAGTTCCAGCACCTCTTTTTCTAGAAAAAAAAAAATAACACTGGGTTAAACCATTTCTAGATTCTCTTTTATAATGAATAGGGGCGAAACAAAGCTTCAGATTTACTGTAACAGCAGATTTGGACTGAACAATGATTTGAATTGGAATGACACAGTAGGGTTCTGGAACAGAATGGGCTGCTTCTAAGTGCTACAGAGACAAGCTGAATCTTGTGGTCACTGTACACCCCTACTATACATGGTTAGAAAGTATGTGTGAACTTGCCTTTAGACTATCTGGCTAGATTTTCTGGGAATAGTAAAGGTAAAGGTACCCCTGCCCGTACGGGCCAGTCGTGACCGACTCTAGGGTTGCGCGCTCATCTCGCTCAAGAGGCCAGAAGCTGGCGCCGTCCGAAGACACTTCCAGGTCACGTGGCCAGCGTGACGAAGCTGCAACTGGCGAGCCAGCACCAGTGCCGCACACAGAAACGCTGTTTACCTTCCCGCTATAAAGCGATACCTATTTATCTACTTGCACTTAGGGGTGCGTTCGAACTGCTAGGTGGGCAAGAGCTGGGACCGAACGACGGGAGCTCACCCCGCCGCGAGGATTCGAACCACCAACCTTACGATCAGCAAGTCCTAGGCACTGAGGTTTTACCCACAGCGCCACCCGCGTCCATTTCTGGGAATAGTTGGTGGCTAAAAGTCCAACTGCAGAAGGATGGTGTCATCAAAATAAAATATTACAGTATGATCCTATACATCTTTATTCCGAATTCACACTGAGTTCAATAGGACTTACTTCCAGGTACTTCCGTTGCAGTCTAAATGACTCTGAGGTGGCTATGGTTGTTTCCTCTACAACTTCTCGGATTCCTGTTATGTTACTGCAAACTATTTTAAATATGCAACGATGTATTTAGGGCATAAGGATAGGACCAAAATAAATCACCTCTGAAATTTAAATACAACACCAATTTACAAGTTAGGGAATAAGCAGGCCTTGTCTTCACGATCACAGTGTTTGGTAATTGAACCGAATGTTGCTTTTGTTCCCCAATCTAGCACGTTCCCTTATCTAGTGTGATTAATATGAGACTCTCCGTGTTCTTTAAAAAAAACAAAAAACAAATTAAGTCACATATCCTGTAACGTTTCACAGTGGAAAATCGGAACATTCTTGTATACTTGTAACACCGTATTTTCTCATCCCTCTCCCACCACACACACAGAGCTGAAAGCTTTTCTCTTCCAATATTTACTTAGCTAAAAAGCATCCTTATTTTTGCTGGCTTTGGAAGCTGTTGTGCTATTACACTGGTAAGAACAGATTCCTTTGTTTAATATATAGGGAATGCTTGATGTTAATATTTAATTGCATGGTCGGTATGTTTGTGCTTCCTATAGGATAACTGCAGTTTGCCTTTTAAAAAAAAATATCGATAGGCACGGGGGAGATATGACACTTTGGGCTTTCGAAACGCTCAGAAAGAATTATTTATTTATCACTTAATAATTTGCATTTCTGAGCAGTGTGCATACAAAGGAACCTGACAGTGAACAATAACAATGAATAAATAAATCATAAAATCAAGCATAAACCCAAGCGCTACCTTAACAGAAAATCTCTGTTGTGTGCCTGAGGTTCAGCAAGGAGGGTACATGGCTAATCTCTGTTGGGAAGGAGTTCCACGGGCTTTGCCTAAGTGACTTGCATGTGTTTTTGTCTGTTTGTTTTATTCAACACGAATTACATGCCACTTAATAATAATAAAAAATCTATTGATGGTTTACATAAAACAGTATGAAATATTCCTTGGAAAATAGTGATTAAAAGCAGACATTAAAGAGCGGTTATTGGTAGCAAATGATAATTGGCTCCATCTTCCCTTGAAGAGTTCCAGTTATCAGATTCTAACCACAAAAAGTCATTGTAATTACAAGCTCTGAGTTGCATTTGTCATCTCAAGATTCTTCCTTTGAGAGGCCTGTGTGTGGTATTAATTGGAATGATCACAGATTTGGCATGTAAACTTGCCTTATAATGCTGACCTCTTAATATACTGTCTTCAGTGGTGACAGAGTGAAAAAAAGAATGTGTGTGTGTGTGTGTGTGTGTGTGTGTGTGCACGCACACACACACGCACACACACACACACTTCAACACCCTCCATAATACTTATCAGTAACTAAGTCATTTGTGGATAATTACCTTGGATTGCAAGGCACTTGTTGCTAAAGATAATTCCTGAATGATTAAATTAATTGTGTCTTGACTTCTTTTATCCTTCCATGATTACCCTATTCACAGTCTAATTAAGTAGGAAGCAAAAGTGCAAGCCCCAAAGCTTTAAGTCTTGATTCAGAGAGCAAACATGAAAAAAAAAGAGTATTGCCTGCCCAGACTGTTCTTAACCCAGTCATCCCATTTAGTCCTCTTCTGAACACAGAACCTCAAATCAGCCTAGTTATAAGAGCAGTTGAGCAAGTAGCAAGTCTGGCTATGAACTAGGCTTGGCGTGCAAACATGAAATTTACACTTACCTGGGAAATAACATTATGCAATGGTAAGAATGTGCCGTGGAACTGTTTTTAAAGTTTTGAGGAGGGTTTCCTGAAACCGATCAGCTAATTTACTTCATCAGTAGTGAGAAGTGTTTGTTTTAAGCTGAATTTTGGATGCTTTCTAAGCATATGTTGAAACTTTCATCTTTCACTTTATTCCTATAAATGGCTGTAAGTCGACCGTTTTGAAGTTGGTCTTGGAAACATCATAAGCTCTGTTCTGAGACCTCCTTTGAGCTTTTCCCTGTGTAAATAGCTTGCATACAGTTTGTCATCTTGCAAATTAGAACAGGCATGGGCATAATACAGTCTTTACCTAGGCAGGGAGAGAGGCACCCCACTGTGAGATGGTGGTAGTGGTGGAACTGCACACAAGAGTCTAATCATTAACAAACTTGCAATAATTTACCCTTAAGCAGCACAATCCTAGGCACATCCGAGTCTACAGAGGTGTACTGGCAACACATCCCATTTTGTTACTTCCAAGTATGTCTGCCTAGGACTGCAGCTTTATGCTTTCGGAACAAACTCTTGTTTTAACAACAACAACAACAACAACAACAACTCTGGATTACTCCCAACAAAATATTAAAAACACAGTAAAACATCAACCATTAAAAACTTCCCTGAAGAGGGCTGCTATGTCTTCTAAAAGGCAAATAGTGTATCTGTTTGACATCTGAGGGGAGGACGTTCCACAGGGCAGGTGCCACTACCGAGAAGGCCCTCTGCTAGGTTACCTGTAACCTCACTTCTCACAGGGAGGGAAGTGCCAGAAGGCCCTCGGAGCTGGACTTCAGTGTCTGGGCTGAATGATGGGGGTGGAGACGCTCCTTCAGGTATACAGGGTCAAGGCCATTTAGGACTTTAAAGGCCAGCACCAACACTTTGAATTGTGCTCAGAAATGTACATCTGCCACCATTCTTTGCCCTAAAACAAAGGCAATAGAAGTGATGTAAGCAAAAGGGCGTGATTAGTTTTGCACCCTTTGCATCTTGAACCCCACCGCAGTTTACATTCCCCAAGCTGAAAGTGTTCACAGTTTCTGCCCCTTTCATACACCTTCATGCAGCACAATGAGTAAAGTTGATCAGACCTGGACCTAGAGTCCAGACTTTGCCTCAGGCACAAAATCCAGGAGATGGTAGAATAGTTCTGAGGAATACAAAAGGACGTTTGATAGGACTAGCAGGGAAGACAAAGCTTTTGATAGTAAGGTCACAAATGAGGCTGGCCAGAAAGAAAGACATTTAAGTTCCTAACGTGGAAGATTTCTGTCCCCAGGTTAAGGAAAGGAGTGTGTTTACTCAGATGATGTAGAAGGAAAGCTTTCTGACTGAGGGAAATGAGGTTGTGGGTAAAGAAGGGCATGAAGAACATAGCACTTGGAGACAGAAGGATCTCCAAATGATGCAAAGCAGTGCAGCTCCTCCTCTGGAAGAACTCCTCCCTCCTATCTCTGAAGTAAATGTTCCTGAGCTTCTACAATACTTTAACTGGGGTATGGTTTAGTTTAAACCCACTGCCTAAAGAAGCAGCATTAATAAATTGCTGGCCTTATTAGAACAAATCATAATGAAATGCTTTGGGGAAAGGTGATGGGGAAAGTTCAAAATACCTATACCAGAAGAATGCAATAAGTACTAGGCTGCAAGGAGCTTCATAAGATGGGAGGAAGCTCCCCGTGTTAAGATCACAGCAGAAATGAATTGCAGGCAGAGGTTAAAGGGCCACTGAAGCAAAGGCAATGATCTTTCCAGAATCCACTTTTGTGGAGCTGAGATCCTTGAAGTGCTCCACTCCCGCCCCCAGAAGTCTGCAGGTATGAAACAGGTGCAAAACTGTAAGTGCTTAGGTGATAAGTTGTTAGTGGCAACTCTTTTAGGAATTGTAAGAAAGACTCCCATATGAGAGGCTGCAAGACTAAAGGATTTTTGTCAAGCTAAAAAGAACAAGCAACTCTGGCTGGAAGGGAGTGCTAACCAACAGAAGTAAAATAGCAGACTAAGAGCATGAGGCTGATCAAGCAAATAAGAAGAGGAACTAGACATCTGTGCATAATGGCTTGGATCCTAAGGTATGGAAATTCATAAAAGAATAATTTGCTTGAATCCCTGTCCTCATGGCCTTCCACATTCTTCAGGAGGCCCCCTGTTCCTCCAGCAGGGATAGGTCCCCCCCCCCATTTAAAGGCAACCTTACCTAATTCAGGCTTCCTGAAATGATATGGGAACCGAAACACACCAGTCCTTTGACAGTGGCACCCATTTTGCAGTGTAGTTCCGGAGCCAAGTAAGGTGTACAAGAATGCATATACTCTAGGGTAAATTGTTAGCTGCAAATAAATAAATCACAACATACAGAAATATGAGTGAGAATTAGTTTGCAGATATGTGTATATGGAATAGAAACATGTTGCACTGAGAAAAAAAATCGCACTAAAATGCTGATGAATTTTCATGAGGACTACTCTTTTTTTTTTTTTAAATGCAAACAGAAATGGAAATACTTATAACTGACCAGGAAAATGAGAAACTGAGAGATTCACCTAACCCTGCCATCCAAAGAGACTTTTTGGGTGGATGGCTCAGGAGACTTCAAGGAGAGGAAATAATGGAAAACTTTGCTTCTATTAACTTATATTAGGCAATGAATGAGTAACTTTTCTGGGAGAGATGTTGCTCTGTGGCTCTGCGAATATTGTTTATATTTTTCTGATCCTGTTTTTAGGGACTGGGAGTTAAACCTTTTCAGCAGATGTGATTCAGTCTCTACTGGCAATTTCTAAAGTGTATTTTCTTTAAAACTAGTTCCTGTCTGCAACATTACCAAATGTCTCCCTATTTTATGGTGCTTTACCTACAAAGGGTGCATGAAGATTGTGTTTTGGTGCTTTTTTGCAGTTCCTTCCTTGTTTTCCCTTTTCTGTTTACAACCTTCCCTGTATTAATGCACAGCAGGTACACATAAAGTCATTGCATTGCAGAGAACAATTCAGTTAAGAATAAAACAAGGAGTGTTGCTAAAGAACAAAAGATGGGACTGCATTTCAACATTTTTCTCAAAATAGCTCTTGTGTAAGTGAATGCCAAAGTTTGGCTAGAGGCTCAGTGAATAACAACAGATTGTTAGTATCAGGACAAAACAATTAGGAACCAAATATAGGATGGAGGGGGTGGGGAGGAGTAGAAAATGCATATAAAACCATCAAAGGCTTTTAAAATCTGATAAAGTTAGACCCATCAGATACTTGAATTGACATCTAAATTCTGGAGACAAGCTCCCTGTATTGTATTAAATGTCCAATAATATCCACAAAATTTGAAATGGAAGACCCTTGAGAATATGCGGTTCACAAGAACTTGAGAGCCCCTTCAAACTGGTGGGTTCTTATTCTTATTCTGCGTGGTGGTGTACCTAGGTTCCCTTCCACCTTTGGCAATGAGCTGTATCAGTGCCTCCCCTGAGAGAGAAAAATCACTTTACTGCAATAGCTGCATTAGAAATTACACTGGTACCTCGGGTTACATACACTTCAGGTTACATACACTTTGAGAGCCAGTGTGGTGTAGTGGTTAAGAGCAGTAGACTCGTAATCTGGGGAACTGGGTTCGCGTCTCCGCTCCTCCACATGCAGCTGCTGGGTGACCTTGGGCCAGTCACACCTCTTTGAAGTCTCTCAGCCCCACTCACCTCACAGAGTGTTTGTTGTGGGGGAGGAAGGGAAAGGAGAATTTTAGCTGCTTTGAGACTCCTTAAAGGGAGTGAAAGGCGGGGTATCAAATCCAAACTCTTGTTCTTCTTCTTCTTCAGGTTACAGACTCTGCTAACTCAGAAACAGTACCTCTGGTTAAGAACTTTGCTTCAGGATGAGAACAGAAATTGTGCTCTGGCGGCGAGCCAGCAGCAGGAGGCCCCATTAGCTAAAGTGGTGCTTCAGGTTAAGAACAGTTTCAGGTTAAGAACTGACCTCCGGAATGAATTAAGTACTTAACCCGAGGTACCACTGTACTACATTTTATGCAGCCCAGGTACTCAAAGCATCCAGAGTGGAAGCAAGGTGAGGAGGGAAGGGTGAACAAATTCACATGCTTTTGTACCACAGTGCAAGAAAGACAGGAAGTTTCTCCTGCTTATAATCTCACCACAACAGCAGCGGTGCAGCGTCACACACATATACGCCAGACACTCCGTGCTTTTTTTTCTAGAAAAATAGGTGCCGGTACTCACCATGAAGCTGCTACAGTAAGTTCCACACTTTTTAGCAACAAAAAAGAGGTGCCAGTACTGCATACCCCTGAGTACCCCCTGAAAAGAAAAGAAAACCACTGCATACACTCCATAGTCTTCCATAACCTTCAAACTGCCTTGCCATTTCTCCAACTGCTCAGCTCCCAGCTCTTGTGTAAACTCATGAACTAACACATATAACTAGAAACAAATTTCTGAGGTGATTTTTTGTTTCCCCGCTAGGCCTGGGGACCTGGTAGAAGCTGGTTTCACCAACCTCTAGATATGCCTCTGTTTATACTGAATCTTCCACACATCATTCTGCTTTATTGTTCTGCAATACCTCCCTAATAGTGCCACATTTTTGCTGTCTGTAGGGGTTGTTGTTGTTGTTGTTGTTGTTATTTTATTTGTGTGCCGCCCATCTGACTAGGTTGCCCCAGCCACTCTGGGCAGCTCCAGACAGAATATTAAAAACATGATAAAACATCAGACATTAAAAACTTCCCTAAACAGGGCTGCCTTCAGATGTCTTCTAAAAGTCAGATAGTTGTTTATTTCCTTGACATCTGATGGGAGGGCTTTCCACAGGGCGGGCGCCACTACCAAGAAGGCCCTCTGCCTCCTTCCCTGTAACCTCACTTCTCGCAAGGAGGGAACCGCCAGAAGGCCCTCGGAGCTGGACCTCGGTGTCCAGGCTTTGTGCTATAGCACGGCAAAAAGTAGCCTGGGTCATTTCAGTTGCATGATTTCAGCAGGAAATGATGTGGTATGTCCACCCAAAAACCGCTGACAGGAGCAAACAGTATTAAAAGTGGGATTGTGTATAACCATGGATGTGTATTTTCATGTATGCGCAATTAAAAAGATGTTTGGAGAGACCCTGCATTTTGTTTTCTATGTAGCAAAAAAAGACATTTGGAAGAATAATTGTTAGCAATAATAATTTGGGGTGCATTCTTTTGTTCGCTTATGGTTTTATTACTATTCTCTGGTATTCCACTAATCAGTCCGAAGAGACTCCCAAAGCAGTTAACAATAGATTAATATATATATAAAGTAATCAATAAAATGATACAATAAAAGTTAACTACTAGAGAAGCCAGAAGTATCAAAATTAAAATAGAATTAAAGGACTAGAAAATTAAAAGGACTGTATCTGGAGAAGGGCCTGTGTGGGAGAAACTAATATTTGGGCAGTTCAGTTCCTGTGGATATATTAGTCAAGTCCATTTATTTCAATGGGTCTACTCTGAGCATGGCTTACTCAGGTGAACCCCACTAAAATGCTGAATGAAGGAAAAGAAGTCCAAGAAATGCATCATTGCTGCTGCTGCTGCTGCTACTACTATTCTCTTTTGCTATAAGCTTTGTGCCCCATGCTAAAACTTATTTTGACATTGCCCCCCCCCCCATCTGAAACAGTTCCAATTTCAGACCTGGCACAGGAGCGAGAGGTGTGTGTTCCTTCAGGCAGCATTCAACAAACAAAGCAAAGCATCCTCAGGTGTCAAGTTGCTGCTACTGTACTCTTCCTCTCTGCCTTTGCCCTTTGGTGTATGTAACACAAGGACGACATCAGGGGACCACTCAAGGACGTGTCTGTCTTCTCTCGCTTGACCTGGAATAGGCACGGGTCACCAACTGCAAGGGAGAGCAGGGAGGGGGGCTGTCAGAGATGCTCTGGCATAGGTTGCTGCCAAGTATTTAACGTGTTATGTGACAGAGAGAAATGGAGTGTGTGTGTGTGTGTGTGTGTTTTTAAAAAATCCTGTAAAAATTGGAAGTAAAAGGTGTAACATTGGTATCCATTTGCCTGTTATAGGTTGTTTCCTGTTACTGTGTGACAGTGAAATACTCTCCAGGTGCTTTTAATGAGGGCTATTAATTTTGCATCTTCAGATGACATTAATTGTCTCAGTGCAGGGCACAAATGATGCATCCTCTGAGATGAATTTTCTTAGCTTCATTCTTCACTGAATCCCAAATACATGTGCAGACACAGCAGGTGACGTGTAACATTCTGAGGAGATTAAATCTCTGAAGAGAGAACAGAGCAAATCGCCTCCTGCCCTTATTTCCCACACAAAATGTGACACATTGCTCCTCCACAGGTTTCGTTAAATCTCCTGTTATGTGTCAAATAGTGAGGTTCTGGGGATTAATAAACAAAGGTACATTTGTTGTTTGTGTTAAGTGGACTACAGGTACACAAGAGCTGGGGGCTTTCAGAGCTGGATCCAGAGTCCACGGGGCTTTCGGGAAAATGGGCTTCATTTCAGAAATCTCATTTGCCTGGTGTCTTGAGGTTTTCTGATAAACTGACAAGAAGATACACATTGCTGGATACTCAGGAATGTTGATCAGATGGTGTTATTTCATGTGACAGTTTTCTCCCACCACAGAGCAATCAGAGATCAATTTCTGAAAAAGAGAGATGTTCAGTTTCTCATAACTTTCTTGACACCTCTGACCTGGAAGTACCTTTTTCCTCATCCCTGATACGAATACCCAGTTGTTGCTGCTTAGCAGTACAGTGGATGCTCGGGTTGCAAACGTGATCTGTATGGGATGCACGTTTGCAACCCACAGCATCCGCAACCCACAGCGATATGTCTGCACATGCGCGTGTTGCGATTCGGGACTTCTGCGCATGCACAAAGCATGATTTATCACTTCTGTGCATGCACGACTGCCAAAACCCAGAAGTAACTTGTTCTGGCACTTCCGGGTTTTGGCAGTCCATAACCTGAAAAAAAAGGGACGTGGGTGGCGCTGTGGGTTAAGCCACAGAGCCTAGGATTTGCCGATCAGAAGGTCAGCGGTTCAAATCCCCGCGACGAGGTGAGCTCCAGTTGCTCGGTCCCTGCTCCTGCCAACCTAGCAGTTCAAAAGCACGTCAAAGTGCAAGTAGATAAATAGGGACTGCTCTGGCGGGAAGGTAAATGGCGTTTCCGTGCGCTGGTCTGGTTCGCCAGAAGCAGCTTAGTCATGCTGGCCACATGACCCAGAAGCTGTCTGCGGACAAACGCCGGCTCCCTCGGCCTATAGAGCGAGATGAGCGTGCAACCCCAGAGTCGGTCACGACTGGGCCTAATGGTCAGGGGTCCCTTTACCTTTACCTTTAACCTGAAAAAATCGCAACCTGAAGCGTCTGTAACCTGAGGTATGACTGTAATATGAAGGCAAGTTATGGCACATGATCCAAGGGATTCCTCTGCTGCTTTGTAGATTCCTTATTAAACCGCAGAGGCAGAGTTAGTTGCTCCCGCACCCGGAGTGGTGCACATGCTGTGCACCCGGGGGCAGGGCTAGCTGCCCGTGGGGGTACAGCGAGCATCCCAGAGGGGCAGGACGGTGATGTCACCCCCCCAGGGATGACACCTAGGGTGAACTGTACTCCCCGCACCCCCTTCCTCCGCCAGTGCTAAGGCCACACATGAGTAGGGAACCTTTGGTCCTCCAGAGGTTGCTAAATGACAGCTTCTGTCATCCCTGGTCAATGGACATACTGATCGTAGTTGCAGTTCAGCAATATACGGTTCCCCACTCCTGCTGTACTTTAACACGCTGATATTTATACTACAGCCACATTTCTGGCCTTGGGGAAACCTGCAAATCCCAAAGGCCACCCTAGGGCAAAATAGAAGTGGGGGAGTGAGGATGGCCATTTGGTCTGGGCCTCAAGCTGCAAGTGTGCCCTCCTCACATTTAGACAATTGTTCAGTTTGCTAAGTTCCGCAACTTTCATTTATGCACATCTGACCAAAATGTGCCACGCTCTTTCAGCTGAGAGTTGCAGATTTAAGTAAATAAGAGCTCTGATTTGGTCCCCAACCCCTCTTGCTATGTCATATTAAAGAATTTTGCTTTGTCATATTAAAGAGTGAAGATATATTTGTTCTGATGGCACAAAATTAGACCTTGATGAGTATGTCCTCTCAGATCAGCTGATTATATCAACAAAATTCCCTCCCTCCCTCCCTCTCTCTCTCTCTGTGGAATCCTTTTATATGTGTTGTGATTTTTGCATTTTTATTATGGCTAGGATGTTCAAAAGCTGGAAGGAGCCATGCCTCTCTGAACCTATGAGGTGGCCTGGGCCACTCCACCTTTGCTCCTGGCATGTTATTCTACTAACACGTTCCATGCCTCACAAATGTATGCGTGTTTGGGGCCATATTCTACTCTCTCATTTCCCAAAGACAAGATTAGCAATGATGCACCCCCTGGGTAGGAGATTTTCCTCCTGGAAGAGCTGCAAGCACACAGAAAAAGAATTGACCATAAATATAATGGATGGAGCACAACAGGAAAACATTAATCCCATTAGGATTATTCAAATCTGATGATGTGACAACTTTAAAGCTGAACAGCAGTCATTAAATGCTGCTTCTTCATTTCTTCTTCTCCTTGGTACTGAAAGGAGAAAATACCAATTAGAACGCTTACTGCTGATTCTGTTAGAATCAATCAAGCTTCCAAAGGAAACTGCACTTAAAAGGAACCAAGGAGGCAACTATACCAGTTCAAGCACCCAGAATTTCAGGCAGAGAGAGGGGAGGCAGGCAAAAACCTCAGACAGCCTATAGCAGCATCTATAAAGGGGCTGATAAAAATACCAGGCCCTATCTGACATCTTATAGTCTAAGCAGAGCTGTGACATAAACAAAAAGGGCCATTATCCTCCCCCTTGCAAACCTAGCCCTAGCAGTTCTGTAAATAAAGTATCAACTGCAGTTACAGTGGCAAAGACCGGGATTTAGCCCAGTTATGCTAGCTTTCCTGACTCATGCATTTTTTTCATGTAAATGACCATTCATATGTGCTGCACCCCTCACAACTTCAATCTGGAAGGACTGTAGCACATGCTATTTCTGAAAAATCAAGTTAGGTCTTAGGTTTTGCCATTTACTACAGATCACTGGTGTGGTGTTCAGTTTTACTCAGAGTAAATCTGTTGAAATTAGTGAACATGACTGAGCTAGGTCCATTAATTTCCATGGGTCTACTCTGACTAAAAACCTTTTTGAATACTACCTTGTCATTTTTTGCCTAATATAAACTGTAATCTGTAGTAAGCACATATGGTCCATATGCAAACAGTTGGAGTTCGCCTTAGTGTTTAAGTTATAAGGATGTTTTGTGCCTCATTTTCTGTGCAGAACCTCTGTCTCCTCTAGTGTACCGTAATTTGTTTCACATTTTGGGCTCATTTTGAAGGATTTAAAATTAATTGCTTTGCTACAACATTAACGGTTGTAAATATGAATGCGCACAGCATTACTGCAGACTCAGTCTTTTGAAATCATTACATTTAATTTTATAAGGCAGATACAACACTATTGTAATAAGGATGAATCTTTCGCTTCGGGGCAGATCTTTAAAAATAATTACAGTGATATAACTTCTCCAAATACGGCTTCCCATGAAAGCTTCCTACTTTTACCTCCCAGATATTATGATCCCATGGACAGCCTAATCTTGAAAGCACTTTGTGTTGGCAAAAGGAGACCGTGAAATGTATGCAGGTTGCACCTGTGGAATGCTTTGAAGATCAGGCCTAAAGTCTCTCACGCTGGAGGATCAGCTCACTCATAATAATTGCCATAATTAGAAAGATTTAACTAGCTGAAGGGCAGCATACATTAGTTCAGAATTCAGAGGTTGTGGCTAAAAAGCACACATAGGAATAGAAATGCTATTATCAAAATGCAGAGAAGTGGAAAAATTCATTTGGAATAATATGCACAAGAAAATTACACACTTTTGTCTTGTTGATTTCAGTGGGAGAATGATGCTAAAGGAGCATCATTCTCCCACTGAAATCAGCAAGGTGGGCTCACCCCTTCCTTTTTTCAAGATATAATAGTGAGACATGCAGGCATCTGATGTCTTAACGCTGGATGATTGGCTGGGTGAGAGAGGGCAAGATGCCTATCTGACCCAACCCCACTTTCTCCCCAGTGTCTTTCCTTCTGGTGTAGCTTCCTTCCCTCCCTCCCTGTGAAATAGCATGGATTCTGATTCCAGTTGGCCATTATGGGAGTCCCCCTGGTCCATGGAGGCATCAGTTAATTCAACACTGACCAGCGGGCTTGAGCAGGGACAGATTCCTCAGTATGCTTTTGTGGTGAGTAGGCAATATAAACGTTGGAGCAGCATCTAGCAGATCTGCCTCTTGGACCAGGGTTGTTCCACCTAGCTGAAAGTCAAGGTGATGGTAGCACTGACATCTCCAGATGTTACAAGGTCCCTACACATAAATGTTTGAGCTTAGTTTGCTTTGATGCAGCTTCCTGCTGTTGTTCGCCCCCCAAAAAAGTCATGACTTTCTTCCCAAGCTGTTGTCTGGTGTGACCGTTCCAGTGCATCAACAGTGCTTGTGAAACAGCCACTTTCTAATACATGAACTCATGGACCCAAAGGCACTCACATGGTCTTACACTGTGGACATATTTCTACTCAACAAAGGTCTCTATGCTTGGAGATAATGAGGATGCCCTTCTTCCAGTGGATGGGATATATAGATATATATAGATATAGATATAGATGATATAGATATAGATATAGATATAGATAGATATAGATATATTCAACATACTTAGCAATATGACTAATACAGTGGTACCTCGGATTACAGACGCTTCAGGTTACATACACTTCAGGTTACAGACTCCGCTAACCCAGAAATAGTACCTCGGGTTAAGAACTTTGCTTCAGGATGAGAACAGAAATTGCACGGCGCCGGCACAGCAGCAGCGTGAGGCCCCATTAGCTAAAGTGGTGCTTCAGGGTAAGAACAGTTTCAGGTTAAGAACGGACCTCTGGAACAAATTAAGTTCTTAACCCGAGGTACCACTGTACTGCTTTCTGAGTTAACTGAATGTTAGAGCATTGTTTTTCTGATTTGAATTCTTTTACTGATTTTTGAATGTTCTCTGTTTCCCATGAAGCTCAAAAAAATGTACTCTAGTTCTAATATGGATGCTTTAGGAAATATGATTTCAGATCACACTGTGCTTTTTTGATGGGAGGGTGGGGGAATGCTGTAATTAGCACCCTCAGGTTTTCTTTCTGTTCTCCCTCTACAGGAGATGTTTAACAAAGCTACTGCACATTCCCCAAACTTCTTTATAGGGTGCATCAAAAGAACGAAACTTTTCATGGGTGAGGAATCCTTTATCTTCCCTCTTCATTCACTAGCTCATCTCTGTAACTCATTCTGCCACCATTGCAGAAATATGATGGACGAAAGGGAATCCAAAAGGAACCAAAAACCTTAGGAAACAAATATTTTTATAGGATTGGGGTGGGGAGAGGTTGGTTTGACTTATATATATTTGGATCATAATCAAGCCTGTGATTTTATATCTGTAATATTGTAGTTTTTAATAGAAGGTACTGCTGAAATGTTCAAATCTATCTTTTGTTTGTTAAGTTAATGGTCCTAGCCAGGCCTGTAAAAACCCTATTTACATGTCTAAAGTGTTGGTCAAGAACAGATGTGTTGTAATAGAAACAACAAGGTAGTGATGCTTCTCTTGGATGCCACATAATCCTAGGGATAGAAGGACAATACATCTGGAGCTAGCCTGTCTGTCTAAAGCTGGTCTGGAGCTAGGAGCTGAGAAAAGATGCAAATTTGTTAAAATTGCGAACTGCTGTGAAAATGTGGAGAGCTGAACTTTACACTGGAAAAAGATAAACCAGGAGAAGCTGAAATCAACAAATTGACTCATCCCTGCCAGTAGCATCACTGATTTAGCCTTAGAAAACTGCTCCTCTAGTCTAGCCCTGACTAGATGAATTGCCCCTGTCATTAGTTGTGCTGTATCCGCCTTACAAAAAACCCCCATAGCTCTTCATTTTCTTTTCTTCCAAGTGCTTGCTTGTAACTGTTGAAGGAAATGCTGTTATGTTCATAATTGTTCATATGTTTTACTAAGACATTATTAGGTAATTACTTAGGACAAAATGAAAGAAAATAGCTTCTGTGGAAGGAATGATAATGAGTATAAAAGTTTCCGCTGATGATTCACAACTGTTCTTACAGTTCATAAACATCAAGTGTGTTTATAAGCTAACTAGACAGCATTAGAAAGAACATTCAGCCTCCCAGGCTGTATTATTTTTTTGTGGGGGTGGCTGGGCTCTGATTATCCTCATTATTTCACTGTGACCATGTGACAATATTCCTAAATTGTTAATATTCTTCTATACTTTTTAAGGTTGTAACTTCCACCTTTATTCTACTCATTGTTAAAGGTAGAATAGATCAGGTGCAACCTGCCCATATGACTGGGTTGCCCCAGCCACTCTAGGTGGCTCCTAGTATATAGAAATGCATTAAAAAACCTATACAGGGTTGCCTTCAGTACAGCTTGTGGGTTGGATAACTCCATATCCTCCAACATCTATCTGATGAAAATAGAGACTTCCTACCATACCCACCAGCAGGGCTTTTTTCCCAGCCAGAACTCACTGGAACTCAGTTCCAGCATGTCTAAGGTGAGTGCCATTGCCAACATAAGAGAACATGGTAAGTTCCAAAATATACTTGGTCCAGTATATCTGAAGGAGCGTCTCCACCCCCATCGTTCTACCCGGACACTGAGGTCCAGCGTCAAGGGCCTTCTGGCGGTTTCCTCACTGCGAGAAGCCAAGTTACAATGAACCAGGCAGAGGGCCTTCTGGTAGTGGCACCCGCCCTGTGGAATGGCCTCCCACCAGATGTCGAAAAGAACAGCAACTAAAAGACTGTTAGAAGACATCTGAAGGCAGCCCTGTTTAGGGAAGCTTTTAATGTTTGGTGCATTACTGTATTTTAATATTTTGTTGGAAGCCGCCCAGAGTGGCTGGGGAAGCCCAGCCAGATGGGTGGGGTATAAATAATAAATTATTATTATATTATTATAGTAGCACTGCCCTCCAACATTTTTCCAATGAAAATAGGGACGTCCTAAGGAACAGCAGGACATTCCGGGATCAAATCAGAAACCAGGATGGCTTCTGTAAATCTGGGATTGTCCCTGGAAAATAGGGACACTTGGAGGGTCTGGAATTCACATATCGAATGTGAAAGCCACTTCTGACATAAGGAGGAGGTGGTGTTGTGGGCTCACGCCCCCAATAATCGTGCGGGGCTGGCTTCAGCCCCGCACGACTAGGGGAATCCTTACAGCTGATAAAATTTGTGTAACTTGGTACACCAGACCCTACAGAGAAGTGGCTGTTCTGTAGCTCTCATTGAACAACCTACTACAAACTCATCAGAAAGTTGCTGTATCCTGCCAGTCATAATAATATTATTCTTGTCTAGCATTCAGCTGCTTGCCCCAGTATATTTAATGAGTATAAAATGAAAAAATACCCAGCTGCAAAACTTATTTTTTTAAAAAATTCTTCCACATATAAAGCACTCTAGTGGGCTTAACAACCCATCATCTAGGCAGAAGTATTTGTTATAGTGCCAGAGTTGTCCAGAATACAAGCCGTCTCTCTGCAAATGCAGACATGGCATCGCTTGTTTCCAATAGTATTGTGATATATCTGTCACTAAGCAGCATCCATTCCATTAGGCTGTAATGGAGGAGGGAGGAAGAGAGAAGCAGGCCCATCATCAACTCTGCTGAGAAGACAGCCAGCTCCTCCCATCACCTGTCACCTGGCAGCAACCATTGCATCAGATTATTTCAAAAAGCAAAATTCCTTGCGCCCACAAAGAAAGTTGTTGAGCTTTTCTTAGGAAGACCCCGAAATCAACGAGCTTTTTTGAAATTGTTCCGCTGCTTTTTCCATCACGTTGCCATACGTCCAGGTTTTCCTTGACATTTTGCGAATTCGGGAAAATTCCCCCGACGCCATTTTTACACCCGAAAACCAGGACATCTCAGAAATTTCCCCGATGTATGGCAAGCCTACATCAGACTGTAGCAGAGGAGGGAAAAGAAGTGCAGCTGAGAGACCAGAAGCTGAGAGACCAGCAGCTTTGAGGTCCTCCTGTCCTTAATTTTTTCCACCTTAGCTGGTTATTGGAAAAACTTGTAACTAAGGGGTTCTTCAAGATTGTAACTCTTATAGTGCCATCCTTTCTGCTTTTCCTGATGTGTTGGGTGTGAAACTAGACCACCTGCACTACCATAATAATTTCCTTTTTTAAAGGAGTGTGTGATTGAGCTCTTCCTTTCTTCATCCTATGATAGGATGTGTTCGTAATGAGGCTGCTTACATGACACCCCTCTCTCCTTTCCATTTTTCTTTCTCACTAGTGAAATTCAGCTGCAGAAGCATGTGTGCAGACTGAGAACTCTTCATGCTTTTTTTTTTTTAAAAAAAATAGATTATGTACTGAGTTGAATAGGATCCAAAAAGCAGTAGTCTGATTGGTCCTAGAACAATAGGGTCCAGAATGCAGCAGCCTGATTGGTCCTAGAACAATGCAGCAGTATGATTGGTCCGCAGGAGCCACCCAATCCAGCTGCAGGTGGAAGTGAATTCGCAACCTGAATGGCCTACAGGAGAATCCCAGAATTAGCCAATCACATGCGACCCATTGTGTAAATAATGTATATAAAGCAGATATTTTGGGGGAACTTCCATTCCTCACTACTATGAGCTGAATAAAGAGCATGAAATCCACACTCGACTCCGAATATATTTCATAGATAGTTCAGAATTTTGTTCATGAGGGACATTTTCCTTCCAGGTCCTCTGGGAGATGGTAGAAAGCTATTGCATTCACCATACAGATGGCTGTGCGAGCAAACACACACCCTGTCCAAAATCCAGTGATTTGGTGGGATCCCGATGCAACCCAAGTTGACACAAGGCTGACCCAGGTCTGGGCTCCAAACTGATTCAGAGGCCTTGCACAGTGTTGAATAAGGCTTAGCCTTAAAGCCTCTGAAGAAATGTGAGGGAGAGGGAGAGAGGAGGGGACACCCAGCCGGCTTGCATCTCCTCCATTCCTTTGGTGCCAGACCTGCCCCGCCCCAATTTGGGTAGCCTCAGATTGCTCTGGATGCACCTGATCTGATCCAGGAGTATGGGGTAAGTGGTGGAATAAGAGGGCATAGAGGAAGAAACACAGGAAATGTTATGAATCCCTAGCTAATGTTTAAACTGAAAAGTTGATTTGCTTTATCAAAACCCCAGAAGCACAAGAGATCAAAAAGCTTCCATTACTTTGACTGTCTGGCCTCCACTTGAGAGCTCAAGGGATCGTGGGAAGCCATCTTTTACAGAATCACACAACTGGTCCATCTAGCCTAGTATTGTTTGCACAGACTGGCAGCACCTCTCCTGAATTACTGGCAGGAGTCTCTTGCAGCCTTCTTGGAGATTCCAGAGGCTGAACCCTCATGAGAAATGCATGCTCTACCACTGAGGTACGACAATTTCCCTTCCCACCCACCCCCATGAAGTGCTTTTGCAAAAACCACAAGAAAATCCTCACGATCTGCTATCTGCCTGTCACAAAATATCTTCCTTTTGCACCCTACTCCATGAAACCTGCAGAGCCAGAAATCCTGATCGCTGTAATCAACTGAGCACGTACAACTCCTTGGGAAGAGATGAAGAGCTGGAGCATGCTTTATGGTCAACGTGGGGGTGATACCAAAGAAACCAGGGAACTCCCCGGGGCAAGCAATTCTCATGGCAGACATACCATTAGGACAAAACATCACCACATGACTTGTCCTCATTGCTGTTGCGAAGTCTCCACGGCATCATGCAATCTTGCTGGTGGCCCCAGAGGGGAGTCTGGGGACTTATGACAAGACGGAAGCAAGTCGGTGCTTTAGAACATTCCAGGGATGGCTTGCCACACGGAGGTAGTTTTCAGCACCATTCTTGCAGTGACAGATTGTAATGTGTGCTGTGGTATATAACTTGAGAGGATAAAAACAGAGGCAAGCCAGAAGAGGAGGAGCTGGTTGTGATCTACACCACATTTCCCTATGCAATGTATACTTTTGTAAGGCTACACCATTGTTGAAATATATTCTGTGCCTCAGTTACCTGACACAATAATAGGCCTTGCTTTGTGCACTGGGACTTACTGCCTATTAAACGCACTATGAAATGCAAGCGTAAGCTATCCAACAGCTTACTGGAGGATTTCTACTGACACAGTAAAACACACAATAGAGATTTTGGTTCTTAATGGCAATATTAGGTGAACACAAAAACCTTATTATGCAGGAATTCAGACGTCACCAACAGAGACGGAAGAAGAACAGTGAATTTCTAGATCTAACGAGGCTTTGCTACAACATAATGCTATGTGAGGAACTAGCCAAGTGACATTTTTCAGTGTTCAAAAGTTGAATTCAAGCCTCTGTTTCCAAGCATACGCACTTGAAAGCATATTTAGAAGCCCCATGTCACGTTAAGAATAAAGTTTATGTTTCCGCAGAGAAGCTGGATTGGCAAAAATGGCTGACTGCAATAATGACTGCTTTAGAAGTGATGCAGACATTGCTATGGATGGCCTATTGTTCACCCCAACATTCTACACATACACACACACACACCAGTTTTAAACATGCCTGTGGTTTTGTTAACTTGCTGATTTTATTCTGAAGAACTGACAACAAAGGATTTGGCGGGGAGGGGGAAGGGAGGACTCTGCTAAAAAGTCAGTTTGTTCCCTCTTGTTAACAAGCATGATATTATTCATGACAAGAGCAAAATTTAGTGCTGAGTGTCATCTCCGCAGAGTCTAAAATTTGAGGAGACCGACTCCAAAAGAAACTGCAGTTTTGCAGCTGTCAACAAACTCAACAGGGGTGCCATCTACACACTCTTTTAGCTAGCTGGAGATATAAATTTTATTGGGAAGCACAAGTTCTAAAGTTTGATCTCCGTCCAACAAGTCCATTGTAAATATACATACCGGTGTCAAACTGCAAATTGCATTTTGCAAGAGGAAAGAAAAACTTATTGTAAATTGAGATCATGCCAAAACATCAAAGAAATTCTTCTTCTGCAGAACCAATGGAAAATGAAAATATTTTCATTATCCTAATAGCCCTCTTTTAAGAAATTAGAATTGTTTAGAAAAAAGAACCATAAAGGTGGAGGAGGGGGATATAAGCTGTCCTTTGGAGTTAACAGTGAATGAAATCTCTTTTCTTTTGCAGTACTTGGGTTGGATCCAAACTTGCCAACAACAGAGCACCACTGGTGCTGCAAGGAGGGAGCAGGCACGTTTGACAGATTCCACTGTTGCTACAATAATAATAATAATAATAATAATAATAATAATAATAATAATAATTGCACCCCACCCATCTGGCTCTGGGTGGCTTCCAACTTATATAAAAACATAATAAAACATTAAACATTAAAAAGCTTCCCTATACAGGGCTGCCTTCAGATGTTTTCTAAAGGTTATATAGTTATTTATCTCCTTGACATCTGATGGCAGGGTGTTCCACAGGACGGGCGCCACTACCAAGAAGGCCGTCTGCCTGGTTCCCTGTAGCTTCACTCCTTGCAGTGAGGGAACTACCAGTAGGCTCTCAAAGCTGGAGCTCAGTGTCTGGGCTGAACAGTGGGGGTGGAGACTGGTATTAACCAGCCTGACTCCTTAGCTGGTGACTCTGCCGTCTCCAATTCTGTGTCTTCATTGACACTTGACTAGAGGGTCATTAATGCTCCTCCTCCTTCTCCACATTCCAGTTGGGGAATGTTAATAAAGCACCACACCGCCAGGTGCCTAAGGATGGAAAAGGTCACATCACTTCAGCTACAGGAAACTTTTTAAAAAGCCCAGAACTTTCCCAAGACAGAGCTGAAGGAGGAGATGTCAGAAGGAAAAGATGCAAGGCAGTTTGCTGGCTTGCTGCTGTTCCATCAGCTGAGCTGTGAAGGTGGTTCATGGTGTTATGAACATGCTGTGAGCCTCCTTATAGTGCATCTGTTTCCAACCTAAAAGTCCACATAGATATGACAGCTATTAGGAAACGACAGGCAAATTATATTATAAGCCCCCACACCTTTTTTTAAAGAATACACTGCAGCAGACAGAAGAGGCTGTATTTTGTTTACCATAAACAAGCCGTGGATAAAAGATGTAACCTACAGCTTTTCGCACTGAGCTTATTAACTATATGATTCTGTTAGAAACATGTCTCTGGGTAACCAGCTTAACACAGTGCATTGTGGTTATGTCCAGTGAGCAAACTGAAAGGCATTTTTTTGTTGTTGAAAGCCTTTGTACTGACTCTCAAAAGCATTATGTCTCCGATGTAAAAATACAGCTACAATATAGTTTTGGTATTGATTTTGCTTTCACAAAGAGGAGGGAGGGAAGGGAAAATAAAGTACATGTTTGCACATAGGTACTTCTATTGTGACATCTCCGAAATAGATGTTTGCTATCAATATCAACATCTCTGTAACCACACAACAGATCTGAAAGACCTGTGTAGGGATTCTCACACTCCCTTCAATTGCTCCTTGTGCCGGGCTTTCAGTCTTTCAGAATTCACCTGAAATACAGACAGAAGCGAGAGATGTCTAAAAAACAGAGAAAGGGGTAGGAATGATAAACAAAGAGAAAATGACAAAGATGGCATATATCAGGAGTGGGGGGACTTGTTGGACTCCAACTCCTATCAGACCTAGTAGACAGCATGGAAACTGTAGTCCAACAATATCTGGAGAGTCACAGGCTCCTCACCCCTAGATCTTTCTTGTTTTCCCACAGTAGAATGCATATGGACACAAATGGTTTCATGAGCCATTGCAACCAAACATTCCAACTTGGGTATGCTCAAATTATCTTTTAAAATAAGTATAGCTTCCACTTAAATTTATTGGTGTTTGTAATTTGGTCCATGTAGTATTGGGGCCCCAAGGAACATATGGCTTTATAAATAAAAAACCAGCACTTTGACTTGGGTTCAGCCACTAATGGGTAGCCAGTGTAGCACAGATGGAAAGAGAGGAAGTTCTTCTTTTCTATGCTTATTAATGTTAATCAAGGGATTGACAATTGGATAAGTAACTCACTTGTTGAAACTGGAAATGTTCATTTAATAAATGTGCAGGAATTGGTTGGTGAATAGTTGTCTGAAAAGGAGTTAAGTTTTAAAAAAGCAAGGACAGTCATACCTTGGGTTAAATATGCTTCAGGTTGAGTGTTTTCAGGTTATGCTCAGCGGCGACCCGGAAGTAACGGAACGCGTTACTTCTGGGTTTCACAGCTTGTACATGCGCAGACGCTCAAAATTACTTTATGCACATGCGTGGAAGTGGCGAAACGCGACCCACGCATGTGCAGATGCGCAGTCGGGTGTTATGTTCTATTCAGGATGTGAACGGGGCTCCGGAACGGATCCTGTTCGCATAAGGTTATTTGTAATGTTTGAAGTTAAACTAGAGTTAACTGGGAAAACTCAGCAGTGGCCAGAGGATTGGAGAAGATCAGTCTACATCCCAATCCCAAAGAAGGGCAGTGCCAAAGAATGCTCCAACTACCGCACAATTGCACTGATTTCACACGCTAGCAAGGTTATGCTTAAAATTCTACAAGGAAGGCTCAAGCAGTATATGGACCGAGAACTCCCAGAAGTGCAAGCTGGATTTAGAAGAGGCAGAGGAACCAGAGACCAAATTGCAAACATGTGCTGGATTATGGAGAAAGCTAGAGAGTTCCAGAGAGACATCTACTTCTGCTTCATTGACTATGCAAAAGCCTTTGACTGTGTCGAACACAGCAAACTATGGCATGTCCTTAAATAATTGGGAGTGCCTGATCACCTCATCTGTCTCCTGAGAACTCTCAACAGTGGCAATGTGGTAACATAACGGGCATGGGCCACACATAGAATTTATCTCCAACAGAATGAAATGGCCCAAGAGGCTCATGGGAAATGGCATAGGGGGCATCATGGCTGCCTTGAGAAGTGATTGTGTCACTGCCTAATGATAGGGTCACCTTGTTATTTGAACAACTGGTTCATATCATAATGCTCCACTCCTGGGTCTACCTTGCCTTGACAACAGTTTCTCAGGCCTTTATGCACTGTAGAGCATGGGGCAAAATGATAGGGAGGATGGAAAGGTGCATTGATAAGATATACATTGGAAAAACATGACCACAATATCATAAAAGGTACTTAAGGAATTTCCAATAATAAAATGCTTACCTGTTTCCTTAGTATGAGCATTGCGTGGACAGGCGGAGTCCCCAGATCCCGAGCGGTCCCCCCGTCATGTGGAATAATGACTCAAGACAATGTGCTATGGGATTAAATTGGCCACAACTTTATTAAATTTCAAATGTGGGTAGACCTTGGCTCAGGCATTGGGCGTTCTCCCTCCCCAGTCCCCAGCCGGGGACCTAGGGAGCATCAGGGTTATCCAGTGTGTGTGTGTGGGATGGGCCGGCTCTGGAGAACATATGTTCAAGCAGAGATAGCCGCCCCCGTTACGCCGCTGCCGCAGGGGAGAGCAATGACGACCTTTCGGCGTACGATCAAAGCCTCCCTTCAGAAAACCCCTTTAACGGGGAACCCTGGTATCGCCGCCGCAAAGAGGAAGATGGACAAAAGGATTCCGCCCAAGGCCTGATACCGCCAAAGTTGTGACGTTTTGCTACGGGAAAGGCGAAACCTGCCAATGCAGGGAAATTCCTTTCCGGCCCTTTAACAGCGACCTTAACGTAGCAGCGCCCGCATACCTGTGAAGAAAAGTTAACCTGCAAAACCTGTAAGAAAAGTTAACCTGCAAAATAGGACATTAACTGAGGGTGGGTAGGGTGGGAGAAGCTCTGGAGCCAAGTGAGGATTCCCAGGTAAGATCCTCCCTCTATTGTGTGGGCAGGTAATCCCTCCCCTACCTGGCCTGGTCTCCTTGGCAACGCTTCCCCCCGGTGGGATTGGACAACTGACTGAGGTAGGCGGAGACCTCCAGGTATCCCACCTGAGGGAAGGCAAAGCCAAGCCTATGCTGATGGAGCCGCTCCAGATCTAGGGGCTGCACGCGTCCACGCAAAGGGCGCCCTCCGTTTTAAGCGGGGAGCGGTCATTGCAGACTTTTCTGTAATTTTCCAGGGCTGTTGTTGTTGTTGTTTTTCAAATCCTCTTTCTCTTGAATCCAGGCCACTTCTGAAATAAGCATTATTAATCCCACTGATTTATCATCAACTGACCCGCATTTCTGATTTTGTCGGCTATTTCTTCCTTTGTGTGAAATTTATCACATATCAAAGTCCTGACAATCCCCTGTATGCATATGCTTTGGGGCCCATGGAACGTCTAGGGTAAACACTGTTGGTAGGCGGGCGGCATGTGAGCCATATTTATGCGACTGAGAGAAGGAGAAAGATATTCTTTGATCCTGACTTAGCCTGAAAAATGAATGCCATCCTCTTTTAAGCTCCAAAGGTGTGTGAAATCCTAATGCTGCACAGTAGAGGTTTGGATTAATAGCAAAGTGACGGTCATGACAGTCTAAAGAATTTAAGTGCTAGGCTTTTCACAAGGAAGATTTCTCTCTCTCTTCACCCCCCCCCCCCTTCAGCATCTTCTTAAGAAGGAGGTATTTTAAAGATTTGCTTTGCTGGATGGAGTGTGCCACAGAAAATCTCTAGCAGAAATGCCTTGCAAATCAGAGGAGCACATTTTTGCTTTTGTTTCTGTTGCATGGTGGAAACTAAACAGGTAAAGTTCTGGAGAGTGGCCAGCCTTTGCCTACCTCATGATCTACAGATGTTTTTATCTGCAACTCCCATCAGCCCCAGCCAACCCCTGCTGGAGGGCACCAGGTGGTGTAGCATAGGGAAGAGAGCTTACACCACTGTTTCAAGCCAGAAGTGATTCTTTCTAAGGGACATCTTCAGTCCTGGCCAATTCCTTGGTTCTGCACACTGATCAAACTACACATTGTATACCAGCACATGTAATATAACAAGCTTTTTAATACTCTGGCTTCTCCTCAGATCGTGAAAAGCAGCTTTGGGAGACATAACATATAAATATCAGAGATAGCAAAATGTGATCTTCCTAGATGATGGGAAAACTTGTCAGGAGGAAAAACATTAATGAAAATATCAGCGGCACATATCACATTTCATTTGCCAGTCTGTGTTTATCTGATTACTCTGTCTATTCCTATCTCTTTTAGACAGACTTTATATCTCTTCAAATCAGCATAATCCCCATAGGGCTTCTGGAGTGCAAGTTTTGAATCTGAAGTTCATTAAGGTGCTGAATTTAATTACTTTGATATGCAGTTTACTGAGACCAATCCTGAAATCTATTTTTGATGGCATTGGTTTCAGAGATAATTTCTTTCTCAAGGTAGAAATAAACATTAGCAACATTTTAGTTTAGCGCATAAAACACACACACATGGAAACTATTAAGCTAGTGCAGAAATTCAATTAAACAATAAGATGCCACATAAAGATAAATGAAGTTGCAAGCTTTTTAGAGAAAGCAGTTAACAAAAGACAGCTTATGCTTTCACACATCATAAAAAAAATGCCCTGAACTGACTCAGCATAGGAGCTCCTGGCTGCTACAAAGATGTATAAATTCATCAAAACACCTGGAAGGGAAGCCTAGACATCAGGTATTATTTACCATCTTGAATTATTCCCACACAGCCAGTGGTTGCCCCTCACATAGTAACTACTAGCATCTCTTGCCACATGAGGGCTCATGCAAATTAAACCATCATCTCCAAATGAAATTGGTGTAGAACCGTCACTCTTTCACACAGGAAAAAGAAGGATACCTAAGGAGGGAGATAGTGAAGGCTTTTTTTTTTTAAAAAAAAGCATGGGTGATCTGGTAAGCTGGTCTTGAAATTGCTCTGACACAGATCAAATTAATCATTTACTATCCCGTTGTGTCATGGGCCAATGCTTCCCTAGTTTATGCATTTATAATAAAATTGCTGTATTTTTCCATCTATAAGACACCCCCATGTAAAAGACGCCCCCTATTTTTGGGGAGTCAGATTTAAGAAAATGGGAGGAGATGTATCCGTGTATAAGACACCCCCTAATTTTTGACATTATTTTTAGGAAAAAACCTAGTCATACACGGAAAAATATGGGACTTAAAAAAAATCAGCTGTGATTGGTGTTGTGTATGGGGGTGTCACTCACCTAACACCCAAGGCAGTGAGAGTGGCATTGGTTCTGTTGGTGTGGTTTGCACCAAGCTTACCACAGCCTCACCCCTCCTTTCCTTGCTCCCAGTAAGCTACAGTGACTATCTGAAGATCCAGTGATTGTTGAAGCTCCACTATAATATATGCTACTGTTTCTGACATCTCACCTTTCCTTAAAGCAATTCATGGTGGTGAACACAGTTTCCTCCATTTCCTTAAAGCAATTCTCCGAGGAAGGCAAGGCTGAGAGAAGGTAGCGACTGGCCCAAGGTCACCCAGTGAGCTCCACTGGTGAGTGAAGAAGATTTGCATGTGGATTTCCCCATTCCTATAAGATGTTTTATCCTTGGCATGTATCAAAATAACTGTTTAGTGGGCCAAATCCCTATCTCCTAAGAAGACAGAGGGATCTCTCTCCCATGTAAATTGATTGGGGACTTAGCCTGAAGAAGCTGTGGGATGAAATTATTTAGTAGGAATTTGCCTGCATGCTGATAAATCATTACACAGCCCAATCCCATACCATTCCTTTCTCTCATCCCAATAAAGGATAAAAAAAGAGAAAAGGTAAAGTTTAAGTCCAGTGAAAGGCGACTATGGGGTTGTGGTGCTCATCTCACCGAAGGAGCCAGCATTTGTCCACAGACAGTTTTCCGGGTCATGTGGCCAGCATGACTGAACCACTTATGGTGCAATGGGACACCATGATGGAAAGCAGAGCACACGGAAACGCTGTTTACCTTCCCACCACAGTGGTACCTATTTATCTACTTGCACTGGCGTGCTTTCGAACTGCTAGGTTGGCAGGAGCTGGGACAAAGCAATGGGAGCTCACTCCGTCGTGGGGATTCGAACCGCCAACCTTCTGATCAGCAAGCCCAGAAGGCTCTGTGCATAGCTGTCAAGTGTCCCTTATTTAAAGGGACAGTCCCTTATTCCAGCGCCATGTCCCACTGCTGTCCCTTATTGATGGATGTCCCTTAAATGTCCCTTAAATGATGTCCCTTAAATTTCAAAGGAAGCAGCTCCTCTCCCTCTCTCCCTGCCGGCCAGGGAGGAGGGAGGCTCCAACTGTGTTGCTTGGCTGCGTTGCTCACCCAATAAGAAGTCTAAGAACGACTGGGGGGTGGAGCTTGCATGCCTTGTGTGTGGCTAGTTAATGCAAGCTGAGGGGTTTTTTGAATGCTGGATGCCATTTTGTTGCACGTGCTGCTGCAAACTTTGCAGTGCAAAGCCAGGCCAGGGAGCCATCTTAAGTTGAGGCTGCATAGGCCTTGTGGTGCATGTGATTCAGATTTTATTCAGTTGAACCTCTGGTTACAAAGTTGGTTGGACAGTGTTCAACCAACTTTGACTGAGTTTGACCAGACTGCAGGAAGACTGGAGTGCCTGGAACAGGTGAGGCTGCAGGTCCCTTATTTTGGCTGCTGGTCCCTTATTTTCAAGGCTGCTGGTCCCTTATTTTCAAATCTGTAAGTTGACAGCTATGGCTCTGTGGTTTAGACCACAGCGCCACATGCATCCTATTCCCAATATTAAAACAAACACCAATGCAAGTGAAGAGGAAGAATAGGCACACTACTGTCAACAACAATAATACTCTGAACCAAACTTGCCTCTTGATCCAGGGTAACAACGGCGGCATCCTCCACCTGTGAACAGTTTTGCAAAGTACATTTTTTCATCTCCTGTTAGAAATCATTTCTGCAAGTGCATCACAATGTACTTTATGAAGCAGATGGGCTAATAAGTTGCACCAGAGCCAGCCCCCTGCAGTTTCCATCACACGCTCGGCTGCCTGGCAAAGGCTATACCTCTTTAAAGCAATTATATGCCCTGACAGGACAAGGGGACGCTGCCAACTCCATATAGCTTACCTATACAGTAGAAAGTCACCTAATTAACAAGTCGCTTTGATTAATTAACCCTGAGAAAGGCATCTGGCATCTGTGCTAAAGGTAAAAGCAAACACCTTGTTGTGACAGTTACTGAAGGATGTCACCGGGCAGATTTTTTTGGAAAGGGTATATATAAAGATTAATTGCAGCTGAAAAGCATGAGCTTCCCTCCTGGTTTGCTTGTCAGCAGTTTCAGCACTGCACAGAGCCAAAGCCTCTTGCCTTGCCACCATTGGCTGAACTGCTCTGACGTCATCCACAGTCTGATTTGGAAAGGCAGTGAGCCAAAGGAGGGCTGGGTAGAGGAAGCAAATGCGTTCAAGTTGAAAAAGGTTCCTTACCCTTGTTTTAGGCATTTACTAAAAAAACAGTCCCTCATGCAAGCCCAGTTGAATCATACGATCAATTCAAAAGTAAAGATCAGTTTGTCATTCTACTCAGCCACCTGTCTGAACCCTATTGTGGAGCAAGCCAAGATTCTAGGATCTCGTAACCGGGGTGAGGATTTCAGCCAAGCAGAGATCCCAACCTGAGCTTAGGACATGGCATGGTCAATCTTCCCCACAGACCCCTTATGTGCCCCCCTTCACTATGCTGATCCTGCCCAATGCCATTTCTGCATTCTACATAGCAGACATTATTAATGCCTTCATTTCATTGAAGGAAAAGTGAAACCCTCCCAACCAAGGATCAATTAAATTCCTTTCTGGACCCATTAACCAGCAACCCAAGTAGCTTGGTGAAGGCTTTAACGTGAGGGTGGGCACATGGGAAGTTTGTGGGGTAAAATGGCCCCGTACCCAGGCAAGTGAAGCCTTTTGTAGATTCTGCCCACCTTCCCTCTCTCATGAGATCCTATAGTAGGATCCTTCAATGGGACCCCATGAGAGTCCTGATCTGGAGGCAGAACTCCGACTCTCCTTCACTGCTCTCTGGGTCATGTGCCACTGTATATCTTAGCTCAGCTGAACCACTTATTTTTACCTATTCTACATGATTGAAGTAATTAGCTGTTTAATTTTAGGAAAAGCAATCTTTTAACTTCAAGAAGATGAATGGTGTTCTTTTGTGCATGGGGGTGGCTTGACTGCGACAAGGAACAGGTATTTCCCCCAAAATCAAAAGCTACTTTGATATAGGCAATGATTGCACATCTGCATCTTTTAAAAAAGCCAGTAATGCTAAAACAACAACAACAACAGCAACAGCCACGAGAGGTGACAGGGCTTAGCCTAGTCTGCAAGCCACTCCCTATACTTGCCTATAGTATATGCTTGACTATAGTAAATTGTTTACATTTCTCATGAAACTCTACACATGGTACTGTTTCCTTATTGATGCTGCACAAGCCCCTGTGTCAGGAAAGGGATTTAAAAAATGCAGCCCTATCAACTCTGAAGATCATCATACATCAGTGTATGATGTATTCAGTGTATATGTATTCTGATCAGATTCATCTTATGACATGGCCATCACAATCCACTAACTAGCCATATTAGTGATTGAAAGCCTGTATATGGTTTCTTCTTCCTCTTCCTCATCTTCCTCTTCCTCCTCCTCTTCTTCCTCCTCTTCTTCCTTCTTCTTCTTCTTCTTCTTCTTCTTCTTCTTTTCTTTATGTGGCAGGTGAAAAACTGCCCACTTGACAGAACACCACATGTACCTTGGCCTTCAGATGATTGTTTCTGGTAAAAAATGGAATCTGCAGTGCTAAGACAATAACTTACTCACTCTGCTTCTAATCTGACCAGTGGCCTGCCCCTGTTCTTTTGTTTCATTCAAGTGCTATTCACACACCTGTATGCCGCTACAGATTATTCATTGACAAATGTAGGCATTCAGTCCCTCATTCAGGAATGAAGCCAGTGGGATAATGTGCTTTGGACACTTGAAGCGATACTCCTTGTCTTTTCAAACGAAGACAAAAGGAGGGACTAAATAACTTGACAATTAAAGCCTGCAGCATTCCTTGCTTCTCTTTCTTAAAGAGGTTCAGGATCTGCTTAACAAGCATTTGTCAAGTTTTCATATTAAAGAGTAAGGAACTGGAAAGTACCACTCATGCATACTCGCAATCCATAGGGAAGAGTGAATATCATGTTGGAGTACTCCTGTTCA
The DNA here is from genome assembly GCF_964270895.1 of Podarcis filfolensis. Classification (NCBI taxonomy): domain Eukaryota; kingdom Metazoa; phylum Chordata; class Lepidosauria; order Squamata; family Lacertidae; genus Podarcis; species Podarcis filfolensis. Next base: position 26,176,317 of record NC_139604.1, on the reverse strand, counting down.
GTGTTTCATCCTTCTTCCAAGATGCTCCATTCCATCCTCCCCACTTTCTTCCCATTGTTTTCTTTCCAACAGACAGGAAGTGTACACTGAAGATGTTTCATCCAGATCGAGTTTATTCCTCCTCCCTACAGAGCTTTTTGTATTTCTGTATGTATACCTTGGGGTTCTTGTCAGCCTGTTACCTCCCTCTTCTGTGCAAGTGGTGCCATTTTGGCTACATAAGGAGTGGCACTCAGAAAACTGAGATTGCTAGTCTAAATATTGAGCTGTAAAATAAGAGTCACTGCTACCTACCCCCTTCTTTCTATGTATATATGATGACACTTTGGCTCTGATCCACCTGTAGTCAATGCATAAGCAAGCTGATAAGGCATGCCTAGTAGAATGTGGGTGACTGCACTTCATCTTTTAAGCAAAGCATTGCCAACAGAATATATCAGGGTTGGGAAAACTGTGGCCCTTCAGATGCTGGACTACAACTCCCATAAGCTCTTACCCTTGGTCATGCTGATTGGGGCTGATGGGAGTTGGTGTCCAATCACCTCTGGGGGTTACAGGAGCTTTATCTACACTTGGCAGTGTATTCCATGCCTCTTATTTACACCAGTGGTTCTGATCCAACTAGTGACATGTGCGCCTAAATCTGCTTATGTGCATGAGTCTTCCTTAGTTGAATTGTGCTGTTTGCCTGTATCCTTTAGCAGAGAAAGAGAATTAATCATTTTTGCATGTTCTGGTTTGCGCTACCTCATAAAAGAGTAAACAATTACAGCGATGCCAATTATGTGACTAGCAGAAAACGAGCTCTTGGATTATGAGTATGAATCATTTAGTTTCAAATCTTGCTTCTTCTCTAGAGATTGTATATCTTTTACATTTTACAGAAATCTGAGATGTTTCCCCAATTAAAATGTGTTTATTGCATTAATTGGCCCAACTCTGCTACGGTTCTAGAAAACAGTCCGTTTTTGTGTTGCGAATGATTTTCCAAACTCTCAGTTTTTTTAAAAATACCCATTTAATATATTGTCATCAAATGAAAGACACCTCAGATTGCCTGTTAGCTAAGATCAATTTAAAATATTTCGTAGCTGGGGTAAAACATGTTTTTGCTTCTGGTGGAAGGTAAGCAGCTCCAGGTGCCCCAGCAGAGACTCAATCGCATGATACTTTTCTCTGCTTTAAATCAGGGTTGCTTCACCAAAAGACAAGTCAAGTGGCCATTCATTGGGTATGTTACCTACCCCCCAACAAAGAAACATATTGTTCAACAGAAAATCCAGAGGGCTGTAGACAAAAGGTCTACACCAAGGATGGGCCACCAGATGTCATTGGACTACAATTCTTATTAACTTTGAATTGGAGTCCAACAACACATAGGTTGCCACATATTCCCCACCAGGTGTCTGCATTAACCTAGAACTGGAGTCTTTCATATGTAGGGCCAACTTGAAGGGTGCATGGCCAATGGAGACCGGAATAAGTTGGTCTTTGTTATATAATAACAAAGACATTTGGGGTAAACAGACAAAAAGGTAAACATATACATTGAATGTACTATTTCAGGTTGCAAACTGAATTTTCACGAGGCCTTTAAAAATAATTAAATCAAAAACTGATTTGGAAATATGGAGAACTATACTTAACATTAGAAAAAATGATAAACTGAAATTGACAGGTTTGCCTGTGTGGCAGTCCTGTGGCTGCCACATTTCAGGCTTCACCCTGAAGCGTTAGGTCTTCAGGGGGAGGAATTTGGTCTCAAAGCAGGAATCTGAAACACAGAGGCAACCTCTTTTCCCATAGGATCTTTTGCCACAGCCTTCTCCTTCACTCTAAAGTTTAAACAATTCATTTTCCCCACATTCCCTTATCTTAGTACCTTTTTCTGTGGGAAAAGATGGCAATATTGTGGCACTGGAGCAGGTGGGAAAAGATGTGTGAGGTCTCTTTAAAAAGTCACAGTGTTCTATCCTCTCACACAAGTATGCACCAATGTTGAGCTCTCAGGCTTTGTCTCTCACAGGGCAATCCTATGTATATCTACTTAGAAGTATACTTCAGGTAACTGTGTATATTCTTCTCTCCATCCAGTCAGCTTGGCAGGGGAGTTCATAAATTTTCAGTTCCACATTAGACTAGCTGCATGGTAGCCTTACACCCTAAACTGTGGTTAGTAACTATGGTTAGTTGAAACAAGCTAATTTCAAGTGATAGGTTGTGAAGCTGGTTTGTTTCAACTAACCATTGTTAAGATTAACCATGGTTTAGGGTATGGTTGTAACACTAAAGTGTGATTAATTGAAAAGTGAAGTGAAAGCTTCCAATTTCTTCCCTGTGGCTGCACTGGAGGGGGAGAGCTAAGGAAAGAGTGCAGGAGTCTAAGACTATTGCATATCATTATGTCTAAATCATGCTAGAATGTGCCAATTCATTTCCAATTTGTGCTTATTTAGTTGTCACAGTCACTATGGCTGCCACATCTAGAGGTTCTGATTCTTTCCATTCATTTTAAATCCCAACCTCTCACGGGAATCTGGGAGTCTATATGAGTAAGATACTGACCATTTGCCTTTCCCTCCTTTCCTTAGGTTTTCTGTCTGTATGAGGTTCTTTTCTCTTTGTTTGGCAGTAGTGTTTATTGTCTTTCAGTTAAACCCTACATGGAGCCAAATTAGAAGCTGCATTTGTAACTTGTAAATCTCTCTTCCCTCCCTTTCCCTGGAATCTTGCCACACACATTTATCCACACACAAGCCTTTCTCTCCCTCTATCCCAAAAGGATTTGTGAAAGGCTTCCTAATCAAAATCACTCTGTGTAAATACTTATTAGTTATGGGCTTTGCGATGAAGTCCTCAGAGGCCCATTGTCTTTTTAGCCAGAGACATTTTTGCCTGCTCATCTGTTTTATTGGCCTGCAGAGCTACCCTCATGCCAAAACTGTTATTGCTGCATAAATTAATGAGTACAAGTTATTGCTCAAACTTTGCAAAACTCCATAATTGCAAACACTAGAGACATAATTGCAGCATCATTTTTTTTTTAACGTGGGTGTTCCTCCCACCCCACCGAAATCTCTCATTCATGACTAAGTATCTCAGATTCATTTCATAGAATCACAACCCTAATGGGGAGGGTAACAGAAGCAGCTGGGAGTATACATGCGTGTTGATGGCAAAATTTAGCCCAGGTTCACTCTTGACTTGGGGTCCATTTCAACAAAACAGCCAACAGCGATTGTGTATACATGCTGCTCCATTTCATGGTTTTAGAAGAGGGATGAGGAACCAGTGGCATAAAAACATAAGAAGACTGCTGGATCAGGCCAGCATCCTGCTCCCACAGTGGCCAACCAGATACCTGTGGAAAACCAGCGAGCAGAACCTGAACACAATAGTACTCTCTTCTCCTGTGGTTTCCAGCAACTGGTATTCAGAAACATCCTGACTCTGGCCATGACCTAGACGTTGTTAGACCAAGCCCCTTCATCCAAAGCCAAGATGGCCAATGCTAATTGGTCATGGAAGCTGAGAGTTGCAACCCAACCACATCCGGAGGCCACAGACTTTCCAGTACTGCTTTAGAACAAGGGTTTTAAGATCTCTTTCTTGTTTTCTTTGACAGAGATACAAGTACCTAGCAAAGACAAGAGGCTTTGATCTGAAACTGATGGAGAGACGCCTGGTGTTTCCTAGTGTTGTTGCGAAAGTGTTTTTCAGCAACACCAAAGAACAGAACACTCTGTACTAGAACACAATCCAATCGAAGCTAAGCCCAATAAATCCTTCTGTTTTCAAAGGAAGAGTTAAGTACAGGCACAAGTCAATCTTGCAGTGAAATCGAAGGGAATTAAAAGTGCTTCAGTTTAGCCAAATCATATAAACATGTGGCAATTAAAAATGAACCTGTAGGAATCTTCCCCCTCCCTTCCAAAAGGACAAAAGACTGGAACCTTAAAGATCGGCCTTCAACTGTTCCAAATCTTCCCTGCCTACCACTTGAAAAGGAGGAAAAGAAACAGTTGAAGGAACTGAGATGAGTTAATTACAAACAAAGGTAAACTTTGGGGAGGAACTTGGTTTACCTTCTGCTTGGCTCAGGGTATCCAAACTTGGGAAGTTTGTTATTATACAAAAGGTGAAGGAAACACAAGAGACAGCAGTATATCACACTGATATACTTATGGAAGAAGAAAAATTCAATATCCTGTCATAGCATTCTTTTCTTTAAGCCACTCCCAACTGTTACTAGATTTGCTTGTGTGTTTATACACATACTGTAATATATCTGAATCCATATCTTACACACATGTTCATGGAAGTATCACTTTGGGGGTCTTGACTGGAGACATTTGTGTACTATGGACATGGTTGCAATGGACACGTTTACCTTTGAAAACACCAATATCATCTTGTTTCTTTTGAGTTAAATTAGGAATGACCAATAAATAACAATATTACTTTGCTAGCTTAGAGGAAATCAGCCCTGAGTGCTCACTGGAAGGACAGATCCTGAAGCTGAGACTCCAATACTTTGGCCACCTCATGAGAAGAGAAGACTCCCTGGAAAAGACCCTGATATTGGGAAAGATGGAGGGCATAAGGAGAAGGGGACGACAGAGGACGAGATGGTTGGATAGTGTTCTCAAAGCTACCAGCATGAGTTTGACTAAACTGCGAGAGGCAGTGGAAGACAGAAGTGCCTGGCGTGCTCTGGTCCATGGGGTCACGAAGAGTCGGATATGACTAAATGACTAAACAACAACAAAGGTTAGAGGAATAAGCAAGGACAACACTGCATGCATGTAGTAGAATGATAAAACATGCCAGGGAATAATTCATTTTATTTTGTGATGTTCAAATTATGGCCTGGCAAAGAATTGGTTAATGCCTCATCTCTTGGATTTCTCAGCTTCCTTAATATTTCAGGTTCATTTATGAGCTCTGTTAATATACTGAAGGAAATTAACCCGCAGCCAGTAGTATGCTGTCAATAAAATTTAAGGGTAGCATTTACCCAAACTCACAGGGCCAGCAGACTAATTAGAGATGTTTACTGAAATTGGTTGGAAGAACTCTGCCATTTTCTTGTGATTTTTTAAAAAACAAATCTCTATTTTATTGCAGATTAATGAATGTCAGTCGCCTCTATCCCGCAAGAATCGTGCACACATGCAACCAAGTGGAGATTGTGCAGGTTCCCTTTATGGATGTCATGTCAATCATGTAAATGGATGTGGCGTGTGTGTGTGTTTGTGTGTGTGTTTTGGGGTGGACTTTCCTAAACTGCATACAGTGTAGGGGATAAGCTGAAGAGGTCTGGGAGGCCGACCCTTCCGGGCAAAGTGTGACAACTGCTTCAGGTTGCAGGTGCTGCAAGGCAACAACAGCAACCTACTGGCTGTTCCTCCTAAGTAGTCCCATATGTTGGAGGACAGAGCCATGAATGAATCATGGTCTGTTGGCACAGTGGACAACAGCCAGTCCCATAAGCATATATGCAGAGAATAGGGAGGGATGCCACTTTGTCCTTTGCCTCAGGCAACAAAATGTATTGAACCAGCCTTGATATAGTGGTGTAACTCACTCAAGCCCCATATTGTCCTCCTGAGTGATTCTTCCCCCCAAAAAACCATTTTGAACCTATAGAATTTTCCCTATCGTTCTTCATGCTTCCTGAAATAGAGCTACACATGTCCCATATGGCTTCACTATGCCAATGTAGTGTTACACATGCTACCAAAATAGTCATATGAGATATGCATATATAGACAATATATACATGTCCCATATATACATCTCCTCTGGCACAAGAGCCAACTCCTAGGGACCGAGGTCCCTTATCCCCACATTAAAATATTTGAGGGGGCCAGGCCTCCCCAAAATTGACGGGCGTCACCATTCAAATGGTGTGCATGTGCCACATCTTGTGATTGATGATGTGGAGTGAGGCTTACCTGTGCCCCCTTATGTTTATGTGAAGAAGAAGAAGAAGAGTTTGGATTTGATATCCCGCTTTTATCACTACCCTAAGGAGTCTCAAAGCGGCTAACATTCTCCTTTCCCTTCCTCCCCCACAACAAACACTCTGTGAGGTGAGTGGGGCTGAGAGCCTTCAAAGAAGTGTGACTAGCCCAAGGTCATCCAGCAGCTGCATGTGGAGGAGTGGAGACGCGAACCCGGTTCCCCAGATTACGAGACTACCGTTCTTAACCACTACACCACACTGGCTGTGACATTGTGGCAGCAGTTCTCTCATAGCACACACGGAGCTTCCCACTTCCATTTATGCACACCAGTTACCATATGGTCAGCAACTTCAGCCTGGCAGTGCCACTCACCTGTTCAGGAGGCAGAGGACTTGCTTCCAGGCATCCCTCCTCATCTTTGCCCCAAACCGGTGACCAGTAATAGTGCCAACCATCTGTTCAGCAGGAGAAGTCCTTTCCAGGGTGTGTACATGTGTGACCAATGCTTGATGCTAAGCTTGCTTGCAACATCTCTAGCCAACTTCACTTTTAAGATGCATGTAGACGCAGCATGACTAATCTTAAATTGTGCCAGAAAAAACACCTACAGGCTTTTTCCATACCTTAAAAAAACAACGCTTTAAACTTAGGAGAAATTTGAAAATATATAAAGACACAAGAAGAAGAAGAAGAAGAGTTTGGATTTGATATCCCGCCTTTCACTCCTTTTTAAGGAGTCTCAAAGCGGCTAACATTCTCCTTTCCCTTCCTCCCCCACAACAAACACTCTGTGAGGTGAGTGGGGCTGAGAGACTTCAGAGAAGTGTGACTGGCCCAAGGTCACCCAGCAGCTGCATGTGGAGGAGCGGAGACGCGAACCCGGTTCCCCAGATAACGAGACTACCGCTCTTAACCACTACACCACACAAGGCATAGTAATCAATTATTTTTGACAATGGAAAAGATGATTGGCTGTTTCAGTAATTAAATGCTTTGTCTGGGATTTACTGACTGACACAGCAGAGCAGCATTACAAATATTCATGTGGAGTTCCACGCAGTTACCTGAGCACAAATCCTTAAGAGTCTTTTGCATTAGGTGGCTGCTGAAATCAATTCCATGGGTGCATATGTGAGAAAATATTTTTGTCAGAATGTGTCATTCATACAACTGGTTCAAGGACTTGTGTGTGTGTGTCTCATGTTGGATTCCTCTTAGTGCCAACTCACTGTGGGTTAGGTTTAAGAATTAACATTCTGTCAAGATAGTATATTCCTTTACAATTATTCCCTTCACTCCCCCAGAAGATTTCTTTCAAGAAAAAGTCAATTACAGGGAGTCATATTGCCATATCAAAACCCATGTATTAAGCTAGACAAAATTGTCTACTAGAAATGGGAAGACTTATAGTTCCAGATATTGAGAGATACTGTAAAACAGTTCCTATTAGACCATTAATTGATAAGCTTTCAAATGGCAACCTTGGGGTTAAATACTCAGAAATATGATCCGTAATACTGGTTACTTGAACTATCATCATGAAGCTGTTGTTATGGTAATTCTAGATTTATTTGGTTTTTACATTGTTCGGTTGTCCAGTGATCTTTTAGCTCAATACTTCCTCTCTTTTGGAATTATTTTCAGTATTCACTCAGGCTTTAGGAACATACCTCAATACACTACATATAGTCAAAATGCTTAACAGATCACTGGAACATTAAGGAAGATGGCAGATTTGAAGTATATTTTATACAGTCCTCATTTCTGTTTCCTACCTGCTAAATCTTCATTCCCATTGCAGTACAATGCTTTCTCAAGTGTTTTTGCTCATTCAAGATAGGCAACAATATATCTCTGTTTTGTACTATCTAAAACTAATCAAAAACTCAATAAAAGCATTAAAAATAAAGAAGATCTCAGATACCAAAATGGTTTCCATATTGTTTCAATTCTGTCCCTTAAAACAACACACTAAACATTAAAACATTTATTATTATTATTATTATTATTATTATTATTATTATTATTATTATTCCCTACTGCACACAGAAATTAAGAAGAGACCTGGTCCATCTAGACCAACATTTTTCTGGAAAACAGGAAGCTGCCCTGCTTCATCCAGGTCACTACTGACTACACTAACTGTCAGTGACTCTCCAAGGTTTCAGGAAAATGTATTTCCCAGCCCACCCTGGAGATGCCAAGGATTGAACTTGAGATCTTCTTCATTCAAGGCCACTTCCCTGCCACTGTGCTACAATCCTTTCCAATTTTCAGGGGCCAACTAGATGCTTGCAGGAATCCTGCTAGCAGGACCTGAGTGCAACAGTGCTCTTTGCCCACTTGGGATTCCCTGTAATTGGTACTCAGAGACATAATTGTGCCAGCAGTGAGTAGGCCACTGGTATCACAGAGGATTTCCAATGGTAGCACATGATTCATTTGGCAACTATGCATGTTCTCCAAAGCCAGGCTTCTTCTGATACAGCCAAAGCCCAAATTGCTGGGACATAATTCAAGATTGCTTGTATTTAAAGGTGGAATTGCTCGCTCGTAATTGAAAAAGGATCAATGGCTAAGCAGTTCTATAATTTGTGTGAGAGAGTGTAATTTATTTTCCTTCCCCAACAGAAACCCACACCAAGGGTTTTTTTCCCCTTTTGCTGCTTTCCCTTAGTCTAGAAACCAGTAAGCTCTGAGGTGTACCTTCAGTTGGATCCGAAGCAAATAGATATCTAGTGACACATGTGGTTTTCCATAGATTTGAACAAACAACAGTGAAATAGGTACAGTTGCACAGCAGAGGCAACTTTAAGAGCTTTGTAAACGAATAGTATACAGTACCTTTATTCAAAGTGCTTGCTTTCTGAAGGAATAATATATGGGAGGGGCAACAGAACATGTGTAAGGGCTATAAAGATTAGTTAATGGCTGTATCCGTCGCAAATGCAGTATTTCTGGGGTAAAGATGCTCTGTTAACCAACCACATTGACTTGTCAAGGGGCAAGGGGTTCTTTTAGATTCAGCAAGAAAAGGAACAACATGTTGCACTTTAATGGGTTTTATTTCTCAGAAGATAACATAAAGCACAAAGCATAGGTATATCTTATGGGTCCTTTATCAGTTGTGGGAAATCCCTTCCTTCAAGTAATGGTACCAAACTCCTTGCACTCTCTTGTGGTCTCTGTGTAGGGATGTCCACTAAGCTGGGCAACGACTGGGATTTACATACTGTTTTTGGTGCCTTAAGATGAAGTCACCAATATTCCAATTTGACTCTTACTCAATGTGTGACTTCAAAGGATTGCCTAATAGCCAAGGGGCTCTCTCATGCAGTGGACTTTTCAGAAGCCCACAACCCTTTCTCATGACATGATATGTAATTTCTCAACACAATGAACTCCTTAAAGCCTAGAAGAATTCTAATATTAGCTACTAAACAGGTTCAGCTTCTATACAGCCCCTAAATAAAGCATCAAAGAGACAACCTGTTGAAAGCCTCTCTCCCCTTGTCCTAACAACATATATTCCATTTGTTTCCAGTACACACACAGAGAGAGTCTTTGCCATTTTCCTCTGTCTGTTCTGATGGTTGGAAACATTACACTGTAGACAGAGGCCAAGTTGGTGCTAATAATGGCTTGGATTCAATTATCGTTCTCCATGAGCAGAAGGAAAATATGGGTATGTAGGGAGTGGTTCTCCTTGTGCCCCCCTGCCTGCAGACACCCATGCTCTTGAAAACTGACTCCAGAGAATTGGAGACCCCTCTTGATTGGCTTTTGGAAGACTCCCAATGTGGAAGGAACCAGCTACCACCTCTTTGTGTATTGGCTGTCCCTGACTCACACTGCAGGATCTTAAGCACTAAATATTTTAATCACCAATGCTGCCATTTTGACAGCCACTTATCGGAGGGTTGCCTATGAGTAAACATATCCAGGCTTCACAATTGACATTTGGGTCCAATTAATTTTGTAGCCGGAGTGCAGTCCAAAGAAGTCTATCACTTGAAGCAGTTTGGCTATTGATCTAACTGAATTTCAAATGCATCATTAGCATAAACCTGAATTCTTGATCTCCATTTCTTATACCTCCAGTCTCTGAAGAATCCTGCCCTCATGACACATGCAAGAAGTTCCAAGGCAAGTGCAGAGTAAGGGAGGAAAGGGCATTCAGTCTCAGCTGAATTTGTAACCAAATTGGATCTAAGGAAGGGCCATTAATCATTACTGAAAAACTCGGTACTTAAAGATTAGTTTTACCTTAGCTTTATGTCCTTAATGCCACTTTAGTCAACGATACCAGCTCCAGTCACTGTAGACAGTAGACATTTATATATGTGTGTGTGCGCGCGCACACATATCCATAGGTTGCTGAAAATTACTAAAATCTATTCAACTAAATTGATACTATTTCTTAAAAGATCATGGCCTATAAATGCTTTTGCAAACAGAATCCCTGCTAAGGTACTCTGTCTGGACTTAGGTTCTAGTTAAACTTAGTGCAAATCCTCTTCCCATCTCTGTGCCAGGGAAGTCAATCAATGTTAAGTGCTGCCTGTTTACTTCTTTCCTTGGACCATAATGCGTCTTTATAACAGTGATGCAACTAGATAATTTTAGATGCTGCACTTTATAGTTTTATATAGAGCGCCATCCCTCTTTGGATGGTAATGCATGTTACATCGTTTGCTTCAAATTGTGTCACATTGGCTGCCTAGCACTGGGGGGGGGGCAGCTCTTGCTCATTTTCTGTAGTGGGGTTTCATATCTCTGCCCCAAAGAGTCCTACTGTGATAGCAGCACTGCTTTGAAAAGAACACTCAAGGGATTTCCCCCATTAGAAATTATCACCACCAGAAATCCACAGGGATATAATCACAATTAGAATAAATAAACCTGTACAATCGTTGAAGAACTGGAATCTGTGTGGCCAACTGAGCTCTAATTCAAAAACAATAAGGCATAGGATTTTTTTATTCACTCCAGTGCCTTTGACATGTGAGATAATCCAGAACAACAATTCTAATCAAGATCTAAGATGTAGCAGCCAATTATTACTATTTTTTAAAAAGTTGTGATCCGTTATGGAACAAACCCACTGAAGAAGATAACAGTGGTTACCCAGACATTGTTGCTGGTCAGTGGCGTAGCGTGGGTTGTCAGCACCCGGGGCAAGGCAAGTAATTTGCGCCCCCTAACCCGTGGATTTGCGCCCCCTAACCCATGGATTTGCCCTAACCCCAGATGTTGCGCCCGGTGCGGCCGGCCCCCCCTGCACCCCCCACGCTACACCACTGTTGCTGGTTGTGAAGGGGCTCCCATATCAGTTCGAGCTTCAGGGCCCCCCAAAGTGTAGTTCTGTGCTCAAATTTGTTTCTGGAGCAGGGGACAGGGAATCAGTATTAGTACTTAGGGTTAAACCCTGCCATGATTTGGAAACCAAAAGGTGTCTTTTCAAAGGATGCAGAACCACTTTTTTTGGTAGGCCAGATCAAAAAGTGGCCACCTCACATGGGCCATATTTGACTTGTCAATCATATGGTGTCAGTGGGGCTTGCCTTCAGCAGCAAAATTAAACAGTGCTGATTGCAAGGCAGAGCTCTGAGTTGAACTAATCCTGCCTGAAACCACTGGAGCTTGCATTCAGTGCCAGATTTAAACAGAGGGTGCAAAGGAATGATTTCCCAGTAGTGATGTATGGAAGTGAGAGCTGGACCATAAAGAAGGCTGATCGCCAAAGAATTGATGCTTTTGAATTATGGTGCTGGAGGAGACTCTTGAGAGTCCCATGGACCGCAAGAAGATCAAACCTATCCATTCTTCAGGAAATCAGCCCTGAGTGCTCACTGGAACGACAGATCGTGAAGCTGAGGCTCCAATACTTTGTCCACCTCATGAGAAGAGAAGACTCCCTGGAAAAGACCCTGATGTTGTGAAAGATGGAGGGCACAAGGAAAAGGGGACGACAGAGGATGAGATGGTTGGACAGTGTTCTCGAAGCTACCAGCATGAGTTTGACTAAACTGTGGGAGGCAGTGGAAGACAGGAGTGCCTGGCGTGCTCTGGTCCATGGGGTCATGAAGAGGCAGACACGACTAAATGACTAAACAACAACAAAACAGGCTTAATTTGTCCCATGTGGTAGAAATTTCCCACTGTTGGTCTATTCCCACACCATCCTGCTCAATTTCCAAGGTCATCAATGGAAGCTTTTCTTAGGGCACCCCTGTCATTGGAGACAATGTGAGTTGTTACTAGGCAGAGGTTTTTTGTTTGTTTTTTAACTCCCTGCTTATAAAAATCTTTCCCAAGCAAGACTTGCCTAAGCTTCTTTTGCTATTTTTTGGAGCCAGAAAAAGATTGTTTCATTGGGGAAATATATGGTACACGTGGTGGGTCATTGAAAAAGTACTGTGAAACCTATATTATTAATGTACTACAAATGTCCCATATTATTTCTGGTGATGCTCCATACCTTGAGTTTTGTTCAGGATTTATTTAGACTCAGAAGTGCCAACTCTGAGGGAGAATGAGATCCCCAAAGTTGCATGTGTGAAGTCGCATGCATGATGTCAGGACATCGGGGGACGGAGCTGGATGCACCGAAAGTGTGGCTTCAGTGGCTGGTGGCCCCTCTTCCTCCAGCTGCTGCTGCCACTGATTGGGGGCTTCCTCTCTACTCCTTCCCCTCTGTGGCTCCTGCACTCAGAATCCTCCACCTGCGTTGAACATTAGGGGGTGGCCCCTCCCCAAAAATATTGGCCCAAAAGGGCTTGGCCCCTAGGAGATGATGCCCCTGTTCTGACCTCAATCTAAGATCTTATTCTAAGATCTTATTCAAATTATATCGGTGGCTGCCAAAGTTAGTACACCTAAAATGTAGAAAGATGTGAGTATTCCTAAAATTAAAAACTGGCTACTTAAAAATTATGGGAAGTTGGAATGGGGGAGGGGGATGACTTGCTTTATAAATTCAAGGGAGGCCAGTACTCTGTCCAATTTCTTTTATAATAAATGGTGTAGGTTAATGATATTTTTTGAGGAAAAACATTTTATTCTTTCTTTAAATATATAAATATGAAACAAACAAATTATTGTCATTCTAGAGAGCTGTAAAACCTGCAGCAGCTGTCAAGATAATAGCGCCTTTAACAACCTGCTGTGCCAAACTCTGCCAGGAGACACTTTACAACTGACAGGTCTTGAAAGAAGTCATTTTTCATAAGGAAGCTATAAAATATGGGATGGCGAAGAAATGAGGAGGAATTAGACATTCCTATGGTGTCGTCTATGGCCAGTGCGATTTATTTTATTTTCTGATCACCACTACGTTTTAAGTACTCTTCTAAGGGCCCCTTTTAATATTACTTTCCCACAACCAGTAAACGTATTTGAAACACAGTGACTGTGTCTGGACATAGTGCAAATCAATGGTTAGTTTTAACCATTGTTTGTTCAACAAACCAAGTCACAGATAAGCAACCTGGTCACGGCTTGTTTCCTTACAACTTGATATGTTTTATTGCTGCTCTTCCCTCATAGCTTTGTCAGGATCTGGAGTGCAGTGCCCAAACAAACCATAGTTAAGCAAGGCTTATAATGACAAACTGGAGTTAAAATAAGTTGTGTTTTCTAAGCCAGAAAATAAGTGTGGCTTTACAGTGTGGCTTGTTGCCAGAAAACAAGCTGTGGTTAGTCTGCTGGGCTGGGTTTGAATGCTCAAGCAATGCACCCTTGGGCCAAGCAAACCATGGCTTAGCATTTTATGCAAACCATGTCAATGGGCTATATAAAACTTTACACTAACAGAAAAAGAATAAGCAGTGGTGGTGTTCCACCAATGGTTTTGTGAGTGCTACCAGTACAGTTAGCAGAAGAAAGTCCTAGAGCAACAAACTAAATGGTCTTCAGCACATTAGAATGCCTCTGAATCCCAGTTGCTGTGAATCACAAAAAGGGAGAGTGCTGTTGTGTTCAGGTCCTTCTTTGAGATTTTCCACTGGCCACTGGTTGGCCACTGTGAGAACAGGATGCTGGACCAGATGAGTCATTGGTGTGGTCTAGAACGCTCCTCCAATGTTCTTAAGATCCCTCCTTTGAAGGACTGGAGAACAAAATACAAGCAAACTTTTCTCGTCCTCCTCCTTACCACAGTAGTTTAAAGCTAGTTCATTACAGAGAACCTTTTTAATTTGAAAGAGGCTGGCTACTGCATCCTCTTAGTTTCATTGAATGCTCTTGTGGCTTTTAGTTCACACTACGGTCAGGAGGCTTCATTAGAGCTGCCCATGTAAAACACTCATAACAGTAGTAAATATAATCACACCATTGTAAGGATCATTTAACCAGCTTGTATTTTGCAGCTCCCACACTCAGCAAAAGCACTCAAGCGTACATTTAAGTCCATCTCTGTTTAGTATGGCTTGCAAGCATTTGCCTAACTGTTTGCTAAACTGAGGCCTATATTATTGTCTGGACAAGGAATGAGCCTGCATACTTATTACTAAAACTTTGCTAAAAAGTGAAGAAGTTGCTGGGCTTATTCGCTGCAGTCATTTTAAAAGCTTGTCTGAAACTGCAGTCCTATGTATGGTTACTAAGGAGAAAATCCTATTGAAATCTGTAGGGTTTACTTCTGTGTAAATATGCTTAGCCTCAGTCTGCTGGCCATTTGCATTAACACGTACAGCCAGATGTAACCGTTTAATTCTTACTGTAAACTTCCTTTCTGTATGAAGCACCATGATATGACCATTATCTTTTTAGCCTTATTAGTACGCCCATGTGGAAATTAAGGAAGTTGAACAGCTAGGCTGTTCTTTAAGGCACAGGAGTTCAAGGCAAATGAAAACGTTGGCTATCCCAGATCCTACAGAGAAATTTCATGAGCCCCTGAGATTTAGATATTGCTTTCTCTCTCCAAGAAAAGGGAACTACACACTGCTTTGTGATTACTTTATACTTTATGCAGCAGACAGTACAAAATGCTCACTGGGACTGGTAAGGTGGACCAACAGTAGGGCCACTCTTCCAAAGCTAATGCTATTCTAGGCTGCATCAATGGAAGTATAGAGTCCAGATTAAGGGAAACAATATTACCACTCTATTCTGCCTTGATCAGACCACACCTGAAATACTGTGTCCTGTTCTGAGTGCCACAATTTGAGAATGATATTGACAAGCTGGAACATGTACATAGGAGGGCAGCCAAGGTGACTAAGGGTCTGGAAACCAATCTTTATGTAGACCGGTTGAGGGAGTTGGGTATGTTTAGCCTGGGAAAAAGGAGACTAAGAGGAGGTAGGATAGCCATCTTCATGGCTAAATATCTAAAAGGTTGTCACATGGAGGATGGAGCAAGCTTGTGTTTCTCCTGCTCTGGAGGGTAGGGCTTGAACCAATGGCTTCAAGTTATAAGAAAGCCTCTCCTCCTCCCAGAGGGGAGGAGTTGTGATCGGGAGCTGTTTCCCACCTTTAGCAGGGGGCGTACTGTCCCCTGCTTTGCTGTCCCTGTTGCTGTGCCGCAGCCCCTGGCAGACATCCAATCGGAGGGAGGCTTGGGGGCGGGGTTTAGCCGCTCAAAATGCATCCGCAGCAACGCTTTCATCTCATTGCTTTATGGGTATTCCGTTAAAGGAATCCGGCGGTCGTGGATCCTGTCCGACGCCCTTGCTGGTGGCTAGGGCCATGGCACGACCCCCGGTGACATCAGGGGGAGCTTTCAGTTGTATTTGCATCAACAGGCTCCTCCCTACTAGTGGTTAACCCTTGTTAGACTCACCCCTTCCTGAGAGGGTTGAGTCACGCTCCATTGTTTTATCCAAAGCCTAAGCCAATACCTCTCACACACTGTAATCAATAAAGTTGTGGCCTTTTTTAGCCCATTAACCTGATATTCTGCGGCCATGTGTCTTTTCTTATCCTCAAGCGGGTGGCTGGTCCTCAGATCAGAAAGGAGATTCCGATTAAACATCAGGATGAACTTTCTGGTGGTTAGAGCTGTTTGATAGTGGAACGGGCTCCCTCAGAAGGTTTCAAAGCAGAGGTTGGATAACTATCTGTCAGGAATGCTATGGTTCGAGATCCTTGCAGTGCAGCGAGTGTTATGAAGTACTGTTGCTGGTGCCAGATAAAGCTAAGAAGGCAATATCTCTCCTGACAACAAGGACACTTTGGAGAGTGTATGATCTTTACATAGAGGCAGATTGATGTGGAGGGAGGTATCCTGCCCTGAGTCTTATTTAGGGTCCTTTCTACCTCTGCTATCCTAAAGGAATAAAACTTTGATAAACCTCTCTGGAGAAGGAAGCTGCATGCTATCTTGCTGCCACAACAAAACGGGATGTGGTTTAGCAGATCAATAGCCTTCCTTGAAATTAATTGATAAAACATTGGAGGTGGTTCATCTGTTCACATACTAAAACTCACAGGAATATAGAAAGCTGCTTTATTAGAAATCAGTTTAGCATTGCCTACATTGACTGGCAGCAAACGCCCAAGGCATCATGCAGGAATCTTTCCTATTCCTATCTGGAGATTGAAGCTGAGTACAAAGCAGTTGTTCTGTCACTAAGCTATGGCCCTTCCCTTTCTCTCTGTATTTTTGGATGGGGTACAAATTATAATAATCACCCACATTCATTCACTGTTCTTTCCTTCCTGCTCCCCAGTCCCTCATTGTTTTCACATTAATGATATGTGGACATATTTTCCAGCCAATTTAGCATGCTACTAGGAATTATCTGCCTAGGTTTCTTTTTTGTTTAAATGGCCAAGCTAGTGTTTTTTATGTTTAAGAAGCAAAATGATGATTACTGTAATTATTACATAATCAGTACAAAAAGCCCCTGAAAAGATTTGCTCTAAATCATTATGTATGTTGTTTCAATATTGAAGAAACATTTCTCATTTTTGATTAATTAATCTTGTTGTCCATTTTCTTATTCTGACATAATTAATCAGTCTTAACATTTCTGCTATCTGCCAAATTTTCATTTAAACATTTATCTCAAGTAGGTGCCTCCTTAACCTTACATTTTGCTGCAAAAAAAAATATATCTTGCAGTGTGTAAAAGATGTGTAACAAACTTAATATCTTATGTTTTGATTTTATCCTTCAAGAATTTCAAAAATGAAATCATTGGGACCTTCAGTAATTTACATTTCTCTAATGAGCCCAATTATGCATTCCTATCTCAATATGGTTAGAGTTTTCCATGAGATGACTAAATGTGTATGAAGTCTGCTGGTTCTGTTTTTCATTTTAGGTAATGACAGTATATAGCCAATAATGTCCGACCTGTAGCTTTCAAGATGCTTGCTGAACTGCAACTATAATGATCTCAGGCCATTTGTCAGGCCTGTTAGATTTGATGGGAGTTGAAGTTCAGCAACATCTGAAAGACCACAATTCAGACATTCTTGGTTTAGATCTTACTCTCATTTAGCTTGATTGAGTTAGTGTGCAGTCCTGTACACCTTGAACTAATAGGACTTACTACTGTGTAAACATAGATCGATTGCACTGTTAGGTTGTAAGACTATACCTATCTACCCTGGAGTAAGCCTTAATTACTTCTGAGTAGATACTGTATGTATAGGATTTCACTAACATATGTTATAATTTACATTAAGGTGCATGTAGTCTAGTGATCCATATTTGCTTTTTAAAAGTTTTACTGATTTTATTGATAATTCATGTATCCTTGCTTTTTAAATGCTGGGCTGTTTTTATCTGATTATCTATAAACTTATTATGCATGTCACTTAGAGAGTTTTTGATTTAGCAGTAAATGCATCTTTCTAAATAAATGGATTTAGTGCATACAGTGGTACCTCAGGTTACAAAGACCCCGGGTTACAAACACTTCAGGTTACAGACTCTTTACCTCAGAATGAGAACAGAAATCGTGTGCTGGCGGTGCGGCGGCAGCGGGAGGCCCCATTAGCTAAAGTGGTACCTCAGGTTAAGAATGGTTTCAGGTTAAGAATAGACCTCCGGAACGAATTAAGTTTGTAACTAGAGGTACCACTGTATATGCCTCCTATTTCTTTATTTTCATTAATTGACATAGAATCCAGTTCCATAAAACTTTTTATGTAACGATAACACTTTTTACAGATGGTTGTTACATAACTTTCTCAAAATTTGATCTGGTCCCTTCTTGTCTGCATTTCAAAATCAGACAGACTAAAAAGTATTCTTTAAAAATATAAATGAAATAGGATAATAAAGGTTATGTTTTCACTATTGGTGATGTACTTTCCACATGTGTATATCTCCCAGATCTGCTATTTCCTAGCTATACAACATTGATGTTAACAATGAAAGTTGGCATTCAAATTTGATCTGTACAACATCTAGCTTCACATAACATCATCAATAGTTGAGTTTCTTGGATTTCTAAAAATCTGTTTATCACCTGAAGCCGTTATGCAGTATGCAAATTTGTTTTAATAGCTACATGTTGAAAGGTTAACATTTTTAAGTCTATAAACCATGCCCTAGCCGCTGCTAATTTCATTGCATTTGTAACACGTGATTAAATTTAGCAAACCTTTCCTCCTTGATTGAGATATTGTTTTAAATTATATTTGAGTTTTCCTATACATCCATAAGAATTAACTGATATATTTTTGCCAGGAGTTTATTAAAGCTCAATAGTAAATTTTCATTTATTATTATTATTGCTGAACTTCATAAGAACTTCAGAATGCTTCACTCTTCCAAGCTCTTTTAAGCTCATCATGTGCTCTTGGGAACCTCTTTCATCATGATTGTTGTGCGAGAGCAGAACTTTTGGAGTTTCACTGTCAAATAAGATTGAGATTTGGGGAGCTTGTTATCTCGGACTCACTAAATGCCTACCCCTTGCACTTGCTAAAATATTCTGGCTTCCTTTCCCCTCTGGAGACAAAATTTGGTCACATTTCTGTCTCTGATTGCTGTGATTACCACTTCCTGATAATTTTGCCTCAGCTCTTTTCTGATTGTAGGTTCCCCTCTGCTGCAAATCCCTCATTCTGCAGCCCTGCTAAACTCAAGACGGATTTCTGACCGCATCTTCTGAGGCTATAAGGAATCCATCTAGCTTATTGGGAACAAGCAGAGAAATTATTTCTTCTCCATCTCAGACTAACATCTCATTATTGAGGCTGTCATATGCAGATAATGTAGGCATTAAGCACAATGACATTGTAGTTGATGCTGACAGCTGTGCATGTCTGTACAGAATTCCTAGTGACATCTGCACAATTGCTACCTCGTCTAGTCCTCAATTAGCCTAATGAGGAAGGTGTATCATCCCCCTGCACGAACGTCATTCAGAAGCATACCGTATTCCCCTTATTTCCACTGCTGCTTGTTAAAAGTGTGCTCTGAGCATTTCTGTATAATAGGCATGAATATTTAGGTGGTGGTTGTGACTTTTATTTTTTAAGTTGTAAGAATAAAAATCATCCAAACACATCAAAAGCACTGCCAAGCATCAGGGTCCATAGTTTTCCCCTTGCTGCTTACAAAGTTGCACGTGTCTGGAGTGGCCAACAGGTCCTTTGGGTATATTTGCCACCACTTGTTGCCTCAAGTAACATTTGAGTCAAATTTGGAGATTTGCCTGCAGGGCAACACTACCTGGGGAAAGTTAATGGAGTTTCATTTGGGGGGGGGATTCCATTACCTCTTCAGGTTGTTGTTTTTTCCAGCCAGAACTCACTGGAACTCAGTTGCGGCACCTCTCAGGCGGGCGCCATTGCTATTACAGTGGTACCTCGGGTTAAGTACTTAATTCATTCCGGAGGTCCGTACTTAACCTGAAACTGTTCTTAACCTGAAGCACCACTTTAGCTAATGGGGCCTCCTGCTGCTGCCGCGCCACCAGAGCCCGATTTCTGTTCTCATCCTGAAGCAAAGTTCTTAACCTGAAGCACTATTTCTGGGTTGGTGGAGTGTGTAACCTGAAGCGTATGTAACCTGAGGTACCACTGTATAAGAGAAGGAGGTGTTCATGGTGAGTGCCATTACCTCTTTTTCTAGAAAAATAGCACGACTGACCCCTGTACTTTGAGATAGGAAGGCATACAGTACCAGTTGGTGCCAGGAGTGCCAACTTGGCCCCACGATTGTGAGTGCCTGGGACTGTGGGTGCTATGCAGCATGCATGGCCCTGGCATCCAAATTTGTGGGTGCCTGGACTCTTTATGGGGAATTTGGTGAGTGCTCTGGCACCCAGGGCCCCAGGGATTTGGCATTTATGGTTGGTGCCTATTGAAACTGGTGGGGCAGAATGCAGAGAGGTCAAGAGTAGGTGGGGCCAGAGCCAATGGCAGGCAAAGCCAACTAATGCTATTTTGTCCTTATCCTCCTCCCTGCTAAGTTCTGCAAGGGCAACACCGGAACTAAGGAAGAGGAAGCTGAGAGGCAGTGCTGCCCCCTTGACTAGTTGCAAATAAGAAAGCAGGTACTTGGGAGGCTAGCTAAAGGCTAAGACTAAAGGCTATTATTATTATTAAATTAAATTTGTATACTGGTGTGGCGATCACACAGGGTCCCCGGACGTTTGACGGTCTATTGATCCCTGTGCCACCACTGTGATTGCTTTCCCGCTGCCACCAACCCGTTTCTCTCGGGTACACACAGAGTCCAGACAGTTGTTAACATTAAATCAAATAAGCAAGTTTATTTTATAAGCCTTAACAAGTTTATGGTTTCAGATAATTTTTCTTGTCAGTTTCTTAATCTTAGTTTCTTTACTGATCTATACCTTCCTAATAATTCCTAACTGATTATCCCCACTGTCTATCTGACTCCTCCTAACAGTTTCACTCACTCTCTCACATCAAAACTCGACCACTCCACAGACTTATCCTCCCTCTTCCTTCTCCAACTCCCAACTGACTTCCAAACAACACCAACTCTAACTCTAACTCCTCTCCTTGGGTTCCCACTGGCCAATCACTTCACACTCATTTAACCCTTTCCTTATGACCCACCTAGGAGGGCAAACGCCACAACTGGGTTGGTTCACAAGATTAAAATAACTATAAATAAACTCAAAACACATAATAAAAACAAGAACAAGAACAACCCAATAATTCCCCACCCCCCAATATTTTAAAAGGGCATTGGATGTCAATCAACCAAAGGCCTGGTTAGAGTGGAACATTTTTGCCTGGCGCCTAAAGGCATACAATGAAGGCGCCTGCCAAACCTCCCTGGGGAAAGTGTTCCAAAAATGGGAAACCAATGCAGAAAAGGCCCATTTTCATGTTGCTACCCTCCAGACCTCAGGAGGGCCTCAGAAGATGATCTCAGGGTCTGGGTAGGTTCATATGGAGAGAGGCGGTCCCTAATGGACCAGTCTCCACTAAAGGCATGCATGTTCAGGGTGTGGTGGCTGCACCAGTTCAGTCTTAGCTACCCAGAGAAGGTGTTTTCTATAGCTCAGTGGGTGGAACCTCCTTTATGAATGTCCCAGGTCCAATGCATTTCCAGTGAAAAGGATATTGGGTACCAGAAGTTATGAAAGCCATTCACCTGAGACTCTTCAGATCTGCTGCTATTCAGAGTACTGGACCACTTGGATAAATAGTTCTGGATAAGGCAACTTTCTATATTCTTTCTATATTCTATAATCACAAAACTTCAGTTTTGTAATTACTCTGTCAGAGAAAATGAATGCATCCTTAATGCCTCCCAATGTAGAGAAGCATTCTTTCATGATGAGCAGCACAGTGATAATGAGGGAGTGATTAATAGTGATGGTGAAGGGAACTTATTTAGCCTTTTGCCAGAGCACACAATGGTTAAAAGGAAGAGGAGAAACATGGACACCCTGCCTGCAGTGACCAAGTGCATGTCTCACCATTCTCAGTCCCTAACCTTTCCTGTGTCGTGGAGGGAAGGTCTTCAGGGGCTTCAATTTGTGCTTGCTTGAATGTCACTCTCCAGGCAATCAGAGATCCAGATCAAGCAGGATCCCTGATTGCATGGAGGAGTCTAACCATTGAGAATAAATAAAATGACTACTGACACACACCCTTTATAAAATAATGACCAGTGTTTGTGTGAATCACGTTTTTCCTGAACTATTGATTTTATGCATATGCAGATTTATGCAAACAATTGGCTGGTCTCCAAAGTAGTGCTTGTGCTTTCATCAGCACAAGGATTTCTGCTTGTAAAATGGAACATGCTTCCGCTATTTCCCCCATGCACCCCATAAATCTGTTCTAGGTATTTCCTCAAACCCCCACAGCACATTTGGGGAGGGCATGGGGTGTGCACAGGGAAGGAGGGCATAATTTGTTTGTACAAATGTAATTCCTTGCACTAACAGAATGAGTGAATGAAATACTACTCTTGTTAAATTGCCTAAAACTCATATGCCTGGCCAGCTAAAATTTATTTAATTTAGTGACAGTCCTAATCAATTTGACATGAATTTTCAGAAGAGGAAGAGGGCTTAGGGAGAGGTTTGTGCATCTCCTGCCAATCACCTGTTTCTGCTTAGTAAGGTTTCTGTCATACTTTGGAAAACCTGAGTATAGGAGAGTCCAGATGAGGAAGCTAATGGGGCACCAACATGATCAAATTCCTGATTTAAGTTTTGCTTCTGATAACCTTCACAGCTTTGACTGCTTTGGTTTACTTAAAATGCAGCTCCTGGCTTTTGAATGTGCCAGGTGTAGGTCATGTTTTTTGAGTAGCAAGTCAGTTACGTATCCACTTGGAATACCTTTGCAGGATGGCAAATACTAAATGGCAAAACATATTGTCTTTTAGTAGTGGATAGTTTCTTGACATCTTGTATATTCAAATAAATGCATTGCTGGATATCAAAGGTTCTGCTCTCATTGATGTGGGTCCCTCTGGGGGATATATGCTTATTTTGGATAATGAGAAAATCTGGATAATTAAGGTTGAGCTATTGTGATTTTATGAGTTACAAAACAGTTGGAAATGGAATGAGAATTAGGGCTATTTACATATAAAAAAGTGAATGATGTTTGCTGTGATTAGACCTTGTGAATGTATATGTAGGTTGCTTGTTAAAGTCTCCCAAAGTACTCATAAAAGCTTCCATTTTCAAATGTTGCCATGATTTATCTATTTGTCCGTGTATTTAGAACTCATCCATCAATGTATCATCTAAACGCTGTGTTTCTCTGCTTTTGGAAATTCCTGTTTGCCTTTTGATTGCTTTTGTTTCCCCTCTCAGAGCTGAGCAATCATTTCACTATCAAATGTCAAGCATAGATTGGATGAGCATTAGTACCGAAGTAATAATGGCCTACTGAGAGGCGGTGGTAGAATGTGTGATAGTTCTGAATTTGCCTGAAATTTTGCTGAGTTAAAGTTTTATATTTGAAAACTTTCAAGATGAGCTTGCTTTTCACTCACTCTAGCTATTCCTCAGCTGGAGAGAAAACAAAAAGCTGCTATCTCTAACTTTCTGTTGATTACTTAATGTTCGGGGGGGGGGGGACCACATTGTAGGAACAAACTTGGATTTAGGGAGAAGACGATTTGACTTCCACAATTCAGCATTTGGTTTCAAAGCTGTGTGGGTAGATGTTGCTCTGCTAGTCCATGGGTTATTTCATATAATCACACTGATTTCTTAGATTTGGAGAAGGCCTTTTAGCCAGAGAAAGCCATGGAGAAGACCTCCAGAGATGGGGGTTGTCCATTGCCCCTCAAGGCAATTGGCTGAACTGTCTTTTCTGGATGGCTGGTGATTGAATGTGTGAACTGCCTCAGTTAAGGGGGGAAATAACACTGTGTTTGAAATGACACAGAGGGATACAGGAAGAGCTCTGAAAGTTCTGTCCGTGGTGCTGAATCTGGGGTGGCCTCATAATGCAGGCAAGCAATCATTTGATGTCCTCCTCTCTTAGTCCATTGCTGACTTCATCTACTGATAAGAAATCATAGCTCCATTCACTATTAATGGAGTCCAAATTTATCTGAAGAGAATTTCCCAAGAAATAATCTGATAATTTTCTGTCCACGGGCCCCCCCAAAAAACAACCTGTTGAATTCTGCCCCTGTCTGTAGAGCTGGCGAACAGCCCCCTCCACCTAAATACAATAGCACATTTTGGGAAGCCATTTTTTCTCACCTTCTGCCATGCTTGGAAAAGGGCAAAGAGTGGGTGTATGTAAGGAAAAAGTGCAATCTCTTACACTCTAAAGAGCAAAACAAAAACCAACAATAAAGCATCACACCCCAAGCAAACCTTGTGCTTTTCTGTCATTTGAAGAACAATGTACACAGATTGCTGTGCAAAATAGCCCCTATACAGGAGCTTTAGCGAACAAGTTCCCGACTTTCATTGTCTGCCAGCAACAAGTTATGGGTGAACAATGGTTGCCCATTCAATTTATTCTCAGGGAACGCTCTGCAGTATATGGGATTGAGGGAAAAAGGGGGAGCATTATTCAGCATGGAAGTGAAGGGCCATTACTTCATTCAGGGCTTCCACATATGCACCGATGCCCCACAGGACTCTGGAGTGGCATTGTTGTGTGTCAAGGGTGCTGCTCTCTCTTTTCCATTCATAATTTTTGGTCCAAAAAGTGTGCACAACTGAAACGGCCCGTTCACTGAGACTGATGGGAGCTGTCATCCATGACACAGATTCGCTACATTGTTCCAGTCAGCCCTGATTCCATCACTCTGTGTAGTTCCTGCTGGACCTCTTCTGAAGTCAACTGACAGCTTGGAGGCAGCCCTCCAGGGTTCTCCTCAGGACCTTTAGAATCCCCGCCTGGCTCATTTGCTTTCAATAAGTTGGCAGCTCTCTCTGACCTGTGAACTGCAGGCATCCCAAGCTCATTAGTGGCACAGATGGTCACATTCCTCCAGGAGCATTGGAGGTGGCGGGTCCCTTCCCAGTACAGCTTGCTTTTGTGCTAAGGTGAAGATTCCCCACCACCACCGCCTTTCTTTCATTGTAGCAGACTTGATTGCAGGATAATGTAGAACACATTTTGAAGCCCACAGAGTAAGCAAAGTGGAGAAAATTTATTTCAGACTATAATAAATGAATTGCTAATTAATTAGTGGGATGGCAGCTTCATATTTCCGTTTTAGTTGTAAAATGAAGTGATAGGCAGCTGAATAAAACTGTGGTTTTGTTTTAATATAAATGTTATATTTGGTTCCTTAATGCCTAAACCATTCATCTACACTCCCACTTCATTGAGCAAGGGTGTAAAAGCCTATAATAGTCCAAAGTGTGGTATGCTGTTGTTGCATTTTAATGGAGGCTGCCATACTTAGTGGCTTTAAGTCCCAGTGAGTTGGGCTTACTTCCAAGTAAATTTCTTGAGTAATGATCTGGAAGTGGAGGGACACACACCAAGTTTGGGTGTTTGATTTTCAGGCACATTTACTATCCACATTTGAAATTCAGGCAACCCAGCATTAATGCTGGGACAACTAGCTCCCACTCACTCACGTGACTATTTAAAGGTAAAGGTAAAGGGACCCCTGACCATTAGGTCCAGTCACGGACGACTCTGGGGTTGCGGCGCTCATCTTGCTTTATTGGCCGAGGGAGCCGGTGTACAGTTTCCGGGTCATGTGGCCATCATGACTAAGCCACATCTGGAGAACCAGAGCAGCGCACGGAAACACCGTTTACCTTCCTGCCGGAACGGTACCTATTTATCTACTTGCACTTCAACGTGCTTTCGAACTGCTAGGTTGGCAGGAGCAGGGACCGAGCAATGGGAGCTCACCCCGTCGCGGGGATTCGAACCGCTGACCTCCTGATCGGCAAGTCCTAGGCTCTGTGGTTTAACCCACAGAGCCACCTGTGTCCCCACATGACTATTTACCAGTCAGAAAATGGAAAAGAGAGCCAGTGGGGTCCAGTGGCTGGTGTGTTGAATTAACTCCATGGAAACTAGAGTTCAATTCTCCACTCAGTTACGAAGCTCACCTGGTGATCTTGTTTCATGGGCTGGCTGGATGCAGAGGAATGGTGGGAGGAACCACCTGGGGAACCCACAAGGGAAGAAGGCTCAGAATCAGGGGGTTGGTGGTGGAATGATGATGAGTGGTCAGAGGGAGAAGACTGGGCGGGGGGAGGTGTCGGATGCTGAAGAGTTAACAGGGCTTGGTGTGCCAGTGGGTGGGTTTGTGGCAAAGAGCAGTCCAGGCAAAAGCTGAAGCAGGAAGGGAAGGAGGCCAAGGGGCAGAGATTAGTCCAGCTAGTGAAAAGGCACAGGTGTCTCCCCCTCTTGCTGCAATGAGCTACCCTCCTCCCTAGTCTCCCAGAACCAGGAGAGGTGTGAAAAGGGTGGAAGAGAAGTTAGCTTCACACGGGCATGATCTCAGATTGCTTGGGGAGAATCCTGGAGAGGAGGGGACGTAGGCATTTGTGAGGAGGCAGGGACCATCAGTCCCCATAACTGCTTGATGGGGGCCAGACCTGCCAGAGAAGAGTTGCTGTGCTCATTAGGCCTGACACTCCTATGCAGATACTGTTTTTGCTAATGAAGAGTTAGTTCCAACTTGCTCAGTGTGGTTTCCTGTTATCTTTCACCTGTCACCTTCTCCTGTCACTGTCTCTCAGACTAATATACTTCACAGGGTTTCTGTGAGGATAAAATGAGGAGGGAGAGAACTTTGAACATTACCTTGAGCTCCTTGAAAGAAAGGTGGGATGTACATGTAACAATGACAGCTATATAGGAGGCAGGCAACATTTTCATAATTGTGTGTCTGTGTATGTGTGTGTGTGTGTGAGAGAGAGAGAGAGAGAGAGATGATTTACCTTAATTTAGATGAGATGGCCAAGATTCCCCCTTATCTTTTTGTTATTATATTTATTTATTTATATCCCAGTGACTTGCCAAAATGTCTTTGAAGTGGTTTTCAAGCAACACATAATTAAAATGCACAATAAAAATCACTGGCAGTTTAAAAACATCCATAATTAAAATGTAAAATAATACAAGCCCATTATAGCATTATAACAGTTAAAGCAACAATTAAAACAATTAGATCAGGAGGTTTGGGTCAGGAGATTAGAGGAATGACTATCTGTACAAGAGAAGGTGGAATGTCTTGTATTTCAGCAGGGAAAGTGTCCCAGATTCCTGGTGCTACTAGTAAAAAATTCCACCTTTGCAGGTTCATAATCATTAGGCAAAACTGACTGGTTTCCATTTGATGATTTTAACACCCTTACCAGACTCTGGGAGGGGAAGACTGTCTTTCAGACAACCTGCTCCAGAGCTGTTTAGGACTTTATATGTATGTGGTACAGGGACGTGGGTGGCGCTGTGGGTTAAACTACAGAGCCTAGGACTTGCCGATCAGAAGGTCGGTAGTTCGAATCCCGCGACGGGATGAGCTCCCGTTACTCGGTCCCTGCTCCTGCCAACCTAGCAGTTTGAAAGCACCTCAAAGTGCAAGTAGATAAATAGGTACTGCTCCAGCGGGAAGGTAAACCGCATTTCCGTGCGCTGCTCTGGTTCGCCAGACATGGCTTAGTCATGCTGGCCACATGACCCAGAAGCTGTACGCTGGCCCCCTTGGCCAAAAAAGCGAGATGAGCGCCGCAACCCCAGAGTCGGTCACGACTGGACCTAATGGTCAGGGGTCCCTTTACCTTTACCTTTATGTATGTGGTACAGCCAGTGAATATCCTTTTGCAGTGGCTTGACTTGTGCCCAATAAAGAGCAAAACTCACCCAGCCCCTGGCATTGCGCACTAGCTATAGCTTCCACACCATCTTCCTTGAGGGTAAGTGGCTAGTTTTTAAATGGTTTTCAGTGTCCTTAACATTTTTAACCCCCAAAGTCCAAAAGTCTTAAATCAGCATATCAAAACCATGAAGCTGGCAGTGTGTAGAAGTAAAATAAAAACCTGACTGTTTAGAACATGAGAAACATCAGCTTACTGTGCATGTTTCCCCTTAATGTCCAAGCCACCATGAATATAGTTGTGCTCACACCTTTCTTTGCAGGGATGAACACTGTACATACATTTACCCAGCAGAATCCAAGCCCCTCTCCTGTTCATCCTTCCCATGCCTCTCTGGCAATAACTTGACAAACGAACTACACAAGCAAGCTGATGAGGTAACTCCTTGATGCAGCAGAGCTGGTCTGGGGGCCAAAGCCCCAATATCCACTGTGGCCATGTGCTTCTTCCATCAAAGGATTACTCTAGATGGCAGTGTTGCAATAAGCTACAAGAAAGAGCATGTCCTCTCCTATTGTCTGTGTAAATGTACATTCACACAAATAAATGAACTTTTTAGATACAATGAAACAAATCATTGTGCCTACTTGGGCTGGAAACACCCCTCCACTCACTAGGGGGCATTAAACCTCACAGAACACAGTGGGACATCCTTGTTTGCAAATATACACAGGACTGCACTCAGGGCCAGATTAAGAGATGCTGAGGTCCTAGGCTATGTTGTACTAAAAAAAGAATGAAAGTTAATTATTCTTACAGAAGGGACAAAGAAAAGAGAAATAATAAACTTCTAGATTTGCATGTATGCCAGCGCACCAGTGAAGATGCAACTAAAACCTAACCATCTAGCTAAAACATATCTTTTGCAATTAGCCTATTTGCATAAGAAATACCTTTAAATGAAAATACCTCACGGTTTCTTATTTAGCATACACGAAAACGATATTGTAGTTTTTCTGCACAGATTTATGAATTTAATATGACAGATAATTGTAGCCATTAAGTATATTTTTGTCTTTTCCGAACGATAATGTCTATTATAGAGTCTGTTTTCCCTGTTTTCTTTTTTCTTTTTATCCAATTATGTTAAACTTGAAATTCAGCGAAGATATGTTTGTGTGTTTCAGTGCAAGTGTGTGTTTAGATGAGCCACATATTCTGAGGCCCTAAACTGTAGCTTACTCAGCTAGTGCATACCTGCACATCAAACTGAAAATGATTACGACAATGTGCTATAATCCTCAGCATCAATCAGTCCCTCTTCCCAGGGAATTCTGGGAATTCTAGATCTCTGTGGGGGAATAGGAGTCCCCTAACAACTTTCAGCATCCACAGTTGAGGACATAATCAAGGCAGTCAGAACATTCTCTGGTGATGTTACCTAGTGCCCAAACAGCTTGCTGTTGAACTTTTAAAAATCAGAGCTCAACAGTTAAATGAAGATTGGAACTACCCCAGCCTCAGCTACTACAGCTCCCATAATACTGCGGGGAGGGAAGGACCATGACAGTTTAAAGGGATATTGCTTTAAATGTACAGTGCAGATGGGGCCTTAGTTGACAAAGACAACTTAGTGGAAAAAGTTGTCATGATGACTCATGACAAACAGTACAAACCTATGCCCCATGCTCAGATCCTGCTCTCTGGCTTCCCATAGGCATCTGGTTGACCAATGTGATTCAGTAGATCTTCGGTCTGATCTGGCAGGACTTTTCTTATGTTTTCTTATATGCAGAGAGTTGCCAAACAGCTTGGGCAGAGTGCCCACAACACCATGAAATCCAATGTTTACGTGAATGAGAAACTGTCTAGAAAGTCCAGTGCAGTCACATTTAATTTCAGGAGAGGGACTGCTTTGGAAATAAAAACGTAAGTTATGAAGAAGTTGTAGGGAAGAGTCAGGAGGATTGAACTTGGAGGTGATTTAAAACCACTATACTAGAAGCATGAAAACAAACATTTCTTTAAAAATACAAAGAGCAGGGGTTAGGGGACAAGAACAACCAAGGCGGTTGTAGGACTTCTACAGAACACTTCTATGTATATGTGTTTACTCATAAATAAGTCTCAGCAAGCACTTCAGGGGCGTTTCCTACCAGGTTACTAAGCAAAAGATTGCAGCCATGTACAATGGAAGGAGTGAGGAAGGATGTCAGGGAGATTGCTGAAAAGCTGAATTCTTCTTCTTTTTCATTGATCTTCATTGTAGAAGAATGAAGAATTGTAGAAGAATTGCTCTCTTATTAGTAAAAAGCAAATTGGGGATGGGATCGTTTTGTTGAATATTCATGGTGTGGCAGAGGAGCCAACCTGGACCCCAGTTTATGGGTGCCCAGTATGTGTGACATCATGATGTCATGTTGCAATGTGTCATCATGATGTCATATGTGCATCCAGGCTTGGAACCTGGATTCCGAGGTCTCGCGAGGCCTCAGACGTGACTTCATAAAGCACCAAAAGTTGCATCAGGGGCCCTGCAGTGTGGGTGCTGAGCATCCACAACAAAAAAGTTTGGGTGCTCGGGCACCCAGAGCCTCTTATGGTTGGCGCCCCTGTGGTGTGGGGATATAAAGTTCTCCAAAGGTTGTCTCCGAGTAAGTACACCCACTGAACTCAGTGGACTTAGTCATATCCAATGGGGCTTTACAGACCAGTGAGACCACTGCTACATCCTTGGCCCCAATGTGGCCAGAATACAAGATTATCAGTGTACCAGTTTGGATCTGGCACAGCTATTGGGCCCAGTGTTATCCCATGATGGCAGTAGGGGTTGGGATCCAAGGAATTCTGGGCTGCCTCAGCTCCTCCCTGCCTCCAGAAACCCCCCATTCCAGGGCCTTCCACTGATAGGGATCTTGCCAGTGACACTTCTGTTTGACTTTCAGTGGGTGGAAGCAGAAGCTGTAGAATGGCAGAGTAATGCTTACCTCATTATATGGTTGGAAGCCAGTTGGAGCCTTACTTGGCCAACAGAGTTGTCTCTGCCCAATCCATACATGCAGAGCCTGACATAAGAGGGGTTGCTTTGCCCATTGGATTCAACATTGGTTTTCCCACTTAAAAATGATATTCTGTGATATGTTAACTCGCTCATAATTGATTGAAACTTTATAGTTAATTCATGTTGGTATATGGAGGAAGACATGAACTGATAGAGATAAACTGGAAGAAAAGGGGAGAAAGCCCATTGCTTTCTTCAGGGGAGAACGGAAATTCTCGAAAAGTTTAGTAAGAGCTCAAAGAAGAGGAAAAATTGAATTTCAGCTAAGCCCTGGTTAGATAGTCACACCTGAATCTACTGATTGGGGAGCTGGAAAGGGGTGACCAAGGATGGTGTTTTAGAGCTCAAAATTCAAACTGAACAAGTCACTGGGACTGGATGGCATCCACCCAAGAGTGCTTAAGGCGTTCAAATGGGAAATTGCTGACTGTTTTAGCAAAAATATTCAGCGTAATTAAATTCAGCCTCCTTGCCAGAAGACTGGAAGGATGCCAGTGTTACACCATTTTTTTCCTCAAAGAAAGGATCTGAGGCACAGAGGTTGTGCGACAAATTGCTGACGTGTCAGCTTAACTTCTGTCCATGGTAAATTGGTAGAAAGTTTGATTTAAGCTAGAGTGTTTAAACACACAAGAACAAGCCATATTGAGGGCGAATCCATGTAGATTGTGCAATGAGCAGTCTTGCTTTACTGGCCTTGTTGTCTTTTAGAGTGTAACTGGCATGTGGATATAATCCACTAGAGATAGAAAAATTGTGGCTCTCTAGAATGTTGGTAGAACTACAGTTCCCATCATCCCTGGCCATGGGACATGCTGACTGGGGCTGTTGGGAGGTGGAGTCCAATGACTTCTGGAAGGCCACAGGTTCCCATCCCAGCTCAGTTGATTAGAGCGTGGTGCTGATAATGCCAAGGTTGCAGGTTTGATATGGGACAGCTGCATATCCCTGCATTGCAGAGGGTTCCAAAACACCTTTGACTTAGCCTCTTCTCAAATGTTCATTGCTGAGCCTATTCATCATGGGATAAGAAGACTGCTCCTGTAATCAGGTGGAAGAACTGGAAACAGAGGGCCAGAAGAAACTGACAGTTCTTACAACAGAGGCAACTATGCCCATACAATTGCATTTCCAAATGCAATGCTATTATACCCACTTTCCAGAAAGAAAGCCCCATTGAACTAAACTGGTCTTACTTCTGAGTAGACAATGTATAGGACTGCACCACAAACTAAACTGGTTCTCTGTAATTTAAACAACAGATGATTTATGATTCAATATATGCCTTTATACACATTGCATTTCTCCACATGAAGGGGTAGCCAGACATGGTTAAGAATGATTGCATGGAGAGAAAGAGCAAAAAGGGCTGTCTTGCAAGTGTAAACAGATTTACATCATTTACATATTCTAATTGCTTTTTGTTTTGTGTATATTTTAGCATTTTTATATTTTCCTTTTTTGGGGGGGAAGCCTATTTGCAACAATCAACAGCCTAGTAAAGTTATTGTGTAGAAACTAAAGTCTTGTGGGCCTAAGTCAAAAGGGGGGGGGGACAACCCTTAAATTTCATTTAAATAGCAAGCATAGATATAAATCTGCATATATTTTACAGCGTATATTTTACAGAGCAAAAGTTACTTTTTTGTATAATGAAACATAATATATTTGGGAAGTATCTTGAGATTTATTCTGTTTACAGAAGTGATTATATTTCAAAGGCTCGAAACAGCTTAAATATTTTAAGAGGTTATATATGAATCATTTGTTGAATGGCTGCTTTGAGGCAGTTTTGAAAGCCAATTAGACTGCTCTGTGAGCATTAGAATATATGTCTTAGAAAGATGAGGTTATTGGAAGGTGCTGACTTTAATTAAGTCATATAATGATCCACTACATTGAAATAAAACCACAGGATCAGTTTTACAGATTGCGATCTTGCTCTTTCACAGATTAGAAATTGGTGCGGGAACACAACCATAAATTCATTATGTTTAAGTGGGGGATAAAGAATATCTTGAGATCTATTATATATGGCAGGACACAACATTTTGGCCTCTACATATACATTTGAAACATTACAGAAATGAATCCAAAATTTTGTAGACTTTCCATATAACATTACATCGCACCTGGCTTTGAACCACTCGTTCCTGTTATTCTGAATTTGCCTGTAAGAGTAGCTCTTCCTGAAACACCTTCAAAATACTGGCATTGCTGTGGCTTATCTGGATGGAGCAGGGTGGTGGGGAGGTCAGGGCTGTGCAAGTACATCATTGGGAATGGCTCCATCAGAGTGCCAGTGGAATTCTGAGCTTGCCGACACCCTGCAATGCCCCAGCCCTGTCCAAGTAAGGCACTGGGAAGTTTGTGACAAGAGGATGGCTGCATCCCACCCTACAGGCTGCTACTGAAAGAGGAGGCATCATGAATGAGCCTGCTGGCTGAGGCCAACCCCCATTGTTGTTCTGCTTCTCCTCCTTCAGCTGGAGGGCATCTGTATGAAATGAGGTCTAAAATTCATGTACTTGTGCACCACAAACCTCCCATCTCATAGGGGGCAGCAAGAACAACAATGAAGAGGAGCAAAGGGAACACATTTATTCTTGTTGTCCCCACCCTCAGATGTTTACTATACACACTCACAGATTTCTTGAAGAGGGCGAAAGGGTTGCTGCTGGTGTTCTGCAAATGACTATCACGAAGATTCCTGAAGCACCTCATCTGCCCATGCTTTTCCATTCATCCTATCTGGAGTTGCTGCTGAATTTTGTCTAAAGTGAAGATTGAAGTGAAACATCTGGGGGATTTCAAGGCAAACCAGCAAAAGACCTTAGATACACCAAGGAAGAATCTACATATATATATATAAATGCTGTGAAAATGCTTTAAAAAAAAAGTTTTGAAAAATACATTGAATTTGGCATAGCTCACTGTCGCCATCTAGTGTATATTGCACTTTATTTGTATATTGCACTTTACTACACATTTAAAATGTAGTCCTGAGTCCTTAGTGCATCATTTTCACATTCTTCTCCTATTGAGTCTTACCTAAAGCACTTTCTTTCTTTCTTTCTTTCTTTCTTTCTTTCTTTCTTTCTTTCTTTCTCTCTCTCTCTCTCTCTCTCTTTCTCTCCCTCTTTCTTTCTTTTCTCCATTTGCAAGTTCTTGCATGAGTGAATCATCAGTCTCAAGGAAAGCAAAAAAGAAAGAGTGAGTCATACTAGCTAGATCCATCTTATGAAGTACAGAATGACTAGGAGATGTGCCTTATTATCTCATAATTAGGAGTGGATGAATCTGACTATTTCTGGTCTGTGTGACTTTCACATATTATTACCCATAGTTCTATACTACTTCTGCATTGATCTAAGGTTTGTTTTTTTTAAAAAAAAATCAAAATGTATATTTAAATGTTGTTCTAAAGCATAATAAAATGTGAATTTCCCCCTTGAGGTGGGCATTTCAATGTTTATTTAAGCAATCATTAAATGTGTATATTGATATGTTTAAACTGCAGATAACTTTCTGCAGAGCAGTGAGAAATCTGATGGCTAGTTACCTTCTGATCCGCCAGAATGAATGTAAGAACTTCCTCTCCAGATACCCTGAGACATTATTGGGTGAGGGGCACCTTCCATAGGCTCATGGTGACTGTGTCTTTGGGGGTGCCCTTTAGGCCTTGCCCATGTACCTTGGTGAATGCTAGACAGTGGGGCTTGGCTGCACATATTGGGCTCACTCAATTACAGCTCACTTCAAGAGAAAGGCTTGGGAGCCACA
The DNA here is from genome assembly GCF_964270895.1 of Podarcis filfolensis. Taxonomy (NCBI): domain Eukaryota; kingdom Metazoa; phylum Chordata; class Lepidosauria; order Squamata; family Lacertidae; genus Podarcis; species Podarcis filfolensis. Next base: position 26,141,836 of record NC_139604.1, on the reverse strand, counting down.
GAATGTAGCTTTCAATTTGCTCAAGGGATTGGAAGAACACTTCACTTCTAGACGTTAATTCAGGCCCACCTCCCCACATTGTTATGTTCCATGCATGTAACCATTTCACCATTCCTGTGTCTTGAGTCTTCTCCTTGGGTGTGTTGACAATTTGCAAAGACTGAATTCCTCATATATAGTTTTGTTTGTGGATGACTTCTTCAGACGGGACCACATGGATAGCTTCATGTGGCGAGCTAATTGTTGGTTTTAGCTGCTCCCCACATCATCTGACCAATTTAATTTTTTTTCTGAGCAAGGAGCGAGATGCAAGATTCATTCCTATCATGGCAAGCGAATTTGCCCCAGAGGTTCTCCATGTAAGTATCAAGCACTCCTCTGATTGTAATCAGCAATCCGTTAGCAAGTCATTGTCCTTAACATCTCATGTTTTATCCTGCCCTAGTTAAATTTGGCACCGTGTTTGCCACTCAGGAGACTGGATTCTCCCATCACTTCATTCTAAACCACCCCAGATCTTCCTGAAGTCTTCCCGCCTCCCTCTCTTGTTAAATTAATTTATAAAACTATTTCCTGAGGCTGTGCACAGAATAAAATTGTTTAATTAAAATCCTCTGCCTAATCTCACATGCTTGGATTAGAAGTGGGAAGGGAAGCATGTATCATATAAAGAAAGCCCCTTAAATGGGGTTGCATGTACATTCAATGTTTTTTCCTTCTTTTGTTGATATCTCCTTCTGCATTGGGAAGCTTTTGACAACAATAGGCATTAAACTTGAGGCTTTCAAAAGGTGAACACAGGCAGGAGAGATTAAAGTCTGAGCAGAAGTAGTCAGGCAGGTGGGGTGAAGCAGCTATGCCAGGTTCCTCAAATAGGGATCACTACAGGTCTCTCCAGGGTCTGGTTATGGTGTTTCTGGCTGCTGAAAGTAGGTGGGTTATGAACTGTTAGATCCCAAAACAAAGATACTTTCAAGAATGTATAACTTGCTGTTAAAATGGAACACACAGGATGAAACGGTTAAGTCTGCTATGATTAAATGGGCACAAGATGTTGGACATAACATTATGTTTGCTGACTGGGAACAGTTGTGGACCACAGGTATGAAATTTACGGCATGTAATGCCCTAAGAGAGAATATTATGAAAATGATATACAGGTGGTACATGACACCAGTCAAGCTTGCAAAAATCTATCAATTGCCCGATAATAAATGTTGGAAATGTAAAGAAAATGAAGGTACATTCTTTCATCTTTGGTGGACGTGCCCAAAGATTAAGGCTTTCTGGGAGATGATCTATAATGAAATGAAAAAGGTATTTAAATATACCTTCCTGAAGAAACCAGAGGCCTTCCTCCTGGGCACAGTCGGCCAATTGGTGTCAAAGAAGGATAGAACTTTTTTTATGTATGCTACAACAGCAGCAAGAATACTCATTGCAAAGTATTGGAAGACACAAGATTTACCCACCCTGGAAGAGTGGCAGATGAAGGTGATGGACTATATGGAACTGGCGGAAATGACTGGCAGAATCCAAGACCAGGGAGAAGAGTCGGTGGAAGAAGATTGGAAGAAATTCAAAGACTATTTGCAGAAACATTGTAAAATTAATGAATGTTAAAATGATGCTGGATTGAAATTAAGTGGCCTTAGCAACAAGGATAATAAGAATATGTAAAAATGGATTGATAACGGATGAAAACATACAGTTATAATGTGTTGAGATACAGAGTTAAGATAAATGAAAGAGGGTAAGGATTTGCTGAACTAACCATGTGAACGGGAATACAAAAAAGGGAGGTGTGAGGAGGTCAGGGAAATAAGCAAACGAAATTTAAGATATGAAAAAATTGATTTGTTTTTAATTTTTTCTATTTATTTTTCTATGTATTTTGTATCTTTTTTCTATGTATTTTTGTATTTTTTGTATTTTCTTCTTTTTCTTTTCTTGTTTTCTTTTTATTCTGTAATTCTCTGTTTTTTGTAAAACTTCAATAAATATCTTTAAAAAAATAAATAAAATGTTTTACTGATTGTAAAAAAAAATATGAAAGTAGGTGGGTTATGAGTTCTTTGTGGTGTAAATGGGCATTGTTGTCTTGGAAGATGTTTAGTAGGGCCAATTCTGGGGTGATGTCTAATACTTGCTTATAGTATGGGAAACAGCCCTACTAGAAAAATTAACCAATAAACTGAAACTGACACGGGGACAAACAGAAGAAGACGCCTTCACCCCGGTATGGCTCCCCTTTATCACATACACAGCCCAACAAGACAATGACAATAATCCACCAACAGCATACAAATCAATATAGCTAACCTGATCCAAAACACCCACCCACCCCACTCACACACGAAAACAAAGATCACCACAGCCAATCACAAACAAACAATCACACTCTAGGCCAATCCCAACCTCTCTCACCACCAAAGGAACACAAGTGAACAGCACAAGCAATGCTGACACCAAACTCTACATACATTAAGCATAATAGAAACATCGCCACCCGACCCCACCCTCTTCCCTCCCTCCACCCCTTTTTTTATCTCCCCCTAATGTCTCAACAAATGAAGCGGATTTGTAAAAATGTTACATGGAAAAAATATGAGAGACATTACACTTCTGTAAAACAAGAAAATCTTTAATAAAAAAAATAAAAATAAAATAAATAGGGATCGCTACTGTTTACAAGGAGCAAAAGAAGGAGAGGAGAGGGGGTCAGTGTGGTACAGCACTGTCTGGAGCTTCACACTCATCCTTTGCACTGTACCAACCTCCTCACCACTTCATCTCTATCTCTCTTTGCCCTGGCAAGAAACAGTGACCCACATACTAGGAAGCTAGCATAGTGACACTTTGTGCTGCCTGGTGAGCCATTTCTAGGTCTCAAGTACCATACATGAACACAGTCAAGCCACTTCCTGATTTCTTATAGGGAATACAGACCCTTGACTGATTTTGATAGGCAATCCCTTCCGCACAATCAGGGCTGGCCCAAGACATTGTGCCACCTACTCCCAGTCCATATGCAAAAGCTGAGCAGTCTGACAACGGAATCTTACTTCAACATTGATGATGGGACAGTGCCTTCAACTGCATCTGAGAACCATAGACTGACTTAGGGCAGGGCAGGTAGCTTTCTTCTGCCAGCATCTTGCTGCTGCTCTTTTCTGCACCCCAGGATTTGCCACCTGAGGCAGCCCCCTCACGCTGCCCAATGGTAGAGCTGGCCCTGTTAATGATAGACCAAGTTACTGCTCCATTTCTCCTCAACTGCAAAACAGAAGAAATACACAGTTAGTTCTCAGTCTCATATAGGAGTTGCTAAGGGGGAGAAGCATCTTTAGTTACCAGGGTGATATAATTACACTTTCTAAGTTTAACTTATAACTCAGATATTCTCTCTTTTTCCAACAGTTTACTATTTGCAAAAGAGCTAATGAATAGGTTTGTGAGTGAGTGTTCATAGAATTCATGCCATCATTAGGCCAATTTTAAAAGCAATGTGGGCTGCTCAGGAGGATTGTGTTAAATATTGTTTGGGGTAGGGGGGATAATTCTAATTGGAAAGAAAAGCAAATAATTGGATGGAAGCACAGATCACAGAGTCTGTGGCCTCAGTAACAAATGTATTTCATAGGAGATATACATTCATTTACCAGTAAAGATAGACAGGAGACCAACAATAAATATCTGTCTTGGAATAGAAGGTAAACAAAGAGAGGCAGGAGATGAGGGAGGTGTGGTGCAAATGCACTAGTAGGAGTGCCAAATTGGTGTGGTGTAGTGGTTAAGAGTGGTAGTCACGTAATCTGGGGAACTGGGTTCGCGTCTCCGCTCCTCCACATGCAGCTGCTGGGTGACCTTGGGCTAGTCACACTTCTTTGAAGTTTCTCAGCCCCACTCACCTCACAGAATGTTTGTTGTGGGGGAGGAAGGGAAAGGAGAATGTTAGCCGCTTTGAGACTCCTGAAGGGGAGTGAAGGCGGGATATCAAATCCAAACTCTTTCTTTCTTTCTTTCACCAGTGTGTTTGCACCATGCCAATCTCCCCACCATCTCTCCCTCCCCACCCCTGTAAGCAACAGCAAAGAATTGTGTGCAGAAGCTTAGAGACAACTGTACCAGATCTGCATTCATTGCTATCATTGGTGTTCCCCACAAATTGGAATCAAATATCTGTAGTGGGAGAAGTGGCACCACTTGTGCAGGGTCAATGCATGGTTTAGAAACCTGTAAGTTCAGCTACACCAGTTAAAAAAGTTCATCCCTTAAGACGTTATTCCTCTGTGTTATGTAGCCAGTGGGATGGTCAGTGAATTGCATGTTCATTCCCTGTCAGCGGCTCCCGGCTGGTTGTCCAGGAAATTATAAAGACAAGGGAAAATTTCTTACAGTTCTTTTTTATTTCAGTCTTCACACAGAAAGGCTATAGAACCCAGCCTCTTGGATAATGGCATTGTCCGGAGTGAATCTCCACTCCCATCTCTCCCACTTCCTCATTTGTCATTCCCATCACCTCCTCTATGGATGATGCTACATGCCCTGCCTTTGAGCTCTTTGCTCTCCTACATTTAAGGCTCACCGGGTTCTGGCAGATGGAGGGTCTAGAATGCTTTCGAATGACAATGTCAGCCAAGTGTTGCTCTGGCTCTCCCATGATTGCCCAGCTTTTCCCCTCATCTGCCTCTGAGCTGCAACCTCCCTCAAACCCCTGTTGTAAATCTATACTGTCTTCCTCCTCCCTGGAAGGGTCAGGATGGGGAGGCGGTCTCCACCATTCCTCCTCTGCCCAGTCCCTGGCAGCACTCCCTTATCACATGAGGAACTGAAGTACCCAAATCTGGCTTGAAACATCTTGTGATCGTTGATTGATTGTATCTTGCATTATCCAGTGATGCTTGGATGAGCACAATGCCCCAAAGACATGCATTTTAGTTTCTTAAAAGGGCAAAAACGAACTGGTCATGCCACAAACTTACACTATGAGGACTGTAGTCCTGCAGAGGTGGTAAATAGAAAAATTGAAACTGTTATCAATGAACCTAAAATCTTCAAGGTTCTTTAGTGAAAGTCAAAACAGTAGACGTGGCTTGGCAAGTGATTTCAGTTAGTGCTGTGGATGTACCCATCATATTTGTCAAGCAGTCAAGAATATTGACAGCTTGTATTTCCAGCTAAAGAAAGCTAAATGAGCTTAAGTGTCACTGGAACTGAAGATACTGAAGACTGCAACCCTTTGCATATTTTTGGGGGAGATGAGCTCTAGTGACTTGTTGTAATTTCTGAAGAAACATGGAGTAGGATTGGTCAGTGCCTTTATCTAACCATCTCTGAATTCTTCCTACCTCTTTGAGATATTTTCCAAAAACGAAAGAAAAAAAACTAAACTATTATAGAATCTGCTTAGATCTGATACGCCTTACAGTGGAATAGGTTGAATAGCAGAAAGGTTTTAGAGGTTGCAAGAATCATATGTTTGATCTTCCATAATTGGGGGGCTTTTACTGACAAAACGGCTCAGAAATGCAGTGTTTGAAGAACGGCTCATAAGGTCACAAGCATTATTCTTTAAAAAATAATTATCAAATACAATAGTTGCATTTATTAATCCTGGAAGGGCGAGGCAAGGCTCATGCAAGGAACAATGATCTGAGGTGTGCAAGATAAAGGTAAAGGTACCCCTGCCCGTACGGGCCAGTCGTGACCGACTCTAGGGTTGCGCGCTCATCTCGCTCAAGAGGCTGGGAACCAGCGCCGTCTTAAGACACTTCCGGGTCACGTGGCCAGTGTGACGAAGCTGCAACTGGCGAGCCAGCACCAGCGCAGCACACGGAAACGCGTTTACCTTCCCGCTATAAAGCGATACCTATTTATCTATTTGCACTTAGGGGTGCTTTTGAACTGCTAGGTGGGCAGGAGCTGGGACCGAACGACGGGAGTTCACCCCGCCGCGGGGATTCGAACCACCGACCTTACGATCAGCAAGTCCTAGGCACTGAGGTTTTACCCACAGCGCCACCCGCGTCCCAAGATACCACTATATAAAATATGTAATTCGGTCTGCCTCAGAGCATGTCCTTGAAATTGCTATTAAAACAAAACAAAATACAAAAAAGTTTGTAATTTTTCCCTTTACACACAGTGCAGTGACAATTTAAACACATATGCGCACGTGGACACGCACACACACACACTCTTACCCCTCTAAAGGGAACATAGACAGCAGCTTGTGCAGTCTTTGAATAAGCAGAAAAATAGCTAGCACACTTACCACCAAAGCTAAAGTGTCACTCACTGTTCTCTAAGAGTTGTAGTCCAAAACATCTAGAGAGCATCATACAGTGGTACCTTGGTTTTCAAATGTAATCCGTTCCAAAAAACTCAGTTCTGAAACGTTCAAAAACCAAAAACTCAATAGCTGACAGCTAGGCCTCAGGATCTTGCACTCAGCGGAAGTCACATGACATGTTCAACTTCCAGGGCGTGTTTGAAAACCGAAGCATTTACTTCCGGGTTTACAGCGTTCGAAAACTGAAATATTTGTCAACGGAGACGCTCAAAAACTGAGGTACCACTGTATTTCGGAAAGCTGCTCAGAGCAAGTATGTAAGACGTTCCATACTGGAACTAAGTACTGTATCAAGACTGCATAACTTGTGACCCAGCAAGGCAAATTCTTAGAATGGACTCAATAGAACTCCTGCTTGTACTGCTTGCTTGGGACTGCAAAAAAACAAAACAAAACAAAAACAAAACAAAACGGTGATTGCCAAAGACATGAGAAGTCAATGATTTCTTGGCCAGATGTCAAAGAGAACAACAACTACCAGACTTTCAGAAGACATCTGAAGGCAGCCCTGTTTAGGGAAGCTTTTAAGGTTTGAAATGTATTACAGTATTTTAATATTTTTTTGGAAGCCACCCAGAGTGGCTAGGAAGCCCAGCCAGATGGGCGGGGTATAAATAATAAATTATTATTATTATTGGCTTCATAGTTGGGCTGGGCTGGGCTGGGTTATGCACAGGGCTTTTTTCAGCCTGAACACCTCTCAGGTGAGCACCATTGCCAATATAAAGAGAACAAGGGAGGTGTTCATGGTGAATTCTGGCACCTCTTTTTCTAGAAAAATAGCACTGGTTATGCAGGCCTCATCCAGATAACACATTGATCTTTTTCTTCTTCTAAATATTTTCCTGAGGAAGTATTCTTAGTCATTGCTGATATCTCAACTTTCACTTTTTAAACCATCCAGTTTCCTGGGATGAAGAAACGTACCCTAGCTGCACTTTTCACTGTGCAATTTACACCCAAGTAGCCCTACACAGTGGCGTAGTGTGGGTTGTCAGCACCCGGGGCAAGGCAAGTAATTTGCGCCCCCTCACCCGTGGATTTGCGCCCCCTAACCCGTGGATTTGCGCCCCCTAACCTGTGGATTTGCCCTAACCCCAGATGTTGCGCCCGGTGCGGCCGGCCCCCCCTGCACCCCCACGCTACGCCACTGGCCCTACAGGGTAGTTCTTTAAGGACATTGTCACAAATTGCCACCTGTACAACATCCCCAAATTTCAGCCGGTTGCCACTTACCATTTTCCTTCTGGATACAAAACAAAACACCTAGGCATAAGCTACCCCAGAAAAGCACTGGATTTTGCCATTGGTGGATGTCTCATAAAATAATAAAATTGTAGAGTTGGAAGAGACCACAAGGATCATCTAGTTCAAACCCCTGCAATGCAGAAATATTGAAAAATAGTCAGGGAAAGGTCAGGGAACCGTGTGGGGTGTCAATAGATTGGTGAAAACCACACAATGGTGTTTGAGGACCAAGGGTGATGGTCTTGCAGGTATCTTAAGGATTAGAAACTGTGGCTTTCACTTAATATGCAGCGGGCAGTTGTTTACTGCATGGAACAATAAGTGTTTTCTGGCTCTGGGCGTTTTAGTTTTGTGAAACACATCTCACTGGACACCACAGATGCAAAAATATTTCTGGGGTCCAAAATCTTCTCTTAACATACACTGAGAATTGCACTGGGATTTTAGAAACATTCCCCAACAATTCATATGATTTTTTTGTTGTTGAGATTGAATGAAGTAGATATATATCAATTACTAAACATTAAATTTATAATTTATGCTTTTTTTACTTACCACTACTGCAGATCCCCTGCTGTGGGGTTTTGTGATGACAAAAGCTTTTTATGATCCTCCAAGTTCTCCCAAGATTGGTCCTTTTTTAAAGAAAAAAAAATCAATGTGCCACACCCTCTTTGACATTTTGGCCAAAGCCAGTTTGACATGTGGGCCCCAAAGGGTTGGCTCCCCCAGCCCCACAAAATGTTAGCCACCCCTCATGTAAAGGAATCAGTCACAACAGGAAGGTACACAGAAGATACAGCCGGTGCCATTAGTCAGAGTTGCTGTTTTGGGGGCTGATAGGGAGTCAGTTAATAAAATCCACCAGTGATTTCAAGTATATGTTATAGGTAACCTAAATAGCACTAATATTCCTTTTGGGGAATAAGAGGGTTCCTTATCAGTCCCCTTTAAAATATGAAAACCTGCTTCAGAAATTAATACAACCATTCATTTCTGAGGCTGATGGGCTCTTGGGCACGCACAGCCTTAACTTGAAAAAGGAAATGCTGAATTCTAAAATTAATAAAATGGATGGTTGCATAGGTGGTGCTCTACTGAATGTGGCTGTGACAGAACTGGGACTCTAGTCAGACATTTAATTAAAAGTAATGCAATAGTAGACAGGCTGCTAAGACTAATGGGGAGGAAAATTGAGAGAAACTGGCATGTGCTTGGACAACCTGATAAATTAGGAAGGGACAGGTCTGGTTGAGTCTTTCTTGCAACCAGTCCTAGTTGTTCCTGGCAAGGGGGAATAGGTGTTCAAATGCCTTCCTATTTAATAGATGTGGTGACTATATTTTCACCATGTATACGGCCAGCTACAAGTGTGCATTGCAGAAGCTGTAATTGTGTGTATGTGTGTTAATTTCTCATGAAGATTTGTGCAGCTCAGTTTCTTCTCCCCTTGCTTTGTAGTTGATAGCAAGTCAACTATTAACAAGCATCAACAAAAAAGTTTTCAGACTTCAGTGGTGATGAAGTTGTTGAAGGTGGGCTAATCTCCATAGGTTACTCTTAAGCTAAATCTAATCACCACCCTGGGTTTCTCAGCACTGTCCCAATGCAGTTCAAAAATAGACAGAAAAGGTTCTTTTTTTACGGCAACACCAGCTAGTGCTTCCAGCAGGGGTCCTGATTAATCCAACAGCAAAACAAAAAACACAGCTGAAATCCTCTGGAAACTGGATGCAACCAGTTAAGTGTGGTCAAGGAAAAATTGAGCAGGTATGTAGGTATGGTTGCCATTTGTCACATGCATATACACAAATTTTCATACAACAAGCATTCGCCCATGACAATCTTTTAAGTGATTAATGCTTTCTCCCCGCACTCTCCAATGATAAGAAGAAAACACTGAAATTGATGAGCAATACCACACTTAAAGGAATAGGTATGCCTCCTTAAAGATATTTTTTAAAATAAGTAATATATCAGTTACAAGGATGACACTTTTTAAAAAAAATACATAGTCCATATCATTATTCAGCTGTGTTCTTGTGACAATCTAGGATTAGGGCCAGTTTACATTTGACACTTGTGTATGTGGTACGTGGGATACAAATCCACTCCAAGTGATCTTCAGCTACAAATCCTATGTGAACAGGATCTTATTACTGTGGGATGTAAACACAGGAGCAGTCAATGACAACATTCCTAGAGTGTACATGTTAGAACATGGGGAGGGATGTCTGTCTAGCAAGCAGGTAAACTTCCTGGGGACGGACTTCCTCCGCATGTGACCAGAGGTGGGTGTGGCCTCACCTGTGCAGGTAAATGATAAAAGCGCAGGGCAGGCAGCTATCTCTCTGCCATTTTTCTTTCGAAGAAGAAGCATCTAAAGATGCTCTCTTGGCTCTTAGCCAAGAGAGGAGGAAAGGACTATCTTGCTATAAGATAGATTCCGAATGCATGTAACCTTTTTAAGCCTGTCTGCCTTCTGGGATCATATTGTGAACAGAACGTGAGTAAACTCTTTTATACTTTTATAAAGACTGTGTCGTGTCTTGTATTTTAAGAGGGAACAAAGGGGAAATTACCAGAGTAATTATTATAGAGGTTCTAGCGAACTTGTGCAAGCGTTACCGTTGCGAACTTAAAGGGGAATGTCTATAAACTCTGCTGATATTTTGGGAACTTGTTAGCACAAGTTGGATTAGGATATAATCTCACAATATATCCTCTCCTGCACCCCTGAACATTCCCACAATTACTGCAATCATCCCTCTTTAAAATAAGGGGGTGGAAAATGTGTGCATTGCCAACATACAACAGCATTTAGGGGATGTTTTCTAGGTTTGCAGTGAAGGTGTGTGTGTGTGGGGGGGGGAGATTCAGATGTCCATGGCTTGTTCCTGCCCCCTGCTGCATTCACAATTTACCATGGCAGGACTGTGCTAGCCAGACTTTTTCTGAAAAGCTTTCAGGTTAAATTGTTTAAGAATTGGAAAAATAAAATACAAACAAACAAACAAACAAACAAACAAATACTGTATTTGCCCTTCTAGTGAAACGAATGCTACATTTTCTCAAAATCATTTTGCATTAAACAAACAACAAACATTATAATTTGCATAAACTACAAGCCTACTAGTGGTGTTGTTTATTTCATTTTAAAAACCTACCATAAGATAGGAATTGAAACCCACATGCGATTGATCTTGGCAGCAGAATGAAGATTTGGCGATGGTGCTGAAATCTTCCAGCCTGGAGGAGGAAAAATACATCTAATACCAATGCATATATTTATCAAGTCAGTTTAGCAGTAAAAGTTACCAGATGGCACATAGGTTATGCAGAGTTTCCCACTGAATTAAGGTTGTGGGAGCCCAGGAGAGAGGCTGTTAAACGAGGCATCCTGTACATAAACTATGAAATTGAAAGGAGTAAGCAAAAAAGAAAAGGAAAAAAACACGCTTGTAGAGGGAATTGTTACAATAGTTACAAGCCAAGTAATGGAACTCAAAGGACCTGATTTTCAAAACATGATCATTAACACAGTCTTGTTAACATGCTGTTTCCAAGAAGATAGTAAATGGTGTTGAAAAATTACCGGTTCTTGCATTAAACTGCATACACACACAGAATACCAAAACTGCTGTTTCAAGTTCAGCTGGGCCTGCTAATATTGTTTTGTGTTTCCTACACATAAAACTTCTGCCTGGGACTCTTTATTGACAGCGTAATGATCAAATGCCGCCATCATTTATCTCATTCTCTTAGTTACTGGGTAAACCTGCCACATTTCCCTTTGAACATGAAATGAAATAAAGTACCAAATAATAATGTTCATGGTGGTATAGCTCTTGTGAGGCAATGAGCAGACTGGGCAGATGATTAAACAGAGAAGCGGCTGGTGTGTGGAAGAACTGAAAGCCTAAATGAATTAAAAGTGCTGTGTAAGCCCTATTGGTTTCTCTCAGGCTGACTCAGAAGTAAGAATACCGTACAGAGGTTTTCTGCTTGCCAAGGAAGTTGTTGACTCTTGGATAAGGCAGGACAATCACACCTACAGGTCACATTCTCACCATACATTTGAAACACTGTGATAATGCTTAGGGGAGTCATGGCTTCCCCCTTTATTTTAAGGAGGGATGATTGCAAGAATAAGATCCTGTTCACATACGATTTGTAGCTGAAAATTACATGGGGTGGGGGGGACTTGTATCCCACGCACCTCATACATGAGTGTCAAATGTAAACTGGCTCTAATCCTAGATTGTGGCAAGAACACAGCTGAATAATAATTCTGGAAGCTAAAGTTGGCTAAGGATGCTGGAGTGGGGACCTCAGTGAGGGAACAAGGAATCTCCCTTAACCACACTCAGCAGCCTTAACAAGCTAAGGCTCCCATAATTCTTTGAGGGAAGCCATGACTGTTTAATTGGGACGTGGGTGGCACTGAGGTCTAAACCACTGAGCCTAGGGCTTGCCGATCGGTAGGTCGGCGGTTTGAATCCCCGCAATGGGGTGAGCTCCCATAGCTCGGTCTCAGCTCCTGCCAACCTAGCAGTTTGAAAGCATGAAGTGCAAGTAGATAAATAGGTACTGCTCTGGCGGGGAGGTAAATGGCGTTTCCATGCGCTGTTCTGGTTTCACCAGAAGCGGCTTAGTCATGCTGGCCATGACCCAGAAAAACTGTCTGCGGATAAACATCAGCTCCCTCGGCCAGTAAAGCGAGACAAGCGCTGCAACCCCAGAGTTGTTTGCGACTGGACTTAACTGTCTGGGTCCTTTACCTTAGCTTTTTATGACTGCTTAAAGTGGTATGATAGTGCTTTAAATGTGAGTGACTTTGGCTCTTTTATGCAGCTCTCAGAAGTTTCAATGAAGCTTCATGGGAGACTGTTCACTTATTGGAACTGAATTTGATAATGGTTGTAATTTGGATTTCAGAGTAGTGTGGTACATCATTCTCCTGCTATCCCTGTTTTAGCCTGACAATAGCTCTGAGAGATGGTGGCAGAGCCAAGTTGCATCGCAGAGTAGGGATTTCTCCCTCTTAGTCATAATGTCTCTTTAGTCATACTACAAATATGGTTTTAGGTCTCTTTCTGATGAAACTGCTTTGTGACATTTTAATAGCGTACGCCATCTTTGCAAGCCAGCCAGAGAACAATGTTATTGGATGGCAGGCAACCAATCCAATTTAATGCAGAAATCTCTTGTCCTTGACTCCAACCATTGCATCACACTGGTGCTCAATTCGGACATGTCCATAATGGATATTGCTCTGTGTCCTTAGTTCCGCTTCTGATTTACGGATAGGGCCAATTCACACAACCAGTTGACAGGAGAACCATACAGAAAACCTACTTGTGTGAGCTGGAAGAAATCTCAGGTATTCCTAAGCCAGCTGTAATGGTGCACTTGTGAATGGAATGGCTCATCCCATATGTACCCATTCAATTGTTAATGTTCATTCTGTACTTGCAAGAAATCAGGTTGTTGGTTTTTTAAAAATTATTTATTTGGTTTTTCAGATTAAAATTTTACAGTCACATATTCAACATAAATCATAAAAACAAGATTCCAAGGAATCTCCCGGACTTCCCTTCTCCCCTTTGTGGGTCCTATTGTTAATCATTTTCTCCTGCATCTTTTATAATAATACAAATCTTTTATCTCTCCATTGTATCCAAAATTCACCATTAAACTACAAGTGATATTCCAATTCTACTAATCATTTTAACTGTTTACAATGGTTTTTAAGAGAAGTTATAAATTTTCCCCATTCCTTATTAAAATTTTGGTTTTCCTGATTTCTGATTCTTCCGATCATTTTAGCCATTTCGGCATAATCCATCTACTTGATCTTCCATTCTTCTCTGGTAGGCACATCTCTGGGCCAATAACAAAGAAATCAGTTTGTTTTTTTAGTGTGGCAGCACCCACTCTTTGGAGCTCCCTGCCCGTTGGCATTAGGTACCTGCCCTGGTTTCCCTTTCTCCTCATCCTTGCAACAGTCAACATTTCATGACCAAGGAGTATGCTCAGTCCCCACTGGCCTTCTCTCTCTCCTCTCTCTCTCTCTCTCTCTCTCTCTCTCTCTCTCTCTCTCGGGTTTCCCCAAGTCTACCAATGTCTTCCTTTTCTGTATGGACTCTGCTGTTTTGGCTATATAAGGGCTGGTACTCAGAGAACTGAGTTAGCAATTAGTATTGTTATATGTTGGAGGGGGACCCCCCACTAAACCAAGAAATTACTAATTGGTCGGATTTTGATTATTTGGGCTAGGAATGAAAAATACAAGCTTCAGAACTGTGCCAGACAAGGAATCTGAAAACCAGCCTGGCCTGGCTAGTTAAGAGCAAAGTCATTAACATACAAAGGTGCTTCTTGGTGGTCATTAGCAAAACAAATGAAGAGTCTCAGATCTGTGAAAGACAGGAGTTGCTAAGGTGAGGAGTAGCAGGCAGGCTGTGCTTTCAGGGGGGGGAAAGCCCCTCTACAGTATAATACTAATATTCATTTATGGGATGGATAGGGAAGAGTTGTTTGGGCATGAGGCGTGCTGGGAGAACAAAGACTTGACCAGTTTGGACAGACTGGCTGAAGGTAGGCTGGGAGAGATGCCTTGGACTCCAGTACTGCACTGCTGTGGGGAACAAGCCCCTCTTGAGATTATCACGCTGTAAGATCTGTACTCCCTCTATGTAGACTAAAGGTGAAATAAGTGTAATTAAACCATATTTCTAAAGACATGACAGTCCCTGCCATGTCTTGATTCTCACAGGAACACAGACCCTGGGTGAGGGCCTGGAACCCTCAGGTAGGCAAAGATAGGGGGTGGCGTTCAACTATTGTAAAATATATAGGATTTATTCAACAAAGTTATTTTCAGATGACAGCAATATTTTCCCTGTGGGGCTGTCTCTGGTTGTGAGATACATATACACCTCAATTATTGTTAACAGAACATCATTTATTATCTATTTGGAAAGTTATAGATACAAGTGGGAAGCCTCAGTCCCTAACCTCATTTGTTCCTTATTGATGATTTTATTTTTTTTAGTAATATTCTTGTAGACAGCACATGAACCTTTATGTTCAATCTCATTCTTTATTGGAATGAACTAAATCTGTGGCACAGTTCAGCAACTCTGAATGGATGTCAAGTTTCTTTTTGGTTACTCTTTGTTTTCTGCCTTCTCAACCACTGTTTTGGTTTTATATAATACATGGGCATGTTATTTTTGTTTTTGGAATATACTAATATATATTGAATAGAAACAACTTTTTTAAATTTTGGGCAACTATGTTCTCTTTGAAGTACTGAACACTGGGTTAGATGTAGATTCAATCTTGCTTAGAGCAGACCCACTGCAATCAATGGAATTTATGGTAGTTCTGGTAGTTGTGGTAGTATTCACCCACTCCATCATAGATAGCTAGTTAGCCAGGTAGTATATTGCCTAAAGGTAAAGGGACCCCCTTGTCTATATTCATGTTTTTACCCATTCTACCCTCCCCCCTTATTTGCTCTGCTGTCTCTTCAGTTTGACCTGTGCCCCGGTTCTGAGCCACTCTGTATTAAAAAAGCTCGTTCACTATAATGTGGAATCAAAAAAAGGCTAAACTTCTTTCCCCTTTAGCCAAAGTGGATGGAATTTGCAGCTACAGGAGTCCCTCCAAAGTGGATTAATCTTACCAAATTGTAGGCAGACATATCCGGGGCTTTTGCTTCCCTTTTTTAAATGCACCTTTAAAGTTTGATTTTAAAAAACGAAATGAAAAACCTTGTAAGTTTTTGATTTTCTGCAGATTTGGGTGCAATTTACAGGCATAATCACCCTTTTGCTGGGGATAAATCCTATTTTTTTTAGGGGAGTGATCTCTGTTGACTTGCATAGATGAAGGGGTTGGTGGAAAATTCAGAAAAAAAGACATATAGCTTCCACCCTTTCATGTGTCTGATGGGGCTTTAAAAATATGACAGTTCCTTTGCCTTGGGTTCGTCCTCCCTCTGTGGCTTGTTCTGCCCAAGTGTCACTACAAGCAACTGAACTGTCTCCCTTGTTTGTCTCCATGTGTGGATATTTTTCTCTTTCTGCTCCTTAAAAGACAACAACAACATTCCACTTCCAAATACATGCTTGAGAGATTCACAATTAGAAAGCATCTCTCTTCTTTTAAAAAGAAAGAAAAAAAATGAAAGAAGAAATGACTGGCATGTGTATTTCTTTTTTCTAGGGAGGAAAAGTTCACTATCAACACTTCTCTCTCTCTCTTTTTTTAAGGTTGTAATCTAACTGTTAAGTGACCAAAATTCTTCTGGGCTTCCTTCAACATATGCTATTATACCAGGAGGACCTCCCCCCCCCGGCAAGGTTTGCTCCACAGAACACTACATAATAAAGAGTATTTAAAACTGTTGCGACAAAGCAAAGAGATTAAATGCATTATCTTCAATGTGACAGCTACATTTTGTTCTCCAGAGAGTTTTGAAGCATTTACCCACTGTCAGAAGACAACTTTGGTCTGACACATTGAAAGTTTTTCACAAGAAATAATAGTGTAAAATGATTAAAACTTGTCAGGTGGAACTCAGGATTTCTGATTTCATTTGTGACCTATTATTAAAAATTACAATAGAGGTAAATTAAATGGTAAATAATGATTTGAAAGCATATATGGCTCTTTCAAATATTTTTTTCAATAGCCTCTTCCCCTGACAGACCAGGCCTAATCTTTTTTCTTCTTCTTCTTACTAC
The DNA here is from genome assembly GCF_964270895.1 of Podarcis filfolensis. Taxonomy (NCBI): domain Eukaryota; kingdom Metazoa; phylum Chordata; class Lepidosauria; order Squamata; family Lacertidae; genus Podarcis; species Podarcis filfolensis. Next base: position 26,125,477 of record NC_139604.1, on the reverse strand, counting down.
TACTGCAATAACTCTATTTGATACTGACCATTTTTCTTTCTTCCTACAGATGGTTAATATGCGGGCACTGTTATGTAGCTAATACTTTGAAAACTTGATAACGTATCACCTCCTCAACCAAAGGTACCTTAATGTGTCGGAAACTGTCCTTAGACTGGGCAATTGTCCAGTCAAAACTGTGAAGCCATCATCTACCCCACTCCTTTGGGTCCCCTGCTTAGTGTGTATCACACAACCAGATACCCGTAGAGCAGATCAACAGATCATTTCAGGAGCCTGGTATATGCATTCATCCCTTTAGACCAAAACGATGCATTTGCACGTTGCTTAGAGAAGAATTGCTGCCTACCGCAGAGAGCTGTAGGGAAAATTGCACATTTTGGGAAAGAGCATGCAGCTCCTTTAGCAATTCAATTTATGGATTAACCAGGTGCCTGTGCAAAAATCAGAGGCACCCTGTGACCAAACCCTCTCACCGCTCTAAAGATTGCTTCTGGACAGCTATAAAATGGAACCACGTATAGACAAAGGTTTAAGAAAAATCACCATGACAGTCTATCAGCGCTAGCAATCGGTTTTCATTATGGGGGCTATCTGTGAAGGCTATTTCATTATGAAGGCTATCGGTACCTCTGCAATAGAAAGGGTGAGAAACTCCCTTTCCTTCCTTCCTTCCCCTTTTTCTTTCTTTTTGGCCTTTCCTAATGAAAGCTGATCTTCACGGAGACCTAACGGTTCAGAATACAGATGGGGGTGGTGTTAACCAGAGCCTGTGGTATTTATCTAGGAAAGCCCTGTTTTTAACAGCAGGTTCTTGTTCTGGGGCTGCCATTTTAATCAAGAGCCACTTCAGAAAATAGTGAGACGAGGGGGTGGTGCGCTGAAGTGATAGAATGGACTAAACCAGTTCAGACTGCTGGTGTGTAATCCTGTATTCCAAATTCTACTCTATTTATTTATTTTTTTAAAAACCTATTTGCAAACTGAAAGACAGCACAGGAAACGCAGAACAGAGAAATAACTTTTCTGCCTCCTGGGTTAGTTTCTTATTTAAAGAGTGCTTTGTGTTTCGTTTTGCTTTTTAGCAATCAAAATTGGAACCCACCATCTAGATGTAGCAGGGATACCACATGGCATCAGCACAGTTGACCTTGTGCAGATGCACTGGCAAAGCCAATCAGGTGGTTCTGTGGGTGTGTCTATGCAAGCTTGATCTCATCACTGCCCTGCCACATCAACTTCATTAATGTGTAACCCCAACATTCCAGATGCCCCCCAAACTGATGCCAATGTTTTGTGCTGGTTTTGTGCCGCAAAGCCCATGTTTTTTGCCACCCCGCAAACTGCGTAACTGACACTCAAACTGGGGTCACAAGTAAAAGGGTCAAAATATACCTGTATATACCTGAAGGAGCGTCTCCAATCCCATTGTTTAGCCCGGACACTGAGATCCAGTGCCGAGGGCCTTCTGGTGGTTCCCTCATTGCGAGAAGTGAGGTTACAGGGAACCAGACAGAGGGCCTTCTTGGTAGTGGCACCCACTCTGTGGAACGCCCTCCCTTCAGATGTGAAGGAAATAAGCAACTATCTTATCTTTAAAAGACATCTGAAGGCAGCCCTGTTTAGAGAAGTTTTTAATATTTAATGCTGTATTATTTTTAACACTCGATTGGAAGCTGCCCAGGGTGGCTGGGGAAACTCAGCCAGATGGGCGGGATATAAATAATAAATTACTACTACTACTACTACTACTACTACTACTACTACCTGAAGCAGCTTGGGCAGGGAATCCTTGGTGTGGCACAGAGGTCGGTATACCAATAGGAATCCCGTACTGCCCCTATTGCCCAACTTCCAGAATATGGACTATCAATAGGATGCCTGGTAACAACTAATGACTTCCTAAAAATCACTGCAACCCCGCCTCCCTGCCCACATGCCCTGGGTTGCTGTGCATAAGAGAAACCTGGTGGACAAGCAGCAGCAAGGATAGGCCCATCTGCCATGTCCAACCAAGTCTCTGTTGCACATGCCTGGTCAATTCCTCCATCCACGATCAAGTCATGGATGGCAATGGTCTTGTGAATCATTTACCTAGCGTTGCACAGCAGCACCTTAAGGTTATGTGGGACACTCTTGTTGATACCTGTATCCTTCTGTTCAGGACAAGACCCAGAGGCAAGGATAGTCTTCAGACAGCGACTAAGCTTGCCTTCTCAGTAATGACATGGTCTGGTCCTAGCAGAACTCCTTCTCCTGCCCGTGATCATTGAGGTTGCTGAGATTGGGTATTCGAATGCATCTTCTGCTGTGGAATGTGCCCCAGACATTCTCTTGGCTGGGGCTCACTCCCAATTAAACAAGAACCCCAAGGTCCATTCAGCTGCCTCAGCTGTACTTCATCAGTCAATCTGGGCCTCAGCTTTTATTGAACAGTTGGGATGCTGTTGGGATGCATTTTGGATTGCCTGCTGATGAAAGTGACCATGTGGTGATTGATAATATTATCATTTATCTGTTTTAAATCTGTTTTAAACCAGTTTTGGATTATATATCACCCAATCTGTCTATCTAGCTTTCTAGTTATCTTGCTATCTCTCATCCCAGTTCATCCCAGCAGTACTGCTTTGGAGTCAATCAGACAAGGATGGGTTTTGGGGTGTCCCTATGACCCCTCGTTTACTCAGTTTGGGGGGCTGTGCAGAAAGTGGGGTTTGCAGCACAAAATGGCACAAAACCAGCACACCACTTGTGCACCAATTTGGAACCAATTGGACAAGGTTGGCTTTGGGGCCCCTTGCTTGTGACTCTGGTTTGAGTGTCAGTTGCTCATTTTGCAGGGCTGTGTAGAAAGCAGGGTTTGTGGCACAAAATGGCACAAAACCAACACACCATGTTGGCACTGGTTTGGAGTCAATCAGACAAGGCTGGATTTTTTTGGCATTGTGTCCCTGATTTGCTTTGTCAATTAATTGGTTGGGGGAAACCAAATGTGGGGTTCCTAGCACAACACGGCACAAAACTAGCACAAAAGTTTAGCATCGGTTTGGAGGGAATCTGGAATTTTAGGGTCACACGTTAATAAAGCTTTGCCACACCTGAGCCCTGTCCGGGGTTACCTGTAGTGATGCTGGTGGCAGGACTCAGTGGCTCTTGCACACCACAAGGACTACTACGGCTCAACAGTATATGATGAGATTTAATTCCATGAGATCATAATAAGTTGCACACAACACATTGATGTGCATGAGAGTATCTACTGTATATGTGGACAACAGAGGTGTGGCAGTGAAGGAAGAGAGGAGCAGGATGGAATATACTACTCTGTACCACTATGAATAGTGAATGCTCAAGTAAACAAAAGTTCTGACTTTGAGAAGGCTTTAGCCTTCCTCTGTATGCCAAGCATGTAGAGGTAGGTTTGTTTTTTATGTTCTTTTAGCCTTGCACATTTTTGTACGGAGAAGTGTAGTAAATTGAGTGTCTGACAGCTCTTGAAATCCGTGTTCTGTTGCTTTTCAGGTTGAATACATTCTGGAATCAATGAAAGAAAATGTACAATTTTTATACATGTTTAATATATTTCTACAAGAAAAGGTCAAATGAAGTGGAACATTTCATTTTCAGTGATCTTGTGCTTGTGGTGGCAGACAGGAATTATGATGATCAGATGAAACTGCTAGGCTGAGATATTCTAGTAGGGATTCATATGCTTAGATGCTATGTTAAAAATGATCGAACAATACCTGGAAAGAGGGGTCTACATAAGCTCCACAAATGCCTTATTTAATGCTTGGAAAACACTCTGCCCCTGGAGGCTTTATAATCAAAAAAGTTGGCTTAATGGGAGTTAGATCCAGGAATTGTTTTTAGTCCTTACCCTCCATTCCAAACAGAGGGTCAACATGAGAGCTTTAGTAAACTTTTGGTAGGCTGAGGTTGGACACAATGCAGCTGGGGGCAGAACTTCAGGGATCGAATGATGGGCAGTTTAGGGATTGAACAGCATTAAAATTCCACAGGTTGGTTCCCAAGGTATAAAGTTGTGAACCAGAGATTTATGAAATGGAATGGGGAAATATATCTATCTAAGGTCAAACAGAAGTAACTAAATCCACAATCCAATTATTTCACAGTAGCTCTGCTGATTACAAGTTTCCTGTAATCGGGCAAGACAAGAGGGGGTTATCGTTTTGTTTGCTGTTATGCTATGCATTTTTATGTTTTTATATTGTAAACTACCCTGTGATGCTCAGATGAAGGGTGGAATATTTAATAAATAAAAATAAAATAAATAAATAAATAGGAGGCTATAGCTCTGCAGTAAAATGTATTTTTAAGTGTGCAGAAGATGACAGGTTTAATTCTTGGCCTGCAAACACTGAAGGTTACAGGTCTGGAAGTTTTGCAGGGCCAAAGAGATACACTTTGCCTTTGCACCCGCACGTCTCCCCACACCCACACATACCTAATTGCAAGGTATTGGAACCACTCTCACAACATCCTTTGCAACAGTTCTAGTTATCATCCTTGCAATAGGCAACAGTGCTTTGGTCCTTGCTTTCAAAGAAGGGGAACTACACAGATCCCCACAGCCTGAGAACTCTTAGATATAGTGATAAGCTTCATGATGACACCTTTTTCTATAAAGTTCCATGGTGCCACTCAGTGGGAGGACTTTGTGGTGCTCCCCTGATGGGGCCAAAGGGTTCTCAGCAGGAGTGAAAGATCTTAAAATCAGGCTGTAGGGGCTGAGCAGATCTTGCCACTGTTGGTAGAAAAGAGTAGGAGTAGGGGAAGAAGACAGGGGTGTTTGGGGGGGGGCATGTGGGAAAGAGGAGTGATGGCACAAGGAGAAAGGAGACCTTTCCTTAAAAAAGAAAAAGACTGGATTTTGTATAACATGGAGTTCAGTGCTTCTTTTTCTGCACATTCTTCAAGTTTTGTGCTAGCTCTGAACAAGATATGAGGAAACCCTATAAGTGTCTCACCATCACAACTTTCAATGTGATATTAGTTTCTAGATGAGGAGTGTTAGCCAAGGTCATGCTTAAGTGAGCAGCACTTGCACACCTAAATTTTTATCTTCTAAAAAATGCTACCGCATTAAACAGACAGTTTTCAAGGAACAAAGTAATAATAATTTTAAAATGTCTACAGAAAAAAGTACAGCGATTAATCAGAGTTAGACAGGTGCAGCGACTGCGGAGATCAATATTGCTTCAATTTTCCACAGTTGATCAGTATTTTCAATCATTTGTGGGATGAAAAGCTTTTCTTTTCTTTTCTTTTCAAATTTCAGGTGGGTACCAGGAAGAAACAGACCTCAAGTTTGCTGCTTTTCTTCTCCATCATGCAAGTCTACCCTATAGAATCATAGAATCATAGAGTTGGAAGAGACCACAAGGGCCATCGAGTCCAACACCCTGCCAAGCAGGAAACACCATCAGAGCACTCCTGACACATGGTTGTCAAGCCTCTGCTTAAAGACCTCCAAAGAAGGAGACTCCACCACACTCCTTGGCAGCAAATTCCACTGTCGAACAGCTCTTACTGTCAGGAAGTTCTTCCTAATGTTTAGGTGGAATCTTCTTTCTTGTAGTTTGGATCCAATGCTCCGTGTCCACTTCTCTGGAGCAGCAGAAAACAACCTTTCTGCCTCCTCTATGTGACATCCTTTTATATATTTGAACATGGCTATCATATCACCCCTTAACCTCCTCTTCTCCAGGCTAAACATGCCCAGCTCCCTTAGCCGTTCCTCATAAGGCATCGTTTCCAGGCCTTTTGAAGATATCTGATTACCCCCATCTTGAGTCATACCCTAAAATAGAAAGGTGCCCTCAAGAATGGCAGATGCCCAACAGGCAAATATTACTTCATTGTATTTAACAAAATTTGCATGCTGTCTGATTGTAAGGAAGCACCTAAGCAATTTACAAACATATAAGAACAAAAAATTAAAATTTTGATAAAAACAGTTAAAAACAAACTATCTCAAAACCAAACCCTATCGCTCATCTTAAATCCAGCCCTATATAACTCTCTTTCTCAGAAACTCCTCCTTTTATTCTCCCTCCCAAAGTGCTGTTCCTTCCCACTCTGTGCCTAGCTGGCTTTGTAACCAATCAGAGAGAAGCTCCAGCACTCTGGTGGAATTTCAGGGGGACTGCACTGCCAGACTCTGGTCTGGTACTGCTGTCCGTCACAGCCCCTTTCCCACTTTTTATGTTATTTTCTTTTAGCCAAAAGTTTTGATTACAAATTGTACCCACAATTTCTGTTGGAATGTCTCTTCAAGAAAATGTGGTTGGTTGCAAAATTCTTGTGATTAAAACAGCAAAGTTTAGATGCTTTTCAATTTCAGGTCAAAGTTTTCCTATTGCCTTTTTGCTGTGAATATCATACCACGGCAAATGAGACCTGTAAGTTGTGGAGGGTAAGTGTACTCACATGAATACAAATACAAACTGCTCGGGAGTTTTTCTTTCCCTTTTTATGTAATACGCACTATATTTAGGGCATAACCTTCACAAGTGCTCTTATCTGTAGAGAAGCACATCAACTAGATCTAAATTAAAATCAAAACAAAGACTTCCCTTGGCATTCATTCCAAGATGACAAAGAGATAGAAGAAACATGCACACATTGTTCCCCCACTCCCCTGAAAATAAATGTAACCATGATCACCCCATCAGTTGTAACTTATTTTCTGCAAAAAGCCCACATATTGCAATTGAACAAGATGTGACCATTTTCAGGCTGGCGGAAAGTGAGCTTTTGGCAATAATGTGTTTGCTAAGAGTCCCACAAACCTGATCAGGAGAGCTTTAAACTAAATCCTGAGGGGGAGGGAGACAATATTACAGCTGACAGGAGAACACCTGTCATCTGTAAAAATAGCTTCATAGATGCGCAGGAAACTGAGATGGCACTCAAGAAACCCGCTAAAGGGTAGGCAACTACAAGAAGGAAGCAACTGGAGGGAATGACTCATGGTTTCAGTTGTCTCTGTACTAATTCACGTAGTATGGGAAACAAGCAAGACAGATTTGAGCTCTTAATACAGGAGGGCAATTCTGACCTAAGACCCAAACTGCAAGGTCTGCTAATACAGATATATATTGCCTTATTTCTGCAGCCCAGATTTATCTCCCTCATTCTCAGTCATTCCCTGGTCAGCCATGCAACTTACATTGCCCCTTAACATATGCACACCATGAAGAAAGGTGGCTTTTTTTTCAGAATTCTCAAAGCATAAGGAAACAAACAAAACAACTGCCTCTCAAAAAGCCCTATAGCCAAAGTCTTCAGCCTTCTACTTTCTTGTAGCTGAGATGATAGCAAAATTCCTGAAGCTACAACTATTTGAGGAATGAGTAATAAGGTGGTTCTGTGAGGAAATATGAAGGACAGGAAAACCGAATATTTAGCTTGACCTCTGTGTATCCTGCTTTTAAAATGAAACTATAGCTAGTTTTTATCCCATGCCAGATCTTTCTACTGTTGATGCATCATATCCATACAATGAAAGCTGAGAGGAGGATGGTGAGCAATCTATGTGGGCTGCTCCAAACAAGGAAGCTTAATTCCTATTGGGATTTGCCAATATCTAACTCTGCTCAGCTTCCTAAAGGACACCAAGACCTTTGCATCTGAATTGGTGTTCTGTGGCTGGAATGTAAGCACTGCCCAATTCTTTAGAAAACAGCAGCCTGTGCTCATGATTACTTTACATTTCAGTGCTTATTTATAGACAGTACAGACTTATGGAGATAATTCTTCTTTGATTAAATGGAAAGAAATAGGAATTGCATGTTACTGTGGAATTAAAGATGGAATAATTAACTTGTAAAATTAAAGTTCATGGGAATTTAAACCTTTCTCTAATTCAACTGCCTAACCACTTCCAAGGCTTTAATTCTTCAATCTGAAATCATATAAGCTTGAAGACAAAATCCAGGCTAAAGGGTCATGGAGATGTTCTCACCTTTACAAGAAAGTGCTCGTGTCTTGTTAAGGAGACCCACATGGCATTATGAGAACGCAACGGAGCCATACTATCTTGGATACCCCTTGAAATAAAGGCTGTCTGGCAACCTTGCTGTCAAAACACACCTGTTTTGGAATTGGAGAATGGAATGGAGTCAACTAACATTGCACAGGCATTCTTAACTTGTTCCATTCATCAGCTTACTTGTGTGCCAAGTTCACAACCTTAATTTATTAGCTTTCTACAACTGAGTGGTGTCCTACAGCAAATGCATGTTTCTGCAGAACATCGAGCTCTTTGATCCATCCAGCTCTGCTTATGCTTCAGCACACAGACATGCACATTCAGAACGACATCATGGTGAGTTAATCTTATTCCCTTTAGGTTCCACTAGAACAGTTGGGTCCTGTACTCAGAGCACTCAAAGGACAAAATCCTCAGCTGTCTGCTTACACAGAAAGCACTGGAGCTAAGCTGATTGACACCACAGAACGGTCTGGCTCTCCATCTCCAGATGGGTACCACGTTTTTTAAAAACTTTGTTCCTCCCTCACTGTGAACAGAAGGGGCAAAATTATACAAAGCTTACTCACATGGCTAGCAAGCATACAGCTGTAGTTTGGATAAAATATAGAAAGAAGGTGAAGGTTATTGACATTAACAGCTCACCCACCAAATCTGCCTCCAGAATGAACTTGACAAAAGTTTACTTGGGGAGCTAAGCTAAGGTGATTGGGACAAAATGAGTAAGGGTGTTGTGTATGTAAATTACTTTCATTAGGAGGAGATCCTACAGCCCCTGCACCAGTGCCTTTCACCCTTGGGCCTTAGATGATGTTGGGCCACAACTCCCACCACCCCTGACCATTGGCTAGGACTCAGGGGTCAGCAAAGTTTTTGTGGCTTGGGCTGGTTCACGGTCCCGCAGATGCTGCAGTGGGCAAACACTATTTCCAGCGCTCCTTCCAGCATGTGCAGCTTCCCATTGACTGCAGGAGCTTCCTGCAGCCAATGGGAAGCCGGCCAGTGTCGTGGAAGGCGGTCCCTGCTCTGCGCCAGTTTAGCGTGGCACACGGGAGCTAACCGAGCAGGCGGCGGGAGTCCATGGCCTGGTTAAATGACCCCTGGGCTAGGTTATTTGGGGATCGTGGGAATAGCAGTCCAGTATCTGGGAATCCAAAGTTGAAGGACATTGTTCCACACAATATGCCACATCCACAAACAGAAGCTGGCCCAATCATAGAATTGTAGAGTTAGAATGGCCTTCTTGTCCAAACCCCTGCAATGCAGGAATCTCAACTAAGGCATCCATGACAGATGGCCATTCAACGTCTGGTTACAGCAGCTCCGAAGAAGGAGAGTCCACAACCTCCCAAGGGAGACCGTTTTACTGTCAAACAGTGCATACCACGTGAAAGCTCTTCTTGATGTTTAGTAAGAATCTCTTCTCTTCTGACTTGAAGCCATTGGTTTGAGACCTACTCTCCAGAACAGGAGAAAACAAGCTTGCTCTCTCTTCCCTGTGACAGTCCTTGAGATATTTGAAGATGGCGATCATCTTCTGGTGAAGGGACATGACTCAGTGGTAGAGAACCTGCAGAAAGTTCCATGTTCAATCCTCAGCATCTCCAGATAGAACCAGGAAATAACTCTGGTCTGAAACCCTAGAGAGCTAGTGCCAGTCAGTGTTGACTAGACTGAGCTAGACCAGGGGTCAGCAACCTTTTACAGCCGTGGGTCAGTCCACTGTACCTCAGACCATGTGGGGGGCTGGACTATATTTTTTTTGGGGGGGGATGAACAAATTCCTATGCCCCACAAATAACCCAGAGATGCATTTTAAATAAAAGGACACATTTTACTCATGTAGAATCCGACAGCAGGCTGGATTTAGAAGGTAATTGGGCCGGATCCAGCCCCCGGGCCTTAGTTTGCCTGCCCATGAGCTAGACAGACTAGATGTCTAGCTTGATAGAAGACAGCTTCCTATGTGCTAGCTGGCAAAATGGTAAACCTCAATGCTGTATAAAACGACTATGATGAATGGTTGTTCCAAGAGGCAATAAAGCTTTATAATTAACTCCCAATGGATGAATGAGAGTCAGAATTATAAAGCCAAATAATTGCTATCCGACCACACAAATTACATTCTATTAAAATGCAATATTGTGTTGCGGCATAAAGATAAAGTTGGTTAATTAAACTATTGGTTGAGATAATCTCGCTGGCCTTTTTTGGGTGCCCAGAGCTTACCAGTGTCATCAGTGATCCACAAAAGGTTACCGACAAAGGTTTCATGTTAAATGGAATATTTCAACATGTACACTGCACAAGCTTTCCATTGCAAATTGTGCTTCGCGCAATTACAGTGCTGATCGGTTCAGTTCTGAATGGAAATGTAGCCTCCTTTCTGCACCACTGCACCCACAGAGCCTTCTTCACTACGGAATACCTTGCAGATATGTAGAGGTGGGGCAAAGCAATGTCCCCAATTCTGAGGCCAGGAGTATATCCCCACCCCCACTGAAGGAGGCTCTCTTGCCTACGTAGTCTACTGCTGTCAGGGACTGGGCAGAGGAGGAATGGTGATGACCGCCTCCCCATCCTGACTCTTCCAGGAAGGAGGAAGGAGGAAGAGCAAGACAGTATAGATTTACAACAGGGGTTTGAAGGAAGTAGCAGCTCAGAGGCAGATGAGGGGGAAAGCTGGGAAATCATGAGAGAGCCAGAGTAACACTTGGCTGACATCTCCCAGAACCTGGCGAGCCTTAAAAGTAGGAGAGCAAAAACTTCAGAAACAGAGGGCACTTAGTGGCATCCATAGAGGAGACAATGAGAACGACGAATGAGGAAGTGGGAGAGATGGAGTGGGGTGGGGTGGAGATTCACTCGGGACAATGCAATTATTCAAGAGCAGGCATAGGCAAACTTGGCCCTCCAGATGTTTTGGGACTACAACTCCCATCATCTCTGACTACTGGTCCTGTTAGCTAGGGATGATGGGAGTTGTAGTCCCAAAGTAACTGGAGGGCTGAGTTTGCCTATGCCTGTCCAAGAGGCTTGGTTCTATAGCCTCTCTCCGTAAAGGTTGAAATAAAAAAGGATGGTTAGAAACTTTTCCTTGTCTTTATACTTTTCTGGGCAACCAGCCGGGAGCCACTGACAGCATCCTGACAACTGCAGATGTCTTTATAAGAAATGAGGTTGCCCACAGCATGTCTAGTTAGCCTTTTTTACTGAATATGCTCTTCAGAGCAAACAAAGCCCTTTCAAACTACTGTAGTTCAAAATGTCAAGTGAAACCTCTGGCCTTATCCCAATCAAGATTTCAGCATCATGATTTGTTATTGATGCATTTTTCCACCCTCACAGGCATCTCTCATTAATGTAAATGAAAGTATTTTTCCTCATTTGTTTGAATGGCAGTTAGTGTCAAAACAGAATTTGTCAGAATCTATTTTACCTTGTAATGAGATTTGCAATGCTATATTTGCTGCATAACCAGGAACATTATGAAAATTAACGACTGCACCTGCTCAGTAGTTAATATTTACTTGTGCAAGAAAAGATCTGCTTCATGTCAGATGTCTTCCCAGAAAGACCGAAGGTTTGCACTGTATTAAGGACAGCCATCTTGCAATGCCTACCTTAAGTTGTTATTTTTTAAGAAAGGGCTGAAATTGGGTCCCCAATGTGTTTTGTGAAAACTCTAAGACTTAAGCTTAATGGATTTCAAACATTCTTTTTGTTCAACAGTGTGCATCACTGCTGATACCTTGTAATACCAAATTTCAGTCTATCGAGGTCAGAAACTGCAGAGAAGTTTAAACCCCACAAAAAGGAAATGAAAATTTAGTTAAGCAAAGGAGACACCAACTCAACCTTAACTCTCATAATGCTTCTAAAATAAACAGTTGCATTTTAATGCTAATGAATCCTTTTTTAAAATGAGATGTCACTAAGCAGATGTAAAATCTCTGGAATATCAGAGCTGGGAGAAGGATTGTTTTTTGGTGTGTTTTTTAAAAGACATTTTTAATCCTGAACCATGGTTACTCACTGAACGCAGAAGATTATACAGAATTTCTAAATAAATACATCTAATCCCCAAAGTCACTGAAGTTTGCAACACAGTACAGACAACCTTATTAAAGCTTCAGAAACAAACTTCTGCCCACACTATTAGCAATAAACAGAGAGAAGACCAAATACCTTGTGGAGATGGTATTTCATTCCTGAAGACTGAAGAACTGTGGCATTGGACCAGATAATTACAGAACCACAGAGTTGGAATCGACCTCAAAGATAATCTAGTACAACCAATACACTGTTATGCCATCCCTGATAGGTGACCACCCAGCCCCTGCTTAAAAAACTTTTAATGAAGGTGTCTATTCTTCCGTTGAAGAGCTCATACTGCTTCCTAATGTTTAGACAAAACTCCCTGTCTTGTAATTTGAAGCAATTGACTTATTCTCCAGAGCAATAGAAAACAAAATTGTTCCATTCTCTATGTGACAACCCTTCAAATATCATATTAACTGAATGATCCAAAGTAGGGATGGAATTTTCTGAAAAACTCAGTGTGCATAGATTTCCCCCCTAATTCTCATCTAGCTTATTGGTCTTAAAAAGAAATAAGGTTTTAAAAAAATGGTTAAATGCAAACAATTCTCACCTATTATGGGCTAAGATGGTGCATGGGCCCTCACCTTGCACTTGTATCTGTGAATTTTTTTTTATTTAAAAAATGCAGTTTGTTCTGAGACTCTCTGTGCTTCCTCTGCTTTAATTTGGGTTCTGTGTTCCTAGCTGTCTTGTAGCAAATGAAGATCTATGTCATCCATTCCTTATAATGGAGAATCTAAAATATGGTCCTATTTTGGCAAAAGTGGATGAAACTTGCAAACACAAAGTCCCTCCAGAGTGGATCAAGCCTGCAAAATTTCAGGCAGATAGGTTCAGGGGTTTTCACACATTTAATGTTTGTTTTTTAAAACTGTTTTTGGTTTTAAAGAAGGAAAAGTCTATAATCTTTTTGTTTTCTTCCAGAATTAGATGCAATTTTCAGGCATAGCGATAATAGCTTCTGTGGTTTTCTTGTAAGGGCAGACTTTCCTGTTTTAGGGTGGATACAATATGAATCATAGGGGGTGGGTGGGGTTCGAAAAGAGCCTAGATTCCAATGAAAGGCTGGGCCAGTGAAAATTTCACACACATCCCAGCTTACTCCAAGGATTGCTGGTGGGGCATGAGGTTCTGTTCCCCTTCCCTTAGATTGAGGATACAGTGGAGATCTTTCTGTTTACTTGCAACCCCATCAATACAAAACAGTCTGAAATTGCCACCACCAACCTGACCTTCATTTGGTATGGATTGTGTTTCAGTTTGTTGGCCTTCACTTAGGGTTTCTCCCATACTCCTGCTGTTCACTGTAGAATCAGAACAAACATCAGCCAGTTTTTCTGTGGGTTGATGTTTGTTCCAATTCAGTGGTAAACAGTGAGTTTTCCCAGTGAAAGTGGCAGGACAAATGAAAAACTGCTTGGACCCATTCCTAGAAAGCAGAAAACCTCTTGGACCCATGCTTTCTAGGCCTGGGAGAAGAGAAAGTGTGGATGAACCCTTTGTCACCATCTATACTCCAGGCACAAGTTCAGCACTTTTGTATCCTTGTCTGAATCTGATGAAAAGGAGAAGAAGGACTGAGTATCATCTGCATATTGATGGCATATAATAAGATAATATCTGGATGTCCTCACTTAGCAATTCCATGGAGATTGTAGATAGAATGGAGAACAAAATAAAAGCCTGTGATATGCCACAACATAAAAGCTATGGAGCGGAGCCATAGTCTTCCCAAACCATCTTGTAAGAACAGCCATCTAGGCAGGAACAGAACTATTGGGTTATAAAAAGTTGGACCAAAGGGATACCTTGAGGATATCAAAAGTGACCAAGAGGTTCAGAAGAATTCATAAGGTCTCATTTTTCACTGCTATTTTCATTTTCTATTTTTCCCCCAGCAAAATGTGCACAGAAGCTTGATTATAACGAAACCTCTAAGCAGTTTACAAGAAATTTACCAAGAAAAACAGATAAAAGCAATATTTTTATTGACTGGTGCAGATTGGCCATAGTTGTTGCACCGGTCACAGTTGGTAAAAGGCAGTTCTAGCTACTGAGGCAACCTGGGCCTCCAGTGACAGAGCTGGATGCTGTACATGGAGTTTTAATGCAAGGTTTTCAAGGTGTCTGCTGCACACCCCCTTCTGTCTCAGTCAATCTGCCCCATACCTGATACCATGTCAGGTATAGGCAAGGTGGGTGTGACTTGAATAATATGAACTCATGGATCAAACAGGGAGACCTGGCAGATCTAATTAGCCCTGCACACTGAACATTCCCCACCACTCTGACAGTGGAACCATTAGAAGCCCCCCTCCAGATCTAACAGGCTGAACAGGCTTATACTACAAGAGGCTTCCTTCAGTTATTTGGGTCCCCAGTCACTTTGGGCTTAGTGAAAATTCCACTGGGATGTGTGATTAAGTGAATTAGTTGTGATTAGCTTAAATTCAGTTTGATTTCAAAGAGACTTAAGCATTTGAAACTTTCTCTGTGCTGGGCTTCTGGGTGTGGGTGATATTGGCATTCTTTCCCCTTCTTTCTTCTTTTTTTGCAGTTCTAGGCATGAATTTTACACTATCCGTTGCTTAGTGATGAAACTCATTGGATAATTTTAGTTCTCTGGGGTGTGTGTGTGTGTGTGTGTGTTTGACTATGTGCACGCATGTGTCTTTGTGTGTGTGAGTGTGCACACACATAATATAACTTTTTGTGATACTGAATTTTTATCATATGTGAAGTGGAATTTAGATGTATTTGAAACACATTTCTAAGATGTGATGAAACACCAGAAAATATTTTGACCTGTGTTGGATTAGCTATGCTGAGAGGAAGAGACCCATGTTTTAATCAGCAATATGCTCTGGGTTTATATGTTAATGGCAGAACTGGTGAAAAATGCAGTGGGAATGTTTGCAAAGAAAATACTGAAGCCATTTCCCCCCTCTCTCTCTCTCTCTCTCTCTCTCTCTCTCTCTCTCTCTCTCTCTCTCTCGTTTTTCTTTATAGAAACCTTTGGCTAAAATAACAATATTCTTTCTTCTCAGATCCTTTCATTTCAAAACCAAGCTTGATGGGAGCAATCACACAATTCAAAAGTGAGTGTGATTAGGGGCGACTAGGGGAGGTGTCATTTGTGCAATTAGCAATTGTGTGAATGCCTTTTTAAAAGTTAGTAGGAAGGCCCCCTTTCATGTACAGCTGTGGTGTAAGGAGGGAACTTCTGAATGTACGGTACAACCCTGGATTGGGACCTGGGGTATTGGGCTTTTAATCCTTTGTCCCCCTACTGCAGTCAAAATTCTGATTGGGGATTGTGTGACTGCTAGTAGCACTGGAGAAGGGATATCTCCTGTATCCACCATCAGGTGTTATACACCAGCACAAGAACAAGGGATTGGGATCTGACTGAGTTGCTCCATCAAGTGTCCCACACACCTGTCCCCAGTTCAACATGAGGCATCTCATCCACAGTGTATGCATGCTTAAGTGCTTTCCTGGAAACTGGAACCCTGGGGAAGTCTTCACACATACAGTTAAATGTGCAAAGGCTCCCTCCCTATGACATGTTGTGTGCTGTGGGTGTGGGGCTGCTAATGCACAGGAGCTAATAGCACTAGAACAGGGCCAGTGGCTAAACTATATAATGACACAATCCATGCTATGCAGACATGCTATGCAGGAATCAGGAGCGGCTTGTCCCATGGGGCAGAGCCAAAGCAATCTTTCTCCTGGTAAGCAGGATTGATGCTTCTCCTAGGGGATATGCTCTGGGCAAGCCACTTCCAGTAGGAGTAAATGGCTGTTACTAAGGAATTCAGCCTCACTGCCATTTGAAGTGTGCGTCCAGCGGCTCAGCTCTTAAAACTGCATCCTTATTGTCAGGGACGTCAGGGACTGGGCAGATGAGGAGTAGTGGTGTGGAGACCTCCACCTCAAGAGGCGTCTGAGGAAGAGGAAGATGGGCTTGCACTGGACCAGGACACACCCCAGAAGCAGCAACAAAGAGCTGGGAAATAATGGAAGGTGAGGAACAGGAGCAAGCTAGCAGAGGCTCTAGTCCTGAACAGAGACAGGACTCAGCAGTGGGAGAAACAGTACAGCAGACAGTGGACTCTACATCACTTGAAAGCCTGGAGGAACCTCCTCCTTCTCCAAGGACCAGGCGATCCCTTTGTATCTTAGAGCAGAGAGCCAAACAGAAACAGAAAGATTCCATTGCCGGCCACCATAAGTATTAAGAAGGGGTTTGGAAGCTAGGAAGTGCCACAAAGTGGCGCTCTGAGCAATGTCTCAAGACTGAAGGGAGCACAATCCATGGTCTCTATGTGTATCCTGTTGATTTAAATAAAAGAATAAGCAGAAGCTCTCTGCGTCTCTGATTTCACTAGGCAGCTAGCCTGGGAGTCGTTACACTTACATTTGTGGGAGGCCACACTATGGAGAGTCGTTAGTGTCAGCTAAGTGATGCTTTCTGCAGCCTTTTGCATGGATGTTGATAATTGTTGTGGCTCTTAGACATCATTTTCTGGAGAAGGGCCATAGCTCCAGGAGAAAACATTTGCTTAGCATACAGAAGGTTCTAGGTTCAATCACTGGCATCTCCAGGTAGGACTGGGAATATCTCCTGTTTGAATACCTTGAAGCTTTTGCCAGGCAATGTAGACATTATTGAGCTAGATGGACCAATTGTCTTTCAGCATAAGGCAGCTTCCTATTCCTGTTTTCTTGTATTCTGTGTTCATTCTTAATTCACCTTTTGTCTAGAAGGATCTAGTGGCCAGACTTCTAAAAATGCAGTTTGAAACATTTTTTTAAACAAAACAAAACACAGGAACAGAACATAACTAAGGGTAAAAACATGCAAGATTAACATGTGTTGGAAATAGATTCTCCCATCTTTAAAATGGATAGATGACTGTTTACGTTGTTCAATAAAACACATTGAGGTTTGAAGTATCCGGAAGTATCTCAACAGTTATTCATGAACAGCAGTATAATCTCTCCTTTTAGGCTAAGCACAACTACTTGGAAGTATGCAACCTTCAAGACTAAATAGGAACTGTATTGCACTTTGAATCTTCTCTCTCTCTCTTTTGAATTCAATGTAACCAGTTCCTGAGGTTTCACATGTACATCAGATGTTGCTCATATTTTTTCCTTTTCATTTTGTTCCTTGGCTCCTTTCATGTTGTTTGGAACGAAAGAAAGCTAAGATGAAATAGTTGAAGAGAAAGTAGGCAGCCAACAGCCAAAACAAACCTGGACCATAAGGACTTTGCAGCATCTGTCGGAGTATAACTAGATTAGGAGCAGTGGTGTCTCCACAAATTGGAGGGATGTTGTAAGGCATGTCCTTTGAATAGAATTAGTTTTTGCTGGAATCAAATTATGTGCAGGAAGAATGATTAGAAGCAAGCCTCAAGACTAAGAAAGATTAATTACTGGCATTTCATTAGAAGCTTATTTTGCATAATCCTATTAGTTTAATCATGTGTTCACCCCCCCATGTGTGGGTGCACCATTTACTAAATTTATACACTGTACTGTACTGCTTTTTATTTGCTCAGCATCTTAGTTTGTTCCATACTTGCATCAATATCACACTCTTTTATGATGCTGTGGCCACACACAGTGCAATGTGGGCTCAGTAATGTTGGTAAAGGATTTATAAGAACACAAAAAGGCCTGCTGTATCAGACCAGTGGCCCATCTGGTCCATCATTCTGTCATCACAGTGCCCAACAGATGCCTGGAGGGCACCAGGTTGGGGAAGGTGATTCACTCTGCTCATCTCAGATTCATTTTCTGTATGGATAGTTCATTCATTAGCAGGTGCACCCTTGGCACAGGAAGTTCTTAAGGTGGTGATGTTATTTGTGGGGTCAATGTTGTACTTTCCAACAAATACTGCACCATAATATGTGATTCTGTTAGAATCATAGAATTGTAGTGTTGAAAGGGATCCCGAGGATAATTTAGTCCAATCCCCAGCAGTGTTGGAGTCTCAACTAAGGCATCAATGATAGACGGCCATCCAACCTCTGCTTAAAAATCTCCAAGGTAGGAGAGTCTACCGCCTTCCAAAGGAGTCCATTTCACTGCTGAACAACTTTTACCATCAGAAAGTTCATCTTGATGTTTCGTTGGAGTCTCCTTTCTTGTAACTTGAAGCAATTGGTTCAGGACCTACCCTCTGGAGCCGGAGAAAACATCTTCAATGTGACAGCTCTTTAGATATTTGAGGATGGCTATCATATCTCCTCTCAGTCTTCTCTTGTCCAGGCTCTCTGCATCCCAACACTTGTTGAAATGAGGACATGGGAGAGGGCCTTTGCTGTGGCTGGTTCCCAGTTGTAGACTTCCCTTCTGTGGTAGGTTCACCCTTCTCATTCTGTCTTCCACTGTCAGATGAAGACAAGTTCATCAAAGTAAGCTTGCCATTGGCCTCTATGTATTTTTATGCTGACTCAGATGTTTTAATTGTGTTGTCTTTGACTTCTTCTTGATGTTGTTGCTGCTTGTATTTTTGTTTTATTTTAGCCTCACACATAAATAGATGTGTCAGCATTGGAAAATAATCAACCTCATGCCATTGATGACTGCCCATGGAGTGTCCTGCTGCATAAGAGAGGCATATGCATTACCTTTTACCATCTAGGAGGACTAGATGTGATCCTTAGCCACCGAGGTGCAAAGGACAACTGACTTTCCTTTGCGCCTACAATAACTATCCCCAGATTCCTGTGTAATGCTTTGGCAAACACTGCATATTGACACTACCCAGTTGGGTGATATCTTCTTGGTGTAAGAGCTGTAATACTCCTTCAGTCTGCAATAATTGCCACAATGGAGAGGACTGGCAGATAAATACATGGAGCTGCCCTCTCTACTGAACTGCTCTCATGTGCACATTCATACACTTATAGAGGGCAATTTCATGCATTATATGCAGAGGGGTGAGACACATTTCCACCTAGGATATCATAATCATAATTACCATAATCATTTATTAGAATTCTTATCTGCCACTTACCATGAGCTCCCAGGCAGTTTACAATATATATCTCTCCATTAAACAAAATACATTTGGTATATGACACATGGGTTTGTGACATTCTTACTTTACATTTTATTTTGGATTATTTGGATTTTTAATTTTTTTTTTACCATGGGCTTTATCCAACAAAGTCATCTCACTAGCTCAAGGACTTCCACTTGTGCAACAGAACTTCCCCTCCATCTCCTCTCTTCCCATGCCCTCGAGATCTGCTCTGGACAGTCTTGTCTGGTATATAGGATGTAGAGAGGGAGGGGAAGTTCTGTTGTACATGTGGAAGTCCCTGCACTGATGAGGTGGTTTTGCTAGATACAGCCCTATGATTATATCCCTTATGGTGGGAGGTATAGCATACACAACAGAACAGTAGAATGCATATTTAGAATGCAATAAAAAACATTAAGTAATTAGATGCATGCTAGGGCTGTGCATTTGTGTTCTTTTAAAGGACAGAAAAAATGGACAAGCTATTTCCATCCATTCATTGTTACAAGCATCAACAAATGGGAATTTTTAGAAGAATGACAATGAAATGAATGGAAATGTGTTCATTCTTTCATTACTGAATACTTTGGGGCACTCACATTGTTCCTTTGTGTGAGTACAAGTGATAACACACCCTTTAAATTAATAACTTTGCATTTTTGGATGTTTCATTTAACTAACACATTAAAAACCATTCCAACTGTTTTCCAGCAGTGCAATGGTTGCTACTGTAGGAGCTAATACAGTGTGTGCCTTTTTATGGGGGATAACAGGTATTTTTTTGATTCTTTCCTCCTGAAATAATCTCTTTACAATAAGCTGCAGCCTTCCATGGGTGGAGCTTGCAGAGACTTGTGATGATATGTATCACGTAAAGCTACTTACTTTCTAAGTGCAGAGAAGCTTCAGATTTGCAACAAGATCCTCTTTGCTTGCGATGTAAAAAAGTCATTTCACGTTAGTAGCTAGAATATGAGAACTAGAAATAAACCGAGTCTGGCAAACACTCCTCATTTTAATGGAAAATTCCTTACTCCATTTTTAAATAATACATTTCCATAAAACCTCTTAATGAAAAAAAGGCAGATAATTCCCTTTGTTTTTCAGCCAACTATGGAAACAATGAGTACTGGGCATTTCAGACGCAGCTAAGGAGTCACTGTGTGGTTTTAAAGAAGTTATTAATGCTCATGTCCACCATCTGTAACATGGAAATAATGTTGTGTACCCATCTTGCAATGGTGAATCCTCATTCTCTCCCCTGCCCCTCCTCCCCGGCAAATACAGATTGCCTCAACATGTACACATAAGGATATAATTGCTTAATAATAGTAGCTGTGAAGGGACCATACAGGGACCATATATAGACTCAGCCACATCCTGCCAGTGCTTGCTAATTATGGAGGCAGGTCCTCCATTAGGGAGAGAAGGACATATTTCACAAGCAGCTGATTTTGTTTTGTTTTTTAAAATGATTTTTTATTAGTTTTACATAAAGTTATACACAATAAACATAACCACAAAATAAAAAGAGGTTTTTTCAAACCTTCCCTCTCTCCGTGGGTTCCATTTCTAAAAATCTTTTTTACCTGCATCATTTACTGTTATCTATCTATTATATAATCATAATTCTTGAAAGATTCCATCAACAGTGTCTCCGAAAAATCTTTCACATCACTTGAGAAGACAGGTGAACTTATATCAGTGTACTGGATGAAGCAAAGATCACCAGTGTTGAAGCAATGATTCTTCAACATCAACTTTGTTGGACTGGCCATGTTGTGCCGATGCCTGATTATCGTCTTCCAAAGCAACTACTCTATTCTGAACTTAAAAATGGAAAGTGTAATGCTGGTGGTCAACAAAAGAGGTTAAAAGACTGTCTCAAGGCAAATCTTTAAAAATGTAGTATAAACGCCGACAACTGGGAAACACTGGCCTGCGAGCGCTCCAGCTGGAGAACAGCCTTTACCAAAGGTGTCATGGGCTTTGAAGACACTTGAACTCAGAACGCAAGGGAGAAATGTGCTAAGAGGAAGGCAGGCTTGGCAAATCCACACCATGATCAACTCCCACTTGGAAACCAATGTCCCCACTGTGGAAGGACGTGTGGATCCAGAATTGGCATCCACAGTCACTTACAGACTCATTGTTAAAACCGTGTTTATGGAAGACAATCTTACTCGGCTACAAGTGATTGCCAAAGAAGAATAGCCAAAGCTCATTTTACTTTACAAGTGTCATTATATTCCTGCCAATGATTTCAGCTTTCTACAGGGGTCTTTCAAATATATTAAAATGTTATTCCAGTCTTTTAAAAATACTTGGTCTTCCTGGTTTCTGATCTTTCCCATCAGTCTTGCCATTTCTGCATATTCCATCAGCTTCGCCTGTCACTCTTCTCTGGTTGGTACTTCTCCTTCTCAGGCAACTGATTTTGAGCATCGTGTAAGGGCAGCAAGATGTTGCTTATCATTAAGAACATAAGCCAAACCTGCTGGATCAGGAATATGGCCCAGTGGACCTGGGGGGTCTCAAATTTCAGCAGCACCCTGTGCAATGCCAACCCTCTGACACTCACCTTCCATTATACATTGTAGTTGTGGCACCCCTGAGGCTCTACACCAGGTGTGACCAAACCAGTCACACTCACCTGAATCCGCCTTTGCTCACAGTGGCCAGCCAGATGCCTGTGCGAAGACTCCAAGCTGCACATAAGTGCAACAGCATTCTGTCCACACGTGATTCACTGCAAATGGCATTCAGAGGTCCTAGTAGACTGCCTTCTCCCAGCCACTATCATTTATGTATTTACTGCATTTATATCCCAGCTTCCTCCCAAGGAGCTCAAGGTGGTACTGTACATGGTTCTCACCAACCCTATTTTATCACAACTCTGTGAAATGGGTTAGGAAGATTGTGACTAGTCACTCTGAGCTTTGTATCTGAGTGGGAATTTGAACCCTGCTCTCCAAGGTCCCAATCTGACACCCTAACCACTACACCACATCAGAGTTCCTAATATGAAATAACCTCTTCTTGGAGAAGTGGTAGATGAATGGGCCTTATTTTTATTTATTTATTTGTCAACTTCATACCATCTGATGGAACAGACTCATCTCCGACATAAGCATTGTGTACTTATTTCCCAAAATGTCCTCTATCAATCCTACATGGGACTGAACTTTCGTAGGACTTTCCTAACTCTCACACTCTGAAGTAGGAGGGGATAGTGAGGAGGGATGGCACCATGAACCTGACCTCCTGGCAGCAGCATTGTTTGCAAGGAGGAAAAGAGGAGGAGTGGTGATGGGGCAGTTTGGCTGCACCAGCATGAGCATGGTGTTGGCTCCATTGGTGTGCTTGCAAAGCCCCAACCTCACAGCCCTTCCACCTGATACATGGGGATGACACTGCTGCCAGGAGGCCAAGTGTCCAACAGCATCTCTCCCCACTAGCTGCTCCTGAAGTAAACCATAGGTCTAACCATTAAGGTTATTTTGACCACTGGTCTGATCCACACATTGCATTTCCAAGTATCCTCTTTACAAGCAACACCCATGTAAGAAAATCTTTAAATTACTGTGTGATCATGCAAAACATTGGGCTGCTTCATAGATGACCTAGATGGTGTGGTCACTGTCACCCTATGGTTGTTCCCAGGCCAGTGCCAGTAGTAGCTGCAGCTACTGCCCAGAAAGGGTGATAACATGCATGTGTATCACATGGGCAATGGTTGACCCATTAGGGTGTGAACTTCCAACCAGGTGTGCTAAAATGTACAATCTGAAGGAGATTTGACTATAATTTGCCCTGTCTGTTGGTATTTCCCCCCACTTATGTTTGTTCCACCAACTTTGTTCCAGCCCTTGACTTTTTCTGTCTTGAGCCAATGCAACAGTATTTTAGGGGCTTGGGTTGTGATGGTACATGGCAGTCTATGGGTTTTATTTATATACAGTGACATCAGACCTGCTGACAGCTCATGAGCACAGACCCAATGTTTTTTTGGCAGGTCTATTTACTAAAATGTTTGAGAGCCCCTACTTTTTAGACAATGCAGGAGGATAAATCAAAATATCCTAGTAAATCCATGGGCTTTTGTATTATTTGTGTGAACACTGGACAGACTCCTATAGCTCAAGCAGATTAAAGCCACAGGTCTTCAATTCTTGAAATTACAAAGATTTCTTAGGGAGCAAAAGTAATAACTGATTCCTGTTAGCTCAAGGCCAGTTCATTTCCTGAGTCTACCCTAATATTACTCTCTGTTTTTTTAAAAAAGGAGGAAAATAAAATAAAATATAGGCTTACTATATTCTTTAGAAACAAGAGCACAGCTGTCTTTCTGTCAAACCTACGGGCACCTCCGCTGTGTTGCTGGAGAATGGAAAGTGATGGTTCACATGCATAGAGAGGTGGAGGGGGGGCAGAAAAGAGCAGGAAAGGAGCATCCAATCCACTCTCAGGGCACTGCAATAAAAACGAAAAGATCCTGGTATAATTCCTCTATTGCCGCCTCATCACACTTCCCAGCATGTACAAATCTCTTTGGAAAGGAGACTCAACTACTGAAAATAGTGCAAGTTATAAGACTTCCATGAATTAATCACTGCTTTCACCCATTTTTCAGTTTGGCAACTGAAAACAAATTTGTGAATGCATAGAGAGGGGGTGGAGGATATGAAGGAGGTCAAGCCAGCTGAAATAAAATCCACCATGTCCTGTCTTTTGGACCTTGCTCTCCCCCCCCCTTTTTTCTTTCCTACCTACCTACGGCAATATTTGGTGATAACATACAGTAATCCACTTCATGGGAGATTATCGACATTGTGTGTGTATATAAGAATCAAGCTGTGATGCTGGAAAGGACATGAACTGTGGCTTCTTCACTGTGGCTGGATCTGTGAAGCCTTGGAGTAAATCTGCATTTTTATTTAAGGCAGTGGCGGGGGGGGGGGGCGGGGAGAACATCTGAAAGGAATATTTCACACTCCATGTATCATCTCCTCTTTTTGGTTTTCCAGTAAGTGGGCTATAGTTGTCCACAAATTGTACTTTTTTGTGGTGTGCAAATATCTATTTGCATTCCCACACTTAAAGCTGGATAGTTTATATAGAAAGTGGGGCTATCAGATGCTAATTTGGCCTGTTATACTTTCACCTCTCTGCTTCAGTGAAATAATCAAATGAAAGGATACAGATACTCTTAGTCTAGGGGAAAGTAAGGCTGGATGAACCTGTCCATGTTGGCTTCTCTCACTTTCTAACTTTTCCAGTCTTAACTTCAGTTCTCCATATCAGTGGCGGATCTTGGGCTCTGAGATTACAGTAGCACCGTGTGCAACACCAAAATTCAGTGTCCCTCCACCCCCATGCTCTATTCTAAATCATAGTTGTGGCACCTCTGGAGGCTCCCTGCCCAGTGCGACAGAATCGGTCGGGCTCCTCTAAATCCGCCTCTGTCTATATGTTTGCATAACATTTGCTAGCGTGCACAATTTTGCAAGTCCCACCCCCCCCCGATGCAATGCATTTGTGTATCTTATCCATTGTTGTTGTTGTTTAGTGGTTTAGTTGTGTCTGACTCTTCATGACCCCATGGACCAGAGCACACCAGGCACTCCTGTCTTCCACTGCCTCCCACAGCTTGGTCAAAGAAGAAGAAGAAGAGAAGAGTTTGGATTTGATATCCCGCTTTATCACTACCCGAAGGAGTCTCAAAGCAGCTAACATTCTCCTTTCCCTTCCTCCCCCACAACAAACACTCTGAGGTGAGTGGGGCTGAGAGACTTCAGAGAAGTGTGACTAGCCCAAGGTCACCCAGCAGCTGCATGTGGAGGAGCGGAGACGCGAACCCGGTTCCCCAGATTACGAGTCTACTGCTCTTAACCACTACACCACACTGGTCAAACTCATGTTCGTAACTTCGAGAACACTGTCCAACCATCTCATCCTCTGTTGTCTCCTTCTCCTTGTGCCCTCAATCTTTCCCAACATCAGGGTCTTTTCCAGGGAGTCTTCTCTTCTCATGAGGTGGCCATGCTATCCTTACTAATAAATGTATTTTTATACACACACTTCCCTAATATATTCATTTTTGTACACATTTTCTGGTTGGAAAGCTTCACCACAAAAATCAGAGAAGTGTACATTTTGAAGGACACCTGTTTCAGGAAGTGAGAATTGGTTAGGAAACAAATTTCCTCCCCACCCCTACATGGAAGACTGGAACTCACTGGCAGAGCACATTTTTTGCATCTAGGAGGAATCAAGTGTAATCCTGGATATCCGTAAGTCAGGTAGAAGTTGATGGAGATCTTAAGTAGCTGTGGACAATTCCTATAGACAATACGAAGGATTAAACCCAGTGCAAGGCAGAGCTGCATGGCTACTGGACAGCCATATGAATGGAGTATAATGAGAAGCTACATCGCATACAATGGAAAGGAGCCAGACTAGTGGCATTTTTTGAATTAGAGTTTGGTCTCTTCTCTGGCACAAGGTTTCCTCCTGTCCAAGTGCTGAACACCTGAAATCTGGCTTCTATGAGCTGCTGCTTCATTTCAGCAACTTGGTGTGTGTGTGTGTGTGTGTGTGTGTGTGTGTGTGTAGGAAACAGAAATATGTTGATTTCATGAGGCTTCTAGCAACACCACGGTTAAAACGCTTTGCTTATTTTGCTGGGAGTATCTGGAGGGCTGCTACGGTTTTCCCATTCCAGTTTTAAAACCAATGCAGTTGGCTCATTTTCCAAATGAAAATGTGATTTTTCTACAGCTTGGAAGCTTCCAGGTTTTCATGTGACAAAAGACCTGATGTGTATGTTTTAATGAACCAATGTGACTGGTTCCATTGATCTGGGTGGAAGCTGCTCATATGCTGAAGTGGTTTCCTGGATAAGATCCATCTATAGATCTTAAAATTGGCAGGATGCTAATGGCTTTGCTTATCTGGAATTCTACTTCACTTTTTCAGTAGCCTCACTGAGATCAAGAGAAATAATTGCTCAGTGGGAGCAAGGCAATTGGGATTAGTCCCTGTGGAGACAACCTTCAAGCAAGCACATTGAAATAGCCCCACTGACCTTGGTCAAATAAATGACAAAGCTGTCAAAGCTTTCAACAACAATCCAAATTCTTCCTATGAGGAAATGTACGGAGCATTAGATTTCAGTGCAGCAAGGCCATCTCCCCTCCTTAATGCTGGGATCAATTGGATCATCATGTCACCATTTTTTGCTGCTATTACAAGATTTATATGCAAATTGATGAAAGGAAGAAATATAAATAGTTGACTGTGCTACACATTGGATGGATGCATAAAAGAAACTCAGCAATGTGGCTTAATGTGATCAGTATGTATGTCTCACTCTCTCCCCATCACCTAATTTGTTTGTTGACTGAGGAGTAGACCATCTGTTAGAATAACACTTTAGCTAGGCATTTACTGGCAACAGGTAAGACCTAATGCTTGCTGCAGCAGTGGCAGTCTACACAGAGACTCTGTATGCCACTGAGCATGCGGACACAGTGGATTCGTGACTTCTTTTGCACATAAGAATTACATGGTGCTATGAGAGAGTAAAGGGCGTTTCCGTGCGCTGCTCTGGTTCACCAGAAGTGGTTTAGTCATGCTGGCCACATGACCCGGAAGCTGTACGCCGGCTCCCTTGGCCAATAAAGCGAGATGAGCGCCGCAGCCCCAGAGTCGGCCACGACTGGACCTAATGGTCAGGGGTCCCTTTACCTTTACCTATGAGAGATCTACTCATTTACGGTTGGAGGCCTCAGAGAGTATTGCATGTTATGTGGTTGAATTAAGTCATTTCAGTCCAATAGCATTATTTCAAAAGAGCTGCTGCAGATGGCTTTATCCTTCTTTTCAGGCAGCTCCATCTTCTATGCTCTGGTTCATAGTAATGATGTCATTGGTGTGCGTCAAAATGTAAAATGACACCAAACTGATTTGGATTATAGCCCAGTTTTCCAAATGTCCACCAACAATCTGCCATATCATTACAATCTTTAGCACATGTTGGGGGCTACAGAAGTTTGTCTCCATGGAAATTTTGGGAAGTGTCTCTACATGAACACAACATTGTCTGAGACTTAAAGGCAGCAACAATCTCACAGTATAGTCAGAAAGAGCCAGAAATACTTAGCATGGATTGATACCATCCATGGTGCTTCCATCATGTGAAGCTCACTAGTGCCCATAAAGGACAATTGTCAGGAGTCAGGTTCACCTGCCAAAAAGCAGCCTGAAGATTGAGTGACTCTACCTGTAGCTGATCAGCCTTTACATAGGGGAACACACTGATAAGAGCCAGCTGGCACTGATTAGAACCAACTGGCTCTGGTCTTTTTAACAGAGCTCTCAGCAGCAGTCAGATGTTGGAAACAATGCCTGAACTTCCCAGTTCTACCTTGCTGCTTCCTGCTGGACCTGTGCCTCTGCAATCATCCGAACTCCCTGACCTCTGGACTGTTCTCAGGTAAGAGTTCCTCAGATACTGTTAGGTTTTTTGGCTACGTGCCATTCTGTGCAGCTTCACACAGAGTCAATTAAGCATTGGCTGAAGGCCAAGAAGACTGAGCAGAGGAGTTATTCTGCCTGGAGATATAGGACCTTGGATACAGCTCTACCATTGGTTGAGGTCTCACACAGGCATGATGACTTATGACCTTACTGACTGGATAGTTTGTTGGTCAGTGTGGAGTTCTGAGAGTTGTTTGGAGTTTGTTAAGAGAGCTAGTTAAGATCTGTTTCTGTTCTTGTATATAGTAACTTGTAAAGTCTGCTGTAAATAATAAACACCTCTAAGTAACCAAGTTACTGGTAGCAGCGTCTTCTTCCTGCTTCGTCCATCCTGCCTGCAACTGATTGCTTTCTGGAACTCTGCGTATGCTCTGCTAAGGTCTGGCTAAGGTCCTGCAGCAGGTCAAAGTTGCAAAACAGCAATAGATACTCCTAACCCCTGCTTGCAACAGAACTTAGACAAGGCTATGACAACAATGGCTATGTTCTGGAGAACAATTTGCAAATGCATGGTTGTGGGAGCATCAGTATACATTATAATTTCCAGAATTCAATAAGCCAGGTTTTCACTTAAAATATTACCAACCAGTTTCCAAAATCTGTAGTATTTTTCTTAACCAACCTCATTGTTTGAGTAAGGATAGCGTTCTGTTACAGGGGTGGGGAACTTGGGGTCTTGGGGTCAAATGTAGTCCTCTGGGTCTATCTGGCCCTCTACTCTTTCCCAGATCACACCCTCTCCCTAACCATGCCGTCTCTCCCCAGGCCACATTCCCTTAGTGGTCCAATATTATGTCTTCTTTGCATGTTTTTGACTAGCTGGAAATATCCTTGAACTCTGATAATGCCTCTTGCTTGCCTGGATGAAGGATGGGCAGATGTGTGTGGGTTATGAGTATGTGTGAAAACATCTGTCTTATATTATGTCGCTCACTGCACTTTTGTCTCTGTCCCCACCCGCCACCACTGAAATGGAAGATACCTGTCAGAGGCTGGGCAAATGAGGAGTGGTGGAGACCACCAGCCCAAGAGCCTTCCAGAGAGGAGGAAGGGGCAGAGAGTATGGACCTAGGTTTGTGGTGGTTTGAGATGGGACATACCCCAGAAGAAAGGAGCTGGGAAATAATGGGTGATGAAGAACAGGAGCAAGATAGCAGGTGCACCAGCCCTGAACAGAGACAGGAGTCAGATGTGTTAGAAACTGTACAGCACCCAAGGGACATGCTGTCTCTGGAGAGTATGTTGGAGCCCCCTCCTTTCCCTAGGATCAGGCGCACCCTTCATGTCTCAGCAGAAAGGGATTCCCTTAGCCATCGTAGGTAGCAGGAGGGGTCTGAGGGCTAGGAAGTAACTGCCAGGGGGTTGGAGTGGCACTCTGAGCAATGCCAGCTCAAGCTTGAGGGTGTGCATTTCATGTCTTAATCCTAGTTACAGGTAGGTAGCCTTGTTGGTCTGCCATAGTCAAAACAAGATTTTTAAAAAATCTTTCCAGTAGCACCTTAGAGACCAACTAAGTTTGTTATTGGTATGAGCTTTCTTGCACATGCAGACTTCTTCAGATACACTGAAATAGAAGTCACCAGACCCTTATACAGTGGTACCTCAGGTTACATACGCTTCAGGCTACAGACTCCGCCAACCCAAAAATATTACCTCAGGTTAAGAACTTTGCTTCAGGCTGAGAACAGAAATTGTGCTCCGGCGGTGCTGCAGCAGCAGGAGGCCCCATTAGTTAAAGTAGTGCTTCAGGTTAAGAACGGTTTCAGGTTAAGAACGGACCTCTGGAACGAATTAAGTACTTAACCCGAGGTACCACTGTATATAGTGAGAGGGTGGGGAGGGGTATTACTCAGAAGGGTGGTGGGAATGGATGATTGGCTGATAGGTGTGGTGTACCTGTTGACGACTGTTAACAACTGCAATTGGTCTTACAGGAAAAAGCAAGGGGTGAGATAGCTAAAAATAGCTTTATCATGTATAATGAGATAAGAATCCAATGTCTCTATTCAGACCAGGTCTCTCCATGGTTTTAAGTTTGGTAATAAGTTGCAATTCAGCAACTTCTCTTTCCAGTCTATTTCTGAAATTCTTTTGTAATAAGACAGCTACTTTGAGATCTTGTATAGAATGTCCTTGGAGATTGAAATGTTCTCCTACTGGTTTCTCTGTCTTGTGATTCCTGATATCAGATTTATGTCCCTTTATCCTTTGGCGTAGGGTTTGGCCTGTTTGTCCAATATAGAGGGCTGTCTTATTACAAAAGAATTTCAGAAATAGACTGGAAAGAGAAGCTGCTTAATTGCATTTTTTTTATAAAAAAAATTATGTCTTCCTCCATTTCTGTGGTCAAAATAAAAGAACTGAAAGAAGCTCTCTGATTTCACTAGGCAGTTAGCCAGTGAGCTGTTGACGGCACACCTGACAATAGGGAGTGTGGGCTGCAAAAGGTCCTTCCAATGTTCTGTTATGAGTAATCCAGTCTAAATTACAATCTTGACACCCACTAAGCTTGTAAAGACCTTCTTTCTGGCTTCATATCTCCATAGAAGTGAAATGATAGAACTGGCGGAGGGATTTTAAAGCAAAAACAAACCACGTTTCCTGTTTTGAATGTTATAAAATCCCTTGAGATCCTAAAGATTACAATAAATGTTGTCTTTCACCAACATTCAAATGTCAGAATAAAAGTAAATGGGAAGTAGATGGGCAACATATTTATAAATATATATTCCCAAGAAAAGGGTGCAGTGCCTTTACTTTTTCATCTGCTTACCCAAAACATTAGAGATGCCAGTGATTTAACTGTTAGAAAATCTCCACTTTTATACAATTGGTAAATGGTAAGCAATCTGAAATTGCACTACTTACTATTTTTCGGAAGTTCTGCTATGTAAGGGAAAAAGGTAAACAGAAAAATGACAAGAAACCACTAACAAATGATGTTTCCATCTCAGGCAACTGATGATAGCTTTTGTATATGACATTGCATGTTCACTCACACTACCTTTGATATCTGAGGAAGGTTCCTGAGCTGAGAGGTTTTGGTAAAGCTGATCCATCATTTGATGGCAAATGATTGATGTGTGCTGTTGTGTTGAAAATACCATTGTTTTTATTATTGAAATCCTAGTCTTTGATGTACACCTTGCATTTTTCTTGGGAATCAGCTGGGAAGCACAAATTGCTCTGCTGGAATTCACTTTTCTGATGAAGAGTCCTTGACAGTCCAGCTTCCTTCTCTTGGGCTTTAACTATTAAGGAATCAAAAAGCTGCTGGTCAATATTGAATGGTTTAACAAGCTGTTGTTTGGATTGGTAGATGTCATGGCTGTGATTCAACAAGTTACTTTTAATTAGTTGCAGTGTCACTTTTGAAGGGTGGTTTTGTACAACAGGGGATTTCACAAAGCTGACAGAAGGTACCTCAGTCAGCTTTTAATGACTTCTTTTAAACCTGACTGACAGTCCAACAGCTCTTTCAAAGTAGGTCAAGGTTACTTTGACGCTTGCTTCCTGGGCAGGAGAAATGAAGAATGGTTTGAAACAAAAATGTAAGGATGGGGAGAATACCATGAATATAGCTATATGATCATTGCTATTCCCTTCTCCAGCATGCCTGAGTATGATTTAGAGCATGCTTTATTTAATTCAAATAAAATACCCATCATTGTGATGTGTGTTTGTATTTGTGTACTAGTATTGCAAGAGCCATGGGAGGTTGCAACTCCTCCCTGTGCATATATTTTCAAATCACCAGGCTGCCATGACTCCAAATGTCAGGGATGAAAAGCAGCTCCTTGCCCTCTGAGCAACAGCACCTGTGCTTTAATTTTGCTCCCATAGGTTCTAATGGCAATATTAGGAGACAGTAACTGACTGTGGCATGGACATTTTCTAAATGAATAAAGTGGGGTCGCCTGTGCTGTGATGATCCCAACCGTTGAGATTTAAGTTGTTGCTAACGCCATGAAATTACGTCACCGTAAGACTTGAGTGGTACTTTTTAACCTTATTAGGCCTGCATGGTTTTGTTTCAGAGCATCTCCTCCTATGAAGAGATGCCAGTTCTGTGTTTTGATTCATGTATTCCTGTCTTCTCTGTATGCTGATAAAGAGTGATTGATTGAAGTTGTTGCTGCTGCTTTACCCTACCTCAGATTGTACTTCGTGGTTTCATAAAAACCTAACAGCAGAGGCAAGGAACTTGGAGATCAGTAACAGCTGGAGGACTAGAACTCCCATCAGTCCTAACTAGCCTGGCCAATGATCAGGCATTGTGGGTCTCCTCACATCTGCTTTATGGAATATGGTCAGCTGGCTTTAATATATCAGATGATATACCCTTTAAGATGAAGAGTGCATTCTGTATCCTTTAAAATCAATGACAGATTTTCCCATTGACTCAGTAGACTGTGGACTAAATACCCATGGTGACCAGAAGAGACATTGCTGCAACAATTTTGGTGTAATTCTCACCCTTGGTTTCTCAGTGCCCCACTACTTTTCATTATTAGTAGTATTTTTCCGATTTGGAACAGGAATTGTTGAGTTTAATACAAACCTACATGATGGGTTAAGATTATGTGTTAGTGGGTTGACAGAGAGAGACTGATTGCTCAGACTGATTAGCGGGAATGGTATTTTGAAAGCAGGAGGCACAATCTATCAGATGGCTAGGCATACTTTTCCATCACAACATCCAGCTTAAGCTTAATGGAACAGCCTGCACATTAGCAGCTTGGTCATGTTTACCTTTCCTGCTTATCAAAGGTGAATTTGATTGAAATTTCCCTTTAACATAGAACAGCTGTTGTAATTCACTTGGAAATGTCAGGGCTAATGAGAGCTTTGTGGTATTTAGGTGCTTCATAGGATTATTACACTCATATGAAGAGTAGTATGGAACTAAGGACATACTTCAGTATTTTAGTGGAAGGAAATAAAACCATGCAACAGCACAATCCCCAAGGCCTATGGAAGATTATGCGTATTTTCTAGAGAATGTGTAGAATGCAGTTGAGAGATGCACATTCATGCATATTGGCTCGAGGAAAGTACAAAAGATACTTATTTCCCAAGGCATGTTGGAGAAATGCAGACTGACCAGAAATTGTGCACAATTGCTTTGTGAACATATTAGGATCCCATACGCACACACATTTGTACATTGGTTTGGTGGAAATGTTAAGAAACAATAGAAGTCTCTCTTGTTGAGAAGATCATAGTGATGTGTTTGATTTTGGATCTTGGAAGCGAGAAGAGTTAAGCTGGTTAAAATTCAATAGCTACCTATTGCGTATAATTATCTTCTTTCTTCTTCTTTGGTGATCACTCGTAGCCAAGTTAGATTGTCTTCCATAAACACACACACACACA
Source organism: Podarcis filfolensis (assembly GCF_964270895.1). Lineage (NCBI taxonomy): Eukaryota > Metazoa > Chordata > Lepidosauria > Squamata > Lacertidae > Podarcis > Podarcis filfolensis. Next base: position 26,092,394 of record NC_139604.1, on the reverse strand, counting down.
CAGTTTAACAGTGTAATTATAATTATAGTACAATTATAGCACTGCCATGAAGGTGCCAGTTCTCAGAAATGTCACTGCCCATATGAGCAAAGCCAATCAGGAACTTTGTTTGGTTGGTGATTTATATTCATTTATTTGTTTAATCAAAACTTTTTTGCTCCTGTCATCCTCCAATTTTGAGCCCAGGTCAGCTAACAAGAATGAATAAAACATCTGTAGAAAATGAAAACAAAGTTAAAAATCACAAAATCATAGTAAAACTACAATAAGAACAGCAGTGATGATATCTATATTGTTCCTATCCCTGCATATCCTAAACATATTCCATAAATGAAACACATTGTTACAAACAACAAAACCATTTCATAATGAAAAGTTAATTGCAATGAAAAGGGATAGAATGATTGCTGTAAATATCATACAACAAGTGTGAATAAATTTATCTCAGCAGGTCTGTGATATTTTTGGGAGGAGAGGAAATATAATATCATTGTCTTTAGAAACCTGCCTAATTTGCAGCAAGTCTTCCTGGTTTTCCTGTACAATTCCCCAGTTTAGGCTGCAGTCCTATAGGTGCTGTTAACTCCCACTGAACTCAGCAGGCTCACTTCTGAATAGACATGTAGAAGACTACGCTGTTAGTAAAAATAACAACAAGAAAAAATACAGACACTCAAACAGAGCATTCAATAGTCATTTGTTCAGCGGATATAGAGCCCATTGCTTCTGCTATATTAAAGTGTTCAGCGTGTGTTAAATTGCAGGGAGCAGTGATGGTCACAGCTGGAATTAAATTTAACACAAAAAAAGAAAGAATTTAATTCTAACTTTTATGAGTCATAAATATTGCCTTCATAGAAGTGGATGATTACCTTGCAAAAAAAAAAAAAAAAGTGTGTGCGTGTATTCACACACAAGCACACTTTGAAAGAATAGCCCCAACGGCCAACATGTGAGATACAGGAACTACATAAATCTAATTCTGAATAGGTTCCATTGGCTTCATTACTGAAATAATATGTATCAGATTTCAGTACTGGGTAACAACATGGCTGGACAAGACGGGCTTCCCTCTTGTGTTTTATAAGTTGTTAAAAAAGACTCATGCTGCCTTTGATTCACAAAGAGCAAAGCAGTAGAGGGGAGGGAGGATGTATACCAGAAGCTGCACACTGTGGTCTGTCTCTCATTGTATACTCAGGGCTTTGAAAATAATGACACTACCCCCCCCCCCAGTCTACAGAGTTCCATGTATTATTGAGAGACTTCCTGAGGCTCTGTGTGTGAATAAAAGGTTTACTGATGGTGCCAAAGACGCAGGGTGGAGACATTGTTAGGGCTGCTTCACACTTGTTTGAAGTCCCCCATCTGGGAACCTTGGATCCACAAGGAGGCATCAGTGGGCTTGCATAGGACGCTTGCTCATAAGTAGACACAGTCCATCTTCAATGGAGCCTCCTTTTCTAGGAAGACAGCCAATCAAAAATGGATTGAGGTGGTGACAGAGACTATAGTGGCTGCATTTCTAGAACCCAACTGGAGCAACCACTTCACATTTCCATGGTGTTCTCCTTTGAGTGCTGAGTAATAATAATAATAATTTATTATTTGTACCCTGCCCATCTGGCTGGGTTTCCCCAGCCACTCTGGGCGGCTTCCAACAAAGATTAAAAATACATCAAAATGTCACACATTAAAAACTTCCCTGAACAGGGCTGCCTTCAGATGTCTTCTAAATATCAGGTAGTTGTTTATCTCTTTGACATCTGATTGGAGGGCGTTCCACAGGGTGGGCGCCACTACCGAGAAGGCCCTCTGCCTGGTTCCCTGCAGTTTTGCTTCTCGCAGTGAGGGAACCGCCAGAAGGCCCTCAGCGCTGGACTTCAGCATCCGGGCAGAACAATGGGTGTGGAGACACTCCGTCAGGTATACTGGGCCAAGGCAGTTTAGGGCTTTAAAGGTCAACACCAACACTTTGAATTGTGCTCGGAAACATACTGGAAGCCAATGTAAGTTCTCTTAGACTAATATGCGTGTATCCATTTCCCAATATTCTCTCTCTTGCACTTCCTGGGGCATGCATAGCCACAGAACAGTGACCAAAGGAGAAGACACTCCTGTTAATCCACTAAATCCACTGTCTCCAAAGAGATTTGAGATTTGCTCAAAATGGGTTTGGTTGGAGGAGGGACTACATCAAAGAGCTAACAGCACCATCCTAATCAGAAGTAAATCCTACTGAGTTCAATAGGACTAACTCCCAGGTAAGTGGCATTAGGCATTAGTGAAGTGAGGGTAGTAGGTGTTAGGATATTTCCGTTCCACCTTAAAAGGGAGCAGGCTTTGTGAGTCACAGAGTCTGCATATTTCCTGTTCGCAGGATGTTTCTGTTGTGTCTATGCTTTCGTTTCCCTCAGTGCCTGAGCAGACCGAAGCAGGCAGTCATGTTTTTTTCTTTGTTCTGACCAACGCTGAATAAACTTGGAAAATGCTCTCCTGCGTGCACCCCCTATGAGAAGATGTTTGGTAAGAAACCTAACGTCAAGCACATGAGAATCTTTGGTTCTGACATGTGGGTACACACCCCACAGAGCAACAAGCTTGGGAAGCGTGGGGCACATGGTTTGTTCATGGGGTACGAAAAAGGTGCATACAAGGGATGGATGACTGACTCTAAGTCCATTAAGTTCACAAAGAGTGTTGAGTACAATCCTAAGTGGGGGGGAAATGTGGGAATTTTCCAGAGTTACCCAGAGGAGGATGAAGGTGATGTGAAAAAGGCAGATGATGTTGAGGTAGAAGAGGAAGCTGAGGATGATGATGATGATGATGATCAGAGTTCGGATTCCAGTTCAGTGAGCGGCGCTGCTGCTGGTGTCAGCGACAGTGATGACACAGCAGACTACAAGAGCGCAAAGGCCTCAGTCAGACCATCTGATGCGCCTGACAATGAACTGGAAGAACCACTGTTCAGCATTGGTCACTTTTCTCCTAAGAAGGAGGAGATGAGTCCAGAAGACTTGCGTCTAGTATGCAGATCTGAAAGGGCGACCAAAGGCAGACCTCCGAAGAGATTTGCTGATGAGTTTGCTAAGACAGCAACTGCTGTTCTTGGTAGCTCAGAGAAGGTGTGGGAACCTTCAAGCTTCAAAGAGGTTCAGGAGTTAACCTCCAAAGATGCTGAGCCTTGGCTTAATGCCATGAAGGCTGAAGTTGATTCCTTGAACAGGAACCAAACTTGGGAACTGGTACCGGTAGTCCCAGGAATGAGACTGGTTGGCAGCAAATGGGTCTTCAAGGCCAAGACAGACCAGAATGGCAAGGTTGTCAGACACAAAGCCAGATTGGTTGCCAGAGGTTTTTCACAGGTACCAGGACAGGATTACCACGAGACCTACTTTCCCACCGTCAAATATGAGAGCATTCAGCTAATGCTCAAGATTGCTGCAGAGGAGAAACTGCGTGTTTCCCATCATGACATTAATACAGCCTTTTTGTACGGAGTTTTGGGGGAGGAGCTGTACATGCTTCCACCTGATGGAATGCAGATACAGAAGGGAATGGTCTGTAAACTGCGGAAATCCTTATATGGTCTCAAGCAGAGTGCCAGGTGTTAGAACACAAAACTCACTGAGACGTTGCTTTCTCTAGGTTTTCACCAGGGCAAAGCTGATTCGTGTGTGTTTGTCAAGGAGGAGGGGCAAAACAAACTGTATTGTTTATGTTTTGTTGATGATCTTCTGATGTTTTGGAAGAATCAGGCTTTGTACCAAAGCACCCTAGCTCAACTGAAGGAGCACTTTGACATGAAGGATCTTGGTGAGGTATCCAACTATCTTTCTCTGCAGGTGGAGAGAGACCAAGCAGGTAATTTTCTGGTACACCAAGCACAGAAAATTGCTGATGTATTAACCAGGTTGAATTTGGTTGATGCAAACCCAGCAGACACACCGATGGTGACAGGTTACCAGGTAGATAGTACTGCTGAAGCGTTTTTTGACACTACGCTGTACAGATGCATTCTAAGCAAGTTGAATTTCATTGCTAGATGCTCAAGACCTGACATAGCTGTAAGCACTAACCTGCTTAGCAGACATGCTAATAATCCTACTGTTCAGAATTGGAAAGCTCTGAAGCGCATAGCCCGCTATTTGAAAGGGACTTTGCACTACAGGCTGAGGTTCACCAGTCAGAAGACTGGAGGTCTTGAAATCTTTGCAGATGCTAGTTTTGGAAGTGACACCACGGATGGTACAAGCACTTCTGGAGTATGCTACATGTACAACCACTGTCTGTTTGACTGGCTGTGCAGGAAGCAGACGACAGTAAGCCTAAGTTCCTGTGAAGCAGAACTCAATGCTCTGTCATTTTCACTCATGGATTGTGAATGGTTGATGCAACTGTTTAAGGACATCGGAGTTTCTGTGAAATGTCCTATACAAGTGTATCAAGACAATAGATCCTGTTTGGCTTTGCTGAACTCAGAGAGTTGCAAGCAGAGGACCAAGTACTTGCAGATTAAGCTACATCGTGCAAGAGAGTGTATTCAGAAAGGACTCGTTCAGGTGTCCTACATGCCAGGAAATGAAATTCCTGCTGATCTGTTGTCTAAGGTTGTTAACAGAGAACAACTTAAGGTTTATGTACAGAGGTTGCAATTGGGTTGAACCACAGGTACTACAGGTTACACGGAAAGGGGGAGGATGTTAGGATATTTCCGTTCCACCTTAAAAGGGAGCAGGCCTTGTGAGTCACAGAGTCTGCGTATTTCCTGTTCACAGGATGTTTCTGTTGTGTCTATGCTTTCGTTTCCCTCAGTGCCTGAGCAGACCGAAGCAGGCAGTTATGTTTTTTTCTTTGTTCTGACCAACGCTGAATAAACTTGGAAAATGCTCTCCTGCATGCATCTTTCGCTGTGCATTATCTGCTGATAGAGCGTGCATCAGTTCTAGAATGTGGCAAGCTATTTTCTGGAGCTCGTGTCGCTAATTGCTGATACTGCGTGTCTACGGGAGATTGATGGACGTCCGGAGACGACGTGGGGGCCATGATGGGCTTTATCTCCCTGGCAGTATCCCAACAGTAGGAAGGCATGGAAGAATGAGCTTTAACTAAGACACACTATTCAATACCTGCAACATTGCAAGATTTTTTTTAAAAAATTTTTTTAGTTTTTGCATAATATTGTACAATACACATTAAAATATTTCACCATTCTGATCCATTGACTCCCCCCGTCCCCCGTTTTCCATTTTTCTAATTTAGGTTCCTTATATCTCCATAGGGACACGGGTGGCACTGTGGGTTAAACCACAGAGCCTAGGGCTTGCCGATCAGAAGGTTGGCAGTTCGAATCCCTGCGACAGGGTGAGCTCCCGTTGCTCGGTCCCTGCTCCTGCCAAGCTAGCAGTTTGAAAGCACATCAAAGTGCAAGTAGATAAATAGGTACCACTCTGGCGGGAAGGTTAAATGCATTTCCATGCACAGCTCTGGTTCGCCAGAAGCGGCTTAGTCATGCTGGCCACATGACCCAGTATGGCGAGATGAGCACCGCAACCCCAGAGTCGTCCACGACTGGACCTAATGGTCAGGGGTCCCTTCACCTTTACTTATATCTCCATTTTCAAATCTTTATATTACTTCATAGATGTTACATCAAGCCTGCTAGTATTTTAACATATTTAACATTGCAAGAGTTTTTAACAGTGCTATTTCCTAGTAAAAGAAGTGCTGGAACTCACCAGCAACACCTCCCTTGTTCTCTTATAATGGCAATGGTGCACACCTAAGAGGTGCCAGAACTGAGTTCCGGTGAGCTCTGGCTGAAAAAAAAGCTCTGTTTTTTAATTATTTCCATAATACAAATCATCTAGAATAGGAAAAAATGCTAGTCTCCTAAAAACTGAGAAGAAAGGAAGGACGGGCTCTTGGAAGGATGTTGCTTAATTTGATAATTCCATGGGTGACGCAAATGTTTAACTATCCCATTAATGTACGCTGCAACATGTCCCAGTGCCTCTTGCTCTTTTAAGTTGGAAAATCCTACAAGCATTGAGTAATCCTTCATCCTTCTTGAGAAAATGTATAGCAATATTATGTTTGTTCAAATAGATTTCTCCTAATCCTTCCAGAAATACTTTTATGAAATCTAGAGGGCTGTATTTACTCTTGTGCATTTCCAGTTAAGAGACAGATAAAGTTGAAAAGAAGAAATTTTTATGTTCAATTGATGTCTAATAGAGGGGAAAGACTAAGTAAAATTCAAAACGGAGGCTGTCTCTTTTCTGTTCCCTCTTTGCTATCAACATACTCTGTTTGGGTGCTAGCAGAAGCACTGTATGAAGCAAGCCCTTCTATAAAGGCACAGCTTCAAAGCACCATGAAATGATGATCACCAAGGCATGTAGGAAACTCCTGCATGACATAGACTTCCTTTTTTACTCTAGTGTAATGGACAGCTTCAGGCTTAAGATGTGTGTATTTGGCTGCTTTCAACAATGCAGTCAACGAAGAAACCTGTACACATCCAGGAGGAACTCATGCACTTGCCACGCAACCGTGGACAGATTTGAATTGCTGCCATGTGCTGCAGATAGCTTGAAATACAGCTTCATCAGAACTATAGAATATAGAAAAATATAGAATTTTCACTACTATATGCATTTTATGCACACTTTATTGCAACACATGCATTTTTTATTTATTTTGTAAATTGCATAGGCTGTACAACTGCCCTGCAAAATCAGAAATGTGAATTTTGAAGGATGCCTCTATTTTGGTTTGCATATTATTTTTTTGTGGTGTGTGAATCGGGTAGAATCACCTTTAAATGCAAACTGAATCCTGTTTCAACTCCACTCCCATCACCATGCATTTACTCTGCATGCTTGGAAGTTCTTGTTTTGGCTGCAAAAGCAAAGTCTCACAGCTTCCAAAATAGCAAGTGTCACTGAAGTGCCCTTCTTCGTAGCTGAAGGACATTTCGCCTCTCACTTCACAGAATTACAGTTTTGGAGGAGATGGACAGAAAGCCACTCATCTATTCCATCCCTGACCATACTTGTTATCAGACCATTATTTTCCATGATTGACAGAAATATATTTCTTTCTTTCATTCTAAGTCTCCCTCATGTATTTAAGTCAAGTTGTGGTGGTGGTTGAAGCATGATGCATTGTGGAGAAATATCAGGTGGTATATATGAATAATAGTTTATCACTAAAGAGAAATAAATCCTGTTAGCATTGGGAGTGATCTATGAAAGGGGAAGGACTATGGAGTATAATAATCATTTAATGAAAACAGGAGTGATTGCTTTTCTGAATTTATTATTGTCGGCGGTCATGTGTACTAACTCAGGTAGAAAGTTCAACACCTTCATTCCATATTAGCAATTATTCTGCAGTAGACAAATTTGCTTCTAAAGAATCTCTTCTATGGAAAGGGATTTGTGGGTTGTATACTTCCTTGTCACAGCCATTTTTAATTTTTCTTAAATATAACAATCTAAAATCTGACACCTACCTATCTATAATTTTACTATTTATTTATTACATTTATATATTGACTTTCTGCCAAGGCACCCAGTGTGATTTACAGCTTTAAACAGAGACTTGATATTAAGACGTCTTTTTAGAAAATAGTGTTATGTATTAATATTTGATCAGGTGATGAAAAGTCATTTTTAAAAATCACCTGGAATACAATAATATACATGGGCAAGATCCATTCAAATTTAAGTGTCTATGCTCCATTGTTTACACTGGAACAGATTTAATTTTTCTGTTGACATTAAAATGCTTAAGTATGGTTAGATCTGTTGGTGGATTTCCCACAGCCACCATGAGAACAGAATGTGGGATCTAGCAGGGCTCTTAAGTTCCTATACATCCTCATCTTCAGCTGGTTTACCCCCCTAAAAGGCCAGTAATGAATATTTCTCATACGTGCTTGTGGAAAATATAAAGTCAGTTCATTGATGTCTGTTATATTCCAGAGCTTGTTCGGCCACTTGGAGATTTGGGGTGGAAATGGCACTTCAAAGCTTTTGCGATGATGAGAGTTGCTGTGGTATTTGCTGGAGTGATGAGATTTGCCAAAGCTAAGCACATTTAAACCCCATTCATTTAAGTGGATGAGCCAAACATGTGGTTGACAGCATAATTCTGTGCATGTCGACTTGGAAATGTCATTGTTTTGAGAGGAACTTACTCCCAGGTAAATGTGTGTAGGATCGCAACTAGACAGAGCAATCCATGACCTCATGGTGAAGCAACATGCTAGGAAATGTCAGGATGGGAGGTAAGGTTTCTCCGGCTTTTTTATTCTTTTGTTGTTTTCATTTCTTCTTCTTAATTTTCCCTTCTTGTTGTCATGGACCCTTCTAGGGTCTAGCGATCCCCAGGGTGCCATTGTGGCTGCCACCCCACGCGTTGGGCGCCTCGCCCCCAGGATGTGCGCCCTGCCCCCGGGACACACGCCAGCCCCGCCCTGCCTGCTCTCTGTCCCCGGTGCTGGAGCATGAAGCTCCACCACTGGGCGAGCCCCTGGATTCCTTTAATGGAATACCCTAGCTTTGGAGGGGCAGGCACAGCCTATCCACATCCCATCCACCACCATTGAACCAATGCCTAACTGCCAAACCTTACGAAGTTGTGACGATTTGCTACGCAGCAGGCGAAACCCAAGTGGCACCAGCCAATCAGCCAAATGGGAGAATTCCTACCGGGGTCCCAAGAACAGACGACCCACAACGGCATAGCTAGGTCATAGTGAACCGTAAATATAGGGAGGGTGGGCGGGTGATCCAATGCACGAGGCAAAAAGAGGAAGCTCAATGCAGCATTATATATGTGCAGCAGTATATATGTGTCCCTTGGTTAATGCATGAAAAGATCCCATTGGCCAGATTTACCCCAGCAACTGAGGGACCACCAATCGGGTTGTTGTGGCTATCCAATCGCTACCACCCACAACAGCAGTGAAGTCAGTCTTGATGATCTGACCACAATGCGTGCTCTCTGGGAGGAGGACACGATTTACAAGAGTGAGGGAACTACAGTTTAGTGACTTGGTGAAATCCCGTTGTTGACAATGCAAACGTATGAAATGGCACTTCCAGCCCATCTGGAACATTCTTTCCAGATGAGCTCAAGAGACTTCTTTGAGGATTTTTTTCCAGGCCTCTAAAATCCCACTGTGGAGTGCTGAAGCAGCCATATCCTAAATTCAGACATGTGGCACAATTTGCTTTATACTGCAAGGTGCTGTAGCAATGGATCATATGTCCCGCAGGGGAAAATATTTATTTTCCTCCCTGAAATATGAAGTAATAAGTATGAAACAAGTAGCATAGTGTGTTTGTGTGTAGAATCTACACCCACCCACCCCAGTTATTTTGTGTTCCAATAACATATCCTATTGCTTCTGTTCCTGATTCAGCACTTCTGCAGGAAATTGTTTACACTAGGAATAGCTGTGTAATATTTGAGTGGGGAGAAATCATTGCTGTCCCTCATTAAGGAAAGACTTGGATGTACCGTACTGGTTTGGGGAGAGGGGGTTCTCTTTAATGTATGTAAAATTGTAAAACACAAAACAAAACAAAAATAAAGGATAAAGGAAGGGTAAAGTTTAATTGCTCACTGATGCAGAGCTCAGCCTATTGATTGGAGAAGAAAGGAAGAGAGTCACTCAGTTGATCAGGATTAGGTCAAGCTTTGAAGTGCAAAAAGATTGTATGTAACCTACATTTTTGGAATGCCTTTAGTTATGCATCCCACTTGCTTTCGTTTAGCAATGGCAGTGAGACAAAATAGGCAAAGTGCATTTTTAAAAAAACCCAGGAGGCTTATTCACACAAATTGCCTGCTTATTTTCTCCCCATGACTCCTGCCCTTATGGAGAGAGGGTCATGTGGAAAAGGCTCTCAAGAGCCATTTGTGTGAACACAGCAGGAAAACAAGGTGTGGCAATGTGGCTGCTTGGAGGATGTATTCACAAAGAATTCAATGGGGCAATCCTATAATTCCCGGGAGGGCATCCCAGGGGCCAGAGGACTGAGCACAGAGATGTCTGAGCATGGAGAAGGGGTGTCAACTTGAATAAAATATGGGGGGGCAGGTAAGTCCCACCCTGCATAATCAATCACATGACTTGGTTTACACACACCATTTGAGTGGCAATGGCCATCAACTTTGTAGTGGCAGACCCCCTCAATTTTTTTGGGGGGGTGAAGACCCCTTGGCCCCAAGGGGTTTGCTCCTATGTCGTGGAGAAGGAGGGTACTAAGTGGGGAGGGTGCGATTCCAGTGATTGAGCATCTGCTTTGCATGTAGAAGGTTGCCCTGTCCTTTATGTTGCTCCACTCAGCATGCTGTAACTGAGCATGCCCACTTGCCCTTAAGGAAGATGGTGGCTGGGGATTCATCCCTTGGCCGCAAAAGCATGCCCTGCAACCCAATACAAGATCAGGAGCAGAGCGGAAATCCTGTACATTTCTTCGAATTAAATTTACACAGATTTGTTTCATCCTGCCTAGTGATGTGAGGCCTTTCGGATTGTTCAGAAACAGTGTATCAAAGAGACTGCTTTACATGTGTGCCTCTGACATTTAAACCTGTAGAAAGAGAACAGAAGCCTTACAAAAAAATGTGATCGTGCGTATTAAAAATAATAATCTGTCAGTGCTCATGACATCAAGACTAGTGAAGGAGCCTCAGATCTCTATGTGAGAACAATTGCAGCTACATATGAGCAAATTCAGCACTGTTGTGTTTTACATGCATCTATACTTGTGTCTATGGCGCAAAAGTACATTTTTATACAGTATATACCGTAAATGTCTGAATGTATCTTGGTGAGATTTCTTTCTTTCTTTCTTTCTTTCTTTCTTTCTTTCTTTCTTTCTTTCTTTCTTTCTTTCTTTCTTTCTTAAAGCCTTTGCCATTGATCCAAAATCAGGCCACCTGTAGTCTAGGAACAAAGTCAACAAGTGAGTGCTTCACCGCTCTGCTAGAACAAATTCTCTAGCTTCTACGGGGACAAGCATATGAAGGCTCAGTAGCTGAGGATGGAGAGAATAAATAAAATACACATGTAAATCAAATCATATTCACAGCCTTTCCATGCCAAGATGCTTAAGTAGAATAAACAATACAGCTAACCAAGGATGCTAGATGAAATCAACTGGGAATCTATGGTGAACAGCCATAATTCGTTGCATTGTGTCTGCTTTGAAAGGAGAAGGTCCCAAGTTCATTCCCAGGCATCTTCTGAAACCCTGGAGAGTCACTGCCTGCCAATGTAGGCAATACTGACTTAAATGGACTCTGCATCCTCTTCTCCTGTAAATCATTTGTATCGGTGAAGGCCAGTTTCTGTAACCTTAAGAGCCACGATATTTTCCAGCCAGTGACACAGGGACTGGGAGTAGGCTGACCCAAGGTCCTACTTTACAAGAATACACTCCTTTAGTTGAAGGGCTGTCCAGTCTAAACCCAGGTTAAAGAGTGGAACCCTAAGAAGGGAGAGCTGGAGAGGCCTTACTGTAGAGGAAGCAGATTGGGAGCCTATTCTGGATCAGGACCCCATGACTACTATATTTCCAAAATAAAAGTGGCTGGGTTAAGCATGCTTGTTTAAACATCAGAAGAATGTCACGGATAGATTAGATACTACAAATCTACCTTGTTTTGTTTTTGTATAACTCCTAAAAATATTTAGGAGAATTCTAAATGAAAATCACCACATCACCTTGTAAAGCAGTCAATAGTGGTTGGTTAGTGGGGGAAATATGGCAAGGAGAGGTGCCAGCTTCTCAAGATGATTAAGGGGGCCTGATGTGGTGTTCTGACGTCATGTGTGAGATGTTGTGTGCACAACGTCGTAAGGAGCCAGGGGATAGAGCTGAACACCCGCTGAACATTGTGGGGGCCCAGCCCCCTAAAAACACACAAATGGGGGGTAGTGAAAGTTCCTCAGGCCCTAGGAGCTGGTGCCTATGATGGCAAGTCAGTGTCCTATGTCATGAAATACACTGGCTGTATTAATTTGGGCTGTGTTGAATTTTACATGCTTGTCGTTTCATCGTAGCACATCATATCAGTATTCAGATTTCATCAGACTTGAGATTAACCATGTGGATAGGCTGAAAGATGAGCCTTATAGGAGTACATGAACTCTCCAGCCTTCAAAGGCCAAGACTGTTCCCAGACAAGTGCCCTGTAATTGACTTAGAAGGTCATCTGTATTGAGCTTGGCAGAAAAAGTCTTATAGTGATGCCTTTTATTTCCTAGTGGAACAGATATTCTGCTTTGCAGAACAACCCCGTACAGAGATAGTGAACCAATTATGGAGGGAAAATTACAACTATAAGGGTCAGAGCTCTCTCTCTCTCTTTTAAATCACTATCTGCAATATATGTACAATAAAATTAAAATCCCTTTCGAGCCTAGCTGGATTGGGAGGAAAAGCTATTTCTCTTGCTCCATCATCACTGGTCTGTGAGACAAATGTAACACAGAAGACACAAATCACTCAGGGTAATATCATTGGCTGTGTTCTCACAATCAAATCCTGCATTCATAAGCCAGGATGTGTACAATCTCTGTGCACTGGGAAACTATGGTTAATGTCTGTTAAATAGGTTTTATGTACAAAACTTGGCTTATTTGGAAGTCATTAACCATAGTTTCCTGGTAGCAAGCAATGGGAAACTCTTGTTAACTGCAACTTCCTGGCCTCTTTCCCGACTTGCACAAAGGAAAGGAGTTGAGTGGGAATGAAGGGGCTGCATAGGTCTCATGCATATCCTCATTTACCGAACTCAGGCTAATCACATAAGAGAAATTGCTCCACATAAGGAGGTGTTTCTGCAACTAAGCTACATGCCATAGTAGCTGAATTGGCTCCAAATCGGCTTGTTACCGCAATAGCTGAAATAAGCTGAAGTGTATTGAAAAGTTTTTCATGTACAACAGCAGCACAAACCAAGGAAAGATGAAAAGGAGAAAATGAAGGGTGGTGTTTTTTTTAATACACTGCTGCAAAAACAGACAAAAGCTATAATGTTGTCAGCACTTTGTTATGGTTGTAAAACAACATAGTCTCCCCCACCCTAGAATCAGTCCTCCCAGTCCAACACCATTATATAATAAAGCTGGTGGGCGGGAGAGAAACACATGGGAAAATAATAAAAGCATTCTGGCATTAGGAGAAGTGAATTTGTTGGTATATAAGAAAACTGAAGAAGAGGGAAGGGAGCCAGCATGGTGTAGTGGTTAAGAGCAGTGGACTCGTAATCTGGTGAACCGAGTTTGCTTCCCTGCTCCTCCACATGCAGCTGCTGGGTGACCTTGGGCTAGTCACACATCTGTGAAATCTCTCAGCCTCACTCACCTCAGAGTGTTTGTTGTGGGGGAGGAAGGGAAAGGAGATTGTTAGCTGCTTTGAAACTCCTTCGGGTAGTGATAAAGTGGGATATCAAATCCAAACACCACCAACTCCAACTCCACCTCCTCCTCCTCCTCTTCCTCTTCTTCTTCCAACTATCAAATCTTGCTCATGATTCCGGGAACTACCGGTATGTAACTAATGAATGAGGGCTAAGACCTTAAACAACACCTAGCACTAAGCAATGGCTAGCTTGTTAAGAACATAAGAGAAGCCCATTCATCCAAGCCAGGGGTTCATCTACTCCAGCATCCTGTTCTCACAGAGGCCAAACAGATGCCTTTGGAAAATGCTGAAGCAGAATATGAACACAACGGAGCTCTCCCCTTCTGTGGTTTCCAGCAACCGCTATTCCAAAGCATGCTGCCCTCCTGTCCATTGTGAGCAGATACAGGATTAGGCCAGTAGAAGTCAAGAAAGAGACCCCAGCTTCCATCAAAAAGGATAATTTGGTGGTCTGTTGTGTTCCAGTACACACACACAAAATCATATCCATTAAGTTACTTTGATCTTGTCCATTATTAGCTTCCGTTTAACGTATATGTTCAAGACTGCCTGCTATGGAAATGAGATCCTGATGCCTTAGAGCATTGTTTGTCAAACAGTGGGCCTTTGAGCACTTTCAGTGCCACAGCCTGCCCAGTGGCTCCTCATTTGCCTGCGATGTGCCCTATCCAGGGCACTGCCATTTAGTTGGACCAATGCCAGTACTTCCAACCACTTGCTTGCTGAGTAAAGGTTACTGGGAGACAGAAAAGTTCAGGAGGGGAGGATGGTCACCCTCCTCTGAACCAGAGGAGATATTGAAGGAAATTAGAAAATGAGATTGATTCCCCATTAATAATAAATTAATACATTGGGGGTAGAAAAGAAACTATAGGAGGAATAAGTGAATGTTACAGGGCTAGGGAGGAGGGATGGAAGAAATTGGATCTTGGGGTGGGAGGATAAGGCACAGGTTGAATGTGAAAGGAGAATGGGAGAAGAAATTACAGGAGATGGGTAAAAATACTGTGGGACGTGTGGAACGAGAAGGAAAAATATATAGAAGAAAAAGTCCTTCTCTGGATCAGCCAATTCTGCCTAAAATGGGGAGGATGTCAGAATACTTGCAAAGCAACTGTCAGCATTTAGTTGAGGAAAGCTGAACTATGGAACTCCTTACTTCAAGGAAAATGCTGTGGCAAAAAAATTCAAAGATGGCAATTTCAAAGATGGGTTGGTAATTGTCAGCTGATCATGCCAAATTCTGCCTGTCTGCCACCATTTTGTGATTCTCCATCATCTAAAGTGGGCCCTGGGGTTAGAAAGTTTGAAAACCAAACCTTGCCTGAGCCAGTTTTCAATATTTGTTTCACAAATACTTGTGTGTCTTTGTTTTATATACTTGTACATTACTTAGAAGACTACTTTGGCATTAAGCAGTAAGAATAAATTGCAGAAGTTTGCATGCATTCTCCCTAATGGTTGTGATGGTAGAAAATGTAGTGTTTATTTCCCAAATATTAGACCCACCATCTTTGTCTATTACCACTTTCAAGTCATTTTAGCTGCTTCTTTTTTATTTTTAGCTTGTTACTAAGGAACTACTGCCAAACATATCAAATGTGATAAACTGTGCAAAACAGGGACTGTCACAACTCATTCATTTTCTCCTCATGCTTGATATCAGTTCTGAGTGCTATAACCCTGAACTATTTTCAGCCATCCAAGGGCAACTGCCCTTTGAGATTTCTTCCTTACATGATCTATCAGTGATGAGGTCCTCAAATGAGGTTTCATAAGCAATGTAGGCAGATGACCATATGTCTTTATATATTTTACAAAGCATAAGCACTTCCTGGGCCTCGTTAACAAACATTACTAGTCTACAATTGTGGCTTGAGCACCTGCTTTCAGATGAATTACTGGTCTCTCCTGATTTCATGAAAAACAGTTTTTCTCTTGGTATTGTAGTAATAATGAGGGCTGGCAGCCATGTTGAATTATAATAAAAAAGGCATGAGCGCTAAGGGGGTTCAGCAAGAACATTCACTGTACAGAGTCTTCTATCTATCAGACTATCTCCAGTGGGGATCCCTTGGCAGAAACACACAGGAGCGTGAAAGTCTCAGAGCTGTGAATTATTAGTTCCTGTCACAAAGTCTGAAAGACGCTCCCGTGGGGGCTAAGGCAACTCTGATAAAAATGCTAATTCATTGTAGCTTTCTATGTGGTGAACGTCAAGGAAGGCTGGTTAAAAAAAACCCCACACAAGCCCCGTCAGGACCAAAGTGTTAAGGTATCCGTAGGCCACTAGGCAACTCGTTCTGTGTTGCTGCTAAGGTAGAAAGAGAGGGGTGGTCTGCCTCACTTGTGATTTGATCCCAGAAATATTTTAAACTAGGGTGTGGAATACATTATTAAATTAGCTTCTGGTGCAGGGAGATTTCTGCATGGTAAGAAAGATAACTATTATTGGCCTTTTTTAAATAAATAAAAAGCACACTGATTTTTAAAGCACTGTGCAGAGAGGCAGTTGCGTTTACAGATAATTTTTTGATGTAATATCCCAGTCAATGGAAGCTATCTAGTTGTTGCCTGCCATTTTGGTTCTGAAAGACAACTGTTTTCTTGCATGCTTCAGCATGCAAGAGGTACCATCACAGCAATTATAAACAGAGATGGAAAACTCCGTTTCTTTCTAGTCTATATCATTTTCTCATGTGAAATACTGATAAGTATTTCAGGCCTGTTTTTTCCAATATAATCTGTGACTTAAAACACACATTGTCATTCCAGGAAACCAACTCTTGCAAAAAAATCAAAGTTACTGTTGCCTACCAACTAAAATTCACACACACACACAATTTCAAAATGTGGTCCAGTCTTTTTAAAGTCCTTAGCATAGTCCAATAACTTTCCTCTCTCTGGTCCCACAATTGACTTCAGCCATGAGTCAGTCTCAGCAGCCAGAGGGGCCAGTGGATGAGGACTGCAACCAGATCACCCTGACGCCTCATCAGACTGCAACCACCATTGCCCTCCAGGTAGCAGGTAAGCAGTCATTTCGACATACAACCTTAAATACATTGTACATATAGAGAAATGTCATTTGAATGGAATAAGCATTGGATCAAAATGTTTCAAATATTCCATGTATAATTTTTATATATAGTTGTCTTTATCATTACTCTAGTCCAATGTCCTTTTATCATCTCTCTTTTCTTTACAGATAAGCTCTGTGACTATACCTAATAAAGACAATTCATCTTATTCATGCCTACTGTTACAGTGTATTTCCTTTTGCTGCCAAAACAAGAGACTTGTGGCACCTTAAAGACTAACAAATTTATTATGCTGTAAACACGCACAGACTAGAGGCCCACTTCATCACAAGTGTGAAGTGCTCTCCCAAATTGGCAGGCATACGCTTGTGGTTGCGGTGATAGGGATTGTAAGCAGCGAGGTTGGAGGGAAATAAAATTCAGAAAATGCAGGCTGTGGCAATTGCGTCACTTATATTTTATGGAGTGGTTTGAAGGCTGCTTTTTAACCTTTTCCCTCTTTCTTTAACAGGTTCTTGCAGCTTGGAGCAGCTAGAAAGTACTGCAGCGGCTGAGGCACATCTTGCAAATAGGGTGGCAAAGCCCCTGGGGGAATGGTATGTGCCAATTTAGTGTCTTCTATTTACTTTGCATGGAGAATTCTTCAAGAGGAAAAAAGAGCTGGCTGAGCCCATCTACCTAGCCATTGTGGTAGCCATCTTTTTTCTGTATAATGCATAGTTTGGGAGGAATGCAGATAATGGAATGGGAGATATTTTGATGCACAACTTGATTTGGATCAGCTGGCTTTGGCCTGGAATGCAGACTCCCCCACCTCAAAAAAACCCCTCAAACTTGCTTGCACATGATTGTACTTTTCTGGTGTTACATATCCCTGGCAAGCTTCTTTCTTTGTGCTTATCCTACTCCTACAACTATCAGAGAGGCATCAAATTCTCCAGCCGAAAGGGTAGCAAATGAGAAATGTTAGGCTTCCCATTTCTGGGAGCTGTCTTGGGAAATACCTTCAGAGAAGTTGAAAGGCAGAGGGATCAACTGGGATCAGAGCTTTAAATGCTCCTTGATGTGATTTGAGGTACGAGATCAAAAAAAGAATTGTTAAAAGTTTAAAGTGCTAAATTTGCTTGGTCTTGGCGTGAGCACCCAGGGTATACTGCCAGCAAAAGTCTGGCATAAGAAGCTCTACCAAAGGCTGTCTGCCATGGAGGGCAGAAGAGAGCTGTTTACATATAGATTCCCTTTCTGGCTGGAGTTTGTTTCTGAGTGTACAGTACATACTAATGTAGCTGGCACAACAAGAAACAAATCAAACTAAGCAAATGCTAAAGTGGAAAAGAGCTGTTGGAGATTTCTCATCCAAGTGGAAGGCATTGCAAAACAGGAATTCTGTATCATAGAGCATAGAGCTATATACAAGCATTGTCCCATTCTAGAGCCACCGTGGTGTAGTAGCTAAAGTGTTGGACTAGGATGAGGGATAGACAGTGTTTAATCCATAATTTTATCTTTAAAATTATACTTGGTAAAATTCCCTATCTTCTTTTATATGCAATTCCCTCAGACATGCAATGTCACTTTAAAAAGGGGGGCCACCAGGGGGTGCATTGGAAGATGGCCGACAATAACATCTCTCCGACCCACACGAGGTAATTAAGAGGCTGATATGGGAGTATGCAGCCTCCCTTTCCCCCCCAAGGGAATGGGGGGCACTGCCTTGCCTGCTGTGTCCATAATTCACCCCCGGATTCAAAAAAAGGGGGTGAGGGCACTAGGCACGAAGCCCTCGGGTGGGGTCGGCTCTCCCGGACGCTGTCTCTGATCGCGCACTGGTTTGTATCAGCTCGAAATATATATTTGGAAAAGAAGCAAATGCACATACTTCAAGTGAAGAACGTGAGTAAAGACTGCTGATTAATGGGATCTCTGTGATGCGGAGCGACGGGCCATGGTCATCGGAATGTAAATGTATGGTTATCAGAATGTGAATTTGACCTGGCAGGGCCCCCCGAGATACAGATTGGCAGGCCTGTGGAAATCAACGGACAGACTGTGGGAATGTTTTTTACGGAGGTGTGGAAATGGCGTCTGTCCTTTATGTGATATGGCTCTTGGAGAGTGTAAAATCCACACATGATATGTTTGTTTTCAACCTGCTTGTGAAGATTATCAGAGATCACAAAGAAAGGAATATAGGATAACAACAAGAAGATGAGGAAAATAACAAAGAGACTATCTGGACAGAACTGGACAGAACTGTGTAATTAAAGCAGCAGCAAGAGTGATGTTTGGATCCCTTTTGGAGCTCGAAGTATGGGTACACCCAACAAAATTTTAAAAAATTGGCTGTATAATTTGGAACTAATGTGATTTGGAATTAATGTGATTTGATTGGCCTGTTAATAAAAATTATTTTTTAAAAAAGCAATGTCACTTTAAAAAATAATAATAATGCAAAAATATCTATCACACACAGGAAGATTTTTGTGCATACCTTGGGTAGCAGCGTAACCTCCAACATTTCTTGATGAAAACAAGGACGTCCTATTATATTATTATTAGTATTCCCCACCCATCTGACTGGGTAGCTTCCAACACATATAAAAGCACAATAAAAAAATTAAACTTTTTTAAAAAAACTTCCCTATACAGGGCTGCCTGAAGATGTTTTCTAAGGGCTATATAGTTACTTATCTCCTTGGCTTAGGGTTTGCATAGCTTAATACCCTCCAACATTTCTCTGATGAAAACAGGGGTGTCTTAAGGAAAAGCGGGACATTCCAGGATCAAATCAGAAACTGGGATGGCTTCTGTAAATCCAGGACTAGCCCTGGAAAATAGGGGTACTTAGAGGGTCTGTTAGGGGGGTTTCAGTGTTTGAAGAAACTAGCCTGGTGTGCAAAGGATAAATTTACACTTGTTGGTCTGTTGACTTTTGCCTTTGGCCCTCACTACTCCTAGAATGTGGCCCTCAGAAGACTGCCAAGAAAGGAATGTGCCCTCTGCCCATCTGAGAAATGTCCCCCACCCTTGCTCTGTGTGTAATGGAGGAGCACATAAGCCTGCAGCTGCATGAGAGGGTACCTTCTTGCGCTGGGGATAAAGTGGGCCTGATGTAAGACTATTTGAATTTTTGTTTGTTTTGACGGATAGGAATTCAGGCTAAAATCCTACACTTGTTAAGGGAGTCAGCAAAAGTGGACACAACTGAACTCATCTCTGAGTAAGCATGTATACGGCTGCAAGGTCAGTGTGTTATTTCAAATAAGTGCATCCTTTTATAGAGCTCCCATTTTAGAAGGAAAAACAGAAAGCAACTTCCCCCCTTCAAGCCAAGCAGACGCTGAGCTCTGAATCTCAAGGCTCAAAATAGAATCTGTTGTGGAAGAAGGAGGAGCATGTAGCAGTACTCCAGTTTTCCTAATTAATTTGAAATGAGAAATCAAATAGTTTGTGCCTACTGGGTATGAATAATTTTACTGCGTACATTTATGATCAATTAAATTAAACAACTTTCAAATCAAAATGGCATAAATTATCTACAATGGAATATTAAACTAATGATTTATTGGCAAGGCATCACTAATACATATGCTATTATAGATTTGCATGCTGTGTAAGGATATATCTCATCATGAACTGTGCTATCCTTTGACTTTTTAATGAAGATGCTTTTAATATCATTATGATTGCTACTCAACTTTTTTGTTATTTCCTAGATGTCAAATGCTTTTAAATAAGAGAATCTTGCCTCAATACTTAAACCACTTTCTAAAAATTAATTATGCTATTTTTATGTTGTGTTAATGCTGACACTGGGGGTGCCTGAAGTCAGTGGTGTGGGTCAGTGGACTAGCAAGACTAGTCCTGGTAATTTAGAGCGTTGAAGTACAGTGGTACCTCGGGTTAAGAACTTAATTCGTTCTGGAGGTCCGTTCTTAACCTGAAACTGTTCTTAACGTGAAGCACCACTTTAGCTAATGGGGCCCCCTGCTGCCGCCGCACCACTGTTGCACGATTTCTGTTCTCATCCTGAAGCAAAGTTCTATTTCTTGGTTAGCGAAGTCTGTAACCTGAAGTGTCTGTAACTTGAAGAGTCTGTAACCCGAGATACCACTTTGGCGTTTGCCTGTTCGTTTGAAAAATGTACAGGGGGAGAGAAAGGGTTAATATGCAAACCAATAGGAAAGCTGGAGGCAGAGCCTGTTGTTGTTTAGTCGTTTAGTCGTGTCCGACTCTTCCTGACCCCATGGACCAGAGCATGCCAGGCACTCCTGTCTTCCACTGCCTCCCGCAGTTTGGTCAAACTCATGCTGGTAGCTTCGAGAACACTGTCCAACCATCTCATCCTCTGTTGTCCCCTTCTCTTTGTGCCCTCCATCTTTCCCAACATCAGGGTCTTTTCCAGGGAGTCTTCCTGTATATAAAGACTGTATATAAAAAGGCGGAGCCTACCTGTATATAAAAAGTCTTAGCCCGAGGTTTGAGTTAGTTGTTGGTGGGTAGTTGGCTGGTTTTAGTGGGTTGGTTGGTTGGGAAAGGCAGTTGGAAAAGCAGTTGGCAGGCAGTTGGAAATGGAGAGACAGTTAGTGCAGTGGGTTCTTGTGTGAGGGGAGGTAGAAGAGATAGAGACAGGATAAAACAAGACTAAGAAGGTAGAGTAACAACGTTTGGAATGCAGTTAAAGTTTGTTTGTGTCTGAAATAAACTACACTCTTCTTTGTTAGTTTGAGAAGCTGACTGAGACTAAGTGATTTACCGGGGAGGACCTGGTTGGTGGCAGCGGATTAGTGGTGTACGGTTCAATAGTCCGTGAGATGACCAGGGCTCCGTACGAACGCCACAGCCACTGTATTACAGTATTAAAGCTTAGTGCCTCCTTCCCAAAGCCCAGGAAGCTTCTGCACGACTTAGGGAGGGAGGCATGACGATTTGACAGGGTACAAGAGCCCCCCTGCCACCTTCCCAAAGCCTACCCTCAGTTACCTGTGGCATGTGCATGTTTCTGTTATACATAGTGTCATTATCCTCAACCCAGGGACTTCGCAGTGTGTGGCAGTAAACTCTTATTGGGACAAAGCTTGGGCTGCTTCCTCGGGATGGAGGCAGGGATGAGACGATCAGTATCATGTCCTGAGTATTCATGCAGATATAATTTATTAATATACTAATATGACTAATTGACCAAGATTTCTTTTCTCAGCTGACATATTTTGGGAGCTTAGCGGAGGATTTAAAATCCTAATTGCACCGGCTATTCATAGGCTCCAATTACATTGGTACTTGTAGATGCTTCCCTGTTGTCCCTGTATGGGGAGGAAAAGGCTCCGCGTACACAAGTAACTGATTGGTAGAAGAGAGAACGGAGTTCCATATGCAGGGGTTTGGCCATATTTGGAAATAAAAGTCAGAGATGTAGCCATTGCCAAGTACAAAAATATGGCTATGATTCAAAACTGCCTCTTCAGAGTTGTGAGCTTGGCCAGGCTTCAAAAGGAACTTCACTGGTAGGGTAGATTATTTAAAAGAAAGAACACTGAGTGGTGGGAAGAAAATGTTTCTTGCAACCTCTGGCTATGTGGAACCATCTCATTTCATAGAATTCATAGAATTGTAGAGTTCGAAGGGATCCCAAGAGTTATCTAGTCATAACGGGGTGAAGAACATCAGACCTAGAGGCTCCATATGACCCTCCAGGCATCTATATCTGGTCCTCAATACTCTCACTCTTTCACTTCTTCACATCCCTAGTGATTTTGCTATTTAAAACTAGGCTAAGGTAAAATTTGCATTCATTGCTCCATCCATTTTTCTCCCTGACTTCACCCACCAGAAAGGAATAACAAGTTGAAAAACGAGTTTCCTACTCCTACGTTATCGTCTCACTTGAGAAATTACTAGATAATATTGTAAAGCACTTTGGATTTTTTTAATGATATAGCAGTATGTAAATATGTTTATGAATGAATTAATGAATTGGCATCGAGAGATTATGTTCTAGCTCAGATTTCACCCTGTCACCATGTGTATGATTTTGGGGAGTATGTAAGAGCACTGATGGAATCAAAATCTGAATAATATTGGAAGGCGTCACCAATGTTCTGACATCTCCACTCAGGGTGTTTCATCGTCACATTCAACTGCCTTGATCTGTGGGATCCCAGAGGTTTAAACAGGTGATCACATGTGTTGCAATAACACACAACCCAGCTGAGAAAAGGTGGCTGGTGGGAAGCAATGGTGTTGCATTTCAACAAGTCCTTCCAAAGCCATTCTAGGAAGTGTGGATGGTAAGAAATGGCAGAGAGGAACCTGCACTGAAGGACTTTTGCTCTAAAATACAAATAAAATGAGCAATAAACACTTGGCCCCTTTGAAGGGTTAAGGTGAGCAACAGATACTACCTCCCTACCAGCACCACAATGCCAATTAATTTAGTCCTTTCTGGGATTCTACCGACACGTTTGATGCAATGCAATATCCCCCTGCCAAAGATTATTTGCAACCACAAGGAGCAGTGATTAAGTGCTTCCTTTTTGGCAGTGAGGGGACATTTAGTCCTCCAGATTTCCCAACTTAATCCCTCCCATTTTTAATTATTCATTCCACCTCTTCCTTTTGCTGTTGAGAAGGCAAGGCTGACATTTTGGAGGTAAAGTGGATGTGCAATTTACTGCTTGCTACAGCCCTTGCAGCCCTGTTGCTCTGATTTTTCTTCATCTTGACTTTTTTTTTAACATGGACAGCTTTAGGTTTGGTAGCAATGATATATGGCTCTGATCCCCAACTTTGGCTCCTCACTCCATATCTGTGTGTAAGACGCACTTCCCATTTTCTGCCCTTTTTTCCAGCCCCCTTCTAAGAGAAGATGCAGCCATTAAGCTGTCATTTTTTATTGTTCTGCTGCAGCAGTGATTGTGTTTTACAGCACTTCTCCATTGTTTTCAGCTTTGTATCTTGATAACAGGTGCTCCTCCCTACTTCATGAGCTCCTTGTTATGAACCAGAATTGCAGCACATTCATATTGATAAAATCTCTGGGGAAAGCCAAAGGAAATGGCATGTTTATCTTCAGTGGGGCGCATTCACTGTCTTCTAATGAGGAAAAGCAAGCTTCTATGAAACACTTTTCTATGCAGAAGAGAGTCCCACCTGCTCCTGTTAGGTTTATATACCCTGTAAATAACAGAGGATCACCACAGCCATCTTGATTCAGTCAAGATAAGAATTTTTCAGCCCTGCCCCAGGGGTTTGCGGGGAACATTTCCTTAATTTTTCTGGAAGTAGCTTTCATCACACACTTCATACTTTTTATTTCTCTCTGACCTTATTTTTTATTACGATCACCCACACCCAGAAGTATACAGTGGTACCTCTGGATGCAAACGGGATCCGTTCCGGAGCCCCGTTTGCATCATGAGCAGAATGCAACCCGTGTCTGCGCGTGCACGGGTCACGATTTGCTGCGTCTGCGCATGCGCATGATGTCATTTTGAGCATCTGAGCATTCGCAAGTGGCGAAACCCAAAAGTAGCCGGTTCCGTTACTTCTGGGTCGCCGCGGGACGCAACCTGAAAATGTTCAACCTGAAGTGACTTTAATCCGAGATATGACTGTTTGTATCGGCACCTCCAGGACAACATGCTTAAATGTGCTAGCCTTGAGTCTCTTCGCCATTCTTATTTGTTTTTACATTGAGTGTTTTCCCTGTGCTGGAATGTATAATTGAACTCCAAAAGTGCTTCTTGCTCACCTGGCTGGACTTTGCAGAGGGGCAGAGTTTCTGCATGAAAAAACTAGCCTACTGTACAAAGATAACATTTGCATTCCTTGTCCCGCCTGCTTTTACCTCTGGCCATGCCCACCACTAGCATGTGGTCTTGTGGACTTGTAGTCTAATGTGCACGGATCCTCAGCCCTCTTCTGACATGATCTGGATTCTTGAGGAGTCAGCAGGATGCATCACTGCACATTCAACATTGTAGTCCTACTCACAGTGACCCCTTCCTCAGGAGCAAGGGAAATTGACCACAACTTGATTGATTCCCAATGTAGGTAGGATTTAGCTTAGGCCAGGGGCCAGCAAACTTTTTTAGGAGGGGTCCGGTTCACTGTCCCTCAGACCTTGTGGCGGGCCAGACTGCACGTGCGCGGCGGAGAGGGGCTTCTCTCTCTTTCCCCCAGCGCCTCCCCTCCCCCTACTTTCCTACTTCCTCTGCCGCTCTGCCTGTGGTTGGGAGCCAGTGGGGGTGGCAGTGCTTCTCCTTTCTGGGCCAGCTTTCCTGTGTGCCAGGTATGGGGTTAGCAGGCGCGCCAAGCTCCAGCCAAAGCCCTGTGATGTGCCCGTCACGATGCTCACAGCACAGCCATGGACTCAGAGGCGGGCGGGCGGGTGGTGAGTCTGGGCCACACCTCAGCACATGGGTGGCGAGGCTTTGGATTGGCTGGCACCAATCAAAGCTCAGCTCCCTTCCTCCGCAGGGCGGGGAGAAGCCAGGAGGAGGGAGGATACACCGATGTGGTGTGTGTGAGGGAGGGAGGGGGGAAATGTCAAAAAATGGCGCGCCCCCAAAAAATGGCAAAAAAAGGTGCAACACGAATGATCATGCTGATCCAAGCGGCAATTCCAGGACTGTCTGCGGGCCGGATCCAGAGAGCAATTGGGCCTGGTTAAAACTACTGGTTAAAACTTATTTTTTCCCCAGCCGGTTTGGCTCCTTTAACACTCTTAGACACCTTTCATTCTACCTGGAAAGCTTCCCTGTTTGAAAAGATAAGAAGCTTGGGATTCTCCCCGCAGATCTTGATAGCGGCAGGATATGAGAGAGCCAGAAGTCAAGTGCTTCAACGCATTAGGGACATAGAGCTGCAATGTCATATGGGCAAAATGGATAAACATGCCACAATTAGAGACTTTGGGAGAGGGTTCTCACCCGCAAATTATCTGGCTGATTTACAAATACCTAAGTACAGACACTCCTTTAGCCTGGCCAGATTTAACGTTCTGCCCTCTGCCCTGCTGCTAGGCAGATATGAGGGCAAACCATATGAGTCACGTGTTTGCCCATGTGGCTCATCGGAAGTGGAAACAAATCTGCATGTATTGCTGCACTGTAGTTACTACGAGGATCTACGCCTGACCTTTATTGCCCCAGTTCTACAAAAGCTTAAAAATGAACCAGAACTCCAACGTATGAGAGCCTTGGTAGAAGATAAGGTTCCTGAAACTACAATCAATGTTGCCAAATTCTGTGTAGCCGCTATTAGGCGCAGGAAACAAGAGCTTTCCAATGCCAATATGCAGGCGAAGGTAAATACTTAATTTTATTTATGCTGTCTAATTTTAAATTGCTGTTATGGCCTAATCTGTATTGAAATTGTCCTTTGTTTTTTTCCGGTGTTATGCTTTGCTGACAAGCTGTACGAGTTAATCTGGTCTGTGACCGTTTAATAAAATTTGATTTGATTTGATTGGGCCTGATCCGGCCCACGACCCTTAGTTTACCGACCCATGGCTTAGGCATTGGGTGTGTATGCCTTCCAGCCTCCTGGTGGAGGACTGAGGCATGGCAGAGTCAATCATGGAAGTTATGGGTCCATCGCTTGACACAGGCCTACATGGATGGCCCTCCATTGAAGGGAGCTTTATGGCCTTTTAAACCCAAGGGGTAGATCGGAGTAAAGCCTGCTCCACTCCAAGCCCCAACCCATGGACTGGCCTGATAAGCTGGAATTCAAAATTGGGACTAGTGGGACTCCTGCCCTTCTCCATGGCCGACACGGGGATTTCCCAACTGTTGGCAACTCAGCCCAGCATTGCTCCTGGGTGTCAGGCCAGTCGTGACAGGCCGCAACTGCCACCCACCCCAGGACTGGGTAAGCAGCCATTATACATGCATCTGAGACTCCATGCACACAACAGCACACATGATCAGGTTTTATACCCTAGGACATAGGTAACATTTCTATTCCCTTTGCATTTTGCATTATCATTTGCTGCATGATTTAAAAGTCCATGCCGACGGCATCACCTGTGGCTGTTGCTGATCCAGACCCAGCTGGGCTTGATCTGGGTCACAGCTGCTTCAAGGAGGGCATTTGCAGGGTGAAAAAAGAAACAGCTTTAAAGAAATGCTGTGTTATACTTAGCAATATTCTTAGGTTTCATTTATCCACCGGCACACGAACAACCATCTGATGCCTTGCTGTGCCCCTTCCAATGACATTTGACTCTTGGCTGATCATTATGTCAAACAAACCTTAATAGAATGAATAATTTAGAGGAGTGTAATTTGCCCTTGGTTCTATAACTTACTGTCAATTTGTGATAATGATTCAAAAAAGAAAAAAAAAGGGGGGGAACACCAGTGTTCAAAATGGAACAAAATGATAGGAAGGGATGTTTGGCTCTAAGATGTCACACTGGTCCCCTTTTCTGAAGACAGAACATAAAATTTAAGAGTCCTTTGATTTGTTAAATGGTGTCAGACAAAAGAAAAGCTTTCACTGCCTGGCATTTCCAGACCTTTTCAATCTGCTGCAGAAGAGCAGCATAAAATTGCACTGAGAGATCATTGCGGCAATTATGTCCTTGTGGACATAGATATGCATAGGACTTGGCACGTTTTGATACATGCTGCTCTAAGCTACATTTGCATTTCGTATTATGAATAGGTAGGTATATATCTATATATCATGACCTTTGGGAAGCAACCAAACTCCCCCTCATTCTTTCTCAGAAGCAACACAGAAATTAGAGTCCTTGTTGAACAACCAGTTTAAAATGGTGGGTAGCTAGTTCACTGAGGAGGTGTGTGGGGAGGATATACATTTTAGATGCCTTTATCTTTACAAAAAAACAAAAACAAAACATGTTTGGAAAGTTGCTAGGGCCCCAGTGCCCCGAAAGAGTCCGCCATTGATATGTGTTCTGTGTCCTCTTTAGGAATGGAAAGGTTTGTGAGAAACTAGCATTGACATTCCCTACAATGCATCTAAAAAGTTGTTACATTCTGTCACAGCTTAAAATTAGCCACTGTTTCTTTAATACAAAAGGAAATAGGTCAACATGAGTCAGCGGCCTACAATGAATCAGCAAAGCCTGCATGAATCATGCAACCTTTTACCTACATATGTCTTTATATAGAGAGTGGTCATTGATTGTGTGTTGGGTTGGTTGCTGGTTGCGTTTGACATGTATAAAGCTGTCGGTCATAGTTGGAGAAGACTTTTTAGAATAAAAGCAGCATTCTGCAAAGTACTCTTTCTCAAGGACTCTTTGTACCGACTAGGGTCTGAGGACCAGGCAAAGGAGGTCAGAACCTTTTCCTTTTCAAACACTGACACATTCTCCCTCTTTTCCCACCCCCAGTTTCTTTCCCCAGCAGTTAGCATTCTGTGTTCACAGAGCATCCTCAGTCCTAATTCAGCCATTTTGGGGGATTTCTCCATCCATTTGTTGTTTTACCCCCAAATATTTTTTGTACTTCTGAAAAACTCCCGATAACCTCCCCTCTTGTCTGTGAAGGTGTGACATTTTAGCTACAGAAGAACAGGCATTCAGCAATTGAAGCACTTGGATAGACAGGATCATTGCTGTACCCCTGGTTATTTTGCTGTCCTGTTTATTTACTTGGGCATACAGTGGTATCTTGGGTTACAGACGCTTCAGGTTACAGACACTTCAGGTTACAGACTCCGCTAACCCTGAAATAGTACTTCGGGTTAAGAATTTTGCTTCAGGATGAGAACAGAAATTGGGCGGTGGCAGCAGGAGGCCCCATTAGCTAAAGTGGTACTTCAGGTTAAGAAGAGTTTCAGGTTAAGAACGAACCCCAGAGCGAATTAAGTTCTTAACCTGAGGTACCCCTGTACTTCCAGTGAGGCAGTTCTGCAAATGGAAGCAGCTATGAGAAGGAAAGTAACTGCAGCATAGGCCTGCCTTGGGTTTTTACACATTTCAAACGTCCTGGGCTGTTCCCGAAGATCCTTTTAGCTCTGATAGCATGTACTTAAACCTGTGGCTTTCTGCATGAAAGGCACACACTCTCCCACTGAGCTCTGCATATAACTTCTCAACATTTCACAGACAAAACTAGAAACATCTATGGGTGGGTGAAACTGATGCGCCATCGCTGGAGGAAAAAACTTAAACCCCATAGCAGAGTTCCTAAAAAATAGACCAGAGGCAATTGTGCTTTATCCTGCGGAGGTTTCACTGGTACTGAAGGCAAATGAGCATAAATGGTCACAGATCCAAAACATTCAGGATTGGCACAGTCCATAAAAAATCCAGTTGCAGCACTTACAATACTTATAAGAAGACTATAATATAGGTTCATCCTGTTAATTGAGCAGTCATTCTGATTTGTTTGGAGAGAGGTTGTACAATAACAAACATCCTGATTTACTTGCAGGGTGTTTATACCATTTGTTATACCATTAACCATTTGTTCCATTGCACACTTTTCAGGATGCTTCCCTCTCACTTTACTAACCACTAAAAGCTTTCTTTCTTTCTTTCTTTCTTTCTTTCTTTCTTTCTTTCTTTCTTTCTTTCTTTCCGGAAGTGGATTTGTTGCATCTAGGTGCATATTTTAATTGCGCAAACTTCAGATTCTGGTCCCTGATAACAAATTCACATCCTAGAGATTTGTAAGTATCCTTAACCTGCAGTATAAGTTACGAGTTCATCCAATAAGTTAATTATATGTGCCTTGCCTGGTGGTTCTTGCTAGATGCCACAGTTAAAAAACATTCTCCTAAGATCCCAACTGTCAATATGGCAGTTTTTATTGATAATGTCTTTCTATGGAATATGTCAGTCCTAGCCTAGAGCAATTTTTGGTTTGAGCTTCAATGGCCTTTGTTGGCTAACAGAGTGCATTATGGTAATGTAATTCATATATTGGTTTCCCGGAATCCTGTTCATTGTGTGGAAACTTGGCCATCCAATCTGTGGCTCATGCAGCACGACTCTCAAGATTTATGCAGTTTATTGATCTTCATCAAACAGACTGTATTTTCAGACCAACCTTCCTGCAAATTCTTGAAGATGAGATTAGCTTTGTGCACAAAGAATAATCCTATTAAATGTGATGAGGAGAGGAAATATGAGGTGCAGTTGGGAGGACCCAGCTGTAGAGTTGAAAAGGGCCACGAGGATAATCTTGAACAACCTCCTGCAATGCAGGATTTTTTTTTGCCCAGCATGGGACTCAAACCCACAACCCTCAGATTAAGAGTCTCATGCTCTACATACTGAGCTATCCAAGGTCTGATGCTACATATATCCATTCCCTAACAGTAATGCTTCTGCGCATGCAGTGGCGTAGCGTGGGTTGTCAGCACCCGGGGCAAGGCAAGTAATTTGCGCCCCCTAACCCGTGGATTTGCGCCCCCTAACCCGTGGATTTGCCCTAACCCCAGATGTTGCGCCCGGTGCGGCCGGCCCCCCCTGCACCCCCCATGCTACGCCACTGTGTGCATGCATCCAACCAGCCATAAAATGAGACCTCATCGTGTGATTCTGGGCTCATTGCTTCCAGAGATGGGAGTGTCCACTTCACTCAAACCTTCCTGCATTGTGTGAGAAGATCTGAATACGACTTCTAAATACATTTGCTGAACACACTCCACACAGCCAGGAAAATTTAATAATGCACAGTACCCAATCACAGGGAAGCTTCTATTCATGTTCAGCTGAACATGCACAGAAACTCCCTTCAGACCTTCCTATTCACTGTGGGTAGGTGATTCCTCTGTCTAGAGGACAGGCTAGTTGCTGGTTCTGGATGGGGTTGCACTCCCTCTGAAGGAGCAGGTGTGTAGTTTGGGGGTTATTTCTGGATACATGTTTGTCACGAGAGGCCAAAGTGATCTCTGCAGCTAGTAGTACTTGCCAGACTCTGGCACACCAGCTATGGTCATATGTGGATCAGGATAGCCTGGCTAGTGTCATCCATTCATTGGTGATCTTGTCTGTATTATTTCAATGTGCTGTATGTGGAACTGCTGTATGTGGATATTGCAACTCTGCTAAAACATCTGCA
This sequence comes from Podarcis filfolensis, assembly GCF_964270895.1. Taxonomy (NCBI): domain Eukaryota; kingdom Metazoa; phylum Chordata; class Lepidosauria; order Squamata; family Lacertidae; genus Podarcis; species Podarcis filfolensis. The sequence continues at coordinate 26,061,848 of NC_139604.1, read as the reverse complement.
TTGGTTGCCTATGTGTTACTGAGCCAGGTTCAAGGCTGGTGTGTTGATATGCAAAGCCCATAACTGTTCAGACTGAACAACTGATGTCTATGATTCCTTATGGACCACCTGAGTCCTTACATCTTTGTGGGAAGTGATCATCCTGGGTGATTGTTATTCAGATAATATTAGAGGCTAATTGTTCATTAATGAACATGACAAAAGAGCTGAATATTATTAGTGGAAATGGGAAAATGCTAACTTTTTACTCTAACAGGGTGCATCTATAAAATAATATGCACATATACTGGCTAAGAGCAGCATAGTTTAAGCTTTTATGGTTTTATGACTGAAGCTTCTTTGACACCTTTTAAAATGAATGTAAATATATTCAGACTATTTATATGTTCTGCCATTGTCTGCAAGAATGCAATTGTGGACTGTCAGTGCATTATAAAAAGTGATGGTGTTTCTATTGCAAATTGTGCTCTATCCAATAAAACACACACATTTAAATGAAGGTAGTTGTACGGTAGGAGGGGGGGATTGCAAATTTTTATGTCCCTGAGGGGCAATAATGCATGAGGTACAGTACCTGCAATTTGTCTTTCAAACCCAAATTGGAATTACACTATATTGTACTTCAACATTACATTAATAGTGATTTAGAATCCCACCAGTAATAGATCTTCTATAAAGGCTGGACCCTGGTGATACATAACTATCTTTGATATATAAAAGTTAGCTGAATTAATTTTAGATACAGAAAGTTTAGGAAGTTGCTTCCGGAATTCAAGTGTATGGAAGGAACTCTGTGAGAGAGAAAGTGGTGAAGACCACTCCAGAGCCGGCTTGAGCTGGACTTTCCCCTCACAGGGCCTTCTACTATGAACTGTCCTTTGGTAGTTATTCCAGAAGAAAGAGGAAGGCAGGTGAAGACCATCTCAGAGCCTACTCCAGCTGGAGTATCCCCATAAGCAATATCAACAAGTAGGCAATATCCACAGCATACATTGGAGGCGCTAGTATAAAAGAGCTCACACTTGCTCACACCTAAACCTTGTCGTGGGCTTGCACGTTCCTATGACCCTGGAGAGAGAAGCCATCGGGAGTCTCGTACTCCCAGCAGGGTCACCCAAGGCTGTAAGGTCAAAGGGCAGGAGCTAGACAAAGTATGATCCAAGAAGTCCTCAACGGCAGAACAGGCGGATGATAACAAGTGGTATGTTCCAATGGCTGTGAAGGCAGATGAAGACTGGAGCAGATAAGAATCTACCAGTCATTGTAATACTCATGCCATCGGACTAGAGCCTTACTGCGAAGACTGTGCATTGGTCAGCGTGCACTGATCTACACACACAAAACAAATTAACACAAAGTTATCTTCTAAAAACCCAACCCAAACCCCAAAAGTCCCATGACAATCGGCAAATGGTAGCGGGGGCAGGACCATGAAATCTGGAAGCCCCTAGGCATGAATCGACACATGGGTGGTGGATACAGATTCCATCGCTCTGACTCAAGGCAGTTGAGCAGCTCGGTAGCAGTATCCATGACTGAGCAGCCCTATTTAGGATCCACTCTGCTCACCCCAAAAAGGGGAAGGGGCTAGAAAAGCTGCCCTAAACATAGTCTGCCTCCCTTTCCCCCTGACTGGATTACCGTGTCCAGTGGGGTCACCACCCAGTGGTCGTAAAAGACAATTGAACTTTGGAACATGGAATATATGGACAGAGCTACAGTTCCCTGTGTGGTTGAACTATCAATCTCTCTTCCCAGGGAACTCTGAGTTCTTAAGCTGACTGTTTGCCTCCTTGAGTGCCTTAGGTAGAAATGTGAGATATAAATTGAAATAAATAAGTTAATGCTCATTAATTTACACAAGTAGCTGGGCTTATTTCTAAAATGAAGGGATAGCTGTAAGTTACAAACATAGATGGCAGCACTGTTCAGCTCTATAAGGAAGACTTCAATTCACACATGCCCATGATTGATTGAATGGAATATTTACAACAGTTCACCAGAGCCCAAAATTATACCAGAGGAATTATCAGTTAAAGATTCATTTCTAAAAAATAAAAAATAACTTCAGGAAGGAAATAGAGTGAAAAATTAGTTTCTTAAGAATGACATGATCTATGCACCCATCGTCATCCACTTCTACCCATAAGATTTGCCTTTGATATTGGCTTCGTTATATACTGTATGCATAATAAACATCAGCAATCTTTTGCACAAAAATAATTTGATAAAATAAAAACAAATAATCTGAAACACTTTAATCTTCATTAGGTAGTCATGTTGGAAACAACCCCCCGCCCAATTTATGCACAGCTACCAACAGAACTTTCTACAGTACCTTATGAATATCATGTGTTATTTAATGAATTAAAGTCATGATACTTCCTTGACTGCTTCTTGTGAAAGGGCAAGATTGTTCCATTTTATCAGCACAGTGAAAATAAACACTGTCTTTCAAGTGTTCTCTTGTCTTGGGTGGTGGTGGTTTTTATCTTCTATGGCAACATTTTGCAAATTCATGGAGGTCTGGTCTCTCAGTAGCTATTGGCTGCAACGGTTAATGCAACCTTCATGTGCAAAAGCAGCACACCTCTTGGTAAGCAACATGGTATGGCTCTCACCATCTTGCTCTGTTAGTGAGCATGGTCATATATGTCAGGTATAGGGCAAGTGGGTTTGACATGGCCAGAACAACCTTATGGACCAAATGGTCTCATGTTCCTAAATAAGCCTATAGGCCAAAAGTTTCCTACTGCTGGTAGCAGTCCCACTTATATCTGGCAGCTCTAAATGCTACTATGGTTAATAGAAGGGAGCTGACTCAGGTTTGTCTCTTCTGTTTAAGACATTGTATTATGGGTTTCCACATATCCGTATCTGGAAAACCTAATATGACAGCTTTTACTCATGTGACGGTCATCGCTCAGCCAGTGCTATGTTGCAAGGATGGCAGCCGTAAGTGGCCCTTTATAACATGGATGCAGGAAGGAAACAGAGTTGATCGCTGCTGTTAACAACATACATTCCAATGTGGTGAGTGGTTAAGAGCGGTAGACTCATAATCTGGGGAACCGGGTTCGCGTCTCCGCTCCTCCACATGCAGCTGCTGGGTGACCTTGGGCTAGTCACACTTCTCTGAAGTCTCTCAGCCCCACTCACCTCACAGAGTGTTTGTTGTGGGGGAGGAAGGGAAAGGAGATTGTTAGCCGCTTTGAAACTCCTTCAGGTAGTGATAAAGCGGGATATCAAATCCAAACTCCTCTTCTTCTTCTCTAGCATGATTAAGAGCTTCCTTCTTTAAACACCAATATATTTTTGTTTCCAAGTTATAGCTCTGGGCTAACATGAGCCTGTAGAAGCATTCTGAATGGATGTTTTAGGTCAGGGGTTAGGAACTTGAGGCCTGGAGGCTGAACAAAACCCTCTATGCCTCTTTATTTGGCCCTTGGGGCTCAACCCAGACGACATTCCCTTCCAAGCCACACCTCTCACTGGCTCTTCTTCATACCTCCTTGAGTGCTTTTGGCTGGATGGAATGTGTCCTTGAACTCTGATCATGTCTCTTCCTTACCTGGGTGAAGGATAGGGGGTGCATGAGCACCTAAAGGCCAAGCCATCTGCATCATGGTAGTCATATTAATTACCCAGCCCAATATTGCATCTGGCCCCACACACCTCTGTCGTGTACCTCCCCAAATAAGATCCCCAGGAATGTGGCCCTCAGCTTGAAAAAGTATCCCAACCCCAATTATAGCTGTTTGACAATATAATGCATAATGGTGCTAAGTTTGGAAAGCCCCCTAACACTCAGTGGCGTAGCGTGGGGGGTGCAGGGGGGCCCGGCCGCACCGGGCGCAACATCTGGGGGTTAGGGTTAGGGGGCGCAAATCCACGGGTTGGGGGCGCAAATCCACGGGCTAGGGGGCGCAAATTACTTGCCTTGCCCCGGGTGCTGACAACCCACGCTACGCCACTGCTAACACTGATCAGGTCAGAATAAGGATAAGGAATCTGGAACTACAGTCCACTCCTCTATTTCCACAAATGTTTCTGCCTTATTTGAAAAGCCTGAAGAACTCAGCACGTGGGAAGAAATCTGTGCCGTTGTTTCCAAATCGTCTCTGGATTAAATAGCGGCAGCTACTGCCTGCCTATTCATCGTTTTATTTTAGCAAATCAATCCTGATAGCATACCAGGTCACATCACCAATAAATATTCATCAACTCTGGGGTTTGCTTTGGAGCCTCAGTGGTTTCCACACATCAAAAAACACCCCTTTCCCTCTAAATTAGATCTAAAAATAATTTGTATACACTATAAATATTTTTAAGATTCAAACAGGATATATGAGTTAATCAATGCTAGTTCAGTTGTCAGCTGTGATATATACAGAGCACATTTAATGCTGAATGGCTACACGATGATGTGACATTACAAGACGAAGTACCAGGCCATACCTGGGGTGTATTATCATTAATCTCAGATTGCCACTCCAGAGGAATACTTAACTACAAACTTTTCTTTTCCATGAAATGAATGCATGCTCCTTCCTTTAGCCTACATCTCTTGTTTCCCTCTTGTGACAGTTACTATCCTAGAAGCATACATCAGGAATTGTCGGTTGGGCACCCATAGGCATGCCAAATGCTTGGGCACAGAGTATTAATGCATGAATTTGTGCCTGGAGAGAGTGGGGCAAAAGCTAAGTGTTGATAAGTCCAAACTCATGCAGGTCGTCTATCCATGCAGAGAAGGCTCCTCCTATGAATCTTCCTCTATATCACATGGACTGCTGGGGGTGGGGGAGGCAGCAATCAGAATATAGTGAAGAAAGACTCTCCTCCCTGGAAGAGAGGGGAGTGGTTGTGGGCGGGAGCCCGAGCTCCGCCCCTAGCAGGGGGCGATAGCCCCCTGCTTCCCTCCCTCACCTGGCTGGCGCCACACCCCTCGGCAGGCACCCAACCAGGTGCCTCCGAAGGGGCGTTACAGCAGCCTATATGCTGCGGCGCCAGCCCCTCCTCGGCCTCAGTCTCCTCTTCATCGTCCCGTCGCGAGTCACCCACCCTCCACTCCCTTTGAGCTCAGGGTCTTAGTTCCTTGGCCTTGCTATGGACCTTAGGTTGGTTGCCCTGGTTGTCCAGGGGGCCTGGTAGGAATTTTTCCATTTGGCATTAGGCTTTTTGGTTTTTTCGCCTACCTTGTAGCAATCATCACAATTTTTGTGGTATTGGTGGGTAGGTTAGGCATTGGAAAAATGTGTTGTCGTGTTGAAGAGCTAGGTGTGGCCATCGCCTATGCCTTCAATATTTTGGGTATTCCGTTAAAGGAATCTGGCGGTCGTGTATTCTGTCTGATGCCTGCTTGGCGGGAGGCCATGGCACGACCCTCGGTGACATCAGGGGACAGCCTATAGTTGGATTAGCATCAACAGGCTCCACCTACTGGTGAATAAACCCCCCTTGTTTTAGACATCCAACGCCTAAGCCAATACCTTTTCACTGCTGTAATCAATAAAATTGTGGCCTTTTCTTGCCCATTAACCTTATATCTCGTGTCCTTGTGTATTCATTCCACATTGCGGGGGTCGGGTCCTCAAACCACAAACTTGGGTAGTGAACAAGCCCACTCTGTCCCCTGCATGGGATTGTAGTCACATGAGGTGAGAACACCTACAAGGGACTAGTAATAAGCTTGTGAGGGGAATGCTTGGAAAGAGATCTAGGTTGGCAGCAGTGTTAGGAGCCTTGTTCATCCTGCATACTTAGACAATGCTTTGTGACACATCCTAACATAGAATCATAGAATTGTAGAGTTGGAACGAAACCCAAGAGCCATCTAGTCCAACCCCCTCCAATGCAGGAATCTCAACTAAAGCATCCATGACAGATCCAACCTCTGCTTAAAAACCTTCAAGAAAGGAGAGCCCATAACCTCCTGAGGGAACTCATTCCACTGTTGAACAGCTCTTACTGTCAGAATCTCCTTTCTTGTAACTTGAAGCCATTGGTTGGAGTCTTATCCTAAAGAGCAGGAGAAAACAAGCTTGTCCCCTCTTCCATGTGACAGCTCTTAAGATATTTGAAGATGGCTGTCATATGTCCTCTTGGTCTCCTCTTTTCCAGGCTAAACATTCACAGCTCCTTCAACCGTTCCTCATAAGGCTTGGTTTCCAGACCCTTGATCATCTTTGTTGCCCTCCTCTAGTCACTGCCACCACACCCCCCCCATGGCAAATGCTCATCCCCCAAACAAGAACTAAAATGTGCATAGCATAGGAAAACATCCTAATGACAAAGGTGTACCTGGTACCTTCTAGGTGTTCCTGACTACAGCTCCCATCAGACACAGCCAGCATGGTTGATGCTGGCTGGTGGTTATGAGAGTTGTAGTCCAACACATATGCAGGGAGGATATGTTGGCGTGGCATAATGCTTTGTCTTGTAGCATTTCTCTGAGTAACCCCCATGCCCACCTGCCACCTTGGGATAAGTAAAATAATACAATGAGTTTGCCCACTGCCTTAAAAGATTAATGTGCAAAGCTGGTCTCAGTACTGAACAAATGTCAAGCATAAGGGCATTATGTGAAGCAGTGGTTTCAGAAGATCAAAATACTTGGGTGGGATGAGCAAACAGTAAATGTAGTAGCAAAGGTTGCAGAAAGCAATCAGGGATGCATGGTTTGCCTGGTGATTTGATTCTCCCAGCAGAGATTCGTAAAAATTCTTGCTGGCTTTACAACTGAAATCATGCAAATATTAAAGGATTGAGGCAACACCTTGTTTTTAAATGTACTGTAATGACATGTTCTTTAACAAAATCAGCTTCTTTGGAGTGAGCTGTTTCTTGGTCATACAGAAATGGGATAGAATCTCTCTTTCTCTCTATATCTTTTGATGTAAAAGCAGGTTATATTGAGGCATATCATTGAGATTCATGCACAATCCTTTGTTGTACTTCTGAAATTAACAAATGTGCTTGTGTGTTCATATAATACATCATGCCAGACTTTCCAGTGCTAATGTTCTGTAACTGGGCAGCTGTATTTTATCCCTGCCTAGTCCCACCTAGGGACGCGGGTGGCGCTGTGGGTTAAACCACAGAGCCTAGGACTTGCCGATCAGAAGGTTGGCGCTTCAAATCCCGAGCTCCCGTTGCTCGGTCCCTGCTCCTGCCAACCTAGCAGTTCGAAAGCACGTCAAAGTGCATGTAGATAAATAGGTACCGCTCCAGCGGGAAGGTAAACAGCGTTTCCGTGCGCTGCTCGGGTTTGCCAGAAGCGGCTTAGTCATGCTGGCCACATGACGCGGAAGCTGTACACCGCCTCCCTCAGCCAATAAAGTGAGATGAGCACCGCAACCCCAGAGTCGGTCACGACTGGACCTCGTGGTCAGGGGTCCTTTTACCTTTACTAGTTCACCTAAAGCAGGGATGGGGAACCTGTGCCCCCCCTCTGCGTTATTAGACCACAACTCTCATCATCCCTGAACACTGGCTGATGGGAGTTTGAGTCCTTCAATGCCTGGTGGGTCACAGGTTTCCTATCTCTGAAATATTTCATTGTATATGAATGGAAGGTTGCTGTTGGGGATCATTGTTCCTCACATTTGTTTCCAATGAAAAGAGCTGGCGCATGGTTAACTCAACACATTTTGCTGACTGGGGTGTAGCAGCAAATGGTGTCCTCCCTAGTCAAGCTGCATAGTATAAAAGCAGACAGAAAATATGACAAGCACTTCTCCAACAACTTTCTTGCAGTAAAAATAACAGCAGTCACAAATTCAGCTAGCGCCTTTGAGGGTCTCCCTTAGAAACCAAGTGAGATATAGCAGAAGAAGCTCAGAGAAAATCCTCGGAGACAAAGAATCCTATTGGTGGTGGTGGTGGTGACTGTAAGGCCCGAAGTGACCTCCGTTTCCTCACAGTCATACCTTCTGCTTCTTGCTTCATGCCAAAGGGTGTCATTATCCTTTCACATTAGTCTAAGGGCGATGCTGGAAGTCAATTTGGAAGAGGTAAAAAAGGTGTTCCCTAAAAACGTTCACCTGAGTGATTTCTTCTTAGATCTATAGTATATTTAGTCCTGCTTGAGGTGCTCTTTATTCTAAGCATTTCACCCATGTCTTAATGTAAAAAGGAGCTTTGTCCCCAGAGTCGCTTAATGCTATCCATATGTTAACAGATGTTTCTAAGAACCATCATTAATTTCACTTCTGTTCCCTAATTCTTAAGAAGTCCATTTAACAAGCTGAATTCCTGCTGTATGTTTTAGATAGATAGATAGATCTTCATTGCTTCTCTCTCTCTCTTTCCACCCTTCCCTCAGGTTTCCCAAGCGCCTTCCAGGATGACATGCATTTTAATTTAGTTATGAGGCTCCTACAGAGAAGCAAACGGAATGTCAGCAAAACGTTTTTCTCTAGACGTGTTAAGCAGCTAGTCCAAAGAGATGAAGATCATTCCCAATGGAAAAGTTAGCCTGGAGGGGCTGGTCTTTTAGCTGCCCAATACAATTCCATCGGTGGCGAATGCAGCAAACAACATGACTGCTCACTTGTCCATCATTTATGGCGATGGACCCATGACTCATCCCTGGCGAAAGAGTCATGATCTAAACTACCTGATTTTAGCAGCTGATTAATCTATTCTGAAACAGGGAAGTGAAAGAAAAAGCCATCAGCTCCATCAATAAAACATTGTCCACTGGAAATATTTTCGCCAGCCTAAGCAGTGTTATGCAAAACTGTGCCTTTTGTGAAATACATAAAAGCAACCACCTGTCATTTGGTATTAGTTAGTTAGCGTTTGTCAGACACTTAAACAAAACACATTGTTCCAATACGACTGGAATATTTAGATGGGTTCTGGCAACGTTTGAAGTGATGGCATCTTTGATAGAAATTCTCTTTATTACTCAGAGTCCTACTTCCTACCCACCCACATTTTCTTCCCCTTTGGGCAACCTTCTTGTGCGAAGAGGTTGATTTATCTTTGTTTTCAGTTTCAGCCTGTCATCTACGAGTCTGTTGAGCAGTTCTTGATACTTGCTTGTTTGCTCCCCCCGCCCATTTATATTCTGCCTTTCTTCCACCATACAACCCAGGGCAGTGTCCAATGTAGGCCCCATGTGATTACCCACCCAAGCAGTGACTGGATTCAGATACCCTTCAGTTGGTTTCTGTATATGGAACAGGAAGAGTAACTATCCTTTTACACCCCCCTTTTCTTTTTCTAAAAATACACATAATAAACAATCTCCATATACCCCACCCCTCAAGAAACATTTCATGCCTATACAGTGTAAATAATACAGGAAAACATACAGTAAATAGTTTAGATCTGATTACTTCAGTTAGGGGTATTCTACTCTCTGTCTTAACAGATTGGTGGCAAGGAGGCAACACTATCCTTTACAGTGTACTAAATAAACATGTACCATATAATTTCAAAATTATCTTCTTTTTTGTTCCCAAGCACTCTAAGCTGCTTTGTTAGCTTCTCCATAAAGGCTATATTCCATATGATATGTATTGTCCATGTTTGAGGCAGGCATGACTGGTGAATACATGGTTGTTTATAAAGGCCTTTGACCTATTATTTCCTCATTTTAATTAATTTTAAATTTAATTAATTAAAATTTAAATAATTTTATTTAATTTTAATTCTAATGACTGCTTTGTAATCATTACCATGGTCATGGGTTATTTATGCTCATGTTCTGTGATTTGGGTTGAATTAAGGATTGTTTTATATTTTATTAAAGTTGTTCTCTTACACACACACACACACACACACACACACAATGTGTTACAGATGAATAGTAAGAGCCAACTTCTCATTCTCTAGAAGTTCATTCTGAATTTCTCTCTCTCTCAAAATGATCACCATTGGGTGATTCATGTTTTCATTAGCATCTTTTTATGGATAAATATCAGGAACTCAAATGAAACCACATCCGATTTCACCACAGGAATATAAAATGAATTGTCACCTTTCATTCCTGGAACAAATAAAGATGGCAATGGATGAGCAACAGTCTCTGCAATATTAATTCTCCCCGCTATGCCTATAAATAAAACACCATCTTATTTGTGGGATTTCAGCATAGGTTTCCCCATCTGTAATGGAGGTGAGTTTGCATGTGTGTAAAACTAGTGATTCACAGGTGTTCATAATACTGTTGCATCTTACCCCAACCTCTGAGAGGTGTGAAATTCCAGGGGTTTGTGGTTTCTTTTGGGAAATGAAGCACAGTGATGAGAAATGAGACTGTTGCGTCTTTATTATATATATGTGCTATATATACAACCTGAGCCTATGATAGAGGGGTTCACAGCATTGACACCCCAAAGGGTCTTGTTTCTCCCACAGCTGTAGCTTTAGGTTCATGCAAAATCAAATATGGTGCTCTAACTTTCTCTCCAGCGTTCTGCTTTACTTCTCAGTAACATCACTGCTAACTCTGCTCTAAGCTTGCAAGGCTTTCTCCTTCCAAGTATCTCAGAAGGAGGGGCCCCACCCATTTGCCATCTCACACTGAGTCCTCCTTTCCTTTGTTTCCCTGAATGGCTCATCACCCAGGCGATTACCTCATCAGGAAGCTAACCTGGCTTATATTTTAGGACTTGCTTCATCCAGGGGTTCAGGAAGCTAGCCTGACTTGATTAGCTTTCAACACTTGCTGGATCTAGAGATTAGAGGAATCCAGCACCCCCACACACCAAATTCACAACAATATGTTGAAGTCAGAAAGTGCAAAGAAACCTCCGGTTTCCTTTTGAAAGTGTGAAGTGACTTATTTCAGTATTAGTGAAAAGGTTTTTTCTTTAAAGCAGAAGGCAGCTTGCTAATTTTTACTCTTCAAACATATTTTAAGTATAGTTGGCCTGTATCCAAGAGCAGACACACATTGCCAGGGACTGCTGCGTGCGCTAAAACAGCAAATTAAAGTGCAAAAGTCAGTGTGAGCATAAGGATATCAGATTTAAAACCATGAAGAAGATATTAGTGTTCCTGACATTTCATTCCTAGATAAATAAGTGCAGTCTGGGTCACTTAATTTCCATGTCAGCTTGAATGATGTAACACAGGGGAAGAATCTGGTTTAAATCAAAGCAATACGACAAACATACTTCTTTTTGCCACTAATTTCACAAATTGTAAGAAACCATGGGGAAACCATAAAGATACAAATCTGGCTAAGGTGCAAATGGTATTTTTAGTGACATTGGCTGCATTCAGGTGGTCAGGTTTTGGCTTAATAAGCTGAGATACGAATGAATTTCATACATCTGCATGCAATCGTTTTACTTCTCCCTTTGTGCAAGTAGGACAAACAAGGAAAGAGACCACAATAAACTATAGCTTCCCTTAACATATGAATTGGAGAACTATGCTTGGTGCCTTCTGAATAAGCCAGGCTATCAAGTAGGGTTGCCATATATACAGGAAAATTCTGGTGATGTCCAGGGGGTGTGGACTAACATGGCCTCCCTGCGGGAATTTTTAATTTAATATTTAATGTCCAGGATTTTGTATTTTCCCTGGCAGAAGCAGAAGCACTGTGGAGAAGTTGCCTCCAGCCCGCTTGCCACCCCGCTGCCTCCTGCTCCTGATCGCTGGAAAAAAGTTCAACAACTTTGGATGATGACTCGAAGAAAGCTCAACAACTCTAGACAATCACCCCCAAAAGCTGAGCAACTGTGTCCAAATTTTTACTTCTTGAAATATGACAACCCTATATCAAGTCAACGTCAAACCATGGCTTCATATCCTGGATTGGGAAAACACTCAAAATGGCTGGGGGAAGACATTGTCTTTGACAGCTTGTAGCAGTAAGGGAAATGCAATGATACTCTGCTACGGAAATATGGCTGGGATTGGGGTAGCTAGAATAAGTAATTCTTCCCAATTTTTGATATAAACAGATGTGATCCACATCTCTTGACTGAATGAGTGGACTATACACAGATATTCTTTGGCATCCATACTTTTCCAAATCTAGTGATGCATTTCTTAGCTAAAGAAAATGAAAGTACCAGAATGCATGAAAAGTGCATATTTTAATATAAAATAATTTAAGATAAAACACACCTCAAAATACACATCTAAATCTGAAGTTGTGTGTAGATTTGTGTATTTATTCTGCAGACTAATGCAGAAATAGGACAGATTTATGAATCAATACATGTGAAACTGACATGGACAGGGGAAAAGGCTGAGCCATCCATCCCTAACTGTTCTTTATTCTTACCCAAAGCTTCATGGTATCCTTTCTTGACTTCAAGAGTTTTTCTGTGACACAGTTTTATGACCTGATAGCATAGCTCCATGACATGGAGAACTGTCCTAAGAGGTTTCATTAGACTTATGCCAACACTTTTTGCTCTCCTTAAAGTCCCTTGGATATTTCAGCCAAGGAAGAACCTGCAGATGCCTTGCTTTGGGCAAAATTTGCTTATGTCGCAGTTTGGCAGTTTGTACAATCCCAAGTGCCTTCTACTCTTTTGGATAGTCCAAATCTACAATGTTGCACACCGTGCTTGAGAGGCAGAGATACATATACAGTGGTACCTCGGGTTACAGACGCTTCAGGTTATAGACTCTGCTAACCCAGAAATAGTACCTTGGGTTAAGAACTTTGCTTCAGGATGAGAACACAAATCGTGTGCTGGTGGTGTGGCAGCAGCGGGAGGCCCCATTAGCTAAAGTGGTACCTCAGGTTAAGAACAGTTTCAGGTTAAGAACAGACTTCCAGAACGAATTAAGTTCTTAACCCGAGGTACCACTGTATGCAGACCATGCAAAAAGCCCTCTATTACCAATGTACTTGGGACACGGATGGCACTGTGGTGTAAACCACTGAGCCTAGGGCTTGCCAATTGGAAGGTTGGCAGTTCAAATCCCCATGGTAGGGTGAGCTCCCATTGCTCGGTCCCAGCTCCTGCCAACCTAGCAGTTTGAAAGCATGCCAAAAAGTTAAAGTAGATAAATAGGTATTGCTCCAGCAGGAAGGTAAATGGCATTTCTGTGTGCTGCTCTGGTGTTGGTGTTCCGTTGTGCCAGAAGCGGCTTAGTCATGCTGGCCACATGACCTGGAAAAACTGCCTGCGGAGCAGAAAAACTCTGGCTCCCTCGGCCTGTAAAGCAAGATGAGTACCACAACCCCAGAGTCGTTTGCGACTGGACTTAACTGTCCTTTACCTTTACCTTTTTACCAAGGTACTTAAGCTGCTCCACTCCCTCCCCCGAAGGTAACCAAATGCTATAATTTACCAAATTGTGCTTCAGCTTGTAAAGTAGTTTTGCGCAGCATGCACCCCTATTTTCATGTTGACCAGATGAAGCATATTACAATCCGTCTGTTCCCCTGAACATTTCTACTTAACTAGCAAGGCTGGTTTTTACAACATTTATCAATATGTAGGGATGGCAAGGTGAAATTGTAATGAGGTTGACAATGGTTCCTTTTGGAGCGCTCTCCGAATAACCATAAATGACATGACTGACACGTTCGATGATTTTTATCCTATGCTTCCTCTTTCACCTTAAAAAGTGCCATTTAAAAAAAATAAAATTAGAAACTATCGCTTCTGACCACACACTCAACCTATAATGTTATCTGACAGTAAATACATAGCCTCATCAAATCACTTATCTTCTCACACTTCAGCAATAATATTGAGAGAATCTGAATAAATTACATCTCAAATGGTACAGCTGCTCTTGAACAGCAGAACTAATGAATTGCCATGACTGAGGGAGGACTGGGTGTGTGTGGAGAGATGACTTGCATTCATAATGTAGGACAGCTGACAGGCCGATGTTTGATCCATATCAGTCACCGTAACTAATTGCGGCCTGAAAAACTATTGCCACTTTTAGGTTAATGGTTTGTCAGCACCTACTATGCCACTGGTAACTCGGTTGATTTGCCACACCAATAAAGAACAGTGGTTCATCAACTGAACAAAGCAGGTCACAAAGCTTTATATTGTGTGTGTGTGTGTGTGAGAGAGAGAGAGAGAGAGAGAGAATTTTAGTTGGTAGATAACAGTAACTTTGATCTTTTTGCAAGAGTTAGTTTCCTGGAATGCAAGGAAAATAAATTATACTGTACTGCAGTTACAATGGAAAATTAAGCCTGGTAAACACTCCTATATTCAAATGGCTATAAATCAACCTAACAGCCTGGAAACAGCTTTTCGTGGATTTGTTTTCATAAAAATTATATACCACTTGATTGTAAAACTACTACAACAAAAAGCCACTCAAAGCTGTATGATAAGTGGCATATTGATCGTCTAGCTATGTGTCTGTCATGGTAGAATGGGATGAACAAGAACTTTTGATTATTTGGAGCTATTGTCTATATTTGAATGACCATGTGGAAGACACTCGTTAAAATTTGTTGCTAATCAGCTTTCACTATGTGACTGGAACCAGGCATATGTGGTGGTTTAGTCTTTCTCCCAATCCCCACTTTTTTTTAAAAAAAAAATCTGCTCAGTTAAGATCCTCTTTGGTCTTTTTTTGAGACCTTTTTTTTTTTTACACATGTTTTCTCTTCAAACAGGGGATGCAGGAGCGGAAAGGATACTTCCATGGGCGTATGGTTCCTTGTAAGCCACATCAGGGCACATTTCTTAAACAGAACTCTCTCTGATTTCCAAATCAGATAAACACTGAATCGGCAGAGAGTGAAGCACCAGAAAGCCCTTCATTTGAAGGAAGCTATTTACATGTCACTCAGTTCCTCAGATGAGTACTTGAATAATTATGTGATTATTAATTTGCTAACCATAAACTCTAAATATTTCCATATTCTTTATTCTGAATAGCTAACAAACTGCAGCATAAGCCCCAGAGACTTCATAGTGTGCCTTGGCATTGATAAAGAGGGATCTGGAAACCTGGAAGAAGAATGCCCTTTAACTGTCAATGTCAATGGGACTTTAATTCCTCCCCCCCCATCAGTTTTATATGAAAAGATTTTTGCATGAGCTGTGTATCTGATTGCTATAATCTGAATATGGCAGGCATTAGTTATTCATAAAGCACCACCCATGAAAAATATTTCTTCTTCAGAAAAGCATAAGATTTTAACTGAAAGGTGTTTCTCTTAAAAAACAAAAATAGTTCATTATTAAAATACACATTTAAAGGTTTCGTTAATGCAGATTAATGCAGAAAGGAATGGAATTAAGGGTAAAACTGTAACGTGCAAAATTGAGACAGATTCATTTCTGGATCTAGGGAATGTTCTATTTTGAAATGCCCCAGGACACACACCACACCCCTGTGGGTGGTGCGCCATGCCCCCGGGACGTATGCCAGCCCCACCCCGCCTGCTCTCCGCCCCCCAGTGCCAGAGCATGAAACTCCGCCACTGCCTGAGGTGTTTGTAACCCAAGGTACCACTGTATCTCCTTACATCTAACTGTTTACCATTACTATTACTACTACTACTTCTGTTATCAGAGACAGGGTATTTCTATTATGTGAAATCAGTGCATTTATTTTATCCATGTGTGTGGGCTTGTAGCTTTCACTCTACAGTGACTTCAAAACCCCTGATCACATTGTGAGATATGATGACGGTACATACCTGAACAGAAAACACAAAACTGCATACAGAAAAAAAGAATCGGGGGAGTGGGCGGAAGGATGTGATATTTGAAGGAGCCCTTACAGCTTGAAGAGCTGTAGAGAATCGTGCGATTTCCCTAAACTGTTTTCCTGAATATTTTTGCCATAATTGTGTAAGTGAAGTTAAAGGATCTCAGGCAAGCGCTGCACTTTCAGACAATAAATATGTTGCTTGAACAGAATGTCAAATCTATCCCGAACAAAACATTTTTGTAATACTATAGCTTTAATTGTTTACTGCGCTTTCCACATACTCTATGAGAAAAGCATGAATATTTCCCATTAATCCTATTAGTTTATTCTCGGATAAACGTCTGCTGGATAAACCCTTGGCTAAGCTTCTGCTGTGTTTCAGAGCACATTGATCATCCTCTCTCTACATTATAACATCAGCGGTTCCGAGTCCATCTGTAATGATGTGTTTTGCCACAGATGATGAGCTACTGCTGTTCGGAACATTTCTCCAAAGATCAGCCAAGTGATCAAACACCTGTTTCTTTCAGCATTGTATAAAACTGTTAATGGGACTGCAGATGGTGAAGTACCACAATTCTTTTAGAGGTGCATGTTAAGCGTTATAGAGGTGTGCATTTAGTAGCCATGAGTGACAGATGAAACTATGCTGTAAACGTATTCAGAGAGAACAGGGAGTAAATGTTAAGGAGTGATTACGGGCCTCCAACTGGTCACACTTCCATTGGAGATGAAAATAAAATTCAAGACTGCAGATATTCTTCCCATGCTGGTTCACGGACATTTTTCACCTCTGAAAGGAATACTCTGTAACATGAATGTGAAGTAGCTTATCCAGCCGATGACACTTTAGTGTTTTTGGCAGGGATTAGTGGTTCATCATTTGGACACATCAGGTACCGACTTTTCAGCTATCACATAATTTAAAGTGTGCCTTTAAAAAAAGAGGGTGACCAAAATGGCAAGTGCTGTTCGCCAATGCAAATCGAGAAGAATTTGAAAGATTCATCAGCATGACCATTAAAGCTGGAGTACTAGAACATCAGAACAAGAGTGCCAACTTGAATAATATATTTGGGCCCCCAGGTAAGCCCTGCCCCATATAATTGATCATAAGACGCAGAGAGCACAAAACATTTGAATGGCAGTGTCCATCAACTTTGGGAGGCCCAGTCCCCTCAAATATTTTATTCAGGGGGCAAAGGAACCACACCCCCTAGGAGTTGGCTCCTATGCATCAGAAAGGCCACAGGAAGGCTGATTTAGGGCCTACTGGCTTCTTCTTGAATCAAGAGAGCAGTTTAAGAGTTTCCAAAGTTTTTCTATTTTTCTTCTTCAATATTTAGAAATCTTTTTCATTTCTATGAAATTCTGACCTTTCCTTAATGCTCTCACAAGTTTAGTTTAGTTTCTTTTCACCGGGGCGGTAAGATTTTGCTTGTATTCCTAGCTATTATAACATCAGTGCTGTCCCTTCGTTAAGCCTCTATCTGTGGCTTTTCAACTGTTGTCAGGGATGATTCCAGGTAAGATCCTCCCTCTATTGTGTGGGCAGGTAGGCCCTCCCCTACCTGGCCTGGTCTCCTTGGCAATGCTTCCCCAGGTGGGATTGGACAACTGACTGAGGTAGGCGGAGACCTCCAGATATCCCACCTGGGGGAAGGCGAAGTCAAGCCTATGCTAATGGAGCCGCATAGGGTCCAGGGGCTGCATGCGTCCACGCAAAGGGCGCCCCCCGTTTAATGTGGGGAGCGGTCATTGGGAGATGTAAACCAGAAACGTCAGGGCAGTTGTGTGTTCTCCATTCCTTTCCTACCTCTTCAATATCCAGCTTGGTCCTTTTCCTTAGTCCTACAGATGCTTCTAAAATCCTTCCCCAGATTCTGAAATTTATCCCTCAGTTTTGGTATTCCAAGAGCAAGAGTCTTCTTTCCAAAGCAGAACAATGCATCAGGAATCTTCAGTTCTCTCCCCGCCCCCCGAATTTTATAGGCATGCACATAGTATGCCACACTGTCCAGTTCCTTCAGTGCAGTTGTACCTCCCTTTCCCACTCACATGCGTTCTGGGATTAATGGGAGTTGGAGTTCTTGAACATCTGGAGGGCCACAGGTTCCCCACACCTGCCCTTACTGTTCAGTTTTGGAATTTATTTGAAACCAGAAGCCAGGAGGAATAGAAGCAGACTGGGGAAGGAACAAAACAATGGAAAGGAGTTGTGCAAGGCAGAACTTTTATATGATACCCTAGGGATTGGCAATCTTTTGAGGCCCATGGGCCCATTTGCAAACCAGAGAAACTATTGTGGGCACCATAGACTCACACACAACAACATATTCTATTGACTACAATGAAATGCTTCTCTCCCTCTCTCTCCATCCCTCCCTCTCTCTCTCCTGCTAAGCTTGTTTTATTACAAGGGAAATGTCCCTTCAGGAAACACCTGACATAGTCTTTTCATTTCTAAGTATGGTTGATCTGCAATTTTTCAGATTCACAAAGATGGAAAGTCTCTGGTATTTCATACTCTGATTGTTGTTTCCACCCATAACAGAAAATACCTAAACAAAAGGTTGATTTTATTATTCCAGCACTGTTGTTGCAATGCTGGGTCAGGTCTCTCCCAGATTCTTCTTCAAACAATAGTTGGTAGTGAGGCTGGTTTAGAAAATAAAAAGTGGTTGGTTAAAGGATTCCTTGGCAGTTTGAAGGCAGTGCTTGATCTTTTTAAGGCAGGAATACGATTTTAATTTCTCTCAGGCTGGTGTCCATTCTTCCCCCTTCTCTTCCTCTTCTGTTCTTAGCCTTAATAAGCCAGTCAGTGAGAAGGGAAGGGATTTTTTTCTTCTTCTTCCAACGAGTCTTGCTGAAAGCTATTCGCCTGGTGTATTTTCTTGGGATGACATTCCTCAAAGCAGTTTGCACACCTGAGGAAATTATGGACGGTTGTTGCTTCTTTCAAGTCTAATTACATCAAGCGAGAAGTGGACTCCATGGGCACCAGGAAAAGCCTCTGTGGGTGCATGTGCACCTTTGGGTGCTACATGTATCCCTTTTCAGAAAACTTACCCTGAGCAGCCAGGTAAAACAGATTGTTTTGGTTCCTTGGTGATGGATTAATTATTAATAAATGCATCCCTTTAGAAAAAGAAGAGCCCATTCCCTCCCCCTTTACTATTCCTGCAAAAATCAATTCCTTTTCTGAATATCCAAGTGAATATCAGGGTCTGATTAATAAGCTCAGGGAACACAATAAAGACAGCCATAAATGTAGCTTGGATGAAGAACACAGAGCATTTGTGGGCAATCAATTGAAATATATTTATTACCTAAGGAGCTCTCAAATGACTAGATCTATACCAAACGAAAAAGACATAGTACCGGCTAGTTGGTATTGATAGCTATGTAGGGCAATAGACTGCAGGCTTTTCTGAATTTCCTGCTGACTCCCAGGTTTCCTTTTTTAGCACAATATATTTCAGTATCTGATTCATAAATAGGTAGCTATTGAAAAAGGAATCAACTATATCATTAAAATGCCTGCCAGAGATTCTGGTGATTAATCTCTTATTTCCAGGTGCTTGAGGATAATGTAAAGGTTTTAAGAACAATTCTTCCATAATTTGTATTAGTCTACGCAGGACAAGGGGTGGATTAGAAGTGTAAGGACCCCCATGTGGAGTCACTCTCCCAGGCCATTAGTGACAAGGAAGACCTGTTAGGTTATTTTACCACTCATTTACACCCGATTTCTGGTGAAACCCTTTTTACCACTTTGTTCAATGATATAACAACTGCATCACACAGTGACAAGTTGCTGCTTGATAATATTGTTTCAGAAGTGAGCCAAGCTGTTTCCTGATTTGGGGTGAAAATGTCTTGGGATGCTTCCAAGCCAATCCAATGCGGGCAGAGGTAAAGGCAAGCATTGTTCATTCAGCTGATCTCCTTGGATGATATTCCAGCTCTTTCAGTGGCTTCAGTTAAAACTAGGATTCAACAGCATTTTACCAAAGGAAATCTAACTGACACATCTGACTTTCTACTTCTTCCTGATTCATTTCATGTCAACGAGGTGAACAGCGACTTTTCAGTAACATCAGCATCATTTTTGCACTCAAAGTAAGGTCATTATTATCATTCTAAAACACAGCTGATTCATATATTATCTTCTTAATGAGGACCTGTGTGCCTTCAAGTCCCACGACTCATGTTCTGGAATGTGAAAGGAAGGAAGAGACTCCTTTTCCCAGGTGGTAGCTGGAGAGGCTTCCAGGTAGAAATGGGGTGGGGATTTGATCCGGTTCATATTTCAAAGCAAACCTGCCTAATTTGCAGTTTCTGAAACAATATGCCTACCAAAACACAGCCATCCTTTGAGATTCACACTTCTCATAATTTTGCAGTGCAAATCTCATGCCAAGGTAATAAGCACTGGTCCATGGGGTCACAAACAGTTGGACACGACTAAACGACTAAACAACAACAATTTGCTTACACTTAGGTGAAGTGCACATAGAAATGCATATAGGTGGAATAACACACACACACACAAAATTAAATCAAGGGAAATTGCTTCACAAATGTGTCTGTTAAGCAAAAGCTGCATACAAAAATATTTGTTAAAATCCACCTGTGAACTGTATTCCGTGAGTCTCTTTGTCTCAAGTTTATGGATGCTTGAGGAATTCAATCTTTGCACATTCGTAGTTCAAACAACCTGATCTGCACCTACCCACTGGGTTTCACATTTCTCCAAATGTTGCAACACCATTCTTGGTGTTTCAACAGATCTGTTTCAACAGATCAGAATACAAACTGGAAAAAAAATGCCGATAGGAAGCCCAGAAACATGATCCGAGTACAACAGAACTCCATGCCTCCTGTGGCTTCCAGCAACAAATATTCAGAGGCATAATGCCTTTGACAGTGGATCACCTTGTCCTCCATGAATTTTTTCAGCTGCCTCCCTCTGTTCCTCATTTTGTCTCACAATCTTTCTTTCTCAGATCTTTTCAAATCAACCTCTTTGTTAGTCTCCTGGATGGCACTTTGGCCATCTGGGCCCCCTTGAACTTCTCACCACCCACTCATTAGGAACCTGTGCTCTGTCATCTGGGGATAAATGAATAAGGTGATTAAGCATGCCAATTTTCAACATGAAGTAAACCTGTGCGATGACTCTCACTTCCTTAGAACATCGGTTCTCTAGTCAGGCCTGGGGCTGCTGGGGAGTGCAATTCACAGCAGCGCAGCAAGGAGTCAAGACATTTACAATGTCATATGTGCATATAAGAGTGCATACATTGATGTGGGATGGGGCCCACCAAACTTGGCATTCAGGCTGTAAGTTGCAAGTGACCAGCATACTCTTCTGAAGTACCTGAAGGAGCACCTCCACCCCCATTGTTCAGCCTGGACACTGAGGTCCAGCTCCAAGGGCCTTCTGGTGGTTTCCTCATTGAGAGAGGTGAGGTTACAGGGAACCAGGCAGAGGGCCTTTCAGTAGGGGTGCCCACCCTGTGGAACGCCCTCCCATCAGATGTAAATATGATAAACAGCTATGTGGTTTTTAAAAGATATCTGAAGGCAGCTGTGCTCCGGGAAGTTTTTAGTGTGTGATGTTGTATTGTGTTTTTACTAGTTTGTTTTTGCTGGAAGCCTCCCAGAGTGGCTTCAGTGTATCCCAAGTTCCCTCTCACCCTATGCAGTACAGATTTCACCAGTCATGTTTCTCCCCACTCTATTTTCCTTTGCCTGTCCTTACATTAGCCATGTGAGCAGGGTTATCTTATTTTATTTTCTTACTCTGTATCAGATGCCTTGGTTTGGGCCATAGGTGTCTTTAAACAGCTTGATTTGGCAATGCTTTGGCAGTAAAGTATGGGAAATTGAACTGGTGAATACGAGATCACCATATGCACCTTTGAAGGTGCTGTGTGCTTCCAGAGGTCAGCTGCTCAAGTCTTTGGTACCCATGGGCTGGACAAGGAGCATCTCTGAGGCTAACCTGTCCCTCCCAACTAAAACTGTGATCATGAGCTTCCAAGAGTCTGTGGGCCAGAAACATCTCCCTGTTCACCTGAATGCTATGATTCAGGCAAAGGGACAATAACCTATTATTTGTGACCCTTGTCCTGAGCTGGCTTACCCAAAATAGCTGAGTTTAGATTAGGAACACAGGAGTTGCTGGTCCATCTACTTCAATATTGTCTGCATGGATTGGGAATACCTCTGCAGGGTTTCAGACAAGGGAAATCCCAGGCTACTTAGATATGCTAGCACTGAGCCCTGGACATTCACCCTACCACTGAGTTAAAGCCCTTATTTTAAACAATGTTAATGTTTTTTTTAAAAAAAAATTGTTCCCCCCCCCCTTAACAAAAATTATTGTGATAACAAATGTGGCCCTTGTACAATGCTTGCCACATATCTTGCCTCCTCTTCTGTGCTGTGCAGGAAAAATCCTATAGCTGGGATAGAGTGGAATCTATCTCCTTACCTAACATGGGACTTAGACATGTACCGTAGAAGGCTTTGAATTGTCTCTAGGGGAGCATTTTTAAAAGCAATTTGGAATTAGACGAACTACGTTGACCTCTTTGCTGACCTTTTCCATATATTCCTGGAAAATATGGAAGGGGGGCGAATTATGTTCTTCATCTTTTAAACCACTCTTAGAATAACTATAATCACAAACCCATTGGATCTTCTTTGCAGCAGGTTTACAGGTGCTGTGCTTCAGCTGAAGGTCAGGCTAGAAGGAGGAAGGAGTCAGGCAGGATGAAATCAAATTGTGAGATCAAAAACTGCTTCAGATAACTAGCTTTGGCCTTTCACCTCCATCTGTATTGTATTGTTCAGTCTTATCCCTCGCCCCACAAAAAAAATAAATCTCTGCTTCAAAAGAAAGGATGGTTCTTTTACTCTGATAAAACTTTGTTCTACTACAGTGGTACCTCGGGTTACAAACACCTCAGGTTACAAACAGTTTGGGTTACAGACTCTGCTAACCTGAAAGTAGTACCTCGGGTTAAGAACTTTACTTCAGAATGAGAACAGAGTCTCATTCTGCGGCGGCAGTGGGAGGCCCCATTAGCTAAAGTGGTACCTCAGGTTAAGAACGGTTTCAGGTTAAGAATGGACCTCCAGAACGAATTAAGTTTGTAACCTGATGTATCACTGTATTTGGTTTCCTTTTTGTTACACTTTAACTGTTCTCTCATCGCTTTTCCTTCCTGTGGCCAGCAAATATTTAAATATTCATTTTCACTGCCGCCCATCCACTGCGATAGCTAAAAGTGTATTTAACTTCTTTTTTTACATAATTGACTCTGCCACTTGCATCCAGAAATGAACTGGATTTCTACTGAATCCTGCTATAGTCAAAGTATCCTTGATAATGAATTCCTCTCCCCATTAAAAAGATCCTTTTTTCAGAAAGAAAGGGTTCGCTTATCCTTTCCCATACACACATGCACACAAACACACATATCATTATTTTATATGGCAGACATATCTGTAATAAAAAACACAATAAAAATATTTAAACCATTTTAGTGATGTGACCAAATCATGGTTATCGGGCATTCATCCTGACTTGCTTGCAGGAAGATTAGACAATGTCAGCTTTTTAATGAACGTTTATCCTGATTTGCTTGTGAGGAGGTTGGACAACATTGTGTCAAAGCAAGTATCATCCCACACTTTCCAGTGCTTCTCCCCACCACATATCACAAAAAAGAGAAAAACTTCTGATCTTTTGGGGACGTTGAGTTGTTGTGCAACACTATAATTGCATGACATGAATTTGCAGGATATGATTGAATCCCACCCGAAAATAGCAGAAGCCTGGAAGCCCCCTAAAGTCTGATCATTCGGATACATTTCATGTGAACTAGCCCTAGTTATTTGAAAATATCTTCTAAAATTGTTTCTCAAACACCAATTTTTAAGCATTTTTCTTTGGAAATATATTCTGCTTCTGCTCCTGCTCCTGATCTGATCAACTTTGTAGCCTCCAACCCCATGAGAAATCAATTGGCTCATGGCTAGCTCAGGAATGTCTCTTGGCTCAATTGCCTTTGCCAGCCCAGGACATCAGCAGCAATCAGTACCATCTGGGAATCACCTATATCCTCCCTGTCTGCTTGAAGTGATCCATCCATCTTACTAAGGAAGGAATTCACAGACTACTTTAATGGTATACTGTAGCTTCATTGAGTTCACAGGGACTATGCCTAATGCATTCAGTTCATTTCTGCCATTAAAAAAATCCAGAAGAAGTGTTAAGAGTTGCATGCTACTGATTCTAAATACGATTTATAACCATACATCACATTAGAAGTGTAAATGTCAAGATGTAAATG
Source organism: Podarcis filfolensis (assembly GCF_964270895.1). Taxonomy (NCBI): domain Eukaryota; kingdom Metazoa; phylum Chordata; class Lepidosauria; order Squamata; family Lacertidae; genus Podarcis; species Podarcis filfolensis. Next base: position 26,037,858 of record NC_139604.1, on the reverse strand, counting down.
CCTTTGAGGTCTAAGAAGGTTGTCCTGCCTGATCAGATTACAGTATAGCCTATCTCTTGCCATTACTGGAGCTTGAAATGAATTAATATATTGTTATTATTCTCAAAGGGGATTTAATTTATTTCAAATGGCAATTTTATAAGAGTAGTGCAAGACATGAAATCTTGTTTCAGTGTTATTAACAAATATAATTACCTGGAACAAAGAATAATTATATGAAATGAAAATTAAAACCCCACAGGTTTTACAAGAACATTATTTTCTGGACTGCTATTGATTGTCGAGAAGAAATAATCCCGGTACAGTGTGTACACTATGCTACGTGCTTGGATTTCATGACTACGGAGAAATTTGCTGCTTGCACTGGGGTTGGTTTGACAGAATGCAGCAGGAGAACCAAATTGCGATTCAGCCATTTTTTTCCAGGACAAACATGATGTAAACAAGAAGGTATCTTGTTAACTTCAGGGTTTTTCTTCTCTTTTGTTGGTTTGCTGTTCTGATGGGTTCATTACAGAGTTAATATATTTTAAGAGGCTTTTCCTTGAAACATGATTCAGCCATTTTGCAATGTATACTGAATTTATGAAACTTGTTGTTTTTGAGTTGTGTGTATGAATTAATATATTCGTATGCTATGTATGCATTTTTTCTATTTTATGCTCTTTTGGGGTATTTCTGTTGTGTGCTGCTTCGGCGGATGGGAGGGGAATGTTGGGAGGCAGCTTATATATACTTAAAGAACTTCTCTTTTAACTTTTCCATAAAGAAAATCAATGGCGTTCAAATGGGGCTTCTGATGTGCGTGGACATGACACCACAAAGTGTCACCAGCAATGCTTGTTCACACATTCATGCTCACCCATTGATATCTGGATTTATTTGTTAAAGTTGGCTGCAATCCTAAATCCCTACCCTTCCTGCCCAGGTAGGAGCAAGGTAGACCTTTAAGGAGCAACATTGCATCTTCAGTCATCAACCAGGTTAGAAGATGGAACAGGAGGACAGAAAGATTGCTGTACCAACCTGAAGCTTGCCTACTAGTTTAACCCAAGTCAGGTCTGAAACCATCCTGCTGGGGACATTCCAAAGGCAGCCACCAGGAGGCTGGCATGGGGTGACACAGCTGGGCATGCAGGAACACCTTAACCAAATCAAATCCCCTCAGTCTGGTGCAGAAGCAGGTTTGGGTTGTTTTGTGTCTATCTAGCTTACCCACCATTTTTTTTTCTTTTTTTAAACTGGCTTATGATTTTTAAAGTTGGAAATCCAAAGCAGGGGTGGGGAGCTTGTGGCTCTTCAGATGTCATTGGAACACAGCTCCCATCATTCTTCATTTTTGGCATTGCTGGTTGAGGCTGATGGGAACTGGCTGCTGGGGCAGCAAGGGGAACAGAACTGGAAAAAGAATGAATGAAAGAAAGGTGCAATTTTCTCATACGTGCTATATAGGCTGTTCAGGAACTATTTCTCCACTAACTCTGAAACTGCTATTTTCAGCCCCAAAATGGAAATAAGAGAATATTTACCCTACCGTGTGAGTAGGTTGCACTATTCTTAGGTGGAAGCTGCTTGTGTGGAGTTTTGTATGTCAAGCCTTGCTGAAATGATGAATCTTGCATATATAAAAGCAGTAACCAGGTTCTGACATAAACAATAAAGCACTTGCATTGCAGTCCTTTTGGTCTTGGAAGGCATATGCAATGAATAAATTAAGTCAATAAATTGAACATGTCATGTCTTATCCATGCTGAGGTTCACAAGCTCTCTTGAAATATGGTAATCATTTTTATCCTCCCTGATGCTAAACGCCACCCTTATAAATTGTGTTTGCAGAGGTCTTAAATATTTGGCAAAATACTGCCAACATATTCCTATCATAACGTTGCCTTTGCACAAATCCAATCTTGGATGTCTTAACTGGTTCTAAGAAATGGATATATTTAGCAGTGCATTACAGTTGTCAAATGTAAACCCTGGAAAGGAACGATTGCAGAATGAAAGGTAGATTCCCTAGAAAAACAGACTGTCCTGTCAGTTTCAAGGGTGTAATAATTAGGACAACCTTTGCTGTCAAAACTCTGTGTGTGCCCTGCTGCCAGGAGCAGTCAAAAACATTTCCTTACGCAAGGTAGGGCAATAAAAGGTAAGAATGTGCCCCAGGTACAAGATTTGCCTTGCATTTGTATATACAGCATTGTGAAACAATATCATGTGTTTTGTATTTGCTGTGTCTTTCCATTTAGACTTAATACATGTGTCCGAATCAGACCTGATGAATCTGAAGCTCTCTTCACCCCTCCCTATCATTAACTATAATGGAAAAATGAAGATGCTATTATCCCCCTTTTCACATAAGTGGATAGAATTTGTAGGAAAAAGAACCCTTCCAGCTGATTAAGCCTGCCAAATCTCAGGCAGAAAAACCCAGGATTTTTTATTATTTTTTTGCAACCATTTAAAACCAGCAAACTGTTTCTTTTCTGCCTGAGTTGAATGCAAATTGCAAGCATGGTTGTCCCTTCTGAAGTTATGAAGTCTGCTATGAGCAGCACACCTGGGACCTTACTTCAGAGAAAGGTTTAACTTATGGGAGGGAAGAACCACACCTAGAGGAGGGAGGGGAGAGAACTTCAAAAATACTGGACAATAAGAGCTGGATGTAATTAAACCATCACTAGCTACCTTCAAACTGAAGAGAGAAGTTTCAAACTTTGAACAAGCAGATGAAAACCAGAAGACAGAGAGAGCAACAAACAAACACATCAGAAGAAACCGAGAAAGAAAATAGAAATACAGTCGTAACTTGTTAGTTGAACGCCTTAGTTGTCGAACAAATTGGTTCCGAACGTCACAAATGTCGTAAGTAAGTGTTCCGGTTTGCGAACGTTTTTGGGAATCTGAACATCTAATGTGGCTTCTGAGGCTTCCGACTGGCTGCAGGAAGCCATGCCTTGGTTTTAAAACCATTTCGGGAGTAAACGGACTCCAGGAATGGAATAAATTAGAGAACCAAGGTACGACTATAGATAAAAAGCAACAAACACATTCATGCAGCAGCAGTGGAAGGACTTCAAGAAAAGTTTGTACAAACCCAAAGAAAAGCAAGATTAAAAAAATGGAATGAAAAACAAATAATTAAGATAGGTGTTGTTTGTTGGAAAACAGAAAGCGAGTAGGATAAAAAGGAGCCATTAAATCATGTGGAAAGTCATAAAACTGAACTGAGGAAGAGGGAAATAGAATGGCTCTACTGAGCTGTCCAAAATGTTTGTAGACATCCCACCTAACCCTTCCCAAAAAACCAGTGGCCTGGGAAAATGAGGTGCTGTGGATCAAATTTAATTTCATGATTTTATTGAAAGTAAGTAAACCTTGGATCAGGCGATCAAAACAAAAGTTTCCCTATCTCTAGGAACATAGGAGGTTAAACTGAATGAGACCATTGGATCGTCTAGCTTAGTGTTGTCTACACTGACCAGCAGCTCCTCTTTAGTCCCAGCCCAAGACTGAACTGGGGACCTTCCACATGCAAAGCAGAAGCTATGGCCATTTCGTAAACTGAATTTCTTCCCCATGCCTACCTTGGAAACTAACCCAAACAGCTGCCATACACACACACACACACACACACACACACAGTGGTACCTCGGGTTACATACGCTTCAGGTTACATACGCTTCAGGTTACAGACTCCGCTAACCCAGAAATAGTGCTTCAGGTCAAGAACTTCGCTTCAAGATGAGAACAGAAATCGTGCTTTGACAGTGCGGCAGCAGCGGGAGGCCCCACTAGCTAAAGTGGTGCTTCAGGTTAAGAACAGTTTCAGGTTAAGTACGGACCTCTGGAACGAATTAAGTACTTAACCTGAGGTACCACTGTAAAAGAAGAAAACAAGCAGCAAAATAGCTCAAGAGTGCAAGTTTAATAGTGCACGGTATTCTGATGGAGAATACAGCACAGAGCAGGGGGTAAAACCCTTCTCCAATGTGTAATAGTGGGTAGGGAAGTTTCAGGACTCTTTGCTAATGTGGAAACAGTGTTACTAGTAATGGTATACCCATTTGTGTGAGAGAGAGATGCTATGTGGCCCCTGCAAAAGTATGGACGAGCATTACGGTTGCCTTACAGTGCTACTGGATTGAATGCTGATCAAGACAGCCTTTTTCTTTTTCCTTTGCTCCAAGAAACACTTACTGTCAGGAGTGGTTTTTTAAAGAAGAAGAAGCAGAAGAAGAAGCAAGCCATTTCACAAAGGTCAGGGAGTATTGTAAAGATCATAATTGCCTAAAGGCTTCATTAACCTTTGCAAAATAGTGCTTGCCGGATTGTAGAACATAGGATTAAATGACCATTAACATCCAGAGCAATTAATGAAAGTAGCACCCACAAGGTAATACAAATGACACATAAACCACACAGGCCTGCACCCCAAACAAAAGGCTGATTTCCAGCAGTCAGGCATGAAACAAGATGTCTATGGAAATTGCAAAGAATGGTTTATGCACTGTATAATCTACCACCCCCCACACACTCCAAAACAGAAAATCAATTGTGTTGGCTTGGGAAGAGGTTGCTGTATGGAACATCAGACAGCAATTGCCTGCTTCCTTTCTGTAGGCACCCTTGAAATAAATAGAGTCCTGTAAATAGCCCATTTGAACATATTTTGATTCGTTCTTTTGTTTAAAAAGAGTCCGTATGCGTTCAAACAGTAGGAAATAATTTTGTATTTCAGGGTGGGTGGGTGGTTTGGAGTAATGCCTGCCTTCAGAAAGAATCTAAATTGCTCCACGTTCCAGCAAACAGGCTCATAGTAAGGATGAAAGCCTATTAATCACCATCTCTACATAATCTAATCAACTTCAAAGAAATAAAGCTTACCTTGTATAGTCAACCTAAACAGGATGGCTTATTCTGCATCATTAGTATCAGTAGATCATCTTATGACGATCCTTGACTTCCCCATTATAACACCCCCCTGGGAACCTCTGCTAATAAAATTAATTTCACATATAAGATAACAGCCAGAAATGGACATGCTTAGTCGGGGTGTGTGTGTGTGTGTGTGTGTGTGTGCTTTCTGTGAACCATACCATGGGTTTTTATGGAAAACAAATTTTGAAAAGACTGCTTTTACGGTAGCGATTGCTTGTTCCGTATCATACTTTTTAGCAAATGGCCATCTGTGACAAGGTTACTCTCAAGCAATGGGTATTGAGTTCATCAAAATATGGATATGTAGAAGTTGCTAATTCTAGCCCTGTCTGAGCACTCACAAACACACAGTGATCATTGTGTGAAGGGCGATAACTCTGCACACTCAGCTTGCACACTATGTTGCCCCCCAAGTCACCCCTTCCTTAAACCCTGCAGGTTCCATTTCATAGGAGCAACTTATGGACAGTCTTGAGGAGGGGTTGGCATTGGGCATGGCATGGCAGTAGAGCCAAAGTGGGCATGGGAGGCTCTGCTCCTTTCCCTCACTCAATCCCCTCCCGCACATCACTTGTGTATGAAAGTCTGGATTGGGTCCCCCCCCCCCCCCGTTTAGGCCCTGATGTGACCCATTCGGGATCTGCACTGCAGCTGTCACAGGTGCGCAAATCTCAACTTGCAGGTGGGCTGCTAAGTGGAGAGAAGGAGCTGTCTGCTGTAAACTTCATGTGCTGTGCATAACCAGATTGTTCTCCTTTTTCTTGTTTGTCAGGCACCTGCTGCTATCAAGCCACTGCAATGGCAGAGAAACAGACAGAAAAACAAAGTGACCAATGAACCAGCCAATGATCTGACTTGATATAAATCAGCCATGCAGTATTCGTAAGTCTTCCCCATCCTGTTACTCTTGTCTGAGTTTACAAGTGTGCACTGCTTTCATGGTTCAAAAGACCCATGAGACCCCACTCAAGGAGCCCGTGTGAGCTAGTTAATCTGTGGCACGACTAAGGATGGGATAATCTGACAATATTGGTTTCTCCTAATTTCTCATTCCCCCCCCCCCAATCATAAGCTTGTAGTTGTTTAGTCGTTTAGTCGTGTTCGACTCTTTGTGACCCCATGGACCAGAGCATGCCAGGCACTCCTGTCTTCCACTGCCTCCCACAGTTTGGTCAAACTCATGTTGGTAGCTTTAAGAACACTGTCCAACTATCTCGTCCTCTGCCGTCCCCTTCTCTTTGTGCCCTCAATCTTTCCCAACATCAGGGTCTTTTCCAGGAAGTCTTCTCTTCTTGTAGCCAAAGTATTGGAGCCTCAGCTTCAGGATCTGTCCTTCCAGTGAGCACTCAGGGCTGATTTCCTTAAGAATGGAGAGGTTTGATCTTCTCGCAGTCCTTGGGACTCTCAAGAGTCTCCTCCAGCACCATAATTCAAAAGCATCAATTCTTCGGCGATCAGCCTTTTTGATGGTCCAGCTCTCACTTCTATACATCACTACTGGGAAAATCATAAGCTTAGTTCTCCACATTTCCATATCAGTTTCATTTTTTTTAAGTCCCCATGAAAATTAGCCAGCATTTTATTGGGAATGTCCCCTAATTTACATATTTTATATGTATTCCCCTCCCCAGTATAATGCATTTTTGTTTGCTGTTTTCACTAGTATGTGACCCGAGCATTTGCCTTTTTTGACCCTTTACTTTAGATGAAGAAGTGGGTTGCAAAATTTGGAGAAGTGAGAATTTCAAAGGATGTGTGTTTCAGAAAGTGTGGATTAGGTTGGTTCTCTTTTAAACGCAAACTGAACTGAATATCTCCACTTTCCCCAGCACAACTCAACTCTCAATATCCTTGCATGACTTGGCTCCACTTAGATCTTTGGCCATTATCAGGGTTCCTGAATCTTCTAATGAAAAGTTTCTAAGCACATTCAGCTGAACACATTTAGAAACCCCCTTTAAACCGTCACTCTGCATGTGCAAAGTTTGCCGTTGGAGCTACCACAAGGGCAGCGGATATAAATGGCCCACCAAGGCCCGCCCAAGACATTTCTCTGTCAAAGGATAAGATTCCACATACAGAATCCAACTGACTTGACAGCTGAATCTTATTTCATCACTGGCATATGGAACAATATCCTCCACTGTACCAGACAGCAGCAAAGTAGGCTAGGCTAGATCAGGTTAGGTAGTTCAGAACAGGGTAGTTTAGGGGATTAAAGAGGAATGGAGCATTGTGTGTTGCCAAAGGCAATTGCCCCCCTTTGCCTAATGGAAAGGATGGCCCTGGTTGTTTCTGTTTTGCTGGTGTTGCTCACAGTGTGAGCACAAATCAGGGCAGTCAGTTTGTCCTGCTGCTGGCACCCAACCCTCTGTGGCTGTGGTCTAGTGTCCTCACACTCACAAATATATATAGATGATATCTGACATACTGACACCCAAGCACCTTTCTTTTTGCATGTCCTTCTAATGTCTGTTCTCTAAATGTCCCAGGGTCAACCAAAACAAACAGTATTTTTATCCTTCAGTTTCTATAATTGTGTGTGTGTTTGAATCAACGCACTATAATAATAATTGTATTAAAAGAAGAAGCAGAAGAAAGAGGTGAAATGGTTGCCGGGCAACACCACCTGTAACCAATTAAGCACTTTCAGGCATTACTGGGAAAGGACACATTTAAGCACACATTTTGAAAAGACTTGAGTAAAATTACAGTCCAGCTCTATGTTTTCCAGATGAATCATTTTGTAGCCTTAGTAGAAGCATGAGTTCCCATAGGAACCTTGATGTGAAAGGCAAGAATATCAAATTGGACTTTGAGCACACTTTGGCATTCAGGGCTGTTTTGCGCTTAGCTTTGAAAAGGTTGTGGGTGGTGTTTTATCCCACAAATGGTTCTGTGTTTGCCCTGTAGCAGGTCACAGCATACTAGGCGGTGTAGCCATTTTAGGCATGCCGTCATGACTCATTTACGGTTAGCAACGCTGAACAGCTCTATCTGGGATTTTGAGCTAGGGTTGTCTGAGGCCTTTGGGTGATCCTCTTCGCATAACGGCAGACACATCCCACTCAGCATGCAGATGAAGAAGTCCAAATGCACGTAGGCTGGAGATTCATGATCTTCTCCCTCCTCCCTGTTTTGAGTGGAAAGTATGGTCCAAATGGTGCTGGCTGCAAATGGAGTTTGTAACCCCAAACTTCCAAAGGGCTCTAAGTTGGTGAAGGCTGACACAGACCATCTATATCTCATGTTGATATTATGGGCATGGTGTCCACTGCTTCACCAGAGGAAGGGGATTTCTAGGTTGTTGTTTTTTAAATGTACTTTTAGAATTTGGCACTAATTAGTTTACGAGCCTAAGAAAAGCCTCGCTGCTGGATCAGGCCCAATGATGCATCTAGTCCAGTATCTTATTCTCATTGTGGCCAACCACACGACCATGGGAAGCCTGCAAGAGGGACCTGAGCACAACAGCACTTTCCTCTCTGCAGGATTTAAAGCACTCTTATATGTATTTTATGGAGTTCTGTGCTGCGTTTTATATGGGATCTAACTTGTTTTTATGCTGATGTTTATGTTTTTACAAATTAATATAGATATGACTGTTAATATCGTTTGAATATGCTGATTGGTTTTTGAAATGTTTTTGAAATGTGCTGCTATGTTCTTGCCTTCAGGGGATTTGATTGTTTTATATTGTATTGTAATTTTGAAATATGTGCAAAATTAATACATTGTAGTTTTTCCACTTCTGGTTTTGTTTTTGTTTTCCACTTCTGGTTTTGTTTTTGTTTTGTCTTTTTAACGGTTCACCCCCTCCACTTTTTGCTGTTTTCATTGCACAACTCCTTCAGACGATTGAATATATGTTGACAAATAAGTTGATGTCAGCCATTGTCGTCATCATCATCACCACCACCACAGCCTTACATGAGAGTTTCATGCAATGCCCTGGCCTAGAAAACATGTTAGAAGGAAGACTATTATTCTAACAACCAGTGAGAGACAAAACAAGGGAGAAAACACACATAGTGCCTTTGGCTTTGCAGACACACAGCTATATGCCCATGTAGTTTGTGTTGGACAGGGGAGAGTGTGTGGTTTGGATGAAAGCATCCCTCTGCCTAGTCTTGCCAGACCTCCAGGTGGCCAGCATCTGCAGAGTCATGATTGCATTATTCTGTGTGGAGCTTCCCCTTCTACCTGATGAATGAGAAGGAGGGTGGAAGATTTGCCCATGGGTTCCTGGGCAGTGTCAGCCCTAAGGAAGGTTCAAAATGAGTCTGCCAGGGAATGGAAAGAGATCCTTCCAGGTCCACTGCCATCATGAGATGGTGACAGGCCTGTGTGCCAGGTCTGGCCTGGTAGAGCAATATGCCTGCCCCATGCCTCACATCCTGCCCTGGCCATCATTTGCAGGAAAGCTGTGGATGTGCTGGTGGCCCTGTTGATTTTTGCAAAGTCCTGCCAAGCTGGCAGAGGAGTTAGCATTTCTCCCTAACAAGTTGCACGTGGTCTTCTGCTCTAGGGCAAAGCTGCTCAGACCTACAAGTTCAAGTTCCTCTTGGAAATATGAAGGTGCTGTTCCACTGCTGCCTCAAAGCTTTGAGGACCCAAACCAATGGCTTCAAGTTTAAAGAAAGGAGATTCCGGCTAAACATCAGGAAGAATTTTCAGACCATAAGAGCTGTTCAACAGTGGAATGGAGTCATTCAGGAAGTGGTGGACTCTCTTTCATTGCAGGTTTCCATGGAGAGGTTGGATGGCCATCTGTCATGGATGCTTTATAAGCCCACCCTTTGCATGTTTAGTAAAGACCCGTTTCCTTTATTTCTGAGAGCCAATGTGGTGTAGTGGTTAAGAGCAGTAGACTCGTAATCTGGAGAACCGGGTTCGATTCCCCGCTCCTCCACATGCAGCTGCTGGGTGACCTTGGACTGAAGTCTCTCAGCCCCACTCACCTCACAGAGTGTTTGTTGTGGGGGAGGAAGGGAAAGGAGAATGTTAGCCGCTTTGAGACTCCTTCGGGTAGTGAAAAAGCGGGATATCAAATCCAAACTCTTCTTCTTCTACAGGCTAGTGAAATATTTATTCTTCGTACTTAAACACTACCAACCAGCCTAAAGCAAAAAGGTATTTTTTTGCTCTAATGCTATAGGCATGGACAACAAATGACATACTTCCTAGACAGGCAAGGGCTCTCCTTTGCCCTCAAATGTTCCCAAAAGGGAATTCCTTTTCCTGTATGTGATCTGCCTTAATATTCTTTATAAACTGTGTGGGCCATAAGACACTCACAAAGCCCTCAGCATATAAATATGACTTAACCCCCGATTCCAAAGTCAAAGGAGATGAAAAAGCAATAGAAAGAGTGCAAAGAAATCTGAATCTGGCAGAAGATGTGATATGAATATGAGATATATGATTTTTAAAAAACTCTTTCCAGGAAGAAACTATTTAAATCAGAGTTGGAGAGAACTGCCTTTGACTGACAGCTACTGCACTAAATAGTCTGCAGCCAATCAGTCCCCGCTAAGTGCAGAAATGGGAGAAAGACAACTATGAGAATCCTTACCTATTTATAACTTCCAACAAATCCTGGAAAAATGAGGGAATATCCTTGTATCTGTTGCTGGGAAGAAACATAAGGCCATCAAGTGCAACCCAAAATGGAATTCTCAGTCAGAATTCACCAAATAATCTGTAACTTATATGAGGGTAGTTCAAGGAACAGAATGGGGAAGGGGCTATTGGGTTGCTGTTTTTATTTTTATTAGGTATTTTGTGGTTTTATACCTTGATGTTATTCTGTGAACCACCCTGAAACCCCCAGGTATAGGGCAGTATGCAAATAATAATGATGATGATCATAATAAGGAATGCAGGAAGTCAGAAAGTTAATCACCATGTAATAACAACAGAGATTTGGTTGGGGTGGGAGAGGGAATAATGCTTAACAGTACAAATGGTAACGAAATTGAATTTTGTTTGAATTTTAGTGAGCAACTACCTACATCAGCTCTACCTCTTTGTGGGGACTCGTTGCAGGTGAGCCACCAAGCCTCCCCCCTCAGCATGGGGGGCGGGACTGCATCCCGCCTTATGCTGGGGAGGCCCGGCCATACCAGTTACCCAAGCAGCCAATCAAGCGGCTTGGGGGCGTGGCCGGGGCAAATTTAAACCACGATGCGGTTGGGGGAGCTTCTAGAACAGATTTATAGGGGGCGTGGGGGAAGAGGAGGTGGAGAATATTCCATCACGCAAGCAGAAAGCCATGTGCTGACAACATGATTGCCCTTACATTAAGTTGGATTCCACCCTCTAGTAGGTAGTCCTTGGAAAAGTATGTGTGGCCCCTGGTAATTATTTTTCTGTCAAAAAATTTTCTTGAGCAGTATCCATCAATTAAAGAGAAAGGAAATTGCATTCAAAAACTCTAACACAGGCATAGGTAAACTCGGCCCTTCAGATGTTTTGGGACTACAGCTCCCATCATCCCTAGCTAACAGGACCAGTGGTCAGGGATGATGGGAGTTGTAGTCCCAAAACATCTGGAGGACTGAGTTGGCCTATGCCTGCTCTAGCAGGAGAAGGTAAATGTTGGTGAAACTGGCAGTGTAGAGTGGAGGGTGGTTGTTGTGCTTAGCTAACTTTTGAGGTGGGTTCATTTCTTTCATTCCACATGTCCTCTTTGAAATGCTCTGCATTTTGCAGCCTCCCTGGATGCCCATGTTACCTAAAGTCTCCATCACTGGGCCTCCTTATAAATGCAGGGAAGTAAGGGAATTGCCTGGCATACACCTGGCAGCTGCCCATTATTGTTGTTGTTGTTTTAAGTGAAGTCTTTTTATATCTAAAGAAGTCAATACAGGAAGTTTGAAAAGAAGGGCAAAAGGAGGAAGCCTCAAAAACAAAATTGGTGAGCACAGTTGTCAGAGCTACCCTAGGTCCCAGCTCACAAAGGACCAACACTGCTTCGTTGTTAAGAAGTTCAGTTTCACTTCCAGAGCCGCAGCGCGCAGCTCTACGTCTCAAGTGTCAGACCGCTGATGCTCCGTCTGAGTCTCCTCCCCCTTGACACCAATTTAAGATTCTAGCCTTGCTCCACCTTCTCCGCTGCTCCTTCCTCCTCTGGGTCCGCCTGCCCGCTGGGGTTCCGCCCTTTCTAGCCTCTTCTCCCGCTGATTCCCCTGAGCCTTCTCCCTCCCTCCGGCGGGCTTTAGGAGCTGGTTCCCCATCCGGGTCCCCTGCTGTTCCGCACGCCTGCACATTTGAACTTGGCGCGCGCGCCCAGCCAGCAGCTTTCCTCCTGACCGTTCCACTGCTGCTGTCACTGCTTCCCCCTTCGGGGGGGCTAGCTGCAACTGACCTCCCCTCCGTTGGAGGCGTGGTCAGCCCTGACTCCCTCTCTGGAGGAGACACTGCCCCTGACACATGTGACTCTTCCCCCCCACTACGCTCTGGTGGGGAAACTGGTCCCAATCCTCCACTGCTGCTTTGGGGTTCCCCTCTGGCTCCTTGTTTCTGGTGCGTCCCCCCTGGGACCCCCCTTGCCCTGACCATCGGCGCCCCCTTCTGGGAATCTTCTGATTCGCTGGAGAAGCTCATGGAATCTCTCGGGCCACTGTCATACTCCCCTACGCTGCCCTCGGATTCTTCCCCTTCGCTCTCCCAATCCTCTCTCCCCATTGCTCCTGCTCCTGATTCCCTGACAACAGTGATCTCACATACTCAGTAGATAGCGTCCATAACATCCCTTGTTTCAGTTCAAGCCCAGCTGGGGAGGCTGCACAGCACTGCGGCCGTGTTTAATGGAAAGAAAAACACACCACCAGCCCAACAAGACAACGACAAGTATCCACCAACAGCATACGAATCAATATGGCTAACCTGATTCAAAAACATCCACTCACACATGAAAGCAAAGTTCACTACAGTCAATCACAAAGAAACAACCACACCCTAGGCCAACCCCAACCTCTCTCACCACCAAAGGAACACACACAAATAGTAAAGAGAACCTGCACAAGTGATGCTGATGCAAAACCCCACCACATACATTAAGTAAAATAGAAACATCACCACACCACACCACCCCCACTCACCATGACCCCCTCCAACTCCTTCCCCCCCTTTCTTCCTAATGTAACACTAATGTCTCAACAAATGAAACTGATCTGTAGAAAATGTAACTTTAAACAAGAGACATTGCGCATACTTTTGTGAACCAAGAAATCTTTAATAAAAAAATATGTTTAAAAAAGAAAAGAAAGAAAAGAAAAACACACCACCATCTTACAAGGATAAGGTAAGACCAAATGAAATTAGTCTTAAAAATTATAAAGAAATTCTGAAGTGCCTTGTGAAGGAGACAGGAAAACAGAAACCTCTTATCCAGGTTTCAGCACAGCACTACTTGTAATTTCACAAACAATAATCAACAGTGAAAAAACTCTCTCAGGAAGGTTGACAGACAGGTATGTCCTGGGGGCCTGAAGTGTCATCACAATGGGAACTGTTAGAAAGGAAGGGTGAATCTGTCAATTATTGTATCTCTTGGTTTCTCATATTTCTAATCTTGAGCCAGTTCTTCACATTTCCACAGCAACTTTCAATTTTAAAAAATCCTCATGAAAATTCATCAGCATTTGGGTGTGAATTTCTCTGAATTTTTGTGTTATATACATTTTTTCAAAGCAATTTCCCTGATTTCAATGCATGCTTGTATGTTATTTTCACTATTGCATGCATTTTTGGGCACATACTTTAGTCAAATATTTGCAGTTTTGAACCATTACTAGGCTGGAATCACATTGCAAAAAATTAAATAAATGTGTCTTGGAAAGGATGGCTGTGTTTCGGTTCATCTATTTTTTCAAAAAGTGTGACTTTGGTAGGTTCACTTTCAGATGTGAACTGAATCAAATGTCTTACCCATCCCTAGGCATGACACTGTGATCTCAGAATGCTGGGCAAACTATGATCTGATCAAGCATGGCTCTTCTTTTGATCCTCTGTTCTATTTGTTTTGCCAGTGATCTTTCCCCCAGTAGATGGAGGTGTTTGAAACCAACTGCAAAACCGTAATGTTCACCCATTAGGTACGTCTTGGTTTGGGGTATGAGAAACAGAGGATTAATTATGTTTCTGATTTCTTGTGCTGCCAAGGAGAAAATTAATACAGTTGAACTTTCACTGACATCTTGCAATTGTGTATACTTATTAATAAAACTTGTCTATTAAAATTAGCAATAACGTAGCTGTTAATGTTAGACTTAAAATTCTGGATAACTGGTGCCTCTACAACAGTCATTACATCCAAACGGTAACAGAAAGGAAATAATTACATTCACTAATCACTTGGTTTAGTTGATGTAAGGAAAAGGGCAATGTCAGAAAACAGGTTCATGAAAAAGTCATCTATAGAAACACAATATTTTAAATAACAATGTGGGCAATTCAGCCCTAGCCTAGAGATGGGAGACTTCTTTTAAAAAAATAAATCAAAAAATAAATAAATCAACATAATCATCATTCAGATAGCTAAATAAAAAATAATCCAACTTCTGATAACAGATCAGCATTGAATGCAAAAGGTGGATCATTTAAAAATAGCATGAATTCTCACACAATTAATTAAAAACTAGCATAGATTGTCTCATTATTTTTGTAAGTGTTGAAGCTGCAAGTTTTTGCAATTGACCCTCCACATTGTGAAATTTGAGACTTCCACCACATCAACACCATACATTTAAAGAACTGTTATATCACAATATTTAAAAGTCATGTCTTCCCCCAAAGAATACTGAGAACCGTAGTTACTCACTAAGAGTGCTGCAAGTTGAATGGAGATATATTCATCTTCCTAATGAGGGTCAGTAGCACAGATGTTGTAAAGGTGCGGTGATCTGCCATGGAACAACCCGACTGAAGAAGAAGATAACAGTAATTACCCGGACCTCGTTGCTGGTTGAGAAGGGTCCCTCATGACTGTTCAAACTTCAGGATCCAAAAAATGTAGGTCTGCCTCTGCATCTGCCTATACTAAGATGGAACATTAGCTGTTTCCATCTTGGGTGATGTTCTACTTTTAGGTAGGTGATTGCACTATTCAAATATGTATCCTAGATTGCTATCCCATACTGTGACTCCTCAAAACACCAGTATCCTTTTTGTAAGCATTGATCTGAAAATTTGGAACCCCAAAAAAGGCTTTATCTTCTTCCTAGGGAGCCATTACATCATGACTGTTTTGTTCCCATTTCATGGCATAGAGACAACAAGATCAAATAGAAGGAACCTTTTGTGCTGACATATTCTGACCAAGTCTATTCAGTTGCTGGTGGGCAAACTCCTTATTAGAGAATCACAAATAAAGCAAAAGGAATGGCTGAGTGAAAGAAGAGGAGCAAGGAAGGAAGTCTGGGGAAAGAGAGACTTCTGTAAATAAACCAAACGCATTTGAAATAGCCAGTTCAGTGATCACCCTGATGTGAATGCCAGATCCCTTTATTTTCAGCAATTATTGTTAGTACTGTGGTGCTGTGGCCTCTTGGGCTTGCCGATCTGAAGGTCAGCAGTTCAAATCTGCAAGATGGGGTGAGTTTCCATTGCTCTGTCCCAGCTCCTGCCAACCTAGCAGTTTGAAAGCATACCAGTGCAAGTAGATAAATAGGTACCACTGTGGCGGGAAGGTAAATGGCGTTTCCATGCACTCTGGCTTCAGTCATGGTGTCCCATTGTGCCAGAAGCGGTTTAGTCATGCTGGCCACATGACCAGGAAAGCTAGCTGTGGACAAACACTGGCTCCCTCGGCCTGAAGTGAGATGAGCACCGCCCCCCATAGTCATCTTTGACTGGACTTAACTGTCCAGGGGTCCTTTACCTTTACCTTACTGTTCTCCAGTGTATTAAGCATCATACACATGCACTAATGACTAGTTAGTGTGTTGCCAAGCTAAAATATTGAGCTTCCTAAGTTATGCACTCTCTTACGTAAGCTAAGGCAACGGCTTTTTAGCTTGAAGACTTAATGAACAGTTTTCAGGCATGTGTTATGATTATTACACAAATGTAACAGAATACTATCTTCTCTAATTAATCTGTAGCTCCAGTGTATCACTGTGGATATTAGATGGGGAAGAAAATATTAAGAACTCAGAATATGGAGTAAGTGGCTTGAATACTTTACAAGAACATACATTAAAAGGGCAAATATTCTGAAAATAAGGAGAATAAAATTGCTCATAGTCCTATCTCAATGTAGAAGTTTTCCCATAAAACCTTTGATCTTTTATGTTTCCTGATTATCCTAAACTAAGAATATAACTGAATATCAATGGAGTAATTTGGGGTATGCTCAAACCTTTGACATTTCCAGTTAATGGATCTGCAATAGCACTCATCAGGCATTCACTGATGAAAAGGCCTGCAGGACTGTACAGTTATCTCCACCCCTCATTGACATACTTCATGTTGTCAACCCTCCCAAGCTGGCATGCAGTTGCCCGGGTCTGAAGGGTGCCATGATGATGCAAATGGCTTTCCAACATGGGGATAGGACCTTCCATGTATTTGTGACTCTGCAGAGCTACTGCTGGTCAGAGTAGATAGCTGCTTAGTAGACATATGGCACTCAGTTTTGGCAGGATGAAGTCAGTTTTTTTCTAGAAATACTTTCGTAGAGCCAATATTTTCTTACTTCTATCCAGTTCTGGACTATTGACTAGATTCTGAGATCCAGTCCAAACTCAGAAATGAAACTTGATTCAGTCTTGGAACTTAATCCAGTCTAGTATCCCAAATGGAGTGACCATTTGACTTCATCTCATGTCTGCAGATGCCACTGATATAGCAGGTCACCAAGCCATGAGGCACAGGAGGTCTTCCTGTACTCTGGTCCTGACCCATCACTGTGGGTTGATAATGTTTTCATGTCTTAAGTGCAACCACAACTGCATAAGACTTTGATAGCTATACACAGCTATCCTTTGCTGTGATAATTTCATTAATATATCCCAACCAAGCCTAAACCAAATACAGTCATACCTCGGGTTAAATACGCTTCGAGTTGAGCGCGTTCGAGTTGCGCTCCGAGGCAACCCGGAAGTAACAGAGCGAGTTACTTCCGGGTTTCGCTGCTTGCGCAGACGCTCAAAATGACGTCACACGCATGCGCAGAAGCAGCGAAAAGCGACGCATGCGTGTGCAGATGTGCCGTCGCTAGATACGTTTACCTCTAGATGCGAACAGGGCTCCAGAATGGATCCCATTCGTATCTAGAGGTACCACTGTACGGGCACTTGAGAGCTGACCGGACCCTTCCTTTTCCCCTTCCCTCCTTAGGACCTACACCTGGGACAGGAGGGAGCCTGTTCCTCAGTGGAATCGTCATGGTACTGCATGAGTAGACCCTGATCAGCCTGCACTTACTAACGAGTAACCAATCCAGGACACTTGCTTTTACAAATGCCCCATTTGATTTACTCACAACACCTCAGGCTTTTCTACAACTAGTGTAGCATTCAGACTCAGCTGTGTTGGGAGAGAGAGATATAAAGTATTTCCACATCTCCTCCACATGCCCTTTTCTTAATGGGATGTCAGGCTCATGAATGAACAGCCTTAGCTGCATCCAAGTAATATGCAAATACACCCAAAGAATATGTGTAAAAAGTTGTCCCAAAGGAAGGCAAGATAGAAACAGCTATGTGTGGCTAACCTATTCGTGAGGAGGTAGAACCACCATTTCGTTTGAGGGTACATTATCTCTCTCCCCTGCCCCACATACATAGGCACACATATATATTGTGTGTGTGTTTGTGTGTGCATGTATACACACACACATGTACTATATCATCAACCAACATAAAGAACTAAGTGCAAAGAGGTGCTCAGCAGCAGACAGAAACATCGCCTAACACAAATTTGAAATACAGGCTAGCAAAGAACACTAAACTGTGGCTGCATAAGCTGTGACTAAAGTATTACATATCTCTCCTGAATGTAGCATTATAAAAGTGCTAATAGAGAATTTACAGATGTATTCTAAATGCCAGGGAAATTTAATCAGGTTCTCTTTGAAGCAGCCACTACTTTTTAAAAGGCCATCTTTTTGAAGTTTACCCACATCATATGGAGAATGACTAACAGGGACCTAAAATGCATTTTACACTTTGAATGTCTTGTGATTGAACAGAGTACTTGTTGCAGATAGAGAAAGATAAGAGACCTCGGGTGCAATTGTGTTTTAGAACTCTGAGCTGTTATTCATTGAGCATCTATTCATTGAATCACAGTTTATAGCCCCATCAGTGAGTACTGGCAAGTAGTTAAAGAATGTTTATCAGAAGAGAAATGGATGTTAAACCACAATTGAGCCATGAATCAAACTTTCATGGGAAGAAACAGAAAGCATCTTTTCCACGTGATTGCTAGCTGAAATGAAAGATTTAAAGTATGAGGTTTCTCTGAAGGGAGAGATTTATGGACTGGCTATTTGTGCTCTGTGGAAAAATTCTCCCACTCCTCCCCCCCCCCCATCATTCTCCATCAATTAATGAGAAAAGAACCTGCATGTGAAAATGATCAAAGGAGAAAGGAAATGTTGGTGAAATTCTTGTGGGTGGAGTGAAAGGCTTTTTTGTGTGCTTGCCTTTTGTGGTTTGCTGAAAGGTGGAAACCTGTCAATTATCCAATTAAGAAGAAAATAAATTGCACTTGAAAGCAATCAAAGGAGACAGAAAATTTCAGTGAAATCCTCATAGGTGGGTTGCAGGGTGTTTTATGTGCTTACATTTGTGGATGCAAAGAAATATTTGTGAGTGTCCTTCCTTTCATTTTGCAAATCAGCTATCCATTGGTCTGTACTCTGAAGCCTTACTGGGTTGCCTGTACTTCAATCAGTGTCCTGGGGAAACATCATGATGCATCACCTTCTAAGGCGGACTTTTTCGATCAGGGAGTACGGGGTGCTACTGAGAGCTGGAAAGATGTTTAATAGAAAGAAAGAAAACCACACATCACCCCTGGCTACCTTGCAATGATAAGGTGAGGTCAGCACCCATACCCATGTAATAATAATAGTAATAATAGTAATAATAATAATAATAATAATAATAATAATAATAAATTAATAATATGCCCTGGAAAAAAGACAGGAAAATAGAATCCTCTTTGATGGCAGTGGAAAACTCAAGAACTTGTAAAACAGATTTTGTCACAGCTCTGCTGATTGTGACAATGATTTTGCTTAGACCTGACTTCGAAATGTCTGCCTTGTTGATGATTTGCCAAAAGCAATCATGAGAATGACCCTGTCTGAAATTAGAGAGGGTTTGTGGCCGTTTGTTTTCCAGGGTTGGGGTGGTTACATTGTGATAATTCATGGAAAAAAGAAAAATCTGTTTGCCACCAGAGCCTAAAATAAAGAATCTAGACAGATCATGTTGTTGAGTTAATAAAACACGAACTGATTCCATATTTTATTAACTTAACACTATGATCTGCAGCGATCAATTTCTGTAGGAGAAGCTCACTCTTAGGAGACCCCAGCCGACCAGCCTGTGGGACGGATTCAAAAATGTACTTATGTGATTGTTCCATCAGCTTGCTAGAGGGAATGGCCACACCCTTCTCCTCGCCTGCTTGCCTGTTCTGGGGTTCTCCTACCCTCTCCTGAGTGAATTTTGGGGGTGCGGGGGGGATGAGAATTCCCTCCTTGCAAGGGGAAGCCCTTACTCAGGGCCTCAACTGATGGGAATCACTCATTGAATCCCACTCTGTGTTTATTTGGATGAGCCAGCCCCTGGCCATGGAGGGAGGTTCCTTTCCTAAACATCTTCTTTTGAGTCAGCCTTTCTGAGCAGCCCCACTTCTCTGAGTGGATGTCTGAGTCCCAAGGGTGATCCATATCCTGCCCACAGGTTTCACAACAACCCTGTTCACCTTCAGAGGTGCCTAAGGGACCTTCACCTAGCATCACCCTTACCTGACATAAGGTGTGAAGATGCAGACATGGACATATCCAAATGTGTTGTTCTGATTTTTGCCAGAGCTTTCTGGAGGGAAAAATGTCCACAGAGCGGTTCCGTTTTAAAGCACACTTAACATGCAAAACATATAGGAAGGAAAATTGAAATGTCACTTTACTGAGAAAACACTATAAGCAAGGAGGAAACTGGTGCTGACCAGAGATAATGCATAATGTAAAAGGGGAACAAAATGCAGAAACATCAATAAAGGTCATTTGTGGTATGAAGAAAATAACCAAAGATTTCAGCCATGTGAGGTTTATGAATAGGAGCCCTCTTTTAGGCTTAACAGAGAACCACCACAGATTTATTTGGGATAAAAATGGGGTGACACAAACACAGCAAAATGTCAGGCTTAATTTAAAATGAATCAGCATTTCTGAACAGTATGAATTCAAAGAATGATAGAATCAACAATTTGGAAGGGACCATGATGATCAACTAGTCCAACTCACTGCAATGCAAGAATATTTTACGCAACATGGGGCTTGAACCCAAGACCCTGAGATTAAGAGCCTCATGCTCTTCCAACTGAGGTAACCTTCAGGGATGATATTATTTGCTGTTGGGGGGGGGGAGAGATTAAGTAAATGTAATGTATATACAAAAGAAATAAGGGCAAACTTCTCTCAAACAGTCCCATCAGAAATGGAAAATACTGGGTGGCATAGATAATTCCAGTTTAGTTTTAGAGCTTTGTTAACTTTGTGGCTCCCTTGAGTGAAAACCATTATATTGGTGGCTCCTTTTTCTCCCAGGGTTTAGCTATAGAATATTTCTTTACAGCTATTATTTCTTGATCTAGGGTACTTCTGGATCCACTACTGTTGCTTGAGGCCCAGGTGGCCTTGGTGGCATGAAGTGCCTTCCATCACCTTCAACAGGTAGCCCAGCTGCACCCCTACCTGGACAGGGGTACCCCCACTTCTGCTCTGGTAACCATAAATCATCTGGATCACCAATAGGAAGCTGACGCTGAATGACTTAAGATCAAGGGTGTTAAATAACTGATTTTGGTAACTATGTGTCAATCAAAGATTAACAATTAAAAGAATTAACAAAAAATAATGAGAGAAGGAGAAAAACAGAAACTTACGTTCAAATGCAAAATCAGAGGACATACCAATTTTCTGCTTGCAAAGCAACAAACCATCTCCAATACTGTGAATGGAGAAAGAATTCATCTTAGGCTGCAGACTTCAGAATATCTATCAGGAAGTAAATCCTACTGAATTAAGTTGAACATACTTCTGAGCACAGTTATTTTGGATCAGCTGGAAGAACTTGAGAGCTTGCTGAAATAGAGATAAAGGATTGATCCTATGACTTGAAGATGCTGGTGCCTTTAATGGAAAGAAGGGAGATGGACAGATAAAATTGGAACAAAACCTAGTGTATCTTAATCCCCAGGAAGCATCTGTAGCCACAAGTCATTTCCAGTGATCATTTCATCATTTCAGGTGTATAGTGTGGCCCTCCACATTCAGGTTTAAGGTGCAGAAATCACAGGCCCAACATCTTCACCCACCATGGTGGGGCAAATGTCAGGGTTACATCAGGACCTGGTGCATTGTGGGGGAACGAAGAGGGTGACACTGTTGCTGGAGAATAAGGTTACCAATACTTACTCGTTTTGATGGGTGTATGCTAATTCCAAGGTCAGAGGCATAATACATCTGAATACCACTTGCTTCCAGGGAACAGCAGCGCATGGGGGCTACTGCCCTTACATCCAGCTTGTGGGCTTCCCACAAGCATATGGTTGTCGGCTGTGGAAAACAAGATGCTAGACTAGGCAGCCCTTTGACTTAATTCAGCACAACAACTCTGTTCTCTTCATAAAGGGACCCTTGACCATTAGGTCCAGTCACGGACAACTCTGGGGTTGCAGCATTCACTTTATTGGCCGAGGGAGCCGGCATACAGCTTCCAGGTCATGTGGCCAGCATGACTAAGCCACTTCTGGCAAACCAGAGCAGCGCTGGAGCGGTACCTATTTATCTACTTGCACTTTGTGCTTTCGGACTGCTAGGTTGGCAGGAGCTGGGACAGAGCAATGGGAGCTCACCCCATTGCAGGAATTCGAACCGCTGAACTTCTGGTTGGCAAGCCCTAGACTCTGTGGTTTAACCCACAGCACCATCCACGTCCCTTTTTCTCTTCATAGTCATCTCCATTACTCTGTCCCCTGGGACCATACCAAACCAAAAGAGATTCAAATTCACATTTTACATTGTTTTGTACATAGTGAGAAAGCAAGTGGATGAGCCTGCCCTAAAACACTCATTAACTGATAGTATAATTTTGGCTGATGGTCAAAGTAGACCTGTCACCAATTTTCACCAACTTTTCAGCAACATCAGAGGAGCAAGATAAGGTTTTCACCCAGTAAAAGAACCTGAAGACTCTCAAAAGGAAAGAGCTTTCACAAGACTAAGAAAATTGCTTAGGTAAAGTGAAATAATTCTGATAAGATTAGTATAATCTCCTACACAAACTTTAGATAAGTCTCAGTGAAATTGTGGGGGATTCCCCACTCCCATGTCCATAGGGTGTGCAATATTCATTGCTGAAAATGTGTTGGATAACACAGGAACACTTTAAAAATCAAGATATCAATTTCACTTCCTGTTTCTGACTGTTGAATCTTCTTTTGATTTCCATTCCAGCCAATATGGACACCTAAACTGTCACCAGTGGTTTCCCTGGCCTCTTTAAAGATGATCTCATTAGGAAAATGAAATTGGCCTTAATTATAATAATGATAATAGCTGTGAACTGTGCACAATTAATTCTGTCACTGTACATATCTGTAATATTAACTGATCACTCCTCTGCTGGGTAAGTGGGTATTAATTAGGGGGAAAGAAACAACTCAGTCTGAAACCATCTATGACAAATTCCATGCAACAATGCTACTTCAGTGGGTTTGTTTTTATGTAGTAAAATATTTACTGGTCAATGCAAATTGTAGGAAAAATATATTTGGTGGTGGCTAGATTAGTACTAAAAGGACTTTCGTTTATTCCCTCTGCATGACTTTAAATGTAAGCTAGGCTGCAGTCATATAAACAGTTACCTGGAATTGTAGTGCAATCCTGACCATATCTCCACAGAAAGAAGTCCTATTGGATTCAATAGAGCTTACTCCAAGGTAAGAGGGTTTAGAATACCATAGTATGCAATTACAGTACCTATATTGTATCTAATTTCTATCCTACCCTTTTGCCAAGGGTCTCTGAACACCATAGTTTAGATTATCTCATTTTAATCTCACAAGTGCCCTATGTGAGGTTGATTAGCCCAAAATATGCCTGTCCCAAGATCATTTGGGGGAGCATCATGGCTGAGTGTGAGTTTAAACCCAGATCTCTCCAAGTTAAATTCAAACCTTCTGCTACATCACAATGGCTCCATTATTATCTGTTTTATTTTGTTTGGTCTATTTATAATTGCAAAGAACAATTATCTTTCAATTTGAGAAAATCTGGCATTGGGCCCTTAAAAATTCTTTTATGTAGCTTTTTAAAGAAATGTGAGTGCACATCAAGGAAAATTCAATGGGCTGGTTACGAATGCTCTAATAGTTTACATTGCCTTCTCTGTCAGAACCTGAGGGGAAGTGTATCAATTTGTGAATGACGAATGTCAGTCTTCCGCATAGACCCTCTCTTGTCAGAGTTCATTTATGTCGAAAGGGAGGAAAACACTAACAAAGTTTCACAATGCATAATTTTTCTGCCTGAAAAAGGAGAGAAGTTTCACACAAGGAGTGACATGCTTTATTGAGGTATTAATATTGAAACACACAGACCGCATGATATATGTATATATTGCTTGGATAAATCACCCAAACAATCTGCATTCCATGAGACACTTTTATTGGGTCTTTTGGAAGGTGTCAGCATAAACATTCTGGATCAAATGATAATGTCACTGTGCTCCTTGTGTGCGGCGGTTTCTAAAACTGGTTTGGCACCCTGTACCCGCCCTGAAGCAATCTGAGTCTTAAGGCAACCAGCATTTATAACTTTTCAATGAAGGAATATGCTGCTAAAGTACTGAAATCTTTGGGATGTGGCCAGGATAAACACACCCCTTGGAATGGGATGGGAGCCAGTGTGGTGTAGTGGTTAAGAGCAGTAGACTCGTAATCTGGTGAACCGGGTTTGCTTCCCCGCTCCTCCACATGCAGCTGTTGGGTGACCTTGGGCTAGTCACACTTCTCTGAAGTCTCTCAGCCTCACTCACCTCACAGAGTGTTTGTTGTGGGGGAGGAAGGGAAAGGAGAATGTTAGCCGCTTTGAGACTCCTTTGGGTAGTGATAAAGCGGGATATCAAATCCAAACTCTTCTCTCTTCTTCTTCTTGCCTATCTATAAACCACTGTGTATGTAAATATGTTGCTGCTAGTCAAAAGGGAGGGAGGGAGGTAAATAAATAAAAAGAGAGAGAGAGAGAGAGAGAGAGAGAGAGAGAGAGAGAGAGAGAGAGATTGTACTAATCAGGGGTCAGCAACCTTTTTCAGTTGTGGGCCCTCAGACCATGTGGTGGGCCGGACTATATTTTGAAAAAAAAATAAATGAACAAATTTCTATGCCCCACAAATAACCTCGAGATGCATTTTAAATAAAAGGACACATTCTACTTATGTAAAAACACGCTGATTCCTGGACTGTCCGCGGGCCAGATTGAGAAGGCGATTGGGCCAGATCCGGCCCCCGGCCTTAGGTTGCCTACTGCTGGTACTAATCGTATTTTAAAAGTCAGACCAACTAAGGGGAGGATGCGCGCGGGGGTGTGTGTGTGTCCTGCATACTGGGGATGGTTGTGATGTTTGCAGGAGAACTGTGGTGTATGTATTTAAACCTCCCCTACCAAAGGCTGCAGAGGTTTGCCTTGACACATTAATGCTGCCCTTGTGTGCTCATTGAAACCTACCAGCATGCAGGGGCCCTAGGTCACTGCGTGGCCATTGGGCTGAAGGGAAACAGGGAGCTTGCCACTTTCTTCTCTTTGGAGCCCAAATAAGGAGGTGGGGTGACGTTTCGGCACCCCATGAATCCCCTGATTGCATAATTTAAACTGTAACAGGGGCACATTTCCTTGAAACTTAAGGAATCACAGAGAAGGGTGAAATGGAAATTGTGTTACTAAGACATTTCCCTTTGATTCATTAGAATTACAATACTCAAAAAACCCCATGATAGATATAACACACCTTCCCCATATTTACTCCTGTTTAATGCAGTTGCCTGATTTTCTGCTCCCTCCCATTTTGCAGATTTTCATGATGAAATACGGGATCTATTTTGAAAAGTTTTCAGGTTAATTGCTGCCGTTATAACGTAAAGATATTCCAACTGTATTCTTGAAACCAATTCCCATTGTAAAGAGTAAAAAACTCTTAAGTTATCCAGAACTTTTAAGAATTATTTATCACCCAGCATAACACAGTAGGTGTTTTAGAACTGTTGTTTATGCATTGATGTTTGAAATATGATCATAGCCTGTCTGAAAGCACTTCCAGAAAATTGTACAAGCACTGAGCAGAAAGCTGAAAATGTCACCAAAGGGGGGGAAAGGGTGGCAATATGATTTCTTTGAAATATAGTTGAGAGTCGAGTAACCTGTGAAAAGTTGGTTTGATGGTCTTGCTGATTTCACAGTTTAATTCAAATGCTTTAAATCCTTTTACAAACAACACTGACTGTGGTGTCCTTTAAGTGTTACAGGAGAGCAAGGGGAGATATTTCTGGGGCTTCATCCCAAAGTGTTAGAATCACTTTTAAAGGCCTGCCAACACATAGGGAGGGCTGATTCCAAGAAACTTTTCAATGGGATCAGTTTCTTTCTCTATATAGAGCACAGCTTTCCAAACTGTATATCATGGCATGTTTGTGGGTCTGCTGCAGTGTCTAGGTGCAAACGCTCCCAGCACTCTTCCAAGGGCTGGGAATGGGTTCGGTTAACCTCAGGTTTGCTAGTAAAACTGAATTACTTTGTCATGAAATGATGCATGTCTAAACAGTGTGTCACCGACATGGAAAGTCTGGAAGGCTCTGCTGTAGAGCACCCATTTGATGGAAAAGACCCACCCATTTACTCTGCCTACAACTGTACTTCTCTAAAGATATAGAAATATAAATATAAGTCTGCAATCTTTAATTCACTAATAGGGACACAGCTGGGCTTACTCCTGAGCAGAGTTTCCTAGGACTGTGCTGCATAAATTACATTAGCACAAACTGATGAACCCACAGAAAACAGTTCCCATTGATAATGGTATCAACATTTAAGGAGCACCTACAATCTATTTGAATGCAGTCCAGAATAAAGAGACAGGACACACAATGGAAGAAAGGCAGAATGTAAATATAAGAAAATAAATAAAAATGTAAAAACTGTCTAACGTGGAGCACAGGGCATTATCAACATCTGCAAAGGCTCTTTGAAGCATTGTCTTGCATTGCTTAGCAAATGGATGTATTCAGAGAATGTTCTGTGGGGCAATGAAAACTGCAATCTGAAGCATTAAGCAAAGGGGAAGTTTTAAAGGACCTCGCCCCCCTTTTTCATTGTTCATTTTGTCTTTTCATTGGACACTGTCTTCAGTCTGTAAATTAGGGGCACATTCTCCAATCTGTCTAAAATATGTCTGATGCTTTCAGGAAGTGGTAGAAAACCTGGGGAATTCATGCAATCTTAGACGGAAAACAACAAAGTTCTAGGCATCAGAAGACATGCTGGGGCTCTGCTGCAATCTACGTAAAAATGAAAACCAAATGAAAATTGAATGAAACAGAAGCAAAAGAGAAAGAGAGAGAGAACAATTGAAGGTAAAATTAAATGACTGGAGCTATATGCCAGAAATAAAAACAAATGAAATGAAATGAAGCTTTTTTCAGAACACATCACATTGTGAGTTTGTGTTACATAAGTGAGCATACGTAGTACTGAGCCTGGGCTTACACTGTGCAGTTATTCTAATAATTTGAATTTAGAAACATTTCTTTCCAAAGAATGTGATCAGGAAGAATATAAACTTGATTTCTTCAGTTTTTTGAATAGATAATATACTGCTCTCTGAATATCACACGTTGTTTTCCCATCACATACTCATATTTCATTCATTGTGTAGCAAAGAAAATGTAGAGTGTATAAAATGTATAACTCCCTCCCCTTTGAACCAGGCATGCTGGTGCAAACTCATTTTTTTCCTCTAGCTGTAAGAAACCAATAATAATGGTTCACATGATCAGTAGTCCTGGAAAACAATCTCTGAACTCATTTTAGGCTCTGGTTTATGTGCACATTCAGGAAGCAAATCAGAGAATAAATTGAGTTGAAAGTCAACCAATCACCCTCTGGGAAAACCAGAGGTTCCTTCTTTCTAGAAGAAATGACCGTGTAAACCATCAAAGTCTTCATAATCTTGGTGGGCATTCACAGGTTTAAAGCAGGGGGTGGAATCCTGGCAAATGATCCAAAATATCTGGCAAGGGGATAGAAAAGGTGGCTAACCTGTGGCCCTCTAGATGTTGCTGGACTCCCATCAGCTTCAGGCAGCATGGTCATGAGGGGAATTGTTCTGCTTCTGGAAAACCACAAGTTAGCCACCCATGGCTTAAAGATTACCGTTTATTATGGCATAAGCTTTCATGGACAAGAGGCCACCTTATCTTATACATAATGTGCAGGCATCTCTGCACAAGATGCTGGGGTGTGTGGTGGGAATGCAAATGAATGAGGTCAGAGGGAAATGATATGCAAAAAGAGCAGTGATAATTATGTGAAAGCAAAATAGTTACAGTGACAATTGATAAGGCAGGGCTGGTGATAGGAGAAGCATACAACACTGTTAGATTAACATATGCAGCGTGATAAAATTCTCAATTCAGCTGCGGGTGATTGAATATCCTGATGAATTATAATGCACCAAGTTTCACGCTGGAATTTCCCTTTGAAGTGCCTTTGTTAACAAATGGTCACTTGCAGCGTGTCCTGATGCACTGAAACGTTCTCCTGCTGGCTTCTGGATAGTGCCATTTCTGATGTGAGATTTGTGCTCATTTTATTCTTTTGTGTAGAGACTGGTCTATTTGTCCAGCTTCCATGCAGAACACACCACAAGTCCCATCTGCTACAGCCAAATACCTATGATATAGCCGCTCAATGATGTGAAAAATCAGGTAAAAAGGAGGCCAGACAATTATCAAGGAATACTCTATTAAAGGGAAGATCTAGAGGAGAAAATGGCAGCACACTAGTCATCTATAGCTCCTACTCAGCTTAGAATTGTGCTTCACACATCTAGTCCTTGAATGTTTATTCCAAGGCTGGAAAACCTGTGATCTTCCAGAGGTCCTTCAAAAGTGGCTGGACTATAGCTCCCACCATCCCTGACCATTGGCCATGCTGGCTTAGTCTGATGATAGTTGGAAGACAACAGGCTCCCTATCCCTGGCTTCTGCTGTAATGAATTTGTTAGTTTTACAAGACTGCCTTGATTTTGCTGTAAGGGACTAGCAAAGATATCCTTCCAGGATACAACAGAGAGCTGCACAATACTTTCCCTTTTTATGCATTATTATTATGAGTAAGAAAATGCACATTCCCACATTGTACAGAAGATACATGTATTGGCTCTGCCCCATGACACCCTATAAAATTGGGGTTAGCCCTATGGACATATTAGGGGAACATGTGTGGACAGGGAGCTGACACAACTTTATGGTGTGAGCATGAGTGTTTTCCTGCTTGCATTTATGGAGAAGGGTGACTTAAGGAAAGGGTGGCCTGCAGAAGCATAAAACATATTGAAACTCCTTGTTCAGGTGGACTGAAGTTGCTTTCTTATAATAATATTTATGACATAATAACCTCTGAATGTTTATTGTCTTGTGAACCTTGGGGAACTCTTAGCAGTATAGTATTCTTCACTGCTGGAAGAGTCTGGATATCAGCACCAAGGAGAGCACCACAGAGGTGATCAGTTGCAGCGATGGGGTGAAATCTCCCCCATGGCAATGCTATTCTTTGCTCAAACTGTTTCTACAGAAGTATGTGAAATTCATAGTATCACTGTACCACAAGCAGTTTTAATTAAGTCAGGCAACAGTTTCAAGAATTAAAGTGAAAGTCAGCATGAACAAATAAAGTCAAACTCTGATTCACAGCCTTTACAGTGATATCTGTTTAGGGAGAAAAATCGCTATGATAAAAATGGAAGAATTTATTTATTGTTTATTGGGTGACCACTTCATATATCTTTGAGTAACATGGAGGATTTCCCCTGGAATTCTTCTCTGTCCGTATCTATGGTGGAAGTGCCATTTAATGTGCTCCCCCTTCCTCTGTCTGGATGTCTATGAAAATTGCTAAGACAGCTTGTCAGCGTGCATTTTGAGTTGTGAGCTGAGCTAGCTGGGATTAATGGTCGAAGTCATTTGGAGTTTGTGTTTTACTCTCCTCTCTGGCAATAGGCCACCTTGACATTTTTGGTCCCCCAGTTAGAGATTGTTCTAACAGAACACAGATCTCCCTATGAAGCCAAGAACCTTAGGAATGTGTGTAGAAAAAACTGATCCTGGTGGGTGAGGGGACAACGTGTCTCCACTTGTGGAGACCAGCCACTGTTTCTTCACTGATTATTATATAACTTTAACACTTTGATTAAATTGCATGAATACAAAACAGTGTCTGGTTGGCAGACACATAAAGGCTGAGTGTAGCACTTGAGTTTCAGCTGAACAGCAGCTGTTTAAGTTATATAGGAAAATGGCAAATGGACCACTTGGAGATACCACTAGAAGTAAGGTAAACCTGCTCCTTTCTCAGAAGGTAAGGGCCCAACCCACCCCTGTTTTCCTTGTTCTGCCCCTTCTTTCCCACTGAAGATGCTTTCACACAGGAATGGGAAACCTGTGGTCCTTCAGTTGGGTTCCAACTCCCATCAGCCCCAGCAAGCATGGCCAATGGCAAGGGTTGATGGGAATTGTAGTTCAGCAGCATCTGGAGGGCTACAGGTTCCCCACCCTTGCTTTAGAAATTTGAATTCTCTAGCAAAAAAACTATTCCTCTCTTCTACTGAGTCTCAGATCAGAATTTGATGGTCCACTGGTTTCTACTGTCATCTGAATGTTGCAGCGGAGGTCCATTTTAGCAAATGTACACAAATAGTGGTTTTCTGTCAATGTCAATGAAAAACAGTATGCGTTTGCCATCTCTGTAAAAGTATACCCATTTAGCCATAAGGGCATAAATATCAAAACAAAATTACATATGTCCTTTTAATTTTAGCTGACCAAAGCACTTTGGAAAAGAAAGGTATTGTCCTGCCATTAAAGTGCTGAGACTTTAAAGCAACACAGGTTTTTAAATACCAAATCATGTTTCTTTGAGGAGACAAGAAACAGAATGAAGGAAGGGATGATGATTTAGGAGGAAAGAGCAAAGAATTTGGACAAATGAAAATAAAAACATCATAAAAAGGAGGGAAATCACACAATATGTATATATAAATGGTGGGAGTGGGGAGGGCGGGGTATTATTATTATTATTATTATTATTATTATTATTATTATTGAATACCATCTGCTCCAGGTAAAAAGGAAGTACAACAAAATGGATGAAAACCTCTTGTGATTCTTGTGAATGTGGGGGGTCGGGGGTAGAGGATATATATTTTGTATGTTTAAATAAAGAAATACACCTCAGGTTATTGTTGGAGAAAGGGTAGAATGGATCTATGTAGGAATCCATGCAAGATAAGGTTTCTTCAGGTGGTGCTAATTGCTGAGAACGTGGGTCAACAATTTCAGAAATCTCTGACACTGTCTTGGGCAATTTTTAAGGCAAACATTGTGGTTTTCTTCTTTTACCTCACAGTGAAAAATTCACCTAAATTTTGGGAGGGGGACTCCTGAAAATTCATTTCACACCCATAATCAGGTTAATAATTCCAACCTTCACTCGGGAGAGGTCTGTGAGGATTAATGTTGCAATTATTGTAATGAGCTTCATTATCTACTAATTAAAAAAAAAAAAGATTCTGTAAGAAATCTGTCAGTAACTTTATCCAGTCGTAGACACTTACTGCATTTAATCCCGAAACTTTTCTTGGCATTAACTTTAATTGTTCTTCACCACCTTTCAATGGCTTTTTAGAAGAGCTTCGTACTTTTAAAAATGTGATCAGGCCTACAAACCAAACCAAACCAAACCAAACCAAACCAAACCAAACCAAACAAAATAAAATAAAATAAAATAAGGTTGTTTTTAGCACTTCATTGACTCCCAACCCACATATGCCTGTAAAAATATTTCATAATGCCATTAAATATGGGCTATTATTTGTCAACAATTTAGTCTGATTAAAGTGGTGCCACTTTAAGGGTAAACGAAAACATGCAGGCAGCAGGACTTGCCAGGCAGGCAGCAAGAAAAAACTTCCCTTCACATTGTGCCAAATATATGCCACATGGATTTGGTCGTGTTGAATATATTTAATTAACATAAATGAGATATAATGTGGCTCTCTCTCTCTTTCTGGCTTTTAAAGTCTGTAGGTTTGATGAACCCTTTGCGATTAAATTTAAATGTAAACCCTCCCATTCTGCATCTATCTCTGCAATGTGGCATATCAATGAGTTGTCTCATATATGCAGATGCATGCACACGTTGGAGAAAACGGATTACAGGCAGAGACGATATAATTGAGATCAAGTTATGTGACTGAATAATGACATATAATTTCGGCGTTTCCCCTCTACACACACACACACACACACACACACTTCTTGCATGAGTGTAGGTCAGATTGTTCTGCAGCACAAACAGACAGAAACACACCAGAGGAGCGTTCAGTGAGTGACCCCCGCTGAATATTCACTGCTATTACCCCAGAGAAGAGTAAATGCATCACAGCTAGGCCTAGGGGAAGCACATTCTCTCGATCCATTTCAGTCTGGTTCCAGGCCCAAATTTTGCACTGAAACAGCTTTAGTTGCCCTTATAGGCACTGACTCCTAGGGGCCAAGGCAGTTTCAGTTCCCCCAAGGTATTTTCAGAGGGCGTTTTGCTCTGCCCCCTGGCTCCTTGTGATGTTGTGCGATGTCATGCATGTGACATCAAGATGCCATGTGATGTTGCATCAGCTCCCCCAATCCTCTGGAGAAGCTGGTGCCTCTGGTTGCCCTAATGGGTGAGGTGGGAATGCAAGCTTTCCTTAATCTTATAGTGGCTTTTGACCACAGTTCCACAAAAACATCATGAGAGCCTTCTGGATCAGGTCAGTAGCCCATCCAGTCTAGCATCTTGTTCTCACCAACCAAATGCCTTAGAGAGCCTACCGGACTTGAATGCAACATCACACTTCCCTCCTGAAGCAACTCGAATTCAGAAGCATGCTGCCTTCAACTAAGGAGGTAGAACAGGCATAGGCCAACTCGGCCCTCCAGATGTTTTGGGACTACAACTCCCATCATCCCTAGCTAACAGGACCAGTGGTCAGGGATGATGGGAATTGTAGTCTCAAAACATCTGGAGGGCCAAGTTGGCCTATGCCTGAGGTAGAACATAGCCATCATAGTCAGCAGCTATTGATAACCTTATCTTCTATGAATTTGTCTAATGTGAACATAGTCTTAGCTTAGCAACTAATGCCACTTCATTTCACCAATTTTATCTATCAGTTTGTTAGTAGAATGGTCTAGATATACACATGTCACCACATGTGATCATTCCTTTTGATTGTA
Source organism: Podarcis filfolensis (assembly GCF_964270895.1). Lineage (NCBI taxonomy): Eukaryota > Metazoa > Chordata > Lepidosauria > Squamata > Lacertidae > Podarcis > Podarcis filfolensis. The sequence continues at coordinate 26,005,131 of NC_139604.1, read as the reverse complement.
CTCATGTGGGAACATGCATATATGTACACTATGGCTGTACACATGTGGAACACTACAGCTATTTATCATGTATATCTTTATAGCTGCTATTGTTAACCTACGCTGTCACATAATTCTGTTATTTCAGTTTGATACATCAATTTGTATGAAATGTAAGAGTTCTTCCTTTCTTTTCCTTCCCCTGCCCCTTGTGTAGTCATTCCCTTTGGCATTTAATTTCTCAACTATGTGAGGTTCGACATAGTGCATTGCACGGGAATTTTTACCCCATTAGTCTGATTTAAGTGGGACCTTCCAGACTGTTGCCTGCAGGAGGAAAGAAACTTTGTCAGTTTAATAATCCATTACATTTTTTGAAACTTAATATCACCCTCAACCACGGCCCCCTTTCAAGAAATGAAAGTATCATTTTCATATTCTTCTCAGCTTCAGCTGATTTATTTTTGTAACTGTCAGACCTGAGGATTTATTGTATCCGTTCCACCACCACCCCCTTGCTAAAATATCTTCCATCCTTCAGGTTGAAAAGACTGCATGGATTTTTCAAAGCCACATGTTGCACTGTGTTATCTAATTGCTGTGAACTCTTCCTCGAGAGTGAGGCACTTGACTCTCACAGAACTACAGAAACTGAGATAGAAGTGGTCGTTGTAATCTATAATGCATTTCACACCAATGCTTCAAAGTCATACCCCTCGCAGGGGCCTTTCCACAGCCGTTATCCTCCACTGACCTCAATTGTCTCAACAGACTTAACCCTTTGTCCAGCTGCTCCAGTAAAGACACATGCCTTATTGTTTAATGTAAATCTTCACTACCACCATTTAAAGCTGTTGCTTCTTGACCTACCCTTTAGGTCCCTTTCATCTTATTTTCTTTCCCTACTTGTTACTGCTCAGCTGAAGAAAGAGGCTGACACCAAATCTGGGAATAAAGTTTCAGAAGATGATAGCCAGTATCCAACTGTCTGAGGTCAGTGAAGAAAGGGGTGTCCTAAATCGTTCCCCAGGAAGGGCCTGGCTTGAAGTTTAGATGAAGCTGGACTTCGTTGCTAAAAGAGTTTACTGTACACCAGATGTGAATTTACCAGTAGAACTTTTGCCTCCTCAGCCCTACTGAGTGTGATGGAGCTTACTGCTAGGTAACTGCGTGAAGTGGGCCCATGGGTGTGTGGCAACAGGCACAGAGCAGATGGCTATGTGGCCAGACCAACTGTGCAACTGAGCTCCACAAGGACAACTCAAGGGTACAGCTGATCATTGCAGAAAGCAGGCTTGAATTCACCACCCATCAGCTGTCAGGTGATGATTTCAAGCTGGTTGATCAGTGGCACTTCAAGGCACTCTGCAGAGCTCTTTTGTGAGCCATGTGTGGTGCTTTGAAGTCCCAACAATGATCACCTGATGTCACTGCGACATTGGTCATTGACAGGTGGGCAGTCATGGCCATCTGTTAAATCTGACCTATGATGGGTAGGGCGAATAAGGAACTGGCCCACCAGACAGATCAGGTTCTCCACGCCTGGGGTACAGGATTTCATCCTCACTCACTATGTCTCAAGAGCTAGTCTCTGACCATGATATCTATGTTAGCCTTTGACTATTTAATTGTGAGTGCTAGGAATGGGCAAATATGCCAGTTTCAGTTTCTCTCAGTTTCTCATTTTTCCAGTTCTCCAAATTTCCACATTGGTTTGCATTTTTAAAAAAAGTCTGCATGAAAATGCCCCAGCAATTTAGTGCCCTCTTTCCCTAATGAACACCTTTTTGTAAAGCAATTTCCTTGAATATAAGGTCTTTCTTGTATGTTATGTATGCACATTTCCCCATGGCATATGCATTTCTGTACACAATACTGCATTGCAAAATTCAAAGAACCGCAATTTTGAAGAGTGACTGTGTTTCAGTTCATGTGTTGTTCTGGAAAATAAAAATTAGGTAAGTTTGCTTTTAAATGTGAACACAGCTGAATTTATTCTCCAACCTTATGAATGATACAGAAGTGCAAATGTGACTAATCTAAGGTTATGTGACCCTTCTTTATTATTTCCATGGCTATTTCCATCATGATGAAAAATGTCATTGACGTTTGAGATACTTGCCTGTGAAAATGAATATCATCTTTTTCCAGGTTGTGCTTTTGCATATTTGTTTTCATTTAGATTTATTATTGCATTGTTATGCTTTCTTTCCTGTTCAAAAGCACAGGTATGAGTGTAAGGCTATAACTTTGACAGAAGCATATATGTTTACGTCTTTCCTACACTTTCCTCAGTTGCAAATGACCTTTGAGGGAGAAATTCTGAAAACTTTTTGATGGCATTTCAGGTATTGTTTGTTAATGAACAGGACTGCACCTAGAAAAGCAGACAGACAGACAGAATTTCCCAAGGAATAACAACAAACTGTACAGTTACTCTTTGTAATGGCATCTCCATGGATGAGCAGAATATTTTCCTGTGCCTTTGTCTCGGAAAACACAATTAGCCAACAATAGCAAGTCAATAAAGATCCCCAGCATCATTGTGAAAGGTCAAATTCATATAGCTTGGTGATGTATTAGAAAACTGCAGCTATTAAAATATATATCATCTTTATGCGAAAGTTGATAACGAGGGGAGAGAATGAGACAGCCTTTCATCCATTCTCATGCTGATGAAAACTAATGAAAATGAGCAATATTACAAGCTGTCTAATCTCATTTACAGTTCATGTGCCTGACTCGGAAATAATCACCATTTTGGTAACATGGATGCATCTTAATCTCAGTCTCATGGAGAATGGGATGCAAGAGCTCAATGTTTACCCATAGGGAAGTTGATTTGGGAGATAACATGCTTGTTATTGAGGGAAAGAGGGGATTGGCACAGGTTTCAGATATTCACTCTGGAGAGGGGAGGGAGAGCCCTATGCCCAGGCAATCCTAAATGCATACTAAGAATTTGCATCTAATCTATTGGCAATAAGCAACCTTTCTCCGTGTAAACGTGAGAGAAACAGATTGATGTATTTGCGTTCAGATAGTGTAGAAGGGCTTGGTACAGGTAGCCTGGAATTATGTTTATACTGCTACTAAAAGGAAACTGGCAGTTCCACACTTTACAGAATTAGAGACATTCTTCAATGCCATGGAAAGAGGGAATAAGGATTTGGATGATAAAATGTGTATTAGATGAAGAAACTTTAAATAGAAAATTATACATATAGCATGTTTATCTCACCTGCTTTTTTCCATTGTAAGGATCCCCTCCTAACGTTTCATCTATTTTTATGATCATACCAATGAAAGCCCCCCACCTCTTCCAATACAACCTATGTCTGTTTCCATTGATCACCTATGAATGGGAAATATATAAAATGTCTCACAACCAAGAGTTCAACTGATGGACGGCATCCGAAGAAGAAGCCCCAAATCCCATAAGGCTGAAGTGCAATCAGCTGTATTCTGGACCTGTTAGTGTGAAATTGGGAGTATCATCCAGAAAAATTGATTCTATGGTGCTAAGGTTAGTCACAATCATTTATATATTGTTATTTCAACTGTATTCTTTGCTACTGATTTTAATATTTACTTGACTCATTTGAAAATTCTTTGGTTTTACTGTTAAGGGCGGGGACCCTGTGTCAAAGTATTTTAAATAAATAAATCAAGGCTTAACTTGCAGGCCTAATTAAAATAGTAACTCATTACTATAACAGGCCTAATTGAAATCTAATTGCATTAGGGCTACTGCATATTCATGGATTATTCATGTAATAATAATTGATTAGACAATCAATGTGTCCCCATGGAAACATCGGGAGATTATAACCATCTCCTCCTTCGATCATATTGTGGGGTCAGGAGGAAGTTCACATCTTTCCCATGAGCCACACAACTTGTGAAAGACAAACACCTTGCCAGGCTTGACATTTCGTTTACCCAAGTATGGTAGTTGGAGTTCTTTCGAAAGAGCACTGCATGCAATGAATTGGAAAACAGGGTTTTAGGGAGAAGTGAAGTGAATGAGATAAAAATAGGAGGCGAAAGAAGAATTCAAAAGGTTAAAATAAAAAGCAGGACATGATCGGAAGGCACATAAAACCTTCACATAGCTGAAGCTACGCAGAGGCTACATCTGGTCAATGTCTGCATAGGAGACTGTCAGGTAACCCATTATGGAAGGCAGGATATAATGTTACAAGAAAATGAAATAAAATAATAACATGGGATTTCAGGATGCAAAAGGAATTATCCAAGTTTCCTCAGGGAAGTGAGCCTTTTTGATGTTGTTTAATATTAAAACACAATCCCCCCCAAAAAAACCCAGACTGAATACCTACTTTCTTTCTCACACATATTACTGCTACCACTAATAGAAGGTTGGCTTCATCTACAATATCAATGGTAGGCTTCTACTGACTTTGATGAGCTGACATAATGCCACAGGCAGAGGCCAGAGGAGATATGCGCAAAAAGGATTTGGAATGCACCCTGAAATGCACAATGCATGCATACAACTGACACTAGGGTCCTACCACATTGTTCATACCCCCAGCAGGCTGGTGGGAGGAGTAGCCATCAATGATTCCCTACATAATTTGGACATCATTACATATGATTCATGTGCTCTGTGCAGATGCCCACAAAATACCCGAGGGGATAAACAGAGTTGCATCTACTCCTTTAGCATGTGAAGGTTTCTCACTGGTGTAATGTGAACGTGGACCAGCTCTGCCCTTTAGCACACTTTACATGCTCCTTGTATACCTTTTGGGATTTTCTCATGACAGATTACACAGAGACCTCTAGCTAGCTCAAATATACGAAGTTGTAGAAAACGTAATGAAGATGGATTTGGGGAAACGTGTACATTTATATTGCTTCTCGGTGTTTTTAGTCAGGACTATTGGGAGTTATCATGAAATAATTATCCTGATCATCACTTCATCATCCTCTTTGAATGAAACTGTTTTTTTCCCTAGAACTGTAGTAGAATGACTGCACAGCACTGCAAATAACCAGCTTAATTTTAAGCATATCATTTATCTAAATCTTGCTGAAAGGTTATCTTTTTATAACAGCTTCTCAAGTGAGATCCTACAGTGTCCATAGGATTAGCTGCAGCGAAGAACTGCCTGAGTGCCACTGATAAATGTACCCAGGTGGCAATATGTAAACAAACCAACAAATCAATATATCTATTTGCTTTCTGTGTTTTCAAAATGAGAAAAGAAATTGCAGACTGAGGACTGTTAGTAGAAACTGACACCCCCCCACTCCACTCCACCCACAAAATCACCCCCAAAAATTATCAAGAACTAGATGTGGAACTGAAATATCAAATAGAAATTTGGAGGAGCGAGGACAGTGCAGGAAAGTGCCATGAGGCATTTGGATATTGCCTGTTTCCTCGCTTGTTTAAAGTTTGATGAGCTACAGGTGATATTTCTTTAAAAAAACTATGCATACAACTTTATAAACCTGGAGGATTACTATGATGTAATCGTTGCACTTGCCCCATGTCAGCAAGACATTAGAAACTGCAACATCTGGGAGGATGGGGAAGAGGACTTCACATCTATCTAGCACAGTAATCTTGGGGTCATGGGTTCGAGTCCTACATCAGGCAAAAGATTCCTGTATTGCAGGGGGCTGGATTAGATGAGCCTTGTGGTGCCCCCCAACTCTACAATTCTATGATTCTAAGACCACACCTCCTCTGAACCTTGAATAAGGCAGTGACTCCTTGGACTAGTCTCCCAATCTTCCACAGCAGGTCTTGGGATATGGGGAAGGAGGGTTTCAGCGGGGAGGAGAGAAAGGTAAAGTCCTATTGCATATGTGAAAGTCAGTTGTATTCATGCACATTCAGCAATTGGTACAACCTCTAGCTCTAAAGGCTTTACTTAAATACACTGTATGAAATCCCCATTTTTATTATTATTCGCTTGATGGCGAATCATTGACTCTGTATACACCATTTTGCATTGAACCAATTAAGCAGTGGTGCTGGTGGGAGCTCTGGTCCTTGCCTGATGGGACAACTTTGTTGGTTACCATCCTATGTCACCAACATGTTACATTCTCCTGTCTTGAGAACCTGATATTGCCCTGTTTGAAAGTATTCCAGTAGATGGATAATTTAGATATCTGAGAAACATCTGTTCCAAATACATTATCCCTTGCTGAAGGGGAAAACTAATTTGTCTCTGTCTCCTGGATCCTTTACAGTCCAGAAACCCCGTGCCTGAAGCAAAATGTGTTCAAATACCATACATTGCATTATATTTTTAAAGGAAGTTAGTCAAAAGTGCAGCTCTTTAAGAGCCAACAAGACGGCAGAGCATTCCTGTCCAACTATCTCTAATCTAATCAGTGTCCTGGTTTTCATTTTTCACTTATGCCCATACACACCATTGATACAATCTTTCATTTTAATAATAATAATAATAATCTTATGCTATCCATAGATCTGTATGGATCTATGCGAAGAGGAATAGTATTAAGATTGCTACTTGTGGAGACTTCCGGAGGCGGCGCGACCGGTAATGGCTGCCTTCTCCGAGTAAGGAGAAGGGAGCTCCGCTGTAAACGGGTCGTCCGCTACGGCGAAGCGGAGACCCATCCAGGAAAACCACAGGTGGCAGAAGCCTGTGGTCTCGGGACCCGGCGGGCGCCAGAAGCAGCCCCCAAAACGTTGAAGGGACCCCGTAAGGGGCTCCGGATCGCGGAGGGGGTAGCGGCGCTGTGGGTCGTTGCGCAAACAGCGAAGTGAAGCCGCATTGCTGTTGCCGGTCAGCGCTGTCCTTTCTTCCTGCAACTTTTCTGAACTTTGGAAACTACAACCCGTGAGTAAATTTGGACATTGAAAACTTTCTGAAATTTTCGTCAACTTTCTGAAACTTTTTGAGAACTTTATGGAACTTTTAAAACTTTTTAAAAAAAAGTTGAAATTTGGCTGAAAACGGAGTGAGAATAAGCAGGAAGCCCATCTCCCGCGATACTGAACTTTAAGCAAAGAGCAGGAGGAGTGGAGACAAAAAGTTATGCTTTAACTAAATGCTGGCACCCTGTTAAAGCAGTTTTCTGAGTGAAAGACTTTGAGCTATTGACTTTTGCTGGTCATATGTGGGATGCACTGATATTCTTCTTCTGTGGTACCAGTGGATTATAAAATAAATAAGAATCTCTGGTGCTGGAACTGCCTGAATGAGCACCAGTTTGCAACTTTGGATATATTGAATTCAGGTTTTGAAACATTCTGAGCTGGAACTGGATACTTTGAAACTGTTGCAGTCAAGGCACTGTAAGAAACACTGTTTTGCTTTAAGTTTTACTCTGCTAAAAATAACACACTGTGGAGGCGATAGACATGGATTTAAATTTATAAGTTTAACTTGGATTTGATCTTTTCCCTGAAGACGTATTAAGCTCCCTCTAGAGGATTTTGGGCTTACAGCAGTGACTTTGTTTTACTTTCCCTTTCCCGGCCTCTGTTTGACTATTGCATCTGGGACTCTGCTTTCTCATGGGAACAACTTGGATTGACCTTGGATTACAGATAACTTTGGAATGAGTGGCGCAAGGAGAAGAGGAAGGACTAAACAAACAACTTTAACTTTATCTGCAGCCTCACAGCGTAGATCTTCTGTGCCGGCCTTGCCTTCCACTTTGCCTCCAGACATAGAGGCGGCCTCCCTAATACAGGCAGGGGAGGGTGAGACAGAGGAGCTGCACCTGGGAGATATGGCTTCAGGGACAAGTAGCTCTGTCTTGGAGAAAATTTTGGAGAAACTGGAGGCTCTGGACAAGAAGGCTGATTTGCATACAGCTAAAATTGAACAGAACACAGAAAGTTTGAATAAGCTGACTGGACAAGTTGCACAGAATGCCCAATCCATTGGAGAATTAAAGGAGGCTGTAGGTGAGAATCGTAAACTGGCTGAAGATACTAGTCAAAGATTGGAAGAACTTGAGAAAGAAGTAAGACCACTCAGCAAACAAGTTGGAGAACATCAGATTTACTTTTTGATGACAGAACTGCGAAACAGGGAGACCAACTTGAGGATACGGTCAATACCAGAGGTGGAAGAAGATAATCTTATTGAATTTCTAACTAAGGAATTTGCCAAGTTTTGGGAGTTAGAGGAAAAAGACTTTAAAATTGCATCTGCTTTCAGGCTTGGCAGAGTCAGAAGGACAGAGAAGCCCAGAGATTGTTTGATAACATTGAGATCAAAGGAGGAAAGGGACAAGATTTTGGGCCTGCACTACGAAAAGTCACTAGACATCTTGGGTAAGAGAATTGAAATCTACAAGGACATTCCTAAGCAGTTGCTGGACCTTAGATCTAATTACACGGAATTGGCAAGACTGTTGAGAAGCAACGCAATTATCTTCAGGTGGGAGTTTCCACAAGGATTATCCTTTACCTACAGAGGGAGAAAGATCAAAATCAAAACAGTGGAAGATAGAGACAAGTTTTTGGGAGCACACGGAGAAGACCTCCACAAAGGACTTGGATTGCCAGCGCCAGAACCTCCAGGGGAGCCCGCCCCCTCGGATCCTCAAGGACCGGAGAACAAGGTACCACCCCAGAAAGAATAACCAGATTTATCCAGGATGTCTCTGCAGCTTTTGAGTTGGAACATAAATGGCTGTAACAGTCCCGAAAAAAGGTCTAAAATTTTTCATATTTTAAAAAAGGAACAATTGGACATTATATGCTTACAAGAAACGCATGTGATTAGGCTCCATAGAAAGGTGTTAATAAATAAAAGGCTTGGTCAAGAATTTATATCATCGGATACAGTTAAAAAGAGAGGTGTAGTGATCTATGCAAAAGAGAGCCTTTCACCAAAATTTCTCTTTAAAGACGAAAGTGGAAGAATCCTCGCAATAGAAATACAGTATCAAGGAGAAAAAATTTTGATATTAGGAATTTATGCTCCAAATGAAGGAAAATCGGATTTTTATAAGAAGTTGCACGAGATCATGCTGGACTATCTGGATTACAACAACGTCATCATGATGGGGGACATGAATGGGGTCGTATCAACAAATATGGATAAGTCACAGAACCAGAACATTACTAAAGAGGGAAGACTACCTAAGACCTTTTTTGAAATGACTGACAATATGGACTGGGTTGACATCTGGAGAGTTAGAAACCCCTTGGGAAGAGAAGGAACATTCTTTTCTGAAGCTCAACTGACTTGGACACGAATCGACCAAATATGGATAACTAGAAGTCTGGCACCTAAGGTGAGGAAGGTGGAAATCTGCCCCAAAACATGCTCCGACCATAACGCCTTGAGAATGGATATGACATTGATCCCAATCGGCTCCTTTAGATGGAAGATGAATGATGGCCTGTTTAGAGATCAAAGAATTGTAAAGAAGGCCCAAAAAACCTTAAAGGACTATTTTGAGATTAATTTGAACACTACGGTGGAAAAAAGAACTATCTGGGATGCAAGTAAAGCTGTGATAAGAGGGTTCTTGATCCAACAGAATTCCTTAAAGAAAAGACTGCAAAATGAAAAGAAAGATAAAATTCTGGAAAGTATCAAAGAGTTGGAGAAGAAGTTAAGATCTAACCCGAAGTCCCAACCGATTCTGAGAGAAATTAAACTTTATCAGGCGCAATATTCCAAGCTGATAAATCAGGAAATAGAATGGAAGATTAAAACAATGAAACAAAAAACTTTTGAATCGGCAAATAAATGTGGGAAACTGCTAGCTTGGCAGTTGAAAAGGAGACAAAGATTAAATACAGTAACAAACTTAGAGGTTGAAGGAAGGAACATTCAGAACCCGGGAGAGATTAGAAAGTGCTTCCAGAGGTATTTTAAAAAGTTATATACTCAAGGGCCACAAGATGAAATAGAGATTACACAATTTTTGGAGAGAAATGGATTAGCAAAGCTGTCAGAAGAAAACAGAACAATTTTAAATGGCAAAATAACACAACAAGAGATTGAACAGGCCATCCTGAGTCTGAAACAGGGCAAATCACCAGGGCCAGATGGACTGACCTCTAACTACTATAAGACATTGAAGGATTATTTGATACAACCTTTGTTGGAGGTCAGTAATGAAATAATGGAGGGGAAGAAGGCGCCTGAATCGTGGAAAGAAGCATTTATCACATTGATTCCAAAGTCAGAAACTGAAAAGACACAACTTAAGAATTACCGTCCCATCTCCCTTTTAAATGTGGATTACAAAATATTTGCAGATGTTTTGGCACGAAGATTTAAGAAAGTTTTAAGTGAGATAATCCATAAAGACCAGGCAGGCTTTCTCCCGGGCAGACATATGTTTACTAACACAAGGAACATTATAGACATATTGGAACTTTTACAAACAAACATAAACACCAAAGCAGCTTTAATTTTTATAGACGCGGAGAAAGCCTTTGACAACATTTCTTGGAAATTTATGAAGGGGAACTTAAAAGAAATGGGAGTGGGACGGGGGTTTGAGAACGGGATTGAGGCAATATATTCAGAACAAAAGGCTAAACTGATAGTTAACAATGTGGTTACAGAAGAGTTTAAAATTGAAAAAGGTACACGACAAGGCTGCCCGATTTCCCCATTACTGTTTATTTCGGTTCTGGAAGTGCTCCTGAATATGATTAGGGGGGACCGGTTGGTGGAAGGGATTCAGGTCGGAGCGAAACAATATAAACTTAAAGCTTTTGCAGATGACCTAGTTCTGACATTACAGGAGCCGGAGTCTAGTTTGAAAAGAGTACTACAACTGATTCAAAACTTTGGTCGAGTGGCAGGATTTAAGTTAAATAAGCAAAAAACTAAAGTTCTGGGGAAAAACATGACAGATATTGAGTTGGAACAGCTTCAGAAAGAGACAGAACTAAATGTGGTTAAAAAAGTTAAATACCTAGGGGTAAACATAACAGCAAAAAATCTGAGTTTATTTAAAGATAATTATGAAAAATGTTGGTCAGAGATTAAGAGAGACTTGGATAGTTGGTCAAGATTAAAACTTTCATTGCTAGGCCGAATAGCTGCCATCAAGATGAATGTATTGCCAAAAATGTTATTTTTGTTTCAGACACTGCAGATTGTAGACAAGACAGAGTGCTTCCGGAAGTGGCAGAAAGATATCTCTAAATTTGTCTGGCAGGGCAAAAAGCCCAGAATCAAATTTAAAATATTAACAGATGCGAAAGAAAGAGGGGGCTTTGCCCTGCCAGACTTAAAGTTGTATTATGAAGCTGCAGCTTTCTGCTGGTTAAAAGATTGGTTACTTCTTGAAGATACGGATGTCTTGGATTTGGAAGGTTTTAATAATGCGTTTGGATGGCATGCATATTTATGGTATGATAAAGCTAAGATAAATAAGGCCTTCAAGAACCATATTGTCAGAAAATCAGTTTTTAATGTCTGGACAAAATATAAAGACTTACTGGAGAATAAAACTCCGAGGTGGCTGTCACCCCTGGAGGCTAAGGCTCGGAAAAGAGCCAATATGGAGGCCAACTGGCCAAAATATTGGGAGATAATAGAAAAGGATGGTGACAACTGGAAATTGCAGAGTTTAGAAAAGATGAGAGACAAAGTGCGAGACTGGTTACACTATGCTCAGATTAAAGAAGTGTTTAAAAACGACAAAAAGTTAGGATTCCAAGTGGAAAAGTCAAAGTTAGAAACTGAACTGTTAGAACCTAAGACTAAGGTACTTTCAAGAATGTATAACTTGCTGCTGAAATGGAACACACATGACGAAATGGTAAAATCAACAATGATAAAATGGGCGCAGGATATTGGGTATAATATTATGTTTGAAGATTGGGAAAGGTTGTGGACCTCTGGGCTGAACTTCACTGCATGTAATGCGTTGAAGGAAAATGTGATGAAAATGATGTATAGATGGTACATGACCCCTGTCAAACTGGCTAAAATATACCATTCGTCTGATAGCAAATGTTGGAAGTGTAAGGAAAATGAAGGAACATTTTTTCACCTCTGGTGGACCTGCCCTAGAGTGAAGGCCTTTTGGGAGAAAATATATAATGAATTAAAAAAGGTGTTTAAATACACCTTTACTAAGAAAGCAGAGGCCTTTCTCCTGGGTATTGTCGGCCAGAGTGTGTTAAAAGAGGACAGAACATTCTTTTTGTACGCAACAACAGCAGCAAGAATATTAATTGCCAAGAATTGGAAAACTCAGGAGCTACCCACTGTGGAAGAATGGCAGATGCAACTGATGGACTATATGCAACTAGCCGAGATGACCGGCAGAATTCGAGACCAGGGAGAAGAAAGGATGGAAGAAGACTGGAGGAAATTTAAGACTTATTTACAAAAATATTGTAATCTGGCTGAGTGCTGAATAGGATGCCAGTGCAGACAATTGTCTACCATTAAAATAGATTTAAAGTCGAATTATATGTCAAACCAAATTAAGATTATTAATTAAGATGAGTTAAATGATAATTTGCTTGAAAATAATTTAATAATGATGTAAGTGTATGCGGGAGGTGTGGGGGAGTCCCATGTAACAATTGAAAGATGTTAAATGGACAACGATAAGTGCTTATTTGATATATGTTTTATTTGAAAACTTTAATAAATATATTATAAAAAAAAAAAAAGATTGCTACTTGTGTTTTTTCAAGTTATGGAATGAGTCCCAGAATGACTCGTGAAACTGGAACTATGAAAACAACTTTGTGGAATGATATAGATAGGTGCTTACATGATCTTTGGAGTTGCATCTTTCAAGGTTGAAGTCTTTGTGTCTGGAAAAGGAGCCCCCTTGTTTATGGTACAGGTAAGGGTGGGAAAATCAGTTGCACCATTGATGCAAGCATTTCTCTACATGCCCCACACTGACCATCACATATGATATCAAGTGTGGGGCAGATGAACCTGGTGTGGAAGAAATGGTCTCACAAGCCAACTTGGATCCTGTGTATGTAGATGGAAACCAGAATAAAATTCTATGTTCAGAAGCTTATAAAATCTAGCCCAGTACGTTTCTGAGCACAATTCAAAGTGTTGGTGCTGACCTTTAAAGCCCTAAATGGCCTCGGTCCAGTATACCTGAAGGAGCGTCTCCACCCCCATTGTTCAGCCCGGACACTGAGATCCAGCACCGAGGGTCTTTTGGTGGTTCCCTCATTGCGAGAAGTGGGGTTACAGGGAACCAGATAGAGGACCTTCTCGGTAGTGGTGCCCACCCTGTGGAACACCCTCCCTTCAGATGTGAAGGAAATAAGCAGCTATCTTATCTTTAAAAGATATCTGAAGGCAGCCCTGTTTAGGGAAGCTTTTTAATATTTAATGCTGTATTGTTTTTAACACTCAATTGGAAGCCACCCAGAGTGGCTGGGGAAACTCAGCCGGATGGGCGGGGTATAAATAATAAATTATTATTATTATTATAGCCATTGATGAAAAAGGTGATAGAAAGTCCGAGGGTGACAATCAACTAAGTTTGTAGGCCCACTGAAATGAATGAACATGGCTAATTTCAATAGGTCTTCTCTGAGTAAAACTTGGTTGAATCTCACCCCAAGAACACATGCTACTGAGCCAATGAAACCAAAAGGCAAACACCCAGGTGTCCTATTGAAGTTGATGCAGGAGATCAGAACTTGTCTAAGGGCTCATCTACACTTACCTTCCACATTTCTAGCCATAGATCCAGGGGCGAAGGAAAGCTCTCCAGCACCTGGGGCGGGGTGACGAGAGCCCACAGGGCCAGGGCAAACCGCCTGGCGGCACACACGTGTACACCGCTGCATACAGCGGTGTCACGCATGCACTGTACAGGTGGCAGCGGGATCCTCCACTCACGGCGGCGTGGTCCTCTGCTCGTGGCTGCAGCAGGGCAGGGCAAACCGCCCGGCGGCGGATGTGCAGCACTGCTACGTACTGTGCATGTGTGGCATTGCTACATACGGCGCATGTGCGGTGCCACTACGTATGGCGGCGGCGCACATGCACCGTACGGACAGCAGAAGGATCCTCCACTCGTGGCTGTGGTGGTGTGATGGCAGCGGCTTACGCTGCCGTGCCCGGGGGCGGTGGGGCGCCCCCCCCCCCAGGGTGCCTTCTTGTCACTCCCCTGAGAGATAGCACGCAGGGTGGACCGCCCCCTCCCCCTTCCTATGCCACTGCATAGATCTGGGCTTCCGAGGTCCAGGTCTGAGCGCACACTTTATTTATTTATTTAGCCCTGCTGTTTTCCCCATGAAAACCCACTCTTTGCCACTGAATAAGAGCAAATGGCAATCCAAGGAAAACCCAAATTGCTCCAAGTCAGCGGTAAAGATCGGGCTTCCCACAGATTGCCATTTGCTCTGAATCAGCAGTAAAGAGCAGGCTTTTGCAGAGAAAGTGGTGGGGTGGGGGGTGGGTAAGTAAGTGGTCAGACATGGACAGAGAAAGTGTGGACCTATGTCTAGAATGTGCAGGGCAAAAGATAAGTGTGGATAAGCCCTAAAATCAATGATGCATTTGCCCAATTGTGCTCATGCAAATTGTACTTTAGCACTAGTCACATTCCAAATATTGAACAGAAGAAGCCCAATCAGGTTTTGCTATGAGATTTTCACCTCATGTCTTTGAATAACAATCTAAGCTCTTGCTAGACCATAATGAGAGTCTAGCTACAGGGACTTTATCTTTGTTTTTAAGGAAGATGATAAATACAAACAACATTTGAGTTAAACCTTCCCCAGCTATTTAATAACTTTAAGCAAAGATGGATAGAGATTCCTTTATCACACAAGGGAAGGATGAACTGATTTAAATGAGTATTCTCCGTGGGATACTGTTACTATTTTAAGTTCTTCCAGCTGCGTTCCTCATATGGTGGATTTTAACAAGTGGAATTTATTTACAAATGAATTTGTGCAGAGCTAAATGGAACTGAAATGTTTTTCCTAAGAGAATGGTTTCCTTTTTACATTTCAAATATCCATCTTCTTAATATGAAGTAGAGTTCAGCTGAAATGAGAGTTGCAAGATGAAATTGCAAGCAAATCTTCCTATTTCATATCTGTTAGCAAAAGCTGTGATTTCTGTTCTCTCATTGTGTTTTGTTTCCCAGTATTCCCATTGTGAATGTGGTTGGATTTAGGGCTCTTTTTATGGGGTAGTGTGCAAATTAAAATGAAATTCATAAACAGCTCCAAATCAGTCTTTATCTATGGTTTCAACAGTACAACATATAATATGGTGAAATGTATCTGCTGAAAAGCCTTTCTAGACCAGAAGTTAATCTTCTCTACTTCTTGGTCATTAACCTCTTCGTGGCATCAACACATTAAGCTGAACAGGGATGAGTGAAACTGTCAAGTTCAATTTCTCTCTGTTTCTTGTTTTTCTAATCTTAAATTCAGCTCTCCACATTTCCACATCAGTCAGTGTGCATTTAAAGAAAATGAAAAAAGAAGGCTGCATGAAAATTCATCAGCATTTTAGTACAGATTTCACCCACTATATGAAATTTTGTATGCAATTTTGCCTAATATACATATTTTTGCAACCAGTAATTTTGTGCACCAGTTTTGTAATCTACCCTGGTATATGCAATCTGGGACAGATTACTTGGCTGGAGAACTGCATTGTGAGATCTGGAGATGTGCAAATTCTGAAGGTCTGGTTTCTTTTGGTTTGTGTATTGTTTTGCAAAGTTCAGATTAGGTAGGTTTGCATTTAAATGTTGTCTGAATTGAATTTCTCCCTCCATCTCTAAAGCCATAGCAATCTGCTTATATGACTCGATAATAAAAATTAAGGGGCGAGGTGCTCAAACACTCATAGAACATACTGCCAGTACCTTGAACATAACTCATCCAAATCCCTAGGCTGTGCATGCTTGCTGAGTTCATGCTGTACATGATTAGTTGGGCATTATTCAAAGCTAAGTTCTGAAACAGGATTCAGGATAGAGCTCAATAGATGTCAATATAGATTAGGGGTTGCCAGCCTGGTGTCTCGAGATGTTGATAGGCTACAATTCCCATCATCCTGGACCACTGGCCATGCTAGCTGGGCCTGATGAGAGTTGGAGTCTAACACTATATGCAGCGCACTATGTTTAATGTAAAGCATTAAAAGAACGACTTCTCGCTTTAAAATAAATAGCAATTCCTGGAGGAAATTGATGTATTACCATTCTACAGACTGCCAATTGAATTATGCTGTTCAGCTCATGTTATATAATGATACTTGACATTCTCAATTTCAAGAGGAAAAGGGGAGCCGAACAACAATTATCTAGAATATGGTGCTTTGGAGGTATGTTTGCAGATGCCGATCTGGTTTATAGCAAGCCTAGATTGATGTGTATGTAGCAAAAGGAGGTACCTTTCTCCGTGTGTAAAAAAATAAGTAGAATGTAAAATGCTGTGTTTGCTGTTTTGTTTACTAGTGTTGTGGAAAATCATCTACACACACACACACACACACACACACACACACAAATGCTCTGGTTGCTACCACACTGCCACCCTTTTATTGATGCCTCACCATATCTCTTTGCAATATCTTTATAACCGAACTCCCAGATTTAAGGACGCTGCATGAGGTTCAAATGCCTTCTAACAAAGTTATTTTGGCACACACACCAAGCTGCATCTTTTCAGTGCTTGCTTTGTAAAGTTCCAGGGTAGAGGCAGGGTCTTAAGAGGCCTACGCTTCCTGATGTGAAGTCATTATTCCCCTCTGAAGCTGTTATAGTCACTGTCATGCAATAAATCTGCCCTGCAGTTTTATAATTTGTGCTGGAGCTGGCATCTGTGACACAGCATTGGAGGGATAATAGGAAAGATTTTTATCTTCTGCTTCCTGGTCCTTGCAGAATGTCAACGACACAGCACAAGAGAGCCATGCTGGAAAGTGTCACTGTTAGGTGAGAAACAACCAGGAAAGGGAGCGGGGGCGAGGAAGCATCTTCAAGAATCCAATTGCAGCAGACTCTTGAAAGTAAGTCAAGGACAGACACGTGAAATCTCTGCAAGTACAATACCCACAGTGCATCATACCACAGGCTGATCTATTCTTGCTTTCAAGGGCTGCCCTAAATGTTCACCTATAATTTTTTTTTCTGGGGTAAACATTCTGCTTTAAAAGAGTATGAAGTGGAGTCGAGTAGGTGGGGAATCCCATTTCTCTTCGCAGCCTTTGTTTCCTTGAGCTGCTGTTCTTCAGCACCACTTCCCCTCTCAGGTCTCTTTCATGTAGGAACATATGCTGCCTTACATTGGTACTTCTAGCTTAGTCTTGTCTACAATGAATGGCAGTGGCCCTCTGGGGTTTGATTGGACCTGGACCTTCTGCCTGCAAAGTAGATTGTTACCTGTGGACTACAGCCTTTGCCTTCAAGTGATTTCACAGCCACATAGAGAGCAGTAGTCCTGGGTCAATGTTACCAAGGCCCTGATCAATGTGGCCAATCTATCCCTGCTCAGGAATGGCCAATACTGGTGTACCAGCCAAGGCCAGAATAAAGCACTCCTGGCCACTGAGGATACCTGTGGCTCTTGTGCCAGTGATGGATCTAAGAGTACTCCCAAGGTATATATACCTCCTTCTTCAGGGAGTATGCAATCCAGTCAAGAACAAAGGGGCAATCTGTGATGCCAATCTGCAATTTATTTTATTTTATTTTTTGCTGGGGGAGGTAATTCCTTCGTATCTCTAATGAATTTGCAAGTGCTTCGCCAAGAGAGGAAGATATGACAGTATCAAATTGCACATGCCGTACAATCATACATATTATTTTTGAAACTGAACCCAGTAACTTACCCAGTTGTTTATGATCCTGCCCTTTCCAGTTCTCTCTCTCTCTCTCTCTCTCTTTCTCTCTCTCTGTCTTTTCAACCTCTTTTAGATTAGCAAAGTGCTTGCAAACTGAATAGAAAGCCAGGGGAGGAGGGGGTCACACTGCAGCAGAGTGACAGTTTGCCCACCTGATTAAAATGTTCATCAGCTTTGCTGACCCTTTTGGGTCAGCCTTATTGCTTTTTTTGGGGGAGGGGGGAGTTTAGAAGCATTGACATGAGGAGGAAGTCGTTGTGGCTGGTATTTCATAGGGACTGTCTGGTGATGGAAGGGAATTTATCAGTCGAAGAGATAAGGGGCCAGTTTTCAGCAATCCACTTTCCACCAATCATGGCCTTCACCAATCCAATCTGCTCCAATGGTTTGGGTGACCCAGTTAGGGAGAGTGCAGGGCACTGATGGTAGCTCACTGGAAATCGCTCCCTCCCCATTCTTCTGATGGATTCCAGTAGACAGTCATCACTGGATGTCACTATAGTTTGCTGTTATCTGCACTATACATTGGGAGCACTATGGTAGCACTTTAAACAGTCACAGCTTCCCTCTAGGAATCCTGGGAACTGTAGTTTGTTAAGGATAGAGAGAGTTGTGAGGAGATCCCCTGTTCCCTCCACAGAGCTACAATTCCTACAGTTCCCTGTGAAGAGACATTTGTTCCTCTGGATCCTACCCTTTATGTGCACTTCTGATGGTGTCTACTGGTTGTAGAAAAGATAAGCGAAAGTAAAACACTTTGTATACTGAAAAGGAACATGACATTATCAAGCCCTTTAAGGTCCTATATTATGCCGCACGTTTTGCCTTCAATTTGTTTATGCATGCCTTTGAAGTGGTGGTTTTTTTGGGGGTGGGGGTGGGCGGGCGTGTTTTAAATATACTTTTGGCCTATATTTGACATCATCGAGCCCTAGAATAGTACAACAAATTCGCAATTGCTCTGTTTCCATAGCTCCATGCAAGGAAACTTCCTCAGTGTTTCTCATGCACTAAATAATATTAAGGTTTAAGGTAAAAGCTATCCAAGAAGTGAGGCTCTTCTTAGCCTTGCTGTCATTTCCACTCTAAAATGCTGCCACTTATTTACAGAGCACTTGATGAGAAAAAGACCGGAATGGAGGTTACACTAATAATGAAGACATTAAGTGGGGGGAAACCATGGTTGTGTCATTCCCATTTCAGGAAACAGCTCTCTGTTTTCATGCTGATGTATGAAAGTGCTTGTTGCTAGGAATTCGTGGTTCTTTCATTTGAATGGGCCAATTAAATGAAGGTTTCGGAAACCTTTTCTTAATAGAAAAATCCAATTCCACTGTGAAAACTTTGAGCTGTTTAACACCAAAGCAAAGCAATAGCTGAAACTACTGATTAACCATAGAGTTTCCTTTTTGAATGGGGGGGGGGGGCTGGGCAACTAACATTTCATCCAGGTGAGATAAAACAATAAATTAAAACAACAAAACGAAGCACTAAAAAGAGTTAAGAAGTAAAACGGAAGAGAGGATAAAAACAAGTGCTAAGGGTTGGTTATAGAGCAGAAACTTGCCTTAGAGTTGGCCTTAGAGCTCAAAACCCTGCTTCAAGCACTCGGCAGCCATCTTGTCCCCCCTCATCATCCAGGTGTCAGAGTCCTTTGTTTGTTGTTTATTATTATTATTATTATTATTATTATTATTATTAAAAAAACACTTTCACTATATTTATTAACAACATTCATTCAGTAATTCCATACATACTGACATTAACAACATTACACTTATATTTCTAAGCGATAAGAAAAATAACAAAGAAAACATCAACGAATGCATGCCCAGTAGATCAACCAATTGTTTCTTTTCTTCTTTCTTTTTCACATAAAAACCAGACCACTAATCTTAGTGGCCAATGGGGAAAGCCTTCTTTCCCCACAAATACATTTCCCTGGGCTATGTACAACTAGGGATAGGCAAATCCATCAGTCTCCGTTCTCTCATTTTTCTACTCTTCTGTTAAGTTATCCACATTTCCGCAGCAAGGTGTGATTCCTTTTTTTTAAAAAAATAAAAAAATCCTCGTCAATATTCATCAGTATTTTAATGTGAATCTATCCTAATTATATACATTTTTGCAAAGCAGTTTTCCTAATTCTGGCCTCACGCAGGTCACTGCTGAAATTTGAAAGACCAAAGTCCACCCTTGTAAGAACTGTTGGAAAAGGAAGGCAGAAGAACTTGATGGATATTTTTCCATAGTTCGGCAAGGCCCAAAGTGTGAGGAGTTTGAATGTAAGGCCTCTTTGCCTTTAATTGCTTGAGGGGAGTGCCATAGCTCAGTGGGAGAATCTCTGACACATCGAATGTCCCAGATTCAATCCCTTGCATCTCCAGGGAGGACTGGGAATGTCTCCTTTCTGAAACCCTGGAGAATTACTGCTAGTCAGTGTAAAAGGTAAAAAAAAGGTAAAAGATCCCTGGACAGTTAAGTCCAGTCAAAGGCTGAGTACAGGACCGCCTCTCCTGGTATGTCCTGCGGAGGACCTTAAGGTCCACATATAACAACACCTTGGAGGTCCCAAGTCGCAAGGTGGTTAGATTGGTCTCAACTAGATCCAGGGCCTTTTCAGTACTAGCCCTGACTTGGTGGAACTCTCTGTCACAAGAGACTAGGGCCCTGTGGGACTTGACATCTTTCCGCAGGGCCTGCAAGACAGAGCTGTTCCACCTGGCCTTTGGTTTGGACTCAGTCTGACCCTTCTGTTTCCCTCCCCTTACGGTTTTGATCTATGGGCTACTATTAAAATGAGGCCGCATTTTAAATTATAGTTTAACCTGTATTTTAAATTGGGTTTTTTTATTTTAAATTGTATTTAATTGTAATTTTACTGGTGTTAGCCACCCTGAGCCCTGCTCTGTCAGGGGAGAGCGGGGTATAAATAAATAAAAAAAATATTTATATTATTATTATCTCGCTTCAGGATGAGGGAGCCAGCGTTTGTCCACAGACAGCTTTCTGGATCATGTGGCCAGCATGACTAAACTGCTTCTGGCACGCCGTGACAGAAGCCAGAGCACATGGAAACACCGTTTATCTTCCCGCCACAGTGGTACCTATTTATCTACTTGTACTGGTGTGCTTTTGAACTGCTAGGTTGGCAGGAGCGGGGACAGAGCAACGGGAGCTCACCCCATTGTGGGGATTCAAACTGCCACCTTCCAATCAGAAAGCGCAAGAGGCTCAGTGGTTTAGACCACAGCACCACCCGAGTCCCCTTGACTAGTCAGTGTAAACAGTATTGAGTTAGATGCCTTCTTAAGTTAAATGCTTTAAAGTGGGCCGCTTTTATTCTGAAAGCATTACCAGTTCTTTCTTGTTTTTCTGTCATTTCCACGGAGACAGCATTACAATAGCTTTCCACTTCTTTGAAAAGAATTATTCTGCCCCCTACCCCCCAATATACTTTTAAAAATATGCTTGCTTCAGAAACACATTCTCCTTTTTTTGTTAATTAAATGTAAGGGAAACGAGTTTGTTTCTCCAGAGGCTTTTCAAGCCAGCTGTTTGCCACTCACACTTAACTTTCTTACTTTGTCGAGAGTTGCCACTCTTAATTGTTGAAGACAGAGTTAGAGAACATCTAGCATCTATCTTGAGCCCCTGATCTTCTGTTCTGCTGAGAAATTGCATGCATTGGACCAGATGGAGAAGAGGGCCCTCGTGGTCCTTCTAAAAACTGGGCGACAACACATGTACACACATACATACAGCCAGTGGCGTAGCGTGGGGGGTGCAGGGGGGGCGGGCCGCACCGGGCGCAACATCTGGGGTTAGGGCAAATCCACGGGTTAGGGGGCGCAAATCCATGGGTTAGGGGGCGCAAATCCACGGGTTAGGGGGCGCAAATTACTTGCCTTGCCCCGGGTGCTGACAACCCACGCTACACCACTGCATACAGCCACCTCAAAGAGAAAATCTTCCTGATAATTAAGTGTTGTTAACAGCCAAGTTGTGAAAGGTTTTCAGCGCCAAATATGTCAGTAGAAATTATTTGGAAATAAAAATGTCACGCCTGTACTTTTGACATGTTCAAGAGGACATACAGTCAAATATAGACCTGTTAAGTCATTTTTATCAGGATTTAGCTAATTAACTCTGGTTTTAAATTATTAGTTGTGTACAAATTATATTTCACTTTGTGCTGGGAGGTTGAATAAACTTACACGCAACAGCAGATGATGTCTGACAGCTTGAAAGTCTGGTCCCCTCAACTTCTGCTATGTATCAATAGGTCTAGTCAGCTAAAAGGCCTTGATGAGGCAGCAACTGTCACACAAACATTCCAGTTGTCATTGCAGATGGCTCTGGGAGGGACCCATGGCATCCGGGGAGGAATGGTGTATCATCACATTGGGTCCATCCCTGGGCCCTTTACAGCCACAATTTGGAAGGTCTCAGTGTGCTAGTACTGCAAGCAGCAAGAGTTTCTAACAACTTGGGTTGGCTGTGGAGAAAATAAATACTAAGCTTTAAAGATCGACCTTGGACCCCTCATGACAATTGTGTGTTTTTGGTGGTGGGTTTTTGCTTCTGCTTAAAATAAGCAAACAAAAACTTTACAAATGGAATGGAAACTGGGATGAACATGGGGCCTGCACATTCTCCAACTCACCCACCCATTCTCTTTCTCCAAGTCCTGTTTTGGGAAGGGAAAGAGATGTGGTAATGCAAAGTTACCTAATCCACATTTCCTGAAGCAATGTGCGCACAGAGATATCCTACAAGACTTCTAGTTCTCTGAATTTTGTGGTGTAGCTCTCCAACAAACAGAGAAAGAAGCGAAAAGAAAGGGTTTAAAAATGTGTACATTGGGAAAAGTGTGCACAAAGTGGGTTTGCAGAGACCTTTGTGCTGATGGAACAAATCAGAAGAGCAGACTGTTGAATTCCTCCTTCTGTGCTCTCACCACTTGGATCTGGGATTTAGGGCCTGAGGCACACTGTGGTGTAGGTAAAAAGAGCATGGATCCCCAGGAAAGAATTGTTAGAATTCCTGATCTATGATTGCAGTCATAGGATTGTTGTCTTTCACATGATGGTGTGTGTTTTGACTCCACAGAGTGGGAAGTGACGGAGACAGGATGTTTGTGTAACTGTGTTCCATGAAGTGGGACTATTGTCCTTTGTTCTTTCTCTCTTTGCTGTCTGATGCTAGAGAGAGAGGGAGCCATGTTGCAGTGCTCTGTGTGTGTTTATATGTAAATAAAGTAGATTAGCCAATATGCTGAGTTGCTGAGGTCTGTTACGCAACTGTGCAAACTCTGCGGATCCCTAAGTGTGCCGGTGTCGGTTGGCATCAGTCACTGTGATGTTCGGGCTGAAGAAAGCTTATGAAGCTCCCGGATGATCAACCAGGAGGGAGGGAACATGCCAGTTGGGCATGTGTCTCTGCCAGGGTCCTACTCCAGTGTAGGCTGAACTCCTGACAAGAATCACACCCCAGCAAGTGTTCAATTGTGCCAAAGGTAGTGAAGGGAGAACACTCCATGTTCTAGGAAGTCTAGCAAAGTCCCCTTCATACTCAGGGGTACTTAATAAGCACATTTTGGGTGGTGCTGTTAGGCTCAAATCCCATGACAACATCTAGATTTATTGGGTGGCCTTCCCACCATTTATCCTCTGTAAAAAGGAAATAGTAGTGGCTTACCTCACAGCCTGATTGTGAAGATGAATTGGAGAAGGAACAGGATATGTTGCCCATTTAAATATGCCATAAAGAATTTTACAAAAGCAACAGGCTTGCAGGCAGTGTTGCAACTTCTCCCTCTCTTCACTTTAAATTCCCCTCAGATGGGTGAAGAGGGCAGATTCCTCTGTTTAAGGTCACTCACGATTACCAGCAAGGCTTAAAAAAACCTGTGCTTTAATCAATTAATCACACAACTAATTGACTAAAGCATCCTGCTCTAATTTACAAATGGGCATACAGAACTCATACCAGGACCTAACCTTGAAATGATCTCTGTGTTTCACCAATAAAGTGGATTTTTTGGGGGGAAATCAATTCAGCAGCATTTCTCAAGGATTATCTAAAATCTATATATGTGGCCAATACAAAATGAGGAGAAACTCTTATTCTGGTTCCCTCTCAGTTGGTACAGCCTAATACAGGGAAGGGGGCGGGGGACAAACAAACCAAGGACCACATTCCCTCAAGAGGAATTTTCTGCGGACCATGTGGCAGATGTGGGTGGGACCAGTGACAAAAATGGGAGGAGCGATGCTGCATTCCAGGAACACAGGCTTTTACACATATACATGCGCTTACATTTCCATCTTTGATCTAGGGAAAATCAAAGATCACAGTCTAAGCAAACATTCCAGTCAAGCAAAAGCACTCAAGGAAAGCAGATAACAGGGGCCATGAAGGGTATGGCCTGAGGAATATTACCCAAGGAAGGGGCATGAGGGCATCCACCCTGGCCTAACCAATGAACACCACTGTCTCCTTTTCTTTCTTTAAAAACTTTTTTTTAAGTGCTCTATTACCTACTTTATTGAATTGCCTTTCTAAATAAGAAAAGCCCGTTCAAAAAAGGAGATGTTCCAATCCATTGCAAGTTTCTCTCCCTTTCATGAGAGTTCTGTTCCAAGTGCTGGCAAGTCCTGCCACTGACCACACCCTCACAATTGCAGGTCTGCCATGCAGTCAGGGACAGACTGTATCAGGCCCGGACAACCATGCCAAATTATCTTCAAATAAATACTTCTAAAATATTTTGCAGACCTTCTAATGAAACTGTAGGCTTGTTTTAAGAAGCATAACAGCCTCTGCCTAATCTGTTCCTTCAGAAGTAAGCCCTATCGATTTCAGAGGATTTGATTCCATGCAAATATACTTGGGCCTGAAGCCAACTAACCATTTGTAAATAAAATTAACAAGGCAGTCCATCTAAACGGCATGTTTGTTTTGAAGGCAGTATAAAGTTTCACTTCATGCACTTAAAGTAATTCTGGATAACTTTTGCTCTATCTTTATAATTGGGAGAGAGTAAGAGGGATCACAACAGGCCCCATCCCACACCTGAACACAACGGGCTTCCTCCAATGGCAAAACTATGAGTATAGCATCCTCTACAGTTCTCAATATCCATATATGGGGGGATTCACATATAGGGAAAGGTGCTCCTTCTAGTATTTGGGTCCCAAGCCATTTAGGGTTTTATATTTTAGCAGCAGTAGTGAACAGGAGCCTGATTGTACTGAACAGGAGACCAAAGTGGATTCAGAAGAAACTGTCATGGGTCAGGAGTCAGCTTTGTCTGCTGAACAGCAGCCTAAAGGGGGAGAAGGTGGAATGACTCCACTTGCAGCTGAGCAGCCTGACTTCGTATGTGAAATATACTCAGAGTTGAGTGTGAATTTCATGCTCTTTATTGAGCTCATAGTAGCAATGAATGAAACTTTCCCCAAAACGTCTAGCTATATATACATTATTTACACAATGGGCCCCGTGTGATTGGCTAATTCCGGGCTGCTCCTGTAGGCCAATGAGGTTGCTGATTCACTTCATCCAGGAGCCTGATTGGCTGCTCCTGAAGGCCAATCAGGTCACTGATTCATTTCCACCTGGAGATGGATTGGGTGGCTCCTGCGGACCAATCAGACTGCTGCATTCTGGATCCTATTGTTCTAGCATTCAGCTCAGTAAATAACAGTATGTGGATTATGTCCCTAGTCTCTGTTTGCTTGGCATTGGGACTTGGACAGGGCTACAACAGAACCAGTACTATGTGACTCCATCATGCTATACTACTCAGAACTGGCAGTGTTGTACACAAGCTGGAGCTTCCAAATCATCTGGAAGGGAAGCCCCACGTAGGACAATGTAACAGTAATCTAAAATTCCTTTATACTACAGCATAAAGGAATGTGGCTAGGCTAGCATAGTTCAGGAATGGCTATAGCTGGTGAACAAGACTGAGCACACCTGAGCCTCCACTGACAAAGTTGGATCAAGAAGGTATCTTCTGCTTGGAGGTATGAGTACCTCAGTTTCACATTATGACCTGGTGCTATGCAGTGGATCTAGTACAGTCCTGATGCAGCTGCTGTGGTCATGATGCAATTTTGTTTGTGTGTTTCTGCAGCTGCAGGGAGTTTGGTGATGAAAGGAATTGGCAATACCCATGTTCACAGGCCTTCATCTCTGCATGAACAAATATGGTCATGTACAAAGGACCTTTATTATATTATCACCATAGTCATTATTCAGCACCCCTCACCCCAAATCTGCTCCTGCAAATGTATCTTGTAAACCTTAACTTGGGGGAATGACCAGAAGTTTTACTTCTATTGTCTAGTTTTTTCCTATGCAAATCATTGTCAACATTTTCTCAGTGAATCAATATACTCAGCAATTTCTTTCCCTCTCTCCAGGTCACTTGATGATTAAGTATGTGCCAATGTAAGTCACCAGCTGAAGTTCCAGGTCATTTATTGTATTTAATATTATAGGGAAAATCCATTTAGATGAGGAAATTTGGTAATTAGCTCCAAGGTGAGCTATGTTTAATCTACCCAGATGAAACTAACTCAGGTTAAAATCAGTACATTTGTTGCAGTAATTTTGTTATTGGATTCATCATCTTTGTATGTGATTTAATACTTTGTGCTTGAGGAGCTAATTTTTTTTTTAATCCATCTGTGAAATTCACAGCTTTGAGATACATTTTGGAAAGTGTTCCATGTGCCCCTGATCTCTGGTGCCAATCCTGCTGTAATTTGCATAAATTACACATTTATGTGTATGCCCACATTTTTTCCACCAGTCACCTACTTGATCTGCAATTGGAGGCCAGAGGCTACAGCTGAAACAGATGCTTGCAAATGCTCTCAGTTGGTGGGTTTTCCAGTGTTGCCATTCAGAAAACCAAATGACAAATTCCAAATTAAAAATAACATTTTGGATATGAATTATTAATCTTTTTTAAAAATAATTCATAATTGTATTGCAGTGGTAGCCAACATGCTGCCCTCAGGCTGTTGATGGACTACAAATCCCATCATCCCTGACTATTGGTTAATTTACCAGAGGATGATGGGAGTCATCTTAAGGGCACCACTTGGCTACCCCTGTTGTATGTCATTATTTGTAGATGCACACCCTTGCAGTGTTGTCTGTGAATCGTAGTAGAGGGGGTAAGCAGGGAGGCCCATATGTTGGCTAGATAACCACACATTGTTTCTTTTCCTGCGGTGAACATCATGAGTCACAATATCTTGTCCCGGGATTGGCGGCCAGAATAGTCTTCATATTTACAACAATAGCAGGCCACCTGGAGGAGGAGTTGGCAGCAGCATTTATGGCATGGCGTGTGTGTGTGGAAAGGGCAACAGTGGGGAAATCATACCATAGGAAGAATAGATTTATGAAAAAGCTAACTATGCTAGTCAATCAATTATGCAGGCAAATCAAAGCCAGGTCAAATGAATGATCCAATGATAGAACCTCTTGCATGTCATCACTAATCCTGGTTCATTAATCCTGTGGACTGTAATCATACAGAACAGTCTACTGT
Source organism: Podarcis filfolensis (assembly GCF_964270895.1). Taxonomy (NCBI): domain Eukaryota; kingdom Metazoa; phylum Chordata; class Lepidosauria; order Squamata; family Lacertidae; genus Podarcis; species Podarcis filfolensis. The sequence continues at coordinate 25,977,771 of NC_139604.1, read as the reverse complement.
AAGTGAACAATGGCTACAAAGACTGAGATTTGAAATTATTATTTATTATTTAAATTTGTATACTGACCTATAACCGCAGGTCTCAGGGCGGTGCACAGGATAAAATCACAATATAAAAACACAGCATACATTTGCCATTGAAACATCATATAATTATTCCCACGTGGTTGACTGACAAATGCCAAATTTTAAAAATTGATTGATTTGGTTGATTTTTTTTAAATTTGGTTGCTAATATGGCAAGGGAGATCCTTTTTCTCTTCCTCTGCCCTACGAAATGATTGGAGATTCTTGTTTTCCCAACAGTTGGAATTTACAAGGCTTGCTTCCACCCCACACACACCAAAGGTCACATTTACATGATGCATATCCTGCCCTTGGGCAAATGAAAGGAGGCACAGTATAGCTTTATAGATTGCATAGCCATTTTCCAAAGTTCAGGTCAATTTCAGCAATGGAAACAGCAGGCACCAACCAACTGCTAACATAGCAGCACCTATTCTCAGGAGCACAGGCCACCCAGGCACAGCATAATCACATAATCTCATAATGTTCTCGATTTAAGTTGCAAGCGTACGATCATTTTCAGGGGCAAAGGAGCTTACCTCAAATGCATTTGTGTTTTGCAAGCTAAGTAAATGTGCATTGTGTACCAGATATTACCAATCCCCATCACTAGTCAACTGTCAAATACAAATTAATGCTGCATGTCATCTTTGAAATGCTGCCATATATACTGTATAATATGCAGCATTGTATATCACCTATCATGTATCAGCTGTCAGGCGTGAAATATTGAATTATTTTTCATTTAGGTTGGATTGTTTCCGTTGTGTTGAAGCATGTATTCAGCATATAGTATCAATAAAATAAAATACTGAAATCAAATCAAATGCAGATATCAAATATTTAAAAGAAGGTCAGAACAACAACAAAACTCTCATGGCACTCCAAAAAAATCTGATACATCAATTGTGGCATAGCTCTTTGTATTTTGCTGTTGTGAACCACCCTGGGATCTTCAGATGAAGGGCAATATACAAATTTATTTAATAATCACAATCATAGCCCCATTGGTTTAGAACACTTTTTATTTCATTTTGTAATACCCTCAGCAAGTGAGGTCAGAGGACACAACTCTGATTGTTCCCCCTCTGTAGCCCTATTTGGAAACTGCAAATCTCTGTAAATTTTATTCTGGTCCTGTGTCACTCTCCCCATCCCTCTCAATGGGTTGAAGTGATGCCATCTGAAGTAGGGAGATTGGTCTATATGTATAGTCCAGGAGTGGACAGAAGGTAGATTGGTATCTGTCTGCAGATGTCTCAGTAACCTGCAGTAGATCAGCAAGGATTTCTGACTCCCAGATTAACAAGGGGAACAACAAAATGACTTGCCCATGTTGCTAAATTGCACTGGTGATGTGGGGTAGATGCACATTGCTATTAGGGCTGTGCAGAAATCCCCACGATCTGCTACACAGACACAGTCCAGGACCCCTTTAGGTAGACCTGCCTAGAAAAGGCAAACAACAGAGAAGCAGTAACCCAAATGGGGATGGGTGGGTGGGGTGCAATTATTTTTAAGGTGCCTATTCACATGAAGTACTTTCCAGAAAATATTTCTACATCAGTGAAATCTGTTTTCAACCTGAGAATTGATAGTGATAGAGAATTTGATGGTATAGCTACACATACTAATCATAGTTAGCTTATACTCTGACATGGAAAACTAAGTAAAAGGAGAAGAAAATATGTTGTGGGTGGCAGTCAACTAACTGTAAGGTAACTCAAAGTAGACCCATTGAAATTAATAGCCATGACTAACTTAGGTCCATTAATTTCAGTAGCTCTACTCTGAGTAAAAGGTAGTTGAATACAAACTTCTGTGCTATCATGGATTGCAATCATTTCCAGTGAATGTCAAGCTCAGCAGGGAGTTGCAGTTTTAAAGTTTTGCTCACGTCACAAAGGCCATTTGCAGGGTCATCATAGTTCCCATGAGCACTTGAGGGAGAGACATTCTCTTTTCATCCCTGTCTGTAACAGCAATGGATTAAAGACTTTTCAAAGCTTCACTCAATAACAAGTTTTTTCTCCTTCCCTGCCCTCACACAAAAGAAATCCTAGCCCTTTCCAACAGCTGGGCATTTGTGTTTTAGACTATGAAATCAAAGGCTCACTGTTTAAAATGGTCTTCCCTTCTATTTATAGCAATAAGCTGCAACTTTGCCCACAGTAACTTGCTCGCGTCCCAATAATTTCAGTGGAGTTTCAACAGCCCAACAGTCCATCCATGGACATGTTTATTCAGATGTTATTCCCAATGAATTCAAAGGGATTTAACACCCAGTTCAACTGTTCCTACCAAGGATGGTAAACATGTGGTCCTGCAGGCATTGTTGGGCTGCAAATCCCATCAACCACAGTCAGCATGGCCAAATGCCAGAGGTTTGGAGGGACTATAGACCAGTAATATCTGGAAAGCCCACCGGTTCCCTACTTTGGGTTTATAGAATTGGTGTGGACTCCTGACTTCCATTTTCCAGCCTCCATCGTGCAGTTTGGATTATCTTTGATGAAATGTACAGACTGAATCAGCAGGGTAGATGAAAATGCTGTATGGAAAGCTTGTAGATCCTTAAAAGAAACCAGGTAAAATATGACGATTTGAGTCAGTTAGACATTTAAAACACTTGCTTAATAACTGAGAGTTGAAAAAGCAGGGCTGCTGCTGTGCCTTTTCCTTAATTTAAACTGACAGCCCACTTTCAAGTCACACCAGTGTATGAAATTGCTGGTCAGCACATCCCAGAGCTTTTCTTCATGGACCGAGCTTGACAAATTAGATTAGAAACTTTTATCAATATTAAGGCACAGTAGAACTACTTAACCCTTATGTATCCGGGGAAACAGAACACTTACCTTTGTTAACAGGAACAAGTCCTTCCTTGCCTCAGGCTCATAACTCATACAGTCTTGGAATGCTACTACTACTACAAAATAGACTAGAATATAGAGTAACAGAATTCTCTCAGGCAGATGGATTGTCCTTTTAGAAGCCAATGATATATGATCCCTAGCCTGTGCTTCCAGGCATCTGCCTTCCCATAGGACACACAGGTCTTGCTTAAGCAGCTCCAGAGATGGTTGGGAGGAAGGCGTTATCTGAGGCCATTGTACATTATTCTTCTCCATTAGCACCACCTCAGCTGAAGGATCTGGAACACAGGATGGAAGTATTTGATGAGATGCCACTGGGTGTTAGTCGTGTTTTTTCTCCACATACTCCAGCAGGAGGTGATGCTAATGTAGAAGGACCATATGCAGTGCAATCTGAGCCAGACCAGGGACCACAGAGCTTCAGCTTCTGAGGCAACCATTAATGGGAAAAGAGACAGAGGCTCCTCCAGGTATATCAAGAATACTGTTATACCAAAAGCAACCGCATTCACTTGAATCACTTATGCACCCACAGCTGAAAACTTTCTTGCTGACACATAAATCCAGGTTCTAATTAAAACAGATTGCAAAAGAATGGGTTTATTTAAAAACAAATATACCCTAATTGAAATCTGTATTTCAATTAGGAAATATTTGTTTTTTAAATAAATCAATTATTTTAGAACTGCTGTGATTTTTGTGCTATCTGACCCATGCTACAACAATTCTAAGGTTGGCTTTGTCTCAGTATAACTCCATAATCTGCAGCTGCTGGCATTGACATTTGCTTTGTGATGTAGACTTGTAGGGCAACCCACAAAACTGGTTAATCACCCCTTTATTTTCTTGGTTCTGGGTTACACTAAAAGAGAAAACATGAATTTCCCTTTGGACTTGGTTTAATATGCTTACCTTTTTTTCTCCATCCATGTGATTTCTCCTCCAGCCCTAGTCTTGGGATCCAGTGGGGTATGTGTGTGTGTAAAATGTGAATCTCAGTCTGCAATCACTCCATTAATGAACTCTGGTGCAAATTCTCAGATCATGCTGGTTCATGATCATTGTGATAACCCAGATCCTGTTCACCATCATCTCACACAACACATCTCTGCATTGTTCATTTGCATCTAGCTTCTATCAGTGGCCATATTTTGAGTTGAGCAAGTTCTGAAGAGTGACATGGGCTGTACTTACTACTCGCTACACATGAAATAGGGAAGGGGCTCTTCAGTGCATTTTTCTGAAGCATGATGAGCAACAAAGGCAGGCCTAGCCCAAGCCATTTTGGCACCTGAGGTGAACCACAAAATGGCACCCTGCCTCCCCACCAGGGAAGAAGGCGTAAGTGAAGATCTACATCAGGAACAAGGGGTGTGTGTGGAGAATTACAATGGGATATGCTGCTACTGTGGAACGTGCCACCTGAGGTGGTCACCTCACCTTGCCTGAACAAATGTTTGGGTTGAGTTCTCCTCCTCTGCAATTCTGATAAGAAGAGACATTTTCTGTTTCTTGACCCCCCAACCCCCCCAACCTTAGTGTGTATTAGCAAGAGAAGTTCTCTCATATTTCTTTCCCCTCTTTTCAATCCTGATTGCCATGTGGGTCAAAGCAGCTGAGCTGAATAATAAGGGGGAGTTGTTAGGATCAGGTCAAACTCCCCCCCAATTTTTTTTATTCATTTTCACACAATTAAGAAACGCTCCAACAAATAAACAGACAAACATAAATCATAACCTTATTGAAACTAATCTTCTTAACATTGTTAAGTGACTTCCTCGTATCCCCCTAGTTGAATTTCAATGCAAATCATTTTAACGGTTTTCCAAATCAAGGTTCTTATAATCTTAACTTAATCACTTAACATCACTCTTTCTTCCCAATTCAGCATTAAACATAATAATTCATCACATTACTTATTTAAATCCTAAGCCTGACTAGTAATTGCAAGCTTTTTCCAATTAATTTAACTTAACATATTTAACCAAGTAGTCATTAAATTTCGTCGATTCTTCCTGATACGCCTCCTCATTCTGGTCGCGGACTCTTCTGGTCAGGTCGGCTAGCTCTGAAAAGTCCATCATCTTCATCTGCCATTTTTCCACAGTTGGTAGTTCTTGCATTTTCCACTTCTTAGCTAGTAAGATTTGAGCAGCAGTTGTGGCATACAAAAATAATTTAACATCTTTCTTGGGCAATTCCAAACCTGTTATTCCAAGAAGAAAGGCCTCTGGTTTCTTTATAAATGTATATTTCAATATTTTCAAAAATTCATTGTAAGTCTTTCACCTTGGGGCAGGTCCACCACATGTGATAAAAAGTTCGTTCTTTTTCTTTACATTTCCAACATAGGTTATCACAATTGTGATAAATTTTGCTAGTTTAACAGGAGTCAAATACCATCTATACATCATTTTCATCATATTTTCCTTTAACATTGTACATGCAGTGAACTTGACCCCTCTCTTCCACAATCTTTCCCAATCCTCAAAAATTATGTTATGTCCTACATCTCTTGCCCAATCTATCATCACTGATTTAACTTGTTCATCCTTTGTATGCCACTCCAAAAGTAACTTATACATTTTAGACAGATTTTTAACAGGATCAGGTCAAACTTGGTTCCCTTCCCAGGCCTCTGCTTGTTTATCCCTTGCCCACCAACAGGACAACAATAATCACAGTGTGTGTTTGTGTGTGTGAGAGAGAGAGCGCATCTGACTTGCACAAGTGCAAACTGGTGCCATCTCATCCTTAAGTCCCAATTACACAGTCCCTTCAACAGTATCTCATAGGCTTATTGAGCTTAGCATCTCATCACAATGGTAGAGTTTGAACGGTTCCAGTGGAATTCAGTCCTATCTGTCATCTGATAGGACTGCGCAGCGGTGAAGAGCTTTTCAAAGCAGACGAACAAAGAGCAACTTATGGTGAGCATACTGAAAAGACTCCATGTAAAGATCTGAGCCACTGAATTCATCAAAAGTCTTTTAAAGGTACAAAAGCATATATATATAGTAATATGTTCACCTGGGAATTTCCTACGGTATGGTACATATTAGTGGGGAAAGCCTATAACAAATACCACAGTTCGGTGAAAGGAAGATGAGACACACACACACACACAGAGAGAGAGTGTGTGTGTGTGTATATATATATATATATATATATATATATATATATATATATGGAAGGACTTTGTAAGATTCTATTTAGAAGGTCTCATCTACAATACTGGAGCTATTAAGCTGTTCTGGCTCTTGCCCAAACACACAGAGAGGGTCTCATTTGTAAGTAAGAAAAAGGCCTTTACTCAGGCTAGTAACGCTGCATATTTGGCAGTGGGCACAACACCCAGGAGTCGTGACTGGTTCTGAAGTTCTAGCCCTGCTCTAGAACAACTGACTTCAACTTCAAAACCAGACAGTGACATAGATGTCCCAATGAGTTTCCCTTCCACCACCGCCCCCCCCCCCTTTTTAAAGATGAGACAGGGTGCACTCACTCTGGCACAGGGCCTTTTTCTGGAAAAAAGTGACAATTATTAAATCCATTTAATAATTTTATAAGTATTAATTCATACATATATTTATATTGTTTTTTTCTAATGATATTTTATTCAAATTTCAAAAAAAAGATTACAAAAATAATAAGAAAATAAAGGGAAAAAAGCAAATAATACAAAATGCAGAGTAGAAAAAAAAGAAAAAAGAAAAAACAGTAAAAAATAAGTCCATCTTTCAATGTTTTGCCTTTCATTCACTTGTTTCCCTGACCTCCTCACACCTCCCTTTTTTGTATTCCATTTCGAGTAGTTGGTTCAGCAAATCCTTTCCCTCTTTGTTTTTATCTTAGTTCTTTATCTTAACATGTTATAACCTTATATTTTCATCTATTAACCAATCATTTTTACATACTCCTTTTTAACATTGTTACTAAAACCGCTTCATTTCATTCCGACATCATTTTAACATTCATTAATTTTGCAGTGTTTCTGTAAATAGTTCTTAAATTTCTTCCAATCTTCTTCCACCAACTCTTCTCCCTGGTCTCGGATTCTGCCAGTCATTTCCGCCAATTCCATATAGTCCATCACTTTCATCTGCCATTCTTCCAGAGTGGGTAAATCTTGTGCCTTCCAATATTTTGCAATAAGTATTCTTGCTGCTGTTGTAGCGTACATAAAAAGAGTTCTATCGTTCTTTAAAACCAATTGGCCAACCATGCCCAGGAGAAAGGCCTCTGGTTCCTTCAAGAAGGTATATTTAAATACCTTTTTCATTTCATTATATATCATCTCCCAGAAAGCCTTAATCCTTGGGCACGTCCACCAAAGGTGAAAGAATGTACCTTCATTGTCTTTACATTTCCAACATTTATTATCGGGCAAATGATAGATTTTGCAAGCTTGACTGGTGTCATGTGCCACCTGTATATCATTTTCATAATATTCTCTCTTAAGGCATTACATGCCGTGAATTTCATACCTGTGGTCCACAACTGTTCCCAGTCAGCAAACATAATGTTATGTCCAACATCTTGTGCCCATTTAATCATAGCAGATTTAACCGTTTCATCCTGAGTGTTCCATTTCAACAGCAAGTTATACATTCTTGAAAGTATCTTAGTTTTGGGATCTAGCAGTTCTGTTTCCAATTTTGATTTTTCCACCTGGAAGCCAATTTTTTTATCCAAATTGTAAGCCTCCCTTATTTGATAATAATGAAGCCAATCTCGCACTTTATCTTTTAGTTTCTCAAAACTCTGCAATTTCAGTTTGTCTCCTTCTTGTTCCAGAATTTCCCAATATTTCGGCCATTTGGCCTCCATATTGAGCTTTTTCTGGGCCTTTGCTTCCATCGGTGACAACCACCTTGGGGTTTTATTTTCAAGTAGGTCCTTATATCTTATCCAGACATTAAACAATGCTTTCTTGACAATATGGTTTTTAAATGCTTTGTGTGCTTTAACCTTGTCATACCACAAATACGCATGCCACCCAAAAACGTTATTAAAACCTTCTAAATCCAAAATGTCTGTGTTCTCAAGAAGCAGCCATTCTTTCAACCAGCAGAATGCTGCTGATTCATAATAGAGTTTAAGGTCTGGCAGGGCGAATCCACCTCTTTCCTTTACATCAGTTAATATTTTAAATTTTTTTCTGGGCTTCTTGCCCTGCCAGACAAATCTAGAAATGTCTCTCTGCCACTTCTTGAAACAGTCCATTTTGTCCAAAATTTGCAGTGATTGAAACAAAAATAACATTCTTGGCAATACATTCATCTTTATAACAGCAATTCGACCTAACAAGGAAAGCTTCAAATTTGACCATATTTCTAGATCCTTTTTCACTTCTGACCAACATTTCTCATAATTGTCTTTAAATAAATTCAAGTTCTTAGCGGTCATGTTAACCCCCAGGTATTTTACTTTCTTAACCAATATTAAACCTGTCTCCTTCTGAAACCCCTCTTTCTCAATCGGTGTTAAGTTTTTCTCAAGAACCTTAGTTGTTAACTTGTTCAATTTAAATCCTGCCACAAGACCAAATTCTTGAATCAATTCTAATACTCTTTTAGTACTAGATTCTGGCTTCTGTAACGTCAGTACTAAGTCATCTGCAAAAGCTTTCAATTTGTACTGTTTAGCTCCGACCTGTATACCTTTAATCAAGTGGTCCCTTCTGATCATATTTAGCAAAACCTCCAGGACCGAAATAAAGAGCAATGGGGAAATTGGGCAGCCTTGTCGTGTCCCTTTCTCTATCTTAAATTCCTCTGTCACCACATTGTTAACAATTAGTTTGGCCTTTTGTTCTGAGTAAATTGTACCTATACCGTTTTCAAAACCTTGACCAACCCCCATCCCCTGAAGATTTTTCTTCATAAAACTCCAAGAAATATTGTCGAAGGCTTTCTCCGCATCTACAAATATTAAGACTGCTTTAGTATTAATATTCACTTGCAATTTTTCCAAAATATTAAATATATTTCTCGTGTTGTCAGACAAGTGTCTACCCGGGAGAAAGCCAGCTTGGTCTTTATCATATATTTATATTGTTACAGGTATTGCTGTATATATCTGCTTAGGAGCTGGTTCCTTTAAGAAACTTAGGGTGTATGATATGCAAGAACCGCTCATATTTTTCATGGAACCCTTAAAGACTTGATCTTCTCATTAAGATCAAGGAATGAAACAGGAATTAGGAAAGGAAAAAAAAAACCCTGTGTGGATAAACTCAGCAGCAAGATTTTCAGAAAATCCCATCCTTATTTATAAGACACTGTCAATCACCATAAGAAGAAGAGGCAATTCATTTATTGCTGTGATGAAAATTTCTCCTACATTTTTTTTTAACCATAAGTTAATGAGAGTAGAAATTGCATTTGAAAGAAATAATATTTTGTTGAAAATATCATGGGTGTAATGCAGGGGTTTTCATGTGCTTGCTTTACTCTTGAAGCAGCCAATGTGTGTTTGTGTGTATTCCTTCCATTCATTCAATTGACCATCTCGTAAGTGGTCTGCACTCTGGTGCCTGTGCTTCAAGTAAGACCCATGTGAAGACATCCTAAAGGAACTCCTCCCTTGGGACCTTTTCAGATTAGGAAGCAAAAGCAGCTGGGGAGGCTGCAGATTGCTGGAGAAATGTTTACTGGAAACAGACAGACACAACCCACAATGACAAGGTACGCTCATACCCACATAGAAATTCTCAAGAAATTCTCAAGTGCCCTGAGAATGAGGTAGAAAAAAATAGAAGCCTCTTTTGCAGAAAAAGAAACAAATGTCAAGGAACTGGAGAAAAGTATCCAGAACAACACTAAATTCATCACGCCAGGTATTACAGTTTTTCAAAGAATGCTGTTTCATTCTTTGCAATTTGTACAACATGAAAATGCAGAACATGATGCTTTGGATGAATGGTGAGAGGATGCAAAGTGAGGCTTCATTATGAATTGATACTCAAGTGCTTTCATCCTGGCACACCACCATATGGTCTAATAATATATGACCAAAGCTGATGACTCATCATGTGCAGAAAGCCAATATTGTTTGTGTGATGTTTGTCCTTTTATTTCATTCTTTAAAAGAAAAAGAAAAATCCCCACACTTATTTAATTACAAATCCTGGGACACCATCTAGCAGTCATTCAGGTTTTTTCCAGAGCCTTGGTAATGGAACATACCACATTTCACTGATAAACGATATGTCTATAGCACCGACAGTTCTTTTATCAACACCTCAAAACATGCCCAGGAGGCCCTAAACCTACCAGCTTGATCTTGAAGTGGAACTCCCTTTGTGAAGAGGGCACATTATGAAGCTCTGATTCTAAAAGGGTCAGTTTAGGCCAGGGGTAGGCAATGCTACCTTCTGGATACTATGGATTACAGCTTCTATCACCCTTCACCATGCTGGCTGAGGATAATGGAAGCTGTAGTCTGAAGGTTATTCCTGCATCCTACCAGCAGTGGCAATATGGTCTGTATAAAGGGTTTGGGGAGAAGGCACAACTCAAGAATGCTCTGTTTACTTAAAGTGCTGTAAGAACAACCCAGAGCCAATGGCTGTTATAGGATCGTCTACATGGAAAATGTTAATGGCAAACATGCTTCTTTTGGGTTTGTTTGGCTATATCAAATACTCTGTATAGCAAAGTGTCCACTTGACAACCACATACCCACCTACCCCATAGTAATGTGCTTCTCCCATTTAGCCTTTCTGCTATTTTAATATATAGGTAAATATAACAACAACTTTATTATTTATACTGGCCCATCTGTCTGGGTTTCCCCAGCCACTCTGGACAGCTTCCAGCAAAATATGAAAGCATAATAAAACGTCAAACATTAAAAATTTCCCAATACAGGACTGCCTTCAGATGTCTTCTAAAAGTTATGTAGTTCTTTACAGATGTTTTGGTTCCTGGTGCCAGTAGTACCGTCTTACCAAACTGAGGCACTATATAGAAGATGAGGTATTTGTTGAGTCAATTCACTTTAATGCTGCAGAACTTATACTACTTGGCACTTCAACAATCCAAGTAGAGACACTTCAACCAACTTATGAGACAGGCAGGAATTCTGTCATTCAAACAGATGGTTGGAAGTGCAGGCAGCCAAGAGACCATGTTTGTTCATCAAGTGTGGGTGTTGACAGAATTTCCAAACCTCAAATCCAAATGGCTATCCGGCCTGACTGTCTCTCCTTAAAGGGGCAGGCACACAGCCAATACACTACTATGATATATTAACCCTTGGAACAGTTTATCTTCCATCCCTTCTGTGGGTAACAATGAAAAAAGAATACTGAACAATTTAAATTCCCTAGAGTAGTTGGTTTGGGGCTAATAATAAGTAGTAGCCTGAAACCAAAAGGGAGAAATTGGACCTTAAAAATGATCTATTAAAATGCAATCCCGTAGTGTCTACTTAGAAGTAAGTCCTATTGAGTTCAATGAGACTAACTCCCAGGTAAGCTGGTATAGAATTCATAGAATCATAGACTTGTAGAGTTGGAAGGGGCTATGAGGATCATCCAGTTCAACACCCTGCAATGCAGAAATATTTCACCCAACATAGGGCCCAAACCTACTGACTGAACTATTGTAAACAGGCTAAGCAATAACAAGGCAGGGGTGGAGAAGGAAGGTGAAAAATGAGCCTAATCCAAACATCTAGCGACCTTGCTCAAGCAAGGCAGAAGGTGGTGGTGATGGATACACTCTGCCTTTTTGAAATGGTTCCTCTGTTAGCTTTATACAACAACAACAAAACCCCAATTTCCCCTCCCAATGATCTCATTAATTAGGGAGGAGCCTTGGCTCAGTGGTCGAGTAGCAGCTTTGCATGCAGGAGCTCTCAAAGTTCTGGGTTCAAGGCATATTCAGGAAAGAGCGTTGCCTGAAACCCTGCTGAGCTGCTGTCATTCAAAGTAGAAAATCCTGAGCTAGATGGAACATCGATCTGATTCAGTATAAGATCCTGTGATCCCAATGGGAGAAAAACTATGGGCTTCCTCTTCTCCCATTGCTTTCCCCCATGGAAAACCACTTTTTAGCGCTCAGTCAGAACAAATGGCCATTTGTGTTCCCCCGAGATTGACATTTGTTCCGATCTATTGCAAACAAATTGGAAAAGAGTGGGGCATGTGGGAAATCACTCAGACCCATGCTTTCTAGTGAATGAGACCTAAGTACAGTATCAGTACACAACCTCATTTGAAGGGCATTCCAAGATAACGGATCCAATACCTCCCCCAATCCACCCCTGACAGACCCTAGACCACATTCCCTGCCCTTCCTGCATGGCAGGAGCAGGAAGGACAGCCATGGAGGTGAAATTTCCATGTGTGTGTGTTGTGCCTATTAAATGGCAGGAAGAAAACACTGATTTCCCTTCTCTCTCTGTGATGTCCAAATGTTCCTTTCCCTTCACAAATGGGTAGCTTTTTCAGCTTACTGGCTCATTATTCTAGGTCTCTATCAAGATGTACTTGGCAATGACTTTAGATATGGAAGGAGGTGATCTTTATGAAAAGGCACTTCTGGCTTCCATTTCCTGCCTACCAAATTTGCTCAAGAAACCAGCAGATGCTTCCGCATTTCATAAAAAGGAAGAACTTCATGGGATGTTTTCCTTCCCTCCAGGAACTGATCCAAAAGTCTGGCATTTCACTCCACAAGAGCATAACACAAAGTGGGAACTTTCTCTGAAGCACCTCAACTGGAACCGCCATATTGTCTGGGGATCTTCCAAGGCAATTGTCTTTCTCCTCCTCCGGTGAATGTTCCAAGGAGAGGTACACAGGCTGCAATTCTGACATGAAAAAGGAGTATCTTCCACACAGATTATCATCAAGCGTGCATGAGATGCTCATTTGAAATTCTCCTCTAATTGTAAAGGCCCCCTTGAGGAGAACAAATAAGCCCCGCCATGTCTCCTAATCTTGCTGCACTGGTTGTAGAGTGCAGTGTTCGCTCCTAATGATGACACAAAAGCTGCTGTAAGCTTTCCTTTTGTGTCTCTCCTGCATAAATCAGCTGTTACTCAGTGATTCAGTCCTAACGGGGGAGAATCATTTTTGTGCTTTTCATTCTTTCCTCCCAGAGGGCAACAGATGTAATAACTTATTCCCTGTCTAGCACATTAGGGCTTGAAAAATTAATGCGGCGCTGCTGTGTTCTCTGCTTTTCCGCTATACTTAGAATTTAGGGTGAAAATATATTAAGTAATAAAAAGCTTATTTTAAAATTGTTAATGCACTTGTCTGTTTTAATGCCTCCGTGAATCCCCCCCCCACCTTTCGTTCTGTGAAACAAGGATTTTAGTAGCTAATCTTCAAGAACTTCCTCTTTTCATTTGCTCCTGGTGCCTGCCGGTTGTTCTGCAAACAGACCAAGAATGAAGAGTCAAGAGACAGGATGGGTTGAACTAGGGCCTCAGTTATTATTGCAAATATCTTCTTGAGGTGGGTGAATAAAGAGCGCAGGTAGTTGGTCTTGGTTAACTACCATATTTTTTGCTCTATAAGACTCACTTTCTTTTTTTTTTTTTTTAAATATTTTTATTTTTCCATAAAACACAACAAACATAAACATACAAAAACAAAAACAAAACAAAAAACATGTATCATTTCATATCCTAATTTCATATCCTATCTTCCCCGACTTCCTCATGCTTCCCCTTTCTGTATTCCAAATTCTTATCGATTGTTCAGCAAATCTTCCCTTGTTTTAATTTAAATTTAGACTAATCTTCCTTATTTTCCTTAACCATTGCTAATAGTAACCATTTACTTTCCAGTCCAACATCATTCTAACTTTCATTAACTTTATGATATTTCTTTAAATAGTCCTTGAATTTTTTCCATTCTTCTTGCGCTGCTTCTCTTCCCTGGTTTCGGATTCTGCTCGTCATTTCTGCCAAGCCCATATAGTCTATCACCTTCATCTGCCATTCTTCCAGTGTGGGTAGTTCTTGCGTCTTCCAGTACTTCGCAATGAGTATTCTAGCTGCTGTTGTAGCATACATAAAGAAAGTTATATCCGTCTTTAACACCCCTTGGCCGACAATACCCAAGAGAAAGGCCTCTGGTTTCTTGGTGAAAGTATATTTAAATACCTTTTTAAGTTCATTATAGATCATTTCCCAGAATGCCTTAATCTTCGGGCAGGTCCACCAAAGATGAAAAAATGTACCTTCAGTTTCTTTACATTTCCAACATTTATTGTCAGGCACATGGTAAATCTTTGCAAGCTTGACTGGGGTTATGTACCACCTATATATCATTTTCATAATGTTTTCTCTTAAGGCATTACATGCCGTAAATTTTATCCCGGTGGTCCACAACTTTTCCCAATCAGCAAACAAAATATTATGACCAATGTCCTGAGCCCATTTAATCATGACCGATTTGACCGTTTCATCTTGTGTATTCCATTTCAGCAGCAGATTGTACATTTTGGACAAGTTCTTAGTACTGGGTTCTAACAGTTCTGTCTCCAATTTTGATTTTTCCACCTGGAAGCCAATTTTACTGTCTAGTTTAAATGCTTCATTAATTTGGTGGTAGTGAAACCAATCTCTCACCTTCCCTTTTAATTTCTCAAAACTCTGCAATCTCATTTTGTCCCCTTCCTTTTCCAAAATTTCCCAGTATCTTGGCCACTTGGGCTCCATATTTAACTTTTTAACTGCCTTAGCTTCCATTGGCGACAGCCACCTTGGAGTTTTATTTTCCAGCAAGTCTTTATATCTGTCCCAGACATTTAGTAGTGCTTTTCTGACAATATGATTTTTAAAACTTTTATGTGCTTTAACCTTGTCATACCACAAATATGCATGCCACCCAAAAATGTTATTAAAACCTTCCAAATCCAAAATGTCTGTGTTTTCAAGAAGTAGCCATTCTTTCAGCCAGCAGAAAGCTGCCGCTTCATAATAAAGTTTAAAGTCTGGCAGGGCAAACCCCCCTCTTTCCTTTGAATCCGTTAGTATCTTAAATTTAATTCTGGGCTTTTTGCCCTGCCAGACAAATTTAGATATGTCTTTTTGCCACCTCTTGAAACAATCCATTTTATCAATTATTTGCAATGCTTGGAACAAAAACAACATTCTTGGCAATACATTCATCTTTATAGCTGCAATACGGCCTAACAAGGAAAGCTTCAAGTTGGACCAAATCTCCAAATCTTTTTTCACTTCTCTCCAAGTTTTTTCATAATTATCTTTAAACAAATTCACATTTTTAGCTGTCATATTTATACCCAAATATTTCACTTTTTTAACCACAGTCAACCCTGTCTCATTCTGGAACCTTTCCTTTTCTATCTGTGTCAAATTTTTCTCCAAAACCTTTGTCTTAGACTTATTCAATTTAAATCCTGCCATTTGACCAAACTCTTGAATTATTTCCAAAACTCTTTTCGTGCTAGCTTCTGGCTCTTGCAATGTAAGTACTAAGTCATCTGCAAATGCTCTCAGTTTATATTGTTTGGCTCCGACCTGAATCCCTTTAACCAACTGGTCCCTCCTAATCATATTAAGCAAAACCTCCAGGACCGATATAAAAAGTAATGGGGAGATAGGGCATCCCTGACGTGTCCCTTTTTCAATCTTGAACTCTTCTGTAACCACATTATTTACAATTAGTTTGGCTTTCTGTTCAGAGTATATTGCACCTATACCATTTTCAAACCCTTGGCCTACCCCCATCCCCCGGAGGTTCTTCAACATAAAACTCCAAGAAATGTTGTCAAAGGCTTTCTCGGCATCCACAAATATCAAAACAGCTTTAGTGTTTATGTTCACTTCCAGCTTTTCCAAAATGTCAATTATATTCCTTACATTGTTCGACAAGTGCCTTTTTGGGAGAAAACCCGCTTGGTCCCCGTGAATCTCCTCCATCAAAACTCTCTTCAGTCTTTTTGCCAAAATATCAGCAAAGATTTTGTAATCCACATTCAATAACGAGATGGGTCGGTAGTTTTTAAGTTGGGTCTTTTCAGTCTCTGTCTTTGGTATAAGTGTAATGTAGGCCTCTCTCCACGTATCGGGTGCCCTTTTCCCCTCCATAATCTCATTGCAGACTTCCTTCAAAGGTTGTATCAACCCTTCCTTCAAAACTTTGTAGTATTTGGAAGTCAGTCCATCCGGTCCAGGGGTATAAGACTCACTTTCCCCCTCCTAAAAAGTAAGGGGAAATGTGTGTGCGTTTTATAGAGTGAATGCACGCTGCGCAGCTATCCCAGAAGCCAGAACAGCAAGAGGGATCAGATCACTGCTCTTGCTGTTCTGGCTTCTGGGATTCAGAATATTTTTTTTCTTGTTTTCCTCCTCCAAAAACTAGGTGTGTCTTAGGGTCTGGTGCATCTTATAGAGCAAAAAATATGGTAACTTGGGGAAGCCAAAACCCTGCCCGGGTCAAAGAGCGTGAAAAGTCCTAACTCCATTAGCTGGACTACACCATTACCTTGAATACGGAAGCCTTCTACCCCTTCTGGGCAAGGTTATCCTCAAGGATGCTAGAAATCAAGTGTGGTGAACCTTTGCCTCTCCTGATGTTGCTAAACTACAATACCCATCAGACCCAGCAAGCTGAGATGATGAAAGGTGTAGCTCAGCAACATCTGTAGGGCCAATGGTTCACCACATCTGCTCTATATCCTAGCTCACATTCCCACACACTGAGTAGCCCTAAAATGTTCAAAAGTGCTTAAGGGTGCTTACATGTTCTCATTCTTCCCACCCAATTAAAATTTCTGCACCTCCCTGTCCATATGTGACCAGTTAAACTATTGAAATACACCAACTCCTAGCTTTTTAATGTCCAGCAGAGGCTGGCTGAAGCCTAGCATTGGCGTAAACATCCCACTGCCACACTTCAACATGTGCATCTTGTCCCTGCCCTAGCAACCAGAAAACTGCACTCTCTTGTATCAGAAGAACCACCCCCTTGCTTGTGAACCACTAAAATCCACCACTAAAATCCTGCTCAGATCCTTCCTTCATCAGATGCATGGCACAAGAGATAAGACATTTTCCACTCAGAATATGGAACATCTCTTGAAGGTTGCCCACCTGGCTCTATTACAGGATTCTGCAAATTCTTTTTTAAAAATCCAGTGAGCTTTCATCACCTTTTCTTCTGAAAACATCTGCTGCTGCTGTGCGTTAAGCGTAGGCAGTGATTATTATGCTGATTTTTAAGGTTAATTTTGACAGGTGATTTATTGACTTACTAGTTAAGAAATCTCTGCATTTTTATAATACTATTGTTAGGCAGCCTTCATTATCTGAGGATGGAAAGTGTGAGAAATAAATGAAGAAGCAGCCTTACTGTCAATTGACAATAATCTTCCAAGGGTTTGAGTTAATTTTACATTGGAAGTGAACTGGTGAGAGTTGATTTTCAAACCTGCATATTCCTGGCTCATAGCCCATATTCCCATCTACAAGGATGAGACGATATGGTAGAGCTTTTCCAATGATTGTTATGTCCCTGGTGAATGCTGGGCTTTAAGTGTAGAAACAGTGTGTGGAAAAAAATCTTTCCCTAATATGGGATTAAGGGGAAATGGCTGTTCCACACGCCCTAATGCTGGGAAGAGATGCTATCCTTTCATGATGGTGGATGGAGGGAAATATATTTGCATTCTGCAGGAAGGATGAAGGTAATAACTTACTCTGCTGCTTCCCATTGATCCCCGTGGTTTTGTTTAGTGATGTCTGGAAATCATGAATTGCAGATTTGCTATCCTACTTGCAACAAGTGGTACATAGCAGCTGCCTGGTTGAGTGTACAAACTCATGTGATCTGTTCACTAAAGGTATGGACAAAGATGGTTTATAATGATTATGGCAAAACTAATGAATAAAATACAATTGAGCCAGAGACAAATTGAGAGGCAATTCTAAAAGCTTTGGCAAAGTTTTATTTTTTATATAAATGATACTAATAATATTCAGACTGTGCTGGCAAGATATGGCAGCATTTGAAATGTTTGATGCCTGCCAACTAACACTGGTGATTAGCGACAAAACTTTACATTGTGGACCTCCTGAAAAATATCTTTAAAATAACAAAAATGAAAAAGTTTTAATTTATGGCAGTGGTATATTGTTTCCCTTGCAGGGTAGCCATTGATCTCTCTCTTTCTCCCCCCTTTCTTATTACTTTCTTTTGGTTACAAATATGCTTGTGCTCTTATATGTTCATGGGTTTTCCTTTTTTTCTTTTTTAAAAAGATGGAAACATAAAAAGCAGTAGAAAACAATTACTTGGAAGAGGCTGAAATAAATTAAGTTTTTGCATAATTTGACTACTACTGTGATGGGGGGAAACAGCATATCATTAAACATGCAAATTTCAGAACAAACATTAAAAACTGAGAGGTGGTGTTAGCAAAATATGTATGGGATATTTTATATTCCTCCACTAATGATTTCAGCGACATGAACAAAAATCTAATTAGTGCCGTTTATATCAATCTTTTATTCAAGAGCTCTTTATACTATGGGTCAAGGCTTTATTTGGAACAAGAATGTCTGATGGACCAGTATTCTGGTTTAGACAGATGTACCAATAATCCAAATGCCCAGCTATCAAACTGTTTTGAACATGGTACATATTGCCCCAGTGTGTCTACTTGGAATAGGCAGGAAATGCTGTTGTGAAACTCTGGATGAAAACAACCAGCTACTTCGACAACTGCTACTGTCCTTAATAGAGACATTTGGAAATTGATTTCATTGCAGATAGTATGAAGGGCCCATTTCCTATGCTTAATGAGTGGCACTCCAGTCCCCATTGTGGAGAAACAGACAGCCATCCTCTGCCATCATGTACATAATATAATAAGAAACTAACAACAAATTATGAATGACATGGACTCCCACCACCAACACTTGCTATTTCTCATGGGGCAAATCTGCTCAGGTCTCCACAAGTGCTCACATCGCAGATTATGGATGATCTGCTACCTAAGCAGATCTCCCAGCGCAGGGATTTCCATATTTGCAATGTAACTTCTCCTCCTTCCTCTCTCTTTGTGCTCCAGCTTCCCAAATCTGCTCTGAAGCACTGGGAGGAAACCCAGGACAGATTTAGGTGTGCAAAGAGAGGATAGGTTCATTTGAACAAGTGGATGCCTCCCTACTGATGAGAGGGCATGTGCCTCTACCACAGGAATTTGAAGACTGCCCAATAAGTTCACGAAGTGGACCATATATGATCATCTAGACTGTATGATCATCTAGGCTGAAAAATGACTTCACACTTCTATGGCTCCATTTGTGTCCTACAGAAGAATGGACGTTTCAAACAACTTTAAGGGGGTGGGGTAAAGATTCACCTCAATATGAGGTGGCAAATGGCCGATCAGTCTTTCCATTAGCTTCAAAGAGCAGTAGAGCTGCAATCAGAAGAAGAAGCGGCACAGCATGGTTCTTCACTGAGAATGGCCCAACAGGGATGGTGCAACTCTGTTCAAATTAGGATGACATGAAGAGCACTGGGATGCATAAGAGGGAGTTTTCAGTGGTGATGCCTAGACCATGGAATGTCTTTCCCAATGAGACTTTGCATTATGATTCTTACTGTCTCTTAGGCATCAGGGAAAAACATTTTCATTCATATCGGCTTTTAAAGTGTGATGCATCTGTGCAGTGCTTTCCCCCCTAAAAAAATGTATAGGGGTACTCTCATTTTACTACTCATATTGAAATACTGCCCCCCAATGAGGCCAAACTTAGATTCACAAAATGTTTAGGGGTATGTGTACACCTGTGTCCCCCCAGAAAAAAAGCACTTCATCTGTGAACCTTTTTCCTGGCTTTTAAAAATTTCTGTCTTCTTATGGTCTTATTGGGATCGATTTTTTAAAAAAATTGTTGGATTCAACTTTTGATGAATGATGGTATATAAATAAATGAGACAAGAATGTCATTTGATCTGTTTGATGCCAAAAGCTAAAAATACTTCAGCATTACATAAAACATGGCATTCCAGTAGCATATTCTGGCACTGGTGGGAAGAGAAATATATGGGTGTAAATGTTTAGGATCTGTGCGCCGTCTGGCGTTCCTTCTCAGATCAATGTGAGAAGAAGAAGAAGAAGAAGAAGAAGAAGAAGAAGAAGAAGAAGAGGAGGAGGAGTTTGGATTTGATATCTCGCTTTATCACTACCTGAAGGAGTCTCAAAGCGGCTAACATTCTCCCTTCCTCCCCCACAACAAACACTCTGTGAGGTGAGTGGGGCTGAGAGACTTCAAAGAAGTGTGACTAGCCCAAGGTCACCCAGCAGCTGCATGTGAAGGAGTGGAGACGCGAACCCGGTTCCCCAGATTACGAGACTACCGCAAGAGAAGCAAGAAAGACTACTGAAATGAAACCAGTAATGTTGCCATTCCAAGCTGTATTACTTTACAACGTAACTACAGGCAATTGCTTTGTAGAGCACTTGAGATGGACTTCTCCACCACACAGCAGACACACGTAACATTTGCATTGTGTATGCCACTTGAAAGTAAATGTAGTTTTCTCTCCTTTAATTCATACATACAGATATATGGATATAAATATATAACAGGAACCTGGTTACTTAAGCCGACAAAATTAAACGAAACAGGAAAGTAAGCCACAGAGACAAAACAAAACAAAACAACCCAGCACATTTGATTCTTCCTGCTGTTCTTCTGGGGATTGCAATCCAACCAACTTGTTGTTGCAAAAATGTGCTTTTGTATATAGAGCATTGAGAAATCATTTTCTTAGCCTTGCACTTTCCATGAGAATGCTATGAATCACTATTTTCATTTGGAGAAGGTTATTACAGGAGTGATTTAACCAGAGAAACCCTTCCGTGTGGCCCAGAGGAGTGAAAGGTTAATGGCATAATGAATTCCTATAAAACAAATACTAGACTTTTACCATCCTTCAGTCAGCAGGTGGTAAATTAGCAGGTAATAAAGTGCCCATGTAATCTGCATCCACATGCCAATAAATAATATTCAGAGGCTAGTTTTACCTGCTGCAGTTTGATGGCACGTTATTGCATGTGTTTGGCCTCTCTGATAAAGGAGGAAAGGTACGGTGAATGAACTGGTGGCAATATTGCAGGAGCTTGGCATCTAACACTGATGTTTACCTGATGCTACTAGATAGGCATATCTGGAATATTAGAGCAACATTCATAAATTTAATCAACATATGATTTCTGCAGGTGGCAAATACATATCCTCCCAGTCCCTTTAAACCCATGACATTTACTTTGCTATCATATTACCACTGTCGGTATTTCACTCTTGTAATGGAATGGCTGCGGGTGGGGAGGGCATTCAGTTAATATGCAACAGAGATCTCTGGATGAAGAAAATGAAAATAACAGGCCCCCCATTGCTTTGTAAGTTAAACATGTCGTTGAGCCATTTGATAAGCAGGAGTGTTAATTATTGATTGAATCGGCAAGAGGTAAATAAAAGGAACGTATGTTGATTCTACCTTGCAATATGAAGAAATGCTCTATTGAAACGTGATGACATTAAGCAAATACCAATCAACATTAAAAGAAATCCTCTCCATTGACTTTCTTTTTCAATCTGGAAGAAGAAAAAATCCTGCCAACTTTGAACCATAAGAGGATTTCTTACAATGAGTCACATCATGAGCTCATCACACTTAGAATGGCATGCACTAGTTGGCGTCAACTGTCTAGGGAAGGCTTACCCAATTTGGTTCCTTCCAGATGTGCTGTACCACAACACCTCAGCATGGCCAATGATCAGCAGTGATGGGTGTTGTGGTCCAGAACATCTGGAAAGCACTGTGTTGGGGAAAGCTACTATAGAGATACACACACAGAGAGAGAGAGAGAGAGAGAGAGAGAGAGAGAGAGAGAGAGTGAGTCAGGGATTGGCACCTGGGACCTTCTGCATATAGAAAGATTTTAGATCAGGGTGGAAGGTCCAAGGGTCAGCCCCTAGCATCTCCATGGGGAACTAGGAACTCTGCCTGAAGCTCTGGAAAGCCACTGCTGGTCAGGTTAGTGAACTAGATGAACTTCTGGTTTGACTCAGAATAAGACAGCCTCCTGCCTTCCAAAGGATATGCTATACCACTGAACTTCACCTTATTAAAACATTAATTCAAGTGAACAAGAATGTACAGAGCTGTGCCAAGCATTCTAATTTTGCAATTCTCTCCAGCAGCACATCCTTTGCAGCCCAACGTATTACCCAAAAAGTACTACGCTTGCCAAGATTTCATGTTGTTTCAATGCGATGCAGTCTCATCCTCCCCCCCCCCCCCCGGACTTCAGCTTTTCTTCTGGCACGCCTTACTTGACCCATATTGCTGTTGGCTATGATGACCTATGTGCTTTTCTCTACAAGCATCCAGATGCCATGCAAACATTGGGGAAGGGACAAAGCTCAGCAGAGAGCACATGCTTTGCATGGAAAAACTCCCTGTCTGAAATCCTGAGAAGCCACCGCCAGGCAGCACTGATGGTAGTGAGCTAAATGGACCAATAGGCACAGTCCTATGCCATTGTATCAAAGGTGGCTTTTTGATGTCATCATATGGGTCACAACCACAGATGACAGGATTAAACACCCATGAGAAAATATGATGCCCAGGGCCATGGGGGTAAAAATGAAGGAGGAAAACAGCACCGAAAAGGACAGGGGGATAATGCAGACTAACAATGAGTGTTATGAGCTAGGATTAGGGAGATCAAATCCTCACTCATCTATGAAGCTCACTGAGTGAGCATGGGCAAGTTGTTATCTCTCAGTCAAACTCAACGCATGGATCTATATAGAGGATAAAAGGAGGGTGGAAGTGAACTTGCATGCCACTTTGAGCTTGTTGGGGGGGAAACGGGAGGAAAAATGAATAAATGAAGATAATAGATAAAAGGAATATAGTTGCAAGGGCCAAAATGGGATTTATTTTAAAATATTTTTGGGGGCTATAGCAATGCCACTGGATTCTTATGACTTACACTGCTGGTATTATTATTATTATTATTATTATTATTATTATTATTATTATTATTAATTATTCCTGTCCATCTGGGCAGCTTATAGCATATATAAAACCACAACAAAACATCAAACATTAAGAAACAGAATATCCTATATAGGCAACAAACAAATATTCATTTCCAGACTTAGTAATAGCTAAAAGAAGGAGCTTTGCAGACCTGAATCCCTAATTTGAGGGTGATTATGCAATGTGTGGGCTGATGATTTTTTCTTGCTCCAGACCAGGGTTTCCTAAACTTGCGTCCTCATCTGTTTTTGGACTACAACTCCCACCATTCCTAGCTAGTAAACCAGTGGTCAGGGATGATGGGAGTTTTAGTCCAAAAACAGATGGAGACAGAAGAAGAAGAAGAAGAAGAAGAAGAAGAAGAAGAAGAAGAAGAAGAAGAAGAAGAAGAGGAGGAGTTTGGATTTGATATCCCGCTTTATCACTACCCTAAGGTGTCTCAAAGCAGCTAACAATCTCCTTTCCCTTCCTCCCCCACAACAAACACTCTGTGAGGTGAGTGGGGCTGAGAGACTTCAGAGACGTGTGACTAGCCCAAGGTCACCCAGCAGCTGCATGTGGAGGAGTGGAGACGCGAACCCGGTTCCCCAGATCTTAACCACTACACCACACTGGCTCTACACCACACTGACTGAAGTTTGGGAAACCCTGCTCTAGACAATTCATTACCCTCAAAGGTTTCTGTGTGTCCGGCGTAATGATGAATGCCTTCTTCTGAGCGTTTGAGGCTTTACTCTTCACCCTCCCTTAATTCAAAAGGGAGTTTGGCCATCAAGATTTATGTCTTGATAACCTCTTATCACTGAATAATTATCTCTGTTGCTGGCAGGAGTGCCAGCAGTCAATGTCTAGTCTGCTATTTCCTCCCTGGAAGCCCCCCCCCCCCCGAAATTTAGACTCTTCCAGAGATCTTGGGTGCCTTTAGCAATTGCACAGAAGCAAGACTCTGCCTGTTGAATCTTCTGTTGTCAGTGTGTCATTGTGACCTGGTAATTTAAGAAAGTGATGCCGGTCAATAAAAGGTGGAAGCAGATGGGGTGATTTTCACCTATTGTGAATTGGACTAAGCTATCCAATGCTTTGGCTGCAACCTCAACAGTGCTTCAGGAAAGTGTTCACACACTTACTGAATGTGCACAACCTGGGATTGAAAACACTTCCTCTGTGCAGGGCTAAAATTAGAAACAACTGAGTTGTTTTTTCTTTCAGGAACGGGACATGCCCCTTTGAGTTGAATTAACCAAGCAGTGAATGACAAGGAAGGGCTTTATCGCAATGCTGTTTAGAATTAACAGCTGCTATTCTTAAACTCTGACTGTGATTCTGAAGAACAGCAAACACATTCCAAGCTTTTGTCCTCCTCTCTTCATTGTAAACCTCATTCCCCACCACTCCAGCCTTAGCAATTGAGTTATCTACTCCAGGCACTTATCGGGCCTCTTTACTGGAGAATCCAAGCACTTCACAATCTTTAATGCAGTTATCTATAAAGCAGCTCTGTGAGGGAAAAAAAAGACAAAACAGGACAATTGCTTCTGGTTTATAGAGCCAGAGCAAAGAAGCAAAGGCCACCCCCCCACTGCAAGTAAGGCATTGAGAGCCACAATCTAAAGAGTTCCCCACCACCCCCAAGGGTATTGCAAGCCCATGGCTATCTTTGTAAAACCAGACCTTGAGTGATCTAATCAGACAAAGATAGAGCAAGATTACCGGAAGCATTTAAATAGCAATGGAATTGGTGCTTGCAGCTGACAACACAATTCCATCTAGATACTTTAAGGTCATTCCTATTGATATCAGTAGGCATTGCTCCATGTAGCTGTGCAGAGGGCTTTGTGTCTACTAGTGCTTTCCCACCAATGAAAGGCTGTTTATTTTTATGTATATATAAAAAATTTTATTAGTTTTTTAACATACCATTTTCAACAATAATTAAACATAGTTTTACATCTTATTCAATTGTTTTTTGAATTCCATCAGTCCTGTCTGAAAATTTTCCAATCTAATCTCTTAGTATGCATTTCTTATTTTCCCTATTACATTTCAAACTCATAACCAATATCTCTATCTTTTTCTATTTTGTAACACTTCGTATATTTCTCCTTACAAAACTTCTTGTAGTCCTACTAGCGTAATTTGTTGATTACAGTTGCTCTTCAAATAATTCATATACTTCTTCCAATCTTCTGTAAATCACTGGTCCTGCAGGTTTCAAATCCTTCCTGTCATTATGTCCAATTCTGCATAGTCCATTAATTTCATCTGCCATTCTTCTTTCATCGGAATTTCTTCTTGCTTCCATTTCTGGGCTAACAGTACTCTTGCCGCTGTTGTTGCATATAAGAACAATTTAACATCTTGCCTATTAATGTCTTGGCCTATAAGACCAAGTAAAAATGCTTCTGGTTTTTTAAAGAATGCATATTTCAACATCTTTTTCATCTCATTATATATCATTTCCCAGAATTTCTTTACTTTCTTACATTCCCACCACATATGATAAAGTGTTCCTTCTTTTTCTTTACATTTCCAACATTTATTATTTGTCTTATACATTTTAGCTAATTTCACTGGTGTAATATACCATCTATACAGCATTTTCATGATATTCTCTTTCAAAGCATTACAGGCTGTAAATTTTATCCTTTCATTCCACAACCTTTCCCATTCTTTAAGCTGTATATTATATCCAAAGTCTTTTGCCCAGTGTATCATTACCGATTTCACTTCTGATGAAAGGCTGTTTAATCCACTGGAGGCTTCCATTTGCTGAACTGGGAGGGAGTCTACTCCCTCCTTCACCCCCTTAGCATCTCCTGCTATTTCCCACACTATTTTGAAGGATTTCCCATCCTTCTTAAACAGATTGTGAGTTTCAGGGGGCTGCAGGGCGGGGGAGACTAAGCAAAAGCCCCTTCTCTTTCTGTTCCACTGATAGAAGCCTTTGCTGGATCAACGTGTCTTTTTGTTTTTCCACAAGGGATACCGCTGGATACATTGGTTGTTTTGATTCTGCTGTTGATTCTTGTTTCTTGTTCTATAATTTCATTGTATTTTAATGAGATGGCAAATCAAGAGGAGGCATATACATCTTTAAAATGAATGCGTAATCAAAAATAAATTCAATACAATTGCAATTATTAGTATTAGAATTATTACTATTTATTCGCTCCGCTGGAACCTTGAAGTCAACCCTAGCCTTTGCTTCAAAAGGCAGGTCATAAAATAATAATGGTTTAAAAATACTCCTTAGTGAAGATATTCTCCTTCCTTTTCATGGGAGTCTCATAATGTATTTCTGAAAATCAAAGGTGACATTTTTAAAGCACTTGGGTTGTAAGTCGACTTATGTCTTTCAAGATGTAACATCCAAAAGAAGGATGGCAACTTCTGGCCACATACACAAACAAACAAACAAATTTCCCAGTAATTGTATGGTATTTTACAAAACTTGATAGCAGGCAACATTGTATTGCAATGCAGGTTGCGTGCCACCCCCAATCTCTGCCAAGCGGTAGCAAGATTCCAAGGGGTTCCAGTCGCTCACCTCAAGTTATGTTTCCATTGGGAAAAGTGAGGCATAGTGGAGGTTAGCGTCTTTAGGAAACATGGTTTATTTTATACATATTTACACTTAAAGTCTTCAATGGAGATGGTGCAGAACATTATACCTCTCATTGCCCCCTCATAGCTTCAGCAAGCTTGGGTCTAAAGCAGCAGTCAGTCGGGGCACCCAGTCTCTTGGTGCAGCCTCCTCCAGCCAGTGCCAGATGGGTTTCCTCCTTCTTGTTCCCTGAACACCTTTAGATCCCCCAAATGACCCATTTTTCTGTGCCATCACACAGACCCCCACCATCACCTTGACAACCTCCCAAATCTCCTGCCTATGTTGCTTCTTGGAACAGGGGAGAAAGGAAGATTATTTATTTTTTGCATTGCCATTTGCCCTTAATGGCTCAGTACCAGACTCCCTCAATGGCTCTGCATTTAAGTAGCCCAGCCAGGCTGGTTTGCTAAGCTAACTCAATAATTTTTTTGTCTGGTACAGTTCTGCAGCTTGTATTTCCTCTTCATATCCCAAATATTATCTAAATATTACTGTTTATTACTTTCTACCATTCACTAACAGACTCTGGTACCCTAGCTCTATGGCAATATGGAAAATGCATAAGTTGTCCTGTTTTTTCTCAGAAAAGGCACTCTCATCACTGTTTCCCACCAGAGGACAGTATCTCAGTATACTTGTTTTAATTTTCTTTTTCAATCCTTCATTAAAAATATATATATCAAGGGTATATAAATATATGTGCATGGTTTACAGAAGCAGAAAACAGTCCTTTGGGAGTGGAATCACAGTCTGGGAGCGTCCTTCCTCAGTACAACATAGGAATGCAGGAAACTCCCAGAGTGGTGGGGGCAACCCAGTCAGATGGGTGGGGTACTACTACTACTACTACTACTACTAATGTCAGAACATTGGTCTATCTTGCTCAGTACTGTCTACACTGATTGGACTGAGGGGGGCTGGACTGAGGAGGATTGGTGGAGACTGTCAGGAGTTCAGCCTACACTTGAGGAGGACCCTGGCAGAGACACATGCCTGACTGGCATGTTCTCTCCCTCCTGGTCTTTCGTTCGGGAGCTTCAAAAGCTTTTTTCTGCCCGAACATCACAGTGACCGATGCCAACTGACACTGGCACACTTAGGGATCCGCAGAGTTTGCGCAGCTGTGTAACAGACCTCAGCAAATCAGCATTTTGGCTAATCTACTTTATTTACAGATAAACACACACGAAGCACTGCAACATGGCTCCCTCTCTCTCTAGCATCAGACAGCAAAGAGAAAAAGAACAGAGGACAATAGTCCCACTTCACGGAACACAGTAACACAAACATCCTGTCTCCGTCACTTCCCACTTTGTGGAGTCAAAACATATACCATCATGTGAAAGACAACAATTCCATGACTGCAGTCATGGAGCAGGAATTCAAATAGAGACTGCCTCGCCCTCCTCCTCCTCCTCCTCCTCCTCCTCCTCCTCCTGAACCTTCCAGAGAAGAGGAAGACAGTATAGATTTACAACAGTGGTTTGCAGAAGGTCACAACTCAGAGCTAGAAGAAGGGCAAAACTGAGAGGTAATGGAAGAAGGGGGGGAGCAGAGCCGGAGCAGCTGGCTGACATGTTATCATTAGAAAGCATTCCAGACCTCCGCCCCCTTCTCCCAGAAACCGGCGAGCCATGAAAATAGGAGAGCAAAGAGCTAAGAGGCAATTGGCCTTACGCAGCCACTGTAAGGGGGGTGGTGCTGTTGACGACTGAGAAGGGAAGGGGGTGGAGCTTACTTGGAGCAACACCATTACTCCTAGAGGCAGCATTTCTAAGCCTCTCTCTGTGAATATTGAATGAACGACTTGGTAAGAGCAACCTGTCGTGGTGGTGGTGGTGGTGGGGAGGATCAGATTCCCTGAAGCCTGACACTGGCAGTGGCTGTACAGAGTTTCAGACAGGGCACTATCTCAGCCATACCTGGAGATGCCAGATATTGAAACTGGATCCTTCTGCATTCAGAGTAGATGCTGTGCTACTGAGCTATGGTCTTGTTCCTGATATTTACTATATATTCCCCTGCTCCAAATGTACTCTTAGGCTCAATCCAAACCTAGAAACATAGAATTGTAGAGTTGGAAGTGATCCTGAGAGTCATCTTGTCCAGCCCTCTGCAATGCAGGATTCCTGCCCACAGCCATCGCTTGGTGGGCTTGAACCACAACCTTCTGGTTAACAGCCAGACGTACTGACCCAGCCTCATTGAATACACTGGGACTTACTTATGAATAGACATGGCTAGGTTTGCCATCTTAGACGGTAGACTAAGATGTTTTTCCTGCTAATGCCTTCATTTCAGACTTTCTACATGGAGGACAAAAAAGTGTCAGAGGACCATAGGTTCTCTTCCTACAGGAAATGAAGCATTACATATTATTAACAATAATGGGGTTATTACATGGGTAAGATATGAGTATCAAATGCACATTTTATTTTAATGCATTCATGGTCGCAGCTTGGATTCTATCAGCAGGGACGGAAGAAACCTCCACTTCCCTTCATGCAACCATGAATTTTTAAAAGGAATCACACAGCCTCTTAAATTAGATACAAGGGCTCAGAACAAAGTGCTGTTCCAGCTCTCCTGGCTTGAAATCCTGCCCTCATACAAACATACACGATGCTTAGACATGATCTCCTGGATGCCTGTGCTTGTCCCCATCTGTTGCAATGGCACGGTGCCTGCCAGCTATGCTTGGGTGCCAAGCAAATGAGTTGAGATGGGTTCTTTACATATGGCATATCTCTGATAGGAAGTTCCTCCTGTATGATTCGGAGTCAAATTGCCAGTGAAATTTCATCCAAAGCAACATTTAGGGAGGAAAGGTAGTGTGCCCAGAAGTATTTCCAAGAAAGCCTACTGAGCAAAATTGCATGTGTGCGCATGCTTGCACCCAGCCGCATTTCTAGCTGCCCATAGAGCAAAATTCAGAACAGATTCAGAGGTTACTCCTCAAAAGTGGGGTGGGGGGGGAGAGGTTTTGGGAAAGCCCAGAAATAACTTGATTAAAGCTAGCAAAGACTTTTCAGGCGGGTTTCACATATCTCTGGTGTGGCACATGCTTACAGATGTGGATTTAAGCTAGCCCAGTGTTCAGGCACACCCCCCAGCTGCAATAAATAAATAAACCAACCATGTAGACAATAAGTGTTGTTAATTGAATGAGCCCATCTCTTTAAAGCCCATTCCAAAAATGGCAGAGCTCTTTCCCCTTCTCTGTGCCATACTGGGGACCAACTGTAGGGTTTGTCACATGTTACTACTGCCAACTGTTTTCCTGAGCAGGCACAAAGGCAGCTGCTAACATCATCTGCTGTGAAGACAAGACTACAGTCAGAAGTGAGCCAACTTTAAGTGTGCCTGGGGAATTTTGTGCATTCCAGTACAAATGGAACTGAGCCCCTGAGCCTCTTAAACTAATGAAATTCATTGGTTTTCACACGTCTCCAAATGTTGTGTCACAGTTCTCAGCTAAACGTGTACATGTGTGCGTGTGTGCCACACACACACACATATGTGTATACACACAGAGAGACACAGAGATTTCAGAATGTTAATATGAGATAAAATACATTTGGAATTATGTATTCTTAGATGAAATCCATCATAGAAAAGCGTACTTAGAAAAAAAAAGCGTTCTTAAGTCCATATTTAAATGCACACTTTCATGTATTATTTTTTTTTAAAAAAACTGAAGTGGAAACAAGATGGAATGGACACATGAGTGTGCATGTGTGAAAGTGATAATGACTGGAAAAAGCATTTCCATATTTGCCATCACTGCCTACTCACTCACCCAAAGTGGGTGAGCTCATGAACAAGCAGCAATTGGGACTTGGAACAGCTGCTATTGATGCTTGCTCCTCTGCAGTTGCAATGGAAGATGATAGATAAGCGGCAGAGCACATGCTTTGTATGTTGAGGATCACAGGAAAGGATCTCAGGTAGCTGCACTGGAAAGATCTACCCCGGAATCCCTGGACAGCTGCTGCTGTCAGTGCAGACATGGTTACATGGACTGGTTCAGTTCAGCTGTTTCACTTAGTCAAAAATTTGCCCTTCTTCCTATGAAATTGTCTGCTGATATTAAATACACACAGGTAGGCAGAGTGCTGGGAATTTTATATATTGAAACTTTATATGCCAAATTCAATCCTGGTAAGGTTTTTGTTGTTCTCTCCCCTCCCCTTTCCTCCAAACTAGGCTGTAATACAATTTAACCTGTCACCTTTTTTGTGTGCTAGGAATATTATCGTATTCACAGCTTATGTGGCAGGAACGCATATGCTTGCATTATTCATTGTTCTCTCACCTTAAGAAAAGGTAAGGGAAAAGCAGGTCTGCTGAGTGGGAGGAATCCACTACTGTTAACTTGTAGATAGTCACTCTCTTCCGCTACCCTGATTTGGTTGGTGAAGACTGTTGCCACAATGCTAGTCCCAGAAAATGACACAAGTTGGGTGTGAGCTGTGCATGGATGAATGGGGAGAGAAATCAGAATGACTCTATGAAGTCCAGATCATGATCAGGAGAACCAACAAATAGGTCTGCTGCAGGAGCTAAGCAGATCTGCCCCCGAAAGATTCCTAGATAAGAAATTTGTCTCTGAATCATATGCATTCCTAGGAGAAAAGGCAACACTGAATACCACTGATTTCCTATAGCACATGTATCATCTCCATAATTCATAAGGATGGGGAGAGGCATTTGAAGTCCCTAATAAGGCACATGGCACCCCATCATACTCCTTGATATGTTAAGTGGCTTTGCATACAGGAAGTTCCAGGTTGAATTCCTTGCATCCCTAGGTATTGCTGGGGAAACCCCTACCTGAGACCCTGGAGAGCTGCTGTCAGTCAGTGTAGACAGTACACTGGTGGACAATTGGTTTTCCTTGGCATAAAATAAGTCCCTGTGTTCTTAAAAAAGAAATGAAAATAAATCTGATGGCTTTTCTGCTGACAAGTTTTGCCCTCTGCCATCAGCCCTCCAACTCATTTGAGTTTTTCAAGTCTATCTTTCAATCAGTCTGTAATACAGGGCAGTGTTTATTTTCCCTAAAAATCCAGATAAATAGCTGAGATTCAGGGACAGAAGATTGCCAAGGCTACCCAGGCAATTTGTGCCTGAGAGGAGATTTGTACCTAGAACTTCTTGGATCACATCTCTTGGCTGCTGTGCCACATCACCATCCAAAATTATGGTAGTTTTATATTGCTGATTTTAACTGCTTTCTGTAATATGTCACAGTCCTGTTTAAAAATGTTTAATAGTAATAATAGTAATAATAATAATAATAATAATAATAATAATAATAATAATAATAATAATAATAATTTGTTGTGAGCTACCCTAGTCTCCCATTGAAGAGGAGAGGTGGCCTGTAAAGGGATGAATGTGATTCTCTTCTCATGCTTCTAATACCTCTTTATCTGCAGCAGCACAAATTCCTGCTTATGATTTGGTAGCAAAAGTAGCTTGTCACAATCTGGGTGCCCAGAGCATTAGATAAGCCGATATAGTTTTATTGGACTAGCCTATTATCTGCATGGAAGCATGCAGACTTTTAAGTTGCAATAGGTGCTTCATCACGAAGAGCAGCAAGTTTATTTCTTTTCAGAGCTTTGGCTCCCTGGATTTTAAAGCCTCTTGGAAAGAACTATGAGAACAGCTGATGACAAGATGAGACTGAGTCTTTCTAGCTTTGCTTCCTCAGTCAGATGCTTCTAAGAAGCTCACAAAGAAGGTTGGAGCTATTAGTCTTATTTCATTTCTTGCATTCAGAAATGTAGTTTTCTCCGTAAGCTGCCTTGAGTCCTGTCAGGGGAAAAGGTGGGGAATAATAATAATAATAATAATAATAATAATAATAATAATAATAATAATAATATACTTGTTTACGTAGAACTATCAAACTATCAATGACCAAGATCATTGATAGACTTACCATCAACCAATTTGCCAAATCCATGGTCAAAACTCTCTCACACAGTTTCCTGGAAATCTAAAACCCTTTTCTATGCTAAGTGCAGCTGCTTTTTCTGTACAGCCTTCCACCTGGAATAGCTTGGGAGTGATTCCACATCACATCATCTTACATTGTGCTATTCCCAAGGCATTCTGGGAACACACAGCTGGTGGGAAGAAGCAGACAAAGGCTGATGCCATGTCCTGATGGAGGTTCACTAGAATGTCTTTGGAGCCATGTGATGCAACATGATGTCACTCCCATGGTTCTCCAGAAAGTGCAGCCAACTGGTAGGCTTGCCATACATCAGGAAAATTCTTGACATGTCCTGTTTCTTGGGTGTAAAAATGGCGTCAGGGGGAAATTTTGCCAAATCGGCAAAATGTCAGGGAAAACTGCGATGGGAAAAGCAGTGGAACTAGCTCACTATTTTGGTGGTTTCCTAAAAGCTCAACAACTTTGCGGGTGTCAGGAATTTTACTTTTTGAAATACGGCAACCCTACCAACAGGAAGCAGGGCATTGTGTGATTTTTTAAAAGTTTAAAACCAAGGGGGGAAATAGAAAATCCCACTGCCACCTTGTAAAGTGAATGTTTCTTCCCTATTATAGAATTTTGGAGAATTTCTCACCCTCCACTCAGTTGGTCCAGTATACCTGAAGGAGCGTCTCTACCCCCATCATTCAACCCGGACACTGAAGTCCAGCTCTGAGGGCCTTCTGACGGTTCCCTCCCTGCAAGAAGTGAGGTTACAGGGAACCAGGCAGAGGGCCTTCTGAGTAGTGGCGCCCACCCTGTGGAATGCCCTCCCATCAGATGTCAAAGAAATAAACAACTATCTGAAGTTTATAAGACATCTGAAAGCAGCCCTGTTTAGAGAAGTTTTAATATATTTTTAATCTTTTCCCCAGAGTGGCTGGGGAAACCCAGCCAGAGGGGCGGGGTATAAATAATAAATAATTTATTCTTGTTCTTATTCTTATTCTTAGACTTTTGTTCCTCCCTCATCCCCAACATTTTTTTTTTAAATCCTCTTCCTCCTCTTCCATTTTAATGCTATCTTAAGCTAGCAGCCATCACCAAATCTTGAAGCAAAAGATTCCATAAGTTAATTATGCCTCCTGGGGGGAAGAATTTTCTTTGGTCTGTACTGAACCTAATGCCAATCAATTTCATTGAATGACTCTGAGATCTAGTATAACGACAGAGGCAGAAAAGTGTGGAACTTACTAATCAATTTCCCAAATCTTACAGCTAATGAATTCTCTAGGAAAAATACGAAGCATTGCACAGATCCTCTTTCCGTATAGCTACAGCATGGAGAAGAATTGAGAAGGAAACATTTTAATTATGTTTTGTTACCAATTCTAATGATTCTATTGTTGACTCTCTTGTTTGAGGAAATGAAAGCTCAATGCCAAATATTTAAGTTGAGCTGAAATGAAGTTGAGCAAAAGCTATTAACAGAAAGTAATACTGTAATATAGTGATTTTTTTTTATAAAAAATTTTTGCTTGGCTGATAAAGAGAAGGTGATGGAAAGGTATTTCCCTCCCCCCCTTTTGCCGAATCATATACCCAGGTGCTTTATTTACGTAATCAAATGAACACATCAATTTGTTATGTATGTAGCTAGAGGAACATTGGGCATATGGAACAAAGGGCCCACGGGAGAAGAATCTCACTCACCTAGGGGGGGAAAAGAGTGCTAATAGAGTAATTTGTTAATTATGAATTCCAAATTGTCCACCAAGGCTATTTATTTCTAAATTATCACTTCCTAGAATTGAACAAGATCCTGCGCAAAAAAAAAAAGTAATTAGAGTTGCACTTTTTTTTGCTTATGTCTCAGTTGCTTTTGAGAGCAATCAATTTGACAACTATCCCAAGAGCTACCTCAGCAGCAGATGGTCTGTACACTCAGGTCTATCAGTACAGAGCACCAACAACACAAAAGATAAAACAATTTCACGCTTGTCATTAAGTCCCGGAGATACAGTGCTATACTGAATTATTTTCAAATTAAGCTGCTTACCTTCTATGGAACAGAGCAGAGGGGGAAACCTAAAAAAGCATTCATTCATTGATAACATCATGATATAAGGGTCCCTTGTAAAGAAGCAGGGATGGGGGAGACACGGGTTAAGTTCTCATTTCCATGCAAACCCAACTAATTCACATTTTTTTTGGAACAACACGTAAGCAGAAACACAGCTGTCCTTTGAAATCCATACTTCTCCAATCGTTGTGATGCAGTTCTATAACCTTAAAATGCCTTTATTGGGATATAATGCACACACACAAGCATATACACTATATTATTGGAAATAATGTGCAAAACTGTATTATGAGAAATTGCTCAAATGTGTATATTGGGGGCAGTGCTGTTTGTTTGTTTTTTTAAAAAAATTCACCAGCTCATGTGGAAATTGGACAAACTGAACATTTAGGAAATGAGAAACAGAGAAAAACCAAAATGGACAAATTTGTCCTTTCCTAGAACACACGCACACACACACACACACACACACACACACCCCATTAAAATAACCCCAGAGCAGGACACTATATAATAAAGCATAACACACAATCAGGCATAAGTTAGACAAAACATCATTGCATTCCCTATGCCTCACTGCACAGCTTGCGTCCCGTTTCACATTAGAATAAACTCTGTCTGTGCAATCATGAATTACAGGGCAATCCTACCCAGGTCTGCTCAGAAGTAAATCCCATTAAATTTAATGTGGCTTACTCCCAAATAAATGGGCATAGGATTGCAGTCTGATTGTTTTGATCTCTGAAAACACTTTAAGCTGTTCTTCTCTGACAGCCAGTTTTACTGAATCATTTATTGTTGCCCAGTTTATTGCAGCTCTTAGCTTATAGCTTATACACTACCTACCTACCTACCTAGACAGATAAGCAGCTATCTGAATGATTAATTAATATGCCAAAATAATACTAAACCTGGTGCAAATACTATATTATACTAACCACTACAGGTGGGTGTTTTTCCAGTCAATTATACTTTTGCATATCTTTATTTTGTCCTGTTTCCACATTATTCTGCCTTTTTTTAAAAAAAATCCAAACTACATTTAAAAAAATCACTTTTAAATATATATTTAAATGCACCTCACTATATATTTTCTCTCAAAAGATACCTGTGACAACACACATTAGAACATACTTTCTCTCAAAATACACATACCTACATGTATCTGCTCCCAAAATACAAAAGACACTTATTTGAGCTGC
The DNA here is from genome assembly GCF_964270895.1 of Podarcis filfolensis. Taxonomy (NCBI): domain Eukaryota; kingdom Metazoa; phylum Chordata; class Lepidosauria; order Squamata; family Lacertidae; genus Podarcis; species Podarcis filfolensis. The sequence continues at coordinate 25,941,931 of NC_139604.1, read as the reverse complement.
GTTGAAACATAGCAGAAGGGGAATAATAGAGCCTTCTGACCAGGAGGACAACAGGCTTCCAACCATTGCAAACTCACAGTGGCTTACTCTGTTCCTGCCCTTTGTACATCCTAGTTCACTCTTGACCTTTGTACCTCTTTTCTATGCTTCCAAGGGTAGGGGAATCAAGGGCAGCAATGGCTGGCAATGAATTCATTTGAAGGATATTCAGAGGAACAGTAGGAAAGCAACCTCTTTCCAAAAATGTGCCAGACACATTCATTATGACATGGAGAAATTGGGTCAACATGCCCTCCAAAGGTACACTTTTATACAGTAGTGACCCAGGTGGTGCGATGGACTTGGACAGGGTTGGTGCAGGGCAGGACAAGGCAAGGTGATGGTGAGGTCAAGCCAGTGCAGGCTCACCAGTGGAGCCAATCCAGTGCTCCCATTAGTATGTCTCTACAGCACCAACCTTACTGGCACCCTTCCTTGCCCTTCCTCCTCCAATTCTGCCCAGGAGAGCAATGCCAGAAGTGTTATGTACTGAAGTTCTCACCCTGGGCCAGCAGGGGGATACTGTAGATAGTTATGCAAATAAGGGATCGAAAGTGACGTTCAGTTACATTGTACTGGAGCTCTATATAAGCAGGCTGACTGAGCCCTTCAGTTCAGTTCAGCTCTGACCTCTGAATAAACAAGAGCTGTTTGAAGAATCGCTGTGTCGTCTGATATGTTCTCCCACAACTTAACAAGAAGTTCTGCAGTTCTGCCACCTCATGAATCATTACATTGCATAGCAATGGCATCAGGCGGCAATGTGCCAAGAATCAGTATTGTTGCAAGTTTGCTCTGTGCCAGGGAACAAATGAGTGGGACCCATCCCTCGCCTTACTGGTAGTGAAAGGGACAAGAGAGGGTGAGATGGGCTAGAAGCAGGCAGAAGACAGAGAGTCAGAGCCATGCTTGATTTCTGCTTAAATCCAAGGTTGTGACCGTGGGAGAAGCAAGACCTTTTGGGGTGCTGTTGTGAGCCCTTCCATGGTAGGCTCAGGTACCACTGAGCCTCTTGGGCTTGCCGATTGGAAGGTCGGAAGTTCGAATCCACTCAATGGTGGTGAGCTCCTGTTGCTCTGTCCCAGCCTCTGCCAACCTAGCAGTTTGAAAGCATGCCAGTGCAAGTTGATAAATAGGTACCACTGCGGTGAGAAGGTAAACAGTGTTTCTGTGTGCTCTGGCTTCCATCACAGTATTCCGTTGTGCCAGAAGCGGTTAACCGTCCAGGGGTCCTTTACCTTTACCATTTACCTTATGTGTAAATAAACCATATGTCATAAAGACACCACAGTCTCTGCTGTCCCTCATTCTGAGGAAACCGAACCCTGGGTAAATTCCTGGAACCGCTGGAATCTCATACCGCTAGGAGATTGGGGTGGCGTGCAACAATATTTACACATCCTAAATATTGGGAAATAGAAGGAATAATCAACTTCTTTGCACAGCCTGTGCAGGGGAACTCTCAAAATGGTGCTGTGATATATGAGGAGCGTTAATTAAACATTTTTTATTTTAAAATTATTTATTTATGACATTATCCCAATCATTAGCATTTACTCCTTTATCTATTCCAGTACCATTTTGAGCCTCAGCCTGTCTTTTGCTATATTATTGCTATAAATAATAATAATAATTCTACGAACATAAGAAGAGCATGCTAGATTAGGCCAAAAGATCCATCAAGTCCAACATCCTTTTCTCACAGTGACCAACCAGATTCCTATGAGAAGGCAGGACCTCAGCACAATAGCACCTCTCCCCTCATGTGGTTCCCAGCAACTGGTGTTCAGAAGTGTGTCATCTCTGACTACAGTGGTAGAACATAGCCATGGTGGCTTGTAGCCACTGATAGCCTTATTCTCCATGAATTTATCACTACCTCATTGAATGCCAGTCGGCAGGAGTGGGGTGAATCTCAGCACTCCCTCAGTTCAGTCTTACGAGCAGGTGATCCGAAGACATGGCCCAGCCAATTGGTTGGGCAATGCCTGGAGCCACATAGTCTTTCCTTCAGGTGGCTCCCCAATCTCACTGCCCACACTGTCAAGTACATTTCTTATTTTCTGCTGCCGACTTGTAGTTAATAAAGACAAGACCCTTTATTCCATTTAATTATTTCATGCCTCAAATTCAGTGTGAAGGAGGCAGATTCTGCCGTTCAAGAACGAAGATGGATTCTTTGGAGAACGAAGATGGATTCTAGAAATTCCCCATATGGCATCTCTTTCTCAGTAGGTCAGAGTTGAAAGTATCAATAGATTCTCATGCTCAGTGCTCATTGACTCTGTGTGTATAGGTTGCTGTTATGTTCCAGGATCTCTGGCTCAAGGCCAGTGTGTGTGTTTTTTATACTGTAGGATACATAAACAAGTTACTTGATATGTCCTCTTCCAGAAAGCTGGCTCCCTGCAGTGCCCTGGTCTTAAATGACATAGCATTTTCTGAAGGAAGGTTTCTTTCTTAAAAGAAAAAGAAGGTTCATGTGCAGGCAGAATTGCTGCTGGGAATATTTCTCTCAGAGCTGTCATTCTGAATTTCAAACAAAACAACCACTCTTTTGAATACGGCAGCACACAACAGACTGAATGATGCATTTCTCTCTCTCTCTCTCTCTCTCTCTCTCTCTCTCTCTCTGCAGATGAAGCCAGGTGTTTGTTCTTACTCTCTCCCTCTCCCTTGTCTGCATTTCTGAACCAATGACATTCTCATTTAATTCCATTCCCCCATGCCTACAGCTTCCAAAATTAAATCTCCCATTAACACATAATGTGGTCTATGACCTGTGCCTCGCATATCTACTGTAAAATTGCATTAAGCAGTCTTTTGAAGAAATAACTTTTATTCCCCGCCCCCCAACACAAGCAACTAGAAGAATTCCAAATCAGACAGGAACAGATGCTAGGATTAAATAGGAAGACTATGCTGGGAAAAGAAATGCAAATTCTTCTGACAGGACAAGATGCACTTTGAAGCGATGGTGCAAACAAACTTGGGATGGTGCAAACAAACTTTATTTTTTTGTCTCAGGCTCAGAGATAGGACACAATTCACTATGAAGCCACAGAACAAACAAAGCTTAGTAAAAAACAGATGGCCAGATCTGACAATTTTGGTTTTTCTCAACTTCTCACCAAGGCTGCACCTCCACAGGCACATACTTCCACATGTGGTGGGAATTTCCTAAAATCCACCTCTTCTGGACAGCAGTCCTGTAAGAGATATGCAAAATAACTTAACAGGTATTAGCACTCACCCCAGAACTGGCCCTACTGGATATCTTCCAAGATCATAATGACCACTCACATTATACAGAGCTTATAACCCACCTACTCTCAGCAGCCAGAAGCCTCATAGCCAGACACTGGAGAGACCTGTCAGGAATAAACATGAACCAATGGTATCAAATTGTATGGCAAACGGCCTTACTAGAAAAGCTAACCAATAAACTGAAACTGACATGGGGACAAATAGAAGAGGACACCTTCACCCCAGTATGGCTCTGCTTTATTATATACACAGTCCAACAAGACAACAACAAGAATCCACCGACAGCATATGAATCAATCTGGCTGATCCAACAAGTTCTCTCCCCATCACAAATGCAAACAAACCCCACTGCAGCCAACCACAGACAACCAACCACACCATGCCCCCAGTACCTCTCACTATCAAGGAAATGTAATAAACGAATAGAAAGAGAATCTACCCAGTTGACACAAAATCCCACACATACACTATACAAAAGAATATAACCCTCACCACCATCCTCCCCCCGCTTCTTCCCTGACCTTATACTGTACTCAACACTAAGGTCTCACAACAAATGTAACTGATTTGTAAGAAAGACTATACAACCTGAAAAAAGAAGAGGCATGTAATTTTGGAAACAAAGAAAATCTTTAAATTTTTACAAAAACTTCTCATTTTTTCCAATCTTAAATTCAGTTCTCCACATTTCTAGATCAATTGCCAATTATTATTTTTTCAGCAAGTAGTATGAAAATTCAGCAGCATTTTAGTGTAAATTTCTCCTAATATATACATTTTGTGTGTGAAAATTTCCCTAACATACACACTTTTTTTTTTGCAAAACAATTTCCCCTAATATAATGAAGGTATGAAAACTATTTTCATGAAAATGTGCATTTTTATGCACACCTTTCACTAGCAAATGCATTTCTGTACGTATTACTTGGAGAACTGCATTGCAAAATTTGGAGAAGTGTGGCTTTGGTATGTTTGCCTTTAAATGTGAATGGCATTGAATTTCTTCCTCATCCCTACTTGGTTGTGAATCAGCTGATCTAATTTATGGTCAAAGATGGGACAAGATACACTTGGACCATGTTGCAAACTGAGCTTGGTAATGAATCAGCTGAACTGCTTTGTGCTTTAAAAGCACCATTTTGGAAAAGCAGGAGAGGCAATCGTAATATTAATCTCGATTCCCATGTGAATGTTTCTTAGAAATATTATATCTTTCTTGACTGTGCAATATTTTCAGCAGTAACCACTAAAATTAAATCAGGAGTCCTGGTTTGATTATTGCTGTTCTTTTGTAATTTGACCTTGACTATATCCATTATTAGAATCTACTCAAATTATGTCCCTGTTCTTCTGTGAATGTTCTGCTCATTAGTCATGGTAAAGGTCTTGACACCCTTTCTTTTTCCCTTACGGACTCAAGGGAATTTACAGATAAAAACAGAAATCACTGAAACATAGAAAAAACAACAATTAAAAAACAATTATACATCAATAGAATTAAAACCACACACACACACACACACACACACACACACTTAAAATATGCAAATAATTGCATTACAAACAACATGGCACCAGTCCATTCATCAAACCAGTCAATTCCCCAAATCTTTTTGAAACGGGAAGGTACTCACCTGCTGGTAGAAGGACAACAAGGAAGGAGCCAGTCCAGTTTCTCCAGGGAGGAAGTTCCAGGGTCTGGGAGCAGCCACCAAGAAGGCCCTTTCCTGCCTCCTCACCAAGTATGCCTTTGAGGGGGCGGGACCAAGAGATTGGCATCCCCTGAAGATTTGAAAACTGAGGCAGGTTTGTGTGAGGGAATACAGTCTTCCAGATGGCTTGGACTTAAGCCATTCAGGCTTTATAGCTCATAACCAAAACTTTGAATTGTGCCAGGAAACAGACCAATAGCTAGTGGAGCTGTTGTAGCAAGGCACCATATGATTCCCTGAGCGCTTTTCAAAGCAGCTTTTCAAAATTGGAGCATGTTACAGTAAATCCTAAGTATATAATTTTAGCTTTAACTTCATTGCTTCTCTGTCACCCCTCTTTATCACTTTTGACATAGGACACATAAGTTTGAGTTTTAATGAAAAACAGCATTGCGCAATTAGCAATTCTTCCCCAACTCCCCCCTAAATCTGTAAAAAAGAAAACCCACTTTAGGTATTCAAAATGCTTCACCATGAGTGTTTACAAATGACTCCTTAAGGCATGATGTTTGAGAGTCTCTGGAGAAGTTGCTGTCGGCATGCAGAGAGCCACAAGCCCAGCTGGTTAGCCCCAGCTGGGTTGTCTCCTGCCAGCCATCCTGCTGCAACGACCCATTGGCCTCTGGTCCGACATAAAACAGCGACCCGGGCTTCAAAGCCAGGCCACACTATTTCAGCAGAGCGAACTGCACACACAGAATAGGTGTGAGGCTTGGGGAAGCATACTACAACTACGCATTTATTAATCATAAATCAGGACAAAGAAACATGTCGTCTCTCTTTGTCTTCTCAGAGAGACAGAGAAAAACAAAAGCTATAACACAACGGAAGTTCCCAGCATACTGTGCTGGAATGTAAACAGACATGTGACACGCAACAGTTCCATGTCTGCTTCTTAAGGTGGAATAGAAATCTCAACAGTTGCATGGTGTTTTGTTTTTGTTTTAAAAATGAATAAAAAATGTATCCAATGTTTCTTTTTATGGATAATTCCCCCTGAGAGCCAGGCACATTGCTCTCAGGGAGGTTTGTTTGTTTTCAATGTGTCAGCATTAGGATCCCAGATCCCCTCATGTAATGATTTTCTTTTAAAATAGCAAAGTGAAGGCAGAGAAGCAGCTCTCAGACCACCTTGTATGGCTTCTGTAAGTTATCTAGAGTATTTAGCAATGTGGGTATACCTGAGCAAACAAACAAGTCAATTTGCACATTGGCTAGGATGGTGCAGATCCTGTGATTCTGCATAGGTATATTCTTTTGCTGGATTCCCACCCCATCCCTAGTTCAGAACCCAAAATCAGGACCACACTAATAAAACTGACACAAAAGTAGGTTTCAAGACAAAGAAGAAAAGCACTTATTTTTGTGTCAACATATCAACATGTTGTGATCTTTGCCTGAAGGGTTGGTGAAGACCACAAGCACAAAGTAAAATTCACATTTTCCTTGCCCCTTTGTGAGGTCCTCAGAAATGTGTGACCCCGTTCATTAAGATGTGCTGCTTGTGCAAACTGCTGCCTGTGTGTATGTGTGTGTCTTTGTGGAGATTTACATAATTGTGTTAGTTTAAACCAGTGATGGCCAAACATGGCCCTCCAGCCGTTTTGGGACTACAATTCCCATCATCCCTGACCACTGGTCCTGTTAGCTAGGGATGATGGGAGTTGTAGTCCCAAAACAGCTGGGGGGGGCATCACTGGCTTAAACAGTGGTATAGTACTGCAACTTTCTGTTCTGTGCTCTCACCTTGGTGCATGGGCAGAGAAGTTCTAATGAAGGGGCAAAACAGTGCATACATTGCTGCATCAAATGCCCTGCTTGGGGGATGGACGGTTCTTTCTGGCTTTGTTGTATGAGGTCCAGGGGGTTGTGGGAAAATAGCATAACTCCTCTGGAAAGACTGAGGTGGGTATGTTATCACCCCCAAGCAAGGGCCTTGGGTTGTTAGCGATTGGTAGACTTCTCCTCAACACCATGTATTTTTTTAGGATACAATGGACATATCTTCATTGATATCTATAAGGGAAGGCAGAGATCCGGATGGAAAACTCCACTTCCCATCGTCTCCAGCCAACTTGGCAATGGATCAGGATGATGGGGGGTGTAATCCAATAACATCCAGGGGTCACCAGGTTTTCTATCCCTGGCATGGACCCACATGAAAAACAAAACACAGATTTTGATCCCTCCCCTAAAACACTGAATGGAATACCCTGGGGAAATAATTCAATGTGATTAACAGCTAGACCTGCCCATTAAAACAAAAGGATTCCCATCTCACCATCCTCTCTCTTCTCAAGCTCTTCTCTCAAGTTTCCTCAGTCAGTTTGGCTTCCTTTCTCAGAAAGAAAGAAAAACAACATTGCCACATATGTTTTAGCCAGTCAAGGCCACAATCCAACACAGAAGCTTAGGGAATCCTTGATTTGCTGTGAGATGCTTTGTTAATGGCATTAACTGACTCAGAAATATGAGAACCTTCCCCAAATCACACACCCGATAAATATTACAGCCGCTGCTTCTTCTTGTAAAGTATTGTTGCTGTTATTATTATTCTTAGCTAATTAGATGTATTAGTTGCTTTTTTGCCATGGCAATTCAAATTGATTTACAATATTTTAAGCAAATGCACACATACATTAAAACCAGCATTAAAAAACAGACTAAAAGCAAATTCTATACAGCTAGATTAAACATCATGAGTACTGCTGTGTGCACTTGTAAACTACTTATCTGTGGGCTGCCACAAGAATACACTCCAACCCGGCACTAAAGTGTAGAGGGGAATGAGTAGCATGCAGTTACTTTGTTCAGAAATAAGAAGGAAGGAAGGCTTATAAGTTGCCTTACAGCCTGCTGCACAATGGCAGCACAATACCACTGGTGTAAACTTGTACTAGAATGGGGGGGGGGGAATCAATGTGGTGCTTTGCAAACGTTGGACTCCAAGTCCCATCAGTTCCAGCTAGCATGGTCAGTGGACAGGGATGATGGGAGTTGTAGTCCTGCAACTTCTGGCAGACTCCTTGTTGACAACCCATGCTCTAGAGAGATGCTGGGGGGGATAAGCCATCTCCTCAGTCTGGCATCACACTAGCACTAGGATCACTATAAAGAAGCTCCCACACCATGCAGAATTCCTAGGGAATTCTGGAAGGGAACAGAGGTGGCAGAATCAACTTTTGGCAGCTAGCCATGAAGCGGCAACTGAAAGTGAACCGTCTAGTTCTGCCAGTCATGGAATGGATGGGTCATGGCATGCCTCACATTAACTGAAGCACGGGGAACAGAAGAAACAGATGTTAATTTCCTGTTAATGCTGAGTTAGTTAATTCTACACAATGTCTGTCAATGTACCTTTTGTAAATCCATGTTAATGTCGCGTCTCTGTAAAGAAGGGCTGGGGTTTTCTGCTCGGAAAACCCAACTTAAAAGAACACAGCTAGTTAAAGATGCAGAACACTGAGCATGAATAGAGTATGCTGAAATGGAATGTAAGGCTGAAAGACAAACTCGGTGTTATCATGGCTCCAGGCAGAGCAGCCTGTAAATCAATGGAAGGCCAATCAATAAGGCAATCTAATGGGACCACAAGAACACAACTTGGAATTCTAGATGTTGAACTCAGATTTTGAATGGAACTGCCAGCGTAACTGAGCTATATCTTAAATTATTTGGAGAAACAAAAGACTTTTGAAAATCTATGACCCCATTCTTTTTGATAGCGCAAGTCAACTGTAAGTTGAAGTCAACTGTAAAATAGTCAATAAAAGTAATAATTCTCTTAATGGCTACATTGTAATATCTCTCTCTCTCTCTCTCTCTCTCTCTCTCTCTCTCACACACACACACACACACACACACAGATTTTATTTTTGCTGCGAATCCATCAGCCTCTTTCCTGTTTTGATTCTGCCTGAGGCCTTGACTACGGGGCTACCTTAGAGACTGTGTATCTCCCACTCAGAGCAAACTTGTGAAAGAGAAAAACAAAAACAGGCTGGATGCTGTTGGATTTGACTAGGGTCTACCGTATTTTGGTTTTTGGCACAGCACAGGTCCTGATTTGATAATGGGGAGTTTTGATGCAAAACTCTATTCTGTCGCTTTTTGATACAATTGAGCCATGTGCAGAAATTTAAGTCAGTGGTAAATTATAATCTCAAGTAGTACTAATGGAGTCTCATTCCATTTCTATAGATCTCTAACTTTCTTTCTGACTGATTAGATGCCTCTCTACAGTCTAGGCTACTCCTAAATGAAAGGATCAGATCCTAATAACTGTGTAAGTTAAGCTATGCCATCCACCTGTATTTCACTTATTATTCACAATGGCAGACTGAAGAGGTATTAACAAAAGGTCTATAATTATTTTATAATGGCAACGCCTGTACCTATTTAAATAAAATTATAGCTAGATCTATTTTTACAGTTGTCTAATGTCTAGTGATTTTTCAAGCCATTGTGGGGAAACAGCCATTTTAATAGGCCATGAGTATGATTTGTGGAATAATATGGGTGGTTTAACAACCACATAGCACAGTTATAAAATCATATTGTTTAGCTGGTTTTATTTGAGTGTTTTATTCCTTCAACTAGAGTTGAATAATGTTATATCATGCAAAACCCAGCTTATACAAGGATCCATTGTCCCCTACTTTGCATTTAAGCCAAGTTCTTTGTTTGTTCCATTTGTAAACTGCAAGTTGTTGTCATTTGTCTCTTTTCAATCTACTGTCATGGATTAGTGTTAGAGTCCTGATAAGCAACTAGAAAAAATAAAATAAAAATAGGAGCTATATGTTGAGCTGAATATGACCAGCATCACAGACTTTGGCTTTCCCCCTGTCTTCAATCTCACTTCTATCTCAGTTTATCTGCATGTACAGATGGAAGAAAAATTTGATTCCATTTGCATTTTAGGCAATTGTACCAAATTCACACTTTCTGAAACAGTACACAAATTGAAAAAGTGCAGTTCTCCAGCCAAGGAGTATGTACAAAAATGCATGTGCTCTGGTGCAGTTTGTGTACAAATGCATGTATTAGTGATATTTAATGCACAAAAACACATTATATTACAGAAGGTTGTGCAAAAATGCTGTTGGCAAAAATGTGTGTGTTGGGCAAAACTGCATACAAATGTGTACGCTGGAAAAAAATTGGAGTAAAATGCCAATGAAGTTTTATGAGGCCTTTAAAAAGAATTGCAAACTCATGCGATGATGTACAATTGATGGGAAGTGGGGAGAAACCTGGGTGAAACTGAAATTGACAGATTCACACTCCCTATCGTATGGATGACAGGACAATACCCTTGGGGAGTAGACTGGAGAAGAAAGGCCTTGGGGTTTTGTCTATGGGATAAGCAGCCTCATAAAACCAACATACTTAAGTATAATTAATGCATGAATGAGTTAAAACTATAGAGTAAGCTATACTGCCAGGAGTAGCTAGGTCACTCCCCATAACCATGGGAGGTTCCTTGGGAGGAAGGGTTATCAAGTCTTTGTTCTCCCACTTTCCACCATGTGAACTCTACCGGTAAGGAGGCCTAAGCTGCTCCAGGCTTTGACCACATGGCTAAAGCAAGCCATCTTTGTGTTTCTATACAAATAATTTAGAAACTCTAACCACTTTGGAACCAAAATTTTACCGCCTGTGTTTTCTTACTGCTATATGGAAAAGCACATGAATCTGACCCTTGGTTTGTAAGTAAACCCTTTTTAATTTACCAAATGTGTGGTCTCTTTCTATGCTAAGTGTAGTAGGAAACTTTGGACACAACTTAGAAGGGAATATTTCAAAGGACTAACAGACTATATTTCTACACTTTACTTTGCTCCAACTCTCATCACCTCCAGCCAGCATAGACAATAATCAGGGATGATGGGAGTAGTAGCCCAACAACATATGAAGGGCCACAGCCCCCACCATCCATGCTCTAAATGATGCCCCATTTTACCATACATTTCACTCTTTATTCCTTATTATAATATGTTGTCGTTTAGTCGTGTCTGACTCTTCGTGACCCCATGGACCAGAGCACGCCAGGCACTTCTGTCTTCCACTGCCTCCCGCAGTTTGGTCAAACTCATGCTGGTAGCTTCGAGAACACTGTCCAACCATCTTGTCCTCTGTCGTCCCCTTCTCCTTGTGCCCTCAATCTTTCCCAACATCAGGGTCTTTTCCAGGGAGTCTTCTCTTCTCATGAGGTGGCCAAAGTATTGGAACTTCAGCTTCAGGATCTGTCCTTCCAGTGAGCACTCAGGGCTGATTTCCTTAAGAATGGATAGGTTTGAACTTCTTGCAGTCCATGGGACTCTCAAGAGTCTCCTCCAGCACCATAATTCAAAAGCATCAATTCTTTGGCGATCAGCCTTCTTTATGGTCCAGCTCTCACTTCCATACATCACTACTGGGAAAACCATAGCTTTAACTATACCAATCAGTTTTATACTAGAACTATCCTAGATGTACCAAGTTTTAAAATATTGTAGGCAAATATTTTTTTGCATGGGCCAACTGATATTTAGCTAAAATATTATTATTATTTCTTTAAAAAATGAATCTCATAGAACTAGCCCCATATTGGATTATTTCATGTGTGACATTAATTTTCTGTTTAGCAGTATTGCCATGTGGTGACTTAGATATAGTGAAAAGTAAGGTATACTGGGGGAAATGAATGTTCAACCTTGCTTCGTTGCAATTTTAATGTGAAAATTATATTTTCCATTTTGCTAAAACTCTGCTTGCAAACTAGAAGATGCCTTCATTCAGAAAGGTATCAGTATAGATCTCTTTCCTGGGCAAGCTTATGCTTTCCTCGCTACAAAAAGTTTGTACCACTTCTGCCAAGCACGCTTCTGGGCTAGAAGACTAGATGGAAATTCAGTTCAGCTTACAAACAAGGCGGCTTTACTCCATCCCCTTTGTGTGAATGTATGTTTCAAGACCACCTCAAGCATCCATTGTCTTGTCTTTATAAGTTTGTTGACAGCCAGGAAAAAAAGATCATCATCACCACCACCACCATCATCTTTCGTTTCTGCTAACACAATAAAAAATAAAAATAACAAAGACATTAAAATCAGATAAAACCAGCAATAAACAGAATTAAATAAAAACTTCACCCAACAATATATTTAAAAGGTCCTACTACCCTCTGCACATTTAACAGATAGACACAACTAAGTCGGGTGATGTTTGTGTGAGGAATCCTAATCTTGTATTTTGACCCTCCCAAGTTTTCATTGTGAAACAAGGGCTGAATGCACACAGTACTTTATTCTGTCTTTCTTCCTGACGTTTCCTCACCTGTTATCTTTTTGCAATTCATGTGATCTTGCACATGACATAAAAGCAGCTTCTAGAAATCTAGTGGAATCTAGCAAAAGTTAGCGCTCTCTTACATCTTAATCTCCCCCTTGAAAAAGAAATCCATTTGTAACCTGTTGAGTCAGCAAATCACAGGAGTTTTGCATTGTAATTTCCCCATGGTTTTCATGCTGCTGCTGCTCATACAATGAAATTTGGAGCTCTTTCCCACCATTTAAAATTTAACACGACATGGTGGTCTATTGATTAAAAAGGCACAGTTCCATAGTGCAACAGGTACTGCAGTATAAAAGGAATTGTAGAAAGTGAGACAGAAGCGGTAGCATTTAAACTACGCAATAAACCCAAGGCCTGAATGGAGACAAGGTCATGCCAAACTAAGTTTTCTTCAGAGTAGACCCATTGAAATTAAGAGAACTAATCCATGTCCATTCATTTCAAAGTTCTACTTTGGGTAGAACTAACATTGGTTACAACCCACAAGCCGCAGCACATTATTATTGGTTTGCAAGACCATGGACTTTTTTTTGTACCAGTAGCAGCTGCTGATATAAGGTTTTTTAGACATGATTGCTGGTTTGGGAACACACCATGATTATTTTTTATTTCAGTTTATTTCAGCTTTCTCTAGTTTAGAGGCAGTACGCTACTGACTACCAGCTTCTGGGAAAAAGATGGAAGAGAGCTGTTACAATTGTGACTTGCTTGTGGGTTCCCTATAGTCAGCTGGTTGGCCAGTATGAGAAATTGGATGCTGGTCTGGACAGACCATTGGCCACATCCATCAGGACTCTCCCTATGCTCTTAAATAAGTAACCCCTTCTTAAGTACTGTACTCTGAAAAAAGTCTGACTGAATTAACTTCAAAAACAGTAGGTATTTCAGCCATAAATTGCATCGTGTAACAGAACAATTATCACACACTCAAAAAAGAAAAGAAAAAAGAGGTAGGCTCAGTGGAGGGTGATTCTGTTCACCTGCATCCCTGACCTCCATGCATTGTCCCAAAGATTGGAAAATATCCTCAGTTCATAGAGATGGTTCACACAACCAGACACATAGCATTATTGTTGTTTAGTCGTTTAGTCGTGTCCGACTCTTCGTGACCCCATGGACCAGAGCACGCCAGGCACTCCTGTCTTCCACTGCCTCCTGCAGTTTGGTCAGACTCATGTTTGTAGCTTTGAGAACACTGTCCAACCATCTCGTCCTCTGTCATCCCCTTCTCCTTGTGCCCTCCATCTTTCCCAACATCAGGGTCTTTTCCAGGGAGTCTTCTCTTCTCATCAGGTGGCCAAAGTATTGGAGCCTCAGCTTCACGATCTGTCCTTCCAGTGAGCACTCAGGGCTGATTTCCTAAAGAATGGAGAGGTTTGATCTTCTTGCAGTCCATGGGACTCTCAAGAGTCTCCTCCAGCACCATAATTCAAAAGCATCAATTCTTCGGCGATCAGCCTTCTTTATGGTCCAGCTCTCACTTCCATACATCACTACTGGGAAAACCATAGCGTGGCGAAGGGGCTTGAATAACTCAGAGAAGCTCTGAGCTATGCCGTGCAGGGCCACCCAAGATGGACAGGTCATAGTGGAGAGTTTTGACCAAACGTGATCCACCTGGAGTAGGAACCGGCAAGCCACTCCAGTATCCCTGCCAAGAAAACTCCATGGACAAAGACAACAGGCACATAGCATTAGGCTTGCTTTATTCTAGCACTGTGCCAAACCTGATGTCATGAGAAAACCTCAGCTGAAATGATTGGCTTAGCATTGCCACCTGTTCAGACCTTCAGATAGGAATGTGGGAGAAATTTTATTCAGTTCTCTCTCTCATACACACACACACAGTTTTACAATTTAAAATACTCATTCTACTCCTTAAGATATCTATGACTTCCCTTCTTCTTTTTCCATGGTTCATTTTACATATCATAAATCCCTGCATATTTTACAAAAACTATACCATTCAGTATTTCATTATTGCATCCACCAAAACTTATTTACACTGTTGAATTTATCTTAATGCTGCTAGCATTTTCAGTTGTACACAATTATTTCCCATATATTCAATAAACGATTTCCAGTCTTTAGACATTTGATTCAATTCTCATTGGGTAGAATTCCCCTTCTCTCTCCACACATTGAGCCTGCACAGTTTTAAAAGATGCAAAAAGGGCTAAGGCTATTGGGCTGTGGTGTGTGCATTTTTCACCTGGCTTATTTTTTAATAATAATAATAAATAATAATAATAATAATAATAATAATGGGTCCTGAGCCTCAAACTAGCCTGGAAATTGCACTCGGACATCTCTCTCCTCATTGCACATGTGCGGCTGATTGTGATTACTCAGTGTTGATGAAAACTCTCTCCCTACCTGTTCAAGGCTCTTTAATATTACTTGACATGTTTGAGGGCTGAATCTTGGCATTGAAAAATAGGTTCTGGGGATGTGACATTGAAAAATACATTTTAGGAATATGTCCCGGTGAGCCTTAGCTCAGATTAAGTTTCATGCTTTCAACTTACCAGTACCAGCAATCTAATAGGTTGAGCATCAATAGCTCAGAAGATGTTTTTTAATCTTCATTTTAAGAAGATTTTTTTTTAAAAAAAGTGAGCTTCAAAATAAAAATACGAAGCAGGCTTCTAGTTTTTGAGAAGCTGTGTTCAGGTGGTCCTGATGACGCATCTGTCATATCAAATCCATCATGTGCGTTAAGCTTCATAACTCCGCCTGATAATGAAAAATGATGGGGAAATGTACGTTGATACAGCACCTCACAGTGTGGCATCGCAGCAAGAGAATTTTAAAAATGTTTAGATTCCCCAAGTACAAGTTCCGTATGCCTTTTAATGAAGCAAGGACGGGCAGCTTTGACTTGCTGCGAAGAAGAAAATATTCCAGTAGGTGTTTGTTTCTCAAATCTTTGTGGGTAATTAATCTTTCTGGTGCCTGAGATATCTGAAGGCTGATGCTATTAATGTGAGTGTCACACCGCATTGTGTCAGGGAATCCTTTCTTCTCTGTCACCACAGAGTTGCTGCTTACAGAAAGGCAGGTGGTTGGGGGGGAATTCAATACCTTTGTGAATTTTCCCATCCTCATTTATTTATTTATATTTATATCGTACCCTATACCAGGGGTCAGCAACCTTTTTCAGCCGTGGGCCGGTCCACCATCTCTCAGACCATGTGGGGGGCCGGACTATTTTTTGGGGGGGAAATGAATGAATTCCTATGCCCCACAAATAACCCAGAGATGCATTTTAAATAAAAGCACACATTCTACTCATGTAAAAACACCAAGCAGGCCCCACAAATAACCCAGAGATGCATTTTAAATAAAAGGACACATTCTACTCATGTACTCAACAAACTGATTCCCGGACTGTCCGCGGGCCGGACTGAGAAGGCGATTGGGCCGCATCCGGCCCGCGGACCTTAGGTTGCCTACCCCCGCCCTATGCTGTGGGCTCAGGATGGCTACAACAATTTCATCAGTACCTCTCTGTGTCCTGAAGAGCATCACGATCTGATCGTTTTGTCAGGTCAACTGCAATCCTGACACCACTTCCCTAGGAGTAAGCCTCGTGGAATTCAGTTGGACTTACTTCTGAGTATATTTGAAGGTTTCCACCTAATATATTAATACAGTACAATAAAATTAGATGGAGGGGCACCTATGCTGCTTTTTCAGCTATTCACACATCTTAGTTAGAGGTGGGAGAAAGAGTTATTAGAAAATCCACCAAAATTTCAACACACCACAGCCAGACCACCCAAATTTACCTAAAAACTTGCTCTAGGTCAAGTGTGGGGAACCTCTGGCCTTCCAGTTGTTGCTGAATTACAACTCCCACCATCCTTGGCCATTAGGCATACTTCCTGGGGCTGAGACTATTACATTTCTTTATCCAATACTCATTTCAAAATGGCTCAAATGTTTACAAATAAGCGTTTGCAAGTTGCAATAGTGCTTAGACCTAAATTTCAAACCTTTACTGCACACCCTAAAGGCTGATGTCGAGTTGTGAGACTAAATTAAAATGCTCTTTTGGCATGGGGTGGGAGTAAGTGGGGGCAAATCAGTTGCACAAAAGAAGATAGCATGGTCTAATTTCATGCAATGACTGAAAGGCTGAAATTCTTATTTTGTGCACTGATATATAGTTCTACTAAATCACTTCTCCAGATAGAAAAGCAGACTTTGTTTCATGCAAATGATATACAATTTCCTTGTCATTATCCTGTCTGCTGTTGACACAGGTAGATTGGTGGACATGCTAAGAGAAAATGCAGTTACAGATGGGGAAAATGTGATATAAAAGAGCAATATGCAAACATAAAAATACCTATGAATATTCTTCTGAAACATGTGGATTGGATAAAAACTGGCAGGAGATCCCATAATTGCATGGGTATTTTTCTCAGCTCCATGATCATGGCCATATATTTCATTACTTGGTCTGCATGCTATGTTTACCCTTGGTTCTTTTTAGACATGCATGTACCTCTCATTTGATGTGTGGACTGATGCCTTTGAAAAGCATTTTATTGGTGTGAAGTGGTAAACAAATTGTATTGATGGTGTTTTATCTGTGATGGCTCATTCCTCACTTGGTGATGAAGTCATCAAGTGAATCACAGGCACATGTGAGGAGAAAGTGGACCTTGTGTTGGTAATGTGAAGTGAGGGGAAGAATTATGTGAACCAATTCTCCTTACTAGTAGCATCAAAATATGTGTGAATATTGAGTAGAGTATTAGGCCCTGCCTGGGTATTACAGTTTCAACTGAGGAATTTCCCAAGTCCTATTGTCTGCAGAAGAATGTTACCCTTGCTCAAAGGAGAGGACATTTTTTATGGTGGCACCATGACATTTTAATCCCTAAGGAGGCTTGGCTGGTGTTGGCATTACAATATTTTGGGGTATTAGTTTCCGATTATTCATTTTGCCCAGGCATTTTGCAGGGATTATATTGGTGTCTGGTCTTTTTTTTCCTTTTTAGCTGATGCCTTTTAGTGTTGATTGTATTGTGATGGATTATATTTTGTTTTTATTGTTGCTATGATTATAATCACCTTGGGATCCATTTTAGAAAGTTATAAAATAAAAAAGAGATTTTTGCTTATGGGGAAAGTGCAGAGATGCACATAATAAGTGCAACTATAACTTAGTAATGAAAAATGGGTCTTGGAGGTCGTAGCATGGTGGCAGAGAATGTTCTTTGTGTGCACAAAGTCCTATGAATCCTTGGAACCTATAGTTTAAGGATCTAAGGACTTGGAAAGCATTTTTTCATTTGAGATCTGACAAAATTACTGTCCACCAAACTGAGATAGATAGACCAACGATTGGACTCATTACAAAGCAGCTTGAAATGTTCATAAAGTCTTATCTGCAAGTTTGGCTTCAGTAGTTTTCTAGTAAGATTTGTATTATAGCAAACTGATGCAGAAGACTCTGAAATGCAGAAGGCAAAACTTCCCTGGAGCTAGGCATGGAACCAATGAGCTGTGCAGGCATGTTGGAAGTCTTTAATAGCAGACAAAGATTTAAAAGCTGTGTCTGTGGTCTGGTTTCCCCTCCAATGGATTATAGTTATGATCTATCATTTAGAAACTGAGTAGAAAATAAATTTGAAACCTCAGCAGTGAAGACTGAATATAACATCCTGAACAAGAAGTCGTATCATTCGTACAGCAGATACAATTTATTTTTTACAATTGAAAGTACAAAAAAAGCCCTAGTTCATATTTGCAAATATAAATCCTAAGAAACTTGAAAGGTGTCGCTAGCCGACAAAGGAGAGAGAGAGAATTAAATCTTTATAAAGTATATAGCAAGAGCAAAAAAAGGAGACTGAAAACTATCAGGAAAAATAATATTTAAGCATCTAGTTGCTGTATACATAAATCCAGGATGCTCTACAAAATGTTAATATATACATATTGTATAGCAAGTTGCATTATTTTTTATACAGTTAATGACATTTTATTCACAACCTTTTTTTTAGTTTGCTTTATAAAAAATTGTCTCTAAATTCAATAGAAAAGACTTAAAATAACATGACAAAACTATACAATAGGGGAACATACACCATGTGCATTGGATACTGTCCTTATATACAGATACTTGAAACAATATACAGAAATGAAAATAAAATGAATGGGCTGAATCCAAACTAAGTCGGTCACACTACAGTCCCACTGGGTGGGGCGTGGGGATGTGACAAGTTAATCACAACTAACATAAGCCCCATTGGTTTCAATAGGACCTAAATGTGACTAACATAGTTTAAACTAGTGATTCCCAAGTTGTGTGCCAGGACAAACTAGTCAGCCATGAAAAGGGCATTACATGTGCCTTGAAAAAACTAAGCCACCATGTTGGGTGCATCCACCACTCTCACATTTGGAAAGTCCATGCAGCACTGACATCTCCACCTCATCCATCTCTACCAATAGAGTAAAAGTGTCCCTGGAATCCCTGGTATAGCTGCCCTACAGCTGACAGGTGTGAGGGGATCCCAGTACCCTAGTACCTAGAAAATCATAGGTACCTAGAAAACCATAGCAGATCGAGGAAAAGGGGTAAGGCGTTTAACTAGACTATATAACCAAGATTTAATGCAGTTTCAATGAGAATGCCTTCCTATTTCTCCTGGATGTTGAACACTCTAGACCAGGCATGGCCAAACTTGGCCCTCCAGATGTTTTGGGACTACAACTCCCATCATCCCTAGCTAACAGGACCAGTGGTCAGGGATGGTGGGAATTGTTGTCCCAAAACATCTGGAGGGCCAAGTCTGGCCATGCCTGCTCTAGACAGATTGTGTGTGTGTGTGTGTGTGTGTGTGTGTGTGTGTGTAAAAAGGTGTGCCTCTGAATTCTAATCCAGAAAAGAAGGGCCCATGTATCAAATGCTTGGGAAACACTAATATCAACAGATTACAGTACTAAATCATCAGGTATGGATAAATGGCTGACTGGAAAAGGATTTTCCATTGTCCATTGTCCAGTACTTTACTAGGTTTCAGATTTGTACAAGGCAGTGGGCTGATTGCAGTTTATGCAAACTTTTATCAAAGCAGGGGAAGTCATACTGCCTGAAACAATCAATACCAGGTAACAAGAATGGTGTGTTGTGTAGGTGAGTAGGCCTCACTGCAATGTTTACCCGATATTTTCAACTTGCTGTTCTTCAAATGTTTTGGACTACAACTCCCATTGCTATGACTATTGCCCATGATGGCTGAGGCTGATGGGAGTTGTAGTTCAGCAGCATTGGAAGGTCTCAAGGTTGGGAAGGTTCATGGATACATTGAAAGACCCACAGTGAAAAATAAAAAGAAGGAAAAATGTAGCTTTGCCGGAACAGCAGGAGACAGTTGTGATGGAGGAAGAGGCAAGGCCGATAGCCTAGTATGCTCTTCTGTTAGTTCATTTGTGAAAGTTGATTCACATCTGAAAGTGCTGCTAGCCTTATCTCTCTATATGCTAACCTCTCTCTATATGTCATGTATCTTCCTTGTCTGGAAGATAATTGTCTGACCCTCCACACTCAGAGCCATTTACTGTATGATATCAGCCTCAGAGTTGCCCTTTGTAGTGGTTCTACTCCCATAACTGGTGATACACTCAGTGAAATGCAGCTTAACAGCCATGTTGGACAGCCCAGTATGGTTCCTTATTTTTTAATGAATTAAAGGTAAAGGTAAAGGGACCCCTGACCATTAGGTCCAGTCGTGACTCTGGCGTTGCGGCGCTCATCTCACTTTATTGGCCGAGGGAGCCGGCGTACAGCTTCCGGGTCATGTGGCCAGCATGACTAAGCCGCTTCTGGCGAACCAGAGCAGCACACGGAAACGCCGTTTACCTTCCCGCCAGAGTGGTACCTATTTATCTACTTGCACTTTGACGTGCTTTTGAACTGCTAGGTTGGCAGGAGCAGGGACCGAGCAACGGGAGCTCACCCCGTCGTAGGGATTCAAACCGCTGACCTTCTGATCGGCAAGTCCTAGGCTCTGTGCTTTAACCCAAAGCACCACCCTTGCCCCTATGAGAACTCTAAAAACCATAGTGTTTTCAAGCATGCTGGTGAGCAAATTTGGCTGAATAAGCGGCAAGTTGTGCATACCATCTCTAGGGCAATTGCAGCAGCATTCGGGTTTTTAGTTATAAATCATGAAGGCTCACTGCTTTGCAGGATGCAGCAGTTACAGTTCGTGACAAATTCAGTGCCCATTGTTGAGCTATCTCAAGATAATATGATTATGCTAACAAATCTCCTATTTAGATCTTCCATCTATAGTTCATATTACCTGAGAGATTATATGCCTCCCAAACGTTTGGGGCCTGGTCATGTTGTTCTTTTCCAAGGTCAGGGGCTTGGGAAGGGGAAGCCTACATTTCTCATTTGGGTGGAACATATTAACTTTTCAATCATTTTCCAGCATAGGTGTTTGGGGAATGGGAAGCAATTTAACAAAAATCTATAGCCTAATTTAGGCTTATCATTGCAATCTGAAAATTAATTAATTCTGTAGACCCAGGTGATTTAAAGAAATGGCAACTTTAAAAAAACATTAAATTCCTTGCTAGATGTTGACAGCATGAATTGTAGTGAAAATACTTAAGAAGTCTGCATATGTGGACTGATTGAGTACAGAAATTACATATCAGAACAGTTCCTTTCTCTGAAATGGTGTGGCTGTTCAAAAACTGCTATTTTTTTATTGAAATCCTTTACCTGCTTACCTAAACCCCACTGCACACATTTGGAGTTGTTTTTGTAAAGGATTGTGCTGTCAGATAGATAAATTTAAACTACTGTAATCGATAGGTAAAAATACTGACATTTCGTTTTAAAAGATACTTGGTCCCACTCAGGATATTTATTAAATACAGTGGTACCTCGGGTTACATACGCTTCAGGTTACAGACTCCGCTAACCCAGAAATATTACCTTGGGTTAAGACCTTTGCTTCAGGATGAGAACAGAAATCGTGCTCCGGCGGTGCAGGCCCCATTAGCTAAAGCGGTGCTTCAGGTTAAGAACAGTTTCAGGTTAAGAACGGACCTCCAGAATGAATTAAGTACTTAACCTGAGGCACCACTGTATTGCACTATTTGAAGAAATACTTTAATAGTTTGTGTCCCACAATCTGATTTTAATACTGACCCAGTACCCAAATGTTCATCTGTTAGCAATAATTATGCAGGAGACTCCCATTGAAGGAACACTCCTCTTGGCTGGATCTACAACCCAGATCAAAGATTGGGTCTTTCCTTGTGACTATCTTAGATTGAAAACATCACCAATGCTGTGATTGGGAGGATACAAAGGACTTGGCTATTGGCTAGATTATGCCCAGTCTGTCAGAAAGATATGCCTTGAACAGTTGCAAGGCAGCCATAAAATATTTCTTTCATCCTCAAAGAACCAAAAGTGGCAATTGATTTAACACACACACACACACACACACACACACACACACAAACACACACACCATGGTGGTGCAACTGGGAAAAAATATTGTAATCAATTCTAGAGTGTGCACCTATGGTGCAATCTGTAACATTGGCCCTTTGGGTGGTGCTTGGACTGCCAGCTTCTTGCATTCACTGTGTAATATATTAATATGCCCAAGGGATGCTTCGTTGGTTTACCGTCCAGTTGATACTGGCAGCTCAAGGTGTGAACTAGCGTTGCTGAAAAGACCTGTGCTTTCAGTAATATGAAAGCTCTCTTTGTTGTGTTGTGGCTGTACAGGTCACCCACCACTGTAACATTCTGGAATAACATGGAGTAACCCAGTGACTCGCCATAATTGGATGGTTAATTTAACCACTCTGTGTTCCTGGTTGGCAAGGGAAGTCATAATGCTCCTGCAGAAAGGGAAAGGAGTGAAAATACTTAAGATTTTCCTGTTGGCAGCATCTCCTTTGATGCTCATAGCCATCAATATGTCTGTTATATATCAATATGTCTGGCAGTGCATGTGGTAGTCAGTGATACTGTTTCTGATGCTGAGATGAGCAGCAGCGCCAGTAGTTCCCTTGGCCCAGGTTCTGCTGAGCTACTTGATCTCTACTCAGGCTGACTGAGCTTTGTCAGTGTGTTTTAGACAGCCAGGCAATTCAGAGGAGGTCTGCAGACCACAGGAGCTGCTGGCTGTTAGAAGCGTGTTGTGGAAGCAGTCCCTTGTGCTTGCTTTCCCTCTGAATGTTTGGGTTTTTTTTTAAAAAAGAGAGTGCCAGCACACTCTGCAAATGAGCAATATTTGTCTCCGCAGCATCAAGCTGCTAATACAATCAGATCTATTACCCTTTGTCATCCTCTCAGTAAGATTGTTCCCCTCTAGGTTTTAGCCTCTGAGCCATGATAATAAATCACAGAAGGCTATGGGAAAGTTGGTTACCCAAACACAAAAGAGTTTACCATTTAAATGGCAGAAAGCAACCATCTAGGAGGCCCACAATGCGTGATTTTTGTTTTCTTAAAAAAAAATAGTTAAATCTGTAACAAAGAAAATTATTGCAAGAGAGAGTTCTCACTATATTTATGGTTATAAGGGATGTTGTACAAAACATAGTGCATCAGCTTCGTCTAAACATTACTTAGGTGTGAATACACAAATATAATTAAAAAAAACAACCCAGGAGCATACTTTACAACATAACTTACAGTACTATAAATATATTTTATATACATGTTAGTATATTTTTAAGACATGATCTTCATACATACATATACATATATATATATTATATCTATACATATGTGGTTTGTATTAATATTAGACTATTCAGTGCTTTAATTTTATTATGAATCTGCACTTTACATATAAATATTTGCATTTTTAAACCAATAGCAAATTCTTCTATATCAGAA
Organism: Podarcis filfolensis; assembly: GCF_964270895.1. Classification (NCBI taxonomy): domain Eukaryota; kingdom Metazoa; phylum Chordata; class Lepidosauria; order Squamata; family Lacertidae; genus Podarcis; species Podarcis filfolensis. The sequence goes on along the minus strand of NC_139604.1, from coordinate 25,918,675 downwards.
GGCTCTTGCAACCTCTTAAGCTCAGTCTATTGGTAGAGTGATCTGTCCATGGTTCTGATGAAGAGTGTTGATGTATCTTCAATCGAAGACTTGTCCTTCTAGTTTGACTGCTCCTCATGAGGCCTAGAATAGTGGCTGCAAAGGAATGACTGCAGGATGTGGTGACAGGAGTGAGGGGAACAGTGTGTGGGGCAATGGGGGAAATGCCAAATGGCTTGGGTGGAGAACTGAAGCTGGAATGAGGGGCAGTTGGGGTGGGCCAACGATGGCTGTGTGACTTGCAGGGCAAAGTCTTGGCCCGACTGACAGATGAGGTAAAGGTGTCCGTGAAAGAGCCGGGACTTGGGAAAGAAACTGTTGGTGAGGCTGAAGGACCTTAAATGTACTTGCTGCAGCAGCTGCGGCTGCTGCGGCTGCGGCTGCATGCTGCTGCAAAACCGTGTGGTGGATTGTGGTGACCGAGGTAGAGCACAGAGGCTGCTGCAAAGGCAAGGGCTGCAGAGGGGCATTGGAAGGTTGGACTGCAGCTGGAGGAAAGGTCAGCTTCATCTTACTGGCGAGCATGTTTTGCTGGAAGATCTGGTGGTAGGCCTCGCATTGCAGATCTTTGAACTTGTCGTGGCTTTCGGGAGGCAAAAGCAATGTGTGTTCGGGCAAAGTGAAGGGGGCAAGAATTTGCTCTGTGGTTAAAAAAGTGTGACTGTTCATATGTGCTTCTTTAAAGGGCAAAGGGGGCGGTGCATTAAATATACCTGGGTTATACCGTAGCCACTCGTTGACTGATGGGTTGAGTTTCTCTTGGGGCATAGCCTCAGCCACTTCATAATGACACAGATATGCTTTAGGAGGAGGCTGATCAAAGTTTCTTTCAAGACTGGGCACTTTATTAGGAGCTTGCATTTCAGGAACACTCAGGTTTTCAGGTTTTTCTCCTTCTTCTAGCATGTTTTGGGGTTTCACCATTGGCTGAACACTGTGTTCGGTAACAGAAGAAGAAGAAAATGTAGATTCCTCCAGAGAGGTAGTTTTCTCTGTACTGGAAGAGTTTGAACCTTTGATATTTTCTAATGAAAGTAAATGTTCGGATTGTGGAGCTGTTTGACTTTCTACTGACTGGATTGTTTGTTCCATATTACCATTTGCATCATCTGTGATGGAAGATGTTTTCGTTTGCTCTGTGTTTTCTTCAGTAAATAGTTTGAGGGAATTATTGATTGTGCATACCCTTTTAGGAGACTCAACAATGACATTCCTTCTTGGTGCCCTCTCTCTAAATGCATGTTGAGTTCTTGCTCTCTTTCTCCTTCGTTTCCGTTTAGGTTTACAAGGTGCTGCTAAGTTACATGTTTGCCTCAGATTCTCTTCTGAGGAACAGGTCAGTGCATTTGAACTTTCATCTGATGAACAAGAATACATATGATGTCTCCGTTTCCTATGGGACCTCTCTGGCTCTTCTGTGAGCGAATGATAGGCTCTCTTCGTGGGCTGTGATTGATTCACACATTTTTCTTCAGGAAAAGGGTCTAAATGTTTATGGTCTGGGCTACTGCTACATCTTCTGATTCTCCAACTACAAAATGCTCCAGAATGAACTGAGTTGCATCTTCCAGAACTTGAACCTGGTTTATTTGATTGTCTGTGAGAAATTGATTTACTCCTTCTCCACACTTGGTTAGAGTTAATGTAGAATTCCCTATTGTCTTTTATGTTGCAAGTGGGATGTAGACTTTGGTTTCCATGGACCTGTGTGGATGTTCCACCACAGTCACTGTTATCAATCTGGAAAGTTTCAGATGTCTGCTGAAAGAGTTCCACAACTGAATCTCCCATTCCATTTTCACCAGTGCCTTGTTCCAGAGCATTATGAAGTTTTGGATGTTTATCAACATCAGCACAGTTATTTTGCTGTTCGAGTAAGGGAGAAATTTTAATATCTGCCTCAGTAATTTCCTCCTCATAATGGTGGTGGCATAGCTTTCTTCTTCTTTTCCTCTTCCTGTTTTTGTGAAACCACTTTTCATGTGTTCTTTTTATCCAGGCTTTGTTTTGCTGTTCTGATGAGCTTTCATGTATACATTTTGGGGAATTATGACATTTTTCATTTTCTCCAATCATCCACAAAGTATCTAGGCTTAGGCCACCTTGTTTTTTATTGGGGCTACAATCCTCTGCCACTGAAGCATCTGTCGTAGTTAATTTTTCATCATTGTATGGAAGTGTGTTAATGTGAGATGCACAATCAACATTTGCTAAAAGAGATTTATCTGGACAGTCTAAACTCAAATCATGGTTTGATTGAGGTTTATTTTTCTCGAGGCATTCGTTCGATCTTGATGACCTGAAGTCAAAACATAATGGATTACAACTGTATGAAATGACTGGCTCTGTGTTTGTGTAAATTAACATTTCTGATGGCCACTGAAGAATGGTTGATCCATGTTTGTTAAGCACAGGAACAAATGGCTCACAAGGTCTCTTTTGTGAATTTTGTTTACAAGGAAAAGCTACTGTTTCCCCCTCAGAATTTGCTGGCATCAGTCCATCCGATGAACATTTTTTAATTTCAACTTCAGCGGCTGGTGAATCGCTGCTCAGGTTCTGATCATTTTTTTCCTGGATATCCTGCTGTGATAAACAGTTTTCATTCACAGGGAGACCTGTGCATTTATTTCCATTGGGCTCATCACTATTACTTTCTGCAGGGAGGGCTTTGTTCCCAAGGGCAACTTTGGATGATGTTTCATCTGGTGAGGCAGCTGAATCTACATTAACAGAAAAGCCCTCTGAATCGCCAAGCCCAGGTTCTTTCAAATGAGAAGCAGGAGATCTTAATTCCATGACGTCCTTTATCATGTTTCCTTCACTGGGTGGTTCATCTGGTGGTTCCTGTACTTGGAGAGATTCATCAGCATGTTTTTCCATCAGTGGAACAATAGAATTAGATTTCTCCTCAGAACACAGAGACATTTCTTCATTCAGTGAAACCTGAAGGTTGCAAGGTCCAGGAACAAACCGGCTTCTTCTGCTAAGCCCATGTTCAGACGAAGTTTCATCATTGTATTCATAGAAGGCAGCGGCCGATGATTCCAGCTTGACTGCTGCTTTCTTAGGAAATGCAAAAGAGAACCCCACTTTATGTCCATGGAGCCCCTGCATTTGATCCCCAGGCTTGTTAATGTCTGGCTTGCTGTTATTTGCATTTTCAGGTGAGGAAGAAGCCACAGATGTAACATTGTCAGCCGTCTTTGAGCTGTGCAATAATGCAAAGTTGAATTCTTGCTCCTTTTTAGTAGAGTCGATGAGGGCACGTGGAGGGATTTCGTTACAATTATCTCGGACTGTAACTGTTGTGGATCTGAACATAGGGCCACTCCCTGGAGCACTGAAAGAAAACAAGAATACACTTTCTGTAAATGCAGTTAAGAAGCATTTGAAATGCAGAGCTAGCAGTGCAGTAACACTTTCCAAAAACAGCACAATCCTGACATTTTACAGGCAAAAGTTACGCACGCATTTGTTGTTTCCTGGGAGCTGAGGGCAATTCTGTGCACAAGTGCTGCCTGCAAAACTCTCCTGCAGGTCCTGTGAGTTCCAATTGCTACAGAGGGTTGTATATTACCACCAACATTGTCATTAATATACTCCTTAATGCAGGGGTCAGCAACCTTTTTCAGCTGTGGACTGGTCCACCGTCCCTCAGACCATATATATATATTTGGGGGGGGGGAGAACGAATTCCTATGCCCCACAAATAACCCAGAGATGCATTTTAAATAAAAGGACACATTCTACTCATGTAAAAACATGCTGATTGCCAGACCGTCCATGGGCCGGATTTAGAAGGCGATTGGGCTGCATCCAGACCCCAGGCCTTAGGTTGCCTACCCTTGGCTTAATGCCAAAATAGGCTTCCATTTGGTTTATAGCACCATCAATGTCTGCTCAAGTGCAGGGGTGAAGGAAGGGTAACCGGCACCGGGTGCGGGGTGTCGAGGGTGGGGCAAACTGCCTGGCGACGCATGCGCAGTACATAGCATGAGCCGCAAACACGACATGTGCGCATGCGCCACCGGTCTGTTTCCCTCTCACATGGCGGAGGTGGCGCGATGGCGGGCGGTGAGCCCGTGGCAGGGTGCCTTCTTGTCACCCCCTTAGATATGGCACCTGGCGCGGACCTCCCCCTGCCCCCTTCCCTCCGCCACTGCTCAAGTGTCTAGGAGGAACTTGGTCTAGATGTCATAAGTGGGATCTACCGTCTTTTGCTTTCTTGCTGCGTCCCCCATTTGCTTGCCTTTCTTAGGGCTCACTATGTGCAGCTGCCCAAAGAGAGATTGAAAGCAACTTCTCCTTCTTTCAGTGCTTGCTGGAGAGGGGAGGCAACAACAGGAGGGAGGAGGAGGATGAACCCAGGCAGTGGTCTCTAGAGTTGGCAGAGGGCCCTTTGCCAAAGCATGGACTAGATAAGCTCAGCTGGTTAGAGTCTGTTGATAACACCTAGGCTGCAGGTTCGATCCCCATATGGGACAGCTGCCTATTCAGGGTCCCTTCCAACTTTACAGTTCTATGGTTCTAATTAACACTGTGGTTAAAGCAACACCTCTTTTTAAAAAATGGAAGAAATGTATTAATAGATAGGTCTTAGAACTCTTCCATGCTGTGAAGTATGCAAAACAAACAAAAACAATTTCCAGGTTTCCCACCCATTCTCATTCAATATGGCAAACCACACTTTATATAACAGCTCTGTGTCCTGGGAGGAAATGAGCACATAGTCAGATGCCAAGGGTTTCATTTGGCCTGATGTGGTTCTATTCTCTGGAAACAAAAAAGAAAAAGAAAAAGAAAACAACAAAGGGTGTGGGGGGGGGGGAGAAAAAGACACCATGTCTCTTTCTGGTCATTTATTCTCCAGCTCCCTTCTGTTCTTATTCTCTTACAAAGAAGTCAGGAAGACATCTATACCACTGAACTAGACAATTATTTGAAAGTGACAAGGACAGAATTGCAGCTGGAAGTTTTCTATGGGTCTTCCACACCATTACGCTGGAATGACAAAATTTGTCTTGACTTTTTCTTTAGGAGAAACGTAATGGCAACTTTTGATCTGGTTCACACACACACTGGCCCACCCCCTGCCAGCCTTGGACTGGAGTGTCTTCCACCACCGTGGGGAGAACCTTCAGCACAAACAGAGCCCTACACACAAGCACACCAAATTAAGGCTGTCTGTCCATTGTGGTTGGGGAAATGGAAACCGGTACTTTACATGAGTGGGACTTCACATTTGGTGAAGGTTCAGTGAAAAGAATGTGTGTGAACCTGGGACTTTTACCTATCTCTCAGTGAACATGACACCTACATGCTACAGTTGAATGTGTGAATGAACCAGACCTAATTTACATGTAAGCACCCCTCTCCCCACTGATCAGTAAAGGTGGAATTCAGTGTTGCTCTCTTGCAAACGTTCTGTCTTTGCAAGTATTTCAACTAGCCAGATGGAACAATCCCATCTCCCCCTCCTCCCCATTGTTCTGTGGGTTCTCCTGATGCCCCATCAAGTCATTCTTTGAGGGATGGTGGAACCCCATGTCTCAAGCAGAAGTCCTTGCACAGGGCTTCTCCTGATGGAGTTTCTTAAGCGAATCCCATCCCACATATTTATGAAAATCCATATTGCAGCTGTGAATCATAACACTAGGGATTTATTGTCTCTCAAGCATGTATATTTTGGTAAACATCAGTTTGGCAATTCTGCAAGGCATGTTTGCTCCCACCCTTCCCTTCAAGAAAGAAATGCAAGGCCTGCCACTCCCATGGGGAGGGGAGAGGGGCTTGGTCACATGGTATCAGTGGGCAAATAGGAGGTGGCCTGGAAGGGGTTTTTAAGGTAGCTCCTCCTTCAGACCCCCTCCTGTTTGCCCATTGGTACCCTTTATGCAATACTGGCATTATAGGCTAATCACCCAGAGCTGAGTAGGATTTTTGTTGTTGTTAGGGCCTCTCTCCCCCCCCCCCCCACACTTCACACTGTTGAGTAAATTTGACTGGCATTCAGGGAGAGGTATGGCTTGCTTGGCAGTATGGCATTGAGTCTGAGTAGATAAGAAAGCTGGGTGCAAACCCTAGGTTTATGGAGGCAGTATTGGGCTAAGGACACCCTTCAGGGACCAGCTGCTACATTGTGCCTGGAGGGCTTGGAGGAGTGTCCCTTGAGGCCTGGAGTACACACACAGGTGAATGCTGCACAGTCTGCATGCACTTGCGGGGACCATACACAAGGTTTTTCTGATGAGGAGGGAGTCTTTTATTCACTGACCTTAGCCGGGGAGCCACAGTGCAAGGCTGCAGCTCATGTCCAGACTAGGTGAGGATTTACCTGTCAGAGTTTGACAAAGTCCTCACCTGTCTGTTAAATCTGAATTTGTTTGATTGGGTTGACTTGTTTGCTTGGAATGCATATCCTCCATTCCGTTAACATTTTAAGAAATAGAACCTTTAACCTATTCTATGCCTCAAGTCTCCTTTCTGGATGTGTAGGGGGGGGGGGGGGCTTGGCATAAATTATATGTCAAAATCTCTTTAATCTTGAATTTGTACAGCATGCTGTCCAACATTTCTCTTTCAAAAATAGGGACACCCTAAGGAAAAGAGGGACATTCTGGGATCAAATAAAAAACTGGGACAGCTTCTGTAAATCCGGGACTGTCCCTGGAAAATAGGGGCACTTGGACATCATATGGCACAGGACTTTTTTATAGTGAGCCAAAGCACCATGCCTAGATAGGGCACTAATTTCCCTACTCTATAAAATCCCACCTGCCAGAATTATTTTAGCTTCCCTTGAAACATCTTCAGATCTTTTGACTGAACAAGATCTTCCGCATTTGTCTCAAATTTCACTTTGTGTGCAATTTGGTGGAAAGCCCAACTGACAGCAGCTCTCCAGGGCCTCTCAGACAGTCTTGCTATCCTTGATCATTTCGTCGGAAATGCTTACAGCGGAACTTGCAGCTTTGTGTATGCAAAGCATGGCCCCTGCCACTGATCGGCAACCCCCCCTCCCCTGTGTTTTTAGCAACATTTTGGGAATGCATGTTGCGCTAGCAATTTTGGAATGACTTTTAAACACATCTTATTTGACACACGAGTTGTTGAGTGAAGATAAGTATGGAGCCCCCCATGGTCATTTTAAATAGTTGCTCTCCGAGCACAGCTACCCTATACCAGACAGGTTTGCATTTTCTCTGATGTAGCATGTAGAGCTCTTAGCTGTATTTCTAAAACATTTATAGCTGTATCTAAATGTATACAGTACCCCAGGGGTCCAGCTTGCAATTTCAGATATGTATACACATAGGCTGATCTATTGTCCTCCTCTCTCTCCGAAGCACCACCATTAATAAATATACCATTAGGTATAATGTGATCATTAGCACAGCATGAGGAGTTGGATACGGACCTCTGGCTGTGAGTTATTTAAAGGTTACAAAGGCCTGAGGAGTAAGGATAAAATAATAACAGCACACACCCCAACCGGCAACATGCTAAATCAGAGTTTTGGGATTTAAACTGTTTCAGCTGTACAGTAACCTAGAGGGCTTAAATTATTTCTGGTTTGAATTGTTCATGGTCTGCAGCCAATTCATTGCAGAGTCTTGGGTCTGGAAGAAGACTATAAGGTCACTCATTTTGCCTTTCTGTGATTAATTGCTTTATCTACAAATATCCCTGATGGGTTATTCTTCAAATCCAGAATTGAGGGGAGTAGGGGTGCTGAATGCAACCATAGGGCAAGGATGATGATGATGATGAGGAGGATGACGACGATGATTTAAAGGGATATCTTAAGGAAGTGAGTCATGCCACCCATTAATTGGAAATAGGAAACGTTACTATTTTCAGGGGGTTATTAGTCAGTTCTGATGAGAAACAAAAGTTGCCATTAAGAAGTATAGGCCGGATTTAGGAAAAGGTCTTGGGAAATATAGATTCAAGACCCTGCTCAGCAAGCTGGGTATCTGTGAGTATACCTCAGTGTCAGTTGCCAACCTGTGAAATGGATGTGATAACTGTCAAAAGGGGGTATTGCAATTCATAGGAATTACAACTAACACTTGATAACCCAAGTTCTCAGTTCTCGGATCTATATTTTTGAAAAAGTGGTCAAATGACATTTCTCTTAAATCAGGGTGAGCCAATGTGATGATCTCCAGTCAGATGTTGCAGTACTACAACTCCCATCATCCTTGGCCATTGGCTGTGCTGTCTGGGTCTGATGGCACCTGGACAACATCTGGAGGATGCATTGCTGGGTACTCCAGCCTTTCAGATTATTTTTTGTCAGTGCTCCCCCTGGTCATGAGGTACAGTATGTGATAGGCTAGGTCTTAGAGAGCTGCTCTTTCTTACCAACGCAGTAAATCTCAGAGCAGTTTTGCATGACAATTCAGATCTCTCCATTTGGAAGTCCACTAAAAAACCCATGTTTATTGTTTTAAAAAATGTCAGAAATGAAGGAAAATATAGGACTTCAGTCATCACGCATAATTGCCTGTCAGTGCAACAAGAAAATACTTCATAATGGCAGCCAATCAATTTAGAATGTGCTAAGAGCAATGATTTGTGGTGATGAAGTGAACGCTATTAGCAGTTTGAATGTGTGAACACACCTCAATAAAAGTTGTAACACGAATTGCACATTTAAAGTGTGACATAAAGCAGCAGCCATAAGGGGTCCTCTGTTTGCCGTTTCCACAGTGTATATGGTTTGTGACACTGAGAAGTGGTTGCTTAATGCAGTAAAATGTTTGACTTTGTTCTTCCCACCCAGCATATCCTTATATTGCTGCTACACATATTTCGATGTCTGCAATGGCTTCATGCAATCCCAGATGGGAGAGCAATATGGATGTTTGCAAACTGAGATGAAAGATGGAATGCTACTAGTGATAAAGGATGCAGGGAGGCTACCAATGATAAAAATGTGTGACATCCCCGATGTTGGACCAGATCATCTGCTTGTTACTCTGCATGTTCACAGCAGTACTGATTGAGGGTTGGGCAGGGGGAGAGAAAATTAGGAAAATTAGGGATATTCTGCCATCAGTCTACAGTGATCAGCATCTTCCTGTTGGGATCCACAGAATGCTGTGTGAGGTAGTAAGTCTGCAGGCTTGAGTTTTCTAGCTGATGCAATCAGCCTGCAATACTTTCTGTGGAGGTGCTGGGTCAGAATGACTCAGCAGTAATGTGCTAACAGTTGATTGGCTGTCATCGGTTTAAAAGGGAAACCTGTCCAGCAGTAATGGTGGTGGTGTAGAGGAGTGTGGTCAGAGAGAAAGAGTCTTCCTATTTGCCTTAAGGTGCAGCCAGGTACTCTGTCTGACTGTATGAACTGCTTCTGTAGATATTTGTATATATAGTAAGGGTAAAGGTAAAGGGACCCCTGACCATTAGGTCCAGTCGTGACCGACTCTGGGGTTGTGGCGCTCATCTCGCTTTATTGGCTGAGGGAGCCAGCATACAGTTTCCGGATCATGTGGCCAGCATGACTAAGCCACTTCTGGCAAACCAGAGCAGCACACGGAAACGCCGTTTACCTCCCTGCCGGAGCGGTACCTATTTATCTACTTGCACTTCGTGCTTTTGAACTGCTAGGTTGGCAGGAGCAGGGACCGAGCAATGGGAGCTCACCCCATCGTGGGGATTCGAACCACCGACATTCTGATCGGCAAGTCCTAGGCCCTGTGTTTTAACCCACAGCACCACCCATAGCCCACATTTGTCTATATAGCTCACAATAAATAATACTGCACTGAAGAACCTGGAACTCTGAGCTTTTCTGCTAAAGCGCCGTGAGAGAATTCGCAACACTTCCCACTGTAGCACCCACTTTTCCCCTGGGACCCTGAAGATTTTTTCACATGGGCAAATTCCTTTGTAGGATTTGACTCAATCACTGGAACCTCCTCTTTCTGTAAGAGCTGTTTGACATTGGGACAGACTCTCTCAGGAGGCTGTGGACTCTCCTTCCTTGGAGGTTTTTAAGCAGAGGTTGGATGGCCATCTGTCATGGATGCTTTAGCTGAGATTCCTGCATTGCAGGAACTTGGACTAGATGACCCTTAGGCTACCTTACAACTCTACAGTTCTATGATTCTGTGATAATATCACCAGGTAGCAGGTGGTGGGATGGATCTCTGCCAGAGACTCTGTAGACCTGTAGTCCATCAGAGTAGACCACATTGGGCTAAAGTGTCCAGTGATTTGACTTTGAAGAAGCTAAGTTCATATCTGCTTGCACAATGGGACTTCCTCTTCCTCTCCTGTCCCTGTGCCTCCCAACAAATCAAATCAAAACAAAACCCTGCACTGGAAGGTGCCCGCTATGGGCATCTAGTTGGCCACTGTGAGAACAGGATGCTGGACTAGATGGGCCTTGGGCCTGATCCAGCAGGTCTTTGCTTACATTTTTATGTGTGCAGGTGAGAGTCGATGAAAGAGAAGTCTTGTTGTGCAAATGGAACTCTATTGTACAAGCAGAATGGCAGAATTGGCTACAGCACTATTATTCCACTTCCTCGGTTGCTGGTATGTGAAGTCCCTGAATCAGCAACCTTTGTGATCAATGTGACATTTGCTATCAATAAACTGCTTAAAGCAGAATAGGACCCAAATTTCAGAATGAATACTACAGAATTGAACTGGGTTGTGCAATATTGCGCAGACTAGCAGCAAGCCAGTGTATTCCTTTCCTCATCAGTGGTGTCCTGTCAAAATTCAAATGACTGACCTAGTTTCCTAATGTTTTCTACTGCTAAGCCTGATTTATTAAATATATATAGGATATGTTTTTAACTCAAATACTTGTCATTTTAGCTCTGTTGAAAAAGTAATGTTAAAACATTTATTTCTTTGCATGGTGCCACATCTAATTGCAACATGCAGTTCAGAGAGTGCCAAAAATATATAGCTACTTTGTTCTGGTTTGAGATCTTAATAGTCATGGGGCATTCTGCCACATCATGTCATCTGGAATATTCTTCCCCCTTTCCCTGTACTTTTTACCTTTCAATAACTTTTCACTCACCACACAGCTTCTTTTCTCAGTTCAGCTAACTTGTGTAAGCGTTGAAGGGCTTTTTCTTGCTTCCTTTCATCTTTTCTTGATTTGGAAGCTACATTTCGGGCAAACTCCCTCTGTTTCAGCTCCTTGAGTCTCTATTAGGAACAATTGAAAGCAGGGTCAGGGGGAAGGGGGGAGGAGAGAAACATTTAATGCAAAAAGAGAGGAAAATACTGCAAAATTATTTAAGAAGCCATTGTTTTCAGTTCTCATTAAACCCTCTGATTTATGCATTTATGCAAACTGAGAGTAGCCCCTGAATTTAGCATAGCTATGATGGCATTTTATTCAATTGCTAGTCCTTCATGATTGCTTGTGTATTGTTTTGGTAGCAAAATGGTTTTGTTTAAGGAAATGACCCAATACTACTATCTCTAAATTTATCTATGGGGTATTGTTTAGTCCAAAAGCATCGATGAGGAGGGAAGGTACATTTTTGTGGTTCATCTCAAGCACCAAATGTCTTGGACTGGCCCTTCTTGTTACTCAGCTACAAGTCTTCCATAATGGCAATATTTTTAGGTGGAATTCAATCACATACCAGCAAATTCAGGTCACACGGTTATAGCTGATTGGGAGAACAACAGACTTGCTTCCCAAAAAAGATTGTTCTGGAAAGCACAGGCAACTCCTGTTTTGATGCACCATCATCTAGCCCCCCTGCAGACAATTTGGAATGAATGCTCACTTAAACAGTCAATGTCATCTAATCTACCTCAAAACCAAGGTGAATGTTCAAGGAAGTGCTCACCAAGAAGTTCCCTAAGATATTTATCCAAAGCATTCAATATAAAGCAAGTAGGGAACTAGCTGCCTTGAAATAAAAAAGAAAGAACTCTTGATATAAATCCTAAAATCACAGGTTTCAAAATTATAGATGAGAAGGCAGCATGCTTCTGCATGCCCAGGGGGATGGATTCCATTCTGGGAAGGAACAGGCAGACTTCCCTCAGACCAAGCTGAAACAGAGACCAAAGACACAAATTAAACTACCACTTTGAAACCTGAGATCTGCGGTTGGGAGTTAGAGGGGTGGATGGACAAAGGAACCACCATCCACGCTGCTGAGAGCCTGAGGGCCCTGCTACTGCCTCTATCCACCTGGTCCAGGGTGTGGCCAGGTTTTATAAGGACTGCTGCTGCTGCTCAGCAGAGAGGGCTTCTTCTTTTAAATTGCGTTTACATTGTTTTTTTATAGCCTTTTTTTAGTGTTTTAACTGAGTTGTTCCAAATTTTCAGTTCAGTTCTCTACTGTTCCACACCAGTTAGTGGTTCTTTTTATTAAAAAAAGTTTTTATGAAAATTAATCAGAATTTTAGTGTAAATAGATACTTTAGGGGGGTATAATTTGGCCTAATATACATTATTTGCAAAGCAATTGTCCTCAATGTAATGCATTTTTGTGACGTTTTCACTAATGCATGTACACTTTACCCCAGTATATGCATCTCTGTACACATTACTTGGTTGGAGAATTGCGTTGCAATAGATAGAGAGGTGTGCATTGTAAGTTGGTTTGCATATTGTTTCCGAAAGTGCAAATTTGGCAAGTTCACCTTTAAATGTGAACTGAATTGAATTAGTTCCCCATTCCTAATCTGAGGAGTGGCTATGGAAACAGTTTGAGGTTTCCTCTATGATGGCACAGACATATAGAGAGGATCTTTGTATGTATGTGGGGGTTTTTTTTGGGAGGTGCAGTAAAATTGGGGTCTTCTTTTGTTATACAGACAAGCTTATTAAGCTAATCAAAGTTCAGCCTTTCCAATCTGACCCTAATCCAAACAACAACCCAAAAAATCTAACCAATTACATTTTCAATCTTGAAAGGTAAATACATTCTACCATAGTGGTTAAAATGGACAGATGAGACAATCAAATGCTACACAACTTTATTAAGGACAATCTTCAAAACAAATATTTACACTATGGATAGCAATGGTGCCCCTGTCCTTGCCCCACTGTGTTGCCTCAGAATTACTTCCAACTGCTTTGGCACATCTGCACTCAAAAGAAAACTAGGCTTAGTATTTTAAGGTATATGTTGAAATAAACAAGGGTGTTTGCAAAAGGAGTTTTCAACTTTCATCCATCTGATCATTTGTATTATTCATTTATTTTAAATATTTCTAACCTGGTCTTATTCACAAGTGATCCCAGGGTGGGGTAAAAAAACACCAAAAAACCAAATTGAGAACAATTACAACAGCATCATTCTTCACAATAATATCAGAAAACATGAGCAGGCAAGCAAATAAAAATGGCAGCCATTCACATAGTTGACTACATCTTAAAAGCTAGTCTAGGAGTTAATATCTATCAAAGGCCTTAGCAAAGGCCTGTTTTGGTAGCTGAATTTAGGGGCTGGAAAACAAACCAATACAACCCTTTTGTTTCTTCTGTAGTTTAGAGAAAGATCCTCAGCAACTCACTCTGAGTTCTACCTTTCACTCCTGACCATCCACTATAGTCCTAATTTGCCTAACATTGTCACTTCCTGTGCTCTGTGCTTCCACAAACACACGTCTACACAATTCTTCATAAATCTGATTTAAGTCTATTATTTATAATGGCACATAGATTTATAATGGCACATAGGATAGGAACCTGTGTTGTGCCAAGTTGTCACACCAGTGATCTGTCAAACGGAGTCTTGTCTGACAGACAGTGGCTCTGCAGAGGGTCTCCCAGACCTAGTTGGAGATACCTGGAGCTTTCTACATGCTGGTCTACAGCTCTTCCCTAGCAAGCACCTAGCAAGGACACCGCTGTTCAGGAGTCCTCCTCTCCTCTCCTCCCCATTTCCTTTCCTTTCCCTTAAACTGCAGCCTTTGTGAAGCACATTTGCATGAACCTAATTTATTCACCCTTTAGTAGTTTGGTGTACTCCCTTTCTCATTTTGAGTGATACTAGCGCCGTGCCATCTGTCTCTTCAGATGCTGTCATAAACCTTAAAAAGATGCCGAGAAAGAGCAGAGTGAAATATTACACTCGTGGGTTAATGGGTATTACTTGTCACTTCAGTAGCTCTGCGTGGCTTTTCAGGGAACCCTTGATGGGTACAAATAAATGATTTGGAAGTTAAAATAATCATGACCTCTGCTGTAAGTATTCCCCAGGTGGAGCTTGCGAAAAACATTGCCGTCTGTTGCAAGCTAGAAACAATGAAACTTAGGCATTTTGGACAAGACTTTGGAATATTTGATAGCTGCACTATAATGCAGAATGCTAGGTTACTGAGGCTCCATTTCATAAGAGTCTTATCTTCTTTGAGGATTGAAAGTAGCAGTTGCAACCCCCTCGGTTGGTATTAAAGATATCCTTCTCCTGTCTGTGCAGATTGGGACATCAGGAACATCCACACCACAGACTTAAACTGGTGAAACTGTTTAAAAAAATCTGGCTCTCTGGCCAGGCAGTCATGCCCCCATGGCCGCACCAGGTGGGGGGAGCTCCCCATCAGCTGGCAACTATGTGGGTCCAGCTGCCGGGAAGGAGGTGGAGAGTGATGATTCTCAACCAATGGCCACCAGGAAAACAGTGAGTGTCCATTCTGTGGACAAGGTCAAAATGCACACTATCGCCAGTGATGGGTAGCCGAACTGCAGGGAGGGTTTGGTGGAAGATCTGATGACTGAGGTGACAAGTGGGAGTGGACGTGAATGAAGTCCCCAAGGGACTCAGTCAGCTCTGCAGCTCCACTCCCTGAGTGTGCCAATCTCTGGATCCATCTGCTATTGATCAGTTTGGAAGCAAACCAAATTCAAAATTCTCCAGTTGGTGAAAGAGACTGCTGTGTCTTCCACTGGCTGTGGTACCCAGCTGTTGGGTCTCCAGGAGCAGCGGGGTGGTGCCATGAGCAACACAGTGTTATGGTTAAAGGTAA
The DNA here is from genome assembly GCF_964270895.1 of Podarcis filfolensis. Classification (NCBI taxonomy): domain Eukaryota; kingdom Metazoa; phylum Chordata; class Lepidosauria; order Squamata; family Lacertidae; genus Podarcis; species Podarcis filfolensis. The sequence continues at coordinate 25,903,663 of NC_139604.1, read as the reverse complement.
CCAGAATTCTTACAAATTTGCATATATATACAAATATATACTCTGCTGCCAAACTACACTTACAAATCAGTGACTAGGTCTGCCTAAGACTACACCCACAGAAAACAGCCTGTTTAAGTTTGGGATTAAGTGCTTCTTTCACATTCTTACCTTCTTTTTTACTAGCTTGCAAATGGAAGAGCTGTTTAAGGACATGTAACAAAGCATAAAATGGCATTAAAATGTGGAAAACCCATACATTAATAATAAAAAAAGATACTGAAGTGGGAAGTGAGAGATTGGCTGCATTATCATCAAATAAATGAAGCGTTTAAATTGGACAGTAAAATTGGCTTCCAGGTGGAAAAATCAAAATTGAAGACAGAATTGTTAGAACCCAGTACTAATAATTTGTCAAAAATGTACAACTTGCTGCTGAAATGGAATACACAAGACGAAACGGTTAAATCAGCTATGATTAAATGGGCTCAGGACATTGGTCATAATATTTTGTTGGCTGATTGGGAAAAGTTGTGGACCACCGGGATGAAATTTACGGCATGTAATGCTCTAAGAGAAAACATTATGAAAATGATATATAGGTGGTACACAACCCCAGTCAAGCTTGCAAAGATTTACCACTTGCCTGATAATAAATGTTGGAAATGTAAAGAAAAGGAGGGTACATTCTTTCACCTTTGGTGGACGTGCCCGAAGATTAAGGCATTCTGGGAAATGATCTATAATGAACTTAAAAAGGTATTTAAATATACTTTCCCTAAGAAACCAGAGGCCTTTCTCTTGGGCATTGTCAGACAGGGGGTGTTAAAGATGGATATAACCTTCTTTTTATACGCTACAACAGCAGCTAGAATACTTATTGCGAAGTACTGGAAGACACAAGAACTACCCACACTGGAAGAATGGCAGATGAAGGTGATAGACTACATGGGCCTGGCAGAAATGACGAGCAGAATCCGAAACCAGGGAAGAGAAGCAGCGCAAGAAGAATGGAAAAAAGTTTAAGGACTATTTAAAGAAATATTATAAAATTAACGAAAGTTAGAATGATGTTGGACTGGAAAGTAAACGGTTACTATTAGCAAGGGTTAAGACAAGGAGAATAAGGAAGATTAGATTAAATTTAAAATAAAATAAGGGAAGATTTGCTGAGTAATTGATAAGAATTTGGAATACAGAAAAGGGAGGCATGAGGAAGTCGGGGAAGAAAGGTATAAGAAATTAAGATATGAAATGGTACATGTTTTTTGTTTTTGTTTTGTTTTCGTTTTTGTCTGTTTATGTATTTGTTATATGTCTGTTATTGTTATAAAAACCTTGAATAAAAAATTATTAAAAAAAAAAAAAAAAGATACTGAGAAACACATTAGCTTCATTCCTGGAGACTAGACAGGGACTCACAATGCATTTTAGATTCCTTTATGACAGAGGAAGAAAAGTTCCTGCCTTAAGGGGCTTATGTATCTAGAATATGAAACAGGGGAAGCTGTGGAGGAAAGGGAGGAAAGCAAGGCAGGTGGTAAATGGGGGAAGATGGGCTATTATTTCAGTAACATGTAGAATGAGAACATCAGGGCCCTGTTGGATCAAGTCAAAGGCTTGCTGTCCAACATGCTGTTTTCGCAGAGGCCAACCAGATTCCCATGGGAAGCCAGAACAGGCATGCCTCTAGATGCCAGTTTCTGGGAATATCAAATGGGAAGAGTGTTATTGTGATCAAACCCTGCTATCAGGCTTCCCATAAGCCTCTGGTTGGCCACTGTGAGAACAGAATGCTGGACTCAATGGGCCACTGGCCTACTCCAGCAGCGCTTTCCTTGTGTTCCCCAACTCTGATTGCCAGCAACTTTTATTCAAATGACAGCCATGCCATTATGAAGAGCGATGCAGTATTGGAGACAGGGCAATGTGTGCTACATGGCCTGGCCTGCACCTCCTACAATAGCATAAGATAGTCATACTACCATTAAGATTCAACTACCAGTCTGGTCAGGTTTTTTTACATGGAGTAGGAAGAGACCATAGGTGCCAGTCAGGCCCCCTCAAAATTCAGATGGCATTTGACTCCACCCCCTGGCTCCTCATGATGTTGTGCGATATCAGGATATTGTGTTGGCCCCTCTCAATCAACTTGAGAAGTTGGCACCACTGGAGCGGACACTGTCTTTTCTTTCCCTCTAGACCAGTGGTTCTCAACCTGTGGGTCCCCAGATGTTGTTGGACTACAACTCCCATCATCCCTGAGCTCTGGCCTTGCTAGCTAGGGGTGATGGGAGTTGTAGTTCAACAATATCTGGGGACCCACAGGTTGAGAAAGGCTGATCTAGACAGTAAAATGTCTTGGGCTGGCCTAGTATTTAGGTCTGGTTACAGTCACTTCTGTTCTACTGTAACTTATTTTTTTTTTGTTTTTGGCCCAAATGGTGTATTCACCCTTGGGCAACACTCCACATACCAGTGGTGGGTATAACCACCACACACTCTTGCATTCACACACACTAACACAGATATAGGACATACAGGTCATCCTCCTCCTTAGCTGATCTGTGCAGATAGGAGGCAATTTGCATCCCTATCAGGAATAGGAAAGTAGGAAAGGGACAACTGTATTCTCAACAGGGCATGGGCTGGGTGGAGAGATTTAACCATGTCCATCTACCCTGGTGCTGATTTCTTTGCTCCACAGCTGCCAAATTTAGTGGAGTCTTTGGGCCCCATTGCTGGAGGTTAGCCACTTCTGCATTAGAGCATGGGAACTTGGGGGAGTAGGTAGAAAAGGTGGAATCTGAGAAGGTCTTTGAAGGAAGCATAAGGGGAAGGGCACTTGCTTTGCATGCAAAAAGTCCCAGGTTTGGTGTGTGGCATCTCCTGGGTAGTGTCTAAAACACCAGAGATCTGTTGCCGGTCAGTGTAGACCAATGTAGTTCTCTCCAGATGTGGGTGGATTACATATTTCATTATTCCTGACCATTCATTGTACATGCTAGGTGGGACTGATGGGAATTGAAGGGCACTGTGGTAGCTACTCCTGGTATAGACAAGAGCAAGCTAGACAGACAAATGATCTAGCTTAGTAGAAGGCAACTTCTTATGTTTTCAGGGGGCATCAAGCAGATTTTGTAGGGGATAGTTCCAGGGCATGCTGTGTTGTGACCATGCACAATATTAAAAAAAATGATCCTAAATCCTAAAATGACAAGAGTTTTGTAGGCTTCTTGAATACATGAGTGCATTCCTCATGAAGAGGTCATAGACAGCAGATTTGTTTTGGAGGCAGAATGAAAAGTAAAATAAGTCTACTGAAACTATTCAAAGACTGCTTGCATGCCTCTCCCACCTGGCTTTTACCTTGCACATTTTACTTTTTTTATGAATTTATCTCCCTGAGATTTATTTTAACATAATAGCCCTTTAAGCAGCTACAGACTGCTGCCTTAAATAACATACACATCTGCACACACGATGGGGGAAAGAATTTTCACCCCTTTTCAAAAATCCATTATTTTGACACTCTTTTATCACCAGATGGCACCCACCTGATTTTTGTGGCACCACCCGGGGCTGGAGGCAGCTTTTTTCAAACCCCAGTGGCACACCAGTGATGAAACAGTCAGGTCTAGACATAGCATAATGAAGTAAACCCATTCCTGCTCAGGAACGGCCAAATTTAGAGATTGAGCTCATGACAGAATCTGGATGTCCTGAAGTTTTATTAACATTAATCTAGGATGACTCATTGCACCCTGTCCAAGTCTGGCAGCAAAGAAAACAAGTATTGCCACCAATGGGGTGGGGAGTGAGGGCCTCTGTCTCTATCCCTCTCCCCCATTGCTATAAGCTAAAACAACAACAACCAAGCATAGCATTTGTGTAGCTTTAAAAAGGAAGGAAAAAGTTATACAGTGACAGGCAAAAAGACCTTATAGAGCTGAGGGAAGTCATAGGCTGACATTGGGAGCTTCAAAAGCTTTCTTCTGCCCGAACATCACAGCGACTGAAGCCAACAGACATCGGCACACTTAGGGATCCACAGAGTCTTCGCAGCTTGCATAACAGACCTCAGCAACTCAACATTTTGGCTAATCTACTTTATTTACATATAAATACACACAGAGCACTGCAACATGGCTCCCTCTCTCTCTAGCATCAGACAGCAAAGAGAAAAAACAAAGGACAATAGTCCCACTTCACAGAACTCAGTAACACAAACATCCTGTCTCCGTCACTTCCCACTTTGTGGAGTCAAAACACACACCGTCATGTGATAGACAAAAATCCCATGACTGCAACCATGGAGCAGGAATTCTACCACTACGGACAGTTGATGCAATCTCATGCCTCAATCCAATCCACATGTTCACTTAGCATCTGGAGTGACCTTCTAATGTACCAGAGTAAAAGTGTCAGCAAGAAGTGCAAAAGAGAAATTTTTATGTGGTATCTGGATGAATCTGGATATGGAATCTGGTCAGCTGGATGAAATAGAAACTTCACAAGTTTTGGTGACTGGAGCTGTAGGCAGTAAGTGGGACAGATATAAGACAGGAGAAAAGGCTTGGTGCAATGGTGGCCAAGGGGTATCACTCTCCTTCCTCCTTCCAGAGGCAAAGTGGATGGGGAAAAGGATGCAGAGTAAGGATGCTTCCAGATTGTTGCTATTTTGACTGGAATTCAGTCACATTCTGGCAAATTCAAGTTGTGGTATTCTCGTTAATTCGGAGGTCTTCGTGCAAGAAAACCTGCTTCCCCAAAACTCCCTGTGTTAAAGAAAATGGCAAGAAAACACCCTGGAAATGGTGGGGTAACACTAGTTTTGACACAATGTGCTCTAACCTCCCTGCAAACAAATTGGGACGAATGCGCAATAAACTGATAATTTGGAGGTGCCCTATGAGGTAGGATGAGCATAAAGGAAGAAAAGAGGCATGTGGAAATGAGGGTGTGAGAGGCCAGCTGTAATGAAAATTTTTAAACCATGCATACTTGCCCAAAGCAGTGATATAGACCAACACTGTGCAGTCCAATTTTGATTTAGATAAGTTTACATCTTCTGCTAATTGATTCCTTTGTCTACTATTGCTATGCTAAAATTGCAATCAAATCTGGAATGGGGTAATCCAACTAATGGGTTATTTTAAACCCACAGCTCACAATGAGCGATTTCTCTGCTATTCTTGCATTGCAGCAATGTATTCCTGTTGCAATTAGCAAGAAGCATGGGTTCGTATACTGCATATTAGTTTGGGCTGATTAACATAACTCAATTTTTTAAAGCTAATCAGTTCAAATTGCATATTGAAATCTTATTTAATGCCATGCTCAAATACTGTAATAATGGCTATGATACAAGAACCTCAATAGAACTGATGAGAGTACAACTGAATGCAGTACGAAATTAATTTAGCATATTCATTTTGCATGGGATACTAATTATACATATACTAACCTAGAAGAGAATCAAAAGCATTACTAAATAGGGATAGCTGGATTGGTCTGCTTCTGTTTTTTGTCAATTTCACATATGTTCATTCATAAGTGAATTATTCTCTCCTGTTTTTTACACAAAATTGCAATTTTTTTTTTATTAAAAAAATCCACAGAACAACACATATTTAATTGCATATTTAAATTTGTACTTTATCATGTGTATATTTCTGAATGCACTATAAACTAAAACATGTTTCAATATGTTTGGGCTTCCCTTTTAACCAATAACTATATCACAATCAGGATGGGGAAGAAATTCAAATTACATTTAAAGGCAAACTTTCTAATTTGCCCTTTCCAAAACAATATGCAAATCATACTGTGTTTACTATTAGTAAATGGTTTCAAGAATCATAGTGGTGCTAAAGAATAAAAAATACGTGCAATGCAATCCTATATAATATGTTTACCCAGATGTAAATCACACCAAGTTCAGCAGGAACTTACATTCCTATGAGTCTGCATTGGATTACAGCCTTGACACAACATTTGACTCAATGAATACTTGAAAGAATTCCCAAACTATGACTATCAAAAGGACTCTGCTATATTTTAAGCATTTTGCCATTCTCTTGTCCTTATCCAGTTAGTGTGCATACACATGGGGAAGCAGATCTCCAAATCTGTCTGTTGTTGAATGGGGAATCCTGTGTAAACATGGCTATTGTGTTTTTTGGTTCTTCCCTTGTTCTTGTTGCCAGATGCATGCATGTAATTCTTCAAAAAACTGAAATGTTTACCACTATGCTGTGCTACATTCATCTGCCTGAGTAGACATTGAATCTGTTTGCTTGTCTCCACCTGCTTTTAATTAATGGGCTTATTTATGTACAAGGGTTTCAAATGATTTGAGGTTGGCTTTCATATATCTTACCTCAGCTATTCCTTACCTGATTATCACCTCTCATCATCAGCTATGCTGTTTAGGGTTGATGTGAGTTAGACTTCAACAACATATGGAGGGCACCAGGTTGCCAAATTGCATCACAACACCTGGGACTGAGCTCTGCTTTACACCCAACCCAATTCCTATTGAAAAATCCAACCAAAGCTGAGTCCATTTCATGTGAACAAAATAGCTGAGGAGAGCATGCTGAATATTTCACCATGATAGCTGGAAAAGGAGCAATGTGTATAACTGCAGTCTGGCCAAATTGCAGAGCTTTAGGATATTTCTGTTAGCTTCAGCAAAAACTCCCAAGAGCACCTCATAAATATTAGTGATGGGAGGGCCAAAGGAAACACCGTAAAACTGGAATTAGCATCCTAGCTTTCAGATTTATTTAAATTCATAATCAAAAGATCATAAAACTTGAGGCCATTTGTTTATCTGTATAAATTGCTACATGTGGCAATTGCCTTGGAGTTGGAGGGTAATTATTTTTAATGATTTTAAGGGGCTCCAGTCTGCCTTCGCTGAAGTCAGTGGTAAAGCACTCACTGGCTTCTCCAGGAAATGGAACAAGCTTTCTAATTATAAAGATAAATTTGCAGTAACACCTTGAAGAGCTTTCCTCAACCAAGAAAATTAAAGACAAGTTGGGAGTCATTTTTCTCTCTTTACTTCAAATTTCACTTGACATTTCAATTCCATTTCTGTATCGCATTGGCCTCCCATTTCAAATCTTGTCCAATAGCAAATACGTGAGAGCTTTTTCCAAGCACAGTCAAGACACATAGATGATTACCTTTTGGCACAAGCAATATTTAACCCACCAAAATGACTAATATAGCTGCCTTCAGGCTTAAATCAGAACAGTTATCCAGTGGTCAGCCTCCTACAGTATATGCTGAAGATTGCTGACTGTATTAGGTCCTTTTGAAGCTGGTGGTCTTTTCTTACCCCTGATCCAGGATCTGAAGTTCTTAACATCTAGCTAAATATCTGCATTATCTACTTCTCTATTTCCAACAGAAGCCAGTTCCGAGGCCTCATCATATAGACCTTGGTGGCGATAGCCATTCTACACTATCTGGTAATCAGAGATATGTACTGGCTCTAGACATAGAGGTTCCTTCTCAGCTGTTATGACACCATCCGTGAATTTGCTGAACCTTTTTAAAAGCATTCTGTGTAATAAAATTGTTAAGTCTATCACACAAAGAAGTACAGTGGTACCTTGGTTCTCAAACTGAATCCATTCCGGGAGTCCGTTCGACTCCCAAAACCATTCAAAATCCAAGGCGTGGCTTCCGATTGGCTGCTGGAGCTACTTGTACTCAATTGGAAGCTGTGGAAGCTGCGCCAGACATTTGGCTTCTGAAAAACATTTGCAAACCGGAACACTTACTTCCGGGTTTGTGGCATTCAGGAGCCAATTTGTTTGGGAGCCAAGCCATTCGAGTACCAAGGTACCACTGTACATTCTTTTCATTGTTTGGTTCTTACCAATTTCCACAACTCCCCTCCCCCCTTTAATTATGAACTAGATTCTGCCAGACATAGACTGCAATCCTAAGTGCACTTACCCTGAGCTCAGTGGATTGAGCTGAGAAGCACTTTTACATCAAAAGGACAGACAATTATGTGTCGGATTATTTCCTACTTGAAAAAAATATGAGAGTAAAACACACAAACACACCCATTGAACTCTGTTTGACTTGTGTCCAAACATGGACAAGTATTTTATTTTATTACCTGCACAGCATCTCTTTGGAAATCAAATGCATTCATTATATATAATGACATGTGGATGGATGACTATTGTATAATGTCTGGGAATACCAAGAACCAGGTCTACAGAGAGGAAAAGGAATCATCTCTACCATATCTATCCCATTGTTTTAGCAGCCTGATTAAAAGAGTATTGTTAACAGGACAGTATGTTGGCCTGTCTCTACACACACCCCACCATCTCACTGGCAGTGTACTTCAAATCGGCTGTATTTTTGCCAAAATGAGATATGTGACTCCTGTGTTAAGTGTGGCGATTAAAAATCCATCTTCCTTTCTCACACTGAATTGTGGAGGAAATCCACTTGGCTAATTGCAGTACTGATATATGTGACCTGGGGGTAGCCTTTATGTCTCCTCTGTCTCATTTCTGAAGATATAGGCATGTAAGCAGCTTAGGTTTAAGGATTTAGGGCTGCTGATGTTGCTTTATAGTTGCTCTTTAAGGTGACCCTCACTTTAAAAAAACGAAGACATTTGAATCTTCAAAAGGACAGTTTCTTAGACAAGTGTGACCCACCCCACCCCCCTTGGGCAGAGAAGATCGGCTGTCTTCTTTTCCCAGGAGCTGGCCTTTGCTTCACATCAAAAATGAAGAATATTTCATAAAGTGCAGATCTATGTAATTTTCATGCCAAAGCAGATGGTTTGCAGGTAAGGACAAATGTGTTAGCGTGTGGATGTTAAGCACAATATGTTGTCCATTCCGCTTCACAGAGAGGTCCATGTGCCTCAGAAGTCATCTTGATCTTTTAAAAGTATCCCACCATGCTTGCTAGCTAAATGCTAGCTGATCCCTAGGACTAACTTGTGGTTATCATTCTTCTAACATACTTTCCCTTCCCTTTTAAGAATATTAATTGATTAATTAGCTATGACAGACAGGCATCAAGTAAGGATGAGAGAAAGACACACACATTCCAAAGAAATAATAATAATAAAGAGTTTGTTTCACAATACCTCAGGTACTTTGCCTAAGAATGATCCACCAAATTTGCTTCAGATTTTGTCCTAAGTAATCTCAACCAGGTGATAATGTGCAGACTTCCCTAAAAAGGTTGCTAGTCTTACCAAAACTATTTTGAAGCAGCCTTGCTGCTACCAAAACAGAGTTCTGCAAAGTCTGGATTACTGCAAACATACTCTTTGTGGGTCTGCCCTTGGGCCTGATCCAAAAGCTTCAGTTAGTGCAGAACACAGCAGCTGCAGTGCTGATGGGGCAAGTGGCTGACAGCATGTGACAGCTGTTCAACAACATCTGCATTTCTGTTGGGTCAGGTTGAAGGTTCTTGTATTAATATGCAAAGTTCTGATCAACTTGGGTTCAGGATACCTTGAGGTTTACCTGAGGCCTTATAACCCCACCTCAATTGCTGAGATGATCCATAGGAGTGCTGTTAAGTTTCCCCACTTGTTTCAGGAGCCTAACTTGCGTCTACTAGAAGTCGGGCATTTAGTGTTGCCAGTCTCATGTTCTGGAGGAGAGATTTGGCAGGCATCCTTGCTGCTAATTTCCCAACATCTCTTGAAGACTTTTTAAAAAATGCTACCAGGCCTGTTCAGTTGTTGAAACTATTTTGAGATGAGCCAGTCATTTCTGTGATTGCTTTATATTGTTTTCATTGTATTTAATGATTTGTTGTACTTGTAAAATTAGTTGTATAATGCCTTGGTATTTTGTAGGAGGGTGGTCTATAAATAGGTTTATTAAAACTATATATATATATATGTGGACGTGGACCTATATGCCTCCCAGGAAAGTGTGAGGGACAATAGCATTTGTTATTGCTGTTAAAACACTGGCAGTTAGGTAGGTCTCAACTATGTTTATCAGTTTACATTCCCTTTCTACAGAACTATTGTTGCCTGCTATTGGTGAAAGCCAGAGAACACACTGGAATCTCTATTACAACAACAGGCACCTTACACCAAGACAAAAAGTCTGCAGAAGATTCAGCCAGGAAATGTAAGAAACACAAGATCGGCCGCTTTGAACAAACTCTATTCCCCCTCCCTTTTAAAAATAAAGTGCTTGAGAGCTATTCCGTGTCCTTGAGAAGCTAGAAGGCAGTGGAGCAGCAGCTACAGTCAGCAAAATGAACCTAATACCCCATTCAGGGAACATTGTCTCTGCAAGGTAGCGGGTGACTCATTTCTCCCTTAAGGTTTCCAGAAATGCTTGCGAGGGGCACTCTCCCCCCCCCCCCGCCGTTGCCATTAAATAGTTTACAAGTTTTAAAAAAGTAGACTTTGGTAATGTCTACACAGGAACTGGGAAACTACAGTTGTGAGGAGAGACACGGCTAAGGGAGCTGGGCATGTTTAGCCTGGAGAAGAGGAGGTTAAGGGGTGATATGATAGCCATGTTCAAATATATAAAAGGATGTCACATAGAGGAGGGAGAAAGGTTGTTTTCTGCTGCTCCAGAGAAGCGGACACGGAGCAATGGATCCAAACTACAAGAAAGAAGATTACACCTAAACATTAGGAAGAACTTCCTGACAGTAAGAGCTGTTCGACAGTGGAATTTGCTGCCAAGGAGTGTGGTGGAGTCTCCTTCTTTGGAGGTCTTTAAGCAGAGGCTTGACAACCATATGTCAGGAGTGCTCTGATGGTGTTTCCTGCTTGGCAGGGGGTTGGACTCGATGGCCCTTGTGGTCTCTTCCAACTCTATGATTCTATGATTCTATGACTTTGGTTAATATAGGAAACCTTCTCTGATTTAATCCCAGGGCCCCATCTCTCTAGATTTCTTAGTGAGGAGATCCCAAAGGACGTCAGACTAGGAAAATAATCTAATCCAGTTTACTGAAGAATTCATAGAGTTCCTTCAAAAGAGATGACACCCACCCCCACAATATGCAATTCGGAGCCCAACCTTTTTGCTGCCTCAGTTATTATTGCCTACAACATGTATGCATAACCCTGCAGTCAAGTTCATGGTGCCGAGGCATAAACTGTTGGGAGAAATATGACTAGAGATGCTTCAGTGGAGAAACTTACACCAGTGGCTCATAACACCACTTTTTTTTTGGAGTAATACCATAAAATTATATCTCAATGGAAAGATGATTTAATGAAAAAATGTAATGCAACAAAGTTTGTTCAATTATCAGTATTCTATCAAAAGGTATAGCCAAATAACCAGGAAAAGGAAGCACCACTTGCTTAGGTTGATATGCAGTAACTTTCCTTCATTTGAATGTAGCCAATGAGCATGAGTGTTTCGAGAGCCAATCAGGTGCTATGAGCCATCAGACCTTGGAAATACACTTTGCGTGGACAGGCGGAGTCCCCAGATCCCGAGCGGTCCCCCCCCCCGTCATGTGGAATAACGACTCAAGACAACGTGCTATGGGATTAAAATTGGCCACAACTTTATTAAATTTCAAATGTGGGTAGACCTTGGCTCAGGCATTGGGCGTTCTCCCTCCCCAGTCCCCAGCCGGGGACCTAGGGAGCATCAGGGTTATCCAGTGTGTGTGTGTGGGGGGGATGGGCCGGCTCTGGAGAACATATGTTCAAGCAGAGATAGCCGCCCCCGTTACGCTGCTGCCGCAGGGGAGAGCAATGACGACCTTTCAGCGTACGGTCAAAGCCTCCCTTCAGAAACCCCTTTAACGGGGAACCCTGGTATCGCCGCCGCAAAGAGGAAGATGGACTAAAGGATTCCGCCCAAGGCCTGATACCGCCAAAGTTGTGACGTTTTGCTACGGGAAAGGCAAAACCTGCCAATGCAGGGAAATTCCTTTCCGGCCCTTTAACAGCGACCTTAACGTAGCAGCGCCCGCATACCTGTGAAGAAAAGTTAACCTGCAAAAGATGACATTAACTGAGGGTGGGTAGGGTGGGAGAAGCTCTGGAGCCAAGTGAGGATTCCCAGGTAAGATCCTCCCTCTATTGTGTGGGCAGGTAATCCCTCCCCTACCTGGCCTGGTCTCCTTGGCAATGCTTCCCCCAGGTGGGATTGGACAACTGACTGAGGTAGGCAGAGACCTCCAGGTATCCCACCTGAGGGAAGGCAAAGCCAAGCCTATGCTGATGGAGCCGCTCCAGATCTAGGGCTGCACGCGTCCACGCAAAGGGCGCCCCCCCGTTTTAAGCGGGGAGCGGTCATTCCCCAAAAGGTTTCCACAGTTTTGGCCACTAGTGTAACTGTACTTCCCACCTCCCTCTCTCTCCCCCCCCCCCCGGGCCTAGGGTCATTTTGTTTGCTATCTTCAGTACCTTTTCCAGTACTATGCCACTCCTTTTCAGATGGGGTCAACAGAAGTCTCTACATAGTATCCTAACTGTAGGCCACTATAAGCCCTAAGTCATGGGTAGGCAAATTAAGGCCCAGGGGCTGGATCTGGCCCAATCACCTTCTAAATCTGGCCCACGGACAGTCTGGGAATCAGCGTGTTTTTACATGAGTAGAATGTGTGCTTTTATTTAAAATGCATCTCTGGGTTATTTGTGGGGCATAGGAATTCGTTCTTTTTTTTCCATAAAAAAACACCATTCTAAACGCTATTCCACAATTTACTATTATATAAAGTATCTGTTGCAAAATTAATATACGCAAACACATGCTTAAAAGCAACTGTCTATAAAAGTGATGTTTGTAAAGAGAGCCATGGTTGGGATTCTTTAAATTCTATCTTCTCGCATGGCAAGCAAATTGCCATCTCCCTCTAATCTTTATCTCCCATTTGCACAGAATATCATGCCCTAACAGTTAATTTTCTTCATTGATACAACACAACTATGTTGCATCAATGATCTCATTTAACTGTTAGGGGCTGAGATTCTGTGTGAATGGGAGATAAAGATGAGGCTGAACTGCATGTTATCTGGTGAACAATTACGGTATGTCATGCAAAAGATCCTATTTGGGGGTGGGGTATGAGATGAAATATTTACTGAAGCATTACTAAAAATCTTATCATTTGCTTCTATAGGTTGTAGTGTAAATACACTACTAGAGAGTAAGGTCCATTGAGCTCTCTGGGACTTACTTGCAAGTAGGAATATTCTGTTGACATATTTGAAGTGAACCAGCCTGATTTGTACTTCTCAGACTAATATGTGGATTGGAACACAGGTGTCCTTCAGTTTTTCCACTTTTCTGAATTTAGTAATATATTTCTTGACTCAGAAATATACCAAAATACATACAATAATCCATGTTTCAATGTGTATTTAAAATGTGAAAATGCGTATAAAATGTGTATCCTGGGGTAAACGTGTAGGAAAAATGCATATTTTGTGTGGGGGGGGAATGCTTAATAAGATGTCTGTGTCTCTGTGTATTTGGGTGGAAGTGTCCTATGAGCAAAGACATATGAAATGGATGCAAACTGGAGATATGCTGAGCCTAGAAAATTGCACTGCAGTATATGTTGGAGTTAAATCCTAATTTCCAACTTTTGGTGAATATCAGCATTTAGTCAGCTGAATTTGGGGAAGGTCCAAAAGCATAGCTACAACAGCAAATATGGGCAGCCACCTTGACAGAATCCCCTGGTGTTTGTTCTCTGAAATGGATAAATATATGTCTGTTTTCAGATATTCACAATGTTTAGCTGGAAATTTCAGCAACCAAAGACGAATTATCTACATTCTATAGCATCCTGGAAAGGAAAAATACTGCCCAAAGTTTTGTTACTGATGAAGTTCAGTGGGAGTGGCATTTCACCAAATGGTCAGGGCTTTAATATTGTTAAACCAAGAAAGCCGCGATATCATGAACTTTGGATAAATAAATAAATCTCAGAGTACTTAATACTAGGGCTTAAACAATACATTTTACACCCTCTCAGGTGCTCCATATAAAGGAGATGCCAGGTATGTGTTTCCCAATGAAAGGTAGCCATTACAAGGGGAGAAAAAGGGTAATTGCTTTTATACTGCATCCCAATTTGACACACTGCACAGTTTAGAAAAGGGAAGCAGAAAAAAAGAGGACAGTGCAATCAGTTGGCACCACAGGGGGGAAATTAATAGAGAGGGTGTTTAATTACCTGACTTGGAATTTGGCAAGAGTGTGAGGGTTGACACTCCTGCTCTTAAGAAAAGTGTTATGGGAGTTTAATTATCACAAGCCATCAGGGGCTTGGTTTTATGTCTTCAGAAATGGCAGGGGCCGCAGCACAGTGACACATTGCTTCAATACTCGCTCGCAGGGGGAGGGCAGTAACGAAGAGCCGCCCCTTCCCAAGGGTGAGTGCTTTTTGCAGTGTAAAGAGTTAAAAGGACATCTCTTTCTGCTGTGAATTTCCCCCTAAGCCTGCTCAGCTGGCAAAATCAAAGCACACTTAGTGGCGTGGTACCCAGCGAGAACTACCAGGCAAGTCTGTTTTCATTAGTGAGGGGCAAAGGCATGAACTGAAGTCCTTGAAACTTTCCCCCCTCTTGTTGTATGCAAAACAAACAACAGGGACAGAACCCGTTGTGGTATGGTGGTGAGAATGCCCGACCATGAAGCTGGCTGGCTGGGTGATGCTGGGCCCATCAGAACTCTGAAACCAACCTGGCTCACAGGATGGTGAGAGGGCAAAATGAGTTGGGGAAGGCAGTGCATGCTATCTGGAGCTCCTTGAAGGAAAGGGAGGCTTTAAATAAATAAATCGCCCATTCCCACTTTACAAATGAAATGTACAAATCCGACTGGGAAAAACTCATCTGCACAGCCCACTAAAGCCCCTGCTCCACAAATAAATATATGGAGAGGCTTTATTGAGAACTAATTTGACTCACCTTTTTCTTTTTATATGTGATCATTGTATGCGGCTTTGGGTTCTCAGTTCTCTCCTGGTTTTCCCCTCCCCTCTGTATACTCATTTTGATTTCTGGTTTTTGTTTTTATTGGTTACATTCTTTAGTCTTACTGCATTTGTATGTGCTTATGTCAGTAACCATACTGTATGAAGAATGACCATCATCATAATAAAGTTGTTTTTATTATTATTATTATTATTATTATTATTATTATTATTATTATTTAAAAAATGAAACAAAACCTGGGAAGGAGGGCCAATTGAAATGAGCCAGAAAAAAGTATCATTATAAACAAACCCTCATATTTCCTCCAGCTACTTCGAAGTTTTCATCTTTTGGCCAAGGGCTGGACTAGACATAACACTAAACTAGAGGTAGCCAATGTAGCATCCTTCAGATGATGTTGGACTACAACTCATCCCATGCTCTTTAGGACTGATGGGGGTTAAAGTCCTACAATATCTGGAGAACACTATGTTGGCTACCCTAGTGCTAAACACACCTTTAGCAATAATAGCAAGAAATAGAGGGAGTTTTCATGGAACCATAGCATGTTGGGAGTATAATCCTTGTGAAAATCCTGCCTTCCCAGCATGCTGCTATTATCTCTGGAAGTAAAGCTCTGCATTGCACTAATGTGGTACAAATCAGAGGGTGGAGTCTTTCACCAGAACAGAGGTAGGAAAACTTTTCAAACCACATTCCCTTATGGAACCTGTAGTGAAATGGGAATGCGCCATCCCATGCCCTCCTGTCGTCCAGCCCCTCACTTCCACTGGCACCAGAGCATCCCCCTCTCACAAACTCAGCAAGAACCAGGGTGTTCTGCAAGGCATTGCCGCTCGTCTTTCCTACCCCAGGGGCGGGAAAGATAAGCAGCAACACTGCACTCCAGAACGCCTCTTTGTTGCCAGCGAGAGAAGGGTGTTCCGGTGGCGGCAGAAGTGGTGGGGCAGGCTGGGCACCTCCTCTTGCACTTCCATCCTCATGGGTGGGCTGCCTCTGGATCTTTGTACACATGCTAGATTTCAGCCATGCAGTAGTAGCCAGAGGGTTCTACAGACACTCATTCAGCTCTCTGTCCATAGAGGCAAGAGGCTTTGTCATAGTGCAAGGACACATCCCAGCCAGACAAAAATACCTGGGGACAGGGTAGAATAGGACTAGAGAATTGTATGGCCTGGGGAGACCAGGGGCCTGTGAGTTCCAAGAGCCAAATAGAAATGCTCCAGAGGTTCTCCATCCTAGTCTGACGTTCTCCACCTTGCACTACAATGCTGCCCCCAAATACATGGACATTTGATAAGATTTGACTGACTGAAGATGGGTTGGGTTCTGCCTTTAAGCTACGTGTAAAGCAGTCCTGAGTCATATTTGCTCACAGAAGAGGAATGGCAACACCCAGAACAGAGGTATGACACTCCGAAGTGGCCAACTCTTAAAAGCTGACAAGGGCTGTCAAGGTGTCAGAATGAGAGAAAAGCCTGCACAATTAAGCTAACTCATAATGCATTCTCTTGAGCGGAAAAATGTGACAAATTTGTTTGGGGGCAATTGTGTTTAATAAATAGATGTGTCACTTGCTGCATAGTTACTTTCTAAAGCACCCCATTAAAGCATACTAAAGGCCAAAACCTCTCATACCCCCTGTCACATTAAGCAACATGCAGCCATTACTTCATATTTCAGGCAATTTTATTGTCTGTGATAGCACTTAGAATGGGGGAATGAAATGGGTTTCTCAGCAGTGCACTGCACAGTTTTCATTGCAGACATCATCAGAGCCGCCTGCTCACAAAGACAACCATTATTTTATATTTCTACTGTTTCTCCTACAAAACACACGCACACAATACAAAATTGATCCAAATTGCTGACTTCAAAATCTGTTCACTTTGTAACAGTAGGAGCAGCAGTTTTCTTCCCACTCGAAATGGTCCAGACCTTTTCTCCCTTACCATGTCATCTTTGCCTTAAACTCCTTCCATCGTTTGTATGTGTTCAGTAAATTATTAACACAAAGCACATGTGAGTTTAGTCATTCTGAGGACATAATGCCATATAACAGACACGAGCCTTGTGCTACACTGTAGCAAATGTACTTATATGATCTCGATATCTGATTTGAAAATACAGGCAACTTTAAGTGAGTTTACTAATAAAGTTTGTTCTTGCATCCTAAATGAAGAGGTTCATCTTACTCTACTGCTCAGGTAAGATTGTAGGCTAACAAAAAATACTAATCTGTGACTTTCAAAGGCAATTCCCCCCTTTTTTGTTTTGTTTTTAAGAATGTGCAAAATCTCTTTGAGAAATGTTGCTAGACTTATTACTATTTAATAAATTTCTATACCACCCTTCATCCGAGGATCACATGACGGTTGAAATTCTTCAGACTTCCCCTTAGATCTTAAGTTGTTTGGCCCAGGCAGGATCTGTCAGGCTTACGACTCCAATTTTGCCTTACACGGAATTCAGTGGCACTCAAGAGATGTCCAAATAAATCACAGGCAACTTCTGCTAGTCTTATCAGAACTCATTCAGCCTCCCTCAAAACTCCATGGATAGATTTTGGGAACACAAATTAGACTCTAAATTGGCCCACACTTTCACTTCAAGTGAAAGTCTAATCACATTCCTGTGGCACATCAAATTCCAGCTGTGATTTGCAAGGAAGCTTGTTGAATCATGGAGGCAAAATTGGAAGAGAAAAAAAAAACCATAAGCAAGATAATCAAGAGAATGGTATGACCCACAAATGGAAAGCTTCTTCTCTGAGTTTGCAAGTTCTGAGCTAGCCCCAGAGCCTATCTGCAGCTCTCTCTACCCCTTTGTATGAATGGAAGAAGAAGAAGAAACAACTGGGACGTCAACAACCAGTGATCATAAACACTTCCACGTCTCTACAATATTGTACCTTATAATGGATTTTAACTACATACTGCTTTAGGAATGAGACTTGGCTAAAACACAGTATAAAAAAAGGGTTGTATCTAAGTCATATTCAGAGTAGACCCACTGAAATCAGTGGGTGGAATCTAAAGTTGTATGAGTGAGCTTCCAGTTCTACAATGGCACTTCGCCTTCCTCTTCTCTCTCCTGAAGCCCACACCCACAAATCGGTTTGAGAGGGTCACAGAACCCTCTGGAGCAGTTTTAGAGGGTGCACAGGATGTTGAAGGAGGTAAGTCCCATTGCACTAGTAGAAATCCATTTCATTTACTCACAGGCAGCACTGGCCACAACCACCAAAATCCATTGACTTAAATTAGTCTACGCTGAGTAAGACTTGGCGGGGGGATGGAGCTCATCATCTGGCCCTTTGTTGTTATGATATTTGTCACATGTTCTAGACCTGACTACCCTCTCCCTGGAAAAGTGAGCTTCAGGATTAACCCTGGCTTAAAACATGCCGATGTATGGAAAACTTATGTCAACCGTGAAAATAGTCTGCTGCATAGAGTGGTGAAAAAAGAGAAAACATTGCTATTCTCGCTATTGCTCTGTGATGCTGTTTTATTGTTTTAATGAAATGATTGTTGTTTTAAATTGCTGCTTTTGATTTTAGCTGCTCCATTCGAGTTAAAGAGAGGGGTAGACATGCTTGCAAATCAACCCATCAATCAATAGCTGTTGCTTCTGATTCTTCAGCAAATTTTACTATCGTATTTCCATCTCTAAAACTGCAAGGGGCAGTACTTCTGTTTTTGAAATGAAAATCCTAACAAGGGCCTTCAGCTGATGAGAAAAGCACCAAGGGAGATTTACGCATTCTCACAAAGTGTATAGTGCAGGCTTCCTCAACCTTGGCCCTCCAGATGTTTTGAGACTACAATTCTCATCATCCATGACCACTGGTCCTGCTAGCTAGGGATCATGGGAGTTGTAGGCCAAAAACATCTGGAGGGCTGAGGTTGAGGAAGCCTGGTATAGTGTCTGCTCTTATTTGTGTTCCCTGAACCACAATTGTAAGTGCTTCACTAATTCACTTAATCTGGTGTGGACAGATTCACCTAATCCATTGTCCCTTTGTGCATTTGGAGTTTGCATATCCATTGAAGTGAATGAGGGAAAGCATTGTACGGAGCGGAGTGCTTGCATACATAGAAAGCTCCTGTGTCTGCGCTGAATCACTTGATTGGGCTGCAAGTATGTTGATTGTAATTCATAGGCAACACCAAGCATTAGTCAAGAAGAAGGACTAATAGCTAATCGCTTTTAAAATAGGAGCTGGAAATTCTGTTCAGGCTAATTTCCTTCATTCCACTGCTTCTCATGTCAATACATCCTGTGGGATTGCAGTGGTCGACAGTGCTGGCTTATATTTGCAATACCAACATTTCAGAAGAGCCGTTTGCCAGCATACGCTCAGAGATGACTCAGGCTGGCCGTTGCACAGCCGCTGGGCATTTTAATGTAGCAGCATTAATCATTAATGACCTGGAATTAATATTATTATTTATTATTCATTATTTGTAATGCAGAGGTGCCTAGGAGGCCCGGTCAGATCTAATTGAGGCTGAGGGAACAAAGGGATGGTGTAACACAGAGGCAGAAGAAAGGCAAGGATAATAGAGGCAGGAAGCTATGTCAGCTTCTATTATTCATGTGCAAAGAGGTTGCAGGACTCCGTACAGGATTTCTCACAGGCCGAAGTGTAAGTAGAAAGTTCAAGCTTCTACATTCCAAAGGAATCAAAATTCAGAGCCCACTGCTGCAACCCCCAAGCTGTATTTTTCTCGATAAGGAGTTTGAAGATTCTTGGTAATGGCTGTGGTCCTCAAGCAGCCTTGTGAATTTCAATCAGAACTCAGCAGGCACAGAACGTATGCTTAGTGCTCTGGCCCAGCCCTTGGGATTGTGTCATCCTAATATAATAGTGTCTAAAACATAATCAGATTATTCAGCATGAGGGACAAAGGCAAAAGACACGAGGCAAATGTATGTGGGATGCATTATTAATAATGCAACTGCAAACCTGCAAAAGGCATCACCTGGTCTATGCCTTCTAGGGATGTAAGAAGGCAGTTATCTCCATTCCAGCGTGTATTCATCACAATCAGAGCTGTTTCTGTTGTGCTGCACTTTGGCTTCAACATAAATCTAGATGATTTGTCTCCTTGTCAGCTCTCACTGAATTCAGTGCAATTCATTACAGTGGTACCTCTGGTTACAGACGCTTCAGGTTACAGACTCCGCTAACCCAGAAATAGTACCTCAGGTTAAGAACTTTGCTTCAGGATGAGAACAGAAATCGTGCTCTGGCGGCACAGCGGCAGCGGGAGGCCCCATTAGCTAAAGTGGTACCTCAGGTTAAGAAGAGTTTCAGGTTAAGAACGGACCTCCAGAATGAATTAAGTTCTTAACCCGAGGTACCACTGTATGTCATTAATTACATTATTTCAATGCGAAGAAAACATCAGAAAAATGAAGCAAGGGAATGCCATTATTTACATATCTTTTGTGGATGAAAAACAGCAGCTACAAAGAACACTAATTATATCTGTTTACCTGATTTCCGTTCCTGACCTCAAACCAACATGCAAGCTGCAGGAATTTCTGCTCCCATGTCCACTTAGAGCAGAATTCCCTGCCACCCCTAATGCCTGCCTCCCCTAGCAGTGTGGGTACCACTTCTAAGCAGAAACCTTACATCCTACTGTCATCCTTGTTGGGCAACATGGATCAAATTAGGTACAGCCTATCCTCTGCTTCACCTAAAGAAGACCCTGTATAAAAGTTGAGAAGCTAATGGCAACCACGCTCCTCAAGCCTCTGAGGAACACATGGCTTGCCATTGCCCAAGAGAGGTCCTTTCTCCATGCCCTCACACTGGCCAGTCTTGGCGCATCAGTTGGATGAATGCTCCCTTCACCACTATACTGTTTCAGGATGTTCACCTTGAGACGGACCAGGAAGATCGATGAGACCCAATGTCAAGTTCCACTCATTTAAGAAGGTACCTAAGTGTTTGGGCCTGCCACTGTATCTCAACCTAAACTATCTCACAATATTTTTATGAGGGTGTGGGGAATGCAGACTGAGGGATCTGCCTTATCGTTGTGCTCCTCAGAAGGAGGATGGGTGGCTGGGAAAGAAATAATAAATGAATGTAGGTTTCATAATACTCAAAGAGTATGCAGCTACTCTGTAAAATAATACCCAAATAGCAATGCTTAAAACATAGGTCCAGGATAGAATGGCTGAAAGAAAAAGGAGAGAATCCAATGCAGCACTAAGAAGAATGTTCTGTCAGCAGAAGTTTCTGCTTGTGCAACAGAATGTCCCCCTTCCTCTACCCATGTCATCCCAAATCTGTCATAGAGGTTGTCCCCAACCCTCTGGAGTAGATTTGGAGAGTGTGTGGAGTACACATGGGGGAAGGAGAGAAGGGAAGTCCCATTCTGCAAGCAGAAATCCATACACTGACAGGACTCATCATTAGATGATCACCCACAGTCGTGAACCATTGTGCTGTGAGATCCCCAAATTCCCATGAGAGACTTGAATGATTAATCAGGAACACAGAACAACCTGAATGCCTCTGAGCCAACATATCTTTATTGGTGCATTTCAGGACCAAGCATCTAATCTTGGGCTGTGTGTCTGGTGAAGAACTTGCTCCTGGGCTCACATCACATATTCTCGATGGAAAAATATCTGTAACTAAATATATCTGTGTGTTTCTTCTTATAAGAATAAAACCATTCATTCAACAGAGCACCTGGATTTAGATATTCTGCAATAAAACACTGTTGCTGAAAAAGGCAGTGATGCACAACAGAGCCCCCAAGAGGGCATCCTTTTACTCCAGTCACTTGCAACGTAATGGATGCCCCTTATTTCCACTTGTTCCACTTCCAGGGAATATAATGGATGTCTCTTATTTGAGATACCACACCTCTAAGAGTCCCTTGCTTTTTGAAATATTGATCCACCTGCTCTAATTCAGGGTCACAATTGATAACTGTCTCTTTGCAAAAGCACAGGCTTCTTGCAGTACGTTGGAGCTGAAATTTCAGAGGTGAAACAAAATCAATGCATTACCTCCCTGCACTTCTGCAGCAATTCCAGCTGCCAGATCAAAGTTGCATTGGGCCAAAGTATTCAGTTTTGGTACTGGGTGGTGGTGGTGGTGAGTGGAACAAAAATACCACTGGTGATTGGATTAATCTTGGTGGAAAAACACTGAAGAACTTTTGGATTGGAGTGAGTGGGCTGACATTAAAAGATGAGGTGGCTGAGGTTTCTTCTATTTTCTTTCTTTCTTTCTTTCTTTCTTTCTTTCTTTCTTTCTAATTAGGGAAAAGCCCCCCACCAAACTTTGCTGCTTCAGCTACCTAGGGTAGTCGAATGACATTTTGTTTGAAATTTGTGACCCATTAACCAACGAAGTGGCATTACATCATGATGTAGCATTCTTCCTTATGTATTAGGAAAGCATATGGGGAGTTGACTCATCTAATCCAAACTTCTTGGACCAATGTGCAGATAGGACCATTCTTTGATTTCGCCTGCCTGCTGGAAGTTGCTGTCATCAATTGCTTTCTTTTCTTTTTCAGTGTATGATGTCATACGGTGTCACTGAATAACATCAAAGGCTTTCCCATGAGCTCCAAATCCTGTCTCTCAAGAGCTATAATTCAGTTCAATCTCATTTACTCCTGTGCAGCTGATTTGTTTTAAAAAATTCCTCCTCCAGTCCACTGTCTCAACAATTACTGTGTCTTCACCACCATTATCATGGATTTCCTTTCAGACTTAGTGTTCTAGTCACATTTTCTGGATTTCAGCAGAGTTGTAAGTTAAGTGGAATTTCTCTTTCTTCACCTTCTTCAAGGTCTAGCGCTGTCCTGTTGCTTTGGCAATCTTACCTTACTCAAGGGAATGCAAATGTCAGCAGTTTTAAGACGGTGTGGGAGGGAAAGCTAAAGAAGCCTCTTGACGCAGCTCTATTCCTCCCCCTCGTGATTGGCACAATTTATGTAGGTAATAAACAGGCAGAAAATGACAGCAGGTTGCATGATTATAATTTCAGCAATTAATGCTGACAATGCTGTGTTGAAATAAAATCACGGAACAAACAGTACTGCATTTAAAATGGACAGTACAAGTAGTAGGACTTGAGGATATTTATTGTCTAGGTTTTCAGACCATTGTAAGAAGAGTCCTGCTAGATCAAGCCAAAGACCCATCTAGTCCAGCATCTTGTTTTAACACAAACAAGGGGAAGCCCACAAGCTGCACCTGGGTACAACAAGACCCTCCCACCTTGCGATTCACGGCCACTGGCTTTCAGACAGTGGAGGTCAAACATAACCACTGTAGCTAGTAGTTGTTGATAGTCTTAATCTCCAAGTATTTGTCAATTTCTCTTTTTAAGCCAACCCCCACAACTTGCAGGAGGGCATTCCTTGGTTTGTGCCCTATGTCAAGAAGCACTTTCCTTTGCTTGCCCTGATACTAACTTTTGGCTCCATTGGATAGCTCTGGATTCTGAGAAAGGGAGAAAGTCTACCCACTTTCTCCAAGCATGCACAATCTTATGTACTTTTATTTTGTCCCCTTTGAGCTTTTAAATTTAGAAACATGGTGAACAAACACCATAACCTTTCCACGTAGGAGACTAACTCCATCCCTTTAATCATTTGGGTTGCCCTTTTCTGAACCTTTTCCAGATCTACAATATTCCTTTTTTTAGATGAGTTAACCAGTACTTCACACAGTATTCCAAAAGTGGAGCACCATCTTAGATTTGTATAATAGCATTGTAAAATAGCCATGGGAGGATAGGAATCAACTTTAAAAGGGGAGTTAGATATTTTATAAGCAAGGTATTTTTATTGTTTGTAATCTGATGTTTTACCTGTGAGAGACAGAAAATTATCTCATACCCCCCCCCAAATGTTACTTAATTATGCTTCTGTTGGGGCTTCAGAAAATGTCATGAGTAGCAACTGCTTTGGGGGAATGGGGTGGACTGTGTTATAAGGCTTAAACAAAACTTGAGGAGACTTAGTGGATGGATTTTGCCAAGCTGTCTTAGTTAGATAGCATGTTGGCTGGCTAGAATGTTGCCTACCCATCAGAAATGGTGCCAGTTGCCTACATATTGTATTATCGATTGAGCATTGGAATTGCACAACATCCTTCTAAAATTAATTTATAATGCAGAGGCAAATGATAACAACAAGCTTTTTGCAAAGATCCTGTTCATTTCTATCCAAGGAAAACCAGAAGAACCTGTTTTCCGTGGAGTCACAGTGAGCAGAGAAAGATGAGGAGGGAAACCACTGTCTGGTATTGTTCCTCATTCTGATTAGGGAGAAGCTTTTCCACTGATGTGGTCTTGTGCAACAAGAGAAACTGAGCTAAGTTTCAAGAGATGACAGCAAACTTTTTGTCAAGGAGTTCCCAAATGCCATCACATCAGCTGCCTGACTGGGCACGAGGACAAAAGAGACATAAAAGAAGAGATATCTTGATTTGCTAACAGATTTAACAATAATACTCCGTACTTCCCTAGGTGTTTGGAATGCTCCACATTGATGAGCTCTGGTGTTAGCCAGCAATTTTCTGACAAAGATGGGGCAGCCTTTACCAACTGACTGTTGCAACTAATTGTTTGAAATAATGAGATGCCATTTAGGAAAAGCAATCAATAGCAGAATGATGCCAATTAACTTCTAAGAACTAAGGTCATGATAACAGGGGGAAAGCTGGTACCAGAGATGTCCAGAAGACTCTTAGTTCCAAAACTCCCCCCAAAGGTATAGAGGTGATGAATCCATTCTTCCATTGAAGTCCAGAATTTATTTTTTAGTTTTATTTATTTGAAAGATTTAGATGCCACATCCTAAAGACATGTTCTTAGGGCAGTCCCAAACAGATTAAAAATGTATGTAGTTATTTAAGAAAACATACAAAAACATCACCCATATTTTTTTTAAAAAAACAAATTATATAGAAGGAAGAGATTAAAAGGCCTAGGGAAATAAGATATTTTTTACCGGCCACCAAATCCAAATAGCATTTCGATAAAGATTCCTCAACCCCCACCCAAAGTTTTATTGATTGGTGGTGAAGAGTCATCCCACAACAGTTCACTAAACGTGTCTGATAAGGACAGTGGTGGATGTACTAGGAAAGGAAGGGAGGAAGGGAGGAAGGAAGGAAGGACAATGAGCCAACTATCCCTTTGAGGTTTGGTAATCTAAAAAAAGCTACACTTCCAAAACTGTCACAGTGGCAGATTCCCGTGACACAAAATTTATGTAAAAACTGATATAAGAAAGAACTACTTTTACCAAGGGACAGAATACCCAACAGTTCAAATGACGTAAGTAGAATAAAAAAACCTGCTTGCCCACATTTTTGAAAAGTATAATATCAGCAGAAGTGAGGAAACCACAACAATAATGTTATTGCTAAGAAAAGCCTCCATGAACAAGCCAGGCCTCCACAATTTGTGCCCCACCAGCCATATTTAGCATCCAGAAATTTCCACACAGAAGCATTTTGCTTGCCAATTTCAACACTGCTTCTACCCTCAGCACCCATTTTGAGCCAAAATACAACATTCTGGTGCTCTTCCTCTAGGTTGCAAGTACTTCGCCATTGAGGTGGGTGTGTCCAGTCAAATTTAGCTTCTCAAGCCACTCTTGCTCCTCTGATTTTTTAAAATTGAAATCTTTATTTATGACTGCATCACACGCCCAGCTTGAAATAATGGGCTTCTAGCATGCAAAGATGCTCTGCTGCTTGAAGAAAGATGATTGCGGTCAAAATTACAAGGAAGTTCTTTGCTTTGCATGCGCTGTTGTCTCTCAAGATGGTTTTATAACACACCAGTTTATAGGCCGAGGTAGTCCATGTGGTGCTATCCAGATGCTGTTGAACTAGAACTCCCATCATCCCTGGCTATTAGCCATGCTTAGATAGTAGTTGTAGTCTGTGATATCTGGAGGGCAGCACACCGGCTATCTAAGTTAAATGTTATAACCTATGTCTTCCTTATTCACAATTTTTTTAAACTTATAATGCAACCTCTGGGACATTCCAGTGCTGTATTATAAGAAATATCCCACTATGACCTCCGTAAGAGCTGGAAGAAACATTTTCTCCCTCTGCTCACAGTCGGGTTTTATTTAATCCAAGCCCCTTAGTTTCTTGCTATTTATTCCATTTTGTCAAATATTTATACAGGATGCTAGCAGGTAAAATAAGGTATAGTCATTTTTCCTCCCTTAAATATCCTGTTTATCTGTCTCCAGCAAGATGTTCAGTTCTCCACACTTCTATGTGAATCATAAACCACTTAAGGGCTGAGAGATAAATTTGTGTGCTAACAGATTCATGTTTACTTCTGCTTCAAATTAAAAAATGGAAAGGGAAGGGGAGAACACAGCAAAAAAAAAGTGTTAGGTCAAAAGACATTTTCACTGGAATACAAAAACAGTACTGGAGGAAATTAAATAGGATGAAAATGCCCCCCTTTATTGACCCATTCACATGCAGTAAAAATGGGGGGGGGGGAGACATTTTGGTGAACTGGGGGTGTATGAGCAAAAGTTACCATATTTTACAGGGAGAGCACTTGCTGTTTGAAAGCACAGCTTCTTGTTCTTCTTATAAAGTAAAGACCTCCAAATTGTGGACCTGATCCTTCAGACACATGTAGCCCTCTAGCCTGCATGGCCACTGTTTGGGGATGATGGGATTTGTAATCCAGGAACAATGGAAGTGTCACGGGTACTCCACTCCTGCTTTAGGGAAAATGCAGTCCCATCCAAAAGAGGTTTAACTGTTCACTATTCACCACCCTCAGTTTTGAATTGAAGTGTCATGAGTTTGAACTCTCAGCTCAGATCTTGTGATCCCATTAGAGGACAATGTGCCAAACATTATTATGAGCTAGACTTAAAAAAAAACCAACCCAAAACATTTAAGTATGTGCACTCAGAATTCCCAGGTAAGTGTCCTTAGAATTGCATCCTGTAGCATTTGGAAGAAACCAATTTTAGTGTACAGTGGTACCTCGGGTTAAGTACTTAATTCGTTCCGGAGGTCCGTTCTTAACCTGAAACTGTTCTTAACCTGAAGCACCACTTTAGCTAATGGGGCCTCCTGCTGCTGCTGCGCCGCCAGAGCATGATTTCTATTCTTATCCTGAAGCAAAGTTCTTAACCTGAAGCACTATTTCTGGGTTAGCAGAGTCTGTAACCTGAAGCGTATGTAACCTGAAGCGTATGTAACCCGAGGTACCACTGTATTGCTATGTGCCACCCCAATCTCTGAAGGATGTGAGATTCCAAGGGTACCGGGCATGCATGAAACAGGGTTCATGTTTACTTTTGGAACAATGAGGCACAGCGGGGACTGTGGTGTTTTTATGATATATGGTTTATTAATGCATATTTACAGCCTGAATCTAGATTGAGAGAGTTCAGAGCATTCAGATTCCAATAGGGTCTCTTGCTTCTCTCATAGGCACAGCAAGCTTGGGTCTCAGAACAGAGAAATCAGCCATGCTCTCTGTCTCTTTAGGTTATCACAGTCAGCTATCACATGGTCCCCTGACCCCCATTTCTTCTTCCTTGTTGCCGCTAACAGACTGAAAAGGATCCCCCCTCCCCAACCTACATCACCCAAACTGAAATCATAAACCCCTAAAACCACTTAGAAGAAGGGGCTCCATCCCTCCCATTGCTGTCTGGCACTGGGTGTCCTGCTGACTCATCTTTTGATTACTCATCACCAGTCTTTGTCCCCCTAATAACCTACACTCAGCAATCACTAGACTGGCCTGGTTTGTTAACATAAACTTAATTCAGGGGTTTTGTCATTGCACAAGTTAAAAGCTTGCATACAAATAAAACACAAACATCTAAAAAAAAAATACCTTAACTATTTTATATGTCTTATATTCTCCAATCTTGGGGTCAACATGACAACAGCTGTCTATACAAGGCAAGCATGTACATTCAGGCCATCCGCAATTACTGTGGATGTAATTGATAAGAAATCAAATCAGGAGAGCACCGAGGATGTAATCACTCATATGGAGCCTTGCAAGCTTTAATCAGCAGATTAATCCATTAACGCTTTAGTTGATTAATTGGTTAGGAGTCCAATATTAATCAGTGAAGGCAAATTTTAATTGATGGGGCTGAGAGTG
Organism: Podarcis filfolensis; assembly: GCF_964270895.1. Taxonomy (NCBI): domain Eukaryota; kingdom Metazoa; phylum Chordata; class Lepidosauria; order Squamata; family Lacertidae; genus Podarcis; species Podarcis filfolensis. The sequence continues at coordinate 25,875,563 of NC_139604.1, read as the reverse complement.
AAAGAAACCCTTGCTAATCTTCTGAAGCTATTTTGGTTCTGGTGCATCAGAAACAGGGAATAAAATATTAAAGAAGGAACCATTAGTAGTCATGCTTGTTTATTAAATTGTGAGTTTTCACACATCCTTCAGAATCTCAAAGACGCCAGTGCTGGAAAGTTTTATAATAGAGAAATAAATTTTAATTACGGAAATTAATTTTATGATTTCCATCCCAACTTTTAGCAACATTTTAAAGTGCCTAATAATATAGGGGGGGAAACAGTGCAGTTGTGTACATGTTTACTCAAAGGTAGGTCTGGCTGATTTCCAAGGGGCTGACCCCCAGGTAGGCAAATATAAGATAGTAGCCAAACACAATAAAATATAATAAAACAGCAGAACACCAACAAGTGATTAGATAACGTCAAAAGGTGTTGTCCCACACTTTCCAATGAATTCCACTGTCACTTTCCTTATCTCAAAAAGTCAGATCTTTTGCAAGAAGCAGGCTTGTTGATCAAGACTCTATGGTCACATCCACACAATACATATAAAACACTATTAAACCACTTTAAACAGTCGTGACTCCCCCCCCCATGCAAATCTGGAGACCTGCAGTTTGTTAAGGGGTCAAGAGACCCCTATTCCCCTCACATGGCTACAATTCCCAGAGTTCCTTGCAAAGCGGAATTGAAGGGGTCTCTGTTTACCACTCTCAGCACCTTTAACAAATGACACTTCCCAGGATTCCTTGTGGGAAGCCATGACTGTTGAAGGTGGTGCCACAGTGCTTTAAATATATGGTGCAAATGCGTCCTATAATTCTGCAGCCTGAATTTGTGATTCGAGGACCCGATCCCCGCTTGGGGAATAAAGACACGTGGACACAGAATGTAAGGTTAATGGGTAAGGTAAAGGCCACAACTTTATTGACTACAGCATGTGAGAAGGTATTGGCTTAGGCACTGGACCACGGAACATTAGACTCCACCCACTCGTAGAGGGGTGAGTCTGAGGAGGGGTTAACCACCAGCAGGGGAAGCCTGTTGATGCTAATCCAACTATAGGCTCTCTTCCTGATGTCACCGAGGGCCGTACCATGGCCCCCCGCCACACAGGCATCAGCCAGGATCCACGACTGCCGGATTCCTTTAGCGGAATACCAAAAATTGTCGGGGAAGGCGATGGCCACACCTTGCCCCCCAAAACACCAACAACACATTCCAATGCCTAACCGCCACCCGAACCAAAAGGCTCGCCGCCAATACCCTCACAGCTGCAACCAATCCCTAAGACTATTGGATATGTTAGCCAGCCATATGTTGTTTCCCCAATCTGAAAGATGACTCAAAGAAAATGTGTGTGCAATGGTGGGGATGGCTGGTGCGGCTGCGTTGGAGCAGCAAGCCCCGCCCCACCGAGCTTCCCTATTGGGTGCCCAACCGGGGAGGGGCGTGGCGCCAGCCCTGGAGTTGAAGCAGGGGGCGGAGCGCCCCCTGCATGCCACGGGAATCGTCTCCCGCTCACAACCCCTCCCCTCCTGGGAGGAGGAAAGGCTTTGCTGGTATGTGATAGAATCCAACCCCGAATAGTGACAGTCTGTTAGTACCCTCTTTCTTCAAAATGGTGTGCACTTGTTATAACCACAGGTCTTTCATTTTCAAACTAGGGTTTCAAGCACAAAACAGCAGGGGGGGCGAAATACCTTTGCTATTTACATCATTTTGGCAGTCATGATAATGCAGGCACTTACCTGTTTGTGAGCGTGGTCATAGGAGTTGATGTGATTGTCAAACTCTTGATGCTTATAGTATTGTTTATCACAAAGTTCACAATAGAAGTTGGCTTTAAGGTCTTCCAGAGCCTTGGCGATTGTATTCTCCTTTTCAGCATAATCCTGTAGAGAGGAAGAGTAAGGATTCTTAGTTGTTATTCCAACATTACAAATATGAGGGATGGGTTGTTGGTTTTTTGTACTGGGTAAGTTAATCAAATTTGTCAACCTGTAACTAAAAGCTTGCTCTTACTTGCTTTATCAGCAGAGGAGCATAACATTTTTGCACACTCCAATTTGCACTTCCAACTGACAGCTACCTCTAGGGCTAAGGAAACATGTCTTTTAATCTTATGGAAAAGGAAATAAATAAAATGAATATTTATCTTGCTTACGGCTATGTAAATGTTAATTTCTATCTGTGGTGGGGGGGCGATGACGACGACACACACATTTGTGTGGTCAAAACCTTCAGAGCATAAATACATTTCAGCAGAGCACATATGGAAATTAAGACAGTCATTTAATTTGGTTACAGGGCTGTTTTCAGTAAACAGTAATAAACAAATTGCTGCTTGAATATTAGGAATAAAAAGGGGGAAGGGAATAAATATGTAGGAGGATGATTCTACAACTGAATAATTATTTTCAGGCTACAACTGAATAATTATTTATTTTTAAAAATGGCCATAGTTTGGGGATAGGCAATCTGTTGTCGGTGAACTACAACTCCCTTCAACCCTGACATGTCGGCTGCGGCTGATGGGAGTTGGAATCCAACAATATCTGGAGGGTCAAAAGTGCCGCCATCCCTGGCACAGGCCATGCTTTTTGCTGGGGTTGAATCAGCCAGTGATGAAAGAAAGACTGCCACTTACTGTGGCCTCAGTAGCATATACAGTATAAAGCAGGGGGCAGCAAACTTTTTCAGCAGGGGGCCAGTCCACTGTCCCTTAGACCTTGTGGGGGGCCAGACTAGATTTTTTGGGGGAAATGAACAAATTCCTATGCCCCACAAATAACCCAGAGATGTATTTTAAATAAAAGCACACATTCTACTCATGTAAAAACACCAGGCAGGCTCCACAAATAACCCAGAGATGCATTTTAAATAAAAGGACATGTTCTATTCATGTAAAAACATGCTGATTCCTGGACCGTCCATGGGCTGGATTTAAGAGGGCGATTTGGCCTGAGCCGGCCCTCAGGCCTTAGTTTGCCTACCCATGGTATAAAGTGTTCCTTGGCTTTCTCCCTTTACATGCCACATTTAACTTTTCCTAATTTTAGAGCTGAAGAATTGATGCTTTTGAATTATGGTGCTGGAGGAGACTCTTGAGGGTCCCATGGACTGCAAGAAGATCAAACCTATCCATTCTTAAGGAAATCAGCCCTGAGTGCTCACTGGAAGGACAGATCGTGAAGCTGAGGCTCCAATACTTTGGCCATCTCATGAGAAGAGAAGACTCCCTGGAAAAAACCCTGATGTTGGGAAAGGGGACGACAGAGGACGAGATGGTTGTAAAGTGTTCTCGAAGCTACTAGCATGAGTTTGACCAAAGTGTGGGAGGCAGTGGAAGACAGGAGTGCCTGGCGTGCTCTGGTCCATGGGGTCACAAAGAGTCGGACACGACTAAACGACTAAACAACAACAACAAGGCAATGGTGATACATGCATTGATTGGATGCAAATGCTGGGCAGCACCTGACTTATACTGAGACAGACCATTGGTCCATCAAGCTCAAGGCTGTCAATACTGATGGGCAGTGTGGCTCTCCAGGCTTTCAAATACATTCCCCAGCCCTTCCTACTGGCAATTGACAGTTCTTAGACAGGCTACTATGTATTGATCTATTAAGTCCCCATTTTCTTCCCATCTCAAAGGACCCTCACAGGCCTCTCTTTGCATAGCTAGCCTAAATCCTGAATAAATGTGAGGATTCCTACTCAAGCAAAACCTCTGAGGAATGTTGAGGATTCCTTAAGACTAGCAGGGGGTTTTCTGCATCTTCTGGCCAATTTTGCCTCAATTGAAATTCAGAGTGCATCTCAGGTGTGAGATGTGAGGAGCTACACAGGAATCCTAAAGCATTTTGATAAGACTGTTGAAATCCCTAGAAACCGTTCTCCATATTTCTCAGTGACGAGTGGCTGTTTTTGTCTTCCTTCTGGCATAAAGTATAGGAGGGGTCATGACTCCTCATGCAGGAAGTCCCAGATTCAGTCCCTGGAACCTCTTCTTGAAACCTCTTCCATCCATCAGACAGGATGGAAGGACCTCGAACTGAGTTCCAAGAGAGCTGCTACCAGACAGAGAAGACAAGAATGGGCTCCATGGACAAAACTGACCTAGTAGGTGATAATTTCATCTGTTCCTAAATATTATTTTCAGTGCTGAACATTGCCGTCTCCCACAAACAGTGATCGCTGCCTTCTGCAATGTGTTTTGTAATAAATTCCCCATTTTCTTCACAGGCAACTGTACACACACACACACACACACACACACACACACACACACCTAAATGCACACCATAACTGTGCAGCTGGAAAATTGTCCTGAAGCAAAACCTGAAACTGATGTATGTCAATGGAAAAAACCAGTCCAGTCATTTTAAGGCGCCACTAAATCCTGCCATGCTTGTGATGGAATGGCTGCTTTACTACAGTCTTCTGTGTGTTCTACATGAGTTAAGTATTTGCTACTGCAAAATGACTTTTTTTAGAAAGGGAAAAAGGAGTCCCATAAAATCGCTTGATTAAGTTTTTAAATGTTAGGCAAGCAGTTTTGCATGGAGATATGGTTATTATTTATTATTTATGATGCTCTTCTGGTACTTTAAAACGGAAGAGCTAAATCAAAGGGATAATATTATTGCATATGAGCGTGCAAATACCAGATGATATCAACGAGCTCTTGCAGACCTTTTCTTGCTCTTATCATTTCACAGAATATGACCAGGATTTTGCAAAGCACATTATTATTATTTACTAAGCATATTTGGCTTATGGATGAATAAAATTGGGCATTCTGGTGTCTCCTGGTTTGATGTAAGTTACCTTAAACTGTGGGAGAACAATATAGTTAGTCAAAAATTAACCTCAGCAGGTTCATGAGACAGTCTACTGGTTATGACTTGCAGAGGATTTGTACTGCATTGTGATAGAGAAGCAGCATTATTGACTGTGGTATTAATGGAACCTCCTGGATGTCCTCAATGATATCAGCAACAGTAGATAAAACACTCAAAAAGACAGCTTGCCCACCACAACTGATCTTTCTCCGTATTGTGTAGCCTCGGGTTGCAGGTGTTTGGGGACATACAAATAGGATCTGCAAAATGTTGCACTGTGGTGGGTTCCTGTTCAGAGTTTCAGTCAGCTCACCAACCATGCCCATTTGCAGAATACTGCATTCCACTCCATTCCACTCCATTCTCTCCCTCCCCACACATACAGACAGGTTTCACTTTCCTCTGCTGTCAGTCAGCTAGCATTCCATGCCAGCTGAACATGCTTAGATATCAATCAGCTGTGGGGAATCACAATCAGTTGTGTACAGCTGGAAGTCCTTGCACAGGGCTTCTGCTGACAGGGCTCGTTAGGCGAATCCTAATGAATTCTCTGGGTTTCTGTGAGCCAAGTGGATCCTCCCGCTTGTCTGTGGGTTGTGGCATTTTAGTTGCACAAGGATCCACGCTCCAAGAATGAGCTCGCCATTGGTTTCCAAACAGGAATATTTCTCAGTCCTTGGAAATGTCATTGTTAGAACCTGGGGTCTTCCACAAGTAAACCATATGGTCTATCACTGAGCTACAGCTCTCTCCCAAACAGAGGAACAGAATGTGACTATGCAAAGTCTGTCTATGGGGCCAGTCCTATTAGGAGGAACCTTAGAGTGCATGGGCTTTTAGCTCCAGCGCCCCTGGAAACCACTGCCTTAATGCCATGTCCAAATGGCCATTTGAGGAAATATTTGTAGAGCAAATCAACTCTGTTATATATTCTCATCCTGTTGGTCATGTTCCATCCAGCCAAACCTAAGCATTTGGAACTACCATTTATTTAAATGGCAGAATTATGCACAAATATAACTGTCTCATTCAAATCAGGGAGACTTAGAGTTAGCTTTGGAAGAATTATGGGCACTTTAATTTTTATATTTTATTTTTTTTGCAAATCGGTATCTTACTTCCCCAAATTATATCTTTTCGCCACCTACTCCCCCAATTTGTGCCTATTTAAAGAAGCCACATTTCCCCTTGGCTTCTTCTTTTTCACTTTAATTAGTATTTTCTACAAGTGAAATGAAAAAAAATGGCAATCATGACAGAGCTTGTCAAACATTATTATGTATACTTAAGTCATTTATTTTTCATTCCCCCTGAGATTCATTACAATCTACAAACTGATTTCCTTTCAAATACATATCTTTTAAGCTGGGTTTTTTTGTTTTTTAAAAATAATTAAATACAATCAGTGGCTGCAGAAAGTGCATCTTACTTATTCGTCCTGTTGAGATGTTCCAGAAATGTACCCTGAATGAAAGTAAATACCTATTATGAATAAAACACTTTAGAATTTAAAATTATATGTATTCAAACAGATGCTGGTTGAAATCCAAAGAGAAGGCTTAGTGATTCTCCACCCCCTTCTGTAGAGATGTTTCTCTAAAACCCATTGCTCTACCTCAGTTTCCATTTGACAATAGCTCTCCAATCTATTAAGCCTTTTAATGGAAATTTACCATCTTTCTTCTGTCCTGTTATTTCCCTAGGAAATCTCACCACTAGTCCTGCTTTATGCATGATGAAGTTATATGCTATAAGTACTTAAAGATCAAGTCACCAAAAAGATGCCTCCCAATTGGGGAGGTCTCAAATAATTGTACAGAGACTTGCTTCTATCTGCTGCTTTGCCTTCTTTTCTTTCCTTTTTCTTCTAAGCACAAGAGGGAAGTTCAAAAAGACACTTCAAGAAGCATATTTTAGTTTATTGCCCATGAGTCCTAACATCCTTCCTCCCTTGTTGTGAAGAATACATTTTCTTTCAAATAAATTTGGTTATTCTGTGGAGAACAAGTTCAAGATGAATTTTAAGTTCATCGATTACTCCAAAAAGTCCCTCAGGTGCAAACGAGGCCTTCCGTGGGCACACCAGTATGAGTCTAGTGCACGTGTACATGTCTTTTTGCATACAGCATCGTCTTCTGTTTCTCCTGGAGAGAACTTTGGACTCCCCTCACAGTCAGGTACAGAGGGAGGCTGTTGTAGGGTTCTCACAAAACTCAGCTGGGCATACAAGAGTTCTCAAGTGTCCAATCATAATGACTCTCAGCCAACCCACACATCCAAACACAGGCCCTAAGCTCCAATACCAAAAACCCAACTGATGCATGAAATGTACTTGAGAAATTTTACTAGTCTTATCTCAACACTTTTGGCTTGCCACGAAATCTCTCATATGGGAAAGTTACACAAGTTACACGTGCGCGCACACACTTTTCAATTGCTGAATTCCAGTTTAGGTGAAATCTCCCCCATCTCCGTTCACTCCATGTCCCATCCTTGTACATACTTCCTTTCTACTTGCTAAAATTTAGAGGCTTATGGAATTCCCATGGGACTTCATCCTCCTCCTGACTAGACTTCTGAAGTATTTTTGGCCTAGGTAGTGACTTCTCAGATTTTAAACACTCCATTGCCCTTGGCTGCAAGAGCTGAACTCTGCCAGATACTCCTGATAATGTATCTGACAGTAAATAACTTAGTTATTGACAGTAAATAACTTAGTTATATCAAATACCCAAATTGTTTTCTGGGGTTGTGAAAAAATGTTATGTTTCTAGAATAAGTTAGGGTTGCCATATTTTAAAAATATTTTGGCTCCACCTACTGTTGTCTTCCATGCTTTCCATCCTACCAGCCACCACTGACAGCTTCACATATCCCTACTGTAATAAAAAATTGATCCTGCAAGTGTTGCTCTCTGGGCATAAAAATACAATAATAACATGTAACATATCTAGCAATATGCTGCCTTTCATGACACTCAATATCAGCTGTCTGAAGCAGCTGGCTCCCTTTCCTCAATGATAGGGCTGGCCCTAACTGTTTTTATTTTCCTAGGTTCCCTAAAATGTGGAGAGGCAAACCGATGCTTTGCATCAAGCCAATTTTGTGACTTATAAAATGTGTTTCTCCTTTTTTATTTGTATTTATGGCTATACTGAATAAACAGTTTTTATTTCTCAAAATCTCAGACTGCTTTTACAATCTGTGTACTGAGTTTTACAAGGATTTTTATATCTGACTGGAAAAGCAGCGCATTCGGGGAGGGATAGCCAGTGAAACTTTTTAGCCATTGAGACCACCAAAGGCTTCAATCTGATGAATTCCCCCCCCCACACACATACACACAGTCTGACAGCCAGATTACTTCCTAAAGGCAGTTCCTTAGTAGCGAGCTGTGACTTCACAAGATCTGAAGCAAATGTGTTAATGATTTAATCTATGAAACGGCTGAATCTGTGAAAATGTTAAAAGTTCTCTCCAAAGGTCACTTTATCAAAAACACTGAAGGCTGATATACACACAAGTACGTGATGTCTTGGTGAGATGGGTTGAGCTTTCAAATGTGGGCTATGCTTGTAGATGCAAAAGTACAAGGACATGTTTAGGATTCTACATGGTTTTGTACAAAGAATGCTTCCATCCAAATTCCTCCCCATGCCAGAATTGTATGCCCAATAAAGGAATTCTAGCTTGCCATTTTTTAAGACCAGGATTACCGTTGCCCACATTACTTTTTCAGTCCCTGCTGACAAAGTCAGTATATGAATTATGATTGCCAAAGGAACTAGTGCCCTGATATCACCCACGGTGATCTGGAATGTGAGTGAGGGTTATAGAGATTGCCTGAGGTCACAATTGAGAGGTGCTCAATCAAAACAGTCACATGGTGAGATCCCGCCCCCCAACCTGATTGATTTCTTGCCAGGGTGGCGGGTCCCAAGGTCCCATGGAATTAATCATGCCCATGTGGTCAATTCCCCAGTGGTGTGGGATTATAATACAGAGAAGCATTTTAAAGTGCCCTTCTCTCTATGTGTATCTGGTGTGTAAAAATGGCCAAGTGTGAAGAAAGAGAAAATGGCGAGAGAGATTTCATTTTTCAGTGGGATCCTTACACCCCACTGAAAAGTTTGTGCTCTTCTTTAAAGTCTCTGACAACCAAACTGACATGCACAGAAGCTGGTCTGAGTTTGACTCACCACTGTTCAGCCCACATAATTGGCAGATCACAACATGGCTGAAATTCAATTTCAGTGCAAGCCAGACTTGAATGGCAGCCATCCCACAGTAGAATTCTAGGATTTTAGTTGCAATATTTATCTTGCAAGATACATCTGAAATCTCAAAGTGCCCTTTGAATAGTTTCACACAAAGCAAGAAGGAATCGATTTAATTTGGTCTAAAATTATCACTGTTTCCATGGGCAGCTCCTTAATTAAAATAGCATTTTCTTGACTGCCTACTGATCATATTCCTGTTGGCTTTTTTTCATCATGGCAGATATGAAAAACATGCTCACCGTGAGCATTTTGTGTTAGCACTCTGACTCAGCAGTTTATCCCATGGCGTCTTTAATTTGTTACAAACTAAATCTTCTTACGAACAACAGCAAGAACTAAAGGTCAGACAGAAAATCAATGCTGACATCTCTGGCTGCCCTGCAGAACCTTGCTTCTTCACTGGCTTAATTCTTTTTCAATGCTTGATTCCTTTAGACGCCAAGCCCTCATCAGTCCCAGCAAGAATGGCCAATGGTCAAGGATGATGACAGTTGTCAGAGGGCCACAGGTTGACCACCCCGCTATAAGAGGTGTCTAATCTGCATGTCCACAACTTTGTAGGAAAAATACACTCTTCCTTTAGTGAACCATGAAGAACTTTCAAAAAACGAAAACAAGAACCACCATCATCATCATCACCACCACCACCATCATTATTATTGATATTTAATAGGTGTAAATTCAAGACAATGTAGTGATCTGTCGGAGCCACCTTGAGAAATTGCATGAAAGATATATTTAAAAACAGGAAAACAACTTCCTCTTTTAGAGCTTCCCTTAGGATTCCTTAGAAACCTCTACTCCACCCCATAGTGTAGGAACCTAAACATCTGCCTAAATATTGTGCTAGATGCAGTCAAGCCACCTCTCAGGTGGACACTATTGTCATTATAAGAGAACAAGAGAGGCATTCATGGTGAGTTCCAGCACCATGTTTTCTAGAAAAATAGCCCTCCACGTGTTATATCATAGACCAGCCAAATATTACTGCACTTGCCCTAGGGTTAGCAATTTCAAAAACTCTTAACCTTTCCTACCTCACAGGGTTGTTGTGAGGATCAAATGGGGGAGGAGGAAGAGAACCACATGCACTACTTTGAGCTTCTTGGAAGATAAAAGTGGTATATAAATGTAAGAAATTACATGACAGGAAGCATGAGTTTCAGCTGCTGATACAGTCAACCAGTTCCTCCTGTGTTGCGTCTAGTGCTTTACCATGGCACCACCTGAGCATCCTTGAGGTTGCTTGGGGTAGACCTGGCTTGTGTGGAGTCATCTGGTCTTCACAGAGAGCCCTACCAATGCTCCTTCTACCACCTCTGACTATCATGATATGGGCAAAGCCAGCATTCCTGTTTATAGTACAATATTGCAGAGAAGAACGTGTCAGTATTCAGGTGATTGTTGTCACCACCCTTTATTGGGGGTTAAAGCTTTGCTTTTATTTTAAATGGCACCTTGTAGTACAAAATTTACCAAATATGAGTCTTTCATTGCTGACCTTTCATGTTCAATCTTAAAGGTAATGAGAATGGTGCACTAAAATAGAGATTCATTTACCTTTCAGGAAGCTTTCCTGCAACATTTTCTCTCCCAAATTGGTTAAATATTTGCAAGCAGGCACATTCTGCCTTTTCCAATAAACAAAACACTTCCCTCCCCTGGCAATTTCATTTCTGGTTCTAATCAATTTGTTTATGGCACCATAACTGCCGCCATAACCCACCCCCTAAGGACACACACATAGAAAGAGGACAAGGCGGGGTGCAATAATTATTCTTACACAGTACAGTTAAAGCGCAGGCTGTGAAAGAGCGTACACACTAAATTAAAATTAGAGACAGGAAGGTATTAGGGCAAGGAGATGTAAATTGTTTTAATGTGCATCTAAGTAGCTGTTAGAAGCTAAAAATCATTTCCCACAAAACTGTCTGTGGTTGTATTGTAAGACCTGAAAAGCGACTTACCAAAAAAGGTGATATTTTTTTTAAGGGCTGAAATAAAACAGTCTTCTCTTAAGATAAAATATATTCTTCTAAATCTCTCTTTAGGCATCCCCTAGCCTTGTTCAGGAAAGATGTGCAGAGAGCTAGCTCCACCTCATATTTCCTCATCACTCCATACAAGTTGGAGGGCAGGTGTCTGAAGCAAGCAGTCTTCTGTACGCATAGATCACCATGAAGCTGCCTGCTTCAGAAGATGGTCCTCCAACATATGAAAGATGATTCAACCGGCGATGAGGGGTGGAGCTAACACACTTATTCCTCCACCTTGGGTTCACTGAAATTCTTAAAGAGTGCCTAAAGAGATCTTAAATCCATGCAAGTATTATTTGTCCATTTGTCCTCTTAAATCAATGTGCAGAAAGTGTTCCTACCTACTCAAAGGTGTACCAGTATAATCCCTCTAGAATGTGGGAGGGCAACACATTTATGAGCTAGAAGTAGTTGCTCCAATAGGTGCAAACTTAGGGACCAAGATACCCTCAGCTGCTGTAAATACAGAGAGATGTCAAACTGAAGGTTATGTCCCACTGCCAGTATGTTGTAAGCTTAATATTATGTACAGCCAGCACTAGCCAACAACACATCTTCAGGCAGATTCATTAAATTATTCATTGCCAAGCCACAATGTAGCTTTAAGGGGCGCAGTTTGTACAATAGAAGATATTCTGTCAAGTCACCAGAGTCCAAAAAGGAAGCAAATTTAAGAGCCAGTCCGACAAAGTCTTTTTGATACCTACCCAATTCTGTCCAAGAATTTACAAATTCAACCAGGCACCAACCATTGAGTTCTGCCTCTGTCAAGCCCCTTCCCTCAAGGCTGAGATAAGCAGTCTAGAACACTTAATTTCAGTGTAAAATAAAATTTTGAGTTCTGGTATGGAATTCTAAAATAATTTCCCTTTTGCCCAATCAAACAGATAGAAATGGTCTATTTTTCAAAAACTTCATTAGGCTAAGAGAAGAAAGCAGCTCTGCTGTGGTCAATAATTTCTCTCTCTCTTAGGAAATAAAAACTTATGGAAACATGACTGATCAGGCCTGAAAACTGACATGTAAAAGTACCATACAGTGGTACCTTGGTTTGCAACCGTTTTGGATTGCAACCACGTCAAACCCTGAAGTGTGTGTCCCTTTTTTGGGGGGGATTACAACCCTTTTTTATTATTATTACAACCAATTTTTTGGGGGGAGGCCCCACTGGCGAAAGCGCACCTTGGGTTACAACCTGTTTTGGTTTACAACCAGATCTCCAGAACGGATTATGGTTGTAAACCAAGGTATCCCTGTACTTGGAATTTTCCGTTCTGATTTGGGTGGAGTTGAGTGCCCTGTATCCTTTCATGTCATTATATTGTGCCTCATTAAGCACTCTGTTTTCTTAGCTGAATGGCTTTCACATTCACAAGATGGGCATTGCAAAGCAGAGTTTGAGTCTAAGATACAGAGTCACTTTAGCGAGTTCACCCAGTCTCTTCGTGGACTATCAATGAGTACTAAATTGTTTCCATCGGTGTAGCAATTCATCACTTCCCTACAGATTTTTGTCTTAATGTTGTTCCTCTGTGGAACCAGCAGCCTACCAAGAGGAGCTGCTGACAATAACAAACACACATAGCAAGACTTTAATAATGGAGGTGCTCTCTACATCTTTTTTTCTGAATGGTCTCTGCGCACATGGTAAGTGGCCAGTCAGCTGAGTTATCAGCTTTCTTACAGGAATCCTTTGAGCCCCGAGGAGACATTTGGTTAATGTGTATCATTGACAGACAGTCTACATCTTTATAACGTTCATGTTTTCAAGTTGCATAGTCATTATTCTGATATTATTATTAATAATTATAACAATTATAAATAATAAATTAAAGCAATTGACTTGGTGTGTACTGGTGGAAAATTACTGAAGGTGCACTCATGTACACACAGAGAACTAAAAGAAAGCAATCCACCTGAATGGTTTTCAGAAGAGGCATCTCAATAACGTCATATTAAAAAAAAATCTTAAAGATGTACTTAATTGTACTTATCATAGGAAGCTGAAACTAAAACTTTGCAAAGCTTTGATACATAGGATTACTTTAATTTTTTTTTTAAAAAAGGAAGCTGAATCTAAAAGTATCATCCTTTCACTTTCCATATCACATCACTAAAACCCTTTCCTGGCAAAAATGGAGGGGGCAGTAAATAAAGAGGTTCATGGAGACTAAGTATGCTCATTATTGCATTAAATGTTGTCTGACTGTTAGGGAGACAGAGAAATGGGGGGTGGGGGTGGAAAACAGGGACAGACCACTGGAATGGTACACAAACTTCAGACACACTCCACATGGCCTCCCAAACTCCATCTACTTCCCCAACTGTTGCAATGCAGCTAAAGCAGCATAAGAAGAGTATGTAAGAAGAGCCTGTTGGATCAGGCCTCAGGCCAACCCAGTTCTGCATCCTGTCCTCACAGTGGAATAATAATAATAATAATTTATTATTTATACCCCGCCCATCTGCATGGGTTTCCCCATCCTCTCTAGGTGGCTTCCAACAGAATATTAAAATACAATAACCTATTAAACATTAAAAGCTTCCCTAAACAGGGCTGCCTTCAGATGTCTTCTAAAAGTCTGGTAGTTGTTTTTCTCTTTGACATCTGGTGGGAGGGCATTCCACAGGGCAGGCGCCTCTATCGAGAAGGCCCTCTGCCAGGTTCCCTGTAGCTTGGCTTCTTGCAGTGGGGGAACCACCAGAAGGCCCTCGGCACTGGACCTCAGTGTGGAAACCCATAAGCAGGACTTGAGTACAAGAACTTCCCTCTTGTGGTTTTCAGCAACTGGTATTCAGGAGCAGTCTGCCTCTAGGTGTTGAGGCAGTGCATTGCCTTCATGGTCCGAGGAGCTAGAGATTTTGCTTGCTTTAGGAATATGTGTACTCCCCTGAGACTCCCCCGCTCCCCATTCATTGCTCAATGCTACCATACAAAAATAATTTCCCTTTCAGACTTGTGAAGTTGGGTGTACAGGGAGAGGGAGGGTAATGAAATGTTCCTCCTATAGGCCACATATCTGCTGGTGGAATGCTCTACCCAGGCAGGCACTCTTGGATCAATCTTTATCCAGTTTTAGGAATCAGGCAAACAGCTGCATGGAGCAGGTGCCTGGAGCCACAAGAGCAGGATTTAACTCACACACTCAGCAGCCGACAAGCTCTCATGTGAGCTTGCCCCAGTTACATGACTGAGGTCCAGTTAGAAGATCTGCCTATCAGTGAACAGATAAATAATGATGTTAGCACTGGCCTTCCAACAGTTTACTATCCAATCCCCATAGACTAGTTTTTAATCTTACACATACCAGTCGGGCGATTAGGAACACTAGCTTTGCACACTTCACATGTTTTAGACTGCACTCGTTTATGTTCATTTACCTTAATTTCCCCAGATAAACACAATATAAATGTCATTATTGGAACTGCAGAGCCATGTCAACATGCATGTTGTTGTTGTTTTTTCTTCTTTGTGTTTCTGGAAACTCTCAGAAATTCCTATCTGGTGTCATAATTTATGTTCCAAAGTGGGCAAATGGGTAGGCAGGTATCTCTCCAGTTAGTCATTCAGTATTCAAAGCCTATGATTTGATTCTACAAATTATATTTATTTTAGTCAACTGCTCTTGCTATTGGGGTTTTATTTATTGATGAATCTATGGCATGTGCACATTGCCTTTTGATGTGGGTGGGGGAAACCTCTGAGAATAACTTGTGTATTAACAGGTTTCCCCCCCTCCCTCTCTCTCTTCCCCCTTCCACCTCCCCACTCTCTGAAAAGTGGTGAGCAATTAAAGCAGGTTGCTATCTTTGGAGTATCTAAACTTTGAGACTTGATGGCATAATGATTTTAATAACTACTTTAAATGTAACATGTTGACAAGTTGACACCTGAGGTTTGTGTCCTGCAATCTTATTTTTCCAGCATCCTATTGTTATGCTGGAGGAGTAGCAATATGGTTAGAGATGTTTTAAAAGTCATTTCTTGTTCCTTCTTGTTGTTTATAATTATTCAGTATTCCTCCCCCTGCCTTTTCCCATTTGAAACTCTAAAGATGTATGAAGCACCCAAAGCTTATATTTTTATACTAATATGGTGGCTGCTTCC
Source organism: Podarcis filfolensis (assembly GCF_964270895.1). Taxonomy (NCBI): domain Eukaryota; kingdom Metazoa; phylum Chordata; class Lepidosauria; order Squamata; family Lacertidae; genus Podarcis; species Podarcis filfolensis. The sequence continues at coordinate 25,860,308 of NC_139604.1, read as the reverse complement.
CTTCCCCTCAGTGCACACAATTCTGTTAATGATCGAAACGACCCTATGCAGCATCCAATACAAAGCCGCCTGCAGAGCTTTGTGTCTACTTTGTAACAGGCTCCCCAACCCTGCAATAGCAGAACTATTACGTAGCAAGGATAAAGACCCATATTTTATGTTGACAATGTCGAGCAGACAATACTGAACTAGAAGAGCCACTGTCCTATGTTCCTATATTTCCGCAATTTAGGGAAGAAAACAGTCATTTACTCAAATGCCAATCCTGGGGTTGAGAGTAAAGAAGTTGTTGTTATTGTTTTCTTGGCTAACGAAAGTACATACGGTGTCCCTGTTTTCAATTCAAAGAGTCCTTCATACAGGCCTGTTACGTTCAATATGAGACATTACTGTTATAGACAGTATAGGGTTGGGGAGAGAGTGGAAGCAAAAGGGAAAAGGGGGCAGGGCCGTTTTACCCATAGCCGCTAGGGGTGCAGGGCACCCAGGTGCCGGGCTCTCAGGGGCGCCAGGCCGAGAGTCTAGGTCCCAAGAGTTGAGTCCGGGGAAGAGCCCGCCTGTCAGTCAGAGCGCCACAGTGGACTCTTCTGCTGCGGGCGGCTCTGTGCCACGAGTTTGGGGGCGACTGAGCCAGTGAGACGCTGAAGCGGCTGGCTGGCTCCGCCCTCCTGCACACCTGGGATTTGACAACCGGGGGAGGGGGCGCTGGGCAGATCTTTGCACCCTGGCACTGCATAAGCTTAAGACAGCCCTGAAAGGGGGAGATAGTAAACATTCATTCTTTTGCATATTGTGTGAGCACTGTTTTGTGCTAGTGTCATGTAAGTAGGTATCATATTTTTGTTGGTGGAGTGAGAGACTAAAGGGCCAAGGGCATGGTTGTTGTCATTGGTTGGTTGCAGTGTACTTTGTTTGTGTGTGTGCAAGAAGGACTGTTGTTGGGTCAAACTAGCCATACTGATATATATGCCTTGGGGGGGGGGGTAGGTCATTGTCTTGTTGGCCTCTGTATGTAATGAAGGGAAGCCACAATGGGGTGAAGGCCTTCTCCTTTGTTTGTAACCATGCTAATTTCAGTTTTTTTGTTAGCTTCTCTAGTAGGGTGGTTTCCCACACAGTTTGGGACCAGTGGTCCATGTTGACTCCTGATATCTTGTTATGATGGTCTTAGTTGCTGAGAGTAAGTGGCTTATGAGTTCTTTGTGAGCTCCTTGTTTCTTTTCCTTGATGGCCAACGAATGGATTGAGGAATGTCACAGAGAGATATGACGGAGGGGGTTGCGAGACGCTCATTAGCATCTGAAAGCAATGCAAAATATTACAAGTATCCAAGGTATGAATGGAAAGCTCAGATCATCGGTAAAGGCTGCATTTCATCTGAATAAGTAATCTAGCTACAGCACTTTGAAGTAATTGCACTCCATTTAGACCAGCATATTTCAGTTCAATAGCAAAGCATAGTAATTAAGACTATAGCATTGATCAGTGTCTCTGAAAGGTTTCAAACATATCAGGCCCAATTTTACAAACAGCTTACTGCCAAAAATCAATGAGATCACTCCGATGAGTGGCATTACTTAAGAGCGAAAGTGTTTGTAAGATCGGATTTGTAGCCAGGATCCAGGCTTCCAGGCCAGTGCACATGTTTCTCATTATAATATAACAGATTGCAGCTCATGATGATTGCAAATTGTTATTGCACCAATATGTACCAAGCATACTGCACTGGATTAAAATGCTATAGAACTTCATTTCACTATACGTACTGAAAGAATAAGATGTTTGCAGTTTGAGCAAGCCCCTATCTAGTGTACAAGATAAATAAGGAACAAAGGCAATATTGCTTTGTACTGTGGTTTAAATATATAAAAGGGGGGTGAGGTGGGGACAAAGAAAATCATTATGGGGAAAAACAACTCTGCCAATTAGTGTGTGTCCATCAATAAAAGCTTACGTATCCAAATCAAATTTAAGACAACAGCCACGTTGAGCAGTTTCTTCCACACCATTTGTCCGGAGAGGTAAATGGCATATTCTTCCTGGTTGATTTTAATTTACTTCTAAAGAATTTGCTCGAGTCACTACTGAGAGGTATGCCTGCCTTATAGGTAAAGGTTCATTACCTCTCAGTACCTCACACAAGGGTCAACCCTAGAGTAGAGTTATCTCTTGTCTAAATATCTCCAGTCAGAGCAACCAAGTGGCACATTTATAGCTAAAAAATGTCGCCCGGGGTGAATTTTTGAGGTGGGGTTGTTGGTGCCTAATTCCCCTCAGAGAGCTACAATTCCCAGAGTACCTTGGGAAGATGGATTGATTATTTAACCACTCTGAGAATTGTAGCTTTCTGCAGGGAATAGGGGTCTCCTAACAGCTCTTGGCACCATTAACTAACCACACCTCCCAGAATTCTTTGCAGGAAGCCATGACTGTTTAAAGTGGCACGATGCTACTCAAATATATAGTGCAGGTGGGGATTTCATCTGCATATCTATTTATGCCTGTTTGCTCAATATAAACAAACAACACCCCATTCCCATTCCAAAATGAATAAATAAATCCAAAAATAATCTTGCAAACCAGAGAAAAAGGCATTCTTTACACATATGTGGTTAGCCTGCAAAATCTATCAATCACATCTGATTTAGAATTAGGGATTAAATGAAAACTTCAATGTTCCTTTTTACCTCCCCACAATGTATTTGCTTAGTCTTTTTTAAAAAAGTCTGAAGTTAAAAAAAAAACCCGAGTAAAGATATTCCATTTGCTTCTGCTGATTAATGTATTAAGAATTCATGTTTTAAAAGCAAGCTCTGTACAAGAACAGTATCTGGAAGGGGGCTTCAATTTTTGTGTGCCCGCTTAAATGCCTTAATTGCAAATTGCCGTTCTGGGGAACTAATCACTTTGAATATTTTCAAATGTGAATGTTTAAATAATAGCCTCAAATTGCTTTCTGTTTATGTATCCTCTTCGTGTCTGAGGCCAATCTTGTATGAGGCATAGGCAGCCTAGCAATGGCTCAAGATTTGTATTTTCCCAAAGCAGTTATCTCTGGCTTATATCCCACCATGATTTGTCATCTGCTGAATGTGTCATCAGCTGACCAACCAAATATTCCTTACTTTAGTTACTTGCCCCTCCCCATAAGATCCCAGGGTAGGTTATAGAAACTTCAAAATGCAGTATTAAAACCAGTGTAAAACAAATCACAGTCATGAGAACAGAGTGGGCCAAAGGCCAAGGGAAATGGGTGCCTCTTCAGAACACATACGGTGAAGGTACCATATGCATCCATCTAAGGAGGGAATTCAATCATTTGCTGGACAACTTAGGGGCTGCCACAAGGGAAGGCCCTCTCCTGTCTCCCCACCACTTCTGAGGGTGGTAGAACTACCAAGAGCTGAGCTTAACCGTCAAGAGGTTATCTAAAGATGGAGGCAGTCTTGCAGGTATTTGGAGCCTAAGTCATTTAGGTCTTTAAACACTGATGTGAGCACCTGGAAATTGCACCTAGATACACACTGACAACCACTTATCAGTGCCTGCCCCGGAACTCCCTTTCCCTGGGCCAAAACATACCCCTGCCCACATTTCCCCTCACCTTGCTACTAGTCATGATGGCTCCATTACCTTCAGTGCCAGAGGCAATGTGTGTCTACGAACCTGTTACTGGGGAACTCACGTGTTCACGTTCTGCTTGTGGACTTCCCATAAGCACTTGGTTTCCACTGTGCCACTCCTGCTCTATTGCTAAAGGAGCCGAGCCGAGCCTGTTATTCATGCAGTTCACTTCCCAAGTGAGAAAACTGAGCCTGCAAGTGAGGGGTGGGGTGGGGCAGAAAGAGATATGGATCTCCTCTTTAGCATATGCACTGCCGGGGTGCAAAGATCTGCCCAACACCCCCAAATTTAGTGCTGCCCATGTCTACACCCAAGATATACTTCTCTGTGGTTGCAGGCAAGGCCATGGCGCTGGAATCAGCATCCTGCTCTTCTGAGTCTCACTGCCGTTGCCCCTCAAGAACTGGGCGCCCAAGCGCCACAAAGGCACACAGGAGCTCCCCAGGAGGAGGAAGGAGAAGAAGAGGGATGCAGCAGCCGTGCCGACCGCAGGCAAGAGAGCAACGCCTCACCATGCAGGGCGGGACTCCGGGGAGGTGAAAGCGGCCAGGGTGGAGGTGGCAGCAGCGGCTGGCTTTGAATGTCAGCTTGATCAAAATTATTTATCATTTCATAACAGGTAGATAGTTAAGAGCTTAGGCGGCTTCAGTGGCAGGCACCTAGCGCCCCCCAGAATTCGGCGCCCGGGTGCCCTGCACCGCTTCTGCCCACGGGTAAAGAAGGCCCTGTATCTCCTTGCAATTGATGGCGGCCCGTCCCTGGCGACAGGACTGTAGTCCAACCCCCTGATTCTCCCTCTGCTCCACCAATTGGCCAGCTCCCCTGATACAATGGGAACCTCACTCTGCAGAGGCAGAGCAGAGACAGGCACATCTGCCTGTCTGGCTGGGATGTCTGGCTGCCCTGGGGCAACCCCTGGCCTCCAAGGCTAGGGCTATCTCCAACCGTCATCTCAGGGTTCTATTCTTCTATATCCTGGCACTCATGCACCATCCTGGTTGGCACCACAGGGCCTATGACAATGCTGGACTAGATGGGTGCTGAATGGTACTGAATGAATGGAAGTTCCAGTCACATGATTATCATATTAGAATATTTGTCCTTTGTTATATGTAATGGAAAATTCACCAAATGCCACTTGGTGACTGTGTATTGGTACAATGATATCACATGATGATGACATGGTAGTGGTAACAGTATTTTTACTGCAGTGATGTGGAGGGAGGTGACAGGAGGAAACTTTTTTTTTAGATATAGCTGTGTGAGTTGAGATGTGACTGGTTAGCAGAATAGGCTTTCCTTATTTATAAGCTTTGGGGTTTAGGAACCAGTTTAGTTTTCATGCTCTGCTTAATAAACTCAAGATGAAATGGGAGGAGGATGGAAGGGAAAGAGAATGGAATTCACAGCTGAACTGGAGCACAACAAAGAGGATACGATTGAGGAATGTACGGTACATCTCTGTCTGAGATCATGCAGGTGCCTTTAAACAAAGCTACACATGGTGAGAAGCCTCTAGGGGACTGTAGTGGCTAGCAGTTCTGTCAGTCATCTGGGAAAAGTCCCCTACCAACCCTCTCTCATTATTGACCACTTGCTCGCCTTCCATCTTTTACCACAGGGCTCAAGCTTGGACTTGAAGTGGCAGAGAAGAACAAAGAAGAGCATGTGAGGGATGTAGGATGGGTTGTGAGAAAGCAGGTGGGTTGCTCTGAATAGGCTGAAAGTGGGTTCTTCCTAGGTGGCTGCAGCAGTCACTAGCTGTCACAGGCACCCGGAGGCTTCTCATCATGTGAAATCTTATTCATTGACTCCTGTATGAACTGGAAAGAATAGCATAAATGAATGAGTGTGCCTTTAATTTTTTCCATTGTCTCATTTTTCAGCAGAGTCTGAAAAATGTAAGCTTTGCTCTTTCCTCTCCCAGTGACAAGAAGGCATTTCTCATTGAAATTCCTGAAGCAATCAGCAAAATGAAGAGAATGTGTACTATCACCTGTTTGTATTATTATCACCTAAAGAATAACTTTGCAACTTTGCTCCTGGATAGGATTTCTCTCTTTCATAGTTGCATTGTGATGTTTCCATTCTGTCAGCCTTGCAAAACTGCAAATAACAATCTCTCTCTCTCTCTCTCTCTCTCTCTCTCTATATATATATATAATGCAATGAGACACAGGGGCATCTTACTTGCCAGCTGACATACAAAAGGAGGAAAAGAAAGGTTTTGTGATCATTTTCTTTCACAAATCACAGCCTACTACCATTTGAATCAAAGGAGCTGAAAGAAATTAGCCACTAGAGGGAGAGATCACCGCAAACATTTACTTAGTTCTGTTAGCATCCAGATGGCGGCAGTGGTGCATAGAAGGCACATTTTGAATGCAAGAGTGGAGAATTTTAACGACAAAAAGTCACTTGGGACAGATTTAACAAAGTTTCAAACCTAGTACTAGCTTAATAACATCAATTACAAAAGTGAAAAGAAGGGTTCACACTTCACAATGAGAGTTGGTTTGGGGATTGGGGGGTGGATTTCAAACTTGGAGTCTGTAGGCTGAAAAGATAGATTTAGAGAAGGATGCACATAATTTGTTATCACACAGTGATAAGTTGAACTAACTTCTCAAGCTGAAAGGCATTGTGTCAGATGACATGAAAGTTCTTTCTGTGGTGTTTGATGTGGATTGTCTCATTTCAGACAAGCAAGAAATTACTTGACATTGCAGCTGTGAATATAATACACAAACTCAGCTCAGAATGAAGCAGTATAAGTGGATGTCAATCATTTAAAATTAATATACAGAATTATAGAAAAGCCAACATCTTCTAAGTAAGGATTGTCATATTTAATCGACAGAGGTATTTGCACACTGTGGATTGTGGAGTTCCCCTTTGACCTCTAGGCATTTTCACTTTATCACTACTTTTCAAATAGACATATAATTTTAACATAGTTGTGGTATGTGTGTCTATCTGTCAGTCAGTCAGTTTGTCTATCACCCAATTGCAAATCTGCTGCCTTTTCTCTTGATTGCTACTGTCAATTGCACACAATTCCTAATGTCATAAAAAGTTGTGATACTGTTAGATTAAAAAATGCTTAAATTCAGGAAATCTTAACTGTAGACTAGGCATGCCCATAAAATCCCAGCTCTTGGTTATACCAGTCAAACGATCCTCAAACCTTAACCCATTAATTGCCATTGTTTGATTTATTTTGCCCAAAAGCAAAGGATTTTTTTTCCCTATCCTTGACTTGCTGTCAAGCTGCTGATTGCTCATTGGGGCAGGGATTTGGACTTGGGCAGTGACACTGGAGGAGAAGAATTTTAACACCCCTCCCACCCACATATTTTGCCCCAGAAATAAATTTCTGTCCCAAGCTGCTGTTTCCCCTGGGAAGAACACACAAGGTGGAGGTAGGGATGCACACATCAGGCAGGGGATCAGAACCATGACCCCAGTCTAAACTACCTTTTCTGGCAACTGTTATTAGCACTTCTCAGTGGCGTAGCATGGGTTGTCAGCACCCGGGGCAAGGCAAGTAATTTGCGCCCCCTAACCCGTGGATTTGCGCCCCCTAACCCGTGGATTTGCACCCCTAACCCTAACCCCCAGGTGTTGCGCCCGGTGCAGCCGGCCCCCCCTGCACCCCCACGCTACGCCACTGGCACTTCTAATTGATTTTATTTTTAAGTAGAAATCTGATTGTGGAACTCCCAATGTCATGTCCAATTTGGTCCCAAGAAACAGAACATATTCACATATTGTATTTGTTGGGCTTTTATTTCGTTGGTTAAACAGCAACAACAACTATTGAGGAGAGTACCCATTGATTATTGGTGTTTTGGGGTGCATGTATATACTTTTTCTGTAGTTGAGGTTGCAAAATAATAGCCTTTTCTTTCACGAGATCATTCTGTCATTTTATTTCCATGCAAAAACCAAAAGGGAACAAAAGAAACAAAATTCAATAGCAAATACGACGTCAGCTTTTCATTCTTTTTCGTTTCTGCATGGCTATGAGGAATGATTGCCTCTGCCCCTCAAGTATCTAAATTCCATAGAATCAACAAGCAAATATGAAAAGCCTAAGGAATATGCTTACACTAATTTAAGAATTTGGGAATTAGGACATTTTTAGCACTAAGTGTTTAGTGAATTTAGCAAATTTCTAGCCAATTGCCTTCAACACTTCCAATCCTTCTCCCTCCAAAGACTGCATTTTTATTTATCTATTTTCAAAGACCAAAATAGGTTGCTGAAAAAGCCCCCCCTGGCTTTCAAACAGCATAAGAACACAAGACAAGGTATCTGGATCAGGCCAATGGCTCATCTAGTCCAGAATCCTATTCTCACAGTGGTTGACCAGATGCCTGTGATTCTCTGCAACTGGTTTTGAGAGGCATACTGCTTTTGACAGTGGAGGTAGATAGAATCACAGAACTGTAGAGTTGGAAGGGACGCTAAGGATCATCTAGTCCAACCCCCTGCAATGCAGGAATATGCAGTTGTCCCATATGGGGATCAAACCTGCAACCTTGGTGTTATCAAGGCTATGTCAGAGCACACCATTTTACAGGCACTAGCTCCAGTATAATAATGTTTCCTGGACTCTTTAATACATGCATCCAAAATTTAATGACCTACTTAAGCAGGGGGGAAATAAAGAAACTGAAAATAAAGGAAACTTTTGAGATTTTCATCTTTTACACACCCACTTGGAAACATGTTGCATTTTCTGAACATTGTGTAGGCTACTGCAAATGGTTGGCGTTACACATACATAATGTACTTCAACATTGTTTTAGTTATTTTTATCAAAATAATTGTTGGCAATTTTTTTTTGAGAAGCAGCATATTTAATCTGGATGGACAAAATTAGCATGAAATCTCTCACTCTTTAATGTCACTAGTAGAACATAGCTATTTTTTAAAAGGGGAAAGAAAATGAAATGTAGTGAAACAACTTTCTCGGGTGCCTGCCATTTTTAGAGCAACCTCAGGTTTGTTTGCCTTTAATAGAAATAAGAACAGCAATAATAATAATAATAATAATAATAATAATAATAATAATAATAATACAGGTGATAGCTATAAGTGCAGTTTGTTGCAGCCTAGATCTGTTTGTGCTATCAAACGATGGACATAGAAAAACTGAACTGTAATTTATAGAGGTTAGAGGATGCTATTTGAAAATTTTTGCAATGTCGGAAAAGGTTGCTCATTTGGGGGGGGCTGAAGAAAGAAAGAGAGAGAGAGAGAGAGAGAGAGGAGGAGGAGGAGGAGGAGGAGGAGGAGAAGAAGAAGAAGAAGAAGAAGAAGAAGAGGAGGAGGAGGAGTTTGGATTTGATATCCCGCTTTATCACTACCTGAAGGAGTCTCAAAGCGGCTAACATTCTCTTTTCCCTTCCTCCCCCACAACAAACACTCTGTGAGGTAAGTGGGGCTGGGAGACTTCAGAGAAGTGTGACTAGCCCAAGGTCACCCAGCAGCTGCATGTGGAGGAGCGGAGACACGAACCTGCTTCCCCAGATTACGAATCTACCACTCTTAACCACTACACCACACTGGCTCTCACTGGAGCACTTCCTCTTTCTCTCTCTCGTTGGATGGTACCCACACTGGCCAAAAGATTCCTTTCATAGATGTGGTGCAGAAACATAAGCCTTTTTGTACTCCCACTCACCAGGCAATGTATGTAATGTGTCCTAAAGCAGAGAGTTTGAAGGAATTTGTCATAACATAGGAGCCACACCATGTTACATTATTTGTAAGGAATGCAATGTGGAAAGGGCCATAGCTCAGAGGCAGAACATATGCTTTGTCTACAAATGATCCCAAATGGAATCCCTTGCATCTTCAAGAAGGGTTGAGAAAGACACCATCTGAGACCCTAGAAAGCCGCTGCTAGATGGACCAATGAGTGCATTATAGGAATAGATTTGTGAGCACACAGTCTACCATAGACCTCAGCCTGACCCAGCCACTGCATATCAAAAACACATGCCTCTCTTTTCTCCAGTAACAAGTGTTGCCTGAAACAATTCCCCTTGCATATGACCCTTCTAATGTCATTTGGTCATTAGCAGCCAAACTGTGTGTTGGACACCAGCCTTTGTGTCTTATGATGCAGATGACTCTGGATTGCTGTACAGCACATAATAATATGTGAACTATAGCAGTAGTTATCTTATATTGCCCTCTGTTGTATTCCCGAGCTCTTTGCATGCATGTCACTCTTTAGAAAAGATAAAATATGAAGGCCGGATCTTCTAAAAGTTAACTTTTGTGCCCTAAGGCAGAGTATTTGTACCATTACTCATCTATTAAGAAATATAGCAACTATGCAAAGGTGTATTTGCCTCAGTATTAGCTTACAGATGGATTTCGACATCCGGATTTGGGGATCAATATTTGAATAGGGATGTAAAAATTCAGAAATAAAAACTTATGGTTTAGAAGACAAAGCCTGTATCTACTTATGCAAATATTCATTTCAACTGTAGTAATTGGGATATGCAAATAGGCAATCAAATTGATACAGACTTATCTGAGTTTAGGGATGGGTGAAACTGCAAAATATGATATACTATTTCTCCAACAGTTGTTTTCCTGCATCATTTTATGCAGTGCTTTTTTTCTGGGGGGACGCATACCCCTAAACATAGGTTTGGCCTCATTGAGGGGCAGTATTTCAATACAAGTAGGAAAATGAGAGTACCCTTAAACATTTTTATTAGAAAAAAGCACTGATTTTATGACATATTGATAACATTTAAAGGATTTCTTTTTAAAATAAAAGTTACACGAACAATGTTTTCTCTATTTAAAAAACAAAACAAAAATCACCAAATTGCTTGGTTTTCCAAATCCAATGAAAAAGCTAAATTGAGCAAAACATGCATTTGATTTTAAAATGGCTGCCTTACAGATTTCTAGAATACTTTTACAACATTCATAAATGAATCATTCCACACTAAGAAGGTGGTTTTTCTTTTTGGATCAGCTAAACCCACTGTGCGAAATTTCCTAAGCCTTCAAGGTCCCCCACATTGTCACATGCAGGAAATTATTACAGTACATTCAATATTTGCAGTAACCATTGATTGGTAATTAAAAAGCTATCAGAAGCCTGTCTAATAATCTATTAAAGATGTTGCATGTTCCCCAAACTATCTCTGTTGGTACATCAAATGTTCCTTTTAAGGCACGTGCTAACAGAAGAGGAATACAGTGGTACCTCGGGTTACAGACACTTCAGATTACAGACGCTTCAGGTTACAGACTCCACTAACCCAGAAATACTACCTCGGGTTAAGAACTTTGCTTCAGGATGAGAACAGAAATCGCACGACGATGGCATGGGGGCAGCGGGAGGCACCATTGGCTAAAGTGGTACCTCAGGTTAAGAACAGTTTCAGGTTAAGAACGGACCTCCAGAACGAATTAAGTTCTTAACCTGAGGTACCACTGTATAGAAGTATGAGAAGTATGTAAGAATTCGTTCAAACTTGTAATAGTGGAGAGATGTTTACTATTGCCACTCTTGGAGCTCCATCTCATATCACCATCACAGTGTAGGAGCTGCTGCAGCATGGCTCCATCTCACACTGCAACATAAATGTCAGTAGGAACATGTGAACACAGGAAACTGGTTTCTCCTAAATCAGATGACTGGTCCGCCTACCTCAGTATTGTCTACTGTAACTCACAGTGGTTCTCTAGGTTTTCAGGCAGGAAACAAACTCAGCCCCACCTGGAGATTCCAGGGATTGAACCTGGGACTTTTTGTATGCAAGGCAAATTCTCTACCTCTGAGCTACAACCCTTCCCCGGTAGCTTTGAGGGCCATTCCCTGCCTCCTCCCCCATCAGTGCCATGCCTCCCAGAAGCTAGAGCAGCCATGTTTTGGGACAGAGCCACATTGTGATGAACACACTCTATGAGGTTTTGAACCTCGTTGAAGGAGCCCTGGCAGATCCTTTACCAGAGCATGCCATGTCTGGTGTGGGTTATCCTTCTTTAAGCCTTCCAAGCATGCTATGCCTAGCATAGTTACACCACACTATGTTGAGGACCAGCAGGGAGGAAGAAGAGGTTCCACCATAGTAGTATGGAACCCAACAACAAGTAGTCCAGTTTCAGGAAGTTTTTTTTACATTTGATGACTTCTTATGTTTTCACATTTCCTGGAAGCCGCCAAGAGTGGCTTGGGAAACCCAGCCAGATGGACAGGGTATAAATAATAAAATTATAATTAACAGCTGAAGGAGTACAGGATCCCCACCCTTACTTTAGAGAATGCCTAAGTGGCTGCACTCCCAGTAGGAAGAACTCTCCGCATGCATCTGTAGGTGTGTAGGAGGGGAAAGCTGCAACCCAACACCCACTTACTTGGGAGTAAGCCCTCTTCTCAGCTGCATTGCTGAGAATAAATGTATAGGCTCGCACTGTAAACCTTCTCAAACCAATTATCATAAAAAGAATAATGAGGGAAGCTTGTAGACTTCGACCTTTATGAATTCTGGTAAGAGCCGATGTGATCCATACCTCCAGGACTAATATGTAGATTGGAGTATAATTATACACCAGCTTTCACGTTTCTCAAATGTTTGAGCCATTGTAACACTGAGTTTTGGGGGTGAAAAGTAATTGAGAAATGCATAGAGGTGAGAAAACATAAAGCAAAAAAATTCTGATGATGGACATTGTGTGCAGGGTTGGCCAAGACGTTTGGGTGCCTGAAGGACAAGTTGTCTCTCCCCAACCCACATTCTAAGTACAGTGCTACCTCGGGTTACAGACGCTTCAGGTTACAGACACTTCAGGTTACAGACTCACTAACCCAGAAATAATACCTCGGGTTAAGAACTTTGCTTCAGGATGAGAACAGAAATTGTGCAGCGGCAGCGGGAGGCTAAAGTGGTACCTCAGGTTAAGAACAGTTTCAGGTTAAGAACGGACCTCCAGAACGAATTAAGTTCTTAACCAGAGGTTTTGTTGTCGTTTAGTCATTTAGTCGTGTCTGACTCTTCCTGACCCCATGGACCAGAGCATGCCAGGCACTCCTGTCTTCCACTGCCTCCCGCAGTTTGGTCAAACTCATGCTGGTAGCTTCGAGAACACTGTCCAACCATCTCGTCCTCTGTCGTCTCCTTCTCCTTGTGCCCTCCATCTTTCCCAACATCAGGGTCTTTTCCAGGGAGTCTTCTCTTCTCATGAGGTGGCCAAAGTATTGGAGCCTCAGCTTCAGGATCTGTCCTTCCAGTGAGCACTCAGGGCTGATTTCCTTCAGAATGGATAGGTTTGATCTTCTTGCAGTCCATGGGACTCTCAAGAGTCACCTCCAGCACCATAATTCAAAAGCATCAATTCTTCGGCAATCAGCATTCTTTATTGTCCAGCTCTCACTTCCATATATCACTACTGGGAAAACCATAGCTTTCACTATACGGACCTTTGTTGGCAAGGTGATGTCTCTGCTTTTTAGGATGCTGTCTAGGTTTGTCATTGCTTTTCTCCCAAGAAGCAGGCGTCTTTTAATTTCATGGCTGCTGTCACCAACTGCAGTGATCATGGAGCCCAAGAAAGTGAAATCTCTCACTGCCTCTCTCGCTGTCTCTTCCCCTTCTATTTGCCCAGGAGGTGATGGGCCCAGTGGCCATGATCTTCGTTTTTTTGATGTTGAGCTTCAGACCATATTTTGCACTCTCCTCTTTTACCCTCATTAAAAGGTTCTTTAATTCCTCCTCACTTTCTGCCATCAAGGTTGTGTCATCTGCATATCTGAGGTTGTTGATATTTCTTCCAGCAATCTTAATTCCGGCTTGGGATTCATCCAGCCCACCTTTCACATGATGAATTCTGCATATAAGTTAAATAAGCAGGGAGACAATATACAGCCTTGTCGTACTCCTTTCCCAATTAACCAGAGGTACCACTGTATGAATCTAACAAGATAGGCAATTGAATTATTTCAACAGCAAAGATGAGACACCAACGTGTCATACCTAAGAGCAGGCAGCCGGCTTAGAAGACCCCAGAGGAATGACTGGGTCACTCCAATGCTGGGGGGGGGTCACTTCCACCCCCAGCATTGGTCACCTGAATCAGCTGCCTCAGTCTGCCAAATCCTGATCTTGTGGATTTCCCCTGGAGGAATGACTCATTGTGCTTGCTGCCTTAGCTTAATAGCAGTGACTGCCAGGTATCACTCAGTCTCCTAAGAATATGCTTGGGTCAATGATGCTATTATATGATGCAGTGATTAATGATGCTTATTCCCCACAACCACCTTTCCCCTCTCTGATTCTTTTTGTACTCACAGAAGTGGTTTTTCTTCCTTTCCATTTCCCCCATTTATACACAAATCATTCACTTGGTAATTATTATTTTTTTATCAAACCTTTTATTGGCATCACATACAAACATCCATAGCAAATCAATACAGAATTCCCGCCTTCCCAGTGACACAAAACATTTGTCAAATGAAAGAGGCAAAGCAAAGCTTTTTGATCAAGTAAAGTAATCTAGGTTCTAGGCCCATTGTCTCCAATTTGGACCATAACAGCCCCCTTTCGACAGTATCAAAAGCAGCCTTGATATCAAGGCCACATAAAAACATTCTTTATGAAGTCGTCTGTACTTAGTGGCTAAATGAGATAACACCAAACAGTTGCATAAAGTAGATTTCCCTGGCCTGAACCCTGCCTGCTCTGGACCTATGATGTTATTGTCATCAAGCCAAGTAGTTAGTTTATTTAACAGATGTTTAGCATACAATTTCCCGATGTTTGACAGTAGACTTATTGGCCGATAATTGGATGGCAGCTTTTTGTCACCCTTTTTAAAGATAATTATAGATGGCTGCCGTGAGTTAGGTATGATACCAGATCTATCTATCATAGTGAATAGTTCCGTTAGTATCGGAGCCCACCACTCTGGCTTGGCTTTGATCAGTTCAGATGGTATAGCATCAGGGTCAGCAGCCTTTCCTGCTTTCATCTGGTCAATTAAAGTTATAACTTTGGTGATGGAGACAGGGGGCCACTCATCCGCGAAAGTGAAAGTGGTATGGTCTTGACTATCAGGTGGAATACAGTCATCGAAGAAAACTGCCTTAAAATACTCTACCCATGACAAAGATGGAATCAATGCCAGCGAATCATCCTGTGTCTGTGGGGAGTCTGCTACAGCCTTCCCAAATTTCTTACGATCTTTCATTAGGATGGCTGAGAGTCGTGTATCCCAACATGCCTGATTATATCTTATCTGGCTGAGCTGGATAGTTTCCCTAAGTTTTTGAGATCTGGAGAAGTAAACAGGCAATCAAGAGCTGCCCGTCTCTCTGAACTCTCTATAGATTCTCCTAACCTCGGTTTTAATTGCTATGGTTTCTTTGTTAGTCCAATCGCCAATCCCCCTCTTCTTAGGTGGCCTGTGTGAGTATAAATGGGACAGTTCAGCTGTTAAAGTGTCAATAAGTTCCTCAAACCGAGAGACTCCAACAACAGGCGAAAGTTCACCTTTCTCTACACTTGGTAATTGAGGTAAGATGATGATGATGATGGTGGTGGTGGTGGTGATTTGCATCATTTTATAATGATAGGTGGCCAAGCAGGATCTCCATGTGACTGTTAGAAGTCACTCTGCTTTTATAAGGCTTTCAAAGTAACAATGGAAGAAATTTCATTTATGGAGTGAGAAAGATTCCTGGACACTTAACTTTATAGTAGTGAGGTAGCTACGCTAAAACCCATCAAAATAATTGGGCTTAGTATTCAGATAGCTGCATGTAAAAAAGAAAAGATGCATTTTAAGCAGCCTAATGCAAACTGCCACAAGCAAAACTTTTAAAAGGGGAAAGCACACACAGTGAATTGAGGGTTCCCCTTAATTCTGGTTGCCGAATGAAATGGTTTCAACAATGCCATATGGTGGTTACAAATGCACAGCCTAATCACATTTTTATTTAAGTTAAATATTTGGATTTGGGTCCATTTAGTCAATGGAACCAACTCAGTCTAAAAAATAATAAACATTTTGGTCTACGTGGTTTGTGGATTGTAAATGTTCATCTACGATTTTAAGAAAGCATTTGGTCATTAAGTCCCATTGATTTAAGAGATGAAGGAATCAATGAGACTTATTTCCAAGTGTATTAGAACAAAAATGGTATTCTATTTAGTTGTGAGGTTCGCACAGTAGTTTATTAATGGTTTGTACTTCTTCATTTCTAGGAACTCACCCAAGCCTGCTGTCACACACAGACCCCATCTTGTTTCTCAGCCTTTTTGGCTACAGTCTATCAACACTCAACTACTTGAGTTCAGAGGAAACAATGGTGATGATAGGCAGATTTCATATTAGAGTTAATGATCACTAACATTCTGTTGTACACAAGGCATTTCAAAATAGCAAAATCTCTAGTTCCCTGGGTTAATTAAAAAATATACTGGCATTTTCAAAACTTTGATTTTGACAGTTGGGCCAAATAAAGAAGTAGATGCAATAAACCATCCACAGAGCTTTGATTAATGAGATTGCTGCTATTAATAATATCACTAGTCAAATGTATATACTACTGTTCCTTCAAAGCCCAAGTTAACACGACAGACTGAATCTTTTATATTTCATATGTCAATATGTAGTAATAATGCCAGCGGATTTGGGAGTAAAATATGTCCATATAGGAAGATGCCTTGCTTTATTTGTTTAAAATTTTTAAATAAATATTTGTACAGCTCACCCTTCATCTGTACAGACAGCAGCACAGGATGCAAAACAAACAAAACCATACAATGATGATGATGACGATGATGAATAAATACCATGAGCTCTCATAAGATAAATGACTGGATTTTGAGATAAGATTATTTGGAATCACTGGCAATAAACAGGTGTTTCCCACCCACCAATGTAGGGGTGGAAAAGTGCTGATTGCCAAAATGTCTTCTTCTGTTGCTTGACTATTAAGGAAACATGACCCTGGTTTCCTTTTAACATTGAGCCACTCCCCTTGCAATTCATCACATGTTTGTGGTCACTTTCCTCTTCAGCTATTTCATTTCGTAAACGGCTTGGAAAGCTCCTGGCCACAGAGATGAAAATAAGCTCACGCTTTCTGGAAACCTAACAGAGTTGGCATTAATTTCCCAACCCAAAGTATCTTTTCCTCTTCCCAGAATCAGAATCATCAATTACAGCCCTTAGATTTCTCTCTCTCTCTCCTCTCCAGAAGGATTCCTACAGTTATCACCATTTGCAACATGGTAAGGTATGGGGAGGGGACGCGGGTGGCACTGTGGGTTAAACCACAGAGCCTAGGGCTTGCCGATCAGAAGGTCAGTGGTTCGAATCCCCGCGACGGGGTGATCTCCCATTTCTCGGTCTCTGCTCCTGCCAACCTAGCACTTCGAAAGCACATCAAAGTGCAAGTAGATAAATAGGTACCTCTCCGGCGGGAAGGTAAATGGCATTTCTGTGCGCTGCTCTGGTTCGCCAGAAGCGGCTTAGTCATGCTGGCCACATGACCCAGAAGCTGTACGCCAGCTCCTTTGATCAATATAGCGAGATGAGCGCCACAACCCCAGAGTTGGCCACTACTGGACCTAATGGTCAGGGGTCCTAATAGTCAGGTAAAGGTCCTTTACCTTTAAGGTATGGGGAGAGTTTTTCACATCCCTAAATGTGTACATGAGGCTGGTGACCTCTTTCACATGGATGCAATGGCCCCTTGTGAGAAGATAAAGTAAGGAAACTTCTTGTTCTTATTATCAGAAGTTCAGTAGAGAGTCCTATAACTTGCAACACAGGGGGAAACAACACAGTGACAAACTATTAGCTGCAGAGGTGCCAGCTTGCTAGGGTGATGGGGGGGCAATGCCATGCGCGTGATGTCATGCATCCTGATGTCACGCACATCAGGACATTGGGAGGAGCCAGGGGCAGAGTCAAACATGGCAGCCACATGGTATCAATGGCTGGCAGCTCCTCCTTCACCTTGTCCTGGCATTGCCACTGGTGGGAGGCAGCTTCAACCCTCCTTCCCATCTGTGGCAGCAGGAGGAGGAGAAGGAGCTGGCCACTGGAGCCATGCCATGCTCGGCTCCGCACTTCACCTCCATGCTTTTGAACATTGGGGAGGCTGGCTCCCACCCCAAAAATATTGAGAGCCCCCAAAGGGCTCAGTCCTCAGGCTCCTGATTAGCTGTCATTGGCAATGTCCTGGCTTAATGAAAACATGTTTTCTGTAAAAGGAACACAGGACACTGGATGAATGAGAAGCAGGTTGAGACTCAATTTAAAACCAACCCAAAACCTGCTGCAGCACTTGTTTCAGAAGCCTTTCAGGATGAAATCATTTTGCCGTGGTGCTCTTATCAGAACAATGCTTTTAGAATGGAATGAATTTTCATTTCATGTGTTTCCTTGTAAAATGCTCAGTCCTTTCCCTCTTTAAACATGCTTATCTAGTAGTGATAAGATATGCAAATATCCCAGCAGAAATCAGTCAAATTGTGGGAAGGAAAGCGTCACCCCAAACACAAGTATTTATTTGCTTTGTAAATGAAGAGAGACATTCAGGGTAAGGGATGGTTTCAAATAAAACTCCATTCCCTTCTTTAACACTGCAATTTTAATAAACCGAACAGGTTCGTGATATATGCAAAAACAACAAAGAGACTTGTGGCACCTCAAAGACGCAAGATACATGAATCAATGTATGAGCATCTGCAGACTACAATCTACTTCATCAGATACGTGAAGTTTTACTCTGAGCTGCAAGTATATGCAGACTTCTTTGGGGTGGGGAGTTGTAAACAGTGAGCTGTCAAAAAACAACAACCCCAAAACGGCCCTGGAATAATTTTATAAGCTCCCTCAAATACTTTATTGGAGGGGCCAAATAGACCTTGGCCCCTAGGAGTTGGCTCCTACGATGAGCATTACGTTAATTGTATTGAAATAGAAGATGCAGATTCGTTGTCATCTTCAAGCTCATGAAACATTTACATTGCAACCTGTAGTGCTGGGTATGTTGCCTGTCCCTGGGTCTCTCTGTCCTCTTTTCCCCGACTGTTTTTGCATCTTCTGTTACTAAGTTATCCTTGGAGAGGGTTGGCTTTCAGAGCAGATGCCTAATGTGTCAAAATCTTCCCTTTCCTGCCATGAGTGATGTTAAAGTGTTCTGAACATGTCTCCACAGCACAGCTTCTTCCTCTCATAATCTGCTGGCTGGTATTCCGAGAGTCAGCCCAAGTTCATTAGCCTCTGACATGCAAATTACCAATCAATGTGTGTTGTGGAGCGGGGAGGGGGGAACGCAACACAGCAGAATTCTGTTTTAAAAGTACAGTGTTTTGGGGGTTTTTTAAAAAAGTTTTGAAGTTATTATAAACTAGCTAGGAAAATCAGGCTGGCCTCAACTTTTAAATTTCTCCCTGCCCTAATCTTTCAGCTGGGAAGAAAATACATAAATAACTGTTGGGCCAAATTTACTTTATTCTCCATCTCACAAAGGCAAATGTGCAAAAGAAGGTTCATGACTCCCAATATGTTTGCTTGCTTTGGTGTGAAGGGTTAAGTAAAATAATAATGATAACAATGTTGAAATTTTCTCAAGTGGATTCACATTCTTCAACTGGGATTGCCGCTAGCTTCACAGCAAGCCTAATATTCAAATCCCACATTCCACCTTGTACATAAAGAAAAGCATCCTAGTGGGATAATAATTCTTTAGCAATCAATTGATTGCACATAGTTGCTGTTTTTCCAGGTATGCGCCTCTTTAAGTAGATTGCAAAATAAGCAAATAATAGCCTTCGTACATACAGATTATGTGCATTTTCAAGAAAACATGGACACTGAGACAGTTTAGTGCTGGCTTTGGATTCACAGGCTGAGATATGGCAAATAAAATATCCCCAAATGGACAATTACTCAGGAAGGCTCTTATGAATGAGTTACAATGAGTCCACACTGCCATTAATTGTATGCACAACTACTGGAACAGACCAGACCTCAAACAGACCAGACCTGCACAATCTTTTAGGCACCAAGGCAAACACAGCCCACCAGTGGAGACTTTGTCTTTGCAGTACCACACAAGACATTTATCGAGCCTATGATGGACCTCAATCAGAGGCGCCAACTTACGAGAGTGATTGAGGGGCCAACATCACACATGTGATGTTGCACGCTCTGATATCGTGCATGTGGTGTCAGGACGTTGGGAGGAGCTGGGGTGGAGCAGAACACAGTGACCATTCAGCTTCAATGGCCAGCAGCTCCTCTTCTGCCACCTCCTGACATCACCACCGGTGGGAAACTGATTCAACCTTTCTTCCCCTCTGCAGCAGGATGAGGAGGAGCTGGCCAATGGAACCGCACCACACTTGGTTTCATGCTTCACCACTATGCCTTTTTGACATGGAGGAAGTGACCCTCATCCTAAAAATATGGGGGGGGCAAAAGTGCTTAGCCCCCAGATGCTGGCGCCCCTGACAGCAGCATATGGCTAGTGGACTCTTTTTGGCTTAGAAAATCACAAGTTGTAGAGAACTGAAACAGACCGAAATACCTCTGTCAAACTAGCTTGGTTAAATACGACCTGCTTTTGAGATTCATACAGGATGGGAGTTTTTTTGGTGAGGAAGGAGGACACAGTCAGCACCAGATCTGTGTTCCAAGAAAAAGTGATTAGGTAGGTAGGTAGGTTGCTTTATTTAATATTATAATGCCCCCTGTTATGCAGGCATCTCCAGATAGTGCACAACAAATAATACAATATTATATCAAACAAACAAACAAACAAACAAACCCCACAACCCAACTGTAATCATCAACTACAATAAATATCAAACATGCAGTCAAAAAATCCTTAAAGCTCTACAGTGGCAGTGATCAATACTCAGTAAAAGCCAAAGTGAGCGTTTTTTTTCAGCATGTGCTGAAATTGCACTAATGTTGATTATTCCTGGGGTAACACTATTCCAGGGTGTGGGTGCTATCACAGCAGAGGTTACTGGGTTTCACCTCATATCCCTTCACACTTTAATGGGGAAAAAACCCTGAGTTCTCTTGATAGCAGCTCTGATGCAATTTTGTGATTTCTATCAGAAACTGATACAAATGGAGCAAAGTAAACCTTCTATAAGGAAAACATAATATTTCCAGATATTGTGCATTCAGTTTCTTTGTTTCCTTTATTTTAAGAACTGAAGAAACCAGACTTTTATCCCAATACTTTCTTTCAGTATATTTCTTTCAGTCTATTTATTTAGCTGATGAGAATTTCTGATAGGAATCACATGATGGCATCAGAACCACTGTAAAGAGAAGTCAGGCTCTCTCTCCCCCACCCCCACCCCATTAAAGAGTGAGGGACATGAAATGAAACCCACTAGGTTTGTTTTTAATTATAAGTACCTGCATGCATGAGTAGCTGTCATAACTTCAAAGAAAATTCATGGCTGTGAAATAGGTTGCAGGAGTTTACCTTGAGGGTATGCTAATGGTGCTGCAGGGCTTGTTTTCAAGGCAAAAGGCGATTTTTTAAATCAAATTTTATTTACACTGTGTTACTTCTTATCCGAGAACAACACAGATGCTGGCACAATACCCAGTAAAAACTCAGATATCTTCAGTTTCATTTATCCAGAATTCTGAGTTATTCTGATTCTGTAGTGTAGTGATGGAAACCAGTGAACTGAAGCAGTCAATAGTAACTATGCAGGTTGGAAGTTTGATTGGGGGGGGGGAGACCAATGGTGAGCTTCAGATGACTTAATGACCCATGGTGAACGATACTGGAAGCCAGGCTTGAAAATAAAGGGCCCCAGAAAATTGTGAGCCCAGCCTTCAAAAACCCATGCACCAGTCATGTCTTATACTGCACAAGTATATGGTTCCCCACCCTGGCATAGAAGGATGGTGATGATTTTACATCTAAAGCTGTATTGTGAAAAGAGCTAGATTTCCTATCAGACTCCTGTACTTAACTGGGGAGGGACAGTATAATAGTGACAGACAGGCTCATGCAAAGCTTGTCTGAGGCCTGGGGTCTTGTTAGAATAAAGTTATAAACTCAAAAAGAAAAGAAAAGAAAAAAGCAGCTAGTCCACCTGCTGGATTAGCCTTCTGAGGCCCAGGGCAGGTATACCTGGATGTCCCACCTCTGCAAGGGCCATTGGAAGGATCCAGGGCAGCTATTCATAGTTTGTTTGTTTGTTTGTTTGTTTGTTTGTTTGTTTCATTCATTCATATATCACTCTTCCTCCAAAGAGCTTGGGGTGTGTTTGTGTTGATGAGCCATTTGTGTTGATGAGCCTTCATTCAGAACATCAACCCTTTGAGGAAGGTTAGATTGGGAGGCAAAAGAGACTGGAGCACCCAATAAGTTTCATTGTCAAGGGGCTGATAGGACGATCAGGTCATTCACAGGTCAGAGACGGAGACACGAGTCTAAGGTGCAGTTAGTCATGAAGAAGTTGGTTGAACTGGCATGCAGCCCCCCTCCTTCGCTCTATAGCCCGCTGAGTCAGGGCTCCTCCCCTGTAATCCTCTGCTATGGTGAGCAGCAGGAGCCTCTCTGTATGCCTGCGTGGGTCACTGCTCAGCAACATGTAACGTCCTTCACATTCTGAGGGTCAATGGGGCCAGAAAGCCTTCAGCAGAGAGGCTGTCCTGTTGGTGGTGTGGGAAAGATGCAGAGTCTGGCTCCTCTCTGTCTTCTCTGTCAGAGCCTGCATCCAAACTGGAAACCACACCACCTTGCTCCGAGCTGAGCCACATACCTGCTGCTGCCTTTCTGTGATCCCTCATGCTTCCTGCTTCTAGGACTTCCCAGCTTGTCCCCTCCTCTGAGGTGTGGCCGGTATCCCACCACCAGGATCTGGGATCTAAGTCGTCATCTTCTGTGCCCTCTTGGGGGGCCGTCTTGGGTGAGTAGCTCTTCCCACTCTTCCTCATCCAGCCAGTCCCTGACATTCATGATTGTATCAGATTGAACCTAGATTTCCCCACCCGCAGTCTGACATGCTAATCCAAGAATGTATACCCTTTCTTGACCTGATGGCCACAGGCAACCTTGGCAAATCTTCCAGTTAGTCAGTAATGATGGGATGTGGCGCGTCCCCAGTTCCCTATCCCTGGTTCCCTATCCCTGCTGTTGACCCAACAACCAAGAAGTGATCGTTAAAAATACAGCAACGCTGTTCTACAGAACTGTTCCTTGCACCACACCATTCAATGGTGCAGCATGCTACAATTCAGTTTCACTTGGCATCAGAGTAGAGGGTAATTTCCTCCATATCAATTAATTCTGTCATGGGCTGAATTCTCCCCCACAGGTACATTTTGCATGCCAGGGTTTTTCACCTGCATGCACATGATTAGAACTGATCAGCATCTGGACATTGTTACTTAAAAGGGAATGAAACAGATCTGTTGCAGATGTTTTCATTTAACATTTGAGAACCTTCTGTGGGACTAGAAGATTTAATTTTCTGGTCATCTGTCTTTTTAATAATGAGTATGTTACATTACTGAATATATTCTGCCTCCTGTACTACTGCTCCTGGAAGAGACACACAAATAAAATGGAGATTTAAATGAGTCCGGGATGTCTGCCATTGCTCAAAACAAATGGACAGTAGGCAAATTCAAAAGGTTCTCAAAATATTTGGAAAATTAAAAAAGAAAGTATATATTATGATTAGAGTACATTTATTAAGGGCAAATCAAGACAATTTTTATGTTCAAGTAGCTTTGCTTCTATTTCAGGGTCAAAACACAGCCTATGATGCAGCTAGAATAATAGATATTGATCCTGAGACTGGAGAAGGTGCCAGTTAAAACTGCAAAGCAAATTAAGTGTGTAAGGAACTGTTGCTCTAAGGAAACATTTTATTTACTTCCCTGGTTTGGGGCGATCTGAAAGGAAGTGTAGAAATGTACGGCAAATCACAGGGCATTTTTTTCTTTTAGGTTTTAGGTTGCTCTTCCAACCATTCTGTCCGTGAAAACATTTGAGCTTGTCCTTTGAATTTTGCTCTCACCGTGAAACGTCCTCAAAGCATCAAGCTAGAGCCTAGATGGTGGACACTAGGTTGGCTTAGAAGATTCAAGGGGGAAAGTCGTGATGGTAGGGCTGTTGCCACCATCTGCTACCTAAGGCAGCTCCTCACTTCGAAAAATGATAGAACTGAACCTGCCAATGACTGACTCATGCCATGTGGAATACGGCTGTGCACAGAATCCGGCCTAAGCATCAAGAACCAATTCAGGACTAAGATCCAGGTCAGGTTGCCCCTGGATCATTGAATCAGGGTGATCCAAAATGCTGGACTTGGACCTTGGATTGGATCTGGGATCCATAGCCCTAATAATCATTGTTGAGATTTTGATGATGTGCAAAATTCACATCTTAAAATTCAATAATGAATTTAATAGGAATTCTAATCCTAGAAAGTTTTATTGGCATGTCTCCTTGCAGTATCTGCAAAAGCATAATGAGCTGCTTTCCTATAATCTGCAGGCTGTTTCACTCAGAGCAGAACATGGGTTAACTACTCAGAATTTGAGGGCTGACTGCCACATGAACTTACTCCATGGACAAGCATTTTGCTTGAGGTGATGTGAAGTTCTAGCAGTGGTATTTGACCTGCAGTGGTTCACATTGCCAGCTGGTCTTCTTCCATCAAACGATGAGCATGCATATGTGCCCATATGAGCATATCAGCATGCATATGAGCCCAGGTTTTCTGCTGTTTTGATGGCACATTTTAGACACTCAACATGCCGACACAACAAGCGCGGGGAATTTAACGACATATGTGAAATATTCATTTCGTTGTACAATGGCAAGATCCAGATAATCCACTCAGAATTCTCTTAAGTGGGTTTCCAGGGAATATTTTTAATGCTGCAAAATCAGTGTTCTTAATTGCTGTTCTGGAGCAGAGTCAGATTCAGGGCAGCGTGACCGGTTCTGCCACATTGGGTGCTGAGTCTAAAGGGTGCCACAGGGCATCACAACTATGATGTAGTGAATTGAGCAAAACAGAAGGCTGGTGGAGGGCTGGGATGGCATCCAAATTTTGGCCTCATACAGGGTGCTGATGAAATTTGAAAGACCAAAGTCTTCCCTTGCCTGGAGACACCACAGATCTGCATTGTACCAAGTATGCTCTGTGCAGATTCACATTAGAAGTCCTTCCTAACTTAGCTAGAGCCACTGCTGTGAATCTCAATCAGGCACACATCATTTTAAAGCCATCAGATGCCTTCCCATTCTGCCTAACAACCCATGAAGAACCTATTCTGAAACACCTTTGGAAAAGCAATCTTGATTAAAAATCTCTTACACATTTGGAAAAGAATTTCACAAGCCCTCACAAAGGACTCTGCCAGAAAAGTCCCAGCTCCCCTCTACCCTTACGTTTGAATTGCTACTAATAATAGGAACATCTCCCTTTTATAATTTTGAATATAAAAGCCATTTGCCGAGTAGGTATCAGTGGAACAATGCTGAAAGAAACAGAGTAGCATGCATAATCTAGCAGGCCATGTGATGTACATTACCTCTCCCTGGGTAATTCGTACATCTTGATTTAAATTAAAGTGACGGGCCTGACTATTATAGAGTCTTAGGCCTACTGGTTCCTTAATATAATGTGCCCATGACAATGTTGCAGCAAATTGCATAGCTCGGCATATTCAAGTTATGGACCTCAGATCAAATTCAATTTCCTCTGAAGGAAACAAGGTTTGTATTGGCGGAACAGTTTGAGGTTACAGGGCAAAACTAGAGTTGAAGCCAGCCTTTCCCAACCTTGGGTCTTTAGATGTTCCTGGACTCTGCAGATGTTTCTGGACTACAAACATCTGGTAGTCCCAACTAGCACAGCCATCCCTGACTGTTGGCTGTGCTGGTTGACTCTACCAGAGGTTGGAGTCCAGAAACATCTGCAGAGCCGCAGATTTGGGAAGGCCGATCTGAGCCAATGGTACGGTCAGGAGGGGTCAAAAATTAATAGTCCACAGCTATGATGGATACTTTGTTATCAGTGAAACTTGGTGGTTTTGCAGTTCTCCATTTTAAATGCCTCTCAACATGTTCATACCAATCCTTACCCATTTCTCTCTTTGTAGATCTCTTTACCCTACTTGCAAACAAGATTAAGTGGAATGGGAGAAATACAGTGACAAATGTCTCAGGATTTCAATTTTTAAGGCTGTAGTTTGGTTACATGGAAGTAGGCTGGATGGCTCTATTAATTTCAGTTTCTCTTTTTCTCATTTCCCCGTTCTTAAGTTCACTTGTCCACATTTCCATGTTAGTCGGCTTAAAAAGAAAAAAAAGTCCTCGTGAAAATTCATGAGCATTTTAACATTTTCCCCCAATAGACACATCTGTATGCAATTTTGCCTAATACAAACAAAACTATTTTACCTGACATAATGCATGTTGACGGGCTATTTTCACAAATATATGAATACCTATATGCTATTTTCACTCAGATATCCACATGTTACCCTATTATATGCATTTTTGTACTAAATTCTTGGCTGAAGAACTGCATTGAAAAGGTCAGAGAAGCTCAAATTTCAAAGAATGGCTGCATTTTGATTCCTTGGAAAGTGTGAAATAGGTAAGTTTGCTTTTAAATGCGAACCAAATCAAATTTCTTCCCCATTCCTGGCCCAGAAGTCATGACTTCTCAGCCACAACAAGAACAAAAATTTCTTGGATGGAAATTCAGACTGGCATTCTGAATAAGTTTTCTTAACGGGGCTGAGTCAAATATTTATTTTATATTATTGGGGGGCGGGGGGTTGCATACAGAAGGAGATGGGCTGTGTTGCATTTTTTTTATAAGTATAAACTAACATTCCCACTGTATTAAGTCATACCTTTCTACCGTATTTGACATAACAGAATGATGATGATGATTACTGTTTTTGTTTTGTCTCTCTGATTGTCAACAAACAAAAAATTCCAGAGGACTGGCAGAGTATCATTATGGCTACTTCCAAACAGAAAAGACTCTTTCTGAAAATGAATCACTGCAAATTTCCACTGAACTAATTTGGCAGGATGCTCCCCTAGAAAAGAACCCCAGAATCTAGATGGCGGGGGGAGGGGACAGGATATCATACATATGCAGCTGAAAAGCATGAATTATTCAGCCACATCATGAATATGTATTTGGGGATTTAAAAATATGTATTATTAACCAAGCAAATGCAGATCTGATGATTAATGAGCAAAGTGGATCAAAACCCAGTTCCCTGTACAATAAATGCCAGCCTGATGGGGAGACAGATAAACTGTGTTTAAAAGTAAATATTATTAACTGAGGAAGCTGTAGCTACACCCAAGCTATTTTTAAGCATCAGTAACTTGGGAATTGGAATTTGCTTTTTAATCGTTCAACATATCTGATCCATATTTTCTATTACTCTTCTGCAATAGCCCATTTTAAACAAGACAATTGTATACATAAGGGCAATCCATCTGAAACTTCTGTAGCCTGATAATGTGAAAAATGGAAAGGCGATTTCTTTGACATTTTAATAAATCTCTCCTGGGGTTGTGATTGTGGGTATTTATGTACTTTCATTGATGGGCTAGATAGTAAGAAAAAAATTCCCCTTGTTTTCGATTTCAAAGGTGAAATATTCACATTACTCATTAATAACTAAATTGTAGGTGTGCATGGAAGACCAATGGGGCCAATCCTACCATTGGGTAGCGTGAGATGGTCATGTTAAGATGCCATAAAAAAAATAGCAAATTATATATATATATATATATATATATATATATATATATATATATATATATATAATTGATATGATTGTAAGTTTCCTGCTAGGGAGAGAGGGTCTTGTGGGATCTTCTGCCTCAGGTGTAAAAATAATGCAGCTGGGGTTAGGAGGATGCACTTGACTGAGGAAGGCACAATATGTTCTTTTAATGTAATTTCAAAAAACAACAGAAACATGTAATTTGGTGTGAATGAGTGCGGGGCTATTTAATTTGTACGCTTTATGCATTTGGGCATGTTAAATCAACACTCATCCTCTGCACACTCCCTGTGCTTGGTTTCTGCTTGTGGACTTCCCATGGGCATCAGGTTGGCCACTGTGTGAACAAAGTGCTGTTCCAGAAGGGCCAATAGTCTGATCCGGTGGTGCTATTCTTATGCTCTTACACATAGGAGAACATCCCATGGAACTCTGTGGGGGTTACGTATGAGTAACATACATGTAAGTCTGGATTGCAAATGCTTATGCATCTCTTTTGACCTCTCATCTAACAAAGGGGACATGGAGAGAAGGACTTAGGCAGAGGGGGAAACCAAATATAAGGCAGGGGGTTGGACCACATGATACTCGTGGTCCCTTCCAACTCTACAGTTGCATGACTCTAAGTTTAGAGTATTTAGGAAGTGGGAGAAAGGGATGCAAATAGCAGGCTGAATAGCAGGTACAGGCTGAAAGGGGATGCAGGTGACACTGTGGGTTAAACCACAGAGCCTAGGACTTGCCGATCAGAAGGTCGGCAATTCGAATCCCTGCGACGGGGTGAGCTCCTGTTGCTCGGTCCCAGCTCCTGCCAACCTAGCAGTTCGAAAGCACATCAAAGTGCAAGTAGATAAATAGGTACCGCTCCGGTGGGAAGGTAAATGGCATTTCTGTGCGCTGCTCTGGTTTGCCAGAAGCGGCTTAGTCATGCTGGCCACATGACCCAGAAGCTGTACGCCGGCTCCCTCAGCCAATAAAGTGAGATGAGCGCCACAACCCCAAAGTCGGCCACGACTGGACCTAATGGTCAGGGGTCCCTTTACCTTTACGGGCTGAAAGAGTTGCGGTGCTAGCCAAGTTTATCATTATGCTTGCCTGGCACACTTTTAATATATTTCAGTTCCATTCAGGAACTAAGGAAGAGAAAACATCGTTCGTTCTAGTTCCAATGTGCAGAGATGAGTGCTGTTACATATATAGCTAAAATGGAACCACACACACACATACATCAGGAAAGCATCAGCAAGTTTTGGGGGTCCCCAAGACTTGCAAAAGTACAAAATAAACTCTTCTGGGGATACCTCTGAAACAGATAAGCTCAGAGCATGCTCAGTGACAATGGGACGTTGACTGGTTGTTGGGGCAGGAGATCGAATAACTGGGTGGGAGGGATAACTGAGCAGGAGAACTCCATGCTGTAACGTTTTGTTTCAGCTTGCCCTGGTTACGTACATAACTGTGTATATACCCTTCCACTCCTTCTGCCTGCCCCCACTGGCCTTTGGATAAATGAGGCAAACCCTTACACCTTTTCAAAACGAAAATGAGAATAGACACTCCTGGATCAACTCAGACAACTGTTTGGAGGAAGATTCCATTTTGCTGCTAAAGAAAAGGACCAAGTGTGTTTAATGGTAATGTAATTGTGCCTAGTAATATATTAATCCCTCACTGATTGTAATTTCCTTGATTAAGTTTTAGCACTCAGGCAATTCTTTCATAGCAGATCCACTATTTACTTAATGAATAATACATTCTCTTGTAAAATATATCTTCTGTGTCACACCTTCGCCCAATAGAAAGGTTAATGCAGCATTTTATAATGCCGAGACTGTGGCAGAAAGAAGAGGGGGGAGGGGGGAGGGAAGCTCTTCCAGCAAGCAGAAATGTCAACACATCTCTAATAAGACACAAAATGAAGTGTTATCAACTGCTGACTAGTAAGGAAGATTTTCTGAATTAATCACTAAGACAAACAACAGCACTGGGCAGATTAAAAAAAAAATAACTTAATGAAACTTTCATTACAGAACTTTTCCAAGTGTGAGTTCTTTTTGCAACATTCTCAGTGGGGCCTGGGTTAAGCTAAAATGGCCTCATAAAATTCTCCATGGTGTTTGTTTCTTGGAAAAAATGGCAGCAGTGGTTGTAGAAGCAACCCCAACATTCCCTGGTGGGAGGTGGGATTTCCTAATACAGTAGTATGGATGGGAGCACACACAGAGAGAAAACTCTCAGGAACCTATTCTCAGATATTTCAACTCACCTGATGTTGCATAAAACTCTGCTGCTATTAGTTCATATCGTTGGGTAAAGGGAGCAATGGGCTAAGAAAGGAGGGCTGGAAGGAGCAGGGGTGAAGTCCATTGCTTCCTTCAACAATATTAAAATTTTACTGGGTTGAATCCACAGTTGTCCTTAATATTCCCCTGCAAGAACTGCTGGGAGAGAAATTCTATAGAGTATTCTTTTGGGGGGGGAGGGTATAGAGTTTTGTAATTGGGTGGGGGACACCTGAAAATAGTAAATTCTCTGAGAATTTCTCAGAATATTCTTCCCTGAGAATTTCAGCTCACCCTTCCTGATTAAAACCTTCATAGGATATTTTAACAGAAATGAACAACAAAGTTAATAAGGCTTCCTGAGTGAAGCAAAATTATATGGGAGTGCCAGTCTTGCTATTTTCTTGTAAGAAGCCTGTAACGAGAACATTTTTTAAAATAAGATAATACTAATCAGCAGCAGCATTTGTGAAGCAAGGCAGCATTTTCAAAATCTAGAGTGTTCAGAAGAGCCTCAAATACATTATCTCGCTGACTTTGTAAAGTAGGTGAGGATTATTAGCCCTGTGTTACAGACAGTGTGACTGAGGCCAAGAAATAGCACCCTGCCGAAAGGATTCATAGCTGTGTTGAGATCTGAACTGCTACTATTTTTAGCTACTATTCTAGATGAGCTCTTGCATCACTAAGAATTCACCGTGTATCTTAATCCATATACCATGGAGGAGTAAGCTATGAATCAAGAATAATTTCAGATTTTGACATTTGAAGATAATGATTTACAAATAGAAATTCTGTAGAGTAATTACAACCCTTACAAAACAGAGAAGGGCACCTGCTTGCACAGAAATTATATCTGCTACAAGAATTCCATGCAGCTGAAAGATGCATAATGGTTATGGCTCTCCAATCCTCCAGCACTGAACAAGTTGTCTAGTATTGCTTCAGGCAAAGCAACATATTCATTCTACGTATTAAATGAATTAAAGGAAACCTGGTGAAAACAGAGTGAGGAGAGCACTTGTTCAGAGCAGCCAAGGTATCTGAAAAGAAAGAATACCCAGATCTCATCTCCCTATGGATATGAATTCTCTATTCTCACCATTGCTCCAGCTGCCAGCTCTTTGCAAGGTTCTCTGCTCTGGTCTCTCTGACCAAGGGAGGAACCAAGGGCAGCACACATGCAGAAGAACTTGGGTTCAGTCCATTGCATCTACAGTTGAAAAGGATCAGGTGGCAAGTGATGTGGAAGACCACTGTTGGAGACGCTGTGAATCATGCTGCGAATCAGAATAGACAATGCTGGACTACATGGATCCATGGTCTGACCTGGTATAATGGAGAGCAGGGACGTCCAACTCCCAAGAGACTGCAATCTACTCCCTGATTAAAAAAAAAATGGAAGTGAACTACCCATTTTTTGGGGGGGGGGACCCAAAGTTGTTGAGCTTTTTTAAGGGAGGGAGACACCATACTTCTGCCGCTTCTTGGGGGGGAGCGCACCATTAATTGCTTGCCGAGTAGAAAACATGGCAGCAATAACTCCGTCTTTGCAGTCGTGCACAAATGAAGGGGAGAGCAAGGGAGTGAGGCCAGATGCTCTTTTTCCCC
This sequence comes from Podarcis filfolensis, assembly GCF_964270895.1. Taxonomy (NCBI): domain Eukaryota; kingdom Metazoa; phylum Chordata; class Lepidosauria; order Squamata; family Lacertidae; genus Podarcis; species Podarcis filfolensis. Next base: position 25,828,971 of record NC_139604.1, on the reverse strand, counting down.
CGTGGAGGAAAGTGAGCCTGCAATCAACCGCGATCGACCAATATCAGCCGGGGATGGACATGTCGATCGCGGTCAACCAGTTGGACATCCCTGATGTAGAGCTTTGCACTGGATCCTGCAGAGCCTCAAACTATATCAGACCTATTCAGAGGGATCTGGGCATCATTCATTGAGTTGATAAAGCCCCAAATCTCTGCTGGTTGGGTTGGGTGGCCCAGAACAATCTGGGGCTGTTGGGGTGGGTGTCAGGAAGGAGAGGAGGGTGGGCAGGAAGGAGAAACCATGGAAACGTTTCTTTCGACTTACGGGGCAGCTTACTGGAGAAAGTAGGGGTGGGGTGAGTGGGTACATTTCCTACCAAAGATCTCCTTCCTGTCTCCTGAAGCAGCATCCCACACAATCCAATCCTCCTACTTATTAGCAGGAGGATACACATAAGTTTCGTTATCGCTCAGCAGTAGAGTCATTGAAAAACACAATTCCTCAATTTCTCTCTGCTAACATTTGCCTGATGGTATCAGCAGGCATTGGCAAATGGTTGTCTGAAGGGAGTTTAGTCGGACAGTCAACACCTCAAAGTCACAGGGTAGTATTCAACTAATATTTACTCAGAGCAGACCTATTGAAATTAACAACTAAGTTAGGGGCATCAATTGCAATGAGTTTACGCTGAGCAAAGTTGACTACTACCTTCTAGTGATCTCTCTCTCTTATACACACACAAGATTCACATATGCACTTGCGTTTTATTCTGTCAATAGTTATTGTACCATTTGCGCCCCAAACAAAAACAAAACAGAACAGAACAGCACATCACATGGAGAAGTAATCTGTATGCAAAATACATCCCAGTGTGCCTCTTTGCAAATCTCTTTGCCCTACTTGCAAGCTAGATTAAATGGGGTGGAAACAGTACAGTCACAAATGCCTCAGCATTTCCATTTTTAAGGCTGTAGTACTGTATAAGTTTACTTGGGAGTAGAGCTGGGCAAATCTGTCAATTTCATGTTCTCGTTTTCCCCAATTTCAGTTCTCCACATTTCCACATCAGTTTGCTTAAAAAGAAAAAAAAAAGTATTTGGTGTCTAATACAAATTTATCCTAAAATACACCTCCCCATTCACCCCATGAGGTCATCTCAGTGAAGCCACACCCATCTGTCTTCCACCTAATGTCATAGGTGTTCGGCAAGGAAAACTGAAGCTTGGACAAAGGTGAAGCTTGATGGGATGGTGTCTTCAGATACCTTTGAACAAGGCTTCTTAAGCACAGACAATCAGTTGGGAAATGTTGTGGGCAAGGCTTCTCAAGAACTCCTCAACTGCCCTTGAGAAGCATGATGCACAGTGCTGATTGCAGCATTGTGCACACCCTTCTGATTTCAAACAATGTGGGTGAAAGCACATGACACCAGGGAATTCACAGGTGGGCATCCCCATCTACCTGTTTATGTGCACACCTTCCATAATTGCATCTGTGGTCTTACTCCATGCACAGGGGCTTCTCATCCTCAGTAGCCAGCTCACACAGACTGAGATGGTTCAGTGCTCTCTATTCCAGTTCTGGTGGATGCCCAGCTCAGCTTTATAGAAATGTCACTCTGCTTGCACAGCTAGCAAGGGAGCATAGCAAGCTGCCTTAAACCAAGTCTGACCATTGATGCATCTAGCTCATTATTATCCATGCAAACTGGCAGCAGGTCTCCAGGGTATCATCAGACAAGGACTCTTATCTAGCCCTACCTGGCAATGATGGCCATTGAAACTTGGACTTTCTACATGTAATCATTTGCAAATGAGGTATCTGAAATGAATTATGGGTTCAGTCATAATAAACTTGTTACTCATTTAAACATAGAGCAGGCTTCCTCAAACTCGGCCCTCCAGATGTTTTGAGACTACAATTCCCATCATCCCTGACCACTGGTCCTGCTAGCTAGGGATCATGGGAGTTGTAGGCCAAAAACATCTGGAGGGCCGAGTTTGAGGACACCTGACCTAGAGAGTATCAGCATCATGTATTGCACAACGGAGGACTCTGATGAAGTTCAGGCTAGTTCCTTGAGGTGGGAACCAATGGTACCCTATTCCTGGCCTTCCTGGATAGAAGACACTTCCCTACTGCCATCTTCTGTTTCCCCAGACTCACAGAAGCCAAAGACTTCAGAGAGACAAAAACTACCACCTTTCAGGCTTAGTCCGCTTACATAAGGCTTCTATGAGGCAATTTATCTCATACCTGCCTCAGCAGCGTCCTCTCTGCCAACCAAAGTACCCTTGTACCCAGCATTGTTTGGGAATTCTTAAAAAAACAAAACAAAAAACAAGCAAAATAATCATTGAAGTTTTGAAACAATTGGTTAAAATCAGTCCAGTTCTGAAAGGGTTGGCCCAAGCGGCACCAAAAAGCTGCTCCTCAGTCTCAGGAACCATAATGCAAAATCTCGTTACAATATCTTCAGAGTGTGTCCAAATGCATAGCGACTTTCCAAAAATATATATATATCTCATCTATGCACATTATTAAAATCTTGTGACAATGAGGAATCATGGCAGAATATAACACCATAGCTCCACAGCACTAAAACTCTTCAAAGTGTATAATCTCCTTCAATGGCTTCTCACAATCCCTCCCTCTGGCTTGGCCTGTAGCCTCCCAGCCCTTCTGATAAAAGACAAAGGTTTTCCAGCATGATATCTCACCTGGGCCAGGGTAGCCTGTGGACTGGAAGCTACATCATTACCTTTATTGCACAGTTAATAGAAGGCCAACCCTGTATTCTCGTTCCCGTTGAAGATCTAATGTAGGAAGCCAACTCTGCCCTCTGAAATTGAATTTCATACTTTCCCTACTAGATCTGAATTATGCCAGCTGCTTTCCGTACAGTAATAGGCACTTGAGGTAGATGATTGGTTTAATAACCTAGCCGGGTACCGCAGCTCTGAATGGCTGCGCACAGCAATTGAAGCTAAAATGGCCTTTAAAGAAAATGCTATTTATACCAAATACAATAAATGGGTCTCTGCAATGGCCTCAAGTGTCAGAGGTGAAACATATATATTGTTTAGAATTGTCCCAGAAGATCAAAATGAACAACACAGGTCATTCATAAAAAATATTAAGAATGACTCGGTAAATATTATCTCCCCCCTCAACGAAAAATACCCCCATTGTGTTATGACAAATGGAGCCATTCAAGCTTTGTGATAAAATGTGCATGTAAAAAATCACTGAACAATCTTCCCATACTATGGTTGCTTAGCTTCCACACACATTTATTTAATTCATGCAAGGTTCTTCTGAGGGCCATCACAGTCACACACGCCAGAGGAAGTTTGCTAGTCTCATGGAGCTCCCTTTTATATTGCAATCCTCAACGCATCTATGAGGAAGTAACTCACACTGAATTTTGCCAAACTTACATCTGAAGATTGTACTGGGCATTTCTCTCAAGAGTCCTTCTGATTGCAAGCAGGAACCTTCAATAACTCTTTAAACCAGGGACAATCTAGGTCAGAGTTTCCCAAACATAGGTCTCTAGCTGGTTTTGGATGACAACTCCCATCATCCCAGGCTAGCAGGACTTGTGGTCAGGGATCATGAGAACTGTAGTCCAAAAACAGCTGGAGACCCAAGTTTGGGAAACCCTGATCTAGGTGGTGGCCCTCAGATGTTCCAGGACGACATCTCTCATCTGCCCCAGACAGCATATCCAATGGTGGAAGGCACTGCATTGGCCACCCTGATTTGATCTATGCATTTGAAGCATTCAGAGAGCTGGCAGATACTCAACCTCCCTGAGATATTTTGCAACCCTTTATCAAGAGCCTTTGGGCTTCCCTCGGAATTTCTTGAATGGGTTCCAGGATCACAAGCTTTGCCTCAGATTTCACCATACATAAAATGTTGCAGCAATGCTAGGACTTCTTCCGTCCTTAAGACTTTGAGTTGCGTGTGGGTCTCTCTGTGTGTGGAGAGTATCACAGGAAACTAATAGGACAAGCTCTCCGTAAACATAAACACGCTTAAGCACTCTCTCCAAACACATAAACATGCTTCGACCCACCAGGAGGCTGTGATAACAGCCCATACAACTGCTATTCAACTCAGCTGTCTGGAATGTTTTCCCCCACATACACACATGATTGTGCCAAAATGCTTTAATGAGGAGATTACTAGTTTTTATTCTTTTGCTTCCTGCACAGCCAAACAGTTAATTTCGCCTAGCTATGATAATCCTCCCTCCTTTCCTCTGATGCAAATTGCTCCAATTTTATTTCTCAGCTGTGATTATAAAACTGGTTTTCAGGATGGTCAGGCAGGGAGAGACTGCATGTTTTTAAAGAGCTGGATTTTGCTTTCACCTCAAAAAAAGTGTATTAACAGCTTCAAGAGAAGTGGGTTTATTTGTTTCTTTGTTTTTAAAGAGCCAGCTGGAATGTTGCAAAACGTGGGTGTATTACTTCCTAAACAAAGGTTGAGCCACTCAGTGCAAGAATTAAGAAACATTATAGAAAAAAGCTGCCTTGTTGATTATAGTTACCAAGAGGAATCATGCTAGCAGGTATACTTTGGTGGTAAGGTACAAATGATGACACCAAGTTCCAGTCATTCTCTTGCTCTGCTGTCAAATGAGCAGAGAATTTGAGTTAGTTTGTATTTAAAGTTGAACCTACTTAATTTGCAGTTTCTGAAACAATATGTGAACCAAAACACAACCATCTTTCAAAAATTAAACCTCTCCCAATTTTGCAATGCAGTTCTTGAGCCAAGTAGATGACAAGTTTGCCCATCTGTAGCTGATGGTCCTCATCTTATTTCTGCTAATGAAAGTTTCTTTTTTAAGAAAAGTGAGAAAGATATCCCATTTTAGACACCATTGTTCTTGCAAGCTTCTCTTAACTTACTATTCTAGGAGGAATATAGTTAGGTATTCATTTAGCAAAACTCCCCTAAATGCCAGGGCAGAACTCCTGGACATTTTTACATCTGTCTTGGCTGGTAACTTTTATAATTGCAATCATTTAAAGACTGCAGTAACATCACAATATGGATTCCTAGCTGTTTCTCCTAGGGAGGCACCCAAATCTTGCTTTGAGGGAAAAGTTGATTGCAGCTCTAAGGCCAGATGCTAAGATATCCCAACAACATCTCCATTTTACTCATTTACAAACGCAAGTTGGTTCAGTTGTGTTTTAGCTGGTGCTACCTTTATTTTGAGGCATTCCCCATTACCACAAAAAAACAACCTTCAAAATGACTTTTATTTGCCAGCAATATTTCAATTGCTAAATAGCAATAATCACATCTATTGTTATCTCTTTCTACTAAACAAGAGGGATGCATTTTTCACTGGTTTTGTTATTCAGAGAGTGAATAATCCGAATCACCCTTCGACTTGCACAGCTTCCTTAGCAGTGAGTTTTCTTTTTGCCTGTAGATTTTTATTTACTCTATAAACGGCAGAATTCTGGCCCTAAAACATTTTTATATGCATGCATCTTTCAAATTCATATCCAGGAAAATCTCTTATCAACCCAACACAGTCAAAAAACCAGGCAGCATTCTTCCAGGGTACTTTAGCATTTAACGCTTGACAGCATTCTTATGCAGCGACAACACTATCAATAAAGCCATTTCATTTTTACATTTCGCTGAAACGTGTTACAGCGGTCAGCGCGGAAGATCCCTTAGCAACACTAAAATTGATAGACTTGATAAAAATTTAAACTTGCAGGGATCAGTGGTGACCGTCCCACCGAGTGAAGTCACACAACCGGTTCGCACAATAATTGGACATGAAAGCTTTATCACAGCTCTCTCCCCATTGATTGATACTGCATGCACATGTTGAAAAGTCACTACACATAAATCTGGCGTGCTGGATTTGTTCAAATCCACTCTCGAAAGCAGCATGCTTACAAATACCAGCTGCTGGAAACCGCAGGAAGGGTGACTGCAGTCATGCTCAAATCCTGCTTGCAGGCTTCTGATAGACATCTGGTTGGTCACTGTGAGAATAGGATGCTGGGCTTGATGGACCACCAGCCAGATGCAGCAGGCTCTTCTTATGTTCTCAACTCTCAAGCTATTATATAATAAATGATTCTGGGATAGCATATCCTCACCCCCTTGTATTGGGGCAGTATTGCCATTCTCCAGACGCTTCGGAGCTGAGCAGGGAAAAAATTGCTTTTTCCAAGTTTATCCATACGTAGGCAATGGATTAACTCCCAGGCAGAGACTGGAGAACTGGTTGTTGCTGTTTAGTCGTTTAGTCATGTCCGACTCTTCGTGACCCCATGGACCAGAGCATGCCAGGCACTCCTGTCTTCCACTGCCTCCCGCAGTTTGGTCAAATTTATGCTGGTAGCTTTGAGAACACTGTCCAACCATCTCGTCCTCTGTCGTCCCCTTCTCCTTGTGCCCTCCATCTTTCCCAACATCAGGGTCTTTTCCAGGGAGTCTTCTCTTCTCATGAGGTGGCCAAAGTATTGGAGCCTCAGCTTCAGGATCTGTCCTTCCAGTGAGCACTCAGGGCTGATTTCTTTAAGAATGGATACGTTTGATCTTCTTGCAGTCCATGGGACTCTCAAGAGTCTCCTCCAGCACCATAGTTCAGAAGCATCAATTCTTCGGCGATCAGCCTTCTTTATGGTCCAGCTGTCACTTCCATACATCACTACTGGGAAAACAATGGCTTTAACTATACGGACCTTTGTTGGCAAGGTGATGTCTCTGCTTTTTAAGATGCTGTCTAGGTTTGCCATCGCCTTTTTCCCAAGGAGCAGGCGTCTTTTAATTTTGTGGCTGCTGTCACCATCTGCAGTGATCATGGCACCCAAGAAAGTAAAATCTCTCACTGCTTCCATTTCTTCCCCTTCTATTTGCCAGGAGGTGATGGGCCCAGTGGCCATGATCTTCATTTTTTTGATGTTGAGCTTCAGACCATATTTTGTGCTCTCCTCTTTCACCCTCAATAAAAGGTTCTTTAATTCCTCCTCACTTTCTGCCATCAAGGTTGTGTCATCTGCATATATGAGGTTGTTGATATTTCTTCCGGCAATCTTAATTCCGGTTTGGGATTCATCCAGCCCAGCCTTTCACATGATGAATTCTGCATATAAGTTAAATAAGCAGGGAGACAATATACAGCCTTGCCATACTCCTTTCCCAATTTTGAACCAGTCAGTTGTTCCATATCCAGTTCTAACTGTAGCTTCTTGTCCCACATAGACATTTCTCAGGAGACAGATGAGGTGATCATTTTTTTGGAGAACTGGTTAGATTCCTCTAAAATGCCACCAGGGGAATTGCTGGCCATCCATTTGTCTTCACTTCTTTGACTCAGAGACAGAGAGTATACAATGGATACTGTTTTAGTTTAGCCTCTCCACAGTTTGGGGAAGGACACTAGTCAATGCATTCTGGCTTTTGGCAAAATGGAGGCAACAAAAATCCCAACTCGACCACTGAATGCCAATTAACACATCCATAATACAAAACTGACTTATAGAATTGATTGAACATAATGTGGTGATAGTTATTAGCCATGATTATTGACTTAGATGAGTTTTTTTTTAGTCAAATTCATAGAAAAGTACATATTTTGTGGCTCCTCCAGTAGATATGGGATCATCTCTAGAAACAGACTTGAGAACTCCCTTTCTTCCTGAATTGAGCTCATGGTTTTTGTTTTGTTTCTCATGAACAGTACACACTGGGAGGATGAAACAGGTTCGGAAGCTGCTTCATCTCCATTTCTCTCTCTAATCTCTCCTCACGCCCATCTCCAGTCCTCTCTCTTTGTTTTTATCCTTGCCGCTTAGCGCTCCCCGCCCCCAGCTATTTATGACCAGCACCCCATGGCATAGATTTAATTTTGAAATTTATTTCATACTTTCCCATTGCTAAAATGCCTGTGATTTCTCTATCCCACCCCCTCTCTCTTTTGTTTTGTTTGATGAATGATACATCAAATACCCCAAACAGCCAGCTGCATACTGAGAGCTGTTAACAACATGAATATAGATAAAATGAATTATTAGGGAGAAATCAGGTGGATAGAAGATGGTTTCATTTTGAAAAGGGAAGGAGCACAGTACACCAGATTCTTTTTAATGCCACTAGCACTACATAAAACACTTATCCACACATTGTTCCATGCAGCCACATGCCACATTGAAAGTTTGCAGTATTTCCATACCACTGATGTATGGCTCAAAAGGAAATTATGCTCACTCACTGCATACAGATACGCCGGAGCACAAGGTTAAATATGACACTGGGTTTGTAGAATCCTGCATTTTTTCAATATTCAGGAACATAGGAAGCTGCCTGATATTGAGTCAAACCATTGGTCTATCAACACCAGTGTTTCTCAAACTTCGGTTTCCAGCTGCTGTTGGACTACAACTCCCATCATCCCTGACCACTGGTCCTGCTCAAAACAAAGTTTGAGAAACATTGGCCTATACCGACCAGTAATGGCTCTTTAGGCTTTCAGACTGGGAGTCTCCCTCAGTCCTACTTCAGTTGTATCCTTAAAAATTACACGGCTGCAATATTATTTTCTCTCCCTCCTTTTCTTTTCTTTCGCATTCTATATACAAACCAGGCTAATGAAATTAAAATGATTGTCTAAACAATCAACCTATCTACTGCAGTCCCCTTTCACACTCTTAATTTCTGAGAATTGTCAGTCTATATTGGTGGTGACATTAATTACATCTGAATTCAGTGTTACAAATAAACACATGGGTACACATTGCTACCATTAAGATGTTTCACTCTCTGCATGTTCTGATTAGATTAAAATTCAACGGGCATACTGGATAGGTGACACATCCCCCCTCATTCATATAAACACATTCTGGAGTGTTAAAAGAAGGACCGTTAGGGCTGGCATACGTCTGGAATTTCCTGGATATAGCTGGAATACAGCAGACAGAAACAGTGGAAATAACTTTGGCTCACATTTGAATGAGTGTGTTCAGATTCAACATGTAGCCAGCAATGGGAAGGATTCTCTGATGGAGACCCCAGAGAACAGTTGCCTGTCAAGGGTAGACAACACTGGTGTAAAGGTGGTGTTTCCCCTTTGCAGTAACACTCCAGCACAATCAGCGAGATATTTACAGTCTTTATTACATATATACAAGAACAGCTACAGTTCAGAATTACGCGTCCAAACCCATTGAGTCAGATTCGGGGAGTGGCTTCCTACGATTCCCATGCCAACAAAGTAGGCGTGGGAATCACACGAGACATCTTTGATCCTTACGTTTCACTTCCCTCCTTGCCTGTGCTGATTTGAAAGCCCTGTTCCTTCCTGAGTCTGAGCTTTCTTCCCAAGCCTCTGGGTGGTTGCAGGGCTCTCTAGCATCCCTGAGCCCCTGTTCTCCCTGACTGCTCATAGAATCATAGAGTTGGAAGAGACCACAAGGGCCATCGAGTCCAACCCCCTGCCAAGCAGGAAACACGATCAGAGCACTCCTGACATATGGTTGTCAAGCCTCTGCTTAAAGACCTCCAAAGAAGGAGACTCCACCACACTCCTTGGCAGCAAATTCCACTGTCGAACAGCTCTTACTGTCAGGAAGTTCTTCCTAATGTTTAGGTGGAATCTTCTTTCTTGTAGTTTGGAACCATTGCTACAAGAAAGAAGATTCCACCTAAACATTAGGAAGAACTTCCTGACAGTAAGAGCTGTTCGACAATGGAATTTGCTGCCAAGGAGTGTGGTGGAGTCTCCTTCTTTGGAGGTCTTTAAGCTCTCCGCCCCCTGTTCTGCCTCCCTTGTCATCTCCCTGTCTTCCTCTTCTGTCCATTGCTCCTCAGAATCCTCCCTGACAACTGGGCTAAATGGACAAACAAGTCCGACATATTAAAAAGCAGCCTTCTCTGTTCCTATGATGTTCCTGCAGCTTGACCAATCGCAACTAGGAGCAGCCAGGAGCTAGGTCTAGTCAAAGATCTAAAAAAAAAAAGTGTAGACGCACACACACTGGCCAGCTTTTGTTTTGTCTTGGAATGTTCCTTTGGGGCTTCTCAGAAGTATGTAAAGGCAAGAAGCAGGCAGGGGAGTGCTGGCCTGCAATGGCACCAGTCTTGCCAAAGGCAAGGTGTTTCTTTTAAAATGAGATTCAGAAGCAACACAAAATACACAAATGAGTGAGAAGATTAAAGAGTTCATTCTAAAACAGCAAGCAATGTATACATACCAAGCAAGCCACTTGGAAGCCCTCAAGAAGCGGCAAAGCAGCTCCCCCGGGTAGCCTCAGATCAGTCTGTGCACAAGCTTCAAAGAAACTCTGCCCAAACTGTCCGGTTTTCTAGATAGCCTGTGTGGCTTCCAAGGCTGACTACGTGCAGATCACCCATTAGCCACCCCCTCCCAATGCGTCAGTTTCTCAAAACAATGTCCAACATCAAAGAAGGTACCCAGAATTATCCTCCACAACTGATTAAGGCAGCTGGGGGGGGTTTCCACCACCTCCTAATGTTCTCAGGCCATTAAAGGCTGTTCTCACACCATCAAAAAACTTAACAAGATGGAGGTAGGGGGTAAGGAACAGAGGCAGGAAGGGTTCCATGTTAGATAACTAACTTCTGATACATTTTTGTCTTCTGGATGCATTTCCCATACAGCACCCACCTGAGAGGTGCTGGAACTGCGCTCTGGCTGAACAAAAGCACTGGCCAACAGGAACACAAGAAGCTACCTTCTACCAAGTCAGACCACTGATCTATCTAGTCTGGTATTGTCTACACTGACTGGCAGAAGCTCCCCAGGACTTCAGGAAGCTCTAACTGGCGGTGCCAGGGACTGATCCTGGGACCCTCTGCATGCAAAGCAAATGCCTTACTGCTGAGATACAGTTCCTTCAAATAATAACAAAGACCCAACCCACACCTTAGTCCTGGTATTGTGCAACAGTGCAGTTGGCACTGAAATTTGCTAAGAATGAGTCCCTCAAGCATCCCTAGTCCATAGGCAGAAGCCTTGTGTTTTAGGACTCCTCTTTGCAGAACTCCAGATCTGGAAACATTTATTATTATTATTATTATTATTATTATTATTATTATTTATTAAATAAAAACTGACTTACTTATATACATATATTTATAAAAGCATTTTTGAGGCTCATATTGCCATCAGTCATATGCTGCTAATCCTTCTAGCAGAACAACCTAATAGTTCAGCCACCAAATATTTAATAATTCTGAATAAACTTCAGAGCAGTGTTCCTATAATTAGCTCCCTTCTATCCTCTTTTCACTGATAATCTCTGGCTTTTTCTTGTTGCTTTTTCTTAAGGAACCAGAATATAAATGCTAGCAGATTTAAGATAAGGAGAGAGAAAGAGGGAGGGAGGGAGGGAGGGAAGGAGAGAGAGACTCATTTGGTGTCCTAGCTATTTGAAGCTTCAGAACCACTCTTTTCCAGTAGATTTGGACAGCAAGTTAAATGGGAACAAAACAAGATTATTTGGTAGGAGAAGTGAGCAGGGTGCAGCTGCCAAGAAGAAATGCATACATGCTGAACAGTGGAAGAGAAGGGAGTCATTCTTTGCATGCTGTTGACAGGAAGTGACACTGAAACTGGTTAAGAGTGCCCATTAAAGCAGTTCCACTGGCACTTGGATGAATATTTACCCTGGAGCAAATCTCATCCTAACAAAATGATTCCAAGACAGATCCTAAGAAGAAAGCCATATCAAGAGCAACCTAGTTCCATTACCTCTGGGGGATTACCACAAGAGTACTTAACTGGACATCACATTTTGTATACCATACTAGATACCATGCTAAAAGATGTTACTTTTTTGCAGAAGGAATGCTGGAGTTCAATGCAATAACAAAATGTTCTAATAGGAAATAAACCTTTTTTTTTATAGCTTGACACCATTGGCGGATTTTAATACCCATGTGCTTCTTGCATTCATTCTAGACTGGCCTACCAACCACTCACTCCTTTTTCTGCTCCACCCCCCCCCCCACTTTCCACTAACTTCTTTCGTGTCCTTTTTCTTCTCCTTTCTTTTTTACATTTACATTACAGTTATTCTCGCTTCACCCCTGGAATAGCATGCCATGCCAACCCTGGCCCCTGCTTTCCAAAACTTCAATATGGTGCCAGAATAGGGAAAAGAAGAAGAAGAAGAAGAAGAAGAAGAAGAAGAAGAAGAAGAAGAAGAGTAGTAGTAGTAGTAGTAGTAGTAGTTTGGATTTGATATCCCACTTTATCACTACCCGAAGGAGTCTCAAAGCGGCTAACATTCTCCTTTTCCCTTTCCCCCCCACAACAAACACTCTGTTTCTTCCAATCTTCTTCCACCAACTCTTCTCCCAGGTCTCAGATTCTGCCAGTCATTTCCGCTAATTCCATATAGTCCATCACCTTCATCTGCCACTCTTCCAGGGTGGGTAAATCTTGTGTCTTCCAATACTTTGCAATGAGTATTCTTGCTGCTGTTGTTGCATACATGAAGAAAGTTCTATCCTTCTTTGGCACCAATTGGCCGACTATGCCCAGGAGAAAGGCCTCTGGTTTCTTCAGGAAGGTATATTTAAATACCTTTTTCATTTCATTATAGATCATTTCCCAGAAAGCCTTAATCTTTGGGCACGTCCACCAAAGGTGAAAGAATGTACCTTCAACCTCCTTACATTTCCAACATTTATTATCAGGCAAATGATATATTTTTGCAAGCTTGACTGGTGTCATGTACCACCTGTATATCATTTTCATAATATTCTCTCTTAAGGCATTACATGCCGTAAATTTCATACCGGTGGTCCACAACTGTTCCCAGTCAGCAAACATAATGTTATGACCAATATCTTGTGCCCATTTAATCATAGCAGATTTAACCGTTTCATGCTGCGTATTCCATTTTAACAGCAAGTTATACATTCTTGAAAGTATCTTAGTTTTGGGATCTAACAATTCTGTTTCCAATTTTGATTTTTCCACCTGGAAGCCAATTTTTTTGTCCAAATTATAGGCCTCTCTTATTTGATAATAATGAAGCCAGTCTCGCACTTTATCTTTTAATTTCTCAAAACTCTGCAATTTCAATTTATCTCCTTCTTGTTCCAATATTTCCCAATATTTTGGCCATTTGGCCTCCATATTGAGCTTTTTCTGAGCCTTCGCTTCCATTGGTGACAACCACCTTGGGGTTTTATTTTCCAGTAAGTCTTTGTATCTTATCCAGACATTGAACAATGCTCTCCTGACAATATGGTTTTTAAATGCTTTATGTGCTTTAACCTTGTCATACCACAAATATGCATGCCACCCAAAAACATTGTTAAAACCTTCTAGGTCCAAAATGTCCGTGTTCTCAAGAAGCAGCCAGTCTTTCAACCAGCAGAATGCTGCTGATTCATAGTAAAGTTTAAGGTCTGGCAGGGCAAATCCGCCTCTTTCCTTTGCATCAGTTAATATTTTAAATTTTATTCTGGGCTTCTTGCCCTGCCAGACAAATCTAGAAATATCTCTCTTGAAACAGTCCATCTTGTCCACAATTTGCAATGATTGAAACAGAAATAACATTTTTGGCAATACATTCATCTTTATAGCTGCAATTCGACCCAACAAGGAAAGCTTCAAATTTGACCATATTTCTAAGTCTTTTTTCACTTCTGTCCAACATTTCTCATAATTATCTTTAAATAAATTTAAGTTCTTAGCTGTCATATTAACCCCCATAGAATGTTCAGAATAATCCAGCAGTGCTTTGAGAATGTCTAAAGGCAATCCAGCATCTCTCATTACAAAAATAATACCCATTAGCATTTAATGTGTTTTTAATTGGTCAAAATAGATTTAATTGTTTAGCTGATTCTTCAGTGCATAATTAAATATACTTTGGGGAATCGCAATAAAACTGACAGGCTCTCCCTGCCAGCCTTGCAGGCACTTGGGTCTGAGGCTGTAAATTTCCAGGACTTACTGCCCGATCTGGAGAGGAGATAAGGCACTGCAGATAAATCCCAGAGACCGCCACAAAACTGGAATCAGCTGTCAGAAGCAATGCACTCCCAGCCTCGGCAACTCAGAGTAATGCCTTTTGGTTTCTGGTGCACAGTCATGAATTATTTCTGCTGCGTTGCTCTGTCATCTTTTGCACACAGCGAGGACTGAGCAGATTCTTGTGGGTACATAACAGTAGGCCTGCATCTGTGATGAAGGTCCCCGGGGATCCTCCGCAAGTACGCCACGAACTCAAACACATGGTGCTAGTCCTGGGGGCAGTCGGAAGCTTGCTGCATTAACCGGGGAAGGAGGAAGTTGCTCAAATAAAAATTAAGTGCTGACTTGGTATCTGTAAAGTACTGCAGCTACTAATTGCCAAGCACTAGATAAAATCACTAACTCTGCCTCTGCAGCGGCACATTATATAGCTCGGGTAGTAAAACAGTTACTCTCCCTCTTTCTCACTTTTAAATCACATTTATCTACTCAAGCAGAATTTTAAAAAGGGAGGCATGAGTTGTTTATGAAGAATCCTAAAGCTAACAGGATTTTGCATATAATCTACCAATCCCTTTGAACAGGACCGGATGCAAGGGTATATAATTTAATAGGCAGAGTACTCCCCCTCCCTTCACTTTGCACAGCAGTAGCTAGTGTGTATTTAATCTGTGCATATTCACCTGCCACATTCAGAGGCTGGAAGCACCTTTTGCTGTACCAGTCAAAGTGTCACCCTCCCACAGCTAGCAAGTACTAAGAGGTGTGATAGAACAAAGTCAAACCAACAACGATCTGTATGAAAAATGGCCACAACTTGATTGGTTACAGGTGGTATTTTGGCTCAGGCATTGGGTGTACATCAAGTCTAGCCTCCTGCCTGGAACTGCATCAGGGTCGTGCCAAGGAATGTGGGCCTTTCCCAAGATGTCAATCTACCAAGATGGCCGTTCTAAGGCCACTGCTGGAAGCTCTATGCCCTGTCTGCCCCACGCTTGGCCAGAGATTTCCACTGAGACCCCTCTAATGGGGTACCCTGAATCAGCCACTGGTTCAGGCAGGTGACGCACCACTTCATCCAAAAGCTTGAAGACTAGGATTCCACCCATTGTCTTAACCACCACATGAGGTGGCTTTTAAGATGCCCCACCACCAAACCACCTACAACTGCGACGAATCAGAGCAGGGCCAGATTTAGGTTTGATGAGGCCCTAAGCTACTGAAGGCAATGGGACCCTTTATATGTCCAGCTGTCCTTTGTCAACAACAAATTGTCGCTGTTTTTTTGTGTTGAATATATGCTATATAGTAATTTATGGACCTAATAGGTATCTAAAGCCATTTGCACATAACAGTCCACGCAGAATGTAGGCACCCTATATATAGAAATGAGCCAACCAGTGATATTCCAGGGAGCAGGCTAGCAGGTGGGGCCCATTACTTACATCATAGGAGCCTACACAACACAAAACACAGTTGCTGTATGTAGGTTTTATTTTATTTGTTTTTTATCTTATATTTTGGAAATGTACATCCAGGGTTTTTTCCCCCTTTTAATTTTTTTGGGGCCCCCAAGAGAGTGAGGCCCTAAGCTATAGCTTGTTTAGCTTATACGTAAATCCAGCACTTAATCAGAGATACCTCTATGTGGGACTTCCCTTGCGCAATTAATTTGTCCTCTTTTTTGCTCTTCAGAATATGGCAACCCTAATCTTCACTGTACTCTTCTTTGGCATCTGCTAAAAACATGTTTGTTTGGGCAAACCTATCCAGACATAGGGACACAGGTGGCGCTGTGGTCTAAACCACTGAGCCTAGGGCTTGCCAATTGGAAGGTTGGCGGTTCGAATCACCCATGACGGGGTGAGCTCCCATTGCTCGGTCCCAGCTCCTGCCAACCTAGCAGTTCAAAAGCATGTCAAAGTGCAAGTAGATAAATAGGTACCACTCCTGCGGGAAGGTAAATGGCGTTTCCGTCCACTGCTCTGGTTCTTCAAAGTGGCTTGGTCATGCTGGCCACATGACCCAGAAAAACTGTCTGCGGACAAATGTCGGCTCCCTCGGCCAGTAAAGCGAGATGAGCACCGCAACCCCAGAGTCGTCTGCAGAGACGTTTTTAACCCCAGAGACATTTTTAAATACCTGTTTTAACTGTTTTCAAAATCAGTGTTTTATGTTTGATATTTTTGAAAACAACTTGGAGATTTTCTTAGAATCAAGTGGTACCTAATTTTTCTTAAATTATTGGGGGCGGAGAGAGAGAGAGAGAAAGAGAGAGAGAGAGAACACAAACACTTGTATCCATTCTTCCAAGTTGCCCAGAGAAGCATTTTATAGTCATAACAAACCTGTAAGCTAGGCTGAGAGAGCATATTCTGCCCAAAGCTAATTAGGGCACTTCATAGCTATGTAGGTATTTGAACATGGGTATCACATAGCAAAGCCTCTGTACCTTACTGGTTTGTATCTTGTTCTGAAACATTCTGTTGTAATGTGCACATCTGCTTAGTTTACCATTTTGTCATTTTTATTATTATTAAAATTTATATACCACCCTATACCCACAGGTCTCAGGGCAGTTCACAGGATAAAATCAGAATATAAAACCACAAATATATTATTTGTTATTCATTTGTCTGACCAATATTATTAATTATTCATTTGTCTGACCAATTTTCATTTATCTATACTAAACTTCGAAAATTTTAAGACGAAATAGAGTGTTTGGAAACTGAAATCTGAATTACCCTTCCCACTCCCTTCAAATTGTGCTCTGTTCCCTTACAATGCCCCAAAGTGTCAAATATCACAGCTTCACAAAATGCAATGGATTCCTCTCATTTCAGAACGTTTCAGTGCCACAGAATTCGACAAAGACATATTTCTGTTCTCAGAGAGTTCATTTCGGAAATAAACAGAGCATCCAACCCTTGCTTACTCCCTGTATCCACAACGTTCTCTAGCAACTGGTTTCCGACACCCCCTCCAGCTAACTTACCTTTTGCATTCCAAGGACACAGCTACCTCAAAATGTGGTGGCCCACACCTTGCCTCCAGTGTTTACGCCAACACAACACATCAAGTAGAAAGGTAGCCCTGAGAAATGTGCAACCTTATCCACAGTTGAACAAACGGATAGCAACAGAATTTCAAGGACAGAATGGGCAAGATGTGTGGCATTTGCAAGGTAGTTTTCACATTATCAGTTGCCAGAAACTGATATTTGTGTGTGTGTGTGTGTGTGTGTGTGAATGAGAGAGAGAGAGAGATCATTGGCTTAAATAAAACCATTGCTTTGTCCTAATGACTATGCAGTTCCACAACATTCAATAAGCATCACTGATGCACTAAATGCTATAGATAATTTTTTGGAAGATACAGCCGTATTCATATAACCAAACAGAATACACATTCAACTCTCTGCCATTGAAGCAATTTTCAATTCACCAAAAGGGCAAAATGTATGTTAGCTATCTACTAACTCAAATAGGGACGCGGGTGGTGCTGTGGGTTAAACCACTGAGCCTAGGACTTGCTGATCAGAAGGTCAGCAGTTCGAATCCCTACGACGGGGTGAGCTCCCATTGCTTGGTCCCTGCTCCTGCCAACCTAGCATTTTGAAAGCACGTCAAAGTGCAAGTAGATAAATAGGTACCGCTCCGGCGGGAAGGTAAACGGCGTTTCTGTGCGCTGCTCTGCTTCGCCAGAAGTGGCTTAGTCCTGCTGGCCACATGACCCGGAAGCTGTACGCCGGCTCCCTCGGCCAATAAAGCGAGATGAGCGCCACAACCCCAGAGTCGGCCACGACTGGACCTAATGGTCAGGGGTCCCTTTACCTTAACCTAACTCAAATGCATGCCCATCATGAAAGAATATGAAACTGCAGAACCAGGTAAAAAACCCTCTCGTAACAGCAGTGTATTAAGGGTTCCTGCAGCACTAGTCACAAGCAACTAGATGGATTTAACAACTAGAGGCCCGGGATGAAAATGCTCAAAAGTTTCCAAAGCCATCTTTTGGGATATCTGCTGATACCATAGAAAAATACTCTCTGTTTATTGCATCTGATAAAGTAGAAAGCTTATGCCATAATAAATGAGTCAACCTTTAAGGTGCTATTTGTTTTGTCTAACAGTTATTTGGTCTAACAGAATTCATACTCTGCTCAATAAAACCTCTAACTGTTTTACAAGAAAAAGAATTGCAATTGCCGGTAAAATACATAGAGTAGTTAAGATATAATTAAAATCAACAGTTAAGCTAAAAACAGATGGAAACATATGTGTCTTTCAGCATGCCTTCTTGCCTGGATAGGCTTACCTAAACCAACACATTTTGGCAGGTGCTAAAAAGTGTACAGTGAAGGTACTTGCCTGATGTCAATAGGCAGGGGGTTCTAAAGTATGTTTTGCCACACTAAAACATTGATTACATGCAAGTGCAGAACAAACATTATGGGCAGATTGAAGCAGTTGAGAGGGTATATATAGGGTGGTAAGGCAATCCCTCAAGTTAACAGGCTGTGAGCTGTTAAGGGCTTTATACTAATAGCAACGTCTTTAACTTATCATAAGTCAGTGTAGATCTCTGAGCATAAGAGCTATATTCTGACTTCTTGTTTTTTGCTGCAATAGACTAATATAGCTACGCCTCTATAAGTTATTTCCTGTTTGGTTAGCACAGAAGATGAACAACCAAAACTTGTAAATGGTCCAATGTTCAGGAAAAAAAGAACCTCTCCCCAAGCCCACCCCACTTTGAGACATAAAAGATAACTTTTGCATCTGTAATTCAATGAATTGTGGACAATCTCTGTAGAAACTTAGTAGCTGTGTGTGTGTGTGTGTGTGCGCGCACACACACACATGTGTTAGTACACACACACACACACACACACAGGCATATATATATATATATGCATGTTATCTATGGTACACTCACTGGTGCCTTGACCCAGTGCCTTGACTCATGCTCTAGCACCAGGGGCCGGAGAGCAGGCGGGAGCAGGGCGAGGCATGCTGCGCATCCTGGGGGCATGGCATGCCGCCTGCGGGGGCGTGGCGCCCAGCGCAGGCAGGGGTCAGCCACAATGGCACCCCACCAGGATCGCACTTGTCAGGGAATCAGGAGCAGGAGCACTGGGGAGAGAGGATTGGGAGAGTGAAGGGGAAGAATCCGAGGGCAGCGTAGGGGAGTATGACAGTGGCCCGAGAGATTCCATGAGCTTCTCCAGCGAATCAGAAGATTCCCAGAAGGGGGCGCCGATGGTCAGGGCAAGGGGGGTCCCAGGGGGGACGCACCAGAAACAAGGAGCCAGAGGGGAACCCCAAAGCAGCAGTGGAGGATCGGGACCAGTTTCCCCACCAGAGCGTAGTGGGGGGGAAGAGTCACATGTGTTAGGACCAGCGTCTCCTCCAGCGGGGAGAGAAGATGAGTCAGGGCTGACCACGCCTCCATTGGAGAGTGGGGGAATGGAGGGGAGGTCAGTTGCAGCTAGCCTCCCCGAAGGGGGAAGCAGTGACAGCAGCAGTGAAACGGTTAGGAGGAAAACGGCTGGCTGGGCGCGCGCGCCAAGTTTAAATGTGCAGGCGCGCGGAACAGCAGGAGACCCGGATGGGGAACCAGCTCCTAAAGCCCGCCGGAGGGAGGGGGAAGGCTCAGGGGAATCAGCGGGAGAAGAGGCTAGAAAGGGCGGAACCCCGGCGGGCAGGCGGACCCAGAGGAGGAAGGAGCAGCGGAAAAGGTGGAGCAAGGCTAGAATCTTAAATTGGTGTCAAGGGGGAGGAGACTCAGACGGAGCATCAGCGGTCTAAAGCCTGAGACGTAGAGCTGCGCGCTGTGGCTCTGGAAGTGAAACTGAACTTCAATAAAGACTTTTGTATTTAACAACGAAGCAGCGTTGGTCCTTTGTGAGCTGGGACCTAGGGTAGCTCTGACAGCACTGCTGGGGGCGGTGTGCTCCCCCTGCACTCCTCTTCCTCCGCCAGTGCCTTGACCCAAACGAAAGCAACCATTTCAATCATAGCAGCTAGTTATCACATTTTTTAGAAAAAAAAGAAACCTGACATAAGAGACTGCAGTCTAGCTATTATAAATTTTTAGCAGCAGGGATTAATAATGAGTGCCCTCACAGTTTTTTTTTAGTAGGCCCAAGAGTTCAGTGGCATACATATTTTTTACAATAAAGATTAAGTAAAACAGTACAGCCATGAAATGAGGGCAGGAAAGGTACAAGGCAGCCACTGTTTTAATCCCACACAAGAGGAGTAAGTCGATTAAATACAAATCTAAAACACCCTCAAAGCACATATATGTTTTCCTATTGAACAATCAGAGTGATCCAAAGCTTGCTATGAACTCAGTGGGATTTACATCTTAGTGATCACATTTGAGATTCCACTGTAATACATTTTTTTAAAAATAAAATATTGCCTGACAACATGGTGGCTGTTCATTCTCAGGCAGTGTGTATAAGGATGACACGTGTTTCAAAAACATTTTTTTTTCTTTCATAAGAAAGTGATTTTAAATCTGCTATAATTTCCATATGAAGCTGCCCCTTCCTTTATACTTCTTAACCTCCTAGAGCCTTTTTTCAATCCTGGGAACGCTGTACAATACTCTGGGGTCTGTGGGAGGTTTTACTCCCAGCCAAACTTCCAACTTTCCTTTCCGTCACTGGAATCAGCTTTCTTCCCTGAGCAGTTGGTAATGAGTCTTCTGGCTTCACACCAGTTCAGCCAGGTCAGGGCCAGAGGCTTCACCTGCTCTTAAGTGCAGTGCATTGCCGATGATTGATTGTTTTATGGAGCACACTGCTAGCTCTAAGGCATCCGAGGGAACAGAGAAAAATCTCAGTACACATTCTAGAACAAAATGAACTATTCAATACAAAACCATTTATATATATGGCAATAGCAGTTGAACAGAAACAGGCCGCTCCCAGTAACCTCATAAGCCAAGCATCCACAGAACTGCCGCTCAGCCACTACGAAATCATTTTAAAATGATAAAGTTTTTAACCTGGCGGAATGACATCAGGGAAGTAGCCAGGCGGGTCTCCCTTGGAAGGGAGCTGTCCATATTCCGAAGCATAAGAATAATGTTGAAATAGGGCAATCTAGGGTCTCTCTTTTCATTGACAGACTCTTGCCTACACTTAAGCAGGAACCCTACATGAATATTTGCTTACAGCTGTTTATAGCTGATTGATTATTTACTTTCTATACCGCATTAATATATTAAAAAACATGTCTTAAGCATTGTGTACAGAAACCCAAAGCAACAACAGACAATTTGAACAAAATACGTTGACTTTGGCTTGGTTCAGGTGTCACACATTTTATTTATTCATTTTGTCCCCGCTAGCCCAGGTGAGAGATTCAGATCACACAGATATTTTAGTATGGAAATCTCCATTATCTCAGAGGCATGTTTCACAGCATTTAAAACAGGAAGTAAGGGCTTACCTACACATCTGCTTTTCCCATTCCTAGAAAGCATGTCCAAGCGGTTTTCTGCTTGTCCCATGGGTCTGAGTGGTTTTTCATATGTCCCTGTTGTTTACCACCAAATTGAAACAAGCCTCAACCCACAGAAGAACCAACTGACATTTGTTCTGGTTCAGTGGGGTTTCCTGGGGGAAAGTGCCGGACAAACGGAAGTGTGGATTAGCCCTCAGTGTGGAGCCAATGAGATGTCATTAGACTGCAAATCCCTTCAGCCAAAGGCTGTGGATTGTATGAGCTATAGTTCAACATTTTGACTTCACACACATAGGTGCACTCCTCCATGGTCTGCCGAGACAGATGGATGCCAAAACCATCAGTTCAACATCCAGAGAGCACCACAGCGGTTAACCCTGTTCTGAAATCTTACATGTTGCTGGGTCAACTCAGATTAATGATGGCCTCAGGTGTTATACTTCCTTGCAAGGATGTACACTCTAAGGGACGTGGGTGGCACTGTGGTCTAAACCACTGAGCCTCTTGGGCTTGCCGATCAGAAGGTCGGCGGTGAGAATCCCCGCAACGGGGTGAGCTCCCGTTGCTCTGTCCCAGCTCCTGCCAACTTAGCAGTTCAAAAGCATACCAGTGCAAGTAGATAAATAGGTACTGCTGCGGCAGGAAGGTAAATGGAGTTTCCATGCACTCTCGTTTCTGTCACAGTGTTCTGTGTGCCAGAAGTGGTTTAGTCCTGCTGGCCACATGACCCAGAAAGCTGTCTGTGGACAAACGCCGGCTCCCTCGGCCTGAAAGCAAGATGAGTGCTAAAACCCCATAGTCGCCTTTGACTAGACTTAACCATCCAGGGATCCTTTACCTTTACCTTTACACTCTGAGGCACCTGAAGGATTCATGTGATGGAAAAGCACCACTCTATGTGAAATGGTGCTAAGCAGCAAGGTTAATCCAGAGCTTGATGAGTGGGAGGAGAAAAGGACAAAGGCGACCACTCCATGCTGCAATTTGAATTGAGCCTCCGAAATACTTAGTTTACATTAAAAGGAAGCTATGGCCACTGAAGCAAATCTCCATGCCGTAAAAAAAAACACCTCCTACAGGCCTCTGCATGAAGCCCTTGCAAGTCTGCAGTTGCCTAGAGATGCATCTGGACCAAGCAGCTCCGAGATAATCAAAATACAAAAGCCACGTAAGAGCCCTTTTGAAAGTTTGGAGATTAATGGATTGTTGTGGAGAACAGCACTTACTATGCTTGAACTCAAGTAGTCGGTAATTTCCTCTAGGAGAGGAAATAAGTGGACAAAAGACGTATGATTAATAATTATGCTAATCGAGATTTACTTATACAAATGTACTCTCCCAGCACAGAGGTTTTTCGGCAGAGCAGGGAATTAAGAGCAGAGCAGGATAAGTTGAGTTTGCATGCAGAAACTGACAGCAAAGAAATCTGTGCATGTTGTTAGTCTACAGTCTATCATGTGGAGGTTGAGTGCATCACTCCATGGATAATCTGTATCCTAGGCGATCCCCTGGTACTCTCATCCGTACAGGATAAGGAATCCAGTTTAGAGGCTATTTTTTCAAAACATGGTTGATTTTTCTTCCCTGAAGCAGCTATTTTAGCTATACTGGCCTGCGCTGATAGATAGGTCCCTGTTCAGACAGGTCCCAGTGCAGATTTTAAAAATAAAAGTTAGCTTGTTGAGAAGCAATTTCACACACAAAAATAAGCATTACAGTGGTACCTCGGGTTAAGTACTTAATTCGTTCTGAAGGTCCATACTTAACCTGAAACTGTTCTTAACCTGAAGCACCACTTTAGCTAATGGGGCCTCCCACTGCTGCCGCGCCGCCGGAGCACGATTTCTGTTCTCATCCTGAAGCAAAGTTCTTAACCTGAAGCACTATTTCTGGGTTAACAGAGTCTGTAACCTGACGCGTATGTAACCTGAAGCGTATGTAACCCGAGGTTAAACCACTGTATAAACAAGGGTTTGTATATCTATCAAAATAATAATTATATATATATATATATATATATATATATATATATATATATATATAAAGACTGATGACTAGAGAAATAGTGGAGAGCCATTTCCCCCTGTTATGGACTGCATTTTGCTGGAGTAATCTGTTGGCAGGGGGACATGTCAGTGGTGGGTAAGACCAGAGCCCAGGGTGAGTGACGCACCTCTGTTTCTCTTTCTGCCACCCCTTCTTCTCACTGATTCCCCATCGTCTCTGCAACCCTTTCACTCTTCCTTGCACCATGCAAGAGACTGGGCCAAGGGCAACCCCTAGCACAACAGAAAGCAACCTTTTGTTCAATTCCCTGGACAGCTGGCATTCGTGTCAGTGAGGTTCCATTTGTGCAGTGATGGAGGAAGGGGGACGGGGGGGGGCGGTTCGCCCCAGACTCCATCTCTGAGGGGGGGGGGTGACAAGAAGGCACCCCGCGGGGGGGTTGCCCCGCCGCCAAAGGGCACGGCGGGACGAGTCGATAACATCATGCCGCTGCAGTCGTGTGTGGAAGATCCCGCTGTCTGTACGGTGCACGTGTGGCACCGCCGTATGTAGCGGCACTGCGCGTGTGCCGCTGGGCGGTTTGTCCCGCCCCACTGCAGCCACGATTGGAGGATCCTGACACCATCCGTATGGCACATGTGCATGCGCCATCCGTAGCAGCGCTGCACATGCACCGTTGGGCGGTTTGCTCTGCCCCTGTGGGTGGTTCGCCCCGCCCCTTGACACGCCGCACCAGGTGCCAGAGAGCCTTCCTTCGCCCCTGCAGGGCAGCTGTTTCCCATAAAGTGCTCTATGACAGAGAACATCAGTTCCTAATGTAGGCCTTGGGTATGTCTAACAGTTGCACTCAATCTTCTGGAACCTAGGTAAGATCAATGAATTGATCCATTGTGAAGAATTGGCTCTCATGGCTTACCCTACTGAAAACAGGCTGAATCGACTCACAGGCACTTTGCTTTTACTTGCAGTTCTGCATTCTAAGCAGCAGCCTGCAGGCCTGGATTAACCAGCAAAAGCTAAAGGACCCCTGGACGGTTAAGTCCAGTCAAAGGCGACTATGGGGTTGCAGCGCTCGTTTCACTTTCAGGCTGAGGGAGCCGGCATTTGTACACAGACAGCTTTCCCGGGTCATGTGGCCAGCATGACTAAACCACTACTGGTGCACGGAAACACCGTTAACTTCCCGCCATTAACTTACCTATTTATCTACTTGCACTGGTGTGCTTTTGAACTGCTAGGTTGGCAGAAGCTGTATACACACACACACACACATTTAAAAAAACACACACTAAAAAATAGTAATAATAGAGATTCATGATACAGTCATACCTTGGATTTCAAATGCCTTGGCTCCCGAACAACTCGGCTCCTGAACGATCAAAACCCGGAAGTAAGTGTTCCAGTTTTTGAACGATTTTCAAAAGCTAAATGTCCGGCACAGCTTCTGCAGCTTCCGATTGGCTGCTGGAGCTTCCTGCAGCCAATCAGAAGCTGTGCTTTGGTTTCCAAATGTTTTGGAAGTTGAACCAACTTCTGGAACAGATTCCATTTGACTTCCAAGGTACGACTGTATACAGTTTATTACTGTTTATATTTTGAATTAGATATATATGGACCCCCCAAAATCTTTTAAGTGTTTAGGGTCTCTAAGGGTCTTAATCCGGTCTTGGCAGCCTGGCACATGCTTCCCCCTCCATAAACTATTTATATTAAAGTTGCTTTTGTTTAAGCATCCTCTGTGGGTCCTCCTCTTCATGATCCTTTTCATCCATCATAAACAGTGCATGTTTGGACTAAGGCTGAATCTACAAACATCAAAGGAGCGTTTCAGTTAAAAGCATTGTAAATTTTGTATGAAAAATCAGGTTGGCAAAAACGGAACTCTGCAGCGCCATCTGGTGTCACAGTGTTATATCACACATACAACACATATAAAGCATTTTTTTCTTTGATAATGTAGCTGAGTCCTACGTTTGCAACGTAGAGGGTCCTCTGCACTCCTCTGCAGCTATGCATTACAAGGGATAATGGGTAGCTGCATCCCTGCCCCTCAGCAAACGTGCCCTTCATTCCTGATCTTCTAACTAATAAGCTTGTGAAGCGCCTTGTGAATCCCACCCATCTACATTAATGGATCAAGTCCATATGGCACTCTTAGCTGCAAGTCCTATAACCACACAATACCTAAATTTTAAAATCTATCTTTGCCAGTCAAGAGGTTTTGTTCTCGACTGGCAGAAAACAGACCTAGAGGGTTAACATACAACCAGCATGTGCCATCAGTAGCACAAACTAGTAGCAGCAGTAGAAGGAAGCCAAGGATCCCCCTCCCACCTCAGAACAAGTACACAGTGTCTGCTAAGAGGCCTGCCAAAAGCTACACACTGCTGCTAGAAAATTATCCTTCCCAGCTGGTAGCAGCTATGGGAGGGGAAGAGGAATCAGACCCTTTCTCCCCCCTGCCATATGAAGGAAGACAGAAAAGGAAATGAAATATGACAAAGTGAGCAAATGGCAACTTCCCAAGTCATTTGAAGTCAGATTTTAAAAATAGTCCATGCTACAAATATTTAACGTTTCATTCTTTTTTCTCAAAGGAAGGTTCAGTTTGGGGGAACGGAATCCTGATGAGTGAGAGACTTTCTGTGAATGCCTGATGGATTTAAAAATACCCAGCAACCTTCATATTCCCCACTTCTCTTTCCCCAGAGCATAGCTGCGTGTGTTTATTTTATTTGACACATAATCCAGAGAATGTATATTTTTTGCAGATATGACACAAAAGGAATCCAGATACATATGTGTCCTAGGGGAGTATACAGCAGCTCTGAGCATTTGGAAACAATGGGCACACATTTCCTGGGGAGCTAACCCTTTGCAGTGTGTGGGAATGTCACCGAGGGCACCATCCCTCCCAATATATTGCAGATGGAAACAGGGGGAAACTGTGCAGCACTCCTCCTTTCAAAAACAAAAACCAAGGACTATTACTCAGGCGCCTTTCACCACCAGTGATGGAAGTTCCACTCCATTTGCTACGCATGACAACAATTTCTGCAGTCTTAAAAGACGCAAGAAATGAGTTGCTCTTTAGGCTATTTTGGGAAAACATAAATTACCATGCAATCTGCTATCAACAATTCAAAAACGAGCCTTTTTGTTTACACGACTCTTAGTGGTCATGTGTGTGCAATGGGCTTGTTTACAAGAATGTGCCCTAGAGATCAGGTGTCCCCACCATCCCCACCAGTCAAGATATTTTATGTCTAGTGATTACAGGGCAAGGACTAGCATGATCTATTATACTGGGGAGAAATGGCAAAGTGTATGGAAGAGGCAGTGGTGTAGCGTGGGGGAGGGCTACAGGGGCGATTGCCCCAGGCGTGATTGCCCCAGGCATATCCCACACTATGCCACTGAGCTGCAGCAGTCCTGAAGGTGTGGTGAGGCTGGGAGGGAGGGGGTTCCTCCCAGTGGCGCAAGCATCTCCCAGGCTGCTGGGGACTGCGAGTGGGGAGCAGAGAACCAGTCGGATCAACACCCTCCCCTGCCAGGGTGAAGCCCCCTCTCGCTGCCCTCCCCTTTCAACATGCCAAGTCCTCTGCTTGCAGGAACCACGTGTCACATGCTTCTTGTGCCATGGCTGGCAGAGGCGCCGTGCATGCCAGGTCACCGCTGTGCTGGGAGGCCCCCTCCTGCCCCTGCTTTGGGACAGAAGCAGCTGGGGCTCCCATGGTATTGCAGAGCCCCAGTCCAGGCCCCCATACAGGAGCAGGCAGCTGTGGGGTGCCGCTGGAGCACCCAGTGCAGACAAAGAGGCAGCCGTGTGAGACTTGGCTGGCAGTGTGCTGGCTCCTGGGCCGAACTGGTGGAGTTTCCTGTGGAAGTGCTATGGCTTGTACAGGATGAGACATGGTGCCAGAAGGGCTCCAATTGGGCGGTTGGAGTCTGCATCTGCTCCCCCCTTTGCACCTTGTCCCAGGCACTGGCAACCCATGCTACACCACTGCTTTGTCCTAGATGTTACATTTCTGAAAGAAAAATCTAGTTCTGCTTTGCAAAAGACAAAGGTTATCCACTGGGGACTCCTCCAGATGACCAACATTCATCCCAATACACTTGCATAAAGCTTCTGTGGTGGTTAGACTATGTCAGGTCTTTATTGAGCTTTTGTTCTTATTTGTTTACTGGGTGGTTACATTGCAAGGAGCATTTATCCTGCATTCACCCTGATTTGGTTGCAGGGTGTTTACACATCTTCAGGTTAATCACTTGTTCACCCACCTCACTTTCCAAACTGCAAAGAAGACAATTGTTGTCTTTTAAGTGGATTTGTAGCACTGAACCCTTTAATCTACTTTAAATGCACACATCTGAAAGTTCCAGGATGCGCTTGAATCCTTCTCACAAAATACTGAGAGTCTGGAGGTACCTTAAATCTGCTACCTCTTCCCAAACTCCCATCTCAAGACTAACACCAATGCGGACCATATGGCTTTAGCACCAAGGCAGCTACACTCAGCCATACAGACATTGGCTTAGATCATTCTGCACGCCATTTGAGGGGCTTCTCTGCATGCTTCCATTGTATTGCTAAAGAACCAAAATGAAACAGCAGCATATGCAGATTCAACTGAATCCTAAGGATGAACAAATATCCTTGTTGGCTTCATGCTCAAGGGATGAGAGTTAAAAGGACAGGTAAGCCAGACATCTCGACAAGACTGTAAAAAGATCCGCATGGATCAGGCCAATGACTTATCTGGTCCAGCATCCTGTTCTCACAGTAGCCAACCAAATGTTTGTGGGAAGCCAGAAAGCAAGACCTGAGTGCAACAGCACCCAGTAACCAGAAGACAACATATTTTTAGCCATGTATGTCAACAGCCTTGTGCTTATTTACACTGCAATATAGAAAGTTGCCTGGCTTATTTTGCTTTTCTCTGACTTTCCCTAAGAATGTGCGTCCCCTAACATTTCCCCTCAAATGTATGGATCGGAATATAAAACGCCTTCCGGTTACTGGTTACATAAAGAAATTTGCAAGCTGATCTTCATGGCAGATGAGTACTCAGAGCCAAAAAGAATTTGCTAAGCTTGTCAGCTTCTGTGAATGTTAAATGTTAAGACATAGCTGCTGGTAGAAATGATGGGAAGAAATCTCATAGGGGAGAAGGAGAGATTTATAAAAGTCTCTCCAGCATGTTTGATTCTTTTGTTAATCCTGTCACTTACTTAAGTACATGGTGACGCTTGATTTATTTTGTTTGAACATTTGGGATCAGACAGCAGAGATGCACAGTTAGAGAGAGTATATTTATTAATGTGCATGTGTGGAATAGCATCTGCTAAAGCATTCAGTATACTTTTTTTAAAAAGAAAATGGCTAACGAATCTGGATTACCATTTCCACATGAAACAATGAACAGGGTATTCGCTTGGTAATTACAATATTGTAACAGCGTTGATTTGCTAAAGGATTAGGGTTAGGATTAAAAACAAAAACAAATCAGGACTTAATCAGGAAATCAGACATCAAGCCAACTTTCACCATCCCCTTTTTATAACGGTTCTTCAACTGAGGCCAGTTGGAAGAATTAATTACAACTTTGTTTTCAAAAACCAAACATGTTTGCTTGTTCAAATTCCCCCAACCACTTGTACTGTACACATGCCCCAAAGCGTAAAAGCAAGTCAAACACATTCTGTGGAAGGCATCTAGAAATACATTCTCATCATTTCTTTTTCCTTTTGTTTAGTTTAATGCCCAAAGAAAAGCATGGGGGAAAAGGGAAGAACAATACGTGAGAAAACATAACCAAATGGCAAGCTAGTCATAGAATTAAAGAGTTGTAAGAGACCCGCAAGGGTCATCCAATTTAACCCCCTGGAATGCAGGAATAGTCCTGTGAGCTGCTACACTAACAAATAAGAGCTGTAACACATGATCAGCAGCATAGCTTAATTTATTATCTGTTTCGTTGGTTGCCCAGTCTAGCCTCAGAAAGGGCATCCCACAAAACAGCTTGTCTCAGTTTGGGATGAAGTCCAATAGGTGTGTCGACGCAGAATGATCCAATATGTTGCCCTGGCAGTGTGGTGTAGTGGTTCAGAGCAGTGGACTCGTAATCTGGTGAACTGGGTTCAATTCCTCGCTCCTCCACATGCAGCTGCTGGGTAACCTTGGGCTAGTCACACTTCTCCGAAGTCTCTCAGCCTCACTCACCTCACAGAGTGTTTGTTGTGGGGGAGGAAGGGAAAGGAGATTGTTAGCCGCTTTGAGACTCCTTAGAGTAGTGATGTAGTGATAAAGCGGGATATCAAATCCAAACTCCCTTCTTCTGCCTTGCCTTAGATGAAACCCGGGACAGATGCAACACAGCAGAATTGCACAACATTGCTGATGTGCAACATTGCCACATGCATGGACAAGGACAGGTATGTGGCATAGCAAGAAATAATTCACCAAGTCATTTCAAGTTATTTCAAATCGTTCAGTCAATACAGAGCTAACTGAAGCCATTATCCAGCACAGGTATGGGACAGAGACACCATGGGGCTCTCGCACAGCCTAATGTCCCTAATATGAACCACTGTCTTTTTAATAATAAGGTTTTCTCTGCAAGGCAGCTCAGAAGACTTGCTCCTTTCACCTTGCGCAGGATCACTGCTCAGTTTCCAAAAGGAGAAGCAATGAAGAATTATGCTCTTCTAGAAGCTATAATGCCTAAATCTTCAACCTGCCAACACTGGCTGTAGCATAACACAGTACACCCAGAGATGCTATGATGCATAAACAGAACTCCACATGATACACAATATAGGAACAATGAGCCCTCCTCTCTTTTTTAAAGGGATCCCAGCCGAGATCCACTACAGCTGTTTGGAATTGAGCCATCCCATCACAGTAAAAATTAATATACACTGTTTGTACATACAGGATTTGTAGAATGCTTTATTTCTCAAAGCACTTCAGATTCCATTTCCAAAGTGATGATCTCTTTGGAAACCCAGCTGCCGCATGCCCCAATGGTAACTTCAAAGAATGAAGTCTTGTCAGCATATGCAGTGGAGAGAATTCATGAGTATGTTCTTCTGTTTGCCTTCCCAAATACGATGTTGAGATGCCTTATAGCAGGGACCGGCAACCTGCGCTCTTAGAGGACCCCTAGCCAGCATGAGGGGGGACGCGGGTGGCGCTGTGGGTAAAACCTCAGTGCCTAGGACTTGCCGATCGTCAGGTCGGCGGTTCGAATCCCTGCGGTGGGGTGCGCTCCCGTTGATCGGTCCCAGCGCCTGCCAACCTAGCAGTTCGAAAGCACCCCCGGGTGCAAGTAGATAAATAGGGACCGCTTACTAGCGGGAAGGTAAACGGCATTTCTGTGTGCTGCACTGGCTCGCCAGATGCAGCTTGTCACGCTGGCCACGTGACCCGGAAGTGTCTTCGGACAGCGCTGGCCCCCGGCCTCTTAAGCGAGATGGGCGCGCAACCCCAGAGTCGGATATGACTGGCCCGTACGGGCAGGGGTACCTTTACCTTTACCTAGCCAGCATGAACCATGCATGGTAAATGATGAGTGGAGCTGTAGTTCAGTAGCATCTGGGAGGCCACAGGTTCCCCACTGCTGCTCTAAGGCTAGCCACATTACTTTAAAATGCTAAGAAGCAGTGTTTTCAGAATGCAACACTTTCAGCCATTGTTAATTTTGCAGAAACTGCTATGAATTCTTTCCTACTGAATGAATGTTATCCTGCATTTGCATATGTGCATATTCATCCCAAGAATATAAAAGCTAACGGTACAGACATAAGGGATACATTTAGATGTCCATGTGTTACGATACCGCTCTGTGGGAACATGCATACAAGTTGTGAGCTTTGATACAATGAGCATCATGTTCAGCACAGAATGCAACTGCAATTGCCCATGTGTTGCCTCTGGCTCCCTCTAGCGCATATGCACCACCATACAGAGTGAAAAAGAAGTATGGGGCCCCTATGACAATTGGCATGCAGTCTTCATGCATATTCCAGCACGGGAATGCGTTTGCATGAAAAACGATCCCTGGAGCAGCTCTACGCTTGAGCACAAATGCTATGGAGATGTGTCAAATCTCCCTGCAATGGCATATGGAGTTTAAACAACCCACAGCTTCTGCTCCTGATAAATGGGATTTTAAAAATATATAAAGAGCTTCATCATAAAATGAATATATTTTTTAAAAATTCTCAATTTATTGTATTGTGTAGAGTCTTTTTGAGGAGATTGTCATCAATAAAACAAAATCTGTACAGCATTCCTGTGACAGAGGCATTTGTCACTCAAACAGATGTCAACCCATAAAGCTGCAGATATCACTGTGTTCCTCCCTCTATATGGAGAGCAGCAATGTTTACACAGATTTAATTGGTGGTGAGTTTTAAGTGGCAGCTGTTCACGTCAGCGTGCTCCTCCGTGGCAAGGTGACCCATTTTTATTTTACATTCGTTGTTCCTGATCAAACAGAGTAATGATATGTAATATGCTGTGTAGGTTTTTGACTGTATTAAAAATTAGCCATGTGAAGGTTGCTGTGCATACATTTTAATTTTGCACTGGTAGGTTGATGAGAGGCTTGGAAAATGCATTGGGCAAGCAGAGGAATAGAAAGCCTCATTCCAGATTCAGCTTCGCAAATCAAGAGAGGCCCATCATAGGCATTAAAAAAAAGAAAACCACTGCAAATTGAGAGTCAGGCTTGTTTTGTTCAAAAATGACAACCAATGCAATCTCCTGTAGAGTTCTGCCTTCGCAAATGGTTCCAAATTGCTTTTGTAGGTCTGAGGTTGTGTTCTCCTATCCATCTGTAGTACTGAAGAAGCTTGAAGAAGGAATAGAACCACTGATTCTAGGACCACATATTGATGCTCAACCAGTTTTCCTGGAAGTGTCATGTGCCTCACAAGAGTCATACATTTGGAGGGAACATCTCCTAACATGGAGATGCCATGATGGGAGTAATCTTCAACTGCTTAATTTCTGCCTACCATAACTTATGGTTCTAGATCCCAAGCCAATCTGGATGAGTCAAAACAAGATGCAAAATGACCTCCTCACTTTTCTTTTCTGAAGGCATCACTCTTTCTAAGTAATGTGTGCAAAAATGTGTATACTAAAGCATGCATAAAAATGCTACCATGCAAACGTGTTAAATTAAGAGACGTTGCTTTGCTATAATGCAAATATTAGGCAAAACTGCATAGAAACATGTCACATTCAGAGAAATGTGTGCTAAAATGTTGGTGAATTTTCATGATTTTCAAATCAATCAGTCACAAACTGATGTGGAGAAGCAAACTTAATGTTGGAAAAATGAGAAACCAAGAGGTACCAAAACGGACAAATGTCACTATGTTTTCATCATCCCCAGCCAGCATGACCGATAGGGTTGATGAGGGCTAGAGTCTAGCAATGTGTGGAAAGCCACAGGTTCTCCACTCTTGCTTAAATAAGCTAAGTCACAGAATCATAGAGTTGGAAGGGACCCTGAGGATCATCTAGTTCAGTGTTTCCCAACCTTGGGTCCCCAGCTGTTTTCAGACTACAATTCCCATCATCCCTGACCAATGGTATTGCTAGCTAGGGATGATGGGAGTTGTAGTCCAAAACCAGCTGGAGACCCAAGGTTGGGAAACACTGATCTAGTCCAACCCACTGTAATGCAGGAATATGCAGCTGTCCCATATGGGGATCAAACCTGCAGCCTTGGCATTATCAGCACCACTCTCTAAGCAACTGAGCTATGAGCTGTATCCAGGTTACCATGTTCAGGACAGCTGACTGCCACCCTTTGGGCTGGGGACATCTGGTCAACAAATGAATTATAGTGTGTGTTGCAAAATACCCCTAATGATCAGGCAAGCCATGAACTCACAGAATGATGCAGGTGTTCAAACATCAAGGGTTGACTGTTCATCTGGTGAAGAGAAATGGGTTTTATGGATTCCTGTCACTTGTCCCAGAAAAGGGATGTGACGAATCAGAAGTGCTTCCAGTGGGAAAACTCCTGGTCCTAGTGGATAGAAAAAAGAATTGCTGCTCGTGAGAGCCAGGTCCAGGTTCTTCCCAAATGGCCCTTAATGTGGCATGAAAATGAAGCAATTCTAGGTCTATTACAGGACCAGCTACTGCTTGCTATCAATCCTATGCCAAGCATTCCACAGCACAGACAATGCAGGTGGACCCTGGCAGCAGATACCGGCCTAAGATCATGCCAAGCAGGGGAAGCCAGGAAATTTGTGCAAACTACTGCGGTGGAGAGCTGCATGAATAGCAACCAGGCTTGCCCAATGACCAGAAATAAACCGCCCAGGCCTGCTGTTAGGCATCTTAACAGCAGCTTGATTTGTAGAAATCGGCAGGTGAAGCTTTTCACAGAGGTTATAGAGATAAACATGACCAGGTGCTCTCCTGCTGGAAAAACTGGCAATCCTAAGAGAAGAGGATACAGATGTATTGACCAGCAACAGCCTGCACCATTCAGCTGCAGCACCTGAAATCATGGGCTGATCCTGATACAGTGGTACCTTGGTTTAAGAACAGCCCTGTTTATGAACTATTCGGTTTATGAACTCTGCAAAACCTGAAGTGGTGCCCCGGTTTGCAAACTTTACCTCAGTCTAAGAATGGAAGCCAAACTGTGGAAGGGCACTGGCAGCAGGAGGCCTCATTAGGAAAAGTGTGCCTTGGTTTAAGAACAGTTTCGGTTTAAGAACGGACTTCCGGAACAGATTAAGTTCGTGAACCGATGTACCACTGTACTTTCACATGGTAGGGCTGATGTGTGGACCATATGTTGCACCAATTTCCACTCCGTACCTCCTCAGAGAAATGTGTGTTAGGGCTGCCATATTTCAAAAGGTGAAAATCTGGACACAAAAGTTGTTTATGCTGTTTACAAGGGCTATGTCTGGGAAACCCCAGTGTGTTTGGTGTAAACATTGAAATCTTCCCAAAATGGCTTTGATTAGTAAAGGAAGAGTTCTAGCCAAGTTGCCTCCAGACTAAGTTCACTGCACTTCATGTCCCAATGATTTAAATGGCAACAAGCAGAACAATCCTAACCAAGTCTACTCAAAAGTAGGGAAGGAGGAGAAATTTGATTCAATTTGCATTTAAAGGTGAATCTATCCAATTTGCAGTTTCGAGAAGAACGTGTGAACTGAGGAATGTTACGCACACAAATGGGGGGACTACTTTGGGTTGCCTTAAGCAGCTAGAGCCGCATGGAGAGTTCTGTGCACCTAGGGTTGGGGGAGGAATTCGATTCACACTGAAAGCAGGACCTGCCTAATTTGCACTTTCTGAAACACAGCCATCTTTTCTTCACACTTCTGTGAATTTTGCAATGCAACTCTCCAACAAGTGATGTACAAATTTGGACAAAAAAAATGGCTTCCAGGTGGAAAAATCAAAATTGGAAACAGAACTGCTAGATTCCAAAATTAAGAACTTGTCAAGAATGTATAACTTGCTGTTGAAATGGAACACTCAGGATGAAACGGTGAAATCTGCTATGATTAAATGGGCACAAGATGTTGGACATAACATTATGATGGCTGACTGGGAACAGTTATGGACCTCAGGTATGAAGTTCACGGCATGTAATGCCTTAAGAGAGAATATAATGAAAATGATCTACAGGTGGTACATGACACCAGTCAAGCTTGCAAAAATTTATCATTTGCCCGATAATAAATGTTGGAAATGCAAAGAGACTGAAGGTACATTCTTTCACCTTTGGTGGACATGCCCAAGGATTAAGACTTTCTGGGAGATGATCTATAATGAAATGAAAAAGGTATTTAAATATACCTTTCTGAAGAAACCAGAGGCCTTTCTCCTGGGCATGGTTGGCCAATTGGTGCCAAAGAAGGATAGAAATTTCTTTATGTATGCTACAACTGCAGCATGAATACTTATTGCAAAGTATTGGAAGACACAAGATCTATCCACCCGGGAAGAATGGCAGATGAAGGTGATGGACTACATGGAACTGGCGGAAATGACTGGCAGAATCCGAGACCAGGGAGAAGAGTCGGTGGAGGAAGATTGGAAGAAATTTAAAGACTATTTACAGAAACATTGTAAAATTAATGAATGCTAGAAGGATGTTGGAATGAAGTTATGTGGTTTTAGCAGAAATGTTATAAAGGATTAGGAAAAAACTGACTGTTAATTGGTGAAAGGAGGGAAAGTAAAGTTACATTATATTAAGATAAATTACAGGATAAAAATTTGAAAAGATGGAAAGGATTTGCTGAAATAGATAATTGAACTAGAATACAAAAAAGGGAGGTGTGAGGAGGTCAAGGAAATAAGCTAATGAAAGATAAGTTATGGGAAGATTCGCTGTGTTTTTTTAATGGATTTTATTTTTCTGGGTTTTTTTCTCTTTTTCTCTTTTTTTCTTTTTTCCTTATTGTGATGTGTCGTTTTGTTTTTGTTTAATATGGTGTTTTTTACTTTTTCTTTTTGTAACCTTTAAAACTTTAATAAATATTACTTTTTTTAAAAAAACAAGTGATGTACATTGCATTGCAGTAGTGTGTGCATAAAGTGGACGTGTTACTGAAAACAACATACCTAGATGTATTAAATTAGGGGAAAATACTTGCAAAAATGTGTGTGAAATCATAGAACTGTAGAGTTGGAAGGGACCACGAAGGTCATCAAGTCCAACTTCCTGCAATGCAGGAATTATTTGCCCAATGTGGGGCTCAAACCCTGAGATCAAGAGTCTCATACTCTACTGACTGAGCTATCTCCATGCTTAAAACTGCACTAGAACACTGCCAAATTCTCAAGAAGACTTTACAAAAGGATTTTCAAACTTATACAGACATGTGGAAAACTCATTTTAATAATTTTTTAAAAATGAGAAAGTGAGATTTTCCCATTCCTACTCAGAAGCAAGTCATCTAATGGTGCTCACTCCCAGACAAGCAGAGCTTGGATTGCAGCCATTGCTAAATATTACTAACCTGAGGGAACGAACTGCAATTAACTTAGTCTGGTTCCCGCCTTTAATATCCAAAGTGGAATATGTTGCCAAGACTCAGCGTTGACTAATTTCCTCCAGTGGAGACTGGTTATGGCTACTGGAAATCAGCGGAGGAGGACTGGCCCTCTCTCCTTCTGTTCTCCCATCAAACCTGGAGGGCTTGGCACCCGAAACAGCAACAGGGCCAGAGCCCTGAGTGAAATTAAACACTGGCCATCTGCGCCAGAAACTCATAATGTTTGGTGCAGCTAATTGTTCGACACATTATGCAGAATGAGGCAATAGCCTGACGAGGCAATAGCCTGATGAGGCAATCATATTTCTGTGTGTTTACACACACACACACACACACACACACACACACACACACACACTTACCTCATTGGGTCAAATGAGGCTGCTCCCAAGTCAGTGAGTATAGGTCCATAGCCTGAATAGGCAGAATTCTGGACTGTGCCAATTCAGAGAGTATAATATGCTAGAATGTTCCCTCACAAAGAAATATCCGTGCATGTATTAAACCAGGGAGAGGGCAATGCTGATTTCCACTTAAATATATTTCAGTCTGCTACGTACAAGGATTATTTATACATGGGGGCAGAGGACTATCTTCTCAGGATCATTGTGGGGAGTGACACCACGTTCTGACGCCACACGCACAATGTCGCAAAGAACCAGGGGTTGCAGTTGAATGCCCTCTGAACATTGATGGGGCCCAGTCCCCTCAAAACAAAAACAGGGAGGGGATGAAAGTGCCTCAGCCCCTAGGAGCCGGCGCCTATGCATGGGGGCACACTGAAAATATGACTCCTCTATTAAGTATCATGCAGAAACCACACAGAAGGTGAAGTTTATTTAACCATATAATGTAATCACCAGGGATAAACCAACATGGGGCCCTCTCAACATTGTTGGACTACATCTCCCATCATCCCTGACCATTGACCATGCTAACCAAGGCTAATGGAAGCTGTAGTCAAATATCTGGAGGGCACCACATTGAGAATTCCTTATTACAGTAACCCCTCTGCTGAATGAATTAAAGAATATACAAAAAGAGCTGTGGAGACCACAAGGCCTGGCCTCACCCACAGCTGTAGACAACCATTGTGTTCTCTAAATTTATCGAGTACTGTATTGAAAAGAGTTCCCCTTGTGTACATATTCCTGCTGGCCTTGTTCATTAATGTAGCAAAGTTGAAGCTGGTTTTTCATGGACTCGTCTTACAAGAGTGGTAAAGCTAAAAGGCCAGACACACAGGTCCTTCCCACCCACATTTCACCCTGCCCTGATCCTGGCTGGACAACAACTTGGACGGCTTTAAAAGAGGATCATACAAGTTCATGGAGAATAAGACTACCAGCAGCTATTAGCTACCACGCTTCCACTATCAGAGGCATATCAGTTGCTGGCAATCACAAGAGGGGAAAGTGCTGTTGTGCTCAGATCCTGCTTTGAAACTTCCCATAGGCCTTTGACCAAAAGCGCTAGATTGCCCCCAAGACCGAGGAGGCCTGGCGTGCGTCGCACATTTTTGACGTCACACATGCATTGTCTTGTCATCTGGAAGAGACCGAGCGTTGTGGAGAAGCCGGCCACTGGGCATCGTGCGCACATGCCCAGCACACCAGGCCCCCTCAATATTAAGGGGGCACGGCTCCCTTCCAACAAATATCAAGGGGGCTGTCTTAACACACACACACCCAGTGTTGGCGCATCTGCCTCTGACTAGCCACTGTGAAAACAAGGTGGGCCAGTGAGCTACTGCAACAGACTCTTCTTTACAACCATATACAAGGAACTTGTGAAGTCCGTTAACTGTACAAGTAATTAATATGTGTGGAGAGATGAAATCAAAGCAACAGGCTCCACCCCTGGTGCTACTGCGAGCCCATTAAGCCTGGTACTGGTTGCACATCCATTATCATAAAGCACATTGCTGATTCTACCCTCTCCATCCTCCTGGGCTGTCCTGCAAACAGTTCTAGTGAATCCTCTGACCTTCAAAAGATGTTTTGGAGGACAGGCACAAGGGGCTGCAACTGGAAGAGGGCTAGGGAAGCCCCAGAATATGTGTGGAATGCTGAGGGCAGCCCTTCATATCCAGGCCACTGATCCCAATTTAAAATAACGTTGCTAAGCACAGCTTTCAGAGTATCTCATCCAACTGGAGTTTTTAAGTTCTGTGCAGATTTTTTTCTAAATACAGTACAGTGGGGGGGGGGGTGAAAGAAAATAAACTTTAATGCACTCAGCATTTTAGCCAGTTATCCCAAGGAGTGCTGACCAGTAAAGACTCGTTTTATTGTATTCTGCCTTCTGATGGATTTCAGTGAGCATTTATAAAATGTCAGGGTGCATTACTCCAATTCTCCATTCTCTGGCATAATTTTTTTTAGAAAGCCTACAAAGTCATCTTCCTGCGCACAAAATAGCTTTGATAACCTGCACTCTCTCGTCAGCAATCCTTAGGATAAAACAGTGGATTAATTAACACACAGGAGAGCTAATTGATTCCTTTTTATAAAGTTATTTAATAGCATCAAATACAGAAAGCAATTTCCTTTCCAACAGGGAAATGCAAATACAGAGATGCCGGAGACACATAATGTACTGACATTATAACACAGCATGGAAGAGAGAGAGAGAGAGAGAGAGAGAGAGAGAGAGAGAGAGAGAGAGAGATTCATTTTGAACAGGTTTTTGTATTCAAGTACGATTTCTCTGGGCCTGGTTGTTGTTGTTGTTTTAACTTTTTAACTTGAGCTCCCTTCTTTCTCATGAAAGGCCTTGTCTGTTTTGGGAAAAGAAATGGTTGTTTGATGGCTATCCTTCAGCTCCTTCAATGTTCCTTTTGTGGGGAACCTGTGGCCCTGCAAATTTTCTGACACAACAACTTCTACCATCTTTGACCATTGGCCATGGGGCAGACAGGACTTGCAGTCTGACAACAAACCAGAATGCCTCCAGCACTGGTTTAAAATATTCATGTTTCTGGCTGCCTGATTTAAATCTGTACTAAGATGTGACAGTATGGGATGCATGTGTATCCATGATAAGCAAGTGACAAATGCCCTTCAGACATTGCTTTAACGTCAATTCTTCCATGCACTCTGGAGACCAAGGGCCTAATTCACCAATGTTTTGGCTACTGTGAAGCCTATCCTGAGCTCTCAGCGGTTATTACGGTGCACACCCTGCCCTCCTGCTGCCAATTAATTGCCAAGCCCTTATTGCTCCTGCTGTCTATGCGTAGGAAAACAACAACATGAATTATGGGTGTTAAGTTGTGGGCGAACATATCAGACGACACAGCGATTCTTCCAAAGCAGCTCTTTATTTGTAAGCTGGAACAGAACTGAACTGAGGAGCTCAGTCAGCCTGCTTATATAGAGCTCCACTAGAATGCAACAGTAACCATTTTCTGTAACTAGCCAATCACTGAACGTCACTTTCGATCCTTCATTTGCATAACTATCTACAGTATCCCCCTGCTGGCCCAGGGTGAGAACTTCAGTACATAACAATGGGGCTTCTAGTTCCCAAATGACTATGTCTCATGATTTGGCCCA
The DNA here is from genome assembly GCF_964270895.1 of Podarcis filfolensis. NCBI lineage: Eukaryota > Metazoa > Chordata > Lepidosauria > Squamata > Lacertidae > Podarcis > Podarcis filfolensis. Next base: position 25,788,880 of record NC_139604.1, on the reverse strand, counting down.
TGCCTTTCTGTCTCACCACCTACATATTCTGATTTCTCTCTCCCCCTCATACATACATAATTTTATTGATATTATTATTATTATTATTATTATTATTATTATTATTACCAACAACCAAAACACAAACAGTGAAAACAAACAGTGAACCCCCCCAGGCAGCTGATACATTGGGTAGACAGAATCAATAATAACATATTCAAATCAACCATATGTACAATACATAATCTTATTGATATGCTGCCTTCCCACAGTTCAAAGCATGCTCAAGGCGGCTTACAGCATGAAAAAATAAATACATAACTACAACAAAAGTAGTCATTAACAATAATTAAAACATTAAAAAAATGCAACCAAACAGATCAATCCCCACGTAAATCACGAGATCAAAAATAAAGATACAACCCCCCAACAATGTCCCCTGCCAACAACAACAAAAAAACCTGAAACACCCCAGCCCGAGGGGCTGTTCAGTAGCCTCAGCTTTTGTAGTTGGAGTCAGTCCTTCCCAGGCCAAGTGGGAAAAGTCCAGCAAGGCAGGGAGCAGGTCTTCCAGGACTCACAGCCAAGATGGTCTCTGGCCTCTTCGGCAGCCCCAGCTTTCATAGCTGAAGTTATCCAACCCCCCCCCCCCTTCATCTCCCAAAGCATATTTCCTTGGCTAATTGCCCTCCTGTCACTTAGGACCAAAGCTCCCAACCAGTGCGACCAATGGTAACAGATATAACCACAGCAGTAATCACATAATAAGAATCAATGCATTCTTGGGATGCAGAGTATTGTAACATCTTATGCTCATCTTAGTATCTCTATCCATGGTATGTGGTTGGCTCATCTATTCCATCTCGGAAAAGCACCGACCATGTATGTTACAAATAAGATTCTCTAGTTCCAAAGGCCCGGTCCACTGCATCTTCCTCCTTGGTACTGGCCGGTGGGGCATATTTGCAGCCTGTTCAGGCTGAGAAAGACAGCCTGTCTGATGTGTCACTCACACACTTGTGGGTGGGATGGGAGCTGCCTCTCTCCTTCTTTTCCTGGAAGCAGCACCCTCTCTCCCTCTCTGTCTCTCAGTGTGACTTCTTGGTTGCTTCAAGGCCACAAAGGAATTTTTGGCTGATCCGCCTCTTACTGGGTTGGTTTTTTCAACCTCCTGCATCCTGAATAGCTGGGCATTAGATTGGTCTGCTGTATTGTTAAATAGGTTAATCTGGCATTTTATTTGTTCACTGTGGTTTAGGCGCAGGAAAGGGGGTAGATGTGTTTCAGCCTGGCGACCCCCTTTCAGCACCTTTCTTTTTTCCCCCCAAATTTTTTATTGGTTTTCCAATTTTACAACAAACACACAAAAAAGAAAAACATAACAATATTAAAAAGAAAAAACAAACAAACAAACATATAAACACCTAACCGTTTGAAGCCCAATATAGTTTTCATTGTTAAGTGACTTCCTCGAATCCCCTCTAGCTGAGTTTCCATAAATCTCATTGTAGCACTTTTCCAATATCCACTTTCCAATAAAATTAACTTAATCAAATTGCTATCTTTCTTTCTCTTCATGATAATTTCAATCCATAATGTTATACAATTCAACATATTTTACTCCTAGGCCAATTTGATACTTACAAATAGTTCTACTTAGAATAGCTAAATAATCCTTAAATTTCTTCCAATCTTCTTGATATTCCTCCTCCTTCTGATCGCGGATCCTTCCAGTCAGGTCGGCCAGCTCCAAAAAGTCCATGATCTTCATCTGCCATTCCTCCACTGTTGGTATTCCTTGCGATTTCCAGTTTTTGGCTAACAAAATTCTTGCTTCTGTTGTGGCATACAAAAACAGTCTAACATCTTTTTTGGGCAATTCCAATCCTATTATTCCAAGTAGAAAGGCTTCTGGTTTTTTAATAAGTGTATATTTCAACATTTTTTTTTCAATTCATTATAAATCTTTTCCCAGGAGGCTTTCACCTTAGGACACGTCCACCACATATGATAAAAGGTACCTTCCTTTTCTTTACATTTCCAGCATAAGTTATCACGCATATGGTAAATCTTTGCTAGTTTTACCATTCAGCACCTTTCTGGGTGATGGGCTGGCCCTGAGACTTGCCCTCTGGGCTCTGGAGTAGGATAGGGGCTGCCCTTGAGGCTAAACGGTCTTTCCTATCTGAAGCTATGGGGCTTTGGGGGTGTTGATGAAGCAGCACAGGCCTCCCTACTCAACTTCATGATAGAGAAGAGAAGAGAAGAGAAGGGACGTTGGACAGCCGTGCCTCCACTTCCTGCTGCTAAGGGTTTGGGATTCCCTAGAGGTTGCAGTTTGTTCAGGTTTGCTTCCGCACCAATAGTGTTTTCCCTCTGCAGGGGCTTTTCATTGGTTTTCATTTTAAATAGAGTGGCCCTAGTTCACCCCATCCTCTATGTCTGTCTCTTTATTTGGCCATCAGTTTGCAAAAGTCCCAGCTAGCATGGACAACATGATGGTGAGTTTCTCATAGTCCAACAACATTTATTTAAAAATGATCAACACCCAGAGGGGGCACCATGTTTGCTATCCCTGCTCTGGTTACAAAGTCTGAAATTCAAAGATATACCTTGCCTGTGATGATGCAAACTCCTGGTGTGGTCCCAGAAAATGAATTTCAGCCACCCCCCACCCTGAAATAGTCTAGCTGCATTTGAAATGCTGTCTCAATAAACTCATTATAAAAACTGCCATGTCCTTCAACAGAATCGGCTTCGGATATCTAAAGTTCTTGCTAAAGAAAGATTGGTGCTTCTAATCTGCCCATTCAAATACAACTCAAAGCAGAGATTAATATCAGACAGCACAGCTAATTTGCATGAGGCTCAAAACATCAAGAAGATGTCAATAGGGGAGAAAAAAACGACATTGCAGCCCCTTAGGGAACTCTCACTCAACTGTAAAATATTTGCAAAAAGCACATTTAAGAAAAACATGCACATTTCACATCCTCTCACTCTAATGCCAGATTAAAGGGCTCTGTGTTGTCCTTGTACAGCCCTAACCTCTACATTCAATCAATTTTGTGAGCTGCGCTCAAGAATTTTCTTTAATCATGCATAGGGACAGAGGGAAATAAACCAGATAGCAGCAAGTCCCATCTTAATATCTCACTATGTTCACATTCACACCATAACATACCCTCCAACATTTCTCCAATGAAAATAGGGACATCCTATTCAATAATAATAATAATAATAATAATAATAATAATAATACCACCCTGGGTTGCCCAGCCACTCTGGGCAGCTTCCAACAAATATAAAAACATAAAACACGTTCAGATTTCTTCTAAAGGTTGTATAATTACTTATCTCCTTGGCTCGGGGGGGGGGGGGGTGTCACATAACTCCATACCCTCCAACATTTCTCCATTGAAAATAGGGACATCCTAAGGAAAAGTGGGACATTCCAGAATCAAATCAGAAACCATGATGCCTTCTATAAATCTGGGTCTGTCCCTGGAAAATAGGGACACTTGGAGGGTCTGCATACAAGTTAAAGAGTCATAACTTCCCCATAGAATCCTGGGAGCTGTAGTTGGTAAAGGATGCTGAGAGCTGTTAGGAGACCCTCATTCCCCACCCAGAGCTACAATTTCTAGAGCAGTTGAACTATCAATCCTGCTTCAAAGCTAGCATTATATCCTTGGCAGAGCCTCCTCATCTCAACCTGACTTATCTTACAGGGAGGTTGAGAGGATAATATTAAGCATGCACCTCCCAAAATGCCTTAGAGAATTATATGGTACAAATGTGATAAGATAAAGCAAAAGGTGTTGGAAAACAATGTGTGAACAGATGGAGCATCTAGTACAGAAGGTTAAACTGATGTCCTCCTGACCAAGCTGGTTCTATTATTTCCCACCTGAGCCTTTTTCTCTTTTACAAACCTTTTCGTTCCTACTTAGAGTGACTTCTCTTTGATTAGCTTGAAAGTCTGTGGACAGGGATGATTTCATTCTTTTAAGTATTGGACACAGCCCAGTAGGTTTCAGACCCTGATATGAACAAGTTGGCCTCTCCTGGATTAGATATTTGAGTGGCCATTGATATGCAACGCCATATGCCTAACAGTGGAAATGAACCAGTAATCCAGAGACACACCACATGCTCAGACTAATTCAACATGTGATAGAAAAACTGAGGATGAAGTGGGGGAAACCTCACACAATTTAGGAAAGAAATTGCTATGATCTGTTCTCTCACGGACATATTGATTCGGCAAATGGGAACAGAACAGATAAACAGTAACCATATTGTCAGGAACAACCAAAATCAAACACTTAGCTGTCCTGATATTAAATTCTTTTAATCAAATGCCATATGCGACACAGAACAACAATAAGTAGGCAGGGAAACCTGCCCCCGCCCCCTTTAATACAATACATTTCTAACCTCACAAACATAATATCAATCTGGCAGGTAGCTGCCCAGTAAAAATGCCCCCCTTTTTTTTCAATAAAGCCATTTACCAGGAACCAAATTGTTTTGCCACTATTAAGAGTTTTCCCCTTTTACCTATTTTCGTTTGCCTTGACAATGTATTTTAAAAGGCAGTAAAGCAGAAAGCAGTAAAAGAAGCAATAATGAAGGGAGAGACATACAAAGTGATCCTTAATGGATTGTCAGCTCATGAAGGCAATTCACAAGCTGTGGCAAAATGAGTTCTATGCACAAAAGAAATCAATACTCATTGTAGAATCCTTCCTGCTACACTGCAATTTATCAGCTAAACAGAATACTGTCACATCTCATAGGCCTCTGAAAACTAGTTGCTCTCAGAAGCAATATTTATTCTACACTGCCTCTACCCACAGCAGAATCTGATTTGTGTATAGCACAGGCTTGCTGTCTAGTGATCTGAAGACGAGGATGGAAAACAGGGAGCAAGATAAAGATAACAGAGTGAGAAGCAACGGGTTGTCTCGACAAAGGCACAATCTCAGAGCATCAGATACAGCACTTCTCGTCTGCATGCTTGAGTTTCTCAGCTCATGAAGACAAGCTCTTACAAATTGGCTGGAATCTTCAGCTGGGTTGAGATGGTAGCAAACCATGGTGAATACAAACCATCCAACCATGTTTAAGAACTGGGATTGGATCTTACTGCCCCTAGTTTCAACAGTTCCAATTCTACTGCATGCCCCATCACACACAATTTCAGAGCATCCCTTGACCTTCAGGAGAGTCTGAAAGGTTCAGGGGGCTTCAGCACAGAGGACCATCCAGTAAAGGCCCATTGCGTGAGTGGAATTCAACTTGGGGGTTTCTGGATGTTGTTTGAGCTTCCAGTTGTATGACAGGCAAACCATGATTTAGAGCTTCTTGTCTGCCTTCACCTCCTGTTTGCCCCAGACTCAATTTCCTAAACTCACTCCTGTTTCCATGGTTTAGCAGCCACCTGGGACAGAGAAATGGCATTGAACGGTGATAAATCAATAGCCTGTATATTTAGACAAAGTGGTAAGCTACCGTTCTCTCAAAATGATGTTTCAACTCCTGGTTTGATGGATCTAGAACAAACCACAGTTAGCTACATAAACTGCTTTTGCATCACACCTCAGCCCAGTTTTCTAGTCTCTTCCAGAAGCAAGGTATTTTTTTAAAAAATATAGCATATCAATATTAGAATGAAACTAAGACCAGCTGCTCACTTTCCATTTTGATTCCATGTAGGGCATACTGGTGTAATTTAGTTGGTGCTTGGGCCATGTCTGGAGCAGCCCACTTCCTCTGTCTGGATTCTGTTTAGAGGAAGATGCTGCTGCACTGGGTGATTAGAAACAGTTGAAGGCTAAATGCCTAACGCACAACTCATCCACCCTCTCTTTCTCAAAGGAATATGTGTCTGTGCAGTGGCCAAGGTTGGATTCAACAGCACAGGCATTCACTGAAAGCAAGGGATTTGCCCAGTGCAAGCTATCAGTGGTGAAGCTGAAGGTTACATGATATATGGTTCAATATAGCATGATGAGCTAGCACGGTAAGTGCTAGTTCATCTCTATGTAAACTTGTACCTTTACAAAGTTTATTTTTAAGACCAGAGAACTGAATAATAGTAGAATAGTTCTTGTGGTACGCACATCTTTTAAAGTTTATGTAGTTAGTGTGTTCCTGCTTGTCTTGTGTCATGGGACAATAAGCTCTGTATACTTTGAACTGAACTGAGTGGGAAAGGAATTGTCTTCACCAGGAACTCTGGAAAAGGTTGACTACTGGAAAGCTGGAGGGCTCTGTTGGAGCTGTGCATACTCTGCTGATCATAGTAGCTGAGGTGTGGAGACACAGTTCTCTGAAATCTGGAGCACAGGGGCACAATGGCCATTCTGGATCAGGATCCTTGGCCTCTCCTTAATTCATTTGTTGGTATAGTATCAACAACAGATGGTGGGCCCAACAGGGTATGGGCCAACTGACTTCTACAAGCATAACAGACAAACCAAGCAGAGGCAAAGTTACCGGCAGCAGCATGACAACTGCTCCAGTGTGTGCACTCCCATGCTTCTGCCAATAATATCAGATCATATGCCGATCATGTGGTTGGGTCAGGTAAGGTTCACATCAAAAGTTCTCATTTCCATGGCTGTGGTTGATCACCACAAATGGAGAAATACAAGAACCCAAATGTATGAAAATCAGAATGCAAATCTTGATACTGTTTAGATATTTGTAAATAATCCAACATACAGTGGTACCTCGGGTTAAGTACTTAATTCATTCCGGAGGTCCGTACTTAACCTGAAACTGTTCTTAACCTGAAGCACCACTTTAGCTAATGGGGCCTCGTGCTGCCGCCGCGCTGCCAGAGCACGATTTCTGTTCTCATCCTGAAGCAAAGTTCCTAACCGGAAGCACTATTTCTGGGTTAGCAGAGTCTGTAACCTGAAGCATATGTAATCTGAAGTGTATGTAACCCGAGGTACCACTGTACATTAATATACAACTGAAATTATTCTCTCACACACATTATATACAACATAAGCATACAATAGCAAGTAAAAAGCAACACAAATAACAATGAATATAAATAATTTGATGAGCCCAGAAACGCCCCACAATTCAAAAGCTGCTTGTCAGAAATGCATATGCTCCAGAATGCTCCTCGCATGAATGCTACCTTGCCAATCATGCGCTAGAAGGAAATTTGAGAATCACTCTCCATCATGCTGCTAGGACCAATTCCCCAATGCATCATAGGATGTTTTCCAGTTTCTGGCATGCCTGTGAACTGACCAAACGACTCACTTCAAAGCACAGGCTTATCAAACAGGGCAAATTTATAAAAAGCAAATTACATACAATTTACTAGACCCAAACTATAATAAATTAAATTCTATAAAAGTGCTGTCATATATCCAAATGAAATTGGAAAGAGCTGCAGATTTCCTAATATGTCTACATAAAAATGCATCTCCGCTATAGCATGGTTAGCAAACATCTGGAAGTATTCTGTTCAGGTGAGCATGTCAGCATGTTATTTATTTATTTATTTATTTGCAAAACAGAATGAGGCATTGTATGTGGAAGGTCCATTGACGGGTTATATAGAATCCAATTATAGTTTTGACTCCTGCAAGACCTGGATCTGTGGTAGAACAACACCTTACAATGCAGAAGATTCCATTGGTTTATTATTTTATTTTCTTCCTGTGATACTATCTATCCCTCCTAGCATAATATTCTTTCTTCCTTTTTACACATTACACAGTGAACTTTTTAGGAGTCTAGTCTTTTATTTTATTTGTGCCTAAACTGATCAATTTGCAGCAGTGTCAAAATGTGAAGCTTGCATTCACAAAACATTATTTAACACTCCCATGCCTAAATGGTTGTGGGGGGGGGGGGTTAGGGGGAAATATTTCAAAACAGTCTGGACAAGCTGTACTTTGCATTAGAGTCACCCTGTTAAAATCAGATATATTAGAGCCGTAAACCAGCACATCTCAATCTGATGCTGGTAATGGTTTGAAGAATAATATATGGGGAGATTTTTATGAGGAGATAAAATAAATGAAAACATATTTTACCTCACAAAATGAATGTAAACCATTAAATAATATAGATATATAACAAAATACATGAATATTGAACCTGACATTCTTTTTTAAGATTTTTTTTTAAAAAAAATGAAATCTTGAGTATCAGTCAGTGTGGTTTGGGATTTCCCAGATAGCTTCCCAAGTCACCAAAATAGATACCATTTGTGTCTTCTGCATAGTATAGCCACTGATACAAAAGGGAGGTAGGGCAAGGCTGAGGAATAGGGAGAAGGCCATTCTTATGTGATCAGATAATTTGTGTCCTCCTCTCAGTAATTATTATTCTACTCTCTCTTTTTAAGGAAAGAGAAGGACTGCACAAGTCATTCACACATTTCATTTTACATAGTCATGAGAGTGGAAAAAAGATTTCTGCCACACTTTGGATGAATCTACACCAGTCGGTTATAACATTACACTTTAATAATGCATTATTAACGTTATAAACTACAAGTGTAGATTCGCCCCCAGAGCAGCTTCAGTCCCTGGTGTCTCTGGGTAGCTTTGAGAGAGACCACAGCCAGAATCACTAGAAGGACACTGTTGGTCAGTGTAGACTACACTGAGCAATAATCTGACTCATTATCAGGCTTCCTGTGTTCTTAATGTGGGAGGAAGAAATGGGGAAAGGAATAGTAGATAATTCTAGGGGACTGTGCTATTTGCATTATAGCAGTACAAATGAGCTGGTACTTTCCACAAGCTATTGATTCCATACAGATGCACATCAGGAGTTCAAAGTTCCATTTTTTTCTGGTTTTCAATACCAGAAGTGATCTGAGCTCACAATCAGCTCACACTCAAGTCCACTTCTGGTTAGTGTTCTTCATTTCAGCAGCCTAATTTAGGTGTTAAAAGTCATTTTGCTGTAGCTATTCTTAAACAAATGGCAATAAGAAACCCTTGCTAATCTACTGCAGATTAGTTAGAAATATATCAATAGATCCTCATCTACTTTCTTTCCTCTCCTGACGTACATCACTCAGGAAGGAATTCAACATCACACTGAGACATTTATTCTGCCAAGACAAATACTTCAGTTTGTCTGATGGAAAAACACCCCTCTCCTTCCCTGTGTGTTCTTTTGGGGGTTCTCCTGAGCCCCTTAGAACCAATTTTGAGGGCACACAGGTGGAAAAGAGGGGAAGCCCCATTGGACAAGTGGAAATCCTTGTGGAAGGCTTCTGCTGATGGCATCTATTAGCTGAATCCCATCTTCAGTTTCTATTTACTGAATGCATAAGCTTTCTCCGCAGAAATATTGTGGGTTTGACTCAGAGGGCTAAGCAGAAATAGCCTCCCAGGATTCCCCTCACTATTCAGAGATGGCAAAATGGTAGAGAAGTACTTCATCAAACATTCTTGTGTGGGAGGTGCAGTTCTCCCACAGTTAATCCTCAGAAAACTCTCAGAAAGTTTGACTCATTTGTCATTGAATGAAACTCTGCTGTTCATTCAGATTAGTGGATGGTGAACACAGTGGGTTAATGGAGGAGGAGTGGATGGAATATCATTTCTTTCAACAACATTAAAACTATACTAGCAGTTACACGAGGCAAGTTGCCCCTGGCTAGATTTGTAGTGAGGCCAAGAAGTAAAATAAACAAAATATTTGCAATAATTCAGTTTCCTGCACTTCATCTACAAAGATTTCAGTGTGTTTTTGTTTAAAAGTTTATTAAAATCCAGCAGATTATCTGTGCTGCAGAACTCACAAGACAACCCTAGATCACTAGTTTTATATATGGGCGTCATGAGTACCCAGCAAAGGCAAAAGTTGTTATAAATTCTCAAGATTTCCAAGATATATAGATCACTTTCTTTATAAAGCGAGCATGACTCGTTACGCCCCGCAGGCCTTGTATAAATGTAAAGACTTTCTGGGACGGATGGGACAATCTAGTTGTTTGAAATTATTTTCCTCTAGACAAGAACCAGTGATTCATTTTGAGCGGCACCCTGGCTCTTCGATTAAGTCAAGCGGGGATTACATGGATTTTCCGTCTATATTAGTAAAACTCCAGCATCTGTTGTGTGCTGGATTTATAACTTGAATAATAGCCTTGCAAGCTGCTTTTGTTCAATGAGGTCAGCTTCCAGGCTCCCAGCCATGTGCACAAATACCTTGCATAAAGACTGGGCATGGCATTTGTCATCCATCTGGGTTATCCTGCCTTCAAGCATTCTGAAAATAGGAAATCCCACAATGCACCTAGAGAACACAAAGCTGCTTACAAAATATTTTTTTAAGCTATAGTAGAAAGGTAGTCGGGCCGTTGGTCTGATTTAACCCAGTATCGTCTACTTTATTTTGATTAATAGGGTCTTTTCCAGGGTCTCCAGGCATGCAATTTCTGATCACATCATCCTTTTTAACTAGAGATGCCAATAATTAAACTTGAGACTGCCTGCATTCAAAGTAGCTGCCCTAACACTGATCCATCAAAGCATGAACCTATCCCACATGTAGAAGAATTGCCATAGCGTGTAACAAAGCTCAATTTTGAGACATACTTAATAGGCCAGGCTGTTATGAGGAGTGGCAGTTCTGTGCAGGGCCTCCAAATCCCCATTCACTTTTCATGAATGTTAAATTTATGTTTGGATTGGCAATAAGTGGTAATTAGCAACAAAAGTCAACAAGAATATGTAAAAAACGAACTGATAAATGGACGAAAATATTGAGTTATAATATGCCATGATATAGAGTTAAGATAAATGAAAAAGGGTAAGAATTTGCTGAATTGATTATGTAAATGGGAATACAAAAGGGGGAGGTGTGAGGAGGTCGAGGAAACAAGCAAATGAACTTAAAGATATCAAAAAATGGATTTGTTTTTTTAATTTTTTCCTATTTATCTGTTTTTTGTATTTTGTATTTTTTTTCTTGATGGTTTTTCTATCAATTTTTGTATTCTTTTTTGTATTCTTTTTTCCTTTTTTTTCTTATTTCTCTCTGTGGTTTTTTCATTCTGTAAATCTTTGTTTTTTGTAAAATTCCAATAAATATCTTAAAAAAAAACAAAAAAACAAATCCCCATTCACTTTTCTCCAGTGGCTGGAATGAACTGGTTCCATTGAACTAGTTAAAAATCCCAGAACGACACCCAAAAGTCGTTAGCAGAATTGCAGGGTGCAAACTAAAGCTGACTTGAGTTCATTTTGTGAAAGTTGATCAATTTCTAGTTCACCTTCATGGTCATTCTCCACCTATCCCCACAGGAGGCCTAGGCTCTTATCTTTCTTTTAAGAAAGAACAAGGTAAGTCAACCAGATACCTAGGAAAGACAGTTAGAAAGGGGAAAAATGGAGGCATTGCTATAAAACATGGAGGTATTGCTATATTGATCTGATTTACATCCTATGCCCTTTTAAAATGTGGGGGGGGCTATTACATTGTTGTTTTTGTTTTTATTAAGTATTTTGTGGTTTTACATCTTTATTTTATTCTGTGAACTGCCCTGAGACCCCCAGGTATAGGGTGGTAAATAAATTAAATATAATAATAATAATAATAATAATAATAATAATAATAATAATAATAGACTTCCCATTTTATCCTCACCAGAACCCTGGATGACCTCTGCAGACAGTGGAACAAGGGGAATGTGACTTTGTTCCTGCTTCTTGAGCTCTCATTGGCATTTGATACCATCAACCATGGTATCCTCTTCGACCAGGTCTGGGGAATGAAAATTGGAGGCACTGTACCAATCTTACCTTCAGGACCAAGTCCAGAGAGTAGCATTGGGAGAGTGTCTTTTAACCCCCTGGCAGCTATGCTATAGGATGCAACAGGGGACTCTCCAGGTCTATCTAATGTTTACATGAAACCACTGGGAGCGGTCATTAGGAGGTCATTCAGGGTGAGGTGCCCTCAATATTCTAATGACACTCATCTCTGTTTCTCTATAACATCTGGATCGAGAGGGGCTGCACTGTCCCTGGGCCATTGCCTAGACACAGCAGTAGAATGAATGAACAAGAACAAGCTGAGCTTGAATCCTGGCAAGATGGAGGCACTGTGGGGGAACAGTTCCCGGTTTCTGAAAAATTGGTCAGTTCCCTACCCTGGATGGGGTTGCAATCTCCCTGAAGCAGCAGGGCTACTTTTACCAACTCTAAATGGTTCAACAGTTACGGCCATTCCTGGACTGGGAAAGCCTTGCTGCAGTCGTTCATGCGTTGGCTACTTCAGGACTGGATTACTGTAATGCTCTCTGTGGAGCTTCCCTCATGTTTGATCTGGAGGTTGCAGTTACTGTGGAGTGCGCTTAAAATGCATATAAAGCTGGGCAATCCCACCTGTCCGTGAGGTAACTGCACAGGTCAGTTAAGAAGCAGGGTGGCTCTGTTCATTCCCATGGATGTAAAAGAGAAAGAGACTGGGAACACCCTCCACATTCCTCATATGAAAATAGGGACCCTCTATTCAACATCTGTATCAGGGAGAGCTTTTTTTTGCACGCTAATGTTTTTTTTTATTTATTCAAGTTTTTCATGATGCAGACAACTTCCCTGAAGCCCAGCTAGCTCCAATGCCCACCCTCAACCCCCATAACTTCATTGTCCTCCACACCCCTGAAACTCCAGCCCCCCCCCCGGCTGGTCTGCACCTCACCAGTCACCATATTTTTCGCTCTATAAAATGCACCAGGCCATAAGACACACCTAGTTTTTGGAGGAGGAAAACAAGAAAAAAAATAATCTGAATCTCAGAAGCCAGAACAGCAAGAGGGATCGCTACGCAGCGAAAGCAGCGATCCCTCTTCCTGTTCTGGTTTCTGGGATAGCTGCGCAGCCTACATTCGCTCCATAAGATGCGCACACATTTCCCTTTACTTTTTAGGAGGGAAAAAGTGAGTCTTATAGAGCAAAAAATACGGTACATCCCTCCCTACTTCTCTACCACTGCCCGGGGACACTTCCAGCCACTGCCTTCTCCTCAATGTCTGTAATCTTTAAAGCAGCTTAGAGTATTTTAATGTTTTGCTTCTTTAGAAGCTGTGCACTCCTTTGCTGTACAATTTCAACACCTGAACAGTCATATAGACCCTTAAAATGATGGTGCCTAAACTAGCACATTTAAGTGAACTAGAACAACTTCTCTCTCTCTCTCTCTCTCTCTTCCTGGGAAGAATTAACCTTCTAAATACAAATGTAGCATTTTCACCAACTCTGTAAATATGTGTCGAAAACTCATCGGTTTTTCCTTCTTTCTAATTAAAACATTATTTATGGAGGACATAAATGAACAGAGGGGAGGGAAGTTTATTTAAACAAATAATTTAGTCAGAAGCACACATTTCTTATCAGTAGTAAAGCACACATTTGTCTCTCTTTGTTATGGATGAGTTATTGACTCCCAAGTAAGATCTTTTCATTTCCTCCCTTAGGAGGTTTCTCACATGTTGAATTTTGTAAGCAGCAAAACCCACAGCAATGCAAAAATTTTAAAAAGCAAGCAATTTGTAAGCATATCTTACACATTAGTACTGCTTGGCCCAGCATTGACATCAGGGGGGGAAATGTACCACAGATTAAAATTATATCATTACAAACATACACACACTTTGTGCGTGTTTGTTTGTTTGTGTGTGTGTATGTGGATCTGCAAATCCCCACCTCGCCATCCCATGCATAGACCCATTTTCCCCACCCTTTTTGTTTTGTGCCACTTGCAAGAGTAGGATTTACTGATGCTTTTCATGCACATACCCAAGCAGAGAATTATATCTTCTTATGCTGCTCAGCATGCTTACATTCAGTTGTCTTCATGACACTTCCATTACGTAACACCTATTTTACACAGTGCCTATTTTAATCTTTGCTGCTCAAAAAGAGGAGGACTGCAAAAAAAGAAAAAGGCCAGACCAGTTTCTTTTGTTATAGCCTGGCACATTCCATTTTGCTGAGAGAAAGCTAAAAAACTGGCCAAGAATAGATGATTTGATACCATAGTAGCTCATGGTCAAAGATGGTATTTCAAAGTAGTAATGTCAGCATAACGTAACTCATGTAACTTATGATTTAAAAACCATTTTTTGGTGGAGTCAAAAACCACTCATTTATTTGCCATGACAATTAGTGGAGCATATAATTTGGGGGGAGGTGCTTGGAAACCCCAAATTCATGCATAAATGTGAATTTGGATAATTTCTCAAATGTAGATCCATTCATGTGCACATACACCTGTGTAAATAAGTCAGGCCTGAATCCTTAAAACCTGCAGCTAAGGCTGAGGTCCTATCCATGGTTCCTGAAGAATAAGCACCATTTAACTGAATGGGACATGCTTCTATGTAGACAAACGTAAGATTGTGTTTCAAAAGGATAATTTGTTAGCCTTTCAGCTTGGATTCCACAAGTCTTTCTTGTCCAGCTAAACAGTTGATAGGTAGCTGGACTTTTTAGTTCTTTATTACAGCTGCAGAAAAGATAATAAACTAGAGAGCAACAAAATATACTCTGAACTTAAAATCCACCTTGGACTAAATATTGCCAAATTCTGAAGTAGGAATGTCATCTGACATCTTGGTTAACTTATATACAGCAGGAATAACAGAAATCCATTTGTGTGTGTGTCTCTCTGTGTGGGAAAACATCAGCTCCAGTTCAGTTCTATGGACAACCTAATCCGTATTCTGCTGAAGGGTGTTAACCATGCCAGACTATGGCATGCTGTCCTTCCAGAACCCAGCAGGGCCAGTGCTCAGGGATGATGGGAGTTGTAGTCCAACGATGTCTGGAGGGCCAGAGGTTCCCCACCTCTTGTCTGCAACATAGCAGCTGGGATTGGGGATGCATCTGCAGGATGCTTGCCCTGCCCAGAATAGTGAAAACAAAAATTAAGCCTTTAAGACCTTTACTGAAGCACAGTGAGTTGAAATATTTAATCCAACACAACAGATCAGGGAATGCTCTGCTTAAAACCAGAAAGGTAAGTGCTGCCAAAGCTACTCATCTCGACTTCTTCAATATATCCTGGTTTTCCAACAGACACAAATATACTTAAGGGAGTCACAAGGCACTTGGGAGCTACCTCTGGAATGAATCCATGTGACATATTGCATACCAACAAATGCAATGGGAAAGCTGCTGCTGGCTGTCATAGTTGACAATGCTGGGCTGGCTCAGGGGTGGCTAACTTAAGATGTTAAGATGTTGCTGGACTCACATCAGCCCCAGCCAATGGTCACAGATGATGGGAACTGTATAACAACAACATTCAGAGGGCTGCATGTTTGCCACTGCTGAGCTAGACAAACTGTTACATCCACCTTTGTAACCTGCCCTTCAGTGTGAAACTTCCCAGGCTGGTACATCAAAACAAAATTCAGCTCTAACTAGCAAAATCTCTTATATCTTCCAAATCTATAAGCCACACCTTGTTTATAGGAGCAAGTATCGCCAAGCTGGCTGCTTTGGGTATCTCCCTATGGGATCCATCACAAGAAGAGCTCACTCTCTTCCCTTGTAGTCCCTTTGCCCTTGGGTTTGACTGACATTCATTGCTTCCCTCCTGCCAGTTGTCACACACTCCATCCAGGACTAGGTGTCAGGATCGCCACCTTATATATATATATCCTAGGCTCCCTCCCTGAATTTTCAGCTGGCACTGAAGCAGCTCAAGCCCTATTCTTTGTGGAGTTTCATAGGTCACATTCTCCCCAATTGTTCACTAAATAATAATACAATTATGGCATCAGTTCTATGCCTGCTTACTGGACTATGGACCTGGTTCCTCCACAGGCCTTGCACCCACAGCAAACTGGTACAAACCAGGTGCACTATGCCATGGCAATACAGTAGTGTGACTTCTTCTCTGTCTATTCTGCCCATCCTTATATAAAAATATTATACTGGTGATACCCACCAGCTCTCTGAGAATCTTTTCTGTGCATTCTTGCTTACAAATTGTGTTAGCAAGTGTCTAGCCCTCATGTTTGTGAGAAACTAAGTTGCCTCTTAAATTATCGGGGGATGGGGCCAGTGAGGTAGCATCAAGGTATATTCCAGAACCAAATGAAATGAAATAAATACTACACCACTCAATCCATTTCTTCTCGTTTGCAATTATTTAATTTATTCCAACACCAGGCGAACAGACATCAGTTACAAGGAATCGCCGGCAAGAGTAAAGACCCGCAATGCTGAGTCACAGTCCTTTCAGACAGTCAAAAGAACAAACAACTGAAGCCTACATGGAATGTTTTGCAAAAGATGGTTACATCTGAGGCTTTTTCGGTTCTTTTTTCACATTTATGTTTGTTAACTTAATTGGATTTATAATAACACTGCAAAAAAGCCTCTATCCAGTGCTTATGCACTCCCCCCTCCAAGTAAATTAAAAATGAATGCAAAATTAGCATATTTTTATACTTTTCTTCCCTCATTAAGAATTCCATTAAAATTAGCTCCACAAAGATAAAAATAATAATTGGTTGCCTCTGACAGATAAGTGAATACTTTAAGGTCAATTATGCTGATATAATGTTAGCAAAGCTCCTTTCCTGTCCTCCCCCTTAGATAATGCACCGGCCTTTATCTGTTCTTGGTGATATTTCTGACTTTTTGAATACTACGGGGACTAGAGCAAGTAGCCTGGGAAGAATGAAGAGAGAGTCCTTAATGCAATAGCACCGAGCTCCCCCCCCCCCCACTCCATCTGTCACACACATTTCATAGGCAGCAAACCCTTTTACATTGTCGGTGTCATCACTTGACAACACTTGCGGTTCTCAGAGCAAATGAAAGGGTAGCATCGAAAGAAAATAAACCCCAAAGTGCTTTTAAACTCCAGTTCCGTATGTACAGGTGAACTCAGTCAAGTTCAGCCACACTTCACTGTCCTCCTGCAAAAAAAATCATGTTCATTAATGGAACAGAACTGAACATCCAATCCTCAAAATGGAAGTGGGGTCATGACAAATCTTTTGAATACATATTTCATAGTTGTCACACATTTATTCAAACTAAAAGATGCATGGATACTCAGAAACTGGAACTGCCATCTTTCAGTGACCCAGTTTTTTGAGCGGTTGTTGTGGTTTTTTTTTTTTTTTTGCGGCCAAAGGGACCTAATTCAACCAAAAACAAAGAGAACACAGTGAAAAGTAATCACTTTGTATTGTTTTAATCTGCGCATGGATCTGGATTACATATGACTGCCTGGGGGCTCCTACCTAATCCACATTGGATTAACTCTGCTCAGGAAACTAACGTTTTGTCATATACAAGCTGCCCATTGGTGCACCCTGTTTCCTCTTTCATTGACTTACCAAGTGTCTAGGTTTCACAAAAACCCTTAACATACACACAAGGGAGTGTTATTGATTGATTCCGTTAAAAGAAAGAAAGACTGAAATTCACCCAAGTTTCATAGCAATCTTAAGTGTTAAAATGATACAAATGAAACAAAAAAAGCCCAATGCCAGCAGAAAGCAACAGTTCAGCAAACAAGATAGAACAGGGCAAAACAGTAATTAATTCCCTAAAGGCAACTGAAACAAAAAAAGGCTTCTATTTAACAGTGGAAAATCAGCAGGGAAGACATTGACTGAATTGCCTTAGGGAGAGAACTCCATAATATATGGCCATATAACATAGATAGGTATAAGACCACTGATCAGAAGGGAGGAGGGCTCTCTATTCATGCAACCTTCTTGTTTGGGTAAAGCACATCTATACAGTCACAGGTATTTAATGGCTGCCCAAGCAAAGCCAAGTTGAATTTGTTGAATGCAGACATCAAAACAGGGGTAGATTAATTATCTTTCACACAAGCAAGATCCACACACAGCGTCTGTGATAGGATTGTGTGCAGGCAACCTTGCTCTTACTTACTGCTGCCCCAGTGTGGTCAGCATTTTAACCATCAAATCTAGATTTTATTATGAGGTCACAGCTCAGCCTCACTGTGTCACATTATTATTAATATATTTTTATTAAATTTCTATACCACCCTTCTATACATTATAAAAATACCAAAATGTATAACATAGTAACAAACAAACACAATACCACTCCAGCACACAGTTTAAAAGACCATAGGAGAAGGCCTGGGAGAATAATGCTTATGTCTGGAACCTAAAGATATGCAACAAAGGTGCCAGATGAGCCTCCCTAGGGAGAGCATTCTACAAACCAGGAGTCACCACAGAAAAGGCCTGCTCTTGTGTTGCCCTCTAGACCTCTCATGGGGGAGGTGCATGAAGAAGGGCCTCAGAAATGAGAGTGCAGAACAACAATAGCTGAGATAAAATAGGCTGCAACTTCATTTAAGATGCTTGCCATGGGTATCTGGTTGGCCATTGTAAGAACAGAATGCTAGACTATATGGACCTTTGGTCAGAGGTATTTTAATATACAGGAACAGTAATTCTATTCAAACGGACCCTCCAAGTCTCCCTATTTTCCAGGGATTGTCCTGGATTTACAGGAGCTGTCCAGGTTCTGATTTCATCCCGGCATGTCCTGCTTTTCCTTAAGACATGTCTATTTTCATTGGATAAATGTTGAAGGGTAGGGGGTTATGCGACCCCCGAGTCAAGGAGATAAGTAACTATACAACCTTTAGAATACATCTGAAGGCAGCCCTGTATAGGGAAGTTTTGTAATGTTTAATGTTTTATTATGTTTTTATGTATGCTGGAAGCTTCCCAGAGTGGCTGGGAAGCCCATTCAGATGGGTGGGGTATAAATAATAAAATGATTAGTAGCAGCAGTATTAGTATTGTTATGGAACAGGACAGCCCTATTTTCATCAGAGAAATGTTGGAGGGTATGCTCTAAGCCTTTCCCTTGTGCTGCCTAGGAAGCCTGGTATGGATATGGGTAGCCAACTCAGGATTCTGTCTTGCCCAACTCAACTCACCTGAGAACCACACCCAATGAATTCCCCATTCCCAGCATGGAGAGGTTGATGCGGTACAGATATCCTCCTGGAGCTTGTTCTGAGATGAGACTGTGCAAGTAAAATTAGCTCAAATTAAGCCATGGATGGGAGGAGAGGGCCCAATATCACAAGGAGGCTGGTTCATAAATTTGTCCGTGATGGATCAATGGCACGATTCTCAAAATTTAGGGTGTTAGCACCTAGTCAAACTTCCATCTCTGAGATGAGACTGTAGGGCTGCTCAAAATCACTTACGAACAAATAAATGGCAACTGACGGAAACCAACTAAGAAAACTGTTTCCTTTAGTTACTTAATGCTGGAAACATATGTGTTCAACATGGTGCTGCGTGTTGTCATTGTTTTCTCCTGCAGACCATGCCAGATGCAATTCCAGCTTTAACAAGATTAATCCTCTGCATTCAGTAGAGCCAGACAATTTAGTTTGGAGCCACCCTGCCTTATAAAGCTAGCATTTACCCTAATAAATAAGCTAATGTACTGGCAGATTGTCAAATAAATCCCAACATTTCTAAATGGTAAAGTAATAACCAGAAATGGATTAAATTACTAACATGAGTACTGCAAAACCGGATGTTTGTGATTCGGCCTGAAATTCTGACTGCAGAATAAACATAGATAGGAGGAGGGATGGGGTAGAAAATGGGTTTGGTATTGGTTTTTAATGCAAGCCTACACAATTCTCAATTTCAGAAACAATATGTGAAACAAACCACATCTCCAAAATCTGCACATCTCCAAAATTGGCAAGGTGGTTCTCCAACCAAGGAATGCGCACCAAAATTTATATTTCTGAAGGGAAAGTGTGGACAAAAATGCATGCATTTGTGAAAAAAGCATATAAAAGTGTGTTATTTTATGCATAATCTCATACAAAAAATATTTCAGGAGAGTTTTGAGCTACATTTTTGCATGGTTGTACCCAGCTGTGTGATGTGCTGGCCCTGAAGGGCAGGCAAAGGACAGAGCCACCCTGGGTGGAAAGAAAGGGGGAGCAGAGCAGAGCTGAATTAATAAAAAAAAAACACCCTTTGTGCATTTGTGTCTAATCTTCCCACTTCTAAAATTTATTTATTGTGTTTTTCTTTTTGTAAATCTTCCAAAGCGTAAAATAAAATAAGATTGGGATTAATGAATTTTCTCAGGACAGTGAAGGGTGGGTGTGCTGTGTCCCATTGGTGTGGTGGTGGCACTCGCCCTTCTCCTGATAGAAAATGCTCAGGGGACACACAAAATTGGGGGGTCGAGGAGAGTCAGTTGGAGGGGAGTGATAAATGCCCCTATTTTCATCTGAAGAATGTTGAAGGGTAGGCTGTACTGAACTAAGCCAAGATTTTCTTTATAGCATGTCATTCAAATCTAGGCTTGTGAATTTGCTCTTGGTTATGGATCATGGTTAGTCTGCAGAGCGTTTAACCACAAGCTCCAGTTCAGATGACTCATGAAGCCAAAACTTGGCTTAGCTGTGAGTGCAGCACAGCAGAAAAGAAAAAAAAAGGACCAGGAAGGAAGCAACTGTGAGCATCTCTCCAAGGGCCTGCATGGTTTGGCTTAGCATCTTGTGGGAACCCAAGTCAGTTTCCTATGTTCCTATAATATATCAGAATACATCCCTAAAATATCAGAAGCTCACCCCATTGTAACTCAGAGCAGGGCTTTCAATGTGGCTGCCTCTGTAGAATAGTATCCCAAATAAGGTTCAACTACGGTGGTACCTCGGGTTACAGACGCTTCAGGTTACAGATGCTTCAGGTTACAGACTCCGCTAACCCAGAAATAGTACCTCGGGTTAAGAACTTTGCTTCAGGATGAGAACAGAAATCATGCGGCGGTGGCACGGCGGCGGCAAGAGGCCCCATTAGCTAAAGTGGTACCTCAGGTTAAGAACAGTTTCAGATTAAGAACGGACCTCCAGAACGAATTACATTCTTAACCCGAGGTATCACTGTATCTGCCTTTTCTGGAAACAACTAGAGACAATGTATCTTAGATAAGCTTTAGATAACCTCCTACTCAAGTGTTCACTTTGAATTGTTTTTCGACTTCTCTTTTGCTGTTGTTGTTGTTTTGTTTTGTTTTTTGGACTGTGTTAAAAAAATTAAGCAGTTTTCATGGTAGAGTTTTTAATTTGCCTTTATATGCATCTAAAAGGAGAACCATAAAATAATAATGCAATGCAATAATGAATAATGTGTTAGCAACAGAAGTAAAAGAGGGAAGAACATGGGCAGGTTTTTTTGTGGTTTTTTTTTTGTTTTTTTGCAATTCTGTTCATTGATTCTAAATGCCCAGAGAGGAAATCTTGACCAATGATCAGCTGTTGAATGGCAGATTCCTGGACTGCTCCAAGATGCACCTGCCCACCAATATGTCAGGGAAGCACAAAAGTCACACAGTCCTATCTATCAAAATATTGCAAAGCCAGTTACGTTGATGAAGGCAAACAAAAAGACCAGATGGCCTTGGAAGGCAGAGCCATTTAGGGTGTAGATTAACCAGAGGAGATATGCATGGGGCATGTTTTCTCATGTTCAGTGGGATTTGCTATCAAGTATGTGCACAGAACATTGCAACCTATCATTGGATTTACTTGGAATGCATTTGGGGTGATTCTTGGCTTGATGAGAAACCATGAGAACAATGTTTTCTGCTGAGATTCTCAGGCATGACTGCAGTAAAAAGAAAGATGGAAAGGCAGTGGAAATCATGGTTTTGGGTTTTTTTCTGTTTTGGATGCTTTGCCAGCTAATCTCAGAAGAATAAATGCTGGCTGTGGGTTAATCATACTCTGCGAGCTCAGGCAACAAAACAATGTTCTCGGGCTTAGCCATGAGGAACTTTGTCTTCTGTTAAGAGCTGCCAAACAAGTTAATTCAGGAAATAGCGGAAAAACTAATTCCTTGCCTCCATAAATCCAGTGTCATTCAGTGCCAAGAGGGTCCGCTGTGAGGTATATAGCATTTCCAATTCCCCTCTCTTTCCTAAATTACATATTCTGTGTCCCTGTTGTTATTACAGCTACAGCTACCTAACATTTAATAAACTTTTACATTTGCTCTGTGATGAAATTTGCAGACACACAAAATATAGGGATCTCACCAAACTGCTTCTGTGCAGCCTTCATCAGGGTCATTCTGAGGATACCGTCTGCGTACAACTGCACTCCCTTAAAACATACTGCAAACTGCAGATTTAACAGCAAAGCTCCATCAGCCCAAGGTCCTTCCAATGTCAAACAACAAATTTACCCATGCCTGGGAATCATGCGTCTCTAGTTTCTGCCTGCCAAGACTTTACTAATGGCCATTTCCAAGATTTGGCTTCCCACAGTTGTACCCAGCTGTGTTGAATGGCTCCCATCCTTATGCTGGCAGTGGGCAGGAGCCAGCTGATCTGTCTCATGCACTCTTGTCAGTGCCATGAACAATCAAAAATCTTTATCGGTCCAAACCCACAACTGCAATGGCCTCCCCCCACTTTTTTCTTCCATGGCAAAGTAGATTAAAAAGCTTGTCACATTTGTCTCTGTCATACAGATTATGTATCCCAGAGGCTAGCCCTGAGGGTCAGCCCTCCCCCCAAGCTGATTCAATTATTATCTAGAATCTGAGATTATCCAAATAGTACAGATCTTTCTGAGGACCGCCACAGCCATGGCAACCATGCCGTAGGTATGGTCAGCCTATTGTGGGTGAGATTCAAGCCGATACCAGGAAATGTAGGTCTGTGCAAGTGTTCTGTCACCCTTGTGCAACAAATCCATCTTTAAAAAAGAAAGAAAAGAAACGGACCTCTTGCAGTTTGGGAAGTTACAGGACAATGCATTAAAAACGAAGGAGCAATTAAATGTCATTGCACATAAACACCACAAGCAAATCGGCGCGAATGCAAGACGAAAGTTCAATGAAGAAATCAGAACACATGCTCAGCGATGACTGGATATAATCTAACCTCAGTGTAAGCATTACGCAAGCAAATCAGAATGAATTCTCTCAATACATTAGACATCTGGAGGAATTATTTTTTTTAAGTTAGCTGTTTGGGGGTGGGGATCCTAATTCATACTTATGATGATAGCATAGCAGCACAAGGATGCATCCACTTCTTCCAGAGCTCCATTCTCATAAGCCTTCACCAATAAACCAGGCAGGGGTCTGTACAGGGACAATGGTACCAGGGAGATGGAGTTCATCCCATTGCTCCTCCCAAATTCCCACCAGAGATTAATGGCTGAGTTTGGCTCTGAGGGTCTGCTCTCACAGTTGCTTGAGTAAAAAAGCTTGTGGGTTGTGATCAGAATTGATCCACTGTGTGTCAGTTTCACTTCGGAGCAATCACATCCCCATATGTATTGCCCAAACACCCACATCACCAAGGCCAATAGCACTTCCATCAATAGGCCGTTCCAAAACTGAACATAGCATTTTATTTCTTTATTATTACTACATTTATACCCTACTCATCTTTCAGAAATCTCATAACTTACATGGAATTCCCAAGCAATGTCCACGGGGAAGCAGTGCTTCTGCTGGGACCTTTTTAACTTATCTAGTGTATCCCTTCTGGACCATGCTTATTAGATCACCATGAAAGAATAAAGTCTTGATGTTCTAGAGTTGGCCATGTCGTCTAGCAGTTTTCAAATATCCTTTGGTTAAGAATACACAAGTCCCACCAAGCAGAGCAAGCCCATAGCAGCTCATGTTGATCAAGTTTATTCCCTTGAATCTTGGCCCGGTCAAAATGCATTAGGAGATGTCAGTAAAATAAATAAAAGGCATCTTCCTAGGGAGCCCCTGGTCACACACTTCAAGTCACATGACTTGACAGTGGTCCAAAAGTGTGTCCTATGGGTGAGGAGTCATACTTGCAAGAATCCCAAATGCATCTCACAGACTGGATGTATTGTAGCTGAGGAGATGAAAAGCAGCAGTGAATGGAAGCTTCAGACAGCACTTTATCCACAGTGAGAGTAATCTGTCTTTTCTCCAAACACTCCTCCCCATTTTTTATGTAGCTATGAAGGAAGAGTCAGGTTCTGTTTTGTTTTGTATGCTTGCCTCCCTCCATGCAAAGTGATTACAGTAGCTTGAACAAAAGTAATAAGTTACTTTGCTGCAGCGCATAATGACTGCTCTATAAAGTCAAGTAGACAGCTTTACAGGGCTATTGCCAAGCTACTACTCATTTGAGAAGTGGAGCATCTGGCTTGACTTAATTGCTGAACTTGTGCGGCAAGCCCTGTTCCATGTCAGAGAAATTCTACTCAGTTGTTTTCTTGCTTTCTGACAGGCAAGAATGATGCATTATGCACCACAGTGTATTCAGGGCTGTGCCAAATCAAAGTTAACACATCGAGGTAGCTCAGGCTCTGCAGCACAAAAAGTCATGTGGTCATTTCCAATTATGCAGAGGAAGCCCATTTGCATCTACTAGGGGTGGTGTTTGCATAATTTATTATTTTTCTTGTAGGGGACTGAAAATTCTGCCTCTCTGAAAAAAGAGTTTCAAGGGGGCAAGACCACACATGCACTTAAAGTGTCATCAAGCATTGCCCATGCATTTATAACCATTAATATATATTCAGCCCTTCGGTTTAAAGAAATACTCCAGATAGTTTATAACATATCAATAAAAATCAATCAAATCAACAAAAGTTAAAGGCAACAACTAAAATGATGTCAGCAGAAGTTTTAAGGTTTGATGTTGTATTATGTTGGAAGCCACCCAGAGAGGCTGTGGCAACCCAGCCAGATGGGTGGGATATAAATAATAAAATTAGGATTATTTTTATTAAGAACCCATCTAAAATTTGGTACAAATGACTCCAAGAGAGGATGGCTATATACCATATTTTTCTGTGTATAAGACTTTTTTTTTTTTTTGCTTTTAAAAGATAGTCAAAAATTAGGGGATGTCTTATACATGGATGGTGAATGCACAGGGGTTTGGGGTTTGGGCTTGGGTTTGGGCTTGGCCAACCCTAACTATGGGCAACCTCCGGGAAAAAAGCTCAATAGCATTGGCCAACTTCCCTCAAAAAAGCTCAAAGTTGTTCTGTTTTATGTTTAAAATATTGATTTCTTAATTTTGGATTAAAAAAAATAGAGGTTGCCTTATACATGGGGGCATCTTATACACAGAAAAATACGGTAATCATGCCAAATAATGCCCTGGATTTCCTTCTCCTATGATTCTAGCATGTTTTCTGGAGTGGAACCTGGTACGATTGAATTCATCGTTGCATCAGATTCCAGAGGAAGATATCCAGATTTTTCCCAAGGAAGCTGAACTGCCTAAAATGACAGAACAAGTGCTTCTTTTATTCCCCCCAGTGCATATTCTAATTTTCAAAATTGCACGGTGGTGCAATGGACATCTCCACTGAATATAATACGAAGATTTAATGATGCCGCACCCCTTAAGTGCCTGATGGGGAGCAAAGAACTTCTTCCTTTTAATTTCATGGAGGCAGACCTGAAATGGTGCAATGACAGCATGAAACAATAGGGCAATTGTTCTATCAGGCTGTGTGTATGTGTGTGTGTTAATGAGACCAACATATTCACAGAATCTGTTCTAGTCTGACATTTGGAAGTATGGATTTCAGACTGGAGTTTAACCAGAATGAAACCAATACAATACTGGGAACCTGGAACAAATTCAAAGTGGAATTCTTTCATGCCACTAATGCCTGCAAGTAACTTATTTTGTTAATTACAGCTGGGACTCTCAGGACAGAGATATGAACTTTTCGAAGGAGGCGATCATGGGGGGGGGGACGCATCCCCCTTGCAACTGATTTTATCAACTTAGAGTCGTTGTTTTTCAAATTGCTCCCCAGAGGATTTTCACAGACTGCACTCACAATGCCGGATTTTGCAGTAAATATCAGATTGCATCCCTGTGCTACCGTTCTGCAGAACCATGGAATATATCACTCCCTGTAATACTGTAGTGAAGTGCTGAGTGCCAACTGAATTGTAGCCAAAATAAGATGACTGAGAAAGAAGAGGGAGATATCAGTATGCTCGAGGGAACCCCAAAGTTTACAGAAGCATAAGATCTTTTTGGGGAGTGGGGGGAGTAAGTAAAAGCACACACAGAGAGAAATGAGAACCAAGACTTCTTAGTCATGGGGTGCTTACTGTCAGCTGGAAACAGAAAAATGAATGGGGAGAGGGAACAGAAAGGAGTACAGTGGTGCCCCGCAAGACGAACGCCTCGCAAGACGAAAAACCCGCTAGACGAAAGGGTTTTCCGTTTTGGAGGCGCTTCGAAAAACGAATTTCCCTATGGGCTTCCTTCGCAAGACGAAAGCCCATAGAGAAATCTCCAGGACAGCGGGGAAGCGCAGCGTGTCTTCCCCACTGTCCTCGGACCTCCTCCGAAGGCTGGCGGTGGGGCGGAGAGACCTCCTCCCGCCGCCAGCCTTCGGAAGGCTCCTCCGAAGGCTGGCGGTGGGGCGGAGAGACCTTCTCCCCGCTCCAGCCTTCGGATGGCTGTCCTGAAGACTTGCGGTGGGAGGAGGGTTTTCCTTCCCACCGCCAACATTCAGAATGCTGTTCTGAATGTTGGCGGTGGGGAGGAAAAACCCTCCTCCCACCACAAGCCCCGGGAACAGAGGAGAAGCGCTGCGCGCCTTCCCCTCTGTTCCCGTACCTGTCCTGAAGGCTTGCAGTGGGGAGAAAAGCCCTTCTCCGCACCGTCAGCCTGGCAAGCGGTCTCCATAGGAACGCATTAATTGATTTTCAATGCATTCCTATGGGAAACCGTGCTTCGCAAGACGAAAAACTCGCAAGAAGAAAAAACTTGCGGAACGAATTAATTTCGTCTTGCGAGGCACCACTGTATCCTGAAGGCAAGATTGGCTGAGGCTAAGGTTACATTGTTCTGTTTTGTTGCAGGCCCTGTGAAAGAACATGCATGTAGATCAGAGGTTCCTAAACTTATTTGGTCTACCACCCCCCTTTCGGGGGGGATTACTCAGCAACCCCCCTGGAAATCTACCATCTTTAAGCGCACAAATAGAAACAAACAAAAGCCTGCCAGCTCAGTCCGATCCGCCCAAGGAACGGGGCTGGCACCACAGTCTGCCTGCCGTTGCCTAAATAGGAAACCCACTTCCCAGGCCTCGGTGAAACCAACAAGGGTTCACCCAAGCCCAGGAAAACCCCTTGCTTCCAGCACAACTGCTAAATCAAGGGGAGGCATTGTCGCCATCCTATAACGGTGCCCGATCTGGCGGTAAGCGTCATTACACAGCAGATGAAACATGTACGAATGGTTGTTCAAAATTTTCTGTATGATTCCACTGCCCCCTTATTTTTACTCAATGGCCCCCAATTGCACCCGAGGCTACTATCGCTCCCCTGGATCATTCCAGCACCTCCCAGGGGGCGGTATCACCCAACTTGGAAAACACTGATGTAGACAGGTGGCATGAATTTTCCATACAAAGTAATTGGGTGGGAAAATAAAATGCAAGGAATGCTATACTCCAGGGTAGGGAACCTAGAGTCCTCCAGATTCCTCCTATCTCTGGAGCTGATGGCCATTGGTGTCAAACAGCATCAGCATAGCCACAGGTTCTCCAACTCATTCTCTTCCAACAATGAGACTGCCCACTCCCTGCTCCCTGCTCTGTATCCGTTGTGCTTATCCCAGGAGAGACTCAATCTGCTTAGCACTCATATGTAAGCAAGCCCCATCAAACACACCAACAAGTGTAGGACTATGTTGCAAATCTTGAGGAATGGGGCTACATTGGTAGGTCGGGGTCCTTTTATCCGACTGAGCAAGATTTTCTTGGAACGTTTGCAAAATTGTTCTGAATCTAAATAAAATATGTGCCGAGATGGAAATGAGTCAAACATTGTTACTCAGCTACTCATGGTTATGTCATCCAGCAAGCCTATTTTCCACATTATCTTTTTCTGCATAATCTGTTTTGCAATTGCATATCAGTCTTGGGGATTTACCCAGGAGTTTTGCCCAGCTCTTGGAGGATAAACAAACCATAACCCATCTGCAAGGCCAGATCTTTTTAAAACTTTGATATGAGCCCCGGGGAGTTTAAATAATTAAACCGGGTGCCTTGAAAGGCAGTTCTTTCCCACTTGCATGTATTCCAGGATGCACAGCCTAAACTTTTATTTTTGACACACATATACAAGAGCCCTTAAAAACACAACCTTATTTATTGCAGGCTCTAAAGGATCCACGTGAAGATGTGAAATAATGAAGGAAATAATGGAGGAAGAGTATATACAGTCGTACCTTGGAAGTCAAATGGAATCCGTTCTGGAAGTCCGTTCGATTTCCAAAACATTTGGAAATCAAAGTGTGGCTTCTGATTGGCTGCAGGAAGCTCCTGCAGCCAATCGGAAGTTGCAGAAGCCCCATCAGACGTTTGACTTCCAAAAATAGTTCGCAAACCGGAACACTCACTTCCTGGTTTGTGGCGTTTGAGAACTAAGCTGTTTGAAAACCAAGGTATGGCTGTATGTCAAACGTGCCAGCTTGCTCCCATGATTTAGAGGGCCGGTGCTGTGTGACATGCATGCACAGTGCAACATGCTGACGTCCTTCATGCATGCCGCACAGCATGCATGAGTGAGATGAGTACGACACACAGCGGTTACTGCAGAATATTGAGGGGGCCAGGCCCCCTCCTTGATTTTTTTTTTTTTTGCAGAAGAATGGCTGTGAATAGGCACAGAAACAAAGCAGTGCTTTTTAGGGATGTCTTATGAACCCCTCAAAAGCACACTTCTCATTTTAAAAAAGTTTCAAGGACAAAAAATTGGTGTAATCCTGGGTTATTTTAAAAATTCATTTGCGATCAAGAGGTTTGCAGATCTTGGGCTCCCCTTCACAGTCTACCCATTTGTAAGCATTCAGCCCATGGTCTGGACAACAGTGGGCCTTTGTCAGTTCCTCTCTGCATCTCTGTAGCATCTGTTCAATATGCTTTCAAAAGGCTGAGGTATTGCCTGTGGGCGATCCAGCAGAGGGCACCTGCAGAGGACATCTGTGTTACTCAGGACTTGTCCTGGCTTAGAGTTATAAGCTGATAATGCCAGGGCCCATCTCTGAGTCTGGTTTTTCCAAACTGTGCCTGCAGGGATTTACAGTCTGGACATATCACAAAATGTCTGTCAAATAGATAAGGATGGATTATTATTTTTAGCCCCAGAAACCATTGCTAGTTCTCCCCCCCCCCCCTTATTGCAATTTCCATCCCTCCCACCCATCCTTTAATCATTCAGAAGGCTAGCGCTGCTCCCATACAGAGAAAAATGAGAAAGACAACAAAAGAAGTCCCCCCCCCACTCAGGTTTACCACAATGTGTTAGAAAGGAGGACAACATCAATAATTTTTAAGGGATGCCAAAGAATATCAGATCACTTTGACCTTCAGTGCCAACATTAGCATTAAAAATAATTCATAGCTAGTGCTGCCTACTGAAATTTTTGTAGAGATTCAAATGCTGGTTTCAGTGTTTTGCTTTATTTGCGTTATAATGTAGATGTTTCCTGAGTTACAAGCTCGCCTTTAAAATACTGTATGCTTGGAATATTTACAGCACAGTTCTACATGTACTCAGAATTAATCTCAACAGGGTTCAATGACACTTACTTGTAGACAGGAATGTAGAGGTTTGTAACCTTCGCTATGTGAAGTTGCGTATCCTATGTACACTCACAAGCTGTTCCTACAAAGAGTTAAGAGCAGCTTACATATGATTTCCCAAGTGGCCTCCCACCCAAGCAGCATGGTACTTTTGTTTTAAATTGTCGCTCCATTCATATTCTACCTTTCCTCCAGGGAGTTTAGGGCGGCATATGTACTTCCCACACACGTGCAACCCACTAACCACACTTTAATCTCACAAGAAGCTATGCGAGTAGGCTAAACCAAAACAAGGGAAATTGCCCAAAGGTCACCTAGTGAACTTTGTATCTGAACAGAGCTGCAGTGACTCATGCAAGATCTGCCTGTCTTGCTTCAATGACAGAATTGCCTTAGATATTCATAACTGTGCTAGGCATCGATAGTAAAGATTCAGCTCAAGGGGGAGCTTTATTATGAATTGAGTTTCACTCATGGTGAGCCTCCGGGGGGGGGGGAGGGGAGAGACCCCTATTGCTTTACCTGGAATCTCCTTGTGTATCTCAAAAATCTGCTCAGGAGGCCCTGTATACCTGAAGGAGCATCTCCACCCCCATCATT
This sequence comes from Podarcis filfolensis, assembly GCF_964270895.1. Taxonomy (NCBI): domain Eukaryota; kingdom Metazoa; phylum Chordata; class Lepidosauria; order Squamata; family Lacertidae; genus Podarcis; species Podarcis filfolensis. Next base: position 25,758,664 of record NC_139604.1, on the reverse strand, counting down.
CAGCCCAGATACTGAGATCTAGCTCCAAGGGCCTTCTGGTGGTTCCCTCATTGCGAGAGGTGAGGTTACAGAGAACCCGGCAGAGGGCCTTTTCAGTAGTGGTGCCTGCCCTGTGGAGCACCCTCTCAGCAGATGTCAAACAGATAAACAGCTATGTATTTTTTTTTAAAAAGACATCTGTTTTTAGTGAGTGATGTTGTGAGTGATGTTGTGTTTTTACTATTTTTTGTTGGGAGCCACCCAGAGTGGCTGGGGCATCCTTGTCAGATGGGTGGCATATAAGTTCTTGTTCTTGTTGTTATTCTGTGCCAAAAATGTCTCCAACTTTCCCCCTTTCTTTTCTTACCATTCCCCATCAGTTAATGAGGGGGGGGGGGAAACACATTTAAAAACTATCAAAGGGGAGAGAAAATGTCAGCAAATTTGCCCTGGTGGGAAGCAGGTTTTTTGTTCTGCTTATTATCAAGGTCACCCCAAAACCGTTTGTGCTTGGGAGAGTGTTGCCAGTGGTGAGCACCCTGCAGTCTTCCAAGGTAACTGTGCTTCAATTAAATCCCAGGAGAAAGCATCATGAGGCACCTGCTCCCGTGAGGGGTCTTCAGATCAGGCAGTTTCAGCAAGAGATATGCAGTGGAAAGGAAATAAAGCACATGCCACGCCCTCAGCCACCTTTCCGTGATAAGCTCAGCTCAAAACCAGACCACACCCACCAACAAATGCTCTGAGAATGAGGCGGATGAGTGGAAGCCTCTTTTGCGGAGGAGAAAAACCTTCGAGAAAAGGGAAGGCTGCTTTCATTACAATGATAATGGAGCACATCTCAAAAGGGAAGGCTGCAGGAGAGGGAGGAATTGGTGAGTAAAGCACTTCCATTCACATTAGGAAAGCCAGCATGCAAAGCATACCTACAATAGACAAAGAAAAAAAGCTTTTCCCCATGTACACCAGGGAGAGATAAACCTGTCATTTTTGGTTCCTCATTTTCTAGTCTTCAGTTCATTTCTTAGCATTTCCAGATCCATATGTGATTTTTTGTTTTTTTTTTAAGAGAAAGGCCTCATGAAAATTCATCAGCATTTTAGTGCAAATTTCTCCCAATCGATACATCTTTGTATACGATTCTGCCTAATATAGACATTTTTGCAAGGCATTGACTCCTTATATAAGGCATTTTTATACTCCATTTTTCTTTTACTGATATGTGCATTTCCATGCACAAGTTGCATGAGCATTTCCGGACACGGTATTTCACAAGACAACTGTATTGCAAAATTGTACAAGGGCACACTTCGGTTCACATGTTGCTTTGGAAAACGTCAATTACTAATTTGCTGAATTAGGTAAGTTCTTCTCAAGATGCAAAGTGAATCGAATTTATCCACATCCCTACTACTACTCTTAAAACTACAACACACACACACACACAAACACAAAACAGCTGGTTCTTCATCTATGAAACATCTTTAATTAGGCAATTTTTGATGAGTTTTGTTTCCACTGCCTGAATATGGAAGGCAGCCTATTTCATAAGCCATTATCTGTCTAGCCACTAGCTGATTTTAGTCATATGCCTTTTAAAAAATGCTGGTTTTACACATTAAACACAAATAGCTCTGAATAGCTTTGATGATATTACCACAACCGCTGAAGGTCTTCAATGAGTGCATTTTTTAAATAATAAAAAAACCCCTACCACCACAATAGCCACTTTCAAGTCATTTAGCTTCAATATACTTCAAAATCATCAACTTGATCAATGAGTATTTGGCTCTCTGCCTCTCACAAACTGACCATTGTGAATACTGATCATCCTTTTAAAATGATCTACCTTCCAACCTACCCCAGCCTTGTTTCTGCAGAGTAATTGTGATTTTATTGATGATTGTTGGGGGGTGGGGTGGAAGGAGGGGGGGAATCACATCATGACTATGTATCACACATTTGCCTGAAAGCCTTAGATCCAGTGCTCTTTTTCTAAAAAAATATTTTTGGGGGTACTCTCATTTTCCTACTAATATTGAAATACTGCCCCTCAATGAGGCCAAACTTAGATTCACAAAATATTTAGGGGTATGCGTACCCCTGCATCCCCCCAGAAAAAAGCACTGCTTAGATCTGCATGCAATATCTCTAGAATCAACAAGCTTCCAAAACCTTAGCTTCCAAAGGTCCAACTAGCCTTCACAGGCTAGATTGCAGATGACAGGACAATGTTGATACCATCATTGTAATATAGACTGCTTCACTACCTTATCACAATCTCTTGCCATTCATTCTTCACCGTCTCCCACCCACAGCCTTTGCATTTGAACAATGCACCTTGCAAGGCACTTCTTTCAACAGAATGCCTGAAAGCAGCGAGCGATTAATGTGCTACATTTAAGCCATTAGTATATTAGATCTTAGGTTTTGATCATCCGTACACTGTATTTTTATGATCATGATGTGTGCTGATGCAAAATGCCATCTCAGCAGCTTGGCTGCCATCCAAAAGCCACTTCCCATATACTCAGTGCTCCATGTGGCTGTGGTCATGTTCAAATCTGCTTCCCACATGGCCTGGACCAGATAACATGAGGTGTAACCAGGGAAATGCCACAGGTTCAGGCCAACCGATTGCCCCCTGTTTATGTCAGGCGCAGCTCCTGTCACATTAGGGAGCAAAGCAAGGAGGTGTGTGAAGAAGGCAAGGCTGCCAAAGGCCAAATTGCTTCCTTGCTTCGACCAGAACAAGCTTGACCGAGATGCTTTTAAGAGAGCTTAGGTCATACCACACAACATGCTTTGGCCTAGTGCTATGCAAACAAACAAAAAACCCTTGGCTAGTTAACCCTGGATTCCCCTGCTTTTGCCAGAACTCAGAACTGGTACACTTGCTGAACCTTTTCCAGACTTCTCTCAGACTCTAGATTCAAAAAAAGGGCTTTCATTAAGGATGTACACTAGTTCCATAAACAATGAGGGAAATGGACCAGTCCAGAAGGGACGTGGGTGGCGCTGTGGGTTAAACCACAGAGCCTAGGACTTGCTGATCGGAAGGCTGGCAGTTCGAATCCCCACGACGGGTTGAGCTCCTGTTGCTCGGTCCCTGCTCCTGCCAACCTAGCAGTTCGAAAGCACATCAAAGTGCAAGTAGATAAATAGGTACCGCTCCGGCAGGAAGGTAAACAGCGTTTCCGTGCGCTGCTCTGGTTCGCCAGAAGCGACTTAGTCCTACTGGCCACATGACCCGGAAGCTGTACGCCAGCTCCCTCAGCCAATAAAGCGAGATGAGCGCCGCAACCCCAGAGTCGGTCACGATTGGACCTAATGGTCAGGGGTCCCTTTACCTTTACCTAGAATGGATTTCAGTGGATTCATTTGAGTCACATTTCACCTGTTTGCTCCATCTAGTCACTACAATCAGTGAGCTTCCTTTGCTCATATCTCAGTGAAATTTGTCAGGTATGGTCCTTTAAAGGCATAGCAAAGGGGTGGCAATAAAACAACACAACAACTGGCTGCTGGGCAACCAGTATGTGTCTCTGTGTCTGTGCACCCAGGATGGGTCTCTGTGTGAAGTGGGTACACCCACTTTTATTCATTTAATAATTTGAACAATTTATTTATATACCACTTAATGCTGTCATTTCTATGCACCACACAATGAGCTACAAAAGTAATACAATAGGGATAAAATCAGTTAAAATGAAACATAAAAATCAGTACAATACTTAGAGGATTTATGCCAATTGGATCAAAAGCACCAGAATTGTAGGTAGCACAAGATCACCTGTAGAAATCAAGGAGAACAAAGACTGGGAATAATGAAAATGGTTGAAAGTCATGAAAAACAGTCTTAGGATGGAAAATTGGGGGGGACACAAGTTCTAACAACAAAAAGGAAGCATTTCCTCCCTCTTTTATTCCCCCATGACTACCACCACACAGGGGGATGCGGGTGGCGCTGTGGGTAAAACCTCAGTGCCTAGGACTTGCCGATCGTATGGTCGGCGGTTCGAATCCCCGTGGTGGGGTGAGCTCCCGTCGTTCGGTCCCAGCTCCTGCCCACCTAGCAGTTCGAAAGCACCCCTAAGTGCAAGTAGATAAATAGGTACCGCTTTATAGCGGGAAGGTAACGGCGTTTCCGTGCGCTGCGCTGGTGCTGGCTCGCCAGAGCAGCTTCGTCACGCTGGCCACGTGACCCGGAAGTGTCTGCGGACAGCACTGGCTCCCGGCCTCTTAAGCGAGATGAGCACGCAACCCCAGAGTCGGACACGACTGGCCCTTACGGGCAGGGGTACCTTTACTTTACCTTACCCCCACACAATGACATCCATAAAAGTGAAATAATGTGTGAGTTAGAGACCCAAGTATGTGAATTGACTGTCTTGAAAAGGATTAGTTTAGGACAAGGGTAGCCAACATGGCGCAACCCAGATGTTGTCAACCACAACTCCCAATATCTATGTCTATTGGCCATCCTGGCTGGCACTGATGGGAGTTGGAGTCCAGCAACATCTGGAGGTCACAACGGTGGCTTGGTTTACAGATCACCTAAGGTTAGGGACATGAAGAGGTTTAATTAAGTTTTCATGTAAAAGCAAACCTACCAAATTTTCAATTCTCAAACTGAAACATAGCCATCCTTCAAAATGTTCACTTCTCTGAATTTTGCAACACAGGTCTCCAGCCAAGCAATTTGTACAAAAAAATGCATACACCAGGGTAAAGTGTGCAAAAAAAAAAATGCACATATTAATGAAAATAGCATGCAAAATACTGGGCAAAATTGCTTCGCAAAAACATACACATTAGACAAAATTGCATATAAAATGTGTTTACTAGGAGAAATTTGCACGATGTTGCTGACATATTTTCAAGTGTGGTTTGTTTTTGGAAAAATAAAAAAATGCTGAAGAACTATGGAGAACTGAACTGACAGATCCGTCTCTAACTGAGGTGATAAAAATGTTCTCTCTGCATTGTTTGATCTGCCAGCATCACATTGCGGGTTGTGGCATTGTGCTGCCATGGCAGCTGGCATGCCCCATGAGGCAATGTTTACTTACAGTCCACTTCTGACCAATCTTACAGTTTGATAAGATGCGTGACATCAAGGAAAAGATCGAAGGGAAATTGTGAGAAGGATGGGAATGTGAAAACCGAAGAAAACACCTCTTTTCAGACAGCTCTAATAGAAATGTGTCCATACATGACATGACAAGACAAAAGCGATGTATGACTAAGCAGTTAACGGGGCTGCACAGCCAGAGAAACAAAGAGAAACAAAAATAGAGAAGGATGCACTTATAGAGAGAGGACAGAATTTAGAAGAGCTTAAATCTAAAACAAATCTAAATCCAGAACAAGAAATGAGAAGCGAAGCAAACTGGGAAATTATTTCTATTACTAAGGTAGTTTACTGCTGTGAACGCCTCCACACGCATTTGTCTCTATAGTTTTTGCAGGCGAAATAGTACTAGTCTGCAAGCAGTAACAAGGCAAAAGCACTTCTGTAGTACCTGAAAGTAGGAACTGTGTTTGAAACTCCCATTGTTCTAGGCGCGTTTTGCAACAAGGAATTTCATTAGCGCGAGCAGTTTATGGCCGCAGTACTGCGCCTAAGATTTCAGATTAAAACTGCAGAGTGGAAGAAAAGGAGGACCTTTTTCTGCCTCCCCACTTTCAGCTACTCTATGAAGACTGGATAAGAGACCCTCTTAAGAATATTAGGGGGGCAGGCAAGGGAAGGACTAGACTGTGTGAAAAATGAACATAATATTTTAGTTGCAGTTCATTCATTTTCAGCTTTGTATTCTTGTTATAAAAAAGTGTACCTAGGCATTCCGTTGTTGCGTCCATAACCTCATTTTAAGGTGCCATTTTGCTCCCTGCTTTCATTTCTCAGTTTCTAACACTGACTAGGAAGCAGGACTCAAGTTGAGGGAGGACTTGAAGATGAGAGAGGAGCACATCCACGGCATGTAATGCCTTAAGAGAAAACATTATGAAAATGATATATAGGTGGTACATAACCCCAGTCAAGCTTGCAAAGATTTACCATGTGCCTGACAACAAATGTTGGAAATGTAAAGAAATTGAAGGTACATTTTTTCATCTTTGGTGGACTTGCCCGAAGATTAAGGCATTCTGGGAAATGATCTATAATGAACTTAAAAAGGTATTCAAATATACTTTCCCCAAGAAACCAGAGGCCTTTCTCTTGGGTATTGTCGGCCAAGGGGTGTTAAAGACGGATATAACTTTCTTTATGTATGCTACAACAGCAGCTAGAATACTCATTGCGAAGTACTGGAAGACGCAAGAACTACCCACACTGGAAGAATGGCAGTTGAAGGTGATAGACTATATGGGCTTGGCAGAAATGACGAGCAGAATCCGAAACCAGGGAAGAGAAGCAGCGCAAGAAGAATGGAAAAAATTCAAGGACTATTTAAAGAAATATTACAAAGTTAATGAAAGTTAGAATGATGTTGGACTGGAAAGTAAATGGTTACTATTAGTAATGGTTAAGACAAGGAAAATAAGGAAGAATAGTCTAAATCTAAATTAAAATAAGGGAAGATTTGCTGAACAATCGATAAGAATTTGGAATACAGAAAGGGGAGGCATGAGGAAGTCGGGGAAGATAGGATATGAAATTAGGATATGAAATGATACATGTTTTTTGTTTTGTTTTTGTTCTTGTATGTTTATGTTTGTTGTATTGTGTTTATATGGAAAAATAAAAATATTTAAAAAAAAAAAAAAAAGAGGAGCACATCCAGGGCTGCACCAACTTTATTGCCAAAGCATTTCCAGGCTCAATTCAGTTTTAACATTTAAAGCCCTCCAGGGCTCTTTTAGCCTTCAGTGCTGTTGTGGCAGCCCACTGTGTTGCTCTGCCTCCCACTCCCAGTGGAGAAAATGTTACCCCAGCTGGCCTCACTCTCTGAGCCAAAGGAGAAGAAATAGAGCCTCCAGGTCCAGCAACAGTCTACCTCTAAATATCGGGGGGGGGGCATTTTTGCCTAGGACAGCAAAATGTCTTGGGCCAGCCCGGTTCTTTATTGGTCATTTCCTTTCCAGTCTCTGTGCTGCTGTACCTGGGATTTCCACAGACTCCATGTTTCTTGCTAGAAAGAGAAAGTAGACAGACCAGAAGGGACTTGGGCTGTAAAATATTTTCCCACACATCCAGCATAACCCCATGCAACAATCCCTGGACCTTCTCCTTTTTTTATTTTCTTTTTTGCCTTGCTCGGTTGATCGGTCAACTTCCTAACTGAAATCAAGTCTCTACGAAGAACTTTTAGTCAGTTCTTGTGTTGGGAACAACTCAAAATGCAACATGAAGTTGTGTGCCATTGTTCAGTTTGCTTACTGCGGCTGCCTTTGTTTTTTACATCCTTTCCAATGCTCCTTTATTACAGAGAAAAAAATAAATAATAAGGATGTATCTTCTTCTGCTTTTAAACAAAACCCTGTACAGATCTAAAAGGATCTGCACTGAACAATAACTTCAGAGAACTAAGCATGGGATATAAACACAAAGGAAGTTGCGGAGCGAATTTTCACATTTAATCATAGCACCTTGTGTGTGCTTTTTTTTTTTTTTAAGAAGACAATACAATAGTGACAGAATTTCTATGGAAATCATGTTGAGAGCCTCTGATAATTCACCTGAATGAACAATCCGAAGCAGTCGTAATGAATAAACATGTTATTTCAGAACCTCAGAGGTGGTATTACAAATACGATTTAGACCATATGGCTTTGGTATTTCTTACAAAGCAGTGAGCTCTGGCAGACATGGTTCGTGTGTCTTGTTCAGTTCCTAAGGAGTCTGATGCAACTGTGTATTTGCTTCCAGGAGGTAACCATGGCATTTCTTAAAAACTCAGCTGCTTATAAAGAAGAAGAAAAAAATCTCTGGGATTTTTCCTTTTAAGGGTTAGAGTTAAGTTGACATAAACAACTTTTAAGTTCCATCCTCAAATGTGGGTGTCCTCAGAACATCATGTCTCTTCATAGCCTATGAAGCCGAAAATCATTCCGGAGTTTTGTTATCTAATTCAAGCACCACCTTTCAAATCCACAGCAGGACCCACAAGGTGACTTTTCAATTTAATAAATACAATCTAAAAACGGCTCAATAAGATATGCCAATACTGAATCCAAATCAAGGCTATTGACCCTGGCATTCACAAAAATCAGCACTAATTAGAGATGGCTGTCCAAATCATGCTTCCTTGGGAGGAAGTTCAATTGAATTCAGTAGGGCTTAATTCTGAATGTATGGTTCTTAGTTCAAGTTTTGTTTCTGGTGTATTTATGTAGCTTTCGATTTGATTCAAAGGCTTCATTTTGTATTGAAATTGATTTACTGCAAGTTATCCAGACCATGTTGTTATGGGACAGCATATAAATGTAATTGATGAAGGTATACATGGTCAAACTGTAGCCCAGGTAGCAATCATAGCAAAAGCAACAGGGACTTGTGGTGCAGTTAGGATCACAGAGTTGAAAGGGACCCCAAGGGTCATCTAGTCCAACTCCCTGCAATGCAGGAATCTCAGCTACAGCATCCATGACAGACAGCCATCCAACCAACCTCTGCTTTAAAATGTCTAAGAGAGTCCATAACTTCCAGAGAGAAACCATTTCACTGCTGAACAGTTCTCACCATCAGAAAGTTTTTCTGTATGTTTAAACAGAATCTTTTTCCTTGTAACTTGAAGCTACTGGTTTGAGTCCTAGCCTCCAGAGCAGGAGAAAACAAGTTTGTTCCCTCTTTCATGTGACAGCCCTTGAGATATTTGAAGATGGCTATCGCGTCTCCTCTCAGTCTCCTCTTTCCCAAGCTAAACATACCCAGCTCCTTCAACTGTTCCTCATAAGGCTTGGCTTCTCGGCCCTTACTCATCTTAGTTGCTCTCCTCTGCACATGTTCCTGCTTGTCAACATCCATCCTAAATTATAGTGTCCAGAACTGGACACATTATTCACAGTTATGCCAGCCTTGCCTAACCACAATGCTCTCCAGATGTTTTGGACAACTCCCATATTCTCTAACCATCCACCATATTGGCTGGGGCTGGAATTGGAGTCCAACATTTGGAGGGTACCAGGTTGTGGGGAGATGAGTTAGGAGGTAGGAGGAGGACCTACAGGGCAGACCTGCCTATAGACCACTGCAAGGGTAGTAGAGGACTCACATCTTTAATATTTATATAGAAGAGGGTATTTCATCAGTTGTAGCTTGCATGGTGGCTGAAATGCCCTCTTCTACCCAGCTGTTAGAAAGTAGAGGATATTTATTCATCTTTCACATCTGGCCATCCTATTTACAGCTCTCTGGCCAGGCTCCTAATACAAGCCTGCAGCATGGATTTTCCTAGTTTAAGAGAAAGGAGGAAGAGGGAATCTGGACAACTCTGAATTGAAGAATACACACTGGTGAGATGCTCCTGAATGCAGCACACTAGACATGAAAGGAAAACAAAAATTATCTCCGTATACTACCTAATAACGTGATGGCTGAGACTTCAGCTTGGTGTTTACACTAACAAATACCATGGCAACATCACACTTTGTGACTTTGCCCTGACTCCACGTTTCACATGCCTTTGTATCTGCTGATGCAGCAACCGTTAGGATCCAACTCTAAAAAGGAAATTAAATTTCATCAGGTGTGAAATTATGATGCTTGAATGGAACGGCTGTCATTGTTAAGTAATTAATAGGGAGCACAGCAGAAAATGTTTCTGCATTATACATCATTAATCCTAACAGATTCGTCTAAGTGTCTGTTAATTGTGGATCAGCTCTCCATAACAAACGCCCTATCTGCGAATGAAAGTAACGACAAAGTTCCTCTTCGTTTCATTTGTAGTGGGTGCCTGCAGTGATTGCTACATGACAGACCTGTGGAAAGGGTTGGAAGCTGTACAAATGGCATAAAATCCATAGCTTTAAGATTCCCAAGCAATTGCTTCACTCAGTCGTCTTTGCAGAACAAACCTATGCATATTTACTCAGAGGTAAGTCCCACAGTGTTCACTGGGGCTTCCTCCCTAGTAAATGCATTTAAGACTGTAGCCTAATTCAAACAACTTGTATGCATCAAAGGAAAATGAGTCTGACTCTTTTAAAAAAGGTGTCAAGGGACTCAGTTTCCCTTTGATGTTCAGAAGTTGCGTTCATTCAGTGTTAGCTGGATTTATACATGCCCATTGAGAAAAGAATAAACCCTAAAAAATCTTCACATTAGATACTCTTTACTGTTTAACCTAATTCTGGGACATGCAAAAAGGATTTTTTTTTTTTTAAAAAGCAATTATCCTTCTTACCGTAATGGCAACAAAGTATCCTAACGTACACCCATGAAGGATTCCTTTGAAGAGTTCAGTTTGTGCCTATTTAAGTAATACTTGGTGGTAAGTTTAAATCAGTTTAAACTGCTATTATGTAAAACAGCTTTTGCTTGCTTTCATACCTGTAGGTGGGGATGTCGGGGAATTTTGATGGAAATGAGAACAAATTCTTCATCCAAGGTAAAGAATGGAAATCAATTCATTATATGATCACAGTTGACTTTTGCTGATCTCAGTCTGCAAATGATAAATAGATGAAACACACACACACACACACACACACACACACACGCCCTTTGCATTGAAATGAGTGGGGTAGCTTAATTAATTAATTACATAAAATTCTGCCCCAGCAGACAGCAGATACAGTTTTCATTGGAAGCTGAATTCAGTGGAATGGAAAAAGCGCGGCTCGTGAGAAACACAGATCAGAATAGAACTTGATGCCTTCTCACTTCCCTACCTGTGCCATCCTACCTGGAGACTATGACAGCAGCACACTTACATTAAGTGTACAGATTTACCTATACAGCCAGGGCATATAATAATTCCAGGAGGAGGGGCAGAGCTGATAATGAGATCTCCTTAAAATATGGGAAGTTCTAGAAGGAGTGGTTACGTAGCTTGGGCATACTTCTAGATACTTGGCTGTTGATTGAGGCTCAGGTAGCCTCAGTGGTGTAGAGTGCCTTCCATCAGCTTTGGCTGGTGGGCCAGCTGCACCCCTTCCCAGACAGAGATAGTCTAACTTCTGTCATCTATGCTATGGTAACCTCTAGGTTAGATTACTGCAACTTGTTATACGTAGGGCTGCCTCTGAAGACGGTTTGGATACTTCAGCTGGTGCAGAATTTGGCAGCCAGGTTAGACACTGGGGCAAGATGGTTTGAGCATTTTACGCCAATCCTACCCCACAACACTGGCTGCAAATTAGTTTCCGGGCCCAATTAAAAAACTGGTTTTGACCTATAAAGCCTTAACCAGCTCAGGACCGCAATACTAGGTTGTCACTGAATTGCCCTAAAGCCATATATAAAGAGAAGACTGAGGTCCTTCAAGTAACATGTTCAAGCAGGTGGCGGTGGGAAGGTTGATGACTGCAATGGATTTCTCAGAGGGGTTTCACTAAGGATGTAAGAAGGTATGTTGCCCCATATTCATTTCATGCAGTGCTGTTGCTGTTGTGCTGCAGTTCAGCTCCCAAAACCAATGCTGCTGTTCATTTCACTGTCCACTTTGATGAAGTTTTACACAATAAATTATGCTATCATTACATATTCCACACCAGTCGTTTCAATGGAAATGGAACAGCTACTTATTGCTATGTATCATTTGCAGACTGGAAACAACAAAACTGTATACTTATCATGTTCACTGGATTTATTTACATTCTGGAGAAGGCACAATTTCTGCTTCCACGTCAATTTTCACTGGAATTTTCTCACATCACTCAATGGATGCACACATCGCCCACCTTGCTGCATTTCAGGGAAAACATTGTGTCAAAAGGACAGCCCCTGAGTTTCACCTATTGCATGTTCTCTTTCATTGTAAAATCCACAAGAAGAAATAGCGGAGCCTTCAGCATTGATAATTACTGATAACCTTAGCAAATGCACCAGGCAACTATGTAACATTCACCTCACAATTATCTAGTGCTGAAAACATGTTCACACTGTTGCAAAGACTCAAGCTACAATACAAGGATTTCTACTAAATTCTGAGTTACCTTTCTAAAAGGTCATTCAAGATGATATGCCAACACGATACTGCCCATCCTACCCAAACACATTCACCCAAGATTTCAGGGCCTGGAAATTACTAAAGCTTTGGGCTGAATGGCCGTTTGGTCTGCCTCAGTAAGATTATTATGTTCAATAGTTCAGCTGCCCTTCCAGTGAAGCTTTGCTTTCAAACATTTCATACCCCAGGGTTTGAGAGGCACCCTAGCTTTAATTGTCCTTGAGCAAATATCACACCACACCCCCCATTTCAGTGTAGCACATACGAGCTTTACTTACTCTGATGAGCGTCAATTGCCTTCCTCCTTCAGGAGAATCAGAGCTTGATCTATTGCCTTGTGTGTGCCATTTTAAATAGATTCCTTCCTGAAGGGCAATACAGCCACTGCTATGGAGTAAGGATAATGAAGTTTCTATGAGTGATGTTATCTCAGAAGGGAGGAGGACATATTTTGTATTGATAGATTTGGAGGTACTGATTATGCCTGACACTTGCAACCCAAGAATTGGCACTTGGTAGCTTATTAGTCCTTCGAGGCTCTGGGACCTGATAAATCTACTTTGATAATTTGCTGTAGGGTAGAGTGAGCATGGCAGTGGGAGAGGCTCACACATCTCGAGCAACTCTATGGAAGGACAACACACAGTTAGCTAATGACATCAACTGAACTACCAAACAGCCTCATTGCATGGTTCCCTGCGTTTCTCCAATTAGCGTAATCAGTAGCTGATGCCTTCTTATGCTTAATGTCAATCCTAGAGCTCTGAGAGTTCTCCTGAAGCTTATCTTTTCAATGCTTGCTTCTGTCACGCCACTTCTGCTTCCTGCAAGGCAGATCTCCGCAATTCATTGGCCGTGTTGCATACGTGTCTCTTCTCCTAACAATACTAGGATCCTGGAGGAAATCAACATTGCCGTAGCAAATTGTCTTTGAAGGAGTGATTCTCAAAGCTCCTTCCTGCATGCACTCATGAAACCAACCAACATCAATGGATCAATTGCATGTAACACGGGATTAAATTACTGTTAGCCAGATGCCTCCATTTCACTGTTCCAATCTACAGACGGTGAACTAGGGTGGAGCACTATCCTATCTCTACTATTAAAATTTATTTGTGTACATATTACAATATATAAACAAACAAAAAAAAAGAAAAATAGAAAAAGTGTGAGGGGAAAGGCCCCTCACTTCACAATAAAATACAATAGCAGGTGGTACACCCATCTAAATTTGAACATATAAATTGATTTATGCCATCCAAATGTCCACAGGAAGTTAACCTTTATAAGAAATGTGCTCAAACGTCCTCAGACAATTGCATAATAAATGGTGGGTGTTTTGGTTTTATACTGGTTCTTATTTTTATAGAATTCCATCTGTTAAGTCACTGGATCCCCTACTCCTGCTTAATGCAGTACAGTGACACACTTTTCCCCATGGACAAACGCCGGCTCCCTCAGTCTAAAAGCGAGATGAACGCCACAGCCCCATAGTCGCCTTTGACTGAACTTAACTGTCCAGGGGTCCTTTACCTTTTTTTTACCTGAGCATGTAACTATTAGTTCTCATACACTGTTGCTCTAAAGTAAAGTACTAGTATTCCAGGAGTCATTTAACCCTTGTATAGCCTTAAAAACAAACCAGTGCCCCTCTTTCTTCTTTTTTCCTTAAATACCTGAGTGCACAATCTTAATGCGGCTCAGATACAAAATGGGAGCCTTCAAAAATTCACTTTGATCACTTTAGTGTAAATCTTGCCAATTACTGAAGGGAACATTAAGGTCAGAGCAGCCAGAAAAGGTGGTTGGGATGGAGTTAGCAAAACAGTACTTCAAGGTGAGTTTTGTCTTTGTGTCAGAGAGAACTGCAGATAATAAGTAGTTTACTTCTTGACAACAGTCAGAGAAAAGGAGGAATGTGTTCCATGGCAGTTTGTCTCTGCAATGTTCTTAGGCCTTCCTGGCTTATTCCCTGTTCACACACATCACAAGGTACTCTTTTAGTTTTCACCTTTCCTCTCCTCTGTGGCGCATCTAGCAATTAGTGGAGAATAAATTTAGAAGCAGCAGGAGCTAAAACAGACATGATATTCAGTACAAAGTTCATCCCATGATTTCACCACTACCACCACCCCTCTTACAATTGGAAGAACGGAAGGTGTGAGTCTGCACACTGTAAACTGCTGGCAGCCAGAAGGATAAGCTTTGTGGTGTAAAAATAAAAGAACAACACAGTCATTTTCATGGTATTTTAGGACAGCTGTTCCAGAGAGGAGAAAACCTAATCTGTCCAATCATACCAAGCAGTATTCAATTAAATATTTGTATTTGCACAAGGAATGCTAGTAGTATCCCCCGCTTTCCCCCATGCACATCCCATGCCATCTCCCAGAGGGTGGGAGTGGTGAACCCAGAAGGTAATCCAGGGGGAGCAGGAGATGGAGCTCTCAGCTGGAACTCACCAGAATTCAGTTCTGGCACCTCTCAAGTAGATGCCCTTGCCATTATAAAAGAACAGGGGAGGTGTTCATGGGGAGTTCCGGCACCTTTTTCTAGAAAAATAGCACTGAAACGGTTCAGTTGCATTAGGAGAAATCCTTGAGCTGATGAATTATTCACCTTAGTGCTATGTTGAATATATCTCATCATAATATTGAGAAGTGAGTGTATAGTTACACCACTTCAAGGACTTTTTGGACTTCAAGGATTTTATTTTTATTTTTAAAGCAGAGTCTTATTAGCTATTGGTTGGGATGGGGCTCACCAATTGTCTGTGGTCATTTAATGCCAGCAGTTTTTGCCATGCCACCTTGGTCTGTGCCATTATTAAAGCCCAAGCAAGGGACGCGGACTTGCCTAGGACTTGCTGATCAGAAAGTCGGTGGTTCGAATCCCTGTGACGGGGTGAGCTCCTGTTGCTCGGTCCTTGCTCCTGCCAACGTAGCAGTTCAAAAGCACATCAAAGTGCAAGTAGATAAATAGGTACCACTCCGGTGGGAAGGTAAACGGCGTTACCATGCGCTAGTCTGGTTCACCAGAAGCAGCTTAGTCATGCTGGTCACATAACCTGGAAGCTGTCTGCAGACAAACGCCGGCTCCCTCAGCCAATAAAGCGAGATGAGCTTTATTGCTGGACCTAATGGTCAGGGGTCCCTTACCTTTACCTAGCTCAAAAAAGTTGTGACTGATTTTGTCTCCATTGCAAATCATCTACTCCCATGGCACAAAAGAATGACAGAAAGAAAACTGGTGTGTTTTTTAAACTTCTTCCTGTACTGTATATTCTACAATAAGATGCATAGTTGTTTTTAGGCTGTTTTTGTCTCCTCTACAAGATTAGTATTGCTTTACCATTCCATACATTTGATATTCTACATTATTATTTATATCTCCACCCTAGTTTCCCATCACCTCAACCACCCACTTTACCAGATCTTTTATTTGCTTGCCTGGCACAGAAATCTAAACAAAAACGTTCATTGTTCTTCAAATTAGTCTTTTCTTTGACAAGATTACCTAAAATGCATATCCCATCAGAAAAGGACACTTAATCTTTCAACTGTTGCTGCATTTGCCTAAGTTCTCCAAAACCAGTTACTAAAGACTCTATTTTTCCTTTTCTAGGGGGAAATCCTACAATGGAGACATTTCCTTCTGCATAAACATTTCTTGACTTACTTGCTTATTCATTATTTAAATTTCTAATCCCCCTTCCCCATAAAGGAAGCACAGGACATCTCACAATAAAACAAAAATACCTAAGAGACATTTAAAACAATACTATAACATATTGCAGACAGCAGTTAGAACAACCAGTGTAGAAATTTCATAGAACTTATTGGCCAAAAGACAATTTTTTTAATTTTTAAAAAAACCTTTACATGTTTCATGAATGCAGGTAGAGATTTATTTATTCCTCCATTTTCTGCTTCCAACAATGCATGCTGCTGATTTTTGATGAGAGTGGAGAGAATCTGCATTTGAGGGAAAAGGTCTTCTGTAAGTTGGTTGTGTAATACCAATGCAGGCACACAGACAGTAAAAATGCACAAAAACAAGGACAGCTAACTGAGCATGAGATAGCTCAGAGATCAAAAAACAGTGATATGAAGTTCAGAGTGAAAAGGTTAGCAAAATATCATATCTTGGTGAAACCACTTTTTGTGTATGTTATTCAGAGCACCCACGTTTGGTGGGAATAAGTTGAGAAATGAAACCAAGAATTTTCAGAGATATATTACTTCTCATGTTTCAAAGTTTGGGGCCTTAAGATTTCCAAGAAAATGTGTAACAGTGGATTTTAATGCTTTCCACACTGTCCCTTAATTTAACACATCATCAAATACCTTGCCTTTTATGATTTCTCTGACTCTGACTGACAACTATCCCTTCCTAGATTGTGGCCATGCTGATCTTTTCCCCTTTCAGGTAAAGAAAGCATTTATCTATTGCTTTCACAAACCTTTCTATCAAACCTAATTCAATGTGTAGTGGTGGCAGAGATACATATTTGTTGTAAAAGACATGCAACACTGTTAACAGCCTAGCTGAAAGTTGGATCTCTCAGAATGTGGTTTGCTGTGGGGAAAGAGCCAAAAGACCATGTCACAGATTTTTATTTCTGCTGGACACTGGACATCCAAGACAGTAGACTGAAATCTAAACATACTGTACAATATGTGAATTTGCCAACTCCTATAAGACCTGTTGCCAGTGAGCCACGGTCTGATCCTTAAAAAAAATGTATATGACGTCTATGTGTACGGCGACATCAAACATTGGAGAAGCTTCCTGATGTGGAATGTCCCATTTTCATCTGAGAAATCTTGGAGGGTATGTAGTTTGTTAAGGGTGGTGATCATTGTAACTGTCTTTGAAGTAAACTACAGTTCCCAAGAGGCCATGAAGGAGGCCATGTTTAAATGTATGGTGTGGATGGGACCAAGTCCTCACTCTCCCTCTGGAGATATCAGGGAGGCTTATAAATGTTTCCCAGGAGGTCTTCCTTTGAGGCAACTTAGTAGGACAGAGCTATATAAACTAAGATGTATTCCAAGACTTAGCAGGGCATAATCAGTGACCTGAAAACACTGGCTGCATCCTTTTACACTTCAGTTGACTTTGAAAGGATTTAAGCAATAGGTGATGTGCACAACTACAATAATATGAATGAGTGTGGGACGACCTCCAGTCATACAAAATGTTTACTTTTT
Organism: Podarcis filfolensis; assembly: GCF_964270895.1. Classification (NCBI taxonomy): domain Eukaryota; kingdom Metazoa; phylum Chordata; class Lepidosauria; order Squamata; family Lacertidae; genus Podarcis; species Podarcis filfolensis. The sequence goes on along the minus strand of NC_139604.1, from coordinate 25,741,350 downwards.
ACTTTTTCTATTGCTGAAATGCTCTGTTTTGTACTAGCGGCTGTGAACTCAATTCTCCCAGAAAAACCTTACTTGCAGGGCAGATTTAGTTAAGTCTTCTTTGTTTTTAAGAAGTTGCTTCATTTCCTCAGACACAGGAAGTAGAACTTTCATCTCCAGAACACATGTACCAGTACGCTATCTTCGGAAATGATTCCTCGCACAAGCACCTCAATTTGTGCAAAACACCATGTGAAAACCACAGCCTACTTCATGTGTGACAGCTTCATTGGTAGCTGTGACAGATGGGGCTCCACAAATACACAGAGCACCTTCAATTTCTATATAGACAATGGTTATATCAGATTATACCCATGGGGCAGCATCAAAGCTGCTGGCCCTAAATCTCAAATACCGGTAACTGTTCCTAGCACAATATTGACTCCACTTCTGTATTCCTATAAACACACAGCTCAAACCAGTCAACCCAAGGTGCTGTGTCTGAATACAAAAATATCCCAATAGAATGCAGCAGATCTCCAATTTCCCCATGCCCACTGCAGCACACACCCATGGAGGTTCAGCACACTGGCATGTTACAGGAAACAGAAGGTTGATGTGCACCTTCCATATCTCCATTCACCTCTTCTCCCTGTGCTCAGTCAAGGGAAATGAGATCAAAGTGCTTTTTCCTTTTTCAGTGGAAGGGTGAAGCCTGAATAGGTCTTTAGGAAGCTCTCCTGTTTCCTATAATGGTCTGACATTGGCTCTGAAGGTGTCATGCCCATCAACTGCAGCAGAAAAACCAGGACATCCCATTCCCCCCCCCCCATGAGAGTATGGTGACCATTTTGGGCACCTTGCTCTCGCATGATTTCTGGCTAAGGTATCTCCCTGAAAAAGTGTTTCTTTGGGTCCACAATCTCATGCAGTGCCCCCAAACATACGTTCATGGGCACCGTGCCTGATAAAGCACTTTTCCTGGGTCTATGATCTTGCGTGGGTCACATGACTCAGACCCGAAAGATGGTGTCCCTGACTTTGGCTGCATCATGTTGGAGGGTCTGTGATGCTCCCATGCATGCATGATAGGAATGAGAAAACATCTCATAGGAGGAATTGGCAACCTTTTTTCTCTCCTGTAGCCAGCCACATTCCCTTGTGGGAGGTGTTAATATGTCAGGGACTGCATGCTAGTTGTGGCTGAGACAAAAAACAGTAGTGGGGCCAAAGTGGGAAGGTCACCTACCTCTCTGTCTTTCTTTCACTAAAGGAACACTCTTGTCAGAGTTCTAAATCAACGGCTCACAGAGAGTGTTTGAAATTAGGCCTATGGCTGCAAAACTTTCATGTGAGGCCTACAGGTGAGTTTGGCTGCCACTGGCCTATAGGGAAAACCCTCTGCATACGACCACTCACCTATGGTGGGCTGGATCCAATCCAGTATTTGTGAAAGAGAATTCTGAGTAGAGAAACACACAGCAAGGGATGAAAGGCATGGCAAAAGGAAGATAGCCCCCCACACAGAGACTCTGTGGATTTACGATAAAACTATGCTGCTCAAAACCATTTTAGATGCACAGAGCCTGATGCTGCTTTCTTCCAGTTGGTATGAATTTTCCATTCATCATAGCAGCTGAAGAATGTAGCTTTTCATTATGAAAATGTGCAGCACAATGACCCTTAATGGGTATTACAACTCTGGTCTCCCATGCAAATGTGTGTTTAGATCATTCCCAAATGCAAGAGATCTTGAAAGCAATCATTACTGCTTTCTATTCAATTCCACTCATAAGTGGTACTTTTCAAATCGAGATCCTTGGCCTTCGTGGAATGGGTCTTTCATATGCACACACATATAGACAAACAATTAACATCCTACAAAGTGGAACACCATTATCAAGCTTTTTTTTTAAAAAAAAAAAAGATGAAATGGGAGGAAGTGGCACATTGAAATGCATTTTTAAAGTAATCACTACCCATCCCTCATGATGGGACTTGGTTCAGTTTAGTACGTTTAATCAGATAATTCTGATTCAATGCCTTGAGAGGTATCCCTTATATAGCTAAAACAGCAACACAAAACACACAAAGCGGTGCATCAGCAGACTTGAGGTAACCCCAAGATATGCAGATGTACAAAACATACTAGGCCTGCCATACATCAGGAAAATTCCTGACACCTCCTGGTTTTCAGGTGTTAAAATGGTGTCGGAGGGGAAATGCCAGGGAAAACCTGGATATATGGCAACACAATGGAAGAAGCAACGTAAACAGCTCCAAAAGTTTAAAACAAAAAAACGCTTTGTGGGTGTCAGGAAAACTAACAACTTTGTGGGTGTCTGGAATTTTACTTTTTGAAACATGGCAACCCTAAAACATAATAAGAGGCCCAATGAGGACTGAGCATGCTTGATAGCCCCTATGGAATGCTAACTCTCTCGAAAGGCAATCAACACGGATTACTGGATGAGAGAGGGAATGGAAGGACAACAATGTTGGAAGTGCCATAGCAGAGATCACTCTATGTGCAACTTAAGAGTAAACTAGCCAAGAGGGCAAAGGGTGGAGATGTTGCTTAACAGCCAGGCAGAATGGCATGATGTTTGCTGAGGTAGTACATGCTCTGATTAGCCATGTAGTTTGGTTGGCCTTTTTCCTCCATATGCTTGGCTGAATGCTCCCTTGCTATGTACAAGACCTGAGTAAAAAAAAAGACAACAAAGACTTTCACATTTCTGAAATGGTAGCAGGAAATCATCATAGCACGGGGAAAGTTTCTGGCCTAACCTTCTCCCCAAAATGCTAGCTTTGATGTGAAGGGATATTTTATTATTATTTAATGGAGGAATGTTAAGTTGTGGACACAGTAGTGTGGTAACATCTGGGCTTCCCTTGCTAAAAATGCCTTCACCAGATATGGCTGTCTGCCGTCCTCACATTCCCAGCTACTATTTCCTTCCATTGATTTAATGGGATTGTTTTATTGCATCTTTCAGTTATGGTTAGCTGTATTTTAATGCTTGTGTGGTTGGTTTTTATACTTGTAAACTGCTTAGGAACCCATTGGTATATTAATTAATTAATATAAATAGAAGCAGCCACCTTGCTTTTTGCCTAGCCCACCTCTTCCCTGGTTCTTTCATGCCCCATCTCAAGTCCAAAGTCATTGCGACCACAAGAGACACAGGGTGTGGTAATTCTAATCTCCTTCTTCCATAATCCCAATGGCACGGTGGCCCATACTGCAGGAAAACCTGTGCCTTCACCATTGATTGGCCTAAGTCATACCAAATTGCCCTTGCCAACATTATAATTCTGCAATGGAAAACTGCATATTGGAAAAGCAAAGCAAAAAGCCAGCCAACATGCACATTATCTAAAGTTATGAAAGACTTACCTGCTCCCCTCCCCACTATTGATTTTTACAGGATTGTCGTGTGACACATTTAGCTTAGAGAAAAAACAAATCATGGCTGACTAGCAGTCAAGTGTCCTTTTGTAACTGATTCACAATTCCTCTATACTACTCTTAATTTGTGTTACTACTGGGCCTTGCCTCTCTCACCCCACTCCACACACACACACACACACACACACACACACACACACAGCCTCTTGTATAACAGTTCAATGCATCTGCCCTGACAGTAACGCAAGTTCAAGATATCAAATCACAAACAATTCTTAAAAAGACACACAGAGGACAAAACTCACTCCAAAGCTTTTTAGCAGAGCTCTAAAAATAGCTTGGTGAACAGATGCTTCAACTTTAACTCTTATTTTCCTTAAAAACAAAGTTCTGTTATTGACTGAATAGCTTTCCATCATTTTAGAACTGTGTGTGCTATTAGCCTTTAGAACCAAACTGAGTAGGATAATTCTATTTTGCATAGATTCGACATTTTACCGAGTTATCCCAGCCACACTGTATTGTCTCGGAGGTGAGAGCTCTGAACAATTCCATTTTCCGACTATCCCTCAGCATGTCATACCTGCTCACGTAAAGCAACTTTAAGAGAGAGAAAATTCCAGGAGATGTAAGCAGTGAAGGACAGACAGGTTGGAAAAAGCAAAGCAGTCACATTTGTGTTTTGAAAGCAACACAACATCTGGCCCACCTCTCATAAAATATGCTCACGGGCCATAATCACTGAAAGATGCACTCATGTGCTCGAAGATTAGGTGCTGCTAGCAGCCTTGCTGTCTACAGTAAAACTGCTGACAGAGCACAACATGAATAATTTATCGCTGCACTGGTGCATATGAAACAGTGTACACAACACCATAGGTTTAGTCATCGATTTTTACAGGGATAAAGCAATTTAGCTGCCTTGCCGTCTCGACCGAATGCCTTCATATCCAGCCAATGGCATGACAATGGCCCAGGGTGAGGGGTGGGGGTGAGAGCTGAAGGGAGAAGGGAGGAATAGACCCTGGAACCAAGCTCTAATTTGTTTATTTCTTTATCCTGTGTTCAAGGTGGCACACACAAATGTCCCAGCCCAGCCCTCATTCCAGACGCCAGGGACTTTTTCATTCGCCCCCCCCCCTTTTCCAGTGGTGGACTTTGGTAAGATAGCATCTGGAGCAAGGACAAAATCTTTCACACAATCCCTAAATGTGTGCTTTTACTATTTTTTGTATTGCGCTTTCACTATTTTTTTGTTGGGAGCTGCCCAACATTATTGTTGTTGTTGTTGTCGTCATCATTTTATTTTCATAATAATTCCTTTTTGTACTTTACCTAGATATTTACCTATATAAATATAGGTGGTGGTAGTTGTCAGTGCTTTTCTTCTAGAAAAAAGGTGCTGGTACTGCATACCCCAGTACTGGTACTTGAGTACCAATGCTGGTACTTGAGTACCCCCAGAAAAAACCACTACTATACTATACTATACTATACTATACTATACTATACTATACTATACTATACTATACCTCCTCCTCCTCCTCCTCCTCCTTCTTCTCCCCCTCATCTTGCACCCCCTCAACTGCCCTCACTGCCCTAAATCCAGCACTGCTTTTCTCCCCACTCTGTTACCTGCATTAACCACCTTCAGCCGTATTCCTCCCATCACCACACTTCCCGTATGCATGCCTGATCTGTTCGATGCCAGGAAAAGAGTTATTTCACTTGGGGAATTCCTCTCTGTCTTCTTTCCAGCTCTTATCCCACCAGCGCGTACGAGTGTACAGGGGTGGACTTTGGTCTTTCAAATTTCAATGGCGTCCTGTGTAAGCCCAGATTTCTGCCCCTCCACCCTGCCTCTCACTTCCATTCTGCTCAATTCACTACATCATAGCTTTGACACCCTGCAACACCCCCTAGGCTCAGCACCCAGAGCAGTGGAACCAGTCACACTGCCCTAAATTTGCCTGGGACCCCTTGCGATTCCCCTTAGATGAGATCATGTATCAAATCTTCACACTGCTTTATTTTTAAATAAAAGATCAGGTGGGGAAACTGCAGGCATCCACAACTTTTCACTCTCTCCCGCTCCTCAGTTTTTAAAAATGACACTCTTGGTGTAGCAATGGGACTGGGGATTCTTTCAGCAGATCTGCACCTGGTGTGGGACAGAGAGGGGCACATAGAAGCTTAGTTGCACAAGCCATGTTCAGCCTCATTATTACAGTACCTTGAGGTGCAATTTTGAGCAGGGACTGATGCATAACTAAGTCAATAGATTTGCTACAAGTTAACAGGCAATGTCAGCAATGAGGATGATACTGTACATCTGACTGTGTCACGGTGATTTGGACATTGTTTAGCAAAATAAGAAATACAGTAAATAAAGAGGTATCTTCTTGCAGATCAGGAAGAATGAAATCTCTGCAAAGAGGCATTTAAAGGTTTAAAGAGATGGCGGGAGTGTGTATATGCACAAGTGTATATCAGAGAGAGTACTTTAGAAAAGAGGTGGGTTTATTTTGGAGGAGGGGTGCACATTTTGAATATGGACATGGTCCTTCTCATCAGCATTCTGGGACTTCGCTGCAAAATCTTTCAAAAGTATCCCCCCCCCCCCCCGCCCAAGATTCTGCTTACATTAATCATGTACTACACTACCACCATTTGTTATTAGTAAGAGCACTTAAAATAAATTGAGCAGTGTCCAAATGTGAAATCTTACTTATACATTAGGAATCCGTTCTTGAAATCAGAACACATTCCCGGCATGTGTGCTTGGTATTATGGTCTATAAGTCACTTATGAATATTGGCTTTAAAAGCATCCATTAATATTTTGCACTGTTAATGGCTAATATTTGTAATGCTCATATTTTCATTGTTGTGCAAATATATTTTCACATCCAATGCCATTTGGATGGTGGTCGAGGAAGACAGACAAAATGCAACATTGCAGCCTGAGTTGACAACAGACAGCCTGAGCGACAGATGGCATTTTCAGAAGGCATTCATAGACCTCAACCTCATGGAATTTAATATAAAAAAAATCAACACAGCTAGACCACTGAACTTGGGAGCATTACAATCATTGAAAATAACAAACTTGCACAACCATTTTTAGAAATATCAGTAACCAACAATATTACAAGAATCTAGTGACAAACTAGACAGGAACTTATTTACTTACTTACTTATTTACTTAAAAGAGGGGGGTGGCTTTCTCATTAAGTCAGGGTTGTGCAATAGGGTAACCAAAGGGGAATGTTATTCTGAGAATGGAAGTATTTGTTAAAACATGTTTCTAGCACTCATGAAAGTGAGGCAAGACATTCTAAAGTCTTTGGACATAGATGAGAAATGAAGTTTTTGCTATTTGCAGTGAGTAGAAGCCAACAGAAGCTCGATATAGCCACTTTGTATTATAAAATCAATGGCTAAATCTCATCAGTTTTAATGCAAGGGCTTGTCCATGTAGCCCTACCGTCTACTCCAGTGTTCTTCAACTTTGGTTCCCTAGGTGTTGTTGGACTACAATTACCATCACACCAACCAGTTTAGATAGAAGCAAGGAATGATGAGGTTTGCAGTTGATGGTCATCTCTGAACCCATGGTTGAAGAACACTGGTCTACTCCAATTGGCACCAGCTCTCAGTGAGGTCTTCCCCATCTTTGCCTACCTAATATTTTTAACGGAAGATGCTATGGAGTCTTTTGCTTGCCAAATCCAGGCTTCAGCACTCAGCTGACTTCAGTCCTTTGTTGAAGCAACTTTCTGGAAGCTGTCAGAGATTCTGTCTTGCCTGACCTAGCTTTATATATCCCCACACAATCTAGCCTCTCCAAGATTTGTGCCAGAGAACAATCTATTCTAGGCCTTGCTCTTGTGCTTCCACAGAACACAATGGATGCAGCACCCCCCCCACCTGCCATCATTGTGCATCACCACCACTGTACCTGTGCATAGCCTGACTCACACTTGACATTGTGAACTGAATCCAAGAATAAGGAAATGTGATGCTAAGAGAAGGGCTCACAGTTCATCAGTAGAATCCATGCAGTCGACCATTAGTATGTCCATTTAAAGCAGAGGGCAGCCAATCTGCGACTCTCCCATTGTTTTTGGACTCCAAAATCCTACATCAGCCTCAGCCAACCTGGTCAATGCTCAAGAATGATGGGAGATCCATCATCATATGGTAGAGTTGCCATACGCCCACAGTTTCCCAGACATAGCTGGTATTTGGCTCTCTTAAACAGCATCCGGACGGAAATCGCTGAAATGTCCAGGAAAATCTGGATGTATGGCAGCCCATGTCTGGATATTCTACTTTTGAAATATGGCAAACCTATCATATGAGAGGGTCACAGTTTACCCAAACTGGGTAGAAGGGTCTGGGAAACATCTTTACTCTAGTTCTTGGAAAACGTTTGCCAACAAGGGCTGATATTGCCATTTTCTTTCACTGTGCCACCTTAGATAAGTGTCTCTGCTAAGGACTGTTTCTATCTGTCACCTCTGTCTTTATATATAATAGATGTTTTGCTATGGTTGTGATTTTAATTCTACGTAAGTCACCTTGAGTGGGTCATAAGTCTCAGAAAGGCAGGGTGCAAATCTAACCAATACAGGAGAAAATGAAACTGTAGGGTGACACTTTATATTGCAGTCTCTCAGATGTTGAGAGAGAGAGAGGTTACACTTTCCATTATGAAGCAAGTGATTCCTGGAAAGCAGCCTGGCGCACCCTCCTGATCAGCCAATCATTAGCTGTAACGAATTTGATGCATACATGGCAATTGCCGGTTTTGATTTAAGGAACCAAGAGAATGCCTGCTTTAGAGAAAGAACAAAGGCGCCGAACTGAAATGTGAGACATGTATAAAACATGCATGGCTTAGCAACATGTTTTCAGTGTTGCAATATCTTTCCATATTGCAACATTACCTATTTTTCATTTAAACTGGTTTTCCAAGCTGGGGGGTGGGAGGAGAGAATATTGGGAGCATAACCCTTCCACCACCGACAACATTTTTTCATTAAAGCTGCTGTAAGTGGTACATGACAGTGTTAGCAAAGTCACTTAAATAAAACAGATGGAATCCAGAGCAGGGGGAGGGGGATCCCGATAGCACTTTACTGAGCATAAATTGAGCAAACAATGTATGCTTTGAGGAGAAAGGAACAGAGATGTTGTCTTTCTTAATCAAGCCTTTTACATAGCAGGGTGGAAAAACTCCTTCAGAACTGCACAGCTAATCAGTGTCTGTGTTACATACGTAAGTGAAGATCATGCCACTCTGCCTATTTGACTTTAACACTAACAGAATTAACCCTTCAGTTACAAACGGAATGATCCCTGCTGTTTCATCTCCAACAGACAGTATGGCCATGAGTAATACCATGAAAAATAGTTACTTGGTACTCTAATTGTACTGAATATAATCCACTTTGTAAATTGATAGACTTAGTGTGGCTGAACAAATTGCTGGGGGTAAAGGAAATAAATCTCTCATGGCGGGGGGGACACATTGTGTGCAATCCTTTTATTCCTCTAGTTGCTAGTTCTTCTTCTTTGCATTCACTGTCCTTGACCTCATTTGCCCTTACTGACAGAAATTTAAATTTATTATACAGGCCAAGTGATTGTTGTCCATACACAATAAATAAAATCTTGTGTATCACTATCAGACTGTCTGTGTGGACGAATGAGACATGGGAAAGTAAAAGGACTTTTTTTTTTAGTATGGACATTCTGCTGAGTAAGATGTGTTTATAAAGGGGGGGGGGAAATCCTTTAAAAAATACCCAGATCCCTAATTGTTTTAAAACCACAGTACTCTTATTGAAGTCTGCAGAGCTGGCCTAAATGTAGTCAGAGCTTCAGTTATCAGACTTTATTCTGTCAGTACTTCTTTGAGAAGGATCATATTTAAAGGTCAGTTCACCTGCTGAAGTGTTAAACGTGTCATGTGGGCAGTGACAGTAAATCCCTTCAAACACTGCTAGCAATTTTGAAGGACGCTGCTATGAATACTCTGCAAATCAACTCACCTGTAGCTTCTGACTACTTGATTTATCTACCCAGACAGGTATCCCTTCATATATAGGTTGTCAACCCTTCCCGAGATTAAAAACCTGGCGAGAAATCCTGCATGATTTAAGATTATAAATTTCAAGGCTGGATTAATTAGATCCAACCTCTGCAGCAATGAAATCAGTTACTAAGGGATGAGTATGTGAAAGTTTAGAAAGGCTGGAAATGACAGAAAAGCTGCCACTCCTGGAATTCCTTGAATCTAGTAAGATGCGTTTTGTTCTAGTTCAGCTGCAAGCTAGAGTTTCTACCTACCAAAAATATACCTTATCTCTTAAGCCCAATCATAGGCATCAGCCTCTAGGGAATGAGGCACTTTCAGAGGCCCCAATTTTTAGGGGGCCAGACCCCCTCAATCTTCAGAAGGCATTCAGCTCCGCCCTCTGGCTTCATGCGATGTCACACGCGCAACATCAGGATGTCACATTGGGTCCCCTCAATCATCTTGAGAAGATGGCACCTATCAGCCCAGTGCTTCCATTTAGTCCACCTCTCAGGGAGCTCTGGGCACTGTGTCCTCTGGTGGGCTCTTTCCTTTGCCAGCAGACCTGGCAGGCTTACCTAACTGTGGTTGATAACAAATCAGGCAGTCCTGGGCAGCTGCTTCTACCTAGCCATGTTATTATTCCCAAAGCAATGCAAGGTCAGTGGCATTGTGGGACATTGAAAGCACAGCTAGATCTTGCCACTGCTAAGAGTGCCAGGCCTGGGAAAACAAAGATGTAGGAAGGTCTAGGGCAATGGGCCCTGACAGCTGTCCAAGGATGCCAGGAGCTGGTCCTTCTCATCTGGATTCCATCCATTGCACAATCTCACTTCTCAGTTTGGGTTCTATTTTTACATTTCCTGAAGTGTGTGCCAAATAGGTTGCCATGCATGCACCCATGTTATTCCAGCCAATGTGGCTATGGTAGATTTTGTAGTCATGGCACACTTGAGAACACTTTTCTATGTGTTTCTAAACTCTGGAAAGTATTCTGTTGATTTTTATTTTTCCTTAATTAGACACTTTCTACAGAAGTTACAGAAATTAGACACTTTCTACAGAAGTCACTCAACTTTCTGACCTTGACCCTCAGCATTTTCAGAATCACTCCAATGACATTGGGATTTGCTACCAATTAAAACCAAGGGGATGAAAAGAAGAAGAAAATAAGTGCCTGTTGAGTGTCTTCCTTTTTAGTTAAATGTCAAATGTAACATGGAATATGGACAGATGGACAAGTGGTAACAGAAGAACCATATCTTTCTTAAGGGTTTATTTTTAAGCAAGAAAAAAAATGGAAACAAGTTTGGAAATTAGTATGCTAGAGCTGGATTTATTTACTGGTTTGAAAAATGGGTTAATAAAAGTTTTGGGTGGGTAAGTCTTAGTTATACCATGAAACTATCATGGAAGCAAAGTCAAAGATGCTTATTGGAATGTCTATATGCATGTATCAAATAACTGGCTAAGATTTAAACCTCACTCTAGCCATCAATTCAGCCCTTCAGCTCCCTCTCCAAGTCCACAATACTGAAATTCCACGCAAGAACCCCTTTCCAAAAGCCTTAGCATTCCACCAGTCTGTGTCTTGATTGACAGGAAAAGGAAGACTAAGTCCATCCTTCTCTGCTCCCCCACCTGAGCAAACAATTGGAAGCACTGACTGTTGGACCAAAGGCAAGGACTGCATGAACACAACTCATTTCTGCAAGTGTACCCCCATCTAGCTAGGAATACACAAATGGAAGCCTCTTCCTAGCTAGACTGGAATATCTCAACCAATGTGTTGTTTTGGGATCCTATCTTAATGGCTGTAAGTGATTGGCAAACTCTCTCAGTGTCCCCCTGCCCACCGTGGTCCCCTTTTGCTTTTAAGGATCTGCCGTTGGTTCCCCCTCTTGTTTATCTGTTGATTTCTTTTTACTTTTTTTCTTAAATTGTGCATCTTATGAAAAGACAAGGAAGCACCATTTTTCAATATTAATAATAAAAACAATACTATAGCACTACTGAACAAGTTTATTAGGACAAAGCTAGACTTTTGTGAAAAGGTTTTCCCTCAGTGAATAATTTTGATGGGCAAAGCCTGAAACAATCTTTAAAAATCTGCTCTTGAAATTTAGGAAGATCAACTGCTTGCACAGTCCAGTCCTAGGCAGGTTGACTCAGAAGCAGGGCCCACTGAGATTAGTTGTCTTACTTACTTAAGGAAGTTAAATTGGCCTCAACCAGAGCCAGGGCCTTTTCAACACTGGCTCCGGCCTGGTGGAACGCTCTGTCTCATCAGACCAGGGCCCTGCAGGATCTGATTTCTTTCCGCAGGGCCTGTAAGACAGAGTTGTTCTGCCTGGCCTTTGGCTTGGAGTCAATTTGATTCCCTCCCCCTCTTTCTTTTTTCTTTCTCCTCCTGTGATGAGGCTGCATTTTAATGTTTTAATGTTGTATTTTAATCTTGTTTTTTAAGTTGCATTTCAATCAACTTGCTTTTTTATTGTTTGTTAGCTGCCCTGAGCCTGGTCTTGGCTGGGGAGGGTGGGGTATAAATAAAATAATTTATTATTATTATTATTATTATTATTATTATTATTATTATTATTACTAGAAGGCACAGGATTGTGGCCCTCTGGATTATCACAAGCTTTGTTTTACTTGTTTTGGGGAAGGGGATACTTGCTGTTTCCCTGGGAGTTTGGCTTTCTGAGGCTTCCTGTCCTTTTAAACCAAGCTTTTCACAAAACCAGTATACTAAAAAGGATATTTATTCTATAACACATAACTCTGAAATAGTATCTCCCTTTCTTTGTAGGACTGAATTTTTTACCAGCTGAACCCATCAAGAGCACAAAAAACGTTAACAGCTAAGAAATAACCAGTCGCCGCAGAAGCTTTCTACATTTCTTCCCCTTTCTATGCTACCTACTGCGCTGCCAACAACATATGCCGACACACCATAAGGTTTTCATTTCCACCTCCAACAGATACTGAAAAGCAATATGTACAACAGTTTCTTCAATCCAACCTTAGCGGTTGCCTGAGGTGCTCTTCTATCAGCAGCAAATTGGTCTGTGGCAACTGTCATTTATTCAGGACGCCTGGAAATCTATATTTTGCATTCACATGACTTCTTTTAATGTCAGTTGCTAGTGCAAAGGTTTGATAGGATTTGGATAGGACCCCGTCTGAATGAACTGCATTTCGGAAGCTTGTGGAGACCAATGGAGACTGTCACATCAGGACAAATGGGGAGGGGGCACTGCCTCATCAACCTCAGTCTGCCCTCAGTGGTGAGAGCACTGGTGAGGATTCCTTTCTGCAAATTTATCTGAAAATATCCAGCAATGACAATATTGAAGCACTGGTGCCATCTCTTTTGTATATACAGCAGATGAAAAATTGTAAACTGTGGGCCCACAAGAAGCTTGTAGGGGGATCGCCTGTCTGTGCAGTCATGAGAAAAGGCACAAAATCATTGCTGGAGGGTTCAGCCTCTAGGGCATGGATTGTATGTGACTTAGACCATAACAGAAGAGAGGTGAATTTAATGACTTATGGTGCTGGAGGAGACTCTTGAGAGTCCCATGGACTGCAAGAAGATCAAACCTATCCATTCTTAAAGAAATCAGCCCTGAGTGCTCACTGGAAGGACAGATCCTGAAGCTGAGGCTCCAATACTTTGGCCACCTCATGAGAAGAGAAGACTCCCTGGAAAAGACCCTGATGTTGGGAAAGATGGAGGGCACAAGGAGAAGGGGATGACAGAGGACGAGATGGTTGGACAGTGTTCTCGAAGCTACCAGCATGAGTTTGACCAAACTGCGGGAGACAGTGGAAGACAGGAGTGCCTGGCGTGCTCTGGTCCATGGGGTCATGAAGAGTTGGACACAACTAAATGACTAAACAACAACAACAAGAAGATTTCTGGAACCAGCTGCATACTGACAGAAGCACAGCACACTTTATAAATACACTATGAACCTTAAACGTTAAACACAGCAACAAACTTGGTTCAATAATCAAGCCAACATGATTTTGTAGCAAGGACTTTACAAGCATGGGGGCTCATTTACTCAGGCACTGCAAGATAAAAAATAGCAGGTGATGTCCTTGAGAAACAAATCTGCTTTGAACCTTTAATCTTCAAGAGTGAGCGCAAAACTGAGAGACAGTAGTGTTCAACCAAAATAGGCATGGCAGCCCATTGTTTCTTTTTCATATACGTGAAAGCATGAGCAAAACATTTACTATCCCTAGATCAACACTTGCAGGGACATCAGATCACAACACTTTGGGGTCTGAATTTGGCCTGTGGGTCACCAGTTGGCAACCCCATCTTAAACAATAGGCTTATGCAATGCCTGGGGCTTTTTTGTAGCGTGTTCTATTTTAGAATGCCTAGTAGACCAAGGGCAGATACAATATCATCAGCACCACCACCATCATTTCAGTTTGTATACCCCCTTCATCTGAAGATCACAGGCAGTTCACAACATAAAAATGCAAAAAGAGAACCCAAAATACATAACAAAATAAAAACAAGCCAATAACCACCTTCCTACAGAAATGTTTAAAAAGCCATAGAATCTTGATCAGCCAAAGGCCAGATTAAGAAACGTTTTTGCCCTATCCCTAAAGATATATAACCAAAGCGCCAGGCAAGCATTCCTCCTCCAAAAGAAATTTCAAATATCACCATCACCTTTTCTTGTCTCGTTGAATATAAAGGAACACACTAAACAGTGAGATTTTGCCCTAAATAATGTTTAGCTCAGTGAATTGCATGTTGGAACTGTCAGAGGTCTGCTGAGACCACTTTTATATAAAATTCAAGGATAAAATTGCTCAGGTTAGTATAGTATCAGACGTGAGGCGGTTTCCAACTAACTCATTCTGTCAGTGCAAGTACTCCTGCTTGTGCAACTGACCTTTCCCTCTCCTCTCCCTGCCCTGCACCCTCCCCAGATCTATTCCAGAGGGTTGCACAAATCCCCAGAACAGATTTAGGGGTTATGCAGCATGGAGGAGATAGGGGGTAGTTCCAATGTGCAAATCCTTACGCTGATAGAACAAGTTAGTTGGATACTGCCTGTGGTGTCCAATGTATTGCCTTATTCTTTGCGGGATCAGTTTCTGTCATTTAGACCCTGGATGAGTCATTGTCATGAGAGGCTTAATAAGCTTCTGTGGGGACAAGTGTCTACTACCAGCTGTGGCTGGTACACCAGCTAAGACCTGCTTCAGAACAGCAAACAGGAATAGGTCAGCCACTGGGATTCATGCACTGATGACCTCATGATTAGATGACCTCATAACTGGATTATGGTAATGTGTAGTGCTCCCCTTGAATCTGATCCAGAAGCTACAGCTGGTTCCACATGCAGCTGCCTGGGTACTCAGTAGAACAAAGCCCTCAGCAGTTTAGGTTACCTGGAAAACATCCTTCCCCTGTATAAACTGTTCAATCATGAAGATATTCAAGGGAGGCTTCGTGGGTTTTGCCGGAACCTGCAAATTGTTCTTTGATGGCAACTTAGAAGCAGGCTGTCTCTGAGATAGTCCCTACCCTGTGGAATGCTCTCCCCTTCCTGTTATTCAGGAAACCTCAACATAGAAGTGTTCTTCCTATACAGGGTTACAGGGAAGCAGGCAGAGGGCCTTCTCAATAGTGGCACCTGCCCTGTGGAACGCCCTCCCATCAGATGTCAAGGAAATAAACAACTACCTGACTTTTAGAAAACATCTGAAGGCAGCCCGGTTGTTTCATCGTGTTTTTAATATTCTATTGGGAGTCACCCAGAGTAGCTGGGGAAACCCAGCCAGATGGGCAGAATAAAATAAACAAATTATTATTATTATTATTATTATTATTATTATTATTATTATTAAAAACATGCCCCTTTGCCTGTGAATCTTGATCGTTAACCCTGGATTCTATAGTCCTTTAGTTCTTGATCTTTCTGCTTTTTGAAATGGTTTTAAAAGTACCATCTTTATGACATGAATCACTTCAAGAATTTCTTTATAGTAACTAGTATAAAATGTAAACAATAAACAAAGAGTTGAATTGCGCTGCAGAAGTTAAAATGGAATACTGGCACTGCAATGGAGAGCGGGGTGTGTGTGTCTAAGTACAGCCCTACTTTCATTTCTTTGAAAGCTCCCTCTAAAAGAAATTCCACTTCCTTTCCAGATATTTTCTTCCATTGATTAACTGCTCCTATAGGCTGGGCTTTTCCTGTACTTATAACACACTATTTTTGGCAAGGGATTATTATGCAGTGGCAGAGCACATGTTTGCATGCAGAAGGTCCAAGGTACAATCTCTAGCATCTTCAGTTAAAATAATCAGGTGTCAGATGATACAAGTGATTATTATTATTTTTTAAATGAGAGGAAAAGGTCTGGTATTCACCATAAAGTCATTACAGTAAGTGCCATACTTTTAAGGTTTTTTTTTGGGGGGGGCAGTTGTTGGTACTGCATACCCTTGAGTACCCCCAGAAGAAGAAAAAAGCAGGATGACAGGATTCTGAGATGCTGGAGAGACACTGTTAGCCTGAATAGCAGCACTGGGCAGAATAGTCTGACCTGCTATATTGTTGCTTCTTGTCTTCATGTTGCGTGAGAGAGTTTTGAAACTGTTGGTATGTTTTGTCCAGCTGCTGTTGGACTAATGCGAACAATTCTTCTGTGCTCAAAATTTATTTCATTTTAATTATTTTGCTACTTTGCAGCTAAATTAAATAAAGTCCTGTAATGGAAAGGAATCTTTCTAATACAATTCCAACTAAATCCCACCATCATTTCTTTAGAAATACATAAAAATAAAAAGTAAATAAAAAATTGCCCAGCAGCACCTTAGAGACCAACTAAATTTGTTCTTGGTATGAGCTTTCATGTATCTGAAGAAGTGTGCATACCACGAACAAACTTAGTTGGTCTCTAAGGTGCTACTGGACATATATATATATATTTATATATTTCTACTGCGTCAGACCAACACAGCTACCTACCTGAATCTAGAACCATCATTTCTTTGTAATACACATCCTTTGCAACATTATTGTGAATTCTCTACATACTTACAGTGCAATCGTTTGCATATCTACTTGGAAAGATGAAGCGGGTGACGCTGTAGTCTAAACCACTGAGCCTTTTGGGCTTGCCGATCGGAAGGTCGGCGGTTTGAATCCCCATGATGGGGTGAGCTCCCATTGCTCTGTTCCAGCTTCTGCCAACCTAGCAATTCAAAAGCACACCAGTGCAAGTAGATAAATAGGTACCACTGCGACGGGAAAGTAAATGGCATTTCCGTGTGCTCTGGCTTCTGTCACAGTGTCCTGTTGTGCTAGAAGCGGCTTAGTCATGCTGGCCACATGACACGGAAAGCTGTCTGTGGACAAACACTGGCTCCCTCGGCCTGAAGCGAGATGAGCGCTGCACAGCATAGTTGCCTTTGATTGGACTTAACTGGGGTCCTTTACCTTTATCTACTTGGAAATAGGTCCTGTTGAGCTTCATTGTACTTATTCCCAGGGAAACATTTACAGGACCTCAATTTTCACTACATAATTTTAATTACAGCATACAGCGACACACAGCATCAAAGCTTGAGTTCATTTCCATGCTCCTTCTGAACATTTGTTTCAATTACACCCATTTACCGCAGAGGCAAGGAACCTGTGGCCCTCCACTTAGTGGTGAACTACAGCTCCCATCATTCCTGACCACTAACTATACTGGCAAAGGCTGATGGGAGTTGGAGTCCAACAATATATGGAGGACCACAAATTTCCGTCCTGGGCTTACAGCATCTTATCCAACCTTTACATTCACTACAATGTTCACTCATGGTTTTCTTGATCCATAGCCATTTTCCAGTCTCACAGCTCTTGTGGTCTCCTTCCCTGTCCCCCAACTTCTTTGTTCTTCAGTTTCCTTTTGCATCCTCGTCACGGCGAAACATTTCCCTCCGTCTCATAGTAGAAATGAAAATTATGTGATCATGGGCATAGCCAGGGTTTATGTTAGCAGGGAGCAGAAACTCAGTTATTTTTACTGATTTACTTGACCATGAATGTGAGGGTGCTGGGGTGTCACACTTTCCTACTACGGAACCGATATGAATGGAGGCTCTTCATTTCCTCTATTTAACACCATGTAGCTGCACTTTCACAATCATCTCTTTCAAGTCACTCACAAGCAGTGAAGCAAGCGAAGAAAAGACCTAAGGCACCATCACCCCTTCCACCCCCAACTAGAAATCTGAGAAAGAGCAATAAATCCTCAGATTTGTGCTTCTTTGCTCACTAGATCAGGAGTGGGATTAACATCTACTGTCCTCATTCTTAAGACCACAACCACACAGCAAAGTTAGTTCAGAGGAGAAAGAGATGAGAGCGTAAGAGAGGGGGATAAACTGCTCAGCAGTGGCCCCTCTTGGCCAATGGAGAAATTGCACAAATGCAATAAAATAAACTCCTTTGAAAGCTGGAATAACCAGGGCCCTTTCATTACATCTAAAATCATAAATTGCTCATTTAACCAGTCTTATGGGTTTTTCTATATCTGATGTTCCCTGGGAATGTATGCACTTCCTTGCCGACAAAACAACGTGGGTCTCCTGCACTGAAGTTGATTATACAGTGTTGATGTCACAAAAAGCTTTTGGTAGAAGTTCATTTTAGCTTCAGTCATGTGTGTGCATATATATGTATATTCATTTCACACACAAACACACACACACACAGAGAGAAAGAGATGCACACATTTTTTGTGTGGAATGATATATCTACATCTCTTCAGGACAAAGTCAACCATCAATCAAAGACTTAATAAACAGCACTGAAGTTATTCCATGAACTCTGAAGAAATGGTTGCTTTTTACTACACTCTACAACTAGCAAAGACTGTTGACAACAGCTGGATTTGGGGTGTGAGCACAGATCACAATGGACTTGCTACTTTGGGGACAACTGAATTGTATATATTTCACCATAGATTACAACTTTTAGTTCAGCAGTTACATTAACCTGGGGGCACTGCTTAATCTATTAAAAGTTTTAAATACTAATAAATCAGGAAACCCTTTTAAAATAAAAATTCTGACAGAAAAACTGTGGGTGGTAAGCACTAACTTAGATGATGCCTTCTTGCATGGAACACATCTTCTAAGGTGGTGCCTGCTTGGACAGTGATGGGGAAGCTGCAGCCCTCCAGATATTATAAGGCTCCAATTCCCATCAGCTCCAGCCCACATGGTCAATGCTAAAGGAATACAAGAGTTGTAGTCCAGGAACACCTGGATAGCAACATTTCCCCCCTTCCCATCCATGATCTAAAAACAAAAATGAATAGCTTTTTCCATTTGTCCTAATATGTAAAATCATGCAACTTAATTTCATTCTTTAACAAAGTTAACCGCACTGTCTTCAATTGGGTGCCAGCTCTACTTCTTTCCCCTCCTGTCCATTATGCTGTTAATTTGGTTCCTTTTTCATGCATAATGCCCCTTTCTATTATGTATCAAGAAGAGAAAGTCAAAATTGCAGACTATGTATTTTTTACTTATGAAAAACCCCATATCTCCCTTGAAAGATTTTTCCACTTTAAATTACATTTAAGAAGTACATTTACATCCTGGTTGACTGGGTCTGTGAAATAATTTTGCATTCACTTCCAAAAAGAAATGAATTTCATTTTTGAGAGCATTAGGTTGTATTATAAGAAGATTTTCCTTATATTACCTTTCAGGAAATCTTCTGTATCACTTTCATTAAATTAACTTTTTTTAAAAAAACAAAAAACTCTCCCCAAATACCGAAACTGAATTAGATTTGCAGCAAAGGCCAATTTTGCCACATGTCAAAATAACTCCAAGGCAAAACAAATTATGTCAGTACTCAGGGATTGGTGATATTTAGGACTTTTCTACATGAGAATGTGGTACGTAAGAAAATATCTTAAGATTTGCTCCCAATCATGCCGAATAATAAGCAGATAATTGAACTTTCAGATGTATTAGTGGTACATGACAAAAGGCATTTGACATATATATTTTTTGGAATGTGATCAACATGACATTTCAAAGTGCCACTTGTCACCAAACAGAACTTTACAGAAGTGCACCAACTTGAGCTGCGATCCTCCACAAGGTGTAACATTAACTTTGTTCCAGGCATCTGAAATATTGCAGCAAATCTTCCCTTGCCATTGGTAACAAATTTACCTATAGATATTTGAGATAGGAACCCATTTCACCTGCTTGGAAGTACATTCCATTGACAATATGGGCACTTGCTTCCAAGGAATTGTATTTAGGATCACAGTTGTTAAAGACACAGAGAAAATTCTGTATACACAAACCAATCATAGCAATGAAAGCTCAGGCTAGTGAACAATGAAGGTAATAAGATTTTGACACAGTTTAACCAACATGGATAGAAATGCTTGTGGGCTGCTTGCTAATTTCATCAATGAATCATTCTTGCCTTATTGCTCCTTAAAGAGAACAGCACCCAATTTGGCATAATTCATACCATCTTCCATTATTATTTCATAGGGATCTCTGTGTGTCCTTGCTTGATGAAACATGAATGAATTTAACAAGGTGCTTCCAGTGATAACCATAGAAGAGAGTGCCAACATTTCCTAAACCAGTGTCATTTTCTATTTAGTGTAATTTATTTTAGGACTTGCCTCAAACTTTGCTCAGTCACTATATTTACAGAGAAATCACAAGGTAACCTTCTTTAGCAAGCATAGGAAGCAACTCTTCCACACAAGGGACATGTGCTGAATTCCTACTGCATTGTTGCTATAGAAAAGTTTCAATAAGCACTAGTGAGAAAACAGCGTTCCTCTCTCCAAAGCTGGATCCAGTACTAAAGAACTTTTTCAGGGCTCTCTTGCACATGGTGACAGGTCTACAGTGGGTAGCCTTCCTGCATCTCATTTGTCATATGAAGAAGCTGAACTTCTTCAGAAAAGTTCAGCGTCAACAATTTCAAACACAGACACAACAAATGTGATCACTCTCAAGTCAAACCAAGCATGTGTTCGTCAACAGATTTAACAGAAGAGTTGCCAGCCAAACACCCCAACTAATGTAATTTGGCTGGCAACCTGAATATACCAATATATCATTGAGGTAGGTGTGCCTTTAGTGCATTCTCAACTCAAGCCACCCCATGGGCAGTTAGCCAGCATCAACCTTATGTGCAAAAGAAGCTTACTCCTGAGGGAGAAGGTATAGGAGTGCCTTCTTAAGCACTTGGAAGTCAAATGAGAACAGGTGTGCAAGATTGCAATCCTAGATACACTATCTGGGAGTAAGGTACATTGAAAGCAGTGGGGCCAACTTCAGAGTAGACATGCATAGGATTGTACTATAAGTTGATTTACATCCCCTTCTTATCAACAGGGGGATGCTCCGAACTACTATCGTTCTTCAACAACCTCCTAATGAAAAACTCAATAGTTTGAGCCTCCATCTGCCTTTCCCTTCACTTTCTGAAGACCCTCACACCCTCTTTCGTATTAAACAAAGCTGAACCAGAGCTAGACATAAGAGGGATTCCACTTCCTCTGGAGTCCTAACCTCTACCAGATAACTGCACAGCTTGTTTTAAACACTCTGCCCTCCAAGAGAAGAAGGACTCGAACTAACCACTGCTTCGACCAATAAGCAAGAGCATCTGTGCCCCTTCCACTGGGGGGTTACGGTAAACCAGATCCCATCACATAATGAGCACGTTGGAGAGCCCTGTCCAGGAAGACCCAAAAGTAAACCGACAAGAAAGCAGGGGAGACTGAACACAAGGTAATCGTTTTCCCCATCCTTTAGCAAATATATCTCCACCAAACCGACAGAGAACCTTCCCTGGAGCGCGCCGCTCGGAGCTGTCCAGGACGCTGCGGTGCTGAACCCAGAGTTAACCCAAGCGAGGCATCAACAGATAATGGAGCGAGCGAGGAAGAGGAGAGGGGGCGGGCGGGTGGAGAGGAAGGCTCCTTACCAGAGTTTTGTTGCCGTTCTTGCTGAGAGGACCTCGGAAAACTCCCTTGATGTTGCGAAAGTGCCCATTGCTGAGGTGCGCGGAGCTGATGACAATGTAATAACACTCCATGGGGCAGCCGCCTCGTGGGCTGCTGCCGCCGCCGCTGCTTCCATGCACCCCGAGGGTGCCCGATCAGCCGGGAAGCAAGGCGCCGGGCGTGTGTGTGCGCGCGCGCGTGTATGTATGTGCGTGCGCGTGTAGGGTGGCGGTGCGAGGAAGCGGCGATGGGGTGGCGGCGGGAGTGGGTGGGGAAACCCGGGGGGAAGCGAGCCCTGAGCACAAACAAGGCGCGCGCACCAGAGGCATGCACACCGCGCTCCCTCCGGCTGCTCGCTCCAGCTCAGGCGGTGGAAGTAGCGGCAGCCCGGCTCTCCTTTTCCGCAGGGTGGGGAAGAAAGAGCGAGACGGACAGAGACACAGCAAGCAGGCAAGCTTAGCAATGGCCGGAGCCAGCAGGCATTGACCACGGTCTTTCCCCCCACTTCCCCTCAGAGCTGCTGCTGGAGGAGGAGGAGAGAGAGGAGGAGCAGCTTTAGCATCTCTCTGGCTTTGCCGAAGGAGTCTGAGCTGCTGCCTCGCACAGGCATGGTGCTATTATAGCGCGCAGCCTTGCCGCTCCGCTGCACTGAGCCAATGGCAGGGAGCCACTAGCCGGGGAGCTGTCAGAGGAGTGCATCTGTCACACGCCGCCTTCTCTCCTCCTCCTCCCCCCCCCACTCTCCTCCTCAGTTTCCCCCCTCCCCACCCTCACTCTTGGCTCAAGCCCTCCACAGAAGAGGGCAATAACGGACAGAGAAGGAGGAGAAGCGAAGAGGGCGCCCCCGCTCCCCACATCAGCTTCTTGCTGCCGTCGCCCAGGTAAAACATAAGAGAAGGAAGAGAGGGGAGGGGGAGAATTTTTAATTTTTTTTTTTATTTAGGTAGGCGAGCGAGTGTCCCTGACTGGCTGGTCGAGGGAAGCCTTTCCATCAGCTGCAGCGAATCCCCTTTCCCTAATATGTGACATTTGCAGCTGCTTCCCTCGCTTGGTTTGGGGCGGGGGGGGGGGGAGAGAATCGTTCCCGACAGCTCCCGATGGGGGAAGCGGATCGACGCCTGCTGTCGGGGGTCAAGGCTGTGGTGGGATCCTGTGGAGGTGGGGGAAGACGGGGCAGCCACTGCCTCGCTGCTTACAAGCGACTCTCTGCTATGCGCGCCAGCTCAGTGGAGCCTCCACCACCAGGGAATGTATATCCGAGACCAAACGCTGCTCCTCTTTCTCTCTGCCTTGTTTGCGGACTTCCTACTTGCGCTTTGTTGGGATACAGGAAGCAGAGCTAGGGGGACTCCTTGCTGTGGGCCTCCTCCCCTGTAGTAGTCCCCCCCCTGTACCCTGTCATTGCCTGCCTGCCTGCCTGCCGTCGTGAAGCAGATCCCAAGCGAGGAGCAGCTGGGCTGCCCCGCAGGACCGGATTTTGCAGTGTCAGGGGTTGCAACCTTTGGAATCTCGGGGTGTGCGTGGGAGAGCAAGAAGCAGGAAAATAAATGCTTCCTTCTGGACGCAGGCTTTCCCTTTCCACCACTGGGGAAACTACATACGGAGGCGATGGGGAAGAATCAAAGGCTTCCAAGGCTGTCCCAGCCTCAGCGCCTCTTCACTTTCAGGAACAGACCGCGGGACTTGGAGAGAGCCGGCAGCTTTGCCTCTCTTTTGTAGACTCCCCCCTCCCACCTCAAGATTTGATGCCACCGTGGCCACGCCCCCTCCTCTCTCTCTCTCTCTCCTAGAGCAGGTTAACCCTTGAAGGGCGGCCCCGCAGCAGATCAATACTTCTTCCCGCTGTGCCCGGGTTTTCGGGGGGGGGGGTGTGTGCTGCCCTTCCTTGCGAGCACTTCATCTGTCTTTTGGCGCTCCGGTAGCGTGTGCTTTATTGGGTATAAACGGGTCTCATTAGCAGGCACTTAAAGGGATCAATAACCAGCCAGCGGAAAGCCTGGGGACCATCCCTCCTGCAATGGATTTACAGAGACTTTTATTTCTTTCTCTAACCCGAAGATGGCTTAATTGGTGAAAAAGCAGATTGAGGCGCACGCTCTGCCGGGGGGTGCCGCTTAAGACGCAGGCCGAGTGGAGAGGCTTGCAGGGGGCCGCATGGAATTTCTTTTCGGAGCTGAACAGGTGCAGAGCAGCACCGCAAGAGTTAAAGGGATCTGTGGCAATAAGAGAGAAAGCTGCTCTTGGAGCTATTAATATAATGGACTTCCAGAAGCCATACCGGGTTTCAAATACTTACCAATTAAGTTGTTGATTTTAAATTTTATCATACTTATTACGCTATTATGCCTGACTCCTAGAGGCTGAGGCGGCTTCAGGCCACCCCAAAAATATTTCAAGGGGCCAAAGGCCTCCCCCCAAAAAGTTGACGGACTTTGCCATTCAAATAGTGTGTGTACACTTTGTCATGTGATTGAATATGCAGGGTGGGGTTTACCTGCCCCTCTAGTTTATTCAAGTTGGTACCCCTGTCTGTAGTCATTCCTAGAACATCTGGCATTATAATTCTAAGCTGAATACCACCCACCACCCCATCTTGGCTAGTCGGGTTTTTTAATTGGGGTCCACACATCGTTTTCTTCCAGAATGAGTGGCAACTGGGTTCCTGTTGTTTTTCTGTAGTCCACACACAATCTAGGTGTGCTGCATATTTTGTGCCCCTGTAAAGCACTTTTTGAGAAACTACATTTCTCCTCAGTGTGTCCATTTGAAAACAGATACAGGTAATCCCAGAAATGGAGATGTCTCCACAGCTGCCCAAGGATGGTGGCATGTACAAAGGTGGCAACCATCACTTCCTTCTTCATTCACCTGGGGCATGTGCAGGAAAGAAAAGGTGTGGATAACCTAATCAAGGAAAGAGTTTTCAAATATGTATCAGTAGCCACACCCACCCTTGGAATAGAAGGATCTAGAATCAATCTAGCGGCACAGTGTTACTCAAACTTGGGCTCCAGCTGTTTTTGGACTACAACTCTAATCATCCCTAGCTAGCAGAACCAGTGGTCAGGGATGATGGGAATTGTAGTCCAAAACCAACTGGTGTCCAAGTTTGAACAACACTGTAAGCAGCATGTTGAGGATGAGTGTGAACAGTCCTGGGTTGAGAAAAACTACAACTTGTTCCTTAGACTACTAGCCTTCAGATAAACAGATCATGATGGCACACAAGTGGGTTGTAAAGCACAATCATAGAAACGTAGGAATTGTTTAAATAAAATTAATCAATAAAATAGACCTGGAAGGGACTACAAACGGTTCTCTCATTTACCCCCCTGCCAATACATCTAAGTCATGTTTACTCTGAAGGAAGTCCTGCTGTCTTCAGTGGGGCCTTCTCTCCAGTAAGAGAGTTGAAGGTTGCAGCTGTAAGATGGATCCTTCCAGAAACGTAATGACACTTTTATTTCATGGTTTTTTTAAAGGCTACAGTCCTCGGCACACTTTCCTGGAAGTAAACTGCACCGAACACAAATACTTCCCAGTAAATATGCATGTGGTTGAGCTGTATGATAAGGAGAAAGGCAAGACAGCAAGGAGGCCACAGTTTGAGCAATAGACAGACAGTTGAAAGAATCACCCAAGCCATTTTATAGAACTTCCGTATGCAGATTTAAAAATATATAATTATGGTATATTAAAAAGTGGAAGCTTTGTTGAAGGGTTAGGGTTTGAGGTGGATCCTCCTGGTCTGTAAAAATAGCAATCTGACCCCTTCCTCCTAAGAGGTTTGCATTACAGCAGACATAGGGGAAAGTGTCCCTAAAGATGATGTTGGACACCCAGACCCATAATCCTTGGCCATTGGCCATGCTGATTCAGGAGGAGGAGGAGGAGGAGGAGGAGGAGGAGAAGGAGAAGGAGAAGGAGAAGGAGATATTGATATCCCACTCTTCTCCCAAAGGAGCCCAGGGTGGCAAACACTGAAGTGATAAAACAATAGGATTTTTTTTTAATGGACATATTTAAAACATTAAATATCTGCTGGGGTGTTGGATCCTACCAGTATCTGGAGGGCCACAGGTTCCTCCCCCCCCCCCCCGCTACATTAGAGGCTAAGCTACGGAATGAGCAAAAAGCTCATCAGCTTGCAAGAAGAGTCTTAGGCAATGATTCTTGTCAAACAAATGCTCTGAAGCTAATGGGGGAAAGAGAGTGTATATCAGAATGCAGGAATTTAGCTCATTATGGATAATGACTGCCAGGAGGGATCTTCCTGGCAATATCTCTAGAGCTACATTTCTTTCCTATCCACTTGGGGGAGTCTGGGAATTTTCTAAATAAGGTCCATGTTTACAAAACGTAGGCTTAAGGCAGAAGTGGTGCTGGGTATTTTGAATACATTACCCTGGCTGTTTCTCCCCGCTCTGCCCCACATGCACACACATTAGAAAGGAAAGCAAAAGGGGGGGGGGGACTTCTGGCACTGTGAAGATAGATATCTTGTGGTCCTGTAACGGCTTTCTCCTTATCATTAACAATAGAGGCCACAGGGCAGAAGGTGGTAGAGCCAGATGGAGGAAGCCCTCTGATCAAAGCTGAACATTTTAAAATTGCACTCATTTCAGTGGGGCTTACCCCTAGGTAAGTGTGTAAACTGCAGTCCAAAATGCTGAATGAGTCTGGGAGTGAGTTCTGTTGAAGTTCAGTGGGTCTGACCTGTAAGTAAATATGCTTGATATGATACTGTAAGTTTTCCGATTCACATCCTGTAAGAGTCAGCTGGAAAATGAAGTCATAATAACAGCGGCAGCAGCAACAACAATATTTGTAGCAGTTACAATATGAACTGTGCTTCTAGAAACAATGCCTGGAAGATGAGGAATTCTATAGCATTTAAGGGCTTGCTGCAGATAAGACCTTGTAACTGGGAGGCAATAACGTTGTAAGTCAGAGACCGAAACTGGAATCAAACAATGTATGAATCCCTATCATTCCATTCTACTCGGTGTAGAAAGGAATGATAGGAGCTTCTGTTGTTAGACTGTAACTGTGACTCCCACTAGCCTCAATCACCATGGATGATGGTCAGGATGGTGAAGAGTTGGAAGGGGTCCTGTGGAGCCTCTAGTCCAACCGCGTGCAATGCAGGAATATGCAACTGTCCCATACAGGGATTGAACCTGCAACCTTGGCATTATCAGCACAGCACTCTAACCCACTGAGCAATATCTTGTTCCTCGACAGTGCCCGTCGTATCTCAACAAGAATACTATTCCACAGAACAGGGGCAACCACACTAAAAGCCCAGCTCCTGTGTTACTGCACCTGGAGGTCTAGAGGTTCCCCATTCCAGATCCTAGACCAGAGAATACAGATTCGGGAACATTTTGACAGCATGAGCTCCCCCACTCTGCTTTTTCCCTAAGCAGGTGGAATGAAATGAAATCCCAAGGCTTAATTTGGGGGGAAAGAAAGAAGCAGTATATCACTGAAAAAAATGCCTTCCAGCCTGCACTTGCTTCTAGCAGCAAAAGATGATGATTGTATCATTTTACATTCTGAAATAAGAACAGCACTTCTAGAAAATGCTGATGGATGTCACTTTCCTGTCAGAATTTGCTATCTTTACCATTTGTATCCTTGATACAGGAGGCAGCGATTTACGATAGGTGCCTTCCACTTATTGGAATGTGCTATCTTCCCCAGCTCCCATCTTGAAGCGGGGAAAGTATTTTGACAGGTGCCACTCACTCACCTATCCGAATCTGCAAACTGTTGCACCTGGGATGTAAGCCGCAAAGGCAGCAAATTGGGAAGGGCAAGACACTTGTCAGAATTTGCTCCTTGTGGTTACAGAAGCCCAAGTTTCAACTTGCAGAGTGTGACACAGATATGGAGGCATCAAAATGAAATCGGCAAGCTTATTAAGCAAACTCTGGGTGTGGAGGCCTACCAATCTCCACCAATATTTGAGAGAATTAATAACAGCCCTCTAAAGGTCCCACCCTATGACATCCCCATCTTCTGCTGTGTATTAGAACATGGCAGCAAAGTTTCTCCTTGATATGAACATTTAAGTAGCATGTGCTTTTTGGTGAGATAAACTGCCTGTGGCAACCTTTAAAAAATTGATTCACTTACAGACAACATCTGTAGTGTACCTGTACAAGGCCTAGTTTAGTGGAGGTAACTGTCCACTAAGGCATAGCAGATTTATCACTGATGTTTTAAGCCTGTATACTATTTGTACCCCTTTAGACTGTGGGTGGGAGGTTACTTGATTGAACTCTTCCTCACACAATCCTTTCCCTTAATTTTTTTTTGAAGCATCCCCCCCTCCCCCAATGAAGTGGCCTTCAGTCATATAATACCACAGTCATGGTACAGAGCACACAGGTTTACCGCCTCAAAAGCTAACTAGGCCTCATGTATTTATTCCACTTACATTCCACCCTTTTCCCCACAGAACTTAGTGACAACTATAGGCCTCCCTGCTGTTTTGTCCTAACACCTCTACGAAGCAGGTTAGGCTGAATGCATAAAAAAAATAAAGGACTCCTGGACAGTTAACTTCAGTCAAAGATGACAATGGGGTTGTGGTGCTCATCTTGCTTTTCAGGCCGAGGGAGCTGGCGTATGTCTACAGGCAGTTTTCTGGGTCATGTGGCCAGCATGACTAAACTGCTTCTGGTGCAACAGAACACCATGACAAAAACTAGAGTGCACGGAAATGCCGTTTACCTTCCTGCTGGAGCGGTACCTATTTATCTACTTGCACTGTCATGCTTTTGAACTCCTAGGTTGGCAGGAGCTGGGACAGAGCAACGGGAGCTCACTCCGTTATGGGGATTCGAACCACTGACCTTCCGAATCGGCAAGCCCAAGAGGCTCAGTGGTTTAGACCACAGCGCCACCCGTGTCCCTGTGCTGAATGCACAGGCCTCTGCTGAAGCCCTTCCACTAAGCATGCATTGGTAGTAATTCTGCCTGCATTGTGGTGAGGTTCCCCTGGTCCCAGAATAATGTGAGCATAGGAATGCTATGTGCCTCTCTCTGAAATGAGTGGTGCTTAAAAGTGCTAAACATTTGGCTGGATTTGAAGGCTTCAGTCCGTATTTTTTATGCCCATCTAACATGGGTTATTTCAACAATCCAAATCATGATGATATCTGGGGCTGTGTCACACTGCTGCTGACTGTCTGACCCAAGAGCTATATTTATCAGCAACAGTTTCAGCAATAGCTTGCTTTTGTGTTTCCTCCCCATTTCCCATCACATTCAGAATCTTTTTACCGTATTTTTTGCACCATAACACTCACTTTTTTCCTCCTAGAAAGTAAGGGGAAATGTCTGTGCGTGTTATGGAGCAAATGCCTGCGGGTGGCGGGGGGGATCTGCTGCAGTCGTGAGCAGAGGATCCATGGTTCCCCTTCCTTCCCTCCTCTGTGGTTACAAAGCATGGATCCACATGGATCCTCAGGATTTTTGCATTGGGCTACTCCAAACTCACTGTCAGATCACATGTCTGTGGCCACAGCATGAACCACAAAAATCATATATCCACTATTTCGTTTAGAATATTTTTTTCTTGTTTTCCTCCTCTAAAAACTACGTGCGTGTTATGGTCTGGTGCGTGTTATAGAGCGAAAAATACGGTAGGTGGACCAAGGTGCTGGTGTCAGCTGACAGTGCAGCATGTTAGACTCCAAAGACAAACTTGAAGTGCTCTCTCAGGCAAATCAACACAGCTGGTGCTAGTTTATAGAGACGACAAAGTATTAACAGAGGGAAATGGCTCGGGAAATAAGATACACTGGGATGGCTCTGATTTCAGTAGTCCTAAGAAGTTTTCAGTGGTGTAAGTAGGGGGTTAATCTTCATGCCAGTACAGTCATCTCAATCCTCCTTCTACACACACACACACACACACACACACACACACACACAGAGAGAGAGAGAGAGAGAGAGAGAGAGAGAGAGGAGATGCTTTAAAAAGAAGAGTCAGGAGCACCTGTCACAGGTGCTTGGATTCCAGTCAAGAAAGAGAAAAATAAAGACACATGCAAGCTCCCCAGAATGCTGTGAATTCAATAAGTTTATCTGAGTGTGCTAGCATACCAAAAACCTTTAACGAAAAGCAAAGCACAATAACATACGCTCAATTCTCACCTGGTAATAGATCACAGTTCACCCAAGTCTACACCACTGGCTGATCCTTTCATTATAGTTCCTTTGGAAAAATCCCTCTGGCTTTGTCGTGTTTTGATGTATGGATCTGCTTTGTTTTCTCAGATACAATGGACAAACATTGAATTCCGGTTGAGAATGAACAAGGAGCTTGAGTGATTCCCCTGGCTTCTCCTCTCTT
The DNA here is from genome assembly GCF_964270895.1 of Podarcis filfolensis. Taxonomy (NCBI): domain Eukaryota; kingdom Metazoa; phylum Chordata; class Lepidosauria; order Squamata; family Lacertidae; genus Podarcis; species Podarcis filfolensis. The sequence continues at coordinate 25,711,471 of NC_139604.1, read as the reverse complement.
TCTCACACCTCTATGGAAGAATGCTTTATTTCCTCAAACCATCATTACTGGCTTGCAGTAACCACAGGTGGGCTTTTTCACTGGTGGCAACAGTGTTGTAGAATGCCCTCCCTGTTGAAATGTGATAGGCTCTAGCTGTATGGATATTCCAGCAACTCCTGAAGACACAGCTATCTAGGCAAGCATTCCATTGAACTTGAACTTCCTAACTGAATTGCTTGCATTGCTCTTTTAACTGCTTTTATTTTTATTCTTTTTAATTGCCTTGTTGTATGGTAAATTCTAATTATATATATTTTTTAAGGTTTTGATGGAATTGTTTCCATCATGTATTTTAATTATGTATGGATTTTATAATTGATTTTATACTTGTAAACCACTTAGAGATTATTTTGCCATATATGTCGCAGAGGAATTTGTTGATATCTGGGAGCTGATTCAACTTAGACCTGCCTTTTAATTCCCACAGTCATTATACCTCTCACTTTCTGCATTGCTTTATTTTACTTTGTTCGGGAATGACACAAGTTTTACTTTTGTGGAACAGCACACACAATGCATTCCATCTTGTCCTCTTCAGCAAAAGGAAGCTCATTGTTTCCAGTAGAAGATAAAGCACTGGCATTAAGTTGTTATTTTTGTCCTACATGAATAATTTTATTGTACGAGCAACCCTATAGGGGCTCCCATTATAAGGTAGAATCCACTTTCCCAGAGAAGCTAATAGAGAAGCTCCTGTTGATTTTAATGGCCCCAGGTTGTAATGATGGCAACCATTACAGCCAATCCTAAAATAGATTTATTTTTCCACCTAACCTCTTGCTAAATGTTGCCCCCACTGTGAAATCTGAAATGTCACCACAGTGACACACTTTTATTCTTGCCAGAAAATGGTCTTCACTTGACATTAGAAGAGCTGGTCAAGGATCCTGGAGAGGTTGACACTTGCCCTCTGGAAGTTCTGAGAAATGGAATGGGTGGCCGAGTTATTTCTTAAGAATAGATTCTCTCATCTTTTTTGATGTGCACTTAGCTGCAAAATTTGAGAGTGTTTCCAAGAATCCCCTCCCACCTGCAAGTTACAGCATAGCAACAGTGGCCTACAGCCAGATAAAGTTAGCTTTTTGCTTAAGTCCTATCAGAAACAAAGGTGCCAAGTTGTCTGGGGCCCACCATACCAAATGCCCATCTCCAGGCATGTATTATGGCCTGCCAGGTAGCTTCAGTCACCACTGACTAATGTCATCACTGACATTATGTCATCAACTATTTGGGAGGTGGATTTCTTCCTCCCTTCCAAATTATTGGTCAGCAGGATTCCCGCTTATTTTACAGGGCTATGTAACTAACTAACACATTTAGTTCTGAGCCAAAATAAGTTTTTTCCCAGGAAGTTCTGAGATCTGCTGCCTCTTTTTTATAAAGAAACACTAGAATCAGGTGTTCTCTATACCGGTACAAAATAATTATAGGCACAGTTCAGGGCCTAAGTATATCAGGGCTTGCTCTAAGCATTGAGTGATTTCTACAGTGGAATTTCAAGCCATAACCCCATTGTTCCTGCTGAAAGGACACAAGGTCACCACTTTTCTGAAGCCAGTGGATGGATGCATGATGAAGGCCACCTTGGGTTCTTTGACCAACAAAAACGAGATAATGCAAGTCAACCTCAGGTGTACAGTCATCAGCTACAGTAAAATCAAGGGGTGAACTTGCATGTGTGAATCAGTCTCATCAAGCACATCCTATCTGTACACACCACTTGAGCCCCTTTCACATTTTACATGCATAGGGCTTTCAGATGTGACCAGTGGAGAAGAGTTGGGTCTCTGGCCTCACCTGTAATGTCATGTTCCCTGCCAGTGTTTTGGGCTGCTGTTGCTGTGAGCTCCTCCATAAGCAGATATTCATAAACAAACCTTAAATGCACATCGCCTCCATTGTGCCTAGTTTTCCAAACACAAATCCTGGGTGAGTGCTTGCAATCCCTGAAATCTTGCGCACCACTCAGGGGAGATTGGGCTGGTGTGGAGCATCACCTTTCCTTGGGTGTGGTCAACTTGCCCATTCCCAATTTTCAATCTTTCTCCCAGCTACCTCTGGGAGATCTTTGTGGCTAGTCCCACAGCCACAATCAAATTCTGTGGCGGTTCCAAAATATGCAAAGGATGATATGATTTGCAGAATTCCAGAGCCTGCCAGACCCCTGGCAATAACTGTCTTTAACATCTCACAAACACCTCTATCCTTACAGTCTTTGAGAGATGCTTGTGGGAGCATAAAACAATGTGCAAATTGCACTCGTTGATGCTTATTGTGTATGCATAGGCACATCTGTCACTTTATATGTGACAGATATAAAGCTCAATATTCTGCAGCGTTAATATTTAATAAAAAGTCTCCTTTTAGATGAATAATCCAAGCATAATTTAGCACACACAAGGCTTCAGTAAGAATGTTAATCATTGTCTTTAACCATTTACATAGCATAATTTGTAAGATGACAAGACTAACAAATATATTTATATCTTTCATCCTGCAGGTGCTTTCCAGATGTAACTTAGCGATCCAGGTCAAGCTAATCTGGGATGTTGAATCCAAGAAGAGCCATTCATATGTTGACCCTGAACACAGCTGTTATTCCCAGTGGCGCTGAAATCTTGCTGCAACTTGTTTGAAGGGAGAGATTCTTGGATACTATTATCACCTTAAACATAAACAAGGGAGAAAGGAAAATGAAAAACTTTAAATCATCCTTGTACAGGTTACAGGAAAAAAAATATAAAATCCCTCTCTGACACCATTATGCTTTATCAACGCCCCCCCCCCCTGCCACCGCCTGCCCTCTACGGTTCAGTAATATAATTCTCAAGACAAAAATAACTGATGTAAACTGGGAAATGACAGTGATAATAGGTCTGAAAGTAAGTATCTTACTCTTGAAAGTTTCAATAAAACAGTGATCTTGACAGAAGAAAAGCAGACAGATTACCACTGATTAAAATCCAACGTTTCTAATACTGTATTCAAAAAGTAATTAATATACTTTGGGGCTCCCCCCTGTCCCTGATTTAAAGGCTATATAATAAAGGAGAGATAAAATGAAACACAACCAGTGTTTCCCCATCACATCAGTCATTCTGACAATGTGGCTGAGCTGGAAATCAATAAAAATTGTGGCTGTTTATATCAGTGTACTGAGCTTAGCACAATAGGACTTTTTATTATTACAAAAAGAGAGAGAAATCACATGAAATAGCATTATCGAGCTCAATTTCCTGACGCAAGGAGCCTGCCAATATAAGTGTCTGTGCCCAAATGGTTAAACTGCCAAAAAATGAAGGGAATATTAATAAGTACTTTTACAGTGCAATTCTATGCGTGTCCATTCAGAAGTAAGCTTCACTGAGTTCAGAGAAGTAAGAACAGGACTGCAGCCAGAAAGTGCATTCCTCTGCATGCTTACTCAGAAGTAAGCCCTATTCAGTGGGGCTTAGGTGCACACACAGAAGTGTATATAGGATTGTAGCCTAAGACGAATAATTGAGGGCATGACCCAAACCCGTATGATTTTTTTTTTACTTTTTAAATAATAATAATAATAATTTATTATTTATACCCCGCCCATCCAACTGGGTTTCCCCAGCCACTCTGGGTGGCTTCCAACAGATTAAAAACAGAATAAAGCATCAAATATTAAAAACTTCCCTAAACAGGGCTGCCTTCAGATGTCTTCTAAAAGTCAGATAGTTGTTTATTTCCTTGACATCTGATGGGAGGGCGTTCCACAGGGCAGGCACCACCACCGAGAAGGCCCTCTGCCTTCTACACCCCAAAGCATAATCAATTTTTCTTTTTTCTTTTTTTCAACTTCCCCTCCCATTTTCCATGGTGTTTTTAGCTTCTCCCCCATGCTGCACCCTATCTTCTCTCTCTTATATTATAACTACTATACATTGATCTTTAATTCCCTCTGTTGCTCATAGTTCAAATCCTGCTCGTGAATTCATACCAAAATATTTCTTTGAATATTCAAAAAAGGGCTTCTATTCTTCCACAAAACAATCCTTGATGAAACATTTTTATATACTGTCTGTTTCAGTGACAGAGATATGAGGTTGTTATCAACAGTCCAAATTTTTCCAGTGGTATTGTCTCTCCCCCTCCCCCTCCCCCAAAGACCATCAAATATTTAGAAGAATGAACAGTGTTTTCCCCTGTACAGGACCTTTTCAAACCTAGGCTTAGAAAGTATGCCTTCTGCCATGTTGGATGGTAGATGCTAACAGATGCCAGTAGCCAAACGGATTTGCATCTAATTTTAAACAGGTGGAGAATGTAATCCACTATATATTGAATTATGCGTCATATGGTGGCCCATATTCCTAAGAAATGTTTTGTCTCAGTAAGCTACTCTGACCAAGCAATCTCTTGGAAGATGCTTACTCATTTGTAACATACAGAATAGCACTGCATGCTTTCGCTGCAGGGAAACTCCAAACAGAAAGAATTAGTGCAGTGCAGCAGGTCATGTCTGAGAGTTCTACCAGTGCTCCCAATTTAGTTTAGTTTAACTTTAAACTAGTTAAACTAGTTATACATTAGTTTAGTTATATGTCTTTCTATTCATCATTTGTTTATTCCACACCTTTCTGTGCATTTCCCTATCACTTTCCTTACAGCAAAACATCTGTTTCTTTTCCTTTTTTGAAGTGTATTTGTTGCACTAGAGTAGCAGAGTGCTTTAACCCACTTGAATTGTGCAAACCTACTGTAAATCTCTGGTTTGCACTTGAATTCATTCTGCAAAATAAGGACAATCTGGGAGTCACTCATGTGAGAAAGTAAGTGTGTTCTCTCTCTCTCTCTCTCTCTCTCTCTCTCTCTCTCTCTCTCTGTGTGTGTGTGTGTGTGTGTGTGTGCAGTGAACGTGTGCATGTTTGTGATCAAAACACCTTCAGGTCCACCCCTCTGCCCCTTCCCCACCATCACAAACTATTGTACAACAACCTCACTGTTTTTTGTTTTTTGTTTACTATGCATTTTGAAGACATTTCATGGTTATTTTTCCTTTCCTGCCCAACCTCACCCTTTGAAAAGGCCGATACTTGAATTAAAGTGTGTGTGTGTGTGTGTGTGTGTGTGTGTGTGTGTGACAAATTACATTATATACCAGGACTAAAGTAGTGATTTACATCCATATAAATGATGTACTTCAAACAGTTTTTTCAAGTGTTTCTCATGATCCAAAGCATGTGTCAATCCAAGGGCTTTTAGTCGTATCTTTCCCTTCATACCTCAAAAACCAACTCCCGTCACCCAGTGAAGAAAACAATAATTAATTATGAATAAGTATATTAAAAATACTATGAAGAAAATGTATCGAGAACAGAAGCCAATTTTGAAAGCATTAATAACCTAAGTGCTTTAATTAAAAATTGCCTTTCCGATACAACCTCACATACATTATGGATTTTTCAGCTGGGAAGTTTTCATTATAAGTAACAAAGTCCTTTTTTTTTTTTAAGAAAAAAGAAGAGAAAAACCAGCCACTAGGATAGTATTAACTCAACTACTGCAGTCGTTTCTGGCTTCTCCCTCCCGTTCACCACTAGTTTAGTAAGGGAAATGCTGATTGGTTAAGACTGTGTGGGTGCTGATTGGCTAGGAATCTATGCTGCCTTAAGCTGATCTTGGCAACACATACTGACTTTATATTTACTTGGCACCTTGACAGTGAAGGAGGTTTTCCCAGAGTGAGGCTCATCCATTGGATTCCCACAAGTCAAAGAGCAGAGTATACCCAACATTAGTCAAATTATCTTGGCACTACCAGCAGCAATAATAATAATAATAATAATAATAATAATAATAATAATAATAAAAATTTTTATTTATACCCCACCCTCCCCAGCCAGAGCTGGGCTCAGGGTGGTTAACACCAGTAAAATTACAGTAAAAACGTAATAGGGGGAAAAACCAATTTAAAATACAGGTTAAAATGCAATTTAAAATGCAGCCTCATTTTAGAAGTAGCCCATAGATCAAAACCATAAAGGGAGGGAAACATAAGGGTCAGACTGTGTCCAAACCAAAGGCCAGGCAGAGCAGCTCTGTTTTGCAGGCCCTGCGGAAAGATGTCAAGTCTCTTGTGTCAAGTCTCTTGTGTCAAGTCTCTTGTGTCAAGTCTCCCTAGTCTCTTGTGACAGAGCATTCCACCAAGTTGGGGCCAGTACTGAAAAGGCCCTGGCCCTAGTTGAGACCAATCTAACCACCTTGCGACTTAGGACCTCCAAAATGTTGTCATTTGTGGACCTTAAGGTCCTCCGTGGAGCATACCAGGAGAGGCGGTCCCGTAGGTACATGGGTCCTAGGCCTCATAGGGCTTTAAAGGTCAAAACCAGAAGCTTAAACTTGACCCTGTACTCCACCGGGAGCCAGTGCAGCTGGTAAAGCACTGGATGAATGTGATCCCGCGGCAAGGACCCCATAAGGAGCCTCGCTGCAGCATTCTGCACCCGCTGGAGTTTCTGGGTCAGCTTCAAGGGCAGCCCTGCGTAGAGCGAGTTACTGTAATCAAGCCTGGAGGTGACCGTCTCTCTCTAGTTGTAAAAGCACAAAGTAAATCCATGGATACATACATAAACAATAATTTCCCGCCCTTTCATGACACTCAAAATAGGTGGCCTGAGGTGGCAGGCGCACATTACCTAAAGGTAGGGATGGACACTCCACCAGATTCAAGAGTAAACAAGGCAAAGGGAGGTTGCAGAGGCAAATAACTTTTCTGTAGAAGAAATGAGAAGGGTTTATATATTGCAAGAGAGAGAGAGAAAGCATGAGGACAGGCTGAAACATGAAGTAGTACCATCCAGAAGCATCTTCCCACATACAGAAGTTGGAATGATCAGGGTTTCTCAACAGTTAGAAATCCATATTTATAATTATTATATTGCCACCTGCCAGGAGTTTTAGACCCATTTAACCCCACTGTTAAATGTGCCTGGGAAGTACTAGTAGATATGCAAATAATAATTAAAGGTCCAAAGTCAATTGGTTTCTATCACAATTAATGGTTGTTTACGTTTCTGTTAAAAGCATTGCTTAGCTAAAAGCATTGTTAAAAGCCCTCTGCAATTTGCCAAGGAGACTCCATTAATACACTTGGTTTCTCGGCACACTCCCCAAGGCTTGCTTACCTTATATCACAACTTCTGACTCAGCGATACACCGCTCATCAGCCATATATGGTGGCCCAGCAAAGGGCAGATAAATATCTTCTTTTGTTTTTTCTGTCTGCCTTTGAGGACTGCAAGAGAGATGTTGTCAAGCAGCTAGAAGGTATATATTGCATTGACTAAGCACACCAATGTTCTGCTATATTGGTTTATAGCATAACCATAGCCAAGCATCTAATTCATGGGTAAGCAAGCTAAGGCCTTCTCAATCTGGCCTGCGGACGGTCCGGGAATCAGCGTGTTTTTACATGAGTAGAATGTGCCCTTTTATTAAAAATGCATCTCTGGGTTATTTGTGGGGCATAGGAATTCGTTCAGCCCCCCCCCAAAAAAAAATTTAGTCCAGCCCCCTACAAGGTCTGAGGGACAGTGGACTGGCCCCCTGCTGAAAAAGTTTGCTGACCCCTGATCTAATTAGACCTGATACACTTACCATACAACCAGTCATCTGAATTTAGGAGCTGCTGCTGTGGGTTAAACCACAGAGCCTAGGACTTGCCGATCAGAAGGTCGGCGGTTCTAATCCCCGCAACGGGGTGAGCTCCCATTGCTTGGTCCCTGCTCCTGCCAACCTAGCAGTTCAAAAGCACGTCAAAGTGCAAGTAGATAAATAGGTACCACTCTGGCGGGAAGGTAAACGGCGTTTCCATGCGCTGCTCTGGTTCGCCAGAAGTGGCTTAGTTATGCTGGCCACATGACCCGGAAGCTGTACGGCAGCTCCCTCGGCCAATAAAGCAAGATGAGCACCGCAACCCCAGAGTCGGTCATGACTGGACCTAATGGTCAGGGGTCCCTTTATTACCTTTAAGTCAGAACATTGGTCCATCTGCCTGCACTGATTGGAAGCAGCAATCCAGGATTTCAGGCAGGCGTTTCTCCCATCCCTACATAGAGATGCTGGAGACTGAACCTAAGACCTTCTCAATGAAAGGCAGATGTTCTACCCTGATCTAAAGCCCTTCTTCAGATACAAAACAGGTGAAAAGGGCATTCTCTGGGAAATATCCCCCACACCTTTGATGGCAAAGAATTCCATGGATTGGACTTCCTCAGGGAATACCTGCTTATCAGAATACATTGAATGGAAAAGAGTGGCACCTGCCCACATCAAAGAAAATCTCCAGCCCAGTAGTGGCCATAATGGACTCCAACTCTCATCAGCCCCAGCCAGCAGAGTCAAAGTTGTACCCCATTAAAACTCAGAGGGCCACAGATTCCTCATCATTGCTGTCTCTCAATGTATCGGTGGCAGACCTTAGGGTCTCAAATGTCTGTGGTGCCCTGTGTGACACCAAATTTTGGTGCCCCCACCTCTCACGCTCCACTCCAAATCATAGTTGTGGCATCCCCTACGTTCCCCCTGAGGCTCTGCACCCAGTGTGACCGAACCAATCGCGCTCCCCTAAATCTGTCTCTGAATCACGGGCCTCATCTCCAGGGGGCCCTGGGTACCCACAAAAATTGTGTTGTGGATGCCCAGCCTCCACCCCCTGCCGCTTCCCCCCTGCCACCACTGCCTGTCACTATCTGGCCTTCGCCTCCCCTCTGACCCCACTGCCTTACCTCTGGCGTTCAGGCCCCGCAGTAGTGACAGGGCCAGGGCCTGCGCTTCCTCCCTGGGGCCTCTTTTGGGGCCCACTGGGGCTGCAGACAGAGGCCCTGCGGTGGAGACACAGTCCCCTGTCCAGGTGCTACCAGAGCATCATGATGTCGCACTGTGATGCATGAGCACTGGGCGTGCACAATGTGGGGCCCAATTCAGTGCTATTGGTCTGAACCATGCCTAGGCTTTGTGGGAATGTTGAGGGTGGCAGGAGAGGATATATTGATTTTTAATATCCTTCCTAACTTGTGCTAGCAAGTTTCTTCACTTAGCAGAGTTCATTCCCCCTTTACACAGCAGAAAGCTGGTTGTAAACTCGTATGAGCCTCCTAAGACAATAAACAATTCAGTCTGGCTTGCCCAGATTGAGATATGTGCTATTATTCCTGGTAAGACCCATTTGATCCCTGGAGGAGACTCTTGAGGGTCCCATGGACTGCAAGAAGATCAAACCTATCCATTCTTAAGGAAATCAGCCCTGAGTGCTCACTGGAAGGACAGATCATGAAGCTGAGACTCCAATACTTTGGCCACCTCATGAGAAGAGAAGACTCCCTGGAAAAGACCCTGATGTTGGGAAAGATGGAGGGCACAAGGAGAAGGGGACGACAGAGGACGAGATGGTTGGACAGTGTTCTCAAAGCTACCAGCATGAGTTTGACCAAACTGCGGGAGGCAGTGGCAGACAGGAGTGCCTGGCGTGCTCTGATCCATGGGGTCACAAAGAGTCAGACATGACTAAACAACTAAACAACAAAAGAATAATGACACCACAGTCTTATTCATAGGTAACAAAAAGTAGTTTTACTTAGTGTGATCCCTGAAGGCAGGCTTTAGGCTTAAAGCTACAAATATGAACAAACAGGTTTACCCCATATGGAAGATAACCTGGGGGACTGCTTGGCTGGCAGGAATCAGGAAGTTTGCAGGACGAAAAAGAAGATTGAAGAGAGAGAGGTGGCTGCATGACTTGGCCTTTTACCAGGTCTGGAAAGGTCACGCCCACCTACTGGTCACATGCAAGGAAGGATGCTCCAGCCAGGTGTAACAGGAAGTTCGACTGGCTGGACCAACATCCCCTGCATGACCACTCTAGCAAAACAGGTGATGTTGTACTTGACTGCTCTAGTGGTTTACATCCCACAGGCTTCAGTCCTCTATCAAACCTTTCGATACAGCAGGTTTTCTTAGCTGCTTAAACTCAGGTAGGCATTGTCTCCTGCCTCTTTTAGAACCTAATAATATGTCTCCTTTATGCACATGCCATTCTCAAATGGATTCAAAAGCAGACAAAGATACTGCCTTCACCTACCAATCTGATAAAGCCTAAAAACCGAGCAGCTTGGATGTAGCCGGGATTCTTGCTTATGAGCTATTACAAAGATCTCTAACAATTTAATTTAGATGGCAAAAAAGTGGGGAAATGGCACGATTCTTGAAATGAAACCATCTTGCCCTGAAGGGCCACACAGCTTCTTAGCAGAGTTATAAATCATGAACATGGGGAGACAGCTATCGTTAAAGGATAAATACCAGGATTATGTTGTAATTTAAGTGTCTATTTCCCAAACCAATATCGGCAAGAATGAGACTGCTTCATAACTTCAGGAATAAAGAAGCAATTCACAGAAGGGAAGGACGTATTATTTCGTTTAATCATTATGCAGAGCAATACTTCACCCACCTTTCGTGAACCAACAGCTTTGCAGGGCACAAAACTCAATTAATATCTTCATCATCCCATTTTTTAAAAATAGATACATTCTTATACATTGGCTAGGATTACCATCTCTCCAGAGGCTGGAGTGTGGGGTGGGCAGGGGGAGAGACATGGCTATTTGCATATGTTACATGGACAGAAAGTTAAAATTATCTGGCCTTTTTTGTTTTTTAACACTTACATGCTATCTTTCTTTATTAGAGAAAAATCCAAAGCAATCCACATCAGCATTAAAAAAAAATTACAGTTCAGAGATCAGCATCCTCCACATACAGACTGAAAATAACAGAACATCTCCCAACATTTCCTATATTCAGGGCCAAACAAAATGTGATAGCAAGGTAGGCAAATATAGATATCTCCCCTGCAATTTAGGAATGGGGGAGAGATTGATGCAAATGTACCGGTTTTGCACTTTCTGAAACAATGCACAAACCAAATCACCATGATGCTTAGGAATCGTGCTTCTACAAACTTTATAATGTACTTGTCCAAATGAATAATGTGTACAAAAATGTGTTGGTTAGGGGAAAATGTGCATAAAAATGCACACATGAGTGAATGTGACATACAAAAAAGCATTATATTAGGAGAAACTGCTTGCAAATATGTGTATATTGAGTGAAATTTGAACTAAAACGCTGATGCAATTTCATAAGCATATTTTATATTATTACAAATGACACATAATTGTGGAGAGCCAAAGAGTGGAAGAAAACGCAAATGGAGCAAAACCAAATAGACAGTTTCGTACGTCCCTAGCTGTAATCAGGTAGAGCAGGGGTGCCAACTTGAATCAAATATTGTGGGGGCCCAGGTAAGCCTTGCCCTGCATAATCAATCACAAGGCACAGCACACGCACACCATTTGAATGACAATGCCTACCAACTCTAAGGGGGGCAGCCCCCTCAAATATTTTATTTGGGACAAGAGCGAAGGGACCTCAGCCCCTAGGAGTTGGCTCCTATGAGGTAGTGTCTAATTTTAGGAGCAAATGGGGTATTTGAGAAGAGCAGAACCTTTCCCACCCGTGGCTTCAGAGTGTCCTCTGATGTCATTTTTTTCTAGCTGGAAAATACCAGGTGTGAGCTCAGCTGGATTAAAGCCACTTGGGGAGAGGAGCTGCATGGAGGTAGTGGGAGATGAGAGAGGGTTCTATACTCCTCACCCACATACCTGTTTTGCTATTAAAACTGAACCAGCCACCCATCTATGCTTCTACAAGATTGGAAAAGAAACTGGTTTGAACGCATGACACTACTGCTGGCCCCCAGTCAACTTTGAAGCTTCAGAAAACCCATCCTCAAAAGTTCTAACTTCAGCATTGTGTGTGTGTGTGTGTGTCAGTGTGTGTACACATAGACTAGCTAATCCAGCCTTCTCCAGCCTTTGGTCCCTAGATATTGTTACTAGGACTACAACTCCCACCATTACCTACTATTGGTCATGTTGGTTGGGGATGATGGGAGTTTTATCTGGGGACTCAGTGTTGGGGAAGGCAAATGATGTAGTAAAATCAGTTCAGTGAAGCTTCCCTCTTCCTTCTTCCAGAAGGCAGAAAGCCCCTTTATAGCTCCAAGACTTTCTCATGATTGGAGAGTGGTGAGTGCGTCTGTCTGTTTGTAGTAGGAAGTTGACTGGGGGAGCTTCCCTCCTTTCAGTAGAGATTAACCCAGAGGTCAACTCAAATTAAAACCAGATAGGAGACAAAAGAGCCAAGCGGAGCTGGTTTCAAACTGGCCTATCCTTGGCTTGGGCGGGTAAGTTCTATTGAAGGAACTTAAATTATTAATTAACACTTATTGGCTTGCTGTTTGTTCTGGTTAATGAATGCTTTTCGGCACAGGCGTTTTTCATTTTCCTTTCTGCACTGTTTTCCGATGAAAGGCCGCTGATTACATTTCAATGCTTACACACACAAAGCCTGGGGGACCATGTGGAGAAATACATTGCGACAACCCAGGTGGGTCCGATGCTGCTTGCTGTGTGACTCTTTTCAAGCATGCAGATGGAGTCCTGGTAGCTGCTTGAACCATATATTGGAGACAGCTCCATAAAGCAAACTGCTTGTATCACACGAACTCACAAAGGTTGGGGGTTCTGTCTCTTAAGAAAAGAAGGGCTGAGCTGGCCTGGGAGCAGAGGACAGGGGTGCAGGCAGAACTCCCCAAATGACAGACACTGGCACCTTCGCACAAATGATCTGCAAGAGGGAGGTTACTTCTGTTTGGTTGCATGATGCTTCAGTTTCCACTAGCACTGCCAGGCCAGGAGCACCCCTGGCTCTGAGATTTCAGGGCCGAAACTTGAGACCTAGGGCTGGGCCCCTGGTGACATCACAGGAAGCAGGCCCTGGTGATGTCATTAAGTATGATATATTAATTATCAACCACAGCCACTGTGGGCATGTCATTCCAAAGACGAACATGAAGTCCAACAAATGTGCAAATATTTCGCTGGTGATATAGGTCCAGCTGAATTGAGGTGATCATGCCTTCCTACCTGTTTAGAGAGCTAGGTTAGGGAACATTTAATCTAGCCCACTTGCTTCAGTCCAGAAGCATTTGAGCACCCTCAGGCCACGCCAGGAGTTGCCATGGGTGGTTGAGGCAGCAGGGTTCATCTCCTGCAGCTTATCTTCATGTGCTCTGCTTGCATCTGCAACTCATCATCTCATGCCAGGCATCCCTGCGCACTCATAACCCCTTCCTTCTCTTGAGCTCAGCCCTATTCATTTTCTTCCTTTGCCACCACTGAGAAGAAGAAGAGGTGCTCAGTTACTTCAAATCAGGTTCCACACTGTTTCTCTAGCAGGGGAGGTGAACCTGTGGTCCCTTCAGATATTGTTGGACTCCCATAATCTCTAGTGAGCATTGTCAATGATCAGGGCTCATGGGAATTGTAGTCCAGAGGGCCACAACCTCCTCCCCTCTCCCAACTTTTGCTTGGCTGAAGCTTGCAAGTTGTGTTCACAGTCTTATAAATAATAATAAGAAAATTAAAGGGGCCATCCTCTGCCATCGTAAAGCAGAAAAGGTAGACCTGGACACTTCACACACATGGAAGGGACTCCTAAAATTGTTTGGTTACTCTAAAATCCTCTGTGTGGATGTATCCATGTGCAGGAAATAAAATCTCACCTGACATAACTTTGCACAGCAGCCTTTTCAAGGGTATTTTGCACAGGGAAGAGCAGCCTACAGAGACCAACAGATGGAACTGAACGGCCTGGTTATTTCCATTCAGCTGGAAACTGTGAAGTCATCCCCCTCCCCATCTGCTGATTCATTCCAGTTGTCAATTAAAGTAAGCTGAGAATCAAATATACAGAAGTTTCATATCTTTTCAGTGTTTCCCATAACTTTGTGCTGAATCCAAAGGGCTGTGCCTTGATGAAACCTGTGATGAGCAGATTGCTATAATAAGACCTCCTGAAGAACCACCTCTCCAGTGAATCTGTACAGAAACTCTGCTCCAGAGGCCTTCCTAAATTGCTGTATAAGGGAATGATAGTAGTAGCACTCAGGCTGTGGAAACAGCATATATAGTAGTAGTAGTAATAATAATAATAATAATAATAATAATAATAATAATAATAATTTATTTATACCCCGCCCATCTGGCTGGGCCTCCCCAGCCACTCTGGGTGGCTTCCAAAAGAATATTAAAGTACTGTGATACATCAATATACATATATAGGGACATACGTTTGCATTTGGCAGGTGGTGATGAGCTCTAGTGAGCTTTCTTCTCACTTTGGCCCCTTTGATATTCTTGACTGCTGGTTTTTACTGTGTTTTATTGCTCATTTCCATTTAAATTTATTTGGTATGGTATGGTATGTAGTTGTTTTGTTGTAGGCCTTCCTGAGCACACTTCAGTGTCGAAATGAACAAAACAATCTGTCATCCATCTCAAAGGCATGAGAATGCGCTTTCACACAGAGCAATTGATGGAGGGGTATTCACACCAATCGCATAATTCGTGCAATTCACAGAAAGCAAGTTTGGAGACATTCCCTCAAAAGTAAGGCATGCAACAAATTGCCAGTCTTGGACTTTCTCTTCATCCTTCATGGTGCTCAGTTACTTCAAATCAGGTTCCACACTGTTTCTCTAACAGGGGAGATGAACCTGTGGCCCCATCAGATGTTGTTGGACTCAAACTCCCATAATCTCCAGTGAGAATTGTCAATGATCAGGGCTCATGGGAATTGTAGTCCAATAAGGTCCAGAGGGCCACAAGTCACCACTCCTCCTTTCTGTGGGTTTTCAGCTTGGCGGCACATGCAATATGATGCTCCCAATTAGTGTTAGACCCTCATGAAGTCTTGCCATCTACTGAGGATGTTCTTATTGAGGCCGCATTTATGAAAATGATTTGAGATGGCAGTAGGGGGTTGCCCCACTGAATATTTCTCTGCACTATCCTGTGTCTGTGATCTGCCACTCCATGCCTCCTTGATGTCAGGATGCTGTCAGCAGCTCCCAACTGGTTGCCCAGTAAAGTATAAAGACAAGGAGAATTTTCTTGCAGTCCTTTTTTATTTACAGAGAGAGGCTATAGAACCCAGCCTCTTGGATAATGGCATTGTCCCAAGTGAATCTCCCACTTCCTAATTCGTCATCATCATCACCTCCTCTATAGATGCCACTAAGTGCCCTCTGTCTTTGAGCTCTTTGCTCTCCTACTTTTAAGGCTCGCCAGGTTCTGGGAGATGGAGGCTCTGGAATGCTTTCGAATGACAACATGTCAGCCAGCTGCTCTGGCTCTCCCATGATTTCCCAGCTTTCCTCACTCATCTGCCTCTGAGCTGCAACCTCCCTCAAACCCCTGTTGTAAATCTATACTGTCTTCCTCTTCCTCCTCCCTGGAAGGGTCAGGATGCGGAGGCGGCCTTCACCATTCCTCCTCTGCCCAGTCCCTGACACATGACCCATTACAGAACAATCCTGTTGAAACACTGCACAGGTTCCATCCTATGTAAAAGAACACCATCAGCAAAATTTGCCCCTCCTTCTGTTCCTTTCCATGCTCTGTTTTTCTTGGGACCAAATCAGTGAGGTCCAGAGGGAGGCCTTGTTGTCTGGGCAGCCAGAGACCTCCGTACACACTGCCAAGGCTTGCATCCCAGGGAGGTCACTTTGGTGCTGCCAACACAGCGGTTTGAATCCACCTCCAAATGCACACTCCATTGTCTCTCGAGACAAACAGATGCCAACAACTGTCACACACACCCATCTTCAGTTGAGAACAGCACTCCTAGAGCTTCTTAGAAATATCAGGAATAAGATTGTCCCTGCCTTTAGGCTTACAGTTTTAAAAACACAAAACTAAAGGGAGGAGGAAAAAAAGAAACTCGGGTATTAGAAAAAAAAGAAACTTGGGTACATAGTTCTTATAATGAAGAAGTTCAAGGGGAGGAGAAAGCCAAAATTGCTGGTCTCTCTGCTGAGCCAACAAAGAGTCCCTGTGTTGTAGTCTGGTGAGATGGCTACAGCTAGATGACAGGTTATTGTCGTTTTGCTATTTCTGTAATATATATATATATATATATATAAAGGAAGCTTGCATCTGTTTTTCCCCTCCACTTTGGGCAAAGTCTAAAATTAGAGAGTTGTATATGCTTCAAATGAATTTCTAAAAATGTCCTAGGGAGAACATTTTTTAAAAAATAATAATGGTGGGAGCACAGGATTTCCCACATCCTACCTCCTGTTTTTTTGCATTAATTTGTTGCATAAATCTGTAAAGCTGCTATGCATCTCATTCACGTACTGCCAAATCTATTTATGAATCTAGGGCTAAGGAAGCTCCGAGTGAAAATTTGCAGTCCCCCCTCCCTTCTGTGCTTTTCAAATACGTCATAACATGAAGCATGGGTTGTTGTTTTGCTTAAAATCTAATCTCTCCCCCCCCCCGAAATTGTGTGGGTCTGTGTAGTATACACACATATATCTCTACACACATATACCAGTACATCTTCTATACATTTCAAAATAGCAATAAAAAAGGTCTCATTGTAGCCCCCTCCTCCCAGTGTATTATTCTCCAGTGTTTCCTTTACGAACATAAAACAGTCGTCCATATAACAAAATGAATAAGCAAGCAGATTCATTTTTATAAGTGTCACCCAAAGCAAAATTCTTAGTCTAATTTAAATTAAATAATATTACATCCCAACAGGCATAATCTAAATGTTTGGAATAGGATATTTAGATAAAAGGAGTATCATTAAATTTTAATTTAATGGTTTTTCACCCCCTAAGAAGAAAATGTGCTGTGGCAGACTATCCCTTAGTACTCAGTACAGCTTCATGGACACAGCCCCCACCCCCCGGTGACTGAATTCCATAAGGTGTGTGGGAGGCTTTTAAAAATCCACATATTTTTTTCCTCATATCCCCCTCCTCACCCTCCCATGTTAAATTAATATCATCTGATGGGGTGGAAATTAAACCACTCTGAATGTGTTAAAAATCTCACTCTTCTTGACTCTCATTACCAAGTGCCAGCTATTGCTAAAATCATTCATTTTTGGAACAAGAACAACCTTGGTAGCATCAGACATGGGACAACACAAAAATAGAACATTGGCAAAATCTGTGAATTGATTTTGTGGTATTTTGGAACATGGCATAAGGCTTTCCTTTCGCAGATGCAATTCTCAACGTGCTTAAAGTCTCTTGCTGGCTATTGTTCTACTACGACTAGTGCTGTAGCTTTCCTTTGTTTCTGAACCACCTTGGTATTTATTCTTGAAATGAAAAGTGGTAAATAAGTGCTTTCCAGTCATCATCATCATCATCATCATCATCATCATGGCACTGGAATTCAGCACTAGAGGAGAGGGGTTAAGAAATTACTTCCCCCACTTGGAAGCCCTGCTTACACGAGAAACTCAAGCACCCTCTGCAGACTGGAGGTGGGCAAATGTTATCCCCATCTTCAAAAAAAAAGGGGGGGGGAGAAACTATTGACTGGTACCTTGACATCAATACCAGGATAGGTCCTAGAACAGATAAGTAAACAGTCATTCTGTGAGCAATTAGAAGAGGATGCTGTGATTACTAAGGCTCAGAATGGGTTTCTCAAAAACAAGTCATGTCTGACAAATCTTTTTTTCCTTTCTTTCTTTCTTTCATTCATTACAAGCTTGATGGATCACGGGAATGCTGTGGATGTGGTGTTTATTGATTTCAGTAAGGCTTTTGCCAAAGCCCCCCCCTCTTTGTGCTGTAGGGCATGGCAGTGTCACAGTTGGTTTCTCAGGAATAAGGATCCATGGGAGATGTAGTTCTCACTCCCTGGATCATCACCTCGTTGTGGTGAGTCAACTTCATTGGACTGGTCATGTTGTGCGGATGCCTGATTATCATCTTCCAAAGCAACTTCTCTATTCCAAACTTAAAAATGGAAAGTGCAATGCTGGTGGTCAACAAAAGAGGTTTAAAGATTGTCTCAAGGCAAATCCAAAAAAATGTAGTATAAACACCAACAATTGGGAAACACTTGCATGCAAGGGCTTCAATTGGAGAACAGCCTTTACCAGGGGTGTCACGGGCTTTGAAGGCAAGGGAGGAAAGTGCTAAGAGGAAGGCACGCTTGGCAAACCCTCACCATGATCAACTTCCGCCCGGAAACCAATGTCCCCACTGTGGAAGGACGTGTGGATCCAGAATTGGCCTCCTCAGTCACTTACGGGCTCATTGTTAAAACTGTGTTTATGGAACACAATCTTACTCGGCTATGAGTGATCGCCAAAGAAAGAAAGAAAGAAAGAAGAGTTCCAGAGGATTGATTACATAGTAGGGTGATCATGATCTATGGAAATTACATCTCCAATAAATTCCTTCTACCAGGAATGCCACTGAACTGCTAAGGGTCTGCTAGAAGCCTTGGTGGTGAAGCCTTCCCTGCCACCACTGCTAGGTATGTTTGGGGAAAATAAGAGAGAAATAGGGGGCTGGAGCAAACGGAACAATGCTGAAACCTAGGCAGATGCCTTCTACTGAGTCAAACTGTTGGCCCACCCAGTTCAATATTATCTACAGCAGGCACCCCCAAACTCGGCCCTCCAGATGTTTTGGGACTACAATTCCCATCATCCCTGACTACCGGTCCTGTTAGCTAGGGATGATGGGAGTTGTAGTCCCAAAACATCTGGAGGGCCGAGTTTGGGGATGCCTGATCTACAGTGACTGGCAATGACTCTCCAGGATTTCAGACAAGAGTCTTTTACCACCCTGCCCTAATAGGCAGTCTTTAAAAAATACCTTTAAATAAATAAAAAAGGGAAGGACAAAGAGAGGAGAGGAGGAGGGACCTGTTTTCTCCAAAACACTCAAGAACGAAGATCTGTGTTTCATTGGCAGTATCTTCATAGCTTCTTCTTGGGAAAATGTTCTCATTGTTTGTTCCTTTGCTGATAGCAGCTGCTAATGGGCCAAACCTATGCATGCCTATGTGCTTAATTTTAATTCAATAACTGAATGCAATTCAGTTTACTTGGAATTAAGCTTAATGGGGTTTATTCCCAGGTGAGTGGGTTGAGAGCTGCAGTCTAAATTACCGGTTTGGTTGCTGTCTCGTGATGCTACCATTTTCCTCTAATGGTCCACAGCATTACATGTGTATGCACACACCCAAGTGTGTGTGTGTGTGTGAAAAGCAAACATGCTACAAAAGATAAGAGGATTTGAAATGTTAAAAGTGACTCTGGGTCGATAGAAATTCTCAGATTTTTTCTTTATTAAAAAAAACACCCAATAGCCAGGTCTTGAATGTCAGAAAAAATCACAGAACAGGTCATAAATATCTGAGAGCCGTATAATTTTATACACCTTGTTCAGTTTGTAATCCTCTTATGATAACAGCAGTTTCCCGGGAGATCATTAGCTTCCTGTGTGACTAAGTGAAGCAAGCTACAGTTAAGCTATGGTAAATATGTCTCATTTTCCCAAAGGATGGTCAGCCGAAAGTGCTTAAAAGTTCAAGTGGCTGCTAAGTAAATAAGTAATAATAAGTTCATTTTCCCTCTTCATTTTGTACAACCTCTCATGAGACCTTTAAGAGCTATGATGCTATAGTGCTAGTATTCTTAGATCCATGACTAAGAATGACATAGCTCTGAGTATCCATTCTCAACCGTGGGTCCCCAGATATTGTTGGACTACAACTCCCATAACCCCTGACCAGTGGTCCTGCTATCTAGGGATAATGGGAGTTGTAGTCCAACAACATCTGGGGACCCAAGGCTGGCTTAGAGCAGGCATAGGCAAACTCAGCCCTCCAGATGTTTTGGGACTACAACTCCCACCATCCCTGACCACTGGTCCTGTTAGCTAGGGATGATGGGAGTTGTAGTCCCAAAACATCTGGAGGGCCGAGTTTGCCTATGCCTGGCTTAGAGCAGGGATAGTTGACTCACAGCCCAAGTGCCAAAAGTGGTTCAGATCATAGGGGTCAGTAACCCTCTTTGAACAAACATGAGGCCTATGAAGTCGTCTATCTTAGAGTTGCTGCAATGGATTCGTTGAACAGGACCTTGTTGCAGAGCAGAAACAAAAATGTTCTCCACCACAAGAATGAGTTTCAAAATGTTTGACTACAAAACTGTTTTCAACTAGTTACAAAATAAAACATTGCAAAAATACAAAGTAATCTCTTTAACAAACTAGCAATGGACTCCCTTATCTATATATACAGTGGTACCTCGGGTTAAGTACTTAATTCATTCCGGAGGTCTGTACTTAACCTGAAACTGTTCTTAACCTGAAGCACCACTTTAGCTAATGGGGCTTCCTGCTGCTGCTGCGCCGCCGGAGCACGATTTCTGTTCTCATCCTGAAGCAAAGTTCTTAACCTGAAGCACTATTTCTGGGTTAGCGGAGTCTGTAACCTGAAGCGTATGTAACCTGAAGCGTATGTAACCCGAGGTACCACTGTATATTTAGTCGTTAGGATTCAGTACAGGAAACTTCTTCTCTCTGGTCCCAGAGATAGATCCTAAGCATCTTGCTTGTTCATCATCGCAGACCTCAGCCACTACTGCCACTGCTAAGGACTCCATCACTGACAAAAATACCTGACTTCTTAGATTTCACTTCCCTGCTGTGCGAGCTCTGCAGCTCAGGTTTCTGGGATGAGCCATCAATTACCCTAAAGACTGAAAGAGAAACAGCCAGCCTTTTCTGCCACATTTGCCAGAGTGAAGCCTCCTGTGCCTAATGCCAACCTCGCAGCATAGCATTTTAAATACAGGGCATCCAAACCTTGCATTTTATGCATATTACACTTGTATCTTTAACAGGCTATATCTTTAACAGGGGTCAGCAAATTTTTTCAGCAGGGGGCCGCTCCACTGTCCCTCAGACCTTGTGAGGGGCCAGACTATACAGTGGTACCTCAGGTTCCATACGCTTCAGGTTCCATACGCTTCAGGTTACACACTCCGCTAACCCAGAAATAGTGCTTCAGGTTAAGAACTTTACTTCAGGATAAGAACAGAAATCGGGTTCCGGCAGTGCAGCGGCAGCAGGAGGCCCCATTAGCTAAAGTGGTGCTTCAGGTTAAGAACAGTTTCAGGTTAAGAACGGACCTCCGGAACGAATTAAGTACTTAACCCGAGGTACCACTGTATTTTGAAAAAGAAAATAATGAACCAATTCCTATGGCCCACAAATAACCCAGAGATGCATTTTAAATAAAAGCACACATTCTACTCATGTAAAAACACGCTGATTCCTAGACCATCCGCAGGCCGGATTTAGAAGGTGATTGGGCCAGATCCAGCCCCTGGGCCTTAGTTTGCCTACCCATAGGCTATACCATACAGCAGAGATGGGGCACCTGTGGATCTCTGGAAGTGTTTGGAATCCAACTCCCATTGCCCCTGTCTGTTGCCCATGCTGAGTGGAACCATTGAGGATGGTGTCTCACAACATATAAAGAGCCATAGGTTTCCTATTCCTGCCACGCAGTCAAGTCACAAATCTCTTTTGCAGATTGTAGGCAGAAGTGGATGCCATATTCCCAAAAGTGATAATCTGGACAAAGTTGAGCTTCTTTTTTTGAGGGGGGAGGGGTCAAAGTTGTTGGGCTTTTTTTTTTTTTTAAGGGCTCTGGGGCCTTTTCATATATTTATTTATTTTAGTTTTACAGTGGTACCTCGGGTTAAGAACTTAATTTCTTCTGGAGATCCGTTCTTAACCTGAAACTGTTCTTAACCTGAAGCACCACTTTAGCTAATGGGGCTTCCTGCTGCCAGGGCGCCGCTGCTGCGCAATTTCTGTTCTGAAGCAAAGTTCTTAACCCAAGGTACTATTTCTGGGTTAGCGGAGTCTGTAACCTGAAGTGTCTGTAACCCGAGGTACCACTGTACATGGGTTCTTTTTGCCATGTGTCCAGGTTTTCTCAGACATTTTTTTACCAATTTACCCAAAACCCACCTGAATGCCATTTCCTGCCCAATCGCCCACCCAATTTCCCAGACTTGCCCAGGAAAACCCGTACATATGGCAGCCCTAGGCAGATGGCATTATGCCGCCTGAGGCAACAAATAAAATGGCACGTTCTGCATTCAGAAACTGGACTGGCAGATGAATTTCACTTCAGTACCAGTAGTCTCCACTGTCACATCTGAGGCCAACAGGATAGTTATGGGGCCCTGGACAAGTGGCATGGCACGCACCCTTCTGCCCTCAAAAGAAGGGTGCAACCAGGGGACACAGAAGGGACAGGTGTAGAGTTGTCATCACTGCCTCCCCATCACCTGTCACTCCAGTTCAGGGATGTCCAACAAGTAGATCGCGATCTACTGGTAGATCATGGGGGGTCCATGGTAGATTCCTGGTAGAAGAAATTTACAGTCATACCTTGGGTTACAGACGCTTCAGGTTGCGTTTTTTCGGGTTAAGGATGCACCGAAACCCGGAAGTACCGGAATGGGTTACTTCCAGGTTTCAGCGGTCACGCATGCGCCAAAGTGCTATATTGCACTTTGCGCATGCGCAGAAGTGCCAAATCGCAACCCTCGTGTGTGCAGGCGTGGTGCTGTGGGTTGCGAATGCTGTGGGTTGCGAACTTGCCTCCCGCATGGATCGCGTTCGCAACCTGAGTGTCTACTGTATTGGAGATGTAATTTCCATAGATCATGATCACCCTACTAGGTAATCAATCCTCTGGAAGCTCAACAACTTTGGCTCTCCCCAAAAAGCTAAACAACTTTGGTAGATCACTGCCACTTATATATATATATATATATATATATATATATATATATACACACACACACACACACACACACACACACACATATACAGTGGTACCTCGGGTTAAGCACTTAATTCGTTCCGGAGGTCTGTACTTAACCTGAAACTGTTCTTAACCTGAAGCACCACTTTAGCTAATGGGCCTCCCACTGCCACCATGCCACCAGAGCATGATTTCTGTTCTCAACCTGAAGCAAAGTTCTTAACCTGAAGCACTATTTTTGGGTTAGCAACGTCTGTAACCTGAAGCGTATGTAACCTGAAGCCTATGTAACCTGAAGCGTATGTAACCTGAGGTACCATTGTATAGTGGGAGTAAATCTCAGTCTCTTGAAAGTTGGACATGCCTGCTCTAGGTGATTGCTTTACTTTGCTCCAAAAGTCCTCTTCCTCTTGGCTGCAAGCCTCATATTGCATTCAGTGAAATGTATGGGCAGGCCCATACATTTTTCTCCCCCATATTTGCCCCCCACCATTTCAGGGACCATCTACACCTTTGTTTGTCCCCCATGATTTTCATCAGGGGTGTGAGAGCTTTTAATTTTGTCCCACCGCATTGCTTGGGGAAACTTGCTGTTTACAGCTGAATTGGACCAAATGACAACCAGGGTTTTTTTTGTGGATTGACATTTGCTCCAGTTCAGCAGTAAAGAGTGAGTTTTCCCAGGGCAAGTGTTGGGACCATAAAGAGAGAACACTTCTTGGACCCATGACTTGAAATCACAGGGCAAATTAAAGAGCTGAAAGGCTGCTGTGCCTGTACTAGCTATGCATAGTACAAGAAGGAAGTTCAAGAAGTGTGACTTTTTTCCCCGGGGAAAGTTTTTCTAGTCATGTCACAAGCAGTGTCTCTGTTGAGGCAATCTCAGCTGATGGTAGGCTGCATTGTCACGACAGATACAGAGCACAGCCTCTCACTCTCCTCCGCAGCCTGCCTACATTTATTAGAACAATCAGGCTATTGCACAGCATCTATGCAATGTGCTAGTTACCACACTTGATGCAAGACTCATCCACTCTTTTAGAGCTTGAAAATTTCAGCCTCTTCTACTGTATATGATCCAAATTGCTAATTTTCACCAAAAAAGGCAGCTTGCATTGCTGCTGGCAACTGGAAACTCTGATATATTTTGAGTGCATTTTTCTCATAAATAGTATTTTAAATTGCTTTTTTTTTTCAAAAGCAAATTGAAGACATATAGTCATAACATTTTTTTTAAAAAAAATGCTCTTATCAAAATGAGAATCCAAGAAAAAAGAGGTTTTCCTAATATGGAAAAATCTACTTGCCAAATGGAGAAAGACTTAAGTGTTCCAAATATTTGGAAGAAAAGGAATCAAGCTGGGCATAAAATAGCTGGACATTTGGGATACACAAGTTTCCATTGTAGACAGGTGTTTTCAGTAGCCAAAATGTGCCATATTAATGGCAGACAATATGGGTCACATCCTTAATAAGAACACCAGTGGAAAAGATTTATAGCTTGTCATATCAGTATTTTCTCAGGTGGAAATAAGATGTATTGAATCAAGACAAATCCTACTGAAGAAACAACATTTCTATGCCATCCTGATTATAGTAAACTTTCCCTGTAAACTATATGATTTCAGATTTCCCTGTTAATTGTCAAGTTAGATCTTGATAATTAACTGGGGGGACGACGACTTTGTTGAGGCATCAAACAGTTTCATGCCCCTTCTCTGGTAGCACCCCATTAATAAAATTCACTGGGCAAACCTAAGCGAGTTGATTTTTTGACAGAAAACAGGCAGGCAGACATACAGAGCAAGGCAGGTAACGTGAAGGAAGGAATAGTCTGAGGAATGACAAATTAGTGGAAGCTGACCACAGACACAGAAGAGCATGACAATAAGTGAAGCTGCAGTATCCAGGCCTGGGAGACAATTAGAGGATTCCCCAAGTCACCTGACCCTAACTTAAAAACCGTCACTTGATACCCATGAAATGTTAGGTTCACTTTCAATGCTTTTCAACATTCACTCCCCTCCATGCCACAACTGTACCTTTTGTAATGCTGTCTCAGTTAAACAAGACTAGGTTGGCCCCTACCTCTCACTAAGGGACATGAGTGGCACTGAGGGTTAAACCACAGAGCCTAGGGCTTGCCGATCAGAAGGTTGGCGGTTCGAATCCCCACAACGGGGTGAACTTCAGTTGCTCGGTCCCTGCTCCTGCCAACCTAGCAGTTCGAAAGCACGTCAAAGTGCAAGTAGATAAATAGGTACCGCTCCGGCGGGAAGGTAAACGGTGTTTCCGTGCGCTGCTCTGGTTCGCCAGAAGTGGCTTAGTCATGCCAGCCACATGACCCAGAAGCTGTATGCTGGCTCCCTTGGCCAATAAAGTGAGATGAGCGCTGCAACCCCAGAGTCGGTCACGACTGGACCTAATGGTCAGGGGTCCCTTTACCTTTACCTTACCTCTCACTATCCAAACTGCTTTTTATTTGTCCTGATCAAAACTTCCAAGAGACACAACCACTCAACTGATTCCATCTCAGGTCTTCTACTGGGTTAGTAGGATGGTGGTAGGATCTACAACTCTTACACCGGGCACTAGTCCTGATGGGAGACCCTTGTTTCTCTTCCCAGCCTTGTCATCTGTGCATCTCCAGCTGTACCACATAAGGGACTGAATGTGTAGAAGCAGCCACAAATACCTTTTGTCTCTCACTGCATTGGGAGAGGAAAAGGTCTCCATTTGATGTAAGGACAAAGCTACATCCTTCATTAAAGGTAAAGGTAAAGGGATCCCTGACCATTAGGTCCAGTCATGACCGACTCTGGTGTTGCGGCGCTCATCTCGCTTTATTGGCCGAGGGAGCCGGCGTATAGCTTCCGGGTAATGTGGCCAGCATGACTAAGCCGCTTCTGGCGAGCCAGAGCAGCACACGGAAACACCGTTTACCTTCCCGCCGGAGCAGTACCTATTTATCTACTTGCACTTTGACATGCTTTCGAACTGCTAGGTTGGCAGGAGCAGGGACCGAGCAACGGGAGCTCACCCCGTTGCGGGGATTCGAACCGCCAACCTTCTGATCGGCAAGTTCTAGGCTCTGTGGTTTAACCCACAGCGCCACCTGCGTCTCTTACACCCTTACATCCTTACTGATGCTTTAAAAGGGTGGGGGGACACACACACTTAAGCCAACCACTTTTGTTTGGAAGAAAATGCAACTCTGGATCCCAAATGGGATCTGTGCCAGTTTCTTGGCAAATATTTCCCCAGCTTCTCTATGTCCCTGAAAGGTGTTGTTTGCAGAAAATGGCACCTTTGTTTGCACACAGTAGAGAGAGGGAGGGATTTCCAGCAGGAAACTAACTGGCACGGGGTCCAATGTAGAACCAAAGCAACTTTTGAAAAGTCAGTACCTTTCCATCAGAATAAAAATAGCCAGTTTAAGAACCCTTTTTAAACAGTGTGGGTAGCATAACAAGTAGCTTAGCCCTGTGAGCTATCTATCTTAAAAGAGAAAGCACTAAACGCAAGTGTATGCGGTAATGGAGCCAAGGATACTAAAACTGCAATCCTAAGCACACTTACCCATAGCTGTCAACGTTTCCCTTTTTAAAAGGGAAATTCCCTTATTCCGAGTAGGATTCCTCACAAGAAAAGGGAAAAGTTGACAGCTATGCACTTACCTGGGAACAACAGTTGTCTCCAACTCAATTTTTATCATAGTAGACACACTGAAATCAGCAGCATGAAGATAGCCATGTCCTTTTGTTTCAGTGGGTCTACTCTAAGTGGAACTAATATTGGCAACAGCCCTCTGCCTCAGTTAACCCAGTGGAACTCACTTCTGAGATATCACACCTTAGCTCTTTCTTCCCGAAAGCTTCAGTCCTTAGAGTATCTTATTTTGTGAGGGTACTGATGCAATCTGTTTTGCTTAATTCTGCAGCGTGGGGTTTTCTGTTTCCAACAAACGAGAGAGTCAGGTCTTAGAAACAATAGAAAGTGCATGAGAGGAGGCTAGAATGTGGATAATTCTGATTTCTAGCATGATCCGGTTTTGATTAAATAGGCCTGTATTGCTGTCACTCAGAGCACAACGTGGCCCCACAGTGTTCTCTCCAGTGGATTAAGCATTGTATGTTTCTTTTGTATTAAATGGTTTGGACATAATGGAGAAAATAGTTGATGAAATGTTATCCCAGTGGGCTGTTACCAACACATGCTTCACTCTGGTTTTCCAGTTGTTGCCGCAATTACAGGATTACCAATTTGTTTACAAATGAGCATTTCCCCCCACAAGGCATGTTTGTGATAAAAGATACTATTGGGGTAATATAGCATAAAAATGAGCTGATAAAAAATGCAAACCAATTTTTTTCACATAACAAAACAGTCATGGTTGATGGAATCAGGTCTAATGCAGATGCAGCATCACAACATTTCCCCTTTTTATATTACATTCTGTTAACATAATGCCTCTCTCAGAATATTCTAATAGAGAAACAAATGTTCTACTTGGGGTTTAATGAGTCTTATGTTTCTCAAGCCTTGCACGGGCCTGCCTGGTGCAAAAGATGGAACTGGCAAAAGATGGAATAAGGAGCTGAATGATTCTGAGTCTCCAGAATAGTACCATTCTGTTCTGCCCTGGTCACACCACAACTGGAATACTGTGTACAATTCTGGGCACCACAATTTATGAAGGATGTTGACAAGCTGGAACGTGTGCAGAGGAGGGCAACCAACATGATGAAGGGTCTGGAAACTAAGCCTTATGAGGGAGCTGGGGATGTTTAGCCTGGGAAAGAGGAGACTGAGAGGAGATATGATAGCAATGTTCAAATATTTCAAGGACCGTCACATGGAAGATGGAGGAAGCTTGTATTCTTCTGCTCCAGAGGGCAGGGCTGGGCTGGGCTTCAAGTTACAAGAAAGGAGATGCCAACAGGAAGAAAAGCTTTCTGACAATGAGAGCTGATCACAAGTGGAATGGTCTGCCTTGGGAGGTTGTGGACTCTCATTCTTTGGAGGTTTTTAAGCAGAGCTTGCATGGCTCTCTGTCATGGATGCTTTAACTAAGATTCCTGCATTGCAGGCGGTTGGATTAGATGACCCTTGGGGTCCCTTCAAACTCTACAATTCTATGATTCTAATATTATGCCATAGATCAGTGCTGGGAAACCGATGGCCCTCCAGATGTTGTTGGATTTCTGCACCCATTAACCCCAGCCAGCTTGGCCAGTCACCCAGTCACCAGTTTGTTTTAAATTTTATTTTTAAATAGTAGCAGCAACACTGCTGCAAGGCACACACTACACACCAGCCCAACAGCATCCCTCTTGTGCAGGGAAAGCTTCAGGTAGAAGTAAATACTATAAACACACACACACACAAACACACACACAAAAAATGCTTATATTGTGTGTGTGTGTGTGTGTGTGTGTGTGTGTGTGTCTATCTATCTAGCTTTTGGGGGGGGGGTCACTGCTGCCAATCGCTCTACAGGCTGCCCACCAGTACAAATCTCACGCATCGCCGCAGCCACCAATTGTCTGCATGCTAGCCACTAAAATACCCCCAGAACGCTTGAACCAACTACAGCTGATTGCACGCATGCCTTGCCAATGACGTAAAAAGCCTGCCCAATAGCCGCAGCCGCAGCCAATCGTCAGCAGGCCTTAACACGGCAACCAATCACACACCCTATCACTGCTGCCAATCTCCTGCTGGCTGCTGCCACCAATTGCCCGACCCCTCTCTGCTAACTGTGTATAAGACGACCCCCAATTTTGGCATATTATTTCTAGGGGGAAAATATTGTCTTATACACAGAAAAATATGGTATCTATCTATCTATCTATCTATCTATCTATCTATCTATCATCTATCTATCTATCTATCTATCTATCTATCTATCTATCTATCTATCATCTATCATCTATCTATCTATCAGCTATCTAAAAGCCAAAGCTAAATTTCAAAGCGAGACAGCATCCTTTGAATTTTAAATTTGGTACTTATCCTTTTCAATTGATACTGCTTCTAAATTGTCCCCCTCGCACCAGTTTCTTACTACTGGTGATTCATTTGAGATTAGCTTTTGTTTTTTAAGAGGAGCTATGCCTACTGTTCTAACTGCAGTGCCATTTATCCACTACAAAGTCTGATTCCAGGAATATAATTGCTCAGCAAGTGTGATAGCTGGATGTAGTTACTTCAACTTCTTAAGCTCTGGCTAGTCTTGCAGGAGAGACCATCTCAATCCAAGCACTTAAAACACATCAATTCCATGGTATGGGGAAGATTGTCATGTGCTTTCAGCATGTGTTAAATCTGTTGCATGGATGTAGCCACAGTCACTAGATCCAGCCTACGTTTGAAGAGGCTGTTGGCCACTAGAGGACACTTTCTCTTCTACCTTGACAGGCTCTCACTGCAGACAATGGTGGCACTCTAATAGATGGTGGACAGCTGGCAGCCATTTTAATTTCCCACAGTTCCCACACCTTTGCATCACTCTGGGATGCATTGGGGAATTTAAATGGTGGCTCCAAGGTTCTGTTAAAGGTGGGAGAGGGCACTCTGCTTGACAGCTGCCTAATGGTGCCATATGCTGATACCAGACCTGATGGCCAGCATTTCATATATCAATCCCAAGGCCTAACAAAGCTAATCTCTGAGCATGTACCTTTACAATATCTGACTGCTCATGGATAATTGGCGGTGACTACAACCTCCCTTGGGCATGCCGGAGATATTCTAATCCACAACTGGACAGGAGACAATAATTTATGTACATTAATAAATATCAATCATAGAATTCTAGCGTTGGAAGGAATCCTAGGGGTGATTCCCCCACAATGAAGGAATCACAATTATATGAATCTGATCTGTGATTGGTCTCAGGGCCGTTTTACCCATAGGTGCTAGGGGCGCCGGGCACCTGGGCGCCGGGCTCTCAGGTGCACCAGGCTGAGAGTCCGGGGCGCAAGAGTTGAGTCTGGCGAAGAGCCTGCCCATTGGTTGGAGCGCCGTGACGGACTCTCCTGCTGTGGGCGGCTCTGCGCCGCGAATTCAGGGGCGACCAAGCCAGTGAGATGCTGAAGCGGTTGGCCGGCTCCACCTTCCTGCGCGCCTGGGACTGGGCAACCTGGGGGGGGGGCGCTGGGTGGATCTTTGCACCCTGACGCCACATATGCTTAAGACAGCCCTGATTGGTCTCCTAAGAAACTGCAAAACCACAACATCCAATAAGACCAGAATCAACCAGCATTACAAATATTGGTTTGTTTATTAGCACAATAAATGCCTGTACCTGTATTTTATTGGGGGCAATTAATGCTCAGTGAATTTCTGCATTGTACACAACTATTTCTTAAGACAGGTGTCCAAGCGGGGGGGGGGGGGGGGAGAGAATGTTTCTGCTGTTATTCATTATTATAACTTTATAAAAGGAATTGTCAATATGGTGCCCTCCAGATGTTGGAGAACAGCTCCCATCAAAAAATGGGATGATGGAATCCAATAAGCCAATTGTGCAGATCTGAACAACCCATTTGTGATATAAAACCCCAGTATTCCACAAGAAACCCGTCATTCCTAAGGTGACCAGATGCAAAAGAGGACAAGGCTTCCGTATCATGGCTAGTTTTGGCAAAGAAGATATTTCTGTTTACAAGATGCAGGTTTTCTTGCCTCAGCTTCCGGTTGTCAAAATTAACCTTTCTACACATTTATTCAAGGTGCAAGGGGTCTTTCTGTTCCGTAAGAACATAAGGACATAGGAAGAGCCTGCTGGATCAGACCAATGGCCCATTTAGTCCAACATTTTGATTTCACAGTTGCCATCCAGATATACAAGTGTGTTATATGCAGAGTAGACCCATTGAAATTAATGGACCTGAGTTAATAGCTATCCTTTTCAACGGGTCTACTCTGAGTACAGCTAACTCAGATACAGCCCCCTGTCCTCTTTTTTGGCATTGACCAGCCTCCCATCAGAGGTGGGTCTTTCAGTTGCATTGTCATCAGCCCTTCCTCTTTACAATGTAAGGCAATAATTATATTTTGACTACTTTCTACCATATAGGAGATGAGATTTCAGTAGCTGAGGTGTGAGGAGGGAAAAAATACATGGACAAAATAGTTAGGAGGTGCAAAAAGAGCACCATTACTACTGCCGTTGAAAATAAGCACAGCATCTTTTTAAGAACACTTTGTAGTTTCCCCTAGAAAATAAGCTGCTATTTTTGGTAGTGATTCATAGCAGCTCGACTCACTGTATTTTATTTGTATCGAAACAACATGTGCTGCAAATCAACTGAGGGAATAAAGATTTTCTTCTGCTGCTCAGTGAGTAGGTCACAGCAAATCAGCTGTAAACCTTTACAGCCGGCAGTTCCCTCTAACTGAGCTGTGGCTTTGCGCTGTTAAAATATGGCCCGCCGTTGCCTGCTGTTGCCCACGTGGATTCCGCCCCCCCTCCCCAGTATGGAAACAATGACTTTCCTAAGGCAATAGAAGAAAGGTTGGGCAAATAGCTAGTCACCTGTGGTGAATAAGTATCACTTCCAGACAACCAGGAATAGAAGCCCTTGTAAAAACGGGAATTTTTACATAGTCATCTATGGCTACAGGGGAAAGCAGGTGAGCCAGTAAAAAGAAAAGAAATTGGCAAAACATTTGAGAAGTTTTGGGCTAAGGATTCAACTAGGACTGCAGAATTAAAGGGAAGTTCA
Organism: Podarcis filfolensis; assembly: GCF_964270895.1. Taxonomy (NCBI): domain Eukaryota; kingdom Metazoa; phylum Chordata; class Lepidosauria; order Squamata; family Lacertidae; genus Podarcis; species Podarcis filfolensis. Next base: position 25,679,922 of record NC_139604.1, on the reverse strand, counting down.
CTCTGGTCTCTGCCACCAGCCAGGGCACCAAAGGCCACTGGGAGACTGCTCTCCTGCCTCTCAAGAACATCATAGTGAGAAGAAGACCAGCCTGGCCCCATCCAACAGCTAGTGAAGCAGTAGCTCCTCCAATGCTTTCTTTCCTCAGTGAAGTAGGACTGGAGTCTGCTGGACCTAACTTAAGGTGATGGTGATGCAAGACACAGTGGATAGGTTACAAGGGTAGTCAACATGTCACCCTCTAGATATTGCTGGACTGCAATTCTCAATATCCTGCACCATGTTGGTTGGAGTGCGGTTATGATGATTATAGTCCAACAACATCTGGAGGGCACTGTTGGGTAATTTAGAAAAATGCATCAAATTGTACCAGGCCATGTCTTGAGCAGCCCATCACCCATGTCTGGATTCTGCTTAGAGAAAGACTCGGCTGCACTGGGTGGCTTAGAAATGGTCCAAGGCTAAAGACGTAAAGTGTAACTCATCCAGCTTCCTTTTCTCTAAGGAATGTATGTAGGTGCACTGGTGGGTATAAAGCCAAGGCTGGATTCAGCAGCTGTTTGCATGAATATGAGGCATTGACAGGAGTGTGAGGTCTTCACTGTGAGTGAGGTATTTGCTCAATGCAAGGTATCCGTGCTGAAGCTCAAAGTGGCATGCTATATGGTAAAGTCAAGCATGGTGAGCTAGAATGGTAAAGTGCTAGTGGGTCTCTCTGTAAATGTGTATCTTTGCAAGGTTTATTTCTTGGACCAAAGAACTGTATTATAGTAGAATAGTTCATGATGTACCAGTATCTCTAAAAGTTTGTGTAGCTAGTGTGTTTGTGCTTGTCTTGTGTCCTGAGGCAATAAGCACCTTATACTTTGAACTAAACTGAATGGGAAAGGTATTTCCCATGCCCTCCAATATTTCTCCGATGAAATTAGGGAGGTCCTATTCCATAATAGTAATAATTTTACTACTTATACCCCACCCGTCTGACTGGGTTGCTCCAGCCACTCTGAGCGGCTTCCGCCAGGTATAAAAACATAATAAAACATTAAACGTTCAAAAACATCCCTATACAGGGCTGCCTTCAGATAGCCTGGGGGTTGGGTAACTCCATACCCTCCAACATTTCTCTGATGAATATAGAGATGCCTGTACCCTCCAACAGTTCTTCACTGAAGATAGGGACATTCTAAGGAAAAGCGGAACATCAAATCAGAAACCGGGATGACTGTCCCTGGAAAATAAGGATGCTTGGAGGGTCTGCATTTTCTTACCGGGACCTTTGGAAAAGGCTGCCTGCTGGAAAGCAGGAAAATGCTGGTGTTCTGCTGGAAGATTCTGCTGGAACTGTGCATACTCTGCTGGTCAAAGTGTGATGTAGTATCAACAACAGATGGTAGGCCCAAATTTACAGGTTCTGGGCCAACTGACTTCTACAAGTATTGACTGCCCTGATATGGACAGTATTTCTTTCTTCTTGATTTATTTTGACAAATAGTTTTCACTTGATATACAAAGAGGGGACAGGGGCAGAAAAACCCAGAGACATTTATTTAATTTTAACATTCATTTCTGTTTGGTTCTAAATCAAATTACTAAGAGTCCTAAGAGACCTCGGAGTTTCCCAAATAGATGTGCATGTTGTACAATTGTGAGGGGTTTTTTGTGGGTTGGAGGCTTTTCTTCCTCTCTGCTCTGTGAATTCAATGAAACTATTCAATGTCCAAGTTCCCATGCCCAAAACCAAGCACAATTTAGCACTTCATACCACACTCTACTGCTACAGCAAGGCCATACCAAGAATAGATGTGGAGGAGAGAATAGCCAGTGTGGTGTAGTGGTTAAGAGCGGTAGATTCGTAATCTGAGGAACCGGGTTCATGTCCCCGCTCCTCCACATGCAGCTGCTGGGTGACCTTGGGCCAGTCACACTTCTCTGAAGTCCCTCAGCCTCACGCACCTCACAGAGTGTTTGTTGTGGGGGAGGAAGGGAAAGGAGAATGTTAGCCGCTTTGAGACTCCTTCAGGTAGTGAGAAAGCGGGATATCAAATCCAAACTCTTCTTCTTCTATTCGTTGCAATAACGCTCTTCCACGGCTGATAAATTGGTGCTCTACGTTGTCAGGTTCTTCTCAGCCAGAATTGTTTTCTACAAAGCCCTGTCTTGAAATACATTGCTCCAGTTTTAAATAATGCTTTCGCAGACTTTTCCCTTTGGCAATCAAAGTTAATGTCCTCCTCCTCATGGCTGGGATTCAAAAGAACCTATGCAAAGTGGAAGAAACACAAGCCCAGGCAGCAAGATCTTTCATGGTTTGAGTTGCAAGGGAAGAGGTGGTTGGTCTCACAAAATAAAAATGATTTTACTGATTTATTTTTTTAATACTCGACATAATAAATCAGTTTTATTACTGTATGAACCACTTTGTTATTTCTTCTGTAATTAAAAAAGGCACATAAATATTTTAATAATAAGTAGTCAAGCAAGCAAGCAAACAAACAAACAAACAAACAAACAAACAAACAAACTAGAAGTTGAAGCTTTCCCTCTTCTCTTGTCACACTTAGAGGAGAGGAGAGTGTGAAATCTGATGGCTCTTGGCTTCTTCACCTGAACCAGCCCACAATGTCTCTTACAACTTCCGCTACAATGCAGCAAAGCGCTGTCCATCTTAAAAGCCTGAATGCAGTGTTGTGGAAAAAGTTTCTTAGGAACAATGAGGCATCATCTGGAAGTTAATTTTAGAAATGAGCGATAGATCTGGAGGTAAAGGGTTGGGAGTACTGTGCCTCTGTATATCTCAGATTATATCAGTGGATGACTCACATGGAGGCAGAACTGTAGTTGCGTTCTGATGACTCAGATGATGGGTTGTGTGGAGTCTGGGCTTGTTATGCAGTTCTTGACCTCTGAACTCTAAATCATATTTTTGTTATGAAATTTAGTTCACATTACAGGGCACAAAGTTATCTGAAACTAAAATTAATTGGGAAAGGGGGTTAGGAAAAAATGCCTCCCTTATTAAACATGATAAATGACGCATGAATTACACAGTTCTCTCTTTTAATAAAGTACCCCAGAAGGTCAGCAGATATAAGCTGAAGTGATTCAGTCAGAATCACACAAATAATGAGAAATATTTATTGTCAAAATATGCAGCATGTTATATCAACTGCTGATTTTCTGAGGTATGGTGTGATCCAAGCACAGTGAAGTACTTTTAAATACATATTTAACTCTGTTATTGAAATAATTAGCAGCTGCAATTCTGGACACACTTTCCTGGGAGTAAACTCCAGAAAACTCAGTGAGACTTACTTCAGCATAAAAATGCATAGGACCATGGTATTCAAATCCTTTGACTAAGATTTGGCCCTAAACCCATTCATCCACAATTCCCTGCTTTGATACATAGTGTTGAAACTGAACTGTGGGTTGCTTTGCCTGCATATGGTATATCAAAAGTGCATTATTTCATTTTAGTAGACATGCTCTCATTTTGCAGACAAGAACATGTGTTGTGAGGCCTATTTCTGGTAACAAGACTGCCACCATCACTATTGACAAGAACAAAAAGTTGCAGGGATATTTTTGAGTGACATATGTCATTATTGTTATCCCCAGAATTAAAAACACACCATTTATCTCAGGGGAAAAAAACATGCATATGAAATAAGTGGAAGATCAGCCCAAATGATCTACTTCTAATTGACAGCCAGTGAAACAAATGAAATTCCTAGTTTAAATTTGTTTATGGTCCTATGAACCGCTTGATTGACCCCTTGTTAAGATGTCCAAAGCATGTATTCCACATGTTCCTTGTCCTATAAACCCCCGTGAAAGAGGGCACTTTGGTTCCTTTGTCTCTGTACTTGTATCTTGAGATGGAGGTGAAGATTGCTTCAGTTTGCATTCTAATGTATGCCTACCTAATTCCCAAAGGGTGTACAACATGTTTCTATTAATGAAAATACACTTAAAAACACATATGTGAATAACAAATAGCACCAAAAATGCAGTTAATATATGGGAAATTGCTTGCAAGAATGTGTATTTGAAGCAAAATTATATGCATATATGCATATATATATATATATATATATATATATATATATATATATATGGAGAAATGCACACTAAAAATTCTGGAAAGTTTTACTGAGAATTTTAAAAAAAGATATCTTGGGAGGAATTCAGTGTAGCGCTATGGCAATCGTTCCACTTGGACAAGAATTTCAGCTGGCTAGTCAAACCCCCTGTATCCTGGGGGTTCTCCTGACCTTCCAGAGATTAATTTTTGCTATTGATTTCAATAGGACAATAGGACCTGAAGTCAACTAACTAACTGAGGATGTTGTTTCTTTAGTTTTCCTACCCACCATTTCACTACAAAACCCTAGGGCAGGTTACAACAACATAATCCTAACCGTATCTGCTGCCTTGTGGTATACCATGGAGAAGTAGGGCCACTACTGCATCAACCAGGGCCTTTTTTCAGCTGGAACTTGCCAGAACTCGGTTCCGGCACCTCTCAGGTGGGCGCCATTGCCATTCTAAGAGAATGAGGGAGGTGTTCATGTTGCGTTCCAGCACCTCTTTTTCTAGAAACATACACTGGCATCAACAGACCTATTGTCCGTGCCAGGTGGGGCAGAATGTGGTGGGATAGGCAAATAGATGTGCCGGCCCAGAACTGGAACAGTGATAAGGCTCAGATCAGACCCAGCTGCTGTCACATGAGAGAGATAGGGGTGACTCAGAATCTATGGAACCCCAGCTAGCTCAGCCCATCCCTGCTCTCGGAGCAGTCCACTTCAGAGCTATTTCCTGACTGGCACTGATGGAGAGCCCAATTACAGACCTTCTACCTTCCCACACATTTGGTTGGTAGAATGGGGAGCTGTGTGCTGGTGGAAGCTGGGAGAGGCCCACAGACCTGGGCAGAGCGACGCTTCCACCTAATCCAATTTACCCAACCCAGCCCCACCCAGTTTGGTACAAAGGGAGCTTGGATTGCATATGAAGTCTGGCTGAAACCCAATGTGTGCCATCATTTCCCATGCCCACCAACATATCTCCAAAGAAAATTTGTATGTCCTCTTCTATAACAATGATGATGGTGATGATGGTGATGATTTTATTATTTATATCTGACTGGGTTCCCCAGCGACTCTGGGTAGCTTCCAACATATATAAAACACAATAAAACATTTTAAAACTTCCTTATTCAGGGCTGTCTTCAGATGTCTTCTAAAGGTTATATAACTATATCTCCTTGGTTTGAGGGTCATATAACTCCATACCCTCCAACATTTCTCTGGTGAAAATAGGGATTTCTAATGATCAAATCAGAAATTGGGATGGCTTCTGTAATCTGGGACCATCCCTGGAAAACAGGGACAGTTGGAGCATCTGTACTTTCTAATCTGTGCACTGTTGGTTACCGAGCATCTCTTTAATTAAAGAGAATTATTTAAGTTTAACAGAAGCAGTGGAAAGTTGGAAACATGTATAGAAAGTTGAACACTGCAGAAAAAAAATCAGGCTGTGAAGTGTGGTTTGTGGTGGTTGGGTGAGACTGACCAGGGTGTTTGTGGTCATGTTAGGGTTGTGTGTGTGTGTTTTTTTAAAAAAATAATACATACAGGCATGAAATTGTAAAAGTCTTTATCAAAGTAACGATGGGAAAGGAACAGAAAACTGTGATCCAGATTGCAATGGTGGCCTAGACAGTCATGAGCAACCTAAACAAACACTTGCCGTAAGGCAGCTCAGAAGCTGCCAGCACAAATGCTTAGAGAGTCAGGAAGAGGACAGATGCTGTCATTTTATTAATATTTTCACTAAACAATTCTTGCTATTCAAATGTAGGAAGGAAAACAAGGATTAATACAATATGAGAAATGTCATGGCTTTAAAACAATCATCTGGCAAAAATGAAAAGAGCCATCATATAAATTAGAAAAAAAGACCAAACTATGTTTGTTCATATATTGTTGGAGAATGTTGTGGAGAAGATAAGGTATAGAATAACTACAATATGCAGCAATTTTAGAAAATGTGGGGGGAACCATGGAGGGCTAGATGAATGTGAAATGAGGAAGTATGTATCACTAAAAGAATTACAACCATACTTTAAATCCATGTGATCCTTCTGCTCTTAAAATCATATTCCCACATCCAGCATCATGTAGTGGTTCGACCTGCAAGACCAGGGTTAAAATCCCTACTCAGCCATCTAACTCACTGCGTGACTTGGACCAGCCACTGTCTTTCAGCATGACCCACCTCACAGGGATATTGTGAGGATGAAATGGGCAGGGGGAGAACTATACAATCACCCTTAGCTCCTGTCATTAGGGAAGGAAGGGTTGTGATGAGACACACACAAACCTCCCCATCATATCAAGTTTGTCATGAGTAAAATATAAATCTCTATGACTCAAAGATAATTACAGAATGCTCATTCGTGTAGAATAGTGTAGGGAAAAAATATAAATACATCGGAATTTCTACATATGTATGTAGGATGGAGTAGGCAGTATGGAAAGGTTATAGAATTGTTTAGAACAAATTGATAGGTGTAAGGATTCAAGAATCATAGAAATATAATTAGAAAAGAGGAACTTAATGGTACACAGTAAAAAAAAAAATACTGTATACTGTTTTATGTTTCTATTTCTGCTTCTGCTTTCTTTTGTACTGTTTGTGGTTTGCCATCCAGCTCCTTTGGGAGGAAGGACAGGATATTGATTTAAAATAACAAAAACAGCAGCAGCAGCAGCAACTCTGAATGAGATTACCACTACTGATGTCTTCAATGTCAATATGTGGAAGTATGGACTGATAAAGCAGCATCTCAAGTTGCAATGGAGGATTCTATCAGTGTTCAAGTGAACATAAGCAGAAGCCCACTGAAGATCTTCCCTGCACAGGGAAGCTCAGGGCACTGAGTAGTGGAGGCATGGATAAGAACATTACAGTACAAGCAGAGCTCATATGGACACCCCTGCTCCCATCCACACTTTGGCATTCATGTGCTGCCTTAAAAAACAGGGAAGCTGTGGCCCTCCAGATGTTGCAGGACTCCTGTCCCACTAGCCTCATCATACATGGCCAGTGGTCAAGGATGATGAAAGCTTTTGTCCAATACTACTTTCCAAGGACTGCAGAGACGTACATCACAAACATCACAAACTAACTCTGTATGTGTCAGGCGGCTGCCAGCAACTCCCATGGCTGGTTGCCCAGGAAAGTACAAAGACAAGGAATGTTTCTTACCATACGCTTTTTATTCAATATTCACAGAGAGAGTCTTTGGAACACAGCCTCTTTGTTAATGGCGTTGTCCTGCTTGAATCTCCACCCCCTCCGTCTCTCCCACTCCCTCATGTGTCATCCCTACAGGTGCTGACAAGTACCCTCTGCCTTTGAGCTCTTTACTTTCCTACTTTCAAGGCTCTACAGGTTCTGGGAGAGGGGTGGGGTCTGGAATGCTTTCTAAAGACACTGTATCCATCAGCTGTCACTCCTCTGGTGCTGTTTCTTCTTCCTCCTCTCCCATTATTTCCCAACTTCCCCCCTCATCTGCCTCTGAGCTGTGACCTCCCTCAAACCCCTGTTGTAATTCTGAACTGTCTTCCTCTTCTCTGGAAGGGTCAGGCTGGAGAGGCAGTCTCCACCATTCCTCCTCTGCCCAGTCCCTGACAGTATGTGGTTTACAAAAAATCATTGACAGTAAAGTACAAAAGAAAGTTAACACCTTCTAATACTTAGAATCTTAAATGATATTTACAATGCCAAAATAATAATGGTGCACACAACTCAATATCTCAAATACAAACAGACCAAATATTCTTTCAATAAGCCTGAAAGAATAACTCTCCATGTGTTATTGATGTCAACCTCCAAAATGTATTTTGTATAGTTCAGTTTTTACCTCTATCTTCAGTACATTTTATTTTATTTTATTTTATTGCTAGTGGTTGATGCAAATCAAGATTCTTCTGATTCTAACTCTCTCTTTTTAAAAAAATAATTTTTATTAACTGGCCAATCACATCAAATTAAATCACATCACATAAATTCCAAATTACAAAGCCAAATTTTTAAATTTTGTTGGGGGAACCCATACTTCAAGATCCAAAGGGGGATTCAAATCATCTTCTTATTACTGCGTTAGTGTCCAAATCAGTCCCAATCAGTCCAGACAAAGTTCATAATTCTATCCAGTCTTATCTTGGTGTTTCCACATCATATCTTGTTCATATAATTTCTCTTTTTCTTTTACGATCTCTTCTGTTAGTCTCCTTAAGCCGATAAGCAAATATAATAATCCTGTGTGAATTTCCCGTTCTTCCAATCTAAGTCCAGATGGTTTCCATATATCTCCTTCATAAATAACATCGCTCTTTCCATCATAAATCAGGCATTTGTCGCTCTTAAGTCCCACAGAGGAGTTAATCCACGATATGTAAACAGCTCTATTTCTCTCTTTCTCCTCCCAGACCCAAGAGCTCCAACAATGCCTCCCAAGATGGCGACGGCATTTTTAACTGCGTCATTCCAAAACTCTTAACTTTCCAGCTTCGTCTTGAAACATTGCTTTGGTTCGAAAGTTTATCTCCACACAGCCTTAAATCCACAGCTTAAGTCCTTAAAGTGACATTCCTGACTCATTAGGGGAGGGGATTCTTGTTTAATCACATAAAAAAGGAAAGGGAGGTTTTTCCCTCCCTCCCCCCTCAGTCATTTGCTGTACCGTATCTTGACGTATCTTCTCATATTTTATTCTTGCCTTGTTATCAGAGATCTCTTCTGTCAGCAGTCTTTACTCCCCCTTTTTCCTTGAAGTATGTGCAGTTTATCTCGTCCAAATTGTTTCTTTTGAAGATTCTTGCAACTAGAGGCGCGGATCAGAGACAGCATCAAGGAGTGCCGGAATCCCACAGGAGGGCTTTGTGCCTAGTGCCCCCACCCCCACAAATTCGGGGGTGGTATAGGGCACAGCAGGCAAGGGCCGTCCCCCCCATAATCCTGGGGGGGTTAAGGAGGCTAATCACCCCCATCATAGCCTCCAAATTACCTCGTGTGGGTCGGAGAGATGTTATTGTCAGCCATCTTCTGATGCGCCACCTAGTGGCCCCCCCTTCTGATTCTAACTCTCCATGTGCATACTTGTTGCTGGTGCAATCCCAATGGAACTCCAACAACAAGATGACTGGACTTCAATCTCTGATTCATGAATCTTCTTCTGGTTGGTCCGAAAAGGAACTAGCAATGGCAATTCAGTGCTCAACAAAATAGGTCCGTTCCAACCTTCAAAAGGCACGTTGCTCTTTTCAAAAAGGCTGACTTGAAAAGGCATTGTAAATATCATTTAAGACTCTAAGTATTAGAGGGAGTTTTTGTCCAGCAATATCTGGGTGTCCATATGGATGCTAGCCCTTATCTTAAAGCAAGACTTGAGCACAGTCTGGACTTTGACAAAATAAAGTTGATGAGTTGTATCCAACAGAGTGCAAGTAGGAAGCATCTTAATTGGCAGAACACAAGATTCCTCCATCCAGTTTTGGCCGACTTCCTCCTCTTGTGGTTGCCTGCAGTGGTACAAGCCCACAATGTTTAGTACATTCCCCGAGCCTCTGGAGATGATTTTATTGGGGGGAATACAGAGTTCTGGAAGAGGATGGAGGTAGGGAACAATTCACTGTGCAAGCTTGCCTTTTATGCTCACACAGCATTGGATGCACTCACTATTTTTCAATGGTCCAGCATGGCCAGGGGATTTTTATTTATGGGAACTAATTGCTAGAAGGTGATTTCTCTGATACAGAGACCTCCCTGGATTGTCTAGAATGGGAAAGCCATCAGAGTTTGGAGAAGGTGGCACATCTATATGACAGCTGCCAGTTAGGGGGAGGTCAGTGATCTCTTGATCTCTCTCAATTTCTCTAGCAGCAGTTTTGGAAGGGAGGTAGAAACCGCAGGAGGAGATCTGTTAGTTATAAGGACCAAAGTACTTTCACCAGACTCTCTGGGAGTCTGATGTGAGGCTATGGATTTGCGGCAACCAGAATTGTTTCTGCTGGTTGCCTCCATTTATGCTCTAATTGTATAATTGCAATAATAAGCCGAATACAGGTCTTCTGTAGCCAATCCCAGGTCGCTAGAATGTCTCACTACTCTAGAAAGTGAAGAGCAGGTAACAATGTAATTCATTATGAATTATGCAGTTCATACTCCATTCACCATTCATACTGCATTCACCAAGACCCAGCAACTTGAAGTCCCTAGCTCCTCCCTCCCATTTGCTAACCTAGTGGCTTGAGCTTTGATTACAACAACGGCATTTTCTGGCAAACCACTTGCAAAGTGAATCCTAGACTCACTAATCCCTCCCCAAGATCCCCCTTTAAATTAGTCATCCAACAAAACTAATCTATGCAAGTTAAGTTTATCATTTATTTCATATATCTTGAGCTTTTGAAGTCATATGTGAATCAGAATTTTTAGCGAGCTTACTTGCTTATCTATCTACATTATGAAATCCTAGTAGCACACAGGATCACAATGAGATTTCTCATATTATAATGTTGTAATTTTAATTTTTATTTATTTATTTATTTGGCATGCAGAATTCTTTTCCTCTTTAACTTCATTGTAGTAAACCCTATCCAGATAACCCCATGGCTTTTTCTTCTCCTTCCTAAAAGACTTAAAGAGAGTCTCTTGATCTGCTGTGATAATCAAGTTAATGTTCACTTTTCTACATTACTATAAATCTATTTTCCCTGAAGACTCAAACACAATTACCTCATACTATAAACTCAAGACATTTCAACAACAAAATCATTAAATCAGACAATTGTCTGGGGAAGAATTCCTCTATCTACTCCAAAAACGTCTTTATCTCTTAGCAAATACCATTTCTGGTTAGATCGTTAAAATTATGACATCCCTTTTCTGTATTTTACAGTCTTGATGTGGCCCTGGACTTTTAAATAGGGATGGGGATCTATAGCCCATTGCCTCTGACCACCAAACTATATATGGTGGACCACAAGTTCCAAATTTCTGGCTTAAAACAACCAGAAGCAGAAGGAGAAAAATCACAGCTGGACCTAGAGCCTGGGTTTTGTACAACAATGCTTGCCCAGCCTGAGGCCATGGCTAAGGAGGCAGCTGCAAATCTGCATTGGCAGAACAAGGTGGTGCTACAGCCAGGGCCGGCTCAAGACATTTTGGCACCTGAGGCAAACCACAAAATTCCACCCCCTACTTCTTGACAGGGTGGAAGGGGTGAATGAAGATCTACATCAGGAACAAAGGGGGAAATAAAAATCTACATTGGGATCTGCTGTCCCTGTGCAATCTGCCACCTGAGGTGATCGCATCACTTTGCCTCATAGGTGGGCTGGCTCTGGCTGCAGCACATGTCTCACATAAAAGGGGCGTCACATGCTGTTTTCTATTAATCCACCTACTTCAGTTTTATCTGCAGTGACAGGCAGGCAGCTTTACAAAATTTCAGGTAGGTGCCTTTTCCAGCCCTGTGCTAGGGACCAACCCTGAACCTTCTGCATTCAAAGCATGTATTCTGTCACTGAATGGGAAGGACCCTGCATGCTGAAGGTCCCAGGTTCAATCCGTAGCTTCTCCAGTTTGGGTGGGGAGAGAACCCTGCCTGAAATCTTGAAGAGCCAGTGCCAGGAGGTGTAGATCGAATTGAGCTAAGTAGACCAATGGTCTGACGCAATACAAGGCAGCTTCCAATGTTCCTTATGGCACCTCATGATGCATAACTCCACAGGGCCATCACCTCTTGCTCATTCACCTGCTTGGGGTGAAAGGTCACCCTCTGTCTTGGCTAATCAAGAAGTCACTGAGCAGAAAGCCCTCCAGAATACATAATTGCTTAGTTATGGATAGCAAAAATTATGTTGTTGGACTATCTCCTATCAGATCCAACCAACACAGCCAATGGTTAGTGATGATGGTCCAACAACATCTAGCAGGTGCCTCTAGCTTTAGGCTACTTTCAAACCCACACCCACCAAAATGAATGCAGCCTCAATCCTTATATAAGGTGATCCGCAAAAAGCTCAATAGATCTCCCGTTGTCATTTTTGGGGTTGCAAAAGCAAGGGGGATTATGAAGCACTCAGCAGTTCACAATCCATGTCCGGTGGGTTTGTCTTTATTGGTGACTCGTTGCGAAAGCCTTTTTTTAACCTGGGTCTGTTTCATTGAAGATAACAAGGGGCTTTTAATCAGTCTATGGATTGGTCAAAGACGTAATGCAGGCAGTGTTCTTTTATGGAAACACAGTCTGAGTTTTATGGTCCAGATCCCCAGCTGTGGCAAATCCCTGTTGCTCTTTTGAAGACAATTATGCCAATTTACATACTGCCTTTGTAAATGGAAGACATAATTCTTTCCAAATTCAGCTGTAATTGCAACGGATGCTGCTTGTTGAGTTGTATCAAATACTCCCAACAGTTTCTGATACAAACTTAAGACAGTGCTTTTCTTTACTGCAGGTACAATGAAAACAGTAGGTGACTGGCTTAATTATGTTATTTCTTTAGGATGCTCTGTTAAAAGACTTTTTTCCCTTTGAACTGAAAAAATATATATAAAGAAGAATCGTGATTACCTTTGCAATGTTAGGTGTTGTTTTTTTAACTGTAAAGTCTTAAGTAGGTCAAATTAGTATCAAAGTATATTATTTGTAGCTCTGCCTTTACTAACAACTTCCAATGATTGCTTTAATCACTCTGACAGCCCAGTTTTTGTCATCACACTTTTTGCATTTATATGTATTAGTCTGGTTTTGCACATAAATAGAGCCCTACAATTTGACGGCTGCAGCTGTACCAATGCCTGGAGATATTTCATTATCTCTACTGTAAAATAAACATTTAAAATTACTGCCATTGCTTCTGATCGCATTATATCATTTAAACCCATTTAAAAAGTAAGACCTTTCTGCTTAGCTAGTAAAAGCTTGCATCAGGGATATTTACGGAATAAACCAGAGATTCTCAAACTGTGGTTCCTGAGTTTGTTCAATTGGTCAATGGAAAGGTATCTGAACTCTGCGTTTTACTGATTCCACCCCCCCCCCCAATGATGGAGATTGAGGATGTCTTGACCAGGGTTGCATTATCAAACAAGCTACTAAGACCCTGGTCTAGGGACCATGATGTTTATAATATGGTGCTAGTGGAGCCTAATATTTTCCCCATAAAAATTAAAGGCCCCTTCTCAGTAGCCTGGCCTAACACCCATGATTTTCATAATATTGCATCAGTTTTGAAGATATCTGGTGCATGTTTCCTTCCCCCACCCCCAATAACACCATAAAAACAAGTTATGAGTATATTTATGAGTATATTAAAAATATGTATTAAGAGTTCCTTTGAGAATCCCGCAAGGGACCCAGCATAACAAACCAAAATGAAAATGTATGCAGTAAAAATAGGTGAGGGCAATGGTAAAGACATTTCTTTACTAAACCAGGCAAATATTCAGTAAGATTGAATTATTCACAAGTGGTCCATCCTGGTGAATATTATAGGATTTGAAAAATCAGCAGTGATGTTGAACAATAGCAAAAATAAAAGTTTTCCCTTCCTAAATTAAATCTGCTTTGTGCCTTGATATTCATTCATCCAAGCAAAAGCTCATCACACTGTGTAGCCTGCCTCCAACAGTGATCAGTACCAAGCTGATTTTTAATGACTTTCTGATGAGTAGGAGAAGGCCATTTGTTTGTGTATGCATTTTTTACAATGGTCTGCTCTTAGAGACAGGAGAGAAATTTGATTCAGTTTGCATATAAAGGCAAACTTCCACTTTCCGAAACAACATGCAAACCCAAACACAGCCATCCTTTGAGATGTGCAATTATTCACATTTTGCAGTGAGGTTTTCAAGCCAGGTGACACATACAAGAATGCATACATTAAAGTGTCCATACCAATGCATAGATTAGTGAAAATAGCATACAATAATGCATGCTATCTGGGGAAAATGCATATAAAAATTGGCATAAATTTGCACAAAAATGTGGACAAATTTTCACAAGAACCCGTAAAACATTATATATATCACAGCCTGGTGCAGAAATGTGGAGAAGTGAAGGCTGGCCAAATGAGAAGCCAAAAATTGGCACATTTGTCCACCATGGGTGCACATGGTCATATAAGCAAGCCACATTATCTGTCAGCTCCATTTCTCTATGAGAGCTGAATAACCAACAGGGTCAGAAACAGAGAGAGAGAGAGAATGTTATGCCTTTCTGGCCTTCTTCCACAAACTATTAATGGCAAAGGAGTTAGAACATCTTGGTATTTGAAGCCACCCTTGCAGTTATTCAATGTTGATTATTAAGCACCCTTTTGTGTGCTTTTTGATAGGTATTATTCATGACATAATATTATTATGCTAAGTATTAGAGTGGTACCATCAGATACGGTGAGAAGACCTGTAGTTTAGTGGTAGATGATCTGAGATCAGAATTATCTGCACCTTGAAATATTTTGATCTCAGTAACTCATATTGACAATTTAAATGAGGAAAAACGCATGCTTAAAATGATGTGATGGACCCAAACCAGTAAAAAAATGTTAAAAATCTGGATGTGTGTGTGTGTGTATATATATATATATATGTATGTATATATGCAACTCTCCTGTAGCTCTTCAGAAAATAATATGACAGGAGAATTAAAGAGTTTCCTTCTTCTGAAATGCATCACTGGATTTTAATTTTGGCAGCTAAAAATGTTTGATAGTGTTGGGGCTATTCTTTCACAGTCAATGAATAGAATGGTAATTCTAACACTTTCTAACTTCAGCAGTGAGTCAGTGAGTTGGAACTCTTCCTTGAGACTTTAAACAGCCTTTTTGCATTTGGTTCTAAAAATAGGCCGTGCTCCTAAGAGGAATGGAGGTGGAGGTGACATTTTTACCAATATGATAAATCTATTGTTACTCAGATTTCCACTGTATGTAGAAGTACAAGCAAAGGGAGGAGGGAATGCCCATGGAACTGACTACGCAAGTCATTTCACACTCACAAAGAAGGACCATGACTCATTGGTGAAGCGTCTGTTTTGCATGTGGAAGTTCAATCACTGGCAATTCCAGGTATAGCCAAGAGAAGTCCAGTCCTGGAGAGCTGCACCCAATCAATGTAGACAATACTCAGCTAGGAGGACCAATGGTCAGACTTGAGGCAGATTCCTATGTTCCAAAATGCCTAGCTAGTCTGTCAGCTCTATGAGTGAAAACCTCACCTCATAAGATAAAGCAGCTCTTCAGAGACCTTCCTCATAAATGATACCATTACCAAACTCTGTCCATCTGAGACAGGAGTAACCGACTTGATGCCCCTCTAGATACTGCTGAATCACAGTTGTTATCATCGCTGACCACTGATCATGTGGGCTGGGACTGATGAGAAGTGTCGTTCAGTAACATCTGAAGGGCACCATGTTGAACTCGTAAGAGATCTTGATAAAGATTCTCAGGCACCAGGGATAACGAAGAAGACATCATTTTGTACACAGATCACACACAAATTTTTCCACGCAATAATGTTGACATCTAAATTACTATGATCAAGGATTCAGTCCAGCAAAGCTGTGACTCTGAAAGTATGCAAACAATATTTTCATGTCCCTGTAAGAACTTTTTGGCTGAGACAGGTAGCTGGCATGGTTCTATGCCCACCTCACAGAAATTTTATTATTGTGGTTTCTGATAAAATCTTAAACAACATCCTAAAGCCAGCTGTGATGCTATAATTTAACTCATTTAATTTGGAAAAAAATAATAATATCCATTTTTCTCCAACTGATTGTTATAAATCCCAGTATTACTTCTTTAATGACAGAGCACTTTATTTATAGGATCGACTCATAACTGGGGTTTTGAACTGGGGGAGAGTCTCAATATTGTCAATGGGGCTTTCATATTAATTCAAGCAACAAGTGCTTGGGAAGTCATATTGTAAATAAACGGATCCCAACTTGAGTTTCATGCAAAAGCTTCTGCTGAAAGATCAAATCTCCCTATGCATACACTAAAATGATGGACGGAGCCTTCAAGTGATACTCAGTCCTTCCTGCACAGACGGTGCTGGAGTCAATTTGTTCAAAAGCAGTTAGTGTGTCACCTTTATCTGTGTGCTGCTTTGCTCTTTCAGCTTGACTTGCATCCTGACTATTATGTACAAGAGACATGAATTGACGTGCACCGGATATGAATATGCTAACATGAAAGATTAACTTTTCCACCACAACATTTTTATCCAGGGCAATAATCTGTCTGAAGACAGATACAACAAGGAGTATTTACTCTGCCAAGACCATATGGTTGGCTTTAGGGGACTAACAGCTTTGCGCCTTTCAGATTTGAAATACTGCCACAAAATTGTTTAGTGAAATTACATGGAACCAGGAGGGAGGTGGCTTGGGGGGGGGGAGAGAGAAAATCTGTACTCTTTTTGGAGTGGAAAAAGAGCTTGCTGTATTAGAACTTCTGCCAGTAAATGAAAACTAAAAGCTAGAATATTGCCCTTTCTTTTGAAGTTCTGTATTCATTCCTTTAATATATACAATGTAACAAACAAACAAACAAACAAATGGGATTACATCTGTTTACGTATGAAGCGCATGCTAGTCTAACAAGCCAGTGTTTTGTGTGTGTGCATTGCTAAAATGCTAAAATGAGGAGGGAGCAATTTCCATAAACACATTTGTCCATATTAACAAAGCTTTATATAAGGCAACACAAGTAAACCTCATCCTACATAATCAATCACAAGTCATGGCGCGTACACACTATTTGAATGGAAATGCCCAGTAACTTGGGGGGGGTGGCTCCTCACATATTTTATTGGGGGGTCAAAAAGATCTTGACCCCTAGGAGTTTGCTCCTATGACACATACAAATATTTTTAAACCAGAGAAAATTATATGAAAGAACAATGACTAAGCAAAATATATAATAAAATGGTCATCAATGAATAAGTTAATTTTGTGACCCACCCCACAAAAAGATGAGTATCACCATAAAGGGCAACATTAATTAACTGCAGGTCTGCCTTAGCCTGGCAACTGAAACTGATTGAGATGACACCAGGCATGTATCCTCAAGGAGAGCACTTGAAAGATGTGGGGACACCAATGAAAAGTTAGCCACCTCTCAATGTTAATTATTAAAGTGAGAGCCAATCCCCACTGAACATTTCAACCAAATTCACCTGCCTGTCTCCACTTTTTGTGGCTGATTTCTTTTCACCCCTTCATAAATGGTTTGGGTGGGACAAGGCCTAGTTTGGTTATTTTCTAGTTCAAAAACTGAGCCACAACTCAGCCACGTTGGAAAACTAAAAAGGATGAGTAAGGAGGACTGTGCTTGAATGACTGCCATGCAGATGTCGGTGCTTGAACAATGAATATCTTAAATCACCTAACCGGTCAGATTCATTTTAGTGCCTCTTTTATACTCTATTAGAGGGCCCTCAAATGCCCTTGTTACCACATGGCTGCAATCCGAAGCACTTGCAAGTAAGGACCATTGATTTTAGCGATACCTCCACATGATGAAGTGCATTTGTGACGGGAGTCAATGTCATTGCCATTTCACATGTCACCTTTGTTTGCTACTGATCCATTTGACTGAATCGGTCATGGTGATTGGAGACTAGTGGCTGAGGTTTCATAGAGGGTGTGATTGTCAGTTATAGGCTTTTCAGCAGTGCCATTTTTCTAGAAAAAGAGGTGCTGGAACTCATCATAAACACCTTCCTCTTTCTTTTAGAGCCTTCCTCTTTCTTTTAGAACCTCCTTTTCAGAGCCATTTACAAATTCCAAAGGGAAAAAAAGGGATAGATTCTTTGCCATTGGTTGTGTCATCTGGAAATAATGAAGTGATGCATGTGTGTAATTAGATGGTGCACCTAGATTTAAAGGGTAAAGGACCCCTGGACGGTTAAGTCCAGTCAAAAGCGACTATGGGGTTGCGGTGCTCATCTCGCTTTCAGACCAAGGGAGCTGGCATTTGTCTACAGACAGTTTTCCGGGTCATGTGGCCAGCATGACAAAACTGCTTCTGGCACAACGGAACACCATGATGGAAACCAGAGAGCATGGAAATGCCATTTATCTTCCCGCTGCAGTGGTACCTATTTATCTACTTGCACTGGCATGCTTTCGAACTGCTAAGTTGGCAGGAGCTGGGACAGAGTCACAGAGGCTCACCTCATCACAGGGATTCGAACCGCCAACCTTCCAATCAGCAAGCCCAAGAGGCTCAGTGGTTTAGACCACAGCACCACCTGCATCCTCTATACCTAGATGTACAGAATGAGGCATTACCCAAAACATAGGACACGGGCAAAAACAGGGAACTTTGTGCCTAGTAGTTTTCTCCACTTCAGTTTTAACTTTTAGCAATGAAATCTGTAAAGTAAGATTCTCACATAGGAGAATAGGTGGCTGAATTCTATCATGTCAGACTGCTGGTACATCTACCTCAGTGTTGCTTACACGGGCTGGTGGTGGCTCTCCAGACTTTCAGGCAAGAATCTCTCCCAGTCTTACTTGGAAATGTTTGGGAATGAACCTGGGCCCCTCAACCTGCAAACAGATGCTGTGCCCCTGAAGCTATGGCCCATATCCTGTTTCCCCTTCACTCACAACAGCCAGCGACATGGAGCAAATGTGGAAAAACACATAAAACACACCACAAGTTTCATTGCCGTTCATTACTTCCCGGCATTCCTAATTATGCTGCTCCTTTTATTTGGCTTCTCATATGATAGGCTGCAAAACCAATGCTGGAAAATATATATTGATGTGGCCTTCTGGTTGTTGGGGGGGGGGGGAGAGAGAGAGAGAGAGAGAGACTTCTTTCTCTCCCTGAGGAAGATGGATCAGCTCATGCAAAAGAGAAGCCATTTCAGATGCTATCACACCTACAGTAAAAAAATAAATAAAGCTATTTATGGGAACTTTTCGCTGAACCAGTAGTACATTTCTGGTAACAAAAGGCCAGGTGCAAGGCAGAAAATAAGAGATTATTCATGTGAAGATATCAAGGCCAGGACGAGGATGACCATCAGCCAACTGGAAGAAAACAGGCTTTATTTTGTCAGGTAAAGGTTGCAGTGTGTGAAAGCATGCAGCTGCGTAGGTAACCAACCCAAAAAACCTGGCCTGTGAACCACTTAGGAGGAACTCCAGATTCAAACGACTTGACCTGATATTTAAAGTACTGAATCCTTAATTTGCAACTTTGTTCCAGAGGTGAGCACATGGAGTTCAATCAACAGCTGTGCATTGGTAACTATAGCAATCCCACCCAAGTTGATGTAAACTTACAGCTTATTAATAGAATTTATATAAATCCAAATGTTGTTTTTCTTATAGGTTACATCTATCAATAACCTTAGACAAATATATCTTGGTTATTTCATTTATCAGGGGTTTTCTTCTTTCTTTAAAATGTTACTCACCCATACTTTGTCATATTTAATGCCTCTCCTTATTTTATAGACGTGTTCTCCTCCTACTTATTTTGAATGTTACTTAAAAGAGTCGCGGCATAAGATTTCATGGTCAGAAGCAGGGCATCTCCTCATTTTATTTGCAATCAATCATTTCAAACCGAGCACAAATCGAGCTTTGTGATCTGCTCATTTAGAAATAGTAAAGCATTTCAATGCTGGAGGAGACACTTGAGAGTCCCATGGGCTGCAAGAAGATCAAACCTATCCATTCTTAAAGAAATCAGCCCTGAGTGCTCACTGGAAGGACAGATCCTGAAGCTGAGGCTCCAATACTTTGGCCACCTCATGAGAAGAGAAGACTCCCTGGAAAAGACCCTGATGTTGGGAAAGATGGAGGGCACAAGGAGAAGGGGACGACAGAGGACGAGATGGTTGGACAGTGTTCTCAAAGCTACCAGCATGAGCTTGACCAAACTGCGGGAGGCAGTGGAAGACAGGAGTGCCTGGCATACTCTGGTCCAGGGGTTCACGAAGAGTCGGACATGACTAAACGACTAAACAACAACAACAAAGCATTTCAAAACTTTCAGTGCTTTGTGACTTGGATGCATATGTCGAGAACTATTGATACACTCTGACATCCAGGGACACTCAGAAGCAACATCATCCCCTAACTCCCTGCACTGTGGATGTTTGGGGCTACAAAACATCAGCACCAGCCAGTATGGCCAGTGATCAAGGATGAGGGGACCTGTGGTCAAAAACCTCTGAACAGGATCAGGTTGGAGATGGCCAGTGCATGCAGAATATTCATAGATCATCTCCAAGCAAGATGGCAACTTGGCCCAATCTAGGCCTCCAATAAATGAAGGAGTTCTATGATGTGATCACTAGGCATGGCAGAGGGTTAACCCATGTGATCCAATCTACCCATATGAATTCTTTCAGTGTGTGAACTCACCTTGTGTTTTCTGCAGCAAACCATTTGGTACAATGTATTGTTCCATTCTCTGTGAGGTTTAGTAAACACACACAGAGAGACGACAACAACTGGATATTTACTAGCACCATTTTATTACTTGCCATTAGACTAAATGAGGCTTCAGGAGAAGCTGCACACAAGCACACACACACACACAGCGGAAGGATTCAGACATAGGAATTAACTGTGATACTTTTCCTGATTATAATGCTAGTTCTTCTCTCCTGTTTTCCTAATGTTCCTTTCACACAGCAGTATGCATTGTGTTATAAAATTAGCTATGAAACATGCCTTGCTAAATTACATTCAGACCAGTGGGTGTGGTATAATATAGAAGCATAGAATCATGGAATTGTAGTGTTGGAAGGCTATGTTAGTGGCTATTTATTAGTAGGAATTTATTTGACTAAGCATTTTATTTAAATGCCAAGCACATAGTATTTTGTTCCCATTTCTAAAGCTCTACTCATAATAGGCAGAAAAGGTATTATGGACAGACAGTTCACCTGCTTGTTTTATCATACATTATTTCTCATAAGCAAAATCCTTATGGATAACCTTAAAGAACTCACAAATGATAAATCTGCAAACTGTCATTGTGTGAGAAGGTGCAATAAATCATCCTTCCCCAACAGCAGGGCTGGCTGAGGATGATGAGGTCTGTGGTCCAAAACATCTCAAGGGAACCAAGTTGTGACAAACACACATACCAGGGACACCTTTAGTTTTTAAAGAGGGCTACTTCATATGAGGAATTTAAGTTTTGACTATATGAGCATATATTCAAACGCAGGCCTCCTCGACTGGCAAAAAACAAGTCATGGTCACATTCACTGAGTTAAGCTGTCAAAATTCTCTACTAATCTATTCAATTCTAAAAATGGGAAGTCTCTATGTATGAGCATTCCTTATGTTGCAAAAGCATCAATGCCAGTGTGATCCATCAGCTGATATTACTTTAGAATAATCCTCTTCTGACATTTTCAGAAACTATCCAACTTTATAAAAACGTCAAGTGAAAGATAATTTTTTTCTTTACGGCAGATACAGATTGCTAGGAGTGTAAAATATCATTTACATCTCATCCAGTGTTGGGCATACTTTTAGCCTAGTAAGTGTTTTGCTTTCTCTCTCTCAAGAAACCTTAAAAAAAAGAAGAAGGATAAAACCTCACACATAACTATTAATGGAACTTTAAGATTATTTAAATCTTTTTAAGCCGTATCATCAAAAAATGCTGAAGTAACTTTTGCTGAGTGCCCTCAAAAGTCCTTCCTTTTGTCTTCATGTAAAATAGTCTGCTAGGAAAATTATTGTGCCACTTTAGTTTGCCCAACAAAACACTTTAACCTCTTAGTCCTCTTCAGGCATTCAAAGGAGCATGTGAAGCTGAAACTGGGTAAGGCGCATGGGCACTAGCCCAACCTTCCTGCAACATCCCTGAGCATGCTGGCACTGTTGTGTGTGGATTCTGGCTGCATTTAGTTGAAACCACTTGGGATCCTTCCTGTGGTCAGGAATCCTGTGCAATCTGGAGGAAGAAGAAGCAGGTTTAATGCAAAGGTGGATTCACCAATGTACTGGCCACATTGATCCATGCAACGGTCATCTCCAGGCTAGACTACTGTAATTTGCTCTACGCGGGGCTGCCCTTGAAGCTGTCCCAGAAACTCCAGAGGGTGCAGAATGGTGCAGCGAGGCTCCTCACGGGGTCTCTGCCATGGGAGCATATTCACCCAGTGCTTTTCAAGCTGCACTGGCTCCCGGTAGAGTACAGGGTCAGATTTAAGGTGCTGCTTTTGACCTTTAAAGCCCTTCACGGCCTAGGACCCTCGTACCTACGGGACCGCCTCTCCCGGTATGCCCCACGGAGAGCCTCAAGGTCCATAAATAGCAACACCCTAGTGGTCCCGGGCCCTAAGGAAGTTAGATTGGCTTCAACCAGAGCCAGGGCCTTTTCAACTCTGGCTCCGGCCTGGTGGAACGCTCTGCCTCATGAGACCAGGGCCCTGCAGGATCTGATTTCTTTCTGCAGGGCCTGTAAGACAGAGTTGTTCCGCCTGGCCTTTGGCTTGGAGCCAATTTGATTCTCTCCCTCTCTTTCTTTTTCCTTTCCTTCTCCTCCTGCGATGAGGCTACATTTTTATATTTTAATGTTTCAATATTTTAATGTTGTATTTTAATTTTGTTTTTAAGTTGTAATCATTCAACTTGTTTTTATTATTGCTTGTAAGCCGCTCTGAGCGCGGCCTTGGCTGGGGGGGCGGGGTATAAATAAAAATTATTATTATTATTATTATTATTATTATTATTATTACTGTAACTGGTGAGTGGGGGAGCATTTTGCAGGTTGTAGAACTGATCTTGTCTAAACCTCATTATATTTATCACAGTGAGAAAGATTACCTAGAATTTTGGGAAAGGATGTGGAACTGTGTGATGGAGGGTTGGGAACCTAGACTCATCTCTCTTTCCTAAATATCTTCGCAGAAGCTTACGAAAAGCATGGCCTATCACTCAACATTCAAAAAACCAAAGTGCTGCACCAACAAGCGCAAAACAACCCCTCTGCAGTGCCACAAATCCAACTCAGTGGTGTAACATTGGAAAATCTTGGTTATCTTTCCACAAGGGCAGACATTGATGCCAAAATCTATCATTGCCTGAGCTTTGCGATTGCAGTTTTCTCCCGACTGAAGGCAGAGTGTTTGAGGACTGAGAGATTCGCTGGGGAACCAAAATGTTTGTTTACAAAACTATTGTACTACCAACCTTACTGTATGCTTGTGAAATGTGGACCACTTATAAACGCCATCTCCAACTCCTTGAAAGATTCCATAAACGGTGTCTCCAAAATTTTTTACATATCACCTGGGAAGACAGGTAAACTAATACCAGTGTATTGGAAGAAGCAGAGAGCACCAGTGTCGAAGCAATGATTCTTCAACATCAACTTTGTTGGACTGGTCATGTTGTGCAGATGCTGATGATCATCTTCTAAAGCAACTACTCTATTCCAAATTTAAAAATAGTAAGCGTAATGCTGGTGGTCAACAAAAGAGGTTCAAAGACTCTTTCAAGGCAAATCTAAAAAAATGTAGTATAAACACCGACAACTGGGAAACAACGGCCTGCGAGTGCTCCAGTTGGAGAACAGTCTTTACCAAATGTGTCATAGGTTTTGAAGACACTCGAACTCAGAACAAAAGGGAGAAATGCGCTAAGAGGAAGGCACGCTTGGCAAACCCTCACCATGATCACCTCCTGCCCAGAAACCTATGTCCCCACTGTGGAAGGACGTGTGGATCCAGAATTGGCCTCCACAGTCACTTACAGACTCACTTTTAAAAATGTGTTTATGAAAGACAATCTTACTTGGCTACATGTGATCACCAAAGAAGATGAAGTAGCAGTAGTAGTAGTAGTAGTAATAGTAGTAGTAGCAGTAGAAGAAGAAGAATAGGATGTCCCTATTTTCATCAGATAAATGTTGGAGAGTATGTATAGGATTACCATTCATTTTATATATCCATCTACCACTTTAATTGGAAGGAATCACAAAGCAGTTTTACTTCAACAAGTTAAGAGACCCCACCTCTAGTCTAGTCCCGAACCTGCAGTCTGTCCTCAATCAAAACAATGGAAAGGTGTGAGAACTTTGCCAGTCAAACCTGCTCCTCCAATCTGATGTGCAGCAATCCACAGCAAGCACCATTTATAGCCTCTGAGAGACCATCCTCTCCCCCTCATTTGTGGAGTGGTAATATTTGCACTGATGGAACATTTGCATTCTTACCACTCACCCCCTGTTCGAACTCCACAGCTAGGTACTGTGCACCAAGCACCAACCATTTTTTTCCTTTAAAAAACCTCTTGACCTTTATTACTGCTTCAGGGAGCAGCTGGGCCAGATGGGATGATAAAGGTCAGTAAAATAGACTATTATGTATTTCTATTGCTTTCCAAAGCAACAGGGGAAGTAACAACAATCAGGTTTTAAGATTAATTTTGAATGAAATGCTTACAGGCAAACAGATATAATTGCATTACAAGATAGCTGGACATGTACTGTATGTCTTTGATGAGAATGGCTGGAGGAGAAAGAGCAATGCCGTTTATATTTAAATCAATTTGCGAAGTATAGACTGAATTCTTCTGGGCAGAATTATTGCTCCACATGCAAAGACAACTGGCAAACAATTAATGATTGTTTATAGCAGGTCAATCTGTATTTCAATTTTAAGTGAGAATGCATATATATATGCTGTCTATTGGATTCAGCCAGGGCCTGAGACAAAATGGGTCTATGTATCAGTCTATGTATTGAACAAATTGGGTCTTTGGGGTATCGGTCAAGGTGGATTAAGGTAGTCATGGATTGCTGCAGGTTGGGTTTGATGGTCCAGGCTAGGGGGTGCCAGGGACTGGGGCCATAAAGAAGGAATCAGGCTGAAAACCCTCTAAAATGGCTGAGACCCACCTCACTTCTGGGTTGTCCTTCCAGGAGAAGGTAGGAGCCTGATGCCACCTGACTCTCCTTCCCACCATATGCCTTCCCCAGCACTGCTATCCTACAGGAGTGCTGCCTCCATTCAGGAATCCAGGTTTTCAAGCCGGGAGTGTTTCTCAGTCTACCTAGACAAACCAGAGACTGAAACTGGGTTGTTTTGCATACAAAGCTTGTGCTCTACCACTGATCTGTGGTCCTTCCTTATAAGTCTCTTTTCTGAGTAACAGTGGATAGGATTGGATTGCCCCTTTAAATAGAAAATCAATATTCTTAAGAAATAACAAAAAATGCAAAGGGGGGAAAAATCTGTACAAAAATCTGCTACTAATCAATATATAAAGTACAGTGATACATACGCTTCAGGTTACATACGCTTCAGGTTACAGACTCCGCTAACCCAGAAATATTACCTTGGGTTAAGAAATTTGCTACAGGATGAGAACAGAAATCGTGCAGCGGTGGCGCAGCAGCAGGAGGCCCCATTAGCTAAAGTGGTGCTTCAGGTTAAGAACAGTTTCAGGTTAAGAACAGACCTCCAGAACGAATTAAGTTCTTAACCCAAGGTACCACTGTACTAAGCTATATACACATGGTCTGATGCAGCAAAGGGCAACTTTCTATGCAAGATAGCTTCCTGCTATTGTCTTCCTAACCACCATGCTGCTGTCTCTTCTCAGCAAGAGCAACCTGTATTCAAGGGTTTGCCTAGACACAGGTAGCTGCATGACTTACTGAGCTATGAGGCAAGGGGAGGCTTTCACTGCTGTAAATAATCTTTTTGGATGCATCATCTTTCCTATTAACCAATAGTATTAGAGTCAGGTTTGTGTAGCACTCCATTTTGGCATTTATCTACATCCAATTAACGGCTCCTGTTTATAAACTCTGCCTATGAATTTATAGTCCAGTCAGAGGATTTGCTGTGCCAGCAAATAAGTGCTTAGGCTGTCTATGTCAATGCCTTTGCCAGTGCAATGTCACACGTAAAAATGTTATTGCAGTCTTGCTCGGTCATTACTCTGCTGCTGCATGCAGATAACACTGGCAAAAGTACTGAAGACCAGCCGAGAGGTAGAAGATCAGAGAAGAAAAGAAGAATGTGTCTGTTATGCAGCAACATGTGCCGTATTTTTTGCCCTATAGGAATGAAGGGGAAATCTGTGTGCGTCCTATGGGGCGAATACAGGCTTTTGCTGTGCACCGACCCCTCTCGCTCTCCAGGCTTCAGGAAGCTATCAGCAAGCCTGGGGAGCCCGCAGGAGTTCCCGCAAGGCTCCCTAGGCTGTGGATAGCAGCCTGCCACCCGGCGCGCGGTGCGCCCTGAAGCAGAGCGCCCCGCGCGCCGGGCAGACATCCGCAGCCTGGGGAGCCCTGCAGGAGTTCCCGCAGGGCTCTCTAGGCTGCGGATAGCAGCCTGCTGTCCGGTGCGCAGGCGCCCTGAAGCAGAGTGCCCCTCGCACCGGGCAGACATCGGCCAGCCCCACAAGCTCGGGTGACAGCGGGGAGGCGCAGCGCCACCATCCCGCTATTCCCCGACCTGGTTTTTTTGGGGGGGAAATAAAGGGGAAAAAAATCCTTTATTTCCCCCCAAAAAAACTAGGTGCGTCCTATGGGATGGAGCGTCCTGTGGGACGAAAAATACGGTATTTCATCTTAATAAACATGGAAATCCTTTTGAGCCACAAGATACCTTTTACAACCACTCTAAAGTTGTGCTTCTGTATGAAGATGGTTGGGTTCTTGCTTGCTTGAAAATTGGCTAGAGTTCATGTACAATAATTTTTCCATAGTTTTATCTAATATGCTCATCCATGTTAATTTGACAGTTCATGCTGCTGGTTGATAAACTGTCATTGCTTTTTGGGAACTGCTACAAACCAAGTTAACAATCCATAGTAAAGCTATTTTATTTACGACTTTGTATGATACTTGCCATAAGATTCTGAATGTTAATCACACATCTATTATGGGGTCTATTGAGAGAGTTTGGAGCTTATCTCTTCTGTAACTGGAGGAGAAACACTTTCACAAAACAAAGTTTAGATCATCATTATTTCAACAAAATTATGACTGTTATACTTATTGGGAATAACAAGCTATGTAATTTATTTTGTATACCTACCCACCCCCAATTTTTCCTAACAGCTTTTCTAACTTGTATTGAAGGCTCTGCATTATTTAAGTGTTTATTTAAAAATCAATAAAGAAATGAACTTTATGGTGAACAATAAACTTTAAATGTGCTGATAACAGCTTTTAATATGGCACATAGTCAGGGTCATGTAGCACCCCCAAAACATGTGCTGAGTCATCAGACTTTATCACAGTGTTAGAGGGGGGATGATTAAGGACACTAAGATTACAATTTGATTTATGCAGATCTGCACACATTGCTATTCTCCTGGGCACATGCACATTAATAAAGAAACATAATTTATACCAAACAGAACAAACAGACTGCCAACAATTGGGAGCTTCATCAAATCAATTTATCAACTCCCCCAATACTATCATAAAAGAACAAAGATAGTGGTTTTCCTGTGCCAACTTTCCCCAAATCATTCTTTAATTACTTTCTACAGTCAACAATTTTGATGGACTCGGTGTACTTCACATTCTGAATGAAGGTCACAGAATGAATCATGATGAGCAATGAAGGTTACCAAATTTGCAGAAGTTTCTATACCAAAAATTTGCTTCAGCTGGGAACTTAGGGTTCATCTAAATCCAAGGTACACCCTTGCTGTAAACGTGATTTTTCAACCAAACAAAATTAACCATTTAACCCAACTTTAATCAATTCATTTAATATCTCATACAGAAACACTGGTTTCTCCCTTTTTTGGCGGGGAAGAGTGTCCTGCAAATAAAGAAATGGCTACATCCTTCCAACAACTACATCCTCTTAATCTCTGGTAGAATCAGTGGATTGCATTGACGTAATTAAGGACCCAATTTCATCCAATGGTCTTAATCTGGATAGAGCATGCTACATCTGTTCGTCTTTCCCAGGACACCATTTCTGTTGTGCAGAAAAAACACTGATTGCATCTTTCAGCAAATTTCAGAGGGCAGACGTGGTTTTGGTAGCGAGGAGACATTTCCTCTAATTCTTTTGTAAACCTAACCAGTTAAGGTCAATGCAGCTCACAACTATTTTTTTTAATGAAACACTAACTTTATTTTTCATTGAAGATTGCATGGCATTCCAAGAAAGAGTACTGTAGGCACTAGAGGAACTGAAGCAGAGCCAAATGGCTATATGCATCTCTTTTTGTGAGCTCTCTCAGTGGGATGGACAAGTGAGACATCAGTCTAAGATGGTGTGTTTCTGGTACATTGCCAGGCATCATTCCCTGTGTCTTCTCCCATGTGGCTGGGTTGACACAGAACAACAGCACCTGGCAGCAATTCTCAAGATGCAGCATGGGCACACAGGACAAAGGGACTATTTTAGAAATTATAGTTAGGGCAGATTTGAACCCCCCTCATTGCTGGCCTCTCATTCATTCAAAAAATTGCCAGGCAAACTATGGTCTCTTTGAAAGAGACAGGAAAATATTATGTTGAACCTAAAAACTACTTTCTTAACCATTGAGAGTATTCCCCCCCCCCATTTATGTTTGATTTCCAAAGGGGAAATATACATGGGACTCATTTTTTCACTGTGTCCTGTTACTAGCTACAATCTGCTAAGGTATGTATTTATCGGACTGTTTTTCAGTTCCTTGACCTAATGCTTATTTGAATCAGCATTCTACCTAAATACAATCACTTGCTATTACTGTGAATGCCAATATACATATTCATCAAGTGGTCACTAATCTCTGCATACCCTGAACACAATATTGGCAGACTCTTAAACAATGATTTCCCAGTTTGCACTTCTGAGCCTGGCATTATCCGTCACACAAGTTAGTTGGTAACATTAACTAATTAGTTAAATGGATGAATAAATCTCGAAAGCTGAAGCCAAATTATCTCATCCATTCCTAACTCACTGATTCAGCATCACCAAGCCAGAATAACATTTTTCTTTCTGACTTAAATAAATAAATAAATGTTCCAATTCATAAATTGGGATAATTAAAATTAACATTTGTGGTCATTTTTGATCCTGTTGAACAAATTGTACAGAAACAGCAGTTTGTGACTTACTGGTTTGTGGCATCTGTTTCTCGAGAAATGGAGCAATTGGTTATTCTAAATATCACACAGTGGAAACTCCAGGTTTATTATCAAGTGTACATGCAAAAAGAGAACTATGGCCAATTGCAACTTTCCTACTGGTGTCTCTATATGACACACTTTTGATGGCATACACACATTTATAATTTTATGTGTTTCATTTTGTAAGTGTACACTGAAGTGACCATGAGACTGCCTGCTCTGATTAACGTGGCATTAAAAACACTCATTAATAAGATGGAAGGAAGATAAAGTACCTATCAGAGAAGAATGGCTAACAAAAATGATGGACTATGCTGAAATGACGAAAATGACCGGGAAGATCAGACACCAGGAAGATAACAAATTTAATAAAAAATGGGGGAAATTTATAAGTTTCTTAAAAGAACACTGTAAACAATTAAAAACATTGGCAGAATTTTAAAAACATTTGCAATGTGACAGGAACTATGGTAAAAATTGATTTTTCAGGAAATATGGAGAACATTATATGATGCAGTCGGCAAAGAATAACTACGGAACCCATGGAGGGAGTCTGGGGATTCAGAGAATCCTATTGTATATGATTATGATTTACGCAAATGTCAAATGGAAAAATGAATAAAAAATATTCAAAAAAAAATAAACACTCATTAATGCTGAGGAGCAGTAGGTTTTGAATGTGGTGCTCTCCAGGGGTTGTTGGACTACAATGCCCATCATCCCTGATCATTGGCTATGTTGGATGGGAGCTGATGGAAGTTATAGTCTAACAACATCAGGAGGACGCTACAACCTCTGCTATAGAAGCAGCTCATTGTCAGTCCTTGCCATCAGCTTTCCCATAGCTTAATCGAGAAATCAATTTTTTGCATAAAGTGGCTAAGATGTATAGGGGAAGGGAATTGGGAATGAGATGGAAACAACTATCACAGCACCAATATTTGACCATGGGCTGTTAGTAGAAGAGACCTCAGGTACAGCTTTGTTGCATTTGAGGGTGGCCTGAGGCAAAAACCATCTGAAAGCACAGGTTAAGACAAGTTTTCATCTGACTTTTCTGAGGAACTTTTAGATCATGTTGCATAGTTTCTCACATATGTAGGTGCATGTATGTATGATTTTGAAGTACACTGATGTAAATGTTTATTCATTTTTTTATATGCATCTTTTGTGAACTGCTTAGAGGTCAGTTAAATTAAGTGGTGCTTTAGCTATATAGATAATAAATAAATAAATAAATAACTCATATATTGCCAGCCACCATGACCAGAATTCTTAATTGCTTAGAGTAGTGAACAAAACTTGCTCAGAAGAATTCAAAGGCCCAAGAAGCATTAAACTGGCATGTTCTGGCCTATTGGGATCAGGAGGCTTCCTTTGTGGCTAGTCTTCCTTGAACCCAAACAAGGTGATGATACCACAGCTGATTTCTCATTGGACTTAACTCAGGGCAATAGCTCAAAATCAGCTTCATGGTCAAGTCCTGACATGGAACTAAGTGTTCCTGTGCTGTAAATTGCTGTCTCTGCACCATGGCTAAGAGCCAAACTCTACACAGTCTTTTCACATAATATGTTGCTGAAACAAACCTAACATGGTGGGACAAAGGTCTGAGCCTCAGCTTCCCCCCTGACATTCTAGGTTTGAAAGTACTGCATTTTTAAAGGGGCATTCAAATATGAAGTAGTATAGTCCAGCAACAAGCAACAGACACATCTCATGAGGGTGTTGACCATGCATTATAACATCAGCCTACCAAGATGCATATCATGTTCTGTATAAGGTTGCCATGAAAATACAAATGAAGGCCGGCATAAAACGTAACTTCCATCTGAAGAGGAATGCATCAGTTTGTTCAGCAGTCTCTAGCCTTCCTCTGCTCCAACAGCCTTAGGAACATAAGAGGATATAGTTTTAAAGTCTTCCCTGCCTCCTCTACTTTCCATTCTGAGCACTTGTAGGTTGACCTATAAGACATTATTTTTGTACAGTAGCCAACTCTGTGAACTATTCACTTGGCATCAGGCTAGTCTACTTTTGTTAATTCACTATTGATCCAGATCTGTGGATTTTTTTAAGTGCTATGGATATATAGTTTATAACTTAGAAGTGGATTAACATGCCACTGGAATATTTGCTAGGTATTTTGTAATTTCAATTTACTGTCTAGAGCATCTTAGATAAAATGCTACTTAATTATTGCTTTTTTTGGTGGGGGGTATGGCTATGGCAGTTTAGTTTGGTAAGTATCCAAAAAAATCATGAGAACATGCATAAGAAGCTTTAAAAGCAAACAAAAACAAAACTTACCAATATTAAACCCAATCCCCAAATTCTATCATACACTCTAGTACTGGGTACCCAATGTGGTACAATCCAAATGTTGTTTGACTTTTATTCCAAAAGCTAGTTTTATGACAGAGCAATTGCTTTCATTAAGATGCTGCAGAAGGAAATCAACCCTGAGTGCTCACTGGAAGGACAGATCGTGAAGCTGAGGCTCCAATACTTTGGCTACCTCATGAGAAGAGAAGACTCCCTGGAAAAGACCTGGATGTTGGGAAAGATGGAGGGCACATGGAGAAGGGGACAATAGAGGACGAGATGGCTAGACAGTGTTCTCGAAGCTACCAGCATGAGTTTGACCAAACTTCAGGAGGCAGTGGAAGACAGGAGTGCCTGGCATGCTCTGGTCCATGGGGTCACGAAGAGTCAGAAACGACTAAACAACTAAACAACAACAAAGGTGGGAATGCTCTGTGCCAAACACTCCGTTGAAGAAACTTGGAGAAGGCAGTTGTGTCTGCCCTGGTTCAATAATCCCAGTCACTATTTGGGGGGTTAAGAATGGTTTGCCAGAGTGACTTTAGGTCAAAACATTACTTCCTCCATATGCCCATGGCCATGGACCAAGAAAACACTCTCTAGTTAGCACCCCCTAGGTTGGCAGAAAGATCATTTTTCTTTTACTCCTAAATTATGAGTAAAGTCTCTTTTTTGCCAGTAAAGCCAATTTTGGTACCTTAAGAGTTCTGATTCCCCACCAAAAGTTTGGTGCTACACAATATATTTAGCTTCCTCCTCCTTACCTTTCCTGCCCTGACCTGGCCACAGTGATCCATGAGACAGTCATCTCCAGGCTTGACTACTGTAATTCGCTCTACGCGGGACTGCCCTTGAAGCTGTCCCAAAAACTCCAGCGGGTGCAGAATGCTGCAGCGAGGCTCCTCACGGGGTCTCTGCCATGGGAGCATATTCACCCAGTGCTTTTCAAGCTGCACTAGCTCTCGGTGGAGTACAGGGTCAGATTTAAGGTGCTGCTTTTGACCTTTAAAGCCCTTCACGGCCTAGGACCCTCGTACCTACGGAACCGCCTCTCCCGGTATGCTCCACGGAGAGCCTCAAGGTCCATAAATAGCAACACCCTAGTGGTCCCGGGCCCTAAGGAAGTTAGATTAGCCTCAACCAGAGCCAGGGCCTTTTCAACTCTGGCTCCGGCCTGGTGGAACGCTCTGCGTCATGAGACCAGGGTCTTGCAGGATCTGATTTCTTTCCGCAGGGCCTGTAAGACAGAGTTGTTCCGCCTGGCCTTTGGCTTGGAGCCAATTTGATTCCCTCCCTCTCTTTATTTTTTCTTTTCCTTCTCCTGCGATGAGGCTACATTTTAATATTTTAATGTTTCAATATTTTAATGTTGTATTTTAATTTTGTTTTTAAGCTGTAATCATTCAACTTGTTTTTATTATTGCTTGTAAACCGCTCTGAGCCCGGCCTTCGCTGGGGAGGGTGGGATATAAATAAAAATTACTATTATTATTATTATTATTATTATTATTATTATTATTATTACTGTATAATTCTTTTGGGGGGGTTCATGTCATTTAAAAGAGCCCCATGCAGGCACTTCTGCATTCTTTTTTTCTGTGTTGCTTGATTCGCTGTTGTGGTTCCAAGTGATGTCTTTTAAATCCTACTAGCACTCTCATACTCCAGGAAACTTTGTCTACTAACTATCCAAGGAGGGGATGTTAAAAATAATAATAATAGAGAACATTTTCACAAACTGAATGCTGCCTTTTCCCTATGATCTCTCTCTCCCTCCCTTCCTTTATATGATTCTACCATCAATGTTCTGCTGTTTCAGTTGCAATTGTAAAAGTCATCCAACATATTCTGCACTGCACTTTCAAAACCAGTGGATTTCTCCCTCCATTGTCAGTTGAGGGATGCCTCTAAATAACAGTTGCTGAGAATCATAAGTGAGGAGAAGTTTGGTAGACATAGCTGTGGATAATGGCACTTTGGTGGGAAGGGGAGAGAGCTGTCTCTGCAATGCAGCAGGGTGAAGCAATCTCCTTCATATAGTCCCCCTTCTGCCTTAGTGGCAGAAATAGATAGTGGCAGGACCTGAACCTGAATGGATTGGCAAGAATTTTAAAAGGTCTGTTCCTAGAAGGTGGGGCACCATATGTATTATACCAGAACAGCGCATGGAAACCTTCCCACCAGAGCGGTACCTATTTATCTACTTGCACTTTGACATGCTTTTGAACTGCTAGGTTGGCAAGAGCTGGGACCCAACAATGGGAGCTCACACCATCACCGGGATTGGGGGAGATCTATTGCACTTCTGTCTTGCTTATGGATGTGAGTGCTACTTGGAACTGTC
Source organism: Podarcis filfolensis (assembly GCF_964270895.1). Lineage (NCBI taxonomy): Eukaryota > Metazoa > Chordata > Lepidosauria > Squamata > Lacertidae > Podarcis > Podarcis filfolensis. The sequence continues at coordinate 25,646,073 of NC_139604.1, read as the reverse complement.
CAAGGTTCTGACAGTTCTGAACTGATGCTGAAACCCCTGTTTAAGCTTGAACCAGCAGTGTCTGGAAAAGGACCTGAGTAAAGAAACATATACTGGTTGTCCCCCTTCCCCATTTCTCCAAGTCTTTGTATCTACTGCACCATATCTATTCTGCTCTGGAGTTCCTCCTCCCACTTCAATACTCGGTGGAAGCTTGCAACAGCAAGGGATCCAGAAGTACTGCCAAGCTACATACTGTTAGAATTCCTGCTCTGTGATTGCAGTCATGGGAATGGTGTCTTTCACATGACGGTATATGTTTTGACTCCACAGAGTGGGAAGTGACAGAGACAGGTTGTTTGTGTTACTGTGTTCCGTGAAGTGGGACTGTTGTCCTTTGTTCTCTCTCTTTGCTGTCTGATGCTAGAGAGAGAGGGAGCCATGTTGCAGTGCTCCATGTGTATTTATATGTAAATAAAGTAAATTAGCCAAAATGCTGAGTTGCTGGGGTTCTGTTACACAAACTGTGAACACTCTGTAGGTCCCTAAGCATGCTGATGTCTGTTGGCATCGGTTGCTGTGATGTTCGGGCAGAAGAAAGCTTTTGAAGCTCCCAAACGATCGACCAGGAGGGAGGGAACATGCCAGTCAGGCATGTGTCTCTACCAGGGTCCTACCCGAGTGTAGGACGAGCTCCTGACACATACCAACTCCTTCAGAGGGAGTGTAGCTCCTTCAAGAGCAGGCAATCTCCTATCCCTCCGCTAACAGCACCTCAGTCTTATCTGGATTGATCTTCAGTTTGCTGTCATCACATGGGTAGCTCAGTTGTTAGAACATGAGATTCTTAATCTCAAAGCCGTGGGTTCAAGCCCTACATTGGACGAAAGATTCCTGCATTGCAGAGGGTTGGATTAGATGACCCTTGGGGTCCTTTCCAACTCTACAATTCTACAGTTCTAACATCCAATTATTACTGAGGCAAGACAGCAGTTCAGCACATCCACTGCCGCACCTGCAGATGTAAAGGAGAAATAGAGATGTGTCATCAGCATATTGCTGACAATGTACTCCAAAACTCCGGATGACCTCACTCAGCAGTTTCATGTAGATGTTGAACAGTATATGGGATAAAATCAAACCCTGAGGAATCCCACATTTAACGCTCCATGGGGCCAAAGGGGAATCCTCAAGCATCACCCTCTGGAAATGATAATCCAAATAGGATTGGAACCACCACAAAGCAGTGTCACCCACCCCAAACTCGGGCAGCTGTTCCAGAAGGATACCATGGTCAATGGTATAGAAAGCTGCTGAGAGGTTGAAGAAAATTAACAGGGACACCTTTCCCTTGTCTCTCACCCAACAGAGAAGCACATTCATTTGGGAATGAATTTAAGTGGACTTACTCCCAAGTATGTTTTCATGGTATTACAGCAATGCAGTTTGTTTTGCTGTTCCCCACCTGCCCATGAACAGAAACAGATACCCATAGGATTCCCTCCTTCCCCACATCACACCTTCAGCCTGCCACAGGACATGATGTTCCAAAAAAAAAATAAAAAAAAAATTCAGAATTTCTGTTCAGCAGCAGCCATGGCTGGTGTGCCCCTATATGAAAATGAATAAAGCAGTCATCAGATGTTATGCATCAAGTTAAATTTGAAAAAGTGAGCACATTTATATGCTTTTCTTGTGGAGATCCTGGGTTGAATACCAGCCATTTGTAGTTCAAAAAGATCAAAGGGAAATAACTTCGAAAATGTTAGAAATATGTATTCCAATGGAACCTAAGATATTTCTGCTTGGCTGTACAAATAATGTTATGGTGGATAGTGATTTAGGAGGTGGTAATCAGTTTGATCACTGCAGCAAATATAATTATTGCAAAAAAAAATTGGGAAAAGTTAATCACACCTGCCACCACTGAATGAATTGGGGGGGGGAAATAGACTACGGTGATAATGATTAAACTAACCCACTATAGGTGAAGACAAGTAAACCAGCCCAACAAATTTGTGGGGAAATGGGTGGTGGTGGTATACTGGAATAGTAAATACCAGGACAATTTACAGCCAGATGTTGTTTTCAGATAATTGCAGAATTAATTTGTCACTTGCCATTTATTGTATTGCAATTTTGAAATACTGTAAAATGTTAAATGAAATAAAATAGCAAAAATAACAATAACAGTAATAATAATGACCAGGTAGCATGTGATGTGAAAAAGACCTTGGAAAGCCATTGCCAGTCAAAGGAAACAATACTGGGCTAGAAAGCCAAAAAAAGAATACATTTCACCTCAGTCAAAGCTGATACCTAGGCAAGACCTCATACTGATAAAATCAAGCTACACCCACTGCAACTAGCTGTTCAGTCTTGGCTCTAGATATGTACGCAGGAAAATAGAATGCATAGAGACTATTGTTTCCAGCTTCCAACACTTGTCTAAAAAGGGTAATAAAAGAGTGTTATTTATAGTCACACAGCAAAGTGATTTACCAAGACAGGATGCCATTTCACAAGCACTTCATCATCCTTTAGTCTCTCAAAAGAGGAACCATATTCAGCTTCCATTATCGTTTGCAAACACTCCGATTGTAATAAAAACTATTTAAACTCTGTTCACTCAAAAAGCCAAATATAACATGTGGCATTTAAAGCCTTAATAAGCATGACATTTTGCCTTCACATTGGCCGTGCTATGCACAAGGGAACCAGCTTTGGTTGAACTCTACTGCTTAGGCTTTCATTTTTTAATTAACATTTTGTTTTTCATTTTCACTTCACTTTTCCCAGTCTTTGGGAGAGGCTTTCTATGGCTAATTTACTTCCACCTATGAATTCTCATGGTCAGTAAATTAAAAAAGAAAACAGAAACCCACTGTAGCAAGGTTTATTAATTCTTGTCAGTAGATTGAAAAAAAATATTGGAATTTTTTTATCCCATTAAGATTATGCTTTCATTCAAGTTCCTCTGCTAATGCTATTATGGATTAATTTATATTGATGTGCTTATCTACAGCAAACACACATATGAGAGCAAAATCTGATCAGGTGTATTAATAAATAGGAAATGCATGTAATGAAGAACAATCAGACATGACTGTTCTGTGTATGAAACATGGCTCTCCACTGGAGACACCAAGGATAATGAAAGCATCATCTGCTAATCATCCATCTTTTTTTCCTTGTTGATAACAGGAAGTCAACTTGATCACTACCTGTGCAGTTAACTGAATATTAATATAGGAATAAACAGAGAATTTCACTGTAGTTTGAGGGCTAATTTCTAATCACCAGTGCTTTGTCTGTACACTACACAGCATCCTGCAATGAGCTGAGCATTGATAATATTGGTTTCTTTTCAGGGACAGATTCAGGAGTAAGTGCCTGGGGTCATGGGCTTGGGGTTATGGACTGGAAGACAACATGTCAGGAGTGCATGCAGGAGCCAGGCCCTGTGACTGGTAGGGCCTCGCAGGACTAGGGCCTTCCTGAGTTTGGCCTGGAAGGGCAAGGCAAGGCCACACAGGTGAGGCTTGACAAAAGACTTGTAGCACCTGGTGGCAAGGGCCAGGAGGGGTATATAAGACCAGCATTTCCCTCTGGCTCTTTGCCACAGCAACACGCTACCCACCTAGCTGTGCTTTGGCTTCCTGACTCCTGATTTCCTGACTCTTGGACCCTTGGCTTCCTGACTCCTGGTTTCCTGACTCTTGGACCCTTGGCTTCCTGACTCCTGGTTTCCTGACCCTTGGACCCTTGGCCTCCTGACTCCTGGTTTCCTGACCCTCGGACTCTTGGCTTCCTGACCCCTGGAATGCTGACCCTGGACTGATGATTCCTGCTTCCTGACCTCTACTCTGGTCCCGACGTACTGAGCCGGGACTCCAACTGCCGGACCGTGACACAACACAGTTTGTGATCCCCTGAGAAACTGGCAACATTGACCAGCATGGTCACCATTGCATGAACAATTTTGTTTGTGTTTTTTAATTTGAAGGGAATTATACACCATGAGTTCACATTCAGCAGAGGCTGTAGGTCTCCCTAGGTGTTCCTTGAAATGGGCAAGAATGGTGAAAGGGGTCAGAACTGTGGGGTTGCTCCTACCCCAACCTTTGTGACATTGGGGCATTACTTATGAAGGAGACTCCCCCACACAGTTCAGATTTAAGCACTTTATCTAATTCATTGCTCTCCATGGGACTGTACTGTGCCTAAATTCTCTGGATTACATCCCTAAACTCCTGTTCTTTATTGTCTCAATATTAGAACCTCAGGGCAGTGTTATTTCATTATACTCTCACAACAATTATGTGAGGAGGATTATCCCAAGAGTTAGTGACTGATTGGCTGATTGACTTTGTGGCTGATCAGGAATCTGGATTCATGTCTCTCTGGTTCATGTCAAACACACTTTCTACATTCTATTGCAGGGACAGGTAATGTGGGGGCAGGTACTGTTGGACTGTAACTCCTATTATTCCTAACCATTGGCTGTAATAGCTGGGGCTGGTGGGACAACCAAACATGTCTGGAGGGCGCCATGCATTATTGGTTCTTTGGAGAGGGGGAAAAGATTTGCAATTCACTATTTCTTTCAAAGTATATAACAAACATTCAACAGAGCTTATTCCCAAGCAGCGCAAATGTGGGAACATTTGATATTTTTGTGCTGTTGTTGCTGCTGTTTAGTCGTTTAGTCATGTCCAACTCTTCATGACCCCATGGACCAGAGCAAGCCGGGCACTTCTGTCTGCCACTGCCTCCCACAGTTTGGTCAAACTCATGATGGTAGCTTCGAGAACATTATCCAACCATCTCGTCCTCTGTCGTCCCCTTCTCCTTGTGCCCTCCATCTTTCCCAACATCAGGGTCTTTTCCAGGGAGTCTTCTCTTCTCATGAGGTGGCCAAAGTATTGGAGCCTCAGCTTCAGGATCTGTCCTTCCAGTGAGCACTCAGGGCTGATTTCCTTAAGTATGGACAGGTTTGATCTCCTTCAGTCCATGGGTCTCTCAAGAGTCTCCTCCACAGCACCATAATTCAAAAGCATCAATTCTTCGGCGATCAGCCTTCTTTATGGTCTAGCTCTCACTTCCATACATCACTACTAAGTGTGTTCAATTTTGGAATCCAGAAATAGCCATCAAACCCTGCTGGATCAGGCCAAAGTCCAGCATCCTGTTCTCACAGTGACCAATCGGATGACCGTGGGAACCCGCCAAGCAGAACCTGAGTGCAACAGTACTCTCCCAACTTGTGGTTCCCAGCAACTGCGATTCAGAGACATAGTATCCCCCCAAATGGAAGGAAACTGTTTCAGCGAACAAAAATTGCATGGAAGTAGGGGGTTTTTATAATAAAATGTGAACTCAACAACTGAGGCAAATATCATTAAATCATAGGCAGCTAATTCTGCAAAATATTGATGCCAAATACACATACACACACAAACATATATATATATATATATATATATATATATATATATATATATATATATATGCATATGGTTCATTAGTCAAGAGATATTTTCGTTAGTGTACACTAATCAAGCATATATAAAATAATTGAGTGAATATTTCTAATTACAAGCGCTACTTTAAATACATCAATTATAGAATTGTGAAAGTTTCATGATCATTTATCATGAAAAATGCTGTTTTCATTCCCAGGTACCTGATATTAATTTGACCATGCACATTGCATTCCTATGCACATTTAATTACAAATAAATCCAATTTGAGTTCAATGGGGCTCAGTTTAGGGCTGTGCCCTGGATTTGGCTCAGGCCCATTTGGAGGAACTGGGGTGTCAGCCAAGTTGGGCTAAGACTGCCACAGATCTCTGTGGGTCTGGTTGGATGGCTCATAGCAATCTGGAACTGTTAGAGGGTGGGGCATTAGATAGGAAGGAGAGGTTGGCATAGTGCATGAAAACCCTGTAATCACCAGCAGCATCTATCCAGGAGAATGTAGGAGCCTGACATCACTTGACTCTCCTTCCTGCTTAGAACCCGATTCATGAAGCAGGACCTCAAAGGATCTATGCCTCCAGGCAACAGCTGTTCAGTGGACGTATCAATCCTGCATAGTGAAGGATACTCCTTTACAAGGGGCTTCTCTGAATGAAGGCTACTTGTGAAGCAACACCCTACAGGATGAATACTACTACTACTAATTTGCTGCCCATCTAACTAGGTTGCCCCAGCCACTCTGGGTGGCTTCCAGCAAATTAAATCATCAACATTAAAACATCAAACATTAAAATTTTCCCTATGCCTCTGTGAAACAGCTGTGGGGTATAGAGTGCTCATTTTCAAGTGGCTTCCCTGTAGAGAAGTCACTTCTTAATAATAATAAAATAATAATAATAATAATAATAATAATAATAATAATAATAATAATAATTTATTTATACCCCGCCCATCTGGCTGGCATTCCCCAGCCACTCTGGGTGGCTTCCAAATGAATATTAAAAACAATACAGTGTCAGACATTAAAAAATTCCCTAAACAGGGCTGCCTTCAGTTGTCTTTTAAAAGTAAAATAGTTGTTTATTGCCTTGACATCTGCTGGGAGGGCGTTCCACAGGGCAGGCGCCACTACCAAGAAGGCCCTCTGCCTGGTTCCCTGTAACCTCACTTCTCACAGTGATGGAACCGCCAGAAGGTCCTCAGTGTCCGGGCTGGATGATGGGGGTGGAGACGCTCCTTCAGGTATACAGGACCGAGGCCGTTTAGGGCTTTAAAGGTCAGCACCAACACTTTGAATTGGGCTCGGAAACATACTGGGAGACAATGAAGATCTTTCAAGACCGGTGTTATATGGTCTCGGCGGCCACTCCCAGCCACCAGTCTAGCTGCTGCATTCTGGATTAATTGCAGTTTCCGAGTCACCTTCAAAGGTAGCCCCACGTAGAGTGCATTGCAGTAGTCCAAGCGGGAGATAACTAGAGCATGCACCACTCTGGCAAGAAGTCCTCTTGTTCTTGGTTGGGGCAGGAGAAGATGCAATGTCTCCTTCCCATGCCCTGTTACTGACTGTGTATTTAAGTAGTTGTTGTTGGGTGTGTTTTTTTACCAATTAAACATTAGCTCCTCCCTGGAAATAATTCAGGACTAGATCCAGGATGGAGCAGGTGGTCCCTGGATTGACCCTGGATGGGTTGGCCAAATTAGTTTCCCTGGGATCAGGGCCATGAGGTGAAATCAGCTGGGGCCTAGTTCCATTTAAATTGTATAGCTTATACCCTTATTGCTTCATTTGCAGTAGAACCTGTGGCCCTCTAGGTTTCATTGGACTTCAACGAGTTACAGTTCCCAGGATTCTTTTTCGACAATGGCGAGGCATCTTTCATGGTACAGTACACCACTCTACAGTGCAGCCACTGGGACAGCAGTGCAGAAGAATGTCTGTGGATATGCCATCCTAGGCATGCAGAATACTGCATATGGGAGGGCGAGGTGAGTGCCATTGTCTGGATATTAACATCAACTGCCTCTATTAACTCTGATGCAGGGTTTAATAATTTTTGTTGTTTCACTGTATATAGTTAGTTCACATTATTGTTGTTATTGTTACTATTAAAGGTAAAGGGACCCCTGACCATTAGGTTCAGTCGTGGCCGACTCTGGGGTTGCGGCGCTCATCTTGCTTTATTGGCCGAGGGAGCCGGCGTACAGCTTCCGAGTCATGTGGCCAGCATGACTAAGCCGCTTCTGGCGAACCAGAGCAGCACACAGATATGCCTTTTACCGTCCTGCCAGAGCGGTACCTATTTATCTACTTGCACTTTGACGTGCTTTCGAACTGCTAGGTTGGCAGGAGCAGGGACCGAGCAACGGGAGCTCACCCCATCTCAGGGATTTGAACCGCTGACCTTCTGATCGGCAAGTCCTAGGCTCTGTGGTTTAACCCACAGCGCCACCCGTGTCCCTGTCGTTACTATTATTTATCTCCATATTACCATCAAAACAACCTTGTTAGGTAGGCTACGTTGGGGGCTGGTGACTGGCCCAAGACTGTGAGCTTCATGGGCTGAGTGGGGCTTTGAACTCTGGTCTCCCTGGCTATAGGTGGGTTACAAAAAAATTAAATTGAAGTTTCTTTGAAAGGTGCTTCAGGTTTATAACATATTTCAACAGTAATGGACATGACAACATTCAACCGTATCATTTATTGGGGACTTTGCAAAGGCTTATTAGGAATCTTTTCTATTTTTTGTTCTCTCTCTCTCTTTCATTTTTCTGATTTTGTTTTCATAACAATAAAAGCATTAAAAAGTTTCAAAGTAAGAAATAAAAACTCCTACCTCCAAATACATACGCGCGGACACACAATCTCTAAATGTTTATAATCTAAACAATACTGGGGTTTGGTCCAATCCATATATCCTGGTAGAAGCATCATTTTATTGCTGTTTCTGTCTCTTCCCATCAAGAAACCTCACATTTATTTCCCTACAGGCTACATCTCAGAAGTTAGCTCTTCCCAAGCTCTAACTCAATATTTACCATGATTCTTTCAAACACTATGGTCCATTGACCCCACACCATGCTTGACTTAACAGCTTCCAACCCCCAGTCTTCATTACTGTAGGGGCTAAAGAAGGGAAGAGGGGAAATGAAGCTCGCTAGAGGGCTTTATCCTCTAGCTGCTGCCTCCAGTCTGCCGGCTGTTCCCAGACTGCATGATTGGGAACACCAGTGTGCTGTGAACTGTTAGCAGAACAGGAGAAATAATTAACCAGTCAAAAGCTTCTATGAATTGTCTACAGAGAAGGCTCTCACTGTGTCTCTGTTTGGTTAGGAATAGTGGCAGTGGCTCCTACCAAACAGCAGGTGAAATAACTTACACATTTTAAAACAGATCACCACCACCTTTATCATCAACACCATCAGAAAGCTGCACAAAAGGTTGTCCATAAAACAGAGATATGATTAATATAGAATTCTAACACTGAACAAGTCCAATAAATATTACAATAATTTGTATCTTCCAAGAAATAACTGCAAACATCTGCAACGAATCCCCCCCCCCTTTTCTATCCAAATCTAATACAAATCATATTTCATCAATATTTTTTATTCAAGAACTGCAACTCAGAATTCAGGAAAGTGTAAAATCCAGAGGATGACTGCATTCCAGTCCACAAATTAGTCCAGGAGGTAGAGATCAGGTCAGCTCATATTGGAATTCACAAAAAAATGAGCTCCTCAGGCATAGCTACTAGGCTGGCTTCCTCCTAATCAAAAGCCAGAGGTAGATCAGTACCTCATGCCAAAAGATTGAGGGCAGGTAATGTTTCTATCTACCTAGCCTAAGAGTAATCCTTTTTGAGGCAGGGGCAGTATGACTGACGCACACCTCAATTTTTAATACAGAAGATTTTAATTCAGGATATAGCATCTATAGCATTTGGCTATGGCATTGCAGAATGTTATTTAAAGCATCACCTAGGAAAACAGACTGGTGTACAGGCAGGAAGGGAAATTAAATATACCTTACCTACCAAACTCACCCTTTCTGCTGGACGTCAACACCTTTGGCTACTTGAAGAAAATGTATTTTTCATTTATAACTCAATCACAAGCTGCAAATCAAAAATAAAACTGCAAATCTAAGTGTGCTTACTTGAAATTTAACTCTTGTCAAAATCAGCAGAAATTACTTGAGGGTTTCTTTTTAAAAAAATGGGAAAGATGGGGAAAAGACAATTGCCAGTTGTCTAATAAATTCTGAATGATTGATTGATTGACTGACTGACTGATTGATTGATTAAAATACCATTGTTTCTCTTTCACTATTTCACTCAGCAATGTCATTTTCCAATATGCTTCATTTTATTTCCCCTCCCACCCTTTTCTTCTTCACTTAGTATTTAATGGCTGCTGAGAATGTTCAGTTGTCATTGGGCTGTTTGGGGGGCGTTTCCCCTGTAAAAGAATGAGATTTTAAGCTATTTTGTGCTTAGTTTTGAGTTGTAAGGCTATAAAAAAAGTTGAATTTGGGGTATGGTTAGAGGCTGCTCTGCACAGAAGGGGCAAAAGTTCACAGGGAGGTTAAAAGTACATAGGGGGGAGTTCTGCACAGGAGGATCAACAGTCTAATCTTGGATTCTGATTATTAAGGAGAAACTGAAACTCAGCGAGGAATCTACTCTCCTTCTGAATGACTAAGGATGGGAGCAGGATAGGAAATATTGCATATGAGTAAAGCTGGGTCGTTAGAGATTTGAAGAGGTATGCAAAAGGGCTGAAACACGTCAAAAGAGCTGAAACAGTGGGAAGTGTTGCAGAGCATCTTTGGGGCACCAAAGCAGAAAGGAGTGAGGAGCTGGCCACAAAGAGACAAAGAAGCTGAACTAAGAAAATCAGACTGATAAGAATTGGCTTGGTTAGAAAAAGACTCCATAAATAAGCAGTGGGATGTGTTTGCTTATTTTTACTTGCTCTTTTGAGTGACTACTCAAGCTTCAATATTAGGACTCTCCCTCCTAAAATCAATTTCTCAACAACTGTTCAACTCTGGCTTACTGACGCTCTAAAGAAATATGTAGCTTGGGAGAAACTTTAACTACCATTTTGATGCCCCATATCTAAGTGACATACCACTAGACCCAATGTAGGAAGGAGGTTGGACCATTTAGTCAAGAAGGTTAAAGGGCTGTTTAGCGGAGAGAGCCAGAAGAAGAAAATATATCCACTTGGTGGCAGTCATGAGAAGAAGCAGAGGTTTCTCTGTTTTACTTGCCTCCTTCTCATAGTGCAGGCTGCAGACAGTACAGTCACACATCCCTCTCAGCATTTTTCTCCTCTTCTGCTTCTGCAAACCTCTGCTCAGCTAGCCTTTATCTCCCTCTTGCATGTGGGTGGTCCCATTTGGGCTATATAAGCATTGATACTCATGTCCAAACATTGGGAATAGAAGGGAAAATAAAACACCCCATGTGGAGGCCAACAAAACAAGCTATTGTTGAAAAATATGGTGTAGAAGGAGCTGGAAAGTATGTTTTAAACATGGAGTCCAGATGCAGCTTGTAATGATTACTTTAACCTTTTAATTGTCAGTTGACTACATGTTTTAAATTCCAAATTGCTCCAGCTGACAATCTGTTCATTCTTACAATGCAGGTAAAACATTTCTTGCTATTCCGAGCGCCCACATACCTACTAGATTCTCCCTGGCTTTGCCTCCTCTGTTAGGCTGCACCCATGATCCACCCGATTCTGTCAAGCTGATTACTCCTGCTGGCCCACCCAGATGTCTTACTTGATTCCACCTTGTGGGAGGTAAGTATTTGAAAAGGGAAGAACTCTGCTTTTAAAAAGATAGAAGGAAAGGCACAAGCAAGTATCAGAAGACCAGAAAAGAGAAGGAAAGGAAACAAAAAATTGAGGTTGGCAGGAAAGAAACAACAGCAGCAAGGCATCCAGTATAATTGTTCAAACTCAGGACAAAAGGGAGAAACATGCCAAGAGGAAGGCATGCTTGGCAAACCCTCACCATGATCAACTCCTGCCTGGAAACCCGTGTCCTCACTGTGGAAGGACGTGTGGATCCAGAATTGGCCTCCACAGTCCCTTATGGACTCACTGTTAAGACCATGTTCATGGAAGACAATCTTACTCGGCTACGAGTGATTGCCAAAGAAGAAGAAGATAATCCTCATGGTCATCTCTTTCTAGCTGCTTCATGTATGCCCTTACATACCCCATAACATCCAGTAAAGGTGGGCGTCTTACTGTGCCAGGCAACTGGAATGCAAAGGAATATATCTCCATGAGATTAGATAGATGATAGATACAGCAACTCCTGAGTTTAGCTATGAGCAGTCATCTTCTGGAGTCCTCCTAAGGTCTGCAGTTCAAGACCAGCAGGGCTTCAGGCTTGTTTTGGTTAGCCTACATTGGGGTTGGCAAGGTTTACCTCACCTGGGCCGGTTCACTCCAGCAGAGATCCCTCTGTGAGCCAGATTGCGTGTGCGCTCACACCCACATGTGCACGATTTCTGGCGTCTCCGTTTGCGCAGATGTGATTTTCGGTGTCTGCGTCTGCACAGACACAATTTCTGGCGCCATGGAAGTGAGTCCCTGTGCCGCACTGCGCCAGTTTAGCACAGCGCATGGGGACTCGCTGAGTGGGCAGCACAGTTTGGGGGCAGTTTGGGGGCCAGCTAAACGGCCCCTGTGGGCCGTTTGTGGCCCACGGGCCCTAGGTTGCCTACCCCGGCTTACATCATCTACAGCAACTTTTCCCAACCTTGGGTTCCCAGATGATGTTGGACTACCATTTCCATCATTCCTGACTGCTGTCCCCTGCTGGCAATGGATGATAGGAGTTGTAGTCCCAAAACATGTAGGGATCCAAGGTTGGGAAAGGCTGGTGTACAGGATCATGAATTGCTGGTTTTGATCCTTTTGATATCAGAATCTTTGTTCCTGAAAAATGAAAGAAGGGGGGGGGGGAGAGAAACACAGCTTGACTCTCAGATCCCATGTTGAGTTTGCAATTCCAACTGCTTGAAAAATCATCTATTGACTTGTCAACTGAGCAAATTTGATCTGGAAGTCAGTGAAAAGGAGAGAGAAAGAAAGGGAGAGGGAAAAAATATGGAACCCCACAATGGCATTTTTACAGAGTCACTTTCCCTACTCTAAGCATGCTTTAATTTGTCAGTCAGAGTTTCAGTCATACATGGATATGGTTTCCCTGGAGACCAATCTTTCAAGCTGCAGTTCAAAACACCAACCAGACTAGAAGTGAAATTCAATTAAACAGCAAAAAAGAAAAAGAAAAAAAGATTGCTTTTTTAGCCTTATTCCGGTAAAGCCTTTGGGTACATAGATTTTTCTGGCTTCCTTCTTCCTTTCCTTAACTGCGAATTTCTTAATTTCCTGCTGCTTTCCTCATTTTTTGGTGTCCATGGCTGTGTGCAGGTTTTTCTCCCAGAAAACTAGAGGTTGTCAGATTGGGTGTTCATCATTTCCCCACAGAATCACCAATTATATTGCTTGCAATTTTCTTCAGTCCAGATGGAACTCTTAAGAATTAAAAATGGAAAGACTTTTTCACTGGTGAATTCAGAAGGAGAGCTTAGATTGTCAAAAGTGGGAAAGAGGTAAAAGATAGCTGAGGGGGGGGGAAATGATAGTATAATCTTCTACCACATGACTTCATCACTATTCTGTGCTGGCATTTATTTGTTAAACTTCTACCTCACCTTTCCATATATAATACCTTTCTATATAAAATCCCTAGAAACAACAAATTTTATTTTATTATTAATATTATTTATTAAATTTGTATACTACCCTTTATTCAAAGATCACAGGGCAGTTCTTGGCATAAACATACAATATGAAAACACAAAATACATAATAAAAACAAAAACAAACCAGTAACTTCCCTCCCACAAATACGTTTAAAAGAACATACCCTCCAATATTTCTCTGGTGAAAATAGGGACGTCCAATTCCATAATGATAATTTTACCATTTATACACCACACATCTTCCTGGGTTGACCCAGCCATTCTTGACAGCTTCCAACATATATAAAAGCATAATAAAACCTTAAACATTTTAAAACTTTCCTATACAGGATTCTCTTCAGACGGCTTGGGGGTTGGATAACTCCATACCCTCCAACGTTTCTCCAATGAAAATAGGGACATCCTAAGGAAAAGTGGGACATTCTGGGATCAAATCAGAAACCGGGATGACTTCTCTAAATAGGGATGTCCCTGGAAAATAGGGACACGTGGAGGGTCTGAAAGAACATAGAATGTCAGCCAGCCAAAAGCCTGTTTAAAGAGAAACGTTTTCACCTGGAATCTAAAGCTAAGTAATGAAGGTGTCAGGTAAGCCTGCCTGGAGGGTGCATTCAACAAATGGGCAGCCACCACAAAAAAAGGCCCAGTCTTATATTGCCACCCTCCGGATTCTCTCATGGAGAAAGCACCTCAGATGATAGCACAGTCATGCAACAGCAGCCAGTTAAAAACATGCTGAGATTAAGGCTATACACACACTGTGTATTTAAAGCATGTTTAAAGCACATAGCTCCCTCCCAAAAAATAATAATCATGGGAACTGTAGTTTGTTAATGGTGCTTGCTATTGTAGCCTTGTAGACAATAGTTCCAAGAACGCTTTGGGGCAGAGGTCGACAGCCTAAGGCCCATGGGCTGGAAGTGGCCCATGAGGGTCGCTTAACTGGCCCATGAGCCACCCCCAAACCGAGCCGCCCACTTGGTGAGTCCCCACACGCTGCACTAAACCTGTGCAGTGCGGCACAGGACTCTCTTCTGCAGCTCCAGAAATTGCTTCTGCACATGCCCAGATGCCGGAAATCGCTTCTGTGCAGGCATGGTTTTTGGCATCTGGACATGCGCAGAAGTGATTTCCGGCACCGTGAACATGTGCAGACGTGATTTCTGGCGTAGTGCTGCTCTGGCCCGGCCCACGGAAGATCTCCCCGGGAGTGATCCGGCCCATGCCCGGTAAGTCTTGCTGCCCCCTGCTTTGGGGAAAGCCGTTTGCTGTCAATGTATGGTGTGTGCATAGCCTTAGTTGCAGATTTTTTTAAAAAGGTCAAATGCAACTTTACAATCTTTCTTACCTGCTATTGCTTTTTATTCTCTTTGCCTGCAAAATCCATATTCTTAAGGCCATACCACACAAGTGTCACACTGTTTAGGTACCATCTGAGATGTCATCACTGAGACAGGGGTCTCCAAGTTGTCTCAGAAATGCAGTTTTTCCACATCTTCATGGGGTGTGGGTGGGGCTTTCAACACAGTCCTTTAGCACAAAACTTGAAGGATAGGAGAAAGACACTAGAAAATGAGACATGTTCTGCAGCACAGAGCTATGTGTTGATATCACGTTGTGAGTTGAGAAGACATGACATCGTCTTATGTATTAAGATAGTCTGTGATAGTCTGCTCTGGTTGATGGTGGCTGTCCATGGTCCTGTACGGACAATCATGCCAATATTGACCTTACAATTGTCATCATGTGTGGAGATCAGTGACGAACTGGAATTGGATAAGCTCAAGACGGGCTTGCTTTGAAGGGATCATGTGCTACTTCCTGCCTTTCTCTTACTACACGATAGATTTAGAATCTTTCACCACCCATCTTTGTAGCTTGACCTCCTCTTATACTCGCATTAGAAACTCCTGGGAGAGGGCTTTCTTTGTGGTTGCCCCTAACTTCTGGAACTCCCTCCCCACAGAAGCTTGCCTAGCATCTTCATTGTACAGGTTTTGCCATATGCTAAAGACACAACTCTTTAATCTGTGATAATTAAGGTACTTTCTTTTGTGAGAACCACAATTTATACTGCTTTGAATTTTTACTGCTCTGCTCTATTTTTGATAGCTTTACTTCTCTTATAATTATAATTGTTTTATCTAAATTTTATAACTGTATCCTGTTGTAACATTCCCTGGGACCTTATGGTGAAGGACAAGTAAGAAATTTATAGACTTTTCAGTAAATTTGTCTCTCAGTTAACATTCCCCATTTCTTGTGGGCTCCTCATCAGCCCTCATCCTTGCACAAGGTGATTTTTTCTCTCCACATATCGTTCTTTCATATTTCTTTTCTTTTTATATTTTTCATTAAAAAAAAATATTTCACAACACCTAAGACACTTTAGGTCCTTTGAGAACCATTTAATGATTATTATAATCAGGCACTTAATGGTTCACATTCATCCAGGGCTGAATCAAAACTACTCACATAATTTTGTGTGGGAGGAAGGTGTTAGAGTGCCGCCTCTTTTCAGGTTTTTTGAACATATTTGGTACTAATGTTTTTCAAGTATTAAGGAATGGTTTTAAAAGGTTAGGGTTGGGGGGGGGGTTATCAGAGTCTACCAAGCTCTGTTCTTTTAATCCCTGAATGGAATGGAAAGGAACAATGGCGAAGAAATTCAGCTACATTAATTTGCATTGCCTGAAACAGTCTGCAAACCAAAAGAGACCTATCTTTCAAAATGTACACTTTTCCAAACGTTGCAATTTGGGGAAAAAGATGATTCTCCAGACAGAACATGTATAGAAAGATGCATTTATTGGGAGAAAGTGTATGGAAAAACGTGTGTGTGTGCATGCGTGTGTGTGTGTGTGAAAACAATGTAGAAAATGTGTTATATTAACTGCCTACAAAATGTTCATATGAGAAGAAAATTCACAAAAACAACAATTTTTTGTGAGAACTTTTTTAAATAAATAAATACATAAATAATCCCAAACAAATATGGAAAGTTGGCAAAATAACTTGAGGTTGGTAAAATGAGAAATGAGAGGCACCACCACTGACAGATCTGTCCATGCCGTGTAATTCTACTCAATATTGATCCAGAGCAGAACTCCAATGTGTAGTTAGCAGAGTAAAAACTTAAACACGTTGCAGGATTCCCCCAAAATAGACCAGAGGTAATTATATTTCATCCAGCAGCACTTTACTGCTACTGAAGGCAAATGAGCAAAATGGTCACAAATCAAATACATTCAGGATTGGCACTGTCCATAAGAAGTCCAGTTGTGCATCGAAGTCCCCAAGACACCCCCCCAAAGAAAAACACAATTGACACTTAATTTTTGTTTAAAGTTTTTGGCATAATTTTGGCCACAACTTTATTCAAATTACAGCAATGTGAGTGGTTGCTTAGGCATTGGTAGCACTAACTGACCCCGCATGGGGACAGCTCTGACATTCGCCCACCCCGCAAAGTCAGCAAGGGTAAGTCACCTGGGGAGAGAGACGGGACTGGGAACCATGCCTCACCTCTCCCCAGAATACTCCCAGGGGCTTGCGTGGCCCTAGCCCCTTGCCAGGGGGTTTCGGACAAAAGCATGGGGAGCCCCTGGGTTCCTTTAACGGAAAACCCTTGAAGCAGCAGCAGCAGCATTTTGGAGGGGCAGGCACAGCCGAATCCACACCCCTCCACCAGCAGCAGCATTTTGGAGGGGCAGGCACAGCCGAATCCATACCCCTCCACCAACCAATTCCAAGACCAATGCCTAACCACAAACCTTACAAGTTGTGACGATTTGCTACGCAGTAGGCAAAAAACCAAGTGGCACACACTAATCAGCCAAATGGACAAAATTCCTACTGGGCCCCTGCCCCAAAGCAGACGACCCCATGACAGGCATAGCAAGGTCAAGCAAACAGCCTAAAATTAGGGAAGGGAGGGCGGGTGATCCAAAGTAAGCAGCAAAAGAGGAAGCTCGTCGCTGCGAGCTTTGTATTTAACAAATAGGGCTGTCAATCAACAAATGGCAACATCTAGATTTCCCCAGTAACAGCCCGCCCCTGCTTAAAGGATGGCCAAACCATTTGCCTGGTAACAGTGAGGTGTCTTGTCAGCCCCGCC
Organism: Podarcis filfolensis; assembly: GCF_964270895.1. Lineage (NCBI taxonomy): Eukaryota > Metazoa > Chordata > Lepidosauria > Squamata > Lacertidae > Podarcis > Podarcis filfolensis. The sequence goes on along the minus strand of NC_139604.1, from coordinate 25,628,695 downwards.
CGCAACCCGTGCTCTCCATGAGGGAGAGCACACTTTGCAGCAGACTTAACTTAAATTTACAATAAGGTATAATAAAACTAAAGCTTAACACTAAGCTATCTGAAGAAGTGTGCATGCACACGAAAGCTCACACCAATAACAAACTTAGTTGGTCTCTAAGGTGCTACTGGAAGGAATTTCTTTATTTCCTTAACACTAAGCATACTATGTACAGAACACCACATCAGAAGGAAGAGAGAGAAACCTAGGCTCCTTCTGGCTTCACTATTATAGTCAGCATGACCTTGACCAGAAGAGATAACAGGACCAGTTTAAACCAGCTGTACTCAGCTTCTCTGAACGAATAACCCAAATATCATGAACCTTCTGCTTGTGTCTTTCACACAAAGAAGCTTCCAGAACCCTCTTGAATTAATTAGAATAGGAAAGCTCTCTACGCATCAGAGCAATACTTTCTGTACCAAGAAATGCAAACTGACAGTTCATCCCTGCAGAAGTAGTGCCCCGGTGAAATTTTGTTCCTTCCCTGTATTGGGTGAGACACATTTGCCACACCCTCCTCCACTGCAAGAAGAGGAGAGATGGGGAGGGGGCAGGGGAGAAGTGGGGATCAGGCTATTTAAGCCAACTCCACATTGCACTCTCCCCTCTTTTCACTGAGACACCAACAGTCCCACTTCCCCTCCAGTGTGGGCTCTGTGGGTTGCCTTCTTTGAGGGGACTGAGTAGGAATTCTTTGGGGAAAGGCTAATTGGCCCATGTCACATCTTTTTCACCCACTTCATAGTTGGGTGTCATCTGTGTGACTAGAGTAGTACAGTGGTACCTCAGGTTACATACGCTTCAGGTTACAGACTCCGCTAACCCAGAAATAGTGCTTCAGGTTAAGAGCTTTGCTTCAGGATGAGAACAGAAATCATGCTCCGGCAGCGCGGCAGCAGCAGGAGGCCCCATTAGCTTAAGTGGTGCTTCAGGTTAAGAACAGTTTCAGGTTAAGAACAGACCTCCGGAACAAATTAAGTACTTAACCCGAGGTACCACTGTATTTGGTTCAAATGTGGTTAATTGGCATTTGGTCTAGGCAGATGAGTGGATTTTGGAAAAAGTCTGACTAATATTGGAGCCAGAGTGGTGTTTGGGCACATCTGGCACATTGGGGTGACTGGGCCATGGTGCACATATCAGGTGCATATACCCAAAGAGCACACAGTGAGGGGGTAAGGATTTCCTAAGGCCTTGCTGTGTGATCACACTGTGCTGCTGGCAGCTGGCTTAGCAGACGCGAGAGTTGAAATCCTCCCATCACTCTTCTCTCACAACCTGGACCGCATAGGTTTAGATTAATTTGGTTGAATTATGTCATAAGACAAAGGTTCTTAAGAGCAGAAGCAATAAGGCAGTGAGGCCTACAAGGCCTACTCAATCATTTCAAGCCTGCTAGCTGTAACTCTTAGCAGTAAACTGCCAAGTCACTGTGACTCGTGACTCATCTTGGGTTCCCCATAAAAAGTAGCCATTTTCTCTCAGGGCCTCAGTCTGTAATACAGTCATACCTCGGGTTGAATGTGCTTCAGATTGAGTGTTTTCAAGTTATGCTCTGCAGCAACCCAGAAGTAACAGAGCACGTTACTTCCGGGTTTTGCCACTCGTGCATGTGCAGACGTTCAAAATGACGTCACACGCATGCGTGGAAGCGACAAAACATGACCTGCGCACACGCAGACGTGCAGTCACATCTTACGTTCTATTCAGGATGCGAACGGGGCTCCGGAACAGATGCCGTTCGCATCCAGAGGTACCACTGTATAGAACCTCTCTCTGTGCAGTCAGTGTCTGTGTGTCTCAGCCAGTGTGTGTATCTGTATTGTTGTTGCTATGTAAATCTATTGCAGACAGAGTGACTCCAGGACTCCAGTTAATCAGTAACCAAGATCTGTGCCTCTCTGAAGAATCAGATAGCTGCTATGAGCACTCTGTGTAGGCTCTTTAACTGTGCTGCTTCTGAACAGGTTTATTTTCTTCAGTAAACTTTTACTCTGTTTATGAAGAAGACTCTGCTTGATTAATTTACCACGACACGACAAATTATTCTCATTGCAGATTCTGTAGTTGTTATATTTTAATAAATATTACCTGTTACCCAACTTTCTTGTCTCAAGTCTTCTTGGATGTGTCGGAAATGGTTTCTTAACTTTTAAAAGGATGTTACAGTACTTTTAAAAATCCCACCTATGCTAACCTGGATTCTAAATAGGCTATGGAGGATTTTGATTCCACATTTTACTATGTTATGGTTCATTTTTTAAAAAAAATATATATTCAAAAAACCAAACGAAACAGGGATTTACCTTTTTCATGATTCATATTACATTTGAGCTGAGGGTAAAATGGGTGATATAATGAAGCAATTATCACTGCATCTTTTCTAATTGGGTCCCTTGACTTTGCATTAGTGGAGAATCAGGCTTTGTAGCAGAGAGCTCTGTGTGGATTAGTGTGCAGAAAGAGCATGTTTAGAATGTGATGCCCTATCTTTAAGGAAACGCAGGCCTGCACCGTAAATTGACAAGCCAAATTTGGTAGAAGGATGTTTGAAATCTGTATTCATTTCAAGAACCCAGGTATTAGAGGATGTCAAAACCCTAGCAGGAAGCCCTAAGCAAGACCAGATGATCAATACCAGAGAGGATGGGAGAGCGAGAGAGAACAAGAGCGACTTTTTTTGAAAGCACTGAAATATCTTTTTGGAACATCTTTTGTAGAACTGTTATACTTTTATAGGGAGAAAGAAGCAGAAGATCCAATGTGATCCAAACAAGGGATCCAGAGTCTTCCATACTCATAAAAGTGGGGTTTTCAGGTCTTCCTTCTGGCAGCAACATCCCTTCCTCTAAAGAGTTGTGTGTCATCTGTAACAGTACCCTATAAATTGTACTTTGTGATTCTCGAATGAAGGGAAGTATACAAATTTAATTATCATAAATTTAAAAGTGATGAGTGATAACCAGGGCTGTTAGCTGTGTTGGGATTCTGCAAAAGGAGACTCAGAACCCTACAGAAGCCTTTCTAATTGGGCTGTGGATATGAAATTGTGACCTGTGTTCTTGACGATCAATAAAGACTACTCATTCGTTCCATGTATGGCACTATGTCTGAATTGAAATAATAATGAAAGAGGATCCAATCATGTGCTGGGTGACAGTACCCTTCATGAGCTATATGCAAGAAGAAGTCTTCATCTTATTACTGAAGAGTAGAACTGCACTCATGGCTGAGCCCTTGCTATTACATGGTTTCTCCTGGACCATGTGCATGTATTAGTTGTGGACATTGGGAGACAAAAGCCTATGCACATGGATTTCTATGTGTATAGACTTCCCAGGGAATTGGAATGAGGAGCTGATCAGACAAGGTTCCAGCTCCCAGGAAAGGTCTCCCTCTCATCTGCTGCAGATGAGAGGGAGACCTTTGACTTGGTTTGCATTTTAATTCACACTTCTTGAACAAATACATAAGCTGCTGTACAACTATCCGTCATTCTGTGCACTTCTCCAAATTTGCTACATTCTCCAACTGAAAAAGTATACTAAAATGGGGAAAATGTGCATAAAAATGCATGTATTTGTGAAAATAACTTTAAAAATGCATTATATTAGTGGAAACAGCTTGCAGAGCTCTACCTTAGGAAAAATTCCATACAAAAAAAATTATATCTATTAGGAGAAATGTGCACTGAAATACTGGCATTTTTTTGTGATCTGTGTGTTCATGTGTGTTTAAATACACACTGGCATGGAAATGTGGAGAATGGAACTTATGACTGGAAAAATGTGAAACAGAGTCATCCAAAAGTGGCAGATTCACCCATCACTGCTATGTGTATAGGCTCCCGCCCCTACCTGCAAACATCCACATCCAACTTGTGAATATCAGAAGTGGGGCTGGGAGAAGGCACACCACCTTGGGGGGTGGACTCCTTTTGCAGAAATTACAAAATGGATGTGCATAAAGCACAAACATTGCTCCTGCAAATTAGTCCTTGGTGGAAAGAACTAAATTTTGTATTCATGTTATTCAAATATTAAACAACAGAAAGAACGAAATTCCTGCAGTGCACTAAATAATGCTTTGTACTTTTAATGGGCAACTTACTGAACGGGAACCAACTGCCAAAGGTAATGTTTGTTAACATACATACAGTACACACTCGACATATTCAGAAACACTTTCAGGACTGGCTTGGGACTTTTGTGAGGCCCTCTGGAAAGAGACTTGAGTGGCCCAAAAAAGGAAGAAAATACATCATTTTCCTTCTTCACTGACAGCGCTCACCTCTTGCATGTCTATGACCACTGTTTTCCCGTGCTAGCAAGGCTTTACCCTCAATGTAGTGGTTGCCATATTGGTCTCATAGAGTTGTAGGGTGGAAGGAATGTTTGGTCTCAGGGTGAAAGCAGGGTCCTTGTTTACTGAGATATGCTCAGGGCTTGCTTGAAGACTTCCACATGGCATCTGGTTAGCCAACATGGGAACAGGACGTAGAGGCAGTTTTAGGGTAGTGTGACCAGTCTGGCCACACTGCAGGTGACTGTAACAGTGCTGTCAAACAGAGTGTGAGCGGTAGGGCGTTGCTGAAATTTGAGAGCCCAAAGTGCAGGAAGCTGGACAATACAGATCTTTGGATTGATCCATCAGGCAGATTCCACTTTTGTTGTAATAATAATAATAATAATAATAATAATAATAATAATAATAAATTATTTACACCCTACCCATCTAGCTGGGTTTTCCTAGCCACTCTGGGCGGCTCCCAACAGAATATAAAAAACACGATAAAACATCAAACATTAAAAACTTTCCTAAAGAGGGTTGCCTTCAGATGCCTTCTAAAAGCCAGATAGTTGTTTATTTCCTTGACATCTGATGGGAGGGCGCTACACAGAGCGGGCACCACAACCGAGAAGGTCCTCTGCCTTCTTGCCTATGTTCTTATCTCACAGCTCTCTTGTTCCCAAGACCTGGGGGTGTGGTCAGGGACTTCATAGTTTCCTAGAGTCTTACAAATAACCTCCTAGAGCATTTGCACACCTATCTCCTAGTGGTGCTTGATGCACATCAAGGACATGGAAGAAAGGAAGAAAGGAAGAAAGACTTTCTTTAAGCAATTTTGTGTCATTTGCATACCTAGTTGACAAAAGATTTTTCCCTCTTCTTGAAAATGCAAATTTTGTCATGAAACGCAAACATCAGAAAGAAAAAACCCAGCTCAGCTCTTGAAGAGACACAAAATACATATTTAGGGTCATTAAACCACTCTGTATCACTTTGCTACTCAGTGCATTATTGCAAGGAGAGAGAAGGGGGAAAACATGTTATGCTACAATCAATCAGAAGTGACTACAATATTTGCATTCATAAACATTGTTTTGTAGATAGAGGTATGAGCAGCTATCTTTATATCTTGTCTGATTAAGAATCCCAAGCCTTGTGTACTCCGACGCAGAATGTAAGGATGCTCATTACAAGATCTCAATTTAGAATTTTGTATCAGTTTGGAAACAGGTAAAAGATAATTAGCTGAGGTAATAGTTTATTGTTGGATCTATCTTAACAACATTGGCCACAATACAGCACCAGCCTATTTAAAACACATTTATTTCAGTGAGATTTTGACCACAATCCTATACTCACTTACACGAGAGTAATTCACGCTGATGGAACTTACTTCTGCATAGACATGCATAGGGGTCTCAGTGAGCCTAAGAGAGGATGAGTGCATTAGATTGTGAACACTATATGTATTAGCATCTACTATGTTTCGATTATCTCCAACAGATACTGAGGAACAATCTCTCCCCACCAACTTTCACCCTTAAGCTACATCCAGGATGGACAAAGTTGATATGTGATATGCATTAATGGCTAAATAAATCCAATGGCATCTATTAGCAAGTGAGGGAATTAAAAACCTAATAAGCTGGCCATTCTACAAGAAGAATAGGGCTTATTAATCTTGTAGTGTGTAGCAGATAATGGTAATAACTTTGTCTGACTCTGACTCTTATTGTAAATTATGAAGGCTGCAGCCAAGTGAGGCTCAGTAATTTATCCTCAGTCACTCTCAGACTGGCCCCACCATCAGTGTCATGAGCAGAATCAATCTTGCCCAGGTCTATCTAAAACAGAGAAATCACTTCCATCTTCTGAGCCCTTCCTTCTCATCACTCCCTTCATAGCAAATGTAACCCTTCCTCAACAGCAAAGATGTCTCGGAAGATTTGCCCTCATAAAAGCCATAAGATGGTGACAAAAAGCCTGGAGATTAGGAGATGAAACACAGATGAAATTGGCAAGGGATATGGAAGAAATTCAACTCAGGTTGCATTTAAAGGTGAATCTACCTAATTCGTAAATTGTTTAAAAACCATATTGTCAGGAAAGCACTGTTTAATGTGTGGATAAGATATAAAGATTTGCTTGAGAACAAAACCCCAAGGTGGTTGTCACCAATGGAAGCTAAGGCTCTGAAAAAACTCAATATGGAGGCAAATTGGCCGAAGTATTGGGAAATTCTGGAACAAGAAGGAGATAGATTAAAACTGCAGAGCTTTGATAAATTAAAAAACAAAGTACGAGACTGGCTTCACTATTATCAAATAAGGGAGATATATAATTTGGACAAAAAATTTGGTTTCCAGGTGGAAAAATCAAAATTGGAAACAGAATTGTTAGAACCTAAAACTAAGAACCTGTCAAGAATGTATAACTTGCTGTTGAAATGGAATACACAGGATGAAACGGTTAAATCTGTTATGATTAAATGGGCACAGAATGTTGGACATAACATTATGTTTGCTGACTGGGAACAGTTATGGACCACAGGTATGAAGTTTACAGCATGTACTGCCTTAAGAGAGAATATTATGAAAATGATTTACAGGTGGTACATGACTCCAGTCAAGCTTGCAAAAAATTATCACCTGCCCGATAATAAATGTTGGAAATGTAAAGAATGTGAAGGTACCTTTTTTCACCTTTGGTGGACATGCCCAAAGATTAAGACCTTCTGGGAGATGATTTATAATGAAATGAAAAAGGTATTTAAATATACCTTCCAGAAGAAACCAGAGGCCTTTCTCTTGGGCATGGTCGGCCAGCTGGTGTTAAAGGAGGATAGAACTTTCTTTATGTATGCTACGACAGCAGCAAGAATACTTATCGCAAAGTACTGGAAAACACAAGATCTACCCACCCAGGAAGAATGGCAGATGAAGGTGATGGACTACATGGAACTGGCTGAGATGACTGGCAGAATCCGAGACCAAGGAGAAGAGTCGGTGGAAGAAGAGTGGAAGAAATTTAAAGTCTATCTACAGAAATATTGTAAAATTAAGGAATGTTAGAAAGATGTTGGAATTAAACTATGTGGTTTTAGCAGAAAAGATATAAAGGATTCAGTAAAGAGGAATTGATAATAGGTGAAAATGTAAAATTACAATATATTAAGATAAAATATTAAGATAAAAGCAAAAAGGGTAAGGATTTGCTGAAACAACTACTGAACTAGAATACAAAAAAGGGAGGTGAGAGGAGGTCAGGGAAATAAGTAAATGAAAGATAAGAGATGGAAAGACTGATTTGTTTTTAACTGTTTTTATTTTTCTGTATTTTGTATTTTTTGTTCTTTTTCTTATTTTTTTCTTTTCTTTTTTCTATTTTTGTAATTTCTTTGAAACTTTAATAAATATTCAAAAAAAGAGAGAAAAGAATCTACCTAATTCATGTAGTTAAAGCTATGGTTTTCCCAGTAGTGATGTATGGAAGTGAGAGCTGGACCATAAAGAAGGCTGATCGCCGAAGAATTGAAGCTTTTGAATTATGGCGCTGGAGGAGACTCTTGAGAGTCCCATGGACTGCAAGAAGATCAAACCTCTCCATTCTTAAGGAAATCAGCCCTGAGTGCTCACTGGAAGGACAGATCCTGAAGCTGAGGCTCCAATACCTTGGCCACCTCATGAGAAGAGAAGATTCCCTGGAAAAGACCCTGATGTTGGGAAAGATGGAGGGCACAAGGAGAAGGGGATGACAGAGGACAAGATGGTTGGACAGTGTTCTCGAAGCTACCAGCATGAGTTTGACCAAACTGCGGGAGGCAGTGGAAGACAGGAGTGCCTGGTGTGCTCTGGTCCATGGGGTCACAAAGAGTCAGACACGACTAAACAACTAAACAACAACAACATTCTTATGTTTTAATGTTCAGTGTATACAAACAAAAACACATCCATTCTTCAAAATGTGCACTTTTCTGAAATTGCCAGTGCAGTCCTCCAAACTAGTAAATCAAGTGATGTGTACAACAGTATATTTATTGGGGTGAAAATAACTTATAAAATAACTTCTAAAAATGAATTATATTAAGGAAAATTGTGTGTGTTTATTAGGCAAAACTGCATACAAAAAAGTTGCACAGGAGAAATTTCTACTAAAATGCTCACGATTTTCACGAGGATTTGTCTGTCTGTCTGTCTGTTTGTTTTTTAAACGGAGAACTGAAATCAAATGCGAGAAAATGAGAAACAGAGAGACTCTAAAGTTGGCAGATCTGCCCATTCCTATAGAAGCAGGTTCTACAGTATCAAACAGCAAATGTGGTCCGATCCACTTTGTTGCAGGCCTGTGAATATTTCTGCAGTACCATCATAGAAAGTAAAGGAAAAGCAGCTGCTGTGATAAATCTAAATAGAAATTTATAGATATTCTGCATTGACCTCAGTCAGCTGTCAAGAAAGACTGAGTACCAGTAGCTTCTAAAAAGTCAACAATATGCTGACTGTTTTTGATCTCCCAAGTATTTATTTTCTGATCCTGTTTCCTATCGCATTCAGGGTAGATTCATGCAGATTTTATTTTATTTTAAAGTAAGATCTCGTAGGATTGTCCAGAACCGGAATGACAAAATACCATCTTCATAATGGAACAATAACTAAACAATTGTAGCCAAAGCCGAAATAAAGCCAACAGATTGAGCCAGATAGCATTTTACCATGTGATATGTTGGTGGTGTGAAATGGCCACCAGACCTATGTGACAGAGTTTTGATACATTCAGTGCTGTGCAGAGGTAAGCACTCATAAGCCAATTAAAACCAATGGGCTCAAGCACAGGGCTGCCATATTTCCAGGACACCCCAAAGTTGTTGAGCTTTCTTTTTAGGAAACCACTGAAATAGTTGAGCCCCCAAAGGTGTTGAACTTTTTTTTTACAAAAATGCCAAGAAAATCACAGTTTTTCGGTTTACTTGCCAAAGTTCCAGGACAAACCCCCGCCTTCTGGAAATTCTCCCTTGGATGTCACTTCCACCTTTGAAATCCCATTAATGTCCAGACATATGGCAGCCCTACTCAAGCGCGCCTTAACTCTGTATAGAATGGTGCTGCTTAACCCATCAGTTTGGCTGCTGCTGGTAGAAACAAAATTATCAAGTGAGAAGCATATTATAGGGGTCAACACCTCCAGTTGATTTTGAATTTGCACCAAACCAAAAACTTACCTCCACTGTCACCTTGCTCTCTACTCCCCCTTCTCAGCTTCTCTGCTACCAGATCTATGACCGATAGGCCTGACATTTCTAAATAAATAAATAATCCTGCCTCTCCATCACCTCACTGATGCCCCAAGATCAAAGGCATTCTGAAATGAACTGCTAAATTCTGTAAGCAGCTGGACAGGCTCCAGATGTACCTAAGGCAGTGCAGGATTACAGGAAAGCTTTATGCAGGGGGTGGAATATAATGGACCATATTGTGCCATGTTCTGGAAATGCACAAGCATCAGGCTTCCTAGAAACTATGGCCTCATGATAGCATATCTAGATGTAGATATAGATAAAATCCCCCTTTCTAGAGGAGGGGCAGCTATTTAAGCACTTTTGCTTTAGACACAAATTTTAAAAGATTTGGCTTTTTTTCCCTAAGCTGACAAGAACATCAAGAGAGACGTCAAATACCTGGGCAAGCATCCCATTTATGGATTCACAAGCGGAATCTTGAAATCAGTGCACAAATCCCCAGTAGAAAAGCCCAACAGGGGGACGAAAATAATGGCCTTGGGTCTCCGAAGAACTGTAGCATGCTTTACAATATTTATGGAATGGGGTTGCATTGTTTTCAGCGTGCAAGCCAGAGAAATAATGTTGGGAATAATATTCCCATCTGAGAATAAAATGAAGACTGAAGTTTCTCCAGTTTGCATGGGGACTAAAGTTTCAAGATAGATAAATGGATAGATACATCAGAGGGTCAGTGTGGAAATGTAAAGAAATAAATCTCATTAGATTTATGCATGCTTCTCCCACTACTCTCCCCCCCCCCCCTTAATGTCTAGCTCAGGGAGCAACATGACGATGCGTAATGAGTTAGTGTGAGACGTGCATAAATAAATGTACTGTCAATTTGGAAGGTTGTTTATTTTACAGCTCCCTGTGTATTCCACACAGAGTGGTACATCCTGATGGAGAGACAGAAAAGGGAAAGGTGGTTAGGGAAAGAAATATAATCCCTTTTTACTTGTTTCCCCTCTATTTTTCTGTGCCTCTTCTTCCCTTTATCCCATTACCTCAGAATATATACAAAGGCAATGAAACATAAAACAGCATGGAGGCTTGTCTGGAAAGGGAAGAGGGTTGAGATGTTAATGTGTATGTTGATACTTGCACCTCCAGCACATCCAAACCGAGCTTGATCACTTTACACCATTCTCAGGATGCACAGAACGATGAGTGAGGCTAGTCCCATCCGATTGGTTCCATTCTCAATTTGGTAGCCTTCCTGGGTGCAAATGCTTCGGTCAAAGCCCAAGGGAAGCCACCATGAGGTAACTCTTCCAATAGCCTTTTTTTTCTAATCAGGAAATGCAGAGAGGCAAGGAGGCTGCACTGTTGGTTTCCTTGTAATGTCATATAGTGCATATTCATTATGTAAAATTAAAATAATAAAAATAAAAAGGGGAAAATAGGAGATATAAAATAACATCAACGACAAACAACAACACCCTTCCCTACAAAGGTTTATGCCCATTTCCCTCTGTAAATACACTTGTGCTTAAGGACATGAAGAGCGCAGACACTTCTCATAGTCCTACAAGCCCCTCTTCTTGACAAGAACAATGCTATTTTCCAGTTGATTTGCAGAGGCTTTTAATAAGCCTGTTCTGCTCTTATTCTTCTCCACACTCATGCACTACTGAAGAAAATCTGCCCCGTTAATTCTTTTTGAAACCACATATCGACCCAGATGGCATTTACTATGTTAGATGCGAATGCACATTTTTATCCCAGCGTATGGCTTTATACATGATGCTAAATATTCTTAATTGTCACATAAACATAGTGACATTTTGAATATGGAGCATGCAGATTGCTCAGGGAAGTCATGGGCTTTCATTGGCAAACCTAGAAGGGAAATGAATACCCAGCTCCTAACTGTGTAGCACGTTCCTAATTAGAAAACAGCTACCAGTTCAAGAAAGGCACCCGGACGTTGTTGAGATGAGCAGAGAGCCAGTAGAACCACAATACTTTTTCACGTACCACATTAATTATAAGAAAGGGTCCACAAATGCAAATATGAGGCTGCCAATTAGTAAGCTTGTCTTACTTTTTAAAAAGAGGTACAGCGGTACCTTGGGTTACATACGCTTCAGGTTGCAGATGCTTCAGGTTACAGACTCCGCTAACCCAGAAATAGTACCTCGGGTTAAGAACTTTGCTTCAGGATGAGAACAGAAATCATGCTCCGGTGGCACGGCAGCAGCGGGAGGCCCCATTAGCTAAAGTGGTGCTTCAGGTTAAGAACAGTTTTAGGTTAAGAACGGACCTCCAGAACGAATTAAGTACTTAACCCAAGGTACCACTGTACCAGAAATACAGGGATACGAACAGTGTCCCTTACAAAATGGTGCCATGCTAAATCTTGCACCAGGATATAGCATTGTAGTCATGTGATTAACAAGAGGAATTGTTGAGAGAGGGGTCATATTCACATGACTTATCTCAAAGAATTCTGGGAACTATAGTTTATTAAGTGTCTTGGGAATCACAGTTCTGTGGGGGGTAGCTTTTGGAGCAGGAAACTACGGTTCCCAGGGTTCTTTGGGGGGGAGCCATGTGCTTTAAACTTGCTTTTAGTGTATGGTGTGGCTGTGACCAGAGAGAGGACCTGTCTCTCCTCCCCTATAAAAACCCTCTCACCAGGGTAGAAGAGACAACTTAGTTTTGCAGAGACAGAAATAAGAAGCCAATCTTAGTGGTCTATTAGAAACAAGATTCATGCTATAAATTCTGTGCTGCTTGTTTGTGTACACAAGAATTAACATGACTGGAAATATGCTATCTATCCCATAACTGCTGCTAGTTTGCTGTTGTTTATTTTTATGCCCAAGAGCAGCCTTGAGTTCTCAAATGTTGTTTGACTTCGGCTCCAGTGAGCCCTAGCCAGCATGCTCAGTGAGAGCTGTGAGCAGGAGTCCAACAGCATACGAAGCTCCATGAATGGTAAATGATGCTGGAATCACCTTCTGTATCTGGTTGGGCTTATCACATGTATATTGGTATACAGTCATTCTAAATAGTTCCAGGTAGTCCAATTAAGTGCAAGGTAGTTGCACAATGGAACTCTCCTCTCTTCTCCCCATATGCCCCTTGCATTGCCTAGAGGGTTGGAGGAACCCCAAGAACATATTTAGGCATCTTAGAAAGGAGAAGAGAAGGCTGGGAAGTTTATTGGGTTGTTTCGCTTTATTTTTAATATGTATTTTGTGCTTTTATATTGTGCTTTTATGTTGTAACAGCCCTGAGACCTGTGGGTACAGGGTGGTATACAAATTTAATCATACCGCTAAAAGTCCCTGCATTAGTGGAACTATTTAGTTTGATGCCACCCTTTGAGTGCATGCAAAGTTAGTCCTACTCAAAGTAAACCCACTGAACTTAATGGGCATGACTAATTTTGCTCCATTGTTTTCAGTGTGTCTCCTCTATCTTCTTCAAATACAGTCCCCCATAAGCAAATGTAAAAGGACATTTTTAATTTTATTTTTTTGAAATACAGGCAGTTCCTGTTCCCACTAATTCATTAGCAAGTGTAGTTTTTAGGTGATGGAATGATTCACAGATTATCGCAGTCATCAACCAAAAGCAAACATCAGTTTCCTCTTCGTAAATAAACAGTTCTGCTTTGATTTGCTCTTTATCCCTAATTTTAATAAATCCTACCTCTGCCTATATTCATTTTCTGAGGAGGTGAAGACCATTACCCTGTGTCAGTATTCAGTCCTATTGACATTGTTATCCTTCCTGCTTTCTTTTGCTTTTCGCCTCTTGACTTCTTCTCTGTTTCCATGTTTGGACTGGGTCTTTTATCAAAGGATGCTGGAAATTACCAGTGTCTCAATTTTGTTTTTCATCTGATTCATGAAGCACTTCTCGTAATGTGAAAAGCAGTTCATGAATTGCTCGAGAGCTGGCAAAAGAATAGTTGTGTGCCCATTTCCATATAAATGGCCTCATTACTATGCAGGCCAGTGATAATTTATGAGGCTGGATTCTCATTTGCAAACAGGGGTCCTGCTGGCATTGTCCTTCTGTTTACAAGCAAGGAAAATATGATTTCAAAACTATTTAAGTAATATAGTTAGTTTTCGTGTTGTTTTACCAGTAAAGGTCCACCTAACTGAGACTCACAACAAAATGCTGATTAGATGTGGGAGTTTTCAGAAAATAACCACAAGCACACTGTTTCCTATCTTTTTAAAAAACAAACAAACCGTAAGCTCATGCTGTAGAGCACTTTTAGATAAAACAATGACAACTACCTAAAGGTCTCCACTAAATAGGTGATGTCTGGGAGAGGAAAGAATCAAAATTCAGGGTCCTGATTCAGCTCTGGTTGAAGGCCACTTGCAATTCATAAGCATCAGGCCAGCTCTACCATTAGGTGGTGGATGCTAGAAGACTGGGGAGCAGTGGTGATATGTCAAAGAACAGCATGTATGTCATGCTCTTTAACATCTACATGAAGCCATTGGGAATGGTCTTTGGGAGTTCTGGAGCATGATGATACTCCACTCTGTTTTTCTGTAACATCTGAATCAGGAATGGCTAAAGGGACCCTGGACCGGTGTCTGGATGCAGTGGTAGGGCTACTTAACTGAATCCTGGCAAGATGGAGGCTCTGGGGATGAGTCGTTCCCAGGTCTGTGAAGGCAGTAAACTGCCTGCCCTGGATGGGGTCACACTTTCCCTGAAGGAGCAGATACATCATTTATGGATGCTCCTGGATCCCACTCTGTAACTGGAGGTGACAGTGTCCTCAGTGGCTAGGAGTGCCTTTTATCAACTATGGTTGGTAAGACAGCTGTGGCTGTTCCTGGATTGGGTTAGCTTGGTCACAATTGCCCTCACGGTTGGAACACTGCAAAGCACTCTATGTGGGACTACCCTTGGGGTTGATCTGGAAGCTGGTACCGGTGCAGAACGTGGTAGCTAGCATGCTTATGGGATTTGCCCTGGCTGCCAGTTTGTTACTGGGCCAAGTTCAAGGTGTTAATACTAAAATATAATTTCCTATACAGTTTAAGGCCAGGATACTTGAGAGACTGCATTACCCCTTATGTATCCAGTAGTTCATGGCTGCAGTTTCTCCTTCGGGTTCCAAAAAAACCTCAGAAGCCCACTTCATAGTATCTGTGGTTACCCTTGTTCTGTGGAATATTATTCCCATCAAGAAACAATGAAAGAGATTTAGGCTGGAGAAATGCACCTTTAGCATGTCTATATACTTCTTAAGGTTTAAGTCTTGTTTTAAATGCATTGGTTATGTTTGAGTTGTTAACTGTAACCTTATGTATAAATAGCTTTGAGACTGTTGTTTATAACGTAATTATTAAATCAATAATAATAATAATAATAGTAATAGTAATAATAATTCCCGCATTGCAGGAGGTTGTGCTAGTTGACCCTCAACATCTCTTCCAACTCTACAATTCCATGAATCTGTTATTCTATCATACATCCTGCTATCATACAACCTGACCTCATATGTGGTAGAGGTTGTTGTCCCAATACCAATGATAAAGTAAGATTCAGCTGCTAGCCAGCTTGGGTTCTCTATGAGAATTTGGGGTGCAGTTCAGAGAACTTATCCTTAACAGCTTTCAGTTGGTGGTAGATTTGGTCCACCCAACCGAGGAAGGAATTTGCATTTCTTTCCTCTCCAGGGTAGGCAACAGCTCTCCATCATGCGGCTTGCAGTGGCTGTTGGGCTCGAGGTAAGAGCTTGCCTATAAAAGACTGCCCCCCCCCAAGTCTTTCTCCTCCTCCATTGTGGCATCCTGCCCTCTCTTTCAGCAGTATGGGCTTTGCCAGTAGCCAATTCAGGGCGGAATAGGACTTGTTCAGGGTGCACTACAACCAGCCTTCAGGGACACCTATTCTCACCTGCTTCATCATGCTCTTCATTTGATTGTCTTGTGGTTGTTCTGAGCTTGATATGGCTTTGGGATTTGTTTGACATTTTAGTGGAACCAGATAAGAGGCTTAGATAATGATCAGCACCCTGAGGCATGTCATGGGGACGGTACTCCACTAACCCAAAGGGAAGCGGGTGGTGCTGTGGTCTAAACCACTTGGGTTTGCCAATTGGAAGGTCGATGGTTTGAATCCATGCAATGGGGTGAACTCCTGTTGGTCTGTCCCAGCTTCTGCCAACCTTGCAGTTCAAAAGCATGTCAGTGCAAGAAGATAACTAGGTACTGCTGCAGCGGGAAGGTAAACAGCATTTTTGGGTGCTCTTGTTTCTGTCATGATGTTCTGTTGCACCAGAAGCAGCTTAGTCATCCTGGCCACACAACATGGAAAGTTGTCTGTGGACAAATGTTGGCTCCCTCGACCTGAAAGCAAGATGAGTGCTGTAACCCCATAGTCGCCTTTGACTGCACTTAACCACCCAGGGGTCCTTTACCTTTTTTTAAACCTTACTCTACTAACCACCCCCTGTTGCTGACCAGCTTGGGGAACTGCTTGGTGCAGTGTTGTTGGGAAGTTTTGTTTTTGTTTTTTCCTTCCATTTAAGCCAGCTTGGGTGAAGGAATTGCCCTGAGGTGGTTTGTCTCTCAGCAGCAGGCAGGAGACTTTCTGCCTGCCAGTACAGTGGTACCTCGGGTTAAGAAGTGAATTCATTCTGGAGGTCTGTTCTTACCCTGAAACTGTTCTTAACCTGAAGCACCACTTTAGCTAATGGGTCTTCCTGCTGCCACCGCGCCGGTACTGCACGACTTCCGTTCTCATCCTGAAGCAAATTTCTTAACCCGAGGTACTATTTCTGGGTAAGCAGAGTCTGTAACCTGAAGCGTATGTAACCTGAAGCGTATGTAACTCGGGGGACCACTGTACAGGTTATGCCAACATGCCCTTGTGATTTTGGATTGACACAAGTTCTCTGCGATATTTTAATAAATACAGGCATACCATGCTTTATTGAGCTTTGCAGATATTGATCCTCACAAGGAAGTGGGTGCAGCTACAGTCAGCCTGGTCACTTCCAGGGGAAGGAAATTCCCCGGCCCCGGGCCCCATCTTCTGGCCATGGGAGTGGAGCTGGTTGGGGCTGGAGCCAGGCTTTTCTCCTCCTGCCTCTACAGCCAGGGAGGCCTGGCTTAATAGACTACAGTCTAGTGCAAACATAACTTTTATATACACAGGGAAACAAAAAAAGTTTGTTTGACTCACTTCATTGCAATATTCAGTTGATCACAGTGGCCTGGAACTGAACCCACAATATGTCTGAGGTATGTCTGTATAATTTATTTTTTTTAGCAATATCTGTTGTCAAGTCTTCATACTGGATGTAAGGCAATGTCCTTTGTCTCAGGCAGAACATATCCTTAGGACAGTCCTGCACGAACAATGAATGTGCTGCCATCACATCCAGTTGCATTCAGTTAGTTCACAAGCATCATGCTGTAGATATAGACAGCAGGCACATCTGCAACTGTATCAGTTATTTTAAACACTTTCTGGATCAGGACTTCTAGAACATCTTAGGCAGTTACTTACCTTGGAGTAAATCTAACTGAATTCAATGAGGCCTCCTTCTGAGTAGACATGCATAGGCTTACACTGCAGGAGAAACTCAACTGTTTTTAAGTTTACAGAATGATGTCTTAATGAACAGGGCTAGTCAAAGACAACATTATGAGTCATCTGTCTCAAAGGCAGAACACTACATTTTTAATCCCAATTCTCTTTACAACACTTCTTTCATGTCTAACACATTGCTTTGTGTTATCTTGATGACACTGCAAAAAATAGCAAGAGAGACTTCTGCTAAAGTTTCTTGACAACTTTTCTCCCCACTTTAAACTACATCGTTTAGATGGAAAGATGCAATTCCTCCCATCTTCTTAGCTGTGCCAGTCCAATTAAATTCACCCTCTGCTGATGGATTCCTGTTTGCCTGCTCTAATTAAGTTGTTAGAAATGTTATGATAAGCATTTTTTTCCCTACACAGACTTTTGATGCCCTTCAGTGAAACGCCCCTCTCCACTTTTCAGGAGCTCAGTGGTTCATCTGATGCTATTGAAGTTTGCTTCATATCAATACCTTGTTGTGCTTAAAACAACAGGGAATGAGCTTGTGGGAAATGCTCTTGGTTAAGGATTCCTTTACCAAGACCAACCACTGTGCTGATACTCCTTTTTTTCTTTTTTTGAGGACCCCCCTCACAAATCATGGTGAGGGTGAAGGAAAAGGCCTCCTGGGAACGGATGGCTAATTTCAGCAGAAGTTTCACTGACTTTTCTTTTGAGGGAGTCAACCTTACAGTGGTAAGAAATGTCTTTTCCTTTCCCCTCTTATTTTTGGGCCCCTATTCAAGTGACACCAGTAGCACTCCTATGCATCCTTGTCTTCTGTAATGATGCCCCAGGAAGAAATCTGCAGGTCAGTGGAGGATTGTATATCCTCCACTCCCAGCAACATTCCTGGAATTATGCTATGTCATAGTGCAGTAGCATCACTCCAGGACAATTGTTGGTGGGGAAGGGTAGATGGTGAACAATTATATATATATAATATAGCGAGAAAAGTCATTCCTGCTAATTCTCCCTGCCCCCTGAAAATAAGTGAGAATTATCTCTCTTTCCTGGAGATATCACCATCTAGAAGCCCAACATTCTATGGATTGGGTTATGAAAGTGGGAGGACTTCCTTTGCCCAGACCTTTGATATAGTTTTGTTGCTCATCCATCCGGAGGCTCATCAGTGATCTATTAGACCAAGAGTAGACAACATGGTGTATTCCAGATGTTGCTGGACTGCAGTTCCCATCATCCCTGACTGCTGGCAATGCTGGCTGGGGCTAATGAGTTTTGGGGTCCAACACTACCATGTTGGCTATTTCTGTATTAGAGAAAGGGAAGCTGGTGGTGCTGTGGTCTAAACCACTGAGCCTCTTGGGCTTGCTGATCAGAAGGTCGGCAGTTCGAATCTGTGCAATGGGGTAAGTTCCTGTTGCTCTTTCCCAGCTTCTGCCAACCTAGCAGTTCAAAAGCATGCCATTGCAAGTAGATAAACAGGTACCGCTGTGGCGGGAAGGTAAATGGCATTTCCATGCTCTCTGGTTTCCATCACAGTGTTACGTTGCACTAGGAGCGGTTTAGTCATGCTGGCCACATATTCTGGAAAGCTGTCTGTGCACAAAAGCCAGCTCCCTTGGTCTGAAAGTGAGATAAGCACTACACCCCATAGTCGCCTTTGACTGGACTTAACTATCCAGAGGTCTTTACTTTTACCTTTTTACCTGTATGAGAGGGATGAACAATACACCACTAATAACAGTATGCAGATATACACCCCTGCACAAAGGGGGCATTGGTTACTTACTATATTTCCTCCCATAAATATAATTTAGGTTGGCAGAATCTACATTACTCCAAGTAATATATATAGTCGTACCTCTCGTTGCGAATGTGATCCGTGTGGGAGGTACGTTCTCAACCCGCAGCATTCGCAGCCTGAAGTGCCGCATCTGCGCATGTGCGTGATGTGATTCAGTGCTTCTGCGCATGCATGTGATGTCATTTTGTGCTTCTGCGCATGCGCGAGCACCGAAACCCCGAAGTAACCCATTCAAGTACTTCCGGGTTCGGCACGGTCTGCAACCCGAAAACACGCAACCCGCAGCATTCGTAACCCGGGGTATGACTGTATATTGTTACAAAAAGGGCAAAAGTGAAATAAGAAAGCTCTGGGCATGTACAATGGGCTGCATGAAACCTCCTCCTCCTCCTCCTCCTCCTCCTCCTCCAAACCCTGTAATTGTTTACAAAATGAAAATAAACACTCAGATAATTGCCTTTCGAATCATGCATTCCTTTCATGTCACATAAAATGTAACAAAAAGATCCCATTTACATACAGCACATATTAGGTTTTATGGGCTCTCATCAGCATAAAAAACCCACAATACTCGACCATGTGGAGATCTAGTGAACCCGATCAGCAGCAGGTGTGAGAGGCTCGAAGATGGACAAGTGGCTTACCAGAAACACCCTTGCAATAAAAGCACGTCAGAGTGGTGTGAGGAACAGAAGCAAGAGACGCAAGGAAAGTTCAAGCAGAGGTTTCTCTCCTCTGTCTTCCTTTGGTATTACTCTTCGGCTACTGCCTTCCAAGAAACAGTACCTCCTACTGAGGACCTCAGAGGGAAAAGAACAGAACTGAGCAGTCAGACCTCACTCATTTCTTAATGGAGGCTACATCCTGCATGCTCTCATGGATGGTCACAATGGGTGCTCAGGTCTTGCTTGTGGGCTTCCCTAAGTATCTGGTTAGCCACTGTGAGAACCAGATGCTAAATTAGATGGGCCTTTGACCTGATCAAGTAGGGATCTTCTTGTGCTTTTAAGAAAACAGGATGTTTATTCCTAGTCAAGCCAATTTGCTTTGCTTTATTCACATGCAATCTGTGTGACTTGCTAGCCTTGTGTATAAGGTTCAGCAGAGTGGCATTCTTAGACCTTCCCCCAACAACATCTACCCTACTGGTCCTTGACACCCGTGTACTGAGTGTGGGCATCTGTAAAGGGCTATATTCCAATCTGTGTCACTTGGTGGCCACTTCTATGTGGTCCAATTCAGCTCAGGAACCTCTGAAATGATAATCCTGTGAGTTGGGTGGGGGACCTTTCTGTCAACAAGGGGGGAAAGCTCATAGGTTCTGAGCAAGTCTCTCTCTGTGTGTTTTTTTTTGTGTTTGTGTGAGATCCACGGTTTGTCCAACATATCAAACTTTTTATTCAGAATATGAACTGAACTAAGATTGCGGAAAACTTCCATGATGGATTGGACTTCCAACAGAATAATTGCATTGTTCTAACAAGCTAAGTTGCAAGATATTTTACTGTTCAATTTTTTCTTTTAGTAATTAAACTTCTTTTTGGCAGGCTGAGAAAATTATGTTTATATTATCAATACTGTAATCAATCATCATAAATAACAGCACATTATTAGATTGGTATTTATTTCTGAATCTACAGTTAATTAGAAGCTAAAGCTATTACTGTTCTTCGGATTCAGTGGAATTCACTCCCTGTATTGGATGGTGTGGGAGGAGGGAGTGAATGGAAACACGCTATCAGAAAGAACATCTAGAGATGTGATCATGGAAAGAGCCTTAAATGCAAATATCCCATCATTCATTTCAAATGAAGGGTCATAATTCTATCGCCATTCATTTTGTTAAACCAAATGTAGTCATCTGCTTGTTGGTTTTAACTTTTCTTTTGTGTCAGTTCAGAACTATTGCATTCTTTTCACTCACGTTTTTGTCTATTGCAATCGTGTAAGTCTTTTTTTTTTAATATTCAGGAGGAAAATAATACATCATTAGCTCTAAGCACTCCTGCCATGTGAGTTCTGCAACTGGGAGTATTCTCTGAGAAAATATGAGTCAGAAATTTGATAAATAAATTAATTGGTGTGGATCCAAACTATACCTTATGTGGATGGAAATGTTTCTTCTATCCATGGGGAAGTTTTGATCCAACATAGTGATCCTGCTGGGGGTGGGTGGAGAGGGAGGAGAGGACAAGTGAGGTGAGGGGAGTTTCTCTCATCCCCACGGGTGGGGGAAACATCTAGATGCAACCCATTAAAAATAATAAGAAACAACTGCAAATCTCATTATATTCAATTTATAAGTAGACTACCTACCCACTGGGTTTATTTATTTTTTAATGCTGGTACAAAAGAAATTAAAAATGAATGCCAGTCTTGTATTTCCCATGTCTCCTCTGTAAAAAAAAAGAAAGGAAGGAAGGAAGGAAAGGAAAAGGAAAGGAAAGAATGAATGTTAGATAATGCTGTGTCCCAAAGTGGTGCCATAATGTGTAATAGGCAATAAAATTGTCCAGGCCTTTTGAAAACCAGTATAAATCTAACAGGCCAAAATAACAGCTTTTAAACATGTTATTTGTTACTCATAAATTTCTCACAAGCAGTTGGCCTCGAATCCCAAAGATTCATTTAGAAAGCATGTCAAAGGCTGAAGTCCTATGAAACACTATTTAATCCATACCCCTACTGCTGACAAAAAGGAATAATGTAGGTATTTTATCTACACTAGGACACAGTGATAAATAAGCACTAAAGAATTAGAACAAACAATATACTTGACAGGAGTTTAAGTCTACAAGTGGAAATGGAGAAAACCCTTCCAAAGCTTGGATTAGTGTGTGGACCAAAGACTAACTGGAATTTTACTAGCAGGAAAAGCACAGATCACCAAGGACAGAGTTCCTAAATCCAAATAAGTTTAGAGACTTCTCAAACGTCATAGGAGAGATGTACATTTTATGTCGGTATTAATCCATCAATTCTGTTTATTTATCCTGCAAAATACACACACACACACACATGGAGCAACAACCCTCACTGTGCTTTAGATTCTTGACATGACACTAAATAAAAATAAAGGCTAACTTCTGAAGGATAGCTGCTTTTGCAAAGAACCTTGACAGAATGGAATCAAAAGTGTCCTGGCCAGTCAAATATTGCACAGATGGGCAAATACCTGGAGGATACAGTGACAATAGGGTCTTAAAATTCCCACATCGCTACCTTTCTTTTTTGAGTGTGAATGTCTCTAAGGAATGGAAAATGTTCCAGCACATGGACAGTAAAAGCTAGAGGGTGTGCGTGGTGCCCAAGATATTGTTAGCCTTGTTACTATGCAGTTTTTTTAAAACTGTTCGGTGTTGCACTGGGCTCTCTCCCTTTTTATCTGTAATTTGGGTTCTGATCCACTCTGTATTAAATTAAGTGTTTATTGTCTCCAGACACAGGACAAAGCTAAACATGACTATCTGTTGGAACCGTGGGATGGAAAGCCAGCTGGCTTGGCCCCAGCCAGAGCGTCTAGTTAGCAGGAGCCAGTGGCGTAGCGTGGGGGGTGCAGGGGGGGCGGGCCGCACCGGGCGCAACATCTGGGGTTAGGGCAAATCCATGGGTTAGGGGGCGCAAATCCACGGGTTAGGGGGCGCAAATCTACGGGTTAGGGGGCGCAAATTACTTGCCTTGCCCCGGGTGCTGACAACCCACGCTACACCACTGGCAGGAGCACACCTTTCCTCAGCAGTGTAAACTACACAACAGATCAGGCTCAAGGCATGGATACTGTATTAAACTACGCATTTATTATACATAAATCAGGACAAAGAAAAACATGGCCTCTCTCCTTGTCGTTCGTCTAGGAGAGAGAAAAACAAAGGTAATACAGAGTGGATGTTCTGCTCACGGGACTCCAGTAATCTGTGCTGGAATGTAAACAGACATGTGACATGTAACAATCCCACATATCTGCAGCGTAATCCCAACACTATCTACTAAATACAGTTCTTCTGGCTTCTGAAGTCAAGATGCATAGGTACAGAAAAATCTACTAACACTCTCCCCATGGTAGCTAACACTGCTGTGTAAAACCCACAGCCTCTTTCCCTGACTCTCACAGATTCAGAGTCACACCCTGACAGGAAATAAGAGAGGGCACAAAATCAGCACACGACATAATGAAAGCAATGCCCTAGAGGCTATTATACCCATTTCTACATAGGTATATTTTTTTATCCAATGGGAGGGTGTATGACTCAGCAAGTCATACACTCAGCCTTGCTGGTGTTGCTATGGTAACTCAATGCACCTGGCACCCTTAACACAGAACATCCAGACTTGGGGTTTGGTGCTCCTCAAGACATAACCCAAGAACTGTATAATTACACAAGAGGGAAGCATTAGCAAGCTTAGGACAACCCTAAGGTTTGCAGAAGTGGAGGGGAAAAGCTTTCCAAAAGACCCAGAGCTCCCACCTCCCTAAAGAAAACGGTCCAATGAGAACGGAGATGTTCAGTGATCATTAAATGCTGACTGGATTGGAAAGAGAATGGAATGGAGTGTCCTAGAGAAGGGCATGTCTGGCTATTTAGAACACTACAGCAATGCCACACTACAATTTTTCGCTGCGGGTCCCATGTGTAATGCACTCATTGCCTTACTTTGCAGGATCAAGAGGCTCTTTCTCACCTGAGGTTTGCTTGCTGAGCCCAAGCCTACATGTGTATGTCACCAGTTCTCTTATGCACTGGGGGCCATTCACCAAGCAATCAAAAAGCTAGCATTCATTTCGCCGTGGCTTACAGCTACGCTCTGCACAGAGAATGTAAGATTACAATTGCGTCCAGTTTTTTTCTTTTTCCTTTTCTTTTTCAGGGGTGGGAATGCTCACCTAATCTCTGGCAAACAGCTTGCTGAATCTGTGCTCAGTACAGTGTGTGGAAACTAATTTTACTGTTGATTAGGTAGGTACATCTCTGAACTGATGATTTCCACCTCTTAGGCTAACAGAAGGTGAGTGGCTAGAAATCTTTGCTGTGTACCAACAATTCTCCTGCTGTAATCAAGGATATTTTTATGTAGGCAAAAAATGACACCCCATCATCATTATAGACTGCAGTATTAGAACCACTGCACCTAGGGAGAAGAGACTAGTAGCAGTCATCTGCAAATGAATGCTCACTTTAAAGAAACTAAAGTGCTGATAAATCACACTTCATAAAAAAAGAAGTTCTTTGAGGCAATAATGATCTGCTTCATGCCAGCTGCTTAAATATTTATTGCATTTGTAATACACTGACTATAGTGTGTGTGTGTGTGTGTGTGTGTGTGTTAGCAACATACCTTTTAATTTGCTCTCACGATTACAGCCTTTGAATTGAGGGTCGTCAACTGGTGTAGTGCTTTTACAGCATAATTGGAAAATAAGAGTGGATAATATATGAACTCTTAATGTGAGATAGGGAAAACAACCAGTACATCATAAAGAATCATAGAATCGGAAGGGTGATCTAGTACAACCCCATGCAATGAAGAATCCTATGGGATGTATAAGGACATTGTGTTTTGACTCAAGAAGCTGGGAAAGCAGTGGTGTAGCATGGGGGTGCCACAGGGGCAGTTTCTCCGGGAGCAAAATTATTAGGGGGCGCAAATGTTCAATACCCAGTGCTGTCTCAATACAGCTGTGTGCTTCCGTTGCTGGTCTCCACTGAAAACGGCTTTTCCATGCGAACCAGGAAATGACCGCTCCAGACAATGGAACAATTTTTCTTTTCTTATATCTGCAGCTGCAATTTCCTGGGTCATGCCGTTAGGCATTAAATGTGCATGCGTACTCCATCTGTTTCCCTCCCTCACATCTCTTCTCTGCATGGCCCCAGATGCTGGCAACCCATGATACACCCCTGGGGGGGAACACCCTCCCCCAAATCGATCTGGTTCATTTCCTTACTTTTCTTACACACTGATATGCCTGCTCAGATGGAATATTTGTAATAACACAAAGTTGAATTCCATCTTCTTTGTTCAGAATAACTTATCATTAAAAAAAACACTGAAATCACAACAGCAAACATTCAGAAAAACAAATGCCTTCTCTTGGAGGTCTTAAAAAAAAAAAGTCAGTGCCCCAAAGCAAATCCAAACAAACCAACAGCTCTAGTCAGCAAGCCTTGCCTTAACTACCAACCACTTTACTCAAAAGAGAGTAATCCAATTTACAGATTACTACAAGCAAAAGGTGGTTTCTGTCCCCTAAAGTGTACAACTTAGACAGTGAGGTCAGTGAAAAAGTAGTGGGGAAAGGTGTCAAAGAAACCGGGGATGAAGGTGAGGAAATCCAGTTGCTTGTACTTGACCTTGGTTTCAGTTGCAGATGAGGGCTAAGAGGCTAGTCCTTTTCTTCAGAAGAGCAGAATGCTAATTGTTGATGAGCAGCATCTGAAGTAAGATAGGAAATCTTAAATGTTCTCTAATCTGACAGACAGCATGAAGATGGGCTTATCTCCCAGCTACACAACCTTACAAATGGAATTACTGTACTGTAGTGTGTACAATAGATGGATTTATCCTGATGTTTGGCAGTGGGGGAGGGAGGGGAGGATTAATTCCATGACAACAAGTAATGGCACATCTCCTTAAATTACACAGTAGAGCGATTAGCTCTAAAATGGATCAATAAATCCAATAATCTAGGCTCCAGGATAAATGAAATCTGATGCTGGCAATATTGCTGTTAAAAACTTGGATAAGAAAGGAAACATCCAAGGTTGTACATTTTCATCATGGCAGAAGTTCGGCTTTGTGGCAGAGCAGAATTAAACTTGAAAGTTCTTAAAGTGAAGGGAATGGGACAATTGCAACCAGGGCCATCCCAATACCAAAATGGCACTGCCCCTTCTCTCCATGGAAGAAGCAGTGTAGGAGGATCTACTTCAAGAACAACTGGGGAAGAAAGATTGACATTGGGATCTGCTGCCTGAGGCAGTCACCTCACTTTGTCTCATGGGTGTGCTGGCCCAAATTACAATAAAATAGCAGCGAGCCATTTTTGCACTGATAAACATAGGGTATGTTTTGTGTAGATGTTTTGTGTACATTCCAACTGAAACCTCACTCCCAAAATGCCACTCTTTGGAAACTGAACTCAGCTACACTTTTAAATCTGGACTCTAATGCTGCATTTCAATACTGACTAATATTGCAAAAAGCAGATGAACTGAAAAGACGTTGCAAAATTCCAAGCAATAGGACCAGCTGCAATGTTCATCCCTTCCCATGGCTATGTAGAATTGCTGTTTGAATCCTAGTTTTGCATTGAGGATAGTCTCTTATTTTAAAAATACATTTTGACATGGGAAACCTATGCTGTGTATAACATAATGTCTTTCCATCTGATAATATCTAGGCATCTGATAATACTGTCACAAAAAGTGATTTGGCCTCTAGAGAGCTAAACAAACAAACAAACAAAAACTTGGTACCATTATAATAGGAGTGGAGAAGAGGAGGTTAAGGGGTGATATGATAGCCATGTTCAAATATATAAAAGGATGTCACATAGAGGAGGGAGAAAGGTTGTTTTCTGCTGCTCCAGAGAAGCGGACATGGAGCAATGGATCCAAACTACAAGAAAGAAGATTCCACCTAAACATTAGGAAGAACTTCCTGACAGTAAGAGCTGTTCGACAGTGGAATTTGCTGCCAAGGAGTGTGGTGGAGTCTCCTTCTTTGGAGGTCTTTAAGCAGAGGCTTGACAACCATATGTCAGGAGTGCTCTGATGGTGTTTCCTGCTTGGCAGGGGGTTGGACTCAATGGCCCTTGTGGTCTCTTCCAACTCTATGATTCTATGATTCTATGAATAGGCATCAGAAATTTAGAAGGGCAAACTGATGGGGTGTGGCTCAAAGACAAAAAGTGTAAGTGGATCTAAGATTGTACAAATCTGCAGAGGGGGCAAAAAACACAGAGAAATCCAGCTGCAAGGACTGATGACTTCCCTAATGTGTTTTGAAACTACCTTTATCACTGCCAAAGAAGAGTTGCTTTTCAAGGAACATGTCCGAAAGCTTACTGAGCACATGGAACTAGTTGGGAAGAGGGGTTTTTTGTATTCTAGGGCAAGCAGTACTCTATCGCACACTCTGACTGTCTATACTTTGTGGGCTTTGTTCAACTGAGGCCAATCGAATGAAGCCAGAATTTAGCACATACAACACTTAGCAGTTTAGGAAAGTCAACTTCCCTTACTCACTTACTTAATTTCTCTTTCAGTCTACCTCCCAAAGGAGACATTTAAAACAAACAAACAAACAAACCAAAACCCAGTCACATACCCTCACAGCCAATAATTTCAACGTTCCCAGGAAGAGTAGCTTTCAGCTACCGAAAACCTGGGTAAACAGGAATGTTTGTTAAAGTTAATAATGAGGGAGATAGATGCACCTCAGCAGAGAGGCATTCCACAGTTGGGAAACCACTATGGAGAAAACCATATTATATGGTAATAATTTCCACTTCTACTACAGTTAGTTGCCTATAGTCGACTAGCATGTCTCATTCCACAGCACTGTGGCTCCACAGCACTTGTAGGCTTTACCTTTCGTGTCTGCTTACTCCAGTGAAGTGGGAAATGATATGTGAGCCTCCCTTGCACCAAATCACTATCACCCTTGACACAAACCGTCAAGCCACTGAATGCAAGGGGAACCTCCTAAGAGTAAGGAGCAGTTGTCCCTTCAAGGGATAGCTGCCTTGGAAGACTACATGTTGTGCCCTGCATCTTTTTCTTGCCAACATTTGATATTTTGCAATATTGCACTTACCTTAAACAGAGGTACCTTCTAAGCCACTGTCTCTTCATGCCCCTCTCCATAAAAGCATCTCATGAAAACGGGGGACAGGATACATTTCACTCCAAAAATTGAATGACTTTATAAACACAATGCTAGTGATTCATCTTCTGGTAATTAAAAGTCCTGTCATCTTTGAGAGAAGCATTTTCTTTATGAGATTTACACCATGTTGGTTATACCCTCCTGTGAATCATGTTGTGGCACCTGTAGCAAAAAAGACATTAAAAGGGTTCTGTAAAGGAAACTCTACTTTTCTTCCATCCTTTCTATATTGCTTCAGATAATGTTGCTTTTGTGGCTTCCTCATACAACTTAAGAGACTAAATTTAAAAGAAAGGGCAACTTTTTTTTTAATTACAATTTAGATTTTTTAAAAAGCCTGGGAATTAAGGTTCTTATTGCCAGAAAAGTCAATAAGAAGCTATTATCATAGGGTTACTGTAGGTGGAACAGAAGGTTCTGCTGCACAGTGAGTACAAAGCACACACTTGCCCACACCTCTGTGACATTCCACATGACCAAATCTGAAGAATTAGGACTCTAAGCCATTTTGTGTTTGGTTTTGAGTTGTAAAATTGTTACCGTTCTGTACAGGAGGGACAAAAGTGCACAGGAAGGTTTAAAGTACAAAAAGAGAAGTTCTGCATAAGAGGGTCAAAAGTGTAAAGAGGGGTCAATGATTCAGCCCAGGAACATGGCAATTAAGCCAAAATAGTAACTCTACTGTCTTCTCTTCCGATTTGCTAAAACGTTAGAAGAAGTGAAAATATAGTATGTAGGTCAAAGTGGACAATAGGATAGCGATAAGTTAAGACTCGTACAGCTACAAGAGAGAGAAAGGTCTGGAACAGTTTAAGAGAGCTTGAAGACTGGAAAGTTTTAGAGAGAATGCTTGGGGCCCTGTAGCAGAAAGGAGCAAAGAGAAGTCCACAAAGGGCAGAATCCCTCCCTCCTGCCTTCAGGGCAAGGAAACTTTTTCAGAGGAGGTTCATTGAAAGATGTGGCCTGGGATAGTGGTGTGAGCTAAGTAGAGTCCTGGGAGCCATATAGAGAAGCCTAGAGGTTGTATCTGGTGCCTGGGTCTCAGGTTCCCTACCCATGCCTTACAGGAACCCTGCAAATTAAATTGCCCCCATGTTGCTGGTGGCCCTTGTGGCCCTTGTGGTCTCTTCCAACTCTATGATTCTATGATTCTATGATTCAAGGCAGAGACAATATTTCAGCCAAGGATCTAGCTACTGGTAGTTCAATATATGGAAAAGAAAGATGTATTTGCCACTTTTTTATTTCATTGGGCATATGACTAAGAAGCTACTATTCCTGTTGTGGGAGTCAACGTGGGTGAAACTATTCTGAGTCCCTTAGTTTTGACTCAGTGTTACAAATCAGTTGGGTTTTTTTAATGTACAGCATCTGCCTAATGTCCTCTCAAGAGATTGTTCTTTTTTTTTTTACAGAGTTTATACTTAGAAGCTGGAATTTTGAAAGGATTCTCTACCATGACATCCCTGTCCTAGGATGCCATAAATGCAGACTTCCTGCCTGCCTGTCCTCAAATTTTCCAGATGTGGTATTCCCCCGCATCCAGTATACGCCCAAAGACAAGGTCACCAAACATTTTTGGGGCCATGGTCACTTCTGAAAACTGGAGAAATGGTCATGGGCACCACAACCACATTGCAACTGGGCACACTCCATGACTGGAATGCCTTCCCATCAGATGTTAAAGAGATGAGTAATTATATAATATTTAGGAAACATCTGAGGGCAGTCCTGTATAAGGAAGCTTTTTAAGGTTTAATTTTAATTATGTCTTTATGCTGGAAGCCACCCAGAGTGGCTGGGGCAACCCACTCAGATGGGTGGGGTACAAATAAATTACTACTACTACTACTATTACTTCTACCATCATCTATTTAGTCCAACAATTTGTACAATTTGTATAAGAAGCTCAATATAATAAGACTAAAAATGAGTTAAAATTATAAAATCAGAGCTCAATTAAGTCTTCAGTAAGTGCCATCAGGGGGCCTTTCCAATCTGAACCAAAAGGGCATACCACAAAATTTGGCCCACAATAGTGAACACGTGTCTTTTTTGGGGGTATGAAATGTGCATCTGACTCATGGAGGATGACTAACAGTGGCTCCCCGAAAGACCTCAGTGATTGACCAGAGATATAAGGGAAATAAGGGACGCGGGTGGCACTGTGGGTTAAACCACAGAGCCTAGGACTTGCCGATCAGAAGGTCGGCGGTTCGAATCCCCGTGACGGGGGCTCCTGCCAACCTAGCAGTTCGAAAGAACATCAAAGTGCAAGTAGATAAATAGGTACCGCTCCGGCGGGAAGGTAAACGGTGTTTTCGTGCACTGCTCTGGTTCGGCCCCATGACCCGGAAGCTGTACTCCGGCTCCCTTGACCAATAAAGCAAGATGAGCACCGCAACCCCAGAGTCGTCCGCGACTGCACCTAATGGTCAGGGGGTCCCTTTACCTTTTTATAAGGGAAATAAGCAGTGGAAAAACAAAGAGCTTATTGGTTACAAGCTTCCAGTTGGTGACAAAATACAAGTGAAGAAAAAGACAGTGTGACTGTCTTCCATTGGGAGGGATTTCCAAAGGTCCCCTCCCATGTTGTCACCAGCTGCACTTATAAGGTGATGGCACACACAAGAAGGCCCCCATCAGACAGCATTAGCGGGTAAACTGGCTCAGAAGTTCCACACCACAAATTGAGGGCAGAGGTGGGCAGATGTATGAACTTGGTGAAAAAGACATATGATTAGAATTAAATAATTCTGAGTGCAATTCAGTGTAGTGCTAAGTGGGGTATAGGTGCAGGGAATGAGGTCTGCTTGCTCAGTGATACATTTCTATCCTCTCCTATCCCCCTCCACATGCCCTCTAAACATGTTCTGGGGTTTCCTCAACCCTCCAAAGCAGATTATGGGGGTATGCATGTTCAAAAGGAGGAGCAGAGGGGAAAGTCCCATTGCATGAGCAGACCTGAATCCCACCCTCTGAGGCCAGAAACTTGATCTAAGCACAAGAACAAAACTGAATTCACAGTTCTACAAAAAAATAACTCATGAGTTTTCCCAGCTTTATTCATTTCAAGAGTGTTTTATTAATTTACTTATTTGCACCTTGAGGGAGAGAGCTATTTTGTTGCTGTCAGTGCTTTCCCCCCCTAAAAAAATGTTTAGGGGTACTCTCATTTTCCTACTCATATTGAAATACTGCCCCTCAATGAGGCCAAACTTAGATTCACAAACTGTTTAGGGGTATGTGTACCCCTGTGTACCCCCAGAAAAAAAGCGCTGGTTGTTGTCATTGTTGAACAGTTGAGACTTAGCGATCCATGCTGATTTACTTCAAATCAATGGCAGATATTCCAATAGATCCTGAATTGTCTTCTGCCCACCCCTTACTAAGGCTTTAACCAGCACCTTTAATTGTGTTCAGAAATGAGATGCCAGTCAGTGCAGGTGATGTAACAAGGGAGTAAAATAATTGCTAAATTTAAGATTTTAGGAGTGGTAATCTGGGCTAAGTAAAGTTTCTGAACAGACTTAAAGAGCACCCCCAAACAAAGCACATTAAGTAATCCAACCTATGTGTAACAATGCATGTGACTTACAAGGCTGAGCACAGTTGGCACTCAAATCAAGCTGGCAAATCCTAGCTATAGCTGTCACTATGACCTCTAGGAGCAAAGCTGGGTTTAAGAGCACCACCCAGTTGTGAGCCTTATCTCTCAAGGGGGGTGGAGTGCATCTAAACTATGCTGACTTTCTATCTCTGGGCCAGGAGGCCTTTGACCAGGAGCACTCCTGTCATGTCCAGAATTTATTTGTCCAGTTTGTTTACCCACATCCAGTGACTACCATTGACCTCAAACACTGATGAAGGACTTCCTCAATCTCCTCAGACTCAGATGGTTAGGAGACACAGATCTGCATGCAATCTGCATATTGATATGCATACCCCCCGGTGAACTCCATGCCCTGCAGTGACCTCTCCTAGAGTTTCATGTAAATGTAGAAATGCATCTGCTTCTGTATTTAAAGATGTTTTAAAATATTGTGCTGACAATCACTGGTGTCAGAGGGACTCTGCCTCCGACCTTCACTATATTAACAATATCTCCCTCTACTTATAAAATCATTAAATTGGAAATAGAGCAACTAAATATAGCCATTAATGCCATTTTGTTTTTATTTTCCAAATTGCTAGGTTCTCAAGAATTGCTTAAAGAATCTTCCCCTAGAGAAACAAAAATGCAAAGCAGTTTTGATTTCTTGTGAATCTGGGACACTTCCTAATTACAGATATACATAACATCCTGCAAGGCTTGATTCAGGCACATCCAAATCATGGGGAAAATAATCTATGACAATCAATAAACCATCTTGTTGAAAAGCACATCTTGATTCTCCTCCCATTCACAGACACACACATATGGACAAAATAATGCTTCCAACAGCAAAACCCAATTTCTTTTACTCTTCTTTGTAGTTCCATGTACTTGCTCCATAAATCAATATAGATGCGAACATTCAAAGGGGACAGAAGTGTTTCTTACAAGAACACACCAGGGAGCCGATATAATTTCTTATTAGAATACTAAGTGGAATTTTGGGGAATATTAACTACTTGTCCTTAGTAGGTGTTTTGCTTCATTGAAATTAATTATTTCCTCCCATAACCAAACCTCACAGTGAATTTCTGCTGGGCAATGTTGTCCAGATCGTAACTGCTTTTGACAGCAGAGTATATTATAAATGTTGCTCACAAAAGGGGATTGTTCTTTCCGGTAGTGACTTCCTTTGGAAACAAAAAAAGGGTAAGTCGGAGCTGGATATCGGTAGAAGTATAGGGGATTTGTCCCATCCCACTCCTAAAGCAATAATGCTACAGCACTCAGAATCATGGCCAGAGCAGTCATTTCTAAATTGCCAGGGCTAGGCATGAAGAGGGTTGTGTCAAATCCCTCCTGTATAAGGCTAATTTCTAGGCTGTGTCTTTAGGGGGTTTTTTTTGGTCCATGAGCAGGAGCTGTAATCCTAGTTGCTCCTTGTACAACTCATTGCTAGAACTCTGCCCACAAGATGCATAGACTAGCTGGAGAGTTCATTTCCTACTTGCAAATCTAGGTGGATTTCCAGAAAAGATAGATTTGCATGAATTTTGCATATACTAGTTTATGTGTATAGATGCAAATTTCAAAACAATTACTATACTTTAAACAAAAATCAAAATACAACAACTCACCACAATGGGGAAGACTACAACCACATGATCTATTGGCCTTCTCTGTTTGGTCTTCTACTGGTGTGAGCTATTGACAGGCAACTTCAAGGCTCCTTTACTGTTAAACTGGACTTGGACTAGACAGACCTTCAACTGGAGGATGCCTTCAAATGGAAGGCTGTCCTCTGTAACATAGGACACATGGACATATAGAAGAAAAGGCCTCTCCTCCTTCCGGAGGGGAGGTGTTGTGGGCGGGAGTCGACTCCCGCATCACGCAGGGGACGTTACACCCCCTGCCCCATCCACATGGCTGGCGCCACGCCTCCCGGTTGGGCACCCAATCGGGCTGCTTGGTGGGGGCATGGTTTGCTGCTCAAGACGCAGCTGCGCCAGCCATTCAGCCCATTTGCTCACCTTCTCGTCGCGAGTCACCCACCCACCACTCCCTTAGGGTTTAGGGCTTAGCTTTTCTCTTGACCTTGCTATGGACCTATGGTTGGTCGCCCAGGTTGCCCAGGGGGCCTGGTAGGAATTTTTCCAACTGGCATTAGGCCTTTTGGTTTTTTCGCCTACCTTGTAGCAATCATCACAACTTTCTTGGTATTGGGCGGTTAGGCATTGGAATGTGTTGTTGGTGTGTGGAAGGGCAAGGTGTGGCCATCGCCTACCCTTCATTTTTGGGTATTCCGTTAAAGGAATCCGGCAGTCGTGAATCCTGTCCGATGCCTGTGTGGTGGGGGGCCATGGCACGACCCTTGGTGACATCAGGGGAGAGCTTATAGTTGTATTAGCATCAACAGGCTCCCCCTACTGGTGGTTAACCCCCTCTTCAGACTCACCCCTCTTCGAGTGGGTGGAGTAAAATTTTCCGTGGTCCAATGCCTAAGCCAATACCTTCTCACTTGCTGTAATCAATAAAGTTGTGGCCTTTTCTTGCCCATTAACCTTACATTCTGTGTCAACGTCTCTTTATTCCACCAAGCGGGGGTCTGGTCCTCGAACCACAACAGTCATTTCTATGCAACAGCCTAAGGATTTTTCTTTTTCTAGGACAAGAATTTGCAGATTTTCCAACAGAAGGAATAGTACTTCAACTCATCTTTTGATTTTTTTTGTAACTGTTTTTGTAGCTGTTTTATTGTATTTTGTACATCACCTTGATACATGTGTGCAAAAAGTGAAAACACAACAACAGCAATACAAAAACACTGAAATTAATATTGTAATGGAAACCATAAGTTTCCTTAACATTGACTTTCAAGAAGTTGTTCCTATTAAACTTCCCCATTTTGTTACATGTGGAAAGCTACTGTACTGAACAGCACACCATGTGAAAAGGGTTTTTAAAGCAGAAAGAGGCATAGAAAGCATGAAACATTTTCAGATGGAAGTCAAATTTTAGGCATAGGGAGCTGTATAAAAATCTAAATAGAGACCTGTGAAATGAAAACATTACCTTTAGTTTTTAATCCCGGAGTGCAAGAAATCATGGTTTCTTGACACAATGCACTAATGCACTCTGCATTAGAGCAAACTGTGGGACTTCTAAGCTTGCCAGCTTCAAATTCTTTATTCTTGACAGCAGGTGGCTCCAGGCATTACCATGTCCTCTCTTTTCCTAATTGGTGCATAAGAACTGAAGATTTTATTCACCTGAATGTTTCCCCCCATTGCCCATACACCCCCATTTTCTCTCCGGGTTGGTGCTCTCACTATGTGACTTTTCAAGAAAAAAAGCACACCATTTTGTCCATGCAGCTAACGCTGCAGCAGACAGGAAAGTGTTCTGTAGACAGCTGCCTTGGAAATTACAGAGTGGGTGGAAGAGAATCAGAGGTGGGGACAATTTTATGGCAGTCACTGAGAGCCCCTGCCATCACAGTCTCTTTGGTCTGCCTCCACTGTTCTTGTCCAGCTTTTTACAACTGAACTAGAAGGATCCCAAAGCATAGCTAGGGGCTCTGCATGCCAAACCTTCTACAATTCTGGAAGGCCCATAGCTTGGTGGTAGAACATCTGCCTTGCATGGAGAAGGTCCCAGGTTCAATCCTTGGCATCTCCCTGGAGAACCACTACCAGTCACTGTAGGAGACACTACTGTGAGCTAGATGGACTAATTGTCTGGCTCAGTATAAGGCAGCTTCCTATGTTCCTAGCTGATCAGCAGTGGTTGACCTATCACTGATCCATCACCACAGCAAACCATAATACAGTGGTACCTCGGGTTACATACGCTTCAGGTTACATACGCTTCAGGTTACAGACTCTGCTAACCCAGAAATAGTGCTTCAGGTTAAGAACTTTGATTCAGGATAAGAACAGAAATCATGCTCCGGCGGCGCATCAGCAGCAGGAGGCCTGATTAGCTAAAGTGGTGCTTCAGGTTAAGAACAGTTTCAGGTTAAGAACGGACCTCTGGAACGAATTAAGTACTTAACCCAAGGTACCACTGTATGTCTCTTTCTGATCCAAAGACAAAGGACCCTTAAGTGTTGTAATGCTCAAACCAGTTGAGTTGCATCTGGAGCTGTTTATGGGATTGGACTGGTTGCAATGACTAGGAGATATCTCCAGTGCTTTTTTTCAAGAAAAATAGGTGCTGGAATTCACCCATTCATGGAACTCACCATGAAGTTCTTACAATAAATCATTGGGTGACTCGGGCAGCTCTGAATAGATGCCACTTTGACAACAGCCATGTTCACTGCCCGCCCGTGGAGGTACTAGAAACTATGGCATGCTGTCTCCCAAGCTGCTGGGGAGATTGCCCCTGGTTCTGGTGCAGGTCAATCAAATGCACCCCAACCTCCTTCGTTCTCTTAGATTCAGGCAGGTGTCTAGGGCAGCTCAGAAGGGCCCTGATGCAAACATGTCTGTGTGCAACAGTAGAGGCCTAGCTGGAAAGCTTAAAGCCCACCACCGCTACAAGGGAGATGAAGAAAGGGAAATATGAGTTGGCCCTGTCCTGCAGCTTGACCAATCACGGCTACAAGCAGCTAGGAGCTAGGTGGAGTCATAGACCTTTTAAAAAGTGTAGACTTGTACACGCTAGCTTCTGTTTTGACTTGAGATGTTTGTTTTGGGCTTCTCAGAAGTACATAAAGGCAAGAAGCGGGCGGGAGAAGCACTGGCCCACAATGGCACCTGCCTGAGAGGTGCTGGAACTGTGCTCTGGCACACTCCTGCTGAAAAAAAAGCATTGGTCACCTCTGATCAGCTCTAAGGAAGGGAGGCCAGGAAGCAGTGGCGTAGCGTGGGGGGTGCAGGGGGGGCCGGCCGCACCGGGCACAACATCTGGGGGTTAGGGTTAGGGGGCGCAAATCCACAGGTTAGGAGGCGCAAATCCACGGGTTAGGGGGCGCAAATTACTTGCCTTGCCCCGGGTGCTGACAACCCACGCTACGCCACTGCCAGGAAGACTGCAATGGCGTTGTGATTAGGACCAGACTTTGGTTACCTTCAATTCTTGGCAAAGAAGGCAAGAGATGGTGACAGAATTTGAGGAAGACGGGGCTCAGCAGCAGAACGTTTGCTTTGCATGCACCTTCAGTTAAAAAGATCAGATAGTAAGTGGTGTCTGCAACCTGGGAGAGCCGCTGAAAATGAGAATGAACCATACCAAGCTGGGATGCACCAATGACTCGGTATAAGGCAGCTTTATGTGGGCATTGATCTGACCAAGACTGTGAGAATGCACTGGGTCTCAAATGAAAAGGGACATATATCTAAGGATTGCTGGAGAACTTGTTACATTGCATGTGCATGGCTATTATGACTACTCCAAACAGTTTCTCGCTAATAAATAATAATTTTGTTTAATTCGGTCTCGATGCTGCTGTCATTGCAATTATGATCCAGTGGCTTCTGTGAAGAATGATGGAGTCTCATCCTGTGAAAAAAAAAATCTAAGGAACATTATTTCATATAACCAATTTTCGGGGAGGAGAGAGAGTGGACTTTTTGCTGCTTCAAATTGTTTGCCAATTAAACATTGTTTATAAAGAGTATCAAGCATATAGTATTAACACTGTTGGAGTAGGGAACAGTTGGGATTGGAATATGAGGGCATCTTTCCAGTCTCCAAATAAACTACTGCACAAAGTCTCAATTTGAGTTGTTATGGTAACTTTCATTCTTGGTATATGCACAAATTATTGACACATGCACTGAATCCTGGAGTTCTAGGCCTCATGGACTTCATGGATTCCACAACGTACTGAAGGTTAGCCAATAGAAACAGGTGGGTTTTATGAAAATAGGTCTAGTACAAACTGGAGATGTAGCACGAGGTCTACTGGGATCTTTAATGGTTATTTCTTCAGTTCCAGTCTATAGAAAGAGACTGAGAACCAAACTAGATGGGACCCACAAGGAATGTCTCCTGTGGTTTTTGTTTGTTTGTTTTAAAGAGATATTAATAGTAGCTGCAGAGGTGATCCTTAAAGGGGGTGCAGTACATGTATCCTTCCCTCTTTACCAGTCAGTGCAGTCCCTGAACTGAAACTGGCTCTGGCCGTTGGCCACACTGGACTGATGGGAGTTGTAGTTCACAACAATGCTGGCTACCCTAGCTCTGTGCTGTTTTCCCAATTCACCCTCCTGCAGCTGCTATTTGCAAAACATGCAGGTATGGGTACTGTAAATTTTGCCTTGAGAGCCACATAACACCTGCTGTTAAATGCACTCACAAAACACTTGCAGAGTGATATCCTAGTTAACCACGTCAAGTCTACCTGTCATGCCATCCTCACAGACACCCATCTGAGGAAATGAATAAAAGAGATTTACAGCATTCCAAAGAAGCTGCAGTTTGATTCAGAAGCCAGTGATTGGCCTCACATAAATAAGAGCTGGGTAAAATATGTTCCAGTAAAATGGTGGTAGTCAGCTGTTGCTGCTAGTTTGCTTTGGGTTTCCCATTGTTGGGGGCCTAATATATATTTTCCTGCTGTCTTCAGAAATTTAGTAAACTTAACCATTCAGCAAAATAACTCATAGACAATCATATGTCCCTGAATGCATCGGCCACCTCTTCTACTCATTGAAACTACCTGAAGCCTGGAGACATAGGAAGATCATAGAGGAGGCTGGTCCCTTAGAGTGAATGGGGCACTGCCATACCACACTCAGCTTGCCCCCACCTATCCTTTTACTTATATCCAGTCTAGGGAGGTACTGCCTGGAGTGAGAAGTTAAAGGCTTACTTGGGGAAACCTAGATTCCTCTCTGAACTGGCTGCATCTTCTTAATTGCCTAACAGCTCACATTATTTGACCTTTAAAAACCCGCACCAGCTCTTCGTTTCAGCTGGCAGAGCAAAAGTGCTCGTTTGACTCCATCATTATACTGTAATATGGAGTAGAATGGAGTAGCATTCTTTCAATGCATATGGGAACGAGACATGGTTCTGTGTATGAGCACGTGCAAAGGAATGGCTAAGTCACTCAACTTTGGAGGCCTTGCTGATATCACTCTCCCCCCACCCCATCTCATGAGGCCCACCTGGCATCTGCAGTTGTGTTTATTGTGGTACAGCCTATGGTACTTACTGATAAAATGCTTATTAAGAAAGAAGCAGCATGGAGAAATACGAGGCATTAGGCAGACAACATATATCTTGCCAGATTAAGTTTGGCTGTAAGCCTGGCTTGTCTGGAACAAAACAATCCAAAGGAATCATGAGAGAAGAACTTCCTTATTGTGACTGCAGACCGCTCCCAGTTGTCTGGATAAATGTTTTGCGCATGGGTACCGAGTCCTTCCTCAAAGGTTCCCCACCCCCCAAAGCACATTTTCAAATTACTACTGAGATCATGCAGCAAAATGAAATTTGAACAAGGAGTAAAATTGAAAACAACAACAACCAACCCCCTCCCGGAACCAGCAAGCAATGTTCCCCAAAAAGAAATACACCATCTCTGTTGCAACAGAAGATGTGAAATGATTTGCCCTTCATTCTACAAATAAATTTTATTTGCTTCTTGCATGACACAAAAACCTCTCCTTTAATCCCTGCTTTCCCATCAAACATGAAGAAAGGATTGCTAGGGATGCTAACTCATGCTTTTTCATTATGGTTTTTCTAAAACACAAGATGCCTCGTCTTCAGTTTATATCAACTTACAGCACAATTCCATGCATGTCTACACAGAAGTAAATCTGACTATGTTCGAGGGGAGGTATAAGGATCAGATACCCAACCTATCTACACAGCTTTACAGCCTGTGGAGCCAAGTATGTTTCTAGCCTTGGTCCAAAACTTCACACACACAAAAATTCAGTTACATTTTTGGAGGTGACCCCACACCCCCGCTCTTAAAAAAAAAGTTCCTCTTGATCTATCGGTGAATTCAGTTCCCTCCCCACCTCAGAAAACCTTCACCAATATGACTTTCCCAATTTTGACACTCATGAACAGGGTGGAGAATATCAGGCACTACTGTTGATCCAACTTTAATTATCATTTAATATTATTCTAGTGTTTTTGAAGGAAGCAATGGCACGTGTGACAACCTTATCCTTCACCCACTGGTATAAACTACCAATATAGTTCAATTCAGTATTAAATGAACCAAACTTATCAGAAATTTTCTGAGAATTTCTGTTTGCAGAAATGGAAGGGCGCGTGTCAAAAAAATTCTGCCCCTCGCTGGACATAATTTGGCTAATGACCTCTCAATTTTCACCACCTGTGAATAGAAGAAAGAATTTAGGGAAGCTGTTTTTACTCAGCCCATTGGGGCATTATGCTACATTTGTTCATTTGCCCTGCCTTCCATTCCAGCAGTGCTCCCTTTCTCATCTTTTCCTTCCATTTTTTCACTTTTACCTCAGAAAGCTTTGTCAACAGGACAAAAATCAACAAACCATTTTATTCCCTGTCCTCCCACCCTCTTTCAGTTTACATGGGACTGAGATTGAGCCAAAGATACATGGTGGCATACATTATGCAGAAAGTTGGATTGATGAGCCTTGTCATTACACTAACTCTTAATGTCGTTTCAAGTCCCCTTTGAGAATTGCTGGAAAATGCTGTGGGAAGGAAGAGCCCCGCTTTGGCACCGCGCCACTTTCTGTGTACCACAGGAGTGCTATTTACTTTATGGCATTGTGTGCATTGCAGGGAGGGGAAATGACTAAAGGGGCATTAACTGTTAAAGTACCCAGGGAATAATCAACAGCCATTTAATAAAACATGAAACAACAGTGATGCACAATTTCACTTTGTGCCAAAAGCAGGACAAAAAAAAAGTGTTATTGGAAGCCTGCTATAGGGATACTCTTCATCTGGAACAGGCATTCGTTCAGTTCCTGTGGTTTTAATTCACACCTTCAAAAACTGTTTTCTTACTAGAGACGTGCTGCCAAATACCTGAGAAAATATGTGTGCGACACCAAACTCCTTCCCCCACACCAGCACTGCACTGCTGCTTCTTTCACTTCTGTTCCTCACAGTTCCTCAGCTTCCACAGCTCCTTTGGGTACACATTTCAGTCCCTCCTGTCCTTAAACTGTGTGGGTTTCCCTCCATCCCACTTTCATCTAATTCTCATTACTTGTGTCTTCCTTTATATAATGGCATCTGTCCCATTTCATTTCTTCAGCTCCATACTTCTTCCATCCCTCCGTTCCTCAGGTCCCTACTCTTCAGGGCTCCTTTTTACTACCTTCTGAATCCTTCAGCTACTCTGATTCCATTCAGGCACCTTTTCCTATTACATAGGAACACAAGAAGCAGACCACTGGTCCATGTACCTCAGTATTGTTGACAAAAACTGGCAGTGGCTCTCTGGGATTTCAGACAGGAAATAGTCCCAGTTCTCCTTGGAGATGCCATGGAGTGAACCTGGGACCTTCAGCATGCAAATACTAAGGTATTAACACAAGCAACCCATAATCCTCCCCATTTGACCAACATTTTTCATCGTCAACATTATACGCCTTCTGTGAGGCTTTCCCCATTCAACATTCTCATAATTCTCTCTTCATAAACTTCCTATCTCATCAGTTCCTTCTTTCCCAGTGGCTCCTTTCTCGCTCCATGGCCTACTCTTTCCTTCATCCATCCAGCCTCCAGATTCCCTGCCACTTTGTATTCCTGTAACAGTACTCTCTTCCCACTGTTTTCAGCCCTAGGGCTATGTGATTCTACCTCCTCCCCATGCCCGCAGCAGACACAAACTGTCCCATTGCTTCCATCAGAAACGGTGAATTATTTGCTCCCAGTCTGACTGGGTCTATGCATGCAGAAGTGTGAGCTGGGAAAGTGGTGCTAGATCCTAATTATATTTCCGACGTCATGCGGTTTGCCCATGTAGTTTAATTCAGTATTTTCTGATCGTGGTTCCCCAAATGTTGGATTATAACTCCCATCATATCCAGCCAACTTAACCAATGGTCAGGGATGACGGAGTTGTACCCCAACATCTGGAGGCCAAAGGTTGAAGAACCCTGGTCTAGCTGATTTGACCTGATACTCCTGTCCTAGCTGTTCATTTGACCAAGCAGTGCATCTGGGCAACTCTTATCCTAGAACATAAGAAGAGCGGGATTAGGCCATCCAGACTGGCATCCTGGTCTCACAGTGGCCAGACAGAGGCCTGTGGGAAACCTGCAAGCAGGATATGAGCACAAAGTCTTTTTTTCTGCTGCTTTTTCAGCAAATGGTGCAACATGTGTATTGGGGTCTAGGGGGCTTCACTTTATTCCTTCTTCACTATTACGTCTTTCTCATTTGCGTCTCCCTTCCTTAATAGTTTTGCAAGAGAATTACTAGTTTATGCAGTGGAGGGGATGGGGGGGAATCAATTTATTATTTAGATTCATAATATTCCATCCTAATAATAATCCATGCTGCTGTTGTGGCAGAAAGCATATCCAGTGCTTATTACTTAAAGCTGTACAAAACAGGCTTCCAAACTGGGTTAGGATTTACTCTTGAGACATTCCACAACTTGAAAAAAACACACGACGGTATAAATATATTGCCTCTTTTGTCTTTTTCCATATGGACATCGAATACTTTCCCACTTTCTTTGAGTTGCACATTGTATTTTCAAAAGAAATCCATTGCATATTCTAAGGGAGTCGAGTCCCCCCCCCTTCCCTGGCACTGTTTCTTGTACATCTGCAAATACATTTTCAGAAACAATTCCGCACGGCCAGTTTTTAATCATTTACAGATCCCAACACAGAATATTCTTATACTTTATATAATTGGCTTCACACAAGATGCCTGTGGGCAGCACATTCTTTAACACAGAGAGTAATACCCAAGTGGTGCTCGTGAGGCTTGTCAGCCAGGTATCTGTGGGGAACATTTTTTTTTAAGCAGACAGAATTATTGTTTATTTTATCCTCCTCTGCATTTCTAAAGGGGAGGGAGTGTTACATGAAAGTGGTTATTATTAATGTCTTATTGCGAGCACAGAGACTGCAATCTGCACCATGGAATATGACCAGATGACACCCAGGCTGTTTCCGAAGGACAACAACAAAGAATCAGAACGTGGGTAGGTGAGAGGATTGCTTGTATGTTTGCTTTTACTCATTGACTTGGGTCAATGTTATCCCATTATGTATTGTACACGGACACTTCAAAAGGCCTAAATGTGACAAGCATATGTTCCCAAGCACATATACTGTAACAAGTATGCTTGCCAGGGCAACCATGATTGATTGCAGTTCTTCTGCTTTTTTGGAGAAGGGACTTAGCTCAGTGGAACAGTATCTGCCTTGCATGCATATTATCCCAGGTTCAACATTTCTCTGATGGAAATAGGGATGTCCTATTCATCATCATCAAAATAGTAGTAGTAGTAGTAGTAGTAGTAGTAGTAGTAGTAGTAGTATTCCAGCCACTCTGGGCGGCTTCCAACATATACAGTATAAAAACATAATAAAACATTAAACGTTTAAAAACTTCCCTTTACAGGGCTGCCTTCAGATGTCCTCTAAAGGGGTTGCATGACTCCATACCCTCCAACATTTATCTGATGTAAATAGGGATGCCCTACCACACCCTCCAACATTTATTTGAGGAAAATAGGGACGTCCTAAGGGAGAATGGGAGAATCCGAGATCAAATCAGAAACCGGGATGACTTCTGTAAATCTGGAACTGTCCCTGGAAAATAGGGACACTTTCGGTGGGCGGGGGTCTGCAGTTCCTGACATCTCCAAGTAAGGCTGGGAATGTCTGTTGCATGAGTTCACACAACTAGAACAGAGCAATGGGAACAACCAACAATGATGCAACAATTTAGCTAACATGTTGCAAATGAAGTGTGTTTAATAGAAGCAGATTTCTACATCTCGGTCACATTCTGTCACACACAACGGAGAACAAGTAAAACTTGACCATTAAAGAAATTTTACATGATAAGCACAAAGGTGATTTCCCCTCTCTACCTTTTAATGAAGTTTGCCCTGAGCAGGCTCACGGAGAATGTGAATTTTGGCCAGAACAAACAAGTGAAGATTTCAGCAGCAGATCTCATCTAATCCATATTTTAATTGTTTTCTATTGTAAATCCATTCACTTTCATACCAGCCTTGTGGTATGCCTAGGCAGCTTACCATTATCATAATTTCAGCAAAAAACAGAAAGAAAGTGAGAATACAGAAAGAATTCTCCAGGGAGAGAGATAGCCGAGGCAGAACTGGAAGTAGCAGGAAAGTCTTTGAAAAGAAGCAGAAAGAAACAGATGAAGCAGAAGGGACAATCAACTCCTGCTATCCAAAAAAAAAAGTTGCAGCAAAATCACCAGATTGTCTGAACAGAAGGCTGGAGAGTCCCAAAAAGTGACACATATTTCATGTGAAATGCATCTTCACTTTCCAATACTTGTACCC
The DNA here is from genome assembly GCF_964270895.1 of Podarcis filfolensis. Classification (NCBI taxonomy): domain Eukaryota; kingdom Metazoa; phylum Chordata; class Lepidosauria; order Squamata; family Lacertidae; genus Podarcis; species Podarcis filfolensis. Next base: position 25,584,786 of record NC_139604.1, on the reverse strand, counting down.
AGCTGATTGGACGATAGCTGAAAGACAGCATCTCCATCCTTTTCGAAGTAAATAAATAAATGAAGATGGCCTGATTTCTGGTTTATTTATTGGGAAAGTTATGGTAACCTCTAGCAAGAAGGATTTCTCTGGGTGCTTATGCCACAATGAGATGGTAATGAACTGGCAACAGTGACAATCATGTTGGCTGCTCTCCCTTTAAAGAAAAAACCCAGCAACAGTTCATGTGGTTGTGCAAATAACACATCTCCTGAGGCCTTAAAGCACAAGGGAGGAACTTGCAGTTCTCTAGATATTGTTGGACTCCAAATCTCATCAGCCGCATCCAGCATGGCCAACAGTTATATGGGTGTTGTAGTCCGGCAGCATTTGGAAGGCCACGGGTTCCCTGCCCCCCCAGCCCTAAAATCTAAATAGGATGTGAATGCAGAAAAAAGGTAGATAAGGGAATAGACAAGGGAAGAGACTATTTTATTGGGTGAACCTCGGTGAGCTTTCTTGTTCTTGAGAACTACTGTATTCACCTACCTGGGAGTTAGCCCAAGTGAACATAGTATAAGATAGATTTCTTCTGCCTGGCTGCAGTCCTCTACACAGTTATTGAAGCTCTGTTGAACTCATTGGAGCTTAGAATGAGTCACCGTCTGAAAGAAGCCTAAAATTGCAGGCCATTATGTCATATAACTGGAACTAAAATATGAAGAAAATCGACCCACCCAGTTTGTAAAACGCCGCTCCCCTAGCAATACCATAGCCTCCAACATTTCTGCAATGAAAATAGGGACATCCCAACATTTCTCTGATGAAAATAGGGACGTCCTAAGGAAATGAAGCACATTCCAAGATCAAATCAGAAACTGGGATGGCTTCTGTAAATCCGGGACTGTCCCTGGAAAATAGGGACACTATTAGGGTCTGCAGTACACTGGGGATGGTATAGCTCCTGCCATGCCTGAGGACAAAATGTCTTTTAAAAGCTGGCCCTGAAGCTCAATTGCCTCTTTGCCATCAGTGTGGCTAACCATTCTGTGGTGCTATATTGCCGGTGATGGCTGGTCACCCTTTAGGGGAACAAGTATGATTTCTTTTTCAATGAGTTTTTGTTTATACTTCTCACTTTTATCTACCTAGAAGCTTTTTTGTTGCTTTGGCTGATTAACTGCAAATTATTGGTCACCTTACAGCAGGCAGAATGAGCACCAGGGAAGGGCTGAAGCTCAGGGTTAGAGCATCTGCCTTGCATGCCAAAGGTACCAGGCCCTTGACATCTCCTGGTAGGGCTTGGAGAACCTTGGAGAGCCACTGACAGTCTAAGCTGGATGGACCAATGGGCCTGACGCTGTTTAAACCAGTTTCCTATATGCCAGTGTATTCCCACAACTTAAATTTGCTTCTGATTTTACCATAAAGTCATACATAGAGATATCAAGCAATGGCAAATAAAACATTTTTTTTTATACATGCAGTGGGTTTAGCATTTAACAGAAGGTTTGATTCAAGTTCAAATTATTTTGTTTATTATGTCTGTCAGGTGCTGATGTGGTTGCTCGAGAGCAAACAGGCAAGACTGACCTGTGTTTTCCAGGCTTTATTATTAGTGCAAACTATTTACCGTGCAGAGAGTCGCAAGTTCATGTCTGGCTCAGTCGCTAGCAGAATCTGGGAGTGGGCAGTCCTTGTACCTCCCCCAGCATAACAGTCATGTGACCCCCAACCTTCTCCTCCCCTCCTTGCGCCGAAACCTACTGCGCAGAATGGGTGCTGGCAAAGGGGTACTTCCCTCCTCTCCAGTTTGCTCAGGCTCGGTGTTGAGGCTCTCCCTAGCATCCCCTGGTCCCACCACCTCCTCTCCACTGGAGGCGGGGTTTTCCTCCTCGCCGGAGGAGAAGCTGCTTCGCAAGATCTTCGGAGGTTCCCTATAATACAACTGCCCTTCCCCCTCTCGCCTCTGACCTGGTTGCAGTTCCCTGACAATGCCCTTTCTTAAAAAAAGAAAAGAGAAAGCCAAACAACTGTAGTTCAAGCTGAAGTCAAAATCAAAATAAATTGCACAGCAGACATGTACCAGAGGCAGCAAAGGTACCCCAGTCTCTGTTAACTACTTCCTCCAGTTAACAGTGAAACTCTATGAACAAATGCAGATACCTAGCTAACAAAGCATCAAAGTAACCATTAGGTTAGGCAGTTGTAGACCTTCCAAGTATTCCTGTTTTCCAGGCACAGTCCCGATTTACAGAAGCCATCCCGGTTTGTTTTGATCCCAGAATTTCCTGCTTTTCCTTAGGACGTCCCTATTTTCAACAGAAAATGTTGGAGGGTATGGAAGGATGCCTCAATTTTCATTGGAGAAATGTTGGAGGGTATTGAGTTATCCAATGCCCGAACCAAGGAGATATGCAAACCCATTAGAAGACATCTGAAAGCAGTCCTATATAGGGAAGTTTTAAAATGCTTAATGTTTTATTATGTTTTTACATACCGTATTTTTTGCCCTATAGGACGCACTTTTTCCCTTCCAAAAATGAAGGGGAAATGTGTGTGCGTCCTATGGGGCGAATGCAGGCTTTCGCTGAAGCCTGGAGAGCGAGAGGGGTTGGTGCACACTGACCCCTCTCGCTCTCCCGGCTTCAGGAAGCTATCCGCAAGCCTGGGGAGCCCGCGGGAGTTCCCACCGGGCTCCCACGGCTTGTGCAGAGCTGCCTCTATTCTGAAGCCGGGGCGCGCTGAACAGTCGTGCCCAGGCTTCGGGTAGCTCTGCGTAAGCCATGGGAGCCCTCCCACGGCTTGCACATAGCTGCCTCTATCCCGAAGCTTGGGCGCGCTGAGCAGTCATGCCTGAGCCTGAGGGCTCCCACAGCTTGCGGAGAGCAGCCTGTTCTGGGGGCTGGGGTCAGGGAAGCTCAGGCTTCCCCTGCCCCAGCCCTGCACCTGGGGGGGAAATAATTTTTTCCCCTTTATTTCCCCCCCCAAAAAAAACTAGGTGCGCCCTATGGGCTGGTGCGCCCTATGGGGCGAAAAATACGGTATGTTGGAAGCCGCCTAGAGTAGCTGGGACAAGCCAGTCAGATGGGTGAGTTATAATAACAACAACAACCCTATTTTCATCAGAGACATATTGGAGGGTATGCAGCTGTATGAGGAGGGGATAAGTACCACTTCTTTATTTCTTTGTCAAAGCATGTTAGTAAGCCTCAGCTCAAGTTTAATGTTTCAGTTTTAGGCTCATTTTTAAAAACAGTTAAAAACTAGATCACTTAGGTAGAGGAGTTAGAGGCTGAGCCCTTCAAGGACATGACAGAAGCATCAGGCAACAGCTTATTTGCTGTTGTGGAGGAGGAGAATGCCAGAGAAGGAAATGATTCGTTTACAAAGGGCCCCTGTGGAACAAACAGATATCCTCTCACACTGAGGATACTCCTCTGAGAGCAGGTAGTTGGCAATTGATAATTAGAGTCATAGATAGCTGGGTTTGTGATGGGTCTGCAGATTGCACAGTGATTTGCCTGCCTGGTGCATCATCTTAGACAGCCTGGACAGACAGGGGTAGGGAGGAGTCAGTGGTTGTCGTGCAAATAGAGTGCTCAGCATTGCAATAGATGTAGAGCCAAGGATATCTTAGAAAGATAAAGATTCAGAGAGCCAATGTGACATAATGGCTGCCATGTTGGATAGCCAGAGGAAACAATGCCATGAAGATCTCCAAATGACCAAAGTCTCTCTCTCTCTCTGCCTAACCCACCTCACCAGGTCATTTGACTCTAGGATATTGCTTGAGCTCCTTGGAAGAAGCTTGAGATATAAATATGATTTTATAAAAATCAGCACAGTATTTAGAAGTGACTTGCAAATCATAGTAACATGACAAAGTGATACATCAAGAGGCATCAACGGTGTATATATTTATCACACAAGAGCATATGTTGTGCTGCGCAACAATCTTACTGAGATTTCATAATGTTTACTATGGATGAAAAGTTGCAGTGCTGAATCATTTCTAACAAAGTAGGCAGCATACAATCACTGAACAAGGTGATGGTCTTTTTGTTTTTGAGAATGGACTTGCTCCACTACAGAGAGATTTAAGAATGGAAAATGTGCGATGTTTGTCTTAGAATCATAGAATCATAGAGTTGGAAGAGACCACAAGGGCCATCGAGTCCAACCCCCTGCCAAGCAGGAAACACCATCAGAGCACTCCTGACATATGGTTGTCAAGCCTCTGCTTAAAGACCTCCAAAGAAGGAGACTCCACCACACTCCTTGGCAGCAAATTCCACTGTCGAACAGCTCTTACTGTCAGGAAGTTCTTCCTAATGTTTAGGTGGAATCTTCTTTCTTGTAGTTTGGATCCATTGCTCCGTGTCCGCTTCTCTGGAGCAGCAGAAAACAACCTTTCTCCCTCCTCTATGTGACATCCTTTTATATATTTGAACATGGCTATCATATCACCCCTTAACCTCCTCTTCTCCAGGCTAAACATGCCCAGCTCCCTTAGCCGTTCCTCATAAGGCATCGTTTCCAGGCCTTTGATCATTTTGGTTGCCCTCCTCTGGACACATTCCAGTTTGTCAGTGTCCTTCTTGAACTGCGGTGCCCAGAACTGGACACAGTACTCCAGGTGAGGTCTGACCAGAGCAGAATACAGTGGCACTATTACTTCCCTTGATCTAGATGCTATACTCCTATTGATGCAGCCCAGAATTGCATTACACATCTTCCTGCCTAAGAATGTGTGACACTACACGATACAATTCAGCCAAGGTGAGAACGTGAAGTCTGTGATCCCACACATATTTATTTCATATTCTGATCCACATATAAGATCAGGAATGGTGAATTAGGTTGCTTCACTTTAAAATGTGGGCTGAACAAATTTCTCCTCCATTCCTCTATCAAAGTTATTTTCATTTCCCATAAAATCCCAACAGATGTTTCAGGCAAGCAGAACCCTCAAAATTCCTCTCCCATTTCAAATGGGTGAAACTTGAGAGCAATTCTATGTCAAACAATATGTCAACAATGAAAGCCAACCAGCATGAAGAAGAACTTGCAATCTGTGTGTACAGGTGGCCATTGTTAATCAAAGTTCTGCTAAAAATATTTCAGAGAGTGGCTTTCATTTATATATTATTCTGGGAGGAGTGGTAGTGGAAGAATCATATCTGCTCTTCAGAATTGCTTAGTGTGAGATCCCTCCCTAAAACTTCTATGGCTAGAAAATAACATACTATAGAAACGAGATCAGAATCTGTTAGAAAATCTCACCCAAAGAGTGCAAGTCAAGCTTTTTAATGTAAAGACTGGTCCTGGGTGATTCATCAACACCTCCCTTTGACCAACATGAGATATGGCTGCTTAGAGTGGGAGGGGGCTGGAGTGAGTTAGTACTCTGTGCTATGACATCTGTCACAGCGGGTCACCAGACTGATACATCTACATTTAAGCTTCTTTTAAGGTACTGTAATAATGGGGAAATTGTTGCCCTGAATGAAGTAAGTACCAGAATAATCATCCATCAAGAAGCTGTACATCAATTTTGTGTATAGCCTCATGTGTCAGTGAGCATTTCATCCCCAATTAAAAACACCACTGGCGCAGAGCAAGTGAGACATGCAGAGAAAAGGGGTCATGAGCACTTAACCTTCCACATAGTAACCCGTGTCTTAGCCATTGACAATTTCATTAGACACAATGTCTCTGGCAGGGGTAGAGTTACTTATATGTGTAATTAAAACTTGGCATGTCCTCTTTCAAAGAACTCTAAACCTCTACATTTTCCGGTAGCAATCTGGAGTGCTTGTAGCAAGCAAGTGCTAGGGAATGTGAGACAGGGAGAGGAGAGGGAGAGATTTATTCATCCCATCTGAGGTTAACCTCCACATTCATCTCTCTGGTCATTCGGACAAATGGCACACATATTTCATCTGGCCAGTGCCACTTCAGCCAATCATCCTCAAAGGCAGGGAGCTGGATTTCTGGATATCCAGATGTTGTTGGACTACAGCTTTCATCACCCCTGACCATTGTGGAGCCAGTGTGGTGTAGTGGTTAAGAGCGGTAGACTCGCAATCTGGTGAACCGGGTTCACGTCTCCACTCCTCCACCTGCAGCTGCTGGGTGACCTTGGGCTAGTCACACTTCTTTGAAGTCTCTCAGCCCCACTCACCCCACAGAGTGTTTGTTGTGGGGGAGGAAGGGAAAGGAGAATGTTAGCCGCTTTGAGACTCCTTCGGGTAGTGATAAAGCTCCTTAGGGTAGTGATAAAGCGGGATATCAAATCCAAACTCCATTGGTCATGCATGCTGAGGCTGATGGGAGTTGTAGTATAACAGCAGGCTTCTCACCCTGCCGAAAGGCAACAGCCCAAGATTCCTCTGCACGCCCACAAAACAAGATCTGAATCAAAGCAAGCTTTATTATCACCATTTCACAAACTGTTGGAGAATTACACAAACACGCACAACTTTTTAAAATATTCAGTGAATTTCACTGCCCCTAAGTAGTGTGGAGAATTACCAATACAAACTACAAACATGTGACACTATTACTAGGTAAGGGGACATATTAGATGTTCCTGTTGACTGCTTCCCAAAAAGTTGTAGTAGAAATGGAGAAATCTTCTAGCAAAGTCAGGGGTGGGGTGGGTGGGGAGTGCAGAAATTTTGCAATGCTTGTCAAAATGTCAGAGTCACTAATGGGGGCAGCCATCTTTTTAAAAATAAAATGTCCACGTATTGGGGAGAGGTGGGGGGAGGCGGCTGAACAATTTCCATACAATGGAAAGATACTGCATATCACTTGTCACGGTGTCCCGTTGCACCAGAAGCGATTTAGTCATGCTGGCCACATGACCCGGAGAGCTGTCTGTGGACAAACTCCAGCTCCCTTGGCCTGAAGCAAGATGAACACTACATCCCATAGTCACCTTTGACTGGACTTAACCATCCAAGGGTCATTCACCATTTAATGGAGATTATTTAGTGCACAGCTTAAAATATTTACACATTTAAAAGAGGCAACCACCTCATAACTTATTTTTCATCATCATCATCACCATCAAAACGGGCAGATATTTCAGGAATTTAAGGATTTTTCTTCAGCAAATCCACTGATAAGTGAAGCAATATTGAGCTGGTTTCGGGGGTAAATGAATCCATCTCAGGATGGAAATACAGTGGTACCTCGGTTTACAAACTTAATCCATTCTGGAAGTCTGTTCTTAAACTGAAACTGTTCTTAAACCGAGGCGCGCTTTCCCTAATGAGGCCTCCCACCTCCGATGCCCTTCCACCATTCAGATTCCGTTCTTAGACCAAGGTAAAGTTCTCAAACCAGGACACTACTTTCAGTTTTGCGGAGTTCATAAACCGAATACAGTGGTACCTCTGGTTATGAAATTAATTCGTTCTGGAGGTCCGTTCTTAACCTGAAACTGTTCTTAACCTGAGGTACCACTTTAGCTAATGGGGCCTCCAGCTGCCGCTGTGCCGCTGCCATGCAATTTCTGTTCTCATCCTGAGGTAAAGTTCTTAACCCAAGGTACTACTTCCAGGTTAGCAGAGTCTGTAACTGAAGTGTTTGTAACACGAGCTACCACTGTAGTTCGTAAACAGGGCTGTTCTTAAACTGAGGTACCACTGTAACCATCTATCCCTAGTCATAGGCCAATGAACAAACATGGTACAGGCATTGCTGGCATGCCCTGTCATCACCCAATTTTGAATCTTGCTGGGACTATTTCTTTTTCCCTCCAGGGCTTCTGCTGCATAAAGAAAATCTGCCATTGCTTTCTGTGTTCTGCCTCTACTTCAGTGTTCTTTTAAAGGATGACTTAAGAAATGGCATTTAGTATCAAAAGTCATTAGAAGAATCTTCTGAGCGTGCTGTCAATAAAACGACTTAGCAAAATGAAAGATGAAATCACGCTACTGATCCCAAACAACACAACAGCTAGTTATGGCTCTAATCATTATGTCACTGCCTGAGACATAATCACCCAGGAGGAGAAAAACTAAAGAGTAATCGGCAAAGAAAATCCAGATAATACCAGCAAAGCTGAAACAAATGAGGCTTTTCAAATCCCCAAATCAATATATGACAGACACACCTCTGGGCCACAAAGTAAGTTTTGGACAGAGAAGATATTTAAACTCTTCCCAGCTGAAATGCAACACCAATCCAGGTCAGACTATGTAGCATGAACTCTGCTGATGGACACATGGTTGAGGAGTTTGTGGTGGGAGTTTTTTCTTTGTCCCCTTGGGCGGATTTCAGCAGAACATAAAAAAAATGAGGTGCACATGAAACAATCCAGATTTAGTCAGTGGGCATTCCATTCTCTGTGGATCAATCCTTTTCTTGACAGCCTGATTTATTGAATGTGACCTCTGTGACCAAATGGACCATGACATTGTCAACTGATATTTTCAATGCTATCAAACCCACTTCTTCATACCAGTTTAGTGCACACAACAAATATTATTTATTTATTTATACATACCCCGCCTATCTGCCTGGGTTTCCCCAGCCACTCTGGGCGGCTCCCAATAGAATATTAAAAACACGATAAAACATCAAACATTAAAAACTTCCCTAAACAGGGTTGCCTTCAGATGTCTTCTAAAAGTCAGAGTTTTATCCAGCAAATCAAATGCGATTTCCCCTTCCTCTTCCCTCTCCGCACATCCCAAAAATCTGGGTCCTCCAACTATCTGGAGATTTTCAGGGTGCGTAGGAAGTTGCAGGGGAGCAGGGGAATGTTCCATGGCACCAATGGAAGTCTGTTGCACAAGCAGGCCAGCAGTATATTCTGTTCTTTTCTATTTTGGCTCCTCCTAAATCTAAGTGACAGAGGAGGTGCCTCTTCTTTCTGAGAGGTAGCTGGGACCAGTAGAACATCTGCCTCTGGAAAGGCAGAGCTACTCCCAGTATCTGATGGTACAGAAGTGGGTGGTGCAACAGACATTGTGGAAGTGACACAGAGAGGTTCTGAGAGCTGAGGAGAGAGAGGTGGGTCCCATTGCAGAGATGGATGAGATGAAAGAGCAGGTTGAGGGAATTCCCACACCTGGATCCTATCAGGATGCCTCCATCCCAGCAGAGGTCCCTACATCCTATGTCCTCAGCAAACCCCCTATCTGAATCATTCAGACTTGGGCTGTAGGCCCTCCAGATGTTTGAATCCGTCTCCCATCTGCCACTGCCAACATGACCAAAGGTCAGGGTGGGAGGGAGTTGTAGTCCAACCATACCTTGAGGTCCATTATTGACATAAACAATCCTAATTTGCATGTCTATTCAACCTCAGTGAACAGACTGCAGCAACCACTGTGTTTCTGTTTGCATTTGGTTGTTGCTTCATTGGCCATAGGCTTTTCTGTTTTTTTCAGAGCTCACCATTCTTCCCTTGCTGAAACATCACTATTAACAAGTTCCCCATTTCAGTTGTTGCAGCAGGATGAAAATAAGCATATTTTTGTCCGTATTTCATTAAGTTATGCTGCAACCAATATGCAATGCCTTGATGCGGTTTGAAAGGTGAACAGATGGGGTTTTATTTTTAGCTCCCATTAGCACAACCCATCAAACACTCATTTGCCTGATGTACAATCATATTATAACTTACTACTTAGGTTTTTAAACATGGCTTTCCCTGGTCTGGGGGTTCTGAAATGGCAGGCGAGAAGCAAGTGATTACAATCACAATGGTCAGTTTATCACTGAAAACTGATTATTGTAAGCAACTGAAAGATCTTTGGTGTGATCAAGTGCACTACAAGGGTATTCTCTAGTGAGGTGATTAATTTTCAGGTCAAGTTCTTTATTTATTTTTAAGTATTTTAAGATATCATATGCCTTATGAGATCATTGGGTTGGGAAAGGTTGTTTGTTTGCTTGTTTGTGGTGGCTGAGGGGAAGAAATCTGTTTTGAGATCAAAATGTGACAGCAGATAGCCCAATAACAAATGTTGGAAATGTAAGGAAACTGAAGGTACCTTTTACCACCTTTGGTGGACGTGCCCTAGGATTAAGGTCTTCTGGGAAATGATTTATAATGAAATGAAAAAGGTGCTTAAATGCACATTTGTGAAGAAACCAGAGGCCTTTCTCCTGGGCATGGTGGGCCAATTGGTGTCAAAGAAAGATAGGACGTTCTTTATGTATGCTACAACAGCAGCAAGAGTTCTTTTAGCAAAGTACTGGAAGACACAAGAACTACCCACGCTGGAAGAATGGCAGACAAAGGTGATAGACTACATGGGACTGGCTGAGATGACGGGCAGAATCCGCGACCAAGGGAAAGAGACGGTGGAAGAAGATTGGAAGAAATTTAAAGTTTATCTTAAGAACTGTTGCAAAATTAACAAGTGTTAAAATGTCATGGGTAAGGCAAAATAGAATTGCAGGGACAAACAATTGGATATGAGAAAAAGGATATAAAGAAAGTGCTATAAGAAATTGAAATTAGGGGTTGCTGGAAAGATTTAAAACAGGGATGCAGAAAATGGAGGTATGGGGAAGTCGCTGAAAGAAGGTTTAAAGAAAAAAAGGTTAAGAAATTATACGTGTTTATATGTTTATATGTTTGTTTGTTCATGTATTGTTTTGTATTGTCCTTTAATATGTGTTGAAAAACCAATAAAAATCTATATAAAAAAACAACAACAAAATGTGACAGCAGATATATTACAGAGAATAATCATCAATTAAAATTTACCCCTAGAATTGTTTGCCTTGAGGAAGCTGCTTTTCTTCCTCTCTTTCCCTCAGGCCCATGTGGCAGAATTTGGAGGAAGGAGGAGCCATCACTCAGGAAGTCCATCATTCAAAAACGCTCACAAACTATGTTACTGGTCATGCTGATTGGAGCTGATGGGAGTTAGAGTCCAACAATATCTGGAAGGCTACAGGTTTCCTACTTTTTTAACACGATGATATTATGAATGCTTCTCTGTAAAGGGATGGAGAGAAGATATTTATCAAAGTATCAAAGTAAGGTTCCACCAGTTTCTAAAGAGTATGCACACGAAAGCTTATACCAAGAACAAACTTAGTTGGTATCTATGGTGCTACTGGACAATTTTTATTTTTATTTTATATATATTTTGAGTACAAAGAAGGACATGCAAACTTCTAATACCTAATTGATATATCCTTCAGTTCTCACAGCATTCCTCATACTTATCGAACTATATCTCCACATGCATCACCTTACAGTTTTTTCTTCATTATTAAGAAGCATATTTCCAGAGTGACTTTCTGACAAGGTAACAGAGCAAATCAATGAACCTGGAGTGTGCACAATTCTTAACAGTATTGCTTGTGAGCTTATTCCATTGAAATAAATGCAAGCAGACCCTCCAAGTGTCGCTAATTTCCAGGGACAGTCCCAGATTTGCAGAAGCCGTCCCAGTTTCTGATTTGATCCTAGAATGTCCCACTTTTCCTTCCCTATTTTCATCTGAGAAATATTGGAGAGTATGGAGCCAAGGAGATAAGTAACTACAGTGGTACCTCAGGTTAAGTACTTAATTCGTTCCGGAGGTCTGTACTTAACCTGAAACTGTTCTTAACCTGAAGCACCACTTTAGCTAATGGGGCCTCCTGCTGCTGCCATGCCGCCGGAGCCCGATTTCTGTTCTCATCCTGAAGCAAAGTTCTTAACCTGAAGCACTATTTCTGGGTTAGGGGAGTCTGTAACCTGAAGCGTATGTAACCTGAAGCGTATGTAACCCGAGGTACCACTGTATATAACCTTTAGAAGAAATCTGAAGGCAGCGCTGTATAGAGAAGTTCTTTTTTTATGTTTAATGTTTATTATGTTTTTATATATGTTGGAAGTAGCTCAGAGTGACTGGGGCAACCCAGTTAGATGGGTGGGGTATAAACAATAAAAAAAATATTCTTACTACTACCTCTACTACTACTATGGTATAAAGGTAAAGGGACCCCTGACCATTAGGTCCAGTTGTGGCCGACTCTGGGGTTGCAGCGCTCATCTCGCTTTATTGGACGAGGGAGCCGGTGTACAGCTTCCGGGTCATGTGGCCAGCATGACTAAGCTGCTTCTGGCGAATCAGAGCAGTGCACGGAAACGCCGTTTACCTTCCCGCTGGAGCGGTACCTATTTATCTACTTGCACTTTGACGTGCTTTTGAACTGCTAGGTTGGCAGGAGCAGGGACCGAACAACGGGAACTCACCCCGTCGCGGGGATTCGAACCGCCAACCTTCTGATTGGCAAGTCTTAGGCTCTGTGGTTTAACCCACAGCACCACCCGCGTCCCTTGTGGTTAACGCTTACCTGGAATGAAATATTCAATGCAGCAATAGAGAAATTAAAATAATAATTTATTTGTCAGACAAATAAATGATAGGCACAGTGGTATATGGTTACCAAAGCTCTGCCCACTCTGATGGCCAGCACTTATATTTCCTCAGCCCAGCCCCCTTGCTCCTCCTTTGGATGCCTCTGTCCAATCAGCCTGGTTGAAATTCCTATTGGCTGTTTGCTAGAACCAATCATAAAAGATACACCCATTTCCTATTACCTTTTATGGGAGACAAAGAGCTATATTTCCTTCTATCCATAAATGGCAGACAAGTAGCCATATATCTTGCATTTGCCTCGACAAGGCACCTTAATTACCAGATCACCTTTTGCCCCTGTTGCCCCTGCATTCCAAAACAAATAGCTAAAACAAATGGCTCATGGTATTAAATTCTATCTAAACAGAGATCTTGGGTTCACATTCTCACACACCATCAATGAAATAAGAATCTAACATAAGAATCTAACATTTCTTACTTTCTAAATCCTTTGCATAATTACATTAAGCCAACAAATCTCATACATAACATAGATAGCTTTTTAGAAGAAAAGGCCTTTGCAAAGTAAAAAAGGAACTCAGTAAAAACAGCTTCAAAAGAAGCCTCTTCAGTTTACACCCCCCTTTCCCAGCCAGCTGCTTTCCCCATTAGCTCTTCCCAAAATTTATTGCCCTTTAACTCTCTCAGTATACCTTAAACCTTAGGAAAATATGGCTAGAGTCTGATGGGAGGCACATGGTATTATTTTCTGTTAAACAATAAATCTTACTATTTACCAACTCTTAATTAGTGTTTTTGCAGCTTGATTGTATTCTGTAATATGTAGGGTCAGTGTAACATTTGCTCCCAGCCTGTAATTCCCTTTTACAACTTTGAGAAACTTGTCTCCTGCTACTGCTATAAATCAGGGGGGCCCTTGTTCAGGAGAGCAGGAAGATAAACAACTGCCAAAGTACTTAGCCAGCTGGTTTCTGCCTGGCATGAAACATACAAACATTTGCAAATATATCTTTAAGCTCATTTTAAAATACAGGCCTTGATCAGATGCCTCACTATGGTATAGGATGTCCCTATTTTCATCAGAGAAATGTTGGAAGGTATGTGTGAGCAGTGTTTGAGCATTGCTCTGTGCATAACATCCAGGCTAGGTACAGGGCTCTTTTCCTTTGTTCAGTGCACTGTGCAGACCACATTCTGGAGCCCTTCTCCCCACAAACAGCCAGGTCAAAACCTGTCATTTCTCACCTGTTCGTCTGCCAGGCCCTGGTCTCAGTTCCACTGCTGCAGGTGAATTGCCCATCCAGGAAACTGTCACAGCTATTGAGAAATACCAACATTCTTTTGTCAAAACTCCCTTTGGCTTTCCTGCAAGGGCAGCTGTTAAATTTTCAGGGCAAGGAAAAATGGAATAACTTAATTTCCCATGGTGTTTTGTGTGTCAGTCAATCTCACAATTCTGCATTTGAACAAAGAAGAATACTCAGCTGTGCTTTGACCCAAACTTTTCATTTAAATTAAATATTCACTCTGGGACAGCTTTCCCGATTCTGGTGCCCTCTACTCATTTTGGACTTCAACTCCCATCAGTCTTGTCAGTAGAACTATGCTAGCTGGGGCTGATGGGAACCGTAGTCCAAAACACATAGAGGGCACCAGGTTAGGAAAGGCTGCTCTAGGATAATGACTGTATATTGAATACACTCCTCACACCATAGCAAAAAATAGTTTTTGCCAGCTAACATTTTGGAAACATTTAATGCAAGCACACTTGCATGACACAAAGTTACAGGCAGCCTATGCTGCAACATCAAAATGCTGTTATGAGAAGCCCTGAAATGCAGCAGCCTTTGAAAGGACAAATATGGTAGGGAAACAAAATTTAATTTTAATGATCCACGCTTGTTTCTCAGCTGGGACAGCCTGCCATCAATTGATATCGTGCTTTCTTAACTGACACAATGTGATGAATTGGTGTGGCAGGAATGTGATAAGTGTGTGTTATTCATGGGCTTGTGGTTTGGCAGGATTAAATACTGGTATCTAAATTGGCAGAAAATTGAATCTTGAGGTAATAAAACTTATAGCTGGAATATATTTTCTCAACATGTTACATCAGCCATGGTTCGTCCTCACACTGTGCTGCTTTTTTTTTATTAATTGATTTAAAGTGCTGTTAATGGGTTTCGGTGTGCAACTGTAGCTACAAAGAATTAACATGTTCAACCGCAACAAATAATGAGAAAAAAGCAAAATATTATTCTATAAGGGAAAATTTTAAATCCTTGATGAGAATTGTCAAGCAATGTGAAGGAAATTGAAAATCATTACTACAAAGTTCATAACATAAAGAAAGAGCAAAAGAATGAACATGCCTGCAATGTTCCATTTCTCATTTCAAAATGGATCCACGGTGTGTTTAATACTCAAGTTTGATTTTCTTCTTCTTCTTCTTCTTCTTCCTCCAGTGTTTCAAGGTATATCCTTTGCACTTAACTGAAGGCCGGAGCTAATATCTTAAACTGAGGCACATTTGGCTTCAGCTGGAAGTGTGATTCCAGCTTGCCTGATTCAATAACCAAACAGTCAAACTGTGTGTTATATTAAAGGCAAGCTTTATCATAGAATCAGAGAACTGTGGCATTGGAAGGGACTCTAAGGGTCATCTAGTCCAACCCCCTGCAATGCAGGAATCACAGCTAAAGAATCTCTACAGATAGCCATCCAACTTCTGTTTACAAACTTTTGATGAAGAAAAGCCCCCGCCTTCTATTAGTCCATTAAGGCACTGACTTACAACTACCCATTCTCTTTCCTTCGCAGAAAGCTGCTGGGGGCGGGGGCGGGTGCAGGGTGTCCCAATCCAGATTGGGAAAATGCTGTTGGGGGCAGAGATTAACCCTCTCTCCTGTGACATTTCCCCACTGAAAATCATGATTGGTATTCGTATCCCGCTTCTGTAGATTCCTATTTGAAGCAAATGGGCACATGAGTAGTTTGACTTTAAGAAGTAATTAATAAGGCCTCCTGCTTGGATCTTCAAACTCACTGGGTAATTTGGAATGGATTATTGCCTCCCAGCTTGCGTTCCTTACTAAGCTTGGTAAAATAAAATATAAAGAGAACAACTCACCTGTTGTCTTCCCCTAAAATCTCTACAACTGGTCTTCAGCCACGTTCCTCAAGGTATTAGATTCACCTGGAAGCCAAAATTAGGATAAATGCACTAGCCATCATGGCTCAGCTTTTAGATAAAAGAATTCAGGAATGTTGTGCTGTCGGTTTCTTACTCCCCTCACCTTAATATACCTCATTAGTTTCCTGAACCCACCAGCCTCATGAATGAGGGAGGCATAGGATATTCATGCAACAAACTTGCTCTGAGTGGCCATTAGGTCCTTCAGCTCTCAGGCTCTATGAAGCCAAGTGCCAGAACAGGACCAGCACAGGATATTATGTTGTCTGGAGTGAGTTGCTCCACCATTGCTTCCTCACTCTCCTCATTCACTGGGGAGGGGGCTGTTCACCTCTCCCTCCCTCTGCATCTTCTCCTCTCCCTGCCATACCCTGAGGAATGGGTCCTTCCTCAGAGTGTGCCAAGGCAGCTGACATGCAGCACAGTTTGCAGAGCAGAGAGAGACAAGGCAACACCAACGAACTTGCAGTTAGTCATTTCATTAAGGAATCAGAACAGAAAACATGCGGAGACTCCTGAGCAGTGGCGAAGCTGCATGCTCCGGCACCGGGGGCGGAGAGCAGGCGTGACGTGGCTGGCGTGTGTCCCAGGGGCATGGCACATGTCCGGGGGGCATGGTACATGTCCGGGGGGCATGGCACACTGCCCGCAGGGCACGGCATTCATCCTGGGGGTGTGGCACATGTCCAGGGGCGTGGCACATGTCCCAGGGTGTGGTGCGCCACCCGTTGGAGCATGGCACCTGGTGTGGTGGGGGGTGCATGTCGGGGGTGGCCACGATGGTACCCCCCTCCCCGATGGTGCCGGGGGTGGTGTGCTCCCCCCTGTCCCCCGTTCTTCCGCCAGTGCTCCTGAGATAAGCTCCACCTCCCACTTCACTCTTCCCTCTGCCCCAAGAGACCCTCTCTGATCCTACTTGACTCTATTATGTGTAGCAAATGCCATGTTCTGGGAATGGGAGAAGCTGGCAGGCTGTCAGCAGAAACACTGTTAGGGGGCTCTGTGGTGAAGCTGCCAAGTCTGACTCCTGTCTTTGCTCCATGCTGTGGCACTTGCTTGTTTCCCCTTTTCCTCATCCTCCGACCTCCCAGTCTCTAGTACATCCCAGCTCTTCCCCTCCTCTAGGGTGTGTCCAGGAGCCTGGCTCCAAATCCTCTTCCTCTGTGCTTTCCCTGGGGGGCTCTTGGTGAGGCAGTTTCCACCAGTCCTCCTCATCTAGCAAGTCCCTGACAGAGTGAGGCATTGTAGGTGAGGTGGCCCAGGAGAATACCTGTATCATAGTCACTTTACCACAGCAGCTAGAAATTCTACAAAATTTTTGCTAACAATTCAAAGCAAGAAAACATAAAGTTAGTTTAAAGTGATATTACACATGTTGCAGCTAATTTCCAGCCTTTGCCACAGTGGCACAGGTGATCTCCCAGGCCACCTCACCCACAATACATTGTTCTTAGGAAGGTCCTCTTCCTCTGAGTAAGTAATGAGGTGGGCATTTCAGAGAGCCCTGAAGGTGCATCACCGAGATTGGCAAGTGGCCAATCAGATAGCAGGAGGAGGTTTGGAGGGACTCATATTGCCTCATTCAAGTGGTGATCTCCAACAGAAGAAAGTGAATCATAGAATCATAGAATCATAGAGTTGGAAGAGACCACAAGGGCCATCAAGTCCAACCCCCTGCCAAGCAGGAAACACCATCAGAGCACTCCTGACATATGGTTGTCAAGCCTCTGCTTAAAGACCTCCAAAGAAGGAGACTCCACCACACTCCTTGGCAGCAAATTCCACTGTCGAACAGCTCTTACTGTCAGGAAGTTCTTCCTAATGTTTAGGTGGAATCTTCTTTCTTGTAGTTTGGATCCATTGCTCTGTGTCCGCTTCTCTGGAGCAGCAGAAAACAACCTTTCTCCCTCCTCTATGTGACATCCTTTTATATATTTGAACATGGCTATCATATCACCCCTTAACCTCCTCTTCTCCAGGCTAAACATGCCCAGCTCCCTTAGCCGTTCCTCATAAGGCATCGTTTCCAGGCCTTTGACCATTTTGGTTGCCCTCCTCTGGACACGTTCCAGTTTGTCAGTGTCCTTCTTGAACTGTGGTGCCCAGAACTGGACACAGTACTCCAGGTGAGGTCTGACCAGAGCAGAATATAGTGGCACTATTACTTCCCTTGATCTAGATGCTATACTCCTATTGATGCAGCCCAGAATTGCATTGGCTTTTTTAGCTGCCGTGTCATACTGTTGGCTCATGTCAAGTTTGTGGTCCACCAAGACTCCTAGATCCTTTTCACATGTACTGCTCTCAAGCCAGGTGTCACCCATCTTGTATTTGTGCCTCTCATTTTTTTTTGCCCAAGTGCAATACTTTACATTTCTCCCTGTTAAAATTCATCCTGTTTGTTTTGGCCCAGTTCTCTAATCTGTCAAGGTCGTTTTGAAGTGTGATCCTGTCCTCTGGGGTGTTAGTCACCCCTCCCAGTTTGGTGTCATCTGCAAATTTGATCAGGATGCCCTTGAGTCCATCATCCAAGTCGTTGATAAAGATGTTGAATAAGACCAGGCCCAAGACAGAACCCTGTGGCACCGCACTAGTCACTCTTCTCCAGGATGAAGAGGAACCATTGATGAGCACCCTTTGGGTTCGGTCAGTCAGCCAGTTACAAATCCACTGAGTGGTAGCATAGTCAAGACCGCATTTTACCAGCTTCTTTACAAGAATATCATGGGGCACCTTGTCAAATGCCTTGCTGAAATCAAGGCAGGCTACATCCACTGCGTTCCCTTCATCTACCAGGCTTGTAATTCTGTCAAAAAACGAGATCAGGTTAGTCTGACATGACTTATTTTTCAGAAATCCATGCTGACTATTGGTGATCACAGCATTCCTTTCTAGGTGCTCACAGACTGTGGTGATCTCCAACAGAAGGACATAAAAACCACTGTCATAAAACCACACATTCAGCCTTCTAAGGCTGAATGGTCTTACAATAAGAGTTTTGGCTCCCCTTCCGAAGCCATAGGGAAATGTGTTCAGCTGCATGCAGTTCTGTGAATACTCTCTTAGACAATGCTCTTGAATAATGCCAGCTTTAAAATTGGCAAATGCCAATTAAAAATGCTAACAGGCATTGCTTTGCTATATTTAAGACAATTAGATCCTGCAGATTTGCATTTTATAGTTGGTTTCGTTGTAATGAAATAAGTATATATTGCTGTCTGGAGCAGGTTCTCTGCCATAGCCGGTATTAATTTATAGATAAAGCAAGTAATCTAGTTGTTTCATTAACTATATTACATTCCAATACATTACTATATGTGTTTATTAACTCATTAGTCATTGTTTTCTTCCATGCTGGAATGCTCCTTTTGTGCTCCAGAGACACGGCATTTCGGTAATTAGCAGGAAGTGAATTTCTTTTTTTTTAAAAAAAAGGTTCCACACAGTGCTTTATCTAGCACTTCTCCATGGCAAAGACCACCTACACAAGATCTCGGTTCCAGGGGACCGTGCACATAGGTAAAATGGTGCAAAGTCAGGAACCCCTGGAGCTGTCTTCCCTAGGCTCTGGCAAAGAGGCATGAGAGATCTGAGAACATCTGAGGGCCCTGCCTTGGCCCAGTAGGGCTTTAAAATCTCTTTACATGTCAGAAAAACCCTCTGGGTGCCTGGGTGGAGGAAAAACAAATAAATGGAGTAGTTATTTGTTGTCCCTCACCCACATAAGGTTGCAATTGCTTAAGTAACATGAGCATAAGTTGCAGGCCCACTGTATATTTACTCACAGCAAGTCCTGTTCAGCAAAGATCTTTCCTAACATAAAAGAAAATTTGCCTTTATAAGGAAATATAAGTATTTTATATCTTACTGATAATCATGGATGAATTGCCTCTTAACTGCCTCTTGAAAGTTGTCTCTTAATTGCCCCATTGTCGATTTTGTCTCCCGGAAAGGGAGCGGGGAATCTTTAAACAGATTTTTTTTAAGTATAGCAAAATCATCCTATTTCAATAGGAAAATAGACAATGAGAGCAAAATGGCAATTAAAGTCTCCATTTCCACCTTCTCCCCCATAAGAACAGAAAGTGACATTAGAGCAATTAAGAGGCGGCTCTTCACTAATCCCCTTCACTAATCCCATGATAAGACAGGGCATTCTGGTTGCAGGGAGATTTCTAAGTGTGTTCAACCCAAAGCGTGTAGAACTCACCTGCATACCTTAGTGCTAAATGCACAAAGGTCTAAATAGGAGCCTGCACACCTAAGCATGCTAGCAGTGTGCCAAAATCCCATCCCCAATCCCGGAATCATTCTCCACCAACTCATGAGAAAATAAATTGCATTCCCAAATTACCAACAGGGAGAGAAAATTGTGGTGACATATGAAGGAGGGGAGGTCTTTGCTTTCAAGGTACCAGGTGAGCTTGTGACTGTTCCTTCTTTCCTTCAATTTATCACCTCTCTGGTGGTCTGAATTCTGAAGACTCCATGACATCCTCAGCTGTACTTTCTTGTAAGCTTGGGAACAAGGGGGGACTGACAGATGTTTGCCATTTTTATTTTAAAAAAGTGAAGTCTTTTTACCTTTAAATAAATATCTGAAATGTAATATATATAAAAGGGAAGATTTGCCTGAAAAACAAAATCGTCACCAATCCCAGGCAATCAATATCCAACTTCCCTGGCTTCTTGTGTTTCAGTTAGAGCTCAGAGGCAGACATCAGGATGTAACTTTTTACATGGAGTAATTTAAAATCAGAAAGCTCAGGCAGCCAAGAAGGCTGCAATGTGCTGGAGAATTTTTATGGGAAGTGTGTGCATGCACACACAGCTAACAACATAATGATATCATAAACTCAATCCAGCACTCAGGAGAATTCTTCAGTGCCTGAGAAAGAGTCAGAAAAACAAAAGCCTCTTTTGCAGGTGAAGGAAAGAATGCAGTACTAGTGCACAACTGAAAAGTGCTGTTAAGACCCTACAAATTGCATGTTCAAATTGCCTATCTTTAATACTGTAGGTATGCTTAGTTGCTTTCCAAAATTAGCAATGTTCTATGTTGCTGTTGGAGTGCTGCAGAACAGCAAAGCCATAACAAAAATTAATGGTGGCAAGCCCAAAACAAACACAAGATCTTTGCCCACAAATCTAGGAAAAGATTAGGTCTTAACTCAAGATAAAGTAATAAATCAGGACCAAGTAGACTTAAATTAAACTCAACCCTTTGACTTGCTTTGTTGCCTCCATCCTTACACGTTATCTGAACAATGAGCGTAGACCTATTTTTACAAAAGAACAAGAGAATCACTTCAGTAGTTTCCACCTAAACTTTCCCTTATAAAAAGTTTAAAACCAGAGATAGAAATCTTTTACAATTCAACATAGCCTAGTTTTTTTTAAAAGTTTGCTGACATTAATCCAATGTGTGTTCCAAAAGGATTGTCACTGTGTTGATTTTAAAAAGGGCAACATTCAGATCCAATGCCTTGTGCTTTTTCGGCATTGACAATGTAGTGCTCTCCACATGTTGTCAGACTACAGCTTCCACCACCACTGACCCTTGACCACACTGACTGGGACTGATGGGAGTTGTAGTCCAATAACATACAGAGGGCACCATGTTGACACTCTGTTATCTACCTACAGAACTGAGAAGTGCAGAAATGACTTGAAACTGAACTAGTGATGGGTTGAAGAATACATATAGCCATTTGCCAGTGGATAATTTAGCAGACTAGGTGTGTAATAAGCTAGGATTTGGAAGAATGTCATTCATGTATTGAGGGTGGAGTGTGGTTGCACCCAGGAGCCACAACCTCTGCCACTGAGTGTAGATCTCCTCCATTTGAGAAAGATTCTGGCCTTCACAAGTCCCTCCCAAAATGCTGTGTTGCCCTATGCTTTGTAAGTGCTTTGCAGGGACCGCTGATCAGCTGCAAACATGAGTTGAGCCCTGCCCTTACCTGCCCTATAGCTGATGCCATACATTATGTCTAGTATAGGTGTGGCATGGTTCAAATGGCCCCATGGGACAAATGGGAAGGTCTGGTGGGTCTGGTTAAGCCCTGGAGATTCCCAAGCCTTGGCATCGACCCACTATTCTTCCTTATATTGATTACGCACCGTAATATTAAGAACATTTCATGACATATTGGCAAATAGTTATCACACCCCGTACTAAATACTGTATTTTCTGGCGTATAAGACTACTTTTTAACCCAGGGAAATCTTCTCAAAAGTCGGGGGTCGTCTTATACGCCGGCTACAGCAGCAGCTCCTGCAGCAACTCCCCACCAGAGGACAAAACGACAGCAAATTAAATCAGAGGATACCAAGCTCTCTAGATGAAGCAGAAATACGCTTGAAAATTGGCCCCAGAAGCCCCCCAATCACCAGCAACAGAATGACCCTAACCGCTCCCCATAGTAGACCACGTGGTCCAAAATGGCGGCCTCGCGTTGCCCCAGCAACTAGACATGTGACCGCTGCCTCAGGCCAAGCAGCCCCTGCAGTAAAAGAAAAAGAAAGGCTCACAACAAAGGCAGGGAACCAACAACAGCATTAAGCGCACCCCCGGCCACTGGGAAGTGGAGCGGATTTCCGAGCCGGACTGGAGACTGGTTTATTATTATTATTTGGTGTGTGTTGGAAGAGGGGTAGTCTTATACGGCAAATATATCCCAAACTCTATATTTTAACTGGAAAAGTTGGAGGTCGTCTTATATGCCCAGTCATCTTATACGCCGGAAAATACGGTACTTGTTTGTTGGCCTGACAAAACTTTAGATCAGGAAAGTTACAAATGAGGTGGCAATAATCGCAAATCTTGCCTTTTATCCTGAATCTGATACTCATCTCATCAGTCCATTTTTCATTTAAAGCACACCATGCTTGGCTAATTAAAATTGTCCTGTAATATGGTGATTGGTGTCATTACAGATGCTGAGGTCATGGGTTTCTGCATTGTGGATGGTACCGATTATCAAGTTCTCATAACCTTGGAGAGTTCTGGTAATAAGAGAACAATTCTGAAATGGCAGAACATTAGTGTGAAGCAAAATGACCGCTCTGAACAGCATCTCCAAAAGTCTGTATTAAATGCAGAAACGCTGAACAGAAAATTCCCCCAGCAATGACTAGAAATTAAACTGTAAATGAACTGCATTTCTGTCATTAACACAATGAGTTCAGACTGCAAACTTTACTCGTGGGGTGGGGGTGGGGGAGTATAACAACTGCTTGGTAGCGCTCCAGCAGCTAATAATGATTTTCAAAAATTAAACAATTAAAGAAGCTATAAGATAGCAGTTAACAGCCACAGTTGCAATCTTTGCCGTAAATGGATGGAACAAGCAATATTCAAAGAGGGATGGTTCCTTTTCAAGATGCACATATACCATCCCGTGTTTCATTTTGGCTTTTGCTTCATGTACCTCTCAGTGCACAATTATATGTAATTATAAGTACAAAGACATATAACACACATTGGCTGAACTCAGAGTGAAATAAGGACAGCACAATGGCCAATTTGACCGGACCCAACTCTGGTCTTCTCTAGTTGTATAATTTACCAATGAAGTTTACATAGGCATTTATGATATGAGATGGCTGAACAAAACAGATGTAAGTCTGCAGTGCTAAACATATTCAGTAATAGGGAGTAGACATGCACAGGTATGCACATCAGCTGTGTTTTCTGGCCTGCGAGGTGAGTAGCAATCACCACCATAACTAGAGTCGTAGGATGGGGTTGCACCCTAGAGTAGGAGATGGGTATGTACTGCAATACGTGGCTGGTGAGTCACAACTTGTGCAAACTTGGTTTTTTGTCAGCAGCACAGTGCTGCAAGTTTCTGGAACAGCCATTTTTGCATGACAGGGAAATCTGCCTCCAGTCATGGCTTCTTTCCTAAGTCCACTTCAGTCCTTTTCCATTTAAAAATTTGTGGGGTTTTTGCTTTAATCTAAATGAAAATTCACATAAAAATATGTTATCAGATGGTCCAAATGCTGCCTTCAAATGTTTCCATTCTTAAAAACAACAACCATGCAACAGATACTTCCAAGTGACTAGAAGCCCTGGTTGCTGGTGTGGCTGTTACTATGAAGAACCAACCCTTGGTGGGTTCAGATAACTGCCAAATCAAGGTCCAGAGTAGGCATATCATTATTTTAGGAAGTGAGGATCGCATTGGTTTACATCAGAATGCAAATTCCTCAAGCATTCCTTCTATACTTTGTTGTCATTGAAATGACAAGACCATCTGATTGAGAAAATATTTATGTGTGTAGATTATTGACTCTGATGACAGATCAGGCAACAGCAGCATAAATAATAGATTCTGCACCAATATATGTTTTCAGGTTTATGGTTCCCTTTCATGCAAAGACTATATTGGTGAGTGTGGGGAATCTAATCAAAGAAATTAGGGTAATGCATAAACTTCCCAATGCACATGTTACAAAGCATACTGCTTCCCTGATAATAATTTTTCTGTTAAAAAACAACCAACGTATGAAATGTCATCCAAACAAATGGCGGACCTCGCATGTAGTGCAATATGCTTTCATAATATGAACACTGTCCCTCCTGTTTCATCTCCGCTCCCCAAGTATGTAATAGTGAAACATTCAGCAACCTGGTACCCTCTAGACTTTGTTGGACTCTGGTTCCCATGAGCCCCAGCTACACAGCCACTAGGAGCTGCCGGCGAGACCACATAACACTGGTCTTGAAAGTCCTGCATTGGCTCCCTGTACGTTTCTGAGCACAATTCAAAGTGTTGGTGCTGACCTTTAAAGCCCTAAATGGCCTCATTCCAGTATATCTGAAGGAGCCTCTCCACCCCCATCATCCAGCCCAGACACTGAGGTCCTGCGCCGAGGGCCTTCTGGCGGTTCCCTCACTGTGAGAAGCCAAGCTACAGGGAACCAGGCAGAGGGCCTTCTTGGTAGTGGCACCCGCCCTGTGGAACGCCCTCCCCCCAGATGTCAAAGAGAAAAACAACTACCAGACTTTTAGAAGACATCTGAAGGCAGCCCTGTTTGGGGATGCTTTTAAAGTTTGATGCATTACTGTATTTTAATATTTTGTTGGAAGCCGCCCAGAGTGGCTGGGGAAACCTAGCCAGATGGGTGGGGTATAAATAAATTATTATTATTATTATTATTATTATTATTATTATTATTATTATTATTATTGACGTGCACCAGCAGCTGGATGCCATCAATTTGGTGCACCATCAAATAATGGAACTACACATAAGGCCAAACATAGAGCTACCACTGAATATGATATCCTTTGTTTCCACCTACCCACCCCCCATGGATAGGGTCTCTTGGCTCATTTGTGATGATGTCATCACATTGTGCTTTTCTCCAGCCCTGCTCCACATAATTGGTTGTTGCTGTTGTGATGGGGGGAAAGGCACACTGATGTCATTACAGGAGAGAGGAGGGAAGCAAGGCTTGAGGGATGCTATTTTGTGCATTAGCCCAGGACTTACATGAAATTCTACACAAAATAGAACAGTAAACACCCATATCCCCCCCCCCAATTTCCTCCTAGTAACTGAGAAATAGGCCAGGTGATTTCCTACCCAAGGATTTGTACATGTGCATAGTACAGTCTCCCAATTTGAAGATCAATATGCCAATATGAAACACCACTCGCTCTGCTGAAAGTGCAGCAATGTCCTTGTGCCAAACAGCATAATGCTATAGCTTTAATCAAGGTAAGCCCTTGTTCAAACACTTATCAAATATCACAGTTAATTTTTTCAGTCAGGCCACAAACATACAAAACACACAATGATAAGATAATACAACTCATTTTGACATATCAAGAGAAAACACTGCTTGCTGCTTACTTCAAATGCCACAGAATCCCCTTAAGGCTACATTAATGTTCCAAGGCCTGAGGACTGATGATGTAGCCACTTTATGGATGCCACGCAAGGCAACCCCATGACAGCCACCTTGAGGTCCATGCATTGGATTCATATGCTTAACTCCTTTCCATTGACATCAATGGGCTATTATGCCCTGCTTCAACCGGCATGCTCTGACTTGCAAGTTTAGGAATTTCTCAAATGCGCAAACTCATAGCAAGCTGTTGACGATTACAATCTTACAGTACAGTCAAGCTGAAGATAAGCACTTCAGAGCACACACTTTCCTCTCCCCCATTGGAGTCAATGGGTTGGATCCAGACTCAGTTATGCTTAGAGTTAGATCCATTGAAATCTACCCATAGGATGCCTAAGTCTTGATCCATCACCTTGGGATGGTAAAAAAAAAAAGTTACTTTGGGTTTGATAATTTTGCTTCTATTTTATTTTAGTGGTGTAGAAAAGCTGTTGGAAACAAATGACTCCAAAGCAAAGAGACGTCAAGAGACAAATAAATATACATTCAATTTAACTGAGAGTGCTATTTTATTTTATTTTATTTTATGCTCATTCATTATTTTCAAACAGGCGCTATTTTCTGACACTGGACTTAAAACGCGCCCTACCCACTCCATCTGATTAAATATTTTAAACCCCCACATGCAGCTTTCCCAGTCTATCTGCATTTAATAAACTTTCTTATTTGTCACAGTTTGATGTATGCTTCTTATAAAAGGTACATTTAACCTTTCTTCTCTGAGCATGAAATTGCAGAAACGATACAAGGTTGAAACTGCAACTGCTGTGCTCTGAGTGAGCACCAGATGCCTAGAGCAGTGCTCTACAATGCAAACCATTAAAAGCTTGAATTTGTGGTCCTTTAAAGGTCAGAAAAGGAGGAGGAAGAATGACACGCATTCCTTCAAAGCCTCACATATGCTCGTTGGGGGAGCATTTCCCTGCTTTGTTTGGTGCCTGTTTAAAAGCAAATAGGCTGGTTGATGTTCATGACTACTTACTTAAAAGTCCAATGGGGCAGATGTGCAAACAGGATTATCCCACATTTTAATGAGCCTTGGAGTTCGCAACGCTTCTCTTCTGTAACTTTTAGCACAGCTACCCAAAACGAGAAATGGACCACTGCTGCAAACATGGAGGTGGGAACATGATGCAGAGTTTCACATGCAATGGCTTCCGAATCCTGAGCTATCCCTGCCATGCAGCATGGATATGTGTGTGGGAGACATGGCAGAGCCAGTGTGGTGCAGTGGTTTGAGGGTCAGACTAGGACCTGGGAAAGCAGTATTCGAGTCCCCACTTAGCCATGAAGCTCACTGGGTGACCTTGAGCCAGTCATTGCCTCTCAGCCTAAGCTATTTTACAGGCTTATTGTGGAGATTAAATGAGGAAGGGGAGGACCATATTTACCACCTTGAGTTCCTTGGAGGGTGTCAGGGAGTCTGGATAATGAAAGCGGTGGAGTTAATTTAAAGGAAGTTTTAATGCAAAAACTACAAAGTCCATCGGAACAGCAAGCACAGCCGTCTGTCCATAAATAAAAGATGTCCCTTCTGAGGCGGGTGTGGCTGGTGAGACCAGAAACAGCCAAACTTCCTCTTGCTATGTATTCTGTCTTGAAGACCCCCCATACGCCTAGACCTTGTGGAGATGGGGTCAGCTCCCACCTCTTCCTCATTCTCTGAGAGTTTACTTCCCTGGACCTTCCCCCTTTGTAAGTTGGTTTCATTTCTAACTCCTCTATTTTGCTCTTCACTAGCATGCTGGCAAGCTGCTGGCTGGCTCTCTAATACATTGCTATTAGTTGGCATTCCTATGGGCGGGGGAGTTGACTCACGGCTATAATCCTCTTGTCTTGTAGTTAACCCTCTCTCCTCCTGGCTCCTGCCTTCACTGGGAGCTAGCTGCAAACTTCTCTTGGGATCTGCCTCATTCATGACAGAGGGAAAGGTTGGATAGAAATGCAATCAATCAACCAACAAATCAATCAATCAATCAATCATTCAATCAAGGGATGTTTGTCTGGGCTTCAAGTGATATAGGGTTCTACATCAGGCAGAATAATGTCTTGGGGTGGCAGTTTCCAAGGTGTTCCCCTAGACTATTTCTAACCAGTCCTATTGATTCTTAGTAGGAGTCTGAATGTGTCTCAGGGCCAGCCCTACCTTTAGACACAGTGAGGTGACTGCCTCAGGCAGCAAATGCTGAGGGTCCACAGTGAGACTTTGGAGGAGAGAGCTCTGAAAGTGAGCCAAATGTCCTTGGGTGTGGTGGAGAAGGATGCCCCAGCCCCATCATTTTTTTTTGTACAGGGGATGAGTGCCTGCCCTTTATCACCTCAGACTACAACATGTTTTGAATCAGCACTGAAATTTCCCTATCCAGATCTGGATCTGGAGTGGATGATCTCCAGCTCAGATTAATTGCCCAGGACTGGAAGTTGTATACCTGGACAAATCACAAAATATTGGGTGCATTCAATAGAAGACCAGCACAATTGTCTTCCATTAGCAAGAGCTTTTCATTTATTTATTTTTCATATAAATGTATAACCCACCTTTCAACTTGTGCCAGACAAACAAGGCAATTCACAAAAATAAATAAATGATAATACAGTGTTTTCAATACTTAAAACAATTGGACACGATACGTAGCCAGATAATACATAACATTTGCCCAGGGGACATACTTTCCTGAGAACTTCACCTCTTACTTGTCAGCAGAGAAGCAAAAGGCCTCAGAATAGAAGGCCAATTGGCAAAACTGGCTGAAGCCTAAAACCAGTAGTTAGTGTTAGAATTCCTCCCAGCCCACAGAGAGTTTTCACATTCCCATTTTATATGTCCTGGTTCCCACCCCCCACCTAAGTATATCCATGTGATGCTTCTGCAGGTCCACTGACCTGACTGAGTTGTATCACACTCCAGTAGGTCAGCTATCCCATGTGATTTCACCACATCTGTCAAGTCTGTAAATTTATACTTCTGATAACCTGTACAGCTGGGAGGGAAATACATTAAAATCTAGGGTTGTCACACCCAGCAAAAATAAAAAGAACTGAGGTCTGACCTTCCTACAAGTTTTGGGTGGCAGGAGAATAGTATGATCTTAGGCTCATTTAGAATGGGCACCTGAGAAGGTTGGAGGCAGACTCAAGAGGCACTTAACCTTGAGTCCAGTACTTCCAAGTACTCAAAACAGAATGAAAGATTGTGCCACCCCGAATGAACTCTGGAGTGTGTAATAT
The DNA here is from genome assembly GCF_964270895.1 of Podarcis filfolensis. Lineage (NCBI taxonomy): Eukaryota > Metazoa > Chordata > Lepidosauria > Squamata > Lacertidae > Podarcis > Podarcis filfolensis. The sequence goes on along the minus strand of NC_139604.1, from coordinate 25,556,109 downwards.
TGCTAAGGCAAGACACTGTCTGACCTAAATAAAGCATCATCAAACAGATGTCACCTGGGACACTGAAAGAAAGTTGTCACCTGACCTCTTCGGTGATATTTCAAACACCATGGAGAGTGGATGAGAATTGATGCCCAAATGATGACTGTAAGGTATCTGTATCCTTTGGTGATCAACAAACCCCACCTGTGCTTACTGGTGAAAGATGTTCAGCTTCTTATACACCTTGGACTTTGGTGAATTTATATTTATATTTAAAATGTCCCTAAATACTAATACTAATACTACTACTAATAAAAGTAATAATAATAATTATTATTTATTTATACCCCACCCATCTTGCTGGGTTTCCCCAGCCACTCTGGGCAGCTTCCAACAGAATATTAAAATACAATAACCTATTAAACATTAAAAGCTTATCTAAACAGGGAATATAAGCACAAACAATAATGCATGCCACTCTGTGACAAATAGGAAAATAATCTAAAGGGTGATGTTTTGTGGATCCATTCTCTGTTAGACAAATAGAGGTATGAGTGACGCACATCCTGATTGTCTCCAGGCACTGCAAGGCATTCCCACATGGCGGGCTTAATGTTGCCAGCCTTCATATCACGTTTGCAGACATCTTTGTAACACAGAGTCGGTTTGCCAATGGGCCTCATGCTTGAAGCCGGCTCCCCGTAGAGCACGCCCTTGGGGATCCTGCCATCTTCTGATTGGGTCTGAGAAATCCCACAAAATTTTCAGTGCCCTGCTGTGAGCATATTTCTGCCAGGCAGGAAGAAATGGTCAAGTAAGGCTGATGCAGTCAAACCAACCAACAAAAAAGAGAGAAATGTAATACCCAACTTCCAAAAAGTTTTATTTTATTATAACTGCAACTATAAGAAAATAAACTACAGGCAACTATGAGCAAAATGTGCTTCACTGCCTGATTAAAATTACCTTGGGTCACTGAAACCTGATCTTTGGGCTGCAAGTTGATTATCCCCTGGTATATACTAAATTCCTACAGCCAAATGATTATTTTTTATTAACAAAGGAGTAATAGGATATGTCCATTCAAGTAGAAATTTAAATAACTTCTAACAAAACCCCCACAACGAATTTGATTGAGCATGAAACATACTGTCTTTTAAAACAGTTTTACTCTTCAGTTTTGCCCTCTGCTTTGATCACTAGCTGGCTTCAACAGAGATCACAATTCTAGAGTGCATCATTTTCCCATCAGAGATCTTCTTGACATTTGGAGAAAAGGAGTCTGATCCTTTGTTTAAGCATTGTACATCTTCAAAGTGCATCCTTTACATGAAATACAATGACTGGCAATGGTGAAAAGATATTTTTCTACACATTGTAGACTCTATTAAGCCAAACCCTGTATCCATTTCAAAAGAAATGTAAGTTGCAATCTTCACATTACAAACCTTTCTAAATAAGATGTAATGTTGGAACATAACTAATTACTCTCAGTTGCAACTTAACCCTCTAAATTTTTTATTAATTAAAGGGATTTGGTTTTTCCTCACTATATTAAATCCAATAAATTTTGGAGGAGACACATGAGAGACATATTGGACCAGGTTCAACTAGTGAATCCTGATAGCAGAAACCTGTGCAAGGACTTCCACTAGTGCACTTGTTGTTGTTTAGTTGTTTAGTCGTGTCCTACTCTTCGTGATCCCATGGACCAGAGCACGCCAGGCACTCCTGTCTTCCACTGCCTCCCACAGTTTGGTCAAACTGCTTCCCCTGCCCACCCCAAATTGTCTCTGGGGGTCAGAAGAACCCTTGGAACAGTACACAGGGTGAGTAGAGGGGAGATCTTTCCATTAGACAAGTAGAAGTGTTTGCGATGATGGAGTGGTCACCTTAAAGTTACAAAGTTCATTAATTTCAATTAACAGTACAACTAATATTTGACATCATCCACAGGCATTAACGATTAACCAGATATGGGTAGGATAAATGTGAGAGGCAACAAATAAATTTTAAAAACGCAATAGATGGGGGCCATGAAACCAGTTTAAAATACCTGTAAAGCTGAAAATGCTTTGACCTGCCACCAGAAAGATTATCATATCATTGCCTGTCAAACATCCTCGTGTTAAGTTGCAGCTGAGAGTGCTTTATTATTATTGTCCAATGTGGAGATTTTCCTCATAACTGATCCAGCAAATGTAATAAACAGGGTGAAGCACTGTCATCTCCACATGGTTTGGGATGAGTGGTGTTCACTTGAAAGCAAGGATGAAAGCAAGAACAAAATGTAGCTCAGATTCTGGCTCCATTCATTCATTCATTCATTCATTTATAAACCCTGCTATGTGGTCTGAGTGCTTTCCAGGTGGCTCAAAGGCTATCTCTATGTCTCTTTCATGGTTGCCTTTAACAAGCCACTACCACAAATTCTAACTGACTAGCTAGTGCATGTGATACCTGTCACAGCCTCTGTGTATTTTCAATATGTTGTTCTATGGGGGGGGAAACATGGCTGCCCCCTTGGAGGAAGCCCTGTGGGTTTTTTCCCATACCCTGCCCTCGTCCACACACAGAACGACACCATTTCCAGATGCTCCTCAGGAGTGTCACTACTAAGTCATTTTGACTGTGGCCAGTGGCAGAAGGACCACATGCTAGCTAGCCATTTGTAGGCAGTTGCAATTGCCTTTTTAAAGCAACCAAGGAAACAGAGTAAGTGAGCCTTGCATGAAAATCTGCGTGTCAGCGAGTGGAGGAATCCATCAATGTGTAGATTAGACCTTTCCCATGATCCGGGAAGTTTTAATCAGTAGCAACCGCTTCAGAGTCCCAGCTCACCAGATCCATCTTCCACCCCTACTTGAAAATGTAATTATTTTTATTCATTTATTAAAATTAATATGTCATTTGCTTGTTGAAAAACGAAGCCCTCGGGTATGAAGTTGCAGTCTGCATGTCATTTCCTTCCTGTTTTTCCTGTTGTTGTATTTAAAACTGCACTGTAAAAAAAATCCAAGGGTGAAATGGCAAGGCAGGAACAAAGTTCACTCAAGTCATAAAATCATTATGTGCTACAATACAGCCACAGCTGTGTACACACCATACATTTAAAGCATACTCCCACCTACCAAAGAATCCTGGGAACTGTGTTTTGTTAAGTGTGCTGGAAATTATAGCTCTTTGAGGCTCTTTGAACTATAATTCCTTGGGATTTGGGATATGTGAGTGCGTGTACTTAAAATGTATGATAAGTACACAGCTCATGCCTACTCAGAAGCACATCCTATTGAATTCAATGGGGCTTACTCCCATGTAAGTGAGGTTAAGTAACTTCAATTGAAAGCGACTGGAAATATTTGAGTTTTATCCTTTCACTCCAACAGAATCACCCCTGGTGCAGCAATAGCAGAGTCACTGTTCTTTTTAAAACACCACTAAGTTGCCGTATCTGTGTGTAGGAATACGTGTGCAGAAGAGGCACAGATGATTCATCCTAGATAAAGATACTTTGGTCTCCCACAACCCCATCAAAGTCTGGCGTTATTGCTGTTTGCAGCATATAATGAATGTACACTGAATGATGTCTCGGTGATTAATAGGAATCATGAGCCCTAACAACAATAAATGAATTGCCTCCCAGATATGAATTTTTTTTTTTAATCCTCCTGAAAATTCTTCAGCACTTTTATTTGAGTTTCTACTAATATACACATTTCTGTGCAGTTTTAGCAAATGAACACATTTTTGTGAGCAATTTCTTCTAATTTGTGTCTATGTTATTTTCACCATCTTGATTTTCATGCATACGTTCACCCCAAACATGCATTTTAGAAAACTGCACTGCAAATTTCACACAAGTGTGAATTTCGAAGGATGCCTGTGTCTCAGAAAGTGTGATATTGATAAGACTTGTCTTTAAATGTGAATCAAATTTCTCCTCCATCCCTAGTTCAATGTGAATGTAACAGAAAGAAGAGAAGCAGAACACAATTGGGGGACGACGACCCAGAGAGAGTAGGTGAAGTGATACCTTTCATTAAACCAAATGTTGAAGAAATAGAAGGCAAATGTTCAAGCATTGTTAGACTCTTTCTCTTTCTCTTAAAGCTCAAAACGAGGGGCAAGCACTGTGAACTAGAGGAGTTCAGCTTTATGCCAATGCAGGTCAGAAATAATATAACGATTACAGTCATTTCATGTTGAGAATATCTTAACAACAGGTGTTTAGCACTTCAAAGAAGTACCAGCAGTGGTCTAAACGGAAAGAAATCTCATTACACAGAGAAGCGGCAAAGAAGCCAAGGACATCTTTCAATGCTGTTTTTGTATCCTATAGTATCTAGGACTTCAGCAAAAATTCTGGATTCACTGAGAGTGTTTGCCTAGGACCCTCGTACCTAGAGAACCGCCTCTCCTGGTATGCCCTGTGGAGGACCTTAAGGTCCATAAATAGCAACACTCTAGAGGTCCCGGGCCCTAAGGAAGTCAGATTAGCCTCAACCAGGGCCAGGGCCTTTTCAGCACTGGCTCCGGCCTGGTGGAACGCTCTGTCTCATGAGACCAGGGCCCTGTGAGATCTGATTTCTTTCTGCAGGGCCTGTAAGACAGAGTTGTTCTGCCTGGCCTTTGGCTTGGAATCAGCCTGATCCCCTCCCCCTCTTTCCTTTTCCTACTGTGATGGAACCCCTATTTGGGGACTTCCCTGGCTTTTTTCTGGCCCACGTAGGACCAGTCTGGATAGTTGGCCTTGGTGAAGATTTGATGTTTTCTCCCCCCAAAACAGTTTTTGATCTGGGCTTCCACTGAAAGGAGGCTGCATTTTAAGTTGTATTTTAATCCTGTTTTTAAGATGTATTTTAATCAATTGTTTTTATACTTGATGTTAGCTGCCCTGAGCCCGGTCTCAGCCAGGGAAGGTGGGATACACACACACACACACACACACACACACACACACACACACACATATATATAACATTGCCATTCATTTGGCATTAGACTGTCACGAGACTTTTCAAACCATAGTTTGATTCATGGTTTAAGCATGACACAGGTGATTTGGTAAATGATGGGACAGATTAGGGTTGCCTGATGTCAGGGATTGGAGGGTGGGAGAGAGGAGGTGGAACGGTGGAGATCACACACCCCCCTTCTCCTGACACTGCGGGAGAAGAGGAATGCAGCTTTGATTTACAGCAGGAGTTTGAGGAGCCTCAGGGAAGTCCCAGCTTCCAGATAGGTGAACAAAGGAGTTGGGCAGTGTTAGAAGAAAAGGGGGATGGGGAAACTATGGCAGGGCAGCCAGCCAGCTGCCACGTTGTCACTGGAAAGTATTTCTGACACACACACCCTTTCCCCAGAATGCGACGTTCGTTAAGAGTACAGGAACAAAAGACTCAAAGGCATTTGACCACAAGGTGCCACCATAACAGAAGGGAAGAGGGAGGAGGAGACCAGTTTGGAGCAATGCCATGTTGAGGCTTGTTGCATTCTTTTGTCTCTCACTATTAAGATTGAATAAAACTCATTTAAAAAAGACTCTCCTTGTTTTCTCTGCTATTGCTGCAACTGGGGGAAAGACTAGCTTTCCCGAAACCTTGGCAGAGCCTTGACACCATACATCTGGAATTCCCCAAACATTGCCAGGATTCGGCCATCAGAAACAGTGTCCAGGTGAAAACCACTTAAATGTCTAGGAAAATCTGGATGTATGGCAACCCATGTCAGAAGTGTAGATTTTGGCAAATTCCCTTAAAAATAACTCAAAAACTTCTTTTTTCTTTTTTTTGAGATCTTGCCAAAAAAAAAAAAAAAAGCTGAACAACTTTGGCCCTGGATTTTCACTTTTTGAAATATGGCAGCCCTAGGACAGATTTTAGGCAGAAGAGCAAGGCAAAATGAGAATGGCAGAATCCTGAGATAATAGAACGAACATGACCACTTCAAACTGCAGAGAGGAAATCCCACTTCTGAATGTTCCTCTGCATTAGACAAAGCTCCCTATAATAAGAAAACCAGCTCATCGGGGAGACAGGTGGGTTAAAATCTTTCCCCCTGATGTGGTGATCTTCTGCTAGCAGGGATTCCTTACATGGAACAGCAAAAGCAGCAGCCTGAAGTGGTGCCATCAGTTTTGCCAGCTAAGCATTCTGCCATCTCATTCTATTAAAGGAGGCCCAAATAAGCATTTTAAGCTCAACAAGCATTGGATGTTGAACTACATGGTGCCAGACTGTGAGACATCAAGATGCATAGCTGACACTTCACAGATGTAGCAGTGTCTGGCAATAGCAGCTCTTGTGATGGAATGGAGCTGTTAGTCTGGCACCTCTACTGATGCATCCATAAGCCCCCACCTTGCTGCTGCCCTGCCTCAACGTTGTCCAGGAGAGCAGCAGAGCAGAGTGGCTTCATTCCACCTAAAATCTGCTATTGGCAGGCCAGTGGTCAGAACCCACTGCAATGTGTTTCCTCTTCCCACCTAATATCCACCCACCCACCTTCTTCCATCCTCCTCCTGCCTTGGGACTCTCTGCAGCCTGAGCCATTCCTTTTTCAATCCTGCTGTGGTCCACTTCCCCAGCATATTCCCTGCAGGTAACACTCTGATGATGCAGAGGCCTGCCGCAATTGAGTGGTGAATTCAGTTCTGCTCACTTTGACAGGCACACACAGTCAACGTGCAGTGTTTGAGAGCACTCTTGAAGAGGCTTACTCACCTTCTTCCTCTTTGTACCCCAACCCTGAGAGCCCAAGATTGCCACAGGTGACCACCATCCAGGGGGTTGTCATGACCCGATGCAATTGAAGCCCAAATTAGCCTGATTTTGGTTGGGCTTCAGCTGAATCTGGCACACAGCCCTATTAGTTTCATAACAAATTTGGTTAAAGTAATTGCAGCTTTGAAAGGTTCAGTCCACCATCTTGATTCAAGATGGCAACTGGTAGTATCCAAATAGAGACCAAAACCCAAGGCTTCATTTCAGGGACTATTGTGCTAAATTGGGTGGCATTTCCTGAAGAGGAATCTAAATTGGTGTAGTTTAGAAGGGTTAAACTGGCCATCTTGGTTTAAAACCGCATACGAAATTACACAAACACAAACCAAAACCCACTCACTGTTGGGAATGGTTTCACCAAATTGGGTGATGATATTTTCAGGTCTGTCAACACTGGTGCACTTTGGAGTCATTTCACCCAAGCGGTTGACATCACACCAAATTGGGTAACAATATCTTCAGAGGCATCCAAACTAGCACAATTTGGAATGGTTCAGTCCACCTTCTTGATGCAAGACAGCATCTGACAGAATCCAATAATAGACCAAAATCCACTCATTGAGCAATCATATCTTCAGAGGCATCAAAATCCGGCAGTGTGGAAAAGTTTGGTCTAACATCTGGTGCTGTTTGGAACCATCATGCCAAACTGGCCAAAGTCACATTTGGGTCTACCATCTTGATTCAGTCTTTCATCTGGCATTGAAACATAAATGAAGATGGCGTCAACCATTTCAGAAATCCTCATACCAAATTAAGTGAAATTATCTCAAGAGGCATCCAAACCCTCATACAGCAGGCAAACCCTCATACTTGCCAAAATATATAGAAGAAGATAACGGCAGATCCCACCGTTCAATGAAAGGAGAGAGAGACAAAATCCATCACTTTTTGGAATATCCCATCAACCTTTGTGCCATTTTGTCAGCTATTATCTTTTGCTTACAAGGTAATGATAGCCTGCCACTGTTTGTGCCATCACTGCATCTTGCTTCGTGTTTCATGAACTCTTTATTTATTTCTTCACCAGAAAACTAGGAGGTTTTTGTGTGAGAGGGTGTGTTTTAAAAAAGAACATCCAAAAATGTCTTCAGCAGTGGCTCGCATGGAGCTATCTGCTGACCTTGTGAAACTCAGCTCTCACAAAAGATGTAAAACATATGTTAAAACCAAACTTATCGAGAAATCAGCAAGCTGCTATCACATTTCCTGAAAGACCCGCTCAAGCAAATTGTTTATCACTGTTATTAAAGGTGAGCTAAAGACTGACTCAATGTATAAACAGATTTTAAAAGAAGACTGCGCAGAAAGCACTGGGGTATGAGCACTGCACAATTCTCTTTTAACAACAACCTTCCTGGTTTTGCAAACCCAGGCAACTATCAAAAGGATGAGGCTGGATCGGCCTTGCAGAAGTGGGGTTCAGCTTCATGGGTCAGGCCTAATCTACAGTAGCCAAAGGGATCGTTTTAAACCCCTTTGTTTCCTGGGACCTGTTGTACATTGAAATTTACTATTATATATTAACGTATTTTAAATGAGGAAAGAGATTATAACCCATTTTGACAGCTGCTGTTATGCGTCTTGACCTTATCTGGAGGCACTGTGCTGTACAGTCTTGTGAGAATATCATAACAAAAGGAAGGCTGGGCTGACAAATAAACACCACACTCCTGTAATAGCTGCCTGGGGTCCCACATGCACCAATCATTTAGAGCACACTTGAACAGTTATGGCTTCGCCAAAGCATCCTGAGAAATGCAATTTGTTGAAGGTGCTGAGAGCAGTTCAGAGACCTCATCCCCGCTTCAAAGATCTGTAATTCCTAGAGCTCTCTAGAAGGAGGGGTTGATTGTTGAACTACTCAGGGAATTATAGTATGTATGTATGTAAATATGTGTTTCTTCTCAATGCATGTATTTCTAAATCCTACTGTACACAATTTCAACACATTTTTAGTGTTTATTTAGATTGAGAATTGTATCATAAGATTCAGAGTAGTGAGTAATCCAAAGGATTTCTCCAAATTCCATTCTGTGTGTGTCTTCATTCACAAATTAAGCTTGCTTTACTTAAAAATGCAGAGGCAAGAAATGTCTGCACCAAACCTTGCTCCTATTTTGAGGACTCTAGTTGGTTGCAGAGACAACTCAAACAAAGACAGTGAGGGCCCTTTTCCTTGTATTGCAAGACCTGGGTAGTTTCCTTAAACATCTTTAATGCCCCAGAGTCAATCATCTCCAGAAAGCAGTGCATCTGCTGGACAGGATACAATAGCCAGAGGAAGAAGTTACTTGCTAACACAAGAATGATAACAATTTGAGGGGGACAATAGCTACGACAGGGAGAGAAAGAAAAGGAAAGAGCAGAGCATAAAAACTTGAGTGGGAGTTTTTTTGCAAGGTGTTGCGGCAGAATTTTTCCTGACAACTTGCAGATTAATAGCATTTATATGTGATTGCTACATTACAGCCCTCAGCCAAGAAAATGTCATAAAATAGCAATGACATTTCTGAAATCATGGCAGCTTTCACGAGGAGAACGTTTTTAACACAGCAGCATGCCAAGGTTAGCAGGAAATAAGTTGAATTTCCTCCTCTCTTAGGGTAGTGGTTTAAAAATGTGTTCAGTCACTTCAAGGAAGCCTGAAGTGCCTCATTGAAAAGGTAGTCAATGGACCTCTGTGAAACACACTTTGCCCACCACAACCCATGCTCCTGTCCTGACAAAGCAGAGACCTTGGGTGAATTGAAGGGTACAAATCTGGAAAAAAATAGTCTGGATTGGATGAAGAGGACAGGCAAAGTTTCGCCAAGTTTAGCAGCAGTTGTTTCAGGACCCTGGACAGAACACAGGTTTCTAAGAAGAGCTCTTGTTATTAAATATATGAGCTTGAGTTTGTAATCTCTGTTAGAGTTTGTAATCTCTATTTGAGTTTGTAATCCTTGTCAGAATACATACTTTTGAATGGATCAGTTTTTGTTAACATTGATTATTTATTTGTGAGTAGGGACTACTCCCACTCTTGAAACTTACATTGGCCTGAGTTCTTGGTGTGCTTTTTTCTAAGAAGAGCTGCCTACATGAAGAGTCCAGAGCCTTAAAGGAGCAGCTCTTTGGGCCAATATTAGGACTCTCTTATCCCTCCATAAACTCATGTCGGGCCCACTGGCCCACTGGTTCCATGAAGGAAGCTGCAGGAAGCAAGTTGGCTATACTTTTGCTTGACCTGGGCTCAGGGGCTTCATACATTGGTTTTGGACATCTTGGTCCCTGGGGTTTCTAGTTCACTGGTAAGGTTCCGACCCAGGGCTTCTCTGTCAACATTACTGGCCCCTCAGCCTCTATGTCACTGATGAACTCTGGAGTCGTTGCACACATCTTCCCTTGCAATATGTTGCTGAAGAGGAGTGTTGGGTCTGATCTAGTTTCAGTTCCCATGGCTATAGGGTCCCATGTGTGAAGAAAGTGCACACACAGTCTAGAGTACAATGTTTCCCAACCTTGGGTCTCCAGCTGAATTTGGACTACTGGTCTTGTTAGCTAGGGATGATGGGAGTTGTCCAAAAACAGCTGGAGGTCCAAGATTGGGAAACATGGTTCTAGAATATACTCCATAATCTTCCTCAGAGTTCTATCCGGCAAGCTTGCTGGGGGACCTTAGCAGATAATTCAGAAACAAAAACAGTAGCACAATGCAATGATTTCTCCATTTCCCTGACCAGTTTCCATTTCAATTTATGAGGAAAGAAATTGCATACAAACAAACAAAAAAGATCAAAGGGGAGAGAAAATTAGTGGTGCTGTGGTCTAAACCACAGAGCCTAGGGCTTGCTGATCAGAAGGTCAGTGGTTCAAATCCCCGTGACGGGGTGAGCACCCATTGTTCGGTCCCAGCTCCTGCCCACCTAGCAGTTCGAAAGCATGTTAAAGTGCAAGTAGATAAATAGGTACTGCTCCGACAGGAAGGTAAACAGTGTTTCCGTGCACTGCTCTGGTTCGCCAGAAGCGGCTTAGTCATGCTGGCCACATGACCTGGAAGCTGTCTGCGCACAAATGCCGGCTCCCTCGGCCTATAGAGTAAGATGAGCATGCAATCCAGTCGTCCACGACTGGACCTAATGGTCAGGGGTACCTTTACCTAAGTTATTTACTTCCTGCCCTGTTTTGTTAAGAAATATAGTAGGTAGTTCAGTCAATGTGGAGGTAGGCATACATTCAGAATGCTAAGATTTCCATAGGTATGTTTTGATTATTTATGTTTAAATCCAGAAATTATAATTTTTTGAATGTATCCTAAACTTATGTGGCATTTCACTTTTGCAAGTGGGCAATTTCTTTCCTTTCCTTTTTAAAAGATGTTCTGTCATCTTCTGTACGGATATGCAGAAATAGCCTGGGTGTGTTTTTTTAAAGGATTTATGATGCATTAATAATTCCCTTAGAGTTAAAATAAGAAGACTGAGGCAGGCAAGGATGAAACCATCCCTCTGAAGTCACCTAAGAAGGCTTTATTCTTGAGACGTAAGTGATGGCATTGCCATATCAGATACATACTCAGAGGTGGAATAATCTGTAGGTGTCAGCAATCTGGACACTGACTCCAAAGGAACATTTGAATGCCTCTGTTTTCAAAGTTGGAAAGCTGAAGAGGAACAAGAGGCTGCAAGTTTACATATGGCAATGGACAACAGGGGGGCTAAAGGGAGGAGGAAGTTACCATGGTAACTAGGAGGGTGTGGGAGTTAAGATGCCACCCAAGGAGACTTAAAAACATTACTTCTTGTTCTGCACCCATGGCCACTACCATCTACACTGAAAAATTAAAATTTTTGGAATAACTTGAAAAGTAGCAGATGTTATTTGGATAATACACTGGCTTGATGTACCGGATTGCAATGGTTTATCCAAGAATCCCGAGTACTATGTGTTTTTGAATAGTTGGCACTGCCTGTAGTTGCAACAACAACAGCAACTAAATCTTATATAGGGATCAATGTATGTTATCTAATTGTAAACTATACTTTAAAGCAAGCTAGGGTTTTCCTGTAAGAATGAGAAGTCAGGAAGACTGCCTGCAATAGCAATGGGGCACCTCCAGCTCATGGGCATAAATAGGCATAATGAGTAGGGGGTCTTAATCTGTCCCACAAGTCATTGGTCAGGGAGAACTTGCCCTCTTGCCCCCCTGCCCCACATGCTGGATAAAGATCTGAGATGTGAGCAAAGACCTTCTATTCTATAGCCTAACAGCAAACTCATTCTCCAACGGTAGATCCTTCAGTAACCAAAATAGCCACATCCATGAATATGAAGACATTTTTACTGAGACAAATCCAAAGTTTGTGAAAGGAGGGGGGGAGCTAAAGGGGGGGCAAAAATAGCTCAAAAAGGAGTGTGCATGCTCAGTGGTTATGGGGTCCTGACTCTTGGTGGGGGTGGAGAGACAGAAAACCAAAGAGAGGGTGTCCCTTGAACAGGAACACTAAATAGTTTCAACATGTTTTTTCAGGGTTTACTTTCACACATACCTGTGTGCCAGTGACATGCAGTGAAATTTTTCATAGGGAAACAAATAAAGCCGGAGGCTTTCAAAGGGTGATGGGGGGGGCGATGTTGTGCATGTGACGTTGTGCTGTCCCGTGCACATTTGAGCATTGTGCCTGCCTCCCTAAGCCTGACAGAAGCCTCTTACAGGATGCTGGAGCGCCTCCTTCCCAAAGTCGGGCAGGCTTTGGGGAGGTGGTGGGAGGGCTCTTGGACCCTGTCAGCCATGCACCTCCCTCCTTAAGCCAGACAGAAGCTTACCAGGCTTTGAGAAGGAGATGTCAGCAGGGCCATCTTAACCATAGGTGCCAGGGGTGCGGAGCACAAGGGCACAGGCCTCTCAGGGACACCAGGCCGAAAGTCTGGGGCCTGAGAAGAGCCTGCCCATTAGTCAGAGCATTGCGGTGGGCGGCTCTGAGCCATGAGTTCGGGGGTGAGTGAGTTAGCGAGGTGCTGAGGCGGCCGGCTGGCTCCGCCCTCCTGCGTGCCTGGGATTGGTGTAGGGCCATCAAGAGGCCCACCCAGCGCACACTGCTTACACCACCAGGCACCCGGCTTTGTTCAGTTGCCGATGCCGACACCTCGGGCTCCTTATGTTTCCCATTTTCTTTTCCTGAGCAGAGATAAGTATGGTGTCAACTCCCTAAAACTTTGGGGTTTCCTCCTAAAAAAGGTCAACAACTCCAGGCGGATCTTTGCACCCCAGCACCGCATATGCTTAAGACGGCCCTGGATGTCAGGTTTTAATACTCTAATTTACCGGGAACATTTAGGGAACTTAGCTTAGTTGTCACCTTAGTCCACTGACTGCATGTCACTGCTGTGTGCACATGTTGACAGAAAGAGGAAAGGACAGGGCTCTGATAAGCCTAAGGGAGTCCTCCATACATGCTCATGAAAGGACTGGATTGTGCCCCAGCATGTTTTCAACTGTGTTACCTGCTTCAAGAGCTTCTTGACTGAACAGCAAGTGGATGAACCCTTTTCTAAAATAAATAAATAAAGCTGAAAGGGGAAAAAAAATAAGTTTTCAAAAACAGGGCATCTGAGTTAATGCATTTTCTATTACAGCTTTCAAAGCCTGTCCAATTAGCGATGGCCTAAACATGCTTAGATGAAGGAGTGTTTGAACAGCATCAGCTTTAAATAAAGTATCCTCATGCTCATCAAGCAGACTTATTAAACTATGGAATGCAGTTAAATTGCACAATTTGTTCCAAAAGAGATGCAGATGGAAGTTGCATAAGTGATCTCAAATGTCTGCATTTCTTTCATTTATCGCAGTGTTTATATACAGATCTTCAGTCACCACAAAGAAGCTCCCACATCAGCTTAAACCACACCAGAAAAACGCTTTAGAACATGAAGGATTTATAAATACAACACACACAGACACACACAGAAAGATCAGTAGCAGTAGCAGCAGCAGCAAAATCTTCCAAGCAAGAAACTAGAGAACATGAAGAGGACTGTTTTCAATGGCTTACTGAAGATAAATGATGGACTTTCTAGGAAACAGAATACTAGAGTTAAGGTGCCATCCCCAATAAGTCCTTACCTCAGGTTACTACCAATAACCTCAGAGGATGATGGGGCAAAGGTGAGAGTCTCCACTGATGATCTCACCAGGTAGGCAGAATAATGAATAAGCTAGAAGTTCTCAGCCAAAAAAATTGGGGCTCAGAATCGGAGGGAGAGAATGAAAGAATAGCAGACTTGCTCCCATCTAACGACATTTGGAGAGTGGAAACAAAATAATGGACATTTTCTGTCATACTCCCCTCCATTATGGACTGCTCTTCCCAGGGAACCTCACCTAGCACTGACATCAATATCTTTATGGTTCCTGACAAAGAGATTTTGATTCTCCCATCCTTGGTCTTGGATGTTGGTGAGCATTTTATGTCACTAGCAGATATTTCTTCTCTTTTCTTTTGGATGAACATTTTTAACATTTCTCTTTTTTTTTTTAAATGAATATTTATTAGATTTTCCAATTTTATATAAACACAAAAAAGAGAAAAAGAAAAATATTAAAAACAATTCAGTTTCAATAACAGTTTTTCAATCACATATCTTTGACTTCCTCATACCTCCCCTTCTTGTTCTCTAGTTCACCTTATTAATTCAGCAAATCCTAATCTCTTGACATTCCTTTTAAAATAAAACCTTATTTTCCATTCAGCTTTTTTTAAAAAATTTAATAACATAAACCATTATAATCCCCATTATCTTTATCATAACAGCTAGTCCCCACCAAAGTTCAAACCAACATCTTTTCAAAATTCATTAATTTTATAATATTTCTGTAGATAGTCCTTAAATTTCTTCCAATCTTCTTCTGCTGACTTTTCTCCCTGGTCGCGGATTCTGCCGGTCATTTCTGCCATTCCCATACAGTCGATCAACTTCATCTGCCATTCTTCCAGAGTGGGTAGATCCTGAGTCTTCCAGTGCTTTGCTATAAGTATTCTTGCTGCCGTTGTAGCGTACATAAAGAAAATTCTGTCTTTCTTTGGCACCAAATGGCCGACTATGCCCAAGAGAAAAGCCTCTGGTTTTTTCAGGAAGGTATACTTAAGTATCTTTTTCATTTCATTATAAATCATTTCCCAGAAGGCCTTAATCTTTGGGCACGTCCACCATAGGTGAAAGAACGTACCTTCAACTTCTTTACATTTCCAGCATTTATTATCGGGCAAGTGATATATTTTTGCAAGCTTGACTGGGGTTATGTACCACCTGTATATCATTTTCATAATATTCTCTCTTAAGGCATTACATGCCGTGAATTTCATACCTGTGGTCCATAACTGTTCCCAATCAGCAAACATGATGTTATGTCCAAGATCTTGTGCCCATTTAATCATAGCTGACTTAACCGTTTCATCCTGTGTATTCCATTTCAGCAGCAAGTTATACATTTTTGACATGATTTTAGTTTTAGGTTCTAGCACTTCTGTTTCTAATTTAGATTTTTCCACCTGGAAGCCAATTTTGCTGTCCAAATTGTATGCCTCCCTTATCTGAAAATAATGTAACCAGTCTCGGACTTTGTTTTTTAATTTCTCAAAACTCTGCAATTTCAGTCTATCTCCTTCTTGCTCCAAAATTTCCCAATATTTTGGCCAACTGGCCTCCATATTGAGTTTTTTCTGAGCTTTCGCTTCCATTGGTGACAACCACCTTGGGGTTTTGTTTTCCAGTAAATCCTTATATCTAGTCCAAACATTAAACAAAGATCTCCTAACAATGTGATTTTTAAACGCTTTGTGAGCTTTAACCTTGTCATACCACAAATATGCATGCCATCCAAAAACATTGTTAAAACCTTCTAAGTCCAAAATGTCTGTGTTTTCAAGAAGCAGCCAGTCTTTCAACCAGCAGAATGCTGCTGACTCATAATAGAGTCTGAAGTCTGGCAGGGCGAAGCCACCCCTTTCTTTTGCATCAGTTAAAATCTTATATTTTATCCTAGGCTTCTTGCCCTGCCAGACAAATTTAGAAATATCTTTCTGCCACTTCTTAAAACATTCCATCTTGTCCACAATTTGTAATGTTTGAAACAAAAACAACATTTTAGGCAATACATTCATCTTTATAGCTGCTATTCGACCCATCAAGGAAAGCTTCAAATTTGACCATATTTCGAGATCTTTTTTCACTTCTGACCAGCATTTCTCATAATTATTTTTAAATAAGTTCCCATTTTTAGATGTCATGTTAATCCCCAGATATTTCACCTTCCTCACCACAGACAGACCTGTTTCATTCTGAAATTTCTCTTTTTCAAACAATGTCATATTTTTCTCTAAAACCTTAGTTTTGGTCTTATTCAATTTAAATCCTGCCACCTGACCAAATTCTTGAATTAGTTCTAAAACTCTTTTAGTACTAGATTCTGGCTCCTGTAACATCAAAACTAGATCATCTGCAAATGCTCTCAATTTATACTGTTTAACTCCGACCTGTATACCTTTAACCAACCGGTCCCTTCTAATCATATTCAGCAAAACCTCCAGGACCGATATAAAAAGTAAAGGGGAAATTGGGCATCCTTGTCGTGTCCCTTTTTCAATCTTAAATTGTTCCGTAACCACATTATTTACAATTAATTTGGCCTTTTGTTCAGAGTATATTGCACCTATACCATTTTCAAAACCTTTGCCTACCCCCATACCCTGTAGATTCTTTTTCATAAAACTCCAAGAAATGTTGTCGAAGGCTTTCTCCGCGTCCACAAATATCAAAACAGCTTTAGTATTTATATCCACATCTAGCTTTTCCAAAATGTCGATTACATTCCTCAAATTGTCAGATATATGTCTTCCCGGCAGAAAGCCCGCTTGGTCCTTATGTATCTCTTCAATCAATACTCTTTTCAATCTCTTGGCTAAAATGTCAGCAAAAATTTTGTAATCCACATTTAATAAGGATATGGGACGGTAGTTTTTAAGTTGGGTCTTTTCAGTCTCTGTTTTCGGTATAAGTGTAATGTAGGCCTCTTTCCACGATTCTGGTGCCTTTTTCCCTTCCAAAATCTCATTGCAGACTTCCTTCAGAGGTTGTACTATCCAATCCTTCAAGGATCTATAGTATCTGGAAGTCAGTCCGTCCGGTCCCGGGGATTTGCCCAATTGCATATTTAAGATGGCACCTTCTATCTCCTGATCTGTTATTTTACAGTTCAACAATGCTTTACTTTCCTGTGAGATTTTTTGTAATCCATTTGTTTTCAAAAATCCATCGATGTCCCTTTCATTCTGTGGCCCTTGTGCGTATAATTGCTTAAAATACTTCTGGAAACAATTTCTTATCTCATTTGGATTATTTATGTCTTTTCCTTCTACTTCCAGGTTTGTAATTGTATTCAGTTTTTGTCTTTTCTTCAATTGCCATGCCAGTAATTTCCCACATTTATCCGCCGATTCAAATGTCTTCTGTCTCATTTGTTTAATTTTCCATTCTATTTCCTGATTCATCAATTCCATATATTGTGTTTGGTATATCTTTATTTCTCTCAGAATCTCTTGTGACTTCGGCTTGGCTCTCAATTTTTTCTCACCTTCTTTAATTTTCTCCAAAATTTTATCTTTTTTCTCATTTTGCCTTCTCTTTTTTAATGCATTCTGTTGTATCAAAAACCCTCTCATCACAGCTTTACTTGCGTCCCAGATTACTCTTTTCTCCACATTTGTTGGCAAATTTAATTCAAAATAGTCTTTTAAAGTCTTTTGGGCCTTGTTGTATACTTCTTCATCTCTAAATAGGGTGTCATTCATCCTCCATCTAAAGGTACCGGTTGTTGTTGACTTCATCTCCATCTTTACAGCGTTATGGTCGGAGCATGTTTTGGGGCAGATTTCCACTTTTTTTATCTTTGGAGCCATTCCTCTAGTAGTCCAGATTTGGTCAATTCTGGTCCATGTCATCTTGGCTTCAGAGAAGAATGTTCCTTCTCTCTCCAAGGGGTTCTTAGTTCTCCAAACATCGATCAAGTCCATGTTATCAGTCATTTCAAAAAAAGTTTTTGGTAGTCTACCATCTTTGGTAACTACCTGTTTTTGGGCCTTGTCCATATTGGTTGATACAACTCCATTCATGTCCCCCATCAAAATTATATTGTAGTCCATCAAGTCCATCAAAGTCTCATGCAGTTTCTTGAAAAATTCCGACTTCCCCTCATTTGGTGCATACACACCTACTATCAAAAATTTCTCCCCTTGAAACTGAATTTCAATGGCCAAATATCTTCCTTGCTCATCTTTGAGGATAAATTTCGGTGAGAGTTTCTCCTTAGCATAAATCACCACTCCTCTTTTTTTAACTTTGGCAGACGAAATAAATTCTTGCCCTAATCTTTTATTAACCAATATTTTCCTGTGTAGCCTCGTGACATGAGTCTCTTGTAAACAAATCAGGTCCAGATGTTCTTTCTTTAATATATGAAATATCTCTTTTCTCTTTCTAGGGGAGTTCAATCCATTACAATTCCAGCTTAAAAGTTGCAGAGACATGATTGATTAGTTAGTTTTCCCTCCTACTGCACCAAGTTGTTGTTCTTCTTCTGTCGGTGGCTTGTCTCTCCTTGGGCCGGAGCGTCCAGATATCAAATTTGCAATCTCCAAGAGTCCTTGTCCTGGCATCAATACGTCCTCAGCAGAGTCCACTTCCTTCTGCAGGTCCTCTTCGTGGTCTTTCAAAAACTTGTCCTTGTCGTTCACTGTCCTTATTCTTATTTTCTTTCCTCTATATTTAAAAGATAGGCCTTGGGGGAATTCCCACCTGAAAATTATTCTGTTTTTCCTCAGCAAGGCAACCAAGTCTCTGTAATGGGCCCTTACCTCCAAGATATGTTTGGGTATATCTTTGAAGATTTCCACATAGGTGTCCCCAATTTCCAGGGTTCTTTGGTAATGTAAGTTCAGTATCTTGTCTCTTTCTTCCTTAGTTTTCAAAATTATCAGACAGTCTCTTGCTTTGTTCTTTCCTTGTCTTCTGCCAAGTCTGAAAGCACTCACAATAGTGAATTCTTCCTCCCCCAGGTCCTTTTGCCAAAATTGTGTAAATTCTTTTGTAAGAAATTCTACCAGATTATCTTTTTCACTTTCTGGCACGCCTCTTATTCTTAAGTTTCTCGCTTTTCTTTCAAGATCTATCATCGACAACGTCAAGTCATACTCTTCAAATTTCTTATGTACCGGTGGAATCTGTTCCTGGGCAGCAGTTGCAATTTCCTTGGCTTCTTCAGCCAATTTTCTAGTTGACGCCGATTCTTCCAATAATTTTTCAATAGACTGCGTATTAGAGTTCACCTTTTTCCCTAGTTCATTTATACTTGAGGTATTCAAATTAATGCTTGCAGTGTTCGCTTCAATTTTTGCACAGGCCTCTGCTACTTGTTTATTTGTCTCTTCAACTCTGTTTGCCAGTTTCTCCAAAGATGCATCAATTTTACCCAGTGCTTGGGCTAACAGTTCATCAGTTGACATAACCTTTAATTTTGCCTGTGGGGCAACAGCTCCTGCTGTGCCCACTACACCCCCCGTTGAGGGCCTTCTAGTGGTATCTACTTTGTATTGTTTTCCGGATCTGGTAGTTTTCTCCTGTGTCAACTCTGCTTTGTCTGCCATAACACTCACATACACTCCCAAGGTCAGTCACACACTTGAGGAATTTGTTTTGATAGAATAGGGATTTTCCCACAGCAAAACTTGCAGTCTAAAGTGTCTTTGCAACGTAGTTACCACTAGGGGTCTCAAACCAACTTCTTGTTGCAACTTTATAACCAATAATGTTCAAAAAGTCCCCGTTTCTTAGTATCAAATTTTTAGTCCCAAAATGTTGCTTTCCTTTCCCAGCTACTGTATCCTTTGCAGAGCTAAATCAAACTTTAAACTCCATTCTCCATTTGACAGTTCCCTCTGATCGGCTTCTCTGTCATAGGCAGTCCGTTCCCAAGTTTTAAAGTCAGCAGATGTATTTTAAAAATTCTTTCCTTGCAGGTCTAAGATCTTTCAAATATCTCTCCACTGTTCCTGCTAACAGTGGAGTAGGTTTTCTCTTCAGATATTGGGTTTTAATCCTCCCGAAAACCCCTCTTTCCAAGTCCCAGCTTTGAAGTCTCTTCTTTGATCTGTTAACAGTCCGGGAAGGCAGACTTCCTGTTTTTACCTTCCCCCGTTTCGGCCGAATTCTTGATAATTTCTTCCCAATATATGTCAAATTCCTACTCACGGGTAGTTGTTTTTGAGTCCAGTTAACCAGAAAAGAAATCAGCGCTCTCCGACCCTGGCTGTGCGGCTTCACTTCGTGGAGACGGGTAGACAGCTCTCAGCTCCGCACCCCTCACCCCCGGTCCATTCCGGAGCCTTTAAAAAGGCTCCTTTGCAGCGAGGGGGGGCACAAATGGAGCCCGCCGAGCCTTCAGTTCACAGGCTTCCCCACCTGTGATTTTTTTCGGGTCCCCGCTTCGCCGTAGCGGTAGAACCCCAGCTCCACAAAGCCGATTTCCTCCGGTGTTCAGAGGAAATCCGCCATTACGGTCGCCGGCGCTGACCGGAAGTCAACATTTCTCTTTTTTTTCTTGGAAACCACTTTGAGACTCCTTTTGGGTGTGTATATAAATGTGATATATACGTAAATATATTAAACTCATTAAACTTGCGGGGGGGGGATCTTCTATTACATTCTTCATAAAAATCCCTGAGTGGCGAGCAAACATCAAAGAAAGCTAATAACAGTAATAATAAGAGACCATGCCAATTTAACATATGTGCATTCATAAGTCAGTTCCACCCCATTTCTGCATTTTTCTGGGGTGGCTTTTTGTATTAAATAATTGTACCAAAGTTGTATTTAAATACGCAGTTAAATGTGCAATTTATTAGAAAATGCCTATTTAAAAGAATATTTTATCTCAGCATGTGCAATAAATGCAGCGCAAATTTTGGGGAAATTTGAAATCTGAAATGTCAGTTTAGGGTCAGCTGGCTTTAAAATACTGACCATAGGAAATGGTTACCTGCTGAGGTAAAAGAAATATGAAATACAAGGTTTCAAACAAACCAGACAAGCTGAGTAAGTACACTGTTTGATTCAGGCAGTAATCCTATGCCCATTTGCCATGGGGTAATATCTACTGAATATAATCATGCTTACATCTGTGAAGACATATATAGAATTGTATTTTTAGCTGAATAAGGATGTACATTATGAACTTTAGAGGATCTAAGAAGTGGAATGGGTTCTATGAAACAGTGGCAATAAGAAAAAAATAAGGCTGTTTTTATGCAATAGTTAAGCAATGCTATTTTTTATCTTACAGACAGCATTTACTAGTTTACCATACTTCTTCCCCAGAACTGATCATTTATTGCTATGGAAAATTACTAATAAATGTTCTATTTTGTAATTAGGTTATAGATTGCTGACTAGTGGACACTTAAAACAGTCATCATGAAGCCATACCGTTAAAATATAATAGCAGAATACATTATTAACAATTATTACTTGGCCTGTAAAAGCACATATGTATGTGCATAATTGATTATCATGTGATACAAGAGAATGGATGAACACAAAGCAGTTTTCTTTCAGTACATCATGCCATTAATACACTTGAATAGCTATAATTTTAGCAGTACATGAGCTGCAGAAAGGTCTGAAATAGCTTGGTATGGAAGATAGCCTGACACTTTGTAGAGCATCTTGGCAAAATGCTAACTTGTGGATGAATCCTCATTTTCCTCTGCCAAAACTTTATATCCTTATCAGGAGCAATACTCATTCAGTAGTCATAAATAAAACACACACACACTCAAGCTGATGGAACGTGTATATGGCAGCCTGGTCTTTGTAGGGTTTCATTGGATTCTGGCTCCAGGCACTGATTTAGCATGTTCTGCACTGATTTAAATGTGATGGGCTACTACAAGATGAGAAGACCATCGTTTCAAAGCCAGGGGTTTTGAAAACCAAACAGCAGCCAAAAAATCAAGGTTGCCAGAAATAAACATTCCCTGTGTCCTAGGAGATCTCCATGCAAGGAGAGGACAGGGAGCATTTTCTAGATCACCAGACCTCAACTACACACACACGAGCTCATATATACAGAGACCATGGTATGGCAGTCCAAGTCTACAAAAGGCTTAAAGGATTTAATTACTAGGCACCCTTAAGTTGGCTCCGGGCCCAATTAGTGGTCCTGATCTAGTCCAGATTCAACCTGGACTGATCCAGCCTCCAAACTGAAACAGGGCAGATGCACAGTCCTGATGTTTAGTTAAGGTTTTAAACCCCCCAGGGATTATCTTTTACCTATAAAGGGGGAAAGTTCAAAATCAGATCAGTGGAAGACAAGGAAAAATTTTTGAGAGACCACGAAGAAGACCTACAAAAAGAAGCACTAGAAGAGTTAAGAGCCCTGAGATCAAGAGTTCTAGACACAGCACTACTACCTTCGGGACCGGACAAACCAAAAAAAGGGATACCACCGTCAGAACAAGAAGAGCTTTTGGGAGCAGTTGGAGGAAAATAGAATAAACACATCATGTCTCTGCAATTACTAAGTTGGAACATTCATGGTTTTAACTCCCCGGAGAAGAGGAAGAAAGTATTCCATTTACTGAAAAAAGAACAATTGGACTTAATTTGTTTACAGGAAACTCATGTGATAAGGCTCCATAGGAAAGTTCTAATTAATAAAAGACTGGGTCAAGAATTTATCTCATCGGACAAAGTTAAAAAGAGAGGAGTCGTTATCTATGCTAAAGAGAGTCTATCACCGAAATTTGTCTTTAAAGATGAACAAGGAAGAATTGTTGCAATCGAGATTCAATCACAAGGAGAAAAATTTTTGATTGTAGGAGTTTATGCACCAAATGAGGGGAAGTCTGAATTTTTTAAGAAATTGCATGAGACATTGTTGGACTATATGGACTATAACATCATTATGATGGGAGATATGAATGGAGTGGTATCCACAAATATGGATAAGTCGCAGAGACAGGTGGTAACTAAAGATGGCAGACTACCAAAAACCTTTTTTGAACTGACTGACAATATGGACTTGATTGACATTTGGAGAAATAAGAACCCCCTTGGAAGAGAGGGAACATTCTTCTCTGAAGCTAATATGACTTGGACAAGAATTGACCAAATATGGATAACTAGAGGACTGGCACCTAAGACTTGAAAAGTGGAAATTTGCCCAAAAACTTGCTCCGACCATAACGCGGTGAAGATGGAGATGAAATCAACACCAACTGGTTCCTTCAGATGGAGGATGAATGACACCTTATTCAGAGATCTAATTAAACGTGTGGTTGGCAATGAGGAGGGCAGGGGAGAAGGAGATATGCAGGCAGAGATTCTTGCCTTCATCATCTCCTCCCCACCTGCTCCTTGCTGTTCAACCCCCACCCTTTTGATAGCCCTAGATTGCTCTGGGAGAACGGGGGGGGGGGGAGAGAGACAAGTCAGAGATGGGGTGAGGAACTGAAATTGAAAAAGGCAACACACCATTCTTAACCATGGAAACTGGTAGAAGATCTGTACCAGAGTTACAAGATGACTAGTAAAGATTTTATGTAGAAGCAATCTCCTCCCTAATGTGTCTAAAAGATTAACTACAGGCTCTGTTTAAAAAACAACAACACTATGTGTGGCAGAGCAGCTATGGTTACTGAAGGAAAAAAATGAACTCTGTACATGCTCACATTTCTTTATTATTTTCACATGCTTCAGTGCTGATTTATTGCACCGAAAACAGATTTTCAGGCTCATGCTCTCACTGAAATGAAGTATATATTTTACTTCCTTTCTATCCAGTTGATTTTCCAATTATTTTTTTTTTTTCAAATAAGTAAAAAGGTTCCTTAAAGGACAATTCTTTATTCATTGAAATATTGCACCTGTCATTCAGAGTCTTTAAAAACACATTTTTGTATGATGAAAATAGGTCTTTATTCGTTCAGCATGCTCGGAGTGGGGTGTACAGTATGTTCAAAAAGTCCAATTAATTTTCCAATGGCTTGATTACAATTTTCCAACATGTACTTTTCATTTGGTTATATATGAACATACTGATTTTTAACAGGGCATCATTCTACAGCCATGCTGGCTGCAAACTTCTTCTTTTTACTGGTGCACCAAGCCATATGAACACATGAAATTGTCTTATACTCTTCACCTCATCATAATATTTGCTGTCTGCTGCTCCAGATGGCAGGAGTAATGAGTTTAAGTTACAGAAGGACTAATCTGAGTTGAGCACTGGGAGAAACATCTTAATAGTGAAGGTAGATCAACAATATAAGCCAACTTAGAGGGGTGGTAAATTTCCCTTTGTGAGAGGTCTTTAAACAACTCTTGAGGATTTGGTACCTGTGGGTTTTCTGCATCAGACAGGCATGTAAGATCATTTGGAATACTCACCTCACCTCCAAAGTAAGAAGTGATATGGTAGAAGTTTATAAATTTAGGTGGAGGGATATTTTAAAAATCATTTGTTCAAGCCTTTCTCTTGGGTATAATAGATGTAAGTGTATTGAAAGATCAGAAATCTATTTTCATGTACAGTGGTACCTCGGTTTAAGAACAGCCCTGTTTACGAACTATTCGGTTTACGAACTCCACAAAACCGGAAGTAGTGTCCTGGTTTGCAAACTTTACCTCAGTCTAAGAACGGAAGCCGAATGGTGGAAGGGCACCAGTAGCGGGAGGCCTCATTAGGGAAAGCGTGCCTCGGTTTAAGAACGGTTTCGGTTTAAGAACGGACTTTCAGAACAGATTAAGTTCGTAAACTGAAGTACCACTGTATGCAATTACAGCAGCTCGAATGGTATATGCCCTGTCAGGCGTGTAGAGTCCTCCTCCCCCTTCAGTAACTTCACAGATAAGAATTAATGAGCAGTTGAAGTATTTATAGTCCTTTTTTACAGCATCATGTTGCAAGCACAAATATACAGCTCTCCGCAAGGAGGGCAGTTGTCTACTCTAAATCCTCCTTCTGCAGCAGTTAAGGAGCTAATGGGAATTTCCTCCCTCCCCTTCTGCCTCCTTTGCTCTTTGGTATATTTGGACCTCCAAGTCCATGGTGAGGGGGGGTCCCCCACTCTCTCAAGTGATGTCTCAACTAGCTGCCCCCTCCCTTCTGTCTCCCTTGGCATTATCTTGTAACTGGGTAACTCCTCCCTAAGCTGTTCAGCTTCTGTCTCTCTCTGCTTCTGAACATGCTGTGGATGGGGGGGGGACTCTTCCCCCCCCCAGCTCTCCATCAGAGAGAAGCTGGTCTGCCATAGAATGCATTCCCCAGTCCTCATCTTCAGACCATTCCCTGACATGCCCCGAGGTGGAAAGAGGGTATAATACACACAAAGTTAGAATGGCAGGTGTAACTGATAGAATATGTAGAAATTGCAAGATTGACAAACAGAATAAGAGACCAAGATGAAAAAAAATATTGAAAGAAGATTGGAAATGTTTTGTGGAATATTTGGAAAATTATTGCAAGTCTATTAAAAATTTAACAGTAACAGAGTAAATTCGGCAGTCACAACTACTGAGATATAAAAATGAGAAAATGAAAAGATGGGGATTAATCAGAATACGTAGTGGGAAAGAAAATAATGAAGTGAACCATGAAAGGGGGGGAGTCAAAATTAAATGTGCATTTGATATTTGGACTATTATCTATTGCTGTAATTGTAAAATGAAAATGATAAATAAAAATGATTAAGAAATATAAAAAATTTCGCATGGTATGGAGGAAGCGGGAAGAGAAAAGTTTTCTCCCTTTTCATAACACTAAAATTCATGGCCCTCCAATGAAGCTGAATGCTGAAAGATTCGGGCAGATAAAACAAAGTACTCCTTTCACAGGGTGCATAAATAAACCATAGAACTTGATTGCATAAGAGGCAGTGAACACCACCAACTTGGATGACTTTAAAAGAGAATTAGATAGATTCATGGAGGAGCTACTAGGAATGATGTCTATGCTCTGCTGCATAGAATCCAACTCCCAGGGCCTTCGTTCCCCACAATAAATTATTTGAGGGGGCTGGGCCCCCACAAATGGCAACTGGTCCCATCACCTTCTGGCAAATAGAAGGGGAAGAAATGGAGGCAGTGAGAGATTTTACTTTCTTGGGCTCCATGATCACTACAGATGGTGACAGCAGCCACGAAATTAAAAGACGCCTGCTTCTTGGGAGGAAAGCAATGACAAATGACAGCATCTTAAAAAGTAGAGACATCACCTTGCCAGCAAAGGTCTGTATAGTAAAAGCTATGGTTTTCCCAGTAGTGATGTATGGAAGTGAAAGCTGGACCATAAAGAAGGCTGATCGCCAAAGAATTGATGCCTTTGAATTATGGTGCTGGAGGAGACTCTTGAGAGTCCCATGGACTGCAAGAAGATCAAACCTATCCATTCTTAAGGAAATCAGCCCTGAGTGCTCACTGGAAGGACAGATCCTGAAGCTGAGGCTCCAATACTCTGGCCACCTCATGAGAAGAGAAGACTCCCTGGAAAAGACCCTGATGTTGGGAAAGATGGAGAGCACAAGGAAAAGGGGATGACAGAGGATGAGATGGTTGGATAGTGTTCTCGAAGCTACCAGCATGAGTTTGACCAAACTGCAGGAGGCAGTGGAAGACAGAAGTGCCTGGCATGCTCTGGTCCATGGGGTCACAAAGAGTCCGACACGACTAAACGACTAAACAACAACAGGCTCTTCTTGTGTTATTATATTAAAATGCTGCATATATCATTTCCTACTTAGATCCTTGAGAGGGCTAGCACTGGTATTAAAAGAGTTACTGGGTGTAGAATGGACCTAAGGCTATAAACTGATTTCCTGTTCAGCTTGTCAAAACCCCAAACATTCCCATACTGTATGCCTTTGTTTTTTGTTTTTGTTTTTTTGCTCTGATCATCAGCTTTAGAAACATTGATTTTCTCGCCCTTTGTACACTGCCCAGTTCAAAGGACAAGTAAAGCAATGCCATGTGTTTCCACTCAACTATTTGTTAGATGCCCCAATGGGAAAAAGGTCACTCTCTCAACTGATGTAATAGGCATTCATCTTTATATTCTGCACACTTCGTTAATCATCAACTGAACAACACTCTGTCTGGAGCCAACCAATGGGAGTTTTAACCTGATTAAATGTCCCAGTATGCCTTAATACCTTTAAATGGAATTTTTATGGCCTCTTCTGCTCACATATTATTAATACAGCACCATCAAGAAAACCACAAGATACGAATAATAGCTCATCAATTGGTTGCTAAGCTCTTTTGACCTTGGAAAATCAGCTGTCTTTCAGATTAATAAAGCTACATTTCAGACAGAATAAGAAAGAAGCCGTAAAATTATCATGCTTATTTTTGTCACATGTAAGCACCAAAGTTCAAAATAAAGGCCACGTCATGGGCTTTTTCTACATAATGCTGTCAACCTTTGACATCTGAATTGGAATCTTCATGACCGATTTCTAATAAAAATCCACTTAACTATTTAAATTTCATCTCATGGAGACGGGACGTTGCACTGATAGGGAAGAAAATTGTATTGTGTGCCGGTTCCATGTGCTATTCAGATAAATATCCCAGTTCCCATTACCCAAGAAGGCTTTGAAGTACTTAAAAAAAAAACACTTTCCTACTAAGAAGGACTATGATGATATCCACTTACAGCAATCACCACAATCAATGTCGGGATAAAAAGTGATAGCCACATAGCAGCACAGAGGCAGGCATGGCTGAACTCAAAGCCTTAAGTTCATCTAACTCTGTGATGGAGTGTAGCCAAACAATGAAGCAAAGAATTGCTGGGAGGACGGCAAAAAATAAATATACTTTTCTCCATCCATCCATCCTAAGGTTCAAACCACAATTATTCAGTGCTGCTGAACAGATGACAAACAAAAGCAAGTATTCCTTCACACAGCACATAGTTAAACCATGAAATTCATTACCAGAGGATGTAGTCATGACCTTTGGTATCATCCAGTGGGTTTTATGAAATATCCAGCTTTTTCTATGGTAGCCAGCACTGAGAAGAAGGTTCAATTTTTCTCTCTCCAGAGAGAACTCAGGAGAGACTACATTACAGGAAACCAAGGGAGGATGTTCAAGCAAACTGAGTGGCAACAACACCTGGTAAATTCATTGCTGTGAATCACTGCCGTTCCTCCCTTATCACTTGTAAATTTAAAGTGAACAAAAGAGCACCAGCCTCCTAGAAGTGTCAAACCAAGATGTGATCATCTGCAGGTCACTCCTTCCTCTTCCTCCATCCCCTCACAATTCCCAATCAAGTAGTTCTCAGTGTCCTGAAGATCTTTCCAGAAGTGCCCAAAATATATGTTAATCTCCTTTCCTCATCTCACCTGGGCAGCAGAATAAGATGCATTCCTTGAAGGCACTTTACAAACTCTTCCTGGCTGACACCATTTTTAAACTTTCAACACCCATTCACTGTCAGGAAGACAGGATTTGCAGCCTTTGCGTTTACTTTTCAAATCCATTTGTACATAAGAGGAAATGCCTTTCACTTCAGTGATTAGGGATCCTTGGTCAACCTGACATGGCTCCAGGCCTCAAACTGAATCAGGATGCTTTGCACTGTGTTTGTCATGGATGCTTTAGCTGAGATTCCTGCATTACAGGGAGTTGGACTTGATGACCCTTGGGTCCCTTCCAGCTCTACAACTGTATGATTCTATGAATTATGGCTTTAAACCTCAATTAAACATGTAGTTGGAGTGAAGGAGACTCAGGCGGTGTTATGTACTGAGCTGAATTCTGGAACAATAGGATCCAGAATGCAGCAGTCTGATTGGTCTGCAAGGAGCCACCCAATACAGCTCCAGGTGGAAGTGAATCAGCGACCTGATTGGCCTGCAGGAGCAGCCAATCAGGCTCCTGGATGAAGTGAATCAGCGACCTGATTGGCCTGCAGGCACAGCCAATCAGGCTTATGGATGAAGTGAATCCACAACCTGTTTGGCCTGCAGGAGCAGCCCGGAATTAGCCAATCACACGGGGCCCATTGTGTAAATAATATATGTATAGCTAGACATTTGGGGAAAAGTTTCATTCATTGCTACTACAAGCTGAATAAAGAGCATGAAATTCACACTTGACTCTGAGTATATTTCAGACAGGCTTCCTGCATCTTCTCTCCCCCATCCCAGTGTTCCATGCTGCCTTACTGCCCTGTGTTTTGACAGCCTCCAATTGACCCAGGTGGGCCCATTTCAACCCAGAGTGTGATCTGGGACTGCCTCAACATGCTCCAGCTGAATCTCAGGCCAAACCAAATTGTCCTGATGTGGCTCAGGACAGAGGCAGATTTAGGGCAACACAACCAGTTCTGCTGCACTGGGCGCCGAGCCTAGGGGGTTCAATATGACATAGTGAAATGAGCAGCACTGAAGGCTAGAGGTGTAGGGATGCCAAATTCTGGCCTCACACATACCACTGAAATTTGAAAGACCAAATTCCATCCCTGTTCGGGATCTAGGATTCAGCCAGTCCTAGTATTCTTGACTGAATTTCCATGCTATTTTCATTTTATATTACTTTCATCCATCTGTTGTATGCACTCCACTTTTATTGTATATTTCTCTGTTAACATGCATTAATTCTGTTCACTGCTTTGACAGCCTTTCTGCCAAAAGCAGCATATAATAAATACACAGGGGGAAACTCAGTGTCATGGTCTTCCGATTGTTCCATCAGTGCAAGCACTTCAGCTTCCCAGATGGAACGATTCCCCACTCTCCGCCCCTCACATGCTCTTCTGGGGGAGCTTCTGATCCCCCAGAGTACATTTTGGGGAGGCGCAGGGGACACACAGGGAGAGAAGGGGAGAAAATCTCATTACACTAGTGGGAGCCTGTGCACTGGCTTCTACCAGGGGTCTGTTGACTATACTATACTACACTATACTAGAATTATTTTGTTTGACACCCCACTAATATGCTCCTTTGAGCCCAGTTCTCGTTAGGTACCTGGATGCTATATGGCAGTCTCAGGTAGAATGCATTACTGGGATACATTATCTAAAGCAAGCATTAAATCTGGGGTGGTATAGCAGGCATGTCCAAGACATCAATTACAATCGACTCAGAGATCCTGGGACTGATATTGGTCGATCACAGGCTCTTCCTCCTCCTCCTCCCTCCTTCCACAGCCAGCTTGCCTTTTGGGGGGTTAGAGCTCTGGTGGTGGGCTGAGGGGAATGTGGGGGGGGGGGAGGCAGGAAACGAAAATCTGTGCGCCTGCTTGCCCGCTAGTTCAAATGCAATTAAAGGAATAAAAAAGGACACACACCCCTAAACAGCGAGGAAGGCAAAGAACAAAACACAAAGGAGAAAGCCCCCTTAGCACTCCATCCGTTTAAGCAGGGAAAGGCTTTAACGCAACAGTAGGGGAAAGAGAGGGAGGAAGGGAGTAGGGATGCTGACACGAAGTCAGCTGTGATTTCAAGCAACAGTAGGGGAAAGACGGGACACGGGTGGCGCTGTGGGTTAAACCACAGAGCCTAGGACTTGCCGATCCGAAGGTCGGCGGTTCGAATCCCCGTGAAGGGGTGAGCTCCTGTTGCTCGGTCCCTGCTCCTGCCAACCTAGCAGTTCGAAAGCACCTCAAAGTGCAAGTAGATGAATAGGTACCGCTCCAGCGGGAAGGCAAACGGCGTTTTCATGCGCTGCTCGGGTTTGCCAGAAGCGGCTTAGTCCTGCTGGCCACATGACCCGGAAGCTGTACGCCGGCTCCCTCAGCCAATAAAGCGAGATGAGCACCGCAACCCCAGAGTCGGCCACAACTGGACCTAATGGTCAGCCCTTTACCTTTACCTTTAGGGGAAAGACGGAGAAGCCTGGAGCCCTCTGTCTGGCTCCTCAGATCTGTGTAAATTAATACAAAAATATAGTTTGACTTTTCTCCTCACTTGTTTAGTTACTTGTCCATCTAACAGCTATTTGGATCTCTCATGATGATATCCAAGCATAACTACTGTATCTATGAAATAAAGATCCATCCATTCATTCATTATTTATTTAGATGACTTCAGAGGGTCATAGATCACTGCCAGCTTTTTGATATTGGATTGTAGATCACACCCTAATCAAAGTTGGATGTGCCTGGCATAGCACATGAAGATCCCACTAACTCTGCCTTTGAAAATGGGAATGGATGCAAAAAACTTCCTTTTAAAAAGGAGTCGTGAGCATTCCAACCCCCCCCCCTCCCGTGATTAAAAAGCAAGCAAATACCTGTCCCCTAAACGCAGCAGATGAAACCTACACCCCCCACCACAGAACATATGGGTCATTCCCATTAAAGAGGAAAAGAACAAATAGTGATACACATGTATGTAGGAAAAAACACATTTCTCATGCAGGTATGCTCACTGGGCAATGTAACAGGTGAAGCTGGGGGAAGCTTTTTAAAACGTATCTCAACTTATCGAGCCATTTCCAATTTTCTTAAAACACACAGGAAAAAACATGGCGTTTTCCTTATCTTTTCCATTGATTTTTCTTGGGCTTTGCTGTTCTACCTTCACCCCTTATACCGCTGAGCCCAAACGATGGCCAGAATTTTGACTTTCAAAGCCTAGCAACCCAATGACATCGGAAGGCCCTGCCATGTGAAAACACCTCACCTCTTGAGTCCCACCAGGAGCTCTTTGTGGTAATTTGCAAATGATCAGGGAAAGGCACTACACCCCTACCCAGAAGGCACTCCCTTCTGCTGTGAATAACAACCTCTGAACATTAGGGGTTGTGTGCGTTAAAATTTCTTCTGTAGATGAAGGTGTTTTGGGAGGGGCAGCTTTCCTCAGCCTTCCTGAGAAGGTTCCCCTGTCAAAGCATTGTGCTTCTTTGCTTTGGGGGCACCCCACAGAGAGTAGAAAGAGGAAAATAAAACATAGGGTAGACTTTAAAAACAAAGTCCTATGTTAAAGATAGGTGGACCCTGAATCTGTAAAGCTTAAAGACTTGCCGGTCCAGTAAACCCCAGACCAAATTAAGACTTCAGCACATTCTTAACTCCCAGAGACTAATTTCCATTTTCCACCTAACAACTGGATACAATCTGGGGTTTAGCATTTCTTGAAGGTTTACATTCCCTGGCGTACCTGGAGAAGGATTAAATATTAAATCAGTTTTAGGGCATAATCCTACATGCATATATTGGGGGTGGGGAGAGAGCTTCATAGAAGTCACTGGGAGTAAACATGCATCAGTGCAATCCAGCTGCTAGTTTATAGGTAGAGAGAAATGCCCTGATGTGCCAATTCAGCTGCTTCAAACAGCTGCCTTGGACATTTCATGAATCCTTTGGCAAATTATAATGAGAACTTTGTACTGAGAATGCAGTTCTTGAATACAGAGAGTACATCTGTGACCCTTATTCATGTCACTGAAGGATCAGAACTTGGCTGAAATTAATTCACCTCTTCTGATTTCCAATATTACATGGAAGAAACTTTTTTAATTTGACAGGAATATAGTTATTATTTTTTAAAAGGAACACTTGTAACACTGCTTTAATATGATCCCATTATGCAATACTTCAGCATGTATGTCTTTCCCTATCTAATTCACACCTCTCTTGATTGCTGGATTTAATTTGGCTACAGCCATTTCTTGAAAATACACATACACCAGGCACAAAATGGAATTAATTATCATTCCTCTGTTCTTCCTGTTGTGAAAAGTTGTCCATGTTGAATCCAGTTTTGTCGCATCAGCTGTATAAACAGATCAGCCTCCCTGTGTTTGTGTTGTGGTGGCAGATCATAGTCTATTTGGCTCGGCACAAGGCTATACATTTTTAGCAGTTTTTATTTATTTTAAGGCAACCTTTTACACATTAATAAACTGTTATGTGGGTGGAAGCCTGAACAGGCACTGCAAATTGTTGTGGCTGGATGTGGAAAGCCAGTAGTCTGATGAATAATTATCTTAAAACAAATGTACATAGCTCTGTCTTGATGCAGGTAGCAAATTAAAAAAGGTGGGGTCTGGATTGCACATTTAGATAGATCTCCCATTTTTTTGCATCCCTGACCCAAAGATCCTCTCTTGGCACCATTGAGTTTTCAGATGCACTGCTGTAAGCAGCGATCAGTGCAGGTATAAGGAATAAACAGATAGCCATGTGGTCAACTTTTATTTCATTAATTTGGAGGGACAGACCTGCTTCATCCACCGAAGCCACCAGTTTCAGTAATAGGAGCCTAGTTCAGATTGCCTGCCCTTAATGGTCTGTTCTATGTATGTTTCTTTCCAAATACATTTATTATGGCTTGACTTCAACAGAGTCTAAGTAACCATTCTATCAGCCCCCAAAATTATGCGTGCATAAGGATGGCTTTCCCTGCTTTCCCACCCCTCACATGCCCTAAATCTGCTCCACAGGGTTGGGGGAAAACCCAGAACAGATTTTCAGGTGGGAGTGCAGTGGGAGGAGTGGTGGAAGCATAAAATCCTTGTGTTGATGGGATGGTGACTTAGTGATGCATTGCATACAGATAGAGCCGAAACTAACAAAATTCATTTCAGTAAGGACAAATGTAAGGTTCTGCACATAGGCAGGAAGAACCAGCTACACACATGTAACATGGGGGACACCTGGCTTGCTAGTAGTACAAATGAAAAGGAACTAGGGATCCTAGTAGACCACAAGCTTAACAGTGTGATCTAGCAGTCAAAAAAAGTGAATGTTATTCTAGGCTTTGTCGGCAGAAGTGTAGTGCCGTGTTGAAGGGAAGTTATAGTACCCCTCTATTCTGCCTTGGTAAGACCACACCTGTGTCTTGTACCGTGCCCAGTTCTAGGCACCACAATTTAAGCAGGGTATTGACAAGCTGGAATGTGTGCAGAAGACGGCGACCAAGGTGATCAAGGGTTTGGAGACCAAGCCTTATGAGGAACAGTTGAGGTAATTGGGTATGTTTAGCCTGGAGAAGAGGAAACTGATAGGAGATTTGGTAGGCATATTCAAATATCTTAAGGGGTGTCACATAGAAGACGGAGCAAGCTTGTTTTCTCCTGCTCCAGAGAGTGGGAACCAAACCAAGGAATTCAAGTTACAAGAAAGGAGATTCAGACTAAACATCAGGAAGAACTTTCTGATGGTAATAGCTGTTCAACAGTGGAATGGACTTCCTCAGAACCTGATGGGCTCTTTTCCTTGGAGATTTTAAAGCAGAGGTTGGGTGTCCATGTTGCATGGATACTTTAGTTGAGATTCCTGCAATGCAGGGGGTGTTGGACTAGATGACTTGCAGATCCCTTCCAACTCTACAATTCTATGATCCTATAAGAGGTATACAAATTGTTCAAACAAACGAAAACAAACTTTGCAGCTCCTGTGCAGTCATGGAAGTCTTGCTACTATTATTGAACTATTGAACCTTAACCTTTGTTCTCAGACCAGACTTATTGCTAACAAGATCAGAATTAACAATGTATATTCAATAAAAACCTGTAAACGTAATAAATATATTATTCCCAGCAGTGCATGTGGTTGAATAGTTCATTGTATCTTGTTATACATCACAAAATCACTCAATTTTTAAAAAGCAAATCTAACTTCAGTCTTCCAGTCAGCAGTGCCATATGAACCAGTTCCCATATCTATATTGTTCAGTCTTCTGATGCAGGATCCCCCCCCAATTATGACATATTGCTATATGAGCAGCTGTCAACAAATGTGTTGGCATTTCCATGTCTAATAATAAACCAGAATTATTAGCGATTCTGTTGGGAGTTTGCACCCTGTTGTAAGCTTTTTATTCTTTCTTAGTCTTGTTAATGACTTGTTACACAAAGGTCTCAGAGTGACTCGCAGCATATTTAAAACATAAATAAAAATACGTTATAACATCAACACATCCACACAACAGCAGATGTAATTAATCTAAAAATGCACACACAAAGCAACCCTTCACACATGAATATCAGTAGCGGAAAACTTTGGCAGTGCACAAACAGAAAAATAACAAACTCATAGTCCATTGCACTGAGAAGAGTGTTCCACAAATAGGGTGATACCACTGAAAAGGCCCTCTCACATGCCATCATCCTCCCTTGAAGAAGGTGCCCAGAGGAGGGCCTCAGACAAACATTTAAGGGTGCAAGCAGGTTTACAGAGAAATTTTCAGGAGATATTGGGGTTCTGAGTTGTAAAGAGCTTTATGGGTTCAAATCAGCACTTTCAATTGGGCCCAGACGCGTATAGGTAACCAGCGTAGCTATAACAGAATTTGTGTTATACTATCTGTTTGCCTTGAACCTGTCCACAGTTGGGTAGTTGCATATGGCACTTCTGAACTATTTTCAAAGATAGCCCCACATAAAGTGCATGACTGCTGACCAATCTTGAGGTTGCCAGAACACAAATTACCATAGCCATGCTCCAATAGGGTCATCCATGGTACTCTGCACCACTGAGGTGGTGCACCACTGAGGTCTGCACCACTATACTTCAAATCACAGCAACAGATGCACTATTAGGTTTATTTGAGGAAACAGAAGAGCATCTTAACTGATCATCCATTTACTTACAGCAACTAGAGCTCGACAGCACACTTCTGAAGAGACCTTGCCAGTGCTAATCTTACATACTGGCATTCTACAGTCTGAGAAATGGCACTTCTAGAAAAACATAAGCTAAGGGTCCTGAGGGGTTTAATTAAAAGAGATTCCTTGCTCTCTGGTACCATTTTATTATGCTGACAATGAGGAACATGGTCAATTGCCACCGATAGCTTTCTGAGGGTTTTGATTAACATAATAATTATTTGTTTCTTTGTCTCTCTCCCCTGAACATGCATACTCATATTGTATTATTTACATGTTGAAACATACACATACACACACTGTTATTAGGCCCATGCCTTTTGTACATCTATTGTTTTTAAGTCTCTGGATTGATCAACTTCACATTTTCATGTTTGTTTATTGTTTTCTAGACCCTCCATAGTCGGAGGTCTTGTCTGATATTCTGTATTGTACTATGCTATACCAGTGTAATATTTTTATTTTTGTCTGTCTTGCTCAAAATCAATATTTTATTTTATTTTATTTTATTTTTAAAAAGCAATGGATCCAGGAGAATCCCCCAGCTATGAACACACTCTTGCAAAGGGAGCATGAGGCCATCAACATAGATCAGGTTGCATGCCACTCAACAAGACAGAGCATTTCCCTATATCTTGTGTGAATTACATTCCAAGATATCTTACTGGAATGCTTCTGAAAGGAATTTAATATTATTGAGGAGATTATCTTTCATGGTCTTATCAATATTGAAACCCAACTGTTCGGAGTTTGGAAGACTCACTTTCTAACCTGATACTGCACTAAATTCCTTGATTGGGATTAGAGGTTTCCCACAAGCTTTTAGTGGATCACATGTATAAATACTACAATGCTATCTGCATACAACCAGGTCTACACATTTCTAACAATTCCAGAAATGGCAGGGTTGTTTGGTCTTACAGTGGATTACAGAACATAAACAAAAGGACAAAACAAAAATGTAGTCTCTGCCCAAGGGCACTTATCCTCTCCTAATTTTCCAAAACTTAATTGTCAGAGTTTCCTGCAGCTACTTGTATAGATACATAATTTGAGTTCCATCTGTGATAATCTCAGTTTCTTGTGGTTAGTTGCCTGTAAGAGGATATTAGTGCTATGCTAAGTAATTAAGATTCTCCTCTGAAACTTTATTGCTATTGGATCACAAAGACTATGGATTCAAAAACCAGCAGAGAAACAATAATAACTAACAGAAGAGATTTATGAGAGTTAATATGACTTGAATAAGAATTAATGAAGTGTTGCATTCAAAGGCCTACGTTGGAGATGCTTTTCTTCCAATTCTGCCAGTTTAAGCATCTTGGATTTGTGACTCAGGAACTTGCTTCCATCTGTCTTCCCTGAAAGTTCTCAGCCAGAGGCTCAGTGTGCAAACACTGTTTTGGAATAGTTGGTGGTATTCAAATAAGATATGCCATAATTTACAGTGAATTATATTTTATGGCTCTAGTTCTTCCAGATGTCTGAGAACTCCTGAAAAGACTCAACACCTAATCTAATATGGATTTGATTTAAAAGGTGTTCTGCTTTTGGCTATTCGATTGTCTATAGGTGCCCCCTGCCCAGTTCATCTGTTCTCCTAGATGTTTATATCTTTTTTATTTACACTGGCAAACCACTCTCAGAACCTTATTATTATTATTATCAAATAATCCTTGAGCGATCAGACTTGGAGGGAGTGAGGCTCTTCCAGATAATGCTTTCGTCCCACCCTGGTTAAAGGGATATAGGCCAATGTGGAGCTGCCTTAAATAGGGAAACCAGCTAAGAAAGAGGCCGGGACTCATACACCTTTAATAAATGTGTAGAAGAGGGAGTTTCCTCAGGTGTAGCTTGTACAAGGAGCTACACCTGCAGAAATCCTTCTTCTGCACAACTACTAAAGGTTCGGGAGACCTGCTTTCTTGTTCACCTGGCCACACTAGCCTTAAACCATTGGTTTCTGTGAGGAACATAGAATGCATGAGGGATGTTGTCAAGTTCAACAGGAAAACGATCCACTTCTTACTCCTCTGCTTCTAATAGTGGCAACTAATATTATGCAGCTAACATTCCTTCTCTTACACGCTGCCTTATGTAAACCCTACACAAATCCGAAGCGGAGTCCCTAAGATGGTAGGATAGCATCTTGTACACCTCCTTCCAGCAACTAAGCTGGTGCCAGATGTTTCGGTGCTCTGTTTTCCTTTGAACCACATCAGCAAGGCCGGGCAGGCGGGTCTTGTTGTCTGGGCAGCCCAGGACCTCCATACACACTTCCCAGGCTTGTGCCCCAGAGGGGTCACTTTGGTGCTACTAGAGTTACCGGTCTCTGCAGTTCAGCAAGTACTGTGATTCTCCAGTGGTTTGACTTCACCCTCAGAGGCCCATGCCAACGAATACATTCCTTCTCCTCCTCATTTAGACTGCACTATTTTAAAATATGTAGCGAAACTGTAGCCCCTGGCACCATTGATCAGAATAATCTATAGATAAATGACATTTTCACAATAAATCCAGCGTCGACTATTTCTGCAAAAGCATCCTTTGATGTTGCAGGCATCAAACTGCAAGCATGCAGCTGTAAACAAGCACTAAGCAGCAATGTTGGGTACCTCTTCCCTTCAGCAGCCTAAGCCACCGATTCATTCCCAGCCTGCACTCCAAAGCAGCCTTCAAAAGTTGCCTGCCAAAGGATTAATTTCTGGGAAATCTTCCTGCAGCATGACGTTCTGCTGAAAGAGAACCAACACAAATTTTGCTGAGGAGAGGGAAAGATTGCCATCTTGTTAATCAGCGAAAGGTGCTATAATTAAGAGCCTGGCACAATTTTCAGCTTGTTTGGTGATTGGGGAATACCACTGAAACTCCCCCCCCAAAAAAAAAAGATAAAAAGTGCTTGGCAAGCTTGGTAAATAATCCATGTCTTGCATACCAGCTGTGCCAGCAGTAGAAATATTTCATTGGTCAAGCTCCCCACCCCCCATCCCGTTATCCTTGGATATCATTTTAATCAACATTCTGGTCATTTAGGGAAATGCCTGAAATGTTCAGAGAAGAGCTATAGAAAACAATAGGAATGTTCTGGAATGTTCATGGTCTACTAAAGAACAGATTGAGTGAGCTTCACCGCCAACATCTAACGTGCATTTACCTGACAATTCACATCTTGGTGATCCCTTCCCAAACTATCTCCATTAAAAAGTGTGGCATCAAGTGATACAGGGCTGCATTGATTATTCTTGGATGTCAGGAAAGGAATCACTTAGTGCTACAGTCTCTGCCCACACACCCTTCTTTCCTAATACTCAAGATGCATAATGAAATTCTCTTATCACATTTTCTCTCTCCACACAAACTTTTAAAGTAGGCCATCACTATTCCCATTTCCTAGATGGAAAACCAAGGCTGCAAAACACACACCTTAGCACCTACTCTGTTTTCAACCAAGGGGGGAGTTGAACTGACACCTTCCACTACAGCCAAGTTGGGTTTTTACTATTGCTATCAAAACCACCAATATTGTCCATGATTCTCTACGATCACACTCCATTCAGTCAACCATTCTAGAATACAACATAGCTGCCAACACTCAAGAATGAACAGGTCACCATGTTTCCTGGCTGTTACCACATCTCTTGTTTACCCACACCTTTTTTATAGTTTGTCTCATTCTCCAATTCTATGGGCAGCCAGCTAACCCAATATAGGAGAACCCTGGCAAAGACATTCTGAGACTTTAGCACTCCATGTATTTTGAAACAGTACTGGGGGAAATAGATACACGCCCTTGAAAGCAGAGTGTGCACATAATCCATCATGTTCCTCACAGTGCTGCAATGAAGATGCACTGTGTTATTTTGTCACACGACACCACACAACTACTCCTCTGTTGTAGAGGAAGCCACAGAAATGCTACTGTATTCCTTTGAAACAGTTTTATTGTACAATATTGCATACCCTCCCCGCCCTATTCATCTGCATTGGCACAGAAATTGAAACAGTCTCTCCAGTAAAGTTCTGTGTAGTTCTGAGAGTTATAAAATATGCCTTTTCTGATTTCCACAATGCCAAGAAATTCTTGGATTTGAAACTGGCAGCTTCCCAGGAACAGGAAGCAGGTGATTTATGGAAGGAGGCAGCTATAAAAAGCTCTTATTTGCTTGAGTTTTAATTAACTGTCGTGGTATTGGCCTCCTCCGTGGAGGTACAGAAGGGGGTAGCTTTTCTTTTCATGACTGCAGATTAATAAGTTTAATGTATTTATTTTAACACTTTCCTCCTACGTAGCAATCTTGAGGATAGAGATTACACAAATATGGAAACAGGGTACTTATGCTTCCATTTAGCCATTCTTCCAGTAAGTGGGACTTTCTGCTGGAACAAAAAGTATTATTAAATATAGAAATATGGGGCCTTCCCAACTGATGGAGGAAGGGCTAGATTTCATATCCTTGCAGTGCCTTCTGTACATGTCTATTCAAAGTGGGTCTCACTGAGTTCAGTGGAAGACACTCCCAGATAAATGAATATAGGCTGGATCCAGTAGCAGCGTATCATATCCCTACACAGCAGAAGGGAAATTATTCACTGTAGAACAGATGTTGAGGGGGAGAGGGAAGGCTGGGTTCTACATTGTTTCGCTGCAAATCGATCACTGTAAATGTGCATTCAAGCTAGCATGCAATCTAGAACTAAAGAAAGAAATGGTTTGCAAAAACAGCACTATGGGAGAAGTGGGTGGTTTTGCTGGCGGTAGCTGAGATTTTGCTTTCCCCCCCCCCCCCTCAAACTTTGGAAGGCACGCCTGATGGGGAGTTAAAGGGATCCAGACTCATCTTTAGAAGTAAAAGAAAAAACAGAACTACTCTTCTTTTGGCAAGAGCATTGTTCACCTGTCCTGCCGTAGTCGTGAGCATCAGATTCAAATTGAGCAAAGAATAACTGGTGAATATTGAGGTGTGAACATATGGGCTCACTGCTTAGATAAATAGGAATCCTTCAACCTAACCAACCTCACTAGGCTGTTCCAAGGACAAAACAGGCTACCATATTAGGAGCGGAGAAGAAATTGGTGAAGTCTGCATTCTAAAATGAACTTACCTAGACATATAAAGCCTGTATAGTTAGGACAGCCCCTGTATAAGCTGTGCTTATCCCCCTCTGAAATCAGGAGGAAGGGACTCAACAAGACCCCTCTGACAAACAAAAGAAATAGGATTGGGACTCTGAGAACCCTCTTAGGCTCTGGCTGCTCAGCTAGGTAAACGTAAAGGACCCCTTACAGTTAAGTCCAGTCACGAATGACTCTGGGGTTGTGGCGCTCATCTCGCTTTACTGGCTGAGGGAGCCGACGTTTGTCTGCAGATGGTTTTTCCGGGTCATGTGGCCAGCATGGCTAAGCCACTTCTGGCGAAACCAGAGCAGCACATGGAAACACCATTTACCTTCCCACCGCAGCGGTACCTATTTATCTACTTGCACTTTGATGTGCTTTCGAACTGCTAGGTTAGCAGGAGCTGCGATCGAGCAACGGGAGCTCACCCCGTTGTGGGGATTCGAACCACCAACCTTCCAATTGGCAAGCCCTAGGCTCAGTGGTTTAGAGCACAGCGTCACCCGCGCCCCAGGCTGCTCAGCTATTGACAGGTAAACATTGGTGGGATGTTACAAAGGGATGGAACAGACTGCTATCTTCCAATCCCATCTTATCTTCTATCTTATTGTTTTATCTTGCATATTCCAGCAGTTACTGTAAACCACCATGAGCATTTTTAATGGAAACTCAGGGTATCAATCTTTGAAAGAAATAGATTGCATAAAGATGTTCTATCAAAACCCCAAGCTGACGAAGACACCAGCATTCTCTTCTTGGTGTCCCCAGTGTTGCATGCAGTTTTCTCGGCAACAGGGGTTGAAAAGGTTAATTTAATTTTTTTTTAATTAATCCAGAAATTTGCATCCACAAAAAAGATGCTAAAAACCAGTATTATAAAGAAACCAGCATTTAGAGTGCAGTTAACCGTGGGTAATAATATCAAAAGAAAAGTGAAATGAGATTTTGACCTGTTCTTCATAAATGATCAACCCACCTCAAGAGATGTACTTTTAAGGAAAACTTTTGACAGCTTTTTCCTATTTCAGTCTTGGATTCTTTCTGAGTTATATTCATTGAGCCTTGTTTACTTCTATGAATATAAAAAAAAGAGGGAGAGAGAGAGGATCAATGCAGTAATAATACAGCTCAGCCTTCTATTCATATAGCATCTGATGAAGGCATCCTACAGTTCTGAAATACAGACAGTAGCAGGGACAATATTTCATATCCTTTGAAGGACAAAAGCAGAATTGTTACAGGAACATCAGCAATAAAATAACATTTGAAGCAAACATGAAAGCATAAAGGGGGGAAAGGAGACATTACTGAGGCTAAGGTAACTTTCAGGCACTGTAAGATATGCTAACATGAGTTGGTTCCTTGCAAGAGAGGATCCTGGGCCATTTCAAGTGATGTCTCAAAGAATTTGCTATAGGTTGAAGTGGAGCATCTCAAAAGAGCAGTCCATGAGCAGCTAACCTGGATATTTTTCTCTATGCAGGTTCTTATCAGTGTGATGTAATCTGGTTGTTCTCGGTCCATAAATCTCATCCCAGTCTAATAATAAAGGGTCTGCACAACAGAACCAGCAGAACGCCACTCTCTCAGCCCAATCCTAATTTGCTTAGAAGAAAGTCACACTGAGTCCAAAGGGATTTACTTCCTACTCTTTACTTATTACTCTTGTAATATGTGTAAAAAGGGCTCATGTGGATGATACAATACATCATTCCTTCACACAACCATGTTGCTTCACTCTTGGGGAACAGGGAATACCAGTAGTGGAAGGAAGCACATAATTCAATAACAGGATTGCCAGATCGTTGGCATCCCCAAACCTGAAGCTTATGGGAATCATGAGTTGGAGTTTGATGGGGCTCCAAACTCCTTAAAAAAGGGGGGGGGGAGAAACCTAAGCAGGTATGAGGTCTGAGGCTTAGTGGTAACTATTAGAGATGTGAAGGGTCGGGAAAATGAAACAGGTAGCTGGGGGGGCAGTATACATGAAGGAGCGTCTTCACACACATTGTTCAGCCCGAACACTGAGGCCCAGCTCCAAGGGCCTTCTGGCAGTTCACTACCTGCAAAAAGTGAGGTTACAGGGAACCAGGCAGCGGGCCTTCTCAGTAGTGGCTTTTGCCCTGTGGAACGCCCTCCCATCAGATGCCAAGGAAATAAACAACTATCTGACTTTTAGAAGACATCTGAAGTCAGCCCTGTTTAGGGGAGTTTTTAATATCTGACATTTTATTGCTTTTTTATTATTATCATCATTAATTCTGCTGGGAGCCACCCAGAGAGGCTGGATGGGGATATAAAAATTATTATTATTATTATTATTATTATTATTATTATTATTATTAGAATTCCCTTGGCGTTTTTGGTTTAGTTTAGTTTACAGGATCACTGGGGAAATACACATATGATTTTTCTCTCTGTGTGTTCAGAATGATAAGTGATTTCTTTTAAAGTTGTGTTTTAAAATAATAATGCAGAAAAGCTCCTAGATCCATGATTCAAAGGTATTGATTTGAGACTAGCCGATAGCTGACCTGAGAATGGACCACAAAACTCTGAGTCTTAGTTGCTCTCAGAATGCCATTGGATCCAGCCACAGAAAAGGAGCAACTGTTGAGTTCTGGTAAAGGCCCCTCAGTACAGCAGTGGTAACAGATACTGTAATTGTTTACACACTTCACTACAATGAACTAGGAAATAATCCCAAATCACCTTCTTGTGTTGAGAAAATGCCCGGCAGTTGAGCCTTGCCGTGCTGCAAGCCTGCACAATTCATAGTTCACTGACTCAAATGCAACCCACAAGTCATGAATTCCAGCACTTGTCAAATGCCTGATTTATTTATTTATTTCTTCATCCTGCCCAGGGCAACCCAAAGTGATTTATAACCAAACAGACAGACAATAAACCAAACACAGATACATTAAAACGAAGAGGGGAGAAAAATACATTTAAAAACCATCCCATTCACAGACAGTTAAAGGCTAAAAGCCTGGTTCTAAAGGAAATTTTTGGCTGGCACCTGAAGATTTATAATGATGGCACCAGGCGAGCTTCCCTGGGGAGAGAATTCCACAAACGGGGAATGATCATACACCCCATCCTGCTTTTTCAACCCCAGGCAGCTGCAGGACTAGAGGTTGCAAGTGGCACCTGCAACAAAACGTTGCAGTGTGGAGGGTTGCAGCCAGCCATTCCTTCTTCCAGCATATGCCATTCCATCTCTTCACCCCAGTTTTCCAACTCTCCCCACAACAGACACATAGCATGTTCATTCTTCATTGAGTTTGGGGAGGGAGGCTTTCCCTCTGAAGTTTTGTTCTAGTTCTGCAAACACTGGGGTCCCCTCAAGCATCTCTCTCTATCTGGGTTACAGATTTGTCATAACTCAGCACCTAAGTTCATTATTAGTGTATATGATTTATTCCCCCAATGGGTCGCTGTCCATGGCTGGTGGAGTCACAAGTCATTCAAACCTGGCCTAGAAGATTACAATTACAATTTATAGAGTTGGAATGGACCACGAAGGAACTCTAGTCCAGCCCCCTGCAATGCAGGAATCTTTTGCCCAATAATGGGGTTCAAACCCACGACTCTGAGATTGGGTGTCTCACGCTCTGCCGACTGAGCTATCCCTCTGTATGCTCCTAATGTTGCCATTCACCAACCTGACTTCACTGCCTTGAAAACACAAACACATTTTCCCATTCAAATAATGCAAACACATAATGCAATTGGCAGAATGCACCCAGGATATATTGCTAGCAGCAATGCAGAAACTTTTCGACGTTAACATACATTAATAAGATAGCAGGAAACAGTGAGATGAAATACAGCGGTGCTTGGCTTCCTGGCTTTCTAATGTAAAATCTGTAATGCTAGCACATAAATACGGGGAACGGGAGCAGCGCTGTGTTGTGCATTATGAATCCTACCAAGTGCAAAAGCAGAAATAAAATGGATATAATGAAATATCTGTTATACTGCGATATAGATTCCCCCCCCCAATAAAAAACAGAACTTATAAATAAACACAAGGCTTATCCCTGTTCTTCCACATACCTAAATGTCCTCTGAAAATATAAATACCTGCTCACATATTCCCCCAGATGGTT
This sequence comes from Podarcis filfolensis, assembly GCF_964270895.1. Classification (NCBI taxonomy): domain Eukaryota; kingdom Metazoa; phylum Chordata; class Lepidosauria; order Squamata; family Lacertidae; genus Podarcis; species Podarcis filfolensis. Next base: position 25,511,456 of record NC_139604.1, on the reverse strand, counting down.
TTAGGATTAGAAATAGTGATAAAGGTTGCTAAATTGTTTCAAATCATAGCATCAGGAGAAGTGGCAGAAAAATCTGACATGGATGATTAGAGATATTCTCCCACCTAGGAGGAGAATTAAGTTTTCTTTCCTGTACAGTGACTGAAACTCTCTTTGTTCATATTTCCAAAAGGCCAGGAAGGAACATCTAAACAGGAGAGCTGGGCTATTTCCATATTATCTCTGAACTGCCCACAGTTTTCAAGTTTCACATGTTTGTTACAGTGGCAACTGCAGCTAGGGGAAATTTCTGTTCCATATTTCTTCTACTACTGGGTGTTAATATGTTTCAAAAGAAAGACCGCCAGCAATGAAACTCAGCGCTCGCAGGAAAAGAAATATTTCATTGCCATGGGCCTCTCACCTGCAGCTGTTAATAATGGCACATGAAAATGGATGAAGAACCCAACAGGAAGTTCTACATACATCCCAAATTCAGACAACTGGTCCCAAAGCTACCTTTGAGGAAAGGTATATGCTGTTTGGGGATTCATCCTCAGTGGAGCTCCTCTTCAACTGGCTTCATTGCTCCTTTTTTATTGCTACAAATTCACAACAGCAATCTTTTTGCCCTTGCTTTTCTCCCTGGAGACACTGGTTTTCGTTAGAATGTCTGTAGAGAAGCAGCTTCTGAGGAGTTATTACCCTTGGATAGCTTGTGTGAGAGAGATTGAGGTTGAATCCTGACAAGACAGAAGTACTGTTTTGGGGGGACTGGAGGCAGGAAGGTGTGGAGGACTCCCTGGTCCTGAATGGGGTAACTGTGCCCCTGAAAGACCAGGTGTGCAGCCTGGGAGTCATTCTGGACGCACAGCTGTCCATGGAGGCGCAGGTAAATTCTGTGTCCAGGGCGCTGTTTACCAGCTCCATCTGGTATGTAGGCTGAGACCCTATCTGCCCACAGACTGTCTCACCAGAGTGGTGCACACTTCATCTCTCGCTTGGACTACTGCAATGCGCTCTATGTGGAGCTACCTTTGAAGGTCACCTCAAAACTACAACTAATCCAGAATGTGGCAGCTAGACTGGTGACTGGGAGCGGCCACCAAGACCACATAACACCAGTCTTGAAAGACCTACATTGGCTCCCAGTACATTTCCGAGCACAATTCAGAGTGTTGGTGCTGACCTTTAAAGCCCTAAACAGCCTTGGTCCAGTATACCTGAAGTAGAGTCTCCACCCCCAGCGTTCTGCCGGGACACTGAGGTCCAGTGCCGAGGGCCTTCTGGCAGTTCCCTCGCTGTGAGAAGCCAAATTACAGGGAACCAGGCAGAGGGCCTTCTCGGTAGTGGCACCCACCCCATGGAATGCCCTCCCACTAGATGTCAAAGAGAAAAACAACTACCAGACTTTTAGAAGACATCTGAAGGCAGCCCTATTTAGGGAAGCTTTTAATGTTTAATAGATTGTTGTATTTTAATATTCTGTTGGAAGCCACCCAGAGTGGCTGGGGAAACCCAAACAGATGGGCAGGGTATAAATAACAAATTATTATTATTATTATTATTATTATTATTATTATTATTATTATTATTATTATAAACTGGCCTTGCAACCCATGTGTGGGCTCAGATTGGGGATGGGTAAGAAATCAGTTTGATGTGAATCAATCCCATTCACATTTCTGAAATTATAAGGCAAACTGAAATGCAGTTGTCCTTTGAAATGGTCGCTTCTCTTATTTTTGTGATGCAGTTCTCACATCCCCACCCAGGAAAAAAGAGCATACAAGTCGCTGTCCTCAATAGATCTCTTGGGAGGATCAGTATGTGATCTCAATGTACGTCCCTGTTCCTGAGCCCAATAGTATTCCTGCTTAGGGTGTATGGAACCATAACCGACAGAAAGCCAAGCACCAGCCTGTTATGAATCACACTTTCTACCTGGGGTATATTTTTCTCCTCTCAGGCACTTACATCCCAACAGCCAGCTGGACCTCAGTAGGCAACTAATTGAAGCATCAAATTTTCTTCCCATGAATACTGCAGAAAGCTGACATTTGGAATAACAGAATTAATTTCAGTGGCATTTTCATTCCCCCTTCTGTAATAAAATAGTCCCCCAATGCATGGAAGGTATTTGAAACAATGAATATTTGGGTCTTATAAAAACAATATGATATGCATGCTGTTGCAGTGACAAGGTGCCAGAGAATTACAGTGGAAGTAATTTTTTTACTGCTCTGTTCAGTGTGTGTGGAAATCTCTATTGCAACCTCCAGCTGCTGTGCAAACTGATATTAATCCAGGCATGGAAATGAAAGATCGGGAGAGCAGCAGGCATCAACCACTGAGTGGCTTCGGCTTCAACCCTCAGGAGACCCAAGAACATTGAACATTGGAAACAGTGGTGGGCACAATAAGCCTGTCTAATTAATTGTTGAACCTTTGAATCATGACACTGTGAGGTTGAAGGACATTTTCAGACGTCAGTTGCCATGCACGGCATCCAGACTATGGGCAAATGAGTTTTGATCACACATTGCACCTCTACTGTGCCCAGTATGTGATACAATTCTCCTGGATGGGATGACAGAAACCCTTTGCGGGAGTTTGGTGTGAATGTGTGCAGGCTAAATGTGAGGAGGTCCATTGGGGTTGGTCCATTAGGAACATGGGCCAATACCCCACTGTCATAGTCTTGTTGCTGAGCCACAATGTGCAGAGCTCAGTGGAGTGGGAGACCAGCCAACCAGAAGAGTCTTTGATGTGTACTTACCTGAAGGCAGAGTCAATATCTGGAGTCAGGTCCAGTCCTAGAGTCAGGCAAACATATGGTCAGATGGTCCAGGGGTCAGGGAATCTGAAATATACTCGGAGTCGAGAGTGGATTTCATGCTCTTTATTCAGCTCATAGTGGTAAGGAGGAATGAAAGTTCCCCCAAAGTATCTGCTTTATATACATTATTTACACAATGGGCTGCACTTCAATGGCTAATTCCGGAATTCTCTTGTAGGCCAATCAGGTTGTGGATTCACTTCCATCTGGAGCTGGATTGGGTGGTTCCTGCCGACCAATCATACTGCTGCATTGTTCTAGGACCAATCAGACTGCTGCATTTTGGATCCTATTGTTCTGGGACCAATCAGACTGCTGCATTTTGGATCCTATTGTTCTAGGACCAATCAGACTGCTGCATTTTGGATCCTATTCAACTCAGTACATCCAATGAACAAAGGTCAAAACAAGCAAGAAGCAGCAAGGCAGAGTCAGGAACCACAAGCATTTTTCTAGCATCTGCTAGAAAGCTCTTCTTAAGAAGGCTAAAGCCAGCTGGTTCTCATCAGCACCTTCTCTGTGTCCTTGAAGACTGATCAGCTGCAGGTGGAGTCAGTCCACCTTCTCCCTCTTCAGGCTGCTGTTCAGCAGGAGAAGCTGACTCCTGGCCCATGACACCCACCAATCTCAATCTTCCCAAAGCCAGCCCCCGCCTGCCCGCCTTCTTGCATACCACCAGTCCATGCAGCGGACAGCTTCCTCCTCATTAGTCTCATTGTTACCCTTGTGTTGCTTCAATGTTAGGCTTGCCACATGTCCTCTTTTTCCAGGACACGTCCTCTTTTTAGGGGTAAAATTTCTCTCCTGGTGGATTTTTAAAATTTGCCAAAATGCCTCTGGCTATTCTTTCTGGATGAGACATAGACCTAACTGGTGGCTGAAGACTGGCTTTCCTCTTCTCTTCTCCTGCTCCCCTCAGCAATATATCACAGCTTCTAGAGTCTACATATACAGTAGCAGGGGTACTGAAAATGAGAGTCGTCATAGCATCCTCTTTTTTGCTCTTCAAAATATGGCGACCCAATTGTTGTCCAACATGCAGGAGGATGAGGACAAGCCTAGAATCAGTAGCTTCCACCTGTCATTGGCTCAGGCTTCACCTGCCATAGGCTTCTCCATGGAAACAGCCAGCAATGGACCCAATTTTCTAATCTCCATGACACCCTTACCGCCATTCATTTTAAAGCTTAGTGGTATTTATTTAGTACGTATAGTGGAACCTCGGAAGCCAAACACCTTTGAACTCAAATGTTTTGGCTCCTGAACAGTAAAAAAACAAAAATGACGGCTTCTGATTGGCTGCTAATTGGAAGCTGCGCCTTGGTTTTTTGAAGTGTTCTGGGAGTCAAACGAACTCCCGGAACGGATTACATTCGAAAACCAAGGTACGGCTATATACTATTTGAAATTCAAAAGGGAGGGACATCCCCCAGTTCTGCTTGGCTTGCTGTTGTTTATTATATTTATATATGAGAAAAGGCTTAAAATATACATATTTTGCTCTCTCTGCTTATTAACGTTTGAAAGGGTACCTGCAGAACATTTGCAAAACAATGATGTTTTACCCAATTTGTTATGTCTGATATATCACCGCCGTGTCAAAAACTACTAATTTCTGAATGAAATACCTATTCGGAATTGAAAACACAATCTTCCACATGCAAGGCAGAAAGTTACTTTGCATAGCATTAAAGTTAATCGCAGTATCTCTTGCTCAACTCACCCAAGAGGCAGACTGATAGGGTGACTTAGGCAGAACCAAATGTTAAGACTTAAGGAGTCTCATTTCCTATAGTCAGACGGAAATGGATAAGTTTGCACATATTTCTTTTACACACAGCCAGAACACTTCAAAAGTAGGAGCTATGCTTTGCTTCACATTTAAATGTTGGGAATGTCAGCACTTCTAGAACAGATTGCATGTTAAAACCCTAGGATCTCTAGTTGATACAAGAAGCACAGTTAAAGTCAAAGATGGGAAACATGTGAAACTTCATGTGCCATTGGAATGCTACCTTCCTTTATCCCCAGCCCAAGTGGCCCATGTCAGGGATCATGGGAAATATAAGTTGTGCTCACAATGCCAGCTTAAAAAACAACTATGTCATTCTTTTTCTCCATTTGGATCAAAGCTCATTGGGGGGCAGGGAGCAAAACACCATATTTCATCAGCAACATGATGTAAGATAGCTATGGACTGTGTGTACACTGATTCTTAAACCAGCAGTGGGAGCTTGCTGGATGAGGAGTACAGTGGTACCTCGGGTTAAGAACTTAATTCATTCTGGAGGTCCATTCTTAACCTGAAACTGTTCTTAACTTGAGGTACCCCTTTAGCAAATGGGGCCTCCCGCTGCCGCTGCGCAATTTCGGTTCTCATCCTGAAGCAAAGTTCTTAACCCAAGGCACTATTTCTGGGTTAGTGGAGTCTGTAACCTGAAGCATCTGTAACCTGAAGCATCTGTAAAACGCTGTACCACTGTAAATGGGTGTGTGTACACAGCTTTAGTTGCACAATACTGGAGTGGTGCTGTGCTGAACCCTTGCCTAATTTTGAGTGTGTGCAAAAACCTTCATTCTCTGTAAAATAAGTGTTCTTTCTTCCTACAGAACTATGTGACTCTTTTCATTTTCATGTTGTATTTTAATGCTGTGAACGACCCTGAGATCTACAGATGAAGGGTGGTATACAAATGTAATAAATGAAAATAATTAACTTTCAACATTTTTAAAAGGCTTATTCCTAGTGGCAGGTGGCTCTTTGAAGAGAATATTCCAACCCAGCAGAGCTTCTTGGAGGAGTAATAATAATAATAATAATAATAATAATAATAATAATAATAACAATAATAATAATAATTTATTATTTATACTCTGCCCATCTGACTGGGTTTCCACAGCCACTCTGGGCGGTTCCCAACAGAATATTAAAAACATGATAAAACAGCAAACATTAAAAACTTCCTTAAACACGGCTGCCTTCAGTTGTCTTCTAAAAGTCAGATAGTTGTTTATTTACTTGACATCTGATGGGAGGGTGTTCCTCAGGGAGGGTGCCACCACCGAGGGTGCCACCACCGAGAAGGCCCTCTGCCTGGTTCCCTGTAGCTTCACTTCTCGCAGTGAGGGAACCGCCATAAGGCCCTCAGAGCTGGACCTCAGTCTCTGGGCTGAATGATGGGGGGTGGAGAATATTGTGTGGTCCAAAAAATTTTTTTTAAGTAATAACATTTAAATGACATGTTTTTAAAGGGGTGGTAGTCTTGAAGGATCACAAAAAGACCACTAGAGGCCTGGTGACCACAGGTTAGCCACCCAGTCTCTAGACCACAGCACATTTTTATCATGCTTCGTCTGCGGTCCTTCAGAGGCCTTTTGGGACAAAATGCTCCACTCTCCCCAAAACATGACACTCCCCTACATTCTCCAATTCTACATTTCAACTTGGATTTATTTTATTCTTTCAGAATTCAGAAGTGTCAGTCGCAGTTGCCAGCTAGCACAGCAATCCCAATTCCTCGCTGCCACCTCCAAGGCCTTGTGGAGCAGCCCAGCAACCACTCATCCGCAAGCCAGTTGTTCATGGGAGAAGAAGCAGCAGGAGAAGGAGCTGAAGGGGGCTGGCAGATGAGAGCCGATTCCTGCATCAGCTCTGGGCTTAGCACAGCAGCCAGGCCTGGATCAGCCAGTTGTGAGACAGGCACCTAACAGATTCCAGGTCAGCTTAATCCATTTGCTGAAGACTTCATTTGGGGGCTCTCCATCGGGCTCTGTTGATAAGAACAGATCTCCCACCTGCATGTTTGGTGACCAGTCCAGATAGGAGAAGCAAGTGGATGGATACCTTCCTAAATCCAAACCCCCTACAAAAGGGGTTTTCAACTGCAGTGTAAAACATTGAAAGAGAAAAATAAAATACAGTGGTACCTCAGGTTACATACACTTCAGGTTAAATACAGTTCAGGTTACACACTCCGCTAACCCAGAAATAGTGCTTCAGGTTAAGAACTTTGCTTCAGGATGAGAACAGAAATCATGCTCCGGCAGCACGGCGGCAGCGGGAGGCCCCATTAGCTAAAGTGGTGCTTCAGGTTAAGAACAGTTTCAGGTTAAGAACGGACCTCCGGAACGAATTAAGTACTTAACCCAAGGTACCACTGTAATGATAAGATGAAGATATAAGATAAGATATAAGATATTACTTGGTGATCAAATGTATTCACTCTTGTTCCTGGTTGTACCTTGAAATAAAATCACTACACACACACACACACACACTTATTATAATATAATCAGCTACGGATATTTAAAGCTCTTTGGAAATGTTCCCTATAACAGCCCATAAGACAGCAGATGCTGTATATACGTTTAGCAGATGTGCAATATTGCCGTAATTATATTGCTATGGTCTAATGATCAATAAACATTCGTTCACGTATTTGTTGGAAGCCCACACTCCACATGTTACTTTTACACAGCCAGTATATAGGGCAAATAATATACGTGAGAGATTTGCTGAAAGGAAAACAGACTATCACCTGCTCTTTATAAGTTGGCAAAGCGGACTCGGAAAAACTCCCCCCTCTCAGAGACTCATAATCTGTTTTCTCACCAAGTTATCTGAATATAGATGCCCTTTGTCAAACACATTCCCAAACTTCCTCAGAAGCGTCAAATGTATTTTAATGTAATGGTTTTAATTTGAGAAATGAAATAAAGCATCTTTAAAAGCCCAGGTGAAGGAAAACGGGTTTGTCTGGTGCTGAAATGTACTGTCACTAGTAGGGCTCTCAGTGTTGGCCCCAGTGGTATGCCAATACTCGAAGGATTCCCATGAAACAGCATGAGTATTGAAATCTGCAGCATGACCCCAGCTGCCACTGAAAGCACTGAATATTCAAATATTGCTGCTGATGCCACAATAACCTTTTCTCATCCGTATTAAAATGGCCTTTTCCTTTTTGCTGTTCTTAAAGTTAGTCTAGATGTGATTATGAGAGAGCTAATAGATCTCCCGTGGTTCCCTGCCCCTCACTATTTATTTATTTATTTATTTATTTATTTATTTATTTATTTATTTGAAGCAAGCAAACATTTGTATCATGCAAATGATGGAGCACCCATTGACAACATATTCCTGCTTCACACACTTGGGACCCAGCTAAATTGGCAAAGAAAAAAGCACTTTATATGCATTGTTTATGCATTCTAATACTGTGACTCCAGATGGCGCTGCGGAGTTCCATCTTTGCCAACCCGATTTGCAACGCATTTAACTGAAACTCTTCTTTGATGTATCTAGACCCAGCCTTGGTTATAAGCTGGGGGTTTTCCTCTGAGTAATAACTAGAGACTGGCCAATTTTGGTTTCTCTCAGTTTTCCATGTTTCCGATCTTAATGTCAGTTCTCTACATAAGTTTCTGATATTTTCAAAACGTCCTCATGAAAATTCACCAGCATTTTTGTGCTAACGACAACAATCGTTATACCTTGCCCATCTGAATGGGTTGCCCCAGACATTCTTGGCAGCTTCCAACCTATATAAAAACATATGATAACATCAAATGTCAAAAACTTCCCGATACAGGGCTGCCTTCAGATGTCTCCCAGTATGTGCATTTTTGTATGCATTCTTTTTGTAATGTATATTTTTTTATTTATTTTTTTGCAAAGCAATTCCACACAAAGAATTTTAATGCTATTTTCCCTAACAGGTATGCCGGGTTCCAGCCAACATTGTGTGCCATCATGCATGTGTGACATCACACACAGCTCATGACATCACGTGTCACTGCTGCAGTTGGCGTGCCCGACAGAGTGCCCCTCCACAGAGGGAGGGGTGCATTTTATGCACACTTTATCCTAGCATATACATTTATGTACCCATTACATGGCTGGACGACTGCATGCCAAAACTCATCAAAGTGCAAATTAGGTAGGTATTCGGGTCATGGGTGGCGCTGTGGTCTAAACCACAGAGCCTAGGGCTTGCCAGTCAGAAGGTCAGCGGTTTGAATCCCCGCGACGGTGTGTGCTCCCATTGCTCGGTCCCTGCTCCTGCCAACCTAGCAGTTCAAAAGCACAAAGTGCAAGTAGATAAATAGGTATCGCTCTGGCGGGAAGGTAAACAGCGTTTCTGTGTGCTGCTCTGGTTCACCAGAAGCAGCTTAGTTATGCTGGCCACATGACCCGGAAGCTGTACGCCGGCTCCCTCGGCCAGTAAAGTGAGATGAGCGCCACAACCCCAGAGTTGTCTGCGACTGGACCTAACGGTCAGGGGTCCTTTTACCTTTAAATGGGGATAGAAATGCATTTCTCCTCCATCACTGGTGATGAGTGAAATGGACCTCAGCCATGGTTGGATAGCAGCGCTGGCACTTTTTCAAGTCTTCTGCTGTGATGCCAAAAGCACATGCATCTGTTGGTTAGAACATGGTGCTGATATTGCCAAGGTTGCAAGTTCAATCCCTTTATGGGACAGCTGCATATTCTGTTAGAATTCCTGCTCCATGATTGCAGTCATGGGATTTTTGTCTATCACATGACGGTGTGTGTTTTGACTCCACAGAGTGGAAAGGGACGGAGACATGATGTTTGTGTTACTGTGTTCCGTGAAGTGGGACTATTGTCCTTTGTTCTTTTTTTCTTTGCAGTCTGATGCTAGAGAGAGAGGGAGCCATGTTGCAGTGCTCCGTGTGTGTTTATATGTAAATAAAGTAGATTAGCCAAAATGCTGAGTTGCTGAGGTCTGTTACGCAAGCTGCGGAGACTCTGCAGATCCCTAAGTGTGCCGATGTCTGTTGGCATTGGTCGCTGTGATGTTCGGGCAGAACAAAGCTTTTGAGGCTCCCGAACGATGAACCAGGAGGGGGAGAACATGCCAGTTGGGCATGTGTCTCTGCCAGGGTCCTACTTGAGTGTAGGGTGAGCTCCTGACATTCCTGCATCGCAGGGGTTTGGACTAGATAATCCTCAGGGTCCAATTCTATTCTATTCTATTCATTCCAGAATGTGTCCTCTAAAAATAAAAATCAATTGGCCACGCACTTTTACACTATGTCCACACCTACCTTTACTGTTTGCCCCCTCTTCTATTATGTCTGCTTTTGATCTGAAATCTTAACAGCTGTCTCTTCTGAGTGCTCTCAGATTTCTTGGATTATTATTTTTATAACACACACACCCCTTTCAATAATTTCAGATTGAGTATTGGCATCTTGCTGCAGACAGCTATCATGCCTGCTGTGCAACGTAGCTGATTTATTTTCCCAATCCCTTATGATCGTATATTCAATTGCTGTCAAAATATACTTCACTCTGCCTCTTGGAACTTCATTGGAAATTTCGCAAACATGTATATTGATTTAAGCACAATATGGGGCTTTTTACTTAAAATGGAAGTGTGTCAATATTTATAGGATATTTTAAAATATATTGACCAGCATTAGAAATGCTACCTTAAATTTGAAAGGTGTGAGGTTAAAAACAAAAAAATGTACCTGATCTGCCACTTGCCTATTACACATACACGTGTGCACACGCACAAGATTATCATTGTTGCATAATGTAAATCGTTCTAACAGCTCGTGCTTTTATATTTGTGTTATTGTGCCTACTATTGCTCAGTCAGATTTATCTTTTCTTTCGAGATCTGTCAGGAATCTGTGACAGCAACCATCAATGTCTCTTTGCAAATCTGTAAACAACTTGTGACTTTGATCAGCCATTATTTCATTCTGCACTTGAGATCAAAATGCAAAAGCATGAATGGAGCCTAGAAACATTCCATTCATTTCTTCTTAACGATGCTAGAGACGCATCTTAACTTATACATATTAGAAAGCCTCTTTTAATGCATCAAGAATGGAAGACTGAATAATTGTGGTTCTTTCTCCTCATGCTCCCAATTGGAAAGTGACAAAACACACTTTCCCAATGCAAATAATGTCCTATTCTCCAGGGCAAAGACACAATGTGAATCTCCCTGTTTATATCATATTTTTGTCATATCCGTAATCTGAAAAATAGAGGTATGTGCCAGAAAAACACTGTTGTATATGATGGAATGAACTTGGAACAAGTTCTACCAAAAGATATGGTGTAGGGGTTTTTTGTTGTTGGGGGGGGGGTTGGGAAGAAAAACCTTCCAGGTACAGACAGAAATAGTTAGATCAAGAAAAAGAAAAGGAAACGTTTAAGAAAATGGTAGGTCCATTTCCTTTTTTTCTTTTGCATTCCACTTGGGTAAACGACTTACATCTACTTTCTAATTATCTTTTAAAGTTGAGAAGTCAGACATACTAATGAAATTTGAGATCCGGAAGGTAATTTGATCAATGCAGCAAGCAGCATGCATAATACCAGACCTCCTCAATTTAAGGTATCTCTTCTCTCTTTCTTTGCTATATCTTACTTTAAGGAGCAAGTTGGAAGCAGAGTATGATCTCGCAGGAATAGATGAATTAGTATCCAGAAATAAATTGCCAGACATCGTCTCTGATGAGAAAATTATTTGACCAAGAAAAGAAAGCTTCACTGCTTCATAGTACATGCTAAAGGGATGCTGCACTGATTTATTTTCAGTGTGCTTTTTTCCTCTGGGATTTGTCCCAACCCCGAAGTACACCAGAAATGCAGTGAAGACCTTGCCCCCAAATGTCAGTTATGTGTTTTATAATGCAGCAAGAGATTATCCATAATTCTGTGGATTTAAACGGTGCTGTCTTAAGTTACCAATATTTCATTTTTCCATTTAGTGGCACATTCAGAATCTAAGGATAGCTCAACAGCTTTGGTCGGCCTTCACGCATGTTAACTTCATCAAATCTGGCCCTCTTGGGAAAAAGTTTGGGCACCCCTGACCTACTGCATCCCATCAGTGCAAGGATTTCTGCTTCTGAAGAAGAACTTTCCCTCTCTCTTCCCTCCATATGCACATCCTTTGCTCCCCAGAATCTGCTCCAGAGGGTGGTGGGAAACTCCAAAGCAGATTTAGGGGAAACATGGCAGGGAGGAGAGGACAAGAATGTTCAGCTGTGAAAGCAGAAAACCTGGTGCCAATGATGAGGGTGGCGCTGTGGTCTAAACCACTGAGCCTCTTGGGCTTGCCAGTCAGAAGGTCAGCAGTTCAAATCCCCATGATGGGGTGAGCTCCTGTAGCTCTGTCCCAGCTCCTGCCAAGCTTGCAGCTCAAAAGCACACCAGTGCAAGTAGAAAAATAGGTACCACTGTGGCAGGAAAGTGGACAACGTTTCCATGCACTCTGGTTTCTGTCACAGTGTCAGAAGCAGTTTAGTCATGCTGGCCATATGGCCCAGAAAGTTTTCTGTGGGCAAATGCTGGCTCCCTCAGTCTGAAAGCGAGATGAGCACCGCAACCCCATAGTCGCCTTTGACTAGAATTAACCATCTAGGGGTCCTTTGCCTTTTTCTTTTTTTTACCTTCTCTTAGCAGTATGTTGGCTTTTACCCTCCCACACTGGAACTTGGGCTTTGGCATAAGAATTGGGACTTCAGATTGAGCATATACCCTCTGTTTATCTGTCTAGCATAAGAATCCCCCCATCTACATTTTAGAGTTTAGGAACATGGGAAGCTGCCTTACACTGGTCAGTTTAGCTCAGTATTATCAATAATGACTGGCAGTGGCTCTCTAGGTTTTCAAATATGGTTCTCTCCCAATTCTACCTGGAAATGCTTGGGATTGAGCCTGGAACATTCTCAGCAGATGCTGAGCATGTAAACACTACAGTGGTACTTTGGGTTAAATACTTAATTCGTTCTGGAGGTCCGTTCTTAACCTGAAACTATTCTTAACCTGAAGAACCACTTTAGCTAATGGGGCCTCCCGCTGCTGCCACGCCACCGGAGCATGATTTCTGTTCTCATCCTGAAGCAAAGTTCTTAACCCGAGGTAATATTTCTGGGTTAGCGGAGTCTGTAACCTGAAGCGTATGTAACATGAGGTACCACTGTATAAGACTGCAACTCTAAACATACTTACTAGGGAGTAAGTCCCATTGAACATCTGGGGAGTCCCCCCCCCCGATTAAGGAGTATGCATCTTATTGTGCAGCAGTGCCTGTTAAAATGACCCAAATACAGCCCTAAACTCAGGCTTGTCTCACACATGTGTCTTCATCACTCCATATGCCACCCAGGGATGACTTGCATGTGTGAATGGGCTGTGATATACCATCCCTGATTTATTTGCAGCATCACTGTGTTTCCCCTCAGCTGATGAAAGGTTCATATCACCTGAGACACTGCCTGGTCAATGATGTCAGTTCACACATGCAAGTTGTCGATGGCACAATCCTCACTGATAAATTAGCTGCTATGGAAGCTGTTTTGTTTCTTGTGTTAGAAAGTGGTGTCGAAATTACATGAACAAACAAACAAACAAAACAGATGGATGGACAAAAATATATGAAGCAGCCTTCACCTCCCAAACTCTGGTACCAGCTTCATAATGACAGAACGATGGCCTAAAACTGCTGCTATAGCACCCAGATAAGGGGAAATGGTTGTTCTCTTTTACCATAGGTTTCCATTCTTCCACAATCTTGAGGACTCAGCAAGTGAGATCTTAAATTTAATGTGGTCATATGGAGTGTCCTGATCAGGACCACTTACCTCAGGGCTCTGTGGGGGTGATTGTTTGCTGCCCGTTGCAAATTATGGCGCAGTAATAGCCGAGCTCAGGAGCCATCTTTCCTGTGTGGCCAGGGCAAGATGTGAAAACCTACCCTTCCAGTTGTACTTTTTGTTAGGAACTGAGCCCTTGAACGGGCCAATCAAGAAGAAGCAGGAGGGTCGGACCACAACCAGGTTGGACCCGGCCTCAACCAGGTCCACTTGTTCCCTTTAAATAAGAGGTGTGGCTGGGTCCTGGCCTGCTCCAATGCTGTGGGATTTCCTGCCCTCCTGCCCTGTAACTGGTCTCACCCGAAGCTGAGCACGCTGAGGACTTTGCTATCAAATATTCAGTCACCAAATTTGGGGAGAATATGACCTGTCTGCCTACCCTGTGGCAAACGTCATAACTTTGGCGGATAAGGCATTGAGTTGGACCCTTATAAATCAGATATCCCATTAAAAGGTTCTGGGAAGAGGTAACATTGTATGGGAGTCCACATGGGGGCTGGTGGGCCATAGCACCCTTCCAAGAGGCACCCCTGGAAAGAGTGTCACACATGATACATATCAAGGGGCAACCCAATTCATTGATCAACAAGCAGGCAGGCTGGTTGATCCTGGCTGCATTCCCCATGCCTTCACCTAAACCTACTTACATCTGTAATGAATAAAATTGTGGCCTATTGCATCCCAATATTCCGTGTCTTATTTAATGATAATTGATCCCTGTGCACTGTGGTGCATGTGCCATGAGCCTGGGCACGCAACTCAGACAGTGAGCTATACTTGCCTACATTCCCCCTTCCAGCTGGTACCCAGCTGTTATATTGTTTTGGTTTCTCCCCAAATAGAAAAATACATGTTTCTTTCTACTTCGGGGTCCCCTGGGTCTGTGATGCCAGCAAAATGCAGCTGTGTGGAGTGCTATTGTTGAGAGTTATTTCAGCATCCTCTGCTCCATCTCTCCCCCTCCAACACTCATTCAGCATCCCATGTCCACTAGGCATGCTCGGCTTGCATTGAGCTAAGGGGTCTTTCAACTGAATATATTTTGCATTTCTGCAAACCTTGATTGAGACTACTTTCTTATATAGATGGCAGTGGTGGAGGGAAAATTCAATTTCCTTTGCCTTTTAATGTGAAACTCCCAAGTCTGCACTCCTCAAACAAATACACAAACCAAATGCTGCTTTGTGTTTAGCTTTGAGGCAGTGGAAGCAAACTCCATTTTACTCTTGTAGTCGGGATGGCGCTATCATTAACGGGAGCTTAAATTGCAAAACTGCACACGCTCAGAATATTCATTTTGTTATCAGTTGGCAAACTGTTTTGGTTGCTTTGCTTTGCTCTAACATCTCAGGAATGTAGAAACAGTTGTAAAGTACGTGGCAGCAGAGAGAAACATCATTTGCATGCTTCACAACTGAAGCAGTATGTATGGAGGTCTAAAGGGTTGGGTCTCTTAAAACCATCAAGCCCAGGGTCTAAAATGAGGCAGTGTTCCTCTCAGCAGCCCTGTTCCATGTCATTGTTTGCATGGCTGGAATGTAGCCTGCTGTACAAAGGTAACAGTAACATCTCTTGCTCAGTGGCAGACCTAAAATTTGGTGGCCCTGAAGCTTGAACTGTCATGGGGGCCCTTTCACAACCAACGAGGTCTGGGAAACCACTGTTATCTTCTCCAATGGGGTTGTTCCATGACAGATCACCAAACCATTACATCTGTCCTACTGGCCCTCAAATGTTGGGATTGCTGAAATATATATACAGGCAAAAAAATAATCAGTTGGACTCAAATCAATGTGACTCAAATTGGGTCTACATTTTTAAGCCATGTGGATGAAAGTTGCTTCTGGGGCCTCCCTGGGATTAAGAGCACTGAAGCTGAAGCTTCATTAGTTTCATAGTCCCTGCTCACCCATTTTTTGCTTGTGGTCCTACCAACCATTCGCCTGTGGCATCACAAAGGTTGCCTGTTGGGGAGTGCATCCCACAAGCTGAAAATGGTTCCCCACCCCTACTCTAAAGTATTAGGGTGTGTGCAGAACCTGCAACTTTTATTTCTTCTGGTGTTTTCTGCTCTTCTTCCCCATGCATAGGCATAGAGTCTCTGGAAAAATTCTGCACACAGGCGTACTTTTCCCTCCTGAAATTGCTGGGTGCACACCTCGGTTTGTGCATCTAGCTGCCAGTACTGGGAAATTCAGTGCTAATAGCACATGTAATGCCCCTGCTGATAGCCATTTGGCTCCACCATGTGTATATTTCATAAACATTTTGTTGCATTGCTATCTTGCGTTTATTCCAGAAAGGCAAAGGACCATTGCCAATATGCCTCTTTGAGGGGTTCTTTTGGGAAGCACATTGATTCCTCAGCATTTAGAGAAATAAATAGCAGGCATAACAAGAGTGCATGCTCTCTGTGTCTTAAAAGCCCCTACCTATAGAAAGCACCAGCTTTATTGCAGAGCCTGGTTGTACATAATGAGGAGTTAGATTATGCAGGGAAAAGGGATGGGTGAGTGAATCAATCTACTTCCAGTCCACACCACTTTAACATGTGTTCACTCATAAGTCCATTCCTCCCATTTCTGCATGAATCTGTGATTTATTTCTCTATTTCTTTATTTAAAATCCAGGTGAAAGTTCACCTTTTGGAAAAACTGGTGGCTAATAGTTGGAGAAAATTCTTCAAAGGGGTCTTTTTCTTTCAAGGAGCAGAAAAAGGGGAAATCTCAGAAATTTTCTCAGAAAATGTCATCTGGGATGTTTCGGCTCAGCTGTAATTTAAATACCAGTTAACGCCTTTTCCTCAAAATAGGAACTTTAAAGGGATTCCCCCCCCTCCAAATACATACTTTAAGTTATTCTTTTTCCTCTTTTTTCCCTTTTTGAGTCCAGAATTGCATTGCTAGCCACCGTTTGAACTGTTTTCTAAATATTATATTTTTAAATGGTTGTAAACCACCCTGGGATCTCACAGTGAATAGTAGTAGTAGTAGTAATAATAATAATAATAATAATAATAATAATAGTTAAAGCTGGTGGACAACTATGTTCCAATCTACATGCTCATTCAGGAGGTATGGATTAGGCCACTTTGTTTCAGAATTCTCAAAAACTGTCTTCCTCAGGCCTTCCCTAGGCCACTGTCTGAAGACTAGAGCAGCCTTCAAGGATACAGTAGTTGACTTTCCCTGCCCTAGATAATTTCCTTTGCTTCACCTTCATCTTTGCAGTGGCAAATAAGTAGGCACCAGAAAATTAGCTTTTTGATAGCCCCTGACACCTTCTACTGATGTGATGAAGACAAATGGTCCTGTGGTGTCATGATTTATTTGCAGAATTATCATAAGAGCTTACATTAGTTATGTTGCATGAAAATGGGTCTTTAAAAAGGCATGATGGACTGACACATTAAGGTTTACCAAAAGGAGGGGGGAAGCCCTCAATGTCATTAGTTAATTTATACACCAAAATATGACTTTCCTCTGGACTTTTAAAATCCGGTTGGAATAATAGCCTCCACACTTGAAAGTAGGCCCAGTTACAATCTTCTCGAGTCCTCAGAATCATCAAATTGAACAGGACAGTTCTTACCCACTAATGAGTACCTTTGGCAGCTCTTGGTGCAGAAGAGTCTTTTTCTCCATGAGAAAATAGGTGCAGCTTCCCTTCTTGCTACTATGTACAGATGGAAAAGTGCTTCAGGGAGACATGGAAGGGAAGAGAAATAAAAGATCTGGCAACTGAGAGTCTGATTTAGGGCCAAACTGAAACAAATGTTTGTTTTGTGCCTGTCAATCAACATGGCTCATAAAAAAGTCCTGCCATTTCAATGCTGTTCTCCTCAGCAAACGTTCCTCTAGTTTTGATGCTGTTTGATACTCTTTTGTCCCCCTAGCTGATGCTTCTTTTGGAGACATTTTCTATGTCCTTGTTTCACTTCACAGTCCTCAGCTGCACTTGCCTACACTTACAAGTCATCCTATTTATTGCCTATGGGGAACCTTTTACAGATCGAGGGCCACATTCCATTCTGGGCAGCCTTCTGGGGGCCACATGTTGGTGGTGGGTGGAGCCAGAAACAAAAGTGGGTGGAGCAATGAAAATAAATATTGCATTTGCACAGTAGACTAGCTTTCCCCAGAGTGGCTGGGGAAACCCAGCCAGATGGACAGGGTATAAATAATAAAACTATTATAATTATTATTATGATTATAGCTCCTACTACATACACTCACACACCCCTCTCTGCAGGCAGACAAGAAGCATTACCAGAGTTGGTTTACCAAACCACCATGCTAATTCATATTTTCCCATATAATCCCCACTTCTTAAATTGCTGCACCTGGATGAAGCAGAGAGACAGAAGTAATAAGAATAAGAAAAATGAACAAGGGTTCAGAAAGAGCACCAGGTTCAAGATCTTATGCAGAGCCAAAGTGGGGTCAGACCTATCCCATCCCTACTAGACCATTACAGTGGTACCTCGGGTTACATACTTAATTCATTCCAGAGGTCTGTTTTTAACCTGAAACTGTTCTTAACCTGAAGCACCACTTTAGCTAATGGGACACCCACTGCTGCCGCTAGGCGATTTCTGTTCTCATCCTGAAGCAAAGTTCTTAACCAGAGGTGCTATTTCTGGGTTAGCGGAGTCTGTGGTAGGTGGCATTGCAGCCAGGCATCTAGGCCCTTGCGGTGACTCAGCTTGGGGGGGCGGGGGATTGACTCCCACCTCGCACCAGCCGCATCACCCCTGCCCAGCCAATCTATGCCGGCAGGGGGCGTGGCTGCAGGTGTTTTTAAACCACGGTGCAGCTGGTAGCTTCCCTCTCTCACCTTCTCACCAGATATCCCAACCCACCCACCTTCTTTTTAAGCTTTGTTATGGCACGACCTTGCTATGGACAAGTGTTGGCCGCCTTACTGTTGGGGCCGGGTAGGATTTTTTCCACTTGGCGAACTGGCACCTGACAATTGGTTTTTGCCTACCTTGTAGCAATCGGCACAACTTTGTAAGGTTAGGCACTGGGTAAGCCTTGGTTTAATGGAGGGGAGGTTGTAGCCTCTGCCTGCCCCTCCTCAGTAAGAGTATCCTGTTAAAGGGATCTGGGGATGTGGATCCTGTCTGAAGCCCAAACATGGGCTAGGGCCATGCCACTACCTCAATGGGGACCCCTCAGGGTGCCCCATTTGATGTAAGTCATAGGGCTCCCCTTCTGGTGGTTTACTCTTAGTTCAGCTCCCTGCAGACAGGCAGGAGTCAAGTTATAGCCTGGTTATACCTAATGCCTAAGCCAAACTGCTCATATCTGTAACCATAAAGTTGTGGTCTGTTTTAGCCCATAATCCTAAATACTTGTTTCTGTGTGTTTATTAATCAATGGGGAACTGCAGGGCATGGGGCCTTGGCAGGATGTGCATGCAAAATAAAAAATAAAAAATGTACAAAGCTGCCAAAAGTACCAATCAATCTGTCTCCTAAGAAAGTCAGTGGGGCTTACTCTCAGGTAAGTACTTACAGGGTTGCAACCTTAGTGAATCTATGCCTACAGAGAACTTTGATCAAGTCTTTCCCCCTAGCATCATCTCAAACAATTTGCACATTATGTTGTATCAGCTGGCTCAGTCAGCACTAGGTTTTATTGTAGCTGATTTATTTCCAGCAAAACAAGATATGAATGATGTTTTACAACTTCATCCTAGCTGTGTTAATTGTGTTAAATGGTGGGGGGATATACACTTGTAAATACTGAAACAATAAAATAAGATATTGCTTTATGCTGGTTTCTGTTTAAGATGTTCAACTAAAGCCCACCAGATGGCGTAAGAAAAGCCAAGGAAAAGCTATGGCTGTACAATTTGCTTACTGCGGTGAATTTGGTGAAGGCTGTGTTCCCGTTTTCCCTCTCCCTCTCTGATACACCAAGGTGCCATCACAGCACTAATTAAGGCTCAATCAATCACTATATTTACTATTATTTTTGCGTGCTGTGTCACTGATGTTATTAACTGTAGCTTGCTTCTTCTCTAGAAAGGAAGGAAGGAAGGAAGGAAGGAAGGAAGGAAGGAAGGAAGGAAGGAAGGACTGTTTAAACTTCTTGCAGTGTGCAGAAATGAGAACATACATTGGTACAAAGTTTGAGAGGATATTAAGCATAATTCTGCCATTTCTACTCAGCCACAAGTTCAGATTCCCGGGTGGCGCTGTGGTCTAAACCACTGAGCCTCTTGGGCTTGCCGATCAGGTCGGTGGTTCGAATCCCCACAACGGAGTGAGCTCCCATTGCTCTGTCCCAGCTCTTGCCAACCTAGCAGTTCAAAAGCACGCCAGTACAAGTAGATAAATAGGTACCGCTATGGCAGGAAGGTAAATGGTGTTTCAGTGCGCTCTGGTTTTCGTCACAGTGTTCCATTGTGCCAGAAGCAGTTTAGTCATGCTGGCCACATGACCCGGAAAGCTGTCTGTGAACAAACACCAGCTCCCTCGGCCTGGAAGCGAGATCAGTGTCGCAACCCAATAGTCACCTTTGACTGGACTTATCGTCCAGGGGTCCTTTACCTTTTACCCTTCAGATTCCCACACATCTGTTCAGATTGCCATGAGCAAAAGAGACATGGAGAAAGTGCTCTCAGAACTTGCTGATCAGGAATGATTCTATGTGACCTTCCAAGAAGCAGTAGCTGCAATGCTTACCTGACCTCCCAACAGCTGAGTTACTCTTACTCTTACTCCCAGTAGGGGTAGGAGGAATGGAGAGGCAACAGAGAGGTTGGCGCAGTGCAAACACACCTGCGGAGCCAAACTAGCACTCTTGTCAAATCAACCTCCGCACCACCATGATACTCCCACACCTGGTAAGCCACAGTAACTTAGCTGTTGGGAGGTCAGGTACAGTAAGTGCCACTGCCCCGCATTGCCTCTGCTGTTCTGAGGGAAATTATATGCTGACCAGGAGTGCACTGAAAGAAGAGCATTGTCTCCCCTGTTTTATGAAAAGAAAATCATGTATATGTTTTAAAGGCCATTTCTGGCTTTACAGAAGAAGAAGAGGAAAATGTCCACATTTGTATCGCTATTTGGGAATGCTCACTGAAGGTGAATCAATATATTCAATGGCAGCAGTTAGAGCAATAAACAGGGAATGAAAATGTCATTCTGTAATACTCAGGAAAAATACGTTTGTGTTTGCTATAATAGGAGCCTTGAAACTCTAAAATCAAATTGAAAATATTTGCTTAGCATTTTTAGGATGGGTACTTCACTTATTGCAGAAATGTTTGTAGACGGAAGGGGAGAAGGGGAGGTTTACAGACTTAATGAGTCTCTGGGGATATCTACAATTCAACTTAAGTAACAGTAAGACAGACGCGTTTGGTTTTCTCCCAGTAGATTCGCTGCAAAAGCTAGAAGCATCTGCATGCCATAAGTAGGCTGAAAGCTTTCAAAGACAAGACTGCAAAGAAGCGTTCTTTCCTCTTCATTAGCCATTTAAATGCATCTACAATCAATATTAAAATGTTTTTTAAAGTGTTCATTGCAACTGGCAAGCAAAGCATCTAAAGAACATCTTGCTCACGTTCTAGATCTAACTGAAGCAAGATGCAAAGTTGCCGGCGATGAAAACAAAACAAATAGCAAGAAAGCCAGGTTGTACTGAAAACCTCATTATCTAAGAGTAATATACAACCTAATGAAGAACTGAACAAATAAAGCCCTCACTAACTTCATTCCAGGTGTACAAAACCAGGTGTATCATAGTGGCCAAGATTGCGTGCTGTGAAGTCAAATCACCTTGTCAGTAGTCCCATTAGGGCCTTTTCCATTTGGTGCCTGCTTGTGGAATGCCCTCTCTTCTGTGATCCACCTGGGGCAAACTTGGCTTTCATTTCAGCACCAGGCATTTGAGAATTGTTAGTCTTACAGCTTAATATTGTAGTGACAAGCGTGAGTGTTTGGGGATTGTTTATTCTCCTGATCTGTGTCTGGAACTGTTGTTTTAATGACTTGTGTATCCCAACCTGACATCATCTGCAAGAAGATGAATTGTAGATATTTTAACAAAATAATAAGAATAAATAAAATAGGTGATACATGAAATGTGTGGTTGCATTCAACAACTTTGGTTTTGTGGGGAAAGTGAATAAATTTTAACCACTGAAAATACAATTAGGATCAGGACCATAGCACATGGGAATAGGATGTCATCCTTTCCTTCTAAACTTCATTCCTTTTTAAAAAAAAAAAAATATTAATCTAGATTTTCAAGATAGCCTGCAAAAGAGAACCATGAAACAAATATAAAACAGATAAAAACATCAGAAATGAAAGCAATTATTGTAGCAACAGTAAAAATACAAAAAGCAGTAGATATAAAATCAGTTAAAATCCTGGGCAATCTTTTGTTGTTGTTGTGGTTTAAAATGTCTAAAATGTGGCTCTCATGACAACTCAGTCACGTGGTGACTTATAAATGATAGTAATTGTTATTAAGAAAGCCTACAGAGCGGCAGGGTTATTTAGAGAAGGACCTCTGGTGCCTGACTTAACAAACAGGTAGGTTCATTTTTTAAGAAAAGTCGGAAGTAACATTTTCAATGAATATATCCCCTCTACATTTTCAATGAATATATCCCCTCTGTGGTGATGACGTTAAAATATCCTGTTCCTCTTCAATAAAAGAGAAAAAAGGAGAACAGATTGTATCAAAGGTATCTTTTCTGGAGATGCCCTTGATTCGTCGCCAGTGTGAGGTGTTGTGACAGAGCAATACAGTGGTACCTCAGGTTACAAACACTTTGGGTTACAGACTCTGCTAACCCAGAAATAGTACCTCAGGTTAAGAACTTTACCTCAGGATGAGAACAGAAATCTCGTGGCGGTGGCGCAAGGCCCCATTAGCTAAAGTGGTACCTCAGGTTAAGAACAGTTTCAGGTTAAGAACGGACCTCCAGAATGAATTAAGTTCTTAACCTGAGGTACCACTGTATCAGCAAGCTTGGAGAAACCCCAGTGCTTTGGCGGGGGGGGGGGGGGGACGGACTCCTCTCTGAAACTGGAAAACATCCAAGTAACTGAATGAGGATTGAGCATGCTTAGTGGTATCCTGACTCTTTTGAGGGCAAATGGAAACCGGGAGCAAGGGGCGGTAAATGAATGAAATAGGATGAGAAACGCCGCACAAAGAGCTTCCCCACCAACTGCAACATTTTGTTGCAGGCCTCGCTTTTTATAATGAGAAACCAACTGCAAAATGGTTAGCGCATAAGTGGTGTAGACCCTGAGTCGAATCTTACTGAGCAAGTCTTCGAGCCCTCTTAAAGGACTGTGCTCTGTGGTAGAGATGCCAGAGAAGTAATTGTTCTTTTCAGGGCACTGCTTCATTCATTTTTGTCCTGGGGAGATTTTCTGAGTGGAAAAGGGATTTCTGCAGCTTTGTTCCTTTCCCAGTGAGAAAGGTTCTTCACTTGCCAGGAGTGAGCATTTTGCTTAGCTCTTCACAATTGATTGGATCTGATCAGATTTGCAGCACAGCACTATGTATGTTTCCTTGGAAGTAACTCCACTGTGTTTGACGGGGTTTACTCCCAGGAAAGGTTGCATACGATGATAATCTAAGACCTAGCCTTTGATATTGGCTTCAGAGATGGGACACAATTATGAAATCTCTGTCCTGGAGATTTGCTGAGTTCCCCTCTTCACTGTTTTTCACCAACAGGTGAAAATGTTTCTTAAAAGCTGGCTTTTAAGATACAATCTTTGCTTTGTTGGAGGTTTATTCCACTTTCCCCCCCTTTCCCCAACTCATTTTAATTGAGTATGATTGGTATTTTGAAATGTTTTAAATTGACTTTGTGATTTTATTCTGTGAACTTCCCTGAGATCCTACGAAGAAGGGTGGTATATAAATTTAATATATTTTTTAAAAAAAATATATTTTGTATATCACAATTTCATACAAAAGAACAAAGAGGTTTACAACAATAAACATAGGAACAATACAAAAAATAAAACATATCATGAGCTGACTGTTAGGAAATACAATGGTACCTTGGGTTACAAACGCGTCAGGTTACATACGCTTCAGGTTACAGACTCCGCTAACCCAGAAATAGTACCTCGGGTTAAGAACTTTACTTCAGGATGAGAACAGAAATCGGTGGCAGCAGCAGGAGGCCCCATTAGCTAAAGTGGTACCTCAGGTTAAGAACAATTTCAGGTTAAGAACGGACCTCCAGAACAAATTAACTTCTTAACCAGAGGTACCACAGTACGTTTTTTTTTAATTATCAGCATAAGGCCAGGAGTAAGGAAAAGTCTTCAGCAAAAACTTGGAAGTCAACATTAGATTAGATTTGGAAAAATGTGTATATTAGGAAGAACTGCATACAAAAATTGCATCTTTTTGGAGAAATTTGCACTAAAACACTGACCAATGTTCATGAGTTTCTTTTTTAAAATGTAAACCGGTGTGGAATACTGAGAATTGAATTCAAGATTGGGAAAATATGAAACTTGGCATATTCAACCACCTCTAGATCCATGCCACTATGTATCTTCTATGGTATACTGCTATGGGAAGCGAGCCTGAAAATCGGCTAACAAAGGTCAACAAATAATCATTTCATCCCTCTGAAAAAGCCGCTACTTGTTACCAGTTGCTAGGACTGTTCCACTCTTGGTGTTTCACAATTACCCATAACCCACTTTGATTATCACTCATCCAGTACTTCTGTTCACATTAGAGGGATTTATAGTTCTTTCACATATGTTGTTTGACGGGAGAGAACGATATGAGTTGTCACAATTTCGTTTTCAGTCCCGTTTTATCTAATATTGTCTAGGCTTTCCCATGGCCCGATTCTCCATTTTCATTTGTGCTGTACAGTGCAGGTGGAAGGCAAAAGTTAAAAACTCCCCGCTAATCTTGTTTAGTGCTCCTCTGGAGACTTCCCAAACCCAAACAACACACTGACTGATGGTTTTTGTTTTGTTTTGTTTTGTTGAGTGTTTGAAGCTTGCCGATTCCAGTCCTATAATGGTATTTGAGGTGGCTTATTTATTTTATTGAGTTTCTGGGTTTATTCTGTTATTGGCTGGGAAATGTGTTTACTGTCATGGGCTGCGCCTGTTGGGAAGCTACAGAGGGAATGTACATTTTGTAAGATTACCTTCAAACTATCATGAGCTATTGGAAGATTGTAAATGTTTCTCCGGTGTGACTCACACAGCTTCAGTAGTGAGACATTTAACCCGCCTTCATGTCTGGGAAGTGGTAGTGGGTTATTAATTGGTTTATGGCTATAACAAAGTAAAGTATTCGAACACAAACGTATTTCTCTATATGTTCTCCTGATGGAACTAAATCTAATACTAAATTATGGCAAAAGCCTGTTCTATAACTCTGACTGAATGCACTGCCTCAGTAGTTTTTCCCTTCTGTTTTTAAACAAGCTCTGCTGATTCTGTTGCTGCTTAACTGATGGAAATGCTCTTTAGCCTGTGTGTGCTTTTCCTGCTCTGCTTGATTTAATAATATGTGTTTTAATGGTTGGATTATTGTCAATGTTTTTTCCCCTCCTCATTTGCTTTTCATTTGCTATGAGCAACTCCTCTTGTGGAGGGGAAAAGTGGGATAAAGGTTTTGTAAAACTGCAAAATAATCATGATTAAAATAAAATCTACCACCTATCTGTATTAGCTACAGATATGAAGACATTCCAAGAGCTGGTTCATATACCCAGTCCTTCCTTCCTTCCTTCCTTCCTTCCTTCCTTCCTTCCTTCCTTCCTTCCTTTCTGGTGCCAGTACTCACCATGAAGTTGTTACAGTAAGTGCCACACTTCTAACATTTTTGGGGGGAGAGGGGTTTGAGGTGTTGGTACTTCATATCCTTGACTACCCCCAGAAAAAAGGACTGCATATACCTGAGCTGAAGATGGCTTATGTGGTGGTGCAGCGAGTTGGGTGGGCCCTTCTTTCTGCTATGTAGACACTGTTGTCTGTCAACTAGGAGCTCCACACAATTGACTGTTCACACAAAGGTTGCACTTGTATAATTCCTTTGACTCAATATTTACTTACTTACTTGTGCAAGGCAACTCGAAATCACTTACAACCAACCAAGCAGACAATAAAACTATACCCCCCCAGTGTCTCAATTTGACTGGGAACTCCTGGAATTACAGAAGCCATCCCAGCTTCTGATTGAATGTTGCCACCCGCCAGACCTCTCATGGAGGAGGCACATGAAGAAGGGCCTCAAATGATGATCTCGGGGTCTGGGTAGGCTCATATGGGTAGAGGCAGTCCTTGAGGTATTGAGGTCCTGGGCCATTTAAGGCTTTATATGACAGGGCAGCAACTCTCTCTCTCTCTCTCTCTCTCTCTCTCTCTCTCTCTCTCTCTCTCTCTGTGTGTGTGTGTGTGTGTGTGATGAAATTGTGATGCCCAGTATTGACCCAGAATATTCGAATTGGGAATTGCCGGTAGTTGAATCACAAAGATGTTATCAACAACATATTGCTGCAGATGCCCCATTGAACCACCTCCTTCCTTCCCCCGTTTTCATGTGCCTACACACCCTTTGAGTGCCTTTCTGACTCTCAGTCATTGTTGTCAAAGCTGAACTTTTTGGACCAGTGGATTGATAAATATAGATTCCTATATTCCTTTTAGGCAAACTGAGTTGGCTGCCTCGGGTAGATACAGAGCAGAGCTGAAGTGATGGAGCCAAGCATTCTGCCCTGTATCCCCTAAGTTAGTCAGCTACCCTCAGTGGTAGAAGATACCATCCCATTACCAGCGCTGAAGTAAGATTCTACTCAAGCAGTCAGCCCCATGCATATGCATGCTTTTCTTTTGCATTTTTTAAACTGTGTGTGCACATGTGTGCATGCATGTGTGTATTATCTTAGTGTTGGGATGGATAGGTTGCTTTTGGAACAACTCAGCCTATCACTGCCTGCTTTCAGTGGCAACAAATCCAAGCCCAATAAAAATCAGCTGGAGGTGACTTTGACATTCTCTGCTGGGAAACAAATCTTGTCCTGATCCCTTAAGCACACAGGGATCTCTTTTCTTTTATTGTGATTCATACCTTTTTGATCAGCACTCACCTCTGAGTTTCAGAAATAGTAGGAATGATAGCATGAATGGATTATGAACAAGACCAAAGATCAAGACCCAAAAAATAAAATACTTAAGGAGAGAATTAGAATACATTATATTTTGAGAGAACAATGATGTTCTTCATCAGAAGGAAAAATTTATATGCTGATGAAATCCATGGAAACTTATGCCATAATAGAACGTGTTAAGTCTTGAAGATGCCACAAGACTCTTTGCTGTATTAAAGTGCCATCAGTACACCTAACATTTCCATGAAGCTAGATATTCATTACTGGAGGTTAAAAGTCATGGTTCTTTTCTAAGGTACACTATTGCTGTGTGCAGTTCAACTAAAGCTGGTTGCATGAAAGGACTGTGAACCTGCAGCAGAATCAAAAGAAAACCCAGTGGCGTAGCGTGGGGGGTGCAGGGGGGGCCGGCCGCACCGGGCGCAACATCTGGGGTTAGGGCAAATCCACGGGTTAGGGGGCGCAAATCCACGGGTTAGGGGGCGCAAATTACTTGCCTTGCCCCGGGTGCTGACAACCCACACTACGCCACTGAGAAAACCATTGACTTCTTGACATTAAGGTTAAGTCCCATGTAACTGATGGATGTTTCTGGGACAGACAGGATGGGAGCAGGATCCCAATGAGAACAGAATATATGCTAGATGTATCCTGTTTGTTCATCCATCATTAATTTTCACTGCCAGTGGGCTGATGGATTTTCTGGGAGATGTCCCAATTAAGTGCCATATGGTTTGTTATGGAATGGTCTTCTTCAGCACATTAATTGTCTGTGGCTTCAATTGTTTGGGGGAAAGAATAATGCAAAAGCCTTCTCGCCTTCATTTATTTCATTACTTTTCTTTATTTAATGAATGTTTTTGCTCAAGACTATTTTTAGATAATCTATCAAGTGAGGACATTGACTTTCCTGTGTACTTTCCTATTCACCATATTTTGCATCTTTGAGAGGAGTCTGAAAAATAATCAAAATGACTCAGGGCTATTTTTAATTTTCTGTATGGGGTTTGGAGTGAATCTTTAATCTTCCCTTGTTTCTATATGTCATACTGCTTCTGCAAACTGATGATTGCTCATATTAAACTATTAATATATAGAAATGCTCACTTTTTAGTCTATACATGCTGCGGCAAAGCTAGCCCAGTATAGTTGCTAAAGTTGCAGTTCTGTTCACTCTTACCTAAGAATTGGTTCCATGAAACTTTGGCCAGATTTTTTAAAAAGATGCCTTCCCCAGCGCTTCTAATACAGTGGTACCTCAGGTTAAGAACTTAATTCATTCTGGAGGTCCGTTCTCAACCTGAAACTGTTCTTAACCTGAGGTACCACTTTAGCTAATGGGGCCTCCCACTGCCGCTGCACAATTTCTGTTCTCATTCTGAAGCAAAGTTCTTAACCCGAGGTAATATTTCTGGGTTAGCGGAGTCTGTAACCTGAAGCGTCTGTAACCTGAGGTACCACTGTACTTCCCTCCTGTGCATGGATGATGCC
This sequence comes from Podarcis filfolensis, assembly GCF_964270895.1. Taxonomy (NCBI): domain Eukaryota; kingdom Metazoa; phylum Chordata; class Lepidosauria; order Squamata; family Lacertidae; genus Podarcis; species Podarcis filfolensis. The sequence continues at coordinate 25,483,363 of NC_139604.1, read as the reverse complement.
TTTTTAAAGTTACATAAAGGAACTGCACTTGGAGAATCAATTTGCTAACAATTATATAGGGGTTTCCCCCCCCCCACACACACACCATGTTTTGTGTGGCTTTGATGAAACCAATTCTGCAATGGCAAAAGACCTTTAGATTGTGTTAGTGTTGCATATGTCATTTCCCCTATCACACCACAATCTCCTGTCTTTGCTCCGAATTGCCCTGCTGAATCATAACGAGGAATTATTTCCTCTCACTTCGGTAGTCAGAATACGAAATTTACGAGGCTTATCCAAAATCTTCTTCTTGACGTGGTGAGACTGTAGCTGCGGCTGATCTACAGTTATGGGGGCAATGACAAGTTACATAACATGCTAAATTCACAGCCCCAGCAATTCATCAATGCGACAAATGAATGACCATGGAGGAAAATATGTCAGTTATATGATTCTGTGGTGTTCTTTATGGCCCTATTTCCACTCTGTACGTGCAGAGATACAATTCCACTAATACAAGCTTCTTGATAGCTGGTCAAAATCTCCAACAGCCCCATCAGCCTTAACAACAGTTCCATGTCACATCAGTACTAAAGTTAACCATGGTTAACGTGAATGCAGTTCCCTCATAACTACAGAAGCAGTCTCAAATCCAAATATTAAATCTTACATAGGAGGGAACCTTGCTTAGAGCTGGCAGGAGAAATATGAGCCAAAGGGGAAAGGAAGTATATGGTCCAGTGAACCACTCCCAGCCTTTGATTCTGTGATCTGCTGCTTTAAAAACCCATTTGTTTTTAACTGTCATTTGTTTTGTTTTTAGGTAGATGTCTGATTTCATTGGAGACTGAATTCCACAGCTGTGGGGCTAACACAAAGAAGGCCCTATTCTTCATACTCACCAGCCTAATTGTGTTTGTAGGTGGGCACCTAAGCAAGGCCTCTGAGGTGGATCTTAAGGCATGGGGAGGTTCATAAATGAGGAAAGGTGGTCCTTAAGTCACCCTGTCTCAAACTATTCAGCACTTTCAAGGTCATCAACAGCACTTTAAACTGACGGATTAATATAATATGCGCTTTAAGTGTACCGCTGAAGCTTTCTGCTGTTGGGGAGGTGGAGTTGGTTTGTGTGTGTGTGTGTGTGTGTAAAATTGGGCCTGGAAACACAATGGTAGACAATGTAAGTGTTAAAACAGAAGTCTATCAACCCCTATATTAAGAGAACTACAATTCCCATCCTGGTTTAACAATCAATCTGTCTTCCCAGGAAACTCTGGGAGCTGTAGGTCTTTGAAGAGAATAGGCGTCTCCAAACAATTCCCAGCACTCATAGGTGGAATATGCACACATATGAAAAACATTCTGAAAATGCTTTTTAAAAAGTGTTTTAAAAAAATACATTGAATTTTCCATAAGGCTCGCCATCGCCATCTAATGTCGCATTGTATATTGCACTTAAAACACACTTAAAACATTTTATTTGCAGCTGTATAGCTGAGTCCTTAATAAACTACAGTTCCCAGGATTTGGGGGAGGAGCCACGACTGTTAAAATGGTGCGCTACTGCTTTGGAAGTATAGTGTAGATGTGGCTTTGCTAACTACATTTCTGTGTAATTTATGTGACACTGGCCTTTCCAACACCCTTGCAACACTTTCTTATAAATTGGCAAAAATTATTTATTAGCATTAAAAATCAGAAACACAACAATATGGGCTTCAAACCTGTCCGTTTCATACCTCTCTATTAATTTTAGATTTGATTTGCCTCCTCTTGTTTAACATTGATTTTTTTTTTAATCAAAGTTGGAGAAAAGATACTCTCAGTTGTTTGCTCTTGAATAGAATATAGGCTGCAAGATTCATCACGAAAAGAAGCACCTCAAAAGCTAGATAGAGGAGCGTGAGATACTTTATTGTGCTGATCTGTTGTGTGCAACTCTCAATAAGTGGTCTTTTAGATCTCTTTGCCAAGCATGCAGAGAATAAAGGGAAGGAGAAATGTCATCCTAGAAGACCTTGAGGAAAATATATAATTTAGATTTGTGCTTTCTGAATAAGAAACTCCAGATTGCGAGCACATTGTAAGCAATAAACTCACTTGGGGGAGAGAGGGGGGCCGAAATTGGCAGAAAGGTGTGAGCAAGCTATTCGAAAATACCACATTGATGGAAACGAGAAGAAGGATGAAGAGAGACATTAAAAAGAGACAGATCTCATCACACACTAGCTGGCTAAGACAATTCTGAAAATCACTCAGGAATAAGGAGGAGACACACATCAGCAGATTCAAGGTACTCTGGGGGTGGAGGGAAGAAAAAAGAAACATCAAGTTTTACAAGGATGTGAAGTGTGATGGGATAACAATAGTCATCCTGCATCAAGGAAGACGAGACAACAGTAATTAATGGCATGAATGCCATTTAGGGGAAATGCTACATTTGGCAGCACTTTTAAGAGGACACTTCACCAGCCACAAGAAGTGTCAGCGTGAAGGGAAGAGCAAATGAGTTTCCCCATTTACTGAAAGCTGCATCAGTGCAAACAGGTCTTGTGACAACCGTATCCAAAAATGAAGAAAAAACAAAGCTGTTGTGTGGAAGTAAAGCAAGAATGCTGTCTTGTGATATGTATGCCACAGCTCTTCTCTGTTCTGAAATAATTTAGAATTTAAGTTGGATTGAAATCGGGGGGCGGACGAGGGCAGAGTTGATGTAATATTAGGGGTTGCCAAGCTTTGGGGGCCTATGGGCCCATTTGGGATTTTGAGATAGTGTTGTGGGTGATGGTCACAAAATGGCTGTCATGGGGTCTGTGGCACAATGCAAAATGGCTGTCACGGCAATGTAGGTAAAGGTAAAGGGACCCCTGACCATTAGGTCCAGTCGTGGCTGACTCTGGGGCTGCGGCGCTCATCTCGCTTTATTGGCCGAGGAAGCCAGCATACAGCTTCCGGGTCATGTGGCCAGCATGACTAAGCCACTTCTGGCGAACCAGAGTGGCACACGGAAACGCCATTTACCTTCCCGCCGGAGCGGTACCTATTTATCTACTTGCACTTTGACGTGCTTTCAAACTGCTAGGTTGGCAGGAGCACGGACCGAGCAACAGGAGCTCACCCCATCACGGGGATTCGAACCGCCAACCTTCTGATCAGCAAGCCCTAGGCTCTGTGGTTTAACCCACAGCGCCACCTGGTCACAGCGATGTAGCACGACACAAAATGTCTATAACATCCGAAAGAGCAGAAAAAGAGACAGAGACACAAAATCTTTCCCGTCAGCCACCCCCGTCAATGGAGGAAAAGGCAGCTTCTTCAGCTGCCACCGCACTCACTCACAGAGAGAAACTCTTTGCACCTCTCCTCTGTTCAGAATATAAGGGAGGTGTATGCCCAATCTGGGGACGCGGGTGGCGCTGTGGGTTAAACCACAGAGCCTAGGACTTGCGCTGTACATAGCGGTGCCACTCCAGTGCCGTATGGACGGTGCCAGGATCCTTCCGTCGCCACTACAGCCGCAAACGGAGGATCGTCCGTTCGCAGCTACAGCCACAAGCAGAGGGTCCTGGCACCATCTATATGGGGCTGGAGCGCCGCCGCCGCCAAACCACTATGTACAGCGCATGTGCGGCATCGCTATGTACGGCGCATGCGTCGTACATAATGGCGCTGCACATGCGCCCTACATAGCGACACCCCATCCCGGGTGTCACAACGCCTTCGTTTGCCCCTGCAGGTGCGCACCCTGCTGCCCACAGGCACCTCGCTGGTGGCTCCTATGTCATATCATGCAATACGGAGAGGATCACATGCTTCATTTCAGAAAAGCCATTTTTGCCCATGGCATGTGCGTTATTTGTAATCCTCAATTCACAAAGTTCTCAGAATCAATGGATATTTGCTTCTTTAACTGAAAGACCCATATGGGACTCATAGCTACATAACAAGGGTGGAAAACCTATTCCAGCCTGGGAGCCACATGCCAATGGTGGGAGGGGCCAATGAGAAAAGTGGGTGGAGCAATGGATGTAAATCTTAACATTGTTCATGCAAAAGTCTGAGGTAAACCACAAAAGCACACATTGCTCCATCCTGGTAACACAAGAGGCATTGTTGCAGTTCAAGGCCATATTGTAGTCAAGAGAGTGTGGATTAGGACTGGTGACAGGTGTGGCTGGGGAGCTGAAATGCTTGGAGAGAGACCCATAGGTAGGTGTGTGTGTGTGTGTGTGTGTGCGTGCGTGTGTGTGTAAAACACTTTGTAGAACAAAAAGTCCCATCAAGAGCTGGAGATTCCAGTCTTATTAAAGCCTGTTCTGCACACACAGCAAAACAAAAATGGAAGAATCCTGGTGTGGTAGAATGAAGGGGTTCATTCCAAGCTGCAGATCAAGAGATCTCGTTTCTGAAATGCTCCTATTATTTGTTATTTTTTTAAATGCTTTAAATTTAACACAGAAAAGAGAGCAAACAGTGCAGGATAGAAGGAAACTTTTCCCTTTATGTGCTAGTGGTTCTATTTGCAGGAAGCTTCACTAATGTGAGAGCAATAAAATACAGTGGTATTTCTAGTTACGAACTTAATTCATTCCAGAGGTCCGTTCTTAACCTGGAACTGTTCTTAACTAGAGGTGTGCTTTCGCTAATGGAGCCTCTTGCTGCCACTGCGCTGCCGGCACACGATTTCCGTTCCCATCCTGGTAACTCGTCCAGGTTAGCGGAGTTTGTAACCTGAAGCGTTTGTAACCTGAGGCGTTTGTAACTCGAGGTACCACTGTATGGCAAAACACTACCTGCACTCGCAGGATTTTACTACCTTGCTCTATGGTATAAACAAGCTAGGTCTTAGACCAGGGTAGGCAACCTAAGGCCCGCCTGGAGGCCGGATGCGGCCCAATCACCTTCTCAATCCAGCCCACAGATGGTCTGGGAATCAGCGTGTTTTTACATGAGTAGAATGTGTGCTTTTATTTAAAATGCATCTCTGGGTTATTTGTGGGGCATAGGAATTCATTCATTATTTTTTTTCCAAAATATAGTCCAGCCCACCACATGGTCTGAGGGACGGTGGACCGGCCCACAGCTGAAAAAGGTTGCTGACCCCTGAAAAAGGTTGCTGACCCCTGCCTTAAACTGCCCAAAATGGTCAAGAATGCCTTGTTTATTTAGCTCCATCTGAGATGTTGTTGAACCAGAGATGCTTGGTTTTGAGAATGTCCTGAAAGTAATCAAAGGCCATTGAAACATCTAGGGCAAGCCGGGTCACGCTTTGCACCCCTTATCTCTCCAGACAGCTGTTACTAACTAGGGTGATCAAGGCAGTCTCAGTGTCATGTCTGGGCCTGAAGCCAGACTAAAATGGATCCACTTCACAGACCATTGGCCAATCATCATCATCATTTATTATTTATACCCCGTCCAACCAGCTGGGTTTCCCCAGCCACTCTGGGTGGCTCCCAACAGATTGAAAACAGAATAAAACATCAAATATTAAAAACATCAAATATTAAAAACAGGGCTTGCCTTCAGATGTCTCCTAAAAGTCTGATAGTTGTTTATTTCCATGACATCTGATGAGAGGGCATTCCACAGGACGGGTGCCACCACCGAGAAGGCCCTCTGCCTGGTTCCCTGTAACCTCACATCTCACATCTATCAGCTGCATAGATGCTGCAATATGGCTACTGTGGGATTGGAACTGGGTGGGCTTCTTTTCACTGTAGCTACTTTATTTGAATTCCCTGCTTTATTGTGCATGTGTTGTTGCAAACTGTCCTGGAGTCCTATTGATGAAGAAGGGAAGGCGGGCAGAGAAATATTTCAAATAAAAAATAGAAAGAACAGAAAAGAGTCTACTTAGCACATTGCTTTGCCATTTTACATAGGTTATAAATGAAAAGTGGTCGCTGAGCTTGTCCTACAGTGAATTGGGATAAAGAGTTGCTATTTATTGTTTCTGCTGACAACACAATGCATAGCACCATCATTACATTTCTGCGAGGACTGCATTTCTTGCGTGGCTCGCTGGTTTGTTTGGGGGGTTTTTTTGCAAGAGAATTAAGGGTCTTGTCAAGTTAATCCTCCAGAAATCATTGGAACAACAACCGTGCAACACCACAACCTTAAGTTGTCATTACTTACCTTGCTGACACCTCATTATGTAATAACAGGGACCTGTGCTTATATAAAATACCTCTGTCTTGCTTGCCTGTCGCTCATGGGGGGGGGGAGAATAGCATTATTCCCCTCAGCATCATTTGACAATGTTTTTATTTTGGCTGTCCTCTCTAAACACTCTGTCAGCGCTGATGAGCTAAACGAGTGTGAGCTGAAATGGTTCCTACCTTTTCCAATAGCAAGCGATGACCTCGGAAATCTGTTTTATTTATTTATCTTATTATTACTTTCTTATTATTTATTATCACTACGCTTGGATTTTCGCCACATGCAATTACCATACCTCAACCTGGCTGCAATGAAATGCTGCTGTCGCCTCAGCTTTAATATGGAGTGCCAGTCAATATGCATCTTAATAACTTTTCTCCCTCCCTTCTGGATTTCAAGCACTATAAATTGGCAACATATACAGCCTTTTCAATGGCCTCCTTTGAGGGAGAAGGTGATGAAAGTTAAGAAACGCCACTGCCTGTTTTTTGTCCTGAGTTTGTAACATTGGGCAGCTTTATGTTTGCCACTGATTAACAAAACTAATCTGTCCAGACATCAGAAATGTCAATAGGTTGAACTGCTTTTGCCTCAAGACAGCCAAAGCATCTCAAATATGCATCCTTTTTGGATAGGGTGTGTGGCGATCACACAGGGCCCCCGGATGTTTGACGGTCTATTGACCCTGTGCCACCACTGCGATTGCTTTTTCCGCTGCCACCATCCCATATCTCACGGGGACACACGGAGTCCAGTCAGTTGTTAACATTAACAAATAATCAAGTTTATTTTTAAATGCAGGAACAAGCTTACGGTTACAGTTAATTTTTCTTGGCAGTTTCTTAATCTTAGTTCCTAACAACTTCAAACTGATTATTCCCAACTATCCATCTGACTCCACCTAACAATTCCTCTCACTCTCTCACAATACAACTCTACCAACCCACACCTAATCCTCCCTTTTCCTTCTTCAACTCCCAAACCTCAACTAACTTTCAAAACCTCCCACTCTAACTTTTACTCCTCCCTTGCATTCCCACTGGCCAATCACATCACACTCATTTAACCCTTTCCTTATGACCCATCCTAGGAGGCAAACACCACAGGGTGTTATATAAAAACCTCATACATCTTCAATATGATTGCCATAGGCCAGTCTTAGTGGCCTGTAGGAAATCACTGGGGTTTCTGGCTCGATACCATATCTTTGAGATCTGATGGAGACTACACCTTTCAAGGTTACTTTGTGGGTGAAGAATGGTGGCAAGGAGCCCACCACTGTAGTTCCATTTCTGAAGCCAAAAAAGCCGTTCTATAGGAATAACAAGATAGTGACTTCCATACCTTTGGCAGATGCTTATTTCTTCTCACATGGTCACCAGGAGCATCCATTTGAATCATGGGAAAGGTATAAACTTTATTTATTGAACAACTAATGCGCCCGCACAAAAAATTATGTCTGCACAGTAGAACTGCCGTCCCTCCACTCCATATAAAAACCGTTTTTCCATAGTGTAAAATGCACTGACGATTTGAAATATGTGACCCTATCTATAGGGTTGAAACATGCAAATTGGTCATAACTCAGTGATGAAATGATCTTTATACAAATGACTATTGGGCTCCATATTTTATTAGTACACTCAACTGCATTTGAAGTTTCCTGTAATACCAACAGTTTGACTATTAAGAGCCATTCTCATTTTGAAGGCATCTCCCTGCTTTTCCAATGATGAGCATAAACCAGTCTGGTAACTACAGTGGTACCACGGGTTGCATACGGTTCAGGTTACATACGCTTCAGGTTACAGACTCTGCTAACCCAGAAATATTACCTCGGGTTAAGAACTTTGCTTCAGGATGAGAACAGAAATCGTGCTCTGGTAGCGCGGCAGCAGCAGGAGGCCCCATTAGCTAAAGTGGTGCTTCAGGTTAAGAACAGTTTCAGGTTAAGAACAGACCTCCAGAATGAATTAAGTTCTTAACCTGAGGTACCACTGTACTAATGTAGCCAACATGGTGCCATCCAGTGCTTGTTGGACTACAACTCCCATCACCCCAATCATTGGCTATGCTGGCTGAGGCTGATGGGAGTTGTAGTCTAACAACACATCGGCAGGATAGCATGGTAGCTGCCCTGCAACAGAATGTTTACTACTACCTAGTTTTTCTTTCTGGGGACTAAACCTGGTTTATTAAAAAAGAGGAGTTGAGTTAAAAAGTCCTATGTTGTTTGATAGCCATAATATAAAGGCCAGTTTACTAAGCAGGAGGGCCGCTACCCAATATTTTACAATTTTACTTTTTTATTCTACTGTTTGTTTTGTTCATCACTTTGGGGGCCTTTGGGCCCAAAAGACAAAAATCTGTATCACCTAAAAGGGGGGAGGATTCAGTTCAGGGCTCAGCTACGTTAATAAAGAAACAGTGATTTGAATGTGCTTTAAACATGTAACACCAGATTGTGCCAGAGAGTAGGAAAATTTAAAATGCGCTTTTCCATAGAGATTTTTTTCAATCTAATTTCTGTCTTATTTACAGCATTCCCCCCCCCCCCCCCCCGTGTTTAGAGCCACCCTCACTTTGCATTTAAAGTCGAACCTACTTTATCCACACTTTCTGAAACAATATGTGAACCAAAGCACAGACATTCATCAATGTTTCTCTTAATTTCTCAGTGCAATTTCTCTAGCAATGTGTACAGAAAATACGTATAGTAAGGTGAAGTGTGCATAAAAATCCATGCAATATTGAAAGTAACATTAAAATGCATTCAGTTAGGGGATGTCACTTCCAAAATTGTGTACTGTATATTGGGCAAAATTGCATATGAACCTGTATATTTGTTTTCTGAAAATTCTTCAGTGATTTTTTCCAGTCACAAAATGATGTGAAACTGAACTTAAGAAAAATGAGAAACCAGAATTGACAGAATCATTCATCACTAGCCCTAACATAACCTAATTTAATAAGGCACTCAACCTTTACCATTCATGGCAAAAAATTGGGGGGGGGGGGAGAGAATCACACCACATTTCCATTGATACAGATAACCTAAAAAAACTGTGGTTGAAAACAGTAAGTCTGAGCCTGTCCTCTACACTGAAGGATTTTCCTTGATCTTAAATGGGCCAGTCATCTGAACTGGCCCATTTAAGATCAAGGAAAACCCTTCAATGTTTAGCATAAAGGTTGCCAGTGGTTCCCTACTTCTTGAGGACCACAGCAAGCTAACTGAAGTGTAGGTGGGTTCCCACGAGGCAAGACACAGTGATAACAGCAAGAACAGTTATTGAACTAGCAGAACTTGACAACAGGGGCAAAGCAACTGCTTATATACATTTCTGAAGGCCTGGGCCACTCCCACCCCCAACATGATTGGCTGTCTAAACTTCCAAGCTGCGAATCATGACTCAGAGTTTAAGAGCCAATGGCAGAGCAACAATTCCTGAAAAGTTCTGTGATTGGATATCATGTATTGAATCAGAATGCAGGGCTCAGAATCCTTAGTCCAGACTCAAGCTTAGGCAAACACAGAATACTGAATACATAACCCCGACTATTCCCGTAAAAGGCATGAAGACTATTAGCCTGCATGTGGATTCTCTGAAGAGAAGCAGGACCTCTGTATGATTGCTGTCTTTTTCAGTTTTTGCAATAAACATGAAGAAAGGAAGAAAGTTCCTTTTTATATGGATATATGCAGCTGTATTTTTCCCCCAAAAGCAACAGCAAAAGACATCATATTTGCTGATGTTCCTTCTATCACTGAACTTTGTCACAAACAAACTCATGCCAATGCCTTAGAAACCATCTTGAAATAATGAGCTGGTGTTATCTGAGGACTTGTTAAAATACTTGCTTCAGTACTAGTGCTTCTTTGCGACATCCCATCTAGGCTGGATTTGTTCCTAAATTAGTGTGAACTAAAATGGCTTTTACTCATTTTAACTAATCGTTTAGAATGCTTCAGGGATATATGCAAATCAATTTGCTACTCGGGACTTAAAGTACTGCACTGTGTAAAACCATGAAATAATTGCCTGGCAAATAGTTATAACATTTGTTTATGTCTGATAATACATTTTACAAGGGAGAGAGAGAGAGCAAGGAGTAGGAAGAGACTTTACAACAGTATACTAAGAGGATTTACAAAAGATACTGTAAATCGTTTGGTGTGAAATAATCAAACCATGCTAAATTGTGTATGGAAGGATTTCTTATAAAATTGTGTGCTGGAAAAAGTCTCTTTTTGCTGTATTGATGTAAAACACCACTGGCATGTAGCAGCCCTCTGGAGATTTTTTTTTATGGAGTCAAGAGTTCATAGATATAGAAGTGCTAGAATTATCTCATGATCTTATAGAACATTTTCCTCTAGGGACTTTGAAGTAAGGTGTGGGGTTGTTGCATAACGACAGTATATGTGTGCATCTGTATATGTATGTCGATTGTAGGGTTTTTAATTTCAGTCACAAATGCATCCCTTTCCAGGAAAGGGATCGCTCAGGCTCCAGGGACTCGGCTCCCGCTCCCCCCCCCCCTTTGGCTGTAGATAAGCAGGATAAAGCAAAAAGAGTCCCTTACCATTTAAAAAGTCTTTAATGATCACAGCAAAAGAACAAAGCATCCATTCTTGGAATAAAGGTGTTCCCAATTAAGGATTCCACCCACTTCCCCCATAGTCACTTCCATCTTGCAACCTGATCTCGCATCCAACCTGATTTTTGTGTAGCTACCTTATCTGCTCTACGTGACCTTGGACTGATAGGCTGAATACTTTCCAGCGAGAGAGTCTGTTAGTTTTCTCTCGTCCTGTTCTTCTTCACTTTGCTATTCACCCCCCCAGTTCTTCCCAACTGTTGTTGTCAGAACTATGCCCCTCTGCAAACCACTGTTCCAAATCTATACTGCTCCACTGCTCCTGGTCAGCTTCAGGGTCCTGGTCGAGAGCAGGGGGAGGGAGGAGCTCCCACCATTCCTCATCAGAGCAGCATTCATCAGCCTGGTCTCTGGTAGGATCTCATGTTCAGGACTGAATATGAACCTCCAGGCCTTTACATGTGGCCCTCAGGACTTGTCTTAAGGCTCCTCCCCAAGCCACACCTGCTCACTGGCCCTGCTCTTGTACCCTCAGTGACTGCTTTTACCTCTTTGGGTTATCTCCTTGAACTCATGCCTGTGTGGATGGAGAGGTGTGTGAGCCCATGTATGTATAAATTTCTGACTTTTGAACAGCTTGAATGTAGCCCATCGTACAGAAGTAAGAGTGCCAATTTTTGCCTCTAGCTCTGCCCACCACTGCTATGTAGCCACTTGGGAGGTTGCTAACAAAGGAAAAGGTTCCCTAACCCTGCAATAACCATGGACAATCCCTTTTTATCATTTTATTTTTCATTTTATCATTTTACAAACTTCCAACAATATAAATTTACACATCCAAGTTAAGATACCAAATATTAATATCAAACCCCCTCCTCCCTTTCTGCAGTTTCTTGTGTCATATCTTTTATCACCGCATATCCAATTTAAATCTCTTTGTTATTAGTCCTTTATACTCAATTTAAATTATTTTACTGCTAGCTTTTAATACAACTCTGCTTGTGTTTTAAGCTGTTTACAATAAGTCTCTCTTCTTGATTTCTTATTCTTATTGTAAGTTTCGCAATCCCTGCATACCCCCAACAAACCACAGGCAATCCTACAGCAACCACATTTTGCTTTCAATATGTTTCATTTCCTTGTTGTGTTCTGATGCACCCATTTGATGCAAAGTACTTTGGGGTTTGTAAAACAAAAAACAAAAAAAGCTCAGCAATTTCCAGGTTTTCCTTTAAAAAAAGCTCAACAATTGTTGGGGTTGTCATAAAAAACAACAACACCAATACCCTGTGTATGTCCAGGTGTCCTGTTTTTTATTTTTTGAAATATGGCAACCCTACCCTGATCTCCATGCACTGGGTGGCTCTTCTGCACAGAGCCATGACATGTAGAAGCTGTAGGTGCCCTCTGCAGAATCTGTACCCTGCGTTATTTAAGAGTACAGAGTGCATGGATGGAGCCTCTGCCAATCACAATAGATACTATGGGGTTAGCTGAACAAATTGGCTGTCTTGGTACAAGGGAACTTCTTATTTTTGCACTTGGCCCATTGAAAGTTCAGGTGGGGTTAGCTTGAGGAAACTGTGCAGCAAGAAATAGCTTTTGAAAAACAACAACACCCTCCTCCCAGTGCTAGTGTTGTGGTAAAAGCTGCACCTGTTTTAAAGGTAACCACTACAACACGACAACCATAAGGAGATCTGGTCACAAGTCTCCTATATCATATGTCGTAACCCAACCTGGGACCTGCTGGTGAAGAACGGGTAATAAATTTGATGGTGGTTTGGCCGCCAAGAACAGCTTGGTAGAGGATCTGCAGACAGGGTGAACTAGCATGAACTCAAGTGGAAGTAAGAGCAGGCAGAATATCAGGGAGAAAACAAACAATTCAGGAAGCAAATGTTTGCCAGGTACTTTCCAATGATGCAGCAAAAAAGATTTGTTACTTAAAGCACTCTGAATTTTCCCATTCATCCAACATTTTGACACATCAGCTGCTGTGATAGCTTTCTTTTGGCCTTCACAAAAGCATTCAGGAGAACAGATATTTGATCCAATGAAAGAAAATCCATTCTGAAGAACAGAAAAAGTCACTTCTGAGAAAGTTTTAGAACTACTGAAAAGCAAAAGAGGAAGAATCAGAAGACAAAAGATTTACGTTAACAAGGTTTGAAAGGGGGGAGGAGACAGATTCCACTCTCCTTGAACACTTCATTGACGGATTTAGCATCCTTGTCAAAACCATCAAATGAAGGCAAAGTGGTATGATCAATAGCCTAAAGAATCTTCAGAGAACCTGAAGTCGATATTTCTGTTGCTTCCAAAAATCACAATACCCTGGAAAGACTTGATTAAGAAGTTCATGTTAATAAGTTGCTTAAACCAAGTTAAAGGGAGAAAACAACAACAACACTGTGGTTATTGTTAATGTGAGTAATTAAGTGGGAGTCCTGAGATACTTTATTCCTCAAGCTCTCAGCCAGAGATGTTTTCTTCCACATCATAAGGAGAGAGAGAGATGTGACCTAGCATCTGTATGTTCCATTGCGCATGTGGTCTTCCCTTCAAATGAAGAATAATGTGGCTTCCTCCATGTGCAAATGCTTTGTACATGCACTGCAGCATCTGCATCCCTAGCAAATCACTGGATTACTACATTTTGTCCGCAGATGTTCTCCAAACTGCTACCTCGACAGTGTTAACTGTGAATTGTTAGTTATATCCAAACAGGGTTTAAATGAGCTCTCCGATTCAAACCCTTGAAAGGAGAGCACTTTATATTCTACATCTGTCCTTAGTATTCATCATTGGGAAGAGGAATTTTGCTCTGACAATGCAATTAAGTAGGGACACTTCCATCTTAACATTAGATCAACACTTCTGCTTTGTTGTTCCAACATTAGCAGAGATACAAGATTTTGGCCTCTGGGAAATTGTGCAAAGTGAGCGCATCAGCTCACCCCAACCACGATTCTCTTCCTATGGCAGCCACAACAGGTTTTCTACCTGCTGCAGTAGCTGTCTAGGCACCCCAGGAAAACCATATTGAATGTCTGGTGTGATCATGTACAGAATTGATAATTTGCATGCTAAAAGTGCTAGATAAGGGACTCGGTTAATTGGTTGCATGTGCTTTCGGCCTGTCCACCAGCTGGCAGGTACAAATGCTTCCACTGCAGACAATAAATGAGGCTAGTGAGAGGAGCTGGAACTAGAGGACACTCAAGGAGAAAGCTAGGTTTGGTTCACAGCTGTGACTTCTCCAATTTTCAGACATACTGACACTAAGGTTAATTGCCATTTCTTACATGATTACATCCTCCCTTCCCCCTCGCCCCACAAACATCTCAAACACAAGCCGGGGAAGTTTTAGAAACTTTTAGCGGAGCAAAGTTTTTTAAACAACGGTGATCTCATGTTTTTATGAGCAGCGAGCCAAAATACTGGTGAGCAAATGATAAAATTGTCACAACCCATTATTGTCATGGACAGCTGGTAAGCAACCACAACAAAAACAAGACATAAAACATGGGCTCCACCGATTTGGAGTCAGGCTTCAGGGTGTCCACTGCCAGAAGAATCAACCAAATTCTTCTCTGAGTGCTTGGTGCACAGTCATTAAATGTCACATCATCTCACATAATTACTACCTTAATAATTCTCCCCTTGGGAGAGTCTTCACAGCCATGCCTCTAGAATGGGTTTGGACAGATTTTATTCCCCTAATAATTTTTTAATGCATTTTTAGTCTGTTGTTGTTTTTGTTTTAACTGTAACTATGGATCCGGGCCTGACCATGGCCATTTGTGCAGGCAGACTTTTACCGTTTCTTACATAAATTTTAAAAAAGTATCTAACTTTTCTCTATTTTCTTCCAGAATTGGATGCAAATTGTAGGCACCGTCACTTCTGCTGAGGGGATGAACAGCCTGCCAAATTTCAAAAAGGGGAGAAGTCACACTCCCTCCCCTAGTTTCTTTGTGAGAAATCAGTTTGGGTAAGAAATCAGGGGAGCACCCCGGGTAAGAAACCAGACAAAGTTCGGACAAATAGGTTTGGGGGCTATCATGCTAGGTGTTTTTACCTTTATTTTTAAAATTGAGAAAGTCACTCCCCCCCTCCGCACATCCACTTTCATCACCTTTTGTGATGAAAAAAGAGAATGCAGGCTCCTTTGTTTGTCATGAAGGAGAAGAACTGGGAAAGAAGCAGGCTACCTCAATAGTCTAAGCTCCACTGCTTATACCCACAACAAAAACATGTAAGAGAAGGAGAACCCATGTTTTTACTTAAACATATTTTCCCCAAATCACTGTGCCTGGGGAAAATAGTTTACTGTGACTGAGAGCTAGACTTAAAGATTCCCTTCAGATCTCCAACCGCTCGCCTCTCCAGTCCAATCTCTTCTCTCAAGCTCTGGACATTTCTCCAGCCAGCTTGGCTTTCGTTTCTCAGAAAAGAAAATGAGGAATGGCTTTATATTTCAATTTATGGAAAAACCGAGGTAACAGATCTCCTCAGAAGGTTGGGCCCTCCCTTATCTGCCTCAGCATGCTTTATTCATTATCATTTCTATCCCACTTTTCCCCCTAGGAGCTCGAGGTGGGGTACATGGTTCTTCTTCCCCGTTTTATCCTCACAACAACTTCTGAGGTAGGTTAGGCTGAGAGACTCTGGCTGCCCCAAGGTCACCCAGTGAGCTTCATGCCTGAGTGAGGATTTGAGCCCTGATCCTCCAGAACCTAGTCCAACACTCCAATGTGATTTGACTTGGTAAAGCAAAAGACTATCCTGAATCACCCCAATTTACCTCACACCTCACGTCACACACAGAGCCAATGCACACCTCTTGTTCTCTTGCTCTTAATCAGGGAGTGGGGATGAGAGAGATTTTTCTTAAGACCATGAACAAATTCAAGGGTGTGTGTTTTTTTGGGGGGGGCATCTAGTTCCAACAAGAGTGTCTGTATTATAATCTTCTCAAGTTGCCAGCTAGAATATATGAATATTTTTTGTCAGTCTGTGACAGGTTCCTTCTCATAAATGCACAGCGAGCAACAATTGTTGGATTGAAGGGCAGTTTGTAAAATCCACTGGAAGAAAGGCTTTGCTATAAATGTCCCACTGTTGGGTAGGCAGAGCTTGCGATTCCTTTGCCTTATTTCTTCGCCACCCACCTCTGTGCCTGCATGCATTTAAGCAAGCACAGACAAAGAACAGAACTGGGGAGGGAGAGAGCAATACAGTCAATGAGAAAAACTTATGAGTGCTATCAGCATGTTACAAAAGGTAGAACTAACAAAATAATTTCTGCCGTTGAACCATTTTGCAACTGGGATTTCAGTTTTGTGTGTGCACGCTTTCGCCTGGATTTTCTACAGTGAATCTTACACTGTAGAGTAAGGGCTGCAGCTTAGTGGTAGGGCATCCACTTTGCATACAGATGGTCTCAGGTGAAATCGCCAGCATCTCCAGATTAGGTAAGAGCAACCCCTGCAGTGCCGGATTTACGTATAAGATAAACTAGCTATAGCTTAGGGCCCTACTCTCTTGCCCCCCCCCCAAAAAAAGAAAAGAAAAAAACTGGATTTACATTTCCAAAATATAAGATAAAAAACACTATTAATACACTTCTTCTTAATTGTATTTCACTATTAATATACTTCTTATTTGTATTTCAGTTCAACAATTACTTTGCTAAAATACATATTTTGTTATGCGCAAATGGCTTCAGATACCTATTAGGTCCACAAATTACCATATAGCACATATTCAACACAAAAAACATCGACAGTTTGTTGTTGACAAAGGACAGGTGGACATAGAAAGGGCCCCATTACCTTCAGTAGGTTAGGGCCTCACCAAACTGAAATCTGGCCCTGAACCCCTGCATGAAATCCACGAGAGCCATGGCTGGTCAAGGTAGAAAATGCTAAGCTGGATGGACCAAGGAAGTCAGCTTCCTATGTTCCTTACTAAGCTCACTCCACACCTGTAGTGAAGATGCCATTTTAAGGCACTGCCCAATCCCTCTTTCATAGCTTGTCACACACAAGAAAGGAATGTTTGGTAGGATTTGAAATTAAGCAGAACTCTGTTTTTCCCATAAAATGCCTTGTATGCTGCTGGTACTCCATAAATGGTAAGCTCTCACAGAACCAGGTTTTTTTATTAGTCTTCTTTGGGTCTCTTCACAACAAGTGCCATTTTTCTAGAAAAAGAGGTGCCAGAACTCACCACGAACACCTCTCTTGTTCTTTTATAATAGCAATGGTGCCCACCTGAGAGGTGCTAGAACTGAGTCCCGGTGAATTCTGGCTGAAAAGAAGAAGCAGGGTGGACAAATCTGTTAATTTCAGCTCCTCACAGTTTCACATTTTTCCATGCTTAAGTTCTTCCCATTTTCACATCAGTTCATGAATTTTTCTTTTTAAAAATCCTCATGAAAATTCACCAGCAATTAAGTGCAAATTCCTTGAAATATACAGGGGGTTCTTGGTATACAATTTCCCCCTAATGCACATATTTTTGCAAGTAATCCCCCCCCAATATAGTGCACTTTGTATGCTCTTTTCACTAGTAGATGCATTTCTATGTATTTCTAAATGCACTTTTGTGCATATCACTTGGCTGGAGAACTGCACTGAAAATTCAGAGAACTGCGAATTTCAAAGGCTGGCTGAGTTTTGGTTTGCATATTGTTTCAGAAAGTGTGGGTTAGGTAGATTTTCCTTTAATTCTTACCCCCTCCCCCATTCCTAATGGCATCCTAACTCCACTTTATGAAAGGGGAGGGTGGTCTGCTTTATTTTATTGATCCCCCCCCCCATCTAGAAACTTTTGCCAGCAATACCGCAGCATGTGCATCACAGTGAATGCATCAAAAAGGTAGGAGCTGACACTAATCCTACAGGGATATTGGCAATCCCAAATACATTAGGTGAACGTCTGACCATCTTTTCACACACTGCACAGCAACCCACCCACTGAGTATATCTTCAGTCAACAGGGAATCAGGGAGAATCCCAGCTCTCATATATGAGGATAAAGGAGTTTTCAATAACACCTGCTTTTTACATTTATTTAGGTGTCCCCTTAAGAAATGTAAATGCACAGAGAGGAGCTGAAATGAAAGTTACTGAAGTGAAGGTTGAGAATGGCCAGAGACTGTGTGTCATTTCTACATTTTTAAGATATGTTGTGTGTTGGATTGCTGGAGATTTCTTTTCCTGAGTGCAAGCCACCATGAATGTCTCTTCTGAAGAAGACAGAAGGATGCATGGAAGAGGTATGGAAGCTCACCTGCGCACCTGTGCTGCATGTGTACATTTTCATTGTACTTGTGGAAGACGAGCTCACCATGGACTATGGTCCATTATTCTCCAAGAGAACAGTTCTGGGTAACAGACTAAGGAATGTAGAGATCAATTTAGGCTTCATTCCTATGCACACACACTATGATATCACTTTAAACAGCCATACCTCCCCCCTAAGAATGTAGCTTGTTAAGGGTGCTGAGCGCTGCTATTTTACTAGAAAAAGAGGTGCTGGAGCTCATCATGAATGCCTCCCTTCTTCTCCTATAATGGCAATGGCACCCACCTGAGAGAGGCATTAGTAAAGGTAAAAGGTAAGTCCTATATAACTCAATAGGACTTCCATCTAATAAAAATTATTATTAAAAAACATAGGACTTCCTTCTGAACAAATATGCGTGGAACTGCACTATTAGTAAGCATTTATATTTCTGCATTTTTGGAAGCGCTCTTCCGATACTTTGACTAGTTAGACCTTTCCTTTAAATCCAGTTAGTTTCCCAGAACACTTGTGGCAATCACACCTCCATTTTTCCTGTTGTTTTCTTTGAAGTTGCCCATTGCAACAAATAATAATAATAATAATAATAATAATAATAATAATAATAATAATGGAAATATAAGGAAGTGAATATGAGCTTGAATCTCTTTTACATTTAGCACCTGTCTCTTATAATAAGTGCCAATT
Organism: Podarcis filfolensis; assembly: GCF_964270895.1. Taxonomy (NCBI): domain Eukaryota; kingdom Metazoa; phylum Chordata; class Lepidosauria; order Squamata; family Lacertidae; genus Podarcis; species Podarcis filfolensis. The sequence goes on along the minus strand of NC_139604.1, from coordinate 25,464,610 downwards.
GCATGGTTTGCTTTCATCTGTAACCCATGCTACTGACTCTGTGGCATAAATGAGTTTATTTTCTCTCTCTCTTTCTTTTTAAGGTATACAATGAGGCAAATATAATGAACAAGGAGTTAATAGAAAACTGGTTTCTATAGCAACCCCTGAGAAAGCTAAGAATACTTCTCTGCACAGGTCACAACTTACAAAGAAGTTATGTTCTATAAATATGGGTCTGAATAGAAACAATGGTTTTCTGTACCACTACAGGTGTTAATTTGCTCAATAATGCAGACTGCATTGCGAGCAACCATGGCTTTTTTGAAGGCTCACAGTGCTTATTTTACATATATTTAGGCTCAAATTGAATTGTCACAAGCTGAACTTCTTACACTTCACTGCCATTTCCATTTAACATTGAATTCTACATTTCCCCCCTTTACATCCATTTACCTGCCAACTGAGGATTACATTCGTGTAAATTCAGCTTGGTGGGACTGCTAGAAGCAGGATCCTTTGGCATGCTTAATTTTTTGAAGATGTAAAGGCTAACGTCTAATACTAATATGAAGGTCTGCCAGGCTTGCGTGTTGAGCACGCTGCTTTATGGAAGAGAGTCCTGGGCAATATACAATCTTTAGCCTCAGTGTCTTTCACATATGCGGCATCATTAAGATTTTGGGTGTCACATGGGACGGCAGAGATTGGTGGGTAAATGCATATCTGAAGCGATACTTGCATGACATATTAATAATATTAATTACTAAATTTATATACCGCCCTTCATCCATAGATCTCAGGGTGATTCACAACATAAAATAACAATATAAAAACCACAAAATACCTAATAAAACTAAGAAGAAGAACAAACCAATAACGCCCTCTCCCACAACACATTTAAAATGGCATCAGATGTCAATCAGCCGAAGACCAGGTTGAAGAGGAACATTTTCATCTAACGACTAAAGGTGTATAATGAAGTGCGATCCCATGTACAGTGGTACCTTGGTTCTCGAACAGAATGCATTCCAGGAGTCCGTTCAACTCCCAGAACCATTCAGAAACCAAGGCATGGCTTCCAATTAGCTGCAGGAGCGCCCTGCAGCCAATCAGAAGCCATGAGGGATGTTCCGCTTCCAAAAATTATTCGAAAACCAGAACACTCACTTCCAGGTTTCGATCGCTCGGGAGCCGATTTGTTCAGGAGCCAAGGCCTCATTTGAGGTCCAAGGTACGGCTGTACACTTACTCAGAGTCAAGTTCCACTCAGTTCACAGTTAAAGACATTGCATAGTGAAACTTCAGCTATTCCACCCTCCCCTGGAAAAGAGGCCATTTTATGGAAAAATATTGTCCATTTACTTATACAAATCAGTTTTAAAATATTTCACATTTATCTATGAGAACTTGGCAGGTTCTCATGGCATTCATGATTAGAGATGCAGGACTTCCTGCTGGTGCACAAAGGAAGGAGGGATACTTTTCTCTGTGATAGCACCATAATAATGCTTGCTGTCTTTCTGCACTTTAGGAGTTCCCAAATCACTCTGTTTCTGGAGGGTGTATTTGAGAATAACAGCAGCAAACCCCATGCTGTCTCCCCATGGTGCTCCAAATGGAAGCATGGCACCCAATTAGTCAATGGTTACTCACAGTGAAAATTAACTCACAGCTTTAAATGCCAAAGTGTCATTCTTTCATTTTAAATAGAACTATCTAATTAGATTAAAGCACTGAACATGCACCACTCAGTTCTAAAAGCTCAGACTATGGCAAAGTGTATGGATTAGTAAGGAATACTTTAATTTATGGTCATTAACTTCTGTTAAATTGGAGCGCCCAGTCGACTTAAATTGGCCAAGTGTGACAAGTGAGTAAGACTGCAGTTGTGTGTAAGTTTACCTGGGAGTAAGCCTCACTGAGTACAGCAGGCCTTACTTCTCTGTACAGATGCATCAGATTATTGTTCTGTAAAATCACTTTTTGAAACGTGTTTCCAACTTGGTGCTAGAGGCTCACAATGAGGGAGCGTTCATTTGCTCCCACTGGTCTCCTAAAGGATATATGTTTTGCCATAAGGAGGAAATATGAGCACCTGTGTGTCTTACACAGTGAGGGATCAGAGTTCAGCTGAGGGAGAATCCCACTAAAGCCACCATATTCTTTTTATCTGCTCAGAAGTCTAAACAGATTTTTAGTTTTCACTAAGGGGACAGCGTGAACAAGACCTTTATTCCCCCTTTCCTTCAAGTGCTCACACATACCAATGCAATATCAGCATTTCAATGTGTGGAAGGAACAGGCCGCCAACCTGTGTGGCACCTATGCCACACATATTGCAAAGGCAGCTAGAGTTTGCCATACTGATTGAAAGCCCACATTGTGAACAACCATTAATATCTACGTCTACTCAGAAACAAGTTCCACTGAATAAACAAGGGGAATATAGGACCATCTTGGCTGTGAGTCCAGGAAGACCTGCTCCTTGACTTGCATGCTTTTTTCCACCTGGTCTTGGAGATTGGAGCCCTGGCTGACTCCAGCTACAAAAGCTGAGGTTGCTGAACAAACTCTAAGGTTGGGGGATGGTTTAGGGAGTTTTGCTGCTGTGGTTGATATTAATTTTGGGAAATGCTTTTTTTGGGGGGGACACAGGGGTATGCATGCCCCTAAACATTTTGTGAATCTAAGTTGGGCCTCAATGAGGGGCAGTATTTCAATATGAGTAGGAAAATGAGAGAACCCCTAAACATTTTTTAAGAAAAAAGCACTGATTTTGGGTATCTTTATTTTTAGGCCTTACTATGATGTATGTATGTGGATATTGTTCTGTTTGGTTGTGTGCTTTTGATGTATTTTATTTATTGTTTATGACTATCTTTGTTACGTTAGCATTTACGTGAATTTTGTATGCTACAAGCTGTGTTGATCATCGTTTTAACTGTGGAAAGGTGGCGTACAAACAAGATGATGATGATGATGATGATGGGCAAAAGACACATAATTGGCTAAGGCATTGAGTTTTGCAGACAAACCATTCTGTGCCACTTCTTGTAATCCCGCAGCTCATTATACAAGCAGTAAACACACCCCAGGGAACACAAGACCCTCACCAAACATCCTCCCAACATCCACTGGCTCCACTTCAGACTTTCTAAGCTCAAGAGGGAAGTTTTGATGTGGAATTCTAAGTTCGCTTGGGTGAAAGAACTTCAAATCCCCTCAGGATCAGGAACGCCAATAAGGCAAGGTTTCCAGTCACAAGGAGGATTCTAAATACACTCAGCTGAATTCTCTTAGAATGTCCCTTCATACCAGTGGTTGTTGTTGCCCATTGTGACTGGTAGGGGGGAAGGCAGGAGGGAAACAGTAGGCAGAACCAGAGCCAGTGACAGACTGAGCCAACCAATGCCAGTTTTGCCCCATCTTCTCTTCTGCTGGGTTCTGAAAGGGGCAGCAATGAGAGCTCATCCACACTCCTGCTTGTTTCATGCCTAGAAAGAACGGGACTGAGAGGTTTACTGCTTGCCCCGTGCTTTCTAGGCATGAGTCCGAGTGGTTTTTCATTTGTCCCGCCACATTCCTCAGGAAAACCCACTGTTTACTGTGGAATCGAAACAAACGTCAGTCCACAGAAAGACCAATTGGCTTTTGTTTTGATTCGGTGGTAAACAGTGGGTTTTCTCAGCGGAAAATGGCGGGGCAAGTGGAAGTGTGGATGAGTCCTGAGACTGAGGAAGAGAAAAGCTGACAGGATGTAATTTTTGTAAGCAGGCAGGCAGGGACTGACTGAGGGCAGACTGAGGTATGTGGGGCAGTGCCCCATTTGCCCTAGGAGGTCAACCTCCACTGCTTCAGAATCTCCCTCTCAGTGTTATACATGGGGACATTGGGAGCAAACCTTTGTATATCCCTTGCACCCTCCTCACTTTAACCATAAATACACTCACACTCACGCACCAATGAACTCAAAAGGACTTCATGCACATAGGATTGCACTGCACATCCACCATCAAACTATTTTGAAGTGTTTGGCTCCCTTTTCAGATGTCTCCCTTGGGAAATGGATTGGCCTTTCAACTTCTGGTACTTTCATTGTATGCTTCATGTGTTCATACATACCTCTGGGGAAGAGAGATGCTTGTCAGTTAATCTCATTTCGAACTGATCTAGCAATGGGAAGCCAACAATCCCAATGCAGAGTTTTGAACTCTCATAATCAACTGTAATTGATTGTGCATTTTACACACACACACCCAGCTCACCCCAGGCAGTCCACTGAGGGGTGTTCATTAAAATGTGGAATTGATCTCCCATGTCAAACAATCAAGGCAAATATACTCTCCTAGATCAATGGCACCCACTGTGACGGAGGGGAATACAAACCAGCTATACAGCTTTATATAAATATATAATTTTTTTAAGCATAATACAATAAGGAGATGTGGCTTTTTCAGCAGATGCGTTGTATCAGATTTCCTTTAAAGAGTACTGTTTCCTATTGGGACAGCATTCAGAGAGAAAAGACCACTCTGGGAATCGTTCCTATTCTGTGAGTAGTGTCGTAAGCTGAACATAGGTGGCATGCTCAAAATAAATCTCCATTTATATCAAACAGTTAGTTTTGCAAGATCAGGATGTTGATGTCATAGTTTTGCAAGGGTAGCTTATTTAAATAAGTCATTACACATAGGAAACCCCATTAATGCAATAGACATAATTCAATATATTTTCCATGCAATCGCTTGCGCACCTCCCTAATATCTATACCCCAGACTCCAAGCAGGGTGAGAGTCCAGGGGTTCCAGGCACTTACCAGTTTCAAATGAGATTGTGGTGTCTTTATGATATATGGCTTATTTACACATATACATAATCTGAGCCTGTATTGGAGGGGCTCACAGCATCAACACCCCAAAAGAGGTTCAAAGAGAAATCAAACATTGCTCTCTGACCCTTTGCTTGCTGCTTTTCCCCCTCCAGCTTCTAGCTCACATAACAGCAAACTCTGCTCCCAAGCTCAGGTTTTGTTCTTTTAACTATCAGAGAGCTGGAGGAGGGACCGCCCACCCATTTGTCGTCAGGCACAGAGCCCACTTTCCCACTTTCCTTTGATCTTTTAATGACCCACCACCCAGTGTCAGACGGCAGAGGATCCAACCTCCACGGCAGGTTGCCAGGAACGGATAAGGCAAGGAAAAGCCCTTACCAACTGCTTTTTATTCAATATTCACAGAGAGAGGCTTGGGAATGCAGCCTCCTGGAATAATGGCATTGCCCCGAGTGAGTCTCCACCCCCTCCCTCTCTTCCTTCATGCGTCATCACTACAGGTGCTGAGAAGTGCCCTCTGCCTTTGAGCTTTTTGCTCTCCTATTTTCAATGCTTGCCAGGTTCTGAGAGGGGGGTCTGGAATGCTTTCTAAAGACAATGTGTCCATCAGCTGTCACCCCCCTGGTGCTTCTTCTTCCTCCTCTCCCATTATTTCCCAGCTTTCCCCCTCATCTGCCTCTGAGCTGTGATCTCCCTCAAACCACTGTTATAATTCTGAACTGTCTCCTTCTTCTCTGGAAGGCTCAGACTGGGGAGGCAGTCTCTACCATTCCTCCCTCTGCCCAGTCCCTGACACCCAGGCAGTTACCTCATCAGGAAGCTAGCCTGGCTTGATCTGCTTTGAACACTTGCTAGAATTATAAGGTCTCGTGCTCACAAACTCATAACAATATTTTTCTGGACATGGACCAACTGCATTAAAATGTGTGTGTGTGTGTAGCCTCCGGCACCTCTCAAAATGTAAATAATATAAACACAAAGCCTATGATTTGCATCCCCTACCATTTCAAAATGCTATAATGAAATGCATTTAAAGCTGGGGGAAAGAGCATTTTGTTTTGATTCAGCAATTTAAATTAAGTATCCTGTCTGGAAAGCAGAAGGGGAGAGATTTGTCTTTTAAACAAATTGCACTCCATCTCATTAAGAGAACTCTTGCTCCCAGTGCCCTGCACATCTCTTTTGCATGTGGAGCACAGTCGGATTTGTTATTAACAAGTTCTAAAACAAAAATAAATTGGAGTGTAGCATCCCACCCAACACATTTCATTTATCAAAAATTAAGAAAAAGAAATGTTGCATTGGCTTGTTACGAGCATAAATCAGGCGCTTCAAACCCAATCGGAAACTGTTCCTTAGTATGCCGCTCAGAGCTTGCTATGTACTCAGTAGTCACTTCTTCTTCTAAATCAGAGAACGGGGTTCCTCCAGGATCTGTGTCTGGTCTGTTAGGCTCTCTTCAGGCCATATCTCTCTCTCCAAACCACACACCCCTCCCTGGGTGTCTTTGTTTGTTAGGACCAGTGCTATTTTTTCTAGAAAAAGAGTTTTCACATGCTGGCCTCTGAAAAGGTGATCCTGATCTTCTCAGAAGTAGCTCCCTGATTAAGTTTGTGATTTTGCATTATTAATTTTGAAAAGTTCAAGCTTTGTAACAAAAGAGATAGACCTGGTATAAAAAAATACTGAAACAAAACACTGCTCTTTCATAAGCGAGAATACTCCACTAGCATGGTAAAAATTCATTTTCATCTTCTTTGACCTAATTATTGGAGCCAGCACATTATTAGTTCTAAAGGTTAATGCAGTAATGAAAGATGGCAATCTTTTCTAAGTGATTACAAAATGTCCAAACAGGTATTCCCAAATTAAATTAAAGACCCTCCATATAGCCTACGGAGACCGATTTCACCAAGCTGCCTATGTGTTAGTGGAACCTTGGCTGCCTTCAGCTATCACATGCAGGCCTCATGCCCTGTGAATAGTTGAATGTTCTCCAGAATCTCTGAGGAGTTGCCTTGATTCTAAGTGGCTCCCATTATTTTGTTTCTGTGTTGAATTTTAACCACCATCACCATCTCTCATTATATTCTGAACAGCCAACAGTGGTAAGTTAGGCTGAGAGGTGGTGGCCAACCCAAGGCCACCCAGGAAGCTTCATGACCAAATGGGGGACTTGAAAATTGGTTCTTCAAAATTCCCAATTGAGAGTCTAGCCACTGCACTGAATTCACCCCTGGGCATGTTCACTCCCTTGGTTAAGGATTGTCAAGAATGCGTTTTCTGACAATAGTCTTCAACAGACAAGACTGTCAAGTAGCAAACAAAATATTACCACACCAAAATAATATTCAGCTCCAATTCCAGTGTCAGCAGGCAGCTTCTGAGGGCTAACTGCTGCTTATCCTCCTTTCCTGGCACCCCAATGATGAGCACATAAACAGCTCCCCTGGGAACTGCATTACATCCAATTATAAAGAGACGTCAGCATCCTTCTCCTCCTTTGATGGAAGACCATAGCTCACTGGTAGAACCAAACGTTTTACATGCAGAAGAACTTAGGTCCCTGACATCTCCAATTAAATAACAGATCAGTGGTGGAGAAGACTTCAGCCTGAAGACCAGGAAACACATTTCTGATGAGAGGAGGCAATAATGGACTAGATGGAGAAATAGCCTGACCTGGTATAGGGGAATCTCCTTTCTTCCTCCTCCAGAAGTAAGCAGGTAGAATAAATTGGAGGAGAATGAGAGGGGATACATGCTGCTTGCCAGCATGTGAGGAACCCAGGAACAAAAGAGGATGCGTCTCAAGATGCTGGTGAGGGAAATTGGTTTGATTTTCAAAGCAGCCCAGTGCATTTCAGCAAATTTATATTTAAAGGCCTTCTTCGGGGGTTAAATTCAAAAACAGCCTGCAGAAATCCAAGCTGGATATATCTCCCAATAATGTTAACTTGTGATCTCTTCATTTGATCTTGTGTTGCTTTTGGATGCTCTCTGGTTTTTGCTATTCTTCTCCAGCAGAGGAGGGTGGCAACACGCAAGGTCACTCGAAAGTTCACACCGAAGGTATCTTCAAACTTGGAGCTAACCCTGGCCAACAGCATTCCTAGGAACATTCCTCACCTTCTCAAACAAACAAAAAACCCTAAAGAGTCATTATTCACTGGAATCACTAGAAGGAAAATTAAAGTCCTGCATCTGGACCACCATTACAGTGGTGACAAAACCTAACAATGGGTGGCACCCAATTGCACTCTATGCTCTTCCAGGTTCCATACAATGTACAGACTTTCTTTTCCTGCCTCATCCATTACAGTTTGCTACAAGAACTGAGAAACCATGTCATAAAATAGCACTGTCATGTGAAACCACAAAGGGATGCATTTGGGAGAAGGCGGAATTTCAGCAAGTGTAGCTTTACCAAGAGAAACAGTAGGAGCTCATGAAATTTTCCTTTCTATGAAGCTCATAATAGAAGTGGACCTTCTTAGAAGTCTGAACCTTTAACCCTATCCCACACCCACACCTAACAAGTGGCATTATTGTTTCTTGATAAACATTATGACCAGGTTTACACAATTTAAAAGATATCAGGTTCAACAATAGGCCATTGGAAGAAGAGTTTGGATTTGATATCCCGCTTTATCACTACCCAAAGGAGTCTCAAAGTGGCTAACATTCTCCTTTCCCTTCCTCCCCCACAACAAATACTCTGTGAGGTGGGTGGGGCTGAGAGACTTCAAAGAAGTGTGACTAGCCCAAGGTCACCCAGCAGCTGCATGTGGAGGAGCGGAGACGCGAACCCGGTTCCCCAGATTTTGAATCTACTGGTCTTAACCACTACACCACACTGGAATAGGCTGGGGAACCTGTGGGTCTCCAGATGTTCTTGGATGCCAAATTCCATCAGCCCCAACAAGCATGAATGATCACGGATTATGGGAGCTGTAGTCCATAAATATCTGGAGGGCCATGGATTCCCCACCCCAGGATTAGATTTTTCAAAAATAGTGCTGTACCCAAACCTGTCTTCCAATTTCTCCAGTTTTCTTCCTCTGTGAAAGAGGCTTCCATAATTCAGTCTCATTCACAGGGCACTTAAGAATTACTTCAGAACTTGAGCCAGTGAACTTATCATTTCATTGCAACGTGGCCAAGGGTGGCCTATATGTTTTCCAGTAAACATTTCTGCAGCCTCCCTAGCTGCCCACACTTCCTAATCTGAAGAAAGGCCCTATGAGGGGAGTTACCTCACAATGTCTTCCACGGGGTTTAAATTGAAGTGTGGGCACCTGGGAAGGCTGTAGTGTGCAGACCATTGAGGTGGTAGCTTGCAGGCTGAAATAAAGGATGCTCACAAACACCACTCAGTAGGTAAGGTAAGCATGACAAAAGTCTTGTACCCCTCCACCCACATTTTCTCTCCCCTCTGATAATTTTCAAATGCAATTTCTTTTCTTACTAACTGATGGAGAATGGCAGCAGGTGTGTGTGTGTGTGGCAGAAATGTTCTGCACACCACTAAAAAAAAATACAATTTTGCCTAGTCTGATAGACTCAAAAGTCTTCTGGAGGAGGAAAGTGTTGACCTTCTCATCAGGAGCTCTCAAGAGACCCCCTTTTCTAGCTTGTATTCCTTGTCATTAGGACCTGCAACTGAATGTGGTCTGGGGATACAGCCATGACTATTCTCAGCAGATGCCAATTAATCCATTAGAATGCCGGCACAGTGGGCGTGAAAGTGTCACATTCCTCGTCACTGACCTTGACCTTGCAGTAAATAGGCACAAAAGGCACTTGTTTTGTTTTTTCTAAAACCAATAGATTTGCGATACAAGTGAAAGTGTCTTTTCCAGACACGTTGTTTTTTTTTTAATAAGACGAAAAAGAGAAGGGAAAAAATTTTAATTTTGAAAGAAAAGAAGCCTTTCGTCTTGATTTAACACCAGCTTGAAACAACCTGTTTCCTTCATTCCATATACAGTCGTACCTTGGAAGTCGAACGGAATTCATTCTGGAAGTCCATTCAACTTCCAAAACATTCAGAAACCAAAGCACAGCTTCTGATTGGCTGCAGGAAGCTCCTGCAGCCAACTGGAAGCCACGGAAGCCCCGTCAGATGTTCGGGTTCCAAAGAACATTCGCAAACCGGAACACTCACTTCCAGCTTTGCGGTGTTTGGGAGCCAAAATATCCGAGTACCAAGACATTCGGGATCCAAGGTACGACTATTTTCGGTTTCTTTTGCTTAACAGTGATAGGAATTGACACTTGCATTTATTTGGATAGAAATGAGTGGATGGAATTGGGTTTGTGACCCAGTACTGGGAAGTAAATTTTTTTGGTTGCTCTCCTGGATGACTTGATCCTTGATCTGGTGCTACTTGACCATGTGGCACTGTTGATGAGGAGCTCTTTTACATGTAAACCAGATATGGGGCTTTTTTTCCATTCAGAAGTTGGACTGGCCATGATTATGACACTCCTACACTTATATGGGGGTGAATTTGCTACACTCCACCCCCCCCAAAAAAAAGATTTGATGGTTGATCCCAAGGGAAGAGTTTGAGATTGCCCACATACCTAGATGGGTCAATTGACAGAGGGAGATGAGTGGACTTTATAAACCAGCTCTCCACAAAACAAACAAACAACAGTACATTTTTTCTTTTTGTAGTGCTCTCCCTCCCTATTCAATTTTGACTTTTGCTAGTTGTCATTTTAGGAGATGCGTAGGAATTTTGGGGGAGCACCTAATTGGCTTTGGGAATCCCCCTTTCATTCGGTTCATTAACATGTACATTTTGGTGTGCTTTTCCTGGTTGGAGACCTGCCCTGCCGAATTTGGTGAAGTCTGGATTTTGAAGGATGTCATACATTTGTAGTTTGGTTCAGGAAATTTGAACTAGATAGATCTGCATTAAAATGTGAAATGAATTAATCTCACCCCCACCCCCAATCTCTATATGTAGTTAATTTAGACAAACATACAATCTTGTATCCTCCCCCCGCCCAACAGTCCATAAAAAAATTAAATTATTATTGCATGAAATCTGTCACTATTACAAACGGTTGGAAACTGATCTTGGCAACCACATGCCACAGCAACAAGAACATACTGTCTCCTTTACACCAGTCGTGGCAAGCTCTGCAGGGTGTTGCAAGCTGCACAAATATTGTAGATCTAAGTTCTCAGCAAACTAATTTTTCCCACTGCATCCAGGGACAGCAAGACCTCTCCTGATTACAGTGGCGTAGCGTGGGGGTGCAGGGGGGGCTGGCCGCACCGGGCGCAACATCTGGGGGGGCATGCGCTTGCACTCGCAGCTCTCTGCCCCCTGCTGAAATCCACGGGTTAGGGGGCGCAAATTACTTGCCTTGCCCCGGGTGCTGACAACCCACGCTACGCCACTGCCTGATTACAGTATAAGGGCTAAGGTGCAGTATTAGTTCCTAAGATATCAAAGATTTTTTGAGAGAAAAGTGATATGGTTTCGGGACCATTAAAAATACTAAAAGCATTAACAGTATAGGTGCAAGGTTTTAAGAGCACATAAGGTGCAAAGATGAAATGAAGAAAATGACTTCTCAATTAATAAAATGGCAGAATTATTAGGAATGTTTGAATCATTAGGAGTATTAAAAAGATGGCACAATGGTTAACAACACTCATAACAGCTACAACTTTTTGTTGGAGAGGAACTGGGTGCTGAACCTCTCTTGAAGGACAGGGAGGGGACACACCCAGCTCAGGCCATTGTCTCCTGCCCTGCCCACTAACAGACTAGCACTATGTCAACATTTTCCCCAGAAACAAACAAAAAAAGAAAAAGAAAAATGAGTCAGAGGGGCAGAGAGAGAAATAAAGCGCTTAGCTAATTAATTATTTTTGCACTTTTGAGTTCCTTACAGTTTTGCGAAGCTTATCGGCCTGATATTAATTAGCTCAACCTGAGTTATGTTAATTATGTTATGCTAATGAATCTACAGGCAAATTGAGTGCTTGCCTTAGGTGACTCAGGGACAGCCCCCAAGCTCCCTTTCCAGTCACTAAAGGAGGGCAACGCTGTTTTTCTTCTAAAAAGGGGTCACTGAACATCCAGGCCTCAGGGCCACATGTCACTCTGCACAAGATTTGGCAGCTAAAGTTCCTTTTTTTAAAAAAAAAAAGCAGCGGTAGTGCAAAGTGCTGACTGCCCCTATTTGTGAACTTATTTGATCAAAGCATTTGCCTGCAGCTCTTGAATGGATCTTCTAAATGTGAAGATTGAAAGCTCTGGCTCCATTCCAGAGGTATTCACACGAAAATGACTGATTTGTTGGTGGTTTTGTCAATGTTTTATATAGGCGAGCTTCTGATAAGTTAAATAATTTGAAAGCATTGCCAGTTGTGTGCAACTTTTAACGTTCATAATGTGCTTTTACCTTGTCTTTTCTTATTGCTTTATTTTTAATCATTTTATGCTGCTATATCGCTGAAACACTGCTCATATGTCCCTATGTTGTGTTTTGCCTTTTTTTTTACTGCATTCAAATTCTGCTGCCCGCCCCCCCTCCAGTGATATTTAAAGGGCAGTTAATAAAGGACACTGAGGGAGGGAGGAAGAATTAAAATGTAACACCAGAGGGCAGAGCAGAGCACCAAGCAACCAGCACCAAGGAGAGAAACAGTGGCTTTGAAAATGATATGGGTGGGTATAACTTTCATTTGTTGGGGGGGAAAACCAGGTAAAAAAATGTTTTAATTTACAAGTATACCCTGTGATGTTTTAGAATGACAGGTCTGATATCGTTCTAATAGGGGGAAATAACATTAAACAGGTCAGGGTAGATGCAGACCAGGAAGTCATTCAAAGAGAGGACTATTCTCTGTAACACAAGACAAGACATCCTAAATGGCCTCGGCCCAATATATCTGAAGGAGCGTCTCCACCCCCATCGTTCTGCCCGGACTGTGAGGTCCAGCTCCGAGGGCCTTCTGGCGCTTCCCTCGCTGCGAGAAACCAAGTTACAGGGAACCAGGCAGAGGGCCTTCTCAGTAGTGGCGCCCTCTCTGTGGAACGCCCTCCCATCAGATGTCAACGAGAACCACTACCAGACTTTTAGAAGACATCTGAAGGCAGCCCTGTTTAGGGAAGCTTTTAATGTTTGATGCATTACTGTATTTTGATATTTTGCTGGAAGCCACCCAGAGTGGCTGAGGAGGCCCGGCTAGATGGATGGGGTATAAATAATAAATTATTATTATTATTATTATTATTATAGCTTACATTGACTTTTAGATGCTATCCAAGCAGATTGCTGCCCCCCCCCCCCCCATCCTAAACCTGCTCTTGCTCCTAGGCAATGCCAATCCAAACTGAGACTGAACTTCCTGGCAAGTGAGTCACTCTTGCTTACCAGAAGTGCAAGGTACGAGGTGGGGGCTATAACTGATGGTTGGTCTCCTGTATCAGACCTGCTTTGCTCCTCAGCAGCACAATCCTATACATGTTTACTCAGATAAGTCCCTTCTTGTTTTCAACGGGGCTTAACCTCTGCAAACATATAGTACTGGAGCCCAAACCCTTTCCCTACAATTTAGGAAGGAAGGAAGCAACTGCTATAGAGAATTTATTGTAAAATGTACAATGCAGCACTGTGTGTATGTGTGTGTGTTCGTGTGTGCTTAAGGCATTTGATGGATTGTGATTGAAAGCAAGGTACTGAGTAGTTTCCATGCTAAAAATAATTAGAAAACTCAGCTCTGCTGGCCAAATTGGAGAGGATAACCCAATATTAAGGAATGGAAATAGGTTTAAGGGTTGCATTGTTCCCATTTAAATGAGCTGGTGCTGACATATTAATTAACTTGCACCTCCGAATTCTAAACACAATGATCCAGAAATAGAAACTAGGAATGAGGCTGGAAAGATTGAAATATGCTGCTGAACTCTTAAACCTCCCACTAGAATGAATGTATTAATAGACAACCAAGTTAAGAAAGAGATTGTATCATGGGACTAGGGGTGGGGGATGGAATGATGCCATGAATATCTATTCAGTGTCAGATCAATCTATGACCTGCCTCTACCTTGACATCTCACTGTGTCTGCTTAATAGGTACAGCACATTATGTATTAGTGTTTCTTCCAATTGTGTGTGTGTGTGTGTGTGTGTGTGTGTGTCTGTGTGAAACCTCTAGAACAGCTGCAATTCTTTTTTTTTTTTAAGTTCTTTTTATTAAGTTTCAGTTACAACATAAAAAACAAAAAAAAACAAAAAACATAAAGCACAAAAGACAAGACAACAATTTCAAAACGAAACAAGGAGAACAAGAAGACAAGAAAAAAAAAGTATTCGGATCTAACACCAAAAAGCAACAATCTCTGTTACAGTTCTATCTCTTATTCATTAAGATTTTATATAATTAGATATTTATATCTTTCTTCTACTCCCCTATTGACCTCCTTCCCTCCCGATTTCGGGCTTCTTGATGAAGTTTTCCATTTTCTGCAGCTAGTATTTGTTAACAATTTGCACATCATAAGTTTTATAACAGACCTGCTATAGTTTTTAGGTTTCTATGGTTTCCTTCAATGTATGCCATAAATTTATTCCAATCACTAATAAACTTTGTATTTTTTTGGTTTCTAATTTTTTGCGTCATTTTTGCTAATTCAACATATTCGAATAATCTTGTTTGCCATTCTCTAACCGTTGGTATATTTGTACTTTTCCAATTCTGTGCAATTAATATTCTGGCCGCTGTTGTCGAATACTGGAATAAAATCCTATCTTCCCTTTTAATTTCATCCCCAATTATACCTAATAAAAAGGCCTCCGGTCTCTTAGGAAAAGTATATTTAAATATTTTTTTTAACTCATTATAAATCAAGTCCCAGAACTTCTTCATTTCCTCGCAAGTCCACCACATATGGTAGAAATTGCCTTCTTTGATTTTACACTTCCAGCAGGCCTTATTTCCTGTTTTATACATTTTTCCTAATTTTGCTGGTGTGATATACCACCTATATATCATCTTCTCCAGATTTTCTCTAAGGGTAACACTTGCCGTAAATTTTATTCCATTATTCCACAATCTCGACCATTTTTCATAATCTATATTGTATCCCAAGTCCATTGACCATTTTGTCATAACCTCCTTTATTTCTTCGTCTTTGGTGTCCCATTCCAATAGTATATCATACATTCTAGATAATAATTTGGTTTTACCTTCAATTATTTCTATCTGAAATTTGGATTTTTTCTCACTTATCCCTACTTTTTAATCTTCTATCCACATTGCGTTTATTTGATGATATTGTAGCCAGCCTGTTAATTTTTCTTTCAGATCCTCATATGTTTTTAATTTCCAGCCGCTTTCTGATCTTATTACTAGGTCTTCGTACGTTAATCTTTTTCCTTCCGTATTTGTTTTCTTAATTATTAAAATGTCCAATGGCGACAACCACCAAGGTGTTTTCCATTCTAGGAGTTTTTTATTTTTCTCCCAAACTTCATATAGTGGTCCTCTAATGATGTGGCTTGAAAACCCCTTATGTACCTTTTCTTTATTTGACCATAAGTAGGCATGCCAGCCGAACCTATTGTTGAATCCTTCTAGGTCTAATAGGTCAGTATTTTCCAAAGTTATCCACTCTTTGATCCAACAAAGGCAGGCGGCCTCGAAATATAATTTCAAATTTGGGACCGAGAATCCCCCCCTTTCTTTTCGATCTGTAAGCAATTTAAATCTAATTCTCGGTCTTTTCCCTTGCCATATAAACTTCGAAAGGGTTTTCTGCCAATCCTTGAACATTTTGGAGCCTTTAATCACTGGTATACTTTGGAACAAGAACAACATTTTTGGAAGTACATTCATTTTTATTGCCGCCATCCTTCCCATCCACGAAAGCTTAACTCTATTCCATATATCTAGATCTTTTTTAATTTCCTTCCATGTTGTCAAATAGTTATCTTGAATTAAATTTATATTTTTTGTGGTTAGCCAGATTCCCAGATATTTTATTTTCTTAACCACCTTGATTCCATTTTGTTTCTCTAATTTTTCTCTTTCGTCCTTTCCCAGATTCTTAGTCATCATTTTTGTCTTTAGTTTATTCAATTTGAAACCGGATAGTTTACCGTATTCTTCTAATATTTCCAGCGCCTTGCTAACACTTTTTTGCGGCTCTTCTACGGATAGCATCAAATCGCCTGCGTAAGCTTTTAATTTATATTCTTTCGTTCCTACTTTAATCCCTCGAATCTCTGGTATTGCTCTTATTTTACTCGCGATGACCTCTAATACTATAATAAACAAAAGCGGGGAAAGAGGGCAACCCTGTCTTGTTCCTTTTTCTATTCTAAATGGATTTGTTAAGTTGTTATTTATAATCACTTTGGCAAACTGACTCGAATATACTGCCTTTATTCCTTTCATGAATTCGCCCTCTATCCCTGCTTTTTCCATACTTTTTATTAGGAACGACCATGAGACATTATCGAATGCCTTCTCCGCATCAATAAAAATCAGCGCCGCAGGTATCTCGTTCTTACACTCCAAATATTCAATAATGTTTATAGTATGCCTTACATTATCTTTAAGAAACCTGTTTGGGAGGAATCCTGCTTGATCTTTGTGAATTAGATTTACTAAACACTTTTTAAGTCTGTTTGCCATTACCTCTGCAAAAATTTTGTAGTCATTATTTAATAATGATATAGGCCTATAATTTTTGATGTTTAATTTATCTGTGTCCGGTTTGGGAATCATCGTGATATGGGCCTCTTTCCATGACTCTGGTATCTTTCCTCCCCCTAATATTTTATTCATAGTATCACATAGCACTGGCGTTAGTTGATCTTCTAATACTTTATAGTATTTTGCAGACAGTCCATCCGGTCCCGGGGCCTTCCCTAATTTCATTTTTCTTATCGCATTCTGGATCTCTTCTATTTTTATAGGTTTGTTTAATTGTAGTCTTTCTTCCTCTGTAATAATTTTCCCACTGCAGTCTTCTAGATATTTTTCTATTTGTTTTGAATCTTCATCTTCTTTTTTGTACAATTTCTCATAGAATTTGAGGAAATTTTCCTTTATTTCCTTTGGATCTTCTATCAATTGCTCCCCTATTTTTATCTTATTTATCACATTTTGTTTTTGCCTTCTTCGCAATTGCCAAGCTAGTAATTTACCTGTTTTATTAGCTGATTCGAAATATTTTTGCTTCATTAACTTAATTTTCCATTCGATTTCTTGGTTTGTCAGCATTGAGTATTGTGTTTGTAATATTTTTATTATTTGTATGTTTTGTTCATCTTTTGGGTTTATTGTTAGTTTTTTCTCACATTCTCTTAGTTGATTGAGAATTTCTTCTTTCTTTTGTTCCCTTATTTTCCTCTTGTAACTATTTTGCTGGATAAAGAAACCTCTTAAGACTGCCTTGCTAGCATCCCAGACTACCTCTATACTTGATTCTGTATTAAGGTTCAAATCAAAATATTCTTTTAAAGTGGCTTTAGCCTTTTCAATAATTTCCTCACTCTCCAATAAATATTCATTCATTCTCCATCTGAACCCCCCCTGTGATACACCTTTTACTTCCAACATTATCGAATTATGATCAGAGAGGGTTCTCGGTTGGATTTCACATTTTGAGGTTCTTAAGGTGAGTTCTCTTGAGATCCAGATTTGATCAATTCTACCCCAGCTTTTGTGCACTTCTGAAAAAAAGGTATATTGCTTCTCTATTGGGTGTTTGTGTCTCCAAATGTCTATTAAGTCTAAATTTTCTTCTAAGTTATTAAATGATCTTGGCAGCTTCCCTTGATTACGCTTTTTCTTTTCTGTTTGTCTGTCAATTTCTGGTACCGGTACTCCGTTGAAGTCTCCCAATAATATCGTCTTGTTATCCTCTAACTCTAATAATACTTGCTCCAATTTCTTAAAGAATTCCAATTTATCCGAATTCGGTGCATATATGTTTATCACATTAAGTTTTTCACCCTGGAAATTAATTTGCACCCCTAATATCCTTCCTTCATCGTCTTTGTATATCAGTTTAGGTTCCCATTTTTCGTTAACATATGTTACTACTCCTCTTTTTTTTCTGCAATGGAGTTTATGAATTCAACTCCCAATTTTTTATTTATCAAGATATGTTTATGCTTTTTGGTCACATGTGTCTCCTGCATACAGATTAAATCAAGGTTCTTTCTTTTCAAAACATTCACTATTTTATTCCTCTTGGTTTTCTCATTCACACCGTTCACATTCCATGACAGAATTTTCAGATTCATTGTTATTTTTACCTGCCGATATCCAAATACTTAACTTATATCCGAGTGGTTTTGTTTTCTATTCCCTCTTCCTCTTTTTCCACTTCCTCTTCCTCTACTCCTTCTTCCCCTCCTCCTCCTCTCCTCCTCCTTCCCCTCCCCTTTCCTCCTGTTCTCCCCCCTTCTCTCTTCTTCTACTTCTCTCTTGTAGATCACCATTTCTCCCTCCAAATCTCTCCTCCACTTTCCCAAGGTCTTTTTCATATCTGCGTAGAAATTTATCCACTTCCTGGCTTTCAGTAATCTTAAATCTTTTATCTTTATAGAAAAAGGAAATCCCTTCAGGGAATTCCCATCTGTGTTGTATCCCGTTCTTTTTTAGAACGCTTGTTAGCTGTTTGTACCCCTCTCTTTTGCGTAGGAGTCTGGTTGGTATTTCTTTAAAGATAATAATTGGTCTGCCTTCAATTATTAGTTTCTTTTGGTAGCTTTCTCTTAGGATTAAATTTCTCATCTCTATCGAATTAAATATAACTAAACAGTCTCCCAGTGTTTTTTTAGATTTTATTTGTTTAGACCTTATTTTTATTCTGAAAGCATTTTCTATCGTATATGCAATCTCTTCTTCCTTCAATTCTAACCACTTCGCTAATTCTTTAATCAGTTTCTCTTTAATATTCTCATTAGATTCTTCTCCTACTCCTCTAAACTTTAAATTTAGCTGTTTTTGTTTCATTTCCATCATCGCTAAATTGTCCAAAACTTGGTCTTGATTCCTGTTCAGTTCTCGAAGTTCCTCTTTTATCCTATCTATCTCCTTCCTTTGTTCCTTTATCTCTTTCTGTGCTTTTTTATTCGATTCTTCTAAAATCTTTGATCGAACCGTTAAGTCTTTTACTTTACTTGACAGTTCCCCTACTGCATCTTCTATCTTCTTATCAATCAACTCATGTATCTCTCCTAGCTTTTTCTCCATGTGAGTTTCATTCTGTTTAAATTCCTCCTTTATTTTTAACCAAAGAATGTCTAAATCTTTAATTTCTTCTTGTCGAGATGTTTTCCTGTCTGATGGGGTCCCTCCTATCTTTTTTCCATTTTTCCCGGACATTTTCTCCGTTTCCACTCTTTTTCCTTCCCCTCCCCTCTTCAAAGTATATATGTAAATATATATATACTATGAATTTCTTGTAATGTTTATTCTCTCCCCTAGAGGGCGCACAGTCTTAACAAGTTTTAGTTAGTATCAAGAAAAAATAATTACAACAACGTTCCCTTAAGCAATCTAATTCCAATTTTTACCAATTGCAATCAGGCAGAGAAAAATGGGGTAGTTCTTTAAACTTAGCCAATCAAGTTTTCCCCTGACCCTTTAATTTTCTCCTAATGCATCAAAATATTATTTATAATTTATATTTCTGGATTTTCCAAATCGAGATCTGTAATTCCAAGTATTCTCAAATCCTGTGTCTATTCAATTCATTTACCGTCCATATATTTCGTACCCTCTAAATGTGGATAAGTTCGAACTAAACTCCTAATCAAACAGTTTTGTCTGAGACTTATCAACTATGTAAGGATAAAGGCCCTCTAATAAGGCCCTTAAAGAAATATTAACCTTAAAGGGGACCTTTATGATAGGTGTACAAAGACAGAAGAAACGAAAGTTTAGCCTGTAACCAACTTTTGTTTTAAATGGGAGCAGTTTGTTCTTTCCTTTGTTCGGTCTTCAGCCACTTGGTTGGCTTAATCCAAATCAAAGGAGGGTAAGCAGTATTTGGGAAGCTGTCTCTATAGAGTCCCTTCTATATCAAAAGAAAAAAGGATAAAATAAAAAAAAGAGAAAAAGGAAAAAAAGAAAAAAGGCGGTCGAGGGTTCCAGCACTCCAAAGCAATCCTAAAACCTGCCGTGAAGGAAAGTGGGTTCTAAGTTCAAGGCTTTACATCCACTTGCTGGGTTATTCCAACATAGAACTGTGATTGGGAACAGATCCAGGAGACCAACAGTCCATTAAGTAGAAAGGGGGGGTGTGCCTTTTAGCTCACCCCTCTTTATCTCAGTTCACAAGTAATTCAAATCCAGGGAAGGAATTCCAAGTCTTTAAATATTCGAAATGTTCCAAAAATTAATCAGGAAAAAACAAACCAAAAAAAAGTAAAGAAAGTAAGTGTCCTACTGGGGATATATATATAAGACCCTATAAGCTCAGTTCGTATGAAATCCCCAACCATTCAACAAGAGGTGGTAAGGGGGAAATCCAAAAAACCAAGTTCTTTTAAGAGGGGGGAAGGTAAAGTCCAGAGTTAAAGGTTTGAGGGGGGAAAAACAAAAAAAGGGAATATTTACTTGCCCGGAGTATAATATAAGAAATCCAAAGTTTGAGGCAGACAAAGTAATAAATGGAGCGCCTTAGTCTCTTTAAAGCCTTTGAGTTTATTCCGTCTTTTCCTCCTCTCCCTTCTCCTTTAAAGTTCCGCCTTAAAGTTTAAGTCTTCAACATGTTCTTTTTCTTTATCACCACTCTGTTTAGTTCTTCCCTTTATTCTTTCGTACTTTCCCCAAAAGAAATACAAAGTCTCTAAGTGTCTTTTCTTTCTGCTACTTTCATTTTATTTTGTTTCCTTTGCCTCGCTTAGTTGCTGCTGAGGACTTTCACTTTTCTGGTTCTACAGTGGGTGCCTGGTCATTTCCTTTTTTCACTCTTATGACTTTATATCCTGCGCCATTTTGACTCCGAAAAAGCAGGTCGGGCTCCTCATTTAAATTCTTTTACATTCCGAGCTCACTTAGTGCATAGTCCATCTTTTTAGCCCAAGATTGTTCCCAAAACACTAAGGTTCCGCTCTTAAAGTTACGGAGGTTTGTCGCCTTTCCAGTGAGAGCTAGAGGCATTGCCACACGGGGTCCGCAGAGCTTACCATTCGTGTTTCTCAGTCCCGTCGTTCCCGAGTCTCTCAGAAAAAAACCCGAAAAAACTACGGAGCTACTCCAACGCTGCTGGTTAGCTTTTCCCTCAGGGGTACCCCTCCTGAGATTTTTGGGGGTCGCAGTGCCTTTGCGTTGCCCCCAAGCCCCCGTATGGCTCGGAAAAGCCCTTCAGCGGCTTTTCCGCGCTCCCTGCTGCTTGCGATCCAAACCGGAAGTCTGGGACATCGAACAGCTGCAATTCTTACTTTTTTTTGGACTTTATGGGTAAATGTCCACAAGAGTATTGTTCTCTATGCATAAATGCAAGTGCCTAACATAAAAAGCAGAGACATCATCTGGCCAACAAAGGTCCGTATAGTTAAAGCTATGGTTTTCCCAGTAGCGATGCATGGAAGTGAGAGCTGGACCATAAAGAAGGCTGATCGCCAAAGAATTGATGCTTTTGAATTATGGTGCTGGAGGAGACTCTTGAGAGTCCCATGGACTGCAAGAAGATCAAACCTATCCATTCTGAAGGAAATCAGCCCTGAGTGCTCACTGGAAGGACAGATCCTGAAGCTGAGGCTCCAATACTTTGGCCACCTCATGAGAAGAGAAGACTCCCTGGAAAAGACCCTGATGTTGGGAAAGATGGAGGGCACAAGGAGAAGGGGACGACAGAGGATGGTTGGACAGTGTTCTCGAAGCTACCAGCATGAGTTTGACCAAACTGCGGGAGGCAGTGGAAGACAGGAGTGCCTGGTGTGCTCTGGTCCATGGGGTCACGAAGAGTCGGACACGACTAAACGACTAAACAACAGCAACAAACAACATTGTGTAGCCAACATAGGTGCACTAAGGTCACATGAGACTGTAGAGTGCTTGGTGGGTGCTGTTGAACATAATGGAGTCAAAGGACCATTTGGACCAACTAGATGCTCGTAGCAAGCCTGCATACTACCACCTGAGTACAGCCACACTCTCCCCACTTGTGGTTCCAAGCAACTGGTATTCAGAGGCAGGCTCCCTCTGAAAGTGGAGGCAGAACAGAGACATCTTCCATGTGCAAAATCCCATGCAAGTCACATGACCCATGCGAGATCACAGACCCAAAACAGCACTTGGGGGGGGGCGAGATTTTGGCCTGAAATCCCGTGAGAGCAAGGTGCCCACAAATGGCTGTCTTGGGGGGGGAATGGGATGTCCCAGTTTTTCTGGGGCAGTTGACATGTATGCAGGTGTCAAAGGCTAGGATCAAGAACACAAACACACTAAAAGGCTGCAATCCTCGCCTCATTTACCTGGGAGCAAGCACTGTTGTATTCAAGAGGACTTACCGCTTCTGAGCAGACCTGGTTAGAAATCTTTTTTATTCTCAACCATCTCTAAGAATGTTCAGGGTGGGGAAACAGATCTATGTAGATGAACATCATTTTGCATTGGGAAAATGTCCCGGTGTAGATATTTTCGCCAGCCCTAGCATTTTCTTTCTGCATAGGCAAACTGCTATAAAAGCAAATTGCAGCCTGTGTTGAGTATCTGCCAGTGTGTGCTCCGGGTTGCATTTTAATCCACAGAATATTTCTAAGTGCACCTTGTTCATTTTTGTGTGGTTACGAGCTTTCTAATGACAACTATTACAGGGCCAAACTGCACAGCAGGAAGCATGAAACTCAAGAAAATTATGGATCATTTGAAGTTACCGAGGCAGGCTTGAGGGAGGGAAGGAAAATTAATCCAATATTCCTTGCTATGTGAAAGAAAGAAAAAATGCTAGCAAACAAAATATTTTGGTAATTTGGTAAAGCTAAAAGATTAGTACTCCAAAAGCCATTCCCCCCCCAAAGCAAAAGCAATGCTGAAGCCGAGTTCTTGAGCGCAAATATGTGCAGGATAAATGGAATCTTTCTCATATTTTGCCCACTCTGAAAATACACTTGCAAACTGTCAAAATAACACATTTGCTGTGAAATATTTTCCAGAAAATATTGCCGGAGGTCCTTTTCCTTGCTGGTTTGTGCATCAGATTGTAATAAAACAAGTACTCTGATGTCCCATGTATATGCTAAGCAGCTGCAAAATATCTGGTGCCTGTTAACTATTCACACTCAAAGCTCTCTTACTTCTTCTTCCTGCTCCTTGTTGCTCTCTGCGGATTGGTATGCTTAGCACTGTGAACTCACCACTGAAGTTGTTTGGATGGGATTTTTACATTCAAACTGAAGATACTTGTTGCTGCTGGTTTTTCTCCCCATCTTCAGAAAGCACCAGTGATGGACACTTCTGCACACTGACATCAATCTCGCTTGGATCATTTGATTACTGTGGTTGGCTGCTTGGTCACTGGGTGCCTCCTTCTATTCCTTTCCTCAGTATAATTTGTAGGGGGAAAGAATAGATGAGGATGCAGGTTCTCCAAGAGCAGACAAATAGTACCTTATCATACCTCATTTCCCAAGTGTGATTTTGCTAAGGGAGATCAAATCTCTCTTTACCAACTCATTGATATCAGTGATCTCAAACCAAGCCTAAATTCAAATGTTTATTTGGACTACTGAAATGCGCTCTGTGTTGGGCTTGGACTACTGCAATGCACTCTACATGGGACTACCTTTGAAGGTGACTTGGAAACTACAACTAATCCAGAATGCAGCAGCTAGATTGATGACTGGGAGTGCCACCGGGAGCATGTAACACAGGTCCTGAAAGACCTACACTGGCTCCCATCTCTTTTGGTTAGATGTGTTTCTCGAGTCAATGCTATATAGTTTGTTTGGGCAATCTTTTGGGTGCCATGAGACAGAACAGAGCACAATGTGGAGAGCTGCAAAGGTTTTCTAAAATGTTTCTGTGCTTGAAACAACAACAAAGCTGCAGGCATCAAGGCTACCAAGAAAGGTTCGAAACTGAGCACAGATTTGATTCTGGGATTCTGATGAAGAAGTCTAATCCTGTAGCCGCCATCCATTGATGGCGCTTTTAGTACAACTGACAAGGGTGATTAAAAATTCAGTATTCCAACTAGTACAGAACTGTGTATCTATTAAAAGAGTTTGTTGCCTTAGAAGTCTTTTAAAAGCTGTTGACATCACTATTTAGATTTACAATGAGCAGACTGTGAGCATATGTAGGGCTGGATTAATCAAAGGGAGAGCACAAGTGAATGCTTTTTGATGTTAATAAACAACTGAAGTTCTTATTTGTTATATGCTGGGCACACAATACTTTTCAAGTTTAAATATCTATTTCCAGAGGGAATTATCAGTGCAAGTGTTGGGTTTTTATAAAGTGGGAAATATTGGTAATTATCAACCAAAATCATTCCCGCAGAGAATTTTGAAAACTGAGGCTTTGCGTTTATCAAAGTTTCATTAGTAATATGCAGATTCAGATTCACCCTCCTCCTGCAAGTCATTATAAGACAGTAGCAAAGCAATGTGCTCCCTTTAAAATTTCGGTGAGAAATATAGTGCAAATGTAAGGTCTTGCACCATCATGGAGAGTGAATATTAGTTGCCGTAATGCTGCAAAATTAATGTATTGATTGAAAAGCCCATCTCAAGTGAGGAGACTATTGTGGTGAATACGTCAGGCCTTTTGACAGATGAGGGAAACAGCATGACCAGTTCTGTGTGGTGTTTCTCATCCATCGTATCACATATAGATATGTGGCCATTTAGTGTGTGATTTGAGTGCACAATCTTCTAAAAGACTTCTATTGATCCAAAATGAAGCAGCCAGATCTCTGGCTGAAGTTCTATTTAGATTTCTTATAGTCCTCATTTTTAAAACAGCTGCACAGGTTGCCAGTTTGTTTCTGGGGCCAGTTCAAGTTGCTCACATTTAGCGCTTAAAGCCCTAAATGGCTTAGGTCTCAAATATCTGAAAGACTGTTTCCTTCTCTACAGACCCACTTGAGTACTAAGATCAGCCAAGGGAGCCCTCTTGTTTGTACCTCCACCCTCAGAAGCTCAGTGGTGGTGGTGGTCTTGGAGAGGACATCCTCTGAAAGCCATAAGTTGTAGAACTGGCCCCCATCCTGAGAGGTATTTCTGGCATCTTCAGTGTTTAGTTTCTGGCAAATGCTGAAGATGCAAGTCCTTATCCTGTCTTTTGACACTTGAGATGCATACCCTCCAACATTTCTCCAATGAAAATAGGGACGTCCTATTCCATGCCCTCCAACATTTCTCCGATGAAAATAGGAACATCCTATTCCATGCCCTCCAACATTTCTCCGATGAAAATGTTGTCGTTTAGTTGTGTCCGACTCTTCGTGACCCCATGGACCAAAGCACACCAGGCACTCCTGTCTTCCACTGCCTCCTGCAGTTTGGTCAAACTCATGCTGGTAGCTTCAATAACACTGTCCAACCATCTCGTCCTCTGTCGTCCCCTTCTCCTTGTGCCCTCAATCTTTCCCAACATCAGGGTCTTTTCCGATGATAATAGGGACATCCTAAGGAAATGTGGGACATTCCGGGATCAAATCAGAAACCAGGACAGTTTTTATAAATCCGGGACTGTCCCTGGAAAATAGGGACATGTGGAGGGTCTGAAGATGTATATTGTTTAGGTCCCATCTTATTTTTGTGATTGTGTTAAGGGTGAAGGGCAGATAATTAATAATATCAATGACTCCTTCCTCAACCTGGTGCCTTCCAGATGTTTTGGATTGCAACTTCCATGATGGCCAATGGGCAGGGATAATGGGAATTATAGCCCGCAACATCTGCAGGATAAGAGGTTTAGGGAGGCTATGATTGCCCCAATCTAGAAATCATGGTGATTCTTCCAAATGCCACCCCCATAAATTATATGGGGCCCAGTTATTCAAGGGATAGCTGCTAGCACAACTACACCAGGTATCTTGTCCCATGACTAATTCAAGGGCATGAATCACCTTTTAAGCTGCTAGCTCAGCTGAACATCTCATTGGCGGAGATAAGCTTATTACTTTCCCCACACTGAACATTCCCCAACACCAGTGACTCAGAATCTTGCAACTGTGTGCATTGAACAAGTCCAGCCTTTCTTTCCCCCATTCTCTCTGAGAAATCTTGCTTTCTAACACGGAAGAGTTTTCTTTTTCATTCCTTTTGGCTTGAAATCCACTGTAATTAATTTTCCCTCTCCATCCCAACTCATTTATATCAATAATTTCTTCTGACAGGGTTTAAGAGTTCTCCCGCAATGTCTGACAAAGACAACACACAGTTTGGAAAGTTAATGGTGCTCACCAAGGCAGGAGGCAAATGAGCAATAACAGATTCATTTACAGGTCATTAAACAGGAAACAAGCAGGCAGAAGGTTTTCCTTGTAGAGAGGGCTATTGAAAAGTTATTAGCAATGCTGAGGTGGTTTATATGTCCCAATGAGATCCAGTGGCAATCCCTCAGAGGACAAAGCGGTTAAGCTCAGAATGGTCCAGATATTTTCAACCCTAGGCCAAGTATAATTAGAAACAAAATGGATACTTTGCTGATTTAGAGCCCATGCAGGCCTATCAATTTTTGCCCATATGGCTTTAAAAGCTTTATGGAGCAATGCAACCATAGCATCTGACAGCCTCTAATATTCTTGACTTGCTTTCAGCTCTGGAGAGAAACTTGAACCTACTCTAAAGGAAAATGAGGGGGAAGATGGCTTCTTTTCCAAGCTTTTCCCCCAACAACTGACTCACACTGTGCTGGAGTTGTTTCTGCTTTGGACTAAAGGCTTATTCACACTTAATTCTTTTGCCCAGCTCTTTCTAGGCACAACTTAAAAGCTCTGTATCCAAGAATTCTTCCACCACCACACCCACAAAACACTGCCACAAAACCAACACTCTCTTTAATTCTCAATTCAGGTTTGAAGCAGATTGCTGTTTTCCGATGGAGCTTTAATGGGGAAAACTCCAGAGCAAAAAAGGGGGCACTCGGACACGGAGCTTTAAAGCATGGAAAGAGTGGAGGAAAGGAAAGTGTGGATTAGGCCTAAGACCAGGGACATTAGGGTTTGAATCCCCACTCAGCCACAAAGCTCGCTGGGTGACCTTGGGTCACTTACACACTTTCAGTCGAACCTACCTCACAGTGTTGTTGTGCAGATAAAATGGGGAGTAGGAGAGCTAGGTATGCCATTTTGAGCTCCTTGGAGGAAAGGCGGGTTATAGATGTAATGAAATAAATAATAAATTTGAAGTTATCAAAAATGAAAGGAGGAATTATATGAAATAGGCAAGGGCCATGAAAAGATTCTCCTAATTACAGACACACACAACCCAATTATCCAGGGACAGTCCCGGATTTACAGAAGCCATCCCAGTTTCTGATTTGATCCTGGAATATCCCTCTTTTTCTTAGGATGCCGCTGTTTCCATCAGAGAAATGTTGGAGGGTATGGAGTTATCCGGCCGGCAAGCCATCTAAAGGCAGCCCTGTATAGGGTTTTGGGTTTTTTTAAAAAAAAAAGTTTAATGTTTTATTATATTTTTATATATGTTGGAAGCTGTCCAGAGTGACTGGGGCAACCCAGTCAGATGGGTGGGGTATAAATTGTAAAATTATTATTATGGAATAAAGGTAAAGGTAAAGGGACCCCTGACCATTAGGTCCAGTCGTGGCCGACTCTGAAGTTGCAGCGCTCAGCTCGCTTTATTGGCCAAAGGAGCCGGCGTACAGCTTCCGGGTCATGTGGCCAGCATGACTAAGCCGCTTCTGACAAACCAGAGCAGTGCACGGAAATGCTGTTTACCTTCCCGCCAGAGCGGTATCTATTTATCTACTTGCACTTTTGACGTGCTTTCGAACTGCTAGGTTGGCAGGAGCAGGGACCAAGCAACAGAAGCTCACCCCGTCGCGGGGATTCGAACTGCCGACCTTCTGATCGGCAATCCCTAGGCTCTGTGGTTTAACCCACAGTGCCACCCGCATCCCTTGTTATGGAATAGGATATCCCTATTTTCATTGGAGAAATGTTGGAGGGTATGTAATGAAGAATACCCACTTTTTAACAAACATGAGTGGTTCCATTTTTCAATCAGTTAGTTTGGCCTTGTTCAAAAGAGGAGTATTGAATTCCTGTCTGGGGCTGTCACTGTTCCCACCCCACAAACACCAGTCATAGAGAGAGCAATATTGCTTGAACATTTGACTTCTCCTTCTGAAAACCACTACAGGCAAAAGTCTACTGAGAGTCTCCTGATTCTGCTGCAGCTTCTGGTTTCCTATGCCTGTCCTCTCCAAGCAAAGGAGCAGTGACAGAAGCAAGGAAATGAAACAGCAGCCTCTCCACTCACCTTGCTCTCTCCTTCTGGGCGGTGGTGCAGACCAGGCCCAGGAGGAGCAGGCAAGCAAATGAGCAGCAGCAGCAGTGAAGAGGAGCTGGGGCTTGTTGCTTAAGTGTCCGACCCTCCCAGAAAGAAAGAAAAAACTTGACACCGATGCTGCCTCAAATGTTACGGAACTGGCAGCCTTAAATCTCCCTGCATATAAATATATTAACATATGAAAATCCACACAGTTAATGGTTTATTCCCTGGGGGGGAAAGAGGCCAGCCTGTTTGTCTCAAACAATTAATCCCTAAAAGGTTTAGCTTCTACCTTGCAAGCCAGGAGAATTATTATTGCGCCTTTTCAGCTGCACATTTTCGGGAGAATGGATTTACTTATTATTTTTGATGCCCAGGTGTCAGTTTGTGTTAATATGACTTTCTATAGCAAGCATATTCTCCTCTCCGCAGTGATGCCACCTGTATTTTAACGTGACATCTGAGTCCTTAGCTGCTGCTAAAGTTAGCTGAATTAAATCTCTTCAAATACAAATTGCAAGCTACTCTGCATGCACATCACTGACATTCAGGCAGGCTTTCATTCATGAGAGAATATTGACTTTAAAGGTTTGGGTTTCATTTAAAGAAACGATATCTCTCCTATAAACTAGGGCCCCCTTTCCTCAGCAAATATTAAATATTTTAGTATTTTGAAACTGAGATTATCATAATATCAAATGGATAAAGTCTTGTTTGCTTTTCCAACATTGGCTTTTGCCACAGGTTTGCGGAGAAATGTTTGATGTATGCACTATGTCAGGAAAGTGGTCATTGTCAATGAAGCATGGCTTTGACTAATTTGCAGCACAATCTCAGATATTTTGACTCATAAGTAAGAGTCATTTAGTTCAATAGTGACCTCTCCCAGGTACGGATGGGTGAGGGTTTTGTTTGGTCTGCATTTTAAAGCAAACCAAATTAATCCACATTTTGCGGATTTATACATGGATCCAGACAAAGTTATCAATCAGATTTTACATTTCTCTAAATTTAGCAATGTTGTTTCGTTTTTGTTTCAAAGATACCAAAAAACCCCCACAAAAAACATATACAGTATATAATCTCCGTGAGTGTGTATTGTAGGGGAAAGTGCATATAAAAATACAATCTGAATGCAAATACTGTGTACATTTTTTAAATCCACACAAATAGGAAAAGAACTGAAAAATGAATGCAAGACTAACATGCATTTGCTTCTTCAGAAAGGAGTAAAGGCCATCATTTGCTACCCAGCTGCTACACAAAAATGAAAATTACAATGTATTCAGTCCCTAGATACAATATCAACCAGAGTATTAACCAATGCTCCATGTGTGCTAGGTTATGTTTACAACTGATTTTTCCACAGTGAGACCCAGTGAAGTGAAATCATAAATCAGCCAGCTGAGCATAATTCTGCATTATCTCACAGTATGGGCAAAAACTGTATTGCCATATGAAGAAAGAACCTTGTGATATGAGGCACTGGGGAGGGGAAAACACAGAGCCAAAACTGGGTATTGCGAGGGTGGAGCAGACCCACATATGGGTCAGGTCACCACTGAATCCATATTCTGTATAGCGGACAGTAGTAGGGATTGAAAACCTTACTCTTACTACACTGTTCCTCTCAGAGCTACAAGTGAGAATGCCAAGATCTCAAGTAACACCAACACTGGTAGAAAAATAAGTGAGGGAAGTAGCTTCAGAAAGGAAACCAAAGAAGGAGGAGGAGCTTCAACTGCCCCTTCCTACCTGTGCATGTTGTGTTTATATGCTCCACTCAGTCCACTTCCTATGAATCCATCATGGCCTGAGCTGAGTTGTTTTATAGACTCATAGAATTGTAGAGTTGGAAAAGACCACAAGGGTCTTGAACCCATGAGACCATGAGAGTCTCATTGTCTGCCTATTGAGCTATCACAGCAGTTGATCAGGTCTTCTCCAATAGCACCATTCTATCACACTCTACTGGTGACAAAAGTGACTGATTCGGATCCAAAGGCACCAGTCAACTTTAGAATTCACTGGCGTTTGAAGCTGAATTTTGCAAGTCTCGTTTGCTTGTATTCATTTCAAGTGGTGCTGCTGATGGATTTCCTTACATGGCAAAAGCTAAACTACATTATTTCATTAATTACTTCCTACAATGAAACTCTGCTCACAAGGATAAATCATTCCTGCTACGACCTAAAACATGCAAGCAAAGAATTGGCCCTTGAACAAGCCATCAAATTCAATAGAAGTACAGAAGAATTTCCAGTGTATGTAATGTCAATTCAAGTGGTTTTTAAAATATATTTTAAATACATGTTTCTGAGTTGTATTATCCTTCTCTTTGCTGTCAGCAGAAGAGCAATCCCCGTATTGATCTAAAATTTCAATTGATTTTTGGGATAAACGGCCTTTTGTTATTATTGTTTAAAACTATCAACCAAAAGGCAGGGAGACGGAGGTTATGCATATCCTTAGGGCGATCTTCTGAAAAGTCAAAGCAAACTGCAGAGGAGATATCTAAATATATTTTTTATTTTTGCTGTGCTGTGGGCAAAATAGTACAAGCTGACTTTCAACAGATCAATGCAAGGCAAAATAAAATGAACAAGTTGTCTGACATGACAAAACCGAGCTTGAGCACCAGGCCTTCAGGACCAGAGAGCTGGCAAAGCTAATAACAGAATTTAATCTGCCATGGCCAATTTGTTGTGGCACTACAGAGATGGCCCTTTTTAAAAAAGAGAAAGCGAGGGAGACTGCTTAAACCATTTTTAGAAGAAATGCTCCATACCACTTTTGAGTCCCTAATACTGTTACTCCTGCAGCTGCTCCATTCTCTGTTTACCAAATGCACTCCTAGTCAAGGACTTACCTAAACTATATACGTGGTTTTTAAGTTACAGCCATAATAGGAAAGGAGATCTCAGAAATTAATATTCTACAGCCTTTTGCATGTGTCTGTGGGAAGGGCGGGCATTGTTTTGCTGTTTCGTTTTACTTGTTTACTTTTTTTTATCCTGTGAACTGCCCTGACATCTAAGGATGAAGCTCGGTATATAAACCTAATGAATAAATAAAAATAAATGCCAACCTATAGTGTTTATTATTATTTCAGCAATTTATATACCATTTAATTACTATAATCTCTAAGCAATGTACCTCGGGTTAAGAACTTAATTCGTTCTGGAGGTCCGTTCTTAATGTGAAACTGTTCTTAACCTGAGGTACCACTTTAGCTAATGGGGCCTCCTGCTGCCACTGTGCGATTTCTGTTCTCATCCTGAAGCAAAGTTCTTAACCCGAGGTACTATTTCTGGGTTAGCGGAGTCTGTAACCTGAAGCGTCTGTAACCTGGGGTGTCTGTAACCCGAGGTACCACTGTATGTGGTTTGCAACTGGCAAAAGATATTGAAGGAAGTGGCAGTTAACGAAACACTGTCGGCGAGACTAATTTAAAATGTTCATTGGTGACAGACCTCCGGTGCCCAAACATTGGGATGTGGATGAAGATGAGACACTCATATACTTCCACTTCATTTTCTAAACAAGAAGTGCTGTAATCACGGAATGGAAAGACAATTGGCAAACTTAATCTCAATCTCTCTCCCTCTCTCTCTCTCTCTCTCTCTCTCTCTCTCTCTCTCACACACACACACACACACACACACAGATCCCTCATTACTCTCAGTTCTTCCAAATTGAATGTGAGAGGCAAGCTCTTTGAAACTAATTCAGATGCTTGCCTATTGCTAATCCATCTTCCCGTAACTGAAGTCAAAGTTAGTTAATGGGCTGGCACGTTTCTAAGAGACAGCGGGCATGTTTTCTAGACACCTTTTTGTAGTGAATTTTGTCCACTGTCCCCCTAGAAGGTCAAAAACCATTTTGGGATTCAGGAACGGTGTCCTCAGATATAGTTAGGAGACAGTTTGCTAAGATCCTTGCAAGAATTTTGCTGGCTGCAGCTAATAAAGAGATGTATTGATAATTTCCGCAACCCGTTCTATCCCCTTTTTAAAGAAAGATTGATAATTTTGGCATCCCTAAAGTCTGCTGGGATCTCTTCTCTCTCCCAGATTTTTTCAATGAGCTTGTGAAGTTGTGTAAATTCAATTCTGCCCAGTTTGAAGACTTCGGCAGGTATCCCATCACGTCCGCTGACTTTGCTGTTTTTCATTTGGTTAAGAGCTGTGCACAACTCTCCCAGATTTGGAGATACTGCAAGCTCATCTCTAATTTGTTTTTGCAGGATTTGTGAGAGGACCTCGGCAGCTACGGGGGAGTTTCTGTTAAGGAGATGCTGGCAATGTTCTTTCCAGTGCAATGCAATAAATTCTAATAAAATAGAATAATAATTCTAATTGACTCATTAATCTGGGAGGTGTAGATCAGGTCACTATATATTTGAAACTGCAATGACTTCATCCCTCCAGAATCCTGAACTTCCACACCAATTCCTAAGGAAGCCTGCTAACCTTCTGCAAAGTTTATGAGGCAGCCAATTCTCTGCCAACAGCAGCTGCCATGCACAAATTCAATCTCCACTGAGTCTCTTCCACCACAGTGATGCCGCACCCAGTGATTTGTGGGGAAGTCTTCCCAAATGGACTGTTAAAGGCATAAAGAAGCACGCAAAGGTAAGGTGCCAAGTCAGAGGGTCAGGATAGAGAAATACCAGGCTTTCATAGCATCAGCAAGCAGAGTCACACTTCTAAATGTCATGCTGTCTCTTCTGTCATCCCGTATACAGTATTTTCCTGTCACTTGAGAGCTGAAGAAGTCAATACTGTTTTTGAAGGCATGCATGCCGACTCAGAAGTGAGTTTTATTATATTCAGTGGAACTGACTTCCAGGTAAATATTCATAGGACACATCTGTATTTAATGGCTGGTGACTTTATAGTCCTGTGCAAAGCAAATAAGCAGTAAGGACAATTCACTGAAAATGGGGTAGCGGGTTGATTTCTCACAAAAAATGGGGGGGGGGTTAAGAAGAAGAGTGCCTGTACATTTTGCCTCTTATCTCAGGGTCTACATATTAGAGCTGTGTATAGATCCCCTGATCCAGTTGGCGGGGCCTGATCTAGCACTTTGGAGTGGCTCCAATCTGTCCCAGGACCAATCCATACCCAGCGTGTAAACCAATCTGGAGACTTGCACAGTTATGTGGTCTGGAGAAGGAGACATCTGTCTCTTTTTCTTTCCCATCCACCCTTAATATATGTTTAATCAGGGTTTTGAACTTTAATTAAACACATGGTTGTGGGGGGAGAAGGAGACACATGTTTTAAACCCTGATTAAGCATGCAGTCAGGAGGAGGAGGAAAGAAGGAGCAAACATAGGCTGCTTGCCTCAAGTCTCTGACTTTTGACAGCCTCAGTTTGGCCACAATCCAAACTGGAACAGTCTGGAACTGCTTCAATCCCATCTAGGCAAATCCCAGTCATCCTGATTTGTCTCAGTTCAGTTCAGGATACAGGATCCAGCTGGCTCCAGTGCACAGCCCTACTTCAAATGCTATAAACTCAGGACTTCCGGGTTGGTGCCACTGTTTAATGGCGGATTCCCTCCGAGCTCCGGAGGGAATCGGCTCCATAGCGTCTGGGTCTGGCCGCTGCGGCGAAGCGGGGACCCTTAAAATCACAGGCGCGGATGCCTGTGAACACAGAGACTCGGCGGGCACCATTTGCGCCCCCCCAATCCGCGACGGAGCCTTTTTAAAGGCTTCGGAACGGAGGCAGGGTAAGGCGTGGTGCTGAGAGTACTCCCTCGTCTACGGAGTGAAGCCGCAAGCCATTGACAGAGAGCGCCAACTTCTTCTAAGAGTGATTGGATCCTAAAACATCAACCCGTGAGTAATACGGAGATTGGAACTTTAAAAAATTTCTTATCTTGGATTTGGAACGAGCGGGAAGGGGCTAAAAAGGAAGTCCACCCCCCCCCCTCTTTGTAAACAACTTAAAGCAAAGGACTGGGCAGCTAAGGTCGAGAGAATCTGTTTCTTGCTTTTTTTTTAAACT
Source organism: Podarcis filfolensis (assembly GCF_964270895.1). NCBI lineage: Eukaryota > Metazoa > Chordata > Lepidosauria > Squamata > Lacertidae > Podarcis > Podarcis filfolensis. The sequence goes on along the minus strand of NC_139604.1, from coordinate 25,430,310 downwards.
AAAGATCCTGACCTCACGGTTTGGACATTATAAGAGGATATTCTGGAGGATAAAAAGAATTTTGGGAGCTGAAACTACACCCCCCCTAGACCCGGGAACGTCCGATGAGAAAGCCTGTTACATGGAAGATTTTGACAGCTGTCAAGTGAGCTGCTAGTCAGCTAGTTGTCAGCTGGAAAAAGAGAACATTGTTTCTGCTGTTTTTGCTGGTTTATTCGGGATAACTTGTTGAAAATAAGGTTGATACAAAATAACTGGACTTTTGGTTTTTGAGCTGAAAGGAAGATCAAGGAATTAAATCCCCCTAGAGGGGTAACAAGGATACTACATTACAAAAATGGCTGGAGTGTCTAAATTCCAAGCAGAATTGGACAGAGCACTGGTTCTCTTGGGAAACTTACAAGATGAGTACGATGCTTTGTCTACAGAGGTAGCGCTATTACACTGGACAGTAAACAACAGCTTGGAGTCTGATAAGGATTTGAAACAGGAAGCCTATTCAACTGAACAAATAAATGAAACCGAAAGCGTAGACACGATGGAGCAATATGTTCTTTTTGAAGAAAACGAAGGAGGAGATGGAGGTTTGCAGGAGTCAAAGGAGAGCTACAATATGAGGCCTGACATGATGACAAAAAAGGACAATAAAAACTGGATGCGGAAAGCCTGGTTTGATTGGGAATTTGGAAAATGGAGAGATCCTCTTTTGAGGAGATCTGAAGACCTGAGGATTATAAATTTGTTGAAGGTGGAAGCTGGAGCTGTGGGGACATTTGGATTTGAAAGAAATTTGAAACAAGAGTTGGAATACCCCATAGGCTTTGCTTTTGCTTTTAAGTATGGAGGACTGGCTAGAAGCAACACCGATTCTGTTGGGCCAGAGCCCCTCCGAGACCTGGGGCTTAACATCAAGGTCTATCAAAGAGACCGGCAGAAAGGAACTGAGAGAGACATAAGGGCCTCGGACCTGAGATCTCCAGGCTAAATAAATAATATAAAGACTGATGGATATTGGTTGGGGACTGGAACCGGGAGAAGGGTGGGTGGAGGTTGGGAATCCAAAGGGTACATAAGGATAATTTGCATTGCTTTGTTTGTTTTATATTTTGTTAGTGGTAAGGAAATTGGGTAAACCGTGGAAGGGAAATTTTGGTCGACCTTAGGAAAAAGGTTCAAGAGTAAATTAATGAGGTATAAGTATTGATGTGTAATTTTAATAAGGTGAAATTGGTTTTTTTTTTCTTTTTTTTTTAACTAAGTGAGAATAAGGCTGTTAAAAAATAAATGGAGGAAATGGAAAAAAGAAGTAAAGTAAAATAACAGTATGTTAGAATAAATGTTTAAGTTAAGGTGAAGAAATAAGTTAAGGACTTGCTGAATTGACAATTTAAATTGGAATACAAGAAGGGGAGGTGTGAGGAGGTCTGAGAAATAAGGTTGAGGAAAATAAGTATCAGAAACTGTATGTGTTTTTTCTATTTTTTTTGTTTAGTTTCGAATATTTTGTTTATTTTTTTTGTTTTTGTTTGTTGTGTGTTTTCTGAAAATACCAATAAATATTTAGTTGAAAAAAAAAAAACAAATGCTATAAACTCTTTAAAAAAAAAAGCAAGTTGGGAATCTGAGGATTACATATCCTCCAACATTTCTCCAATGAAAATAGGGCCTTCCTATTCTGTAATAATACAGGGATGCAGGTGGCGCTGTGGGTTAAACCACTGTGCCATTTGGGCTTGCCAGTTGAAAGGTCAGCAGTTTGAATCCCCGTGACGGGGTGAGCTCCTGTTGTTCGGCCCCATTTCCTGCCCACCTAGCAGTTCAAAAGCACATCAAAGTGCAAGTAGATAAATAGATACCGCTCCAGCGGGAAGGTAAATGGCGTTTCTGTGCACTGCTCTGGTTTCGCCAGAAGCGGCTTAGTCATGCTGGCCACATGACCTGGAAGAACTGTCTGCGGAAGCAGACAAACACCGGCTCCCTCGGCCTTTGAAGCAATCTGGTACTGTACTTGGAAAATAGGGACACTTGGAGGGTCTGGGATTATGGTTCATTTATGGGGGATTGGCAACTGCCTCTACCTACCCCCCCCCCCGGATACCTATGGGCACACCTATATAAGGCCATACTGCCCTCCCATGACCTGTCCAGTTCAGCACAGAAGTCCACACACCCTTTCAGTCAGTGTGGGGTCTGTCAGTCATTCATTGGAGAGAAGAGTAGGAATGTTTTGAGTTCACATCAAAATTGGTCTTGGGGGTCATCTTTTTTCCAGTAGGACTTACTACTGAGTAAACATGGCTAGGATCGCTCTGATAGCCTTGACCTCAGTCTCAAAATGGAGGCTGAAGGTTTGATTGATTAGTCTGTCCTCAGTGCTTCAGGTCTCAGGTTACACCTCCAATTCTGAGACAAAGAATCAGTGGCAACCCCCATTTTCGGAAATATGAAGGCCATCAGTTCTGCAGATCTGTCTCCACAGTGGTATAATCATAAAAAAATATAACTCAGGCAGTGTCTGCAAGGGGATTTAAGGCCACTAAGAAAATTCATAGAAATGCAGGATTTTGCAAATCAAAGCTTTTTGCTTAAGCGGCACAGAGTGTGCCAGGAATAGAAGAAATGTGCCAAAACCTTAATAACAGGGCATGGTGACATTGGACCAGACGTTCTTCCAAAGAGACTGAACCTAGTAAACAAGTTAATCAATCATTTTAATGAGTGAAGATAGGAAAGGAAGTCAACCAAAACAGCTATTTCTTAAGACTAGCAAGAAATAAAATCCAATGAGTGTGTGGTTGCCAGATTCTAGCTTGCTAATAAATACTGTTGATTATTTCTGCATTGTTAAGCCTAAAATATTACAAACCCATGGTTAGTTTTGAAAAGTAGCAATGCTTGATGAGTCCAACATGCATCCACCCTCTGGTGTAAGCAAGCACACAGAATATCAATTTGTACAACCCCATTAATATTTATTGTATGCCACTTTGAACAGTGGACAGTGGAAAAGAATATGTTCTACAGTGTCTGGCACATTCTAATGACATCCTCAATGTCTATCATTCCTAAGGATGCTTAAATATCTGCCCTTAACAAAAGCTGAGGGGGAAACGTTCAGTCGGGCTATCATAAATGCGTTGGGCTGGAATTATTAACTTTGAGATATAAGTGGTCCTGTTATCGGTTGTATTTAAACCATAGAACTTGAGGGAGTAGATTTTATTTACAGCTGACTCAGTGTTTTGTTTTTCAATATCCCTTAATCTAATTTGGATATTGTGATAAATATATTGCTCAGTAGAATTATGCAATAATTCCAAGTCAATACCAATAGATCTAATTTTGCTGTATATGAGTTGGAGCAACCTGGATCTATAGGAGTCCTTAAGTAAATCAGAAAGCAGACTCAAAGGTTGGGAGCAAAAATGGCAATGCAGCCAGTATATTATAGTGCTAGTCCACGCCCAATATTCCATTATGTGTATACAGTGGTACCTCGGGTTACATACGCTTCAGGCTGCATACACTTCAGGTTACACACTCCCAGAAACAGTGCTTCAGGTTAAGAACTTTGCTTCAGGATAAGAACAGAAATCGGGCTCCGGCGGCGCGGCGGCAGCAGGAGGCCCCATTAGCTAAAGTGGTGCTTCAGGTTAAGAACCATTTCAGGTTAAGAACGGACCTCTGGAACAAATTAAGGACTTAACCCGAGGTACCACTGTACCTAATTCTGCACACGTCATCTCATATTTGATTGAATTGGGGAGCCTGAGGATACGTCTCAGGAAACATGAGTATATCTTATCTAAACCACTCTTATATCTTTGTATCCATATTGAGATCCCAAAAAGTAGCAAAGATGACAATGTAACTTGAAAAATCTGAATGGCAGCTGGTATAAATTGGTTATCTTTCTGAAAATAAAAGCGAGCTACTGCTGAGGAGGTACACTTTGCCTGATTTATAGCACTTGGGTGGTGGTTTGACCAACCTGAGTTGCTCTAGAATAAAATTCAGAGATATCTATGCATCTTTACTTGCTGGATTTCTTGTCCTCTTATTTTTCATTTCTCTAGTTTCTGAGAATTAGAGAAGACTAGAATCTTTGTCTTCTCATAATTAATAGAGAGTTTGTCTAATTTCGCAGCAAGAAACTGTGGAGAGTAAAAGACAGTTCAAACCTATCCTCATCAGTGATAATAACGTTGCATCATTTGCATACAGTAAAGGTGGGACCAGGCTTTGGTTGATTTGGGGGGCATGTGACTCTATTTTTTGGCTGTACTCTGGAAGATCTGATAAAAATAAATTAAAGAGAAAACGGAGCAAGAATACATCCTTGTTTTACACCTTTCGTGTTAGAGATATTAGAGGAGAGCTGACCTTTGATATTGAGTTTGATTTGGCAGGATGTTAAAAGATTATAAATTCTGTATTAAGATCAGCAAACATCAATCAATTCCTAACTCTGCAACCTTCTTCCACAATATCACACGATCAGCTTCTTTTTCAAGCATGCGAGGCATCACTCGTATTGTTTTCCCAAAACAAAGTATTTTGGGGGGTTTCTTCCATTGTATTTTTCAGGGTACCACATTCATATTCCCACAAAGGCTGTGAAACTCTTGACAGGTAGAATCAAACATGGGAAGATACTGTACGTTAAGAATGCCATAATTATATATTAAAAGCATCCAAGGTAAGCTTGCATTGGTCTGACATTCATTTTAACTTCGGACATTTCTGGTCTTGTTTTGTAAGAAAGCTATCAGAATCTTGCCCTCCTGGTGGGCATTTCTGAACAACATGGCCCCTTTTATCAGTCACAACCAACTTGAAGGCGAGTGGATTATCGTATTTTTTGCTCTATAAGACGCACCAGACCATAAGACGCACCTCATTTTTGGAGGAGGAAAACAAGGAAAAAAATATTCTGAATCTCAGAAGCCAGAACAACAAGAGGGATCACTGTGCAGCAAAAGCAGCAATCCCTCTTGCTGTTCTGGTTTCTCGGATAGCTGTGCAGCCTGCATTCGCTCCATAAGACGCACACACATTTCCCCTTACTTTTTAGGAGGGAAAAAGTGAGTCTTATAGAGCAAAAAATATGGTACCTAATATTCATTAGCAATCTTTGAAACAATACAGATTTGCAAGGGATTGATTCTTGTGCATTTTCTGCATAAGTTTGGAGAGACATTGAAAGGTGTGATCTGGGTTGTTTTGTTGTTGTTGTTGTTGTTTTAACATGGCAAAGGAAAGGAATGTGGGTTTTTTGGTGGTTTTTTTGGTCTACAATTAGCAGAGCTATGTTGAAGGAGAACTGAAACCAAGTCATTTTCGGTTTAGCTGCTGGTACAAAACAGCACTAAATCAATAGCAGTTGTTTTCAACTACAGACAGATTCCACTATCTGAATACAATACAATACAATAGCAATTGCAGCGTGACTATATACAGGATATTTTGGTAATTTAATGAAGGCAAGTGGTTCCTCGCAAAAGGCAACCTGATCCATAATACCAGCTTCAGATGAAATGACTTGCATCCATGATGTAGGGACATGATCTAACTCAAATAGCAGCAATATTGACTGCCACTGAGAGAGTTTAGCAGATTTTTTTCCAGGAATATGGAACTGCAAGAGAAAAATGGGGGGGGGAGCACAGGTGCAGAAGGTGACCAAGTTTTGAATCATATCCACTGCTATCACGGCGTGGGTTTTTACAAAAACAGAATAGTCAAATTGTGCTGAAGTTTTCCATTAGTTTCAGCGATGTCATGATTTTGTTTTTAAGAGGAATATCTGTCTGCAGCTTTAAACAGAGTTGATGGCTACACCAGTTGTGGTGGATTTGTAATATTCCTCAGCTCCAGAAGCCAAATATTATGATATTGCTTTCCCGAAAGACACTCTAGGGCAAGAGTACAGTTAATCAATTTTTTAAAAATTAATGTGGGTTTTTTTGTGTCACAGTACCCATGATTACTGATTGCTTATTCATTTTGTGTGATGGTAATAAACAGCTAGATACTAACATCTTAATTGTGCCAACTCCTGAGAGATTTCAGTGGGGATATAAAATGTGTTGGTACTATGCCAGAAATGTACTAATTTCTATTACCTTTAAAGGCACTGCTGAATAATCATAGGACACAATTCACAGTAAATTTTAGTGGTTCTTATTTTTTTAATCTGTAAGCTACCTCAAGTCCCATCAGAGAAAAAGGTGTGGAATAAATAAATAAATAAATTACATCTGAAGCGCTTTGAAACCACTTTCAACAGTCATAGCTTCTCTCAGAGAATCCTGGGAGCTGCAGTCTCTTAATTCAAGATACACTACATCCACAGCATTCCCCTGATCCAGCAAGCTTGTAACTCTATCCAAAAAAAAAAAAAGAAAGAAAAGAAATGAAATTCATCTCGCATAACTCCCCTCAGGATTCATTTTAAAGCTCTCCTGGACAGCTACTGTGAGGTGCAACCCATCTCTAGCCAGAAGTCCTTCATCAAGAAAGTGGAGACCATGATCCAAGAAACTACAGTGGTACCTCAGATTACATACGCTTCAGGTTACATAAGCTTCAGGTTACAGACACCGCTAACCCAGAAATAGTGCTTCAGGTTAAGAACTTTGCTTCAGGATGAGAACAGAAATTGTGCAGCGGCGGTGCGGCAGCAGCAGGAGGCCCCATTAGCTAAAGTGGTGCTTCAGGTTAAGAACAGTTTCAGGTTAAGAACGGACCCCCGTAACGAATTAAGTACTTAACCTGAGGTACCACTGTAAACCTTTTCTGACAACGCCACCAATGCAGCCCGTGGTTTACTTCCAGTATTTTCCTCTCTTTTCCTGGGCCATAACCTTCAACAGGAAGGAGGGATGAAAAAACCACCTGTGCCCCAAGGCCCTTCAACTTCCTGCCCTGACTCTCATAGTCCCTTGCTACATGCCAAAGGCTGTGTGTGGCAGTATTGCTTGTACCCACCTGAATCAGAAGGAAAGGGTTGTGGTCATTGGGCTTTATAAGTATTGGCTTTTTCAGTCATATTGTAAATCTTTGCACCTGGAAGACAGCACACCTCCTGGGACTTCCTGTTACCTCTGACCACTGCTACCTCTGAACACCGGTGCCGGGTATAGGGGGCACTAGGGGCTCCAGCTCCCTCAATTTTTTGAATCAGGGAGCCAAGCCCCCCCCCTGCCAATATTGAGGTGGGCAATATCTCCCACCACTGCCGAGAGCCCTCTGTGTGCCCTGGCCCCCATCCGGGAGCCAGGAGCGGTCTGGGATGCGTAAAGGAGAAGATCACCCTCTGCACATCTCATTCCCGCTGGGCGCATGCCACGGGGACAAGTGTGGGGCCACCCTCGGCCTCATTCTCCCCAGGCAGCATCAGGCAGGGAGGAGGAGGCGGCAGGGGTGGAGGAAGGGGGCTGTGGGGGCGGGCCGCCCCAGGTGTCACCACTGAGGGAGGTGACAAAATGGCGGCCGGCACTTATCATGGGGCCTGCAGCACACCCGAGCCACGCATTTCTCCTGGGAGTGACGCGGTGGCTTGGGTACCCACAGGCTCCACGCTGCCCCAAATGGTCCGCCCGCCGCCTCCCCTTCAGCTGTAGGGCAGCTGAGTGGGAGGAGGCAGGCAGACTCCTCGGAGGCCCTGCAGAGCATCCTGCCCCAGCTCGCCCTGCCCCATGGGCAGCTGGCCCCGCCCCATGGCACAGGGCACATGACCACCCCAGGCGCCCAATCGGCTTGCTCCGCCGCTGGGAACACGGCACTAGGCTCTGCGCTCAGCCTCCTTCTCCCTGTGTCATGTGACATCACGTGGGGGACAAGTTGGCGCCTCAGCCTCCAACCCACTGAGTAGGAAGTCGCCTACAACCACCACACATCTGGGGTATGGCAGGAATTGTTCTGCACACTATAGATTCCACAGCCATCTCCATGGGTTTTGGGGTCTGCAACTGCTATCCTTTCTCCTTTGGCCTCAAATCGGTGTCCAAGTTGGAGGCATGGAATCGATTTTGCAGCTCCAGTGACACGGCATGGCTCTTGACAGTCCTGCTTTTGCGGGTTATGTTCCTCCAGGGGTTCATCTCCTGCAATTGACCCCCTCCCCGTCTCTAGGGGGCACCTTGCCTATGTTGCTGTTTCAGGACAATCATTCTGCTCTATCGAGAAATAAGAAATAATAACAATTTTTTATTTATACCCCGCCCTTCCCAGTTCCGAAAACCGGGCTCAGGGTGGCTAACAACAAATTTAAAACACTTAATTGATGCAACAAAAAACAGCATAAAATACAGTCTAAAACGTGAATAACAATAAATTCAGAATTCAAAAATCAATTTAGGGGGGAAATCCATCCAATAAACATTAGATGATCACCAGGGCTAGCTGGCTAAATTAGTCCTATTTGGGCCAGCAAGGAGACCAGGGGAGAGTTAGCTGTGGGATCCCAGAGCGGGTAATCTTCATAAAAAGGGGAGAGGGAGGGAAGGAAGGGGAATAAAAGATCAGGCTAAGTTCAAATTGAAAGCCAGGCGGAATAGCTTAAATCCTGCAGGGCCCTGGTCTCATGGGACAGAGCATTCCACCAGGTCGGAGCCATCACTGAGAAGGCCCTGACCCTGGTGGAGGATAATCTGACTTCCTTAGGGCCCAGGACCTCTAAACTATGATTATTCATGGACCTTAAGGTCCTCTGCGGGGCATACCAGGAGAGACAGTCCCGTAAATGCCTCATCTTGCCCAGTAGCTCAATGTGTGGATAGGTGGGCCTCAAGTTGCTGTACCTTCTCTTCCAGCAAGGCAGCCAGCTTACACTGGCTGCAGGTTTAGTTTTGCACATTCTCAGGCAGGAAGACAAACATGGCACAGGTGTTGCAGGTCACCGCAACAGCTCCCTTGCCACCCATGTCTCTTGGGCCTACATACACCGTGAGGCAGCACTCTGGGCCTCCCCCTCCAAACACCCTCGGAAAAGCCCCTGTTTACAAGCCCTGGTAGAAGCCCAGAGGCTGCTACCCGCTAACTCCTCCCTCAACTCTCTTCCTTGTTCAGCATGACTCATTTCTGTCCCAAGCACTCCAGCAGACTAACTCGAAAAATGGGGGTCACGATAAGAATCACTCAAAGCCTAAGTTCACCTGGAATGGTAATAAGCTCCGATTCAGCACCTGGCTTTCTGTCGAGGTCTGCTTTTTAACTTTAAACCAATTTTTTTCTGGATTGACTGATCTACTCAAAGGTCAGATAACTTGCTGGAGGCCAATGGGTGGCCAAGCTCCCAATCTTCTTCCCAAATGGTTGGTCTCCAGTCCTTTCCAATCTTGTATGCCCGAGCATGTGTGTCTAATACTAAGAGAACTGAGGTGTGCTAATAATCTATCCAGGCTGTCTTTAAATCCCTTCGTTTAAGAGTTGACTACTGGAAAGGGTGGGGAGGGGAGAAGGAATTAAATAGTGAACCACTCCACTTCCAAAGCAGCTCCAGGCCATCGCACAAGGGGATAACAATTCCTGACCCCGCCACTACAATTTGTCAGTTGTCCATGGTATTCATTACCTTTCGTGCCCATGGGGGACAATCCTAAAGATGCTTCATAATGTTCTATAGAGTGGCAACATCAATCTGTCAATTACCGATTATAATGGACCTGAGAGCATTTCATACAAGATTACAGCTGAGGCAATGGGGGGGGGAGACAACATTCTTTTAAAACGGCATCTGGATCAGGACAGGAGGCTGTTTATAACTGAAGCTAAAAAGCCTACAGGGTTGCTGCTAAACCTGTGGAACAATTATGCGTCAAACAGGGTGGGAGGGGAGAGAAAGTGAGAAAGAAGACTTATTAACACTGCATCAACCTGGGCAGAAGTCTTGAGGAAAAAGTACCCTCCCATTCCAATCCCTACAATTCAAGGATATCTGTTTTAATCACTACATTTTGAACAGTTGTTACTATTTATTTCATTTTTTTTTAGTTGCTTTCTTAATTGCTAGAGACAGACCTCACACGGAAATGGTGCTGCAATCTCACGCGCAGTGTTGAACTCCACACTGCCAGTGTGGCTCTGCATTAGGTTGTTGGTGGCAAAAGCAGTTCTCTCTGGTCTCAAGTGAGACCATCAACTGATGAATTTTCACAGCATGCAACCTTTTTTCACTAAGCATACCTGACACTAAGGTACTCTGTGGCTTACAAGTCCAGATTTCCCTCTTCTGAGGTTGTTCCTCTTGGTTGTGAACTAGCAAGCAAGAAAGTGAGGGATGTGCCTGTGTTTGTGCCATGCCTGTTCAAGGGATATGTGGTCAAGCTCTCTAACTCTGAACTGGAAACAAGTGTTGTGGAAGATTAACACTTATGATGTGAGCCTTAAATAGCAGATTGCAAATAGATCAATCTTTATTTAGCTCTACATGTTTGATGCTTTGCTATGTTTTTATATATGCTGTATGCTGCCCAGAGTGGCTGGGGAAGCCCAGCCAGATAGGCGGGGTATTATTATTATTAGTAGTAGTATTTCTCTGAAGCATCTCAAAGCAATTTAACAACACAATAAAAACACATGAAAAACACATGCAGAACAATTGCACACACACACAGACACACACACACACACACCATAACATATATATATAAACACAGTTTCAAATCCAATACACTTATTAACTGAGATAGTTTACAAAATGTTCTTTTTATATAAAAATGCAAGCAACCATGTTGGCTCATTACAAGAAAATACTTCCCAATAGCATTGTAAGATCTTTATTCGGATCAGCTAAAAAAAATAAACAAAACACAAAACAGGGCACTTTTGAGTTCCATTTAAAATTTGTTTTAGGCTGACTTCCTGGGTCAAATACTCTCAAGGCACCTCTCAACTTGCAAATACACAACATTTCCAAACCAAGTTTAACCCTAAGCCACCATACAACAACACAATCAATAATACAATTCCAATAAAGCACCAATATCACTAGCAAAGACAGCACTTTCCTTCAGCTTAACAACAGTAAAGCCAAACAGGAGCACTAAAAACTATTTCAGCGTAATATCAAACAACAGAGCTTGGTTTGTTTTTCTTCCAGTCTGAGGAGAAACCCCATTGGAAAGCACCTCAGGACATCCTAAAATGACCCATTTCCTTTCTCTGCCTTTAATGCTACACTTTGGGACTTCATTAGAGAAAAATCAAGTAATCAGTGACATGATAGAGGTGTAGAAAATTATGCATGAAACTGGATTGAGAAACTAGAACTTGGGGACATCCAATGAATCAGAATGTTGGAAGATGCAGGACAAAATAAAGTATTTCATCATGCGGCGAATGATTAAACTAAGGTAATGGGCACCAACTCGGATGGCTTTAAAACAGGATTAAACAAATCCATGAAGAAGGAGGCTACCAATGACTTTATGGCTATGCTCTACCTCCACAGTTGGAGCTAGTATGCTTCTGAATACCAGTCACAGCAAACTGCAGGAGTGTTTTGCATATCAATACGTCCTGCACCGTGTCAGTTTTCATTTCTTAGTACAGAAAGTATTGATCTGATGTGTACCTATTCTAATTAATTCAAGAGTGTTCTGGAAGCTTCTCTGTGTGAAAGAAACAAGCAGAAGGTTCATGATGTTTGGGTTATTCCTTCAGAGAAGCTGAGTACAGCTGGCTTAAACTGGTCCTGTTATCTCTTCTTCAAGGTCATGCTTAAGAGACCAGAAGGAGCCTGGGTTTCACTTTCTCTTTCTTTCTTCCCACACTAGGTGTTCTGTATATAGTGTTAAGGTTTAGTCTTATTATAAGTTATTGTAAATTTAAGTTAAGTCTGCTGCAATCAGATTTCTTATGGACAGTGCCAATCCTGAATGTATTGGATTTGTGACCATTCTGCCTTCAGAAGCAGTAAAGCTCTGCTGGATGAAATACAATTGCCTCTGGTCTATTTTTTTGGGATCCTGCAATGTGTTTAAATTTTTACTCTGCTAACTATACGTCGGAGTTCTGCTCTGGATCAATATTGAGTAGGATTCCATGACAGGGAGAGTACTGTTGCACTCAGATGCTGCTTAGGGGCTGCCCCCAGGCATCTTGTTGGCCACTGTGAGAACAGGACGCTGGACTAGTTAGGCCACTGACTTGATCCAGTAGGGTCTTCTTATGTTCTTATTTTATTCCTGTTGCCCAGTCACAGCTACATTAAAGTCCTGGATTACTGTGTTGTACTGAACATAGCTCAGCTGTCAGCTCCATCCAAGGGGAAGTGGGAAGGGATGTAGAAGTTCCACCTACAGACCATGGAGTGAATCTCATATTTGTGTTGCTAAGGACACAGAGGCCCGGGCTAAAAAACAAAAGCACCTACAGTTCCCAGGGATCTTTGTGCTTCATTAATCACAAAGCTGGCTTTATAGTCTTCAGGAAGTCACAGTCCTTAGTTGTGATGATAAAATAAAATCAGAACAACAAACCACTTTTATATATTGGAAAATTGGTATTGACATTTAAAATGATGGGCCAAAGTCCAGTCAAAGTCCAACACATTTAAGTCTCATTCTTTTCACTGGGAGAACTAAACACACAATTGAAATCAATTGGGCCAGATCATGCCCAGTAATGATGATGATAAAACTTCTATTAATTCCCACAAAGATTATTGAGGAACAGCCTTTAGTGGATTTAGATAATGAGGCACCATAATTGCAGGAATATTTTGTTACCTGCAACCGTAGCTCAATAATAATAGTAATAATAATAAAGCAACGTTCAGAAGATTTTCATTTTTGCTGAGATGCCTTTTCAAACTCCTTTCCTATTGAAGTCAGCACAAAAACTTCAATTTCGATAATTAGGAGGAGCTGCAGACAGATCTTTCTTACTTTTATATACTAGTACAAAGGCAATTTAATAAATCCATTCCCTTTTTATTTTCTCTCAATTCTTTTACTTGAATATCATGGGCACAATCCTTCCCTGCTGGGTTTGTACATGGAACAATCTCTGTTCCTCCCCTACTCCAGAGCTTAGGTAACTTGGGAGTAAGGATGATATCTTTATTGAGATGGAGAAGAGATGCAGTCTCGGGATAGGCACTGACTCCCAGGGGCTGAGGCACTTTGGGGCCCCCAGTGTTTTCATGAGGAGGCCAGGTCTTCCCACAGTTCAGGGGGTGAACATGGAGCCGGGCACAGCCTGGCTCAGTGGTTGGTAGATTCTGCTGCTGCTGCCTTCACCACTGGTTTGTGGCAGCTTCCCCCTACCTTTCCCTTGCACTGCAGGGGGAGGAGGAAGAGGAGGCACCAGTCACTGGGACCATTCTGCTGCTGTGTTTTGCTCTGTGCGCACACACAACATGGGGACATTGTGCAACATTGTGCGCATGATGTCAGGGCATCACATTGGGCTCCTGCAATGTTTTTGAGAAGTTGGCACCTCTGAGTCTCAGCCACAGGTAATGAGTCACAGCAGCCGGAAAGCTGAGGCTAGCTGGGTTGGAGGCAGTAGTCCAAGTTTAAGGAGTCCAAGATCAGGCAAGGAGGTCAGACCTGCACAGAAGAAAAAGAGTTGACCCAATGAGGTGGCATGCCCACCTGCCCAGCTTTCAAGACAGGGCAAAACATGTTTGCGCTCAAGACTCTGCCAAGCATGCAGATGCTCACTGTGATGGAGATGATGCATCTGTTCTCAGTGGCAGGAGCACCATCAGGCAATCAGGCTATGCCCTCCCCTTCTAACTCCACTTCCTCTGCCCCTAGTAGCTGATGCCCTCCCTGGATTCCTCCCTGTGCTCCTTTCCCTGTTAGGGAAGAAAGGAGTTAAGAATCTTGTTTCCCCAGCTGGGATAGCTAGATCTAAGGAGGAGAGTAACCATGTCTTCCAGCCTCTGGCACATAGAGAATGGAGAGGAGAGGGATAGGAAGTTCTGTTGCATGAACGGAACTTGTTCTGCTAATGCAAGGACTTAGTTGAATAAAACCTCATCTCCCCAACCTATGAACTGCTATGTCAGCAAGAATTGGATCATGAATCTCTGTGGTCGGCTTTCAAAATTTTCAACTTGACTGTCTTCCTATTATTTACCAAGCTTACAACCATGCAGAGAAGCTTCCAGGGGTTGTAAAACGACTTTTGAAAGTGGTTTCCAGTTTGTTCAATGTGCAACAACAAACAATAGTCTAAGATAATATTCCAGTGCTGTAAAATGAAGAAAACCATCATGTGACAGCTCTTTGGAGTTCAGTAATGATCTTCTCTACCCCATCCAGTAATTATGATGTATCACCCGCAATGGAATTGCTGACAGTCCAGTGAATCTTTCTCCTAAATATCCTTCACAGGAGTATGACAGTAAAAGCGAAACAAACATTATTAATTTTGCTTTATTGGAGGGATGGAATAAACTGTAATAGATGAGATGATTAGATGCGCCAACCACTTGTACCTGACATTTATCTGAAAGGTAGCAAGTTCTCAGCTGAAGGAGCTTATTGCTCTTTGTTTGAGCAGATTCTTTGTTTATAGGAAGGCTCTCTTGAGCCTTGAACATCTGTTTGGAAGAAAAGAATCACATCAGCAAGGAAAAATAGGAGACTTTTCACATGAATATTGACAACAATGTTCCCCTCCTTTCAGTGATTCATTGCCATTATTTACATATGATTTTGTTTTTTCTTGTACAGTAATACCTCTGTGAATGTCCACCTCGTCTAGCGTCCATTCAGAATGGGTTACTTCCAGGTTTGCCGCTCGCGCATGTGCAGAAGTGCTAAATCACGCTTCGTGCATGCGCAGAAGCACAAACTGCTCCCTGCGTGTGTGCAGACGCGGCACTTTGCCCTGTGTCCTTTTTTGCTAGTGGCTGGGGCTCTGGAACGGATCCCGGCCACAAAACAAGGTACGACTGTATTTATTACAGTTATATCTGATCATTTCTCCAAGGAGCTCAAGATGGAATACATGGTTCTCCTATCCCCGTCCTGACCTACCATTTGTACCAATCCTGAGAGGTAGGTTAAGTCAATAGACAGAGTTTAGGCCCATGGTCACCTGGTGAGCTAGACAGCTGAGCTGGGATTTGGACCTGGGTCTGTCAAGTCATAGCCGGACGTTCTAACTCAGGCACAAGCTTTTTAAAAAGATGTCTTTTGCAAACTATATGTCGAGGAGCTGTCAGGCGAGCACAGGTCATACACAGGGCAGGAAAGAAGGTGAGGCACAAAATGCAATTAGCTTTTATTCACAACACAGCAGAGTTACTCAGCTCGAATCATTCAGCTTGAGACGTTGCTGAAACTGACTAGTGGCCCCACCTCCCCCCTCTAGCTTCTCACTCTGGATCCCTCCCAAGCAGACAGAGACTGTGACAAGGATGGTGGCCTCCCGCTCTGAGCCTGCCTGGACCGTTGCTCAGCAACGTTCAGGACTCTCCTTGAGGTGGGTGGCAGAGTCTGTCCTGCTACTGGGTAGCAAAGGTGACCCCTCTCTGCTTGAGTATGCACTGACACTGTGACTCTCAACCTCTAGCCTTGTCCTGGAAGGGCCTCTTTCTTCTGACCCTGCTTAATCACTCAAGCCTTCTGCTTCAAGAACCTCCCAGCTCGTCCCTTCGCCAGACTGCTCCCCAGTGTCCCACCACCACAATCCAGGGTTTAAGTCATATTCTGTGTCATCTTTGGCACCCACCACTCTTCCTCATCCAGCCAGTCCCTGACCACTATAAAGTCATACCCCTTTGATTATTTTTGAACATTTTCTCATTCAGAAGGGCGGGGGAGAAGAGAGAAGGAAGGAATTCCCAGGATGGCACTAATTGCTCTTTGGTCTGAAAGAACTAAGAGATAGCATCTTCTCTGTACAACAAGGGGCAGATGTGTGGTAAGGTGGCTGGAGTGTGGTGTGTGTGTGTGTGTGTGTGTGTGTGTGTGTGTGTGTGTGTTTGGCTGTTTACAAGCCATAATGCAAGTCAAGAGGAATTATCCAGCGTGATAATACAAAGCCAGTGGGAAACCTCCTCACTTCATTAAATAGCCCCACCAGAAATCTCCAAGCCATACAGAAAGCAAATTGGTTTACTGTAATCTGTACTATTTACTGTAGCTTCTGGTCTCCCATTTCTCACTGAAAGCCCTAAAACATGATGATAAAGCAGATACCATCCCTCCCCACCCTGTAAACGTTTAGCTGTATTTCCAAGCCTCCTTTTATCTGCCATTAGCAGGATTAAGGTTTATTACCATGGTTTTGACAAAACGTTGGGCCACTTTTCTTCCGAATGCCCCCTAATGTCTTGTGTTATTTATCTCGGTCTGGGACTGTCGAACACGGCATACGCACTGACAGCACAAATCACCTAGTAATCTGAAAGGTCAAGTTTTCTTCATAACCTGGTTCTTTCACACCAGTTACCCGTTGCAAAGCATCAGCAAATGCCATAACACTTAATATCAAACCAGTCTGTTCTCCCCTGGGGCTTGAAGCATCGAGGATTGAAGACAATGTGCAGAGGAAAAGGAAGGGGGAGCGGACACAACACGCTTGCATTTCTCTTCTCTTCTCTTTCTTTTTGAAGGAGATGAAAATGCTCTGCTACAAGACGTGTGCCAAGAATATCAAAACAGAAACTTATCAGATGTTTTAAGCAAAATTCTATTTAAAATAATTGCTAATCTGCAACTTTTTTTGGATAGTTCTCTGCAGCAGGAATAACTGACAGGAACTCTTTTCATGATTTGAACAGAACATACTGTTTTGTTCAGTGTCTTTATTTCCAGCTTCACGTCTTTGCAGATCCAATGCAGCATTACCTTAACTCAGTGGCGGCTGGTGCCCATTGGGAGTGGTAGGGTGGAAGAACAGGGAGCCCAACAGTAGGTGGCGCCAAATTGGGCGGCAGGCAGAGCCAATTAATTCTGGTTTTGTTCCTCCCTGAGTTCTACAAAAGCAACACTGAGACAAAAGGGGAGGAAGCTAACAGGCAGTGTTCACTTCTTCAACTGGTTGCAGGTAAGACGGCAGGCAGGCTGGGTCTGTCTAAAGTATGGTTACCAGACGTCCCCATTTCCCAGGGACAGTCCCCAGATTTACAAATCTGTCCTGGGACAAAATCCGTCCCCGGAATGTCCCTGGATTTCATTTACTGTCACCAAATTTATATTTTAAGTGTTGTAGATTTATTAGTAGGGAATGAATGTTGTGTGATTGGTTCAACGGCACAAGACACATCATATGGGGACTTCTGGCAAGGCAAAATGGCGGGTGCCACGGCAGCAGGCAGCTCCTGAAGCCAGCCAGAGCCAACCACTACCAGGCTGGCTACGGGCTGCTGATACTGCTGCTGCCACTGCTGAGGGGGAACCACTGACCCCAGCGCGTCAACTGGGGGAACCCAAATTGAGCCAGGGGTGAGAGCGCCAGGCCACCTGGCTGACTGCCCAGCGCGCTCTGGGGTCAGGAAAACCATGGAGCTGACGCAGGGAGAAGGAGGAGAGGAGAAGGAGAAAGAAGAGAGAGAAAGACGAAGGAGAAAAAAGAGGGGAGCCCCAACCTTGCCGCGCCACTGCCTCTGCCACCGCTGAGAAGGAGAGGTAGGAGAACACAGGGAGGGCAAGGACACGTGGCCGAGCCCAGGCCCAACCCGAGCCTACTCCATGGTGGCTAGTGCTCCAAGAGAGCAGGCCAGGGCCCAGAAGAAGGCCATGCAACAGAGGAGACCACAGAAGAGAAGGTATTACTTTTTTTCAAAAACTTTTTTTCTCTTTAAAAAAAAAAGTGTCCCTGGATTCTTTGAAAAAAAATCTGGTAACCTAAGTCTAAAGGCAGACTGAGTTTAGCAGGCTCTGCCCCATTCTCTTTAATGGAGCCATCTCCACTGCCTAAATTTCTGATAGCTGAGGACTAAGCTTCATGTGATATGTGAGAGTCACAACTGGTACTCACAGTTAGGAACGGGGGAGAATTCTCAAAATTATGCAAACTGAAACACAATTATCCTTTGCTATTTGCTCTTCCCTGAAGTTGGCAGTACAGTTCCCCAGGCAAACAAATAATAATAATAATAAATTGTACAGAAAATGTATGCATTAGAGGAATGCTTGCATACAAATGACATAGAAAAATGCACTACTTGAGGAGGGCATGCAAAAATGTGTATGTTAATCAAAACTGCACATCCACTAAAAATCTGGTGAATTCTGTTTTTTCATATTTAAAAAAAAAACCTCACAACTAAACACCTACAAATTTCTGCAGAAATGTGAATTGAAGTTAAACTTGGAACAATATGAAACTGAGACCAAGCAAAAATGGCAAATTTACCTATTCTTAGGACTCAGCTAGACTGGTAAAGAAAAGCATTTTATATCCGTTTTATATGACAGCTCACCAGTCCTGACGTGGATGGCTTTTGCAACCGGGGGCAGCTTCCCTGGCCCACAAGGTCATGCCTGCCCGCTGCTCCAACCCCTGGGCCATCCACTAGCCTGCAGGTCACCCATGTGACCTGCACCACCAGCCAATCAGCTGCGGTCCCAGGGTAGAGCGGGAGCCAGGTTTGCAGTATTCGGGAGCCAAAACGTCCGAGTACCAAGTCATTTGAGACCAAGGTACAACTGTAATAATGCTGATGGTGACGATGATGATGATGATGATAATGATAATGGAATTGTTGTTGTTTAGTCGTTTAGTCATGTCCGACTCTCCGTGACCCCATGGACCAGAGCACACCAGGCACTCCTGTCTTCCACTGCCTCCCGCAGTTTGGTCAAACTCATACTGATAGCTTCGCGAACACTATCCAACCATCTCGTCCTCTGTCGTCCCCTTCTCCTTGTGCCCTCCATCTTTCCCAACATCAGGGTCTTTTCCAGGGAGTTTTCTCTTCTCATGAGGTGGCCAAAGTATTGGAGCCTCAGCTTCAGGATCTGTTCTTCCAGTGAGCACTCAGGGCTGATTTCCTTCAGAATGGATAGGTTTGATCTTCTTCCAGTCCATGGGACTCTCAAGAGTCTCTTCCAGCACCATAATTCAAAAGCATCAATTCTTTGGCGATCAGCCTTCTTTATGGTCCAGCTTTCACTTCCATACATCACTGGAAATGTTGGAGGGCATGACAGAAAAGACTTATCCCTGAAACCCTGGAGATTGGCTGCCAGTCAGTGGAGACAATATGGAGCTACATTTGCCAAATGGTCTGACTTGGTTTGCTGCAGCTTCCTATGTTCCCCTTGGGAAATTTCCTTTGATGAGTCTGCCCTTGAGTCTCTTATCTTACCACAGAATGATCTATGGGCAATTGCACATGATTGTCAGGCGGTGCATTGCGAGGTAGTGTGTGTGGAGAAAAGGAGATGTGAATCAGGCTATAAACACAGCGAAACGGCAGCCATCTTTGCAACAATGGCTTCCCCTCAGACAGGAGCACAGAAATGCCTGCTGGGCCTGCTGGCTTTTCTCCCTGCAGTCACACACCTGTACACAATCATGGGGGGGCAGCAATGTTAGCAGTGTGAACGGGTCTCCTCCTGCCCCAGAAATTGTCCAGGCAAAGGGCAGATTAAAAGGAATTTAGGGACAAAAGCCATTGAGAAATGCCATTGCTTTTGCATTCATCATCATCAAGGACATCATCATTGTCATGATTAATCTGTCTCCTTACATTACGGCCACTTTATCGCAGTTAATGACCCATTCCCCCTGCTACCTTGCTTTAAATCTACGTCTTATTTTATTAAACATATACTAAGCAAAGAGAGATCGTTGCTGCCCCCACTGATTCTTTTGCCACGGCTCTTTGAAAGCCTTTATTTCAGCACTCGGGAGGAGCATTTGAATTTCTCCAGTGAACGAGGGAAGGTTATTTGTCTTCATGCCACATTATTTGATTGTGCAGGCACCCTGTCAAAAGTGAGGAGTGAATTGTCACACTTTTGCTCTTTAGAGGGGAGGCCTCACTTGGCCGTCACAACCAGAAAGGGAAAGAGTCAAAGATTAGCTTTTCTCTCCATTTCAAGAGAAGCAAGACAAGTTTCTTTTGTTGGCTGGTTTGAAATATGCAGGTATGTCAAAATCAGTGCTATTTTTCTAGAAAAAGAGGTGCCAAAACACACCACAAACACCTCCCTTGTTTCCTTAGAATGACAATGGTGCCCACCTAAAAGGTGCCGGGACTGAGTTCCAAAGAGTTCCAGCCGGGAAAAGTCCTGGATTACAGAAGAGAGAGATTCTTTGCACTTATAGAAAAATATGGGGTTCAAATGCCCTTGTGCCTCTTCCACCACCACCACCCCAAAAAAAGAAAAACCCTGATACAGTGGTACCTTGGGTTACAGACACTTCATGTTACAGATGCTTCAGGTTACAGACTCCGCTAACCCAGAAATAGTACCTTGAGTTAAGAACTTTGCTTCAGCATGAGAACAGAAATCGAGTGGCGGCAGCGGAACGCCCCATTAGCTAAAGTGGTGCTTCAGGTTAAGAACAGTTTCAGGTTAAGAACGGACCTCCAGAACGAATTAAGTTCTTAACCCAAGGTACCACTATACTACCCATAGGGTATATAAACATGGGCTGTAATCATACATCCCGGTCAGCAGAGGGTACTACACATGACCAACCCTGAGCCACATTCGGACGGAAATGTGTGTTGCTGAAGGGACCACCCTTCTTGGTCAGCTGACTTACTGATAGCAGAATCAGCTCTTGCCTCTGAAAGAGACAAAGTGAGTCCGTGGCCACTTAAACAGTTGTGAGGAGTGGGGAAATGGCATCTTCTATTCCATTAAATTACGCATGTTTGTGTATCCCAATCTGTACATTTCTGTTTCACTCTGAACTTGTCCACACTTAACTTTCCTCCTCTCTTTCCAGGCACAGTCTGTGCTATGAGACTCTGTGTCTATGCACCTCTCTCTCTCTCTCTCTCTTTCTCGCTTTTCCTGCAAAAATCAGCTCTTTAAAGCTCCATAGAACAAATGGCAATCAGTGGAAAGCCCAAATTGAAATTTGCTCCAGTTGAATGCTAAAGAGTGGATTTGCATGGGGAAAGTTCCAGAACAAAAAACAAAACAAAACAATGCACAGACATGGAGTTTTTAAGCACACAGACCTGTGCCTGGAAACAGCGGGGCAAATTCTAAGTGTGGATAAAGCCTTGAGCATTATTGTTAATGTGCTGCACTCTAAAAAATGCACAAAACAAATGTCTGCATACCTTCAGTAGCGAGTGGCTTGAGCAAGTAAAATGTTACTCTAGTGGATATCTGAAAAAGAAACAGGACATCTAGGATTGATGTATGGAGTCTGAAAAGCCAGGCAGTATAACATCCACCTGTTAAAACATTCACACAGCCTCACTCAGTTTCTTTGAGACTTCCTACGGTGATGTGATTTGTTATTTGACGCTGCTTCTCCAAGCCAAGTCATCAATCAAGCTGTTTAAAGTTTAGAAACATCGCTTGTGCATGGAGAAAAATTAATTCTGAAACTAAAGTCAAGAATACGCTAGCTCACCATATTCAGTGCATAAATGTAACCTTTAGATGAGAGATGTGACAAAGTTCATTAATAATATTGTTTATATGTTTTTAAAAAATAGGGCCGGTAATGAAGTTCACTTCACTCAACTGGTTGCGGCCTAGAGGCAATCAACTGGCGAATGACATCATTCATGGCAATAATTCATTCTCGGTTTGTTCACTTAAGTGTTCTTGTTCAACTTCAATATACATAATGATCGAAAGCTTCAAGTTCCAGTATGCTTTAAAGAAACAAAACCCCACCTTCCCCCAAACACTCTACAGAATTAATTACAGAACCACAATCACACTTCAAATTCCCATACTTTAAAAAGTACAATGGAGTGATCAAGGCACAAAGCAATGCGAAGTGCAGTCATTTCTCCAGAATGTCTCTGGACCTAGAACATGGCTGAAGAACATGGGCCAGGAGGCCTTCTCAGTGGTTCCTGATACCAAGAATGACTGCAAGTGTGTTCAGCTGAACTTTCTTAAAATGCCTCTCCAAACTCTACCAGTCAACATGAGAAGGTACAGCTGGAGCAGAAGGGCAAGGTCACCACATGTGGCTCTGTGGCCCCTACAGGAATAGTTTTAAGAGTACTAAAAGAGGGTTCATGTTTCCCTGTTTAAACCTCAATGGACGTCAGCCTGCTTGATTATGGAAGGCTGCAGCATAAGCTCATCTTCTGGCAGGACCCTGCCTCAAGAAGATGGGGGTGTTCATGGTATTGCCACACTTAGTAGGGGTGCTTGAGGGATTCCATCTTTCTGAATTCCAGTAGGAGTTGATTTGACCGGATCAACATCTCCTGGTCTGATGTGTGGTTCTGACCCTAATTATTCAATGGTTTTCACACAGCTCTAATATTTTAAATCTGGGGAAAGTATCAAACCATCATACTTCTACTGGGGGCAACTGCCTTGGAAGAAACTGAGCAATATCATTATAATTAGTAATATAAACAGAACCAGGGAGAATGTCACCCATCACTAATCTAGGTCTCCTTGGTTGAATCCATTACACTAGTGATGATGAGGCTGCAGCCCTCAATACGGTGGTACCTCGGGTTACATACGCGTCAGGTTACAGACTCCGCTAACCCAGAAATAGTACCTCGAGTTAAGAACGTTGCTTCAGGATGAGAACAGAAATCGTGCTCTGGCGGTGCTGTGGCAGCAGGAGGCACCATTAGCTAAAGTGGTGCTTCAGGTTAATAACAGTTTCAGGTTAAGAATGGACCTCTGGAACGAATTAAGTACTTAACCCGAGGTACCACTGTATGTTGTTGGACCACAACTCCCATCACCCATAATTATTGACCATGCTGGCTGGAGCTGATGGGAGTTGGACTCTAGCAACATCTGGGCGTCACAAGTTTCCCATCCCTACATTACACCACACTACATTTTTCCATTGCCATTGGTTTCAAGGATAGAAGATGCTTAAGCCTTCATATATCATCAGGCTCATTTTGCTCCATTGTCTGACAAATGAGGGATGGCCCTGGCATTTACTTGGAAAACAAATTTCCCTAACTGTGTCTTGACTGCCCACCTACAAATGTGTGTTCATAATGGATAATAATGCCATGGCTGAAGGCATGATTATGCAAAGAAACTCTTAACAGCTGGAAAATTATGCTAGCTACATCAAAACATTTTTAGCTGAGATAAAGAAGAAGAAGACTGAGCAGGAATGTGATAGGACTGTGCAAATTTATCAGAACTGATAACAAGTTAGAAGGGGAACGCTATTTAGGATAAAGACAGCTGTGGGTAAAAGAACTAATGACTACAAATTGGGCATTAACGAATTTGAACTGGGAATCAGGAGAAAATATCAGAGGAACAAAATTAAAGGAAAGGTAGGTCCTGGCATGGTGTTCAAAGAAGAATTGGATAAACCTAGCAAAGAATCTCTTGCAATTTTCTGCATTGATACTTGAGTTGTGGACCTTAAGTTACAGGATGTTTAACTCTCCTTCACATCATTTTGAAGCTGTTCCTTCTATATCAGTGATGGCCACTATTGGAGACACAGCACTGGACATGGTGGAATTTCCCAAAGACAATGCGTTGCCATAAGACCACCAGAGTACTAGATAAAGACCCAGCTGGGGAAACCCCAGCACCTCACAAACCAGTGGCAAATTCACTGATCAGATAACTGAACCCATTTCAATCTGTCCCCATGCGTTTAAAAAAAAAAAGCAATGAAGGCCCTTCTTATTTTTCCCACCACTTATTCAGGGCTTCCCAAACTTGGATCTCCAGCTGTTGCTGGACTACAACTCCCATCATCCCTTGCTTCCAGACTAGTGGGTGGACCGTTTGGGCAGCGTGGAGCCTGCGCACACCCAAGGCACCGCGTCTCTCCCAGGAGGCACGCATGGCGCGGGCACACTGCAGGCCCCGCAGTAAGTACCACCCAGCATTTTGTCGTCCCTCTCAGTGGTGACACCCGGGGCTGCCTGCCCCCACCACACACCCCTTCCTCCGCCCCTGAGCTTGGCAGGAGAGAAAGCTATATATTGAAATTGAGAGAGAGAGAGAGAGAGAGAGAGAGAATTTTCTGTGGTGGCCCTATGGCTCTGTAACGCATTGACAGCTGACCTCTGGAAGGCTACCACACTCCAGTCCTTTTGAAAGGCCTTGAAGAATTAACTTCACATGCTAGATATGGAGACTGAGGGGTGTTTCTCTTAATTTCTATGCTATGGAATTATGCTTTTCTGCACTGAGGTCTACTAATATTTTTTTTTTTTTTTTTTTTTTTTAAATATTTTTTATTGCTTTTTTTCCAGAATCTGAATCCATCATCAATAACACAACAAAAGCAGTTTTACAGGAAAAAAAGAGATTAAACAAGAAAAAATTCATCTTTCAACATCTTTTTCCATCATCCACTGGACTTCCCCATCCCCTCCATCCCTGCATTCTTTATAATAAATGTAAACAGCAAATTAGTACCTTGTTTCCTGTGTTTTTGTATTTTCGTCTAGTTATTCACTCTGAAATTAAAACTTTCTCAATCATTAACTTTGTTTCTATCGTCTCCGAATTTCAATACTGAAGCCTATTTACCTCAAACCTTAGCAAATTTTTAACATTCATATATCTTATAATGTTTTTGTAAATAGTCCTTAAATTTTTTCCAGTCCTCTTCCACAGCCTCTTCTCCCAGGTCTCGGATTCTGCCAGTCATTTCGGCTAGTTGCATATAGTCCATCAGTTGTGTGTGCCATTCTTCCAGTGTGGGTAGCTCCTGTGCCTTCCAGTATTTAGCTATGAGAATTCTTGCTGCGGTCGTTGCATATAAAAAGAAGGTTCTGTCTTTCTTGGGTATCCTCTGGCCCACAATGCCCAAGAGGAAGGCCTCTGGTTTCTTATGAAAGGTATACTTAAATACCTTTTTCAACTCGTTATAAATCAATTCCCAGAAGGCCTTCACCCTCGGGCATGTCCACCAGAGGTGGTAAAAGGTTCCTTCAGCCTCCTTACATTTCCAACATTTATTATCAGACAAATGATATATCTTTGCAAGTTTGACTGGGGTCATGTACCACCTGTACATCATTTTCATAATATTTTCCTTTAAGGCACTACATGCCGTAAATTTCAAACCGGTGGTCCATAACCTTTCCCAGTCCTCAAACATAATGTTGTATCCAATATCTTGAGCCCATTTTATCATGGCTGATTTGACTGTCTCATCTTGAGTATTCCATTTAAGCAACAAGTTGTACATTCTTGAAAGCACTTTCGTCTTAGGTTCAAGCAATTCTAGTTCTAATTTTGATTTTTCCACCTGGAAACCAATTTTTTTATCTTTTTTAAAAATCTCTAAAATTTGGGCATAATGAAACCAGTCTCGCACCTTCCCTTTCAATTTTTCGAAGCTCTGCAACTTCCAAGTGTCACCCACTCTTTCTATTATTTCACAGTATTTTGCCCAGCCACCCCCCATATTAAGTATTTTTATGGCTTTAGCCTCCATCGGTGATAACCACCTCGGAGTCTTATTTTCGAATAAGTCTTTGTATTTAGTCCAGACAGAAAACAGAGATTTCCTTACAATATGGTTTTTAAACAACTTATGAGACTTTACCTTGTCGTACCACAAATATGCATGCCACCCAAAAGCATTATTGAACCCTTCCAGATCTAGGACATCAGTGTTTTCTAGCAAAAACCAATCTTTCAGCCAGCAGAGGGATGCAGCTTCATAGTACAACCTTAAGTCCGGCAGGGCAAAACCCCCTCTTTCCTTTGCATCTGTTAATATTTTAAATTTTATTCGGGGCTTTTTGCCCTGCCAGACAAACTTCATAATGTCCCTCTGCCACTTTCCAAAACATTCCACTCTGTCCACGATCTGTAGGGTCTGAAACAGAAACAGCATTTTTGGCAATACATTCATCTTTACTGCTGCAATTCTTCCCAACAAGGAAAGTTTCAATCTTGACCAGATTTCTAGATCCTTTTTGATTTCAGACCAACATTTTTCATAGTTGTCTTTAAACAGATTCAAATTTTTCCCAGTCAAGTTAACCCCCAGGTATTTCACTTTATTAACAACATTTAGTTCTGTTTCCCTCTGAAACCCATCTATTTCTAAAGATGTCAAGTTTTTTGCCAAGACCTTAGTTTTTTGTTTGTTTAACTTAAATCCCGCCACCCGACCAAACTCAGAAATTAGTTCCAATACTCTTTTTGTACTGGACACCGGCTCCTGTAATGTCAAAACCAAGTCATCTGCAAAGGCCTTCAGTTTATATTGTTTTCCTCCGACCTGTATTCCTTCCACCCGCTGATCCTTCCTAATCAAATTTAGCAAAACCTCCAGGACAGAAATAAATAGCAAGGGTGATAGGGGGCACCCCTGTCGTGTTCCCTTTTCAATTTTAAACTCTTCTGTCACCACATTGTTTACTATCAATTTAGCCTTTTGTTCTGAATATATTGTATCTATACCATTTTGAAACGCCCTTCCCACTCCCATCCCTTCCAAATTCTTCTTCATAAATTTCCAAGATATATTGTCAAAGGCCTTCTCCGCGTCCACAAATATCAATACTGCTTTCGTATTCAAATTTGTCTGTAGAAGTTCCAGAACATCGACGATGTTCCTAGTATTGTCTGACAGATGCCTACCAGGGAGAAAGCCTGCTTGGTCTTTATGAATAACTCCATTTAAAACTTTTTTCAATCTATTTGCCAAAATGTCAGCAAAAATCTTGTAATCCACATTTAGGAGTGAGATGGGACGGTAATTCTTAAGTTGAGTCTTTTCAGACTCCAGTTTTGGTATCAAAGTGATGAATGTCTCTTTCCACGATTCTGGTGCCCCCTTCCCTTCCATGATTTGGTTGCATACCTCCATCAATGGCTGGGTCAGGTATTCCTTTAATGTCTTATAGTATTTGGAGGTAAGTCCATCTGGGCCCGGAGATTTGCCTAGTTGCATGTGCTGAATGGCATTTTCGATTTCCTGTTGGGTTATTTTATAATTCAGGTCAGTTTGTTTATCTTGTGTTAATTTTTGTAGGCCATAGCTTTTTAAAAAATTATTTATTTCAGTCTCCACTTGGGGTCCTTGGGAAAACAATTTTTTAAAATATCTCTGGAAACACTTTCTAATTTCCTCTGGTTTCTGAATACATTCTCCTTCAACCTCTAGATTGGTAACAAAGTTCAGTTTTTGTCTCTTTTTCAGCTGCCATGAAAGCAGCTTCCCACATTTATTTGCGGATTCAAATGATCTTTGTTTCATCTGTTTAATTTTCCATTCAACTTCTTGGTTTATCAATTTAGCATATTGTGCTTGATGGAATTTTATTTCTCTCAAAACTTCTTTTGATTTTGGATTTAGTCTCAACTTTTTCTCTCCGTCTTTTATCCTTTCCAAAATCTTGTCCTTTTTACCATTCCAGAGTTTTTTCTTAATAGAATTCTGCTGTATCAGAAACCCTCTCATGACAGCTTTACTTGCGTCCCAGATTGTTTTTTTTTCCACCGACGTGTTCATATTCAATTCGAAGTAGTCTTTCATCGTCTTTTGGGCCTTCTTCACTATCTCCTGGTCTCTAAACAATGCGTCATTCATTCTCCATCTGAAGGATCCAGCTGGTGTAAGTCTCAAGTCCATTTTCAAGGGGTTATGGTCGGAGCAAGTTTTAGGGCAGATCTCTACTTTTTTGGTCTTAGGTGCCAGTCCTCCAGATATCCAGATTTGGTCGATTCTTGTCCAGGATAGGTGGGCTTCAGAAAAGAATGTTCCCTCTCTACCTAAGGGGTTCTTTGTCCTCCAAATGTCAATCAAATCCATATTGTCTGTGAGTTCAAAAAAGGTCTTTGGTAGTCTGCCATCTTTAGTCACATTTTGGTTTTGTGACTTATCCATGTGTGTGGAGACAACCCCATTCATATCTCCCATCAGAATGATGTTGTTATAGTCCATGTGGTCCAGCATTGTCTCATGCAGCTTCCCATAAAATTCAGATTTCCCCTCATTTGGTGCATAAATTCCAATTATCAAAAATTTTTGTCCTTGTGATTGTATCTCAATCGCCAAAATTCTTCCTTGTTCATCTTTAAACACAAATTTTGGTGCTAGGCTCTCCTTTGCATATATCACGACTCCCCTTTTCTTTTCTTTAGCTGATGAAATAAATTCTTGGCCTAGTCGCTTGTTTATTAGCACTCTTCTGTGGAGCCTAGTCACGTGGGTTTCCTGGAGACAAATGACGTCTAGTTGTTCTTTCCTCAAAATATGGAAAATCCTTTTCCTTTTTTCAGGGGAATTTGCACCATGAATATTCCAACTAAAAAGCTGCAGAGACATCCTGGATCCACTTGTTAGCCAGTGGGATTGTCTCCCTTATCGTCTATGTCTGGAGGTGGATCTTTTGTGTCTGGCGTGGGGGGTGGCCAGGTACCTGCTGTCCCTTTTCGAAGGTCCTCCCCGTAGTCGTTTAGGAATTTTTCTTGCTCTTCTGCTGTTCTGATTCTCACCTTCTTCCCTTTCAAATTAAAAGATAGTCCTTGGGGAAATTCCCACCTGTAGGGGATTGTGTTGTTTCTTAATAATCTTGCCAGGTCCTTATATATAGTTCTTAAATCCAACAGTTGTTTTGGTATGTCTCTGAAGATTTCTGCTGTCTTCCCCTGTATCACCAATGGGTTTTTAAAATGTAGGCCAAGTATGTTATCTTTTTCTTGCTTGTATCTCAATATGATCAAGCAATCCCTTGGTTTGTCTTTCTTGGCCACTCTTCCCAATCTAAAAGCGGTGACGATTTTGAAGTCTTTCTCTTCTGCCAGACCCCAGAACTTGGATATTTCTGCTGTCAAAAAACCGGCCAAATCTTCCTTTTCTAGTTCTGGGATGTTTCTGATCCTAAGATTACTCTCCCGGTTTTTCAGCTCCGCCATAGACAGATAGGCCTGTTGTTCAGTAACCTGTCTGCTCAGTGGTCTTACTTCCCCTCTTAATTCCTCAATCCTTTTTTTATTTTGGTCTGCTTTCGTATTTGCGTCTTCAGCTAATTTTCGATTCTCTGATATAGTCTTTTCGAAATTTCCTATCGCCTGTGTATTTTGAGCAACTTGGTCTGTCAACTTATTAATTGTTGCTGTAACCTGGTCAAATTTAGCCGCTTGTTCGTCGGCTTTCTTATTTAATGCTGCCAGTTGTTCCAAAATTTCTTTAGAAATAGGGTCTAACCCTCCTGCAGCCATATCCTCCAAAGCTGGCTGTTTAAATTGTCCTTCTGGCAGATCTATCACTGTTGGAACAGATGATCTACGTGGCTGCACAGGCAAAGTTGATTGCAATAGCTCAGTTTGTTTTGCTTTCTTGGCAGCCCTTGTTTTTCCTGCCACACTCATTCCACAGCTGTCTAGGTTTCAAGGTCAAATTGTAAATCCCATGGGAAAAGTAATCATCCAGGCAAAAGAATTTCCAAAACAACCAGCAGTTCTCAGAGATTTATATTCCACAATCCAGCAGGGGGAGCTCCCCAAAAGTTAGGAAGAAGGATAGAAAATTTTCCACCATTTAAATCCCATATATAGTAAATTCCAAAATAGGGGGGGTGGAACCCTCTAAGATCACTTTACACTGCAGATAATGAAAGTTCTTTGCGAAGGTGTAAACAACAGTTCCTTTTTAGTGGCTGTAAAGTAGCCCAAGTAACTTTATGTCTCTATACACAATTGCCACAGTCTGATGTTACTTTGTATCCAGGCAGCCCGTG
Organism: Podarcis filfolensis; assembly: GCF_964270895.1. Lineage (NCBI taxonomy): Eukaryota > Metazoa > Chordata > Lepidosauria > Squamata > Lacertidae > Podarcis > Podarcis filfolensis. The sequence goes on along the minus strand of NC_139604.1, from coordinate 25,400,525 downwards.
TGCTGGGGCTCATAACTTTGTAATCCACAAAATAAGGAGAGGTATAGCACAGTCTCAGTCCATTTATAATACAGTTTTGACTTTCCCTTTATTTTTAATCAGTCAAATTCAAACTTGCAGGGTAAATTCCAACTTCTTTTAAACTCTTTTCAACGCTTCCGCTTTAAAAGAAAACTTTGCTCAGTACTTTAAACAGGGACGGAAGACTGACTTCCTTTTTAGCGTCTCCCGTTTTCAGCCGAAATTCATCAATTTAGAGTCCAAATAAAGCCTCAAATTTCTTACTCACGAGTTTGTTGTTTCCGATCAAATGTTCAAAGAAGAAAGGTCAGCGCTCATCAGCAGCAGCCGCGCGGCTTCACTTCCGCGGAAAGAGCGATGGATTCACAGCACCGCTACCCCCTCCACGTTCCGGAGCCCCTTACGGGGTCCCTTCTGCGTTTCCGAGGTCGCTCCTGGTGCCCGCCGAATCCCACGGCCACGGGCTCACTCTACCCGTGGTTTTCCTGAACGGGTCGTCGCTGTGCCGCAGCGCACGACCCTTTTCCGCGGAGCCCCTCTTCAACAACTGAAGAGGACCGCCATTGCTGTTTCGCGCCGCCTCCGGAAGTCTGCACTGAGGTCTACTAATAGACCACAATCCTTGGCAGATTGAAAGAGAATTCTGAATAGCAGAGGTTTTTACACCACTCTGTTGTTTAACAACCTTTCTCCATATTGGCCCCTCATATTTTGAATGCTACAAGTTCACTAAGGGCTTTACGTTGTGTCAAAACACATTCTGCCCCTCCTCTGTGTTGTACTGTTAGATGTTAAAATTGTCTGATGTCTTTTTCACCACAGAGCTTTTAGACATTCCTGCTAAGGATCTGGGCTTGTGTTGCATGCGAACTGACAAGTTGTCATATTTGATACTTTTAAATGCCCTTTTCCTTATTCGATAAAGGCAGTTCCTCTCTAGGCCTCCCATTATCGCTTACAAATAAGGTGAAAAGGGCAGTCGCCAAGGGAGTCATATTTGGAAGTTTTATGACAAGCTTATGACAAAATGGGGCACTCCACTGTGCAAATATTTCTCACGTCAACTGTGGTTCAAAGTCACAGTCGGTACAATGAGCTCAGCAAAATATCTTTTACATCATCTACTACAAAATCTGCTTAGCCAACAATGGGTGCATAATTGAATGCATGGTTCAACTGTAGCCTTTGGGTGGAAATTAAGACACTCACTGGGTTCTTCTGGAACAATCGTTCTATAAAGTGCTGACTAAGACTCATTCAATTTCAGCAGTCAAGTGTTTGTTTTTTTAAAGGATTTATTTATTTTATTTAACAAGATTAATCAAGAAATCTTTAAGCAGTTTACAAAAAATACTATTAAAAAAAACACCATAAGAAAATAGTGATAAAATCAACAGGCTTTAATGAATGCATGCTGACATAATAAAACTATTTTTAAAAAAACCAGTATGCATAGGCTCATCTAAACAGAAATGGCATTAAAAGCAGTCCAGTGAATTGATTTGCCTAATATTAATTTCCTAACATTAAATGCCTAAAATTATACACTGTGGTAAGAAATTACTTACAATACTCCAACTGAAAGTTAATTTCAAACTCCCTTCTTCTAACAATGGCTAGAGGCAGCAGTGATCTTTATTTAGATCCAGTAGGGTAAATAAGTTTGGAATAGGGCAATATCTGGCTGAGCCTGGACTCAGGTGGGTATATATCAGCTGAAGCCCTTCACCTCAGCTCAGCCAGAGACACACGGGATGTGAGTGGTGCTGTTTTCTAAACCACTGAGCCTCTTGGGCTTGCCGATCAGAAGATCAGCGGTTCGAATCCACGCAATGGGGTGAGCTCCCGTCACTCTGTCCCAGCTCCTGTCAACCTACAGTTTGAAGCACACCAGTGCATGTAGGTAAATAGTTACTGCTGTGGCAGGAAGGTAAATGGCATTTCCACGTGCTCTGATTTCCGTCACAGTGTTCTGTTGTGCCAGAAGCAGTTTACTCATGCTGGCCACATGACCCGGAAAGCTGTCTGTGGACAAACACAGGCTCCCTCAGCCTGAAAGCGAGATGAATGCCGCAACCCCATATTCGACTTTGACTGGACTTAACCATCCAGGGGTCCTTTACCTTTTTGTTTTTTACACTGGTGTAAGTCCTCTGTCCCAGCTCAGCCATGGAGATTGAAGGCAGGCATCAATCCTGAAAAGGGGAAGTGGTGAAACGTGGACATGGGGGGACTTGCTTCCTTTCAAACTCTGTTCAGATCAAACCTATGACCTAGAAACCCAGTGGAACCAGGGATGGCTCACTCATGAGGTCAGATGTAGCTTATGTAAAGGTGAAGGACCCCTGGGCAGTTAAGTCCAGTCAAAGGCAACTATGGGGTGTGGCGCTCATCTCGCTTTCAGGCCAAGGGAGCCGGCGTTTGTCCGCAGACAGCTTTCCGGGTCACGTGGCCAGCATGACTGAACCATTTCTGGCACAACGGGACACTATGATGGAAGCCAGAGCGCACAGAAACGCCATTTACCATCCCATCACACCGGTGTCTATTTATCTACTTGCACTGGTGTGCTTTTTCACTTGTCCTTTATTCCTTGGTTGGGGGAATGCCATTTTCTGCTTCACCTCAAGTGCCAAAATGAATTGGACCAGCCCTGAGTGGAACTTTCATTAGCCAAAAGGGCGATGCAATTCAAACTGTATTTTAAAGGTCTGTTTTCCCTCTGCCAGAAGCAGATTGACTCAACACTTGAGCAGAATTTGGAATAAGGGTAATTTACTCCAGTTGAACATAAACCAATATAAGTTCTGCCAGCTACCCATAGTTGCTGTCTTAGTGTGTAAATTGGCTCTTATTCACACAGAGAAGTTTGCATCAACAAAGCTCAGGGCTATTTCACAAATGTGTGTTGACCACATGGTGACTATAATAGCAGCTGTTGACAGGCATGTGCCCATCAGCCATCACTACAGATATTTCATGTCTCCTTTTGAAACTTCAAATGCAATATTTTTCATTAAAGTCAGTTCACAAATTCAAGTATAGGAAAAGCATTTCTGTGTGTGTCTATGTGCAAACCAGGTCTCAGACATATATAAAAGCAAAACCATATAGAATCATCATCAGATGGTTAGTAAATCTATATTTCGTACTTAATAAAGTTGTGCTGAAAACAGTTCTCCGGCAAAAAAAAAGGGTTGTCTACCTGGAACTGGTAGGTCCCAGGGTATAGGTCACATTCACACCATACATTTAAAATCCATGGCTTCCACTGCAGTATTCTGGGAACTCCAGCCTATCCCATAACATAGCAATGATTCCCAGGAAGCTTAACAACCTAAAGTTCCAAAGTTTCTTTGGGGGAAGCAATATGATTTACATGTGCTTGAAGGCATGTGATGTCAGTGCCTTGCGGATGCTGAGCAGGTCTGGGTCTGATCAGTGTTAGGATGGGAGACCCTACATGGTTTTCATGATGGAAGGTTGGCTATAAATGTGATACTAAAAATATGTCAAAATGGGCATGGGTGGGTTGTTACGCACTCTCTGTAAGCCACAATTTGTGACTCCTAAGCTGTACTCAGCTTGGTGGATCACAAGCTGGGCAGACTTTTTTGAGTGCCATTTCCTTAATAACCTTTATGTCAACACTTGTTTTCCAACTGGGACAAAGACAATTCATTCTGAAATAATGCATTATAATCCAAACAATGGCTTTTAAAAACTGGTACTTAATTGATTTATATATTATTGGGGGGCACCTCCCCTCCAAGATGGCTACAAAAAAAAATAGTCACCTCTGCAGAGAATGTTCTCATTCACGCTACAAGTTAAAAATAAATAAAAGGTGACCCTAGATAAGAAGAAAAGTGAAAGATATGCATTTCCACCTGCCAAATCAATTGACTTCCTAGGTGGGATGATTTTTTTTTTTTTTTACAAAGTGGCTGTTGATGAAGAGATTTTTTTATTTAAAAAGAAAGAAAGAAAAGAAATCAAGCTTCAGTTTATCTTGTAATGATTGGAAATGCTGAAGTCTCTACATGCTGTTGTTGTGTAGAGAGCAGCTCAGAGACTTTTAAGAAGTGCTGAAGTATTGGATCAGCAAGCTGAGATAATGCAAGGCTATTTCCAAATGATGGTGCAGTCATCAAAACATTAGAGGGTGATTACTTCACTAGCACTTCTGCTGTGTGGGGCGGGGAAAGAAAAGCTGAATTGTCTATAAGAGGAGTGCCTTCTCCTTCAAAAACAACTGCTGATTCTACAACAGTCAGAGCCTACAGAATAACACGGCTGACAAAGACAAATAAAAGAGTTCTCTTTTCCAGCAACAGCTCATAACCTTCCCAACTGGAGATGGCAAAGACAATGTGGCCTCGTGGCAAGGGAGAAAGATCCTTCACAACAATCCCTGTGCCTAGATAGATGTGTGTTGTGTAAATGGTTCATTTACCTAATATCCCTCTTGACCAGGCTTTCCCAAACTCAGCCCTCACCTCCCGATTTTTTTGGCCTACAACTCCCATGGTCCCTAGCTAGGAGGACCAGTGGTCAGGGATGATGGGAATTGTAGGCCAAAAACATCTGGAGGGCCGAGTTTGAGGAAGCCTGTTCTTGACAATCCCATGTGATTGCATGGATGTATCTCTCACTGTTGACCATCCTATACAGTGGTACCTCGGGTTAAGTACTTAATTTGTTCCGGAGGTCCATTCTTAACCTGAAACTGTTCTTAACCTGAAGCACCACTTTAGCTAATGGGGCCTCCTGCTGCCACCATTCTGCCGGAGCACAATTTCTGTTCTCATCCTGAAGCAAAGTTCTTAACCCGAGGTACTATTTCTGGGTTAGCGGAGTCTGTAACCTGAAGCATATGTAACTCGAGGTACCACTGTAACAACAATTACACTTCTGTTTCAAAATGAGTTAGTTGCAATATATTGTTCTGCTCAAAAGCCAGTAGGTAGTTCAAGGCAGCTTATTGTTTCTTAACATCTTCTCACCAGAACTAGCCCAGCCCCTGCTCCTCAGAGGAAGAATCCACTTTTGATCCCAACACATACAGGGATCAATGGGAGTAAACAAACCTTGATAAATGCACTGATATTGCCTTTCCAGAAGTTGCCCCCACTCAAGGAGATTTAAGGGTCTGGTCCCACCCTTAAATCACTTCCCCACAAACCCCAGGAGCAGAGAATGCTATGAGCTAAACCAGGCAGCCAGATCAGAAGGCATTGTCTACATTGGGTATCTTCAGGCTTTCCAGTAAGCCCTACTCAAGAAGAGAAAGTAGGAATGTCAGAAGTGAAATGGGTGCCCTCGTTCAGAGCTCTGAATACCAGTTGCTGGAAACCAATGTAGGGGAGAGTGTGTGCTCGAATCCTGCTTGCTGCTTTGCCGTAGGCATCTGGTTGGCCACTGAGAGAACAGGGGGTTTATGGTCTTAAAGGGTAGCTTTGAAAACTGCTCAGTTGGTGCTAAGGCGCTACTGGTGCAAAACCTTGTTCTATGCAGCTTGTGGTGGGACAGCTCCCAGAGATCACTCCAAAAGGACCCCTACAAACTGAGTGAATGGGTGGTAAAATGGGAAATGCAGTTCAGTATAAACAAGTGTAAAGTGATGCATGTCGGGGCAAAATAAATCTCAATTTCACATATACTCTCGTGTGAGCTGAACTGGTGGTGAGAACAAGGACAAGACCTTGGGGTTATAATAGCTCGATGAAGATCTCTACTCAGTGTGCGGTGGCCATGAAAAAAAACAAATTCCATGCTAGGGATCATTAGGAAAGGAACTGAAAAGAAAACTGCTGACCTCATAATGCCATTATACAAATCTATGGTGAGGTTGCATTTGGAATACTGTGTACAGTTCTGGTTCCTTCACCTCAAAAAGGATTCTGCAGAGTTGGAAGAGGTTCGGGAAAGGGCAAGCAAAATGATCAAGGAGATGGAGCAACTCCCTTACAAATAAAAGTTACAGCATTTTCAGTTAGCAGAAAAGGCGAGGAAGAGGAGATACGATAGAAATTTATAAAATTATGCATGGCATGGAGAAAGTGGATAGAGAAAAGGTTCTCTCCCTCTGTTACATAGAAGACAACTCCTAGGGGCCACAGTCCCTTCAGCCACCCAATAAAATATTTGAGGGGGCTTGGGGGGGGAGCCAAAGTTGATAGGCATCACCATTCAAATGGTGTGTGCACTGCATCTTGTGATCAGTTATGTGATGTGAGGCTTACCTGAGCCCCCCCCCCCCATATTTTATTATTGCTCTCTTATAACACTAGAACACATGGACATTTGATGAAACGGAGTGTTGGAAGATTCGGGACACATAAAAGAAAGTACTTCTTCACTCGGTGCATAGTTGAACTATGGAACTCACTCCAAGTCAGATGGCTTTAAGAGAGGATTAGGCAAATTCATGGAGGACAAGTCTATTAAAGGTGGGAAGCAATGATGTTCTGTCTCCACTATCAGAGGCATTATGCTGGGAATCGCAGGTGGGCAGAGTGCTGTTTCCCACTGTGGCGTTCGTCTGGAGCCCCCAGTCGTTTCATGGACTGTTGACTCGTACACCACTAATCCATTGCCACCAACCAGGTTCTCCCCGGTAAAACACTTAGTCTCAGTCGGGTTCTCAAGTTAACAATGAAGATTGTAGTTTATTGCAAACACAAGTAAACTTTAAATGCATTCGAAACGCTGTTACCCTTTACCCTCTTAGTCTTATTTTATCCTGTCTCTAACTCTCCTACCTCCCCTCACACAAGAACCAACTGCACTAACTGTCTCTCTGTTTCCATCTATCTTCCATCTGCTTTTTCCCAACTGTCTAAACCTCTGGCTAAGCCTTTTAAAAACAGGTAGGCTCCGCCTCTGAGCTTTTCTATTGGTCTACCCTTTCTATCCCCCTGTACAGACATTTCCAAATGAACGGACAAACGCCACACCCACCAACATCTGGTTGGCCACTGTGAGGAGAAGATGCTGGACTAGATGGGCCACGGGCCTGATCCAGCAGGGCCCTTCTTATGTTCTTATGACCAGTGATCCCATTTGTCTAGTAAACTGCTAAATTACCAGATCCATCCACAAGGAAGAAATGAGATGTTTCCAAAAGCTACTCAACTTGCTTCTAAACTTTCAGAACAGCATTGTGTTCTGCCCAAGTGTTCCCTAATTGTGATCTATTGGGAAGAACTGGAGGTTTAATGGACCTGAAAACATACACATTCACCTACATGGTTCTGTATTTCTGTTAGCACAGAATGAAACAGTGTGAGAATATTAGCTGCCTAAAGATCTGTAAAGGCATTATTCTTTATGACATTGTGTTGTACTTTTGTATTGTTTTATTGTTGTTAGCCGCCCTGAGCCCAGCTTCGGCTGGGGAGGGCGGGATATAAATAAAATTTATTATTTATTATTATTATTATCTGTGCTCGTGTTACCTCACTTTCATTGGACATATTTCTAGTGACTAATCATGTTGGCAAACAGAAACAAATGTTTTATTAAAATGGGTATCAACAATCTTAAGAATTTTTTTTAAAAAATCATGAAAGAGCTTTATTTATGGATAGAAAGGAATGCAAACAAATTTTTAAAGTAGTTTTTAAAATAGATTTTATTAAAGTTTGGAAAAGGATACAAAAGTCAATATCAAATATCTTTTTATCAAAGGTAAAAAAAACCTAATCTAAACAAAACGCAAACCAAAAAGAAAGAAAGAAAGAAAGAAAGAAAGAAGAGACCTTCTGATTATTTGTCAGCTATATATAGAAAATTGCTCATAGTATCCACTCCAAGTTAACATCCAACAGTTACACTTGCTATAAACTAATATTAGCTTCAATCCTCAAACCCAGATATAAGTCCATTTTTTTTTCGTACGAAAAGTCTATAAGGAATTTCCAATCTTTAGTAAATGCTGACAATGATTTTTCTCTGATTAAACACATCAACTTCACCACCTTAGCTAAGTCCAATAATTTTAGCAATCATTCTTCCATGGTAGGTATGGATGAATCTTTCCATCTTTTTGCATATAAAATTAGGAAGATTAAGGTTTTTTTATGCATGTAAATCTGCTTTTTCTTCTTTCTTTTTTCTGTATTTTCTTCTTTTTTTTTTCTTAATTCTTTTTTCTTTAATTTTCTTTTTGTAGTCTGAGATTGCAAATTCTTTGTATATGTGTGTAATTTAAATTAATAAAGATTATTAGAAAAAGAGAAAAAGAAATAAAGTTCCATAGTCAACATTTAAAAGTAGTTTTGATATCAATATGATGCAATATCTATATGATGCAATTGTACAAATTATACAGACTGGCCATTTTTTATAATGAGCAGGACAAGAATATTGGAAGCTGGTTTATAGTGAGCCAGACCATTAGTTCCATTTTACTCTACCTTTGCATTCTCTCCACTGATTGGTAGAAGAGATCCAGTATCTCAGATAGGGGTGATTTATTTATTTTTTACAGTCCCCTGGGGATGCCAGGGTATGGTGTTGAGCTTATTTTATCATTTCAAGATGACTGTGTGTGGCGTGTGTTTTTCCAATAAGTATTTTCCCAGCACACTGCAGCCTCTCTAGCTGCTTGATCTTCCTGATCCAATATAACACAATGGGCACAGTTACCTCATGATGTCTTCCCCTGAGCTTTAACTGAAGCACAAGAAGTCACCGAGGTGGTGAGATCAGTGCTGTCACTGAGTTTGTTTTCAAGGAAAGTCCTTCCTTTACCGGGGGGGGTGGACTTTTCATACTGGTTTATTTAAAAGTCAAAAAGGCGTCATATGAAATAAAAACAGCAGAACACCTGTCAACTGCACAGTAGACAGCCTTCCAGTCAGCGCATGGATATGGGAAAACACTGCAAACGCCACAATCAGGAAATTCAGGAAGGAAAGGTGCAGACCACTGAAAAGACAATTTGTAGAATGGAAAAAAAGGCCCTTGCCAATAAGTTAAGTGCATCAAAATCTCTCCTCACCATCCACAAGAATTTCACCAAATCTTTCTCTCCCCTTTCATAATTTGCAATTTCTTTTCTCAGAGAATGATTGAGAATGAGGTTTTTTTTTTAATAAATAAGCAAGCAGAGGAGAAATTTTCAGTGTAGTACCACTTTGGATTGCTCTCTTTATTTGTGCTGAGTGATTATCTCACTGCTCATCCAAGGGCTCAAACATCAGACATAAGCACACCTATTATTAGTTCTAGAACCCATAAGAATAATGAACAGTTACCACTTTGGAGATATATATGTAGCCACACACCACACACACACACACACACACTTCTCAGCTAGTGATTAGGAACCATTCTGCTCGTGTCGGTCTTCCTTCTCCATTCTTCAGCCATTATGCCTTGGTAAATACTTACCATGGTAAGTATTAATAACTCTTCTGCTATCTTCCTGAATACTTGCTGATCAGATTCTTGCTCTTGCAAGTTTCTATTTCAATCTGTAATTACCGTTCCGTAATTGCGCCAAAGCAGCAACATCTGCTGTGGCTCATTACCATTTCTTCTCATTGCCTTAAAGCTTTTTTTATGCACTTTAAAAGAATCTTGGATTATGTTATCATTATGGGGTTTTTTTTCTGATGCCTTCAGCAAAAGCGAGGCAAAGGATGTCAAAAATAATTCAGAAAGCCCTGGTTTGTCAAGGAGTTTAGGAGAACAGTGGATAAAAATGTGCACACTTATTCCCATGGCATATAAAGGTTTCTATTTTCTATTTTATTTTATTTTATTAATTTCATACCACCCTTCATCCAAAGACCACAGGGCGGTTTACAGTATAAAACATAAAAGGCATAACATAACACCAACAGGAAACAATACCCCCTTCTAGTCTTTTAGTCTAAAATAGACATCATTCACTCACACAATTTATATAGCAAATCATGACAATGTCATTGCCATCCTGTTGCATTGAAATGTTTTCATATGTAAAAAATAATGATAATCTAACTTGTGATTATTTCTTTTCTTTTCTATTTTTGGGGGGTCCTTTTGTTTAAAATTGAATTGCAGTGCCCATGTACCCAATGAGGTAACAAACTATTCAGGCATTTCAATGTTAATGTCTCTTTAAATAATCGTTTCTTCCTTGTCCTACTTTAAAAAGAAAGAAAGAAAAGAAAAGTTTCTTCCTGTACAATTGCCATGGCTATCTCATTCCTGAATTGCCATTTGCTATCAGTTCTGTTTCATGTGCGTGGAAGCTCTAAGGACTGGTTTCTCTTTTATGGCCAGATTTAGGTCAGGGGTCAGCAAACTTTTTCAGTCCACTGTCCCTCAGACTTTGTGGGGGGCCGGACTATAGTTTGGGGAAAAAAATGAACAAATTCCTGTGCCCCACAAATAACCCAGAGATGCATTTTAAATAAAAACAGACATTCTACTAACATAAAAACACCAGGCAGGCCCCACAAATAACCCAGAGATGCATTTTAAATCAAAGCACACATTCTACTCATGTAAAAACACGCTGATTCCTGGACAGTCTATGGGCTAGATTTAGAAGGCGATTGGGCCGGATCCGGCCCCCGGGCCTTAGTTTGCCTACCCATGATTTAGGTGATCCCCCCAATGTTCTGAGCTTATTCTTTTTAATATAAAAACTGTGGGAGAGCTTTTCAAAGATCTCCGACGTCATGTCTGTCCTGTAATGATGGCAGTACAATAAAAAGTGGGTGTGATCCGACAAGAGGCATGGTTAGAAGTCCCCCACAGTTGCTTTGTTCATGGGACTCCTAAATAATGTCTTTGTAGGTTCTTCTGTAGGTCTGCCATGTCTTTCAACGGTGATGGGTCTAGAAGCATTGGATCCTATAGCACTGGTGAAGCCAATAGCAGATGGAGGAGGAGGATGTGTGGACAATCTATCGGGAAGATAATTGTATATAGAGGAGTCATGGTCATGGTTGCCCTCTTACTGCCTCTGTTCCTTACCCTTCTCCTTGTCTCTTAAGTTCTTAAGCCTATAATGTCCTAATCAGTTAGGAGGAAGAGATAGTGCTGAGTACCTTCTTTGATGCTGGGCATTGTTTTGAGAAAGTGAGGCATTAGGAGGGGGTGGCTAATGAATAATCTGCATGTAGCCAGTAATGAATGATCTGCACATAGTCAGTTGGGCAAGCCACACAGGCTAGCTATCTAGCTATCTATAAATTGGATGGTGTGGGCCAGAATTAGGAGAAGCTTGTGCATGGACTGATCAGCTGCGGGGCCATGCAAACTGAAGCTACCTGGGGGAGTCACTTCATCGCTTCTTGAGGGCTTCCAAGCGGCAGATTGAGGTGCTTGCTTGGTATGTACATATTGCTTGCTGTTTAGAATAAAATCTTCAATCTTCTCACTCATTTGTGTTTTGTATTGCTTCTGAATCTCATTTTAAAAGAACCACCTTGCATTGGGCAAGACAGAGGAAGAGGGGGAACAATCAGGAAACCTATTGATTTATATATTTACATTTATATGCTGCCAAGGAGCTCAAGGTGGTTCTCAGCCACATTTTACCATTGCAGCCACCCTGTGAGGAAGGTTAGGCTAAGAGATAGTAAATGCCCCAAGGTGACCAGTGAGCTTCATGGCTGAGTGAGGATTTGAACCCTGGTCTCCTAGTCTGGCTCTCTAGCCACCACACCATAGTGATGAACCAGCAGTTAGAATAATAGGTTTTGCCTCCATATGCTGGAGGTCTTTGGCTTTCTGACAGCTCAATGAAGCCAATTACTTTTGTACAATGTTTAATAATGCATTTCTATTTAAATCTGTAATCTGTTTTATACAGAGCCTAAAAACACATTCCAGGTTAATATTTGTTAGTAACATGAGCATTAGTTTTTGCCAGTGAATCAATATTTAATAATGAAACAGAAGCTTCTTTTTTTTTTTTTAACCACGGAGGTGTGTGTGTGGAGGATATCTAATGGAAATTATTCGTGATGATCTTTTTAGAGGAACAATTGCTGTCTTTCTTATCGCTTGCAATGATAAGGCTAACTTCAGCTTTCTTAGCAAATAACTCATCTCTTAAGCTGCACAGTCTTCTTTGAATGTGCTCCTAATTAAAGCATGATATGCAGCTCACAGTTTTCTCCTTGTCACAAAATTAGAAGGGTTATCATTAGATTTAACCCATCAACACTAATACAGATATTATCTTTGAAAACAGAGTGGCGTAAAAGAAGCAGTATGGTAGTGATCAGAGTGCAGAAAAGAGGTACTCTCATTTTGACTCAAGAAAATCACCATTTTATAGTTCGAATCAGGGAAACTAAATACAGTAAATGGACAAAAGTACAAAGAACATGGATTACACTGGGAAAGGAAATGAAGCCGCCATCAGAGGTGGTAACAACGAAACTGACCAATCACCATGCTAGATTCAAACTGCTACTTCACACATTAAACGCTCGTTTCCGTCTGAGACTTGGGAAACACTGTGACAGGAAATGAGGCCGCCATCAGGGGTAGCAACAGAACTGATGAGTAACTGTGCTAGAGAAGAAACTAAAAATGTTAATATTTTTAGTTTCTTCTCCCGTTCGATTCAAAAAATGTTTAGGGGTGTGCGTACTGGTTAAGTCTATGTCTTCTTTCATTTGGGGCATGGCCCATGCAATGTAAAAAACATCGTGTGACAGGAGTGGGGAGAAGCACAATTAATTGGGGGTCTTTTAGGTATCCATCACAGACATATTTGACTTTTACAACAGGGATGGGGGAACCCGATTTTGTTGGACTAACTCCCATCGTCCCTAATCATAGAATCATAGAATCATAGAGTTGGAAGAGACCACAAGGGCCATCGAGTCCAACCCCCTGCCAAGCAGGAAACACCATCAGAGCACTCCTGACATATGGTTGTCAAGCCTCTGCTTAAAGACCTCCAAAGAAGGAGACTCCACCACACTCCTTGGCAGCAAATTCCACTGTCGAACAGCTCTTACTGTCAGGAAGTTCTTCCTAATGTTTAGGTGGAATCTTCTTTCTTGTAGTTTGGATCCATTGCTCCGTGTCCGCTTCTCTGGAGCAGCAGAAAACAACCTTTCTCCCTCCTCTATGTGACATCCTTTTATATATTTGAACATGGCTATCATATCACCCCTTAACCTCCTCTTCTCCAGGCTAAACATGCCCAGCTCCCTTAGCCGTTCCTCATAAGGCATTGTTTCCAGGCCTTTGACCATTTTGGTTGCCCTCCTCTGGACACGTTCCAGTTTGTCAGTGTCCTTCTTGAACTGTGGTGCCCAGAACTGGACACAGTACTCCAGGTGAGGTCTGACCAGAGCATTGGCTGTACTAGCTTGGTTTATGGGAACTGAAATCCAACAAATTCCAGGGGGCCTCAGGTTCCTCACTCTTGCACTATAAGTTTTGCTTTTGAATTATTGTATTGAAGTGTGTTCTTTATATGTATTACTAGCAGCCTTGTACCAGCTGTTGCTTGGGAGTTCTAAGAAATGGTTCAGTGCAAGTTTGAAGGATGCAGTCCACCATTATGATTAAAAATATTGTCCAACTTTATCCAAATGTAGACAAAAAAATCTACTCCCTGATCTCAGGAAACATCATGCAAAATTTGGTTAAAATTTGTACAGGCTTCAAAGATTCAGTCTGCAATGTTGATTCAAAATGGCTTCCAAATGGAATAAAAACAGATCCTTCATCTCCAGAACTATATTGTGAAATTTGGTTGCCTAGAGAAAAGACAGGCAGACAAGCAACTTTCCAAAATATGGATACAGATTTAATTTGAATGTGAGCTACTTTGGAACATTTCTGTTAAATGATAGTATAGAAATGTAGTAAAACAACATATTGGGGGGGGGAGGTTCAGGCTCCTGGGTGCTGTTTTAAGCTTTGTTTTTGAAGATTAGGTCACTAACAGGGCATTTGGAAGACAGCGGAAATGGTTGTTTACAATATATAATTGTGAATTAAAAGGTGTGGCACAAAGAGAGTCATAGCATCCGAAAGGTCAGACCATGACCTACTCAAAAATCATTTCCGAAGTCATAATAAAAGTTCTCAAATAGGTACCACGGCAACTTCATTATGGCAATTCAGGCCCAATTATTCTGAATCTGGCTCTGTAACAGAAAAACACCTCTGGCCCAACAACTGAAGAAAGAAGTAGAATCTTGATTCTTGAGGGTAGGACTATCTCCATCAGCCCAGGCAATTACTGTGGGATGATGAGAAATGAAGAAAGGATGCACAGGGCTGGATCAACTTTAATACACTTCAGGGGGCAAAGGGTGAAAAGGGATGCATAGCTTTCTACATAGAAAAATGGGCTTCAAATAATGAACACTCAAATAAGGCAAACTTACTTCTGTAGAGAGACATAGGAAACTTCTTCCAAAGCTGCAGAAAGAGGGTGGAAATCCCCAGACCTGAAACCCCACACTGGGTTAAGCAGGTTGCTTAATGGTGGGAATGACTGGGATTTAAAAAGAGGCAACATACAACTGCAGCATCAGTTTCCTTTCACACCCATTTGTGCCTGAGGGTAGTGCTAGGGATCCAAAGGACTGCAAAGGACAGCAAGAACAAAACAGGTCTGCGCTCCAAGGCTTCTGAGCCACAAAGTCCAGCCACAGTCTGCTGAGAGAAGGGAAAGTGGGCCATTCCATTGGCTCTGCTGAGATGACAACAACAACAATAGCAGCAGCAGCAACAACAACAACCCTGCCCATCTGACTGGTTGCCCCAGCCACTCTGGGTGGCTTTGGGCTCCTTGGACGACAACTTTGGACTCTTCCACTCCTTGAACTGTTTCCGATCCAGCTGATCATTATAAGAAGTAGGAGCAATGGCATACCGGCCACCATTTTGGGAGGGACATAGCCACCCTCCACAATCCTGCTCCCACTTTGCTCACCTGCTCACACCCATCAAATGCCTTACAGCTGTCATATTTGCCCCACTTCTTTTCTTCAGGCATTGTCACCTTCCCCTACCCTCTGTTCCAAGCTTGTCATGTGTCATAGGATGGCGATGTTCAGAACTGGCTGCTTAGCTCTTTGCATTGTGAATCAGGTCCAGAAGCAGGAGTGCCAACTTGGCCCCGTGACCATGGGTGCCCGGGGGCTGTGGGTGCCATGCAGTGTGCATGGCCCTGGCACCCAGATTTGTGGGTGACAGGACCCTTCATGGGGAATTTTTGTGGGATGTATTACATCAGTACAGTCAATTACAACATGCTTTACTTCCTAGAGTGGACAGAGACAGGGGGATATGTAGTTTCCTGTTCCTCTTGTAAATGACTCAGCAGGTGAGTGGGACTTTATAAAAAGCAGAGTCACACAGCCATTTTGCCTTCTGTTCGATTTCACCTCTGTTTGATTCAGTTCAGTTAAGTTGCTGGCTCACAGCCAGCAGCACTTAGGCCCATCCTCACAAAGGATGTGAGCCTCTCAACAAATGAAACTGATCTGTAAAAAATGTTACTTGGAAAAAGAGAGAGAGAGAGAGAGACATTGCACATACTTTTGTAAACCAAGAAAATCTTTAATAAAAATACATTTTAAAAACAAACAAAGGATGTGAACCTTGTTACATCTTTGAAACCTGGAGCTTAAAGCCTGCCTTCTAGGATGTGCACTGTGAACAACTTGTGAGTAAACTTATTGTTACACTTTTAAAAACAGACTCGTGAGTCTTTATTGTATTTTAAGAGGGAGAAAAGGGGACACCAGGAGTAATCCACCTGGGCAAGCCAGATTGGATTAGTCATCCTGTAAAGATTCAAACAAATCTAATCAACTAGCTGCCCTGAATATAGAGGGGATTTGCTCTGCTACACTCACTAGAGTGAGTGAAGGAAGGATAACACTTAACAAATATTTCTTTGCCTATTATCCTAAACATCCCCACAATTTAGTGGGTGCTCAAGCACCCAGGGCCCCAGAGAGTTGGCACCTATTTTCAGAAGTGTCCTTGTCAGGTGTAAGTAAGCTTCCTAGCAGTTGGGTTGCTGGTTCTTAATGGTTGCCGACTCCCCCTTCCCCACCCCAAGCCATTTTTTGGGGGTAGGGAAAGGGGGAAATTCCCGTTGCACTAGTGGAAGTCATTGCACAGGCTTCCACTAGTGAGACTGGTCGACGCCTGCGACAGGAGCGCTTGAATGCCTGAGACAGGAGTGCTTCATGTGCCCCTCCTGGTTTGTCCGCTCTCTTGTGCCTCTGCTGGCAGAGGACGCTCTGGGTGCCACAGAGAATGGATGCCCTGGCTTCGTTCAGCTGGCCTGAGTGTTTATTCCAGGGTGCCACCAGGAGGACTAGGCACTTTGAGTGAAAACGCACAAGTAACGCAAGAGTCACAAAACCTTGGAACCGAGAATCATACGTACCAAGGAGGATGCAAACTATTCAGACTAGTCAGTTGAATCCCACCCTATAACTCAGTTTTCTGACTACATTTTACTGCTACTTTTTCTCATTGAAAGTTTGCTATCTGCAATAAGATACACAAATTTGAGGCAGTTTCCAGACATGGGGAAAAGAGTAAACTTTTGCATATTTAAAAGACCGAGTTCTGGAGCGCACAACAGTGTGCACATGAGGAATACCTTGCCTAAGCCACCCCCGTTCTCCCATTACCAACAGTATTCACAGAAGCCCCGCCATCCCTTCTATCCCTGAACAAACATATTGATATATCTTGCCTGACAATTTTACAGCCCCGGCAAGACTGTGGGATAATCGCGAGCTACACCAGCCCGATATATTTTGCTAAGGAGTAGGAATGTCATCTTGCTCTGAAATTATTTTTCTGCGAAAGGCAAGCGCAGGGTAACCAGTTTGATTTGCAGTGCTAAGGATCAAATGGGTTTTTGAGAAAAGCTGGCATTTGGCTACAAGCCACACTCTGGGTCATAAATTACACAGGCAGCTTGATCACGAGAAGCAAATCTGTTTGTTTTATGCCTTTGCTCCTGGTGATTGGGTTACATTTTTTTGCTTTGTATTATACCTAAGTGCCACTGTTCTTTCCATTCAGCCTTCAGAAAGATTCTGGTTTGTACATGCCTCTGCAGGGCCAGCCCAAGACATTTTGCTGCTTGAGAAGAAGGAAAAGACTGTGTGCACCCAACTGTATTGACAGTTGGATCTTTCTTCAGAACTGGGGCACATCATCCACAGCACTTGAGGGCAACAAAGAGTTCAGGGCAGGGTGCAGGTCACACGGCATTTGGGATTCTGTCCTTCAGCACCTCAGCATTGCTCTCCGCTGAAGGACTGAAGTTTACCTCACAACCTCCTTTTTCTGGAGGCCTCTGGTTGGGCTGAATGATTATAAGTTAATTACCAATCAATTGTCAATATCCTGTAAACAAAGGCTCCACCCTGGAATGAGGCTCTAGATCTTGTGAAAAGGTGATGATTGCTTTGCGCCTCAGGGAATCCCAGTCCACACAACAACGAAGGGTTTAAGACAGCTAAATCTGTGGTAGAAAAGAGAAGCTATAGCATGTTCATACTCACTCCATTTGAGAAATTGGAAATTGACAGAAAGGAAAAATGACTGGCTTGCCCATTCCTACCTGCGGGGGGGAGGGGGAGGAAGAACTGGGAGAAATCACATCCTCTCTTCCATTTGCAATAACTGAGAGGAACCCCATTTTGCGAGTGGAACTCCACTCACAGATCTCAGGATCCAACCCTTCACCAGCGCCACCTGTGTGCACTGGCATACAGTGTGCTGCAGGAAATCTACTTGACATTAACACACTTCCTAATAGCTTTGGTTTAACTGCTCAATTCGTATGGTTTGCCTACTCTTCTCATCTTCAATGATCCAATGAGCTCCTAATACACACTAGGCCTTTTGAGGAAATTGACAAATTCCCCAGTGACATTGTGGTTTAATGTTGCATTTCATCATTTCCTGTAAAACACACCACAGGAATAACTTGCCTTCAGCAGAAGAACAGAACGTTAGAGGGATCACACTAGCTACCCTGGTGTGCTATCATTCCCCCAGGATGCCTAACCATATATAGTTTTTTGCTAGGTTTCTCCCAGAGCTCCCTTCTGAATAAAAACTGAAGAAATGCATTTGCAGATGCCTTTTCTTCCACACTTGTGTAAACAATGGCAGGGCTACCAAATAAAGATGGTTTTCACAAACCAGTAAACAAACACAAAAATAAACACTGTTGCCTGTGAAGGCTTTAAGAACATAAGAAGAGCCCAACATCCTGTTCCAAGGGGAAGCCGTCAAGCAGAAACTCTCTTTACTGAGAGAGAGACATCCTCTGGGGGCAGTGAGGGGACTTTGGTGGTTTCGTACAGGCTATTTCTAATGTTACAACCATCATGTGATAGTCACTGGAACTCATTTCTGAAATGTAATGGAGCCTGACTGAAAAGACCCGATTCCTGTGCTTCACTGTGCAGTGTGGGAATCTGCAGTCAAAATAACTTTGTATGTTTTGCTAAATGTGGATATGAAGTGGCTATGACGCACAGAGTTCCTGATTGCTAGAGAGGGCACTGTGTGACATCATTTCCCTTGAGTTCTATGGCAGGAAGAAGACAAAAGGGTTTAATCCTTTCTACTTCCCTTGCCTCAGAACTCAACCCCTTTTTTCTGCCATGCTTATGAGGCAGACAGATGTCTAGTCTCCACTTCAAGCAGAGACTTCATCTTGAATTTGTAATCTAGAAGTAGAATCTGCCTGCCTTGTGTTTGTTACTATCACTACTGGAATCAAGTGCAAGACTTTATGTAAGTAAATGCTATTTCTATGCTTAATTTACAGTCTGTTGTGTGATTCTTGTAATTAAGAGGGAGAAGGGGGAAATCCAATCTGTTACCACAGCTTAGATAAATTGCAAAAAGGCTACACAACCTAGTCTCAAAGTTTCTTCTTTAAAGCCAACTGAACTGGCAGCTGCATCTTACGTCAATACTGGTACAGTGGTACCTCGGGTTAAGAACTTAATTCGTTCTGGAGGTCCGTTTTTAACCTGAAACTGTTCTTAACCTGAGGTACCACTTTAGCTAATGGGGCCTCCCACTGCTGCCGCTGCGCAATTTCTGTTCTCATCCTGAAGCAAAGTTCTTAACCCAAGGTACTATTTCTGGGTTAGCTGAGTCTGTAACCTGAAGCGTCTGTAACCCGAGGTACCACTGTAATGGTATGAAATCATCCACTGCACCAGAGGGCAGCAGACTTGTTTAGGGGACGTAAGACATGTCCTCTCTTTAAACAGTAAAGAATGACCCAGGAGGCTCAGGAACAACAACCAGAAGGTGGCCACTGCTGCCTTTCCCTGAGGCTACCACCCCACTCCACCTAACAGTAGGGGCGGTCCTGCCTCTAAACCATAAACAGTAGGACCAAAAGGAGGTATGACCAGCAGTAACTGCTCACATACCATTTTAAGAGCTTTGTAGAACAGCCCTACCTTCCCTGCATGGTCAAAAATGTAAACAGGGCATTTTGAAGATCGGTGGATCAGATGTTCTTTTTCCACCTTCTCTTATCAAAAGTTAACCCAAGGTGGGTAACTTTATACAATCATTAGAGCAAAGTAGCAATGAATCAAGCTTAAAGCGGGCAGGGAATTCAGGTACAGCACCTTAAAAGATCAAAGCTACCCTCCCCCCCAAAAAAAAATACCAAAGTATATGCATCAAAGACAGGATGCTCCTGTTAAATATAACCACCAGCCTTTCACAGCATATGACCACATAAATTGCTCTTAGTCATTGTTGAATCAAGGATGAAGAACAGTAAATCAAGGATGGAGATTTGTGGCCCCAGCCATGTTAACTGGAGCTGATGTGAGTTTGAGTCCTAACTACACCCAGAAGCCACAGGACCCCCCCCCATCCCTGTTTTAAATGGTGATGGAAAGAGACAGTCTGAGTTACAGGGGTGATTTCTACATATGCTCATTAAATCCCCCACTTGCAGACACACTTCTTCTGACAGTTGTTAATATTAAGCTTTTTTCATTCTTCATCCTTTTCCTACTTGACCATATTAAAAAAAAAATATGACTCAGCTTCTCTTTACTTATGATCACAACAGACGGTCTTCAAAAGATTAGTGTCTTTTAAAATTCCATGATGGCTGGGTTGTTTTTAAAGACTGCACTCTTGCAGAGTCTAATTGACTAGATCAAAGACAGAGCCACTGTGGGTTACAATTTTCATGTCTAACCTTCCTTAAATGTGCCAAAATCAACCCATGCCATGCAGCTCAGTTGGAATAATGTCACTCAATATTTACTCCCTATCTTAATTCTTAAGATGTTGTCAAAATAAGAGAGAGGGAGAAGGGGGGGGGAGAGGAAATATCCCTTGGCTTTTAACAAATGCATGACTGAGAAATGCATACTGAATGGGTCTGATACCAGCCTCAATAAAGAGCCAATTGTATTGGGTTGGATTCAGACTTAGGTATGCTTAGAGTAGACCCACTAAAATGAGTTTGTCATGAAGAGATTAGTTATTTCAATGTGAACTGAAACATGATGGGTAGAGCAATCCAAACTCGAGAGAGAGGGAGCATAACTGATACGGTGGTAAATTATGCAGTGAAATTTGCCCCATTCCAAACTCCATTCAAGAATGAGGTTACTGCCAGCCAAGCCTGAACCTGGCAGAGGGGAAACAAGCCTTCAAAACTGCATTTGACTTCCACCACCCTTTTCGTCAGTGTAATTTGCATTGGGTGGAAGTTCATGGGACTGAGCCGAACAGATTTTGTCTTGTTCAGATGCCACTGGATGCCATTTTTAATCAAGACAATGGATTGAAATGCTCCAAGCCACAGCGATGGGACACGTTTGGAGACATCGGCGCCCAATTTGGCATGACATTTCCTAAGATGGAGGAGTGAGTTTTGGTTTATGTTTTGACAGTTTCAGGTGCCATTTGGAATCAAGACGGTGGGCCATCTTCTCACATATCTCAAGATTTCTTTGTCCAATCTGGCATGCCAATTCCCAAGATCGAAGAGCAGACTTTGGTGTACATTTGGACACCACTGGATGCCATTTTGAATCAAGATGGCAAACCAAAGCATTCCAAGCTGCACCAATTTGGAGACCTTTTCCGATATCATGCACAATTTAATACAATGGTTCACAAGATGGAGAGGCCAGTTTTGTCTATGTTTGAATACTGTGCACCTTGATTAGGAGCACGGCATATCTGCTGTTCTACTTCAGGCAGCAAAATGTCTTGGGCCAGCCCAATTTGGGATCATTTCATTTTCATCATTTCCTCAGAGAAAGTTGCAAACACACACACACACGACACAAACACATCACAAGAGCTGGGCATTGGATACCATATTACCTAATCTAGATACTAAAGAAAATCTGAAAATCATACGACACTCTTCATCAAATACTTTAGGCTTAAAGCCATCCAAAGCATTTGCTCCCATGACTTTGTAACAAGAATGTCTGGAATATTGTTGCTTGTGTGCCAAGACCCCATGACCTGCAGTTCCCTAGTGATTAATAAACACACAGACACCAGTATTCAGGTTTATGGGTTCAAATAGGTTGCAACTTTATTGGTTACAGATGTGAGCGGTTTGGCTTAGACATTGGGTGAAGCCAGGCTATATCTCGACTCCTGCCCATCTGCAGGGAGTCCATCTAAGGGTAAACCACCAATAGGGGGACCCTATGACTTACATCAAATAAGGGCACCCCAAGGGGTCAGCAGACTTGTCCTCAGTGAATCCGCAATTGTCCTACATCTTATTTCAGACATCTTTAAGTATTTCAGCAATTACCATATTGCCCTTTAATCTTCCACTCCTCAAGCCATGACGTTGCAGCTGGTAGAGATAAAACATGCAATAAGTAAACATAGCCTTAGAATTATTTTTATATTATTATGATTATGATTATTATGATTATGATTATTATTTAATCCCTAACTGCAGGAAACCATGAATTATGGTAGGAATGTTTCTATATCAATGGGGAATATTACGGGAGCAGATCTAGATGTGCAGTTATATGCAATCTGAAACAGGGGTTGGGAATCTATGGCCCTTCAATTGTTTCTAACCTACAGGTCCCATCATCCTGGACCAATGGCCGTACCAGCTGAGGCAGAGTGACACTGGAATCTGACAGTATCTTCAGGGTACCAAGCCACCTCATGCTGCATCAATCCTCAGGGACATGTAAATGCTCTACAGCCAATGGTGTGTGTGCATATGTGTGAGCACATGTATACAGGTTGTGCATGGCAAATAACGTTTGTGGCTGACAAGCTGCAATGTATGCTAGAGATGCATTGGTGGGATATATAGCCTATAGTAGATGGTTGCAAAAATAGTCTTCATTCCCCAATGCAAGGATGCTTTTAATTTGGAGTCTCAGAACTTTGTTCAGCCTCAGGCAAGCCGTTGTTCCAGTTCCTCATCTCTATGTTTGCCATCTCCCTTAAATGACAGCTTCACTTTTCACTCCAGCAGCAAAAGAAACATAAGCCACGCTGCTCCAACTACTAAGGCAATTCTTGCACGTTACAAGGTAAGCATCCATTTGAAACAACTGCAGCCGCACTTCCTTTGTTTTAAGGGCTGCCCATTTCATTATGAATGGTTTGGAGAACTCTGCTAAATCATACTTAATGAAATGCAGTTGAGGTCTTAAATCCAAGGCAAAGGATCAGTGGTGGTATGTTTTGTTCCCCCTCTCTTCATAACTGTGATGTAATAAATAGAATATGACTTCAATATTATTTTATCCAATGTGCCTATCAATATGTTATATCTTTATAACTTATTAAAGCTAACACCTAATGGAAATATCTACAGGAGTCCCAAAAAGTATAATGAACAATACATTTCTAATACTTTGCTTTATCGCCATTGACGGAGAGAGCAAGGGAAAGGCTTATGTAGTATTCATATGCACAGCTTCAGAGAAGACAGCAGAGTTATAACTATAATTGTAAGGAACCACAATTCTTTGGCAGCATACATAAAATATGGATTTCCTCAATCTGGCCAGTAAATAATGGTGCTAATGAAAGCAGAGAATAGGAAGCACCCTAGGAAACTTTCAAATATACACTCCATTACATCCCTATTTTCATTGGAGAAATGTTAGAGGTTGTGGAGTTATCCAACCCCCCAAACAGTCTGAAGGCAATCCTGTATAGGGAAGTTTTTAAATGTTTAATGTTTTATTATGTTTTTATATATGTTGGAAGCTGCCCAGAGTGGCTGTGGCAACCCAATCAGATGGGCAGAGTATAAATAGTAAAAATAATGTTGTTGTTGTTGTCGTCGTCATTATCGTTATTTAATAGGATATCCCTATTTTCGTTGGAGAGATGTTGGAATGTATGCAATCTAGTATGTAGTTAGATGCTACAATTCACTGAGCTCCTTGGGAACAGGGATTGATTGTTAAAGTACTCTGGAAACTGTAGGCCTGTAAGGAGAATAAGGGTCTCCTAGCAACTCTCAGAAGCCTTATCAAACTATAGTTCTTAGGATTCTTTTGGGAAAACCATGGCTAGTTTCCATGTATGGTGTGGGTGTGGATCCTATCTATTTCCATGTAGGCCTCACAGTATACAACTTATTCAGTTTTAAGGATCCAACTTATTTTTTTTTCCAAAAGAGAGCCAAAATGTATTCTCCCAGCAAGAATGTCATGCTATTGAGTTTGAATGGAAATATGCAGGGTGACTATATAAATCATGGATGTGGAATCCATGGCCATCCTGATGCTGTTGGACTACAACTCCCATAATCCCTGACCATCATCCATGTTGCCTGGGGCCATTGAGAGTTGTAGTCCAACCACATCTGAAGGGCCAAGTTTCCTCATTCCCAGTAAAGGCTAAAATGGTATTGGGGCACTCATTCACCAACCATAACTCTTACTTATTGGAATAGGAAGGTGATTCAGACATACCAGTACCCCGGAAACATCATCATAGCTATTCTGCTCTTACAGTATGGGGATAATAATTAAACAGTGCCATGTTTTGCAAGGAAGGGCACAAGATAGGGTTAACTGGATTAGATTCTTAGTCATCCTCTTGTCTGTTAGATAATTGCAAAAGAAGAGGATTAACTCAGGAAGAGAATTAATTACCGTGTTTTGGTTACAGTGAATAGCTGAGGTCATTATGTGGTTTTTAATTAAACTGTTGATTGATTTTTCTTTAATTATTTTTGAATATGTTATATAGCTGCAATCCTTTATTGTTATTGTTGAGTATGTATGTGTCTTTTAAAAAAAAATGATTATGTGAAGAGCCCTTGTGGATTCTGACCCCAAAATGAATCATAACACCCATTTAATGACACTTTAAAACCAAGGTAGGTTTTAAACTCTGAAACAGACATGTCTCTTCATGGGTTTTTCTTAAGAGATCAGTTTACTAATGGGGCATATGCTGAAGATGTAGGTATATAGGAAACTGTCGTATAGTGTGTAAGACCATCAGATTCATCTAGTTTAGCAGTTTAGTTTAGCTTATCATCTAGACTTCCAGTGGCTCTCTAGGGTT
Source organism: Podarcis filfolensis (assembly GCF_964270895.1). Taxonomy (NCBI): domain Eukaryota; kingdom Metazoa; phylum Chordata; class Lepidosauria; order Squamata; family Lacertidae; genus Podarcis; species Podarcis filfolensis. The sequence goes on along the minus strand of NC_139604.1, from coordinate 25,375,952 downwards.
TCAGACAGGGAAATCACATGGTAAATCACACAGTTCAATGCTGGAGTTAATGCTTTATTAGCAAAATAAAGTCTTCACAGACTTAGCTGAGTGTGAGACCTATTGTGCACAGCAGCTCATCCCCAGTAGGTCCCGTATGGCCCCCTGAATCAGCTGCCAAGACTGAAAGTCCCCGCCACCCAACAGCCGTCTAAGTCCTCTTCTCTCCTCTTCCAAGCAATCAGAGACTACACCTGCATGCAGCCCACCACTGCTCCACTCATTTCAGCTCTCTTCTGGTCTGGGAGACAAGCAGTGAAGTTGGGATGTCAGAATTAAAGCCTGGGCATACACTATGCACATAAAGCACAATGCAACACCCATATTAAGGTGGGTGGCGGCAAAACAATGTGCTTCACTGATATACTGGCCCTCCTCCCTCCAGTTACATTTCCAGACCGGGACCCATTGTGTCCCCCTCCCCCAAGCTAGGTCAAGTGCTTATATAATAGGAGTGTTGAGCTTTTTTTCATCCCAAGGGCCCAACTCCTTCTGGGGGAGCACATCCCACAAGAGGTGAGGATCAGAGGCAAAAGTGGGCTCAACCAGAAGCAACAGCAAGCAAAACAATGGACCTTTGAACCACAGGCAGCACATCAAAGACAAAAGTCTCTCTACACACACACACACACGCCTCCATCCTGCACATAGGCAAACATGCTGCATCATCACAATTCAGTAGAACAGCCAAACAAAAGCACTCTGAGGGATGCAGTTCAAGGCTATTAGGGATATGACTTAGGGAGGTGTGTGACCTGGTGGAAATCCTGAGGGCTAGATAGAAAAGCAACAAGGACTGAGGTTCCCAACCTTAAATACCCTGGAAATTGACTTTAAGAGACCATCTTGAAGTAACACCATGCTTCTCAACAATTTCTTTGTTGTCCCTTCAGGACCTGGTCAAGATGTGTGTGTATGGGTGTGAGAGAGAAATCCTTTGCCCTGATGCCTGTAAAATATTATTCGTCATTCAGGAGAGCAGTTCCATTTTGAAATCAAGTAAAGATGAAGTGAGTCTGATAGTGGAAGGTTTCATTTTTCCCCCCATTCTAAGAGATAAAACCCTGCGCTTTGTCCTCCCCTTTCTTACATCAGCTGTGATTTATGTAGTGTTTGAATTAACAGTAATGGGCAAATGGCAACAGCCCAGTAGCTCTTTGTACCCAACCACAAACATAAAGTAAGCAGTTGTGTGCCCCTGTCTTCGGGGCCTGATTGCAGAGCTTAACCTGATGTGCTCATTATGCCGCAGAGACAAGTCAAGCTTTAGGATAAATGCGAGCATCCCATCATCATCATCATAAATAACAATCATCTCACTGAGCAATGAAGTTAAGTGGGAGTTTATTTCCCATGGATTTCCACCCTCTTTAACTGCCCACACTTGCCAAGGAAACAGTGTATTTACAAGAATTTTTAAATGTCATGAATTAAGAATTGATGGCTCAGTGGGAAGTCTTCGATGCACCAGGTTCAGCAGACTACAATTAATTTTCAAGTTTATCTGTTGCTGTGATCTGCAGGGATGCCTCCACACGGAAGCAACTTGGAACTACAGCCACTCAGCTGCTTTTTCATACAGTACTTCTTTGGTTCATGATACAGATTGGGTCTGAGCTAAGTTGCAGGTGTATTTGATGGCAATATGAAATCTTGGGATGTGGCTGACATTCTCTGTTCTTGGGATTGGAAGCAACTTCAGGAGCCCATAAAAGCTCTCCTCAAAGGAGACATGAGATTTACATGCCCCAAAATTCTTCTCTGGCTTGGATCAGAATTTGAGGCTAAGAAGAATTTCTGGCTGACTCCATTCCCATCTCAGAAAGCCTTTTCCCCATCAACCCACCCAAGAAATTGCACACACCCCCTTTTCTCCACTTACCTTACAAAACTGGAACATAATAAGCTACCTTTATGAAGACAGATCATTGGTCCATCCAGCAATAAGGTATTGCCCTGAACCTGATATTTTCTGCCCCTGGATTTATTCTCCCTTTCTCTGGTTCTTTCTCCTCTTCTAGGGAAAGACATACCTTGGATGTCTTAGGATGCTCTGTGTAAAAGGAACACACATTTCCTTGGCTTTGGTTTGCCCCCTAATTACCCAAATATTTCCCCACGTTTATCTCCATACTGTTAGCTTCCCAGCATTTTAAAGCCCTGCAATACAATTGCAGTTTATAAGGGAAATAATGTGAGAAATTAGCTTCCTTCTTCTTGGCTCTATGAATGCCAACACTTTTACTTACTTGCTCCTCTTTAGCAACATAAAATGCACATCTGCATTAACCCTTACCTTAATAATCCAGGCCTTTTGTGTTTTAAGCTTTCATGAACATGAAAAGTACAATTAACACCTGACCTCCATAGCATATCTGCTGAGTTCTGCAGAAGAAAACCTGATAAGAAATACAATTGTGTTTATAATAGTAAAATTGTTCTTAGTTTTTTTCCCCTTCCCAAGTAATAGCATCTTGAATTTTCTAACAGATGAAAATTACTGTATTCTGTTTTAAAGTTTTAGCAAGTGTCACTCTGTTACCACACTTTTCAGCTATCTGTGTCTACTACCCATAGCACCACAGTTGTCTTGGGTGCACCAAACCTTTAACATGCATGAATTACAGTTTTATGAATGTTACCAAATTCAAAAAGAAGCCAGTGTGGTGTAGTGGTTAAGAGCGATAGACTCGTAATCTGGGGAACTGGGTTCGCATCTCTGCTCCTCCACATGCAGCTGCTGGGTGACCTTGGGACAGTCACACTTCTTTGAAGTCTCTCAGCCCCACTCACCTCACAGAGTGTTTGTTGTGGGGGAGGAAGGAAAAGGAGAATGTTAGTCGCTTTGAGACTCCTTTGGGTAGTGATAAAGCGGGATATCAAATCCAAACTCCTCTTCTGTGTACCAAAGGAAAGGTTACTGGATGCAAATAGTACATCACATCTAGAATCCACAGTTGGAGGGTCCTAGTACAGGGATGGTGAACCTGTGACCCTCCAGATAGTCTTGGACTCCAACTCCCATCAACCCCAGCCAGCATGGACAATAGTCAGTGATGATGGGAGTTGTAGTCCAGCAACCTCTCCCCATCCTGGAATGCCTTAGACATTTGAGGTTGCCGTGGTCCAGAAACAAATTTACAACAGAGATAAAGGATATTATGTTGTGTTGAAGTCTTCAGGTTTGGCCACATTTCTTGACAGCTTGGATTTATGAGTCAATTTGTACAGTAGAGATACATATCATCCAGAAGTGTACAAGATCTTAGGAGTCCTAGCGTTTTGCAACTTCTAAGTGAAGTGCAGCCATCAAGGAGATTATCAGGTCTTAACAAAGAGGTAAACCTGTATACCCAGTCTCTTCTGAAAGCTTACGAGCTAATCTCTTAATGGATGCAATGGGGCCACTCTTCGGGTGCCTTCAGCTCTGCAGTTCTCTGATCTCTTGTGAAATATAACTTTGCTTTTAGCATTTTGATTCTCATAGATTTTTCTAAGGATATCAACTTTGTTTCCAATTTAAAGAATGTGCAACATGCAGCATTGAGCATGCGGATATTTGGGCTCTTACATTTTTATTGTTTACCATAAAGAAGCACTTAGGAAAATTGGAACGCATTATGCTCATGTATTTACACTGCATGGAAAGCACTATTAGAAATGTCACTGTTTTTACATTGATGAAAAATAAGATTAACAACTTAAAGGAAGCACAGTGCACAAGGTCTGCTGTTCAAGATTTGTCATTGGGATTTTTATTCTGTTTAATTTTGCTGGGGGGGGGCGTTTCGGTGTCATTTGAACATTTTTAATTCTTTATTTATTTCCAATTAATCAAATAACCTTTATATATTTCCAAATAATCACAATCATACTCAAACCATATCAATTTCAATGAGAGAGTTAATGTTGAGTAAACCTTCCTAGGAACGTACTATGGACTCAGCTACATTAGTAAAGAAAAAGCATTTAAAAAGCGTTATAACACTGATACGCCAGATGGCACTGTGGAATTCCATCTTTTGGCAACGTGATTTCCCATTATGAGGTTTACAACACATTTTCCTTATTATGATTTTTTAATGTGCCTAAATCCAGCCTATATCTCAAGCCCTGTTCAGGTTTTGTACCCCACTCAATCACCATTCTCACAAGACTCCACATGAACTTGTGCAACAGGGAGTCTTTTCCATTCAAAGCATTTTTATATGACTTTAAAAGCCATGGTTTCTCTTCCGCCTTGAAGAATCCCAGGATCTGGTGAAGGGTGCTGAGAGCTATCATTAGGAGAACCTTATTCCCCTCACAAAGCTACAGTTTCCAGAGTTTCCTGAGAAGAGGGGTTGACTTTTAAACCATGTTGTGAATTGTAGCTCTGTGAGGGGAATAGGGGCCCACTAACAACTCCCAGCACTTTAAGCAAACTGGATTCTTTCAGATAGGGAACCACGACTGGTAAAGTGCTGAGATGAGAAGTCTGGAGATGATCCTCCAGACTTCTGAATTGTGTGAAGAGCCTTGCATGCCGCTATGTTTTACTCAGAGTAGAGCCACTGAAATTGATGACCCCGAGTTAGCCATGCCTGTTAATTGCAGTGGGTCTACTCTGAGTTGGACTTGCACTGAATGCAACTCTAAATGAGAGGTGCAAGCTCCCTGCTGCAGAAGAGCAACCCTCTCAGCATGTGGAGGGTGCAAAAGCAGTGGTGGTGGTGATAATAATAATAATAATAATAATAATAATAATAATTATTATTATTATTATTAATCATTTATACCCCACCCATCTGGCTGGGTTTCCCCAGCCACTCTGGGCGGCTCCCATTATTAAATATTAAAAACACGATAAAACATCAACATTTAAAAGCTTCCCTAAACAGGGCTGCCTTCAGATGTCTTCTCAAAGTCAGATAGTTGTATATTTCCTTGACATCTGATGGGAGGGCGTTCCACAGGGCGGGTACCACTACTGAGAAGGCCCTCTGCCTGGTTCCCTGTAACCTCGCAGGAAGGGAACCACCAGAAGGCCCTTGGAGCTGGACCTCAGTGTCTGGGCTGAATGATGGGGGTGGAGATGCTCCTTCAGATATACCGGGCCGAGGCTGCTGCTGATGCAGCACAGGGGTCTGGGCCAAATATCCCTCTCCCTCTCTCCCCCTATCTGATCGCAATGGTGCAGGGTGAAAAATAGGGTTTTTCTGACCGGAATCAATGGAAGTGGAAAGTGTTTATCTGCAGCTATATTGTGCACTATATTTTCTGATTAGCTTCATGTTGTGGTTTTTCTTTATTCATCAGGGGCTCATAATTCATAGGGAACTGCAACTGTAAATGCTATTTAGTTGAATGCAACTTGAACACCGAAACAATTTTAAAAGTGAAGTGCAAGACACAGTTCTGGGTAGACCCACGCCAGCACATTCAGCGCACATTTAAAGAACATGACTTCTCACAGTTAATGTGAGTTAAGGGTGCTGGGAATCACAGTTTTGTGGTGGGAAACTACACTTCCCAAGATTCTTTCGAGGAAGTCATGTGCTTTAAATGTTGGTTGGTTGTGCTTTAGATGTATGGTGTGGTTGGAGGCAGCAGAAGTTAATCTCACCTCCAGAACAGCACACATGGGAGGGAAGAAAGTGGTAAAACAGTAGATCAGGAGTAGCCAACAGGGTGTTCTCCATATACTGTTAGACTACAACTCCCATCAGCCCTTGTCAGCATGGCCAATGGTCATGGATGATGGGAACTAGAGTCCAACAACATCCAAAGGACACCACATTGGCTACCTCTGGACTAGCTTATCCACACAATTGGTCAGCGATGCTGTGGCATCCTTTTGGACAAAAGCTAATTAGAATTAGTATAATGGAGAAAATGGGGGGAAAGAGGCCAGAAGCTGCTTTGATATTTCCAATAATATCGCTTGGGGAAACTGAGATGAGAAGACAACAATTCAAATGTGATTAACACTGAGGGACATGGTGATGCAATATGAAGGAACATGCAGAGAGGATAGAGATTCGAAATATGAATCTAACTGGGAAGAAAGTCTTGCATTTCAATCTCAGAGTAGAGATGGACAGATCAATCAGTTTCCAGTCCATGACACTTTCACATGGCCCCATTCCTAATTCACAAGTCTTCTCTAAATTTATAAGTCCCTTGATGATTTGGGCCCAGGATCAGTGAGATCTTTGGGGGAGACTCTGTTAGTGGTCCTCCGTGGCTCAGATGCATAGCTCACAACCACCAGGAGCCATGCATTGAATACTGTGGGCCCAATCCTGTGGATAGGCCTCCACCCTCTTGAACTTCTGGCACTTGGTGAAGACCATTCTTATTTCACCAGGCATATTAAATAAGTTTTTTTTCTGATTGTGTGAGTTAATTTTAACTGCTCTGTCTTTATTGTATGTTTTGTTATTGTACATCCCTTAGAGGCTGTAGTGTTAAGTGATATATAAATTGCCAAAAATAATAACATTAACAATAAGAAATCCATTCCATCCCATTATGACATCAATTTGCCATTTTAAAAAAATATTCATGAGACTAGTCATTATTTAAACATGTATTTTTCCAAATATGCATTGTTGACTCGTGTATCTTATCATAAAGCATGCATTTCGAGTGTATCTTTTGAGCCAAAATCTGAAGAAATGTGGATTTTGTAGGATTAGTGCTTATTAGTGCAAAATCCTGAGGATAACTATGTTTCAATCCACACATTAGCCTGGGAGGTGTAGATTAAATCAGTTTGTATCAGAATTTGCAAAGTCCTCAAGCATCCCTATCTCAGAGTAACATGTTTTACAGATGCAAGACTGGCCCTGGAGAGTCTATGCATATTGTGTTGATAGAACATTGATAGAAGTTTTGTGTTAACACTGCTACATTCCACTTAAGATTTTTTCAATAAATAGTACCAGCACAGCTACTGCACATATAATCAAACAGAGACTGTCTTCATACTTATTTGGTGGTAGTATAAATATGCAGGATTCTTCTGGAAAGATATTTCTGGGAAATGTAAAAGAGATAATTGGATATGAAATCCCATTAAGACCCGCAGTAATTCACTGGGTATCTCTACCATTAGAATACTGTGGGGGAAATGCACAGGAATCTAGTTGGGGGTTAATTAAGTGCTGCCCAAAGCTTGCTCACAAAATACTGGAAGCAGAGAAAACTATCTGCCTTCAATGAAGGTATTGATTAAGAAACTGTTGCATAGCACAGTAGCATTTACACATTTTGAAGGCATCTGGGAAAGCTAAATTTACTCTGGTGAGTTCCTCTTGATTGTTCTAAGTCCTAATATTTATATGAATTTTGCCCTGCTTTCTACTGCATATGCATGACTCATGGTGGCTCACAAAAAAAAAAAAAAAACCAGATGGCAAATTTATAATAAAACCCCAATATCAAAACAAAATACAGTCAATTCAAAAAAATACACCAGAGTACCATAGTACAGCATAGAATAGAATACACATTAGAATACATACAAATAAGTGGAGAAAATCTGAGGAGGGATTGACAGTTGCCTTGGAGCCATGTTTTCTAGCTTTCATAGAGTCAGTGTGGAAATAGTTATACAGTATCAGGGACCTCTAGCGAGGGACAAAGGTAAATGGCATAAATTATTGAGTGTTTGTTCTTCTGAATAGCTTTTTTGCATACCGCCCCCTCCCCCTTGATTTTCCATGCCTTTCACTCTTCCCTCTTGGGCTGCTTTTGTTTTAATTTTGATTATGTATTTTGTATTTTTATATTGCAATTTTATCCTGTGAACTTCCCTGAGACCTGTGGGTATAGGGTGGTCTACAAATTTAAATAATAATAAGAATAATAGATGCAGGGCTGGAAGATAGCACTAGACAGACAATCAGTACTCACTATGATATGTGTGCTTCTGTGGTCGCTCAAGATTGCTTGCATTATTCTAATTACATATTAAAAAATCAATAAAGGTTAAATATTAAGATGTTGATTAATCTGAAGAAATAAGATTAGCTTCAGTTTACTAATCTGGTTTTAAGGATGACTGTTTAAGGGTGTGATCCTGTGCTAAAGATAAGCCGGCTGAGGATTCAGTTGAAGTCCTGCTGTACCAATGGAAAAGTAGCTATGCTGCTGCAGTGACTGAGATGCCAAAGAAACATGGTGCTGGTAAAGCCATTCTGCCAATCACTGGCGGAATGAATGAAATCGGGTGGAATCCTAGGCAGAACTTGGGTCCTGTGTGATTTATTGTAAACCACAATATTTTAAAATCTCTAAGTAGCAAAGAACAACAACCTACAGTAAAAGACATATAGATAGATAGATAGATAGATAGATAGATAGATAGATAGATAGATAGATGATAGATAGAGATATAGATATATTTGTCGGAATTCAAGCCTTAGTCAGAGGGAACTGGCCACTCTCCAGGTGCCCGGCTTGGATTCCTTGTTGATCTCCCCCGTCAGCAGCTCCCGGCAAGACAAGGCGAGATCTCGGCGATCCTCCTCAAACGTGAGAAGAACACACCATCCCTCCTCCCCACCCCATTCCCAGGGAGGGGAGAGAGACAGACAGAAATATATTTACATGCCTTTATTTCTGTCCTTCCAGCAGTACAGAGAAAACGTGTCTGCACTCTCTTTACATCAACAGCAGAGAGAGAATAACTCCACCCATGTACTTCCAGTACAGGGTCATGTGACACTCTGAGCTAACATCCGGTGCTCAGTGCACAGAATAGACTGTCCCTTGTTCCCACGGTACAGTCCCAAAACATCAACATCCTGTTTGGCTTTCCAGCCATCTGGAGCACTCAGCTGCAGCATTGCTCCTTTTTCGTAACAATATAGATATAATGAGAGAGAGAATTCGGTAATAACAGGGTGTAGTCCTATGTACAGAGTAAACCTGAACAAAAAATTATGTCCACAAGCAAATGATAGATGATGCTTCATGTACGGGAGTTGGAAGGGACAATTAAAAATTCCTGTTCCCAGGCCATCCACTACAGTTTAGGATGAGACAGTCGTTCATTGGCTGCTTATGTTTCCCTGGTCAGGTGTGTCAATTAGTGCCTGGTGGCTGTCCACTTCTTTCACACAAGGAATTTGGTCAAAACAGCAGAATGTGTGGAAAGTAACACAGCTAAGTAATAAGTAGGTGAGTGTTCTTGATGGTGATGGGGGAATCCTGAGGCTTGCCAATCAGAGGTGTGCAACACAGGGAATGGGATACATAACCCCTTTGAGACCAACTTGTCTCTCCCACCAAGAGTTATGGAAGAGAGAGAGACTCAGGAGGTCCTCACTCAACCCCTGAACAGGCATGTTCAGAAGGAAGGAAGCGTTTGAGAAGTAAATAACTACAAGATGGCTCCTGCGTAGTAAGTACCTCACACAGTGGGTGAGGAATGAGTTCCAATCAGCAGACCCCACACTAGGAATTCTACTTATGCAATGGGGCTTCCCCCCTCTCCTCCCCCCATGGACATGCCCTGAAATTGGATTGGGGGGGTGGAAGAACCCCCCCCAAAAAAAACAGCACATGGGTGGAGAGGGAAGGGCAATTCCATCTGACAAGCTGAAAAGCTTGCATTGATGGAACAATGGCCATAGACGTTCCTCCCAGCTTCAGGATTGTTGCTGATCCTGTAAAGTGAAATGCAGGTTTTTCCCTAGTTAAACCAATGGCATATATCATGTCTTGTCCTTCTGGTTGTGATCACAATCGTATAGTTCTGTCCTTCCATTGTTTAGGACTGCTGGAGAACCAGAAGACAAATAATCTTTGGATATCATTCATTAGTATCCACCATATCTCTTTCTACAGACAGTTGGCATTGAACTGGCACCCTGGGTTCACCTTGCTGAGTACTTTGCTCTTGGAAAGACTGTTCCAATTAATATGCATTGATATTGCTCCCACCCCCCCAAGCATTGTATTGGGCCTTAAAATGAAAGATAATGCAATTTTCCGTTACTTAATGTGACCCCTTTTGGGATGCATTGAAGATCTGATGGCAATTTTTCATTTTACTGCTCAAGTATAAGATGGCCATTCACATTTAATCATATCAACAGATTACCTCAATGAATACAAATGCGTTATATAATCTTTAAATAAATGAATATCAATATGTTCTAGAGTAACCAAGGTAATTGCATATTGATAACAGTTATTATCATATGTCATGGTTGCCAGCAGAAAATGCACTTGTATTTTTTTAATAAGGTGCAATAAGATGGTCTATTTTGAGCTGATAGAAAAGCTATTTCCCATACATAATATGGCATCATTTTAATATAGCCGCCAGACCCAGAGCATAGATAAAATGCAAAATGTAAACTTGTGAATTGCAAGATTTTATAGTCTTTTGAAACTGGGCTGGATATTACGAAGGCCTTAGCATAGCTAATATGTAGAGGAGTCATTATCTGAAGGAGGCTGCAGAAGTTTCCATTCCGCTCACCCACCATAGCTGATAACAGGAACAAGCCCATTACTATGAATTTATACAACAAGATATAGATCAGATTTGGTGTTGTACTTTATTACAGTTTGCAAAGTAATCTGAAAGACACTAGAGAAAGAAGAAGAAAATTCTACTCAAATATTCTCTCTCTCTCTCTCTCTCTCTCTCTCTCTCTCTCTCTCACACACACACACACACACACAAACACACAAACACCTACACATGTGTCTTATCCGTAACAATGAGCCACGAGTTCCATTCTGCAACAACACTTTCATGCTCTCTCTTCCTGCTGCAGCCCCTTGTGCCTTCCAAAAAGCCATTTTTAAGGATTAGGGACCTGCAACATGATGTGTGATGAAGGAAATTTGGTGGCATTGGGATTTGAATGAGCAGAAATTGAAGAGCTCTGCCTGCTTGCGCTTCTTCGTTTGATTGTGGAGGCTCTTTGGATACAAGCCAATGTGTTTGGCAATATCAAGTCCTAAAGCATAAAAGCTCTCCCAAAAGTGGGCCAGAATTCCTCTTTGATGCACACAAGAATCTCTGTGCAGGCAGCATGCCACATTCAATGAAAGCATACTGTGCCGTGTACGATTAGGCCCCTATCCACCACATGTTCATCCAACCTATTGAACACAACCTATGTACTTTGTTCAGAAGGTTGGGTGCAAGAACAGAGGTTCATTGAGAGGTCTGTGGCTGTGCTCCTCACATTCCGCATGTTCCTCTTTGCAACAAATCTCTCTCTTGTAATTATATATGAGTACAGCACATAAAACGGACACTGTACTTCATTTTCCTCTCCTTACCATTAATGGACAATTTGGCACTTTTTTCTTTTGCTTTAAAAAAAGCCCCTATAACACTTGTTATTCCTGCAACAAGATGTGAGGGCATGCTCACAGGCCAAATGTTGACAGCATAAATGCTGCACACATTTCTGATGCGGCAAAGGCAACATGAGATTCTTTCATCTCATTAGTTTTATACATTTGTCTTAAGCCTGATAGAGGTAAAACTCAGCAGGTTTCCTCCAGCCGCTGTCCTTGGTGAGATGAATGTACAGTAACTCCCCTGCCCAGCTAGGAATCTAGACACCTAGCCTTGGTTAGATTAACTTAGAGGAGTTGGAGAGCTGGGGAAAAATTCACATCTGGTAACCAATGCTCCCCTTGGGTTTCAGACAGTAAGTGGGTACATGAGTCTACAAAGCCTGCAATGGAAATTTTCATGGCCCTCTAGGGGCCATGGTGGCTAATGTAATGTATTTAGTCTTAACTCTGGACATGTATACTTGATTCTGACCAAACTAAGCCTCCTAGAGGCCATTGATGGTACTAGCCGGGGCTGATGGGAGTTGGAGCCCAATATTTGACTTGGCAGCACATTGACTATCCCTGATCTAAGACGGCTTTATAAATCTGTTTTTGGCACAGCATTATAAAGAAGAAATGAAAAAGAGGCATAGTGGAGCAAAATACCATGTATCGGAACAATGGTTCACCCACAATTCAGATCACACACTGAATAACTAGTATCAACTATGTAAGCAGTTCGATAAATACATTTTGGTTCACCCACAATTCATATCACACACTGGATAGCTAGTATCAGCTAGTTTATCAGTTTGATAAATACATTTTCCCAATAATTTCTCAATATGAGGCCTGTCCAAAACTCTATTTCAGTAAAACAACTTAATCAGGAACACTAGTGATATGAGAATGGGATGTGGGAATTTTCCTATTTCACAATGAAATGCAAGTGTATATTCTGAAAAATGGTGCCCTTATTATACAACATGATCGCAAGCATGTTTCTCCCGATGAAAATACCGCTGCGTTCAACTACCTATGTGTAAATGAGTGTAAGATGGAAACCATGGAGATATGTACATCTGTACTTTAAAAAAAATCATCCTAAACCCATTTTTAAAGTGTTCTGCTCTAATAATTTATTTTTAGTTTCTTTTTGTTGTTGTTGTTGGTAAATAACCCTCCATGCCTTATTTCACAGAGATGAAAAAGTCATTGATTAGCAACTACTTCTTGCAGTGATTCATATCAAATAATGTATGAATTTGAGTGCATGCAACTTTCAGCCTAGCCCTATAGACCGACTTCTGACAGGGCTGGGTGGGGCTCTTGTGCAATAAAAACTGGATCATGCTAAAGTCTGGCATGAAAATTTATTTATCTCCATGTGCTCAGCTGAGAAACACTGTTGACCTTAAACAGTGCAATCCTTTACATGTCTGCTGAAAAGATAGCTGAGTCCGTGGACGATTGTTCCCAGGTAAATGTTCATATGTGTGTGTGTAGGATTGTAGTCAAACAGTGCAAACGTAGGCATGTCTACTCAAAAGCAAACTTCACTAAATTAATTGGAACTTACTCCTAGTCAGTATGTGTAGAATTCTAGTAACTTGTGCATATGCATGCTTGCTCAAAATTAAGCCACACAATATTGAATAGGCTTTACTCCCAGGTAAATATGCACAAGACTACAACCCTAGGATTCAAGAAGATCCAACAATTCTGATCAACAAAATCCCCCACTCCCCCCCCCCGCAAGGCTTTTCCATTTGTTTCACTAGCATAAGAAAAGGATTTGTCATAATAACCTTCAAATGTTCACTCTTTCCATCTTTTACTAGTTTGTGCTGTCAGCACTCTCAAAATGCCTTTTCCCAACAAACCTTCCCATCCTTCACTTCTAATAAATCGGTATCTATCCTAATAATTAGCTGTTCAGGATTTTTCTGTGTTTTATGGTAGTGTCACTTTTCTGCATGAATGCTCTTGTCCAAATTGCGCCTGATGTTTGCATATATTCCAGCTTGATATGTTTTTCAGTATCTGTGTTTCTAACATCAGCTTATGCAATTGTGTAGCAAATAAATAGATGTATGTAGAATGAATTTGGAGGCTGTGTGGAATCAGTTATGAATTAATGAGATCAGGGATGATCTGGATTCGTATTAATAACTTCAGGATCAACACAAAGGGTGTGTGAAAACAAAACATAACAATGACATATGGATTTGGGGACTGAAGATAATGTTGGTTTATAGAAAGTGGGTTTTTGGGGTGTTATCTCGGAGTGGATGAAGCGACTATTGTTTATATATCGCAGACAGATGAAGAATCAGAAGTTCTTTAATTTCTGTATTTTATCTTTTCTATTTTCTCTTTCAAATTCTTTCTTCTTATCGTTTTCTCTCGGCGGGTTTCCTCTCTTCTTTTCTTTTCTCCTCCTTTCCTTTTCCTTTTCCTCTTTCCCTCTTATGTTTTTATTTTATTTAGATTAATGTTGGATAAAAAAGATAGCTGATAGTAAGTTTTGTATCTCTCTTTACAAGCGCTAATAAAATTTATTCAAAGAAAAAAAGGAGGATTGACACCATCTAGGTTCATTTCCCGACCAGCCAGTTTTATGCATATTTTTGGAGCGCTTCTATATTTACCTAGCAGATTACAGAACCAGTTAATAGTGATACTTTCCAATTTTTGGAGCACTTCTATATTCCACTAGCAGATTACAGAACCAGTTGATAGTGATACTTTCCAACTTGGATGGCTTTAAAAGAAGATTAGACAAGATACTAGTCACGATGACTTACAGTATGTACGACCTCCAGCATCAGAGCTGCCATGTGCATCTGATACCAGTTGTTGTGGTACCAAAGCGTTGCACTCAGGTCTTGCTTGTGAACTCCCCACAGGCATCTGCTTGGCTGTTGTGAGAACGGTATACTGGACAACTAGACTGGCCGTTGACCTGATCCAGAAGGGCTCTTCTTATATTCTCTATTAAATGAAGTGCACTCAGTTCAATCAAGGTGAGTGAAAAACAACTCAGACTGCAGGCATCCCATCAGCTGCAATTAAGCCTGCCTTTCAGAGACTGTGACCAAAAAAATGTGGGGGGGAATTAAACACAGCTATTTATATCCAGCTTACAATGGTAGCCTGGAGTAGAGATGTGAGGATCATCTTTTCTTCCCTTTGATAAATTTTGCTAGCATTACCAACTCTCAGTATGCTTCCATCAGAACTCCTCTGATGTTTATACCAAGTAGGCCCTTCCGAATTCATCTCTAGATTTCACGTTCAGTCAAAATTCCGCTACCAGAATTTATTCTATGTTCATTCTGTTAATAATAATAATAATAATAATAATAATAATAATAATAATAATAATTTATACCCTGCCCATCTGGGCAGCTCCCAACAGAATATTAAAAATATGATAAAACAAATAAACATTGAAAACTTCCCTAAACAGGGCTGCTTTCAGATATCTTCTAAAAGTCGGATAGTTGTTTGTTTCCTTGACATCTGATGGGAGGGCGTTCCACAGGGCGGGTGCCACTACCCAGAAGGCCCTCTGCCTCATTCCCTGTAACTTGGCTTCTCGCAATGAGGGAACCACCAGAAGGCACTTAGAGCTGGACCTTAGTGTCCAGGCCGAATGATGGGGGTGGAGATGCTCCTTCAGGTATACTGTTTGTTCAGAATGTATTCAATTTTCTACAAAATAGCACTAAAGCAATAGCTTAGGCCTCAAAATGGAGAGAAGACTAATCTCTTCCTCTTTAATACTTAAAAAAAAGAGAGTTATGGTTTATCTAAGTAATGATTTAAATGTGGAGCTAAAAAAAACCTCAGGAGCTCTTCATGTAGTGTGTGGATATATAACAGTCTGAATATATCCATACATAATTAGACAGGTGTATAAAGACAGGCAGGAGGCTTCATCCCATGATTAACAAGAAATGAGCTGTGATTATTTTATTTTACTTTTTTTAAAAAAGAAAAGTAAAGTAAAATGCCTTAAACATGAGAATTTATTTGCAGTCATTTAAGTCACCTAGTTCTAAATCCAAGACCTTTGATCATATTTAATCCTGTCGAAAGGCTGAATTGTAATCAGACCAAGATCCATTATATTGTGGGGCTGTAGTACCGGTGCATGACAGAATGCTATTTTCCATTAGTTCATTGTTGCAGGTAATACAAATGTTGGATGTGCTTAATAGCTCCCCCACCTCCTTCTATTGCATTTTAGGACTGGTCACTAATGTGAATTTTTGCTTGTTCTTAAATAAATTAATTAAAGTGCTCAGGTCCATCTCTTTTTAAAAAAAACATGAAAAAGCTTGACACTCATTTGCAGCATCAGCAAAATTCAACATTCAGGACATCATTCCAAATTACAACTTCTTAGTAACAGCAACCGCATGTCCTCTCTGTCTGATGAAAATGGATGTTTACAGGGTCTTTTGACTTGGGATTGATTTCCTTAATAGTTTTTATTGAGCTATGAAGAATTTCTCTCCGGCACCAGGATGCCTGTAAGAGTTTTACGAAAGGAGACTTAGAAGTTTTCTTTCGAAGGCCTCACTCGTGGAAAGCAGTTTTGCATGGCACCTAAGGTCAGCTCTCCAAATGGCATATTTATTTATTTATCTATTTGTCTATAAATGTATTTATAGGCTGCCTTTATGAGCACACCCTAATCCCATTGGCTTGATGCACTTTACTGAATATTATATCAGCAGCTTGGTGGAATAAGGGAGGGGCGTTGCTTAGAAAATTGCACTGGGACTGGACAGAATGGGTTCATATCTACTGTAGTGGCTGCATGGTGTAGCCTGAGGAAAATCACTATCTCTGAGCCTCAGTTTCCAATTTATAAAACGGAAGTAAGAGTGACCTCCTTCCATCGTAGGGTGATTCTTAGAAGAAGACGCAATAGAGATGGGAAAGTGATTTGCAGATTTCAAATGCCTGTGCAAATGCTAAGTGATAACACCAATATGCATAAGATTTGTTCTCATAATACATGAGATTTGTTCTTATAATACATGAATCCTCAGACATTGGGACTGAGGGCCATTCTTCAGGTCACATCTTGTCAGGATTTACCATCTCCCTCTCACACCAAGAGATGGGAGGCTGATGGTTTTATTACAGTCAGATTTATTAGTGTTTACACTTAGTTTCAGTCTGAGCACACAGCTCAATCTTCCGCACCCGATGAGTCAGTTGAGCCCACTGAAAGGCGGGCTTTCCACCAACAGGATATCCTCCATTGGCTGCCCCTCCTCCTGTAGGACTGACGCCAAGCCTGGACTCTACTCCTACTACTACTACGAGGAGATTCGGGAGCAGCTTGCCCAGTTTGTCCCTACTCCCCTGAGAACGTGTCTGAGAGCTGTGGCCCCCCTGTCTGCCTTATGCTGTCTTGGGTATTTACGACATGCATACCAGAACAGGAGGGCCTCTTTTAACTGTCCATATGGGAAGAAAGCAAGCCTCTGTCTCTTTCTACCTGCCACCCCCCCACCCCCGTCTTTGGAGCCCTCACTGTCACCCTGGGAAGGAACCTTCCTGACACATCTGATCTGTCTTTCAGCAAATCAAGACATAGAGTTCACACAGTAACTGAACCAAGGTAACCCAAGGGAACTTGCTCCCATGCACTGGGTGGTAAAGCATGCACGTTTTGAGTAAGCTAGAGGGGACAGAAAACAAGAGAGAAGGCTGCTGTATCCAATAGAGAAGACTGCTGCATGCAAATGACAACCCAAATTCATGCCAGGTAGCTTAGTCATCTGTAGCATCCTTCTGTATAGAGCGGCTTTCCACAATGCTGTCTGGAGCTGATGGTTTCTGTAGAATTTTACAGAATGTTAATTTTTTCTGTAGATTTTACCACATCTAAATAGGTTCACACAAATCTTAAACTATGGTCCTATAAACACTGATTTGGAAATAAATGTCTCTGAACTCTTTGACGCTTACTACTGGGTAATCATGAACTTTGAGCTGCCAACTTCTGTGAGCTGTGAATTTATGTGAACTGTGAACTTTTTGAGTTGCACACTTTTGCGCACTGTGAACCTTCGCAAACTTTGAGCTGCAATATTCTGGAAACTGAATTTTTGTGAAGAAGCCATGAACTCGTATGACCTACGGACATTTGCAAGTTGTGAACGTTTGTAAATTGTGAACTTTTGTGAACTCTTGAAAATATTGAGATGCAAGATTCTGGGAGCTTCGGGAATCTGTGAACTTTTGCAAACTTTGAGCTGCAAACTCTAAGAATTGCAAATTTATTTTAGTTGCGAACTTGAGAACCTTGTGCTGTGAAATTCTGGGAAATTTGGGAAGCTGCGTACTGTTTTGCACTGTGAACTTTAGTGAACTTTGGGGTCTGATATTCCGGAAACTGAACTTTTTGCGAACGTCTACTAGTTGCGAACTTCTGTGAGATGCGAATTTTGGTGATCTTTTGATAACCTTAAACTGTGAACTTCTGTGAGTTGCAAACTTCTGTGGGTTGTGAACTTTTGTGAGTTGAGAACTTTTGAGAACCCTGAACTGTGACATTCTAGGAGCTTCAGGGAACTGCAACCTTTTGTGAACCTTTGCGTACTGCAAACTTTTGCGGACTTTGAGGTGCACTATTCTGTATGTTATGAACTTTTGCAAGTTGTGAACTCCGAACTTTTGAGAACCTTGAACTGCAAAATTATGGGAACTTTGAGGAACGGAACTGCTACCTGCCACAGGTTCCTCCTGCTCACTAAACCCTGTTGTCCCTTCAGTATCCCACACCTCCTCCCAAACTTCCCCCTCTGACCTGTCCTCAGTGTCCCACCAACAATCCCCAGGCTCTAAGTCCTCCTCCTCTGGGATTTCCCTTGGAGATTCCCTGGCTGGCACCACTGCTCTTCACCCAGCCAGTCACTGACACCTTCCCCCACGTCATGCTTTCCTTATTTATTTTAAATGCAAAATTTGGTTTGGGGGGCAGATTACAACCAGTTTTGCCTGTTTGTACTTGTAGCATCTGTACATACAGCTTTCCTCCTCGCTTCCAGTCTCTGAGACCAGCTTAAGTAAATAGGAATCCTTGGGGTCTTCCAGGCTGTTGCTATTTAGGGGTGGGATTCAATTATATCCTCTCAAATTCTGGTTGTTCGGTGATGGTTGGTTGAGAGGTCTTGCACAGCAAACCTACTTCGACAAAATAATGGACTTCTTGTGTTAAGGAAAGCACTGCAAAATGTGGAATTACCCATGATGCAACACCATCTAGCCTCCCACAAACAAATTAGGATGAATGCTCACTAAACAGCCAACCTCATCAAACCTCAACTGTGTACATCCCATACATTTAAACACATGGCTTCCCCAAAGAATCTTGGGGACTGTAGTCCCCCCCCCCCACAGCTACAATTTCAAGAACCATTAACAAACTACATTTCCCAGGATTCTTTGGGGGATGTTTGTGCTCTAAATGTGCTTTAAATGTACAGTGTGTTTGCTGTTCTCTGTGGGAACAAATCACGATGAATAATCAATAAGTAGGTAACCTTTCTAATATCATGTGCATAGGGAAAATGAGATACACATCCACCCCACAGTGAGATGTCTACGAGAACCACATACATATAGAGCTGGCTACAGGAAAGATAGAAGACTCCCCCGCTGTCCTTTTTCATGTTACCCAGGAAGCAAGAATGTACTTTGTGTTATGAATAACTTAAGCTTCTCTCACATAAACTAGACTTGGCTCCTTCCCTGGACTTAGAGAGAAACAAGATTTCCTGCTGCAGAACTTTTCTTTCCTGCTTCAGTTGCAATTTTAAATAAGGACCAAAGTGTACATTTTGCACAGAAATGTGTAATGAAAAAGCCACTGACAAGTCCCCCCCCCATGGAAAACAAATCTGAGTGAAAGCAATTTAGAACAAAGAAGCTAGAGGATGTGTGTTTTATCTTTTCCCTCCCTGCCCTTCTATGGCTTAAATTGCCCCCCGAGCCTCAGTTTCCAACCATGTGTGCTCCACATGAAACACTCACACTATGCTGAATTTATAAACAATACAGAATATGTTCCTCAGGTGCCAAACTCTATTCTTGTACCTTATTTGAAAAGCAAGGGAAAGCACATGTGACTTGGATTTTAAACAAGTTCACTGGTTGCCAATTGTTTTCCAGGCCCAATTCAAGGCACTTATGCTGATGTGCCCAAATATCAAGGAGAACACCAACTGCCCATAGCTTAAGGGCAACAGACGACACCTGACTTGTGGTTTCTACTGAGGATGAAGTCTGTAGTACAGGGGCCTGTGGAAGTGCCTTTTCAGTGGTGGCTCCACATTTGTGAAATGCCAAGCCGCATCATTTGTTTATTTATTTATTTATTTATCATTGAGGAAATACGTGATGAGGCATGGATCTTTCAGTCGACTTTTTGTGGCTGAAGGCAGAGGGCCTTTTCAGTAGTGGTGCCCTCCCTCTGGTAGTGGCGACATCCCTCAGATGTCAAGGAAATAAACAGCTATCCGACTTTTAGAAAACATCTGAAGGCAGCCCTGTTTAGGGAAGTTTTTAAGGATTGATGTTTTCATTATCTTTTTAGATATGTTGTAAGCTGCCCAGAGCGGCTAGGGAAATCCAGCCAGATGGGTGGGGTATAAATAAAATTAATAGTAGTAGTAGTAGTAAAAATAATACAGTGGTACCTTGGTTTATAAACTTAATCCGTTCCGGAAGTCTGTTCTTAAACCAAAGCATTCTTAAACCAAGGTATATACATGTCTAAATAAACAAATAAATACAAAAGATGTTGCCCTAGTCTAGTTGCTAGTCATGTTATATCCTGACCATAAGTAAGAGTCCATGGTGTATGGCGGCTGACTGTTGGTATCTCAGGCAAGCAGGTAGAGTATGAAAACATGTGCACTAATTTTTACAGCTTTGATGCACATGAACACAACAGAAATTCATGTCAAATGTAATATCTGCATGGGCCCAGACCTATGGAAAGAAAGCAATGAGTTGCAGATTCAAGAGTTCTCATGTTGAATGGGGGGAAATGCAAATTAAGTTTTTAAAAGTTGCATCAAACTGAATTTTAAAGAAACAGCTAATCAACACTGATAATTATGCCCTTTCTTCCTGTTTCTATCATCATAAAGCCAATTGGGTTGCTCCTTTGTTCAGAGTGCATTCTCCAGTTTCCCACAACTCTATCTGGAAATGCAGATGAAAATGCCTGTTATCTACTGTGTGCCGAAATAATATCACTGCCATAATGGAATAATCTCTTCAGCTTTCCGCCATCGTATTTATAAGATAAATGTAAGTGCTGAGAGAGGGAGTTCTGTTGTTCCGATGTGGAAAATCAGCACAGCTACAGTGAAGGAAAAGAGAGAAGCTGGGTGAAAATGCGACACAGAGGGGTCAAGGGCAGGAGGAAGAATGTAGCCCAGAGGAGATGGAGAAGGTAGGGTGAACTGAAATGGGAGGCTGCTGAGGGTGAGGGAGCCAAGAAGCCATCCTGTTCTGTGTTACTCCAGAAGGCAAGGTGAGAAGCAGAGTATGGAAATTGCAGGGAAACAGAGTTTGGTTAAATATAAAGGTGAAACCACTGAATGGTGAGGCCTGTTACAGTCCAGAAGTAGCCAAAACCATGCCTTCTACATGTTGCTCAATTCCAGCTTTCATTGATCCTATCCATCATAGTCAATGATCAGGGTTGATAAGAGTTGGAATCCAGCAACATCTAGGGTGCTCCATGTTGGCTGCCCTTGTGTTAAGATGGTGGGACAGACTCCCTAGAGTGTTGGTGGACTATCCTTTGCTAGGAAGAGAATTAGAAAGAACAGTTTCCAATGCTATAATTCTAGGAGTACAAGAAAAATAGAGAAGGAAGGAAATATCATAGTAAGGCCTAGGTAAGGAGGTGTGTGTGGTGCTAGGATCAGAGAAGGAAATTTCCAAAGCACTTTCTGACCTGCCATTGGTGTGTGTGTGTGTGTGTGTGTGTGTGTGTGTGTGTGTGTGCGTGTGATCTGGGTGTGTGATCTATTCAATGGGAAAGGTCAAAATAATCTCATTCACCCAGCACAATACCTTTGCATGAGCCTAAGTAGTTTTTTGTTTGGGTTTTTTAAAACCCAGTCTGAGAAAATAACAGAAGCCAATGCTACTTGGCCAAAGAATACTTTGCAATTTCTTTCATTTACAAGGAAGGCATTTGAAAACTCAGGTGGTGAGGTCTGCTCTGATGACATCATTACGAAGCAAGGTCTTGTTAACATATGAAGCCATGTGATATTCCATTCATGCTACATCAGCTCAGAATGGCAATTATGAAGACCATCAAAATAATGGTGGTGGAGGTGGAGAAGCATCAGGAGGAGGGAAAGGGTCTAATTAAAATACTTAAAATCCTGAAGAAGAATTTATTGACCAAGGTCAATAAGATTTGTCATTTTCAGCCCAGCAAAAGTGATAGGGCAAGAGAGCATTTCATGTTAATTAAACAACAACCAAGAAGGAAAGGGGGGAAAACCACCAAATCTAGAGCAGATGTCGCTAAGCACTTTTTCATGCAGAGAATTATAATTATAAGGGCATAAAACAGCTTTACTAAATGAGGTTGCAGAGGTTAAAAGAAGTGCTGGATCAGCAAATGAAGGAAACAATGTAGGCTAGCCATAGATCATGAAAATGGGCAAGAGGGGAATTGCAGAGACGTATAATAAGAGACCTAATAGAAAGACCCATCAAGAGTTCTGGTCAATGTTTTATTGTGGTGAGGACTCAGTGGGCTTTGTGTATGCCCTGTGGTTAGAAAACAGTTGTTATCAAAGTGAACTTTTTACAGTGGGGGCCGGGAGGTTGGAGGCAGGGCAAATAGAATCAGGTTAGCATTTGGCTTTATCGGGAACTCAGCCAGAGTGGAATCTAGATGGTACAGAGTGGCAAGATCTAAGAGCTTTGGAATAGAGCCTTAAGAGCTTGGGTGTAACCTTCAACGACGCCCTTTCCATGGAGGCGCAGGTTTGCAGCCACAGGCAAAGGTGGCACTTTTCCATCTCCGCTGTATTAAGCAGTTGGTCCCTTACCTTTCTCGCCCTGATCTGAGCACAGTGATCCATGTGACGGTCACCTCCAGGCTTGATTATTGTAACTCACTCTACACGGGGCTGCCCTTGAAGCTGACCCAGAAACTCCAGCGGGTGCAGAATGCTGCAGCGAGGCTCCTTACAGGGTCCTTGCTGTGGGATCACATTCATCCAGTGCTTTACCAACTGCACTGGCTCCCGGTGGAGTACAGGGTCAGGTTTAAGGTGCTGGTTTTAACCTTTAAAGCCCTATGTGGCCTAGGACCCACGTACCTACGGGACCGCCTCTCCTGGCATGTGCCGCGGAGGACCTTAAGGTCCACAAATGACAACACTTTGGAGGTCCCAAGCTGCAAGGTGGTTAGATAGGTCTCAACTAGGGTCAGGGCCTTTTCAGTACTGGTCCCGACTTGGTGAAACGTTCTGTCACAAGAGACTAGGGCCCTGCGGGACTTGACATCTTTCCGCAGGGCCTGCAGGACAGAGCTGTTCCGCCTGGCCTTTGGTTTGGACTCAGTCTGACCCTTATGTTTCCCTCCCCTTATGGTTTTGATCTATGGGCTACTTTTAGAATGAGGCTGCATTTTAAATTGTATTTTAACCTGTATTTTAAATTGGTTTTTTTTCCTTTCTCCTATTATGTTTTTATTGTAATTTTACTGGTGTTAGCCACCCTGAGCCTGGGAGCTCCTCCTCTGGCCGGGGAGGGCGGGGTATAAATAAAATTTATCATTATTATTATCATTATTATGGCAGAATCTGGACTTTAAAAGCTTTTCACACCCCAGTACTACTTACTTGACAGAGCATTAAAAAATACCACAACTGGTTGGCAACACTTCAGTGGTGTTTCCATACCTGCCTCAGTGTTTTTGCAGTTTCCTGCACTGATCACAGCATGTATGAGGGGCTACTCTCAAGGTCTGTCGTGTCCCATCACCTCCATGTCTGGACTAGCTCAGAACCAGACAAAAACATATTAGAGGAGGAAGAGCCCAGCATTGATTGCAGCATCTCGTTCCACCCAGCTCCTGGTTGTTGTGTGAGCTCTGATCCTTTTGTTGTACAGCTCCTTAGCTGTGGGCATCTGCTAGACAGCTCCATACAATGTAGAAAGGCAAAGAAACATGAAGAGGAGCTAAGCTCCTTTTTCATCTGAAATAAATGTGAGCTATGATCCAGTCCTGGTGGATCAAGAAGGAACTTGCTCACTACAAAGGCAAGATGACAAGATCTTGCCACACATAATATCACCAAGACGCAAAATGTAGATGGTATTGTGGAGTCCATTCCAAGGTAAGTTCCAAGGATATTTGTCCAGCTTTCCCAGAATTATCCAGATAGGGTAGTTGTCTGTCCCAGGTAAGATCCCAGAGTATGAGCTAAGGGTAGATGATATAACAATTGTACTGAAGTGATGCAATTCTGGATCTTGTCAATGCCTGGATGGGGGGACCAGGTGGCAATTTCCTGTATGTTGCTTTGAGTTTCATGATGAAAGAAAAGTAAAATATGCATATAATTTTAAAAAATGCAAAACACATAGATTCTAAAGTGTTTTACATTAGTGTTTTTTCCTCAATTCTTTTTGATATTAATAATAAGGGGGAAATCATAATTAGCTAAGTATCGAGGACCCCCTGTTTTTCAAAAGCCAAGCCATGGACCTACTACTTTTGAAAAAATTTGATAACTCTATGGTGGTTTTTGTTGTGGGTCTGCGGACCACCGGTTGTGAACCACTGCTCTGTGGAAATCTTTCCTTCTATTTACTACTGCTTTAAAGATAAAGAAAATATAAAATATCTTGTCCATTTCCCCATAACACATAGGCCCTAGGTAGGTTCCAAACTAATAAAATAAAGCCTCCCCCAATGAAACTATAATGCTGATAATAAAATATAATGGACTGTATCCAAATTAAACCATACTCATTGAAATGGGTCTACTCTGAAGATGTTTTAGAATGTTGTTTTGCACGTTTTGCTTTCTAACTTTCTTTATTGACATCTAATTGGTTTACTTTTTTTTTAAGCAAAGCAGAGTCCAGCCTTTCTGCTATTGGTTGGGTGGGGAGGGGAGTTAAAACATGTGAAGATAAACAAGAAATCATTCAAAGTTCTACCCCACAATGAACATAAGTCACATATAGTTCACCCAGACGTTATGGGAACTACTTTTAGAGATATTTTGTTGAACGTCATTGAATTGACGTTCATTTTGTTGAACGTCATTTTGTTGAACGTTCATTTTGTTGAACGCTATTTTGTTGAACGTTCATTTTGTTGAACGTCATTTTGTTGAACGTCATTGAATTGAACCAGTCTATTCCAAGCATGAAGACAGAAGTGCCTGGCGTGCTCTGGTCCATGGGGTCACGAAAGTCGGACACGACTAAACGACTAAACAACAACAACATTCCAAAAACAACATTCCAAGCACTGCTCTGAACAAGGACATGTTTTCTTTTTCATATCATTCTGTAATGCATTGTGGACAAAGATTGTACTATATAACTAAACTATCGTGATAGAAAAGCCAATGAACCAAAGAGTCTAGGCAGAGTGGCTTTCATTTGCTCTTCGCTTCCCTGGGTTGTGTTTTTGCATCAATGCAAGGATAACAAAAGAGGTGAGTGATTATTATTTTTACTATCAGTGATGTAAAGCATAAAAGTGCACGACCAAAACCGCATCGTGAACAACCTTTCAGCTTCCCCCCTTCACATCCTTTCAACCCTAACTGCATTCTGGCTCTGGACCCTAGCTGAGCTTCACAAGTGTCCTTCGTTTCAGCAACAACTCAGCCAATCTCACACTTGTGTGAAATTGTTATCGACAAAGTGAGATGTCGCGCAGAATAACTGACTGGGGCTGACACCTTTTATTAGGAATGTAAAAGATGGTACATCAGCAAAAACTAAAATATAGATTATTATAGATTCACAGACAGAAAAGGAAATCCACCTTTCTTTCTGTCCAGAACATCACAGAATAACTGATGAATATATAGTAAAAGGAGTGAAAGAAAGCAATTACTGGTGCCATCTATTGGTGAAGTAATGAACTAAATCACTAGTGTAAGCATATAGAAAGCTTTAAAAAATAGGTCTCCTTAGATATTGTTGAACACAACCCCAGTCTGTGAGCAGTGCAGGATTCCAGGGGTTCCAGGCACTTATCAAGTGTTCAAGGTTTTTTTTGAATGCAGTACAGCAGAAACTGTGGTGCCTTTATGATTTTTTGTTTATTTACACATATATGCAACCTGAGTCTATGATGGAGGGGTTCATAAACACCCCCAAAAGGCCAATTCACACTTCTCTGAATTTTGCAAAATGCAGCTATCCAGTCAAGTAATATGTAAAAAAAATTTTTTTTAATGCATTTGCCAGGCTAGTGTTTGTGTGTGTGCAAATGCATATATTAATGAAAATAACGTATGAAAATTGATTACATTTGAGTCAATTGCTTTGCAAAACTGTACAATAGGCAAATTTGCAAAAAAAAATGTTATATTTGGAGAAATTTGCACTACATGCTGATGAATTTTCACATGGACTTCTTTTTCAAAAGACAATTGCAGAACGATGTGGAGGTGTGCTTTTGGAAAGACATCGGTGGCTTCCAGAAGTGCGGCTGCAGAAGCTCAGAGAGGTCATGTGAGCCAGGAATATGGTGTTTCTTCCTCTTTCTCCTGATACGAAGAGGAAGCAGTCCGCAGCCCATGGTAGTGCAAGGAGGAGGAGCCACAGACCATGGAAGCTGAGCTGCCACACAACACCTGGACATTGCATGCAATGTCAGTCCCCCCTAATCTCTAGCAGAGCCTAGCCAGACTCCCAATGCCTGAAGTTCCCAATCCCACCATTTCTGTATATCAACAAATGAGCAATTTAATTGATTTTGACAAATAGTAGAGATGCAATTTCAAAATCTAAAAACAATTAGTGAAATATGATACAGAGCCAGAAGAGGTTAAATGTTATGCAGTCATACCTCTTGCTGCGTTTGCTTCACATTGCAGCTTTTCAGGTTGCGAACACGGCAAACCTGGAAGTGTATACTTCTGGGTTTTGCCACGTTCTGCACACTTCACACATGTGCAGAAGCGTTCTGTGCGCTTTGCACATGCACAAAAGCGCTCTGTTGCACTCCACGCTTGTGCAGAAGTCCCGCCCTAGTTGCGGACTTTTCGGGTGCGAACAGCACCCCAGAACGGATTGTGTCCGCAACTAGAGGTACCACTGTGCGGTCAAATCGGTTCGGGGTGTAGGTGAAAACAGGATATAGGTATCTGAGGGGAAATGTGGAATAGTGCACATAAATTCTACTTGTAATAAAGAAAATAAACAAAAGTTACCCATTCACATGTTGCAAATGCCCCCCTCAAAAAAAAGAAGAAGAGGTGATCTTTGCCACATTGTGGGGATGTGAAGGGGAGAGAGAGAAATAATTCAAAATTGAATAATTCGTATTTTAATGAAACAATGGCATTCTACTATGTCTGGGATTTTCTCATGATTTAAGTGTAAGATCCAACAAGACAAGAGCTCCCAAGCTTTCTCTGTGTGTGAATATACACACAATTTCCTTTTCATACCAGCTTTGGAGACAAGTATGCTATAATCCTACCAGGGGCTGGGAGTGGGTCCCATCGAAGTCAATGAGACTAATTTTTGAGTGAATATGCTTTGGAATGTACTGTGAAGCTGCAGAATTATACTGGCAATTGTGGTCCTGTATTTCACAGGGTTGTGGTCCTTGAATTGTCCCTGGGGAAGGAGGGAGGAACACATCCAGGATTGGCGCTGAACTATGTATGAACACACAATGAATTTGATTATAATTTTATCCTTCTGATCAGGGCCTATTTTGAAAGATACAACTGAAATGCAAAAGCTCCAGGGTTGATGTATTACATTAGCATTTCATTCTTCATTCTAGGGAACTCAGAGCAGCTGGCATGATGGCTGGCACAGACCAGCACATTTCCATTCCATGATTGTTCTAGGATTCCAGCATCTGGTTGGTACTACCTCACTCTAATTACAGTGAGAAATCTGGATTTTGGAACCTAGGAGAATGAATTCTCTGCATGGGGCCTTTCCTTAAAACCAGAAAATTAGCTTCTTATTATTTTATTTCTATGTAATCGTTGCATTTTTATTTTCTAAAAGAAATACATTTTCACAATTGCAAAGTTCTTGTGATAGCTCTGCTGAAATTAATTGGGAAATAGAAAATGCCTAGTTGTAATGGGCAAGAGAGAGAAAAAACTGTCAGTGGTGGTACATCTCCATGTAGCATTTCTCTGATGGGGACATTCATGGAAGAAATGGTGATCACCAGTTTGCAGTTACTGGGAGGAGCTCTGGTGGTGGCGATGAGTTTCAGCCTACCTTTGAATTCCCATCCATTCCCCAAAAAAATCAATGAACTGACTGCTCCCCATGTTGCTACCCATGGATGAAACACCAAGGGAGGAGTGCTTTCTGAGAGCCAGCGTGGTGTAGTAGTTAAGAGCAGTAGACTCGTAATCTGGTGAACCGGGTTCGCGTCTCCGCTCCTCCACATGCAGCTGCTGGGTGACCTTGGGCTAGTCACACTTCTCTGAAGTCTCTCAGCCCCACTCACCTCACAGAGTGTTTGTTGTGGGGGAGGAAGGGAAAGGAGATTGTTAGCCGCTTTGAGACTCCTTTGGGTAGTGATACAGTGACATATCAAATCCAAACTCTTCTTCTTCTTCTGACGGGTGTTAATAGTCAGTGCAAGAGCTAGGCTTTCAAAGTCAAAACCCCCAGCCCTGTGAACTGAACCCAGAAACTAATTGGCAGCCAATGTGGTCATGTCAGAACTGGTGTTATATGTTCAGACCACCCTGCCCAGCCAACAATCTGGACTCCAAATTCTGTACTGGATACAGTTTCTGAACCATCTTCCAAGTCATCTGCACATGTAATGCATTGCATTATTCCAAGCTAGACCAAAGTACAGACAACAAAGGTTAGGCTGTCCCTTTCCAGAAAGTAGCTCAGGTAGGCTACCAGTCAAAGTTGATGGATGGTACTCCAAACCACTGAGACCACTTGAGCCTCAAGCTACAGTAACAGAGCCAGAAGCACTCCCACGTAAGGAATTTACTCCTGCATGGAGAGTGTAACCCCATCCAGTGTAGGCCACATCCCATCCATCCAGTCTAGAGAATGATCCACTAACAGCTAATCGATGAGAGTTATTTCTTCACTATTCTCATGAAACTCCTCTGCATCCAGAAAACTTTGGGTAGGTTTTCACAAGTAATCTATCCAAGAGCAAAATAGCACAGTTCTTAACTCATACAAACTTTAAATCAAAAGGTTAGAAAAGTGGCTATGAACTAGAAATGACCAGCCCTCAACAAGAAGGCCCAAGAACATGGTCGTTTCAAGAGGAGCAGAAACACTCAGAGATATGAAAGAGGCTTTCATTTCAGCAATTACACCGGAAAGAAAATTACTCTAGTTTGCTTTGGCCATGTAGGGGTTTGCAAATACCACAGCAATTGGGAAGATGATGATAGTGAAATATTTCCTTTGCATGATATCCTTATTTCATTTCACTTTTTATAGAGAAAATATTCACCTGGTTGAATTGCTGAGATGTGAGCAATACTGAGTATAGTTCTAACGTTCTCCCACCCAGATGTATCCATTACCATTTGTACTCTGTCATCATAGCAATCTTCATTCAAAGGAGGGAACTGGATGTATAAATGTCAATAAATGAAAATGATGGGGTTTGAATTCTAACGTGGTTTCAGATGTGCTGGCAAATAATCTGATTGAAGTTCACGAAGTTTTTTTTGCAGTATGAACTACTCTCCCCCCCAAAAAAAAAAATGTTTTGGCATTGGGCAATGTACCAGCTGAAATTCTCTGGGGGAAATGCTATTAATTCAAATGTGAGTAGAATCCTCTAACCTCTTGTTCCCCTGTAGGTAGACAGGCCTACACTTGCAGAATCTGTTTGAGGACTGAATGCCTCCTTAATGGCCTTTTAATAGAATCTTACATGTTGCTGCTACATTCTTTATTGACAGCTTAATAGAATCTTGATGAATCAGAAATTAAATTTATTCATAAAGTCTAGGTCCATCTCATGTAGCTAATAAACTAATTAATACTGAAGCCAGGACAGGCAGGAATCCTACAGCACGGGCAAAAAAAAAATCTCAGTTGTCAAATATCAAACACTGTAACCTGAGGGTTTAACCTGAAGGTGACAAGCTTCCAAATGACACCATTATAACAATTCAATTAAAACCTGCTACAAAGTGAAAGACTTCCAATTTTATTTACTGACCAAAGGGAGGAGTAGAAAAAACCCTAGCATGAATAGCCTCCCAAATGCCAGTGATTGGCAGCTAATTTGGCCAGAGGCCCAATCCTGAACAGGAACAAGGCATCAAGTTCCTTTCTCACTCTCTTCATGCTCACTTTTAATCACAGGAACTGGGACTGAAAGCTTCAAACCTGCCCTCGGCCTGTGTTTGAATATGGGGAAGGGGGGAATCACTAGAAATATTTGCCCACTAAAAGCCCCAATTCCTGAAGCCAGCTCAAAGAATACCATTCTCCAATGCCTCCTCACTCACTGAGCAGGTTAGATCCATTAGTCTGTGGTTTCATTCCCATAGGGACATTACATTCATTATTATTATTATTATTATTATTATTATTATTATTATTATTCCCCACTCATCTGACTGGGCTGCCCCAGCCACTTTGGGTGACTTCCAATATATATAAAAACATATATAAAAACCCAATAAAACATTAAACATTGAAAAACTTCTCTATACAGGGCTGCCTTCAGATGTCTTCTAAAGGTTATATAGTTACTTAACTCCTTGGCTCAGGGGTTGCATAACTCCATACCCTCCAACACTTCTCCAATGAAAATAGGGACACCCTAAGAAAAAAAGGGGCATTCCAGGATCAAATCAGAAACTGGGACGGCTTCTGAAAATCCAGGACTGTCCTTGGAAAATAGGGACACTTGAAGGGTCAAAATTTCACCATCTGGAAACTACTAAGCTCCTGCTTGTGGGTTTTCCACGGGCTTCTGGTTGACCACTGTGAGACCAAGATGTTAGACTGGATGGGCCACTGGCCTGATCCAACAGAGCTCTTGTTAGCTTCTTATTGTCTCTTCGTAGACAAGAGAGCCAGTGTGGTATAGTGGTTAAGAGTGGTGGACTCGTAATCTGGTGAACCGGGTTCGCATCTCCGCTCCTCCACATGCAGCTGCTGGGTGACCTTGGGCTAGTCATACTTCTTTGAAGTCTCTCAGCCTCACTCACCTCACAGAGTGTTTGTTGTGGGTGGAGGAAAGGAAAGGAGAATGTTAGCCGCTTTGAGGCTCCTTTGGGTAGTGATAAAGCGGGATATCAAATCCAAACTCTTCTTCTTCTCTTCTTCGTAGACAATAAGTCTCCCTGACCCTGGGCCACAAGTTTTCAGCAAGCGTTTTCTCCACTTGTTGTCATTGTTGTTGTCAGAGAACACTGAAAGGTTTCCTGTTTCTCATTTTGTCTGTGTTTCTTCTTTGGTTAAGCTGCTACTTTTTAATTGATCGATCCCTTTACTCTGGCAAATCCCCATCTTCTCTTCTTTCTCTGCCTTTTCTCTTTTGTCACGTCTGCCCTGTCAGTACTTTCCTGCTACTTTCCTAAAAGACTTGTTGAAAAAGGAAGGTATAATAGGCACCAAAAAGGCAGTAAAGGTGGGAGGATGTTCCAAAGGGCAGATTCCACCACACTAAAAGCCCGAGTCCTACATCGTATAGAGTGGACCGCCTGATGAGACGGCATTTGCACAAAGCTCTCTCTCCTCAGAGTGCGGTGATCAGTTGAGTACATAATGGGTGAGTTGAGGTGTTATTTTCTCCATTTCCATATGTTTACTATATAGCAACCAGCTGCTGAGGCACTTTATAGAATAATAACATATTATTTGCATTATTAGAACTCAAACTTATTTTGTACCCTATCAGTTTCTACCTCAATAGAAATGCCGCTGATTATCATGCAGCACCTGAGAGCAGGCTAAATGGACAAAATTTAGTGCATAATATAAAGTTGATGGGCCACAACACTGAGCTACACAAACAATTTTATCCATAAGCAACATCTTTTTTTAAAAAGAGCTTTTTCACACACTGTACATATTCTGCAACATTAACAAGAAGAGTCAAGGAAGCTGTTAGATACAAGGAGACTTCTTTTGGGGAAATGAAAGTCTTCCTCAAATAAGGAGGACAAAAAAAGAACACAAACTTTGGCAAAAGGAATGCAAGCAGATAATAAGGGATACAAAAGAGAGAGAAAGGGGTTAGAGGAACATGTCGATAAAAGCATTAAGATCAAGAATAAAAATATCCCTCGCCGAAGATTCCTGCGTAAGCTTAGCATTCATAGGATAGGAGGGCTGGATGAATAGCTGGTTAAAGAACAAGAAACAAGAGTCAGAATAAATGGACAATTCTCAAAACTGAATGGTTTAAGAAATGGATTCTGAAGGAACTGTATTAGGTATTGGGCTTTTTTCACTTGTTTATAAATGATCCTAACTTTGTCATAAATGAGATAGGGGTGAGCACTTAAGTGCAGGGTGACACAGAACATCATGAATCTGTGGGATTTGCTACCCAATGAGTTAGTGATGGCCGCCAACTTGGATGGCTTTAAAAGAGTATGTGACAAGTTCGTGGAGGGTAAGGCTATCAATGACCACTAGACGTGGTGGCTGTGTGCTACCTCCAATATCCAAGGCTGTATGTCTTTCTGAATACCAATTGCTGGGGTCTGAGCAGAGAACTGGTGTGTTCATGTCCCCCTTAGAGGTTTCCCATATGGATCTGGTAGATCTTTAATCTGATCTAGTTGAACCAGTACTGAAACTGTATTCTTTTGCATTAGATATCAGTTCCACTGAGAACTTTTGAACCCAAGTTACTTCAGCTGACAGGAATAATGTGAGTTAATACAATCATTGCTCTTCTTCTCTCAATATTTGAGTGTGTGGCCATGCCGGAGCCTAACATTTGTCATTTCCAGCAGCTTACAAACAGTGCAAATGTTTACCGCCATGTGTGGTGAATTAAAATGCAAATCCCTTTAGTACAAAATTGGAGCTGTGCATCTAATCCACTGCACGCCAAGCTGAAAATCTGCCCCGGTTTACAAAATAAGATAGCAAAGAGTTGCTCTCTCTCAGACATCTGACTAATATTCTAGTTCCGTCCTGATGTTGCCAAAGATATGAATTATTTCAAAATGATTTGGGTAGCCAACGCTATGAGGAAAGGGAAAAAATGCTCCTGGGAATTTACATTTTGCTAGCATATACATGATATACAACAACAGTGTGATTTTCAGGTATTTCTTTCTTTCTTTCTTTTGCACTGAAATTTGTAGCTCTTCTCCTTTGCTATTTCAATAACTCATCAAAGTTTCAGGAAAATAAAAACATCAAAAAACTCTATTGGTTCAGCCCAGAGATGTCCCTAGTATTGGCCAGGTAACTGTCCTCAAAATATAAGGCATGCTGCATAGGCCTAGCATCTGATACTCTAAGGCAGCGCTATTTTTCTTGCAAAATAGGTGTTGGAACTCACCATGACCACCTCCCTAGTTCTCTTAGAATGGAATAGCATTCACCTGAAAGTTGCCAGAACTGAGTTTCGGCTGGGGGGGGGCAGCCCTGGTCCAAGGTATCTTAGCTCTGAACCGTATATGGAGCTCTTGTGGCAAAAAGATACTGGCAAGAGGAACCAACAACATTTTGAGGAGAACCTCAGCAAAATGCTGGAGAGGGTGCACCCCCACAGGCACATACCTTCACATGGATTACATTTGGCCTAGAGGTCACAAGTAATGTTTAAAATAGCCTTGAACAACACAGTTTCCAAACTTGGAGATCTTTAAAAAAAAAAAGGAAAAAAGAGAGAGGCAAAATGGCAGGTCTCAAAAATACAGGCATTGTCAGCACCTGTGAACACTGGTATTGAATTAAAGGCGATGCTTTGCTCATAAAGTATCCCTACATAGCAGACATCCTGCAAGAGTCTTCCGTAAGTCAAAGAGAGTTATTTCATTCATGGCTGGGAATTCTGATGGGACTCGCCTTACAGGACGTGGTAGAGCTAATCCCCGTCCACTTCAAGTCATAAATCTTAGATTTCTAGCTCTCTTTTTTCCACACTTCTATTTTACTGCGGGAAAAGTGTGTTTGGGGGCAGTTGGGGAACACCAACACAATGCTACAAAGGCATCAATCTGCCAGCAGCTTTCTGCAGACTAAGCTTTGACACAATCTTTTTCAAGCCAACAGGGTTACTTTGAAGTAAAGGGCTCACAGGCTGCAATCAAAGACTTGCACAATAAAACACAACTACAGTGTACCTTGGCTTCAGGTTACAGACTCCGCTAACCCAGAAATAGTACCTCGGGTTAAGAACTTTGCTTCAGGATGAGAACGGAAATCGTGTGGTGGCGGCACGGCAGCAGCGGGAGGCCTCATTAGTTAAAGTTGTACCTCAGGTGAAGAACAGTTTCAGGCTAAGAACAGACCTCTGGAACGAATTAAGTTCTTAACCCGAGGTACCACTGTACCTTTAAAGAAGCCAGACACCTCCTTCATCCTTCTTTCCTATCACATATACCGTATTTTTTGCCCCATAGGACGCACCGCCCCATAGGACACACCTAGATTTTTGGGGGCGAAATAAAGGGAAAAAAATTATTTCCCCCCCCCCCAGGCGCGGGGCTGGTGCGGGGGAAGCCCGAGCTTCCCCCGACCCCAGCCCCCAGAACAGGCTGCTGCCTACAAGCCTTGCGAGCCCAGCAGGACCTCCCGCCAGGCGCGCAAGCCTTGCCGACATCTGCCCGAAGCACGGGGCGTGCTCCGCAGCGCGCCCCGTGCTCTGGGCTGCAGGCTGCCACCCCAAGCCTTGCGCGCCTGGCGGGACCTCCCGCCGGGGGCGCAAGGCTTGCGGATAGCTTCCTGAAGCCTGGAGAACGAGAGGGGTCAGTGCGCACCGACGCCTCTTGCTCTCCAGGCTTCAGCGAAAGCCTGCATTCGCCCCATAAGATGCACACACATTTCCCCTTCATTTTTGGAGGGGAAAAAGTGCGTCCTATAGGGCGAAAAATACGGTACTTTTTCACCAACGTAAGAAACACTCAACACCTATGAGGGTTCTCTTAGTCCATCTGCTGAAAAGAAGTGGGATCACATCCCACTTCAATCATTGAGAGGGACCTACCTCAGTGATGTTCAACACAAATGATGGGTTTATCCTTCCAAATAGGCTCCTTGAGTCGGGAGCTGGAAGCGCTGTGTTTTACTTGTTCCTTTTACACTTGCTGTTCAGCTGATGAGCTCTTTGACAGGCATGAAACCCCTCAACTATGGCAGCTTCACCATTTTCTGGCGCAATGATGGGGTTGATGAACTGCAACTCCCACCATCCCTAACCAGTGGTCCTGCGGGCTGATGGGAGTTGCAGTCCAATAATACCTGGAAGAAATTGCCTACGTCTAAACATGGCTCAAAAGATAACTCTGCCTTCTGATTTAATGCATCTATAAATAGGAATGGATATTTAAAATGTTTTTCTCCACCTCCACCAAAAACACATTTTATCCAAGATCCCTTGGCAATCTTATCTCCAG
Source organism: Podarcis filfolensis (assembly GCF_964270895.1). NCBI lineage: Eukaryota > Metazoa > Chordata > Lepidosauria > Squamata > Lacertidae > Podarcis > Podarcis filfolensis. The sequence goes on along the minus strand of NC_139604.1, from coordinate 25,340,781 downwards.
ATAGTTTTAATGCTGACTTTTCATGTACAGTTGTAAAAAGTTATGGTGATTTAGGCAGTATTATCACTAAAGTATTTCTCCCCCATTGCACATTGTTTCCAGAAACAATTATATACGTAGGATTTCCTCTGATTATATCAAGATAACTTCCTACTGCTTTATTTTCCATGAAATCCTGATAAGACTTGACTTTTCAAGTAGGGCAGCAAGTCATGCATCGAAAACTAATCTTTTTTTTTACTAGCTTCTATATAGAGCTCTTCTCCCTTCTGCCTTAATTTGTAAGAGCAAATATTTGTTTCCAACTGTGTGACTGTGGAAGAGTCTGGAAAATATATAGAAATGAATTAATAATGTTTGACAAATTCTCATACTTTGTTTCCGATTTGATAAAAGTCACATCAACACCATACATTTAAAGCAGTTTTAAAGTGTATGGCTCCGCCCATTAGAATGCCAGGAACTACCATTTAACCCTTACAGAGCTACAATCAGCAGCACCCTTAAGAAACTACAGATTTCATTACTCTTTGGGGGAAGTCATGTGCTTTAAGCATGCTTTAAATGTATGGCATGGATATAAGCAAAACTGATGATAAAACTTGAAATATTACAATTTTTCCTCCATTTTTTATTTATTTTTGTTGATAAATTACCATGAGTGCATCTTTCATCATATTCGTTTCTTATACCTTGTGAAATAAATTAAATTTCTGATAAGTAGACAGTGGGTTGAACATAAAGAAAAAGGTGGAGCCTTGACGGATCAGACCAAAGACTCATCCAGTACAGTGTTCTGTTCCTACAGAGGCCAATCACAGATGTCAATAGGAAGACCATAAGCACAAAATAAGGACAATGGAACTGTTCCACTCACAATCTCATGCAACTGGTACTGAGATACATACTGAATGCAATCTATAGACCTCTTAACTAGTAGCTGCTGATAACCTTATGCTCCTCTCAGCTATGGAAGAAGTCTTCTACTCATAGAAGGTGTCTGTCCATTGCCTACTTCTTTTTTTTAAATGAGAATTGTCAGATTCAGGTCTGTTAGACAATTACACACTCTGTTCTGGAAGCCCTTGACCCTAGTGCCAGATTTGCATAGGCTGATCTATGTTTTCATTCGTATGGCAGGTTTTCTTGCTCTTTGACCATATAATTCATCACACAGTGAATTTTACAGCACACAAGGGGCAGGATTCACACAGCACAGTCCACTGACCAATATAGCTGAGGCACAGGACGGTTGCCACAGAGATACTTAAACGACGCTACACTCCGTTTCTACGATTCAGTGAAATATGGTTGTTCCTGCTTAAGTACTCATAAAAATAAAGGACTTCTAGCATAAATCTCAGCACATTAAACAGCAATAAATGTTACAAGTTAGAGACGAGGAAAATTATAGATTTATTCAGGGTTTCTCCACATTTCTGCTTGCCCCTTGCTGAGAAAGCATGGCTCTGAATGCTTTTCTGCTTAAACCATGCTTTCTCAGTGTGGGACCAAACAATTTTATCCTTGCCCCACCCCTTTCCCAAGGAAAACCCACTTGCAGCAAACGCCAATCCATGGTAGATTGTAAGAATCAGATTACTGAAGTCCCAAACCTAATAATAATAATAATAATAATAATAATAATAATAATAATAAATTTTTATTGATACCCCACCATTCCCAGTTCAAAACCAGCCTCAGGGCAGCTAACAACAAATTTAAAACACTTTAAAACACTTAATTATAAAAGCAGCATAAAATACGGTATAAAAACATGAATAACAATAAAATTCAAAAATCATTTTGATAATCCCCAGGGCTAGCTGGCTGAATTGGTCCTACTTGGGCCAGCGAGGAGGCCAGGGGAGAATCAGCTGGGGGGTCTCAGAGCGGGTGATCTTCATAAAAGGGGAGGGGGAGGGAAAAGAAGGGAAATAAAAGATCAGGCTGAATTCAAATTAAAGGCCAGGGAGAATAGCTCTGTCTTACAGGCCCGACGAAAGGAGGTTAAATCCTGAAGGGCCCTGGTCTCACGGGACAGAGCATTCCACCAGGTCGGAGCCATCACTGAAAAGGCCCTGGCCCTGGTGGAGGATAGTCTGACTTCCCTAGGGCCCGGGATCTCTAAACTATGGTTATTCATGGACCTTAAGGTCCTCTGTGGGGCATACTAGGAGAGGCAGTTCCATAGATACGAGGGTCCTAAGCCACAAAGGGCTTTAAAGGTCAAGACCAGCACCTTGAACCTGACCCTATACTCCACTGGGAGCCAGTGCAGCTGGTAAAGCACTGGGTGAATATTCTATATTCATCTGCTATTCCACCCAACAGATAACAGCAATTTCAACTCTATCTGTTCCACTGCCCAAGGGGCAAAAGGTAAAAAGGTAAAGGACCCCTGGACAGTTAGGTCCAGACTATGGGGCTGTGGCACTCCTCACATTTTCAGACCGAGGGAGCCAGTGTTTGTCCACAGACAGCTTTCCGGGTCACGTGGCCAGCATGACTAAACTGCTTCTGATGCAATGGAACACCATGATGGAAACCAGAGCGCATAGAAATGCTGTTTACCTTCCCGTCACAGTGGTACCTATTTATCTACTTGCGTTGGTATGTTTTTGAACTGCTAGCTTGGCAGGAGCAGGGACAGAGCAACAGGAGCTTACCCTGTCATGGGGATTCAAACCGCCAACCTTCTGATCGGCAAGCCCAAGAGGCTCAGTGGTTTAGACCACAGCGCCACCTGTGTCCCATTGCATTCTGCTCTTCTCCAACAAACAATGATCCCTGGAAGACTGTTCCTGCCAGCATTCCACACCCTTGGGCAGTAAATCTAAAACAATATGCAGCATCCTAATAGCCTTCATAACTAGAAATTACATAACTAGAAATTACATAACTTCCCATCTAATCATGCTGCCTCCTAAGGCCGATCTTATCTATCTGTGTGTCCTGGGCAGAAGTTCAGGTCTGAACTCCCATCCCAAATCCACCATCCCACACACTGATTGCATAGAGTATTCTAAGCAATCCACATTCTATTTATGAACCAGAAAGTTGCTGCTAGGAAGATGAAGCACAGCCTCATATGATATGAAGTTTAGAGAGGAGCCAAGAAGATGAAATTGCAGCACTCACTAGAGGCCCAGAAACATGGTCTTCAAGTTTCTATCTTGCCAAATAAGACAGTGTGGCAACACATAATTTGGGTTCCATTTATAAGAAAAATAAGATAGGGCCCCTGAAGCACAATTCCTTCATTTGCATGTTTGGTACTGGGAATCATGGACAAAAGATTGTGTCTTTTTCTTTCCTTTTAGAGTACTGTGAAGCTACCTGAAGTGTAAAAGTATAATTTAAACACCCCTTTGCTTCTTCTTCCCTACAAGAAAAAAACAACAACCTCCTGCAAGATACAAGCTCTTATTTGAAAGCTTTCCAACTTTAAATTCCACCGGCTCATGATACTATGTCTTCCGACTGTAGAATTGCAAAGCTCAAAGAGTTCAGTGGGAAATATATAGTCACACATCACTGAGTCGTGTGTCCCCCCCCCCCAAAAAAAGATCAAATATATTATAACTCATATAGAGGAACAACTTTCTGCTATATTATGATGAAAGCAGGGAAAATTTACACCAACATCAATGGAATTGCAAATGCTTGTGCCAAAAGATACTGGTAATACATTACAAACAAACACACACACAAAAAGTTCAAGGAGCTAATTCCCTTCCCAGTTAATCAACACAAAGGGTGGGATCCAGTTAGTTCTCTTGGAGTTAGAGAAGGGCCTTAGAGCCAGTGGAGGTGTCTAAAGTGGGCCTGTCCATACTTTTCACTTGACCTGTATTTTTCTTGGCTTGTGTGCTGCTTAATCCCCCCACGTCTGAGAGCTCTTTACACTGCTCTGCTTTTGTGCCATTGGTTTCTTGTGAAAATCTGATATTGCCAGATGTGTGGCGACTCCTGGTATCTTGTGGTTCCCTCTAGTGTCTGGTGGCTCCCTCATTCTGAGAGGTGAAGTTACAGGAAACCAGGCAAAGGGCCTTTTCGGTAGTTGCACCCGCCCTAGAGATCTGCAGGCAGAGGCAGTCGCCTCCCACCTCCTTGCTTTTCTTCCATGCTTCTCCACTCTTACTTACCATCCCAGGCCGCCCATCTGAGGCTACATTGTTCTTTCTTTTATCAGATCAAAATGCTCAGACAATAGCAAAGGTTGCTAGGTTTATTGAAGGTGCAATGAGATTAAGGGCCAATATCTGAACGATAAACTTGGCCATTTGATTGCCCTTTTTACCCATTGCTGTCTTTTTTATTTGTACATATTTTATTTGTATATATTGCTTGTTTTATGTTGCTATGGCCGTTGGCTAATGTGAATAAAGTTTATCTTATCTTCTCCAAATGATCAGCTTTCATTAGAGTTTCTGACCGGTGAACAGCACACATCCAATTCTTGCCTGACTGGAAACCAGGATTCCCTGTCATTTTCCAAATGACCCTATTACCCTCCCCTCCCCATGCTCAAAGCACTATTCTGATTGTGTCACATCACTGCATAATCATACAACCTTCCTTTTAAAAAAAAAAGGACCCGGCGTCTCCAGAGAATGGAGGAAGGAGGGACAGGGAGGAGGGAGGAGCAGCAACGCCTGGAAGACCAGAGAGTCCATAGCAGCTTCTCTTAACAACAGATAGGGAGAAGGTAAGGTAAAGGTAAAAGGACCCCTGACCATTAGGTCCAGTTGTGTCCGACTCTGGGGTTGCGGCGCTCATCTCGCTTTATTGGCCGAGGGAGCCAGCATACAGCTTCTGGGTCATGTGGCCAGCATGACTAAGCCGCTTCTGGCGAACCAGAGCAGCACATGGAAACACAGTTTACCTTCCCACCGGAGCAGTACCTATTTATCTGCTTGCCCTATGACGTGCTTTCGAACTGCTAGGTTGGCAGGAGCAGGGACCGAGGCAAGTCCTAGGCTCTGTGGTTTAACCCACAGCGCCACCCGTGTCCCTAGGGAGAAGATAGTCAACAACAAATCCAGGAAACCCAGTGTGTCCTTAGCAACCCATCTTACTAACAACAAATGCCCTGAGCTCCAGCAAACACGGAGGAAGATACACCCAGAAAAATCAGACTAAGATCAACTGAAGAGTGGACAAAGAAACACATGTTTTCTGGAGAGGGTTCCAGGGGGGAAATAGAAAGTGCATGAGTATGGACCCACAAATGGCAAAACAATGAAAGTCTGGCATTACCATCCCTAACAGAAAAGGAGGGGGGACATTTTTGCAAATTCTCCCTGCCATACCCAGCACTTCCAAAAAATAAATAAATCATCAGCTCTAGAGAATTGGGGGACCCTCCAGAACCAGGTGGAAGTTATCATAAGGGAATGCAGGAGAAATGAGAAATTGGCCCAATTTTTAAAAGAATCCTCTCCATCCCTCTTCCATTAGCAACTGCCTCAGCTCCACCCATCCCCTTGTTCTGCTCTTCTTCCCATTGGGCTCCACTTTCCCATCAGCCAGAATGCTCTTTCCCTGCCTCTTGACCATAGGAAAGCACACAACCTCCAAATCGATATGCATTAAAAAAATAAATAAGAAAAACCTTTCTCCTGTTGAAGAGTTTCTTCAAAGCATGAAATCCATTGAATATCGATTTCCCCGTATGAAAAAAGTAATTTCTGCATTATTTTTGGTTCATGGTCCCACTTTTCTACATTGGTTATTCCTGTATTTATTTGTTTATTATTACAATGCAGATGTCGATATGGATTTGTCCGATGCTTCTAATTCTGATGCATCACTCAAGACAGCTTCCAACAAATAAGATAACCATGTCAGATAGAATACAGGGCATTGGAGGGAGGAATGGGGGTTATTTAAAACAACAACACCACCCAACAACAACAGTTATTCAGATAAAAGCAATTACCTGCCTAGCAAGGCAAGAGCCTGCCAGAATAATAATAAAAAAAGCTCTTTACAGCTGCCCCACTTGCTGATCATATTCAGGGTCGACCAGAAGGTAGCATGAGTCTGACAATTACGCTGAATCAACTAAATCAGGCATTCATATGTATGAAAGCATATTTATTTATCTTTCTCTCTTGCATACACTGAATAGGAGGACTGATTGAGACAATCCATTTAAGGGTGTGTTGTTGTTGTTTTTTAAAAAAACAACCAGATACAGTCCGCAGTGTGCCATTTGCCAACTGAATCTTTGGAAACATTTATGTAACTTGAAGCCTTGTTTGCAGAAGGAGCAACATGAGATGGTGGATTCCTGAAGTGATAGAAAAGGCTGCACCACTTCAGACTGCCATTGAGGGAAAGACCATTTCTGAATGCTCCCCTGTGTTGTGTGTGTGTGTGTGTGTGTGTGTGTGTGTGTGTGTGTATTCACTGCATGTCGAAAAGTAGCACATCAAGATTCTAGTCCAGCCTGCTCCTTGCTACACTAGGTTTCTAATTGCGAGGGGCTTTTCTACATACAGGAGCATTTAAGTTTGTAATACACAACCTGAAGCGATACCATCTGTCATGCCTTCTCTGGATTCTATTGCCTTATTGTCCTGCGCATATACAGACCAGGATTTAACCACTGCTCACTATGCATTTATTGTCCCATGGTAAGCCTTAAAAATTTGCTCTTTTAAATGTCTACTCAGAAGTAAGCCTTGCAGAGTGATACCCAGGCATCGGCGCTGGCTTGCACCCATGATTGAGAGGGGTGACGTCGTATGGCGCGTGTTGTGACGTCACCGCTGGTGATGCAGATCTTCCCACGCCACCCCCCAAAAAATTGTGTACAGCAATACATAAATAGGGGAAAGTGCACCAAAAATGCATAAATGTCAGGGCATAACTCTCTCTCTCTCTCTCTCTCTCTCTCTCTCTCTCTCTCTCTCCCCCCCCCCCCACCTTTCTTGACAAAAAATCAAGGCTGGCAATGAACTGAAAGGTTGCTTTGAAGGACTTGCTTTGCTAGCCAGCAACAATTTCTTATGTTTATGGAGCATTCCCTTGGAACTATTTGTGGCACCTTGGTAGGAACTACAGTACTACCTTGCCAGAGATTATTATAGGAACATGTTTTAAGGAGGAGACTTTTTACTTTTTTTAAAAAAAATCTCTTTCAGAAGTCCCTTTACTTGTTAGAGCTATTGGGGGACTCGCCGAAAGAAAGACTGTGACAAACTGTTGTTATGTACTTTTTCCTTTTCTGCCGTTGAAAAAATAAGAATCACATACATTACCTCAGCAATCCTTACGACCACCTGGTGAGGTAGGGAAGTTGTCAGTACAGTCGGTCTCAAGAGACAATGGAGTGCGCCTCCGGGGGTCAAATTAAACCACTGCATTAGCAGCACTGAAGCGACTTTTCTGAGACGCAAGCCTAGGCAGTGTGCATGGAGGGCCTGAGCTGCCCAGGCGACAAGACCCCCCCCCCTCAGCCTTACTGATCTGGCCCAAAGTAAAGCAGAGAATAGGTTTGGCACGGGTTTGGCTGCAGGAGTTGCTGGAAGGAGGCGTACAAGGCACCATCCAACTGTCTTAGGGACTCCACTCCGGATTTGTGCAGGGTTGACTCCTTGGCCTTATCTTCTTCAGAAGATATCCCTCGAGGCAGCGTAGATTGAAGATCAGGGTTTTCCTTCTCCTTCCACCCACCATTGGTCTTGTTTGCTCAATCTGCCAGAGCCTGTCTTTACATGCAGGGGAAATCCAGATGTAGGGCAGTACAGTATAATTAACCTTGTATTGGAGTGTACGTGTGTGTGCCAGGGTTGATGCCGATGGCGGCTTAATAGAAAGTCCACCTAGTGTGTGAGTCATGTGATTCAGGCAAAACCTCAACCAGGAAATTTAATTAAGTGGCATGGGAGTCAACCATCATCATCATCAACATCATTTATTATTTACACCCCACCCATCTAGCTGGGTTTCCCCGGCTCCTCTGAGTATTACAGAATATTAATAATAATAAAAAGTGATAAAACATCAAACATTAAAAGCTTCCCTAAACAGGGCTGCCTTCAGATGTTTTCTAAAAGTCAGATATTTGTTTATTTCCTTGACATCTGATGGGAGGGGGTTCCACAGGGCAGGCACCACTACCGAGAAGACCCTCTGCCTGGTTCCCTGTAACCTCATTTCTCACAGTGAGGGAACTGCCAGAAGGCCCTCGGAGCTGGACCTCAGTGTCCAGGCTGAATGATGGGGGTGGAGACACTCCTTCAGATATACTGGGCCGAGGCCCTTTAGGGCTTTAAATTATCCTAAACTTTTACATTTTGGTTTTAAGAAATTAGAGCATGATTTTCATCTTTATGGAGTTGTATTTAATATCACACTTTTCTAATCATTCCGCTTTACAGGATGGAATGATGCCCCCTATACTTCCACCATGTGGTGACCTAAGAGTTTTCCTGGCCTGCTCCCATAAGCCAATTTAAGGTGAGCATGCGGGGGAAGGAGATGGGGGAAATCCCGTTGCACAAGCAGAAGTCTTTTCAAAGGTATTCTGCTGACAGAGCTGGTTAGGTGACTCCCACACTATGTCTCAGTTCATTCTGGGAGGAGCCCAACATATTCTGTTATTTTAGGAAATATTGGTATTCACTGCAAAGCCTTATTTTCTATGTGCTGAGCTGATTCTCACAAGGAGAAGCCAATCTGCTCTTGGAGCTGTTCTTACCTATTATATATTACGGAGAGTGTTCAAAAAGAAAAGTTGCCTGCATTACACAGTACTTGCCAATAATATTAATTTAGCCAGTATATTAGCACTGTTTGTACCAGTGAACAAGAAGTGTCAGCATCGGATAAAACACTTAAGAGATTACTGTAGAGGACAATCTTCCACACTTACTGCAAGTATATGGAGCCAATGACCCAAGATGTCCTTTTCAACCCTGTCAGCTGTGATTCTATGAGCATTATCTAATGTTCTGCTTTGTCTCCTGCATTAATTTCCTGTCACGAAGTCTACAGTGCAAAAACTGAGGGCATTAGTAATGGCTGAAGCTTATTTTGTGGGTGTACACTGGTGACTTAAGAACACCCACAAACCCACACACAGATGTGTCCTTTTCTGTGAATCATGGCAGTTCAGAATTACTGTGTATTAAAAAAGAATGTGAGTGCCAACTTGGCCCCACGGCCGTGTGTGTCCGGGGTCATGGGTGCCATGCAGTGTGCATGGCCCTGGCACTGAAATTTGTGGGTGCCCGGCTCTTTCATGTGAAATTTTGTGGGTGCTCAGGCACCCAGGGCCCCAGGGAGTTGGCACTTACGTGTATACACGTATATCTCAAACAAATTGAGGACCCACAATCCAGAAGGGCAGAGGTCAGTGTTGGGCCAGTGTTGAGACCTGGTTCCATACTGAAACACATTAACTTGAGGCTTGTTCACATGTTACACTGAACACAACTGCAATCCGCTTGTACACGTGTTTGTGTGAAAAGGAGTACGCATGTTGATTCGCACAGCTCAACTACTATATACACAAGTACACAGACTATGTGCTTGTTAAACATGTGCTGTGAACAACTGTACAACAATTTGTGTACACAGGTGCAGACTGTACACTCGTTGAATGTGACATGTGAACACCCCTGACTTCTTTTGGGCACAACTGCTACCCTTCAATCATGTTCAGATAGCCTGAAATCTGGGTTTGAGCAGATTTCAATTAATAACTCTATCAATTACCTTGATGCAGGGCTGTAGATGCAGGAGACATTGCTGAGGTCCTGACCTCCACAGCAATATTCCAGGAATTTTTCCTGATGGTTCCGCTTTCATTTCTAAAAAGTAAGTCTGCCACCACTTCTGGAACTAAAATAGAAAGTGTGGACACAACGTTCTCCCCAGTTGGTCAGTAAGCAGCAGACCTGCTCCGGAGCTCCAGTTTCCTGGCCACTGAGAACAAATAAGAGAGAAGCAGGGTCCAACATTTTGGGTCCAACATCAGGAGTTAGCAGCTGCCCAGACCTCTCTAAAGGGCTCGTTGCTAACCACTCACCCCACAAGCATCCTGGTCTTTAAATTCCTCCTTCCTGACCCTCATCCAACCTTTCTCCTCTGCCATGTAAGAAGCAATAAGACTGGTGGAAATGGAGCAGTCCACTCACCTTCCACTCTTAGAGAAGTCCTGGGGAAGCAGGAGGCTTATGAAAGCCCTTTCTGGCTGCCTCATACGTCAAGTGGGCTGAATCAGCTCAACAGGTCACAAGCAGAGCAACTCTGGATGTAACACTTTGTCCTTTGCTCTTAAATAGAACAGCACGGGGCAGGAAACAGAAGGGGAGAGAGAGAGAGAGAGAGAGAGAGAGAGAGAGAGAGAGAGAGAAGCACAATAATCATATACTTTTACAGGTGCCAGATTGAAAGCCCCAGCAAGGCAGCCAAGATCTTCGTGGGATGCCAGGATATTAAATTTAATACCATTTATTGCTCTTTTAAAGTTCTGTGCTTAAAGTTTTGCATTGACTACCTGATTAGTTCCAAGAGCACTGACGAGTCTGCTGATTTGTTATCGCAGCACCATTCAACCTTGAAGGGCTGGAAAGACACTTCATCATCAGATGGCATTTCGGAGAGCTACTGAAAGAATCACCTGACTTGGCATAATCGTAAAAATCTTGGCCAAGTTACAGAGGTCACTCAGCTTCAGCCTCCCCCACCCCCACCCCACACACACGCACACAAAAAAATGCTCATTTTGGGTTTGATGTTATGTTTTAGACACAAAAAGGGCTTATTCAAGAAATGCAAATGGATGGATCAAAATGTGAAAACTTCCAGAGGTTTAGGGTGGTCTGATCTCTGGGGAGCCAATGATGGGGTTACCATGGCTCTTCGAATGTTGTTGTAAAACAACTCCCATCATCCCTCACAGTTGCCAGTACTGGCTGAGTTTGATGGGATATAGTTTCCAACATTATCCAAAGGGACACAGGTTGCCTAATCCTGGTTTAAGGATTTGGCCCTGTTGTAGACCCAATCAGGTTCCCTAGGCCTGCAATAGAAGGAATGTTTCCACTAAGGCTGCATTCAGACAGCACATGACTCTGCTTTCTCAACATTTCCTTACCTGACAATTTCTGCATTTGGTTTAATCTTTCACAAGACGTGAAAGCCACTTCCAGAAATCTACTGGACAATAGTGGAAGTTTAGCATTCATTTCCATGTTAACAGCATCCAAAAAAGAAGAAGAAATCCATTTGCAACCCCAATAACCCAGAAAATTGTGGGGGTGAAGTGACAAAATTTGGAGTGTCCTGTCTATTCCTGCTGTTTTCATGGGAGAATCATTGGGGAATGGAAGTCCACGTTCATTGGAAGGGTGAGGAAGCAGTGACATGTCCAATCACACTTTTTGTTGCATCGCTCCACATCCATGAACTTTAGCACAACAAGGTGGTCTGTGGGTCAAAAAGCCGCTGTTTCAGAACACAACAGCTACTGCAGTGTGAGAGGAACATTAGAAATTAGGACAGAAGCACTGCCATTATAATCAGTAAAACTAACACCACTAACCCCATAGCTGAATGCAGCCACTAATATTTTATATATTCATTCATTTCTGCAGTTTGGGTCAATTTTCAGCAAAGCCCCAAAGCAGCAATCAGTAAAACAGTAATAAAACAGTATCACTGCCTTATGCCAGGTCAGACTGTTCATTCATCTAGCCCAGCACTGACAGTGGCTCTAAATGGTCACAGGCAGAGGTTTCCCCAAGCACCAAATATGTGGTCCTTTTAATTAGAGATGCCTGGGATTTAACCTCTACTGGGGCTTTCTGCCTCATGCCTGTAACATCAAATGAAATGAAATTTAAGACATTAGTAAATTCTGCAGGCAGCACACCTAACGCCCAGATTTAGGACATAGTGATCATCGATTAATATGGACTCCTATTTGAAAACTACCAAGCAAGCACTAAATTACTAAAAAAAAAAGACCCTGTACCAATTTTCATTTCAAAACTTCATAACCTTAATGATGGATATCTGTGGCCTTCTTCTGAAGGTCCAAAGGAAAGCTGCACGACAATACTTACTATTATTTGTGTTGCAGGTTTAAGGTTACCAGTGCTTAAATCATGGCAAAGTAACTGTTCCCTTCTTCCCTCTGTGAAAGCAACCACACAGCTCTTGCACAAACCCATACGTACACATGGATTAATTACTCAGAAAACTTCCTACTCTGTCTTCAGGAATTCAATAAAAGTCTAATCTGCTAGTGAATGGTCTGTAGACAGTTCTAATTTAGGGGACTAATTGGCTAATGCCCGTTCCATCTGCAAATGAAGATTGTGTGCAGGGTTGCAATTTAGAAAGGTGATTTTCCCCTTCATGCAACAGGTGTTATTGTCTTCTATAACAGGAAGATAAATGCAGTGACAAAACAGATCTCACTCGTGCACAAAATTCCCATGATTATAAAAGAAAACGGGTGATCGTCCTTATCACACATGCTGGGGACTCGAGATCAATGTGATGCAGTCAGATAATGTCATGACTTGTTGCATTGGCTTGGGATTGCACATGGATGGCTCTGTTCTACCTCTGAATACTAACTGCTGGGAATCACAGGAGAGTGTTGTTGCGCCCAGGTCCTGTTTGCCAACTTCCCACAGGCATCTGGTTGGCCACTGTGAGAACAGGATGCTGGACTAGATGGGCCATTGACCAGACCCAGTGGGCTTCTCCTGTGTTTCTCATGTTCTTATGCATAATTGCTGGAGAAAACTGGCAGGCCAGCCTTGCTAAACCAGAAACAACTGCTATAAATGGCTGAGTTGCTGTGACACCCCGGAAATCTATTCATCACAAATGTAGGTAAATGGAAGTAGAGTCTGCTGTGACTGGCTGAAATGTATTCAGGTCGCCACTTAGCCACTTAAGCACATTTACACAATTAGATGTGTTGCAACTGTCAAATCAATCCCAGCCATTAGGTAAGGGTGGATTTGCTCTACCCCAGTGAGAGGGACGTCTTGAGTGACTTTCTTCTAAGGCAGTGGGGGACTCTCACCTTCTCACCCTTAAGCAGTGTGGGCTTAGTCAATTACCAAACTGGGGCTGGATTTTAGGGGAGCACTCTGATTTGGGGGGGCTGTTCCTTTTTTAATCTACTTCAAACTGCTCTGAATCTGATTGGCTTGTGGGGGACCAGGGCTTAATTTGGCTTCTTTTACTTCAGTTGGTGGGCAGGTAAGAGATTTAGATAATGGCCAGCACCCTAAGGCAGGTTGGGATGAGGGCATTCCACTAACCACTCTCTAGTGTTGACCAGCTTGGGGATAGGGGCTGCTCAGTGTAGTGCTCTTGGGGCCTGGCAGGTCCCACCAACTGCATGCTCAGCAGTGGGGGTGGTTGCATCTGTTAGGCCACACACCTATTTGCTTCCCTCCATGACAGCTTGGGCGAAGGAGTTGCTCTGGGGTGGTTTGGTGGTTACCATCAGGCAGGAGATCTTCTGCCAGCCAGTGCAGGTTATTCCCGCCCAGACCTTGGTTTGGTTTGGCTCAACCAGGGGTCAGCAAACTTTTTCAGCAGGGGGCCGGTCCACTGTCCCTCAGACCTTGGGGGGGCGGACTATATTTTGGAAAAAAGCAGAACGAATTCCTATGCCCCACAAATAACCCAGAGGTGCATTTTAAATAAAAGCACACATTCTACTCATGTAAAAACATGCTGATTCCCGGACCGTCCATGGGCTGGATTGAGAAGGCAATTGGGCCGGATCCAGCCCCCAGGCCTTAGTTTGCCTACCCATGGCTCAAACCTTGCTTGTGATATTTCCATAAACATAACCCTGTCTCAAGTCTCTATTCCGAGTGTGGGGCAATGGGATTAGTATCAGGAGACCGCAGTTCCATTCCCTCCTTAAGCAATTGCAGTGAAGCTGCACCCATCTGTTGACATTCACTAGCACATGCATGTTTCACATCGGGGGGCATCTCTGTTGATTATTCATTAAGGCTTCCTTTGAAGGAGAGGAACAGAACTAGTCCTGTCGGGCAGTGGGGTGGGCAGATCCCCACATTTTGGATGCTCTCATCTAAGTGTGGACAAGCAGAGCTATTTCTTGGGGAGGGGAATAATTGGAACACTAGCATGCCTGCAGCCTCTGCTTTATTTGGTCCTGAATACAGGAAACTATATTCAGATCTTCCAATAATAGGCCCTACTGTGCACTCTCATCATAAGACCATCTCCAATACAAGATGCCTGTACCTTGAGCTTCGGTTCTATTAAAGTTTATAATAAACAACCCTGTATAACATCCCCTCTCACGGTGGGAAGAAAATTGCTAGGCTCCAAAGAACAGTTTTTCAGAGACGGTGTGCGTACTTAAACTGGCAGCGTTGAGCAGAATGCCTAATAAGTTTGATGTTCGTGGCCATTTCAAGGGTACTCCACAGGCTGCAGATGATCTTTCCCTACAATACATGGACAAAAGGAGAGATTTGTGTTTGCATCCCTTCCTCCTTCCCAGCTGGCATCAGAAAAACGAAGTGTCTGTATCACAGCCCTTCAGTTTTAACCCCCATCAGGTTCAACATAGCACGATACGCACCTCTAGTGCTGTAAAGTTTGATTGTGGTTATTCTTGAACGTGTATCACTTTTCTTCCTTTTCTTTCTAATATTAGCGAGACTACAAAAAGATGAAAATAATATTGGCAGGGGGGCAGATTTCAAGCAGGAAAAAAAATCTATAGCAGTCACAGAGCAGAAACAACACTCGTCTAAATGCAGTGATTTCCTTTTCAATAAACTCTCCTTAGGGATCACCTTAACCTTGTTTTTTATATATAAAAACCCAGCTATTCGGGGTCCAATTTTAATTCTATCAGGCTTTATGTGCTGGCCACCCAAATAGATTTTGTGCAGATCATCAATGGCATCAACATGGCAGAAGGAGGAAAGAGCTACGACAAAGAACAATGGCCATCACTGAGCTGACTAGACGTAAACACAGGGTAGTCAGGGTCGGCATCAGGCATCAGCTACAAGATGGTGATTAGACTCTCTTCTTCTTGCATAGTGCAAAAAAAGGGGGGGGGGAGAATGGATGGGGAGGACTAGCCCAGCTCAGAAGAGGCATAAGCTACATGTTTATCTGTACAGTGAAAAGGCAACCTCAAAGAGCAACAGGAACCAAAGGATGGCTGGTAGGGTTTTTTTTTTAAAGGGAGGACGAGGAAACCTGGAACTTTACTTGATATCTGGAGTGAACTCCCTGGATTGTTGAGGATAGGGCATATACAGAGTATTGAGTTACAGAGGAGAGATATGTAGATGTGTTGTACAAGCATGCAAGCAAACCCTAGGATGAAAGGAATCCTGAACTTCCTAGTGCAGGAAGTAGGGACACCATTCTGTTAATGTCAGTTAGGGCCTTGGTCCTCTGAAGGTCCTCTGGGCTAGGTGATGAGTGTGGAAAGGTAAAATAGGCTGGAACTTTGCAAACATGCTGGCCCAACCTCCTCTGACACTATCAGCATCCTCCTCCCATTTCTTCTCATCTAACACAACGCAGCCCAAATCTGGAATTCAATCTTCTGAGTCCTCATTCTTACACAAGTCACATGAGCCACGAGAGATTGCGGTCTCCCTCCCCCCCCAAAAAAGGTGATTTTTCAGACACAGTGCCCCCAAACATACAGCACCCCAAAACATGTGTTTTTGGGTGCAGCCCAAATTCACATGAGATCGTGGTGGCCGTTTTGGCCACTGTCCTCTCATGAGAAAAAACAGAATGTCCCGTTCATTCTGGAGGAGCTCACAGATATGCCCTCCATGAATTG
This sequence comes from Podarcis filfolensis, assembly GCF_964270895.1. Classification (NCBI taxonomy): domain Eukaryota; kingdom Metazoa; phylum Chordata; class Lepidosauria; order Squamata; family Lacertidae; genus Podarcis; species Podarcis filfolensis. The sequence goes on along the minus strand of NC_139604.1, from coordinate 25,324,937 downwards.
GAGGGTGGTCGACTGCAGCAGGGGACCTGCTCAGCTCCTGTAGACTGTGCACAGGAAAAGCAGTGGGAGATGGGTAGGAGCAGTGTTATGGGATAAGCATATCAAGTGACCCGCTGACAATTATACGGATGGAGGTGGAATGGGGTCAGAGTGAACGCGTTCATTTCTAATTCATTTCTAATTCTTTCTCCCCCCCAATATCATTCACATGGTGAGGCAAGTGCCTGAAGAGGGATAAAGAAGACTAACCTGTAGCTACAAAGAAACTCCTACCCTGGGATGATCGCATCCCCCTGAAACCCTCCACATCACACACCACTCCAGCCACTTCCACATTAGCCCAAGGGAAAAGCTTCAAGAAAGGAAGCAGGGTTTGGTGTTGGTGCCAAGGAAGAGGCACCCATTTAGCTTATGCCAAGGCCAGTGCCCCTGGCAAAGGCAGATCTATGAGTGCTGCTGCTACATCCTGCATATGTCACTTTATGTGTGCATATTTTCATATTGCTACTGCTGCTGAGGATATGTTAGGTACAATACTGTTTTTATTATTAGTCAATCATTGTCTTGTATTTGTTGTATTCTTACTGTTCTACTGTTAGTTGATTGGGGGATGTTGTGATGTTTTATTTGTTTATTCATTCATTCATTTCTCTAACACAATGGAGTAGTTTAATTTACAGTGGTACCTCGGGTTACATACGCTTCAGGTTACATATGCTTCAGGTTACAGACTCCGCTAACCCAGAAATAGTACCTCAGGTTAAGAACTTTGCTTCAGGATCAGAACAGAAATTGTGCGGCAGCAGTGCGGCAGCAGCGGGAGGCCCCATTAGCTAAAGTGGTGCTTCAAGTTAAGAACAGTTTCAGGTTAAGAATGGACCTCCGGAACGAATTAAGTACTTAACCCGAGGTACCACTGTATATCTATTGGTCTCTGTCTGTCTCAGGAGACAATAGAAGCGTGTGCCTTTGGGAATTAAGTCAAACCTTTGGAGAGTTAGACTGAGGGAAGTAGAGAAGGAATGCTTTCATGAGGAAGCTGTAGATATTTTTATGCTCGCCAGGCATTTGTGTAATAGGATTGTATTAATCGATTTGTTGTTGCTGTTATTACTTTAAATAATGTGTTATTCTGCATAATAGCTTATCTGGTGGTTCTTAGCAGCCTTGAGCACCAGACTGAAGGGAAGGAGGGAGGGATATAAGACTCTTGAATAAGGAAATAAAATAAACATAGCAGCTACGGGTGTGAGTGGTCCCAACCTGTCACAGTTGGGTGGGGGGCAGTTAGTGACTAAGCCGGATTGAATTCCTTGCACACCAGCTGATACACAAGGAGTTCAATCCTGATTTCTTCAGCAATCAGCTGTGTGAGCAACCAATGCAGCCACATCTTTACCTAGCCCACACATGCTGTCACATGCAACATCAGGCGTTGGCATGGTTTGGGGGAAATGGCCTTGCAGGCCAACAGTGGAGGTATGGTGGGCCAAATTTGGCCCATGAGCTGGAGGTCCCCCAACTGGGTTCTAGCAGAAGCTATTCTCCCGTAAGCAGACAAATGGCAAAGTACAATCTCACCCTGCTGGTTATGAGCAACTGGGGGCACTGGGAAGCAAGGAAGAGAGTCCCTTCAATATCCCAGAGTAAGCAAGAAGCCACAGCTGGATAGGACCAGGCCTATGAAAGATGGGTGGCGTTAATGCCTCAAGGTTTTTAAAACCCTCGCATTTTGAGACAGAGAAAATGAAGATATTGCCTGTGCAGCAATCTCTTGGCTTATTTCTGTTGTTTATTATTATTTTTAAGCTCCCAACTCCAGATAGGGAATTAGGCTTGATACTGAAAATAGAAACATTGATATTCTCATGCCATTTACAGTTTGAGCTCGGCATTTATTAGCTCTAGATAGCATTACAAGAGTTGTCATGTTTCTGCTAATTTGCTGGAGTGACAAGAATTAAATGGTATTAGTTTCTACTCCACTCGATTCCGGAGACTAAAGACGATAGCGACAATAATGCTGGTGGTTGATCACTGCTGGCTTCTAATTATACAGCAACAGAAAATGACATGCATTGCTTTGGATGCACTTTCTCTTCAAAGAAGGCTGAAATTAAAGTCTTCTCTGTATCAGGCTCCTGTTTGTGTTCATTAAAAAGAACTCTTTGGGCCAGACTAGATGCAATGTGAAACAAATTCATTAAGTCATCTAGTGTGTATGTTTTTCCCCCTTCTAAAAACCAGTAGTGTTGAAGCAGGAAGATCAGGACCATGGCACCAGGAAAAGGGAGTGGCTGACCCTTCCCCCAACTCTGCAATCTTGCCCAGTGCATTTTGCACCCTGAAATATACTCGGAGTCAAGTGTGAATTTCATGCTCTTTATTCAGCTCGTAGTAGCAATGAATGAAACTTTCCCCAAAACGTCTAGCTAGATATACATTATTTATACAATGGGCCCCGTGTGATTAGCTAATTCCTGGCTGCTCCTGTAGGCCAATCAGGTTGCAGATTCACTTCCTCCAGAAGCCTGACTGGCTGCTCCTGCAGGCCAATCAGGTCGCTGATTCACTTCCACCTGGAGCTGGATTGGGTGGCTCCTGCAAACCAATCAATCAGACTGCTGCATTCGGGATCCTATTGTTCTAGGATTCAGGTCCGTACATAACACACCCCTTCCTGGAAGTTCACCTCCTGAAGCTGAAAGGAGCATCACAAGACCATGCTGTAGATGGAGGATTACACCTCCCCTCCCTTTGAGCCAAAATCCTGACCTAATCAGACCTTTCCCCACAACAGTTGTTTAGGGCTAAAAACCGCTAGACACATTAAGCGCATTACACCATGATTGAGTGTGTGGAAGCTGCAACCCTGTGACACACCTTTTTGCAAGCAGAGGGTGCCGTGTAGCAGTGTTGCTGAATGTTGAAACTTACTTGAGAAGCAAGGTCTGCCTGAGCTCCGTTGTGCCTTGGGTTTCTCATGGGGATCGATCTCCAGTCAAACTGTGTTTATAAAACATGCATATATCAGGAGAATGTGTGCATTAAACAGATCTGTTAGTGAAAAGAACATGCAAAAATGTGAAATTAGATGAAATTGCTTGCAAAAAAAAAATCAGTACATTGGTGAAATCTGCATACCAAAAATGTGTATATTGGGAGAATTTCATGCTAAAATGCTGATGAATTTTCATAATGGTATGATAATGATAATCTCATATTGCTGCAGATATATGTATGACTGAATTTAAGGTTGGGGAAAAATAAGAAACCAAGAGAACCAGAATAAGAAACTAAGAGAGCCTCTTCCCTAGTTTCTGGTCATGCTCTTTGGTCCTCATTTCTAGTCCTGCATTTTTGGTTCCTTTTTTACTGGCAACTGACTCCTAGCTCTTGACTCCTGATTCACTCCAGACAGCTGCCCTCAGCCCAGCCCTGACAGCCACAATTCAGCTTCAGGCCACAGACAAAATATGCAAAGATCAGTCCTTCTTATGCCCTTTGGACCCATTCATTATAGAAAACCCCCTACAGTGGTACCTCAGGTTAAGAACTTAATTCGTTCTGGAGGTCCGTTCTTAATCTGAAACTGTTCTTAACCTGAGGAACCACTTTAGCTAATGGAGCCTCCTGCTGCCACTGCACGATTTCTGTTCTCATTCTGAAGCAAAGTTCTTAACCCGAGGTACTATTTCTGGGTTAGTGGAGTCTGTAACGTGAAGCGTCTGTAACCCGAGGTACCACTGTATTTTGATTCCATGAGGAACTGACAAATTTTCATTGACAAAAGACGATGGGCCTGTGTATAACACAAAGGTAATCTCCCTTTACCATTTCAGCTTTAAGTAGGCTGTAATAATAAATGTAGATTTTAAGGTGCATACATACATGAGGATGAGGGATACACTGGGGAACAAACCAAACTAACAAGAGAATAACACCACTGTCAAATACAACTTAAACTAAGGTTGCTTCCCAATGACCTGTTTATAGAACACCCATCCTGTTGCACAAAGTTTTCAGCGAGGCTACACAATGCCAGCTGTTTGTTGTGTGTTAGGGTTCCAAGGGATTGCTCAAGAGCAAGCAGGCAAATGCCTCCCTGCTCGGCTGTGAAGCCTTGCTTTTGATGCCAAAATAAACTTTATCTGTCCAGAGCGCCACTCTCCCATGGCTGGCTCATACACTGGCAGAGTCCGTGAGTGGACGGTCCTTAAACCTTCCCCAGCAGAGTAGTTTCTTGACGCCCAGTCTGCGTCTCCCCTCTCGGTGCAAAAGCTTACTGCGCAAGGAGGGCATGGGTAACGGAGGACCTCTCTCCTCCCCGCCTTGCCCAGGCAAGGTGTCCTGGCACCGCCTCGCCTCCTCTGAGCCCTGAAGCTCCTCTCCACTGGAGGCGTGGTTACTCTCCTCCACTGAGGAGGAGTTGCTTCCCACGATCTTTGGGGGCTCTCTGTAATCCATCCGACTTTTCCCCTCTCCCCCCTGAGCCGATGGCAGTTCCCTGACATTGGGCATTTATTCCACTTTGCTCGCAGAGCGGTTAAACAGCATCACGTTAAGGAATTGCTATCCCACATTTTCCAGTGAACTTCCCCATCACTTTCCTTTTCCCCACAAAAGTTTAGAAGTTCATTGGGCAAGAGCACTAAATCCATGTTAATCGTGCAACCTGAATTTGCTAGCATGCCATTGAATCACACCTGTGGAACAGTGATGGTGTGGTCTAAGAGGTTTCCAAAGAAAACCTTATATTTATGTCCATCAGCAACAACAAAAATACTCCCAAATTGTTCTTCTTCTCATAGGTTAGACGAGCTGAAATTATGGCAGGAATCTAGCAAACAATACAAGAACTTAGCCATTTGGTGCCACAATAGAATAAATAGCATGTCTCATAAACATATAATTTCTATCTGTTCTTAGTGTAAGTGCCATTTTGAGGCACTTACACAAACTCAGAAATGCTTGGTGTGCATTGTTTGAAATCTGTTTATATTTTGGAGGGTGGAACAATACCAGGGCAGAGGCAGCAAATAAATACCTACCCCTAAATGCAACCACCTTGTATACTGAGGTAAGCACTGACTTTGAAAGGATGCACATGCTATCACAAATATGCAACCTTTCTTAATCCATATTATAAAAAAAAAATGGGACATTTACACTCAGTGGAAGCTGGTAGGACAGAAGGCAGGAAGACTGACAATAGGTTGAACCAGAGCCAACGTTAGATGGAAACAGAGTCAATGGTAGGCAAAGCCAACAGCTAATTCTGGATTTGTCTCCATCATCCTTCCAACTGAATTCCACAGAGGCAACACGGAGACTAAGGAGGAGGAAGCTAACAGGCCTCGGACTCGTAAGTAAGGAGGTGGGTTGAGGGTAGATTCAAGTTGGTGGGGCATTTGTCCTAATGGACCACAGTTTACGGTGGAAGCCTAAATCCTGTTTAGTCAGAAGTTCAGTTCCATTGGTGTCCTTTTCAGGCATTATCACCTAAAGATGTGTGTTTAGCGTTTAATATTTGTGAGGCGCCAGGTGCATTTTTCACCTTGTTATTGGACACTTGTGACGAAGTGAAGATGCCTGGGTTCCAGGATGGTGCCTGATGTCTCCACTATCAGGAGGTGCATGCCTGGGGATCCTTGGATCTTGACTAGCATCCTGTAGAATTCTATCCATTAAATTTTATCTGCACAATCGTAGTGAGTTTCAGGAACCAAAAGGTCATATTGAAAAATACGACTTTTGAGCCATCTGGCACAAAAATGACAACTGGGCATGCCATTTTGGTAACTGTAACCCTGGTTTAAGAAGCCATTTGGCCCCTAGCTTATATATCTGAGTTTCTAATACTGCTCCTGTAGCCCCTTTGCAAGTCTTCCAGAGCATTTTTGTAGAGGGGAGCTTTATGTATCAGCATCCTTGCTCACACAGAGAGCTTCCACAGATACACAAGGGGGGGCCCGCACTGCCAAGGTTGTGTAGTCATGTGGATCCAAGGGATGGGACTAAACATGCAGCCACACTTCACCTCTGTTTCCCCTTCTGAATAACACCTGAAGAGGGTTAACCCGAGATGTATTTCCTGATCAGTGTGCTAAAGATAGCAACCATGTAGTCCTTGCCTGTGCATGGATACGAGAAGTCCCGCTGAGGGGGGAAAAATGCTGCCCTGATTTTCCAAAAGGCTTCCTTGCTTTTTATGAGCAAAAAAGAAAAAAAAGAAAAATCTTGACCTCCTAAGACAGTGAAACTTTTTAGACTGTCTGCAATACTTTGTATTGAATTTGCTAAATCCACTTTCTCTCAACTGATTGGCTCGGCTGTTTCCCATCCATCCTGTGGGCTGTTGAAAATGATTTCCGATACTCTCAAAATAACAGGGCCTCTAGACCACAATCAAGGAGAAGGGCTGCAGTTTAACTCAATAACTGAGTTCCACTTGTGTGGTGCTTTTCTCCTGCCCCTGAGATGTTGGATTATCAATTAGGTTCAGCAATTGAGTTCTTTAAAGAAAAGAAATGGAAATAAGATGAATCTCTGTAGTTTAACATGGGGGCATGGGAAGTAGCAGTCACAACCGAAAGCAGATTTGGAGAAATGGAACAGGAGATAATTAACTCCCACTTCCAACCTGCCCTCACCCCCTTAAATCTAGCTGTGCCCTGTTGGGATCTTATAAATAGGCCTTATTTAAATTGTGCGATCACAGTAAGTTTCAAGATAAAACAAATATTTTCTTTGCTACGTTAGAACGAAGGCTACATTCACACTATACGTTTAAAACACTGTGTCACTTTACACAGTCATGTAAATTATTTCCCCCAATAATTCTGGGAGTTGTAGTTTATTAGGAGACCCCTATTCTCCTCATAGAGCTACCGCTTACAGAATGATATAACAATGAATCCCCCTCTTCAAGGAACTCTGGGAATGGTAGCTCTCTGTGAGGGGAACAGGGGGTCTCCTAGCAACTCCCAGCTACAGCTACAGCTCCCATAGTTCTTTGGAGAAAGACATGAGTGTTTAAAGTGGTATCATAGTACTTCAAATGTATTGTGTGAATGTGGTTCAAGGGTCTATAGTAACTTAGGGAGAAATCCTAACCAGGGCCAGATTTAGGTTTGATTGAGGCCCTAAGCTACTGAAGGTAATGGGGCCCTTTATATGTCCAGCTTTGTCACTGTTTTTTTCTGTTGAATATATGCTATATGGTAATTTATGGACCTAATAGGTATCTAAAGTGATTTTATTTGTTTTTTAACTTATATTTTGGAAATGTACACCCAGGTGTTTTTTCCTTTAAATTTTTTTGGGGGGCCCAAGAGAGTGGGGCCCTAAGCTATAGCTTATACATAAATCCGGCACTGATCCTAACCTCCAGTTTGCTATGCAGGGGGAGGTATAGTTGTAGAATTCAGCAGAAGTGTCTCTCTGTAGGGCTCTGGGATTGTTTGTTTGCTTGCTTGCTTGCTTGCTTATTAGTACTATATCCCATTCTGCCTCACATCATTTTTTAGGTTTTTGTAAAAATACAAAATTCACCTAACTGAAGTGATAATTGATTGAGTGTACAGGCAGTGACACCACCCTCAAAACACTGACAAAAACCACTATTGTCTCTCCCCATTCATTACGACTCTACTTTCCCTATATACAGTGTCAACTGACAGCACAGTCGTACCCATTTCAACTCAGAAGTAGGTCCTATTGAATTCAGTGGGGCTTACTCCCAAGTAAGTGGGTTGAAGATTGCAGTCTTACTCTACAAATATATTGTTCTATTATGCATCAGATTTGATTTCAAGCAGCCTATGCATGATGAGAGGAGCTTCCAGAGGAACTCAGAAAGGCAACGCTACGTAGAAGTCAGTCATGAAGAAAATGTAATATAGCATTTGCTGGAGCTGCAGGAAATGGTTTGCCAGTGGTGGGATTGCTAATAAAGCACAGCACATCAGGGAGTCAAGATTAAGAAGAAACATGAAAGAGAAACAATAGTCCATAAGTGGGAAGGGATAGAATTATGACAGGTCAGGAGAGTAAACAGCAAACTAGGAAATTAATTGAAGTGCAGCTGAACAAACTGGTTAACTGTGATGTATGGAGGAGTTTAATAAGGTAAGTCCCTCCTGTGTATCGATTCAAGAAAAGGACGTGCCAATCAAACAGAACAGCTAAGCAACCAAATAAGACAAATGAGCAAACTGTTCAGATTGCATTGCCTGACATAGCGTCATGTGGTTAGGTCAGGAGGTGTTATGTGATATCAACAGGGAACCAGCAACAAAGAGTCACAGACAGCACACACCACTCTATGCAGAGATGTGAATGAGCATACTTCAAAAAATGATTTTCCTATTTCAATCCATTCCGGTGATAGGAATGGCAAGCTGCTTCAAGGACTGGCAGAAGGCTATATCAAGATATATTTGGAATAGGAAAAAAACAACCCAGAATCAAACACAAATTGTTGATCGATATAAAAGAAAGAGGAGGATTTGCATTACCCGCCTTGAAATTATACTATGAAGCAGCTTGCCTTTCCTGGATATGAGAATGGATGACATTAAATAACACCAACCTGCTAGACTTGGAAGGGTTTGACAATAGATACGGTTGGCATGCCTATCTAGGTTATGAGAAGGCTAAGGTACACAAAGGTTTCCTAAACCACGTGATCAGGAGATCGTTATATAAAGTGTGGTCCAAATATAAGACTTTATCAGAGCCCCAAACACCGTGGTGGCTGTCCCCGACTGAAGCATTCTCAGTTAAAAAGAATACAAATATTTGCTGGAAGAAAAAGATGACAAGTTAAAAAAAATTAAAATTGAAGAAATTAGGTACCGTTTGACTGATTGGATGCAATATTTTCAATTGAATAAGACCCTCCAAAAAGACCAAAAAAAAAAAAAGGCTTTTCCACAGAACCTTCAAGACTCGATAAAGATCTGATTCAAAATAAATATAAACCACTCTCTAAAATGTATAGGTTACTCCTTGACTGGGAGGTCAAGGATGAAGAAGTCAAATCCGTAATAGTGCAGTGGGCTAAGGATTTTGGCTATAACATTCACATCGAATCTTGGGAGGGACTCTGGAGGGAAGACATTAAATTTACGGCGTGCTAGAACCTAAAAGAAAACTCTATGAAAATACTTTACAGCTGTCACCTAGCACCTGTTAAATTGGCTAAAATGTTTAGATCTAGGACAAGTATTTGTTGGAAATGCAGGGAGGCAGAAGGCACATGGATTGACATGTAGTGCAACTGTAAAAAGATCAGACGGTTTTGGGAAATGATTTATAATGAATTCAAGAAAATGTTTAAATGCTCTTTCCCTAAAAAGCCTGAAGCCTTCCTGCTAGGAATTATGGGTAACGTAATCTCAAAAAAGTTCAGGAGAGTCTTTATGTATGATACAGTAGCTATTAGAATTCTAATCGTAAAAGGTTGGAAGGGAGAAGTTATCCTATCCAAATCAGACTCGCAAAATAAACTAAGAGTTTGCTGAACTAGCGAGACTATCAGCAAGGCTACGAGACGTTACAGATGAAAAATTTACCAGAGAGTGGGACATTTACAGAGTTTATGTAAAAGAATACTGTCAAAATATTAATCCGTTGGCAGGTTTTGATTGAGTTTCTGTGTGTAATAGGAGAAGTAAGCATGGACCAATGGTACCAAATAGTATGGGAAACAGCCCTACTAGAAAAATTAACTAATAAACTGAAACTGACACGGGGGCAAACAGAAGAAGACGCCTTCACCCTGGTATGGCTCCCCTTTATCACATACACAGCCCAACAAGACAATGACAATAATCCACCAACAGCATACAAATCAATATGGCTAACCTGATCCAAAACACACACACACCCCACTCACACACAAAAACAAAGATCACCACAGCCAATCACAAACAAACAATCGCACCCTAGGCCAACCCCAACCTCTCTCACCACCAAAGGAACACAAGTGAACAACACAAGCAACGCTGACACCAAACTCTACATACATTAAGCATAATAGAAACATCGCCACCCGACCCCACCCCCATCCATCTTCCCTCCCTCCACCCCCCCTTTCTTTTTTCTTTCTTTCTTTTTTTCTTCTCCCCCTAATGCCTCAACAAATGAAACGGATTTCTAAAAATGTTACATGGGGGGGGGGGGGAAATACCAGGCATTACACTTACTTCTGTAAAACAAGAAAATCCTTAATAAAATATTTTTAAAAAATAAATAAATAAATTTAAATTAATTAGAACAACATGGAGAAAATAAAGTTAAGGAATCCAATTCGGGAGCATAATGGGAAGATCGGAGGTCATCCTAAATTCATTCACAAAATGATGTACAAAACAAGCATCAATTAAGGAATGAACATTTATTTATTTTTATTTTGTCGTTAACATCCGTGGATTATTTCTGTTATACAGCTTTTAAACCAATAAAGCATTTTTTTAAAAAAGAAGAATGTGTGTGTTCTTTTATGCAAGGTAATTCTTCCAGCCGTAATTTAGAATAATATTATCCAAAATAATGTGATGAGCCCCACAGCTCTGTCAGGACTGGGATGAGGTTGATAGAAGAAACCAAGGGAGCCTGATTGATGGGAAACAGAGTCGAACAAGGAGGGCTCTCCCTAGTGTATCTCGACTTCAACCACTCCTGGCAGAGCAGAGTCTCAGTAGAGGCTGGGAGGCCTGTGGGCAGCTGAGGGGGGAAGCGATTCAGGAGTCTGAATGGGAGGGTATGGCATTGGCACCTCCATGTTTGAGAGCCCCACCCCACCCCCAACGAGTGCTCATTTGCAATCCTGACATTCTTGCAAACGGGTCTCAAGAATGAGCCTCATCTTTGAAAGCTTGTTAAGTAGGGGTATGGAAGCTACTGGGACATCTCTATCCAGTCCTGAATGTCTTGCCTGCTTCTGAATCATGACTCCTGAACTCTTTTTCCACTGCCAAGATGGAACCATTACTTGTCTGAATAAAGATATCTTTGTTACTTACACATAAGAGACTCCGCGTATGTTGGGCGTGAGATCTGCTTCAAAGTGCAAAAGAAACACATGGAGAGCATGGCTGTGACCAGATAACTGGCAGATAGCTGAAGTTTCATCACAGATTAGGGAGCATGCATGACCCTTTAGCAATTCTCACAGAACCGCCTTTCCCTCTACAAAGAATGTTCTGTATTGCTTTCACACAAGTTTTCTGTGGAATGGGGATAATTTGGTCATGCTTGTTATAATCAATCCAGACAAAGTTGTTACCAAATAGTTGTTTTCAGTTTTTCTCCCTTTTTTCAGCTCTAATGTTTGGTTATGTTTGTCTTATAACACAATCACAGCACTAGGCTTTCCAGTGTGTATTGTTGTTGTTGTTTAGTCGTTTAGTCGTGTCCGACTCTTCGTGACCCCATGGACCAGAGCACACCAGGCACTCCTGTCTTCCACTGCCTCCCGCAGATTGGTCAAACTCATGCTGGTAGCTTCGAGAACACTATCCAACCATCTCGCCCTCTGTCGTCGCCTTCTCCTTGTGCCCTCCATCTTTCCCAACATCAGGGTCTTTTCCAGGGAGTCTTCTCTTCTCAATGAGGTGGCCAAAGTATTGGAGCCTCAGCTTCAGGATCTGTCCTTCCAGTGAGCACTCAGGGCTGATTTCCTTCAGAATGGATAGGTTTGATCTTCTTGCAGTCCATGGGACTCTCAAGAGTCTCCTCCAGCACCATAATTCAAAAGCATCAAATCAGCCTTCTTTATGGTGTGTATTAGGCAAGTGCTATTGAGGCTTTTCAGGGATACTGTCCTTTGAGTTAGTTGCTGCCTCCTCACTCCTGATAATTTGCACTCAGCTTCCGGGTCATGTGGCCAGCATGACTAAGCCACTTCTGGCGAACCAGAGCAGTGCACGGAAATGCCGTTTACCTTCCCGCCAGAGCAGTACCTATTTACCTACTTGCACTCTGATGTGCTTTCAAACTGCTAGATTGGCAGGAGCAGGGACCGAGCAACGGGAGCTCACCCCGTTGCGGGGATTCGAACCGCCGACCTTCTAATCGGCAAGTCCTAGGCTCTGTGGTTTAACCCACAGTACCACCAGCGTCCCTATTTTACAGTTACAAAGTCATAAGCAAGCAAAAAAGAAATGATAAGTTTTCAATTCTCAAATAAATATAATCTCAAAATATCATAAATACAATTTTCATAACAAGCAGGGCAAGGTACCATATTTTTCTCTCCATAAGACACACTTTTTTCCTCCTAAGGGGAAATGTCTGGCCGTCTTATGGAGCGAATGTTTGGTCCCTGGAGCCGTGCTCTTTTTTTTTTTAGAAAGAGGGAAGAGGGTGTTGAAACAAAGCCGCTGAGCAGCTGAGGAGTTAGGTGGCATGTCCCTTTCCCTTTAACATCCCCAGTTTGAGGTCTGCTGGATTCTTGTGTTTCACACACCTGGCGAGAGTTTCTTGGGTTCTTCTGTGTTGCAAGTGCTGGCAGGATGCCGCCTGCAGGTAGTGGGAGACTCTCAGCTGCTCTGTATTAATCATGAGCAATGCCAGGTGCACTTGATTACATCAAGGCAGGCTATAAAAGCCATAGGTGGGAGGGGCCCGGGTGAGCTTCTGCCCAGATCAAAGAACCTGATGCTGGGAGGCTGACGGTTGGTGTCTTCCTTCTGCTGCTCTACCTGGGGCTCCGGGCAGCTGAAGGGGAGATTGGGTAGCCCCTGTTGGGTATGTTTTATGTTATGCTTTGTATGTCTGTTGTTTATTTGTTAATAAAACTGTTTTGGCTCCCCTTCCACCTCCTCATTCCTTTTGTCCTGATATCCATGGAAAGAACCGCTGTATTTGGCAGCACAGAAGAACTCCCAAACGTGGTTAAATACATGAAGTTTGACGTCCTTTGATCCATCCTTGGGTTTTCCTCATTTGGGCTCTCATTTCTACACGCTTTCACTGCAGCTAGGCAACAATATAGGCACTCAAGCTTTGGGCTAAAACTCAGAGCAAAAGTAATTTTTAAAATTCATTTTGCAGGGCTGTTAAAAGGCTCGCTCACTTCCAAAACACAAAACGTTAGATGAATTGATTTTTGCTGGCAGATCTGACAGCCTTTCCATCTTAGCTAGAATTGGGGGAACAGAAATAAATCACATCTGGGGCCTACTCTGCAAGAACAGTTTTAAGTGAATATGTGGTAGATCAGAGAATTGGGTTACAGCAGAGTATGTCAGGTACGATTTTGTATTGTTTCATATTGTTTTGTGCTTTCCTCCCCCATTCATTGTTATTAAATCTGTTTTTGTTGTATGCTGTCACAACTGGGTTCTTTCACCCTGAGATTTCTGTCTCTGGCAATAAGAAGAAAAACAGATTAGGACGACATGTCTGGTTGCGATCCACAAGTCACTTAAGTCAGTGTACTTGCACTTCAGCTCTTTGGATCTCACAAATGTTCCAGATTAACTGGCATACACATACAGAACATGATTTAGTGGGCCTTTTCAAACTGCCTCTGCTGGATGTTGTGTCTCAGGTGTTTCCTCACTCAGATTTCTTCTCAATGAATCCACTGGGTTAAATCAAAACTTAGGTTTAGAGTAAACCCACTGAAATCAGTAGGTCTCAGATCAACTTATGTCCTGCTGATTTCAATGCGTCTATTTTAAGCACAACTCCATCTGAATCCAACTCATAGCTCTATGTTCAGAAAAAGGCTAGAGGTTAGGGAAACCCTAAAGTGTGGTCTATGCCATTGGGCCATCCTTTCCCAACTTGGCTCCCTTCATTCAAGATGGCCAATAGGCAGTGATGGTAGGAGTTCTAACCCAACATGATCTGAAGGACACCAGCTCACTTTGGTCAGTAGCCCTACAGATGGTCAAACAAGCACTGTCATGCAAGAACATAAGGAGATCTCTGCTGAATCAGACTGTGAGTGCACCAAATCCAGCATTCTGGTCTCACAGTGGCTAACTGGTGCCTATGGGAAACCCACAAGCAGAATCTGAGAGCAATAGTACTACTGAATTTGTCACAATGAATGGGCTCATTTGCTTCACACCTTTACTCCACACAATAATAATTATTCCGACAGTAGTGAAATTGTGATTTATACTGGCAGAGAAATAAAATTTGAAGTAACTCCACCCAAATCAGTGAAATCACAAATCAACAAAAACAAAGACAATTCACAGCAGCGTTTGCAATGTCACACGCAGCTGTTAAAAAAAAATCCCTAAAGGAAGACAATTTGAGCATAAACACAACAAATGAGATGTAAAATTTTAATATACAACGTGTCAATATATTTTAAAATCTTCGAAGAAGCTTAAAAGTACAGAGTTTAAATAACAGCATCTGGAAAGCTAACCGAGAGCACTTCATGCAGGTAATCATCAATATATGGTCACTGGAGCAAAACGGTAGAAATAATCTTAGAAAACAATTAGACAATACCGGGAGGGACAATGCAGAGGGGGTTTTCAATTTAAAAAATGAAAGATGCCATTGTGCCTGATATAATCAATGCTTCTCAGCAGGAAGGATTTCAGTGGAAGAGTTAAAAATGTGCTTGACTTTTTCCACATTAAATTTACCCTGGAATGTGATTGTGAGCGACATGACATTTCTGCCACTCCATGCCCCTTTGCTTTCTCCTCCTTTTGATGTAATGCAAAACAAAGTGTGATGCAGCATGCTCCGAGAGAGAGAGAGAGAGAGAGAGAGAGAGAGAGAGAGAGAGAGCACACAGAAAAAGGGATATGAAACAGAAACATCATGTCTCATATGGTATTTGGTTCTACTTAATCTTGGCTGAATTAAGCCTAGTTCTGTTTAGCTCCTTTTTAATTGTCTTCAAAGAAATACTTTTGAAAATCGGATCAGGAAATGAACTATTTTTTTTAAAATCTGTTTATGCCAATATCTGTGGACACTATGCATCCAGAATGGGAAACCTATAGTCCAGCTTCTGGTGGAATGCATCTCTCACTATCTCCAGCCTTTGGTCATTTTGGCTGGGGGTGATGGAAGTTGCCGTCAGATGTCATAGACCAGGCACGTCCAACCTAAAGTTGGCTGCAATCTACCAACAAGTATCAAAAACTAGCAGTGACCTACCACCTTCTTGAAGTCATTTGCAAATAAATAAATAAATAAATAAATGGATCTTTATTTCACAGATACAGTAGTTATGTTTGGATATCATTATGACAGAGCCAAATAGTTACTAGATGGACAAGTAACTAGAGAGCCAGTGTGGTGTAGTGGTTAAGAGCGATAGACTCGTAATCTGGGGAACTGGGTTCGCTTACCCGCTCCTCCACATGCAGCTGCTGGGTGACCTTGGGCCAGTCACACTTCTTTGAAGTCTCTCAGCCCCACTCACCTCACAGAGTGTTTGTTGTGGGGGAGGAAGGGAAAGGAGAATGTTAGCCGCTTTGAGAATCCCTCGGGTAGTGATAAAGCGGGATATCAAATCCAAACTCTTCTTCTTCTAACTAAACAAGTGAGAAAAGTCAAACTATATTTTTATATTAGTTTGCACAGATCTGAGGAGCCAGCTTCTCTCTCTCTCTCTCTCTCTCTCTCTCTCTCTCTCTCTCTCTCTCAACGCTTTACCTTCCAAGTTGCTTCCTTCCTTGCTCCGTGATTCTCCTTCCCTCCTTCTCTCTCTCTCTCCTGTCAAAGGAAGCCTTTCCACGCAGCTCCTCCTCGCACCTCCCTCCATCTCCAGCCACCCCCTTCCCCATTTGAGAAAGCCATGCTAAGCCTGCCTCCCCTCTTCCAGCAGCATCACGCAGACCTCTCCCCAGCTCCCTCGCGCCTCATGCTCGCTGCTCAGAGAAAGGCCCTGCGATCGACCAGAAACAACCCCGAGGTCCACCAGGTCCAAAGGCTCGCGATCGACGTGTTGTACATGGCTGTCATAGACCACTGTAAGCTTCCCATCCCTTCTTTGTGCCATACAACCAGAGAAAAAGGTTCGGATCTTCTGAGGGTTCTTGGGCACAAAGAACACTGGGTGAAAGACTTACATATAAATGTACAAATAATTCACTCTAAATTTATGCTTCACTGCATACATTATATTGTAAAGAGGGGTGCAGCAAAAGTGTTCGATCCTTCAGAGCAAGGGAAATCATGGAGCTTTGCTCTCACTCTCAACTGACTTTGTCTGATTCTCTACATGGCCTTGTAAGATCATCATGCTCACTATGTGATCTTCCGTTGGTCAATATTATATTCTAGGAAAACAAAACTGGAACTGGAACAGCAAGTAATCAAGGAATTGGATTGGATGGCAAGAAAAGTAAACAGGATAGGGGGAATACGGATAATCCTTCTTCCCTCAGTAAAAAATGACAACAACTCTTTTTGGCACCACCCCAGAAAAAATGGTCCTTCATCATCTGCCGAAGAAATCTAGTTGCCTACTCTTTCCCTACATCATTATATGAATTTGGTGAAGCATTTTCTCAATCTGCTAAACTTGCCTTAATACATTCTTTTAATTGGTCAAGAACTCTAATTTTTAACAGATTTCTAAAAAATGATGGTTGCATATGTCAGTCACTTTTCAGGCAGCATATTGACAACTTTCATGAAGCCAGAGAGAAGATGGTTTTAATCCTCGGAAAACTGCTTTTACCATATGACAAGACTCCAGCTGATTGTTATAGCCTAGTCATCTTCATGTTGATAGAATTGGCATCTCATTTGACAAGGGGGAAATCAAGTAGCATAAAGAAGATGTAGTTTTGCCTCAAGGCCATCCAAATTTACAATATTAGCTTTTGGTCTGCTCTAATTTCCAGAGAAAAGCAGAATAATAGATCCCTTTCCTTCTCATGATATTCATGAAATTATACTAAACAGATACACTTCACTTTCAACATTTCACTGTAATTCATACCTTCTCTTTGCACTTGTGTTTTGTATGCATTGTATACATTTGCAGATGGGAGTTTGGGCATTTTCTGTTACGGTAATTGAAATGTAGATCCACATCCTGCATTGTAAACTAGTTTTCAAAGTCTGCTCATCTTTGGAATTAGTTTGCTATGGGACAAACAAAACAAGATGCAATTGTGTTGATGATATTCGTCAAGTAAATAGCATATATGTATGAATGACACCAGTACAGACAACACATAGCCTCCATCCCCACCAAAGGTTTATTCAACTTAAGTAATTTTCCAAGAAGGAAGTTTGTTTTGAAACTGCGCCGTCAGTTATGATTAGGCCCCATTTATCTCCATCCTTACAGGTAAAGCAAATTAACACTCCACTCTTCTGCAACTATGTCCCTTCTCCAGATGTTTCAAATTAGATTTTAATTTTTGATGCAAAGAAATGCCTCCATACTTCAGTAATTCTCCTGCAAAGCCATGTATCCCAGGTGCTTTATTGTTCTTTTGAGTCATTATACTTTGCACAATTTCCTAGGATGTAGGTTCTGGTGTGTTTGGTTTCAGCTCTGTTTCTGACACCCAGCACACCCCATTATTCTGGATGCTGACATTTTAATGCTTTACTAAAACTATTTCAGCCTCTCTACAACTTATTTTCATTCCAACCAAGATGATCGCTTTCATGCTCAAATCCCGGTAGCGCTGCTTAGTAACCAGTCTTAACCATTCATATTTTTTATACCCTCATAAAATTCTTTTAGATTTCTCTTATAATTACATCTCATCTGCTCTGGTTGATGATCCATATATTTCTTGCCATATCACCACTGTGACTTTTCTTAATTTTCCTTCTTTGTCTCATTAACCATGCAAGGTAACGCAACTGTTTCTTCTTATTGTTCCTTGCCTGCTCCTCCATTTCACAGTCCTTTATTAAAACACTTACTTTTCTAATTGTGGACTTTGCCAATCACTTTCTTACACAGGACAGAGAAAATTGTTGAGCTAAACATTAATTTATTTGTACCGTTTAATTCTCCTGCCTTTCCTCCATCAGTGAATTCAAGGTAACATATATGAGGTGCCTTCACAGACTCCCATTCAGACATTTAACAGACCGAACCTGCTTAGCTTCAACTAGGGATGAATCTACACTCATGGCTTTTAATGTCAAGGAAGGGTTAAAGAAGGGTTTTGATAATGTATATGGACACATGATGTCCTACTTTTAATGTTCTTGATGTGTTATTAAAATGTGACACCAGAGGGCACTGCAGAGCATCCCACAACCACCAGCAGGGAGACAGCATTATGACAAAAATAAACCCAAGGTAAAAAAACACTTTAATTAACAAGTATGCCCTGTGATGTTTTAGAACAATATACAGTCGTACCTTGGATATCTAATGCCTTGGCTCCCAAACAAATCGGCTCCCGAACAATCGAAACCCGGAAGTGAGAGTTCCGGTTTTCAAACGTTCTTTTGGAAGCGGAATGTCCGCGGCTTCCACGGCTTCCGATTGGCTGCAGGAGCTTCCTGCAGCCAATCAGAAGCTGCGCTTTGGTTTTAAAACATTTTTGAAGTCGAACAGACTTCTGGAACAGATTCCGTTTGACTTTCAAGGTACAACTGTCTCTAATATCATTCTAATAACGTTAAACAGGTCATTGTAGATCCAGTCCTAGATGGCTGCATCAGGAAGCTTCAATCCATGCTGTGGATGAAACACCATTGTCTCAAGGTGTGAACACTTATCCCACTCTTGCCACAGATAAACAGGTTTTGCAGCATTTCTCCCATGCTTCAAAATACTGCAAAGCATAGTTGATCAATGCCTACAGTAGAGCCAAAAAATGACTGTGCATACCCTGGGTATGCCATATCATCGTTATTAAATCAACTCTTTTGAAAGACTTTTGTTCATATCCAATTCTCGCTGCCTCTTCAACATATTCAATACGATTCTTCCACTCCGTAAGTAATATATGGCAATCATAGGAATTAGCTAGGTAAAAAGTCAAAGAAATTACTAATTTAAACACCTATCAGGGATTTATGCCAATGAGATTTTGTAATTTAAAAAAAAAAAAAACCTCTTTCCGAATTCTAGGCATTTTTAGAGAGTGGTGTTTTCCCCCCTGAAACAATAATTTCATATTAAAAGACATGCATTACAAAATGTCTCTTCCTTGAAATGCAGCTATGTTTTTAAAATGTGTGTTAAAACTGCTTCTTTGCACGGCATGAGTTTCCTTTTGAGATGACCCTACCCCTAGTGGAAACATACCCTTAAAATGCCTCCGAGGGACTGTGGCCCACAACAGGAGAGGGGGCAATTTTCCAGCCCTGCCTTATCAGATTGGAACGCAAGTGGAGAATCAGGACCCCTGTCTGCCCTTTAGGAAAAGTGTCATAAGGAAAAAATGCCAAGGCACAGCCTAAGCCTTCTTTCACCCCATTCAAGCCACATACTTTTTGAATGCACACAAGGCCCGTTAAAAACCTATGTAATGTATTGCTGGATCCAATCAAAAACCCATCTAATTCAGCATCCTGTTCTCACAGTTGCCCATGGGAAGCCCAACAGCAGGACCAGAGTACAACAGGCCTTCCCCAGTTGTGATTCTCAGCTACTGGAAGAGGCACAACATTTGGGGGGCTCAGCATAGCTTCACACATGTGATGTCATGCGTGTGATGCCGGGAGGAGGCTGAGTGCCCAGCCCAGCGCAACGAGCCTGGCAGCGGACCAGGCGAGCCTCCTGCCAGCCGGGCTGCAGCATGGCTGCAGCTGGCACAAGCAGGGTGGAAGCTGTGGCTGCATCCGCCACAGCAGCCATGGTTGGTGGTAGTGGCAGGGGAAACAGTGGCAGCTCACATTATAGGGAAGAAGGCACAGTTCTTCTCCGTGCCCCATACCAAGACTCTGGAGAAACTGGGCCTAGCCAAGTACCTAACTTCACTCATTCCTCAACCTCACAGCTGTCAACCGTCCCTTATTTGGCGGAAAACTCCCTTATCCCAGCGCCATGTCCCGCTGCTGTCCCTTATTGATGATGTCCCTTAAATTTCCCGGGTTTCAAGGAAGCAGCTCCTCTCCCTCCCTCCCTGCCGGCCACGGAGGAAGGAGGCTCCAACTGTGTTGCTTGG
The DNA here is from genome assembly GCF_964270895.1 of Podarcis filfolensis. Lineage (NCBI taxonomy): Eukaryota > Metazoa > Chordata > Lepidosauria > Squamata > Lacertidae > Podarcis > Podarcis filfolensis. The sequence goes on along the minus strand of NC_139604.1, from coordinate 25,304,847 downwards.
CTGCCCGGCCCGCCCCCCTCCGGCCTCCTCTCACCAGCCTCAGCCCCCGGGAGCCCCTCCCCACCGGGACTGGTGGGAGTCTCGGGCCCTTCCACTGCCATCCTCCTCGTGGCCGCTGAACTTAGCGTCTCTGCCTGGGGCCTCTCCTCTGCCCATCGCCGCCGCCGCCGCCTGTCACACTAGGCCGTAGTTCAGCTGCACCGCCGAAGGACCCAGATGAGATGGGCAGCCTGGCGCAGCCTATGAATTGCTGAGGAGCCTTGAGAGGAGAGCGAGGGCAACCATAGAGAAAGCAGATCGGGGGGGGGAGGAGGCAGAGGCGGAGGCGTGGGCAGGTGTTCCAAGGGCTAACCATAGAGGGAGAAAGCAGAGGAAGGAATGGAAGCGCTTCTCCCATAGATTTGTAGTGGTAGACTAGCATAGATGGTCTGATCCGCGGGTTTACTTTGGGCGCTATTTTCCCCCCCCCTTCCTCCCACCCCGCCTGATGGAACTGAGAGCTTTAGATGGATCACGAGAGAAAAGATACAGAACTGCAGCAGCATCTTCGTAGCTTGGACTTCGTTTTGTGCAAAAAGTGGTTGCTGCTTGGAGCTATTTAATTGCAGTGTTTCATCAGCTGGTGTCTTGAGCAGCAACCTCTGGAAACAAAGGGCTAGAAACCAGTGCTGCTCTTCCAAATTATCTGGTCCCTTTTAACTTTGTATTTCAGTTGGTTGACTAAAATCCCTGATTTTGGCTACTGGTCCCTTATTTTCGAGGCTGCTGGTCCCTTATTTTCAAATCTGTAAGTTGACAGCTATGCTCAACCTCCTCCCCCACTCAATATTGCAGGGGACTGAGCCCTCTGCTAAACAATCTTGAGGGGGCTGAATACATCTCAGCCTTAAGGAGATGGCACCTATGGCAACTGGCATTCAGAGGTGTGCTGTCTCTGACAGCAGAGATCCAGCCATCATGGCTAGTAGCTTTTGATAGCCCAGATGCAGTGCCAGGCATTTCCAGTTAAGAAGGTTGTCAGGGCTGTCAGGGGTGGGGAAGATGTGGTCTTAGACCACATTTGCATGCCAACCGTTAAGTAATTATGTCTTGGCACAAATATGATGGCTTTCTCGCATAAAAAGAATATATGTAATATTGCAGCTGGGATAATAAAAAAAGAAGTAACAATTAGCAAGCTCTCATTTTCCCTTTCATGTATTCCTTTTTAATTTGAGCAGCGTGATTCATTGCAAGTCGCTCCTTGGGTTACCTAATTGACAGGGCAATTCAATACATGCCTACTCAAAGGAAAGGCCAATTACATTCAATGGGATTTTACTCCCAGGTAAAGGGTTGCAGGTGATAGGTTTGCAGCCTTAAGTCTCTATCGTTTCCATTTTTCAAAAGGAAAGGTATTAGATTCTCGGTGGCTGGGGATGAATTGCCTAAAATTAGACTGGCTTTCTTGTTCTTGGACCTGTTCCAATGCTAATATGTCCTTTCGTAAATCCAGGGACCAAAATCGTACACGCCAGTACAAAGGAGGCCTAACAAGAGCCTTCTGTAATGCAATCAGTAATCAATAGCTCCTTTCCTTGTGACTGATTCCTGGGCTTATGTAGGCTGACACCCTTGTTCTCCACAGAAGGATCACCGCCTTGCAGTTATTGTACCAGGTTTTCAGCTTATATAAATTTCAGCACTGCAAAAGTCAATAGGAGCTGGTCCTCTTTACACCAAGGGAGCATGCCAAACCATTATTTAAAGAGAACAGACCTCCTACAATGCAGGGGTAGATGGTGACCTCAATTGCTTGAACCTGTTTCATCATCTTATTCCTTTGACTTCTTTCCTAAATCACCAAAGGGATGGAGAGACTTGTGACTTTCTAGATGTTGTCGGACTACCATAATCTCTGACCATTGGCCATTCTTGCTGGAGCTGATGGGAGCTGAAGTCCTACAACATCTAGAAAGTTACAGTTCCTGCTATATAGTCTTTAGGGCAATAGTCCTCAAATAATTACCTCCAAATTGCCTGATGTCCTTTTCATATTAACTCTTTCAGCATAGTTTGCCTGACAATGAGCCTCTATAAACAGGAGGCCTGATGGTTCATTCTTTCAAAGAATCATAGAATCGTAGAGTTGGGAGGGACCCCAGGAGTCACCCAGTCCAATCCCCGGCAATTTAAATGGCAATCACACGACCCTGGGAAGTAAGTGTTACTGTTCCTTTTCTAGATAGGAGGGAGAGAGGATGGAAGTGTATGACCCAAACTACCTCAGCAAATTCCTCAACAGAAGCTGGAGTCCAATTAAAGGTATTTAGGTTTGTGCCTGGACCCTCTGCTAAGAACAATCTCAGTCCTCTTTTAAAATTTTGTGAATCACTAACTGCCTCCTAGGAAGGCCTTCATGACAAGGGAGAACCAACACATCCATCAGCCAGAGAAGAAACATCTGCTCCAGTGCTTGTTTCCCTCTTTCCTCCACATTCCTATTTTCCTTTTGTATCATGTCTATTAGATTGTGAGCTTGCAGGAAGGATCTGCCTCTTTGGCTGGAGGCAATATGCCTCTTAATACCAGTTGCCAAGAATTGCAGGCAGAGAGGTTGCTGTGATGCTCAGGTCCTGCTTGTGGACTTCTTATAAGCATCTGGTTGGCCACTGTTGTGGGATGTGAAACACAAGAGCAGTCAAGTACAACATTCCTAGAGTGAACATGTTTACACATGGGGAGGAATGTTTGTCCAGCCAGCAGGTAAACTTCCTGTTTCCTTCTGGGCTGGGACAGACTGCCTCTGCATGTGACTAGAGGTGGGCATGGCCTCACTTGTGCAGGTAATGACAAAAGCACAGGGCAGGGCAGCTATCTCTCCCTTCTTTGACTACATGCATCGAAGAATCAACATCTGCTTAGCCAAAGATGCCCTCTTGGATTCCAGCCAAGAGAGGACAAAGGGACTGTCTTCTTATGAGATAGTTTCCAGGTATATGTTACTTTTCTAAGCTAAGTCTGCCTTCTGGGATCCTATTGTGAACAGAATGATGTGTGAGTAAACCTTTTTATACTTTTATAGAAGACTCTGTCGTGTCTTATCTTTTATGAGGGAAAAAGGGGGAAATACCAGAACAGTTATTATAGAGGCTTTAGCGAGCCTGAGCAAATGCATCCGCTGCAAGTTTAAAAAGGGGAATGTTACTCTGCTAAATTGTGAACTTGTTAACACAAGTTGGAAAGGCTATTATCAGACAATATATCCTCTCCTGCATCCCTGAACATTCCCACAACTGTGAAAACAGGATTATGGATTATGGACTAGATGAGTCTTTGGCCTCATACAGTGCTTAGAAAAATGATGTCAGGGAGCCGACAAGGAGAGCAGGTTGTTCACAGGTCAGAGAAAGAGAGCAAAACACTTGGCTAACTTACAGCTAGCTTCTTTATTAAGGAAAGAGGGACAAAGAATACACAGAGACTTCTAAAGGTTGCTCCTGTCTTCAGGAAGTAGTTGTCCAGACTAGCTTGTAGCTCCTCCTTCATTCCCTATCCCTCTGTGTCAGGCCGCTTCCCTCTGTCTACGGTGAGCTCCAAGGGATCCTCTCTGTGTCTGCCTGACTTTCTGCTCAGCAAAATGCAATAAACACCTCATTCTGGGAGTAGTGGGGCCTGCAAGCTGTCAGCAGAGAAGCTGTCAGTGCGGCTCTGCGGGAGAACTGCCAAGTCTGACTCCTAGCCCTGCCCTGTTTGGGGGTACCTGCCTGTTTCTGCCTCTTCACTATCCCTCAGGCTCCCAGCCTCCAGCACTTCCCAGCTTTACCTTTCCTCTGGCCAGTTTCCCACCACCAGAAGCCAGGGTCCAAATCCTCTCCCTCTGTGCTTTCCCTGGGGGGCTCTTGGTCAGGCAGTTTCCACCACTCCTCCTCATCCAGCCAGTCCCTGACATCTTGTTAAATACGGTAATAAGAAGAAGAACAAAGTAGGTATAACTGTGCTCTTATTTATGTGAAACATAATTGACCCAAAACCCAGCTTTCAGAATGCATCATTTCCCATGAGCACATTGGCAATTTTTTTGGAGTGGGGTAAGGGACTTCCTGTTAGAGCTAGCTGTACCATTCAAAACCAATCCTCTTATCAGAATACTGAGATTTCTTCCATTACACAGTCTCAAGAAACTTTCCTTGGTGGCCTGTTATGCTTAGCAGGATAAATGTCATATGTTCCATGAACACTGGGGTAGCCGGATCAATTCAATTAAAGAATAATAGGATTGTGCACAGACCTCCCATTCCACGAGTCTTTGCAGCTCCAATGCTATTTCATAAAGCTCTGATTGTACGCATCAAGCAGGTAAAGAGTTTGCCTAATTATAATTATGAAGACTATAGCAGTGGCATTCATGTGAGAGATTAAAAGGAAGCTGGCTATTAATTTGAGATCTTTCGATTGCTATGTAAAGCAATCGCTAAGCAGCTCAGCTTGCGAAAACTCTGACTTGTTATTATCTTCCTAGCCAACCCAGCCCAAGCACACGCTGTGCCTTCTAGACATTTTCTCCATCGCGCATAAAAAGGGGCAGTTTATCTTGTCTCACTTCACTATGTGTGGAAACTAACACAGCATGAATAACAGAGGAGGCCGTAGACCTTCCGCTTTGCTGTGACGGCTGGGCCCACTCTGAATGTCTTGAGGAGCAACAAAGACCATGAATCCCAACAGGGTGGTGGTGTGAAAGTAGGGGTGGAGAGACTGGCTAAATTTTGTCCTGTTTCAGTTTTTCTGGTACTAGCTCATAGGTCCTTCCATCCCAGTTTGCATGTTTGTTTGTTTTTTAAAAAGGGACTCTTAACAGTCTGCATTTCAGTTGTGCATACGACCATACACAATCATAGTAGTATCTATTATACTTGTTCATATCAATTTTCGCATTCAGAAGAGTGCTCCAGGATGACTTTGAGCATAGAAAACAGCAACAGCAGCAGTGTTTTTTTCCTAGAAAAGGAGGTGCTGGAACTCATCATGAACACCTCCCTTCTTCTCTTATAAAAAGGTAAAAAAGATAAAGGACCCCGGACGGTTAAGTCCAGTCAAAGGTAACTATGAGGTTACAATGCTCATCTCACTTTTCAGGCCCAGGGAGCCAGTGTTTGTCCACAGACAGCTTTCTGGGTCATGTGGCCAGCATGACTAAACTGATTCTAGCACAACAGGACACCGTGACAGAAACCAGAGAAAACGAAAATGCTGTTTACCTTCCCACCGCAATGGTACCTCTTTATCTACTTGCACTGGTGTGCTTCCGAACTGCTAGGTTGGCAGAAGCTGGGACAGAGCAACGGGAGCTCATCCTGTCATGGGGATTCGAACCACCGACCTTCTGATCAGCAAGCCCAAGAGGTTCAGTAGTTTAGACCACAGCACCACCCGTGTCCTTTGTTCTCTTATAGTGGCAATGGGGCCCACCTCACCAGAAAGGTGCTGGAACTGAGGTCCGGTGAGTTCCAGCTAAGAAAAAGCCCTGAGCACAACCCAAGCCTGATATCTACTGGGTTGAGCATGTTTGGAATAGGCAGATATTGGACTGTCTTGGACCACACCAGTATAACTCTCTCATCCCTACTGAACTGGAGTTACACTGTCTCAGAAGAGGCTCAGCTTGTGGAGCTTAAGCCAGCAGAACTTACACCAGTGTAAGTCCCCCACACACACCCACACACACAAAAGGGGCATGGCAGGGGCAGAAGAGGGTAAGAAGGGAATTGCACCTATTCCAAACCCCTTCCAGCTCAGTCACATAACCTGGCAACCCAGTGGAACTTGCACCATCACCAGCAAAAAGGCTGGAGTAAGTCAAACTCTGTTTTAGATGCTTACTTTGTCAAACTCAGGCCAGCTCAGGCTACAATAGCCCTTATCTCAAATAGGGTTTGGAATATGGGCCGTGTACACCAGCTTCCTGTAAAACTCTGTTAGAAAACATTCATAAAACACGATGCCTCAAGCTGCTCATCCAAAAATATTGATAAAAGGACCAAGCCTACCCAGAGCAAGAAGCATAATTCACTAGCCTCCCAATTAACGATGACTGTACACAATTCTTATAGAATATCCATGCATTTTCATGTACACTTCTCATGCACAACATTGCAAAATCTGGAGATGTGTTTTGAGCCATAAGCCAGTTCAGGACAGTCCTGTTGAGTTGGTCCACTGCCAAAAGCAGACCGAATGAATTCCTCTTCCATGTCTAAGTGAAGGTCCAGGAGTAGGAACCTCGATAAAGAAAGAGAACAAGCTTCCCACCTCGCCTGCCCGCACAGCCGAGTTCCCTTCCATTAGGTTTCTATCGAGTTGGCAATGCTAGTAGCAAGGAAGCCGTTAGGAAGGAAATGGTTTCCTTTGGCCCTGCAGGAATAATTGTCTATACGTGACTCATGACAGCCAGTCCTTGTTTCCTTATTGTTAGAGACATTCGGATCAGCAATTTCCCATTCCTTTCTTTACTCACTTCCATTCTTAAGCCCTAGAGGGGGGGCGGGTAGGAACCAAACTCTGCAACAAATAGAATCCAGTTCTGAAGCTTCTTATGAAAAGCATCATGTCCTCTTAAGATAAAGCATGAAGCATACACTTCATCCCTTGGCCTCTCTCATTAAGGTGATGTCCTGCCAGGTACTGATGACTTGCTTATTTAATTCCCACTAAAGCCTATATTGGGGAAGGAGGAAATACAAGCATCTGCAGCTCTTTAGCAAGAAAGCAGCATTACCCAGACCCGGCATTTCTTTGTAACTTCAGATGCTGCTCAAAACTGCCCAGACACCATCACTCATCCTCCTCAAAAAGGCGTAATTTTACCACTTTCAAAATGGAAAAAAAGAGAAAACAAGACTGATCTAATTATCACAGCACCTTTCTCTTTTGTCCACCTAGGTACAATATTTACCTCTCCTTTTTTTCCTTTGTCGCAGGCTGCCGGTGCTTTGGGAAGCAATAGAAAACCACAATAGCTGTATTTACTCCCAGCTGTGCCACAATAAAGGCAAATCTTCGGGTTTGCTGTCTCAGTGAGCAAACATATGAATTCAGTTGCCTTGTATGCATTACACTTCTGGATATCAAGGTGATGCTCAGCTCTGTGGAGAGAGAATTGCTTTGACCGATCTCCTAATCTTCAGCTGTTCTTTGTGGAACTGTCTGAAGTCCAAACAGTGGTCACTTATGGTCTGACTTGTATATCTCACCGGGCAAGCAATACATTTTATGCAGTGCTGGTGTTCCATGCAGATGCTGCTACAAGTACGTACCTGGACTCACATGTGTACAGCCAATACTCAAGTATGTTTATACACACTGCTGAGAGGTTTGGGATCTTTTGCTGGAGTTATGACATGCATTTGTTATGGATGTTATGGATGTGTTACAGTAACTCTCCATCTTATGTCTTCAAGCAACTCTCACCCAAAGAAATAGAGACAGCTTGGTTTCTTATATAACACAAGAGTGGCAGAATATATGAAAATGCTGCTTTAGACAGCAAAGTTACAATCTAAGCAGGTAACAAATGACAATATATAGATCGTTTGATTAAAGAGTAAAAAAATTTCTAACCATTCTAAAGGCCTACAGAAACATGGGCATGACAATTTTGTCAAAAGCCCACACTAGAAGGTGGGGGGAGGGGTGTATACCTGTCCTTAAAGCGAACCTGTGTGAAGGAGCGTCTCCACCCCCATTGTTCAGCCCGGACACTGAGGTCGAGCTCCGAGGGCCTTCTGGCGGTTCCCTCACTGTGAGAAGTGAGGATACAGGGAAACAGGCAGAGGGTCTTCTCGGTAGTGGTGCCTGCCCTGTGGAACGCCCTCCCATCAGATGTCAAGGAGATGAATAACTATCTGACTTTTAGAAGAGGTCTGTAGGCATCTCTGTATGGGAAAGCTTTTGATGTTTGATGTTTTTAATATTCTGTTGGGAGCTGCCCAGAGTGGCTGGGGAAACCCAGCCAGATGGGTGGGGTATAATTTGTTGTTGTTGTCAGTATCACCGGGTTAAGCGCTGTCCTGTTGGAGCTGTGAGAGCCAACTAACCTTTGCACCTAATGGTTTTTTAATACCCTTTTTGCCAAGGCATGGCAGTGGAGAGGGGAAGGGGTCGTGAAATGAGTGGTTTCTATAATTTCCATAGTTATTTCTGGAATTTCCTGCCTAGTTCTCACCTTTGGTCATCCTGTTCCTGTCTGTTTAACAAAAAGGTGAAAGACTTGTGATAGTAAGCAATTACCTGAGCCTAGGCATCACTGTCTACAAGCTGCCTTTAAATCACCTTACCATTGTGTGGATGGATCTCACTGGGGAGCCCTGTACTTAGCAACTAAATTTGCATGTTTGGATCTTTTAGGTCAGATGTGGGTGAACTCAGGATATGCCTGGACACCTTTCAGCAGGGGGCTGGGATCTGGCTGGTTCCATAGTCACCAAAGCTCATCTTATTAGTTATGTCAATCTTATACTTATGTCCTGATCTACAGAGATAAACCATATCATAAATGCAGACTCCTTACAATGCCTGCTGACATGTACTCAGTTGGGTATGCGGGGTGTTGTTGTTTAGTCGTTTAGTCGTGCCCGACTCTTTGTGACCCCATGGACCAGAGCACGCCAGGCACTCTTGTCTTCCACTGCCTCCTGCAGTTTGGTCAAACTCATGCTGGTAGCTTCGAGAACACTGTCCAACCATCTCCTCCTCTGTCGTCCCCTTCTCCTTGTGCCCTCCATCTTTCCCAACATCAGGGTCTTTTCCAGGGAGTCTTCTCTTCTCATGAGGTGGCCAAAGTATTGGAGCCTCAGCTTCAGGATCTGTCCTTCCAGTGAGCACTCAGGGCTGATTTCCTTAAGAATAGATAGGTTTGATCTTCTTGCAGTCCATGGGACTCTCAAGAGTCTCCTCCAGCACCATAATTCAAAAGCATCAATTCTTCGGTGATCAGCCTTCTTTATGGTCCAGCTCTCACTTCTATACATCACTACTGGGAAAACCATAGCTTTAACTATACGGACCTTTGTTGGCAAGGTGATGTCTCTATGCGGGGTAGTGATGGAGATTTCATGGTGCACAAGGGAAAGAAGGGGCATGCTAATTCCCGTTTCATTCAAAGACTCTTTGTCGGTAGCCAAGAGAAGTTGCCCATCCACAACTTGAGTGAACTGTGCAATGCCGGAGGGGAAGTACTCACAAAAGATCACAGCGGCTACTTTAGTGCAAGGCTCACTGAGAACTAAAAGTCCCTTTTCATGGAAGAAGTTACCATGGACAGCCTTATCTTCTAAGAAATTGTCCGACCCTCTTTTAAAGCATCCAAGTTGATAGCCATCATTGTCTCTCGTGGGAGTGAATTCTGTAGTTCTGCAAGAAAAATTGCTTCCTTTTGTCTGTCCTGGATGGCACAACAGCCGTCATCCAATGCCATGAGTTAAGGCCTCCATCATTACAACGGTTTTTTCAGAGACTTAAGAAAAAGAAAAAGGAAAAAGAGGCAAGAGAACCCTCACTGCCTTTGGGTACATTTAACCATTTCTTTTCTGTCTATCATCTCTTTTCGAATTGGATGTGCGGGTTATGGGAAGTGCTTCAAGGACAAGTTTTCAGCTGCCCTGGCAGCATGGTCTCTCTTCATGAGGCTCTGCCATCCCACCTGTTATGTACTGAGTTGAATAGGATCCAAACTGCAGCAGTCTGATTGGTCCTAGAACAATAGGATCCAAAAGGCAGCAGTCTGATTGGTCCTAGAACAATAGGATTCAGAATGCAGCAGTCTGACTGGTCCTAGAACAATGCAGCAATATGATTGGTTGGCAGGAACCACCCAATCATGCTCCAGATAGAAGTGAATCCACAACCTGATTGGCTTACAGTAGAATTCCGGAATTAGCCAATCATGTGCAGCCCATTGTGTAAATAATGTATATAAAGCAGATACCTTGAGGGGACTTTCATTCATTCCTCCTCACCACTATGAGCTGAATAAAGAGCATGAAATCACTTTGCGACTCTGAGTATATTTCACTGGCGACGAAGGTGGGATCCCGCTGAGCTGACTGCCACACACAGCACCGCAGCACCGCCACCTGCCGCACCGCTGCCTCGCACCGTGTATCCAGGCTTCAGCTCCGGGACACAAGGAACTCAGAATGGCAACCGACAGCAGCTTCTCGCCGTTCAACCCAGCATCTGGAGACTGGGAAGCGTACGCCTCCCGTTTCACCTTCCTCCTAGAAGCCAAAGGGGTCACCGATGAAGAAGACGCCAAGAAGAGGGCAATATTCTTCAGCATCTGCGGAGAGGAGACGTTTGAAATTGCCCGGGCTCTCCTTGCACCCGAAGACGTCGCTACTGTTCCATACAAAACAATAATGGAACAGCTGAAGGGGCACTTTTCGCCACAGCCCTCTGTGGTGGCTCGTCGAAATGCCTTCTATGCAAAGCGGCAAGCCCCTGGGGAAACCATAACTGGGTTTGTGACCTCTCTCCGCCAAGCTGCCCGGTTCTGCAACTTCTCAGAGCTGGAGAACATGCTTCGTGACCGCCTCGTCGGTGGCCTGAAGGATGAGAAGCTGCAACGACGCCTCTACGCTAAGAAGGACCTAACGTTCCAGGTCGCTCTGGAGGAGGCCCTGGCAACGGAAGCTGCCGAGAGGTCGACGCAAGAGGCACGGCCGAGCCAGCCGTCCCAACCGAGGGTCCACCACGAAGACCTCACAGACGACTCAGGATCCAACAGGGAGGAGGTGCACCAAGTACAGCAGCGCACTCAAGCAGCCCACATACCACAGCTGCCTCGACGAGAAGCAGGGAACTGCGCAAGCTGTGGAGACAGTCACGAGAGGAGGACCTGCCGTTTCCGCAACGCAGAGTGCAGGCAGTGCAGAAAATTGGGACACATCGCCCGGGTGTGTCGAGCTCGGCCCACCCGACGCCAGGCATCAGATGACCAATCCAAGAGCCCCAGGTCCCGGGGCCCAACACACCAAGGCAACTCGACGGAGCTCACGGACTTCCAGGTATACCAGTTGCCCCACCCCAACGTAGAGAAAATTTATGTAGAGGTACAGATAGAGGGGGCCCCATGCCGCATGGAGCTTGACACGGGTTCAACTCTATCCATAATCTCGGCAAGGACCTTAAGGAAACTGTGTCCTACTGGGGGTCCCAAACTCAGGCCGGCCCCATTCACCCTCCGGGACTTCCAGAAACGTAAGGTCCCCACAATGGGGGTGGGGACCTTCAGGGTGCAATACCGAGGGCGGACGCGGCAACTGGACTTGCTTGTGGTCAAGGGCCCCTACATTAGCTTACTGGGATTGGCATGGTTTGGACCACTGGGGCTAGCCGTCACCGGGGTGAACCACACTACCTTACAAGTGGACGTGGACGCCATATGCAAGGAATTTCCGGGGGTTTTTGATGGGAAATTGGGACAGTATACGGGCCCCCCCATTGCTCTACAGCTTGACCCCGCAGTACGACCAGTCAGGCTCAAGGCCCGCCGGGTCCCGTTCGCCCTGAAACCCCGTATAGACGAGGAATTGGACCGACTCGTGGAGCAAGGAGTGCTGGAGCCGGTGCCTAATGCCCCCTGGGAAACCCCAATCGTCACACCCGTCAAGCCGAATGGTTCGGTCCGCATCTGCGCAGACTACAAATGTACCATAAACAAGGCCCTCACGGCCCATGCATACCCAGTGCCAGTGGTCAGCCATGTCCTTGCCACCCTGGCTGGGTCGAAAATTTTTGGCAAGCTGGACTTGGCCCAAGCATATCAACAACTGCCAGTAGATGAGGCCACAGCAGAGGCACAGACGATTGTGACGCACAGAGGAGCGTTCAGGGTAAAGCGGCTGCAATTCGGTGTCAGCGTGGCACCAGGCATATTCCAGAATCTAATGGACTCTCTCCTTAAAGGGATTCCTGGCGTCACCCCCTTCTTCGATGATGTGTTGATTGCCGGGCCCACACCAGAGGAGTTTGAGGACCGCCTCCGCACCGTTCTGCACCGTTTCCAGACGGCGGGTCTCAAGGTGAAGCGGGAAAAATGTCTACTAGGAGTGCCTCAGGTGGACTTTCTGGGATTTATGGTGGACGCAGAAGGGGTCCACCCGACTGGGGACAAGGTACGGGCCATTTGTGATGCCCCAGCGCCCAAGAACAAGACTGAACTTCAGGCCTTCTTGGGACTATTGAACTTTTACCATTCCTTCCTTCCCCACAAGGCGGCGGTAGCGGAGCCCCTACACAGACTCCTGGACAAGCGGGCCCCTTGGGTGTGGGGCCAGCGCCAGGAGGCCGCATTCCAGGCAGTCAAGGACTTGCTTGTCTCAAACTCGGTCTTGGCACACTTCGACGAGAGGCTGCCGGTGGTGCTAGCATGCGACGCCTCACCCTATGGCATTGGCGCTGTCCTGGGACACCAACTCCCGGATGGAAGAGAGGTACCGGTGGCATACTTTTCCCAGACACTCAACGCAACCGAGCGGAACTACTCGCAAATCGACAAGGAGGGTCTGGCAATCGTGAAGGGAGTAAAAAAATTCCATGATTTCTTGTACGGGCGGCCCTTCACCGTGGTGACTGACCACAAGCCCTTGCTTGGCTTGTTTGCCTCCGAAAAGCAGACCCCCCAAGTGCTGTCTCCTCGTGTCCTCAGGTGGTCAATTTTCCTTGCCAGCTACCAGTATGCACTGATTCACCGCCCTGGGAAGGCGATGGGCCATGCGGACGCCCTCAGCAGGCTACCACTACCGGAAACAGGCCCTGACCCAGCACCTGCACAAGAGGTTATGAGCCTGGAGCTGCTTCCCGACCGCCCCATTCAGGCACAAGAAGTTGCACACCATTCCAAGAAAGATAGGGTCATCTCCCGGGTCCTGGACTGGGTGTGGAGGGGATGGCCCAGCAGCAGCCCCGGGCCAGAATTCGCTGGCTACACAACCCGCAAACATGAACTGTCGGCCCACAAGGGGTGCCTGTTATGGGGAAGCAGGGTCGTTGTTCCCCAGCCCCTCCGCAAAAGGGTCCTCACAGCCCTACACGAGACACACCCAGGGGTAGTAAGAATGAAGGCCCTTGCCAGGAGTTATGTGTGGTGGCCGGGGATCGACGGAGAGATAGAGGCCTGGGTCAAACACTGCCAGGCCTGCCAAGAATCCCGCCCAGATCCCCCAAGGGCCCCAGTCCAGTCCTGGGAGTCCGCCCGAGCACCATGGTCACGCCTGCATGTGGACTTCGCTGGCCCCTTTCAGGGGAAAACATTCTTCATAGTGGTGGACTCCTACACCAAATGGCTGGAAGTCGCACTGGTACCGTCCACTTCTACGTCCGCAGCCATCCGGGTACTACGCAGGCTGTTTGCAACCCACGGGCTCCCTGACACTCTCGTCTCAGACAACGGGACTGCATTTACGTCAGGAGAATTCCAAACCTTCACAGCGCAGAACGCCATCCGCCACATCCGTTCGGCGCCATTCCACCCTGCCACCAATGGCCAAGCAGAACGCATGGTGCGGACCACCAAGGACACCCTTCGCCGCATGACGCAAGGGGATTGGGAGTACCGCCTTGCCACATTCCTCCTAGCACAACACAGCACCCCCAGCTCAACGACTGGCCGGAGCCCCGCTGAACTACTAATGGGTCGGCGCCTTGCAATCAGATTGGACCGCCTTCACCCCGATAGAGCTCAGGATGAGGTAGTGGTGGGGGAAGGCAGGAACCCCCGGACCTTCGAGGCCCAGGACCCAGTGTACGCAAAGAATTTTGGGGCAGGCCCAGCATGGGTACCCGCCACAGTCACCAGGGTCACTGGTCCCGTGTCGTACGAGGTGCTAACGGATGGGGGGCAATGCTGGCGCCGCCACTGCGACCAGATACGGCGACGATTCCCAGGAGAAAACCAGGAAAGGTCAGAGGAGTCCCAAGGGAACAGAGGGGCAGTGAGGCCCATAGAGCAGGAGGGGCCAGCAGGAGAGGCAGAATCAGTAAATACAGAGAGGACCCGTGAGGCCGAAAGGACACCGGAACCAGAACCACGACTGAGCGAGCCGGTTGCACCAGACCAAACAGGCCCATCACAGCCAGCATCCTTGGAACATGAGCCAGAACCTGAACCCCGGACTAGGGAACACCCCAGGCCGCAACGCACACGTAGGCCACCGGCGTACCTCAAGGACTATGAATGCGACCTCCCGGGCAGGACTGGAACTTAGAGGGGAGGGGTGTTATGTACTGAGTTGAATAGGATCCAAACTGCAGCAGTCTGATTGGTCCTAGAACAATAGGATCCAAAAGGCAGCAGTCTGATTGGTCCTAGAACAATAGGATTCAGAATGCAGCAGTCTGACTGGTCCTAGAACAATGCAGCAATATGATTGGTTGGCAGGAACCACCCAATCATGCTCCAGATAGAAGTGAATCCACAACCTGATTGGCTTACAGTAGAATTCCGGAATTAGCCAATCATGTGCAGCCCATTGTGTAAATAATGTATATAAAGCAGATACCTTGAGGGGACTTTCATTCATTCCTCCTCACCACTATGAGCTGAATAAAGAGCATGAAATCACTTTGCGACTCTGAGTATATTTCACTGGCGACGAAGGTGGGATCCCGCTGAGCTGACTGCCACACACAGCACCACCCCAACCAGCCTTATTATGAGTGAGTTCATTTAAAATGTGTGACTTGGTGACTCAATGCGGTTTACACAGCGCACACAATTAAAAGGAGCACAAGCTTCCTCAAGGCCTAGCTTGAGTCACACGCCACTCAATATTATTTGGGAGGGATATGCAACCCCCTACCCTCCCTCCCTCTCCTCCCCACCTCTGAAAAAATGGTCTGCCTCAAGCAAAAAAAAAAAAAAAACACCACCCCACAGACAACAACCAATATTTTCTGCCCCAAGGGTTGTGCACCTTCCTTTGCAATATCATGAAGCTACCGTTTCAACTTGGAACTTGAACATCTCTCCATTTTCAAAGGGGACGGGGAAGCGGAAACAAATCCGTGTGCAATGTAGCTCTGAAAATCAGCGGGGACAAGAGAGCACTGTGGGTATTAAACAGAGTCTGATTGCATTTCCTGATCTTCCCAGAAACACTTTGCCCACGTTAATGCTGCAGTCAGGAACCCACAGAGGAGAGAATTTGGAAAGAACAACAGTTTAAAAGGATTTAATAAAATATTTATAAACCGTGCATCCAGTCTTTCAGAGAGGAAAAGACTGCCCTTTGGATTGCAAAACAGATTCGGCTGCCCATTTGCTTGGTTCTAGTTTTTTTTATAAAATGTCATCAAGGGATTGGGTTATCTAATGGACCGTTTAAAAGCTGTGGCTCAGAGTCTGAGGTGAAATCGACAACATCTAGAAAGGGCATAAATTATATCGGCGTAGTTTTTCTTCCCCCACCCCTTTCCCCCTCTCTTTTGCCTGTGAAATGGGGCTTTATCAACAGAAAATGGCTAGAGGAGAACATGGCTTTGCTGCTGTGTCTTCTGATTTAGAGTTCTGTGTATCAACAGTGACCACGCAGATGCTTCATGGGAATTACCCATCCTTAGTGGTTAAATCCCCAGGGTACCAGCAGTCAAAAATAAGTCCTAGAAACCAAAGGTAGCATTTTTTTGTTTGTTTGTTTTCAAAACTATACCTATTAAGCAAATTCTGCTCAAAAGCCACCTAGGCAAACAACGACCACATTATTCTGGACTTACTGAGTGAACAGGGTATATTGATTGTGTGTTCTCAATCAGGCATTGATTATTTAGCTGGGGTAGCTCTGTCAGTAGAGCAGGAGACTCTGAATCTCAGGGTAGTGGGTTTGAGCCCCATGTTGGGCAGAAAATTCCTGCATTGCAGGGGGTTGGACTAGATGACCCTTGTGACCCCTTCCAACTCTACGATCCTATGATTCGATGATGGCACATTTTGCAAAAAGGCTCCTAGTTCCTTTCTGGTGCTGGTGCCTTACCTTGGGAGCTCTGTACAGCTTGGGATCAGCTACTTGAGGGATCTCATCTGCCTCCAAATCAGCCTGTCCATGAGTCAAGAGAGTGGTAGGAAAACCTTCTCCACCTGAGAAGCATATTCCCTTTTGGACAACCTGCAGGAGGTGATGTACCAGTGGTGGGCAGGACAAGAGTCAAAAGTGGATCGAACAATGGATGTGAATTCATTGGAATCTACACAGACCACTCTCTATCCTCCAGGCAAACACTAAATAGATACTGTGACTCTTCCTCAGACCCCTATGCTAGCACTTGGGTTCCTTTGGTTCAAACACCAGACAGTTCAGCTGTACACTCTTTGAAAATGGGCACAGGGGTCAAGCTGGAATCCAGATCTAAAGCTAAAATTGTGCCCCCAATGCACATACCAGATTTCATTCCAATGTTCAGTGGAGATACCTTGTTATGGCAGGAGGGACCAGACAGAACCCGAAATGGGGGAGTCGAAAGCTTCATATTTCTCAGCAATAAAACCCCTTTTTGCTCTTTCTAGTTACTAAAAGGAATCAGATTTGTTCAAATTGCTTAACTCCCCAGTCTATAGAATTGTACAGTTCAGAATTGTTGCAGGGGATGGCTTTTTGTCAAAAGTATCGCTTCTGAAACTTGCCACAACTTTCCAAGGGGAATAAAGTGGTACCTCGTGTTACATACACTTCAGGTTACATACGCTTCATGTTACAGACTCCACTAACCCATAAATAATACCTCGGGTTAAGAACTTTGCTTCAGGATGAGAACAGAAATCACACGGTGGCGGTGCGACATCAGTGGGAGGCCCCATTAGCTAAAGTGGTGCTTCAGGTTAAGAACAGTTTCAGGTTAAGAACGGACCTCCGGAACGAATTAAGTAGGTAACCAGAGGTACCACTGTATATGCTTTGAACATCCAATCTCATGCTTATATCTTACCACACATTCCTAGGCATTGTGACTTATAAATAAGTATTTTTATGGCTACATACACACTTTTCTTTCTGTAAACAGTGGATAGTTAGTAGTACTCGTTTTTTCTACATAGTCCACATACAACCTATTGCATATTTTCCACCCCTGAAAGGCGCTTTTTGAGAAACTAGAATCATTCAAAAAATGAAAGTTCATTGTACACTGATTCTGCCTTGCCCCACAGCGTGTCCATTAGAAAACAGATGCAGGTGGCTCTGCCAATGCAGGGGCCATATCCGCATCTGTCCAATGGTGTTGTGGATGGGTGTGTATCAAGATCGTGATCACCGCTTCATTTTTCATTCATCTGGGGCATGTGCAAGGAGAAAAATGTATGAATCAATGGGAGGGTTTTCAGACATGTCTCAAGTAACCACACATACCCTTGTAGACAGCAAGATCTAGAATCAATCTAGACCTGAATCCAGTGAGATGGGCATCATCATTGTCGTCATCATCATCATCATCATCATCATCATCACAACAACAGCGGCATGTTGAGGACAAGCATGAACCATTTCCGACTGACAAAAACTACTTTTTTGTCCTACAATCGGGTTAGTGCGTATGCAGCCTAAATCCAGTGTGGCTTACTCCATGGTACATTTAGGATTGCAGATTAAAAGCACAATTCTATATGTGTCTCCTCAGAAGTAAGCAGTGCTGGGGGGAAAGGGTCTTTCTCACAGGTGATTGACTGTGGGATCACAACCTGTGAATGGTTGGATACTCTACTGTGCATTTATTTAAAACACTTGTGCTGAATTATTAACAGACACCGAAAGGATCCGATTGTTACGGCAGAGAAATGTTAGCTTGTGGGGAAACTGAAACAAACCACTGCTGTTGTTCCATTATGCATACTTTGGGAATGGTCTTGCTCTGTGAAGAAATATTTAGGTGAAGATGGATAAAGAAAAGCAAATTGCACCATCTGCTGGCCAATTCTCATTCGACAGAGAGGAAATAAACGGAAAGTGCCAGAGGCCAAAAGGAAAAGGGGGGAAACCCTGGTGATGGTTTCTACATGGGTGATTCTGATTTTGGGCCAGACTCCTAGCTAAGGCTGCCTTTCTGCCAGTGCTGTAGATGCAAGCATAGAGAAAGCTTTCTGAGCAGATCAGACGTACCTTGATTTCAGGATGCAATACTTTCAAGACCACAACTTGAAATCGCGGGAGACAAACGATTGCTTTTACAGAGGCATTGGTTGCTGATATTTGAGCAAGGCAAAAATGCTTCACTCTGTTAACTGCTTTACTGCACATTGTGACTACTTAATACTGTGTGTGTGTGTGTGTGTACATACATACACGCAGGGCACGGGTGGCGCTGTGGGTTAAACCACAGAGCCTAGGGCTTGCCAATCAGAAGGTCGGCGGTTTGAATCCCTGTAACGGGGTGAGCTCCCGTTGCTCGGTCCCTGCTCCTGTCAACCTAGCAGTTCGAAAGCACGTCAAAGTGCAAGTAGATAAATAGGTACCGCCCTGGCGGGAAGGTGAATGGTGTTTCCGTGTGCTGCTCTGGTTCACCAGAAGCGGCTTAGTCATGCTGGCCACATGACCTGGAAGCTGTATGCCGGCTCCCTCGGCCAATAAAATGAGATGAGTGCCGCAACCTCAGAATTGGTCACGACTGGACCTGATGGTTGGGGTCCCTTTACCTTTACATACATACACACACACAGAGAGAGAGAGAGAGGGGGGGGGGTTCATTTATTTACACCAACTACAACTAGTTAAATGAAATCAGACAGAAAGCTAGATAGCCATGTGAGCCCATTCAAAACAATTTGGAAAAGGAACAGTAGGGTAACGTAGACCAACTAAACAGCTGACAGTGGGCAAACTGTCTAGCTCATCAATACTCTTTATCAGGCTAATTGTTTATGTGCTTCATCAAATCCACATTTTTTAAAATTCAATGCATTGTCAGAATATTATGAGGCGATGGGCTTTTGATTACATTCCAGTGATTGCCTGTATGATGACAACACTCCCATTTGTTGTATCAACTGTGCAACATATTTATTTACCAAATAATATTTTTTATATAAAAAAATGAGGAAACCTCCTAAATAAAGGAGAGGATCAGAAAATTTAATCATGCACTAGACATACTGACTTCATTAAAGAAAAGCTTAAAATTTATAAAGTGCTTGACTGAAAAAAATAAAACCAAAAAGACCTCAAAGTTGTTTACTAAGAGACTTCAACAATTCCTGCCACAGTGCCTTCTTCCAGTTACTTGTTCAGTAATCAGAATAATATTGCATGCCTGTCTTAGCTTACAAATCATTAGAGGCTTTTGTGCCTAGTTAAGAGAAAATAAACTAATTTATCAAAACAATCTCAACTTGGACATAACCTCTGACATACTGCAGACAGTGATAAAGTGCAAGGGACAATTGAGAACAAATGCATTTGTCAATTTATGCTGCCTAAAGATGTTTCATCTTCCAAGAGCTGGAACACTTTGAAGAGCTTTCTAATCCACAGGATGACTTTCTGACACTGGTGTTTCCACTGGTTACTTCTGACAACACGGATGTTCTGTTTTCTCTTCTATTGTGGGGTCTTTCCCAGACATCTTTTAAACAGACCGGCATGGAGAAAAATCCAGACCACCGTCAATTAAATGTGCAGGTGGCAACCGAGGACATCTATGTAACTATCTCCTTATATTTAAACATTCTGACCGCATTCACGGAGTCCCCATCTTCTGCAATGTGTTACCTTTCTGTAATCAGTTTCTAACTCTCAGCATTTTAACAGAAACATCCTGAATAAACACTGATAGGAGCTTCCCAGTGGAGTCGATCAATTGCTAATGCAAACACAAAACCTGGCAGCCTTCCCGCACACTTATGAATATTAGATTGAGGTCCTCCTCAGAAATGTTGAGCTTCTAATCTTCCAGCACAGCACTGCATCACCAAACATGAAGCAGAGGAGCTCCAGGAGATACACTCTTCACAAGAGCTGTTCCTCTTTGATGGTCCTTCCCCATTTGTGGGACGTTTTGTACACAGGACGTATTAACAGATATGCAGCTTAGCCACAGAGTAGTTGAGGGGAAGGGAGGCACAAATTTCTTGCTGTACAGTAAGATTTCATAATGGTATCTCCTGTGAGGATGCAGCTCTCTTTGGAATGCTAAAGCTGTGTGACAGAGGGCAGGCTCTGGGTTTTCCAGTCACTTTGTTCCCTAAAGCATATTTGTTAGTTTCTAAATTCTACATTCAGCAGATAAATACATCATCTTCCGACTGCATCTTACCTTTTCTCAACATATTCTGCAGCAGTTGGGTATCACATATTTGAATACTGCCCCCTCCATAAAAAGTCACCTTTCTGTGTTGCATTGTCAGGAAGAAAGTTATATTAGAACCTGTTCTGCCCGACTCGCTATCCTTTCTACAAGTTTTTAATGTTGGGAAGAAATTCTGCATGAGATCTCCACACTTGCCTCATGAAATGCACTTTCTTAATTGGTGGGTTGGTCCTTAGTAGTTACTGCAGTGTGAAATATGCATGGTGTTTGAAATCACATTAACTATTAAGAAGATATTCAAGTGCAACCGAGCATCATCTTCTAAATGCTTGCATTGTAATGGGAGTTTGAGAAGGAGCTGTTATGGGCTCACAGTTTGTGAGCTAATTTTCATCCCTTGAAATGAATACTAGGTAGCTTTACTATGAAAATGAGATTCTAAAAGGCAATGATACTGTAACCCCAGAGAAGAATGGCAGCAGATGGGGCTGACCAGTCCTTGTGGGCTATCATTCTGGGTGCTGTTCCTTAGCAATGGTACCCAGGGTGCTAATTTAAAAACTGCTCAACCTAAACAAGTTGTGTGGACCTACCATTAGCATACATCAATTACCGTATTTTTTGCTCTATAAGACTCACTTTTTCCCTCCCAAAAAGTAAGGGGAAATGTGTGTGCGTCTTATGGAGCGAATGCAGGCTGCACAGCTATCACAGAAGCCAGAACAGCAAGAGGGATTGCTGCTTTCACTGCGCAGCAATCCCTCTTGCTGTTCTGGCTTCTGAGATTCAGAATTTTTTTTTTCTTGTTTTCCTCCTCCAAAAACTAGGTGCGTCTTGTGGTCTGGTGCGTCTTATAGAGCGAAAAATACGGTGCCTTGTTCTGGTCACAGAGAGTGGGGGCAAGGTGGGTTAGGTGTTTCAGCACCAAGGAGAGCTCCTAGTGAGCAACTTGCTCCAACTAGAGATGCAAGTGAACTGAGACCATTTAGTCTCTGTCTTCAGGCCACCTCTCCTATGTTCCACTCCCTTTGTTGGAGTGCTGGAGTCTCTTAAAGGGCCAATCCCGCTGTCCTAAAAACTGGCACTTCTCCTACACTCTGTGTTCTCTACACTGTTTGACTGGCAAGGCACTCTGTTCTTTAGGCCTGTGGGAAGGAGTTCCTGAGGGTCCATCTGCCTCTGGCTCTGGTTTTACATGCCCCTGTGCTGTGAGACTCAGTTCAACAGTCCCCTTCTTTCCAGCCCCATGTTTATGGGGGTCCCTGATCACCAGTTGAACCAGGAACACTGTCTGATTCCTCACATGGTGTCATTGTAGCCTCTAACTCTGTGTCCTGGTCCCTGCTGGACTCCAGGGTCATTGAACCATAAGCAGTTAGAGGTGTATGATTTCTTGTTATAATTTCTTCTGATCTTCCAAATAACCAGTACCTCCAGTAATATAAACCCTTGCTATTTGGTCTGAGCTGTTGAAATAAAGTGATTTGCACTTTTCTTCCATCAGGCATCTGAGATATTCCCTACTATGCAGAAAATAAGCTTCACTTACATCCACCTGTGTATAATCAGATCAGCTCCACAACCACAGAAAGAAGTGGTTTTAAAAATCACAGCTTAGTTAGATGATCCAGAAGGCAAATCGGTGCAAACGTTCCTGGTAACTCCTCCCTGCTGTTCTCAAGGCCACAGTGACTTTAAAATATATACCATATGTATGATATACTGCTCCTCTTCTCCAATCTTTTGATCATTTTACCCAGCTGATGAGGATTTATGTCTCCATGCTCATATTTGACAACAGCCACCAAAATGCTAGTCTTCATTTGCATGAACATTTGCAAACTTTGGGCTGTACCCAATGTAGCGGTAACTTAAAGTCACTCTACAGTATGTTGGTTCTGCTGGCAAAATCACAGAATCATAGAATTGTGGAGTTGGAAGGGTCATGAGGGTCATCTAGTCCAAACCCCTGCAATGCAGAAATCTTTTGCCCAACATGGGGCTCAAACCCATGTCCCTGGGATTAACGGTCTCATGATTTACCAGTTGAGCTATCCCAGCCTTAATGTTTTATGCCAGTGGAATATTGTGGTGCGAGAGACTGCAAAGCAGGTTGCTGGGGACTTTGCTGCACATCAGAACAGCCAAGAAAGGTGTAAACTTACAACACAGCCTGCAAAGCCTCAGTGCCATTACAGACACTGCACTGGTCAGACACTGCAGCAGGGAGAGATTGTCATGGCTTGTCCAGAAAGTGGTAGTATGTTAAGCATTCCTTATACACGAAACAGAGTACGTCAGTTTGTTCAGAACCTCCTCTCAGACTACCTGACCAGTGAAGGCAGAGGTGGCAGACATTCAAACCTTACAGATAGCTCCCTTCTTTAGGCCAAGAGCCCAGCATCAAAGCCCACAGATAAGCATAACACCAAAGCAAGCCACGTAGACTGTACCAAAGGAAGTGCATAAACATTTGTGAGCTCATTGCTGCAGCAACTATCCCTTAGTCTTGGGGTTATCTTGACTACCAAGGTGGTGTCTGCAGGCCTTCCAGAACATTGGCACCATTTGGCTCTACACAGTAACCCATTCTGGGACCTTATAGTGAAAGACAGGTGAGAAATATAATTAAATAAATAAAACAATAACTTGTTTAAAATTGTCATCAAAGGTGCTCCCAGGCTGTTGCTATTCTGGGGTGGCAAATTCAGACTACATGATTATAGTTGATTGGGATGTCTCGTGCAACAAACTGCTTCCCCCAAAATATCAGACTTTTTGCAATACGGATTTGGGAATGCACCGGAAAGTGGGGGATAGCATTTGCTTGATGCAGTGTCATCTAACCTCCCCACAAACAAGGGGGGATGCTGTTCAGATAGACTTATTTTCCCTTCCAACAAATCAAGATGAAAGCTCGATAGACAGGTTGGTTGGAAGTATGCACTAAAATCCTGTCCCACCCCTCTAATCTCCAGAACTTCGAAAACATGTTATGAATGAACGCTTGTGTGTTTTCTTTCTTTAAAGGCAAATAATCTGCCTGAAGAATGGGGAGAAAGGAATGCCTGGTTGCCGAGCTAATGTTCAATATGCTGGCATGCACATGCTCCATTTCATCTGCAAAGCAACAATTTCAAATGGCTGTGCTTGGATCAGAGCCTTAACCTACAATCTTAAACATACCTAGAATCATACAATTGTAGAGCTCAAAGGGACCGCAAGTCAACCCTTTGCAATGCAGGAATCTTTTTGTTCAATGTGGGGTTTGAACCCACAATCCTGAGTTTTAAAATTTCGTACTCTACCCATTGAGCTATCCCTGATTTTTTACTGGGGAGTAAGCCACACTGAACGAATGGTGGTGATCTGTTAATTTCAGTTTCTCTCAGTGACTCATTTTCCAAATCTTAAAATTCACTTCTCCCCATTTGCACATCGGTTTGCAATTATTATGAGTCCTTGTGAATATTCAGCCACATTTTTCATGTGAATTTCTCCTAATGTACACATTTTTGCATTCAGTTTCCCCTTATGTACACATTCTCCCACCCCCTAATATAGTGCATGTTTGCAAGTTACTTTTTCCTAATATATGCATTTTATCCACACTTTACCTTGGAATGTGCATTTTTGTACACATTAGTATATTGCTAAATTTGGAAAAGTGCAAATTTCAGTAAGGACAGTTCATAGATGGTTCCAGAAAGTGTGGGGTAAGTTAAGATTTAGCCACACTTACATTTCCTCCACTTTTTCCAGAAACTGTCTGTGCTTTAAAGCTCCATGTCTGAGCACACACACCCTGAACTTTCCGCAAGAAAACTCACTCTCTAAATCTCAATCAGAGCAAACAACAATCCATGGAAGACTTGAATTGCTGTTTGCTCTGACTGAGTGCTAAAGAGCAGATTTTTCACAGGGAAGCTCCAGGGCAGAAAAACAAACAAACAAATGCTTGGATGCAGAGCTTTTAAGCATGCATCTGCACCTGGAAAGTGGAGAAGAAGGGGGGGAAATGTGGAAAAGCCCACCTTTAAATGCAAAGTGAATTTAATTTCTTCCCTATCTTTACACTGAACACAGTAGAACTTAATTCCAAATAAACATGCATCATTAGTTTGGACACAGAGCGTGGGGAGGAAACTTTCTTATACTTTAAAAACAAATGGATAACAAGCACACATTACCCAAGGAAGATACAGAATCTGTTTCCACGTAGGTGTTTTAAAGGGAGACCGCAGGGGGGAGATCCAGAACCATTAAACACCAATGGGAAGCTTATTGTTTACTTTGAGGAACACACATTGCATGTCTAGTTGAGCAGATAATGTGGGATGCAGTTTAAATGCCAGAATCACTGCTATTGCAAGTGGAAGAGCATATAAACTCCCTGATAATGCTATTGTGTTATGCTAAACGGGAAGCTGTTGAGATAAAACTGCGCTTCAGTTCTACTAAGGCAACACTGTGTTGTTCCTCACAGTAGCACTGTGACCTGCTGTTGGGAAACAGCTTCAAGAAAGCAATGGCAAGGAGCTGTTTCCACATTGCCTTGCAGTACAATCCCACTGTGAACCACACATCAACTGACAGAATGGACAATAGCAGCGATACTTACATGCAAGGTGTTGCACTGCTATTTTCCTGGCTGCTCCATTCTAGGCTGCCTGGCAGCAACTCATTTGGAAGCAAATGCAGCTGGGCTGTAACATAGGAAGCTGCTGAGTCAAGCTGTAGGTCCATTGAGGTGGGTATGGTCTACACCAGGGTTTCCCAAACGTAGGTCTCCAGCTTTTTTGGACTACAACTCCCATCATCCCTAGCTAGCAGGACCCAGTGGTCAGGTATGATGGGAATTGTGTGTTTTTTAGCTTTCTTTAAAATTAAAAATAAATAAATAAATTTTTCAAATTTTACAGAAATATATCAGACCTAAATCATAAAAACAAGATTCCAAGGAATCTCCTGAATTTCCATCCTCCCATTTGTGGGTCCTATTATTAATCATTTCCTCCAGCATCTTTTCTAATAATCCAAATCTTCTACATCTCCATTGTGTCCAGAATTGACCCTTCAACTACAAGTGATATTCCAATCCTACTGAGGATTTTAACGGTTTACAATGGTCTTTAAGATATGTCATAAATTTCCCCCATTCCTTATTAATATTTTGGTCTTCCTGATTTCTGATTCTTCCGACCATTTTAGCCATTTCAGCATAGTCCATCAACTTCATCCGCCATTCTTCTCTGGTAGGAACGTTATCTTCTTTCCATCTCTAGGGCAATAACATCCATGCAGCCATGGTCACATACATAAATAGTCTTTTCTGCTCCCTTGGAATTTCGGCACCTAGAATTCCTAAAAGGAAGGCTTCAGGTTTTTTTAGCAAAGTTTTTTCAACTCGTCATATATCATTTCCCAAAGTCCTTTTACTACCTTACAATTCCACCACGTATGATAAAAGGTACCTTCTTTTTCCTTACATTTCCAGCATACATTTGAGCATGTAGGTATGATGGGAATTGTACTCAGCTTGAGACCCAAGTTTGGGAAACCCTGGTCTACATTGACTGGTAGCTGCTCTCCAGGATTTCAGCTGTCTACCAGCCCAACAGAGATGGTGGGAATTGAACTTGTGACCTTCTGCATGCAAACCAGATGCTCTTCCACTGAGATACAGCCATGGTACAGCGACACAAGGACAGGCAGATTAACACCCTCCGCCAAGACTGCTCAGAGGCATCCTGGTGTAGAACATCTGGAATGGGCCAAGCCACTAGTGGTAAGGTGAACCCCTGGTGCTGCTGTGAACTGAGTACACAGGCCTTCAGCAACAGGAGCAGATGGTGAGCAAGATTAGTGCCCTCTAAGGCAGGGGGTTGGGGGATGAGTTAGGGTCAGAGTCACCGAGTTGCGCCCAACACTGGGGAGCCATAATGCATGTGTGATGTCACATGCATGGTGCACAATGTGCGTGCCACCACCCCCTAACCCACCCAGGACAACTCGGTCTACCTTCTCCCACCCACTGCCCGCCACCTTACCTTTGTTTGCTGCTGCTGCTGCCAGGCTGAGGTCACCTTGGCAAGACCCTGGTGATCGTCAAAGGGACAAGCCAGGATGAAGGACCCCTCAATGTTGAGGTGGCTGGGTCCGCTGCCAACAGATATTGAGGGGACCGAAGACACCTTGCCCCCTGGAGTTGGTCACCTGGTTAGGGCCCCCATATCAGCCAGACCTATAATTTCCCAGTCTGAAATTATTCTTGTCCTACATTTTTTCAACAAAAAACCAACTAAGGAAGAAAGCTGAATGAGAGATAAAGACTGAACAAGTGTCCCAAAAGTTATACTGTACCATAATTATCAAGGTGACCCAGTTTACACTGAGAAGACCTACAGGTTACCTGGAGGTGGAAATAAAAATAGGTATGCTGCATGCATATTTCCAGATACTCGCATAATTTAAGGACAAGGGCAGTTCAAATGAAAGAACAAGCAAGCAACGTATCACTACATCGTTGACATTCTCTCGCGCGCACAAACAGGACAACAAAGTTTGAGAGTTGCCTCACAAACATGGCAGCTCACGGAAGTGGGGGTTGGGGTCTCAGTATGGGCACCAGGGTAACACTGATACTGCTGCACCAGTGCTTTCCCCCTTCTCTTGCCCTAAAATAGCTTGCACTCAAAACTGCAGCTATGTGAGTTTATTTGGTGGGGTACAGAGTTCTTTGCCGCTCCTCTGATCTCTGGGCCTCTCATTCCTGGCTTATTTCACTCGTGCCTTCAGCTGTAGCTCATCCCACTAAAGGGCCTGTAAAAGCTTCACACTAAGGACCAGATCTAACAGTGACAGTGTGTTTAAAAATCACCTCACAATTCTTGTTATCAAAGCCACATGAACAAGTATGGAAGTTACATGGGTTTGGGGGAGAAGGCAGGGGAGAACATTAGCCTTTCCCTTGCACTTTTGGGTGTTTGTACACGTGGGTGTTTTTTGAGGGTGTGCATGAGAGAAAGGGGTGGCCTCACCACTTTTTGAATTATCCCCACCTACCACTGACAGGCACCCCTTCGAAGGTTAGTCATGAGGGGAATACAGTCCTTGGGTTGAGGAAGGTCCTCCACCTGCTGCTCTACAGTTCCAGTTAGAGAAATATTACTATAACAGGTTAGGAAATAGTCACTTCTGGTTTTTTATGTCTTTCTCCTTTCTCCTTTTGGGATTCCATTCTTAGGGTTCTGACTGACTGAACCTGAGACCTTTTACGTGCTCAGACCCTCCAAGTGTCCCTGTTTTCCAAAGATGGTCCGGTATATACAAGAAGCCGTCCCGCTTTCTGATTTGATCCCAGAATGCTCCTGTTTTCCTTAGGACATCCCTATTTTTATTGGAGGAATGTTGGAGGGTATGGAGTTACGTGACTCCCGAGCCAAGGAGATAAGTAACTATACAACGTTTACAGTAGAAGATCTGAAGGCAGCCCTATATAGAAGGTTTTTTTAATGTTTAATGTTTTATTATGTTTTTCTATATGTTGGAAGCAATCCAGTCAGATGGGTAGGGTAGTAATAATAATAATAATAATAATAATAATAATAATAATAATAATGGAATAGGATGTCCCTATTTTCATCAGATAAATGTTGGAAGGCATGCAGGCTGCATCGCTAACTCAGGGCTTTTCCTCTTAAGTGTTGAGGCACAAGATTGATCCTTCCACAACACTACAGGATGTACACAAAGTAAAACAGAATAAACAGACCTGCACGGATCTCATTTATTTATTTATATTTCACATCCAGAGCTAGTTAGTTCTCCCTACAAAGTGAAGAGGCCAAGTCGCAGGTGGCAGACTTCGGGGACCATTACAGGGCAGCAAATTGTCCATTGTTTATCTATTTACTCTCTACCTTGGGAGTACCATTTGGGATTTTTCTGCCTCGGGCATCAAAATGTCTTGGGCCACCTGCCTTATAATTGGAATTTATTCCCCACTCGGAAGGAACTCACATGACAATAGAGAGCAGCCACTTGTCTCTGCAATAAATAGGCTCTGACCAAAACAATAGCTTTATTATGTATCTTTCTCCTTAAATACACTCAGACAGGATAATAAATGGCCCCCTTGGCCAGTAATTGTCCTCTCTCCTAAAGAACTCTCAGCAAGTACTATGTCACATTCGAGAGAACGAGACAGAAGCTGCAGGCCCCTCTCCCATCAAACAACAAAAAACGATCCCAGTTGCTGTTGTTTCCCCGGGATTCAGCTACCAGGCTAACAAGACTTTCTCCATTTATGTCTCCTCATTGTAAGCACTCTTGAAAGTA
Source organism: Podarcis filfolensis (assembly GCF_964270895.1). Taxonomy (NCBI): domain Eukaryota; kingdom Metazoa; phylum Chordata; class Lepidosauria; order Squamata; family Lacertidae; genus Podarcis; species Podarcis filfolensis. The sequence goes on along the minus strand of NC_139604.1, from coordinate 25,276,239 downwards.
AATCGTTGGCTACTGATTATCTCTACTAGCTGAGGAAGAGAGGGAGGTGTTTATGTAGTATTTCCCCCCCAACTTAAAAAAAAAGAAAACACTCTATCCCAAGATCTTCTTTAAACAAAAAAGAAATGGTGTGAAAATGCCCCCGTTTGCCCAAAAGGGCCCTTCTCTGGAAAGCTCCCTTCTCTTTGTTTTAACAGACTATACAGGCCACAGAGGCCTGTCGGCAAGAAGTGTCTCTCTCTCTTTCCGTCTTTGCCACGCGTTTCTAATAATTATTACACATGCTGTGTGAGAGGGTGACCTTCTGCTTCATACCCACTCCGACTTTAAGTATTTTTCATGCTAATTCGCATTGCTTCGAGTAGATATTTTCAAACGCCTGCTTTCAGTCTCTCTGCTGCCGCCGCCTCCCCACCCTCCACCTCTGAAGGAGCTCAGACGTTGCTGCTGGAAAATAATTATTCTTGCCAGAACACCTCATACTGCTCCAGGGTGCTCCTCTCTCTGTCTCTCTCTAATTTGACAGAGGCCTCAGGCTACAGGATGGCTGCCCCATAATAAATCCACAGCTCTCGGAACATTTTCCAAAGCTCTCTTTATTTGTCCAGATCACCGCAAGTATAATAAGTGCTATGAATAATCACTCTTTGAAACGTTGGCCTGGATCCACAGAGCTGCTTACACAAAGGCCTTCAGATAGTCCAACGGCATTCTCTCTCTCTCACACACACACACACACATAAACACACACACACAACTTCCTCCCGCTTTGAACATCTGGTTCCTTTGAACATCTGATCCCCATCCCCATATCACAAATTGCTTCTGAAACTTCTCATACCACCACCCCTCCAGCTTCAAGCACAGGTTGCAATGCAACATGGGGGTCAAGGACTGAGGAAAACAAGTGCAGGGCCCTGCTTGGGCTCACAGAACTCAATTCATAGATGAATTAGACCAATTCATGGAGGAGATGGCTATCAATGGTGATTGGCTATGATGGCTATGTTCTACCGCCACAGTTGGAGGCAGTAATACTTATGATGGTGGAAACCCCAGGAGGGGAGAGTGCTCTTATGCTCGAATCCTGCTTGCTGGTGTTATAAGAATCATAAGGTCGTAGACATGTAACAAATGTTTATAAATGTACCAAGCAAACACATACATAAATATATAAACCACATGTCTGGAACAGCACAGGAATACAACCCTGAAACCATTTTGACTCCCAAACTGACCAAATGTTTTCTCTGCAAGGAGGGAGGGGGTGAGGGAATCTTCCCATTGACTCTGGAATTGGGTAATCACCATTTCAAAGGAATGGGCAGACTACCAGGAAAGGCAATCAGATAAGGCATTATCAGATAACCTGGCAGACAGGAAAAACAACAACATTCAAATTTCTGTTGTCGACCATCTTTTCTGTGGTGTAGGTATGATGTTTGTGGGGGGTGGTCTTGGGTTATACCCCTTCTGTGATGTATGTATGATGTATGGAGGGGTGGTCTTGAGCTCCAGGGAAGGCAATTTAAAATGTCTATATAAGGGCAGGCACACCTTGGTTCTGGGTCCTCCTCCGTCCTCCTGCGTGTGAGGGGAGCACCCTGTTGCAACAGCTTTAATAAAGATCAGGCTTACTAGCTGCTTTGCTTCTCAATATTCTCTGGTTGGCCTGTGTTATTTTCTCCTACCAATAGGGAACCCACGTAAGGACTCTATGCAGGCTCTTGGATACCCCATAAGGGAAGAAGGTCAGATTTTGTTTACAACACTCGTTTCCCACAAGCATCTGGTTGGTAACTGGGCTAGATGGGCCATTGGCCTGATCCAGCAGGTTCTTCTTATGTTCACAGTTCTTTGGATCCTGGCCATTGTGTTGAAAACAACATACGGACTTATGGTTCTCCAAGGATTTAAAGTCCAAAAACAAAACCACACTTGGAGCTGAAAAGGTCAACTTTTGCCTCACACTCCTGTGTGTGTGTGTGTGTGTGTGTGTGTGATGAAGACCACTTCCCATGCCTTGTTGTTACTTTCCTATGTGGGACCATAATGGCTACACCTGCCATGACATTTAATCATAAATAGTCCTGTCCAGGAATTCACTTCCCCCAAAAAAGATTAGAACTATGTGAGGGAGAGGCAGGAGGCACTCAATAACTCTGCCCACTTTGCTGCATCCCATTGCCTGGGCCTGCCACCCTCCATGTGTCAGAGGGCAAATGTTTGCCCGGAGAGCTTCCTTGATTGTGCAGGGTTCCAAACTGGACCACAATAGCTGAACTACGTAAACAACAAGGATGTCACCCTTTCACGCAGACAGTTGCACATGTGTAGAGACAGCATGTACCTGTGTTTTGTGTATAGACTTATAGCGATCAGGACACTAAGAAGGGGAGCACAAGCGGGGGGGGCTTTGGAATTTTAAATTTCAGGAGTGCCCTGTGCAATGCCAAAATTTGGTGCTCCCCCCTTCCCCATTTCTCGCTTTCCATTCTAAGCCATTGTTGTGGGGGCCCATTGTCGGCTTGGTGCCCAGTGTGGGCAGACTGGTTGTGCTCCCCTAAATCCACCTCTGGTCCAAGGCCAGTTCTAAGATAGGGTTTGGGGAGCCTTTGGCCCTCCAGAAGTTGCGGAACTACAACTTCCATCACCCCCAGCAAGACTGACGGAGGGCCCAGGGGTGATGGGAGTTGTAGTACAGCAATATCTGGAGGACCAAAAGTACCCCCACACTTGATTTATATCCTTTTTCTACACCACTCTGAAGGTATAGGGAGCCCATCCTCCTTTTGCATCTGGGGATCCTAATAATGACTAGATGGCTTTGTGTGACCTGAAAGTCTCTTCCATACAAGACTGCTCTCAAGTCCAGCAGTTCTGGAGACATATTTTATACATCTAACAAGTGGAACCTGCAAAGGAAGAAACCTCATATTTCAGTTTAGAAAACCCAAGCCAGGTATGCCTTTGAAAGATGGTGCCCATGAAGCTAGTTGTTGGGGAACAGTTGAAACTCAGTGGCAGAGCTCATGTTTTGCATGCAAAAGGTCCCAGGTTCATGTCAGGAGCTCGTCCTACTCTCAAGTAGCACCCTGGCAGAAACACATGCCTGACTGGCATGCTCCCTTCCTCCTGGCCAATCATTTGGGAGCTTCAAAAGCTTTCTTCTGCCTGAACATCACAGCGACCGATGCCAACAGACATCAGCACACTTAGGGATCCGCAGAGTGTTCACAGTTTCCGTAACAGAACCCCAGCAACTCAGCATTTTGGCTAATCTACTTTATTGACATATAAATACACACAGAGCACTGCAACATGGCTCCTTCTCTCTCTAGTATCAGACAGCAAAGAGAAAGAGCAAAGGACAATAGTCCCACTTCACGGAACACAGTAACACAAACATCCTGTCTCCGTCACTTCCCACTTTGTGGAGTCAAAACGTACACCGTCATGTGATAGACAACAATCCCATGACTGCAATCATGGAGCAGGAATTCTAACAGTTCATTCCCTGGCATATCCAGGAAGATTGTGGAAGGACCCCTGCCTGAAATCCTGGGGGGCGTGATCTTGCACGAGTCACCTAGCTCCCGCAAGAGCATGGCCCCAAAAGACACGCATCCTGATTTCCCTCTGCAGCATGTTGGAAAGTGTTTTAGTATGAGGCATCTTTATATGTTATTGCCATATGCATTACCAGGTCTTTTTTTTCCAGCAGAACTCAGTTCCGGCACCTCTTGAGTAGGTGCCATTGCCATTCTAAGAGAACAAGGGAGGTTTTCGTGGTTAGTTCTGGCACCCCTTTTTCTAGAAAAATAGCACTGTGCATGACTTTGAGGCAAGGCCATTGGCCTGGAAAACTTTGCATGTTTCCTGTCATCTGGAATCAGTAAAGGAAGCCATCTATTATTATTTTATCCTAAGGACAGGACAAGGTAGGGGTGATGAGATTGAGATGGTACGGATGATCGCTCTGGAAGAAATGGCTTAACTTTGCATTTCCTGCCTTTGAAATGTTCTGTTGCAGGAGAACTTTTGCCTTAACTTTGCATTTATGACATTAAATGTCTCTCTGGGCTGCTGATAGAACTGAAGAGTTGGAATGGGGGAGGAATCCTCTCTCACTTATATCCATCAGATATCATAATTCTAGTTCCAAGCAATCTGACCCTTAAATCTTTATAATGCCTAACAACACAGCCGATGTCCCTTTTGTGTGTAGCAATTTTATCTTCCCTTCATTGTGCCAACAGCAAGCGTCTCTTTTTGCATGCTGGCACTATTCTTTCCTGCTCAAATGGCAAATTGGATTTTCTTGGCCAAAATATTCATATTTTTTTTGTACTTTAGCTCAGTTTCTTGTCCTTGAAATGGTCCTGTCTTCTTTGTCACTTTACACTGTAGATTAAAGATCTTTCTTTCTTTCCACAGGAAATCTGAAACGCTTAGGAAATGTGTTGCCAATTCAGTCTATTGCTAAAATGGTTCACAGTACTGACACACACCCTCAGCTTGAAATTGGCACTCATGCGTTTCCCCCCCCCCCCAAAAAAAAGGAGGGAGAAATTATCTTATGAACTAATATGCTGTAAAAATTCAGCTCACAATGTGACAAAAAAATGAAATTGGCATGGACATTTGCTTCTCCTCATCCCACAAAAATCACGTTAGTTTCAAGCCACAGTCAAAAGTATAATAAGATCGTTGCGCAGAAGTACTCACTGCAATAATTCAGCATTTTTGTGCCATCATTAGAGGTTCATAGTCACAAAGGCATGAATATTTTATTCTGCTGAGGATCTGTAGACAATATGAGTGAAAGCCATATGTGAGAAGAAAAACCCAATTACTCTGTTTAATTTTTAGTATATTGTTCAATTAGGTTTTAACTGTGACACCAAGAGAATGAAAAAGTTGGATTTTTATAAAGTTAACCAAAATAAATAAATAAACTGAATACTAAAAGTATACTGCTCTTCAGCAGAAAGTGCATCAAAATAGTTGTAACTATTCTGGTGCATGCAAACACATTTTATGCCCCAAACTGTTCATGTGCAATGGCTGGTATCAGACCTGTACATCAGGGATGGGGAACCTTTTTCAGTCTGTGGGCCACATTTCCTTCTGGGAAACTTTTTGGGGGCCACATGCTGATAATAGGCAGGTCCAGATGCAAAACTGGGCAGAGCAATGTATGTAGATTTTACCTTTGTACTATCATTAGCACAAATAGCTAATTTATTATTATCCATGTAAGAGATGGAGAACCCATAAACAGCAGAAGAGGAGCTAGCTGTCTGCGGTTGCCTGCTTGCTATTGGGACTCTTCGACTGCTCCTTGCAGGACTGAAGCCCTAACTGAGCAGAAACCAGCAATGCCTGCTGCTCCACCCCCAGCTGAACTGGGTCATCTAGCTAGCTGTGGAAGGGAATGACACTAAAGGCATTTGCCACATTCAAGTTGTTATGTATTCAGTAGTCTGTGTTTGCCTGAGCTTGAGTCTGGACTAAGGATTCTGAGCCCCTGTGTTCTGACCCAATACATGATATCCAAACACAGAACATTTCAGGACTTGGGCCACTGCCATTGGCCCTTAAACTCTGAGTTATGATTTGCAGCTTGGAAGTTTAGACAGCCAATCACGTTAGGAGTGGGAGTGGCCCAGGACTTCATAAGCGTATATAAGCAGTTGCTTTGTCCCTGTTGTCCAGTTCTGCTACTTCAATAAAGGTTATCGCTGTTATTACTGTGTCTTGCTTTGTGGGAACCCACCTACACTTCACAAGTGACATAAGTGGAAGGGCCTGTCCCCATGCTCAAGAGAACGGAGGAGAACTACCTGCACCTGGGATCAAATCTGCACTTAATTTTTCCTGCTACTGGTGAAGGTAGGTGAGATGTGTCTCCAAAGGAGGGGAGGGGATGTTGAGACCCTGGGAGCAGCCATCAGAGTTGTAGAGGACAGGGGGAGACAGTTTCATTATCATCAAAAGGGACACCACAGCAGATCCCTGGTTGTCCCCATACTCTCCCACTATTCAAACAGCCTAGATCATCTTGGAATTATTATGGCCAATATTTGTCACCAAAAGACCTATCATTCATGAAGCAACCTAATCCCAATTTTTGGACATCTAAAATTGTGGCCATCACCACAGCATGCAAGAAGCAAATTCCATGGGTTAATAGTTCTTGGTACCAAGAAATCCTTCTCTTGAATATACTGAATCTTTGGCCAATCAAGTCAACTGGGCGATTTCAAAAGGGGAAAGCTTTGAGGCTTGAGCACACAGAGACTCCGGTATCTCATTAGGCTGTGTTCCAGCTTACGGCTGTGAGGCTCTTGAGTCGAATGATGGGTGTCTCTGACACTGAATTAAATGTTCGCTCCAGACCATTTATTTCATCGTTCAGGTGTAGGAGAGCAACTATATGTCATGACTTGAGTCAGCAGCTTCTTCTTTTTCTGTTTGCTTTCTGCTTGAGGATCTCATCCAAAGAAGCATCCAAACATTTACACCCCGTGTTTTAAAGATTAGTCAGTCAGGAAAGACTTATTGTCTCATCTTAGCATTACTTCTTGGTTGGGGGGCAGTGGGAGTAACTGAGACAGCTACTAAACTTTGATCCACAGGCAAAAAGGCATGCTTTTAAATTATAGATTTCTTTTCTAAATGGTGCCTTCAACTTCATAGATGTCTGTTCAGATACATGCTCAGAGGCTCAGCTTTCATTATTACTTTGCATGTATACGGGGTGATGGGTGACAGTACTACATAAATACTATATAAGCCAGGCATAGGCAAACTCGGCCCTACAGATGTTTTGAGACTACAATTCCCATCATCCCTGACCACTGGTCCTGTTAGCTAGGGATGATGGGAGTTGTAGTCCCAAAGTATCTGGAGGGCCGAGTTTGCCTATGCCTAATATAAGCACTATATAAATAACTAGCAGAAAGGGGAGGTTTTTTATTTTACAAAAACGCAGCACAACTCACGTCATTAAGGCTCAGAATTTTCAGATTAAGGAAGAAGGATAAATTCATTTTGGGTTCACATTTTAATATGAACCTAGCTAATTTGTTCTTTCCCAAACAATACACAAACAAAAAATGCAGATAGCCTTCAAAATTCACACTTCTCTGAATTTTGCAGTAGAGTTCTCAAGCCTAGAAATGCCTACCAAAATGTGCATTGTTACAAAAGCTGGGTGCCTCCCCCTCTCTCTGCTGAGCGGTGGCAAAAGCCCATTGGGTTCTAAGCGCTCACCCAGGGTCTGTGGTCCTTTGGAAAATTGAGACATGGTGGAGACTGTCATAGCTTTAAGAAATACAGTTTATTCACCTATGTACACCTTCAATCTGCATAGAGGGAGTCCAGGTCTTACAGCATGATCATTTCAAGAGGGATTTGTCCTCCACAGCATTGCAGCCAGCCTGTAGCCAGCCTGCCCAAAATGGACCCCATCTCTTATTTTTCCTTCTCCTTCCCAGAACCTCTTGCAACCAGGAGGGAAGGACAGTTCTATTGCATTGCCAATGGCCCTCAATGGTCCTGTATTGTTTCTGAATGGCCTTAGCTTAGCCAGGTTGCATTACCATCGGCCAAGATATAGATAGCAGATTAATCAGCACTGTGGTGTGTTTAAAACCACTTAAATCAAGCAGATTAAGCATCCCTAACTCTGTGCTGGATATTAATGATGAGAATCATTGCTTGTTTTTATTTTTTAACTCCCCCCCCAAAAAAAAAAAAAATATCCACTTGTTTTAGAGATCTGCCTTTTCATTTTGTTGTTCTGGATTTTTTTCCAAAACAGAAATCAACAAACTTGTGTGGGGCAGGACAAAAAGTTTATTCCCCTACCCCTGTGTCCATCTTGAATTATATTAGAGAAAAACACATCAGTTGATGTTTTGAGAAGAATAACTTGCAAGATTTAGCTATATTACTCATAAATTAATCTGTGAAGTTTAAAGGAAGGGGAAGGAGGAGGCATTTTTCAATGGCTAAGTGGAAGAAAACCTCTGTGTTATATTCTATACTGGCCTGTTACATAATACAATTTATTCTTTGAATGGTTTTCAACCTTTCACCTACCACACATTAGAGATATTACTCCATATTTTTAAAAGGCTTTTCCTTGAAGATCAGTTTTCATTATGGCATCGTAAAAGAAGCCTGCCACTTTCCTAAGTGGCCAATTGTTGACAAGAACCATTTAAGCTGTCTTACGTTCTAATAAATAGCTATTCAGTCCGCAGGCTCACAGAAAATAGCAAGGAGAAGGGGAGGGGAGGCAGGGAGATTTATATTTTTTAAAAGCCTTTTAAGATATAGAAGAACCTGAGGTACCTTACCAGGTGTAGCTTTGGGGAAGCAGCGGGACAGATGTTCTAAATTAGAACACCAGCCCAGAAACACAGCAGCAGTGACAGGAGCAGCAACCATCGCAAAGTGCAGGGGTTGACCAGGAGTTCTGAACCAGCAACGGCGCTGCACTGCTACACCCATGCGCTGGCAGGCCTTGGGCATTGAAGCTGAGCAGTTTATATCAGTCTCTTAGTGGCCCATGTTGTGATAGATCCTCGCTCCATATATCTTTTCTGGAACGTTTGCCCATGTATAAAGCTCCCCACAAGTACAAAATTAACCTACTAAGGAGTCTACCCAGTCTCTCACACTCTCTAGATTTTTAAAAAATAATAATAAAATCTCCTTAAATGTCACCAAAAAAAAAAATTTACGTTGAAGAAAAAGGCTAATTTTGTACTCTCAGGTTGCTCTTAAAACAGTCAAGCATTCAAAAAAAGTTATGTGTAAAGTGGTACAGTCTTGATGGGGGGAAATAGCTGTCACTTTCTCACATGTATAGCCTGGTTCGCTCCATTCTTTCTCTGAATTGGCTGGTGCCCGCATCCCTGAAACCGTGAAGAAATTTAGCACTATGAACCAGCTCTGGCTCCCATTGAACCCACTCAGACTGTTTCGGTTTCATATATTTCAATAGGGTTTATGCACCGTTTCTTCTGAGGTAGATTCTCCCCACTGCCCCAGGTAATTCTTGTCTTTCCCTAGCATATATTGGAAACAGTCTAAAATTGATCCTTGGTATATTCTTATTCAATTCACCAGAGCTACCTTTCATCTATTCGTTATGCTGAATAGACGCCATTGACAAAAAAAACCCCCAATGGCAGTATTCTGGACTGCACCAGCTGAGAGTGCAGAGTGGGAGGGGATATTTGATTTTCCCCTCTCCACACAAAACCTCACTGCATGTTAAAATCTAGCACATTAGGGAGAAGAGATTGCTCATAACCTTTGGCACACTTGTTCCATAATTGCATGGAGCTTCTGTCATGGTCAAGCATTCAAAAAAGAAAAGAAAAAGGCAGGCCTACAGGTGAGATGAGAAGTGGTTCAGCCTAGATTTCTGTCCCTTTGGGCAAGCACCACCACTCCATTCTGTGCAAGTGTCAAAAGGCTCTCGGATTTACAGCTGCCTAGAGATGCCTTTGTCCATGGAGTTTTCTTGGCAGGGATACTGGAGTGGCTTGCTGGTTCCTGATCCAGGTGGATCACGTTTGGTCAAAACTCTCCACTATGACCTGTCCATCTTGGCCCTGCACGGCATAGCTCATAGCTCTATTGCATCTGCAGAAAACAGCAGCAGGAGACTTTTTCAGGTGGTTCACAATTTAGCGGAACCACCTGCGACATCGGGGCCCAGTACGGGCCACATGATCTCCTGCAATGATTTTGCAAAGTTTTTTGCAGATAAAATCGCTCAGATTCGGAAAGAAGTAGACTCCACCATGGGACTCCAGGGCGGGAGAGTGCTAGAGTCCTGTCTAGTCAAGTTGTGTGGGATCAATTCCAATCTGTTACCTCCGAGGGTGTGGACAGGCTGCTTGGACGAGTGAAGCCAACCACCTGTCTCCTGGATCCTTGCCCATCCTGGCTTATAAAAGCTAGCCGGGAAGGACTGGGCGATGGGCTTCGTGGGGTGGTGAATGCTTCCCTCCATGAGGGAGCCTTCCCAGACCCGCTGAAAGAGGCGGTTATTAAACCGCTTCTTTAAAAACCATCTTTAGATGCGGCCACGATGGCCAATTATCGCCCAGTCTCAAATCTTCCATTCTTGGGCAAGGTGATTGAGCGAGTGGTTGCTGAACAACTCCAGGCACGCCTGGAAGAAGCGGACCATTTGGATCCCTTCCAGTCGGGATTCAGGCCTCATCATGGGACTGGTGACTGGGAATGGCCGCCAAGACCATATAACACCGGTCTTGAAAGACCTACATTGGCTCCCAGTACGTTTCCGAGCACAATTCAAAGTGTTGGTGCTGACCTTTAAAGCCCTAAACGGCCTCGGTCCAGTATATCTGAAGGAGCGTCTCCTCCCCCATCGTTCTGCCCGGACACTGAGGTCCAGCTCCGAGGGCCTTCTGGCGGTTCCCTCACTGCGAGAGGCCAAGTTACAGGGAACCAGGCAGAGGGCCTTCTCGGTAGTGGCGCCCGCCCTGTAGAACGCCCTCCCATCAGATGTCAAAGTGATAAACAACTACCTGACATTCAGAAGACATCTGAAGGCAGCCCTGTTCAGAGAAGTTTTTAATATGTGACATTTTAGTGTATTTTTCATTTTTGTTGGAAGCCGCCCAGAGTGGCTGGGGAAACCCAGCCAGATGGGCGGGGTACAAATAATTTATTATTATTATTATTATTATTATTATTATTATTATCATAGCTTCTCAGAGTTATTCAAGCCCCTTCGCCACAGCAAGGCAGTGCTTCTTGGGAGAAAAGCAATGACAAACCTAAACAGGATCTTAAAAAGCAGAGACATCACCTTGCCAACAAAGGTCCGTATACTTAAAGCTATGGTTTTCCCAGTGGTGATGTATGGAAGTGAGAGCTGGACAATAAAGAATGCTGATCGCCGAAGAATTGATGCTTTTGAATTATGGTGCTGGAGGTGACTCTTGAGAGTCCCATGGACTGCAAGAAGATCAAACCTATCCATTCTTAAGGAAATCAGCCCTGAGTGCTCACTGGAAGGACAGATCCTGAAGCTGAGGCTCCAATACTTTGGCCACCTCATGAGAAGAGAAGACTCCTTGGAAAAGACCCTGATGTTGGGAAAGATTGAGGGCACAAGGAGAAGGGGACGACAGAGGACGAGATGGTTGGACAGTGTTCTTGAAGCTACCAACATGAGTTTGACCAAACTGTGGAAAGCAGTGGAAGACAGGAGTGCCTGGCGTGCTCTGGTCCATGGAGTCATGAAGAGTCAGACATGACTAAACGACTAAACAACAACAAAGAGATGCCTAGGGACGTGGGTGGCGCTGTGGTCTAAACCACAGAGCCTAGGGCTTGCCGATCAGAAGGTCGGCGGTTCGAATCCCCGCAACGGGGTGAGCTCCCATTGCTCGGACCCTGCTCCTGCCAACCTAGCAGTTCGAAAGCACATCAAAGTGCAAGTAAATAAATAGGTACCGCTCCGGCAGGAAGGTAAACGGCATTTCCATGCGCTGCTCTGGTTTTCCAGAAGCGGCTTAGTCATGCTGGCCACATGACCCGGAAGCTGTCTGCGGACAAACTCCGGCTCCCTCAGCCAGTAAACCAAGATGAGCGCCGCAACCCCAGAGTCATCCTTAACTGGACTTAACGGTCAGGGGTCCCTTTACCTTTAGTAGAGAATTATTATTATTATTATTATTATTATTATTATTATTATTTGTACTCCGCCCATCTCACTGGGTTGCCCCAGCCATTCTGGGCAGCTTCCAGCATATATAAAAACACAGTAAAACATTAAACCTTTAAAAGCTTCCCTATACAGGGCTGCCTTCAAATGTTTCCTTAACATCATATAATTATAATGATGTTCATCCCCTCTTTGTACAGCAACTGAGAAAGAGAGCATAACATGGGCACAGGAGGCATTCCAAGTCTGCATTTCTCTCTCAAGGACAGCCCGAACTCTGCTGACAAGAACTTTCTTTGCTCCGAAGCTTATTCTGCAAAACTGACCTGCTCAGGTTCTTTGGACAACTTTTAGTTACCGAAAACTTCCACTTGCTTTTATTGTTCGCTGCCTGCCAAGCCATGCATCAGCTCCAAATAAAACTGTCACGCACAACGGCGTCCTTCAGCTTACGTTTTCCCAACTTACCTGACGAGACAAGTAACGAGCAGCCTTCCCTGTCGTTGGCAAGGATTTCAATTTAAAGGGTTTTTTTATTATTATTTCAAAAATTCTGAAGTAAGGTTAAAGGTATATATATAAAAAAGACACTCTTCTTTATTTGGGGGCTTTTATGTTTGCTTAACCTCAAAACGCTTCTGAATGAGGAAGACAGCGATGGCTTTCATTTTCAATACCAACATTAGTTTTTGCTGCACCATTGGGTGAAATCCAAGGATTTAGTCAGGGTTGTTTCCCTTGCTGCCTGGCTTAGCACATGTAATGAAAAGTATGCCTTCCTCATCCATGCCAAGTGGAATACATTAGTTGCAAGAATAACAGAGTCAGCATTATATCAGGACAGACAGCACTGCAGAAAATCTGCTAATGCATTCGTATGCAGGTGGCATTCAACTTCCAAACGTTAGAACTGATGAACTACGATAAGCTAGAACAGGGAGCCTCAGATATGATGAGAGAGATATGATTTTTAAAAGAAGAAGAATAACAAACCCAAAACCTGCTCCACATCTTCCTAAAAATTATAAGGGTTAAGGTAGAGCAGATTATCTGTAGTGGTTACAGTGTCAGAGTGCATCCTAGAAGACATAGCTGTCAACTTACAGATTTGAAAATAAGGGACCAGCAGCCTCGAAAATAAGGGATCAGCAGCCAAAATAAGGGATTTTAGTCAACCAACTGAAATACAAAGTTAAAAGGGACCAGATAATTTGGGAGAGCAGTGCCGGTTTTTAGCCCTTTGTTTCCAGAGGTTGCTGCTCAAGACACCAGCTGCTGAAACACTGCAATTAAATAACTACAAGCAGCAACCACTTTTCATGCAAAACGAAGTCCAAGCTACGAAGATGCTGCTGCAGTTCTGTATCTTTTCTCTCATGCTCCATCTGCAGCTCTCAGTTCCATCAGACAGGGCGGGAGGAAGAGAGGGGGGGGAATAGCGCCCAAAGTAAACCCGCAGATCAGACCATCTATGCTAGTCTACCACTACAAATCTATGGGAGAAGCGCTTGGGGTCCTTCCTCCGCTTTCCCCCTCTATGGTTAGCCCTTGGAACACCTGCCCACGCCTCCACCTCTGCCTCCTCCTCCTCCTCTCTCTGAACTGCTTTCTCTATGGTTGCCCTCGCTCTCCTCTCAAGGCTCCTCAGTCCCGGCGGGGAGGGGCTCCTGGGGGCCGAGGCTGGTGAGAGGAGGCCGGAGGGGGCAGGCCGGGCAGCCAGGCAACACAGTTGGAGCCTCCTTCCTCCGTGGCCGGCAGGGAGGGAGGGAGAGGAGCTGCTTCCTTTGAAACCTGGGAAATTTAAGGGACATCATCAATAAGGGACAGCAGCGGGACACAGCGCTAGGGTAAGGGAGTTTCCCGCCAAATAAGTGACGGTTGACAGCTTTGCCTAGTAGAGTAGGGTTCAAATTTCCCCTCAGCCATGGTGGTCTTGGGCCACTGACTACCTCTCAACCTGACCTACCTCACAGGATTGTTGTGGGGATTAAGTGAGCAAGGGGAGAACCATGCACACCATGAGCTCCTTGGAGAAAAGGTGAAATATAAAGGCAATGCAACTAATTAAGCCCAGATGCAAAGGGAAACAAAGGAAACAGAAAGAAAGCTATGTTCAGGTAACTCCCTCTCATTCTCATATATCTATATTTTTTTTAATAAATATTTATTAAATTTTCCAATTTTATGCAAACACAAAAGAAAAAAGAAAAAGAAAAATATTAAAAACAAATCAATTTCAACCACAGTTTTTCAATAACATGTTTCTTTGACTTCCTCATACCTCCCCTTCTTGTTCTCTAGTTCAATTTGTTAATCCAGCAAATCCTAATCTCTTAACATTCCTTTTAACTAACACCTTATTTTCCAATCAACTTTTTAAGTTTTATGACTTAAACAATTTTAATCCCAATTATTTTTATCATAACAGCTAGAGACCACATAAGTTCGATCCAGCATCTTTCAAAGTTCGTTAATTTTATAGTATTTCTGTAAATAGTCCTTGAATTTCTTCCAATCTTCTTCTGCCGACTCTTCTCCCTGGTCGCGGATTCTGCCAGTCATTTCTGCCAGTCCCATACAGTCAATCAACTTCATCTGCCATTCTTCCAGAGTGGGTAGATCTTGCGTCTTCCAGTGCTTTGCTATGAGCTTTCTCATATATCTATACAATTTTTATTAGATTTTCTGTTTTACAATTTTGGATACTCATTTAAACATCCTTAAAATATCAGCGACTTCCCTTCTTCTCTTTCCATGGTTCATTTTGCATATCACAAATCCCTACATATTTTACATAAACTAAACCATTCAGTATTCCATTATTACATCCATCACAACTTATTTACACTGTTGAATTTATCTGAATGCTGCCAGTGTTTTCAAGTGTACATAATTCCCCCCCCCATATATTCAATAAACATTTTCCAATCTTCTCTAAACATATGTGCTTCTTGTTCTCTCATTCTATGTGTCAGGTCCGCAAGCTGTGCATATTCCATCAGCTTAAGCTGCCATTCTTCTTTAGTTGGGACCTCACTCGTTTTCCATTTTGGGGCTAACAAAACACGGGCCGCAGTAGTGGCATACCTAGATAACCTCTTTTGGGGTTGGGAATTTCCGTCTGAATTATCCCCAACAAAAAGGACTCTGGGTTTTTTTTGGAAAGGAACTTTTAAACATTTTTTTTTCAATTCATTATGTATCATTTCCCAATACTCTTTTACCCTTTTACAAGTCCACTCAAGAATTTAGGTCCCTGAGAGAGGCAACCTGCAGACCAAAAAGGCAATTGTGTGACCAATTGGGTTTTCATAATTGTCAAAAAGGCTTATTCCGCTGATGTTGTCTCTGCACATGTAGAAGTGCTTGTGTGAAAGAGTGTGCACTTGCTGATTTCCTGCGTTGCAGACCTAGATGACCTCTTCCAGCTCTGCAGTTCTATGATTTGTGCAGCTCAGCTACTGTGTACACAGATATACAGACTGTACACTCAGTGTAACTGGCTTGACTATTTGTATACACCACAAGGGAGGTTGTACATTCATTGAATGTAAATATGTGAACCGCCCCTCCCAATGACACACTTTAGTGGGGCAACATAGTCCACAGAACAGCACTGATCAGGTGGTGAAAAGAATGCGTCAGCTCCCTTCTTCTTGACACCTCTCTGCGGAAGTGGCTTTTTCCTTTTGTCTCATTGTGGCATGAACTGTGACGGGATATCAAACTGTCATTTGGATAAAAAGGTGATCTAAGGATCTCACACCCTTCCATTCAGCTGGGACCAGAAGTCCAGGCATGGGCTTGAGAGGTGAAAGAGAAGCAAAGAGAAATTGGAGTTGTTTTTTGTTTGTTTTGGAGCAAGCTGGCAAAAAGCCGTCCCAGGAGACTGCAAAGGCATACACTTGCTTAGGGGGACTGACACTCATGACCTTCCCATTTGCAGTAGTCACTTGAAGGCTCAATTTACTCTAATGTTTGCTCAATAGCCAAGAGAGCTCTCTGCACAGCTTCCAAACATTCAGGCCATGAGCTCATGCAATCCCCTGTGCCAGACATGCGGAATAGAAGTCTCCTTCTGGACATAAGGAGCTCTCCTTGGGGGAAGACAGAATGCAAAAAGTAACTTCTCCTTTCAGCAGATATGTCTTGTTTAAAACTTGAGTGGAAGGGAGAATGCAGAAGTCAATTAATTGTGGGGGACTGTTGGTAGACTAAATAGAGACTAGTACCTAGCATACCACTATGCTGTTTTTTCCAAGAGTGGGGGGTTGTCTGTCATTTCCATTATAAGTAAAAATGGATTGGTCAGATATATTGACTGAATCTATAATAGGGTGGGATCTAGAAACATATAAAAAACGTTGTGAAAATGCTTTTTTTAAAAAAAAAGTTTTGAAAAATATATTGAATTTGCCATACCTCACCATCGCCACCTAGTGTCACATTTGTATAATGCACTTTACAACACACTTAAAACTGAGTCCCAGGTCTCATAATTTCCTCTCTTCCTCAAGGGCAGGGTGTTGGGCTGGAAGGAGAGCTACTGCGTTGGGCTTATCTTCTCCCAGAAAGATGCAACTGCTGGTCAGGACCTTTCCCCAGTTTTCCTGCCCTGCCTGCCTCTCCTTTCTGACTGATGCCCCACCCCTGACCATCAGTCCATCCAACCCAATTTGCAAGGATATGTGGCTGTGGGTATCTTATTAGTCCGAGGTCCAAGACCTCCCGAATATGCCCTATTGGGATCGGTATTCAGGCCTCGGCAGTCTCTGTTGCACAGCCTTAGTAAGAAGGCGCTGATTTCTGTTTCACCCCGTATTAAATGCAAGCAGTGCTGCTTCCCTTCTACTGCAGTTCGGCTTCTGACAAAAACTTCACTGTTTGTCTCACTACCTGCTACGGAGACATTCTACGAAATGAATCACGTTATCCCACGCCATTCACTTCAAGGCAAAGGAAACGCAATAACAATGGAGGGGGAAGGACCTGTCATCAATCAATCACATATCGTTATGTGCCATTTGCAGACCGAAAACAGCAACAACAGCTCATGCCAATCACATCTGCTGGATTGATTTCAGTTCTGGAGATGTGAAGAATAAGTGAGCCTCACCCGTTTCTGCTCTTGTTTCTGTTTCTGTCAGAATTCTCTGACATCTCTAATTCTAGGAAGCCTGGAAAGAAGGGAAATGACAGCTTCACAAGGTTGCTTCACTGATACTATCTTGAGTGGGAGAAGCCACAAGAGCAAAATAACATGGGAAATCACCTTATACCAGGTCATTTCATCGGTCCACCTACCTCAGTACAGTGGTACCTCAGGTTACATACGCTTCAGGTTACATACACTTCAGGTTACAGACTCCGCTAACCCAGAAATAGTACCTTGAGTTAAGTACTTTGTTTCAGGATGAGAACAGAAATCGTGCTCCGGCGGTGCAGCGGCAGCGGGAGGCCCCATTAGCTAAAGTGGTGCTTCAGGTTAAGAACAGTTTCAGGTTAAGAACGGACCTCCGGAACGAATTAAGTACTTAACCTGAGGTACCACTGTAGTGTCAATACTGTCTGGCAGCAGCTATCCACAGTCTCAGGCAGAAATAGTTTCCTAGCCATACCTAGAATTGCCAGGGATCAAACCTGGGACCTTCCCCATGTGCTCCATCACTGATCTATAGCCCCTCACCATACACTATGTCTGAAGGCATATCTAGAGGGGAGCTGGTGTGGCAAGATGGCTAAGAGTGTGAACAGAAACCCAGGAAGCCCCTGGTTCAACTCTTAACTCTTAGAGAAGGCACCATTTTTGCAGCCTCAGAACCTGTCTACAATATGGCATAATGACTGTCCAACCCTACAGGGTTGTTGTGCGTATTAAGGTCATTTATGTGAAACAAAATGCTACAGTTAAACCTCGGCTGTCAAACGTAATCCGTTCCGGAAGACCGTTCGACTTCCAAAATGTTTGACAACCAAAAACTGAAAGCTGAAGCCTCAATACAATAGGGAAACTCAAAATGGAAGCCGCGTAGCACGTTCTGCTTCCAAAAATCGTTCGATAACCGGAACAGTTACTTCCGGGTTTTTGGCGTTCGGGAGCTGAAACATTCGAAAACAGAGCCATTTGAGAACCGAGGTTTGACTGTAGTACTATTATGCACCATGCCCCTGTCTCCCTGAAAAGAAATGGCATTCTAAGAAAGCCAAATTCCCACTTTCCTCACGTTGGCCAAACACAGCTGCCACATTGTTTTCAGCATTGCAGAGAATCTAGGCAGTGGCATAGTGTGTGGGGTGCCAGGGGGTCCGTTGCCTTGGGCACATAATTGGGGGAGAACCAGGCAGATATCTCCGCCGTTCCCACCCTGCCTAGCTCCAGCAGCGAGGGCTCAGGAACGCAGAGGGTAAAGAGTGCACTTGTCCCAGGCACTGGCAAATGTTGCTGTGCCCCTGAATCTATGCCATGATTCTTTCTAAATAAGCGGTTTTAGGGGGAGGGGTCAGTTTTGGTTTTAGTTTTGAATAGGGCTGCCATACGTCCGGGATTCATCCATTGAAAACAGCGTCTGGGTGGAATTTCCGAAAATACAGTTGTACCTCGGGTTAAGTACTTAATTCGTTCCGGAGGTCCGTTCTTAACCTGAAACTGTTCTTAACCTGAAGCACCACTTTAGCTAATGGGGCCTCCTGCTGCCGCTGCACCACCGGAGCACGATTTCTGTTCTCATCCTGAAGCAAAGTTCTTAACCTGAGGTACTATTTCTGGGTTAGCAGAGTCTGTAACCTGAAGCGTATGTAACCTGAAGCGTATGTAACCCGAGGTACCACTGTATGTCCTTGAAAACCCGGGTGTATGGCAACCTATGTTGGAAGGGTTGGTTTTAGCTCAAGAACGTCAAATCTTTGGGAGATTTTGCAGAAAAAAAGCTCCACAACTTTGCCCCACCCCCCAAAAGCTCTACAACTTTTGAAATATGGCAACCCTAGTTTTGAAGATCATACAGCTTCCGCCAGTGCCTGACCAGATATTGATCCCATCACTTACAAATGGCCCGTTCTTTATCGGGCAATGCTTAGCAGCACAGTGTGGACAGTTCACAATTGTAAGTGTTATGTACTGAAGTTCTCACCCTGGGCCAGCAGGGGGATACTGTAGATAGTTTTCACTCAGGTCCACATATGCAAATAAGGGATCGAAAGTGACGTTCAGTGATTGGATTGGAAAGTTGTTACAATTACATTGTTCTGGAGCTCTATATAAGCAGGCTGGCTGAACCCTTCAGTTCAGTTCTGTTCTGGCCTGTGAATAAACAAGAGCTGTTTGAAGAATCGCTGTGTCGTCTGATATGTTCACCCACAACTTAACAGTAAGCATAAGGAATGATCCCTCTGCATCTGCCGACACGTCACCCTTTTCTGCTCCACCAAGGTCAGCCAAACAGCGAAGTTTCTGCAAACACCCTGGCACGAGACAAAGGGGGAAAGTCTACAGGCACTTTGAAACAGCCTTGACAAAGGCCACGGAAAGGGCAGCCGCCGCCTCTGCGGGCGAATCTGATTCCAATGTGCAATTCAAAATCCTACCCTGAACGTTTTTATTCCAGCCCAGTGTGCATTTCGGCGTATCAATTTGTGGAAGGGCACCAAGGAAACCAGCCAGGGAAAATGCTGAGGGGTTAGTGAAGCAATTGCTTTGAACATCTTAGGGCTTGCCGCCTGCGCACTCAGAGAGCCTCGGAGCTTCGCTTCTTTCAAAGGAGCCTCGCTCCATTTCTACCTTTGCGATGCTAAACTGCCTCGGAGGGAAAGAGTTTGAGGGGAGCTTGAAAGGAGCATTTGGGAACTCGCTCATGGTTTCAAACGAGAGCTGCTGCTTTGGTTGGCCTGAGCCATTTTGCTACCTGAGGCGAAGGACAAGATGCCACTGCTATTCCTTGCCCTACCCCACCCCAAAAGATGACAGAGCTGAGAACTGATTTTTGCTACAATTCTGGCTATGAGATGATATCTTCTTTCTCCACGCCATGACGTGCAAAGTTTGGTCCTTTGACACTTTGCTGCTGCATTCCCACTCCCAGCATTGTAGTCATATAGGGCAGTTGCCTCATTGTGCCTAATGGTAGGGCCGGTGCTCCTAGAGCACAAATCCAACAAAGTCAACCCATTTGTGCAAGGGCTTTGGCCTGCACAATGCAACATCCCCTCCCTCTCCTCCCACCAGTCCAGCCCAGTTTTATTCTGGGATTTCCCCAACCCTCAGGAGCTCATTTCAGCCATCACAGAGAAAGGAAACAGCGCACAAGTGTGATTGCACAAGTGGAAGTCCTTGCATAAGCAGGGTGGCCTCACTGGGTGCAACCTGTAGACTTACATATATATAACGCAATGCCAGTATAACATTGCTGTAAACTGGGGTAACGACTCAGGACCGCAATACCTCAAAGACTGCCTCTTTCCATATGAACCCACCTGGAGCCTGAGATCATCTTCTGAGGCTCTTCTTGGTGTGCCTCCTCCTTGAGATGTCAGGAGAGTGGCAACATAAGAACGGGCCTTCACTGCAGTGGCTCCCCGTCTGTGGAATATTCTCCCCAGGGAAGTTCGCCAGGCGCCTTCATTGTACACCTTTAGGCACCAGGCAAAAATGTTCCTTTTTAACCAGGACTTTGGTTGATCTGATTTACATCCTATGCCCTTTCAAAATGTGTTTTTTGGGGGGACGATTGGGGTGTTGTTTTTATTTTTATTATGTATTTTGTGGTTTTATATCTTGATTTTATTCTGTGAACTGCCCTGAGACCCCCTGGTATAGGGCAGTTTATTAGCAACAACCACAACAACAACAACCAATGTGGTTCTACCCAAATTTTTATATTTGCACTGTTCCTGAGAGCTTGTACAACCCACGTTATCTGAACAAATCAAGACAATTTGCAAACTCTGCAATGTTGAACTACACGTTATGCAGGAGCCATGAACAGGGTCATCTCCAAGCGACCTGTTTCTTGAACATTCATCCTGCTTTGTTTGCAGAATTTGGCAGGGTGGTTAGACGGCTTCAATTGTTTACCAAGCATTCGTTCTGATTTGTTTGCAGGGAGGTTATATATTGTTGTGAAAAGGAAAGAGCACACTTTCGAGAGCATTTTCCTGTGACGTTTCCTATTGCAAAAAAAATCTGGGTTGCTGTTTTTTTTTGGGGGGTGCAGTTTTTATGTGCAAAAGTGCCAAATCAACTTTAGTTGTGCAACCCAAATTTGCAAGGATGTGATTGAATCCCATTCAAATATAGTGACCTAGATCATGACCTAGATCTTCCAGTTTGTTTATTTTCACATAAAAGCAGGCATTTTTAGAGTTTTCCTTTGCTTAGATCTCACATCAACCACAAACTCCTTTGGGGGTCCTTAAGCAACCCCCCCACCTATTTCTCAGAGATTTCCTTGGTTGCCATCGCCTACCTAAATGATTTTAATAGACTTTCACCCTATCATAATTCTGCATGATTTTGAGGAGACAGATAAATAAATACGATAAAGTTTCTATGACCAACCTTGGCATCAGTTTTAGAAGAATGCTGCAGGCTTGTTTTGTTTTGCTTTTTATTGCAATGAATTCACCTTCTGTGAGGGAAAGAAAAAAGAAATGGGTGGTGGGGGAATCAGGCCTCAGAGGTTGATGTTTCCTTAATCTAAATGAAAACAGCATTAGGAAAAGGCAGTAAAATCTGCAAGAAACATAAATGTGTACACAAGAATATCATAATGCTGAATTGGTTGTTCAAATAATTGTCAGACATCTAATTTAGGATGGGGAAGTGAAATCATACATCCTTTAAAATGCACACAAATTCTTTTTTTCTTTTTCTTTTTAATAATAGTCATTCATTCAGAAAACAATAGGAAAATTAATGTTTATTTCACTGTTCTCTGGTACTCATCGTAAATCTGACCCCACATGCTGCTTTCCCTTTATCGTCTCCATCCAGCAAATGAACACGTTATTATGTTTATGTGCGCAATTCAATTACAAAGAAATAGAAAATGGTACCTAGAATCAATAGCCTATTACAGTACTGCAATGATAGGTCATTTCAGCTCTATTTAGTCTATTGAAATATAAGCCTGCACTGTGTGGGCTTGGAAGTTCCAAAGTACCAAAGGAAAATTCCTGTTGACTTCACCGTTAGGCTTTCTAACGCCAAAGTCTGCGAAATGCTAAATTTTGGGGGCCTACAGGAAGAACTACAGGAAGAATGTATGGTCTGAAGCTCAACATCAAAAAAACGAAGATCATGGCCACTGGTCCCATCACCTCCTAGCAAATAGAGGGTGAAGAAATGGAGGCAGTGAGAGATTTTACTTTCTTGGGTTCCATGATTACTGCAGATGGTGACAGCAGCCATGAAATTAAAAGACGCCTGCTTCTTGGAAGAAAAGCAATGACAAACCTAGACAGCATCTTAAAAAGTAGAGACATCACCTTGCCAACAAAGGTCCGTATAGTAAAAGCTAAGGTTTTCCCAGTAGTGATGTATGGAAGTGAAAGCTGGACCATAAAGAAGGCTGATCGCCGAAGAATTGATGCTTTTGAATTATGGTGCTGGAGGAGACTCTTGAGAGTCCCATGGACTGCAAGAAGAACAAACCTCTCCGTTCTTAATGAAATCAGCCCAGAGTGCTCACTGGAAGGACAGATCGTGAAGCTGAGGCTCCAATACTTTGGCCACCTCATGAGAAGAGAAGACTCCCTGGAAAAGACCCTGATGTTGGGAAAGATGGAGGGCACAAGGAGAAGGGGACGACAGAGGACGAGATGGTTGGATAGTGTTCTCGAAGCTACTAGCATGAGTTTGACCAAACTGCGGGAGGCAGTGGAAGACAGAAGTGCCTGCCGTGCTTTGGTCCATGGGGTCACGAATAGTCGGACACGACTAAACGACTAAACAACAACAACACTGGAAGAACTGGGAAAACTCAGCTCACTGCTGGAACCAACAAGGCTAGCCAAACTCCAGCTCACAAGGCTTATGTGCTTTCCAAGAAATTCAGAAACAATAATGTTTATCCCTTTATCAGATAACCTATAGGCTGTGGGAAATCTTTTCTGCGTCGTGTGACCACGCTATCAACTTTAAACTGGTTAGGGAAACACTCACAGATGTAAGACCACACTAGGAATGGACGGAGCAGTCTGTTTCCGGTCTGGGTCAACGGGTTCATTCATAAATCTGATCACTGAAATACATCTGGGAATTAGAAAATAGAAATCCGCACAAAGGCTTGTCCAAAGTAGGACTTCATGAATGTCTTGTCCGTACAAAGATTCTGGCTTGCACAGTTGAGTGAATGTAAATTCTTACCATGAATTTCTATTACAAGATACTCTGGGAAGACACCCTTTATGCTGAGCTTGGCTTCTCCCACTGACTAGACAGGCAGGGTCACATGAACATCCTTGCTGGGGTAGGAGCCATCCCACAGTCCCCAGACCAGCCCTGCCTTTCAAGCTGGGCAGATGGGGTCCTTGTCACTGTAAAGTCCAGCGCCGCTCCACATGTTTTTAAACCTACTTTTCCTTGGATTTTAAGATTATTTTTCCTTGCTGTGGATTCCCTCTATTTCCCTGCCCTCCTCAATTCTTTTACCTTTAGTGGATTAGTGGATCCCTTTTCCTTGCTGCTTCCTGGTTCCTTCCTCAGTCAGCAATGGCAAGAAACCCCTTTGGAGCCTCAAATGTCCTTTGGAGATTCCCTTCCCTCTGGACCAGCTTCCAAATAGAGCGGTGGCCTGGATAAGGACCCACGTGCTGAGTCTGAATCCTGGCCTTGTGGCTAAGTATCCTTGTGTCTCAAAATAGAGGCCAATTATCTGTTCTGGATGGGATCGCACTTCTTCTGAAGGAGCAGCTATAGAGCTTGGGGGTACCCCAAGATACCTCTTTGTCATTAGCGGACCAAGTGACTTTTGTGCCTAGGAGGTGCCCATTTGAATAGCCTGATGACTGAAGCCCATGCATTGGTAAGCTTGAGACTTACCAACAATGTGCCCTATATCGAAGCTCCAGCAGAATGCAATGGTTAGACTCCTGGGCACTGACAGAGGAATGGGGGGAAGTGCACCGCCCCCTGCACCATCAGGGTACCATCGCGGCCGCCCCCCTGGACACGTGCCACACACACCCCGCACCACGCGCTTCGCCCCCTTGGGCACCATGCCCCCGGGACACGCACCAGCCACACCCCTACCTGCTCTCCGCCCCCGGTGCCAGAGCATGCAGCTTCGCCACTGCTCCTGGGTTCAACAGAGAGGCAGAAGGCTGTCCCTTTGCCAGGCTGCAGCCACTTAGAATTCCATGTACCCATTGACTAGTGCTTAAAAAGTGGTCCCTCGGGTTACAGACGCTTCAGGTTACGGACGCTTCAGGTTACAGACTCCGCTAACCCAGAAATAGTACCTCCGGTTAAGAACTTTGCTTCAGGATGAGAACAGAAATCGCGCGGCAGCAGCCGCAGGAGGCCCCATTAGCTAAAGTGGTACCTCAGGTTAAGAACAGACCTCCAGAACGAATTAAGTTCTTAACCCAAGGTACCACTGCACAAGGCTGCTACAGATTTTTAAACAGCAACGTCGATTTATTTGAGCTGCCACCGTAGGTCTTCCAAGGCTTCCGTTTACTTGCAAAGGATGTGCTCTATAGGGAGCGGGCACCAGGCCTGTTGGCAGACCAGCTCTGCGTTACAAAGATGTCTGCAGACGGGAGATGAAAGCTGGCAACGTTCACCCCACCATGTGGGAATCCCTTGCAAGACGACCGCGGTGCCTGGAGACAGACAGTCAGGTCGTGCATCCACAGCAGTAACGAGGAAGAATGACTGCTGGGAGGAACGCAAAGAGAAGGAATGCCATGGTGCACCTGCATCACAACGCCATGGGCACCTTCACCTGTTGCAGCTGCAGCAAACATGTCTCTCCTGTATCTTAAAAAGTAGAGACATCACCTTGCCAACAAAGGTCCGTATAGTAGTGATGTATGGAAGTGAAAGCTGGACCATAAAGAAGGCTGATCACCGAAGAATTGATGCTTTTGAATTATGGTGCTGGAGGAGACTCTTGAGAGTCCCATGGACTGCAAGAAGAACAAACCTCTCCGCTCTTAAGGAAATCAGCCCAGAGTGCTCACTGGAAGGACAGATCGTGAAGCTGAGGCTCCAATACTTTGGCCACCTCATGAGAAGAGAAGACTCCCTGGAAAAGACCCTGATGTTGGGAAAGATGGAGGGCACAAGGAGAAGGGGACGACAGAGGACGAGATGGTTGGATAGTGTTCTCGAAGCTACTAGCATGAGTTTGACCAAACTGCGGGAGGCAGTGGAAGACAGAAGTGCCTGGCGTGCTTTGGTCCATGGGGTCACGAAGAGTCGGACACGACTAAACGACTAAACAACAACAACACTGGAAGAACTGGGAAAACTCAGCTCACTGCTGGAACCAACAAGGCTAGCCAAACTCCAGCTCACAAGGCTTATGTGCTTTCCAAGAAATTCAGAAACAATAATGTTTATCCCTTTATCAGATAACCTATAGGCTGTGGGAAATCTTTTCTGCGTCGTGTGACCACGCTATCAACTTTAAACTGGTTAGGGAAACACTCACAGATGTAAGACCACACTAGGAATGGACGGAGCAGTCTGTTTCCGGTCTGGGTCAACGGGTTCATTCATAAATCTGATCACTGAAATACATCTGGGAATTAGAAAATAGAAATCCGCACAAAGGCTTGTCCAAAGTAGGACTTCATGAATGTCTTGTCCGTACAAAGATTCTGGCTTGCACAGTTGAGTGAATGTAAATTCTTACCATGAATTTCTATTACAAGATACTCTGGGAAGACACCCTTTATGCTGAGCTTGGCTTCTCCCACTGACTAGACAGGCAGGGTCACATGAACATCCTTGCTGGGGTAGGAGCCATCCCACAGTCCCCAGACCAGCCCTGCCTTTCAAGCTGGGCAGATGGGGTCCTTGTCACTGTAAAGTCCAGCGCCGCTCCACATGTTTTTAAACCTACTTTTCCTTGGATTTTAAGATTATTTTTCCTTGCTGTGGATTCCCTCTATTTCCCTGCCCTCCTCAATTCTTTTACCTTTAGTGGATTAGTGGATCCCTTTTCCTTGCTGCTTCCTGGTTCCTTCCTCAGTCAGCAATGGCAAGAAACCCCTTTGGAGCCTCAAATGTCCTTTGGAGATTCCCTTCCCTCTGGACCAGCTTCCAAATAGAGCGGTGGCCTGGATAAGGACCCACGTGCTGAGTCTGAATCCTGGCCTTGTGGCTAAGTATCCTTGTGTCTCAAAATAGAGGCCAATTATCTGTTCTGGATGGGATCGCACTTCTTCTGAAGGAGCAGCTATAGAGCTTGGGGGTACCCCAAGATACCTCTTTGTCATTAGCGGACCAAGTGACTTTTGTGCCTAGGAGGTGCCCATTTGAATAGCCTGATGACTGAAGCCCATGCATTGGTAAGCTTGAGACTTACCAACAATGTGCCCTATATCGAAGCTCCAGCAGAATGCAATGGTTAGACTCCTGGGCACTGACAGAGGAATGGGGGGAAGTGCACCGCCCCCTGCACCATCAGGGTACCATCGCGGCCGCCCCCCTGGACACGTGCCACACACACCCCGCACCACGCGCTTCGCCCCCTTGGGCACCATGCCCCCGGGACACGCACCAGCCACACCCCTACCTGCTCTCCGCCCCCGGTGCCAGAGCATGCAGCTTCGCCACTGCTCCTGGGTTCAACAGAGAGGCAGAAGGCTGTCCCTTTGCCAGGCTGCAGCCACTTAGAATTCCATGTACCCATTGACTAGTGCTTAAAAAGTGGTCCCTCGGGTTACAGACGCTTCAGGTTACGGACGCTTCAGGTTACAGACTCCGCTAACCCAGAAATAGTACCTCCGGTTAAGAACTTTGCTTCAGGATGAGAACAGAAATCGCGCGGCAGCAGCCGCAGGAGGCCCCATTAGCTAAAGTGGTACCTCAGGTTAAGAACAGACCTCCAGAACGAATTAAGTTCTTAACCCAAGGTACCACTGCACAAGGCTGCTACAGATTTTTAAACAGCAACGTCGATTTATTTGAGCTGCCACCGTAGGTCTTCCAAGGCTTCCGTTTACTTGCAAAGGATGTGCTCTATAGGGAGCGGGCACCAGGCCTGTTGGCAGACCAGCTCTGCGTTACAAAGATGTCTGCAGACGGGAGATGAAAGCTGGCAACGTTCACCCCACCATGTGGGAATCCCTTGCAAGACGACCGCGGTGCCTGGAGACAGACAGTCAGGTCGTGCATCCACAGCAGTAACGAGGAAGAATGACTGCTGGGAGGAACGCAAAGAGAAGGAATGCCATGGTGCACCTGCATCACAACGCCATGGGCACCTTCACCTGTTGCAGCTGCAGCAAACATGTCTCTCCTGTATTGGTCCCTACAGTCAAAGCAGAAGCTGCAACTTTCCAATGGTTTCAATTCACCTCTGAAGGCGCACTCTTCAATTGTCTCCCGAGACAGACGGATGCCAACCAGTTTACTTGCATAGCAGAACAGCTTCAGTTAGACACCACAAGGTGGCAGTCATCTATAAGTCAAATGTATGTGAAGAACCGATTTTCAGATATATATTTTTTTTAAAGTGTTTATTAAAGATTTTCTTTGAACCGTGTTTTTATCTCCCGCTCCTCCTGTGTCTACAAAAGGTTCAGAGGCACTTTCTGTCAAAATAGGATTTACAGCGCTTGAAACATTTACATCGCCTGCACAGGGAGCCTGGAATAGTGAGAGGGGTAGAATGGGATGCACAAATTAAAATGGCAGCTGTATAGGAAAAGAACTAAGCCATAAAAGGAATGAGTGAACGCAGAAAAGTACACATGCTTACTTTTCACAACATTGAACAGATGAGCACTACTAACTGTATGCTATTGTACTGGACAGGATTACTGAGCTGGCCTCTGAGGTGGTACCAAGGATGCCCAGGCTGACTGGCCCTGGAAGCAAGGCTGTAAAGCAAAGAGAATTTAACAGATGCAATTTATTTCATTGGAATATCTGTGCAATACCAAGTATCATCAATAATATTACATTTATCTGCCATTTTTCCAAGCTCATTTGTCTGAAATGCACTTCTAAGTTATCACTGTAGTATTGCATGTTATTTTCATGAAAACCTTGTTGTTTAGTCGTTTAGTCGTGTCCGACTCTTCGTGACCCCATGGACCAGAGCACGCCAGGCACTTCTGTCTTCCACTGCCTCCCGCAGTTTGGTCAAACTCATGCTGGTAGCTTCGAGAACACTGTCCAACCATCTCGTCCTCTGCCGTCCCCTTCTTCTTGTGCCCTCAATCTTTCCCAACATCAGGGTCTTTTCCAGGGAGTCTTCTCTTCTCATGAGGTGGCCAAAGTATTGGAGCCTCAGCTTCACGATCTGTCCTTCCAGTGAGCCATGAAAACCTACAGGTACTAGATCTCTGTGCTTTTTTCTGGGGGTACACATACCCCTAAACATTTTGTGAATCTTTGTACTTTTGTCCATTTGCTGAAATTCCCCCCCCCCAATTGAACTATAAAATGGTGATATTTTTGAGTCAAACTTTTTTTTAGAAAAAAAGCACTGCTAAAACTTAAGTGGAAAAAGTCAGATGAAGCCTCTGTGCAAAGCTGGTATATTTTTACATGCTTTCTTATTACTAATGAATCAGTATTTCTGCAATCATCTTAAGTTTCAGTTCAAGAATACAAGGCTTTACAGGTGTCTTAACCCAAAGCTATCTTAGGCCTGCATGTTACACGCAGCTTTGACAAAAATGAGTTGAACAGAAGATCTAGTACATGTAATTATTGCGACTCTGTGGATCCGTGCAATTTATTCTGAAGTGAAAGGGTTTTTAAACAGCATGCTAACACTCTGGAAAGGCTGCCAGTAAATGGGCAGATGAGACACAACTCAACAAAATGGTTCATTAACAATGCAGAGTGTTACTATTACATTTTATGAAAGCTTTAAATATTGATGATTTTTCTTCAAGTGAAGTGCTTATCTGATGCCTTTCAGTCGGCACACAGGTTCCTAAGTCTACATAGATAAAATGCGACATACATTTTCACTGTTCTCAAGAACTAGAGATGTCAAGTAGCAATTACAGAGCTATGTGACTCCACCTTCACTCCCACATCATCCATCTTAAAACGCCAAGATACCAGAGGATTAATAATTCCAGAGGGGTACCTGTATGCCAGCTGGGAGCACCCATGAAGTAGAGAAGCCAAATAAAAAAGGAAATCTTGTTGCACTTCAAAGATGAATAAACTCCTTTTAGGTGTTCATGGACTGATCTGTGTTCACGCTATTGCATAGAGAATAACCTCTTTGCCCCAGTAGCTAGCTCATGTTAAGAACTCCATATAATGTAGTTTTAGGTATCTGCCATGATAGAAAAGTGAGAAAATAAAGTCTACTTCATTTGCACAATTTTCCAATTGCAGGGCTGCAGGCAGA
Source organism: Podarcis filfolensis (assembly GCF_964270895.1). Classification (NCBI taxonomy): domain Eukaryota; kingdom Metazoa; phylum Chordata; class Lepidosauria; order Squamata; family Lacertidae; genus Podarcis; species Podarcis filfolensis. Next base: position 25,246,965 of record NC_139604.1, on the reverse strand, counting down.
TAAATTAATGAAGCAGCAGCATTTAAGCCATATTGTCACAGTGTCTGGAGGGGGAATTTGTTGTCAGGACTAAATTCTAGGCACCCCTGCTGGTTGGCACATTCCTGCAAAGTATTAGACAAGGTTGCTTTGTATTCTTGCCGTTATTCATTTCGTTGTACACCGCTCAAAAATATGTATGTGATTTAGCGAGCAAACCTTTATTCCCTGACAAGGGTAAGAGAGAAAGATCTATCCTGGGCCCTGCAATTATACTGCTGCCAAGACAGGAGAGAAGCAGCATCAACCTTTTCCCCTCTTATTGACTGCAATGTGAGGGAATTTACATTCATAGCCCGAGGGCTGCTATAGCGTTAATGGGCATGGCCAGGGGAACAGAGGCACTCTGGATACAGTGGCATGGCATCCTACCAGTCCTCCCTCTCAGCTGGCATTTAGCCAGCTTAAGTCTCTAGGTGAACCTAGGATTGCTCCCCAAGTTACCTAGAAGGTTTTGTAGTGACATTTGTACAGATCTGATGTTTATTTGAATTGAATGACTTATATAAACCAGAGGCAGCTCACAAATCAATAGCACCACAATTTTTTTTATTAAGAAAGATAAAAAAAGGTTTGACACTTGCAGATTAAGAAACAACCTGTCCAATCAAGTTTATATAAACACGATTGTGTTTGGAACAACATTCAAATTAAAGTATTTGGTTTAAAACTAGCAAAATCTATGCCAGCATTTTATGCAGCAACCTCTAGAGAGTTTATACCACATTTCCAGGCGAGAAATAAAACCATGAGAAATTACAAACAGTGTTACCACGTCCTGAAACCAAGACTTGCTTGTCAGGTAAAAGTTCATTTTTACTTGAACCATGCGTTCACTATAGAAGGTAAGACTATTAAACACTGGTTTCAACAGTTTAACATCTTAAGAATAAAGTGTAAATCCAGCTGCCGGTTAAAGTGCAAATTACATGTGTGCCGAGTTCTTTTTCAGAAGGCAGAGGTGATGTTGAAATGCTGCCATTAATGGTTATACAACTAACCAGAGGCACTGACAGCCTATTACAAGCTCCAGCTAAGTTTAGTTCCTTTTGCTACCAGCCAAACATGTATTCCAGAGCTTTGGAGACAATGCTTTCATCTTTCCTTGGAGTCTGTCTGTCAGAAACCACCTAAAAAAGAAACACACACAAAGTAGCAGATTCGTATATTCTAAATGAACAAATACTAATTCCTTTAATCCAGCACTAAAGGTGACTTTTTCACAGTATTCCCTAAATACCTGGTAGTCACTGGTTGATGCTTTATAAGCTGTAGCAAGAGGTCTCATAGTAGAGATTCTTTGAGCGCTTGAAGGCTGCACTGGTGTGCCCAGTGTTTTCATTGGTGGCGTAAAGGCTGAAGATGGGGACGATACAGTGCATCTGTCTGTGCTTTCCATCACATTCTGCAAACAGAGATCAAGTAGTCCATTCAGACAAAGTAGTTATCAGAGTCCAAGCATTTTTGGAAGCCTAAGAAAGTAAGGTTTCATCACTAGAACTAGTCGGAGACTCTCCCTTCTCACTGAAGAGACAGTACAGAAGAGTTCACTTACTGGAACTTGTCTGATTACCAAACTGTGCTAGTATATGTCAACAGTGATTTAACAAGACATGAAGGCATGATACCAAACACAGACATGGCTGAGGAATACAGGATCATTAGAAGCTAGAATTCTAATGATCCTTTTGATGTAGGCTGACATGCTAAAGGTTAGAGTTTGCGTTCTTGAAATATGATATATATTGACATTGAAAAGCTAGCTGTGCTGCTGGCTCCATCTGTTTTACTCCAAAAATTATGTTTGGCACTCAATCTATAAAGAAGATTTTCCTTTAATATAGCGGCCTCCAGATATGGAATATGACTATTAGTTAACCACTCTTATCATTCTGGAATGGAAGCAAAATACTAAATACAGTACCCAAAACATTGTAGTCAGCTTATCTACCCAATTCTCCACATTGTTATTCCTATAATGTCCTGTATTGGTAGTTCCTCATGTTATCACATCAGGCCAAACTTCAAATTCAGATCATTGAGGGGCTCTGCTAAAGTGCACTGAGGCGCTCGGCTAAAGTGTATTGACATACAGAAATTGCCAATCTGTGCAAGACAAAAATGGTGGTCACGGGATTAAGAGTCATCCACACTTTGTGACAAAGTCCAGAATTTTTATACAGGCATCTTATGCTTCTTTAACTTACACAATCACAACTTTGCACAGGCGGTGGTGAGTAAATAAATAAGTAAGCAAGCAAGTAAGTAAATGAATGAATATTAAATGAACTTACTTTATCTATACAAGGCTTCACTCCAATCATGATGGATTCACCAAAAATTCTTCCGTCCTTGCTCAAGGCTTTCCGGGCTTGCAATTTCGACTGATAGTGAATATGCATCCAGTTTCCTGTGTTAGACATCTGTAAAGTTTAGTAGGAAGCAGTAAGGTTTAGACAGTAAGCTAAGCATAATGGCTGAGCTTCATATTTATATATATAAAAAAGAGGTACTAATCTAGACTTACAACATGCTTTAAAATGTTTCCATACTGTGCAAACTGTAGTAGGATGTACGAAGCAGATGCCTGAGGAAACCTGAAATATTGACAGGAAAGAGTTGCATCACCAATTAAAAAACAGAAATAAAATTTAACCACTCAAAATTCAGTCAACATTAAACCACTGGCAGTGTATCCAGAAAGGCAGATCAGTGTCACCTGTATCTCCAAACACTGCCAAACCTGCTACCTATTTCCCATCCCTACATTTTAGTTTGTCTCATGGAGTAAGATGGGAAAAGGGGGGAGAGAGGGAGGGGGTAGAGAGGGGGAGAGGGAGAGGGAGAGGGAGAGGGAGAGGGAGGGGGGGGGAGAGAGAGATAGAGGGGTCAAAACAAGCACAGTTTAACCCAAGTATAGTACTAGAATATTGAAGTCCAAATACTTCTGTTTAGCATTGATTGTAGACCAGGATGTGTTTCAGTGTACAAATAGTAGAGTAAAGATGAAGAATTAAGATGTTTAGAATGTTTCAATTGTCCTATTTTATAAACTTTACTATGTTAATAAACAATGAATCTCCTAAATTAATAAAACATGAATAGCCAAGACCAAACACCAAATATAAGAGGAATCTGAACACACATCATCCAAGTTGTATGATCTGCAGAAATCCTCATGCCTCATCTCTTATATTTTTTATCATCATCCTATGCCCCAACATAACTTGAATCCCAGACCCTGAAAAGCTTAGGCAAGCCTGTTAAGACCCATGTTTAAATGAGTACATGCTCATCCCTGGCAACATAACCACCTCTCAGTCTTACAGAATTGCAGCTCACTTACCCAAACACTGTTACCCAAGTGTCATCTAGATGATCATCTGATGTTAGGGCATCACCTTGAGTATAGAATGGATCTAGTTGAGCTGGAGACATTGTGCTCTTCCTGGGTTGTGCAAGAGTCGCTGGACTGAACACACTGGCACCTGTCAAATTGTGGTAAGATGCACCTCAACTATCACTATAGTTAAAACTGAACTAGGCATTTTAATTTGAAACAAAGAGCAAACACCATGCATTAACACTAGAACTCAAGTAACAAGAATCATACTGTTGTTAACATGTTAGAATAGTAGGAAAAAGTTGCTAGTGTTGACAATGGCATCTCAAAAAGCCAGTAAAATAGCTCAACCTCCCTCTATAACTAACGTTCTATACAAGAACGGTTCTAGGAGCAAGCTATCCCATCTGCCATTAAGCAGATCATATATACTCTGGATCCTGTTCGCATCCAGAGGTACCACTGTAGCAGAATCTCAGACCAATATTTTCACTTCTGAAGACAAACTGTATCTGGCATCATGACAACAACTTTGCTACTATCTCTCTGCCTACTTCATAACAGAAGCCAAGGCTCAGTTAATGTGCACCAGGCTGTCAGGCCTACAGGAACATTTTACACTGCAAACCTATACATATTCTCTCATAAGTACCGTATTTTTTGCTCTATAAGACTCACTTTTTCCCTCCTAAAAAGTAAGGGGAAATGTGTGCGCGTCTTATGGAGCGAATTCAGGCTGCAGTTATCCCAGAAGCCAGAACAGCAAGAGGGTTCGCTGCGCAGCGATCCCTCTTGTTGTTCTGGCTTCTGAGATTCAGAATTTTTTTTTCTTGTTTTCCTCCTCCAAAAACTAGGTGCATCTTATGGTCTGGTGCGTCTTATAGAGCGGAAAATACGGTGAGTCTTACTGATTTTAATGAGGTTTACTACCAGGAAAATTGGTATAGGATTGCAGCCTTTGTCAGTGCCACATGCAGATGTCTGGTTTGCCTATAGAAAAAGCATATGATTAGCATGCTAGACCACTATATGAAGCAGTATGATGTCCTACCTGTTCCAGGAGTCACTGGCATAGATCCAACAAGTGGACTCTGCGTCACCGAAAAGCTGACCTGCATTAAAGTGCAGAACTTGGTTTGAAGCTGTTTTGAAAGTCAGAAAATTAACTATTCTGCACCACTTAGATAACACTTCCACAGTAAAAATCAGACAATATTAGAGATTAAAAACTTGAACAGGCATGCATGTATCTACTGAACTGCTGTGAAAGGGGTATCTTCTATGTCCTTTTTAGAACTAACAAAACTGAATTGACTACTAAAAGTATAAAGTTAAATGGTACATGGTATTGGGACGTCTTTTACACACGTCCTCCAAATCCCCATTTTGCATCCTGGCTACCATATTTAGCCCCAGTTGATATACTACTCTTCCGCAGTACTGAGATGCAGACAAGGTTCATCATCAGCCACAGAGGATAAAGTTAGGCAAAACTAATAGATGGAAATTTCAGCCTACATCTTTTCCAGCAACATAGCAATTATAGTGTGAACTCATCTCTCTACATCTCAGCTACCAGGCTGACCCTAGTAACAAGCTGACAGTACCATTCCAAATGCCATATATACGTATACATGTACGCACGCACACGCACGCACACACACACACACACACACACACAGAGACAGAGAGAGAGCAATTGCTTGTGCACCTTTATTTGCCTTTAGAACTGATGTATAGCCCACTAAAAATTAACATAATTATGAAAGCAACTTTTAAAATATTTTCCACACTGAACACACAAGATGACACATAATCTAAACTGGAAGCACTTAGTTACTAGTTTTTCCCACCCACAGCAAATGTCTCCAACAGCTGAAATGTCTATCAAGCTAGAGAAGAATGAGAATTAGTTACCACAAACAGGTTTAACTTTGCAACGTTATTAATGGTCACTTACGGGCCTTCTTGAAGTCAGGGGTGTTGATCCAAGACCTGGGCTGGCTACTTCATCGTATATACTTCTAACTGGTGGAGCACCACCTTTATCTTTGTGTGTTGGAACTACTGGCTGTGGAGGAGATCCACCTATATGAAATACAGCACAACATTACAAGCTGCTGGTGTGTCCTCCTTTCTGATCCTAAACATCTTGTTACACCCAAACCAGGTATACAATTCTTCCAAATCTAGGCTTTATTAGGAACGGACATGCATTATGATTTAAATGAATGAAACCTTGGTAATGTAATCAACTGCTGGCATAGTATTAAAGTAATTCCTGCCATTTATTGGGAATTAAAACACAAATCCATTTTGTTTATATCAGGGGTGTCCAACAGGTCGATTGCAATCTACCAGTCAATTGTGGGGTTTCCCTGGTCGATCCTAACAATCACGGGACCCCGGTTCCCCCCCCTAATAATTCCTCCATCTTTGCTCAAGGCTTTCTGGGCTTGCAATTTTGACTGACAGTGAATATGCATCCATTTTCCTGTGTTAAGACATCTGTAAAGTTTAGTGGGAAGCAGTGGTCCCTCAAAAAGCTCAACTTCGAAGGGTAGATCACTGCCAGTTTTTTTTATAGTGGGAGTAGATCGCAGTCTCTTGGAAGTTGGATACCCCTGGTTTATATGATGCAACATCTCCAGCAGCACCATCAGATTACCTGAGGAGGAGCACTTTGAGAAGGGAGGGAAATTCTCTCTCTCTCTTTCACACACACACAGAGAGAGAGAGAGAGAGCAAGGGGAAAAACATGGCTGGCACTTGCAAATAGGAAAGCCCTAGTTTTCAATGCCTCAATTTTTAAAAATTAAAATTCTAACAATGAGGAAGAATTCTTCTGTCTGAAAAATATTCACAAGTATTCCAATAAAATTCCAATGAAATAATTTCCAATTACAGTTTGAAATTAAGGTCAGGGCATTTTACTGTGCGTCGTCCCCATCCCCCCATCAAGTAGTTCACTTTGGATTATTGGGGGAATGCAATATTTATACGGCGTATGAAATTAATGTGACATACTTCTAAGGCTTTACTTATGAAATGCAAGTAAAACACAATGAATCTAATCCAAATACAGTGGAACTTCGTGTTACGTACCATCCTCTTTGTGAACACGTTGGGTTACGAGCTTCGCTAACCTGGAAGTAGATGCTCCGCTAACTCGGAACTTTGCCCCGGGATGCGAGCGGAAGCCGTACGCCGGCAGACGCCATTAGTGAAAGCGCGCCTCATGTTACGAGTGGTTTCGGCTTAAGAGCGAACCTCCAGAACAAACTAAGTTTGTAACCGGAGGTACCACTATACATGGACTCTTGATAAGGCAGGAGTACATCCAAATAATGAATGGGATCTAATTGGTTTTGACAGCAGCCTCCCTTCTTTGCAAGTGCTTTTTGGGTCTGCCAGCAAATAAAGGAGGTGTCAATCGCTGTGCTTAAAACATGCAGCAATGGCACTATATTTAGCCTCTGATCCTTGGAGCTAAGGCAAGAGGTACCGGTATATTTGAACTGTAGCACACCAAAATGGATAGGCACACTCTTCCCCTACCACCCCAATACTAGAGGTTTCAGTTCAGAACCAACTTACCAGCATGCAATGGTGACCTCACTTCCATCACACCAACGGAAGGGCCACTGAAGGATCGAGGCTGTGGTGTCACAGGAGTTGGTAAATCCCCCATCAAAAATCCAGGCAGGAATTGAGCACCAGCACCAGGCTTGGGAGAGGTAGGGGAACCCAGTGTCATTGGCTCAGTACCTGCATTGGGAAAGGGTGTGCATAAGAATGGCTTACTAAGTCTCCACAGACTGAATGATCTAGTTATCCCCAAACACAACTTTAGAGAAACACTGTAAAAGGTGATCCAAAACAGTTAGCTAACCTACTCATTTAAATGTCTAGTCATTTAAAGAAGTCAACACATAAAGAAAAACAAGGAGCAGGCAATACCTTTAACAAAATACAAAATGGCAGTATCAATGTAGCTGCCCCATTTTATCTAACAATGCTCTGAGGGTAATTGACAGAACAGTGAACTAGCCTGAAGATCTTATTTTAACTTTTCAGAAGTTTCAAGATTACTGTGGCTAGTTTTTCTTAACGATAATTATATTGCTTTTTATTGCTTTGAGAGTTTGTTTCTAGTAAAAGCAAGCAATGCTTAATTTTCATGAAATAAACACAGGTGACTCCTCATTTACGCAGGGGTTACATTCCAAACCCCCATGCGTGCCATTGTACCTTCAGGTCAAGAGGAGACCCTCCCTGAGCCCGAAGATGTTGCCCCCTTCAACCTCTGGGGTCTCCTCACAAGCTAGAGGTGCAGCAGGGGTTTGCTGAGGCTCATCAAGCCTCTCTCTCCCCCCCCCCACTTATTGATTTCCAGAGCCGCTCATATGCACGGTTTCACGTGAATTGAACATGTGTAAATGGGGGAAATGGGGGACGCAGGTGGCACTATGGGTTAAACCACAGAGCCTAGGGCTTGCCGATCAGAAGGTCGGCGGTTTGAATCCCTGCGACAGGGTGAGCTCCCGTTGCTCGGTCCCTGCTCCTGCCAACCTAGCAGTTCAAAAGCATGTCAAACTGCAAGTAGATAAATAGGTACCGCTCTGGGGGGAAGGTAAAATGCATTTCCGTGCGCTGCTCTGGTTCGCCAGAAGCGGCTTAGTCCTGCTGGCCACATGACCCGGAAACTGCTCCCTCGGCCAATAAAGCGAGATGAGTGCCACAACCCCAGAGTCGGCCACGACTGGACCTAATAGTCAGGGGTCCCATTTACCATTTAAATGGGGGAATCCCTTCAAACAACATCACTCATGTGCTTCACAAGGAAACAGGAATTATTATTATTATTATTAAATTTGTATGCCACCCTTTAACTACAGATCTCAGGGCAGTTCACAAGATAAAAATCCACAGGGTCCAAATATTACTTCCCCTGCAGGACGCACCTGAGCCAACAGGCCTAAAGGTCAACGTAACTTCCCGACCAGGGGCCAAGGTAGTCGTCTGAACGCGCATGAAGACATCTTGGGGTTTCATGGCTCCCGGCGATGGGCTGGAGAACAGGGCGCTTATCTCCCCCCGCCACCCACTCGCCCCAAAGAAGTCAAGGAATCCCGCGTTCCGACGCCAAAGTGACGTCACAGCCACCGGTCGCCAGGAAGAGGCCCCGCCCCTCCCCACCCGAGGCAGAACTGAGCCACGCCCCCTCCCACGCCACGCCCCCGCGCCGAGGCTTCAGGGCTGCCGTTAAACGGCCACAAACTTCTCAGGCGGGGAGAGGAGCGGCAGGAGCCGGGAAGCGAACCCGCCGAGAGACACACCCTCAAGGCTCGGCCCAGAGGCTAAACTCACCCACGGAAGAGGAGGAAGGCAGAGACAGCTCCATGGCGAAAGCAGCCGCGCGACCCACTACACACACCCGACTCCTGCCCTCAGCTTGCCGCTTTCAAATGCAGCGCAAGCGCAGCGGCGTGGTCGGGAAAACGTCACTTCCCTTCCGAGAGCGAGCGAGCGCCTTCACTTCCGCCATAGAGAGTGGAGCGACAAGGTCTTTTCTACGCATTTGTTCTCTATGGTCCATCCGTGTCTCTCTGTCTCTCTGTCTCTCTGTCTCTCTCTCTCTCTCCCCCCCCCCCCAACCTTCCGAAACACACATTCTCACTGCGATGTCAATACACTTCCCATTTTAAGGCTTAGCAAGGGGGTGCTAATAGGAGGACAAGAAGGATTTTTTAACGAGGATGCGAACTGTGTGTGTTCTTCTGCCCCACAAGAGGAAGAAAAGAGAACTCAGGATGCAGCTCTGCACCCCCTCACTTGGAAGGAAGCCTTACTGAAACCAGTTTAGACATTTGCTAAATTGCCTTGCCGTGTTCTTTCAAACTCAGGTCTTTAAACATGTTCAGTTTAAGTTCTTGAATGCTTTCTGCCCTAATGATGGTGTAATTAAATTGTTGTCGCCCTCCTATTGCAAATGCAATATGAGTTGGGTTGAGGAAAGGGAGGCTGATGCTGAGAAACAGGAGCATTACTCACAAGTAAAAGTGCCTGAACTGGCGGTGACTGACCAGGGACAAGACCTTGGTTTGGGGTCCAAGTGGACGGCTCAATCAAGATTTCAGTGTGTGTGTGAAAAAGACAGATTCAATGCTAGGGGTCTTTGGTGAAGGAACTGAAAATAAAACTTCCAACATCGTGCTGTTATACAAATCAATGGTGTTACTGCGTTCGGAATGATGTGTTCCAGTGGTCTCAGCTCAAAAAAGGCAACCAAAATGATTGAGGAGATGGAGCAGTTCTTGTATGCAAAGCTGCAAAGGTTAGATAGGTTTGTTTGTAAAACAACCAGTGGAGAGACCATTCAAAAAGAGGGAAATGACACTTTTGGATTCCCATTCTTCACAGCCAGAAGGAAATAAAATGCATAGGTTTCAGACTGGCATCCAGCTCCAGACCTGAGACTTCTAGCACTTTTCCTCCCCAGCCTTTTCCCGAAAGACCTGAATGCAACTCCCACTTCGAAGCTGTTTTGAACCAGAGCATTTATGTAGAATGGAAACACACTGCAGCATTTTGTTGCAAGTCTCACTCATAATGTCTTATCGAACAGTTTGTCTCTAGAACATCCCTCATGTCTTCTTTCTAGCTTACGTAGAAGCAAAGGCCAGGTTGCCAGGGCAACCCACGAATTCACTGAACAAATCCTGTGATGTGGATGTTTAAAAATAAAGATCATTTTGTTGAATCCGGTCAAATCTGACTGCTGATTGTGTGGGGATCTGCTGTTAGTGCACAAGGGGTTAGCTAGTGTATAATAGAACATGAACAACAGAGGTTATAGGAGCCAACTCCTAGGGGCCAAGGTCCCTTCGCCCTCTCCCATAAAATATTTAACAGAGCCAGGCCCCGCCCAAAGTTGATGGGCATTGCCATTCAAATGGGGAGGGGGGAGTGTCATGTCATATCATGAGATCGACTATGTGAGCGTGTCATGTCGTGATCAGTTGCCTCCCTCCTGCCCCATATTTTATTCAAGTGGGCAGCCCTGAGAGAGGTTCTGTGGAAGGCCAAGGAAAGATGCTAAGCAGGACAAATCATGATGCGGATACATCATTCACTGGATTGTCGTCATTTTAAGATGTACTAATAGCAAACCTATGTGCTGAGTTATACCCATGCAGCTAAAGCAACAATACTGAAAAACAGATATTGGGGGTTTTTTAGAGCTATTGGACCCTGCTCTTCAGCCAAAAAGGCTCCTTGACCGGTTTACAATCCAAACAGGACAGTCCCTACCTGTAGACTTACAATATAGTTGAATCTTGGATACCGAAAGCCCTGGAACTCGGACATTTTGGCTGCCAAATGCTGCAAACCCAGAAGTGATTGTTCTGGTTTGCGAATGTTCTTTTGGAACCTGAACGTCTGATGAGGCTTCCGCGGCTTCTGATTGGCTGCAGGAGCTTTCTGCAACCAATCAGAAGCCGTGATTTGGTTTTGGAAGTCGAACAGACTTCCAGAACGGATTCTGTTCAACTTCCGAGGTACGACTGTAAAATAAAATGATGCACAAGGGAAAAGCAATAGGGAGGGAAGAGCAAAATCAAAACTCACTCATCCCTTTCTAAACAGTTGTGCCTATAATGACCAGCTGGTACAGCTTATGGGCAGGATGTGCCTGATGGGAGCTTGGCCTCCAGCAAAGCTGATGAAATAAGCCCCGATTCCTACCTCTCCCACTGAGGCCCCTGCTTTTGACTATGCAATTGCTGCTGGTCCCGCAAATCCTTATTTGCCTGCTCTGGAATCTGGTCACTGCCTGTTTTGAACCACAGGTCCATCTCTACCTTACTCTGACTGACTGCCAGACTCACCTTGGGTTCTGGAGCCCAACAATCTACTGCCTGATCCCACTGAGTTCTAACACACCCACATTCTGATAAGAATTGGCTCTTGAGATAAAACTGGTCCTGAACAGAATGCCTTACTAAGGAGGCTGAATTATTTTATAAACAGGTATTACAGGTGAAATGGGCTGGGAACAGGTCACATGAAAAATTGACTCCTATCTATGCCTACCTGAGCTATAAGAGTCTTTTTGGAGGCCCTGATCCAGGTGCTCCCAGAAAAGTGAAGTGAGGCTGGTGGCTACAAAAGAGAAGGCCTTTTTGGTAGTGGCACGTTGGCAATGGTGTAGCCTCCCAGAGGGGCTTCTCTTGGTATCTCCTCTATGGCACCAGGTGAAGGCCTGTTTACTCACCCAAGCTTTTAATTGGGTTTTAAACATAGGCTTCTTTCTTTTATTGTTTTTATTGTTTTAAATGATTTTTGCATTGTTTTGCTAATAGCCTGCCCCAAAAATAATTATTGCTGGTCAGCTATAATATTATAATACAAATACTAATGTGAAAGCTTTAATTCTGTTATCCTAAGCAAACTTTTATCAGTAGAAAAACATTACAAGTAATGTAACCTTGCTGGTGCTTTTGTTACTGTTCTATATTACTTGTAGATTTCCGTGGTTCTAATTAAACAAATACTTTTTAAAAAGGGATGAAACAACCACCAAACCAATGAGGCTTTGCAAATCCATTTTGATTCTTTATTGCTCTATCCCCTTTTTTTGAAAATTAAAAAAAAACACAGAATATTTATTTTGAAGTGCTGTGAACTTAAAATTATACACGAATAGAGTGAAGCTAACTTTATAACAACAGTTTTAGAGGTGTAATTCAGGGCATCTCATTACAACGCAGTAAAAAAAGAAAAACCAACAGCTTCTCTCAGTACAGTGCAAGCACAAAGGCTATTTTTTCCTCTTTCATAATTATATATTGTTTTAGGTTTCCATGCTTTTATTATTGCACTGATGGTATTTGTGGAGTTGCTCCATGAAGCCAGGATTTGGACAGATAGCAGGTCTTGCATTTTTCACCAAAGTAAAGGCCCTGGAAAAATTGAGTCCTTCTGAGTGCATTAGGAAGCCTATGATGATAGCTGCTGCGCGAGAGACTCCTGCATTACAGTGAACTAGTACCACACCATCCTCCAAAAGAAACAAAGAAAGAGAGAGAGAGCACATTTAGAAAACAACTATCAATAACAACTGATTTCATGCCATTTTCTCTACTGGTAAAGCATTCTAAAAGCCAATCCAATAGCAACCCAAATATATATATAATAGCATCATCAAATGTAGATCTTACAATATTACACACGTTTGCCTTCTGTTTCATATACTGATCTTGAATTTCTAGTAAGCGGCATGCACTCAAAGATCCTTCCACTGAATAGATAAGTGAGTACTATCAGTCTTGCCTGTACTGATCACTTGCTAGGAGAAGTTGGTTAAAGGGAGGATCAATTCCAGTCATCCTATCTCCCAAATAGGTGCCTGATATCTAATCAGCTTTTGCTGATTGTATAGAAACTAACAGGATAATTTCCCGTTCTGCCATCTGTGTTAAATTAAGTATCCACTTCCAAGTTTAAACTAACTACCGTTTGTCATTATGTCCAAACTGGAAACTGTGGTTAGTTTCAACTGTGATTCATTGGAACAAGTCAAGACCAGAAAGCATGGTTTCTGTATCAATAAATCATAGTTTAAACTAACCACAGTTTGCCCTTTTGCAAAGTATCCACAAAACTGCAGTTGGTTTTAACCAACTTCCTCTGATCTCTTCCTCAGATACACACCAAAGGATGAGAAGGGAGAGCCTGTCTCTGAGACCAGAGTGGACTTGTTCACAATCTAATGCTTTATTAATTTGTCCTGCTTTATTTGGTGGAGAGTTTTAATCAGAAGTGAATAAATTATGTTATTTTTCCTACGGTAACAAAAGCATCTTGTATTATGAAGCATTAGTATCGTTAGAAAAGATTTTATGGGTATTCTTGAGTATAAAGGACTAATCAAACAATTAAACCTCCGAGGTAGAACAGTGACACTAAGCTACTTTGAATGGCAAATCTAATTTAGAAGGGAAGTGGAAACCGTAACTTGAAACCTCAAGGAGGGCATGAAATGAACACACGTTTCAGGTAACTTGTAAACAATATGCTGTGTTCCTTCCTTCTAAAATAACACAAAGCTTGATGGAGCAGTATTATCTTCCTCAATTCCAGACTATGTAAATAATGAAAATCTCACGGAATCACCTGGAGTTAGATTTGAAAAGCCAAGATATTGTCAGCTTTTAGCATCAAACATGCTGATTATGGGAAATGGATCAAGCTTTGTTTTCCTTGAACAAGTGGTTATGTACAAGAAGTGCCTTTCAAAAATAATTATTCTAATACAGTGGTACCTCGGGTTAAGAACTTAATTCGTTCTGGAGGCCCATTCTTAACCTGAAACTGTTCTTAACTTGAGGTACCACTTTAGCTAATGGGGCCTTCTCACTGCCGCTGCGCCACTGCCATGCGATTTCTGTTCTCATCTTGAAGCAAAGTTCTTATCCCAAGGTACTATTTCTGGGTTAGCGGATTCTGTAACCTGAAGCGTCTGTAACCTGAAGCGTCTGTAATCTGAGGTACCAGAATTCTGAGGTATCTGAGGTTCAGAATTCTACCTTTCCTTATCAAAACGTATGTGGGGGAAATTATATTTCTGTTTGCACACCAAAACTTCCTCTCTCTCTCCTCTCTCCACCTGCCCTCTCCAAATCTGCTTCAAAGGGTTGCAGAAAAACTTAAAACAGATTATGGGGAGTTGTGGTGGTGGACAGGGAGATGAGAAAGAAGGGCATTTCTACTGCGTGGCCAGAAGTCTTTGTGCTAACGAAACTACCTCACAGGTGTTGGCATCTCTAGTAATGATTGTTATGTCCAACACAGTGTGGTCAGATTTATCAATAAATGCTATGGAGATGTCAGCAGATCCAACAACATCAGCAAAAAGGGGAAACTTCTGGATTTACATGCTGGATTTCAGTCTGGAGGAGAGCATCACTTAGCTTCAGCGACTGAAGGCTTTCTGAGCCTTCCATCCTCAAAGTTCTGTAACGGCATCATTTCATTTTGATGGACCAGCTAGTTCCATCTAGTTCCATTTGGAGTTCCATCCAGCTAATTCCATCCAGCTAGTTCCATTTGGAGAATCCAAAACATTTTGCAATATAAATTTAAAATACCCTGTTTTGTTAATCACAGTATTCATTTAGTGATTAACAAGTCCTTAAAGGGATCCGGAGCGAGCTTGTGTGAAGTACAATTTGATGTTTCTATAACAGTATTTAAGAGTGGAAGGTCAAAGAATTTTAATTTATCTTAAGAATGCGTGCAGTGTAAAATATGTACATTTGCTCACACACACCCTGCCTCCAAGCACTCATTAATGACTCACAGCAACAATTTACCTTTAATTTGACTTGCTCAATGAATTCAAAACATTCAGGGAAATAGGAGGCAATGTCAGTCTCTGGCAGGTCAAGAATAGGAATGGTCTTATATATGTAGTCATTGGGGAAGGCATTTGCAACTCCATAGGCTACGTTGAGAACGTGGGTAACCTAAAATACAAAAGAGAAATCAAGACAGAGGCAGCTTTGCAACCTCTACATTCTGGCATGGCTGAGGACCTCAGTCAACAACAGCTGAGCAATCTTTCACAAAGGCTATCTGCTATACACAAATATTAAACCAGGCCCTACAAAGCTTAATGAATGTGACCTAATGGAGCTGAAGAATAATGTAAGACTAAGAGAAGCCCACTTTAACCCGCACTTGCAGACACAGTCACCTCAATGCTAAACATATTAGTTGAAGACTATAGGGGCAATTAAAGCATCGGAACTAAATCCCAGTGAGTTCAGTACTGCCTACTTTAGAGTGTAACTATGCATAGGATTGCAGTTTAACATTTAAGTAGAACTTACTGCCATCTAAGTGTGCGTAGGATCCATTTCAGTTATCTCCCGTCTTGTATAAGGAGTCATATAGTCTTAGATTTTGCAATTCCTTCAAATGCTGAGCAGCGTAAGTTTCAAAGAAACTAAAAACAACAACACCCTACTGCCAGATATCCAACATTCACCCCCCACAAGGCCATTGAAATCAATGGGTGTAAGTCACTTAAGTCCATTTATTCCAAGGGCTCTACTCCAAGTATGACTTAGCTGACGATGCCCCTTTGAAAAGTTCGATCTCTTTAACACGAAACAGCTTTTTAATAATGGTGATTACGTTTTAAAAACCCACATAGCTTCATTACCCTGTATTTTTGCATTGTCTCCAGGTCATGGGCAGCATCTTGTGACCCTGTGAGGAGAGAACAACATTTTATTCGGTAACCTGGGCAAGGAGTAAGATACAGAGCGCAAGACCACCCAGCCTATTTCGGATGAAGCCACGGGCTTGTTTCAAATAACACTAAAAGGTGAGTGGCAGAGGCCATAACATTTTACAAGAGCTAGGAAAGATGAAACCCTTAAATGTCTTGCAAGTCTATTAAAGCAGGCAGATCAATATATAAATACAAGCTACCTAATAATACCCATATGCATCCGTTTCTTGGCTCCACCTACGTACCAAGCAACAGCCAGGGCTTCACCACACCAACTTGAAGATCCAGACTCAGGTCTTGCACATAACCACAGCCATCCCCATCGTTACCATCCGCTACTTCCACCACGTGCATCCGAGCATCCTTCCAGGTCTCTATGATTCTCTTCCCACTTAGAGTAGTCACTCTGGTGCATTGTTTCTTCAGATTAGTCCTGGAGAAAGATTTGATTTCCTGGGTGAGCGAGTGCATTACATGGGCAAAGAAGCCTTCAAGCTAGTAGTAGCAAAGGAGGAGAAAACAGGGGGTGTGTGGGGAAAGAAAGCCTCTTTGCCTACGGCTCTTTCTTTCCGTGGTGGTGCGTAGATCTTTTCCAGCCTTTCACACAGTGTGTGCCCTGAACGCAGTGGCACCCTGCCTAGGAGAGTCAGTCTGCTAGAAGCAGGCTGGCAGGCAAAGAGAAAGAAAGCTTGTGTACTCTATTCAGCTTCCTTTTTCTAAGACCTTTGTGTAAGGCGGCTTCCGATTGGCCACAGGGAAGTGCTTATGGATTGGTTCAGAGCCCTTTTGTGCCGAAGCAGAGAGAAATCTCTCCCGGCTGCCGGATGAAATAACACACAGCCAGCCGCGCACACTGAGATCTGCTCACACTTCTTCTAGTTTTCCATATCCCTTTATGGCTGGCAAACCACAGTGTACAGACACCTTTCAAAATGCAAAGTTGAAACGTGCGCTGAAATATTGGAGAGAGGGCATGTTCCTCTTTCTTATCTGTTTACTGGATTTACAAACGGCCCTTCATCGCAAGATCTCAGGGTGGTTCGCATAATATAATACAAAATAAAAACAAGTCAATAAGTAAAACAAAACAGCAAAACAATACCCCCCCCTTTCCCACAGACACATTTAAAAGGCTGTAGGATAATAAACAAGAAATGGAGGCAGTGAGAGATTTTACTTTCTTGGGCTCCATGACCACTGCAGATGGTGACAGCAGTCATGAAATTAAAAGACGCCTGCTTCTTGGGAGAACAGTGATGACAAACCTAGACAGCACCTTAAAAAGCAGAGACATCACCTTGCCAGCAAAGGTCCTTATATTGAAAGCTATGGTTTTCCCAGTACTGATGTATGGAAGTGAGAGCTAGACCATAAAGAAGGCTGATCGCCGAAGAATTGATGCTTTTGAATTATGGTGCTGGAGGAGACTCTTGAGAGTCCTGTGGACTGCAAGAAGATCAAACCTCTCCATTCTGAAGGAAATCAGCCCTGAGTGCTCACTGGAAGGACAGATTCTGAAGCTGAGGCTCCAATACTTTGGCCACCTCATGAGAAGAGAAGACTCCCTGGAAAAGACCCTGGTGTTGGGAAAGATGGAGGGCACAAGGAGAAGAGGACGACAGAGGACGAGATGGTTGGACAGTGTTCTCGAAGCTACCAGCATGAATTTGACCAAACTGCGGGAGGCAGTGGAAGACAGGAGTGCCTGGCGTGCTCTGGTCCATGGGGTCACAAAGAGTCGGAGACGACTAAACAACAACAGGATAATAATCAGTCAAAGGCCTGGTTGAAGAGGAACGCTTTTGCCTGGCGCCTAAAAGTATATAATGAAGGCAGCAGGCAATCCTCCCTGGGGAGAGCATTCCACAAACTGGGAGCCACTACAGAAAATACCCCGTTCTTGTGTTGTCACCCTTTTGATCTCACGCAGAGGAGGCACACAAAGAAGGGCCTCAGAACGCAGAGTCTGGGACGGTTTATATGGGAAGAAGCAGTCCTTGAGGTATTGCAGCCCTGACACATAAGGGAAAGAGAAAGGGGAGGGGAGCATTGTGGATGGAATTCCCACTGAACAAAATGTTTACTGAATGTTTAGAAAGGTTAGGTGGTGGTCGTGGCTACTCTGAGGAGCCTGATGCTACTGGGGAATAAGAGTTGGGTTGTAGCGTAGCAGCGCTGAAGAGAAGAAGAAGAAGAAGAAGAAGAAGAAGAAGAAGAAGAAGAGGAAGAAGACCATCTTGAGCCCAGAGGAAAAGTGTGTGCAGTGGTGGCTGGTGCCCATTGGGACTGATAGAGCAGAAGGCGGGGAGCTGAACAGTAGGTGGAGCCAGAGAAAACTGATACTAGTTTTGTCCCCATCCTCCTCCCTCCTGAGTTCTACAAGGGCAACATTGAGACTAAGGAGGAGAAAGCTGGCAGGCAGTGACAGATGAACTGGTTGCAAGCAGGAAGGTAGGCAAATGGCTGATGGAGGGCAGGATGATGTTGGTGGGCCAATGTCCCATTCATCCTAATGGACCAGCCTCCATTTATTTGTATTTATAGTTCTACCAGTGGATTCCAGTGATTGATGCCCTTGGGAAGTGCTTATGAGTTATTGAACACCAGTCGCTTTAATTTGTGACAACTTTAATTTGAGACAACCTTAATTAGTGACAAAAAATTATTTTTATATTGTTGTAATCTTCCCCCTCCAATTCCCCGGTGTGCTCTGAGCTATAATAATAATAATAATAATAATAATAATAATAATAATAAATCATCCCACACATATGCCTGTATGGCTTCTGATCGAATGAGATTTTGCTGCTTAAGTGGACTAAATTCTTACTCATCGGCTGATCTTTCTTTTGCACTTACAGCCCATCTTTCACCCAATGGTCTTAGGGTGGGTTACAAAAACATCAAAATTAAAACAAGTGCAAATTGAGGGAGCAAGGGGGTGGGGGTGTCCCAAACAAGGAGACTAGTGCCTCTATGTTTTCTCCTCCATCGCTAATAGGAGCTCCGGAGGGTTGAGGAAATTTCCTTTGGGGCAGTGGCATAGCGTGGGTTGTCAGCACCCGGGGCAAGGCAAGTAATTTGCGCCCCCTAATCCGTGGATTTGCGCCCCCTAACCCGTGGATTTGCGCCCCCTAACCCATGGATTTGCCCTAACCCCAGATGTTGCACCCGGTGCGGCCGGCCCCCCCTGCACCCCCCACGCTACGCCACTGCTTTGGGGAATCACTGTGGGGGGGGCCCAATCCAAATCATGTCCCTCCATGATTGCTTTTAGGAGATCTGCAGTCAGATTGTTTACATTTTTATTTTAAAGTAATTTCCATTGACCTCAGTGTGCTTACTCCAAAGTAAGTGGTGCATAACATTGCAGTCTCTGTTGTGAATCTCTCATGTAACTTTTGTTTGGCCCTGAGGAAGTTTTATTCCTTGAAAAAAAGAAACCTTTGCATGCTATTTAAGCATACTACTCAGAGATCCATTACTAAAGAATTAAAACATAACTGAAAAATGAAAAATCAGGGCAAATGTTTCTCCTGTGAAGCATAATGTAAACTGATTTGGAAAAGCCCTTAAGCATATACTTGACTTCAAACACATTAGCAGTTTGCTTTGACTATAGCATAAGAGACTACTCACATTATTAATTTTTGGTGCTTTATTACATCAAGTTTTAGCAATGATGCCTTGGTGGGAGTATATCAAGTCCTATGTGAGAACTATCTATGTATGTAAGAGAAGAAATCTGTTCTGTGTTAGATTCCCCTCCCCATGGTATTTTTCAGGATCCTATATTTGCTTAATTAAAAAACAAATTATTATAAATACCATCTGTTGTTATCACCTGCAGCCATTTTTCATTAACCAACAAACATTTATTCATTTTTAATTTTATGTGAAAAGCAAATGAAAAATAAATAAATAAAAAGCTCACAGGTGTAGATTTTCCTCAAAGTGTTAAATCTTGACATAAGTGCTGTTTCCACTGTAATACTAATAATAACCACAACGTAACCGTAATTATAACAACCCTAACACATACCTGGCAACATCAAAGAAAATACCGTTCTATATTTGCATACATTTATACATGACTACAACATTATAATATAATGATAGGGGTTTTCTATGAAATGATATATGGTAGAGTTATGGAAACCAGCAAACCATTGCATAAATCAGAAGATTTAAGACCAGAAAAATTTAAAGAAATGTTGGAATGAAATCCTATGATTATGAGACCTTCTCTTCTGACTTTAGGAGAGTTATTATAAAAGTGTGTTCCAGATTTTGCATGTGACTGGTAGCTGACTGCAATAATTTATTAAAAACCAGCCGTCAAGATGCATACAGCTCTAGCCTTCATTTATATTTATGACTATGGCTTTAGATTTAGGTTTTCAAATCTAGTTAGCATGCGACGTATGTGTTCTTATTATCTTACTGTAGGGGACAAGAGGAGATAACTTACAAAAAATTAAAATTATAAGCTGTAGTATGCAACAGCACTGCAGGGGCTGGCTTTCATTATCCCCCAAGACACTCAAGCTTATTTAACTAGGGACATGTGTTTTATTTGTTTATCCATTTCTCAGTCACCTTTCCAACATAACTTATGCAGATTGCTTTTGTGCATTTCCTGCCTTTGTAGGCTGAATTCAATACCAAAACTGCCTTATTTTCTGTATTAGAAGCACTTGTAGGCGACATATTCCAAAGCTAGGGAGCTATGCATCAGCTGATGCAGCAAAAGCGCCCCCTATGCTGCTGCAACACCTGATATGTTGCATAATTCATGGGGTATGCCAATGGACTCCTCCATGGCCACAATGCTCGTGCCAGTGAAAATATGCCAAAATGGCTAAAATCGGATAGTTTCCTGAGTGGGATGGGGACAGCACAGGGGGACACATACCATATTCCATATTCGGGCTACAACCTGAGTTGTTCCTGTCAGTGGTGCAACTTAACACAGACTAGCATCATTGTATTTAAGAGTTGGAGGGGACCCCAGGGGTCATCTAGTCTAACTCCCTGCAATGCAGGAATCTCAGCTAAAGCATCCATGACAGATGTGCATACAACCTCTGCTTAAAATCCTCCAAGGAAGGAGAGTCCACCATCTCTCGTGGGAGTCTGTTCCACTGCTGAACAGCTCTTACTGTCAGAAAGCTTTTTTCTGAATGTTTAGTCGGAATCTCCTTTCTTGTAACTTGGAGCCACTGCCTCGAGTCCTACCCTCAAGAGCAGGTGTGCCCCATCTTATACTGGTGCAGCTAGTTATTCCTGCATAAGTGTAGAACCTGACATTTGCCCCTATTTAAATTCATTTTGTTCGTTTAGGCCAGGCATGTCCAAAGTCCGTTTCGTGAGTCTAATCCGGCTGGTTCAATCCAGCCCCTGTGGCAGTTTAATTCCTGGGATAAAATCCCCCCAAAAGTTCAACAACTTCAATTCTCAAAAAAAGCTCAACAACTTTGGTTGGCCCTCACGCATGTTCATTTCATGAAATCTGGCCCTCTTTGAAAAACGTTTGGGCCCCCCTGGTTTAGGCCCTGCTCTCCAATCCGTTAAGGTCACATTGAATCCCAATTCTGTCTTCTGCGGCATAGGCTACCCCTCCCAGTTTGGTGTCACCTGAAAATTTGATAAATTTGCCTAACAAAGAAACTGACTCAACCAGTTCAGCAGGTTCCCTCTATTACAAACTCCAATCTTGCAGATACCAAATTACACGTTTGGTTAGATCCATGAGCATCATCCAAACTAACCCCCACCCCCATCCTAAACAATAATGTTATAAGTATAAGAAAGGTGTGCTGGAGAGGATGAGGACAAAGGCCAGTCCTCCATGAGCTTCTGGGCAAGGCCCCAGCTCCATACAGGAGACCTGAGCAGTGTGTGGACCCAAACTCGTTATCTAACCATCTGCACCCATGCTATCCTACCCATATCTTAAGATCTGCTCTCCTGTTCTGCCCATCCCCATGACTGGTAAATTGGGCGCTCATATATTAAACCCTGCTAGTGTGTTTATGGAGGTCATAATTGCAATGTTCAAGTTTGCAGTAAAATCGCCCCCTGCTATCATGGGCACGGCCATGAAATTCAGACAGTTGTTTGAAAGCAGGTGTGTGGGTTATGATTGACAGTAAGCAGGTGGAAATGAATGTCAAGAGTGTCTGTCGAGGGATGACAATTGAGAGTGGAGAGCATGGCTGCGACCAGCAGAAAGACTGAGGGGGAAATGAGATGAGGGAGATACTGAAGTAGCTTTAAAAAAAGTTAGGGTGGCTATTATGAAACTTAAAATGGTTCTTTTAGGAAACGAAATAACTGAGAGAAATTTAATTTGACAGATTCGCCCATCCCTGCTCAGAAGTTTGATGACCATAACGTACACAAGTGAGGCCCTCTGACTTTAATGGGATTTACTCTCAAGAAATATGCATGCACAGGATCACAACTTCAAAGTGTTAGGAAGAGGGTCTCTGGGAGTAGAACGCAATCTGCAAGTTCTATCGTATGAAAACAGGGCAAGTAATAAGGACACTTTAAAACTTCCAAACCCAGACCAGTTAATGCTATATGACTGGAATGCTATCTTTTACCGGCTTAAATTTACGACACAGCCAGATTATGTGCAAATGAAAAGTATGCAACAACTTCTCAAAGATACACAACCTGTCCCAAACCTAAGATCTCATGTGGAAGTCCTCCTCTGGCTGCTCTGGCTTACGAAAGCGAGATGGGTAATGACTGGGATGAGAGCCTTTTCAGTGGTGGACCCAGTTATGGAATACCCTACCCAGGCAGGTTCAGAAAGGGCCAACTCTTTTATCATTTAAATGGCAAATTAAGACTTTTTATTTCTCCAAGGTTTCTCATAGATGATCTATGGCAGCTGTTTTTGTTGTTGTTTGATTTTATCATGATCACAGACTGCTTTTCCTTGCCGCGGCTTCAATTGTTTTGTTTTTTAAATGAAGGGTTTCTTGCAAACGGCTTTGATGCTTGGATGGTGTAGCCCATGTAAGATTTTAAATACTACTTGCTTCCTCAGTGACACTGGTTTGAATTTTGTTCTGCCTTTTGTGTTTTGATTTCACCACTCCTATGGAAGTTATTTTGATACTGCCTGGTCTTGTATTTCCACTCTTTCTATGTAAATTGCTAGACTCATCTACACAGTTTCATTGCCCAGCTACACCCAGAGGAGAAGAACAGAAGCAAGCAGGAGCAACATTCCTGGCACCTTCTCAGATTTTTCTTAAGTCAATTTCCTGATCCTCAGCCATATCCCCCCAAGCAAAAGGTGGTACTTAAACAGATAGCATTTGCTTTTTCAGAAATTTTAATTATTTTTATTTGTTCTTCCAGTAGCCTTTCATGCAATCTTAGATTACTCCACCCGCACCCTCCGCTACTCCCCCCCCCATTCTGAGCACGTACACAGGTATTAAAAAAAAACCACCCAGGGATTACTGGAAGTGCGGATCTTCTCACTACCGCTTTATTCCACTTTTAAACTTTTATCCAGTTCCATATTTTCTTATAATGCAGGTAGGGATGCCAGTGGCACTGTGGTCTAAACCACTGAGCCCCTTGGGCTTGCCAATCGGAAGGTTGGCGGTTTGAATCCCCGAGACGGAGTGAGCTCCCATTGCTCTGTCCCAGCTCCTGCCAACTTAGCAGTTCGAAAGCAGACCAGTGCAAGTAGATAAATAGGTACCGCTGTGGCGGGAAAGTAAACTGTGTTTCCGTACGCTCTGGCTTTCGTCACAGTGTCCCGCTGCACCAGAAGCAGTTTAGTCATGCTGGCCACATGACCCAGAAAGCTGTCTGTGGACAAACACCGGCTCCCTTGACATGAAAGCGAGATGAGTGCCACAACTCCATAGTCGCCTTTGACCGGACTTAACCATCCAGGGGTCCTTTACCTTTACCTTTTTATAATGCTGGTTCTGTTTTCTTTCTCTGTGGCATTCCAAGGGTAACTAGGAATGCAACCAAACTTACAGCTACAGAATCTCCATCATCCTACAACTTTTGCCAATTTATTACAAGTCTTCAAGCAACTGCAGAAGCAGAACGACCAGTCCAGATACCAACCATATTAAAGAATCTCCAAAGTGATCTGACTTGAAAACATAGATGCTTCAGATTCCCAAGCTAGGCAGGATGATGGATATTTCTATAGCCAAAGTAATTTACTGAATGGCCTATCATAGTTCAGTTGGTTAGAGTGTGGTGCTGATAATGCTAAGGTTGTAGGTTCAAACTCTACAATTCTGTGATTCTGTGAACAGAACGCATATCCTCTAAGCGTCCCTATTTTCCAGGCACAGTTCCAGATTTACAGAAGCTGTCCCAGTTTCTGATTTGATCCCAGAATGCCCACCGTTTCCTTAGGACGTCCCTATTTTCATCGGAGAAATGTTGGAGGGTAGGGAGTTACTATTGGACCCCTGAGCCATCGGAAGGCAGCCCTTTATAGGGAAGTTTTAAAATATTTTTTTTTCTGTTTATACCAGCCACTCTGGGCGGCTTCTGACATATATAAAAACATAACAAAGCATTAAACATTCATGATTCAATGATGTTGTATAGGGTTTATACTGTGTGTGTGTGTGTGCATACACTTTTTTTGTTTTTACCATTTATTTATTTTTTACTATTTTTTGTTTTCACTTTTTTTGGTTTTTATATATTTGTTTTATATATCAGCCACTCTGGGCAGCATCTAACATACATAAAAACACATTAAAACGTTCATGATTTAGTGACACTGTATTGGGTTTTTACTAGTGTGTGTGTTCATACACACACACACACACACATATAATGTGTATGTATATATATATAATTTTTACCATTTTTTGTTTTTACCATTTTTTTACAACTGTTTCTATACAGTATATTTGATTTAATGTTGTTGTATTGGGTTTTTATATTTTTAATTTATAAAATTTAAAATATAAAAACCCAATACGTCATTAAATCAAATATACTGTATGTATATATATATATATATATATGCCAGAAGTCGCCCAGAGTGTCTAGAGCATGGGTAGGCAAACTAAAGCTCGGGGGCCAGATGCGGCCCAATCGCCTTCTCAATCCGGCCAGCAGGCGGTCCGGGAATCAGTGTGTTTTCCCATGAGTAGAATGTCTCATTTTATTTAAAATGCATCTCTGGGTTATTTGTGGGGCATAGGAATTTGTTCACACCCCCCCCCAAATAGTCCGGCCCCCCACAAGGTCTGAGGGACAGTGGACCAGCCCCCTGCTGAAAAAGTTTGCTGACCCCTGGTCTAGAGTCTAGAAGACCAACCTGGTCAGATAGGTGGGGTATAGAAAAAACCATAACAAGAACGATGATGATGGAATAGGACATCCCTATTTTCACCAGAGAAATGTCGGGAGGGCGTGCAACATGCCGGATTCCCCAAAAACCGAAAGGAACACGAGGGAGATCTTCCCCTGCTGCGCGCGTCCCTCCGCACCTGGGCCCCGGCTGCCTTCCACAGCCCCCGCCACTTCCCCGTTTCCCACGTGACAGCGAGAGCGCCTCACCTTGGAGGGGCAGCAGAGAGGCGCCCGGTCACGTGGGGCGCCGGAGCCCAGCCTCTCTGTGGGCAGCGGCCGGGTGGAGGAGGAGAGGGAGGGGGCGAGAGAGAGAGAGAGAGAGAGAGAGAGAGAGAGAGAGAGCGCCTCCGCTGCTGCCTCCGCCGCCACGCCTAGCGAAGCCCGAGATTGGCGGTGGCTGAGAGGAGGGCGACGACGAAGGTGGCGGCGGCGACGGCTGGCCAAGCCGGGCCGCGGCTGCTGCGGCGGCGCTGTGAGCGCGGCTGAGGGGGCCGGGCGGGCGGGGGAGGCGCGTCGGCTTGGCGGAGGCGAGTGCGCAAGCGAGGAGCAGCCGTCTTCCCCTCAGCCGCCGCCGCCGCCGCCGCCTTCAGCGCGAGCGACGCGGCCCAGCGTCCGCTCGCTCTTCCTCGGCTGCCGCCGTAGCCGCGCGCGCAGAAAGAGCCTAACCGCCCTCGCGTCAGGATGTCGCGCTCGGTGCTGCAGCCCAGCCAGCAGAAGCTGGCCGAGAAGCTGACCATCCTCAACGACCGCGGCGTCGGCATGCTCACCCGCCTCTACAACATCAAGAAGGTGCGCGGGCCCGGCTGCGGGGCTGGGGAGGAAATGGCCGGGGGATGCGGGGCGGCTGAGGGGAGGCCTAAACTGCCTCTCTCGCGCCTTTCCCCGAGAGCGAGGGGAAGGAAAAAAGGAGGCCGCCGCCGCCGTCGTAGTAGTGGCATCTTAGTCAGCGAGGCCTTCTGGGTGTGGGGACTTGTTCGGCTCCGGGGCGGAGGCGCTTTCCTTTGCGCCAAGGCCCTGTGGGGAGGAAGGAGGGGTGGAAAATGTGGGATCGGGCCGCCGGATGCACCATCTGGTTTGATCCATCTGGTCTTCCTCTCTCCCTTCCCCACATACCCCATGGAAAAGGAGGATGTATCGGGAAGGGGGAGGTGGTTTTTTTGGGGGGAAGGACCTCCTCTGCCCTCCCCCCCCCAAAAAAAATCTCGGCCAGGTCAATTTTTTTCAGTACCAACCTCTCTCTCTCCCCCCCCCGCGCGCCTTTTCAGAAAATGGGTTCAGAGGAGGGTCGCCGCCACAATTCCCTGTCGAGTACTGTATGTGATTTAAAATGACTTGGGCGCACAAATCGAGGGAAGGTAGTAGATGGAGCCTGCACTGTGTGTGTGAGTCATGCAACGGGGGGGGGGGCAGGATTAACCTCTTCTTATACTGGAGGTCCAAATAATGACAAAGCGGGTAGGGTGGGGGAAATACGATTTGGACCCTTTCTCATTGGCAGCGAAACTGGATTTGGAACATTCAGGTGGTTCCAGTGAACCTTAGTGCGGAAGGTTTAAATAGCAGGTGCTTGCTTTGGTTGGTTGGATTAGCCAAAAAGAAAAGGTACATTTTGGAAAGTTAAGATATTGCTGACAGGCTATGCTTCTGGTAGTTTTGGCACGCTCTGTAAGCAACCCACAGTATTGATGTCCTGCACAAAATCAATGCACTGTTCTCCCCCTGCCCCTCACAGAGTGCTTTAACAATCGTGCAGTGTTGTGAGAGTTGTCAGTTGCAAAATATTAAGACAGAATGTTCAAAAATAACAATTGGTTGTTTTTCTGGTCATGATTTCATCTGCTGCAACTGTACAGTACAATGAAAATTATAAAATATTTCTAAAATACTCATTTTTCTTAAGTGAGGTTAAAAATTCCACCCCTGATATATTAAGCAGGTCAAAGTTAGGCAGATTATTGAAAATTAAGCCCTATTGAGTTTAATATGAATGTTCCTAGGGTCACTACAAGGTTTGATTTAAAAAAAGAGAGAATTCACTGTCAATTTTCTTGACACTGCATAGTGTTATTTTTATATATTATGTATTGCCAGGGTCTTTAAATTTTCAAGCTGCATAAATCTGATTGATTTAAAGACTTCAACTCTACAGAAAGAGGGGTAGACAGAGATGGTGTTCTTTTTTCATGGGCAGCAAAAAACTTTTTGCGTATTACATACTGCCTGTTGACTGCTGGAATTGTTGCAAGCAATTGGGATTGGTGAACTTTATATTCTGCAAGTTACATATATTCTGAAGTACATAGGATTACTTAACACAGGTTATAGAATCCTAGAAACATATATTTGCAAAGTTGGAAGGCATCCCTGAGGGCCATCTAGTCCAACCCCCTGCAATGCAGAAATTTCAGCTAAAGCATCCATGACAGATGGTCATCCAACTCTGCTTAAAAACCTTCAAGGAAGGGGACTGCACCACCTTCCGAAAGAGTCCATTCCAATCAGCAAACAGCTCTTACCAACAGAAAGTTCTTCTTGATGTTTAGTCAGAATGTACTTTCTTGTAATTTGAAGCTTTTGGTTTAGGTCCTACCCTCTGGAGCAGGAGGAAAAAAACTTGCTCCATCTTCAAAGTGACAGCCTTTAGATATTTGAAGATGACTATTGTAATGGCTATCGGATTACCATATTTTTCGCACCATAGGACGCACCGGATAATAGGACTCACCTTGTTTTAGAGGGGGGAGAACAAGAAAAAAAAATCTCCCCCTCTCTGCCCAGTGCCCCTTCAGCGAAGCGGCAGAAGGCGCTGCGCAGAGAGGGGAAGAATTTTCCCCCTCTTGTTTTCCCCCTCTAAAACAAGGTGCCATTTAAGGTGCGTTCAGTCGCCTTCAGGCGGCTACCTTGGAAGCCTGGGGAGCGAGAGGGGTCGGTGCGCACCGACCCCTCTCGCTCTCCAGGCTTCAGGTTCCTTTCAACCTGCTCTCAACCTGGTGGGTGGAAGCCCACCGCCAGCCCCAAAGAGCAGGTCGAGGAGCAGCGGAAAGGCACGCAGCGGAGAGGCTGCTGCCATAGTCACACGTCACCTCTCCAGCTGGGAGAGGGTCACGGGGCTATGGCTTCTTTAGCCCCGCATGCGCTCTCCTAGCTGGAGAGGTGGCGCGCGGCTAAAGAGGCTCTTGCCATAGCCACGCGTCACCTCTCCAGCCAGGAGAGGGTCGCGGGGCTATGGCGTCTTCGCTCCATAGGACGCACACACATTTCCCCTTCATTTTTGAAGGGGAAAAAGTGCGTCCTATAGAGCGAAAAATACGGTAATTGATCAGAGGGACTCTAGTTTTTAAAAAGAAGACAGGATGTACAAGACTGAAGTCAGTTCATTCCGGATTTTTAAAAAGTTATATGGCGTTTAGTGTGCTTTTAACAAAAGTTAAAGGTGCCTTAATGAAAAAGTTTCTGCTAATGATACTTGGTTAGCATGGAAATGTTGCTCTGTAGGCTTGTAAATAATAGCAACATGACAGGTCATCTGGCAAGTGAGAATGCAGGAGACTAAGCATGTAAACACTGCAAAATATTCTCTCACTTTTTGCCTTCAACATACTCCATATCAAAGTCTCATTAAGCACAGTGGTGCTTACTTCTGAGTAGAGATTTATTGGATTGGATTTAGTAACTCTTGTAAGCTTATTTGTAAGGGAGTATCAGAGGGAGTGAACTTTTTTTTTTTAAAAAAGCCTAATATCAAAGCAGCTTGTATAGTATGTACTCAAAGCTCATATGTTTTTGTTCTAAATCATGTGTGTGTTGTTGAAATTTTGTACTATCTTATCTTTCTTCCTGTAGTGTAGACTCAAAGCCTGAATATTTTCTTTTTTTGAAAAATGAAAAAGGATACATGACTTAAAGGTGTCAACCCTGGTAGCATAGCATGACTTTGAATGTCTCTCCTTTTCAACTTCCAGCTATAGTTAGTTAATAACTTAATTATAACATTCACCAGAATTACAGGTCCCTCATCTCACCCCACTGTCACAAAGTGTTGAGTAGAAAATAAAGCCCATCATAAACAGCTGGGCTTGAAACAGTTATTTTTATAGCAGATCAGAAATTCGTTTTGTACTTAATGTGGATTGCATTTTTGTATCTGAATTTTTATGAAATTGCTGTGGTAATGAAGGGTCAGTGTTTAAAGCAGTGGCTTTTCAGGTGTCTTGCTAATGTGGTCTAGTAGTAGATGGAGCAAAAAGAATGGCATTCATGGGATTCTTAATAGTGCAGTCTTGTTATTTCTCATGCTGTTGCAAAGCCCTTTTTTAGTTTTTCTTTATTTGCTATATAGATATAGATATAGATATAGATATAGATATACAGTGATGCTTACACAGCTGATTGTTTTGTTTACAACCCCCCCCCAAGCACTGAATGTCTATTTAATTATATTTAGCTTAAAAGTCATTTCAGATTTTAAGCAAAAGTGTCATCCCATAAATCTACATGTGTTCTTGGAGGCCTAGAACCATGTTGCATATGTAATATAACTATGCCAGGTTGATGGAAAAGTAGTGATTTTCTTGTCTGTTCAACTCTCTTGGGCATGGGTTGTCACTCAGTTTGTCCATTAATATTACATTCTAGAGTAGTGAGATCCAGATCTCAAACAAGCTTGCACTAGAGTCTTCCACTACCTTGCAAAAGCCCTCTAAAAGCAAGGAGAGAACTTTTCTAAGTATCCTTTCTGCTTGCCACGCAGCTAGTTTACTGCAGGAGGGAAGGACGTATCTCCACTACCACTGAGTATTTTTGTTTTGTAGGGGTTTTTTTAACAAGAAAGGTTTACTACGCAATATGTGGTATTGCGGTTAGATAAATTGGTTAAGATTTTTTTCTTCATTTAGAAAAGAGGAAGTAATTGCTGCTGAGAGTTGGCCTGTTCTGGCCAAAGTTAAGTTTTGAAACCCCATTGATTTTCAGTTTTTCTGCTCCCTATTGTATAATTTAAAAAACCTGACTGGATTGTTGTTTTTTAATTCACACCTAATTTATATGTGTATATTATTACCTCTCCTGACTTCAAATGAAACTGTTCCCCACCCAGCCCATTCAATTCCTGCCTCAAGTTGTTAATTTTATTCTAACTAGAGCAGTAGGGTTTGGGAATGTGCTAGCTGCAATAGCTCAGGCTCACAGTCTTTTTGTTTAATGTAATCTCTTTAGCCAAGAAGAGTTAATTTATCTGTATTTTCGGGGTAATATAAAGTACAGTGTTGATGAAATAAAACCACCTATTTTATGTTAACACTTTTCACTTAAAAAACAGCAGCAGCAAGAATACTCATGAAAACCCTCTAGTGCACTGACTTGTGATAGCTTGTAAATCAACCTTTTTGAGAAGAGGGAGATGCTATGGCTGTCTCTGGATTATCATCCAGGGCTTTATAAACCATGGTTATTCAAGCTGTGGCTGTGCACTTCTCCCTTGCTTCTCCTTTTCCACTGTTGCACACCAGCCAAGTTCATTATTTCTTCTGAAACAGAACTCTTGGCTAATGTCAGTTAACAAGCTAGGTGAATGAAACAGGGTCACATACTGGTTTATTAACAGATATGAACAGAGCAATCCTAACAGGCAGCTATGTCATCGAACAGATAAGATAGCATAATTAAACTGCATTCTAACTGTTTTTTACCAGAATGGCAGGAATTCTTTTTTGGGGAAGAGCAGTGTAAACCAGAGGTCAGTGAACTTTTCGGTCCACTGTCCCTCAGACCTTGGGGGGGCAGACTATATTTTAGGGGGGAAATGAACGAATTCCTATGCCCCACAAATAACCCAGAGATGCATTTTAAATAAAAGGACATATTTTACTCATGTAAAAACAGGCTGATTCCCAGAACGTCCGCGGGCCAGATTGAGAAGGCGATTGGGCTGGATCCAGCCCCCAGGCCTTAGTTTGCCTACCTCTGTGTAAACCCTTATTTTCTTCCTGTCCATTGGCTTGTAGAGGGTAAATTTAGTTGCACCACCAAAAATGCAGGTGTAAGTTTAACCAAGCTTTGCGAGCAGGACCAGTGAATGAAGGGAGTTAATAACATGCAGTATGACTTTGTTTTATATTTCTCCCTCCCTCTGCTACGAACATTCCCACTCTTGACAATGTCTTTCCCCCCTCGCCACACTGGCACAACTTATGCCAGCAGAGCTTTGCCTCGGATACACCCAGCTGAGTTATTTTGGTGTTTTAAAGCTAGCTCAACCAGGGCATGGGGAAATATGCAGTATTCTAACTTCCCCAGTCATATCAAGGTGTTAGGTTTGCATCTGGCTCAGACAAAATGAGAAACTGGCTTTTTTCAGCCTGCTGAAAAGGGTTCTTCACCACTGCTCTAAGCAGTGATTTGGGGTGATTTTTTTCTCAACACTTTTTTCCCCTTTGGAGAATTTTCCATTTCATAATTTCATTACTAGCAAAGAATAGGTACCAATTGCAAATATTAAACAAGCATGGCAGTTCTAAAAAAGACAAGTAGAATGAATGTTAAATTAGGGAGTTAGAAAGTTTTCTGATGCAAACTGAAAATTTTTGCAGTGCAGATTACGCTTATTTGTATAAGAAACTTTTCAGGAAAATCCACATCGCTGGCTAATGGAAGAGCTAATTGTTAGTATAGAAGAAGGAAATATATTTACTTGGAAATACCAAGACATTCATAGTTTACTAGTGAATGCATTTTTTCTTCATAGCACAATGCACAAATTATTTTTCAAAGTAATATTCTGATTTTCCAGATGAAGTCTTTCTCCATGCCTATTTTCTCATGGGAATAAATTGTTTCTAAGCCACAGCTCTTGTTGTTCTTCATTGGATATACTGTGGCAGTTGTAATCATCTTCTCAAACTTGGGCCTTTAAAAAAAAATAGTAGCCTTTGTCATCAACCTCAGCCTACCAGGATCTGCTTTAGGTGTAGCTAGAGGAATGAATGTGTTAGTCTTCTGTTTTTTGATTTTTAAGAAAAAAGCTGCAGTATCCATGTTACTAACCTCAAATTTATTTTGAAATTCCCCTGAATTTAATTAGTTGTTGGCTACATGATGTGTGGGCTTTGTAGCGAGTTGAAAATACCAATGGAGATGTAAAGTCAGGTGTTTGCTTATCTGGATTGTCGACATAGTTCAAAGGCAACTAGTTTAAGAGCAAATGTTGCTCTTTTATATAAACTAAGGATTGTAATGAATCATTGTATACTCTAAGGTTACCAGATGTCCCTATTTCCTGGGGACAGTCCCTGGATTTACAAATCAGTCCCTTGACAAATCCACTGAATTCAACTGAAGTTGAAAAGTGTCCCCGGATTCATTGAAAAAAAATCTGGTAACCCTAGTATACTCCTCTTTCAAAGTTTTCATGCTGCAGCCCCCCCTACAATTACTAGCCCCCTCATACACTTTTTTTTACCAGTGTGCCTGAATGTATTGTAGATAAGGGCCCAACTCTGTTCTTAGTTACAAAAGCTTCTCTGGTTACTGTTGAGATCTGTCGACTGACTGACCTCTTTTTATGACAGTTGGAATTGTTGGTATTGGGAAGTTGCTGACTAAAGAATTCTTCTGCGTTTACAACAAAACTAGTGTGTGCTATAATATGGCCTTGCTGCTGTTGTACCCAAACACTTCAATCTACCTCCTACTTGGCTACAATTCTAATTCATCACAGGCAGCTACTTGAATATCTGACAACTGAAGCCATTAGTTCAGGGGTGGCCCTCTACATGTTGTTGGATTTGAACTCCCATCTGTCTTAGCCAGCTTGACCAATATTAGAAATTAGAGAAGCCAAGCAAATGGTGCTCCATCTCACTTTTGAGGGACACTGTAGACCAGGCATAGGCAAACTCGGCCCTCCAGATGTTTTAGGACTACAACTCCCATCATCCCTAGCTAACAGGACCAGTGGTCAGGGACGATGGGAATTGTAGTCTCAAAACATCTGGAGGGCCGAGTTTGCCTATGCCTGCTATAGACTAAACATTAGCCAAACTGAAATATTAAACTACATATAAAATCATAGTTTTTGATTTTATTTTATGGTTCTCTGTATGGCATACCAGTGCACATGACATTGTTGTAATTTCAGGTTTTAAAAAAATATGTAAATATATTACTTGGTTGGTTTAAGAATGGTAGCCAGTGTGTTTTTTCTGTACTGTATAGGAAACAGGCATGTTAACTAACTCATTTGAAAACCATCCTATGTAAATGTCAGACATATTTTTGAAGATCATAGCTGTACAGTATTTCGTATAAAGGTAGCATTAGGATTCCACTATAATGACTGTTTGTTTTTTCATTCTTGGCTACCGTTTCTATTTCAGGTATGTAATATTTCACTGATAGTTGCTCTCCTAAAAATTGCATGTGCTGTTTGCTCTAAACTTTGTTTCTTTCCAACCTATCCCTCTTGCTCAGAACAAATATATTGGAAGCTGATGTGATACAACATTTTGTGCACTGGAAATTGTTGTACACACATTTTGAGCACCAAATATGTAATAGAAATAGTGCCTTTTAGAATGCTGCCTGTAAGTAGAAATATTTAATTATGCCAGCACTTGACTTTAACTTTGTTGAATAGAAGTACCGTATTTACTCGAGTCTAATACGCCATTGAATCTAATGCACACCTCAATTTTCAGAACCTTGAAACCAAAAAAAGTATTTTCTGGTGAATGTAAATGTGCCATTGAATCTAATGCACATCTTAATTTTTGCAACATAATTTGGCCAAAAAAGGTGAGCATTTGAATTGGGTAATTATGGTAGTTTGCTTTTCTGGACATGATGCTTGTGGGAATCCAAGAAATTTTTTGTTTATGTGTAATCTTCTCTCTTTTCATTGCAATGCTTCCCCAGCAAGGACAAGTATGGAAGGTTTGCAAAGCTTTTTCACCTTCCCTCTGCCCGCTTTCAGATCAGTCTCATACTTCATGACTTCTGTTTCAATAATTCACAACACAACTGTAGAAAAGTTAATAAGTGGCCATCTTGGCATTTCACTATGTTGTGTAAAAATGCATAGCATGTTATAATTTGCATGAGCCACAAATTCTCTATTAAATTAGAATTTTGTATCTAGGAAGGGATTTTGGAACAGAAACGGGATTGCTGCACAGCGTTCTTCCTGAGTATGTAACAGTGGTGTGTTAATTACACAGTTCAACTGTTCACCATTTTCTGTCCCAGCTTGTCTTAACTATATGTTAGAATGTAGCACTTTTTAAAAGAGTTCTACTTTAGAATGTAGCACTTTTTAAAAAAGAGTTCTACTGTTAAAAGGGATCACAAATTTATTATGTAAACAGCTAGCCAGCTGTGTAGGAACAGAATTGTGTGACAGGTGATTTAGAGAGTAATGTCTTTTTTGAGATCACTGAAAGAGTAGATAAAATTTAAAATGTCCAAATTAATGTACAGATGGAGTCACCATTCAGTCTGGGGTGCAATCTGTTTTATACATGCACATTAGTTACAGTCTACCAGCAGTCGAATTACAGTCCTTCAGCAAATATATGCAGCCACTCTATACAAATTAAATTCATGCCCTAGGAAGCAAGCTGATAAGAAAATAACATGTGGCAATGAAACTTGCCTGCTGTTTGTGCCATTAATAGTCAACTTTTTTCTTGCCACACACCTCACTAACAGTAGACTTCAGTGGGGAATGACAATACCAAATCCACATAAATACTTGCTTTTTGTGATGGAAGTAACTCTTTGTGGGGCTGTGGCATGTTTGTAGGCCTAAATATAGTGAATGTGGCTCTAGGTTCAGAAGCTGTGCCTAATGATAAGCTTGTTAAAATAGTTCTACTCCATTTGAACTACTCCAAGTTGTTTAGCGTATTAGAGAGAAATCGCAGGTGAACTACTGTTAACTACATATTGCTTGGTTCTTTATTTCAGATAAATTATACTAATAATGCAATAAGCGCAGCACTGCCCTGTATAGGTGGTGACAGCTAGAGTTTTCTACCAGTTGATTAGCATCACTAAATACATGGTGAACCTACCTCATGCTTTACTTCTAGCCAAAGTTTCCATTTCTTCTTTTAAGACTGAACTTCCCCTTCACTGCTGTTCTGCACTAACTGCTTTGAATTTTCATGCATTTTTTCCAGTAGAAGAGCATCTCTGTACTGTGTCACATTACATAGTCCAGCTGTGAGAATCCCCACTCATTTTTTTCACCTGCTCACTAAAAAGCTAAAGAAGTCTATCTAGTTTCTAATTGGAGATCAGCTAAAAGTATATAGTATTTAGTGAAAAGAATATATGTTTAGGTTTTTTTCTTCTCATTTTCTTCCATAGGCATGTGGAGACCCAAAAGCAAAACCATCATATCTTATTGACAAAAATCTTGAATCGGCCGTCAAATTCATTGTCAGAAAATTTCCAGCTGTCGAAACACGCAACAACAATGTAAGTAATGATACAACATTGTAAATATTTGGATTTGCTTGATAATTATTACCTGGCAGTTCTTCTAATGGCATTGCCCATTGGGTGGGATGAGGGAAGCACCGAATGATATTGACACTGGTTAAATCGCAGTGGTGTTGATAATATGCCAAAAGAACCAGTACTGTATAAAAGGCAGATGTTCCACAGCTCCAGCTTTTTCTGTTGACGGAATTATGGGGAAAGAGTCCTGGATTGAGTTTTAAGATTTACAGTTCTTATAAAGGGACAGAAGCCTTGTGAAATTTGGAATATACTAATCCTAGACAGTGCAGGGCAGTTTTTCTGTAATCAGAATTGCAGTATGAGTATTTGTAAGATGATGAATTGATGGCAGAAATTCATATAAGGCTTTCAGTTGCATGCTACATTCCTTGGAGTGAGTGCTGTCAGTTTATTCTACGGACAGTGCATTGAAAGTCTACGTGTATACAGCTCAGTATATTAACAAACACATCGTGGAATAAAGCTCTGAGGTTTTTCTTAAGAATGTAAAGTGCTGCGTATCTTCACAGAAGATGGAAATGGCTTACTACTGGAAAACAGTTGACCAGGAGGCTTCCAGTTTAGGTAATCCTCCAAACTGAAATAGTTCCAGTTCTTGTGGAGTCAGTCTTAGAACTAGATGACTCTGCATGTCTCAGGAAAGTTGGAACAAGGGCATTACTTGACTTAAAGCAATCCATAACCTGTGGCCTTCCATAAGTTGCTGTACTCCAGCTTGCATCATTCTTTACTACTGGCCATGCTGGTTGGGGCTGATAGGAGTTGGAATCCAACAACTTTTTGGAGGTCTACAGGTTTCTCATCCCTGCCTTGTTCAGTTTCCTTGCTTGTCCCCAGATAATTTGGTTTTGCTGTTGCCGTGTTGTTCCTTTTATATTGACTTTCATGTCTTGAATTAAAATGGGATCAAAGCAATTTAAGACTGTTTACAACATTAATTGAATTATGGTTGTAATGCAGTAAACTCTTCATAAACTAACTGTGATTTCTTTATAATGAGAATTGAGAGGAAGATATTTTTACATGTTTGTTTTCTTCTCAGAGGTGGAAAGGGGAGGCAAGTAATGGGTTTGCATGTTCTCTGCATGCAATAGTTTGCATGAGTGCTTGAGAATTCAAGTTTCCAATACAGTTACTAAGCACTGGTAATTTTAAGTGTTCTTCCCTCTCTTATGGTCATTTATTAGGTAATGTTAAAATACATCTAGTACTTTTTATTTCAGTGATACTGATTGCCAAATGTCAAACAGTGCCAGTTACTAAGCAGAGATATTTTGCCAACCCACAATTTCATATGTAACATCATATATTTAAACATAATGGCTTAGATCCAAAAGTGTTCTGCTAGCAGAGAGTATTATGTGCTCATGGAAGGGTTGTTTCTGATTTAGTGGAAGAATAATGTGAGAAAAGTGAGCTCCAATCCAGAGAAGTCCTTCCTTTTTGTGTAAGTTCTTATGTAAGACTTTACACAAGCACTTTCAATACTTTTTTTATAACCCACTGGAGCCTGTATCTTCCTCATTCACCTTGTTTCTCATACAGTAATGCAATGCAACTGTGATACTGTTCTATGAGAAGTCTTGCACAAGAGTTCACAGAATAGCAATAATACATTTCCTCTTTTTGCTCGGAGTTCTTTGGATCAGAAGGATGCAGTGGGTGGTATCCAATGAAGTCTGTTGGCACAAGGACTTCTGTCTGCACAACATAATTCCCCCTCCCTCCCTGTCCTCTTCTGCCCCTGCCCAGTCTTTCTGGGGTTTACGTCAACCCTCCAGAGCAGACTTGAGCAGGTGTGGGAGGTATTGCAGAAAGAGGAGAGGGAGGGAAAATGCTGTTGCACAAACTGAAATCCTTCCGCTAACAGAACTACTTTGTTGGATACCTCTCAGTATAAATATATATTTGACAGTTGAAGTTCTACTGATTTGTGTAGCAATTTTCTGTTCCACACATGGATCTTTAGTTGTTGTTTTTTTAGCAATGGGCATTATTAACTTAGTTTCCAGTTTGCATAAAAAATATTTACTTGTAACAAAAACATGAAAAATGGATATCTAAAGAAAGTATTCAACTAGGGTAAATTTAAAGAAAGTGGCTGTATCCTTTAGAACAGAGCTAATAATGCTTATTTTAGGACTATGTTAGACAAGTTGTACCTGTTTAATATTGTGTATCAGACACGAATGCTATGAAGATTGTTAACAAGATTAACAAGAATTAACAAGAAAAGCATCATTTTCAAAGGTGGAAGAGCTTGAGTTAGCGCAGGCATCACCAACCTGCGGCCCTCCAGATGTTTTGGCCTACAACTCCCATGATCCCTAGCTAACAGGACCAGTGGTCAGGAATGATGGGAATTGTAATCCAAAACATCTGGAGGGCTGAAGGTTGGGGATGCCTGAGTTAACGCCTCCTAAGTATTCAAAACTTTGTTTTGAAGTGTGAGAAATTGAGTGAAAGTGTCTTTTCCTTTGGAAATTTGTGGGGAAACGTGTTGGTAGATGCTGTCAGTTCCCCTTTTGTGTGTGTCAGGATCTTCCTGTAGTTCTTAAAATACTGACTTTCTCCCATGAGGTATAGAACTCCCATAGTTGAATATCAGGATCTAGAGTACAATTAAAACCAAAAAAGGTATTTGCTGGCGAATGTAAATGTGCCATCAAATCTAATGCGCACCTTAATGTAGCTTGATTGTAGGTGAATTAAAGTTTTTTCTTTGGATAGAAATAATAGAAAGTTGAAACTTTCTAAAGGAAAATGAGAAATAGGGTTTGGACTGTGAAACTGTTTTTTGAGTTATGGTACCAACTGCAGAAAGGAATTTGCAGTAGTTATTGTTATTATTTATTACCCACACTTCACCCCAAGTTCCGAGGGTGGGTTACAGCAATTAGAACATTGCCTAATGAGATAAGAATAATTTGGAGAGTGGGGTAAAGGGAAGAAATGTTAAAGGACAGGTATTTAAGGACTCTTAGTAGTATGGGAATAAGCAGTTCATCCAGAGTTCATCCCAAGGTATGGTTCTGGCCTCATGTTCACCTTTGGCCAGTCTCTGTCGGGCCACCAAGGCATCCTCTTCCCAGGCCCCTGAGGAGACAGCTCTCTCTGGGGCAGGTGGTTCAGAGACTGGGGGCAGTGGCAACAGCTGCTTGAAGCACTCCCAAGGAGTGGGGATAGGAGAGGAGGCTGAGGGAACACTCCACAAGGAAGGGTGTTTGCAAAGGAGTGAGGGGCTGCCAGCTCTGCAGGCAAGGGGTGACATAACTGGGTTCCAGAGCCCCACAGGGATGCTGCAGAAAGAATGTAGGTGATCAACGGAGCCGTGGACTCAAAGGGGTTGAAAAGCTCTGCTCTAGGATATCCTGGAATCAAACTGTAGTAAATGTGCCATTGTAATATTTACATTGGGTGGTATGCATATTTCTGGTATGCCATCTGTCTTATCTATAAGAAGACAATTGAAAGGCTAAAACCCGTGGTGCTGTAAAGAGTTGAGGTACACTTCCCCCTGTTCTGATTTTCTCAGGTTTTTTTATTGAGCTATTTTGGGTTCCTGATACTTTCTGTACTCCAGCTCTTTTAAAAGCAAAACCTCTGAAATCTTCCCCTTTTTGAACTCTCTCTTGAAGGATTGTGTTAAATAAGTTTAAACAATCAGTTGCTTTTTAACTAGGAGCAAGCTGGGATGGTACTTTAATAGGGTTTATATCTGTATTTAAAGAGAAGCCCTCAGGCTAAGCATGCAAATGAGCCATTCTGGAATACTTTCTGTAACACTAAAGATCCAAGCTTTATTTTAATATTAGATTGAAATCCTGTAGACAAGATCTTGAATGAATAATTTAAAACATTTGCATTTTTTCTGGCAGTGTAACTTGCAGAACAATACTGATATTATTTGATGGAATATTGGACAACTAGCCTACTTAGGCAATTTTTAGAAATCTATCTGAAATCCCACATGTAGAATAACTAATCCGCCTTGACCCTCAACCCCCCCCCCCAATCTCGGTGCTGAGACCAAAAAGATGTGTTGAATCACAAGGCCCAGTGGAATTTTAGATAGGGATAGAAAATAACCAAACAACCCATTGAATATTGTCCACTTTTTGACTTGGCTTGCTTCTTTAAAGCAATTTTGCCCTGTTCTTTAACTGGAAAAGCTCTCTGAGGGGCTTACAAAGATTAGTAGTAAGAGAATCCCTGCGCTCAGGCTTACAATATGAAAGATATAACACTCAGTGAAAAAGGGATGGGGAAGGAGGAGGAAAAAAACAAACTCGGGCAACAGTTTTTAAAGTTTTAGTCAGCTGTATTGTAGAACCAGCTAAAATGGAAATAGTTCAGGTAGCCCGAGAGAAT
The DNA here is from genome assembly GCF_964270895.1 of Podarcis filfolensis. Taxonomy (NCBI): domain Eukaryota; kingdom Metazoa; phylum Chordata; class Lepidosauria; order Squamata; family Lacertidae; genus Podarcis; species Podarcis filfolensis. Next base: position 25,207,018 of record NC_139604.1, on the reverse strand, counting down.
GGCTACCACCAGGGGACAGTGGACCAAAAGCAGCTGGTTCTCAGCAATGGTAACAGAATAGTACAGTGGTGCCTCGCAAGACAAAATTAATTCGTTCCGCGAGTCTTTTCGTCTTGCGCGGTTTTTCGTCTTGCGAAGCACGGTCGGTCGCAACTGCACCTCTTCAAGCGGTTTTAAGAAAAAAGGAAACAAACTTGCAAGACGTTTTCGTCTTGCGAAGCAAGCCCATAGGGAAAATCGTCTTGCGAAGCAACTCAAAAAACGAAAAACTCTTTCGTCTTGCGAGTTTTTCGTCTTCCGAGGCATTCGTCTTGCGAGGTACCACTGTAGTCAGATATCTGATTCTATTAGAACTGTAAAAAAAGAACAGGGTTAATTATACTAATTACAATAATTTGTATTAACCTTTGTTCTTGAGGACTTGTGACTTGTGCTGTTCACATACAGTCCTAGGTTATAGGTTATATCTACAGTAGGTCGAGTCCACTGTACATATAACGTTCACACGCTCACTCATTTCTGGTATGCTATCTGTCTGATATATAAGGCCAGGGACAGATCCCAGCCCTGCTTTAAACTTGCAGTTGGAAAAGTGGGAGGGGAGATGCTGGTGGGGTGCTCCAGGCTCTGTAGCAGTTCAGCAGCCAACCAGTTGCAAGTTTTTCTCCTAATGTTGGGGAAAAGGTGGTCATCATTCAACTCCCAAGTGATCACACACCTCTGCAGCTCTAACATTGGTGGGATGACTCATACCTGTCATCACACATGTTGTGGTAAGTGAAATTCCTGTTGCACTGGAATTTCCAGCTAATTCCCACCTCCCCCCCCCCAAACTACTATTGAAGTCCTCCTCCCTTTCAAAAGCAGTGTGTCATGCAGTGTTTGGGAGGCCAGAGAGGTTAAAAAGAAAAAGGGTGTGTGTGAGTCTAAAGCTCTCTTGGGATCACAGGACTGGTTTTGTGGTTCTTTGAATCTTGGCATATGTTTCAGGTGGGCTGGCATAGTTTATAGATCTAATTGGACAAAATTTCCTGGAAAAAATCATTACAAGTAGTCTGAGATGGGGTTTAATATTTTCATCAGCCCCCTATCTGAAGGCATGTAATGACTAGCATCAGTAACATTAATTTGGGAAAGGTATAAGTAAATACTGTTTAAAGTTGAATTAATTACCAGTCTTGCTTTTTGACTACAGAAAACATAAAAAGCATAAAACATTTAAAACTGTGGTAAAAGCCTAAATGGTTAGATAGCTTTGGTGAAATAAATATTTTTTCACTAAGTGATAAATATTTTCAGAAAACAACCTTAATTTTTGATACTTTTCTGTATAAATATTCTACTATAATATATAAGGATATAGCCATAAGATTGAATAATGTACAGTGGTGCCCCGTAAAACGAATGCCTCGCAAAACGAAAAACGCGCAAGACGAAAGGGTTTTTCGGTTTTTGCGTTGCTTCGCTAGACGAAAACATCTTGCGAGTTTGTTCGCTTTTTTCTTAAAGCCGCTTGAAGAGACGCAGTTGCGACGGACCGTGCTTCGCAAGACGAAAAACATCGCAAGACGAAAAGACTCGCGGAACGAATTAATTTCGTCTTGCGAGGCACCACTGTACATTGATACACTTAACTGCTCTTTGTTTCATTACCAGTCTAAAAGTGTGTACATTTTAATGTGGTTACGCTACTGTCTTATGCTGTATAATGCTCAGCGTGGTCTTTCAGAGTCTTTTTCTTGACACCCCCCCCCCCCGGTTCTTATTTATGCCTAGCCAGTACGATGTCGTATGATGTTATCCAATTGCAGAATGTGTGTGTATGATTGAGATATAAGTAATGTATATATGTCAAGGGAGAGTTATTTAGCTAGATGCATATGAAAGAAGGTGACTGTGGAAAGGCCCTTAATCATATTAGACTTTTTATGTGTTCATGAGTTGGAGAGCCATACAGACCCTCCTGAATTTGGGCCCACAGTATTTACCTTTCATTTTTCTCAAAAGATAAACTTTTATCAAGATTCTGTTGCTGATGCCACCCTCTTTTAATATTTTGATTATTCTATGGTATCAGAGTAGTTGAACTGGTCTTTCATTTCTTCCTTACATAGACCCAGATACGAGCAATGACAGCATTTCCTGTACAAAATACACAAGTCTAATTGGCTCTACATACTATTTAAACATAGATTATGCTGAATGTACTTTTACATGCAAAATATGTAAATTTTATTTTACATAATTATGCTGCCTGCAGGCTCCATTAGACTTCAGTCTATTTTGTACTGGAAATGTTCTTATTGCTTTTTGACTTTGATATATGATGTCTATGTAAAGACAAAGTAGAAATGGATGGCCACAGTGACCTAGATACACAAAAAACTAGAGTGGGCAGGATTTTCAATATTGCAGTGGCCAGGAGTCATGAGATGCCAACCTTCAATTTCATAGTTCTGTTGACTGTGAGAACCAGCTTTTTTATGAAACAGGGAATGCTTTCCATTTTTGTGATCCATATGTGTATAATGAAAATTGAATTTGGGTAAAAGTTTTCCCCCCTCTATTAATGTCAAATGGAAGAATGTAATTTTAAAGTGTGATATTTATCAATGAAAATAAGTGAAAATCCCTGTGCAACTTTGTGGAAGACATTGTCTATCTAGTTTATGCTTACAACTGTGTGGCATAGATGTGTGTTTTTAAATGCTCTCTATACATTTGAAGGGCATGAAATTATTTTTTAAAAAATTAATATAGGAAGCTGAAAGAAGATGTTCTAATTCCTCGCTAGTCTTTTGTGTAACTTTATTCTTTCCCTTTCTACTGATTAGTTTGTATCCTGCAGGAATAACACATTTGATCACTGCTGAAAAATACTGTGTGAAAATCTACTTTTACAACTACTGAATATCCTTGTATTCATAGTCTCTCTTCCATTTCCTCACCAGTGTCTAACACGCTATCCTCTTGCTTCTTTTTCATCTTTGTTTCTTTTGTTGCTTGTGTTTTAATGTATATTGTGTTATATGGGACTGCTTAAAGAACCGTGACTGTATTTTATGTTTGTATCTACATTTTATTTTGCATGCTTAACGTGGCTTTGCCTGGATATTCTTTTTGGTAAGTTCTGAATTTAAAGCGTATTGTTTTCTCCGTAGTAAAATCTGTAAACTCTGCTGTCACCTCTTTTCCCACCTCAAGAAATCTGTCCTTATTTTCTTTCATGCTGATTTGTGCTCATTAATGGTTTTGCTTTGGCTAATTACTCGTATAACCAATTCCTTTTTAACACTCTCTAATCTCTAGTAGTTATAGTTAATAATTTTGGTACTAATGTGTACTAATTAGCTGGTAGTTGGCGCTTATTAGAAGAAGCATTTAGTTGCAGAATGTGGGCACCATCACTTTCTTAACATGCTTGGAAGGATTGCATATAGCCCAAAGGTGTATCCTTGCTTCTACATTCTGCCCCTTGGCCCATGTGGATAGGGAGGTTTGCATGTGCAGCAGTGTGCTGCCAGTTCCTGGAATGGGAAGCTAGCTTGTTTGCTACTTGCCCATCTAGCCCTCCCTCTCCAGGTCAGAGTCTGGCTTGGACAGAGGTCAGGAAGGGGAAGCAGTCACTGGCTTCCTGTTTTCTTGACAATTGCCAGCAGAATGGTAGATGCTTACATCAATGGGAGGGAGAGTGACTTATTGAGCTTAAGGCAGGAGGAATTGTGCCCCTTAGTTTGTTCATATATTAAAATCACAACCATGAAGACCTTGCTATTGGAGAAATGCACTAAACATTTAATCCCTGTAAAAAATTGTGTACCTGCTTCTTGCAAGTATGATTCCTTGGCTTTCTTAAAATTATGCATTTGTTTCCAAGAACTGTTTAGTTTATATGTGTGTGTGTGTTTGATTTGTAGCAACAGCTTGCTCAGCTGCAGAAAGAGAAATCAGAGATTCTGAAGAATCTGGCTTTATATTACTTCACGTTTGTTGATGTTATGGAATTTAAGGTAAGGCACCTGAAGTACAGTTCAGCTGCTCTTGCAGGTCTTGATAGAATTTCACATCCATCGAGTGCAGATAAAATAATTTATTATGAATTGCTTTTTTAAAATGCTTTCTATGTTAAAGTAATGGATATTTTAAAAATAGTTTTTTAAAAAACGTATTGCTGTTATTGGCTGAGGGTGTGTTTTTGGTTTTTTTTCCAAAGTCAGGAAAAAATGTCCAGTAATAATTTCAGATTTTTCCTTTCTCTTTTTGTTTTCAAGGACCATGTCTGTGAATTGCTGAACACTATTGATGTTTGCCAAGTCTTCTTTGATATTGTAAGTCCACGAAAGTTTTTAAAAATTCAATTGAACTGCAATTCTTAATACATTTACTAGGGAGCGAGCACAAGTGAACACATTGGGAAATTACTTCCAAGTAAACATGCATAGGATTACACTGCGCAGCTGAGATAAAAATGACCTGAGTCCTAAATAGTTTAGGCCTTTAAATCAATACAAATAATACGAAATTGTGCCTGGAAATGGACTGGGAGTTGAAGTGGCTGTTCAAACATTGGTCTTGACCTATTCCTCTAATTGCAGTAAAGGTGGAAAATGGTCAAATGATGCTGTAGCTCACTTCCAATGTATTAGTTTTGTCTGGGAGTTTTGGTCCTTTATGTATGCACTGCTTTCTAACATAGTTCTTGGAAATATCTGAAAAGGCCATTCAGCCTGGAGTCCTCTAAGAGTGAGTCCATTGAGTTGTGCTAACCTATTACACATTTTAGTGTTTAGCATGTGCTACAGTAAATAAAGATAATATATTTAAGGTGCTTCTCTATGTTTAATAGGTGCTAATAGGTGCTAATTTTAAGTTGTGTGAGACGTTTCAAATGCATATGAAATGTATGAAGGATTAGAACTTGAAGATGATATGAGTAATCTGTTACAATACAAAACCTTTTTTTGTATTTCATTTCTAGACTGTAAATTTTGATTTAACAAAGAACTACCTAGATTTAATCATAACCTACACAACACTAATGATATTGCTGTCTCGGATTGAAGAGCGGAAGGCCATCATAGGGTTGTACAACTATGCTCATGAGATGACACATGGAGCAAGGTAAAAATGCATAGCACACTGAATGTCTTTTTTGTGATGATTGGGAGCATGTTATACAATGCATTTTCCTTAATCTCGTTTGTTGCTTTTTTTAGTGATAGGGAATACCCACGTCTTGGCCAGATGATTGTGGATTATGAGAACCCTTTGAAGAAGATGATGGAGGAATTTGTACCACATAGTAAAGTATGTATAAGCCTTTTTTCTCTTTCTGACCATTCGTCTGACTGTCTCTCCCCTCTTTTTTCTGAAAATAAATGTGTATAGGTTTTTTTAAAAAATAGAAAATTGAGGATAAGCAGTTTTTAATAAAATTGACAAGCTTTCCCCTCTTTCTGTGTGCATTTAAAAGAATTAAATAGTTCATTTAGCACTATAATGGAAAAGTCTTCAGGATATTTCCATATAGGGTCCTTTTTACAACCCAAACCCATGATAGTTTGTGAGGTTAATGGCAGTTCTGAAGATGTCTACTTAGAAGAGGAAAGTTCCATTGAATCCATTGGGGCTTATTCCCAGGAAAGTGAGCATAGGATTGCAGGCTTAAGTGTGGGAATAAGGTACCAGCACACCGAACCACCTCTTCAGACACAAGTGTGGGCCTGAAAAGGTCAAGTTGGGGGTGTGCATGCACAATCCCTGCTGCAGTGTTTCCCTGCACACCGATACTACTTCAAACCTTCCCATATTTAGAAAGAAGGTCTGAAGGGGGATTCTAAGCACATTCAGGTGAATGCACTTAGAATTCCCCTTCAGACCCTCTCAAAATTAGAACACCTGAAAAGGGGACCGTGCATATAAACTTTCCACTTTTAGCCCATGTACATTCTCCGCAAAATCCTGAGGTCTGTTATTTTCACTTCTTTCCAGTGTTGCTCCTTTCTGTCCTACTCTGCTGTGGCTATTCCCATCCTTGCAAAAAAAGCAGAGTAGGAAATAAATATGCCGTGCCCATGACAGTTTGAAGCAAGCTTCGAGTCTTTGAGAAATGATCAAATTGGTTCTTCATTTACGTATATTTAGCTAAAGGGGGGTTTTCTGTCTGATAGATACATTGGTTCAGCTTAGAAATTGACTGTAGGGATAACATGCTTATACTGTATCCAAATTCTCTAATATCAACCTAGTTATTTAAGAACTTACAATTTGCACTTTAAAATAATATTTTAAATTTTAAAATCCTTTGGCAAAGGTTGCAAGTATGTGAGGCAAGGAAAAAATATATCAAGCCCCAGCATTTGTCTCATACAGCTTTGGATAGACATGAAATACATGACCATTAGATGCTTGAGAGTACTGTAATAATGGAATAGATTAGAAAAATGTTAAATTGTATTTATTGCACTTAACTGCTAATCGTTCAAAACAATATGTTTGTATTTACTCTGTTCTAGGCTCTTTCAGATGCCCTAATCTCACTCCAGATGGTCTATCCTCGACGAAACCTCTCAGCTGACCAATGGAGAAACGCACAACTCTTGAGCCTCATCAGCGCTCCCAGCACAATGCTTAATCCTGCACAGTCAGACACAGTACGATACTTTACTTTGATTCAATTCTGTAGAACTTAAAGTTTGTGAGGTTTGCTTTTGAAAATTCCCAGCTGAGGTTATTCTCTCTCTCTCTCTCTCTCTCTCTCTCTCTCTCTCTCTCTCTCTGTGTGTGTGTGTGTGTGTGTGTGTGTGTAATGAGGTTAGACTCCCCCCGAAGGAACAAGTGTGCATTTTGGGGGTACTTATGGATATACTGTTACTCAAGGCACAAGTGGCCTCAATGGCACACAGTGCCTTCCATCAGCATCAGCTGGTGGCCCAGATATGACCCTAACTTTTGCTGTTTGCACTCTAGTAACCTTTAGATTAATTACTGCCATGCGTGTTATATGTGGGGCAGCTGATGAAGATGGTTTAGAAACTGCAGCTAGTACAGAATTTGGCAGACAGATTTCTGACTCTGATCTGAGTGTGTAGCACTAATTCTGTCACAACTGTGCCAGTTACAATTATTTTCCAAACTCAATTCAGAGTTATGTTTTTGATATATAAAACCTTATGCAGCTCAGGACCCCAATACCCCAGGGGTTACCTCTGCTCATATGAACCTACCTGAACTTCATTCACCATCAGAGACCCTTCTCCATTTGCCTTCTCTGAGGGACGTGTGGAAGGTGACAGGACAAGATGTGGAGTCATAAGTCATAATGGATATGGGCAACTTTGTCCTCAAAGTGTCTTACAAATGTGTTGCAGCATTATACCAAAAGGTTCTGTTGCATCTGCCCCTGGCAGATTTCCAAAGCTCTGCTGAATGACACCGAGAAGATGCAGAAGGATAGTTTCTTCACCACAGAGTAGGCCCAGTAATAGTCTCTTGCTAGTGTTTGAATAACCTTCCCATGAGTTTTACTCTACCTGTCCTCCAGCTGTCTTCCCACTGCCTCAAAGCCGGAGTGAGTAACAAGTGGATCTCAGATCATTTAAGATAATTTTGATCTGTGTGCCTCATCAGGCTGCTAGGTCATAGCATAGATTGTCCATTTGTTCCTGGAACCAAAAAGATGTACCATAAGCTCCTAGAGTTAGAACTGTGCCCAGCATATGGACCGTGCCTTTCCAGGGTGTGCCCACACAAAGGATCAGGAAGAGTTGGTTTAGAGCAAACATGGAGAAGCCCTGAAAGTGTATTTTAAACCCTTTAGGGAACCATTTAGGGAAGCAGCCCTTCCCTAAATAAATGATTTCACTTAGAGAGCTGTGATTATTTCATCAGCCTTGTTTAAAGTATTGTACCCAGAGCTCATGTATTAACTAGATTGCAATGTGTCATTTTCTGATGACAGCTTGTTTTTACAAACAGATGCCATGCGAATACCTGTCTCTGGATACAATGGAGAAGTGGATCATATGTAAGTTTGAAGTGCTTCCTGTTTCTTTACAGCTGTTTTCATGTATAATGGAGCCACGAGGTCAGTTCAGATGTAACAGTGCCCACCTCTTAGCCATGGTTAAGGGAGCAGGAGCATTCATTCTGTCTCCCAAGGCCCAGTCTTCATATGTGCAAAATGCACTCGTAGCTTAAACCATTGCTAACCAACATAATTGTAACCAAGTTTTGGTCTTTATCAGGATTCTTTAACAATTTTCAAAATTTTCAAATTTTAAAACAAACTGTGCTTAGCAATGGCTAGCATTGGTATTGACTTAGCTATTAGCTTAGTGAAGACACTGGGCGGGAGTGTGCAGGGAGCTCATATACGGGAGCTAGGCTGAGGCTATTCTGATCTCATCATCCCATTAATAAAAGGCAATGTTACAATTGTGTAACCTCTAAGTTCTGAGGTATTGGAATTTTGTAAGCATGTTCCAGAGCTAAGCACTTCTAATTCCATTGGTATCAACGGGGAAGTAATAGAACTTTAAACTGCTTAACTTTGGCTGGGTTGTGTCCTATGGGTGAGATCAAACATCACATCAGCAGGTGCAATTGGACTTGTCCCTTCTCTTTTCCCACCCATCAGATATGTTCTGACAAGTTCTCCTAAATCTCCAGAGGAGTTTTTGAAGGGTGGGAGCAGGAGCTGCAGGGTGGAGAAGAGAAAGACTCCTTTGCATGTGATAAAGTTCTTTGTGCAAGTTGACACCATTGGCTGTTTTGTTACTGTATTTGGCCTGTTCAAGAGTACTTATACATGCTGTAGAATTTCATTTTGCAGCATGAATAAATGCAGATGATATGCTAGAAAAAAGATATACTATTTATGGGTAAAATGCACAAACATTGTTTTGCTATCGTATCCAGTAGGGCTGGACCTGAGCCTCTCTTTCAAAAATTGCTTCCCATGTTGATGTTGCAAATTTATAATCAGATTTATCAGCATTTCTTTCTACTGTGCATTTTCTATATTAAGCCTTTATTCCTAAATTGATTATTGTGAGCTTTGGACTTACGTTAGGATACTTGGGCAGCATCCAAACATTTCCACTGGCACAAGCACTTTTGGCCACACAATGGAGCTTCCTTTACTCATACATCCCTCATGTGTCCCCTTCCTAATATGTTCTGGGTTCCCTCACCCCCCACCCTCTGGAGCAGATTCAGATAGTGGGGAAAGGAGAGGGCAGGGAAATTCCGCTGCACAGCCAAAAGCTCTTGTTTTAATGGAACTGTTTAGCTGACTACAGTCCATTGACTGTTAATGACAAATAGGTTGAGGATTTACCTGTTAGTTGCAGTAAAATAAATCTATGGGGAAGACCACACATGTGACAGAGCAATCTCACTTGCATGCAGAAGCTCCTTTCTGTCTCCTGCCAGTCACCTTGTTGGGCTAGATGGACCAATGGTTTAACTCATTATAAGCTTCCCATGTTCCTATAAAACGGTGGTTCCCAAACCTTCCCCCCCCCATGGACCCCTTGAAAATTGCTGAGGATCTTAGTGGAGCACTTAATGATTTTTCAGCTTGTTATAGCAATTGTAATGCACTGTGCTAGATGCTGTATGATTTTTAATTGTGTTTTTAGTGCTGCTTAATTCTTCTTACATTAGATTTTATTGCATTCCATGGAATTGTAGTACAGGGGAATCCCCACTTACATGGGGGTTCCATTTTGGGCCAGCCATGTGCATCACCAGGATGTGCGAAAGTGAGGATTACCCTGTTTCACTTCTGGCCCTGTTCCACCCCCTTTTTGAACCTTTTTTCGTGTGTGTCAGCTGGAACACACATGCTGATTGCATTCAAGTGGGGAGACACCTATACAGTTAAATGCAATATAAGAAATAGGACAAAGAATTAAAATACCATTAAAAATCAATATGAATATTTAATACAATGGATGTGTCATCTCCTATCTTCAACTACAAATCCACTGAATGCTGCAGACCACCTTAATGAAGCTTGTGGACCACTGGTGGTACAGACAACAGTTTGAATTTGTCACCATGACTTTTACATAATGCTGATTTTTCTTTCTCTTTTCAAAGTTGGGTTTATTTTGTGCCATGGAGTCCTGAACAGTGATGCAACTGCTTTGACCCTTTGGAAGCTTGCTCTTCAAAGCAGTTCTTGCTTGGCTTTGTTTCGGGATGAAGTTTTCCATATTCACAAAGCTGCAGAAGACTTGTTTGTAAACATAAGAGGGTACGGTTTTTAAAATATAGATATAGATTAGATTTTATTGCATTTGCTATATATGTGCATATAGTAGCAAATGAGAGATAGATGAACAAGAGAAGTCTTGTGGAATTCAGTGATATCTAGGATTGAGATTGAGAAAGCAGCAGCATCTTGCATATGCTCTCCCTCCTTTTACTTTCCTCCACATAAAATACCCCACTTTCCTTTACCCAGGTTCTTCATTGTGCTTGAATTGGGGGTTTTTACACCTAATTCTTGGAGTTGCTTTAAATGTAAACTTTGCTTTTGGTTGCATGCCTTTTAACTTTGGTCAGAAATTGAAGCCTAGCTCCACGTTCACTTATTCCTAAGTCTGAGATGGCATTTGATCTAAATACAGGACCTTAACTGACCCGTTGGGAAGCCTTTTTCCAGGAACTGGTTAGTTAAAGGCAAGTTGCTCTTTCTGATGCAATTGTAGAGAGACGGGAAGTCTTTATCACCAATATGTTTATACATTTTGTTTACACTTGCAGCTATAACAAACGTATTAACGACATAAGAGAGTGCAAGGAAGCAGCTGTATCACATGCGTAAGTGTACTGTAAAATGTGTTTTTATAAAATACTACTAATTACGTGTTTCAGTATTTAGCCAAATTATACAACTGTATCAGCAATGCTGAAAGATAGTTGCTTAAAAGTACCTCATGGCAAACAGAAGAATCTCCTGCTTGTTTTGGGTAGAGAGTTGCCAGTTTCTCTTTCCTCATCTGCTGCTCCTACATATTTGGAAGGTCCATCTCTCTGTAGCTGGTTTTGCTTCCTGTTCACCAGCTGGATCTTTCAATCCAAGCCTATATTTTATATGATGAATTCCACTCTGTGTTCCCTTACATTGGGAATGGAGACCTTCAGGGCCAGGGGCCAAATGTGTCTCTCCAGACCCCTATCTGGCCCTTTGGTCTCTCTCAAGGTCACCCCCCCCACAGGCCACATCCCTTATAGCTCTGCTTTGCACTCTTCTTGCCTGACTGGAACATGTCCTTGAACTCTGATAATGCTGCTTGGATGGAGGGCAGAGTGGTTGCTGTGTGTAGCCTACTGTACGATGGTAAAATTCATATTAAGTACTCTGCCCGCTTTGACCTCTGGCCCCATCCACTATGGGCATGTGGCTCATGGAAGATTGCCCAGAAAAGAATTCAACCCTGGGATGAAAATCATTTCCTACCTTTGCCTTACATAGAGTTGTAGAGCTGGAAGGGACGCTAAGGATCATCAAGTCCAACCCACCGCAATGCAGGAATATTCAGTTGTCCCATACAGGGATCGAACCTGCAAGCTTGGTGTTATCAGCACCACCTTCTAACCAACTGAGCTCTCCAGGCATGGCTGGTCTGATCTTGGATATTATTATTTAGTACAGGGGTGGCAAATATGTGACCATCCAGGTACTACTGGACTACAACTCCCATTATCCATGACTGTGGGTCATGCTGTCTGGGGCTGCTAAGAGCTGGAGTCCCCCAAAAATCTGGAGAGCCACATGCTTCCTACCTCTTTTCTCAGACCAGTTTCCTGCATACTTTACATAAAAGTCAGAGGCAGTGTTCCAGCCAATATAAAAAAACTGTCAAAAACAGATTTTACATAACTGTTTTCTTTAAATCTTTATTTCCACTGGTAACATGAAAACGTAATGGCCTCACAAATGTATTAAAACTTGATCTTAAGGAGCAATATGAGAGGTGGTTTTTAAACACCATTTTTAATTGAGAATGCACTGCCATGGACTCTAAGCACAACTTGAAATGATTTTTGAAGTACAGTATATTGGTGATTAATTGCAGTATTTGTATTCTGAAAACAGTGGTTCAATGCACAGAGAAAGACGCAAATTTTTACGGTCTGCACTGAAAGAACTAGCTACTGTCCTGTCAGATCAGCCAGGACTGTTGGGTCCCAAGGTAAGTAAGCTTAGTAAATAGGAGGGAAATTATTTACGGGCGCAATCCACAGAGTTCATTTCCATTTGCTGTACATTCACTTATAATATCTGCAAAGGAAAACATTTTAATGTGTGTTTGGTTTTTTCCAGGCACTTTTCGTCTTTATGGCATTATCGTTTGCTCGTGATGAAATTATTTGGCTTCTACGACATGCAGATAACATGCCAAAGAAGAGTGCAGATGATTTCATAGATAAGTACGTTTCATATCTGGTATATTTTAAAATTCAGATTTCTTGCATGATATGGAACCCACTGTTGCCAAAGCACTTTGGTATAGTGTACTACTACTTGTTTTTCTTCTTATTCTTCAGGCATATTGTGGTCTTGATTGCATTGATATATGGAGGTTTTTTCCTTGACTTGGTTGATCACCGTTATTCCTAGATATGTTAAAATAATGTTTCCCTTCGCTACTGTGGGGTGTGAAAACATACGATACATTTGTGAGTGTAATGAATGCAAAGCCATTCAGTTCAGAATAATGTGCTGGAATTCATATAGCAAAGGTCTCGTGTCTATCTAGCCATGTCCCCAAACTCAGCTCCTTTAAATAGTCAGCATGCATTGGGCAGGGTAGTGGTGAAAAATGCCACATTGGCCTTAATCCAGAGAGTTTATGTAGAAGCTTCCCTAAAAAGATTTCAAACATTTTCTTTGATTCTTCACACACCTGCTGCTACACTGTAGTCCTGCCTTGAAATGACATTAAAAGTGCAATCCTATACATGTCTACTTAAAAGTAAGCCCCATTTAATTCAGTGGTATTTACTCTCAGAAATGTGTGTATGAGTGCAGGCTAAGTCTTAAAAGCAGCTTATCATTCCTGTGTGTTTGTGTTTGCAGATTACAAACAAAAGCTGCGCTGAGCTTGCAACAGTTAGTTGCATAACTCTCTAGTCTAGATTGTAACCATTTCCAAAGGGATAACTCTTAGTCTGTTTCAGCAAAAGCAGCAGAGTCTTGTGACTCCCCAAAGTACATCCAATAATTGGGGGATAGTTTCCTGGTGTAAATATGAAGCCCTATATAGCAAGTTGTACAGTCACTTTTTCTAAATAAATTAAAAAATTGTCCAGTAGCACATTAGAGACCAACTAAGTTTGTTCTGGGTGTAAGCTTTCGTATGCATGCACACTTCTTCAGATACTTACCTGAATCTAGATTCATTTTTTCTGTCTTTGCAAATTGTGTCTGTATTGAAACTTCACTTTTATGTATAAACAAATAGTTGAATGCCTTTTTTCCCAATCGGCATGTGGTTCTTCACATACATAAAGTTCCATAACTGATTTACGTTTACAAAATGTAGAAAATCCTGATATCACAACAAAATAAACGAGTAGTGGCAGGCCTTTAATAGTTGTCCAAGCTTGGTCTGCTAAGATAATACCTTCAGGATCAGTTTGGCGATAGTAGTCCAGGATCCTGGAGGAATGTTGCCTTCTCTTGTGGCTGTTCAGCACCCAGCAATCTGCTCCCCAAAACAACACATACTTTTCTAATCAGAGCAATGTAAGAGGATGTGTGCCATGCACTTTTATTGATTGTCAGTTCTAGAGGATCAACAGGAACATTTGTCCCATAGGTTGTTTTCAGAAGTGTTTCTTTTGAACTTCAAAGCATGTTGTGACCCAGCCCTTAACATTTTCTGCAAGTAGCTTCCCACTGGGCTTGGAAACAAGAGTGGTGATGTCAGCAAAACCATCCCTCTTTGTTTTCTTAATTCCACCGCTTCGCCCCCCCTCTTCCAAATATATCTTTTAATAGCTGTTTTCTTTAATTATGTGGGCTCACTGGGGCAAAGCTAGAGAGCTTTTTCAGTAATAAAGCAAATGTGTTTATTTACTTAATTATGGCTTTCCACATGTAGTTTCCCTGCTAGCGTTCTCTCTATCTCACTGAAAACTTGGATATACTTAAGTAGCAAATAACCATGATTTAAGGACCAATAAATAGCCTGAAAATGAGAATTTCACACCACTTGACATTTTTCACACATGCTTACATTAGTCAATATTCTTTGTTTCTCTTTCGTTCCTAAGGCACATAGCAGAGCTGATTTTCTACATGGAAGAGCTCAGGGCACATGTACGAAAATATGGCCCAGTTATGCAAAGATACTATGTGCAGTACCTATCGGGCTTTGATGCAGTTGTCTTAAATGAACTTGTGCAGGTAAGTGGTGAGGATATTGCTATAAAAAGATTACAAGTACTGAATTAAGTACTGACTTGTTGATTTTCATCCTGAGTGAAGAAATGCTAAGAAGTTAAAATACCCTTTAAAGTATCCTGTAAGGTGTGAACTTCTATTAGGCAACCCAAAGACTAAAACAGGATATACAGGTTCCATAGAAACTACATATTTTGTACAGACACCAGTCAATCACAGATACATAGTTACTATCAATCACTGAAAAATGACTATTTTACTTTTTCATTGCCCACTAGATGGAGCTCAGATTTTATACTACACAACACATCCGCGTAGATGTTCAGCATTTAAACTAGTAGTCATCCTGTAGAGATAAAGCTGCTTGTATTGGGGAGGAAATAATCTTTTTGTTAATTTTCAATAGCATGTAGTTAAGATGACATTGTAATGAGGGAAGGCTGTTTGAAAACAAAATGGAGTCAATCAGCAACCAGTGTCTCTTCTCTGTAGTTCTCAGCCCCTTTAATTGTGTACATTATAGCATTTGTTTATTACATCTGAATGGGCAGGGGAGCTCTTTAAAATGGTCTTGCTTTCACAAATAAATATTCAGGATCCTATTATACAGCGCTCATAACTTCCATTATTTTGGACTACTGCTAAAAATGTGCCAGATTCTTGATTCCCTATATTGAGAAACAAATTACAAGCATCATAGACTTGGTGGATTAAGTGACATTAGGTGGATTAAGTGACATTGGCACCCGTGAAATAATACTAACCCCACTTCGCAACCCTATGTCAGAAAAACAGTTTCCATACTTTAATTGCCCAAGTGGAAGTCTGAAAGTTTGTGGGGTGATTTTGAGGTGGTGCAGGGAGAAGAAGCAGGCTCTCTGTATACAGCTGCCCTTCTTCTCATGTACTTCACACACAGTCCTTCACACACAGTCCTCTCTCATACATAAACTATGTGCACCTTAGTCCTACATGTGCTCCACTGGCACCACTCACTATTTATCCCGCTACTTTTAAAATTTATGTCCTTATATTTATATCCCACGCTTCTTTCATTGTGGAGCCTGTGTGCTATTCAGGCAGCGATAAGGCCCAGACCTACTTAAGTGGTGGCCTCACATGCCTTCATACCATAACCTGTGATCTCATACAAAGACAAGCACCAGGCTGAGGTCCAGATGGAGCTGCACAGGAGTTTCCTGCCAGCCACATATCCGTTGATGTGTTCTCCGCTTTATTGTGATGCAGTGATAATTGTGTAGCTGGAAAAATAACTGCTATAACACAGTAGTGTCCTGGTTTCTGATTTTTAGAATCTTTCGGTATGCCCTGAAGATGAGTCCATCATTATGTCCTCTTTTGTAAACACCATGACCTCCTTAAGTGTGAAGCAAGGTAAGTTATGTATATGTAAGCCATGAACTTAAACTATGTCTGCCATAGCAAAAGTGGAAATAGTGTGTCTTAAGTGGGTAACATGAGGTCCTGCAGATTTTGTTGGGTCGACTCTCAGCACCTCCCTAGAGCTTGGGCAATAGCAGGGAAGGTGGAACTTACAGTCCAAGACAATCTGCTGCCTTAGAGAGTACTAATTCCTGTACATATTGTGGATAGATATGTAACATTCAGATCCTCTGTGCATTTCTACATATAGAGGACACTGCCATGTTCATGAGAGGAGCATACAAGCCTTGTGAATTGCTGCCTTCTTCTGATGACCTTTGGAAACCCTACATTTGCTATCCATTGGCTTGTGAAAAACTAAGGTTGCAATCCTATATATACTTGCATGGGAGTTAATCCCATTAAGTTCAGAATGGACTGGACTGTAAGGCATGTATACTTTTGAGACCGTAATCCTACACATGCTTACCTTGGGAATAAATTATACTAAAAAGCGTGGGTATTTCTTCTGAGTAAATACACATAAGACTGCTCTGTAAATAAGATACACATGCCAGCTCTCCCCACCCCTCCATTTTTTGTTGACTTTAAATATGTGTATTAAGTGGGTGAAACATTTGTCCAAATGGTTTTTTCATATTTTATTTTTCCACATGATGCAGTTGAAGATGGGGAGGTATTTGACTTCAGAGGAATGAGGCTCGATTGGTTTAGATTACAGGTAAGAATTACTTTTGTGCACTCTTCAAAGCAATATTGCTTTCCCTGTGTTAAAGAGTAGATCAGTTTTAAATCAAAGTGATTTAAAATAATTGATTTAAATATTTGAGTTCACATTTTGAAATTCATGTATTTCCCAAACAGGCATTCAGGAAGGGAATGGTTCACAGTATGAGCAGGGTGTTTTTCACAAACAAACAAACAAACAAACAAAACAGCTAAAAGGAGGATAAAGCCAAGATCGTGGTGGAGAAAAATATGTAGGCTGACTAGTTTTGAGTAAATTCAGTAGTAGACTACCACTGCTTTTGCTGCTGCCCATAATATGAACGATGCAAAATTGTAAAGAAAGATAGATTAATTCATATGTGTTGTTCAGAAAAGGCAGGCATTGTGAAAAGGAGATGAAATATTAAAAAAAAGCTGTGCTGCATTTACTTTTTAAAGTAGAATGGCACATGAAATACCTGAAGTAGCATATATCAATGTACAAATTTAATCTGAATTGAAAACTTTTTCATAGGATAAACTTCAGCAGACGTTTTCACACACACACCCATTGTTCAAAGCAGGAGCACAGAATTACATCAAACAGTTTCAGGAAGCGTGAAATAGAGTGATAAGGATAGAAGAGAAGTCTGTAATAACAAAGCTGTACGGCCAAATCAGAGTTGAGAAGGTTAGGTCCTGTTCTTCAACACTTTATTACACATACTCAAAGAGAACCTTTGTAGAAAGGTCACATTGCCAGACACTAAGCCAGTCATTTTTCTTAGAAGTTGGTTAGGAGATAATGTAAAAGGCCTGGTTTTCCTCAGTTGTTCAAAGAAGTTGTAAAGGCAAACAAGAGTTGGAAGAACATACATTCCTTTTTATGCAATGCTGAATTTAGGTTTGTTTTTAAAACAAAAAACAAAAAAACCCACCTTCCAAAAATAAGACAATATGGTATATGCTTCAAGTGCTGTTTTTTTGAAATTGGGCCCAGTAAATCTTTGGCTACAAACTAAGAGGAATTTTTGAACAGCCAGCCCTTTTCAAGTAACATCTGCAGCAGTAGCAAAATAGTATGGCATTACTATGCCCTGATATTGTTTTGATCCTAGTAGGGTGCCACTATGAAAATATTTACCTTTTCTTCAACAAATATTATAAGCAGGTTTTGTCTATAAATATGAATTTGACTCTTAAGTATAAGTAAAGCAACTGAAAAATAAGGCTTGCTTAGTGAATCCTCAAATAACCTCTTTTGTGGATCTGTACATTTTTTAAAGTCCCAGTTTCAAGAACGAGCAAACCCTCAGCATGTTCCAAAAGTAGATATGGAGGAGTAAGGCAGCTTAGAATGGGTTGTATTATAAACTTGACTTGCCCCAAGCAAATTAGAGCAAGCTACAGTGCTACCGTGTGTGTGTGTGTGTGTAGATTTTGCTCATTTTTTTAAAAAACTGATGCTTGCATTCAAATGAAGGCAGATTTTTAGATGAGATGAGAATTAGAACCTGGATAATGTGAATTGTTACTTTTTTATGTGCCAACAGGCCTATACTAGTGTATCTAAAGCTTCACTTGGCCTCGCAGACCACAGAGAACTTGGAAAGATGATGAACACAATCATTTTCCATACAAAAATGGTAGATTCCTTGGTGGAGATGTTGGTGGAAACATCTGATCTTTCTATATTTTGGTATGTTGTTTAATTTCATTATAAAGCTTTCTCGTGGTTGTGATTTTTGTTTTGTTTTGCTCTTGGGGAAGAGCCAATGTGCTGTCAGCTGGAGACTGTCTTGTTTTCTCGGGTCTCCTTCTACAGCAGCAGCAAGATAACATATTCTGTACAAAAGAAAATTACAAATACCTGTCTCTAGGATTTCTGTGAAGGGAAGGTGCAAATTATGAAGTGCTGTGAATGTTTAAAATGCAGTGGGAGTAAGCTTAATGGAACTCAGTTGGGACTTCTGAGTAGATGTGTTTAGGATTGCCTGGTTAGTAAGTTCTACATGCTGTAGAGGGTGGAAGTGAGTAATCCTAACCTATGCTGGGTCTTTACTAGTCCTTTTGGAAATTTTAGAAGCAGCTTATACTACCTCTAAGGGTAACTTGGGGGTAGCATAATCCAACACCTTGCACCCCCCCATTAATTTCACCGCCCCCCATCAAGTCATTGCTTTTGCTGTGCTACAGTACGTGTAGTGGGAGGTTTAAATAATACATTCTTTCCCCCCTGCTTTCAGTTCCCTTGGTAATGTAAAGTACCATGAGTGCAACTCTTTTATTATTAGGATCTGGTACAAGTGCATGTAATTGCTCAAGTTCAGTGATTGTGTGGACATGGGATAAAATGGCTGGCATTTGAAATTTTTCATATGCTTAGTTGCATCTGTTAAATGGTTTTTTGTTTTGTTTTTTTGTAATTACTTTCTCCCAGTGGAATGAAAACTTAACCTGTGTTTCTGAACAGTTTCTATAGCCGTGCTTTTGAGAAGATGTTTCAGCAGTGTTTGGAACTGCCCTCTCAGTCCAGATACTCCATTGCATTCCCACTGCTTTGCACTCACTTTATGAGCTGCACCCACGAGCTGTGCCCAGAAGAGGTAAAGAACCCATAATCTTCTCTTTGATATTGGTTTTCACAAGAAGAGAGTAAGGTAGAGAAACATAAGTAAATTGGGAACATGGGATAGAGAAGTGTGGCAAGTAAGTTGAAATTTACACCTACAAAAACTTGTTTCTTAACTCTGGTTTTTTAGGGAGCCACATTTGATTAAGTGGACATTTTAAGTTGTATACACAATGAACAGTATCCAGTGCTCCTGTTCTGCTAGTGCAAGGGATGTGCAGATACAGAAGTGAAAGTTTCCCTTTCACCTTTCCCCTGCAGCCCCCTGTGCACCTTCAAAATCAGCTCCAGAAGGACCTTCCAGAAAAAGGGGCACAGGGGGAGAAGAAGAAACTGAAGTCCTGTGGTGCCATCAAAGCTCTGCTAAAGCAGCTTTGGATACATTTATTTTTTTTAAAGCAAGCTTTTTGGATCTTCAGCAAATAGATTTAGATAACTTCTGGTTGTGAGGCTTGATTTATTGCTGTTCCATGGTTCATTGTTTAAATGAACTTAGTGCAAGCATGTTTCACTGATAATGATTTTTTTAAAATGTTTTTAAGCACTATGGCAACAATTTGGAAAAACAAGGTTTCTGTTTTTATCTTGATAGAGACATCACATTGGGGACCGTAGTCTTTCCCTTTGTAACATGTTCCTGGATGAAATGGCTAAGCAGGCTCGGAACCTTATCACAGATATTTGCACTGAGCAATGTACTCTAAGTGACCAGGTGAGAATTTTATTTTAGTCCCATTACCCTGCTGTGGCAAAGCTTCTGTATGAGTTACTGAAATAATGCACATTCTTTGTTTAGTCCCTGCTTCCATTTCCCTCCCTTTTTTATTTTCCTTGGGTTTATTTTTAGTTTGCAAGCCCCTTGGTGTAGAGTCATCACATAAATGTGCCATCTCCTTTGTTCTTAAAATATGATAAAGTTTTCCGTAAGGTTCTAATAAAGTTTTGCTTATAATATTTGTAATAGAAGGTTGTTCTTCTCCTGTTCTTAACTAGAAGGAATAGTAACTACATTGAAATCACTTGAGTTGGTATCGAGTAGTTTGCAAGTATTTGGTATATTGGAAACAAAACGAACAGTTTAAAATCGAAATGCGAAGTTTGATCTATTTAATGGTGATTGGTTTTTGTGAACTGCAGCTCTATTTTGAAACTAACTGCATTTTTTTTTAAGTTGCTGCCAAAGCATTGTGCCAAAACCATCAGTCAAGCAGTGAATAAAAAGTCAAAAAAACAGACGGGTAAGAAAGGAGAACCAGAAAGAGAAAAACCAGGAGTAGAAAGCATGAGAAAAAACAGGCTGGTGGTGACCAAGTGAGTCTTTTTCATCCTTATCTTCTCTTTTAAATGTTGCTTAACAGGCAGTCTAACTTCTTGAACCAATTCACTGGCATTTTGTAGATGTATTTAAAAAAATGCTCTTGTGGGTCATATCCAGTTGATGTCATCTGCTGACAAGAAGGCATCAGGCAGTGGAACAGTAAGAGAGGAGGTTTCCATCAATGGCTTCCTCTGAATCTGCTGCAGACTGGGAATTCCTAGAAAATATATCCCTCCCAATTTCACTGACTGGTACCTTCTATCAGTAGAGAAACACCAATGGATGCCATCCTATGTGTTTATATAAAAATATGTCATGCATTCCTATCCTGCAAAACAGACTTACCTTTATGAACAGTAATCTTTTTCTGCATTCCCATTCAGCATGCTAAAAAAAAAAAAGAGGGGGGTGAGGTATAATAATCCTGTCTTGTACAGTGGTACCTCGGGTTAAGTACTTAATTTGTTCCAGAGGTCCGTTCTTAAGCTGAAACTGTTCTTAACCTGAAGCACCACTTTAGCTAATGGGCCCTCCTGCTGCTGCCGCGCCGCCAGAGCCCGATTTCTGTTCTTATCCTGAAGCAAAGTTCTTAACCTGAAGCACTATTTCTGGGTTAGCGGAGTGTGTAACCTGAAGTGTATGTAACCTGAAGCATATGTAACCTGAGGTACCACTGTACGTATATGACCTATGCCATTGTTTTTAGCACAGGCAAGGGTACTATATGGCTCTGCTTTAAAATAGCTTATATATCCTTGCCCATCTTTAATGTTTTTTGGGTTGAGGTGGAAGGGGGCTGTAATAGTTACGGCTTTGCTTATGTGGCTTACATGTTTGTGTGCATATTTTTTGTTTTGTCTTTTGCAGTCTAGACAAACTGCACACGGCACTTTCTGAGCTCTGCTTCTCAATCAATTACGTTCCAAACATGATTGTGTGGGAACACACCTTTACCCCAAGGGAATACTTAACATCACACCTGGAAATCCGTTTTACCAAGTAAGTGGCACCAACTTGCACATTTGATACTTAGTTGTCTTGAGTACTTTTAAGAATACTTTAACCTGCTTTTCATCATATAATCCTATTAACACAAAATTTCCCCAGTGATAGAGGAGGTGGAACAATGTAGCCCTAAAATCAGTTAAAAACCTCATGAAGTCACCCAGAGCTCCTCATTGCAGCTGCAAACTTAAAATGAATGTCTGGTCTGAGCAAAGTTATATATTGTACTAATATCAAACTCCACAGTCTCTGTGTGTCGTCTGATAGTTATCAACCACACAACAAAAGGTTTATTCTGGCACTTCCTTTGTACCATGGCAGATGCTTTTTTAGTGTTCCTCCTTCCACAGTGTCAAGATCATATGAGGGACTACCATGTTATGGCCTAGTGCTTGTGATGTTGCTCAAATGGTGTGGGAGCAGATGCCACACTGCAAAGGGAGCTCTGTGCGATTCAAGTATTTAAAAAGCAATTGTGCACTAAAGAGTCAGCAGTGCTGGATTCCCAAAAACAGACCATTCTGCCATTAAAAATATGGTTAGTTTAGTAGCCCATATAAACATGTCTTTGCTATTTATATCATGACTATTTCTCAGTGTGGGTGGGTTGGTTGCTGCTGTGCCATTTTTATTTTTGTTATGTGACAGTTTCTGATAGAAATCTCTGAAAGCATGCTTGTGTCAGGGGCAAGCTTGTAAAAATAACTAGCAATGTTCTTTCAGCATTGAGACTTATTTGCTAGAACTTAATAAAAGCATTCATTTTAAAAAATTTATTCTCGTCCAACATAACCAAATAATTAATCTTGAGCTGACATTGCCCTTCTTTTTCTTTTGCTCCAACTTCCATCCAGCCTAGTGGTTGCCCATACATAACAGTTTCAACCTGCTAGTTTCAAAATCCCCAAAATTGAAGGAATCAATCCTATTTTACAAAAAGAAAAATTGTGCGTGCAGAATTCAAATTATGTACATGCAAAGTTGGTGAGTGGGAGATGGAAAATGAAAGATTCATATCCTGCTTGTATGTGGGAGCTTTTCATATATTGCCCTTGCCATTATCTGATTTAATAAGCAAATAGTAGACTTGCATCTCAAGAAGAGGAACAGATAGGAAATAAGAATTTTAAAATTTCTCACAGCTGTAACTGTTAGGACTAAATTGGTACAAATTTCAAACAGCAAATCTGACTTTTATACAGGGGTCAAATAGATAGCAATACTGTAGTTCAATATAAGGTTTCTGAATTTCCCTCCATACATCTTTCTGTACTATGGCTGTGGGGAGTAGCTTTCTTCAGCTCCAGTTTGCAGCTTTCTAACACCCTGCTGCAGTGTGCTTTCACTCTATGTTGGCAATATTCAGCAAAGTCAGAGTAGACAACAGGTAATGTCAGAAAAGTACAGGTGCCTCTTGGTGCAAATTTATCCCAAATTTATCCCAAATGGTCAGTTAACACTACATGCCAGTGGAGTGATGGCTCACCTTGATATTAGGCAGGACATAGCGCTCATGGTTCACTTCAGTAGCATGCTAATAACTTTCTTTCTTTTCGAAGGTCAATTGTTGGCATGACTATGTATAATCAAGCAACACAAGAGATCGCAAAACCTTCTGAGTTGTTAACAAGTGTGAGAGCCTACATGACAGTACTCCAATCAATAGAAAATTATGTACAGATTGACATCACAAGAGTGTTTAATAACGTCCTCCTTCAACAAACCCAGCACTTAGATAGTCATGGGGAGCCAACCATTACCAGTCTGTACACAAATTGGTAAGAATCTGAGATTTCATCCTATACCCCTTTTGCTTTGTGAGATAAAAGTTTTCATGCAGAAAAGAAAAAAATCTGGGAGGAGGAGAGTGCCAAGGTGAAAGTGAGGCAAATTGCAGCTTTTAATCTGAGCTGTGCCCCGCTTCCCCATGCAACTTGAAATTGAGATAATGTCCAAAAAAAACCTGAATCGCATGCCACTTGAACAATGGATGCCAATAAGTAACAGCGTTTAGCTTTCTATTGCAAACTAAAAGCAAACTACACTTTTATTTAAAATGAAGTCGCTGACTATTCAAGGGAAACATCATTGAGGACAATGCAATTCTTAATACATGTGTGTCGATGTGGCTTTATGTGGACTTTCAAGATCAACTCTCAGTGACAAATTCAGTGTCAGTGCAGCTTTCATCAAAGTTAAGGTGGTAAATGAAATTAACAGTAAGGAATGTTTGTAGTCTACTGTAATTGTTTCTTTCGTGAAGGTATCTGGAAACCTTGCTGAGGCAAGTCAGTAATGGCCACATAGCCTATTTCCCAGCGATGAAAGCATTTGTGAACTTGCCTACTGAAAACGAACTGACATTTAATGCAGAAGAATATTCAGACATATCAGGTGAGTTTTCCCAAGGCTCAGGGTGGGTGGAAAAGCCAAGTCTCATTTTTATACCAAACTTTGGAGACAGTAAGCAGCACTACAAGTCCCCCTTGCTGCTTCTGACCCTCACTAATATCTAGGGAGAACTAAGGCTCTTATCAGGCCTCTTGACCTCTGGTAGTACAGGCTAAGCTAGTTAAGATGGAGGGTTTGCATCCTGAGCATTTGAAATAGGATGCTGGAAATTTAAAATGTGTGAAATGCTATAGCCCTTATAGAATGAATGAATAAAATATAATGTGTTCATTAAATTAAGACAATATAATTGGTTTGCAGCAGAATAAATGCTTTTTCTTCCTCAGAAATGAGAGCCCTGTCAGAACTCCTTGGTCCATATGGCATGAAGTTCTTGAGTGAAAGCCTTATGTGGCACATTTCCTCACAGGTTGCTGAACTCAAGGTAACTTCCATTGCTTCTCTTTGGTCATTGCTTTTATAATTAAAAGCAGAAGTCGCTTTATAGCAAGAAGACATGGCCTGAATCCAAAGAACTACTTTAGACTAGTCCAAGCATTTGTACTTGCTCATCAGAGTTTTGACCCTTTCCCTTTGAATGAGGAACACTCACGCCATACTGCAAACAGGCGTTTCAATTCTCACACAAAAAAGTCTTTTGTTATGATGTGCCATTGGTTGGAGTGACTTTTTAAACAATATATATGTCTAAACACTGCACAGAAATACTGGGGAAGATCTTTGGATCTGCTCATATGCATTCTATTTCTTTGACCTTTTTTTTTAATGTGCATGAGCCTCATAGCAGCACATAGTTTGTTCCTTGCTGTCCTGGTGCAAAACTTCAGTCATTACTTGTGTTCCTGCATGCTGCTTCTCCAGAAGAGATGACCTTGGTTTGGGGGTCTCTGAATTAGCTTATAGTTTAGCTTCTACTAACAGAAAGTATCAGGAAATGGGGAAGTGTCTCTAGCTTTGGTCAGCAGGGATAATAAACATGTGCTCCCTGGCCTAATTTTATGTGGTATGGGGAGTCCAGCAAAAAGGATAGGGAGTTGGGGGAAGGATAGGGGAAGAAGCCAAAACAAATGGAGTGAGTAGGGAGAGGAATGCACTTGGCAAGTGATTAATTCAGGTATTCAGCCAGAGCAAGCTGTCCATCCTCCATGAGCCTGTTGGACAAGGAGGGAGAGATACAGAGAAGAGGGTAGTAGAATGGGAGGGAGAAAGAAGGGGTGACCCACCTATCACCAGCTTGCAGCTCTTGAAAGGGAAGAGAAATCCCTTTGGGATGGGCCAGACTGAAAAACTCCTAAATGCTGCATTGAACTCAGGGGCTTTCAGTTGTCTCCCCTTAGTTTACAGTGAATAAATGTAAACTCGCTCGGGGTGGAGGGAGAGAAGGTTTTAATTATAGAGTTGAGACAATGATTAGGAGATTGGTCTAGACCAGTCACAGAAAGTGTGTGCCCCTTCTTTACCTTGTGAGAGATAATCATCCACATGAAAACATATGGAAGGGAAATCCTAAAGAGGAACTAAGAATGGCAAATCGTATGCAAATTGTGTCTCACCCCCATGTTGTTTTCATTGCACATTGTGCAAAAGACATTCAAACTGTAATAATTCCATTATTCTACAGCAGCCCTGCTCAAGTTTAATGAGTTGACTGGAGCTATAAGTGCTTTGTGGAACAGAAGAGAGCCTTTATTATCACACTGTATGCTTTTTGTTTGGTGCATAGCTGGGCCTTACTTAGTATAACTAGTCAGATAATGGGAACATCTGGATTTCATGAGCTCTGCTTCCTGCTTGCCACGCTGAAATGTCCTAAAGCACCCGCTTGTTACTATACTCAGATCTATGCCTGACCTGAGATCTTGCTTCGTCTTAGAAACTTGTGGTAGAGAACGTTGAAGTGCTAACGCAAATGAGGACCAGTTTTGATAAACCAGATCAGATGGCAGCACTCTTCAAAAGATTGTCGTGTAAGTAACTAGCAAGTAGTGCTGTTTTAGTTTATGCTCCTAACTGGGAATCTGCATATAGCTTGAAGCACTGGAATTGATGCGGGAGCATCTGCTACAGCCCCCAAAAGTGCATGCTGTCTTTTGTATAAATGTCTCCATTTTAAGGCTGTAACGTACATACATGACACAAACCTACAGATGCATATATATAAAAATGCATATATATAAAGCTACCCACATACATATACATCCCCACTCGTGTATGCATGCATATATATATATATATATATATATATATATATATATATATATATTGGTAGTCACATTAGTAGCCTTTTTCATCTATTTATGCCTTATAATGTACGGTCTGCCTCAGAGAACCTTTTGATTTTGGAAAGATAACCTAAATGTTTTAAAACTGATACGTTGCCTACTGAGGAGCTCCTTTCGGCTGGTCGCCACATTCTCCCAGATTCTCATAATGCTCAGCCAGCAAGGAGTGAATTGGTGGATGAACAAACTATTCAATAGCTTTTGGAGCACTTTTGTAAAGGAATTAAAACTGCCTTTTGGTGCCACATGAGAAACATTATTGTGAGTCTGGTGTGCCTTTGGTACTTAACGATGCTCTCTCTCTCCCCCCCCCCCTTATGATGAGTAATGTGCCAAAAAAGTTGCTTCATCAGCAGTGGTCACTTTAATTTGCTGTTAATATTAGTCTGTCTGTGGCAGATGCCATGACTGGGTGATGCCGTGACTCAGGCAGAGACACACACACACACAGAGAGAGAGAGAGAGAGAGAGAGAGAGAGAGAGAGAGAGAGAGACTGAAGCTGGTGGAGAGGCAACTATGCATGGCCTCAATCTCCCACAGACATCAAACAGGGAGGGGCAGGGAGAAAGCATTCTTGTTCCTGACATTTTCTCCTCCCCCCCCCAGCTGTTGATAGTGTTTTGAAGAGGATGACCATTATCGGTGTTATCTTATCTTTCCGGTCATTGGCACAAGAAGCTCTTAGAGATGTAAGTATTGCACTTGGCATTATAACTTTTGTGTTACACATTTAAGCACATGTAAGCCTAAGAATAGATAAGTAAAAGTAAAAAGTGATTAAATCGCTAAATACTAGCACATTCCAAGGCATTTAAGATTCTGTATCTGTGGGGTAGGTAGAAGCTCTTCCCCATTACATACTCCATTCTCAGATCTATCAAAACCCCAGAATTTTTGGAACAGATGTTGGCACCGCTACAGATACAGAACCCCAAAGTGAAAATACGTTGGCTGTTACCTGACTGCAACCCACTTGTCCCATATAAAACAGCTTTATTTGCAAAAGCCGCTAAAAGTATTCATGCTAGCCACATAAAAGACAACGCTGTAGATTGTGCAGGGGATTCATTAATTTAATTTATTGTAAATGGTTGCTTACTTTGGATCTTTCTTAATTAGGTTTTATTAGATTTGCTGGTTTTGTAAATGTATTTGTAATGGCTTTTAGTCAGATACAATAAATGATCAATTGATTGAATAAAACACAGATTGCTTGTGCTGTGGTGAAAGGATTGCAACACTAAATACGAATAATCAAATCTTAATTGAAATTAAGTGTGTTGCATATGTATGCTGAAAGAATCAAACCTTTACCATTTCACTTTTTATTTTTTTAAAAATTAAAGGAAATTGACGTACAGCTGTTTTAGACCCAAAGCAATACAGTATTCAAAACTCTTGTTAGCCGGTGTTTTTCCACTCCTGCTGCAAGATTCTGGCATGATGCTTCCAGGCTTCTTAATGCATAAACTGAGGGGAGAGGGTAGAATAAATGCAACAAAGTCATAACATGCTGTCTTAGGAGATACAATAGCCAAAAGTAACAATTTTGTTGCATGCCTCTTTGTCTTAGGTCTTATCATATCACATTCCTTTCCTTGTAAGTTCAATTGAAGACTTTAAGGATCACATTCCAAGAGAGACAGATATGAAGGTAATTGCTTGTGAGAATAATGGGGTTTGTTTGTTTTTAGTTCTTTCTAAAATTGTATATTATGCCAAAAGCAGGAATGTATAGACAGATGTAGCACTTGTATATATTTCTGTAAACCTCATTAAAATGAAATTAATACAGTTTCATACTTCTGTGGTTAGTTATGATTCCAGTATTTCTCTTTTGCAAACTGCTGGGAGTCACTGGTTTATACTAAAGGAGCAAGTCATAAAATAAAAAGGACACAGCATTTCAGAGGGGGTGATTCAAAAAGTGTTTCTAACAATTTAGTTTTTGAGTTGATCAGCATCCATTCTCCTAATGGATTATGAAACCCTTTTGCACTTTAGGCCTCAGAACCTAGTCTTGGTAGACACGGTATGGCAGCATTAATTTAATGCATTATATGCTTTGGCTTAACATAGTTTTCTGTTTGTCCAGTTTGAGAACTTGTTGGAATCTTAAAAAGTTGCTGTTGAATATGGTTTCGGAGAGTATACAAGTTTTTGGCAGAAGGGCATGTGAGAGAGATGACAGCCAGCTAGCAAAAGTGACATTAATGGGGCTTTTCCCTATAAGCTAGGTGTATTCCTGCCACCAAAGGTGCTTCTGTTCTTCCATGGTTCCATTCTCACGTGTAACTTAATGTGGACACTGAAAAGATTTTACAATGTCTGCTCTGACAAATTCCACAAAATTATTCTGGCCTTTTTCACTCTGCAGTACCTTTCTCTCTCTCAGGTTGCAATGAATGTATATGAGCTCTCATCAGCTGCGGGACTGCCTTGTGAGATAGATCCTGCTCTGGTTGTAGCACTTTCTTCCCAAAAATCAGGTATGCTGCTGCATAACGTTTTTGGATATTGGCTGTGTTTGCATGTAATGCTAAGCCATGATATCGTTTTAAATTGAGAAACCTGAAGGATGTCAAAGAAACTATACTTGCGCACATTGAGTACCAAATATGCATGTATTCTGCAGAACACTTGGATCACTTCACATAATTTAACCAAGATGCCAAAACTGAGGGTTTGTCAGCTTAAATATATGACAGTTACATTTGTATTTGACTGAACATTCAGTATTTGACTGAATGTTGCAGCTCTGATCTCTAGTTACATTTCCTTAGTATATATAATAGTGATAATACTACATTGAAATCGCTGCAAATGCTTTTGTTATTGATGAGTGACTTTTTATGGCTCCTAGGGGCCGAGGTCCCTTTGCCCCCCCAAAAAAATACCAGTGGTATGCATGTGCCATGTCATGTGATCAGTTATGTGGGGTGGGGCTTAAACCCCCCCCCCCAATATTTTATTCAAGTTGGCCCAGGAATGTGAAATAAAATTTATTATTATTATTATTATTAATATTAAATACTGGTATAGAAACTACTTTAGAGGAGTAGCACTCATTTATGAATAGCTCTCAGTTGGTGGCCATGCTGAGCTAGTTCCTATGTGCAGACATTCTGAGCATCTTTCAAAAGGAAGCCTGAAATAACCTTGCTGACCACTGGAGTTAAGAGGAAAGAAATCTCTTGCAATTGCAATTTGTCATTAGGTTACTTTTGATTGAGCTATAAAATCTTTGAATAGCTGTTAGATAAATTTTCTTCTAGGAATTAAAAAAATGCATCCTATTTTTCTTAAGTTACGTTTTCCTTCCCTGAAAATGTGTTGGGGTATGCTACCAAGATACTCTTGGTTTATACAAAGTGATAGCTGTCACAGAAGAGTATTGGTTATGCCACACTTGGTGGAATTGGATAATAATAATAATAATAATAATAATAATAATAATAATAATAATAAAAAATTTCTACCCTGCCCATCAGGCTGGGTTTCCCCAGCTACTCTAAAGTACTGGTCTTTGTTAGCTCAAACCAATTAACACAGAATTTGGCTCAGAAACATTACCAATGCTGTGAATGGATGAAGTATTAGTTTAGGAGTTTTGAACCCACCCAGTTATAATGGATCTCCTAAATTTGTATTTATTTTCAGAAAACATTAGTCCAGAGGAAGAATATAAAATTGCCTGCCTTCTGATGGTCTTTGTGGCTGTCTCCTTACCAACTTTGGCCAGTAATGTGATGTCTCAATACAGTCCTGCCATTGAAGGTAATATTCAGACAAACTGGTGTGAAAATTTGTTCTGGGGGGAGGGGGAAAATTATATTAATGTTTATTTGCTTTCATTTTATGATATTGGTGTTTGGTCCTTTTTGGTGTTGAATAGTACATCAATTTTATATCTCACAATGGTTGCTTTGAAAGAGGAAATAAAAATCTCTCACCTCAAGTCATACTTTGGTTCTAGGGATCCTTACCAAGAATGTGTTCTACCCGTTGCACATAAATGTCCTATTGATTAGGAAATGTTAAAACTTGACTGGAGGCTTTTGGGGGCACAGGAACAATGCTGAGTACTATTTGGAAGACGTATTGAAACTAGTTTTCATACTAGATATTTGCATTAGAAGCATTCATAATTCTCATATTCCTGTGCTAGTTACCATGTTGCCCCGTCTTTACTCGAATACACACACCATTCTATTTGCACCTGGCAGGATTCAGGTCTTCAGAACAGAACTTTGGAACTGATAAATTAAGAAGAAAACCAGAAATCAGTCTTTGAAACAGATTTTGGAATAAATGTAGCCCCGCTTTATGAGTTCCCTGGAAATTGTTTGTTATGCAATTGTTGGTATAATGATTCCACGATTCCCATTGTTTCCTATGGAAACATTTCTAATACAAGATTAGTCCCCTCTGTTTCCTCCCCCTCTCCATGGTTTCTTCTTGAAACGGCTGCAGCCAATCAGCAAAAGAGAGGCATGGGGGGGGGAATGATTTGCCCAATCTCTCCTGTCCCTGATATGTTTCATTTTTCCTGCTTTCTGAGTCATCTGATCTCACTCCCTCCGTGTTTCCGTGGTTTCTGCCTAAAGATGGCTGCCACCAATAAAAACACACAAAAAGGAAGTAAGAAAGTTGGCTGTTCGAATAAGTGCATCTGTGGAGCATATAGTGAGGTTTGGGCATAATTCTTTCAAGTTTGGATAAGTGAATTTTTGGATGTTGAGCATGCAGATAGCAGGACCTGTGTGTAATGTCTTTTACTGTATTCAAAAGGTTCTTAGAGATCTTTACTTCCTCCTTGTTAAATGAAGATTATCCATATTATATTTGAAAGTTAATCCCTTGCTAAACTTAACTCTGCTCCTATTCAAACGACACGTTCTATTCAGCTAAAATGTTCAGAGTGTGAGTGAAGCAAAAGTAATATCACAAATGTGTTTTTGTTTAGGTCACTGCAACAATATCCATTGCCTGGCCAAAGCAATCAACCAGATTGCTGCAGCTTTATTTACCATTCACAAGGGAAGCATTGAAGACCGTCTCAAAGAATTCTTGGCTGTATGTACAGTTTTTATTTTGGGCTGACCTGCTCCAGAAATCATTCATTTCCACCAAGGCTTTCAGCTGTACTGCGATTAACATTTACAACCTTAAGTTTTGATTTCAAGCCAACAACATTATGGTGGCTTTTCCTATATGGTAGTGATTGCAACAATGACTGTAAAGGATTTGAGTCAATATTGCAAGCATGTGTGAACTTTGTCTTGTAGAATAACTGGTCTGATCAGGGATTCCAGTACACAAATTGAGCTATACAATTGGTCTGTCCTGTTAATTTCATTGTTGTGGAATGCTCCACATCCATAACCCCATTGCATTATCTAACATTACAGATCACGTCATGTTAAATCTTATATCTGAAATTGCATGTGTCGTGAAATTAAAATGATTTTTAAAGTGGCTTTAGATGAGTAGAAAACTTACTTGCTATTTGTGATTTTTTTAGCTTGCATCCTCTAGTCTACTGAAAATCGGTCAGGAGACAGACAAAACCACTACAAGGAACAGAGAATCTGTTTACCTACTGCTAGACATGGTAAGCTCTCATTCCAGTGATTGTTCCAAAAGTTTTATCCTAGGTAAAAGAGACTTTGACAAGCACTCTGTGTGGAATTCAACAAATGGTCAAAATACTGTTGGCCAGCATAGCAGAAAAATTACTTTAAAAAACAAAAATCATGAAACGCTTTTGAACCCTACTCCTTTGAGCCTCTCTGCATTTCCTTCTCCTCCCCCGTTCCTTGCTGGTAGCTTGTCATTTTAGCAGCATCGGGATTTCCACTCCTTACCAGGTTTCTGAAGTGATCTCTCCTCTCACTTTAGATCGTCCAGGAGTCTCCATTCCTGACCATGGATCTTCTGGAGTCTTGCTTTCCATATGTCTTGCTCCGAAATGCATACCATGCTGTGTACAAACAAAGTGTCACATCATCTGCCTGAATATATGCTTTAACTGGAGACAACCTAAGCACGCATCTATGTTGCCTCAGTTTTACTTGTGTAAACTGTGGAGCTGTTTTACTTTATGGCCTGGCAAAGAGTTTTGTGGATTATAAACTTTTTCCCAATGCAGTTGTATTTCTGACCAGTGGTTTCTTAATATGGTTGTACTACAATATAAGCTTGGCTGATTTTAGGTTGCACATTTTGCTGATTTGTTTCCCTTTTTATTTTAGAATAATCATAATTATGTTTAAAAAGAGAAATACTATTTCAACTATGTTTTTTTTCATATCCAATCGTGCAGGAATCATAATGGCTTGTTTATTTCCAGGAAGAACTCTATTTAGTGATTATTTTAGTGTTCCTAGCTTTCATCTGTGTGTAAATTATTTCATATAGGGAGAGTTACAATCTGTACCTATTGTTCTTATCAGAAACAAGACTTGGATGTGCATTTCTGTGAATGACAATTTCTACTTTTTTTTTTCTTTTTGAAACACTCACCCAAATTAATGACTGATGCTATCTAATATTAAAAATTGTTGTAAGACTGCTTAGACAGCAGTCTCCTCCATACAATCTTAAACAGCAGCAAGTGGTTTTGTTTGTATAAAGCTTACATAGTGGAATTTTTTAAAGACTAATTTCCATGGTGCCCCGTTGGCATTAACACTACATTGTACCCTGCTGTATAATAAACGTTCTTAATGCATTTATCAAATGTTGATAAAATGTTAGCCCTTTAACCACTTTTTATATGTTTTAAATTTTTGAAATTCAAGTGTACCTTCCATTACATACAATAAACACTACACTGTATTATGTGCTGGTGACTTTCCTTGGGTTTTTTGCTAAGTTGACTGTTGAAAATTCAGTGTTCTAAGCATCAAGCAACGTGTGTTGACTTAGTCTACAGATTGTTAAATGTGCGTGTTTGACCAATTTTTGGATCTTCATCAGTACTGTCTAACCACATTAAAATTTGCTTTACCTTAATGGCCGTCACCTAACCGACTTAAAAATCAATAGGCTTATAAACATCTCATTACTGGCTTGTTATCTATGTCTTTCCATAGTTTTTCAACTTAGTGATGGAGGGCTGAGACATCACTTTGACATGACTTCGCCCATTTTTTGGCATAGGTTCATCCAGCTATTGTCACCAAACTTGGCATGAGGGTTCCTGAGGGTGTCTGGTGTATCAGGTGCAAACTCACAAATTACACTATCGATTTAAAAAACACAATATATTTTTTGGCTTCTGAAGATTCCTGGGCAGTGCTAGGCACTCTCTGCTAACATGTTATTAAAGGGAAAGGCATACCTTCTGACTCCTGCAGAATGTAATGATACTGTAGTGTCTAAATCCACTCAGATTAACTCACTTTACTGCATATTACAGAAACTGAGAGCATACAAACATGATCTGTGAATAAAGGTGAAATGACTCACTGGAAAAAAAAATCAGGTCAACATTCCTTAGGAACTAGTAGTTTGGTGGTTGTGGTTAACACACTGTCCCATAATATCTATTCCGTTCCTTCTGCCTATTCATGGTCTCACACCATCTTACCTCTCACCCCCTTTTCCAATTTGCCACCACCCCAGTTCTTGTGGGGGCAAAAAAGAAAAGAAAAAAAGTTTGACGGGTAGATAGGAATTCAGGTTTAGATTATATTTGAGAGACTAATGGTTTACCCAAGCAGAAATGTTAGCAATGCAGTTGGAGATGTTAGACCATGTGGAATGGGAAGTGGAAACTGTAGAATTTGTATTGAAAGATGTAACAGTTTGAGATTTTCCTGGGGAAGAGTTCAAAGACAATAGAAAATAACATCCTGTTTCCAAAAAAAAAAAAATATTCTGTATCCAACTCACTCTATAGTTCTTCTAGAACATTGCCTGGTCAGGATGACCCACTCAGTAGATGCAGTGTCAGTGGATAAATTTATAAACTGACATTAATAGTGAAATGGCAGGATATGAAAAGGGATTTGGAACTGCTGCTGAAGAACTGGCTCTGATTATGGTCATAAATTAAGAATTGTGCTCCCAAGTGAAGCCCATCTCAGCCTTTTCCTTGTGGTGATTCAGTAAATATGTGAGCTGTTTTGTATTTCATTGAGAATGGATGTTGCCAACGTCGTTGAATCAGTGGTATGTTTGTTAAGATTCCAGTTTTATTATGGTGGTGGCTTCAATGTATTTTGTAAATCATCATGGGTGTAGAGACAAGGAGTTTCTCTCTTTCAAAAATGCAATGGATATTCTCCCTCAGTAGGGATTATCTATTCAGAACATGTGAGATTCAGGTCCAGAGGGTAGCGAGGTTCTTAAAATTTATGCTCTCCTCACACACACTTCATTCCAGCCACTGTTAAGGTGCTTTAAACATCAACACCAACTTGAGTGCAGCATTGACTCTTTTTCTAGGGGACTCATTTAGGGCAAGATGGAACAAGAACTGACCCAAATAAGAACGGACACTGCCATTCCACATAGGAATTTTAAGTGCCCAAGCAATTCTTGATAAATCCTGGAGAATCCTTCTAAAAGGAATTTCTAAATCTTAACGGTTATGGAGAAAGCCTGTCCTGAAACCTCAGAAATGTGCTCCAGATGGTTTCCTGAAAATGAGGGACTGCAAACAGGCTCAGTGGCTTACACAACATCACTGAAGTATTGTACATTTACCATCACTGACCTGGCGTATTGCCTGTTATTAATTACCTGCCCTTCACCCTCAAGTCCCCAGGCAGGTTGCAACAATTAAAACAAATTCTCATGCAATTTTTTTTTAAAGTAAAAACCCTATCCATTCACAAATGTTGCAGATCTACTCATTTAAAAGCTATAATCTATATATTGTGATATAATCTTTTTCTGGACTGCAATTTAACACACACTAACCATGACACTGATGATGGTTTGTATGTTCTCTTCTCCCCAGTTGATGTGATGTCATTCTCCTCTGTCTCTGTCATTGGTTATGACTTGAGTATTGACACAAAGGGGTTCAGTTAAGTTTGAATTAATAACGAAGGCATTATTCGCTTCCTCTGAAGGAGAGTGGAGTTGGACTTACTGTGATAGCTACTGGCCATGATGGCTACAAACATCTTTTGCGTTCAGAGGCAGTAGGTCTCAATTAGCAGAGGGGTGGGAATGGGAAGAAGTCATTTGCCTTCACGTCTTGTGGGCTTCCTGTAGGCATTTTGTTGGCCACTCTGGAAAATCCTGCAAGGCCTCTCTTTATGTTCTTCATTTTGATGAGAGTTATGAGGTGCAAGTCTGGGGTGTAGGGTAGCCATGGAACAAGTGGAGAACAATGGAGAAGATTTGGGGACATCAGATGAGCTAGTCGGCACCCTATTCTCCATACAACTTGCAGATAATTTAACATCCCTCAAGTTTTTCCACACGTTGCACAGCCCCCTTAACTTACTTGCACCAGTCCAATAATAATAATAATAATAATAAAATTTTATTTATATCCCACCCTCCCCAGCCGAAGCCGGGCTCAGAGCGGCAAACAGCAGTAAAGTAATACAACATTCTAAAATCATTTCATTATAAAATCATTTCAAATCAAATTAATGGCAACCATTGGGCTAGAGTTCTGTGAGGATTGCCAAAGGAGCGGGTCAGGCTGTGCCCTGGCCAAAGGCCTGGTGGAACAGCTCTGTCTTGCAGCCCCTGCGGAAAGATGTCAAGTCCCGCAGGGCCCTAGTCTCTTGTGACAGAGCGTTCCACCAGATTGGAGCCACAGCCGAAAAAGCCCTGGCTCTGGTTGAGGCCAGCCTAACTTCCCTGTGGCCCGGGACCTCCAAGATTTTTGTTTGAAGACCGTAAGGTCCTCCGTGGGACATACCAGGAGAGGCGGTCCCGTAGGTACGAGGGTCCTAGGCCGTATAGGGCTTTAAAGGTTAAAACCAGCACCTTAAACCTGATCCTGTACTCCACCGGGAGCCAGTGCAGCTGGTATAGCACTGGGTGAATGTGATCCCACAGCAAGGAGCCCGTAA
The DNA here is from genome assembly GCF_964270895.1 of Podarcis filfolensis. Taxonomy (NCBI): domain Eukaryota; kingdom Metazoa; phylum Chordata; class Lepidosauria; order Squamata; family Lacertidae; genus Podarcis; species Podarcis filfolensis. Next base: position 25,170,785 of record NC_139604.1, on the reverse strand, counting down.
GGAGTCTCGCATTTGCACCCGCTGGAGTTTCTGGGTCAGTCTCAAGGGCAGCCCCACATAGAGTGAGTTACAATAATCCAGTCTGGAGGTGACGGTCGCGTGGATCACAGTGGCTAGGTCAGGGCGAGAGAGATGTCCCATGCTGTTTCCTATCATAACTGAAATCCTTAGTGGCACAGAGAAGTTACATAGCTTCTCCATGCCACTAAGCTTGGCTGGGGACTTGAAAGCTTCTAATCTATTGTGTTGAAGCACCTGGTGTCCCAAGATGACATCAGATGACACGGTAGGGCACTCCCAGTCCTGGCACATGGCAGCAACCAGGTGACAGCAACCATCACATAACAGACCCTCCCAAGTGTCCCTATTTTCCAGGGATGGTCCTGGGTTTACAGAAGCCAGCCCAGTTTCTGACCTGATCCCGGAACCATCCCGCTTTTCCTTAGGACATCCCTATTTCCATTGGAGAAATGTTGGAGGGTATGCATAAATAAAGGGACGCGGGTGGCGCTGTGGGTTAAACCACAGAGCCTAGGACTTGCCGACCAGAAGGTGGCGGTTCGAATCCCTACGATGGGATGAGCTCCCGTTGCTCGGTCCCTGCTCCTGCCAACCTAGCAGTTTGAAAGCACGTCAAAGTGCAAGTAGATAAATAGATACCATTCTGGCGGGAAGGTAAACGGCGTTTCCATGCGCTGCTCTGGTTCGCCAGAAGCGGCTTAGTCATGCTGGCCACATGACCCGGAAGCTGTACGCCGGCTCCCTCGGCCAATAAAGCGAGCTGAGCACCGCAACCCCAGAGTCGGCCATGACTGGACCTAATGGTCAGAGGTCCCTTTACCTTTACCTATGCATAAATAACACAGAAACTTAAAGCTCACTTGCAGAAGGCCCCAGGTTCCATTAAGAACATTTCAAAGTAGGGCTAGGAATGTCCCCTGGCCAAAACAATGGAGAGCCTCTGCCAGTTAGTAAGCAATACTCAGCTAGATGAACCAATGGAGTCTAACTTTTATTAGTCAGCTTTGTGTCATGACATGGCATTGATGTCAGACACAGCTATTCAAAGGGGGGTGGGAGGGAGAAGAAACCTTTTAAATTCCACATGGAAGCCAAGAGGAGAAGCTGACAAAAACCACAGAAGGCAACTGGAGAAATGCAGTAATAAAAAAAGAGAACTCTGCGGAGTCAGGATTTATAGCGAAGGAGAAAACGTTTTTCCCCAAGGTCTGTATATGTAATAATTCTTGTAGATCTTTAATTGACAGCATTGTGAGTGGAGAAACACTGGGGCTGATTTTGTTTTTATTTTGATAATTATGTCAAACATCATAACAAGTACCAAGACAGCCAATTTCCACCTGGCAAATGTTTTTAGTAGGTGGTGGGAGTTCTGGCAGGGAGGAAGGGTGGTTAAAAGGGGGCAGGGTGTTCTTCCTCGTTTACTGAACAAAAAATCTGGTTTATTTTAAAAATACGTACACAGAGATGATTACTACCCCCAAAATTACAAGCCAAAAATCACTTGTCCGAGGAACGAATCAAGTGGTCCTCTAATGAAAACTCCAGGGAAGAATTATCATCATCATTTTATTTTATTACCCCAGCTTTTTCCCTGATGGAACTCAAGGTAGCTTACAGATAGAAACAAGAATTGCTAAAAACATTAAACATTAAAATGCGATCAAACAATGATAGAATTAAAACTATATACATACAGTATATGAAACCTACTTAAAACATGAAAATAATTACAATAAAAAACAGCATGGCACCAGCCATTTCATTAAATGCAGTTAATTTCCAAAATTAACAAGAAGGTCTTCACCTGCCAGCAGAGCAACAAGGAGAGAGCCAGTCTAGCCTCTCCAGGAAGGCAGGTCCAGAGTCTTATATGTAACACACATACACACACATAATCAATGCACTTATTTAAAAGGATTTGTGGACTGTGGAAGCCTACAATCATATTTTTCTCGATTTAAGTCAGTAAGTGCTGACACACACACCCTGCCCCTGCTCATGTGTCTAAGAGTCTGAGTTCATGACCTGTTCCAGGTCTGCCTATATCACTGGCCTACACGACAAAGTTGAACTTTTAAATATAAACTTTCACTTTTATTCTGAATTCATATTAACTGGCGGAGATGACTGGCAGAATCCGAGACCAAGGTGAAGAGTTGGTGGAAGAAGATGGGAGAAAATTTAAAGTTTATCTACAGAAACATTGTAAAATCAGGAATGTTAGAAGGATGTTGGAATGAAGTAATGTGGTATTAGCAGAAATGATACAAAAGATTAGGTAAAAATTGATTTTTTAACTGTTGAAAGACAAGAATGTAAAATTATACTACATTAGGATAAACTATTAGGATATAAACCAAGCTGGAAAGGATTTGCTGGAATATTTAATTGAACTAGAATACAAAAAAGGGAGGTGTGAGGAGGTCAGGGAAATAAGTAAATGAGAGATAAGACATGGAAAGAGGGAAATGTTTTTAATTGCTTTTATTTTTCTGTATTTTGTATTCTTTGTTTTTTTTCTTTTCTTTTTTTTCATTTTTTCTTTCTCATTTTTGTAACTTTTTTGAAACTTTAATAAATATTATTAAAAAAAATTTCATATTAAAAGTACACATGCCATTGTACAAACACATACTAGAGGTAAAACCAGGGCGAGGCAGCATAGTAGTTGGGATGAGAAGGCATAGTGATGAAAATTGGAAAAAAAGTCCTAAAATAAGATTTCAAATTGGTTGGCATTGGTCATTGACACTCTTTGTTTGTCGGTTTTCAAGCAGGTGCGGGGCTTATTGAATGCCATCCCCTCCACATTATATTTTTAAAAGTATTATGGTCTGGACTTAACCTTCTAAAAGTCACATTTGATGTGTCAGGTTCCCCCCACGCCCGTAACTACAATAATCATTAAAGGAAAAGAAATATGGCAGTTGCTAAATATTTCTCCCCATCACCAGGAGGATTATGACCAGAGTTTAGCAGTCTCTCTTAGAATTTGCAACAAGGGATGCTTGTTCACAATGGCTGGATGCTCTCTCTTCACTTCTGTCTGCGAAACACAGAAAGCAGCTGCCTGTATGGATTTGTCAAAAACATTATGCCAGATCAAATTTATAGCCTTGTTTGCATATGTTATTACTTGAATGTATGCAGGATACAATAAATGTGTAGCCAGATGTTAGACTTTAACTGTTTAACTAGCAGAGAGAGTATGGTCCAGGATGGGGAATCTGTGATTCCCCCAGATGTGGCTGGATGACAGCTCTCAAAAATCCGTAAGCACTGGCCATGCCGATTGGGGTGGATGGGAGCTGGAGTCCCAACAGCATCTGGAAGGCCCCTGATCTAGCGTTCAGAGCAGTAAGCGTAGACCTGGGAGTTAAAATTCCCACTTTGACTTTGGACTCAGCTACATTAGTCAAAAAACAGTGTTTTTAATGCATTATAAACACGCAACACCAGAGGGTGCTGGAGAGCAAACATTTGCGATTTTCCAGAGGTTTTTTTTTCTTTTGTTATAACGATTTAATTTCTGACTTATTTATAGTGTTTTTTCCTGTGTGCAGCTCTACCCCTGATGTGCATTGCGCACACTCTCTGTCTAACCTATGTTCACAGAGTTGTTGGGTTTAAGGAAGACAACAGCAGCAAGAAGCATGCCATCTTCAGTCCCTTGGAGGGAATGATAATACCTCCAGGATTCTCCAATGGTTTGCTTAGGGCTGGGGAAACTGTGGTTCTCCAAATGTTGAACTACATCATTCCTGGCCATCAATCATTCTGGCTGGAGTTTATGGTAATTGGAGTCCAATAACTTCACTGAGGCGGAGGGGCGACAAGATGGGGAAGGCTGGTGTGTGTTCACTGTAACTTTCCTATCTTTCATGGCACAAACCTATCAGGAACAAGGTTTGCCCCTTAAGAAGGAATTATTATTTCAGATATTCTGTTGTAAATGTAAGTGTTAAGGGGATTGTGCTATCTTCTTCTGAATTTGCAACCTACAACTGCCTATGTCCTGTTCTCAAGGTCTGATTGTCTCAATTACGTAATGAAAGTTGAATGCATTATTGTTGCCTCTTTTTGTTTCAGAAAATTTGAAGAAGGAAAGAATTTGAAATCGGTGTCTGTTAAGTTAAATGTAGTTTTAAGGCACCAGAGGCTATTCTGCGGGAATAACAGAAAGGAGGGCACTATGGAAGCGTTGTGTGGATGCAAATGAAAACCATTGCAGGGAAAGTAGTTTCTGGGAAATGACTGCTGTCTAGACTCTCAAGTGTGTGGTGTCTGTGAATATTTTCCTTGGTTACCGGAGACAAGAGTGATAACATAAAGCAATCAGACTTTCAGATGACGCAAGTTGGAATTTACTTCAGAAACATTGGAAACACTGAAAAGGCCCAGATGTAACTTGAGAGAAAAGCACAGAGATCTATATAGTGCCCCCCCCCCCCAGATATCAGGGCATGGTCTAAAGCAGGGGCTGCCAGCATGGTCCACTGAGGCTTTTTCTGGCATCCACAGTGTCCTGTCTCTGACCCCTTGGAAGAAGAATCCTGATGCAACCAATAGAACAGGTTGTGGTATGTGCTTGGTTGCATTGTGTGAGTTTGTTTAGTGGCCAGTACAGTTTCCTCTGGCTTGCAAATGTTACCTGTGGACCCAGAAAGGTTGTCCAAGGTCAAATGATGCTGCCACCTAGTGGAAACAAAGCAGGTCTCAGGGCTTGAGTCAGGCGTACGTCAGCAACAAAAGCAGGGGTCAGCAAGGTTTATCCATAGGTCAGATCACACACGTGTGTGAGCGAGCGAGCATGCGATTTTCAGCGCACGCGCCAGTTTAGTGCAACGTGAGCAGGCGGCACAGTTCGGGGGCGGGGCGGGGGCTGGTCAAATGACCTCCACGGGCTGCTTCCGGCCCATGGGCCTTAGGTTGCTGACCGCTGATCACCCGAGGCTAGTGAAATTAAATCAGTGGCCTAGCGTGGGTTGCCAGCACATGGGGCAAGGCAAGTATTGTGCCTCCTTAACCCATGGACTGTTAGCACAGGTGCCAAGAGGTTGTGCCACGGAACAAACGCCATGGAGACAGCTCTACATGTGTGCTTGCTGTTTTCCCCCTGAGAGAGGTGTTCACAAATGCCAACACAATTGCTTAAAAACACGGAAACAAAACTAGATATGTCATACCTTCCAACATTTCCCTGATGAAAACAGGGACATCACGTTCCATGGTAATAATTTTGCCATTTATACTCCACACATCTTGCTGGGTTGCCCCAGCCACTCTGGGCAGCTTCCAACATATATAAAAACATAATAAAACATTAAACTTAAAAAAAACCCCTTCCCTATGCAAGATTGCCTTCAGACGGCTTTGGGGGGTCGGATAATTCCACACCCTCCAACATTATTCCAATGAAAATAGGGACATCCTAAGGAAAAGTGCGACATTCCAGGATCAAATCAGAAACCAGAACAGCTCCCCTAAATCAGGGATGTCCCTAGAAAATAGGGACACTTGGAGGGTCTGCATATGTATTTAAATACAGTTATTCTGGGCCTTAGGTCGGTGACTGTGAAGAGCCTACATATTACAGTGGTACCTCGGGTTACATACGCTTCAGGTTACATACACTTCAGGTTACAGACTCCGCTAACCCAGAAATATTACTTTGGGTTCAGAACTTTGCTTCAGGATGAGAACAGAAATCGTGCAGCGGCAGCAGGAGGCCCCATTAGCTAAAGTGGTACCTCAGGTTAAGAACAGTTTCGGGTTAAGAACAGACCTCCAGAACGAATTAAGTTCTTAACCCGAGGTACCACTGTACTGGAAATGGAGAAATGCAATTCTACAAATAGACATACTGCAAAATTTTGCTCAGTTCTCACTTTGGGTTGAATTATTGACAAATTGAGAAAAGGGATTTTTACTGCTGTATCAGGGCAGACAGATAACCATCTGGTGAAGTCGAATTAATTATCCTGCTGTACTAGCCACAGATAATTAAGGTGAGCTGAAGTTTGTTTAGAAACTGCTGAGGTGTTAGCCAGAGTACAAATTGACACTGTCCCTAAGCTGTGTTGACTCGGCCCTGCTAGTAGAAAGCACTTACTGTGGGGCTAAGGTAAACAGATTGGTTAAGTATACACAAGGAGCTGATCTACATGGTGAAAAGAGCCATTTAACCACAATTTAGAAGCCAATATACTTTCTTCTTTTTTTTTGTAAGGCTGAGGAATTTCATCTGGTGTAGGTGCAACTCCAGAGTAAGTTTTAAGGACATAACCATATACCAGGAATGGAGAACATTTTCCAGCCAACATTCTCCCATGGGCAATGCTTCAAGGGCCAAATGCAATTTTGTGGTGTGGGGCCACAGGCAAAAGTTGGGGAAACAAGGGATCTAAGTCTTACCTTTATACAGTAGGCCACACATTCCAGACATGCAAAGTTTGGAAGTTTGCAAACACACTCACTTGCACCTACCTCTGTCTCCACCTTGTTGGGGCATGCACACACCTAACTGAGGTGTCCATGCATGGTGGTGGAAGGATGTGGAAGGCAGGGCCTAATCACTGATGGTGGTTGTAGATCAGACACAACAACAACAACAACAACAACAACAACATATTATTTATACCCCACCCATCTGGCTGGGTTTCCCCAGCCACTCTGGGTGGCTCCCAACAGAATATTAAAAACAATGCAACATCAAACTTTAAAAACTTCCCTAAAGAGGGCTGTCTTCAGATGTCTTCTCAAAGTCAGGTAGTTGTATATTTCCTTGACATCTGATGGGAGGGCGTTCCACAGGGCGGGTGCCACTACCGAGAAGGCCCTCTGCCTGGTTCCTTGTAACCTCACTTCTCACAGTGAGAGAACCACCGGAAGGCTCTCGGAACTGGACCTTAGTGTCCAGGCTGAACAATGGGGGTGGAGACGCTCCTTCAGGTATACTGGGCTGCAGCCGTTAGGGCTTTAAAGGTCAGCACCAACACTTAATTGTGCTCAGAAACATCCTGGGAGCCAATGTAGGTCTTTCAGGACCAGTGTTATATGGGCTCGGCAGCCACTCCCAGTCACCAGTCTAGTTGCCACATTCTGGATTAATTGTAGTTTCTGGGTCACCTTCAAAGGTAGCCCCACAAAGAGCGCATCGCAGTAGTCCAAGTGGGAGATAACTAGGTATCTCACATCTGCTCTATGGCCATTCCCTTCATATTCAAATATGTAAAAACACTTTGTAAATATGGCAACACTGTTACTGCACTGCAAAGCAGAAAAGCTTTACTAGCTAACATCCAGAGCCTGATAAAAATCCTGGAGCAACCATGAACTTGATGGCAGTGAACTTGCATCTCCTCAAAAACAACCTTGGATAAAATCAAACTATAATATGCCCATCTGATTTGCTGTTGATGTGGGATGGGATGGCTGTTTGGTTTTCGCACACGCACACACACAAAATCAACAGATGTTTGTGGAAGTTGAATCCCAGTAAAACATTCTCTTCGGGGCTGTGATTTAAACATTCCTGCCAAGTGTCAGCCTGGGATGAGTTTTTACAACCATTGTATTAGCAGATCTGTAATGGATTCGCAGACAGATTTCTTGCAGTCCTGTCTTCCTCCTACTTGCCGTAAGTTCTCTGCAAAACACACGGTAAGTCTCTAATTGGAAACCAGGTTTGCAGTTTGAGTCTGGGCAGATAGAGAGGTGGAATACAGAAAGCAACACAGAAAGCTTGTGAAGGGAAGATGAAGCCAACCTCATCCCTTCAAAACAAGACTGAAAAATACCAGATCCATGCCCATAATAAGCATGCCACCACCTGGGTCCCACTACTGACACTTGCTCAAAGATATTCCCACAATGCACTGGTGTGACACCACTTGGGGGCATTATGGAAAATTTAAATAGCAGCTTCCAGACCCTGCTGTCCTGTGCTGTTCAGAGCACCGGTGTTGTCTGCTACCTCTAAGAAATCTGACAAAGACTCACCTGCAAAAGGGGGAAGGGGAACACACGCCAAAGCTTATTTTACCAAGGGTCTCTGCAAACTGAAAGCTAGCCATGATTAGATCAACTAGGTCCATTTAAAGCAATATAATAACTCCCTCAACGTAAAGCATCTTTAAGGCTCCTGATATCTGTGGGCTTGAATGCTGCTTCACTCTCTGATTTATATAAAATGGTTTCAGAATGTGTAAATGATAGGGCTGGTGCTTTTTTTAGTTGATTAAGAGGTGAAATCACTCAAGAAAGCATTCTGATCAGCTAAAGAAGTGCTTTGGATTAATTGGGACATACATTTTAAAAACAGTTATTATTAATATTTTAAAAAAATATTAGCACATAGTAAAAACTATGGATTGCAAGAGGCTCCTTGTCTCTCACACAGGAGATTGTCGGTATGCTTCTTCAAAGATGGTTCTTGACGCAGTGCCTACCTGAGTCTTCTCTTAAAAAACAACAGCATGCCTTAAACAACAACAAAAACCTTGTCTTATTTGTGCCCAAATTTATGCAATTTAATATATCAATAGCACAGTAATTTAATTCAATATATTAAAGGCCACATCTGCCCAAACTTTTAAAGCACTATTGTGCTACTTTAACACCCATGTCATGGGAATTGTAGGAGAGCCCTATTCCCGTTAACAGAGCTACAGTTTTTGGAATGGCTTAAAACTCAGTCTTGTGAACTCTGGGAATTGTAGCTCTGACACGGGAAGAGGGGATCTCCTAACTGTACTCTTTAACAAGCTACAGTCCCCTTGATGCTTTGGGGGAAGCCATGACTGTTAAAGTGGTGTAACAGAGCTTTCAATGTAGGGTGCAGCTTAATGTTCCTTGTCCCTGTTAATGATCTTCCCCACCAGCAGTCATGGGCGTAGCCAGGATTTATTTTAGGGGGGTGGCTGGTTTTATGTTGGGGGACAGAACTGAGTTACCTGCAATGCAAATAGACAGTTTGTTAAGTATTTTTATTTATTCCAGTTCCAGTTCATCAATATCAGGCCTGGAACTGGAAGAAGAAAGAAATGATCTCCTTGAATCAGTGGATGGATAATATGATAACATAATAAAGAATGTATGGGTTAGGATATTTTTTATATATAGTCATATATATTTTTCCCCCTTTACACACTCTTTGTATCACTTTATAATTGAAAATTTCTCAATAAAATATCAATAACAAAACGCATTTTTATTTATTTACTTGATTTAGGGGGGCAGCTGCCCGCCCCCGCTATGCCTATGCCAGCAGCTAGGAACTCCTCTTGCACATCTCAAGGGAAGCAGAACTATCTACATTTTTCTATCTATCCATCCTTCCATCCCCTTCTAACTTTTTCCTGCAAGTCAAATCAATGAGCACTGTGTATTATCGTGGGCGCTTTGGGAAAGACGCAGCAGAGGGAGAGCAGAGGGTATCAGTTTCCTCTGGGCCGGATCAGCTGGGAGAGAAAGAACCGGCAGAAAACAAAGGCATATTTTAAGGGGAGAGAGAGCAAAGGTGATTTCCTGTTATGTTGTCTCTCCCGGAGAGTTCTGCCGCCCTCCGATGAATAGTTTCAAACTGCTCCCCCAACCGCTCCGCCTCGGTGTGTGTGTGTGTGTGTGTGTATCTCTGCCATGGAGCGGGACACTGGTGCCCCCCTAGGTCATTGCATACTCTGCCATGCCCTGAAAAGGAGATTAGCTGGAAGCTGGAAAGAAGGGTGGGGGGTGGGCTGGGGTGAATTGCTGCTGGTGAGCGAAGATCTGCTTTCTATTTTCTCCCCTAGATTAAATGCATCTGGATCCACGTGGAAAGAGCTTCCTTTGGCCACTGCGGAGCAAGTTTTCCCAGAGATATTTATGGGGGTGGGGGTGGAGAAGCGGGGATACAGCCAGGACAATGAAAAGCCTCTTTTCTTGCAGAGAAGGCAGCTGCGGCAGACTTAAGCCAGAGAAAGAGAGAGAGAGAGAGCTCCCTTTATTTCAGTTGCTGGAGAAAGAAAACAGAAAGTTCAAACAGGATTGTTTAAGCAGAGATGGAGATCAACACCTCGCCGTCGTTATTTTTCATTAGGGATATTTATGGGGAAAGGAAAGCGCGCGCGAGCACGCGCTGCTGCTTTTTAAAGTAAAAAAAATGTTTTTTGGAAATCCAGCCTGTTCTCTGCCCCCTGCCTTTTAGATTTATGCTCCTTCGACGGTGTGGGTGTCCCGTCCGCCACCTCGGAGAGCCAATCCCTTCACAAGGATCACCTTTATTTTATTTTCTGGCAGCCGGAGGCAGAAACGAGAAAGCAACAGATGGAGAGGAGCGCGCGCCTGCAACTTTCCAAGGGGATAAGCTGAAGAGCCAGGGGTGGGAGACGACAAACAGTGACTTATAACTGATGGGAGTGGATGCGAGCCTCAGGTCATGCAGTTTCTCGCTCCTTCTCGTCTTCCACCCCCCCAGCAACCTCTTCCCTCCCTTGCAAAGGAACAGAGAGGCGGCGGAGAGGGGTGGGACCAGGAGCGCGCGGCGCAGAAAGAGGAGGAGCCGGGGCTCCTTGGCTAGGAGGTGGAAAGTGAAAAGGGGGCTGATTCCACCAGCCGCACACAAGCGAAGCCGGTCTCGCCTGTGCAGCCAGCAGCCCGAGCCGAGATCGACAAGCAGCGCGATTTCTCTCTCCTCCAAAACTTTTTCTTTGGCGACGTCTCCAAGTCCCTCGGCGCGCCTCTCCAAAGTCGCCTTCCTTCCCGATGTAGAGAAGAGGAGCGCCCACCCCCTGTACCAGCCAGTTCCCTCCGATTTCCACAGCCCCCCTTTCCTCAACCCGGACTTTTGCAAGAGGGGTCGACCTGGTCCCCGAGGGAGAGAAGGGGGCGGACCCCGGAGGAGTCCCTCCGCCGCGCGGGGTCAGGAAGGAGAGCTCTCTCGGCGGCGCGAGGGTCTTGCCCCGGAGGGGGGCGCCGCCGCGGACGTCTCCGCCGTCGGGCTCCTCCTCGGCGAGGGCGATGGTGGCGCTGCTGCTGCCGGCGCCCGCCTTGCTGGCCGCTCTGGGCGGGCTGTTGGCGAGCTGGGCGCCGCCGCCGGCCGCGGGCGCGTCGTGCGAGCCGGTGCGCATCCCGCTGTGCAAGTCGTTGCCCTGGAACATGACCAAGATGCCCAACCACCTGCACCACAGCACGCAGGCCAACGCCATCCTGGCCATGGAGCAGTTCGAGGGCTTGCTGGGCATCCACTGCAGCGCCGACCTGCTCTTCTTCCTGTGCGCCATGTACGCGCCCATCTGCACCATCGACTTCCAGCACGAGCCCATCAAGCCCTGCAAATCCGTGTGCGAGAGGGCCCGCGCCGGCTGCGAGCCCGTGCTCGTCAAGTACGGCCACGCGTGGCCCGAGAGCCTGGCCTGCGAAGAGCTCCCCGTCTACGACCGAGGCGTCTGCATCTCCCCGGAGGCCATCGTCACGGCCGAGGGATCCGGTGAGTGACGCGCCCGACGCCACTGCCATTTCCGCCCCGCCGGCCTGACCTCCCCCCCCACATCCACCCCACCTCCCATAACACACACTTCCAAGACGCCCCCATGATCTCTGCCCCCTACCCTAACCTTAAACCTTCTGGCACTCCCCTCCCCAGCAACTCCCATCAGAGGCGCCCTCCAAAATTGTGCACTCCAACTCCTATCAGCCCCAACCAGCGTGGCCAGTGGTCCAGGAGGATGGGAGTTGGCATTCCAGCACGAATCTGGAAGAGAAACAGGATCCCTTGTGCTGCATGATCCTGCAGCAGATCTTGAAGTTTCTGAAGCCCACTAATCTTCTCCTAGGATCATCTAATCAATACCACCTTGAGTATTGTAAGACAGAAAGGCAGTATACAAATTAAAAGTGATGATGATGATACGCTCTGGGTCCACCAATGGGCAGAAGCTTGTCTTACTGCATCCTTCCAGCATCCACTATTCACATATTTCCCCCTCTCCACTTAGCCATCACTCTCCTTCATTCAAAGTAAGCCGGGCCAATCCTTCCAGTTTCCATGTCCACTTACCCAAAATTTAAACAGCTTGTTGCGCAATTCCAGCAACAAAAAATCTCAGTGAGGCCTGCTAACCATGCCCATTTCAGATTCTCCCCCCCCTTCAGTAATCCAATTTGATCCCCGAAAACTCAAGACAAAAGCACTGTGGAATCAACCATCTTTCCTCACCTGCTCCCCCAGTCAGTGGCGTAGCGTGGGGGGTGCAGGGGGGGCCGGCCGCACCGGGCGCAACATCTGGGGTTAGGGCAAATCCATGGGTTAGGGGGCGCAAATCCACGGGTTAGGGGGCGCAAATCCACGGGTTAGGGGGCGCAAATTACTTGCCTTGCCCCGGGTGCTGACAACCCACGCTACGCCACTGCCCCCAGTGCTCTTGCTCTTCTTCTGGTCCCCTGGAATGTGTAGCTTCCTGTTCTTAGATGGCTGCATCATAGATGTCCACCTCCTGCTTATAACCATTGCTGCTCACCTTACCTGATTTTGGCAAACCACAGCTCTCAATATTTCTGAAACCCTCCAGCTTTCATCACCTGAGACAGTCCTCGCTCATACCGTTCCATACTCATTCCCCCTCTGCAGTGGAGGCTGGTCCATCTGTGCTGGTGGGGCACTGCCCCACCAACTTCTCAGCCTGCCTCACCCAGCCTGCACCTTCCTGCTGGCAGGGTAGTGGCCCTGGTTGTCAGATTCCCTTCCTCCCTAATCTCAGTGTTGCCCTTGTAGAACTCAGCAGGGAGGAGGATGGGGACAGTTGACTCTGGCGCCACCTACTGTTAGGTTCCCAGCCTTTTGACCTACCACTCCCAATGGGCACTAGCCAACAATGCAGCCTCTGTGGTTTCAAATGATTAAGAAGTCAGCCAGCCTCCTTTAGTTCCTCAGGTTCTCTCCTTCCATCTGTGTTATCACCGAAGGTTGTTATTCACGAGTGTCACTTATTCATTCTAAAGATTGAAAGCTTGCTTCTTTAAGCGGTTGATTTGTTCAGTTTTGAAAGAGGTGGTTTACAAAAGGTGATTAAAAACAACACGTCCAGCAAAAGCCATTTAAAACCTCAGCTGTTGCTTTAAAACAGTATTGCAACCATCATGCCAATACAGTTCACCTGTTCCTAAAACATATCAGCCTCTCCCCAAAGCCTTGAGTGAAAAGAAGTGTCTGAAGATGCTGCTGGAAACTGAGTTAGGGCTGGCAACAACCACGCCTCCAGGGGGAGGGAATTTCACAGGTAGAAGGAAACGGGGCCATCACAAAGAAGGCCCTGCCCTTGTGTCACCATGCAATGGGCTTCTGCTGTTGGTGGGGCCAGGAGCAGGCCTCCCCAGTGAATCTCAAATCCTGGGCCAGCAGGGGCAAATCTTTTCAGGTGTGGGGTTTCCATTATATTCTGTGGAAATAACTTTTGGGGTTAGATCAAGGGGCCATATAGCACAGCATCCTGTTTTCAACAGTGGCCAGCCTGCTGTTTTGCCCTCCAAAACCAGCATTTAAGGGAATACTTCTGAATCTGAAGGATGCGTTTCACTATCCTGGTTAATATGCCTTTATATGATATGATTAGACAAATGTCTAATCCAAAGTTAAAACCATCTAAGCCTGTGGCCATCACCTCCTCTTGTTGCAGAGAATTCATAGACCAATTATTTCTTGGGCGAGGAACTAAGTACAGTCGTACCTTGGAAGTCGAACGCCTTGCGAGACGAATTTTTTGACTCCCGAACGCCGCAAACCTGGAAGTGATTGTTCCAGTTTGTGAATGTTCTTTGGAACCCAAACATCCATGGCGGCTTCTGATTGGCTGCAGGAGCTTCCTGCAGCCAATCGGAAGCCACACCTTGGTTCCCAAATGTTTTGAAAGTCGAACAGACTTCTGGAACGGATTCCATTCGACTTCTGAGGTACGACTGTATGTTAGTCTGCCCTTACTCTCCTGCTAGTCAGTTTCATTGGATAAACCCAGATTTTTAGTATTATGAGACTGGAGGGTAGCGGGGTGGGGTGGCAACACCTTTCTAATTTTCTCCATGCTCTCAGTCATGAGCTAAATTTCTCTTATAAAAGCCCTTCTGCATAGGGAATATGCTCTAACTAACCCCTTGATCATTTTCACTACCCTTTCCTGCATGTTTTCCAGCTCTAAATGTCCTGTCTAATACTATATAGCCAGACAATGGATGTTCCTTAGAATAAAGAACACCTAGCAATCTTCATCGCTTGTAGTCAATGTTCAGTCTCATTCCTTTTGATGGCCATACATTCCTTGTACTTTCTCGCTAGGATCGAGTTGACAGAAATCACATGGCAAAATTGTTCTTAGACTGACTCACTTCAGGCCACATCACGGGGATCATATAACTGAATGCCCTCTCATAGCGAAGAGCAAACAATTTCCCTTCGTATATAATACTAGATGCCAAGGGGAGAAAGTGCTAGACTTTTCATTGTGCAGCTTTTTCTATGTGTGGGTTTGTTTGTATGTTCTACGTCAGGTATAGGAAATTGGATCTGGCTGGTGGGCCAGATCCTGACACGTCCCCCCATCTTTGGGCCACTTTTGACATATGGGCCGGGCTGTCAGTCACCTGGCTTTAGCATGACATTAGATCAGGCATAGGCAAACTCAGCCCTCCAGATGTTTTGAGACTACAATTCCCATCATCCCTGACCATTGGTCCTGTTAGCTAGAGATGATGGGAGTTGTAGTCCCAAAACATCTGGAGGGCCGAGTTTGCCTATGCCTGCATTAGATTAAGACAGAGGGTTTCAACCTTTTTGAGCCCATGGCGCTTTGACCAACTACTTTCTTTCTCTGGCAGCCCTGTGGGGCTCAGGAGCCCAGTTACGTCAGCTCTTGCCTGCAGAACCAGCAGCTCCTCACCCCTTTGAACACCCTCCCTTGCGGAGCATTCCCTCAGGCTCCTCTCCTCTCCTTAAGAGTCCTCTGGGCAGCTGCTACCACTGTCCCTGGTCTCTGAGCTGCAGCCTCACCCCAAAGAGAGGTGCCTCCTCATGCCAAGGGGCCTGGGAAGATGATGCCCCCCAGCCTTAGTGGCCTGATGGAAAAAGAAGCATGAGAGGGCATCAGAGGAGGGAGGGAAGGAAAGAAAGAGGGACAGAGGCCAGTGTTCCTCACAGCACCCCTGACCATCACTCAAGGCACCCCAGGGTGCCATGGCACACTGGTTGAAAACCACTGGATTAAGTGTTTCTTTTTGCAGCCCACCTTGAATGCAAGACCCACTACAGAGGAAGATCCCTGTAGCTGGACCCAGCAGCTGCTGGTCAGCTGATGACAACGCCTGCTTTTCACAGCGACCAGTTCCACTTGGGCCAAACCAGTCCCAGTGGGACTTGCATTTAGCACCAAGTTTAAAAGGTGCCAAAGGAAAAGTTTGGAGCACACTCTGAATCTCCCGGTTGCTTCTTTGCAGCCATTGCCTTTTACCTGCCCCACACCTGACATCACACGTTATTTGGGGGGGAAACAGACTCCTGGGCCAAATTAGATGTTCCCTTACCTTTGCTTTACATTGTGGGGGATCCTTAACAAATGTGACTCTCTAGCCCTCTTCAGGAGTTTTTATTTCTGATCAGGGAAT
This sequence comes from Podarcis filfolensis, assembly GCF_964270895.1. NCBI lineage: Eukaryota > Metazoa > Chordata > Lepidosauria > Squamata > Lacertidae > Podarcis > Podarcis filfolensis. The sequence goes on along the minus strand of NC_139604.1, from coordinate 25,155,134 downwards.
TCCTCGTGTTGTCTTGGTGGGGTCCTTGCTGTCCTCCAGGAGTTTGAGACATGCGAAGCCTCCTCTGCTCCTGGAGGTGTCGCAAGTGCTGCAGAACTTGCAGAAATCAGGGTTTTGCACCATGTGGTGAGTCTACATGGGTAGAAGCAGACTCCTCACTTCTAATGGTGGACCTTCAACTCACAGTGGTGGCAGAGCTGGGGGTTGGAGCTGATGGGCTCATTCCTGCACCAGCCCCACCACACATGTCTAAAATTCCCAGATTACAAGAATTCCCAAAGACTGCTTCTGTTTGCAGGTTGAAGTGGTTGCACCCAAGAAGTCACAGCACTTCCATATTTTGTCACGTTCCATTCCCAGCTCGCCCCTTCCTGCTGTTTTCTCTAGTCTCAAATCCTTTCCTAAACTCAGGAAATCATTGAGGATCTAAGCTCACAGACTGTTAAGGTAAAGGTAAAGGTACCCCTGCCCGTACGGGCCAGTCTTGCCAGACTCTAGGGTTGTGCGCTCATCTCACTCTATAGGCCGAGAGCCAGCGCTGTCCGCAGACACTTCCAGGTCACGTGGCCAGTGTGACAAGCTGCATCTGGCGAGCCAGCGCAGCACATGGAACGCCGTTTACCTTCCCGCTGGTAAGCGGTACCTATTTATCTACTTGCACTTGGGGGTGCTTTTGAACTGGTGGGTTGGCAGGCGCTGGGACCGAACGACGGGAGCGCACCCCGCCGCGGGGATTCGAACCGCCGACCATGCGATCGGCAAGTCCTAGGCGCTGAGGTTTTACCCACAGCGCCACCCGCGTCCCTCACAGACTGTTAGATAGACTCAAAACAGAATGTCTATGGAATCCAAAGGTGGCTTTTCACCACCAATTATTAACCTACTGCTTAGAGGGCTGAAATGGATGTTAACTATAAATACATATAATGCTCCCCAGAAGCCTTTTCGAACCCCGCCAGGGGCAAAACAAACAAACAAAAAACAGTTTGGGGAGGGGTAATTTGAAACAGAAATATGGTGAGGGTGTGCAGGAAGGGGTTAAGTACTCTCCCTCCCCCCTTGTGATTTCTCTGCTTCTCACCATTCCAAGCAGGGCTGATTGTAAAGAAAAAGAAAAGGTGGCTGGGGTTGAATTGTGCAAGTTCCATGCAACATCTTGTTTGACCCTTGAGCTAATGGTGGCAAAATCCTAGAATAGTTTATTTTTGTTAGCGTCTCACTGGCATGAAACCCCATCCCCTTTTTATACATTGTGGGGAGAGACCTGTAGCCTTACTTCAGGGGGAAATTATTATTATTATTATTATTATTATTATTATTAATTTTATTAAAGACCAGTGCTGGAAATGGGGAAGTAATTTGCAGAATTAAGCAAAGAAACAAAACAGGGGAAATGGTGTTGTTTTAAAGAGGTCAAACATTGCTATAGGGGAGAGGAGTAAGTGCTATTTTGTGGAACAAAGAGTTGCGCTGCATATAAGAAATTGCGCTATGAGTACTATCAAACAAGTAGGCATCAAATAAACCTATGCAACCTCCCCTGCTGAGAGCCAGTATGGTGAAATGGTTAGAGTGTCAGATTAGGACTGCTCAACCACGTGGTGTCCATGGACCAATCACTATCTTTCAGCTATCTTCTTACAGGGTTGTTGTGATTCTAAAAGGGGCACTGTGCTGAGCTCCTTGGAAAAATAGCTTGATAGGAATTCAACAATTAAGTAAAGTAAAATCTAGTATTGCCATTGATGTGCTAGCTGAGAGGGAAGTCCTGTTGGATTTCTAGGGGAAATCACGTAAATTTCCTGTAACCAAAGTGCTAAACTCAAGGATGTATCTGCGCAGTTAATTTGGGGAGCAAATCACCTGGGAAGGTTCTAATCTCCATCCTCCCACAACTGCTGCGTAAATCGAGATGCCTTTATTTCCCACTAGCACTATGTGGCTCAGGGCAGAAGCCCTGTGGGTTGCACTGTGAAGACCCAGAGACAGGATTGTCCCAAAGGAAGGAAACCTCTTCTTCATGCAACCCAGTCTCACTTTTCTGTATAACTTCCTGCACTTGGTGGCTGTGATATTGATGCCGCAAGAGCAGACATTGACAGGCATGACCGTTGCATTACTATGGCAGGAACAGTAGCAATGGGATGGGCAAGAATTCTCGGTTCCCTCTGATCTCTTGCAGAATTCTCACTTCTCTCACACAGAATTCTCGGTTCCCTCTGATCTCTTGCAGAATTCTCACTTCTCTCACACAGAATTCTCGGTTCCCTCTGGTCTCTTGCAGAATGCTCACTTCTCTCATGCAGAATTCTCACTTCCCTCTGATCTCTTGCAGAATGCTCACTTCTCTCATGCAGAATTCTCACTTCCCTCTGATCTCTTGCAGAATTCTCACTTCTCTCACACAGAATTCTCGCTTCCCTCTGATCTCCTGCAGAATGCTCACTTCTCTCATGCAGAATTCTCGCTTCCCTCTGATCTCTTGCAGAATGCTCACTTCTCTCACACAGAATTCTCGGTTCCCTCTGATCTCCTGCAGAATGCTCACTTCTCTCATGCAGAATTCTCACTTCCCTCTGATCTCTTGCAGAATGCTCACTTCTCTCATGCAGAATTCTCACTTCCCTCTGATCTCTTGCAGAATGCTCACTTCTCTCACACAGAATTCTCGCTTCCCTCTGATCTCCTGCAGAATGCTCACTTCTCTCACACAGAATTCTCGCTTCCCTCTGATCTCTTGCAGAATGCTCACTTCTCTCACACAGAATTCTCGCTTCCCTCTGATCTCTTGCAGAATGCTCACTTCTCTCATGCAGAATTCTCGCTTCCCTCTGATCTCTCACAGCAGAGCAGTCTCCTAAGATCTTGCCATCAGATGCAATTCAATCGGATTAACCATCTTGATGTCCCTCTCTATCAAAGGAATGGCATCTACCCTCTGCTTCCTTGTCTTTTGGTGGTGGCAGCATTGGCATCCTTTGATTTCACTGGCTCTTCCAGCAAACAGGTTCTCCCTAGATGGTGGAAGGATGGCACCGGAAAAAAAAGCACTGGGATTAAATTACAAAAGTGGGCAATAAAAATTTATGGGGTTGAAGACATGCAGATTAATTTGACCAAGCTTTGTTGTGGTGGAAAGATTATCAACCTTTTTAATTGCCAAAGCAATAATGGGATTGTATATTTATGATGGTGATTGTCACTGCAAGGCTTTGATAAATCTGCTCAGTTTTGCAGGCTCAGTCCAGTGTATCTGGCCTTTTTCATAGCTAGTAAAGAAGGCTGTTAACTATTTTGGGCCCACCTTCAGATATTCAGCTTTTCCATTTTCCAAACCTGTACATGGTGTTTTGTTTTTGTTTTTTTAAACAGGCTTCTTAATTCAACAGGGATGAGGGATCTTCTGAATCAAGGGGGGGGGGGAGGACCTTCCAGATTGCATGCAGATCTTGCAAATACGGGGCTCTGAAAGGCCCCAGGGACATGTGGAATAGACACATGAAGGTATATGGGATGAGCACATATAATGCGGGCATTCATATGGTCAGGTGATGAAAAGGAGCAGCACAGATGGGAAGAGTCAAAAAAAGCAGAAGTTGTGGATGAGAGTTGTCCTTTTACAGCTGGTCCTTTTACAGCTCATGCCTTCATTGTGATAGTTCGTTCTCTGACCTCTCAAAGTGCAAAACGCCTGTTGGATCCACGCTAGTTTGCTCTTGCATAGCTTATATCAGGGATAACCAGCTAGGTGTCCTCTGGATGTTGTTCAACACCAATTCATAGCTGTCAACTTTTTCCTTTTCTTGTGAGGAATCCTATTTGGAATAAGGGAATTTTCCTTAATAAAAGGGAAATGTTGACAGCTATGCACCAATTTCCCTGAGCCCCAGCCAACCTGTCTATTGGTTAAAGATGATTTTATGTATTTATTTTAAACTCATTTATAAACCTCAAAATCACCAAGTAGTGTGCATGAATACAAACATGGAAATAATAGAACAGAGCCATAAAAACAGCAACAGTCAGAGGGCCACCATGTTTGCTACCCCTGATATCCTGCAGTATTGGATTCAGACCCATTTAAAACATCAGTCATTGCTGATTTGTCAAAACGTCCACCGGTTCTCTGCCTTTGGCTCAGCAGAGCAGCTTTACTTGGTCCCCATCTCCCTCCTCAGTCCAATTCCAACTCCTCCTCCTCTCTTTGCCTTGTACTTTGACATCTGCTCTTCAAGCTCCAGCCATTCTAAACCTAACTCCCTGGGTCTGTCTGTAGACAGAGTACAGACTGTTGTTGCAGCTGTCTTGGGCTGATACCTGCTGGGAAGTTTTCAGCGCAAGTGGTTTTGAGTGCCCAAGCAAGGAAGGAGCTAGTGAATGTCTCATATTGAGGTTTTTGCAAACATCTTCCTCCCGTCATGTGGAGATGCTTCCCAGCGCTCCTGAAAAACAAGGATCTGCACTGAAACCAGCCTTGGCAGAGCCTGCAGCCATTTAAGAGCAGTCGCATTCAAAAGCGCAGAGAAGTCTTTTTCTGTCAAATTGCCCCAAAGTTACCTATTACGAAGGACCAGAAGGAGCACAATAGTTTCATTGAATGATTCCAGCCTGAAATCCATGAAGACTTTCTTTCACTGAATGGGAACATGATGACATTCTAAATTCTGATTAAAAAAATTAAACAAACACGCCAGCCACTATGTAGAAGTCATCTCTCTCTCTGTCTCCCACTCCACCCACTTCCCCCCAAGGAATATAATTCTGCCTTCTAAAAGTAGAATAAAACATTTCTATTCTAGTTAGTTGCTAATTTGGATCTGGTTTCTGGAGTTGAGAATGTTGTCTGCACAGAGTAACCAGGGGTGTCAAGGTGAAAGGTAAAGGTATAGGACCCCTGGATGGTTACGTCCAGTCAAAGGGGACTATGGGGTGCGGTGCTCATTTCGCTTTCAGACTAAGGGAGCTGGCGTTTGTCCACAGACAGCTTTCTGGGTCATGTGGCCAGCATGACTAAACTGCTTCTGGTGCAACAGGACACCGTGACAGAAACCAGAGTGCACGGAAACGCCGTTTACCTTCCCGTCGCAGCAGTACCTAATTATCTACTTGCACTGGCGTGCTTTCGAACTGCTAGGTTGGCAGGAGCTGGGACAAAGCAATGGGAGCTCACTCCATCATGGGGATTCGAACCGCCGACCTTCTGATCGGCAAGCCCAAGAGGCTCAATGGTTTAGACCACAGTGACACCCGCATTCCACTTGAGATGTAGGCTGAAGTGCCTAGAGGAAGGAGATCAGTGTATAAGCATTTTTGGCCACAAATCCTGGTCAGCCTGATGGGCACATCCGATGTATCATTCAGCATTGGCAGAATCTGGGGGAGCAGTGTGTGATGCCAGATGAGGCCACCGTCCCAGGGGCTCATTACATGAGTCTGGCATTTACTGCTACATTATGAGGTAAAGGACTGGAGGAAGAAAAATAATAATCATACAGCTTACATTGGTTAGGGGCCACCATATCGTTGGTTCATGAGTTTCCTGAGGAGGGCACAGCTCAGCATCATGGCGCATGTTTTGTGTGCAAAAAGGTCCTTGGTTCAAACCCTGCCAGCCCCAGGTGGGGCTGGGCAAGACCTGAAACCCTTGAGCAGGGGCATAGCGTGAGGAGGGCCAGGGGGGCCATAGCCTTGGGTGCTCAATTTTTAGGGGGCACAAGCTAGGTGCCCCTATGCAGGGATCTCTGTTCCACCCTGCCTGTTCCAAGTCACTGGGCCCCAGAGCCTGGCCTAGCCTCACCGCCCTGTCTCCAGCTCCCTCGCTGAATGACTGCCCATTGGGGATGGGGGGGGGATTCACCTACCAAGAGCCACATTGGCCAGCTGCACTCCTCCCTGTGTGGGTGGGTGGGCCAGCAGGCTGTGCAGCACAGTCCCACTTGGCTCCAGTGGGTGAGGGCTGGGCTGGAGCACAGGCTCCCTGAGGACTCAGCACCCCACATGAGTGCACCCGGCAGTGTTGACGGCGAGGACTGGGCTAGCAGACGCTCGAAAAGGATGCAGTGCCGCTGCCCTTGAGAACCACTTGAGACTTCTGAATCCGGTGATGCTTTTGTTTTTCTCTCTACTTTTTTCTTTTCTCATGCTCAGTCTTTACTAATGTAGCAGTTAATGCTCTGGCTGCTGATTCCGAGTTTTAGGCAAAGTGCAATATACACGCATACACATGTTCAACCAGCCTCATTGCTTGGGAATTCTACGAAAAATCAGTGCATTTTTGAAAAGTCAGGGGCAGATTTAAGGGAGTATGACCCGTTCGGTCACGCTGGGTGCAGAGCTTCGGGGGCACCACAACTATGATGTGGAATGGAAGGCGGGAGGCAAGGGGGCATCACTTAAATTTGAGACCCCAAGGTCCGCCACTGGAAAAGTTCAGTCAATTCTTTTCTTTCAATTGTATCCAAGCTTAGATGGAAACTTGCTCCTTGATCTCAGGAACCAGTGTACACATTTGGGTGATGAGCTCTTTAGGTGTCCAAATGCATAGTGAACAAACAAGTTTCCAAAACATCTAGGGCAAAATTCAACTAACAAGTCCGTCAGCCGAAGTCCTGTGCAAGGACCTCTGCTTGCGCAATTGGGTTTCCCCCCTCTCAACCCTTTGTGCCCCCACAAATGGCTTGGGGGAGTTCAGGAGAACCCCTAGAATAGTGCATGGGGGAGAGTAGGAGAGGGGTTGTTCTTGCTGGCAATTTGAAATTCTTGTCCTGATAGACTGATCGCCATTGCACAATACTGAATTCCTCCCTTAGTAGATATAATAGTAAAAATATATATCTATATCTCACATGCTGAAACACTGTAAACAGTGGCTGCATTGTAAATGTGGAATACATTAAGTAGCATACTTTTTCCTAAGCAGAATACTTCCTGAAATACTTTAGGGAAAAAATTGAAATGTGGCATTGTGTCTTCTACCCATTTATATCAGATAATCTGCAACAAGTTAACACATTTGTTACGTGCGGCTTCAACATTTAATTCACTGACCAACAGACAGTGCAATAAAAGCTTTATTTGATTAACTGGTGTGCAATTTTAATCGTAAATGAACATTTCAACTAATAGGGTATCAAAGTTTGTTTTTTGGTCTATTTTGGTTCTGATGTACTGTTGTCATAGGGAAGGAAACTGAAAATATCAAGAATGGTCCTTTCTTCTAGCAATGAGAGGAAACCTTTGCCTAATTGTGCTGCACACGGCAACTTAGACTTCAGGATCTCAAAGAAGACGCTTGTATTTTTGTGATATGCAGATATATTTAAACTTACTTGATGGGTTGATTTACCATTTAAATGAAAGTTGATTAATGAACATGTTTTAGCTGGCTGATAGCCCTAGGTTGGTTGGTTTTGAATACTGTTTTGTGATTTTTTTGTCACTGGTGTTGAGAGCCAAAGCTCACCTGTGTAAATTCCGAAATAAACAGGCCCTGGTCACCTGCTTCCAAAAAGGAGTAGACAGACTGCTGGAACTGACCTTACCTACATAAGCATTTCTCCATGTGTGTGGTGGGAGATAGAGGGCATGCTCACCGCTGCCATAAGTCATGGATACGTGTTTAAAAACAAATAGGTTTGCTTCAGCTTTTTAACACCTCATCTTTTTCTTGCTTCTGTTAAAAAGAATGGCTCTGATCCAGCTCTGCACACAAGCTAGGCTGCCCAGTTGTCAATAGCAGCACTCAAAAGTGCTCTGAGTGTGCAGCCAACTCCATTGGCCACCAGGAGACCTGGGATCATATGCTTGGTCCCTGATTTTAAGCCATTGTCTACATATAGGGAGCCCCCTCCATCCCCCCCCACATTAATATAGTCTTCGTTATTTTCTAATATTTAGTGTATTAAAATTGGAGCGTTTTGATGTGGCTGTGTTGACATAATCCAATATTAAAAATACTAACATTTCTTTACATATTTAACAATTCATGCCAGATTTCCCTATGGAGTCTAATAATGGCAACTGTAGAGGCGCCGGCAATGGTGAGTACATTTTATCTAATCATTTCTTCTTTTTCTTATAGAATCATAGAATGGTAGAGTTGGGAGCCGGTGTGGTGTAGTGGTTAAGAGTGGTAGACTCGTAATCTGGTGAACCGGGTTCGATTCCCCGCTCCTCCACATGCAGCTGCTGGGTGACCTTGGGCTAGTCACACTTCTCTGAAGTCTCTCAGCCCCACTCACCTCACAGAATGTTTGTTGTGGGGGAGGAAGGGAAAGGAGATTGGTAGCCACTTTGAGACTCCTTAAAGGGAGTGAAAAGCGGGATATCAAATCCAAACTCCTCCTCCTCCTCCTTGGAAGGCGTCGCAAGGGTCCAACCCCCTACAATGCAGGAATCTTTCACCCAATGTGGCACTCGAACCCACAACCCTGAGATTAAGGGGTCTCATGCTCAACCAATTGAGCTATCTGTCTTGAGAGCAGATCTTAACAATGCAGTGATGCAATAGCGTCTTGATGTGTCACGACAGTGACGTGTTAATGCCATGATGTGTCGTGATCATGTCATGACAGCAACATGATGGCTGGAAGGGTGGGGATGGTCCTTTGATTGTTTCTGCCCACAGAGCCAGACAGGCAACAGGAAAGAAATCTGGAGATTTAAGAAAACAGGAAAACTTTAGAGGCACTGAATGCAAGTGAACTCTATCCTTCATGTGTCATAGACCCAGTGCATTAATGAAATGCAGCTGCTGAATGGAGGTTTATGGGTAGTTCTTGCTTTATCAGGGTCCTGCAAATCTACTGTCCACACGGCTAATCTCCATGTCTCTCCCGACACAAAATCCCTTTCCCCATCAACTTGAGAGCACTCTTGGGGAGTGAGGGTTATTTGTACAGATGTGCAGAAGGACAACTTCCACTTCTGTTCAGTGTAATGTGTGAAAAAGCCTCAATGTGACGTTGAAATGTGGGAGGGAAGACATGGGTGGTGTCTACAAATCATGGCTCTCTGTTCAGTTGAGCCTACATGTGTGCTGTGATACTTTCCCTGGGTGGGACAGTGGAAGTGCTTGATACTGAGTCCATCTTAATCAGTATCTTCTACACCTCTGGAGGCTTGGAGGGCAATAGATGGCAGAGGACTTGCATGGATACAAACAGGCCCCATGGCAATTGATGCACAGATAGTTATTTCTTGCCTGGGATGATGAGCAGTTCCATTATTCCTCACAGAAGTTACACCTGTGCATCGTTTGCAGATGAAAGCCCTGTGGGACCTCTTAGAGGACCATGGAAGTCCCCTCACCCTGCAGGCCAAGGTGGAGGTCGAATGCAAGTATGAGTTAAAGTTGGGTTCTGCTCAACTTTGGGCTAGGGGTTGCTGTATTACGTACACTATCCTTTACTGAAATGGCATCAGGACTCCCTTGAAAGTTGTATTTTATGCTATGTGCCTTGCCCCGTCTAAGAGTAAAATTATACAAATTGCTTTCTGTGACGGAAGTGATGTAAAGAAGCTTCTAAAACCTTGTAGTTGAAGTGTTTTTCCTGAGGTTCATTTTTTAGAAATTAGGTTCTTTCTTGGACAAAGCTGGGTTTTAGCCTGTCTGTGGATCTATTGTAAAGGAGAGTAGTGATAGTATCCAGTATGGGATTCCCTAAAGCTAATCTCCATCGGCAAGTTCATCTTGAAATATCAGTGTCTCAAGTTTTTGAAGCCATTCTCTCTCCAGCACCTACCAGCGCTCACCCTCAATTTCCCTGCCAGTAAATCCTCCTCTTATCTTCCTTGTTCCATCATGCCTGAGTGGCTGTGGGCCAAAGTCCAGTGCCCCTTCCCCAAACCAGGATATATTCTACTGTCCTGATTGTATAAAAAACATACAACATTGGAAAATATGGAAACAACGAGGAGAAGTAGGACTGAGATGTGGAGATCCAGACCATGGGGAGCATCAAAAAATCAATAATTATAATTTGGACTATAATTTGGTCTTTTTTATTTTAGTTTTTTAATTTAAATTGGAGTATTATGGTTGGGTATATTAACTGGATGTTTTTTATTGGAAAATCAATAAAAATGATTAAAAAAACAACAACAACCATGTTTTATAAAGGTTTTATAAAGTTGGTAGTCCTGTGGCTCTTTGGGGCTGCAACTCAAGCACTGTGTTTATTCAGTAGTGTGTGACGGAATGCCCCTCTGCAAAGTGGATGGCCGCCTTCCTTTTTGCACCCGCTATTTAATTGCTTCTTTTTTTGCCTAGCTTACTTTTCTGGCAGCCTGCCCCTTTTTGCAGTGATTTTGGACACGGTATCCCCCCACATCAAGAGCACTGCAGGGAGAAATGTATAAATTTGCCTTTTACTTAGTTTAGTGGCAGCGCAGGTGCTTGGTGTGCAAAATGTTCCCAGTTCAATCCCTGGCACCTCCAGGTAAATGAATCACAGAATTGTAGAGTTGGAAGGGACCCCAAGGGCCATCTAGTCCAACCCCCTGCAGTGCAGAAATCACTGGCCTGGATTCAGCGTTGTCTTATCACCAGCGTAAGGGCCATTGTGCTAGCGTAAGGGTAAGAATGGGACACGGGTGGCGCTGTGGGTTAAACCACTGACTCTAGGACTTGCCAATCAGAAGGTTGGCGGCTCGAATCCCCACGACGGGGTGAGCTCCCGTTGCTCGGTCCCTGCTCCTGCCAACCTAGCAGTTCGAAAGCACGTCAAAGTGCAAATAGATAAATAGGTACCACTCAGGCGAGATGCTAAACGGTGTTTCTGTGCGCTGCTCTGGTTCACCAGAAGCAGCTTAGTCATGCTGGCCACATGACCCGGAAGCTGTACGCCGGCTCCCTCGGCCAATAAAGTGAGATGAGCGCCGCAACCCCAGAGTCAGCCACGGCTGGACCTAATGGTCAGGGCTCCCTTTACCTAAGGGTAAGAATAATGGTTGTGCAGTGTGAAATCTGATGCAACCATTGCACTAGCAGAAGCTTGTTGTGCAACAGGAAGTACTAGGATTACAGTAATCTGTTGCACACTGGCCATGAGCACCATGCTAGTTTCCTGCCCTTCTTTTGCACAATAGAACACAATTAGAAAACTGCATTTTAAAAAGCACATGGTAAAGTCTTGGTTTATTTAATTCCTTGTTTATTTGCAGTTGCGGGGCGCGTTACTTCACGACTTCCCCTCGTGGTGAAGTTGTGAAGTAACACATCCTGCACCTGCAAATAAACAAGGAATCAAACAAGCCAAGACTTTACCATGTGTGTATGTATTTAATGCAGTTTTGAATTGTGTTCTATAGTGAATACTGCATTTAACTTCTTCCACACAAGCTCAGCTAGTGCCCTGCTCATGTACTTTTACTTAGCGTGACATTGAATGCCTTGGCAGGGCTGGGAAGGGTCTCTGCCGGAGTCATATAACTGTTAATAGTATACAGTAGTGGACCTTCAAGATGGGGGAAGCAGTTCATTTCTTGTTTGTGTTACTTTCTTATATGTTCACCCACAAATCAGTACAGTCAGGTTACATACGCTTCAGGTTATAGACTCCGCTAACCCAGAAATAGTGCTTCAGGTTCAGAACTTTGCTTCAGGATGAGAACAGAAATCGTGCTCCGGCGGTGCGGCGGCAGCGGGAGGCCTCATTAGCTAAAGTGGTGCTTCAGGTTAAGAACAGTTTCAGGTTAAGAATGGACCTCCGGAACGAATTAAGTACTTAACCCGAGGTACCATTGTACTGTCCTGTTCCTATGTTAATCTGTCAATTAAAAAAAATCTGCATACAAATTCAAAAACATATTTCTAATGCATCTTCTCTCAAACTGTGAAGTGTATTTCAATGCTTTTTTAAAAATCTGAGAACTGTATTCAGAACAGTTGGGAAGGGCAAATTCTGGTGGAGAATCAAGTTCTGACCCACACATTAGGATGGGGCCCATTTGTATAGGAACTTACAGAAGTTGGAATTCCTCAAGCAACACTCATGGTCAGCACAGTCGTACCTTGGAAGTCGAACGGAATCTGTTCCGGGAGTCGGTTTGACTTCCAAAACATTCGAAAATCAAATCACGGCTTCTGATTGGCTGCAGAAAGCTCCTGCAGCCAATCAGAAGCCTCGCAACCCGTCAGACATCCGGGTTCCAAAAGAACACTTGCAAATTGGAACAATCACTTCTGGGTCTGCGGCGTTCGGGAGCCAAAACGTTTGAGTACCAAGGCATTCGGGATCCAAGGTACGACTCTACTGGGTTAGAGAGATCAATAGCCTGACAGCTTATTTTTATCTGATTTGGAAGTGAATAAAGATATGCAAGGACACTTGAGGTTAGGGTCAAAGGATGCTGCTGCCTTTTACCGAATCAGACCACTGGTCCACCCAGCTCATTATCATCTGCACCAGGAACAGGAAACCTGTGGCCCTCCAGTTGTTATTGCACGGCAACTCCCATCATCCTTGACATTGAACCATGCTGGCGGAGGCTGATAGCATCGGAATCCAACAATATCTGGATGACCACAGGTTCCCCAGAACTGAAATTCGCCTGCCATGCAGGGTTTTCATAAGGCACAGATGGGGTACCTGGTGTCCTCCAGACGTTCTTGGGACTCCAGCTCCCGTCAGCCCCAGACAGCATGGCCAGTGGTGAGGAAGGATGAGAGTTGTAGTCCAACCGCATCTTGAAGGCCCCAGATTCCCCATCCTGGGGATATAAGAATTAACAATAAGAAAAATGTATGTGCAGCACTTTGAGCTATTCTAAGAAGTGCTGTAGGAACACAAGAGTATTATTACTTCTGCGTTTTAAGCACTGCCCTCCAGTGAGGATTAAAGAAAAAAACCCTGGGCTGAGCATTTCAAAAGAAAGTTGGAGGTTCTCTTTGGTGTGTTATTTTCGCTGGTGAATAATGTCTCTGTGCAAAATCTAATCAAGTCAAGTCTCATCCCTGGCAACGTCAGCTGGCAAAACCTTATGTATAAATATTACCCCTCTTCCTTTGGCTAGGAAATGACATTTTTGTCTGTTTCATAAGCCTTTCTTTTTTTAAAAAAAGTTGCTTAAAAGATTCTCCAGATTTCTGTTTTTTAAAAATAATATTTTAGATGGGTGTAAATACTTCCATCGCCCGAGTTTTATGCAGCCAAAGAGCTATTATATTCTTAGGAGTATTTATAGTGATCTTTTCCATTCCTTCTCTGCCACTCAGAGGTCCCCTGCTCTCTCACGTGACTCTACCGATCATTCCTTGCTGTACCTTACGCCTAGAGACACTCCCCCCCCCGTCCCAAGCACCCCCATGATGGGGCCTAGCCCCAAACCCATCTTTTCAGTGAAGTTTGGGGCTGACCTTTCAGCTGGTGGTTAAATGGAAGGGCAGTCAGAAAGGGTGGAATGCAGCTGCCCCCTTGCCTCTTTCGATTTGAGATACAAATTTTTGAAGATTCATGCGAAAAACACAGTGGGCATTCTTATCCTCTCACTAGTTACAATATTCCCTGATACTCGCTTCCAGTTGGCCATTCTCCCCCCGCCACATTCCTGCAAATGTATGTGTGTTTGTTGTGCTTGCTTTTCACATTTAAAAAAATGCATGTATTTCCCACCTTTTCTGAGGCCCTTTGCTTCCTCTCTTCTTCCTTACTTTGACCCATTGTCCCCATTTTCTGCCTTAACACATAGCCCAACTCCTCCTGCCTCTTGGGGACGTCTCCCTCCCTCAGCAATCCTGCTTGCTCCATAGTTTATTCTTTCTTCTCTGCTAGACTTGCTCCTGCCTCCAGCCTTCAGCCACTCTCTACTTCCTCAGGGTCCTTCCTCTTCCCTCTCTTCCCTGCTATTTTCTGGTATAGACCACCAGTTGGCTGACCGGGGGGAGATTTGCCTGCTGGGCAGCCTTACCAGCAACCATTTGATAGTTGAAAGTGAAAATTTCTAAGCAGCTAGAGGGAGGCTTTTGGTCCGATGGCTGCCTATGTTACAGAGCCAATCAATCCTTGGTTTCACTTTTCTCCACCGTTGGTATTTGGTCGGAGGCAGTGGCGGACTTTGGGCTTTCAAATTTCAGCGGTGCCCTGTGCGGTGCCAAAATTTGGTGCCCCCTGCCCCTTGCCTTCCATTCTACATCATTGTTTTGGCACCCCAGCAACACCCTCTTGGCTCAGCCTCCAATACGGGTCAACTGGTCACACTCTTCTAAATCTGCTAAATCAGTTTGGGGGTGGGGGTGGGAGTAGATATTAGGTGATCACCAGTGTAGGTTTTCCCTATCTGCATGTTTCCTTTCCCTAAACTAGGGATTATAGAATTGTAGAGTCACTCCAACTCCCTGAAATGCAGGAATATTTATTTATTTGTTATTTGTTTATTATTAAGTTTACATACTGCCCTATACTGGTTCACAGGTATAAAATCACAGTATAAAAAACACAAAATACACAAACGAAATAAAAACAGGAACAACCCAATAGCCCCTTGCAAAAGATAAAACAGAATTTAAAACACACACATGCAATATTTGTAATAAAACATGTAAAAATAAGCACCCACCAGGTATCACCAAAGAGTAGATTAAAAGATCAATTTAACTGTCTTTCAAATCAAAACATTTTAGCCATCTCCCCCAATTGTAACCATTCATAGAAGCTCTTTGATCTATTAATATGCAGCTGTCCCATAAGGGAATCGAACTTGCAACCTTGGCATCATCAGCACCACACTCTAACCAACTGAGCTATCCAACCCCTTTCTTGTGCCAGTGGTGGGCAGGGCCTGCGGCAAATGTAGGCCCAGAAACCAATGTGCCCCATTCCTTTGTAGCAGGCTATGTCAACCCCTCTCATTCCTCCATCCAGGAAAACAAGAAGCATTATCAGAATTCAAGAACACCCTCCAGCCAGGCAAAAAGCCCTAAAGGATGTGTGTGTTTAGCAGGGGCAGTGAGGAATGTGGCCTGGGGGTTGGGTAGCCCAGAGGGCCAGCTACAAAGTGTCTCCATACCTGTATCCTAACCTGCCAGCTGTTTGATGACACCCCTCTTCCCCTACACTGGTCAAGTGCTCCAGAAATAAAAGGTGGGACAGATACAAGGCACCTGTAGCGTTATGTAGATTGATGCCCAGCTTTTTCAACTTTCAAATTCCCAAAGTGACAGGTGCTAAAAAGTTATAGCATGACCTGGGAATTCAAAATATATTTTGGTTAAATTAACATAATTTAGTGAAATGTGTGTAAAATCGAAAAATTGCATAGCAATCATTAAGAACGATTGTCAACCATTTGCAGGTATATTTATATACTCATATTATGTTTACTAATTATTATGTAGGAAGCGGGAGGAGTTGTCTTGTTGTTTTGGTTTAAATATTTACTTTTGTTTAATCCTGTATTTTATTTTGTGAGATCTTTTGATGAAGGGTGTTATATACGTTTAATATATACATAATAAAATAAATAAACCATTGTCGTTTAGCATTACCTGACATTTCCAGAAGGTAAAATTGAGATTCTGTGGTTTTCCAGTTTATGTGTACTTTCATCAAGCATAGACTTACCAAGCTAAATGTTGTCCAGTCACAAAAATAATAGCAGATTCCAGTTCCTCACACCCAAAAACATATTTTTAAGACTCCCCAGTGAACAAAATTTGCAAAAATTAAGTTTCACTCTCTAAAATGACATGCCCCAGCCTGCTTTGGTTTTATTAACTTCAGGCTCAGGAATAAATTGGCTTTTTGTTTGTACTTTTTTTTGGGGGGGGATACTGAACCTTTAATAGTTTTCTCGAAGAGGGAATGTTAGCTGTTGTTGCTGGCACTCACACAATCCAACAGGGCCTGGGCTTCCACTACAACTGACTTGCTACCATTTCAGCATATATGAATAAGTTCTGGAAAGATTGAATAGTGCGGCTTACAGCTTTTGAGTGTTTATTTCCTCTGATGCAAGGAATTTCTGTTGTGTTTCTCCCCCAGAGCGCTGCAAATGCAAGCCAATAAAAGCAACCCAGAAGACTTATCTTCGGAACAATTACAACTACGGTAAGCACAGCAGCCTTCAGCTACCTTTGAAGTAGGGCAGAAGGTTCAGTGGAAGCAGGAAACGGTTGATAGAAGCGGTTTCCTTGGCATTTGCCCTTGCCACTCCACACCCTCACGAGGCAAGTGATCTCAGCCAGAGCTGCTGGGGAAAATGAATTAATTTTAAGTGCCTGTCAAATGGCTCCTCTTCCCCACACCCTTCCATTTCCATGCATAGAATAGAACAGGGGTAGGCAAACTAAGGCCCGGGGGCCAGATGTGGCCCAATCGCCTTCTCAGTCTGGCCCACGGATGGTCCGGGAATCAGCGTGCTTTTACTTGAGTAGAATGTGTCCTTTTATTTTAAAATGCATCTCTGGGTTATTTGTGGGGGGCTGCCTGGTGTTTTTACATGAGTAGAATGTGTGCTTTTATTTAAAATGCATCTCTGGATTATTTGTGGGGCATAGGAATTTGTTCATTTCCCCCCCCAAATATAGTCCGGCCCACCACATGGTCTGAGGGACAGTGGACTGTCCCTCTGCTAAAAAAGTTTGCTGACGCTTGGAATAGAATGTGAAGATTAGATTATTGTTTTAACTAGTAGATTCTTTCTTTCTTTCTTTCTTTCTTTCTTTCTTTCTTTCTTTCTTTCTCTCTCTCTCTCTCTCTCTCTCTCTCTCTCTCTCTCATTATATCATACCTTTCTTCTCCAAGCAGCTTAAGGTGGCAAATGTGGTTCTCCAAGCACAACAACCCTGTGAGGTAGGTTAGGCTGAGAGGCAGTGACTGGTATGAGGTCACCCAGTGACTGGCTTCATGGCCGAATGAGGATTTGAGCCCTGTTCTCCTAGGACCTTAGGTAAAGGTAAAGGGACCCCTGACCATTAGGTCCAGTCGTGACCGACTCTGGGGTTGCGGCGCTCATCTCGCTTTATTCTAATCGCTACACTACATTGCCTATAGGATTATAAAGATGGTTCTTGATGGAAATATGGGAGAGATGCATTCCCACCCTCTCCTAGCTGCTGTGTTAGCTCAAGGCATTTCAGAGGCAGCAACAGGGAAGGTTGATGGAGAGCTGACTTTCTTAGCTTCTGCCTCTCCTATTGGGGCGTCATAGCTTTTGTTTAATAGTAGAAGCCGTGATGGAAGGCTGGGGACTTTGCCCCGGACTTTGTGCTTTCCTTCAAAGAAAGCCCTTCTGGAAAGAAAGTTAGGAAGCATAAAGTGTGGTCCTAACTAACCCCACTCAGAGAGTCCAAACACACAGGGACAGTCCCTCTCCCTCACTGAGTCACATCCCCACCTGACCATTCAACTCTCAGTTTCCAGCTTAAACTCCACACTCTCCTGATGGACCGAGCATCTCTCACTGGTTGCTGGCTTGATCTCTGAGTCAGAGGAGGGCAGCGGGATGTCTTAGGCCAGAAACACTACGGGTTTTGCTTGTGGAAATGCTTCCAGTTGATTGGATGCTTCTGGGCCTGAGTGCTATTCCCTCAGTCCTGTTCTAGACCCCTGGCCTCATCCTTTGAAGAAGGGGAGTCTGACCCCAGGCCATGACAGGATTGGGCACAAGTGCATCCATTCCTCCAAAATGGAGGGCAGAAACCCCTAAAGGACTAACAAGGATGGATTACTAGGCACAGAATGGGGAGAGGAGGAGAGAAACTGGTGAAAGCAAGCATGGAATAGAGTGGTTAGAACATTGCCACATGTTCTCGTTGCAACGGGGGGGCGGGTGGTTTTTCCACAGGTAGCACTGGGGTTATTGGCATGCACGTCCTGCTGAAACACGAGAAGCTCCACTTGTATTGCCGATCCACCAGCTTTTGGAGACATTCCCTCGATCTCTCAACCTCTTTTTTTAATGGTGTTTTCATTTTAATGAGGCTGATTTATTGTGTGTTTTGATTATGGGTGTTTATCCATTTCAGCGTTTCAATTGGTTTGTTTGATAGTGTAACTACGGATGGTTATATTTTGTGTAACCGGTTGTTGTTTTTAGACTTCATAAAAGTATACAAAGTAGAAGCTGCCATAGAAGCCAATTTGGACATGAAGAAGTATATAGACAAACAAACAAGCCGCTGTGTTGCAGGGCCCCCGCGTGGAATAATAATTAGCACGATAACAAAATAAATAGCACCATAACATGACGATAAGACTTCCATTTAAAACGAACAAGCAGACACGATATTGGGCTCAGGAGGAGAAGCATATAAATATTCAAAAAGCTTTAGGCTGATGCAGCTCTGGCTGCCGTAACCTTAACCCCTCTTTCTGTTATTTTTCTCCAGTCATTCGAGCTAAAGTGAAGGAGGTGAAGACCAAATGTCACGATGTCACTGCAGTAGTGGAAGTGAAGGAGATACTAAAATCTTCCTTGGTGAACATTCCTAGGGACACTGTAAACCTGTACACAAACTCTGGCTGCCTCTGCCCACCTCTCAGTGCTAACGAAGAATACATCATCATGGGTTACGAAGACGAAGAGCGCTCGAGGTAACTGTTCTTTCTCCCCCACTTCCTATGGGGGGACTTCCTGAAGAGGGATGCTACATCGGTTTGTACCACTACATAAAAGGTCCCATTGCACATTGGGAACTAGCCTTCCAAAGGTCTTTTAAGTATGCTGCACAAGGCCTCATCTGAAGATGTATCAGTAATCAGGCTGATGCATATGGAAGAAGATGCACCCTGACGCATTGGTCCACACTGCGCAAGGCTTTAAAGTGTGGGAATGAAAGTAACATAAGTACCTTCCCCTCAGCGAGTAATGGAGCTGCCAGAAAACATTTCTAGGGATGTAGCGGTATGGGGTAAGGGTGGGGGTGGCAATTACCAGGGAAGAAGAGTTTGAAGAAGAAGAAGAGTTTGGATTTGATATCCCGCTTTATCACTACATTAAGGAGTCTCAAAGCAGCTAACAATCTCCTTTCCCTTCCTCCCCCACAACAAACACTCTGTGAGGTGAGTGAGGTTGAGAGACTTCAGAGAAGTGTGACTAGCCCAAGGTCACCCAGCAGCTGCATGTGGAGGAGCGAGGAATCGAACCCAGTTTACCAGATTACGAGACTACCGCTCTTAACCACTACACCAGAAGTTGAGTGGTAGTCCATAGTTGGCCACAACTGCTATCATTCCTTACCATTGGTCATGCTGGCAGGGATAGATGGGAAGGCATCATATTGGTGACCTCTGTCTTCATAGGTTGCTTTTTCCCCTTCTTGAACATGAAGCATTCCCTTTCTCCCTTGTGTGTGTGTGTATCACATCACATCACATCACGTCATCATATCATATCATATCATATATTACGATGCATTGTTGACATTGTTTTCCTGTAAATGTGTAGGTTGCTCTTGGTAGAAGGCTCCATAGCTGAGAAATGGAAGGATCGACTTGGTAAAAAAGTCAAGGTAAGACAAAAGTTTCATGACTTGTTTGATCATGTTTGACCTAAGCTTGCAGAGGGATCCAGCCTTTGGTGTCGCTCATCAACACACGGGGAAGACTTCCAGAGCAAATGAAGTTCTCCTTCTCAGTGATCCCAAATCTCATACCATACTCTTTATTCTGAAAAGTATAAATGAACATGTAAACATTCCCAAGATTGCTGTAAAGAGATTCCACCCCCAAATATATTAATATTTAGTCATGTGCCATAAAACGAAATATGACTTAAGACTAAACTGAGGCCCAAAAGCCATGTCAACATTCAAAATAAATGTGAAAATCATCAAATTAGTACCAGTGTTTTGTGATTACACCTGCTATGATGATGATAAAAAAATGCACATTACTACTTGTTTATATAATAAAGCAGTTTGAATATAAGCCTGACAATCGCCTTTAAACTCTAAATGGCTTAGAAATAGGATGCTTAAAAGACAACACACACCCCTCCTACCCCAAAACAACTCTGCCCATCCCCTGAGGTCAGCCGGAGAAGTCTCTGTTTGCTTGGGAACTAGACAAATAAAAGATTTCACAAGGCAAAAGGATCCTGGAGCAAATATATCCTTTTGCCGGCATCGGAATGCCATCAAGATAACAGACAGGCACTTTTGCAGCCTGGAATCTGCAACAGAAAACATTCGCCTTCCAACAGCACCTTGGAAGGTAGCAGGGTGCACAAATATCTCTCTGATCATAATCCAGCCTTTATTTATTTAAAGCTTTTAAAACTTTTTATACCACCCTTTTATTGCTGGGTGGTTTACAAGATTTAAATATGACACTCCCCCAAAAAACACACCACTAATGCATTTTTATATATAAAAAGAGAGCGAGAGAGAAAAAGAGAGATATGAGGTCAGCAGATAAAGGTTTAGTCAATGAAACTTAAAAGAATGTGAAAAGCATTTTATAAGCCCAGACACATAAATAGCTGTTTGCCTGGTGCTTAAAAGAAAAACAATATTAGTGCCAGGCAAGGCCCCCTCACCCGGAAGGGCATACATTCCATAACCAGGGTGTCACAGCTGAAAAAGCCCACGCCTTATGCTTCGCTTTGGAAGTGAAGGTGTCCAGGGGAAGGGCTTCTGCAGATGATGTTAGAATATGGTTAAGTTGATATTGAAGAATCAGCTTGACACCCAGTCATTTAGGGCTTTAGAAGTAAAACACCAGCACTCAGAACTGGGCCAGGAAGCAGCCAGGTGACCAGAGAAGCTCTTTTGAAAGTAACGAAATGATGCCTGTGATGCTGTATCCAGTGCAAGTTCCGTGCACACAATATTGGAACTTCCTGTCCCCTCCAGTCCCCTCCATGCTCTCAGCTCTGTGGGAGACTTTGTATGCTTCTTTGCATGCAAGAAAGCCTCTGGACCCTTCAAATAGCCAATTGGGTCTAATATCCAATGCAGCAGCTCGACTGGTGATTGGGAGTGGCCATTGAGACCATATAACACCGGTCCTGAAAGACCTACATTGGCTTCCAGTACGTTTCTGAGCAGAATTCAAAGTGTTGGTGCTGACCTTTAAAGCCCTAAACGGCCTTGGCCCAGTATACCTGAAGGAGCGTCTCCATCCCCATCGTTCAGCCCGGACACTGAGGTCCAGCTCTGAGGGCCTTCTGGCGGTTCCCTCACTGCGAGAAGCCAAGTTACAGGGAACCAGTCAGAGGGCCTTTTCGGTGGTGGCGCCTGCCCTGTGGAATGCCCTCCCATCAGATGTCAAGGAAATAATCAACTATCTGACTTTCAGAAGACATCTGAAGGCAGCCCTGTTTAGGGAAGTTTTTAATGTTTTATCGTGTTTTTAATATTCTATTGGGAGCTCCCCAGAGTGGCTGGGGAGACTCAGCCAGATGGGTGGGGTATAAGTAATAAATTGTTATTATTATTACAAATTTCTTTAAAGAGGACAAGTCTCTGGTTACTGTCAGCAGTAAACCCACTGCTGCTTTTGGCCAGGTGGATTAATAGCCAATACCACCCCAGTTAACTCCATTTGAAAGTGGATACAACACCAGTGAACAGGTTACCAGTGGTTTCTATCCATTGCTGCTAGTTATATCTGACCATGTAGAGATCCTTTTGCTGCCTCCATTCAAGTTGTCACTGTTCTTTAACCCCCATATCGGTTTCTCTCAATTGTGTTTGCTCTTCTGTTTCTTTTGCCGCTGCCAAGAATATGAAACAATAGTTCATTGAGTTTACTCAGTTTGTCCCTTCAGTGGTTTGGAGAGCATTAAGTCGGGAACTTCAAGTCCCCGTTTTTTGAATGACTTAGCAACATGAATAAAATGATATGAGCTCTGTAGCTCAAACTTTGTGTGTTAAAGCACATCCAAAGTACCTCAAGGTTCATTCACCACAAACAGAATATATACATTGCACAACCCTGCTTTGACACTTTTCTTTTAAAATGCATTAGTGTCTGCACCCATTGCTTCTCTAAAGCCAAACTGATCTGGAACCTTGAAAATATTATTCAAACTTACTGGCTTTTCATATGCATTTTGTATTTAATGTCATATTCTCCAAATCCTCGCTCTGAAGCCAACTGTTCAGCATCCTGACCCCAGCATGTGGGATTAGCAAATTCTTAAAACAAACAATCTCAGCTATGAATCTGTAGTGTTGCATTTGCCTTTTAGCGAGGGCCAACAGATTCAAAAAAAGGTTTCTGGAATGATGAGCTTACAGGGAGGCAACCAGCACTAGGTGAAAAACAATGAGTCTCGACTGCTCTCCTGACAACTAGCAAATGTATAGATTAGAAGATATAGGTCCAAAGAGGAGAGGATAATGTTGTTGTTTGTTGTTCTCCCCCCCCCCCCGCAAATGAGGCCCAAAGGTCAATGAGTGCAAAAGGCTACTGTCTGCGTGTCAAAGAGATATGTGGACCACAAGGGAATACAGAGTCCAGTCCAATAAAATAAGAGTCCTGTCAGCCTGGGTGTGGCCTTCTCCTGACTAGCAGCTGGAGATGGAGTGCAAATAAACTTTTAATGACAGTCCTGTCATTTTCATCAGGTAGATTCTCAGGAGGTGGAGAAACTGGAATTTGCAATAAAATATACTTTAAAGTTTGCTCAGCAGCGGAGACTGATAGCACCCTCCATTTGGGCTGACAGGATTACACCATCATCACTTAGTTTCTTCATCCATTGTTGACCACTCTGCCTGACAGATATAGCTGGAATCTCCCCCCCCCTTTTTTGACACCTGTGCTGTCAACTGATAAATATATAAATAAAGGAGCTACTCACATGACTCTGACACAAAAACCCTGCGCAAACACTAAATCATCCCTCACAGATGGCCATCCAGCCTCTGCTTATAAACCTCTAAGGAAGGAGAGTCCACACCTTCCCAGGGAGACCACTCCACTGTCGAATAATAATAATAATAATAATAATAATAATAATAATAATAATGATAATAATGTTTTATTATTTATACCCCGCCCATCTGGTGGCTCCCAACAGAATATTAAAAACATGATAAAACATCAAACATGAAATTAAACTTCCCTAAACAGGGCTGCCTTCAGATGTCTTCTAAAAGTCAGATAGTTGTTTATTTCCTTGACATCTGATGGGACAGCGTTCCACAGGGCGGGCGCCACTACCGAGAAGACCCTCTGCCTGGTTCCCTGTAACCTCATTTCTCACAGTGAGGGAATTGCCAGAAGGCCCTCGGAACTGGAGCTCAGTGTCTGGGCTGAACGATGGGGGTGGAGACACTCCTTCAGGTATACTGGGCAGAAAGATTTTCCGAATGTTTAGTCTGAATCTCCTTTCTTGTAACTTGAATCCATTGGTTTGGGTCCTGCCTTCCAGAGCAGGAGAAAACAAGCTCATGGTGAAGGATAGAATATATATATATATATATATATATATATATATATATGGGGGGAGAGATTAAAATTTGAAGGAATCCAGGAAGACAGAAAATGCATGAAGAGAAACCCACAGTGACAGTTACTGGAAGGGCAAGTGTGAACATGAGATGGGTCAAAACATATAGTCTTGGCCCCCAGCCCTAGAAGCCACAAGTTGTGGTTTGTCCCTCATACTATGGTCGCTGTCTTGCCCGGCTGTTGCACTCACATCACTTGACGGCTTTCTCTGCTCTTTTTTCTCAAATGGTTCCACAGGTGGCTTCACTTAGGCTTCATTTTTTTTTTAAATAAATAAAACTAAAGGCCCTTTTCTGGCTGAGTCATCACGTTGGTGTTGGCCAGTTCATTTGCACAGTTAATACGATCGCTAAGGTGGCCTGGGATTGCTTGATTAAAAGCATGCTGGAGGGGGAGAGGGCAATGTTTAAGAATCGTGTGTCTATGCACCGTTCGTTCATATAGATGTATCCTATTTCTTGTTTTCTTGTGTTTCTAATAACACCCCTGGGGCTAATCTTACAAACATTCTTGTGTGTACAAATCATGCAACGACCTCAGTCCGAGCTGGACCACTTGCTGTGGTTTAAATAGGCTGGTGCATATAACGAAAACTGAATTGCTACCTCTTCCACCACCCCCTACCCCTGAAATAGATTTGGAGCAGGGTTTGGGGTTTAAACACAGTAGTTAGCCAAACAAAGAGGTAATACTCAAAGGTGTCGTTGTGTTAGGCTGTTGCATCGAAAAGAACAAGGAGCCTTGTAGCACCCTAATGACAGACATTTATTTATTTATTTAGATTATAGTTTAGTAATTATGCATTGTAATTGTTAAGAGTGAATTTCTATTTCATCATTATTTGCTGATATTTAATTTTATTGTATTCTAATGGATTGGGTCTTTTTTTAAATACTACTTTAATTGATATAAGTTGTTTATTTTAAAGTTACATTTTTATTATGACTCGTCTTGTATTGGGTCAGATTGTGATAAGGTGCGTGGTCTTCACTGCACATTTTGTTGCTTCTTCTTCGTCAGATGCAGACTGAAGCATACAGTACAAAATACTGCCTCTGTTTTTGCATCTCAAACTGTCATCCTCTTCAATTATTAGAAGCCACCTTTGGTTCAAAATAGTGGGAACCAACTTGATGCAGTTAATTAAAACTGCAGCTGTTGCTGTTGTTTTGCATTACATCAGAGGCGGGAACGGACTCCAGCTCCTCTATCCCTGTGCTAGCTAGGGGCTGATGGAAGCTGGAGTCCACTCACATCTGGAGGCCATGGAGAGCATGGCCAAACCAAGTGAAGATGAGTTCCAATTTAGAGTGAAAATAAAACAAAAGGCTGAATGTATATCTATCTATCTATAATATCTATAATATCTATATCTATTACATATCTATAATATTGTCACTTTGGCATGTTTTATGGTGCATTTGACTGCAGCTGCATTTAAATTATTTTGTTGCTAATTTTATGGTTATCTCTTGAATACATTGCTGTTTTTATTATGTAAGCCACCTTATACTGAATAGGTAATGGACACATATTTCAAATACAGTGGTACCTCAGGTTACATACGCTTCAGGTTAAAGACTCCGCTAACCCAGAAATAGTGCTTCAGGTTAAGAACTTTGCTTCAGGATGAGAACAGAAATCGTGCTCCGGCGGCGCAGCAGCAGCAGGAGGCCCCATTAGCTAAAGTGGTGCTTCAGGTTAATAACAGTTTCAGGTTAAGTACAGACCTCCGGAACAAATTAAGTATTTAACCTGAGGTACCACTGTAACTCAAACAACTGCCCTTTCAGCCTGACAGTATCCCACCTCAAAGGATGTTTATACTATAAAAAAATCCAGGGGCAGTTTTAGCACAAACTTTTTCCAAACTAAGATTCCAACAAAACATTACACTCACCATGGTGATAAATATCTTCATGGTGTTTCCTCACCCACTCAGTATAACAAGGCACAGTTCTCAGTGCATGATTTGTCCCAGAAACTGCAACACAAGGCAAACCCTGGCTCATTTCTCCCCAGTTTGTTTTGTTTTTCAGGGGCTCTTGCCTCATTCCTTTGCAGTTGTGGAGAGCATCTGAGGTGAGGTTTTCAACAATGATTAAGGAAGGGTGCTATGTTCACCCAGAACACCAAGCCATAGTTGAAGTAAACCGAGGTTTATAAAGTCAACAACAAATCATGATTTCAGATTGTGGCTTCTTGGTAGCAAATAAAGCATAGTGAAACATACTAAGCCAGTTTAACAAAGCATAGCTTAATAACTTATGGTTTAGTGTTATGTGCAAACCCAGAACATTATGTGATGGTCGCTAATTACCGTAACCAATTGCTTGGTGGAGAATCATTCTGGGCAGATTTTCAGCAAAAGATGAATGTGACGCCCACCCATCTGCAACTATAAAAATATACACTCTTATTATGTTTATATAAGCAAAAGTATAGGTGAGATCTATTCGCAGTTTTTAAAACAGTTGTTTCAGTACTAAGAACCCACAGGGCTGCTCTTCCACTTTTACAATGTGGATCCAGAACTTCATGTGCTAGACCAGAAATGTCAGGAGCTTGTCCTACTCGAGAGTAGGAATTCTAACAAGAAATGGAGGAGAGACACTAGATAGACATATTCTCACTGAGATGTCCCTTTTAATAAAAAATGAAATATGAAAGCAGTTCACCTTCACACAGAGATATAAAAGGTTTTTTGTTAGCATTTAAGCATAGTCTGAATTGTTTTTATTCAAAAGATGAGAAGCAGCACATATTTTTTTGAGAGGAGAGGGCAAATGCAGCTACAGTTGTTTTGGCAAGGAATTATTCCTCTTTTGTTTTACTATAGAATTTTGATTTTAAAGGGAAAGTCGGACATTATTTGGTAGAACTAGTATTGACGTAAATGCTGACATAGCAATACATGGAGGCGGCCAACATTTCTAAAAATAGGCATGTATGTTTCCTTGGAGATCAAAATATTAATAGGAATGATACGCCATTGTAAAGGATACAGCAATAAAACAGAGTTTATTGAAAAAGAGGGAGGGGTCAAGCTCGAGCAAACTCTTAGAAGGAGGCGAAACCTGCATCAGGACCTCCTCCATGAGCTTTGTAGCGATGTTTTTAAAATAGATGTTTGTTTGTTATTATTTTTCAGCGCTGGGATCAGAAACTCCGCCATCCTGGGAAGGGCAGAAACGAACCTGGACAAAGCGATTCTGCTCAAAAATCCAGCAGAAGCACCAACCCGCGGCAAAGGCACAACTAGATGCAAAAATGTCACGTGTCAGGAAAAAAATAATAACAGTCCATGGACTTCTATAAATTAAAAGACTTGCCTTGTTGGAGCAGCAAAGAAGAAATTGCACTATTGCACGTTGTATTCTATTGTTTACTATGAGATCATGTTGTAGTCCAGATTAGTTTTATCTTCTTCTTGTGTTTTCTGGCCCCTTGTATTTGTAGGATTATAGACACGCAGAATTTTTTATTTTATTTTTTGATATATTATCCTCACAAATATCTGTGGACCATTTCTATGAGAGTGGTGTTTTTTTTCTTTTTTGAAAAAAAAGGCAAATGTGACACGGTTAGCAGGTGCCAGAGCCACCGTTTGTCCATAGTCAACTGAATCTGTTTATGTGCTCTGAACCCATGCAATATTCAAGTTGCCCCATTCTTTTCAGCAGAGGGACTTGATGCGTTCATGCATTGTCTTCTATGCGTAAACCAAGGGTAGGTCACCGCAGAGGTCTGGAATGGAAACAGTGACACAGGGTTGGGTCAGACTACCTTCTCTGTAGTGCAGTAAAGGAGTGAGATTGTGCCTTATATGCCCTCTCACCAGGCACACTGGTGAGATGCCCCAGCTTGCTGCAAATTATTTACATAGGGCTTATGCATCTGAATTTCAGCATGTGCAGGCCCCAAGTGTATATCATTCCAGGCTGGGGAGAAACTGTGTGATTCAGTCCTTTGTGCCACTGAGATCTGGGCCGTAGGGTGCATTTTAGTTCCCCTACTGCGCTCGGCACCTATATTTGGGAGTCGGCGAAATCATCTGAACTGGGTCACAGTCACACAGACACGCAGATCCTGAAATTTCCTGGGTTTGAAAAACAAAAGGGCCAAATGTATACATGACTTGGGAACTGTGAGGGTTAACAGTCAAAATTTCAAAAGGGAAGACAAGATGATTTGCAAGTTTAGCCAAGTGGGCAAAAGAACGTTGGACCAAACATGGCATAACAATGTAATTAATCTGAGCAAGGGGGAGGTTCTCTTACCCATTAAGAGTTCACCCTCCCACCCCCTCAGCCTGTTAAAACCCTTGTTGGCAGTATGGAAAAGAAGGATTATACAAAGAGATTATACCAAGAGCTACCCGTACCTATTGGAGTAGGCCTGATAAATGTCGATTCCTCTTCAATAAACCACTCACATTAAGTCTAGCTTTAAAACGTTAACCATGACAAATGCCGCACAGAGGACTCGTTTCTGAATGTCTTAATCCTTGTGGGAAAGGTTTATAGAATTGTGAAGTCTTGCCAGAAGTTATGTTAAGCTTGCTCCCCCTGCCCCTTCTTTTGTTGTGAAGCCACAGGAGTAGACTATCTTCACCAGGCCTCCTTTTGGGCAGAAACCTGCACTGTGTCAATTCCACATTGTAGTTCTGATTGTGTTTCAGTGGCTCCATTCAACAGCAGCGTTCGATGGTCAGCACTGGAGATGCATAACTGAATAACGGCTGCTGCTATGAAAATTACGGCCAAGCACCATGCCACGTTTCTCAGTGAACAGAGACTTTATCCTGACTTTCGTTCCCTACCCACTTGCAGGAAACATACATTTTAATAGCTTTTTGACATATTTCAGTTCCGATCGTCGCATCCTTTAAGCTTTCCGTAATGGTGCCAATAGCTGGGGAAAAAGTAATTCTGCCTCTTCCTATTATTATTATTATTATTTTTATATTAAAGTACAGAAATATCAGTAGAATACTGAACTAAAACAAAACAAATATTTTAGCAGAAAATAAAAACATTTATGTTACAAACTGTCAGCCTTCTCACTAATAGCGACGGTGCCTTCTGCTGGAAATGAATTTCCTGAAGCGTACTTGAAGTGGCATAGGAACCCCCACCGATGCCTGGTGCGGACCAAAGTTGAGCTTTATTTAGAGGAGCTGCCAAAATTCTGTAGCTGGCTTTTTGAGAGGTGGGCAGTGGCTCCACCTCCTGCAATGACCAACATGCCCAGCGCTGACCTCCAGCTTCCCTGCTGCTTGAAAGCCCACCCCACAATGCCCAGCAGTCACAGTGCTGCCTAACAGCCCGCCAAGCACCCAGTGTGTCCCACCCCCCAGCTAGCTACGCTAGTTGTGCTGCTTTGTTGCAGCAAGAAACAAGCCAACCCCAAGGAGCCTTGTGGCATCACAGGCCTCTCTGCCCCTCGAGACTCTTCTGAGGCCACACCCACTTCTCATGGGCCACGCCCCTCACCAGCATTGCTTTGTGCTCTCCTTGAATGTTTACGCCTGGCTGGAACATGTCCACAAAGTCTTCATAATTCGTTTCGCTTGCCAGGACTCATTATTTGCCAGTGGAATAACAGCAGGCGATAGACCCTGGAAAGGCCACATCCAAGATCTAGCCATTCAGAACAGACCCAACTCGGTTAGGGCTCTTCAGGTGGTGGTGGGTGGGGGAGAATGAGCATGTTCAAGCATCTTTGGGATGCTACTGAAACAGAAATGAGAGGAGAGGAAACTCTTCTTCTCTAGTCCTGTTATCTGTCTTTTACTTGCTGCCAAACCCTTCTGGGGACCATCACACCACAGCTGATGAAGGAGGACAGTGGATAATGGCACTCTATAGAGCAGTGGTTCTCAACCTGTGGGTCCCCAGATGTTGGACTACAACTCCCATCATCCCTGAGCTCTGGCCTTGCTAGCTAGGGGTGATAGCAGTTGTAGTTCAACAACATCTGGGGACACACAGGTTGAGAACCACAGCTGCTTTCCCATCAGACTTTGAAAGAGTAATAAGTTAGGTGTCCCGGACAAGAAGATTTATTGCCTTACATGTCTAACCCAATTTTCTCCCATCATGGAACCCAAATGATGGTTCCTCGAGGGCTGCTGATACTCCGTGGCACATTGCCTCTAACATGGAGCTTGCACATAATACACCTGCCGGATCAGGTGATGTCTCCACCTAGCAAGGCTCATGCAGGCCTCAATACTGAGAAGACTCGCTGAGGATTTTTCAGAACATATGCTACTGTCCTATTCTATGGCTTTCAGTTCAGGGCTTCTTTCAGACATGGGTTCCTTTTCTCTATAAAACAGGTCTGGGAGCACATTGTTCATATGTGGACACCCCCAGCCCCCGATATATCTTAAAACTCGTGTGGCTGGAAAAAAAAAAAATGTTACGACAAATGCAGATGGGCTGAAATCAGCTGATAAAAATGCATGTGACAGCCAACTTGGACCATACGTCAGTGAACTGTGGAAACAGTGATATTTTGTCATATAGCACAGACACAGAGACATGGGTGTGATTGGGTCCAGGGGGACACAGAAGATGCCTGATTAAAACCACAACCTTTCCCCACATCTGGTTACGATTACTTCAGGGAGCAAATATGCAACGAGAGTCTCTGCGGATAACGAGCAGGATGCTGCTTTTGCATAAACGATAAATTCCTATTACCGTCTATCCCTTCGGGTAAAATAGCACGAGGACTAAGCCCTTTACGGTTGACATCCCAAATCATGGCCTTATTATTGGGTTTGCAACATCCAGAGAGACTGCCCTGCAGCTTGCCCATCTCGGAGTCCCATATGCCTAGACCACCCATTTGTATTCAGACCTCCTGTGCTTGGGTGAGTGGGAACAGCAGCATATGTTTCAAAGGTTGTGCATACACCATACTTTTAAAAGCCATTCTCCACCCTTGAAAGAATCTTGGGAGCTGTAGCCACCTCCTCACAAAGCAGTGTGCCAAACAGATTCTGGGCACTGGGCTTTATAAAGGAAAAACGCGGAGACTACAGATGTTGCATTCTTAAGGAAATCAGCCCTGAGTGCTCACTGGAAGGACAGATTGTGAAGCTGAGACTCCAATACTTTGGCCACCTCATGAGAAGAGAAGACTCCCTGGAAAAGACCCTGATCTTGGGAAAGATGGAGGGCACAAGGAGAAGGGGACGACAGAGGACGAGATGGTTGGACAGTGTTCTCAAAGCTACCAGCATGAGTTTGACTAAACTGCGGAAGGCAGTGGAAGACAGGAGTGCCTGGAGTGCTCTGGTCCATGGGGTCACGAAGAGTTGGACACGACTAAACGACTAAACAACAACAACAAGTTCAGCAACATCTGGAAGGCTGGAGGTTTCCCACACACAGCATAATGACTTTGGCCATGGTCTTCCCTTCCTCATACAGAATTCTCACTTTTTTTCAGTTTAGCACAAGATGGCTGTTTTCATTTCACAGGGAGATTTTTATGTTGTTCCAAATGCAGATCTCTTCATTGTAGTGCTCTTTGTTTTCCAGCAAGCGAAAACCCCGATCCCAAGGAGATTGGACTCTTTCCTGCAGTCTGCTAGTGTTTTTTGTCCCCCCCCATTTTTTTTTGTAATTCAGGGATATATCCTTTGAAATGCCTGGTGGAAACAGTCTCTATCGTGAAGCAGCCAATTAGTCCCAAATGCCTTCAAGTTGCACTTTTGGAACCCCATGATCAGGGCGGGAAATGACTCCTAATAATGAGGATTACTCCAAGATTGAAAGTTTATACATACCACTCTCATCAAGCCACAGCATCTGGATTTTAACTATGTTTGGAGCATGCCTTAAACGTTTAGAGAGCCGTCTATTTTTAAAACAATGTTCCTATTGTTGGCTTGGGCAGGCATAAGTTAGGCTGCCATTTCTGCAAGCCTGTAAAAAGGGAAATGGATAAGGGAATGATGACATGGCTGGGGCTGCTCCTATATAGGCCTTTATGCCTATATAGCTAATTTATGCCATGAAATGGGGAACTTGTGTCTCTTCAGAAGTTGTTGGACACCAGCTCTTATCAGCCCCAATGACCAGGGATGATGGGGTTTTGTAATCTATCATCTGGATGACTATTTATGTCAAAAAGTGTAGGGGCTAGTATGCAGCCTTGTTTCACACCTTTTGATGTCTTGAACGCTTCCAACAGGCATCCTCTCGCACCCGCTCTAACTCTTGCTTCAGTGCCACGATATACTTCCCGAATTAATAATAATCGTCTATATTGGCATTTGAGAGTTTCTCCCACAATCTGTTGTGGTTAATTGAGTCGAAAGCTGCTGATAGGTCAAGGAAGGCAGCAAAAAGTGTGCATTTCTTTTGACTGGTATATTTGTTCATAATGTGAGGCAACATAAAGCATTGGTCAGTGCTGCTATATCCAGCTCTAAACTATTGGATGCGAAAAGACTTTGACCATTCAAAAAAGCACTATACAAATGTTTTCCTCACTTTATAATATCCCACCTGTCCTCCGAGGTCCTCAGGTTGGCATACGTGGATGGATAGAACCCATCCCATTGTATCATCCCAATGACCTGAGGTGAAAAAGAGAACAAGAGGGGGGGGTGGTTTAAGGTCACCCAGTGTCAAGGCTGTCAAGGCTTCGGGAAAGCTTATCCTGCTCTGGCTGCAGCAAAAGCAGAGAAAACAAGGTAGAGTCCTTTTTAATGAGTTTTATTCAATCCTAATAAGCGAGAGACAAAAGAACGCAACAAGCCTTAACAATGGCGTTGCTCCAATCTGGGCTCCTCCTGCCTCCCTAGCAACAGCATCTTCCCTTACCGTGGCCACTCCTGGTCAAATGTCTTTGAGTCCTTCATTCCTGAATTCTTAACAAACGTCACATTCTGGGAGAAGGGGGATCAGAAATACTTTCCAGTGACAACATGTCATGTGGCTGCCCAACCACAGTTCTCCCCCCTTTCTTCTAACACTTCTCAACTTTTCTGTTCATCTCTCTCTCTGAGAGAGCTCTCTGAGCTGTGACTTTCCTCAACCCTCCCGAAGCCCTGCTGTCAATCAAGGCTGTCTCCCTCTTCTCCTGCAGCGCCAGGAGAAGTGTGTGGGTGATCTCCACCATTCCTCCTCCTCCATCTCGCCCTCTTGAACCCAATCCCTGACACTCAGTGACTGTCGTGGTCCAATCAAGGATTTGAACTGGGGTCTCTACAGTCTGTGGCTGGTCCTCCAACCATTATGTCACACTTGCTCTGCAGTAAATACTAAATGTTGTTATATGCCAAATTTGTTACTAAAATTGCACCTAGCCCCTTCCAAGTCCTATTACCTCTAAGTTTCTTGGAACCACAGGATCTGTTTAACTTTACAAAGCTAATGGGTTACTCCCATCAATAACCATATTCAGAAGAGACTTACTGATTTCAGTAGGTCTACTCTTAGTATAGCTTAGCTATTGCTAAGAGACTCACTGATTTCAGTAGGTCTACTCTAAGTATGACTTAGCTATTGCTAAGAGACTCACTGATTTCAGTAGGTCTACTCTAAGTATGACTTAGCTATTGCCTTATGAAAATGTACTGTGCTCTGGTACCCAAGTCTCTTCCTCTGGATCACAACGGGAACTGCAGTCTCAAAGCCCAAAAACATTCAAGAGGAGAGCAAGGGGGAAACGGTCAGCAGCGGAAAACTGCACCTAAAACCTCGCTGCTAATTAAGGTTCTTGTCCAAGGCTGAACAAGCAAAGCAGCTGCTGGAGTTCAGGTTGCCTGCCATTAAGTGCTACCAGCTGAGACTAATTATGAGGCCTCCCAAAGGTAAGTTAAAACCACATAGAAATCATGTTAATTTGGGTAAAATTTATCTAAAGTGGCAGGAGCAGAATTTACTGACTGCAACAGCACTGACGATATCAGTTTACATTATAATGGTAGGTCCGTACTGATGAAGTTCAGTGTGCTCAGAGCTTTCTGTTATGCTTGGAGTACAATTTAAGAGTCTCTAATCTCAGGTCTGTAAAAAGTAAGAATTTGTCTAAATTGCAAACATTTCCTCAGTGCTGTGTCATGCTAAATGCCAAATGTTGTATTTTAATAAGCCTTCAGGAATTGGTTGACTCTTATGTAATCTCTTTTTTATTCTATACAGCAAAGAGGTTTATCCTCGTAGCCCTGTTTAGCTTCCAGCTATACCTATCTGCAAATGTTTTCGATATCTGCAAATGACTCACTCTGGAGCCGTGCCATGAGCTTCTATGGAACTTCAGGAAAGCTATTCTGTACGTAGTAAATGCTTGAAGATTACATCCGTAGATGGCAAGGGCTTGTCTGTCTTTTAGATATACTGTGTGTGTGTGTGTCTGTGTGTGTGTGTGTGTGTGTGTGTGTGTGTGTGTGTGTGTATTGCTCTCCAGATATAAGGATTTATTATTCCCTGTCACAGCAGCAATAATAGAGCTTGCAAAGATAAAAATATAGAAATCTCATTATGCAATCCCTGGTTGTACAAAATGTGGGTTCTCTGTGTTATGGAGACACATTTCCATCAGATCAAAGAAACCACGGGCCTTGCTTATCCTGAAGACTTCCTTCCAAATGGGAAAACTAGATAATAATGATTATTTATTCAATTTATATGTCCCGGATGGCATCCGTCTTCCCAGCTGGTCTGTCATGGTAATTAAACTTTAGTTGTTTCCATGCAGGAAACCCATCAGAACACTTGCTTAGCAAATCAACCATGGTTAGTAAACTAAGGACAAACCTTGGCTACAGATTGTATGTGTGGGGGTTTGAAGTGGAAAAAGCCATGATCTCTGCTTCAGGTGTAATGCTAAGGCAAGAATTGTGTTGCCTCTGTTGGGAGGGGCAATGAAGGCAGGTGTGCCAAGTGGTGGGGGCTGAGGGGTCTTCAGCCCCCCAAACTTTTTCAAGAAAGGGGCTGGGTTCCCCCAAAATCCTGTGGCTCCACTCCGCCTTCTCCTCCCAGCCTGATGTCCCCATTCCCCACCTGGTGCATGAGCACCGGCATCATGGCAGTGGGACGCCCGCACATCCCAGTCCAGCACACAAGAGACACATGGGGGTGGGACGCATAACAAGACATCTAATGTGATGCATCATGTGATGTGCCCCTGCAGTATGGGGGGCAGGTCAGTGCCCTTGAATGCAGGTACGCACAGATCTTACACAGCAAACTGTGGTTTGTAGCTTACTGTGATATGCAGACATAGCCAATATAGTAAATGCATGATCACTTTTCCATATCTCAGAGCTCAGTCTCTTCTACACTGAACATGCTCACATTTATTTGGTGCCAGGACTGGAAACCTACCCTTCCCTCTGCTTTAAACAGAGGAGAGGGGCAAACAGTTCTCCATAACCAAGCTTGGCAGTGGCTGATGTTGGTGCTTCCCTAGGACTGCTGAAAGGTGGTGCTGGATATTAGGCAAGTCCTGGTTTTAACTTTTTGAAATATGGCAACCTTATTTGCCATAAGTGGCGCTGTGGGTAAAACCTCAGTGCCTAGGACTTGCCGATCGCATGGTCGGTGGTTCGAATCCCTGCGGCAGGGTGAGATCCCGTCTTTCGGTCCCAGCTCCTGCCCACCTAGCAGTTCGAAAGCACCCCTAAGTGCAAGTAGATAAATAGGTACCGCTTTATAGCGGGAAGGTAAACGGCGTTTCCGTGTGCTGCGCTGGTGCTGGCTCGCCAGAGCAGCTTTGTCACACTGGCCATGTGACCCGGAAGTGTCTCCGGCAGCGCTGGCCCCCGGCCTCTTAAGTGAGATGGGCACACAACCCTAGAGTCGGACACAACTGGCCTCTATGGGCAGGGGTACATTTACCTTTTATGCTTCCCCCTCACCTTGGTGGGACAATTGATAGAGGGGGCATGCCCACACAGCCTTGTCGCCCTGCCTCATATTCTGCTTTTCGAGATGTGGCAGCCATTTTGTGTTACACCACACCCTGAAGCAGCCATTTTGAGACGGTGCTCACGGCGCTTCCTTAAAATTTCAAATATCTTTGCCGGTCCCGAAAGGTTGGCTATGCACTGTAGGTGCAGTCATAACGGCAAGAAGTAAAAAAAACACAATTTGTAACACATTCAAAATGGGGGGGGGGGGGAGTCTCACAGTCGTCTTGCTCCGTTAATGCGCCATGTGGTTTGGTGAATGCTTATGTAGCAAAAGGAGGGTTTTAACACACCTGACCCAGGGCAGCAAATGAAAACCTTTGAGCCAGCCTATGTCACATACAGTGATATAGCAATTTCTGTCCATGCTGCGTCTTTCTCCTTCAAAGTGTTGGTGCACTTACAAGCCAGGATTCAAAAAGCCTGACTTCTATGCCCTCAAAGTATCACAAGATGAGCTTTCTAATTCGGGTGACCACAGATACATCGCCAAGAAATAGGACAAAGATTTGCATGAAATTTGCATATCCTAATTTACATGTATAGATGTCCATTTAGAAAAGATTATTGTTCTGGAAACAAAAGTACATCTTACCCTAGTGGAGAAGAAAGGGAGGAGACCTGTGTGCCTGCTCAGGTATTAACACCAAGGCCCCTAACTCACCGGACTTTGACCAGACAACCCTTCTGTAAGGTAGGACACCCTAGTTTTATTTGCACTAGCAAGTTATGCTGGCATACTAATTTCATTAATTGCGGGTGACTAAAGGGTTTTAAATAAGGAATTAAAACCTGATTTTGGTGAAGAAGGTCAACACAACTTAGAATAGAATTATTTGGTGAAGAAAGTCAACACAACTGTGCTATTTAAAGCTTCAGTGGTCCACATGATGCTGGCAAACCATTTCAAAACCAGCCTTTGCACTGCATTGTTGCAACCAAGGCAAAACGTGATGAACAAATGTAATAAAAACTGTCCTCCTGTACCTGTTTTTGTTGGAAATGCATCAGATGCCTGACTTCAGCAGCACATCTGACTAGAACATCTGCCCCAGGAGTTTGGCTTTGGAGAGCATTTGTCCTTGCACAGAAGGAAGCCTTGGATTTCTTTGGCTGGGAAGCCTGTTGGAGAGGATTGCATTCATTCCTGGATTTCTGCACAGTCTTTGCCTTGAAACGAGCTTCTAAGACAACAGCAATTGCAATGTTTTGGTTGGTTATCTTAACTCTAGAGGAAGGATCAAACACCTCAGTCAGTTCTTTTTAAAGAACATTTTGCTTCTGCTTCCTTAGCAGAATATTTGTGTTTATTTTCATGTTTCCGCTGCCACAGGGATCTGTTTTGGATCTGGATAACTTATGATTCTCTCTCTCTGTGATATGGGAGCAATGGCATTCAGGTTTGCTGGTGTGTTTAATCTGCACCCCCCCCCATGCTTAACCCATATGCTTGTAAATAGACTCAAATATGACAAAATGCCAAAGTCCTGCAGTAACCACCTTTTGAAGGAAACCCAACCGAGATAATTGTTATCTTATCTGGAGAAGTTGGCTGAGCATAACAGTACAGCATTTATTATTATTTCTCCTTCTTGCACATTCCCATGTTGACTATAGGAGCTATTATAAACGAATATAGTTCTGGTCCAGTTCCCAAGAGACGACTGCTCCATTTGAAAGTGACTTGTCTCTTCAGCTAGGGAAACTAAAAAGAAAATATTGAATGGAAATCTAATGTAGACATCATTTAACATTGGTTTGCTTTTTTTTTGGATGCTAGTTGCTTGTTTACAGTTTGTTTAGAGGTTCGGAAAACGGAATTTAAAGGTCTTGAACCCAGAACCACAACATGAAAGCTGAAGAGGAGGACAATGTACTGGATGAAACCATTTATTACCGTAGTATAAAAGTTCAAGACGTAATTAGACTGCAGTTGAAACTGACACAGCAGCATCTACAGCTGTGATATTTTCAAAAGGAATACTATGTTCCGATCCTATCCACTCCAGTGTTCTTGCATCTGCTAACGGGAAGAACCAGAAGGTTTAGTAACTCCCTGTGTTACTAAATTGTAATTCTGATGTTCTTAACTTTAGGGGGGGGGGGAAACAGCTGGTGATTCAGTAACAGAAATGTATTCATAGCTGAGCTAATTACTCTGGGCACTTGAACATGCAGGCTTCACCAAATAATTGTGGTTTATGGAAGTGTCTTTCTGCTGAAAAATAAAACCTGTTCTCCGCAGGTGCAGAATAATTCTTACATAAACACACAGGAAAAAACTGTAGCCACTCATAAAAGTGAGCGGTTGCAAAGAATATCCACCTTAAAAAAACCCCAAAACAATATTCTAGATGCCCAGTCTTTAGGGAGAGGAAGGTTATTATTCCAAATTCCCAGCATGAGATTTTCCAATAAAAATTGGGGGCAGTACAGTACAGATACAGGGTGAGTCCTGATGCCCCGTGGATACAGAGTACACATGTTCTGAAAAGACTCACCCTTTACTAATACAGAAAAACAATATAAGACATTGGCAAGCGCCAACATTGGTGGGCGTGTGTGTGTGTTACATTAGGTTGACTCCTAGAGATGATATATAATGAAGGCATACTCAGGAGTAGACCCATTGAAATCAATGAAATAGGAGCGAATGTCTGCTCAGAAGTGCTCCCTTATTTTTTCCAGAATCTGCCGTATCTCGCCCTAGCCCATCCTTGGTTTGCACTGGAGGGTTGGCACAGTCCCTGGAACTGCATGGCTCTCTGTCCTTTCTGCAAACAGAAAGGTAATTCTAGATCCACTCCAATGTATTTGTTACTTATTAAGGTGACTGCCTCAAGGCCCCCCCCCACGCCAACCTCATATGGACAATCTAGTGAGAAAACTTAGAAGACTAGCATGTTTTTCATGGCGCAAACTTTTCACAGGCACAGTCATTAAATGCACTGTGAAAACTTCTGCCAGTCTTTAATTTGCTTTGGCGCTTTCATCACTGAGCAGAACAATGTTCAGAAGGCACTTGGAATACTGAAAATAGAAAAGAAAAAAGAAGAAGAAAGCCAGTAGTTACGTTTTACAACTCTGTTCAAAGGGCTGGGAGCAGGCTGGCATCCAAAGAGATGAAGCCGGTTGCTCAAAACTGCAGGAGCATCATCTGGTTGGCCACTGTGAGAAGAGGATGCTAAACCAGCTGGGCTCTCTGACTGCATCCAGCAGTTTCTCCTTACGTTTATGCCTCCAACAGTGACTCAAGTGCCCTGCTTTAAAATCAAACAACATTTCCTGTGACTCAAATAAAAATAAAAATTGTACTTTTAATTCTGTGGAAAATCGCGATGGTGCAACTCAGCGTCTTATCTGCTTGGATGTGGGAGAAGGTTCGCCTGCATTTTACAATCATGTTTACTAGGAAGTGAGTCCGACTGAAATCAACTTAGGTAGTGGGGTAGAAAAGCTGGAGGGGAAAAAAAAAGCTCATTTACCAGAAGTAAAGTATTGAGCGTCAACTCTGGGAGTGCAGATTTGATTCTGTCCAAACTAAGCCCATTAGAACAAAATATACATCAGGAAGTTTAGTTTGGTCAGAATCAAGAGCACACTTCCAGAGTTAACGCTAAATACCGTACTTTTCCGTGTATAACACGCCCCCTATTTTGGGGGACTCAAAATTAAGAAAATGGGGGGGGGGAGAGATTCCCCAAAATTATTGAGCTTTATTGGGGGAGGATTGCCAAAAGTTGTTGAGCTTTTTTTGGGGGGGGCAGAGTTTTTGAGCTTTTTTTAATTACCGGAAAAAGCAGCAAATCACCCGCCCAATTGCCACAGCAACAGCCAATCAACAACAGCCCTTGCAGCAGCCACCAATAACGATCTTCAACTCACGGCAGCAACCAATCCCATTGCCCCACAATGCACTACCCATGTATAAGACAACCCCTAATTCTGAACGTTATTTTTTAATTTAAAAAACCCCATAGTCTTAAACACCGAAAAGTGTGGTACGTCAATTCTCATAAATAAGCCGCCATAGCTGCTAGAGGGCCATGAAAATTTGTGTCTCGGGCTTTTGAGACTCATCTGCCCACGTACTATCTGAAACCAAAGGGCATTGGTTGCCAGGTGTGACATATATTGGAGTTATTTTCAGCTCTCCTACCCCACTAAGGTGGCTAGTGAAGAAAGTCTTCCTTGGGTCGGCTCTCAGCTGCTGCAGTCCATAGCAAGCAATCTTGTGCAAGCACTGCCACCTTCTGGTTACAGTTACCTGTACTTCACAAAATACAAACAGCAGCGCATTGCTCTTCTGAGCATTTGCAGGGTGTTTCCAAAGTCAAAACATGCGCATGACAGCTTAGCACACGCAACTGGCGGACCGCAAGTGGGGAGCCAACGCAGACACGGCCCATTCCATCCTTTGACTGCCAAACACTGAAGCGATCGTGCTTGCTCACGACCATTTGAGCGCTCTTCAAAAGTGGCTTAGAAACCGGGACGTAATGCGGAACATTCTAGAATGTAGGTGGGCTATGTTAACACCCAGTGAATTCTGGATAAAGCTCACTAACTACAATAACCAGAAGTAAAATAGTTCTTCAGACCACAATTTTTCTTCTGTGCTGCTGAGTAGTCTATATACCTTCAGTTCCACAGGTGGAAATTATAGTGTTCTTTTTCAGCGCAAGAAAAGACTGTTTTGTAGACAAAGGTTGGGAGGATTGAATGGGAGAAGGGGTAGGGGGGAAACCTACAGTTCCTCCACTACTGATCAAGTCTCAAATCCAAAACCAGAAAAGAAAAGCTCCCAGTGAACATGTCACTCATGAAACAAGCGTCTCTTCCCCTGTTCCAAATGAGCACTTGGGAAGCTTCGTAACATTCTTGCAGCATTCGAGGAGATAAAAGCTGTGTCCACAAAGTCTGATGTTCTCCTTTTCCCTCTTCAAGGAGGCATTATCTAATACTTCCATTGTCACTGCTTCAGTTTGAATTCATTCTGCGGCTCAGAGTTCATCCTGATTGTTGGGAAGGAGCAAAGAGAGGGAGGAAAATAGATAAAAATGACGCAGTAAACCACGAAGAAATCTTCCTTTTATGTTTGTGCGAAGCAGCTTTTGCCAACCCAAGAGTCTTGGACTACAATTCCTATCATCCCTGACCACCAGCTGTGCAGGATGAGAGTCATAGCCCAACAAAATCTAGACAGCACCAGCTTGGGAGAAGCTGTCATAAAGGATGGTCTTCGGAATATTAGAATAATTTGCCTCCACTGCCATGCAGTGCCAGATAAGCAAGATATTTAATATATTTTCTTGAAGAAGGTCTGAACTTTTTACAGTGGTACCTCGTGTTGCGTAACCTCCAGGTTATGGAATCTTCGGGTTATGGCTGCGGCAAACCCGGAAGTGTATACGTCCAGGTTTCGCTGCTCGTGCATGCGCAGAAGCGCTCTATCGTGCCGCACATGTGTGCAGAAGCGGTGCTTTTAGTTACGGATTTTTTGGGGTGCGCATGGCACCTCAAAACAAATTAAATCCGTAACAAGAGGTACCACTGTACACCCATAAAGTAAAAGAACCCACCAGTACGGGTATCTCCAAATTCATTTTACTCCTTTGGATCCAATACCATGACATTGATTCCACCTTTCCTCAAGATGTTGCGGGTGATACTATACTACCAACCATGGAAGGGAGGAGTCAGCTACCAAATACAGTCGTACCTCAGAATTCGAACGCCTTGCGAGACAAACGTTTTGGCTCCGGAACACTGCAAACCCGGAAGTGAGTGTTCCGGTTTGCAAACATTCTTTGGAACTCGAACATCCGTTGTGGCTTCTGTGGCTTCCGATTGGCTGCAGGAGCTTCCTGGAGCCAATCGGAAGCTGCGCCTTGGTACCCAAATGTTTTGGAAGTTGAATGGACTTCCGGAATGGATTCCGTTTGACTTCAGAGTTACGACTGTACCGATATTGCAATTTAGCTACTTGGCTACCGCAGCACATTGTCATTTGGCATCAAAACATCTCTTGTCAATTGCAGTGGATCCTTAGAAGCATTTGAAATGCTTCTGTCCCAGCAAACACAAATGCAAGAGAAGGGGTGGTATAGCTGCTGCACACCGAATTTCAGGGGTTGTCTCTGACAGTAGCTTTGTATTTTCATTCTGATAAGGCAGAGGCAACTGACAGTCACTGATTCCCCCTCCCAACCTATTGCCCCCTTCATCCCATATCCCACATACTGTTCCAGATAGTCTCCTTAGTTCTCAGGATCATCTTTTGGGGAGGTGGCACAGAGGGTCACAGTGGGTAGGAGACTTTTTTTTTTAATCAGGTGCCCCTGCGTAGCATGATCAGATCCAATCGCAACAAATCCACTGTTGGGTGCAACCCACGAACACAAATAGCCAGAGGAGAAAGATATTAAAATATCTGTGTCAAATTCAACTGTGGGTTGGGGGGGGAATTACCTTGTTTCTGGAAGATTTTTTCCTCTTTTTCTTAATATCCTCTACTTTCTCCATCAGGAGTTCGGCTATGGCTTTTGCATCATGGCTGTCTATGTGCTCCCCAAATGCATTTTTCTTAAAATGAAACAAAAACAAACACAGAGGTAAGGTCTCAGCCGGTGTACCAGATCGAGCTGGTAGACAGTCGCCCAGGACACAAAATTGACCTGCACCTCCATGGACAGCTGTGAGTCCAAAATGACTCCCCAAATACACCCCTTCTTGCGTGCATAGCATGTGCTCCATGACAGAACTACACCCCTCCCCGCCTCACACGATGGAGATTTCTGTGCCTTTACCTTTGCTCCTTGGTAAGGATAAAACTTCACTGTTGGATAGGC
The DNA here is from genome assembly GCF_964270895.1 of Podarcis filfolensis. Lineage (NCBI taxonomy): Eukaryota > Metazoa > Chordata > Lepidosauria > Squamata > Lacertidae > Podarcis > Podarcis filfolensis. The sequence continues at coordinate 25,112,943 of NC_139604.1, read as the reverse complement.
TCTGATGCCAGCAGATTGACACGTCTGCGCGTAAGCCTGGCAGTCAACTTTCCCAGCTTTCACTTTCCCTTTAACAGCCTTAAAAATTGAGGAGGAGGAGGAGACAGGAGTTAAAACTTATTGCTAAAAAAAAAAGGAGGTCCCCACTGACATCTGCTTCCACAATTGGCAACTAGTTTTACTAGTGAGATGCTCTGAATAAGTGGATGTGAAATCCACAAGGCAGGGGCTGTCAAGGTTTTGGGGCCCATGAACCCGTGCACAAACTGGAGACAATGACCCGGGCACCAAAGGCCGCAACCAAGCACACACAACTTCTTCTATGGGCTACAGTAGAATGTTCCTCACAAGGCTTAATTTCAGTGGAGGGAGAAAACCCTTCAGGTGACACAGAAGGCCTCACTGGGCATGTGTAGGGCTGGCATACAACCGAGTTTTCCCAGATACATCCAGGAATCAGGCAGCCATTTTGTGTCTGGGCAGATTTTTGGCGAATCATTCAGAAAATGCTAATCCAAGAGGAAGAAAAAAGCTCAACAACTTTGCCCAGATTTTCACTTTGGGGAATAGGGCAACCCTAGGCATGTATGCAGGGGCCACCATGGCTGCAATGCATCGAAAATAGCTTGGGAGGAAAAGGAGAGCACTGAACCGACAGTGACTTGCCATTGCAGGGAGATCAGGCTGTTTACCTTAGCTAGGATCTCAAATTCCGGAGCAAAATTTTGGCAAGGGCCGCACCAGGGAGCATAAAAGTCGACGACCCAATGCTCTTTCCCGTTCAAAACTTTGTCGGTGAAGCTCTGAGGTGTCAGATCCAGAGACACCCGAGGTAAATACCTTTGAAAAGGGAAAAAGAAAACAAGGAACTTGGGATTGCAGAGTCACACAAACTACTCCTCCCAAAACTAGCGGCCTGTCACCAGGAAAGGTCCTGTTTGTGCCTTCTATTCACTTGTTGGCATCAACACCTGAGTGGAGGAAGACCTATTGAATAGGTTCTCCCCTGGTGTCCAAAAATAGGACTGCAAAGGTCTGAAGAGCATTTTTTGGGAGGGCTTCATGCATACAGCCTTCAACACAATCGGAAAGTGAGGCAGTCAGTACAACAGCATAGATGGTGGGGATGGCGATGGTGGGGCTCACCTTCATGGCCCTACAGCCCCCTCCATTGATTATTCTATGTGAGTCAGTCCCACCCCCCTGGAAAAAGTACGCTGTGAATAATGTTTTGAGGCAAGCACTCACCCTAGCGCCCATCTTCTCAGCGAATGTGCATCTCTGTTCCAGCCGTTGTAACTACTGTTAAAAACAGAAGCATAAAATCAAAAAATAAATAAAAAAATCAAAATGGGCAGAAAGAGGCAACACCTCTGTAGCACACTTTCTGTTCACTGGGTTCACACAGTGCCCACCCAAAGATCATGATATTTAGCTGGGCACTGGATTCTCTATTTCAGCCAACAGATTTTCCCCACACAGGGCAGGATTCATCTCATGGGAACTGCCAGGGGAAGCCCCACGCAAGGACTTCCACTTGCACGATGCCATTTCCCACCCCACGTAACACCCCCCCCCAAATAGACTCTGGGTCTGGCGTCTGGGGAACCCCCAGGACAGTGCATAGGCGGAGGAGGAAGAGGAGAGGAGACTATCTGGCAAGGTGAAATGCTTGCTCAGGTGGAACACCCAAAACCCTGCTGGGTGACACACCAATATTAGAAGAAATAAAGATAATAGGATATCAATTATCAAATGAGCCCATTGACTATACAGTCGCACCTTGGATCCCGAACGCCTTGGTATTCAGACGTTTTGGCTCCCGAACGCCGCAAACCCGGAATTGATTGTTCCGGTTTGCGAACGTTCTTTGGAACCTGAACATGCAACGGGGCTTCCGTGGCTTCCAATTGGCTGTAGGAGCTTCCTGCAGCCAATCAGAAGCCACACTTTGGTTTCTAAACATTTTGGAAGTCGAACGGACTTCCGGAACAGTTTCTGTTTGACTTCCAAGGTATGACTGTATAGAGAACTACGGTTAATAAGTGGTGGTTCTAAATACTCCTAAACACATATATTATTTGGGTAAACTGAAGACGCAATTGCCCCAGGAGATCAAGAAATGGTTACCCATCTTTTAACTGTAGCCTACACATGATTATAGCGTGGAAATGGAAATACTTGGAAACATCTACGTTAAAAAATGGGTTCTAAGAATTGGGATATTGCTTTACGGGTCAGATGAACAAGTATCCTTAGCATCAGGCAAGCTAGAAAGGGTGGCAATACTTCTGTTGCTTATTGTAATAACTGGAATGCAAGACAATATTAATTCATACATGCTTTTGGAAGAAATCTAACATTTGTATCGATAACGCTCTCGGGTAAAATGTAATGGCAAATTATTAAATGTAATTGAAAATCTAACAATTCTGGCTATAAATAAAAAAATATAAAATCAGGTGAGTAAAAGGACAATTTTAAATAAATAAGTAAAGAACACCTTATGATAATAAAAAACACACCTCTCTAGGTTATAACTTGTACTTTCTAATAGATTAAACCTTAAAAAGGGGAGGGGGGAGAATGATATTTAATTGTCAGATTGTGGCACCAAGGGAACTCCTGATTTAGTCTAGTCTGATTATCAGATCTATAGCACTAGTAAGTCACATAATACGCATGGTTTTCAGTAAGTATTTAAGAACAAATCTAAGCAACTTGCATTACTCACTAGTACTGATAAGATGACGCTGATTTTTGCGGGAAAAGTCTTATTTCAGGATAACCTTGAATGTTTTCTTGATGACAAAGGGAGAAATATTTTTGGCAGTCCACACTACCAACTGAAACCAGTCCATTCAGCAACTGAAACAGAGAAACAATTATTCATTTAAATCTGCAAAACTTGGTGAAATATAAGACCCCTCCACTTTTAAAATAAACATCCTGTACTGATCATTGGTATGCATGCTAGGGGTATGTGTGTCTCAATATCTCAAAATGAAAATGAACAAGGAACTAAGCATTTAGTGATCAGATGAGCATGATTGACACTGGGCACTGAAAAGAACTGATTGCTTGGTTTTACCCTGGCCATCCTCTTCCATTCAGGCATTAAGGCTTGGCAAGGACCACACCACGGAGCATAGAAATCAACCATCCAGATTTCGTTAGCCTTCTTTTTCTTCACCAACTCACTGAAGGTCTCGGGTGTGAGAGAAACTACTGACGGGTTCATGAGATCCTAAGGCACAGAAAGGAGGAAGGCTCACTTCGTCTGCTCTCAGAATTTATAGAAGGAACAGCTCAAGTTGTGTAAAGTCATTTGCAATTTGTTTATAGTACGCGCGCGCGCGCGCACACACACACACACACACGATTGCCGTATTTCTGTAACTGCCATCTGTTTTAACTGAGTTGAGAATTTTAAATTGTTGAAACCCAGCGTTCGACCTGCTGATGAAGAACTCCACTTTTGGCTTCAGCTCCAACTACTTTTTGACCCTGTCCATCACCGGCATGTACCCTCCCCAAAGCTCTTGGACAGGGGAAAAAAGGTTCCCCACCCCTGGCTGAAGGCAAGCACTGGGAAAACAAATCACATACCAAGAATGGCTTACAAAATCATGGGATATGAACAAGTTGACTGAGGTTACGTGACCCAGCTTCTGGAAAGAACCTTTTTCAACTCTACACTATCCTTTCTGAAGTGAGGCGGCCAGAACTTTTCACAGTATTCCAATGTTTTCTTTCCAATTCCTTTCCTGATGTTCCCTAGCATGTAATTTGAAGAAGAAGAAGAGGAGGAGTTTGGATTTGATATCCCGCTTTATCACAACCCGAAGGAGTCTCAAAGCGGCTAACATTCTCCTTTCCCTTCCTCCCCCACAACAAACACTCTGTGAGGTGAGTGGGGCTGAGAGACTTCAGAGAAGTATGACTAGCCCAAGGTCAGCCAGCAGCTGCATATGGAGGAGTGGAGATGCGAACCTGGTTCACCAGATTATGAGTCTACCGCTCTTAACCACTACACCACACTGGCTCTCTTTTTCACAGCTACCACATACAGGGTTGAAACCTTCTTCGAGCTATCCGCTATGGTCAGTATGGTAGGTTTCCTTCAACCTTCCATTCAGGAACTCAAACACCAAACAACAACTTTTAGTGAAGCAACAGAAAATTCACAAAATTCAACAATTACCTCAATAAACTCCAGGATCTGCTCAGAAGAGTGATGCCCCTCGTATTCGTGAGTGTGAGACTGGTTGAATACCACCGTTGTTGGGTAAGCTCTAATGTTGTGCTGCGAAAGATCAAGATGAAAACATCTTCAGAAATCATAGGGAGAGATCCCCTTTTAAGCCTCAACTGATTTCTGCCTTTTCATTCAGTACCTGGGCAGGTGAAGTTCTCAGGGCTGAAACCTGAGGGCAGATCCATAGCCCACATACAAAGCACATCCAAGGCACATTTCAGGTTTTCATGACTTCCCACCCGCTGGAAAGAATTTTGAGAACCATAGCTCCAATACACAGCTCCCTTAACAAACTACAGTTCACAGGATTTTTTGATGGAAGCCATGTGTGTTCAATGCGCTTTAAATGTATTGTGTGGATCTGCCCTTCAAAGGAAACCTCCGTTACTCCAATAATTGCAAAAAACCCCACAAACCTCTGCGGTATAGAGAAGGCCTGTGCAGCATAACAATGAGAGGGATGTTGGCTAGTGTTTTTAAGTTAAAAGTTGTACAGATTTCTGTTTCCTGTAATACAGTGATAATGGGCTGTATCTAATGTTAGTCATACTCAGAGTAGGTCCACTGAAATTAATAGGCAGGACTAATTTTAGGCCCATTAATTTCAATTATTCTGATCCGAGCAAAACTTAGTTGGATAGCATCCTATAGTTTTTAATTCTTCTAAAGTGCCTTGCACTCATTTTTTTATAGGTATAAAGAGGTGAAATATAATATCATGCAAGGAAGGAATCTTCTCAGCTTTTTAGATCTCAAAACTCAGGCCTTTACTTTAAAAATAAGTCAGGTTTCTGGTAGGCTTTCCATACAATGGTGTCTGAAAATCTAGTTCTTTTTGTGTCTCTTTAAATAGTGTCTTGCCAGTCTTCTAAGTCAGCTCAAATTCCATGCCTTCTTCCTATTCTATGAACTTTTATTTGCAAGACTCCCAAGTTCATGGAGTTTCATGTCTGTGAGAGCTGAAAAGTATGCAGGAGTTAAAGAGGCTTACAAAAAAAGTTAGCGTGACTTACAGGTGCCATAAGCCGGCGCACACAGTGGGGATTTTGTATGAATTGCGGTCCAATTAATTTTCATCACTTTGACTGCAAAACAATTGGGCTATCACTTTTCAAAACTGGAACAAAGCTATGTTTATGTGGGGGAAATATTTAAATTTGCAGTTTACCATGTTGCAAATCCCTTCATGAACTGTACAGTCTAGTGTGCCAAATTTCAGTTGACCATAGAGTTGCTTTGATGCTTTCCTCAGTTCCGGCAGCAAAGCTCGACAAGGGGGGCACCACTGAAGAGAGAGAGAGGAAAAACAACAACCACCAAATATAAATTTCTCACCAAATACAGTAAATTATTTCTTACTCTCAGATATTAGACACTGATAGAACATTTCCTATGGTTCCCAGAAGGGTGTCCTGGGATCTCCCTCTTCATCCCCAGAGAAGGAAGCACCAAAAGAGGTTTGCCCTTGCTAATTTCCCCCACTGTGGGGGCAGACACCTCCAATCCCTTGCCACTCAGCTGGTGATCTGACAGTGGTATTGTCAAAAGGGGTGTGTGCTAGGGGCTGGATCCAAAAACAGGGGTAAGGGGAAGTATACCAGCCCTGGAGATGACATAGTGATTTCCCTTCCTACTGGGACCAATAGGAGGAAAAGTTTGGGTGGGAAACACATCAGCCCACAAAAGAAGATGAAAAGCCCACAGATGTGAGCCTAGCAGATTGAGGGGGGGGGCTGGGTGGTTCCTGCACTTCCAAGATTCTCCCCACAATCCTGGTAGGAGAGCTATATATTATCTTCTCCCCAAAACAAATGATAAACCATTTTCTGACTAAAATGATATGACGAATGACAACTGTTCACAAGCTTATGCTGCAGACAGATGTAGGGTAAATGCCAACGTGGCCTTCCTAATTACGTGAGCAGTTTGGAATTTCCCGAAGAGGCTGTGAGCTCTTTCCATTGAGTTTTTCTAAAGAGATGGAACAGGTGGCTCTTGGGGATGCCTTAGATACAGGACACATGGTCTTGAGGCAAGGCGCTGATGATATTCAAATATTTAAAGGGCTTTCAAGAGGGAGAGGGCTTGCTTTCTCTTGTCCGGACTGGAGGAGCCAAATCAATTGCTTCAAGTTACAAGAAAGGAGATTCCAACTAAAGATTAGGAAGAACTTTCTGATGGCAAGAGCTGTTCCAACAGGGGAACAGACTCCACTGTCTGTTGTGGACTCTCCTTCCTTGGAGTTTTTTAAGCAGAGGTTGGATGGCCATGCATCATGGATGCTTTAGTTGAGAGTCCTGCAATACAGGTGGGGTTTTTTGGACTAGATGACCCTCACTCCAACTCTACAATTCTATGGTTCTATGGTTGGTGATGTCTTCCATTGTATCCCTTCCTCCTCCAATTCTAAGTGCCCTCTGCTAACCAGGTTAAAGCCGAAAACACTGCTGTTGCAAAAAACTGTGGAATGAAATTTCTACATGCCAGCCTAGAATTGGACTGGTCATGTTGTCCAGATGCCTGATTATCGTCTACCAAAGCAACTACTCTATTCCAAACTTAGAAGTGGAAAGCATAATGTTGGTGGTCAACAAGAGAGGTTTAAAGACTCTCTCAAGGCAAATCTTTAAAAAATGTAGTATAAACACAGACAACTGGGAAACACTGGCCTGCAGGCACTCCAATTGGAGAGCAGCCTTTACCAAAGGCGTCATGGACTTTGAAGATGCTCAAACTCAGGACGCAAGGGAGAAATGTGCTAAGAGGAAGGCATGCTTGGCAAACCCTCACCATTATCAACTCCCTCCCGGAAACCTATGTCCCCACTGTGGAAGGACGTGTGGATCTAGAATTGGCCTCCACAGTCACTTACAGACTCACTGTTAAGGCCATGTTCATGGAAGACAATCTCACTCGGCTACGAGTGATCGCCAAAGAAAAAGAAGCTTTGAAAATTCTTTCACGGTTATAATAACACAGTGGGAGGAACCACTACATTGTGAGGATGGACTTCCACTCAAGCAACAGGACTTCTCCGTCTCTCTCCCCTCAGCCCATTCTCTCCCCCCCAATCTGCTCCAGAACGTCCCCCAACCCTTTGGAACAAATTCTGAAGGTGCACTGGAGATTGCAAGGCAAGGAAAGAAGGAAGGTGAAGTCCTTTTGTTCCATTCACTGCCAAATAGTTTTGGATGCAACACAGCCTACATCTCTATGGGAGAACGAGGTGCTGCAATAGTTACAGGTGCAAAGAAGTCAACAAGCCATGGTTCCTTCTCCTTGCCAGGAAAATTCTGAGGCCCAAGAGTGACGACATGGGAATTCACGCTTTCCTTGGCAAAAGCCACTATGTCGTACAGAATCTTCTTTCCTTCAAAAGAAAAAGAAAACAAAGCATTCGCGAGGATTAGCTCCCTATTATTTGCTAAAGTAGAATGGAAAATAAGGGGAGGGAAAGAACCAAAAAATGTATTTATTTTTCAGTCCAGTTTAATAGGCAATAGGGTTGTTGCATCCAACTAAGTCATCCTTGGACTTAGACCCATTGAACTCACCACAGATTTCAGTAGGATGACTTTGCTGGGATTCAACCCAAAGGGCTGACTGAGTTTTACAAGATCCTTCCCCTCCCAAATGAGGCTTGGTATGTTTAAGTGGCAGTCAGCCATGTCAGATATTAATCACTCATACTTCAGAAATTCACAAGGATGATCACAATAGAAATCAGCGCTCTTTGTGAAAGGCAGAGGAGGATTTATTTTTTTACGAATTCATGAGCCACTCTGCATTTAAAGAACACCCAAGCAGTGTATAAAAACAGACTGCAAATCACAAAGCAATGTTAAAAACGTGAAGCCAGCAAGTATCAAAATTCTAGCAGCAAAGGAGGGAGGAAAATAGAGGGAATATTGGGGGCAGGAAGTCAGCTTTGAAATTTATATAACATTTGTATTAATTTGTATCAATTTGGTCATAATTTGTTTTTTAACTATGGAAAATCAATAAAAATAACTGGCCAAAACCCCCACCAAAATTCTGGCTCTGGAAAAATTAAAGAGCCAAACTCCCAACAGCATAACACAGGGCAAAGCGAGGTAATTTCTTAGAAATTGATCAGAGTTGTACAGTGGTACCTCGGTTCTCAAACAAAATCCTTTCCGGAAGTCCGTTCACCTTCCAAAATGTTCAAAAACTGAGGTACAGCTTCCCATTGGTTGCAAGAGCTTCTTGCACTCAGCAGAAGCCGCTTCACACGTTCGGGTTCCGAAAAATGTTCGAAAACGGAAGCATTTACTTCTGGGTTTTCGGCGTTCAGGAGCTAAACTCTACAATAACGGAGGCGTTCGGGAACTGAGGTTCCACTGTGTAAGCAAGCATCCTTCAGACTAAAAGTGTATCTAAGGGGCAGACATTACATGGGGATGTTTGTAACAAACTCTCCATTCCTAAAATAAAATAAATAAAATAAATAAAATAAAGGGAGGCTTGGGAAGCTAGGATTTTGAGTGGTTTCTCTGCCTCAAAATGTAACTTTCCAAGCTGTTTTGGTGGGAGGGAAGGGTTGGGAAGAAGGAGTGCTTGGGGGTTTAAAAATGACTGGTGTGTGTGTGTGGGGGTGGTCAGCCCTTCCGCTCCCATTCCTCTGTTGACACAGCCACTTGGCGCTGCTTTTCATGTATGTGTGTGCGACTTAGATGCAGATGTTTGAAACTTGTAGCAACTCCGTAAGGAAGATGCATTTACAGACACTAGAAGATTGTTACAATCTGTAACTTTTCTACGCAAGAGTCGCTTACCGTGGTGAATTTCATAGTCATTTATTCCCCTTCCTTTAAAGACTACGACGCACGGCTGATAAACGTACAAATCATTACAAACGTTTGGGGCAGAAAGGCAGTCAAACTTGCCAACCTGTGAAATGAAAAGCCATTTGTTTGTTATGACCCTAGGATAATTTATCCATTAAATATCACAAATACACACTTCTCGCATTGCATTTAAGGGGTTCATGAATGCTATTAAGTCTGTCTATTTTCCCCCATTGAAACAAAAATATAGCAACGTGGGTTAGGTCAGTGATGTGATACTTGTGGCCCTCCAGAGGTTGCTGGACTCCAGACTCCCATCAGCACCATCCAGCACTGCTGTATTCCAGCATCTGCATTCCAACATCTGTAATGCCACAAGTGTCCCAACAATGGCCTAGCCAGAAGGATGAGGTCTCAAGTGAAAGGAGACTACGTAACTCTGCAGGTTGGGGGAGGGGGAGAGATATTGAGCCTAATAATATTCTTTTGAGGCAAGTTCCCAGCTCCACCCCACCCATATCCATCGATTTCACAGGTTCTCCTTATCTCACCTGAATATTTTCTGCTTTAAGGAGGTAACTTAGTTTTTTAAGGCCATGGTCATCTGACTTGCCAGTCTCACCAAACTGAAAGAAGATCAGCCATCGGTGATGGGCAAGGTGATCCTTAAAAAGGGAGGAGAAAAAGAAATTAAGAGGTAAAGACAAATCCATTCATCTGTTAGAAGAATAAGAAACTGGCTTGCTCAAAGCTCTATAGAACTGCAGATTTTAGTCAAAATCAAGCAAGAAAAGAGAGAGGGGTCAAATGGATTCTTTGATTTTGCCCCAATTCAAGTTGCTGAACTTCAGAATACAGTTGTACCTCGGAACGGAATCCGTTCCAGAAGTCAAACAGACTTCCAAAATGTCCAGGAACCAAGCCATGGCTTCCGATTGGCTGCAGAAGCTTCCTGTAGCCAATCAGAAGCTGTGGAAGCCGCAACGGATGTTCGGGTTCCAAAGAACGTTTACAAACTGGGACAATCACTTCTGGGTTTGCAGCGTTCGGGAGCCAAAACGTTCGCCTCACAAGGCGTTCCGACTTACGAGGTACGACTGTACTTGGGATGGCACAAAGCAACACTGACGTTTTGCTAAAGAATTCTGTGTTATATCCCAGAAGACACTCATGGCAAGATTGTGGTGAAATCAGAAACTAAAATGTAATATATATGTATACACACACACACACACACACACACACACACACACACTGTGCCTTGTGGGACATAAGAAAAGGCTGAGGAGTAAACCCTACACAAATCCAGAGTGGAGTCCCTAATATGATTGGATGGCACCTTGCACACTTCCTTCTGGTAGCTCCTGCAGCCAAGCTGGTGCCAAATGTATTGCTCTGCTTTCTTTTGGACCACATCAGTGAGGCCAGGGTGTGTGTGTGTGTGTGTGTTTTGTACTCTGGACAGCCCAGCACCTCCACACCCACTGCCCACGCTTATGCCCCGGAGAGGTCACTTTGGTGCTGCTAATGCAGCCAAAACAATGTGGGAGGCAGCAGTTGCGAGTTACCAGTCTTTTGCAGCTATATTTGGAGGACTATGGTTTCCCTTCTCCTGTTCTGAACCAAGGTTCAGCATGACACCCAAATGCAGTCAAGATGAGAACACTCTTTACCTGTAATGAAGATGCTGAGATCATTTGAAAATCTGGAAGGTGCTGCATGACTTCCAAATATATCTCTCTTGTGTCCAAAGTGTTCAGGAACTAGAGGGACAGGGAAATTGCCTTGTGAGTTTTATCCTTTCTTGTGTTGTATTTATAATACACTGCTTTATCACCTACATACCCAACAGATCAGCGCATTCTGTAGGAGATGGAATCCTGCAGAGACCATCTTACCAGGAGCTCTGTTTTGCCTGATGTTAGAATCAGGCCTTTAGTGCAGTGGCACATACCCTTTGGAACTGCCTCCCACTGCACATCAAACAAGCGTCTTCGCTTTCATCTTTTTAGTGCCTGCGAAAGAGATTCCTCTTTCCACAAGCCTTCTGAAATCTTTCCCCCAATTGGATCTGGGATTTGAACCGATTCCATTCACGTCGGCACTGTTTGTTGCTCTAAACTGTTTCTCTATTTCTGATTGTTTTGCAAATGAATGTTTTATCTGTGCAGTTGTTTTAGCTGTATATAAACTGCTTCATATATGCCGTTATATTGTACATCACTTCGGGTTGCTTCAAGGGGAAGTGATCAATAAATGAAATAAATAACATAATTCCAGAAGCTTATCTCTGGGCTACCGTGGATGGCTTTGGAGGACGGCTTAAAAAGACGGAAGGAGTGCACAGACAAGGAGCAGGAGGATTATATCCCCATCTAACCCAGTCTATTTCCGTCACTCTCCTATCCCTAAAGCATCTCGTGCACTGCCTGAAATGACCCTGGGTAGGAGGGAAGTCTAGAAACAGCAGAACTGCTGCCAGCCACATGTTCCTCCTCATCTGCACCTTCAAAAGGTTTCAGTACTAGACAGGCAGAACAACCAGCACCGCTCAAGATCTCCCCTGGAAGATGCCTGTTGCTGGCTCCTAGAAGAGGAAGGTGTCTTTTCCCATTCGCTTTATGAGTTAACTTGGGTTATTCAGAGCCTTCTTGCTTATTCAGAGCTCCTTTTGGTGACCTGGAGCAGTCCGGAGTTGGCCAACTTTGAACCCAAAAGGCAGAACAAGACTCCCTCTACGGCTGTGAGCCTCCAAGCATCTTAAACTCAAAAGCACCATACTGACAGTCCTGAAAATGTACCACTGCAGAAACTACGCCTAGTGTTTGTAACAGGTCTACTACTCTCGAAGAAGCATTAATTTATGATGGAGTTCGCACCTAACCCTTAAATATACGGCTTCCTCAGTTTGCTTTGGGATGTTTGGAATATTTAACAAAGCATGCTTTTAAGGACATCGTGTAATATTCTTTCCCTGTAAAGAACCAAGTGGTTGTTTGCTTTGGGCACGACCCAGTCAGTGCTTAATTCTGACTGGTTCCGATCGGATTTCAGAATTGGTTTGCCCTTCTTTTTTTAGGTTCGCTTTAAATAAAAATACAAGCATGAGAAGAAGCCCGGTTTCGTGTACCAATCAAGATCGCAGCACACTCCTGCACAAGAAAAAGAGTCTTGCCTTATAACAAGAGACACCAATACAACTTGTATTGTAGGCAACAGCAGTAACCTTAGCTGGTGCTCTATATGGCAGATAGCTATGGCTCAGGGGATGCTCTGAAGACACACAAGGCCATGACTTTTCTGAAACCAAGCAGGTCTGGGTCTAGTCCAGCCTTTCTCAACCTGTGGGTCCCCAGATGTTGTTGAACTACAACTCCCATCACCCCTAGCTAGCAAGGCCAGAGCTCAGGGATGATGGGAGTTGTAGTCCAACAACATCTGGGGACCCACAGGTTGAGAACCACTGGAGTCGGTGCCTGGATGGGTGGCCTCCTGGGAACCAGCTTGGGTTCCACGAAGGAAGAAGGTGGCACATAAATTAAGGAAATAAATGAACAAACTGCCCTGTCCAGTATCAGCAGCTGTCTATATTAAGTATAAACGTGTAAGCATGCAGGTGCGTAGGGTGAATTCTGGTGCTTTCAGGACAGCATCAAAATGTTTCGGTGATAAGAGAACACAGAGAAAGTACAATTAAGCATCTAGAGATACAGATAAAGCGTGGATGTTTTCTAAGACGCATAATTCAATTTCTCTTCTGGGGGCCAGCAACATATGAGGAATTAAAATATAAATCAACTTCTTTTTTTGGGGGGGGGGGCGCGACACTTTTCCCTTCACCACCGCCGCCACCTCACCGCACAGATATGCAAACCAATCGTAAAGCGACTCATACCAAAACACCTCCTCTCTCTTTATTAGTTAAAGTGGCTCCGGGTGGAAAGAATGCGGTAGTGCTAGTTGAGATATCCAAATTATCACAAAGCTCACCCTGGGTGGCACAGTCCATCCAGCCTACATTAACAAGGCCTTCCTGTAGCAAGACAAGCGAGACAACACGAGATCAGATAGATGGAGGCAGGTTAGCTTTCTTTGCACAGGCACCCAGAGGGCATCAAAGAACAACAGACATCCCACCATTCAGTTCACGCTTTGCATTTTTTGTTTTGTGAATCCCAGCCTAATTAAAACAAAAAAACGGCACGTCCCAATGTTAAGCACTTTCAACGTTTGGTGGAATAATTATTATGCCTCTCCACTGGAAGTCAATGAGACTCAGCAGCATTGAACTTCGCCTGACTCACGCGCGCCATTTGAGAATTCTTGAAATCTAACGCCGCTTACCAACATGCCAGCCAGTTTGAGGCGTGTTCGGGAAGTCAGACAATCTAGAAAATAATAATAATAGATGTCTGAGAAACAAGATTTTTCATCAGGTTCATGTTTATCTACGTATATGCAACTATGCACAAACAAATAGAGGCTTTTGGTAAAAAACAACAACTCTGGTGCTTCCAAAGACTTTTTACTTAAGGGCAAAGCTGGGATAGCTCAGTTGGTAGAGAATGAGACTCTTAATCTCAAGGTTTTGGGTTTGAGCCCCACGTTGGGCAACAGGTTCCTGCAATGCAGGGGTTTGGACTAGATGACTCTCATGGTCTACAATACTGTGATTCTATAAAGAGGTTAAATTTGGCACATGCTGTCACAGAGAAGCTGCCTTAGGTGCAGAATTCTGCCCCCCCCGGAGAGTTTTACTGATCTCCTCCCTCCCCCCCCCACTCTCCAAAAATCTGCACTGGAGAGTTTGGGGACTGGGGGCTGTGAGAGAATTGGAAAAAGCTGCCTCCTTTTCCATTAGGGAGAATCAAACGCCATCCGTAGATGGAAAAAAATAACCTTCCATTTGCAGAGGGCATAGTCTGGATCTAACCCAGAAAAATCTGGAGAGTACAGTGGTACCTCAGGTTAAGAACTTAATTCGTTCTGGAGGTCCGTTCTTAACCTGAAACTGTTCTTAACCTGAGGTACCACTTTAGCTAATGCGGCCTCCAGCTGCCGCCGCGCGATTTCTGTTCTCATCTTGAAGCAAAGTTCTTAACCTGAGGTACTATTTCTGGGTTAGCGGAGTCTGTAACATGAAGCATCTGTAACCCAAGGTGCCACTGTATTTGTATGTCACTTCCTCTGTCTTTCTCTTGAAACAAGGAACATGAACTTTAACTCTTAAGACATCAACACACACACACCTCTGCCCGTTAGGGGAGTTTCATTTCCCCTTCACATCTGCAGAGAGGGGCAGAGTAGAATTTTGCACTGGAGGTCTGAAAACGGCACAGGCATTTGCTTAAAAAACAAACTTCAGAGCCTGTTGAATACATTTTGCTGCCTGAGGCAAATGACAAGATGACGGCTCCCTAATTACACCAGCCAAACAGACAGACAGATGACTCTCACTTTGAGCCTGACAAAGGGGCAGCATCCTGCATGGCACCTGAGGGCACCAAGATAGGTGAGCTGTAAGGCATAGACACCTCCCTCCCCAACACTTTGTTGCTACCCCTGCCTTGCAACATCTGCTGCTTGCTCGAGTCTGCCTAATGGTAGGGCAGGTCCTGATGAGACTTAGGGAACCTCCAGAGGCAGCCAAGAACATATCTATGCTTCTGAAAGATAAGCTCTATCAACTAGCATAGAGAAAAGAGGATGTGTTTTAACAATCTCAGTAGGAAATGGGGCCCAGCAGGCTAGCAACCAAGCATAAATTTAGGTATTAATAGTTGAAAAAAGTACACATGTATATATTCACCTCCTTGCTCAGCACAAAAAGTTATTAACCAGCCAATGCCAGAAGCAAATGCAGTTTGAACAGCACTGACAAAATTTCCTGAAAAACAGAAAACAAATAATTCCATATTTTAATTCAATTTTTTATACCCCGCCCATCTGGCTGGATTGCCTCAGCCATTTAGGGGATATGCACCTGTTTTCATTCATTCAAAAACTTTACTTAGCATTAACTACTTGTTGCATGACATTGATCCTTTCTACACTTTTCTTAAGATCTGATTGAGAGAGGTTTAGGTTAACTTATCTGTTGCCCACTACTGGCATTACAGGGTTTGAAATATGCGCAAAATTAAAAATAATTTGTCATTAAAGCAGCAGCTTACCTGCCCATAATTCTGTCACTGTGCTTGTGACAAACTGCATGGCAAAACTCATTAAGCTCTCCTTGGACCTGTCTCCAAAATATTTCACTGGGTTCTGCAAGAGAAACACATCTCATTTTAAACCAATAATGCAATTTATGTATTAGCCAATACTTAACACACTGAATTACATCATGCATCCATCCATCCAGCCAACCAACCAACCAGAGTCCGATTGTCCTTCATGTTATACTTTGAAAATCCGGGAATCTAACCTTAGCTCTTGGGTGTAAAAATGTATGTAATATCTACAAAGCATCCCTGCCCCCCCCCCGCAACAAAAACACCATAATTATTAAAAGGATTCAGAAAGCATACTGCCCTAGAGCCATTCCTGTCCAGGTTTTTGGTGCTAACATTTTCTCTGGGCAACGTTGCTTTCTAGGGTCGCCCTATTAGAACTTACTACATTTGGCCTCATGGGTGGCTGTCCCTAAATCTGAAATAAGTTGGGGTTCTCAAAAAAAAAAAAAATCCTCACTGGACCAGGACTCCTGTACCTGCCCAGGATGGGTGCTGGAGGAGTACAAATATTTGCTTGCTTACCATTCCAGTTTTAAACACATACAGGCTTGGGTAGCTATTGATTCCTTTATTCCGGCAAAGCATCCTGTTATCGCCACAGTTGACGGCTCCGATACGTATTAATCCATCCATTTCTTTAGCAAATTCTCTCCACTTCCAAGTTGATTTGGGGGGTGGGGGGAAGAAAGCGAGAGCCTAGGTTATTTTTTCTACCAAAAAAACGTGATTTGTTTTTGAAATGCTCCCAAGAGAATTTTAAAATGCTTGTTTACCAGCATGCATATAATTCTATCACAACAGTTAAGAACCCAACCCAAGTTGAAGGTCAATGCCATTCTGCCCACCATTCTGATTATCCCTGTAGGATCTCATTCTTTCTACCCACATGTTTTCCATGTCGGTGGGGAACCTCTGGTTCAACTCCTTGCAGAGCTTGTTGAAAAGGGCTGTAGCTCAGTGGTAGAAACATCTGCTTTGCATGCAGAAGGCCCCAGACTCAATCCCCAACATCTCCAGGTAGGACTGAGAATCCTGTCCCCTGTCTGAAACCCTGGAGAGCCTCTACCAGTCAATATAGACAATACTAAGGTAGACAGACCCATGGTTTGGTTGAGTACAAGGCAGGTTCCGATGACCCCAAGGATGGCCAATGTGGATGCCAATGTCCAGTAGTCTTGCCAAATGATGTGTCTATGCTTGTACAGAATGGGAGACCAGGCTGCAACCATTAGTGATAGAGCCACAGATTGGTCAATGGCAAGAAAATAATGCAACTCTCGCATACCCTTCAACTCTCATGCTGTGGTAAGAGTCTTCCCCTTTCCCCACCAAGGTCTCTGCCTAAGGAAACTAGGGAATGCATTCAAAAGCAGCATGCATGGGCTGACCTATACCTACCGTCGGTGCTAAATCATGGCAATGGGAGCATCGAGGGGAATAGAAATTGATAAACCACAATTCTCCCGAAGTAACAGCAGCATCTAGAACAACAATATTTAAAAGGGTCAAAATTCTGCCCAATAATTTTCATTAGTTTTCCATTTTTTAAAAAACAAATTAACAACAAATTAATTCCAATTTAACACAAATTTTAAAATTGACTTTCCACCTCCCTTCAAGGTGCTTCTTTTCCCTCCCTCATTTGCTGCTTACAGAAAAGTATTTTTTCTTAATTTCTAATACTTTCCCATCCATTCCCATTTCCATCGACTGTGCTTGTTCAATTCCTGTCCAGACGTTTACCTATTTTCCCAATTAATCAAATGAAATTACGTAATCTTCCTTTATCAATGCATATAAATCATTAAGCATAATCTTAAATCATATTTCCCCCGTTACAATACATTTTGTGTGACAGTCATAAAATGGCTGCTGTAGGGCTATGGCATAATGTAAAATGGCTGCCATGGAGGCATGCAGCAGGGGCCAAGCCAGTGCAAACAGGAACTGAGAAGAAAGAGCCAAGAGTCTCTCACTAATTTTTGAGGGGCGAGTCCCTGATACCGTTCATAGGTGCAAGAGCAGACTGTGGTGGACACAATGGGACACACATGGGCATCATTTGGGCACCCCTTGAGCTAGCTACTTGTAAACCCAGACTTTTGATGTTTTTTTACGTAACATGAATGCTGGCGGAAAACTCTGCCTGAAGAGGGCATCTCAAAAAAAAAGGCAAGAGCACCCAACATTTCAAAGGGGTGGACATTGTGGAAAGGGCTCCTCTCCCTACCTCTAAAAGGGGCATAACAAAACTGCCTCTGCGTAAAACTGAGGGGAACTTGGGAATGTGAGGAATCCTGGTCCTTAAAACCGCAGAGAGCTGAGTAAGTCATGCACAGGGAAATGACTGCCGTACTCAGTTTCCAGTTGCCCGGCAACGAAGGAACAGTTCCGCCACATATAACTGTGCCAATTTAACCCATCTTTCGAGTGTGCATGTACTTGTGCCTTAAAATCCATTTCACCAAATGCATAGCATGGTCTGTTTGTGGCAGAGATGAACAGAAGTAAGGAAGGGGGGAAAAGACGCAGCATTGATATTGTCAACGAACACGTACATTTCACCCCCTAAGCCCACCTCAAATGACCCCCATGCTGCTGAATTCCCTTACCCCTTCCACTGCCGAGAGGAAAGCTGCTGAGGCTGGTGGAGGGGTGTGTGTGTGAGAGGGGAGAGAGTATAATGAATGGATGGGGAGAGAGGTTGGGGGTAAGTTCAGTCTGGAGGTCCCAGAGAGAGACAGACTGGGAAGGAGGTGTGTGTGTGAGAGAATGGTTGATTGGACGGATAGAAAAAGGGGAACCGCCACCCACTTTTGGCTTGGGCCACACTCCCTTTTTGGGTTGAGCCCTGACCACTGCTGGCATGCAACCCCCAACTTCTTTCCCCTGAGAGAATGTGGCCCTTAAAAGGCTCCTCATCCCTGTTTTAGTGCAACGAGCTAGAGCGATGTAGGCTGCCGTAAGGAAAGGGTGAAACTGGGCTGCCTGGATTCCTTGGAGAAAGGGCAGGGCAAAATGATAATAACTGAATGAACGAAGGAATGAAAGACCAGCTAAAAGCCGCTTTTAGCAAAAAAATTGCCACTACTATTGTTAGTTATAAAAAAGGGCCTATTCGGTTTCAACATTATCACTTAGGCCAGATCAGATGCTGGATGACCGTGAAATACAGAGAATATAAAAAGTATAAAATCTGTCTACTGCTCAAATACCAGGGGTGGGGAAACTCTCACTGTGTGCACAAGTGTGTTGTTATCATGCTAGGCAAACACATTCAATTCTGCAAATAACCCTGGTCAAACACGAACAGGAAATGTAAACACGTAACCGATGTTTAGTTATCTGTGAGTTGTTTCCTGAGGAGGAGAACTAAGTTATCAAAGTCCGATTTTTCTCTTTAAAAAAACAACCACCAAATGTAGGATCATGATACAGTTAACCCTCAACCCCAAATTAGTAAAGTGGTCTCCACTGAGAAAACCTATTCAAAATATATCTTAAGTAAGAAAAGCAGAACAACTGGTAAGTGGAAATAACTCAAGTGCTTTGTTTGGACCACTAATCTTTCTTAAAGGAAATTTCTGTAAAGACGGCAGAGCGGAACTTCAGAAAAAAAGGAGGAATAATTTTCCTTTTTCGTCAAGGTGTTGCTCGCTTTCCACAGAGACTGAGGCAATGAGTGCTGTAAAGTTTCTACAGACAAATGACTCACAGGGAAGAAATAAAATGCTGCCTTTGAACACTGAGCTCTCATAGTCACTCTGGCTGACATTTTGCAATCCACGTAACGTTTTCTCCCAGGAAAGGATGAGGTGGCGCAATTATGCACTCTGAATAAATTAAAAAGTGCCTGGAAACCACGTGAACATAATGACTTACCAAATTCTCCTCTGTCCAGCGTTATAATTTCAGGATCATCATCATAAATACCTGGCAAAGAAACACCCCATGAGCATTCAAAAACAACACCAAGGGCATTTGAATAATAAAATGGCATTTGCTATGTCATTGTACATATACTTGGATTGCGCCAGATAGCAAATGGTGAGAAGGAATTTCGTGCTGGCGAGTGAAGGGGCTTTCACAGCATAAAACTATACAAAAAGGTGCAGTATTCAGAATAAGACCCTCTTATTCTGGTCACAACTGCTCAGCAATTGATTCAGCTAAATTCATTTTTCTTGAAGCCTACCTACGTGAGGTGGCTGCAAGACTATATTTACTAATTTTGGGGAGAAAGTGTGGGATTGTATAATTATGACTGTCCAGAAAAAGCTAAAATTTTCAGCAGAGAACATTCTTCTGAACGATATATCTATTGCATGGGAGTTAACAACGGGACAACGAAAATGGATTCTATGCACTCTAATGGTAGCCAAGAGACTGATATTGATGAACTGGAAGAATAAAGGTATGGTCCCCTTTAATAAATGGATTGACTACATGATAACACTTGCAGCTTATGAACGGACTGCTTGCAGACATAGACTTTGTTTGGATAAATATGACAATATTTGAAATGAGTTTATACAAAATGTAGTAGGCCATTAATAGTTCCATATGTGTTAGGACAGAGGTTTTCAACCTTTTTGGGTCCACGGCTCCCTTGACCAACTACACTCTTTCTGCGGCACCCCTGTAGGGCTCAGGAGCCGAGTTATGTCACCCCTTGCCTGCAGAGGTGGTAGCCCCTCACCCCTACCTTGTGGAGGGTGCCCTCAGCCTCCTTTCTTCTCCTCTCTCCTTGGGAGTCCTCTGGGCAGCTGCAGCTGCCCCCCCTGGTCTCTAAGCTGCACCCCCTGCCCCAAAGAGAGGTGCCTCCTCACACTGCCCCACGGGGGCCTGGAGAGCACCTCCTGGCC
The DNA here is from genome assembly GCF_964270895.1 of Podarcis filfolensis. Taxonomy (NCBI): domain Eukaryota; kingdom Metazoa; phylum Chordata; class Lepidosauria; order Squamata; family Lacertidae; genus Podarcis; species Podarcis filfolensis. The sequence goes on along the minus strand of NC_139604.1, from coordinate 25,092,776 downwards.
AACCCCAGAGACAGCATTCGTCTGGGGAGCTTGTAGCCAGGGCTGCTGCAACAAACAGCTGTGCAAGCCTTTGGGAGGCAGAGATGCAAGAGGGCATCAGAAGAGGGAGGGAAGGAAAGAGGAACAGAGACCAGTGTTGCCCGTGGTACCCCTGGATATCATTCAACACACCCCAGAGTGCAACGGCACACTGATTGAAAACTACTGTATAATAACATCAGGATAATAACATCAAATTTATATAAGAATGTATGGGTTAGGGTATTTTTCATATATTTTCATATATTCATAGGTTGCTTCTTTCTACACATTTTTGGGCCTTTTTCTGCTCTTTCCCCCCTTTGCATCACTTTATTTCTTTATATTTGAAAGCAATAAAATATTAATACAGTGGTATCTCTGGTTACATACTTAATTCGTTCCAGAGGTCCGTTCTTAACCTGAAACTATTCCTAACCTGAAGCACCACTTTAGCTAATGGTGCCTCCTGCTGCCGCCGGAGCACGATTTCTGTTCTCATCCTGAAGCAAAGTTCTTAACCCGAGGTTCTATTTCTGGGTTAGAGGAGTCTGTAACCTGAAGCGTATGTAACCTGAAGCGTATGTAACCCGAGGTACCACTGTACCCTATTCCTGCAGGCTGGCTAGTGCCCAAGGGTTGCCAGCTGACTAGCCATGACAGCTTCAAAACATTAAAAATCAATTTTAAGCGAGTGGGAGGAGAACTACCGTATTTTTTGCTCTATAAGACTAAAATTTTCCCTCCTAAAAAGTAAGGGGAAATGTGTGTACATCTTATGGAGCGAATGCAGGCTGCACAGCTATCCCAGAAGTCAGAACAGCAAGAGGGATCACTGCTTTCACTGCACAACGATCCCTCTTGTTGTTCTGGCTTCTGAAATTCAGAATATTTTTTTTCTCCTCCAAAAACTAGGTGCGTCTTATGGTTTGGCGCGTCTTATAGAGCAAAAAATACAGTAGTTACAGTTTCCTGCTCTGAGAAGCTGTTGAGTAAAAAAGGTGTTGGTTGAGTCTTGTTAAGGGGTAGGAACAAGAACCGACTCTAAAGGGCACTTAGCAAAAGAATGAAATAAAGGCTGTCCTGTCCCTAAGAATCAGACTAATTAAGAAAGCCAAGGACACACTGTGTACCTCCTTGCAGCGGTCACAGGCCCACACAGAGTTAAGTCCTCGTTGGCTCTTTTAACTGTGTGCCAGCCTGGCTACCGTGTACTTTCAAAGCTACGCTAATTCTGGGCAGAGAAAACAGCACGTAACAATTGCGCCCCACTCACAAGCGTGTTAGCTTACCAAAATCGTAGCGATAGTAGTGCCAGCTCTCATATCTGCCTCCTTGCTGCTGGTCGTCCAGACCTTTCTCGCCGTATTTGTCATATTTCTTTCGCAGATCTTCGTCTTTTAGCACTTCGTACGCCCTGTTTATTTTCAGGAAGTTTTCGTGGGCCTCCGGATCATTCTGCAAGAGAGAAAAACTTCCTAGCGTTCACCAAACAAACAAACAAACAAACAAACATTGCAACTCAACACATTTCAGTCTTGAAATGTTCTTGGCTAATTGAAAAAAGCCTTTCCATGACCAGGCAACCTACCTGATTCTTATCAGGATGCAACTTCAATGCTAATTTTTTGAAAGCCTGCCTTATTTCTCTACTTGTTGCTTCTTTGGATATTCCGAGTAAACCGTAGTAGTCTTGATCCGGAGAAACCAAAGCTATCAGATACACTAACACTAGTGACAGCAAAAAGAGTCTTTTCAAGTCTGTGAGGCGCTTTCCTCTGGGTAACAATGTCTCCATGTTGAGTACTTGAGTGAGGCAAGCGTCGGAAACCAATACAATTCACAGTGCCGTAGCCAAATAACTGAATATATTTCTGAAAAAGCTTCTCATAGGATGTTTGCTGTCATGGTCCAGAGGCAGCCCACTTGGGTTCTTCAAAGAGATAGTGCCTAAAAGGAAGACAGATGTTTTCAGATGGTCTGTGCTATACGGTAAATGCAGAGTCCTAGTCACTTCACAGCGACACTTGCAGATGAACGCAGTTTCGTTTTGTGAAATCTCATTTCCTAGGAAGTAAATAGCCTTTCGTTTACAAAGGACTCATTTCGTATACTGCTATTAAAGGCATAGGGGCATGTGCTGGGAACTGGTGGCATTCCTACTCACTGGTAATCACTAAATGTTTCTTGGATTTCCACAAATGTAGTCTTATGATCGTCACCTTTTGTTCCACATATTTATATCTTGAAATCAGCGTGACCTTAATCTTTAACTACGTAACAAATATCCTACTCCCGTTACAAGGCCACTTCCAGAGTAATAAATTGTTTCTGGGAGGGAAGGAAATGGGGTAGAAGACTGTCGACATTTTACATTAAGAGTTTTTAAAGCACATTAAATTCATTTTGTATTTAAGTACTAGCCTGGTAGTTTGGTCAAGCATTAATTTGATTCAGTGTTGGGCATTACTTCTATATTATACAGTTTTATAGCTTTATTACATTTAGGTGATTTTACTGTGCACTGCCTTGGTACTTTGTTAAAGAGTGGGCAGTTTATAAATATTATTGGAATTAAAAATGCATAAACAGGTGGCAAGGATATTGCATGCAGGCGAATGAACTACGGTAGTAACATTGTGGAGCTATTTAAAAGGCTGCCTTAACTTCACAGTGTTGTTGCCTACAACCTAGAAAATACGCAACATTTGCCTTTGGCAATTGTTACTTTCTTGCTACAGATGTAGGCATCTGTCAACAATGAGCAACTTGGATGGCTTTATAAGAGGATCGGAAATCCATAGAGAGTACAGTGGTGCCTCGCAAGATGAATGCCTCGCAAAATGAAAAACGCGCAAGACGAAAGGTTTTTCGGTTTTTGCGTTGCTTCACTAGACGATTTTCCCTATGGCCTTGCTTCGCAAGACGAAAACGTCTTGCGAGTTTGTTCGCTTTTTTCTTAAAGCCGCTTGAAGAGGCGCAATTGCGACGGACCGTGCTTCGCAAGACGAAAAACATCGCAAGACGAAAAGACTCGCGGAACGAATTAATTTCGTCTTGCGAGGCACCACTGTAAAGCTATCAGTGGCTACAAGCTATGATGTTTATGCTTTGTCTCCTTGGTCAGAGGCAGTAATACTCTCAATACCAGTTGCTGGAAACTACAGTGGGGGAGAGTTGTCCTGTGTTCGAATCCTGCTTGCAGCTTTCCCACCTGATTGGTTTCTGTAAGAATAGGATGCTCTACTTAGACAGGCCATTGGCCTGATGCAGCAGGCTCTTCTCATGTTCTTCCCCAATACAATCCCCTTGGGAACATCTGTGCTGGCCAGATTTATACTTCAGACAGGACAACATAAAAAGCGAAGCTTTTCCAAGGGTGGAATCCGAAAACAACCACGACCACCACCACCACTTGTTGATTTCTGCTATTAAAAAGCACAGCCAATAGTAAAGACGGTAATCCTACCATTTTAAGCCCAGAGGAGGAGGTGATTGCAAGGAAATGACCATTTAGGCTTGGGTCATTTGGGGGTGAAAAGAAAATACTGGGGAGGGAAAAAGAAGGAGTAGAAAGAAGCAGGTACTGAAGGAACCTGAGAGAGCAATATGAAATAATAATAATGATGATGATGATGATGATGATGACAGGAAGAATACAGGAGCAATAACAGAACCATGGTAAAACTATCCACTCCCAGATTATGGTGTGGGAGGCCACCTGAGCACTTTGTGAGTGCCACCTTGAATTCTATTATGGGAAGGCAGGTGAGGTATAAGTGAAGCAAAATAACTGAAAATAAGCTCAAAGGGCATGCCTTTGGGGATGGGGAAGATAATTCTACAGCCCCAACTGCGTTTGATCTAAGGAGGGAAGGGGGATCGCTGGGTGAGCTGAAAGAACGCATGAGAGGGTCACACTCAATGCCCAGCCTGCTGCTGGCTGCACATTCAACAGCTGTGCAAAGGGGTTCTATGCACAACAGCCAGTGTGGTGCAGCGGGCAGAGTCTTGCCCTAGGACCTGGGTTCAAATCCCCACTCGAGTCCTAAAGCTCACTGACTTGGTGACCCTGGACCAGCCCCCCCCCCCACCTCTCAGCTTCAGAGGGTTGTTATCCTCACAGAATTATAGAATTGTAGAACTGAATGGGACCACAAGAAGAAGAAGAAGAAGAGTTTGGATTTGATATCCCGCTTTATCACTACCCTAAGGAGTCTCAAAGTCTCCTTTCCCTTCCTCCCCCACAGCAAACACTCTGTGAGGTGAGTGGGGCTGAGAGACTTCAGAGAAGTGTGACTAGCCCAAGGTCACCCAGCAGCTGCATGTGGAGGAGCGGAGATGCGAACCCGGTTCACCAGATTACGAGTCTACTGCTCTTAACCACTACACCACACTGGCTCTGACTGCCTGCAACGCAGGGATCTTTTGACTCAAACCCACAACCCTGAGATTTTAATCAGAGTCTCGCGCTCTACCAACTGAGCCAGTCTAACCCAGGCCTTCTCCAGCTCCTTGGAGGAACGGCAGAGCAGGTTCTGCACAGTCTGAAATGAAAGCTGCAGCTATCGGATGAACTTGGCCGGACGCAACACCCTCTGAAAAACTATGTCAGGAGCTGCTGTGAGGTTTCAAAGTGAAGAAGGCTGCAGGCTTGATATACAACCTTTAAAAGACATCTGAAGTTTAAAAAAAAATGTTTAATGTTTTATTATATGTGGGAAGCCGCCCAGAGCGGCTGGAGCAACCCAGTCTGATGGATGGGGTACAAATAATAATAATAATAGTAATAATAATAAAACAACAAACAACATCACCTTCATGACAGTTTTCCAGTGCAACGGTCTCTCCTTCCTTGGAGGTTTTCAAGCAGAGGTCGGATGGCCATCTGCCGTGGTTGCTTTGGCATTGCAGGGGGCTGGACTACAGGACCCTCAAAATCCCTTCCAACTCTAGAATTCTATGGTTGGTGATGTCCTCCATTGTATCCCTTTCTCCTCCATTTCTAAGTGCCCTCTGCTTACCAGGTAACTATTTTAAAGCAGGAAACACACTGGGGTCCGGGGAGAAGAGGCAGAGGAAAGGGAGTCCACTGAGCGAGGGAGAGAAAGAAAGAAAAGAAAAGAGGGAGGGAGAAAGAGAACGGGACTACAGATTGGGGGTGGGTAGGTAGCCAAATATGTGCGGCCATGAGAACCCAGAGGATACCCCGGGTGACAAAGGAAAAGGTGCCTACATAAGGAATGCAATCCCTGAAGTTCTGGGGCGGCGCAGCAAGCTCTTGGAACACCAATGGGATGTTGCTTGGGAGAGAAGGACGGAAGGAAGGAGGCGTCGAGAAAAGCGCTTCCTTCCCAGCCCCTGGTCCTCCGTCCGCTTCCTCTGCGCTGGGGGCCCTTACCGGGTGGCGGAGCTGGGGATCCTTCCCTCCGCTGGCCGGCGCGGAGCAGGAGCCGCCAAAGGAGCAGGAGCCGTGGAGCAGGCAGGCAGGCAAGCAAGGCAGGCAGGCAGGCCTGCGCCGGAGGAAGAGGGAAGCGAGAGAGGCGCGGAGGATCCGGCTCGCAACCGGAGGCGGCGGGCGGGGCGCAAGGCTGACGTGGCCGCAGCTCCGGCAGCCCCGGCGCCCCGGGGGAAGCGCTCAGCCGCCTGGCCGGGGGTGGAGGCGCCTTGGCGGGACTAGAGGTGACGCCGCGTTCCGGGCGCGCGCTCTTGGCGCGCCTCTTCTAGGCCTGCCCTGAAACAGATCGGGCAGACGGGGGGTGGGAGGGGGTAGCCTCGTCTTCCACCCTCCCGGCGCTTCTTAACGTTGGCTTGCTCAAGAGTAAGCCCGCGGGCCTCAGCCAGGCGCAGCTGCAGACGCTGTGCGCGGGGATTAAACCTTTGAGCGCTCCCCCCCCCAATGTCATATAGGGACCACAAGGGTCATCTAGTCCAACCCCCTGCAATGCAGGATTTTTTTCTGCCCAACATGGGGATTCGAACCCACGACCCTGAGATTCAGAGTCTGGTGCTCTACAACAGAGTTATCTCCTTGAACTCTGGCTCCCCTTGACAGAGCCATGCAGTCCAGGAGCATCCCATAAGTTCCCCATCCCTTATAAGACACACTCGCTTTGGATTAAGCCCCACTGAACTTTGTGGGACCGACTTTCCATTTCAGCAGTTGTTTCGGGAAGCCTGTGTATTGAAATGTCTAAAAAGAGTGTCACCAGCAGGAAAGGTTTGGAAAGCTCTGCTGTGGAGGTTTCCTGCTTTTCTCCCGAGCGGTGCAGTGAGGCAAAGGATTCGTGAAATAGCTTTTGATACCAGAAGTTGCTGGAAACTATGGGGTGTTGCTGCCTTTAAACATTTCAAGTTCCTTCTCTCCCACAAGTTGGATACAGTTGTACCTTGGAAGTCGAATGGAATCTGTTCTGGAAGTACGTTCAATTTCCAAAATGTTTGGAAACCAAAGTGCGGCTTCTGAATGGCTGCAGGAAGCTCCTGCAGCCAATCGGAAGCTGCAGAAGCCCCGTTGGATGTTCGAATTCCAAAACTGATTCGCAAACTGGAACACTCACTTCTGGGTTGTGGTGTTCGGGAGCCAAAATGCCCGAGTACCAAGGCATTCAAGAAACAAGATATGACTGTATTTATTATTCTGTGTTGTATGGTCACTTCCAGAAGAGCTGTTTGTCAAGCATTCATCCTGATTTGTTTGCACAAAGTTTGAAGGGAGGTCATGGGATGTTGACTGTTCATTGTGTATTGTTTGCAGGGGTGGTTATACAATGTTGCATCAAGCAGTTGCTATCCCACACTTTCCAATGCATTTCCTTGCTGCAAAAAGTTGATATTTTTTTCATAGGTGAGGTTGTTTCACATGAGCACCAAGCCCCCTTTAACTGTGCAACCTGAATTTGCTGGCGTGCAGTTGAGTCCCAGTGTGCAAAATAACAAGTTTAGAAAAGCCCCGTGGAAAAGATTCAGCAAAGAAGGATGATCTGTTTTCATTTGGTGCATAGATAAAAAGGTAAAGGTACCCCTGCCCGTACGGGACAGTCTTGACAGACTCTAGGGTTGTGTGCTCATCTCACTCTAGAGGCCGGGAGCCAGCGCTGTCCGCAGACACTTCCGGGTCACGTGGCCAGCATGACAAGCTGCATCTGGCGAGCCAGCACAGCACACGGAACGCCGTTTACCTTCCCGCTATTAAGCGGTCCCTATTTATCTACTTGCACCCGGGAGTGCTTTCGAACTGCTAGGTTGGCAGGCGCTGGGACCGAGCGATGGGAGCGCACCCCGCCGCGGGGATTCGAACCGCCGACCTTTCGATCGGCAAGTCCTAGGCGCTGAGGCTTTTACCCACAGCGCCACCCGCGGTGCATAGATACTTCCTATTAAAATGAGTTTTGCATACAAGAGACCTTTGAGAAAAATACATTCCTTGTTAATGATCTGTTAATGTGTCTTGCATGCTTATAGGAGCATTTTAAGCTATAATAATTATAGCCAGTCCCAGAGAATTTGAAGACCCAGGAGCTCCTTCTGTTTTCTGAAGACCCATCTGTTTTTCTCTTGCCATTTGGATTTATGTGTTTCTTCTGAAGTGATAATTGTAGGGTGTTCTTTTGCAAAGCATGAGAGATTTCTCTCTCTCTCTCTCTACAGAGGTATACCAGACATTAAGCAAGCAAACAAAAAGGTTATTCTGCATCTCCCTCCACCCCCACCCTTCTCTTTCTCTTGAAATAAAGATGATAAATACATTTTGCGGATGTCAGCTAAGAGTTTATCTTAGCTGTTGCATCTTGCTGGAAGATGCATCTTCTATATTACATAGTACCAGTGACAGGACACCAGAGGGTGCTCTGCTCACATCATTTTCCACTGAAGAAAGAAAACAATTTTTGTGTAATACAGTATGGATCAAATGAATAATTTTATCAAATTCATGGGATGCGTCCAAGCTACTGATGAATCATATATTTTATTGTAAATATATCCCCATACACCACCTTGTTATATTGTATGACTTGGTCAGGGTTCCAAACTCCCAATGTTCTAGGCACATTTTGCGACAGAGAATTTCATCAGTGCGAACACTTTCTGAGCTCTGGGCGCAATACTGCGCCTGAGAATTCAGATTAAAACTGCAGAGTGGAAGGAAAGGAGGACCTTTTTCTGCCTCTCCACTTCCAGCTACTCTCTGCAGACTAGAGAAGAGACCTTCTTAAGAATATTAGGGGGGTGGGCAGGGAAAGGACTAGGCCATGTGAAAAATGAACATAATATTTTAGCTGCAGTTCATTCATTTTCAGCTTTGTATTCTGGTTATTAAAAAAGTGCACCTAGACATTCCATTGCTGCGCCCATAATCTAGGTTTAAGGTGCCATTTAGCTCCTAGTTTTCACATCTCAGTTTCTAACACTGGAATTGGTGGCATATAAATACAGAACTAAAACAAACAAGTCTTGCTGCAACTGAAGAATACAGCAGACTCAAGAGTTTTAGAGAACGATGGGATTCTGAATGCATGCTAACATGAAAAAACAAACCACATGCAATTCTGTTAGACTTATCAGTTGTCATCACTCTTAGGATTACATTGTGTGGGGGTTAAAACTGTCTGGTGCTAGAGCCTTTAGAATATGCATCAAGCTCAGATGCAATATTTAGGATGGTTCTGGTGAGAGTTCTTCAATCAGAATTTGATAGGTTGATTCAACTCAAGATGTGAAATTCACTTCATTTTTGACTACTTTCCATTGTCCACTGTATTCCCGATAACAGCTCTTTATCACAGACCGCTTACAATATACTATACTTTACAGTGTTTAAGACTAGGTTTGTTTGTTTATTTATTTATTTATTATTTTATTTAAAAATTACGTTCAAAATTGTGGATCATCTTATACATGGATAGAATCTCCCTCCATTTTCTCAGTTTGGAGTCGCCAAAAATAGGGGGCGTGTTATTCACAGAAAAATACAGTATATATGTATTTTTACTATGCCACAGTTTTACTACACAGTTTTACACAGTATTTTTACTTTGCCACATGCCTGATGCATGTCTAGCTCTTCACCCCAACTCCAGGTCTCGGCTTCTTCCTCTTATTCTGCCCTCAAGTCCACTGGTTATTTTTTCCCTCACAATGTTGTGCATGTCTACTCAGAATTAGGGATGTGTGGCTATGTTTGGCTTCTTTCATTTTTCCATATTTCTTCCCCCTTCACACTCTCTCTCTGGTGAAGGAGAAGTGTTGGAGAATTCTGTAGAACCGTATAGAATAAATTACGTGTTGCAGAGCAAAAATCCCTGAGCACCATCTTCTGGAAACAACCTGCCAGGCAGGTTTGGAACTGCTGTGGTAATGATGTTGTGGAGAATGTGGCAAGATTTTTGAGTGACGCCATGAAATCACCATACGTCCCAAGAGCCATTTTTGTACCTCACAATGTCTGGACAGTTTTACCCTAAGAGTATCTGCTACTATGTTTCGTTAACTGCGTTGTGATCCATGTATACGATGCACTTTTTCTGTGCCAATAAAGGAGATTGCTTGATTGAACTGCCAGAGTGTCGTGTTCCAAATAATGTCAGCAAAGAAGGTTTTGTTTTGTTTCTTAAGGCAACCATTCTCACAATTAGTGTGTTGGGTGCAAAGAGTCGCCATCCCAAAGCACTACCTGTGACTAAAAAATTTAAATGGGAGAACATTTGGTGCAGCTGTACCTATAAAGATTCATATCGCAGTATAGGAAGGTATTCAGGGAGCAATAACATATAGTTCTTGGCTCGGATTGCCAAGTCATATTCCTTCTCTGAGAGAAGACTTGGCTTTAGTTTAGATAAATACAGATCAGCAGAAAAACCCGTTGTTTTGACACGCTTTTATTTGCAGTCTATTTATCCACTCAGGGTGAATTGGTCATTTCTATGTTTCATGCAGTTATCCAAGAGGGATTTATCACAGAAGGAATTTATTTTGCTAGCCTGAATGTTTAGTCTCTGGATGTACAAAACTGTATTGCAAGATCTGTCAAAAAAATCACTTATTGTGCCATGATTCAGTTAAAACAACAACACTTTGACAGATTCATTTATTGATGCACATAGTTCATTAGGTCTTTTTTTTTTTTAAGGTAGCTTCTGAAATAATGTTGGCAAGTATCTTATAATAGACTCCTTGAATGGGCTGGAGGTGCCTAGTGTACTTCTGCCTTTGAAGTCGAGGCGAGGAAATCTGTCAATTTCAGTTTCTTAGCCTTCCAATCATCAGTTCTCCATGTTTTCATATAAGTTCTTTTTTTTTGGGGGGGGAAGCCCTGAAAATCCAGCATTTTGGTGTGAATTTCTCCTGATACATATTTCTCTCTCTATGCAATATAACATAACACATCTTGAAATTTTCACTAATATGCACATTTATATGCAGGTTCTATGCTAGTGTATGCATTTTTCTACACATTACTTGGCTAAAGAACTCCTTTGCAAAACTTGGAGAAGTGCCACTTCCAAAGGACGGCTGTGTTTCAGTTCTCATACACATTTTGGAAAGTGTAAATTTTGCAAGTTAACATTTAAATGTGAACGGGATCAAATTTCTTCCCCCCATCCCTAGTTTGAACTTACGCTTTTTTGGGCCTGGCCCATTCGAAAGGGGAATCTGCCAGAGAATCTCATGCATGCATTTTTTAGTTCCTTGGAGGGTGGGTGGGATACAAGTTCTGTTTGTGCTCTTAAGTCTTTTTCTACTCTTAGATCTGCATCAGCTCTAGCTTGCAGGGTGGGTTCTGTTCTCATTTCATGTTTCCAAATTATGCTGGAGAATAGACACTTGCCCGATGTGCTCATGAAAGCCAGAAAAACTTGAAAAAAAGGACGAAAACAGCTGCAGCCTCTGAAACATTCTTAACCAAAGGCTGAGTTGTTATAGCAGGAAAGTCTGTTGGTCACAGAAACTTGATTTTGGAGCCATGGGCTGAGTTGCTCTGGTGTCATGGCATGCATATACAGTGGACACTTGGGTTGCGAACATGATCCGTGCGGGAGGCACGTTCGCAACCCGCAGCACCGCGTCTGCACACGTGCGGGTTGCGATTTGGTGCTTCTGCGCATGTGCAAAGCATGATTTCACGCTTCTGCGCATGTGCGACCGCCGAAACCCGGAAGTAACCTGTTCCAGTACTTCCGGATTTTGGCGCATCCGTAACCCAAAAAAATGCAACCTGAAGCGTCTGTAACCCGAGGTATGACTGCACACTGGTGGAGGAAGAGGAGTGCGGGGGGAGTGCACTGCCATCGGCAGCGCTATCCAGGTGGGGTGTCATCGCGGCTGTTCCCCCACCTGCACTGGGCGGCACACCACGCCCCCAGGACATGCATCATGCCCCTTTGGGTGGCATGCCATGCCCTTGGGATGCGCACCAGCTCTGCCCCCGCCTGCTCTCTGCCCCCGCCCCCGGTACTGGAGCATCAAGCTTCGCCACTGTGTATATGAGCATTCTAACTGCTAAAAGACTGTTGGTACAAAAGATCTGGGGTCAGAACTGACTGTGAGATGTCGGGACGGGGAGTGGGGGTGGGAACAGAGAAGCAAGAAAGTAACACAAATTATCTCCACTTACCCTGGGGTTTTTTTTGGGGGGGGGGTGTATTCAAAACAACAAAGTTTGGCTTGCTAAAGCGAGATGAGCGCCGCAACCCCAGAGTCGTCAGTGACTGGACCTAATGGTCAGGGGTCCCTTTACCTTTACCTTTACTGAAGACCTAACATACAGCTTTATACATGAAATACACAGCGCAGTTGTTTTCAGTTTCCTGAAGGTTTCATGTAGAATGCCTCTGTTTCAGTTTTTAAAAAGAATTGTTTGTTACTTGTTATATTGCTGTACACTCTTTTCCTAGGAGTAAGCCCACTGAATTCAACAGACTTCATAGTAGACCTGCATGGGAATTTGCAGCACAGTCCTGGTCACTTCTGTTTGCAAGTAGGTTCTATTGAATTCAACAGGGATTACTCCCAGGCAAATGGGGTTAGGATTGGAGCCTTAATCTGGATCCATTCCAATGTTTTTAATTCAAGCTCCCTTCTCAAAATCATAGCCGAGCTTGTTCCTAGGTAACAAATTAATAGATTAATGTCTTCTGACAAAGAGGGGAAATGTAATAATAGTGCCATATGTTGATAAAGATTCCTTTTTTCTCATATGCCAATCAAAAGCCAAGATGCAAAACTTTAAAAATGCAGCATATATAACCTTTCAAATGTTGAATCTTCCTTCTTGCAAAAATAATAATTCAGAACTGTTATGAGCTCATTGTGATTGCACCACAAATGAAAGTCTCAGCAGTATATTGGTAAAAATGTGATCTTTTTATGATGAGAGGTGGGGTGCATTTTTTTTTGAGTTTGTGTGCCAGACATCTGAGATCACAGATTGGTCATCCCAAATCATGACCCTGATCCAGAAGGAAAATAGTATGCCTGTTGCTACATTTGCAAAAACCTCCTTCCACTTCTGCCTAAGAACTGTGTCACACATAAGTACACATAATTAGACTAGGCAATGTTTGATGAGGCCCAGATGATCATGTGAACTTTTTTTACTGCCAAGTAATCCAATCTGGCAAATAGGAAAGGTCTACCAATGGTGATTAATCTTCTGAGCACACATTCACGTGTGCTGTGCAATTTACCACCCATACAGATGGGCAAATGTGTCAATTTTCAGTCCTTGTTTTCCCCACTTTCAAGTCCAGTTCTCCACATTTGCAGCCCTACCTGGAGATACCTGGGAGTGGAGATAACCTGAGACATGCTCTACCGCTGAACGATGGCCCTGTCCAGGCTACCAAAACAGAGATACGTGCAGTGGCGGCTTCTCACTTCTCCCTCTGCCTCTTCCGATGGCAAAGTGACGTTTCTTTGTGCATATGCTCATGCCTAATGTCACGCCTTGAACTCTGAGACCTAGCACAGTTCAGCGAAGTTGAGAGAGAGAGAGACAAAGTCACACAATGAACTTGTAGTTAACCGTTTTATTATAAAATCAGAACAGGAATATATGGAAATTCATGAGATATGCTCTCATGTAAGCTGTTGCTCATCGAGTGGCTAGTTCCTCCTCTTCTAGACTATTTTCTAGGTGTCCGATCCCTCCCTCTGCCTACAGGTAGCCCTGAGGGACATTTCCTGTCTCTTGTTCTCTGTTCTATGGAGCAAACACCTTGTTTGGGGAGTGAGAGGAAGAGCTAGCAGGCTTTCAGCAGACACATTGTCATCTGGTGCCAAGTCTGACTTCTGTCTTTGTGAGGGGCTGGGGCATCTGCTTGGTCACCCCTCTTCCTCACCCTCCAGTATCTCCCAGCTCCTCTCCTCCTCTGGGCTGTATCCAGTTGTCCACCAGTCTGAACCTGTGTCCAGACTGTCCTCTCCTGCATTTTCCCTGGAGGCATCTTGGTTGGGTGGCTTCCAACACTCCTCATCTAGCCAGTCCCTGACATCCAGCCAACTGCTACCACTTAAATCAGCCCATTGCTTCTGGTTGAACCAGCACTTCTGGTTGGAGGTTGTACATCGCCGCAGAAGTTTGAGTGAAACTGAACCAGAACAGCTCAAAACAAGTGCCATCATGGAAACACCAGTGGCCATCAATACATTTTCCGAGTTAGAAGGTGCCAATTCACTTTTTGCATGAGTTTTGTTCAGCTGCAGCTCTGAGTTCCTCTGGGGCATTTATTGGGTGGGTTGAGGTTGGAGGAGGCAGCAATGTCACTTGCTAACAGGGCCAACATTGGATTCTAACGTTCCTCGGTCGTTGCTGTAGGACTGGTGAGGAATACGCATACAGGCACATTTAGTAGACAAAAGAGTGAAAGGGAAAAGCTTGCGGCACAGAAACGCTGTTTAAAAAGGAATTATGGCCCAATTATCTTCAGCTGGGCCACAGATTTACAGGGCCCCCACCCTAATTCAAGGCAACTGGCTAGATTTATAGATCCTCATAATGGCTGCTATTTAATTTTAATAAAAAACCAGTTTATTATGAACAGTTTTATGAGATGCTTTCCTTCTGGGTAGCGAGGAGTCCATTCAGGACAAAGAAATGTGATTATGCCAATAGGCTCTTCAGATTCCAAAAGTACTTTGCAATGATGAAAATTTCTGTAATGAGAATTTTTGAGAAGTCAGCTGAAAGTAGCTGACTTTGCTCCATCTGTTCCAGAATTTGTTGCTTGCTCAATGCACTATGCTTTCTCTAAGCAGCTCCACCTCCCAACATGAAAGAAGTGATGCAGGTATTTCATGCAGCTCCTTGATGGTTTATGCGTCAAACCAATGCATTCTTCTCCCCACCCTCCCAATTTCTCAGCCGCCGCCTCCATCTTGAAACCAAAATCATGTGCCACCATCTTATAGGGAGGTTCATGTTTGTTTGCTAATGATTCCCAGCATGAAATTTACCTTTTCCCACAACTGTTGTGAAGATCATATGCTGTTATTTAAAGAGCAGTGAAATCAAAGTTTGAAATCAATTTGATCCCATGGTTTGTGTAATGTTTCCTTCTGAAATTATAGGCTTTGTCTTCTAGAAGAATCGTTTTTAAAAGGACCTGTCTTTTAGGTGATCACAAAATTCTCTTTAAAAAAGAGGGGGAAAGAAAGCAAAGGTATCTTAGGAATGATACTTGGAAATAAACACATACACATATAGGTTAAAGGTTTAAGCTGTAATAAACTAGCGCTCTGCTAATGGTGATGGAAAGATAATAGTACAGTTGAACTATTTCTGAAGGATATAACAGCACATTAATCCCCAGTACTTGTGAGTATCCGGAATACGTAATGGTTGAGAAATCTCAGGTATTCTGGAATTTAACTGTCGGTTATAATATAGCCATACGTGCGTAAGTTTGTAATTAAAAAAGCATTAGATGAGATGCTTTTAAAGCAGCAAGAATCCACCAAGCAGAAATAAAATCAGGCTGGCTCTTATTTGGCCGTATAGTGCCAAAACCACAATGTAATTAAATGATAACAATCTGAAGACCTTTTCATTTTGGTACTTCATATATTGTGAAAGGTTCCCCACTAATTGATTCCATGGCTTCCCATGATTCATCGCGTAGCAAATCCACCAACTGCTTTAACAATCCGAAACATTTAAAGGACTGACTGCAAAGAAACTCATTTCCCCACCCTTAGGAGAACATGCAGCACACTAAATAAAAGTATATTTCACTATCATTAGAAGATAATGTGATTCAATTTTGCCCATCCAAGGGGGGGGGGGGAGAGATGATGGGATGTATAAACAGAAAAGAGATGCCCCAAAGGCCCTTTTGAGCCAATCACACATATTTATAAGTATGTGTAGAAATCAGCTAGTGCTGAACAGTATCTGAAATTCAATTTATTAATGGCACTTACAAGGTCCAAGGTTTGTGTTGTCAAGCAAGTTTGCCTTTCTGCGCAAGCCATTGAGATAATTTGGCCATGTGCACACAAGTTTGCAAACAAACAAACAAACAAGGTCCTTTTAAAGCAATCCCTCAAGCAGAAACCAAACCAAACTGGGGTCCCATCCACATTATACATGGAAAGCACTTGGCTGCCGCCCAAAGATTCCTGGGAGTTGCAGTTTGTTAAAGGTGCTGGGAACTATAACTGAGGGGTAATGACTTCCCCCTTCCTTCCTGGACTGAGCACATATAACTACTGATAATTTTATATAACTCAATTACTCTCACTAGTTTTAATCCAGTTTTTTTAAAAAAATATATTATTGTAAGTCATTCTGGAACCTTACGGTGAAGAGTGTGAAAGAGATCTAATTAATACTACTACTACTACTACTAATATTAGCAAGATAGGATATGGCAGCTGTTTTGCTAGCCCAGTGGTGGTTGTTGTTGTTTAGTCGTTTAGTCATGTCCTACTCTTCGTGACCCCATGGACCAGAGCACTCCAGGCACTCCTGTCTTCCACTGCCTCCCGCAGTTTGGTCAAGTTCATGCTGGTAGTTTTGAGAACACTGTCCAACCATCTTGTCCTCTGTCGTCCCCTTCTCCTTGTGCCCTCCATCTTTCCCAACATCAGGGTATTTTCCAGGGAGTCTTCTCTTCTCATGAGGTGGCCAAAGTATTGGAGCCTCAGCTTCAGGATCTGTCCTTCCAGTGAGCACTCAGGGCTGATTTCCTTAAGAATGGATGCGTTTGATCTTCTTGCAGTCCATGGGACTCTCAAGAGTCTCCTCCAGCACCATAATTCAAAAGCATCAATTCTTCGGCGGTCAGCCTTCTTTATGGTCCAGCTCTCACTTCCATACACCACTACTGGGAAAACCATAGCTTTAACTATACGGGCCTTTGTTGCCAGTGGTGGTACATCTCCCATATTCCCCAAGTAGGGGATTGCTCCATAAAATTTGCCCACACTCCATCTTTATAGATGGCGGCCTCTGGGTATTCTCTGCAATTGGTGGCTTTTTCTCTCTTCCCACCTCCCAACAACATCTAGAGAGCAACGTATTGGCTGCTCCCGGGCTAAGGGCTGTAATGGGTGAGGGGCGTGTCCAAGTCTGCATCATGTGTGGGGTTCCCCCTTCTTTTCCTTCCTCCACGTGCCTCACCAGATCTGCTCTGAAGCGTCCTGAAACCACCTGGAGCAGATTTTGAGAGTATACAGGTGAAAGAAAAAGGACGGCGAAGTTCCACTGTGCAGGCGAAAAATGTGCTTCAAATGCAGCGATAGTGTGCGTTTTCACTTATTTTTAGTGATCTTTTAGTATTCTTGTGTGCAGTTCTGCCTGTATTTTCAACTTCATTTCAGAATGAAATGTCATGTACAAAAATAATAATAATGGAAAATGATATGAGTGGTTGTTAGTATGGAGCCAAGTAGATTTTGGAGGGTTTAAACTGCCCCTTGCAAGCCTATTGGGGTGGGGGCTGTTTTCCAACAACAATCTTTCCTTTTTCATCTCGTATGTTGTAAAAGACACAGAGCACTCGGAACACCTAAGGTGTCCTGCTGTTGATAATGACTCACATCCTGTATTAAAAAAAGGAAAAAAAATGTACAAGACATTGAGTTCCTGCTATTTCTGGCAGAGACCATTAAAAAAATCCTTTTCATGAAGAGAAATGCAGTCACTTGCTCTTCAGAAGCTGATGTGGGAAGGCAGCTAGCAGGCTGCAGAAATTATTGAGCGAAGAACACAATAATCGCACAACAAGGGAGAGGGGAAGAAATCCTTCCCTGATGAGACAAACATCTTGTTTAGAAATGCCAAACAAACAGTAACTTACTCCTCAGCGAGGATTCTCTTATACAAAATTGGCTCCCTGCATAGAGAATGAAGTCCACTCTCAAAAACTACCAACTATGCAGCAGATGACCTTCTGCATGAGATTAGCAAAGAAAAAAAAGGGGGGAAGCTCTGTGGTCAGAGTATTTCTGGGGCTTTCAACGCCCCTCTGTTACAGGTGTTTTTTTTCTGAAAAGAAAAGAAAAATAAGCAGAACATGATAGGACTAATCAGTGGAAAGGAACACAATTTGCCAAGTGTTCCTCAGTATTATCTTTAAGATTGCTTTCAAAAGGAAACCGCTAGTCTTTCTGGGGTCACAAAAGCTATATTTTACTGGGAATGCTCACACATGTTCTATAATGTTCTGTCCTACAGATAAATCCCATAAGGGAGATTACATTACAGGCAGGGCTGGATTTAGGTTTGATGAGGCCGTAAGCTACTGAAGGCAATGGGGCCCTTTATACTGTATGTCTAGCTGTCCTTTATCAACAATAAATTGTCGCTTTTTTGTGTTGAATATATGCTATATGGTAATTTATGGACCTAATAGAAGAAGAAGAGTTTGGATTTGATATCCCGCCTTTCACTCCCTTTCAGGAGTCTCAAAGCGGCTAACATTCTCCTTTCCCTTCCTCCCCCACAACAAACACTCTGTGAGGTGAGTGGGGCTGAGAGACTTCAGAGAAGTGTGACTGGCCCAAGGTCACCCAGCAGCTGCATGTGGAGGAGCGGAGACGCAAACCCGGTTCCCCAGATTACGAGACTACCGCTCTTAACCACTACACCACACTGGCTCTCTTAGATAATAGGTATCTAAAGCCATTTGCACATAACAAAATATGTATTTTATCAAAGTTGGGGGCCCCCAAGAGAGTGGGGCCCTAAGATGTAGCTTATTTAGCTTATACGTATATCCGGCACTGATTACAGGGGAATCACATGTTGTATAACGTGTTTCTGCTCTGTTAGTTCACATCAGGAGGGGTGTTTGCAGCTTTAAGAAACGTTCCAGAAAACAAATACTGTAAAGGGAGGCAGGATCAGGATTTGTGGGCAATTGTGCTGCAAATGAACATTTTATGCCAGAGATCACTAGGAAAGGGGTTGAAATGAAGACTGTTTATCTTCAAGTCTTATCTCAAATCTATGGTGCAGCTGCATTTAGAATACTGCACACAGATTTGGCCACATGGTATGGAAAAGGATATTGCAGAGCAGGAAAAAGGTGCAGAAAAGTGCTACTAAGAAGCAGAGATCTAGTCAAAGAAAACAAAGAAATCCCACTAAGCCTCTTAAGACAACAGAGGGAGGGGGGATGATAAAAGTTAATAAAAATTATGTATAATGTGGAGACAGTGAATAGAGAGAGGGGTTTTTTTTTTTTGATGCCTCATTTGTAATACTAGTGCTCAGGACCATCCAATTAAAGTGATTGGCAGGAGATTCAGAGCAGACAAAAGATGTTTTATATACAACATGTTGTATGTACAACATATATAAAAACACAACGAAGCATCAAACATTAAAAAACAAGATACTCTATAGGAGCAACAAAGAAATAAATCAATAGAAACCCATAACAACAACAACAACAACAACAATAATAAACATTCTACAGTTATATCCTAATTAAAATAACCGCCACCCCCAACTAAACATTTCACCAACACCATCCTGACAAAAACAAAACAGAGGAACCAAAATTAGAACCCTTTAAAACATTTTAAAACATTTTAGCCAGTTACTCCAACCCAAGAGTTGCTCCAGCAAAGCCCCTTTGGCCTTCCAGGAGCCTCTTTTAGGAAGGAGACAGAATTGTTTTCTATGAAAGTGAGAGACACTACCCCCCCCAAAAAAACTTGAAAAACTAAAACACAGACAATTTAATCTCCTTCCTTCCCCTGTACATTTCCTGATTGATTCATTGCAGCCATATGCTGAAACATTGTTTATATTCTGTGGCAATTTGAGATGCACAGCCTTACTTCATTTAAAAGTTGCTTCAAACTAACACATAGTTCACAAGCCCTTTTCAGACAACTGACAGGAACTCAAGGTTTTAAATGATGTGCCACATTCCTGCAGAAAACGCAGATCACTGGTACTGTTGTTATAACACTTTTAAGTTTGAAGATCTCAAAAGCAGCTTCCATACATATAGTTCCCAGTCGGTTTTTGATCCAAAAGGCTTATGGGCCTAGATCTGCTTAATTTCAGAAGCAGAACTATGTCACACAGCCACAAATTATTCTGTTGGGTGGTTGATCTAAGTTATTAGAAATCTAGTCTGTCATAATTCTGCAGGCCCTCTTGATCTAGACCAGTGCAGGTGCACCCCATCATGTCAGGAGTTCAGGATAGAGGTCCAAGGCCCAGCTCATTCCCAGTATTGTCATATTTATCCAAACAAAGTCTACGTCTGTAAGCAGTTCATTCATAAGTTGAAAGTGTTTTATTGTCGATCCACTTATTAAAGGGGATCATATGTTAATTCTCCTAGTTCATCAATACTGTATCAGAATTTTTTACGAGCATAAATTGGACTCTACAGTCTCTTTCCATGTTACACAGGCTGTAACATATCCCAAACCTTTCAGTTGCCATTTGTGGTTGGGTTTTTTTTAGGGGTTGGTTGTCTTTTCCAAGTGCCCAGCATCCATTATTTGAGCAGAAACTTACACATTCAAAACCACAATCTAGTACCTGCCAAGTCCACAGTGTTTCATAAAGTTAAAAAAAGACAGCATAAGCATATAAGAGCACATGGTTATAGGAAGCAGTCTTATGCGGATATAAGATAGCCGTTGGTCCACCCAGCTCAGCATTGTCTACTCTGGAGCCGACTGCTGCTTCACAGGTAAGAGTCACCTTCTGTTGTGTGGGTAGGACGGTCCCTCCCCTTACCTGGCCAATCCCCTGGCAACGCCTTCCCAGGTGGGATTGGGCAATTGGCAGAGGTAGGTGGAGACCTCCAGGTATCCCGCCTGGGGATGATGAAGCCAGCCCGAACTATCAGGGGCCACACTGGGATCCGGGGGGCTGCGTGCGATCATGCAAAAGGCGCCCCCATTTGATGTGGGAGCGGTCATTGTCTACATGGACTGACAGCAGTTCTACATCTGGCTGCTCCCTTAAATAGGAAAGGGCCAGGTTGAGTGCCGCCACCAAGCCCCTGCCTCTGATTGGCTTTGTGGGCATTGCCTGCCCTTACCTGGCAGCCCGATGCAGCTGGAAATGGGAGGTGTCAGGTGGCAATCCCTTCCCCTGGCTGGAAGATGGTGGTCCCCCTCAGACCCTAGTTTATATTCTTTATTGAAAAATAAAAAGTACAAAATTACAAGTGCACAGAGTGTAAGATAAGTCACAAAAAAGAAGCAGAAACAAGAAATAGTACCCATGGAGAAAACAAAACAAAACAACAACAACAACAACAACAACAACAAAGTATTATGTACATTACAAAAAGGGGTGAAATGTTGTTGTCGTTAACCAGACCTTATAACCTAATATGGTATTTATAAAAATGAATTCCAAATCTCCTTAAATGTTTCTACGTTTGTGTAAAGTTGTGGGTGAACATATCAGACGGCACAGCAATTCTTCAAACAGCTCTTGTTTATTCACAGGCCAGAACAGAACTGAACTGAAGGGTTCGGCTAGCCTGCTTATATAGAGCTCCACTACAACGCAACAGTAACCACTTTCTGTAACTATCCAATCACTGAACGTCACTTTCAATCCCTTATTTGCATATGTGGACCTGAGTGAAAACTATCTACAGTATCCCCCTGCTGGCCTAGGGTGAGAACTTCAGTACATAACAGTTTGTGCACAACTTGTTCATGGGGAGTGAGTTTATATGTATCTTCAATCCAAACGTTAAAGCCAGCTGCATTTTTCTTTTTCCAGTTTATCAATACCAGTCTTTTTGCCTTAGTAAGGGCATGGAGAGACCTTTCATATAGTCCCTTTGTTAGATTCCTTGTATCGGGTACCCCCTGGACCCACTGTGGCCGTGCCATGCAGCAAAGACTGCCCACCCAGAGCCCCAGGTGAGCGGGTATTTATCTCTTATAACAATATTCATTGCAGAATACACTCTACTGTTTAATGCCAACCCTTGATGGCACTAATAGTGCCACAAAGGCACTATTTTAATCATAGAATTATAGAGTTGGATGGGAGTACGAGGGTCATCTAGTCCAACCCCCTGTGATGCAGGAATCTCCACTAAATCATACATGATTTCGAGGTTGGCCATGCAACCTCTGCTTAAAACTCCTCCAAGGAAGGTGTGTCAAAGGAAGGATGACATTTCCTAGAGTCTAGACCAGCGGTTCTCAACCTGTGGGTGCCCAGATGTTGGACTGCAACTCTCATCATCCCTGAGCTCTGGCCTTGCTAGTTAGGGATGATGGGAGTTGTAGTCCAACAACATCTTGGGACCCACAGGTTGAGAACCGCTGGTCTAGACCAAAGGTAGCACTGGAACACATCTAGAAATAGGACCTGTTGTTCTTTATTCCTAATCTCTTAGTTTCTGAACAACTAGTCTACATTTTGGCTTAGCTCATGAATGGCAGCTTTCCATAATAACATTAAGAAAGAAACCAACTGTCTGCATTTCAAACATCTTTTGGACGCAAATTTCTGTCAGCCTGGAGGCATGGCGTTTGTCACACACAGCACCAAAATGTTTCGCCCTATGGCACAATTAACATAAAGGTTCTGAGAAGCTCACTTAATTGTATCTGGCAGCTCAGTGAATGCGCCAGTCCGACAAAATACGTTGAGCTTTGCTGATATACACCGAATGTCAGTGCGGAAGGATTAAGAATATCGGCTCTGAAGGATGTTTATCCTGTCATCATTTCTGAAAAAAGGAGGATCTGCCAATCAAATTCGTGCCATAAAGTGGCAAAGCTTCCACTTGCTTTTCAACTTCCATTCCCTTATTTTTGTCACCATAATTGTAGGGCTGTCAATCATTCGCATGAAAAGAGCTTATATCTTATGCAATGAATACACAGCTGCCGACAGCCGAAATTTCAAATCAACCTTGTCTTAAAAAGCACCAAAGAGCTTCTTTTCCAACAAACCTTAACACAAAAGTTTTAGGAAAGCTTTTACAAAAATTAATGCTTGATTGTAATTTCTTTATTGAGCTTGGCAGAAGGTTTCTAATGAGGTTTTACACAGCTCCAGGCTGAAAAGGAGAGTTGTTGACGGCTTTTCTTCATTTTCAAGATGTCACGTTTTCCGGTAAATTTGTCAGAATTTGCAGTGCCTATGCTAGGGTGGCAGAGGGCCAAGTCTGCTTTGGATTCCTGGCACCAGTTTTTCTTCATTGTTGATCCTCGCCAGGAAAGCAAATAGGAGACTGGGGCTTTATTTGACTTGCTGCAGATGGAGTGGTGTGTGTGTGTGTGTGTGTGTGAATTTTCAAGAAGTATATGTAAGGATGATGTCTAATAAGAACTCTACACAAACTCCTTCTGTCCAATACAGTGGTTCCTCAGGTTAAGTACTTAATTCATTCCGGAGGTCTGTTCTTAACCTGAAACTGTTCTTAACCTGAAGCACCACTTTAGCTAATGGGGCCTCCTGCTGCCGCTGCGCCACTGGAGCACAATTTCTGTTCTCATCCTGAAGCAAAGTTCTTAACCCGAGGTACTATTTCTGGGTTAGCGGAGTCTGTAACCTGAAGCATATATAACCTGAAGTGTCTGTAACCCGAGGTACCACTGTATCCACTTATTTTTGAAGCCACTCCTCTCTTCCATCCTGCAGCCCCTCTTTGCACCCATTTTCACCTTTACCCCATGCCCATGCCTGTCCCAACTTTTGTGCACCCCCTTGCACACAGCCTAGCACCACGGTGACCTCCTGCATCATCAGTAAGTTGGCAAGGAATTTTTTTTTGCTTGCAAGTAAAGGTAAAGGTAAAGGTACCCCTGCCCATACGGGCCAGTCGTGTCCGACTCTAGGGTTGCGCGCTCATCTCGCTCAAGAGGCCGGAAGCCAGCGCTGTCCGAAGACACTTCCAGGTCACGTGGCCAGCGTGACAAAGCTGCAGCTGGTGAGCCGGCACCAGCGCAGCACACGGAAACGCCGTTTACCTTCCCGCTATAAAGCGGTACCTATTTATCTACTTGCACTTGGGGTGCTTTCAAACTGCTAGGTGGGCAGGAGCTGGGACCGAAAGACAGGAGCTCACCCCGCCGTGGGGATTCGAACCGCCGACCATACGATCGGATAGTCCTAGGCACTGAGGTTTTACCCACAGCGCCACCCGCGTACTTGCTTGCAAGTATGTTATGATAAAACATCAAGGAATCACAACCGGTGCTTCTAAATCTCCTTTTCGCCATCATTGATGCATTTTCTGAAAGCCAAGGAATGAGTGCCTGGAAAATGGCCAACTTGGCTCTGCTTAGGGAAAAGCAGAGGGGGCTGCATATAATAGAAACATTGTTCGTTAAATCATGCTTGTGCTGAAACAATGAAGTGCAGAGTGTGTTGGATAAGAGAGCTAGGATCAAATCTGCTTTCAGATATAAAATTTACTGGATGACCTTTGATCTGGGCCTCCGTCAAATCAGGTGTACAGTCCCAAACAGACTATACGATGACAGTAGTCAACAGAGAACTATTTAAACCAGAGCTTTTCAAGCTTTTTGACTCCATGGCTCCCTTGATTAACTACACTGGTACCTCTGGTTACTTACTTAATTCATTCCGGAGGTCCGTTCTTAACCTGAAACTGTTCTTAACCTGAAGCACCACTTTAGCTAATGGGGCCTCCCGTTGCGATTTCTGTTCTCATCCTGAAGCAAAGTTCTTAACCCGAGGTAATATTTCTGGGTTAGCGGAGTCTGTAACCTGAAGCGCATGTAACCTGAAGCATATGTAACCCGAGGTACCACTGTACATTCTTTCTGCGGCACCCCAGTGGGGCTCAGGAGCCCAGTTATGTCACCCTTTGCTTGCAGAGCACCTTCCAGAGAATCCACAGCTTGATTTCAGCACAGAGCAGATATGCCTCTGTGTTTCCAGCTTCCAGCACCGGTCAAAACTCATTCTCATTCCCCCCCCAAACCCTATTCCCCCCCCTCCATTTTAGGATGATGTGGCATCCAGTCTGATGAAGTGGGAAAAGTCTCACCTATATGTCTCTGCACCAACAGAGCTCAGTCTTTTAAAATGTGCACGGCACATACTTAGATGAGCAGCTAAGACCATTTTTATTTTATTTATTACATTTATTTATTAAAATTACATGCCACCCTTCATCAAAAGATCTCAGGGTGCTTCACATAATAAAATACAGGATAAAGCACAGTAAAAAATTAAACCAAAACAACAAAACAATAACTCCCCTTCCAGCAGATACATTTTAAAGGCTGTAGGATATTAATCAGCCAAAGGCCTGGTTGAAGAGGAATATTTTTGCCTGGTGCTTAAAAATATATAACAAAGGTGCTAAGCGAACCTCCCTGGGGAGAGCTTTCCAGAAATGGGGAGCCACCACAGAGAAGACCCGTTATTGTGTTGCCACCCTCCAGGCCTCATGTGGAGGAGGCACACGAAGAGGGGCCTCAGATGATCAACGCAGAACCATTACCATGACAGAGGAACTGTCCAGGCTGGTTCAGCAAGATTTCTGCTTTTGATTAGGACCTCAAATGATGCATAACCACAGGTCTGGAAAGGATCTACAGAGACAATTCTGCCTGACCCCTTTCCCCTACAAACCTGCAGTAGTATCAGCACACCTAGTTTAGAGAAATAAGCATTGAATAGAAAATATGCTTTAGCGGTGGAGGTGCATTAATACTAGGGATGTGAGTGGCGCTGTGGTCTAAACCACTGAGCCTCTTGGGCTTGCCGATCAGAAGGTCGGCAGTTCAAATCCCTGTGACGGGGTGAGCTCCTGTCACTCTGTCCCAGCTCCTGCCAACCTAGCAGTTCGAAAGCATGCCAGTGCAAGTAGATAAATAGGTTCCGCTGCGGCAGGCAGGTAAACGGCATTTCTGTGCGCTCTGGTTTCTGTCACAGTGTTTTGTTGCACCAGAAGCGGTTTAGTCATTGTGGCCACATGACCCAGAAAGCTGCCTGTGGACAAACGCCGGCTCCCTCATCCTGAGGCGAGATGAGCGCCACAACCCCATAGTCGCCTTTGACTGGACTTAACCTTCCAGGGGTCCTTTACCTTTACTTTACCTTTTACATTAGTATACTGAAATAGATTTCATGGCTCAGTAGAAAAGAAGTCATAGAGTCCTTTTTGTACATTCTGATTAAGATGGGAGATAGCTGTGGTTGATTCCCTCATATGGAGATCGAGTGCCAACAGACAGGGCTTTAATGAGAGTACCAGAGAAGCCCTGTGTCCTTATAAAATCTGAAGGTACTGATTGTACTCAAAGCAAGGATGTATAACTTGCTGTTGAAATGGAATACACAGGATGAAACGGTGAAATCTGCTATGATTAAATGGGCACAAGATGTTGGACATAACATTATGTTTGCTGACTGGGAACAGTTGTGGACCACAGGTATGAAATTTACGGCATGTAATGCCTTAAGAGAGAATATTATGAAAATGATATACAGGTGGTACATGACTCCAGTCAAGCTTGCAAAAATATATCATTTGCCCGGTAATAAATGTTGGAAATGTAAAGAAACGGAAGGTACATTCTTTCACCTTTGGTGGCCGTGCCCAAGAATCAAGGCTTTCTGGG
This sequence comes from Podarcis filfolensis, assembly GCF_964270895.1. Lineage (NCBI taxonomy): Eukaryota > Metazoa > Chordata > Lepidosauria > Squamata > Lacertidae > Podarcis > Podarcis filfolensis. Next base: position 25,066,706 of record NC_139604.1, on the reverse strand, counting down.
AGATGATATATAATGAAATGAAAAAGGTATTTAAATATACCTTCCTGAAGAAACCAGAGGCCTTCCTTCTGGGCATTGTCGGCCAATTGGTGCCAAAGAAGGACAGAACTTTTTTTATGTACGCTATAACAGCAGCAAGAATACTTATTGCAAAGTATTGGAAGACACAAGACTTACCCACTTTGGAAGAATGGCAGATGAAGGTGATGGACTATATGGGATTGGCAGAAATGACTGGCAGAATCCGAGACCAGGGAGAAGAGTCGGTGGAAGAAGATTGGAAGAAATTTAAAGACTATCTACAGAAATATTGTAAAATTAAGGAATGTTAGAATGATGTTGGATAGAAATTAAGTGGTTTCCAGCTGTAATGCTTTAAGAGAATATGAAAAAAGGGTTATAAATAGGTAAAAACATAATTAAAATGATGTTGGATTGGAAATAAGTGGTATTAGCAACAAAGTTAATAAGAATATGCAAAAATGAATTGATAATGGATGAAAATATAGAGTTATAAAATGTTAAGATATAGAGTTAAGATAAATGAAAGAGGGTAAGGATTTGCTGATTTGATTATTTAAATGGGAATACAAGAAGGGGAGGTGTGAGGAGGTCAAAGAAACAAGCAAATGAGTTTTAAGTTATGAAAAATGGAATTGTTTTTAATTTTTCTTATTTTTTCTGTGCTTTTATATGTTGTATCTTTATTTTTCTTTTTTTATTATGTGTTCTTGTATATTTGTTTTTGTAAAACTTTAATAAATATTTCTTTAAAAAAATAATGATTGTACTCAAAGCAAACTAGCCAATTAAACCAAAGCTGGCTGGGGACTTGACCACCTGCATTCCTTCTGACGAGAAATGTTTTGAAGTCTCCTTCCAAATGGCTGTGTAAATCTGGGTTTTCAAAGCAGGAATGGATGACTCTCAGAAAAGAGTGGGCATTTACCCTTTGGTTAGAATATGGGTTAGGGCAGCCATCAACACTTTGAAGGAGTGTGGGGATGGGTGGGAGAGGAAACACATATCCAAAAAAAGAGATCACAGATCTGTATGGAATTTGCATGGGCTAATTTATATTTATAGAAGCAAACTTAGATATAATCAAGTCTTTCCCCAACTCTGGCTTTGGGGATTGAGCTTAGGACTTTTTTCATTCAATGTACTGATGGCCCTTTCCAGGAGTGCCAACTTGAATAAAATATAGGGGGGCTCAGGTAAGCCCCGCCCTGCAGAATTTATTACATGACACTATTTGAATGACAATGCCCATCAACTCTGAGTGCCCCCGGCCCCCTCAAATATCTTAGGGGGGATTAAGATCCCCTCAGCCCCCTAAGAGCTGGCTTCTATGACACTTTCCTCTAACCTTGCGTAGTTACTTCATGGAGTATTGTAATACAGTGGTACCTCGGGTTAAGTACTTAATTCGTTCTGGAGGTGCGTTCTTAACCTGAAACTGTTCTTAACCTGAAGCACCACTTTAGCTAATGGGGCCTCCTGCTGCTGTTGCGCCGCCAAAGCATGATTTCTGTTCTCATCCTGAAGCAAAGTTCTTAACCTGAAGCACTATTTCTGGGTTAGCGGAGTCTGTAACCTGAAGTGTATGTAACCTGAAGCGTATGTGACCCAAGGTACCACTGTATTATTTGCTTTTCCAAATAATTTTTATATAAATTTATATAAAAATTTAAGACAAGATAGAAAGAAATGTTAGCCCAGCGGATTTGATGATACAGAATTAAGCTTGATTTCCTTCCGTTTGGATTCGGGGGAGCAAGTGCATTTATGCAGGTGAAGCCTGACACGGTGCCATGAAGCAGAACCACACATCCACCGTTCAACCTTTTATTCAAGGGGCAATCTCAAGATATCTATATCTGCAAAAAGAATGTGTTGTAGTGAAATATCATTTTGTAATTCAGTCTGACTGTCATCCTGCTGCCTGGCGTTCTCAAAGGCTTACATGAGAATTGACAGAGGTGAATCGACCTCTTGAAGATAAAAGCAGTACATCAGATTCTGAAATAAGCGTGGAGAGGATGGTTTTTATAACAGTCAAAGAGATAGTAACATATTCTCACATATCTGGCCCTCTGCTGTTATGTGTCCCTAACACAGAAAGATAAAAACGCCTGTGTATTACAAATCATGCAAAAATAGACCAATAATAACAATGATTACTACACATTCAAAGGGTGTTCAACTAAGTTATACTCAGAGTAGACCCATTGAAATTAACAGATTGAAGTCACTTAAATTCATTTATTTCAATAGGTCTACTCTGACAAGTGTTGGCTATCACTCAGGAAGGGAACGGAAGAAATGGACTCATAGCACCTGGCTTGTGTAAACCATTGAGACAATTTTGCAAGATCCAGGACTAACAAGACTATGACTATCCTTCTTTTGGATGGTCATCTGTTTACAATTATTTATTTATTAGATTTATACCCTACCCTTCCTCCCAAAGGAACCCACTTTGGTGAGAATGTTATGAGTCCTTGAGTCCTGCCAGGGAAAAAGGTGGCGTATGTATAAGGGACGCAAGTGGCGCTGCCGATCAGAAGGTCGGTGGTTTGAATCCCCGCAACGGGGTGAGCTCCCGTTTCTCAGTCCCTGCTCCTGCCAACCTAGCAGTTTGAAAGCACGTCAAAGTGCAAGTAGATAAATAGGTACCGCTCCGGCAGGAAGGTAAATGGTGTTTCCGTGCGCTGCTCAGATTCGCCAGAAGTGGCTTAGTCATGCTGGCCACATGACCCGGAAGCTGTATGCCGGCTCCCTCGGCCAGTAAAGCAAGATAAGCGCCACAACCCCAGAGTCGTCTGCGACTGGACCTAATGGTCAGGGGTCCCTTTACCTTTTATGTACAAGTAAGTAAGTAAGTAAGATGATTTATTGGTAGAAACTAATGCAGCTTTATGCCTGAACTGGCTTCTCAGTGGCGTAGCGTGGGGGGTGCAGGGGGGCCGGCCGCACCGGGCGCAACATCTGGGGGTTAGGGTTAGGGGGCGCAAATCCACGGGTTAGGGGGCACAAATCCATGGGTTAGGGGGCGCAAATTACTTGCCTTGCCCCGGGTGCTGACAACCCACGCTACGCCACTGTGGCTTCTAAGCACTTTATCAAAGATAAAACCATCTTGGCTGTGTGCTATGTATGCATAACATTGCAGGCCTCTAGACCTTAATGCCTCCTGGTGCTCAGGAGCTTCATCCGCATAACAAAAGACAGAGAGGATTCTAAAACCCTCCAATGACATTTGCCGGTAGCTGGCAGACAGTCAATCCCTGCTGAGTTAGGGCCAGTGTTATGATTCGCCAGTCACAGCAGAAGGCAACCTATCACAGGCGGGGAGGTGTGATTCCTGGGCCGCCTTAAAGTATATATACTGGGCCAAGTGCCCCTGTTTGTCATTCTTGTTCCTGATGTTCCTTGGCTCATGCCTGAACCCAGCTACGCTTCACTGTGAGTCCTGGAAGACCTGCTCCCTGCTTTGCAGGCCTTTTCCCACCTGGCCTGGGAGGGTGGGGCCCTGACTGACTCCAGCTACAAAAGCTGGGGCTGCTGAAGAGACCAGGGATCATCTTGGCTGTCTCTCAGTGCAGACCCAGGTCACTGAGCCTGAGCTTCCATTGCAGTCGCCCACTATGAACCACCATAGGCAGGAATGGCGGCAACGGCAGCAGACACATTCTATGCTTATGGTAATATTTTATTCCCTTGCAAATTATGCTGTTTTAATGTGCATTTTATACCAGACTTCCTTTAGTAATGTTTTCTTTTGAAATGGTCCAGATAATTGTTTTGGTTAACTTTGCTGTGTGTTCCGTAGCTTACCTCCTTTGTAATGTTTTATTTTGAAATCTTTAAGATAATATTTTTGTTTCCCGTTATTTATGTTGCTTTGCATGTATAACTTATATTTGACGTTCTTCGGTAACGTTTTATTCTGGATTGCTTTCTTTTGATGTTTTGATGTAGGTTGTAAACTGCTTTGAGGTTTCCCCCCCTTAAAAATGCAAAGCGGTACAGAAATGAAATGAATAATAAGAAAAATAAGCCAAAAGAAACAAAATCAACTTAGAAAGCATGGCTGAAACATGCAATAAAACAGAGTCATAAAAATAATAACTTTTTTTTTTAAAAAAAGAAAATCCAAATTCAGTTTAAGGGATCAGGAAAATGCTTATGTAAAGAGGGGTATCTAAAAAAATATGTGATTTTATTAAAGCTTTTTAAAGATATAATACAAGAAGATAAAAGAAACTAATTTAAATTAATACAAAAACAGAGAAAGATAAAAGAAAATACAGAGTGCTCTCTCGAAGGTAGTCCTTAATCCTTGTCACTCTTCAAGAGCCAGACATGGAATGCCATTGCAGGTGTAGCTGCTTGAATTTCAGCTGGGAAGGCATTCCACAAAAAGGGTTAAAGGTAAAGGACCCCTGGACGGTAAAGTCCAGTCAAAGGCGATGATGGAGTTGCGGCGCTCATCTCGCTTTCAGGCCAAGGGAGCCAGCTTTTGTCCAGACAGTTTTCCAAGTCATGTGGCCAGCATGACTAAACTGCTTCTGGCACAACGGAACACCATGACGGAAACCAGAGTGCATAGAAATGCTGTTTACCTTCCCGCCATGGGGGTATCTATTTATCTACCGTACTTGCACTGGCGTTGCTTTCAAACTGCTAGGTTGGCAGGAGCTGGGACAGAGCAACGGGAGCTCACTCCATTGCGGGGATTCGAACTGCCGACCTTCCGATCGGCAAGCCCAAGAGTCTCAGTGGTTTAGCCCCAGCGCTACCTGCGTCCCTTTGGCATTCCACAGACCCAGTACAATCCATGAAAAAGCCTGCCTCCATCTAACCACAAGCCAATAACAATTGCCCTTGCGAAAAGGTTAGTCAGGTTCTTGTTAACACCTGATGCCTGTTACAGAGGAATTGGGTAGTCGGCCTCAATGATCACACAACCAAGCCTATGCATGGACAATTTCCGTGCACATAGGTTTTTAATTTCACAAATGCTGTCAAATTTGTTTAGGCAATCACCAGGTCCTGCGCGATGTGTTGGTAGCTCCTGTATCCTCACTTTCCAAACCTCAAGGGAGTGAAGGAGCTCCCGGTGTAGAAGGAAGAAGGGAAATGGTGAGCGCCAGAGACGTCAACGCAGCGCAGCACTTTTGCGAGCCTCTATTCAGATTATTAAAAGACTGTGGCTGTATCTATGGAAACATAAAGAGGGAAGCTTTGGCTTTTCAAAAACGTTCAAGGATTTTAAAAAAATACATTTTGTGTCATATTCTTTTTAATTAACAATAATAAAAAACCAGCACTGATGTCATAGTAGGTGACCTTGTAGTATGAGCTGGAAGGAGAAGGGATGGCAGATGGAACCAGATCCATATAAAACGTGACTCTCATACCAGTTGAACATATTGCATAAGGCAGTTGGTGTGTCTGCCATATGACAGCCTCTAGTGGGAGTGGTATGTGCAGTGTAAGGCTGTCCCCGAAACCCAAAATTGTTCTAGACACCCGAGGACTTTAAATGTGGTGTGTCACTCTCTTCGTTGCTGCTGTCATCAACCGTTTTCTCTCCTGCCAGCTAACCCTTGATCCATTCCCGCTCACTCCCATCTGTCTTATGTGGCTTGGCGACCTGCTTCAGCTGCTCAGCCAGGCAGATTATTTCACAGCAATGACAGAGATCAAGTATGGAGGACATCAAAAGTTTCATTTATCAGCCAGGGATCAGAAGAACTCAGTCTAACTCTCTTTGTGCTCTTATCATTGCAGCCACAGTTTGGTGCCATGGGAGTTGCTCTGTTGGGTTCTGAAACTGCTGGGAGCTGTTATCGGCAGATTTGGGGAGAATTGTCACCGGGGTGCCAACTTGAATAAAATATTGTGGGGGTAAGCCCTGCCCCACATAATTGATCACAAGAAGCAATGCACACACACCAGTTGAATGGCAATGCCCATTAAAAAGATTTTTTTGGGGGGCTGGCCCCTTCAAATATTTTATTGGGGGGCTGAAGCAACCTTGGCCCCCAGGAGTTGACTCCTATGATTGTAACCAATATATATATAATTTTCTGTTTCACAATTTAAAGTACTCATTTTTACATCCTTAAACTATCAATGACTTCCCTTCTTCTCTTTCCATGGTTCATTTTACATATCATCAATCACTGCATATTTTACAGAAACCATACCATTCAGTATTCCATTATTGCATCCATCAAAACTTTCTTACACTGTTAAATTTATCTTAATGCTGCCAGCATTCTCAGCTGTATACAATTATTTCCCATATATTCAATAAACGTTTTCCAATCCTCTCTAAATGTATGTTCTTCTTGTTCTCTTATTCCATATGTTAGGTCTGCAAGTTGTGCATATTCTGTCAACTTAAGCTGCCATTCTTCTTTGGATGGGACCTCACTCGTTTTCCATTTTTGGGCTAACAAAACACGGGCCACAGTAGTAGCATACATACAGTGGTACCTCAGGTTACAGACACTTCAGGTTACAGACTCCTCTAACCCAGAAATAGTACGTCGGGTTAGGAACTTTGCTTCAGGATGAGAACAGAAATTGCATGGCGGCGCAGCAGCGGGAGGCCCTATTAGCTAAAGTACCTCAGGTTAAGAACAGTTTCAGGTTAAGAACGGACCCCCAGAACGAATTAAGTTCTTAACCCAAGCTACCACTGTAACCCTTTTTGACAACTGGGAATTTCAGTCTGAATTATCCCCAACAGAAAGGACTCTAGGTAGTTTTTTTTTGGGGGGGGTAGTACTTTTAAATGTTTTTTCAATTTATTATGGATCATTTCCCAATACTCTTTTACCCTTTTACAAGTCCACCACATATGAGAGCTTGAGCCTTCAGCCTGCCTGTCAAAGTTAACATATGGACTGAGCCGATCACTTGGTCACAGTCTTTCCTATTATGGAGAGAGATATTTCTCTTTAAATTACAGCAATTGCTTCCAGATACCTAGCTAGCTAGTGATCATCTAACTATCTCTTAGCTTGCTCTCATGCTCTTAAGAGCTGTTTATTGGCCCGAGATTTAGGAATTGATACACTGCACTATTATGTCTGCAATAGATATGGATATTTATCTTTGTTCAGTGTAACTTGGTTTTGGTTAAACATCATAAAAAGCAATCCCATGATACCTTTCAAAGCTCTATGTTTGCCGCTCTTCCATTTAATAGTTGACGAGCTCTCTTGCTAAACAGCTTGGAGAATATTTAGCTGTAAAGTGGGCAGTTAATCTGTCAACAATTCATCGGCCTGCTTTCCTCTACTGGGCGCTGGCACATTAGAAAACATGCATAGTGATTTAGCAAGGAATGTAAGTAAATGCCTAAGCCCTATTGATTTCCTGTTAATCCCACTGTACTAGCCTAAGTGGGAGATGTGCTTACATTTAAAAATAAAATAAAAACCACTCTGTTACAAACACTCCCCGCTTAATAATGGAGGTGTTTTAAAATGACGACTTATTAGAAATAGGAATAGCTGCACTTGTAGAACCTCCCGCTATACAGGGGATGCAATGCCCGGATGGGAGTGGTGCTAACATGCTCACCCACACATGATAATTTGACCAGATTTTGAATTTTTGATGAGAGCTTAAAGCATGTCAAAAGTAATGGGAAGCCAGTTTGCCCTGTTTAGCTGTTCCAAAGAGCTTCCTCAATAAATAAAGCCCTGCAACTCTGGACATTTACAAGGGGGTTATCCCTGCAGAATCAGGATATTAGTACAGTGGTACCTCGGGTTAAGTACTTAATTCGTTCCGGAGGTCCGTTCTTAACCTGAAACTGTTCTTAACCTGAGGTACCACTTTAGCTAATGGGGCCTCCTGCTGCCGCTGCGCTGCTGGAGCACGATTTCTGTTCTCATCCTGAAGCAAAGTTCTTAACCCGAGGTACTATTTCTGGGTTAGCAGAGTCTGTAACCTGAAGCGTATGTAAACTGAGGTACCACTGTATCTTAATGTAAAAACATCTGACATTATCATGTGAGTTAGGCAACAGTTTCTCCAGAATGGGAACTTTAACACAATGGGAACAATCTCTCTGTTCTGCAGGAGAGGGCATCCTGCAGATAACTATCTGGTCAGGAGATCAGTTCCACTTGATGTTACAATTGGATCTTTTGTAGCAAGGGTGTTTGTGGTAGGTGTGGTCCACCCCGGGTGTCCCCACTGAGGGGGGTGTTGACAAAATGGTGGGTGGCACTCACTGTGGGGCCTGCAGCACACCTGCGTCACGTGCCTCGGGCGCCTGTAGGCTCCACGCTGTCCGCCCGCTGCCTCCCTCCCAGCTGCAGGGAGGCTGAGGCCCCATGGCGCCCCCTGTCCCTATGTGTGCTGCGCCCCCGTCCCGTCCCTGTGGGCACTGTGCGCCAAGTCCCTATGAGTGGTTCGCCCCACCCCTGGGCAGGCCGCCCCAGGTGCCCGAGAGGTTTCCTCCGCCGCTGTTCGCTTGTTGGCACCTTCACTGGAACTCCCCCCTATAATATATCCAAGAGGGAACTATATTGTCTTTGGCACCAGTTAAAGATGCTCCTCTTTCAAGAAGATTTCCCAGTTGGAATCTGTACTGAACTTGGTTTATGTGTGTGCTTTGGATCCCTCCCCCCCTCTCTCTCCCTCCCTCCCTCCCTATCTATCCAATACTCTCCAACATTTCTCTGATGAAAATAGGGATGTCATATTCCATCATAATCATCATTTTATTATTTATACCCTGCCCATTTGACTGGATTGCCCCAGCCACTCTGGGTGTGTTCCAACATATATAAAAACATTATAAAATATTAAAATTTAAAACCCCCCTCCATATTCAGGGCTGCCTTCAAATGTCTTCTAAATGCTGCATAGTTACGGTACTTTTCTCTTTGGCTGGGGGGTGTGTGTCTCATGACTCCATACCCTCCAATGTTTCTCCAATTAAAATAGGGATGTCCTAAGGAAAAGCGGGACATTCCAGGATCAAATCAGAAACTAGGACGGCTTCTATAAATCTGGGACTGTCCCTGGAAAATAGGAACACTTGGAGGGTCTGCTGTCTTATCTAGAATTGCTTTGTTATTTGTTTTAACTGTTTCTGTAGACAATTCCATTTATGCAATAAGGAGTCCCTTCAGCCATTCCTTTTATTTGCACAGTGATGATGATTTGTGCTCTTAATGCTTTCAGGGTGGTCACATGCAGTCCCGGCTTCAATACGGCAAATGTTTAGCTTCCACTCAGTGCATATCCCATAGCTTCCAGCTGAAGCTCCACAACTTTTAATACTGCCAATGTCCTAGTTTGTTCTTGTCCTGCTTTTGTTGCGTTAGAACCCCTCTGGGCTGCGTTAATCTGGTAGCACTGGGAAAACATCGCAGAGCAAACTGAAGCAGAATCAATCTACCATTAGCACACTTATAATGTCACAGAATGCACCTACAATAAAACACCAGCCTGGAGAGCTCTATGTGAAATTGCATTTATAAATTGCTTTAACTGCTTTTATACATGTATGTAAATGTTTTATGTCTTTTTATCATATTTGGGATGCCTCACGGGACATGATTCATAGATTCAATAATAATAATATTTCAAGGGAAATACAAATAAGGCACTAGAAAGAAAACAAATGCATTTCTAAGCTCATTATCAGTGGCAGACATACGAGTTGGGTGTTCCTGGTTTGCTGCCATGGTAGTACTTTCCTTTTTTCCAAACATGATTTTAAATTGCTTCAGATCACGGCCCATTTCTGATCCCAGCAATCTCATGCGCAGTGAGGATGAATGACACATAATTGGGTCCCTTAATAATGCAAACGTGAAGACACCTAAGTACCATTACCTTTGGTTGTGAAATGCTACTTGGCAAACTGAGAAGACTGGCAACAGGAATCAGGCATGACGCAGGCCCAGTCCCAAGCATTTCCCCCATGGTATCAAAAGACTTAATTAAACCTTTAGTCATAGCCAATCCACAGCACTCATTTGAATTTCTCCATTCCACAGGGAATTGCAATTAATATACAAATATCTCAGGAAGAGGAAAGAGATCTGATTAGAACACTTAGTTCCTGTCTGCATGGTATAGGAACCCAGCTGGAGGAAACGTGGGGAAAACAACTTCATCAACGGGGAAAAGTTTGTTAACAGTGGCTAAGTGCTTTTAATTATTAAGCGGTTTCATGAGTGTTTTTGTAATATCTTGCTTTGACACAAGGTTTTAACTAAGGTGAAGTTTTAAGGTAAGTAATACAGTTGTACCTTGGATCCCGAATGCCTTGCAACTTGACGTTTTGGCTCCCGAACAGAAGTGAGTGTTCCGGTTTGCGAATGTTCTTTGTAACGTTCTTTGGAAGCCGAACATCTGACACGGCTTCCGCAGTTTCCAACTGAGTGCAGGAAGCTCCTGCAGCCAATTGGAAGCCGCGCCTTGGTTGTCGAATGTTTTTGGAAGTCAAACAGACTTCTGGAACAGATTCTGTTCAACAACCAAGGTACGTCTGTTTGTGATAATACTAGTGGAATTTGTAATATATATTATGCATATGATGATTACGTCAAAGTTGGTCAGAAATGATATGAAAACTTCTTTTTGCATGACAGACTTTCACAAGATACTGAGAAGCGTTAAAAGCTAGAGAAATGCTGTCACTGATTGGCACGGAGTTTAGATGAGATGCTCTGCAGGGCTGGCCCTACTATTTGGCAGAGTGAATAAATCGCCTCAGGTGGCAAATGCTGGAGGGAAGGGATATTCGTTCTGCTGGAAGGCAGAGCCAGGTGAGCTATGTAGTCAGTCTTGCACCCCCCTACCTATCTTGCTGCCCTCAGATGCAATGGAAGACCCTATTTGGTGGCCGCCACCACTGCCATTTGACAACCAATCTAATCAGCTTCTTTATGTGAAAAGGGGAGAACACCACTTCGTCCTTCGCCTCAGGCAGCAAAATGGCTTGGGCTGGCCCTTAACAATACCTTTCCCATATAATTTTATTTTTAAAAAACGAGTCAGGCTGAAATTCTGTACCCACACATATTGCCATTATCATTTTGTCATACTGTGCTCTTGTGCACTGCTAGCTGCAGCACAGTGAAGTTATGTGAAACAGTTATGGCAGAGGGTCCTGTTCTGGGAACAATTTCTCCTAGATGGTATCCAGTGGTGCCCATTGGGACTGAAGAAGCATAAAGCACGAGGCCAGCAGTAGATGGACCCAGAGCAAAAGGCACACACAACCACAGCCAATGCCAGGCAGAGCCAATTAATTCTAGGTTTGTCCCCATTCTTCTCCCTGCGGAGTTCTACAAGGACAATGCTGAGAGTAACCAGGAGGGAGGTGACAGCCAGTGCCCCCACCCCAGACAAACTGGGGTTGGTGGAACAGTGTCCCATTTGCCTTAATGGACTAGCATCCACTGAGGGTATCCTGTTTTGACTGGGCTAGCTCTCCTGGCACAAGACCTCCCATCGTAAACAACTTTGTTGAATCCACGAGACTGCTGTTTCCAACAGGATGTGAATCGCACCCACAATAACACTGGCAATAATTTTGATAATGGGGAACTGCAAATGACAGGAGGCATGGCAGATGGACTTGACAACTATAGAATGCTGCTTTTGCTAAGCTCGCATGAGCAAGTCAGCCGCAGCTATGCCTGTGTATAGAATTGGGGTGTTAAAGAGGTACAGATTGCGAGCAAGAGATACGGGCGTGCAGATCGAAAAGCTCCGTGAGCTATTCTAAGTTCTGTCTTTGGCTTTGTTTGTGGATATTTTTAATGACTTTTCTGGCAACAGAAATTCACACAGGAGTCAAATAAACACAGGACTTTTTTCTACCTTGAAGGGCTATCTTTTTTTTGTTTTTTTTAGTGCTCTCTCTCTCTCTCTTTCGTTAAGACATGGATGATCAAAATTCTAACACTTCATCTTTATAAACAGGCTGGCAGAAATTGTGGAGCTGATAAGAGTTATAGCTTGCTTCCATTTTCAGCAGGATAGAATATATGAGGCACAAGTCTCACTATATATTTTACATGTTTTTTCAGTAACTCCAGTTGAGAGTGGTAAATGGTGCTACTGGACAATTTTTTAATTTATTTTGACTGCATCAGACCAACACGGCTACCTACCTGAATCTAAAATCATGGAAGGCACCACACTGAGCTACATGAAATGGAAGTCCATCAACCTCACAAAAAAACTTGCACAGGTACAGACTGATATCTCCTTTCTGACTTAATGCAAGAACCTGGACATTATACCTAAGGGTCTTAGAATTAAGAACCCTCTACAGTCCACCTATCCTACTGAATATGCAAAGAAACTATGCCATACTTTCTCCAAGAAGCTGCTCAAACATCTGATCAGCGTTTTGTACTCTAAACAGAAGCAAATAAAGGAGGAACTCTCTGTACTGGACAACACTACAAGGAATCACCCAGCTTGGCAAGAGTTCCACAAGGAAAGACAAATCATTTATATATTTTACATGTATGTAATATGCTGAAAAAATGGCAGGGCAGTGGGATTGTGTCTTTCTGCCACATCCTGGAGCGCTTTTTATGCATAGATACTGCATCAATGCAAAGCATGCACATTTCTTCCAGTGTGCACTTGTCATAAAGGCAAATCCATTTTCCTAACCAAGTACTGATGGGCGAATGTTCGCCGAAATGCCATGTAATGAAATATTTACATGGCACATTAGCAACATTACAGACGTACCTTGGATCCCAAACATCCTGGAACTCGGACGTTTTGGCTCCCAAATGCCGCAGACCAAGAAGTGACTGTTCTGGTTTGCAAACACTCATTTGGAACCTGTATGTCCGACAGGGCTTCTGTGGCTTCTGCTTCCTGCAGCCAATCAGAAGCAGCGATTTGGTTTCCGAACGTTTTGGAAGTTGAACGGACTTCTGGAACGGATTCCGTTTGACTTCCAAGGTACAACTGTATATGGGATCACTTATATGTGAAGGCAAGTCATTCCAGAGGTGGGGTTCAGGAAGGGTCATGTTTCTGCTGTCCCATCTTGTATCCAGTAAATAGAGATATTTTGCATGTACCTGTATGTGTGAATAGCCATTCTTGGTATTCTAAGATGTAAGTCTCCCTTTTCCATCAAGCATTATTCAAAACCTTTAAAAAGGAAGAATGTTAGTGAGTCTAGCAAAAAATTCTCTTTTCTGTACATTTCTTTTCTGCCTGGGACACACATTAAAGCAGGTTTAGTCAAGCTGTGTTTGGTCATCACCTGACTTCCTGAAGTCCAGAACTGGTATAGAAAAATTCTAAGCAGTGAGGAAAACCAGTAAGATCTGGGGAAAAGATACTCTACCAAATTTTGCCTGGAGTAAAATTTTGAGTCAAATTTAGCGGTTCCTTCTTTGGAGAAACATTTGAGGGTTTGTTTGTTTTTAGGAAAGAACACATAGATTTGATTAAGACTAGTAAAATTTCTCTGGGAGAGCCCTCACATCTTTTATACTTGCCTGAATGCTACCCTGCATCAGAGGAACCCAATGCGATGTCATATTGAATACCAGTTCCCCCATCATCACCAGCTAGCATGGCAAATGGACGGGAATGATGGGAGTTGTAGTTCAGCAATATCGGGAGGGCTCAGCATTGGCTTCTCTTCTATGTGCCCAAATGAGGGACGCGGGTGGCGCTGTGGTCTAAAGCACTGAGCCTCTTGGGCTTGCCGATCAGAATGTCAGCGGTTCGAATCCGCACAACAGGGTGAGCTCCCATTGCTCTGTCCCAGCTCCTGCCAACTTAGCAGTTCAAAAGCACGCCAGTGCAAGTAGATAAATAGGTACCACTGCAATGGGAAGATAAATGGCATTTCTGTATGCTCTGGTTTCCATCACGGAGTCCCTTTGCTCCACATGACCTAGAAAGCTATCTAACCTCGGCCTGAAAAGTGAGATGAGCGCCGCACCCCATGGTTGCTTTTGACTGGACCTAACCATCCAGGGGTCCTTTACCTTTACCTTTTTCGTACCCAAATACTGCATACCATTGGGGAGAGGGGTGGTAACCAGCATTGAGTGTCCAGGGCTGTATGTAAGTCTGCTGAAATAACCAGTGGTCTCAGAACATGTGCCTGGCAGGTGGTGGCTCAGGCTTCCTTCCAAATAGCAGTATGACGTCAACGTGTGGATATTTTTAGCTGAGGAATCTAGATGCCCTGGTTACACGGTCCCTTACCTATTAATCACACTCACGCATCTCTTCCAACAGGATTAATCAGAAGCATTGCAAATGGTGCTGCGTTCCCCAAACCCTCAATTTAGACATGGCTCACAAAATGTAACATCTCTTTCGAGTTCCTGTACAGTCACCCGTTTTGATCTTTGAAACTTTGTTCTTGTTTTTCGGATGCCTCTCGTTGCAGCCGTGTCTTCGGAACTCTTTCTTCAACCATGAATTTAATTAATGAATGGGGGACGGATCTGTGAATTAGCCTCGTTGCCAATATGATTCTATACTGCTAATATTTAAGGGCAACTTCATAGGGTGCAGTTGCACTTACTCTGATATGGAAGGAATCCATTTTGCAGCTCCTCTCCAGGCCAGTTACCCCTTAGTTTCAGAAAGGGATCACGCTGGCATCACATGAAACTATGGTCTGTGGCCTAGTCATGTGCACCAGGGTTTCTAATGTAGCCACCGTGTGTTGTGGAGGAGCTGTGCTGCAGAGACTGCCAAAAGGCAGTGGTGGCTAGTGGCCATTAGGATGGTGGGAGAGAGGGCAGAAAGCAGGGAGGTCAACATTAGGTGGCGCCAGAGGCAATGATAGTAAGAGCCAACTAAGTTGAGCTTGGTCCCCACCCTCTTTCCTGCTGGGTTCTACAGGCTGGCCACAGCCTGGACTGGATGTGAGTAAGAAGGCGAACGGGCTTATAGGAATGAAGACTGAGGTTGGTGGGGCCCCACTGTGGAAGGACGTGTGGATCCAGAACCTCCACAGTCACTTACAGACTCATTGTTAAGATCTTGGTCATGGAAGACAATCTTACTCGGCTACGAGTGATCGCCAAAGAAGCAGAAGCAGCAACAGCCCCATTTGCCCTGACGGATCAGCCTCTACTGATGAAAAGGATGCTGTAGAATGTGATGTAAAATATGGAATCTGCTTTAAGGTAAAGGTCAAGGACACCTGGATGATTAAGTCTAGTCAAATTCAACTACGGGGTGCGGCACTCATCTCCGCTTTCAGGCCGAGAGAGCCAGCGTTTGTCCACAGACAGCTTTTCCGAGTCATGTGGTCAGCATAACTAAACTGCTTCTGGTTTAAACAGAATGAGGTGACAATCCCAGGTGGTGGAAATCTGGGCTGCACCATTTCAGATTGCCATTGGGAAGTTTTCATAATTTTGAGTGGAGGGGGGATGCCATGCATATCAGGAAGTGAGGTTTACTGTGATGCTTCTCTCTGACATGCTAATCTACTGAAAGCATAGGAACGCACGCACACACCTTTCTCTCACTTATTAACATTTTCACCTCCATTCTTATTACTCCAAACTCTTGGGCGGTGTTGGATAGCTCTATTTATGCCGCTATGAAGTAATTCTTTTGCAGTCTGAACCACTTGGAGTGACCTAGGAGAAGGCTCTTTTGAGCACTGGATGAAGATGTCAAAACAAGTTTACTGGACTCTTCTTATGACTCATGTGAACATGGGATCGCAGCAGAACTAGTCATATACACCCTCCTCTTCACACCCAACAAGTGATCTGAGGCGTGATGCTGCTGCCGTTCACCTCTGTGATTCCTTAGCTTTTAAATCTTATGCCTGCTTTAAAAATTGCCTTTCTGTTCACCCTCATCAGTTCTCCAGTTTCTATCTCCACCAATTATTTTTGCATCTCCTAACATTCTGTGCACAGATCAGTTGACCCTGGTGTGTGTGTGTGTGTGTGTTTGTTTGTTTAATAGAACTCTTATTAAAGACTCTATAGTATTGGGTTTCCCAACAAGGTATACATGGGCCTCAAACTCTCCACTGGCACATGCCAAGGCTCTCTGCCATTCCCAATTTTGGGCAGTAGGGTTGGTTGGGTAGGGAATGCCTGTTTCTTTGTTGGTGTTGCCTACTTTATTTGTCTGTGCTTTATTTGCTTTTGTAGTGTAGATGTTTTGCCTCTCTTTTTTTGGAGGGTGTGCAGGATCGGAGCATTGCTTATTTATCTTCTGTGAGATGGGTGTTTTGTGGTGCCCACACCTGATTTCCAAACATTTCCCTGGGCCCCCAAAGCCCTGCTACAGGGCATGGTCAAAGAAGGAACACAATGCAGCAGTGTTCACATGAAGCTAAGCAACCCTGGGTCAGATTATTGTCAAGATGGAGCACTGGAACTCTTGTCTAAGCCCCACTGTGCTGCATGATGGACAAAGGATGAAATATAAATGTTATGGAATGAAGGAAGAATGAATGAATGAGCAGTTGAACACTTTTGTGTGCCAGTGTGCCATTGTTAGTAAGAGATAGTGATGGAAAGTCATGCTATGAATGGGAATTATGTAATACACTTCCCTAACTTGCTGCTCTGATGGTGGCCTAACATGCACATATGATTTTGGATTAATGGAAGGAACACCTCTGTTGCTAGACTTGCCCATATATGGCTTGCTATTCTATCCCTTTGGCTCGGCCCCAAGATTTCCTTATTTGTTATGAAAATGTAGTAAAACTCTTATTTGTAGGCTGGGGGAGAGTAAAGTCTGGCAGACGTTTTAAAGGGGATATGAGAATCTTAAAAATCGATGGATAAACACTGCTAGAGCCCCTCTCACTTGATGTTGAACGTGGCATGTTAGGTATAAAAAGGGATTAGAGGGAATCTTTGTCTTTCATCCATGAATTCAATTAAAAATAACAAACAGGAAGATCAGGTTTCTATCAGAGGTTGAGTCCAAGATTAACACCAGTATCTTCCCATTTAAAAAGCCTTTCTTTTTAAATGGGAAACATAATAAAATACATATTTTAATAGAGCAGCTCATTAGTGCTTCTGGCTAAAGTCATGAAAAAAGATATTTTCTCTTTGGTGTGCGATGCCAAAGTCAAGGGAGCTGTGAAGAAATACAATATAAAACAAGTATTTGAACAGAGATGGGAAGCAGAGAAACAAGCCTTTTGTATGAATGGTGCTTTAATCTTTCCAACAAGCTCTTATAAGCTTCAGGGGGGAAAAACACCCTACTCAGATATGCATTTTGGAAAAGCAAATGGAAAAGCATTCAGATAAAGATCAAACGATTGTGTCGCATTAAAAAAATCTGCTCTTTCCTGAAAATGTGCTGAATGCGGCCAAAAGCTACAACTTTCTGCCCTGGTCTTTAAAGTGCACAGAGTGGGCTATGGCCTAAGGTTACTAGATTTTTTTCAATGAATCTGGGGACACTTTTCAACATCAATGGATTTTGTCAGGGGACTGATTTGTAAATCCAGGGACTATCCCCGCGAAGCGGGGACATCTGGTAACCTTAGGATATGCCAAAAGAAGGAAAAGTCAAATAGGATATCAGCAAAAATAAAAGGGTTGCGGCAACTCCCTAGCCCTGAAAAAAAAAGTGGGAGGAGGGTTGTGGGAGGCCATGTGGTCTGGCCACACCCTCCCTCCACTCTCATCTTTGGAGCTGAAATATACTCGGAGTCGAGAATGGATTTCATGCTCTTTATTCAGCTCATAGTGGTGAGGAGGAATAGGAGTTCCCCCAGAATGTCTGCTTTATATACATTATTTACACAATGGGCCCCATGTGATTGGCTAATTCCGGGATTCACCTGTAGGCCAATCAGGTTGCGGATTCACTTCCACCTGGAGCTGGATTGGGTGGCTCCTGTGGACCAATCAGACTGCTGCATTCTGGATCCTATTGTTCTAGGACCAATCAGACTGCTGCATTCTGAATCCTATTGTTCTAGGGCCAATCAGACTGCTGCATTCGCATTCTGGATCCTATTGTTCTAGGACCAATCAGACTGCTGCATTCTGAATCCTATTGTTCTAGGGCCAATCAGACTGCTGCATTCTGAATCCTACTGAACTCAGTACATAACAGGAGCTCACAGCAGGGGTTGTACACGTGTACCAACGTATGCATATACAGAACCTCCACACAAGGGGAATGCAGGCCCAAGCAGGATTCCTTATGGAGGGGCTCTACATGGATACATTGGTATGTGCAGAGGGGTCCTGAGTGCGAGACAGAGACTATCTGAGTGACAGCTGCAGTGGTTCTCCTGTAAGGACAGACCTTGCTATTTTGGAGTGGGTACAAGATGATTCACTGGGGGAGTGGAGATGTCAGGGAAGAAGCATGGAACCCCAAGAAAGACTAGCCTGAGGCAATTATCCCAAGGATAACCCCAGGATAAATGATGGGGTTCAGCTTCTTCCCTGCCCAAGGATTTCTGGAGATATAGCTTCGTCTCTCTGGGAGAGAGTGATCTCTCTCTCCATTGACTTGTACAGTGGTACCTCGGGTTACAGACGCTTCAGGTTACAGACACTTCAGGTTACAGACTCCACTAAGCCAGAAATAGTACCTCGGGTTAAGAACTTTTCTTCAGGATGAGAACAGAAATCGCGTGGTGGCGGCAGGGGTAGGCCCCATTAGCTAAAGTGGTGCCTCAGGTTAAGAACAGTTTCAGGTTAAGAACGGACCTCCAGAACGAATTACGTTCGTAACCCGAGGTACCACTGTATAGGAGAAGGGCAGGTAGGAAAATGGCATTATATATATCTTTGAAGCCACCCAGAGTGGCTGGGGCAGCCCAGTCATATGGGTGGGGTATAAATAACAAATTTGTTGTTGTTATTAATTAAAGAGGACATCCCTATTTTCGTTGAAGAAATGTTAGAGGGTCTGCTCCATTGAACCTCCTAAAGTATAATGAACCTGCATACCTACAACCCCATCCCCCATGTAAGCCAGAAGCGGTTTAGTCATGCTGGCTACATGACCTGGAAAGCTGTCTGTGGACAAATGCCGGCTCCCTCAGCCTGAAAGCGAGAAGAGCGCCGCAACCCCATAGTCGCCTTTGACTGGACTTAACCGTCCGGGGTCCTTTATTTTTACTTTTACTATATAGGAACAAATGAAGAAGAAGGAAGGTGAAGCATTTTTTATTTTAAAAATGTACTCGAATAGCTCTTGTTTTGTTAGTCACCGTAGTTATATGTAACTTCTACAAATCTCTACAATATTCCCTTGAGCACACTGATACCTTCTTGTTTTTTAATAGCCCCATTTTGGCTCCATTTCTGTTGACGTTGCCTGAATTTCCTATAAGAGGGAGCAGTGGGGTGTGTGAGAGAAATCAAGAGTTTGTGTGTGTGACTGACCTGTGTGCCCACCCCCCATTAGAATCCAGGAGAGGTCTGAGATGGTCTTTTCTGTTTGAATATTGTCAAATGTTTTGGAATATAATGCTAGGCCAGATCTATTCATGATGAAGAATCACCTTAGCTTATAACCTACCACCTGGGATAGCTTTTTAATGCTGTACAGTGGTACCTCAGGTTACATACGCTTCAGGTTACATACGCTTCAGCTTATAGACTCCACTAACCCAGAAATATTACCTCGAGTTAAGAACTTTGCTTCAGGATGAGAACAGAAATCGTGCAGCGGCGGCGCAGCGGCAGCAGGAGGCCCCATTAGCTAAAGTGGTGCTTCAGGTTCAGAACAGTTTCAAGTTAAGAACAGACCTCCAGAACGAATTACATTCTTAACCTGAGGTACCACTTTATCAGCAAATAGAGTCAGGGGGTAAAAAATGAAAAACACTCCCCCGTACTTTTCTAGGCCTCAACATTCATTTGTTGGTTAAAAAATAGCAGGAGAATAAAGAATTGGAATCCTTAAAAATTATATTAGTAATAATAATAATAATAATAATAATAATAATAATAATAACAATTATTTATTTGTACCCCACCCATCTGACTGGGTTGCACTCTACTCTAGAGCAGTCATAGGCAAACTCCAGTCCTCCAGATGTTTGGGACTACAATTCCCATCATCCCTAGTTAACAGGACCAGTGGTCAGGGATGATGGGAATTGTAGTCCAAAACATCTGGAGGGCTGGAGTTTGCCTGTGCCTACTCTAGAGAGAGAATCTAGCCCTGGTATGAGGAAGTGGTGCAAAACCCCAGCTTGCGGTTCCACTCCTTCCTCTTGCCACTCCTTCCCTGACTACAGCTGCTCTTCTCGGCCACTGGCACCATCTTGCTTGCACTGCTGGCTGCCATGGACCTCTTTTGTTTTGAACTCGTGATACACATAAGGTCTAAGCTGTGCCATGAAGCGAAACACAAAATATCACCAATGGTGACAGAGGAAGGAAGGAATGAAGGGGTGAAGCAAAGAGTCAGGAAAGCCCCAACGAGATCTGCCATCTACCTCCACTGCTACCATTGTATGCTGGTTTTGTTGATGCTATTTGTTTGCTAATTGGTTCTGCGTCTCTTCCCTCTATGTAGATGTGTCCTTTGTGCAACAGACCCAGCCTCGTGGGGCTCCCATTATCTGCTCTCCCTCTCTCTCCCTCTCTCCCTCTTTTGCTTCAGTCCATATGAAGTGGTAGACTTTTGAGTTTTCCTGAAGACACAGGAAACATTTCTCGCCGTCACCAGTCTTTTGTCTGAAGTGACTCACGTAGACTGTTTTTTGTTCTCTACCCATTAAATTTAGAAATAATGTCATGGTGCTAATTTGAAGGCAGGTATAATTTGTATCATATTTCCACCTGTTTTTTAGTAAAAGTTCAAAGTTCCTATGTAATATTTCCTTGGCTTTGGGAGTACCACTTTCAGGCGGATTTAGGGGAGCATGACTGGTTTGTGCCATATTTCAAAAAGTGAAAATCCAGACCCAAAAGCGTGCAGATTTTCTTCTTCAGTTTTTCACAGAAAAATTGAAATTACGGTATATGGAACACTGAAGTTAAAAAAACCCTCCTTATATATCCATATATATATCTATGGAATGCAGCCGAGTCTGATACATGTGTACTATTAAGCAATTTCTACTGAATTCACTTGAACTAACATGCATTAGATCAATGCATATTACAGCATATTCCTGTGTATAGGTATTTGTAAATAAGCCTCATTGTGTTCAGTTAGGCTTATTTCTCCAGTGTTTAAATGTTCATTTTAGGGGGGGCCACTAGGTGGCGCATCGGAAGATGGCTGACAATAGCATCTCTCCGACCCACACGAGGTAATTTGGAGGCTATGATGGAGGTAATTAGCCTCCTTAACCCCCCCAGAATTGTGTGGGGGGGGGACGGCCCTTGCCTGCTGTGCCCTATACCACCCCCGAATTTGTGGGGGTGGGGGCACTAGGCACAAAGCCCTCCTGTGGGATTCCGGCACTCCTGGACGCCGTCCCTGATTCGCGCCGCTAGTTGCAAGCATCTTCAAAAGAAACAATTTGGACGAGATAAATTGCACATGCTTCAAGGAAAAAGGGGAGTAAAGACTGCTGACAGAAGAGATCTCTGATACCAAGACAAGAATAAAATATGAGAAGATACGTCAAGATACGGTATGACTGAGGGGGGAGGGGGGGAAAAACCTGCCTTCCTTTTTTTTATGTGATTTAACAAGAATCCCCTCCCCTAATGAGTCAGAAACTAAGGACTTAAGCTGTGGATTTAAGGCTGTGTGGAGATAAACTTTTGAACCAAAGCAATGTTTCAAGATGAAGCTGGAAAGCTAAGAGTTTTGGAATGACGCAGTTAAAAATGCCGTCGCCATTTTGGGAGGCATTGTTGGAGCTCTTGGGTCTGGGAGGAGAAAGAGAGAAATAGAGTTGTTTACATATCGTGGATCAACTTCTCGGTGGGACTTAAGAGTGACAAATGCCAAATTTATGATGGAAAGAGTGATGCTATCTACGAAGGAGATATATGGAAACCATCTGGACTTAGTGGAGGAACGGGAAATCCACACAGGATTATTATTTTGCTTATCGGCTTAAGGAGACTAACAGAAGAGATCGTAAAAGAAAAATAGAAATTATATGAACAAGATATGATGTGGAAACACCAAGATAAGACTGGATAGAATTATGAATTTTGTTTGGACTGATTGGGACTGATTTGGACATTAACGCAGTAATAAGAAGATGATCTGAATCCCCCTTTGGATCTTGAAGTATGGGTTCCCCCAACAAAATTTAAAAATTTGGCTTTGTAATTTGGAATTTATGTGATGCGATTTAATTTGATGTGATTGGCCAGTTAATAAAAATTATTTTTTAAAAAAATAAATAAATGTTCATTTTAGTTTCTGCTGGAAGTTCTCTAGAACATTAGAAGGGATGAGAAGAGTTAATTTCCACAACCCCTTTGAGTTTAAAAATCAGTGATGTCTCGGCTGACAGCATATTGGTAGCACTACTGGCAGGTAAATCATGAATGAAGACTAGTTTCCATTGGTAGCTCCATATTTCAATACGTTTGGCAACCGTAGCATTGGCTTATAATAATATAACAGTGCCTGAGAGTACAGTTTAATAGAACATAGACTTAATGAAGTGGAAAATCTATAAAATGGACAGGAGAGAGTTTGAGGGGATTTAAAATAAATAATGAAACAAAACACAATTTATAGATTTTCTTTGGCCGCATGAGGTTAAAGACTGTTCTTCAGTGCAACCACTCTTAAACGCAAGTGGAGTGTGACTCAGCTCAAGTTTTTATACCATAAAGTTAACCTGTATTCTATGAGCATAGCCTCTTGGCCAGTTTAAGAGTATATTTATTCAGTGAAAAAGAATAAAGTCTTGAGCATGTCTATTGGAACATACATTAAAAGCTGATCTGGTTGGAATATGGCTTCCCCAGTGTCACATTCCCTCTGGGCTTCTTTCCATAACACTGTAGTAAATATTCTGCCAGTATTTTCAACAGTTCCCCGAAGAACAACTCACACAGTGCTCTGCTGTGCTGAGGAAGCTGCCTCCTACTTGACAAAGAGGAGGAGAAAAAAACAACAACCACCCTGACATTGAGGGTGATTTGGTGGGTGGAACAGAAACCCAACGTACATAGAACAAAGAAAGCATCTCAGCATCGGAAATGCATAAACATATGAAAAGAACATTCCAAACCCCATCCTTGGGCTGTGTTGGCAGAAAATAATATAAAAAGGAGAAGGATCCCTGGATACCAAGATCCAAGTTTGGGGCAAGTACTCTTTGGTGAGAGAACCCCAGCAGAGATTTAAGAATCCCTGCAATGGGGTGAGCTCCCATTGCTCGGTCCCAGCTCCTGCCAACCTAGCAGTTCGAAAGCACACCAGTGCAAGTAGATAAATAGGTACCGCTACGGCGGGAAGGTAAACGACATTTCCGTGAGCTGCTCTGGTTTCATCAGAAAGCGGCTTAGTCATGCTGGCCACATGACCCGGAAAAACTGTCTGCGGACAAACGCCGGCTCCCTCGGCCAGTAAAGTGAGATGAGCGCCGCAACCCCAGAGTCGTTCGCGACTGGACTTAACTGCCAGGGGTCCTTTACCTTTACCTTTTTAATATGCAGCAAAATAATGTACGGAAATATAGGTTGTAAAACCTTTAACATGTCTCTCTGAGTGAGTTCTAAAATGTCTTCCCCCAGCATAGGAAAACACCATGTGTTTGGTAACTTTAAAAATTGGTTTATTTACAAGCTCTTCAAAGGTTTGGTTCATGTGATTTCCCATACATCAGTCAGAATAGTTGCACAGGCAGGAAAACCTAGCTTAGTTGCAAAGTGGTAAAAGTTCCTAGATTATTGGTATAGGAACTCAAGAGAGGCTTGTAAGAGCCGTTGGTCTCAGCTGGAGCAACCAGCTCAAACCTCTTTACATGCTGATGTTCACATGTAGACTGGGGAAAACCAAAGGCTTGATTCCTAATTCCTCCGAAGGTGAGGGGAAGTGGACATAGCTAAGCCTGGCAGGACAGCTTACTCTATGGTATTAACCCCTTCATGTGTTCATTAGACTTAAACATGTTGGTTATATGTAGTTATCTCAAAAGTTGGTGGAGGGGTTGAGATGGCTTAGGTGGAGGTGTCCCTCCATTCAGCACTCTCAGTTAAGCCAGCCTCCTATCAGAAAGTGGCATGCATCTCCACTTTCCACCCACCCAATGGGTGGGCTGGAGTATCATTGGTGGGCTGCCCACCAGGGATAGCCAGTGTCTCCTCAAAAACTTCTCTGGTGGGTTGGAGGGAGAATTCACAACAATGTGGGATAGGGGATGGGGAAGGGGATGCTGGAAGGAGAGGCACAGCACCCCAAATTAGGTAGTAGGAACTTCTGGTCATGGATCTTAGAAACCATTTCCAGCAATTCCACCTTTATTCATCAGCTTCCCCTTCCCATATTGTTGGGAAGTCCTGACCTTCCTTCCAGGAAGTTTTCAGAGTCAATCCCAGTGCTTCTGATTAAATATGTTGATGATTGCTGATGGGGTTCCTTCTCTGTACATTGATAAGAGGTCGTGGTTGGCTTAAAAACCAATAACAAACAAAACTATTAGTTAATGTCCCCATGTCTCTTTTATTCCATAGTTGCTCTCCAGGCTGATGAGTGCTTAACTATGTTCCTAATGACACTCGGAATTGAGGACTGTTCCTGCCTCTTGCACAAAGAACATAAAGAGTGCCAGGGGCCCACTGAGTCCAGCACCCTGTCCTCACATTGGCCAAAATCTGTTTACATGCAGAAGTCAAATTCAGTTCCTGGCATCTCCAGGTTGGGCTGGGAAAATACCTCTGTCTGAAACCCTGGAAAGCCACTGCCAGCCAGTGCAGAAAAATACTGAGCTAGATAAGCCAAAGGCCTGACTCTGCATGAGGTGGTGTCGCGTGTTCCTCTTTTGCTAACTGCCAAGCAACGGATTACATCCCTTTGCTCCTGCTGAGAACTGCAACCGGAGACCAGAATGAAGTTGGAGAAACTCTCTGCAGTTCCTTTCAGCTTGCCAAGGAGGCAGTTTCGAGTGGAAGAAGAAGAGGAAGAGGAAGAGGAAGAGGAAGAGGAAGAAAGCTTGACCCTCTCTTAATTCCAACCTTTCATGGATGCTTTTCATTTACAATATGCCTTGGAAAGATAAATTGCAGATAAATCCATGTAATTTGGCCCTCGCAGCCACCATTTCACACATATGAAAGCAACAATGTGGGTTTGCCGCTCTGATGAGTGTGCCTGTATGATTCATGTTTCTTTCGCCCTCGAGTAGCTGAATGCATTTCATAATTTTAAAAGTAGACTAACCAATTCAACTGTACACACCTGTGTGTATATGTAAAAAGAAGCTCTAACTGCTCCTTCGGCATATTTTCTCTATAGCATGGTGCTGCTATGGTAACATCCTTACCTTTCCTTGTGCTGGCTTGCAGAGATTTGGCTACATCATACAATCAGGGGTATGCAGGTAGGAGCAAAAAAACAGAGATGTGGAAAGCAGCAGCAGCAGCTTGCATGCTGAGGTAAAGAGGCTCCCAGGCCTGAACACTGCTAAGGGTGGAAAAGTGTGGTACCTTGATGAGCTTGTGTGGAAAAGTTCATATTTGCTGAAGTGACCTCAGTATGGAGTTGAGAGACACTGAAAAGGAGAATGGGACAATGAGAGGAGAGGGGTTAACCATTATGTGACCTTTAATTAACCCCTGAACCCCAAGACCCCAGGTCCCCAATTCTGGAACCTGGCTGCAGAAACACAATTTTGAATTGGCCATAAGGTGCATTTGTAAAGTTGGGTTGCGCTCCCTATTGCTCTCTGCTTCTCCCCCTCCGCAAATGCCCTCTATCCCCTATCTATCCTGTGAGACATGTAACCCAAAGAATGTCCTCTGGCCTGCCTTCAACATTATTCAGTCCCTTTTATTATTTATTATTATTTCATCATGCCCTGATATAATATGTGCAGTTAAGACAAGCAGCACCTTTAAAGAAACCCCCAGTTTGTGGCAACCACGAACCAGATATCCAAACAAACCAACATAATAAAAAATATGTGGTGCCTATGAGAATCCCCATAGTGCAAATTTTAAAACAACGTAAGAGTTGTGTAGTGCAGTGCAATACATTTACTCCAAAATAAATCCCCTAGTGCTCAGTGGGGCTTACTCCCAGGAAAGTGTGTACAACACTGGTAAGGATCTGCGCTTGGGTACCTGTCGGTCACTGAGTCTAATTCAATCTGGTTTTGACATACAAAGCCTTGAAAGGCTTGGGCCCAGGCTATCTGGAGGAGCGCTGTCCGTATGCTCCTTCAAGAGGCCCATCACTGAGTGAAGTGTGAGGTACTGGGACTCACAAGAGAGCCTTCTTTGCACTGGCACCCCAAAACACTCTCTCCCTTGAGGCGTGTCCAGTGCCAGCATTGTCCATCTTTCAGCACCAGTTCAAAACCTTCCTCTTCTTCCAGGCAATGAGAGCATCAGAGTGTAGCAGCTAAAAAGGCAAAGGACCCCTGGACGCTAAAGTCCAGTCAAAGGCGACTATGGGGTGCAGCACTCATCTCGCTTTTCAGGCTGAGAGAGTCAGTGTTTGCTCGCAGACAGCTTACCGGGTCATGACTAAACCACTTCTGGCACACGGAGGACCATGAAGAGGGCCAGAGTGCATGGAAACGCCATTTACCTTGTTGCTGCAGCAGTACCTTTTTATCTACTTGTACTGGTATGGTTTCAAACTGCTAGGTTGGCAGAAGCTGGGACAGAGCAACGGGAGCTCAGCCCATCATGTGGATTCGAACCGCCGACCTTCTGATCAACAAGCCCAAGAGGCTCAGTGGTTTAGACCACAGCGCCACCCGTGACCCCCATCAGTCCTGCATAGTCCTACCGTGACAGATGGACCGAGCGGCAGTTTTGGTGGGAGAGAATGGTCAGCTCTGCTTTATGCTCTTATAGGTTTGTTATGAAGTTATTTTTTGGTCTGTAGCTCAAAAAAATATTGCGACCCACCTTGTGTCCATTTCATGCTGAAGGGCAGGACATAAACTCTACCAAAGAAATAAAGAAAAGAAAGAAATTACAGAAAGATTGTAGCCCAAACGTGTGTTCCAGGAGTGGAACTTTTGGATCTCTCCGTGGATCAGCCTGAGAGCAGAACGCTTCCCTGCAGTCTTGAAGGTGATTGCAGAGATGATGTAATCTATATTTCTCCGTCAAAAGGCTGTATAGAATTTTTCTTTCTTTCTTTCTTTTTGTGGCATCTGTTGTGTTTGTGGCTTATATATATATATAAATACCAGGCAGCTTTTTCTTGTTGCTATGGTCCTTGTGGAAATGTAATAAGCTAGAGGGAACATTTTCTTGTTTCCTTTGTTGAGCAGTGCAAAGGGAGTATTTGAAATGACTACGTTATAAACTGCTAGCTAAGAGAGGGAGGGAGAGAAAGCTTCTGTATACAAGGCCTCTGTGTTTATGTTTCATGCTGTATGATGTAACCTCAGATTGGTTTAGTGGGGAAATTGGCAAACAATTCCTTCAGCAATTTGTTCTTCTGTATTCTTCCCTGGTTGCCAACAAAGGTCCGTATAGTTAAAGCCATGGTTTTCCCGGGAGTGATGTATGGAAGTGAGAGTTGGACCATAAAGAAGGCTGATCGGCAAAGAATTGATGCTTTTGAATTATGGTGCTGGAGGAGACTCTTGAGAGTCCCATGGACTGCTAGAAGATCAAACCTCTCCATTCTGAAGGAAATCAGCCCTGAGTGCTCACTGGAAGGACAGATCGTGAAGCTGAGGCTCCAATACTTTGGCCACCTCATGAGAAGAGAAGACTCCCTGGAAAAGACCCTGATGTTGGGAAAGATTGAGGGCACAAGTAGAAGGGAATGACAGAGGACGAGATGGTTGGACAGTGTTCTCGAAGCTACAAACATGAGTCTGACCAAACTGCGGGAGGCAGTGGAAGATAGGAGTGCCTGGTCCATGGGGTCACAAAGAGTCGGACACGACTAAACGACTAAATAACAACAATTCTTCCCTGGGGGAAAAGCCTCAAATATTGTGGTATTTCTCCTGTAGAGGTTGTTGTTGTTTAGTAGAGAAAAATAATTCAAGGGGGCCAATTTCCAAAGGGCAAACAGCCAGAAGAAAAAGGGTTAAGCAACCCCTACCCTGATGGCCCTCAGGGGAAAGTTACATGGAACTCCATGTTAAACGTGTAGTTTGGCCCCAATAGTTATGAGGATCTCATTCTTTCACTGACTAAAAGTACAATTTTCAAGTTCTCATGACTGAGGACCAGCCTCAGAAAATTGGGGGTTCATTTAGGCTAAAGGCCTAAGTGCCCAATCGACAAAGAATACAAAGAAGATGAAATTATGTTCTTACTGCCTCTTAAAAAAAGAAGATAGATTCATTGCCATCCTTTATTTAATTCGTTGGGATAGTGCCATTTGAATTGGCAGCATGTATCACACTTAGCACTTAGTTAATCTAATCATTGTCAATCTAAACACTGATATGTCTGCCTACATCCCTCACTTTGCTAAACTTTAATCACAGTGTTATCACCATGCACTGCACAAATTGCAAGCGGTCTGTTAAATTCCAGACTATGTTAACGTTATTTGACATGCACAGTTTTTCTCTGCTCCATTAGGGATTCCCATGGAACAGAACCTCTCCAAGGCAAAAGGATAAGGTCCTGTGGTCCAGTTATTAACATTATTAAATTTTGTACCCAGTTCCAGATTTGAGAGATCTACTTAATTAATCCTCTGGTCATAATGGGTTCATTTATCCTGATATAGTCTTCAGAAGTTTATCTTGCCTCCCCCCCCCCAAGATGAGAACTAGGGGTGTGTAAGGGGAAATATTTCAGAGAATCATAGAACTGTAAAGGACCTCATCCAGCCCGTTGCATGCAGGAATCTCAACTAAAGCATCCATGACAGATGGCCATCCAACCTCCGCTTAAAAACTACTAAGGAAGGAGAGTCCGCCATCTTCCATTCCACTGCTGTTCCACATATATTTATTGACTATTTTGTGTACATGACTTAGAGCGCACCCTTCTTTGTCTTTAAAGTTTCCCACTTGGTAGGAAGGGGCAATGACAACTTCGTCCAGCACAACTAGCTTCTTCTCTTTCCAGTTATAATCACCAATAGTCTTCATTCCCCTACTTGTTTCCCTTTCAAACGTTTGATTCATTCCATTCGCCAAAACGTATGGCTGAAGTTCCTCCAAATGAGAGTGTCACCGAGAGTCGGGAAGTTTAACAATAGAAAATGCCTAAAACATTTGACCTTTGACCCAAGGCATCCATGTTCCTTCCTGCTTTTCTTCCTCTCTCTTATTTTCCTTCCTTCTTTCCTAAGTGGGCAACCACGGTTGACCTTTGTGGATTCTGTTTCACTGCTGCCAATGTTAGTCAATGCTTAGTCAAGTCCTGTACTAGGTGTCTTCAGTTGGAGTTAGCTGGTGAAACGCCACAAAGTCCACACTGTTCATCTGCCAGGAGGATAGAGGGACTGGCCACTCAATTCCAGGTTCATCTAGCCCTGCATCATTTAAGAGAAGTTATCTGCCTATCTTAGTACTTAGGGCAAGTTCAGAAGTTAGACCAACCTTTTATGGTTTTTTAAGACTGACCACGTTCTGTGTCTTTTGTTACCCACACCATGGTGTGGTTTGATCTATGGGGAGTCTGAACAACATATAATATTTCATCCTTGCCATCAGCCTAGTAAACTGATCTTCCTAGCAATCCCCAGGGCTGCCAGGGTACAGAAAGGGGTAACAGCTGTCTTAAGGACCCCCAGAGATTGTTTTCATGCAGATGCTGAGCACTGTGATATAGTGGGTATCTTTGAAATCCTGGATCCCCAAAATAGGGAATATATTTGAGAGCCTGGGTTCCAATCCTAGAAGAGGTTCTGTTACTGGCAAGGCCTGGTGGGTAGATTCATGCTGCTGTTCCCCAGATCCCCACACTTATTTACTTAGTCAATTTTAATACAGCTCCATGTTTCAAAGAAATTGCTTACTACATCGTAAAAAATATCACGAAGGAATACAAAACATACCATTCAAACCCCACATTTTGGAGCGGGACAGAACAATTAGATAAGCCATCCTCTTAAAACATCAACATAAAGCAAAACAGTCGACATATGGGGAGCATAACAACTACTAGCAGATTCAAAATATAGAAATATATGAGAAAGACAAACATCCTCACTCACCAAATATGCCAGCATGTATTTATAGGTAGCACTCTGGCTTCTGCTGCTATCTCTCTGACTTAAGCTTGTGGGATGTGATACATAAGTAGCAGTCAAGTACAACATTCCTTGTTTTCCTAGAGTGGACATGCAAGGGGATGTTTAGTCCAGCCAGTTGGAACTTCCTGTTTCCTTCTGGGCTGGGACATACTTCCTTTTCATGTGACTAAAGGTGAGCGTGACTTTACCTGTGCAGGTAACAAACCACAAGGCACGCAGCCCTCCTCTCTCTTTTCCATCTTCCTTTCGTCATGTGAACTGCAGTGACTGCCAGTCTGCACTCACTGGGATTAACCCCCCACATGGGGTAGATCCACATGTATATACTTTGTAACTTCAGGGATTCATCTGTGAACTGAATGTGTGAGTAAACTTTTTAAAATATACTTTACACAAGATTGTGGTGTGTTTATTCTTTTAAGAGGGATACAAGGGGACTTACCAGGAATCTAATATTAAGAGGCTTAAACAAGCCTGTAACCAGCTACCCACTATATGTTTAAAAGGGGAATGTAAAACTCTGCTAAGTTATAGAACTTGCTAGTGGAAGTTAGGAAGGATATTAGTAAACAATATATCCTCTCCTGCCTCCCTGAACATTCCTAGAAAGCTTACACCAAAAAGTTGGGGGGAAATTACACATTCCTCAATCCTGGAGCTCAGGGTGTTCCATGGATTACTGTTCGCTCTGATTCAGTGGTCAGAAGGTTTTCACGGAGAATGCTCTGGATCGAGAGAGAGAGCACTCAGACATGGAGCTTTAAAGCATGGACTGTGACACAGTGAAATAGTAAGTGTGGATAAGCCTTCAGGTAAGCCGATAAGCATGGCTGGCTGTGAATTTCCTGTCCCTTTCTGCCTCATACTGTTCATTCCTTTGCTTATAAACTTATAAACACATTCCCTTTTCCTTGCATCAGGAAAAATGACTACGAGGGTTTACATGTTCATTTTATTGGTTGTACATCTATACACACAGAGTGTTTTAGGTAGTCTAGGGAACGAAGATCACAGACAGGTCCTTGCATGCAGAAGAAGTGAGGAAATACTACAGATGAAATAATGTGCATTTATCTTGCTTCTTCAGAGAGATTCCTAGACATACGCGCTAATATATTATGGCATAACTAACCTAAAATGATGAGTTTTTAAAGTTAAACCTGTCCCTCTATTTCTTTCAATTTCTTGAGTAGCTTCAATCTAAATGACCTCAGCAAACAGGTTCTGATAGGCTTTTGCAGCTTGTCAATCATTTCTTCCCACCCTGCTTCAATCTACCTCCTCGGCAAAACAATGCAAATGTAAGTGTGAAGCAATGTGGGTGGGTGATAGCTAACACAGTTTGGGCTTTAAAAACATCTCTGTGGTGCTCCCTCTTAACAGCACTTGTGAAATGCTGTGATTCGCTTGTGATCACAAAGTTAAATCCCAAAGACAGAATTAGTTCTCCTATTCTAAAGGGGAATGAGAAATTGATCACAGTCATAACTGTATGGGCAAACCCCATCAATGAAACATCCCATTTGTCAATGAGACCCAAGGGTAGGAATAGGAGGCAGGGAGGACACTACTGAAACAGTGATAATAAAAATAATAAGAAATAACAGCAGCAACAACAACAACAACACAACAACAATAGAAAAAGAATAAAGTAATAGCTGTAATAACAATAACAATGATGCAATATATACTTTATCTGCTGTAACAGGTATCTTATACAATAATTCTCAGCAGTTGGCAGCAATGAACTGATAACATTTCCACAAAAGACCACAGTTCATATATGCTGATGTTCTCTTTTCCTAAAATAAACTCTAAAATATGTTCAGTTTCTTGAGCATATCTTTAAAAACAGATGCGGCAGTGCATTGCTGACTCCAGCCACTTTGCAGGCTGAGAACGTGACCTCCACATTCTTAGAATAAAATACTTCCCCATTTGTGAAACTTCTAAATTTGCAAACAGCAGATCTACACCACTGGTGGAGAAACTGTGGCTATGGGCCTAACCAGGCCTCACAAGCCTTCCCCTTTGGCCTATGGGGCCAAGGCATACCCACCTGCCCTACATCTTAATGCCATATGACCTCAAAATGGGGTTGCAGTCACCACCATTCAAAGGCCTGTGCAAAGCGCTGTCTAGTGCGCTTGGCAAGCTGATTGTCAGTGTGTGGCAGGCTGTGCTGTTGCCCTTATGGCTTGATTTCAAATTGTGCAGGCAAAACGCCGCCACCTGATGTCACTGGAATGTCCTGTTCAGGCCTCTCTTTGTTGAAGGATGCTCTGAGGTACAACCCTGATACCTGACGCCACGGATTGGGTTCCAACCATGTAGCTACCCGACTTGTTTATCTGTGCTGCCCCATGGATTCCCAATCTGATGCAGTTGACCTGCCCATAGATGCAAAGACAGAACGGACCATGGAGGCCGGAGGGGCTAGAGAGGAAAAGGACTTCATGGAGTGCTGGCCCTACCATTTAACAGTAGACACAATCTTTCTTTTCTTTCCCGGGTGGAATATAGACACATATTAAAAACGCTATGAAGATGCTTTTTTAAAAAAATAGTTTTAAAAATATACATTGAATTTGCCATTAGCTCACCATCGCCATCTAGTGTCACATTTGTATAAAGCACTTAAAACGTTATATTTGCAGCTGTGGAGCTGAGTCACTAGGGTGCTGAAGTAGACAGCTGAATGGCATTGTGGGCCTTCAGATTATTCCCTGAATATTGTTCCTACCCATTCAAAAGCATAACAAATTGCCTAGTGCAGAAATATACTGATCATATTTGGTAATCACCACAGGGCTGGTTGTCAAGTGCCCACCTGCCAATCACCTGATGTCACAATGATCCAGGCAAAGGGACACTTTTACCTCCAACTGGTATCTCTGGGAGAGTAACGCACCTATGAACTGAAACCAGACACACACCTACAATCCTGATATTTTGCTGCTTGCTGGAAAAGTACTGGTATTTGTTTCACCAAGAGTTTTTCAAGAATTAATTGTACGTGGCTGTGGTAGCTTAATGAGCTGGTGGTTTTAAAATGCCCTTATAAACCGATAAAACATTTATATAATAAATAAACAATGTATAAAATAAATAAAATACACCTGTTGAAATCAATAGGATCGAGAAATGCTTAATTTTTAACATGCTCCATATACGGATTCTGGATAGCTGGTAAAATGAAAGGCATAGCAGGTTTTGCGTTGATTGTGAATCAAGATTGAAAAATATGATCCAAATTTCATTCAGTTCTGAACTGACTTCAGAGCCTCTTTTCTCTCAGCCTCTTTTCTTCACCCCCCACCACACTGCAATACGGGGAAAAATAATACTGGGCTACTTTATGAGGATTTCCAAAGTACTGTAAGTAGCAGTGGGCAAATGGTTTTGCAGTTTCTCATTTTTCCAGTCGTAAATTCAGTTCTCTACATTTCCATGTTGGTTTGCATCATGAAAATTCACTAGAATTTTAGTGAGAATTTCTCCTAATATGTGTCATTTCCTACAAGGTTTTGCCCAGTGTGAATTCTTGCAATGCAAATTTTGCTGTTATAATGCATTTTTGTATGTTATTTTCACTAATAAATGCCTTTTTAATGCACACTTTATGGTAGGGTATCCATTTTTGTATGTCTTCCTTGGCTGGAGAACTGCCCTGCAAAATTTGGAGAAGTGCAAATTTCAAGGCACAGAAAGTGCAAACTACCTAGGTTTGCTTTCAGATGAGAATTGACTCTAATCTCTTCCCATCCCTAACTGCAAATTATGCAATTATCCTCTATAAATGAAGTAGGATGTTGTAAATAATCTTAACTGGTAGAAGCATCTTAATTTATGAAAACATAAGGATTCCTTGAATTCCACTTATGATTTTCCCAAATGATAAATTTTCTGACTTTCCCCAAACCTTCAGCTGAAGCAAATGGTTGTTCCCTGTGCTTGTGTTCTGATAAAATAGCACTTGCCACTATTTGTTCCAAAATCAAGTCCAGCCAGACCACTAGTCTAACGCTGAGCCTCCAGCGATGCTCAAGTATACGTTTGAGCAAAGAAGGTGATGGGTAGCAGATCTGCAATCTTTCCTCTTCCAGCAGCTTCACAGCGCTGGCTGTGCAGCCAGAAGCCCAGAGCTGGCTTAGAAAAATAGGCTTGGTGCTCTGCTTCAGGACTGGCAGAAGAATTCGCTCTCAGTCACTTGGCTTTTTATTTGCAGACTTAATAATACTGTCCCCCCCCAGCCCCGTGCCCCAGCAAGCGGGTACTAAAACTCAGCACCCAAGGTTTCTTTCCCACTCCCCCCTTTGAAACTGCACATGCTGCTGTCCCAATGGAGTCACTGAGGGGACTGTGTTGCAGCTGCTGCTTTTTCAACGGGTTAATTTGACAGTAATCTACTGTGCGGAGTTGCTAGGAGAAGCCGAATAGTCACAATTAAGAGCCTACTCCTTCAGTGGCAACCTGTGGAGCGCTCTCTCTCTCTCATTCCCTTTTATGCAGGAGCGCCGTGCACACCAACCATGCCTGCTCTGCTTATTCATTCTGAGAGGTGCTTTTGTTGGCAGAGAAGCAATTCGGGATCAACGCAGAGAAGGGGAAGCAGTGACGCTTAAGCAGATGCTCCCCCTTGATTAAGGAGGGTGCGGACTTCAGATTGGCTCCAGCCACCTGCTTCCTGATTGCACCCTGCTTTGTGAACTGCAGAGAGAAAAAGAGAGCGAGCAAGCAAGCAAGCAAGTGAGCGCACAAATCGTTCCCTCTCCTGGACCACTCTAGATGCTCACATTGATTCCGGCGTGGCCAGAGATTCCTGCACATTTTGAATGAGACAGCTGCGCTTCTGTGCGCAGGACTCCAGCAGTTGAACCGAACCAGAGACAAGTGCGGGGAGAGCATTAACAGTCGGCGGTACATTTGCTGCCTCACTGGCATGGATTAATCTGTGTTGAGGTCAGGAGAGCTGTGTGCTTAAGGGACTGAGTTGGCACGGAGGGAAGGGGGCAGGCAGCCCAGAGTGTGGATTTGGCCAGCCGAGTGAATCAGCAATTGAGGCAGAAGCTCCCCTCCGCTCTGCAATCCTGATAGGTTTCGAGAGAGATGAGAGCAGCTGCTGCCTAACATGTGCAGATCTTCTGGTCTGTGTGCCAAACTGAAGAAGACTCTTCCTCCTCGCCTCTGAGATTGACTCTAATTCTGTCACTGCTGGCTGGACATTGATGGCCATGGGCTCCACGGGTACCGAGACGACTCCGGGCATGGAGAGCGCTCCTTTAAAGTATCCGATAGGAGGCCACACGGAGAAGATGTGGCAACGGCTCAAAGGAATGTGAGTATTCCACCTCTTCTCTTTCCCTTGCCCTGTCTCACTGAATGTTGTCTCTGAGAACATGCATTGCCATTGGGTGCATTGGCAAGCCACTTGTCTCAAATACAATCAATTTGGTGGTTGATTTTGAGGACTGATTAATTTGATGGAATCGACAGGGTTGCATAGGGTGTCTCGGAGTGGTTTGCTTTGCATCGGCCAAGGCAACAAGGGAAGCTGCCACTGGCATCGTAACACATGCAGCTTCCGAAGAGTTGGGTGTGACTGTCCAACCTCCCCAAAAGAAACTTGCTGTCTAGCTTGGGGTTGGATGGGTAGCAGCAATGTGACCAGGAGAAAAAAGTCGTCCCGTAGTGAGCATGGGTGTCCTGGGGCATGCAGATATAGCTAGGAAAGTATACTCAAGTAGAAAAGCACTGAAAGTGGCAGTTTTTAATGCACAGTGCAAGAGAGGCATGTTCAGTGTTTAATGACTCTATCATCTCTATCTATCATTATCTATCTATCTATCATCTATCTATCTATCATCTATCTATCTATCATCTATCTATCATCTATCTATCTATCTATCTATCTATCTATCTATCTATCTATCATCTATCTATCTATCTATCATCATCTATATCTATCTATCTATCTATCTATCTATCTATCTATCTATCTATCATCTATCTATTTATCTATCTATCTATCTATCATCTATCTATCTATCATCTATCTATCTATCTATCTATCTATCTATCTATCTATCTATCTATATCTATCTATCTATCATCTATCTATCATCTATCTATCATCTATCTATCTATCTATCTATCTATCATCTATCATCTATCATCTTCATCCATCCATCCATCATCTTTATTTATCCATCTAATTTGGCACATGATAATTTCAGAAGATGGTCCATGGTTCCTACTTGCAGCCACACAACCATGGGCAAAAAAGTGGATGGGCAGAAGAGAACATGGCAACTTGGAAGCAACAGACCAAACTGAACATTTTTAACTCAACTGGATGTGGGCATGGTCCTCCTGGATGGAAGGATGCTCATAGAGAAACTGTACCTTTCAGAGGAAGCTTGTCGGGCCCAAAGGTTTTGCTCTATAGAATGAACCTCCCATTGAAGAGGTGCACCCATTTCTGTATTATCATTGGCTGTCTGATGGCCTGTTTTCAGCATGATGACAAAGACTTAATTCACAGGTGCAGGTTCATCAGCATCCAGTGACGACTTGCAGTGTGTGAACAGGACATCAGTGGCTACAACACCCCAAACAGAAAGCCCTGTCCTTGCATCCCCTTGAACTCAATACTTTTCAATAGAGGCCATTCATGTTTTGAGTCACCAGATGCACAGACATGATTGTGACTTAAGCCACAGTCTGGAGTCCTGAAACTACAAAATCGAATAGCTCATGGAGGAACATTGTTGTGACAAAGATTTGAGGTTTAAGTCAAAAGGTGTTGTCATCATTTGCATACGCTGTTTTGAGTTAGTTGTAGGAAGGGGGTGATTTCAAACACTGGGAATGATAGACTGGCATTGATCCTATCCACACGGTTAACAGCAGGAAAAAGAAAATACATACTTGAAAGGAAACAAGGGAATTTCAGATTCAGTGAAAGCAGCTTGGGAAAGTATAGATTAAACTTGTGCTTCCTACCCCCTCCTAGTCTACTATTCTTGGACATTCTTTTATGTTGCTCCCTATACAACAGGTCCCAGCGGGAACTGGGCTATTTATCCATAAAAAGTGCCATTTCTGGACTTCCTGCGCAAAATCAGGTGAATAATGTTAGGCGGATGAAAGACAAGTTACTGAACTTGGTGTTTTTTTTAAAAAAAATGGAGGCAGAAGAGAGTCTTTGAAATCTGGTGTTGGGAACATGTGTGATACACCAAGGCATCCCTTACTGCTACCAAACCCAGGTTTATCCATGTGATATGGGCTCAAGGTAGATAAGGATATTTTCTCTTATTAGCATTGCAAGTTGATTCTAAGGGGTGTTGTTGTTATTACTAAAACCGTGATTGCAATCTGTGTGTCATAACACCTGCAAAATATCGGGTCTGAACTACATGTTGACCACCCCATCATATCACCAAGCTTGAGCTTCAGGCTTAGTGACTCTGAAAGTCTGACGACCCTGTACATCAGGGGTCACCCATATGATGGCTGAAGGTTCCAATGTACCCCTCAGCCATTCCTATGGCACTTGTGAATAGTCTCAACTGGCTTGGTTCGACTCGCCTACATTGAACTTACACACCCTTGAACATGGCTTTGTTTCATTGGATGCCAAGATTGAGCACCCATTTTCCTTTTCATTTCGAACAGAAGAGAGATGTAAAAAGTTTATTTTGGTGAGCAAGCAAAGTAGTGGTTGATATAGTTGCCTTCCAAACCATAACCAGCATTGTCGGGGCAGCTGGTGTGTGTGTAGGGGGGCATTCTGTTTTTTTTCTTGCTTTTTTAGATGTGGTAGCCATTTTGCGTTACGCCACACACACACATCCCCCACAGCAGCCATTTTAAGTTATGCCACACATCCACAAGCTGAACCCACAGCTTGTAGCTACAGCAGCCATGATGTGACTGATGCCCATGGCACTTTCTCAGCGTTCCAAATGCCCCTCCCAAAGTTGGCAGTCTTCCAAGTTAAAGAGATCCCTGAAGAGCTCATCCTTTTGGCTGGCTTCTAGGGAATCTTGTTCATGATATTTTATTGTTGTTCAGTTATATCCAGTGTATTTTTTTTTAAAATATATAATTTTGTATTAAATTTTCTGTTTTACTATTTGGAATGCTCATTTAAACATCCTAAAATATCAGTGACTTCCCTTCTTCTCTTTCCATGGTTCATTTTGCATACCATAAAACCCTGCATATTTTACATAAACTAAACCATTCAGTATTCCATTATTACATCCATCAAAACTTATTTACACTGTTGAATTTATCTTAACGCAGCCAACGTCTTCAAGTGTACACAATTTCCCCCCATATATTCAATAAACATTTCCCAGTCTTCTCTAAATGTATGTTCTTTTTGTTCTCTTATTCTGTGTTAGGTCTGCAAGCTGCACATATTCCATCAGCTTAAGTTGCCATTCTTCGTGAGTTGGGACCTCGCTTGGTTTCCATTTTGGGGCTAACAAAACAGGGGCTGCAGTAGTGGCATACATAAATAACCTTTTTTGACACCTGGGAAATATATCCAGTGTAATTTAACCAGATTCTCTTGGTAGTTCTGCCATTGTTGGAAGTGTGGGGAACGGTGTTCCGGGATTGGGCTTTATCTATGGCAGCCTCTAAATTGTGAAATTCCTTCCTCACAAAGGTGCATCTAGCATCTTCATTGAACATCCCTTTACTCTGGCCTTTGCCTGCTAAGGTGGGTTTTTTTTGGGTGGAACCCATTTCTTTTACCGAATCTATACTGTTCTGTTCTGGTTGGAACAGCATTACTTGTTTTCATAACTGTAACTGTTTTATTTGTTTTAATCACACACACACACCAGTTGCAGTCTTCCCCCGGGACTTTACAAGAAAGCACGGTCAAGAAATCTCACATAGAAATAAAAAAAAAATCTTATTGGCCAGCACCCGGTTTCTATTTTATAAACATCAATAATGTGATGTTAAGATGGTACAGCATCTGATTGGCCGCTGTGAGAATAGCGCATGGGACTTAGATGGGCTGCTGATCTGATTCAGCAAGATTCTTCTTCAGTATAACAACAACTAGAACATACAGCATCATCCATTACACAGAGTAGTGCTTTGGGTAAACACGGTTGTTGGTAGTCCACCATGTGTAAAGGGATTCAAGTGAAGTTCTATTTCAATATTCCAAGAAAGAAAAGGGAAAGAGACATGGGTGTGTTTGGCAGAAATGAAATCTGATGATGTCCACTTCCATCCCTAAATGACCACTGATAATTCAATTACTTGTGCTTTTTTCCAAGGACTCCACTTTGATGGGTGGGTGGGCATTCTTCATTTGGTTGTTTTTTGTTGTTGTTGTTTAAATTGTCAATTTTAAAATCACATAAAGGGAATACTGGACAGGTCAGACATGTTGTTGTTGTTTAGTCATTTGTCCGACTCTTCATGACCCCATGGACCAGAGCACGCCAGGCACTCCTGTCTTCTACTGCCTCCCGCAGTTTGGTCAAACTCATGTTGGTAGCTTCAAGAACACTGTCCAACCATCTCATCCTCTGTCGTCCCCTTCTCCTTGTGCCCTCAATCTTTCCCAACATCAGGGTCTTTTGCAGGGAGTCTTCTCTTCTCATGAGGTGGCCAAAGTATTGGAGCCTCAGCTTCAGGTCAGACATATGGCAGCATATTGATTGGTTTTATGAAATATCAGGAAGGAAGCGTCAGAACAAGAGAAGGAAGCGTCAGTTGGGGCTATTGTCCCAGCTCATGGAGTTATCTGCATGAGTGACATATAAAGGAAAAATTAATAGGACATATCTTCTCTCATAAAGAGAGCTCACATCCATTTCAGAATTGAACAGGACCTCAAAATGTGCACAGCACATAGGCGTTCCTTTGAACAGGGCTTGCTGTTTTGTTTTGTTTTTCTCGCGTAGCATGAGCCCAGCCTGCACAAAGTGCACTGACCAGAGATTGAAGCAATGATTTCAGTCATCTCCGCTTCAATTCCCTCCATGGTCTTCGGATGGGCTATCCATGTAATTGTTTAAAAAGTGCAGCACGAACATTTGTCATTTAAAAAAACTGTTGCCACATTTCTCTGCAGGTGGGATGTGGGTTTCTGATGTTGCAAGTACTAGCCAATCAGTGGTGTGCACAGCTGGTTTCTACTGAAAACTTGTAGCAGCTGTCCTTTGAGTTAGCTGGCAAAGTGCATCTGAAATGGTTAAACCATTAAAACAATGTGCATCCATGTGCACTGAAAGCCAGAGCTCACCACTGCATATATCTCCAAAGAACTCTTAACAGGACAGCAAATGGCAGCCACAAATGTGCACTATGATGCTAACAGCAGCTCTTTTCAAATTACACTTTTCACCCAGGAGTTTTGAAGTTCCGAAATATCAGTGGCAATCTTTTACACCTACATTTCAGGAGGTGAGAATGTACAGATTTCTCTGGCCTGCAAATTGCTTTCAATCCACCTTTCAACATCACAGGTCAGCAGTTTATTTTACAGAGCTAAGGAATAAAAGTGCTTCTATATAATGTTGGCATGTTTCCTTTATGCTAATTAGCTGCTACGCTTTTCTTCCAGATTTAAACATTTTTCATTTAAGCTTACCTGTTATTTCATAACAGATGCCTTGGGTTTCTTTTCATTGGAAAACCAGGCAGCATTTGAACACACCAGGGACATATGTTTTACATCAAGGATGGAGAATCTGGGGCTGCCCAGATGTTTCTGGAGTCCAGCTTCCATCAGCTTCAGCCAGCAAAGTCAATCATCAAGGGATGTTGGGAAGTGGCGTGCAATCCTGCTCTTCATACTTTTGATGGCACAAGCAGATAACATGTGGAAGGTGTGGGTCTGTCAGGTAGCTTGATCCCAAGCTGTTTAGCAGGTCAAAGGCTGCACCAACAATTTTAACAGAGCCAGGAATGGACTGGGAGCCAATGCAGCTGACAAAGCCCAGGCATAAAATGGTCAAAATGCTTCGTCCCATTCTGGCTCACACTCTTTATAAAGATTTCAGGAGGGAGGTTATTATTATCTATTACTGTCCATGCTGGGTTGCTCAACCATTGCTACTGTGTCCTTTCTTTTAGCAGATCAAGATAATCAGGTGACAGCAAAAACTGCAAGGTTTTTAGCGGGGGCAATTAGAATAAGATCTATTATTTGATTATTGATATAAACCCCCAAAATGTATTTTCTATAGTTAAGTTTGCTATGGCTAGTGGCTGATGCAAATAAAGAGTCTATCATCTATCATCTATCTACCTATCTATCATCTATCTATCTATCTTCTATCTAATCTATCTATCATCTATCTATCTATCTATCTATCTATCTATCTATCATCTATCTA
Source organism: Podarcis filfolensis (assembly GCF_964270895.1). Classification (NCBI taxonomy): domain Eukaryota; kingdom Metazoa; phylum Chordata; class Lepidosauria; order Squamata; family Lacertidae; genus Podarcis; species Podarcis filfolensis. The sequence goes on along the minus strand of NC_139604.1, from coordinate 25,025,022 downwards.
TCTATCTATCTATCATCTATCTATCTATCTATCTATCTATCTATCTATCTATCTATCATCTATCTATCTAATCTATCTATCTATCTATCTATCATCTATCTATCTAATCTATCTATCTATCATCTATCTATCTATCTATCTATCTATCTATCTATCATCTATCTATATCTACCTATATCTATCTATCTATCTATCTATCATCAATCATCTATCTATCATCTTCATCCCAGTCTTGCAAAGTGTCTTGCATCCTTGTTCTGGACCAACTGCAGTTTCCAGACCATTTTCAAAGGCAGCCCTGCACAGAGCATCATATGCAGTAAGTCATGCTTGTATCTCCAACTATCAGGCTGTGTCTTCCACAAGTGTCTATCTGCAACAGCTGCGCAGAAGGGAGAAAAAGTCAAACCTCTAACCCAAGCAGCCGCGGGTAAACAGGGAAGCTTACAAAGGACTCGCACTCCTACTTGACCCTGTCAATATCCATTTGTTAAGTTTCTGCAGTGAAACAGCATTGGTTTTCCTGCCAAGGAGTTGCACTCACACTTGATGCTACAGCCAAATGTGTTGATGATTTCATTGCTGCCCATCATTCAGTCATTGCCATTCTCTTTCCAGAGATCAGTTAGAGCAGTTCAGCAAGCCATGAGCAGCTGCCTGCTGGGCGTCTTTGCATGTAGCAAGGAGTGGTGACAAAATATTGTTTCAGGAGGTAGGCCTGGAGGTGAAATGTGGCTTGTTTTGCATTTTGATGTGCAAAATAGGCACTATTTTGTGCCTATTTTCCACCTCCCAATACAATATGTCGCCCAATAATCCTTCTATATTTGCACTTTTCAGAATTTTGCAATTCAGTTCTCCAGCCAAACAGTGCACACAGAGATTCATGTATTAGGGGAAAGGGTGGATAAAAATGCATATGTTGGTGCAAATAACACACGAGAATGCATGAAGCACAGGGAAACTGCTTGCAAAGATGTGCACATTAGGCAAAATTGCATACAGAAATGAGCAATAAAAGGTGGGTGAATATTCATAAGGACTTTTTCTTTTCAAAGAATCCACAAACCCATGGGAAAATATGAGACTGGAAAAATGAGAAATGTGAGAGAAGACAAAACTGACAGATTCATCCAACCCTAGTTAAAGGTCAAAACAGAAACCAGGCAATTTTGCTACCATTCAGTGGAGCAAATGAAGAAGCCTGTAATTTAAATGAATTGAATTGACTTTTCTGGTTAAGGCATTTAAAACATAAACGTATAAGCCTCTGAAAATTCACAGGAGTCTTTTGCAGCTGTTAGGTGAGGACTACACTGTTTTGTCTGTGTGCATTCTTGGAATATATCACTTCTTCAAGGTGTCTCAGCTAGAGCAATAAGTACAAATAGGCAGCAGCATCATGAACGAAATGAGTCTCATCAGCAGAAACGTACACAAAGACTCATGTTTCCCTCCCCCTTATCCCCCTGTGCTCCCTCTGCACCCCCAAAATTGGTTCATGAGGGAAGAGGTCAGGAGAACCCCTAGAACATAATGTAGGGTAGATTGTTCCACCTGGCAATGCTTTGCCCTGATGGAATGATGGACATAATGTGATGTTGAATTCTTTCCCGTGTTTTTAATTGTCCATGCCTTTATATGCAATTGGCAGTAGAAATGCCACACAAAAATTATATTATGAATACGGGGGGGGGGGGGAGAGCTAGATTTGAAGCTGTTTTCTGGGGTTCGGGTGGGACAAAGGCACACATTATTCCATCTAAAGGGTGGTAGCCAACTAACAGGTAAATGTAAAGGGTCCCTGGACAGTGAAGTCCAGTCAAATTTGACTATGGGGTTGTGTCTCGCTTTCAGGTTGAGGGAGCCGGCGTTGGTTTGCAGACAGTTTTTCTGGATCATGTGCAATGAGACACTGTGACGGAAGCCAGAGCGCATGGAAATGCCATTTACCTACCTATTTATCTATTCACACTGGTATGCTTTTGAACTGCTAGGTTGGCAGGAGCTGGCACAAGGCAACGGGAGCTCACTCCATCACACACTTGAACTGCTGACCTTACGACTGGCAAGCCTGAGAGGCTCAGTGGTTTATAGGACCACAGCGCCACCCAAGTCCCCAGCCAACTAATACATCCCATCAGCACAAGGATTCCTGCTTGCATAATGGAATTCCCAACCCTATGTCTCCCCCTTAAATCTGCTCTAGGGGTTCTCCCAACCCTCTGGAGCAGATTTGGAGATATCATGGGGTGTGTGTGATGGAGGAAAGGGGGAAAGTTCTGTTGCACAAGTGCAAATCCATGCACTGATGGGACTCATTAGTTGGATACCATTGAACACTCCTGATCCAAGTGTCCAGGGCAGACCGGCTGAACACTGATGTTCACCCTGTTGCTGTATACATCCTTTCATAGAATTATAAAATTGTAGAGTTGGGATGGACCCTGTGGGCAATCTAGTCCAACCCCCTTGCAATACAGGAATCTCATATTTTTGAGCCACCAACAGTGCAAGTGTTCAAGTGTTATTTTTCCCCCATAGATGGTAGCAGTGTGACAGCAGAGACCAGGGGCATGGGCTCTTTGCTACCTGATCTTTTCTCACTGGAGATGTTAGGAATCAAACCTTGACCTTCTGCATTGAAAGCATGTGATGTGCTACTGAGCTACATAACCACTGAGAAGGGATCCGCAATACGTCCCTCGTATGTGATAGGACACCCAGCAAACTGCTTTCTTGCTGGTTTATTGTAGCCCTCTGTATGCTCAGAGGCATAAAGGAAGGGGAGTACATCTCTATCCAGGGTTTTTCTGCTAGAGCAGGAGCGATGATGTCATCTGCCGGAACGCCAGGGTAACCGATGGCATTCTCCTTGCTCTGGCAAGTGAATGTGATGACAATGAGACTCTCGAGTTTGTTGATAATGGATTAGCTTAGAGGAAGTCGGAGAATGAGGAAAAAAATCAAGCAGGGGCTGTATACTTTCCTTTGACAGTGTTCCTCCTTCGTACTGGCAGCCGAAATGGCAACACCTCTTTGCAAGATTGCATTTCTAATTTAAAAAGCCTGCATTTCTAATTAAAAGCTAAAAGGTTATGCTTCGACTGGCTGAAGATCTCTTGCTAGAGCTGAATGTGCAGAATTCAACGTTGTCTTGTTACAAACGTTCTGTATGCTTGCCACATGGAATGTTATTCCCCCTCTTCTTGTGCAATAACCCCAATCCTACCCAGCCAAGTTTGGGGGGGGCACGGGGAGAGGAGAGTGGGGAAGCCCCATTATGCAAGCAGAAGCCCTTGCCCAATGCCTTTTGAACCCAGGCAGGCAGCGGTAAATGGAGCCAGGAAGTGCTGGTGCTTCCTTCCGGGAAGCTTTGCACAGGAATGCAATCTTGCTACTCCCAAGAAATAGGGTGTTGTGCTTTGTACTGCGGCTTTTTGGTGTGTGTAAATAATAATGGACCCACACAGTGACTTGCATTTTTGGATTCTTCATGAGAGCGTAGCTATGGGACTCACATTGTGGGCGGATGCTTGTGGTGGCTGTCATGGTGAGCTTCGGCACTTCGAAATTCACCACCATATAACTGGGTATGCTGTTGTTGCTTCTATGCTCAATTACTGATTTCTACTCTGCATCGGTCAGGTCCTTGCTTCGTCCCTGAGCAAAGCCAAAGGAGAACTGAGAGCCCTAGGACAGGGTGCTGTCTAAACACCAGAGGATAAAGGTTGCAGTCAGCTATTAGGACAACCCAGAAATACAGGGTCTTTTTTATAATAAATTTTTATTAGTTTTCAATACAATCATACAATTTTATCCAAATTTTAACTGATTTTAACAAAGTACAAATTTTGGTCTTCCTTCAACTTCTCTGGTAATCATCCATTTTTACCCTTCAGTACGCATTCCTTTAATTGCATTGCCATTTGTCTTTCCTCCCTTTTCTATTTTCTTTCAGCAATACCTCTTAAAATTTTACAGTGCTTCTTGAAACCCCACTAGCGTTGTTTGCACCTCACATATCTTTTTCAGATAATCTACAAATTTTCCCCAATCCTCGATGAACTTTTGGTTTCGGGCATATCTTATTTTCCCAGTCAGTTTGTCCAGTTCCACGTAGTCAGTCAATTTCATTCTCCATTCTTGAATCGAAATACAGGGTCTTAAGGAGCAGCTGAAAGGGACGTGGGTGGCGCTGTGGGTTAAACCACAGAGCCTAGGACTTGCCGATCAGAAGGTCAGCGATTTGAATCCCCGCAATGGGGTGAGCTCCCATTGCTCGGTCCCAGCTCCTGACAACCTAGCAGTTGGAAAGCACGTCAAAGTGCAAGTAGATAAATAGGTACCACTCCGGTGGGAAGGTAAATGGCATTTCTGTGCGCTGCTCTGGTTCGCCAGAAGCGGCTTAGTCATGCTGGCCACATGACCTGGAAGCTGTACGCCAGCTCCCTCGGCCAATAAAGCGAGATGAGCGCTGCAACCCCAGAGTCGGTCACGACTGGACCTAACAGTCAGGGGTCCCTTTACCTTTTTAAGGAGCAGTTGAGGTCCAAAGGTAGGTGCGGTCATAAGGCAAGTGTGACATGCACATGAAGCAATGTAGAACTAGGTAGGTTTTCAAGAGCAAAATATTAGCAGGGGTCAGTAGCACAGGATCAGTCAGGGGAGGAAGCCAGAAGAAGAAACTGGGTTGTTAAAGACCTGGGTTGTTCCAGCAGCTAATACTCTTCAGCTAGCTGAGAGGAGCTTATGCAACCTGGTTGCCTGGATTCAGCCTTCAAGGTTTCTTCATTCTGAAGAGGCCTCTTATTCCCAAAGAGCCTGGTTCTTCTGGACCTTGAGACATACGAAGTCTTCTGACCCGGGCATTCCCTAAGAAGTCAACCTCCTCCATCTGTTCTGCAGGTGTGAGAGCCACTGTGGTCCACTCAGGATCCTCCTCCATGGGTCTCCTGCTGCGGATGGGCCTGCTGTCACTTCTCTGGATATGCTGGCTATGCCTGGCATAGTGCTGGAATCAGGAGGCCCCATAAAGTCTTGGTCATTTTTGTCATTGGGGAATTATCATTAGGGTTTTCATCTAAGGAGGAGTCATCCTGGCTCAGGCGTGTCAAATCAGCCAGAAAAGCAGAGAGAGAGAGAGAGAGAGAGAGAGAGAGAGAGAGAGAGAGAGAGAGAAAGAGAGAGAGAGAAATCATCTACAATTTAGTCCTGGCAATTGTCAGCCATAATAAGCACTGCCTGATAATTTCACTGCATCCACAAACAGAAGAGCTAAAACGAACAGTGAGCTTCACCACCCCAGTTGTTACTTAATAGCCTGTTTATTTGTTACAAAAGGCCTTATTAGTGCAGAGTTTCCCAAAGCATTAATAAAAACAACATACCGCACAGCCTCTTCTGCATACATTGACTCATTTGTTTGAACGGGGAAACTTTCAGGTCTACTACTTTTCTTTTCTTTTTTTTAAAAAAGGTGCCTTCATTAGCATCTTTTAACATTAATATTCAGGTTAGGTTGATGATACCATTTGTCAGGCATGGCTTATTTATCTTCATGAAGACAGGCCAAATAAGAAATAAAGTGCTTTGAAATAACGCACATGGATGAGCGTGAAGTTTGTTAATAATGTGGGATACTCAAGTGACCCTTTCACTGAAGAAATGGTGCACATATTCCAGTCAAGTCTTTAGCAGGAACCCCTGGTCTAATACAGTGACAAAGCAGAAGGGAAAGTAGAAGTATATTTGCATTTAATGCACAGGTTCTTCTTTAAATGAAAATTGCATCAGCTGTGTGTGCACGCACAAAGATTCATAGAATTGTAGAGTTTGATGGGACCATGAGGGTCGTCTAATCCAACCCCCTACAATGCAGGAATATGTAGTTGTCCCATATGAGGATTGCACCTGCACACGTAATAATAATAATTTTTTATTTATTTATATGTCACCCATCTGACTGGGTTGCCCCAGCCACTCTGGGCAGATCCCAAAAGACTATTAAAAACACAATGTGATAATTATCTGAATTTAATTTAACCCTTTATTCCCTTGCTATGGTCCTAATGCATAGATCCCTTCTCTGAAGGTGGTATTAGCCTTGGGAGGGACATCTCCCATTTCTGTCAGTGGGAGACTCTTTCTTCCACTACAGCAGCTTCTGAGGACAGATTTTCCTCAAGACTACAGCAGGGAAAGGGAAGGTTTAACTTATCTCTCTCACCCATGTGAGAAATGCATGTGGCATTTCTGAGGGTTTTATTTATGTAGTTGTACACTCCGCTCTTCCATAAGTGAAATCCCAGCACGAGAATTGTGATCTATATCATGAGCTCAGATTTAGCAGGGTTTGTTATTCTGTCAGGAGGCTGCCAGGAACTCCCACAGCCAGTTGCCCAGGAACGTACAAAGACAAGGAAATGCTTCTTAACGTCCGCTTTTTATTCAGTATTTACAGAGAGAGGCTTTAGAACCCAGCTTTTTGAATAATGGCATTGTCCCGAGTGTCTGTCCCCCCGTCTCTCCCACTTCCTTATTAGTCATTCTCATCTGCTCTATGGGTGCGGACAAGCGCCCTCTGCCTTTGAGCTATTTGCTCTTCTACTTTCAAGGCTCACCAGGTTCTGGGAGAGGGGTGGGGTCTGGAATGCTTTCTAAAGACACTGTGTCTGCCAGCTGTCACCCCCTGGTGCTTCCTCTTCCTCCTCCTCTCCCATTATTTCTCAACTTTCCCCCTCATCTTCCTCTGAGCTGTGACCTCCCTCAACCCCCTGCTGTAATTCTGAACTGTCTTCCTCTTCTCTAGAAGGGTCAGGCTGGGGAGGCGGTCTCCACCATTCCTCCTCTGCCCAGTCCCTGACATATTCTAGGGCAATAATGCACTGCTTTTCCACCCACAATCCCAGATGTCAGTGTCAGATTTAGGGTGGTGCAGGAGGTTCCCTGCACAGGGCACTGAGCTGAATGGGTGGAAAATTGAGAAGATCCATAACTGAGAAGATCCATTTGGAGGTGCCAAATTTGGGCTTTGCACAGGGTGTCAAATTTTGAAAGACAACCCAAGTCCAACCCTGTAAATGTCCCTGAAACCTGTTTCCCCCTCCTGTTCTCCTTAAGCTCCTCAAAACACCTTATACAAGTCGGAGAGCTTTTCTTTCTTTTTTTAAAGATGCGGGCTGTTCCTTTTTAAACAAACAACAACAAAAGCCACCTTACTCGACTGCAATTTAGAAGAATGGACCACAGATGCTGGCATTCTTTTACACACACTTGGCAGCATGTTGACTTTGCTCGGGATTCATTTCCCTCTCATGCAAGTGGAACAAGAAGACAATCTGGTCCCACTCCCAGAAGATGAGTCACAGACTGAGAGCAATGCAGGAACGGTACTCTTCCCCCCACTTTGGCTGCTGCCGTCTAATTCCGCAAAAGAAGCTCATCCTTCTTTTCAACATTGTGCCCAGTACTTTTGATTTCAACCATGATTTAGTTATTTACTTATTAGTTCTTTGTACTTATAGCTCACCCTTCATTAAATGGTCCCTGGGCAAATTGCAAAAAATAAAATAAAAAATGCCACAGTTGTAAGAAATTCAATGTACAGTGGTACCTCGGGTTAAGTACTTAATTCGTTCTGGAGGTCCGTTCTTAACCTGAAACTGTTCTTAACCTGATGCACCACTTTAGCTAATGGGGCCTCCTGCTGCCGCCGCGCCACCGGAGCACGATTTCTGTTCTCATCCTGAAGCAAAGTTCTTAACCCGAGGTACTATTTCTGGGTTAGCGGAGTGTGTAACCTGAAGCGTATGTAACCTGAAGTGTATGTAACCAGAGGTACCACTGTACAATTAATTTTTTTAAAAAAACACACCCACGCCCCTGATATCAGAGTAACAAAACAGTAGCACATAACTGTTGACAGTGTTCTCGAAGCTACAAACATGAGCCTGACCAAACTGCGGGAGGCGGTGGAAGACAGGAGTGCCTGGCGTGCTCTGGTCCATGGGGTCACGAAGAGTCGGACACGACTAAACGACTAAACAACAACAGCACATAACTGCTGTGTGCAGCAATGTAAGAGGAGGGGAGATACCCATTCAAGCAAAGGTCTGGGTAAAGAGGTGCATCTTGACCAATTATTGAAAAGCATACAGCGGCGGCAGCCAAGAAACAGTTTTGGACCAAGGCCATTCCACAACCTGAGGGCCACCACAGAGAAGGTCCTTTCACATGCTGCCACCTTTCAAACCACAGAAGGTGGGGGTATAGCTCAGTGGTAGAGCATTTGACTGCAAACCACAGAAGGTGGCGTCACTACGAAGAGATTGTAAGAACTGGGCAGGTCAGCATGGAAGGGCCCTCATAAAGACAACTTTCCTGTCTGGGAGCATCTCTCTCTCTCTCTCTCTCCCTCCCTCCCTCCCTCCCCCCCTCTCTCTGGGAGATCCCAAAACATCCTATAGGGATGCCATCTCAGGGTCTGTAGGACTGCAGCCTTAGTCATTTAAGATGAGTAGAAAGAAAATTAGTATTGAACGTGCTAATTCCCTTCTGCATTTTTCAGATTGTTTGGTACTATGCTTAAAAAAATTGCCCTTCTTCATTGATGTGAATAGGTAAATCTACTGCAGATAGAGCTCTATTAAGTGTGTATGGCAGGCTTCCTCAAACTTGGCCCTCCAGATGTTTTTGACCTACATCTCCCATGATCCCTAGCTAGCAGGACCAGTGGTCAGGGATGATGGGAATAGTAGTCTCAAAACATCTGGAGGACTGATTTTGAGGAAGCCTGGTGTATGGTTTAAGAACAAGATAAAGTAGGCACAGTGTTGTGCAACCATTGCTTCTGTCATCCAAGTAGCCACCTGTCAATGGTCAGGGTTGATGAAAGTTGTAGTATAATCACCTCTGGATCCCTGGGCTATTAAAGTTTCACTAAACAGAGAGATGATTACATGTCCTTGAATATGCTAACAGTTCTAGGAACCATGTGATTGATTAATTACTGTCATTTAGGAAGTTGGTTCTCATTTCAGTAAAGTGAGGGAGATACAGAGCAAGGCTTCAGATCGTATCATGGTTTCAACACAGCATCCACAACTGTAGGGCTTTTCATAGGATTGTGTGTGAAGCTGTCTCAAAATGGCTTCTTTATTTGGCAACAGTCAAGCCACTAGAACATTGCCTTTCATATGCTGGATTGGCTCTGATTTGCATAACAATACAACGGAATCACAATTGGATTCATAATGACGGCAAATGAAGAAAAAAATAAAGGAGAGGTATGAAGATTAATCCTTATTAAATGGCTTTGCTACAATGTGCTTTATAACTTTGGGATTTCATCTAAATTTACCCGAGCGTAAAATACAGCATGCCATTGTTTGGATAAAATCATTACTTACAAAGGCTCTCAAGGAATATGTTAAAGATAACACGCAACATTGACTATAGTATATCTAGATTGCGCAATTCCTCTTCCGTTCCTGGTTTGAGTTTCTGATGGGCCAATTCATCTGAATTATGACAATTCAGAAATGTTTCTTTGGGCTGAAATAAGAACAGAAAAGCCCGGTATCTTATTATCTTTTTAAAATGTTCATAGCCACCTTTTTGTTTGAAGAAATATCTAAGGTGAATAAATAACATCGGCAAATTAATAGCGTGACATGAGAATTAAAAGCTTAAAACAGGAGTCAGCAACCTTTTTCAGCCGTGGGACAGTCCACCGTCCCTCAGAACATGTGGTGGGCTGGACTATATTTTTTTGGGAGAAATGAATGAATTCTTATCCCACAAATAACCCAGAGATGCATTTTAAATAAAAGGACACATTCTACTCATGTAAAAACATGCTGATTCCTGGACTGTCTGCGGGCCAGATTGAGAAGGCGATTGGGCCACATCCAGCCCATGCACCTTAGGTTGCCTACCCCTGGCTTAAAACAAAGCAAAATGTATCAGAAATTGATCAGTAGCAAACAAACAAGAAATAACCCAGCAATTTAAAAATGGTCTATGTTAAAGCCCTTCAAAGGACTGATAATTAAAACCACTGTTGTCTACAGGATGTTAAAGTTAGTGCCTTTGACTTGGATCTAGCAGTGAGGTTCTTATGATGTTCTTAATACAAGCAAATACGTGTGATTTCAGATTTCAGGTGAGGAATCTTGGTATTACAAAAGCCTTCCTGCTAACAGATAATTTGCACGCAAGGGATGAATGTTTTTGCCTAGCCTTCTTCCTGATCTGATACATGTCTATGTGCAGAAATATATATATTTATGTAGGAGCGTGTGTAAACTTGTGTGATTCCCTAGGCATGAAGTACAGCTCAGGAAGACCTGAACCACATGAGTCTCCAGGCTTGGGTAGCTTGTTCTCTAATACTTCAAGTATTAAATAATTGCTTCGGCAGGAAAGTGTGAAAGAACGTTGTCAGCTAATTAGTACATCTTAATTGCGTGTTTCATCCGGGTGAACTTTTTATAATGAGAGAGGAAATGGTGGGCAACTATGGTTTGTTTTTCTTTAGGACCAGATAGACCATTGATCATCTAGAATCGCACCGGTATCTGCAGTGGTTTTGATGGTGTTGTGATTTAACTTCTAAACATCAAGGAGTTTAAGGTGGGAGGGAAGAGAGGGAGGAGACTGATGTCGGAGGAGTGCTAATTATCCCCTTGGGAAGTGGTACTTGCTCATTGTGGGAGGCTGGGGAGGAACAATTTTCCTGCAATCAAGATTTCCCTCCAGAGAGCCTAATAAAAGGGATGAGATTATTTTGGGAGCAATCATCCTCTTGAATATGTAATACCGATTTTGATTCCGCCTTGTACATCCTACAACTGTTTTGTGGATTCTGTTAATGAGAAGATTATATTTCCATACAGGCCTTGATTGAAGTGCATTTTCATAAGTTAGGGGTTGTTGTTGTTTTTTTAGAGAAGATGGGCAAGGACGGAGAAAATGAGGTAAAACAAGAAGTTTTTAAAAAGTTTCCATAAGTTGATATTTAATTTGAATCAATAACAGCTTTGTAGCTTTGTATGTTAGCCACAACATTGTGAAGCACAGGATTAAATCCCTTGCACAGTGCTGTTTTTAAAAAGAAAAAGCACCCCTCCAATTATTATTATTATTTTATATATATATATATATATATATATATATATATATATATATATATATTCATGTGAAACTCTTCACTTCCAGTTGCAGTTAAGCATATGTTCCAGATTAGAAAAGCTTCCTATCTGCTCTTTGAAAACGCTTTCCCCATCCCTCATCCTGTCCTTTGAAGATGTTTGCTAAATCTGAGGAAGTCAACATTTTCCACATTTTTACTAAGATAAGCTTAGATGCTTTGCGTGTGACCTGAGCAAATTACAGAGAAGCCAAGCAACACCAGGTGAATATGTGCATTGTTCGGGGGGGGGGGGGACTAACCCTGTGCGTGTGTAGAAACTGAATATTTTATCTTTTGCAAGTTGTAATAATAATAAAAATAATAAACGTTTGCCTAACTTTTGCCCACTCAGTAGGATGGATACTACACAATTCTTATTTTTGCTTCCCCTTTATTTATTTCCCCTCCCCCTTATCTTATAAGGAGAAAACACATGTAGAGCTGGAGATAAGAAATGCTATTTCGTTCATAATTGGTAATATTTGACTCTGCCTCTCTCCCCTCCGCCCTGGGCCATGGCTCAGTGGTGCAGCATCTACCTTGGATATAACACTGCTTTGATCTTAAAGGAAGAGTAATGGAAAGAAATGTCTTTAGTACTGAAAATGAAGAGAATATCAAAATGATGAAAACATCTCTTCTACCCCAATGTCACTACATATGCACTGTACAGTGGATAATCGGGTTGCGAATGTGATCTGTGCGGGATGCACGTTCACAACCTGCAGCGTTCGCAACCCGCAGAGGCGCATCTGTGCACGCGCGGGTTGCGATTTGGTGCTTCTGCACATGCGCAAAGTGCGATTTAGCACTTCTGCACATGCGTGACCCCCCAAACCCGACAGTAACCCGTTCTGGTACTTCTGGGTTTTGGAGGGTCCGTAACCCAAAAAAACACAACCTGAAGCGTCTGTAACCCGAGGTATGACTGTACATTTAAAGCAGTATGATACCACTTTAAGCCAAAATGGTTTCCCCTGAAGAATCCTGAGAGCTGTAGTTTGTTAAGGGTGCAATGAGTTGTTAGGAGATCCCTGTTACCCCCCCCCCCCAGAGATACGGTTCTCAGAGTTGTTTAACAATAAATTCCTCTTCCCAGGGGACTCTGGCTAACTGTAGCTCTGAGAGGAATCATGGCCTGTGAAGAATTCTTAGCAGCCCTATCAAATCAGGATTATTTTGTGAGGAAACCATTTCTGAGGTATGATACTGCCTCAAATGCATAGTGCAGCTGGGACACCGCAGTGGCAATGAGTGGAACAAATTAGTCGCCCACCAGCAAACCACTGCATGAGTCGGTTTCTAATAGGAGAGATGAAAGTTGTATCCTACCACCTGCCAGGGGGCAGGGTGGAGACAATAGCAAGACTGCCACATCATTCATCATTGCCACCTGGTTAAAAGTCCCTCATAGGAGCGCCAGCAATGGGAGGATGAGGGTGCACAGCAACTCCTAAAGAATGTCATATAATTCGGAAAATGAAAAAAAAGTGCTGCCTGCAGTACTAACTATCTAGAAAGGCATGAGGGGAAATGAAGTGGTTTGTGAAGGGGATAAAACATGAGCCTAACTTCTCGCAGCTCTGAACTGAAAAGGATTTCATCCTATTCAAACTAATGCTGTGCTGGAGATTTCTGCCAGGCCAACCCTTCACCATGGCCTCAACCATTCTCCATCAATTAATGAGAAAAGAAACTCCATTTGAAAATAATGAAAGGGGAGGGAAATGTTTGGAGAAATTCAAGAGGGAAGGACGCCGGGTTTTTGTCATGTTTACCTCGCTCTCGAAGTTGCTGGGGAGTGTTTGTGCTTGACATGTCTTTGTCTACAAATCATCTCACCAGTGGTCTCTGTTGTAAACAAAAATTGCCCTTTTCCCTTATGGGGTATCCAAGAGCCCATATAGAGTCCTTACATAGGTTCTCTATTGGTAGGAGAGAATAACAGAGGCCAACCAGAGAATATTGAGAAGCAAAGCAGCTAGTAAGCTTGATCTTTATTGATCTGTTGCAACAGGGTGCTCCCCTCACCAGCAGGAGAGGAGGAGGAACCCAGAACAATGGTGTGCAAGGCCTTATAAAGACTTTTGAAATTGCCACCCTGTAGATCAAGACCACCCCCAGAAACATCATACATACATCACAGAAGGGGTGTAACCTAAGACCACCCCTCAGATACATCATACCTACATCACAGAAAAGGCGGTCTAAAACAGAAATTTGAATGTTGTTTTTCTCCTGTCGTTGTTTATCTCCTGTCTGGCAGGTTACTTGATTGGATTGCCTGGGGAGCCTGGCCAGTCTTTTGTAATAACAAATACTTAGTTCCTGGGCCAGGACACAGGCTCACACCCTATTCAAACACAGACATACCCTTAAGACAGGATTTGTGAGGAAAGAGACAATGGGGAGGTTTCCCACTTTGACCTCACAGAGAAAACATTTGCTCAGTTTAGGAATCAAAATGGTTCCAGGTTGGTCTTCCTGTGCTGATCTATGTACGTGCTTGGTTGGTACACTTATGAACATTACCATATATCTAAGACCATAAAATTCCTATCACATCTGCACTCTGTGGTCTTCCCAGGTGCCCAGACTTCAGTTTAAGCCCAGGGCAAAATGTCATGAGGCTGCTGTTTCCATGGGGCGTTTTCAGATTGCAAAAGACGGGCATCCAGGGAGGCTGCAGGGTGCTGGAGAAGTGTTTACTGGAAAGGAAAAACACACTTACACTACCGTTAGGCACCTCACAACAATAAGGTAAGCCTGAAACATCACACCCACCTGAGTTCTAAAGTGCTCTACGGAAGGGTCAGAAAAATGGAAACCTCTTTTACAGGGGTGGGGGAGTCTGAGAAACTGGAGGACAGACTTCAGCAGATCACTTGCTGCACTGGCTTCCTGGCAGAGGAGTTGCTGTTGCTTATCAGAAGGGAGAGCAGGTGGTCAGTACAGTGCAAACAAACTGGTGCAGGCATCTTTGGTATTTCTGCTTCTGTGTTTGCACTACGCTGACCTTCCTGCCATCTCACTCCTCTCACTCCTGGTAAACAACACCAACACAACTGCAGGAACCTAATGTATTATCTCAACCCCACTCAGTGAGATGCTTCTGTTCAACCTCTTCTCCAGTCCTGTCCAGAATGCTTAGTCAGATGTAGTTCACTAAGTTCAGCAGAGCTTACTCTCACATAGGTGAGCGTAAGATCACAGTCCATCAAACCCCTTCCTTTCCACCATTCTGGGAATTTCTTCGAAAAGATGCCCAAAGAAGAAGTAGTCATGATAGGTTATATCTAGGAATTAATATATTAACATAAAGGAAATGGTCAAGGGAGAATGTTATTTAAAATAGCGCTCAGAGCACATTGGCTCAGATGTCCAAACTACCTCAAAAAGGTTAATTAGCCGTCCTGAATTAAACAAAATATTTTAGTTGTTGTTATTGTTAGCCTGGTAGAAAGAAAATCTGTTCCTTAGTGGGAGAGCAAGTGTGTTTGTGTTTGGAGCATTCTGAAGGAAAAGAAAATATCTGAATTTATGCTGGAGAAGTGTGAAAACTGTAGGAGGGGATGGAAAAAGGAGAGTATTCAGAGATATTTTGGCTAAAGAGGCATTAATAACCCAATAACAGAACACTCTTCATGGTAGGAAAAAGGTAAATCTGAGAGAACTTGCATATAGGCAAATGGGTGGGGTATAAATAACATTTTTATTATTATTATCTGTAGAAATGAACTCCTATGCATATTTAAAAACAACTGCAATGGGCAGGAGGGACCTGGCAGCAGTGGGGCAGGACAAAAAGCAGGCCAGGGTGGAAGCTGGTGGTGGGACAAGTGAAATCTTGCTTCATGCTATGTCCACCACAAGCTGCCATAGCAATTGGGCTTGATGGCATCAAGTGATGGCAGTAGGTTGGGATCAGGATCCAGTGGAGATTTCTTGAGGGCTTTCTGTGGATTACTGCCAGTGGCAATTCCACGGGCATGACTTCCACCTACACTTCAATGGGTGGAGCAGAGAGTTATTCAAGAGGAGGGAAACTGGGGTGGAAGCCAGCTGGACTGTTTTGGGATGAATGGACAGAAACATCTGCCTGCTCAGCCCTCCTGCTTCCCAAGCATGGTGGATTGATGGTTTGGGTTGAGACCTTAATCTATTTGAAGACCCCCCCCCCAAAGAATACATTAACAGACTTGATTAGCGGACATTACATGGAGCACTCGATTCCAACATAGCCACCAATTTTTGACTTCCATATTCATGTCAGTGATCAAGTTCCTTGAAAGCATAGCACATAATATATCTACAATCATTTTGGAGCACTCTGTCCTCTCCAGGCTATGAGCAAATCCTCAAAGGAACTGAAAAAGGAAAGGTTTCGAACCAGGATAACCACCCTCATGTAAGTTAGAAAAGAGGAGCTATAACTTTGTCTTGAATTTATTTTTTTTAAAAAGTGGGGGCACTGGCAATAATAATAATAATAACAATCATGAATGACCTGGAACATTTCATATGTTAAATTGGTATTTCTCAAAATTAGCTTTCCTGAAGGCAGCAATATATTAACGTAATGAATGGGTGGTAAGAGGGAAGACAATTATTTTAATGGGAGAGTAGGATGAAGAGAGAGAAATCTTTTACTGAATAAGATCCTTCAGGGAATGATGCACATATTATGGAGAGAATTAGAACAGATACAGATGAATACATTTCCCACTGTGCCATCTTACGCAATCATTGCACAGTGGGAATGTTTTCCTGTACAAAAAATAAAATAAAATCCTGGCACATAGAAAGGTGGATGTCAAATGAGAAAGGTTCTAATCTAGCTTCCTCCATGACACACTAGTTTTCTGTTCAGAGGGACTTTTCCCCCATGGGGGGAGCACTGTGTATTATGAAAGAGCACAATCTAGGAATCATTGTATCGTGATCAATTATGGTTGGTCCAGAAGAGAACTGAATTGCATGAGCAGACCTAATGCATGATGATTCAAGAGCTCAGGAGGGCTTGTCACCCACCTGACCTGCCGCTCACTCACTACTGGGCCTGAAGGTTGTGTGACCTTCCATGCTTGGCTCCCATGAACGGCAGTTGGCTACTTGCTTGCCTCCACCAACTGCCTCCCTATCTTGCCTGGGCTATGAAAAAGGGCCATGGGTATCCTCTTCTGAGCTAGGCATTTTGAACAAGGTGGCCAGAAAAATGCCCTGGTGGTTAGAAAGGTTTTTTAATCTTACATTTTAAAAATATATATTAAAAATCTCTTTTTTAAAAAAAAACTAAGTTTTTAAAAATCCACAGCAATTCACTACAGTGGCATAGGCATTCTCCTGGCCCTCTCACCCAGAATGTCTGACTTTGAAGGAAGACATCTTTGGCCTTTCCTCAGAGCCCATGTGCCATAAGCAGTGGGGAAGCTGGCAGCATTATGACGGCTATCACAGCACAGGTATATGTTGTTGTTTAATCGTTTAGTCGTTTCCGACTCTTCGTGACCCCATGGACCAGAGCACGCCAGGCACTCCTGTCTTCCACTGCCTCCCGCAGTTTGGTCAGACTCATGCTGGTAGCTTCGAGAACACTGTCCAACCATCTCGTCCTCTGTCGTCTTCTTCTCCTTATGCCCTCCATCTTTCCCAATATCAGGGTCTTTTCCATGGAGTCTTCTCTTCTCATGAGGTGGCCAAAGTATTGGAGCCTCAGCTTCATGATCTGTCCTTCCAGTGAGCACTCAGGGCTGATTTCCTTCAGAATGGATAGGTTTGATCTTCTTGCAGTCCATGGGACTCTCAAGAGTCTCCTCCAGCACCATAATTCAAAAGCATCAATTCTTCGGCGATCAGCCTTCTTTATGGTCCAGCTCTCACTTCCATACATCACTACTGGGAAAACCATAGCTTTAACTATACGGACCTTTGTTGGCAAGGTGATGTCTCTGCTTTCTAAGATGCTGTCTTTTTAAGATGCTGTCATTGCACAGGTATATGCCTATTGAAATAAGAAAAAGGGCAGGGAGGAATAGGAAGGTGATGCCCCTGCTGCTGCCTTCATTATGGTGACCTTGTATCCTACTTAATAGATGCCAGTCTTCTGTGTGAAGGGCTGTTAGAAGTTGGAGGAAGTCCTCTTTTTGAAGGGCTGGGTCTGGTCAAAGTCTGGGAAAGATAAAGAAGACGACTAATAATAGTACCAATACCCATCATCTGAAGATCACAGTTTACAACATAAAAATACAAATCCTAAGAGGGGAGAGCAGGAGGGACCTTGAAGTCGCCAATCGACTGTCGGCACCAGCCAGCAGCAAGCTGTCAGTTTCAGTTTCTCTGTTTCTCATCCCCCCCCCAAATCGTTTGTCCTCCCACGTTGGTTTGCGACGGAAACAAAAACCCTTGCGAAAATTTGTCAGCGTTTTTGTGTGAATTTTTCCTACCCTACACATTTTTTGTATGCCGTAGCATAATGTGTTTTGTATGACACATTTAATCAATATATGCATTTTAAATATATAAGATATATTAATATATGCATTTTTTTGGAAATGTCACTGGGCAACTTTCAAAGGACTGCTGTGCTCCTCTTTGCATATTGCTTTGGAGAGTGAGAATTAGGTAATTTCGCTTTTAGATGAAAGGTGATGCAAATGCCTCCACCATCTACCTGAAGCACATTTTTTTTTTTTTGAGAAAAGAAAAGCATGTTCAATGTGCCATGCAGTTTGGCCTTCAGCGATCAGTGCCAATGATGCAAAATTATACAACAGAGCTAGAAGAATTTCAGACCCTTTGAGGCCTTGCCCTGTTCATTAATCAACACTGCACTTGCTTTCCTTTGCTAATAATGCGTAGGAAATTCATTTTTATTAGCCATCTGCCTTGTCTTGCACTCCCAGCAGTATTTTCTTCAGATTTTTAACTTTAAAAACACTCCCACCCTACACATCCTGGTGTTTCACTTGTCTGGATGCTGCAGAAATCTTATATTGATCACTATCCAGGGAAGTGTAAGGCTGGGGTTTTTGTTTGTTTGTTTATTATTTCTTTACTTAATATTTCGTATATAAAAATTAATTTCTGCAACTAAAAACCAGGACACCTGGAAAGTTATTGAGCTTTTTTTAAATATAAAAATGCCCAAAAAACCTAGATTTTTTTTTTATTGTCTTGCCAGGGCAAAGTGCCACAATTTGGAAATCCCCCAGACGTCAATTCTACCTTTGAAATCCCTGTAATGTCAAGGAAAATCTGGACATATCGCAACCCTAGCAACATGCTTTGTGCCTGCACTTCTCCCTTTCCTGCAGCAGCCAGCTACGGATCCTGACATATCCCTTAAAAGAGTTCAGAATTGGGGAGTCAGGTGCTTGGCACAGCTGCAAGGAACACTCTGAACCCCATCTAATACTTGGAATCGTGTTCTAGCTGAGTTAACAATCAATAAGATTTGAATAGATCCCCCGCTGAACATCGAACGCGCAGTCTCCTTAAAAAATGCACCAGTGGCTTGTTCTCAGAGCATCTCTCATGTACTTTCTGAGTGCTGTATGTGGGCGGATTTTAATTCCAAGCTGTTGTAATTATATACTTGTCTGTGTATGTAGCAGATAGTCTATTCCAAACCTTATTGGCTGGATCTGTGCTCTAATTTGATTGAAATTTCACAAAGTCAGGGTTGACATCCTTTGGACTTTTAGAAGACATATTCTGCAGAGGGGGACCACAAATTGGTTTTCTTCCTTCTCTCTCATCTCAGCAGGAGTTGCTTGTCCTGGCCCCTGGAATGTTAACTGAACTTCCCGGTGCCCTCTAATGTCAAATAATTGCAGAAGCCATGTCCACTGTCAGAGATTAGGTATACACTAAGGTGTTACTGGATGTGTGGATCAGTGTTTCCTGGTGCACATTTGTGCACCTTTAACGCCACACGTGTGCTTTCAATTTTATGCCTTTGAAATCTTTCTTGGCGTTTCCCATCCACACAAGTAAAAAAAAGGTAAAGGTAAAGGACCCGGGGACAGTTAAGTCCAGTCAAAGGTGACTATGTGGCTGCGGCGCTCATCTCGCTTTCAGCATCAACACCCTGAGAGGGTCTTGTTTCTCCCATAGCCACAGCCTTGGACACCACCAGAAATTAGGCATGGTTCTGTCTCTCCCAGCTGCCCAGTCTGCAGCCTTCCAGCTCACATAAGTCAACTCCCAACTCTAGTACAGTGGTACCTCTGGTTACGTACTTAATTCATTCTGGAGGTCCGTTCTTAGCCTGAAACTGTTCTTAACCTGAAGCACCACTTTAGCTAATGGGGCTTCCCGCTGCCGCCGCGCCGCCACTGCATGATTTCTGTTCTCATCCTGAAGCAAAGTTCTTAACCCGAGGTACTATTTCTGGGTTAGTGGAGTTTGTAACCTGAAGCGTATGTAACCTGAAGCGTATGTAACCTGAAGCGTATGTAACCCAAGGTACCACTGTATTTGTCTTTTTAACTACCAGCAAACTGAGGAAGACCCACCGGTTTTCTGTCTGGTGCACAGAGCCATTTCTTTTGTTACCTTAATGGCCCGTACTTAAAGGGTCATTACCAAGAAAAATGTCTGGTGATTTCAAAACTTTGCATCCTTGCTTAGATTTTAACACTAGCTGGATCCGGGTATTTGAAGGTACTCGGGCACACAACCTACCCTGCTCCCCAAAATCATATCATTATAAAATAGTTTATATCCATGACATGAAACTGAAATTCAGCTGTGGTGCTCCAGCTGATTTAATGGTCAGACTTGCTGAATATTAAAGAGCTGCTCTTGCCTTTGTTGACAAAGCGTGATAGGCAGTTTGTCCCATGAAGTACAGTCGTCCCTTGGTTCTCAAACAGAATCTGCTTGAAAACCAAGGCACAGTTTCCAATTGGCTGCAGGAGCTTCCTGCACTTGACCGGAAGCCGTGGAAGCCGTGTCGGATGTTCGGCTTCCAAAAAACATTCACAAACCAGAACACTCTCTTCCGGGTTTGCGGTGTTCGGGAGCCAAAACATTTGAGTTGCAAGGCGAACCAAGGTATGACTGTACAGAATTTAGGCAAAACAAAGTCACACTTTTGAAATGGAGGGTCTGTTCTGCTGCAGAATTCTTCTTTGTTATTATCCTATATTTGATTTGTGCTTTCTGAATGACTGGATCAGTCCCAGATGTAACCAACCCCATCCTCATCCTTGAAGTCCCTCCATGGGGAATAATGCATCCAATTAATCTGTGAATAATCAGCTAGACTGAAATCGAAAGGGTACCAGCAGCCTACAGCATGTGCATGGGGTAAGAGGGACTTTTATGGAGAGAACTAATATTTCACCAGAGAGGCACCATAGCTCAGTTCTGCTCTGCATCCAGTCCCAGGTTCAATTCCCGGCATATCCAGTTAAAAGGATTAGGTAGCAGCCTAGCAGATGGCAAGAAAGAGACTCCAGAGAGCCGCCGATGGTCTGATTAAATAAATCTGACCTGGTATAAGGAGGCTTCCTATGTTCCACTAAATAAAATCTTTTTTATGTGCAAGTCATCAAAACCAAGCATGTACCTCCCCACCCCCCACCAATTTCTTTATTTGGAAATCCTTCATCTTTACTGAACACACGTCATATTTCTTCCCAGGGCAGTTAGTTATTTGACAGATTCCAAGTCCGTAAAAAACCACTGCATGGTAATGACATTGTGTCAAGTTTAATAGATAATCCATGAAAACAGATTGTGTCGAAACACACTGTCTCTGTTCACATTTCAGCTTTAAGCCTTAGGGGAAGTTTTAAGATTCATTATCAGTGTTATTCTTGCTTAAAGGAAGTTGAATTAACTGATATCCGTTCATCTCTTTATGCTAATAGGGTAGAGCACAATTGTATGGATAATTCCTCCAGGTCATCCTGTTGTGTTCAGTGGTGCTTACTCCCAAGTAAACGTACATAGGGTTGCAGCCTGAGGGTGTGTTATTGTGAATCTCATTACAACCGAAATTATAGTGAAGGAAATTACTGGGTTTTCATTAGTTCTGCATTATAGTAAGCATATGTGTGGGAAGAACTTTGACCAAAAGTTCCTCCCGATGATCCATTTATTAAGCCTTCATCCTGATTTGCTGCACAAAGCTTATGGGAAAGTTAGACAATATTGGGTCTTTGCAAAGCATTTATTCTGATTTGATTTGGGAGGGATTATATGACAATGAGCATTCATCCTACATTCATCTTGATTTGCTTCTGTGATGTTCAAATGTCTTCCTATTAATCTTTTCTTCATTGTGTATTTTCCAGTGCATTTCCCAATCAGTTTCCTAGCCACATTTGATGTGCCAGTACCACAGAGCTAAACTAAGAATCCTGTACAGTATCTGCTTGGCTCCTTCCTGAAAAATACTGACAGACTAGAGGCCCCAGATCCCCACATATGTTCAAGCATGAAGAAGAAAGTATTCTTGTAATTTCTGAGACGCTGACATGAGTGTTCTTGGGTGTTCAGTTTTACAAATGAAATTTGCAGCTTAAAAACACTTGACCTTCCAAGGGTTGCGATATTTACTCACATCCCAAACTTATTCTGACATGATGAATGCACTGCACTTGGAGTGGATATTGGGCAGGGGAGAGAAGCAGAAAGCAAAAGTGAAGCAGGGAAATGAGCCTGGATTTCTGAATGTGACAAGCAGAAGATTTTATTCAGTGTACAGTCGTACCTTGGATCCCAAATGCCTTGCGAGTTGAATTTTTGAACGCCACAAACCGGTTTGCGAATGTTCTTTGAAACCTGAACGTCTGATGCGGCTTCTGATTGGCTGCAGGAGCTTCCTTCAGCCAATTGGAAGCTGCACCTTGGTTTCTGAATGTTTTGGAAGTCGAACGGATTTCGTTTGACTTCCGAGGTACGGCTGTATTGTTTTTTTAAAAAATAAAGAAATTAAAGGCTCTGGAAACTAGAATATAAATGGTACACATCTGAGGCTGCAGTGCATGCCATAACAGTCAGTTGTTGTTGTTGTTGTTGTTGTTGTTGTTGTTGTTGTTGTTGTTGTTGTTGTTGTTGTTATCTTTCTCCTGAATGATGACGATGATGGGGGGGGGGAAATCTGCCTGGGGCGGCTACACGTTTAAGAAGAGAAGTAATAGGAGGAGGAACCTCTAAACCCCCCACTCTCTGGGCATTTTCCTACTCATACATCCTCTCCCCCTCACCTCTGCAGGGAAAGATACAGTGCAAATGTTTTGTTAATTTCCATTGAAATTACCGCAAATAGGGACAGTTTGACACAGGTTTAAGGTAGGAGGGGAGCAGTTTCGCTCCATTTAGAAGAGTCAAATGGTTAGTGGAGAAGGTGGGGGATTCAGAACTTGTGATATTCCCTTTGTTCCTAATTATTAATTATGTAGCGTGACTCACTTTACATAACTTGCCTGGCAACGATTTTGCTGTCTAATAGATCACTGAAGAAATTTGACTTCTTTTTTTCTTCAACGTTCATTGGGGAAAAGAGTACAACAGTCATCTTCTTTTCTGTAGCTTTCATGCCCGTACAAGGCACAGTCAGAATTTCGCTTTGATATTCTCCAAGGCAGGACAGCAGGGCTTCCATCTTTCTATGTGTGAGAAGCTGAAATGTCTTCCTTTTGAACACACAATGACCCCAGCATCCCTAGAAACTAGGCAGCTGCTAAGTGAGCCGATGGGTTGGCCGGGAGGATGCATCCTAGTTTGCTGCCTGCAACCCGTTTTGCTTGCCCTGCCGCTGCCGCTGCCGCTGCCGCTGCCGCCACCACCACAGTCACACCTGCTGCCACTGCCTGCATGGACCCTACCTGCCTGCAGACTGCCTCACCAGAGTGGTGCATGCTCTAGTTATCTCCCGCTTGGACTACTGCAATGTGCTCTGTGTGGGGCTACCTTTGAAAGTGACCAGGAAACTACAACTAATCCAGAATGCGGCAGCTAGACTGGTGACTGGGGGCGGCCACTGAGACCACATAACACCGGTCTTGAAAGACCTACATTGGCTTCCAGTACGTTTCCGAGCACAATTCAAAGTGTTGGTGTTGAACTTTAAAGCCCTAAACAGCCTCGGCCCAGTATACCTGTAGGAGCGTCTCCACCCCCATCGTTCTGCCCGGATGCTGAGGTCCAGCGCCGAGGGCCTTCTGGTGGTTCCCTTATTACGAGAAGCAAAGTTACAGGGAACCAGGCAGAGGGCCTTCTCGGTAGTGGCGCCTGCCCTGTGGAACACCCTCCCATCAGATGTCAAAGAGATAAACAACTACCTGACATTCAGAAGACATCTGAAGGCAACCCTGTTCAGGGACGTTTTTAATGTGTGATATTTTAGTGTATTTTTGGTCTTTGTTGGAAGCCGCCGTCTTTGTTGGAAGCCGCCCAGAGTGGCTGGGGAAACCCAGCCAGATGGGCGGGATACAAATTATTATTATTATTATTATTATTATTATTATTATTATTATTATGCTCCCTGCAGCTTCTGCAGCTGGCTGCGAAGCAGTTTCCACCATCAGCATCAATTTCAGGTGAGACTGCGCTGATTTCAGGTGAGATCTTGCCCCCAGTGGCCACTATCTCACATGAAATCAGCACTGATGCTGGCGCCACTTCACTGCTGGCAGAGCAGCAGGGCGGGAGGGGCACCCGTGGAGGGGAGGTCATCCCAGAGGCTTCTGCCACCCGAGGCAGCGGTCTCACTCTGCCTAATGGCTGGGCTTCCAAACACAAGCTAAGTGTTGAGTATAAAGTACATGATTTCATTCTTAAGAGCATTGTTTCTGAAGGATGTTATTGCCTTTTATCGGTGGAGTACAGAATCAGGTTTAAGGTGCTGGTTTCAACCTTTAAAGCCCTATACCACCTAGGACCCTCGTACCTACGGGACTGCCTCTCCTGGTGTGTCCCATGGAGGACCTTACGGTCTTCAAATAAAAACATCTTGGAGATCCCGGGCCACAGGGAGGTTAGGCTGGCCTCAACCAGAGCCAGGGCTTTTTCAGCCATGGCCCCAGTCATGGTGGAACGCTCTGTCACAAGAGACTAGGGCCCTGCAGGACTTGACATCTTTCCGCAGGGCCTGCAAGACAGAGCTATTCCACCAGGCCTTTGGCCAAGGCACAGTCTGACCCCCTCCTTCTGTAATCCTCATAGAATTCTAGCCCAATGGTTGCCATTAATTTGACTCTGAATTGATTTTAGAATGAAGAAGAGAGAAGAAGAGTTTGGATTTGATATCCCGCTTTATCACTACCCTAAGGAGTCTCAAAGTGGCTAACAATCCCCTTTCTCTTCCTCCCCCACAACAAACACTCTGTGAGGTGAGTGGGGCTGAGAGACTTCAGAGAAGTGTGACTAGCCCAAGGTCACCCAGCAGCTGCATGTGGAGGAGCAGAGACGCGAACCCGGTTCACCAGAGTACGAGTCCACCGCTCTTAACCACTGCACCACACTGGCTAAAATGAATTGATTTTAGAATGTATTTCAATTAATTGATTGTGATTTTATGCAAACTGTGTTATTTTTTACTGTTGTTAGCCGCTCTGAGTCCGGCTTTGGCTGGGGAGGGCGGGATATAAATAAATTATTATTATTATTATTATTATTATTATTATTATTATTATTATTATTTCCCCTTTAAACAAAGGAAGGGTGGGCAGAAGGTAGATCCCTAGATTGACAAGGGCTTCTGACTCCTTAGAACAGCAACAGCAAAACATATTTTAAGCTGCGGACATGAAGACCAGTTACCAATTGCTGGAAACCACAGGCGAGGAGAGTACTCTTATTCTCAAATCCTGCTTACAGGTTTTCCTCGGGCATCTAGCTGGCCACTGTGAAAACAGGATGCTGGACCAGATAAGACATTGGCCTGGTCCAGCAGGCTAATCTTATGTTCTTATGCTACACAGCCAATCATGAGCAGACTTTTGTGTGAAGGACTGCTGAACCCCATTCATTTCTGGTACTGAAAAAATAATAATCCTAGGCTCAGAATATAGTTGGCTGAGAGGCCCCTTCTTCTTGAATTATAGCTATATGTATTTTGCACCTAGCCCTGGTTGGTACATGTTAGGGGGCAGTAGCTATGAGTGAAATGAAACTAACCCTCCAATGTTCCTAACAATTGCTGAAAGTGCAAACAGGTAGATAGATCTTTTTTTTAATATGTGGTGGATCTGCAAGGAAGCGAGCGTATTTTGGGAAATGATACATGGCGAGATTAAAAAAAAAATGTTTAAAATGAGTATTCCAAAACACACACGCCCTGAAATGTTTCTGTTAGTGATTATAGGGGCAGAAATCCCCCCCATGTTGTTTATGTATGTAGCAACAGCAGCTAGGATTCTTTATGCGCAGAAGTGGAAGGAGGAAGTTGTTCGCAACCAGATAAGAATGAATAAGTAAGATAATGGACTGTGCAGAACTGGCAAAAAATAAGAGAGTCTAACGATGAGTGTTTTATGTATGAATGGAAGCCTTTTTCGGACTACTTAAATGACTATTATTGTATGATGAACTCACGAGCAGGATACGAGCTATGAGCAACAGAAGTAATTAGATTATAATATTGTGGTTATGATTTAATAGATAGAAGATAGGATGCATCAAAAAGGGAGAAACAGCAACTCCATGGGAAGTTGACAAAAATAAGAGAAAAGGTGTAATAGTGTTTTGATTGTATATGTTAAAAATGTTGGAACTTAATGAAATATAATTGAACACAAGGGAACTAACCCTCCAACACTGGTATCATCACAGCTTACTTGGACAGAAACAGGGCAGGACAGCCATGAGGTCAGGGCTGCACAAGGCACATCAGCAGAACCAAGCTGGTACTCCTGGCAGCACATCTGCACAGCCCTGACCTCACCACTGCCTTGCTCTGTGCTCCATCAACCTGTCCAAGCCAGGGTGTCCCCATCTCTCTGCCCACCACACCAGCTGCTACTGCTTACGAACCTCTTTTAAAAAACCCAGACATCTGCTCACGCTTATTAAAAGTGACTCTGCTGTAGCATTCTTAGCTTAGTCTATTATACCAATTGGGGAGTAAGTGTTTCCAGAGCTTTATGGGAAGGTTAAAAACAACAGCCCAGCAAACCAAAGCAAGAAGAAATCTGCCATAAACATAAACATCTTGTACGAGTGAATTGGACTGGATTCTAACCAACTCTTAATTTGATCTTGCTGCAAAAGGTTTTAATTTCCTTGATGTTGTTGTTTATTTCAAGTAAAAACACTACCCCGGTTTGTCAGTAGGGCATGTTATTTTTCCTGCCTTGAGCCAAAAAATGCATGTTCATGTAGGTATTTTCTTGTCTCTTGCCCACCCTTCGCCTCCCGGCTAACAGATGCTGATTGGGACAAAGCAGTAAAATGTCCAAGCTTCAGGGGAAAGTTCTCCAGATGGTTCTCACATGTGGAACTTTGCCAACGAACTATTGCCTCTTTGGCTTTGACTCGATCCCAGAGTGGGTCTATTGCTTTGCATCTAATGAACTCTCAACATTCAACTGACTGTCCAATGTCAGAGTCAGGGTGACAGATGTAGGGATAAGGAGAACATTTTATGAACATGTGACTGGGACCAGAGCTCTAAACAGAAGCATGAACAATTTGCTTTGGATCTGAGCTCTTCCTTTCATTCTCCTCCCTTTTTCTTTTTGCAAAAAGCAAACTTTGGAAGCTGATTCTAAGAGTCATTGCTAATAATAATAATAATAATAATAATATACTACTCGCATGCCAAAATGGCTTCTAAGTGGTTCATAAGTGGAACATCAGTTATAAAATAGCCACGCAGGATTAAAATACACAATAAAGCAATTCCCTCAAAACATTTGAACACATCCATAATTAAAATGTACGACAACATGAGCCCATTCAAAAGCAGAACAATTAAAACAGCTAAAGTAGCAAGGAAGACAATTAGATCAGGAAGTTTGGGTTCAGAGGAATGCTTGTCTAAACAGCTGTGTCTTCAAGAGCTGGTGGAATACCAACACTGATGGGGCCTCTCGCATTTTAGCAGGCAGGGCTTTCCACATCTTGGGTGCCACCAGTAAAAATGCCCAACTCTGTGTTAGTACAAGCTGATAATATTATATTGAAATGTCTCTGAGCCCTCAGTGTAGCATCCCTCATTGAGCAGGGGTGGATGAATTTGTCAGTTTTGGTTTCTCCCAAACTGCTGCTAAGATAGGGGGAGGAAGAGGACCCAACCACACATGAGTGGCATCAAAGTCTCAAGCAACCCTGGCAGCAGCCTCGTGTTTTTCTGCCAAAACTGGTTCCCAAACTGACTATGTACACACAAGAAATTACCATCGTTCAGCTGGGAGCTGACATAAAGCAATGAGGAAGCAGACATAAAACAGAATTCCTAAAAAAAAAAAAAGTTCAATAAATAAACCCTGTCACTTGGTTGGCTACCACAGATTTAGATCAGTGGATAAATAAAACAACATCATCTGTTTTCCCAAATACACTTAATTTGTCTCGTAATAACTTACAGCCGGCTTCTATGCATGGTTAACACATATCAAATGTTTAAGACCTGCCCCCTCTAGAGTTTGTCATGGTGACATCCTCAATCATGGCAATGTCACTGCGATGTCGCCTGTCAAACTCTAGAGTGGGCAGGCTTAAGCATTTCATATAAGGTAGTCTACATATACTACTAATGGGAGTTACTTCCAAGGAAATGTGGATACAGTCTGAGCTGCTTCACACCTCCAATCCTTCCCATAGTCTGTTGTTAATAACTTGCACTACCATGTGCACTTCTTCCTGTTTTTATTGCATTCACATCTTTTTTTAATTGATAACCCAGTCATTACAGGGACTGGATAGTAGACTAGTTCCTTCCTTGATCTTTTTTTGTCAATGCACAACTACAGCCTAATTGCATTCTTATGGCCAGTTCAGATGGTGGGAAACCATTGTTTGCAAATGTCCTCTACAAAACAGCTGGTGTTTCTGGTTTGTTTGTTTGTGTTTTACATTTTTATTCTAACATTCCTCAAAGGAGATCAGGGTGATGTCGTGGTCTCTCCTCTCCCCCATTCCCCAAAGCAAAATCTTATTAAATCCAAACTTGGGGCGCAAAACTGTTTTTTTTAAAAACCTTATTTCATTTATGGCAACGCAAGCATGAATGGTTTCATGCTGTTTTAACTGTTAGTAATCACACGATGGTCAGCAAAGCGCAGCAATTAGAGGATTCGTTTGCAAAATGCATGCAAAAACAATCACAATGTATTCAAAGGAAGAGCCAAGGTTCCATCTCCTCTGGCCAATAACAATATTGCACTGGCTCCAGACCAAGGAATCCCATGTTTTGACTCGTGTGTATCCCAGAACAAATATAGCATTCTAACTCCCAAGGGAATATGTTTCTTTACTCTGCTCCCCACCCTTCCACCCCTGTATCTTTTCTGCCATTTCCCTGTTCATCCTCGCTGCAGATACTAAACACAAAATGCTGGTAAGAAAATTAAAGGTTAGCTCATACAAGGAGAGGGCATCTGCCTCACTGCTCAAGCCCATGTTTCGCATGCAGAAAGACCCAAGTTCAATCTTTGGCAATATCCTGTGACTGAGCTCAGAGCGACCCCTCTTGGAAACCCTGGAGAGTTTCTTGCAGTCTCTATCTCTTGTATGCTAGAAATGGGATGCAGATTGTATTATTATTTTTTAAGTACAATTCCCACTGAGAACAATGGCACATCGCCAAGGCCCATTGATCCCATGCATGTTTTGAACATGCATTAGTGGCAGGAACCCCTAGCTAGCCACCTGTAGGCAGCTGTAACTATTTTTAAAAAACCCAGGGATGATAAACTTATAGCCCTCCAGATGTTGTTGTACTCCAGCTTGCATCAGCCCCAGCCAGCATGGCCATTGGCCAGAGATGATGGGTTTTGTAGTGCAGCAACATCTGCAGCTCCAAAGGCTCTTGGGGCACTTTATTACTCTTCTTTGTAGCATTAATGCAGAACCACACCTTAAAATAAAATTCAGTGGATCTCTTTAAGGATTTGAGCAGATTTTTCCTACTAAAAAGCTATACAGTGTCAGAACAGGGTGAGATTGACTTTAATCCTGAACAGAAGCTAGAATTTTGCCCATCCCTACTGATTCCACCCCCCTTTCAGAGTATGGAGGAGATTCGCAAACCATAAGGGATATCAATGAAAACACCTTTGGGAAGGCATAGCTCACATCTTCCTGAGGCCAAGGGCAAAAAACCCCTTTGATTTCAACTAAAGTTGTTGATCTGCAACCTCACCTGCAGGTTGTGAGAAGCCTGGTAGAAGGCTGCCTTTGAAATGCTAAAGAAATAAGGAAGAGCGGAAGGATATCCCATCTTTGACATAGTTCCTCTGGGAACAACAAGCTGGGTAATGATAGTGTCTGATAAGTTTATAAAGCTTATCCACTTTGTTCTGGAGAGAAACATATGAGGGAAGATTAGGAAGCACTAACTAGAGTAGCGCACAGAGGGATGCTCTCAGATTGTTTGCATTCAGACTGTTTGGTCTGATGGGGGCCACCTCTATGCCCAGAGCCTTCTGGGGGGAAAGAAAACAAGAGAAGCTGCTTCAACTCATGATCAGGCCACGCGAGAGACAATAAAAATGCCACCCCTGAATGAGAACTTTACTCAAGGTGGGAAAGGTGACAAATCACCTCAAACGTACTCCTGGGGGTGGACCAAGCCTGCTACTGCTGGATTTTACTTTGTTACGCGGGAATTCCCTGTTCCAAAGTCTCTGTGTGTTTCTTTCTCCCATCCCTCCTCAGTGTATTAAATACAGTTTGTACCTCATCAAGCTGTTGGGGAAGGAAGGTGGTAAACACGAGTCTTATTACTACATTTAGCAGATGGAACCTCACGGCTGAGGGGATCTTGGGAGAAGGCACTGTGCCGAATTAGAATTGAGGCCTCCTTGTTCCAGTTCCTTTCCAACTGAGGAAAGGGGAGGGAGTCAGGCATCTCCCCCCCCCCCATTTACCTGGTGGTCAGGGGGTTATGATTCAGTTAGTTTTTAAGTAGCAAATGCCTTTTGCGTGGCTGTAAGCTTTCATTTCAGGGGGGAGGGGAAATTGTGCAAATCTGTCAGGCAAGTTCAGATTTCAGGGGGCTGTGGAAGTGAATAAGAGACCAAAACAGCCTGGGTTTCAGCCAGCAAGCAGGAAAGTCTTAGCGAGGAAATTAATCTCCCTGCAACATGACGTTGCTGGTCTCCCGTGCATGTTGTGTACACAGAGAAAGAGAGGGAGAGATTAAATCAGTTTTACAAATACTCCTATTTGCTATAGGCGAAAAAGGAAATCGGAGCTTAAAGGTCTTTACAATTGTTTGCTCATGGCTTTACCACATGAACTAGAGTAGAACTGGTCAATAGCCCGCTAGGGCATTTATTTTTTTTAACTGCCTTCTCCTGAGTGCCTGAATGAGTCATCATGCTTATGTTCAGTACTTTCTAGTTTTGCAAGCTTGGAGAAGTCATTAGGTTAAGTTTCAGAGCGTCTTTTTCCATTTGCTGACGTCAAGGCAAGGGAATAAATTGAGGTTGCCCTACACATTTGTGTGCTTCCATTGCCGGGCGCTGAATGTAAGCTCGTGCAGCAGTTATTGGGTGGGCTTTGTTTTGCTTTCGTTAATCTGATCTGTAACGTAAGGAATCGTGCTGAGGAATGCCCGCGAAGGAAATATATTCGCATCCAAAGAACCTGGCTGTTGCTGGTTCAAGGCTGCAGTCCTATGAGAGATGGGCACATGTGACAACTTCAGTTTCTCTGAGTTTCTCGTTTTGTCCAATTCCTGTTCATCACATTTCCACCTCAGTTTGCCGCTTTAAAAATAATAATATTATTATTATAATTTATTATTTATATCCCGCCCATCGGGCTGGGTTCTCTGGGAGAAAAAATAGTTCCCATGAAAATTCACCAGCATTTTAGTACAAACTTATCTTAATATATTTACCCATTATACACAGATCTGGATCTCACAACGCTATGAATTAATATTAATGGCCAAACCATGTACAAGATAGTCAAATAGACAAGAAGACCACTACTTTCCCATCAACCTGGCATAGGTTTATTACATTTGCAACCTTAATAGAACATGGCTATTACGCCTCTGAGAACACATGACAACTTATGGAATGATACACATGTTTAAAAACTGAAATGACTGGAAAGTTAAATGTAATTTAAAAGAAACGTGCTGCTTCTGTGGGGTATGTGGAGTGGCTGAATATGATTTGTTGCTTCTTGAATAAATATGTGAACATAATAAAATATTTTGGAGGGAAATGCACATTTTTGCAAGGCAGTCTTGCCTAATATAAACATCATTACAAAGTCATTTCCCCAAATATAATGGACTTTTGTATGTTATTTTTTTTAATCAACAAATGCATTAATATACACACTTTACCCCAGTAAGTGCATTTTTGAGCACATTACTTGGCTGGGGAATTGCATTGCAAAATGTGGCAATGTGTGAATTCTGAAGGATGGCTGTGTTTTGCTTCTCATATTGTAATCTTATGAGTCTCTATCTCTTTTTTCCCATTGGCTAAAATAATGGGGCATATTTCCAGGCAACCATCCCATTGTGATGAAGAGACATTCTTTTCCAGGAGTGGTTCAAGTGCGAGAATTTTCTGGAAGTGCCTCATTGCATCAGGGTTTCCCCTCCCTTCTGTTCTGGGCTTAAATTGGAAGGGAGTTGTGCCTTCATCTAAAGGGAAAGGAAGGAAGCAGGGTGGTTCATTTGTATTTAAAATTTACATTTAAAATTTACAGCCTGGCAGAGCTAAGGCCCAAAATACAATTATAAAGAATAGGGTTGGGTGACATCTGGTTTTCAACATCACGATATATCACCAGCCAAATATCACAATATATCAATATATCACATTGTTTGAAATAAGGATGGAGCTATATAGAGGCATTGGCTGGCTTCGCGGGTTTTCCTGCATTGTGATTTTTGCATAGGCAACATGCACACACATCATGATTAGCAATGTATTGCCAGGTAAAAAAATATGAAGCAGATATTGCAATATGGGCTTCAAAGCAGTGTGGGATGATATATCGATATATAGCCCAGACCTAATGAAGAGTAAGGTGCTGTCCAAGGCTGCTGATCTTTATTTTTTAATTTTTTAATGTTTGGCTTTAATTAGCAAAAGAATAAAATTATTCTCTGGATTTGGAGCAAGTGCTCTATGATGAGAGAGCCTCAGCAGAGATTTAAAATCACAAAACAAGCAGCAAGGTAAAGCATGGAAATATATAGGCTGTTAGATCTTTAAAATAGCCCCTTCTAAATTCCTTTCAAAGTTCCCCTTACTCCCATAGAAAAAGAGACTACACATTTAGTAAGTTTAAAAATGGTTTAGTTACAAACTCTTCAAAGGTCCGATTCATGCACCTTTACATACAGCAGCAAGAAAACACAGGCAGTTTAACTTAGTTTCAAAAGGGTAACATATTCCAAATTATTTGTATAGAAACACAAAGACAGCTTGCTAAAGCTATGGGGCCCAAGCTTGGAACATCTTGCTCAGACATCCTTTCTGGTTGGGTTCACATGATGGAAGAAAATGAACTGAGGCTTCAGTAATCCTTCTTCCCAAGGCGAGGGGATGTGACCCAAGAGGAACTTGGGGAAGAAGGGAAGAAGCAAGATGCTCCAAGCTTAGACCCCATAGCTTCAGCAAACCATCCTTGTGACCTAGCTAAGCCTGGAAGGCAGCTTATTCTACGGTCTTTACCTTTCTAGACTCAAGCAGATAGTGAACATAAGGGTGATGAGGTGAATCGATTTGTTATTCGCTTTCTCAGGCAACGTGGTATCGTTATCTCTGATATTGCAGATGGGGTGGGCATGGAGTCAGAGAGAAATGGAAGAGAGAGTGAGAGCAATTTTTGCCATCTAGTTAGTTCATGACATGATATAAATTGGGTACTTTCTGATTTGTAGTTCAGTCCATTTGCCACTACACTTACGCCAGCTCTCACCTGGGGGTGAGGGGAAGAGACTTTAAGTACATTGGTTGTACAAAATTCTACAAAACTAGCCCACAGCTATACAGTCATTCTCTTCCCTTGGGAAAATAAGCAGCGAAGGAATGGGAGTAGTTTGGCAGGGGCTTCAGAGGCAACTATTCTCTACACTGCTAGATGCTTTCCTTATCCGTGTTTTGTGATGCATGCTTCCCTCAGCTAATGTCCCTGCAGTTGGCTGACATGAACTTGGGGGAATCAAGGTGCTACGTCCTTCATTGTGCTTGTGCTCAGCTCTATACAAGGCAACAGAAGTTGTTGAAATAGTTCAGATGGCCTGCCTGTCTGGGCCATGGGCAATAATTTGGTTCTCATGTTTTTCATTCTTCTTAATATTGACATTTTAGGCAGCACTTATTTCCTGCAGAGGTGTATATCGGCATTTGCCCTTCACAGTTGACATCAATTGTAGTTTGAGAATGTGAGACTCTTGTGGGAATATAAGGGCAGATTCACACAACCATTTTTAATGTGGAGGACTCACCATGAGGTAATTCCCCCATAATTATTTACATGGTCAGGTAAAGTAGTCTTGTGAAGGCGCTTTCTTGTGTTTTGACTGGCCAAGGAGTTCGAAGGAAAACTCAGCTGAACTCTCACCTCAGGAAAAGAATATGGCTGGTAGCTGTGTGATGACCACCAGCGTCTCAGTATCTCTTGCCTCCTGAAGAGGATGTCAGGGCAATCTGTGACCTGCATGAGGTAAGGTTTTTGCCACATGTTGTTCCCAGAAGCCATGACAGGAATCACGAGCAATCCATGAGGTCTCCATGAGGGAAATATCAAATTACAGTCCAAAATCAAAGTGCAGCTTGCCAAGTATTTGGGTTTCTTTGTTGCTGTTTACTGCATCTCTAGGAAAACCATCAGTTTTGTGGGTTTACATAACAGGTCAAAAATGTCAGGTTTCAATCGCAAGACCACATTCTCTAGGAATGTTTTACAGACCCATTTAGACAGGTTCAGTGTTCAAAACTCCCATTGTTCTAGGTGCATTTTGAGACAGGGAATTTTATTAGAGCAAGCAGTTTCTGAGCTCTGGGTGCAGTACTGCACCTATGATTTCAGATTAAAACTGCAGAGTGGAAGGAAAGGAGGGCCTTTTTTCTGCCTCCCCACCTCCAGCTACTTTCTGAAGACTGGAGAAGAGACCCTCTTAAGAATATTAGGGGGGTGGGCAGGGGAAGGACTAGACCATGTGAAAAGGAACATAGTATTTTAGCTGCAGTTCATTCATTTTCAGCTTTGTATTCTTGTTATTAAAAAAGTGCACCTAGACATTCCATTGTTGCACCCATAACCTAGTTTTAAGGTGCCATTTAGCTCCCAGCTTTCATATCTCACTTTCTAACCCTGGGCAGGTTGTAGTCACATTTTCTCTAGTTTTGCCACAGATGACCTAAGACCCTATTCCTATGTTTATTCTGTGGGAGCAATGGCTCTTGGCCACAGCTTGGTAAAGGTAATATCAACATCAGGCATCTTAGGACTTGTGGGGGAATTTGTCGCCTCAGGGGGTTTTTTGGGAGGGGGGAAGTGACGTGAGGAAATAAGAAGAGCCAATCTACACTGAGCTTGTGCAATGAGCTGATAGAATTGTACCATATCAGAGATGGGGGAGATATTTTAGAATGCTCCCCTTTGTAAAGCACACACACAAACACTGTCCCTGCATACAGTAAATTACCACACAAGGGAGAGAGCTGCCCTAAACACTGATCTCTGATATGTTTGTTTACTCCATGCGGGAAGGGTTTGTTTGCTTTTTAGGCGGGGAATCTCCTCCTGCGGCAGTGAAACACTGCGCACACAGGGTCCTGATTGTGGCAACAACAGCAATTGTCCACAGCAGTGCCAGTGAGTTCTCTGATCACTGCCATGCAGGAGGCACCATTTACATTTCCCACAATGCCCTGTAACACCGGACAAAGCATTTCATACCCTCCAACGTTTCTCTGATGAAAATAGTGATGTCCTATTCTGTTGTTGTTGTTGTTGTTTTTCTTATACCCCACCCATCTGACTGGGTTGCCCCAGCCACTTTGGGTGGCTTCCAACACATATAAAAAACATAAAAAAATTAAAAAATCATTAAAAAACTTCCCTATCCAGGGCTGGCCTCAGATGTCTTCTAAAGGTTGTATAGTTACTTATCTCCTTGGATCAGGGGTTGCATAACTCCATACCCACATTTCTCTGATGAAAACAGGGACATCCTCAGGAAAAGCAGGACATTCCAGGATCAAATCAGAAACCAGGACAGCTGTAAATCTGGGACTGTCCCTGGAAAATAGGGGCATTCCTCTGGAGGGTCTGGCATTCCTCTGGGGTACTGTGGGGAATAAAAATGGCAGTTGCTACCTTGTATGGGGCCCAGGGTGTGCCTCAGCAATGATGACCCCTCTCTTCAGTACAGTCAAAGCGTGCCAGCTGCTGATGGGGCAGGGAGATACAATCATAGAAATGTAGAGTTGGAAGGGAATATGAAGATCATCTAGTCCAACTTCCTGCAATTCAGGAATATGCAGTTGTCCCTGATAGGGATCAAACCTGTAACCATGGCATTATCAGCATCATGGTCTAACCAACTGAGCTATCCAGGCTGGGCATTGACCAGGGGTCAGCAAACCTTTTCAGCAGGGGGCTGTTCCACTGTCCCTCAGACCTTGTGGGGGGCCGGACTATATTTTGAAAAAAAAGAACAAATTCCTATGCCCCACCGATAACCCAGAGATGCATTTTAAATGAAAGCACACATCCTACTTATGTAAAAACACCCTGATTCCCGCACCGTCCGCAGGCTGAGTTTAGAAGGCGATTGGGCTGGATCCGGCCCCCGGGCCTTAGTTTGCCTACTCATGGCATTGACTAATGTAAGTTTGAAGTTCCAGAGTCTGGAATCTTTCCTAGTGCCTCAATCTGTAATAGATAGATGGATTATCTCAGTCGATTAACTATGGTAGTATTAATTCTGCTCCATGCTGACATACTTCTGCTTATGTTTAACATGCCCCATATTTCACATCATGGCCAGACTGAAATGCAGGGTTCAGTTTTGTTGATGAAGAAATCTGGTTTGTTTTTCCCTTTCGCCCCTTCCCTGATGCAAGTATAGTTGCTCCATTCTGTGTCATTATGATCCCCCAGCAGCTGCAAGCTCTGCATCCTACTGTGGGCTGTTAGGCTGTGTAAGTGCCAGAAATTATGAGCGGTGGTTTAATATGCATAGTTACAGCTACACATCAGCCAAAGTGAATAATAGCCAGACTGTAAAATAATTACAACAACGTCTTGAAGAGAAGCCAGGCACAGAGACCAGAGCCATTCGTCTCCTTTAATTTGTATACAGTTCTGTACAACGGCACACAAAAAAAAAAGGGAAAGGGAAAAAAACTTTCTGAAGGCACTTGCAAAGGGGTGTGTGTGTGTGTGCTTGCTGAAACAGCTGGACAACTTTTATTTTGAAGAAAGAGGAGAAGAAGGAGGGGAAAAGAAGAAGTGAAGTCTCTGAACTAACGAGCTTGTTTTACAGTGCAAGGGAGCCTCTGCATCAAAGACTTTGCCCCGTGTGTGTAAGACGTGTTCTCATGACTGGAATAATCGTAGCACTTTTTCTTCTCCCCGAGTTAACTGGCTGGCGAAGTTTTGCATTTTTCTCAAGCACCTGAGAAGATTCCAAGGCACTTCCCCACTTCGATCGACTTGACTCCAGCGCTGTTGTTAACAGCCTGCATGGTTTGGTCTTGCTCAGACGTTATGTGGTCTCTATGGCCTCACTTTGCTCAACTGTCAGAGAGAGGGAGGGAGGCTTTCCCCAGCACCAAAAAAAAATCCAGTGTGTTCTCTTCAGCACAGTAGCTAAGTACAGGTCCCCTGGTTGCTCCCAGGTTCTCGCTGGAACTATTTTCAGGCCAAAGAGATTCCCCCACCTTCATTTAAATGGCTGATTGTGTTACAATTAGGAAAAAGCACCTCCAGAGACCAATCTTTAGGTAAGTAGTGCCATGATCGTTTCTTGGGATCAGTGTAATTCTTCTGAACTTTTCCTCTTGCATCTCTTCTTGCTAACTTGGATTTCAGATGTGAAAGCAAATAAGAGGCTCTCCACAGCAGGAGTCTAAAGTTTAACTCGCTCTGCGTGCCAGCAATGTCCTCCCCCCCATAATGATATAGTCATTTTCGTGGAAGTCGGAGTAAATGTTCTGAGACATTTGTTGCAGAAGCTTAAGAGGGAGGAAAACAACAGCAGCAACTGAAAAGAGGCTGAAACTTTCTACGAAGTTTTCTGTAGCATTTCCATGCTTGCAAAAGATGCACAGAAACCTTTCTTTTCCTAACGCTTCGCTGTTGCTCGGACCCATTCTGGAACGGTAGAGCCCTCTAAATGTTGTACATTGTTCAAATTTGGCTAGCTGATTATGTTTGTGTGCCAGAAATGTAATGCCCACTAATGACACATGATTTGCAACTTCTGCAGCTCAATGCTACATGTACCTACTTGAAAACAAGTTGCAATGAGTTCAGTTGCACTTGCTCACTGGTAAACATGCTTAAGGCTGCAGCCTTAATAGCATGTTTGAAGTAACATGGAAACTAAATGCAATTACTTTTCCTTTTTCTCAAAGGAACTATGCAACCAACAAGACCTGATGCACATTTATTCAGTGATAAATAGCTCCCATTCATGTGGATGGGACATACTCCATAGGAAGGAAGAGGGAGATACTTGGTTTGGTTTGCAGTTTAGTGTGAACTAACCTAATTTATGTCCAGAAACAGTATGAAACCGAAATGTAGCTATCCTTAGAATTTCACACTTCTCCAAATTCTGCAGAGCAGTTCTACAAATAATGTATAAAACTTTGGATATATTCAGGAAAGTGTGCATTTTTGTATGTACATTATATTAGGGGAAATGGCATGCAAAAATGTGTGTACTGAGATCAATGGCACACTGAACTGCTGACAAATTTTCACAAGGACCTTTTCTTTTAAAGTAAAATCACAAACTGTTGCGGAAACCTCGTGAATTGAATTAAAACTGGAAAAATGGGAAACAGAGATAAATGGAAATTGAAAGATTCATCAGTCCCTACTCCATAGTAAGTGTATGTAGGATTGCTGCCAAAATATATAATGGGGTTTTTATAGTGAAAAAATAAAAATCATGAGACAGAAGTAAATTAGGTTATAACTCTGATTCTGCTGTGTAAGTTTAGATTGCAAGAAAACCCACTGAAGTCCATTAAATTATGACTACAATGCTATACGCAGTTACTTGGGAATAATCCTCATTGAGTTCAATGGGATTCCTTCTATGCAGGTATTTATCGGAATGGGATGAACACAACCGTTGACCATTAGTTTCCACCCAAAATCAGGCGCGACTGAAGGACATTTGCATATAGTGCAATCCAAATCAAAACACTAGTATATATTCTGAGTACATTTTGACGTGTAAAACTAGGCCAGGGCGGGGGGCGGGGAGGGGAGGAAATCTTATGAATGGCAATTATGTTTTTATTGTATGAGTTTCATCTCATTTGTTTATTTTATGGCAAACGTCTTTACACCTTTGCTTTAGGCTTAGCCTGATAAAGTGAGGAATTACATAGCTATATAATAAATATAAAGCAGAACAATCACAGCTAGTTCTGCTGCCTCCTTTAAAACACCTCTGGGAAGAACACGATGACAACAACGAGATCTTGTTGCCAAAGTGTTGATAAGCTACATGAATGCCAAGTTCCAATGGGCCTCAGAAGGGCAAATGGGGCCGCAGTTTGATAAGGTGTGGATATCTGCCCAGAAGTTAAATTCCAAAGATAAGATCCTTTGCCTTCTGTGTGGACTCAGATAGAGTGTCACAGTCAGTTTGACTCACTGCGAAAGACAAGTGTCCAGTGTTGGCATCCAAGTGTCCCTATTTTCCAGGGACGACTCTGATTTAGAGCAGCCATCCCAGTTTCTGATTCAATCCTGGAATGTCCCACTTTTCATTAGGATGTCCCTGTTTTCATTGGAGATGTTGGAGGGTATAGAGTTATCTGACCCCCGAGCCATGTGAAGGCAATCCTGTATAGGAAAGGTTTTTTTAAATTTTTAAAATGTTTTTTATATATGTTGGAAGGTGCCCAGAGTGCCTGGGGCCAAACAATAAGATGTCCAGGGTATAAAGAGTAAAATTGTCATTATGGAATGGGACGTCCCTATATTCATCAGAGAAATGTTGAAGGGTTGTCAGGGCTGGATTTAGGCTTGATGAAGCCCTAAGCTACTGAAGATAATGGGGCCCTTTTTATGTCCAGCTGTCCTTTGTCAACAACAAATTGTTGCTGTTTTTTGTGTTGAATATATGCTATATGGTAATTTATGGGCCCAATAGGTATCTAAAGTCATTTGCACATAACAAATAGGAGCCTGCACAACACAAAACACTGTTGCTGTATGTAGGTTTTATTTTATTTGTTTTTTATCTTGTATTTTGGAAATGTACATCCAGTTTATTTTTCTTTTAAAAATTTTGGGGCCCCCAAGAGAGTGGGGCCCTAAGCTATAGCTTGTTTAGCTGATAAGTAAATCCAGCGCTGGGCATTGTGCAGCTGCAAGTCACATTTTCAACCAACATTTGTTGCAATTTAGGATTTCATGCTGGCACAGAAGTTCCCCATTTCACAAGGCCTTTCCCTCAATCGCTTCAGGCAAGGAAAGGGCATTCTGCTGCATGCAGGGTGTGGTTCAGCCCATTGAAGAGACTGCGGAATCCCCTTACACAGCATTCCTGTACTAGTATCCAACTCTTCCTCCAAGGAGCTGAGGTTGTCATGCAAGGTGATCCTCATAACAGTCCCATGAGGTAGGTTATGCTTAAAAATAGAACCACAGAACCGTAAAACTGTAGAGTTGGAACCCTGAGGATCTTCTCATCCAACCCGCTGCAGTGCAGGAATATGCAACCGTCCTATACAGGGATTGAACCTGCAACCTTGGCATTATCAGCACCACACTCTAACCAACTGAGCTGACAAGCCCAGGTCACCCACTGAGTTCCATGAGTGGAGATTGGAACCTGAGTCTCTGTCCCACTCCAAGTCCATGCACTATGGAGCGACTATGGAGTTGCGGCGCTCATCTTGCTTTCAGGCCGAGGGAGCCAGCGTTTGTCCACAGACAGGTTTCCGGGTCATGTGGCCAGCAGGACTATACCGCTTCTGGTGCAATGGAACACCGTGACAGAAACCAGAGCGCACGGAAATACTGTTTACCTTCGTGCCACAGCAGTACAGCAGTACCTCGGGTTACAGGTGCTTCAGGTTACAGACTCTGCTAACCCAGAAATATTACCTCGGGTTAAGAACTTTGCTTCAGGATGAGAACAGAAATCGTGCAATGGCAGCAGTGGGAGGCCCCATTAGCTAAAATGGTACCTCAGGTTAAAAACAGTTTCAGGTTAAGAACGGACCTCCAGAATGAATTAAGTTCTTAACCTGAGATACCACTTTACCTATTTATCTACATGCACTGGTGTGCTTTTGAATTGCTAGGTTGGCAGGAACTGGAACAGAGCAACAGAAACTCACTCTCATAGGGATTTGAACCGCTGACCTTCCGACTGGCAAGCCCAAGAGGCTCAGTGGTTTAGACCACAGCGCCACCTGCTAACCACTGTGTGCACTGAAGTGTAGGCAGAGTCCTGGGCTTCTTCAGTTTGAAGATCTGAATTTCACAGGCTTTAGAAGCCAAAAGGAAAAACAGTGTCATTTTTTTATGCTGTCGTAAAAACTTTCCGGCCACAATGCATTTCCCTTGGAAGTAAGTTCAAGCGGAACATTTTAGTGGCCCTTACCTCCAGGTAAATAAAGACTGCAATCCTGCGCACTCTTTCCTGGGAGTTAGCCCAACTGAACTCGGTTGAACTATGTAACAATGAACATGGAACTATAAGAGTATGGTAGAGCATGAGACACTTAATCTCAGGGTCATGGGTTCAAATCCCACACTGGGCAAAATGTTCCTGTATTGCAGGGGGTTAGACTACATGACCCTCATGGTCCCTTCCAGCTCTATGATTCTATGATCACAGCTCTTGGTCACATATAGGCTTGAACTCTAATATACTTGAGAATGTGTAATTAAACTGTACAGGAAAATAATAATAATAATAATAATAATAATAATAATAATAATAATAATACATTTAGAATTTTCCAGTCACCCTATACACAGGCCTTTTAAATCCCATTGGCAGTAAGGGTTTTCAGCAGCCGTGCCATTTGCAGAGTTGCGGCAGCCTTTGTAGGCTGTATTAATTTACTTTTTAAAACATCTATCCTGTAAAGGTATCCAAAGTTTGACATGGTTTACAGACGCTTCAAACAAAAAACCTGCACAAAATGACAATTAAATCATAGTCAAATATAAACAGAGCAAAACTCTACTGTGTGTCAGCTCCAGTCATAAAAACCCAGTTCAAAAGTGACGCTCTCCTGAAGGTTTAGTTTGGGGCCAGTTTTCAAGGGAAGCGAGTCCCGTTGTTTTTTGGGGGAGCAGGCAGTGGGGTTGCTTGTTCTTACTCTACGGCTTGGTCCACACATGCAGCAGTAGGAGGTGAGAAGGAGATAAGAGAGTCCTGGCTCCTGAGGCTGTTGTGGAATGGACAGTACCCAGTGCCGGATTTGCGTATAAGCTAAACAAACTATAGCTTAGGCCTCACTCTCTTGCCCCCCCCCCAAATTAAAGGAAAATAAACTAGATGTACATTTCTGAAATATAATATAAAAAACAAATAAAATAAAACCTGCGTACAGCAACAGTGTTTTGTGTTGCGCAGGCTCCTGTGATGTAAGTCATGGGCCCCGCCTGCTAGCCTGCTCCCTGGAATATCACTGGTTTGCTCATTTCTATATATAGGGTGCCTACATTCTGCATGTGCAAATGGCTTTAGATACCTATTAGGTCCATAAATTACCATATAGCATATATTCAACACAAAAAACAGCGACAATTTGTTGTTGACAAAGGACAGCTGGATATATAAAGGGCCCCATTACCTTCAGTAGCTTAGGGCTTCATCAAACCTAAATCTGGCCCTGACTGTACCACTTCAGAGAGCAGGTAGAGGAAACATTTTTGAATGCTCCTTGCTTTGAGGGGATAAACAAACAAACAAACAAACAAACCCGCAATCCTGTAAGTAGTATTGTTGGAAGTGGGCTGGGCTAGAACCTTGATTTGCTAGCTTTTTACATGCAGGGAGTCCACTCGACCATCTCAGGATCCTTCTGAATTTGTCACTCAAACCTATTTGCCCTTAATACTGGAAACACT
This sequence comes from Podarcis filfolensis, assembly GCF_964270895.1. NCBI lineage: Eukaryota > Metazoa > Chordata > Lepidosauria > Squamata > Lacertidae > Podarcis > Podarcis filfolensis. Next base: position 24,982,382 of record NC_139604.1, on the reverse strand, counting down.
GTGTCTCAAACATGGATGGAAAACCTACATTGGCTGGGATCATAGGAGCCGTCTCCTAGGTCCCTTCAGCACCCGGCAACAGGGCCCCCCAAAGTTGTTGAGCATTGCCATTTGAATGGTGTGCATGTGCTGCTTCTTGTGATAAGTTATGCAAGGCTGGGCTCCCGCGATATTTTACTCAAGCTGGCACCCTTGGCTGGGATTGTGCATTCAGATGAAATGTTGGCTCTCATCTATTTTAGCAAATTCACACAAACGCATGAAAGGCTTACAGAACACGGCTGTGCAAATCTACTCAGGGCAAATTAGTTTGGCATGGCAGTACCTAATTCACCCTGATGAACTAGTCCCCAAGCATTCCAACATGTTTTATAGCAGGTTTCAGGTGTATGGCTTCCCCTGAATTTTACAGACTGGACAGATCTGCTGACTGATGCATCTAAAACAGGGATAGCCAATATTGTGCCCTGCAGATGCTGCAGGACAATGGCTCCTATCACCTCTGAGCATTGGCCATGCTGGGTGGGGCTTACGAAATATGTAGCCCAAAGCATAAAGGCAGCACCACATTGACTATCCCTGACCCACAGTATTGCATGGTACTTTTATTGAGTTTTATTGCATTCGCTTTAATTGTTTTAAACTGGAAGCTACCAACTTAAACAGAAGTGCATCTTACAAATTCACTTAATACTGATATTGTTGTCAATGACAATAATTATGACCAGGGATGTGTTGTGAGTCTGGGGCTACTGCATAAGACAGAAAGTGGTTGGGCAGAGGAAACAGGCGGTGCAGATTCTCCCTTGCAAGAGTTACCAAAGGAAAACAGTCTTGAAATAGAACCACTAAGCTAGATGGGGTTTGGGGAATTCTAGAAAATAAAACTACAGCACAGATACTGTAGTTATTTCCCTCTTGTGTCTTTTGTGGAGTGGTGCAGCTCAGTTGCTTCTGGGCTGTGGTTTGAGAAAGGCAATTCTCAAGTTCCCCAAAGAGGATCTGGGTGCTATTTCATAGTAAAGGTAAAGGGACCCCTGACCATTAGGTCCAGTCGTGGCCGACTCTGGGGTTGCTGCGCTCATCTCGCTTTATTGGCCGAGGGAGCCGGCGTACAGCTTCCGGGTCATGTGGCCAGCATGACTAAGCCGCTTCTGGCAAACCAGAGCAGCGCACGGAAATGCTGTTTACCTTCCCGCTGGAGCAGTACCTATTTATTTACTTGCACTTTGACGTGCTTTCAAACTGCTAGGTTGGCAGGAGCAGGGACCGAGCAACAGGAGCTCACCCCGTCACGGGGATTTGAATCGCCGACCTTCTGATCGGCAAGTCCTAGGCTCTGTGGTTTAACCCACAGCGCCACCCGTGTAGGGGCATCAACAGCACAGAACATTTAACCATCACTTCTGCAACAGTGCCAGAACGTCACTTATGTCACTGCAAGGCACACCTGTCCTAACTTCTCCCACTCGTTGGATACTGTTATCACCAGAGATGTACCCAGGGGTTGGGGAAACCGGCCCCCTATCTATGTGTTTCATGACAAGATCAAACATGGGAGAAGCTTCCTGTTCTTCTCTCACCACAGCACAAGTTTTGCATTTATTTATTTTTTCCTTCCTCCTTGCCTTGCCCTCACTAAGGATATTTTGAGTACTTGGTCCACATAAAACCTATAATTTCTAATGTGGCTATTAAGGGAAAGTGATTTTTCCCCGAGGCGGAGGGGCGATGGTGATACAGCTCCTTGAGGTCAGGGTTCAGGGGACCCCAGGAACGCCTCTGGTTATCACACACTTCAGCTGCAATATGACAAGCCAGTCTTTGCAAATAAATGAAAAGCCATTTCAAAAGTACCTCTCTCTGTTTGCCACAGTTATGGCTCACTTTAACCAAATCCCATCTTTGCCACTCTTTTGCTGCACTGTGGACTCAGCTACATTAGTCCCAAAACAGCGTTTTGAATGCGTTATAAACATGCAACACCAGATGGTGCTGAAGAACAAAAAACCCCCACAATGCGATATTCCATAGTGCGTTTTTTTTCTTTTGTTATAACAACTTAATTTCTGACTTATTTATAGTGGTTCCCTCCCCCCTTGTGTAAATCCACCCTGTCTCTTCAGCTGATACATGATGTACTTTATTGATGGTCTCTCTGCTGAGTCTAGCAAGTGTGGTGTAGGCACAGATTAGCTTTGGCCAAACTGTAGTCCAATGTTTTGGACTACAACTCCCATCATTCCCGGTCAGCACTAGTTGGGGTGGATGGGAGTTGTAGTTCAAAACCTCTAGAAGGCACTAGGTTGGGGAAGACTGAAATGTAAGGTGTTGGACTGCAAAGATTAGTGCTGAAGTCCCCACTCAGCCATGAAATTCACCTGGTGATCTTAGGATTCTTGTTCTCTCTCACACACTAAGATACTGCGCCAAGTTGTGAGGACAAACTGAGCACAGGGGAGGCCCATGGAGACAAGGTCTTTGGAGGAAGGGGAAATTTTAACGTGTAATGAAATCACCTGAGGGTACTGTAGAAAGGTTTCAGAGGAGGAAGTACTTGAAATGGAGCCACCTGCAAACTATTTTGTACACAATAGACTGAGGAATACACTTGTGCTGCATGTAGATTGATCGGAGACTGAGATAAGAACAGCTGAAAAGTAAAGGAGAAGTTTGTTTTGGCACCTTAAGAAAAAATTCAGATGCAATTGAACAGCTGCCCAAACATTTGCATTTCAACCTATTAATTGTTCTGCTGCAAGGTGAATGGCAGGATGAGCCCCGAAAATATGTTGAGGGAAAACCAACTTTAATAGAATGGGATTTAGAACAGATTTGCAAAACAGGGAAGCACAACACACTTCTCTATCCCCCCCCCCCCGCATATGGTTTGAAAGGGCAGCGTTAATAGCTGTCAAACACAAGATTAGCTCAGTATCAGGTGTTCCATTGTTTACTGTTAGGGACTGAACTTTCGAAGTGGCCTGAAATGGCAAAAGCAGGCAATGTTCTGATGAAGCTGAATGTTGTACTTAGTGGGCAGCTATTGCTTTTTCAAAAGACACTGGGCCTGAGTCTAGGCAGTGGAGCAGGTTGAGTTGTTATAAGTTGATTTCTCTCTCAGATGTAAAAGTATTGTATACATTCAACAGCAGGGGTAGAACTTGCCTGCTCTCAGTGATTTTTATTATATATGGGGGAGATTAACTGTATGAATGAATCCAGTTCACTTATACACCCCATATTCGCGTGTAGCACTGGAATTCAAGGGGAGAGAGTGTGTGTAACATTTCTGTCCCAAAAGGAATGTATGAACAATTCTGACATCAAGAGATGGATGGGGGCCGATCCTCCAATTTAAATGTTAGCTATATGTGTGAATACAGGGAATGCACATAGAGCAGACAGATAGGGACAGCAGCATGTGTAATTTGGAGCGGGGGTTTGCGGCCAGTGGAGTTGTCCTGCTTCCCCTTCCCCCATGTGTGCCCTATATGTGTGGAGAATCACAGAATTGCAGAAACAGGGTCCTTCCACCTACATACCCCACAAGTGTCCCGGAAAAACTGAGACATCCCATTTCCCCCCACGAGAGCACGGCAGCCATTTAAGTCGCTGTGATCTCGTGCAAGCTGGTGCCGTGATCTCACCCTGAAAAAGCACATTGGTTTCCGCAATTTTCTACAGCACCCTAAATGCGTGTTCTTTGGCACCGTGAGAGTATGGCCCCGAAAACAAGCGTGTCTTTTGTGCTCCATGATCACGTGTGGGCCATGTGACTTCTGCGGGAGCATGGATGGGAAGACGCACGTGCCGGTTTGGGGAATCAACTTGCTGAAGGGTATTGCACCAACACAGGTGGCATATGAACTTCTTCAGGGACTATTAGGCATGGTGGGACCAATGCGTCCCCCAGCAGCATGCCACTGTGTGCCAGTTGTTTGGGAGTGATGATGGAAGAAAACAATTGCCTTTAAGGCCTGCTTGTGGGTTTCCTGGGAGCACCTGCCTGGCCACTGCAGTGAGAAGCTGGATGCTGGACCAGATGGACCTTGGATCAGAATCATCCAGGTTATTCTCATGTTCACCTAATGGCACAGTTTCACGAAGAAAGGATCTTTGTGTGGATTCTCCTCACTGAAGTGAAAATGAAGCTCCTGTTCCCATGTGTGCATTTCTGTACCTTACCCACAAATGACTGCTGGATCAGAATATGCTCAGCAACTCATCAAAGAATTCAGTTGACAGCAAGCCTAATCCTCAAAGTGGTTAGTGAATGCATATCCCATTCAGTCCACTATGAACAGTGCTTTTAAGTCATCACAAGAGAACAATAAACGGAGGGTCAAGGCAGTGCTAAACGCTATTTGGAGTTCACAGTGCTGCTTCTAAAATGTTGTATATTTTTCCCACTAAACTAGCTCGTACTGTAGCATGCTTTATTTAATTCTTGAAAGTTTTCTTCTCCTTTTATGTACATTTTAAAATGTTAATAATGGAAAAAATGACACAAGCTGTCTAGTCACCTAAGAATGATTATGTTAAATTTACCATTTTGAAAGCAAGTTAAGCTATAAATAGCGCAGGGCATGAATAGAAACTCAAATGCTACTAAATTGGTGCCCACTGAGGATCCAAACAACAACAAAAAGATTTTGCAACCCACAAAGAACCCAGGAAAAAAAACCCCTATTTGTAGAGAAAATATTGTCCATTATTGTCACAACAGGAAAAAAAAATCAAATGGAGCTGTTCTGGTTTTTCCATAGAGTATAGAATTCCTCCCAAAGCTCTGATTCGAAAAATAACTTGGCCTGGAATGGCTAGGCAATTGCATATGCTAAGGCTGACATTTAATAGCACAGAACACTGGTATGACCTTTCAAATGCTGAGCTTAATACATGTTAAATATGCCTTCTTTATTGTGATTGGAAAGAGATGTGGGATTCTGCATTGGCTGTCTTTCTTTGCTAGTATGCAAAACAGAATGAAAGAAAGCGGGTCTTTCAAGTGCTTGAGAAACAATGGAAATAATAATCTTTCCTTTCATCCCTACAAGATTAATGATGAAAAACCATTTACCCAGGAAGGCATCCTAGATATTCAAAGTGCTGCAGCTGCTACTTATTTTTTAACAAATGTGCCATAATTTTTTTAAAGCATTCACAGAGCATATAAATGTTTTCCATTAACTGAACTAATTATTTTGACATTATTAGTACAAAAGGGTGATGAAAGGGCAGGCAAGAAGGAGCCTCCACACTGAAATGGAGAGGATATATGCAAACTCCATAGCAAACCCAAGTAAATATATTGAAATGCTGTCCATTTGAGCTGTGAATCAAGGAAAATGTCCATTCTGATGGGGAAGAGAATCAGACGGACTGAAAACGGATTTCCTTCTCCTGCTTTCCATTGATTGTCATGATCTGAAGATATTGGCAGATGAATTGTGGTTGAATTTTCATTGAGAGGGAGTAGGATGTTGAGGATCGTAAATGATAAAGAGATGATCGAGAGAACCATTTAATTTAACCATTGCATCATATTACCAGTGGACATTTTCCAGGGAAAGTTATATATTCATGAGATACATGAAATGGTTCAATATAGCTTCTAGTGTTCTAATGAGTTTAGAAAGAGAACATAGCATTTTATGGTACCAATAGGGAAATTTTCATTTTGGTGTGCAGTTAGCAGAGATAGAAGAGCTGTCTGGGTAATTCTGATCGCTGTAGCATTGCAGTGAAAATAGATGAAATTCAGCACTGGCTCCCCATCAGCAGACATTCGCTGGCGTGCCAAAAGTTTGTAAGATGAATGGGTACAGTTTAGAGCTGAAAAATGCATTAACAAAAAAGCTGGATTCTGACAGTGTTATGGCTACGTCTTCTTAAAAGTGAAAAAAATAAGACGTTTCAGGACATAATATTGGGGGAAACAGGGAAGAGTACAAATATATACAAAAGGGTATATATGGAACTTTGAAAAATACATTTTTCAGTCAGAGTAGCGTACAACATGTCAAGATAAAATTTCGCTTAGATATATGCAGGGCTGGCCTGCCCATGAAGCAGAGTGAGGTGGCAGATCTGGACCTGAGGAGCATGCTGTTCACCTCCTCCTTCTACATGGGTAGGCCTCACCATGTCCTCCCCCTCCTCTGCCCCTCAAACCACCACCCTGCTCTGCTTTCCCCTCCTCTTCTGCCACAGACAGGCCACACCACTGCCACTGTCATGCTGCCACTGCTGCATCTGCTGTTGCGGGCGTGCGGGCTTGGCGCACCCATAGCAAGGGCATGGGGCACCCATGGCGGGGTGGCAGCAGAGCACGCCCATGGTGGGGTGGGTGGCACTAGCAGAGCATTTTGCCTCAAGTGGCAAAACATGCCAGGCTGGCCCTGTATAGATGCATTTTTCACAAGAGGGAGCCAGTGAAATAACATGTTATTGGGGAGATGCATGTTGGAGTGATATATTAGGTTCGAGATTCTGAACAAAAGGGACAGGAAGAAGAGTGAATTTTGTAAAAGTGTGAGGAAGTTACAGAAACAGGATGTGAAGGATTTGGAGCAGGTGGGGAATAATGACTCCTGGAAAATAGAACCTATCAAAACAGCTTTCTTTCCTTATTTTTAATAGGCAGCTGGGCAACAGAAAGGAGAACAAGGACATTATTTATCAGTAGCATCCCACACAGAGAAAAAATTAGAATATCTGCCGGTACATCATGCATTAAGCATCTCATATTGTTGCCATGTCATTTCCTAGTGTTTTGCCAAAACAAAGCAGGCGTTGTAATGTTTGCCCCTCTTGACTTCTGTGTCAATCTGTCTGGCATGACAATTTTGATGAATGTTAAGTGTGAGTGTGACTCTTCCACTGAAGGAAGACTGATCCATTCTCATAGTCTAGAAGATCCTCCTTCCTGTTCTGTACAAAACTTGTACTTTATCTGCATAATGCCATGTGCTTAGAAAATCACGCTATTGAGAAAATATGCAATAGGAAGTGCTGATTTGAATCAAGCTCAAGGACAATTGGCAAAATTTCCCCCTTGATTGGCTGAGATCCAACACCCCTTGTCTCCTGTCCACTCCAATCAATTTTGGGGGGTTGGGAGAACTCCTAGGACAGATTGGGGGGTGCATGGGGGGAGGAGAGGGAAGGGAAATTCCCTATGCATGCAGAAATCCTTGACAGACAGAACAACGTCATTAAATACAACCTGTTAATGTAACTTTTAAAAATAGTGAATATAGTTTTTTATATTTTCAGATTTCATAGCCCGCTGCAATGCACGTTCTGTTAAATAAGTATACACATGTATTAGCAGCTATTCTTTCATTGTGATTCAGGCCTCGTTTCTTGGTAGAGCCGAGGGTGAACACCACTGAACTTGTTATTTGCTCACTTCATTATTCATCTCTGTGCCTTGGAAAACCTTGCCGTAAGCTCTAAACAGTGAAGAATTACTTGACCTGTTGACCTCTCCACCATAATGAATCCTGTGTTTTGCTCAGGTTTTGCATGTAGTATTGGTTGTTGCAACAATCTATGAAAGGCATGTAGACACATTACCAGTGGGACAGCATATTCCAATTACCCCTGCCATAAACAGAGAGGCACTCTATTAAATATAGTCTGAATTCAGCAAGGATAGATACATTCTGGCAGCCAGTGCAAATTTCCCTCTCAGACTCAATCCAACAGCCCATTCAGGTATCCTTAATATGATTTACCACCAGGACATCTTAACCAACCTCTATGGACATTCATAGTGATCTGAAATCTCCTGAGGAATCCCTGCTCAAAGTGTACCCATATTCTGAAATGAGGTTGGTGTGTACAAAAAACAGGATCTCCTCAGTGATTACTCCTCATTGTATCACTCCTGTTCAAATAAATTTACCAGGTTCATTAAAAGAAAAGAAAAAACTATTTTGAGAGAACTTACAAAATAGGGTAAGGCATTCAGATGGGTGAGGTTCTAGCAGTGGATTGCAAGCTAGTGTTGTCAATCAGCAAAATCCAGTGCCTCTTCTCCCTCTTCGCTTCCTGGCATTCTCCTTATATGGTACTGTTTTGCAATGTTGGATCATTTTGTAGTCAGTCTATCTGTCGGTTTAGAGCTTCATATCTGTTCAAATGAGTCCCAATTGATTTGGATTGATCTGATTTAATTCGGACCGATTCAGAACTGATTTCAATCAGATTTGATTTGGGATTAGGCTGAATTGGTTGCCTAACCCTAATAATTATGTGTTGGCAATCACATTCTCCCAAACCCATGGGAAAGGGACATACTACCCTGTCCTGGCCACAACTGGGAGTCAGCAGGTGTCATGATGGGTACCTGTGAGTAGCACCAGGCAGCCAGAGTATCAGGACCTTGGATAGCTCCAAGGAGGCAACTTGTTGTGGTGGAGTTTGGAGGCTTAGAGCCAAACACTCTACAATCTCTGCCTTGTGTGTTAGTCATCATTGGGCTCAATTCAAGGTGCTCACAGTGATGTTTAAAGCCCTACGTGACTTAGGCTCCAAATATCTGAAACACCACCTCCTTCTCTGCAGATCTCCTCAGCAAAGGAGGCCCTCTTGGTAGTTCCACCACCCTCAGAATGTGGTTGTGGTAGCCTGGGAGAGGGCATCTGTGGCAATTCCTTGGTTGTGGAATTCCCTCTCTAAAGAGATACTTTCAATATACAGTTTTCATTGTATGCTAATGATGCAACTCCTTACCCGGACCTTTGATATGTGAGGTAGACATTATGTTATGTGAAGGGCAAGCAAGATGCACTACAAAATAGTTAACCCAAAATGCCAGTCCTTTAACACACACAACCCTTTAAAAGTTAAGTTACAATATTTGTATGTCTCCGCTTGAAGTCAGATTTAATCTGTTTTTCGTTTCAATCCAAGATTTTCCAGCACAGCACATAAATTAGCATTCTTCCAGGGGGTTTTCTGCAAATTTACCTCAGGATTCACACTTTCATAGCCAAACAAATGTCACCTGTGGTATCTAAGTTTCCACATGGCTTTCAGATGGAAGTTGTGTTTATTTTATTAGATTTGAAAGCTTTATTGCATCATTTGGCTGAAGTGTTCCTTCCCTATGCTGCAAAAGCAGATTTGGCTGGCATTTCTCAATATCACAGCTTTTTATGCGAGAAGCTGAAGGCTAGCATCTGTACATTGTACAAAACACATGGTCTGAATTATGTGCATGTGCCACCATTTCTGGTGCACCAGATGATGTGCTTGGTTAAAATGGTGTGTGTGTGTGGAATGGAAGAAGTTTTGAAGGCTCTCCCAGACATCTGAAGAACAGAAAGTAGCGATTCTGTCATTGAATGCATTCCAAATCATATTAAAACATGTCAGAAAATAGTTAAGGAAGGGGGGGGGGCATAGGAGACTCCACTGGTAATGTGGCTTCCAAAATTGTTATTTAAAAAAATACATCCATCCCAATCCAATGGCTTTGGAATTCAATCCAATTCCAATGGAATGCCATTGCAGAGAAACTTTGGCCTTCTTGATACTGCTGAACTAAAACTCTCCTTAGCTCCAGTAAATATGGTCAATGGCTAACCCTGCATTACACAAACAGCACTCCATCCCCTAATGAGGGCTTCTCCCTTCACTTCATTATTAGAGACTCCCAACTCCCATCTAGGTAAGCAGCAGAGACACTGTTGTTGGAAGGGTGTGCTTCCACACCACCGTAGGCACCGCTACTGGAAATGCGTTAACATTTCATACTCAGATTCAGCTTGGAGGGCCTTCTGGCAAGAAGGGAAGTTACAGGGAACCAGGCAGAGGGCCTTCTTAGTAGTGGTGTCCTCCCTGTGGAATGCCCTCCCATCAGATGTCAAGGAGATCAATATACAACTTTTAGAAGACATCTGAAGGCAGCCCTGTACAGGGAAGTTTTTTAATGTTTGATGTTTTATTATGCTATGATATTTGTTGGAAGCTGCCCAGAGTGGCAGGGGCAACCCGGTCAGGTGGGTGGGGTACAAATAAAATTATGATTATGGCCATTTGTGGCAGGTGACTAGATGCATTGTCTATCCTGTTATTTATTCAGTGCCTATTTCTCCCCTCCCCTAGGCAATATGATTATATTTGACATGTTAGCTAGAAAAGTATTTCAGGGTAGCTAAGCATGCTTTTTTTTTGGCATAAATATATATCTTAGTACAAGTATATTACATGTCCCTTTTTCTGGTCACAGTCCAGAAGGATAAGAGATAACATGTGAAGCTGAATGCCGTTTGCTGCTATGGAGACCTGATGTAAGGCTCTCCATAGTGAGTCAAACTGGTTAATTATTGGAATGCCGATAACTGCCTTTTGTATTCTGTGGTCTGTATCTTAATCTGTGCTTGTTGCTGTTCTATATTATCTGCAAACCACTTCTCAGCCAAGATTTGTGTGTTCCTGGCATTGGGCAACCGGGACAGATTAAGGGATTCTGCTGGTTTATTGCCTGCCTTGCTACCCAGCAGTCTCCCTGCTGGAACTGACAGAGCCAGTCTCGGAGGTGGTGTTGAAGACTTCCAGACCAGTGGTGCTGGGGGATTTCAACATCCATGCCAAGGTGACTGGCTCTGAGGTGGCTCAGGAATTCATGGTTGTGATGGCAACCATGGGGCTGCCCCAACCTGTCATTGGCCTACGCTTGTGGCAGGCCACAGCCTGGACTTTGTTTACTCAACTGGACTGGAAGAGGGTAATCTGAAAGTGGGGGCTATTGACATGGTCAGATCACTTCCTGTTCCGATTTAGGCTTTCAGCACCTTTCCTCCTCTGCAGAGGCAGGGGACCTACTAAGATGGTCCACCCTTGGAGGCTGATGGATCCCATCAGTTTCCAGATGGCTCTGAGGGATTTTCCAGCTGATATGACTGCCTGACCTCTGGAGCAACTGAACAGCTCAGGCCGTTGACACGACTGCCCCTCTCCTACTTTGTGGAGCCCATTTGTCTCCCTAGTATACTCCAGAGATTAGGGTGAGAAAACAAGCTGGGAGACAGCTCAAACGTGAGTGGTGGAAAACTCCAGTTGAATGCAATTGAGGGTTCATCATTGAGCCTACCTAGTGGCAGTGAAGGCAGCAAAGAAAACATACTTTGCTGCCTCCATTGCATCCTCATTGTGCCGTCCAACAGAGCTTTTCCAGGTAGTGTGTGGCCTGTGACAGTCTAATCTGAAGGTAGAACCAATGCTAGCTTGCTGTGAATTGTTTACAAAACATTTTGAGGATAAAATTGCTTGCATCCACCAGGACCTTGACTCTCCTGTTACAGCAGAGAGGTGCCCAGAGCACTGCCTAGACCTGTTATGTTGGATGAGTTTCAGTTAGCAAGGCTTGAAAATGTGGACAAGGTGCTTGGCTTGTTTAGGGTGACCACTTGCACTCTGAACCCTTGCCCCTCTGAACCCTTGCCCCTTGGCTGATAAAAACTAGAAGGGAGGGAACAACTGACTAGGGCAGGGAGGTGATCAATGCCTCCTTGCTAGAGGGGGTCGTCTCTGCCTGCTTGAATGAAGCAGTGGTAAACCAATCCTCAAGAAACCCTCCTTAGATTGGGAAAATCTAAGTAACAACCAGCCAACCTTGCTTCTTGGGCAAGATTCTTCAGCAGGTGGTTGCAGACCAGATCTAGTCACTTTTGGAAGAAACTGCTTTTCTAGATCCATTTCAGTTGGGGTTTAGGCATGGGTTTGGCACAGAAACGGCTTTGATCACCATGTATGATAACCTATGTCAGGAGACAGACAGGGAAAAGGTGTCATTGTTAAGTATCCTTGACATCTCAGCAGCTTTCAATACTGTCAAGTATGATATCCTTCTCCTTCTTGGAACAACTTTCCATTGCATTTTATAAACAAGGATCACAGGAATTATAACCGATATGTGTAAATCTTCTCATGCCATTTGCAGTACATTTGCAGTAATATCTACAACACATGCTTTATTATTAGTGTTCAGTGTAGAAGTTCTTAGTTCACAAACTGGTCTAAACAAAAACAAGGGGAAACAGGATAGAACAGAGTTAACAGACAATGTTCAACATAGCTAAGCATCTAACGAGGAGCCTTTGTGGCTGTGTTTAGATTAAGTTTGAGTAATAGTAATTTTCCCTCTTATGTTACCAATGAAACAATATAAAAGGTTGGTCTATTGATGAATATGGGGCTCCAGACTTGGCATGTTCCAGCCTCCTTCCACTGCGGGGAGGTATAGGAGTCTGGGTCTTTTGAGGGGGGGGGAGTAAATGAATTACATTTTTTCTGCCACTTTCATACCTGGTTGAGCGGGATCCAATTTGGCAGTAATTGGAATAGAAACAGCAGTTTCAGTAGGATCATCACTTTTACCATTGCTAATCTGTATGAGAGAGTAAAATAGAGTCTGTTAAAGTTTCTTGTTATAATTATTCCTAAGTATCTAAGCTTTTTGTGGCAGAGTCTATTGAGTCTAAAGAGTTCTGTGAGTGCTTTTTGGATCTTGAGTGGTACACTGAAGCATAACGCTTCAGATTTTGAGAAGTTAACCTGCAGGCCTGATAGGGTTGCAAAGTTGTTAAGATCTCAGAATATTGCTGCTCCCGTGTTCAGTGGGTCAGGTGTAACGATCATTAAATTCTCAACGAATTGCCCTTTTGTACAGTACTGTTTTCCAGTTTGGACTCCCTTTCTGTCTGGTCTTGTTCTGAAGCATATATCTAATGGTCCCAGGGATCTCCTTCCCCTGGGAAAGAGGTGCTGCGTGTGTGTTTTTAAGCCTGTGTGTTTGTATGTGAGAGACAACACTCTCAGGAAAAGGCATCAGAAAATTAATTTCTGAAAAATTCTGGCCACAAGACAAAATTGAGCGAAACTTCCTGATATAATGCCAAAGCAAGAAGCCAAAGCTGTCTAGTGTCTCCTCAATGATTTCTGAATCTGCAAGATAATAATAATATTCGTTATTAGCAAGCAGATTCCTGCTCTTTACAGCACTTGTTTTCAATACACACATTTTCTAGCGTCGCATAAAATATCATTTTTATCCCATCTTTCACACCCGTATGGAGAAACCTGTAGCTCTGTGCCGCCATCAGGGGAAATGGACTATATATAAACAAGGATTGTTGCTTGTTCCAACCCTACCCCCATTTCCTTGTGGGATGAAATGACCCATCTGAGTTTTCTCACATGAGGAGAAGGTTTACAGAATGCAGGAGACGAGAAGCGCATGGGAAAATGCCTTCAGTAACCTTTTCCCTGTTCCTTTTCTCAACTGCGTAAAATGTGTCTGCCTTGGCCTATGATTATTAATTACTCTTGTTGCTATCTTGACAGGGACATACAGCAGAGAGTTGCTTCACTAAGTGACATTCGTAAAGTTTCCAATAAAAAAAAGAGAGAGAGCAACATATGAAAAGAACTTTAAAACAAACATCCCATTCCCACTAAGAGGAAAGAGAGTGAGATGTAGCCATTTCAGTCCTGCAATCTGGGAACTTGCTGTGACCAGACTCGTACTGTTTTACATGCATCACCAACAAGCTGCTTAAAGTTTATTTAAGGCCCCGTTGCAGTGAACTCTCTTAAAATATATCTCCCAGAAAAGTAGTCGTAAGTCTTATGTTGAGCTGCTTCCTGAAAGTTCAGACAATATACTTTTTAATGTAACCAGAAACTGGGCTATGAATAGATTTAGGATACTATATCATGGGTCTGGGTTGTTTCCTGTGAACTAGCTGGTACTTGTGAATCCATAGCCAACGGGGTCAGCCATCTCTTCTTCCCAGGAATGCCCTTGGTAACAACTCTACATCATGGCAGAGCATCATTCCCACGAGATATTCCATTGAACATTACAAATGAAATGCCTCTGGATTGTTAAGGGCAGAGTGAAGTGGTGCCAAAAGTCTTTTCTCTGTTAAAAAATGAAAACATTGTCCATTTTGCCTTTAAAGGTAAACCCACCCCCATATAAAAGTTCTTCAACTCCACCTTGACATTGGCTGAAGGAGGTGTCATTGGACCACCTGTCTAGCATGCTGAATGTCCCAGGTTTCCATCCCTGCTAGGGCTAGGAATGTCCCCTGCCTGGAAGGTCTCTGCCAGATGGGCCTGTGAACTGGATGCACCAATCGTTTGACTCAGTATAAGGACTTATCCATACTTACCTTTCCCCCGCTCTTTCCAGGCCCAGGGCTGTGCTTTAATGCTCCAAGTACAAGCACTCTTTTAAAATTTTGCCCTGGAATTCCCACCGCAAAAACCCATTCTTTAAAACACAACAAACGGCAATTCAGGTTTTCCATGGAATGCCATTTGCTCCGATTCAGCAGTAAAGAGTGCTTTTTTGCAGGGAAAGCTCCAGAGTAGAACAACAACACTACTCGGTTGGTTAGAGCAGGTGATGAGGATGCCAAGGTTGCAGGTTCAATCCCCATCAGGGACAGCTGCATATTCCTGCATTGCAGGGGATTGGACTAGAAGATACTCAGGGTCCTTTGCAACTCTACAATTCTATGAATGTGGAGGATAGGTAAGCATGGATAAGTTCCTATAACATTCCTGACCTTACTTTCAGGGAGAGGATGAATGGTCCAGCAAAAGTCGGGGTGGCAGGAGCATAGAACGCTGCCTTGTGCTGCATCAGATGACTGGTCCATCCGACTCACTGACAGCAGCTCTTCAGGGTTTCAGACAAGATTCTGCCGCCAGACTTTCCTGGAGATGCTGGGGATTGAGTCTGGGGAAGCCTGGATAGCTCAGTTGGCTAGAGTGTGGTGCTGATAATGCCAAGGTTGCAGGTTTGATTCCTGTATGGGACAGCTGAACCTCAGGGTCCCAATTCTACAGTTCTATGATTCTGCATGGGATGCAGGTGCCGCTGTGGGTTAAACCACAGAGCCTAGGACTTGCCAATCAGAAGGTCGGTGGTTCGAATCCCCGCAACAGGGTGAGCTCCCTTCTCCTGCCAACCTAGCAGTTCAAAAGCACATCAAAGTGCAAGTAGATAAATAGGTACCGCTCTGGCGGGAAGGTAAATGGTGTTTCTGTGCGCTGCTCTGGTTCACCAAAAGCAGCTTAGTCATGCCGGCCACATGACCCGGAAGCTGTGCGCCGGCTCCCTCGGCCAATAAAGCGAGATGAGTGCTGCAACCCCAGAGTCGGTCACAACTGGACCTAATGGTCAGGGGTCCCTTTACCTTTTCCTTTACCTATTATTCTGCATGCAAAGCAGATGCTGTACCGCAGAACTATGACCCTTCAAGTTTCTCTTATGGTTCTGATGCACCTTTTGGTCCTGTCTTACTGATTTGTCCCACTTCTGCTTCTGCAATAGCCAAGTCAGATTGGTCATAGGGAATGCAAGGCACCTCCGAGTTGGAGAAGCTTTTTATATTATCTTTTTTATATATATAAAATATTTATTAAAGTTTTTAAAGGTACAAAAAGAAAAATCAAGAAAAACATCATTTTAAACAAAAAAGAGATGAAATACAAAAAGGAAAAAAGAAAGATCAAAAAGAAAGAACAAAGAATTAAAATCCATTAAACAAAAAAATAAATAAAAAAAAATACAGCAAATCTTCCCATTTGTTTTCTTTCATTAGCTTATTTCCCTGACCTCCTCACACCTCCCTTTTTTGTATTCTAAGTCAGTTATCCATTTCAGCAAATCCTTTCCCTCTTTTCAAATTTTTGTCCTGTAAATTTATCTTGATATTAATATAAATTTACTTTCCCTCCTTTCACCAATTAACAGTCTGTTTTTTCTAAATCTTTGTAACATTTCTGCTAAAATCACATGAATTCATTCCAACATCATTCTAACATTCATTAATCTTACAATGCTTCTGTAAATAATCTTTGAATTTCTTCCAATCTTCCTCCACCGACTCTTCTCCCTGGTCTCGGATTCTGCCAGTCATTTCCGCCAATTCCATATAGTCCATCACCTTCATCTGCCATTCTTCCAGAGTGGGTAAATCTTGTGTCTTCCAATGCTTTGCAATAAGTATTCTTGCTGCTGTTGTAGCATACATAAAGAAAGTTCTGTCCTTCTTTAGCACCAATTGGCCGACCATGCCCAGCAGAAAGGCCTCTGGTTTCTTCAGAAAGGTATATTTAAATACCTTTTTCATTTCATTATAGATCATCTCCCAGAAAGCCTTGATCCTTGGGCATGTCCACCAAAGGTGAAAGAATGTACCTTCAGTCTCTTTACATTTCCAACATTTATTATCGGGCAAATGATAGATTTTCGCAAGCTTGACCGGTGTCATGTACCACCTGTATATCATTTTCATTATATTCTCTCTTAAGGCATTACATGCCGTGAACTTCATACCTGTGGTCCATAACTGTCTCCAGTCAGCCTAGCTTTTTATATTATCAATATTTGTACAATAAGGGCAAACACTATGCCTGCCTTCCATTCTCAGGGTCCAGCATGAGCATGCAGCTCCAAGCCTTCATTAACTGAAAGCCAGCTTGGCCAAACAGATAAAAGTGTTGGACCTGGGAGACCCAATACATGGCCTCAGAGAAGCTGTAAACTTTCACCTTCAATTCTTATCTCCCCCCCCCCCCCGAAATGTGTTTATTTGAAAGGTTTGGCCTCAAGCCCAGCCATTCTCGCCTTTGCACTGGTATCTTCTAACCCCAACTCTATTAACTGTGAGCTGACATTTGCTGTTAAAAGATTGCGATTGCTTTGAAATGGGAGGGTCATATAGCACAGCTTAAATAACCTTGTCAAACTGCTTATGGCTGCATCCAGTCATCCTTAAAGGAACCCTGCGAATGGTTCATGCAGTACTATCACTGGGGCATGCACGCATGGAATCCGGTCAGGCGAAAAGCCTATTAAAAAGGAACTGGGTTGTTTTTCCATCAAGGCTGTCAGCAAAATGTGTCTGAGATAGATTGGATAGATTGTACCTACATAGGTTTGCGGGGTTGGGGAGTGGACAGGACGATAAGAGACAACGGCAAGTGGTTTGAGATTACTGCATCCTCTATGCAGTAATCTCAAACCACTTGCTGTTGTATCTTATCGCACAGGACTGGGAACCTTGTAGCCCTTCAGGTGGTTGATGAAATATAGCTCCAATTCTTCCTGACCTGGGGCTGTTTGGAATTAAATTCCAAGAATCATCAGATTCCCCATTCCTGCATTGTCAGATGCGATGCCAAGTGGTTTGGCATCAATGCATCCCATGAGCCCACATGCTCCCTTCTGATGTGTTAATCTTTCCGGAGGACCACAGAGTCCCTTTCCCTGTGATAATATTACCCTTTTATAAGGATGGATTGCATTTTAGCCCCTTGGCACCGAGCTTGATAAAGAAAAGCCCTTATGTTCACACACCAGAACAGAAAACAAACACAACAACTTCTCAAACAAAAAGACGTTAATTTGGAGCACAATCGAGTCAAGGTAAAGAGGTTTTAAGCTCAGCTGATTTTAATGGGATAGATGGCATGTTCTTCCCATGAAATCAGTAGGACTTAAAAGTACGTACTTCGCTTTGAATGGGTCAGGACTTGCTCCAACTAAAACAGGGCTAGAGAACTTGTGTGGCCCTCCAGATATTATTGAACACTTCAACTCCCATCAGCCCCAGCCAACATGACCAATGGCCAGGAATGGTGGAAACATCCACAGCAACATCTGGAGGGCCTTGGGTCCCCCAGCCCTGAACAAAAGTGACCAATCTAATTCACCTTCTGAGATTTCAGCCTGTACTTGCCTCTCCCATCAAAATAAATGGGCCTTGAAAGTTCATAGCCTGGATTGGACTGTGCCCTTTCTATTCCTAATGAATTCTGAATAGCTTTTCAAAAGCACCAGCCATTTGCTTGAAGCACGTAATACCAAAGAAAGGCATAATTTCTTAGGTTTCTGGTTTAATTTCCAGAGATGGCCTTGTGTAATTTCCTTACTGCAATTACTGTCAGAATGTTGCAGAGTTGCAAATGTGGTTTTGTCTTGTTTTTGTTTTTTTAAAAAAACCATTGTTTCACTTTTTAGTTATTCCAAAGTTCTAGCCCATTTATACTAGTCTCTTTTTTAAATTATTGATTATCTTATTAAGCCACAGACTTATTTGCATCAAGGACCAAGCCACCTTACAAAATCATTTGTGGAAAAGGTGTGCTTAATGTGCCTTCATGGTCATGGTCAAGGAAGGAGAAATACTTCCTTGCTCCAGAACTCTGCTTTTCTCTTGTAGCTGGTGGGCCTTGATGCTGGATCTTCTAACTGGGTGCAATTTGGATTTGAAAAGGAACTGTGCAGGGCTGGCTTTGGGGCTGGGTGAGCTGGCGGTCAGCCAGGACACTGAACTGAGGAAGACACAAGGCTGTGCTCAGTGGCTGTGTTTTTTGGGGGGACAGTGCTGTCAGCATTGCCATACCCTCCAACATTTCTCCGATGAAAATAGGGAGATCCTATTCCATACCCTCCAACATTTCTCCAGTGAAAATAGGGATGTCTTAAGGAAAAGTGGGACATTCTAGGATTAAATCAGAAACTGGGACAGCTTCTGTAAATCTGGGATTGTCCCTAGCAAATGGGGACACTTTGAGGGTCTGCTGAGCTTGGTTGGCCAAAAACAATTATTTTAAGAACCCCCCCAAAACAACAACAACAACAACAACAACAACAACAACAACAACAACAACACCCTGGTTCTATATCTTGTTTGGGCACCAACTATAAAAATGGTCTTCCTTTAACTAGTTTTAAAGTATGTTTCGTCTTCAATTTCCACCTGGATGTCATTTGTGCTAGATAAAAATCAGTGGGACACAGCTTTCCTTTGAGGCAACTTTGCCAAGCACTTAGCACTTCAAATGCTATAAACACTGTAAGCACTATATAAATAATAGCAGAAAAAAGCTGTAATCTCTAAGAGGTCAGCTGGATATCTTATTTATTTTTTAAAAAATAAAAATAATGGATGTTCTAAAATAAAGAATGCTTACCAAAAGAAAGGAACTGCTTCAAAACAAAGTAAACGAGAACCCTTTGATAGCCCTGCTGCACTGAATTAGTTCACTGCCACTAATGGCTTTTTGAGCTTTGGCTTGTGCTAACAGTGGAACAGTCTCCCTTGGGAGGTTGTGGGCTCTCCTTCCTTGGAGGTTTTTAATCAGAGGTTGGATGGCCACCTGTCATGGATGCTGTAGCTGAGATTCCTGCATTGCAGGGGGTTGGACTAGATAGCCCCTAGGGGTCCCTTCCAACTCTACAATTCTTTGATTCTTTAATACTAACTGTGGCACAACAGCTGAGAGATCCAGGTTTTGAGCCATGTGGTTCTTGATGGATAGGATTGCAAGGGACGAAAAACCTCATCTACCAGATTCGCAAGGACATTTTTATGAGTTTCATTTCTTTCTTTCTTTTTTATAAATTTATAAATTTTATTTAACGTAATTGTTGCAAAATATAAGCAAAACACTGCAAATACATACATGCATATATACTTCAAATAACCACATATACATGAAAAAAGAAACAAAAGAGGAAAAAAGAAGAAAAGAAGAAGAAAAAGAGAAAAGAAGAAGAAGAAAACAGATACAATCTTGCTTAAAATGTATATAGGAAGTGCAGTGTAAGTGATGGAAGTCAATCAATGAAATTTTATTATTATTTTCATATTGAGATATTTGTAGAATGAGTTTCATTTCTGAGAAGCCGTGCTCGCCACTGGTAACTGGATGTTAATATGTAATTGTAACATAACGGGGACGTCTCCCTGGCTACGATGAAGTAAATATTTTACGTAGTTGTGTGTGAAACTGAACAGATGCTAATTTGAGAGTTAAGCAATTGTTTAGGCCATTGGTGTGTGTGCAGGCTGGTTGAAAAACACAAACAAGCAACCCAGCAACATTAAATGAATTATTTTTGCTTCTTTGGTCAAATTTAAGCCGGCTGTCAAATGTATCCTAGGGAGCCTGGCAGAGAGGGCTTGCTTATTAACTAGAATGTCTGAACCAATCGCAGTAAGGTAAAAAACTTACAGTGGTACCTCGGGTCAAGAACTTAATTCATTCCAGAGGTCCGTTCTTAACCTGAAACTGTTCTTAACCTGAGGCACCACTTGAGCTAATGGGGCCTCCCGCTGCTGCTGCGCAATTTCTGTTTTCATCCTGAAGCAAAGTTCTTAACCCGAGGGACTATTTGTGGGTTAGCAGAATCTGTAACCTGAAGTGTCTGTAACCTGAGGTACCACTGTACTTTATGTCTAGGCATCAGTAAAGATTGGTCAGGCAGGTTTATGATTCACCAGGCCAAGTAGCCCCAATTACAATTTGTTGTAAGGGGGGGAGCAACACAGAAGGCTTTAAGGAGGGTTTCTGTGGAAAAGCAGGATGCCTGTTGTTAGTACAGAAAGGACTCCAGGGCTGCTGAAAAAAAAAGAGAGTTTGAGATGTCAGTGAGTGAATTCTCTGATTCGCAAGCCTGGGCAGTGTGTTTGGGGGTCCTGGGCTGCCCAGAAGACACAACCCCCCTCTCAGCCTCACTGATGTGGTTCAAAGGAAAGCAGAGCAATACATTTGGCACCAGCTTGGCTGCAGGAGTTGCTGGAAGGAGGCATACAAAGCACCATCCAACTGTCTTAGGGACTCCATTCTGGATTTGTGTGGCGTTGACCCCCCCTAACACCCACCTACCAAGGAGGAGCAAAACCTTTTGCTAACAAGCCACATGCCCTGTACTAGCTGTGCCTGTGTGTGGATGAAAACCAAGAAAGCTGACTGGAACAAACTTCCATTTATTGGGAAATAAAAGACATAAAAGCACATAAAACAGACAGTGCAATTTTGTGACTAATTTATGCTGGCAGCACAGGTTTATATATATAAACTTGCGGGAACCTTTGACCGTTGTTCCAACATCTATTCTAAGCGAAAGAATTTTAAGGTTTAAGATGTGGTAGAGGTCAAAACGACCGATTGGCAATTAAAAGCGTACTACTTAAATGCACTTTTACCTCTCACAGCTGTGTATAAATAAGGGAGGGCTTTATAGTGATGCAAGTGAAAGGTGATTTATGGTATAAGAACATTTTTCTTACCTTCCTGGGAAAGTGGTGAGGGACCGAGTTTATGACTAATTCTCCATCTCATCCGGTGATGGTGCAGCCTGGTTTCAACTGTCTTACCACCTTTTCGATAAACAACCTCTTGATCTACTGCTACCCTTGCTGTTCATAATGTATAACGGGGAGAAATTACCCAGTAGAATAAATCTGCCAACAGGATTAGGTAAAAATCCTCAAGGCCTACATCAGGGAACACTCTTTTTAGTTTGCCAGTGTTGTTATTCCCCGTTAAAGCTAGGACTCCAAATGGATCAGCACTGGCTCCCAGTATGTTTCTGAGCACAATTCTTGGTGCTGACCTTTAAAGCCCTAAATGGCATCAGCCCAGTATACCCAAAGGAGTGTCTCCACTCCCATCGTTCAGCTCCGAGGGCCTTCTGGTGGTTCCCCCCTGCAGGAAGTGAGGTTACAGGGAACCAGGCAGAGGGCCTTTTTGGTAGTAGCACCCTCCCTGTGGAACGCCCTCCCTTCAGATGTCAAGGAGATAAACAACTATCTGACTTTTATAAGACATCTGAACGCAGCCTTGTTCAGGGAAGTTTTTTAATGTTTGAGGTTTAATTGTGTTTTTAGTATTTTGTTGAGAGCCACCCAGAGTGGCTGGGGCAATCCAGTCAGATGGGAATAATAATAATAATAATAATAATAATAATAATAATAATAATAATGTCAGGGCAAGGCAGGGGTCAGAGCAAGGGATGAGAATATACTCCAGGGTTCACATGGCTTGTACCAGGCAGGCGGCACTGTGGTGTAAACCACTAAGCCTCTTGGGCTTGCTGATCAGAAGGTCGGTGGTTCGAATCCCCGTGATGGGGTGAGTTCCTGTTGCTCAGTCCCTGCTCCTGCCAACCTAGCAGTTCGAAAGCACACCAGTGCAAGTAGATGAATAGGTACCACTGTGGTGGGGAGATAAACGGTGTTTCTGTGCACTTTGGTTTCCGTCATGGTGTCCCATTGCGTCAGAAGCGGTTTAGTCATGCTGGTCCCATGACCCGGAAAGCTGTCTGTGGACAAACGCCAGCTCCCTCGGCCTGAAAAGCGAGATGAGTAACCCCATAGTCAACTTTGACAGGACTTAACCACCCAGGGATCCTTTACCTTTTTACCTACCAGGCTCCAATTCATTGAGATGAACTAGATTCTGGTGCCCTGTGCCACCCTTATAATTTGATTTTGATGTGCACTTCCACATTCCAGAGCTATATCTGCCCAGCCTCCTGATACCAAGTATGAACATATTTTCTTGCAATGGGGTGCTTTCCGCTGATCTGAACGTGAGTGACCACCAGGATTTAGTGGGCCAGGGCAGTTCTGCATTTGGGGGGTCGATAGTGACTGTGAATTAAACAGATGGTGGCCAGAGGGCTCAATTGTCAGGGACTAGACTGAACAGGAGGAATGGGAAATGATCCCTCGGTCTGATCGGCCCCTCTCAGAAGAGGAGGAGGAGTGGGAAGTTTCGCCCTCCCTGTCTCCAGCAGTTTCAGGAGGAGAGGGAGACAGGGATGATGTACAGCTGAAGAAGGAAATCCCAAGTTAGGAGATAGTGGAGGATGAGGAGGGGGACGTTAGAGTGCAGTAAGCAGAGACCTCCCTGGAGAATATGGGAGACCCTCCTAGTTCTAAGGCTCAAAGTTCCCTCTGCATTCAAGAACAGAGGATGCGAAGGGACGTGACTCCTGTGACTTTCCGTAGGTTTCCAGAATATTGTGGGAGATGGAAGAGGAGGGACTCAGAGAAGCTAACATCTCCTATGCGTGGAGACATGGATCTTTTGTCTTGCATCCAGACGTCTGAATAAAAAGCCATAAAATACTATCTGTTTCTTCTTCTTGACTCTGAGGCTACCAGGAGAGGGGAGAATACTCCACGACTGACATCAATAATAGAAGATTGCTATGAAATAATAATAATAAAAGTATGCATGGGCATGAGAAGAGCCTGATGGATGAAGCCATTCAGTCCAGCATTCTGGTCACACCCCTTCCCCAGCACTTCCCCCCAAAGAAAATGTTTTCCCCCTCCTCTGATACATGGCTGGTGCTCTCAGAGTTAACAGATCCAAAGCAGGTCCTTGAATAAAGCTTGAAATGTTGTAGGAAACTTGACCACAAATAGCATGTGCCCCTGGCAACTCTTCCCACCCTTTAATAGTCATATTCTCCATGGAATACAGAACTATAGAGTTGAAAGGGACCCCCGAGAATCTTCTAGTGCAGGGGTCACAGCCTAAGGCTATCTGATCTCTGTTTAGAAACCTCCAGTGCAGGACCTTCCGAGGTTGTAATCAACACATCTGAGAAAAATGGTTAATGATTTAATTGCAATAAAGTTTGGGGTATTATACCCCACCAGTGGAGTTTGCCTAGGGCAAAATTTGGCATTAAACATGCCATGCTCTGTTGTTAAAGTAAACAATGTTTGCAGAATGGAATGAATGTAAAGATGCTTCAAGAGCATGGCTGGGAAAATCTAACTTTAAAAGCTTCCTAATTGCCCTTTCAATAACAAAAGCGCCCCACATTTTACCCACGGGTTCTGCTCTTTAAGCACATTCATTATGAAATTTAGTTAATGCTGGTTAACCATATATCAGCTGAGGTATGAGGTTAGCAAAGAACGCTTCAAAGCCACTATAACATCAATGCCGTCATGCGGTAGAATCAGGTTTTATTTTGCGTCTAATTTTTTCAGGCAGCAGTATTAAACTCCTTCTACCAAGGAGCCTATCTGGCCCCCGCCATTTATCTTTGGGTTGCCACATTTTTAAAAGTTGGCAAAGTTGTTGAGCTTCTTCTGCAAAATCTAAAATAATAATAATGAAGCTTTTGAGCTTTTTATAAAGGAAATCCACCAAAATCTACACTTGCACACCCCAGAGCTGATTGGAGGGGACGTGAAGAAGGAGTAGGGAGGAAGAAAGCCCTGTTCTACTAGCAGGACTTGTTGCATTGGCTCCCACTAGTGCAACTACTTAAGTTGGATCCTGCCCAAACGTCGGAATGAGATGGAACAGATTTATGAATGACTACAGTATATGGACCTTTCAGAACCACTTGACTTTTAGCTTTCCATTCCAGCTTCAGCTTCCTTGTGTCTTTATGACTTTAGCATCATCAGAAAAATGCCAATCGGAGTTCTTCATTGTGTGTTATCGTTAGGCGATGAAAAAGGAAGCCCTTTGAAAGTAGCACAGAGGGAAGAATTGTTATCGTGGTGCGGCTTATTTCCTGCATGCAGAAAATCTGTTGTGATTTTGTGGCCTACTCCTGCCCACAATGTTTGTGTGTGCTCATTTGGCTGGGGTGGTGATAGAAATCAGGCTAGGAATCGCTCTTTGATTTGTGTTACATTAAGCCCAGTTAATCATTTATTCGGCCGCTGCTAATAAAAACCAAATACTTCTCTTTGAAGAAGGGTTCTAGAGAATGTTAAGTGCTTGCAATATAAAGTAAGCAGTGGTGCTGGCAAATCATCTCAGCAGCTGGGGGTACATTTAGGACCATATTCTGCCTTAAAGAGAATAATTGCTACTTTAGTTAATGAAGGCCGCCCACTTAGGTTAAAGGTTGGAATCTGACCAAGAACTTGACATTGTCGAAGTAGCAATTCATGGTCGCCTTCTTTTTATTTCTGCAACTTCCTCCTAAAAATCTGGCCACATCTTCCACCCTTGGATCAAAGGGAACAAGGTCCCAGTGTTAAATAGATTTAAAGAGGAGGAGACATGGACATGTTTAATTTTCTCCTATTCATTTTAAATGTGTGGAACTTTGATGATGGGGCAGGGAGAGCAACAACTGGTACCAGGCGCTATTTTTGGGTGGGATTCAGTCACATTCTGGCAAATTCAGTTGGTGCAGGTGAAACTGGTTTGGATTTCTCACTCAACAAACTCGTTCCCCCCAAATATCAGACTTTTAGTCATAAGGAAAGTGATGAGGAGCATGCACTGGAATGTTTGCAGACCCTCCAAGTGTCCCTATTTTCCAAGGACAATGCTGGATTTACAGAAGCCGTCCCGGTTTCTGATTTGATCCCCAAATGTCCTGCTTTTCCTTTGTACATCCCTATTTCCACTGGAAAATTTTTTGGAGGGTTTAGAATAGGATATCCTTATTTTCACTGGCGAAATATTAGAGGGGTACATGTGTGGGATAACACTTGCTTTGATGTAACCCACAGTTTGGCAGTCTTTCCATTCTTCTGAATTCAGATAAGTGTTCAGAGGGTTGGGGCAAATGAAAAGCCAAGGTCAGATTGTGAGGGCTGCAAGATCGGCCCATAACTCAGGTGAAGCATTGAATGGTGGAATGAGGAGATGTCCACGTGGCAACTTTCACACTGTCTGTTTCAGGGTTGGGGAGACTTTCTCAAACTGTAGGCCACATTTCCTTTTGGGCGTTGTTCTGAGGACCAGAGGCCAGTGGCAGCAGGCAGGAAGGCTGAGGGAAAAGCCGGAAAAGCAACAAGTGTGAAGTTCACCTTTTTACAGTAGGCAAGTTTCTGCATACACTCACACAACTCTTCTATCCTTCAAGGAGGCATGCAAGAAGCATTATTAGAGTTCAGGGACACTTTCCAGCCAGGCAGAAATACTCAAGGGTCAGTACGGGGTGTGGCTAAGGAAGAGATATGCTCTATGGAGAGTCATATCTGAGGGCCAGATAGAGAGACATGGAAGGCCACATTGGACCTCTGGTCCCGAGGCTCCCCATCCCTGGTTCATTTAGCACTGCAGTTAGCTTGAATGCACCACAAATGCAAAGGCTGTGTCCTTTGGTTAAGAGAAGGCCGTCCTTTCTCACTCCGAGCCTGTAAAGCTGGTTAAACAGACTACATGCAAGGTTAATTGCTTCTTCTTCTTTGGCAATCACTTGTAGCCAAGTAAGATTGTCTTCCATGAACACAGTTTTAACAGTGAGTCTGTAAGTGACTGTGGAGGCCAATTCTGGATCCACACATCCTTCCACAGTGGGGACATTGGTTTCCTGGTGGGAGTTGATCACGGTGTGGATTTGCCAAGTGTGCCTTCCTCTTAGCACGTTTCTCCCTTGCATCCTGAGTTCAAGTATCTCCAAAACCCATTACACCTTAGGTAAAGGTTGTTCTCCAATTGGAGCGCTTGTAGGCCAGTGTTTCCCAGTTGTCAGTGTTTATACTACATTTTTTAAAATTTGCATTGAGAGAGCCTTTAAACCTCTTTTGTTGACCACCAGCATTACACTTTCCATTTTTAAGTTGGGAATAGAGTAGTTTCTATGGAAGATGATAACCAGGAATCTGCACAACAGTCCAACGAAGTTGATGTTGAAGAATCATTGCTTTGACCCTGGTGATCTTTGCTTCTTCTGGTACACTGGCATTAGTTCACCTGTCTTCCCAAGTGATGTGTTAAAATTTTCTGGAGACACCGTTGATGGAATCTTTTTTTTTTTTTTTAAAAAAAAGGTTAATTGCACGCTGTTAATCACAAAGCTGCAGAAATGGTTTTATTGTTCTATTAGAATTTGTACACAGAGGGGGTTGTCATTTTTTTAAGTTTGTCAAAAGGGTTTTATTGCTTTTAGAGCATGCGTTTCTGCTTTCTTCTATTTTTATGCCTCTTTGATGGCTTCATCCTACAAAGTGGTTAATTAATGCATTTGTTAAGTAAGTAAATGCAATGGTACCAAACCAATCATCATCAGTGGCTTGGAATCCCAGCGGCGGCAACAAAAAAAGAGAGAAAGGATCAGTAGGATGATGAAGCCAAATGAGACAAGACACAATTCATGATGGTGAACAGCTACATGGCTGGCTTTTTTAAAAATGAAATTGGATACACTAGGGCCCTTAATCTGCACCAGATGGTGGGTGGAGTGAGGGCTGTAAAATGTTGTCTACCCTGTTGAATCCCAAGTCTGGATCACAGAGCCCACACCTGCCATTTCCTCTCTTTTTAAAAATGCCCTTCACAAGTTTGCTAAATAGGGTTGCCATGTGTCCTCATTTTCGAGGACACCTCATTTTTCAGAGGTAAAATTTGATAAAATAAAATTGTGTTTATTTGCTTTGAATGGCCACCCTTCCGTCCTCTTTTTCGCTCTTCAAAATATGGCAACCCTAAAATGTTGCGTATTGTCTTGTTTGGCCCTCACCGTCTTTCTTTATGTGTACTGCAGGACTCGGGAGCACACTAGATTCTTACCTAAATTATTCCAAAAGCTCACGTATTTGGCAGGGGACAGGGGCGGGGACGTGCTGCCTTGAGTCATTGGATGTGCATGTATCCATCTGCACAAAAAACAGCTAAGCTAGTGTTGTGAGGGGGAAGTTCAGGACTGTTTATGAATGAGCATGAGACAAAAGAAAGATGATGATGCATGATTTCCAAAACCAACTTTCCGCAAGATGTGCTGAGGGCTGTTGGTTTCAGGTGCTTTAAAAGTGGATCAGACAAGTTCGTGAAGGGCAGAGCTGTCTGTAGCTCTTAGTCGTGAAAGCTAAATAAAAGTTCCATGGCTAGCATGTCACTAAATGCCAGTTATTTTGGAGGGGGGTATCATTAGGGGATGAAGGATTTTCAGAGTTACTGGAAACCAAGATGCCATACTAAATGGATCCCACTTGGTGTGTCAAAGTTCTTGTTATGTACTTAAATGTGTCTAAGCAATCCGAGACAGGAGAGACATGGTTTATTGCAGGGAGGGCAGATGAATGCATCCGGTTTTGCTGCTACAGGTACACCATGACATTTCTTTTCCCTGTGGTCATACCTCCTCTAGTCACTGCCGTGGATACACGACCTGACTGCCTGTCTCTAAGCACTAAGTCTCGTCTGCATGACATTCCCACGCGGCAGGGTTAATGCTGCCAGCCTTCATGTCACATTTGCAGACATCTTTGTAACACAGAATAGGGACTCAGCTACATTAGTCAAAAAACAGTGTTTTGAATGCGTTATAAACATGAAACACCAGATGGCGCTGGAGAGCAAAACAAATCATTGCAATTTTCCATAGCGTTTTCTCTCTCTTTTGTTATAACAATTTAATTTCTGAGTTATTTATAGCTCCACACACCCCCGTGTGTAGATCTACCTTTGGTCCGACAGTAGACCTAGTGCCTGAAGCCAGCTCCCTGTAGAGGTTGTTGAAAGATACAGTTGGAAACTGATAATCTCCAGCTGTATCACTGAATGAAGAAATAGCTAGGTCCCTAATGCCACCACATAAAGAAAAAGAAAGGTTTGGTATACTAGCTGTTATCTATATATCTATAGATATAGGATTTTAACATCTATGATTTAGTTAGCACCAATAGTAAAACAGCAATGTGTTCCAATGCAACATAATCCCAGCATCCTTTTCCCATATTTTTTTTCCTCGCTTTTATGGCAGTGTATCAAACATGGCCAGTTTCCCAGAACCTTTCAAGATAATTTTATGTCTAGTCAACAGATTGGATGCTTGCAGTATAGGAAGCCGCGTCTTGGCTCAGAAAACACATCTGAACAAAGTTGCCTAAAATATGACAAAGTATTTATGAACTTACTAGGGCTGCACCCCAGCTTGCTCTGCTCAACAACCTCTCTAACATTCTCCCTCCCTCCACCTCATGCAACTATTAAGTTTGCTTTTCACCTTCCCAACCCCTTTTCTGAAGCTACTTCTCTCTTCTCTTCCGCAGTCCTACTTTGTGCCAGTTTTCACCCCATGTCCATGCCTCCCCCTCCTTTTGTGCGACGCCCCCCTATTACACACAAACCACCCACATGGTAACCTCCTGCATCTTCCTCCCCCCCACCTATTGCAAATTCTAAGCACTGTCTTCCACCCCAGGGTTATTTTCCCCCAGCTGTAACTTCCCAGAACTCAGTTCTCACACCTCTCAGATGGGCACCATTGCCATTATAAGAGGACAAGGGAGGTGTTATGTACTGAAGTTTTCACCCTGGGACAGCAGGGGGATACTGTAGATAGTTTTCACTCAGGTCCACATATGCAAATAAGGGATTGAAAGTAACGTTCAGTGATTGGATAGTTACAGAAAATAGTTACTGTTGCGTTCTAGTGGAGCTCTATATAAGCAGGCTGGCTGAACCCTTCAGTTCAGTTCTGTTCTGGCCTGTGAATAAACAAGAGCTGATTGAAGAATCGCGGTGTCGTCTGATATGTTCACCCAC
Organism: Podarcis filfolensis; assembly: GCF_964270895.1. NCBI lineage: Eukaryota > Metazoa > Chordata > Lepidosauria > Squamata > Lacertidae > Podarcis > Podarcis filfolensis. Next base: position 24,953,069 of record NC_139604.1, on the reverse strand, counting down.
AACTTAACAGGAGGTGTTCCTGGTGAGTTCTGGCCCCTCTTTTTCTAGAAAAATACCACTGTTCCTAGAAGAAATAACCCTTCAGATATTATGTAGATAGAAATGTACCCCCTCACAATCCCTCTTTCAAAGAAATATGAACAGCTCTGTGAAGACACATTTTAGCCAGAAGTGATTTCCAGGACATTCTGCAAGTGATTTGTTCTCAAATATTTAGAAAGGCTTTTTTCAGCAAGGTTTTTCCAATAGCGTGAAGAGCAATAGGTTAGGAAAGGTTAGATAAACAGTGTTACATCCATTACATATGTTTTAGACATTCAGAAGCCTTTCCCTATTGCAAAAATAATAAAAAAAGTAGAGTGCTGTTTTATAAGAGATATTTTGGCCCATGGCTCAGTTGTAAATCTAGCCAAATATTATATTGGATTTAATCTGCAAAGCTCAGGGGATGTCAGTAGCACTTTGAAGGGAGTTGTGGGTGGGGAATCAGATATAACGCTGGTCACATGGAAGTGTGTATAGGGTTGTTATTTTTACACACACAGCTGCCGCTGCATCAGATCTCTTGTTAGCAGCACAGTCTTACCTGCAAAACATTTAAATGGCGCAATTATGCCTTTAAATTGCTCCCTGGATAAACAAGGCACTTGTCTTAAGTGCCTTGGCACACATATCACCCAGGGTTCCCATATGATGAGACAAGCAAAGAAAACTTAACCATGCCTTGGATTGCCTGCCTGTTTTCCATGTGCAGCTATAATAAGCCTTGAAGGCACTGCAACTAACCTTGCTGCTGTAGTCAATTAACCTTACAGTTAACATATGCTAAGCCATGCATCTTTCCCTCTGCCTATATATTTTTGCTCGTGATACATTGATTGGGTGTGTTTGTTTTTAAGAGTCTGAAAAGCATTATATATCAGAAGAAGGTCAAAAACAGTCTGTGTACCAAGATTATTCATGTGCCTAGTGGTTTACTTCGTAAAATGTTTACTGATTTCATTGCTATTGTGGTTCTGCTTAACTAAGCTTAAATATAAGGGTCAATTAAAATTTTTACATTATTATGTCTCATGGATAGCTCAGTTGGTTATAGAGCATGGTGCTGATCAAAGTTGCAGGTTCAGTCCCCATATGGGGCAGTTGCATGTATCTGCATTGAACTAGATGATCCTCAGGGTTCAACTCTAGGGTTGATTGATTGATTGATTTCCTGCCCTGTCCCATAAGATCCCAGGGTGGGTTACAAATATGTAAAAATTCAATATCAAAACCAAGTATTCCTGCTTGCTTTGAACTCTTGCTTCCCGTTGTACCAACATATCCCAAAGCACAATAAATGCCTAGGTTTGCACACTTAAGAATGTAAGAGGAGCCTTGATGGTTCTGACCAATGACCCATCTAGTCCAGCATCCTGTTCTCACAGTGGCCAACCAATGGGGGAAGCTTAAAAGCAGATCCCAAATGCAATAGACCTCTCCCCAGCTGAACCCTCCTGTTTTTTCATCTCTAGCTTAAACGGAGCCCAAGTTCCTTAACTGATGGCTAATGTATTGAGAATGATTTGTATGATCCATTTCCATGGCTTGCATTCTTAAATTTCATATATCATTTATGGATCTTTGACTTGTACCATTCCCGTTATTGTAAGTCCGCTCGCCTTCTGGGTGCGGCGGCATTGGGGGCCAGAGGCTGCTCCCCACAGGACCTGATGAGGAGTTTCTGGTCACTGGGAACCCATCTGAGCTGGTGAGGAGGGCATAACACCCCTTTCGCCTATCAGGTCCTGGATCCAAGCCTGCCTGCCATCGCGCAGGCAGGCTTGGATGCAGGGCTGACCTCAGGGGGTAGGCCTGATGGAGCAGGTAGGCTTACTTCAGGTCCACCTCCAGGGCATTTAAGGACCTTGCCCCTGGACCCGTTACCTGGTCTATTCTTGTGATTTGTGGCTTGCATTCTTCAATTTTAGATATAATTTATGGATATTTGACTTCTATCATTCCTGTCGTCGTAAATTACCTTGAGGCTTTTTTGTATAAGATGCTTAACAAGTGAAACAACAAGATTACGATACTGCATTTATGTCAGTTCATCTCCTTTTACTCTTGTCTCCATCTTTACTCACTGCCCTTCTCAATTTCTGCTATCTGAAAGCCAGTGTGGTATAGTGGTTAAGAGTGGTAGATTCGTAATCTGGGGAACCGGGTTCGCTTCCTCACTCCTCCACATGCAGCTGCTGGGTGACCTTGGGCTAGTCACACTTCTCTGAAGTCTCTCAGCCCCACTCACCTCACAGAGTGTTTGTTGTGGGGGAGGAAGGGAAGGGAGAATGTTAGCCGCTTTGAGACTCCTTCGGGTAGTGATGCCCGAAGCGGGATATCAAATCCAAACTCTTCTTCTTCTTCTATCTCTCCTCTGCAGAATTTCTGTGCGGTAGCCGTCCACCATCCAATTAGAAAGGGGGTATAGCAAATCGATTTAAAAAGTAGCTGTTCAGTCATAAGCGTTCCTTTGAATGCCACACAACATTCCCCAAGCAGAAAGGATTTACAGTGAAGTGAGGAAGAACCAGTAAAGGAAAATAGATATCATCTCTCCCACCCGTATCCACCCCGAGCTAAGATTTATACTTGTTGTGCCAGAGTGACAGCAAGCAAATCCAGTTCTTCCTGCAAAGGCAGCTTCCAGCTCCCCAGCTTTCTATCTTTAAATGACAAACACTGCTTGGAAAGAAATTTCCACGCACCTGAAGCTTGACCCCAAACCACAAATAATGGGACAGGAAATGACTTCCCAAATACTTTTTATATATACAGTTTTTCCATGGTACATGATTTGCAACACAGCATTACTGGTGTGTGCTGACTTCTCGAAAAGGTCATAATTCTTTCACTAGGTTAATTCGTTCCAAACACGTACACACATAGAAGATGTGGGAGAGGAATCCCTTTCGGGATCATTCGGTGTATATTCAATCCATTGGAAATATTCTGATCTGAATAGTTCATTTGTCCTGAAGAGTTCTCACAGGGTTTTCATAGTCTACAGCAGGCTTCCTCAACCTCGGCCCTCCAGATGTTTTGAGACTACAATTCCCATCATCCCTGACCACTGGTCCTGCTAGCTAGGGATCATGGGAGTTGTAGGCCAAAAACATCTGGAGGGCCGAGGCTGAGGAAGCCTGTTCTACAGGCCATTTTGCAGTCTAAAGCTTTTGCAAAAGATGAGAATCCAAGCCCTCCTCTGCCATTTGCATACTTATAGTTATCTAGAAAATGTAATGGTGTGTCCACCGATATAATCACAGTTTTATCCTGTCAAGACTGTTGCCATAAAGGGGGAAAGTGCTTGTCAGGGAACTGTGGATTGATACAGAGGCAGCGTCACAATGGACTTTGGTGCTTGGAAAGTGATTTAGTTTTCATCAGTACCACAATTGCTAATGTAGCACTGGGGAGAAATGAGCTTGTTTCTGAGGTAAACTTTTGTTTTTAAAACGATTAATGGTATGTGTGCGTGTGCACACATACACAAAATTCATTTAGTTCAGTTTATAAGCATACATAAGTTCCTAGAAAAGGCACTTTATTTGCACACACATTATAAGAAAAATACATTGATGCTAAATAATAATAATAATAATTTTATTTTATGTTATGTTATTTTATTTTATTTATTCCCCACCCATCTGGGTTGCCCCAGCCATTCCAATAAAGCAATATTCAATAATTTGTTAAAATAATAAACAGTAAAAATAAACAACAGCAAATAATAATGAAACAGTTTACACTTATCAATTACAATAAATAATTGCTATATAATAAAACCAGTGCATGCTCACAGCTTGATTACTTTAACCCCTTCCTTTCAAGTGAAATTCTATGTGATTGGCGAAAACTGACTTGAAATCTTATAATGGGAATTCATTACAGAACCATATCTGTACAACCAGTTAGCTAGGGAGTGCAATGTACTCTGTGGGTTTGGCCAGAGTTTGTGGTGTGTGATGCATTGCTGTTGCCTCTCGTCCTGTGGATTTACACCTTTCCTTTAAAACAAAAGCTTGCCAAGTAGAGTCTTCTTTTTCTTCAGTTGTAAAGCTGGCTGCAAAACAGCTGGGATTATTTGTACTGTACTGAGAATTCTGCGCTAAAATGTCTGTTGGTAAAGGAGAGTGCTTCTCCCATGCTGTGATCCGATTCCTGACCGGCCTCCCAAAGCAGGATTGCAAACGAACAATGAACGCTGCAGAAAGAACGACATCTGACCTTCACGGTTTCTATCATTTCTCCTTACTCCCCTGCCCTTCCAAGTATTTGAGACTTTCTGCCATCCCACATTGTTGTATGTTGAAAGCATTAAAGAGACATAATGGAGTAGCTTCTCTGCTGGTATAAATTGGGCTCCAGCTCTGCAGCCCTGAATGGGTCTCTGTCTAGCTTTTGAAGCACCTGGGGATACAACTCAGTGTTTTCAATTTTCTCTTCCTTTCTGTGCTTGAAAGGATACGGAAAGACTGAACTTTTTCTTCTTCCAGGGCAAGGCCAACACAGCATTGCATCCCATTTCTACATGAAAGCACCTCTTTTTTCCCCAACATGAAAAACTAAAAGCTTTTATACTAAAGTGTATTGAGCAGCTTTCATTATAAAGACACCTTTCGGGGGACTAAAATGGTCGCTTCTGCACTTGGTACAAAAATTTGATATTCACATGCAGTTCACTCCCTTAAAAGTGGAGTCATTACATAGTTCTGTTGCAGCAATCTCATATGCTATGGGAGGGGAAACCTCAAAATACATAGAGGGATGCAGAATGCCCTTGAAAATGCTATTTCCACATCTTTGTGGCTTCTTACCATCCCTTTAGTTCCACCATCCAGTGTCTTATTTAATGAAGCTTTGGCATATATGTGTGGAACCTGTAGTCTTCCAGATATTGTTGGACTACAATTCCCATCATCCTTCATCCGTGCTATGCTGGCTGGGGATAATGGGAGTTGGAGTTCATCTGAGAGGCACAGGTTTCACACTCCGGCCCTGTACGTTCAGGATTCATCCTCATATCCTTTGGTACATATTGAAGACAACATAAATGTACCGTACTTCCCCCAATCTTATAAGAAGGTTACTATGTATCCTTGGAAAAATACATCTCCACCCTCTCCCATTTCAAGACATGTTGTGTTGTGATCTAGACACACATTAAACTATATCTGAGCTGAAATTTTTTAAGAAGATTTTCTGATGAAGTGCCGAAGAAATGATAGGTAAAGGTAAAGGGTCCCCTGACCATTAGGTTCAGTCGTGACCGACTCTGGGGTTGTGGCTCTCATCTCGCTTTATTGGCCGAGGGAGCTGGCGTACAGCTTCCGGGTCATGTGGCCAGCATGACTAAGCCACTTCTGGCGAACCAGAGCAGCGCACGGAAACGCCATTTACCTTCCCGCCAGAGCGGTACCTATTTCTCTACTTGCACTTTGACGTGCTTTCGAACTGCTAGGTTGGCAGGAGCAGGGACCGAGCAACTGGAGCTCACCCCGTCGCTGGGATTCGAACTGCCAACCTTCTGATCAGCAAGTCCTAGGCTCTGTGGTTTAACCCACAGCGCCACCCACGTCCCTTTGAAGAAATGTTGGTTGGGGCTAAATGGCATGCTGAAGTAGGGTAATTCTGATGGAAGAAGAAATAGACAATGTTGCAAGAGTGTCAAAACTCACTGAAATGGTATGATTAAGAGAAGGCAGGCAAAGCAAAGAATGATTTGAGAGATTATGGTCCCCTTTTATTAATTACATGAAAGAGGAGTACAATTCGGAACCATTTAAAAGTTTTTCACTGCTGCTATAATTTATGTATATTTCGTATATAAGTTTGTACTGTTTTATTCCTGGCAGCCAACTGATGAGGGAGAAAGAAAGAAGCCATCACATGTCCTCAGATGCTTTGGTGGTGTATGATTTAACCTGGCTGAGTAGAGGGAAAACTTGCATTTGATGTGTGGAGAGAGAGAGAGAGAGAGAGAGAGAGAGAGAGAGAGAGAGAAGAAGATTTCATTTCACTTTTAATTTGAATATCGCCTCTCTATACGTATTATTATACACAAGGCGATGTACAGCAACAAAGAACGTGTGCCTTAAAATAACCTGAACCAATACAAAAAATCATAATAAAACGTAACTTTAAAACATAATGACATATCAAATAAAGTAATGTTAGAATATAACAGTACACAATAAAATTAACTCTCAAAACAACAGCAAATAAGCAGAAATTCACTCTTAACAAATACAATAAATAATTACTAAACTATGATCAATAAAAATAACTGCAAGTTACAGACACCCCTATCTGCTGTGGGTTGAAAGCAGCATCTTTCTCGTAGTCAATAAGGGCACAGGGTGTCTTTTTCTCTTTCTGGCAGGTGATCAGCATCTGTGGGAAGGAAGGCACGATGGCCAATTTCTCCTTTAAGTTGGCCATTATGAGTCTGAGGCTTATACGCCTGTCGGTCTTCAGGCAGAAAGCATCAGTATGACATCACAATGGCCAGCCATTCTTTTGCAGCTGCATCAGCCTTGGGGGTGGCGGGTGGGCAGGGGCAACACTGATCAGCCTCTTTTCACACTGAATCCAGCCACCGCCTGTGGCAGCATGTATCTCCCTCTCAGGCAGAAGCAGGGAAATTCAGACAATTACTCTTTCTCATTGAGGTGAGTTTCTGCAGGAACAGATGGGAACCAGCGGCAGAGCATATGCACGTGCTGCTCAGGGTGGACGCGCTCCCTAGGGGGGCATGGCGCGGAGGGTGCCCTCCTAGGTGCAGGATAGTCGCTTGGGTGCCCGGAGCGGTGCATGTGTCCTGCAGCTGGGGCAGAGCAAGCCGCCCATGGCGGACATTTGGCACACCACCTGCCCGCGACTCCCAAGCCTCCCCCAAGCTGTCAAAACAAAGGGGAAGGGGGAAATGCTGCAGCCAAAGTGGCGCAGCTCCCCCCTTACCCCGACAGCTCAGGTAGGCTTGCAAGTTGTGGGTGGGTGGCACGCCGAATGTCACCCCCCTCAGTGAGGGTTGTTGGGATACTGCCGGGGAGACGGGGGCACTTGGCAGGCCCCCAGCTGGCAGCCGGGCGATCTCCGGTATAAATCAGCGACACGAGCCTCAGATACGTTTAGAGACTCAGCACGCTCTTATCAGCAGAGGGAATAAATCTTCACAACGGAAGTGCCGGACAGAGACATGTGTAAGTGTATTTGCAAGCGTTTATTCAGCATAGTTCAGGAACAAAGGAAAAAACATGTCTGCTTCCCTTTGTGTCCAAGCAAACAGGAGTAATGCAAAAGCAATAGACAAACGTAAGTTCCCAGCAGACTGTGCTGGAAGTAAACAGGCATGTGACACACAACAGTCATGCCTGTCCCTCTTAAGGTGGAACGGAACTATATCCAAACAAGGGCACCCGGGGCGGTCCGCCCCCACTGCCCCCCTTCCTACGCCCCTGATGGGAACAGCCTCTTTCTCAATGAAGTGGGCACAGTTGCTGCAAGTCTCAGATCACACCCGCACCATGCACTTAAAGCTCATTTAAACCACCTAGCCTCCTCCCAAATGCTGGGAACCATAATTTATTAAGTGTGCTTGGATGTTATAGCTCTGAGAAGGAAGTTGCAGTTCCCAGGATTCTTTGGGAGAAGTTGTGGGCTTCAAATGTACGGAGTGACTTGACCTTGCTTTTTGAGATGTGGAGAGAGAAGCAGCAGGTAGAAAAGGGGGGAAGTGGTTTGGTAAAGGTAGCCTAGGCTGGTGAATCAAATATGGATGGCAAAGACACACAAGAAGGCCTTATTACTATCTACTGTCTCTCTAGAACTGCATTTTCCTTCCTATAATGTCTTTAAAAGTCAGACTGCCTTCCAGAAGTAATGCAAGTCTTTTTAAAGCAGGAATTAGTAATTGGAAATAATTATGGGACAACTTTAATGGGGTCGTTAGAGGAAGAGGGGTCTCTTAGACCCATGTAATGATGTTCCGTGCGTCCAAATAATTATGACTCTTATGTATTGCTGATGGAATACTTTGTCATAAAGGAACACTGCTCACATTTTCTCTTTACTGTATGTGGGAATGTGCCTTAGGGCTGAAAAACCTCAAATTCTTAAAGAAGCCAGTTCTTTTTCCGATTCATTTCAGATGCTTTTGATTTTTATAGTTTATGTTGTGTTTCCCTTGTGCGAACAGTGCAGCCTCTGGCAACAAATGGATTCCTGAACATTCCAACTGCTCAGAGAACATAGCTCTTGGAATATTTGCAGTCCAGCTTCTATTAGAGAAGGAAACGTCACTTTGACTGGGATTAAAGCCTCACAAAGGCTAGGCACAGTAGTTGCTGTGTGGGATTGTCTTGCTGGGAACAGGTCAGAAAGTAGGGGAGCTGAGGGGTGGATGTGGATGATTCATTGGAAAATTAATTCAGACAAGATAGAAGTACTTTTGGCATGAGATTGTCTGAGATGGGGCCTTTTCTAAAGTGGTACTAAGACTCTGAGACTCCCCGCATTTGGTCCCTTTGCTGCCAGTTTTCCCAATTTGCTGCCATTTTAATTCAGAGGGCATTTATGGAGCCCTCTGGAGAGCAAGGGTCTTGGTTTTTCTACCGACTGGGTAAGAAGAGTTTGGATTTGATATCCCACCTTTCACTCCCTTTAAGGAGTCTCAAAGCGGCTAACATTCTCCTTTCCCTTCCTCCCCCACAACAAACACTCTGTGAGGTGAGTGGGGCTGAGAGACTTCAGAGAAGTGTGACTGGCCCAAGGTCACCCAGCAGCTGCATGTGGAGGAGCGGGGAAGCGAACCCGGTTCCCCAGATTACGAGGCTACCGCTCTTAACCACTACACCACACTGGCTCTTATTGAGTATGGGTATGCTTATTGCTGCTTTTTGACCCCCCCTTTTGCTTTAGTCCTGTATTTGAGGCTCTTCGTTGTGAGCTTGTCAACATGCTCTTGCAAGAAAGGTGGGATACGAATATTTCAGTGAGTCATCAAACTAAAGGTGACCGAAGAACGTTTGTAGAATAGGCAGTGGATTGAGAAATGTGAACTTTGGGGAAGCCTAAATTGAAAAGGCAGTTGAAAACGGAGCCAGCATGGTGTAGTGGTTAAGAGCGGTGGACTCGTAATCTGGTGAACCGGGTTCACTTCCCCACTCCTCCACATGCAGCTGCTGGGTGACCTTGGGCTAGTCACACTTCTCTGAAGTCTCTCAGTCCCACTCACCTCACAGTGTTTGTTGTGGGGGAGGAAGGGAAAGGAGATTGTTAGCTGCTTTGAGACTCCTTAGGGTAGTGATAAAGCGGGATATCAAATCCAAACTCCTCTTCTTGAGAAAGGCAGAGGAAGCTAGGGAAAAGCCGAGAGAGGAGGCTCTGAAGAAACACCCGCAGAACTTCAGCTCAGGAGGGGGTGGGTGGGGTCATACTGTTCAGGCAGAGGCCAGGAAGGGACAGGGGTACTAGGGAGACTGACAGGGAGGGTGGCTAAAGGATGGAGGCCAAAGCAGGTCATGGGTTGAAAAGCACAAACTTGAGAAAGAATAGGCAATGCAGACATTGCAGGGAGGAAGTACTATGCAGAAATTACGATGCGCAAGAAGTCTTGCTATCATCAAGAAGAAAGAGAGGGATGGAGAGTAGGGATGCAGAGTTGCTTCATCAAGACTTCAGATTCTAGAGTCACTTTTGCACCTGACAGGCTTCTTGTAACTTTAAAGCAGGTCTGGGGAACCTGTGGCTTGCCACATATTGATGAATTCCAGCTCCCACCATCCCTGACCATTAATTGTGCTGGCTGGGGCTGAAGGGACTGCGAGCCCAACAACTTCTGGAGGGCCTCAGGTTCCTGGCTTTAAAGGGTTGCATTGGAAAGGGAGCAGTGGCCACAAAGGTTCAGTACTGTTAGTGAAACTTAATAACCTTGCAAACATAAGGGGAGGACTGAGAAGAATCAGTTGGCAGGAATGAAACATGGATACTGAATTTTACATTTTGAATTGAACAGACCAGTCAAAAAAAAATTTTATTTTTATCTTTTTACTACTATTTTTTATTATTATTCGAACACACCAGAGACAGCAGGATAGCTGAAAAAGCTGAAAAATGTCTTAGTAAATATGAATAATCTGAGCTTTACTGTTCAGTCAGGTGGGCCCCTGGCACTGCATCTGCTAAGCGCCCCATCAGCGCTGCAGAAACCTTTGCCACAGAAGCAAAAATAGCAGAGCTTGTTTTCATTTCGCCTGTGTGATCACACGGGCTATGGTTCTTAAGATCTCAGCACCAGACTAGATCTCTTTAAATCGGATGGGGGGAACAACCCCCCCCCAAATGTTATGGTACTGGTCAGTATTATGTTTCTGCTTTATGTAATCCAAATGGTCATTTCCAAACAGAAACGTCTAAACAAAGAATATTGACACATATGTGAGGGTTAGGAAAGCAAAATGTAGCTTCCAAGGGGTATGTGTGTAGGGAATGTCAGGTGAGTAATTTGGAATTATCCTGCATTATTTGTAGCCCAACATGCTGAGAACAACTCTGTAATACATTTGTGTCCTCCCGGAGCCTCAACCTTTTTTTTTGGGTGGGTGAGTAGGTGGAGCACAACCCTCCATCCCTGATGGGCTGCATTAAGTGTGATGAGTCACAAGTTGTACAAGCCAAGTTTTAATAGATGTTTTAGAACAAATGGCAGTTTTGTTTGGAAGAGGTTCCTGAGGCTTATGACCCTTGAACCCTCGGTGACGGTTCATTTAAAATTGTTGTTTTACAGCAGGAGCCGCCCGCCGATTCTTGGGAATCGTGGGCACATTTGCAAACAGGAGAAACCACAATCGCACATCCGCAAGTGCTCATACACACATCTGGGCCACTAGCAGTGGCATAACGTGGTGATGGGGGCACAGGGACAGCTGCCCTGGGTGCAAATTTGTTAGGGGCGCAAAATTTCAACACCTGGTGCTGCCCCAATACAACCGTGTGCTTCTGTTACTGGGCTCTGTTGAAAAGGGCTTCTCCATGCGAAACAGGAAGTGGCACCCCCAGACAACAGAACAACTCTTCTTTTCTTTTTCTTTATAATCTTTATCTCTTTTTTAAAGTTTACAAAAAACAGAAAATAAATAAATTCTTTCACCCACATATACCAAAAAGAAAAATATACATAGAAGAAAACATGAAAAGAAAAAGAAAAGAAAAAAAGGGGGGGGGAAGAAAAAGAAAAATATATTTGTCAAATACACAAAATTATTTAAGGAGTGCAAACCATATTGAATATTCTATACCCAAAATTCCTAGAAAGACATTACCTTCATATTCCATCTTTTCTTTTTTTCTTTACCATCACATTCTTTCTATTTCACTAAACTGGTTTGAATCCCTTATATGTTAATTGACTTCCCCCTATCTCTTTGCAGTTTCCACATTTCTCTTACATTTAAATAATCTGCATTCCATTATTAAAAAAGAAAATTCCCTTATATCTGTGAAGTTAGTCTAGGCACAGACAAGTGTTGTTGTTGGAAACATATTTTGTCATAATTTTTAAAGCAATCCCATTCTTTTTTAACCCTGTCGCCTGAGTGACTTCTTATTAATTCCGTCATTTTGGCTAGTTCAAGGTACTCACACAACTTTAATTGCCTTTCGTCTTTTGTTGGTGTTAACTCATTTTTCCAGTATTTTGCTATTAACATTCTGGCTGCTGTTGTCGCATAAAGAAACACGCTTTTATTTTCATTTGGAATGCTTATCGTTAAAATACCTAATAAAAAAGTTTCGGGTTTCTTTAAGAATGTATATTTTAGCATATATATTTTTGTTCCTCATAAATCATGTCCCATTTTTTAAATTTGGGGACAAGTCCACCACATGTGGAATAAGGTTCCTTCATTTTGTTTGCATCTCCAACACTTGTTGCTATTATTTTTATTTATTTTAGCTAATTTGGATGGGGTCAGGTACCATCTGTAAGTCATTTTCATAAAGTTTTCTTTAACCAGATGGCACACAGTAAATTTTAAGTCTTTTTTCTATAATTCTTCCCATTCAACTCTTCTTTTCTTATCTGTGCTGCTGTGATCTCCTGGGTGATGTGGATACCGTTAGGCAGTTGAATGTGCATGCCTAGTTGGTCCGTTTCCCCTTCCTCTCACCCCCTGCGTAGCCCCGGGGGCTGCCAACCTACGCTACACCACTGGCCATGAGACATTAGCCTTATAAAAAGCATTTTCACTTTCTACAAGTCTAATTTGGGAGGACAATTTTCCTGGGGGTTAATCTCTCCTTCCTAGCTGCAATGCCCAGAAAGATTACATACCCCAGCTGCGATGGTGCGTATTTTCAGGTGTGTAGGGAAGCAACACAGCTGGGGAGTAGAGGGGTATTTCTTACCTCCTCTGCTACATCCCACCCACCAAAATGGCCCCTCCTCCATTGTAATTGTAGCAGAAGGCTTCTTTGCACACATGACCACCTTAGCACATGGCTGAAGTGGGTGCCACGTGCTGAAAGAGTCGTGAATTCTTCCTGCATGTCCATTGGAACAAGTGTCAAAGGTTACTTTTCATTTCTTTCTTTGTGCATTTCCCACAAATGAAAGTTAACAGAGGTGTCAACCAGTGTCAACACCACAGTACAAAGGGAGCAAGGCTCTCAAAAACGCGCATATGTATGGTTTCCTAAGATGTCTGGCCTGCAAATCTGACAGCTCTTTCTTTTTAAATGTTGCAGGTGAGTTTTCTTTTCTGTAACAGTGAGCTGCTGACCCCCTGAACTGAAGCGGCATTTCTGCCAGCTTAATTAGCTGTGCTGATAAGAGGAATCATTATGAAACCTTAAAGATGTTCTTGGTGATACTCAGCACACAGATGCTCCCCATGGACTGGCCTTAACCGGCTCCACATGCTGTTCTCGCTGATATGTCAGCTACATTTATTAGCTCAGGAAATGAAAAACACCACCAATGCCCACTTATTTAACCGTACATCTTTTGCCCTTCTGTGATTTTTTTGACCTATTCTTAACTGCTCTGAGTTTGGTTTTCTTTTCTTTTCAGCGTTACACTGTGCATTCAGATTATGTCCAGCTCTACTTCATAACGCATTATTGGATAAATATGACGTGCAGCGTAAATTAGTAATGCAGAGTCTTCTTCAGTAAAAGAATAAAAGCTTTACTGAGTTAAAATAAACTCATTTGCAAATACAGTGGTACCTCTGGTTACGAACTTAACTCATTCCAGAGGTCCATTCTTAACCTGAAACCGTTCTTAACCTGAGGTACCACTTTAGCTAATGGGGCCTCCGACTGCCTCCATGCCACTAGAGTGCGATTTTTGTTCTCATCCTGAGGTAAAGTTCTTAACCTGAGGTACTACTTCCGTGTTAGCGGAGTCTGTAACCCGAAGTGTTTGTAACCCGAGGTGTTTGTAACCCGAGGTACCACTGTAACAGCATGGCGAACAGAAGATTAAACTAGCTTCAGAGCATACACAGAGTTACTGAGTCACACAGAGTCTCCATTGAGCACAGGCTTCACAGAGTACAGACTCCACCTTACACACACAGAGACATAGACTGAGAGAGACACTGAGTCTGCCTGCAAGCAGATACAATACTTATACAGTGGTACCTTGGGTTACATACACTTCAGGTTACATACTCTTCAGGTTACGGACTCCGCTAATCCAGAAATAGTACCTCGGGTTAAGAACTTTACTTCAGGATGAGAACAGAAATCGTGCTCCGGCGGCGCGGCGGCAGCAGGAGACCCCATTAGCTAAAGTGGTGCTTCAGGTTAAGAACAGTTTCAGGTTAAGAACGGACCTCTGGAACGAATTAAGTACTTAACCCGAGGTACCACTGTACAGGGAATGAGTCATCCTCAAGATGAGTCACAGTGATTCAGCATGCTAAATGATTCTGCAGCTTTTCAGCATTTCACAACATTTCTAGACTCCTTTACTGCTTCCTTTACTGCTTCTGCTCTCAAATACCTTTGTCACATGACAAAATATGTTTTATGGTCCCTTTTTGGAAGTGGAACAGTCACCTTGCACCACAGCCTCAGAACTGGGACTCTATAGCTTCCGTCCTGAGATAACTCAGTCAGTAGAGCATGAGCCTTTTAATCTCAGGGTTGGACTAGGTAACTCTAGTGATCCCTTCTAATTCTACAACCATGAGTCCCATGGCTGAATGCTTCTCCACCTATCCAAAACTTTCAAGACCTGGCAGGTCAAGATGAGTCCCCTGTTCCTCCCTATCTAATTCCTGCCACCTTCATCTTCACATCTCATCTCTTAGGCATACTCAAAATCTTAAGTAATCATTTGTCTCTGTGTGGTTTCTATTTTAACATCAACGGTAACCTTGGGAATAAATTTCGCTCTTCACATCAGCTCGTCCAGTTATCTGATTGGTTGCTCTCACTTGGCAACATTGTGATCTAATGCATGAGCTCAATAGTCAAGATGGTTTAAAACCTTAGAACCTCACTCATATTGAAAAGTGGGGATGAGACATTCTTTGAGGAGGGAGAGATGCAATTTTTTGCCAATCTCCCACCTTTCCCGCTTACTCACTCACTACTATTGCCGCCACCACCTCTAGATGGGTGAAATATGCAAAGCACAATGCGTGAGGGTGCCTGAGCTGGATTCAACCATTAGATGACAAATCAGGTTGAAACTGGCTAGTTTTGTGTCCTGATTAGTAATTTATAAAATGTCTTTTCGTACATGCAATGCTCAAAGTATTTATCATAGCTCTACTCTTGTTGGGAAGACATAATGGATTTCATAAAAGGTTTGGTATTTTTGTCCAAGAGGTATTTTTCACTGGTAAAATCTTCAATGTCTGTGTGTGTGTGTGTGCGCGCGCAAGCCACCCACTCAAGCTATTGAAAATGCACATTCAAAGAAAGATAATTTGTGTCTTCCAGCCAAATGCAAGTGAAAGGCGTTTGTGTACAATTTACCTTGGTGTGATAGATGCAGATATAATGAAATAAGCAGCTCATAAAGAACTTTGTCAGGACATCCATTACTCAAATGGAACTTGAAATCTCAAAGGAACC
Organism: Podarcis filfolensis; assembly: GCF_964270895.1. Taxonomy (NCBI): domain Eukaryota; kingdom Metazoa; phylum Chordata; class Lepidosauria; order Squamata; family Lacertidae; genus Podarcis; species Podarcis filfolensis. The sequence continues at coordinate 24,937,937 of NC_139604.1, read as the reverse complement.
AAAGAAGCACCACACACATAATGGACTGTCAACATACTTTATCACAGGCAAGATCAGCATTAAGAAAAGTTAGCTGCATTTTCTGAGCAGATTTTTTTTTTAAACTTCCCTGAAGATTCCATCGCAGGGTAAATCAAGGGTAATAACTTGGTCTGCTACTGCATAGATCAGTTAAATTACCATTTTTTTTAAAAAAAAAGAGCATGCAATTTTAAAAACTTTTCAAAACACAACTTTTTCCAAACTAAAAACAACAGCCAAATTTACCTGGGGCTAGAAACGGGTGGTATGTACTACTGCCACTCAAGTCTGAAAAGACATGTTGGAGGCAGAATTGTAAAAGTGTTTTCTCATAAATGGATCTACAGTAAAAACCAGTATGGTCCTAAAAGAAGGATGGAGATGTAATGCTTATCTTGTACCAACTTCGCAAACGAGCCCTTGGAATCTGGTTGACAATACAGCTGGGCAGGGCTTTGCAATGGGTATCCAGGGCACCACTTGGCAGAATGAACAGAACACAACAGGGCTGCTTTATCACATGTTGAAGTAAGTGAAGTAATACTTCCAATGAGATCTCAGAAGGTCATCAAAAGCAGAATCTAAAACTGTCCAGCTGCTCCAGTGGGTTGAAACAAACTTACCTCTGGATGAGGACTGCAGTGCTCTCAGTCAGTGTTTTGCATGTACGAACCCATTGCAGTGCAAAGCATTACAGTGGTACCTCGGGTTAAGAACTTAATTCGTTCTGGAGGACCGTTCTTAACCTGAAATTGTTCTTAACCTGAAGCACCACTTTAGCTAATGGGGCCTCCAGCTGCCACTGCGCCGCCGGAGCACGATTTCTGTTCTCATCCTGAAGCAAAATTCTTAACCCGAAGCACTATTTCTGGGTTAGTGCAGTCTGTAACCTGAGTATGTAACCCGAGGTACCACTGTATACATCACCCAGAGTTGAGCAATCGGATATCAAGTGTACAGGAATGTGGGAACTGGCTCAGTCCATAAATTGCAAGTCCGAGCACAATTCAAAGTGTTGGTGCTGACCTTTAAAGCCCTAAATGGCCTCGGTCCAGTATACTTGAAGGAGCGTCTCCACCTCCATTGTTCTGCCTGGACACTGAGGTCCAGCGCTGAGAGCCTTCTGGCAGTTCCCTCGCTACAAGAAGCCAAGTTACAGGGAACCAGGCAGTGGTTAGTGGCACCCACCCTGTGGAACGCCCTCCCACCAGATGTCAAACAGAAAAATAACTACCAAACTTTTAGAAGACATCTGAAGGCAGCCCTGTTTAGGGAAACTATTAATGTTTAATAGGTTACTGTATTTTAGTGTTTTATTGGAAGCCGCCCAGAGTGGCTGGGGAAACCCAGCCAGATGGGCGGGGTATAAATAATAAATTATTATTATAATTATTATTATTATTATTCCAAAGAATAAAACGAAATTGGGATTAAGGGGTTTTATCAGGGCAGTGGAGGGCATATGTCATAGGTGCCAATTCCTTGGGGTTCTGGGTGCTCAAGAACCCACAAAATTCCCCATGTAGGTGCTGGGCACCCACAAATTTTGGACCCGGGCTCCCATGGTCGCAGGGCTAAACTGGCACTCTTGGCACTGTGTGCTGTGTCCTGCACAGGGTGGGGCACAACAATGGGGGGGTCCAAGGAGGGTCAGTTGTAGAAGAGTGAGAAATGTCCCTATTTTCATCTGTGGAATGTCAGAGGGCATGGAATAGGGCCGGGCTGATCTTATTATTGCTTCAATATTCCTTGGGTGTTCGAAAGTGTATAACCCATAGCTGTCAACCGTCCCTTATTTGGCGGGAAAGTCCCTTATCCCAGCGCCATGTCCGATTGCTGTCCCTTATTGATGATGTCCCTTAAATTTCCAGGGTTTCAAAGGAAGCAGCTCCTCTCCCTCCCTCCCTGCCAGCCAGGGAGGAGGGAGGCTCCAACTGTGTTGCTTGGCTGCGTTGCTCACCCAATAAGGAGTCTAAGAATGACCGGGGGGGTGGAGCTTGCATGCCTTGTGCCGATCAAATCGGCCGCGTTGCCTGGGGACTCGCCTTTGCTCAGCGCTTCCCAGCGGAGAGGTGACGGTGGTTTTCCTTGCTGCATCCCCTTTGCCGGGTTGCTGCGCTTGGGAACCACCGCTTGAGGCTTCGTTTGACTGCTGGCTGGGCTTCCTGCCTTTGGCTCGGAGGGGCTCAGAAGTTGAACATACCTGTGCTTGCAAAATCCCTTATTTTGGCTGCTGATCCCTTATTTTCGAGGCTTCTGGTCCCTTATTTTCAAATCTGTAAGTTGACAGCTATGGTAAAACCCCTAATGGCAACCTCCATTTGCCACTCTCTGTCTTTAAGTAAATGCGAAGAGCCAGAATGAATCGATGTTGTTTTGCAAGCAGCCTTCAAAAGGGCAGTTGCTCTAGAAGTACTAGCCTTTGGCCTTTGCACTAATCAACAGGCAGAAAATGACACCAGGGCACCTCAGTGCTGCGGTACTTCAAACATTCAGCAGAAGTTGGGAAAGGTTTGCGTAGCTTTTTCGTATTGCATTTATTAAGTGTAATCGAGCTTGATCAAATATTGAGCACAGGTCTAACGAAATCCTAGAGGATGTGCCTTGGGGCCTCATTATTTTCAATTAATTATCATTTTATAGGTAGGCTCTGAACTATGCCTAGGGGAGTGCACCAGCACAGCTTAATTCTTCACACAGGAGGAAGAAATGTGTAAAACTAATTTTCTCAAAGGAAATTAAATGGCCACTAAAGCTGAATCTCATTTAAAATGTATCTCTTTTGCCCAGAGCTTGTACACGATTAGAAGTTGAGCACGATCACAGATGTAGTCTTACGAGTATTAACGAAATCATATTAAAAGTGATACTGGCCTTTTTCTTTCTTTTACTCTGAAAACCATTCCTCCCTTGCCCCGTTGTGCTTTAAAGCAAAAATCTTGGACTGCATTTCAGTTTGGGAGAGTGGGAAATGAAGAAGAAAAACCTTTATGGGTTAGGAATCATGTTAGTTCTAGAGGTTAGCATAAACAGCTTAGTACAGGGTTCCCCGAACTTAGGTCTCCAGCTGTTTTTGGACTATGATTCCCATCATCCCTCACCACTGGTCCTGCTAGCTAGGAATGATGGGAGGTGTAGTCCAAAAACAGCTGGAGACCCAAGTTTAGAAAACCTGGTTTAGTAAAAGGAAACTATGGTTGGTGGATATTACCACTGTTTAATGTGAACTTTAATTTGTATTACTGTTTGCATGGTGATATTTTTCTCCTGTATAAATGCAACATCACTTTCACTTTTGTCTGTGTGATTTATGATCGAGCATATCCTTTTCTGTTTCCACTAGTTCAGTCACAAGGTATCCTGCCCTGCCCACACCATGACACATGATTATTCCTCAAAAGCAGGATGAGAAATTTGTCTCTTTCTGGATGTCATTGGACTACAACTCCCATAATGCCTGACTGCTGCTGGCAATGCTAGCTGAGATTGATGAGAGTTGTGGTCAAACAGCATTTGGAAGGCCACAAATTCCCTCTTCCTAATTAAGTGCATGCATTGTTTATATCTAGCTACTTGGAGGGGCAAAAACTAATGATCACAAATAGCCTGAAAACGTGCTGCTTTATTTCAATTTCATATTGACTACATCCTAAGCCTTTGAATTCTACCAGGTAAATAGAGTTGTCAGACACTGACAGCAGCAGCAGGGGTTGGAGGGTGGGAAAAACCCCTTCAAGAATTGATGGCACACTTCATTTATTTATGATAATTTATGGACCAAAACCAAAAAGGTTCCAAGTGTTTTTCACTAGTGCAAAGTAAATTGCAAGCGCACATGAATTCATATATCCCATGTGGTGCAGTTTGACTTGTGGCGAGGATCAAGGGTGAGAATTGAAGTCTAAAAAACCCCAAATTTGATATCCACAAGTCTAATGATGCCTTCCAAAGCACAGGTAGGAGTTCCCATAACTTCAGATATAGTCTCTGTGCATTTTCACTGAAATGAATGAAGTCTTCATACATGTAGTGGAGCTCCAGGTGTACAATGGAGTATACTTGGGGCCTGCATTCTGGGTAAAATTATGTCAGCCTGGATAGCTCAGTTGGTTAGAGCATGGTGCTGATAATGCCAAGGTTGCAGGTTCGATTCCCCATATGGGACAGTTGCATATTCTGGCATTGCAGGGTGTTGGACTAGGACTGGGTGATCCTTAGGGTCCCTTCCAGCTTTATGTCTAGGATTTTGGTATATGAGGTAGTATTGAACTAGGTTTTACTCACAGTAGACCCACTGAAATTAATGGACCTAAGCTATGTTCATTATTATTTTTCACCTGCTTCCGATTTGACACACACCACTTCTCTGCTGCCCCTGTGTGTTTCCCATACATCATATAAATATTGGAGACCTCACATTTCTTTTCCCTTTGGGGTCAAGCTTCTTTGTTGTGGTTCTCCTGTATCGAGCTGTCAGATCGATGACTGCAGAGGCCCTTGGAGCACTGCTTGATAGCACTGGATGTCTGAACCACTCATCACTAAAGTTCAATAATTTTAATGGGTGTAAAACTTAGTCAAATAACACCCATTGTCAGAAACCACCTTCCACAGAAGTTGAAGAAATATACTGTTTGGAAAGGACAACTAGTTTTGCCTTGAATAATCCCAGTTTTTTGTTTTTGTTTTTTTACAGATTAAGATGTTTGGTGAAGCAGCTGGAGAAAGGTGACGTTAATGTGGTCGATTTGAAGAAGAATATTGAATATGCTGCATCTGTCCTGGAGGCTGTATACATTGACGAAACAAGGTAGGTCTACAGAACTTGGGGCAATTGACTGAATCTGGCTGGATATATTTGTCTAGCTCTCCATTCATCCTACCACCTGTCTGTTGGAAGAAGGACTTCTCTGAGTTACATCACATCTGCACAAGTCACGACTAAAATAAGATGGTAATGTAACCCTTAGGCCAGCATCCATTTTGGAGATAATGTAGATGCATTGCTTTGAACACTAAAAAGGAGGTCAGTTCTAAATATTTGAATTATTTTTTTGAGTTCAGAATCCAGAATGTCCTTAACCATGTTGAATGCTGCCTTTTTGTGATCTTTATTCTCAGTTCAATAGAATCAGATGTTTTTGGGAACAGAAGGTGCTCAATGTTGTTCAATTACTCTGACCGTTAGAACTTGTCTCTCAGTACATCTGTGATTAATTAGCTTTTTGTATGGCTACACATGCAGAAAGTCTTTTCTTTTTTCATCGCAAGCCTTGTACATACTTGACTTCTATTGAAATGGTTTTACAGCTGATTTCATGCGTCTCATTTTTACTGTTAGAAATAATGTTTAGGGTAGCCATGTCAATGAAACTGTATCTAGTGTAAGACCAATTTCCAGCGTGTTTACCTAAGTTTTACATTTCACAGTCTTGACTTTCTCAACATTTTTGTATCGAATGGAATGTTCTCCCAAGTGTGGCTGCCAAAACGTCTTTAGGATCACTTGGATTTGGAGTCTGTGTTTGGTCCTATTTCCTTATTAAATTTAAGGTCTGGTGTTTTCATAATTCCAGGAAGCCAGCCAACCTTGTTATATAGTAAGTGTGATACGTGTAATTTGTATGACTTTCTTGTTTATTATATGCGCACACTAAACACGATACATTTGGAGTTAATAAATAAGAGAACAAGAGGAACAACCTGCCTGTGATTTCCTGTTACCTCTGCTGAGAAATGAAAATTAATAGAAAAGGAGCAGAAGCCATTATCCAACAATTCTGCATCATACACAGATTTCTGTGCTCTTGTCCAAGTCAAATTTTTGTCATAGCCTATAACTATTCTGTTTGCACCAGTGTTGCTGTTGTTGCTGTTGTGACATTATGAGTTGGGGGGGGGTCAGTCTGGATGGACCCTGAGTCCCCTCTTAACCTTCCATCCTGTACCTTCAGTCTACCAGCCTTTCTCAACCTGTGGGTCCCCAGATGTTGTTGAACTACAACTTCCATCACCCCTAGCTAGCAAGGCCAGAGCTCAGGGATGATGGGAGTTGTAGTCCAACAACATCTGGGGACCCACAGGTTGAGAACCACTGGCTCTAGTCCCATTGTCAAAGTTAGGCTTTAGCTGGCCAGTTAACTGCTCATCAGCATCTCAAAGAATGAGATTAGTGATGGCGCTTTCTAGGAAAGGGAATAAGCTCCCCTCCTTTCCTTCATTGAGCTGCTAGCTGCTATGTAGGAGAACAATAGCCAGAATGGTGCATGAGAGCTGGAAGGAGACAGAGACATCCTCTGTGCTGGATCTAAAGCTGTTGCGAATCGAGGAACAAGACCTCGTGGGGTGTTAATGTCATGAGCTCCCTTCCCATCCTATGCTATATGTGTAAATAAAACCATATTGACTCTAAAAACACCACAGTTTTCAACTGTCCTTCACTCAAAGAAAACTGAACCCTGGAAAAGCACTTAGAACCAAGGGTGCCAACTTGAATAAAATATTAGAGGGGGGGCATGCAGAATTAATCACATGACATGGCACACAAACATGATTTGAATGAGAATTGCCCTCAACTTTGGGGGGCCCTGGCACCCTCAAATATTTGGGGGCGGCGACAAAGGGACCTCGGCTCCTAAGATTTTGTTCCTGTGCTTGGAACCCCTGGAGTCTCTCACCACTCAGAGATTGGAGCGGCGTGTAACATAACTATTTCTATTAGATAAAGGGACCTCTGACCATTAGGTCCAGTTGTGGCCGACTCTGGGGTTGCGGCGCTCATCTCGCTTTATTGGCTGAGGGAGCCGGCGTACAGTGACTAAGCCGCTTCTGGCGAACCAGAGCAGTGCATGGAAATGCCGTTTACCTTCCTGCAGGAGCGGTACCTATTTATCTACTTGCACTTTGACGTGCTTTCAAACTGCTAGGTTGGCAGGAGCAGGGACTGAGCAACGGGAGCTCACCCCGTCACGGGGATTCGAACCTCCGACCTTCTGATTGGCAAGTTCTAGGCTCTATGGTTTAACCCACAGTGTCACCCGAGTCCCCAACTATTACTAGTAACTATTAATGGTAACTATTACTATTACTGTTATTTATATTCATATTATTACATCTAGATCTTACCTTTCATTCGAGGAGTTCCCGGTGACATATAAGCTCGGGCTCTCCCCCTTCCTGTTTATCCCTGTGAGGTAGATTAGGTTGAGAGACTGTGACAGGCCCAAGGTGATCCTCATGGCCGAGTACGTATTTGATCCTTGGTTTCCCAAATCCTGGCCCATTATTCTAATATACCTGTGGGAGGGGCACATGGGGCCGCTCCTCCTTTAGGTGGGCAGAATCAGCTGTAGGGGACATGATCCTGTCATTCTTCTGGCAGGCAGGGTCAACATGAGGTCACAATGGCCAGCCTTTCTTCTTCATCAGCATGGGGACAACACCGGTTGGCCCCCTCACCCCAACTGATTCAAGCAGCCACCTGTGTGTACTATGTGCCTTTCTGTAAGATACTGCCGCAAGCTGAAAAATGAAGCCATTGCCAAAATAAGTTTCTTACTGAGGTGAGTATATGTAGCGGCATGTTGTAGCTTCATGACAGAGTAGAGATTTAAACCTGGGTCTCCCAGATCCCAGTTGAGCACTCTGCACAATATAGTTATTTCTAGGCAGAAACTCCAGTGCATGAAATGGCTTCACTGATTCTCCCCGAGAAACATCCATCTTCTAAATATTAAAATACTTCTGAATTTATTTAAGAATTGAGGGAGCATGGAAGAATGACAGATTTCTCACCTCATAGAAACATTCCCTATGAAATAACTGGCTTTGCAAAGTCACATTCATGCATTTTCTGCTCGGAACAGGGGCCCTACATTGAGCTAAAGTAGATCATTCACGCTGCACTTCTGAAACTTTTAGTCTCAAAGATGTGCTTCCAGAGCATGTGGTTCAGAATGCTCAGAATGTACTTTGATTAAGCAGCACCCCAGATCTTTTTTAATATAGCCGGATACCAAAATGGATCATTCAGACTGGCTTGCAAAGTCCCCACTGTCCTTCCTCTGCTTCTTCATTCTTCTAAAGCATCTGCTGTATTACCACAAATGGGAACTGTTAAAATATTCCCAAAAATTCAAGGAGAACGTTCAAATGAAACATTTTACACAGTTCCGCCAGCCTATTACTTCGATGCATTTGGGGAGCACTTGCCTACGTAAATCCCTGGCCTGTGTCACAAGAGTTAAATTTTCAGGAGTCCCCAGCTAGCAAAATAAGAATGGGTAACAATTGGCTAGTCCAGACCCCATTATGTGTTTAATATGTGTGTTTCCCACTTGCCTAGAAAGTAATAGCTTTTAGTGGAAAAATCAATAAGGCCTGATTGTATTTTTCCTGTTGCTGAAGGTTGGGGGAGGGAGGAGATATGAAATGCATTTGATTCAAAGTAATTCCAAACTTTAAATTAAGTTTCTTTGATCGGAAACTTTACATTTAAAATTTGAAACTGTAGCATACCGTCCAACATTTCTCTGATGAAAATGGGGACATCCTATTCAGTAGTAGTAGTAGTAGTAGTAGTAGTAGTAGTAGTATACCCCACCCATTTGACTGGGTTGCCCCAGCCGCTCTGGGCGGCTTCCAACATATATAAAAACATAATAAAACATTAAACATTTTTTAAAAAAACTTCCTTATACAGGGCTGCCTTCAAATGTCTTCTGAATGTTGTACAGTTACTTATCTCCTTGGCTTGGAGGTCGCATAACTCCATACCCTCCAATAGTTCTCCAATGAAATTAGGAACATCTCACCACATGCTCCAACATTGCTCTGGTGAAAATAGGGACGTCCTAAGGGAAAGCAGGATATTCTGTTTAGGGAAGCTTTTAATGTTTGATGCATTACTGTATTTTAATATTTTGTTGGAAGCTGCCCAGAGTGGCTGGGGAAGCCCAGCCAGATGGGTGGGGTATAAATAAATTATTATTATTATTATTATTATTATTATTATTATTATTATTATTTAGAAACCAGGATGGCATCTGTAATCCAGGACTGTCCCTGGAAAATAGGGACACTTGGAGGGTCTGTGCTGTAGCCATCATTTGTGGTTCGAGGACCCGACCCCCGCAATGTGGAAAGAATACACAAGGACACGTTATATAAGGTTAATGGGCAAGGAAAGGCCACAACTTTATTGATTACAGCAGTGAAAAGGTATTGGCTTAGGCATTGGATCTCTCAAGCAAGTGGGTTTATTCACCAGTAGGTGGAGCCTGTTGATGCTAATCCAACTATAGGCTCTCCCCTGATGTCACCAAGGGTTGTGCCATGGCCTCCCGCCAAGCAGGCATGGGACAGAAATACACGACCGCCAGATTCCTTTAACGGAATACCCCTAAATTGAAGGCATAGGCGATGGCCACACCTAGCTCTTCGACACACCACAACACATTATTCCAATGCCTAACCTACCCACCAATACCACAAAAGTTGTGACGATTGCTACGAGGTAGGCGAAAAAACCAAAAAGCCTAATGCCAAATGGAAAAACTCCTACCAGGCCCCCTAGACAACCAGGGCGACCAACCTAAGGTCCATAGCAAGGCCAATGACCTAAGCCCTAACTCAAAGGGAGTGGAGGGTGGGTGACTCTCGGCGAGACGACGAAGAAAGAGGCCGGGGAGAGGCTGGCGCCGCAGCAAAAGGCTGCTGAACACGCCCCTTCCAGGCACCTGGTTGGATGCCTGCCGAGGGGGCGTGGGCGCCAGCCAGGGGAGGGGGAGGCAGGGGGCTAATGCCCCCTGCTAGGGGCTGTGCTCAGCTCCCGCCCACAACCACTCCCCTCTCTTGCAGGGAGGAGAGTTTTTGTATCTTAATGCTGCATGGGAGGTTATTCTGACCAGCTTCATACAAGAAGAACACAGATCTGGAGCTGAGAATGTTGCTGGCCTGGAGCTGCTGGGCACCTGCATATCCCAAAGTGTGGGATTTTAACACATTCCCCCATAAAGAATGAGAGAAGCCTATCTTGAAACCCCCTAAAAGCAGGGGTGGCAAACCTGTGGACCTCCCACAGGTTGCAGGACTGCAACTCCCATCAGCCCCAGCCAGCACAACCCAATGGCCTGAGGTTATGGGTGTTGTAGTCGATCAACCTCTGCAAAAGCCACAGGGTTCCTACTCCCCACTGCATTACTATAGTAAAGAAAAAGCGTTTTGAATTCGTTGTAAACATGCAGCACCAGATAGCACTGCAGAGCAAAAAAAAAAATTATTTGTGATATTCCATAGCATTTTTTCTCCTTCTGTTATAATCAGTGGCGGAGCTTCATGCTCCAGCACTGGGGGCAGAGAGCAGGTGGGGGCGGGGCATGGTGCGCATTCTGGGGGTGTGACGCACTGCCTGCGGGGGTGTGGCGCCCAGCGTGGGTGGGGGGACAGCCGCAATGGAACCCCACCGGGATCGCGCTGCCCCACCCCCCTCTTCTTCTGCCAGCGGTTATAATGATTTAATTTCTGACTTATTTATATTTTAATAAATGTTTATTAGGATTTTACAACACATAAAAATCAAACAAATACATATCAACACAAAAAACAAAAAATACACACTTAGTAAAAAACAAGAAAAAGAAAAAGAATCCACTTTTAAATTTCAAGGTTCTATATCCCTCTTTCCTGACCTCCTCACATCTCCCTTTTTTGTGTTCCTCTTTATTCCGTCAAATTCAGCAAATTCTAACCCTCTTTCACATCTCATTTATAATTGTGTACTCCCACTTGTTATATCTCTAATTTCCCCTCTTTTTTAGATCCTTTTTTTTTCATACCTCTTTTAACCATATCCCAAATGCCGTGTTACCTTTACATCCCACATCATTCTAACATTCAAACAATTTACTATATTTCTGTAGATAATCCTTGAACTTTTTCCAGTCCTCTTCCATCAACTCTTCTCCCAGGTCTCGGATTCTGCCGGTCATTTCTGCCATCTCCATATAGTCTATCACTTGCATCTGCCATTCTTCCACGGTGGGCATTCTGACTTATTTATAGGGTCCCCCCCACACCCCGGTGTGTAGATCCATACAAAATCGTGTTTATTAGGAGAAATTGACACTGAAATTCTAAAGAATTTTCATGAGGATGTCCTGCCCCCCCCCCCCGAATTGCTGCAGAAATGTAGAAAATGTAGAATTTAAGATTAGAAAAAGGAGAAACTGAGAGAACTGAAACGGACAAATCTTCTGGTTAAGAGCCAGCTAGGTTTGGAGTCAGACAAGTCAACTACTGTGGCTTGTTGAGGATATGCAGAGATGGGCCAAGATGTTTTGATGCCTGGTGAAAAATTGTGTCCCTAATCATTTGTGTGCACACTGATGCATAACAATTAAATACATTAATGATATGTTGCCTGCTATTTGCATTTTACCATGTGCCACCTGAGGCCAGCTGCTTCACCAGTCTGCCTCCACGGGCAAGGCCCTGCCATAATTAGCAATAATAGAGTGGTTGCCTGCAGTGTCCGCTGAAGAGAAGGCAGAGGTCTTTCAGTCACTTCCAGCACCTCACAGCATGCATTTGATGTAACTGAATTTCCAGGAAACAAATAACACCTTGGAATTAGATTTTCTCTTAACCTTTCGCTTGAATTACTACTGAGGTCTCATTAGACACAAATTTGTCACAAAGAGAAGAGGAAGATCACAAACAGAAAAAGAGGAGGATGAAAAAGAAGAAGACGAATAAGCTAACAGAAGTTCTTCCCCTTTTTATGCTCAGACATTTCCATGACAGCCTCTGCCAACCAGGTGCCCTCCAGATGTTTAGGACTATGGCGAGATCCTCACCATATATTGAAACATTTAAAACACATGACTTCACTCAAGGAATCTTGGGAACTGCTGTTTCCACCACACAGAGCTACAGTCCACAGCAGTGAAATATACTCGGAGTAGAGAGTGGATTTCATGCTCTTTATTCAGCTCATAGTGTTGAAGAGGAATGAATGTTCCCCCAGAATGTCTGCTTTCTATACATTATTTACACAATGGTCCCCACGTGATTGGCTAATTCCGGGATTCTCCTGTAGGCCAATCAGGTTGCGGATTCACTTCCTCCTGGAGCTGGATTGGGAGGCTCCTGTGGACCAATCAGACTGCTGCATTCTGGATCCTATTGTTCTAGGACCAATCAGACTGCTGCATTCTGAATCCTATTGTTCTAGGACCAATCAGACTGCTGCATTTTGGATCCTAATCAACTCAGTACATAACAGCACCCTTAACAAACTGTGATTCCTAGGATTCTTGGGGGTGGAGGGAGTCGCCCCCAAGAGTGCCTTAAAGGGTGGCCTTTAAATGTATGGTGTGGGTGAGCACTATGACCCTCTTAACTCCCTGCCAGTATAGACATGCTGGGTGAAGTATGGTGAAGTATGTTCCACCACAGGTAGAAAGTCTCTCTCTCTCCCCCCCCCCCAATATATGGGCAAGATACTCATAAAAGTAGCCCTCAAAAACACAACTGAAGTAGTCTTAATTTGGTTGTGATCCTCTGACCAGTGCCTTAGATTATTTCCTCCTTGCCCGCCTCCTATTTTGTAACCGATCATTCCATTATCATAACAGCAAAGTCCTTCAAATATTATTTCCCATTTGCTAGCTGAAGTGCTACTGAGCTGCTTCTTCTCCCAAGCAGAAGTGGGCCTTCGAGAGCAAACAATGTTGGAGAAAGGCAAGGTAATCAGTTCTTCAAGCTGAGAAGAGAGTCAGGGCAGCTCTTCAAGCCCACTTCATTATTCGTTTCCTGGAGTAGATGATGGAACATCAGCAAAGTATATAATGGAACCGAATATAACAGAATACCAAAGGAAACCATCTTGAAACATAAAATGAATATGCAAGATTATCAACGAGGATTGTAATGTTTGCTATTTATCGGGCTGAAGATGGTCTGGGGTGCTGATAAAGTTGTTTTTGATATTTGGGGATACGCTGCTGATAAGATTTCGATCTTCATCAGTCAGCTGCTTAAATTTTCCATTTAATTATGGCCTAGGTCATAATGATGGTGATCTTATTTTATTCTATTAAGCCCCTTTAAGGCATTCTTAAGTGGGGATGCACTGTTGTGCTGAGGTGTTTCTTGCAGGGTTCCCATAAACTGACCAGCCTGGGAGAGACTATTCTGAGGAAGGAAGAGACTCCCAAAACCCAGTTAAGGGAGGGGGTTGTGAGCCTTAAGACTATTACTGAAAGTTACCTCAGGAGTTGGATTTGTTAAAGGGGCGGGTACCTGAAGGAAAGTGCCGCCTCAGAAAGGGAACAAACTAAAAAGCCGAAAAACCTCTGTGAAACGAATTCAGCAAACTAGCTTATTAATTCTGAAATAACCTAAGTTTCTCCACTTGTATTATAATACTGTACCTCGTTTTAAAATAAATATTGTCATTTAAAAAACAAAATAAAAAACTGACCAGTCTGAAAACAGGATATGGGACTAGTGGCCTGATCCACTAGACGTCTTTTTATGTTCTTTTCTGCACCACAATCCAGAATTATGGAATACTGCATTTAACTGCTGCGGGCTGGGTTTAGCTAAGGTTGGGTTGAGCTAAGAGCTTTGAGCGCCTGGTCCATATTTCCCCCTTCCTATTCTGAAGTCTGCAGATCTTCTATACTGATTCATGCACCCGATATATATTTACAGGAGACTCTTGGATACAGAGGATGAGCTGTCGGATATCCAGTCAGATGCAGTCCCACTGGAAGTACGGGATTGGTTGGCGTCCACCTTCACGAGGAAAATGGGGATGACCAAAAGGAGGCCAGAGGAGAAACCAAAGTTTCGAAGCATTGTGCATGCTGTACAAGCAGGGATTTTTGTAGAAAGGTGAGTTCTGGATTTATAAGAACAAGGAGGACGTGGCATAGCTCAGTGGTAGAGCATCTGTCTTGAGTATGAAAGACCCCTTTGGCATCTCTGAGCAGACTAGTAAAGTCTTCCCCGAGAAACCCTTAAGAGAGTCTGCCAGCAGACAACACTGAGCTTGATTGATCAGTGGTCTGTCTTATGTTCCTAAACCGTAATAAGCCATAGTTTGGCTTACCATGATATGCAAGCCAGGCCATTGTTAAGCTTGTAGCATCTTACATTTCTTTTCTTCATGGGTGGGTTAGTTCATTTGTTTTAGTCCTCTTTGTAATGATCTTTTGAAGACAGGTCTGAAATCTTGATAAGTGCTAAGACGGAACATTAAAATTCTTTATATAGACTAGAAACTGAATGTTAATGTTCCGCCTTTGCACTTAGCAAGATTTCAGATCTGTCTTCAAAAGTTGTTTCCCATATGCGAAGACCACAGCAGGGTTTGAAGTGTAAGAAAACATATAATATATTAAGAAACTTGTTAGAGAGGGTGGAATTGGATAAAACGAAACCTTAAAATGTAATTGTATATAAATTGAGTTATAAACATTGATGTTGGGTGAGTGGGAATTGTTTTGCTGAATAGGAATAAAATTGTTCAGTAATAAATGTAACTTATGAAAAATGTTTTTTGTTTTTTGTTTTTTTAAAAGACAGAACATTAAAATTCTGTTTCATCTCCCATTGGCCAAGAAAGTGTTATCTTAAAAACAGAAAAGCATGTGGCACTATTGAAAGGGCATTGGCATAAAATGCAGAGATCAGATATAAATATCAACAAATTCTATTGTAAGTTGGCTTATGCCTTCCCTTGCTTTCGGGAGCAAACATTTTTGGCTCCCATCTATCACAAGATTTTAAGGGTCTTTTTATATCGAATTTCAAACTTCAAATTGCAAGGGGAACTTTTCCAGAACTGCTCCCAAAGCATAAACACATCACCATTAGTTTTCAGGTGCTGTTTCATTTATGCTTCTTTTCTTCTAGAATGTATCGAAAGACCTCTAGCATGGTCGGCTTGGCCTATCCAGCTGAAGTGATGTTAGCTTTTAAGGTGAGATCAGTTTGTGGACTTTACTACAAAGTAGGGATTTGGGAGAAATTCAGTGCAGTTTCAGAAAGTGCAAATTTGGTCAGTTTGCCTTTAAATGCACGCGTACCAAAACAACCACGTGCCAAAATGCACACTTCTCCAAATTTTGCAATGCATTTCTACAGCCAGATAATATGTACCAAAAAATATACTAGCACAAACTGTGATTGCAACTGCAGGTGTAAGTGAAAGCAACATACAAATATTTGCTATAAGAGAAAATGTTGCTTTGGGCAGTGCAAGCAATTTGGCCACCCCACACGTGCTGTCAGGAGCTCGTTCTACACTCGAGTAGGACCCTGGCAGAGAGATACATGCCTGACTGGCATGTTCTCTCCCTCCTTGTCTTTCGTTCGGGAGCTTCAAAAGCTTTATCCAGCCCGAACATCACAGCGACTGATGCCAACAGACACCGGCACACTTAGGGATCCACAGAGCCTTTGCAGCTTGCGTAACAGACCTCAGCAACTGAGCATTTTGGCTAATCTACTTTATTTACATATAAACACACACGGAGCACTGCAACATGGCTCCCTCTCTCTCTAGCATCAGACAGCAAAGAGAAAAAACAAAGGACAATAGTCCCACTTCATGGAACACAGTAACACAAACATCCTGTCTCCATCACTTCCCACTCTGTGGAGTCAAAACATACACCGCCATGTGATAGACAAAAATCCCATGACTACAATCATGGAGCAGGAATTCTAACACGTGCTTTTTGGGAAGCCCCATTGCTCAAACAGAAGTCCTTGTGATGGGGCTCGAGGAGCTGGATCCCACCCATATATTCTAGCTACTGGAATATAGTACAACCAGCCCCAACCTGGCGTCCTCCAGGTGTTGTTGCGCTACAGTTTCCCACATTACTGACCAATGGCCATGCTGCCTTGAGCTTGACCCCTTGCTTGAGTGAACCATTTCCTAAGCGTTTCAGTATCAAATACACACGCAAGGAAATGTTTTTCCGCTTTCACAAAAGGTTTGTGATTGTATGGCTTCTTCTGCTTAGTTGTGATGAAATTTAGGTATTATTGGAATGGTAAGATGTATCTGTTTTGAGAGGTGTTGCTCAAAAAGGTAATCATTGCTATTGTTTCAGTAATAATAATAATAATTTATTTATACCCCCATCCATCTGGCTGGGTTTCCCCAGCCGCTCTGGGCAGCTCCCAGCAGAATATTAAAAACACAATAAAGCATCAAACATTGAAAAGTTCCCTAAACAGGGCTGCCTTCAGATGTCTTCTAAAAGTCAGATAGTTGTTTATTTCCTTGACATCTGATGGGAGGGTGTTCCAAAAGGTGGGCGCCACCACCGAGAAGGCCCTCTACCTAGTTCCCTTTAACCTCACTTCTTGCAGTGAGGGAACTGCCAGAAGACCCTCAGAGCTGGACCTCAGTGTCTGGGCTGAACAATGAGGGTGAAGACGCTCCTTTAGGTGTTCTTTTTCAGCAAGGCTACCCCCACCCTGTGATTCCTTCTAACTTGAAGTGGTAGCTTATATGCAGAAAGGTTTCGAGATGAGGGTGTTTTTCAAATAAACAGTCCCAAAATCTATATTATGAGGAATCACAGTCTAGCAAGAGTCCTTTGCCATACGCATTTTGGTTTTCAGCCCAGAGCAAGTTGGGGACTGCAAGAGACTAAAGACCTGTGGTAAGAACATTTCTGGTGCCAATATGACTCCCTGACAATTATGGGATGTCAGGGTAACAGGTTATTGAGTGCAAATTACTTCATAAACAATGTTGAACATGATCCAGCCAGATCTGAGCACGTTTAAGACCGAGCACTCAAAACTCAAAACCTCAGTGCCATTGGCCATGTCTAGGAAGGAAGAGTATTACATAAATGGGGTGCCAGGACTGAGTAGGTCCTTGCACATGTTGTTGTGGCATACTAGTTTTCAGGTAACTGTGGCAAAATAACCTCCTTCACGGGTATAGATAGGTCTATAGATACACCATACCTTATTCTCAAATGGTGCTTGTTGCTTGAATGAAACAGAGTTTAATTGCTGCCCCTCCCCTGAATTTTCTGTCTCCTATCGATGGAGAATGTATGCAAATCCTTAATTATCCCCCTTCCTCAAAATTCTTTTACAGGATGTTGATAAATGGTCGTTTGACGTGTTTGCCCTAAATGATGCAAGTGGGGGACACAGCCTGAAATTTATGATGTATGAATTATTTACCAGATATGATCTATTGAACCGTTTCAAGGTAAGAGGCTTTCCCTTAAAGAACTACCACATCTACCCACACCTAAACATACGCCAGAGAAGGGAAAACAGGCATATGATTTCTTTACAGAGAACTGGAGAATATTTATTCTATTCATTACTGGAATGACAAAGGACAAGATGAAATTCAATGGCATGTTAAGTAATTTGAGTAAGATAATTATATTATCATTTCTCTCTCTTTTTCTTTCTCCTTGTCTTTTCACTTCTCTTCTCGTTTTTCTTTTTTGCTTTTTCTTTCTCTTTTCTTCCCTTTCCTATAGGGTCTTTTTTATCCTTATCTACGGAGAATCTGAAAGGCGTGGTGATTACGTACAGCCATATTGTTTTGTTATTGAATATGCAGGCCAAATATATATATATATATATATATATATATATATATATATATATATATATATATATATATTTGTGTTGATTCCTTTGTTATATACAACTGCTATAAAATACCAGATATGGGAATTATGGCATATTGTTAACTTGCAAAGAAACATTTTGCACACAGACACACCCAAAGGAAGTTATTTCATGTCATTTATTTGTTTATTTGTTGCTAAATACTCTGTGTTAACACATGTGTATTGTAATTAAATTATCATAAAATTTATATGCCGCTTGATTGTAAAAACAAAAACAAAAAAACCAACAACCTCAAGGTGGTTTACAACAGGACAAAAGAATAAAAGCAAGAAAAATATCACAACCATCGTTTAAAACATACAAAAGTTAAAATACTAAAACAGATTAAAATTGCCCCAACTTTCTAAGGATCTGGGTACACTTGTCTAAACAGGATTATTTTTAAGCAGGTGCCAAAAAGAGTACATTGAAGGCTCCTGCTTGATCTCAATAGGCAGGGAGTTCCAGAGTGCAGATGCCATCACACTAAATCATAATTATAATTAAATTTTATAATTACAATTATATAATTATATTAAAAACACGATCAAACATTAAAAACTTCCCTAAATAGGGTTGCCTTCAGATGTCTTCTAAAAGTCAGATAATTGTTTATTTCCTTGGCATCTGATGGGAGGGCATTCCACAGGGCCACTACCGAGAAGGCCCTCTGCCTGGTTCCCTGTAACCTCATTTCTCTCAGTGAGGGAACCACCAGAAGGCCCTTGGAGCTGGACCTCGGAGTCCAGGCTGAATGATGGGGGATGGAGACGCTCCTTCAGGTATATACTGAGCCGAGGCCGTTTAAGGCTTTAAAGGTCAGCACCAACACTTCGAATTGTGCTGGGAAATGTACTGAGTCCTTACAAAAAATAATAATAAGCAACGTGTACAGAGATGACTTGAAGTGGGCTGGCAATCAAGGGCTCAGGCCAAAAGAAGGGCAAGCATCTTAGGCAGGAGCTGGGCTGAATAAATGCAGGAGACCGAAGGCCAGGAAACTAGTGCATCAGTTTGGCAGTGACAGAAAACAGGTGCCACCCACCCAAGTGACTATTTGCCTAGACTGAGTGAAGCTTCAGTAGCTTCAGTTCCAAGCAATCCCACAAGATGGGCTCTGCAATGACACCTGTTGTCCGTCTCAGCACAGGAGGATTATGGGTTGTTGCTAAATGTCCTATCGGCAGGTACCAGTTTGCATACATGCTGGCTGATTTCTAGCTGGCGCCATCCCCAAAACTCAGGATGGAAGATGGCATGGCAAAATTAGCACCCTCAAATCTGCTGGTGACCCTGGTGATTATTACTTGTGCTTGCCTCTTGCAGATCCCTGTTCCTAGCCTTATTTTGTTTGGAGAAGCTTTGGAAACTGGCTACAGCAAACACCGAAACCCTTACCACAACTTAATCCACGCAGCTGATGTCACCCACACGGTGCATTGCATCATGCTTCTTACGGGGATCATGGTAAGAAATAATGAGCTGGTCTGAGCCCAGAGGATCGGGACATGGTGACATAATGCAACCTATTAGTGAACACTGGCGGGAGACATACTGCAAATATATATGTTTTTTTGGGGGGTAGGCAAACCAGAGGCCACAATCCAAAGAGCACCTTTAAAGGTAAAGGGTAAAGGGACCCCTGACTATTAGGTTCAGTCGTGGCCAACTCTGGGGTTGCGGCGCTCATCTGGCTTTATTGGCCGAGGGAGCCAGCGTACAGCTTCCGGGTCATGTGGCCAGCATGACAAAGCCACTTCTGGCGAACCAGAGCAGCGCACGGAAATGCCGTTTACCTTCCCACCGGAGTGGTACCTATTTATCTACTTGCACTTTGACGCGCTTTTGAACTGCTAGGTTGGCAGGAGCAGGGACCAAGCAATGGGACATCACCTTGTCGTGGGGACTCGAACTGCCGGCCTTCTGATTGGCAAGTCCTAGGCTCTGTGGTTTAACCCACGGCACCTTTAGGGATGCTCAAAGGCAGCCTGCTTCTAGGCACTGTCAGCATTTGACTCAGCATTTGACTATGACTTTGGAGTCACTAAAATAAAGCTTTTGATGGTAGCCAACTCTCTCACGGTCCATGCATTTTTTTTTAAGCTCTCTCTCTGCCCAGAGATTAACAGAATGCCAGCCTGAACCTTTTATCCTTGGCTATTTATAAGTATCCTGATGGCAGAAATGAATGAGGAGCAAGATGCTAGGAAAGCTATATGGTGTCTTGAGGTATATGTGGCTTGAGGTTTAAGACAACATTGATAAGTGCAAAGGTAATGGACCACTTCCTGCAACCTTTCTTGCCGTATGGGAGTATGATAGCACAAAGGCTAAGCCGGTAGTGGGGAACCTGTGACCCTCCAAATCTTCTTGGACTGCAGCTCCCCTTGGCCCCAACCAGCATAGCCATTGGTCAGGGACTGGGGCGGCCCAAGATGTCTCAGAACCTGAGGCAAAACGCTCCCACGATGGGGGCGCCAACTCTGTAAGGAGTCTTCCTCATTGGGTGGAAGGGGAGTTTTCCACAGAGCTTTGCTACCAGTTCCTCTCTGCCCCTAGAGGCCAGGGAGACAAGCTGCAAGGCTGGGTGGCAGAGCCGGGTGATGCCCCTTAAGTGGTGCTGCTTGAAGCAGCCACCTCACCCAATCTCACGGGTAGGCCGGCTCTGTCATGAACAATGGGAGTTGTAGTCCAGCAACATCTGGAGGACATCCCCATCCCTGCTCTGTATTAAGAAAGGGTAGGATTCTATAAGACAAGACAACTTAGCCAGAGATGAACTATTTGTACTTCATATGATGGAAGGTTTTGTTGTTGTTGTTGACTAGCACTGGCTCACCGAACTGGAAATATTAGCAATGATCTTTGCAGCTACAATCCATGACTACGAGCACACTGGGACTACGAACAACTTTCACATCCAGACCAGGTAAGCTGGTGGTATAAGAACAAACACATAAAGCTGGGAAAGAGAAAATCTTTGAGCAGGCTTTCAGGCATTGCCTTCCCGCAAGATCCCATGGCAGACTCCCAAGCCGGTATTGCGCATGATACAATGCAGAAATTTCCATCAGTGCGATAATTTCAGTGCTTCCAGAAGGCACGGACAGAAGAGAAGCAAAGTCACGAGTGAAGGGTTCCCAGCCCTCGCTTGAAGCTGGTATTGGCACTTCAAAGTTTATTTATATCCCCTCAATTTTGGCAGGAGCTCTGGTGCTAGATATCATCCAGGCTGGGCACTGGTCAAGATCCGAGAGGCTTAGAAGGGGCCCCTCGTTGGCTCAGCCCACCAGTGTGTAGCTAGGTTATCAGATGTGGCATTGATATAACACTATGGCGCCTGTCAGTCATGTATAAGGGTGCCAAGAAATCAGCCCACTTCTCCCTAGCAATTCTTTTTTTCATACAATTGCAGTGAAGACTTGTTGAGCAGGATTCATCTAAACAGTCCTGCCAGCGGGAACCATTGCAATGGGTCCTGGTAGCAGAATGAGACCCCCTTCCCACTCTCCTTCCCACCTTCTCCCCTCCAAATTGGCTCTTGGGGGTCAGAATAACCCCCCAAACAGTGCATGGTGGGAGGAGAGGAGGGATCTTCCCACCTGGCAAACAGAACTGCTTCCACGGATGGAATGATTGCCTCAATGCTATTTTGAATTCCACCCATTGTGATTTGATATTCATATTGCACCGTTTAATGAAGAAATGGAGACCCACCAAAAGTGACCCACCAAGCCTCTCAGGACTCTTCCCCAGTCCATATCCCTTTGAGTGTTTTTGTCTGACTGGACTGCGTCCTTGAACTCTTGCTTCCCTGGATGGTGGGTAGTGTCCGGGAACATGCTGAGGGGGGCTGCACTGAGGAAGAACGGTGGGAGCCTCCCCCTGCTCCTGATAAGGATCCTGAATCTTCCCAGGAGCAGGATGACAGTATAGATTTGGAACAGTGGTTTGCAGAGGGGCATAGTTCAGAAGGCAGAAGCTGGGAAATACTGGATGGGGAACAGCTAGGAGAAGAAGTACTGGGAGAGAGAGAGTTAACAGATCCACTGTCTCTGGAAAGCTTTCATCCGCCCAGCCCAAGGTCAAGAAGAGCTGATAAGGTGGCAGCGCAGAAAGCACAGTGGTTATGAGCTCAGGGTACAAGACGCGGTAGTGACGTGGGTGACTAGGCAGGAAGTGAGTGGAACCCTTAACTGGGAGCACCACCATTCCTTGGAAATGGATTTTTTGGTCTCTTGCTGTGATCATTCAAGTTTCTAACTGGTAGGAAGACTCCTTTTCCTTTGTTCTGCTTATCTACTGCTAGAGGGGGGAGGAAGTCAATTCCCTGAAGCCTGGCAGGTAGAGAGGTCTGCGTGTGAACATGTGTAAAACAATTGCATCAATTGCTCCTCCCACTTTTGTCTCTGGCCCTGCTCAGCACTGGCATGTGGCCCCTGGAAGTTTGCCTGACAATGAATAGAACCCTCGGACTGTCAAAGGTTCTCCATTCATGATTTAATGATACAATGAAGGGGTGTTTTCTTCTTCATTCTCCCACAAATTGCTATGACCCCCCAACCAAAAATGAAGACTCGTTTCCCCTCACCCTATTGTGCTGTGTGTCCTAGGACACTGCTCTTGCCAGACATGTTACTCAGTTCATAAACTTTACAGACTTAGAATGCATGTGTTGATTTATTTATCCAGCGTCATATCTGCTCCCATGGCGACAGTGTCAAGCCAAGGCTTGCAAGCTATAACTAAAAATAACTTTTTACCACTCAGTCCAGTAATTCCAAATTTAAACCACTTTTCTATTTTGATCTTAAATTATGGGGCCATTAAAAAAAACACTGAATAAAAACTCAGCCCTTCTCATTTCAGATTTCAAAAGCAAAGATAAAATTGAGATAGTTCTAGTTTTGAAAGGATTTCATGCCCTGATGGGACAGAATGGGCTGCAACATATTGAATTGGAGGTTCCGCACCACTGTCATAAGGTGTTTTCTTGTGCCTCAGCTGGATGCAGCTCTCCTGACTCACCTGACAGGTAGATAAACCTGCCAAGGTGTTGTGAACTCAAGCTTAATATCCCACTCTTTGCATCTAGGTCAGATGTTGCCATTTTGTACAACGATCGCTCCGTTCTTGAAAACCATCATGTAAGTGCTGCTTATAAGATTATGCAAGAAGAAGAAATGAACATTCTGGTGAACCTTACCAAAGATGAGTGGAGGTAAGACAGCTGGGCTTGTTGAGAGTGACACGCATCATAGGCCCGGCTCATAGTATTCCAGCTACCACAAAAGCTCTTCCAGTTGGTTGGCTACCATGTTGCCAGAGTCATATGTCAAAACTTTCTCCAGTGTGAGTGGTCTGTGTCATGTGGATTTTGCCCATTCCAGAGACCCCCGGGTATAAGGTGGTATATAAATTCAATAAATAATATAGAATAAATAAAAATAACTCTTCGGGGTTTCAGACAGGGAGCCTCTCTCAGCCCTAACCTGGAGATGTCAGGGATTGAACCAGGAAACTTCCATATGCAAGGCAGATGCTCTACCTCCTGAGCTATGGCTCTTTCACATCAGCTTTCTGTGCAGGATAGGGGTGTTGCTAAGTACTAAGAAGACTCAGGGGTACAGGCTTATGACCCCAATCTGTGCAAAGTTTGCATATGCAAAGATATCCCTGAGATAGTCCCAACATTGCCCTTGGCACATGGGTTCTTTTAAAGGCTCACGTGTGCAGTTTATTTTCCCTTCCCAAGATGTGGAGAAATAGCCCTCAGAAAGCATCCCCACAGGGTAACAAAGGTATGCTGCAAAATGCCCTTCCTTTCTGGGATGTTATCCAATGGAGGTGCTGTCCTACCAGGCGCATGCTGAGATGGCTGCAAGTCACCACCTGGTAGCTTTTCTGTCACCAAAGTAGTCACCTACCCCAGCTACCGCACACCACAGCATGAGTAGCGCTGTGGTTTAAACCACTGAGCCTCTTGGGCCTGCCGATTAGAAGGTTGGCAGTTCGAGTCCCCACGACGGGGTGAGGTCTCGTTGCTCTTTCCCTGCTCCTGCCAACCTAGCAGTTCGAAAGCACACCAGTGCAAGTAGATAAATAGGTACCACTGTGGCGGGAAGGTCAATGACATTTCCATATGCTCTGGCTTTCGTCAC
Organism: Podarcis filfolensis; assembly: GCF_964270895.1. NCBI lineage: Eukaryota > Metazoa > Chordata > Lepidosauria > Squamata > Lacertidae > Podarcis > Podarcis filfolensis. Next base: position 24,914,082 of record NC_139604.1, on the reverse strand, counting down.
GGTGTCCTGTTGTGCCAGAAGCAGTTTGGTCATGCTGGTCACATGACCTGGAAAGCTGTTTGCGGGCAAATGCCGTCTCCCTCGACCTGAAAGTGAGATGAGCGCCACAACCCCATAGTCACCTTTGACTGGACTTAACCATCCAGGGGTCCTTTACCTCCTGGTGAACCTCCTTCTTTAAGGAAATCCTCCCGAGATCTAGTTGGCTTCTCTTCCCCTTCTGAGTTCTCAAGCGAAAGTTTAGTGCTGGTGGTAAAGTCTTAACCCTCTCCACGTTCTGCTGATTGCAGTTATGTGGAAATCAGGCAAAGCATCCCACCCAGAGCCCCAGAATGTAATTACAGTTCATGGTTCTGAAATGAGGGATAACAAAACAGCAGGACCGATGAAGTAATAGCAGGGTTGCGTTGTCGTATTTTTTAAGTACCCAAATCCCATCAACTCTCAGGAGGCTGGAGGTTTCCAGATAATAATAATTTGAAGTGCTTTTCTCATTTTAAAAAATAATGTTCACGCTCATCCCAAGAGATAAATTAACCATCGCTTTGTGAGCAAAACGTCTCATTAGAGAATAAATACGATTGTAATTTAGTAATGCTGACTGTCTGCAGGGAGCTGCGCACCCTCGTCATCGAGATGGTCTTATCAACTGACATGTCAGGCCATTTCCAGCAGATCAAAACAATGAGGCACAGTCTGCAGCAGACCGAGGGGTAAGTGCCTCCCCCCATTCTCTCTCCAGTGCTGTGTGTTAACATACAGTTCATATTTGAATGGGAGGGAGGGGGAGACTTGCTGTTGCGGTAAGATAATGTGAGAAAATCTTTGAATGGGCAGGATAGACAAAGCCAAAGCCATGTCCCTGATTCTTCATGCGGCCGACATCAGTCATCCATCAAAAATCTGGAAGCTGCATTACCGGTGGACGATGGCACTGATGGAAGAATTTTTTCGACAGGTAATATCCGTCTCCCATGTCCAAACCTGTTCATAAAGATCCCTTATACAGTGGTACCTCGGGTTAAGTACTTAATTCGTTCCGGAGGTCCGTTCTTAACCTGAAGCACCACTTTAGCTAATGGGGCCTCCTGCTGCCGCCGTGCCACCGGAGCACAATTTCTGTTCTTATCCTGAAGCAAAGTTCTTAACCTGAAGCACTATTTCTGGGTTAGCGGAGTCTGTAACCTGAGGTACCACTGTATTTGTTAGTAGATTTGGTTGTAATATTCCTTTTTCTTTCTACTTACTACTTGTAAGAAAGGGTGAAGGAAGAATTCGTTTCAGTTCACATTTCAAGGTGAACAGTCCAACCCGGAAGCAATAGGAGAACCGAAGCCCAACTATCCTTTGAAATTTGCACTTATCTGAATTTTGCAAATTAGCTTTCCAGCCAAGCTGTGCTTACAAAAAACACACGTCTGTTATGGGAAAGCATGTGTACAGTGGTGAAAACCACACACAAAGCTGGATTCTGTTTGGGGAAACTGTTTGCGAGAACGTGTGCATCAGGCAACATTGTGTGCAGAAATGCACGTGTTAGCTGAAATTTGGACAAAAACCAGAATTTTCATGAGAACTCTTAAAAATGAATGAAGAGTTGCAAAACTGACATGGAAATGTAGAGAGCTGAACGTAAGATTTTAAAAATGAGAAATGGAAAGAAACTGAGGTTGTCCATCTCTAGATGGTGTGGGTGCATCTGAGTATGCATGGAAATGTTTGTAGCTCATAGGGAGAGAGAAATAAGCAGGCACTGCTAAAAACCCTCTGTCTGGAAGCAACCATTTTCTCTATCCTCATTCATCATAAGTACATGTTTAATATACAGTATTTTTCTTTTTTTAAGCCACACATTGCAGAAATTGGATGTGAAAGGGACACCCCTTGGTTTAGTTAAATAGTTGGGCTTGTGTTCAGATGCAGTCCATAAATTCTTAGTCTTGCTTTCATTAGTACCTGTAAACTTACACATTTCAATGTGTCACCTTTTTTTAACCCTTCAGGGAGACAAAGAGGCAGAACTGGGGCTACCGTTTTCTCCTCTCTGTGACCGCAAATCCACCATGGTGGCACAGTCCCAAATAGGTAATGCTTGGCTTTTTTATTTTTTACTTTGGAGAAATGATCTCGTAACAGAAAGGAACAGTGTTGTAACCATCACAAAATAGGAGCAACCAGCATTCTAAGGCTGGCAAGTCACTAGCTTCTGCTTCCTCCTGCTACCGTGTGTTCATTATGCACACCGTCGCTTATGGAAGAGGACTCTCATAACATCTGGAAGAAGAGAAGAGGATCCTTACCTTTCAAGAGCCCAGCACTCTGAGGACAGGCAGAGGTTTGGGGATGGATTGTTGCTGCAGGATGGGAATGAGACTATGGCTACGTGAACACTGTACATTTAAAGCACATGACTTCCCCAAGGAATCCTGGGAAATGCAGTTTACCCCTCAGAGGGCCACAATTCCCAGGACTCTTTGGGGAAAGTCATGTGCTTTAAATGCATAGTGTGTCTGCAGCCGATGAAGAAAGAATCTGTGTGCAAGTGTGTGTGTGTACAGGCCCATGATATAGGAAGATGGCTGAAACTAAGCAGGTCTGCCTCTGGTCAGGTTTTGGATGGGAAACCACATACAGAGTGCTACATATTCAGCCTTGTGTCCCATGACAAAAGGTGGAATATAAATGTTTATTTCAGAGAAGAGAGAATATGTTGATTGTTAGGAACACGGCGTCTCTTGCCTTTCCATTGCCTACTGAAGACCTTCCTCTTTCAACAAGCCCTCACATATGTTGTTTGCCATCCTGGGCTCCATTGGAAGGAAGGGGTAAACTTGTAGTAAACAAGCAAATGAATGGCTGCAGGACCATTGGCTGGGGAAGAAGCATCACCACCTACTGTGAAGGTAGATTTCCCACTCCCAGCACCAAATAGCTATAGTCCAGCTGGTTCTGGGGGAATCCCAGCAGGTCAACAGCCAACATGTCTCCAGCCCAGGTGCCATTGCACAGGTATGGGTAAAAAGGGCGATTCAGCTTGCACCTTTTACGTTTGCAGTAGGAGGAGCTGCAGTCTTGTCCTAGCTCACTTTCCTGGCCTCACCTTGCTTGTTGTAGCTGGCTTGTTGTGGGTGGTAGTTTTAGGTGCAAGTATCACAGGAACTGGCCATGGCTCTGAGCCACAGGTACATGGCAGCCGGCTGTGCTGATGCTAGACGAGTCTCCCTGCACACACCTAGATGGATCCTTTGCTGTAGCAGGGATGGGGAACTGGTGGCCCTCCAAATGTTGGAAGCTCAACAGCCCTCGATCCTGCATGGCCAATAGGTATGGATGATAGGCATTGGATCCATCAACACCCAGAGGACCACTTCTGCTCTTGAGGGTCTTCAAGTCAGCCAATGTTCTTAGCTAACGCAAGATATGGGCCATACAGATTTTCAGATTCAGTGCCACAACATTCCACGCATTGGTGTCGTTTCTAAGTCTGAAAATGCCCGTTTTCAGTAAGGTAATGGGGTACCGCTCTCCTTTATGCCCAGAGCATTTATTTAGCATATTGAGACCATGTGAAATCTGTTGTTGTTCCATGTAGTATCGGGCGTTTCTCTTTTTTCACCTGTTCAGTTCTCAGCGGGGGATAATGCTTTGTTCTCTGCATAATTTCTTGCCTCGACAAGCATTTTTCAAGAAGACATTGTTCGATACTGACATCTCAGAGCTGTGGGTTGAGTTCTGTCTCCCAGGGATATTGCTTGTTCCATTCACTGATTTGACAGAACGCTGCTAACGCATTGTGAAATAACACTCGCGCAGAATAATAAACAGTAATTTGGAATATCAACTCAGACTCATAAAGACCCTGCTCCAAGATCGATCCCCTGTAGGCGGAAGTGTAAAAGTTGCAGCACGCAAGGGCTTCTTCTGCCAAAGAGATGAGATGTTTCTGAGCTCCATCTTGGCTCGCACAAGACTATGCCCAGAAGGTCACACAGGTGCTTGTTTCCATACATGGATTTCCTGTGCTAGATGAAAGGAGGACTCCCTGTCAAGAGACAGGATGATGATCTGGCTCAAGGACTCTGTCGTAGGCGAGGGAACTTCAGGTTTATATTCCCACCCACACCCCTATGGCAAAGTTCACTTTGTGATTTTGGGCCAATGACTCCAGGCACACCTTCCTCTTAGAAGCTAGTGTTATTGTTGATGATATATTTATGTATTTATTTGAAATATTTCTTAACTGTCCTTCATCAGAAGATTCCAGGCAATATACAAAAGTGTGGAAACAATTCATGTAGCATAAATGCAATAGGTTATTGAAGTGTAGGTGGGTTCCCATGAGACAAGACACGGTGATAACAGCAAGAACCTGTATTGAACTAACAGAACTGGACAACAGGGGCAAAGCAACTGCTTATCTACATTTCTGAAGGCCTAGGCCACTCCCACTCCCAACATGATTGGCTGTCTAAACTTCCAAGCTGCGAATCATGACTCAGAGTTTAAGAGCCAATGGCAGATGCCCAAATCCTGAAATGTTCTGTGATTAGATATCATGTATCGAATCAGAACACAGGGGCTCAGAATCCTTAGTCCAGACTCAAGCTCAGGCAAACACAGACCACTGAATACATAACATCTATACTCAACTGAGTTCCAGTCAGAGTAGGCCCATCAAAAACACTGGATCGTGCCCATTAATTGGATGTAACCCAATTTTTAAAGGAAACAGAAAGAAGAAGGCTAATCTTGTTGCACTCCAATAAACACTTATTTGGGTTTTAGTGCCATGAAACTCAGTGGCACTTCTGAGTAAACGCAGGATTTTGCTGCGTAAACCCAGCCTGAGTTTCTGGACGTAAGGGTAGGAGGTAAATGTTAACACCTGACATAAAATAAATAGTGATCCTTTTTGCTCAGCAATTGGACCATGGGAGTATTTCCTTTTTATTCCAACAGTTAGCTGCACAAGTCTAATCATGTCTACTCAGAAGTAAGTCCTATTAAATTCAATGAGGCTTTCTCCTAGGAAAATGAGATTAGGATTCCATCTTAAGGGCGCCTTAAAAGAGAGGTTTATAGAATACTGGCTTGACTATAGAATTGAAAGCTGTAAATATTAAATGTCAACCTTTTTTATCCTTGCCTTCACCTTGTGGGCAACATAGGACATGTGTGTGTGTGTGTGTGTGTGTTTGTGTACTCCTATGGTCTTGCATCTCTAATGCATTAGATTCAGGGTGTGATAGCTTTGCAACATTTATTTTATTGCACACCTGTCCCTTGCCCATATAAACTGGACCTTACATAAACTGGACCTCATATTGTTTATGTAGTTGCTCTAAATATATATCTGTACAGAAAGCCAGTGGTGGAACATTGTGTCTAAGCCTATCACGGCCAATGGACATTGTACTTTACTGTGCAATCCAATGTATGCATGTTCAGAAGTAAATCCTGTTGCTTTCAGTGAGAGTTTCTCCTAGGTAACTGCAGGCAGAGAACTGCAGACCGAATTTCACCTCTGTCACGGGTTAACCACGTAGTCTTCAGCAAACCACTATACCTCAGCCTCGCCCTCTGGAATAAGAAGAGTGTGGGAATACAACTGATCCTGCCTTGCTGTTTATGCCCAAAATACAAGTGTTGTGAACACTTGCACACTACACAGATGCTTTCATGTGCAGAGCTTGTGCTGTTACCAAATGCCACATAATGTCCATTGTGCATTTGTGAGAAATTCATCTTTTAGTGTGGCAGCGCATCTGTTAGGCTAGCACACTTGTCATATACAATTGTAGGCACTTGCTGAAACCGTTATTCCAGCAAGTCTATCCGGTCACATAATTAAGTCATGCATTCTTGTATCTCGATTATGTTTATTTTATCTCTGTGTTGATGGTAATTATTTTACTGTTTTATGTACACTTATTGGATTTTATTTTTAATTAAGCTGTTTGTTAAAACTCTTAAATTTGCCTTCAGCAAAGCTCTATTCGCATTTACTTACTAACTGTACAAAGAATGGACAGGCACTCAATGTTTTATTCCGTCTCTCTCTCTCTTTCTCTCCACACCCCACTCCCAAATTGCTCTGCAGGTTTCATAGATTTCATAGTAAAGCCAACATTTGCTCTTCTTACTGACTCCATGGAGAAAATAGTTTTTCCTCTTATAGAGGAAGCGTCAAAATCTGAAAGCCCTTCCTTCTCGACAGCACTAAGGTTTGAGAAGCACCCCCCCCCATTTATATTATTATTGAAAATCGAAATTACTCTAATATAACATTGCCACCTAGTGGCAAGAGTTGCAACTGTGTTACATGACAGCATATAAATCCTGTTCAGGAAATGACTGTGTATATGTAAGGCAAAGACATAGCAGAATACAAATCATTATATTTGAAGGAGCTGGTGCTCAAAATATTATTCAGGAAATTTTGTGGAGGGATGATTTGCTTGGAGGTGTGTACATATGATTTCAAGGCTCTTTCCTCTCTGCCCTAAAGCAAAATATGAATTTAGCTTTTAGCCATTAAGCTTGTTATGCTAGCAAAATACTGTACGTTTTTGTTTCATAATAGCTTTGTGGCATCTCACAGTCACAAGATCCAAAGCAGAAATAGGAAGATTCGAGGTCATATAATGGAGGGCATATAAATAAAAATAAACCAGCACCCCTTTTGGCAAGGAACAGAGGTCTACAAGTTAATTCTCCAAGTCCAACTAGTGTCCTTTATTTAATTTAGGCTGCATTCTTATACTGAGTTTCCTGGGAATAAGCTCTATGGGACTCAGTGGGACTTCTAAGCAGGCATACATAGGATTGTATTACCATGGCAAAGAACAATAGAGTTGCGTTCTGCACATGGGCATAGACTGGAGAGGAACAGGCGGCAGCTGCCCTCCCCTAAATCAAGTAAACAAACAAAAACTCTTAACTATAAAAGTAGAAATTGTAGAAAGATTTTGACGGATTTCTCTGAGCACTTGGAGTCAAAGGAAAGGAATTTAAAACAACTGTTGTTGAGACATTTCATTCTGAATCTGCTAGGCAGAGCCAGACAGAGGAGGATGACAGATGAGTGTCCTCCCCCCCCAAAAAAAAACCTGGCTATGCCCATTAGGGTGGTTCATTTTTTAAAAAAATGCCTGCTCCAATGGTCTTATCTTACTACACTAGGGATTATATAGCTATATCTGAAATTTCATGCATATCAGTTAATATCTTGACCCTCCTCCACTGAATTGAAATTTCAGCCTTCATGACATAGGGAAATGACCAAGTAAACAGCTCTTTGTGGCTTAGGGCCCTCGTATTTACAGAACCGACTCTCCTGGTCTGCCCCGCAGAGGACCTTAAGGTGCATGAATAATCATAGTTTAGAGGTCTCGGGTCCTAAGGAAGTCAGATTATCCTCCACCAGGGCCAGGGCCTTCTCAGTGATGGCTCCGACCTGGTGGAATGCTCTGTCCCATGAGACCAGGGCCCTGCAGGATTTAACTTCCTTCCACAGGGCCTGTAAGACAGAGCTATTCCGCCTGGCTTTCAATTTGAACTTAACCTGATCTTTTATTCCCCTTCCTTCCCTCCCTCTCCCCTTTTTATGAAGATTACCCTCTCTGGGATCCCACAGCTAATTCTCCCTGGGTCTCCTCGCTGGCCCAAATAGGACTAATTTAGCCAGCTAGCCCTGGTGATCATCTAATGTTTTCCCCTAAATTGATTTTTTGAATTCAATTAGCTAGTGTAGTAAGAGAAGACCTTTGGAGCAGGCATTTTCGAAAAAGGTTTTTTATGAACCGCCCTAATGCCCATGTCTCGTTGCCCTTTCCACCCTCCTCCATGTAGGGGATATTCCTGCATCAGTTATGGGAGCCTTTTACAACCTGGCATCCTTTAGACTGTTGACTTCAACCCCATCCAGAACTGATGCAAGCTGTAGTCAAAAGCCTCTGGAGAACCCCAGGCTGAGTTACGGGCTACAGTGTATTACTGTCCTTTCTCCTTGTCTGTGCCCCTGAAGTGTCTTGCTCTGCCTTTAATCTAGTTCTTTAATCCACCCCCTCTTCTAGTGACATCGCTGGAGGATCCAGTGTGGAGGTACACAGAAGGATACATGTTAAAAATGCCGGGTGTGTTGGCGGGTCTTGCTCAGAAAACTCTTTGACCACCGTGGACTTAAGAAGCTTTAAAGACTCCCTGTTTCAGATCATACAAGAGAACAAAGACAGGTGGAAAGAGTTAGCAGAAAAAGGTACGTTTTCCATTTGTCAGAGTTCCATTTCCACCCCATTGGCTGGTTCACTCGTGAGCAGCAAAGTATCTCTGTTCATCTGCGCTCAAAAACAGTTTCCTTGCAAAACTACTACACATTAAAAACACCGTGAACACACAAATGGACGTGTGCATGCGAGAAAGACAAAGATACAGTGATCACCTTTTTTTGTGCATGGTATTTATGAGTATTTTTCTTTCTAAAGTTGTAGACAACCTACTGTTCCCTTGATGGACACTTGCAGCATTCACACCACTAGGTGGCAGATGTCCACGCCATCTCTCACAGTGCTGTCCTTTACATACTCGTGTCTTGATAGACCATTGCATATGAGAGATGAGAACCTGAAGTTTCATTTTGACTGATAGCATGCAGTTAGCAAAGTCCAAGTGAAAAGCTTGCTTGCTTTCAAAAGGATAAAACGTTAACGAAAGAACGTAAGCAGAGGCATGCTGGGACGGATCAAAAAGGCCCGTCCAGTGCAACGTTCTGCCTGCTACAACTTTGGTAGAGCATGAGACTTTTAATCTCAAGGTTGTGGGTTCATGCCCCACGCTGGGTGAAAGATTCCTGCATTGCAGGTGTTTGGACTAGATGATCCTTGTGGTCCCTTCAACCTCTACAATTCTATGATTCTGTGTTTATGGGAAGCCGACAAGCAGAATGTGAAGGCGATCGCCCTTCCCTACTGTTTTTGTCCCTGCCTCCAGTAGCAACTGGTATTCTGAGAAACATCGGGGGTCGGCTTGAACTGAACTGAATTGCAAAATTTGGAAAACAGTTTAATCCAATTGTAAGAGGTATCCCAATCAGTCTGGAAACTACAAATTACAGCATTTTTCGCTCCATAAGAAGCACCTGACCATAAGACGCACCTAGTTTTTAGAGTGGGAATGCAAGAAAAAGAATATTCTTTAAAGGGAGCGCTGAGCAGAGCCTGTATGCATCCCAGGCTCTGCTCAGCGCTCCCTTTTACGAGCCGCGAGGAGCATGTGTGCGGCGCTTGCAGGCTTTTCCCCAAGGAGGGAGAAGGGCAGCCCGTCACTGCCAGGCTGCCCTTCTCCCTTCTTGGGGAAAAGCCCCCAAGAGCCACACACACGCTCCGCGCAGCTCGTAAAAGGGAGCGCGGCTCTTGCGGTATTTTCCAGGAGGTGGGGGAAGGGACAGAGGGGCTGCCCTCTGTCCCTTCCCCCACCTCCCCCAAAGCCAGGTAAAGCCACATGAAACCTCCTCAGGGCAGCGGGATGAAGGCTCCCCATGCCCTGAAGAGGCTTCGCGTGGCTAAGCCAGAAGCTAGAACAGCAAGAGGGAGCACTGCGCAGTGCTCCCTCTCACTGTTCTGGCTTCTGGGATAGCTGTGCAGCCTGCATTCGCTCCATAAGACACACATACATTTCCCCTTACTTTTTAAGAGGGGGAAAAGTGTGTCTTATAGAGCGAAAAATATGGTAGGTGAGATCCCTTGAAAATGAACAAAACTCTTGTGACCCACCAAGCAAAATGCAGCCTACTAGCCATGTATCGAGGCCTGCCAAGTTTTGACAAACCTTGCCCCCATGTTTTTGCCGTCCTAAGTAGGAAGGGAAGCATTAATAGGTCTCTGACATGTGTGCCAGCTTGCCTCCGCGATTGAGGGGGCCGGCGCTGAGTGACATGGGACACACAACGCATAGTGCACTGATGACACGCATGCACGCAATGTGCTGATGTGTCGTGTGCCTGTCGTGCACCTTGTGCATGTGATGCAAGCAGGCTGTGCGCATGCACAAGTGACGTGAGTATGCTACACAGTGTGCACACATGGCATGTGCATGGTCATTGTGAAATTTTGAGGGGGGGAGGCCCCCACTTGAAAATTTTGGAGGGGGGCCTTGGGGCCCCTTAGTTGGCACCACTGGTCTTTGATGGGCTCCCACATAGAGCTGCTTGGGCTGTATTTGGATTGGTCAGTCAGATTGTGTGGCCCCCACCCTGGGAAAATCTCACTCTGTGACGTAAAACCTTCTCTGTCTGTCTGTCTGTCTCTGTGTGTTTTGTTACTTTAAAAAAAAATCTTTATTACATTTAAAAAGTTTACAAAGAAAGCATGAAGTAAGCATTACGTCCAAATATTCAAAATTAAAAAGGAAAAATAGAAAAGAAAGTACTGTAAAAATATAAGAAGAAAAGAAAAAGATAAAGAAAAAAAAAAGAAAAAAATGAGAAAAAAAGAAAAATGATGAATAATAAAAAAAGGGGGGAGAATTAATCAAATACACAAAATTGTTCAAAGGATACAAACAGTAATTTAAATTCAGGTTCCCAGAAAGAAATTACATTTGTCATCCTTCTTTTCTTTCTTTCTTTACTGTCACTTTCTTTCTGTTCCGGAATGTTAGTTGACTTCCCTCTATCTCTTAGCGGCTTCAACACTTTTCTTAAATAACAAGTATTTTTTTTTTTTGGCAGTATCCAAGAGATTTATATTGGAGTGATTTAGTTTTTTTAAAAAAAGGATCGCAGAGTTTTTATTTGTTTATATTTGAAGGAACACATTAGTAATAGTAATAGCAATAAAACAACAAAAATAATAATTCATAGTTGGAGAACAGGCATTTCAAATTCCTCGGATTCTTCTACAATCCGCTTGGTTTGTTTTCCTTCATTTCAGGGGATGAGATCTGAAAAACACATTTGCTTAGGACTGGTCGCAATGGGGTAGTCCTACTCCGAGTAGATTGATTTGTTGTTGTTTTTTATAAAATATTTATTAGGATTTTACAAAAAAACAAAGATTTACAGAATAAAAAGAAAGCATATAAAAAGGAAAAGATAAAAAGAAATACAAAAATACATAAAAAAGGAAAAAAAATAAATAAAAAAAATACAAAATACAAAAAGCAGATAAGTAAGAAAAAATTAAAAACAAATTCATTTTTTGATAACTTTCGACTCATTTGCTTGTTTCCTTGACCTCCTCACACCTCCCCTTTTTGTATTCCCATTTACATAATCAATTCAGCAAATCCTTACCCTCTTTCATTTATCTTAACTATATCTTAACATATTATAACTATATATTTTCATCCCTTATCCATCACTTTTTGCATATTCTTATTAACTTTGTTGCTAATGCCACTTATTTTCAATCCAGCATCATTTTAAGATTCATTAATTTTACAGTATTTCTGCAGATAGTCTTTAAATTTCTTCCAATCTTCTTCCACCAACTCTTCTCCCAGGTCTCGGATTCTGCCAGTCATTTCCGCCAATTCCATATAGTCCATCACCTTCATCTGCCACTCTTCCAGGGTGGGTAAATCTTGTGTCTTCCAGTACTTTGCAATAAGTATTCTTGCTGCTGTTGTTGCATACATGAAGAAAGTTCTATCCTTCTTTGGCACCAATTGGCCGACTATGCCCAGGAGAAAGGCCTCTGGTTTCTTCAGAAAGGTATATTTAAGTACCTTTTTCATTTCATTATAGATCATCTCCCAGAAAGCCTTAATCTTTGGGCATGTCCACCAAAGGTGAAAGAATGTACCTTCATTTTGTTTACATTTCCAACATTTATTATCGGGCAAATGATATATTTTTGCAAGCTTGACTGGTGTCATGTACCACCTGTATATCATTTTCATAATATTCTCTCTTAAGGCATTACATGCCGTAAATTTCATACCAGTGGTCCACAACTGTTCCCAGTCAGCAAACATAATGTTATGTCCAACATCTTGTGCCCATTTAATCATAGCAGATTTAACCGTTTCATCCTGCGTGTTCCATTTTAACAGCAAGTTATACATTCTTGAAAGTATCTCAGTTTTAGGATCTAACAGTTCTGTTTCCAATTTTGATTTTTCCACCTGGAAGCCATTTTTTTTTGTCCAAATTATAGGCCTCTCTTATTTGATAATAATGAAGCCAGTCTCGCACTTTATCTTTTAATTTCTCAAAACTCTGCAATTTCAATTTGTCTCCTTCTTGTTCCAAAATTTCCCAATATTTCGGCCATTTGGCCTCCATATTAAGCTTTTTCTGAGCCTTTGCTTCCATTGGTGACAACCACCTTGGGGTTTTAATTTCAAGTAAGTCTTTATATCTTATCCAGACATTGAACAATGCTTTCCTGACAATATGGTTTTTAAATGCTTTATGTGCTTTAACCTTGTCGTACCACAAATATGCATGCCACCCAAAGACGTTATTAAAACCTTCTAAGTCCAAAATGTCTGTGTTCTCAAGAAGCAGCCAATCTTTCAACCAGCAGAATGCTGCTGATTCATAGTAAAGTTTAAGGTCTGGCAGGGCAAATCCGCCTCTTTCCTTTGTGTCAGTTAATATTTTAAATTTTATTCTGGGCTTCTTGCCCTGCCAGACAAATCTAGAAATGTCTCTCTGCCACTTCTTGAAACAGTCCATTTTGTCTAAAATTTGCAATGATTGAAACAAAAATAACATTCTTGGCAATACATTCATCTTTATAGCTGCAATTCGACACAACAAGGAAAGCTTCAAATTTGACCATATTTCTAAGTCTTTTTTCACTTCTGTCCAACATTTCTCATAGTTATCTTTAAATAAGTTTAAGTTCTTAGCAGTCATATTAACCCCCAGGTATTTTACTTTCTTAACTAATGTTAAACCTGTCTCCTTCTGAAACCTCTCTTTCTCAATCGGTGTTAAGTTTTTCTCAAGAACCTTAGTTTTTGACTTGTTCATCTTAAATCCTGCCACATGACCAAATTCTTGAATCAGTTCTAATACTCTTTTCGTACTAGATTCTGGCTCCTGTAACGTCAAAACTAGGTCATCTGCAAAAGCTTTCAGTTTATATTGTTTGGCTCCGACCTGTATACCTTTAATCAGACGGTCCCTTCTAATCATATTTAGCAAAACCTCCAGGACCGAAATAAAAAGCAATGGGGAAATTGGGCAGCCTTGTCGTGTCCCTTTCTCTATCTTAAATTCCTCTGTCATCACATTATTAACTATTAATTTAGCCTTTTGTTCTGAGTAAATTGCACTTATACCATTTTCAAACCCTTGACCAACCCCCATCCCCTGGAGATTTTTCTTCATGAAATTCCAAGAAATATTGTCAAAGGCTTTCTCCGCATCTATGAAAATTAAAACTGCTTTAGTATTGATGTTCACTTGCAACTTCTCCAAAATGTTAATTATATTCCTCGTGTTGTCAAGTGTCTACCTGGGAGAAAGCCGGCTTGGTCCTTATGTATCTCTTCCACTAATACTTTTTTTAATCTATTAGCCAAAATATCAGCAAATATTTTGTAATCCACATTGAGCAGGGATATGGGGCGGTAGTTCTTAAGTTGTGTCTTTTCAGACTCAGTTTTCGGTATAAGCGTAATATAGGCTTCCTTCCACGACTCTGGCGCTTTTCCCCCCTCCAAAATTTCATTACAGACCTCCTTTAGAGGTTGAGTTAACCAATCTTTCAAAGATCTATAATATTTTGAGGTTAGACCATCCGGCCCTGGAGATTTGCCCAACTGCATATTCTGAATGGCACCTTCTACCTCCTGTTCTGTAATTTTTTGGTTCAGCATTATCTTATTTTCTTGAGAATTTTTTTGTAATCCATTTGTTTTTAAAAATTGGTCTATATCAAACTCTTTCTGTGGCCCTTGTGTATATAACTGTTTAAAATACCTCTGGAAGCATTTTCTAATTTCCACTGGATTCTGAATGTTCTTTCCTTCCACTTCCAAATTAGTAATAGTATTAAGCTTTTGTCTTTTTTTCATTTGCCAAGCTAACAATTTTCCACATTTATTAGCCGATTCAAATGTCCTTTGTCTCATTTGTTTGATTTTCCATTCAATTTCCTGATTCGTCATCTTCATATATTGCACTTGGTATAACTTTATGTCTCTCAGAATCTCTTGTGACTTTGGTTTCGCTCTTAGTTTCTTCTCACCCTCTTTTATTTTTTCCAAAATTTTATCTTTTTTCTCATTTTGGGCTCTCTTCTTTATTGCATTCTGTTGAATCAGAAACCCCCTCATAACTGCTTTACTTGCGTCCCAGATTGTTCTTTTTTCAGTATTGGTGTTCAAATTTATCTCAAAGTAGTCTCTCAAAGTTTTTTGGGCCTTCTTGATAACTTCTTGATCTCTAAACAAGGTGTCATTCATCCTCCATCTGGAGGAACCGGTTGGTGTTAGTTTCATCTCCATTTTCACAGCATTATGGTCGGAGCAAGTTTTTGGGCAAATTTCCACTTTTCGAGTCTTAGGTGCCAGTCCTCTAGTTATCCATATTTGGTCAATTCTTGTCCATGTCATTTTGGCTTCAGAAAAGAATGTTCCCTCTCTTCCTGAGGGATTCTTAGTTCTCCAAATGTCAATCAAATCCATATTGTCAGTCAGTTCAAAAAAGGTTTTTGGTAGTCTGCCATCTTTGGTTACAACCTGTCTCTGCGACTTGTCCATATTTGTAGATACCACTCCATTCATGTCTCCCATCATAATAATGTTGTAATCCATATAGTCTAACAATGTCTCATGCAATTTCTTAAAAAATTCAGATTTCCCCTCATTTGGTGCATAAACTACTATTAAGAATTTTTCTCCTTGTGATTGAATTTCAATTGCCACAAATCTTCCTTGCTCATCTTTAAAAACGAATTTCGGTGATAGGCTCTCTTTTACATAAATAACTACTCCTCTCTTTTTAACCTTGTCCGATGAAATAAACTCTTGACCCAATCTTTTATTAATCAATACTTTCCTGTGTAGCCTTATCACATGTGTTTCCTGTAAACAAATCAGGTCCAATTGTTCCTTTTTCAATAAATGAAAAACTTTCCTCCTTTTCTCCGGGGAGTTCAATCCATAAATGTTCCAACTTAATAATTGCAGAGACATGGTGTATTTATTCTACTTTCCTCCAACTGCTCCCGATAATTCCTCTTGTTCTGACGGTGGTATCACTTTTTCTAACTTGTCCAAACCCAAAGGTGGTGGTACTATGTCTAGTACTCCTGGTTTTAAAGCTCTTAGCTCTTCTACAGCTTCTTTTTGCAGGTCTTCTCCGTGTTCTCTCAAAAAATTTTCTTTATCTTCCACTGATCTTATTTTAAACTTTTTAAAAGTAAAAGATAGGCCTTGGGGGAATTCCCACCTAAAAATGGTTCTATTTCCTCTCAACAGGGCCACCAAATCTCCGTAGTTAGACCTAAGGTCCAAAAGATATTTCGGAATGTCCTTAAATATCTCCACTCTTGAATCGTTTATTTCCAAGGTCTACTGGAAGTGCAGACTCAGTATTTTGTCTCTCTCCTCTTTTGATCGGAGGGTAATCAAACAGTCTCTCGACCTGTTCTTTCTCCCTCCTCTTCCAAGTCTAAAGGCACTTACTATCTTAAAGTCTTGCTTATCATCCAAGTTCCAAAAGTCTGCAAATTCCTGTGTAAGAAAATCACTGAGGCTGTCTTTTTCAAGTTCAGGTACCGCCCTAATCCTCAGATTAGTCTGTTTCTCCCTCAGTTCAATCATAGACAAAAGCGACTGATGGTCCCCAAGCTGTTTGCATATCGGTGTTATTTTTTCCTCTACAGCCGCTGCTTTTTCCCTTGCTTCCTCAGCTATCTTTCGATTAGAAGTAGATTCTTGCAGCAGTTTTTCAATGGATTCTGTATTAGAGTTCACCTTCTGCCCCACGTTGTTAATGCTAGTAGTATTCTGGTCAATTTTAATTGTTGCTTCAGTAACTTGTTTGCTTAATTTTTCCAATGTCTCATAAATTTTGCTTAATACTGAAGTAAATCCCTCCTCAGAGGCCATTCCTTTTGACCCAGCTTGTACAGGATCCTCCCCCTGTGGTACAGGAGGGCCGGAAGCAGATGCTCTACGCTGCTGGGATACTGCACTGGTCTGCTGCAATCTGACCTTGCCCAATCTTGTTACTTTTTCTTCCATCACACTTTGTCTGAGAATCAAGGTCAGTCCCATGGCCAAAGCTTGTTTTACAGTGGAAATTCCCAAGCTAGTTGAGAATGGAAAATTCCCCAGGTAGTTGTAACAATTTCAGTGTTCCCCTAGGGGGACACAGTAGCAGTCAATAATATTGCAATAGAATATCTTTTCCAACTTTTCCAAAGTCCCCCATCAACAAAATAGGCAACAGTTTCAAGTCCAAAGAAGCCCTTTAACAAGTATTTCCCTTGCAGAGCTAGCTGTCAAAAGGTTACCTTGTCCATAAATAGTGCGGCTCTCAGTACAACAGTTCTAACGATCCTGGCAATCCGTTCCCAGGGATTAAGTGGTGGTCTTTGTTCCCTTTTCTCTCCTTCTTATCTTTTTTTTTTTTTTTGCAGGCAAAAAAATTACTTTCCCCTCTTCCCTCCCCTCTCCTGCAATTCAGGGAGGGAATTCTTGTGCTTTGACGTTCGGATTTAAGGCTTTTAAACACAACTCTTCAGGTCTTAGCTTAAACAGTCTTTGCTTTGATCTGTATACAGAAAGCGGAAGGCGGACTTCCTGTTTACACCTTCCCGCTTCAATGCCAAATTAGTCCCTTCCCCCCCTTTAATCCCAATCTTTAAAGCTTCACCTACTCACGGGTAGTTGTTTAGTAACCGAATTGTCACAGGAAAAAGGTCAGCGCTCTCCGGCAACAGCTGCGCGGCTTCACTCCACGGAAAGAGCAATTGACTCTCAGCACCGCGCCAAACTCCCCGTTATGCTCCGGAGCCCCTCGCAGGGTTCCCTCACGATTTGGGGGGGGGGCGCTGAAGGTGCCCGCCGAGTCCCACGGTCACAGGCTTCACCCGCCTGTGATTTTCAAGAGGGTCCCCGCTTCGCCGTAGTGGCAAGACCCGATTTCCGCGGAGCTTCTCCCTCCAAACTAGAGGGAATCCGCCATTGCCGATGGCGCCGCCTCCGGAAGTCAAATAACAAGTATTCTTTATTGATTTATTTAAATCTGTTTTTCCCCAATATGTCTGTGAAATTAATCTAAGGACAACCTTAGAAATTAATCTAAGGACAACCAAGTATTATTTTTGGAACCATATTTTATCAGGTAGTTTCTGAAGCAACCCCATTCCTTTTTTACCTTATCGCCTGAGTGATCTCTTATTAGTTCTGTCATTTTGGCTAATTTGAGGTACTTGCACAACTTTAATTGCCACTTGTCTTTGGTTGGTATTAAATCACTTTTCCAGTATTTTGCAATTAGCATTCTAGCCACTGTTGTTGCATAAAGAAACATACTTTTGTTTTCGTTTTGTGTAATAAGGTTCCTTCGCTTTGTTTACATCTCCAACACATATTGTTGTTATTTATATATATATTTTTGCTAATTTGGATGGAGTCAGGCACCATCTGTAAATCATTTTCATAAAGTTTTCTTTTATCAGATAGCACAAGGTGAATTTTAAGTCTTTTTTCCATCATTTTTCCATCTCAGTTGGATAACCAAAATCTTGTGCCCACTTCACCATCACTTCCTTGAACTCCTCGTCTTTAAGGTTCCAGTCCAGTAATAATCTGTATCTTTTTGATAATATATTTTTATTATTTAATAAAAGTTCTTTTTCTAAATCCAATATCTTTGTTTCAAATACATTAATATTTTTGGTCTGATTTAAAAATTTCATTTCACTGGATATATTGTAGCCAGTTCACACCTACCTGCTTTAATTCTTCATATTTTTAAATTTAATTGGTTATTTTCTTTTTCTAAAATTTCCTTATATGTTAGCCAATTAATGTCCATAGCTTTCTTTTTTTACTGCTATTGCTTCTATCGGTGACAACCACCAAGGTGTTTTGGGTGCCAATAATTTTTTGTTTCTTTCCCATACAGTAAATAGAGATTTCCTAATTATGTGACTGAGGAATCCTCTGTGGATTTTAACTTTATTACAGTGGTACCTCTGGTTACAAACTTAATTCATTCTGGGGGTCCGTTCTTAACCTGAAACCATTCTTAACCTGAGGAACCGTTTTAGCTAATGGGGCCTCCCGCTGCTGTTGTGCTGCCGCCGTGCAATTTCTGTTCTCATCCTGAAGTAAAGTTCTTAACCCGAGGTACTACTTCCGGGTTAGCAGAGTTTGTAACCTGAAGTGTTTGTAACCCGAGGTGTTTGTAACCCAAGGTACCACTGTATATCCCAGATAACTGTGCCAGCCGAACCTATTTTTTAGCCTTCGAAGTCTAAAATATAGGCTTTTTAAAAAATCATCCATTCTTTAAGCCATACTAAACATGCTGCCTCATAATACAATTTGAGGTCTGGTAATGCAAACCCTCCTCTGTCTTTTATTTCCTTTAGCAGTTTGTACTTTATCCTTGGTTTTTTTTGCCCTGCCATATAAATCTTGCCAAATCTCTCTGCCATTCCTTAAAGCAATTTAGTCAGCTTATTATTGGGATTGTTTGAAAAAGAAACCACATTTTCGGTAGCACAGTCATCTTTATTGTAGCTATCCTTCCCCATAGTGACAAATTTAGCCTATTCCAAATTTCCAAGTCTTTTATTTTTTCTTTCCATGTTTTGGCATAGTCATCATTATATAAATTTACGCTTTTTACCGTGATCCAGATTCCTACGTATTTAACTTTGTTTGTTATAATTAGCCTGGTCTTATTTACTAGCTCTAATTTTTCTTGTTCATTGATATTTTTCACTAATAATTTTGTTTTATCTTTATTCAATTTAAAGCCTGAAACCATTCATTTTTTCCATTGCTTCTGTTATACTTTCTGTTGGGTTTTCTATCGTAATGATGAAGTTGTCTGCAAATGCTTTTAAATTGTAATATCTATTTCCCAATTTGATCCCTTTTATTCTTGGTTCTTCCCTTATTGCCTTTAATAATGTTTCCAATGTTGTTATAAAGAAAAGTGGTGATAGCGGGCAGCCTTGTCTGATGCCTTTAGAAATATTAAACGTTTCTGATAAATCATTTATTATCAATTTGGCTTTTTGATTTTTATATATCGCTTTTATGCTACATCCAATTTTCTCTCCTAATTCCATTACATCAATAGTTTTCTCCATAAATCTCCAAGACACATTATCAAAAGCCTTTTCGGCATCCACCAGCATCAGTGCAGCTTTTTTATCAGGCCTCATATCCAAATATTCCTAATGTATTGATCACCATTCTTGTGTTATAATACATTTGCTTCCCTGGAAGGAAGCCTGCTTGATCATCGCTGATAATTCTCTTCAAAATCTTTTTTAATCTATTAGCCAATATTCCTGCAAATAATTTATAATCTGAATTTAGTAAAGAAATTGTTACTGTTCTGTAGAAGAACAAGTGCCAAAAGTTGGTGGGGAGAGAAAGGAACAGAAAGGCCAAAGCCGACGTGCCACAGACCCGTTGCTAGAGGAGGTGGCAACGGAGACACCAAATGAGAAGAGCAAGGAAAGCGGTGGTGAAAGGCCATCTGTGGACTTGTCCCATACCTCTGTCGTCCTTCAAGTGCACTCTCTCAATTCCCTGCTCAAACCATCTGACTCTGAAATCTCACCAAAGGATTCTTTGAATGGAAAAGAGACTGCGGATGTACAGCAAGACACAAAACCTTGTGCTCCGCTAAATGGTAAGAGGACATCAGCAAGCATGCCTCGGATGGGTTTTGTTCAGGTTTTGTTTTTAATCTCTAATTTTCCATTACAGATTCTCACATTCAAATCAATATAACCACACAGTAATCATCAACTTCCCTCTCCCCCCCCCCCACTCCATGGTTCGTTTTCGTTATCCATTACCACTGCATATCCCAATTACTCCAAATATTTTCTTTTATTCCCATTCTCATTATATCTTCACTTAATTCAAACTGCTGAATTTGCTGTAACCCTGCTAATGTTTTATCCTGCTTACAATGATTCTTCAGCTATTCTACAAACATTTTCCAATCTTCCTTGAAGGCTCCTTCTTCTCATTCTCTCATTCTATTCGTTAAATTTTCTAATTCTGCATATTCCATCAGTTTCGTCTGCCACTTCTCCTTTTATTGGCGTCGTTCCCTCTCTCCATTTCTGAGCATATATCGTTCAGGGCTGCTGAATAAGGTATTCAACCCTGCAGTTAACAGATCGCACCTTATGCAAGCATGCACAGACTAATAGGTCTCTATGTAAAAGAAATTAGCCAGTACAAAAATGTAGCCAGATTCAGCTATCAGCAACGAGTTATAGTGTTGCTTGGGAATTCTAAAATACCCCCCACCAAAAATCAGAGATTTATAAATCACTAATGGCAGTTTGTTAGTATCTAGATGTTAATAAACTCTGGTCAACCTGGAAAACGCCTGTCCCAGATCCATCCCCAAATTAATGTGAGGGACAGGCTAGTGTTTAATCAGAGGTTAAGAGCGGTAGATTCGCAATCTGGGGAACCGGGTTCGCGTCTCCGCTCCTCCACATGCAGCTGCTGGGTGACCTTGGGCCAGTCACACTTCTCTGAAGTCTCTCAGCCCCACTCACCTCACAGAGTGTTTGTTGTGGGGGAGGAAGGGAAAGGAGAATGTTAGCCACTTTGAGACTCCTTCAGGTAGTGATAAAGCGGGATATCAAATCCAAACTCCTCCTCCTCTTCTTCTTCTTCTTCTTCTTCTTCTTCTTTGCAGTTTGGAGAGGCAGGGAAGGAGATGCTGCGTCTCCCCGCCTCCCAACAACCAGGGACGGATGGAAGGGGGTGTGGCAGGCACAGGCCACCCTAGGTGTTACCACTGAGGGGAGTGACAAAATGCCGGGTGGCACTCACTGCAGGGCCTGCAGCACGCCCAAGTCGCGTGTCTCTCCTGGAAGAGACGTGGTGGATTGGGAATGCGCAGGCTCCGCACTGCCCAAACGGTCCACCTGCTGCCTCCCCCCCAGCTGTAGGGCGGCTGAGTGGGAGGAGGTAGGCGGACTCCAGAGGCCCTGCAGTGTGCTCCGCCTCATGGGTGGCTCACCCTGCCCCTGGGCGCACCGCCCCGGGCGACTGAGCGGCTTCCTCCGCCGCTGCCTGCAACCACACCGCAGAGAGTAGGAGAGTTCTGTCCTGCTGGGTGTTCCCTGCACAGATCCCTGCAGGCAGTAGGATTGTTTAGGGAATCTTTTAATGTTTGATGTATTACGGTATTTTAATATTTTGGGGGAAGCCGCCCAGAGTGGCTGGGGAAGCCCAGCCAGATGGGCGGGGTATAAATAAATTACTATTATTATTATTATTATTATTATTACCCATTTGGTGGGCCTCCCATGTACCGCAGCTTCATGTGCTGTGTCTGCTTGGCCTCCCGCCTCTGGCATCATTGCCCCCCCCCCCCGTGTCTTGGCTTGGTGTGGTTCAGGTCCCAGCCACTCCCACTGATGGCAACACCACCTGCCCCTGCTCCATGGCTGCCTTGCTTATCCTTCACCGCTGCCGCTGCTGCATTATGGGAAACAGCTCTCCCTGAATCAGCCACAGCTCACTCACTGCTGCCTCTCAGGCTGACATTTCAGAATAGGAAGCAGATCTTCATCAATGCACGCAAGTCCACTTTCCTCTGTTGAAGGGATGTAGCCCTCCATACACTGTTGGATCACAACACCCATGATCCATGACTGTCGGTCATGCTGTCTGAGGCTGATGGGAACTGGAGACACTAACATCCAGAGGGGCACAGGTTTCCTACCCCCTTTGCTCTATTGAAGCAGCCAGATGTCCAACACCTTCATTTGTGCATCTGAGCATATACAGGGTTTGGGAGATATCCTTTTTGCATACTGTGCTACAGCCTTCCATTGGTTTCAGTAGGAGTTACCGCCTCCTTCCTTGGAGGTTTTTAAGCAGAGGTTGGATGGTCATGGATGCTTTAGCTGAGATTCCTGCATTGCAGGTAGTTGGGCCAGATGACCCTTAGGGTCCTATCCAATTCTACACTCCTATGATTCTATGATATAGCTGCAGAGTGAAAGATCCAGCATTGGAGATCAGATTTATATAGGCATCTGGATTCACATTTCCCTATACTTTCCTTGCAATGCCTTTCTGGGCTCCACTGAAATAGCTGAGCGCATATTTTGATATGGGTTGGAATCCACACATTCCCATCCAGGGCTATCAGTTATTACATGTGATCATGAACACTTTGGGGTGGGGCCTTGGTTTTTAAATCTCCGATAAAAAGTTTGGTGAAGCATCCAAAAGAAAAGGAAAAAGCTCAGTCTATATTAATAGACGCTATTAAACTTCTATTAAACTTGTTATTTATTTGCTAAATGCCAAGGTTGCTGGGAAAGTAATGCTCACCTTTTCTAAGTAAATAGTGAGGGCTGGTTTCTTTTTCTGGCTGAGCAAATCCTCCGCCTGTTATTACAGCACGTCCCGCTAATTGTAGGCACTTAATATCATTGGAATCCCATGGGCCAAGTCATTTGTACTGAAAAATAAAGAACAGGTTCCATTGCTAATTTTACATGATTTTAATGTGATGCACTCCAAAACGGAAAGTCGATGTAGAAGCTTTCATTTCATTAATATAGAACATTCCTTTGCTAGTACGGAATGGGAAAAGGGAATAGCTAGAAAGCCCTTCATCATACACTGTGATAATTAACTTGGATTAAAACTAATGAAACCAACTGCAGCCAACATTCTGATGGGGATGGAATTTGTCTATGTTATCTGTAGGAAAAGCATTGCTGTAAATAGAATTCTACGGCTTATGTTTTATGTTAACATTATAGTGATATTAAGTGTGAGTTTGGAAAGGGAGATTGAGTTGCTGGGGGAAAATGGCTGTGATCTTCCCCACTTTTTGATTGGGAAAGTGGTTCAAAGTGGGTCATGACAGGGGCCCTACCATCATGCAAATATATGGTAATAAGTTAAGAAATGGAGCCCCCAATGAATGCATGTTTGGGTTAAAAGTGGGTCCTGGGTCTGGAAAGGTTGAAAACTGATTAGCCAATCTGCACACATACAAAATATTACTGATTTCAGTGGGAGAAAGCGAAGGATTCATCATCAACGAGAACTGAAGCTGCGATCCTGTACAACTAGATCGGCTGATTGCTGGGTCTGGTGAAGCCCATTGCAAAGCATTCTTCAGGACCCCATTGCAGAGCCACTTTGCAAGGCGCTTCTCAAAACCTGCCATTCAACTGATCATCAGGATTTGCAAATTCTTTTTCACAGGGCTTTGCAGGCATCAGAAATCAGTGTTTAGGAAGAAATCTAATTCTGTTCTTGTTTAAAGGCAAACATGTTGACACTTTCTGAAATAGTATGTGAACTGAAGCACAGCTATCCATCAAAATCTGAACTTCTCTAGATTTTGCAATGCAGTTCTCTAGCCAACTTCTGTGGGGGGGGGAGAGAATATGCCAGAGAAACATGCATAAAATGCACACAATAGTGAAACTAACAAAATAAAAGAGCATTATATTACAGGCAGGGGCGTCTTTACCCAGGGGTGGAAGGGGTGCGGGGCACCCAGGTGCCAAATTCTTGCCCGCCACTGAAGCTCTTAACTATCTACCTGTTATGAAATAATTAATAATTTTGATCAAGCTAGAACAACAGAATACATATATACCTAGGTATTACCAAAATGTATACCTACTGTTTCACAAGCAGTGTCGCTTGTCATTCACAACAGTGCTGTGCACACGAAATTAACTCTTACATCAAAATATTATGTTATGTATTGTATTGAGCTGCTATGAGGCAGCGGGGTCAGCGGCACCTTTGACACAACTGATGTTTCTCTTAAGTGGGTGCCTAAACAATACTTATAATTTAAGTGTGGTGGTGGGGTATACTTAAGGTATTGTAAATAAATGAGCAAATAAATTTTTTTTGTTTCTTTTTCCTCCCTTCTTTCGTAAACAAGAGATAAGATGTAAGCGTGGTGTCTGACATAAGCATAATAAAAGTTAATTTGGAGGCTAAACTAAATTTGGGGGCGCTGGGCGGATCTTTGCACCCCGGCGGCACATATGCTAAAGACAGCGTTGATTACAGGAAATTGCTTTGCAAAGATTTCTATGTTAGGCAAAATTGCATATATAAATGTGTCTATTAGGATAAATTTGAACTAAAATGCTGGTGGGTTTTCAGGAGGACTTTTTAAATTAAAGAAATTTCAAATTGGTGTGGGATTGTGGAGAACTGAATTTAAGATTGGAAAAATGAGAATTGGGGAGAACCTAAAACTGGCAGATTCTCCCATCCCTCTTGGTGGCACCTGAAAATCTCTTTTAGCTGGGCCAGGCTTTTGCCTATTCCACACCTGATGTCATATATCTGTGGTTTTCAACCAGTGTGCAGTGGCACCCTGGGGTGCCTTGAATGATGGTCAGGGGTGCTGTGGGCAACACTGGCCTCCGTCCCTCCTTCCTTCCCTCCCTCTGATGCCCTCTCATGTCTCTGCCTCTCAAAGGCTTGCACAGCTGTTTGTTGCAGCAGCCTTGGCTGTAAGCTCCCCAGGCGAATGGTGCCTCTGTGGCTGGTCAGGGGGTGCTGGTTGCCAGGAGCTGAGGTAGTCTTGGAGTAAACAAGCAAGCGGGCGAGGGAGCCCAGCCAGCCAGTCCACCAGCCCTTGATGTTGGGAATGGACAGACAAGTCCCAGGTCCCTGTGGGGCAGTGTGAGGAGGCAACTCTCTTTGGGGCAGGGAGAGGGCAGCTCAGAGACTGGGGGCAGCAGTGACGGCTGCTCAGAGGACTTCCAAGGAGAGGAGAGAGGAGACTGAGGGAACACTCCACAAGGGAGGGTGTTCAAAAAAGGGTGAGAGCCTGTCAGTTCTATAGGCGAGGAGTAACATAAATGGACTCCTGAGCCCCACAGGGGTGTTGCAGGAAGAATGTAGTAGGTTAAGGGAGCCGTGCACTCAGAAAGGTTGAAAACCTCTGTCATATATGATAGCAGGTAGGCATGGCTTGGCCAATATGGCCTATAGGCCAAATGGGGAGGTCTGCTGGACCTTAACAGGCCTGCGGACCAGAGGTTCCCCACCCCGATTTGCCCACTTATCTGGGAGTCACCCCCAATGTGCTCAAGCGGGACTTACTTCTCAGTAGATGTGTATAGAATTGTGCCATAGATGTGCTTAACTGTGTCTGCATCTCCTGGTTCTCAAAGCTAATGCAGAATTTAAGTGGCATATACAGTTCTGCACCCACCACCACCATTTGCAGCCATCTTGTGAGGTGCATTAGGCTGCGAGGCCCTAGGTCAGCCAAGAAGTTTCATGATTGATTGGGAATTTGAACCAACCCAGGCTTTCCTGGACATAGTCCAGAACTTCAACTGCTAGGCCAGACTTAGACAGTCAAGGCCACATAATAGCTGGCTCACGTGACCTATGTGGAGACTTTTTTGTTTTTAAAAAAAGCTTTGTTTTTCTTTCCAGGTGAGCCTAACCTCAATAAGACCCCAGAAGTGACCCCTGAAGAACAGAAGCAGAAGCTGCTCCGCAACTAGATGAGCTGCATCCTCAAATGTTTCTGCTGTTTTGAGAAGGATAGGTAATTGTTTTCCTACCTGGTCTTCCCCTTGCAACAGAGCCCTGAGAATTAAGTTGCCACGGGGTCGCGAAATGGCTCCAAGTCACGTTACAGGGTTTGCATCCCATCACTCTGTTTTCTGTATCTGGGTGATTGTTTTATCTGAACAGTTAAAAGAAGAAGCCTCATAAAGTTGTAATGGGATGGAGCGTGTCCAAGAGAAGGAAGTCTGGTTGCAGGAGAGACATGTATCTCAATTGCTTGGGATCCAAGTATCCCCATGAGGCAAGTTAGCGTTGACCGTGGGGGCCAGTTTTGCCAATGCAGTGGCTTGAATTATCAGGAGGAGACAACCGACGACACTGTGTGGAGTTGTTGCTCATGTGTGCTGAGGCTGGGAGTGAAGAGGGAGAGGTGGTGCTAGGGTACTTTTTTTGGTATTACAATTCATCACTGCAACTTTCACATTTTCAAAACTTTGGAGAAAAACAGGAAATAGGGCGCTGCTCGCCTATCGTGCCCCCTTAGTGGAAGGATTTCTGCTTCTGCCATGGGACTTTCTCCCCTCTCTTCCCTCTGTGTGTGCACCTCTCACCCTCCCCGAATCTGCTCTGCAGGGTTAGTGGAACCTGTGGAACAGATTTAGGGGGTACACCGGGGGAGGAGAGGTGGGGAAGACCACTCTGTTGCACAAGCATAAATCCTTCCACTGATGGAAAGTTCACTCGGTGCTATGTTGGATTCTGCCCATAGCCAGTCGTGCTGCCTTTGTTGGAATGAAGCCACAGAGTTTCCCTTCTGATACCAGTGTTGCTGCTGCTTACCTGGATAGAACTGGGACAGGGCACAGTGGTGATGGTGAGGTTGTTCCCATGGTACTGCCTTCTTCAGCACCCTGCTTGGCTTAGCTCTGCCCAGGTAAACAGCATCAATACTAACCTTGGGAGGGGGACCTCCATAGCTCCACACACACACCCTTCACCACACCTGGAAATAACCCACTGTGCTTTCATGTCCTTATTGTTGTAGCATGTGGCATACCTTTCGATTTTTAAAAATCCACTCTTCAGTCAGTGTGGTGTAGTGGTTAAGAGCGGTAGTCTCGTAATCTGGTGAACTGGGTTCGCATCTCCGCTCCTCCACATGCAGCTGCTGGGTGACCTTGGGCTAGTCACACTTCTTTGAAGTCTCTCAGCCCCACTCACCTCACAGAGTGTTTGTTGTGGGGGAGGAAGGGAAAGGAGAATGTTAGCTGCTTTGAGACTCCTGAAGGGGAGTGAAAGGCGGGATATCAAATCCAAACTCTTCTTCTTCTTCTTCTTCTTCATCATCATCATCATCATCATCAAGCAGGTGCTACTTAATGACACTGGGAGAATCAGCATCCTTCAGTGTGTAGTCCATTCTCCTTTGTAACCTTCAAAATGTTCAGTTTCATTACTCCACAGTTAAATGCCTTGAGTTTCGCACAACAGCAAATCTCAGCCTCCTCCCTCCTCCATTTTTGTTTGCAGGATGAACAGTGCAGCACTAAGACATCTCCATCCCCCACGAGGCTGTTACCTTCTGTGCCAAATCATCCTTGGACCATCCTATCTATAGACGCAAAACTGATGGATACTGAAACATTAAACACTACAAAGCCCTGAGCTGGTAACTCAAGGCACTTAATAGCAGCGCTGGATATGTGGAGTTATTTTGTTCCTTCTTCTGGTCCTGCTACCCCTCAGCTTTGCTGGAATGCATTTCCAGCCAATTTCCTTTGAAATCCATGAACGAATGTTGCCATGTGCAATGTGGGCTGAAGACTGACTGGCTAGCAGAGACTTCTGGACAGCCTGCTTGGGACAGAAAGCACAACCACGGCTTGTAGATGACCGAGGGGTGCAGTGGGTGGGTGGCATACCAAGCTGAAGTCGCTACAGACAGCTGCAGCCTTTCCTTCTCACAGCCCTGTTGCATAATGACGCTCGTGTCTGCATTTATGCGGGTCCTTTTCTTTTTCAAAGCGCGGGAGAGAGATTCCGAAAAGCTGTACCGAAAAATTCAGGAGTCGCGGGAAAGCCTCTTGAATGAGCAGTGAATGTATTGTTGACACCATTCTGTGTTTAGGTGGTGGGAGCAGGTGTTTTATTTAACCAGCTTTTTTAAGAGAGAGAGAGAGAGAGAGAGAGAGAGAGAGAGAGAGAGAGAGAGAGAGAGAAATGATCTGTTTAAAGGTAGTGAAATAACAGTAGGTCACAAGTTCAAAGTGTTGCCCTTCTTCTTGGGCTCTAGCAGACGAGGCATTGCCTGCTGGTGAAGCATGTGCTATGCATGCAGAAGTTCCCAGATCTAATTCCCTGGCACTTCCAGTTTAAAAATGAGCTGTGCAAGGCCTCTGGCTACAGTCTTGGAGAGCTGCTGCCAGCCTGAGTAAACATTACTAGGCTAGATAGGCCAATTGCCTCCTTAAGGCTGCTTTATATGTCTGTTGTTCAAAACTATCTTGATAGATATGCCATGAAATTGCATTGTGTTTTTTTTAAATATATACATATACAGAGAGAGAGAGACAAAAGAACTACCAATGATTGGGGTACGTGGTCTTAACTTGCTCATAAACCCCAGGCAAATGGTCTGTGGGCACCACTGAGGAGATAATCCAGTCAAAACCTGTCTGTTGTACTGAGGACAGCACAGTGACTCTGCATGCTATAGCAGTTCCTCTTCTTCTTTTCAGGCCTCTCTCACATTTTGAACTGGGTACATTCCAAAATATCAGGGATGGTATAAGATAATACCAAGAAGTCATAACAGATGCCAGTTGCCATGGAAGCCATAGCAGATCTGCGCAGTTTTAGTACGGATTATTTAATTTGGGGTGGGAGTGATGCAAAAGATTTGGGGGTGGGGTGGGTGGGGTGGGAGAGAGAAGCATTTTAAGATATTTTATAAGGGCCAGAGCTTGCCTTCAGCATGGACTTTTGTGTACAGTACCGTAAACAAACAACATTTCAAAGAATAAAAACGTATGATATACTGTATAATGCAACTTGCGGTTTGGCTTCTCTCACTTTCTCTGTGGGTGCGCATGGGAGCATGTGCACATGCACAAACTATGGCTGCCAGGTGACTCCCAAGAGTCTGTGCCCTCATGTCCTCTTGCAGAATTGCTTCTCCATTCAAATAACTGTCACCGTGAATCATCTGCTTTAAAATGGGATGCGAGAGGTGTATCCAACATGTGTATGTATATATAATTGGGCTAGTCTTAAGGAATTACTCAGGAAAAACACCAGAAGCATTCGAGTCCAGAGCCCGGGGTGCAAATAGAAGCCATGATTTATCTGCACTGAAGTGAGTGATATGGACTTTACAGCAATGAGAACTCAGTGAGGACAAAGTACCCCAGCCTGCCTACAACAAACCATAAATCTGTGGGACACTGATTTTCCAGTGTGTTAAAGATCTAGGAGGAATCCCTTACACCATCTCTTTCTGCAAAAGTACGCCAGCTTTGTGCTTGCATTCGGCACGCCTACAGATGAAACTCTGCAGTCTGTGAGTCTAGCCACCAGCCAGAGATCTTTGGGCTGAGATTGCCAAGACTTTGGGCTGAGATTGCCTCTTGTCAGTGCTAGGAACTTGGCTCTGGTGGGTGGAAAGCAGGGTTTGCTAATGCCTTTTTGTGAAGCAGCAGACATAGTATATGGACTGTAGATTTTGGAACTGGTTGTTTGAAAATGGAAGGAATTCAATATCGTGCTAAGGCGATCGTTCTGCAAGTCAAGTATTTCAGCTTCCGGTCAGAACAGCCTTCCTCCTCTCCCCTGCTTGGGCTGTTCCATGGGTTCTCCTGGGTGGGGGTCATATCGGGCGGAGAGGAGGGGAAAGCCCTATTGGGCAGCTGGAAGTCCTTGCGCAGGATTTCCACCGACAGGGCTCCTCGTTTGAAACCCACCCAATGAGGCCAGGCGGCATTTTCAAGAGGTTTAAGCACCCAAAGCAGCTTCGAAGGTGGAAAATTGCATGAGAACCTGTCAGCTCATGCAAAAAATGAAGCCAGTGGAGGACAATTGTGCATCCTCCTTTTACACTACTTGTTTAGTATTCACTGCTAGAAGTGGTGGCAGAAGTGGGTTTAAAACTCCTAACAATCACTGGCCCAACTGAGGACAAACGCAGGTGAGGACAGCTCTGGGACATTTTCCACAACAGGAGGGATAACATCATCTACCAAGGCAATTTGCAGGCCATCTTCGCCC
Organism: Podarcis filfolensis; assembly: GCF_964270895.1. NCBI lineage: Eukaryota > Metazoa > Chordata > Lepidosauria > Squamata > Lacertidae > Podarcis > Podarcis filfolensis. The sequence goes on along the minus strand of NC_139604.1, from coordinate 24,884,109 downwards.
TAGCAAGCAAATGAGGTGATAACTAGCCTTCAAGTTTTGCTATGGTTTGTGACATGAAGTCATAGAATCTGTTGAGGTTGCTCTGAAAAATAAAATCCCTGAAAGCATGCCTATTGGGGGGGCCTCCTGTTGAGCTCAATCCTATAACTACGTACAGTGGTACCTCTGGATACAAACGGGATCCGTTCTGGATCCCCATTCGCATCCTGAAGCGAACGTAACCCACGCCTGCGCTGGTCGCAATTCGCCACTTCCGCGCATGCGTGTGACATCATTTTGACCATCTGCGCATGCGCGAGCAGTGAAAAATCCAGAAGTAACATGTTCCATTACTTCTGGGTCGCCATGGAGCACAACCCAAATGCGCTCAACCTGAAGCATATTTAACCCGAGGTATGACTGTACTTCAGAATAAGCCCCACCAAAATCAATGGGACTTTCTTCTGAGTAGAGAGGCATACATTTGCCCTGTGTACTCACAGTACAATAGAACTATTTGGCCATTTCTGGTGCAGGGAATGCCATTTGACTTTAAGGACTGAGTAAAACTATGTTCATGCGATACATAGTTTTCATGTTTTGTGTGTGTGTGTGTGTTGAAAAAAACCCTAACCAGTTTTAACTACTTGCATTACGATTCTAAGCACTGTGGAAGGTTTCAATCTGATGGTCTAGAGAAGCAGGCCTTTCTTCTGCATGTCTTCTCCCTCCCTCTCACAGAGAGAGCAACTGAGACTGGGAACACATAGACACCAATCACTTGGCTTTGCAATGCTTGGCAGCAGGGCTGGGGAACCTGGTGCCCTCCCTAGATACCAGCCTTGCATACTGGCCATGCTGGCTGTGGCTGAAGGAAGTCTAACAATATGGAGGCCACAGGTTCCCCAGCCCGACTTCACAGAGCATTGCCTTGCCTGCTCTTTCCCATGCACACACATTCCTCACGCACAGCCACCTACAGGGGCGGCCTTGCAATGAGGTGAGGCGAAGCCATTTGCCTCGGCAGCAGATCCAACCCACTCCCACCCTCACCACTGAACCATTGCCCTCACCTCTGTGCCCATTGCGGCTTTGCTGCTTCCTCTGTGTCACAGCAGCAATGCAGGCCCAACCGCAGGCGAAGTTGCAGTAGTAGGGTTGCTGGCAGCGCAAGAACAATGGCAAGGGCGTGGAGGGGAAAAAACACACCAAGAACTCAGGCCAACGTAAGTTTCAGTAGTGGGAGTGGTCCCTACTCACAAGTCAATAGTCAGTAGTAACAAAAACTAATCCATTCAAAAGTATGTATTCTGACAAGAATTACAAACTCAAGTAGAGATTACAAACTCAAACTCATAAAGATATGTATAACAAAATAATTCATTACAAAGATTTTCTCTTTTTCACTCGACAATAATGTTGATCCTTATAATTTATCAGCTTGCAGACGGAGACTCAGTTTCAGTCACAGGGCCCTGTTTTGATGTATTCACCTTCATCAGCTGGAAGTATCAAATATTACATGAAAATACATTTAGATTCTAAATTAACATAAATTATAAAACAATATTATATACCATTTGGTTCCTTACCTAATTTTTAAAGGGTTGTGTTACTATTTTTGTTACTATTGACTATCGACTTGTGCGTAGGGACCACTCCCACTATTGAAACCTACATTGGTCTGAGTTCTTGGTGTGTTTTTTTCTCTTGGTATATTTAATAACAAGAACTCCAACTTATTTAAGGGCGTGGAGGGAGCCTGGTTCTGTAGAGGGAGAGGTTGTGGGGGCGGGAGTGGCATCAGCATGCTGGAAACCAACAACGAACATTGAGATCTTGCTCATCTCCCTGCTTTGTTGTTGTCCGTAGGGATTATGGGGAGCTGAGCAGCAGCATTGCAGAACTACAACAGCAAAGTGCTGGGTAGCGCTCATCTCTTGAGTGAGTAGAGGCATCTCTTCCTTAAGAGACATCCTGCTTTACTCTGTGTCTGAGGGAGAAGCCAGCTGGAAGGACCTTTGATTCCCAAGAGATTTGAGTGCAGATCAGATAATAACAATCAATAATAATTTTATTCTTTGTGCCCCATCCGTCTGACTGGGTGCTCCTAGCCGCTCTGGGCTGCTTCCAACATATCTAAAAACATAATAAAACATTCCACATGGAAAAGCTTCCCTCTACAGAGCAGCCTTCAGATGTCTTCGAAAGGTCATATAGTTACTCATCTCCTTGACATCTGAAGGGAGGGCATTTCAAAGGGTGGACGCCACTATCGAGAAGCCCCTCTGTCTGGTTCCCTCTACAGATGTGTATTGCAGATGGCTCAGAGCAACCACACGCTCAGACACAATAAACAGCCAATACAGATCAGGCCTTGGTTTAGCAATCCAAGTTTATATGTCAAATGCAAACTAAGTGGGGATCACCAACAGAACTGTTAACTACAACTCCCAGAATCCTTTGGAGGAAACAAGGACAAGTCACAGTTGTATAAACACAACATACATTTGTAATATATCTAGGGCCTTATAAGGATGCATATGTCCATAATGTCCCAAGGGTCTGTTGAAAATACCGTCCAACAATTATTTTGTATATTTATCTTGGGAGAGCTGGTGTTCCCTGTAATTTAATAATGGGTTATGATTTCTGGATGTTTTGAATTTTCAATTTTCAATGTGGCAAGCATCGTGGGATGATCAGGGTTATTTTTTTCTGCTGTACTTGCCTGCGATAAGAAGGCGAAATAAATTATATTGGAAAGTAACGTTTGTAAAATGTTGACATGCCTTTGAGATATATAATGCAAAGCCTTTGATCACTGCCTATAACTTTGTTTGGCAAAAACTGATGCACCATAAAAAAAAATGCCATTGATTTCTATAGCTTGTGATTCTGTAGTTTCTGGTGTTTCCCCCTTTCTTCTCCTTGCCTCCCAGTGAGGAAAGCAAACACACCTTGTGCTATGTCTCTTTTTTCTCCTGGATTCTTTCCCTCCCCAAAAGAGACTGCAGTATAGATAGGTAGGATGATCACTTAGGCCTTGCCAAAATATACATTACAAATAAAGTAGATTAAAGAGAAGCCCAGTTTGCATACAATGTGCACGTGCAAATTTATATTTCTAGATCCATATTTAAGAAACAGTAATAGGATAATATTAACAGAAACTATAAGCTCAGTTGAGTTTTGGGTCCTGAGATGCTACTTTCAAGACATGTTGCTGCCTGAATCTGAGCCCCAGTGGTCCCTCCTGCTAGGGCCAATATTTGAAGAAGTCTTGCTGTACCTTAAGACATTGGTTTCTGCCTTCATCTATCTCCTGACCTCCCCCGGTCCTGCCTGAAGCAGGTTACTTGGACTTGATGCACAACAGAATCCTAGCAACTCTAGAAAATGCCCCCTTTATGAGAGAGAGAGGTAGAGATCTTGTTTTCTGGGTCTGGTCCCTATGGGGAAGCACTGGAAATTACTTTAAAAAAATATTCAAGAGGTGGATGTATCCTGTCTCTCTAGAGTATGTGTATGTCTGTTAGGGTGGAAATCGCTGAATGTCTGGACCAGGCATAGGCAAACTCAGCCCTCCAGATGTTTTGGGACTACAATTCCCACCATCCCTGACCACTGGTCCTGTTAGGGATCATGGGAGTTGTAGTCCCAAAACATCTGGTGGGCTGAGTTTGCCTATGCCTGGTCTGGATGTATGGCAACAACTTTGCCTGAAAAGCTCAACAGCTTTTGTGTCCCCTTTCTGAAATGTGGCAACCCTGTGTCAATGCACGTACAAGACCAGTGGCAGATCCAGGGTTTGGAGGGGTTTTGACTGCCCCCAATCATCTTTGATGAGCCTGCCTCCTCTCCAGCAGAATCCTTAGCTCTTCCTCTTCTGCCTCACCATTGCTGCCACCTGCCTTCACACCAGGCAGAGAGCCAATGAGCAAGCAGGCATTGGCAACGACTGCTTCTCCTCTCTCCACCATCATTGTCCAGGGCTGGATCTATACTGATTTTTTTTATATAAAAAAAAAAACGCTATAGAAGAAAACGCCGTAAAAGCTCTCAATGCAAAATCCCATCGGTGACGGAACCACTGCTCTACATTGTCATCTGGTGCCGCATGTTTATAACACAGTTTGTTGTTTAGTCGTGTCTGACTTTTCGTGACCCCATGTACCAGAGCACACCAGGCACTCCTGTCTTCCACTACTTCCCGCAGTTTGGTCAAACTCATGCTGGTAGCTTCGAGAACACTATCCAACCATCTCGTTCTCTGTTGTCCCCTTCTCCTTGTGCCCTCCATCTTTCCCAACATCAGGGTCTTTTCCAGGCAGTCTTCTCTTCTCATGAGGTGGCCAAAGTATTGGAGCCTCAGCTTAACGATCTGTCCTTCCAGTGAGCACTCAGGGCTGATTTCCTTAAGAATGGAGAGGTTTGATCTTCTTGCAGTCCATGGGACTCTCAAGTGTCTCCTCCAGCACCATAATTCAAAGCATCAATTCTTCTGCAATCAGCCTTCTTTATGGTCCAGCTCTCACTTCCATACATCACTACTGGGAAAACCATAGCTTTAACTATACGGACCTTTCTTGGCAAGGTGATGTCTCTGCTTTTTAGGACAATTCATGTAGCTGAGTCTCAGGGCAGATTAAGAGGCAGATGAACAAGCAATTTGTTTCTTGGGGTCGCAGTGGCTTCCAGTGAGCACCAGGGGCAGGTGGGACGCCATCCCATAGGACTGTGCCACCCAAGGTGGCTGTTGCAGTCTGCCTCATGACCAGGCCAGCCCTTCCTATCAGAACAGTCTAGAAAGAGGCTACAGATTTCTAAGCTAACTGAAAGCCACTTCCCAGAACATGTGCACACTTTTTCTGTTGCCACACAGTAATCTCTGCACAAACAGGGTGGTGTTTTTTAAGGCTCTGTGAAACCAAGCAAACCCAGTGAACAGAGATGGCAGGAGGATTTATCTATACATAATGAACAACGGAGGCTCTTACTATACAGCTCTTAGCATTCTGAACTGGGTGGGCTGAGAAGTGTCAGTCTCCAGTTTCATTTTCGCTTCCTGCAGCAAAAACTTGGCACCCCTAAAACTGTTTACACTCTGTGACTTATCTCAAGACTGAATGCGATTAGCTGCTCCAAATATCTAAGAAGATACTTAGCAAAGAGATACAGAACTTCCTGTTCTCTCGAAGATGACAGAAGTCTGCATTGTTCATTTGCATGAAATGAACATTTTGTTTCTCACTCGCCAGAGAACTTCAGCTTAGCATCTGCAAACTGATGAGCAACTCTCTCTCTCTCTCTTTTTTGCTCCCTCTTAATGGTAAATGACATTCTGAGAGATGATTGACATCCTGAGCAAAGTAACTGGATCACTGAGAAGCCACTACAGTATTAGCTTATTCTCAGGTTCATTTTGCAAATAAACTGGCATTATAAAGAGAAACGAACATTGTGACTCTTGACTGCCCCCGTCTGTTCAATTGCCAACTTGCGGAATGTAAACTGCATAGTAACACAAGAAGTAATCTCATTTAAGGCCATTATTACAGCAATCACGACAAACACTGGGCTGGGAATCTCAGCTGTTGCTTCTCAACAGCTAAAGGTGGGGGGGGAGTGGAATAATTTGCAGAGTGGTTTGGTGCATAGGAGAAGGGATGCTTAATCCTTCCTTTGCTGCTGTTTTTCCCCTCCCTCAACTAGGATTTACAGATACATATTTGACATTTTAAAGGGGGGGGGGAGCTGCACAGAGATAGCAACAAAGGGTTAATTCCTAACTCTCCTGTTGCTGTTTCTCTGATGCAAAATAATTCACTTCTTCCAGTTTACTGGGCGGGGGGACTGTCTGTGCTACATTAAAGAATACACTCCCCGCCTCCAAATATTTACACTGATATAAAGCCTCTAGCTTCTGTGTTGTGATCAGAATACATTTTATTAGACTTAGCACTGACATACTGCTCTACAGCACCATCTTGTACACATTTACTTAGGGATGAGTTCCACTGAATTCAATGAGGCTTCCTCCTAAGTAAAGTTTCACAGGTTTCAAAGTCTTAAAAGTGATATTTGCCAACTAGGTGCTCTTTGAGATTTGTCCGGACTGCAACATCCATCATCCTAGGGCCACTGGCTAGTTGGGACAGAGCGAATGAATCTCTACAGCTGGGGAAGGCTACCTTAGAAGGTTAAATCTATCATATTATATATCCATGCAGGTCTATCAATTTTTTTATTTAATACCTTTAAATTTTGATTTCTTTTAAAAGAGGAAGTGTCTATATAACATTTTGGGCAAGTGCAGATGATATTTGCAGACATGGCTACTCCTTCTGGAGCAGGGGAGAAATCCTTCCAAATTTCAAATGATTCCCTGTGGGCATGACTTGGGGAAATCCAGGGCTTTCTTGACCCAACTCAACACAAATCCAGATTCTCCCAAATCAGTCTGATTCAGTTCAGGCTTCGGCCAAATCTGGAGCACAACCCTACAAATTATGTGCATAATTATGAAGTGCAATAAATCCAAAAAGTGAGTCCTCACCAGCATTCTGACAGAGAGAGAGAGAGAGAGAGAGAGAGAGTACACACACATACAAGAGGAAAACATGAATGAGCCTTTCAGCATAGTTAAAATAGAAATTTAGATGGACTCTCACCTCATCTAGCAAGGGAATTTTGTATGGCAGAGATACGTTACTGTAGTTAAATGATAACTCTACTGTTATCAAAGTGAAGAAGAATTGGTGTGTTTTCATTTAGCTCAGAGTAATCTCTGGAAGTTTTATCTGCTCCAGAGCCAGAATAAGGAGGCATACAAACAACCCCATCACAAACGAGTCATAACAACATAATGATTCCAATTGCATTTATTAGATACCGTGTGTGTGTGTGTTGTTCTTGTTTAGTCATTTAGTCGTGTCCGACTCTTCGTGACCCCATGGACTAGAGCACGCCAGGCACTTCTGTCTTCCATTGCCTCCTGCAGCTTGGTCAAACTCATGCTGGTAGCTTTGAGAACACTGTCCAACCATCTCGTCCTCTGTCGTCCCCTTCTCCTTGTGCCCTCCATCTTTCCCAACGTCAGGGTCCTTTCCAGGGAGTCTTCTCTTCTCATGAGGTGGCCAAAGTATTGGAGTCTCAGCTTCAGGATATATATATATATATATATATATATATATATACACACACACACACACACACACACATATTGACCTCCCCTTTAACAAATAGTGAAAGCAGATATCAGCTACTCTTTTGTGCTGAGAAGAATAACGGCTACATATCCTGTTCCAAAGACATGAGCCACCCATTAGATTGTTGCAGAGGTCAGATCAATGAGTGACTAAGTATGCATTACCTCATTAGCCAATCTGGCCATCTGTCGGCTGAGGATCCCACCTCAGTTCCTAAATTCTGCCTGTTGATTTTTGAACCATAAGCTTTGGACCTGCATTGACTGTGGGGTTTAACAGTAGTTTGCTAATGAAGTGTGCTAATGATGTCATGTAGCCTGTAGACATATGTTGGCATCCCTCACCAGAGATGAAAGCCATAATGATAAAGAATTTTCAGGCGCAAGGGAATGGATCAATTTCACATATAGTCACATGCACAAACCCCTTTCTCAGTGGTGTCAAAATTTAGCATTTGAGACACAAGGAGATGCAAGCCCATTGGACAGGGAAGCAAGGTGTGCAGGCAAGAATGCATTTCCCCCCTCTCATCTAAAGATCTGAGAGGACAATATAATCAAGAATATTATGTATAAGTGCATCCATTCATTTCTGGGGGGTTTTCTTTTCAAAGCTAAGCAACTACTGGCAATAAGGAATCTATCATCATTTGGCATTGCTGATTAAGTTCTGCCTCTGACAATAATGAAAAAAGTATAAAGGTAAGGGGTCTGAGCATAAAAAAATAGACTTGATTGTTGGACACACAGACCTACCACTGAAAACAGCAACAGCAGGTCAAGTTCTTCCTCATCTCCCTATAACAAGCCAACATGCGTGTGCTATGGCATCATCACACAATGTTTTTCCCTGGCTGGGCCCACAGAGTGGCTAACAAAGGCGACGCCAGGAAATGTGTGGGGAAACTCCTGAGCCCAGTAAAGCCTTCTGCTTGTATCAGCTTCTCTGAACCTGGGCCCCTGCGGATGTTTTGGATCTGAATACCCACCACTCTTGACTACTGGCCATTCTGGCTGGGGCTGAGGGAAGCTGCCACCCTATACATCTGCAGTTTAGGGAAGACTGGCTTCTACAGCACACTGTCCAAATTTTCTAGGTCAAAAACTGGGACCCATGTCTTTCAGGATGCATTCCCAGGTGTGTCAGGTGCCCCACGTTACCATCTCACCCCAAAAAAAGCACTTGGGGGGGAGTGTGATCACAGTTTTTTTCAGTGTGAGAACATGTCAGATTGTGGCACCCAAAATGGCCCATTTCACCCAACAGTGTCCCTTTTCCCCCCCAGGATACTTGGTGGGTATGATACAGCTGATAGTACCGAGTTGCGCAGTGGGCTGTTTTGTGCAGTGTTGCCTTGCATCTCGTCTCACAGCCCATGATGGCAAACCATGTGGATTTGTGCTGATTTGGTTTATATCGGTAGCAATAAGATGAAATTGGCTTTAGTCCCCAGCCTTGTGGCTTAATATGGATGGGTGAGCCTGATTATCCCGCCACTATGTCATGTTTTACCTAAATGTTTTCTGTTCAGGCTCTCGCTGGCAGCTAATGACATTCTCTGTGTCGTTCCTAACTTTGATGAGCCCTTTAAAATGTAAAAGACATTGTTCATTACTGACATCTCTGGGCTGTGGGATGAATTTCGTCTCCCAGGGATATTGCTTGTTCTGTTCGCTGGTTTGACAGAACGCTCCCACGCAATATAAAATAACACTTTGCTTCCGCAGAATAATAAACAGTAATTTGGAATATCAGCTCCACGCTTCACGGCTCACAAAGCAATATGACGTTGTCCGCGGGCCTAAACAGTGGCTTTTCATTTTATTCAGTAATTAATCGCAGCACAAAAGAGGACATTTGTTGCAGATAATATCTTATAGTTATAAGTCAAGTAATAAAAATGCTGTCAATAATGGAGAGGGGGGAAATATCTGGAATGTATTTGTCAAATATGCTCCTGAGGAAATTGCAATGATAATAATAAGAAAAACTTCTGCTCTAAGCAAAATGAGATACAAGCTTAACAAATAAATAAATACTTAGGATACAATCTAGTCCCACTTTGGGTGCAGTGCTTACATCTAGACTATTTCCATAGGCTAAATAAATACAGGAACCCCCAAGTCACATCAGGACCATACATTTAAACCAGTATCATACCATTTTAAACAGTCACGGCTTCCTATAAAGAATTATGGGAGTTGTTAGAAGCCCCTATCCCCTTCACAGAGCTACAATTCTCAGAGTTGTTTAACAATCATCCCATCTCCACAGGGAACCCTGAGAACTGTAGCTTTGTGAGGGAAATAGGGGTCTCCTCACAACTCCCAGAACCCTCAACAAACTTGGAAGGATTATTGGTTATTAAAAATGGTATCGTGGTACTTTAAATGCATGGTGTGAATGAGGCCTTGTAGTACACAAGGGCAACATACCCCACAAGTGTCCCAGATAAAATGAGACTTCCCATTTTCTTGTGTGATAGCGTGGCAGCCATTTTGGTTGCCGTGATTTGGCAACAAGATTTCGCCCCCCCCAAAAGCCGTGATCTTGTACAGTACCTCAAAATGCATGTTTTTGACCCACTTATGCCTTTCCCCTCCTGCATAGGGCAAGTTTCATGGGTGTACAAGTTGACAGCTTTTTTTTTCTGAATTTCAGCAGTTTTTGAAGGAGGGAACATCCCCAGCCCTACCTAAAAATTGAACCTAGAACTTCCCCTACGGAGCCAAGGAAATTGTAGTTTGTTGAGATCTGTGTTGACCCAGTGTGCTATGGCCATGAAAAAGACAAATTCCATGCTAGGGATCATTAGGAAAGGAATTGAAAATAAAGCTGCCAGTATCATGGTGCCTTTATACAGATATTTGGGGTGCAGAATAGGAGAGAGGAGGAGTATGAAAATAATGGTGGTCTTTGTGCAAGGGAGAGTGGAAAAAAGATGGAGGAGGGAAGAAAAAGGGAACGGGGGTATGCAGGGCTTTTTCCCCTGGCCAGAACTCACTGGAACTCAGTTCCAGCACCTCTGAGGTGGGTTCTGGCATCTCTAGGGTGGGTGCCATTGCCATTCTAAGAGAACAAGGTGAATTCCAGCACCTCTTCTTCTAGAAAAATAACACTGAGGATATGTGCATATGCAAAGGTGACTGCAGAAGAGGTGAGAGGATAAGGCATGGAAATGGGGTGTGCAAGGGAGAGTGAAGAAAAGTAAGGACAGCGGAGGAAAAAAAGAGAGCAAAGGTAAAAATGGAGGTGCAAAGGGAGCTGCAAAAAAGGAGGGAGCAGGTGGCATGGGAACGGGGTTGAACATGAAAGCAGGTGTCTGAAGAGCGGATGGTGGCTTAGTACTGCAGTTGCAAAGTGTGGGCAAGGAAGATGCAGGGGGGTTGCCATGTGGGTGGTTTGTGCGCAAGGGAATTCGGCCAGAAGGATCACAGAATTGCAAGGTTGGAAGGGGGCACTGAGGATCATCTAGTCCAACCCGCTGCAATGCAGGAATATGCAGCTGCCCCATACAGGGATCGAACCTGCAACCTTGGCGTTATCAGCACCACACTCTAACCAACTGAGCTATCCAGGTTGCTGTGTTGCGCAAAAGGAGGGGTGGGGAGAGGCATGGACACACTGTAAAGGTGAAAGCAGGGGTGCAAAGCATAGTAAAGAGGTGGCTTCAGGTACCGGGTTCGAAAAGCAAGCTTACTAGTTCCATGGGGTGGGAAGGGGAAACTCTAGGGGTTTAATGTGGGGGGAATGCCGTGGGTTGGTGAGTGGAGAGAGCAGCAGCAAAGCTCCATGTATTATATTGTAGCCCTCACATGGATATATTAGAATAAGCTTCAAGTTTGGGGGCGGGCGACAGCAACCAAACACCCATCTGCAATCCAAATGTTATTTATATTTATGATTGGTTGTTGACCTCCATGTCAGTTTCTTAATAGTAAGTCTGCCAAGAGTTTCGAGAAGCAATTAAAAGGCCCATATAATGCTGAAGCCCTTGATAAATGCAATAAACAAATGACATATTCAAAGGGTGGAATCAGTGTCCCATTAGAACCGGAGGAGAAATATGAGAGAGACATATGGCAGTATAATTAGCATGATTAGAGAGACACAGGAGAGAAGAGTTTATGCCACAGGGAGCATGTAAGAAGAAACCAAGATATCTAGTTCACTGCTAAGAAAACTATAAAACCACACTTAAAAAAAAAAGAGGTCAAAAAGGTGAAAATACACCAACCAGCCCAGTGAAACACTTCAAAGTTCCATTGATTTCAGTGGGAGAGACTTAAGCAGATATTTAACGTTCCACGGAAACAATGGAAACATATTTCCTAAATCTCTACTGCAGCCCTTACCCCATCCATCCTTAATATCTGCTGAGCCCAACCATTTCTTCCAAGAGCTCTGTGTGACCAGGAGCCCTGAGTGTGTATGCTGCCCAGTTGTGTGATCAGCTCACATGAATACAGCTGTATGCACATAGGCTTTCGTTGCAGATGTCATCGCTGAATGCATAGATGTTGGGAAGCAGGGCCAGGAGGTGCAGAGATGTCTGTTTCAAACCAGCAGAAGAAAGGTGAGACATCAACAGCCCCTCTCTCCATCAGTCTGTCTGGAATAAGTTGCCTCCTCCTCTCCCAGAACTGACTCCAACATCAACCAATGTGTCTTCATCACACACACACACACACACACACACACACACACACACACAGTGTTCAAACGTGACTCTGAACAGATGTGTTTCACTCCTATCTTATTAATCTCTTATCACTTAGCAATCTCTTACCTATCCCTAAATTCTCTCTAATCAGTCTCTTATCTCTGATCTCTTATCAATCTTGTATCTCCTATCAATCTCCTATCTCTTATCTAAACTCTTATCAATCTATTATCTAGGGTTGCCACACATCCAGAATTTCCCATACATAGCTGGAATACCGCAGTAGGGAGCAGTGTCTGGGTGGAAATTGCTAAAAATGTCTGGGGAAATCCAGACATGTTGGCAGTGTCATTTTTGGTGATTTCCCTTAAAAATAGCTGAAAAACTTCAATTTTTTGCTCGACAACTTTGGTTAAAAACAAAAAAACCTCAACAACTTTTGTGTCCAAATTTTCAGTTTTTGAAATATGTATATCTTAACTCTTTTCTCTCATCAATCTCTTACCTCTTAACAACCTCTAATCTTATCTCTTAACAATCACTAATCTTATCTCTTATCAATCTACCATCTCTTATCTATCTCTTATGTCATATCAAAAATAGCTGGAGACCCAAGTTTGGGAATCCCTGCTCTACTGCATCCAGCTAGTAACCATGGATAGTCCTCTCCTCCTCAAATTTGTCTAATCCCCTTTTAAAGCCCTCTAAGATTAGTAGCTATCACTTCCATATGTGCTGCGTGAATCATCTGTCCTGAATCTTCCAGCGTTCAGCTTCATGAGGCCTGTGCTTCATCTCCTCTGTCAGAGGCAGTCTGTCTCTGAACGCCAGCTGCTGGGAAGCACAAGTAGGGAAAGTGCTGCTGTGTACAGATCCTGCTTGCATATTCCCCATAAGACATCTGCTTGGCCCATGTGAGAACAGATTGCTGGACTAGATGGGCCACTGGTCTGATCCGGCAGACAGGCTCTTCTGGTGTTCCTTTGTGGATGGTCCTGGACTGTGGCTGCTGATGCTTCATTTCCTTCAGAACGAAAAGGCTGAGAAGCTGTCCAGGAAATAGCCATTTATGGAGGACAGATGGACCAGATACTGTGTTGAGAGTCAGTGTGGTATAATGGTGAGAGAGTCAGACTAGAACTTGGGTCGGCCAGGGTTCAAATCCCCACTCAGCCATAAAGCTCACAGATTATTTGTTAATTATTTTTATTTGATTTATGCTGCATTTATGCGACGTTCTATTATGTTACTGTTATTTATTGTTTGCAAGCCGCTTTGAGATTCATCGGAATGAAAAACGGCATAGAAATACAATAACTCAAACCAAATCGCTTGGTGTGACCTTGGGCCAGTCACTGCCTCTCAGCATAACCTACCTCACAAGGTTGTTGTGGGGATTAAAGGAGGAGCAGAAAAACTATGTGCACCATGGTGAGCTTCTTGGAGAGAAGGTGTGATATAAATGCAATAAATAAATAACAAATATTTGGGCGTGGCCACTTATGGAACCCCCAAATTCAATGACAATGGAATATGTACCTCTCCATTTCCCCTAAAAAAATAATGCCAGATGTCTCAATGCCTACAAGATCAGAAAAGTGGCAACAAAAGCATCCCGTTATTAATAAGCCACAGATCAATTAAAACAGCATGAAAACAGTGAGGCAAAACACATAACCTAAAAGCGTATTCATAAAGGCCCAGTCCATAATAGTATCCTCAAACAGAAGACCACTGACATTGTTGCCAGACAGGATTCAAATGGAAGGCTGTGCCAGATTAAATCCTGTGGAGGGCCCAGGTAGTCGAAATCTCGGGTGGCCCCCTGTGAGCACACCTTAGTGGGCTAATATTGACCTAAGAAGGCTTGGTTGTAATTTTCTTTCAAGATCAAATCAATATTATTTTGATTGGGTGTCATGGGGCCCTTAAAAGGCACGGTCTGCCTATTTAGCACAGTTTTGTAGCATTCAAATTTATACTATTTACAGCTGATCTTCTAGACTGCAGCTCACATTCAGAAATTAAGCAACGGCAGCACTAAAGGACTCAACATGTTTGCAAACGACGAATTTGAAGTCATTAAAAACAAATGCAAGGGGGAAATGGCTAGAAAAGAAATGGAAGAAACCGTTATCTTCAGTTATGAACTACCACAAGGCTGATTCTGCAAATTGCTGTAAATTCCACCACGAAATCCTCCTGCTGTTGGGTACTGAGGTGAAGACTGGTTTGGGTCAGGAAGACAAGCAATAGAGTTCCACGTTAAGTACAGAAAGTTTAGCAGTTCAGTTATTGACAATTAGGGCTTTCCCACAGATGCTCGGAGCCAGTTACGGGCTCCACTCCTCATCTCTTTCATTGACTCCTTCATCCTCCTCCGGGAAGGCCGCGTCATTCTGGTTTTTTAGATGCTTAATCCCTGTAAATATAAAAGAACCACATTTAAGGCCACATGCAGTCAAATCTGAAATCTTGCCTGTTGTGCTGAAGGAAGAAATCAATCAGTGACAATGTTGCTGTTTTATTAACAACTGTTAAGGATGACAGCTTACAAAAACATGAACGGTGGGTTTTCATTACATCAGCAAAATAAGGGTCAAACGAAATATGTTGCTCACCAACCCTGCCCACCCCACACACCCTTGCCAAACCCCCATTCTTTACACCCCATGCAAACCCCCCAACACTCCTTCCATCCCATGAGGGTGAAAGCCTTTCTCCTCCTGATTCCCCTTTCCTCTGCTACTGGCAAAGGGATATATGAGATTGCAGGGAGCTGTGAAGGGATGGGGGCAGTTTGGGGTGAATTGTGGACAGTGGAGACCATGGTGATGGGGAGTGCATGAACACCTGCAGGTCTGCCTGGGCCAGCAGCCTTGGGCCTCCTGCCTGTTTGAATCCCAGGTTTCCCTGTTGTGCACACATGCAAACTGGCAGGCAGCTGGTGGCAGTGGTGACACAGAACATGTGAATGCTGCCTGGGCCACACAGCTGCCCACTCGCTTGCTCTGCCCACATGTGATGCTGGCCTGCCTGCTTTTATTGCTCCTTCCAACCATGATTTTTGTTTAGAGCTTAATTTTTTTTGGGGGGGGGGAGAGGACATTATGGGGGGAAAGCTTTTGTTGTGGGGGGAGGCTTCTGCTGGGGGAGGCAGAACCTCAGTTAACTGGCCCATCACCTCCTGGCAAATAGAAGGGGAAGAAATGGAGGCAGTGAGAGATTTTACTTTCTTGGGCTCCGTGATCATTGCAGATGGTGACAGCAGTCACAAAATTAAAAGACGCCTGCTCCTTGGGAGAAAGGCAATTGCAAACCTAGACAGCATCTTAAAAAGCAGAGACATCACCTTGCCAACAAAGGTCCGTATAGTTAAAGCCATGGTTTTCCCAGTAGTGACGTATGGAAGTGAGTTGTTTAGTCGTTTAGCCGTGTCTGACTCTTCGTGACCCCATGGACCAGAGCACGCCAGGCACTTCTGTCCTCCACTGCCTCCCGCAGTTTGATCAAACTCATGCTGGTAGCTTCAAGAACACCATAAAGAAGGCTGATCGCTGAAGAATTGATGCTTTTGAATTATGGTGCTGGAGGAGACTCTTGAGAGTCCCATGGACTGCAAGAAGATCAAACCTATCCATTCTGAAGGAAATCAGCCTTGAGTGCTCACTGGAAGGACAGATTGTGAAGCTGAGGCTCCAATACTTTGGCCACCTCATGAGAAGAGAAAACTCCCTGGAAAAGACCCTGATGTTGGGAAAGATGGAGGGCACAAGGAGAAGGAGACGACAGAGGACGAGATGGTTGGACAGTGTTCTCAAAGCTACCAGCATGAGTTTGACAAAACTGCGGGAGGCAGTGGAAGACAGAAGTGCCTGGCGTGCTCTGGTCCATGGGGTCACGAAGAGTTGGACACGACTAAACGACTAAACAACAACAACAATGCTTTTCAATACTTTTTGAGGATTTGGAGGGCAACTGCCCCCCCCCCTTGGCAATGCCCATGCTTCCACCTGTTGCTGTCATGCTGCAGTTTGCATGGCTGCCTATATCGAAAGCTACACACACAGATATGGGTTACATGATATCATTCTATTCCTACGTTGCCTCCACCCTCCCATTCATTTCCCTGCTATAATTTGAAATGGTCCTCGGGTTGCTGGCTCCGAGGGTGTTGTGTTCTGCTCACACCCTTTGTCTGCTTTCAAGTCACTCTCTTCATGCTTGGCTACACCTTTTGTGTTCAACTAAGCTTGCCTTCCTCATTACTGAGTTGAGATCTCTATGCCCAGGCTGAGCTCCCCCCTCTGAATCTCTGCTTTTGTCTGCCGGTGTTTCTCCTCTCTTGCCATCTGTCTGATAGTAAGGCTCATCTATTTCTCCTCACAATGTAGCAGTGATTTCCCTGGGTCTGTATTTCTTTTTTTACCCGACAGAAATCAGTTTGTACCCTTCAGTTCACCTGCTCCAGAGTTGCCTTGCGTCCCTTGATGTCACAATGCGAGGAAACATGCATACATATTTGACTCTTATTTTTGTCTTCCTTCTAAAGTTTGCTGTTTTCTCCTTTCTCCTTTCTCCTTTCCCTCAAAGGCTCTGATTTCACTGCAGGTAATTTAATTCAATTAATGTTGACGAAGAATGCCTGAATGCCAAGCCATTTTCAGTAAGCATGTACTAATACGCTTTGAACTGGTAATGCATTTTAGATTAAATCATCGCCTCAAAGCTTATTTGCAGATTCAGGATAAATTATCTGTGCAAATGAGGCAACTTTCTGACATTTCCACAGTCACATCATGAAAATCTCCTGTGGGGAAATGAAAACTTGACATCTGGTTTAATCCATCCAAGCACAGTAGAAGAAATTTGAAAGCAGATACGTATTCAACAAGGTTCCTCAACTTTGCAAAATACTTGTGGGGGATTCAAACATTTAACATGCATCCATGTCATGGGTCAATTTAATAAATTCAAGTTGTCCATTTAGAATAATAGAATTGCAGAGTTGGCAGGGACTTCAAAAAGACCATCTACTCCAACTCTAATGGTGCAGGAAATCCAGTTCTGCAATATCCCTGATAGGTTGCTATCCATTTAATGCACTCTAAAGAATACGTCCACCTTCTTCTAAGCTTGTATCACTAAGGAAATCTTCCTTCTGTTTAGTCAAAATCCCTCTTTTTGTCTGTGATAAGCCTTTCACCTATGTGAAGATGGCTACAGTACTGCATCTATTCTGCAGGCTAAATGTACCCAACTCCTTCAACCTTTCCTCATGAATTTAGTTTTCAAGCCCTTCACCTTCTTTACTGACCTTCTCCTGACACTGTCCATACGATACACCTCTTGTCAGATGCAGACGATCTGATCTAAAGATTTATTATTGGTTGCCAGAGTTCTAATACACATATGGAGCTACCCTGCTTATCATTCATTTCAATGGAAGAAGTGTGCGCATTGCATTGCATATGGGGGTCTACTCCCTCCCTCAAAATGAATGGGACAAGCCACACCTACAAGAGCACATAGAAAGCTCTAAGTTGTGATATATATAATGCTGAAGGTCATGGCTAAAGTTAACTCAGATTCTGCCTTATTGTAGATGTTGCATTTCCTTTTGATGATGCAGTTTCTAGCGCAGGTGTAGATAAAGGTGAATGGGTACTGGTGATGAGAGATATGTTCCTGCCCTTTTGGTCTATGAGCTGATCTTCAAAATCACAAGAATCCCACTGATCCTGGGATTGCACAACACCAACATGAACCCGGGCGATTTCATGCTCTCCACATTTCAAAAGCTTTCCACATCTAGAATCCTAGTTAATTGGTGGTGAGACTACAGCTGATGCATGAGTATGTAAACACTGTGGATGGGGCACAGCCATCCTAAGAGATTGAACTGTACTTGTGCTATATTTATACGTTATGCATATAAAGGTACCATTCAACTGGTAAATTGGAGCAAGTTTCTGATGCTGGTGCCTCATAGACAACAGATCCCAAGGCTGCTGGCTGAAAGCCAATGGGACATGCCTCTGGTTGCCCCGAGTTAGCAAAACCTGAGGCAGGGACCCTCACAGGTGTTGTTCCCTAAACTTGACTCACCAGAGGAATTGAGTGGTTTCCATGCTACTGCACCTGCCCAATAGTAAAGGAAGCGTGACAAACAGGATTCCACAGAAAAACAAGGAAGTGCTTTTTTATGCAGGCCATGGGGCTGGCCCTCACCTTTAGGCCAAGGGGTTCAAGCCTGGGGAAATGGACAGGAAGAAGAGGCTTATGAGACAGCAATTCACCTCCAGCCTTTGTTCACTTGGAGCTATCCGTGGTGCTGTAAAACCGCTGAACTGGCTTGCCCCCTCATGAGTACCTGGTGCAGATAAGGCGAGAAGAGTACCCTCCAGGGACAACCCTGATTTAGAGAAGCCGTCCCAGTTTCTGATTTGATCCCAGAATGTCCCGCTTTGCCTTATGATGTTCCTATTTTCATTGGAGAAATGTTGGAGGATATGGAGTTATCCGACCCCCGAGCCGTCTGAAGGCAATCCTGTATAGGAAAGCTTTTTTAATGTTTAATGTTTTATTGTGTTTTTATATATGTTGGAAGCCGCCCAGAGCGGCTGGGGCAACCCAATAAGATGTGCGGGATGTAATTATCACGATGGAATGGGACATCCCTGTTTTCATCGGAGAAATGTTAGAGGGTATGTGAGAACAAAGCATGAATGTACAGAGACATTACCTACATTAATGAGCAAAAGTGGGGGACTTTTTAGGGGAATCGGGTCAAGGCTATATGGTAATCAGAGCTGATTGTGGGCCAGGCTCATATATGCAAGTGTTAATTTTATCATGTACAAAAGCACTTCTGTTCTGCATACATAGGGTTGGATCCAGAGCACCACTGGTTTGAGGGAGGTGACTTTTTCCAATTCCTTCTCCCCTTGCAGCCCCCCAGGGCTAACTTGCACTCTAGCCATCTTCAGGCATTGTTTTGTAGAGTTATTTAAAGTGGGGTAGATGGGCCAAGTGCAATAGCTCCATTTCACCATTGTCAGGATGGAAGGTGCCTGAAATAGTGACAGAGAGAAAATAGAGGCAGTGTGCCTCATCCCTGCCTCCATGTTAATTAATGCTTTTTTAATGTTAATTAATGTTAATTAACGTTAATTAATGCCTGAGGGCCCCAGTCCTGCCACTCAACACTTGGCCCAGGGCGGGGCCTGACAGGCCTATAAGAACTGTTGTTGTTGCTGCTGCTGCTGGCCAGAGAGGGCTCCGTTTTCTTTTCTTTTTTGTTTAAATTGCTGTTATTTTTTACCTATGTCATTTCAAACTGTGATATTAATGCTGTGTTCTTAGTTTTAGATTTTGATTTATGTGGAAATTGTTTCCCATTTGGTTGTGTATTTTTTTGATGAGGTTTATTTATTGTTTATGACTTTTGTAATTATGTAAATTTTGTTATGCTGTAAGCTGCCTTGAGTATTTTTTTTTAACTGCGGAAAGGCGGCATACAAATAAAAAAATGATGAAATGGTGATGATAATGCCAACATGCTAAACAGAGGTATCCTGTTCCAGAGAGCTGGGGGTGGGTATCTTGTGTGGCAATGTGGGAGGTGGTGCTGGAAACACCGGAGGGGGGGGGATAATCAAGTGCAGCTTCCCTTTTCTTCCACCAGCAGGATTCCCCCACTGGATCAGATGTCTTTCCATGGACACAAGGAGCCTTTTTGTCCATGCAAGGTGATGTCTGGATCCAACCCATTGTCTAAAAACAGATGGCAAAGTTCTTGCTGTTTTGCTCTCCAGAGTGTTGAATGTGAGATGAGATGGGTGCTCATGATCTTAGTTGTTTCAGTGTTTGTAGACGGTCCTAAGTGTTTCAAAAATAAGAGTCGATAGTTGGGTGGATAGTTGTGTGTTTGTGTGTGGTGGCGCTGTGGTCTAAACCACTGAGCCTCTTGAGGTTGCTCAAAAAAGACATCCAGCTAGCACATGCTTCTGTTACCTACCATACTTAAAAACTTTAGGCCTCCTCAAACCTATTCAGGCCTTTGGTATCAATTAAGAGTATGCTATTCACAGTGGTGAAGCTGCATGCTCCAGCTCTGGGAGCAGAGAGCAGACAGGGGCGTGACGTGTGTCCCAGGGGCGTGGCATGCCACCCATGGGGGTGTGCTGCCTGCACAGTGAGGGTGTGTGGCGGGTGTCCAGGGGGCAGCCGTGATGGTACCCCCCTCCCCGATGGTGCCGGGGGCGCTGTGCTCCCCCTGCCCCCCTTTCCTCTGCCAGTGGCTATTCATTAAAGCTTATGTGAAGCCCATCTGTGAGTAACACTGTTGCTGAGAAATAATATAATATAGAAGGAGAAAGACATCTTTACTTAAAATATCAAGTGGGAGGGGGGAAAATCAAACCCTAATTTCTTGTTCTTTACAATTTGACATACAAATGTCAAAGAAGTCCATCTGTCCAGATTCATGTCCTATTTATGCTGCTTTGTTCAGATACTATTATGGGATGCACATTCCCAGCTCTGTACAGAGAGACGGACATCTCCATCTGCTTATGGGAATGTTATATCTATGCTTATGCACACAATGGAAAAAACATAGCCTGGGACATTGGCCCTGATTAATCAAATCTCCTTAGATAAAGCATTTTAAAATTTCAACCTTGCTATATTAAGGTTTGCCATGAAACAGTTTAAAGGGTCAGGCAGTGCCGGGTCAGTAAGTCAAGCAAGAGAAAGGAAAATGTTGATCTCTCAAGGGTCTATTTTTATCCATTTTCTTGATTTCTTCTTAAAATAATCATCCTTGTCTATATGTGCAACTTATTCTGGGAGGGCCAAGTTTCTGCAGCAGGCTAGGTGGGTGGTAGGTTTCTGCATTACTGCTTCAGAGCAAAACTGATCAGTGTTTATATCTGTCATTCTTCCAGATCTGCATTGCTTAGTTTAAAATATATATTTTTTATTACAAATAAAGGTAATACACATACATATTAGATGATACTGAAAGAGTCTTAAGTAGCTTTTAAAAAGACCTATGTATTTTCTTATCTATTTGTAATTGCACTTTTGAAGCAAGAGAACGGGAACCCAGAAAAAAATTTCAGCATTTGAAACTCTCGGTTGTTTAGGTTACCTGGGGAACTACGAGCTCATTTGGGTGTATCAGTTTCTTGTTATCAAAATGAGCTTAGCTGATAACTGGGTTTGTGCTTTCTCCCTCCTTCAGTGCTGATGTTGTTCACTGTTTCCTCCAAACCCAAGCAAATTAAGGTTTGCCTTAGCTACAGTTCAGAAGAGCAAGCCAGCTTCAAACCTTGGTATATGAAGCTGGTTTGTTTTAACTAGACATAGATATATTTAGCCACAGTTTAGGGTTTGGGTGTAAAGCTTAGGGTTTAGGGTTTAAGGTTTGGTTAATCAGAAACAGAAGCAAAAGCTCATGGCTGCTCTGGAGGAGTGGGAGGGAGGGAGAAGTGTGTGAGGGAAAGGTTTGACCAGGCTTGTTCCTGTAACAATAAACCCTACATCAGAAGGCAGCCTGTGCAAAACCCCTTCGACTCCATAGAGAGAAAAGCCAAGAAATAAATTAGTAGCAATGAACTAATCATTGCCCTCCAATTTTCCTACTTTCCTACTGAAAGCACAGATACGGAGTTACAACTCAGAGTCAATGAGCCACTGTTTACACTGTCACCGCTCATCAGCCATGAAAACAGTAAAAGGCTGTGTTCAAAATAGTTGGCTGCTTTCCAGTTTATTATTTCATATCACACGACTTCCATTCCCTTTTCCCTTCTCCACATTTAAAAGTTGCAAACAACAGCATTGGCTCAAGATCAGTGCAGAGAGATGTTTCCTCCACACAACTGTGCTGTCACATCACTGCCTCCCCCCACCCTCGACTGAACAAAGCATGCTTTGAATGGGAGGCTGATTTCGCTAGTGTAGAATCGCACCCTGTAGAAATCTTTTGCTGACAGCATCTCCCCAAAATGTAAGCAGCTTTTGTAGCTCCAGGCAAGCCTCACTAGCATGTAAACATTTCAGATTTGCTGATTCCTTAAGTCTCTCCCTAGTCTCCGACTAGAACTTGTCAGCCAAATCAAAAGACTTCAGATGAAGAGCAGAAGCCCCTAGAGGTCAATTCAAGGACCACAGTTTCGGTCTCCAATCATCTCAGTTTATCATCTTCTTTTGTAAAATAGCAAAATAATAAAATAAAATAATGGTTTATATACTGAAAGGAAGGTGGTGTTTCTGAAGGGAATGTTTCAGGTTCTGCAAAAGCTTTGGGTGGGCTTCTCTTAGCAAGGGAAGGGAGAGGGAGAGGGAGAGAAAACCTAGTTTATGTGTAATTAAGTTTGGCACAGTTGCGTCAGGGACTGGCTGGATGTGAAAGAATGGTGGGAGCCACCCACCCAAGAACCCACCGTGGAGGACACAGAAGATGACGACTTAGATCCCAGATCATGGTGGTGGTGGTGGGATGCTGAAGAGCAGTCTGGGGAAGGAATGAGCTGGGAGGCGCTAGAAACAGGGGATTCAAGGAATCAAGGTGGGGATCAGGAGAAGGAAGGCCTTCCAGAACAGGTTAGAGGCTGAGAGTCACAGTGGGAGTGCAGACTCAGACACAGAGGAATCAGAGGTTACTTTTTCTACCCAGCAGCAGGGAAGTCTCGGTCCTGCTGGCTCTCCTCCCCCTCTTAAACCCCGCTCGAGGAGAGTCCTGTACGTAGCTGAGCAATAGGGCAGGCAGGTCCAGAGGAGGAGGAGACCACCCCCTCAATGCAGGCTTTGTCTGCTTTGGGAGGGATCCAGAGCGAGAGGCTAGAGGGGGAAGGGCGGGGCTAGTGGTCAGTTTCAGCAATGTCTTAGCTGGTTTAAGATGAACCAGAGGACTGTGGCGATCACACAGGGTCCCCGGACGTTTCACCATCTATTGATCTCTATGCCACCACTTTATTTCTCACTGCCACCACCCAGGCCCTACCTGGGAAATTCCTGAGTCCAGTCAGGGTTAAATTGGAACATAAACTTCTGTGTATTTATTGCAGTTTAACAAGTGTGTGGTTTCATAAACGGTCTCAGTCAATTACAATCATGGGCTACCTGCTCTCACTCACTAAACCACCTCTCAGATATTTACTTGTCTTCCTAGTTCCTAACTGTTCCTGACTCAGCTTATTTCGCTACACTAACTCAACCTACCCACAGACTCTATCCCAATTCACTCCCGCTCCAACCAACCAACCACCCAACTCCCAACGAACTCTCCCTCATCCCCTACCAGAGTTGGTTTTATAGTCCCTCTGCCTCCACCCCCTGGGTTCTGATTGGGTAACCTGTTTAACTATTTCACCTCCAGCACTCTCATATGTTAACGTCACAAACACAAAGCTAATTACATTCCATGCCTCCTGTGTTTCCCTGTCCTGTGGTTCACATGTTGTCACATAAGAACGTAAGGAGCTGCCCGATAGCTCCTTCAGGCTATTTGGTCAATCTATTCCAGGACTGATTATTCTGACTGGCTGTAGCTCTCCGGAATCCACAACTATCATACTAACAATGTAATAATAATTTTATTATTTATATGCTGCCCATCTGACTGGGTTGTCCCAGTCACTCTGGATGGCTCCCACCAAAATATAAAAAACACATGGCTTGCTTCAACCTGAAGAGTGGAAGGGGATAGTTTAGTGCCTACCAGAAGATGAGTGCAACGACAAACTTCTTATGCAACTGTTGAGGTGGAAAAGAAAGAGATGAGAAAAGGGCTGAGGACTGGAAAAACGAAGGTACTAAAAAATAACTAATGTTGTGATCCTATTGACCCTGGGAGGGCATCCTAGAACCATAAAGGTAAAGGGACCCTGACCATTAGGTCCAGTCGCGGACGACTCTGGGGTTGCAGCACTCATCTCGCTTTATTGGCCGAGGGAGCCGGAGTACAGCTTCCGGGTCATGTGGCCAGCATGACTAAGCCGCTTCTGGTGAACCAGACCAGCGCACGAAAACGCCGTTTACCTTCCCGCTGGAGCGGTACCTATTTATCTACTTGCACTTTGAGGTGCTTTCGAACTGCTAGGTTGGCAGGAGCAGGGACCGAGCAATGGGAGCTCACCCCGTCACAGGGATTCGAACCGCCAACCTTCTGATTGGCAAGTCCTAGGCTCTGTGGTTTAACCCACAGTGCCACCAGATCAGGAGAGAGAACACTCCAAACTTGGTGAGGGAGATCTGATGTTGCAATACCCCTCCTTGCCACCATGGGAATGTCTAGGTTCCTGGCCCTATGGATCTTGGAGCCCCAATGTTTGTAGAGTAAAAGAGGGCGTATGCTGGTGTCTATTGGAAAAGAACCAGAAAAAAGGTTGGAGTCAAAGAATTCAATGACCCGGGAAAATCACACCCTAAATATGGTTTGCAGGTGAATGAAGAGAGTTGAATGCAGAAAACAACATTGTTTCGTAGATTTGTTTGTTCCCTTAAAAGGTACCAGGGGAATCAAATGATATAAATCAAGGCTGACAGATCTCAGAAATCACCCTGCGAGTGCAGTAAAACAACCCTCTGCCTTTCTTACCAACCTGCCAAAAATAACAGCCACCATTGTTCTCTTTTATTTCTCCCTATAAAGCGTCCTTCCCGAAGATATATTTGCAGAGCCACTTGCAATAAACAGCAATGTCAAAAAATAAATGTATACAGTCAACATAAATAAAGTGAGGATCATTCCATTCCCGTGGTGGAAACCAAATATTTATCTCAACCCATGCTTGTATATCTGCCTGGGTTTGGGTGGGAAGGGAGGCATGAAAAAAATCCCACGTACATTTATGGAAGAGGACTTATTTTAAAAACATGGGATTTGGGGTTTTGCTATGTTTGTACTCAACACAATAGGGCAACAGAGGGTGATTAAATTAATTCCCATGTGAGTCAGAGGAGGAAATGTCGTGGAAATCTCTCTCTCTCTCTATGTGTGTGTGTCCATGCGCATGGGGGACATTTCTGTCTGGACATTTCAGTGAATACTGTAACATGTAGGGAAGCCTGGACAACAAGCCAGAAGCTGCCCTGATTTATCCCACATACACGTCATAAATTGCAAAGGTGTCGAGTCCATGGCAAATCATATCTTGGGTGGGGTTTTTTTTGCATATCTTTTTTATTAAATCTTTTTAATGATGCAACAAGATAAAAAAACTAATCTGTATAAAAACAAAAGAAGAAAAACCCACACAGAGAGAAAGGGGATGATGACCCTTCTGTTGTGCTACTGTGTACCCTGTGCTTTTCTTGTGGAGACCATTTTTTAATTTTTGAGGGGTGGGGCAAAGTGTCCCTTAAGTGCAGTGGAAGCTCTTTTTAAAGTTTTTTATTGATACTTTTCAAATTTATACATTTCATGAATTTTGCAATCCCTTTAACATTTCAAAATCTGACTTCCTTCCCCCTCGTTCAGCGGTTCCCTAAATTTATTTTTTCATATCTTCTGCATATCCAAATTCATTTACCTTACTCATTTAATTATCTACTGTAAATGTATACTCTTATAAAACTGCAGGTTATTGCAACAATCCTGCTAATGTTTTTATTTGTTTACAATTTATCTGTAGATATTCGATAAACCATTTGCGTTCTTTTATAAAGAGTTTGTTATCTTGATTTCTCATTCTTCCAGTAAGTTTCGCCATTTCTGCATATTCCATAAGTTTTTGTATCCATTCTTCCTTTACTTGGGACTTTTGCTTCTTTCCATTTTGGGGCAAGTTCAGCGGAAGTTCGACTTGTGTTATCTTTAGTGTTTTTTTTAAAATGTCCACAGGCACATGTCGCTCACATTTAAAGCAGATCTGATGAAAGATCCATCAGTCAACAAGGGTTTGGATTCTTTTTGTGTTGGGGGCGGGAAGGAGAGCAGAAATCATACTTCCTGTGCAATCCCCCTGTCAATCAATGTAATATACTTGGGATATGGGCTGCAATCTTAAACCTCGCATAAGCAGAAAGCAAATTCACATATGAGCTCTCAGTTGCTGCCATGTTGCTTCCACGTGGCCACTCTGCTACTGGGCTGAGCAGCACTATAGAGCGCTGGGCTTGCAGGAGGAGTGGCAGATTAAATTAATGGACTATGCTGAAATGGCAAAACTTACTGGAGCAATAAGAAGCCAAGCGGAAAAGTACTTTATTAAATAATGGGGGGATATATGTGGAAAATCTGAAAAGTTCTTGTCCACGTATAAGTTCGTTAGCAGGATTAACTTAAAGCCAAGCAGTTAAAATTAATGTTAAAGGAAAACCAGGGAGTAATTAATAATTGGAATAATGAGGGAAATGCAGTGCTAAGAATTAAAAAATACAAGAAACCACAAAACGGGTGTGATGGGGAAGTCTAAATATATATGTTTGTTGGGAAAATATTGGATTTGTATGTTTTTAAAAAGAATAAGAAACTGAAAAATTATATATATATATATATATATATATATATATATATATATATATATATATGTGTGTGTGTGTGTGTGTGTGTGTGTGTGTGCTGGACTTGCATCTGGGGAAACCGAAAATGCCACTTCGACTCTCAAGGAAGTCAAAGCTCTCATGTCTGTCTCTTTCTCTAGTCCATTGGGCTATCGAGAGGCAGGAACTGGAAGTGCAAAAACACACCTCTCAGATCCACTAGAGGGAGCCTTGTTACTAATAACAAGTTGCTTCGAAACCAAGCAGAGAGAATCCATTTTAAGAGTACTTGAGTGCTGTCATATTGATAGCAATGAAACAGAAAGTAATCTTGAAGCCTGAGCGCCTATATTTAACAAAACATTTTATCAGCTGTGTAAGTATCCTCTCTGCTCAGAGTACATCCACACAGAGCATAGAACTGGGGCAACTGCTGAATTTCCTACACCTAATAAGCAATCGGTGAAAACGCCGCATATTGATAAAAACAGTAACTTTTCAGTTGACATTAAATAGCAGCTGATAAACCTTTCAATTACTTCAGACTTTCCCACCCACTATTTGAAACACAAAGTTTCTCGCTGGCTTTATTTTGTCAGCTTAAATCAGCAATCCAGTTCAAACCCGACAGAATGAATTCAGTCCAAAGATCTTATTTCACTCACGGAGGTGTCCCTCCGTTCAGGAAGAGAAATGATTAAATTCAACTCAGTGTATGTTATCTCCGCAATATCCCCCGAGTTAGCTTTAATCCACAGATTTGTGAATTTTTGTATCTACTGCTAGAATTACACCCGGTTCTTTATCAATTCAAGAACACACTGCCAAGGTGACCTCTGCTTCTGAAGGGAATCCTTTTGTTATCTGATGATGGCTGTAACTGACGTAAATTATTTCCTGGTCGGACAGAAGGCAACATGTTTGGGATTGTGCAAGCATCCTGCTAACCTAAGCCCATTGGTCCATCTAACTCATTATTGTCTCCACTGACTGACAGAAGCTCTTCAGAGTTTCAGACAAGAACTATTCTCAGCCCTACCTAGAGAGACCATGAATTGAACCTGGTGCCTGCAAAGCATGGGCTCAACCATAGAGTTATTTCCCTTGCTTTCTTTGAAGTAAAACCAGGGCACAATTAAGGGACAGGTAATAATTGTTCCTATTTTCTAAAGCATAATGTCACAAGGTAAAGGTAAAGGGACCCCTGACCATTAGGTCCAGTCGTGGCCGACTCTGGGGTTGCAGCGCTCATCTCGCTTTATTGGCTGAGGGAGCCGGTGTACAGCTTCCAGGTTATGTGGCCAGCACGACTAAGCCACTTCTGGCAAACCAGAGCAGTGCACGGAAACGCCATTTACCTTCCCGGCGCAGCGGTTCCTATTTATCTACTTGCACTTTGAGGTGCTTTCAAACTGCTAGGTTGGCAGGAGCAGGGACCGAGCAATGGGAGTTCACCCCATCGTGGCGATTCGAACCGCCAACCTTCTGATCGGCAAGCCCTAGGCTCTGTGGTTTAACCCACAGTGCCACCCGCGTTCCATAATGTCACAAGGATGCTCTTTAATAACTTTGAGAGACTAAGCTGCTGTGGAGGATGACAAATGAAGAGATAGATGAATGAAGCAAGATGGCATTCCTCTGCCATCTCCCTAATCTGAGCTTGTATAAGGGAGGAAAGGCTTGCAAAAATGCATATATAAGCTAAAATGCATACAGAGAGAAAAACAGAACATGACAGATTTGTGCCTCCTTTAGTTTTTAGTGAATGCTGGCTTTGCAACACTTTGTCCCTTTAGCCACTAAATGTGGCTAAAAAGCCAACGACTGCAGCCACTGACAAATCATGTTGACTCTACATGACAGTCCAATTAGAATCTCCCGCTTTAAACTTTAGTGTTGCCATAGCCAATCCAGCTCAAATATTTAAATGGATAACCCAACAAACAGGCTTAAACACTGAATAATTTCACCATGAGTAAAACCAGTATCGTCCCAGCACACTCCTCAGGGGTAAAGGAATCCCCACTAAGGAGTGGCAGCCAACAATGCTATTGCCCTACCGCCTTGACTGCTTTTCCCCCTGGGTAAATCTGGGAACCTCAGGCCCAGCAGCCAAGTGTGGCCCTCAAGGGCCTTGGGATCTCTTCCCCAGGCCAGGCCCCCTTCCCAGCCATGTTTTGCACCTTTGCTTGAGTGTTTCTGCCTGGCTGGCATGTGTCTTTGAGCTCTGTTTGTGCTTCTTGCTTGACGAGATGGAGGATAAAGAGTAACGTGTGTGGAAACTGGCCTACTGCACAAAAGGTAAGATTCACATAAATATATGTGAATCTTACATTTTGTACAGTAGGCCCATGATTGCCAATCTTCCACTGCCTTGTGGGTTATCTTCTGGAGAAGAAAAGGCTAAGGAGTACAGTGGCATAGCGTGGGTTGCCAGAGCTTGTAGCAAGGCAAGTATTGTGCCCCCTCTACAGTGGAAACCCCCCCCCAAACACACAAATGTATACCCCATGCATTCCTCCATACGGGGGGCGGGTTGGCCAGTGGAGCTGGCGTTCTGCTGTCCAAGCTATGGGTGCTTTCTGAGGTGCAGCAGTGGCTCAGCAGCTTTGAGGGCTCAGGGCTTTTGTGCCCGGGGCAACCATCCCTGTGCCCTCCCCACGCGATGCCACTGATGGAGTAAACCCTACACAAAATGGAGTGGAGTCTCTAAGACAATTGGATGGCATCTTGTACGCCTCCTTCCAGCAACTCCTGCAGCCAAGCTGGTGTCAAACCCGGGGTGCCACCTTGAATAAAACATTTGGGGGGGGCTGTGACGTTAACATATGAGAGTGCTGGAGGTGAAATAGTTAAACAGGTTACCCAATCAGAACCCAGGGGGGTGGAGTCAGAGGGACTATAAAACCAGCTCTGGGAGGGGCAAAGGGAGGAGTTAGTTGGGAGTTGGGTGGTTGGAGTGGGAGTGAATTGGATAGAGTCTGTGGGTAGGTTGAGTTAGTGTAGCGAAATAAGCTGAGTCAGGAACAGTTAGGAGCTAGGAAGACAAGTAAATATCTGAGAGGTGGTTTAGTGAATGAGAGCAGGTAGCGGAAGTTATAGGTCTGGATAGGCACCCCATGATTGTAATTGACTGAGACCGTTTATGAAACCACACACTTGTTAAACTGCAATAAATAAACAGAAGTTTATGTTCCAACTTAACCCTGACTGGACTCAGTATTTTACCAGATAGGGCCTGGGTGGTGGCAGCGAGAAATAAAGTGGTGGCACAGGGATCAATAGACGGTGAAACGTCCAGGGACCCTGTGTGATCGCCACAGGGACAAGTAAACCCTGCCCTGCATAATCAATCACTTGACATGGTGCATGGACACCATTTGAATGGCAATGCTCATCAACTTGGAGGGGCAGCCCTCTCAAATATTTTATTGGGGGGGAACGGAGACCCCTTGGCCCCTTCGAGCTGGCTCCTATGTGCCAAACGTATTGCTCTGCTTTCCTTTGGACCACATATGTGAGGCTGGTGTGTGTGTGTGTGTGTCTTGTCATCTGGGCAGCCCAGGATCTCCATACAGACTGCCCAGGCTTGCGCCCCAGGCAGGTCACCTTGGTGTTGCTAACGCAGCAGTTTGACTTCACCCCTGGATGCACACTCCATTGTCTCTCAAGACAGACAGATGCCAACAGTGTTGCCTCTGGTCCCTCCCCTGCTGGAAGAATGCCCAGAAGGGAAAGTGCTGAGAAACGTTTCTCTCCTGCCTTAGTTCATGAACAAATCTTCAGCTCCCTCTGGGGTTAATGTAGGGAAGCTTGTGCATTGCCTAAGACTACCAGATCTTCCCAGCATGCTGTTCCACATCAATCCATTCAGGTGCATTTCAAACATCTGAGACAGTGCTGGAAAGTGCATCCCTGATCGATTCCCCTTGGCCAAGCTCAGGTGATCTGGAGGTGCTTTACGGACAGCAGGTTTTATCCCTGGCTCTGCACCAACGCATCACAGTTTGCTCGTACAATTGGCCCCATGTCTGTGTTTAATGGAGGGTTATCTGATAAGTGACCAGAACACAGGGGAAATGCTCCTGTGATGAGCAAATCCAAATCAAGAAGCGTCAGGATTCCCAATCTGCGATTTTGCTTACCACACAAGTGCGTGTAGGCATCACTCGGGAGATGAGAACGACAGAGGCTATTCAAATGGGGAGAGTGTCTCCCAACATCCATTAAGCACAGAAACATAAGCCTCACAAGGATCCTGTGCCAAACGGCTCTCTCGGCTGCTGTCTGCCTTGTTCTGGAGATAGCTCTGCAATCAATAGCACTTGCATTGATTTTTCCAGTGTGCTGCATTCCAGTAAAACACACATACATAGCTGAGTAAGCCATTTCCTGCTAGAAGGGCGAGTGGATGATGCCTTGGAAAAAGTGCACAGGAAGGAAATTTGCTTTTGGGGGGAGAGGGAATTTATGCTGTCAGTCCCACACTAGCATGATATTGATGTTGTAGAAAAGCTATATTGCAATATTTAAGCAGAGAGGAAACATTGCATAGAGTCTGGAGGGTCCATTTTTTAGTGGCAGAGGATTTAGAATAGGGATTGGGTGCTGAATATGGCCCCCAGGTCTTCCTTTACGGCCCTCAGAACTCTCCTCAAGTAATCCCACCTCCTGCAGATACAAGTGAAAGAGCAGTGTGCTGACAGTCTTTCAAAGGAGTTAGAGAAGCTGCAAGGTGTGTGGATCATGGCCATGTGTCTTTTCCACTCCATGTCATTATAAAGTTATCCTGTTAATGAGAGCCCAAGCTGGGAGTTACTGTTTAGTTTTGGGGTTTTGAGAGATGTCATGAACAAAATAGACATTATTAGCATGGCAAGAAACAGTACCTGCACAGTACCTTTCATGGCAGGAGGGGTATAGACGCTCTGCTTCCTCTGTTTGGGAGAAGCATTCTGTGTCTAAGGATAGAAAAGAATGACGTTTCAACAAAACTAAGAGCAAAGCAATAAAGTCAGACAATAAACTAGAGACATTTCTTCCTATTTGCAGTTTTCTCATGGTACCCTGAATGCTTTATATTTATGGCTTAGTTACTAATATTGTTTGTTGACACCCCTTATTGATCCTGTATAGACAATTATATTAGGTCTGAGCTCTTTAATTAAAAGGGTACATTTGAAGCAAAAAGTACACACACACACACACACACACACACAGAGAGAGAGAGAGAGAGAGAGAGAGAGAGAGAGATTTTGTGGGGACTGCTCTGAAATAGGATGATAGGATGATCACCCATTCAAAGTGAGAGTGCTGTTGATCTAAGAAGCATGTTTCACTCTCGATTGACTTGGTGCTGTCATCATCACATAGTCAACTATGATAGGGTTGTGACGACATCATATTTTTTGTGTGATCTCCAGTTGGCTAGGATCATTCTTCCCAGGAAAAAGAAGACCAAGTTTAAATAAATTTTATGGGCTAGACATTTTCAAACTACAGCTGTTCCACCTGTTTCTGAATGGTTAAGGAAAATAACGGATATTACTCAAAAGGGAAAAAAAGAAGAATGAAATTATATGAAGATGAAACGTGGAGCCTAAAATATAGCTTGGGATTTTGAAGGGAAATGGATTCTTTTCAACTCTTGATTATGTACCACATTTTATAGTCCATTACTTATTTTTTATGTTGCAGATAATCATTAATTTAAAAAGCCTGACTACACTAGAAAAACATGCCATTGAATGATGTCAGTCTTGGAGCATTCTAAAAGGTCTGCAGAGTTCACCCTCCTGTACTCCAACACAGTGAAATTGTAGAAGTTAGTACTATATTTAAATCTTCACTTAAAAAGCTTTACTCCATTTCCCTAGGGGCTTAGATCTAGTACGTAAGAAGTATATTTTTAACATACCTAGTCTAATCAATGAAGATTCAGTAGCTATGTAAGTTGGCCTATAATATTTAAAGTGGTTCATAATAGTTTAAGGTAATGGATGGAAAGATGATATTTATGAATAAATTATTGGGTACATTCAGAGAGTGCTAATTATATTTATTGCATGATGGGATGTTGATGC
Source organism: Podarcis filfolensis (assembly GCF_964270895.1). NCBI lineage: Eukaryota > Metazoa > Chordata > Lepidosauria > Squamata > Lacertidae > Podarcis > Podarcis filfolensis. Next base: position 24,851,677 of record NC_139604.1, on the reverse strand, counting down.
TCTTCACTGAATGCTTTTAAATGTTTGGAGCTAAATCTGAAGGGGGAAAAATCAATAGTGTTCATTGCTATTTAAAGCAATGCTGGTTTGTCTGAAACTCCAGCGAAAATGAGAGAGATTCAGGTCATGGAGAAGGAGCACACAAAGGTGGAAAAAAATCTCATCTCTGATTATGTTGGATGTAATTTCCCTTATTTCCAAAGTTCAGATGCAAATGTAGATAGGAAGCCAAAAATGGCACCATAAGAGGGAGATATCAGAAGCCTTGAGGAAACACCAAGGTTTGTGCAAATGAAATAAATCTATTTTCCCCCCCAATCTAATAGGAGGGATGCTAAAAATAGCCCAGTGAGGACTGGGCATGCAGAGAGGCCATAACACTGACTGATGGAGGAGGGGAATGGAAAACTGTTGGAAAAACACTGCAAGGGAGCCCTCCATGCTGCAACATATGGTTGCAGTTCCCTCTTGCTTTAAGTCTGAGTTTACACATTTAATATGAAACAAGTGATACTGAGCTTAGAGGGACTCATAGTGTTAGAAAATACAATTAAGAGCACAGCTTTCCCACATATCTGATGGTTGTATTAAGAATTGGGGAATGCTTCACTCTTACATCCAAAAAGGTATGAATGTGTAATAATCCTCTGCTGACAAAGAGCCCACAGCTCCATGTTTTGCTATTCTGAGTGTGCCATGTGAATGCAAGTTCAAGGCAAGAACTCATGCAGAGATGCAGCAGGCAGCCTTCTTTGAAGATAGGCATCTGCATCAGACTCCTGCCAACCTAGCAGTTCGAAAGGACATCAAAGGGCAAGTAGATAAATAGGTACCGCTCTGGCGGGAAGGTAAACGGCGTTTCCATGCACTGCTCTGGTTCGCCAGAAGCGGCTTAGTCATGCTGGCCACATGACCCGGAAGCTGTACGTCAGCTCCCTCGCCCAATAAAGTGAGATGAGCGCCGCAACCCCAGAGTCGGTCACGACTGGACCTAATGGTCAGGGGTTCCTTTACCTATCTGCATCAGGAGTGAGTGAATGGGCCAGTCACCAGGTGAAATGAATCATTCCCGAAGGAGACTGAAGGAGCTAGTTTAAGAGCAGTGAGTTGTTAATGCTGCAATCCTATACACACTTACTTGAGAGTAAGTTCCACTGAATTTAATAGGCCTTACTTCTTGTAGATTGCTCTGTCACAGACTTAATGCATAGCATTTTGGACCAGTGCCTGCAATTATTTTAATTAATATATTTTTGATTCACTTTCATAGTTCTCTCTCTACACACCAGTTCATCCCTGAAGGAGCATCTTCACTCCCATCATTCAACCCAGACACTGAGGTCCCGCTCCGAGGGCCTTCTAGCGGGTCCCTCACTGCAAGATGTGAGGTTACAGGGAACCAGGCAGAGGGCCTTCTCAGTGGTGGCGCCCATCCTGTGGAACTCCCTCCCATCAGATGTCAAGGAAATAAACAACTATCTGACTTTTAGAAGACATCTGAAGGCCGCCCTGTTTAGGGAAGTTTTTAATGTTTGATGTTTTATCGTGTTTTTAGTATTCTGTTGGGAGCTGCCCAGAGTGACTGGGGAAAACTGCCAGATGGGCAGGGTGTAAATAATAAAATAATTGTTGTTGTTGTTGTTGTTACTACACAATTTAGGAAGTCTTGCTCAAGTCCACTGCAGCATAATCATAAGAATAAAATAACATGTTTCTGAATGATTGTTAGACAGCAATTTATCAGCAATTTATCAATTTCTTAAAGCATAATGAACTTACATCATCTTGGGAGTTGTTGTTCATTCTCTTCTCATCTATTTCTATAAGACAGAAAAATACAATTAGGAGACTGCCAAGCTCCTATTTTCTAGACATAGCCCAACATGATAAGATACAGGAATTTAATACTGACATAATCATTGTTGGCTGTGGTCTGCCAAAAGAGCCTTTAGTTATACTGCTTGGGTATCTTAAACGAGCTGTACCTCAAAAATATATTGAGATGAACACTCATTTATTAATGGCAGCCTGCCAGGAATGGGGTGGTGGGAGAGAGTGGGGAGCTGACCTTCCCAGAATAGGGGGGGGGAAGGATACAGCCTATATGGCTAAACTGATAAATATAGTAAGGACCAAAGAAGGCAGTCGATAAGATAACAGGTTTGTCAAGAAATGGAGTTTATTGATAGTTGCTTACTACAGAAAAAGTCTTGAAGTGAATTATAAAAAAATTAAGAGACAAAAATTAAAAGTAAAAAATTACAGTAAAACCACTGCCATCAGCCACAACATAGAAAAGAAAGCCTCTTCCCCCACCCCAAATGAGTGACAAATTGATATGAAGGTGTAGAAATGTGAGAGACCAAAAAACCCCCACCCCTGCTTCATTGCTCGAGATGTAAGTTTCACAATGAATGAAAACTGAAATGAATGGGCCCTGTTCACGTCAAGTTTCCATTGGTTCAGAAATGAATGCAACTCTCCATCCCACCCCCTACAAATAATTATGAATGGTCATCATTGGCAATTTTTATGAAATGCTGCTTATTATATTATGCAAAATGTTTTAACCTGGAATACTCATTAATTTACAGTAAAAGTAGCCATATCTGCCACCTCAGAAGAATCCCTGACCATCACCACGACTCTTGCTCTGAGCAGACTTAGAAGGTCTCGGCGAAACAGGATACAGTAAATGTGAGACCAATACTCTTTCTCTCTTACTCTCTCTCTCTCACACACAAACACACAGCCTTAAGTGAAAATATTCATCTCATTAAACATTGGCTCAGTAGTTTATCACACTCTCTTCTCAAATTATTGAGTGTGTCTTCTTTTGTTTTCACCTATCAAAGGAAACTTTGCCACAGAGGTGAATGTAATTACATATAATCACCAATGAAAAAGGTCAGGATTGGGCCTACAGAGCATTAGCAAGGGGTCCCTGTAAACCATAAAAGATCCTCTTATTGCAAAGGGGTAGCTAGAGGCTTTTTTTCATTATTACCCCTGTGCTGAGAAGGGACGAAGAACCTGATATTTCCGCAGCTTTTTACATACTAATCCAGATCTAAATCATTGGTTAATCCTTTAGGGAACTTTAATGATGAGAACAGAAGAAGAAGTATGATTAATAACAGCAAAACATACACACACAGCACTGTAATATAAGAGGGAAAATGCTATCTCTCTGCCCATTCTTCCCCACCAGCCCCAATATTATGGCTCAGTATTGGGTCTAATGTCTAGCTGAGACTTGGCACACCAACATAAGTTGATGGCATTGATTTATGGAGGAAACAATCACATCTCAAATCTTCTCACCCATGCTGGATTTTTTTATTTCATTTCTTAAGGCCCCACATATAATAGAATGATTTTCCTTTCCTTTCCTTTTCTCATAGTAGCTTTCAAAAATGGCTTTGATTCTGTTTTGGAACTAGGCTGATACCTCAAACGTTGCCTCTTTTAAATTGTTTGGAAGGAAATCTGAAAAAGTTGAATGCCCTTTTTAAACAAAAGGTTACTAAAAAGACCTCAAAGTATAGCCAGCAAGTTTTCAGTTGATAAGCCTGGGAGTGAGGGAGGGGAACCAATCAAATCATCATCATAAACAACAACAACAACAAAAGAGATAACAGTATAACCACATGGATTTCTATGCTTTTCTCTTTTTTTACATAGGCAATAATCTAAAAAAAGAGCCTTAATTAAACCATGGACATGAAAGCTGTGGCTCTCCAGGTGCTATTGGACAACACTGCCACCAACTCTACAGGGCCGAGTCCTCGGCTCCTTCAATATTTGTGGGGAGTGGGCCCAGCCCCCTCAATGTTGAGGGGGTGGAGGAGGCCGAGCACGGTGTGGCTTCCGTGGTCGGATCCTTCTGAGCGCAAGAAGAAGAAGAAGAGTTTGGATTTGATATTCTGCTTTATCACTACCCGAAGGAGTCTCAAAGCGGCTAACATTCTCCTTTCCCTTCCTCCCCCACAACAAACACTCTGTGAGGTGAGTGAGGCTGAGAGACTTCAGAGAAGCGTGACTAGCCCAAGGTCACCCAGCAGCTGCATGCGGAGGAGCAGGGATGCGAACCCGGTTCACCAGATTACGAGTCTACCGCTCTTAACCACTATACCACACTGGCAAGAGAGGAGGAGCTGCTGGCCACTGAGATCATGACATGCTGGGCTCCACGCTTGGCCTCCTCCTGGTGATGCAACATGTGTATGACATCACACACACACAGTGCGCTCCAGGCCCCCTCAATCTTGGGCACGAGTCGGCGCCTCTGTTGGACAACCGCCTCCATCTTCCCTGACAATTTGCCGCGAGGGCTGAGCCTGATGGGAACTGGAGTCAAGCAATATCTGGAAGGCCACAAGTTCTCCATCCCTGATCTGAGTCAGTACCAGACCGAAGGCATCACCAGGGTCTATTAGTGAACCACTGGCTACATTCAAAAGAACCAACTGATGCCTCCTGGTCAGGGCTGGTCCCCTCATAAAGCAAGGTGAGGTGACTGCCTCAGGCAGCAGGATTACAGGAGCAGCAGAACTGGCATTGTTGGCCACCCTAGGCTCCCTTCCATCTGGCCAATTTTCCTTGTCACCTTTGAAAAGAGAGAAGCTGGGGTTGTCTGGAGACCATTCCTCCAAAAGCTACATTTTCCTGAATTCCTGGTGAAGGGGGATTGATTGTTAAAACACTCTGGGAATCGATTGTAGCTTTCTAAGGGAAGCAGAGGTCTGCTAACAAGTCTCAGCACTCCTGACGCGATCACACCTGGTAGGAAATTCTTACCTATCTATATTAAAAAGTCCTATAGCATTCTGCAAAAATAAGCAAGAATATTGATTTTGGTAAACGAGTCACTCTCTTCTCAACAGCATTCCGTATTTGTGGAGCTACTCTGTGCCTCTGTAGAGATATTGCTTTACCTCATGATAAGAGGGACTCAGAAGATAACAGAAGCAGTCTAGGTGCTTATCAGTCCCTGGCACCAAAGCCTTTAGGACTATTGTAACAGGAAGCTATCTGTATTGAAAATGATGTGTAAATAATTCCCTGGAATAGAGGAAGCTTGTTTCTATGGCGCTGCTCTGAATGGAGCGACGATCAGAGAAAGGATACAAGGTTCAGTTATGAAATTATTGAGCGCACTTTCAGATTTCTCCATTTGCAAAAGAACTCTGACACCCCCAGAGAGAATCAAAACCAATCTGTTGTTTAGAGGCTGCAACACTGCAGCCTGTGGGAGAGATTTATGCCAGAGATGAATACACTGAAAGTATGAATTTCACCCGTTTTTGAACCAATGCACTGAGTCAGATGCAAAGTGCAGAACTATGAGATTGATTTTCATCACAGAAAAACAAATAAAACAAAGCAGGCTGCAATCCTACAGCCTGCAGAGGTTCAACAAAATGTCCCTGAGGCCTAAGTGCTAATAGGAGATGTTGTTCCTTGAACACATCTCTCTCACACAAACAGTGACACCTCAATAGGATACAAGATGCATGTTGTTTGGAGCATTTCCTTGTTGAAAACGGAATTCATAATTTTTTAGAAATAAATAAATACAGTGGTACCTCAGGTTAAAAACTTAATTCGTTCTGGAGGTCTGTTCACCTGAAACTGTTTTTAACCTGAGGTAACACTTTAGCTAATGGGGCCTCCTGCTGCTGCTGGTGCACAATTTCTGTTCTCATCCTGAGGTAAAGTTCTTAACCCAAGGTACTATTTCTGGGTTAGCGGTGTCTGTAACCTGAAGCGTCGGTAACCTGAAGCATCTGTAACCCAAGGTACCACTGTAAATAAATACATATTTCATACAGAACAGCAGAATTTGTCCTTTTGACCCCATGCCCCCCAGGCTGCAAGGCAGGACCATTACATATTTTAAACCTGTAGATTCTATCCGAATTTTTATCCATCCAAAGGGACCATTCAGACGTCTCTCCCCATATGCAGGGCCAACCCTACCATTAGGGCTGAGTGAGGCAGTTCCTTCGGGCAGCAGCTGCTGAGGGGTGGCAGCAAAGTGTTGGAAAGCACAGAGGCGAAACTGTGTGTGAGGAAGGTGAGCCTGCGACCTGGATTCAGGAACTAAAGTATTTACCATCACAGAAGAATGGCCAGACTGCCCAGGTAATGCAAGCAGTGACCATTATCCGGTATCCTGGCAGACAGGATTTCTGCTGTAGACCACCTCCTTCTGTGATGTATGTATGACGTTTTGAGGTGGTGGTCTTGGGCTACAGGGTGGGCAATTTCAAAAGTCTGTCTAAGGGCTTGCACACCATTGTTCAGAGTTCTCCTCCCTCCTGCGTGTGGTGAGCGGGGACCCTGTAGCAACAGTTCCTTAAATAAAGATCAGGCTTACTAGCCGCTTTGCTTCTCAATATACTCCGGTTGGCCTCTGTTATTTTCTCCTACCAATAGGGAACCCACTTAAGGACTTTATATGGGCTATAGAATACCCCATAAGGGAAAGGGAGCAGTTTTTCTTATAGCAATACCATGATGCGCCCAGCCTAGCTTCATTTTAACACACCAAGCAGTGACCTGATCAAGTTTGCATATAAATGGTGTCAGGTTCAATCCTAGTGAAAAGACTTCAGGAAACAAGACTGGGAGAATTCTTTGCCTGAGACTTAGGGGAGCCAGTGTCTGGCCTCAGTGGTTTGTCTCAGCAACGGAGACTCCCTTATCTTCTTTCTTCTATAAACACCCTTTTAATAACATTTGCTTTATAAATGAAAGGAAATGTGTTAACTAGTAGCTAAATATTAATGCCTCGGGTGGACATTTCCATTGTGCTTTATTTCATGTCGATGACGTCATGGGATAATGTCCCCACAACTGATCTTATCTTCTGCAAAGTCTCGTAAAGATAAAGAAGTTATAGGGAGTGTAAATTGCAGCTAACGCGCCAATTAGAAGCGCTCCGGCTTCCACGATCAATAAACCACCCACTGGGTAATTAAATTTAACAAAATAAATCAGCTAGCCAGAGAAAGGGAAAACAAAGTGAGATCGCTGAGATGAAGCTCTGATGTTGAGATGTGAGATACATCCCCTCCCTGCTCTGTTTTGGAATCAACAACTCCCAAATACAAACCACATTCAGACCTTACAAGTTTCTGCTTCTGATAGTGCCTTCTTTCCTACATTAACCCCTGCAAGAGCAAAGCCTTCAAAATGATATTCCTGACAAATTAAATCTACTAGTACATCTTGAATGAAAACACCCACATACTGTTCTCTGTTGCTATAGCTAGTAAGAACTATTCTAGCCTCTCCTAGGAAATATTGACATTACAGGGACTCAAGGAAGTGATTTTCTACTGTCGTCATACACGCAAAGGATACATGATTGATGATCCATTTACAAAGACCACGTGTACAGGGGTTTTTTTGTAGGAGGGGGGAGGGGAAATGGAGCAGAAAATGGGCAGAACCACTATTGCCCCTGATGACTGCCTTGGAGTTTTTAAGAAAATGGTGGTGTTTGTTTCTATGGGTCCTGGAAGGGAAATGGTATGTATAGGTTTCTTGATTTACTTTCTAATGGAGCTTATATATCCATGAATGGTCTAAACTTAAATTCTAAACTAGGGATGAGGGAACCTCAGGTTGGGTTGGGGGCAAATGCAGCTCACCAAGTCTCCAAGGACCCTAATGTCACAGACTGGTTGGACGCAGAGGAATGATGGAAGGAAACAGCTAGGGAGCCCCCAAGGGAAGAAGGCTCAGAGCCAGGGGATTGGTGATGGAACAACAACAAGTGGTCAGGAGAAGAGGAAGAAGACTGGGAAGAGGAGGTGTCAGAAGCTGAAGAGGGAACAGGGCTTGGTGGGCAGGAACAGTCTGTGGCAGACAGCAGTCCAGAATCAGAGGCAGAAGCTGAAGCAGGAGATGAGGGAGGCCGAGAGGCAGAGATCAGGCCAGCTGGGGAAGAGGCACAGTTGTCTCTCATTCCTGCTGCAATAAGCTGCCCTCCCCCTGGTCTCCAAGAACCAGGAGAGGCATGAAGAGGGCGAAAGAGAAATTAGCTTCACACAGGTGCAGTCTCAGATTGCTTGAGGAAAACCCTGGAAAGGAGACTTAGGCAGCTGTGGGGAGCCGGGGACTTCTGTCTTAGCAACTAATCCATAGGAACAAGACCTGCTGGAGATGAGCTGCTGTGCTCATTCAGCCTGACACTCCTTTGCAGACCCTGCTTTTGCTACTATAGAGTTACCTCCAACTTGCTTGGTGTGATTTGCTGTTGGTTTGCTCCTTTCAGCTTCCCACAACACACCCTTTCCCCAGCTACATCCCCTGCTGACCTTGCACCAAGCCCTCCTTGAGTGTTTTTACCTGACTGGAATGTGTCCTAGAACTCTGATAATGCCTCTTGTCTGCCTCAACGGATAGAGAGGGTTGTGTAGAAACTAGCCCACCGTACAGAGATAACATTTGCATCTCTTGCTCTGCCTAATTTTCCCTGTCCACCGCAAGGCACGTTGCTCCCCAGAAAGTTGCTCAGAAGGGAATGTGACTGTCAGGGTGAAAAAGGTTCCTGGCTTCTAGTCTAAATGAACTGAATGGTGTAGAATCGCCTTGGTAACAATATCTGCAACTTTGGCATTTTGTACATGCACCACACATGTCAGCAAGAATTAGAAGACCGTCAACAGAGCGTGGGAACTTATCAACAGACTGTGACTGGAGAAAGTAGGAAGGGTTGCTAATCACATCAGAAGCCTTACAGATATGCTGAGAAAGGGGGTTAAAAGTGAAAATTGAAAGTGTTGTCAAGCTGGCATGATGAAGTCTGTAAATATTAAAATGCAGGAAGTACTGCATAAGGAGTCTGCAACCAGCATAAATTCAGAATTTGTTTTTATTTTTTAAAAAGCAACTATCTCTGGTGGAAAAGATGCTGTGTGTCAGATTCCCTGCACCAGAGATTTTCAACCTTTTTGAGTCCACGGCTCCCTTAATCAACTATATTCTTTCTGCGGCACCCCTGTGGGGCTCAGGAGCCCAGTTATGTCAGCCCTTGCCTGCAGAGCTGGCAGCCTCTCACCCTTTTTCGAATACCCTCCCTTGTGGAGTGTTCCCTCAGCCTCCTCTCCTCTCCTTAGGAGTTTTTCGGGCAGCTCCTGCTGCCGTCCCTGGTCTCTGAGCTGCTCCCCTTTGCCCCAAAGAGAGGTGCCTCCCAGCTGCATCATCCGCCTGCGGAGCTTATAGCAAGGGCTGCTGCAACAAACAGCCATGCAAGCCTCTGGGAGGCAGAGATGCAAGAGGGCATCAAAGGAGGGAGGGAAAGAAAGAGGGACAGAGACCAGTGTTGCCCACAGCACTCCTGACCATCACTGAAGGCACCCCAGGGTGCCACGGTACACTGGTTGAAAACCACTGCCTTGCATCATATACAGTGGGAGTGTCACAAAACAGACACAAACTGCTGTTAGCAGCAAGAATGGCAACAACTACGCACTGGCACTGCCCACTGAAAGGATTGGCTGCAACCTGGTATGATAAAATTTGGAATCAACTCATAACAGACAAGTTAAGATGTGTCTGAGGACACACGGAGTATCAGATCAGCTTAAAAATACTTGGGAGTGGTTCTTGAACTCTGCAGATATGATAACGTCTGCTACATTATAACACTGTTGAATTATTAGCCTATTGTACTGTAAATGGTAAAATATATTGTTTGTTGGATTCTTGCCTCCCCACCCCACTGCTGTTTCTGCCATAGATTTTGCCCCCCCCACCAGCCAGCACAGATATGTGATATTTGACAGATGCCAATCAATGCTGGATGCTGCTACCATAAAATGAGGAACATACATGCGTGAATCAGCCCAGGGGGTTGTGCACATCCATCCTTCACAATAAACAAATCTGTACCAGCGTTTCCAGGTGTGCATTCTGATTCAGTGCCATATCATTTAATCAAATATTTCCCACACAGAGAGAGATATGATAGATTATAAGCCCTGAAATCAAGTTAAAATTAAACTTAAAAGTCAAATAAACAAACAGTGAACTGCAAAAATTGTATAGTACTGTAACAGAGAGAGAAATAGCCATGTAGTTTTCTTCACCTACAACCAGTATGTGGCTGTTGTTTTTAACTGATGTGTGGCTTTGCCCAGAGATTTTATGTCTAAGCCATAAGTACAAATTTGAAACTGAAAGCATCTGCTTTTGGTTTTCGCTAGCGACCGCCCTGCTCTGCCAAAAGATGCAGCTCTGCTCTCTTGAAAATGAAGCTTGAAGTTACGTGATACATCTTTCTAAATAACAACCCTCGCCACCATCCAGGGTTCTAAGAGTGCTTTTCAGAAATGCCACATAGGAAAGATTTTAAATATCACAGCCAGATGGTGATATTAAGACATAATTTAGAAAAGACTTTCCTCCCATTCTTTCTATGCCATTGTCCTCTGTGGTTGCAGCTGACCAGTTTGGGACCTGATCATGACTGTAGCCAAGTGCAGGGCAGGGAGGGGCAACTGCTCCCCCCCCCCAAATCCATAAAAATCAATAAAAATACATAGCTAACTGAGGTTCTGCCTCCCCTAACAAAAGGCCTGTCCCGCCCCCCCCCAAAAAAAAATCCTGGCTACGCCCATGGACCTTATTGCTTCCCAGATGAGCCAAAATGCATCTAGGCTCCCTGCTGCTCTCTGGCTTCCTTTGACTACAATCCCAGCTGCTTGCTACAGAGGATCCCAACAAGCTGGATTTCAGTGACCTGAATATAAGTGGCCTGTAGAAAGGACTTTATGAACTGAAAATAGAGATGATGTACATACTTTTGTAACCCAAGAAAATCTTCAATTAAAATTATATGTGTGTGTGTGTGTTTTCCATCTGCAAATCTTCTATTGTAAAATAAAATGCACTTGTGTGTGTGTATAAGTATAAATGTGAGTGTTCTTAACATTCCAGAACGAACATCTTCCTTGTGCTTGTTTCTAAGATTGCCGTATAGTGAGCCTTAGAAAAAAGTGTCAACACAAACAGATTAGTCATCAACTCTGCCTGTGTTGCAATGCTTCTTCCACATCTGTTCTCGATAAAAATTTGCTTCAGCACAGAAAAACTTTCCTAACAATGGAAATAATATTTTGGGGAAGAACCAAGGGGATATCCAGAAACCACCTGTTATATTTCAGACAGCTGATCTTTGGGATTTCTTGGAATTGTCTTAGGTGCTATTTTTGAAATTCCATTCCTTGGAGCAGGGAGGGGACGAACAAATAGTTTCCTGTGGGATCAAGGAGTCCTGGTCTTTCCTTGTCCCTGGAAATGGAATAAGCATTGCTAGATGGAAACGATCCCTTTTTAAATGATTTGTCTCTTTTACACAGGGAGGCTTGGGCACTCATTTTTTCATTGTGGCAACCTCACTCTTAACATTGTGGTATAGGCTGCATTCCTAACCCCCATGTGTACCTAGGAGTAAAGTCCCATTGAATTCAACAGGACTGACTTTTGAGTAGACATGATTCAGATAGCACTGTTAGAGGCTAACTAAAGCTCCAATAGCAGAAGTGTCCCATGAGCAAAGTTCTGTTGGAATGCTCCAGAAGCCGAAGGGGAGGTGGCATTTTCCCCTTGTCCCTGCAGCCCTGTTGCCCATCAGGAATGTTCTAGGATGCTAGGGGCTGCAGGGGAAAGGGGAGATCAAATGTTGCTCCACTGTTGTCCTCCAGTGGGAACCTAGTTCTTCCCACCTTTCCTCTGTGCCCATCATAGAAATGAAGTGGACTGCTAAAGGAAGAAAGCCCCCTTCCACCATAGAAAGGAATGGGCCATAGCTTAATGGTAGCGCATCTGCTTTGCATGCAGGAGGTCCCTGGTTCAATCCTCAACATCCCTAGGTAGGACTGCGAATGTATCCCTTGTCTGAAACCCTGGACAGATGCTGCTAGTCAATAGGCACAGTATTGAGCTGAATGTAATAATGGTCTGACTCAGTACAAGGCAGCTTCCTATGATCCTAGGAATGCAGCTCTTCTGCCAGGCCCCAGCAGCAGGCTAATAAAATTCAAGGGAGGCTAGGAACTTTGAGTGACCTTGTTCTCAAATCTGGGAGAAAATACTACAGTTATACCTTTCGTTACGTTAGCTTCAGGTTGCATCCCGCGCTGACCTGGAAGTACCGGAAAGGGTAGCTTCCGGGTTTCGCCTCATGCGCAGATGCGCAAAATGACATCATGCGCATGTGCAGAAGCGGCAAATCGCAACCTGCGCGTGCGCAGACACGGGTTGCGTTCTCTTCAGGTTGCGAATGGGGCTCCGGAACGGATCCCATTCGCAGCCAGAGGTACAACTGTATTCCTCTTCATCAGGCCAACAGCCAAACACACACAACACACGCACACACACAGAGAGAGAGAGAGAGAGGGGAGAGAGAGAGGGGAGAGAGAGAGAGAGAGAGAGAGAGAGAGAGAGAGAGAGAGAGAGAGATGAGGCATAGTAGAAAAAAAATAAATAACAAGACTTCCCAATATTGTTTGACAGCCATGTATCTCGGGGTGAGGGAACTGTTTTAGATGGGGGACCACATTCCACATTCCACTTGGAAGGTCCCCTGAGGCTCTAAAGAGAGATACAAGTACTCAAAATAAAAATAAAAAAGCCATTCTCAGCTAGGTGAGTGAGTGGTCTGACTCAGTCTGAAACCACTCATTGTATCCTACAATCAGCAGTACTCAGTTGTACCAAGGTGACGCCAGACTGTCCCTATTTTGCGGAAGGGATCCAAGTGCATACCAAAACGTCTGGTTCCTGCAATTCAAGTGGATTAAAATGCTCTGCTGTGCTAGTCCAAAGAACCCATTCAAAAAGAACCTGAACTTTTTGGAGTTAGGAAAGGGGGGGGGAATGCACTGAAAATTGTTGGAAGGACGAATGAAAGGCATGCAAACACCAGCAAGCAAAACAGAATGAATGCTGGAAGAGAATGCTCATGGCCATATAAGTTCCCCTCAAACTAATCAAACTGAATGCTCAATAAAGATGAGACCACTAAGGTTTGCACAAACAAATGAGGATGAATGCTCAATAAGTAGGTCTTCTGGAGGAACCCTCCCTTCCCCACTTTTGCAGGGAAGGGAAGCCGCCAATTGCAAAGTTCCGATATGGGCAGCATCACTGCAGATGCTTTTCCCCTGAATATTTAACTCTTTCTTTACACTCATTCCCTCCTATAAATATTTCCACTTAGAAAGCGCCACAGCTGATTGCATATTCCATGGCAAATAATTGGGCCCATCATGCCTTGTCATTTAGCCATTTTTAAAGTGCAGAGGGAAACCTTCCAATCAATGTTTCGCCAGCACACTGAGCACATTTCTCGAAGCCAAATCCACTGGCGGTCTCTAAATCATTTAGTGCGCTCTGATGTTGGGCGACTCCTTGGAAGCAAAGGTGGAGGAAATCAGGCAGGCTGCTCTGATCACTTCTGAGAAACTGCCATTAGATAAAAGATTATTTAGCTGGGGGCAACTGCTCTGCTTTCCATGCAGCCTTGGAAGAGCTTGCTGCTGCTGCTGCTGATGTCAAGAATAATAGATTCCTATTACTCTTGGGATGAATGAAGTGCCTCTGGACACAACTCCCCAAATTCAAACATTTAACAGAGCATGTGTGGTCTGTTGGGGGGCAGAGCTTCTTCTGGAAGGGAAGAGAGGGTCAAATGTGATATTCTGCTTGCGCCTCTGCTTCTATCCTCCTTCCAGACAAACAGTGAAGCAGAGCCCCATCCACTCCTCCTACAGGAAAACTTTGCTTTAGATGGCCCTAAAGTTATATGGCTCCCCAGCAGTTTTTCAGAGCTCACTGGGAATCCCCTACACATGTGCACACTTCAAAAATTCTCATAAGGGATGGGGCACGTAGATGGAAGGCAAAATGCTTCTGAAAATATTTGCTGGGGGGGGGGTGATAAATACTTGAGAGAAAGAATTGGCAAAAACCAGAGAGGCACTTTCCATCAGAACTTATGGTCCAAATGAGTCATGCCGGTCATTGTTCTGAACCTGAGTTGATCAGAACAAACTTCTGCTGTAATGTTGAAGCCACAAACTCACAAACTCCTCTTTTCTTCCATACATAAACTGGGCAATTTCAAAAATTGCAGTCTTCCACTTTGGCGAAGAGCAAGATGCAATCTCACATTACTTGGTCTGATGTCATGTGAGTACACCACTCATGTGAGCAGAGTTTATGCATCTGAGAATTTATGTCCTATCTGGCTGATGTGTATGCATTAAGCAGGGCATCTTGGGGGAATCAGCCACCACTCAGGGCAATGTGGTTGCATACTGAGTTGTGTGCACACCAATGCAGCTGTGCATCCTTTCTCTCTCTCTCTTCATATCACCCCCCTGTTAAAGCAGAGAAGCAGCCTCACTTGTATAAATAAGATTTCTTCTGGCAAATGAAGACCATTTGTTTCGAAGTGAAGACAATTAAAATGCCCTGTTGTTGTGTTGTTCACCTAATATGAAACATTGCTTACTGCCTATGCAAGAACAACTGGGCGGGGTGGGGGAGGAACCCCTCTGTAGTCTAATATTGCTTAATGGATATGAAATGCTGCAATGCTTTTACAGAAAATGGAAAAGGAGCATCAGTAACAGAGAGGGGGTGGGTACTTTTCAAATGGCTTTTAAATGGTCAGCGGTGGACATTGATTGGGAAACCTGTCGATGGCATTACTTTGAGCGCCCATTAACAGTGTGTGGAACTAAATTTGGATTGTCCACAAGCTGCTGCATGCCACAGATGGAAAGTGCCATGCAGTAACACATTAAAGGCCGCTCTACATTATAGCTTCAGGCAGAGCTATCAGCAGATGCAGACATCAAACTCCCAAATAGAAAGCTAGAATGCCCTGAAGCATGAGCCTGTTTGTTTTGTAAAGTCTCATTTGTTCATCTTTAGATACGTGATACTTCATCATATGCTCCAGCAATGTTTTCAGGGCTTCATCCGTAGGTGGGCATTTTTGAAATGAGCTGCAGTATTCCGTCATTACTGTTATTTTCCAGCTTTAGGGGTGAGTGAGATTGGAATGGAGTACCTTGGAAAAGGGCATGGCTGGCAGGCAGGCTGGCTGACTGACTGGCTAGAACCCAGAAGGGGAGCCCTCTACACTACAACAACTCCTTGCAGGTCTCACTTGTACCACCATCCTTTTTATAGCGCAGCATCTGAATAGCATTTGAAATGCTTCACATACTTTATCCGGTTGTAATCCTTACATAAAATAATGTAAAAAAAAACCAAGAGCAGTAAAAGCAGGAGTGGTGGTGGAGGAGAGTTCGGCCAAAGACATGATGTAAGTGGATAGTTTGACTTCCTCTCTGGAAGTTTGGCAAAAAGAGCCAGCTCCTCTATCCCATTGGTAGCCAATGTAGCACCCACTTCCAGATGTTTTGGACTACAAGGCTCATCACACAACTTCCTGACCATTGACAATGCTGCCTGAGGCTGATGGGAGTTACAATCCAAATCATCTGCATGGCTCCATGGTTTGCTACCCTGATCTAAGGCTTCCGTGGTTTTGAGCCTCAGTTGCTAGCCATTACCTGTCCTTCCCTGCTGTAAGCTTCAGCCACTGAGTGGTCACATGGAGCAAGGCAGCCTTGAAGGTATGAGATCCCAAGCCATGCAAGACTTTTTATATGGCACCACCAGCACCCTAAATTGTGTCGAAAGATGAAGTGCTAATCAAAGTAACAGGTTAGCTAGTTAATTTAAGTAACAGCGGAACAGGTTGAATTCATACATGTCTCTCTCAGCCCTTGTTAGGAGACATGCATTCCAGGGAGTTGGATTCCTTTGGGTCCTTTCCAACTCTGCAGTTCCATGTTGCCATGTGTTAGTCTTCTGCTGCTGTTGATGCTTTTGAGTCCTCTTCATACGATGGAAAGAGCCTGGCAAGACTGCTCCTCTGATGTTCAGGTGCCAGGCTAGGATCCATGGACAACCCTGTCCCCACTTGGAGCAAACACATTGCATTGTGTGACTCCTCTGCAAAAATGCCCATGGGATCGGGATTTGGAGAGCCCTCAGGCATGGCACCTTCAGTGCATCCTTCCAACCTTGTAGAATCTGCACATGGAAACCAAGATCTTCTTAGGTACTCTGTGCAAAGTGGACATGGTGGCATTGTTATGTAGGTCCTCTGCAGGTTCTGGAAAATGCCCAACTTTGCACCTCCCTGGAACCAGCCCTGTGTAGGACCTCAGAGTCGATTTCCCTCTGGTGTCCACAAGCAGTGGGGTGGAGAAGCACAAGAGAGGTGCTGCTTTTCATGCCCCCCTTGGTGAGCTCATCTTGAGCCCATAGTTTGCCATAGTGCTGTAATTGTTCTTCAGTTTCTAACGCCCACCCAATAGAATTATTCAATATAGTCATATTGTGCTGATACCCCAGGACTTAGAAGCTGCAGGATTCACTTACCAGGAGGCGAATCAGTCATAATTACTAATGATGCTGGCGTGGGCCTTCTTTTCCTGATCTGCGGAAAATATAGGTTCAAGCAGATTTATTAAATGATGGCCACATCCCTCAATCTAGAATACTAGCACAAACTGCCAAACTATTTGTACCCAACATAGGGAAGCCAAAAATCATTCAAACTATTGGGTTGCAGATGATCAAAAATAGAACACTTCCCATGTCTGGTCATTCTTTCCATTTCTGAAAGCTAATACGCCCATTTTGAATTTGCATTGATGCAGTTACCAGCAAATTGCTAAGTTTCCCCCTCTTTATGCCTTTTTCCATTTGCTTCATTAGGCTGGATTTGAAATCTGTAAAGACTGCAATGGGCATGGTCCAATGACCAGGCTGCTTTAATCAAAGAGGATATAGGTCAAGGATCTCTGGAAGCAGTATGAAAATCTGGAGTCTTGTGCTGCTTCCAGCACAGCCAGTTCCTCATCCTAAGTATGTACCCCAGAATCCTCAGGAAATCCTAAGGTGCCCTTTCAGTTTGTGCTTCTGCCTCACCTATGGAACAACAAGGCTTGAGTCAGGCCTGTCCATTAAATCTCAGCCTAATGATAACAGACCTTCCAAGTGTCCCTATTTTCCAGGGACAGTCCCGGATTTACAGAAGCGGTCCCAGTTTCTGATTTGATCCCAGAATGTTCCACCTTTCCTTAGGATGTCCCTATTTTCATCGGAGAAATGTTGGAGGTTATGGAGTTATGCAACGTCTGAGTCAAGGAGATAAGTAATGACACAACCTTTAGAAGATGTCCGAAGGCAGCCCTGTATAGGGAAGTTTATTTAATGTTTAATGTTTTATTATGTTTATTATAGGGAAGTTTATTTAATGTTTGATGTTTTATTATGTTTTTATATATGTTGGAAGCAGCCCAGAGTGGCTGGGGCAACCCAGTCAGGTGGGCAAGGTTTGATGATGATCATGATGGAATAGGATGTCTCTATTTTCATCAGAGAAATGTTGGAGGATATGCAATAATGGCTGTTCCACAAACCCAAACATTGATATTGGTACAATAGAAAATGTTGAAATATTTTATTTTATATTGAATGACATAAAGCTCTTATATAATGGGACAAGATGTGTACTTGGAGCTTATCTCTGGAAACAGAATACAATTATAGGCATTTCTTACACAGAAATGCGATGTGAGGATTTTAAAAGCCTGTTCCATGAGCACAACAGGGAGTGGAAACAAGAAAGTGTATCAGACTTTTCTTCGTCCCTCATCCTGTGTGACAAACTGCTTTTGATACGGAGGGATGTTTCAAAAGCAGTTTGCGATTGTGGCATGGGAGGTCCAGAGTTTTTTAAAAGGTGGGCGGGGGGGGGGGTGATGTCAGAATTCTACTGGTCAAGGATGAATCCCTTGCAGCTTGGGATTCCAGCCTGCAATGACACTGGAACAGGGAACCAGCATGCTGTTCCACTAGCATCCGCATGGCCTCTTATCTTCAGCATTCCTTTGCCACTGGAGAAAGGCTATTGGTAGGTAATGAAGATAGTGCTTTATTTCATCATCTCTTCTGCTATCAGAGACCATTGGGGGATGCTTTACAGCAGGGTTTCCCAAACCTGGGTCTCCAGCTGTTTTGGGACTACATCTCCCATCATCCTTAGCTAGCAGGACCAGTGGGGATGATGGGAGTTGTAGTTCAAAAACAGGTGGAGACCCGAGTTTGAGAAATCCTGCTTTAAACTCAGGCCCTTGGCCTACTTTCTTGCCTGCAGCCTGCAAAGATGGATGACTAGTAAGCACACACAGAGTGTTCGGGTGGCAAAGAGAGAATGCACTATATAAAATCCTGCCATCACCCATTTTTGGCTTTTGGCTCCACCCAACATTGCTTACAGCCCCTAAATATATTTTCCCATGGGTCAGTAGGAAAAAGTTCCCCACTTCTGCTATATGGGATGTGTACACCGGACAGCACAGGGAGATGGCGCGGTAATATATTGCCTAGGTTCTAGCAATATCCTTGTCCAGAAACAGTGAGATAAATCAAGCAATCACGGGAATGGGATATTTAACATTTGTAATGGAATTAAATGAAGGGCACAGTCCTTTATCTGTAGCAGCCATGACCCACGTTGATTCAATGGGAAATGTCGCTCAGATAATGACTTCAGATTTTCACCTTCAGCACAATATAATATTCTCAATGTTATACATTAGTCATGATCACGAACAGCTACATTGCATTTTTTGGAAGGTCTTGCTCTTGATAATGTCTTTGCCAGTGATGAGGAGACAGCGCACTCTAAGCAGCCAGAGAGATGAACTTCATCAAACTGTCAATTCAATTCACTATTTCTTTATTTTCTAATGTTTTGCATTGTTACAGAGGGCCAAAGGTCAGCTCAGAGAACAGCTTACTAGAATGATGAATTCCAAAATATAAGTAAATCCTTGCCTGTTCCCTCTGCACATGTACGCACGTGCATATACCCAGTGCTTTTTTTCTATACAAAATAAATAAATGTTTAGGGGTACTCTCATTTTCCTACTCATATTGAAATATTGTCCCTCAGTGAGGCCAAGCTTAGGTTCACAAAATATCTAGGGGTATGCCTGTGTCCCCCCCAGAAAAAGCACTGCATATATCTAAGTATTTTAAGTGTGTGTGTATACACATATGAACACACACTCGGAAAGAGTTGTATTTTAAAGCAGGAGTTGTTGTTTTTTAATCCTTATTTTGTCAAGATTGAAGAGACCTTTTTTTAAAAGATCTTTTTAAAAAGCCTTTCAACTTCCTTACTTGAATAGCTATCTACATGATCTGCTGACATCTCTCTATTTCAACATCCACCCAGCTATGTTTGTTTAACAGAGATAGATACCATTTTAAGTAATTCCATCTGTCCATCCATCCATCTGTCTATCTAGTGACACAGAAACACTGATAAAAGGCACACTATTGCTACTGGAAAGCATCTGTTCTTAAGGAATGAAGACAGCAAATGTTTGCTCTGAAAAAATGGGTGTGAATGTCACCCAGAACATCCCAAAGGACAAACCCTCCTCCGTCCTGTCAGTGCTTGGGACACTTTGTGGAATTCCCTAGCTGAAGCTGAGTTGCAGTTACATTTTCTGATCTGGCAGCAACGCCCTCTCAGCCCCTTCCCCCACCACCCAGGGAGAGAAGATGAAACTAGCTTACCTGTTCAGCTGCTTCAGGGTCTATTTGACTCTGAAATAACGGCACAGCAAACTGTATCTTTTTGGGGCTGTTTGGCTCCATGGCAGCAATCAGGATGCAGAAGAGAAAAGAGCCCCGAACTGCCTGAGAGGAGAAGCAGACAGTTGTTCCCGCGATTATCCTCTGGCACGCTCCCTGAAGCTGCGCCAAGCAGACCTTAATAACAGCAGTTAATTCCCCGAGTTAGCAAGCAGAGCTGCCTGGGCTGAGAAACTCCCCGATTCCACATCCACAGCAATGCCTCTGGCTGGAGCCACTACTGTATTCCTCCTCCGGCCCTTCAAATCTTCGCCGCACGGAGCTGGAAGGAACAATAAGCTAATTGTGCACCGATTCCCTTCTGCATATGCCAAGCGTTCACTCAGAAGCTAATTGAAAATGCAATACTAGCCTGGCTTGGCCTGGTGCCCTGGGATTTGAAAGAGAGGATCTCTCCGCTGTACATTACTAGCTGGCTGCACCAAAGTGCCGGGTAAGCACCCTTCGGAGTCTTGCTGATGGCTCGTGAATTATTGATAGGCACAGAGATCAGGATGTTTTCAGGTCGGAGGTGTGGAGGTGGCCGGCCCTGGGAGCAGGTGGGGTGTAGTCAGCCGGCCCCCTAAGAAGTGTTCACAGAACACTTCCTCACCTAGTTGGACTGCCAGTTCTTCTGGGCTGAATTTTACTGCTTGCACCTCCGAATTCCAGTTCCCAAATGACAGAGCAACAAAGAAAACTTTTGACCAGAGATGTCTTTTTGGTTATTTCCCTACTTTTATAGATAGATAGGGACGCAGGTGGCACTGTGGGTTAAACCACAGAAGGTCAGCGGGTCGAATCCCCGTGACGGGGTGAGCTCCCGTTGCTCGGTCCCTGCTCCTGCCAACCTAGCAGTTCGAAAGCATTTCAAAGTGCAAGTAGATAAATAGGTACCACTCCAGCAGGAAGGTAAACAGCGTTTCCGTGCGCTGCTCTGGTTCGCCAGAAGCAGCTTAGGCATGCTGGCCACATGACCCGGAAGCTGTACGCCGGCTCCCTCAGCCAGTAAAGCGAGATGAGCGCCGCAACCCCAGAGTCGTCCGCGACTGGACCTAACAGTCAGGGGTCCCTTTACCTTTATATATAGATGGGGCTCCTCGACCTGGGAAGGTAGCCCATCTAGGAGAACTGTGATCCTAAACCTCTGCTGTCTTGCAGGATATCTTTGGGAGAGGAAAAGGCTAAGGAGTAAACCCTACACAAATCCCTAAGATGGTGGGATGGTGCCTTGTACGCCACCTTCCAGCAACTCCTGCAGCCAAGCTGGTGTCAAACTTATTGCTCTGCTTTCCTTTGGACTCTACAGTGAGTCTGAGAGGGGGGCGTCTTATCATCTCAGCAGCCCAGGACCTTTGCTGTATCTAGACTGGTGACTGGGAGTGGCCGCCGAGACCATATAACACCAGTCCTGAAAGACCTACATTGGCTCCCAGTACATTTCCGAGCACAATTCAAAGTGTTGGTGCTGACTTTTAAAGCCCTAAACAGCCTCGGCCTGGTATACCTGAAGGAGCGTCTCCATCCCCATCGTTCAGCCCGGACTCTGAGGTCCAGCACCGAGGGCCTTCTGGAGGTTCCCTCACTGTGAGAAGCAAAGCTACAGGGAACCAGGCAGAGGACCTTCTTGGTAGTGGCACCCACCCTGTGGAATGCCCTTCCATCAGATGTCAAGGAAACAAGCAACTATCTGACTTTTAGAAGACATCTGAAGGCAGCCCTGTTTAGGGAAGTTTTTAATGTTTGATGTTTTATCGTGTTTTTAATATTCTGTTGGGAGCCGCCCAGAGTGGCTGGAGAAACCCAGCCAGATGGGCAGGGTATAAGTAATAATTTTTTATTATTATTATTATTATTATTATTATTATTATTATTATTATTTATACACATTGCCCAGGGTTGTGCCCCGGGGAGGTCACTTAGGTGCTGCTAATGCAGTGATTTGACTTCAGCCAGGAGACACATTCCCTTGTCTCTTGAGACAGATGTATACCAACAACAATATATTTAAAGCATGCATTGCTTTTGTTGTTGCTGTTGTTTCAGCTGTCATTTAAAGGTGGGCACTCTGCTCAGAGACACCATGTCACAATCCATCCACTTGCCTCTTGACAAGGTGTCACTAGGGTGCAGTAACACCCTAGTCTCCTTGCACCCATATTGCTTACTGGTGTCCAAAACCTGCTCCTGCATCTGTTCTCCCACTCAACACGCACACAAGTGCCCCATCAACATCACTTCACAACGGGTTATTTATTCAGAAATACTCACCGCCTCCTTTGAGATAGCAAGGAAGGTGGTTAGAAAATGGCAAAACAATAGACTCCCCCATTGCTGAAAGTTCAATATGCTTCAATGATTATTTTTTTAAAAATCATTTTTATTTGATTTTACAAATATAAGTTTATAACAATACCAAATACATATCCATATAAAGAGATTTCTCTGAAACTTTCGACTTTCCCCCATCCCTTCCATGGGTCCTAATGTGAACATTTTCACCTACATATTATTTCATAATCTATATTTTATATTCATTCATATTATCTATAGTACCTGTTGCATTACAAGTGATATTAAAATCCTGCTAATGTTTTCCTCTGCTTACAGTGGTCTAAGTAAATTATAAAATTTTCCCATTCTTTTTTAAAGTTTTTGTTCGCTTGGTTCCTGAGCTTTCCAGTCAGCTTTGCCATTTTAGTGTAGTCCTTCAGCTTAGTTTGCCATTCCTCTCTGGTAGGGACTCTTCTTTTCATCTCTGGGCTAGTAGCATCCGTGCCGCTGTTGTCGTGTACATGAAAAGTATTTTCTGTTCCTTTGGTATGTCGGTACCTAAAATTCCTAATAGAAGAGCTTCTGGTTTTTTAACAAAAGTTATTTTCAACATTTTTTTCAATTCATTATACATCTCCCAGAAAGCTTTAATTATCTTACACGACCACCGCATACGATAAAAGGTACCTTCTATCACTTTACCAGCTTCCTGTGTTTCTATCCTGGTCTGCTTAAAGGCTAGGGATGGGGAAATCTGTTCATTTCAGTTTCTCTCAGACCCCAGCTGCACTGTACCACATTAAATAGTCATGGCTTACACCAAAGAATCCTGGAGTTCGTTAAGGGTGCTGAGAGTTGTTTAGAGACCCCTACTTACCTCACTGTTGCCGGAAATATCCGAGGGCTCCCTTGGACAAAAAGTAAAGACACCAACCAGGATAACTTGGAGCAAAACAGCAGCCTGTAGGCTTGGCCTTTATTGAACTGTTGCAACAGGGTGTTCCCCTCACTTGCAAGAGAGAGGAAAGACCCAGAAAAATAGTGTGCAAGGTCTTATAAAAACTTTTTGAAATTCCCCTCCTCTAGGTCAAGCCCACCCCCAGAAACATCATGCATACATTACAGAAAGGAGGGGTTGAGGGAGGAGTTGGTGGTAACCTGAGTGTCTTGTCACCTGGCTAGTTCCTCCTTTCCCCCCTCCCCATGAGTCACTTCCAGGAGACAAAGGGGAGTTTGCAGTTTCCTGCCCCCAGAGGGAAGATCTGATCATTGTCCTTTGTTTCAGTCCATGCTGAATCCACTTCCATATGCAACTTCTTTGTGATCTTGATTGTCTTCTGTCTGGGATCATCAGGGTTGGCATAGCAACTGGGCAGGGCTCCTGTGGATGTGCTGAGACGGTGAAGGGATTATGGCTGACCAGGACCAAGCCACCCCCCTTTGATAGTTCTTGTCATATGGAGTAAAATAAAATGGAACAGTGCAAATCCGATGTATGGTTGATTTTCTATGAATCTATAACAGAAATGTGGCGAATGTAGTGTGTGAGTGTGTGTGTGTGAAGTTTGTACAAACAGAGTGATTGGGGTGGGGGGGTTCCTGCTACATCACAGAGCTACAATTCCCAGAATTCTGTGCGAAGAGGGACTGACTGTTAAACCACTCTGAGAAATGCATAATTATTATTTTTTGCATGCAACTTTATTTTTGCCAGCCGTTTCCCCTAATATAATGCATTTTTGTAGGAATGCAAAATTATTTTCAGGAATGCATGCATTCTTCTTTGTATCTCCCCAAGATATGCATTTTGTGTGTGGGGGGGTGACTATGTTGCAAAATTTGGAGGTGGATCTGAAGAATACTTGTGTCGGTTTGGGAAGAGTGACTTCGGTAGGTTCTCATTAAAATGCAAAACAATTTTATTCCCTATCTATATTTAATGTTGGCTGATTCCTACCTGATTGACGCCTACATCTGCTCTCCTCCAGTGAGCTCTGTGTTTACAAAGTTCATCACAAATCGTTTGTGGGATGCTTTTACAGCCTGAGAAGTTGCTTTTCTAGAGAGGCAAAAAAGAGAGAGGCTTCTTCCAATCCAAATCCAAAGGCTTGTTGTATGTAATTTAGAAGGAATTAAAAGGGGATTAGAAAATTCATGGAGGGCAAAGCTATTAAAGGCATCACTACCTCCAGAATTCAATGAGGCATGTTTCTGAATACTGGTCATTTGGGGGCTGGGAGTGACAATGGGAGCAGGCTGTTGCCCTTGTGTCTGCTTGCTGGTTTCCAAGAGGCATGTGGTTGGCAACTACAGCGAACATGTTGCTGGCCTAGAGAAGCCATTGGTCTTGCAAGGGACTTCTTATGTTTAAGCACAAAATATTGGAGGAATTTCGAGGAGAGGAAAGAAGAGTTTTGTTGGGACATTCTTGCACTCAGCATTGCTCACCATAGCTGCCAACTCCTTGGGGGCCTGAGCACCCACAAAATTCTGCATGAAGGGTCTGGGCACCCACAAATTTTGTTGCCAGGGCCATGCATGGTGCATGGCACCCATGGCCCTGGGCACCCACAGCCATGAGGCAAAGCTGCTACTCCTGCTGCCCACTCATTGTTGGCAAGTAGGGTCATTCCGGTGGCAACAGAACTGGTGAGATGGGGTGTCTCAGGTGGAAATGCTGCAAGTCTATTAGAAACCATGTGAAGGCTTGTGATGTAAATTTAGTACAACAACAAAAGCCAGACTGTTGGGGTTTTTTTTTAAAGTCTGCCCTTGTTTAGTAGTTGTACCTTGATCTTCCTTTTTGCAGCTCTTCATTTGCTTGACTTGTGTCATTATATTTCACCTGAGTTTGATAAATCAGGCATCCATCTATAGATTTCACTTTAAGGAGTAGGATGTGTGCCAGAACCAGGGGTGGATTTCAGAGGGCAGGGAGGATAAAGGAAAAGAAGCATGGCCAGGTGTGTCTGCCTGCCTGTTTATCTATGTCTAGATATCTAGCTATATCTACAGACAGACAGATGTATTCCTTAATATAAAAGTGCAAAAATTAAATATCCATCGTTCCATGGCAATTCTCCTTAGGTGCAATCCCCTCTTGCACACAAGACCAGCTTCCTCCTCACACCTTTTCCACCCTGCACCCAGTTATAAAGCCACCATCCCCTCTGATTCAGCAGCCCCTTTTGTACCCATGCTTTCATCTTCATCTTTCTGGTCCAAATGGCATCCCAAAATCCAGCCCTAGCAACAGCTTTCAGCATTGAGGTTCCTCAAATGAAGCAGGGGTAGCTGTGGTGCCTTCAGATGTTGATGGACTTCCAAGTCCCATCAACCCCAGCCAGGAGGGCCAAAGGGCAAGGTTGATGGGACGTCTTTTGGAATACATGTGGACTACAGCATCAGGAGGGCACGATGCTGACTATCCCTAAAGTTGAGGCACAACAAAGAACTGAAAAGAGCCTTTCCTTTCCTTTCCCAGCGAGAAGCCCCAGCTTGGCCTCGGAGTTAAAAGGCAAATTTTCAAGACTGAAGACCCTGAGAAGCTCTAATGGCCTTCACAATCTGTTCTGCACATATAACGTGAACATTTAAATTAAAAATTGGTTTCTCTTGATACTTTACCCATGAGAGAGGCAATATGTAAACATTTGATTTACAGATAGGCATTTCTTTCTGCTCTTCGTAGAAATTGCAAAGCCTGCTTATAGGAAATGAGATAGATTAAAGATGCATAACCTTATTATAAATTGCAAACACTGCTGTCTTCTTAAAGCTACATACGGTTCAATAGAAGAGATAAATGTTTGGCTAGCTAACACCCAGTTCATAAACACAATTACGTGGAAGGAAGCTCAATTGATTTCATTGAGCTTAGATCAGAATTCTGCTCTAGTGTATTTAATCAGGAAATCAAGTATTTAGGGCTGCTGCAATGATTGAAAATCAGTTGAGTTTCCAGGAACCTGCATTTGTGATATGAAGATTTAGCAACATTAAAAAGAATAAAAATGTGGGTCATCTTTTTGTCAGCCATGGTGTAAAAAATAACCATTATAATGGGGATAGAAATTGACTTTTAAACTATATTAATTTTGCAGGAATATTTAGAAAGGATTTACAAATACAACAAGAAATGAAAAGTTAGCATTTCCTCCACTTTAACAGCATGTTTTTTTTTTAAAATGAGCTTTGAGTTTATAATAAACAGAAAGGACAGAATCTCTTTTTAGATTGGGAAAAAGAGCAATTGTTTCAAAATATTCGGATCCTAGATTTAAATGTGCTTAATTCTGAGCTCAGCAGCGTGACAGCATTTTTATTCAACTATTTCAATACTAAAAAAAGAATAAGTCAAACATTAACCCTACCTCCCAAACATTACACGAGTACCACTACTCTTTTAGTGTGGGAAGTAGAAAAGTACAGAATCATACAGATTAAAATTGGATAAAGTATTAGTGATTGATAATAAAATATTAAAGACACTTAAAAGTGTCAAGTGGAAAAACAAAAGTGAAGACGAGAACCCATATTCCAATCCGGGCTTAAATAGTTTACATGTGAAATACAAAAGTTGTTAAGAAAGTGATTATTGACAAAGATACGTAAAGGTAAAGGGACCCCTGACCATTAGGTCCAGTCGTGGCTGACTCTGGGATTGTGGCACTCATTTTGCTTTATTGGCCGAGGGAGCCGGCGTACAGCTTCCGGGTCATGTGGCCAGCATGACTAAGCCGCTTCTGGCGAACCAGAGCAGCGCACGGAAACACCGTTTACCTTCCCGCCGAAGTGGTACCTATTTATCTACTTGCACTTTGATGTGCTCTTGAGCTGCTAGGTTGGCAGGAGCAGGGACTGAGCAACGGGAGCTCACCCCGTCGCGGGGATTCAAACTGCCAACCTTCTGATCGGCAAGTCCTAGGCTCTGTGGTTTAACCCACAGCGCCACCCACGTCCCTATTGACAAAGATAGAGTGGCTTAAAACAGACGTCACTTGGCAACTTCAGTAAAGATACTAAAATTTCTGGAGGCCACCTACTACTTCCTGTGTTTCAATAATAGTTCTTAGTATCGTCCATGTCTATGAACATGGTTTAGAAAACTGCAAAACAAGTAGCTCAGGAGTGATGAACCTGTTGCCTTCTAAAAGTTGGCCTGTAACTCCCATCATCTCTGAACGTTGGCAATGCAGGCTGATGGGGGACAGAAATTTTTGAGCTATTTTTATGGCAACCGAAATGGGTTGCCATATGTTTGGATTTCCCTGGACGTTTGAGCATTTTCTACCCAGACACTGCTTCTGACTGCTGTATTCTGGCTATGTCCAGGAAGTTCTGGACATATGGCAACCTACCCTAGGGTCTCTGGCGGCGGTGTAGATGAGCAAAACTTGGTATCTAGAACAAGTGACTCTGTTTTATTCACTACTGGAGAACATAAAAGCTCTTTTGGAGAGACACAATGAGACCGTGAAGAATTAAAGAGACACATTGCACAGAAGGCCGCTGTCTGAAACCCATGTAGGCATGTGCAATTAGTCGCGTGGTGCTTGGGATCCTGGCCAGCAAGCCCAATAAATTGCTTACATTCATTGCCATCATAATGTCAGCCTGAAGGATTGTTTGTGTAGGTGTCGTCCTCCTCAGTGCAATGAAAGTCATTTTTAAGGCCAGTTTGAGTAGGTTTGCTTCAGTGATGGTTGTTGCATGTGGCAGGAAGCTGCAAAAAAACAACAACCACCCTATACTATATGGGGGGAAAATCATGCTATTTCCTATATACATTGACAACTTCTGGATCTATGCATCAACCAAATTACCGGTACACCTGAGGCTATGTTAAGTATCCAGGAGCACGGAGTCATAACTGTGGTGACAGTGAGTTGCTATGGACATGGGTAGCGCTGTGGTCTAAAACACTGAGCCTCTTGGGCTTGCCAATCAGAAGGTCGGTGGTTCGAATCCCTGTGACAGGGTGAGCTCCCATTGCTCTGTCCTAGCTAGCAGTTGAAAAGCACACCAGTGCAAGTAGATAAATAGGTACCACTGCGATGGGAAGGTAAATGGTGTTTCTGTGTGCTCTGGCTTCCATGACGGTCTTCTGTTGCGCCAGAAGTGGTTTAGTCATGCTGGCCACAAGACCCGGAAAGCTGTCTGTGGACAAACGCCAGATCCTTCAGCCTGAAAAGCAAGATGAACACTGCAACCCCATAGTTGCCTTTGACTAGACGTAACCAGTCCAAGGGTCCTTTACCTTTACCTTTTATGCAGCTTTTAAAATGGTAGCAAGAAACCAGGAAGAGTCTGTTCCATTGACACTGAACATTAATCCATAGGTAAATAAGAACAGAAGAATAGCTTTGCTGGATCAGATCAAAGGTCCATCTAACCCAGAAGTGTTCTCACACTAGCTAACTAGATACCTACAGGAAGCTCTTAAGCAAGACATAAGCCCAATCGCTCCCTTCAGCAGTAAATTCCTTGAATCCAGCCTTTTCTTTAGGTCAGGTATGGGGAACATTTGGCCCCACAGATGATTACTGAACTAAAACTCCCATAATCTCTGGTCTGAAAGAGTGTCTCCACCCCCATTGTTCAGCCCAGACACTGAGATCCAGGTCTGAGGGCCTTCTGGTGGTTCCCTCATTGTGAGAGGTGAGCTTACAGGGAACCAGGCAAAGGGCCTTTTTGGTAGTGGCGCCCACCCTGTGGAACACCCTCCCAGCAGATGTCAAACAGCTATGTGATTTTTAAAAGATATGTGAAGGCAGTCCTGTTCAGGGAAGTTTTTCGTGTGTGATATTGTGCCCCCCCCCATTTTTTGTTGGGAGCCATCCAGAGTGGCTGAGGCAACCAGGCTAGATGGGCAGCGTTATAGCAAAAAGTCACTTTTTTTGCGGGGGTAACAGATTTGTTGCGCAAGAGCTCCAGATCAACTTCAGTTGCACAACCTGAATGACTGGACATGGCTTGTGTGTCTCTTGTAATGTAAAGGAACATTCATACATCACACACACACACACACACACACACACACACACACACACACACACCTATCACCTGAGGTGGTTCAGTCCATTATACCAGCTCAGGGTTCTAATATCTCATTTTGCTGCATGTAGAAACCAGGATTAATATGCAAGCTGAATTCTTCTCTCAAATGCCTATGTAAGGATCTATTCATATAACTCTCCCAGCCCAGCCAGAAGACTCCAGTGTCTGAAAACCAATGAAAATAACGAGTTCGAAACACTTGTAGGCAAAATAAATATTTTATTGGCATAACAGCCCCTTTTAATATGAAAGCCCTTATGTCCATTCCAAATGCACTTTGACAGACTTTTCTCATAAAAGATAGTTATAGTTTTACTAGTTTTGATTATGCATTCAACACAATCTTGATTTTATTAGTTGAAAACACATTTAAAAAACAAAACCACAGAAACATAAGGAATCCCAGTGGCAATAATCCAGACATTATTAAACCTTGAGTTTCTAGCATCCCATTGACAAAAAAAAACATGTAAAAGAAACCAAAAACCCTGCCAACACACAATTTCATCTGTTCTGATACATGCCATTTTCCCTGGGCCATAGTAAAACTTCAGAAAAAGGGGAACAATTTCTTCTGATTCCCCCACAACAACAGCATTATCCACTTAGAAAAACCCTCTAGTGTTTTATAGACTTGTTTTATTAAAAGGAGAAAAAGGCTGCCTCCTGATACCGTTGAGAAGTCATTAATATATATTACGGATTTTTAAAACAATACAAAGCACACCCCCAAGGAGAAAGATTAAAGAAGCAGAATTTTTAATTTATTTTTAAAAGGTGTCTACTGCTCAAAGGTAAGGCTCTCGGTGAAAGCGTTCTTAGTAGTTTTACCTAAGTTCATTTAGCTCTCTAAACTCTTTGCAAACAACAGCTTCTCCCAAGAGTTACAGCATTTTAAAACAACAACAACACAACAGGTTACTCTCCTCTTTTGAAGTGGCACTTGGTAACAGCAGTGAAAATAGTTACGATAGTTGTTTCAAGCTCTCAGAGTGAATCAGTTATTGCACAGTTAAATACCTCACAGAGGTCAGTGGGTTTTTGCATATATATAAAATAACAATGACAATCCTAGGCTATTTATAACTGGGGTAGATCAAGGAAGTCTTCAAGTTTTACGAGGAACACCTCTACACAGAAATAATTATAATAATAATAATAGCAAGACACTATGCACAAATGAACCGTAGGAATGTACAAATAAATATTAAGGCTTGGAAGATGGTTCATGGGCAGTAGTAAGATGTAGTGTCCCAATCGGAGCAGAGGGAGCTGAAGTGGAACATTAAGCAGCACAAAACTACGGACTGTATACAGTAGCCTTCACTTCTGTCCTCCTGAGTGCAGGCAGACACGCCCATCTGGCCTTCCAAAAGGAGAATTCCACAGTGTCCCTGGACCACATGCCAACCTGTTGTTGGGAGAGAGAGAGTTATTGCATGATTGTCATTTCAAATCAAAAACAAATATATTTATTCAGTGAAAGGAGCGACATGTATCTCAACACCCGGGACTCACAACTTGCAGACTCAACACATAGAATAAGGGAAGAGGAAGAACATACGTTTAAAGAAGATTGGAAAATATCTATTGAATATATGGGAAATAATTGTGTACAGCTGAAAACACTGGCAGCATTAAGATAAATTCAACAGTGTAAATAAGTTTTGATGGGTGCAATAATGGGATACTGAATGGTATAGTTTTTGTAAAATATGTAGGGATTTATGATACATAAAATGAACTATGGAAAGAGAAGAAGGGAAGTCACTGATATTTTAAGGACGTAAAATGAGTATTTGAAATTGTAAAACAGAAAATTTAAGAAAAATTATATATATTATATATAACACACGCACCTCAACACCCCAGGGCTAATGGTTTGGAATCCACCCACTGGTGGCCAAGCACTGTTGCTAGAGTCAACTTTGAGAAAGTGGACGCAGTGGTGCAATTCTGTAATACTCAGCCCCTAATCTTAATGGCATTCTTTTCTGATGTAATTTGGATGGTCTTTCCCCACCCTCCTGCTAGCACTTACTGGCATGCAGCAACACTGAAATATTTACCTGTAGTACCGATTCACGGTTGCGTTTCTTGCTTAGCGTTAGCAGATCTGCTAGGGGAAGAGACAGCTGCTAACAGTCCACTTACAATTTCCCGCCTGATTTCACCGACGATAGATTCTTTGATCTGAAAAGAAGACATTTCAGGTTTGCCTACATTTACCATACTTCCACTATATTTGTAGCTCATGAAGCCTAAGCACAACTGCATAGGTTGGGCCAATCCCATTCATTCTTTCCTTGTGGAATTGGGGAAATGTGGCAGTAGGCAGTTTTCCAGGGTTATATTGCCAACAAAGGTTCGTATAGTTAAAGCTATGGTTTTCCCAGTAGTGATATATGGAAGTGAGAGTTGGACCATAAAGAAGGCTGATTGCCAAAGAATTGATGCTTTTGAATTACGGTGCTGGAGGAGACTCTTGAGAGTCCCATGGACTGCAAGAAGATCAAACCTCTCCATTCTTAAGGAAATCAGCCCTGAGTGCTCACTGGAAGGACAGATCCTGAAGCTGAGGCTCCAATACTTTGGCCACCTCATGAGAAGAGAAGACTCCCTGGAAAAGTCCCTGATGTGGGAAAGAGAAGGGGACGACAGGGAGAAGGGGACGACAGAGGACGAGATGGTTGGACAGTGTTCTCGAAGCTACCAGCATGAGTTTGACTAAACTGCGGGAGGCAGTGGAAGACAGATGTGCCTGGCATGCTATGGTCCATGGGGTCAAGAAGAGTCGGAAACGACTAAACGACTAAACAACAACAACAAATCCGCAACACCATACATTTGAAGGCTTTCCCCCAACTTATCCTGGGAACTGTAGTTTAAGGATGCTGGGAACTGTAGCTCTGTGAGGGGGTAAACTACAGTTTCCAGGTTTATTAGTGGGGAAGCCACGTGCTTTATTAAATGTATGGAGTGGATGTGTCCTAAGTTCTGTACTGTGCTTTTAATACTACAAGAATATTGTTGGAGGTCAACACTGAAGGAGGGGGGGGGTCAATACTGAGAAACAGACCCACGAGTATATGGTGCAGAATAACCTAGAAGCCAAAGATGAGGAATAAATTGGCAGATACCTAAGCCAGGATGACCATTGTTGTCCAAAAGCTCAGCCCTAACAGAAAGCCTTTTATCGTTCTTCCTGTCTATGAGGACCCAATGGGCAGCAGGGGGCAGGAGGGGTGTGGTTGGAGAATGAGCCAGTTTAGTGCTTATTTAATGCCCAGGAAATTGCTCCCAACTGCAGCCCTGGTGGTTGACCACAAGGAGCAGCGCTGTGCAGAGAACCAGGGGTTCTGCATTCCAGTGCTGGTGGGATTGCCACTTAAGGGACGACTGCTATTCACCCAAGAATACAAAGCCTATAAATAAATTGGTTGCATTCCGAAATGAAGTGACAAAGGCTTCCCAAATTAGCGGAGCTAATGGATGAGCAAGGCAGAGAAAGGATCCATCTGTGTGGAAAGGAACAGGCAACTTGTGTTCTATTCCTGGCTTTGCTACAGCCATGCTTCCTGTGTGACCTTGGGCAGGATGCTGTCTCTGCGTCCAAGCTTCCTCGCTGCAGTAAGGGATGTTTGCAAAGAATCCAACTTTGCATATAGAAAGTGGCACACAAGAAAGAATACCAACGGACCTGCAATCAGTCTGATTTTAAAAAATGTTTTACACGTAAGTGTAAGACCTGCCACTCTTTCTAGAGAAGCTTCTTCAAAATAGAGGGTGATGTCCAATGATTTCAATGGGTCTATGCTGAGAATGATTAATGTTGGCTATCACCCAAACGTGCCTTGAAATGCTCACATTACTTGCCCCTCACCAAGGCACTCGTGTGAATTTGCAAAAGTGCACCGGTGTCTTGAAAAGCTAAAATGGAAAGTATCAAGAAGCAGACGATTCAAATCAAGTATTCCTGTAACAATTTGATTCAAGATACTATTCCCCAATAACCAGATTTCTTTTAAGTAGAGAACACTAGCTCCATTCTTATTTTATTTTATATTTTGCATTTATATTCCCTAAATAAGAAAGCAATCTGCATTTTCTTCGAAGCAAAAGAGAACAAAGTTAAGTATCTTGGCATTTTTGTCGTTTTCTTCTGTGGGAGTATAGAGAAAAGGATAGCGGGTTCCTTTTCATTCCAGTAAAAAGATACAGGTCAAAAGCTCACACACATTACAGTCTATTCTGGCATGCTCTGGAACACTGAATACTGTTTATGCTGTTTTCTCCAACAAGCCAAGATAATTCATGTATACAGAGGGAGAGGAATTGTTCAGAATGCCATGAGTTTAACATTTGTGAAGAAATATCAAGAATGCATATTAATGAATTTCCCTGCAATGGATTCATTCTGCTTTGGGAAGCAAACAATGCAAGGCAGATACTTTTGGTATTTATGAGATGCAAAGGGATATACTAAACAAAGCGGGTGCCAGCATTAAACAAACCCACTCTGTAACATACACACAATGTGTGATTTGGCAAACTTCTGTGTTTAAGGGACTAGCGACACAATGGGACTTACATCTGAGCAAACATGAGAAGAACTGAATAACCTTTATGGCATTAGTCCTTAGACCATAACAGCACCAGACTTTCTCCAAAGCCCAGCATTGAATACGAGACTCTCAGGGAAAGATCACATCCTCTGTATGCAGGAGGTCTCAGTTCAACCCCTGACATCTCTTGATAGTGTTGGGAAAGATCTGAACTAAGGCTGGGCCAAAGAAGAAAGAAAGCTTTCCAACTGCTGCAAACAGCAACCTGATGGCTTCCCTCAAAGAATCTTGGAAACTATAGTTGGTTAAGGTTGCCAAGAGTTGTTAGGAAATCCCTATTACCCTCACGGAGTTACATTTCCCCATTTCCTGGGAAGAGGGATTGATCATTAAACTACCCTGGGGATTGGAGTTCGGTGAGGTCAATTGAATCTTCTTAGCCACATTAAGAAGAAAACATTGAGATCAAACGCTCCTGTCAAAAAAATGCTAGCCAGCCTGCTGCTCACCTCTCGTATGACTTGCTGCAGTTCATCATTCTCCACACTTCTGTGAATTTCTTCAACCGCAGGCACAAGAGGGATCTTTTCAAGTTTCTGCTCCACTTCCGATCTGGACGTTGTGTGTCCCTCAGAGCTTTCAGGAGGCTGCCCTGTTCCTGCTCTTGCCGGTGGAGAGGGCATCAAGGCCACACACGCTCGGTAGATTTTTTTGCTTTGGGGCTTGGCCTTCCCCATCATCTCAGATGAGTGTGCACTGTCTTTTCTGCTGGCTTGGCTGGAACAGACTGAAGAGGAGTCAGAATGTCCGTGATCAAAGGCACATTCTGAGCCGTCAGCCGGCGGAATCTCCATTCCAAGTTCTCCCAGACCCAACCTCAGCTCAGACTTCAGAAATGACTGCTCTCGAATGAGTTCAGAGACCTACGGAATTACGGGAGGTGGGGGAGGAAGACAAGACAACTGCTTTACTCACTGTCTTGTGAGACAGGCAAAACCACAAATGTATGCTGGAACAGGAGCACAAAAATTTCGCCTCATCCTTGGGCTACAAACCATGCCTTCAACCCTACTGGAACGCACTACGTCTCAGAATAGCCAAAGGCCTAGCATGAATTTGACAGCATCCCCAATATCTCATATGTTCTGTACATACATTTATTCCAATCCATTCCATTCATGTATCACTGCCAATGAAACATCTCAATGTGACTGGAAAATACCACTGCCTTCACTTCCAGCCTTTGTCTTGGTTACTTACCGGCTCCATCACGTTCAGTGAAGAAGGGCACGACAAGTTATCAGTGCTTCTGCTCCCATACATGCCCTGGAAGAAAAAGAAAACACAGAAATTAGGGGTTGTTAACATTTTCGGGAGCTCTCAAAACTGCTTCGTGGCCTGTGCCACACCACCAACTTTCTGAGAAAACAAGGACCCAGAGAGCCTTTTATGCTACCTCTGCATTTATGATTCCAGGACATAGTAAGGAAGAAAAATATTTAAAGAGCCGTAAGAGTTTAAAGTTGATGGACCCTGTTAGTCAGGACTCAGAGACAACCAAACGAAATCAGTGGACTTAAGTAGCTTAAGTTCATCAATTTCAGTGGATCTATTTGGCACAACTTACTTGGTTCTTATTCTTAGTCCCCCCCCCCCCAAAAAAAAACACCATGTTTCCTTTCCCTCCTCAGACCCATCCCTGGGTCTTCTCAGCCTTTGGAATCTCCAAGGAAAAGCAACCTGAATCTGCAGAGGTCACCATTTGGTTATCAGGTAACCTGTAGTCAACTGAGCTATTCTGTCTAGAACTTCCCCCCTCAGATGGGGGGAAAGGGACAGAGTTTGGATATGCTACATGCTCTTTAGTTTAGTTTCTTCTGACCCCTCATTCAAACGTAATAGCTCCGTTCATATGATTAAATTCTTGACACACATGCAGCCCCTTTGTTTCCCCTTCACATGAGTGGACACAAGAAACCATTGTTTGTCGTTTGGGGTGGCTTCCATATCCAGGCTTCTTTGGAAGCCAGGAACCCCAGTTCTCCACTCACATGTAAGAGAAAGCTGCAGTCAGCTGTAGCTTCCTGGTTTGTTTCCTTGCTGAGACAAAGGGAGGAGTGAAGGAGATGTAACAGCTCAGAAATATCCTAGCTTATTAAGCCAGGATTGGGCCACTGTCAATATAAGCCTCTATCATTTTCTATCTCAGGTTTGTTCATATGAAGAATGCCAGAGAGATCAAGGGGCTGGAAGGTTGATCTGGATCATTAGGGGATTACTGAACTGGATCATTAGTGACATCTGGGCTACACCACCCTAAAATACATGGGGAAATGCTTCCAGAGCAAGTTGTGAGCCTAGGGGAGAACACAGGCCATGTTTTATGCCTGTTGGTATTGACAGAGCAACGCAACCCCCAACTTCTTCTTGGCCTACAAATCCAAGCCCAGTTGCCTGTCTCTTAGTTTTTTAACAATAAAGGAGTACAGTGGTACCTCGGGTTAAGTACTTAATTCGTTCCGGAGGTCCATTCTTAACCTGAAACTGTTCTTAACCTGAAGCACCACTTTAGCTAATGGGGCCTCCTGCTGCCGCCATGCCGCCAGAGCACGATTTCTGTTCTCATCCTGAAGCAAAGTTCTTAACCTGAAGCACTATTTCTGGGTTAACAGAGTCTGTAACCTGAAGCGTATGTAACCTGAAGCGTATGTAACCCGAGGTACCACTGTACAAATACCCACAGGACAGACTCAACCATTCTGCTGAATGTGCATGTCCTCACCATTCTGAGGCTGTGGGCTACAGGCCATCAATCTGGGCTTCCCTCTTCCCACTGACTTGAAAATTTGCTTAGCGTGTCTGATATTGTATTCCATTAGCCTCTGGAACATGGATCCACATGAAAAAACACTCTGCCCCAAAACAAAAATGCTTAATGTGGCTGTTCTAATGCTTGGTGGCATAACAAAGTTCCGGGTGTTGGGGGAATAACTCACCCCATAGAAGCACCCAGTGCTTCTACATCCCTTGCAGAGATATATCTGCACAGACGGACTGTGACAAGACATACCATGGGTGTTTGTTGCCTGTAAGGTGAAGACACGTGAATATTCCTAAGCTGCTCTTCGAGAGTAAGAAGGCGCTCCTCTAACTGCATTTCTAATTCCTGAAGCTCCATGCGAACAGATTTCCTCAGGGTCTGGAGCTGATCAGCTTCGTATCTAAATCAGAAGCAAACAAAATGGAAAGGGGAATATACAGAGCACAAATAGGCATATCACCCAAAGCAGTGGAGGGAATGATAACATATCAGTCCAGTGTTATGCAGATATATGCACTTTGACATGAAAATATATAGCAACCAAGAAAAGGGAACAGAGGAAAGAGGGAAAGAAGGAATGTGTGCATTCCACAGGAGTGCATGGGGCTTTACTTTTGGTTTTGCAAACTAATGAGGAAAATCCAGTGGAGATGAAATTAGTAAAAAAACAACAACTAATCCCTTAGGGCGGGGAACAAGACTTCCAGAGCTTAACTAGTATGTATTTAGCAAATCTGTAAATTAAATGCTATATATAGGTTTGGATGTGGTCCAGGTATTTATTGGGAGCAGCGTATTATATAAGCAAGGGAGAGAGCTGGTCATGCAGATGCCGTAATACATGGATGGGAGAGTGAAGCAACCCTTTTCTTTCCTTACAGAATCGACAGTGAAAACGAAACGGGATTTCAGTGGAACTAGGCTGGCTTGAAGGGCTACTATGCACGTAGCAGACATCAGACAAGAAACTCATGAGCAGAGCCTTAGGCTAGGCCTGGGAAGACACACACTCAAATCTTCACTCACTCATGACTGACCTTGAGCTCAGTCACCATTTCTCAAGCAAACCTTTACCACAAGCATATTGAAAGACTAAGATGGGGTGGGGAGAAGAAACTCAGGGCACATTTATCTCTTTAGGAGGATGGCAGATGTGTGTGTAATAAAATGAGTATCTTCAGAAACAAATAGTTCTACGGAACCTCACCACAAGGTGGCTATAAGGGTGACTGGTAGAATCCGGAGGGAAATTCTGAGACCACCCCAGTGTGGTGAAGTGGTCTGAGTGTTGGACTAAGGTAAAAATAAAATAAAAGGGAAAGGACCCCCGGATGGGTAAGTCCAGTCAAAGGTGGCTATGGGGTGCAGCACTCATCTCACTTTCAGGCCAAGGGATCCAGCGTTTGTCCGCACACAGCTTTCTGGGTCATGTGGCCAGCATGACTAAACCGCTTCTGGTGCAACAGAACACCGTGACGGAATCCAGAGTGCATGGAAACACCATTTACCTTCCCGCCACAGCAGTACCTATTTATCTACTTGTACTGGATTGCTTTCAAACTGCTAGGTTGGCAAAAGCTGGGAAAGAGCAACGGGAGCTCATCCTGTCACAGGGATTCAAATCACCAACCTTCCAATCACCAAGCCCAAGAGGCTCAGAGGTTTAGACCACAGCAGCACCCGCACCCCATAGTGTTGGACTAGGAGCTGAGAAACCAAGGTCTAAATCCCGACTCAGTCATTAAGTTCACTGGGTGATCTTGGGCCAGCCACAGTCTTGAAGTCTTAAGCTATTGCTTCACAGCGAGGACAAAAATGGAAGGGTTGAGAAGCGTGCCACCTTAAACTCCTTGAGGAATAAATAAAATGAAAAGCCATCCCTTTCAAAACATCTAAACATCCTATGGAATAGGACCCTTGAAATTAATGCCCAAACAAAACGAAACCCCAACGTCAAAAAGGATCTTACCAAGAGGGCAGAGATCAGAGCAAAAGGGACGAACAGTTGGTCTTGACAGAAGCACTCTGAAGAGAGTGGAGAAGAGATGGCAGAACAGAAAGACCGGCATGGAGAAAGTTGCAGCAATCTAACTGTGAGTGATGATCAGAAGCAAAGTGGCAGAGTCAGAATGCAAAAGGCCAGTTCTAAATGCGCAGAAGAGGAAGGAGAAGGAGCGTGCTTTAGGATTAACTGAAGGCTGCGCACCTAGAAGAAAAACAGTGCTTTTGAGAAAGAAAGAGAACAGATGCGAAAGGTTTTAGTAGAAATAGAAAAGGAACCTGCATGTGAGCACAGATATAGTAAACAAGTTGCTTGGGTGAGAACACCCCCCTACCCCACTCACCTCTCTTCCTCTGTCATGTGCTGATAAACAGTGGTTTGCTGACGCAACATGGACAATTCCAAATCCATCATTTGCGTTCTAAACAGGTTTAGGTTCCTTCTCACGGCTTGAAGATCTTGGAATGTATTCTAGACAGATACAGAGAAGTATTTATGTTCAGAACTCTGTGTAAATACATAACAAGAGCTCTGCCAAATCAGACTAAAGGCCCCTCCAGGACAGCACCCTGTCTTCACAGTAGCCAAGCAGATGGCGACGATAGTGATGTTTCACTTGTATATTGCTTATGTCAAAATGCCTTCTATGCAGTTTACAGCTACAGTTCCCCAACTATAAAAACCAATGCATAACTAAAAGAGACAAAAACCATTCCGCCGGGGCACTAAAACAACCTCAAAAATTAAAATCTGGAATAAAACAAAAGAGAAGTCCACAAACAGGACAAGAGCTCTCTTCTCACTTGCAATTCCCAGAAACTGGTATTCAGAGGCATACCGCCCTCTTGACACTGGAGGGAATAAAGAGCCACTATGACGCAGGTGGCGCTATGGGTTAAACCAGAGCCTAGGACTTGCTGATCAGAAGGTCGGCGGTTCAAATCCCCGCGACGGGGTGAGTTCCCGTTGCTCGGCCCCAACCTAGCAGTTCGAAAGCACGTCAAAGTGCAAGTAGATAAATAGGTACCGCTCTGGCGAGAAGGTAAACGGCATTTCCGTGCACTGCTCTGGTTTGCCAGAAGCGGCTTAGTCATGCTGGCCACATGACCCGGAAGCTGTACACCGGCTCCCTCAGCCAATAAAGTGAGATGAGCGCCGCAACCCCAGAGTCGGCCACGACTGGACCTAATGGTCAGGGGTCCCTTTACCTTTACCTTATGGCTGGTAGCTATAGCCTTGTCTTCCATGAATTCCATGAGCCCAATCTGCCAATGGATTGTCTTCATAGAGACAATTTGGGCTCTGGACTGGGGCTCAGCAACTTAGAGCCTATTGGTGGAGTCAGCCATCTCAGCACCACACCTACGGCATCCCCATGACTTCCCTGTCCTTTGCCCTTGAAAACCACCCAGAGGGAGGGAGGGAGGGAGAGGGCTGGATACATGGAGTAGAGAACTGCAACATCTCTTTCTTCGTCCCTATCTTCTAAAGATGGGAGGGGAGAACCCAGATGAAAGGACATTCCCATTTTATACATATATATAAGCGCAATTTTATCTCAAACACAGAACATGGATGAAGGAAAAAAAATGCCATTTACTTCATAGAGAGGTAGAATAGAAGATCTCTGAGTACTGTAAGGGGCTGTAGTGAGGTCAGGACTTCTCATCATAGCATTCTAGAAAGGGAAGAGAAGAGATCAAAACAAACATACATTTTAACAGCTTGGTGCATACGACCAATAAGCAATAATATGTCAATACAACAGTCATGAACACAACAAACTTTTCATGCTATTGCACCAAAAAAGCCCAACAAATTTTGATTTTTACCTCTTGAAATATGGCAACCCTAACTCTGGGGGACTTCCACAAAAGCTCAGCAGCTTCGGCCAACTTCCCTGACCGCTGCTGATGTTTAAATATATGGTACTAAATATACCAGTAACTTTGAATATTTAAGAAAATATCAAAGATTTTCTGTTTTATGTTTAAAATAGTGATCTCTTAATTTTGAGGTTGTCTTATACATTGGGGCGTCTTATACAAGGAAAAATACGGTAGGTTGTTTGCATTTGCCCTGTTTTTCTTTAACAACTTCGTGAGTAAATGGGCTGGCACTTCAAGCAAGGCCAAACCTTGGCTTTCATCCTCAACTCTGGGCCCAGCCCCCTCACACCTAAACAGCAGCCACCTGTGTTACAGCCAATGTTTCTGGCAGTGATACCCCTGCCACCCCTCCAAATCACAGATATGGAAACACTGAAGCTCCAAATATCTAAAATCTGAGACTGGTCAGATTTGTTGCACCTCTTCAATTCTGCTGGGTGTGTGTATTCAAACCAGCAAGGCCCCAGAAGCCTTGCAAGGTGGTATAGTCCTACGGATGGTGGTATCATGTGTGCCATCTGAATTAGCTCTGTGCACCTGTGTGAAGAGCAAATTCCAACTAAGAAGAGGAATGGATTTAGATTCAAAAATCCAATTTGGCAGTGAAATTTCTGGGTAAGAAGCCAATTGGTGCAAGGCAAAACTTCCCACCTGCGATTTTTGTCCTTCCCCCAAAGGACTAAGAGCAGCCCATAGGCAACTGTCTACTCTGCGAAATAGACTGAGACCAAATGCCTTCTTCAAGGCCACAGTGAACTTCACAATTAAGCAGGGATTTGAAGCACAGGTCAATGAAGTCTAAGTCCAACACTGTAACCCCTGCGCAAACTGGCTCATAATATTCTGGTTAAGATACAAGTACCAAATCAAAACTGTGCTATGATGATAATGATACGTGCTGCATGACAGACAAAGGAGCTTTTCCTCAGACTTAAAAGTATCTAAGACGTTAGTGTGCAAGTAGCAAGGCTTCAGATAGCATTATCTACACAAACCCAAATATGTCAAAACAGAAACACACAGAGGCAATACCGCCAAACTCCTAAAGGATGGGGAAATGTAGCAAGTCCAGTGTAGGTCTAGGAATTTTATTAACTATGGACACCATGGAAAAGAATGCATTTTACAAAATGGAATGAGTAAAGCTGTGTCAGATCCCTGGGAAACTCCTGACTGGAAAAGCAACTATGTTCATTCCAAACTTTCATATGATAAAATGAGGCTTCCGATTGTGAAAGCCTATTCAAAAAAAGGTGAACTTTCCCCAGCTCCAGAACGGAGTTTATTGCATCTGGCAAGCATTTTAGAACATGACAGGGCTGTTAAGTACCAAGTGGGGGGAAATCTTGGGATTCGTTCTAGGAGGAGGTTGCGAAAAGGAAGTTACTTAATCAAAATTTATTGCAGAGCATTAAAATAGTCTGAGCTTTCGAATTAGCAGTTTTGCACATGAAACACATGGCTGCAAAACTTAAGCCGCCTAGCCTATGTCTCTCAGGCTTCATGAAGACTCTGCAGAAATATGTGTGGCATTCAAATATTGTTGTTTTATTCTAATTTGTGTGTGTGAACGGAACTTGGCTCTTATGCATTTCACACTTGCCTAAACCAGGCTGGCCCTCAATATAGTAATGACATCTGGGGAATGGGAGATGGCTCAGATTCACAATCCTGCTCAAGGACTCTCTAGATGAGAGGAGGAGAACTTGTGACCCTCCAGACATCCCTTTGTTATAACTCCCATAAGCCCTAGTGAGCATGGCCAATTATCAGGGACAATGGGAGTTGTGATGCAACATTTCCACACAGCTGTACACGGCATGCATTAGACAATTAGTGGAGAGCAAACTTGCCCTTCTGCAAAGTTTACCTCCCATTACTTATCTTGTACTTGAAGGGACTCTGTCAAGCTCCTGACCTGAGCAATGCCAACATTCCCCAGGGCACAGAATACCAATGGCCTACACTTCATCAGATGCACTGGAGTATAGAACTAACAGAACAGAACTATCTTCTCAAGCCTCAATTTAATAATAATAATAAAAGCAAGGCCTTTAAAACATTTGCATATAAAAGATGCCGAGTAGGAAGAAATCTACCGTATTTTTTGCCCTATAGGATGCACTTTTCCCCCTCCAAAAATGAAGGGGAAATGTGTGTGCGTCCTATGGGGCGAATGCAGGCTTTCGCTGAAACCTGGAGAGTGAGAGGGGTCGGTGCACACCGAACCCTCTCGCTCTCCAGGCTTCAGGAAGCTATCTGCAAGCCCTGCAAGCCCGGCGGGAGTTGCCGCCGGGCTCTCCAGGCTTGCAGGCAGCAGCCTGCAGCCCGAAGCACGGGGCGCCCTCCGGAGGGCGCCCCGTGCTTCGCGCAGGTGTCCGCAAGCCTTGCGAGCCCGCCTATTCTGGGGGCTGGGGTCAGGGGAAGCTCGGGCTTCCCCCGCTCCAGCCCCGTGGCTGGGGGGGGGGAAATAATTTTTTTTATTCATTTCCCCCCCCAAAAAACGAGGTGCGTCCTATGGGCCAGTGCGCCCTATAGGGCGAAAAATACGGTAATTCATGCTTCAAAGAACTGAGTTTTTGTACGTCAGCTTTGCCATGATTGTATGAAAGGCAACGTGACTCAGTTGATAAGAGCATTAAACTTAGATCTGGGGAGTCAAATCCCAACTTAGTCATGGACTCAATGGAATGTTTGGGCAGCGGCATCCAATGTGGTGCCTTCTAGCTGTGGTGGACTACAACTTCTATCAGCACAGCCAGTGGTCATGGATGATGGAAATTGCAATCCGTAACACCTAGAGGGCGTTATGCTGGCAAAACCAGTCTTTGACAAGCCTTCCCCTTTGCCAGCAAAATCAATTACATGTGGAAACCCTAAGTGCCACGGGGAACACCAAATTTAAACAAACCACCGCACAACGGTTGCGCATGCCGTCTTTCTTTTTAGCAACCAAAATATGCGCCCTCCAAACAGACACATGGGGGGTGTATACAGACTGCAGCCATGAGCTAGTTTACCTGTGAAAGGTTTTGCAAAGAGTTCCTGATGTCGTGCAAGACTCTCCTCAGCTGCATTTCGACCGTGGAGGGCGAATGCATGGCCTGAGCTTGGCGCCGGTGCCCAGCGTGCCTCAGCGAGTAAGGGCAGCTGAACGGGGAAGGCAAACCACTGCAAGACGACCCAGGGGTGCTTGGGATGCTGTGCGTACTGAATGTTCTCATATGCGCGCATAAGGGCCTGTCTGGATAGTCAAACTGAAGGGAATGTAGCGAGCACGACGACTGAGACATATGAGCCGGGAGGTGCAAAGGGCAGCTCTGTATTCTGCTCCGACACGGTTCATCCGCCGCCTTGTTCAATGCAGGCTGGGAACCTTCTTTCCTAAGGGATGATGGTGCAATGAAAAGTGTGGATTTGCACCTGGGGGGACTGTGGTCTCTCTCCTCAGGGGGCTTCTCTTCTGTGTGCTCCTCCTTCCCCTCCTGTTCAGGAGTGTCATACTTGTAAGTAAAAGACGGGGGGCTACAAAATGTCTGTTTTCCTGGAGTGAGCTGGACATTCACGGAGGAGACGACTTTCACCGGGTTCAGTAGTGCAGATGGGAGAGACTGGGAGCGCCTCAATGGATAGTCCAACTCAGAGATCCGATGCCTTTGCTTGAAAAGAAAGTCTTTCGATTTGAGCAGCGAGCGACCGGCTCTGGAATCAGACGAGCCACTTATCCTCCTCTGGGCTCTTTGCAAAGCAATGCTAACCCGCTCAGTGGACGAAGGAGATGAACTGCTGCTTTCTATAGAAGACATCGATTTAAGAATGTGGTGCGTTTTATACTGAGGAAATTCGTACTCGCTGCTTTTATCTGCGTCGCTCTCTTCACTGCCTTCCTCTAGCACTTCAGACTCTCCCTCCTGTGCAAGAGCATCTTCATCTTTTCTAATATACCCTCCTTGGCCAAACTCTGTATCTCCTCTGGTCTCAGCCTGCCCAGTTTCGCCTTCTAGAACTTTCCGACCTTCTCTGGCGTCGCTCCCGGAAACCGCTTCCCTCTTCCGCTGCTCCACTTCTGTGCGGAGGAATTTCTCCTCATCAAGCTCATTAAAATAGGACTGCTCATCTATTGGCGTTTTGAGTTCTTCACTGTAAGATGTCACCGTTGTCTCGCTGTCGCAGCTGTCAGCGCTGCTTCCCATGGCCTGCAATGACTCGTGTCCCTGTCAGGAACACAATGAGAACGGGGTGGTGAAGAGACAACAAAAATACCAAAACATTTGTACCTTTATGCAAATAACTTTTAAAAAATGAAATAAAAAGCAAAACGAGTCCATAAGATAGCTGGATTGGAGAAAGAAGCATTCATGAGAAAATAAAGCAAGGCTGGTCAAATGTTTAATCCACTGAATTCTCTAATATACAACACAGTGAGGTCCAGTGTGGTATAGTGATCACAGTGTCAGATCAGGATAGATGAAGTAAAGGTAAAGGT
Source organism: Podarcis filfolensis (assembly GCF_964270895.1). Classification (NCBI taxonomy): domain Eukaryota; kingdom Metazoa; phylum Chordata; class Lepidosauria; order Squamata; family Lacertidae; genus Podarcis; species Podarcis filfolensis. The sequence goes on along the minus strand of NC_139604.1, from coordinate 24,806,826 downwards.
AAAGGGACCCCTGACCATTAGGTCAAGTCGTGACCGACTCTGGGGTTGCAGCGCTCATCTCGCTTTATTGGCCGAGGGAGCCAGCGTACAGCTTCCGGGTCATGTGGCCAGCATGACTAAGCCGCTTCTGGCGAACCAGAGCAGCGCACGGAAACGCCATTTACCTTACCACTGGAGCAGTTCCTATTTATCTACTTGGACATTTGACATGCTTTCGAACGGCTAGGTTGGCAGGAGCAGGGACCGAGCAACGGGAGCTCACCCCGTCACGGGGATTCAAACTGCCGACCTTCTGATAGGCAAGTCCTAGGCTCTGTGGTTTAACCTACAGCGCCACTCACATCCCTTAGGATAGATGAAACCCAGGTTCAAATCTGCACCTAGCTATGAAGCTCCGTGCTGGGTGAGCTTGGGCCAGCCAGCTTAACCTACCTTGTTCAGACTGTACCAGGAATCTACCCAGCGCTCATGGAATAATGTGGCATGATCTCAAATGAAACTTTAACAGACGGCAATTTTATCAAGACAAGTTATTTGTTGTTTACTGCTGTGACAATTGTTTTCTCAAAATTTATCTTCTGTACCATGAAAATAAAGAAAAAATGTATTATTATTTTTTTAAAAATGGGGAGGGAAAGAGAATCACGTTTGCTGCCTTGAGCTCACTGGAGAAAAGGCAGAATATAAACATGGACAATATATTTTCTGCCACTTAAAAAAGAAGAAGAAAAATACCAAACATTATTCTACTCCTTAAAGAAAAATCTGTTTAACAGCAGAGGGCACTAATTTATAATATTTTGAGGTAAGTCGTCTTCGGCAATTCAGTCCGGATCCCTTTCCATTTCTTACAGAGAAGCTTGTTGCTCAAGCCAGCAGAAAGGGCTGGAAGTGCACAGGAAAAGACCGGACAGGCAGTCTTTTAAAAACTTCATGGCATAAGCTAAAGCTTGCTTTGCTCAAGCTAACATTACAAGTTTCCTGCCTTTCAATGCCTTCATTCACACAAGCAGAATGTTACTCATGACATTACAACATTTTACTGCTTGTGAACATAGTCATATGCCTACAAAATACCATATTTTTGCCCAGATCACCACCAACGACTGTGGGGAGGGGACTTGCACATCGATGTGATTTTATCCTGCAAGGCAGATGAGCCCTAATACTTATTTTATAAGCAGGTCAAAACCTAAAACATGGACTTTTAGTTTATCTTGGGGCTGATTCCATTTCTTGATGCATGCAACAGGGACCAAAATATACATTTGCAACAAGGACTGAAGTAAACATTTGCAGCGATTTTTAGAACGTTTTATGCTCACTAAAAGAAGTACACCTACATATAACCAGCGTAGCATCAGGATAAAAATAATTTTAAAAATGTAGTCAAAGAGAAACAAATAGATTTGTGTAGGGATTTACACAAAATTGTGTAAATGGTGAAATAGGGTTGACATGTGTCCTCTTTTTCAGGAGTAAAATTTATGTCCAGGTGGATTTTTTAAATTTGCCAAAATGTCTCTGGCTACTCTTTCTGGATGAGACATAGGCATAAATGGTGACTGAAGACTGGCTTTCCTCTTCTCTTCTCCTGCCCCCCCCCAATAATATATCACAGCTTCTATAGCCTACATATAGTAGGGGTATTGAAAATGAGAGTCATCATAGCATCTTCTTTTTTGCTCTTCAAAATACAGCAACCCTACAAGCAGCATTGCTATTTTCTAGAAGAAAAGGTGCCAGAACTCACCATGAACACCTCCTTTGTTCTCTTTAGAATGGCAATGGCGCCCACCTGAGAGGGGCCGGAACGGAGTTCAGCCGAGTTTTGGCTGAAGGAAAAGCCCTGATTTGTGGCAATAAAATGAGGAAAGCTTCATGGCTGTAACATTACTGTTACTCAGTCACCAAGAGTCAATAAAAAACTTTGAAATATGCCTAGGACTTTATATATCTCACCCCCCAAACATGTACGCACTGGGGTTTTTTGGTAAAAAATAAGGTTTGTACCTGCAACTGATTCAGCAAGAAGCAGTCTGTGGAAGAATCCTCGGCAAAACCACTGCTGTCAGAATGCTGACTTGCCGATCGTAAGAGCTGGTCTGCGAAAGCGAGAGAAACCAAGAGGTTCAAACAAACTTGTCTGCAGTAGATATTGTGAACCAACACAGACACAAATCTGCATTTAGCTATAAAGAGCAGAACTGCGATGTTTGGCCTGTTCCATCCCATAGGTTGTGCTTTGAAACCATTTCCCCAAATCACACTGCCAGAACGAGAACGCAAAAAATTTCTATCGGTAGTATGACCAGTGTTGTTGGACTACAATTCCCATCATCCCTAACTAGCAGGGCCAGTGGTCAGGGGTGGTGGGAGTTGTGGTCCAACAACATCCAAGTTTGAGAAACAATGGTATAGACAATAAGGAGCTAGGTGGACAGTCTGACTTGATATAGGCAAGCCTCCTATGTTCAGATGCTGGCAATGGTCACATATAACTGCGTCAATGGATGTTGCTGGATTTAGTAGGTGTCCTTGCAGGCAGGCTGTGTCCTGCACGGGGCAGACCTTTACACATTTCACAAAGTTCTGTTATAAATAAAATAAGCCACAAAGAGGCGTTTTACAACAGAGGTCTCAGGAGTCTATGGGGAATTAAAGTGCACAGCTAGAGTAAACATTTTGGCAGGATCCAACTGGAACTCCTCTTTTCCCCTCCCCACCTAAATCGCTTTAAGAAACTGTATAATTTATAAGGAATGGCTGAAAAATGGAGCAGTGAAGTTTCTTAAAAGGTTGATGAAAGGTTTTTAAAGCTTCCATGGAGCTGACAGCCAGTACATTTCTTACAAAGTTGCACATGAAAGAAATAATAACAATTAATCCATCAGGAGCTCTCAAGAGTCTTACAGAGCAGATTAAGTCAAGAAAGCCTTTTAACATTTGAAGCGGGTTCAACTTGCTGCTCATGAGTGTTAATAATTTGATGACTTCACACAAACGTCGTTCAGAGCAGCGGCTACTTTTAGGGGCAAGCTTTCCAACTGAATCGGCTCTCCTGTTAGAAGGTGTTTTAAATTGACAACGCCTGCAAGTGACTGGACTTGGGAACTCAACTCACAAAAGATATGCCTTATCACCAAGCTATGGCTCCTCCACAATAGACAAGGGTGACCAAAGTATTTGGTGGAGTTTATTTTTTATTTTTGAATGCTTATTTGCAGATACAGTGGTACCTCGGGTTAAGATCGTAATTCGTTCCAGAGGTCCGTACTGAACCTGAAACTGTTCTTAACCTGAAGCACCACTTTAGCTAATGGGGCCTCCTGCTGCTGCCGTGCCCCCGAAGCGCAATTTCTGTTCTCATCCTGAAGCAAAGTTCTTAACCTGAAGCACTATTTCTGGGTTAGCAGAGTCTGTAACCTGAAGCGTATGTAACCTGAGGTACCACTGTATAACAAAAAGAAAGGGAGAGGGGGACATTTAAAATATTTTTTTCCAGCAGCCGCAATTTAAACATATAGACTAATATAAGCAGTCCATATGTCTGAATAGGTATCTAAATGAGATTGATTATTAGAAGCCCTGTGCTCAAATATAGAAAGGGCAATGAAATCTTCAGACCATTGAGTAATAGTGTTGGCCTTGCAAAGTAGTAATTGCAAGTTTTTATTAGGCTGGCCTTTGTGAACCACCAAATAATTTTTTTTTAAGCATTAAGAACAGTAAAACTAATACCTGCATTATACCTGAAGGCCCAGTGCGAGCAATGTTCAGAAACAAATAGTCAAAACATTTTCAAAAGAGAGAAAAATGCTCTTATTGGCTGCTTTAAAGGGCACATGAACTCAAAAACACACTGAAACTCAATCCAACAAATTCACATCAGCAAATTCCCCTTTGTAATAATTCTTATCATACATTCCTATCCACTAAACAAACTGGCTTGAACCTGTTACGCCTTAGTCAATTTTGCATTCTGCAGACTCAGATCTAAATCTGAAACCAGAAAAATAGGAGCGAGTTAATGGCATAGCAGTGTCCTACTTGACCCTTAACTTGGTAAGCAGTGGTGGAGAAGGGTCTTCATTTGCAATTTGTTTCATCCCCTGAGGAAACCCTTGGCCTCCAAGTGTCGGTGGAATCCAGAGTCCATCATCCCTAACTGCTGGCTGAGGCTGATGGGAGCTGGAGGGCCACAGTTCCCTCATCTTTGTATGTAAGGCTTTTGGCAAGTTGGCTCTTCTCCACTGCTCAACTAAAGAGAGCTATATAACGTTGACAATCATATAGACACTGTCTTCCAAAACGCCTCAGGGAAGCAGAGGGGAACAGCTGGTGGGCTCAGGAGGAAAGAGTGGTGGGTTGCTACTGCTGCACCCCAGTATCTGCTGGTTAGCAGGGTCAACTCTGATGGCACCCTCTAGCTGAGAGGTTCTCAGACATCTAGGCCATGAAGAACTGCTGGCCCTGTGTATTGACCTGTTTGTGTACTGAAGTCTGCACATATATCTGTAACTGTTGTATTAACTACCTCCCAAAATGGGAAGCAACTGTGCTAAAAATAAAGCAACACCTCCTGCAAAACTGAAATAATGGTCAAGAACAACAACAGCAACAACAAATTGTGGCTATGAATTATTTCACATTTCCAGTGGACAAACACAAAACTTTGATCTTCTCAGCTGAAAAACGCTTCTAAATCCATCCTGGAAGCTGAATACTGGTATAGTAGAAACTCAATGTAGTGTATGGTTAGGACTTGGGAGACAAGGGTTCATATCCCCATCTAGTCATGAGCTCATTTGGTGACCATCAACCAGTCCCCATCTCCCAGCCAAACGTACCTCAGAGGGTTGTTGTGATAATGAGACGAGGAGGGGAGAACCACGTATACCATGACCTTGAGCAACTTAGTGGCAAGGCAGGATACAAATGTAGGAGTACTAGTAATATCAATAGGTAGGTAGCCGTGTTGGTCTGCCGTAGTTGAAACAAAATAAAATAACTAAAATAAAATAAATAAATTCCTTCCAGTAGCACCTTAGAAACCAACTAAGTTAGTTATTGGTATGAGCTATCGTGTCGAAAGCTCATACCAATAACTAACTTAGTTGATCTCTAAGGTGCTACTGGAAGGATTTAAAAAAATAAATTAATTAAATGTTATTTATTTTATTTTGTTAGTAATATCAACATAAACCTTTTAAATGGATAGATAAAATAGGTGATGCTGGGCAAATGTCTTATCACAGGACAGCTGGATTCAGTATAAGGCAAGTTCATATGATTGTATTTGACTTCTGAGCTTTCAAGACACTTGGGTGTTCAGCTTCTCTCTCAATCTGCCAGAGACTTGAGAGCTGGGGTTCCAGAAAGAACAAACTGTTACTTACGGGTTTGTTAAACCCACCCTCTTCTTCAATGTCGTGCTCACGGTTTCCCCCCACTCATTTTATCCCTACGACAACTCTGTGAGGTAGGTTAGACTGAAATGCAGCAACACTGGCCCATGGTCACCTAGTGAGCTTCATGCCCAAGAGGGGATTTAAACCTTGATCTCTGAAGCCTTACTCCAGTGATGGCCAAACTTGGCCTTCCAGCTGTTTTGGGACTACAATTCCCATCATCCCTGACCACTGGTCCTGTTAGCTAGGGATGATGGGAGTTGTAGTCCCAAAACAGCTGGAGGGCCAAGTTTGGCCATCACTACCTTACTCATACACTGGCACACTAGCCCCCCTAATACTCATGTTGCTCCAAGGTCAAGCCATTACAGAAGAAAGGAGTGAGGGGCAGGAAAGTGGTGCCTTCCCTGAAATAAGCTTCCCCCAATTAACTAGCATATGCTGGACATTTCAGCAGCACTTTCATTTTTATAGTGCAAAGCAAGGGTATCTTTTTGTTCCAGTCATAGGAAAGAAATCCAGAAAGCAAAGCATATCTCCATTCGGGTTACGTAATAACAAATGCCGTGCTGAACACACCAGATAAACTCATTTGGGTAAAATGCATTACCTAAAAAGTACATCATATCATATGTACAGGAAGATTGTTTTGCAATATTGTTTTTTCAGCCAGCAGAAGATTATGAAAAATGATTACATTAAGCTTTTTTCTTTTTAAGCACAATTCATAAAGAGGGCAGTGACATTTTTTTAAAAGCTTGCACTTGTGCATGGCACAGTAGTTGTAAAATGCAGCAGTGTTTAACATAAAAATCCTAAGAATGGGTTGCCCCCATGCTTGTAAAAAAAAAGACAAAGATTATAAAAACAATCAGATATTGTACGTTTTACTGCGTGCCTGCTAAACATGTTTTTCAGACCGCAGTAAGTTACAAAAAGCAACAGTGACCTTCTCCTTGGAGGCACAATGCCACCAAAAATGTATTACAAGTGCATAACATTCTGTGCTGAAGAGCATAACACTGGTATGGGTATCAAAGCAGCCGTTTAAGAGTCACAAGCTACAAATATGAAAGGTGCATCTGGACTCCTGTTTTGTTATTAATGGGCTTTGGAAACAGGCAGTGGAAAACAGGTTGATGGAAACGAGATAACATCTTGCAATGCAAGGCTAGGGCTTTCATGTGAGCCTGAACCAAGGTTGAAGGACTTAAGGACTCGGAGAATTAATAAACAAAACCTGGGTCTGATAATAAGCTGATTTATTACTAAACAGGAGCATAGGGCTCTCAACTCAAAGTGCACACACTCACACAAGCATGTATGTACCTAAATTCTATTGTCAGCTTCACATGCACATGGCATCAGTGTTTCCCCCCCCCCCCAAATTTGAGATCAGTAGCAAAATGTTTTCTGTATTGAAACTGGAAGCACAATTCACTCTATATGTCTATTTTATTTATATTGCATAGCAACTTCTAAAGTACATTCAAAAGTTACATGCATGCAATGAACAATGCATTTTCTTGATCAGCTCCCTGAATGGTGGGCAGATATCTTTGCTACACTGCACAATAACCCAGTTAATTTGGCCTCCCAGGATCCCACCCCTTTTCCTTGCTCAGACAAGGCTCAGGAATCAAATGGTGCTTTCCTGTGATGCATTCTGGGATTTCTTCATGTCCATCAGCTGTATAGTGCAGGCTGGGAATCCTACACTGCCCTTGCTTTCATCCTTTGGGCAATAGCCCATATATTGACAAAAATACGTAAAGGTAAAGGGACCCCTGACCATTAGGTCCAGTCGTGGCTGACTCTGGGGTTGTGGCGCTCATCTCGCTTTATTGGCCGAGGGAGCCAGCGTACAGCTTCCGGGTCATGTGGCCAGCATGACTAAGCCGCTTCTGGCGAACCAGAGCAGCACACGGAAACGCCGTTTATCTTCCCGCCTGAGCGGTACCTATTTATCTACTTGCACTGCATGCTTTCGAACTGCTAGGTTGGCAGGAGCAGGGACCGAGCAACGGGAGCTCACCCCGTCGTGGGGATTCAAACCACCGACCTTCTGATTGCCAAGTCCTAGGCTCTGTGGTTTAACCCACAGCGCCACCTGCATCCCTTATTGGCAGAGAAAGAGGGGAATAAATGCTGCACCGTGAAAACAGACTTACTAGGGAAGAATCCCCCTTGGACACAGTGGAACTTAAAATGTGCAGAGGACTGCAGTGGAAGACAATCTGTGTGGTCAAAAGTACGAGGCTTCTGTAGAGTCAGCAGTCTGAAGGGCAGTAAAATGCTGGATGTACCACACAATTCAGGTTGAAAGAGTTTGTAATTTTAAGGTTTAAAATTGTCATTTCAAATGACAGGGCTCCGTTATAAAAAAAACAAAGCAAAACACAACCTTTCCGTTTCTCCGACCCATCACCCGCAGCACAGAGAAGCAGAACCATTCATTGAGGTTAGAAACGTGACTCATCCTCTCTCATTTGAAGTGCCACTTCACAAGGGGAAGACTATGATTTGAAAGCTGGCAGAGAAGCAGACAAGGATCTTTTGGGTGGGCTGCAATTTAAGAAGCTCCCAAGTACTTGCATCAACATGTCAATGGGCACTGTCAGAAACAAATGGGGCTGTGCCAGAGCCGTTTCAGAGGGGGCCAAAAAGAAAGAGGAGGGAAACCTACTCACCTTTTTTAGTCTTGGCTAAAGCCAGCTGGCTCATGTTAAGAGCATGTGGAATCTCTCCTTCTGTACTTTGAATCTGCAGTAGGAATAAAATCAAAGCATTTTTTGAGTCATACCCAACAGACAGTTATGCCCACTGATCAACATAACTAGCTACTTAGCTGATTCACAATGCAACACAATCAAATTTGGCAATCCAAAGTAAACATTCATTGCTGTTTATCACTAGTATATCCCTTTCAGACTTCCTGCAGGAGAAAATAAGTACTTAAGCTGGAACATGCAGAACATGATATATGTGGAATAAAAAGACACCATATCAGTATCCCAGGGGCAATTAAGGTTTTGGGTTCTTTTTAAAAAAGAGAAATGTTGCATAGAAAACACAATCATCTCCAAAAGAGCTTTTTGTTTTTAGGCAAGAATGTTTAAAAACAAAACAAACAACAACAAAAGCAACAGGTAGCTGTGCTGGTTTATTGATGCAGTAACACAATATCATTATTTAGACCAAACAAAAATAATAAAGTTAATGACAGCTAGCTTGTGAATTTCACTAAAGTCTTCCCCAAACGCTGTGTTTAAAAGGGTGGAGGGAGACATTGTTCATAAAGGGTATTGTAGAGGCCCCAGCTGCAAATCTTCTGATCTTAAAACCACTAACATGTTGCAGAGGTTTCTACCATGCCTCTGAGTCTGCAAGCTACCTCCTTCTCTCTCTCTCCCCCAGTCCAAACCACATTAATACTGATCCTCAGAACAGTTCTGTGAAAGCTGAAAACTATCCCATTGCTTTAGGATTTTAGCAGATCCTAAATAATCTCCCCTTGATACAATTCCATATGTAGACTTTTTAATATTATTTGTACAGGTTCATAGATGAAGAATTGAGTATTCACACATAGCTCAGTGGGTTAGAGCAGGGGTCAGCAAACTTTTTCAGTCCACTGTCCCTTAGACCTTGGGGGGGTGGACTATATTTTGAAGAAGAAGAAAAAGAACGAATTCCTATGCCCCACAAATAACCCAGAGATGCATTTTAAATAAAAGGATATATTCGACTCATGTAAAAACACGCTGATTCCCGGACCGTCCGCAGGCCAGATTTAGAAGGCGATTGGGCCGGATCCTGTCCTCGGGCCTTAGTTTGTGTACCCATGGGTTGCAGCGGTTCTCAACCTGTGGGTCCCCAGATGTTGTTAGACAACAACTCCCATCATCCCTGACCACTGGTCATGTTGGCTAGGAATGATGGGAGTTGTAGTTCAACAACATCTGGGGACCCACAGGTTGAGAAAGGCTGGGCTAGAGCATAGTGCTGACAGTGCCAAGTCTGCAGGTTTGATCCCCATATGGGACAACTTCATTTTCCTGCACTGCAGGGTTTTTGGACTACGGTTCCCATCAGTGTTCGAAACTTCCATTGTTCTAGGTGCATTTTGTGACAGGGAATTTCATTAGCGTGAGCAGTTTCTGAGCTCTGGGCTCAGTACTGTGCCTAAGATTTGCAGAGTGGAAGGAAAGGAGGACCTTTCTCTGCCTCCCCACTAGAGGCTACTCTCTGAAGACTGGAGAAGAGACCCTCTTAAGAATATTAAGGGGGTGGGCATGGGAAGGACGAGACCCCGTGAAAAACAAACATAATATTTTAGCTGCAGTTCATTCATTTTCAGCTTTTTATTTTTGTTATAAAAAAGCACACCTAGACATTCCGTTGTTGCGCCCATAACCTAGGTTTAAGGTGCCATTTAGCTCCCAGCTTTCATATCTCAGTTTCTAACACTGATTCCCATGATCCCTGACTGCTGGTCCTGCTAGCTAAGGATGATGGGAGTTGTAGTCCAAAAACAGCGGGAGACCCAAGTTTGGGAAACACTGGAATAGATGATCCTGAGGTTCCCTTGCAGCTCTATGATTTTATGATTCTAGAACACCACACGGTAGGTTTATTACCAAAGTAATTAACGCCACAGACAAGGCCTGACATCACCTCAAAACACCATCCAATGTCAGCTGTCAAATCATGACTAATCTGGCCAGTAGATTCAACCCAAAACATTTAAATAGGCAGCACTACAGGTTTCACAGCTCACATTTCCCTCTATAAAGTTCTATTTCGTGTCAGAGACTATGTTGCAAGGCCGGCTGGAATGGGGAGATGTAGCACAAAGCAGCTCCTTTGTTTAAACAGCATGAAAGCTGCTCTAAATTAATTGCTAAATAAGCAGTTCTCATGCAACTTCCCACCACCCAGCAACAAAGAGAAACTAGACAGGAAAGGTTTTGTTCAAGGGGGGAAATGTCTCTTTTCTTGTTGCACAAAGCAAGAGAGCCACCTCATCGATAAAATTATATATAAAACCATCCCGGATGTAAGAATCAAATTAAAATTTCAAAATTAAGTAAAAAAGAAACCACACCACCAGTTGCAATCAATCTAAAAGATGGATATGACTACTTTTTATTAGCATTCAACCAGTTTTGCAGGTGAAGTTAGCTTTGCCCCAAGGTAGGATGAGACTGCAGTCACCTCTGTTTAAATTCCCCTAGTTCTAGTGAGTTATTGCTAGCCATTGTTTGGAGAAAGCCTTGTAACCAGCTACAACACAGCTGCCAACTTTTTGGTGTGGCAACTGAGGGAATAATTATGCCTTTAAGCAAATACATGCTCCCCAACCCAAACAAGGGAGGAAGACATCCCACAAGCTAATCTAATCACCCCACACAAAGTGGCAATTGCCTCGACTGCGATAAGATTATTAATGCGCTCAACTGATTGGGAGATGCATATCATCACCAAAGTGGTATACATCACAATTCTTGTTTAATTCATATAAGAATAGGATATTCAAGAGTGTGACTAGGAACGACACACTGAGTGTCAGCCACATTCCATCTAGAGGGTCAAACTAAAAGCACCCAATCCAAAGCAATGCAAAATGGAGACTAGTGGCTACACTATAGCAAGGATAGGCAAAAGTTTACCGTATTTTTTGCTCTCTAAGACGCACTTTTCCCCTCCTAAAAAGTAAGGGGAAATGTTTGTGCGTCTTACGGAGCGAATGCAGCCTGCGCAGCTATCCCAGAAGCCAGAACAACAAGAGGGATCGCTGTGCAGCAATCCCTCTTGCTGTTCTGGCTTCTGGGATTCAGAATATTTTTTTTTTTTTGTTTTCCTCCACCAAAAACTAGGTGCGTCTTATGGTCTGGTGCGTCTTATAGAGCGAAAAATACGGTGCTTTTCGAGGGCCATGTTCTCTCAGTGTTACTTTGTCAGGAGCCACATACTGATAAGTCAATGGAGCCACAGTCAAAAGTAGCTGGGCTTTTCTTTCTCTTTAACCCTCCATTTCCCCTCTGTTTCTCCCTCTCTTTGCCACCCACGTGAAATTGCCTGTTCTGGTCTCCAAAAGCTGAGGATGCTGAAGAGACCAGAGACCATCTTGGCTGTGAGCCCAGGAAGACCTGCTCCCTGCCCTGTGGGCCTTTTCCACTTGGCCTGGAAAGGGCTGACTCCAACTACAAAAGCTGAGGCTACTGAACAGCCCCTCGGGCTGGGGTGCTGTTGTGGGGTGGAGTGGGGAGGTGTTTTGCATTTTCATTTTGGATCTTATTGTGATTTATGTGGAAATTGTTTGGGTTTGGTTGCGTATTTGTAATGTTTTATTTATTTTTTTACAACTGCTTTTGTTGTATATATATTTACATGTTGCAAGCAGCCTTGAGCATGGTTTAAACTGTGGAAAGACATGTATGTATGTATGTCTTATTTATTTATTTATTTATTTATTTATTTACGGCTATTAGCCCATAAAATATGTACAAACATAAAAACACAGAGACATAAAAACAGATATATCCGACAGCAGAAGGTGAACACCACGATGCAAGGGTGGGTCATTGAGCAGAGCCAAGTGACAGCTTGGGGCCAGGAGAGCTCCAAGGGACGGATCACAGAAAAGGATTACTGGAGACGAACTCCGACATGCATTCTCATCATAACAGTCCGATTAGTTTTGATGTTGTTTTTTGGTGGTTTTTGAGTGTGAGATAACCGCGTTCAGAAATCTCGCCACCTGCAGAGTTACAGAAGGATCTGTATCCTGCAAAAGCAGTGCGGCGTGTGACTCAACAGGCCTGCCAACCAAGCGCAGTAAAGCAGGACCCAGGAATTTAGCCCTGGCTATGCTATGTAGGGGACAGTTGAACATTATATGTATGTATGTATGTATGTATGTATGTATGCATGTATATGTATGTACAATGTCTGAAGCTTTACTCCATGTTAATATTTTGCCAAAAGCAGTACTAGAAGTAGCAGGTGCCAATTAGATGATGTAAAATTAACTGAGAGTCCTGTCCAAACAATTAGCATCCATGCCAAAACCATCTGCTATCCCCAAGTTTGCGCATACATTGTTCATTCTAGCAATTTTCTCTGAACTACTCAAGCCCAGACTCTTGGGAGGGAGGGGACCCCAACAAGAATAAACTTTTTTAAAAAAGGCTATCACACCCTCTCAGTCGAAATCTGCTCATTGCTTGCCAGAAAAACTGTATTGTCTAGTTTCGTCTAGACCCATTATGATGGCAAAGGTTACTCTATGCATGTGTTTGCAAGAAAACTGCGTATCTGAGTGGCCTGCAAAGGCGCCTTAGGAGTGTAATCTTATCCATGTCTGCTCAAGAAATAAGCACTACTGAATTCAGCCGTGCTTACTCCCATTTAAGCACATATAAGATTGCAGCTTAGCAACAGCGCTACCTAAACACAAAAACATCTCTTCATTGTTAAAAAAGAACTCTGAAATCCAGGACACAGCAAACTATAAATAGCCATTCCTTAAATTACAGAGGTTATATGCAAACTGTAGACAAGCTACAAATACAAAACTTTCTTCTGTTACATTTCACCTAAAGGTAGCAAACCCTGAATATTGTAACACGTTTAGTCTGTGAGAGAACCTTCATATTCTGGAACATAGCTTTGATAATATTCATATGAAAAGGTTTAATACCAATTACTATTACCTGGCAGAAGATTCTGGATTTTTCCAGAAGTGGGTGGATTCCCCACAACTTCCAAATCCCCAAATTTGAGCTTATGGTCAACATGGGTTTGGGTAGCCTGTATAATTTTTTGCCACTAACAAACTTGTTATTTAAACATATCTGAATCAGTGCTTCAAGCCGCAACATCATTTTATTCACCAGCCATCATTTTATGTAATATCCGGTCATTCAGAGTGGCATTTCTTGCTCCTGACTACTCCCCTCAAGTGAGCAGGGCAATAAAGTAACTTTGCCCATTGCAATAACCTCTGTGTCACACAATCGTCTCCAGTCACGTTCCCCAAAGTGATGCTGCCTATAAAACAAAAGTGTGCTCTTTAAATTACTAAGGCTGGTATTAAGAACTGCAAATATTTATGCCAACTTGTTTAAGTAAGAATCCATCTAAGTGAAGGCAGCTAGACTTGTTCTCTCCCTTCTCAAGTGGCCAGTCTCCACATTTCACAACTGACCAACTTTCAGACATTTCCTCAATTCCAAGATGTTCTTTGGTGATAAAACTGCTTGCTTTCTCTTTTCTCACACAACAAACTCTGACTTAATACTGGTTTATTAAAATAGAAACATCCAATATCAAAGGACTTCCTTTTAGGAAACCAGGGTATTTTCAAAATATCAAGCAATGAGGCATTGTGTCCCTGTTATCACAGCTTAAAAAGAATGGATTAAATGCTATTGAAAGAAAACTGTTTGAGCTTTGTCCAAGGAAACAAAATGGGGGATTTTTGTATGCATTTTGTTGTGTCATTCCCTCTCCCCACCCCACACCCCTGGAAGGCTAAAGGGCAGGAAACCTTGAATCTTACATCACTGCACCAGCACAGCACACAAGACAAATTCCAGATGTGCCCCCGGCAGTGCCATTTAGTGACCCCACAGTTCTGGTGCAGGTCCTCACCAATTTTGTGAGTTTGCCATGGTGGCAGAAGACAGTAGTAATGCCACTGAAATCTGTGATGGGCACCTGCCATTTTGACTTTTCCACCGTGCCCTGGCAGAACATGGCAGGAAGACCCCAACTCAAATATAGGTGGGTGGGTCTCTTCCAGGGCCCTGAATCCTGCCTGGAAGCTTTCTGACCATTCCACATGCTGGCACCAGCCCTGACACAGGGATTTGGGCCCAATTTGCCATGTCTAACCTGAAGGTGAAAAGAAGAAACATGTTCCCAAATAGATCCAGCCTGAAAGCACTTATTGAGGCCCAGACCACGTGGGAAGATGCTTGAAATGGCAAAGTCCTCAAAGGATGGCTTTACTGTAACAGTTCAGTATGATGTTAAAGTTGGACAACATAGAGGCTGTGATTCTATGATTCTATGATTCTATGTAAAGAGATTATGCTGTTATGAGTAGGAGAGCTCTAGTTTTCCAGCAGAGTTACGTCCAGATGTGTGAAAAGAAATGAAATAAAGATGATCCAAGTGGATAGCTCAGTTGGTTAGAGCATGGTGCACTTCTTAGTAGTGGTTATTATTATTATTATTATTATTATTATTATTATTATTATTATTATTATTGAGAGCTGCATATTCCTGCATTGCAGGGAGTTAGACTAGATGATCCTCAGGGTCCCAACCAACTGTATGATTCTATGTATACCTTTCCCTTTCCATCAGTGGTCTCCAAGACAGTTTAGGGTCTAAAACTACAGTACCACAAGAAACACACACACGATGAATAGGAAATGAATGCCACCAAGATGACCACAGTTTAGCTAAAACCCTAATTTTTCTCTTCCCTGTTCCTTTCTATAATGAGGCTAATTGATCCCTTGATTCACAATACACATGGATTTCACAGGCACACAGACACACACACACACACACAAAATAGTTCAGCTTCCTTCTAGAAATCCTAGTATGGCCACTTCTGTTGACTGCCCTTGTCTAATCCTCATCCTAAACAAGATTCTATGCCAGAGGGAACTTTGATGTAGGTGCTTAGAACCTTACAAAGGCTTAGCCTGGGATGGGACACCTGTGGTTCTCTTTATGTTGCTGGGCAACAGCTCCCATCATCCCTGACCAGCTAGGGATGACTGGAACTGTAATCCAAAAACAGCTGGAGACACAAGTTGAGGAAACCCCAGACTAGATGATCCTCAGAGTCACTGCCAACTCTATGAGTCAGTGAAAAGAAGACGAGGGATGAAGATGAGAAGGAGGGAGCAGAGCTGGCATGCTTGGTTCCCCACTTCCGTGCCTCTCACATGTTTTATTAGGTAAAGGAACGCCTGACCATTAGGTCCAGTCGTGGCCGACTCTGGGGTTGCGGCGCTCATCTCCCTTTATTGGCCGAGGGAGCCGGCATACAGCTTCCGGGTCATGTGGACGGCATGACTAAGCCACTTCTGGCGAACCAGAGCAGCGCACGGAAATGCCGTTTACCTTCCCGCCGGAGTGGTACCTATTTATCTACTTGCACTTTGACGTGCTTTCGAACTGCTAGGTTGGCAGGAGCAGGGACCGAGCCACGGGAGCTCACCCCGTTGCGGGGATTCGAACCGCCGACCTTCTGATCGGCAAGTCCTAGGCTCTGTGGTTTAACCCACAGTGCCACCCACGTCCCATGTTTCCTTAATAGGATAATAATAATAGCGTAATAGTAATGTCTGAAGAAGGCTTATGAAAGTGCAATAGTGACCTATGCAAATACTGCTGTGAGCTTCATGCAGAGCTGCACCAGGCAGCCTCTTCCGAGCAGTTATTCTGAGGAACTGCACACAGAGGCAGCAGAACTGGCTGCCCCTAACAGAGGCTTCCTTGGAACAAGACACAAACCTCTTCTGGGAATGGGAGATTTGGGCTTGCAACAGCCTTTAATCATGTAATCTCACAGCGTAACAGGAACTCTCTTGTGGTTATACGGCAGCCTGGATGAGAACAGACTCCCCCAACCTGGCAGCCTCCCCCAAAAATGCCTTGAATCATAGCTCCAGTCATCGTTGGCAAGCATGGCCAGGGATGACCGGAGCTATAGTTCAAATCATCTGGAAAACACCAGGTTGGACTAGAACATCTAGACAGACGGACAAGGAATGCAGAAAGAGAAAGCTGCTGCACAAACGAGTCTCAAAATTCTACTCGTCTTCATAATTGACCACTACTTCTTTGCCAAGGCACACTGTTGCACAGGGCTGCCATAAGTCTGGGATTTCCCAGACATATCTGGGATATGTACCGCTTTTTTGAAAAGCGGTAAAAACCCGGGCGTATGGCAACCCATGCCAGAAGTGTATATTTTTCAGCAAATCTTCTTAAAAATAGCAGAAAACTTTCAAATTTTATGGAGATTTTGCAAACAAAAACAAAACCTCAACAACTTTGCCCAAAAAGGCTCAACAAACTTTTGTGTCCGGATTTTCACTTTTTGAAATATGCATTGCATTGCAAGCCAATAACCAGATCCAGCCACTTTTTCAACTTCACTGTGATCAGAGCCAAGTTCACAGTATGGCCCTGAGTCCTGCCACCCCATCTAATTAAAAACAACAACAGAATTCTATATAAATCTCAGTGTGCATCAGAAGCAGCTGTGGTGGATTTAAATCAGTGCTAATGGCAAAATGCTAGAATAGTCGGGAAAGGCAAGGTGCAACTAGAGCAAGTAGAGAGCAGAAAGCTCTCTGCGGACAGGCAAGACCCAGGTGAGTGAATTTAGTTCACCCTCAATATTAGAAGTCCTTCTCCATTCCCAGAGCCTTGCAGTTTCAGCAGCCACACAAAGCAGTGCCTCTTTTTAAAGCCCCTCTTTGCAAACAAAATGAAGGTTAGAAACCTCTTTGCAAAAACAAACTCATTCCTGAATCTTCTAAGGGAAGTCACTTGAAGAAGCTGGACTTCCAGGATTTGCAACCCTGGAAGAAAGCTTCTCTGACTATAGCTGCACTGAAAGTTCCCAGGGATATAATATGCTACACATCATTGTCTAGCACTAATATCAGAATTTATACTGTGTTAGTGACAGCTTTACTTCAATGACATTAAAACAAAAACACAACACCACACCAGGCACACACACACACACACACACACACACACACACACAACAGCTTAACACAGTTTCCTACAGAATCAAATACATATTGAAAAAGCTCATCTCACAAGCCTTTCTGCTACGGTCTGGCTTTTCGGAGGCGTTGCCTTGTTCTACTTGCTCCCGGTTGGGTACACTTAAGCTTCTTGTGTTCCCACCTTTCTATTTTTTCCTGGTGGCATTTTTGGAGGGGGAAGGACCAGATCATTTGTCATCACCCGCCCTTGCCTGGACCCCAGGATCAAAGCCCCGCCAGCATTTGTACCCTGCAAACTTGCAACCGCCGCCCAATCCACCCCTCTGCGCCTCCTTAGCCAATATCAATATGGGACATAGACTTGAGAGAATCGTGATTGGCTGAGAGGGCAGAGGCCAGGGCTCCCGAGGAAACTTTGCCCTGACTCACTCCCACACTGGCTATCTTGACAGCAACAGACTTCCTAAAGGAGCCCCAGGATAGCACGGAAAAACCTGCAGGAATGTAAGCTTGCCATGCGATGCCTGATGAAAACATGCCAAAGCAATGCTTGGGAAGAGGCAGACCAGAAGGCCGCTGGGCACTCCCAGCACACACTCATTGTTTCATATGCATTTTTAGAAACACAAATATATATTTTTTTAAAGGGAATTGCCTCATTCCTGTTGGGAAAAGCTGGATTTCCCACTCCTGTGGACTTAAACGCCTCTAACCAGAATGCAGATGTTTATTTAGCAAGAATTTGTCATCATTTCAGCTGTACTTAAGCTCGCTGGTGCTTCCTAGTAGTCACAATGGCTATATGCTACCTCTAGATCGAAGGAGCATACAAAACTGGGTAAGGCTGGGCGATATCTGGTTTTCAAGATTGTGAAGTATCCCCAGCTAAACATTGCAGTACATTGGTACCTCGGGTTAAGTACTTAATTCGTTCCGGAGGTCCGTACTTAACCTGAAACTGTTCTTAACCTGAAGCACCACTTTAGCTAATGGGGCCTCCTGCTGCCGCCGCGCTGCCGGAACCCGATTTCTGTTCTCATCCTGAAGCAAAGGTCTTAACCTGAAGCACTATTTCTGGGTTAGCGGAGTCTGTAACCTGAAGCATATGTAACCTGAGGTACCACTGTATGCTGATATATCACGATGTCTCAAATAAGGATGGAGCTATGTGGAGGCATTGGCCGGCTTCACGGTTTTTCCCACATCATGATTTTTGCCGGCACCTGCTCTTGTGATTCGCTGCCCCCCTGCAGGAGGCAGGGGAGAGCCGAGTCAGCAGAGTTAACATGGGCTGCAGGAATCGAGAGAAGCACTAGCTGGCTTTACGGTTTTTCCCACCTTGTGATTTTCGCACAGCACACACACACCACAATTCATGACACATTGCCAGGTCAAAAATTACGAAACCAGTATCACGATATGGACTTCAATCCGATTTTGGATGATATATTGATATTTCGCCCAGCCCTAGCATAGGAGACCAAGGAGGACTTTGCACATAGCCCAAACAAATGCCTTTCCACTTACCTCTTCCATCTCAAACGAGTCCTTCTGCTGCAACATGAGATTGGCAATGGATGGGTTGGCTATTGAAGCACAGGGCTGTTTATCCAACACGGGAGCAGGAGTTATTTGCAGTTCGGCGTTAACTTCGAGCCCAGAACTGGCTGGTGCTAGCGCATTTGTAGCAGCAGCTTTTTCATCTGAATAATCAACCGAGTCCTTGGTTTCAGGAGGCACAGTACCATCTCCTTGCTTTGCATTCATGCCAGAAGAAATTCCCGAAGCATTGAGACCCTCAGCCGCAGTGGACTGGTTGCTTGGTGTCTCCTCTTTTACCGTAGCCAGCAGAGAAGCTTTGAAGTGTTTTGGAGTTTTGGGCTCATTTTTCGCCTCCGCTTCTTCAGCCCCACTTTCGGCTTTCCCCTTCTCGACTGGTGAGGCGGCAGGGCTGCCGGCCCCTTCGCCCGCCTGCGGGCTCCCGTACAGATTGAGTTTAGACAAGGTCTTGATGAAACGACTGGCCGTGTTGCTCCGCGTCAGAGGAGGAGGGCTGGGTGCCTCTTTGCTGGAAGCGGTCGAATTCATGCTCCCAATTTTCTGCAGCGGAGTGCCAGAGACTTGGGAGTACAAGGAAGAGAATGCATTGGCCACCGTGGTGAGCACTTCAATTTGACGAAAGCGGCCTGGCAAAAGGACAAAAAAAACAAAGAGATGACAAAGAGAACAATGGGAGGCATTGTAAGAGTCAATAATGAAGCTGCTTGGAACTTGCAAAGGTAAAAACAAACACATAGCAGGCAAAGGCCCACCACATTGCTAAACCTCAAATGTCTCTGTCAAAGAGTACCTACAGCCTTGGGCTTTTCCGAAATTCAATTTTTAAAAAAGCCAATTGTTTTATTTTATTTTTAAGAACAGCTGTTTGTTGACTTCCGGAGGCGGCGCGACCGGTAATGGCTGCCTTCTCCGAGTAAGGAGAAGGGAGCTCCGCTGTAAACGGGTCGTCCGCTACGGCGAAGCGGAGACCCATTCAGGAAAACCACAGGTGGCAGAAGCCTGTGGTCTCGGGACCCGGCGGGCGCCAGAAGCAGCCCCCAAAACGCTGAAGGGACCCCGTAAGGGGCTCCGGATCGCGGAGGGGGTAGCGGCGCTGTGGGTCGTTGCGCAAACAGCGAAGTGAAGCCGCGTTGCTGTTGCCGGTCAGCGCTGTCCTTTCTTCCTGCAACTTTTCTGAACTTTGGAAACTACAACCCGTGAGTAAATTTGGACATTGAAAACTTTCTGAAACTTTTGTCAACTTTCAGAAACTTTTTGAGAACTTTATGAAACTTTTAAAACTTTTTTAAAAAAGTTGAAATCTGGCTGAAAACGGAGTGAGGATAAGCAGGAAGCCCATCTCCCGCTATACTGAACTTTAAGCAAAGAGCAGGAGGAGTGGAGACAAAAAGTTATGCGTTAACCAAATGCTGGCACCCTGTTAAAGCAGTTTTCTGAGTGAAAGACTTTGAGCTATTGACTTTTGCTGGTCATATTCGGGGTGCATTGATATCCTTCTTCTGTGGCACCAGTGGATTATAAAATAAATAAGAATCTCTGGTGCTGGAGCTGCCTGGATGAGCACCAGTTTGCAACTTTGGATACATTGAATTTAGGTTTTGAAACATTCTGAGTTGGAACTGGATACTTTGAAACTGTTGCAGTCAAGGCACTGTAAGAAACACTGTTTTGCTTTAAGTTTTACTCTGCTAAAAATAATACATTGTGGAGGCGATAGACATGGATTTAAATTTATAAGTTTAACTTGGATTTGATCTTTTCCCTGAAGACGTATTAAGCTCCCTCTAGAGGATTTTGGACTTACAGCAGTGACTTTGTTTTACTTTCCCTTTCCCGGCCTCTGTTTGACTATTGTATCTGGGACTCTGCTTTCTCATGGGAACAACTTGGATTGACCTTGGATTACAGATAACTTTGGAATGAGTGGCGCAAGGAGAAGAGGAAGGACTAAACAAACAACTCTAACTTTATCTGCAGCCTCACAGCGTAGATCTTCTGTGCCGGCCTTGCCTTCCACTTTGCCTCCAGACATAGAGGCGGCCTCCCTAATACAGGCAGGGGAGGGTGAGACAGAGGAGCTGCACCTGGGAGATATGGCTTCAGGGACAAGTAGCTCTGTCTTGGAGAAAATTTTGGAGAAACTGGAGGCTCTGGACAAGAAGGCTGATTTGCATACAGCTAAAATTGAACAGAACACAGAAAGCTTGAATAAGCTGACTGGACAAGTTGCACAGAATGCCCAGTCTATTGGAGAATTAAAGGAGGCTGTAGGTGAAAATCGTAAACTGGCTGAAGATACTAGTCAAAGATTGGAAGAACTTGAGAAAGAAGTAAGACCACTCAGCAAACAAGTTGGAGAACATCAGATTTACTTTTTGATGACAGAACTGCGAAACAGGGAGACCAACTTGAGGATACGGTCAATACCAGAGGTGGAAGAAGATAATTTTATTGAATTTCTAACTAAGGAATTTGCCAAGTTTTGGAAGTTAGAGGAAAAAGACTTTAAAATTGTATCTGCTTTCAGGCTTGGCAGAGTCAGAAGGACAGAGAAGCCCAGAGATTGTTTGATAACACTGAGATCAAAGGAGGAAAGGGACAAGATTTTGGGCCTGCACTACGAAAAGTCACTAGACATTTTGGGCAAGAGAATTGAAATCTACAAGGACATTCCTAAGCAGTTGCTGGACCTTAGATCTAACTACACGGAATTGGCAAGACTGTTGAGAAGCAACGCAATTATCTTCAGGTGGGAGTTTCCACAAGGATTATCCTTTACCTACAGAGGGAGAAAGATCAAAATCAAAACAGTGGAAGATAGAGACAAGTTTTTGGGAGCACACGGAGAAGACCTCCACAAAGGACTTGGATTGCCAGCGCCAGAACTTCCAGGGGAGCCCGCCCCCTCGGATCCTCAAGGACCGGAGAACAAGGTACCACCCCAGAAAGAATAACCAGACCTATCCAGGATGTCTCTGCAGCTTTTGAGCTGGAACATAAATGGCTGTAACAGTCCCGAAAAAAGGTCTAAAATTTTTCATATTTTAAAAAAGGAACAATTGGACATTATATGCTTACAAGAAACACATGTGATTAGGCTCCATAGAAAGGTGTTAATAAATAAAAGGCTTGGTCAAGAATTTATATCATCGGATACAGTTAAAAAGAGAGGTGTAGTGATCTATGCAAAAGAGAGCCTTTCACCAAAATTTCTCTTTAAAGATGAAAGTGGAAGAATCCTCGCAATAGAAGTACAGTATCAAGGAGAAAAAATTTTGATATTAGGAATTTATGCTCCAAATGAAGGAAAATCGGATTTTTATAAGAAGTTGCACGAGACCATGCTGGATTATCTGGATTACAACAACGTCATCATGATGGGGGACATGAACGGGGTCGTATCAACAAATATGGATAAGTCACAGAACCAGAACATTACTAAAGAGGGAAGACTACCTAAGACCTTTTTTGAAATGACTGACAATATGGACTGGGTTGACATCTGGAGAGTTAGAAACCCCCTGGGAAGAGAAGGAACATTCTTTTCTGAAGCTCAACTGACTTGGACACGAATCGACCAAATATGGATAACTAGAAGTCTGGCACCTAAGGTGAGGAAGGTGGAAATCTGCCCCAAAACATGCTCCGACCATAACGCCTTGAGAATGGATATGACATTGATCCCAATCGGCTCCTTTAGATGGAAGATGAATGATGGCCTGTTTAGAGACCAAAGAATTGTAAAGAAGGCCCAAAAAACCCTAAAGGACTATTTTGAGATTAATTTGAACACTACGGTGGAAAAAAGAACTATCTGGGATGCAAGTAAAGCTGTGATGAGAGGGTTCTTGATTCAACAGAATTCCTTAAAGAAAAGACTGCAAAATGAAAAGAAAGATAAAATTCTGGAAAGTATCAAAGAGTTGGAGAAGAAGTTAAGATCTAACCCGAAGTCCCAACCGATTCTGAGAGAAATTAAACTTTATCAGGCGCAATATTCCAAGCTGATAAATCAGGAAATAGAATGGAAGATTAAAACAATGAAACAAAAAACTTTTGAATCGGCAAATAAATGTGGGAAACTGCTAGCTTGGCAGTTGAAAAGGAGACAAAGATTAAATACAGTAACAAACTTAGAGGTTGAAGGAAGGAACATTCAGAACCCGGGAGAGATTAGAAAGTGCTTCCAGAGGTATTTTAAAAAGTTATATACTCAAGGGCCACAAGATGAAATAGAGATTACACAATTTTTGGAGAGAAATGGATTAGCAAAGCTGTCAGAAGAAAATAGAACAATTTTAAATGGCAAAATAACACGACAAGAGATTGAACAGGCCATCCTGAGTCTGAAACAGGGCAAATCACCAGGGCCAGATGGACTGACCTCTAACTACTATAAGACATTGAAGGATTATTTGATACAACCTTTGTTGGAGGTCAGTAATGAAATAATGGAGGGGAAGAAGGCGCCTGAATCGTGGAAAGAAGCATTTATCACATTGATTCCAAAGTCAGAAACTGAAAAGACACAACTCAAGAATTACCGTCCCATCTCCCTTTTAAATGTGGATTACAAAATATTTGCAGATGTTTTGGCACGAAGATTTAAGAAAGTTTTAAGTGAGATAATCCATAAAGACCAGGCAGGCTTTCTCCCGGGCAGACATATGTTTACTAACACAAGGAACATCATAGACATATTGGAACTTTTACAAACAAACATAAACACTAAAGCAGTTTTAATTTTTATAGACGCGGAGAAAGCCTTTGACAACATATCTTGGAAATTTATGAAGGGGAATTTAAAAGAAATGGGAGTGGGACGGGGGTTTGAGAACGGGATTGAGGCAATATATTCAGAACAAAAGGCTAAACTGATAGTTAACAATGTGGTTACAGAAGAGTTTAAAATTGAAAAAGGTACACGACAAGGCTGCCCGATTTCCCCATTACTGTTTATTTCGGTTCTGGAAGTGCTCCTGAATATGATTAGGGGGGACCGGTTGGTGGAAGGGATTCAGGTCGGAGCGAAACAATATAAACTTAAAGCTTTTGCAGATGACCTAGTTCTGACATTACAGGAGCCGGAGTCTAGTTTGAAAAGAGTACTACAACTGATTCAAAACTTTGGTCGAGTGGCAGGATTTAAGTTAAATAAGCAAAAAACTAAAGTTTTGGGGAAAAACGTGACAGATATTGAGTTGGAACAGCTTCAGAAAGAGACAGAACTAAATGTGGTTAAAAAAGTTAAATACCTAGGGGTAAACATAACAGCAAAAAATCTGAGTTTATTTAAAGATAATTATGAAAAATGTTGGTCAGAGATTAAGAGAGACTTGGATAGTTGGTCAAGACTAAAACTTTCTTTGTTAGGCCGAATAGCTGCCATCAAGATGAATGTATTGCCAAAAATGTTATTTTTGTTTCAGACACTGCAGATTGTAGACAAGACAGAGTGCTTCCGGAAGTGGCAGAAAGATATTTCTAAATTTGTCTGGCAGGGCAAAAAGCCCAGAATCAAATTTAAAATATTAACAGATGCGAAAGAAAGAGGGGGCTTTGCCCTGCCAGATTTAAAGTTGTATTATGAAGCTGCAGCTTTCTGCTGGTTAAAAGATTGGTTACTTCTTGAAGATACGGATGTCTTGGATTTGGAAGGTTTTAATAATGCGTTTGGATGGCATGCATATTTATGGTATGATAAAGCTAAGATAAATAAGGCCTTCAAGAACCATATTGTCAGAAAATCAGTTTTTAATGTCTGGACAAAATATAAAGACTTACTGGAGAATAAAACTCCGAGGTGGCTGTCACCCCTGGAGGCTAAGGCTCGGAAAAGAGCCAATATGGAGGCCAACTGGCCAAAATATTGGGAGATAATAGAAAAGGATGGTGACAACTGGAAATTGCAGAGTTTAGAAAAGATGAGAGACAAAGTGCGAGACTGGTTACACTATGCTCAGATTAAAGAAGTGTTTAAAAATGACAAAAAGCTAGGATTCCAAGTGGAAAAGTCAAAGTTAGAAACTGAACTGTTAGAACCTAAGACTAAGGTACTTTCAAGAATGTATAACTTGCTGCTGAAATGGAACACACATGACGAAATGGTAAAATCAACAATGATAAAATGGGCGCAGGATATTGGGTATAATATTATGTTTGAAGATTGGGAAAGGTTGTGGACCTCTGGGCTGAACTTCACTGCATGTAATGCGTTGAAGGAAAATGTGATGAAAATGATGTATAGATGGTACATGACCCCTGTTAAACTGGCTAAAATATACCATTCGTCTGATAGCAAATGTTGGAAATGTAAGGAAAATGAAGGAACATTTTTTCACCTCTGGTGGACCTGCCCTAGAGTGAAGGCCTTTTGGGAGAAGATATATAATGAATTAAAAAAGGTGTTTAAATACACCTTTACTAAGAAATCAGAGGCCTTTCTCCTGGGTATTGTCGGCCAGAGTGTGTTAAAAAAGGACAGAACATTCTTTTTGTACGCAACAACAGCAGCAAGAATATTAATTGCCAAGAATTGGAAAACTCAGGAGCTACCCACTGTGGAAGAATGGCAGATGCAACTGATGGACTATATGCAATTAGCCGAGATGACCGGCAGAATTCGAGACCAGGGAGAAGAAAGGATGGAAGAAGACTGGAGGAAATTTAAGATTTATTTACAAAAATATTGTAATTTGGCTGAGTGCTGAATTGGATGCCAGTGCAGACAATTGTCTACCATTAAATTAGATTTAAGGCTGAATTATATGTCAAACCAAATTAAGATTATTAATTAAGATGAGTTAAATGATAATTTGTTTGAAATTAATTTAATGATGATGTAAGTGTATGCGGGAGGTGTGGGGGAGTCCCATGTAACAATTGAGAGATGTTAAATGGACAATGATAAGTGGTGCTTATCTAATATATGCTTTATTTGAAAACTTCAATAAATATATTATAAAAAAAAAAAAAAAAGAACAGCTGTTTGTTACTTCGTACTCTAAACTATTGCATTTCATTATTAAAATGTCATTTTGACTATTACATGAAAAAGGAAAACACACACACATACAAAATGTTACTGCCAATAGGCTAGTCTTTAAATCACTTGTGCCTTTCAAGTTGCACAAACTATACATTTTGGTTGCATCTAGCAAAGTTCTGGTGAAATGTTTCAGGAGGAGAGAGAGGTCAGCATAGGCCCTTTTCACCACCTTTGCCCACCCAGGTCCCTGCCCCCTTAACTCACGTCCACCCCTCTCAAAGTAGTTTCATATCCTTTCCCCTGAATCCCACCATGCACCACCACCACAATAATAATAATAGTAATAATAATTTTATTATTTATGTGCCGCCCATATTACTGGGTAGCCCCAGCCACTCTGGGTGGTTCCCAACAAAATATTAAAAACACAATAAAACGTCAACCATTAAAAACTTCCCTGAACAGGGCTGCCTTCAGATGTCTTCTAAAAGTCAGATAGTTGTTTATTTCCTTGACATCTGATGGGAGGGAGTTCCACGGGGCAGGCGCCACTACCGAGAAGGCCCTCTGCCTGGTTTCCTGTAACCTCGCTTCTTGTAGGGAGGGAACCACTGGAAGGCCCTCGGAGCTGGACCTCAGTGTCTGGGCTGAACGATGGGGGTGGAGACGCTCCTTCAGGTATACTGGGCTGAGGCCCTTTAGGGCGTTAAAGAACAGCACCAGCACTTTCAATAGTGCTTGAAAATGTACTGGGAGCCAATGTAGGTCTTTCAGGATCAGGTTATACGGTCTCAGTGGCCACTCCCAATCATCAGTCTAGCTGCCACATTCTGGATTAGTTGCAGTTTCTGGGTCACCTTCAAAGTTAGCCCTACCTTCAAAGAACCCCATGAGGGTTCTTCAACTGATTCCTCTCACCATTCCTCTACAGCCAACCAGACATGACACATATTCTGAGTCAGACCATTGCTACATCTAGTTCCATACTATTGACACTGACTTGAGGTGGCTCTCCAAGATTTCAGATTGGGGGTCTCTCCCAGTCCTATGTGGAGATGCCAGAGACGGAACCTGGGGCCAAAATCTTCAAAGCAGATGCTCTTCACTAAGCTAGTTGTTTATTTCCTTGACATCTGATGGGAGGGAGTTCCACGCGGGGGGGGGGGGGGGTGTCACTACCGAGAAGGCCCTCTGCCTGGTTCCCTGTAGCTTCATGTCTCACAGTGAGGGAACCGCCAGAAAGCCCTCGGCGGTGGACCTCAGTGTCCAGGTTGGATGCTGGGGGTGGAGATGCTCCTTCAGGTATACAGGGCTGAGGCTGTTTAGGGCTTTAAAGGTCAACACCAAGACTTTGAATTGTGCTCAGAAACATACTGGAAGCCAGTGTAGATCCTCTGCTCTGTCATCTGTGGTCAACTGCCTTCAAGTAGGCACTATGTGTCACTCTGGAATAGGGGTGGGGACCCAGTGATGGCCTTCCAGATGTTATTGGGTTTCCAAGCTCTAGAGCATTCAGCATTTTGTTAGGAAAGTCCATTTAGTGTCCATCTGCACTATAAATTTAATGTAGTACCACACCACTTTAAATAGCTGCAGCTCCCCCCCCCAAAAAAAAATCATCATCATGGGAACTGTAGTTCATTAAGGGTGCCGAGAGTTGTTAGACCTCCCATTTCCCTCACAAAGAATGACTGCTAAACCACTAAAAGTTTTTTGGGGGAAGACTCCTATCAACTCTCTGCAACCTGAACAAACTACAGCCCCTATAATTTAAAGTGGTGTGATCCTGCTTTAAATGTGCACTGTAGATGGGGCCCCAAACACTCGCTCCTGAGGACATCAACATGACATCAGCAATTTTGAAACCGTGCTCTTAATTTAGTATACATACTGGTCAGTGCAAAATTCGGATTTTCCACTTCCATGCGCTGCAACTGGGCATTCAGAAAGACTTTGATATCTATCCCCCTGGCAAAGGACGACGAATTGAAAAATCTCGATGGAATCTTAGAAGCAATATCTGGTTCATCACGGCCAAATCCAAGATTGTAGAGGACCTCTTCAGGATCTTCCTCGTACAGTTCCAGGAGTTCAGATACACTAGACAAAAACAAAAACACCCCATAATTGCTTTCCACCCCCTTTTCTTTATTGTCCTTTCAGACAAGTACAGTGGTACCTCGGTTTATTAACTTAATCCGTTCTGGAAGTCCACTCTTAAACCAAAACTGTTCTTAAACCGAGGTGTGCTTTCCCTAATGAGGCCTCCTGCAGCCGGTGCCCTTCCACCATTTGGATTCCGTTCTTAGACCGAGGTAAAGTTCTCAAACCAAGACACTATTTCTGGTTTTGTGGAGTTTGTAAACCAAATTGTTCTTAAACCGGACTGTTCTTAAACCGAGGTACGACTATACAAGCAATAACTACATCCTGCTTAAACTGAAGTCCTCTGATTAAAACAGATGTAGGCTATGGCTCTAAGCATTTCAAGGAGATGAAATTGTTTTCTGGGAGTCTGCAAGGTCTACTTCCAAGAACATGTGTTGAGGAATGAGGAACTGGACCTGTCTGAGACCACAACCCTCTTCAGGTGTTTCAATAGTGAGGGGGAAAGCGAGAGTAAGATGTAAAATGGGGAGTCAATGAGAGGTTCAACTTTCATCATCTATGGGTGTAAAAAATCAGGTCTATTTGAAAAGAGCAGGTACATGAACAACAAACATGGCTTCCCTTATCACATTTAGCATGTCCCACAGCTTATAAAACTCCAGGGAGGTGCTAGTTTGTGAATATACCTCAAAAAAGCAGAAAGCAGGCACTCAGGCCATCAACAGATAACATAGCTTGGTGATTTTTGTTGGCAGAAGAGGGGGGAAAGAAGAAATTCCATTGAGCTATTAAAAGATTGACAGTGCCAGAGCCCAGCTCTGCAGAGACATTATCTCGGGAGCCCAGATGCATTATGGGGAATTAAAAATGGGAAGCCACCCAGGCTCCAGCACAGAGAAGTGCAAGAGGCCAGGTTGACTATAGCCAGCATTTTGGGTCAACAGAAAGGTAGACAGTGGGCCCAACCTAATGTCAGGTCTGTACCTACCCCCAATCCCCGGGTTATCAATACTGCTTACCTTGAAACGGTTGCACTGCTTTTCCCCGAGCCAGTGGAATTCATACTTCTCCCCTTCTGATGAAACTGCAGCCTCTTGTCCTTTGCCAACATGCCGTTACTGACAACACAAATGAATCAGGCATTGAAAGAACAGCATAGCTTCCTTCCTCTTTCAAAAACACTCCAAAAATCCAATAGTGTACCATTTCTCTTTTCTTAAGAATGCACGCCCTTCACTTAGAACAGACAGCTGCAACATTCGTACCTCAAGGATCAGAACTCCTCCAAAACAAAACAACAACAACAACCTCACTCTCATCTCTGAGCTTCTGCTGTCTCCATTGTTGGAAGAAGACAAAACCACCCCTAAAGCTTTTACACTGTTCTGGGACATTGCTGAATTCAACTTCTTTTCGAAAACAACAACAAAATTGTATTTTGAAATACAGAACAAAAGGGGGGAAAGGAAGGGGGTGCATTGCACTACAATATCACCCGCTGAAACAAAAAACAAAAACAAATGACTAATTAACTGTTCAGTATATTATGGGTAAGCTGGTGAGACAATAAGCATAAAATGACTTGTAGAAAACCTCACCAACTCCTGAAAGAGTCTGGATGTGTAAGTTAAGAAGGGGGGGGAATGCTCATCTGTATTTTATGTGATCAAAACCTTCTTAATATTCAATATAGAAGTATTCTATGCTGCACTTACGTCTCCTTCCAGCTACTGAATTCAACTGACTGCTTCACATGATGAACAGCATTCCTCCAGTAAGTAATGTAATCATGGCACAAACCTCATCTTTAAACCAGACCTTAAAGAAACTCTGTGTTTTTATATTTGGCAGCAAGAGCCCTGTGCCTGTAGGGATCTGGGCCACTGCTGGGGTTTTTGAATTAAGATCACTGGATTTCAGTTTATTTTGCTTTAAATTCTGATATTTACTTAATTCAGATTCCAAAAACATTTCCCACAATAAAGGACCTCCTTCAGTAACAACCCATTAGATTATTTTTTTTAATGTTTTATATAAATTGCCTGGTAGCTTATTCCCACGCCAGCCTTGACTCCCAAACCAGAAGTGTGAATATTCACCAGATTTCCATTTGCTCGCCGGTTTGATGCAGTTGATTAGCTAAAGGAGAAAGACAGGACAAATAAATGGTTGGCACCAGACTATATGCAGTCACCCAAAGAACAATAGCCACTTGATAGGCAGTGACAAATTCTGCTGTAGTTTTTTTTCACCATATATGCTATGAACACATCTTGTGTAACATCTGCAGTAGACTATACAAATCAGGTTAGAATCAGGAGCATGGCGGTTGCACACGAGCCTTTTCCAAGACCTATTCAAGACTATGCTCCAATACCAATGTATAACGAAGAATGGGAACTGGCAGAGCAAGGACATTTGTTTCATCATGGCTGCTATCAGATAGCAGCAGCAGCCCTTTATGTGCAAAATACAACTGAGCATGGGTACAAGAGAGCCCATAAACCTAGGAGATTCCTGGGCACAGTATATTGAGGATGACAGGTTGCCTTAAATTCAGTTGTCAGTTCCTGCATGGTTCAGATCTGCTCTGCATAACTCGCAACCTCCACAATAGCAAAAGCTTCCATTAGTCCACTTAACACATGCCACCTGCAGAGCCACTGGATCTTGGGTACAGAATGTCAGCTGTGGGAAGCAGCTGCTATCCCTGCCTATCGTACAGCTATTCTTCTCCCCATCACCCTCCTGTGACAGCATCCAATCAAACATAATTCTGTGTAATCATTTGCACAGGTGCACACAAAAAATCTGCAAAAAAACCCCCAAGCAACCAACCCCAAACCCTAGACTTAACCAATGTCAATAATGAGATGAACATACATATCTGATTTTTGAGTTCAGAGACCGATTTGTAGCTATACCAACAGATCTTTAAAAGGACTTTTCATGTTTTTCCAATCATCCTCTTTCTCTCTATTTGTCAACCAATGTAACCCATGTAGTTTGACTAGGTCAGGGATGAAGAACCTATCAACTTGAGATGTCCTTGGGCTTCAACTCAAAGCAATCTCAATGCTCACATATGAGTGCTGTAGTTCAGCAAATCTTGCACTACACACGGTTTTGCTTTTAACAAGCTGCTTGATTTTGATTTGGGGAGCGGGGAACAAGCATGCATTTCAATACCACACCTACCTTCTGCTCCCAGGGATAAATCATCTTCAAAGCTTCCTCCGTTTCTCACCAGCATGCCTGAAAAGACGCCAATTTGACATGATCAACATCTAGCATTGTGGTTTCCCCTTCCAGTTATCTGGATTGCCCACTTAAAACCAAAGCGCCAAATGACAGCCATGCATATAAAATCCTTATTCTTGAAAGCCAAATTTGAGCTCTCCAAGCTCAAATCTGGGGACCAGACCAGTGCTCTGCAGTGTCTCAGTCTCCTTCAAGGTGAGATATGTTGTTATTTTCAATGCAGAGAGCAGGTCTTACAACAGATACAAAAGATGCATTAAGGTAACTTCCATAGAGCTCCATGCCCAAGCTAAAGAAAATGGCCATCTCAGAGCCATGAGTACTACACACCTTTGGTTACAGCTGCACTGCATACAACACATAATGCATCTTAAGCAAGCCTGCAGGTCTCTTACCAAGGAGTCTCAAGCCAAGGAAACGTCCTGGATCAAACATTCCCTGTCTCCCTTGCACATTGAAAGAAAGGAGCTGCAACTACTGAAAGGGCTTCGGAGCTGCCCTGTCGCTACCTGCAGCGTCTTGTTGTACTTTGAACTTTTGCATTCTGGTTTGCGCAAGTGGTAACTTTTCAGGTGTGGCAAGTTCGGTCGGAGCAAGCCAACAGAGATTGTGCTGAAAGGGGTTGACCTACTTCTCAGTGCAATACTTAACAATATTCATTCTCTGCCTTTCTCTCTCTCTCTCTCTCTTTCCCTCTCTCTCACACAAACAGCACAGCTTATCTTTATCACAAGAGAAATATTGCTTAAGAGTTCCTTCAGTTTAAAAAAATCGCAGATCCATTTGTCTCCTCTGCTTTCAGGCCTGCAGAAGCCCGCTCAACAACTTGTTAACACCATCAGCTCAAACCTGCATTTGAATTAGGATTTTTTTTTTTGTCTAACAAGCAAGCAGGAAAACAGAAATGCACTTAGAAGGCCTCGGATCCTTACCCTTTAGAACTGTGTTGCTCTGTTCATCCAGGGAGGCTCCCAATGGCGTTCTGAAACCACAGAAGAGATTAAAACATGTATGGCTGTCTTTTAAAAGTTGCTTCTTCATGTCCTTCCTTAAAGCCCCACTTCTTTCACATCCGTCCCCTCCTCTTCCCGAAAATGTGGACACACACACACACACACAAAAACTTGCAAAGCAAGCTCTGAGGAAACCAGCCCCTAACCAGGCACCAGTTTGTGAAAAGGCTGTTTAATCAAATTGATACAGCTGCCAACTTAACAGACTGCTCCGATGCAGGAAGTAAGCTCTGTGGGACTTTATTCCCAAATGACTGAGCATAAGATTGTCCGTGCTGCCGTAAGTGTACATGAACATTAATGTGATTAATTAGTCTGTCAAAAGAAAAAGGAAAAAAAAACTTACTTTATTATCATCTTTAGCATTAATGCGTGAGTAAAGGAGACAGACCTACAGCACTATACTTAATTGAAATTCATTCTGCACTTTAAACATTTCTCATCCATATAGCCAATGCTAAAAGTATGGGCATAATAGCCACACACATACCCCACAAACATGCATACATTTCTGCTTGGCTAAAAGCAGAGTATGATCTATGATTGTTTCAGACACTCTCTTCTTTTTATCTTCTCTCAGCCCAATTTAGGCTGCAATCTGAAACGACTTTAGCCCGAGTTTAAAGTTCCACTGATCTTTGTGGGATGGGCTGCCAAGGAAATACTTATAGTATTTCACAGTATCATTACATGCTGTTTGTAGAGCTTCCAGCTGCCTGCCAAAAGGTTATGCCAGGACTTCTTTAAAAACTCGAAAGCAACGCAACCAGCTGTAGGCACCCAAGATCTCACACTCTGCTGCTCCAACTGCCCTGCTATAGCACACGATTTTTCACTTTAGACCCACAAACGGTAGGGCAGGTGAGAAAATGCAACAGCTGCACCTTCATCCTTTTGCAGTCGAACTTTTAAAGGGGCAGGTACAATTTCAGCGTCGGGTTATTAGCACCAACCTCTGACCATTTGGGGCTTTCACAGCTGGAGTACTGGCCAGCTTCTTTCTCTGCAAAACCCCACCACCACCTCTGATAAATCTTGGAACACTTGTATATCAAAGGGTGAAGGTTCAGAGGAAGGAGGAAGACTTTCCTTTGCTAAACATTTTCAAGTGATGGCCTTTCAAAAGCTCGGGTTTAAACAACTGTGCTTATTGTTTACACCACGGGCTTTTAATGGCCCTTTTAAAATTCTTCTCCTCTGCTTCAGGCCACTTCTGAGCATCTCGCTGTGCTCCCAGATCCTTTCGAGGCTGTTGCCAACGATACACACATCAGCAGTAAATGAACAGCAAAGCTGGAGCTGCAAGAGCTAACCCTTCACCTCTATAGCCGATTAACAGCTACCAGTGAAACAGCTTCGTCAAGGCAGCCCCGCCACTTGCATTTTCTACATACAAGATGTCACGGCAATTTAGCCCACTACAGTGATAGCCTGGGAGGGGAAGGGAGATGCTTGTGTTTGAACATAGGGCAACGGATCCGCACAATGTATGAAGCCCTTTAGGGTGCAACTGAAGAGCAAACTGGGACAGTTGGAAAGAAACTATTTAGCGGCAGCAAGACCTCCTAAGTTGGCTGAGTCTGTTTGGAAGTGTACGATAATGCTAAACAGGAAGCTTGGATTCTGGACGGAGGCCGCAGATATCTTGTATGCATTCAAAAGAATTCGGCAGGCAGGCACAGGAAAGAAAGAACAGAGAAAAAGACTTCCTTTGCAGTTGGGTTAAGCAAGTGCTTTGGGGTGGCAGCGGTGGGGAGGCGATTGCAAAATGGAAACACAGCTAAAAATGAAAACTAAAATAAGGGGCCAGCACGTCTTAGACACTACAATCCTCAACATCTCCTATACCATATTTATCTGCCACACAGAGATCTTGTTTGATGATGTTGTGCTGGCACAACAGGTGTTATACTGGAGGAGGGGCAGAAGGCAGACCAGGGTCTCCTAGTAGATTTCTAAAGGATTTTCAGTAGGTTGTCATGGATTTCTGACTCCCAACTGTCTAACAATTAAGGTAAAGGGACCCCTGACCATTAGGTCCAGTCGTGACCGACTCTGGGGCTGCAGAGCTCATCTCGCTTTATTGGCCGAGGGAGCCGGTGTACAGCTTCCAGGTCATGTGGCCAGCATGACTAAGTCGCTTCTGGCGAGCCAGAGCAGTGCACAGAAACACCATTTACCTTCCCACCGGAGTGGTACCTATTTATCTACTATCACTTTGACGTGCTTTCGAACTACTAGGTTGGCAGGAGCAAGGACTGAGCAACGAGCTCACCCCGTCGCGGGGATTCGAACTGCCGACCTTCTGATCGGCAAGTCCTACGCTCTGTGGTTTAACCCACAGGGCCACCCGCGTTCCCCCGTCTAACAATAGCAGCAGCAAAAAGGCAGACCCCTCCCTATCCTGAATTAGGCTGCTGAAAAAAGGAAGCATTGGGGGGAGGAACCCAGAATGGGTCTTTATCCTGGACTCTGCTAAGAGGTACCCTGCCTTTAATTCTCAGTGTTTGTCCTCAGTCACTATTCTGCACTGAGGTCTGGTTCCAGTAAAAAAAATTTAAATAAAAATTAGATCCCATAAGCCTAAAGTTTTCCCATCCCTAATATACACTAACTAGCAGACACAGGCAGTAAGAGCAAAACCATGAGCTTCTGTTGACAGAGATGTTTCTCACTAGCTTTTCAGAGTGCTAGAGGTCTCTCCAGCTACCATATCTGCAGAGCTTTGACAATACACAATGTCTAAATGTCACAATTTCCCATTCATAAAATGGGGACAGCCACAATGCACCATTTAGGTTTCATGGAAACAAATTAGAATCCAAAAACCTTGAAGTCTTTGGCTCATGAGAATAGCTATACAAAATATTGCTCTGTTCTAAATAGCTCACACACAAAAAAGCAAACCAGCCAAGGTTGTGCGAAAAGAAAATCCCTGTCTAGCCAGCTTATCAACTTATTCTAGCCATTTTAGTGCCTCTTTGCTTTCCTTGAAGCTCCATCTTCCAAACAGCCTTGCGAACATCCTAGCCCTCAAGGGAATGCATACCAAAGCAGCTCACTTGTGGCATATGAACTATGTGGGGGAGACGATAATGAGTGAATATGAACCTTGTGGAGGAGATGTGGGAGAGAGAGGACACCCATCTCATTCCATTTGCAGTCTTCATTTGCACGCTATAGCTGCCACAGGGGAAGAGTGAAACTACCGTATTTTTCGCTCTATAAGACGCACCTGACTGTAAGACACACCTAGTTTTTAGAGGAGGAAAACAAGAAACAAGAAAGCAACGCAAAGCCTCTTGAGCGAAGAGGCAGGAGCGCTCCCACTGTGCTCAAGAGGCTTTGCATGGCTATCCCCGAAGCCAGAAGAGCAAGAGGGATCGCTGCGCACTGATCCCTCTTGCTCTTCTGGCTTCGGGGATAGCTGCGCAGCCTCTTCAGGGCAGCGGGATGAAGGCTCCCCGCTGCCCTGCAGAGGCTGCGTGCGGCTAAGCCAGAAGCTAGAACAGCAAGAGGGATCAGTGCACAGCGATCCCTCTTGCTGTTCTGGCTTCAGCGATAGCTGCACAGCCTGCATTCGCTCCATAAGACGCACACACATTTCCCCTTACTTTTTAGGAGGGGGAAAGTGCATCTTATAGAGCGAAAAATACGGTACTTGCATGGTGAACAGCTGAACAGCTACAAGGCAGGCAAAGGTAACCAAGTCCTTCTTTCATCATCACCACATCTCCACTGCAGGGAGACATGAACATTTCTAGCCGTTGAAGAGCTCCAAAAAGGAGAGCCCACCACGACCACCAGCCTCTTCAAGCCCTTCTATTTCGGAAAGCTCTAGAAAGGGGTGTGCCCCAGGGCGTCTGTTTTTAAATGAAAGAAGGCATCAAACTCAGGAGGGTCACCCAAGCAATGTATCAATGCAGCACATTTCCAGAAAGGTAACTCATCTACCAGACTCCAGTTAAGACGTCAAATCTGTTCTCTCTTCTCAGGCATTTTGCAAACTCCTTATCAATCAAACCAAAAGGTGCTTTCTTCTCCCCCACCTCGTGGCAATGAATATTCGCCTTACAGAGCGACGTTTACCCCAAATTAGGTATTGCCCTGTTTTTGTGGCCAACCAAAAGTGACTGGGGGAAAGCCAGCCCCTGGGATCTGTGGGCGCCTCACACACAAACAAGGAAATCCTCTACCCTAAGCTTAAGCTGATTCTTATTGTCTGAACTTGAGTGTGTGTGCTGTTTATTTTTAAAAGAATTAGTCTTTCCCTGCTGGCTAAATACTGCCCGCTTACATTTCAGGGGCGACGTTTTTGCACAACATCCCAGAAAAGAAGTTCCTTGTAAAACCACCAGCCTTTTCCCAATTTTCTGGAAAGATGACTTTTCAAACTGTTGGCTGTCTACAACAGCAGTACATATTTAGGAAACAAGAACAAAAACGGGCGGGGTGTGCCCAGCCCAGATATCAATACAAGGAAGTACATTGTAAATGTATTTATTTATTTTTTTTAAAAAGAGGCCCAATTTTCTCAGATTTCCCACAGGAAAACAGCAGTGTAATTCCCAAACTAACCTCCTGGTGGAAGGAGTGAGGAATCTGGTACCCTCTCATCACCGCTGACTATTGGCCATGCTGACTGAATTATCTGAATGGCCACAGGTTGCTCACACCTGCATTACGGAGTCACTGGCTCCCATTCACTTCACACAGCATTATTTTTCTAGAAAAAGAGGTGCCAGAACACCCCATGAACACCCCCCGTGTTCTCTTATAATGGCAATGGCATCCACCTGAGAGATGCTGAAACCGGGTTCTGGCAAGTTCCGGCTGAAAAAAGGCCCTGACTTCACCGATACCTGCTTGAACAAGAGCACCACAGCTGATGCAAAACAGAAAACTTGCGTTTTGGAAAACAAAGACATGCATGCAAACCGTAGAACAATTCAGATTTGTTTGTTTGTTAAAGACTCCTACAGGGATAAGGTTTCTTTAAATAAGCGAACACCCCTGCCTTCTCTTTACCTCAGCAGCCAAAGTCAAGCAGAACAAACCCATTAAGACTGTCCATCTTTTGGCGCAGTTGTAGCTTCAAACGCCAAGGATGTACCGGTAACTAAGATGGGCAGCATTTGGTGGGAAAGGCAAGGTGCAAATTTCAGAAATCAACTGGATGATTTAATGCAATGCTACGTTTGTTGACTTGGAAGCATGTCAATGTTAGAAACTCAGATATAGAAGCTAGGCACCAAATGGCTCCTTAAACCATGGTTACAGTCGCCAAAACAGAATTCCTAGCTGCTATTTTTGGGCCAGATGGCTCAAAAGTTGTATTTTAGCATGTGAGTTTTTGATTCCTGAAATTCATTCTGATTGTGCAGATAAAATATAATGGATAGAATTCTACAGGATGTGTTCAGTGGCGAAGCTGCATGCTCCGCTACTGGGTGCAGAGAGTAGGCGGGGGCGTGGCTGGCACCCCCAGGGGCGTGGTGCACATCCTGGGGGCATGGCATGCTGCCCACAGGGGCTTGGCACATATCCCAGAGGCATGGTACACCACCAGTGAGGGCGTGGCACACGTTCTGGGGGTGTGACACCCTGCATGTGGGAGCATGGCACCCGGTGCGTGGGGTGTGTGCAGCGCATGTCTGGGGGGGGCTGCCGCGATGGCACCCTACCGGAATAGTGGTGCCGGAGGTGGTCTGCTCCCTCCGCACTCCCATTCCTCCGCCAGTAGATGAGTTGCTAGAGTGTTAAGGCAATCAAGATCCAAGGATTCCCCAGACATCCAGATGGTGGAGACGTCAGGCGCCATTCTGGAGCCCAGGCATCTTCACCTGGGCTGGAAGTGGCCGAGAGCCAGGTGCAAAATGCACCTGGTAAATTTTGAATGCTGTTCATGCCCCCCGGGACTTACGCCTAAGCAAGTGGACACATGACAGCCACCTTAACCATGCTTCAAATTCTAAGGGAATAAATGAGATTTAAGAATGCTAAATTTCAGCGGGTTGGACCCCCAACCTTGTAAACACAAGACTGCCTTGATTTAGCTAAGCTTACAGCTCAGTCCTATGTAGAGTTAAATTATACAAGCCAATTGACACCAGGAGGTTGACACATAGCTAACTCTGCACAAGAGCACACCGTACTATTTTTTAAAAACTGGACATTAACAGTAGTGACACACCACATATGCGCTGTTGCAATACTAAAATGCATTTACCACAGCACTGGAGTCCCAGTCCTAAAATGCTCAAATCAGTTATCTCTGGGTTCCTACATCCATCTGAGGATCTTTAGCACAAAGTCCTAAAACAGTTAGCAGTTACTTTAAAAGTTAAATTTCGTCCAGTCATGATCAACATTCCTCAAGAGGAAAAAGGTTTAGACTAGGGAATCCCCACCACCACCACCACAACCCAGAGAAGACTTAAAATAAATGTTGAAAAATGGCAAGATGTTAAATATAGAATTGCAAGTTCCACCCCACCATTTGCAGGCCCTTGCTCCACGACAGGCAAAAGTGTGTCAGGCAATGTTTTCCCCTCCCCTTGCCTCCTTTTGTGCTGAGGAATCTAAACATGTTGAACTTCTACCTGTCATGCAGCTGTTCAAAGAAGCCCACACAACTTGCAGCCCACCCAGGGTGTGTTGTGACTTGCCAAGTGCTCAACAACTGCCTTTTTTTTTTTTTTGCAGCCAGTCCAAAAAACAGGAAAAACAGGTTTATCAAACCCCTGGAAGGCCAACACATAGATGATTACGTTCGCCCGAAAGGTCACAATTTGGGTAGGTAGGACGGAAGCCCAACTCAAAACACAGAAACAAACAGCGAGAAGCCCTCTTTCAAAATATAAAGGCAAGATTGGTTACAGTGACCAGATGCAAAAGAACAAGTCTCGCTGTCCATGTAACAACTACGCAAGAGACATTTCAGAGTGCTTAGTCTCTCTCACCCCTGCATGGCAAGCTACGCTATCCTCCACAGGCATCTAGCCAGTCTACCAATAAGTCTCCTGTAACAGGGCCCGGAGGAGGGCAGCCTAATCCTATGAGCATTTACTCAGAAGTTCCACTGGGTTCAAAGCGACCAACTGCCAAGCATGGGTGCACAGGGCAGACACTGCCTAGGCTGTCTCACTACTGTGCAGATCTCTCATGCCCTTGGCGCAATAAGAGTGCACAGAATCATAGAGTTGAAAGGGACCCCGAGGGTCATCTAGTCCAACCCACTGCAATGCAGGAAACTCAGCTAAATCATCCGTGAAGGAGAGTCCACCACCTCTCGTGGGGGCCTGTTCCACTGCTGAACAGCTTTTACTGTCAGAAAGTTTTTCCAAATGTTTCGTCAGAATCTCCTTTCTTGCAACTTGAAGCCATTGGTTTGAGTCCTACATCCAGAGCAGGAGAAAACAAGCATGCTCCCTCCTCCATGTGACAGCCCTTAAGATATTGGAAGATGGCTATCATACCTCCTCTCAGTCTCCTCTTTTCCTGGCTAAACATACCCAGCTCCTCATAAGGCTTAGTTTCCAATCCCTTGATCATCTTGGTTGCACATGTTCCAGCTTTTCTACATCCTTCTTAAATTGTGGTGCCCAGAATTGGACACAGCATTCCAAGCGTGGTCACATGTATGGCTAGCAAGCCAGGTGTCCCCCCATCCTGCATTTGTGCATCTGGTTCTTCCTGCCCAAGTGCAGAACCTTACATTTGTTCCTATTGAAATTCATTTTGTTAGCTTGTGCCCAGTTCTCCAATCTGTGAAGGTCATTTTGAATTCTGATTCTGTCTTCTGCGGCATTAGCTGCCCCTCCCAGTTTGGTGTCATCTTCAAATTTGATGAGCATCCCCTCAATTCCTTCATCCAAGTCATTTATAAGACGTTAAACAACAACGGACCCAGGAGAACATGATCACTTCCTCCCATGTTTCTGAGCACTTCCACTTCATTAATCAGTTCCTCCCTATTGGTGAGGACCAGGTCCAAGATAGATGACCCCCTTGTTGGTTCTTCCATCTTCTGGGAAATGAAATTGTCTGTGGCGCAATAGAGGAATTTGTCAGACCTTACACTCTTGGCAGAGTCTGAGTCCCAACAGATATCGGGGATGTTGAAGTCCCCCATGATTACTATTTCTCTCCTTTCTTAATGTTTGGTAATCTGCTCTAGTAAGGCATCATCCAAGTCTTCAGTCTGACTTGGCAGTCTATAGCAGACAGTAAGGTCACTGTTGCGTCTCTCTCCTACAATTTTTACCCATATACAGTGGTACCTCTGGATGTGAACGGGATTCTTTCCCATAGCCCCGTTTGCATCCTGAAGCGAACGCAGCCTGCATCTGCGCGTGTGCGGGTCATGATTTGCTGCTTCCACACATGCGCGTGACATCATTTTGAGCGTCTGCGCAAGTGGCGAAACTCGGAAGTATCACGTTCCATTACTTCAGGGTCACCACTGAGCGTAACCTGAAAACGCTCAACCCAAAGCTACTTCAACCCGAGGTATGACTGTATTCTCAATCCGCTTTTCATTCTCTGGGTCATGGATTTCACCACAAGTGAACACATCCTTTAAATACAATGCTACTCCTCCTCCCTTCCTGTTTGGCCTATTCCTTTTGAACAGTTTATACCCCTAAACTCCTAAATTCCAGTCTCTCCCAGCAAGACAACCAGCTTGCTCTTGCTACAAGTGTACTGTTGCTTGTTCTGTGGCAGAATGACAAAGATGACACAGGTTTTACAGATCACTGCAGCAGCTCCCTCGCCCTCCATGTCTCTGGTCCTATGCACACCAAGAGACAGAACTCTGGGCCTCCCCTTTAAACTCCCCCACTAAACGCCCATTTGCGAGGTCTGTTTGCGAGCTCCCAGGATCTGCACTGAGCTAAGTTTGACTGCTGCTGGTTGCTAACTCCTCCCTCAGCCTCGCTTCCTCTCAGCTGGAACTCCTACCTCTCAGATCTTGTGTTCCCACAGAGTCATCAGCCACACACACCCTCAGGCTCCAAAAGACACAATCTCTCTCTCTTCAGTTTCTTCCAGGAATCCTTGCCCGTGTTTGCAAGCTCTGTTTGCAAGCTCTTCATAACACATCATAAAGAATGACTGAGATGAATAGAAATGACCAAATAGCATTCTTGTGCAACAAATCTGTTCCCCAAAAGTTATAAGCTATATGATTTGTTACTTAAGGAAAGTGTGGATGCAAGTGATGTCCCAACCCAGGGAAGGGGGATGGAGATGCAGGATTGGCCACTGCCGGTGGGGTACAGCTAAAAATAATTATTACAGTATGAATTCCTTTGACACAGTCAAAGATAATTTTCCTATTCAATTAGCTATCAAAAAAAT
Source organism: Podarcis filfolensis (assembly GCF_964270895.1). Classification (NCBI taxonomy): domain Eukaryota; kingdom Metazoa; phylum Chordata; class Lepidosauria; order Squamata; family Lacertidae; genus Podarcis; species Podarcis filfolensis. The sequence continues at coordinate 24,765,347 of NC_139604.1, read as the reverse complement.
CAAAATTACCCATGTGTAATTAATATAATAAAATGAAACCATTATAAGCAATGCATATTAGTTTCATTAATCCTGTGTGAGTAATTCTGATTTTTCAATAACAAACTACGCTGCTATCTGTAAAAAATGACATTTGTTCAATTATGATGATTTTAGCTGATTAATGGATACTGTTGATGACTAATCGATTGCCTTGGTGTGATTTTGTGAAACTGGGATGCTTATTAGAGCCTCAATTTGATTAGATCAAACTAAGTCGCTTCCATAAAACAACAGACAGATATCTGTAACTTTTCTGATTCAATACCAGGTTTAAACATAGGCTAACTCTGTTGTATATAAAAATCCCTAATGGAACAGATGTCGAAGTGGACTCATTTATCCATTGCTCTGGGAAAGGGTGGTTATCAGCTTCATGAACTGCTGACAAATGTGCAGAACAAACAAACCTGAGGCCCACTCCTATGCAGACACACCCAGGACCAATTTTTTTAAAAAATAATAATAATAATAAACACAATAGGGTTAGGCACTCCTTATATCTATGCTGGGCTTTAAAGCAAGAGAGTGAAGCAGAGATCAAGACCAAGAGACGTTCTCATGCAGATTTTTCCTCCTCAGCTGTAGGGAGCCTTCACAAATTCCAAATCCTTTAAAAGACCTCCCCACACTAGGAGTGCAAATTAAGGGAAAGTGGGGCCCTGCTACTAGCTCCTACCACGAACGTTACACCACCCAGTGGCAGATTTGGGCTCTCAGATTTCAGCAGCGCCCTGTGCGTTGCTAAAATTTGGGGCTCCCTCACCTCTCATGCTCTGTTCTGCATCACTGTTGCAGTGCCCCCTGCAATGCCAGCACCCAGTGCATCCAAACTGGTCGTAATACCCTATAACCACCTCTGTCCACCCCATTCCCTGGCATCAGTGTGTTGGAGCGGATCAGATTCAGCCAGGAGAGTCACTGTTGGCAAGAGTCCTGTTTGGGGTGAAACCACACCTGCTTCCATTCTTCTGAGCCTTGGACAAGGATGAGCTCAAAGGAAAATGCTCTTTTATTATGACTGTGGAAGAAGTGACCACGTAAAGGTACTCTGACCTTCTCAGAGGCACCCTGCTTCTTAATTTTAAAGTGGGCACTGAGAGAGGAAAAGGGACACACATTCCTTTAATACTGACAGCAAAGCATTCCGCATATGCTTAGAGGCACTGCAATTTGTTGTTGTTTAGTCGTGTCCAACTCTTCGTGACCCCATGGACTAGAGCACGCCAGGCACTCCTGACTCCTGTCTTCCACTGCCTCCCGCAGTTTGGTCAGACTCATGTAAGTAGCTTTGAGAACACTATCCAACCATCTCGTCCTCTGTCGTCTTCTTCTCCTTATGCCCTCCATCTTTCCCAATATCAGGGTCTTTTCCAGGGAGTCTTCTCTTCTCATGAGGTGGCCAAAGTATTGGAGACTCCGCTTCACGATCTGTGAGCACTCAGGGCTGATTTCCTTCAGAATGGATAGGTTTGATCTTCTTGCAGTCCATGGGACTCTCAAGAGTCTCCTCCAGCACCATAATTCAAAAGCATCAATTCTTCGGCAATCAGCCTTCTTTATGGTCCAGCTCTCACTTCCATACATCACTACTGGGAAAACCATAGCACTGCAATACCAGATGCTGTTTCCGCTTTAATTCCCTGCCATGGATTTGCTGCTTGTTCTTGGGTTCTGCCACTTACTGCTGTGTGTCATGTCTTCTTCAGCTGTAAAACAGAACCAGCATAGTGGACTCTCCTTCACTGGAGGTTTTTAAGCAGAGATTCAATGGCCATCTCTCATGGATGCTTTGATTGAGATTCATGCATCGCAAGGGGTTGGACTAGATAATTCTCCTCATGGTCCCTTCCAACCAGTTTATTATTCTATGAACATCCTTCAAATACTGTACTTTTCCATGTATAAGACGAGGTTTTTTTACTCTAAAATTATGTTCAAAAACTTGCCTCGTCTTCTCCATGGACAGTGAATGGGGTGAACAGGTGATTGGCAGGAGCTTGTCAGTGATGATTGTTGGCTGCTAGAAGGGCTGCTTTCAATTGGCTGCTGCTTCTCTAATTGGGTTGGTGATTGGCTTCTGCAGCAAACACTGCTGTTGATTGGCTGTCGCTGCTACAATTGGCGGTGGCTGTTCTGGGATGCGTGCGATTGCCAGCGGACAGCTTTTCTCAGTCGGGTAAGGATTTTTTTGCTGGAGAAGGGTCTGTTTGCAATTGTCTGTCACTGTGAGAAGTGGGTAATTGTCTGCTGCCTGCGATTGTTGGTGCTTATGCTGCGTGTGAGCAATTTTTGGGAATTCCCTCCCCCACAAAAAATGCTGTAAAACTCTGGGCAATCCTCCGCAAAACAACTCTGAGCCATCTCCCCCCCCCCCTCATGTGATGCATGAGAGTCTGGATTTTGCTGACACGGCCATAATGCAGCAGGCCACTGTTGGCCTGCTGAACTCTGCCCGTAGTCTCGAACATCCCCCACCCCATGCATAGGAGCGTTAATTATTTCCGTTTGTGAAATGTGGTAGAGAACAATTCGATTATACCCTCGGCAAACAGAAACAGGCTAGCCACAGGCTGCCATCTGCTTTCCATCTGTCAGAGGGCTAATCACGGGGATCAACTGAGCTACTGTGATGTCATAAAATGTTTGCTAATGTAGTATTTGCTCAAGGGGAAATGGTCTGCAATAGAATGACACACAGCAGCACTACTCAAGAAAGTGAAAGGTCAGGGTGGCTTGGGAGGGGAGGAAAACCCTCACAAGGCCAAGATAACAGGACCAGCTATGTGGGCATCGACTTCCATTATACAACTGAAAGCCACCATTGGCCATTATTCTCTGTAGACAAGCAACGCCATCACTGTAATCTCTTGGCATATCTATGGTGAACACCCAGGGTGGAAAACCAGTGCAACCTTTTATCAGAAGTGCCCGTAAGAACTGGGTTAAAGTCTGTGGGTGTTGGAAGAGGGCACAGGAAGTGGGACTACTCGAGGGAAGAGGTAGATGGGAGAGTGGTCAGAGAACGCCTGACTCAGTAAACTGCAGCCCCCTACAAAACGCAGGTGTTCAACTCAAAAGCAGGAACCTGAGAGAACAACTTACAGAGGATGCAAATGCAAGAGGAAAGATGGACACAGAAGGCATGCAGTGGAGCCTAAAGAACTTGCCTCACGGGAAGAGAAGAAATTATTTGGTATTATCTGGAAAGGGGGAGTGGGGAGAGAGAGAGTTTATATTCTCTAGGGAACTGCTAGCGAAACAAAGTCAGAAAGCCATGAGCGGCGGAGGGCTTCCGGAGGCGGCGCGAAACCGTGATGGCGGACCTCTTCGAGCTCTGAAGAGGGGCACCGCAGAAAAGGGTTGTTCGCGACGGCGCAGCGGCAACCCATCAAGATAAACCACGGGCAGAGTGAGTCCGTGGCCGTGGGACCCGGCGGGCACCTGGAGCGACCCCGAAATCACAAAAGGAACCCCGTAAGGGGCTCCGGAGTGAAGGAGGGGGAGCGGTGCTGTGGGTTCATCGCTCTTTCTGCGGAGGCGAAGCCGCGCGGCTGTCACGGATGAGCGCTGACCTTTCTTCCAAGAAACATCGGGCTGAAACATCAAACCCGTGAGTAAGGACCCAAGATCCTACAAATTAATTTGGAAAATTTGGCTAAAAACGGGAGACGAGAAAGAGGAAGTCCGTCTTCCGGCACTGCTTTCAAGATCAAAGCAGACGGTCTAAAGAGCGGAAAGCGCTGTGAACAGGGAAGCTTTAAAGCTTTAAACTGGGACTTTCGTGCACACTTGAATTTTCCTTTTAAAGAATAAATACAGCATAAATTTGACCTGGAGCGGTCCCCCAAGGGGCAAGGGAAGATTCTAACCCCAAATTCCCGGGTGGCCGGGTAAAGTTGTTTAAACTGCGGAACTGTTGCAAACTTCCAGATACTTTTGTAACTGGAGAGTGTAATTTTGAGCTTACTTAGCTGAAGTGGATACAATTGCAGGCACCTTGCTGGAACTTTGTTACATGTTTAAAAGTGCCCTGCAGGACTTTTTTCTTAGTGTGCTGGAACTAATTTGCCTTTAAAATTGTTTTTAAAGTTGGAACAAAGGGACTTTAATGGCGGAAAAGTTATCTTCTTCTTACTAAAACTTTGGTGGCACTCCCCCTAGAGGACATTGGGAATATAGAGGCCTGGGAAAAGTTTTTCTGTTTATCTTCTCTCAATAGACTGTTTTTAATTTTGGGCTTGCCTTTCCCATGGGACTACAACATTTGACCTTGAACATTGACTGATGAGTGGCACAGGAAAGACAAGAGCAGCCAAAGCTAAAGAAGCTAAGGAGAAAGAGAAAGCAAAAAAGCAAGCACAGCTTTTGCAAACAACTTTAACTCAGGGACGTAGATTATCAGTTCCAGCTGTGCTTGCGACACAAAAAGTAGAAACCGAAAAGCCTGAAAGATCTGAAGAGGAAGATATGGCAGCAGGAGGAGCTGAGGGAATACTGAAACAAGTTTTGGAACAATTGTCAGCAATAAATCAAAAAATTGATAACCAATCAATAAAAATTGATCAAGCAACATCCTCGATCCAGAAATTGACAGATCAGGTTTCCCAACATAACCTAGCAATTGAAAAATTGCAAGGAGCAACAGAAGAGAATCGTAAACTGGCAGGGGAAGCCGCTCAAATTGCAACATCAGCTAAAAAAGAAGTCGAGGAAGTTAAAGCGGAAGTCAAGCCTCTCCATAAACAGATAGGGGACCAACAAACCTATCTCTCGTTGGTGGAATTGAAAAATCGCGAGACCAACCTCAGGCTAAGGGCAGTCCCAGAAATTGAACAAGAAGATCTGATTGGACTTTTGACAACAGAGTTTACAAAGTTCTGGGACTTAAAAGAAGAAAGTGATTTCAAAATTGTATCGGCTTTTCGGTTGGGAAGATTAGTAAGAAAAGACAGGTCCAGAGACTGCTTAATAGCTTTGAGATCAAGGGAAGAGAGAGACAAAATACTAGGCCTACATTTCAAAAACTCAATTGTGATACAAGAGAAAAGGGTGGAAATTTACCGAGATATTCCTAAACAGTTATTGGACTTGAGAGCCACCTATTCAGAATTGGCTAAGTTGCTGAGACTCAACACAATTCCTTATAGGTGGGAGTTCCCACAAGGGCTATCATTTACTTACAAACAGAAGAAGGTTAAAATAAGATCACCAGAGGACCTACAAAAGTTCCTGCACGACCACGGAGAAGATCTCCAAAAAGAAGCAGCAGCTAATTGGCCTATACTCAACCCAGGTGGAGCAACACCTGCACCTTCGGAACCAGAGGAGAAAGAAGACACACCGCTCTAGGTGTGGCAGAATAGTTCAGGATGTCTCTGCGGCTACTCAGTTGGAATATAAATGGCGGAAATTCCCCGGAGAAAAGAAGGAGGTTATTTCACATATTGAAGAAAGAACAATTGGACATTATTTGCTTACAAGAAACCCATGTGACCAGGCTCCACAGGAAGGTTTTGGTTAATAAAAGACTAGGCCAAGAATTTATTTCGTCTGACAAAGTAAAGAAAAGAGGAGTGGTGATTTATGCCAAGGAGAGCCTGACACCTAAATTTTTATTTAAGGATGAACAAGGAAGAATTTTGGCAATTGAAATTCAAACCCAAGGAGAAAAAATATTGATATTAGGAATTTATGCCCCAAATGACGGGAAATTAGAATTTTTCAAGAAGCTGCATGAGACGCTGCTGGACTATCTGGATTATGCTAACATCATAATGATGGGAGATATGAATGGAGTGGTGTCTACACATATGGATAAGTCTTACAACCAGAACTTAACATCAGACGGCAGACTGCCTAAAACTTTTTTCGAATTGACTGACAATCTGGATTTGATCGACATATGGAGGACAAAGAACCCCCTAGGTAAAGAAGGAACTTTTTTCTCTGAGGCCCACCTGTCCTGGTCAAGGATCGACCAAATCTGGACTTCCAGGGGGCTGGCACCTAAGACTAAAAAGGTGGAAATCTGCCCAAAAACATGCTCCGACCACAACGCCTTGAAAATAGAACTTAGATTAACTCAACCCGGTTCCTTCAGATGGAGAATGAATGACACACTACTAAGAGATCAAGAGATTGTGAAAAAGGCCCAAAAAACATTAAAGGATTATTTTGAGATAAATCTGAATACTACAGTTGAAAAAAGAACGATTTGGGATGCAAGCAAAGCTGTTATGAGAGGGTTTCTGATACAACAGAATATAATTAAGAAAAAACTCTGGAAAGGAAAGAAGGACAAAATACTGGAGAAAATACACCAAGGAGAGAAAAAACTGAGAACCAAACCAAAGTCCAAGGAGGTGCTGAGAGAAATTAAATTCCACCAAGCAGAATACTCAAAATTGATCAATCAGGAGATTGAATGGAAAATAAAACAGATGAAGCAAAGATCCTTTGAATCAGCAAATAAATGTGGAAAGCTGCTAGCTTGGCAGCTGAAAAAAAGACAAAAGCTAAATACGATAACAAATCTAGAGATTGATGGAAGGATAGTACAGAAACCAGAAGAAATTAGGAAGTGTTTCCACAGATACTTCAAAGAACTGTATGCACAGGGGCCCCAGAAAGAATCAGAGATAGATCAATTTTTAAAGATAAATGGACTATCAAAAATAACTCAAGATAAAAGATCAATCTTGAACTCTACAATAACCTCACAGGAAATTGAAGGTGCCATTCAGAACATGCAACTAGGCAAATCTCCAGGCCCGGATGGGCTTACCTCCAAATATTATAAGGTTCTGAAGGATTATTTGATACAACCTTTGTTGGAGGTATGCAACCAGATCATGGATGGGAAGAGGGCACCAGAAACGTGGAAAGAAGCCTTCATCACATTGATACCTAAGTCAGAATCTGAAAAGACTCAGCTTAAAAACTACCGTCCTATCTCACTCCTAAATGTGGATTACAAAATATTTGCAGACATTTTGGCAAATAGACTTAAAAAAGTTTTAAATGAAGTAATTCATAAAGACCAAGCAGGCTTTCTCCCTGGTAGACATTTATATGAGAACACTAGAAACATCATTGACATTTTAGAACTTTTGCAGACTAACAGGAACACAAGGGCGGTGTTAATTTTTATTGATGCGGAGAAAGCTTTTGACAACATATCTTGGATGTTTATGAAGAAGAACTTGGAAGGGATGGGAGTAGGACGGGGGTTTGAGAATGGATTACATGCAATCTATTCAGAACAAAAAGCTAAATTAATAGTGAACAATGTGGTGACGGAGGAATTTAAAATTGAAAAAGGGACACGACAAGGGTGCCCTCTATCCCCTCTGTTATTTATTTCAGTCCTGGAGGTGCTACTGAATATGATCAGAGAGGACCGGTTGGTACAAGGGATAGAGGTCGGAGTGAAACAATATAAACTGAAAGCTTTTGCAGATGACCTAGTTTTGACACTGCAGGAGCCAGAATCCAGTACAAAAAAAGTTCTTGAACTTATATCTGAATTTGGTCGGGTGGCGGGATTTAGGTTGAATAAACAAAAAACTAAGGTTCTGACCAAAAATTTAACAATTACAGAAATAGAGGGGTTTCAGAGAGAAACAGAGCTGAATGTGGTTAAAAAAGTGAAATACCTTGGGATCTATTTGTCCTCCAAAAATTTGAATTTATTTAAGGATAATTATGAGAAATGTTGGTTGGAAGTTAAAAAGGATTTAGAAATTTGGTCAAGATTGAAACTTTCCTTGTTGGGAAGAATCGCAGCTATAAAAATGAATGTGTTGCCGAAAATGTTATTTTTGTTTCAAACCTTACAGATCGTGGACAGAGTGGATTGCTTTGGAAAATGGCAGAAGGATATATCTAGATTTATCTGGCAGGGCAAAAAGCCCCGAATAAAGTTCAAAATATTAACAGATTCAAAAGAAAGAGGGGGGTTTGCCCTGCCGGACCTGAGGTTGTACTATGAAGCTGCAGCCTTCTGCTGGTTGAAAGATTGGTTCTTGTTGGAAAACACTGATGTCCTAGATCTGGAAGGTTTTAATAATGCTTTTGGTTGGCACGCATACTTATGGTACGACAAGGTTAAAGCACATAAATTGTTTAAAAGCCACATTGTCAGAAAAGCAATTTTTGCAGTCTGGATGAAATATAAAGACTTACTAGAGAGTAAAACTCCGAGGTGGTTATCACCAGTGGAGGCCAAGGCCCGAAAAAGACCCAATATGGAGGCCTACTGGCCGAAATATTGGGAACTAACTGAAAAAATTGGAGACAATTGGAAGTTGCAGAGCCAGGATAAACTAAAAAATAAGGTGCGAGATTGGCTACATTATGCTCAAATTCAAGAGGTTTTCAAAATGGATAAAAAAGTTGGTTTCCAGGTGGAAAAGTCGAAACTAGAGACAGAATTGTTAGAACCAAAGACAAAGCTGTTATCTAGAATGTATAACTTGCTGCTTATGTGGAATTTACAGGATGAGACAGTTAAATCTGCTATGATTAAATGGGCACAGGATGTTGGACACAACATTATGTTTGAAGACTGGGAAAGGTTATGGAACACCGGAATGAAATTCACGGCAAGTACTGCCTTGAAGGAAAACATTATGAAAATGATATACCGGTGGTACATGACCCCAGTCAAGTTAGCTAAGATACATCACCTGTCTGACAATAAATGTTGGAAGTGTAAGGAAGCAGAGGGGACTTTCTTTCACCTCTGGTGGACATGCCCAAAGGTTAAGGCTTTCTGGGAAATGATTTATAATGAGTTGAAAAAGGTATTTAGGTATACCTTTCCCAAGAAACCAGAGGCCTTCCTGTTGGGCATGGTGGACCAGAAAGTGTTAAAGAAGGACAGAGCTTTGTTTATGTATGCTAGTACAGCAGCAAGAATACTCATTGCAAAGAACTGGAAGACACAAGATTTACCCACGCTGGAGGAATGGCAGACGCAGTTGATGGACTACATGGAGATAGCTGAACTGACCGGCAGAATCCGAGATTTGGATGTAGAAACAATTGAGGCGGACTGGAAAAAGTTTAAAGACTACTTGCAAAAGTATTATAAACTGTATGAATCTTAAGATTGTGCATGATTTGGAAAGGATACGCTTTAGCAATCATGATTAAGTAAATAGTAAATCAAGTGATAAAAGAGAAAAGGAGATAATATGAATTGAACATGTTACGTTTATTTTAAAGGTATAAAAATTGTGATATAATATATTGAATTTAGATACATAACATGTAAAAGTTACAATAAGGTAGGACATAAGGTAATAAATTGCTGACAAGGTTAATATAAAGAACGCAGAATCGGAAGGGGTGGGGAAGTCCAAGTTGGGATTTATTTTTGTTTTGATTTTTATTGGTTTGTTATAAAAAAAAAAAAAAAAAAAAATGGTTTCTTGTAAACTCCTCATTTGCTTGCAATGTACAAAATTTGGAAAGAAACGCAATAAAAAATACTATTAAAAAAAAAAGAAAGCCATGAGCGGCGGAGGGATGACACATTCTCATATGACAGGACATTTTCTAACATATAATAAGATGAGGCAGCCCTCATGAACACCGCTCAGAGCTCCTTGGAGGAAGGGTGGAACACGACCACAACAAACACACAAGAAATGACTAACCAGCCACATTGTTGGCGGCAGTTTTCGTGGCTTCGGCTTCTGACTATACCTACTCTTTTTTATTTCCTTTTTGTTGTTGTTATTTTTGGCATCTGCACATGTTCCGTACAAGTCTGCCTCATATACTTAGGTTGTTCCAGAGCAAAAGCTCGTGAGGTAAACTAACTGCACGGTGCCATTCTGTGTACAGTTCTGGTTGCGGCGCCCCCCAAAAAAGACGCTTCAGAGCTGGACAAAGGGCAGGAAAAGGGCAAGCAAAATGACTGAGGGGGCTGGAGCCCTGCAAGGGAAGGTTGCAACATTTGGCGCTGTTTATTGCTTTGTTTGGAAAAAGAAGGCAAATGTCAGACACGACAGAAGTGTTTGAGATTATTCACAGAGCAAAGAAAACGTACAGAAGTGTTTTTTCTCCCTCTCATACACACATCCAACCACGTTAAATGTTGGAAGATTCAGGGTGGGCAAAAAGGTGGTTATTTATTCAGGCAGGGTATAGTTGGAACTGTGGAATTTGCTCCCATGCGATGTGCTGGGGGTTAGGCAAACCAATGGGTTATAAGGCTATCGATGGCGGTGTTGCGGCTCCACTGTCAGAGTTAGTGTGCCTCTGAAGAAACACAACTGGGGAAAGAGCTGCTGCAAAGTGTCCTCCTGCCTATGGGCTTCTCAAGGGCATCCGGCTGGCCACTGTGAGACCACACTGGTCTCCAGCAGGGCTCAGATAGAAAGATAGATAGGTAGGTAGGTAGGTAGGTAGGTAGGTAGGTAGATAGATGATAGATAGATAGATAGATAGATAGATAGATAGATAGATAGATAATTTATTACGGTCAGAGACCAGCTTATAAAACACACTTGGGGGTACAGTCACAGAAGAAAAACAAACAATTAAAACAATGTACAACAATAAATTTAAAAACAATGTACAACAATAAACTACCGCAGGGAGTTGACCCAGAGTCACCCATGGAACGGAGTTTGGGGATTTTCATAACGAACGAGTTGGGAGATCGTCTGTGCCTACAGATCTGTACACAGAATCTGGCGACCATCCAGGTCGTCTTCTGATCTTTGCCTAAGTTTTCATATCCTAAATGGTTGCACCAGGGGCGATTTCCCCGGGGAATATACATTCATGTCTGGGGTAAGAACCAGCACAATTGATTATATGTTGGCTGACAGTGAATTGCTAACAAAAATAGGGCTCTTATACAGGTAAGCCCACAGCAAGAATCATAGAGTTGGAAGGGACCATGAGGGTCATCTAGCCCAACCCCTGCAATGCAGGAAACTTCTTGCCCAACATGGGACTCAAAGCCATGGCCCTCAGATTAAGAGTCTCATGCTCTAACCAGCTGAACTACCCCAGCTGACAAAGGCTTATGGATTCACTGACAAATGCAATCTTATACATGCCTACTCAGAAGTAGGTCCTCCTGAATTCAGCTAGACCTACTTTGGGGGAAGTGTGGAAGGGACAGCAGCTTAGGGTAGTCAAGGTAAGCCAATGCCAAAACAAAAACACTCCACTAAATAGTATAACGAATTCAAACAAAGAAGCTTGAGTCGCCTAGCTCAGTTGGTTAGAGCATTGTGCTGATAATGCCAAGGTTGCAAGTTTGATCCCCATATGGAACAGCTGCATATTCCTGCGTTCTTCAATTCTATGAAGAGCCAGTGTGGTGTAGTGGTTAAGAGCGGTAGTCTCGTAACCTGGTGAACCGGGTTCGCGTCTCCACTCCTCCACATGCAGCTGCTGGGTGACCTTGGGCTAGTCACACTTCTCTGAAGTCTCTCAGCCCCACTCACCTCACAGAGTGTTTGTTGTGGGGGAGGAAGGGAAAGGAGAATGTTAGCTGCTTTGAGACTCCTTAAAGGGAGTGAAAGGTGGGATATCAAATCCAAACTCCTCTTCTTCAAACTCTATTGTAGCATAAGCTTTTTTTTTACTTAGCTACACAGTTATTTCTTACCCTCTGGTCTGTTTATACTTACCATAGGGCTGCAGTCCTAAAAACACTTAACTAGGGGTAAATCCCACTGAAGTACACAGACTAACTTCTGAGTAAGCATGCTTAGGATTGCATTGCAAATCTGTTAGGACTTTAGGGTGCCACACGATGGTTTTATTTTTATTTTTGGGGAGTAGCAGACTAATATGGCTAAGCTTTCGGAAATTATTGCTAATAGAACAAAACTTTTAAACATGTTAGAGAAGTGCAATTTTCATTTACATTTTGTTTCATTAACTCAAATGTCAGGTGTCCAACTACTGATTACTCCACAGCCTTGGCACTCCCTGAACACCGCAATGGAAGGCAGCAGAGTAGATTTACCTCTCACTGAGCAACTAGGTGATTTTCCTTCTATAAAAGTCTGTAAATAAAGAATTGGGAGCTTAAAAAAAAAAAGGAAGCTGAAGAGGCCAGAAATTTCCCTGGAGGAAGTGTGTTTATAAGCCTGCTCTCTGATAAATATAGAAACAGCTGCCCTGAAAATTCTATTCTTTGATGGTGCTATTGACATTGAATAGGGCTCAATAGGGCTTTACTCTTGGGGTAAAGGGGTATTGAATTGCAGCCTGGATCAGAGGTACCTCTTAGACCATTTACTTTTGAAGGACAGCAAGAAGCCACACTAAAACCCAGGTGTTTCAAAGTACCAATTCTAACAGAGCCCACAAACAGAAGGCAACCAGACTGGACAGAAATCTGCAGAACCACCAGAACTGGGCTGCAGAACCACCATATCCATCTCAGAAATATGAAATTAATCTTTGCAATAACTTGCGGGCGCCTCCTTAGCCCCAAGGTGGATCCAGAAGGGTTTCAATGGTATGCTATAAGTTGTGTTTTACACAGGACAACAAAGCCTTATACAGCATCAGGGGAGGATTTACAGCCGGGGCAAATTATTTTACATTAGGTACAAATGATAAAATTTGCACTACCATTAAAAGAAAAAAATTAATGGCAAACTTTGTTACCTCCTTTCATGTTTAGCATGCATTTTGAAGGAATTCGTTTGAAAAACACCACCACTTTGTACATGAAACAGGCAGTTTCTTCCTTTGATAACTAAACAGGATGAAAATGGGGTGTGTGCGTGAGGAGAAGATTTCACCCTAAAGTAGATATTGTAGGTGGGGCACCTGGATGTCTGATCTGACAGTGAGTGAATTTGAAACTGGGCCCTGAAACTGTATGCCTCTTGCTCAGGCACGCCCAAACTTGGCCCTCCAGATGTCTTAGGACTACAACTCCCATCATCCCTAGCTAACAGCACCAGTGGTCAGGGATGATGGGAATTGTAGTCTCAAAACATCTGGAGGGCCGAGTTTGCCTATGCCTGCTCTTGCTATTCAGATAGTTCCTTTGAAGATGCATCAGGAAGACACTAAGTCAGGGATGGCAAACCTGGCACCCTCCTAATGTCATTGGGCTACATTTCCCATCATTCCTGGCCACTAACCATTCTGACTGGAGCTGTTGAACAACGGAAGGACAAGGAGTTCCCCCTGCATCCCTATGCAAATTGTTGGGCATGGAGAAGGTTCTGTATGGATGCTCTGGAGCAGAGCAAAATGCTATCCGAATAACCCTGTGGCAAATGCTCATTTCCCAGAAGTGTCTCACCTCTCCTTTGTTTAATGGGCCTGGGTGGAGAAGACAAGCCTGCTCCTCTATAGGCTATTATTAAGGCACCCCACCAAGAAATAACTCTCTCTCAAACAAGGCACGGGAAAGGTAAACGGCATTTTAAAACTCCCACTTATTTTCATATTCTAGATTAAATAGCCCCTCACAGTATAAATAAATGAGATACACCAGAACTATAATATCCCATGCCTTTGGTGCACTGCAAAAATTAAAGGTAAAGGTAAAGGGACCCCGACCATTAGGTCCAGTCGTGACCGACTCTGGGGTTGCAGCGCTCATCTCGCTCTACTGGCCAAGGAAGCCGGCGTACAGCTTCCGGGTCATGTGGCCAGCATGACTAAGCCACTTCTGGCGAACCAGAGCAGCGCACAGAAACACCGTTTACCTTCCCGCCAGAGCGGTACCTATTTATCTACTTGCACTTTGACATGTTTTCGAACTGCTAGGTTGGCAGGAGCAGGGACTGAGCAACGGGAGCTCACCCCGTCGTGGGGATTCGAACCACCGACCTTCTGATCGGCAAGTCCTAGGCTCTGTGGTTTAACCCACAGCGCCACCCATGTCCCAACACTGCAAACAGTAAGGCTTTGTTAATCCCAGACCTCTCTGTCGCCAAAGAAATTGTTTGATCATCAGCAACTTTGAATCTATTTGTAGATCTCTGGGTGATTTGTAGCAGATCAGCTAGGATTTCATATTCCCAGCTGCTTGACAATGGCAAACTCTCTCCCCTGAAATGAAGAAAATCAGTAAGGGAAGAACAACTAGGAGCATTTATCTGTTTTAAACTATAACTGATGTTAGATGTTTTTGACTGTGGCTGCTTTTAGGATATGTTAACTGTTCTACAATGTTTTGGCTTCCTTTGGTTTTAAATTGTGTTATGTTTGCTACCCTGGGCTCCTTGATGAGGAAGGGTGGGGTACAACTCCAATGAATAATAAAATTCACTAAATAACAGCATTCTAAGGAACTGCTGAAAAACTTTTCTCCAGCCGCCTTTTCCACACCTTACAAGAACAAGGTTGGCCAATTCTGAATTTGAAGGAGAAACAATAGTGGAATTTCTAGTTTTGCAAGGCTTCTAGGTTTGACTCTACCTTCCCGGTACCTCCTCAAAGAGTTTCAGATTCCCTCTTCAGACTGGAGAACGCAGCGTATCAATCCCTTGTCTCGCTTTAGAGAAATGGTTCCAGACTAAACACCACAGAGGGAAACGATGAGCAATTTTTGATGGCCATAGCTCAAACCCCCAAATCACATCTAGCCAAAAGGATGAGGCAGAACAAAGGGGCGGGGCAGGCTGAGAGACATCATTCAATTCCCTGCAGTTTTGGGACAGGGTGAATAGCAATCAGCATCCACACCACAGCCCAGAGGAGAATTAAATAATGGCAGCAGCAGGGCTCACCTGCTGATACGGCTACACCTAAAAAGAAAACAGTAAGCTAACTGCTCAGAATACCCTCTACAGCAGAACACTGCAAACAGCCATAACCATAATAACCAGTATCCAAGACAGCTGATTCAGCTGGTTCATCCAAAGGCTTCACTCAGCATTCCCTAGTGAGATTTCAAGAACGATTTTTACCAAGCAGCAAACCCTCACATTATACTACAATCTGCATTTGAACGTTCTTTCCATTCAAACAGTGTTCACTATGTTGTACAAGGAGCTGCCATTACAAGCCCGCCCTAAGAATGCAGAACCGTGGTTCTTTGGACCCCTGGCTTATAAGAAATTAACTTCAGTTCACATAGGTGTTAAAAATGTTTGGAATGCTGATCATGTCCAATAGAGGAGGAGATCCTTAAGGACAGGGAATGCGATCTATGGGGTGCTCTTGAACCCCAGCACCCCAGTTGGCATGGCCAGCGTTGAGGGATGATGGGAAATGTCGTTCAACAACTCCTGGAGGGCAGCAGATTCTCCATCCCTGGTTTATAGGGTTACAGTTCCTTCTCAAAAACAACAACAAAATGAAAAAATATAGGAAAACCCAATTGTTGCTTTTCTGTGCTACAGTTTCTGGATCACAACCTCAAACTATATGGGAGGGAGTGTCTACGCCACAGCTCTGCTTTGAGTGTTTATCACAGCAAACCACACAGAAGGAAAATAGGAAAGGCAGAAAACGGACTGTGTGTCATTTGGAAGACCGATTGATCTCCACCATCATGCTCAGTAGATCCACTAACATTAAAGCATTTAAATTATGTAAGTCCATTCATTTCAATGCTCGATTCAGAGTATGATAAAAGTTGGATAGGACCCACAGAGGCAGCAAAAAGTATGTTTATGTTACAAATTATGTTACAAATTAACTGTCAGCTTCCCCCCCCCTCAAAAAATAATAATGCCCTACACAAAAGAATTGCTACGCTTCTTGTGGCTTATCCTGATCTGCTATGATCATGTTTTGAAAATCCTCGTTTTTAATTTTACCTTAAAAACAAAACAAAAAAAATCAAATTTTTATGAAGTACATAGCTAGAGAAAAGGGGTATTATAAAAGTCATTTCCACCCCATCCTTCTTCTATGGACCCTTTGGTTAGCATAAATGGGTGTCCATTTATATCCTGCCAACAACCCTGTGAGGTAGATTACATTAAGGAAGTGCAACTGAGAGTGAACCAGTGTTAAGTGACCTATACATTATTCTAATTTAAATTCACCTCTCTGGAAAACTGAATTAAGTGTTGTAAATATCTCCAGGTGGTACACTGTGTTATCTAAAACACATTTATCCAGAACAGGGGTTCTCAAACTTTCTGGCCCCAGGGCCCACTTAAGACAGCTGAAAACTCACGAGGCCCACCAAACACAAAATGGTGGGACAGTGGCAGAGCCAGTCACAAAATGGAGGCAGGTGGAGGCAGAGTTTGGCATAACCAGCTGGCAAATACAGGCATCATGTTCTACTGATATCTAATCTATCTTTGGAAATTGCTACATTCTTTTTTTTTTAAATGAATATTTATTAAATTTTCCAATTTTATATAAAGACAAAAAGAAAAAGAAAAAGAAAAAAATTAAAAACAATTCAGTATCAATAACAGTTTTCAGTCACATGTTTCTTTGACTTCCTCATACCTCCCCTTCTTGTTCTCTAGTTCAATTTGTTAATTCAGCAAATCCTAATCTCTTAACATTCCTTTTAAAATATCACCTTATTTTCCACTCAACTTTTTTTTTAAATTTAGTAACAAAAACAATTATAATCCCCATTATCTTTATCATAACAGCTGGAGACCACCAAAGTTCAAACCAACATCTTTTCAAAGTTCATTAATTTTATAATATTTCTGTAGATATTCCTTAAATTTCTTCCAATCTTCTTCTGCTGACTTTTCTCCCTGGTCGCGGATTCTGCCGGTCATTTCTGCTAGTCCCATACAGTCAATCAACTTCATCTGCCATTCTTCCAGAGTGGGTAAATCTTGAGTCTTCCAGTGCTTTGCTATAAGTATTCTTGCTGCCGTTGTAGCATACATAAAAAAGATTCTGTCCTTCTTTGGCACCAAATGGCCGACTATACCCAAGAGAAAAGCCTCTGGTTTTTTCAGAAAAGTATACTTAAATATCTTTTTCATTTCATCATAAATCATTTCCCAAAAGGCCTTAATCTTTGGGCACGTCCACCATAGGTGAAAAAATGTACCTTCCACTTCCTTACATTTCCAGCATTTATTATCGGGCAAGTGATATATTTTTGTGAGCTTGACTGGGGTTATGTACCACCTGTATATCATTTTCATAATATTCTCTCTTAAGGCATTACATGCCGTGAATTTCATACCTGTGGTCCATAACTGTTCCCAATCAGCAAACATAATGTTATGTCCAAGATCTTGTGCCCATTTAATCATAGCTGACTTAACCGTTTCATCCTGTGTATTCCATTTCAGCAGCAAGTTATACATTTTTGACATGATTTTAGTTTTAGGTTCTAGCACTTCTGTTTCTAATTTAGATTTTTCCACCTGGAAGCCAATTTTCCTGTCCAAATTGTATGCCTCCCTTATCTGAAAGTAATGTAACCAGTCTCGGACTTTGTTTTTTAGTTTCTCAAAACTCTGCAATTTCAGTCTATCTCCTTCTTGCTCCAAAATTTCCCAATATTTTGGCCAACTGGCCTCCATATTGAGTTTTTTCTGAGCTTTCGCTTCCATTGGTGACAACCACCTTGGGGTTTTGTTTTCCAGTAAATCCTTATATCTAGTCCAAACATTAAACAAAGATCTCCTAACAATGTGATTCTTAAACGCTTTATGAGCTTTAACCTTGTCATACCACAAATATGCATGCCATCCAAGAAAAAAACTCATAAATGTTCCTCTCCACGGAAATCTTTAGTAAAAGGCGAAAGATTTATACGATCTGAAGAGAAACCAGAGTATGGAAATTGCTACATTCTTTGACACAGCAGTTTCCTTGTGGCAAGGAGTTCCACAGCTCAGCTTTCTTCAACGTAAGTTACAGCCATTTGCTCTGGAGGAATTGTGACTTGGCTTCCCTACTTCAGGCAAAATTTGCTGATTAAGAGGCTTCTTCTTTTCTATTTTCCTTCCCCACCCCACTTGCCTCTTAGAGTATTTTTACCCATTTCCTGTCATTTCTTTTCCCAGTTTCCTTTCACATTCCTCTTATACCTTATCCCATACCCCAAAACTGCCAATTTCTTTTATCCCTCCTCCCTGGTCCTGTTACATTCTCTTCTTCCTCCAGTAACAACATTCCTCTCTTATCTCTCTATTTTCTATTCCCATTTTGTTTATTTGATTATTATTATTACTATTAAATACTAGTCTTGATCTCACTTTTCATTTCCCTTCAATGCTACCTTTGGCCCTTAGACCAGGGGTCAGCAACCTTTTTCAGCTGTGGGCCAGTCCACCATCCCTCAGACCATGTGGTGGGCCGGACTATGTTTTGGGGGGGAATGAACGAATTCCTATGCCCCACAAACAACCCAGAGATGCATTTTAAATAAAAGCACACATTCTACTCATGTAAAAACACCAGGTGGGCCCACAAATAACCCAGAGATGCATTTTAAATAAAAGCACACATTCTACTCATGTAAAAATATGCTGATTCCTGGACCGTCTCTGGATTGAGAAGGTGATTGAGCTGCATCTGGCCCCCAGGCCTTAGGTTGGTGACCCCTGCCTTAGAATCATAGAATTGTAGTGCTGGAAGGGACCTGAAGGATCATCTAGTCCAACCCCCTGCAATGCAAGAATCTCAGCTAAAGCAGCCATGACAAATGACCATCCAACCTCTGCTTAAAAACCTCCAAGGAGAGTCCACAACCTCCTGAGGGAGACCGTTACAGTGTCAAACAGCTCCTACTGTCAGAAAGTTCTTCCTGATGTTGAGTCGGAATCTCCTTTCTTACTTCATTCCAAACACATGCACACCCAATTTCTCTGAGTCTTCTGGCTACCTTTACTCAGCATGCAAGGCATTGCTCAAACTGGCATCAATCCAACCAAAAGCCTACGAGATCAGCTAGGAGGCAATGCAAGACAACGAGGAGAAAGTCGCCCATAGCCCACTATGTGAGAAACCCTGATCCAGAAGCTGAATTGGTTTCAACACTCCTCTCTAATAAATAATAAGACTTCAGGCTAAAGCAGGTTTGGAGTTGCAGCAGCAGTGGATTTAAAACTTGTTTACAAACATGGGAGGAAATCCAACCGGTTGCAACACGGCTTACTTCCCGGTATATCCTAAATGCATTTAAGATCGCAGCTGAAATCACAAAGCCGAGACAGCATGGAACTTTCCCTTTGTTTCTGGTATGCAGTTATATTTTCAGACAACACCCCGGTCTATGCACTATGGGTTGTGTCTTTACAACAACAGGACCTGCCGTCCCAAAGAACAGCTGCTATTTCCTGAACAACATAATAAACTTTAGCCGAAAGAGCAGTTTCCCATTCATCTCTGTCTCTCGCACACAAAATATTCTGGCCACAGCCTATTCCAGCACAAAATAAAGAGGGCTTGAATTTCCTTATAGATCAATGAGTTTAAATGCATGCCCAACTTTTGTCTAATTCTATGCAAATTTACTCAGAAGGAAGCCCAAGAAAGCATGCAAAGGATTAAAGCATGTGTTGGATTATGGTTGAAACACACACGGGGAGAAAATAAATTGCAATCCATGTGATTTACTACTAAGAAACATTGGGGGGGGGGCAAAAAGAAGCTAAGGGGAAACCGATTTGCAATTGTTTTTTCTAAAAAGCCTCAGGGCCAAAGAGGTTCTAGATATCTTATAAGATTCAGGATGGAGCAGATATATTGAACAACTGCATCATTCTGTACAAGAAGTACTTACCTACAATCTTTAAGCCATATTGCAATCTTTTCATTTGGAATAGAGCCTGCTGAATGGGGAGAGGTGGGAAAGGGCAGAGAGAAACAAAAGGGAAATGGGGAGAAGCAAGAAGTTACCACTGATGAATGATAAAAGTAGCTATTTGCCAGGGCATCTTTCCTGCTGGCTTTCAAAAATCCCACTGAACTAAATGATATGTAGACCAGCTAAGGCACAATATCAACAGTTTCTAGAAGGGAAGCCAAGCTCCCAACATTTTCTTTAAAACGTTCAAGGACAAAGCAAAAGTACGAACAACAAGGGTACAATTGGGAATTTTGCAGGCTAATCCTTAAAACATTATTATTATTTTACTAAATTTACAAGCCTACTCAGAAGCACGTCCTACCAAATTCAACAGGGCTGACTCCCTGGTAAACGAGATTAGGATTGCTGCCTAAAAGTTATAATATTGCATTCAACTCAGCCAGTAAACATGCCTAGAACAGCATGGTGAGCTCATTAGGATTTTCTTTCTAGTGAAAAGAAAGTGTGATGTTGCAGTAGGAAGAAAGAGCTTCAGAGCTCAGTATGGCAGTTTAGGATAGCAGCCATAAAGTTCAGTTCCACCCACCAACAGTTATTTGGTCATCAAAATAAGATTCCTGTGAAACCTGAAAGGCATTTCTCTATCTTGGCATCCGTTTCTGTGGTCGTCATCAGACACCCAAGCAACAGCCTCTAGCCCACAGATGCTGATGCGACAATCAATCGGTTAACCTTTCAGGTGCCACATGACTCTTCCGCGTGTCTCTTGGGTAGCCAAAGAGAGAGAAAACCATGAGAGAGAGCTAATAAGACAAACCTCCTTCGGCAGCCAAAGGCAACTTCCCCCCGGCGATCTCCTGCTCCGGCGCCGGCTCAGCTGCCTCTGGAGAGAGCCGCTCCGCCTCCGACGCTTGCCAAGAGTCTCTGCTTTTGGCCCAGGCCTTTCTCCTTTGAGCGACCCCTTGCCACTCGTCGCGCACCGAAGCCACCTCTTCCTCCTCCATCGGGAGCCCTTAGCTGCTTCTCGCTCTCGGTGACTCGCTCGCCCGCCCTCACCCGGCTGCTGAAGAACGCCTCCAACCTACAGCAAGGAGGAAAGAAAGAAAAAGTCCGGAGGAGAGCTCGTTTTTGCGCGCGATCAAGTCGGGCTGCGGGTAGCAGCAGCAGCACCACCACCACCAGCAGGAGCCGTGCGCAATTACGCGCCAAGTCGGTGGCGATGGGCGACTTGTGCAAAAGTTGCGCAGGAGGAGGAGGTGGCGGCAGCAGAATCGCTGGGCGCCCCCGATCTAGCGCATCCGCTCCTCTGGGAGCCACTGAAATCGAGGGGGCCACCCCACAGTTGCCCAGCAGCAGCACATCTGGCCACAGGCACCCAGCAGCAACCCCGTCCCCGGCTGCATGACCAAGACGACCCAGCATTTACTCCTCCCCCTCGACTCCCAGGGCTATAAAACAAAAAAATCTTGAAAGCGTGCCTCCGCCTCTCCAGTTGCAACCTAGTAGCAACAAGCAAAGCCGCCGGGGGAGGAGGCAGGAAGGAGGGAAACTGACTCTGCGTTTGGTAGCTCCCGGCCGCTGCGAAATTCTGCAGCCGCCCTTCGCCCGCCAGCGAAGCCGCCCCAAACTTCCCCACGACGCCACCCGAGAGTTGCTGCGCCCGCCGCGCCCGGGACGAGCAAGCAGCCGAGGAATGAAGCGGCATTACCGGCAGAGGCGAAAGCAGGCCCGCCCGAGCCTGATCGGACGCGAAGCGCACGGAAACCGGAGAGTTTATATCATCAATCAGGGTGTTCCTCTCTCTCCTGCTGTCTCCCCCCACCCCACTTTCCCTGGGGAGGGGACTGCAGGCAGTGTTTGGAGGCAGGATCCGGCTCCTCCTCCTCCAGCGTCCCGGTGGTGACAAGGGGGAAGAGGGCACTTAAGAAGGCGCGGTGTCCTAACCCAGGGGAGGGGAAGCCACGGCTGCCAAGGAAGGTCCCCTCCCCCGGGCGCCTCCACCGCGATCAGGAGGAAGGAAGGGACCCTGCCAAATCCCTCCTCACACACCCGCACTCCAAGGACAGCGCGGTACTCACGTCCTCGTCTTCTCCGCCCTCGCTGCTCTCGGGATCAGAACAGCGAGGCGAGCGCGCCTCTCCCCGACTTCCTCATACCGCAGCTGTCGGGAGGAGAGTTTGACTACTGCTCCGGCAGCGGCCCACGTGATGGGGACCCGAGGCGAGAGGCGCGCTCATCTCCTCCTGCTGGCGGTGTCGCTTGAAAAATAAACAAAGCCTGGGGGCTGGGACAAGGGTGTTTGTAGTGGCCGGAGGGATCATACAATTGCAGCGTTGGAAGGGACCGCGAGGGTCACCTAGTCCAAACCGCTGCAATTCAGAAATCTTTTTTTGAACCATTTGAGCCTCGAACCCACGACCCTGTGATTAAGTCTCACGCTCTCCCGGTTGAGTTGGAAAGGACCACGAGGTTCATCTATTCCAAGCCCCTGCAATGCAGACATCTTTTTTGCCCAATGTGGGGCTCGAACCTGGAATCCTGAGAGTTAAGAGTCTCATGTTCTACCAGCTGAGCTATCCAACGCCTACCCTGCTGTGCTCTACTTTCCCCTGGGTGATCTGACTCCGTCTTCGGCACCCCAGCTTAGTCAGTCACCTGATTCAAACAAAACTGGGGTGCGTGTGTTGCTTATGGTCTGATTCGAAGTACAGTACTTTCCATGGGAGTCTCCGAAAGGGCAGGCCAGAAGATAACATCAAGTAAAAAACGTGATGGTGACATTGCAACAGTAACCGTGTGACTTGAGTTTCATAGGTGTGACTGGGGTGTAGATGGCTGAAACTTGTCTGTAAAACTTTGGAAGGCAATAGTAACTCAGAGTAGACCTGCCACCATTGAAGACCTTCAGCTGGAGACCCAAGCTTGGGAAAACTTGTTTTAAACTATTGTAATTCCTCCCCCCCCCCCGATTTTGTCTTTTTGTCTCACCAACCCTACCCCACATTACAATCAAGCAGTGTAGAAATATTATGAAATAAATAAACTTGTGGGGGTTCTTTGCTTCAGGATTGCCTCTTTGGGGTTGTTGTTGTTGTTGTTGTTATGTCACGCATCTGACTGGGTTGCCATAGTCACTCTGGGCAAATTAAAACATCAAACAGAGGTGGACTTTGAGGTGGACTTCTTCCTTGTTTTGCCTGCTTTGTGTGTGGAGGGGGGGAGGTCCTGAGCATTGTTAGTTTTTCATCTATGAAATGAGTACAGTGGTACCTCAGGTTACATACGCTTCAGGTTACATACGCTTCAGGTTACAGACTCTGCTCACCCAGAAATAGTACCTCAGGTTAAGAACTTTGCTTCAGGATGAGAACAGAAATCGTGCAGCGGCGGCACGGCTGCAGCAGGAGGCCCCATTAGCTAAAGTGGTGCTTCGGGTTAAGAACAGACCTCCGGAACGAATTAAATACTTAACCTGAGGTACCACTGTACTGTATTTTGTGGTGGCTATGACAGTTTCTTAGATTTCCAAAGGTTTCCAAAATGCGGGGGGGGGGGTCAGGGCCCCTGAAATATCTGAAATTTTCAACCTTTTCGGGTGCACGGCTCCCTTGACCAACTACATTCTTTTTGTGGCACCCCTGTGGGGTTCAGGAGTCCAGTTATGTCTCCCTTTGCCTGCAGAGCTAGCAGCCCCTTTTTTGAACACCCTCTCTTGTGCAGTGCTATCTCAGCCTTCTCTCCCCTCTCCTTGGGAGTCCTCTGGGCAGCCTGTGCTGCTTCTCGAGTCTCTGAGCTGCCCTCCCCACCCCCCATCCCAAAGTGAGGTACCTCCTCACACACCTGGAAAGAGGATGCCTCCAGCCTTAGTGGCCCAACGGAGAATGGTCAAAAGTGAATGTGTGGCCAACACCTTACCTTGGGAAGCAGCAGTGGCAGCAGCGGGTGCTGCCAAGCCTGCATGGTGAAAAGGCTCCCTTTCAGCCCTGGGCACTCAGCTCCCAGGCAGGCCTTTGACACAGCAAGCACAATAAAGGCCAGTACAATGCCTGCCCAGCCTCCCACTTGTCTGTCCATTCCCAATCCAAGGGCTGGTGGACTAGCTGGCTGGGCTCCCTCACCCGCTTGCTTGCTTACTCTGAGGCTGCCTCAGCTCCTGGCAACCAGCACCCCCTGGGCCAGCCCCAGAGGCACTATTTGCCTCTGGAGCTTATAACCAGGGCTGCTGCAACAAACAGCTGTGCAAGCCTTTGGGAGGCAGAGACGCAAGAGGGCATCAGAGGAGGGAGGGAAGGAAAGAGGGACAGAGACCAGTGTTGCCCACGGCACCCCTGACCAGCATTCAAGGCACCCCAGGGTGCCACGGCACACTGGTTGAGTGCCTTGATGCTGCACTCTATGCAACAAAATATCTCAAGCTAGTCTACAGAGCGGTCGACTCCACAAAGAGAACAAATTGATTTATTTTTTTTTAAATAAGGGGGATCGAGTGTCACAGTTTTGCCTGAGTCATTCTGGCTTCTTCTGCATGTTCACTGCTAAGGGCAAAAGTTTGATAATCCTCTTCTGGGTTTTATGTCAGCGCTCCATAAAACTGCTGGCAATGGGAACCTTTCTAGATACTTATTTGAATTCATTTGCGACACTTTTAATATTTCTAAGACTTGCAGTTAAGCAGATTAAAGTGGCTAGTGCTTTCTGAAAAGCCAGATCAGGGCAGAAATGAGGCTTAAGGCCTATAAACACTTGGTTATAACAACCAAAGCATAGGCTGGTCTCAGGAACTCCTCTGCGGTTCATATTTCTCGCTTCACATCCCAAATAATCAAAATTCAACCACTTATTGATTTATAGGGTTTAGGGGTGTCGTCCACCCCAATCTACAACAATAGAAATAGAGACAGTTGAGTGGGGACATGAAAACAAATGTGTGCTTCATTTCACTCTGAGCATCCAAAGGCCCTTCAGCTGTGAGGACTTGGAATTATTTTTCTCTACTTCACCCACACAATAATAGGCCTCGTTTGTGCATGTTTGCCTTCCCTTCACTTTCAGAAGATCCCCAGCCATTTTGCTGGCAGCCTTTCCATAGTTGCTCTGTTTGCAAGGGAAATATGAGAACTATTTAGCTGGCAAGAGACTATTGTGTCACTTCTGTCAGGAAGACAATTGCTTTCATTCAGAGGTGTGGCGAGTGGTGTTTGAGACAACTGACTTCACCAGTCAACAACCAGAGGATGAAAGGTTTCACTGAGAGATCTTCGGTCCTGAGATAATAAGAGTATTCTGCAATTGCGAGCAGATCCTTAGACAGCTGTTACAACATGCATATGTGCAACCACTGAGGAAAATGAAGCAAGCCCAGAAACCCATTTGCCCAATCTAGTACCCTCCATGGACTTTGAGGTACATGATCAGATTCTGTTAAATGCTGCTTACGTCTGATATCTGGGACTTTCAAACAAACACTACCATCATAATATAACTGATTTCTTATGATAAGTCTCAAGTTAAATATCTGACAACAACTTGGCAGCTATGAAGATCTATGTGTAACACATACACTCCACCCTAGCAGCTAACCTCTAGAGGCTGAGGTCTTTTCACCCCCCCTAAAATATTTGTGGTGACCGCCCCCCAAAGTTGATGGGCAATGCCATTCAAATGGGGTTTGTGTGGTTGATTATGTGGGGTGGGGCTTATGTGCCCTCCAATATTTTATTCAAGTTGGTACCCTTGCACCCCACTGAACCTGCTTGAAGGCCCCATTGCTATTATTTAGAAGAAGAAAACCAGACAAATTCAATGCAGGGTAGTCATTCCAGGTGAGGTGGCAGCCATAGATAGTTTAATAATCTCAAGAGCTAGCAACAACCGCAAAAGGAACCATAAATATCAACCCTGTGAGAGAGAATTCTTATGGCTTTGGATGGGAAATGTACAGAAATGGGTGGGTGTTATAGCAAAACACCCCATTAGTCCTTGGAGCGTGTCTCCTGCACGTTGTAGTTCTAGCACTTTCAGAGAACAGAGAGATCCCAGGCAACTAGGGGTAAGAGAGAAAGCTCTGTCTGAGGTGGAGCAGCAAATGGAAACCCCAAATAGGTTCTTAAGACTGCACGTTATTGCGGCAACTGAGACACAAACTCCCACAATTCCCTCCCTCCCTCCCTATAACTAACAGTGTGTTGCCTGGGGTGCTGACCTCACGCTGCCTAGCAGGTCTTCAGCTCATCCATTTAGCCTGAAACCTTCTTAATTCACTGGAATGAACTTGATAATTACTGCATCCATGTTGTACTGCAGCCACTTTGGGTGGCAATACACCCTGCAAGGTTGGGTCCTGGCTGTGGGCAACCTATTTGTTATGTACTGAGCTGAATCC
Organism: Podarcis filfolensis; assembly: GCF_964270895.1. Classification (NCBI taxonomy): domain Eukaryota; kingdom Metazoa; phylum Chordata; class Lepidosauria; order Squamata; family Lacertidae; genus Podarcis; species Podarcis filfolensis. Next base: position 24,739,224 of record NC_139604.1, on the reverse strand, counting down.
TAGAGCAATAGGATCCAGAATGCAGTAGTCTGTTTGGTTCGCAGGAGCCACCCAATCCAGCTCCAGGTGGAAGTGAATCAGCGACCTTATTGGCCTGCAGGAGCAGCCAATCAGGCTCCTGGATGAAGTGACTCCGCAGCCTGATTGGCCTACAGGAGCAGCCCGGAATTAGCCAATCACACTGGGCCCATTGTATAAATAATGTATATATAGCTAGACGTTTGGGGGAAAGATCCATTCATTGCTACTATGAGCTGAATAAAGAGCATGAAATTCACACTCGACTCTGAGTATATTTCACTATTTAAATATTCCGCTTCAGAATTTGAACGTTTGTTTTTAAATCCTTGGGGATCTGAAAGTTCATTTAGAAACCCTTCGTTTAGAAAAGCATGAGACTGGAATGCAACCAAGAACCGTTATAATTTATAAATAAAATCTGTGTTCCATATTCTGTCTATTTAAACAATTCAAATATTTATTATTATTACTTAATTCTGTTTACAATATCAATACAAATCATATGGTGCTTACTATATCCATAACAAACATTTCCTCAATATTCTTTTGATTCCAAACAGTGTCCAAATCTTTTGAAGTATCTCAGTTGCCTGACTTCTAGCCTCCCATAACTATATATAACTTCATAATTTTATTCATTACTGTAAAATTCCAGGTCCTCTTCAGCCTGTCATCAACTGACAGGGCTGTTGGGCTTTTCTGAGTTTTTTTGCAATCATAACCCAAGCAGCTGCTAACATTTGGAATATTGAAACAATCCCCATCCATTAAATCTAATACTGCACACACTCATACAAAATCTGTTCACTTGTAAAGTGCTACCAGACTCTTTGTTCTTAGCTTGAATCGGCTGTTTTGGAAACTAACAAATTCTTAAACAAAAGCCATAGATATACTTTATTTACAGAAAATCTATCTAGGCAACAGTATCAATGTGTATTGGTAGTTGATGAAGAGCCAAGAGATACACAGAGGCACCATCTGTACTGTGCATTTTAAGCAGTATCATAACAATTTCAACATTCATAATGCCTGTAGTTTGTTAAGGGTGCTGAGAGTTGTTAAAGGACCCCTGACCATTAGGTCCAGTCATGGCCGACTCTGAAGTTGCGGCGCACATCTTGCTTTATTGGCCGAGGGAGCGGGCGTACAGCTTCCGGGTCATGTGGCCAGCATGACTAAGCACTTCTGGCAAACCAGAGCAGTGCACAGAAACACCATTTACCTTCCCGCTGGAGTGGTACCTATTTATCTACTTGCACTTTGACGTGCTTTTCAACTGCTAGGTTGGCAGGAGCAGGGACCGAGGAACAGGAGCTCACCCTGTCACGGGGATTTGAACCGCCAACCTTCTGATCAGCAAGTCCTAGGTTCTGTGGTTTAACCCACAGCATCACCCGCGTCCCTTGAGAGTTGTTAGGAGAACCCTATTCCCCTCACAGAGCTACCATTCCCAGAGTGGTTTAGCAGTCAGTGCCTCTTCCCAAGGAACTCCTAACAGGTAAAGGACCCCTGGGCGGTTAGGTCCAGTCAAAGCCGACTATGGGGTTGTGGTGCTTATCTCGCTTTCAGGCCAAGGGAGCTGGCGTTTATCCACAGACAGCTCTCCAGGTCATGTGGCCAGCAGGACTAAACCACTTCTGACGCAATGAAACACCATGATGGAAACTAGAGCACACGGAAATGCCATTTACCTTCCTGCCACTGGCATGCTTTTGAACTGCTAGGTTGGCAGGAGCTGGGACAGAGCAACAGGAGCTCACCCCGTCATGGGGATTCAAACCACCAACCTTCTGATCAGCAAGCCCAAGAGGTTCAGCGGTTTAGACCACAGCACCACCCACATCCCTAACTCCTAATAACCTTTAGTTCACACCACCCCTAGCAAACTACGGTTACCAGGATTCTTTGAGGGAAGCCAGAACTATTCTAAGTAGTGTGATACTACTTTAAACGTATAGCTGTAAATGGGGACAGAAACACACAATAACTAGAAAGACTCTGTTGCTCAGACAAGGTCTCAGCTCAGATGATAAGCCATTTATAACTTTTCCTGTCTAGGAGTGCCCAGTGGCTTGCATGAGTGAATGGGGCCAATTCAAATCCTGAAAACACTTTAGTGCCAGCAGAAATGTTATAAGCAAAAGTTCTGACGGCTCACCACCAGGGATGGACTAATCCATGGGTAGGCAACCTAAGGCCCGGGCCCTGCTCCAGCCCAATCGCCTTCTAAATCCAGCCCACGGATGGTCCAGAAATCAGTGTGTTTTTACATGAGTAGAATGTGTGCCTTTATTTAAAATGCATCTCTGGGTTATTTGTGGGGCATAGGAATTCGTTCATTTCCCCCCCTCCAAAATATAGTCCGGCCCCCCACAAGGTTTGAGGGACAGTGGACTGGCCCCCTGCTGAAAAAGTTTGCTGACCCCTGGACTAATTTGTTACTTTGGGTCTCCTGTTTTCCCAGTCTTCAGCTCAGTTTGCCACATTTTTACAACAGCCTGCACTTTATTTATTTTTTAGTACAGGTGAAAAGTCATCAGTATTTTAGTGTTCATTTTTCCCAGTACAATTTTTATGAATGCATACACACACACAAACACACACATTGTGTGTGTGCGTGCACATCATATATATATATATATATATATATATATATATATATATGGAGAAATTTGGTTTACTTCACCTTTTACCTAATTTGTGCTTCCCCAAAGCATACGAGCACCAAAGTGCTGCATTTTTTTTTGAAATTCTCACTTCAAAGTTTGCAATGCAGTTTTGCGTTGCAGAACTGCATTGCAAAATTTGAAGTGAGAATTTCAAAAAAATAAATAAAAATGCAGTGCTTTGGTGCCTGTATGGTTTGGGGAAGCACGAATAAGGTAAAAGTTGAAGTAGATCACATTTCTCTCCTGGTTCTACATCAACATACAGAGCAGCCACATTCAGAACCAAAAGATTCCTGACATTGCATGTATTCTGTTGGGGCTTGTAAAAACGGAGGAATGAGTTTAACAAGTGGCATGCAGCATGCAGAAGAAGAAGAGGAGAACCTGCTGTGATTAAAAAGAAGAAAAATCATAGTTGAGCACCGAGATCCAGGGTGTCTGCTTCTCTGGACTATGGCCAGTACGGCTAATGAATTCAGTATGTTTTACTAATTGAAGTACAAATAATTCCTTTTCAGAAAATGAACAATGAGCTCTCCCAGCGCCAAGGAAACGACAAACCTCTAAATGACTCGCAAATGCATTTCAATATTGCATGTATATAAAAATAGTAACCTGTCTGGCAAGTGAAACCCTAGAAGGATATCATCTAGTCAGTCCTGTCTAGTACTGGGTCAAGTAGTGGGTCCAGCAGCCTAATAGTGGGTCAATTGAATCTGTCGGGTGGGAAGTATATTGATCCTGCTCTTGTAAATTTTTCAAGCACTTCTTATGGTCAGAAGAAGAGTTTGGATTTGATATCCCGCTTTATCACTACCCTAAGGAGTCTCAAAGCGGCTAACATTCTCCTTTCCCTTCCTCCCCCACAACAAACACTCTGTGAGGTGAGTGGGGCTGAGAGACTTCAGAGAAGTGTGACTAGCCCAAGGTCACCCAGCAGCTGCATGTGGAGGAGTGGGGAAGCGAACCCGGTTCACCAGATTACGAGTCTACCGCTCTTAACCACTACACCACACTGGCTCTCTAGTGTGGATGACTCATCAGCCTGACCGCTGCTAGGGTGTTTATAGTGCTCCTCAAGAACAAGACATGGCATGTGCAACAACTAGTTATTAAATGTTTATTTCCCTTCTTAGGGATACTTAATGATTGCCAAGAGGGACATTCTCTGTACTGTAAAGCCAGGGCACAGCTGGCTCAAGAGGAAGGAGCCAAAGGAATTGCTCCTTAATTGCTCCACAACCACACTCTTCCATGGAGCACCCAATAGAGTCTGAGGCAGCATGAGAGAATTCTCACTTTTCAATCCTCGCCTCTTCTAGATTAAGGATCTTGACCAAGGATCTCCAAAATCTGGCAAGGAACCAGAACTTCCATCCCTAGGTTCATGTCCTCTTCCCTGTGCCATGCCTACAGAACATTTTTGCAGGGATGTCACTGTGGGACTGGTTGCTGGAATTGACCTGAGATATGGAAAACACAGTGGCTGGTTTACAAAGAAATACTGTATCCATTTCTGGCATAGTTGGCATGTAGTTACATTGCTTAAACCAAAGCCTATTCGTCTTAGAAGCCTGTACTCAAAGGAGTAATTGGTTGATTTGATTCAGTGTGTAAAATTTAGGCCCCTCTCCCTGCTATGTGGCTATTGTTACCTCATCGTGTTACATTGATAACAAAGAAAAAAAGTCTTAAAGGATGGTGCTACTTTGTGGTAAGCTAAAGATGCTCTACATTGGTCGACCCATTGTGTGCTTATCATTAATAGAGAGAGAGAGAGAGAGAGAGAGAGAGAGAGAGAGAGAGGGAGGGAGAGGGAGAGTGGGAGAGAGAGCGCTATACTGTACTTGGGTTTTTAAAAAATAAAATACATTATTGTTTCATTTTTGTATGTACAATTTCAGCATCCTCAAATTCTGGAGGTTAGAACTGTGTAACCTCTAATGAAGTCATTATCTCATCTTTATTACCTGAAAGAAAGTATGAATTAAAAAAAAATCAGGACCAACCATGGGCGTAGCCAGGATTTTTGTGGGGGGGGGGGAGCAGGCTTTTGTTGCGGGGGGCAGAACTTCAGATTTTTATTTCTTTTTATTTCTTTTTACTGATTTAGTTGGGGCAGCTGTCCCCTGGGACACCCATAGGGCCAACCCACCACTGTTTCTTCCTTCTAATCTTAAAAGTTTATGGATTCACATGCATTGAACAGCCCTTGATATCTGCTTTTCTCAAGAGTGTTTTTCTTGCCATGAACATAATACAGTGCTGACATCCTGCGAACAGGGAAGAAAGATCTCCCTTTGGCTCACTCGCTTTCTAATAGGCTAACACAGGCTGCAAAAAGCTGCGACTTCTTTCAAGAGATAATAATCAGTTCCTGTGTGAACTGTCCTCGTATCACAACTAGAAAATTCTAATCTGTAGTTGCAAAAAGGCTGGACGAGCTGAATTTATGAGCTCCTGGCTCTGCGGACAAATTGGTTTCACTACATTACAACTATACCTGAAAGAGCAGTGGCCAAGTTTCTTCCAAAGGCATCTGAATCCAGCTGTGGCAGATTCCCAGTGACTGAAAGGCATCTTTGCAGCTTCATAAACTTGTGATGTCAGCAGTTTTTCTCCATAATAATTATGCCTTATAAGCGTATTTTTAAAATCAGTATGATGAGGAACGATCTTAATATGCAAAGTCTCCTCCCCAACACTATTTTTCTAGAAAAAGAGGCGCCAGAACTCACCATGAACAGCTCCCTTTTTCTCTTATAATGGCAGTGGTGCTGTTATGTACTGAGTTGAAGAGGATCCAAAATGCAGCAGTATGATTGGTCTGCAGGAGCCACCCAATCCAGCTCCAGGTGGAAGTGAATCCACAGCCTGATTGGCCCACAGGAGAATCCTGGAATTAGCCAATCACGTGCAGCCCATTGTGTAAATAATGTATATAAAGCAGATATTTTGGGGGAACATTCATTCCTCCTCACCACTATGAGCTGAATAAAGAGCATGAAATCCACTCTCGACTCCAAGTATATTTCAGGTGCCCACTTGAGAGGGGCCAGAACTGAGTTCCAGTAAGTTCTGGGTGAAAAAAGAAAAGTCCTGCCCTTCCTTCTGGCTCATTACGGGAGAAAGAAGATGGTGGAAGTCAGAGTCTGCCATCCTGTTAAGACCTTTACATTTGAATCTCAGCCCCTCTCCATATGTGTCTTCCTGCAGAAAATGAGCATGAGAGAAGCAGGGTGGTGACAAATGTTTGTTGCCAGAATGTGGCCGGGCTCTCCTTCAGGTTTTTCCAAGTCCCATCTATACTGATGATCTATCATTACAAACACTGTAATAGATGGACCTTTGGTCTGATCCAGGCCTTTTTCTCTGCCTGAACTTGCTGGAACTCAATTCTGGCCCTTCTCAGGTGGGTGCCATTGCCATTCTAAGAGAATGAGGGAGGTTTCATGGTGAGTTCTGGGACCTCCTTTTCAAGAAAAATAGCCCTGGTCTCATCCAGCAAGACTCCTGACATCCATATGCTCTCCATCTTTGCTCTAGAATCGAGTGACGTGTTTGTCTTTGCAAAACAAACCTTAGTCGGAGGGTACTTCTGCTGCAAAGCAATCCCTGATTAAGATGCCTGCTGTTTACCAGTGTGTTAAGAACTGTGTCCTATCTGACATCTACCTCTCATTAAGAAAAAAACAACAACAGATGCCAACAATGTACCTGTATATAGGCAATCATCAGATTGGCGTTATGAAGCTAGTATGCTGCAGTCCTGAAGTATTTTTCCCCTCCATCCCTTGACTTGCCAATTACTGTTTGAAGAATAAGTCCTGAAGACCAATGACGCAAGTGTCTCCTTCTTTTCTTTTCTTTAGCTGAAGTTGGATCTAATCCAACTTCACCTTTTCCCAGCCTCCTGATCCATTCAGACTGTGTACATCAGCCTTTGGAATAAACCTGTTGAAATGGTCCTATGAAGAACACAACAAACACACCAATATCAATACAGACTCTCTCTCTCTCTCTCTCTCTCTCTCTCTCTCTGGGGGTATTATCTGATTGTGTGTCTTGTTTAAACAGTTAAGACTCGGAGCTTTCTCCTAGCCATGGGAATGAAGAGTTCCAGAGTATGTCATCTCGTTGACTTTTTATTTATCCAGAACACTTCTGTGCCACCCATTCATGATCTCTCTCCCAGGACAGATTACAAAGCAAATTTAAAATGATAAAAAGCAACAAGGAAAACCTAACAGGAATACAAAAATCTCTATATACAACAACAACAACAACAAGGCAAATTATATAATAAATCCACAGGTATATAAAGGTATATAAGAAGTAATTATAAAGCCAGGGAAAACAGAAAATATAACAGAGTTGGCAATGGGTATGCTTCAATGGGGTGGGAATTCCATAACTGGGGCATCACAGCTGAAATATCTTACTCCCTAGTCATCACCTGCTTGATCTTTAATGACAGGGTACCCAGAGAGGGCCCACAGTAGGCTTATCTTATCACCCGGGTGGGTACGAGACGTGGGAGCAGGTGTTTTTCAATGACATTGGGTCTTAACTTGGATCATTTCCTGTAGATCTGTGGTTCTTTAATGGAACTGTCAACATAGCATGCTCTACTATCGTTTAAAATAATGGTCCCAAGTCTCTGGATGAAAAATAGTTCACCCAAGAGACCTTTGGATGCTCCTTGTAGCTCCTCTTTCATGTCTCTTCAAGCTCTGATTCACCACCTGAATCAGAGGAGCTAAAACATTTTTACTTATGCAGGGATTCAGAGGTAGCCCTGCCAAGAGGAAAGGTGCAGCAATTTGCTTCAGGTGGGCTATTCTTGGTACCATTAGGGGAGGCAAAGAGGGAGGTGGTGAGCAGTGGCGTAGCGTGGGGGGTGCAGGGGGGCCGGCCGCACTGGGCGCAACATCTGGGGGTTAGGGCAAATCCACGGGTTAGGGGGCGCAAATCCACGGGTTAGGGGGCGCAAATCCACGGGTTAGGGGGTGCAAATTACTTGCCTTGCCCCGGGTGCTGACAACCCACGCTACGCCACTGGTGGTGAGAGATGACAGACATGGGCCACAAACTATGGGTCCCTTTTCTAGTGGAGGGCAAACCCACCCTGGATTTCCTGCAGCTGTGTTTCCTGCTTTCTACCCCCCGAGTCTGCTTCCCATGCCCTCCTTTTATCTTCCTATCCCACATTAGCCCCCTGCCCAGAATGTGGTGCCAATCAAACCTGGTGTCAGGTCCAGACATGTGGTCACAGGACCAAGGCACTTTCTCTCCCGATCAGCTCTTCTTTCTGACCTTCTTTAATCCATAGAAGTGAATGTGAGCAAAATTGAGCCATAAGGAGAAAGTGGGCCAAATAAACTCAACTGCCATCTCACGTAAGTACTAGATTAGGAAAAGGTGAAAAGGGAAAAGGAACAAGGAATGAATCACCTGAATGAATGCAAACACCTCTGCACAGCAAGAGCAAAAGGTGCTGAGCACTCAGTTTGGCTTGGAATTTAGCCGTCTCTGTGCAGTGAAAAGGAAAGAGCATGTCACTATGCAACAGGCTTCTGGAATCCCAGGGCAAAGCCTACACCTCCCCACTGTTTGCAAATAACATGCCTCTATATACACATGAGAACCCAATGTTTGCATAAAACCACTGGCAAGGTGCACAGTCTGCTGATAGCAAATTGTAGCGGCATCGCCAATTTTCTAACAGGCCCTGCATCCACTGACTTCCCGCCCATCTGCACCACCAATTTGCTTCTTCTGCACAAGGCTATCTTTGTGTGAGAAGTTTTAAAAGATGCAGCTCTGACTCATTGTCTACTTAATGAGTCAGCTGTTTCTAACAGTTTGCTATGACTCCAAGGAAATGTACTGCTGTGGGCGTGAAGCAATTCCCTTGCCTTTCAAATTTAATTAATTTTTTATATATATAGTTTAGCAGCCTCGGCCTTCACAGGACTGCACTCAGGGTCGTGCATGTTCCTTCAGCAACCCATAGTGTCTTTTTGACAGTGAGGGGCATTTTATAAACTTGCACCTTGGTATGCTAGTAAACTGTTATAACCAGGGTTGAAGAATCTGTGGGTCGCCAAAGGTTGTTGGACTCCAACTCCCATCATCCCTACCAGCATGGTCAATAGTCAGGAATGATGGGAGTTGTTGTCCAATAATGTAAGGAGGTCCACAGGCTCGCCGTCACTTTGTTACATGTTTGCAAGGACTTCTCCCTGGCACCCACAATTTTAACGATAATCTAATTCTGCTCATCTGCCATTTTAACCATTTTGTTTTAAGTTTATTACTTTGTTATACCTCTTTATTTGCAGTTTGCATGAGAGGATTGTGGAGGCCCTAATTCTACCTCAAGATGGTGCATGATGGTGCACTAAAACAAGGAGTTTCATTATGTACAAAATTATAACCAGAAGTTCCCGACCCACAGTTACGATAATTGTGCTGTGTTGCTGTTAGAGCTAACTCTCCTTTCTAAATATTCTTTGAACACAATCATGTTTTCCTTTGATCAAAAGAAAACAGATTTCACCCTAAGGCAACTCGTAAGCGCTACTGTAAAGCAGGGGTGGAGACACTGTAGTCTTCCAGATGTTCTGGGGCTGCAGCTCCCATCATCCTTGACCATCAGCTGCCCTGCAGGGCAAGGAATGATGAAGTCCAGCTAACCCTGCTGTAGAAAACTAACAACAACAAAACCCAAACACAATGATCTTTCAATTCTGCAGACGACTCATTCAGCAAAAGAGCAGTTGATCTTAATAAAAGGTTCGATGGTGAGATTTAGTATTCGGGTACATGAAAGCAGAGACCACTTGACTCAACATGTCATGGCTAATTGCTGCAGCAACGGAGTTACAAAACCTGATTAATGATGGTTCAGAGCTCCACCTTTCTGACTTGGCAGCGCTGCCGTTTGGAAACACTTTTTGGAGAGGTGTTGGTAAGCACTTACACCATCTTTCAGATGCCAGCGAAAGCACATTGGAGACATTCACTTTTTATTTTCTGTGATGTTGGGGGAAGTTTCAGGAAAGTGTGGCTTGTCAAAATAAATGCTGAGATATACTGAAGGATTCCACCTGGGCTTAATTCTCTTCCTAAGAGAATTTCTCTCTCTTTTTTATTGCTCAAAAATATGTTTCTGTGGCTGGATCTAGACACATCAAAAAAGCATTTCAGGAAAACGCGTTCTAAACTTCGTAAAGGAAAACCACGTTGGCAAAAGACAGGACTCTACAGCACCAGCTGGTGTCACAGTGTTATGACACATATAAAACACTTTTTAAAATTCAGTGTTGCTGAGTTCTGTGTCGTCATGCAATCAGAAAGATATAGTAGCATTATCTCATCGCCACATTGTGAAAGTACACATCTAATCAAAAAGCTGAAAATAAATGAAGAGGGAAAAGAGACACAGATCACAAATCAAACAGGGTCATAGAAACAGGTATCATGAATCCATCTGTTAGAATATTATAGATCTGTTAATAACTGAGAAAAGAAAAATATTTAAAAATACATAAAGAAGAAAAAGGAGAGACGTGAGGGAAGGAAAAAACCTTTTAAATAAATCATTTTTCTTATTTTATGAATATATTTAAATCTATAGATACTTTTGGCCAGCTATGTTGGTGTACTAAGCTATTGATTTGTGGCCTAATTTGCACTTGTTTTATGAATGTAAAATATCACACTAATGGACAGCATAGTCAAGAATAAAAATTATTGATTCCATGCTGTTCACTGGCATGTTCTTTTCTTCCCAATGTTGGTGGTATAGATATTTTTGCAAATAAATAAATATAAGTAAGTAAATGAGAAAAGCTACTTCTCTGGCCTTTTGCATCATATAAAAAGCAACAGACAGAGTTGTGGTTTTTATGGTTATTTAAGGGAGAAGAGGCAACTCCTTGGAAATCAGAGGAGCAGACCGTCTTCTCAGTTCTCTAAACAGAACTAAAAAATAAAATAAAAAACACTGGAAAAAATAAACATGCCACAGCTCTTGTTCAAACTGCCTTTCCCTTGCTTGACATGTTTACCATTTGAGTCATCAGCTAATTATTTCCTTTGAAGTCATTAAACCATTTTTGTGTGGCAACAGCATATCACTGATAATATATTATTAAAACCGGTGTGTTACAGTTGAAGCACTTAGCTCCAGAAAGTCAACCGCCTGAGATGTACTGGTAGCTCCTCACTATAGATACAACCGATGGACCCATGAGTGAAGCCCCATTTTTTTCAATGACTACTCTGACTCTCAGACACTGATGCTGAGACGATCAAAGCAGAACCACTTAAGCCAAGGCTGGCCTGCATCACAAGGATGTACTGAGCAGGTAGAATTCCAAGCCCGTTGGTGGAAAGACAATTAAATCATTTGTCGTGCTGATAACACATATTGCAATGAGTTTTGCCATCAGATTCCCATGAATAGAATTGTGAAACCAAACAATCACTCCTAAAAGCCTATGGCCCTCAGCCTTGGTCTAATTTTAGTTCAGACCTCTGGAGAAAGTGATCTTCTCCTTCCCTGGCCATTTGCTGGGTAGGGAAGAAAAGGATGTGAGAAAAGTCAAGGTTTGTGAAAATCCTTTTTATTCTCTCCCCCAAACCCCCACCCACCCGAATCAACATTAAATGGGCCTATCTCAGACCTTCCAAGTATCCCTTATTTCCAGGGCAGTCCCAGGTTTACAGAAGTCATCCCGGTTTCTGATTTGATCCCAGAATGTCCTGCTTTTCCTTAGAAGAAGAAGAAGAGTTTGGATTTGATATCCCGCCTTTCACTCCCTTTAAGGAGTCTCAAAGTGGCTAACAATCTCCTTTCCCTTCCTCCCCCACAACAAACACTCTGTGAGGTGAGTGGGGCTGAGAGACTTCAAAGAAGTGTGACTGGCCCAAGGTCACCCAGCAGCTGCATGTGGAGGAGCGGAGACACGAACCCGGTTCCCCAGATTAAGAGACTACCGCTCTTAACCACTCCACCACACTGGCGTCCCTATTTTCATTGGGAGAAACGTTGGAGAGTATGGAGTTATGCGACCCCCGAGCCAAGGAGATAAGTAACATTACAACCTTTAGAAGACATCTGAAGGTAGCCCTGTATAGGGAAGGTTTTTTTAATGCTTACTGTTTTATTATGTTTTTATACATGTTGGAAGCTGCCCAGAGTGGCTGGGGCAACCCAGTCAGATGATGATGATTATGGAATAGGATGGCCTCATTTTCATCAGAGAAATGTTGGAGGATATGCAATCTCAAGAGTCAAGATGGCAGAGGAAGGACAGGGAGGCTAAGTGACTTTCCCCAAAGTCACATACTTGCAGCGTGTCTGTGTCACTCATGACTAGGACTGGAACCCATTAACTGCCTTTATTTATCCTTTAGGCTATGCTGACTCTGCATGTTACAGCAGCAACCTCTAAAAGTCATCCTGACAGTGACTAATACTAAAACAGCTCACATAGAGCAGATTATAATAGTGTCTCAAAACGCTGCACTCAAGGGCAAACATCCCATGCTATGGATACCTATGCCAAAATCCTGCTACCCAACAGTCCCCCTGTAGGATTAAAGTTCAATTCAATAATCTGCTTGAAGTCCTCTTTGCCCCCCCCCCCTGCTACACAGATAATTTAACTCCTACTAGCTTTGTGCCCAACTGCCTTTGATTTCCCAGTTCCTAGGAATAAACACTTGGTTATAAGTAGAACAGATTCCAAGCAGCTATTCAGTATAATGATAAGACTGGAACCTACAGCTTATTTTAGAGTTGGAGTTTCTCCTTTGCAAATTGGATGTCCAATAATCTTCTTTAAAGGAGGTGCTTAAAGGATTGGGCATTAACCTCCTGCTAGCCCACTGTCCTTACCCCTAACCTTCCAAGTACTGGCAAAGGGGAAAGAAAGTATGAGGAAAGAAGAACGTAAATAGAAAGCCATTTCCATAAAACAGAAGAGCGTATTCTGCCGAAACAATAATCTTGTGTGTTTCTTTCCCGGAGTGATGCAAATTCATGGTAATCATTAACTAGCTGTAATCGACATGGTCCTGGGAATGGCCCAACTGGAAAAACATTCCGAGATATGTTCCTGCTATTAATGGCTTGTAACCTTCTGAGAAATGAATTATGATACCTGAACCAATATCAAGGTGGCCTTGGTTTTTCTTTCCCCGGAGCTACAAAATGCATCAACTATACATAAATACCATTACCAAACAGTTTAATATGTCAAATAAAAGCCAGAGTGTTTTTTAAAAAAAATTATTTTAAACAGCAACAACTGAAGCAGTTAGTTACAGCAAAGGATAGGTCGAAAGGAGTGGGAGACTCAAGAGTGCAAATGCCATTTAGATGTCTGCACCAAGCATTCCTCCAGCACAGCTCCCATCTGACTGATTAATCATCACACTCAGAATTTATATATGGTTGGAGGCAGTAACGATTCTCAATACCAGTTGCTGGAAACTGCAGGAAGGGAGAAAGCTCTTGTGCTCAGGTCTTGTTTGTAGGTTTCCCCAGCCATCTGGTTGGTCACTGTAAGAACAGGATGCTGATCTAGGTGGGCCGTTGGCCATCATCCAGCAAGCTCTTCTTGTGCTCTTATATAGACTGCATGCACATGGCAGTTTATTCCATGCTCACAAAGATTTCTGTAATGGTTCTAGGGGTTGCTCGTGCGTAAGTTGTCGCCACTCCTGGCTAGGTTACCTGGGTGAACCCTTTCTGTCTGGACAGCCTCTGACCCATGGCTGTCTCAGTCGCTGGCAGAATCTGTCAGTGGGCGTTTCTTGAACTTCTTCCAGCAAAGAAGTTCTTTGACGCCTAGTCTCCTACTCTCCCTACGCGGAAGTCTTCTGCTCAGGGAGGGTGTGAGCAGCGGAGGACCCGTGCTCTCCCCGCTGGTCTCCGGCGAGGAGTCCTGGAGCCCCCTCGCCGATTCCCCCTTCTGCCCCCCTTCTCCACTGGTGCTACGCTGATTTCCTTCCCCAGCAGATGGGCTGCCTCTCTCCCTACTGGGACCCTCTCCGGCATCCCTCTGGAGCCTTCCCTCCGCCTCTGGCTCCGATGGCAGTTCCCTGACAATTTCCATACTACATTTGAGCTTTCACACAATGTGAAAGCCACTACAGTGAACGTCCACTGCTCATTTCCATGTTATTTCCTTCAATGAAAAAAAACACAACTGTTTGCAAACAATATGGAAATGAGTGCTAAATTTGCACTAAATTCTACCATGGTTCCAGAAGTGGCTTTTGCATTGCATGCAAGCTCAAATGTAACACGGAACTTAACCGTTAGGGAAAAGTCATGGAAATGGATTAAAATCCCATATGTGAATATACCCACGGACTTTGCATGGACTGTTCAAATTACTCCAGAGGGCATTCCTTTTGGGCTCAAAATATTGTCTTCCTGTAATAATTAAAACAACCCTATAAATTAGGTTGTCTCTCAACATGGTAAATGGACAGAAGATAGTCTGAAGGTAAGAGTCACTTGACCAAGCCCAGGTCAGGAGATGTTGGAAGAGCAAAGATTCAACATGAGGAATTTCTGATTCATTCTGATTCAAGGCCAGACAAAGACATGATGTGCGAGATCTGGGTTTGGAAGTCCTAACATACTGTATTTATATTTCTCAAGAAAATAGGTTGGAGGTTGGGAAGGGAGTGCGATTTGGATAATAGCGTGAAGAGGTGAGGTTAATTCTTTGCCACTGCCCTCCTCATCATCAAACAAGAATGTGGAACTGGATCCGACTGATGGACCTGATCCAGAACTCTCCATTCTACTATAGTCCACTTTGACAGGAGGGTGAGGTTAGACATATTTAAAATTGCACCTTGGTTCAGATTAGATTCTGGGATTTTTAAACTAAAAAAACAAAAACACCACTGTGAAGCAGAGACTGTTTTATGACTAGCTACTATATACAGAAGTGAAAGCCAGGTCTGATGGTGACTGTTTAACCGTGGAAAGGGGTTAAAGAGAATTTGAGGACAGGGTGACTTAAATCAAACAGAGCCTCGTAACTAGATCTTAGCATTCTCAACTGAACCTTCATCTACACTGGGATGTAGTAAGAGAAGGACATTGATTATTATTAAAGATCTGAGGCCCCGGCTTGCACCCAATATTAAGGGAGCCCAGTGCCAGGGAAGGGCATAAGAGGTATTCTGTGGATGTTTGAGAACTCATGGAGATGAGTCTAGCTTTGTTCAGGAGGCATTGTAAGCATTAGATGTCTGTGTGCTTTCCTTCATGCCTGCTTCTAGCTAAAAATAGAGCCAGCATTGCAACAGGTGTTTCCTTTCAGAAATGCAGATATATGTATTTTCAAAGACTGTTCATGGAGCGCAAGGTAATTTTGTTTCATTTGTCAAACCAGAGGTAACTGGGCTCTTGGAAATGCAGGAGGAGAAACAAGCGAATAGATTCTGTACAGTTCACCTTTCCTGTTTATATTATTCGTGTCCATTAGGGAGAACAGAAATTTCCTCGCAGGCCAGCGTACTTGGAAGTGTGAGTAGAACTTTGACTGGCCATTTGAGCCCCACACATTTCAGTAGTTCCTTTTTCTGAAACAACACTATGCAGAGCTCGAAACATGTTGGCATCTTGGGCAGAAAATCTAGACTGTGCTCTGCTGACAGAAGAGAAACATTTATTTTAATTTCAAGTGGAATAGGAGGTTGCAGTTGCTTAGTTCTTGCCTTCTCACTGCCTTTACAATCTGTGTCCTGAGGAGACAGGACAGGACTTTGCCTCAGAGGAGAGTGAGGAAGTTGACAGACATGGGATTATGTGGCACTGTGGGTTACAGTGAACTCCCCAGCAGGGTTGGAGGAAGGGGAATGTGGTGGGGGCGGGCTGCCCCGGGTGTCCTCACTGAGGGGGGTGACAAAATGGCGGGCGGCACTCACCGCAGGGCCTGTAGCATGCCCGAGCCACACCTCTCTCCTGGGAGTGACGTGGTGGCTTGGGCACACGCAGGCTCTGCACTGCCCCAAATGGTCTGCCCGCTGTCTCCCCTCAGCTGTAGGGCAGCTGAGTGGGAGGAAGCAGGTAGACTCCTCAGAGACCCTGCAAAGCATCCTGCCCTGGCTGGCCCCACCCAGTGGGCAGCTGGCCCCGCTCCTGGATGCAGGGCTGCCCCAGGCGCCTGATCAACTTGCTCCGTCGCTACTCCCCAGACCCCAGTGAGAAGCATTGGGAGATTTATGCCTCATTTTCTCCCTATCCCCTGCTTGAACATCCCCCATCATGGGTGTAACCAGAAACCCCAGGGATAGGGATTATTAGGAAGGTATTGTCTTTGCTTGTTACTATGTTTGTTACTATATTTGTGTGTTTTTATACTGCAAACCACCCTGTGATCCTTGAATAAAGGATGGTATACAAAATTAACTAACATAATGATAATATATCTATATCTATATCTATATCTGTATCTATATCTATATCTATATCTATATCTATATCTATATCTATATCTATATCTATATCTATATCTATCTATATCTATATCTATATCTATATCTATATCTATATCTATATCTATATCTATATCTCTTTATTGCAGTCCATAGACCCACAAAACAGTTTCAAAGCAAGATACAGTTAAGACAACCAAACAACAGGTGAAAAAGACTGATAATGATGATGATGATGATGATGATGATGATGATGATGATGATGATAGGGATCAGGGAGAAATGCAATTCAGTTTGCATTTAAAGATGAACCTACCTAATTTGCACAAGAATGGTGCAAATGAATGATGGTTAAAGTATGATTCAGCTGCCAGTCTGGTGGGCTTCTGCATGTGGAATTGGAAGGGGGTGCCATGTTGAGTTTCACATCATGCAGCAAAATACTCTGGGCTGGTTCTGAATCAGCTTTGGACAGCTTTATAGCCAATATCACTATCTAGGGTGGCCTCCCTCCAAGGAAGCTTGCAGTCCTCTCTTCTCCCTCTTCCCAGTTCTGCCTCATGTTGGCGTGTGGATAAATCATTTGTTTGCAGTTGTTAGGCAACCGTGGCACGCAATCCTCACCCATAGCCAGGTCAACACAAACCTGTGTTTAAGTAACATACTAGAACAAATCTTTCTGTTTTCATGGCAAGTGCCTGAGGCCTGCTCAGCCTGGAGTGGAGTTGAACATCTTAGATTAAATACGGCGGTGCCATAGCACAGTGCTGAAGAATGTGTTCAATATTTACCCGGGGGGGGGGGGGGAGACCAAATAATCCATATGTTTAAGTTCTCTGGCAAGCACACTTACAAATAAAAATGTTTTCCCAGGACAACCCCTTTTTTCTCTTGTAACATTTAATTGGATGAAAGTAGAGTTTTGTACATAAAAGTTATATGATAATACAGTGGTACCTCAGGTTAAGTACTTAATTCGTTCCGGAGGTCCATTCTTAACCTGAAACTGTTCTTCACCTGAAGCACCACTTTAGCTAATGGGGCCTCCTGCTGCCACTGCGCCACTGGAGCACGATTTCTGTTCTCATCCTGAAGCAAAGTTCTTAAGCTGAAGCACTATTTCTGGGTTAGCGGAGTCTGTAACCTGAAGCGTCTGTAACCTGAAGCGTATGTAACCTGAGGTACCACTGTATACACATTTTCAAAACAGCAAAGTTCTCAAGTTGATAGGAGACAAGAAGGCAGTAAGAAAAATCATGGGGTGAGTGGGGAGAATTGGTTGAGTAGCATTTCCATGGTACAGCCAACCTCCATGACTTCTAGCCCCATTTCCTATTTTTTCCTCAATACTGCATTTGCTATCATAGAATTGTAGAGTTGGAAGTGAACACAAGGATCACCTAGCCCAACCCCCTCCAATGCAGATATATTTTGCCCACGTGGGACTTGAACCCATGATCCTGAGATAATAATCACAATCACAATCATAACAATAATTTATTATTTATACCCTGCCCATCTGGCTGGGTTTCCCCTGCCACTCTGGGCGGCTTCCAGCAGAATATTAAAATACAATGATTGATCAAATGTTAAAAGCTTCCCTAAACAGGGCTGCCTTCAGATGTTTTCTAAAAGTCAGATAATTGCTTATTTCCTTGACATCTGAGGGGAAGGCATTCCACAGGGCGGGTGCCACTACCAAGAAGCCCCTCTGTCTGGTTCCCTGTAACCTTACATCTTGCAGTGAGGGAACCGCCAGGAGGCCCTCAGTGCTGGACCTCAGTGTCCAGGCTGGACGATGGGGGTGGAAACTCTTCTTCAGGTATACTGGGTCGAGGCTGTTTAGGGCTTTAAAGGTCAGCACCAACACTTTGAATTGTGCTTGGAAACATACTGGGAGCCAACGTAGGTCTTTCAGGACAGGTGTTATATGGTCTCGACGGCTGCTCCCAGTAACTAGTCTAACTGCTGCATTCTGGATTAGTTGTAGTTTCCGGGTCACCTTCAAAGGTAGCCCCACACAGAGTGCATTGCAGTAGTCCAAGCAGGAGATAACCAGAGCATGCACCACTCTGGCGAGACAGTCCACGGGAAGGATTAAGATTAAAAGTCTCGTGCTCTCCCGACTGAGTTCTGAATAAAGGAAACATTGGACTGATCGCTGAGTTCACCAGTTCCTTTCCTAGTTCTTTGATAAACTGAAAAATGTTATAAAGCCAGAGCTGCTCCTAACATTTACTAACCTGGGTATCTGTCATATATCCAGCGGCTTTAGGATGCAATGAGCCTGCATACATACAGCCACTATGGAGACAAGTGGCATGGCAAATTACGGTAACTGCTATTGCTTTTCTCAAATGGAAGCGAATTCTGACCCTTGGGGAAGGGTCCTAGCTCAGTCGCAAAGCATCTTGCATGCAGGTGGTCCCAGATTCCTGGCACCCTCAGATAGGGCTGGGAGTAGCAAAGGGTGAATCTATTAAATCCATTTTCCCCCAGCTACTCTGTTTCCTATCTTAAATTGAGTTCTCCACATTTCCCTGCCAATTTGCAATTTTAGAAATTGCAAATCAGCATTTTGGTGGTTATTAATATTATTATTATTATTAGCAGTAGTAGTACCCCACCAATCTGACTGGGTTGCCCCAACCATTCTGGGCAATGTAAAAGAAAGAAAGAAAGAAAGAAAGAAAGAAAGAAAGAAAGAAAGAAAGAAAGAAAGAAAGATGATAGATAGATAGATGATAGATGATAGATGATAGATGATAGATAGATAGATAGATAGATAGATGATAGATAGATAGATTAGATAGATGATAGATAGATATAGATAGACTGTGTGTGTGTCCAATTTTTCCTAACATGCACATTTTTGTAAAACACATATCCCCATACATTAATTCCCCCCCAATTATATTTTTGTATGTTATTTTCCCCAAACACGTGCATTTTAAGGCACACTTTACCCCGGTACACATATTTTTGTACACATTACTTGGCTGGAGAGTGGCGTTGCAAATTTGGGACACATGTGAATTGGAAAGGACGGCTGTGTTTTGGTTTGCATATTGTTTTGGAGTGTGAGAGTTAGTTGGGCCGATTCAACTTTAAAGGTGAACTGAATCTAATTTCTTCCCCATCACTAACTGGGAGAACCCTGGAGTGCTGCTGGTGGTCTACGTAGACCAGTGCTTCGCAAACTTGGGTCTCCCACTATTTTGGGACTACAATTCCCATCATCCCTGACCACTGGTCCTGTTTCCTAGGGACGATGGGAGCTGTAGTCCAAAAACAGCTGTAGACACAAGTTTTGGAAACACTGGTGTAGACAACCCCAAGCTAGATGAAGCAATGGTCTGAGTGGTCTAAGGCAGCTTCCGGTGTTATTACTAAGAAGGTCACTTATGCGTTTAAAGGCTTCCTTTCCCTGCCCTCTTCCCCTCAATCAGTTTGATGTGCCTGAATTCCATTAATGACAAACAAGAGCATTAAAGAAACGAAACACTGAAACCAGCAGGATCTTCAGGAACAATATTTGTTTAAAAAGCCTGCCAAACTCTGGAAGTTATGACAGTATGTGTTAAGTAAGAAAAAGCTGTAACCCAAACAGATAAGATTCTGGATAATTTCACTGGAAGGTGCAGAGTGTCCAAAACAGCTGTAAGAAGAAAAGCCACTTCAGTATGGTATTTAAAAAGGCAGATCTTCTCATTTTAATGTTTTGTTCTCATCAGGCCAGAGGAAGGAAGCAAGCTAGAGTGCCTCTTTCCCATACTATGAAAAATGTTACTATTGCCATATAGGGATGCCAAATTGATTCATCTTTTTTTAAAAAGAAATCTAACAAAAAAAATTTACTTTTTTAAAAAGCCACATTCTGCATTCTACGTGAAGGGGTTTTCGGAGTGTCTTGGGCTCATCTGTTCAGTGTACCTGAGTCCCATAAGCAACATGTTGCTGGAACACCTTACATTTGGATTCATAGATGCATGTTTATGCAATAGGCGTAGATGAGGTTCAGAAGGTGGCATCCATCCTGCAGTCAGAATAGCTCAGTTGGTAGAGCTTGAGATTCTTAATTTCAGGGTTGCAAGTTTGAGTCTCACATTGAGTAAAAGAATCCTGCATTGCAGGAGGTTGGACTAGATGACCCTCATGGTCCATTCAAACCTTACAATTCTATAATTCAATGCTACTTTTTTGTAGCAGCAGGGTGTTGTTGTTTAGTCGTTTAGTCATGTCCGACTCTTAATGACCCCATGGACCAGAGCACGCCAGGCACTCCTGTCTTCCATTGCCTCCCGCAGTTTGGTCAAACTCATGCTGGTAGCTTCGAGAACACTGTCCAACCATCTCGTCCTCTGTCGTCCCCTTCTCCTTGTGCCCTCCATCTTTCCCAACATCAGGGTCTTTTCCAGGCAGTCTTCTCTTCTCATGAGGTGGCCAAAGTATTGGAGCCTCAGCTTCACGATCTGTCTTTCCAGTGAGCACTCAGGGCTGATTTCCTTAAGAATGGAGAGGTTTGATCTTCTTGCAGTCCATGGGACTCTCAAGAGTTTCCTCCAGCACCAGAATTCAGAAGCATCAATTCTTCGGCGATCAGCCTTCTTTATGGTCCAGCTCTCACTTCCATACATCACTACTGGGAAAACCATAGCTTTAACTATATGGACCTTTGTTGGCAAGGTGAAGGGTCAGAAGTACAGGCATGTGAATGCACAAAAACACCAAGGCACTGTACAGCTTTTCAGGTATGTGTATCAACTAATGTTAACTACCAGGAGGAGCTGGGTCTCTGCATAGCTTCCCTGCAGCTAGCTCAGTTGGTTAGAGCATGGTGCTGATGACACCAAGCTTGCAGGTTTGATCTCTGTACGGGACAGCGGCATATTCCTGCATCGCAGGGGGTTGGACCAGATGATCCTCAGGGTCCCTTCCAGCTCTATGAATCACTAAACTGCAGGTTCAAGTTCTGGACTGACTCCATCCACCCAGGCTGGCCATTGGACTTTCCTGGATAGGAAGAAGACTTCCTGTTCCAATTGAGCTTTGCTTGAGCAACAAGGCATACTCGAGCTCATGTAGGATTGTGCGATACACAGGATGTTGGATTTCAACTCCCATCAGCCCCAGCTAGCATGGCTGATGGTCAAGTTTGATGGGAACTGCAACCCAACAAAAGCTGGAGGGACGCAGGTTCCCATCACTGAATCTGGGGGGTTTTTTTGGACCTGTCTCCTGGTTTGTCCTCCACTCCTGATTCCTGTCTTGCTTCTCAGCCTTGCTTCCTGGTTCAGACACATTCTTTAATCCTGACTATATGGACATGCTCATCCCAAGCTGCTGCCCACCACAGTCCAGCCCTAATGGTAGCGGATTGTGGAGAAATTATGTTTTTTTTCCTAGCATACCTGTAACCCCAAGGGCGAAACCATCCTGGGTTTTAAATGAGTGAATGGGAAGCTGCTGTAGAGTACATGAATGCAACATACAACAGAAAGAGGTAAGTTTTTAGCTGGCAATAATGTGGGAAGAGAATCATTGGGCTAGGATCCTTAGTTTAAAAACAGGGATGTTGCATCTCTCTATTTTCATCTGGGAAATGTTACAGGGATATGATGCATTCATCCAGAGAAAAAGATGAAGCAGAAGTGAGATGTGATATATTTTTTCCTTGCCTTGTAGTTTTAGATTATAAAAAAGCCTATCGGCCTTTTGGAGTGCCATTCTATTGAAGGTAGTTTTAAAGAGGGAAACCCTCCCTACTTAAACAACTGAGACATAACTTATTCCACACAGGACACACCCAGCTGGCATGCAGAAACATTGGAGTAAGAAAAGCAATAATTATGGTTTGTGTTCAGCTTACCACCCGCAAATTTAGTTCTTTTTAGGCTTGATTTTTCTAATCAGCTTTGCATTCTGTTGTTAGTATTTTCATGACTGGGAATTAGGAATGGGGAGAGATTCCACTCAGTACACATTTAAAAGGGAACCTACAAAACTCACATTTTCAAAAACAGCGCACAAACTGAAACATAGCCATATTTTGAAATTTGCACTTCTCCGAATTTTGCAATGCAGATTGCCAGCTAAGCAATTCATGCCCAAACATATATACCAGAGTTAAGTGTGCAAAAAAAATAATAATCCATAAATTAGAGAAAAATGCATGTTGAGGGAAATTCCTTTGCAAAAATGTGTATATTGTGGCAAAACTGCATGCAGAAATGTGTGTAATTGGAGAAATTCTCACTAAAATGAATTTTCATGTGGAAGTGTGGAAAACTGATCTGAAGACTGGAAAAAACGAGAAACTGTAGCCAGTGGAAATTGATAGAGTCACCCATCCCTATACAGAAAGGATGGATTTGAATGGATTCCAAGCAGAGGCAGTGGAAGACAGGAGTGCCTGGCGTGCTCTGGTCCATGGGGTCACGAAGAGTCGGACACGACTAAACGACTAAACAACAACAACACCTCTGACCCTACCCACAATTGGCAGGTGGCTCTTAGAAAGTAGTCCTAAAGAGAATGTGGCCATCATTACTGCAAACAGGTTCTGCACCTCCTATTTAGAGGAATGAAAGTAGATTCATTCTACTTCTGAAAACTCTAAGCCTTCCCTTTAAACCGGGCAAAAAGAAGCTGGTGGTGCTGTTCCCCTAACTGCATTTCCATGCTAGAACGTTTAAACACACACAAAAACAACCCAAAATGTTTTAATTCCCCCCATATGTTCCCAAAACCCACTGTGTTTTCCAGTGTTTTTAATGAAACAGGAAAATAAAACAGCACCAGGCTGAAATAATAACAGATCCTCCCCCATTTGATTTTGCACAATACAGTACAATTAAATACTTGGGGATTTTGCAGAGTTTGGGATATTTTGACTATGATGGCAGTGGTGAGAGGTAACCTGACTTTTAACTATGCCTCTCTGGTCCCATGACGCAGTAAAAGTGTTTTACTTCCGCTTGCCAAAGGGTGGGGGGAATCAATCAATCTCAGGAAACAAAGGGCAAGAAGGATTCATTTTGCATGGTTATTCATTCATATTTCCATTGAAACCCTAGCGCATTCCCAACGAAATGCTGACTTGCGTAAGCATGCATGCAATAGTGCTAGAGACTATGCTAGGATACAGCAGGCATGTCAGTAGAGAACACGTCTGCTTAAAGAGCATTTGTTGCTCATTCCAGCCCGCAGTCAGCCTAATCTGGAGCTACACACTTGTAACACTGCGTAAAAGCTTAATGATTATAGGTGGGTTTTGCTCAACAGCCTTTTAATACATACTTCACATTCTTTCACTTTGTGGGGTTTTTATATATAATGCTCTTAGAACTTACAATACTGGAAGGAGAATGAAGCAATTGTAAATCTCATTTCACCCTCTGCCTCTTAAGAGCTCTTGTACGAACAATGCTAAGACTACTTGCTGACGTCACACTTCGACACTCAACCTTCAAAGAATATGAAACAGGTAGATGAGGCATGCTCACCTATATTCCATCGGTGATACACTGAGCCAGACCTGGGTAGCCACTGCATTGCACTTAGCCAGAGATTTCAATATGAAAACACGTTTGCACGTTTCTTGTGCACTTTGTACGTTGGCCTGGTCAAAAGGAAGAGCTGTACACACGAGGCTGGTGCAGCTTGTCTCACCGTGGTGAGGAAACCATCATTCACACAAAATCCACCTGCTATGAAATCTGTAAAAATACTTGAACCCTATCCACTCCTTGGATTTTTCCATCAAATGCATACATAGTGAAATAGAAGCACTATATCCAATTGTGGCTTTGCCTTAGGACAGCGTTTCCCAAACTTGGACCTCCAGCTGTTTTTGGACTACAATTCCCATCATTCCTGACCGCTGGCGGAGGAAGAGGAGTGCGGGGGGAGCGCACCGCCCCTGGCAGCATGATCCCAGTGGGGTGCCATTGCAGCTGTCCCCTCACCCGCGCTGGACACCATGCCCCCTCAGGCGGCACGTCAAGCCCCCAGGATGTGCGTCACCCCCCCAGGATGCACGCCAGCCCTGCCCCCGCCTGCTCTCCGCCCCGCCCCCCTGGTGCCAGATCATGAAGCTCTGCCATTGTTCCTGACCACTGGTCTTGCTAGCTAGGGCTGGAAGCCCAAGTTTGGAAAACAATGCTTTAGGAAAAGTCATTTTCACTTCCACGAGTTAGAATGCCAAATTTCCACAGATACTCCATCTCTCATGTAGTTGTCCATACCATATTCCATATTCCAGAGGCAACTTCAAAACTCTGGAGGAGCTGTTGTGGGAGGCAAGGGGATCTGCAGAGGATCATTAAAAATCAGGTGGAAGTCACTTCCACAAAGGTAAAACCACTCAGGTGATTTGTCACAGTAAATAGGGCCCAGGAAGGAATATCACATATGACATGCATTCTACAGTGGTACCTCGGGTTACAGATGCTTCAGGCTACAGACGCTTCAGGTTACAGACTCCGCTAACCCAGAAATAGTACCTCGGGTTAAGAACTTTACTTCAGGATAAGAACAGAAATCGCGTGGCGGCAGCCATTAACTAAAGTTGTGCTTCAGGTTAAGAACAGTTTCAGGTTAAGAACGGACCTCCAGAACAAATTAACTTCTTAACCAGAGGTACCGCTGTACATAAGTTCCTAGACAGATGGAAATGTATAGTTTAAGAAGTGTTTTTTGTTTTTGTTTTCCAATCACACAAGTTGCAATTTAACTCACAACCCCACAATCCAACTGAACAACAGTCCATTTCTTAAGCAATTCTAGACCCTCACGTTTGTCCAACCAGTTTGCCCAGTAAGAAGGTCTTGTGAGCTCTGAAGATGCATTATGATAAACTCAATGTACATTATGCTTTTTTTAAAAAAAATCCTTATTCAACATCTTGTTTACTTTCACAAAGGAAATTCCTAAAAGATAAAAACAAGTCAGGGCACTCATTCGACACTTACCTCATGCAATAAAAAAGAAGCTACAAGCTTCTCCCTACAAGCCAGTCGGTCGTCTTACTTAGATTCAAGTCGGTTCTTGTCCGGATCATTCACTACAGTGAAGCTCTCAAGTTGTTCCAAATTTAGACATGACCTCGCCACATCCATTTTTTAAAAGCAGGAAGTCGAATTGGGTCTGTTTTTCATCATTTCCACTCACAACTTTCAAGATATTCTCCCCGCCCCCTTCACAATCAAATTAAGAGCGACTCTATTTGCAACATAGTTGGCAGAAGCTCCACCCCACCGCCACTTACCCAGCGACCACAAACAAGGAATGATGGTTGATAGTACAATTAGAGAACCAGATTAGTTCCTGACATTCCTTGTGTCTTCTGGGTGGGGTGGGGATCCAGAAGGCTTTGAAGTGCTTTGCTATGTTATTGCTGAACTGATATGGGGAAAAGGTTTTTCATCCAGGGAACAATATCAAATTAATCACATCTTTTAATCCCCTTTTTTGTGTGTGTTTCCTTGCCAGGGCTCTAGTTAAGAATCTGCAGATGTATAGAAGAGAAGTTTCTTTAGAGAGGCCCAAAAGGGTCCCCCCATGGTGTTTTTCAAAGACAAGATCACAGAAGACAAAACTCAGTCCATTCCACAATCTGGCCTAGCTTAAAAATTTATTGGTCCTGTCACACTGCCTCGACTGAGATCTTTGCCAACACTAGAATGAATGCACTGCCGTGGCTCATGTAAGCAGATAATTGCCATTCATGCCCCAATCTGATAAAATAAAATGCCTCTTCCCCAACATTATAATTTAACTGTGATTTGCCCATGAAATATGCATACACTTGTCATATTTTCCTTGATCTCTTTGCCAGATCTGCTTCTGCGTATTTAGAAGCAATGTGACATGCAGCAATTGGCTGATGAAAGCTCCCCTTGTGAATAGGGTGGCATACACATTGACAGGGGAAAAGAAAAAAACACATCTCCCTGTCCCTTCCCCCAAACAGAAGTGATTTGCATATGCTACTTGATATGTGTGGATGCAAGGGAGGCTCTCCTCTTGGTCTCAGCTGTAGGCACAGTCCATGGGGCGGTGGTTTGAGACAGAGCCTTCTCAGTGGTGGCCCCAGTTATGGAACTCCTTCCTCAGGGAAGGATGGCTGTTCCCCACACTGCCATTATTTGGATGCCATATGGGGGGGGAATCTGTTTTCCTGACCATTTGGGACATAAACTGGCTCTGGAGATTTAATAGTTCTGTTCTAATGCTGGTTGTGTAATTCTATTTTCAAATGTTGTGATTTTTATATATTTTATTCAGTGATTGTGCATTTTATGCTTTCTTAGGTGTAAGGGTGGTATATACATGAAATAATAATAATAATAATAATAATAATAATAATAATAATAATAATAGCATTATTATGAATAAATAACAAAGTAAATTCGCAGGATACCACAAACAACAAGCATAGCTATGGGAATTTTGGCAGGCAGATTCAGCTTCTTGGATTCATAAGTGGCTTATTGCCCTTTGCTTATGAGTTGATGGAAATGATTCAACTACTGTTGAATAAAATTTATATTCTAGAATTTGTGAAATGGTTTTTTTAAAAAAATTGTGAGCTCAGTACTACCATAAATGCTTCCAGCATACTATTTTCCCAATATTTTTCTGTACGCCATATGATTGCATTCTGTTAATAGTGATAAAGTCTTCGTCTGAAGGAGAGACGTTCTCTCTCCATATTGCAAAGAAAACAAAGGGGAGGGGGAAGGACATGCTGGAGTGAGGAAATCATTAAAATGCTATTGAAATTGGCTGAAGCAAAGGTGTTTAGCCAAACATTCATAAAAAGGAGGGAAGTGTATTTTGAAGACACAATAAAAGGTTGAGCCAAGGTAGCCAGAATTATGAGGGGGAAGTGAGCAATACTGTATAATGCTTCAATTAGTCCAGTGAAGGGTAGTTGTGCGTCATGCAATGCTATTTTTTGTTTCAAGGAAGTGCAGGTTTTATTGCAGAGTGAAGGACGTAGACCACATGGCTACTGTTCATTGCCTCAAAAAAAAAAATGTTGTTTTATGCACCTGGCAACAGAGGCTTCTGAATGCCAGTTTCTGAGGAAGATCAAAAGCAGGAGAAGGTTTTGGGGGGGTTCATGCCCTCCCCTGGGGATCCCCTGAGATATCCAGTTGGTTGGCCACTGTGGGAAATAGGGAGGTAGACTAGATAGAGCCCTAGTTCATCAAGGAGCTTCTCATGAAGGTAAAGTTGCCTCATTTCAGACACAAGAAACAGACAACCTGTCTTCATGACATCACTACAACCTTATACTAATATAAAAAACAACTAGCAATTGCTGAACATACATCAAAATTTAAGTGAGCATTGAAATCACCAATAGGTCAAGTAAAATATCCAGTAGCTTGATCTCTAAAAGTAGCCCCAAAACCGCATTACAAATTGACTGCCTTGCCCCTCCCTACTCAGTCTTCTGCTTCAGTCAGCTCTTTTTCTGGAAGCATGAACCTTTGCTTATAAGTTGATGTAAATGGTTCAACTGCTGTTCAATAAAATTAAAGCAGCTCAGTTGTGTAGGCTCTTAGGGCTGGAGGGTGAGGTAGAAGCAGGTGAGAACAGCAATGCACTGATGGCAAACGCAGAGTTGTCTGGGGAAAGGAGAGCTCTGCAGCAGCAACAGCACCTCTAGTGGCAGAAGCAGCTAGCCGGGTGGAATGGCCACCTCAATAGCTTCCCAGCAAGAGGGACACTGCTGTTTACCAGGAGAGAGATGGGCAAGGTAGCGGGGAGGTTGAGGGAGTGCAAACACACTGGCAGAAACACTGTACTGGCTCTGCCAGTGGGTTCGCACCACACCAACCTCCTTGCTATCTCCCTGCAAAAATCAGTAAGTGATCTGCCAAGGCCCTCAACAATTTTCTTTTTTTTCTTTTTAAATTGCTTTTTATTACATTTTCACAAACAGAAAGCTTGCCACTTTCATTTGAAGCTTGAGACAGCGCAGCTCGGGGGGGTGGCTTCCCTTTCGTGTCTGCAGCTCTATCCCGTTCTCGGGCATTAGTAAAAAAACCCCAAGAGACAGGAGATCCGCTCCGATGCCGCTGGGTGCCCCTGTCCCTCAAGGATCACCCCCTTGAGGTTTGGGGGTGCTCAGTGTCCTTGCGCCCCCCCCTAAATCCCCCAAGCCGCTCGGAAAACCTCCGGAGAGGTTTTTCCACACTTCAGCAAACGTCCGTGGCAGAGCCGGAAGACTGGCCCTCAACAATTTTCAAGTGGTTCATGGGGAAAAGTTTAGGAACCATTGTGGTGGACAATACTGAGCTGGGTCTCTCTTGGTATAAGGCTGCTTCCTGTCATTGCATAAGAAGAAGAGATGAGGAGTGTGGCTGCCATACTTCTCCAAGGCACTTTTGAGGTAAAGTGGCTTGTGGATTTGCTAGGAAATAAAGGGTGGAGTGCACGAAGAAAGTAATATTGGGACTTCTATCTCTCCTCCCCCCCCTCCCACCACACACATGATCGAAACCTGAACATCTTGGTTCTCTGATGAAAAGGTCCTTGATAATCTTGCAACACTGTTGTTCCTAGGCTTTTGGAGTTGGCTGTGCACCTTCTAACCAAAGGAGGTGATAAAAAACAGCTCTCACTGTGAAGAAAAGAGAGGACAGATGGGGCTAATCAGCCAGGATGTAATTTGATCCAAGGTCATGCAGAGATCTTCTTCAAGGGTGGCGAGGTTTGCCTGGACAATAAATTGTTGAGTGGCAGATGGGAAATGCGCTGTTGCTGACTGAATCGTGAGACACCAGTATCAGTTTTATGTTGAGGGAAATATTCTTCCCCATCGTTCTGCCAGGTCGCTGAGGTCCAGTGCTGAGGGCCTTCTGGTGGTTCCCTCACTGTGAGAAGCAAAGCTACAGGGAACCAGGCAGAGGGCCTTCTTGGCAGTGGTGCCCAGCCTGTGGAACGCCCTCCCATCAGATGTCAAAGAGATAAAAAACCAACTGACATTTAGAAGACATCTGAAGGCAGCTCTGTTTAGGGAAGTTTTTAATGTGTGAGATTTTAATGTATTTTTAATCTTTGTTGGAAGCCATCCAGAGTGGCTGGGGAAACCCAGCCAGATGGGTGGGGTAGAAATAAATTATTATTATTATTATTATTATTATTATTATTATTATTATTATTATTATTCCTATGATAGTTCAACTGGAAATACTAAGTGCTGCTCCCTCACTTATATTAAATCTTCTCCCACTTCTTTTCAGCCATTCTCCGCTGATTAATGAGAGAAGAAATCACATTCAAAAATTCATGAAAGCAAAGAGAAAAATTCAGGAAAATTTTAATGGGTGGGGTATAGGGTTGGACTTACTTTTGAGGGGTTCCTCTCATTCTTTTCAGCTTTTATTTCATGCTGCAAATCGTCTCACCAGCCTTCCTGGACACTTTGAGGAGCATTCTCAGATCAGGAACTGTGGCAGCTGGGGAGGCTGCAGAGTGCTGGAGAAGTGTTCAATGAAAAGCAAACACCAACCATCCTTAGCTACCTTGCAACAATGACTCCATATCCACAGAAGTTCTAATGGACTTCTAAAGCACCCCGACAAGGAAGCAGGAAAGCAAAGGCCTCTTTCATGGGAGAAGAACTGTTGTTGTTTTTTACAAAGTGGAGGAGAAGTTGCAGGCCAGCACAGCCTTATTCAGTGGTACCTCAGGTTAAGTACTTAATTCTTTCCGGAGGTCCGTTCTTAACCTGAAACTGTTCTTAACCTGAAGCACCACTTTAGCTAATGGGGCCTCCTGCTGCTGCTGCGCCGCCGGAGCACGATTTCTGTTCTCATCCTGAAGCAAAGTTCTTAACCTGAAACACTATTTCCAGGTTAGCGGAATGTGTAACCTGAAGCATATGTAACCTGAGGTACCACCGCATAGACTTTTCTAAACAGTAAAATCTCAGCAGGAGACTTTTTGATTGCTGGACTACAACTCCCATGACTCTTAATCATTGTCCATGCTGGCTGGGGTGGGTGGGAAATGGCGTCCGATGACATTCTGTTCTAAGCAGAAATTCGTATTTGTTAGTTACGAGAAATCAGTTGCTTCAAGCTATAAACCTGTATGTGACGTACAATGCAAAATACAGCCTGCCTTAAAACACATCAAAAAAGGAAGCCAACACGAAGAAAAGCAGAAATCAACACTGGCATATTAAATATCAGCAAATATAATTGACTACTCCTTCGCTCTGTTCTTTTCAGCAGCAGACTTGAGAAACAAAATGATACGTGCAACGCTCCTATCTCGCCCTCAGAGCAGTTAAGAAAAACCATTTGGCCCAAACACACAATGCTTTCCAAAGTCCTCCAAGTTCCCTACAGCATAAAGGCTGCCTGACTCATAGCTATGACTCATCAGGAGGAAAGAACAAGGGGTAGGCCTCTTGATCGGTAGGCCTCTTGATCGGTTGTCACATCAAGGGTGGGGGAATGAACGTTGAGGTCAAGTGGAATTATGTGCTGTGTGGCCACCGGGAAGGGCTGAGAGAGTGGGTTGAAGTAGGACATGGATTGTGTCAAAAGCGCTTTCCTGAAGGAAAAAAAGGAAACTTAAATCATGCCATTCTTTGGCCCTGGTGGCAATGGAGCTCTGCCTTTTGTAGAAGGGCAGAAAAAGAGCACTTCAGGTTAGCCACTTTGTGCAAGAGCCTTGTCTATTTGACAATTCCAAGTTGGAGATGGATAATAGTTTTTAAAGGAGTTGAAGGCAGTATGAAAGAACCACTCAGTATTTGAAGGAGCTTCTTCAGGAGATGGGAGAAGCATGGCAGGGTTTTAAAGTGCTACTTTTGTTTTTCACTTTCACTTGTGAATTTTCGGTTAACAGTATCACACTTACTAATACTATTTGCTGTTGTTGTTGTTGTTGATGATGATGATGTTGTGGTTGTTCCTTTTCAAAGAGGTTTTGCAGGTTTCAGAAGTTCTCCAAACTATGGTCCCATCTGCAGTGTATATTTAAAGCACTACAGTGGTACCTCTGGTTACGTACTTAATTCGTTCCGGAGGTCCGTACTGAACCTGAAACTGTTCTTAACCTGAAGCACCACTTTAGCTAATGGGGCCTCCTGCTGCTGCTGCGCCACCGGAGCACGATTTCTGTTCTCATCCTGAAGCAAAGTTCTTAACCCGAGGTACTATTTCTGGGTTAGCGGAGTCTGTAACCTGAAGCGTATGTAACCCAAGGTACCACTGTATATATTTAAAGCAGTATCATGAAGTGCCATTTGTTATGGGCTCTGATAATTGTTAGGAGCCCCTATTCCCCACAGAAAGCTACAATTCTCAGAGTTCCCCGGGAAGAGGGATCGACTGTTAAACCACTATGAGAACTGTGGCTCCGTGAAGTCTCCTAAAAACTTTCAGCAGCAAATAACAAACCACTGTTCCCAGGATTCTTTGGGGGAAACACTTGACTTGGGGAAAGGTGCTATGATATTGCTTTAAATGTATAGCTCAGATGTGGCCTATATTAGACCAGAATATATTGAGGGGGGGGGGGGAGAACCTAGACCACTACAAGAACATTGAAATATGCCTTGTACCAAGGTCAGGCTGTTTGTCCACTTCGCCTAGTATTGTGTACTTTTGGTGGGTAGCAGCTCTCCCAGTTTCACGCAGGGTCTTTCCTTAATTATTATTTTTAAATAATTTTTTAATTAAAAGTTTTCAACATAGAAAACAAGTCAAACTAATCTAAGGAGAAGGAAAGAATAAAGAAAGAGCAACAGAAAGTATTGAATAAAGAAAGAAGAAAGGAAGAAAGAACAGAACGAAAAGAAAAAGGTAAAAAGGACTCCCATCTGTCAGCACAATAGTTCTTCAAAATAGTTCAGTGTTAGTCTGAATTAGTATTCAGATACTCCCTCTCTGCTAAGTGATTTTGCAGTCTTCGATCTGGGACTCTCATTAATTCTTTCAATGCAAGAACTCCAAGGAAGATTCTCCAAATAATATTACAATAGTTCTCCTCCTGTCTGGCAGCACAACGTTACCTCCAATATTAGGAAACAAGGCAGAGGTTTCCCCCATAATCTTCTGCTACTTGCTCCTTTTAGTTGCAGATGCCAGTGGTTGAACCTGGAACCTCTGCATGCAACATGTGTGCTCCACCACTGAGCTACAGGATTGAATTTCCCGGCATACCAGCAACATGGGTGTGCTGAGTCAACATGCCTAAGGATGCTTTTCAGACAGCCACAATTAAAATAGGAACTATGTTAATCCCCATGGTGATTGCTGCTAGTTCAAACAAACCAGGTGGCTGAGAACATACAGTGCCAACCATACCCCTTTGCTACCTGTTTTGTGAGGTACTTGTTCTCACACGTCCAGTTTAGTGTTACCATCACTCCTTAGAACTGAGGAAGGTATAGAAATTCAATTCACTTTGCATCTGAAGATGATTCTACCCAATATGCACTTTCTGAAATGGCAGAGGAACCAAAACACAGTCATCCTTTGAAATTCACACTTTCCTGAATTTTGCAGGGCAGTTCTCCAGCCAAATGACGTGGTATGTTAGGCAAATTTTACATACCAAAAATGTGTATATTGGGAGAAATTCACCCTAAAATGCTAGTGAATATTCACAAGGACTTTTATAAATATATAAAATCACAAAGGGGTTTGGAAATAGGGGAAGAACTGAATTTAAGGTTGGAAAAATGAGAAAGTGAAATGGAGAGATTTTCCCCATCCCTACCAGAAGCACCCTCTGCTCCCCTCTGCCCTCGCCATCCCCACCATGAAGTAACTTTGGCACAGAATTACAACAGGGTCCCATTCCTTCAGAAATACGCTGCTCTGGGTTTAATGGAAATTACGGTCTCATCTCCCCATGTGAAAATTTAGATTGTAAGCCTGTCAAGATAGGGTTATATAGTAATTCTGCCTTGGCAGACTTACAATCAAAATTTACAATCAAAATGTTGTTATCCCACTCTGTAAAGTGCCATGAATGCTGATAGTGCTATATAAATAATAACCACCATGATAATAACCATTGGCATAGTTGCTGCACTTAACTGCCCCCCAGGTTCCTCTTGGCCACCGACAAGATCTTAGCAGGAACTTACCAGAGCTCTGTTATGTTGGAGGTCACCATTTGGAGGAGGGATTGTGAGGGAATGGTGGGTGCTGAGGTGGGGGCACCATGCCCTTATATTAGACACTTTTCCCTCACCTCCAGTTCTTCAGAATGGAGTGGCCTGGGAAATCTAAAATGGCAGCTACCAGCCCAACAGAGCTTTGAAGAGTTCTGATGATAAGCTTTGCCCAGCAGTCCCCAAAGAAAAACTGCCCCTAAAACCCAAAGGGCTTTGAAATGAGTGTTTGTGTGTTATTTTTCCCAGTGCTAGATGAAAGGCAACTTAAAACAATGACTTAATGAGAACTGGGCTTTGTGAGAGAGAATATGCCATCCCAGAGCTATGCTGTGTGTCACAAGAGGCAGGAGGAGTTCTATGGTGCATGTATCTATTTATTTGAAAAGTCTTTATATACCGTTAGCTCATGTAAAATATCTAGGTAGTGTGCAACAATATGTCCAAGTATAACAAAAGAAAAAGCATAAAAAACCAATACAAAATTATCATTAAAATGACTGGCAATTCAAAATTCTATTATTTGATGTGCATTACCTTGGCGATGCTTCTGGATCAAAAGGCAGGATATAAATCAAATAATTATACTTAACATTGTAGTTTGAGGAACACACAGGTCTGGTGGAAGGACAGAAACTTTCCGACTGCTGTTTGAACTTAACAGTTTTTCATGCAATCATGCAGAAGTTCAGATTCCTAATTTTCACACGATCAAATTGAGTGTTTCAAACAATTCATGTTTTTTTCCTTTCCTAATTAAAACATAGTCTAGTAGCTGCCTATTATCTTCAGTGTCTCGCTTTGCTGACTCTGTCGTCATGCAACCCAGACAAGCAAAATTAGTGCTTTTCATCAGCGGAGTTGGTGCTCTATCACTCCCTCCCATCTCCACCTTCAAAACACAAGCACACAAAATAAGCACAGCCCTGAGAAGAAGCCCCTTTGTTCCTGCAAAGGCTCCCTATCACAGGAGTGTTCTGTGCAAGTTTGGGGCACCACCTTTCCTAGCCACCCGCAATGCTAACAATCACCACAGCAAAATCAGCAGCGGACAAACAATGGGAGCCGTTATCACAGATCTCTGACTGCAGCCGTTCCCAGCTGTTTTGACGGCAGAGGCTTTCTGCAATCCCACAGAGAAGCCAAGGACTCTGAAAATGTGCTGATGGAGAGTACATAACTGGTCTTTTTGAGGCATTATCTAGATCTGAACTTTCAGTTTTCCCATGCTTGCCAAGAACAAGGATAGTAACCTGAAATGAGAAGGTGGGAGGACTCCAACAGGCTTGGAAGCTACACCTTTTGACTTGGATGCCCAGCCCCTCAGAGATGCATAGGGTCATCAGGTTGCACCCCAGAGAACTGCTTTCTACCATTACATTTCCCTACACAATAGCCAAAGAGGCAACCACCTGTTTATCTCCTGCTCTTGCTCCACTCTTCTTAAACTGAACATACAAAGCTTGGACCAAGTCTAACCATTAATCCATCTAACTCAGAGATGGTGCACCATTTTTAGTCTGAAGGCCCAGCCTTCCAGGGACCACATACCTAGTTGGAGGTTATCTTCTGTTTTAGTTCTTTTCCATATTTTGTCCTCCATGCCAGCAACCTATTTTGCCAGCAACGAACACTCTACTGCTCATCTTGCCTAGATGAGTCCTGAAAATCTGCTCGAAGGATAGCAAGAGTAGCAATTTTCAGAAGTTTCTCTTGCTTCGTTTCCTCATGCAATGCCATGATTGCTGAAGGCTCACATTTTTTGGCTTCCATTTTGAAAGCACAAAACAACATTGGGGGAATATTTAATACTTCATACCACCAAATACTAAATTCCACAGTATCACCTGTTTAATATTGTCAGGCATCAACTGTTAAATATATAATATTGAAATAAAATAATGATTGGATGACATATTTGGTGCATATTCAGCATATATCTCAATATTCAGAAAATATCCAATTAATGATTTCGAATTAAAAAATCCTCACAGGAGCATTTTATAGGAGCAAACTCATTTGGGCTTTCAGTAGTGAGTCATCTGTGGTGCCACAAACTCTGTTTTCCATGTGTGTTTTGTGACTTATACTGAGTCAACTCTAACAGATGCACCACCCTAAAAAAAAGGGCTTTTCCATAACCACAGGTTCTGGTGTGTACAAGCAATTCTAAAAGGCTCATGTCCAATGCGAAACTGTTATAATAGTCACCTCAGAGGATGCCAAATTCTTAGCTCAATACAAACATTTCTCTGAAGCACCATAACTGTACACCTTCTCATGCTATGTAAGTCAGTGGCCTGGGACATTTCCCCCCAAACTGCCAGGACAATGTGAGAATCTTTGGGCCATATAGAAAAATCCAGCACATACCCCTAAACATTTTGTGAACCTAACGGGAGAAGAATTTTAGTTTCTTCTCCAGCACGGTGAATCATCAGTTCCGTTGAATAGCATGGTGAATCGTCAGTTCTGTTGCTACGCCCAATGGCGGTCTCATTTCCTGTCATGGTGTTTCCTGAGTCTCAGACGGAAGCAAGCGTTTAATGTGTGAAGTAGCAGTTTGAATCTAGCATGGTGATTGGTCACTTTTGTTGTTACCACCTCCGATGGCGGCTTCATTTCCTTTCCCAGTGTAATGCATGTTCTTTGTACTTTTGTCCATTTACTGTATTTATTTTTCTCGATTTGAACTATAAAATGGTGGTTTTCTTGAGTCAAAATGAGAGTACCCCTAAACATTTTTTAAAGAAAAAAAGCACTGGAAAAATCCCAGATGGGTCCTCCTTCCCACACCAACATCACCCCAATTTCCAAAGCAACCGTTTTGGTTCCATGGTGTCCTTGAGGATTTCCTCTGCTGCACACAAAATGTCTGAGCCTCTACCTCCTCACTGCCCTTGTGGTCATAAGATGGTCAGGGTGGTCACCTCATTTCTCCCTTGAAAGGTACACAGAGCTGAAGGTGGAAGTTGGAAGAGTGATGCTCTTCCCCACTTCCTCCTCCAGCTCTATGTACTTTTCAAGGCTCAGAATAATTCTGATAGAAGTAGCCGGAAGGTATGGACATCCCCAGGCCCAATGGGCCTAAAAAGGTTGATGACCCCTGCTTTAGTTTACATTGCGGCCATTCCTGCACACAGGCCCCATTTTTGCTCATTCTGTGTGGTTGGGGCTTTGCACAACTGCAGTCGTATGCAAAGGAGCAGCATTGCAGTGGCTCCCATAACTCCACTGAAACAACCAAGTTTAAGATACAGTGGTACCTCGGCTTAAGAACTTAATTCGTTCTGGAGGTCCGTTCTTAACCTGAAACTGTTCTTAACCTGAAGCACCACTTTAGCTAATGGGCCTCCTGCTGCGATCGCACGATTTCTGTTCTCATCCTGAAGCAAAGTTCTTAACCCGAGGTACTATTTCTGGGTTAGCGGAGTCTGTAACCTGAAGCATCTGTAACCCGAGGTACCACTGTACAGATGATTGCTATGAATATGCTTTCTGGATAATGCTACTCATATTATACCACTGAGGATAGGATTGTTACTTCAGCCTCAGCCATGTCTAGCAGGTGTTTATCAAGAGGCCTGGCTGGAAGACCAGAGGGTGACTCTCAGTGCATAAGACACACAAGCAAAATGCCATTTGGTATATTTTTGACGGCCATCACACAGTCATTGGGTGGGAATACTCTGAAAAATATGAAAAGATTTCCTAAGACTAAGTCCTTGGAATCTTTTTTGCTTTACATTTTGTTTTGTTCTCTGTCACTCTTTTTACTCATTGTGCTTTGGACTCCAAAGAAATGTAACAACAAAAACTCTCATTAATCATAAGCATAATTATTCTTAATTAAATAATAAGAAGCATCTGAACCAAACCAAAACAGGCCATTCTTATTCCAAAGTGCCTCGGCATTGTTAACAAACAATAGAAGGGAAAATGCTTTCTGGAGCATTTTTAATCACAGAGGTAGAGCTTAAAAATAGCCTGCACATCATTGACCCCCCCCTTTTTTTTGCAGGGCAGGGGAGGAAGCCCCAGTTATTAGCATTTCCTTCCTTATCACTGGTTTCTATCTCAACCTGAGTATTTCCCTACCTCGGAAAACACAGCAGGGAGAGAGAGAAAACGCTGGGGAAATATCTTGTTTGGGTTTGAAGATGAATCCTGATTCACAAAAGCTGAACTCTCGAACCTGATTAAATGCCAGGCGCCTGACTTAGGACACACAAAAGAATAACGCCACATCTCTGAGAACGTGCAGAGTATACCCTCACCTCGCCACTAAGAAGGTGCAGACTGAGCTGTTTCAGACCTAACCCACTAGTGTTGCACCAAAATACACACTTAGTTTTAATGGAAACGGGTTGAGCTAGTGGTCCAAATCCTTTGCTTCCGATCTATGAGCACTTGTGCCACTGTTGAGCATAGAAATATTTGAAGGAGAACAATGTGGAATCGTCCTCTAGCTAAACAGGTACTGACTGTTATTTCTAGTCAAGTTGCAGGGATGGGGGCTCAGCCTTCATAGCTTTGCTTTGGATGGGAAGGGTGTATCAGTTCTCAATAATAGGTTAAGGAAAGCAAATAATGGCTTCTCCCAAATTAACTAGGGGGCATTCCCCTTACTCTCCCATTCTTTTAAAGGTACCTCTGTTTTTCTTGCTCCCTCACTCCCCCCCATTTCCCCAAATTTCCTGCCTTTCCTTCTTTCCCTGTGTTTTTTCTTCTTCTTCCTATCTGCTTCTTTTCTCTGCTCATTCTTATTTTATTCTTCCCTCTTTTTTTTGTTCTTCCTTTTGGTTACAAAAAGTTGGGGCGGGCGGGCTGTGTGCTGGCTGTCTCTGTGGTAAGGGGAAGAGATCTTAGAATAAACCCTGGCCACCTTAAGCCCAGAGGAACAAAATATGTCTTTGCTTAACTCCCCAAAGAAGACTCCCACCCACAGAACACATGTACCTG
The DNA here is from genome assembly GCF_964270895.1 of Podarcis filfolensis. NCBI lineage: Eukaryota > Metazoa > Chordata > Lepidosauria > Squamata > Lacertidae > Podarcis > Podarcis filfolensis. The sequence goes on along the minus strand of NC_139604.1, from coordinate 24,700,938 downwards.
CATCTCTGGGTGTTTCGGGATACATGTCTAAGTGGGTGGATGTAAGAAATGGCAAGTGTTCAGGCACGCTTGTCAGGACTGGGTGTCATTGTTAGTGAAATGAAAATATTTATCAAGGTTTTCCGTGAGTCACTCCTGCTTATAGTCCTTTTCTTTGAGACAGACAATAACGCCTTCCAGTTTACTGGCTGAAGTAGTTGCTGAAAGGGTTGCATGGCTTTGCAACCCTGTTCAAACAGGCAGTGGCGTAGCGTGGGGGGTGCAGGGGGGCCCGGCCGCACCGGGCGCAACATCTGGGGGTTAGGGGGCGCAAATCCACAGGTTAGGGGGTGCAAATCCATGGGTTAGGGGGCGCAAATTACTTGCCTTGCCCCGGGTGCTGACAACCCACGCTACGCCACTGCAAACAGGAGCTTAAGAAGTGGAAAGCCTGGAGGTCGTTCCCCCCTCCCATAAGCAATAAAGTACAGTGGTACCTCGGGTTACAGACGCTTCAGGTTACAGGAGCTTCAGATTACAGACTCCGCTAACCCAGAAGTAGTATCTCTGGTTAAGAACTTTGCTTCAGGATGAGAACAGAAATCACATGGTGGCGGTGCGGCGGCAGCGGGAGGCCCCATTAGCTAAAGTGGTACCTCAGGTTAAGAACAGTTTCAGGTTAAGGATGGACCTCCAGAATGAATTACGTTCTTAACCCGAGGTACCACTGTATCCTAATCTATGCTTTTAGGACCTTTGCAGATTAAATCCAGATAGTTATGATTATTGTTGTTTAGTCGTTTAGTCGTGTCCGACTCTGTGACCCCATGGACCAGAGCACGCCAGGCACTCCTGTCTTCCACTGCCTCCTGCAGTTTGGTCAAACTCATGCTGGTAGCTTTGAGAACACTATCCAACCATCTCGTCCTCTGTCGTCCCCTTCTCCTTGTGCCCTCCATCTTTCCCAACATCAGGGTCTTTTCCAGGGAGTCTTCTCTTCTCATGAGGTGGCCAAAGTACTGGAGCCTCAGCTTCAGGATCTGTCTTTCCAGTGAGCACTCAAGGCTGATTTCCTTAAGAATGGATAGGTTTGATCTTCTTGCAGTCCATGGGACTCTCAAGAGTCTCCTCCAGCACCATAATTCAAAAACAGTTATGATTAGGTAAGAGTAAAACCCTGGAGGGTAGTTCCAACATTTCACCAGTGAAAATAGGGACACCCTATGAAAAAGCAAGACATTCTGGGATCAAATCAGAACCTGGGACAGGGCTGTCCCTGGAAAATAGGGACACTTGGGGGGTTCCCAGTTCACCTACTTTTTGTCCCCAGAACCCTACAAAATAGCATACATTGTGCAGAATAGTTTTCACATTCAGAGGCCCTTCAACATTAAGGAGAGCAATAGGTTTGAGGGTTACTTGGTTTTCTCTAGCTATGTGGGGGACTGAACTGCATTTGACAAATGCAGGCCACATTTACACCATACTTTTAAAGCACCATGATTCCAGCTTAAACAGTCACAGCTTCCCCCCCAAATCCTGGGAACCTTAGTTTGCTAAGGGCACTGAGAGTTGTTAGGAGGCCCCTATTCCCCTCCCAGAATTACAATTCACAGAGTAGTTTATCAATCGATCAATCAATCATCAATCAATCAATCACTCTTCATGAGGAACTTTGGGGTTTTTAAACACAATCAAATTATTATTAAGGGATGCGGGTGGCGCTGTGGGTTAAACCACAGAGCCTAGGACTTGCCAATCAGAAGGTCAGCGGTTCGAATCCCCACAACGGGGTGAGCTCCCGTTGCTCGGTCCCTGCTCCTGCCAACCTAGCAGTTCAAACGCACGTCAAAGTGCAAGTAGATAAATAGGTACCACTCCGGTGGGAAGGTAAATGACGTTTCCATGCGCTGCTCTGGTTCGCCAGAAGCGGCTTAGTCATGCTGGCCACATGACCTGGAAGCTGTACACCAGCTCCCTCAGCCAATAAAGTGAGATGAGCGCTGCAACCCCAGAGTCGGTCACGACTGGACCTAATGGTCAGGGGTCCTTTTACCTTTACCTTTAAATTATTATTAATGAAATGAAAATTATTCTATAACATTTAAATATGCTGTTAGTTATCTCAGTGGTTTTGCTGTTGGAGCAGAAGAGTACTAAAAGTGTTCTTCTGGAAGTTTGTTTTTGTTTTTGCTGGGCAATTGGGAAAAATTATTATTTTACCTATGAAATTAAAATAGTAAAATGTAACAGTATCATAAAATTAAAAGTACAGCACTCTGCTTTCCACAGTCCCCCCACCCCCAGTTCAACTGAACCCAAGTAGGATTTATCCATTGGTTTAAAAATTATGCAAAAATCAGGCCCAGTTCCAATTGGTTGAAGCCTTGGAGGTGTACTAATTTGCACGGTACATTTAGAGTACCTTTTAGTGTACAAAGGTATGTCCCTCTGGTTAAAGGAACTAACATTTGACAGCTGTTATGTACTGAAGTTCTCACCCTGGGCCAGCAGGGGGATACTGTAGATAGTTATGCAAATGAAGGATCGAAAGTGACGTTCAGTGATTGGATAGTTTTAGAAAGTTGCTACAGTTACGTTGTTCTGGAGCTCTATATAAGCAGGCTGACTGAGCTCTTCAGTTCAGTTCTGTTCCGGCCTCTGAATAAACAAGAGCTGTTTGAAGAATCGCTGTGTCGTCTGATATGTTCACCCACAACTTAATAACAGCTATAAGCCCTAAGTCCTCTTCTACAACCATTTTATGCATTCTTCTGTGTCTTCACAATAGTAAGACTAAAAGTGAGAAATGTGCGTATAAACAATCTTCTTTCTATAAAATAACTTGCAAGCTTAAAAATTGCTTTAAAGTGGTGGGGAGGGAATGACTGATGGAAATATAGTTAGGATTCCAGTGGTGTTTGTTCCCTGGACTGAGGTTTTACAAGCACCCATTGCTGGAGCTCCCTGTACCCTGTGAAAATCCATTCCTGAACTCAGGAATGGCCTTTGATGTATCACGAGAACAAAATAGGACACAGGTTGCCATAACAGTTGCATGTGCAAGTTTACAAGTACAAATGCAAATTTATAAATAATTGTTATAATTTAAATAGAAACACCATGGCAGGGGAGACTGTCCAGGTCATCTTTACGCCTGCTCAGTCTGCTGCCCAGGTGTCAGTAGTTGAGGTGGGGACTTCAAAGCCATTCCCTGTTCTCTCTGCTTATGGTTCTTTATCTTTAAACTGGGCTTGGACTGGAGAGCCCTTCAAACACAGTGTCATCCTCTGTAAAATAGGGCACATTGCCATCTTTAAATCTGTTCTTCTTGTGTGTGCACAGTCCTCTTTAGATTCCTAAATTTATAGGAAAATGTCAGCAATATATCAGTCATTGCTATGTGAGGTAGGATGGGCTGAGAGGTGGAGACTGGCTCAAGTTAGGAAGTCAGCAAAAACAATGAGCAGCAACTTTGAAATATGAAAATGTGAAATACCTGCACATACTCAGAGCATTTTTTTCCAGTCTACGAAAGCTCAGAGCATTTTTTTCTAGTCCACAAAAGTTAATGTAATAATAAATATTTAAGATACTTCAAAATGTATTTTCTGGTACTTTAGTTCATGCTTTCCTTTTTGGGGAAAAGGACAAACATTTCTGGGGAACTGCCCCAGTCAGCCCAGTGTCAACTTAAGCTAGGCTTGCTCTACACGTATTACTGAAAGAACATATGTGACACATGCTCAAGCACTACATAAATGTCATTAACTCACATAAAACCAACATATGAAATTCAACTCCCCCCCCCCCAAAAAAAGGAGTTGACATTTATCAGACACTGCAGGATTTCCCATGTCTTCCTCCTCCCTGCGCTGCTTCAGACTGCAGTACCCTAAAATAGAATGGCTTATTAACCACAGATCAGAAGGTTAATAAGAACATCAACAAAACAAATGTAGTAAATTAGAACAATGCATTAACATTCATTAGTAGTTCACTGCTGATTCCTCCAGCACGCTGCTTTTGCTATTGCTTCAGCATCCGGCAATAATTGTCATGTCAAAAGACAAGACCCACATGGCTCAGCTAGAACCCTCTGGGAGACATCCTCATATGAAAGTCAATCAGAAATGGGATTCTGCGAGGAAACACTTTAACCGCCAGGGAGCAGCTGTCACTACCTCCAATTTCCTCTTAAGACTCAGCAGCTGCTTAAAGAAACAGCATCGTACTAGAAAAGGGCAGCTTTGTTTTTAAACGATCCCAAATTGTAACAGAGACCCAAATTCTTTAAGCTTTGTACACTGTGATTATGGAACCATGCTGGTCTTTAGGAACCACCCTTGTTCTAACAGTCCAGGACTGAATAGAGAATACTACAGTGGTACCTAGGGTTAAGTACTTAATTCGTTCCGGAGGTCCGTACTTAACCTGAAACTGTTCTTAACCTGAAGTACCACTTTAGCTAATGGGGCCTCCTGCTGCTGCCGCGCCGCCGGAGCACAATTTCTGTTCTCATTCCGAAGCAAAGTTCTTAACCTGAAGCACTATTTCTGGGTTAGCAGAGTCTGTAACCTGAAGCGTATGTAACCTGAAGCGTATGTAACCCGAGGTACCACTGTATTCTAGGCTGCATCAACAGAAGTATAGTGTCCAGATCAAGGCAAATAATAGTACAGCGGTACCTCGGGTTACATATGCTTCAGGTTACAGACGCTTCAGGTTACAGACTCCGCTAACCCAGAAATAATACCTCAAGTTAAGAACTTTGCTTCAGGATGAGAACAGAAATCATGCTCCTGCAGCGTGAATTAAGTTCTTAACCCGAAGTACCACTGTACCGCTCTATTCTGCCTTGGTCAGACCACATCTGGAATGCTGCGTCCAGTTCTTAGCGCTTACAATTTAAGAAGGATGTTGACAAGCTGGAACGTGTACAGAGGAGGGTGGCCAAGATGATCAATGGTCTAGAAGCTAAGCCTTATGAGGAGCAGTTGAAGGAGCTGGGTATGTTTAGCCTGGAAAAGAGGAGACTGAGAGGAGATATGATAGCCATCTTCAAATATCTCAAGGGCTGTCACAGGGAAGATGGAGCAAGCTGGTTTTCTCCTGCTCTGGAAGGTAGGACTCGAAACAATGGCTTCAAGCTCCAAGAAAGGAGATTCTGACTAAACATCAGGAAAAACTTTATGACAGTAATTGCTGTTTGATGGTGGAACTGTCTATCTCAATAGGCTGTGGACTGTCCTTCCTTGGAGGTTTTTAAGCAGAGGTTGGGTGGGTGTCTGTCATGGATGCTTTAGCAACCTTCCAACTCTACAATTCTATGACCCTAACAGGCTAGAACAGGAGGCAATAAACTTGGCAGCCTTTAATATACAAAAATAGCACAATAGTAAGCTCTAGCTATGTGGGCTGGAGAGTCTCAGGATCCTGAGTAGACCGTGCCAATGTTACACAGAGACTAGTGGGCCATCAGTGCAGGAGAATGAAAGGATGACACTGCCTATGTCCTATTCATTCTCCTCCAGTGGCAATCTCAGTTATTGGGCAGGAAAGCAGGTCTTCCATCCCTTTCCATGCAAACAGGTTTGTAAGAAAACTCTGTGGAGGCTGGACAGCCAGGAACAGCCGTAGCAGCAGCTCAGCAGCCGACCATAAATGAACCTCTCCTCTTCCGCACACACAAACACACTTCAAAACCACGAAAAGGAGGCTGCATAGGTAGTCCTACATCCTCAGCACAGATCAGACTTGTGGTGAAAATGAGCAGGAGCAGCATGCCAATATAATGTTTTGCAACTGCATATACCATGACAAGTGACATGCTTTTAAAATAAAATATGCTTTTAAAATAAATATGAGGCTGTGCTTTCAGAAGCAAATGGGGATAGGGCAGAAATGCAGACTTACATCATTTGCACTTTGCAAAACAATATGCAGACTGAAACACAGCTATCCTTTGGGATTTATACTTCTCCAAATTTTGTGCTGTATGTAGTAATCCAGCCAAACAAGCTTGAACATAAATGTGCCTATTAGGGGAAAGCATGCACAAAAGGAAATTAATAAATCGGTGTAAATAACATGCAAATATGCATTATGTTAAAAGGAATTCCATGCAAAAATACGTATATTGGAAGAGATATGCACTGAAAAGTTGGTGAATTTTTGTGAGGACTTCATTGAAAGCTGATGCAAAGATGTGGTGAACTAAGATGGGAACAGTAGAAGCTGATAGAAACCAAAGTTGATAGATTTGTCTATTTCTAAAGGCAAGGCTAGCGCTTAATTGATTTTAAAAGATAGGTGTTCCCTGAATGGGAGCTCTGTTATCTGCCCCAGAAATAAAATTCTGCTCCTTAAAGCCACAATCAGTAAATGTAGACAATACTACGACAGACAAACCAATGGTCAGACTTTGTATAAGGTAGGGTTGGCATATTTCAAAAAGTGAGAAACGCCCAAATGCCTAAAAACATGACAAAGATCCAGGACAAAACACTGCCTTTTGGAAATCCTCTCCCCTGGACATAAATTCCACCATTGAAATCCCAGTAATTTCAGTGAAAATCTGGAAGTATGGCAGCCCTATTTAAGGCATTTTCCCATGTCCCTCTCTTTTCTTAGAGATAAGACCATATTCTGAGTGTACAGCACGTGCTTAACTTTTGTTAAAATATTCCTCTTGGCATCATAAGATTTCTGTAGTCAGAAGGGATCAAAAAGGCTGCACTGCAAAATAACAAGATGGCTGATCCAAGGTGGCTAGTCCATTTACCACTCCACCACCTCATTCTCCTGCAGCTTTAGTCCAGCCCTGGTGTGATGGCCTGGGAATCAGATTCAGAGGCTGAATCTGAGGAATCCCAGCCTGCACAGGAGTCCCCGCCTTCAGGACCAGCTGAGCCGGTGCTGGGGGTTTAGCCTGAAGGGTCCTCACCTGTGCTGGATCCTCAGGAGCAGACACCAGCTGAGTCTGCTCTGGCTCCTAAGGTGATGGAGGACCCATTGCCCGCAGGTGCTCCACTCTCAGCCCCGTCAGGGGAGGGTGAGGCGGCCTCTGGGTCCAGTAACCCTCCAACCTCACCTGAGCTGCAGAGGCTCAGGGCAGAGAGGCGGAGGGAACTAAGTTCTGTCAGGAGGAGTGCTCGCCTCCAGGCCAGGAGAGACGAGTCACCTGTGGACCAGGGCCGCCCTATGCCTCGGGGCAGATAAAAGCCAGCCAGCCCAGTCCCAGGTTCCAGGAGCAACATTGTTGGTAACCGGTTCCTGTCTGCACCCTGTCCTGCTCTTCTGCCAGAGTTCCTGACCTTGCCCAACTCCCTGCCTTGGACCCCGCTTCAGCTTTGATGGACAGCCTCCATACCGCACCCTCGACCTCGGACTGGACTCGGACCTCACTGCATTGTAACCCTCTGGGATCAGCACACCTTGCCTGGAAGCTCATAGATGACTCAAGGAGGTGACCCAAGCCACATGCTAGAAGGGGTTAACTAAATTTGTTCTTTGGCAGAATTGTACAGCCTGGGGCTCCATGAGGCAGGTGCTCACTGCAGCTCAGTGGCAGAGCTCATGCTTTGCATGCAAAACGTCTTCAAGTAGGTCTGAGGTGTTAGGATATTTCCATTCCACCTTAAGAAGGGAGCAGGTTGTTGTGTGCCTGCGTATTTCCTGTTCACAGGATGTTTCTGTTTTTGTATATAGCTTTTGTTTCCTCTCTCTGCGCCTGGACATCGAAGCAGGCAGTCATGTTTTTTTCTTTGTTCTGACCAACGCTGAATAAAGTTGTAAATAATGCTCTCCTGAGTGCATCTTTCGCTGTGCGAACTCTGCTGAAAGAGCGTGCACAAGCCCTGGAATGTGGCAAGCTATTTCTGAGGCTTGTGTCGCTAATTGACTGATACTGTATCTACGGGAGATCGATGGCTCGTCCGGAATCGACATGGAGGCATGATGGCCTTTGTCTCCCTGGCAGTATCCCAACATGAGGAAAGATTCCTATCTGAAATCCTGGAGATCCACTGCTAAACAGTGTTGACGGTACTAAGTTAGATGGACCAAAAGTCTGGCTCAGTATAAAGGAGCTTCCTAGGTTCCCATAAGGCATTCCCTGGCTAACCCAAATGAACCCACAAACCACAGGCTGCTTCCGCGTCTCTAGCTGACTCATACCTTGCAGCAGATATACCACAATAATGACATGATTCTGGAAACAAGAGGCCGGATTCTGTTCCTGCTTCTGTATTTCATGTACCTACCACTTTAAAATAAATTCAACTCCCACTTGTTCACATCTTGTCGTACAGTTTTGACAAGCTATCTGTTTTATCTGGAGCCTTATCCTTAACGGGCCTCAACAAGTTTATACTACGCAGTTTCTATGAAATATTCCCATTCAGCAATTGCTGGGGAAAGGGGGAGAAAAGAATATATACGAGTTAATTAACAGATGGGGGCCTGGCAGTGTCTCATGGCTTGTGTCCCTAACCCCACCCCAAGATACAGACCCAGAAATACAATAAAGATTACAAGCTGATGGAATTTTGGAAATTTGTGGCAGCTGAACATTAATTCCCACACTTGGGCCAGTCATGCTTCTTCAGCCTAACCTATCTTGCATGCAGAGGCATCAAGTTCCACGTGACATGGGTTGAAGTTTGTCATGTCCACATGACAACTCACATGTTGGGAGGAGACCACAAGGCCTGGTGAAGCCCTTCACCACTGTGGGTAGGCCTGATGGGGCCCTCCACTGCTGAGGGGAGGCCTGGTGGGGTTGCAGCCCCTCAAGATTGGGGGGTGTTCAGCCCCAAATCCTGCTTACTTGGGGGGGGGGGCTGAGCTGTCCTCAGACCAATAGAGTTGGTGCCTATGCTCACAGGGATGTTTCGAGGATAAAACAGGGGATAACTGTTTAGACCACCTAGAAGGAAAGGTGGGGCATAAATGTAATAATAAAATACATAATAATTTTTTAAAAATCTGATTATCTGAGGTCAGACATTTGGGCAGCTGAGGTGGACCTCAAAATGGCACCACCAGGGAATAAGAGGTAAGGGAAGATCTACATCGGGAATAAGGAGGAAGGAAGAGCGACATCAGGATCTGTTGCCCCAGTGAATTCTGCTGCCTGAAGCAGCTGTCTCACCTTGCCTCATGGGTGGGCCAGCCCTGACTGAGGTATCATCTGGAACAGGAGCTGGGAACCTATGGGGCCAAATGTAGTCCTCCACTCTTTTCTGTCTGACCCTCTGGACTTCCCCAGGCCATGCCCATCTGCAGGCACTCACTGGACCTGCTCCACAATCTCCCTGAGTGGTTTTGCCTTGGGCTGGATTGTGTCCTTGAACTGTGGTAGGAATCTAGGTCAGAACATTGGTCCGTGTAGCTCAGTGCTATCTACAGCAACTGGCTGTAGTTCTCTGAGGTCTCAGGTAGAGGGACAGTCCCTGTCGTAAGTAGCAATGCCAGGGATTGAAAATGGGACCTTATGCGTGCAATGTAGATGCTGAATGACTGAGCCACATCCCTACCATGGTACAAGAAGTGAGGATGCTTTTTGCTTGACTACATGGAGAACAGAGAGATTGGGAGTAAGTTTTGCCAAAACCTCAGACTTTTGTGTGGTTGGATTGTAGCCTACTGTACAAAGGTAAGAGTCGCCTCCATTGCTTTGCCCACTTTTTTGGCCCCACACATATGCAGAGTGGTGGGAGGAGAAAGAAGAAGGACGTATTTGGGGGGCGGGGACCGGGAGTTGAGATTTTCTCCCTTGCCTGCTCCCTGTCCCAGTGGCACTGCCTGGACAAGGGACTTGGCTGGTTCACAGCTCTGCCTCTTAACCACCATACTTCACTAATTACAGTGGAGCCATGCTATAAACATTCACACGTTGGCCTCGGAAACAGCAGATGACATGCCCAGAAATCTTTTATTTTTCTCTCTCTCTCTAGAAATAATCCTGCAACAACAGATGTCTATTTTTGGATCATCGAAAAAGGAAGCAGGTGGAGGAAAGGATGCACAGCTGTGCCCGGGTTGGAAAAGGTCGTGTCTCGGAAGATAACCGATTAGGAGCTCAGAAATCAGAGCAGGAAATAAGATACAGGCCTAAACCCGATAGATGTTCACAGTGTTACAGACACCATGACCCTCCCTTATGTTTTGTTACCCAGAGTCTGCCGCGATGGCGGAAAGATAGGGATCTGCTTTGCTTACCAAATTGTAACATGCGCAGCAGGAGAGCCAAGGGGAGATTATTCTGCGCCACTGCATAGGCACAATGGAGGGAGGCACCGCGACAGCATGGAGTGGCAAGGCTAGCGCAAATATTGGAACAGGATGTTTCCCTGCGAACCACCTTTTCCTCCCATTCTTTGGTGAGGCTGAATGGTCACGACTGGCACCTTTTTGGTACTTCAAGTAGAGTGTGTTGTGTGTGTGTGCCTGTGTTGTTCAGCACAGCAAATTTGTGCCCTGACCATCAAGACAAGCCACAGAACAACAGCTTTAGAAGAAAAGGCATCGCTTTTCAGTGGTGACGGGCTTTCAAAGGCAGGTTAATTATCTATATGGCATATGAAGGACTGTGTTCTGCAACAAATGCGTGGTTGCCTGGAGATTTTCCCTGGGGGAAACATGAGCCAGAACTGCCAAGAGGCACAGATATGATTATCTCAGTAAAAGCAGGTGGGCCTCAAGGGAGATATTACAAGCGATATTCCCAGAACAGCACTGCCTTATTGATGGTAATGGGGATTTACCAGGTTAATGGAGTAAAGAACAGGTCTACCTGTCTGATTGACAGGATTGATGGTCAAATTACATAAGAAGCAGGGTTAAGCTAAAGTTAATCTAAAATTTTAGTTGATAAATATATGGGGTGGTCAATTTAATTGGTGGGACTGAAGCTGGAAAATGCACTTGTTTGAGGGTTTTTTAAAGCATTTTTTAATCTGGTGTTACCTTTTTCACTGTAATTTTCCTAATTTATTTCACACTTCCATAACTCACCAAAGCACCACTAGCAGTTGTAATTAGCAATTGCATTTACATTTGATTAATCAGATTAATCCATTGATTTATTAGCAGAGACTTTTATCACTTGGCAACCTCAGTGAGAACATATCCAAATAAGCCAGCAACCATAAACATCAAATACATTTTTGTACTGCAGCCTGTAAATCCACAAAATATTAAGACCGATTTGTAGCTGTTTAGGTTGGATCTAGGTTATGCTCACTGACCTACTAGCTAGGCATGCCTTAACTCACAATAATTTCAGCAGCACTTAAGTGATCTGGATTTCATTTCTGTCATCTGATGTTCATAACTATCAGCATAGGACTGTACATGTCTACTCAAAAATACATCCCACTGAATTCAATGAGAGTTGCTCTCTGGAAATTGAATATAGGATGGCAGCCTTAGTACCATGTTTAGGGTTTATTCATCAGTGGAGAAACTCAAGAGGACACTTCCTTTATTTATGCTTTCAAGTAAACATTTATAAAATACACAGAATCAAATCTACTGCCTCTTGCTCAATATGAGTCTTACTCTCAAATTTAGTAGGTAAGATAAAGGACCCCTGGACAGTTAAGTCCAGTCAGGGGCGGCTATGGGGCTGTGGCGCTCATCTCGCTTCTGGCTGAGGGAGCTGGCGTTTGTCCACAGACAGCTTTCCATGTCATGTGGCCAGCATGACTAAACTGCTTCTGGCACAACCGGACACCGTGATGAGTGCCAGAGCACACAGAAACACTGTTTACCTGCCCACCGCAACGGTACCTGTTTCTCTACTCACACTGGTATGCTTTTGAACTGCTAGGTTGGCAGGAGCTGGGACAGAGCAACGGGAGCTCACCCCATTGCACAGATTCAAATCGCCAACCTTCCGATCAGCTAATCCAAGAGGCTCAGTGGTTTAGACCACAGCGCCATCTGCGTCAAATTTAGTAAGAGCATATAATTGCATATAACATTTCAACAGACATTTAATGGAAATTGCACTCACTCACTCAAACCTTCTGTTATTACCAACTATTAGAGGAACTCTACAGCACAGACATTTTAATGCAAAATAACAACCTTGTGCTATGATGCCACCAAAACTACATTTTGAGCTATAGCAGAACAATCCTTTCATACAGTAGTTAAGATCTACAATACTGTGTGGCTTTCAGATAGTAGTTCACTGTGGTATCAGTGCACATAAAGTGTTTCTTCATAATCCACAGAACATTGTTGTCATCAAAATGCCACCTGACATTTTCTTCTTCTTCTTCTACATTTAATCCAATTTTCTCCTTACCATGGAAAACCCAAGAAGTGCAAAAGTAACCATTATGCACCTGTGGTCACTGATGGTGTGGAAGTTCATAAACACATGGGAGGAGGGGATGTTGTCACATGTGTGGTGATGTTTTGGTTTGTCTTGTTTTAATTGCTGTGGTGTTTTTTTTACTCAATGGGATTGCTTTATTATGAATTTGAACTACAGATGTTTATAATTTAATGTCCGTGTAAAAATGTTTTTTTAAAATGTTTTGTCAACTATTTAGAAACAGTATTCTCCAACCAATCAATTACTTAATTATAATAAAACAGTTGAAGGCTATCAAATAAAAAACTAAAAAATTCTGGTTGCAGTTCAGTGAACATATCAGCCTACAAAGCTTTCTGAAAAACTATTCAGATGTTGAAATTGCAGCATCGGTCTATATCAAGCTATTTTTAAGCTAGATCTATATGTAAGAACCTGCTACCACACCTTCCTCCACTAAGACTTCTTACTTCCTCAATGCAAAATAAGTATCTATTTTTATCTTACAGGTGTTGGAAAGATTGAAGGAACTTGTATGCGGCTATTTTTCAGTCATGGGAAGCTCTCAGCTGAGAATTAAACATTTGTTGAAAAGTGCAACTCTCTGATCCTGGATTCATATGCTAATACCTAGTTTGCCTCACAGTTATCCCTCCTTTCTCCCTCACAAATTATGGGTTAGATCAAGACTTAGCCACCATGCTTAGAAAAGACCCATTAAAATCAAAAAGTCAATTACAAATCTTTTAAGGCCCATTGATTTCAGTGCCTCATAACTAAAATCTGGATCCCATTTTTCTGGCATGTAAGTTCACAACCTGAAAACATAAGGTGTGAGCAGAACAAATACATGCCTTCAAAAATAAGTTAGGAGTTTGGACAAGCTGTCACTGATGAAAGAGGTCCATTGGCCTTTCCTTATGTTCTTAAAGTGGTTTCTGGACTGGATGAGATTGCTGCAACATGCCACTCTTCACAAAATATGGTGGGTGTGATATATAAAGATTTAATTATTTGGTATGTGGGATACGCACATGGTTATGTGTGAGAAGCAAGGCTGAAGGCACCACTTCATAATTTTACTTATTCATTAGCATTTTGGTTCAGTGTCAAAATTTCAAACCGAGTTGTTGTTTTAAATCTTCCTTTTGAATGGTTAAAGAAAAATGGTATAGGTATACACTCTAGGACATTGTTTCCCAAACTTGGGTCTCCAGCTGTTTTCAGACTACAGTTACCATAATCTCTGACCACTGGTGTTGCTAGATAGGGTTAATGGGAGTTGTAGTCCAAAAACAGCTGGAGAACCAAATTTGGGAAATACTGCTCTAGGGCCAACCTTTCCCATCCTTGGGTTTCCAGATGTTGTTGGACTACAACTCCCATCATCCACATCCACTGGTCCTGCTAGCTAGAGATGATGGGAGTTGTAGTTCAACAACATCTGGGGACCCACAGGTTGAGAAAGGTTCCTCTAGGGTGTTCAAAGGACTTCATGTTCATTATGTAAGTAATCCTTACAACAACCCTCAAGGGTAGGCCCATACCTCCCTTATTGCAGAAGGGGAACTGGGAACGATAGAGACTGTCTTGCCTAAAACCATTTTGCATGTCTGCAGCTCAGGTGAGATTTTATCATTCAACCTCAAACTGCTATACCAGTTCTATATCTTTGCCCAAAACAAAACAAAACAAAGCATGGCAAACAAATCAGCAAAGGTTCTCAATTTAACCAACAGATGATATATGTCTTATAATAAGCAAATAATCCGTCTCATTTTCCCTTGCTAGCTGTTTGCCATGTCTAATGCTGCTATATTAGATCCCAGTTCAGTTGCAGGTGAAAATCTCTTCCTGAATGAACCAGTGCACAAAATCGAGCTTTGCAGGACTGCGGCATGTTACAAAATGTTCCCTTGCATGCATTATTGCCGGTGAACATTTGATGCTCGAATGTTCAAAGGCATTTAAAAGCACACATCTCCAAACAAAATTAATCTTGCCATATGTCTGAGGCTTTCGCCACATGTCGCGAGCCAAGTCAAGGGCATTCCTCACTGTGAACCAGAGGAAATAAAGCTCCCATATCAATTTAGATCTTTCAGCGTTACTGTGTGAACAGCTGGCGACAGGCAACGATCAGTTACACTTAAGTCTCTAATGTTCCTTCACCTACATATTTGACTGTCCACATGTTCATGCAATTTGCAGTCACTTAAAATAAATCATCCCTTGTCGTTGGCTATGGATCTTTGACACCAACCTAATTCTAGGTCCCATTTACTTAAATATTTAGCAAATATTTTACATTTCCTTTTTTTAAAAAAAATGCAATGTTTTGTTTTTATGGGTATTGTAGGGGGGGAGGAATGCTTGTGGGCACTCCCTGGTGACAGCAGGGGGCTACAGGGGTGAGGAGTCATTGGGGAAATGCCATAGCTTAGTGCAGAGCATCTGCTTTGAAGGTTTTGTCCCCAGGTTCAGTCTCTGGCATCTCCACATAGGACTGGGAGAGACCCCCTATCTGAAATCTTGGAGAGCCACTGCAAGTCAGTGTCAATAGTATGGAACTACTGTATTTTTTGCTCTATAAGACACACTTTTCCCCTTCTAAAAAGTAAGGGAAAATGTGTGTGCGTCTTATGGAGCGAATGCAGGCTGCGCAGCTAGGCCAGAAGACAGAACAGGGAGAGGGAGTGCTGTGCAGCACTCTGTCTCGCTGTTCTAGCTTCTGGCTTAGCTGCACAAAGCCTCTGGAGGGCAGAGGGATGAAGGCACCCCGTTGCCCTCCAGAGGCTTCACAGGCTGCCCCAGAAGCCAGAACAGTGAGACGGAGTGCTGCGCAGCGCTCCGTCTCGCTGTAATAGCTTCGGGGTTAGCGGCGCAAAACCTCCACAGGGCAGCGGGGTGCCTTCATCCCGCTGCCCTCTGGAGGCTTCGCGGGCTGTCCCAGAAGCCTCCACAGGGCACGGGGATGAAGGCTCCCTGTGCCCTGCGGAGGCTTCGCGCAAAGCTAGACCAGCTAGAGGGAGTGCTGCACAGCGCTCCCTCTAGCTATTTTGGCTTTTGGATGGCCCCGCAAAGTCTCCGCAGGGCACGGGGATGAAGGATCCCCGTGCCCTGCGGAGGCTTCACGCAAAGCTAGACCAGCTATCCCAGCTGCTATCCCAGAAGCCAGAACAGCAAGAGGCTATCCCAGAAGCCAGATCCCTCTTGCTGTTCTGGCTTCTGGGATTCAGAATCCCCCCCTTATTTCCTCCCCCCAAAACTAGGTGCGTCCTATCATCTGGTGCGTCCTATCATCTGGTGCGTCCTATAGAGCGAAAAATACGGTAGATGCAGCAATGGTCTGGCTCAGAATATGTGTCATGTCTGGTTGACTGTAGATGAATGGTGAGAGGAATCAGTTGAAGAACCCTCATGGGGTTCTTTGAAGGTAGGGCTAACTTTGAAGGTGACCCAGAAACTACAACTAATCCAGAATGTGGCAGCTAGACTGGTGACTGGGAGTGGCCACCGAGACCGTATAACCTGATCCTGAAAGACCTACACTGGCTCCCAGTACATTTCCAAGCACAATTGAAAGTGCTGGTGCTGACCTTTAAAGCCCTAAAGGGCCTCAGCCCAGTATACCTGAAGGAGCGTCTCCACCCCCATCGTTCAGCCCAGACACTGAGGTCCAGCTCCGAGGGCCTTCTGGTGGTTCCCTCCCTGTGAGAAGTGAGGTTACAGAAAACCAGGCAGAGGGCCTTCTCGGTAGTGGCGCCTGCCCTGTGGAACACCCTCCCGTCAGATGTCAAGGAAATAAACAACTATCTGACTTTTAGAAGACGTCTGAAGGCAGCCCTGTTTAGGGAAGTTTTTAATGTCTGATGCTTTATCATGTTTTTAATATATTGTTGGAAGTCACCCAGAATGGCTGGGGAAACCCAGCCAGATGGGTGGGGTATAAGTTATTATTATTATTATTATTATTATTATTATTATTATTATTATGAGGGAAGAAGGCTCAGAGCCTGCAGAATGGTGGTGGAACGATGATGAGTGGTGAGAGGGAAAAGACTGGGAAGGGGATGTGTCAGAAGCTGAAGAGGTAACAGGGTTTAGTGAACTGGGAGAGTCTGGTTGAGAGAAGTCCAGAATCAGAGGCAGAAGCTGAAGCAAGTGAGGGGGATGAGGGAGCCCAGGAGGCAGAGTTGAGTTAGGCTGGTGAAGAGTCAAGGGTGTCTCCCCTTCTTCTGTGGCAAGCTCCCCTCTCCCCTGTGTCCCAGAACCAGTAGAGGCATGAAAAGCATGGAGGAGAGATTGGCTGCCTGCAGGCACAGTCTCTAATTGTTTGGAAAAAGCCCTGGAGAAGAGGAGACATATCTGTGAGGCAGGGGGGTCCTTTAGTCTTGGCAACTGACAATCAGTCAAGTCTGTGGAAATTGTGTTTCTGCTAATAAAGAGTTAATTCCATCTTTGAACTGTGGGATTTACTGACTGGCACACCCTCCGACAATATGGAAGCTTCATGTGTAATTCCCCCCCCCCCATTTAATGAGAGCTGAAGTTGGAGAGTTGGCAGCAAAAGTGAGAGTGCCTGCCTATCTCTAAATCCATGCTTGCATATTTGGTGGATGGGACTGGTTGTGTGGTATTTTTGTGTCATGGTCTACACCAGGGGTAGGCAACCTAAGGCCCATGGGCCAGATGCAGCCCAATTGCCTTCTCAGTCTGGCCCATGGATGGTCTGGGAATCAGCATGTTTTTACATGAGTAGAATGTGTGCTTTTGCTTAAAATGAATCTCTGGTTTATTTGTGGGGCATAGGAATTGGTTCATTTTATTTTTTTTCAAAATATAGTCTGGCCCCCCACATGGTCTGAGGGACGGTGGACCAGCCCACGGCTGAAAAAGGTTGCTGACCCCGGTTTACACTAGTGGTTGTTATGGTAATCGTTTTTGTTTCAACTGATCGTGAACTTTTCTAATTGTTCTGCACTGGTTTGAAATGTGGAACTTTTATTGTATTTATTTGTGCTATTTGTAGAACATAAACTGCTCAGAGAAGTGGTGTGTAAATTACCAAAATAAATAATAGTAGCAGCGATCTTCCTAATTCTCTACACTTCAGGACAATGCATCATTCTATCAAATACTTCTGAGGAAAGAAAGAGCATGTTTTATACAACCTAATTTAGTTTCTCTGTATGCTTTCTTTCTTTTATATAGAGGATTTTCTCTTCAAATGGATACCTAACAACTGTTGGTTATGTCTGGAAGCAAATATTTATTTTCCAATTCTGTTACTCCATTTACTTGTTTAATCTGGGGTGTTTGTTTGTACTGCACTCATGAAGATTCTCACGAACAAGCCTGAGGACAATATACCCAAATCCTCCTGCCTGTTCAGTGCTTGCTGGGCTGCAGAGCTTCCTTGCCGATGCCATTATCCATTATCCATGGCTGCCGCCATGACAGGTCTATCAACAATGGTCTAGGAAGTGGTGGATGAAAGCAGGGGTGCCTTCAAACCTACTGCATGTAGACACTGTCAAACACTCTGATCAAATGAGTCACTGTGGTCCAGGAGAGCCAATGTGGTATAGTGGTTAGAGTGTTGGACCAGGACCTGGGAGACCAGGGTTCAAAACCCCACTTAGCCACAAAACTCACTGGGTATTTGGGGGCCATTGACACACACACACTCTCTCTCAGCCTAACCTACCTCACAGGGCTGTTGTGAGGGTAAAAGGAGGAGGGGGAAAGCCAGTCCATGTACCTGGACTGAGCAGGCACACAGGTCACAGGCTTCTCTGCTATGGAGAGATGTGTTGCATTTCTGCTTCAATTATACAAATTCTTTCTAACTGCATATGAATTAACATATGCCAACATTATGCCAATCTGTATCTGACTTATTTTCTGAAGATATATTTTCTCTTCGCTGGTGATGCATAAGCAACCATGCTATACACAGCTGTCAGAGCTACTCTAGGTCCCAGCTCACAAAGGACCAACGCTGCTTCGTTGTTAAGTATAAAAGTCTTTATTGAAGTTCAGTTTCACTTCCAGAGCCGCAGCGCGCAGCTCCACGTCTCAAGTGTCAGACCACTGATGCTCCGTCTGAGTCTCCTCCCCCTTGACACCAATTTAAGATTCTAGCCTTGCTCCACCTTCTCCGCTGCTCCTTCCTCCTCTGGGTCCGCCTGCCCGCCGGGGTTCCACCCTTTCTAGCCTCTTCTCCCGCTGATTCCCCTGAGCCTTCTCCTTCCCTCCGGCGGGCTTTAGGAGCTGGCTCCCCATCCGGGTCTCCTGCTGTTCCGCGCGCCTGCACATTTGAACTTGGCGCGCGCGCCCAGCCAGCAGCTTTCCTCCTGACCGTTCCACTGCTGCTGTCACTGCTTCCCCCTTCGGGGGGGCTAGCTGCAACTGACCTCCCCTCCGTTGGAGGCGTGGTCAGCCCTGACTCCCTCTCTGGAGGAGACACTGCCCCTGACACATGTGACTCTTCCCCCCCACTACGCTCTGGTGGGGAAACTGGTCCCGATCCTCCACTGCTGCTTTGGGGTTCCCCTCTGGCTCCTTGTTTCTGGTGCGTCCCCCCTGGGACCCCCCTTGCCCTGACCATCAGCGCCCCCTTCTGGGAATCTTCTGATTCGCTGGAGAAGCTCATGGAATCTCTCGGGCCACTGTCATACTCCCCTACGCTGCCCTCGGATTCTTCCCCTTCGCTCTCCCAATCCTCTCTCCCCAGTGCTCCTGCTCCTGATTCCCTGACAACAACCTTCAAAAAACCAACTTAATTTAAGTTCAGCTATTACGTTTTGTTTCATTTTTGTAAGCTGCTTTGAGATTCAGATATGATAATGAGATATATGTTCCGATGATTGTTTAAAAGAATTTGTAAAATTTGAAAAGCTAATGGAAAATAAAAGGCTTAAAAAGAGACCCAGATATGATAAAACTTGATGTGGGTGTGTGGAGAGAGAGGAAGAGGAAGAGGAGGAGGAGGAGGAGACGAAGAAGAAGAAGAAGAAGAAGAAGAAGAAGAAGAAGAAGAAGAAGAAGAAGAAGAAGAAGAAGAAGAACTCCTTTTTCTCCTTAGCACTCAGCACTCAACTTTAACATCCCAAGTAGGACAAGATTCCAGTCTTAGAGTCATTGTCTGTGTATTAGCAAACCATATACAATGTTGAAAACACAGAGAAGAAATAAGCCACGGTTTACTGCTTTCACATCCCGGAAGTTATCATCATCTGTCTTGCAATGAACAGAAAGGTAATCAGGAAGACTTAGGAGACTTTAGGGCTTTCTTTTGTAGTGCCCTAAACCAATAGAGTTTTTCAATTAGAAAAAGAGATAATCGTGGTCCACTTCTAACTTTAACCATTGATTAATACAAAACCAACTTTTATGACTATTTTTATAGTATGTATGTCCCTACCTCCTTTGCTCTGTTCCTCTTTCTCTTCTTCGTACCAGCCTATGCAACCACCTGTGATACAAGTGAGAGCATCTTTACAGAGCCCACTTCCTGTCCCTCCTGAGTCTCTGTGGGTGGATACCCCCCTCTCTCTCTCACACACACACACACACAAACTATTTTACTCTCTCAGTCAGCTTGATTGTGCTGTAATTGAAATAGACGTTGTTAAGAAGCAGATATTGTGATAAGGGCCAAAACTTATTCGCTGCTGCCAACTAGGAGGGAGAGGGGAAGGGGAAGTTGGCATGGTGCAAACAATCCAGCAGGGAGCACCATAATGGATCTGCCAATGTGTTTGCACAGCGCTGACTTCCTCAGCACCATGTCCCTCTCACCCCCTCCTCAGGCAGTAGCAGTAACTCTATTACCAGGAGGTCAAGTAAGAATTCCCTCCCTCTCCCAGCCATCCTACCACCATCTACTGGATTTTATTAGTGTTCTGTTAAGCTGTCAGTACAGCTATGGGATTCCTGACTCTAGAGACAGCCTTTCTGGGAGTTGAGGTACAAGAGCATAGATGCTCCCTGAACCCACACATAAACAAGAATATTTGATGACTTGAGAAGTTTTTAATAGACATATTCATTGTACACCTTTGCGAGCCTCCCCACCAACTTGTCCCTCACACTCTCGGTAAGCAAAAGCGAACCACCTGTTGGAAAGTGAGTGTAACAGCTCCACCCCCTTGCAAGCTACTTCTGTATATAATGTTTCACCGTCAAGCGAATATCTTGGCTTGTGTGCTTGCTCAGTGCAGGATCACGAGCCTGAATAACAGGGAGCTTTGCATCTGTTAGCTCTTTTATGCAAAAATTCCAAATGGCATTCAAAGTGAATCCTGTTGTTGCTGCTCATCACTATGGCACTACGCAATATAAAATACAGCTTCAAACTGGGCGGGGGATATTCCTTTTTTATTTATGTAATGTACCTTAAGAGCCCTTGTATGGGTGGAAGCTAAAAGACAAGAGTACCAGTCTTTTAAAAAGCCATGCCTAGCATGATTTTCTTTCTTTTTCAAAATTTTCTCTCTTTTTAATTTTTATTTATTTACCGGTATTTGGTTTTTCAGATTAAAGTTTTACAATCACATATCCAACATACAACATAAAAACAAGGCTCCAAAGAATCTCCTGGACTTCCCTGTTCCCCTTTGTCGGACCTACTGTTAATTATTTCCTCCTGAATCTTTTAAGATAATCCAAATCTTTTACATCTCCATTATGTCCAAAATTCACCATTAAACTACAAGTGTTATTCCCCTGGCATGATTTTCATATTTTCATTACAGATGCCTGCCAACCTCCCCTGATACTGGGGAGCTGGATGGAATGGAGCATCTCCACCCCCATCATTCAGCCTGGACACTGAGGACCAACTCTGAGGGCCTTCTGGCAGTTCCCTCAGAAGCGAAGTTACAGGGAACCAGGCAGAGGACCTTCTTGTGACCATGAATAGCTATAACCAGAGTGTAACAAAGCTGGATCTAGATACATCAAAGAAGCATTTCAGTTAAATGCATTGCAAACTTTGTTTGAGAAATCGGGTTGGCAAAAACGGAACTCTGCAGCGCCATCTGGTGTCACAGTGTAAGAATGCATAAACAACACATATAAAGCGTTTTTTCTTTGCCAATGTAGGTGAGTCCCAAGATAGTAAAAATTGAATATTACACACACACACACACACACACACACACACACACCCTATTCTTCCTTCCAAAAGCCCAAGGCTGCTTACAAACTTCTCCCTGTCACTTCTGTGCTAGCAACAACACCCCTGCAGGTTTGGCAGAGTTTCCTGAGCAATAGCAGCAGGGCCAAGGTCACAGTTTTAAGGGGTAAGTGGCGATTTGAGGCTGTGTCTCCCAGGTCCTCAGAGACATCACCTTGCCAACAAAGGTCCGTATAGTTAAAGCTATGGTTTTCCCAGTAGTGATGTATGGAAGTGAGAGCTGAACCATAAAGAAGGCTGATCGCCGAAGAATTGATGCTTTTGAATTATGGTGCTGGAGGAGACTCTTGAGAGTCCCTTGGACTGCAAGAAGATCAAACCTCTCCATTCTTAAGGAAATCAGCTCTGAGTGCTCACTGGAAGGACAGATCCTGAAGCTGAGGCTCCAATACTTTGGCCACCTCATGAGAAGAGAAGACTCCCTGGAAGAGACCCTGATGTTGGGAAAGATGGAGGGCACAAGTAGAAGGGGATGACAGAGGACGAGATGGTTGGACAGTTCTCTAAGCTACCAGCATGAGTTTGACCAAACTGCGGGAGGCAGTGGAAGACAGGAGTGCCTGGCGTGCTCTGGTCCATGGGGTCACAAAGAGTCGGACACGACTGAACGACTAAACAACAACAACTCCCAGGTCCTCGTCTGCACACTTTAACCACTGCATCACACTGCCTTCTCTGTAATTGAACAAGTTGGGCTAAGTTCAAATCAAAGCTGTAATTTAAAGACGGGGTAACTTTCTCACCAATGCTTGACTTATTAAATGAGATCACTTTGGATTTGAATGAACTGGCCTTTGCCTTGTTTTCATGGACTTTAACAGTTCTGGATACTCTTTAGATGTGGCCAATTTTTCAGACTTGCCCATTGTAATAAAGCCTTCGTTTCATCAGATCTAGACACAGTCATCTTTGTGCCTAAGAAGAGGTTCCCAATCAGTTCTTGACAAGAGAATCTGTCAAAACAACCTGACACATTGACAACATGCCGCAATTATCCTCCTTTTGAATAATGCTCATTGAAGAGTGGCAATGCTGATGCCAAGAACTTCCAAAACCAATTCATCTTGCCTCTGGTTTCAACAGGGAACAAAGAAACATTGAGCTGAACTTTTTGGACCAAGTGGCATACAATAAATAAAGAAGGCAAGTGGGAAAAATGATATAAGCAGGGGTGGGAGGGTGGAACTGCTTTGGTCAAACAGAAACATATTAGCTACAGCACCACCAAGTGACCACATTTAAAACATCACATGCATATGAGATGCAGATGTGTGGCTTCTTGTTTGTGGAAACCTCTCCCCAGGGAAGTTTGGCTGGTGCCTTCATTATACACCTTTGGGTGCCAGGCAAAAAACGAGGTCTTTGACTGATTGACATTCAGTGCCCTTATAAAATGTGCTGGGGAGGGTCCTTTTAGATTGTTTTTGTTTTTAATACATATTTTGTGTTTTCCTATTGTGATTTTATGTTGTAAATGCCCTGAAACCTGCGAGTATAAGGTGGTATCCAAATTTAAATGGTGGTGGTGGTGGTGGTGATGATGTTGTTGCAAAAGAAGAAGAGGAAAAAATTGGCCCAGACCAGAAATAGCTACAGTAAAAGAAAATCAATACTTTGTTGGTATAGGATAGGGCCATACACCAGATTTACTGAAAGCTCAGGTGAAATTGGCCTATTCAGACAGATTCAGACACTGAATGAATTGGGTTGAGACAGCCACAGATTGCTGTGGGTTAGGCTGGATAACTCAGAGGAATTCGGGACTGTTAGAGGGCAGGGTACTAGGCAGAAAAGAGGGCATCACACAGGAAAACCTCAGGTCATACCAGGCCACCAGCTGCTGCTTCTTGGAGAAGGCAAGAGCCCAGGGCTGCTCGACTCTCCTTCTTGACTGACATCCTGTCCCTGAAGCAATTCCGCACAGGATCAATGCAAGGAACCATCTTGCAAAGGAGCACCCGGCGAGCCTGCTGCCTCTGTGCATCAGTTGTGGAGTGGAGGCATCAGTCCTGCAGGGTGCTGCTTCGCAAGCAGTTTCCAAGCAGCTGTTGCATGGAGGCATCAATCATTTTCAAGCAGCTTCCTCACAGAGAAGCCACTTGCAAAGGAGCACCTTGCAGAGATGATCCCCCCCATTGCCCCAGTCTGGGTCAGGAAGTGGGAAGAAGACACAACCTTCCATTTCCATGCTCTGCTCAAGGCCATAAATTCAATTCAGGGTTTGTTTGTTTTTTTCACAAATAAATCCAGCCTTTCATCTTTGTCATCATCATTTATGCTAAGCCAATTTGATCTTATGGGCCTTGCTGCTCTGCACAGTGATGTTGACTGTGGCACCTTCAGAACAACATCTGAAGAAATAAGATTATGAAAAACACCTGCCTACCTGAAATTGACCGCTGAGAAGCATTTCATTTCCATTTATTCACCTGTGCACCGTCTGTTTGAGGTGAAATGATCTGAAAGCACATTTGTGGCCGGGCCTCTTTGCTGCAATGTGCAGGATTTTCACAAAGCACCCCTCTTTTTTCTACGTGAAGACCTTCCTTCGTATCTTCTGCTCTGACAGAAGTTCACTTCTCGGTCCAGATGCTGGCGTGCGCAGCGAACATCTGCTCTGAGAAATGCATCTTGCTTGGAGACGGGGCAACATTTCCCTCTCCCCCTCAGGGCTATGGATCATAGGAAGAAAGGTATGGCAGTCAACCTCCGTGGCAGTTCCCAGGGAGTCAGCTACATGCCGATCCCTTGTCAGCATCTGTCATGAGCTAGCCCTTCAATCTTTTCATTATTATTTTTTCAGGCAAAGGGAAGAAAGCTGGGTGATTGACAGATAGGATGGGACTTTCAAAAGAGCACATTTCTCTTACAGCTATGTTTGTGAGAGCATCAATCCAGAAGCAGTGATAGATGATCACCTATCCCCACATAATGGAAGGAGACAGCTAGGTTGCTGGTGGGTATAGCCCAGCTTTATTTGCACACTACTTACTTACTTACTGGGACACGGGTGGCACTGTGGGTTAAACCACAGAGCCTAGGACTTGCCGATCAGAAGGTCGGCGGTTCAAATCCCCGCGACGGGGTGAGCTCCCGTTGCTCGGTCCCTGCTCCTGCCAACCTAGCAGTTCAAAAGCACGTCAAAGTTCAAGTAGATAAACAGGTACCGCTCTGGCGGGAAGGTAAACGGCGTTTCCATGCGCTGCTCTGGTTCGCCAGAAGCGGCTTAGTCATGCTGGCCATGACCCGGAAGCTGTACGCCGGCTCCCTCGGCCAATAAAGCGAGATGAGCGCCGCAACCCCAGAATCGGTCACAACTAGACCAAATGGTCAGGGGTCCCTTTACCTTTACTTACTTACTTACAGCATTTATGCCCCACCTTTTCCACCAAGGTGCTCCATGTGGCATACATGGTTCTCCCTGCTCCTCATTTAATCTTCCGCAGCAACCCTGTGAGGTAGCTTAGGCTGAGAGGCAGAGACTTGCCCAAGGCCACTTAGTGAGCTTCCCTGCCAAGTGGGGCTTTGAACTCTAACCACTGCACCACACTGGCTTTCCAAGAGCTTTCTGTAAGAGCTTTCCAGCAAACCATCTATGGTAATCTGTAGTTCTTTCCCCACCCCACCCCGAATAGAGCATCTTGTTGTGGTTGAGGGAGCTGGACTGGTTTGTCTGTTTCAGGGATGGGGAACCTGTGGCCCTCCCAAATGTTGATGGACTCCACCTCCCACCAACCCCAGTGTTGGAGTCCATCTGCCATCCTTCCTGGGACTGATGGGAGATGGCATTCAGCTGGGGCTGCCATACGTCCAGAATTTCCCAGACATAGCCAGGATTCGTCTGTAAAAAAATGGCATCCGGGCAGAATTTTCAGTAATCAGTCGAAAACCTGGTTTGGGGTAATTTTTCCCCAAAATACCTTTTTTTTTCTTTTGGAGATTTTGCAAAAAAAGCCTGAACAACTTTGCCCAAAACTTTTGTTTCCAGATTTTCACTTTATTGGGGTTTTTTTTTTTTTTTTGCTTTTTGAAAAAAAATATATTAACAATTTCAACATAGCAAATTATCAAAACAAATAATCTTCCCTGTCCCCCCCCCCATTATTTTTCCCTCCTACCTCCCCAACAAACCCTTCCTCTCTCTGATTTTTCATCCAATGTTAATTTCTGCATATTATAAAACTGTATACATCCTTATATTATCTATCTTCTATGTTATCCCTCAATAAATTTGTGTATCTTTATTCAAAACCTGCCAGGGAGTCCAATTCATTTTGTTGGTTTTTTTTAGATTTTCACTTTTTGAAATATGGCAAGCCTACATTCAATAACATCTGGTGGGCAAAAGACCAACTCTAAAACCAAACCCTGGAAATACTATTGAATCCCCACCACCACATTTTCAGGGACTGGCTGGCTGAGGAATAGTGGTGGGAGGTGTCTGCCCAAGAGCCCCCTAGGGAGGGCTCCAAAGATGGCGGCTTAGATCCTGGATCCTAATGGTGGGACACTGAAGAATAGTCTACAGAAGGGCCAAGCTGGGAGGTGCTTGAAGTAGGGGGTTTGAGCAATCAAGAGAGATCAGGAGAAGGAGGGTCTTCAAGGACAGAGTTTAAGTCGCAGTGTGAGCACAGATAGTTCCAGTCCTGCTGAATCTCCTCCCTTTCTGACACCCCACTCAAGGAGAGTGCTGCACATTGCTGAGCAATGGGCCAGACAGGCCCAGAGGAGGAGCCCACCCCCTTGACACAGCCTTTGTCTGCTTGGGAGGGAACCAGAGTGAGAAGCTAGAGGGGGAAAGGTGGAGCTAGTGGTCAGTTTCAGCAATGTCTCAGCTGGATTGATTCGAAACAGAGGACTCTGCTGTGTTGTTATTTTCTGTGAATAAAGAGCTAATTGCAATCCTTGCCTCCCGTTTGTGTGCCTGCCGTGTGGTTGACCTGGTTCATTGACAGCTCCTTCACACACACACACACACACACACACACACGGAAGGGCAGAATCTCCTTGGGGCAAGAAAACCAAGGGGACTTCAGAGCACCCTCCTTCTATTGGCATCACTTTATGCTTCTTGTTTGCCCTTCATTTAGAGCAGCATGTTTGAAAACTACGGCCTGAAAAGCCTCCTTGATTGGTCTTTCACCATCCATCTTACAACATCTGGGCTATGATATTGCCCAGGCAGAGGTTATGGGGTATTTCATACAGTGATCTTCATTCTAGATCCTATGTAACCTGTGGACCGTTTGCATCTGGAAGCCACTATGGCCATGATTTTCAGTTACCATCGTATTTCATGAATCTGTCTGTACCTAATGATCACCAGTTATTCATCAAAGCTAGACTAAATGTATTTCCATCAGAAGCAGGCACCCCCAACCTTTGGCCCTTCAGATGTTTTGGACTGCAATTCCTATCATCCCTGACCACTGGTCCTGTTAGCTAGGGATCATGGGAGTTGTAGGCCAAAACATCTGGAGGGCCTCAGGTTGGGGGTGCCTTATCAGAAGTACTAACGGAAGACTATCTGGTATAGCCTTTCAGAATAGGCTCTGCTTATGCTCTCAGGGTGTCGGCTCTATGAAGCATATCCTACTACACTGCAAGCAGTTCAAACAAGCCAGGGATCAATTAATTAAACCCCTATTGGTAAACTTAACTGGAAAATCCAAAACCTTCCACCATAAGTACCTCCTTGGAGATATGTCAAATGATACTACCCCAGCCGTGGCTAAGTTCCTCTCGGAAGTATTAAGAGGCAGAAACCTACATGCTCTGGATAAAACATAGCCTTGGAACCCTTTCCCTGTATTTCTGTTTTATTTTGCTTTTGAAAAAGTTCTTGTGAGTCTTTGGACTGAAATAAAGAATGTAGAATGTATTTAGAGCAGAGGACATCATTCTTCATCTGAGGCTGAATGGTATGGTGAGATAAGGATACAACCCCAAATTGTCTAACCTCTACAAAGTGATGCAGGGGCCCGCTCTGAGGTTCTTCCCAGCTCCAAAGAAGAGTCACAGCTCACCTGTCACCATGTCACCAACCCAATAAGGTTTATTTTGCTCCGGAAGAAATATTACCTTTAAAAAATTTGCTGTAACTCTCATCCTCCAGAAACAATAGGGCAGCAAATCTCTACGGAACAGGTAGAATGTTTTATTAAGCATCACTGAAAATCAATACAGACACAGGAGCTAATAAATTCAATGGGATTTTTTTTTAAGCTACCCTGTAGGTGGAGCTACTCACTTAGCTATCTTACGGCTTTTTTTTTTATCGTTCATGGAAAACACTGACATGAACTAATGGAGCTCACGGAAGATTTACAGTAAGTACTGGCTGAGAATCAAACTTATAAACTTTGCCGTGTAATGGAAAATGTAAATCTGGATGCTAATCTAATTGAATGGCTTAGTAAATGCTGGATTATTTTTCTGGTGTTTGTAATTATGAATCTTCATGTACACAGCCTATAAAATGCAGTCCTGTTTTATTGCAGGGAGCAGATATGAACTGCAAGCACAAGTATTACTGTTAGGGAAATGTGCTATGTCCTGTCCTGCTAAGGAAATGTGTGTCTTTGTGCATGGGTGTGGGTGTGTGGGTGTGATGTGTGTAGAAGCATGACCTGCATAATGCAATCCAGTTCCTCTCAAGAAGACCATGCCGCTCTTTTTGGGGTGGGTTTTGACAACATTGCCTTGTGTATGGTATTTCTATGCTAAGTACATTTCCGCAACACCCAAGAGCAAAATTTCTACTGGGCTGCCAACAATGATGCACAAAAGTTAAATGAGATTGTGGTCTCTCTCGAGTTGGTGGATTGGTAGGATAGGGAGATGTTGAATCAATCAGTCAATCAATCAATTAAACAACCATGTTGCATTCCGCTGAATCATTTATTGAACCTTTTATGGTTCTGAACACCCACTTACAGTGAACAGTCCCTACCTGAATCTGTTGTCATGGTTCACAATAATAACTGACAGAACTCCCTATTTTGTATGGATTCTTTTCAAGCATAAAACTCAGATAACATAGCAAAAACAACATTTGTGCATGTGTGTGTCTATTTAGAATTTTACATTAAAGGAAACAGCAACAACAACAATAATAAAAAAGGTAAAGGACCCCTGGACGGTTAAGTTCGGTCAAAGGCGACTATGGGGTTGCAGCGCTCATCTCGCTTTCAGGCTGAGGGAGCCAGTGTTTGTCTGCAGAGAGCTTTTCTGGGTCATGTGACCAGCATGACTAAACCACTTCTGGCACAATGGGACACCGTAACGGAAACCAGAGCGCTGTTTACCTTCCCGCCACAACGGTACCTATTTATCTACTTGCACTGGCATGCTTTCGAACTGCTAGGTTGGCAGGAGCTGGGACAGAGCAATGGGAGCTCACCCCATCGTGGGGATTTGAACCGCCGACCTTCTGATCGACAAGCCCAAGAATCTCAGTGGTTTAGACCACAGCTCCACCCGCATCCCATGCAAGCAACAACAATAAAACCACCTGAAACAGGAGGATCCAATTTGTTACCTTCCATATTTTGTCGGACTCCAGTTCCCATCAGTCCCAGACAGTATGGCCAATTGCCAGACACAGTAGCCTATGAGGGGGTGCACTACCACTTATTTGATCTGCAGGTGGTCACATTTCTACTGGATGGGTTTTTGGAAGATGCCTGTGTGTAAATTTGTTTTATGTGTGGATATCAGTGCATGCTGATCAACACAGTCTTCACAGTAAGGCTCTGTTCCAATGGCATGAGTATCATGGCAGTCAGTAGTTCCTTATCTGCTGCAGCTTTCATCTGCTTTCACAGCCATTGTAACATATCACTTGTCACTGTTAAGACTGTTTATGGGAGACAATCTTACTCAGCCACGAGTGATTGCCAAAGAAGAAGAAGAAGACATTTTTGCTGCTCACAAGGAGGTAGAGGAGGATGGGCAAAGTGCTGGGGAATTTGGTGTGGTGCAAACTCATCAGCAGAAGCACTGGATTGGTTCTGCTGGTGCATTTGTACTATGCTAACTTCACCACTGCTTCACCACCACCCCTCTACCTCCCATTAAACAACAGCAATTTGATCAGCCAGAGGTCAGCTGAGTGGCAGCATCACACCCCACTATCCACCAGATTTGATCCAATGGCTTCTTGAGAGTATCACACTGCCGATTCCTTCCTTAAAAGATATCCAACTAGCAACAGTCCTGCTGGAAATGGCAATTCTATGCATAGTGCATTTTTCAGCAATGATTTTCTAAGGCAAGTGAGCAAAATCAGTTCCTCTAAAGCTAACCTTAAGAATATTTCAATTTGGAGTATATGTAATAACTCATATTGAGACACCAATTTAATCTCACCAAAGCTTTAGATTATCTGCAAACACCTGTGTTTGCTCCCCCACTCCATCCTGTGAATATCCTTGCCTAAAGAATAAAGGTACAGTGTCTTTACTTGTGGCAGTGATTCTTTGCATACGGCACCTGTGACACTGGAAACTGATGGCACTTCACATTTAATTTTTTATTACTTGCATCAAGAAAAAGATTAAACAAAAGAATTATCTACACACACATGAGCTAATAAAAATAGAAATCATACACAATCATACACCACTAAAGAGAAAAAAAGTAAGAACAGAAGAAATATAAAAGGAAAAAAAAAACTTAATTTTCACATTTACTCCTTCTTAAATTAACACTTTCGGGACTTCCTTTAGCTTTCCCGACAATCATTCGAAATAATACTTTAAGCTACGCATTTCTTAGTAAATATTGTCATTATACTTTTTTATATTTATTTCTTAATGTATACTATTCATTATTCGTTATACATTATTTGTACTCCTATTATCTTCAAACAATAACTCATATTCACTTACAGTGCATCTCTAAATCCCCTTAGCGTTATTTTCCCTTGACTAATAAGTTCCAGATAATCCACATACTTTCCCCAATCCTTGGTAAATTTTTGGTCTCTTATGTATCTTACTTTACCTGCAAGTCTATCCATTTCCATGTAATCTAGTAGTTTAGATCTCCACTCCTCTACCGTTGGTATTTCCTGTCTTTTCCACATCTGAGCAAGCATTACTCTTGCTGCTATAACTGCATAGTACACTAGTTTACAATCTTTTTTCTTTATCTCATGGCCTAACATGCCTAATAAGAAAAGTTCTGCTTTCTTTGAGAACGTATATTTTAAGATCTTCTTTAATTCTATATAAATTTTTTCCCAGAACTGCTTCACTATTCCACACTCCCACCACATATGGTAGAAGGAACCCTCACTAACCCTGCATTTCCAGCATTTATTATCCACCTTATACATCTTTGATAATTTCATGGGTGTTAGATACCATCTATAAAACATCTTCAATACGTTCTCCTTTATCATTGTACAGGCCGTAAAATTTAATCCTTCATTCCAAAGTCTTTCCCAATCTTCAAATAGTATACTATGTCCTACGTCCTGTGCCCAGCGAATCATCACACATTTAACTTCCTCATCTCCTAAACTCCAGTCTAACAGTATCCTATACATTTTCGAAACAGTTTTCTCTTCTTTATTTATAATCTCCATCTGAAACTTGGATTCCTTCTCTCCATAGCCTCTCTCTTTAAGATCTTTCTTAAACATCTGATTCACCTGGAGATGGTGTAGCCAATCGAAAACATACTCTTTGACCTGATCGTATGGTCGGACCTTCCATTTACCGTCTTCTTTAATTATTAGCTGATTATATCTTGCCCAGTTACTTCTCATATTAATAGCCTTTACGCACATTACTTCCAGAGGTGAAAGCCAATGTGGCGTTTTTGGTTCCAGCAAGTTTTTATATTTTTCCCAAATTTCAATTAGTGGTCCTCTAAAAATATGATTTCCAAACCCCCTGTGTATCCTCCATTTTTCCCGCCATAAATAGGCGTGCCAGCCGAAGTTGTTGTCATGACCCTCCAAATCCAATAACTCCCTATTCTCCAACTTTACCCAGTCCTTAACCCAACTTAGGCAAACCGCCTCATAGTATAACTTCACATCCGGCAATGCGAAACCTCCCCTTTCTTTTATATCTGTCAATAATTTAAACTGAATCCGCGGCTTCTTTCCCTGCCAGATGTATCTCGAGAGCGTTCGTTGCCACTCTTTAAAAATTCGGCTTCCTTTAATTATTGGGATAGTTTGAAACAGAAACATCAACCTGGGTAATACATTCATCTTAATTGTGTTAATCCTGCCCCAAAATGACAGTTTTAACCTCCCCCATATTTCCAAGTCTTTTTTTATTTCCCTCCACGTCGGTTCATAATTATTTTTAAATAAATCTATGTTCTTAGGTGTTATCCAAATACCAAGATATTTCACTTTTTTGACTACCTCTATTTGTGTTTGCTGTTGAATTATTTCTGTGGTTTTCTGATCTAAGTTTTTGCTTATTATTTTGGTTTTACTCTTATTTAATTTGAACCCTGCCACCTCTCCAAATTGCTCTAATTCTTTCAATATTTCTTCCATTGCAGTTGTTGGTTCCTCTGACATTATTACAACATCATCCGCATATGCTCTGATCTTGTATACATTCTGTCCGACCCACACTCCTTTTATTTTTTGGTTCTGCCGTATAGAATTTAATAGGACTTCCAATGTCATTATGAACAGAAGCGGGGAGAGCGGGCAGCCCTGTCTCGTTCCTTTTTGTATCTTTATCTCTTCTGTCACTATGTTATTAATGATCAATTTAGCTTTCTGGTCTGTATATATAGCTTTTACTCCATTAAAGAAATCTTCCCCCACCTCCATATATTCTAAATTTTTCAGCATAAAGTCCCAAATGACATTGTCAAATGCCTTTTCGGCGTCTACAAACATCATTATAGCTTGTTTGTTAATCCTAACAGATAAGTACTCCAACATATTGATTATATTCCTTGTGTTGTCTCTCATCTGCCGACCTGGCAGGAATCCTGCTTGATCTCTGTGAATATTTTCTGATAACAACCTCCTCAACCTTCTCGCTAGGATCCCTGCAAAAATTTTATAATCTATATTCAGCAGTGAGATCGGTCTATAATTTTTGACCTGGGTTAAATCCGCGTCCTGTTTAGGAATGAACGTAATAAATGCCTCCCTCCAAGTCTCTGGGAGTTCTCCTTTCCTTAGAATATTATCCATAATTTCTTTCATAGGTCCCATCAATACAGTTTTCATCTCCTTATAATAACCTGCAGTAAATCCGTCTGGACCTGGGGCTTTTCCTCTCTTTAGCTCTTTTATTACATCTTCTATTTCATCACTTCCTATTGGGGTATTTAGTCGTTGTTTTCCCTCCATTGAAATTTTCTGCACCCCTTTGTCCCTCAGAAATCTTTCTATTCTCCTTAAATTAGTTCTCTCCCTGTTAGAGTATAGTCTCCTATAGTAGTCATGAAACTCTCTCCTAATTTCTTTGGGGTCTGTTTTCTCTTCCTCTCCTACCTTTATTTTATTTATTGTACTCCGTTCCTTCCTCTTTTTTATTTGCCAGGCAAGCCATTTGCCTGATTTATTTGCAAACTCAAAGTTTTTTTGTCTTAATTTTTTGATATTCCACTCCACCTCTCTGTTTATTATTATGGCAAATTGGGCTTGTAATATTTTTATTCTTTCTTTTGCTTTCTGACAATTGGGTTTTTGGGCTAATTTTTGTTCATTTACCATTATCTGCCTCAAAATTTCCTCCCTCCCTTTCTCTCTATTCTTATTTTTAATTGCATTTTGCTGGATAAAGTAGCCTCTTATTACTGCCTTGCTTGCGTCCCACACCACATTAGCTTTTGTTCCTTTACCACTGTTTTCCTTAAAGTATTGCTTTAGTCTTTCCTGCGCCGTCTCAACAATTTTTTGGTCTTCCAGAAGATAATCCTTCAATCTCCATCTAAAACTTCTTGGCTCCAGGCTTTTTATTTCTAACTCTATCGGGTTATGATCTGAAATTACCCTCGGTCTTATTTCTATTAGTTTAATTCTTGGGCATAATTCACTTGAGGTCCATATCTGGTCGATCCGTGACATAGACTGATTGGGTTCCGAGTGGAAGGTGAATTGTTTATCTAGTGGGTGTTTGAGACGCCAGATATCTATCAAATTACTATTATCCACCATTGAAAAAAAAGATTTTGGTAGTTTCCCGTTCCTACTTCCTCCTTCTCTATACCTATCCACTTCTAGAGAAACCACCCCGTTCAAATCACCCATTAGAACAATTTTCTGATCTACATATTCACATATTTTCTCTTCCAATTTATTAAAGAATTCCGACTTATTGTCATTTGGGGCATACACCCCTATTAACACCAAATTTTCTCCTTGCCAATTAATACGGACCCCTATTATCCTACCCTCTTCATCCTTAAATATTGTTCTAGCTTCAATCTTATTTTTAATATATAGTACCACTCCTCTTTTCTTCTCTTTATCCAATGATTCAAATTCCTTCCCCAATCTCTTGTTAATTAATATTTTCCTGTGCCTTCTGGCTATATGCGTTTCCTGGAGACAAATAACATCCAAATTTTTCTTTTTCAAATATTGCTCGATTTTATTCCTCTTTTTTTTCTCATTCATCCCATTGATGTTCCAACTCCAAATTTTTAACCCCATAATTTCTAACTCTCCCTAACTCTCCCGTGAATTTTCCTTTTCTTTATGGATTCTCTGGGTCCCCCTCTTCTACTTCGCCCTCTGTTTCTTCGTCTGGTCCACTCCCCCCTCCCTCCTCTTCCTCTTTCGATTCTGATTCTCCTGAAGCTCCTCCCTCCGCTCCCCCCCTTCCATTCATCTGTGCTCTTAACTCTTTATATTTTCTCAGGAATTTCCCGGTTTCCTCCTGATTTAATAACTTGTGTTTTTTGCCTCTATATGCAAAAGATAACCCCTCCGGGAATTCCCACCTGAATTCAATTTTATTTTTCTTCAGTGCCTGCACCAATGGTTTATAAGAGTCTCTTCGTTTGAGTAGTCTGATTGGGATGTCTTTAAAAATAATGATGTAATTCCCCTCAATATTCAACCTCTTTTCCCTATTCTTTTGAAGAATCTTGTTCCTTATATCTTTATCTTTAAATGTAATCAGGCAGTCGCCTGTATATCTCTTTGTTCTTGTTGAGCTAACCCGCATTCTAAATGCACTCTGCACATTTTTGGCCATTTCTTCCACTGATATACCCATCCATTCCGCTAGCTCCATTACTAATTTCTCCTTAATATTTTCATTTTGTGCCTCTGGCACTGCCCTCAGCCTTAGATTCACCTCCCTCTGTCTCAATTCATTCATTGCTATAATGTCCTTCATCTCTTCCTGTGCCTTATTTAAATCCATCACTTCTGCTTTCACCTTTTCCTTTTCTCTTTTTATATCCTTTAACTCCAATCTAGTCTTTTTTAATCCTTCTTCATTGAGCTGCGTTCTCCTAAATATTTCCTTTATTTGGCCTTTAAGTTCACTCACTGTTTCATCCATCTTTTTGTCCATTCTCCCAATCCTGTTATCTACTTGTTCTAATTTATATTCTACATTATTTTGACTCTGTTTAATTTCAGCAAGCACCTTCAAAATATCAGTCTTAAAATCCACTTCTTGTTTAGATCCCCTTCTATCACTAGGTACTCCCCCATTCGTACCCCTCTTTCCCGTATGCGACATCCTTCAGATTTTTCTTTTCCCCACCTCCCAGAAAGTATCTTCCTCCCTTATTTCTTTCTTGTGTTCTAATTGTATATTTTTCACCTCCTCCCTTTCGCTATATTGACTTTTCGTCCTTACCCCCCTCCTGGGCTACCAGACCTTTATACAGATCTTTCTATTACACTTATAGTCAGTATAGCGTTTTCCCAATTAGTCCCACAAGTTCACTTCTCTCCGATCTGGTTATCTCTCAGCCAGCTGTTCTTCTCGCCTCCAAACAGGCTAATCCGCGCAATTGAGCAGGGACTCAGGTACAGTTAGTAGCAGTATCGCATAACAGCAAAGGGAGGGGAGAAGAGAGAAGAGAGAAGAGAGGAAACTGATGGCACTTCATGTAACTCCCATGAAATATGGGCCGATTGTCCATTTTGAACCATTACATTTCAGCATTTCTTTAAGGCCAGCTGACACATTCAGAAAATTCACATGGTACAACTGCTAATTGTACCAAGGGAGCAGAAAAGACTTTTTATGTATGCGACCACAGCTATGCGGATGTTATCAGCCTAGAGTGGAAAGAATATAAAGTCCCTACCAGAGAAGAAAGGCAGGTGAAGTTGATGAACTATGCCAAAATGGCTAAAATGACCAGAAGAATCAGAAATCAGGAAGATAAAACTTTTAATAAGGAATGGGGGAAATTTATAACTTATCTTAAAGACCATTGTAAACAGTTAAAATCATTAGTAGGATTGGAATATCACTTGTAGTTTAATGGTGAATTTTGGATATAATGGAGATGTAAAAGATTTGGATCATCATAAAAGATGCAGGAGGAAATGATTAATGATAGGACCAACAAAGGGGAGGGTGAAAGTCCACGAGATTCCTTGGAATCTTTTTTTATGATTTATGTTTGATATATGATTGTAAAATTTTAATCTGAAAAAGCAAATAAATATTTAAAAAAAAAAAATTCCACCATTTTAGAATGCAGCTTGGTCACTACTTAACAGAAGGAGTGGTAGACTTAGGCCAGGGAGACTCTAATTCATGGGTAGGCAAACTAAGGCCCGGGGGCCGGATCTGGCCCAATCACCTTCTAAATCCGGCCTGCGGACGGTCCAGGAATCAGCATGTTTTTACATGAGTAGAATGTGTCCTTTTATTTAAAATGCATCTCTGGGTTTTTTGCGGGGCATAGGAATTCGTTCATTTTTTATTTTATTTTTTCAAAATATAGTCCGGCCCCCCACAAGGTCTGAGGGACAGTGGACCGGCCCCCTGCTGAAAAAGTTTGCTGACCCCTGCTCTAATTCAAATCTTCACTCAGCTGTGAAGTTCGCTGGGAGGATTTGGGCCAGGCATTATCTTTCAGCCTAAGCTACATTCTCAGTCTCTCATTTGTATTCACACATACCCTGAGAGCCAGGCATTCAGAGGCAGAAAGGCTGCACATTCAATCTTCTATAGCCAGAGTACAGTTATTTAAGTGTAGGTGATGCTTTTGGAGTTTTACATTTCTCTCATTCAAAAGACTACCTGAGCTTAATCCTGGAAAGCTCCTCCATTCTCAGATCACTGAAGGAATATATGGAAAACTCAGCAGTACAGGGGATAGATTGTCTACCAAGAGGCACACTCAGATCATTACATTTTCCCTAACTTTGTAGTATGCTGCTCTACAGTATATCTGGCATGATGCCTGTAAAGGGAATTGGGGGTTGCTCGTGCGTAAGGGGGCTGCTGCTCTAGGCAACGTTGTCTGGCTAAAACTTTCCCTGGCTGGACAGCCCTTTCTCCGTGGCTGTGTCAGTCACTGGCAGAATCCGTCAGTGGGTGTTTCCTGAACTTCTTCCAACATAAAAGCTCCTTGACGCCAAGTCTCCGCCTAGCTTCCCTGCGTGGAAGTCTTCTGCGCAGAGTGGGCGTGGCCAGCGGAGGTCCTGGGCTCTCCCCGCTGGTCTCTGTGGAAGAGTCTTGGAGCCATCTCTCCGAAGTCCTTCCCTGCTCCCCTTTCTTCCTGGTGTCACGCCGATTTCCTTCCCCAAAGGAAGTGTTCTCTCTCTCCCTGCTGGTCCCTTCTCCTGCATCGTTGGGGAGCCTTACCTCCACTCTTGGCTCCGATGGCAGTTCCCTGACAATGCCTAATCCAGTTTTACCAGTAAATATTGGTTTTTAAAGGGAAACAAATGACTGCAGAACTTCCCTCGCACTTAAGAACTATTGGGTGGTATGCTGGTATTATCATTATCATATATTATTTTAAAAAATTGTATATCACCCTTCATGCAAAGATCATAGGGCAGTTTATAACACAAACATACCAAATGAAAACAAAAAATACAGAACAACCCCCCGCCAAACCAACCAACCAACCAACCAATAACCCCTCTCCCACAAATGCATTTAAAAGGCCATAGATTGTTTAATTAGTCAAAAGCTTGCTTATAGAGAAACATTTTCGCCTGGCACCTAGAGATAATGAAGGTAGCAAGCTAGCCTCTGTGGGGAGAGCATTCCACAAACAGGAAACCACCACAGCAAAGGCCTGTTATCATGTTGCCACCCACTGGACCTCTTGTGGAGGCAGCACATGAAGAAGGGCCTCAGATTTTACTCACAACTATCGGGAACAACGTTGAACTTACCCTGTTCTTGAATCTTCTTGAACTTATTTAAAAACAAGAAAAAATAAAAAAATTGAGCCAAGAATTTGTAAGAACCTAGTAAAATCTGATATTGCAAGTTCACTTTATTTTAGGTAGTTTGTTAGTTTTCACGGCACTTTGTAAGTTACTGTCTCTTCCGCACATATTTGATAAATGGTGTAAAATTATTTTTGAACAACTGTGTGAATAATTGTCGCCAACGTGCTGTACGAGTTGCACTATCTTTACTAACGGCACAGGTTGCATTTTTTTAGCCTGCCCAGGTAGGGGCACAGCTGGGCCACCAGCTGAAGCTGATGGAAGGCACACTATGCCACTGAGGTTACCTGAGTCTCAAGTGACAGAAAAGGATCCACAAGTTCCCCCTAAGCTGCATACTCTCTCCTTTAGGGGGATGTAACCCCACCAAGAGCAGACAACCTCCTAGCCATCCAACCCAATCAAACAATGCCCCAGTCTTATCTGGGATGAGCTTCAGTTAACTGGCTCTCATCCAGTCCATTACTGAGGCAAGGCAATGGTCCAACACATCCACTGCCACCCCTACAGATGTAAAGGAGAAGCAGAGCTGTGTGTCATCAGCATATTGCTGACAATGTACTCCAAAACTCCAGATGACCTCACTCAGTGGTTTCATGTAGATGATAAAACTGAACCCTGAGGAACCTTCCATGGTGCTGGAAAGCACTCGCCAAGCATCACCCTCTGGAGATGGCCATCGAGAACCACTCCAAAGCTGTGCTGCCAACCGCCAACTCAGACATTCTCTCCAGAAGGCTACCACGGCCAATAGTATTGAAAGCCACTGAGAGGTGAAGGAGAATTAATAGGGACACATTTCCCTGCATCTTCTGACAGAGGTCTTCATACAGAGTGACCAAAGCAGTTTCTGTGTCAAAACCAGGCCTTAAACCCCAACTGAAATGGATCTAGAAAGTCAATTTCCCTCAAGAGCACCTGGATCTGATCTGAATATCAGACTCAATCAGTACAAGATAAATTTATTTGAACATGCTCTCACTCTTCCTTCCTGCCCATCAAATCCCACAAAGGCGTACCGATCTCCTTTGTCTGTGTCCCCACACGGTCACCACAAGTCGGTCTTGCGTGCTGAATCTGCAGGCCATATTCACCACCATCAGTCAAGGAAGGAGCAGCTGCAGGGAGAAGATTTACCCTCTCCCAGCTGGAAAGAACACCTTGCTCCTGTTACCCATCCACCGATAAGAAAAGAACCACTAGCTGCTAGTCAAGCAAGAACACCAGCAAGGGAAGATCACCTAGTTCCAAACCGGATATAAATCCTTATAGCTCACCACTTTGCTATGGCCTTGATTTGCCTCCTCTGTCTTTTCACTCCACTCCCCTTTCCTTATGTGCCTTATCTTTTCAATTTGTGTGCCTGATGGCAGGACTCAACCTACCTTTTGCATGAAAGTGAGGCAATAAAAAAACCTGTTTACTGCTCACCTTGGCGCTTCCTTTGCTTCTGCCACATGTGAGTGTAAGAACACAATAAGAGCCTGCTGGATGAGACCAATGACTCAACTGGTCCAACATCCTGTTTTCACAGCAGCCTGTAGGAAGCCAACAAGCAAGGGCTGAGCGCAAGAGCACTCTCCCTTCCTGTGGTTTCCACCAACTGGTATTCAGAAGTATTACTGACTCTGGTCTCAGAATTGAAACCATTACCAGGGACACGGGTGGTGCTGTGGTATAAACCACTGAGCCTAGGGCTTGCTGATCGGAAGGTTGGCGGTTTGAATCCCCATGATGGGGTGAGCTCCCGTTGCTCAGTCCCAGCTCCTGCCAACCTAGCAGTTTGAAAGCACATCAAAGTGCAAGTAGATTAATAGGTACCACTCCAGCGGGAAGGTAAACGGCATTTCCGTGCACTGCTCTGGTTTCACCAGAAGCGGCTTAGTCATGCTGGCCACGTGACCTGGAAAAACTGTCTGTGGACAAAAGTCAGCTTCCTCGGCCAGTAAAGAGAGATGAACCCCAGAGTCGTTCGTGACTGGACTTAACTGTCAGGGGTCCTTTAGCTTTTACCAGAAGTAGCTAGGTACTGAATGTTTCCTGTTCCATATCAGCGTTTTAGAAACCAATAGGATTTCTCTTGTATAGGGAAATATAAGCCTGGAAGAGCCCTATCAACTTTAACAAAGTTTAAGTTTTCTAGTGATTTGAGTATGGTACCTATTATTTTCAACTCACTCTAACAAATTTAATGTTTAGCCTTCATGACTGCAAGGGTGTAGTTTAAATTATTGTTGTGTGCTTAAATGTGCAGAAGAAGGAAGGTGGCTCTCATCCAGTCCATTCCTGAGTTAAAATGAACTGCAGATTTCAGGAAATAGAGATCTTAGATGGAATTTCAACTGAAAATAAAATGTGGGTATATATCAGGATTATCCACTGTATAATATATTGCAATTAATATTGAGAGTAAATGTGTGTTTTAAATGCATCAACTCATAGCACAGAAACCGACTGATACATATAGATGGAAGCATATTTTGAAAAGTACCTCTTGAGACATTGAGACTGTGTGTTCATACATTCACCCCATTTCATGCAATCGGTCTTATTTGATGTACAGAGTGCATGGTTTTTTCTATCAGCATAAACCAATATGGAAGCAGCCTTCATTGCAAAATGAATACCATATATTGCATGTATATAGCTGAGACAGTAGTGCATCACAGGATGTCTATTCACATTCACACATTCTTCAAGATATGCATTCAGAAATTATTGGAACAGCAAAGCAGCAGCCTCAGTCTCGATACTGAATGTCTTAAGCTGTTGTGAAAGACATGCTTTTTCACCTGGGCACATCATCTTCATATATATGTAATATAGTATCCTCACCATGCATTCAGTACAGGTCCATTGTTGTTGTTTTCCCCTTGGGTAGCCTCATCCAAGTCTCTGTCTCAAAAACCTGAGCTCTCTAACTTTTAAAAGAGCAAAATGACATCAGCTTGCAATCTGACCCTTTGCTTCTCTGCGCCGTGATTCACACTGAGAATGCTGTGCGCTTGAAGGGCAGGAAAGAAGGCCTGCCAGGACAGAAAGCAATTTCCCATGGCAGGTGCAGGGAGCAGGTGGTACGCAGCATTACCTGCAAAAAAAGGTAGCCTTAGCCTATGATTTTTATTATTTAACATGGAAATCTTATTGCATCCTGAGCCACTCTTGGTGAGGTGCCAAAACCCCCATGTCTGCAGCATGATTTATTATGTGGAAATACCACTGAACTAATCAGTAGAGTTACTAATTAATACGGATCTGCATTTTTGCATAAGCAATTAGTGCAAAGAGAGGGTGCCCTGGAAAAAAAAAGGAAGTTGGGTTTGTTTAATCTGAGCACTTATTCAAGCGGAAAGGCCCACCAGGGCAAGGCTGGGGCCCATCCACATTTGAAATTTCTTTCTTTTGATTAGTTAAAGGAACATAAAGGTCAGATTATCAATATTTAATTCAAATGGAAATGAGTTTTATTAAAGAGGGCATTTTTAAAAAAGAAAAAAAGAAAGCACCATACACCACACTTTATTTAAAGAAGGTGAGACTCTTCGTTAAATGCCCGGATCAAAAATAATGAGATTGTCCAGCTACAAATCCTGTCTGAGAAGAGTCCCAGTTCCTAATAATAGAGAAGGTTGACATCAATGAAAAAGGCTGTTGGCGAGATTGAGGTGGGGGTGGTCAGACAAGGCCTTGTTACAACCCTCTAAACATAGATAGCTGTTGCACCCATTTTTAGATTGTTTTATTTCTTCTCCTTTTTTTTTAATCAAGTCGAATTATTTTAAATATCTATTGTGATTTCATAATTGTATGTCAGTGACCAAAAAGGCTCACTTAGCAAGCAGATAATTAAAAATTGAGTCCGGATGTAATTCCCATTAACTAAATAGAAGTTGTCATTTATAAAATTAAACAACATCATTTAACAAGCAAGGGTAGGAAAGGGAATGGGCCATTAAAATGAAGATGCTGTGGGGGTGATTTCCTACACACACACACACACACACACACACAAGCACACAAGCACAAAGGTTTTCTGAAACTGCAGTCTTAAATACAGGTGAAGCCCATTTCCATTTCAGCTCACTCACTTCCAAGTAGTTTTTATCTGAATGAGCGAGCTTCTCTCTAGGACTACTGCCTGTGTTTAGGATTAGGATTTTCATCAGTTTTTAAAAACGGAGCCAATGCAAAGGAGAGCAAATAGTTTTTAATGCATAAGCATGCAATATTTATAGCACACATCCCATATTTATAACACACACACACACTTGTTGTATACCTGTTTTTATATGCATCTATATGCAGATCAAACTTACCAGCAACAATAACAATAGCAACAAAAAACCCATCCTAATTCAATGATTTTGAAACCGCACAGCTGAAACCTGAATACAAGATTCAGAAGGAAATTAAGGACTCTATTGGGGGTGGGGGTGGAAATGTGTTTTTTTCTGATTTGCTACAATGTCACTGTGTATTTGCAGTTTTTTTGTTTTTTTGTTTTTGCATAAGATCTTTGTATGCGGGGTTTACCTAACGGATCTGTTCCTCCTTCGGTAGCTGATGGTTGTGGGGCTTCTAAGAACAACATAGGCGCATTTTTGTCCTAAACAAAATTCGAGAGAAGGAAAACACTGGTGTGTAGACTGTTCCTTCACTTTGATGCTTCCGTTTTTAGCAGCGGTTAGCTTCTGAAAGAAATGGGCAGCAGCCGGGGCGGATATTGACCTCCGCTTGGCAATTAAAAAAAGGGAAAGGAAAGAAAAAACCCTTTTAGCGGTTCAGCATGGACCTTACAGGTCATTAGGGACTTGCCAAGAGCAAGCAAAACGGCGCCGGGTAAAGCCTTATAGCCGCAGGGTGATCTGCGGCTGTGAGCTGTCCAGGGTGCTGATTTACCCTCTCTCGCGTCTTTAAATTGCTAATTGGCCGCTTGTCCAAAACGGTGGTCCACCCAGTGAGTTTAGCCTGGGGAGATGTTTTCCAATCCCCCACCCTATCTCCCCAGCTTCGTTTGCGCTCATTAAACTCAGCCAGATCGATAGATCACCTTTGTCCGTCGTCAAGGCCCTCTCGTCTGTTACCTGGCCCCGGCTGTCCTCAATCTGTTTCTATCGCAAACAGGTGTGAGACGTCCCCCTCCCCGCGCACACAACCCCACCACTGCCTGAAAACTCACGGCAAACACGGGCACGCCTCCATCTACTTCTTTGGCATACGAAGCCCAAAGCTGGGTCCCTGTTTAATGAGCTTGGCAAAAATCTGCCGGCCTTTCGTATAGGTATATTGACATACATGATTTAAACTTTAAAGAAAGAAAGAAAGAAAGAAAGAAAGAAAGAAAGAAAGAAAGAAAGACGAGCAGCTTCCATCTTCATTGGGCCTTATGTACTCTGTGCAAGGGTTAGAATATTCAAATAAACAGGACGCAGCCGTAGCTACTGCTGTCTGTTGCGGTCATAAATCACTCAATATTAAGCAAGGCTTCCTCTTTCCAATAGCTTTAAGCTAGGATGGGAGGGAGAGCGGGCAGAGAATCATTTTCCCTCCCTCCCTCCTCCGCTCTTCATTCTCGCAGGTGCAATATGAATCAATTATCTTAATTAAGATAATGCCGCAAACCCCAGAGATTTCCTTGGGATGGAGTTCGCACTCTGGACAACTATAAGGCATTTTAATAGCGTTTCCACCGCCTTCGCCAGATCTGCAAGAAACTAGCAGTTCTCCGCAGGGTATGTCGTCGGTTGCTTCGATGTCCGCCCCTTCCCCTTATTTTTATATCTCTATAGAAAGTGTCGCCAACCTGCCTCGACTCCAGACCCTCACCCCCAAGCATAATTTGTCGGTTAAAATAAACAACATGCTTATGTTTCATGGGCTTCTTCGGTGCGGAGTTTCAAGGGAGAGGGGAAAACATGTTGACTTCCGACAGAAATGGGCTTCATAAATTTGCTGCTTGAGGTGCCAGTGCTCCCTTGCTCCGCGCAACAATCGCACCAAGGTGTGTAAGAACACGCACGTGCGCGCGAGGTTCAAAATGTTATCTGTTTGGGAAAATCACATTGACTTAGCAGCAGAGAACAGAAAAGCGAAGAAGCTAGTCCTCCTCCTCCTCGCGCGCTTCTTTCGACCTGCCTGCTGCCCCTACCCGCACCCTCAGCGGTGGGCGTCCTAAACGCTGGCCCTCGTGTTTTGTTTTGTTTTCCTCTCCGCCCCCCTCCCTCCCCCACCCTCTTGCCGCCGCCGCTGCTATATGGATGGGGCCGGGAACCAAAGTCGGCAGATGAGCTGCAAGCAGGCGGCAGAGGGGCGAGCAGATTTGGGACGCTGCAAAGGGGCAGCGAGCCGTGAAAGAGGCTTTTGTTGACAACGCGTGCGGCTCGCGTGCCGCTTGGCAGACAGGAGGAGCCCTCAAATGGGGGGGGGTCGGAGAGGGGGAGCGGTGAGAGGTGTGTGTGTGTGTGTGTGTGTGTGTGTGTGTGTGTGTGTGAGAGAGAGAGAGAGAGAGAGAGAGAGAGAGAGAGAGAGAGAGGGCGGGTGGAGGGGGGG
Source organism: Podarcis filfolensis (assembly GCF_964270895.1). NCBI lineage: Eukaryota > Metazoa > Chordata > Lepidosauria > Squamata > Lacertidae > Podarcis > Podarcis filfolensis. The sequence continues at coordinate 24,656,490 of NC_139604.1, read as the reverse complement.
ACTCTGAGGTGCCGATGAGGAATAGAAAAATAATCAAGGGAAGGAAGAAACTGGAAAGAAAAATAAAGGAAGCTTTGAGATAGGTAGATAGATAGATTAGATGACACGCACGCGCAGAGGTATTTCTTTATCTCTAGACCCGAGTCTCTTGGTTTTGTTTTTGCTGTATTGTTAAAAAATAATTGCTTTATTTTACTATGCATTTTTACCATTACGGATTTTTAAAAATATATTTTAACGTGGCATCACTGGGCTGTTGTTTTTTTTTAAAAAAAAACAACAACACTTTATAAACAGCTTTGAAGCTTTGTTTTGGCATTCAGCGGCATATAAATAAGTACCATATTCTCAGCCCCAGTTCTTATTCCTCTTTGGTAGTTGCTTGGAAGTCAGTAAAACAAAACAGGAATAATAATAATACACTTGTTTCTTCCCTGGGATCAGCCATGGCTACTCAAAAGTAAACCCCATTGAATGACTTCTGAGTAAACGTGTATGAGCTCAGACTGTCCACACACACCCTCAAAAAAATGGGGGCAGATGGATAGAACTCAGGGACTGGAGAGCAAAGTTAAGAAGCCCTCTCGTAGACGGATGAGGGTTGTGGCGGCGACAGAAACAAACAGGAAACTAACTGCAGGCGTGCGACCCAGTCCACAGCCAGGACTTTAACAGTGGGATCCTATATGGCCTACTCAAAAGGAAGTCCCATTGAGGGGATGGCAGACAAAGGCACATTTTAATAGCTTGAACTGCCCTGCAGTTCTTGTGGAATCCCACCCTCAACAACCCCCCCCCCCCCATTAACAATGCGTTCCTAACCACGTCTACTCAGTGGTAAACCCTATTGGATTCAATGGAGCTTACTCCCAGGTAAGTGGACTTAGGACTGCTGCCTCAGCCCTTAAGCGGCCTTATTTATCCTTCTGCAGAAAAAGATTGGGGCCCAAAGAGAGCGACGCCCAAACCCCCCAGGCTAAATTTCTCAGGGATCTGAATCCGGGCCCGAAGGCCTACCATTCGGCCCACGTATCTCTTGTCTGAACTCGGGTTCAAAGTCGACGAATTGCTTCCAACGAGGGTAATATCCAACACTGCCGCAGATGGTTTGGCTGAATGGAGCGCATAGGAGAACCACGAAGGAAGGAAAGAACTAAATTCACAAGGGATGAACCGTAAGACGAAATTCCCACTTCCCAGGCTTTCTTCCTGTCGCGCCTAACCCCCTTCCGACGACCGAGTATCTCTCCCATTCTTTCTCAACTGGTCTCTCCTGGCGAACTTTTTAAAGCAACCTGCTCTCTACCTCTCTCACACGCGCCACCATTTTATCACTTGCCAAGCAAGTTCCTGGAAAAGGAACGCTCATTAAAGGGTCTAGAAGCGCGTTCCTATCGCATGACGACGCCGTCTGTTGAGAAACAGGGCCGCTTTCAATTGCCCTGTTGTAAGTCCTGTCCCTCTTCTTCTTCCCCAGCTCCGTCGGGAGCCTCTTCTCTGCATCGCCTAACTCCTTTCCGGGATATGAAAATGGAGTGCTTTACTAAAGGCGGGGAGGGAGGGATGGCTTGTTTATACTGATTTATGCACAAAGCAGGCGACCAAAGCTGAAGAGGACCTTCTCCTTGAAGGCGTCAGCACGTTGCCCGAAGCATCGGTGATCCGTCCTTCAGTATTAGATGGTTGTGCTTCCAAACGCCCTGGTCGGCATCTACCATTGTGCGCTTTAATTGATTCTAGCAAGAACCCTGCAAGCTAGGTTGGTCTGGAGGTGGTTTGCTCCAGGCCACGCAAGAGGAACCTAGATGGCTGAACCTCCACCCACCTTCTTAGGAGAGCGAATCAATGACATAACGAAGGGTCATCTAGAAAAGACTTTTTTCCCCTTTAAAAAGAAAAAAACAAACAAGCCTAGAAAAATCTGGTGATGGTCTGGATCTAAAGAGGCCCCTAACTCAAGCTCAAGAGCGAGAAGTTCTCGTTGTGAAACGGCAAATATCACTAGGCGCACAAGAACTCTGCTTTCAGTCCTTGTGTGATGCTTTGCTGATCACAAGTCGAAAAACAAATATCTGTTGGCGCTCGTTGATTTTTTTTCCCTTCCAAGCTAAAGACTGTGGGTTTTCGAAACAGCCCAGCGGGGATGCATGTGGGGCAACCCTTCTGGTCTGTGGCTAGAGGAAAAGAGAGCTCAGTTTATAGAGTGGACTTTCCCCGTGATTTGTGCGCATAGAAACTAAAAATATAGAGTGTGGTGGGGCGGATCTGCTATTATTTTTAATTCATTTTGGATTGCCAGGTGAGGCGAGGAAGGACGGTGCGCCTCTACCACACACCTCCCAGAAATGCGATTTGCAAACCCACCGAAGCAGCCCGTTCGAAGGCTCTGAAGACGCTGACCTAGTGCTGAAGCTCAGCTGGGAACCTGATGCGAACAGCCCTGGCTTCTTTGCAGGAAGCTCGGAGCCGAAGGGTAGCGGGGAAGTAAACAAAAGTTCCTTCTTTCTTCTCTGCTTCGCTGTTGCTCAGTGGTAGTTGATCGTCTGCTTTGGAAGCAGAAGGTCCTCAGGTTCAGTCCTCAGGTTCAGCATCTCCAGGAAAGGCTCCCGACCTGAGAGAGCCGTGCAGGGAATCTTGAGTTAGACGAACCAATGATTCAGTAGAAGGCAGGAAGGATCTTATAACTCGTTCGCCACTGTGTGGAGACTGGTGGATCCGACCGTTTCCTAACCACTTCTGCTACCCTCGGCCAACAAAGGTGCGCGCATGAACCCACACATCACCACCACTTTTAAAAAGAGTTTATATATAAAAACCACCTATAATCGCTTTCCCCCTAGGCTGGAGATCTCTTGAGACTCTGCGGGAGTGGGCTGTCGCCTAGCAGGAAAGCTTTTGCCTCCAGATCAGATTCTTGGGTCATTGCTGGGCGGGAAGCGGATGGTTGCTGCTGTAACAGACCAGGGCAGCTTTCGCAATGTATGGCGTGTTACCCACGTCTGTGAGCTGCCCGACCCTGGGAGTAGGCTGCTTGGCGCTCGGTTCTTTCCCTCCGGAGGGGAGCAAAGCTGCTCCCGGACCCCCGCGGAAAAGCATCCGAGAACGCGTTTCTGTTTCCATCTCCGCACCGAAAGAAGCGACGGCAACTAGGGAACCTGAACAGGGAACTGAGCGCAATGCAAGGGGGAAACGAGCGCTGGTTGTACACTAATGAGCCTTCCTCATACGTGAAATCGTTCTGCGAGTTCGGTGCTGGGTGGAGACCTTGGATGTTTACACAACGCAGCGCGCAAAGGATCTCCGCGATCTGGCAAAAGAAAGAGCCCGAAACGCTCTTTCTTTCTCTTTCAAAGAGGCTACTCCTAGTTCCTCGGTCAAAAGTAGAAGGGGACAATCCACACACACACCCTTTCCCTCTCAATATCCCCAAGCCTCGCGCGCCAGCGCAAGGGTTAATCTCTCCTGCGGGTACAAACAGGTCCGCCGAGTCTCTGGCTGGCGACAGATGGCCACTTTCTTTCGGGCCACAAAGGGATGGCAGGGAGAGCCGGGCGGCATACGAATGGGCAGCTCACGTGACCCGCGCGAAGCTTGACGTGGGTGACCATATGGCGCGTGCCGGGGGAAGGCTGACGCAGTCGCTGGGTGGGTAGGGTGAGTGTAGCGGGAGGGGGGAGGAGCGAAGGAGGTGGAGCTTGCTGCCTGGCCATCCCCAGGGGGTGCCTTCGCTGCCCGCCCCCTCCTCCTCCTCCTCCCCCCCAGCAGAAGAGCCTCGGCTATATATATAAGCGGAGTCTCCTGCATGCAGCCTCAAGGAAAAAAACACACACAAATCCAATAAAAAGTGGCACGTCCCTCCCTTGTAAGGAAAGCTTCCCAGGAGCAACAGGGTTATGAGACCATCACTGCAAAGGACACGCTGAAGAAGAAAAAGAGAAAGGTAAATATTTGATTCCCTCCTTAGCGCCCATCTCCTCTTTATACAGTATCCGTGGCTTGGGTGAAGGATATGCCTAAAAAAGAAAAGGGGAAAAAAGCACCCCAACCCATCGCACGACTAGCTTTATTTCCCCAGAAGGCTATTATTTCCTCTATCTGAACGAAATAAGGATGAACCATTGGATTGGCTCTTTTCACTACATTTTTATTTTTTAAAAATATTTTTTTTAATGACCTTTCTTGTTGGCGAACTCTTTTCGCCACACGCTTGGGTCCAGTACGATCTTACTCGGGAGTAAAGCATGGGCATAGCCAAGGGAGGGGCAAGGTGGGGTAGCTGTCCCCCTAAATCAAGTAAATCAATACAAAATACTTAACTAGCTGAGGTTCTCTCCCCCCCCCCCACAGCATAAAGCCTGCTCCTCCCCCAACATAAATCCTGGCAAAACCCATGAAGTAAAGACCCGCCGATCCAACGCTCTCGACCTACTCGCTAGAAAGCGCGCGTTGTATGACATCCTTCAGTTCCCCCCATCTGCGTTTCTGCTGCTGCGTCAAGCTGTGTGAGGCGCAGCGACACAAAAAATACGGTAGAAATGATCCGAGGAATCCGTAGTAATGCCTTGTTGCGCATGGCACTGGTTTTTTTTGGGGGGGGGGGCGGGGATCAGAGCCAAATCGAATCCAGTAGACCTTGTCCTTACAGATTGGAAGGAGTGTGGGCTGCAGTCTAGAACAGGTGCCGCTGGATTTCTTTCTTTCTTTCTTTTGGCGGTGGAAAGACAGAAGAAAAATGGGGTGTCAAATCAGTTGATAGGACTCGCCTGTCCTTTGACAGGTCAGGATTGGGAACTGGCGGGTTGCTTGCTAAAAGGGAGAGGGAAGTTCCTATATGGGGAGAGGGAAAGTGGACAACAGATGGGTCAGGTTTCGCTCCCCATTGCCGCTGGAGGGAGAGGGGCTGCGCTGGTGACGGAGAAGCAAACGGTTTCACTCAACTGTTGCATTTGGATCGCCTTGTAGTTCCGGAGGCTTCGGTAGCGTCGCTTGCCTAAGACGGTCAGGATCGGTCCATCCCCTTCATTAGCAAACGCTTCCTCTCGCAAGGTTGGGGATCCTCAGGCAGAAAGGGGGGTGGGGGGAGGCAGGGGAGGGGTGGTTTATTAGAGAGGCTGTGGCTGCACCTGATCCCCTGTCTGGGCGGCAGACTTTGGCTGGACTCTGAACAGTTGGGAAGTCTGCACGGCTATTGTAGGGGAGAATGAAGTGGCAGAATGAAATGTGGGCAGAATGAAAAGGGGCACCCAACTCAACGGATAAATCCTGCCCGGGCTGAATAATCGTTGGCCATTTGTGCCGCTGATTCTGCTGCTGCGTGATGTTCTCTCCCCCACGCCCGCGCCCCTCCCCCCTTAGAGACATTTTCTTCTTTTCGATTCTCTCCGTCAAATTTCATTCTATCTATAATCTCCTTAGAGAGCCACCACCAACACTAATATAAACACGTTATATAATGCTATTTGAGACGATCGATCTCTTTGTGGCGGAGACGCGCGGAGAAAAGTCGAAGTTTGTTTACTGGGGAAGGCTTAGGAGTCAGAGAGTCTAAAGCTACAGTACTCTTTCGCCTCGGAGGAAACTCGGTTGAATTGAATAGGACGTCTCCGTAGACGGGGTGAGGATTGCGCCGTAAGTTTCAAATTGCTAGGAAACTTCTTTAAGAACCCAATTTGCAGAAAGTCGCATAGAAATGTGGGGGGTGGGGTGGTGAAACTCACCAAAGCCAATTATCACATTGTAATGGGTGTGAACGGAATAACTATTATAGAGCTTCCTAAATAATGCTGACAAGGAGAAAATCCTGTGCATTTCTACTCAGAAGTAAACCTCGCTGGTTTCAGTGGCGCTTACTCCGTGGCAAATGCATTTAGGATTGTAGCCCCGGAGGAAGGGCTTGGAGGAAGCTATTGGGAGTGTCCTCTCTGCTAAATGCCTTTTCTCTTGTGATCTCTTCCGCGCGCAGGATCCTGCAGGATGACCAAATCGTACAGCGAGAGCGGGCTGATGGGGGAGCCCCAGCCGCAGGGTCCCCCCAGCTGGACGGACGACTGCCTCAGCTCCCAGGACGAGGAGCACGAGGCGGAGAAGAAAGAGGGCGACCTGGAAGCCATGCACGCGGAAGCCGAGGTGGACTCGCTGAGGAACGGCGAGGAAGAGGAAGAGGAGGAGGAAGAGGACGACCTCGAAGAAGAGGAAGAGGAAGAAGAGGAGGACGAGGAGGAGGAAGAAGACGACGATCAGAAGCCCAAGAGGCGCGGTCCCAAGAAAAAGAAGATGACGAAGGCCCGCTTGGAGAGGTTCAAGCTGCGGCGCATGAAGGCCAACGCCCGCGAGCGGAACCGCATGCACGGCCTCAACGCGGCTCTGGACAACTTGCGGAAGGTGGTGCCTTGCTATTCCAAGACGCAGAAGCTGTCCAAGATCGAGACGCTGCGCCTGGCCAAGAACTACATCTGGGCCCTCTCGGAGATCCTGCGCTCGGGCAAGAGCCCCGACCTGGTCTCTTTCGTGCAGACGCTCTGCAAAGGCCTGTCCCAGCCTACCACCAACCTAGTGGCCGGCTGCCTGCAGCTCAACCCGAGGACTTTCCTGCCCGAGCAGAGCCAGGACCTGCCTCCGCACATGCAACCGCCCAGCGCTTCCTTCCCGGTGCACCCTTACGCCTACCAGTCGCCAGGGCTGCCTAGCCCGCCTTACGGCACCATGGACAGCTCCCACCTGTTCCACGTGAAAGCGCCGCACTCCTACGGCGCGGCGCTGGAGCCTTTCTTCGAGAGCGCGCTAGCCGAGTGCGCCAGCCCTTCCTTCGACGGGCCCCTCAGCCCACCGCTCAGCGTCAACGGGAACTTCTCTTTCAAACACGAACCTTCCGGAGAGTTTGAGAAAAATTATGCCTTCACCATGCACTACCCCGCCGCTGCCGGCCTGGCGGGGACCCCGGGACACGGATCGCTCTTCTCCTGCTCTGCCTCTCGCTGCGAGATCCCCATCGACAACCTCCTGCCCTACGAGAGCCATGCCCACCACGAGAGGGTCATGAGTGCCCAGCTCAATGCCATCTTTCACGACTGAGCCCTTCCAGAAGCGTCGGGGCAGAGGAGCGAAGGGGCATCGAGGGGCTGCCTTGCTTCGGAAGGGGGACCCCCACAACACAGACACCCACCCACCCTAGGGCTCCAAGTGCAAAAAGACGGGAAGGGGCAAAGGGGGAAACTTCCAAACGCCAGAGTCATCTATATAAATATATGGGGAGGCTACATTTTTCCTGGTCCCCCTTCTGTAAATCCCACCTCCCTCCGCTAAGCTTCCCCACCCCGCACGGTCCCGAATGTAAATCTGCACTATCAATTTAGTGTAGAAGAAAGTCAGCCAGTCTCCCCACTGATCTGATCGGGACAAAAAAAAAAATCACAAGCAATAATTAGGATCTATGCAATTCTTATTATTATTATTTTTTTTTGAAACTAGACGTGGGCCAGTTTAAAAAAAATATCGAAAAAAGTATATATAAAATGTCTATTTTTCAACCAGCATTTTTCCTACTTGCTACCTTTTCCCATGCCGAATTATTTTGTTGTGGTTTTGTACAGAATTTTTAATAACTTTTGATAAACTATTTTAAACCATGCAGCTTCATCGATTTTTATACGTATTGGAAACAAAGTAGAATTATGTCTAATTTAAACGAAATAATTTAAGTAATTTAAACCAGCAGAAAAGTGCTTAGAAGAGGTGTGTGGGGAGGGGGAGATGTTCTGTTGCCTTAGCACCTCCCCGCCCCGTTCATTTTCCTTTCACGTTCTTCACACACACAAATGCACAGCGCCAGCAAAGTCTTTCCCATTAAAATTTCGTTTCCTTCCAGTAAGAACCAGATTCCTACAGGGTTTTTGGATTTAAAAAAAAAAATGGAAGTAGGAAAATATTTATTTCCTATTGGAACATATCAATCCAACGGAAGGTTTGCAAAACCTTATGTGCGGATAGAGACACCCTCCCACCCGCCAGACATTCTTGTTTTCATAAGGAAATGCCAAGTTCTTCCCTTTTTTCCCCGAATCAAAAGCTGCTTGACTATCACATTCAATTTGCACTGTTTCTTTTTAATCTTTGGCGTCCCCGTCCTTTCTCCTCACGTGATTTTGAAGAGAACAGAGATAACTTGAAAACACTTAATGTTTCCAGGCAATGATAAATGCATGATATATATATTTTTAAATATATACATAGTCACATGAATCGGTGGTTTGTCATATTTCCGTCCAGGAGTCGAAAAGCCAATCAGGTTCACTATGGTTGGGGTTGTTATATAATATGCTGGTGGATTGTAGTCAGTAGTTTCAAACCCATTCGAACCATTTGACTTCGTAATTAGAACAATATAGTTATTATGCATGTACAATGCAATCCGCAATAAGTGCTGTCTGAAATGTAACGCTGGTTCAACCGAACTCAATCTGTACTGTAATTTTGTTCGTAATCCTGTATATGACTATGTAATGCACATTTGGGAATTTAGTAAGCACACCTTTGGAAGGAGATAGTAAGGAGACGTCCGTCAAATGTTGCATTTCTTAAATATGATTCCCCTCTCCCTTCCCCCTTCTTAGTGTGAGCAATTCCTATGGGATTATTGTAATAGTTCCTTAAAAAAAGGTGCAACCTTTACTAATTTGTACAATAAACGGAAGTTTAAGAAAACAAACAAACCAAGGTGCAGTCGAATAGCAACCTGACAACGGGTGGGAGGTGGCAGGAACGCATAGCTAGCGAGCAAGGTTCCCTCGGAAATCTGATCTGGAAGTCAAGGCGAGCTCGCATTCAAGCGCTCCCAGTAGCAACCGCTCACCGGGCCAAGGCCCTACGTAGCTGTCCAGCTCTGCGGTGCTGAAATCCCACAGGGAGAGACGGCAAGATTCGGCCAGTAAAGCCAACTGCGCAGCGTCCGGTGATCAATTTGTAGAGATTCTGCTGCTGCTCTGGACCAAACAGGAAGCCACGACCTCTGACCTGTAAGCGCTTTGTAGCCCCCCCAAAGATGGAGAAGGGGAGCTGGCAATAGTTATTCGGTGGAGAGGGGGAAAGCTCTGCAGAGCACTGAATGTATGGCACTCAGACAGGTTCTGGGACTTTTAAGCCTTGGGTGTGTTACTGCATCTGAAAGTGAACTGAAATAAGTGGTGGTTTGACTTCTCTGAAGCAAGTCATGTATCCTAAGCGATTGTTTGGGTTGGATGGAGGGTGGCAGTCGCCCTCACTTTGTGTCCAGACCATCTGTGGTCAAAATTCAGGAGTGCCATATCCTACACACAAATCTTACCAGGAGTCATAGGTAGCTCTTGTTTCCTCCGCTCCTTCCTGCCCTCACTCAAATCTGATCAATATGGATATGTGTTCCTTCAGAGCGGGGAGGACACTTCCGTACGCTTGGGTTTCACACATGTAACTCTTCTACCAGGAACACATCTGTTTCCAGTCATCATGACATCTAAAGACGTAAGCAATGCAAACATACTTTGCTATTTGCAATTATATTTTTGAATGCTTCCAAGGTCAGACCCCAGACCTTTCTAGGACATCTTGCCTCACATCTGCAGTACCATCTGAAATTTTAATCTTGCTCCTACCCCTGACCTAGAGCATCTACTGGCACTGACAGCACCATAACTAAGATTTGGGGTCCTGCAGCAAGCAAGGATGGTGATGATGGGAACCCACCAACTGCTCATGGAAAGGCATAGAGGAAATGGTTTCTATTTCCCCAAGCAGGAGGTAGCATAGAGACCCCAGCATTCCAGGGATTTATTTTTCAGCCTTTGGTGACTGGCTTAGATATATAACAGCATCTGAATTCAGTCGTGGTTGGTCTCCCCAGAACAAATCATGTTTCTGCCTGAAGCTGGTATTTATGTGTTTAGGCCAACCCAGTTTTGCAGTACCCAGTCTGCCATTTTCCTCTTACCATTAATTGCTGCTGCCAAGTTGCTGGTGAATCAGGACCCCTTTTCAAGTTTATGTTGCTAACAAGCCCACTTAAAGGCTCCAATGCAGGGAAAGTTTGGTATGCATAAGTCCTACTGAAACCCAGCTGCCCTTTGCTAAGAGTTGTTAACTAGGCTTGTCACTAGGCTTCCAGATTGCTGGCAGTTGTCACTAGCCTTCCAGATTGCTGGCAGGCTTGCACAAATATCTTACACGAGGGATGGAGTATTTGTGGCCCTCCCAAAGTTGTTGGACTACAGTTCTAATGATCCCTGACCATTGAACATGCTGACTGGGACTCTCAGGAGTTGGAGTCCAGCAACATCTGGTGTGCCGCAGGTTTCCCACACCTATTTCATGTTGTCTCCCTAACGCACCATGTACAATCAAGAGCAGACATCATGAGCTGGAGTAACACTGTTATGGATGTGTGTGACAAAAGTAGGAACTAGTCTGCATATACAGGATGCATGCTTAAATCAGCATCCATGAGCCTGTTCCATTGTGATGAACTGGTAACCCTACTGTTTGGTGTGAATATGTATTATGAGGTTCATTATGGCTACACTGTAGCACTAAAATACTGAGGGAGGGATTAAACTATTGAGCCCTATCAGCAAAAGTGCTGCACAAGAGCTTCTACTTACTTCTGCAATGGGGCTTCCCCACTCTCACCAACCCACATGCCCCCAAAATTGTCTTGAGAAGGTTGGGAGAACCTCAAGAACAGTGAGCTGGGAGAGGAGGCAAGGACTCATGCAAGCGGAAATGCTTATCCTCATGTAACATCACCTTAGCATGTTGTTGAATATCTTCCCTGAGTCACCATGCTCCTCAGGACTGTTTGCATTTCATTATGCCATGCACAGAGAAAGTGCAGAATGGGCTATTGTGCTTCCCTGAGAATCTCAGCATTCTTTTTCATTTTTAAAGGGAGAAAAAAAATTCTACCACTTAATTGCAAGGATGGTTTATTTGGGTTGTTGTTTTTTGGGGGGAGGCAGTAATACTTCTGTGTTTGCAACAATGCAAAATAAAAAACACACAAACGTTGCATGTGTTCAACCCCCACAAAAATAAAATAAAGGTCACCATGTGAGCCCATAAGATGAATCTCAACATCCACATGAGGGCAATACTTTAGTGGACCAACCAAAATGACCAAGCTGTCACAAATGAGCGTGCAACAACATTTTGATTTCATTTTCTACAGAACTCTTAATCAGGTCAGGTGGCAAGCAAAGCAATGAGAAGGGAGGGGGAAAATGTTTGGTGGTGAAGTCAAGAGTCTGTTTTGGGAAAGAGGCTGAAGATGGAATGCAGGTGAAAGGAGCAGACATGCAAATGAGGTTCTGTAAGATGCTCTGCAGGTTTCAGCTTGCACCAATGCATCATGGGAAAGAGAAACTTACAATGGTTAGTTTCCCACCTCTAAAAATACAAAAAAGCAGCTGTTACATGTCTGTCCTTAGGAGAAACACACAGCTTGCATGGTAGGTGGAAAGCAGGGAAAAAGGCAGATTTTATATAAACAAAGGTGGGAATTAATTGTAGGTGGTGTGCTAGGTAAAAACATTCAACCCAGTAGTACTTTGTTCTCCAGATGATGTGCAGGGACAGAGGAAGTGTCAGGGTTTTTGGTGGTATTGTGGTTTTTTTTTGGGGGGACGGGACCCAGAAAGTTTCGTGGAGTTTGTTCCTTCTGTAATTGCTAGTCAAGGTCAAGGCCAGTCCTCCCCATGCCCAATGAAAGTGTGTGAGAAATGCCTGGTGAAAACCACAAAGCCAGAGGAGGAGCTGCTGCTTTACAGTGATCATAAGAGCACAAGAAGATCCCGGCCAATGACCCCTCTAGCCTAGCATCCTGTTCTCCCACTGGTCAACCAGATGCCCGTGGGAAGGCTGCAAGACGGACATGAACACAACACCACTCAGTGGGCAAGCAAACAGAAAGGAAGGGTGCAAAAATACAACGTAAAATTCATCTTATCCTTCTCAGATTTCTGTTTTTCTTGGTGCGCAGTTATCTTTTCTAAAGTTTTTTTTAATGCACAGCCATGAGGATAGTGGGCAGGGTATATTACATTTGCCTTTTCAAATGCATATGTTTTTATTGTTTGATGTGGAGGAAGGGCAGAATAATTTACTGGTAGCAGGACTACCTTTGTTTCCTGCCTGCCCTGTAGGTAGCAACTTACTTAGCTGAAACCCTTTCTAGTAGTTCTGGAAACAGAGAAGCAGTTCTTAGCTGCCTCTCCTTTGTGCCTAGTTACTATGAAAGGAGATCTGCATTCAGGAAAGGGTGTACACAGTCTTCATACTGTCTCTTGTTTCCTCCCTCGGTTGCCTGGCAGTTGAATTAACACAGTGATAGCTTCCTATTGCTTCCAGATTTCTTAACCTCAGCAGCCTTAATTTAGAAAGGGGAACATTTGGTGCTCCTGTTGTTAAACAACTGGGAGTCAGAATCCTTGCTTAGATCCTTACAGATCCTTACAGATCTATCCGTAGATCCCAGCCTACTTTCTGCCCAGCTCTGGTTTGTTGTCTGGAAGAGCAGATGGGCAGGAGGCAACTGCCTTGAGGCAAGACTGTGGATGTATGATTGCAAACATTATTTACATTTATACCCTAACTTTCATCCATGGAGCTCAAGAAAGCATGCATAAAAATCCCAGATAGTCTCCCATTTTGGGACTGATCAAATGCAGACCTGTTTAGCCTAGCAAAGTGGTTGTATCATGTACCTTCAGAACATGCTCTGGAACTGTTAGAATGTTCACATATCAACAAAACCTTCCAGAACTTTAAGCCTCATCACTGAGGTAATGAAACTGTGTATCTCTGAACATCCTCAGCCACAACTGTCATTTTTCAAAACTCCATTCTTCTCAATATTCCAAATGGATGATGCTGAAATTTGTTTCTTCTTTTTAAAATGAAAACAAACCCTGAGTACAATTGGTCACTGGTAATCTACTGATTGACATGCACAAGCATGTATTTGACAACCTGGCTTCTCTTTGATGGAGCAAAATCCTAGAATGGCAACTTAATGGTTCCTCTCACAGCATCTGAGCTTGGAGTGTTTTCTCTGCTGTTGCATGCCAGAGACTCATCTTGGCTCTGAGGTGGTAAGAAAGCAATTTGCTTATTCCAGGATGCAGGGCATGCATCCTTTATGGAGAAGTAATGGATTAGAACAAGTTGCCTGGAGAATAATGTTTTGGCACCACCCTCTAAATATTCAGCTGCCATATTCCCCATACTAAGCTGTGTTTACTGCATAGCTTTCCTTCTTGAGACAAGGTCATGATCTCAGTTTACTATGCCCAATTATGTTATTTTATTATTTTTAAAAGAGTGACACATGTGGTTTTACATTTTCATTTTTCTTATCTTTCAGGGTTCTTGCACACAGGCTGAGCAAGAAGTGATCTAATAAGGCCAACAAGAAGAAAGTAGTTACAAGCATTGTGTATAAGAGCTTCGGGACTTCATCATGGTTATATGAAAATTCTGTGGGGTTTGGAGGGATTTTCTGGTAAAAAATGAGGTGACGGTATCGCATCTTGATAAAAGTGCTGTGCATGTCAGCCAAAAATGCAGCAAAGAAGAGGTGGTGGTAGTCTGTGTTGGTGAGTACCATCACAAAAAAGCAACATGAAAATTATTCCAAATCAAATGAGTAAGATTTGGCTATTGTAGGCAAACATGACTCTTATGTTTAAAAGACAAAAAAATTACAAAAAAGCCCCACATAAATGCCAGTCAGTTAGACCAAGGCAGTTGCAATATGATTGGCTTCCAGTATTTTATTTTTTAAAATTGCAGCATATATAAAGATTTGTTCACTTTGTTCACTTGTTCTGGAGAGTTAGTTCTGAAGGTGGAAAAGTGGTGTCACAAGGTCTAAAAAAGAGAGAGAGAAATCTGCTCCGTGTTTTGTTCCTTTTGGTTAAGTGCTTCCATTCCAAATAGAAGGATTCTTCCAGTCAGTCAAGGGGCAACTCAGATGCCATCATCTTTTATTCAAAGGCAGGCACAGATGTTCCTTCTGCAGGGGAGGTTTTAATTTATGAAAATGATATTGTTTATGCATGAATGCACTCCACATAACACACAGTACTTCCATCTGATGAGAGAAAACTGCAGAACCAGTGCCAATGTCAGGAACATATTCTGCAAATTTAGTCACTTAAATGTTTAATGAATATTTGGAAGGCATTTGCAAGCCACAAGAAAGCTTTTCAATTATTTCCCCCTCTTCACAGCTAATAATCATTTTCACCTCCTCCAGCCAATGCAATTGACTGTGGTATGACAAATGTTTGATGCTGTAGTACTTCAAAATAAATAATAATCAAAAGAACAAACAAGCTCAATTGGATGGTGGTGAAATATTTGGGTGGGCAGATGATTAACTTTACACATTACCTGGGCATTTTTTGAAAATCCAAGCCGGTAATTTTTCTCATGAAGAATTTTGTACTGGAATATATATTTTTTATTAGCTGGCAAAGACAAGCTGATAAGAATTGTATTTCCAGGTATTACTATTAATGACACTGATAGAAGTTGGCAGTGGTGCACAGCTCTGATACCAGCAATACTAGGAAGAAGAATGCCAGTAAATTGATTTGTCAATTGGGGGAAAGTGGTGGCTGGGAGTAAATCTCTTAAGTTACAAATCCAGCCTTACAGAGTCGCTACTGTTGTTTTGTCTCAAGTTTGTGTAGAAGGCATTTCCTCACCACAGCTGCCACAAGCCTCTTCCATTTTCCTAAAGTGTTTTTGGGGAGTGATGCAAGGTAGTCCACGCTAAAGCACCTTTCATCTCAAACTCCTGTCCACTCAAGTTAACCTCATTGTACACAGGTGTGTGTGTGGGGGGGGGGGAAATATCAGCCCTTGAGAGGTGGCTTAAACAAACAAACAAACAAACAAACAAACAAACAGAATAAAATCTGTTCCAGTCCTTAGAAACTTGTTTAACAAAAGTTATTACTTAATAATCATCAACTACCAAGAGTGGGGTAGTGGGTGGGTTGTTAACTGTGTCCTGCCAGTTGTTGGAAGTCTAGATGACTCTTTGGGTCCCTTCCAGCTCTATACAATTCTATTATTCTAATTCCCACAATCCCTAACAATTGACCATGCTGAAGGGTCCTGATATGGGAGTTGACGTTCAACAGTGTTTGGAGGGCTACACGTTTTCTGACCCTGAACATAATCCTAGCACTGTTCCAGTATATTGCAAAAGGAGGACATGTTTAGTTCTACAAAAGCACTTTAAAAAGAAAAGAAAAAGAAAGGAGCAGCTCTTTATATTCTACCAAACTAGATTGTGCCCCAAGTGACTGGAATTTACCATGCCCAAAAGAATAGCCTAAATAGGTCACTTAGTTGGAAGACCTCTACTATGACTGGTTCTCCCACAACATAAAATATATTAATACATATTAGAGTGGTGGGTTGGAAATTTGGTTTGCAACCAAGCTGTTGTTTAAACGCATATGTGTTTTCCCCTAATTAAAAATACATACATACATTGAAATATGTACTTAACAAGCTGTCACAAGTAAGGTAATCCAAATTAAGCCTGACATCACTCTTAATGCATTCACTTATACTATTAAATTGTTGGCAGGGTGAGCAAGGCATTGAATTGCTGCATTTAATTTTCAGATTCTGGGTACCTTGCGTCACAGACTGAGTGATATTTAAGATGGAAAGCATAAATGAATACCTGTGATATGTAGCCTGCAACATCATTCTGGGAAAACCATCCTACAAGGTGGAATCCCCACCCCACCCACCAGTTAATGGGCATTGCTATTCAAATGGTATGTAGGGGCTGCATCTTGGGGGCAGGAATTGGGCTTACCTGTCCCCCAATTCTTAATTCACCTGGTCACAGGTGAGAGTTGAGTGCAGGATGGGGAGCAAAGGTGGACAAGCCACCCCAGAAGGAGCATGACATGTCCCCCATCAGAGTACTACCCCTCCCCTAACACCCGATACAACCAAGAATGTGAAGCAGGGCCAGTGAAGTTTGTGGCTTGGGAACTTTTTTGAGGACCTGACTGTGAGGCTGGGAGAGTCATATTTGGTTCCCAGGCCTGAGGTTCTGCACAGGCCTTATCTATAACACCAGCCTTCACCACCCTGACCCCCTCCATGCTTTGGATCACAACAGATGTTTTGTAGCCCAAAGGTGTTGGGTTAGTAAAGGCTGCACCAACCCTGCGCTCAACCAGCCTGGCTCTCTATAAACTGCCTGGCTATCTGCATCAATAAACAAATAGGAAAATTCACATCACCAAGGTTGCTACCCCAGTCTTCTTGGACTTCGGATCATAATGCAACAACAACAACAACAACAACAATATAGAAGGAGGAGGAGGAGAATTTATTGCCCTATGCTCAAGCAATCAAATTGGAGATGAACATATCCAGTGCTTTTTTAAAAAAATAAAAATGTTTAGGGGTACTCTTATTTTCCTACTCATATTGAAATACTGCCCCTCAATGAGGCCAAACCTAGATTCACAAGATGTTTAGAGGTATGCGTCCCCCTGCATCCCCCCAGAAAAGAGCACTGAACATATTTATAAAATCTAGGTTAGCATTTTTTACACAGTGCTAATGTTGCGTTCACTGTATGGATAGAAAACATGCACTGAGATGTGGCTTTTTGGTGTGAATATTGCGGTGAACCCAGGAATTCATTAATGTGAGTGGCAAACCTCCCAGTATTTTTCTTTTCTTTTCAGAAACAGGGTGTGTATGTAAATGTCATATTTAATCCTTCTGAGGGGGAAAGAGGCAGGAATAGGTCCATCTTTTAGGTTTGTTGCGTTTGTGAGAGAGTAGCAATAACTTCTGAAAATGAGCTACATACTGACCTCTTTAAGGAAATGTAACAATCGACTTCAATGTTGACAAACTTGCGTACTCTAACCATGGTGACTCAGACCAGGGAATAGTGCCAAGATTTTAGGTTTCAAGAAAGCACTTCTAAACAGTCATGTGCCCCAGTTTAGTAACTGTTGATGGGCACTGCCACTCCAGTGCTCAACTTAGCCTATATTGCCTTACATGCCTACATTGGTGCCATATATCCCAGGGGCCAATATTTGGCTGTTGCTTCTGCGCAGCTGTCCTCAATTCAAAAGCCTTTTCCCCAAAGACTTCACTTTCTCTGGGAACATAAGACTTTTGTAATTGTGGTTGTAGAGATTCTCTGCGAACATTTCTGGGTGTGGGTGTCATCTTACTCCCAAACAAGTTAATGAATAGAAGACTCTCTCCAATAACTTCTGCAGGGAAAGGAAGAGGATGCATTGGCAGAAAAGGTTGGGGAAGGGTGTCGCTTTTATTCTTTTGAGCAAGCAGTTTATAAATTAATCCATTATACCAATGTTTCCCCAACTTTTTTGGACTACAACTCCTATCATCCCC
This sequence comes from Podarcis filfolensis, assembly GCF_964270895.1. Classification (NCBI taxonomy): domain Eukaryota; kingdom Metazoa; phylum Chordata; class Lepidosauria; order Squamata; family Lacertidae; genus Podarcis; species Podarcis filfolensis. The sequence goes on along the minus strand of NC_139604.1, from coordinate 24,639,045 downwards.
TAGCTAACAGGACCAGCAGTCAAAGGATGATGGGAACTGTAGTCCAAAAACAGCTGGAGACCCAAGTTTGGGAAGCTCTGAAGCAGCCTTTCTCAACCTGTGGGTCCCCAGATGTTGTTGAAGTACAACTCCCATCACCCCTAGCTAGCAAGGCCAGAGCTCAAGGATGATGGGAGTTGTAGTCCAACAACATCTGGGGACCCACAGGTTGAGAACCGCTGCGAGATGTAAACCAACAGGCAGTTTGGTGATTGGATAACACCTGTGTCCTCCCCACCCCTTTCCCTCTGAGGCAACTGAGCCGCGCTTTTACGTGCGGAGGAATTCAAAAGAACCATCCCTCTCACTTTCGCGGCTCTTTTCCCGCCTTTCAGAAAAAGTTTCCCCCCTCCTCCTTGAAGCCGACCCCGTGACCAGGGCGGGGCGGGAAACGGGCTTAAAAGTTGGTCGCGAGGGAGGCGGGGAGATGGCAGAGGTCGCGCGCCTAAGCTCAAAGCCGAATGCGCGCGCGCTCCCCCTCCCTCCTCCAGCTGGACCCGGGACAAGGGGGAGGAGAGCGGCTCGCTGCCTTGGTAGCGGCGGCGACGCGCTGAGGCGCCTTTCCTGTCCCCTTTCTCCTTCCTAGCTGGAGGAGCCTGCCTGCCTGCCTGCCATGCACCGCCCCGGGAGGAGGATAGCCTGGGCCGCCGAGAGCCCGGAGGACCCTTTCGGGGTGGCGGCAGCAGCAGCAGCGGGCGCTGGGTGGAAGGGAAGCGACGGCGCCCCCTCCTCCCGCTCCTCTTCCTCGACGGAGGAGGAGGGAGCAAAGGGGGCGCCCCCGGTGCGGGAGGCGGCGGCGGGGGACGAAGACGAGCAGCCCCTCCTGAGGGGGATTTTCGGCGTCGGCAAGAGGAGCTGCGACGTGGTGCTCAGCGCGCGGAGGCTCAGCTGGAGCCCCATCCAGCCCGAGAGGCCCGTAGGTGAGAGCGAGCCAGTGTGAGGAACAACAGCAAGCGCTGCTTGGATTTTTCTTCTGCTCCGTGCAGAGCTTCCTCTGCTGAATTCGGCGGGGTTTACCGCCGCGTAAGCGGAGCTACAGCCCGAGCATAGCAGGAAGGGCTGCTGGGTTCACAACGGGTCTCGAACTCGCTTCGGCAGCGCGTGCAGCGCAGCCTCAGTTCCTTTCGTGCCCTCACATTCCGCCGCCTCCATCCCGCCCCCTCTCCGCTGTGTCACTCAAGGATACAGGTGGGCAGGGAGGACGTGACGTCAGAGGGTAGCCTGCCTCTCTTAGCGAAAGAAAAGTTTTGTTAACTTTGGGACTGGCGTGCAACCGATGGGTGGGTTACTTGCATAGGAGCCACCTCCTAGGGGCAGATGTCCCTTTGCCCCCCCCCAAATAACATATTTGAGCCCCACCCCAGAAAGTTGATTGGCATTGCCATTCAAATTGGGTGTGTACACCGCATCATGTGATCGATTATGTGGGATAGGGCTTACCTGCCGCCTCTCAATATTTTATTCAAGTTGGCACCCTTGATAGAAGTATTCCTTCGTGCGCCTCCCCCGTTAAATATTTTTGGGGGGGCCAGCCCCCCCCCAGTTGGCCATTGAATGGCCATTGCCATTCAAATACTGTGCGTGAACCACATCATGGGATCGGTTTTGCAAGGCAGGGCTGCCTCCCCCACCAATATTTTAGTCAAGTTGACATCTCTGGTTACCTGAGAACCAAATTATACTCTTGAGTGCTAGATCATGGGCATCTGAAACGAGGAATAATCTGCTGTCTCTCAAGCTGACATCAGGATGGATCATTTTGGCAGGGAATAGTTACAGGAAAGAGTTTGGTTCTTTCCTAATGAGCATTGGAATGCATAAAAGAGAGGGTAATGTTTTTAGGCACTGACTGCAAGAGTGTGGCAGTCACACAGGGTCCCTGGACGTTTCACCGTCTATTGATCCCTGTGCCACCACTTTATTTCTCACTGGCACCACTCAGGTCCTACCTGGTACAATACTGAGTCCGGTCAGGGTTAAATTGGAACATAAACTTCTATTTATTTATTGCAGTTTAACAAGCGTGTGGTTTCAAAGACAGTATCGGTCCATTACAATCATGGGGTGCCTATCCAGACCTATATCTTCTGTTACCTGCTCTCACTCACTAAACCACCTCTCATATTTACTTGTCTTCCTAGTTCCTAACTTCCTGACTCAGCTTATTTCGCTACACTAACTCAACCTACCCACAGACTCTATCCCAATTCACTCCCACTCCAACCAACCAACCACCCAACTCCCAACGAACTCCTCCTTTCTGCCCCTCCCAGAGCTGGTTTTATAGTCCCTCTGACTCCACCCCCCTGGGTTCTGATTGGGTAACTTGTTTAACTATTTCACCTCCAGAACTCTCATATGTTAACGTCACATAGAGGCCAAACAAAAAGTTGGGGGCTGCCCAATAGCCATGGAAACATGGAATGGGTTGTGCTTGTGCACCCAGTCTCTCACATTTTTGTCGCATGCACACATTAACAGTCATCGCTCTCCCACACAAAGAATCCCTGTAACTTTGTTTTCTGCCCCTTTCTGCATGGCCAACTGAATGCATAGGGTGACGAGATGGCATCCTTCCTGTGCATGTTTATTGGGAAATGAGTTAAATGTTCATGAAATTTCCAACTCTGGTTGCATACTTAGGAGAGTAAGGAAGAGGCATGAGTGTGGTTGCTGATGCTGTTTGCAGAGCAAGCACTATATGGAAGTAATAGTTGTGAGTTGATTTGTCAGCCAATAAAGGAACTGGTATGTAAAACTCAGCAAGGTCCTATTTAGGAAAGCAAGTAAAGATGATGACATAATGGCAGCCACATATCTAAAAGAAATAAAATATGAAAGTCTAACATACTGGTTGCTCACAACACAACAGTCTGAAAGGGAATCCTAATATTCATTGTATGTGACAAGGGCTCAATGGTCCATGTATGTTTTGGCCACTGAGCTTAGATACATGCCCAATGCTTTTTATTGTTTTACATTCAGTTCAAAGCATTTGTAGATGAGTTGGTGACCTGGTTGTTGTGCGGGAGACAGTGCTGTGTCCCTGTCTTTCTAATTGCACAACATCAGACTCAGTCTATAGCCATCATTGGGTTTCCTCCTCTCACCTCCTCCCAACCTAGGCATTAGTTTGCCCAGTGATATGGGAAGGTTTTTCTAATGTTGCAAAATCAATTTGGATCTGATTTATGATGTTCATGTTTCTTATATTTAGTAAACAAACAAAAAAAATGATGTCATGCTCATTTTACATTGTGTGTGTGCGCGTGTGCTCGCATATTAATACCCAAAACCCAAAAGTTTTTTTAAGTGAAATATTTGATTAGGAAAAAGAAATAATGCATTATAAGAGTGGATTCTTACAGTGTACAGTTGTAAGAGCTTGTTATGATACTACAACAAAGCAGCCTTCTCTGGACACATTAACTCTGTTAAGCTTTAAAGGGTGGGGAATCTATGGCCCTTCAAAAGTTTTTGGACTCCTGACTCCCACCAGCCAGACTCAGCATGTCCAATAGTCAGAGGTGTTGGGAGATGGAATACAATATCTGCAAGGTCACAGGTTGGTTGCAAGTTTATCCTTTTGGGGCAAGGTATTCAAGTGGGTAATAGCTACCCACGTCCAAACATCTTTGTGTGATAGAGATTAAGGTTTATAAACCCATTTCTTTCGGGATTCTGACTTAGTTTTGGGACTGAAACTGCTTTGCTTATTCTGGTTGATGGCCCGTTGCTGGGAGACAGACCTTCATTGATTTTATTGGACTTTTTGGTGGCTTTCACAACCATGGAATCTTTCTTAAGGACCTTCTGTGGCTTTTAGTGGGATTCTAATATATGACTGGGATAGGTTAATAGATTCGAAGTCTGCTGTTACCAATACAGTGCTAGATGTCACCCACACGGCTGCCTTTCAGCTAATCACTGTTATTGATTCCAGTGAGCTACCGGGTCCAATTCAAGGTTTTGGTATTAATTTATAAAAGCCCTCAGTGGTTTGGGACCCAGATATTTGCTAGAACAGCCCTTCAGCTGACCCAGTATTTAAGATTTTTGGGCAGGGGAAACCTCATATTTCATTGTGTGAGGAAATGGGACAGAGTCTTCCCTGTTGTGGCACCCAAACTGTGGAACTCACTTCCCTTGGAAGTGTGTTTGTCCCCCTTCACTTTTGATATTCAAGTGTCAATTAAAAACACATCTGTTTACGCAAATCTTTGGAGGATGAATCTATTTTAGTACAAACAGCATGAAGCATTTTTGTAATTTACCGTATTTTTCGCCCCATAGGACACACTTTTTCCCCTCCAAAAATGAAGGGGAAATGTGTGTGCGTCCTATGGGGCAAATGCAGGCTTTCGCTGAAGCCTGGAGAGCGAGAGGGGTCGGTGCGCACCGACCCCTCTTGCTCTCCAGGCTTGCGGAGAGTTGCCTGCATGCTGAAGCCTGGGCGCGCTGAGCTCAGCGCGCCCAGACTTCGTACAGCTCTCCGCAAAGTGCGGGAGCCCGGCGCTGGGCTCCCACGGCTTGCGGAGAGTTGCCTGCATGCGGGAGCCCCGTGCCTGAGGGGGAGGGGGAAATAAATTTTTCCCCCTTTATTTCCCCCCAAAAAAACTAGGTGCGCCTTATGGGACGGTGCATCCTATAGGGCGAAAAATACGGTACATAGATTTTATTTTTAGAAAACCAATGTATGTTTTTTTATGAGGTGGTTAAAGGTAAAGGGAACCCCAACAGTTAAGTCCAGTCGTGAATGACTCTGGGGTTGTGGCGCTCATCTCGCTTTACAGGCCGAGGGAGCCAGCGTTTGTCCGCTCCACAGACAGTTTTTCTGGGTCATGTGGTCAGCATGACTAAGCCGCTTCTGGCGCAACAGAACACTGACACCAGAACAGCGCATGGAAACACCATTTACCTTCCTGCCGGAGCGGTTACCTATTAATCTGACAATGTACACAATTTATTTTCAGCTTTGTAATCTTGTTGGTTTTTATTTTATGGCACCTAGACACTCTGTTGTGGTGACTGTCATTGATTTGTAAGGTGCCATTTGGTGAATAGTTTATATAGCTGAGTTTCTAACACTGCACTGTCCTGAGTTCAGGACAGCATGGGGGGAGGGAGGAGTTAGGATTGCTCTGTAACTCACTGCATTTTTATTACATTTTACTCTTTGTGAAGTCACCTTGAATACAGTTTGCAGAAATGCAGATTTCAAGTTTTAAGAATAAATAGGTGCAACTCTCCCAGGTTGATTAAATTGTAGCAAGCATTATTTTCATGGTTATTTTCTGCCCCCACAGCTTGAACACATGAGACAGAATGGAAGGGATATCAAAATTTTAGTGCATTTTAGAATCTTCCACTTAATTATACCCTTAACTTGTGGTGGCTGGTCTATGTTTCTTGCATAGTGGTGTCCTATTAAGAAAAACATACTGAGGTGTGAAAGAATTTTACTGTATGTTGAAAAACTCTAAAGCAGTAGCAAAATGACTGTTCGTTATCTTGGCTTGCTGCTTTTTTCACCTTAGCAAAGTCCTTTGTGTTTGCATTATTTTGTGATGTTCTATTTTTGTTGATAGTGGAACTTAATTGTTACCTTTATATTGCATTTACAGATCAAATCTGAATAGCTGTGAATTCTGAGCAGTATGTGCTTGCATGCCTTAATAGCCTGCTATAATCTTTATGTAGCTTCTCCTTGTTGGGGGGGGGATGGGAATCTGGCATTAATTTCTGCTGGTTATGAATTCTTATTGGAACATTCTGTTGAAACATAATGTGTTGTACATTTGATACATACATTACCATTCTGCCATAAGGGCGTGCTATTATTTTAGACACCAACTGATTTTATGATGGTATTGGATTTCTTTCACATATGCTTATGTTTTTGTCCAGATGAACTCAAAGAACATCTGTTACTCTTGTGGTGGTATCTGCTGTTTCCTTTTAGAATTTGACCTTTTGGTTAATTGCAGCTACAATTCTCTAGTTTTTCAGTATTGTGTGACTTAAGCAAAAAAAAAAAAAATTAGTACTAATCAGCTAACTGTAGGAAGATAGTTGAGTTCTGGCTCCCTTTGTCATATCTACAGATTAGACCCAATTGTTAAATGGGCATGGTTATTTTGTTGTTATTGGGCAGAGCAATTGTAATAGGAGACCACCGTTGCTCAGAGCTTCTGCCACATTTGAAGATCCATTAGCTCCAGCTGGTCTGAGTGCAAGGGGCTGGGGGGGGGGGCATTGTGTGTTTTGTGCACGTGCAGTTTTGGTTACGCTAACTCCCAGCTGGTCAGCAAAGCTACGTCTCCTGCAAACAGACTGACATGGGATCCGGGGATCCTTGTCTGACACTGCTCTGCCTCTGCATTTTGAAGCCTTATTCTGGCTCCTGCCAGCAGGAACACCATCAGATGTAGCTTCACAACAGCCTACTCTTTCCATGGGCATGATGGGGACTTCCCAGTGTCAGAACTTGCTCACTGCCAATTCCAAACCTCCCCCGGTAGTGCAGGATTAAGATCGCTCCCTTATTCCCTTAATATTTTTAAAGTTATTTGAACTGTGGAAGCTTTATTGTTTGTTTGTTTGTTTGTTTTGTTTTTCATTTCCGTGAGTTGCCTGCCGTTCCCCAGCCTGTCCCATGGGTATTTCAAAGGAGCAGCCATCTAAAGTAACAACCTTCACAAGTTGCAGTTGGGCTAGACTCTATTCCAGTGCCATATTCATTCAGAATAAATTATTCTGTATGAGTGTAATGCTTTGGTGAAAGCAAGGGTGAAGCAGGGATACTATGGCAGCTTTCATTGCACATCATACTAGTATTTGATGCATTTGGGGTGAAGTCTTGGGAGGGACGCGGGTGGCGTTGTGGGTTAAACCACAGAGCCAAGGACTTGCCGATCAGAAGGTCAGCGGTTCGAATCCCTGCAACGGGGTGAGCGCCCGTTGCTTGGTCCCTGCTCCTGCCAACCTAGCAGTTCAAAAGCACGTCAAAGTGCAAGTAGTTAAATAGGTACCACTCCGGCGGGAAGGTAAACGGCGTTTCCGTGTGCTGCTCTGGTTTTCCAGAAGCAGCTTAGTCATGCTGGCCACATGACCCAGAAGCTGTACGCCGGCTCCCTTGGCCAATAAAGCAAGATGAGCGCTGCAACCCCAGAGTCGGTCACGACTGGACCTAATGGTCAGGAGTCCCATTACCTTTACCTTGGGAGAAACGGACTTCTGGAAGAAATATGCAGTGTTGTTTGGCAATGGCACCATAAAGTATAATAACAGGCAGAGCTAATATCAGCTCATGTTGTTGTTGGTTAATCCATGCCTCCAAATTGCATGACTAGAACTGCCATCATAGGTCTGCTGACTTCTGGTGGAAAGTTACTGTTGCACGGCACAGTCCCATGAGTGTAAGTTTTTACCTAATGATCCAAAGCACTTGAAAAGAGCAAAATGGGTTTTTTTGGACAGTCACCTTGTTTTTAAACCCTTTTATTACCTGTCAGTGTGCTGGGTAACTTTCAGATAAAGGCAACGGTTGTTTGCATAAAACACTGAATAAGTTAGAAACACTTCTAAACATTTACTATTGTTGATGTAAAGCTTGAATTTTTTGCTCAGGCATTTGCTAGGCATGAAGGCTGGAGCCTGTTGTGATTTACTAGCTTACTGGTTGTTAACTTAGGGCCATATTCAACTTATTCAAAGTAGACACATTAAAATTAACATCCCTAATATCTATCTATTTCATTGGGTCTACTCTGAGTAGGAATACAACCCATAGTGAACAATGGCGGCTTTTTCTGTTGCATTTCTTTTTAAAATGTAACACTTAAAAATGTAACACACCAGGCTCTGAGATTGTGAAGAGTGGATAAGAAATATATTAAGTAAATAATATTTAATTGTATAAACTAATTCTTCTTGAAATGTTGAAAATAGCATGTTTGCACTCTTGTTTGGAACTCTGCAAGATTGCAGGTTGAGAATTTAGTTTTCTTTGGGGGCTTTTAGTTCTCTGGTTAGACTTGGAAACATTCCCTTGAAAAGTAAACTTCTATTGATCTGATTTTGTATGCATTCAACATTTAATTTTTTTATTGCATTAATAAATTAATATATTTCAACACAACATAACTTAGTAGGCAATATATTTACAAAGAAAAGAAACTGATTTAAAAATAGATGCAATATTTACTTGCTTTTTGACAAGAAGATTAGAGCAGAAACTGATCGGTGCTGCTTTTAAATGACAGAGCTGTATACGGTGTACAGCTAACTTGCCGTGTTCTAATTGATTTGAGTTAAGACCGCATATCTTCCCTGTAAATTGACCTAATAGCAGGGTATAGGAAAGTATGCTTAGGCAGGTTCTGCAAACCTTTCAATCTCTGAAGCGACAGATGTTACGATCTACATAGTAGTGTGTATCTTGGAAACAGAGAGAGTGTTAGAGAAACAAAAAAACCTGAGCCAACGACATACTTTCTAATACCAGGAATAAATTCTTGTCATTGGCTATGATGTGATGTAGTTATAGAGATTGTGTGTGTGTGTGTGTGTGTGTGTGTGTGTGAGAGAGAGAGAGAGAGAGAGAGAGAAGATTATATAAGAAATATTAAAGTGATAGTGAAAAATAACTGAAGTGTAATAACAAATTCATGTCCTGAGCTTGTCCCCCCCCCCCCGATTTTGAAATAGCCCTATTGGTCATGCAGGGCTTCATCCTGCTCTCTGTACATAGATGCACAACTGCTAAGCGCCCAGTACCAGGCCCCTCTTATCAATCAACAACAATTTGGGTTGGGTAGCTGTGATAGAATAGTGGGGGTGGGTAAGCTGGTCTGTCGTGTGCTCCCCCCTCCACAAGCCAACCTAATGTCATAATTGGGATGATTCTAGTGAATGAGGACTTGGTGGACCCCCCCTACCTCACAGTCCCCTGCTGCAGTATAGTAATTAACCAAAGTCTCTTCTGTCCCTCTTGGTCAACAACAGAAGGGTGCTTGTGCTCCCCACCTGGCTGGACCACAGCTTGATAGTTGGCACCCTTAGTCTGTGGTCCATAAGATTTCCTCATCACACTTCAAGCAGGGGCAGGATGTACAGGTGCCCATGGCTGTCTAATGCCTGGGTGTGGGGAAGGGATTTTAGCTCTACAATGCCAGGACAAGGGTGGGAGGGAAGGGGAACGTTATTATCATGAGTTGTTGTGTATTTATAGGAATCAGATTCCTAACCAAAATTTCTGTACGACGCAGTCTCTTTTCTGCCCACTGCTTAGTACAGTTCTTGATGCATATGTGGTCTTTGTTTGTTTGTTTGGATATAGTTGGTAGGAATAAGATGAGATAGAAATAAGACTACAGTTGCAGAGAATGGTAGGATTAAGAATTATGGTTACCATGGATAAAGGCTGCAGAGTAATAATGAAATCTACATACAGGATTAGCTTTTCTCCTTATGCAGCTGACAAGTATATTACAAAGAAGAACACAGACAATGCTTTTCCAGACTCATCCTAAGTCAGCACTGTACGGTTTTGTGTTCTGCATTGACTGATTGTGTTGCGTTGATGCACTTTCACTTGTGTGCAACATCTTGTATTATCAGGAATGTGAGGTTTTTATATTACGTTTCTGACCAGTCAGCTTACTGTTCTTGACCTGATTGATTGATCTGATTCACAGGTGGATATAATGATTACAAGCACCACACAGTGCAACACATGGCACAAAACAACATGGGGGAAAGAGTACACAGTTTGAACTGGAAGTAGTTTTGTGGTCTGAATGTTGTGTGCTTGCCCATTGTGTGTGGTATCTGCTTCATAGGAAGCACAGATTGCCTTGATGTTTACATACAATAGTATATAAACACTTATAAAGCTGTTTTCACTTAGGGTGTGTATGCACACTCATACACACACTTTGGTAAAATATTACAGTGCATACAGATTATTATATGTTTACTATATGTTTTGGAGACATGCTTATTTGTTATCGGATTTGGCCACCCTTTCAGATAGCACAACCTAATTTTCTTCCTGTGATCAAGGAGCAGGCTTTTGTCTATGTGTGGATATAATTGGGCACCATTTTGCACTAAGTTTAACCAATGGGTACCTAGAATTTCCAAGCAATATTAGGTATGAGAATACTAGGGCTTAATATTATTCTAAGGATGGTAGTCAACAATGTTTTACTCAGAGTAGACACATTAAAATTAATGAACATGACTAAGTTAAGTCAATTGAGCTCAATGGGTCTACTCTGAGTAAAATTTAGTTGAACCCTCCCACCCCCACCCCATGGACACTATGAGAGGAATTAAACGTTGCACTAAAATGTGAGTTTTGTCACGACAAGCATTTTGACTTTCCAGATGGAACAATTCCCCTATTCTTCCCCTAAATGCTCTTTTGGGGTTCTCCCAACTCCACCTTGAGCCAGTTTGGGAGGCATGGGACACAGGGGAGGGGAGGTGGGGAAAGCCATGTTCCATAGGACTTCTGCAGACAGGACTCATTAGTTGACTCCTACCCTATTTTTAAACAACCTAGTAGTAACTATAGTCTGCATCCTGCAATAGGAACTTTCAGTAACTCATTTCACCACATCCTCAAATATCTCCAGGTCAATTCACACATGTATGCTCACTGCCTAATGGCTGCAGCATAAAACAAGGAGTGGCATGTGTTGAGCATGAGAAAGAACTTATATATTCACATATTAGTTTTCCCCACACTAAATGGTGGTAGTTCATACACGCAACTGGGAATCAAAATGGTATGAAATACTGTATCAGTAAATTGGTGTGCATGTGTGAATAAGCCCTTAGTGCCATGTGTCTTTTGAAGTTTCTGAGCTTTATCATTTAATCCTGCAGCTATACTTGCTGCAGTTCAACAGAGTGCTGGGTCATATTCAGTGATGCTTTACTGTTTATACAGAAGATACCTCTGAAAGGAAACTTTCATTCATCCGTAAGAAATGGGCTTTTCTAAGAGACTGCACAGTATTATTTAATACTGTGATTTCTTGCTGTGAGTGAAAAGTAGGTTTGGTTCAAATGGATCAGATCATATTGCTGTCAAATTTGTCTGGAAAATATTTGACAGGAACATTGAGCATATTTGCTTTGTACAATGAGGTTTACCTCCAGTTACTTTGAACTAAGTGTATAGAATGCAGTTAGACATACCTTTATTTTTTAATAGCCATGTATGTAGCCATGATATACATTAAAGTTAATCAGAATTCAGTTGGGTATTTTTTGCCCTAAGACACACAGTTTGGCCGCATTGTTACTTGCGCCCTTTGTGACACAAGACAGAAAAGAGAAGTGTTTAAACCCAGAGACTGAAAATCTCCAGAGTTAATCATTATATGAGATGTTCTGCTTTTTTCAACAGATAGCACTTTTCAACTCACAACAAAGGTGATCCTTGGGTGCTGAGGGAGGGGCTGGAATAGCACATCTCCCATACAAACAAGTAATTGGCATTCTCTTGAATTCAATTCTGTGACAGTAATGAGCTGGTCTCATTTATTACTTTTAGCATTATGTATTCAACAAAGTCCTCTGGATAGTTAGAGAATGTGGGCCCAAGGGTGTATCTTCTCTGAGGCCAATCCTGTGAGGCCAGACCACCCCATGGTTATTTATTCTCTGTGGGAGTACAGCCCTAGCAACTTATATTGCCTGCTTCCTGCCTAACTTCTGTTTTCTGGCACCTTTGGGGATCCAGAAATAAGAAAGGCCTTCAAAGCTTGGGATATTACTTATTCTCATAGCCTCCAAACAAGAAGACAATGCAGGTGCCATTTTGGCTGAGGTCAAGCTTAGCTAATACAATCTCTTTTCACACTTCATCTCAGCTATGAAGGAAAAAATTGCCCTTCAACTTAAAAACTCATGTGAAGGCTGGGATTTTGCCTCGGATGATATGTATCTAAGGTACATATTCTGTGGGGCCAGTTTTCTCTCTTCCCCTATCCCTCGGTTTGCATCCCAAAGCTGAAGGGGGAAGCAAGGAGAAAAGAATGAGAAATCCTCTTCCCCTTCATTCACTCTCAGGCTGAAGAGAATTAAGGTTTAGCAAAGTGTGAAGAATTTTTCAAAGGTAATTATAGATAGTAATTAGAGGAAAATGCACGTCTGAACCCATTTTAGGAGCACTCGTTTACTTAAGAATATAGCATGCCTTATCCAAGTGCGTAACACATGCTGGTAGAAATAACTATCCTAGCCATACTTATTTTTCATGCTGTATTTGGGGGAAATGGACATGTGCAGAAACTGTGAGTACAATTAGCGTCAAGCAGATAAATCCAGCTAATCCTGTTTATGCTCTCTATCAAGCAGATGTGCCAAAATTGATGTAGACAAGCTCTTGGCTTATAATAATATTTTTAAGAGCTGTGTAGTATTGTTTTTGTTAAGACCTTTCTTAGCGTTAAGTGTAGTTAAAAATGGAAGAGGACCTAACAAGTGCAGCCTACTTTATGAAGGTCCCTGCTCTGCTCTTATGGTGATGGAACAACCTGGCAGGAAAGATTATCTTTATTCCTTGTAATTAAATTGACTTGGGGGGGAATACAATGGGAAGTGGGTGCTGAATTAAATAAATAGCATGATATCTAATGTATACTTAAACCCCTTATAAGAACAGATGGAACCCTGTATCCTTCTAGGTAATATGAGAGGATAGTTAATGTTTTGAAACAGCTAGGAATAATCAGTATGATACTAATGAATGGATAGTTCTTGAATGGAAAGAATTACTGTGTGGGGGTTTTTTTAAAGGCAAGTTTAGCTTATTTAGAAGATTTTGACTATGGGAAATAAAATAGTTTCTTTTTTTAATGTAGTGAGAAGCAGGTGTTCAAAATTCCATAGATGCAGATGAAGTCAAAAGTTTGAAAGTTGAAAATGTATTTCCAATGTTAATGACATGTAATCGTTGTACATCACCATGAGCACCGATTGCATTGAAAAAGTGATTTTAGAATTGTAAGAAACAGTGCACTGTGATTTCCATGGTTCCTAGGAGGAAAGTCTACATATACATTCTAGTAAGGCTTCTCCATAAGATGTCAATCTAGAGTTTCAAGGAATGCAACCAGTCATTTATTTATTTTTACATTCCAGCACCAGCAACCAGAATAGCTGTAAGATTGCTTTTATGCTGTCTTACTATAAAAAAGCTAAGAAAAGGAAACAGAAAAAAAGAAATACTTTTGGTTGACCAGTCTTTGTCTGTCTTATAAGTGGCATGTAACCAGAGGGATTTGTTCAAGATGCTCTCTTTGCTCCCTTGATTTGTTGGCCATGGGCCTTTGGCCGTGGTATTTCACCATCTGCAATACCAGCCTTAATGGATGAAAGGACACACGAAAACCATTTTACTCAGGAGCAGGTGGCTTCCCTGCTGCATGGATACTTTATCATCTACTGGAAGGTAGACTAGAACCTCTGAGGCATGCATGTTAAGAGAAGCTTATAGAATAGGTTACTTCCCTTGAAAGCTTCAAGGAGAGGTACGTGGCCAGCTTGATAGTCTGCTGCAACTGCTGTGATCATGTTTTATTCCACATTTTGAAGGCTGTGTCCACAGTGCAACAGAAGGTGATAAAGGAGGTTCAGCCTTTTGGTCCCAGAGTCTATTTGTTTGTTTTTGCTAATTTCATCCTAAAGGAAGACAATTAAAAGTATGGCTTCCTAATGATGAGACTGTTCATACTAAAGGCCATTGTTTAATGGTGACATTGATGGGGGGGGGAATTGCTGTGGCTAAGGACAAGAAGAATAAATCATAAAGTCCTATCAGAGTCCTTCTAGAAGAAATATGACTCTCTTAAAGTCAGCTATCCAATTTGGAGTCTCAGAGGCAGCCAAATCTTGTTTGATTTTTTGCTTCTGAGCAAAGAAAGGAACCAGTAGGTTGCATGTCATGGTAAACCCATAGTTATCAAACTGATGATTCGGCCACTTTGCCCCTCCACAATAGCATACCAAGGAAACACACTACAATTCCTTAGTGTTGTGTCCAAACCAAGGTTCATTGTTTGTTTTCCTGTAAGCTCCTGTTGGGAGTAAAACAAGACAATGATCCTTGGTTCAGACGTACGTAAAATTAACTACGGTTTCCTGTGACATGCAAATAAGCACTGTGTCTCTGTGGTGCAAGGAATTCCAGCCATTCTGACAAAGTTACTCAGTGACATATTGACTTGCATATAACCCATTTTGTGAGGGAAAACCAAGAATGGGAGAGAGGTAGTGAACCTGCTGTGGAGCTTCCATGATATATCCCTAAACTGCTTTAAAAAAAAATATTGTGTGAGGGATTTAAAGAAGCACTTTTGGAACTGTATGTAAAAGGGCAGCTGCTATCAAAATTAGGCAGCGGTGGGGGAGGACGGGGCTTGCGCTCAGAGTTTTTTTACAGATGTAAAGGGAGATATTCATCTCTTGGCCTTGTGAACCATTGGAGAAGGAGTATAACATAATGTGGAGGAGAGTAGCACAATTATTTCTGTGAAGAAGAAACAACTTTAAATATTACTGAGTGTGGTATGGAAGCAACTGCTGTAAGTCCCACATGGTTGCCAGCGATGTAGAGTCTGGCCCTCTCTTCACAGTTCATGAACAGCCCTTAAGTATCTCTAAAACTATTTTTTTTCAGGCATGCATTCAAGAAAAAAGTGACAATAATAGATATTTTGTATGTGCACTTTTAGTTAGGATGGAACCATAAGGGATTAAACTGTGATGTGGTATGAAAATAAACACTCTCTCTTCCTCCTTTGGGCAGGTGGTTCCAATGTGGGCTTGACAAATGAAGAGGAATATGTCGAAATGAAAGATGTATTTTCCGTAAAACTGAAACGCCGTCGTTTTGCTGGGCAACAAAAAGGTGGCCTATTATTAGGTATCACAGTTTTTGTCTGCCTGAAAAAAGAAGGAAACAAACTTAAGGATTCTGTCATCAACTTAAGTAATTTAAGTGAGGACCATTGTTACCTGTGGTTTAAGCATTTGAAGGAAATTTTGAATGGTAAGCACTTTTTAGAAAGACTTTATTTCTATATTTTCTAAACATTCTTAACCTTAAAAAATTACAGTATGAGGCTGAACATGTTTACTGAGAAATAAGTCCTATTGATTTCTGTAGGACTTTCCCCCCAAATCAGTGTACTTAGAATTGCCATCTTATTCTGTTAGTGACATATCCCACTTAGCTGATTTTAAATTAGTCTAAGCCTCTGTTAATATGTAACAAGAAACCAAACATTTTACTGGCCTGGCTCGCCAATAAAAGTCTGATTTATCACTACATGCACAAGCTTCAGGGCTTGCACACTCAATTTACCATTCCTCCTTTGGCACATCTGTGAGGATGAGATGGGAAGCTTTCACTTCTGTTTTCAACTAATTATAATTACTTGTTTTGCATGAACTCAAATTGTGGTTATTCTTAACTGTGGTTTACAGAAGCAAGCAAATTTTGAACCATGGTTTACAAACCTGACCTGTTTCTCTAAATTGTAATTAACATTAAGCACATTTATTGGTTTGGACAAAAGAAGTAAAATGCAAAAAACTTCTGATCTCATTGCAACTGTGCTGGAGGGAGGGATTGTACTGGTTGTTCTTGTACTGCTAAACTGGTTTAATGTCACATCAAAACACTGCCAATGCCTGTGCTTGAATAAACATAATTTGGCTTACCAGACCAATATATGCATGAACTCTTTCGTCTGCATATGGAGCTACTTCACTCCTCCCTTTGTGGCATGCAGCAATTAAACCAGCAAATCTCCAATTAACTAGAGTTTTCCATTTCATCAGAAGCAATGTCCTCTTTGAGGATAAGATTGATACTATTACACTAGCCATAGCAAAATTCCTCTTGGAGGCAGTAAAAATCAGAAATCAGTATGTACAAGCTAAAGCTACTCTGTTGGCTAGCAAGGCCGATCTTATACCTTAATAACATTTTATATACTATCATTGTATCATATTTTGGGTCTATGGACTGTAGTAAAGCTCTGTGTGTTATTTCAGAACAACCCAGTCTCATACACCATGATTTGAAGTTTGTTTAGCATACTAGCTTGCTCTAAAGTTGGTTACCATAGTTTCCTGGTTTGGATGAAATGAGAAACTATTGTTAATTAGATGCTTAGTGATTTGACTGTGGATTTCAAGGAAAAGGCTTGTTCATAGCTTGAATTAATAAACAGATCCAAACCAGGCTATTTTCTAAGCTTGCGGCTGCCCTCAAACTGTGATTTGTTTGGGAGCTGACAACATAGGATCTGAAATCATGAGTTTGTGCTAACTCTAGTTTGCAGTAGATCTCTTGTTTAGAAATGCAAATATGATTTATTATTGCTATTCGTGGATTTATACCTCACTTTTTTCTGCAAAAGTACACCAGGAAAATGTATACAAAATGGAGATAGTACAAAATAATATAAAAGTACAGCCTAAAACCCAAACAAAATGCAACCAGAAAACAAAACAAACAAGGAAAACCAGCAGCAGTTAAAGACAAAGACAGCAGTGTTAAAAGCATATGACACAATAGGAGACTGGGAGTCATGAGGATGCTTTCTCCTTCTCTCCTCTGGTTCCAGTTTGTTTTTCCATACTTACCATATACACTTGAGTATAAGCCGAACTGAATATAAGCTGAGGCACCTAATTTTACCACAAAAAAAACTGGGAAAACTTATTGACTCGAGAATAAGCCAGTTCACCACACCACAAACCTCCTGGTGGGCCAGAGTGTGTGTGTGTGCGCGCTCATGCACACATGGCAGAGGGGTTTTTTCTTCCCACCCCCACCCCCAGCCCCTCCCATCCCCCTGTCTACCCAGGGTGCTGTCAAGAGGCAGAGGCTGGTGGCGGCAGCAATGGAGGAAGAACAAGCAGCCCAAAAGGGTTCCTCCGCCGCCGCCAACAACAGCCTCTGTGGCTCCTGTGCCCGCGCTTGGCAGAGCGGAGGCGGCACGAGTGGTGGCAGCAAACAGCTTGCTCCGGCAAGGGGCTGCTGGAAATGTGCTCGGGTAGGACCCTCATTCGAGTATAAGCCGAGGGGGGCTTTTTCAGCATAAAAAATGTGCTGGAAAAGTTGGCTTATACACGCATATGTATGGTAACCAGGTTCCTCCTAAACAAGATTTGGAACCAGGAATCTATGTGAAGTGGGGAAGATTGGTGTGGTTACTTTAGTTTGTTGTAGTATTTGAAAGAATACTGTGTAATATAAATCAAGGATAACTCAGTCCATAGAGCATGACTCTTAATCCCTGAGTCCTGAGTTCAAGCCCCAAATTGGGCAAAACATCCCTGCATGACTGCTGGGATAGCTCAGTTGGAAGAGCATGAGACTCTTAATCTTAGGGTCGTGGGTTTGAGCCCCGCATTGAGCAAAAGATTCCTGCATTGCCAACTTGACAATTCTATGGTTCTCTAACCTTCCAACTCTACAATTCTATGGTTTTATGAAATATTAAGATAAAGCATCAAAACCAGAAAAGGTTTGTTTCAAAGCAGTCATATTTTCCTTTTTTAAAAAACTGATAATTTTTGGTTTAAATTAAAACTACATAATTTAAACATTCTCTTAGGAGAGATTTTTAGTCTAAATTTTTGCTTGACTTTAGCAGTGAGCAATATAGAGCTATGCTTTCAGTATAAAAATTAAGAGTGCCTATTTTATAGAAGAAATTTGTTACAGAAGCTCCTTTTACAGCATGCCTCTCACACCAAGTTTTTAATGTGAACATCGAAAGCTTCATGCATGAAGGTTTAATTATCCCATTAATGTTATACATTAACAGTGTAGCATCAACGGTGGTATATCTCTAGTTAGCATGAAAAATGTTTATTCACATCATTACTTCTGTCTTTATGTAGCAGTTTTCTTATTGCTTGTTGTATAAAATATTAATAACGTATGTGACAGTGACATCATTTCAAGCCCTTAACTTTTGTAAACATGAGCCTGCTGCCATAAAACTAAACAGTGAAAACAGCACAGATGTGTGTCTGAGGATAGCGTCTCTGCTGCCCTATGAGCTTTTGTTTTCAGAACTCCCTGATTAACCCCTACCTTTCATGGTTCATTGATTCACTGATAGATCAAGTTTAAACTAGTGCATATTAGCACATTTGTTACTACCAGAGGAACAGTTGGCTATTTTGTTTTAAAGTCCTAGTTCACTTTAGCAAAGGAAGCTACAATGAGCAATTCAATAGAGCATAGGCTCTAATGATGCTAAAGGCTACAGCACTTTTATGCCGGTAATGAGACCTGAAACTATTTAACATTATTAGATTATAAAGTTGTTTGCTGTAAGACTGCTGAATAATATATTTTGGGAAGGAGAAAACAAAGTCCCTAGTGAATCGAGATATCGAAGCAAATTCTCCAAACCCTTTGGGAAATCATTTTAGGGTTGTAGTGATGTTTCTGCAAATCATTTTGCTGGTTTCATATATAACAACTTCCAACTCGTAAACCATTGGTTATTGGACTGAGAACAAGCCTTGTACCCATGCGTGTCCTTTGACCACCCTCTTGTGTACACTATGCATGACCAGTTTTAGAAAAGATGTGGTTTGTTAAGCCATGGTTTCTCCACTTAGATGTTATGGTTAACTCTGGTTTAGCAAACTCTAATATGTTCGTTAAATCTGGATCCACAGTGTGAATGGGACAGAGGAGAGTGTGTCAGGGCCCCTGACCCCAGGGGCCTTCAGTACTTTGAGGAAGATTCAGAGGAAGATGAGGCACATGCTGCTGCCTCCAGGGAATAATCTTCAGTAGCTTCTCTCTTGCTTTCTTTGCCGGAGGACGTGGACCTGAAGACAAAACCCCAGCAGCAACCCCAAAGTAGCTAATGGATACAAAATTAGGGAAAGGCCTTTAGAAAAGCAAAGTCCCCCTTCAGGTAGATAGAGTCATCGTATCACAGGCCTTGTTAGCCTACATAAGGCTTTGGGTGGCAGCATCCCTCTATAGTTGTAGTAGGAGGGAAAGCTCCAACTAGCTAGCCCTAGAGCGATCTGTCCTTGGTCCTGACACCCCTGACCTCTGCTTGGAGACTTGACATTATTTTGCCTGTCCAGGAAGATCATGCCTGAGTGTGTCCATTTCCCCTGCAAGCCTCAAGTCCCAATGAAACAATACAGTGCACAAAAACAAAGTTTATTTTTGGTGTGATAAACCATGGTCCTTAGTTAAGAGTCCTGGATAGCTCAGTTGGTTAGAGCATGGTGCTGATAATGCCAATGTTGTAAAAAAAAATGTAGCTGTTGTTTTATTTTTTCCACTGAAAATTTTGGGGATATTAGAGAGGGGCAAATAACTGCTAAACAAATGATCCTTTGAATTATCACCTGATGTGTACATGATTAGAATCAATGATAAATAATGTTGTATGGTAGGTGAAAGTTAACAAGATAATTTATTTTTAAATGCTGTAGTGATAAAAGCACAGATTATCAACAAGACATGTTGTTTCAAAATGTGTATTTTGGCTTTCATCCCCCTCCCTTACTCTCATACCTCTATTTTATTGATCCTTTTAATCAAGGGCAGATTTCTTTTGCACCTGTGCACCTTCTGTGTGGCATGAAACATAATCTGTAAATCCTTAAAATTGTAGTATCGTATCTCCGCAGCAAATGTGAAGGAGTACTATTATCAAATCCTTGCTGACAGGCACTTCCTTTTTTAAATTCTCAGGAGAATATTCTCTTCTCACTTGATCTCCCTCCTTCTTTCAGGTTTGAACCATGACCTAAAACCTCTTTCGTGATAGCTGTCACATAATGCTCTTGATGAGGGTGCCTGACTCATTTGTACTAGTTATTCTTAGCTGTAGAGATGCACAAACAGGTCAGTTGCTCCAGTTGTTTCAGGATTACGTAGATGGCATATATAAGTAATGAGCAGCTTTGTGCAAAAAATAAAGAAAAAAAGATGGCCACAGACACAAACCAGAATTTGCTGTACCTTTTCAGGATGCATATTCATCTGCAGGTGTTAATGTTTGCAATCCATGCTTTTATTCTTTTGTAATGCTGTGTGTTCAAAGTGGTTTGAATTAGCCTTAAAAACCCTGATGTGGTTTTTTCCTTGTGTTTTTTTTTAAAGGTTTTCCGAATAGGCCAAAGTCATTAAAGGTGTTTGTCAATCCAAATAGTCATAGAAAAGAGGCTGCTCGCATTTATCACGAACAAGTTGCACCTCTCTTTAAGCTTGCTGACATCAGGGCTGACGTTACAGGTAAGATGCTTTGTGGAACATGATTCGATCCATTTTTGGAGGTAGCATCTCCACAAATGGGTCAGTCTGCATTTAGTGTTTCTATTTTAATGACATCACTTAGCACACATGATTTTAAAGAAATAAATTCCTTGTTAGCGAAAATTATTTTGTGTTGATGTGCAGTCATTGGTTTATCTTTTAGTTAAATATTTTCATATGCACTTGGTTTGTTAAATACATTTCTCCATCTTGTTTATTAGTTACTGAAGTTATAGGAAATTAATGAAAAAATTAGTATAATACAGTGGTACCTCTGGTTAAGTACTTAATTCGTTCCGGAGGTCCGTTCTTAACCTGAAACTGTTCTTAACCTGAAGCACCACTTTAGCTAATGGGGCTTCCTGCTGCTGCCGCGCCGCCGGAGCACAATTTCTGTTCTCATCCTGAGGTAAAGTTCTTAACCCGAGGTACTATTTCTGGGTTAGCGGAGTCTGTAACCTGAAGCGTATGTAACCTCAAGTGTATGTAACCCGAGGTACCACTGTATGTTATTCACTAACCCTGCAAAAGGCAAGACTTTCTAGGGAGTAAGACAACAAACCTGTACACAATCAAACTGGGAGTTGGCCCCACTGAACTCATTGAAACATGCTTCTGGGTAGCCATGAATAGGATTGCACAGTGATAGAATAGAAGCAGTTCAATTATTCAATCCCGGGTGGGGAGTTGGAACTTGTCCAACCTTATACAGAGTTGCATTCCAAATATGAGTGCCCCCCAATGTAGTATCAAATATTATATTATACACTTACATTTCCCCACCTACACATTGTCACAAGCACCTTTCTATCAGGTGCACAGCACTTTCTTTCTGTTCCTCTCTCATAAAAATCAACATATGCAGTCACACTCATACACACCCCAGATGGGTTTGCAGGCACAAACAGTAGTAGACTGCGTGTTGTGGCAGAGGCAGTTCCACCAGACCTGGGAGAGGTAAAGCAAGGAAGATGGTGCAAATATACTTGCAGGACCACTGAATCGGCTTCATTGGTGTGTTTGCAACATGCCAACCTCACCACTGCATTGCCCTTTCCCCTTCTGGTAAGTAGCAGTGACTTACCTGCCAGGAGGTCAGGTAAGCAGCTCTGACCCATCATGCTGGCTCCTAGTAGTCATGCAATCACACACAGAACATATCCTTTCCTCTCTGCTCCAGCACTGAGATAGGAATGGCTAGAAAGTTCACTCTGCCTACCTTTTAGATCTACCTAGGCTGCCGTTTACTGTCCAAGAGCAGGCAGAGGGCCTATCTCTCATCTTAGCACTGTGCTGCTGTTGACCTATGATATCAAGTAATTGGCAGTTGGATGCAGTTTGCCTGAAGCTGCCTTGCTGGTCAAATTCAGAGGTACCCCATGACTGCTCCGTCCAGAGATCTCTGGGACTAGCTCTTCTACTTGCTTAGATGCCGAATAGATTATTCAGTTCTGAGAGGCCCAGTAGTGTTTTTGACTCAGTCCTTCTACCTTTCCAGACAGGTGAACAGTGCTTTCAGAGCTGAAAAACTGCTTGCTGGTACATGCCTGGTGCATGTGTACGAAACATGTACTCTGGAGATAAATGTATACCACGACAATGACATGCAGAGGAAATCTGGAAGAGTTTTTATGCATTCACACTATTCTTGCTGAAGAATTGTGTCCTTTTATTATTAAATCTCAAACTATCTTATCGTAAGGTCTATTCATAGCATATTGCTATGGTTAGTGGTTAACACTCCTCCTACAGGTTAATTTGGCAAATGACATGTACTTCGGTTTTGTCAGATATAATTTTATCAAACCAAGAAGTTCTTCTGCTGTGTATCAACTGACATAGATTGCACATGGATATATGAAATTTATTTTTAATAGTAAAATCATAAAAATGTGCACTAGGAATTTATGCAGAACTGTAGATCAAGAAAAAACATGCTTACTGATTTTTTTATTAAAAAAATAAGTGTGTTACCTTTAAATTAATTCATCCTTCATAGTGTTTATGTTGCTCAGCCAATCAGAGGAACAGTCTGTAAAGCTGAGATATATTTCAGTAGAGCAGGAAGACTTTAATTAGTAGACTGCCAGAATCTTTTTTGTGGTAAAACCCCTTCAGTCTTTATGTGAGCAAAACCTTTCTTCACAAATCTAAGATGAAAGTAAGGCTTGTGAGGGTCCTTCGTTAAAATGAAATCTCCATAATATAAGCTAAATTCTGCAACCTGCATAATTTAAGCATTTGGCTATATTTACTTATTTTGATTTTGCTGAGGCATTTTTGTTTTAAAATTGTGGATCTGTTTGCTGTCCCAGGCTCCTTTGGGAGTAGGGGCAGAATATAAGTTCAATAAATAAGAATGATTTTAGGAAAATTCATACTTCTGTTACACACAATGCTGCTATATTTTGCCGTGCATCATCATCATTATTATTATTACATTTATTAGATGCTTTTTCTTGCTGCTACTCAAACCAACTTTCAAAAAAATTAAAATCAAATGAAACACTAAACTATGGTTTAATGCTATAAGAAGAGCCCTCAACTTGTTTCCTCCACTCCTCTCCTCCTTGGGTGTGGCAAGCAGGGGAAAATCAAAGCACCTGCCCCTGTTTTCAGTTAGTGGTGGTTTGTCATTATGTTTAAACTGGGTCAGGCTTTGCTAAGTTTTTAGCTATTGCATATCCAAGCTGGCCATTGTGCATGGGCTTGGCTTATTTGGATAAACCATAGTTAAATCCACCCACCATTTTGATTCAGCCATAATGGAAAAACTGCAGTTAGCTGGAAAAAAGAAAGCCAGTGCTTCTGATATCTTACTTCTGCCTACACATAGCCCTAAACAAGGCGAGAGCAAAACTGGATTCAGACATAATCTCACTCTCACTCTTGTCTTGGCTTCTGACTATTTGCATTCGAGCTTATTGGTTCATATTTGCCCTTCATGTTGGCCTGTGAGAGTGTCAAAGAAGCAGGGGAAATGTATACCTAAGCATGTTTTGAGTACATGATTCCTGAGCCTTGCTAAGTCATGCTAAAGATGGGATGCGTAGAGCTATAAGAGCATTTCAAACTTGCCTCCCAAGGATTGTAAAAAAAATCTTTGTAGCTTCTGGCACGATTCTAGCTTTGCAGGCATATATATAAGCAGGGGGCCCTTCTTTCTACCCATCTCTACAGCTTTGAGGGGTGAGAAACTTGTTTACACATTAGTGACAGTGCTACAAAGCTGCTTCTGGGCTCTTCACTTTGCACTCTTGACCTTTTAAGACTAAAGGTCAAGGGTTTAGCATATGTAGAGACAACATGTTATGCTGTTTTGTGGCTGGAATTCCCATTTGCAGCCCCAGGTGAGAAACTGTGCTATGGTGTACTGCACCGTCTTTGTTGTTGTTTTTTGCTTTAGGACTTTGCTACCCATCCTAATGAAGCAGGCAGGAGGCTAACTCTAAGGCAAAATACAAATAATGATGTGTTTATGAGTTGTTTTTAAATAACCACCGAGTGAGCGCAACAATATTTAAAAGCACTGGAGAGTGAGAATGTACTCTCACCAAAGACAGACAAGCATGAAAGATTAATGTAATCTTGCATATAATAATGCACATTCTTACACAAAAAATCCATCTGGAGGTGTCATGTCAGTCAGCAGAAATCTTTGATGAGCGGATGCAGCTGGGGTGTCTCTTCTGGCAAAGATGCCCTAGAAAATGCTAAATGTGGTTATGATGCTTGATGCCATCTGCATTGTGCCAGTTTAGTCTTTCTTTGCCGGATTTGCTGTACTGCGTAGGATATCAACAAACAGAGACAGCGATGTAGAGTGACAGATTCCTTTTCTCCAGAGGCTACAGACTCTGGTGTATACTTGTACCACCACCCTCCTGTGTTATATTCTTTCGCTACTGGTCTCCGGTCTTTGTTATTTCCATGGTTAACTTGTCCAAGTTAGAAATGTGCATTTACTGATGCAAATACCATTTCATTTTCAGATAATTCAATTCTGTGTGGTGTGATATGATTGCATCTAGTAGAAGATGCCAGTTTATTCTTGTGCAGACGCTTGCACTTCAAAGATCTACAACTATAAATCGCAACATAACCATTGTATCGCTATGGAAAGAGCAGATAATGTACTGTATATAACTGAGTATTCACGTAATCCTAGTTTACGAATTTGCAAACAAGTAACTGATTTTTTCTTGTTCAAAATATAAGGGAGAAGTAATGCCCATGATCACAGTCCAGAAACAAAAAAAATATGATTAGTTCTGTCTACCCACTGGGGCTCTAGAATATATTTGTGTTTCTGGCATACTGAGTGGCAAATGTGCTTTTGATATCCAGGAGAACTTAGATTAGGAGATCCTTATGCCAACTACTAAGTGAAAACCCCCAAAGGTCTCCTGGGCACACTGAATAGATCTCTGAATTGTGAATTATGACTTCCAAGACAGATTTGTCAATTTACACTGAGAAGTTGAATGTTGCTGAAATTGTCTGTTTGTGCATTATATTTCATAGTTACAGAATATGAAGGACATGCTCTTAAATTACTTAAGGAATGTGACCTGACGTCATTTCATGGGTAAGTTTAACTTTTAACTGCTTTCTTCTACTGCAAGGATGCTGCTTATTCAAGGAAAGGGTAATCAGTGGTGTAGGCACACAGCTTATTTTTAATCTTGGGGTTCTATCCCATGTATCGTGTCTCAGAGTTTTGCTACAAACCCGTTATTCAATGCAGGCATTCCTGTGCACACCCAGAATTACCCCGCCACCATTTGATTCCCTACCAAATCAATCAGTCTGGGTTCACAGAAGCTCTCTGTGTCATAGCATCCACAGGCTTTTCTATTGAGCTGGCTAATTTCAGATTTCCCCAGATGAAACAGGTGTAGGGTATCATAATATGTAATTCAAGCAATTCTGAGTTATGGTTTGTTTTATTAGTTTAAGGACATTATTGTTCTTATTTATTTCTTAGAATACTTTAATTAATTTAGAATCTTAATAAATGTTCTTAAACCCTCAAACTTGAAAAAGACAACAAAATAAATTTCTCTTTCAAATAGCCAGTTAATTGAAACAGCTAGCGGTGTTCAATAAATTACTACTTGAGGCTTTTTACAGATAGGCCGTACCAGCTTGCACTAATTTTTATACTTCTGGATGCTATGCAGAAGAGCTGGGAGTAGAAAGCATATAAGCTTGCTCAAAATTTTGGGATCAGCAAGCCAACATTAAAGATAGCTGTGCATTTAGTTGTTCTAATTCTAGCTGTCTAGCTATATCATGCCCTTCCTTTTAGGAGTTCAGGGCAGTGTAAATGGCTTTCCCACTCCCCATTTCGTTCCCTCAACTCTGTGAAGTACGTTAGGCTAAGAGATGACAGTGACTGGCTCAGAGGCACCTAATGAGCTTCATGGGTAAGTTGGGATTTGGCCCTTGCCTCTGAAGCCTTAGTTCCATACTGTAGCCACTATAAGCAAGCTGGCTACTCTCTAACATAGCTGCTAAAGGCAACACAAATATGGCTAATGGCAGAAGCGGAATAAAATTCACAAGCAAAATGTATGGGATTTGACAGTTCATGTGGTACAGCCGCTACGAGACCAAGCTACTAATCTGGCAGTCCCTGGTTTGAATCTTGTTTCTGCCATGAACACAGTGAAGGTAAGCTAGGCTGTGAGACTGCCCATAATGTCCCCTAGTGAGCTTACAATCTCTAAAGTATTGCCTTGAATAGATACAGATGGCAGAAATTTGGGCAAGATAGTGAAGTGTCTTCGTTAATAACTCTTGCTTTGTGTTGCATTTTGTTTGCATGTGTAAGAGGTAGGGGCTCTTATTTTTATTGGGAAGGTTGGATGATGCAACTAGATCAGCAGAGACATTTTTACTGCTGCTATTATTGGTATATTAGTGTTTCCTGTTTTGTATGGTTTTCCCTATGCTGTAAGCTCCAGTGGGGAAGTTACTATATTTTGAACACTGCCATAGAAATTAGTTAAATAAATAGTTTAAGGGAATGTGATGAAAGTCGCTTTAATGGTTAAATAAATGCTACAAACACACACTAGTACAAATTGGGTGATATCCAACTTAGTCACACATAGAGTAGACCTATTGAAATCGATGGACTTCATTTGCATAAATAGCATTGTGTAATTTGACTAATGTGGGATATTGCCCGTTGATTGCATGGCTGCTGGGAGAAGCACAGATAGCAGAAATGCCAGGGTGCACCTGTAGCAGCAAATCCGGATGCCTTCATCAGCCCCACCTGCAATGAAACAAGTCTCTCCCATATTGGCAGCAGGCACTGTAACTCTCAAACGGTTTGACTTTACCCCCAAAGGTGCACTCTTCCATTATCTCCCGAGACAGACGGACGCCAACAACATATTAACACGGGGGTGGGGGGGGGTGGGGAATGAGAACAGCACACTTATCATATTTGTAAAGCTCAAAAGAAGTCAAAGCTATGTAGAAAATTGTTCTGGAGCATATTAGTTCAATAAGCTGTCCTAGAAAGATTATAATCTGTTTCAGCTTGATCATATGTAATGCCTCGCACTATATTTAGCCTAAAACTAAATGGTTTTTGAACTAAATTGTAATGAAGAGAGACTTGCCACTGTTTTGCTGCAGGGTGGTTTGCGTTGGTGGAGATGGGACTGCCCATGAAGTTGCTCATGGTCTTCTGCTTAGAGCCCAGATGGATGCCAGGAGGGATGGTGATGACATAATTGCACCAGTAAGAGCACAAGTTCCTCTTGGAATAATACCAGCAGGTGAGAGTATATAAAGCAATGAATACAAAAAATGGTACACATAGTTTTTATGGTATTGTGACAGAATCACTTTCAGATTTTATACTGTCTTCGGTTCTGTTATATTGTTCTCTACTTATTGTTTGATTTATTTCTAAAACCCCAATTATTTATTTTTGCTACTGGCACAGTCCATATTCTTTATATGGCACTCTGGAGATGCCCATCTTTTCCTCACAGACATAAGTATGGTCTATGTAAACCCAACTTTGATTCTTAAGTGGAGAACCGTTTATGGAAGCATGGGCAAGTTGCTGATCTCCATTTATCTTTCTGAGTAGTGGTCGGATCATGGCAGACTTCATGTACCATGCTGGGTTACCATGGAGGAATATGCATGTAAAGGGGGTGGAAGCCCTGAGTGGAAAAGTCCTCTCTGGTCTACCAGTAGGTACAAGATGTTTCATGCCATGTCATTCCAGAGCAGACTTTCAGGAAGCACAAGAGATTCCCAGGGGAAATCAGTGAGAGATATCGTCTGGGCGATACCTGTTTTTCAACATCGTGATATATCACCAGCTAAACATTTTGATATACTGATATATCACCATGTCCGAAATAAGGATGGAACAATGTAGAGCAGGCACCCCCAAACTCAGCCCTCCAGATGTTTTGGGACTAAAATTCCCATCATCCCTGACCTCTGGTCCTGTTAGCTAGGGATTATGGGAGTTGTAGTCCCAAAACATCTGGAGGGCCGAGTTTGGGGATGCCTAATGTAGAGGCAATGGCTGGCTTCACCGTTTTTCCCACACTGTGATTTTTGCATCACACAAACACACACAAACCAAAAATTATGAAACCAATATCGCAACATGGATTTCAAACCTGTTTTGGATGATATATTGATATATTGCCTGGCCCTATTCTCTATATTAAATATAACTTGGGTATTACAAGTGAGAGAGATACTGCAAGCTGATGTGACTAATTTAAATTGGTATCCAACTCAAGTGTTACTTATTTTATCATGGATATGCTACAGTCAGTCTTGAGTGACATGCTTCATGCTATAAGAATGTTAGTTTTGTGCAGAATTACAAAACCCGAGTTTTAACTTAGCTGGTTATTAAAATCAGTTCTGAGTAGAAAACTAACACCCAGTTCTAGAATGTTAACAGTCATTCAGCATTGTGCTAAATTGTAGTTTTCCTTGAGAAAAAAACGGAAGAAAGGTTTCGTTAGACCAACATAACAAGCTACTATACTGTGGTCAAAATAAAACCAGTCAGATGGAGGAAGCCTGTGGTGGTACTGCTGGCTATTTAGGAATAGTGTTTGTTGCTATGGGAACTACAGCTCAGGAACTGTACAGAGGGATTTGGAGAAAACTGGAAGGACTGGGGGAAAGCAGATTAATTGTTATGAAATTGTTATGAAACAGAGGAATTTTATATATATGGACTGTAAATCTCATAGCCCTGAGATTTACGTTATTTCCTGCTTCCAGTTAATTTGTGGAGAATAATATATTGTTAACGCGATTTTCAATTTCCATGATACTTTGGGCAAAGAACCACAGTGTTGGTGCAGCTTTCGTGAGATTCTTAGATATGCTTGACTAGGAAGTCATTACATCACATTTATCTGTTTGGATGTGGTGGAGACATTAACAGACTTATGAATATTCATGTTGTCTGGTTAATTAAGTTAATTGTTCTGCAGGAGTGCTTGCACTTCCAAAGACATTTCCCCCCACAATTTCTGTCTGGTACCTTCATCAGTCAGGCTTTACGTGAACTGGTACTTTTTCCCTTTCTCCCACCCTTTAGCACCCTTTAGGAGAAGGTTTGGTTAGCAGGAAAAGAAGCATTGGAATAGAAGTTTCATTTTATTGGTAGTGTTGTCTATTTAAAAAATGTGTCTTTTGTAATATGTTGGGAAACACCATAACTTAAGAAGCCACAACATTGCCATTAATAAGCAGTCTTTTAATTACCTCTGCACAGTGCTGTCACTTGGGAAATGAGAAATCCATTGGCTTGGATCCAGGATACGTTAGTTGTGCTTAGTTCCCATTGAAATCTGTGGAACTTAACATAGCTGTGATTAAATTTTTAGATTGATTTTAATGGACCTTAGTGCAACTAGGACTGCAGCCCTATACATAGTCACCTTGGGAGTAAGTCCTGCTGAGCTCACTGTGACTTATGAGCATACACGTATGTTAGGATTGTATTATAATTTAACCTAGATCCAATCCTTTATTTCCATGGAATAAGTAGCCTTTAGTTACTGTTATTTGTTTGTATGCTAGTATTATTGCTAGGACCATATACATGTTGAACAACAGTGCAATAATAATATCATGGGACTGCAGAAATAATCAAAAGAATACATTACCTGGAGCCTTTGTTTCGTGGAGGGAGGCTGCATAGTGCAAAATATTTAATTAGAATTTGCATCTTTCACACAAGGATTGCTGAGATCCAAAGGTTTTATGTACTTTGACCTTGACATAGCATAACTTCTTATGTCAAAAAACCACAACTGGAGTTCTTCCAGGTGCATGTTTAGGATCTGTGTAACAGACAAGTTAGCTGTTGGAACTCATTCTTGTCCTAGATTAAAGCCAGAGTAGTACGGTAAATGGAAACAGGTCAGATCATTGCTGGCTTTCAAAATTCCAAGGCAAGAAACCCAGAAAGGAAAAGTTGAACTGAACATTGGCCACTGAGGCAACATGGGCTGGAGCCAGACTTCTTGTGAATGAAGTTCTGTTTGTAGGTCATAACTGCTGGAGGAATGGCAGGAAGAAGCAATTTTTTGCTGTTTCCTCCTTTGCCCTGTAGTCTCCTGTGCCCCCTGGAAAGCTCCTCTGGAGAGTTGGGGGAATCATCTGGAACAGCATCAGAGGTAGTGCTGGGGTGCAAGGGGAAAGATAAATGGGCAAGAATTGTCTTCCACAAGGAGGTACAGTGAAACTTTGGGATACGTACTGTCCTCCTTACGAATGCTTCGGGTAACGAGCTCCACCAACCCGGAAGTAGATGCCCCTAGTTACAAACTTTGCCCCAGGATCTGAGCGGAAGTCGTGCACTAGCAGTGTGGCAGCAGCAGGAGGCCTTATCAGTGAAAGCGTGCCTCATGTTAAGAATGGTTTCGGCTTAAGAACGGACATCTGGAACAAATTAAGTTCGTAACTGGAGGTAGCACTGTATGCTTCAAACTATATGCTTCTTTAACATCTGGTTGTGAGACACTGCCATAACCCTACATTATAGAAATCAATTGACTTGGGCAAATGCTTTTACTAAAGGAATTCAGCTCCCCACTGGCTTAGAGGATTCATTTTGCAATATTCTCTTTTGTAGAATTACCCTATTCACTTCACTTTCATTATTGGACACATTGTTGAATATTTACAGGTTCTACAAATATTTTGGCATATACTGTGAATGGCATACAACACACGGTAACTGCAACACTGCACATAATAATGGGTAAGTATCCTATATCTGAAATACTTTAGGAAAAGAATTGATTTTTTTAAAAAAACAATGCTTATTTCCATTAGGAGGAGCACTCATACTTCTAATATACAAAGGTGAAAAGACTGCATTTGCATGAGGAGGGTGAAGGGAGTTAATTTCCAATCTGCTGGGCAGGATGATTTTATTTTTATTTTATTAAATTTCTATACCACCCTTTGTCCAAAGATCACAGGGCAGTTTATAATATCCTCTGGTAGGATGTGACTAGCTCTACCTCTTTCCTTCTCCTGTCTTTGTGAATGTGGGTTGAGGAAGAGGAACATTTGCATTCAAGTTACTTCAGAACCTTTTTGCATTTAGTAATATTAGTTTCAAATAACGATGTGGCACTTCTTAGTAAGATGCTTGGCATTGTTTTCTCAACATGAATGCACAATGCCATTACTTGTTAATTTCTGGAATAAAATCGAACAATAGCTTTGTTTTCAGTATGCATTACAGTTAAAGAGAGGACCACTTCTAGGCATTATAATTACTGCTAAGCACGACACCTGCCTTTCGAAGAGAGGATTACTTTGAACATTTCTTGCCATTGTTTGGAAGGAGGGTTTGTGACAAATGGTCCACTTTGCACTCACATTCTTCCTTTGGCCTATTGAGAACTGCATACTATTTCTTTCACAGCTTGGTCTCCCACTTAAGTGACACTGACTCATTGTCCCACTGTGACAATGGCTCAAAGGACTCTTAAGGGGGGCTTCCGGGTTGGTGCCATTGTTTAATGGCGGATTCCCTCCGAGCTCCGGAGGGAATCGGCTCCGTAGCGTCTGGGTCTGGCCGCTGCGGCGAAGCGGGGACCCTTAAAATCACAGGCGCGGATGCCTGTGAACATAGAGACTCGGCGGGCACCATTTGCGCCCCCCCAATCCGCGACGGAGCCTTTTTAAAGGCTTCGGAACGGAGGCAGGGTAAGGCGTGGTGCTGAGAGTACTCCCTCGTCTACGGAGTGAAGCCGCAAGCCATTGACAGAGAGCGCCAACTTCTTCTAAGATTGATTGGATTCTAAAACATCAACCCGTGAGTAATACGGAGATTGGAACTTTAAAAAATTTCTTATCTTGGATTTGGAACGAGCGGGAAGGGGCTAAAAAGGAAGTCCACCCCCCCCTCTTTGTAAACAACTTAAAGCAAAGGACTGGGCAGCTAAGGTCGAGAGAATCTGTTTCTTGCTTTTTTAACAAAAGATCCTGACCTCACGGTCTGGACATTATAAGAAGATATTCTGGAGGATAAAAAGAATTTTGGGAGCTGAAACTACACCCCCCCCCCCTAGACCCGGGAACGTCCGATGAGAAAGCCTGTTGCATGGAAGATTTTGACAGCTGTCAAGTGAGCTGCTAGTCAGCTAGTTGTCAGCTGGAAAAAGAGAACATTGTTTCTGCTGTTTTTGCTGGTTTATTCGGGATAACTTGTTGAAAATAAGGTTGATACAAAATAACTGGACTTTTGGTTTTTGAGCTGAAAGGAAGATCAAGGAATTAAATCCCCCTAGAGGGGTAACAAGGATACTACATTACAAAAATGGCTGGAGTGTCTAAATTCCAAGCAGAATTGGACAGAGCACTTGTTCTCTTGGGAAACTTACAAGATGAGTACGATGCTTTGTCTACAGAGGTATCGCTATTACACTGGACAGTAAACAACAGCTTGGAGTCTGATAAGGATTTGAAGCAGGAAGCCTATTCAACTGAACAAATAAATGAAACCGAAAGCGTAGACACGATGGAGCAATATGTTCTTTTTGAAGAAAACGAAGGAGGAGATGGAGGTTTGCAGGAGTCAAAGGAGAGCTACAATATGAGGCCTGACATGATGATAAAAAAGGACAATAAAAACTGGATGCGGAAAGCCTGGTTTGATTGGGAGTTTGGAAAATGGAGAGATCCTCTTTTGAGGAGATCTGAAGACCTGAGGATTATAAATTTGTTGAAGGTGGAAGCTGGAGCTGTGGGGACATTTGGATTTGAAAGAAATTTGAAACAAGAGTTGGAATACCCCATAGGCTTTGCTTCTGCTTTTAAGTATGGAGGACTGGCTAGAAGCAATACCGATTCTGTTGGGCCGGAGCCCCTCCGAGACCTGGGGCTTAACATCAAGGTCTATCAAAGAGACCGGCAGAAAGGAACTGAGAGAGACATAAGGGCCTCGGACCTGAGATCTCCAGGCTAAATAAATAATATAAAGACTGATGGATATTGGTTGGGGACTGGAACCGGGAGAAGGATGGGTGGAGGTTGGGAATCCAAAGGGTACATAAGGATAATTTGCATTGCTTTGTTTGTTTTATATTTTGTTAGTGGTAAGGAAATTGGGTAAACCGTGGAAGGGAAATTTTGGTCGACCTTAGGAAAAAGGTTTAAGAATAAATTAATGAGGTATAAGTATTGATGTGTAATTTTAATAAGGTGAAATTGGTTTTTTTTCTCTTTTTTTTTAAATTAAGTGAAAATAAGGCTGTTAAAAATAAATGGAGGAAATGGAAAAAAGAAGTAAAGTAAAATAACAGTATGTTAGAATAAATGTTTAAGTTAAGATGAAGAAATAAGTTAAGGACTTGCTGAATTGACAATTTAAATTGGAATACAAGAAGGGGAGGTGTGAGGAGGTCTGAGAAACAAGGTTGAGGAAAATAAGTATCAGAAACTGTATGTGTTTTTTCTATTTTTCTGTTTAGTTTCGAATATGCTTTTTTGTGTTGTTTTTATTTTGTTTACTTTTTGTTTTTGTTTGTTGTGTGTTTTTCGAAAATACCAATAAATATTTAATAAAAAAAAACAAAAAAACAAAGGACTCTTAAGGAATGCTCTTATTTTGTGTGTTCTGCCTGCCCCCATTTCTTACTACTGTTCTATTGTTTCTCATCCTCTTGTGAAAGGGTGTAGCAGGTGCTAATCTTGCTAGGAGGGCATTGGAGGCAGTCTCACTCTTAATCTCAGGGTCGTGGGTTTGAGCCCCACTTTGGGCTAAAAAATCCTGCGTTGTAGGGTTTGGACTAGATGACTTGCATGGTCCCTTCCAACTCTACAGTTCTCTGATTCTCTATCTCTTAATTTAGAGTCTGAAATCACAGAGTATTCCAGATTCATGCTCACATTCTGTATGCCTTGTGCCAAAGTCTGTTCCAGGAATAATTGGTGGGTAAACATTTAACTAGGAAAAGAAATTTCTTACTGGCTTATACATAAGACTGTCACTTTATTGGGAAACAGTGGGTATGGGAGTAATCAGAAATATGTTTGAAAGATAGGGTAGAAATGCCTGCAATCAGTACAGGTTTTGCTCAAAATATGCTATGTTTATTTGCAAGGGGAAAGACAACTCAGTGTAATAAAGGCACATTTTAATCAATGTGCTCTTTGTTTATTATGTTATGTTCACATGTTTGCTTTGTATTTGTGCTGTTTTACCTGAATTCTAAGTAAACTGTCTACTTTATAGCTGAAGGTTACAGATTTTCCACCTTGACTGGGTTAATTGGAGTGACTTTCTGGAGTTAGAAAACAGAACATTTTCATTCATCTAGGAATTTAATATTGACAGAAAAGATATAGGGGTCCTGACTTTGCAGATATTTTAATTGCCTTTTAAAATTGATAAATACTGAGGACTTTCATGCGGTTGTGGGCCACCTTGAGCCCTGTGATGAAAGTTGAGGAAAAATGAAATAATATGTGTATGGTACCATTTCAGGGCATGTACAGTCAGTGGACGTGTGTACTTTCAGTAGTCCAACCA
The DNA here is from genome assembly GCF_964270895.1 of Podarcis filfolensis. NCBI lineage: Eukaryota > Metazoa > Chordata > Lepidosauria > Squamata > Lacertidae > Podarcis > Podarcis filfolensis. The sequence goes on along the minus strand of NC_139604.1, from coordinate 24,604,603 downwards.
AGCTACTTCGCTTTGGATTTTCATCAATGTTTGGGTTTGGATCAAGGGCTCTGGCTTTGGCTGAAAAACATCGTTGGATGCCATCAAGTCAGCGAAAAGATTTTGCTGTGCTCAAGACACTGGCAAGTCTGAAGTACGATGAATTTGGTTTTTTAAAATTATGTTTGTGTTAGTTTTTAGTTTTGTTTTTTTTTTAAAAAAAAGAGTTGTACCATTTGGACCAAAACACATGATTTCATATTATTACCAGTTTGCAAAAGTTTAATGATTGTAGTTGGGTAGCATCAGTAGATATTATACAGATAATAATGACCAGGGGTGGCTGACCAGTGGCCTTCCAGCTGTGGTTGGGTCGTTTTCCATCAGCCCCAGCCAGCATGGCTGATGGTCAGGGATGGCTGAAATTGTCATCCCACAATATCTGGAGGGACACAAATTAGGTACTCCTGATCTAGACTAATAACTAGTGTTGGGTTGCAATCATACCCAGCTCCGTGTCAGTAAACCTCTCCAAATTCAGTTCTCCAAAACCAGTGGGATTTACTGTGACATAGATATGTATAGGACTGCATTGTAAACCTTACAGCATAGTAACGTGAAGAAAAAATTGTAATTGTTTAAACCTTGTTGTGTGCACACCTAATAAACATAAGATGAGATATAATAACTTACCGTATATCTTGTTCTGTCCTTAGACCAGAATATTGTGAATTATCATTTCTACCTTTGGAGCAAGATGCTCAGGGGGAGGATAAGTAAGTAAGACTCAGACAAACAACCGCAAGTCTGTATATTCCAAACTTTATTCCATAACAGTTGCAACCCAACTTCAGCTAAGTTGTAATGAATGTAAGCACTGTTTGATTTCAATGCAATTTAAATGTGACAAGCATTAGTTGGATTGGGACCATTGTATTGCGGATCCTGTTTTCTTAAAGAAAATGATTAACCATGCACTTAGATATTATTGTTTCCGGTTTTATTATAAGTAGTTCAGAGCTGTCACCAGCACCCTCTGCCCCAAAAGCTTTAATCAGAATTCCTGTTGTTTTAGAAATAATGTGCTTAAGATCAAAATGAAACCCCACTTTTCTTTCAAACAATAATTTGCATTTCCTAGCTGAGTGTTCAATCTTCAATTAAATCACAAACATGTTGTGCTTGTTTTTATTTTTTGTTCCACATCGTTCCGTGCCCGTTAATTATTTTATCTGATGCGTTTATTTTTAGAAAGCAGCAAAAGAGACTTAAATCTGGTAAGTTTCCAAGTTTAATCACTTAGCAGGAGAATTAGGTTTTACTCGAAGTAATACGGTGTGGTGTTATATTTAGACAGCAGGGATCACTGGCGCAGAATCCAGGGTCACTTCCTGAACGTGAGCATTATGGCAATCCCTTGCCTCTGCTCAATGGCACCAAGAGGCTTGGCACCTAATACCAGGTCAGTAAGGATTTACAGAATTAGAGTAATGTCTCTAAATTCTGACAACTTATTCTAATGCCTTGGCTTTCCCAAGAATGTGTGCTTGTGTCATGAACAGTCTAGACCCTCTGAGGTTCATGGGGGGGGGATGAAGATAGTTGAGTTGGACTACCATTGACTCCCTAATCTCAGGAATTGTAATCAGTTTTAGGAGCAGGCAGCTGAGGTCACCCACCTAGAAATAATCATTGGATAATTACAGTGATTAAATTAGTTTACAAGTCTGACTTAAGTGGTAGTCATCAAGTAATAATCTCCCTGGAGCTTGTTGATAGGAAAACTAGTTCTTTAGATCTGACTGATCGATTGTTTCAATACTTTTCTTTCTTTGCAGTTTTCAGTATTTGTTACTACAATAACGTCATCATGACAGTAAATCAGTCAGATCTTATTATCGGAGCTTCTTTGACATAGTTTGACTGCAGTATTTGCAAAACTTTTAAGATTTTTATGGTGCAGAAGACAAGCAATTTTAAGACTTTCTATCGGAGCTCACAATCTCAGGGTAGATATCAAACTCTGGTTGTGAGAATTAACTCTTTGGGTCCTCATCAGTCTCTTTAGTGTTCCCCAATGTGGCCAATGTAGGACCCTTGCCACAATCCACAAAATTACTGCATTTCCTTCAGGTCACGTAAATTGAAGCCCTTAAGGGTTTGACTTGCTAGTAGCTGCCACTACATGTTACAACATCAGCATCTTATGCCATCAGTGGGACTGACTTGCATATGATTGCACTCCCACTGTACATACAGTTGAGTAATTGATCCAGCATGTGTTTCCTTTTCCTTTCTTGTAGTGCCTCCTACCTTTCATTTTGGGTAGAGTGTCTGTTTTGCCCAGGCTGAATTTGTGGCAGGCATTGGATTTAGTAACAAAGTAAAAAGGGTCATGTAGAAATATAGTTGGAATGGTATTTTAACATACAAAATTGTACGGATACAGGAGACTCCCAAGTTTAGAACAGAAACTATTGGTTAACATTATGTTTACAGAACTGAAGAGTGTTCCCACCTCTGATTTTACCAGAAGGGTGTTTTGTTATCAAAGCGAATCACAACAGGTCAATTACTAAAGGCTGCCCCAAATGAGAGATAAGGAAAGACAATCAGCACTGTAGAGGTGCTTGGACTGAGCATTTTAATTTTAAAACAGGGGTGTCAAACTCAAATTCATCGGGGGCCGCATCAGCAGTTTGGTCACCCTCAAAGGGCCAGTTGTATCTGTAGGACTATGTGTCCACTCTTTATTATCTCCCCACCCCAACCCATGTACAGTGGATCTAGCAACCTCTTCCATAAAGTGCTGGCAAGGTGATACCACTGTTCTGCAGTATTATATTTTTTGTTTGCATAGTCCTACAATGTGTTTTTAATCTTATAAAGCAAAAGTGTACACTCAGCATCTCTTAAACCAACCCGCTTTTAAGTGTAACCTGAGCATGCACCATGTTGCTGAAGAATACACATAATGCACTGGTGGTATCAGTCCAGCAATTTCCTACAAAGCCTCAGCAAATTGGAAACATAGGTGAAGGACGAATGAGAAACTGGCCAGTATTGCCCCCATGGACCTGCAGAGCACCTTCACTTATAGCCAGTTATGGCCATGTAAATCCGAGTTGCTAAATGGGAGATTAAAAGGGCACTCCGAGGAGCTTCCAATTTAGCAAAAAGATGGCCTCCTTTCTGCAATTGCGTTTCGCCAAAGGACAAAATGAACCTGCCCATTTTGACAGGCACAGGGAACTTCAGCCCACCCCGCGTCTCTCGGATCCATTGGGATCGGGTACTTCATCCACCCGCAAGGGAGCTGGCCAAGGCAGAAGCAAGGCGCTCCCCACCGCCCTGGCCAAGAGAGGCTTCCCCAGCCCCTGCAACCGGTCAGGCGGCGGCGGCGGCTGACCCACTCGCGGCTCCCCAAGGTCACTTGCCCGCTGCTGGTCCCGAAAAAAGGAAGGCTAAGCAGGTCTGCCAGCCCTGACTGCTAAGGACCAAACCTGCCACCCCTCCGTCCCGCTTTTGGTCTCTCCCGGGAGAAGCGGGAGGCGGAAATGCGGCTCCTCACCAAGGCTCACGCGCGTACTCCTCCATCTTGGCTCCCGGCTTCCGTACCTAACGCGCTCGCTCAGCCGGCTGCCGGCATGCGAGTCACGTGGGCCCCCGCACCTCCGCTTCCCCGCGAGACTCCTCTGAGCGCGGCCATTGGTCGTCCAGCTTCCAGGAGCCGAGCCAATAGGAATGAGGAGAAGGGGGGAAAGAGAGCGACACACTGTAGAAAAAAAAACGAGAATAAAAGGTGAAGGCTGGCGGCCGCCGCCGGCTACGCGGGCCACATGACGAGGTCTGGCGGGCCGGATTCGGCCCGCGGGCCTTGTGTTTGACACCCGTGTTTTAAAATATTGGCATGGTAGAAGTAATGGAGCCAATGAAGTAGTTCCATTATTTAAAAAATTGTTAGTTATTATTTAATTCTGAATATAAGTATAACCCGTAACCTCGCTGATAATAAAAATAGATGATTCTGAATAAGTCAACAATGAGATCAAAGATAATTGTGTTAATTCCATACTTTACTGAACTATGCCATTTTTAGATTGAATGATGGAAGCATGGCTCTTATTGTTGTGTGGAACACTTCTCGTCCGGAGTTTGTTAAGCACCTGAAAAGATATGCTAGTGTGAAAAACCAGGTAAAGGTTTACTCTTATTACCGCTGCAACCCAAACTCATTTTGATTAGATTTCTTTAATCGCTGTGCCCAACAGAGGGCACAGAAGATGGAAATGTGCACAATACATCACTCCCCCCCCCAAAAAAAGAGTATCTAAAACATAACATGATGAAGCAGACAAAACTTTAAGATGGGAGGTAAATGCTCCAGGAGATAGTAGTGCCTTGGTAAGGAGACTTAACCTCCTGTCAGAGTAGATTAGCCCACTTTTATCTGATTTTTGAAAATCACCAATCAGACTAATACCGATTAGCCTATTTCCACCCATCTGTTGTGGTTTAGTTATATATGGTTCTTATATACAGGAGTTACTAGAGTGTAAAGCTGCTAAACTGATTTTAAAAAGGAGGGGGGGGTAAACCAGAAACACTATTGTGTTTAAACAGAGACTTCACTCAGATTAAGGGCAAGTGGAGACCCTACGTTTTGTGGGTAGGATTTTTTTTTTTTTGTAGTTTCACCAATATGCAGAGCACAGGTGGACAACATACACAAGCAGCAGGCAACCCAGTATCAAACACCACAGTTTATCCACAAAGCTTCAATGTACATGTTTGAGAGTGCATACAAGTGTGCATATCTACACACACAAACACACACATAGCACTCATCCAGTTCAGTAGATCTGGAGTCTTGGGGAAGGAGCTTATCCAGATTCATTCTGTAGTGCTCAGCAATGAAGAACATCACATTAAATTGGGTTGGGAATCCATATGTTTTTTGGGGGGTTCTCAGCAACCTTAGCCAGCATGGTAAATGGTTTGGGATGATGAGAGTTGTAGCCCAATGCCATCCGAAAGACCACAGGTTTCGCCCTGCCCAACCCCAAGATTTGGAAAGCAGGGGATTCAAGAGTTACAGGGAATGAAGTATTATTCTAAATTAATGACCAGTGTGTTGAGTCTCCAGGTTAAGGCCACGCTAAGGTTCATTGTCTTTGGGCACAACTTCTGGCTGATAAAGTGAACTGCAATGTGGGGCTTAGTGTGATGCATTGCTGCCATAAATCCAAAGGAAAAGAAGGAGCTTTCCTTCATCTTATTGAAGTGGATAAAACAAGTCTTTTTTTAGGAGTTATCGGTGGCAGGAAACATGAGAGCAGGGGGAACGCAGGCTTTCTTGGTTCTTTTGGTTTTAAAACTACATGTTAACGGAGATGCAGCTAAACTCTATGGAGTCATTTGAGATTATTACTCCATCTTTTTTCTTTAATGAAATGAAAGCATAAGGTAACACCAATCCTATAAGGGGAGGGGGAATGTCCTGTTATATTTACAAAATTGTATCTTCTGTTTTTGTGTGTTAGTTCAGTTTTCCATTTGTTGAAGCTTTCATTGTTGAAGAGGTAAAAGTCCAATCAAGAACTAGAAAGGAACGCATCACTAGAGACAACTTGAATTCCATAGATCCTGAAGAAAAGAACTACCCATGGAATATAGATGGGGAGTTAATGGAATGGCCATCGGAAGTTTGTGTCCGGTAGGGTGAAGTGTAGTGATATGCAATTGATTGATTGATTGATTGATTGATTGATGATTGATTGTTGTAAGCACTAAGTGGTCCATTAATCAATGCTGGCTGTTCCCCTGCTTTTTAAAGTTTGGTATGCTATAGTTCAAGACTCTGAACTAGAGAATTGGCAAGTTTATCAAAAACCATGTTGAGTTTTTTGCTTAATCCCTGCATTTTTGCTACATTTTCTGTACAGTCCTGATGCTATTGTAGCTCTGCAGGTGCACACACAGAATGCAATACTGGAATTCCACACTGTGCTTCTGCATGAGTCTTTCTTTAGCTACTACAGTGGTACCTCGGTTTGCGAACTTAATCCTTTCTGGAAGTCCGTTCTTAAACCAAAACTATTCTTAAACCGAGGCGCTCTTTCCCTAATGAGGCCTCCTGCCGCCGGTGCCCTTCCACTGTTCAGATTCCATTCTTAGACTGAGGTAAAGTTCACAAACCGGGACACTATTTCCAGTTTTGGGGAATTCTTAAACCAAATCATTCGTAAACAGGACTGCTCTTAAACCGAGGTACCACTGTATTCCATTAAGCAAAGTACTTTTACCTTCTTCCTGGGACATTGGTAATATTGGGATCCTTGGCTGGGGTCTTTGCTTCTGACTCCAACCTGATGCTGCTGGCTGAACCCTGCTCAGCGCCGTTTCCTCTGCCGCCTTTATCTAGAACCATACATGGGATGGGGAGAGCTTGCACAATAAATAGAAGTTGAATCACACAGCTCGCACCTGTATGTTGCCATTGTTGATAGACCACATGTGAATTTTTGTAGGGTACAGACTCTGTTCTGTGGATGTTAGGCCCGTATCCAGTGTGACAAAATTGGGCAGTGCAGACTTAACATTATACCAATCCCTTATTATGCACATTAGAAATGTGTGCCTAGAGTTTAGTGCTGAGTGACACATTTCAACATCATTTTATGATACATTGTTCTCTTTAATAAATGCTTTAGGCCATATCTAAGCAAATCACAGGGACGCGGGTGGCGCTGTGGGTTAAACCACAGAGCCTAGGACTTGCCGATCAGAAGGTCAGTGGTTCGAATCCCCGCGACGGGATGAGCTCCCGTTGCTCGGTCCCTGCTCCTGCCAACCTAGCAGTTTGAAAGCACGTCAAAGTGCAAGTAGATAAATAGGTACCGCTCTGGCGGGAAGGTAAATGGCGTTTCTGTGCACTGCTCTGGTTCGCCAGAAGCGGCTTAGTCATGCTGGCCACATGACCCGGAAGCTGTACACCGGCTCCCTCAGCCAATAAAGCGAGATGAGCGCCGCAACCCCAGAGTCGGTCACAACTGGACCTAATGGTCAGGGGTCCCTTTACATTTAAGCAAATCACATAGCCCTGTAGGCCAGAAAATGTCACAAAATTGCAGATGGATTTTACTTCCTTGCTGCATTCTGTTCTTGTGCCTGTTGTGATTGCATAGCAAAACCTTCAGCAGGCCATTGAAACCAGTATGAGATTCATGCTGTAGTTCAGTTCTAGCTGATAGCATTGGTTTACTTCTCATGAAGGACAAGTGAAATTTCAAGGACAGAGATTTTGAAGTCTGTCTGAATTGATGCTACATAGTTCAGAGTCAATTCAGTTTTACCGAGCTTGCTTGCTGCATGAATGACCCATTCATATTAATTCCATACACAAATATCCCAGGCACTAAGGCAGACCCACATAATCTAGGAAAGTAACTTTATGAGAAATGTTTAGATTGTAATAGGAAGAGGATTTTTAAATTTTCTGTAGTTTATCCTGTGTGTAAATCTGTGCTCAGATAAAATGCCATAGCAATACTGCAGAGAAGTAATGGATTTCCTGTTTTCTTCCTATTACCAGGGTACATCCCCGATTAATTAATCTATATGGTAAGAGTGTTGATGCAGTGGATAATCCAAAAGGATCATGCAGCTGTCTATAGAAACAATCTAGGAAGAGAAATTATGGATTTTGCTGCTAAATCGAACAACTCAGTTGTATAGGATATGACTGATGCAGATTGAAACACAAGCTTGGATGAGGCAAATCCCCAACGCATACTTATTTCTGCAGGAAAACTGAATGATTTTTATATACTTGATTGACATTTTTCAGAGAATAAGGAGAGGGGCTGCAGGGATATGCTACAGAGGTAAGGAAGGTGTGGGAGTATGTGGGTTTGTGTGTGCCCTTCACCAGAAGAGAGAGGCCCTGGAAATTGGGTTCTGTGGCTGTTTTTCTGCTTCTTTCAAAGCGGCAGTAGGCAGAACATTTAAGCCTCTCCATCTAAGCACACTTTAGGCAGGGTAGCATTCTTCACCCAAGCTCCCATGCATTACTCAGTGAGTCTAGCTTTTCCCATTACTTTTTATGACTTCCATTGTTTCAGTTCTGCAAACCATTCTGCACATTTCAGTATTGCTGGAAAAAGTCCGTTCCATTAAACATTTAAGAAGACTCTTAAACTTTTTGCCATCTTCAGTCCCTCCCTAATGCAAATAATTAAGAAAAATGCTTAATTTTGGATTGTGGCCCTGTGAGAGCCAATTACAGTTGAGTAAACATGTTATAGCATAACTGTACTTGTACCTTTTGGCTGCATTCCTGTACATGCTTACCTGAGAGTAAATCCACCTGAATACAGTAGGATTTTCTTCTTATTGAATATGATTGCACTGGTAATCTTCAAGGTGGGGGCGAGACAACAAAACTAATTTTTAGTGTAATTCCTACTCCTCCTAAGTATTCTGGAATAATTTGACAAATACTTCAAATACAAAAAAGTGAATTTATTGAAGTTGGACTCTGAGCAGTTACAATTGATATGTGGATTTAGTTATTTTTAACTGGCAGAGCATTTTGAACTGACATGGTATCAGATCTTATTTGTATGCAAACTTTTATTGTTATTTTCATAACGACACTTTTATCCTTGTTTGTAAGTTAAATTATGACAACTTTCTAAATATTTGTGCGTCATTGAATTGGTAAAAAATGTAGATCCAGGTCACTTTTGTGCTATGTTTCAGAGTGTTTAATGCTGTTTTAAACTTTGAGGTATACTTTGTGACAGCACAATGATTTGGGGGTTAAAGTGCAGTGTTTCACCTCTGTCTCAAACCCTATTTTAAAAGATGATAATTAAAATATATTGAACAACAAAACCTGCTCTAAATATAATTTCAGACTTCCTGAAATATAATTTCAGACTTCCTTATATAAACCTGCTCTTAAACAAAATAAATAGAATGGAAGGAATATGACTGCTACATTTCCCTGATCAAAGAAGTCAGTGGGAGAAGAATTACTTCAACATAATTTTAATTTGGATGCTCTGATTGGATATATCTACAAAAAAATATATCTGGCAAACTGGAATCTAAAGACTGCACATTAAAAAAATATATATCATAGATTCCTGGTTCTGATGGTTTTGTTCCATGAACACACACAGCTTCAGTTCACAGAAGGTGAGCTCCGCATAGGTGTTGGGGCAGCTATCTTGTGAATGGAAACTCCTATTCGCTAAGGATCCTGCAGTCTTGAGTTTCATAAGGGGCAGACCTATCCAAGCTTCTGAAATGCTGGAGAGATGGAAACCTCTCCTGTTAGCCAGCAGAAACCCTGAAATGAGGGAGTTTGGGGACAGGGCCATCTCAAAATCCTGTGCTGAATCTCATCCACCATCACCAGGGAAAGGGCCCAGGGCTTGGATTTACAGTGGTACCTCGGGTTACATACGCTTCAGGTTACATGCGCTTCAGGTTACAGACTCCGCTAACCCAGAAATAGTACCTCGGGTTAAGAACTTTGCTTCAGGATGAGAACAGAAATCGTGCGGCGGCGGTGCAGCAGCAGCAGGAGGCCCCATTAGCTAAAGTGGTGCTTCAGGTTAAGAACAGTTTCAGGTTAAGAATGGACCTCCGGAACGAATTAAGTAACCCGAGGTACCACTGTACTCCTAAACCACTGTCACCTTCAGAAAGTAGATGCTGTGTTGTAGCACAAATATCAATTTTACATGCACATGTTGGGGTGTAGAGGAGGGTGAAACAGCTGTGCTCATGTTGCGTCTTGGGTCCAGGTTTGCCCTGGAAAAATGCCCTATTTGTTTGTAGCCCTAAAAGTCCACGATAATACGGGAAAGACAAAGTCCATACACTGATTGTACAGATGACCAAATTCATTAATTTAGTAGGGCCTCTTTCATGCAGATGTACATTAGATAACTTAAGCTCTGATGTAGATAGGAAAAAAGGGTTTGCGTTTTTAATCAGATAAAAAGGAACTGTTGGTTGCTGCATCCCAAGCCTGTTCATAATGTTGTTCCTTTTTATATATTCAGCTGAATCCCTGGGCAGTGGAGCTATGCACTCTTAATTCAAGTATGATTCAAATGGCCAAAATTCGTTTTAGCAAGTAGTAGCTCTTTCATAGTGTTTTCGCTGGTTTTTCTTCATCTTTGGTGGTCTCACTTATATTTGCCATTTTTCTTCAGACATCCTACGATTTGTATTGTAGGAAGCTGAGAAAGGTGAAATCTTTCTTTTCACTTGGATATATCTATGGCAAGGATTTATGACATGTCAATTCTTGCAAACGGTGCCTTCGATTAAAAAAATACATATCCATGTACTATGTAGAAAAACTTTTAATCATTGTGACTGGTGTCCTCTTGTTTGCTGTTTATAAAGCTCCAGCTTTCCCTTCCATTCTGTTCTTGAGGAAGAAGTTTATATTTTCTTGTAAAGAAACCAACCTAGAAGACACAATTTCAGAACCTATGAAGATGATGTTGGCAACTAAAAAATAAAATTTACAATTCTACTATACAGTAGTATCTCCGCTTATCTGTGTGGACAGAGCCCCCGCCACTGAATTAAAGCAGCCCTGATCACTGCAATTGTCTGTGTAAGCAGAGTCCTCTTCCAAAGCTGAGCTAACTAATCAGTGTTCAAAACTCCCATTGCTCTAGCTACATTTTGCAACAGGGAATTTCATTAATGCAAGCAGTTTCTGAGCTCTGGGTGCAGTACTGCACCTAAGATTTCAGATTAAAACTGCAGAGCGAAAGGAAAGGACCTTTTTCTGCCTCTCCACTTCCAGCTACTCTGTGAAGACTGGAGAAGAGACCCTCTTAAGAATATTAGGGGGGTGGGCAGGGGAAGGACTAGAGTAGACCATGTGAAAAATGAACATATTTTTGCTGCAGTTCATTCATTTTCAGCTTTGTATTCTTATAAAAAAGTGTGCCTAGACATTCCGTTGTTGCGCCCATAACCTAGGCTTAAGGTGCCATTTAGCTCTTAGCTTTCATATCTCAGTTTCTAACACTGTAACTAATGCGTGCCCTACCCAGATGTTCCTGGACTGCAACTCCCACTGACTGTGGCTAATGGGATGTAGAGTCCAACAACAGCTGGAGGGGCCACATGATTTAAACAAAAAGGAAAATTTTGGGGTGGCTGTTCAGAAAACTATCAGTTTCCAGAAAGCATTCTCTTCAGCAGTTGCCAATAAATAATCACAACAGTGCCAACACAAATGGCACTGTAAACTGCAGAATGTCTATCATGCATCAAAGGCCATTATTTGGTAAGATAGAAATGAGTTAAAAGCTTTTTTACCTAACTTTACCCTAAAAGGCTGGGTCTGCAAATGTGATAACTTACCAATGACTGTTTTAGAAATAAAAGTGGGAACTTTTCCAGGGAAGAAAAACTTGTCATTCCTCAACCCATGTAATGACCAAAGCCTCCCTCCGATGAAAAAAAGAACTTTTAAAAAATGAATATAAAAGCTGCACTTTAGAATAAATTTGTGGGCCGTGGGGAAGCAAGGGTGACTCTTCCATTGTGATGAGATCTAGGGGGGGGGGGAAACAGTCCAAAAAGCAAATAGATGTATGAATTAAATCTGCAGTACTTACCTTCCATAAAATATATGCAAGAATCAAAAGCAAAGCAATTCCAACTAGTGAACCCAGTCCAATGAGCAACATTGTTACACTAGCTTTTGGGTTTTGGTTATGAAGTCCCTCCAGAATGACCTGCACAAATAAGGAACATCCAGCATTTAACCATCAAGGATTCTATAGAGACTGTACCAGGTTTCTCATACACACAAACTTATATGGCTTGTATCCTTCAGGGTGTATAAATTAGACAGTCAGGTTTTGTATCCACAGCAGTGACCAGAGGAGGAACAGCAGCTAGGAGGAGCACAAAAAGAAGAAACACCGTGGTGCACTTCCATCAGCACAAGCAGATGAACTTTTTTCCAGCTGAAAACAGCTAAGGGTTTGGCGGATCGCTTAACCATTTTTGTGCCTGTTGTAGCAACAGCTGTGTGGTTTTTGATTGTATTTTTACAGACACATCATGGACCACCTGAATGAAGCTCGCATGCGACTGGCCTAAATATTGCTTCCCCAATAAAATGCTGTTTAAAAATACTTACATAGGTAGTTTGCTTGTCCTTGTGCAGTTCAATGACTTTAGGATTCTGATCTGCTGAAACACTCGCTTTTACTTCAAATGTAAGTGCAGAAGCCGCATCCTGTTTTTTTAAAAGATAGGTTTATACCACTTGGAGGGAACACGCAAAAGACACTATGAAATGTTAAATTGAGTTTATAAATATAGGCTCAGGAACCCACTTAGGCCATGCAGGCAATGTTAAGCCCTTTTCAAGTCCCATGGATTTGAGCGGGAGGGAGGAAGAAATTAAGTACATGCTTTAGTCCCTGCCACTGAAATTAGTGAGTCTTATAAGCACAAAACCATTAATGGATTTTGCTCTTTGTGAGGCTTCTGACCCTTGGGTACATGCATTTAATTACGATTATTCAAAGATGAAAATATTTACCATATTCAACACTGAAGGAGTTGCTTCCAGCTGAACGTGAACAGTTGCTTCTTTCCCGTTTTCCATGTTTCCAAAATTGCAAAATATTTGCAAACAGAGCAAGTCATCTTTCATACAGTACTTCAGAAGAAAGAGAAAAATTGTATGAGATGCAACTTATACACAGCTATTAATTTTTTAAAAAACATTTAGACTGACCAGCCTTATGCAAGGGTTAACAAGTTTCTCTGAGCGATTGTCACAGTTTCAGAGACATTTGGAGATAGGCTATAATTCCTTCTGCTTCTGTTACTTTGGAGTTTGCTTGGAAAAGTTTCAGCAAGGACTTGCCTGCTTATGCTATTTCTCATAAAAGGCTACCAGTAATGCTGTTCATTGTTCTAAATCTTTCCGCACTATTTCTCTTGCTAGCTTGCTAGAATATAGCTTTTTTAGATGCATCCACAAATGTGGTTTTGTCATTTTTATCTATCCCCACAAAGATGGATTTTCTCCTGGTCCTATCTGATGGTGATGGGGTTGAACATGAGACCTTCTGCTTGCACAGCAGATGATCTACCACTAAGCTTTCCTCCTTCCCAGGGATTTCAGTGTTTTGGTAAACTTCTGATGAAGGCCTCATCCACACATAAGGTTCTCCATCTCCTAAAATCGTGGTTTGGAGACTGAATACAACACACATTCCTCTCCCCATTCCCTGGAGCTAACCATGGTTAGCTTTGAAGCAAAGTTTGCAATCAAAGTTGTAAAAGTTGGTTTACATATTCTGATTATACCTCCTTAAAGGGGAGAAGTGGGGAACTTATGCATGGAAGAAGAGGCAGTGTGCAAGTGTGATTTCTTAACCATAGTTGGGCTGATTTAGATACCAACTTTCTGATCTTTCTCACAAAACATTTCTGAAGCACCAGGGGCTATGCCAAAAGTGCCTCAGATATGGATGCCCCAGTGTTAGCTTAATTTTGAAATACCAGTTTAATGAATATTGCAAATGCCAATCCATTTATGGTAGATACATTGCATTTACTGTTTGGCCATGTAGGGAAACTTGGCTACATGGAGTTTGAGTGCTTCCTTTGCTTTGCACCAGAGGTGGGAACCAGATCCATCACATTCACTGAGGAAGCTAAAAGCATGGGTACTGTTAACTTGTGGATGCAGGGATTGGAAACAGCATAGCCATACAGGGGGGTTTCCAGACAGGCAGCTGATGAGCCAGGACTACCCAGACTCCCTTGCTACAGCATTTTAAGGACTATTGTCAAGAGAGACATAGACCTGCCTTCCTGCCATTGCCAGCTACTGCAGATAGCTGGAGGGTTGTTCATTTTAGAGGATAAACAGGGAACATATGGACAGCAACATGATTTTAGATATTATGGCAAGTCCCTACATGGCAGTTACTAAAGCCCTAAATATGACTGGGTTTTTCAGTATATTTATATAGCCAAAGTGGCTGGCAGGCCTGCAGCTTTAAAAACCACTTAAATGCAAAAATAAAAATAAAAAAAAATTGCAGAAATCAGCAACCAAGGATTTTTAAAACTTGTTTATGTGTTGATTACACCTTCCTTTAAAAAAAAAAGGCTGTCACAAAAGGTTAAAGGTAAAAAGGTACCCCTGACCATTAGGTCCAGTCGTGGATGACTCTGGGGTTGTGGCGCTCATCTCGCTCTATAGGCTGAGGGAGCCACCGTTTGTCTGCAGACAGTTTCCGGGTCATGTGGCAAGTATGGCCACTTTTGGTGAACCAGAGCAGTGCACGGAAATGCCGTTTATCTTCCCGCTGGAGCAGTACCTATTTATCAACTTGCACTTTGACATGCTTTTGAACTGCTAGGTGGGCAGGAGCTGGGACCGAACAATGGGAGCTCACCCTGTCACGGGGATTCGAACCGCCGACCTTCTGATCAGCAAGCCCTTGGCTCTGAGGTTTAGACCACAGTGCTACCCGCATCACAAAAGGAAGTTAGGAAGTTAGGAAGTTAGGAAGTTCAATATTCTACAGTTCCATTATACCATTTACAGGGTCTGAGTAAACTCTTTATCTGGCTCTCACCACTTTGAAAGCATTAATTACATGTATGACCAACTTGCGATATTTTGAGAAATCTTGATTTCAATCCTTAATTGATTTTAAAATGCTTCAAAAAGAGGCTCTTGTTCTCATTTTGTTAATTATTTTCATGGCTTACATTCCCCATCTGAAGCTACTGAAGCATAAGCACCATCTTTTCTTATCCTTTGCTTTTTTTATGTCCAAAGTTTACCATTTTAACTATTATGTACCTCAGTCTTCCAACAAACACCTCTTTCTTCCATACATGATCAAACCCAGTTTTCTGATACCAAAATCTGCTCATCTAATTAATATGAACATGCAATATAAAAGTGTGGAATAGGAAGTCATAGTGGGTTGGATCCAGAGTGTCCCCTCCTGCAAATACAAGGGACTGAGATCCAGGAAAGGAGGAACAAGGTGGGAAATTATTTTCACCAATTCCCCCTCCCGTCTGCAGCCCTTTCCACAAATCTTCTACAACAGCTTTAAAGGGGCTACAGGGATGCAAGAGACAATGTCTTCCTCTTCCATTGGTAGAATCCCATAAATGGATTCTGCTCATGGACATTCTGGATTCAAACCCATCTCTCTAACAACATTGAATAAAGTCAAGAAATTACCAGCCCTCTCTTATCAAGCTTTGTAAAGAATGTAATGAGATCTTGCAATATATTTCCATTTGTCTCCGGCAGAGTGCAGTCTCTTATATACTTCTTGTATGTACAGTTTCCATCAGTTGTCTAAAAAAGGAACAAAAGCAAAATTAGATTGTAGTTTCTGAACCTTGGGTGCTATTCCACACTAGTCCTACTCAAGAGTAGACTCACTGACATTAATGGACATGACCAACATATTCATTTATTCCAATAGGCCTTCTCTGAGTTGAATTACTGCCCCTTGTGCACACCTTTACTCTTTAAACACATTTAAGCTGCAATCCTAACCCTGTCTGCTCATAAACCCTACTGAACTCATTGGAGTAAACCACATTGTTTTTAATAGTCCTTTAAATAATAGAATCATGGAATTGTAGGGTTGGAAGGGACCCAGAGGGTCATCCAGTCCAACCCTCTGCAATGGTAGAATCTCAACTAAAGCATAAGTTTTAATACAGATAGCTTTGGGAAGAGAGAGAGAAAGAGAGAATGAGTCCGGCGTATAACCTTTATCCATGGCTAAATTTGCCCCATCTTTCCCTCAAACTATGCTGAAGGGAGGGTGGGTGGGTTTGCAAATAAATGTAGGGCCAAACTTGCTGATATGTGGGCTCTGTGCCACCGCAGCTAATACGGATGAGGCAGCTGGAGGAGAATTTTCAGTCCTTACTGGTGGGATTTTAAACAACTATTTGCCAAGCTGTGTTTTATGGCTATGGAAAGGACACAAAGTGGATGGACACAGCTGGATGACTCAGGATGTCTGACACATGCAGATCTTTGCACCTGTACAGCTGACATGAAAAGTGTCTTGTGTGACACAGCAGCCCAATCCCTACTGGTTACACAGCTGCAAACTTCTCAGTATTTCACTGCTTTGATACAACCTTCCTACTTGCCATACATAGAGTAAACCAGGCATACCTGGACATCCAGAATATTAAACAACTTGATTTCTCTAGGAACAAAAGAATTGGGTATCTGTATCACCAGGCTTACACCAGGAGCCATACTTAGTCCCGGATTGCTGACCTAAGGAGTAAAGAACACAATTATGGTAGAATCTCATCTGAAACTGGAAATCAAACCAGACTCTTAACTTACATAATACCTGCTATTTTTGCTCTCTGAAACACAAAAGTTTGAAAGATGTTCACGTACCCAGGTTTTATATTAAAAGGCTTATATATCTTACATTTCAAATCATTTTTAAAGGAGGTGAGTCATCATAAGACTTCCAGAAATGAGGTAAATTTGAAGTAGAAATGATGATCAGAGATTATACAAGTAGGAGTAGCGGCCTGCGACAAAATGTTGCTGTTTGAAAGTGCTGTTCAAGATTCTAGCTACTCTGTGTGTCTCTCCTCCCCGCCACTCCCAGTTTTCCTCCCTCCTACAACAGCCCGTCAGCATTCTGTACCTACTGCTCTGGACTTCTTTTTGGAAGGAGAAAAATTAGGAGGGGCAATGGACACACTACTATCACAACACAGCTACATTAAATTCTTTAATGTCTCCATTGAGGCCTTGTGGACAATGTTTGCCCCTGTAAACCAGGAAGCAACCTTTTCAGAAGTGACCTTTGGGAAGAAGGGTGGCACAAAATTCAATAATTATTAATGCACCTCACGCTTAATGCGTCATACCACTCTGCTAGGTGTAGGAAGTTAAGGTTGGGTCTGTTAAAAATCCAAAGGGTTAAAGAGCTGTTTAGGGAAGGAATCCAGAGGGCGAGGTGGGAGGGGGTGAGCAGAGATCCACTTAGTGGCAGTAGTGAGCAGGAAGAGCTTTGGCTGGTTTGCTTGCCTCCTTTCCCTCTCATGGTGCAGGGCCTATAACCCATCTCATCACAATATACATTCTATTTTTCTCGCTATCTCAGAATTAAATTATTCTGGGGCTATAAAGGAGTCCACACACCCCTTTTAAGCTCCCCCCCTGCAGAATTCTTCTGTGTTTTGCTCAGTGCAAATGTGGCCTTTTCAACCATCATATTTGTAACTGGAATAATGGCAAAACTGCATGTTTTTATTACTTAACCTTAGAAAGCAACTTTGACAGAACAGTTAATTTTTCATCTGGGGAACTATTGAAGGAATTGTGTTCCAAGAATAGTCCAAGGAGATATAATTGAAAGAGGCACTGCAGGTATAGTCTTACTGGCTCAGAGAGTGTCTAGCTTTATTGAAATCAGCTTAACCTACAAGGAAAAGCCCCCCGCTCCCCATGAAGTGATAAATTTCATTTAATTCACTTTTCAAAAGCGCCTAGAACAGAAAATGTGTCTGTAAGAAATATCTTACATGGAAAGTGAAGTTTATCGTCTCCTTTATGCAGGTAACTGGTGAATTTTCCTCACTGGGTCCATAAACAAATGATGATGGAGATACAGATCTACAAAAAGAGTTTCCCAAAAGAAATGATTGAAAATAAATCTTGATGAAATCATTACCAGTGCATCCATTGTCAATTAGCTTCCTTAAGTACCATTTGCTACACATCTGGAATCCCAGGTCATCAAAATGGAAGTCAGCTCACAGGCAGCCTAATTCTAGTTATAGTAGCTGCCTGCAATAGGGACGTGGGTGGCGCTGTGGGTTAAACCAGAGAGCCTAGGACTTGCCTATCAGAAGGTTGGCAGTTCGAATCCCCTCGAGGGGGTGAGCTCCCATTGCTCAGTCCCTGCTCCTGCCAACCTAGCAGTTCGAAATCACGTCAAAGTGCAAGTAGATAAATAGGTACCACTCCGGCGGGAAGGTAAACGGCATTTCTGTGCGCTGCTCTGGTTCACCAAAAGCAGCTTAGTCATGCTGGCCACATGACCCGGAAGCTGTACACCAGCTCCCTCGGCCAATAAAGCGAGATGAGCACCGCAACCCCAGAGTCGGCCACGACTGGACCTAACGGTCAGGGGTCCCTTTACCTTTAGCTGCCTGCAAGAGGCAAGTATAACAGGGTCTCCAACTCTAGGATGGCAGGCTCTTCTGCCAACTGTGCTGAGGGAGTCAGGCACAGCTGGTGTTTATGCACTGCTTGCTGACTGGGCAGGCAAGGAGGCAATCCCGCTCAGCCAGTGAGGCACTGACCAATTGAGGGGGGCTCTGACTGGCCCGTTTAAACTTAGTTTTTTGGCAGGCAAGCCCACTCTGCAGCCAGGGAAATCCTCTAAATTGCCAGCTGGACACATGTGCCCTGGCTAGCATGGATGGCCACAGAATGCAAGGGGCGCAACTTCCGCCCCACACGGGAAAGGGGGTAAGCCGCCATTCTCTACACTGGATGGTGGTGCCTCTCTAGGATTTCAAAGAGAATTCTTTTCCTGCCCTACCTGGAGATGCCAGTGACTGAAGTGGGGCCGTTCTGGATGTTCTACCATCCAGTCTCTCTTCCCTTTCAGAAACCCTCTGGTCCCTCTTTACTTACAGAGGCTTCTTGTTTCAACTGCATTCCGTCACCCATATCTGCCCTTGTTTGTTAAGAGTAACCCATCTCCCAAATAGCTCAATGTTCTAAGCTCTCCTGAGAGTTTCTAAGCCATGAAAAGGTAACAAGATTGCAGAAACATTGACAGTGAAATCCTAAAGGCATGGAAATGATGTGGGAGATGGAAGTCAAACAGAACTATGCATAAGAACTAGTTAGCACATGAAGGGTTAAGACTCAGTACATGAAGGGGTTCATGGACTCAAGTTAAGTCATGCTCCCTGTTCTCTGATGAGAGAGGAAGCGAAGCCTCTTCTTGTCCCTTCTGTCTCCCTGCCATGTAACTGACGAAGGCAGATATGGCAAAGCTTTGTTCCAAGCTTAGAATACATGTTTGAAACCATATTTCTGCATTTTCTACCCAAGGGTATTCTGCCCATGTTCTCCTTGCTTCTGCTTAGATCAGTTCACGAACAAGACCTTTGAATCTATAAGTAAAGCATTTTTAAACTTACTTAACACTGTGTGGTTTGCTCATTGCAAGAGAGGTAGAAATAGAGGAGCACTTTGCAAGTAGACTAAATGGGTTATGCCAAAGGTTTAACAGCCTACACTCCTTAGGCTTCACTGTGCTGCTTGACTTTGTCCCATTGGGACTCTCTCCTGCTGAAGAGTCAATTGAGCCCCACATTATGAATCCAGGCACCCAGCCAATCATTTTGTTATTCAGCCCTCACACATGGGCCACAGGGATTCATATTTTGCTCCCACAAATATGAAGGTGGTTTAAACCACCTTATCCAAAAACCTGCTGGACTCTAGAAAGGGTTCATGCTGTCTTCCTCAAAACCCTGATTGCAGCAGTTCATTATCAGCTCTAGATACACACTTGAACATTCATTAGCTTACCCATGAACACTCAGCTCAACCTCATGCTTCTGAGGCAATGTTAAAATTAGGCTGTTATCCAACAATATGTCAGTGCCCAGTTCATTTTCACTGCGGGAGGAAACAAAGATTACAGTGTATCACAACACATGCACAACACACAAGATCAGATTTGGTTAGATAAAGTTTTCTGAACTGCACACTTAGTATCACTAAGAGAGAGCAGGAGCCAACCCAAGAAGTCCTATTGGTCTGAGTGAAAGAGTTAAGCACATTTCCACTGCAATTTAACTAAAGTCTTATTTTTGCAACCAAACTACTAAAAACAGGTTTTATTTGGTTTCTGTTAGGACTTTTGCACATTATGTAATATATACTTTCCATGCTTCAGCAACTCCTTGTATAATTCCCGGTTCTGTCATTCAAATGCAGAGACAATATCAGTCTAAAAGGGCAATCTGTAGCAAACAGCACTTACCAGGTTGCGTTAATGCTGATGCTGAGGTCATCTCCTGCCCTGCTAAGTGAGCTTGCATCCAACCCAAAACTGAAATCCATCTGTGGAGTAAATGAAATGCTTTAGGGTTTAAACGAATGCATCTGTATTCTATCAGCAAGCATACGATATTAGTAATATCAGTAGAAATTATATTATTGGTGTTTGAACTGCATGCTGCCTTTGTAACTCATTTAATCATCAGCCCAGTCTTCAATGCACCCACTGGGAAATGGGTACTACTGAATTCGTTTCCTAGTAAGTGTGCTTAGAATAATTGCTATCTTCAGTCTGACTTGCTGTCCAGGCAAGCTGCATTTTTGTGGCTCATCCATTCCAAATACCTATTTGATCAAGTACACAACACACATTAAACCAGGAGTGGTAAGCTACCACATTTTGGACCAGAACTGGCCTGCAGAGGGTTTCCTTGCTTCTGTTTTTACTGCCCCACCACCAGCACCCATTTCACCACTGGCAGCAGTGCTGAATGCCTCTCCTCTTCCTGCTGCTACTGAAAAAGGATGGGGGCACTTAGAGAAATGATTTGTTCAGCTGTTTCCCAAGTGCTGGTGATGGCCAAGCTCTCTGGAAACATCAGAACACTCCAATCGACTCTGAGTGACAGCACTGAGAAGCGGGAGGTGCTTTGTTCAGCACTGCTGCTGATGGCAAATTGGGCTGGGTGAGGGGACAACATTGTGGCTACTGTTTTAAACTTCTCTACCCAGCCTAGGAACGTGAGGAGGAGGAAAACTCCACTTCTGTTCTGCTGATGTGCACAATACTGTTCAAATGCTAGGGGAGGCTTTGTGCCTGTCCACACATCTCTGTGTGTGCATGTCTATGTAATGTGTGTGAGCTGAGTGTGTAACATGTGGTGTGTCTTCAAGAGTGTGTTGTGGAGTGGCCGCCCCCCACTTCTGATCACAGCCACCACTGGCACTTGGCCCTGGGAGAGGTTTGGGCAAGGGTGAGTGAAGCCCTCAGGCCAAAATAGTTTAAGAATCTCCCTGGCAAACAATCCCCAAAGTACTACATATGCTGGCAGAATCCTATTGACTGCCATGCTTGTCACCCATGAATGCTTCATTTTGACATTGCCAGCTTGTCTACAGTTTTTAGTTCTCCAAAGAACTCTGTTTCCAGAGAGGTGTGAGCTCTGGGATAGCTCAGATGGTAGAGCAGGAGACTCTTAATCTCAGGGCTGTGAGTTCAAGCCTCACGTTGGGCAAAATATTCCTGCATCACAGGGGGTTGGATGATCCCAGTGGTCCCTTCCATGTCTATGATTCTATTTTCAAATATGTGCTGACACAGATCCTAACTGCAAGGCTGTTTGTTAATCATCAAAAGGGCAGTTAAGAAAAACACATGCATGAGTCTATTCAATTGCCATAGGACACAAGGTGTGTTCTTTGGTGTAAGTTAGGAGTGGGGAACCTGTGGCTCTCCAGATGTTTTGGACTCCTATCTGCTGCAGTCAGCATGGCCAGTCAGGATATAATGGGAGTTTTAGACCAACTTCATCTGGAGGGTCATAAGTTCCCCACCCCAATGTAAATGATGCCAAAGAAAGTAATATATATAAATATATTTAAAAAGTTGATATTTAATTTTACCTTTGACAGGTGATCTACATATAAATGCCCCACACTGCAGTCAAGTCTCACCGCATGACTTTCTGTTTCTGACACTTCACAATGTATTTGGGCTTCCTCCTGTGGTAAGAATGTACAAGAAGCAGCTGACAAAGGAATATGGATGTTTGCAAAAGTACATATTAAAAAAAAATACCATGTTCTGAGAGATCAACGTAACAAGGTAATGGAGAGCTGCAATGGGGTATCATTACATTTTTGTAGAAAGAAGCCATTGGTCGCTCAAGTCTGGATAGAGACTGGTGCTGGGTGTGTGTATTATTTTTCTGATGAAAACTGACCCCCTCCTTTCTTACCTGCTGTAGAATTTTGGTGAAATAAAGCCCTTTGGGGAGCTGGATATGGAGGGCAGTTGTATAGGCATCATCGCCAGCATTGTACAAGGTAACATTCAACATCAGTACTCTCGTACTTCCCACCACAAGGTAGGGCTTCTTTTCATGAGGCCTGTTGGAAATGAAAATATTGCTTTTGACTTAACTTCAAATGTTACTCAAGTACAAGAGGCTTGTACAAGCTCAGGCTTTCCTCTAAAGTGCCAAGCCATACACATGAAGCCTGTGTCCCTGCCCAGATGTCGCTGGGATCCCAACTCCCATCAACGCTTTGAGGAGATTTCACCCCTCCCATTGCAAGAATCTGCTGATTTTCTAGAGAGGAGGGGGCAGATTGTGCTCCAGTACTTATTCCGCTCCAGCCTCACTTCAAAGGGGGAGACTGAGTGTTATCTCTGTGTAGATAAGGTCGCTGCAGAAAGCAGCTGTAACACTCAGTGCAGTCCAGCGCCTCCATTTGTATATAGTTTGCATAGTACAGTAGCTGTAGTGAATAAAAGAAGATATTCTTCAGCGCTGTCGTCCGAGTGATTTATGCTCTGCTATACTCTGCTGTGCACGGCTGTCTTCTGGAAGTGAGTTTGGTGCTCACAGCTCTGAGTTGTGAGTCCACAGCACTTAGACCTGTTCCTGCAGAAGAAGGTCTCTGGAAGTGCTACCCCAGCTCGCCTGGCCCAGTCGGGGCTGAAGTGGTTGGGCCCAGTCGGTGGCACTGGCTCAAAGGCGAAGCTGACACCCTTGACCTTTGGCCATGCTGGCTGGGAAGGCTGGGAGTTGGAGTCTAGCATCATCTGGAGGATCACAAGGTCCCTTTCTGCTATTATAAGCTGACAGCTGGGAAATAACTCCACTGGAGAAACTGCTATTTTCTCCTAGGAGAGTAAACCAACTCTTCCCAAATAAATCTGCTACACAAGACTACTTCAGGATGTTTTGGCCTGTGGGTTCAGAAAGCACTGCCCTGTACAAAAATGGGATTTGATCACTTTTGCTGGTTCTCCCTGCCATCATATGGTTCTCCCTCCACACATTTAGCCCCGTTCTCCAATGTCATGTCCTCTTTTCAACAGCTGCGTGTCACTGCAGTGTTGTCTGTCAAGAAAGCCCAACTGATCAGCTCCTTACCACACGTAGGGGCTTTCACACAATCAGGACACCTGGCCAGGCAGTTGTCCCTTGGACGTGAACAGCTAACACCTGGGCAGGGCTTATGTCATTTTGCCAAGTGGTGACAAAAAAATTACCACAGAATTTTACACAAAGAAGGACCAAAGAGATCTGATGAAGCCCGCTGGACTTGGCACCATCTCTCACCCTGACCTATCTCACAGGGCTGTTGGGGCATAAAGTTTGCTTCAGTGGATGGGTGGACAACCATACATGCCATTTTTCGCTCCTTGGAAGGAAGGATGGCAGGATAAAAATGGCCAGCTCTCCTAAGGTAATGTCTTCTTGAAGGACCTTGGTCATCTGCATCTTCCTACCAAAGGGGAAGCACCATTCTATCACATACAAATGTGTAGCAAAATAGACATCTTTATGGACTCTGTTGTCCTATGACCTGGTGGTGGGCATTTTACTATTCCCTGTCTGATTAAGGGGGTGTGGGGCATGATTGTCCTTACCACTTGGCAAGCCTAGATGACCTAGCAAGTGCTTTTACACACACACACACACACACACACACACACACACACAATATCCCTGTTGTAGCTTTTGTGTTGATTGGAATTGCTCTGTCTCATATTGTTAGCCTTATTTGCTTGCTCTTTGTATTTCCACTTAAAAAAAAAAAAAGCACATGGCTAGGTGTGTCTGTGCTTAAAGGTAAAGGTAAAGGTACCCCTGCCCATACAGGCCAGTCTTGCCAGACTCTAGGGTTGTGCGCCCATCTCACTTAAGAGGCCGGGGGCCAGCGCTGTCCGGAGACACTTCCGGGTCACGTGGCCAGCATGACGAAGCTGCTCTGGTGAGCCAGCACCAGCACCGCACACGGAAACGCTATTTACCTTCCCGCTAGAAAGCGGTACCTATTTATCTACTTGCACTTGGGGGTGCTTTCGAACTGCTAGGTAGGCAGGAGCTGGGACCGAAAGATGGGAGCTCACCCCGCCGCGGGGATTCGAACCGCCGACTATACGATTGGCAAGTCCTAGGCACTGAGGTTTTACCCACAGCGCCACCCGCGTCCCCCTGTGTCTGTGCTTAATTGCTGTTTTTATGGCCACCTTATGCTGCACACAAGCTCTCATCTTATAAACTCCAAGTCAAGGTTAATATATAGACAGGACTCCTGCACGTGAGTGAGCACGTCTAGCTTGCATTCCTCCTGGTGTTCTCTAATCACGTTAACAAGCAAAAAAAAGATCCCTAAGAGGATTTAAAAAGTAAACTTCAATTTGACATTAAAGTTTAATTAAGACTTGCAGAAGAGCTGCCTTGAAATGGACATTTATCAAATATATTGGCTCGAGACCAACACATTAGTCAATGAACACCTTGGGGAGACAAGCTGGTACTTAGGCAGGCAGCAAAAGGTAGAAGCTCTGCGTAAGAAGCTAAGTTTCAAATTAAGGAGAAACACACAACTGTTAACATTCCAGTGGCTGGATCTTGGGGTTACAGTCTGCTTCCAAGTTAAATAATGGGGTGTTCTTCCCTTTCCTATTGTGTGTGATGCTGTGTTTTGCTTCATTGCCAGTGTGCCACCAAAGCTGGAAAGGCGAGCCTGGACAAAAGGAGATGGCCAGTGTGGAGTATGATATTTGCACATATAATAAAATCACCAGGTGCACATCTGGGAATGTGAGAAAGCTAAACTAGACTTTTCACTAGTAATCATAGTGTGTGTGTATATATATCACACTAAGCAGTGCAGGAGCCCATTTTTATGGAGATATATCAATGTCCATAAAAGTTCTCATCCGTACAAATGTACAGAACACTGCAACACAAATTGCTGAAAAGGGTTCTTCATGATGTGGCATATTGTGCAATGCAAAGAGAAGTATATATACCACTTTGAGCTCCTTGGAAGTAAGGTGCGACATAAGTGTAATAATTAAATAAATAAAGCATATCCAGCCTTTTTTTTTACCGCATAGAAACCACTAGTTACTTACCTCGGGAATGCAAGTTTTCCAGAAACTTGCAAGTTAGCAGAGCAATTTTCTTGAGAGCAAAATCTTGCAAACATGAACTATAAAAGAGGAAAACAGCAATTATTTAGGGTCAAATACAATACCATATCCATACATATTCAGAAGTAAATCCCTTTTCACTCTGAAACTCAGACTGTTGATTTAAAACAGTATTTTACTGGCAGGTCCTCACTCCTCTCTCTCATTCTTTACACACAAGTCTAGAACCTTCCACTGTCGTCAACAACAACAAAGCGTGAGACCCAAAAGGAAACAGCTCTTTCTAGGCAACCCCTCAACAGATACCTCTGGGAGGCTCCTAACACAACATCAGCCACACAACATACTCATGGTATTACTGACCATAAAAAGAGAGTGCAAAAGGCCCAGCTAACCCCATCTTCTGTTTTCACCATGGTCACTATAAGCAGGACCCGAATGCAATCTCCCCACTTGTGATTCCCACTGAATAATACACTGTCAGTGGACTGATGTAGTGCAGGCATTTTTTTATTTGATTTTTTTTTCAGACTGGCTTGATGCTAACTAAGATGCTTCATGAGGTGTGGAAACAAATCCATTTGACCTTTCATCACAACAGTATTTGCTGAGGGAAACATTTATTAATTTGAAGGGGTTTATTAGGCTCTTAAACACTGCATTGGAGCACTTAAAACTAGATCAGGGAATGTACATATTTGCCCGGATCCGGAAAACTATGCCAGCAGCAGAAGGCTGTGCACACACACATGCACACACACGCACGCACACTTATGAATTAACTGCTATTCAAAGTTTCGTACAGAGCAAGGGGAATAGTTTATTCCAGGGGTCAGCAAACTACGGTCCCTGGGCCGGATCAGGCCCAGCAGGCTTCTAAATCCGGCCTGGCCATTTAAGAACCCACCGTGAAGCCGAGACTCCCAGCGAAGGCGATGGGAGGAAGAGGCTGAGCAGCGGCGGCTCTGCCAATCAAACGCCATGCCTGGTTTACCTCAGTGCGGGGACGTCTCTGCCAATCAAATGCCATGCCTGGTTTACCTCAGGGTGGGGTGGGGACGTCTCTGCCAATCAAATGCCGCGCTGTGCTGAGGTAAACCAGGCGTGGCGTTTGATTGGCAGAGACGTCCCCGCGCTGCATTGAGGTAAACCAGGCGCAGCGTTTGATTGGCAGAGCTGCTGCCGCTTGGCCTCTTCCTCCCCCTGCCGCCCTGGTGCTGCTGTGGCTGCCGCCACTCTGCATCCCCGTAAGTGGGGCAGCAGCTGCGTTCCTGGAGGAGGACAGCCGGCCTGGGCTAGGGCTCAGCGGGGCCACAGCTGCCGCACTCCCATTGGCGGCTGACGGGATGGTGGAGGACGATGAGGCTGGCGGCGAAGTGGCCCAGGCGGTGGCCTTCACCTCCGGGGAGCAGGAGGACGAAAGGGCAGAAACACCCACATGGGGTGGCAGCTGCAGGTAAGGCACCAGCTTGTCCTTCCCATCCAGCCCCCAACAGTGTCTGAGGGACAGTGAACCAGCCCCCTGGGGGCCATAGTTTGCTGACCCCTGGTTTACTCTCATGGGTCTGTATCCATAGGACTGGCTTCACAAGTAATATTTCTGAAGCCATTCTCTCCAGGCTAAAAATGTGTCTCAAACGGACTGTAATTGCTTTGTATGAAGGATGCTACGATTTAAAAACAGAGACACTGAATGTACCTTTGCAAAATATTTCGATAAAAAGGTTTTTTTAAAAAACAAACGAAGATGGCAGTCCTAAAAGTAGCATTTATTAGATAAACACACAGTGCAAGCTGCTTAAATCTGGACCATTCATTTATTTAATAAATTCATACTCCACATCTCCAATTCTCAAGGACTGTTACAGTGGCCCCAAAAATACATAAATACAAAACATAAACATAGGGGGAAAACAACATACACACAAATGCAATTGAAAACTTATTTTGCAACTCAACTGTTTTTTTTTTTAATAAGATTTTTATTAAGGTTTTACAAAAAAGAAAAATAGAAATTCACAGAATAAAAAACCATAAATTACAGAAAAAAGAAACACACAAAAGAAAAAAAAATACAAAAAGAAAAACACAACTAATTAAGAAAAATTACATTTAAACAAAGAAAAAATAAAACCATTCCATTTTTCCAATAACCTCAATTTCATATGCTTATGTTCTTGACCTCCTCGCACCTTCCCCTTTTTGTATTCCCATTCAAATATTTAATTCAGCAAATTCTTACCCTTTATCAAATGTTTAAACTTTGTACCATAACATATACTATATCCCTATTTTTCAACCCATTATCAATACCTTTTTTGCATAATCTTAATAACTTTTATCACTAATTACCACTTATTACCCATCCAAGCACATTTTTAACACTCATTAATTTTATAATATTTCTGAAGATAGTCTTTGAATTTCTTCCAGTCTTCTTCCACCAACTCTTCTCCCAGGTCTCGGATTCTGTCAGTCATTTCCGCCAATTCCATATAGTCTATCAGCTTCATCTGCCATTCTTCCAGGGTGGGTAGCTCTTGTGTCTTCCAATACTTTGCGATGAGAATTCTTGCTGCTGTTGTTGCGTACATAAAGAAATTTCTATCTTTCTTTGGCACCAATTGGCCCACCACGCCCAAGAGAAAGGCCTCTGGCTTCTTAAGGAATGTATATCTAAAGATTTTTTTCATTTCGTTATATATCATCTCCCAGAAAGCCTTAATCTTTGGGCATGTCCACCAAAGGTGAAAGAATGTTCCTTCACTTTCTTTACACTTCCAACATTTATTGTCAGGCAAATGGTAGATTTTTGCAAGCTTGACTGGTGTCATGTACCACCTGTATATCATTTTCATAATATTCTCTCTTAGGGCATTACATGCCGTAAATTTCATACCTGTGGTCCACAACCGTTCCCAGTCAGCAAACATGATGTTATGACCAACATCTTGTGCCCATTTAATCATAGCAGATTTAACTGTTTCATCCTGCGTATTCCATTTTAGCAGCAAGTTATACATTCTTGAAAGTATTTTAGTTTTGGGTTCTAACAACTCAGTTTCCAATTTTGATTTTTCCACCTGGAAACCTATTTTTTTATCCATGTTATAGGCTTCTCTTATTTGAAAATAGTGCAGCCAATCTCGCACCTTATCTTTTAATTTCTCAAAACTCTGCAATTTCAATTTATCTCCTTCTTGTTCCAGTATTTCCCAATATTTCGGCCATTTGGCCTCCATATTGGACTTTTTAAGTGCCTTTGCCTCCATTGGTGACAACCACCTTGGGGTTTTGTTCTCCAGTAAGTCTTTATATCTTAACCAGACGTTAAACAATGCTTTCCTGACAATATGATTTTTAAATGCTTTATGAGCTTTGACCTTGTCATACCACAGATATGCATGCCACCCAAAGACATTATTAAAACCTTCTAAATCTAAAATGTCTGTGTTTTCAAGAAGCAGCCATTCTTTCAGCCAGCAAAATGCGGCCGATTCATAATAAAGTTTCAGGTCTGGCAGGGCGAAACCACCTCTTTCTCTTACATCGGTTAATATTTTAAATTTTATTCTAGGCTTCTTGCCCTGCCAGATAAATCTAGAAATATCCTTCTGCCACTTCTTGAAACAGTCCATCTTGTCCACAATTTGCAAAGATTGAAACAAAAATAACATCCTTGGCAATACATTCATCTTTATAGCCGCAATTCTTCCCAACAAGGAAAGCTTCAAGTTTGACCATATCTCTAGATCTTTCTTCACTTCTAGCCAACATTTCTCATAGTTATCTTTAAACAAGTTTAGATTCTTAGCAGTCATATTAACCCCCAAATATTTAACCTTCTTTACTATTGTTAGGCCTGTCTCCTTCTGAAACCTGTCTTTCTCAATCGGTGTTAAATTTTTCTCAAGAACTTTTGTTTTAGATTTATTCAGCTTAAAACC
This sequence comes from Podarcis filfolensis, assembly GCF_964270895.1. Taxonomy (NCBI): domain Eukaryota; kingdom Metazoa; phylum Chordata; class Lepidosauria; order Squamata; family Lacertidae; genus Podarcis; species Podarcis filfolensis. The sequence goes on along the minus strand of NC_139604.1, from coordinate 24,575,415 downwards.
AGCCATCTGCCCAAATTCTTGGATCACTTCCAAAACTCTTTTCGAACTAGATTCTGGCTCCTGTAATGTTAAAACTAAGTCATCTGCAAAAGCTTTCAATTTGTATTGCTTAGCTCCGACCTGAATGCCTTTTATCAAACGGTCCCTTCTAATCATATTCAATAATACCTCCAGGACTGTGATGAATAACAATGGGGAAATTGGGCAGCCTTGTCGTGTACCTTTCTCTATCTTAAATCCCTCTGTCACCATATTATTCACAATTAATTTAGCCTTTTGTTCTGAGTAAATTGCACTTATACCATTTTCAAACCCTTGACCCACCCCCATCCCCTGAAGATTTTTCTTCATAAAACTCCAAGAAATGTTGTCAAAGGCTTTCTCCGCATCTATAAAGATTAAAACTGCTTTGGTATTTATATTCACTTGCAACTTCTCTAAGATGTTGATTATGTTCCTTGTATTGTCCGACAAGTGTCTACCCGGGAGAAAGCCCGCTTGGTCCTTATGAATCTCTTCCAATAGTACTTTCTTTAGTCTATTTGCCAAAATGTCCGCAAATATTTTGTAATCCACATTAAGAAGGGATATGGGGCGGTAGTTCTTAAGTTGCGTCTTTTCAGACTCAGTTTTTGGTATAAGTGTAATATAAGCTTCCTGCCACGACTCCGGCGCCTTTTTCCCCTCTAGTATCTCATTGCATACCTCCATTAGTGGTCGAATTAACCAATCTTTCAAAACTCTATAGTATTTGGAGGTTAAGCCGTCTGGTCCTGGAGATTTGCCCAACTGCATGTTCCGAATGGCACCCTCCACTTCCTGTTCTGTAATTTTGTCACTCAACATTATCCTCTTTTCTTGAGAGATTTTTTGTAATCCGTTTTTCCTCAGAAATTGGTCTAATTCGACCTCTTTCTGTGGCCCTTGTGTATAAAGTTGTTTGAAAAATCTCTGGAAGCAGTTTCTAATTTCCAATGGGTTCTGTATAATCTTTCCATTTACTTCCAAATTTGTTATGGTATTTAGTTTCTGTCTTTTCTTCATCTGCCATGCAAGCAGTTTCCCACATTTGTTAGCCGATTCAAAAGACTTTTGTCTCATCTGTTTAATTTTCCATTCCACTTCCTGATTTATCATTCTCATATATTGTACTTGATATAACTTAATTTCTCTCAGAATCTCTTGGGATTTTGGTTTCGCTCTTAATCTTTTCTCTCCTTCTTTTATTTTTTCCAAAATTTTGCCTTTTTTCTCATTTTGAGTTCTCTTCTTTATTGCATTCTGTTGAATCAAAAACCCTCGCATGACCGCTTTGCCTGCGTCCCAGACTGTTCTTTTTTCCACCGTAGTGTTTAAATTTATCTCAAAATAGTCTCTCAATGTTTTTTGGGCCTTCTTAATCACCCCCTGATTTCTAAACAGGGCGTCATTCATCCTCCATCTGAAGGAGCCGATTGGCATTAGTTTCATCTCCATCTTTATTGCATTGTGGTCGGAGCAAGTTTTGGGGCAGATTTCCACTTTTCGAATCTTAGGTGCCAGTCCTCTAGTTATCCATATTTGATCAATTCTTGTCCATGTCATATTGGCTTCAGAGAAGAATGTTCCCTCTCTTCCAAGGGGGTTCTTAGTTCTCCAAGTGTCAATCAAATCCATATTGTCAGTCAATTCAAAGAAAGTTTTGGGTAGTCTTCCATCTTTAGTTACCACCTGTCTTTGTGACTTATCCATGTTAGTAGATACCACTCCATTCATATCTCCCATCAAAATGATGTTATAGTCCATATAGTCCAACAATGTCTCGTGCAATTTCTTAAAAAATTCAGATTTCCCCTCATTTGGTGCATATACTCCTAAAATCAAATATTTTTCATCTTGTAGTTGAATCTCAATTGCAATAAACCTTCCTTGTTCATCTTTAAAAACAAATTTCGGTGATAGGCTCTCTTTAGCGTATATAACAACTCCTCTCTTTTTGACTTTGTCCGATGAAATAAATTCTTGACCCAATCTTTTATTAATAAGAACTTTCCTGTGGAGCCTTACCACATGAGTTTCCTGCAAGCAAATTAGATCCAATTGGTCCTTTTTCAATATATGAAATACTTTCCTCCTCTTCTCCGGCGAGTTAAAACCGTGAATGTTCCAACTTAATAATTGCAGAGACATGGTGTGATTATTTTAATTTCCTCCAGCCGCTCCCAAGAGCTCGTCAAGTTCTTGCGGTGGTATCTTCTTTTTTGATTTGTCAAATTCCAAAGGTGGTGGTGCTGTGCCAGCTCCTGGTCTCAAGGCTTTTGGCAGATCTGTCGCTTCCTTTTGTAGATCTTCTTCAAAATCTCTCAGAAATTTTTCCTTATCTTCCACTGATCTGATTCTGAACTTTTTCCCCTTAAATGTAAAGGACAGTCCCTGGGGGAACTCCCATCTGAAAACAATAGTATTCTTTCTCAACAAGGCCACCAAGTCTCCGTAGTTAGTTCTCAAATCCAAAAGGTGTTTCGGAATATCTTTAAAGATCTCCGCTCTGGTCTCATTAATCTCTAGGGTCTTCTGGAAGTGAGCACTCAATATTTTGTCTCGTTCCTCTTTCGATCGGAGGGTCACCAAACAGTCTCTCACCCTGTTTTTCCTCCCTCCTCTTCCAAGTCTGAAGGCGCTCACTATCTTAAAATCTTTATCCAGCTCCAAGTTCCAAAATTTCTGAAATTCCTGTGAAAGATAGTCATTCAAATTATCTCTCTCAAGTTCTGGCACCGCCCTGATCCTCAGGTTTGTCTGCCTCTCTCTCAATTCAACCATAGACAATAAGGCCTGGTGGTCCCCAATCTGTTTACGTATTGGTTTGATTTCTTCCTCCACAGCCACAGCTTTTTCTTTTGCCTCCTCGGCTATTTTCCTAGTAGTCGCAGATTCCTCCAACAGTTTTTCTATAGCTTTGGTATCTGAGTTAATACTGGCTGTGTTCCCTTTAATTTCAGCTGACTGATCTGAGACCTGTTTACTTAGGCCTTCCAATTTTTCGTAAATTTTATTCAACACAGATGTAAATTCCCCTTCTGAGGCCATTCCTTTTGGCTCAATTTGCCCTGGGTCTTCCTACTGAGTCACAGGGAGGCCAGGCACAGATGCCCTACGTTGCTGGGAGATTGAAGTAGATTGTTGGACTTTGACCTTGGATCTTGTTGCTCTTTGGTCAGTCATTCCCCTTTATCTTCAGTCAAGGTCAATTCCCACAGGCAAGCCTTGTAGTGGAAAGTCCCCAAAGTTAGCAGTGGAAAATTCCTCCAGTCAAGTATTAACTTCAATAGTCCTCTAGGGGGACACAGTGGCTACCATAAAATTCTCAACAGCCAGACAAACAAGTCTTTTTGTAGCTTTCCGTGTCCCCTCTTTAATTGAAACTAAGTATTCAGATCAGTAAAACTCAGAAATGTATCTTCTTGCAGAGTTAGATCAAATATTTACTGTATCCACAGTCAATGCGAGCTCAAATGTAGCAAACCTCGTTAATCTGACAGACCGTTCCCATGAGAGTTCAAATAAAAAGTCTTTTTAAATTCCCAGAAGATCCCCAGAAGAAATACAGTCACTTTCTTAACTTCCCCTACAGGGGAGTTCTCTCTTTTGGTGCTTAGAGTTAAAGTTGAACGATCCACATTAAAGTAATAGCACAAAAAGGTCTTTGCTTTGATCTTTTACAAAGCGGAAAGGCGGACTTCCTGTTTACACCTTTCCGCTTCGGAGCCCAAATTCAGTCCTTTTTGTTCTCAAATCCAAATTTCTTAAGTCCCCCTACTCACGGGTGTTCTCTTTTAGAGCCGAATTTCACAGGAAAAAGGTCAGCGCTCTCCGGCAACAGCTACGCGGCTTCGCTCTGTAGACGCAGCAATCGACCCGTAGCACCGCGCCGCTCCCGCTGCACACCGGAACCCCTTTCGGGGCTCCCTCGCAAAAACGGGGGGCGCAAAAGGTGCCTGCTGGGTCCCACGCTCGCAGGCTCTTTCTGCCTGCGATTTCAGATCGGGTCCCCGCTTCGCCGTAGCGGAACAGACCCACTTTCTACAGGGCTTCTCCTCCTACTCAGAAGGAGACCGCCATTGCCGTTGGCACCGCCTCTGGAAGTCGCAACTCAACTGTTTTTACTTATTTTAAGTTGTCCAGAAAACTTTACATTACAGAGAGGCATATAAATGTTGGAGGAAAAACAAATAGCAATAAGTATGCAAAAAAAACAACAACCCCTGTTTCAGGTGCAAATATGCTACTTTTGCAAACACAAACATACCTTGCTGCGTATGACATCATCCTCAGTTCGTTGTTGAAGAACTGGCTGGAGTGGTGGGAGTTCATCTGAACTTTGATTCTTTAGAACGTTCTCTCCGAGGTGGTAGGTGGCTTCAACATGTATAGGAGTCAAGATATCCCTCACATTTTTCTACGGAAATTGGAAACCTAATGAGTTAACAACATAAAAACACACACGTGTGCATGTAAAGAAAACCCCACCTACCTTAGATCGCTACATGAACGTAAATAGCAGAATTTCTAAGTATGTGAAAGGCCACACGATGCAACATGCAATGATCCAGTAGCAGCCAGTACGGTGGGGTGGATTTGCCATTGCTCAGCATACCTGGACAGAGCAGGGCAGCAGTGAGGTCATGTCTGCAGGGAGGGAATAACAGGGCTGCGTGGACTGGCTACGCTAGTGGGTCCATGCAGACCTGACTGCATTGTCACCCCTGCTCTGCCCCAGTGCCATCCAGGGAATCTGGAGTGACACCAGTGTGAAGAGGGTGGCTTTGCATCACCACCATGCTGCCCACTGCTGGATAAATGCCACAAGATCATCCCACCTGCCGAATAAAAGCTGCTTCCTCTTTCTCTCTCTTTAAAATCTTACATGTTGGAACTTCACTTGTTTTTCATTCGTTTCTTGAAAAAGAAAAGTTACCTTGTATTTTATTTTGAGCTACCATCTAAAGCTTGTTACAGTGGAACCTCGGGTTGCAAACATGATCCATGCGGGAGGCACGTTCGCAACCCGCAGCGCCACATCTGCACATGCGTGAGCACCGAAACCCGGAAGTAACCCATTCCGGTACTTCCAGGTTCGGCGCGGTGCGCAACCCGAAAACACGTAACCTGAAGCGTCTGTAACCTGCGGTACCACTGTATATTTCTTAAATCAGGCATAGGCAGACTTGGCCCTCCAGATGTTTTGAGACTAAAATTCCCATTATCCCTGATCACTGGTCCTGTTAGCTAGGGATGATGGGAGTTGTAGTCCCAAAACATCTGGAGGGCAGAGTTTGCCTATGCCTGGCTTAAATTATAGTAAACAAGGTGCGGCCAAAGCAAATTCAAAGGTGCTTCCAATGTTGCATTTCTTCATAATATTCTAATGATGCATTTAGAGAAGTTTCATTGGTCTGTGACTACAATGAACATACCATTCATTCATTCATTCATAGAAGTGGCCAGGAAACAGCTACAAAGCTGGACCAGAGGTGTGGATCCTTTAAAGGCCTGGCGACCACATTCCACTTTGGCTAATCCTCCAAAGTGGGGCCACATATTGGCAGTCACGAAAAGGATGAGTAGGACTACACTCACACATAGTTGATGTAACCTTTTCTCTTTTCTGCTTAAGGCTGCAAACAAATTTGCTTATTAGGGTGCAAGTTCCATGGAACTTTCTTCTGGGGATGGTGCTGCAAGCTCAAGGTATCACAGGCAGGGTCTTCCAGGAAAAAGACCTCTGCTTAAAATCCCAGCACTGCACTGGAATAAGTAAATTGGGATTGAGTCTACTCTGTTTCTCTTGTATGTCTTTGTAAGATATACAAATTTTAATGCCAGACCACACTGTGTAGTAAGGCTCTCGATCAAAGTTCAGTTCCCAAGCAAGCTACTTTGCTTGAAACACTGAACATTACAATAGCGAAGATGATTAAATTATTCCCCGGATGGGTGAGATAGGCAGGGACTGATTGCCTCCCACATGTCTCCTGCTCTTAATTCTTATCTACAAGAAAGCTTCCACCAATTCGTATGTTATCCAATTCATATAATTTTCCACAAGGGTTTCCCTACATCTGCTCTTCATTACTTTCCATTATGCCAATTAGCTATTAATTATTATTTTCTCAGATACTGAATATGCAAGGATTATGCTCGACAGACGCTGAGGATTTATTGAATTTGAATGACTTGACTTAAGTTCAAAGGTCACAGAAGGGGGAGACACTTTCAGTATTAATATTTCAAAACAGAAGGGCATTGCGTCAGAAGTAGGGATGGCACAAGCATTTGTTCAAAAGTTTAGAATCCCCTCTTGAAGATTTCCAAGTTGATGGCCACCCTTACATCTTTTGATAGCCACCAGCTTGGATGGCTTTAAAAAGGAATTGGGCAAATTCATGAAGGATAAGGCTATCCATTTCAGAGAGGAGCTATTCTGCTCATGTCTTGCTCGACAAAGAAATAGAACAAGCCAGTTTTTGGCAATCCTTCTCCCATCGTTGTTCACATACTGGTGCAATTAATTCACTTCAACAATTCTATTTAGGAGAGAGAAAGAAACACACATGTTACCCTCATGAATGCTTGGTGAGTTGTGCAAGTAACGTTGTTGCTGTTGTAAATGCTGAGGCTTCCAGAAGTCGTTTCAGATGTACCATTATAGGAAAAATAAAACCTTGCTGCGGTATCTGGCCTCCTGCTAACATCCAGGCTTAGATTATAAAGCAATACTGTAAAAAAGTGAAAGAGGGGGTGAAAGGACAACATTAAGAGGAAGGGTTTGGAAAGCAACTTCAGAGGCTTTTCATATTTATTAAATTGATGGTGAATGCTTTAGAATGCCAGGCAGGCTTTCAAAAGTATCATTTTCAAATTGTTCTAAAAAGTATTGCAGAATTTTCTTTCATACCTTCAGTACGTCAGCAGTATCATTTGCACACTTAAAAACAACAACAATTGTGCGTTCTGATGAATGAATTGATGGGGAAACCCCCAATTCTTTCTTCTTCTTCTTTTTGTATCACATATACTGCTCCCACCATCTTATTCTAGTGAATTTTTCTCCATATTGTTGGTCTAGCCACTTAGCTGTTGCCTGGAGAGCTTCTGCTAGTCACTCCACTCTGTGATAATCAGGAATAGCTATGGTCTTCTCTCAACCTACTAGATGCCATCTTCTGCCTCTACAGTAAGCATCATAATGCTGGGTCCTCTCTCATTGGGCTTGAACCCAATCTGAGCCTTGGCAACCTTAGCTACGCATTATACCCTGTGCTCTCAGCAACAGGGACTGGCTGATTATCAGAATAAAGCCATTCTGTTTTATTCTGATAAAGTCTACAGGAGGCGCAGGTCAATATGGTGACTTCTAGATATTTGTGGAACTCCAGTTTACATCACCTGCAGACAACATGGCCAATTGTCAGGGGAGGGGGATGAAAGTTGGAGTCCAGCAACACCTGAAAGGGACCAGTTTGGCTACCCATAGTCTAAAGTGTTAATCCAGAAATCCAGTGTCTCTTAATACCATGTAGCAAAACCTCTGAGAAGCATCTGTTTTGCTCCATGGTATACTAATTGCTAAAGCACCAAATAATACAAGCATTTACTTTGAAAATTAAACAGCTACTCAGGATAAGAGACTAATTAGGGTAAATTTGATCCTGTTTATACACACACACATATATGTATATTATATTATATATGTGTGTGTGTGTGTGTGTGTGTGTGTGTATAATATAAAAATATTTCTATTCTATTTTCAATGTAGAAAATTACATTTGTTACTCAACAATTATATTTCAATTCAGCAAAACTAGTGACTTCCAACTCATCACTGTTTATAACCCAAATTACATACAATTGTATTATTATTATTAATAATAATAATAATAATAATATTTCTGTGCCACCTATCTGACTGGGTTTCCCCAGCTACTCTGGGCGGCTCCCAACAGAATATTAAAAACACGATAAAACATCAAACATTAAAAACTTCCCTAAGCAGGGCTGCCTTCAGATGTCTTCTAAAAGTCAAATAGTTGTCTATTTCACTGACATCTGATGGGACGGCATTCCACAGGCAGGGTAAAATTATCTCATTTCATCCTCTCCGACATGTTTCTTAATATATGCTGTTGTTTTCTTACACTTTAAACCCCACTGTGGTCTTTGCATATGAAAAATAACTTTTAATACAGACTAGAAATGGTTTCTAGACTTCTTTAAAAGATTCCAAATTTGTATCTTTTATCAGTGCTGTCAATTTTTGCCACCTCTGCATATTCCAATATTTTTTATCAGCCATTCTTGATCCTGTCTACTATTGAGCTACGCAGTACAGCTATTGTGTGATGCTTTTTCCTATCTGGAACACGTCATTCAGTGCCAAAAATAATAATGGAAACCAATTGGCTTCAATTTGATGGATTAGTAGGTAATTAAATTCCATTTAACCATCAGCAGTAAGCCCTTTAAAAGAAGAAGAAAAAAGAGCAGAGCAATTGAGGCACATACACCATCAATAAAGTATGCTGAGAAATAATGATGCAGAATTTAGCTAATAGTTTACCTATGTAACCTGGAACTGTTCGGCCATTATAGCTAAAACAAAGTGTCAGGTGCACACACACAGCTGGCTGTCCATTTAACACACAGTCCAGTTTAGTTCGATTTACTGTGGGAGGATGTTTTAAGGATGCTTCAACAATGACGACTGCCCTTGTCCTGAAAAGCAAGAAGAATTCATAGTCACAATTTTGTAATTTTGTCATGTTTATCATTTCGTGCATGCTGCTTTATCATTTCCACACCCCAAGTTTTGAGAAAACAAAACCTAACTTTAATTGACTTAGGAGCCAAGCCTGTGACTGTAAAATATTGTTTGGCACAAGATTCAGAGATGTTCGCCGCTCAGATCATTTCTTAGAGATGTTGACACGTTGTGTGATTCCAGTGTCCTACAGAACTCCCATTCTGGAGTCATATTCCAGAGCTTAATGACCAAGTTCAGAGCTTAATTGAGAGCTTTATGAGGTCAGCAGCACATGGCAAATTTATTTAATTGCATCTCATATTTCACCATTATGTCCACTTGTCTCCAATTATGTTATGTGGTGTGTGTGTGTTGGACTCACCTCAGCAGCACAGCAGAGTCTGACAGGAAAGCACCAACTGCCACATCTGTAGACGGGAAAAAGCGCCCCACAGATTGAAGATGATCATTAGTCACCAGAAAACTTTCTCTCATGCACAATCCCCTTATTGCTTATTCACCTCTGGACTGCATTAAATCACTCTTTGCACATTATTAATGAGAGGGGATACGAGGATACATTAAGCCAACATATATTATCGGAACTTCCTAAACAGAGTCATCGAGATGGAGCTGCGTTGCTTTTATTCCTGGCATTAAAATAATTCCACAGTCATTGAATAACACCATATAGTTAAGCGGTTGCTCAATCTCAAGCATTTTTGGAGTCAGGGTGGGAAAGAATTTTAATAGATAAAGAAAAAATGAATTACATTTAAAAACTGAAAGACTAACCTCCTTGTTCTTCTGTATTTTCCCTTTCTGAAAACATTTTTTTTTTTTTAAAAAAAAATCTGTTATGATAAGCAGCCTAGCCTGAGCATGGCTACTCAGAAGTAAGTTCTGCCAAGTTGAACAGGGCATGTTCCTGAGCGAGAAGAACTCAAGGTAACGCTACTGGGTTGCAATCCTGTATTCATTTCCCTGAGACTAAATCCCATTAAATAAAGTTCACTTCTGAGCGGAAATGTATAGGACTGCACATTTAATGGCCTTCTCATCTGACAAGTTGCTACCATCTTTAAATAAATTCAACACTATCAACAGTGGGCAATGGGAGAGGAAATCATTCATAGGCACCATCACTACCAATGCAGCATGAAACATCACAGAATATTCCCACAATTTTAGGGATAGTGGGATAGTTGGGAACTGAAATTAATTCACTTTCAGACATTCTGATTAGTTTGTAACCCACACTGGTTCTGTTGTTGTTTTGTTTTACTAATCTTTTATGGACTTTAATGTTTTGTGGGTTGTTGAGTGTTTTGGTGTGTCCCCCCCCCGCCCCCCGTTTTCCTGTTTTGCTTTATTAGTTTGCATCCTGCTTTCCAGGATGCTTTTTAAAAGGGTGGGTACGAAATACAGCAAAGCTTGTTCCTATTGCTTTAAAGAAACAAAAGCAAAGCAAAATGCTCCACTCACCTGAATACCCATTGTTGTCTACATCAATTCTCCCAGATATAGACTGACCAAACATTTGTAAACTGTTGCTGATCTGATGTCCTTGTATCCTCTAAAAAAAATTTTTTTAAAGAAAAAGCCTGATATTTTTAGTATATCTAAAAATAGTTTTGGAGGAATCCCCCCCCCCCCATTAAGTACCATTAGTGACTGCAGTTAACCAACAACGGAAAGTACAGTGGTACCTTGGGTTACGAACATAATTTGTTCTGGAAGTCCGTTCTTAACCCAAGGTGCGCATTCGCTACATAAGCCTCCCGCAGCCCCAGAAGCAGAAGGCGTTCATATCCCGGGGCAAAGTTTGCAACCCAGAACACCTACTTCCAGGTTTGTGGAGTTCATAACCCCAAGCATTCGTAAGCAGGGGCCTCCTGGGGCCTCCGGTGACAAAGATGGATCCAAAAGCATCCCCAGAGTGCACACCTGGTCCTTCAGAAGGAGTGTAAGCACATTCCGTTTAGGCAATTAACCAATTTCTCAGACATGGGAACCACTCACTCAGAGTTCTATCACTGTCCCAGATACTGCCAGTCCAGACTCATACAATTTGCTTTCTGTCTTTTTGCTACACAATCTACTGAGTTGTGGAGGAAGATTGAAGCAACAGCAGACTCTAACTTTCTAACAAATACTTTCTAACAAATGAATGGTGGCAGCTATAGTGAGTTATTTCCTTTCTCCCCATCTCTTCCGTCTTCTAGTGACTTCCCATTCCCACCCCATCTGTTTCTCATTTCGTATACCAGTGGCCTCTTGGGTTGCTGGCAAAAGCATTGCCTCAAAAATTGCAAGCCTTCTAGGCCGAGACGGTGTCACTTCTGTGTTCTGTTTAATGCCCCATTCGCTATGACAACAGCATCTCTGCTAAAACAGTCAAAGCAGTGGCTAAAACAGACCTACCTGTGAGAAGGTTGGTGATATCCCATCTTTCCTGCCATTATATATGTAAATTGCGCCCTCCAAATCGTTTTCCTGTGGAGCCCCAATGGCTACATCTGTTAAAATAGATGTGATATATGTCAATGCAACGTTATGAAGATGCATTAGCATATTAGCTACACACTCATTTTAATAACGTTTACTCCAATGCATGGTTTGTTTGGGTTTTTTGATAGGAAAGTAAAGATTTGCTCGCACCAAGTGGAAAGATGGCAATATCTCATCACTATTAGCTGTTCACAGAACAGTGGCATAAATTAGTGCAAGGATAGTTGCTTGACAGGGTGGGAGTGAGGGAAAGCAACATTGGACAAAGGGAAAGAAGCTCCAGGGTGTTGGAGGAAGCACATAGCATGCTTCGGTTTCTGTTTGTCTTGCTTTGTATTGCCATCTTCTCCCTGTAGTTTCATGTAAGGACCATAGCTGTCAAACGTCCCTTATTTGCCGGGACAGTCCCTTATCCCAGCGCCGTGTCCTGCTGCTGTCCCTTATTGATGATTTCCCTTAAATTTCCCGGGTTTCAAAGGAAGCAGCTCCTCTCCCTCCCTCCCTGCCGGCCAGGGAGGAGAGAGGCTCCAACTGTGTTGCTTGGCTGTGTTGCTCACCCAATAAGGAGTCTAAGAATGACTGGAGGGTGGAGCTTGCATGCCTTGTGCAGATCAAATCGGCCGCGTTGCCTGGGGACTTGCCTTTGCTCAGCACTTCCCAGTGGAGAGGTGACGGTGGTTTTCCTTGCTGCATCCCCTTTGCAGGGTTGCTACGCTATGGGAACCACCACTTGAGGCTTTGTTTGGCTGCTGGTTGACTAAAATCCCTTATTTTGGCTGCTGATCCCTTATTTTCGAGGCTGCTGGTCCCTTATTTTCAAATCTAAGTTGACAGCTATGGTAAGGACAGGATTTCAGGACACACTTCTCATTTGCTCTGTTTCTCTCTAAGAAGCACAGCTTTGCTTTCACAATTTGATCTTATTGGCCTGTAATGAAGGGAAAGTGATGAAGAGAGCAGCTCCCTCTCTTGCAAACACTACATTTCTATTCAGGAAACTTTCCTAGTCTTGTATCAGTTGTAAATGCAGCTGGAGATTACAACACACACACAAACAATTTGCAATAGCTCTTTATGGTCTCATAACTGAACTTGCTAGAGCTATCTTTGTATAAAGGATTTGCAGGAGCCATGCCAACACACACACACCCCATAGTATCACCAGCTCAGCTATGCTCCTCATGACCCCTGGATGAGGTCAGCATGTTGCTTTCTCTTCAGCCATGCAATCTTCAAAAATGGAACACCACAGCCATTTCTTGCTTAGACTTCTGCAAGTCACTTGTGGTCAAAGCCACTGTGGTTTTCTGTAGAATGTAATTCTATTTCTTTACCCACAAGCCCCCAAAATTGTGTTTCTCTAGTTTAATGCTGCAACCTGTCCCAAGTCTCCAGGTTAGAACAGGATAACTAGCAACTTAGACATCGTTATCTTCAGTCAGACAAAAACTTACTTTTGCCTTCAACTTTCTCATTCCCCCTTCCTTGATAAAAATATCTGCCTATGCTCCCTGCACCCTTTGTGGATCACTGCTTTGCCATGGCGAAGGGGCTTGAATAACTCAGAGAAGCTATGAACTATGCTGAGCAGAGCACCCAAGATGGACAGGTCATAGTGGAGAGTTTTGACCAAATGTGATCCACCTGGAGCAGGAACCGGCAAGCCACTCTAGCATCCCTGCCAAGATAACTCCATGGACAAAGGCAACAGGCATATAAAAGTTATGACGCTGGAAGATGAGCCCTTCAGGTCAGAAGGCGTCCAACATGCTACTGAGGAAGAGCGGAGGACAAGTACAAGTAGATTCAGAGCTGATGAAGCGGCTGGGAAGACAGGAGTGCCTGGCGTGCTCTGGTCCATGGGGTCACGAAGAGTCGGGCATGACTAAATGACTAAACAACAACAAATGCTCCCTGCCATCTTCAAGTACAATGTTTCACATTAAAAGCTTTCCACTTATCTAGTTAGAGCCCAGTTCAAATATTGCCTAAAGGTTACTGCAGCTTCTGAAGAATCCTTTTTTACATGGTTGGCTCTTGAAATCACATGGTATAGCATGGGAGGGCCAATCGTACAGGTCATCAAAATTGTGCATCTACTTATCAAGTCGCCACATGGACCAAATGGACGAGAGACAAATGCATGATGCAAATTGAAACTCCTGCCCTCCACCACTAAGTGGTGCCTGGTGAAAGGGGTCAGTTTGCAGAGGACAGGCGCGCACCTCCAACAGCCTGCGCAGACTAAGTGATGTCCACTATAGGTCACTGCTCATAAGCCCAACTTTGCAGTGCATATATATCACATGTACAAGTCCTTCCCTTCCTAGTCTTAGCTTGACAGTGGTGGCCACTAACTGAAATGTATCTTATTGGTGTCTATGTCAGTGATAATCAGCAAATAGGGCTGCAAATGCTGCATTCTCACAGGAACATTAAGAAGCTGATTTATGTTAAGAAGAATCAGACTGTTGGTCTGCCTAGCTTACGTTGCTGGTGACAGCTCTCCAGAATTTCCAACAGCAGTCTCTCTGTGCCCTACCTGAATATGCTGGGCACTGAATCTGGGACCTTCTGCATGCAAAGCTCTATCAGTGAGCTACAGTTTCTCCTTATTCTCTCTAAAGCCCCATCCCCAAATAATTTGCTACTTCCTTCATGGTTCCCTTCCACCATACATACAAACCAAACAGACACCTTCTCATGTCTATGGATGATGGTTTTTGGATTTCTTTCCAGTACATATTGCAGTTAACATCCCAAAGTTTCTAAGTTTACTCATGTTTCCCATGGGTATCTTTAAATATTAAGGATTACTGTATATTGTAAAAAATTCACTGGGTTTTGGGCATGTTCCTTAACATATAGTTCATTTTTTCTACTTCCATTATTTCAATAAAATCTGAAAGTGGGGAACCTAAAATATTAAAAGTAACACATGTGCATAGTTTATCATTCCTCTTTAAAAAGCCTGCAAAAGGTGATGAAAGGAGGTGTGTATAGACATTTCTAACTTGACTAAGGTTTGGTAGAAAAAAGAGGAGAGGGCGATAATTTCCAGGAAGTAGCTCTAGTTCAATACCGTGCAGTTTTACCTACAAAACAAATGTTAATTAAGCAGATCCAGAGGAGAGTGTGAAATGTAAATGTTGTTTGAGTTGCCTAGCAAATAAATTTAGATATTCAGTACATTAATGTGCATGAAACCTGAAGACGACGAGAAACATTAATGGCTGAGAATGAAAGTCATTATGCAAGTGATGCCTAAGGGATATGATTAAATCAAAATGGCAAGTAGTACAGATTAAAGCAAATTAAAAACAATGTCAAACAAAAACACATTTATTTTGCAGAGGCTGAAGCATCACCATCAGCTGAATGAAGCACAGTTACTGAAAAACTAGACTTGTTGGAAATGTTCATGATTTATTGAATTTGATAGTCATGTAAGCGCTGTGCTTCCCACTAGCTTAGATATGCTTTTACAGAATTAGGCAGATGCATGGGTGATGGGCCTATCAAGAGCTATTAACAAAAATGGAGCTCTGGAGTTAGTGATAGATGAAGGACTTTGACTGTGGCAGTACAAGCAGTGCAGGGATATCCTAAGGCAAGCCCAGGGAAGACAGCAGCAAAAGATTCACTTGAACTTGATCTAACAAATTTTACTTTATCTGCCCTGCCTTTTGGGGGTTTTTAATTAAAAAGGTGTCTTGAATGTTCTGGGGGCAGCTGGAAGAAGAGTCTAACATAAAGATGATGTGAAGAGATCAGCGCAGACTGAATAAAGTTCTCTTCCACCCCTAGCCTTTATTCATCTAAGCCAGGGGTCAGCAACCTTTTTCAGCCATGGGCAGCCACTGTCCCTCAGACCTTGTGGGGGGGCCAGACTATATTTTGGGAAAATCAACAACAACGAATTCCTGTGCCCCACAAATAACCCAGAGATGCATTTTAAATAAAAGGGCACATTCTACTCATGTAAAAACACCAGGCAGGCCCCACAAATAGCCCAGAGATGCATTTTAAATAAAAGGACACATTCTACTCATGTAAAAACACACTGATTCCTGGACCGTTCACAGGCCGGATTTAGAAGGCAATTGGGCTGGATCTGGCCCCCGGGCCTTAGTTTGCCTACCCATGATCTAAGCTCTTCAGCTGAGCTATTGAAAAGTAGGTCTCAATCTCTATGCCTTGGTGGTTGCCACCCCCCCCCCAAATTGGGAGAATAATCAAGTGTTCCTTCTTAAAATAAAAACAGGATTCCTTTGGCAACCTTGCATGCTGCTTAGGTTAATTGCTGGCTACCCATCCCTGCCCACCAAGCTAGATTCCCCAAGTGCCTTGCCTGCTGCCCCCTTCAGGAATGCATGCTGGCATACTCAGGTCCCCCTTGCTTTCTGTTCTAAGGCATCTCCACCTCTTCAACATTCCAAGGATTCCTAGGCTATCTCCCATCCAGGGACTGCTTAGCTTCCACAAGTAGGATTGGGTGTTTTAATGTTTTAATGGCCGCCAGCTCTGCAGCCTACTTAAAACTGGAGAATGTTAAGAGCTGTCTGTAGCCCCTGTAGGCCAGCTGCTTGGTGGCACCAGTTGAACCCAAGTTTGCCACCGCTCTCTGAATTTAAACCTTCCATACATGCCCAGAGGCACTCTGGATGAAGTTAACAGGTGAAGCCACAGGAAGCTTGCTTCAGGTATAGCAGCACCCCACAAGTTTTGGGAGGACTGTCCACTGCTGATCTATAACCTATGATTCCAAAATAAGCTGTGTTATAATCACAATATGGTTTCAGGTCTTCCAAAACTCCATTTCTGAATGAACTTTCAGAATTTGTTCTTCATATATGGATACCTGAAGTCCACAAAAATGGTCAGTGGAATCTCTGTGACAATTCCAGTGGATAACTATGCAGTATTCCACTCTCATTGGTATGAGACAGGATACTTAGTTAGCATTCATTTTAAACCTGACACTTCTTTTCTCCTTTAAAAATCTCTAAGCAACCAATTAGAACTTTTGTTATGAGTAGGGCACTTAAAAGGTAAATGAAGGTAACTAGTTTTAAGTAAATTGAAACTTATTTATGCGCCTGAGCAGTTTTATTCCTACAGAAAATTCAGAGACATAAGAATAATAGTCTTCACGATTACCTAAATCTCCAAGAGTGTTGTACGAATAGCTAGAGTAAATGATCCAAGCAGAAAGAGAACTGGAATGTGTTGCCTCAAAATGCATCACGCTTTTTAAAACAAAGTAGAAACAGGACTTTTATTTACGAAAGAATTTTTCAATCTCTAGAATGGTGCATTAGGCACACAAAATGCAGAAACTGAAAATATTTAGCAATTAAACAAGTGAACATCCCACAGCCCACAACACAAGCCAGGCAAAGGGAGGTTAAGTTAAAGGAGGCTGCAATCATATACAAACTTTGGTAATCTATACTGAACTCTGTATGACATAAACATACACACAAATCATTTTAAGTTCCATAATACCTAGTTTTAAATCATTAGGACATTATACCTTCAAAGCCATCATTATCCATGTCTCCTAAATTGGCAATGGCATCTCCAAACCTCGCTGCGTACAAATCACTCCCAGCCAGTGCCGTCTCCAGCTCCAGCATCTTTCCTCCCTAGAGGAAAAGAAATAATAATTCTACTTTGTAGCAGGGCTCCTATTGTATGGGGATACAATTAAGGAAAACACTTCAGAAGAGAAACAGTCCATGTTGAAATCTTCAGCATATGGGAGACCAACATGCTACACACACAAGAACAACACATTACCTTCCACAAGAGTGTTTCTGTGTGGAACGTGAGCTGAAGTTAAGTACTTGGAAACCAGTGAAACTTGGAGCAAGAGAATTAATTGCATACTTGAAATTAATAGAGCAATATATTATTGTTTCTGTACAGTGGTACCTCAGGTTAAGTACTTAATTCGTTCCAGAGGTCCGTTCTTAACCTGAAACTGTTCTTAACCTGAAGCACCACTTTAGCTAATGGGGCCTCCTGCTGCTGCTGTGCCGCCAGAGCACGATTTCTGTTCTCATCCTGTAGCAAAGTTCTTAACCTGAAGCACTATTCCTGGCTTAGTGGAGTGTGTAACCTGAAGCGTATGTAACCTGAAGCGTATGTAACCCGAGGTACCACTGTATTGCCATCAGCATAAAGTCTTTATTTGATTCATTTTGACAGATTCATATGAAAACCTGCTACTCTTCATATATTGTTCTACCAAAGCCAGGTTAACTGTTTTTTGTTTTTTTTGCACTATATGGTACACAACAGCCTTATTCACCCAATCCCTCTCCCTTCCATACCTGTACTGTGTGAGGGGGAGAGCAGGGGCAAGTCTTTAGCTCTGTTACTTCCTGAATGTCCCTGGCATTAGTCCCTCTTTGTATGGTGGGGGAAGAATGTCTGCATCAGGGAGCTTGCTCTATAAAAGCAAGCTTCCTGTGCAACTTACAATGCTCATCTTCTACAGTATCGGGAGGTATTTAATGCTTGGTGTTTTTATTATGTTTTTAGATATGCTGTAAGCTGCCCAGAGTGGCTGGGGAAACCCAGCCAGATGGACGGGTATAAAAATAATCATGGGGAGAGTCAACTTTAATAGAGAAGTTCACCACTACAGACATTCAACACCTAATATATTTGTGTTTGGGGTGGAAAGGGCTGCAGGTAGGGATGAACAAATCTATGAATTTCAGTTTCTCATTTCTCTGGTCTTTTTCCAGTTCTCCACATTTTTGAATCAGTTTGCAATTTATTATTTTCTAGAAAGGTATCATAAAAGCTTGTCACCATTTCAGGACAAATTTTGCCTCATACAATTTTCATATGCAATTTTGCTTAAAATGGCTTTCCAGCAATTTTCTATAACATAAAGCATTTTTATGCACACTTTCCCCTGTCATACAGGCAATCCCCCCACTCACATGCATTTTACTCATGTGTGACTACATATTCCAGACAGGCTTCAGTTCCTTGCCCTTGCTTAAATTGGTCCTAGTCTTTTCAATACATGCAGGTGTCAATGAGATAAAGCCACTCCCGACATAAGGAGGGGGGGTTGCGGGCTCACGCCCACCTGCATCCACGCTGGGCTGGCTGCGGCCCTGCGCAACTTGGGAATCCTCGGGCTGCGTCATTCCCTGCGCCAGCCAATAGGCTGGCGGCAGGGGCGGGGCTAGGGGGGTCATTTAAGGGCGGGGCAGCCCGAGATCGCCCCTTTCTTTCCCTCGTCCAGCTGCGGTTTCCCACCCACCCACCCACCCTCTAGGTTTTCCCTCGGACTTTGCTATGGACCTCGGTTGGTTGCTGCAAGGGGCCTGGTAGGAGTTTTTCCACTTGGCTAATTGGCGTTGTTTTGAAAACCATTTGGTTTTTTCGCCTACCTCGTAGCAAAACGTCACAACGCATTTGGCTTTGGCGGTTAGGCATTGGTAGGGTTATTATTATGCAGATGAGTTGGGGGGGAGCACCATCACCTCCCTCAAATGTTTAAGGGTAGTCCGATAAAGGATTCTGGGGGGTGTTGCCTCATCCAAAACCTATGGAGGCTAGGGCCTAAAGCGCGCTCCCAAGTGGTGACACCTCGGGGAGCACCTAGGGATGTGCATCTCAGGGGCTCCCCCTGTTGGTGTTAACCCTTTCCGGTTCTATGCCGGATAGTCTGATAGGACCAATGCCTAAAGCCTGTAACCAATAAAGTTGTGGCCATTTTTCGCCCATTAACCTAAATTCTGGTGTCCTGTGTCTTTATTTATTCCAACTGGGGGGCGGGGCAGGAATCGACACGCAAAGTGTTTACTCATAACATATGATGGGACAATGAATGCACAAGTGTTGCTATTTTTTTCTGGTAGGTTTTCTGTGATAAAATGAGTGAAATTCATCAGGGGAAGCTTTCCCCATCACCACATCCCGATGTCAGAAAAACCTTTGCTCATTACTATACTCATACTATACTCATTCCCTATAGGAAGTTGTCAAAGGCTCAAGAGCCCTGTGGAGAAAAGCTGGTCCTATGAACAGAACATCAGCCACCCCTTGGAATCAAACTACCAATCGGTTAAAATAAAGCAATACTTACGGAGCCTGAGTTGATGTAAACATACACTCTTCCTTCTTCCCTGACTTTACTGTGCATTGGGGCGCCAACCAGTAAGTCTGAGAGCCCATCCCCATTGAGATCCACAGCGCAGACAGTAGCTCCAAAATAAGAACCAAGCTGGCCATACACAAGAAAGAGAGAGAGAGAGAGAGAGAGAGAGAGAATTAGCTAGTCCTCAAGGTGAAAATGCTGCAGGCAACAGTCTCAGCTTTTAAACAATGCATTACCTTTTTGCCCTTTAATTCAGACAAAATCGAAAGCTTTTTCCGTTCGATTTTAAAAATGTATGCCTAAAATAAAGATAAAGAAGTTAATTGGGTATGTGGGGGTGAGGGGGAAGCATTCAACATGCAGTAGAAAGAGGCAAACCAAAACCAGCTGGCCAAGAACAGCACTTCAACTCTGCATTCAAGCTCAAGGAGCTATCAACTCAATACCCTGCCTTTGGCAATGGCAACATCTGGTCACCTCCAATAGCAGGGATGGGGAACCTCAGGCCAGGGCACCAAATGTGGCCCTCCTGGCCTCCCCACATGGCCCTCTTGATTCTCCCAGTCTACACCTCCTCCTCACCCACACCCACTGTCTCTAGGTCACACCCCTCACCAGCCCTACTTTGCACTATCCTTGGGTATGTTTGTTTACCGGGCTGGAATGTGTCCTTGAAATCTGGTGATGCCCCCTTGCTTGCCTGGGTGGAGGGATGTGTGAGCACACATACAAACTAGCCTGCTGTACAAATTTGCATTAATTGCTCTGCCCATTTTTGCCTCTGATAGGCTCCACTTATCATTGGTACACATTCCCCAGAAAGTTGCCCACAAGGCAACTCTGCACACAAGACCAGTGTTTTCATACTGCGTCTTTTTGCACTCGATGCTGGGCTTTGTTGCAAGGTCAGCTATGTCCAGAGCTTGGACTTTTAAGTTGAATTTGGTCTTAAAAAAAAAAAAAGTTCTCCATCTCCACCACAGAATACAGTAGTCGTACCTTGGATCCCGAACGACTTGGTACTCGGACATTTTGGCTCCTGAATGCCGCAAACCCGGAATTGAGTGTTCCGGTTTGTGAATGTTCTGTGGAACCCGAACGTCCGATGAGGTTTCTGTAGCTTCCTGCAGCCAATCAGAAGCCGAGCTTTTGTTTCCGAACATTTTGGAAGTTGAATGGACTTCCGGAACGGATTCCGTTCGACTTCCAAGGTACGGCTGTTCACAGACTGCACCATCCCCTGCTGTTCCTTATCAGATCTGCTTTGCAGCTTAGCAAAAGCCTCCCTCCACCTTGGGTTAACTATAGCTCTCTTCATGTGTTATGCGCAGGTGAGGGACAAGTGTGGAGGAAGCAGCTGTGGGGCCAACAGGGCAGCAAGTAATGCTGCCCAAGGTTCTTCCTTGCCTGGGAATGTGGAGGGAGACTGGCAGCACAGAAGTTATTCTCAGCATGACAGGAGAGGCAGAGCTAAATGTACGGCCCTGCAGGTGTGCATCCATCCTCTGCCTTCCTTTACTGCAGCAAAGCAGCACATGGCTGACAGCTCAGAGGTGTCAGCTCCTGCAACTTCTGTTGTTAAGTGTACACAGTTTTGAATGCCATCAGCCACTTCCCAGCTCAAATGCAACATTGACAGCTGTGGTCATAGGGACAAACAAGTCATACATATCAATCTGATTCTTGTTACTTGGCTGTCATGGAAGCCCCGACAGCCAACTCTCCATCGCCGCTGCAAAGTGCAAATTCCTTTCTCATCATTGTGAGAGATGTATATACATGTATATATTAATTCTTACTTTACCAGTCTGCTCCTGTTGGGGTGCACCGCCAATTACTTCAGAACTATTCCACGACAGGAAATGACCAGCTCCAACAGAGTAGCCTGTCCATTAAGAGAGCAGTGAGAGAGCGCGGTAAAGGTCCCAGGTTCTATGCAATGCAGAGCAATACATTCTACCCAATCCCCAATAAACGAATGAAGTTAAGGAAATTATTTCATTTAATAAATACTTCAGTGTTGATTCACACAGCTATCTGGGATCAAGACAATGGCTTGAAAAGGCCAAAGCAGGCTCAGCTGTGTATCACTAGATATCTGGTTGTGCATACCCAACACTTTGTGGAAAATTCAGCTTTTGGCATGTCACCATTAATGCCATTTTGCAAGCTGCTCTGCTGAAATCTCGACCCAGTGGCTGAGGGTAAAGGCACATAACTGGCCCTTACCTATTGCAAGCTAACAGGCACATATCCTTTAAAAACACTTGTCAAAAAAGCTGTAAGTTGTTGTGAGCAAGTTCATGCCTCGGTTTTATTTCTCTAGCTGTAAAATGGGAACTACTTTCCTTTTAGGACTGCTATAAGGCTAAATGCAGTGAAATGAATTGGGCATGTGCTTATACAAAATGAAAGGGAGAGAAGAATACCACTGAGGTTTATTAAGATATACCAAGCATATTCAGAAGGGTCAAGGCAAGTTTGCTCAACTCGAAGATACATGCTGTAATCCAGTAGGGAAGATGCATGCGGGCATTTCTCTCTCTCTTTCTCCTGGATCAGGTCAGACATGCATTGGGATGCAAGGTTTCCAAATGCAATCCCCATTTTCCCTCCACAGAGCAGACCGGGATGAACTTTCCTACCCTTCCTGCAGTACGGATGCTAACATCCTCCCAGTTTGCCCTCTTAGGCCACTAGTTGTGGTCAACACCTCATGATGCACAACCATCTCCGACTACAAAAATGAAACTTACTCAAACCCTTCATGTCAGAACAATCACAATAGATTTATATTTTATATTTCCTCTGGGTTTCCTCTGTCTAGAAACCCAGAATAAAAAGAAGTCTGGATGAGCCCTTGTTTCTGTTCTCACAAACAAGTGCTAACAGGTTTTCCCCCTAGAATTTCTATCATGAATAGCAAAAACAATCATAGATAGCATGCTTTCAGAAACTGTATTAAACCAAAGTTTCATATGAAAGCATATTGACAAAATATATTTCAGTTACCTAGATAACTCCCAGACTTTACTTGATTATTGTCGTCTACATACGAAAGGAAGTTATTTGCTGTTTTATTGTATACAAAGATGGATCCAGTCCAATAATATGATCCTGGAGCTCCCATAATAATTAAATCCTGGAAGAAAACAAAAAGCTTAAGTCTTAAGTTCTTAAAGATAATCAGAGTGATTCATATTTATTCCTGCTCTGCTTTAAAGCCTGCAGCATTACCTAGCCCTAGACACATTTGCTCAACTGGTAACGTCATTCAGTAGGTACAATCAAGTCAAAGCCCATTAGCTTTCTTTTTCTATATTTGAAAGTATACTAGCTCTTCCTCTGCTAAAGATTAAGTCTGCAAGCAACTCCAAATGGGCTACAAGCTAATGAAAAACTGCCCTCCTCCGCAGAATATTTAAGAACTCATAGTTCTTATCCAGAACATAAAGATGCGCAGTGAGGTACAGTGATCTTTACAACCCCAAAGGGAATGCTTTCAGAACTTATTACTGCTATGGATAGGTTAAATCTGAATCAGGCAATAAAATCTTATGTTCCGTTATATTATTTATATCTTTTTTGAAATAAAGAAGGCAAGTCTATATTAAAAAAAAAATACAGCTCATGGTGTGTGTTAAAAATTGTGCTGTGGAGTACTCATTCTGCTCCAAAATACATTGCCTTTGGAACAGTGGTCTGTAGTTTGGCTTACACTGGCAATGACGCAAGTAGTCATTTATACGACTGCACCTGAAGCATGACTGCATTCTTCAGGAATGGAGCAGAGCCAGCTCATAGGTCAACCCTGACTCCCTTGCAATTACAAGGTGAAGCTATGGGACCGAGAAAATAATAAAATAATAAAAATGCAGCTGTAGCTGCTGCATAATAAAGGCCCCAGCCATGTGACACAATGACCTGTGTGTTGAACACAAGGGGTGTGTGTGAGAGAGAGTGGGGGAGAGCTTTGGCATAGCAACATGACAACAGTGCAGTGCCACAGACAGGTTGGATACAGAGGAATAGTGGGAGTTTCCAGCTGGGGAGCCCCCAAGGGAAGAAGGCTCAGAGCTGGGGGATTATTGGTTGGATGGGTCTTGGGAGGAGGTGGTGTCAGAAGCTGAAGGGGTAACAGGGCTTAGTGAGCTGGGAGAGTCTGTGGCAGAGAGAAGTCCAGAATCAGAGGCAGAAGCTGAAGCAGGAGAGTAGGATGAGGGCAGCCAAGAGGAAGAGTTGAGTCAGGCTGGTGCAGAGTTGTGGGTGTCTCCCCCTCCTGTTGTGATGAGCCCCCTTCCTCCCTTGTCTCCCAGAACCAGAAGAGGCATGAAAAGGGTGGAGGAGAGGTTGGTTTCACACAGGTGCAGTCTCCAATTGCTTGGGGAAAGGAGAGGAGCAAATGGCTGTGGGAAGGAGGGGACTTTCAGTCTCGGCAACTGTGCTTTGCACAGACACTCCACCAAGTATGTGCAGATTGTGTTTTTGCCAACAACTTGAACAGTGTTGTTTACTGCCAGCTCACTCCTGACATGCAGTTGTGTGGAATCTCAGTTTAGTGCCCAAAGGCAGCCCTCCTGGCCTCGGTATGTGGTGCTCCCCACATACAGAAATCTCCCCAGGCATACCCCTCATTGGCCCTCCTTCACTCCTTCATTGGGTGTTTTTGCCAGGCTGAAATTTGCCTTTGAACTCAGACAAAGCCTCTTGCTTGCCTGGACAGAGGACAGAGAAGAGTGTGTTGTTCCACTTCCTTTTGCCTCTGGACCCTGGAAGCCTCCTCAGAAGGCAATGTGGCCCTCAGTCAACAATGAGACTAATATACAATGAGAGGATAAAACACACACATATCCAAAGCTTTAACAGAAAAGCAATATTTTTAAAACACACACCTCTGTGTAAAATGACATTATCCCAGCCTGGCATGATCCGTATTTGTCTCCATATTTGCTCCAGTAATCTGAATATTCACAACAAAATATAGGGTGGGGGTGGGGACGGAGAGTATGTATAAACAACAAGCAACTAAAAACAATAATCCTCCATGAATAATATCACAAATTCTCCACAGCTGTTTGATAAAGGAGTTTGGGATTAACTAGAACTCCTGGCATCCAACAGCAAGGCAATATCCCACTTAATGATATCAGAAGAATAAGGGATTTGAAAAGGGTCCTATTCGAAATGTATTGTCATTGCTCAACCTTGCTTTCAAAGCTCTGGTTTAAAGGATTCCAATAAAACCGGCAAACTCATTTTTGACACAGTTCGTTCTAATCAGCTAGAATGCCAATGTCACTGTTTTTAACAGGCTTCCCAGATAAGATGTGTTGGTAGCACTGCTGTTTCTTCCCCTCCCATCTATAATATCAGGAAATCACTGGTACTGGAACTAGAGAACTTTATGGGAAGAGAAGCTAAGTGATGGCACAAGCTCAAAAGTGTGGATCTAAAGCAATGTTTCCCAAACTTGGGTCTCCAGCTGCTTTGGGACTACAATTCCCATCAACCCTGACCACTGGTCTTGCTAGCTAGGGCTGATGAGAGTTGTAGTCCAAAACAGCTGGAGACCCAACACTGATCTAAAGAAAGTCAAGGAGTGCCCTGGCAAGTCACCATATGTCCCAGTGAGAGACACTTTGCTCATTCCAAGTCATAACCCTTCCTGAACCTGGTGCTTTCCAAATGTTGCTCCTGTCATTCTTGGCCAGTAGCCATGTCGGCTAGGGTAAAAAGATATAGTTCAAAATATCTGGAGGGCATCAAGTTAGGGGAGGCTGGTCTAGAGTCAAATGTGGGAAGCAGAATAGAAGGAATCAATTTCCTTCCATCCTGCACAATGAACTGGTAGGGCATGATTTCTCCCGGACATCTGCTGTATCTAAAGCAATGGTGGTCTGGCATTGTCAACAGCTCAACTCCACTCTGGACCAGGGCAAATATTTTTTTCAGGGAGAATCAGACTCCGTTGACCAAGTCTCTGAGGCTGTTGCCTCTCCTGCCTTGGGGATATCATGCAGGAAACCACTCCAGGGGGAGAATAGCTGGGTTGCTTCTCTGTCCCTCAATCTCCCTAAACGTTCCAACATGGCCTCCTATATAGATGATGCCGGAATCATTGGGTGAGAGGGTTTCTTAAAAAATAACAATAAAGCCATCTTTGTAATCATAATCATTGTATAATCAACACCCATTATAACAGTGCATTTAAAAGACCTTGCCTCATTTTTGTTAAAGATTTTTTTTGTTTTTCGTAGCAATCATAGCAGCCTCAAAAAAGCTTTTAAAAGTTGGAGGCCAACGTTTGGCTTTCCCAGTTATAGAATGTTGAGCATTTGCTTGCTGCAAATGAGTGTTTCTCATAATGCATCATTTACTTCCAGCTGCACCAACACTTACCCATATAGCAAGGACATATTCTTCGACTCAGCAGCGTCCGAAAATTGGAAGGTATCTCATAACAAATGCCGTAGGGAAATTTGTGCGCTGAGATATAATATACATTTTTCCATCGGTGTCCACAGGCCTAATTAAAGACAAAAAGAAAGTGTGATGATCACGAAGGTCGCCTGAAGAGAAAGCACTCAAGACACAAGAAGCTGCCTTTCACCGAATGGGACCATGAACTCATCTGGCTCCATGTCATCTAAACAACCTGGCAAGCAGCTCACCAAAATCTCAGACTAAGCTTCTTACCCAGACCTCCCTGGAGATGTCAGGAATCGAACCAGGAAACATCTGCACGAAAAGAACTGAGATATTATCCTTCCCCCAAATATTGGGGAATGTAAGGCAGTACTTACAACAATGGATCCATTTTCTCCTGGCTGTCTTGACAAGCTCACCCCGAACCACTGATCGTCTCTTTCTTCTATACAGGTTTTCCCACACTTCTCTCCTTTTGGGTCACCTTAAACCAGAAAGAGAGAAAAGTTAGCACATGCGTAGCCATCTTTCAGAACTTATGAACCACACTTCCACTGCCTTCCTACCCTTAATGGGCATAATTCAAAGTTCAGCCAGCATAGCGATGTTATGACGGTGCAACATTCACATTGCACTAGATAACTTTTAAGGTGATTGCAAGCGGTGCCAACATAAGCAGGGGTGGTCTCAGGACACGGTGAGAGATGGGCAATGCAGTGGGCTGCTTCTTGCTTAGTTTGTTCCAGCTTCCTAAGTCACACTTACAAAACGAATGGCATAAGCAAACACACTCCTATTGGAGGCAACAGGGGTGGTATAAGAAAGGATTTATTTTCCCGTATAACAATAGGAAACTCATTGAACCATCCACTTACAAGGAGGAGGTATCAGCAGGCCCATGGAAACACCCAAAACCTGCATAAGTACAAAATAAATGCTTATGAGGGGAGAGAAAAATAACCCAATGAAGGCCAAGCACAATCTGCTCACCACAGAATGATGCCTGAACTGTTGCAGAGGGAGTGTAGAGGGAAATGGAAAACCAAGGTAATAGCATGGAATATTCTGGGAAAGGACATGGCAGCCTGGCTGAACAAAAGCATTCTACATTGCTGTGATGATTCACGTTTTTAGAAAACCTCTATACTCCAAGAAAAACACGTGATTAGAGTTCAATAGTACAACAAGGGGGGAAACTCTTAGATCACTACTGAAAGAGATCCCGGGATAAAAATATGGCAACAAGTCCCATAGTAGTCTATGAAGGAACTTACTCCATCATCATGGGGCTCTCCTACCACCAGAGACCAGAGACACACCCACCCATCTAGAGCTTTAGCTACAGGTAGAAACTCACCTACCAACTGGTTTGATCAGCCAGGCTAGTACAGTTTTATTTTATATATTACTTATTTATTGAATTTATACCCCACCCTTCCTCTCAAAGCACCCCATGGCAGGAAACAATAAGCGATAAAACAATAAAACACATTCAAATAATTTCAATGCAGATCTGGAAAAGATCTCAACTCAGAAAGCTTGTTGGAAGAGTTTTACAAACTCACATATTGAGATGTGCAGCATGGGGCTGTATTACTCTGCTCTAGTGTCTAAGCAGAAAAGTAAGAACTTTGATGAAAGGAAACCCTTTTTTGTAAACAAAGCGGTGAGGCTAACAAAGAACAAGTGGCATGTGGGTATCATTTCACTTGTGTTCATGGCAAAGCCACTACAGATGTATCTTTACCACCTTAGTTCATTAACTGTGTGCAAAAACACAGCAAGTTCACAGCCTGCGTAACAAAAAAAACATCCTCCAGACAAAGCTAACAGAAAACAAGAACTGAATTTCTTGGATTTCTAGAGAAATGTACAAATGTTTTTGATGGCAACTACAGGGGACGTGGGTGGCACTGTGGGTTAAACCACAGAGCCTAGGACTTGCCAATCAGAAGGTCGGCAGTTTGAATCCCCGCGACGGGGTGAGCTCCCATTGCTCGGTCCCAGCTCCTGCCCACCTAGCAGTTCAAAAGCACATCAAAGTGCAAGTAGATAAATAGGTAGTGCAAGTAGATAAATAGGTACCACTCCGGCGTGAAGGTAAACGGCTTTTCCGTGCGCTGCTCTGGTTCACCAGAAGTGGCTTAGTCATGCTGGCCACATGACCCGGAAGCTGTACGCCAGCTCCCTCGTCCAATAAAGCGAGATGAGCGCCGCAACCCCAGAGTCAGCCACGACTGGACCTAATGGTCAGGGGTCCCTTTACCTTTACCTTTACACAGGACACAATGACTTCTCCAATGAAATGTAAGGCAAATTTATGGGGTTGCCTTCTCCCCATTTTTTATACCAATGCAATCAACTGCTTGTAGAAAACATATTCCAAAGTACCTATCATTTTCAGAGAAAGTTTACAGAACCAAGTAGCACAGAAAGACAAAACAGGAAAGTATGCAGCTGCCTCCAACATAAAAACACTTGACAAGTAAGGAACTGTAAGAACCTAAGAAGCACCGTACTGGATCAGGCCCAAAGCCCATTGACCCAGCATCCTGTTCTCACTAGTGGCCAGCCAGATGGCTATGGAAGCAGGAATTGAGCACAACAGTGCTTTCCCCTACTTGTGATTCACTTCTGTGGGACACCACATTTTGCGGGTAAAATTTCCTATGCTGAGGGAGCATGATTATATCCAATAGTGAACTTGGGTAGTTATGTACCTATCTGTTGCAGACAAAATGGGACCATCCAAAAAATAAGGTATTAAGATCTCAGCCGCACTCTTGGTGTTCCAGTTTCAAGCTGTCAGACTTTTTTAAAAAAAAAAAAAAAAATTCATTGCTCATAGCAGTAACATTCCTACATAAAACCAAAAAGCAAAAAATTTAAGTGATAAAATCTTATGCGTCTGGTGACTAATTCTGAGGAGACTCTTGCAGAGCCATGACCTTCTTACCCCTACTGCCAACAGACGAGCCAATTTGCAAATGTATTTTTGATTCATTTCACCAACTTGAAAACGGGGAAAAATGGAAAGCAAAAAATTAAGAGTCACGGTTTCAGATTTAAGCTTATGTGCTTGGGATTTTACAGCAATATCTTTTGTGGGGAGGTGGGGGGGAGACTTGCACACAGACACACATGCATGCACACATACACATGCACATAAATGCACACAAACACATGCTAATGTTTTGCTGCACTTGAATTTAAATAGCTCGCCTCACATCTGTTTCAGCTCAGCAGCATCACGGCCTGGTCCAAGGAAATGTGTGGAGGCTTATCTAACAAATATATCTAAGTTCGTGGTTTAAGCAGGATGACTTCCACCCAAAAGGCAGACAGATGAACTATATGGCTCTGACAACAAGGCAAGATCATGCTTCTCATAGAATTAAAAATGCCTCCAGCTTCGCACCCATTTAGAAAGCGATTTCTTTCAATAGGCCTGACTATATTTCCATGTTTTTCACTTTTTACTAGAGTGCTTCTTTCACATGCTATGTATAAGGCTGCACAATTATCTAACCTACACAAATTTACTTGGAAATAAATCCCATTAAACTCAATTGAGCTTACTTCCAAGTAGACACACAGAGAGTTGCACTGCAAATCTTCAGCCAAGACATTTAAAATACTAGTTGTTTCTAAGATCACAAAGGAATTCAGAACTATAAAATGGAAACAACTTTTCTCTTAGTCTCTCTCCCTGCTCCTCGTGATTAAAAGTAACATAACAGGTTAACTGGCTAATTCTTTGGAAGCTTGGTTTGGGAGCTAGCAGTTAGGTGCATGCAAGATAAAGACTCTGAAATGTTTGGGGAAATGGGCAGATTTTTATGCTGCAAAGGGGCCCTTCATACAAGCACTTGTTGCCAGGTGGGGGCAGCATGTGAGACATGGCCAATGGGGATGCTACACTTAGTTAAAAGGATCCTGTTGCTCTGGGACTGGTGAATTTGAAAGGGTGAGAGGCTTGAGTATTTAAACAACCCCACGCAGGTCATTTCAGGGCTGTGGAGCATTTTGGCATCAGACGGTTACCCACCTATCCTGTTTCTGCACCTTAAGCCCCAATTTGGGGTCATCAATAATGAACTGAATGAATAGAGTGAAAGGTTATGAGTCATGGGGTTGGGGAGAGAGTGTGTATGAATTTTGCAGTGCTTTGTTTATTTCTGGGTGCTATTTTGTTAATGTTGTTGCTGTTATTTTATTTATTATGAATGCTGTAGTCCTCTGCGAATCCTTCAATATGAACTTTGTTGCAATTGTACTGCTTTAGTTGTTCAGTCGATGATGTTTTACGGGTTGTAACGGCAATTTGTTAATTCTTCTATATGATTTGTGCTGCATTTGTGATGTTCTATTCTGTTTTTGTTATTTGTTGTTTATAAGCCACTTTGTGATTCATTTGAAATCTAATAAATCAAATCTTCAGACCCAGGAAGGCAGATTTGGTACAAGTGGGTGGGGGCTGAGTATGCTAGCAATCCCTTTACCTATTGCTTTAGGACCAGGATGACCAGCAAACATTGTAACTGGTCAAAAGTTGCTGTTTTTACTTCACCACAACTGTGGCAGGTGGAGGAGCTGCCAGGTTAAGAATCCAAAGTTTATGGGCAACATAATTTGGCATCATTTAGGGACATAATGATAGCTGACATGTAGACAGACGTGGGTGGAGGGACAGCAAGCCTGATTGCTTGGTCTGTGAAATATACTCAGAGTCGCAAAGTGATTTCATGCTCTTTATTCAGCTCATAGTGGTGAGGAGGAATGAATGAATGTCCCCTCAAAGTATCTGCGTTATATACATTATTTACACAATGGGCTGCACATGATTGGCTAATTCCAGAATTCTACTGTAAGCCAATCAGGTTGTGGATTCACTTCTATCTGGAGCACTTCTATCTGGTGGTTCCTGCCAACCAATCATACTGCTGCATTGTTCTAGGACCAATCAGACTGCTGCATTCTGAATCCTATTCAACTCAGTACATAACAGTCTGGTTGGCACAAAGTAAGCTGGAATTCCTCTCCATGGAATGGCAGCTTGCCATGTGACCTCAGGAAGCTCAGCAAATGAGGTGGCCCCTGAGGACCAACCAAATCAGGTCCCAAGGACTTAGGGGTGTTAGGGGGCTCTCCTCCATCACTGGCCTTTATAGGTTCTCTAGTTGTTAGTTCTGAATTTGCATGATTATTTGGAAAGGGACCCCAAGAGTCATCTAGTAAAACAGCCCCTACAATGCAGGAATGTCAACACGTTGTTCCCCATTCAGTTTGAAACCATACCAGACCCTGCTTAGCTTCCCAGATGTGCTAGCGGTTTTATCACTAGACAATTGGGTATACCATGGTCCCTTTTTTGTCCCCACAAAGATAAATTCCGCATTTCACAGGCATGGGTGAAATAGTTCAGTGCTCAATTCAGTTATCTGAAAGTGCCTGGGATCTAAGGCCTGCAGGTACACAGACTTCCTAGTAGCCAACAATCATCAGAACATGGAACTCTGTTTTTCTCTATTTGAGCTAAGGAGCAACAGAACACTAATAAATTATTCTTGGGGAATGCAGTTTTCATGAACAATGTTTGAAGCTCGTTATTACATTGCCAATCAGAGAACAGTTCCAACTCAAACATGCTTCATGACAGTTCAAATCCGTTGCTAGTGTAGCCCCAGTATTTGGGTCCTCGCTGGGTCAAGAACTAAGTATTTGCTGCTTTTTGAAAGAAGTGAATGCGTTGAGAGACCGTTAACCCTGCAATGGCAATCAGGGGTTGGCATCAAGGCCCATCCCACAGGGTGGGATAAGCAGGGAGCTTATCACCAACTCCTGGCCACGGACCTCCTTGCTAATGCTGCCTGCTCACTTGTCTCCACTGAAAAGCCAAGTAAACAGGAACAGGAGCAAGTAGCAGGAACAACAGCCTCCTCTTCCACTCTGGGCAGCTGCGCAGACTGGACCCCAAAGATGCCAAGTCGGGGGTGTAGCCAACACAATGCCCATCATTCTTGGTCCCACTGGCTGGAACTGATGGGAAAGTCCAACATCATCTATTGAAAAATGAATAGTCGGTGGCAAAAGCATAGATGCAAAGGGAGGCTCACTCAGTAAGGTGGCATACCGAAAGCATTGTGTCCAGAGGCTTGCTGAAGCCCAGGGCCAGAATTGGCAGAGAGACGAACACAACAAAAGGGAATGAAGCCCCACATCCACAGTGGCGACCCTGACTACCACTACGTTTCTCAGTTTGATCCTGCAAAAATGAAGTACCAGCTTCCCTACCATCCCTGGACAGGCATCGCAAAGAAGCGTGTCACCAGGAGCAGTAGGGATATGAGTATTCTCCTCAGCCTTTTATGTTCAAGTGGCAAGTTAGAGCAGCGTACACAAGTCTCTGCTGCTTACATATAAACACCTTAGTCTGACCCTTAACATGTCAGGCTGGGAAACCTATCTTGAAATCCAGCCTGTTCAGGGAAGCTTCTAATGTTTAACAGACCACTGTATTTCAATATTTTGTAGGAAGCCGCCCAGCCCAGCCAGATGGGTGGGGTATAAATAATAATAATAATAATAATAATAATAATAATAATAATAATAATAATATCATCTATGGAGAAGGAACTTGCTTAAGGTGACGTGGGACAACGTCCTTCCACTGACAACTGATCTAGTCATGAGTAAGCATGGCAGGCTGAGACTGTCAGTAGGGATCAAGATGCTGCTCTTTGCACATGTGGGCAGCACGTGCAAAAGAACAATACAAGGGTGAATCTGGACAAGAGGAATGGTATGAAGTCCATTCACACACCCAGCTACCATTCATCAAGTAACAAGAAACACAAACGAGAGCTGTTGTTCAGCAGTGCAGCAAAAATGTCCCCAGTTAAATCCCCGGGGATTTATTTTAAGTGGAAGAGAAATCTGCTTGCATGGATACATGGCACAACACAACACAAGATTATCCTTCAATGGATAACCTGTTACGGTTTTGTTCCAGCCACATGGATTTCAAGATGGTCTCTTTTACTGTTACAACAAAAATTGATGTCAAGGGTGCAACATTTGGAAAAAGAGTACCATCATGCTTAAGAAGCTTGCACATTCTCTCTGTGCCTCAACCTACCTCAGTAAATGGTCTCTTTCTGGGAATGCTTCACACATCACAGGATCATAGCAACCTACCTTATACAAAGTCAGATAATTGGTCCATCTGGCTCAGCATTGCCTACTCTGACCCTCCAGGCTTCCAAATCCTAGCTGAAGATGCTGGCGATTGAACCCAAGAGCTCTGCATGAGCTATGGCCAATCGTCCCACTTATATAACTTATTTGCTTCATAAATTGGAAGCGGTGCAAATCTGTGAACCAGCTCCACTGAAAAGTACTGCACCTGAGCTCTCTCTCTCTCTCTGTACTGGTTCCTTCACACATGCATGTTATCACTCGGTGTTGTGGCCACGAGATGTTAAGGAATCCTTAACTGGAGAAGAAGAGTAGACCTTTCAGCTAGTCTTCAAATCACCAGCATGCAGGTTTGCAACAGTGCACTGTATTCAGTAAAAAGCCTGGAGCCAAAACACTCCCTGTGACCCTTTTTCTTGAATGACTCCATTTTCTACAAAACTACAATGTGACAGCATTCCTCAGCTAATTTATCCACAAGGAACGGGATGTATTTATGCAAGAGAATTTTTCTCCAATCTAAACACTTCTTCCCACACACTTTGAAGTACATGGGGTTTCCCCTTTTCTCTCGTCCATGACTGTCATTATAAACGGCATTGGCTCCAAAGTTCTTGGACTCTTGTTGCTACAATGCCTTAAAAGGCTAGGCTTCCACAAGATTATGAATAAGCGCTCCGTGAGTGTTGGGCGCAAAAGGCGGGAAATCACACAGTGCATTAGGTTTTCAAATATAATTTTTAGTCCGGACAGCTAACTCGGTCTTAAAACAGCAAACTCACTTTCCATCTGCAAACAGACAAAAACGATATTTTGGTGGTTGGCAATTTTAAATGAGTCAGCCCTTCTAAGAACAGACACATTAAAAGGCAACTAGGTAAACATAACCCCTTTGATTTCAAATTCTACACTTCTTCAAGGACCATATCATGTTGTTGTTTTTCCTGTGAATGCTGTTATGCCCAACTGCTTGATCCAAAATAATTACCTGCGTTTTGACTTGCTGGCTTTTATTTCATTTTCAAGGTTTTTAAGAACATAACTAGAGAGCAAGTCCCATCGATTGCGGTGAGACTGCCTTGCAATTAAACATGTTTAGGATTTCACGGCTTGTTGTTCTTTCGCTCTTACTTGAGCTCCATTTTTCATTGGCATCGGGCACCTTCTTGGGGGAAGTGGCATTCAAACATTAAATTAATCAGCTGCAATTATTTCTTTTTTTTAAAAAAAAGGATGTAGAGGAATATAAACAAACTGAGAGCTGATGTGTCATAAAAGGGAGACACATCATTCTCTGCATATTCAGCAAGGAAATCCATCATCTTTGAATACTGATGAAATAAATTAAGGTGGAAAAGTAAACTCGTCTTGTGCCAATCTCGCAATTACAACTGCCAAGTGGACATCCTACCTTCTCGGAAGCAGGGAGGAGGAGAAGAAAGAAAAAGAAATGAGTCTTCAATAACTCCTTTATCATTTCAGGACTTTGGAGACATTACTGAGCGAGGACAGATGGAAATAAGAAACAGCGCTATACGGTAAGGATTTCCGAAGAGCTTCACCAAAGCTGGGGTCATCCCGTTTGGCTGCCAACAATGGCCAAGTCACTGAGAGGGTCACTTCCACTCACCCAACTGGAGTATTTTGCAGTCTCTCCTGGGATTATTCCCAATTTGGCATCGGAAAACTGCCCCTGGATTCACCACGGAGCTGTTTGTAAGCCAGCTGGCTTTTGGGGCTCCCACTACAAGCCTGGGGGAAGGAAGCAAAAGAAAAGCAAGGCTAAACCAACGGCAAGTGGACTGCAGACTCAGTGACAATCCCCTTGGGGACCAACGGAGGTAGGAGTTTAAAATTAGCGCCCCTAGTCCTCATGGTGCAGAGAAACACTGAAGCGCCTCTGTCTACCGGGATCCTATATTTGGAGGGGGGGCAAGCCAGAAAAAAATTCTGCATCTCAAAGGATAGCTTGAGACCAGGATTTATGTTGGGGGGGGGCACCTGGCTCTGTCTAGCAGATTCCGAATGCAATGTCTCAACAACAGTTGTTTTAAATTATTCCCTTTTGACCCCAATTGCTCAGCAAAAACCTGTCAAAATCTTTCTATAATTTCTACTTTTACTTAAGCATTTTTATTTATTTACTTGACTTGTTTTGGAGGGGCAGCTGCCCCCCCCCCGCTTTCATCCATGCTTGAGACCTATGAGAAAAACACAACCAAGGCACGCTCTTGGCTCCTCACTACAAGCTGCGAGAGGAGAAGAGGTGAAACATTTGCTCAGTGCCAGATCACAAACCCTCTGGAGGCCCCTAGGCAGTTGAAATATCAGGGGCCCCTTTTCAAATTAACTCCTAATACTTATTTTATTTTACCGGCTAACCATTTGAATAAACCAATTTTATTACACAATCCGTTTGTTGTGGGGCCCCCCCAAAAGGCCCACCCTGCCTATTTGTTAATCTGCCGCTCCATTCCTAAAACTTTCTAACCTTGTCACGAGCGATTATTTTAAATCGGCAAAATGCAACGACAGAAGTCAGTGGAGGAAACTTCTTCCCAAGAAGCGCTGCCGTCCTTAACCCTGGACAGCTCAGAGAATAGAGGAGACTCTTAACCTCAGGGTTGCGAGTTCAAGTCCCACATAGGGCAGAAAGACCCCTGCATTGTGCGGGGTCAGACTAGATGACCCTCGGCACCCCCTTCCAACTCCCACAGTTCTATGAACCTGGGAGTAAAACCCAGAAGTCCTAAACTTCCGAGGAGACACGTCGAGGATGGTCGTTCTAAGAAGAGGGAGGGAGAGACCCTCCCACGCCCACCCTCCCTAACTCACCATCTGCTGTTTCCCACGCTGTGCAGCAGCACCGAATAACCGAACAGCGTCCCGTTCTGACCCGGGAAGACGAGCGCGCTCCGCCGGTCCAGGTTGTAGGGCTGCCCGCCCATCGCGCAGCAGCCCAGGAGCAGAAGCAACCGGGCAGCCCCCGTCGAGGAAAGAAAGCCCTCTTCCGACTCTCTCCAAGCAACCCTCATCACAGTTTTTTTTAAAAAAATATATTTGGAGGGGAGGCAGCTGAGGCAGGACAAGAGAATGGATTTGCTTCCCCCCACCCCTTAGCAAACTGGGAAAGACTCCCTCAAAGTCAAAACGGGGCGGGAACTCTCCTCGGCGCCGCTCGACGGCTGGCTGGGCTGTGTATATGGACGAGGCGGGAAAAGTTAAGCGGAGCGCGCAGGGCGGCCTGCCTGTCGCTATTGCAGCTGATATGGGGATGGGGGGGGGGCGTGGGAGCGCGGCTACCTGAGAAATGCTGTAGGGGGCGCTGGCGGAGTCAACCCGAGAGTGGCTGGGGTGTTGTCCCGCCAGCTGCGACCAATTAGCAGATGCTCGGAATGCGGATGCGAGTCCGGGGGGGGGGTGAGAGGGGAGCTTGGCCGCAGACGGGGCTTGAGAGACAGGCGGACGACCCGAAGGAAGGGGCAGTCATTGGCTGAAACGAGGAGTGGGGCGCAGGGGGGGGGCTGCAGGAAATAGCCTCGCAGAAGAAGAAGACACTGGGGGGAAGTAGCGTGGGAAATAAGGGAAGGGGCGGAGGGAAACCCACGTGAGACAGACGCTCTCAAAGTTTCATATAGAATTGTAGAGCTGGGAGATGACCCCACGGTCATCTAGTCCAACCTCTTGCAATGCAGGGATCTTCTGACCGACCTGGGCCTCGAACCCGCAACTCTGAGGTTAAGAGTCTCACGCTCTTACCAGCTGAGCTGGAAGGGACCCGGTAATTTAGCACTGCTCTCCGCAACCTTTTGAGTAGTGCTGCTGCAGCAGCTGTGTCAGAGACTCCCGTTCAACAGCTCCCAGTTCCCATGATGAAGCATGAAGGAGCAATGGTAGATGGTTCTTTTAGTGCTGCGTCTATAGCATAAAGAATCTTGTGTTTACAAGAAGTACTGTAGAAAGGTAAAGGATATTCTCTCCCAACAGGAGGCACTGTGATATCAGGGTAACAAGAGCCTCAACCCCAGTTCTTAGTGATAAAAAATTGTGGCCAATGCTGTCTATTTCTGATGCTAGCAGAAGCATATTTTTTTTAAAGTTACTGTATCAAGACAATGCATAAAAAGTTAGCCAACTTTTGTTTTGTTTTTGAGGTGGGGGCATTTTGCTGAGATGTAATCTATCACATATTCTGGAGTTGGAGCGTGCTACTACTGAACTATCCTAAAAACAGCTGTGGTCTAAACCACAGGGCCTAGGACTTGCCAATCAGAAGGTCAGCGGTTCGAATCCCCGCGACGGGGTGAGCTCCGGTTGCTCGGTCCCTGCTCCTGGCAACCTAGCAGTTCGCAAGCACGTCAAAGTGCAAGTAGATAAATAGGTACCGCTCCGGCGGGAAGGTAAACGGCATTTCCGTGCACTGCTCCGGTTCGCCAGAAGCAGCTTTGTCGTGCTGGCCACATGACCCGGAAGCTGTACGCCGGCTCCCTCGGCCAATAAAGCAAGATGAGCGCCGCAACCCCAGAGTCGTCCACGACTGGACCTAATGGTCAGGGGTCCCTTTACCTTTTATGCTTTGAAAAAAGGCAGACACACAGAAACCCCATTGCATCTTTATTTACATTCATCTTAACTGCATGTGTTTTGCACAAGTCCTGCCTAATTTTCAAAGATGTTGGGCTTCGTATACAGCAAATAAGGAAAGGTGGGGTGGCATCACAGAACTAAATGTGAGATTGCTTTCATAAAAAGGAACAAATCTGAAATGGAGAATTCGGGTTTCATAGTGCCTGAGAACCAACCTTACCATCACCAAGCAGTAATTTTGCGCAGAGAACTTGTAATCTAACAACTAGATAAAAGCAGCAGTAGGCTGCCAAGAAGTGAGAAGCATTTTTAAAATTCTCCTACATCTTCCAATTTCTCTGTGCAGATGCATGGCAAAATGTTTGCAGCCGCCTCCGCTGAGCAACAGCTTTCAATGCCCCCCCCCCAATAAATTGGCTCCTAGAATCATAGAATCATAGAATCATAGAGTTGGAAGAGACCACAAGGGCCATCGAGTCCAACCCCCTGCCAAGCAGGAAACACCATCAGAGCACTCCTGACATATGGTTGTCAAGCCTCTGCTTAAAGACCTCCAAAGAAGGAGACTCCACCACACTCCTTGGCAGCAAATTCCACTGTCGAACAGCTCTTACTGTCAGGAAGTTCTTCCTAATGTTTAGGTGGAATCTTCTTTCTTGTAGTTTGGATCCATTGCTCTGTGTCCGCTTCTCTGGAGCAGCAGAAAACAACCTTTCTCCCTCCTCTATGTGACATCCTTTTATATATTTGAACATGGCTATCATATCACCCCTTAACCTCCTCTTCTCCAGGCTAAACATGCCCAGCTCCCTTAGCCGTTCCTCATAAGGCATCGTTTCCAGGCCTTTGACCATTTTGGTTGCCCTCCTCTGGACACATTCCAGTTTGTCAGTGTCCTTCTTGAACTGTGGTGCCCAGAACTGGACACAGTACTCCAGGTGAGGTCTGACCAGAGCAGAATACAGTGGCACTATTACTTCCCTTGATCTAGATGCTATACTCCTATTGAGTATAGCATCTAGATCAAGGGAAGTAATAGTGCCACTGTATTCTGCTCTGGTCAGACCTCACCTGGAGTACTGTGTGGGTGCTGAATTAGGATGAGGACAGACTCGGGTTAAAATCCCCACTCTGCTATGAATCTCACCATCTGACCTTGAGCCAGTCGCTATTTCTCAGCCTGATGTACCTCACAGGGTTGCTGTGAGGATACAGCGGGCAAGAACCATGCATGCCACCTTGAGGAGAGGCAGGATACAAATACAAATCAATCAATCAATCATAATAATAATAATTTATTATATATACCCCACCCATCTGGCTGGGCTTCCCCAGCCACTCTGGGCGGCTTCCAACAAAATATTAAAATACAGTCATCAATCAATCAATGCATCGTCTGAATTCACCCAGCAAGCCATCATCAAAGGGGAAATTGCTGCAAGGTTCCCACGGCCCTAACTTGAGTTCAGTAGTTCTTTCCATATGCATAGCTGTAAATGCACAGCGCTGGTGAGGAAATGTTCCCCACCCTTCACACATCCACCCAGCTGCATTGCAACTGCATCCCTGTGATGTTGCCTCGTGTGGTGCGGTAAATGTGCAAACTGAGAAAAGGTGGGCGGGGGACCATCAGCAACCCAGATCCATCACTTGTGTGGTTGTGTCATTCACAGACACACTGCTGCTGCATGGGAAGCGGCCGGCTGCCAGTATGAAGGAATCCCTTAAGGAAAGACTATTGGCGTAACACCAAGCTAGGGCCGGCCAATGTGACGTCCTCCATATTTTGCTGGGCTCAAACTTTCATCTACCCCCAGCAAGCATGGTCAGTGGTCAGGGGCAATGGTCAGGGCTGGTTGCCCTGGGTGTAAAATTGTTAGGGGCACCAAATTTCCATGCCCGGTGCTGCCTTAGTACACCTGTGTGCTTCTGGCACTGGGCTCCATTGAAAACAGCTTCTCCCTGCAAACCAGGAAGTGACCTCTCCAGACAACGGAACGACTCTTCTTATCTCTGCAGCTGTAATGTGGATGCTGTTAGGCAGTTGAATGCACATGTGTACTCCATTTGTTTCCCTTCCACACTCCGCATGGCCCCAGGCACTGGCAACCCATGCTATGCCACTGGGCGATGGGAGTAGCAGTTTAGCAACATCTGGAAGGCCCAAATTCTCTATCCCTGCGCTAAAACAGCTTATAGCATATATCAGCCTTGCGTTCCCAGATTTTGTGGACTACAGCTCCCATCATCCCTGAGCACCGGTCCTGCTAGCTAGGGATGATGGGAGTTGTAGTCTAACAACATCAGGGGACCCCAGGTTTGGAAAGGCTGCCATATATCATGCTAAACCACAAGCGTGAATATTAGGTGATAATGCTCATATTTGTATGATGTTATATGCCTTTCCCCCCTCCCTGCTCTCAGTGTGTGTAGTAAAAGTTTGAAACTAGCTTGTAGGAATTTAACTTTAGATGAATCTGAGTTATGCAATTTTTAGAAAGGAAAGGAAAAAGGCATGTTTGAGCAGTGATCCTTTCTGAAAGTGCTTACACAGTAACCTTCAGTGATGCTTCACTTCCTCTTTCATTTCTACATTTTTGATACAAACACACCCAGAAACCTTAGCCATGGTATTTAGCCAAACAATGAGTTTTTTAAATGTGTCTGTGGTTTGTGAAATGGGGGTGGGGAGCTAGCTCTTTTCTACTGGCGTCAACCTGTTAGTGTGACTTATTTGTATTAACACTGTTCGCATGAATCAGGGGGTCTGCAGAATGGAGTTTTCATATACGTTGTTCCATAATACTGATGATGATGATGGTGATGAAGATGAAGGATACCTGGTCCTGACTGTCTCATGAGAAGCAGGGGTGCCAACTTGAATAAAATATTGGGGGAGGGCACTGCCTTGCATAATTGATCACAAGATTTGGAACACGCAGACCATTTGAATGGCAACATCCATTAACTTTTTTGGGGGGTGGCCCCCTAAAATATTTTATGGGGGGGCTGAAGGGCCTTTCGCCCCTAGGAGTTGGCTCCTATGATGAAAAGTAAATGGCAACATCAGATACTAGAAGATGGGATTATGAAAGTCAAGAGAGAAGCTTTGCAGATTGCAGAACGTGATGGGGAAAACAGCAAGCACTTCTGTGCACATGATTGAAAAATACATTTTCAATTCTCTTCTGGGTTATTGGATTTTAACATCAACACGCTAATACTCTATTCTGTAGTTTCCTAATGAAAGCGACGTTTTCCCCCAGTATGATTCTAACTCCCTCATTTATATGCTCTCCTTTTGCTGCCTTTCCAAGATGCATGCTCTTTTATTTTAAACTTACAGGTATTTTACAGACGTAATAAAATGTGTAACAGGCCTGAGAATATAATAAATCAGAGTGAATAGGAAAGCAGATAAAAGGCCAGAAATTGCCAGTTATTGGATTTAGCTCTTTCTTCTTCTTTTTAGTCATAAAATTGAGATTTGCCACCTCATTCATCAGTGTGTTTGGGGTTAGATCCGATGCATAATAAAAAGGACTGTTGACCAATCGCTTGTGAAGATCTTCTGCAAAACTATTCTTCAAAGTCCAGAGCCTTCAAAGTCTGTGAAAGTTTGGGAAATACCTCAATATTCTCCACACACACCTATGTGCCCCATCGCCAGTGCTTGGTTCAATGAAATATTATTCCAGCTGCATAGGAGCTGCTAGACCAGAGCATGAAAATATTAATTTCAGGGTTGTAGGTTTGAGCCCCACTTTGGGTGAAAGATTCCAGCATCGCAGGGGGTTGGGCTAGTATTAGATTATCCTTATAGCAACACTAGTATTGCTGCAGATTTCCTGCATGGCACTGTGACTGGGGTAAAGCAGTGGCAATTTCAGGCTGCTGGTGCAACTAATATTTAGCAGGATGCTGTCTCTGAACACAGCGGTCGATAACTATCACCCAACTTTGTGGCAGCAAATTCCATATACTAATTATGTGCTGTGTTAAGAAGCTCTTTCTGTTGCCTATAAAATTATTATTAATATTATTTTTATTACTGCAGATTACCTGGATGATCCTGGGGCAGAGAAGGCTGTAGCTACTTGAATGAATCAGTGGGGAATGATAGACAGAAAGGCAACCCATTCTTCTTCCTGCAGCAGGTAAGAGGTATTTACTGTCTATTCCACAGGTCTTAGTGAGGTTTGGGAGCAAACCTAGTAGCAGAGAAAGAATGTTTTAGGAAGCCTTCACCATACTGCAACAATATTGGATGTCAAATCTGTAAATAAAACTAAAACAATAAATAAAGCAAACAAACTGCAGCAGAATGGAAACAATGCCGCATGTGACAAATACATAGCAGAATGGAAAATTATGCATTCTTTTATCCCTACATACATTCTCACCATTTGTTCAGTCCTTTTCTTACCTCTGCAAAGTGGATTTGCAAATGTAACCTATATACTTCCAAGCAAGGGACTATGTAAATGATACTCTCTTATTCTAATTTGCCACGAATCAAATGTTTGAGATCTGTCCCCTGCCTCCCTCTTAAACAATATTTACCAAATATAATCATCAAACTATATTGGCTCTATATCTCTATCTATCTATCTATCTATCTATCTATCTATTTATCTATCATCTATCTATTCAGTCTATGCGTCTCCAGCTGTGGGCATTAAGTTTCTTCCGTCTTCTCTGATGTCCCCCTATGGTTTGGGAAACTAATCCCGGTATGAAATTTTCTGAACTAGCATGTATAATCAACACATTTGCAAGAGCTGAGGTTTAAGAAGGGTTAAGCTGAAAAATGAAACAGCAGTGAAGAGGCTGCTGCTGTTTTCCAAATTTGGAAAGAAACACAGTGTGGCTTTTCATCCTTTTACTTCTGCTTTCATTGAAGGGGAATTGCACAAGAAACTATTCACGTATATTTTACTATAGATGCAACATGCAATTCCCATTGTTCCAGCGAGGTCCTGCATGGCATGCTTGAAGTTCATTCAGCACTGCCTCAAACCACAATGCTTGTGAAACTGGGTAATTTCCCAGTGTGGATGCAATTTTGTCAAAAACGCTAAGCAAAGACGTTTACATAAATTTATTTCAGAAAGGAAATAGCAGTACTTCATCACTGAGAAGATGTTGTTCTCTAGGGGAAGGGAAGTTCTGCTGACCCTTTTCCCCCTGACAACACTTTTTCCTTGTGACAGCAGTATGAATGTGGGGTGATCCATGTACTAACCACTCTCTTAATATAAGGTTACCAGATTCTTTTCAATGAATCCGGAGACAATTTTCAACTTCCTACTAAATAGATGGATTTTGTCAGGGGACTGATTTGTAAATCTGGGGACTGTCCCTGGGAAACAGGGACGTATGGTAACCTTATCTTAATAAGGCATCCATAATAAGAGAATCAAGCCCCCCACCCCCCGCCTCTGTTGACCTTCAATAGAAGGGAGCCTCAACATGCTGTTTTCAATTTAGACATGTTAGGTCCTGCTGTCCACAAGGGTGCTTGTAGTTACCTGATACACATTTGGAAAGCTTTCCCTTGATTAGGTTATCCACACCTTTTCTTCCCTCCACATGCACCAGGTGAACAAAGAAGGAAATTGTGATTGCGATCTTGGTACATGCCAACTCACAACATCATTGGTCAGGCATGGAGGCACACGCACGCACACACACACACACCCCATTGCCAGGATGACCTATATCTGTCTTCCTCTGTTTCCAAATGGACACACTGTACACAATCAATCTGCAAT
This sequence comes from Podarcis filfolensis, assembly GCF_964270895.1. NCBI lineage: Eukaryota > Metazoa > Chordata > Lepidosauria > Squamata > Lacertidae > Podarcis > Podarcis filfolensis. The sequence continues at coordinate 24,532,010 of NC_139604.1, read as the reverse complement.
TAGCTTTTATTTTCAGAATCAAACTAGTTTCCCAAGAAGTGCCTTCAGGGGCAAAAAAAATATATGCAATTGATCTTGATTATGTGTGGGCTACATAGAAAAAACAAGTACCCAATCTCCATTGATTCTAGAATAAAATGTGTGCGTGTGCAGCCTTGAATTATGGCCTGATCCCTGACTCCTTTCGGATGCTACAGGGACACGTGGATTCTTCCCAAACATTTTTTGCAAAGCCACAACAACCCAACCTGGAACAAATTACAAGTGAGGACAAACTCCCAGTCTCAGCGAGATTATACTTTAATGAGACAAGGCAAGACAGAGGACGCTAGTTCAGCTTGGGGGAAATAGATTATTTCATAAAGCATTTGATGGGGCTGTCCTTAGGTGCTCTGATTTGTATTATTGGAAGGGTTAGTCAGTAAAGACTGGAGGTTTGCTCCAGACATTTGTTCCCTCTTTCTCTTTGTTTTAAAGCATGGTTTTGCTGTTGTTGTTTTTCCTTTCCAGTACCCCTAGTATAGTAAGATATGCCAGCTCAAGGCCCACGCAAAATGGGGCATACTAGATCTCCTCCTTCAAATGCCCCAGAGCCTAATTAGTTAGCTGTGCTCTACAGATGGTATTAATTAAAAAGAGGGCATTACGTTGACCAAGGCTACAATAGTTCCTTGGATTTAAGCCGCATTTACCAAGGCACTCTTCCCACCTGCTGTTTGCTGAGCTGTCTTGTACTTCCCAGCCTGCCAAAAAGTTTGCTTTATTAAGCATGCAGGTTCTTTTCAGTAGAGCCTGCCCAGGTCAATGAAAATCACCCCGTTGGTATAAGCTGGAGGTAGTTGTTCCTGGATTCAAGACGGCTGTTCTCATTCACTTATGAAAATACAGTGGTACCTTGGGTTAAGTACTTAATTCGTTCCGGAGGTCTGTACTTAACCTGAAACTGTTCTTAACCTGAAGCACCACTTTAGCTAATGGGGCCTCCTGCTGCCGCCACGCCGCCGGAGCACGATTTCTGTTCTCAACCTGAAGCAAAGTTCTTAACCTGAAGCACTATTTCTGGGTTAGCAGAGTCTGTAACCTGAAGCGTATGTAACCTGAGGTACCACTGTATACACAACAGAGTAAATATCCCTTCTCTTTCAAAGCATGGCACACACTTGTCAGTTTTTACCAGATTTTGATATGTGGTCTTATCACACCTAGGAGCATAGCACACCATAGCCATACAACCTAAGAACTGTCTTGCTGGGTCAGCACAGGATCTGTTAAGACCAGGGATGGTAAACCTGTGGCTTTCTACTTGTTGTTGGACTCTGATTCTCATCCGTTCTAGATGAGCAGTCAGGGATGATGAGAGCTGGAATCCAACAACATCTAGGCTGCCACAGGTTCCCCACCTATTCTGTTACCTCTGGTGGCCAGACAGATTCCTGTGGAAATTCATAAGAAAGGTACCTTGGTGAGGCCATTGAGTGTTTAGAGGAGGGAGAGACTCCATCAGGCAAGGGGTCCTTCCACCTGCCTTGCCCCACCCTCCGGCCCTAGGAGTCCTCATAAGGGAGCTGTCCCTGGAGGAAGAACTGTGAGGGGAGAGACTCTATCAGGCAAGGCCTCCTGCCACCTGCCTTGCTCCACCCTCCAGCCCTGGGTCTCCTCATAAGGAAGTTGTCCCTGGAGGAAGAACTGTGAGGGGAGATACTCCATCAGGCAAGGCCTCCTTCCCCCTGCCTTGCTCTACCCTCTGCTTCTCAATATGTATTGTATTGTTTTATCTACTGTGGCTTGCCGTTGTTTTATTTATAGTTTAGATATTATTGTAACTGTTGAGTGGATTTCTGTTTAACTTTTATATGTTATTATTATTTTATACTATTCTAATGATTGTTGAATGTTACTTTTTTGATGGAGGTTTCCTATTTTAAAGTTATGTTTTATTATCACATTTTTGTATTGCATTAGATGGTTATAAGATGTACATTTTTTGTTTCTTCAGCTTGTAAACCACTTTGAGTATTGTAAGATAGAAAGGAGGTATGCAAATTAAAAATGATGATGATGATGATGTTTCTCATGTCTTCTCCACTGCTCAGAGAGGTATATTGCCTTTCAAGATGGAGGACAAATTGAGCTGTTATGGTGAGCAGCCTTTGATGGATTGGTCTCCTATTAATTTGTCAAATTCTTCTATCTTGATCCTTGGCCATCACCACATCTTATGGCGACATCCAGGCTGCAGAATTGGCAATTGACCTTGCCAAAATCATCCAGGAGATACAGAGAATTGGTTTAAACAATTGATCAAGACCACTAAGGAAGTATATCTGAATAGGGTCTGTTGCTTCAAAACAGGCAAGCAAATGATTGGAAAGAGATCCAACAGGGAAAATAAATGTGCCAGCGTGCTAAAAAATGTGCTAAATATTGCAAGAGATCTGTGCTATAAAGATGGCATGTGATGGACTGTGTTTCAAAAGTACTGCAATTAATTAGACTTCTTATGGATAAAAATAAATTTTTGGATACGTGCTCTGATGTTTACTCTTAAACTACTACATGAAATGAGGAAGAAGCCAATTATGCTGAACAGGTGACACGTGTAATGTGAGTTGTGCCATATTGCACATGATATTTCTCCACTTTGTTGCAGAGGTTTTAAAAAAAATATTGGGGAGTGTCATCATATGTGGTGGAACTGTTCTAAGGTGGCTATCTTCTGAGACAGAATATCCAGAAGAAATATAAAACATTATTAATCAGGCAGTTGACATAAGTCCTCAAAGGGAATAGATGAATTAATCTGACAATGAAAACAAAGTTTTCACCCATGTTCTTTGAATCTGTGTACACGTGGCGTTACCCACAGTCTACTGGTTTCTGCAGTTTCCCAAAAGCCAGTTTCACCCTGACTTCAAAAATTTTTGCCTGGTGAATCCCAGGTTTATACAGTGGGACCTTTTCCTGGGGGTGGCCAAGCTGATGCCAAATGTATTGCTCACTGATGTGGTCCAAAGGAAAGCAGAGCAATGTGTTTGGAACCAGTTTGGCTGCAGGAATTGCTAGAAGGAGGTATACAAGGCTCCATCCAACCGTCTTAGGGACTCCACTCCAGATTTGTGTAGAGTTTGCTTCTTAGTCTTTTCTTCTTCTGAAGATATCCTGCAAGGCAGCCGAGGCTTATGATCAGAGTTTTCCTTCTCCACAACACATGCAGAAACTGCCTTCTTGACCTTGGACTCACTATTGGTCTCATTCACCAGAGCCTCTCTTCGTATGCAGAGGAAGTCCCTAATTCACTGAGGGTTTGAGATCCATTGGCTACCCTCACCTGACTTAGCAGTAAATTGATCAGGGAGTATGAAAGCAGTTGCTCAGCTGACAAGGCTGAGAACATTTTGCCATGCATGTGCACACAGAAATCAGAAGACGCAGGAGAATCAAAAAGTGCAGGTTATTTATTTCTACATGTCTCTTGTGCTTTAAATCTAAGTTTACTCAACTAAGATTTACTCAGAGTTGTCCTGCGGAAGTTAACGGACTTAACTTAGTCATGTCCATTAATTTCAGTGGGTTTGCTTTGAGAAAAAAATGAATGCCACCCTCAGCTGCTTTTGTCATCATAATACCAAGCACTTGAAAACAACAAATTTGCCTTTGTGACGCCCTATCACGAATATCAAACATGCTAGAACAACAGTTACCTGGAAAAAAGCAATTTAGAATAATGTTTTGCCTTCCCCCCACCCAAACCCTAATAAAGAATAACACTAAACACTAAAAGCAAGGCTTGCATCTGTTGCTTCTTTTAGTGATAAAGGCAATAGCTATTGTGTAAGAATGTCCATTGCAAACAAAGGATTTCTTCTGGACTGCCCCTAACGTGCCAGGCAAAATGCCTATTTGACTAATCAGAAGGTGAGCAGAAGAAAGACATTTCCAAAAGGAGAAAGGGAGTGCCCCCCCCCACCAAATATCAGATTAACAGTCTCCTCATGTGACATGCCCAGAGGCAATTCCAGATCTATGAGCACAACTGCCTCTGCAGCTCACAAAGTAACCAGATGTTGTTGCTGGAGTCTTCCAGAGCTTGGCATCTGGGGTCCAGCGTGCCTGAAGAAAGGCCTTAGGTGCTAACCCCATTGTCGGAGTGAGGTGCAGGAGGAGAGATGCAGACGGAGAAAACGGACTCCTTTCCAATAGCTGCATCTGAAAGCATCCCTTACGTGAGGCGCCGGCTCTTTAACTGGGAAGGGTTAAGTAAATAACTAAATAAATAAGCCTGGGATGAAGCCAGTGAAATAAATGTTGCCAGTGTAAAACAGTCCTTGACAAACGCTTGTCTGCTTGTCAACGCAATCAAGCTACTTTAGTGCAGAGAGCCAGGGGTAAAAAAGGTGAGCGTGTTTTGTTGCCGCTCTCATATTTTGTAATGGTGATTACTATCCTTGAAATAGGATTTCTTGGGATAGCTTGTCAGTAGAAGATGCTGCCACGACACTATGATACAGCACAATTGTTGGAAGCAGGAAACTGCTTGTCTCTCCTTTCTCCCCCCCCCCCCCCAGGTATCACAGAGGGAAATAATAATAATAATACCCCACCGATCTGACTGGATTGCCCCAGCCACTCTGGGCCGCTTCCAACAGATATAAGAACACAACAAAACATCAAATATGAAAAACTTCCCTATACAGGGCTGCCTTCAGATGTCTTCTAAAAGTTGCATAGTTACTTATCTCCAGTGCTGGATTTATGTATAAGCTAAACAAGCTATAGCTCAGGGCCCCACTCTCTTGGGGGCCCCAAAAAAATTACAGGGGAAAAAACCTGGATGTCCATTTCCAAAATATAAGATAAAAAACAAATAAAATAAAACTGGCATACAGCAACAGTGTTTTGTGTTGTGTGGGCTCCTATAATACCTATTAGGTCCATAAATTACCATATACGTAGCATATATTCAACACAAAAACAAGCAACAATTTGTTGTTGACAAAGGACAGCTGGACCCCATAAAGGGCTCCATTACCTTCAGTAGTTTAGGGCTTCATCAAACCTAAATCCGGCCCTGCCTATCTCCTCAACATCCAATGGGAGGGTGTTCCACATTTTATATATATATATATATATATATATATATATAATATATATATAATATATTACAGTAATAGTAATGTCATCCTCACCCCCCAAGAGTTTCTCTGCTACAAGCACCAAGCGGCAGTCCAGTGGGGGTTGATCATCAGTGGCAAAATTCGGTGATGTCACTTCCCATTTCCCAAGCCGATCTGGCACTCCTGCTGGAGCGTTTGCACCACAGCACCCTCCCAGTTGCCAAGCCACTCTGCCTCTCCTAGTAAACAGCAGCGACTGGCCTGCCTCTCCCCCACACCCTGCCATCTACTACTGGAAGTGGAGACATAATTCTATTGCCTTTGAACTTGGGTTTGCTGGACTGTCCTGCAACACCTGCTGTGTCGCAATTGCGTGTTTGGATGAGCTTGGACAGAGAGTACAGGCACATCCCCCTTTCCTGCATAATGTTTTCTGACACTGAGAGCTCCTCTCCTTCAAATGAAGTATGCCAATACAAAATGAGGCACAGACACTTTTTTTTAACAAATTGTACTGTTGTTGTAGACTCTGGATTGATGTTCCACGGATGGAACTATCTGGTTTATAGAGCTGGCATTAACGACGCAGACATTTAAGGCAGTGGACTTGGCAATGTCTTTCTTTCTTTTCTTTTCTTTTTTTAACCTTGGCATGGAGAGAGCAATATAAAACCAATGTCTGTCCCTTTCAGCGGAGGACAACATTAGCTCAGCTGTGTGATGGCTGTCTGCAGCAGGAGCTGTGAAAAAACTAGCCGCAGAGCTACAGGCAACTCCGGCGCTGGGCCTGATGAAATTACACTGATCTAATTTGCACGCTGTGAAGCCATTTGGCATGGGCTGCATGCAAGCCTTGACATCTTCATCGGAATGAAATGCACACCGAGAACGGCGACGTTGCATTCCCATCTCTTTCTCCTTTCCTTGTCCTCCTATTTTAAAGGGTCGGTTTCGAGAGTGTCGCGTTTGGCTGGTGAGGAGGGCCTGCCATTTTGCTGCGCCTCCATGTGCTGAGCCAGAAAATCTCCGCTGTAATCAAGTTTGGCACCAACGGCCCACCATATACCTGCACCATCCTGTGCAATTTAATTGGCATTCAGTGGGTTGATAAATGGATTGGCTTAATGAGACAATATACTTGACATATGCAGGGCTCTCCTGAGAAATAAGATTCATTTTTGCACTCTGCACATCAACATGCTACAGATACCGACACAGCCACCTCCAACAGCTGCGCCATAAACAATGACAATGCCGTCCGCCTGTGCTGACCAATAATCTCCCTTAGCACACTCGGAGCAGAACGTTAGTCTCTCTATAATGTGCTTCATTCATTCGTAGCTTTAACAGCATGGTCCCAAGCAGGTTTACATGGATACAAATCCCACCAAGGCTTCAGAAATATATGAGGGAATCCCAGAACTTCATCTGTGCTTTATACAACATTCCGGGGTTCCTGCATACACTAGTGGTCAAAATTGTGGAAACCTTTTGGGAAAAGTGTGTTTCTGAGGTTTGATGGTGGCACTGTGGGTTAAACCACAGAGCCTAGGACTTGCCGATCAGAAGGTCGGTGGTTCGAATCCCTGCGATGGGGTGAGCTCCCGTTGCTCGGTCCCTGCTCCTGCCACCCTAGCAGTTCAAAAGCACGTCAAAGTAGATAAATAGGTACCACTCCAGTGGGAAGGTAAACAGCATTTCCGTGTGCTGCTCTGGTTCGCCAGAAGCGGCTTAGTCATGCTGGCCACATGACCCGGAAGCTGTACGCCGGCTCCCTCGGCCAATAAAGTGAGATGAGCGCCGCAACCCCAGAGTCAGTCACGACTGGACCTAATGGTCAGGGGTCCCTTTACCTTTACCTTTAATACCTGATTGGCTCTCTAAACACTCTTGTTCATTGGCTACATTCAAATGAAGGAAAGCTACTGCATCTCAACCTAAGCAAGTTGTGCTTCCTTTTTCTGGTTATTTGGCCATAACTTTTGCTAGAATACAGATAATTGAACAAACTTGGTTGCATTACATTCTTCATTAAATTATCTTTCCATTGATATATATTTTATGGTATTACTCCAAAAGGGTGATATATTTCTGAACAAATTGGGGGCTGGCCACCTCTGACAGAAAAGTGACATACTGATTTTTATATAAAAACAAAAAGCTCTTGTAACAAACTGAAACGTCAATGGGGATACCATGCAGCTTGAACCAAGGACCTATAGGCTCTTCAAGCCAACACTGTACTTGCACAAAGGCATATCCTCTAGCATTCTTCAGATGACAATAGAGACTTTTCTTACTCCCTGCCCCGCCCCTCCTTGACCCCCCATTTTTTGCTGTCTCCACAGAACATTTCTCATCAGAAAAAGAATGAGAGCCACCATTACACCAGTGGGACACAGCACACATACCTGGGAATCGAAACATTTTTTTTTGGGGGGGGGAATACTGTATATAACATATCCCATTATCTGAGGGAAGGCGGTCATCAGGTGACCTGTGTGCCTGTGTTGTCTGTTGTTCCTGGTCTCCCTTCTTATGGTTCTTTAGCTTTAAACCGGACAGTCCTTCAAATAAAGGACTGTTTCTAAAGACATATAATTTTGCCATTGCAAAATAACCTGTAAGACCAGACCCTGCTTTTGCATACTTTTGTACTACTGTTTTTATGTCATATTTTTCTTTTAGTTATATTGGTTGCTGCTATTGTGCTGCATGCCATTTAGAGCTGGTTTTTTTAAGTGCTTTATAAATGTTTTAAAATAAATATGTAAAATAGGACCCGTGGTCACCTAAGTAGACCAGATCCCATTTAGACCCATTTAGACAGGGATGCAAGTGGCGCCGTGGTCTAAACCACTAAGCCTCTTGGGCTTGCCAGTCAGAAGGTCGGCAGTTCAAATCCCCGTGACGGAGTGAGCTCCCGTTGCTCTGTCCCAGCTCCTGCCAACCTAGAAGTTCGAAAACATGCCAGTGCAAGTAGATAAATAGGTACCGCTGTGGCGGGAAGGTAAACGGCATTTCTGTGCACTCTGGTTTCTGTCACAGTGTTCTGTTTGCCAGAAGCGGTTTAGTCATGCTGGCCACATGACCCGGAAAGCTGTCTGTGGACAAACGGCGGCTCCCTTGGCCTGAAAGCGAGATGAGCGCAGCAACCCCATAGTCACCTTTGACTGGACTTAACCGTCCAGGGGTCCTTTACCTTTACTCAGAGTAGATCCATTGATATTAACGGACGTAACTAACAGGTTCATTAATTTCAATAGGTCTACGCTCAGCAGGGCTAGCTCTGAAGATACCCAGATGCCTAGTGCAATAGTTACCATATCTTATTTTATTGTAGACAAGAAGAATATCGTCCTAGAAAAGGGACAAAGCCTGTCTGCATCTGGCTACTGCCGAGCGGTGCTCAGGGCTCTTGCGGTACCTGCCGCCGGCTTCTTGCCCATGCAGTGGAAGAGGCCCACGTGTCGGGGCCTCAGATTTTTAACGGGGTGCCAGTCTGATGCTTGCGATTTTGCTCCAAGGGAAGCCTCATCCATGCAAATAAGCCTGGGGAAACTTAAAAATGAAACGGTGTGTGACAGTTTCTAATTACTGTGCAAAAAGAACATATGGAAACTTCATTGTCCATTTCATCCCTCAACATGTACCATCAAGTCAGATTTCTTTTGCTCAATCATCGTCTCTGGAGCATTTGGAATCCGTCTGCATGCGTTCAAGGGCAGAAAAGGGCACCGGGGGAGAGGGGTTGAGGTGCTTTCATTTCTCAAATTCAAACTGAGTTATTATATTGCTCAGAGAATTTATTTATTTTTTAAATTTTTCTTCATTGGGTACACATTAAGGCATTCTGCTATGTCCCAAAGATGAAGATCTAATTTCCTTACCTGGAAGTATTTTAAGTCCCTTATTTGGAATGCTGGTCCAAAGCAGGGGTGCAACTTGAATAAAATATTTGTGGGGGGAACAGGTAAGCCCCACCCTGCATAATCGATCACAAGATGCGTAGCACACACACCATTTGAATGGCAATGCTTAGTTATGGGGGGGGGGCTGGCCCCCTCAAATATTTTATTTTGAGGGGGCTGAATGGACCTCAAGCTTTGGACCACAGGAGTTGGCTCCTATAGTCCAAAGGGTATCAGCATGCATACCCTCTAACATTTCTCTGAGAAAAATAGGGACGTCTTAAATAATAATAATAATAATAATAATAATAATAATAATAATAATAATATTTATTCCCCACCCATCTGACTAAGTTGCCCCAGCAATCTGGGCAGCTTCCAACATATATAACCACAAAACTTATTTTTAATTTTTTATTTTTAAAACCCTATACAGGGCTGCCTTCAGATGTCTTCTAAAGGTTGTATTGTTACTGATCTCCTTGGCTCGGAGGTCAAATAAGTCCATACTCTCCAACATTTCTCTGATGAAAATAGGGACGTCCTAAGGAAAAGCAGGACATTCTGGGATCTAATCAGAAAGCGGGATGGCTTCTGTAAATCTGGGGCCGTCCCTGGAAAATAGGGACACTTGGGATGTCTGAGCATGGTTCAGATGGGCAACATCATTTTGCCGAAGTAGAATGATTTCAAATACGTATGAGCAGGGCTTGAACCCCAAGCAAGATATTGCCAGCCATTCCAAAAGGGGGAGGGAAGTGAATCTTAAAATACAGCTTTAATTCTGTATGTGTGTGTTTGCGTGTACACACACACGTTTCTCCCCGTATTCACATTTTAATACTAATAGAGTAGACATTAGAGGAGATTGAAAAGGCTATGTTTGGGTCAATGAAGTGAGGCATATATCAAGGCCCCATTTCTGAGGAGCGAAAAGCCTTCCAGCTTTTCCTAGCATAGCCTCTGGCCACCGAAGCAGAGTCAGTTAATGAATCAGAAAAAAGCTGGTTACCAGATGTCCCGGCTTATTAACACACACATCGCATTCTGTAATGGCATTCACTGAGCAATCTGTGTTAAAGGAGAGACTCTTTTCTCAGCAGAAAGGAAAAAAAGGGCCTCAAAGAAGCCCTGAGATGCTTCCCCTCCTGTGCGCTTGATTTAAGGAGGAGGCCGTTGTTTCCCTAAGTTTGTTTAAGATGCTGGCAACCGTTTTGTGGAACAGATATTTCACAAGCGCATTTGTGTGCAAACGCACACACGTGCTCTTCAAATGCTAAAGAGAGGTCTCAGGAGAGGCCTCATCATTCACCCCTTTCCAACCTATTCTGTTGGGGATTCTTTGGGGATGCTAAATAAATTATATGTACGGAAATATATACACACATACAGAATCCCGATCCTAAAAACCAAAAAGGGGGATTTAAAAAGAGACAGAGGGAGGGAGGGAGAGAAATCAATTCTCCCTGATTGGTTTCCCCTGCTGCTGGTAATGCCACCCATTGTTCAGCTTGGAAGCCTAATTTTATGTTAATGCCCTGAAAGTTGTCAAATCTTGGCAAAACCTATGCATAAATTACACAGAAAGTAGCTCACAGGAGGGGGAAAGTAATGACTGTCATGGTTAGCCAAACCCATTAATAGTCTGACAAGCAATAACCCAAGAGTTCTGGTCAACTGCTGCAGACATCTGTGAAACTTTTGCAATTAATTTCAGAAGGGGGATTTGGGGGAGGGAGAGGGTATCAGCTGCAAAATAAGGTATAAGGGACTGATTATCATCAGCTCCGCTGGTGAGGGCATAGCAGAGCAACACCAAACTTCCCCTCCCCATTTGGATGACAACATTTGTTGGGGATATGGAAATATATAACAGTGCTATTTTTCTAGAAAAAAGAGGTCAGAACTCACCTTGAACGATTCCTTCCTTCTCTTGGAATGGCAATGGCACCCACCTGAGAGGTGCCGGAACTGAGTTCCAGCTGAAGAAAAGCTGTGTGTGTGTGTGTGTACGTGTGCATAAACACAGGTTTATACTTCTTTATTTATAACCCACTTTGGGGAATGGAAGGAGACAGGCATGGGCAATCAGATGAGTCAAGAAGAAGAGGAATTGTGGGTAGTACCTAGATGAGCAAAGACAGCCATCTTACCTTCTTGCTGCTATTGTGTGTTTGCTGGGAGAGGGAGAACAATTTCGGATTTTGGGAAGAGAGGAAAATATTCTCCATAACCTCCAGACCTCACCGGGTATAACTAGTAGCCAATGATATACAGTGGTACCTTGGATCTCAAACTTAATCCCTCCCAGAAGTCCGTTCCAAAACCAAAGCGTTCCAAAACCAAGGCGCGCTTTCCCATAGAAAGTAATGCAGAATGGATTAATCCATTCCAGGCTTTTAAAAACAACCCCTAAAACAGCAATTTAACATTAATTTTACTATCTAACAAGACCATTGATCCATAAGCAATGTCACACAATCCATCCATCCATCCATCCATCAGTAGTTGAACTGAGTTCCACACAGTCACAAAAACAAAACAAAAAGTCACAAAAACATAAAATAAATAGCAAAAACAGACAGACCCCAGTGTAACACTCAAAATGGAAGTGTGGCACTCAAATTAGAAGTGTAGCACTCAAAACGGAGCATGTTCAGCTTCCGAAAAAAGTTTGCATACCAGAACACTTACTTTCGGGTTTGCAGTGTTTGGGTTCTAAGTTGTTTGAGTAGCAAGGTGTTTGAGAACCAAGGTACCACTGTACCTGCATGAATTTGTCTAAACCTCTCCTAAAGCCATCCACGTTGGTGGCCATCAATACATCTTGTGGGATCAAATTCCATACACTGTGAAGAAGCACTTAGACCTGAATCTTCCGCTATATCCCAAGGTGTTGAGAAATACACAACATCACAACAGGTGCTCATTACAGATGGAGGGAATTTTGACACAGGATGCCTCTATTTGTGGGTATCCCCCATGTTGCTTGTGACATGTAGGTCCATCCTTAGTAAGACTATCGTGTGTACTCTTTCTCTGTTGAGTTTCATAGTTCTCCTGTTCTCCAGCCACTGCTCAAGAATGCCGTCTTTTCATTGAGTCGGCCTTCTTTCATTAAAATTCATTTAAAGGCATCCGAAACAATGAGCTTTAAGTGTAGCTGTCTGGCTAAAACTGACCTGAGCTTCAGGGTCAGTCTGATAGGAACAAGACCAGGCTGTTTCAACCCCAACCCCACCGGGTTACAAAGAGACAAAGGATTCATTGATACAATGCACTTTACAGCTCTTGTGCTGTCCTGTGCCCCATCTGCATTTAATTTAATTACTTTAATGATGCTCTCCACTGCAAAAAAAAAAAAAAATTAATATTGTGATTTTGAACTAGGGTGGCCACTACACATGAAAAAACAGAGGTAACGCATCACCCCAAAAGGGGAGGGACAAAAGGAGGCACAAATTGGTACAAAAGGTGCACATGCTAATTTAGATGTTCTCCCTTCTTTATCTTTTCACCAGGCATGGACTGGGCAGCCCTACAAAGAGAGGATGTTTTCCAATAGAGGAGGGCCCTTGTAGAGTTGGACACATGACCACCACCCTATCAGAAACATGCATACAAATTAAGGCACATGCAACCATTCGCTTGCCATTCATGGTTTTTTCAATGGCTTTTAATAATCTGACAGTTAGTTACTTCAGGCCATTGGAATCTGCATTGTACAAGTCTGGAGCTTTCTGGGAAAAATTGCTGTGATGATTCCAGTTGGCGGAAGGAAGCCGGTTTCTGGAGTTTAAGGTGTTTTGGGATCAGCACTTCCTTCACAGACATTTGCTTCTCACCTGCTCAACCCGTACATTGGAAAATAAACAGTTTAGCAAGACATTCTATGTCTCCAGAAATCCTATTTTGAGAAGGCAATTGATTCTGCTTAAGGATCCCTCCCTCTTGCACACACCCTTTCTTTGAGAGCTAGAGGATCAGAAAATTTGGGTGCTGTACTATTCTAGCAGACAGCAATTTCAGTTAATAAAGCTCTCCAGGCCAGAACGATGCAATCAGTTCTCTATAAAATGTAATATGGGACTTAACATTGTAAAAGTGCAGGTTGGATTGAAAAGCAAACGTCAATCATACTTGGGGAAGGCTTAAAGGCTTATATTTTCTTTATTGTTTTAGATCAAAATACTTAGAAATCCAAATACTCCCATGAAATGGAAGCTCTTTAAAAGGAAGTGTCTGTCTTCAAAACTTGAAGAGAGAAAAGAAAAAAATACCAGTATCTTAAACGAGGCAGGGATAATCCTTTCAGATTGTGTTTTAACAGTCATGTAAAAAAATACAGGCTGCAGGTACTTCTCCATTTCCTAATGTTCTTTGTGACTCTGTTTGTACCTTAATATACTAATGACCAGACACATATCACACATTATGAATTGTTAAGATAGTTCAAACAATACTTGCCCCTTCTCTAAGTCGTATGTGTGTATTCTGTTTTCTTTCATATCCCATTTTCTTCCACGATTCTGAATAAAATTCCAGACTTACTACTCTATAAACATTAGGGTTGTCATATTTCAAAAAGTAAAAACCAGAACCCTCCGAAATTCTTGAGGGGTTTTTTTTTCTTACAAAAATGCCAAAAAACACTTTTTAAAAAAATTGACTTGCCTAAGATCCAGGATAAAGCGTCACCGCTAGACGTCAAATCTGTCTTTGAAATCCCAGTAATGTCCAGGAAAATCCAGACGTATGGCGGCCCTAATAAACACAGATCCTCTGCATCAACTTCATGTTGGACATCAACTCATCTGGACATTGAGATAGCATATATTGATATATATGTTTAAATTAAGATGCATGTATTGATGGTTATAGTATCCTTAATGTGAGCTGATGGATTGATTCTCTCTCTCTCTCTCTCTCTCTCTCTCTCTTTCTTCGTTAAATTTGTTATATGATAATAATATTAATCATTATCATCTCCAGTGGAGGCTGGTGCAATTGGGAACAGCCCCACCAACCTCATTCTGCCCTCAGACAGCAACCACCTACCTGGCTCCTTACAGCCAATCCAGCAGGTGTCACCACCTTCCAGCTCCCCTTCTCCTTAGTCCCAGTGTTGCCAATGCAGAACTTGACAGGGTGGGGACCAAACCAGAAGCAGTTGGCTCTGCCTGTCCTTGGCTCTGGCTCCACCTACTGTTGGTCTTCCTGCCTTCCACGCTACCAGTCCCAATAGGCACCAGCCATCCCTGAGTATCACAGAGCTACATGCAGTGCCACTAAAGGAGGAAAGTGAAATTGGTCCATTTGACACACTTCCTCCTCGTAGCCTCGCTCCCCCTTTACAGACCCTCCAAGTGCCCTTTGTTTTCCAGGGACAGTCTTGGATTTACAGAAGCCGTCCCAGATTCTGATTTGATCCCATAATGTCCCATTGTTCCTTAGGATGTCCCTGTTTTCATTGGAGAAATGTTGGAGGGTATGCCTTCTGAAGGCAGCCTTGTATAGGGAAGTTTTAAAGCTTAATGTTTTATTATGTTTTTATATATGTTGGAAACCACCAAGAGTACCTGGGGCAACCCAATCAGATGGGTGGGATATGAATAATAAAATCATCACCATCATCATCATCATGGAATAGGACGTCTCTATTTTCATCAGGAAAATGTTGGAGGGCATTCCTTTAGCAGCAAGGGGCCTCTTTCCACTACTGAATGATGGTTGAGGGCTGTGAAATCTGCTTCCTTTAAGTCTACATCCTGCCCCTCTCCACACCACCCTTTCATAAAATATCAGGGCGATTTATGGCAGTGTAGGTGTACCTAGGTGTAGGTAACGTGCTTGTATACTGCCAGAGAGCACGTTATTAAATATATATATTGATCTGTGCTTTTTAATTAACAGAACTGGAATTGAGCTATTGTTTAGCCTTTGCTCGTCATTGTGAGGCTGAATATTGTGGTGAGGCCCTCAAGAATTTCAATCTAAGGTTAATCTTTGAAAATCAGGCTAGAGTGGATTAAATAGCAAGAAAGGGGAGGGCGGGGCAACACCCTTACTGCAGGTTAATGAAATGGACATGATCTAATCCAAAAGAAACTTAAGTGATTATAAATTGGAGATTACTATAGAATAAGTCCTCTGTAAGCCTTTTATACTTGACATTGTTATGTATGACTTTCCAAAGGCAACTTTATTTGATTTTGATCCATACAGTGGGGGTTTTTGTGGGGGTTTTTTACTACTTTCTAATGTCTGGACTCTGTTTATATAACTAGATCAGTCGTTTTTATAGGATTTTAATAACAAAAAGACTCATTTTACAAAGAAAAAAAATAAATTAATAACTGCAGGGCAGCACTAAGAAATGCCACAGTTATCTGAAATGTTCTGTTCCTATAAAAGCCGGGGGGGGGGGGGTTGCCTGCCAAAGTATTGCTTTTTCCATGTAGAAGTTTGATCTTTTTTTGTGTTAACAAGCACCCCAAGCAAAAATCTGGGCTTCCAATAGTTGTTTTACATTGTTGCTGCAACTAATTAAATTTAGAATATTACTGCACGCAGGCAGTTTTCAGACAGAAAATCTGGGCACGGACGATCCTCTCCCTCTGTCTTTGTTTCAGAGTGGTCTGTTGCAATCAGATTTGATTCTTCTTTACTTTATTCTAACATTCTGTATAGTGTTCATTAGCTTCCAAACCTATCGAGCTCGTGGGGCCACTTAAACCCTGATGGAACTGCCGTAATTTCACTAGAATTCATCGGGGACGCATTTCACCCAATAGGCTTAAGTCTAATGAATTAAGCTATAATAATGGTGGAGCACATGGCAGGGGAGTAAATATGGAGTGGATCTTGGAAGGAATGGAGTGCACTATATGATGAGTATTAGAATGGCTTCAAAATGCATTCACATAACATTTTGCTTATAAAACACCCAGGATGCTCAGGAGACTGGAGGACAGTAATTCAGGCAGGTTCCATTGATGAAACATCCCCTCCCTTTCCCCTCTTTTGCTTTTTGGACTCCAGTCAAGCACTCTGGACAACTTGGTTTTCCTGCCAGTTGAATATTCCTCAAGCCCCAGTGTATCATTGCTCCAGAGCATTCTGGGAAATGGCAGCTAGACTTAGATGCTCATCACTGGATACAACCCTGCTTGGTGTTTTGCTCCTGCCCACTGCTAGGTAAAGGTAAAAGGTAAAGGACCCCTGGACGGTTAAGTCCAGTCATCTCGCTTTTCAGGCCAAGGGAGCCAGTGTTTGTCCACAGACAGCTTCCCAGGTCATGTGGCCAGCATGACTAAACCGCTTCTGGCGCAATGGAACACTGTGATGGAAACCAGAGCAGCGCACGGAAACACCATTTACCTTCCTGCTGCAGCAGTACCTATTTATCTACATGCACTGGTGTGCTTTCAAACTGCTAGGTTGGCAGAACCTGGGACAGAGCAACAGGAGCTCACCACCATCAAGCGGATTCAAACAGCTGACCTTCTGATCGGCAAGCCCAAGAGGCTCGGTAGTTTAGACCACAGCGCCACCCATGTCCACCACTACAGCCAGGTAAATTTGTGAGGAGAGAGGAGGCAGCCCACCAGAGGGCATATAACCTGGAGTTCATCCTGGTTTACTCTGTTAGATTTTTTCCATCCGAATATATTGGACACACTCTAGTGAATGTTAATAATGTCAATGTCCCACGGATTTCACTGAAGTGTTCAACGCACGTTCCATTCTCTCGTTGATATGGATTAGATATGGAAGTGCTTAATTTTGGTCTTATCTCTCCCATTGTTTGAACAGGACTGAGAAGGGGGCCACATACCTATAAGTTTTGGGTCTCTGCATGGCTGGCATGCTTGTAGCTTGAATTCCATAAAGGCATTGTGTGAATGGGTGAATGGGTTTGTAGCAATTTATGGAGGAGATGCAGTAAGATCTGTTTTCATTGTAGGGATTTACAACCAAGTGCTTCAGGCCATAAATCTCTAATCCTGAAAACACTGAATGGGATTTTTTCCAGCCATCAATAAATCTGATATTTTATTCGCAAGGCTTTAAGGGAAGCCCAAGCATTATTGCATTAATGCAGTTTGAAATTATTTGTATTGGGATTTTTTTTTCCTTAAAGGAGCCACTTTCACATCAAGAAAATGATTGCAGTTATTTACAATCATCTCAAGGACTGCTTCATTGTCCATGAAAAAGAAAATAAAAAACTTCACAGATGGAACAGATTTCCTTCATTTTCCCTCTATTGTTACAGGTAAACGGAACCACCGCTTTGCTCTGCAAGTAGATCAGCACTAGAACTGGGGAGAGTATTTGAAATGGGGATGGGGGCTCAAAAACGTGACTGTGGCGTTTGCCCTCCTAGGTGTGTGACATCATACTGGGTTCATAAGGAAAGGGTTAACTAATTGTAAAATGAATAACCTATAGGAACCCAAGGGGAGGAGTTAGAGTTAGAGTTATTAAGAAGTCAGTCTGGAGTTAGAGAAGAGAGAGGGAGGATAAGTCTTTTGGTTGGGCTAGTCTGATGTGAGAGAGTGAGAGAAACTGTTAAGTTGAGATAATCATTCAGAAGGTATTAGGAAGGTATAGGCCGGTAAAGAAACTAAGAATAAGAAACTGACAAGAAAATTGACTGAGAAACCATACTTGTTAATGCTTACAAAATAAATTTGTTTATTTGATTTAATTTTAACAACTGTCTGGAGTCAGTGTGTACCCGAGAGTAACGGGTTGGTGTCAGTGGGGAAGCAGGCACAGTGGTGGCACAGGGATCAATAGACCGTCAAACGTCCGGGGACCCTGTGTGATCGCCACAGTGACTTCCTCCTCCCCACATCTAAAGGGCATCTCACTCATTCTGAGCCCTACTTGGGGCTGGTTTTGAGCCACACCAACTTACCTGGCCAAAAGTGGATTGAAAAGTAAATGCATTTAAGGTCCCCTAGAAAGAAAATAGGAAAGGGGTCAAAAGTATCTCCTGCTTTCACAGATAGTGCTGAATCCATGAGGACTCTCAAGGTGCAAACTTGATCCTTCAGGAGGAGTTCAACTTTATCTAGAATTTATCCTTTATCTAGGATTTAAAAAGAGCCTTCAAGGAGAAGCCAGCAGCCAATCCTAGACCAGCATCTTGCTCTGATGCCTATGCGAAGCCTACAAGCGAGACCTAAACATAAACAGCAGTTTCCCCTTCTATGGGGAAGTGGGGGGGTTTTAATTTCTTGTTTTATTATGTTTTTACATGTGTTGGAAGATTCCCAGAGTGGCTGGGGCAACCCAACCAGATGGGCGGGGTATAAATATTATAGGAGCAGCAGCAGCAGCAGCAGCAGCAGCAACAACAACAACAACAACAACAACAACAACAACAACAACAACAGTAGTTTCTACACATCCTGCCTGCAGCAGTTGAGATAGAAAATAGCTGGTTAGTAGCCATTCAGGCTACATGGTTTCCTTAATCCAGAATCTCATCTGGATTTAGTTTCATCTTGTTCATCTTCATCCATCCCAAAACTTCTGGAAGAAGCAAAGATCACCAGTGCCGAAGCAATGATTCTTCAACATCTTCTTCGTTGAACTGGTCATGTTGTGCGGATTCCTGATTATTGTCTTCCAAAGCAACTACTCTATTCCAAACTTTAAAATGAAAAGTGTAGTACTGGTGGTCGACAAAGAGGTTTAAAGACTCTCTCAAGGCAAATCTAAAAAAACACCGACAACTGGGAAACACTGGCCTGCGAGTGCTCCAATTGGAGAACAGCCTTTACCAAAGGTGTCTTGGGCTTTGAAGATGTTCGAACTCAGGATGAAAGGGAGAAATGTGCTAAGAGGAAGGCACATTTGGCAAACCCTCACCGTGATCAACTCCCGCCTGGAAACCTATATCCCCACTGTGGAAGGACTTGTGGATCCAGAATTGGCCTCCACAGTCACAGACTCACTGTTAAGACAGTGTTCATGGAAGACAATCTTACTCGGCTACAAGTGATCACCAAACAAGAAGAAGAACATAGCTGGTTAGCAGCCATTCAGGCCACATGGTTTCCTTAATCCAGAATTTCATCTGGAGTAAGTTTCACCTTGTTCATCCTCATCCATCCCAAAACTCGTAAATGGAAATGAGAAGTGGAGCATATTGATGACACACAACTTTCTGCATACTGATGGCACTTTAGCCCAGACCTCCAGCCTTCCCCTACTGCCTTCCCTAGTAGTTTCACATAAATATTAGAGCATCCATCCCAAAAACAAATAGCTCAGAGTTGGAGAAGAACTCCCCATGTATCACCAACAGAGTACATCCTTCCAAAAATGACTGGAGCCACTGCAGCACTGAGCCCAGCAGGCTTAATCAGAGCCAGTGAACTAGAAGGATTCCATAGTATTGGAAGCTGCTGAAAGGACATGGAGGACCAAGAGAGGCCCACTCTCTTCCCCAGCATACATCATCTGCCAGGGTGACCAAGGCTGCTTTTGTCCCGTACCCAGGCCAAAACCTGAATGGAATGGATCCAAATAATAAGTATCATCCCACACTATCCCATACATGAGAAGGAGTTTCTGAGACCTCATACACTAGTGAATTTGGGAGTGAGTTGTTATATAGTTCAGGGAACTGTAGTTGGAAGAAGACTCATGGCATCCTGAAAAATGCAGAGAAGTACTCAGATCTGCATAAAGGAATCTTTGCTTTCTGGTCAGCATTTTTGGATTGACTTTGCACCTAATATATAATGGCATTTCTCTGATAATTCTCTTTCATGTATTACATTCATCATTATCATTATTAAAGATTAGAAGTCCAATATGATAAAATTAAATCAAATTCATATCCTAACATATTAATATGTTAACAGCTACCAAGGCAGCTAAATTAACATAATGGAATATAAACTGGAATCGGTATAACCAACAGAGCATTCAAAGTTTAAGTATAGTTTTTTCTCTCTCTCTTTTTAAGAAACAAAGTTGTTTACTTTAATCTACTGACATTTCATTTTGTGATTAATTTTAGACTAACAGTATAAAAACTACAAACTCATTTTAATGTGACAAGCATTTGGTAATTAATTTTCCAACAATGCTATGGGATTCTAAAAGGCACTCTTCATTTGACATGTATTTTATAATTTATTTTAAAACAATGCTGCACAAATCTGCAAAGGCATTATTCATCGGAGAGTTCATTAATTATGCAAATGTGCTGCAATTAACAAATCTGTTCTGAGGATGGCATTTGCATAATAATGATCTTCATGTTTGTGACATTATTTAATAAGATACCTTTGTGCGCACACCCCACCCCACCCAACAAAACACCCCTGTGAGCCCTTTGAATCAGGAGGTGGTTAAAAAAAAAGGATCAGCAGTCTTTGAAAATAAAAATGTGATCCAGGAAACATTATTTAAAAAACAAAATGATTTCCAATACTACTAATAAAGATACTGCTATGACTTCTGCAACATCATTTGTCTTTAATTTACATTCAAGAAAACAATGTAATAAGAAGCTGGGCTTATTTGGGCTGCTGGGCATCCATTCAAACGGCATGCTAGTAACTATTTTGTATTGCTAGTGTGCACCAAAAATGATTCTTAAATGACAGGTACCGTAATAAGGCCCTCTCTAAGAAACACAATTGGCTGAGATGACCAGGCAAAAGCAATTGATGCACTAAGCTGATAGAATAGCTTCACAGAATGGCTTCTCACATTCCAACAAATGCTGAAAAAAGGAAGCAGCCATCAAGCTCATCAACATCATACATTTAAATCACGTTGCTCAACCTCCAAAGGATCCTGGCAACTATGTTTGTCGATGTTGCTGGGAGTAGTAGCTTTGTCAGGGATAAACTACAGTTCCCGGGAAGCCATGACAGTTAAAGCGGTATAAATGTGCTTTAAACATATGGTGTGGATGCAACCTCAGGTGTGTTTTTTTTGCTCCTGTGACATTCAAAGGAAGCTTAACAAAAGGTTGCTAGGGTGCAAATGTGAAAAGAAAGAAAGAAAGAAAGAAAGAAAGAAAGAAAGAAAGAAAGAAAGAAAGCCTCTCTCTCTCTCCCTCTCTCTCCCCACATGCTTTGATTCCCCTATTTGCACGAGTTCTATAATGTTCTATAAGATCAGTGTAGATCTACCCGAGACCAGCCTTTGCCAACCAGATGCTCTCCAGATGTTTTGGGGCAGCAACTCCAGCATGATATGGCCATGCCAACTGGGGCCAATGGGAGCTGTATTACAGAACACCCAAAGGGGACTAGGCTGGTGACGGCTGCACTAGACTTACTCACATTTTGCTATAAAGGAGAGACAGGAGAAATATACTCTAAGAGAGAAGAAGCCTAACCCTCAGGTTTGAGCAGGTACATTTGCAGCCTAAGTCAATGCATGCTTTATTGGGGTTGAAACCCAAAGCAAACAAAGAAAAAAACCAGTCACTTGTCTTGTCTTTCCATAGTATTTCTCTTAACGTTTAGCCAAAATTTGGCTAACTTCCACCCATTTGCTAGAGTTGTGCTCTCGATACACCGAAGCTGCAGGAAAGTTGGCTCATGCATATTTTTCTGAAGCATAATT
This sequence comes from Podarcis filfolensis, assembly GCF_964270895.1. Taxonomy (NCBI): domain Eukaryota; kingdom Metazoa; phylum Chordata; class Lepidosauria; order Squamata; family Lacertidae; genus Podarcis; species Podarcis filfolensis. Next base: position 24,510,376 of record NC_139604.1, on the reverse strand, counting down.
TCAAGTCTTCATTAGTTCATGTTCCAGTTCCTAAACATTTATCCACAACTAAATTAGTTTCTTCAAAAAGAACTGATAATGAGCCAAAGATGATTTGTCCAGAAATATTCCTGATTTGTCTGTCAAGGCCCTGTGACCACCCGGTCCCCTAGTGGTTAGATAAGTAGAAAAAACACACCATATTTTAGTTTTATGGGATCAAATAAGGCCGCAACTTTATTGGTTACAGAAGTGAAGGTTTTGGCCATAGGCACTGAGGTAAGCAATCACGTATTCCACTCCAGCAGTGCCTCTAAGGGTAAACACGACTGGGATGGATGCCCTATAACCTACGTCAAATCGGGGAGTCCCCCAAGTGGTCTCTGTTGGAGTAGTGCTATGACCCTAGCCCTCATCTGGGCTTCAGAGAGGAGCCACTCCTCCCGATTCCTTTTAACAGGTTACCCTTCCCCATGGAGGGGTAGGCGGAGGCTACAACCTCCCCTCGATCCAAGATCTATGTTTACTCAATGCCTATCCACCTTACAAAGTTGTGATGATTGCTAGGAGGTAGGTGAAAACCAAATGGCTGGTGTCAATTTGCCAAGTGGGAAAAATTCCTGCCCAGCCCCGAATCTGACGGCCAACAATAGTCCATAGCAAGGTTGTAGCATCAACAAAACCACTAACAGATTGAGGTGGGAGAACCAGCAAGGAAAAAGATGCTGAATGATGGCTTGGCAGGCCTGCATTATATCCTGGCCCTGGGCGTGGGGCCAAGTGCCACCATTGGCCAGTTGATCCCGTGCCCTAGGGAACACCCCCAAAGTTCTGCCACCATTGGCCAAATTGCCAGCAGGCAGGCAATCTGGCCTGCAATTTGCCAGTTCACTTATGTGGTCTAGGGCCTGCCCACAAAGCTGCCTGCCCTGGAAGTTTTATCTAAGTTTTCCAGTAGATATTTACTAAATTCGATATTTACTAAGATCTATTGGAGGCATCATAGAAACATAGGAAGCTGCCTTATGCTGAATCAGACTATTGGCCCATCTAGTTAAATACTGTCTACAGTGATAGGAAGTGGCTTTCCAGGATTTCAAAAAGGGATCTTTCCCAACCTGACCTGGAGATGCCGGGATTCAGCTAGTAGGTTACAGGCAGGCACACTGGCGCCCACGGGCACCGCTTTGGCAAACCCTGCTCTTGCACATCTAGCTGCTGCCCAGGGCTCTAGACCAGGGACCAGCAAACTTTTTCAGCAGGGGGCCGGTCCACTGTCCCTCAGACCTTTTGGGGGGCCGGACTATATTTTTTTTTGGGGGGAGAACAAATTCCTATGCCCCACAAATAACCCAAAGATGCATTTTCAATAAAAGGACACATTCTACTCATGTAAAAACACGCTGATTCCTGGACCGTCTGCAGGCCGGATTTAGTAAGCGATTGGGCCGGATCCGGCCCCTGGGCCTTAGTTTGCCTACCCCTGCTCTAGACTGTGTTGAAAGTGAGCATGCTAATATAAGAAAAATCATAAGCTGGCAGGTAGGAACACAGCAATGTACACAGTGGACATAAACTGTGTATCTATATCTGTTATGTTTTACGTCTTCTCTATCCTGAGCCATTCTTGCTTTGTTGTAGGAGAGGGGGGATGCCCAGTTTTCTAAAGACATATATAAAGTTACAGAAGCCCCCTTTTTTAACACTGAAAGTCACTTCACATTAGAGCATCAGAGTGTGTGTGTGTATGTGTGTGTGTTTTAAATCTTGTTTCCATTCTTTATTAAGATGCTTTGCGTAATTAGTAGTGCTTCTATTGGAATAAATGGCAATTTGGAATTCGTCCAAATTGAATGGGGGGGACACGAAAAAGGAGCACTAGCAATGGGTTGCATGTTAAGAGAGACAAACTTCTCTAGGGCAGATGTGTTTGGTGCCGTTTGGCCCTGCTTAAATGAAATCTATGGAATCCTTGTGGAATTTAAGATGGAATAAGAGTAAGTGGGGAGGAAAGGAATGCAAAGCAAAACAGATTTGCAGCCAGAAGGGCAATTCACTTATAGTTTAATGAAAAACCCCTAAAACCAGACAGAATTATGTATGCTACGCTGAAAATTTGTTTTGGAATTAAAAAGCCTATAAATAAATGCAAAATTATGACTACACATTTTCCATTATTGAATTCCTTTTGCATCAAGAGGAGCCGATGTAAAATCCTTATTGCCAAATGGAATTATGTTGAGTGGGTTTTTCGTTTTCGTGACAGTATTATAATAGCTCTCCCGAAGCTGTTCTGGGGGAGGACTGTGTCACTCGTTGAAAATCAGAAATTCCAATGTGGCAATTCTAAATAAGTAAGATTTATATGAAAAATAAAGATTGGGGATTGGGGAGGAGGTATGTACATACATACCCATACACAGTGCGATTCACCGAACTCCAGTGCCCTCTAGTATTTTGGGGTACTTTTTGTGAGGAAATTTAAAAAATAAGCATATTAGTTATTTGGCTACAAATGCTTCATAAGGGTAATTTTTTCCCATTGAAGACAGCAGTTCTCAACATTTCCACATCAGTCTGTGATTTATTTCTTTTTAAAGTCCTCATGACAATTAATCAAAATTTTAGTGTGATTTTCTCATAATGGGCACATTATTGCAAACCACGTTTCCCCTAATATAATGGACTTTTGTATGTTATTTTCACTGTATGCATGTTTTACCCTAGAATATGTTTTTTTTCTATGCATTACTTGACTGGAGGGTTGCACTGCAAAATTTGGAGACACATGCATTTCGAAAGATGAATGTTTTGGTTAACATATGATTTTGGAAGGTGAAAATTAGGTAGGTTTGGTTTTAAATGAGAACAGAGTAAAATTCTCCCCCAGGGTGAGAACCTGTTGGTGGAATCTTTCCGGCCAGGTCAGAGACTGGAGGGAAGTGTGCACACCCTGGATATTGTACTTTTTCCGAATATTTCATCTCCGCTAGGAAGGGTTGCTTTTATTTGTTAATCCTTTTATTGTTGTGAGCTGCATTGAGCTCCACTTGATAGTTAGAACAGTGACAAAAAGATGTTAAATCGAGTCAAACAATTACTGCCAGTGGCTTTCAAAGGTCATGCAGGATAGTCTTGAGGAAGAATTCACAATTCCATGTTGCTGCATGGGAGCCTAGCTCTTTCCCCCTTAAAAACAAAACAAAATTTCTGAAAAGAAAGTGGCACCCATGGCCCTCATGGTGATTCGCACTGGTGTCAGCCTTTTGGGGTTAACTATGGTTTTCCCAGTAGTGATGTACTGTGAGAGCTGGACAATGTAAAGAAGGCTGATCGCCAAAGAATTGATGCCTTTGAATTATGGTACTGGAGGAGAATCTTGAGAGTCCCATGGACTGCAAGAAGATCAAAGCTATCCATTCTTAAGGAAATCAGCCCAGAGTGCTCACTGGAAGGACAGATCCTGAAGCTGAGGCTCCAATACTTTGGCCTCCTCATGAGAAGAGAAGACTCCCTGGAAAACACCCTGATGTTGGGAAAGATTGAGGGCACAAGGAGAAGGGGACGGCAGAGGACAAGATGGTTGGACAGTGTTCTCAAAGCTACCAGCATGAGCTTGACCAAACTGCGGGAGGCAGTGGAAGACAGGAGTGCCTGGAGTGCTCTGGTCCATGGGGTCACGAGTCATGACTAAACGACTAAATAACAACAGTGGCATAGCGTGCGTTGCCAGTGCCCAGGGCTGTGCAGAGGTGGGGATAGGGTGGGAGGAAGGGAAACAGATGGAGTACACATGCGCATTCTACTGCCTAACCCCATCTGCATCACCTAGGAGATTACTACTGCAGAGCTAAGAAAAGAAGAGTCATTCTGTTGTCTGGAGAGGTCACATCCTGGTTCGCATGGAGAAGCTGTTTTCAGTAGAGCCCAGCAACGGAAGCACAGAGCTGTATTGAGGCTGAATCAGGTGTTGAAATTTTGCACCCCCTAACAATTTTGCGCCTGGGGCATCAGCCCCTGTGCACACAACCCCCACGTTATGCCATTGGGTTTACTCACTGAAAGGTGACTTGCCACATACTGTGAGCTGCATGTTTTATAGCCCCATGGGCCTAGTCCCAACGGCACAGATCTTCTTCATCGCCTCCCGAGCCAACTTGTCTATGTTGCAGGTGCAGCGTGTCACACAGTTCTGGCTGTTCCCCCAAGACTCATTGCTGAATGTCACATAACAAGCTCATGAACTTTCAACCTGCTGCTAGGGTTTCAGTGAAGAACAAAATGTTTCAAAAGCTCTAGCCTACCCAACAGGAAAATGCTATCCCTGCATTGTTGAGGTTAGAATCATAGAAATATAGAACTGGAAGGGATCATGAGGGTCATCTAGTCCAACCCCCCCCCCGCATTGCAGGAATCTTTCGCCCAACATGGGGTTTGAACCCATGGCCTTGAGATTAAGAGAGCCGTGCTCGGCCAACTGAGCTATACATATCATATGAAGCCAAAGTGGCAGTACCCACACATAAGATGGAGTGTGGGGGAATCCCAAGACTTTTCAGAACTGCAGAGGAAATTTGGGGGGTAGAGGTGGGTATAAGGAGGAAAAACCTTCAAAACTGCCCACAGCATGCTCAGTGGACAAAAACTATTGACTGAATGACTGTTGTGTGAAAATGCATAATGGAAGGAGCAGAATGGAGTGGCTATAGCAACTTACCAGAAAGCAATATTTTTGTTGCTGGTCTTACTCATTACAGTGGTACCTCTGGTTGCGAATGGGATCCATTCTGGAACCCCGTTCGCAACATGAGCAGAACGCAACACGCTTCTGCACATGTGCGGGTCGCGACCCACCACTTCAGCACATGCGTATGACATCATTTTGAGCGTCTGCGCATGCGCGAGCGGCGAAAGTAACCCTTTCCAGTACTTCTGGGTCACTGCGGGACGCAACCTGAAAGACGTAAACTGAACCCAACGTAACAAGAGGTATAACTGTATGTCTTTGCCTCATATGGGGGTGGGAAACATCCATTGCAGCCTATGAAAACACATCCACTCCCACTGGTAAATTTCATTGGCCTTACTGTTTTCATACAGAGACCACACCGTTCCTTGAATTCATTTGAAGGAACCTTTGGTGCTGCTCTTTGGTGCCCCAGCCGGCTGGACAAAATTTCGGTGTCAGAGGAGAAGTAAAAACTGAGCCACAAGAATCGCCTCCAGATGCAGAATCTTTGCAATAACAATGAGACAGATGTTGGTTTTCTGAGGCTTCCCATTTCATAGCATAAGTCAGCTTGGTTATATTTTGTTCCTTTCTCTTTCGCTGTTTAAATTCCCAAGAATCATATTCATTTTCAGTAAATTGATTCAAAAAGATGTATTTCTCAATGGATTACTAACTGGCTGCAGACACACATATGTGTGCATTGGCTGTGTAGCTTCAAGAGTAGTAACATGTAGTCTGTTATGTTTTAGCCACACCTTGGATGCTATCCCAAGTCCATTAGTCCATTCACCGGGACCAAATTGTATCATGGCAACTTTAATAACTCCCACCATGCAACCTTCATAGGATCATATGCTAATGACAGAGATGCTCTAATAATTAGGCCTAAAGCCCCACTGAATGTAACACCTTCCAATTAGCACGCCGCAGCATGAATTCTACTGTTAAGATTAAACAACAAAGCCAAAAGAGGGGGGGGGAATGGTTATCAGTACACATAATAGAAAATAATTGATGAAGTTGGAGGGTGTGATTATTTGGTGGTTACTTTACAGTTGTTTGCCCGCGTATACACACACACACACAACACACAAGTTAAAGAAACCCCAGTTAATCTCTGGCTACCTCTTTGAAGATAATGAAATTGGCTTCCTACTGCTGATTATTCATTAACAATTAATTCTTTCTCAGTGATCTGCTTCATTTTCAGCTTCTCACCACAAACAGCCAATGGAATAATTACAAGTGGAAATGAAAAAGCAATTAGTGGCAGATAATGCCAACATCTGATTTAAAAAGTGGGGGGGGGGGAGCCTGCAGAACAGATTAGCAGTTTGGTAACTGCAACTCCACTGCCTTCAGCAAGGCAATGCGAGTTACCCAAAGACATTTCCATTCTGGCTGCCTCTTCCATTGTTTCCCCTGCATCGCGCACCGCTGTATTCGACGCTCTCTTTTATTCTAAAAGGTTATTGGATTCTTCTACTTAATTCCTAAAGATCAAGCTGATTCTTCTTTTCATCCTACACGTTCATACAAGTGATATGACACAGCTTTAAATGCATAGTGCAGATGGGACTTCAGCCACTGATACAAAATTGGACATGAAAGGAGGAACACTTTGGGTTCTATGTATTCTTATGATTCTTAGCTCTGTTCAGTTCTAGCTTGCTGCATGGATAGCTCAATTGTTTAGAGTGCGGCACCTTGAGGATCATTCTAATGCAACCACCTGCAATGCAGGAATATGCAGCTATCTCATACCGGGATCAAACCTGTTCAGAGCAAATATCTGCAGTGTATCCCTAAGAGTACAGCAGGCTCCCTGTTGCACATGGTTTCCCTGAGCACGTGGGAGGCCAGAAGAAGCGGCGTGATGGGGGTGGGAGAGGGGGTGGGAGAGGCAAGCTGGGACACAGCCCTTTTGTTCTTGTGTTCCCCCCCCTCACAAGAGCAACAGCCAAATAGGGTGAGTTTCTGCAAGGCTTCCAGAGTCCAGAAGCTACTTGCCGCTATGTGGTTTGTCAAGATCAAGGGTTTCCGTGCAAGGGTTGCAGATGGTGCTAGTTTCTGCGAGCAAAAGTGTGGCTATTATAGGCTGTTCGGCACAACGCAAATGCCTCTACTTGCTGTGCAATATGATCACGCGCCTATAAAAGGCTGGGTTATTGAAGCAGAGCCAAAGGGAAGCAGAACCCCTAAAATAGCACCGTGTATGCTTTACATTTACATAGAGGTACCCCTGGGCACAGTACTCTGCTGTTTATTTATTTTAAATACAGGAGAAAAATATTAGCCAGGAAACACAGAAAACTGTAGGCACAGTATAACAACAAATGGAAAAGCACACTCTCCTATTTCTAAATATTTAAAGAGGTATAATATACTACCAATACTGTATAAGAAAAAGGAATCTATGAGTCAGATTCTATCAATGGTTACAAGCCAGCCATTGTTTCTGTCGCCCAACATTCTGAGAGGCAACCCAGAATGATGGTATAAGAGAATTTCTATGCTGGCACATATATGTAGCTGTTAACTCCACCCCCCAGGCTTTGTGTGTGACCTGCCAAATACAGATCCAGGTTCATCATTTCATCATTTTTTAATTTGTATACTACCTTTCTATCTTACAAGGCGGTTTACAAGCTGAAGAAACAAAATGTACATCTTATAACAATCTAATGCAATACAAAAATGTGATAATAAAACATAACTTTAAAATAGGCAACCTTCATAAAAAAGTAACATTCAACAAGCATTAGAATAGAATAAAATAATAATATCAACATATAAAAGTTAAACAGAAATCCATTCAACAGTTACAATAATATCTGAACTATAATCAATAAAACAGTGGCAAGCCACAGTAGATAAAACAATACAATACACATTGAGAAGCAGAGGGTAGAGCAAGGAAGGTGGAAAGAGGCCTTGCCTGATGGAGTCTCTCCCCTCACCTGATGTGTCCAAATTCTGTCTTCGTTCCTCCACAGCCCATCTTCTGACCCAAAACAGGAGGCTAGCTTTAAACCAAAAATTGCTCACCAACCCCCAGGCTACATCTTTTATTAGGCCTACTCTGCCCCCCCTCCATGTTTTGCCCAGTTAGAATTTTGCTTGGCTTTCCCTGGTTCCGTTCCTCAATGGACGAATGCAGAATGTTGACTGACTGTTGGAGACCAACAGAAAACTGAGGAGAGGAGGCCAATGCATTTGGGTGGCTGGCTCAGTGAATGCTGGAACATTTTGTAGCAGAACTCTATGCTGGAACATTTTGTAGCAGAACATCCCACTTGGTTTGAACAGAATACACAATTGTCAACATATTTTGCTAAGGGGTGTGTGTGTGTGTGTGTGTGTGTGTGTGTGTGTGTTTAAAAAAGTTATTTTTCATAGAAATATGCACTCTTGCTTTTTATTGTTATTATCCTGAACTCACAGCTTGCTGAACCCCAGAGTGTGAACTTGTAAGTTGAACGCTGGGGTGCAAACCTGGCCCGTTCAGATAACAGGCTTTTCCATTGACTCCAAATGGTGGAGAAAACGGTTAATTGTGGTTTGTGGACAGTTGGAACCTACAGTTGCTGGTTTTTCAGGGTACAGAAGAAGGCAACATTTCTTATCTCCTGTGTGCATTGGTGTAGCAATGGAAAGTCCAGCACGATGGGGCGTGGGAGGAAAACACCTACTGCAAAAGGCAAGAAGAAATATGAGTGTTTTGCCATTTCCTTCCTCTCAGACCTTGAATTTGTTTTGTTTTTAGCAGTCATCATGTTGCAAGCACCACAAAGGTTTGTTCAGCTCCTAGAAAACAGATAATATTTGGTTCATAGCCAAGCCACAAACCTTGAAAGAGAAAACGTTGTTTTGTCCTCTGAAAAAAGAAATTAAAAATATTTGAAGTGCTCAAGTAAGAACATAACAACATAAGAATATAAAAAGATCCTTGGCTAATGGCCCAGCTGGTCCAGCATCCTTTTCTCACAGTGGCCAATCATATGCCTGCAGGAAGCCTGCAAACAGGACTTGACAGCACTCTTCTCACTTGCGATTTATAGCAACTGGAATTCAGAGACAAAATAAAATAAAATAAAATAAAAAAATAAAAAAAAATAGTGGAAGTGAACAACTGGCTTCGCAAATGGTGTAAACAGGAACGGTTTGGATTCTTAGATCACGGAATGCAGTTTCTTGAAGATGGACTTCTGGCAAGCGATGGGCTGCACCTCACAACGGTTGGGAGGAATGTTTTTGCAAAAAATCTCAGAAACCTCATCAGGAGGGCTTTAAACTGACTAATGTGGGGGAGGGAGACAGTGGTCCTGAAGGTAGGAGTCTATCAATTGATGAAGATGATCATCCAAATGTCATAGACCGAATGGAGCAAACAGCACGCAGACCTAGTGGTGGGAGGAAAAAATCCTTAAATAAGAGACACGGGGGAATGATTAATGGACTTCAATGTCTGTACACTAATGCGCAAAGCATGGGAAATAAACAAGATGAGCTTGAGCTCTTGGTGCAGCAAACTAAATATGACATAATAGGAATCACTGAAACCTGGTGGGATAAGTCCCACGATTGGAATGTAATAATGGAGGGATACAATCTATTTCAGAGAAACAGACCAGACAAGAAAGGAGGAGGAGTGGCGTTATATGTCAGGGATGTGTATACCTGTGAAGAGATCCAAGATTTAGAACCTCAAAGCCAAAGTGAGAGCATTTGGGTCAAAATTAAGGGAGAGAAGAATAACAGAGACCTCATTGTGGGAGTTTACTATAGATCCCCAAGCCAAACGGAGGACATAGATGATGCCTTCCTGGAACAGATGGCCAAGCATGCAAAAGGAAGGGAGATAGTAGTAATGGGGGACTTCAATTACCCGGATATTTGTTGGATGTCAAACTCAGCCAAGAGCATAAGGTCAAACAGATTCCTCACTGGCCTTGCAGACAACTTCATTGTCCAGAAAGTGGGAGAAGCAACAAGAGGAACAGCCATTTTAGATCTGGTCCTAACCAATGTTGATGACCTGGTTAGTGGGGTAGAAGTGGAAGGATCATTAGGCGCGAGTGATCATGCTCTTCTGAAGTTTACTATACAGCGGAAAGGAGCAGCCAAGCATACTAGGACACAATTTCTCGACTTTAAGAAAGCCGACTTCATAAAACTTAGGGAAGTGCTGGGTGAGATCCCATGGACAGTAATACTAAAAGGAAAGGGAGTTCATGATGGCTGGGAGTTTGTTAAGAGGGAGATAGTAAAAGCACAACTTCAGGCAATACCAATGAGACGGAAACATGGAAGGTGCCTAAAGAAGCCAGGGTGGCTATCTAAAGAACTTTTAACTGAGTTAAGATTAAAAAAGGATGTGTACAAAAAATGGAAAAGGGGGGAAACCACCAAAGAGGAATTCAAACAAATAGCCAGCACGTGTAGACACAAAGTCAGAAAAGCTAAAGCACAGAATGAACTCAGGCTTGCTAGAGAGGTTAAAAGCAACAAAAAAGGCTTTTATGGGTATGTTCGTAGCAAAAGGAAGAACAAAGAAACAGTGGGGTCACTCAGAGGAGAAGATGGTGAAATGCAAACAGGGGACACAGAAAGGGCTGAACTCCTCAATGCCTTCTTTGCCTCAGTCTTCTCCGATAAAGAAAACAATGCCCGACCTGAAGAATTTGGAGCAAATGATTCAGCAGAGGAAACACAGCCCAGAATAACTAAGGAGATAGTACAAGAATACTTGGCTAGTCTAGATGTATTCAAGTCTCCAGGGCCAGATGAACTGCATCCAAGAGTATTAAAAGAACTGGCAGATGTGATTTCAGAACCACTGGCAGTCATCTTTGAGAATTCCTGGAGAACAGGCGAAGTCCCGGCAGACTGGAGGAGGGCAAATGTTGTCCCTATTTTCAAAAAGGGGAAAAGAGAGGACCCAAATAATTACCGCCCAGTCAGTCTGACATCAATACCAGGGAAGATTCTGGAGCAGATCATTAAGCAAACAGTCTGTGAGCACCTAGAAAGGAATGCTGTGATCACCAATAGTCAGCATGGATTTCTGAAAAATAAGTCATGTCAGACGAACCTGATCTCGTTTTTTGACAGAATTACAAGCCTGGTAGATGAAGGGAACGCAGTGGATGTAGCCTACCTTGATTTCAGCAAGGCATTTGACAAGGTGCCCCATGATATTCTTGTAAAGAAGCTGGTAAAATGCGGTCTTGACTATGCTACCACTCAGTGGATTTGTAACTGGCTGACTGACCGAACCCAAAGGGTGCTCATCAATGGTTCCTCTTCATCCTGGAGAAGAGTGACTAGTGGGGTGCCACAGGGTTCTGTCTTGGGCCCGGTCTTATTCAACATCTTTATCAACGACTTGGATGATGGACTCAAGGGCATCCTGATCAAATTTGCAGATGACACCAAACTGGGAGGGGTGGCTAACACCCCAGAGGACAGGATCACACTTCAGAACGACCCTGACAGATTAGAGAACTGGGCCAAAACAAACAAGATGAATTTTAACAGGGAGAAATGTAAAGTATTGCACCTGGGCAAAAAAAATGAGAGGCACAAATACAAGATGGGTGACACCTGGCTTGAGAGCAGTACATGTGAAAAGGATCTAGGAGTCTTGGTTGACCACAAACTTGACATGAGCCAACAGTGTGACGCGGCAGCTAAAAAAGCCAATGCAATTCTGGGCTGCATCAATAGGAGTATAGCATCTAGATCAAGGGAAGTAATAGTGCCACTGTATTCTGCTCTGGTCAGACCTCACCTGGAGTACTGTGTCCAGTTCTGGGCACCACAGTTCAAGAAGGACACCGACAAACTGGAACGTGTCCAGAGGAGGGCAACCAAAATGGTCAAAGGCCTGGAAACGATGCCTTATGAGGAACGGCTAAGGGAGCTGGGCATGTTTAGCCTGGAGAAGAGGAGGTTAAGGGGTGATATGATAGCCATGTTCAAATATATAAAAGGATGTCACATAGAGGAGGGAGAAAGGTTGTTTTCTGCTGCTCCAGAGAAGCGGACACGGAGCAATGGATCCAAACTACAAGAAAGAAGATTCCACCTAAACATTAGGAAGAACTTCCTGACAGTAAGAGCTGTTCGACAGTGGAATTTGCTGCCAAGGAGTGTGGTGGAGTCTCCTTCTTTGGAGGTCTTTAAGCAGAGGCTTGACAACCATATGTCAGGAGTGCTCTGATGGTGTTTCCTGCTTGGCAGGGGGTTGGACTCGATGGCCCTTGTGGTCTCTTCCAACTCTATGATTCTATGATTCTATGATTCTATGATTCTACTGCCTTTGGCAGTCGAGGGAGAAAAAAAGCTATCATGGCTTCTTGTTCCACCGAGCTCCTGTTGATGGGCAAAGCCAATACTCCTCCTGCCCTCTCTTCTTGGGCGTCTTTATCTTCAGCTGGACTTGGACAGGACAGTCCTTCAAAGAGAAAGCTGTCCTTGTCTTCCAAATAGAAGTCTGCAAAGTAGAACCCATGGATTCAAGGCAGTAGAACCTAGTAGCCAGCCCAAGACATTTTGGCACCTGAGGCAAAACACAACACGGGGTCTCCCCCACCAGGGAAGAAGGCGTGAGTGAAGATCTACATCAGCAACAAGGGTGAGGGATCTGTATCACAAACCCTCCAAGTGACCCAGTTTTCCAGGGACAGTCCCGAAATTACAAAATAATAATAATCCTGGCTTCTGATTCAGTCCCAGAATGCCCCTATTTCCCCCACTAGAGCTGCTGCTGCTGAGCTCAGGGAAGAGGATGGGCTGGCGCTTGTCCTGAGCAACAATGATGGTGGCAGTGGCGACTGTGAGGCAGCATCCCATTGCCTCTCTATGGCTGCTGCTGGCCACTTCCCTTAGGCAGCGGTGAGGCCCAGCCCCAGTTGATGTGCCAGCTCTGAGGGGAAGGCAGAGGGCAGGGCTACCCTGGGCGGGAAGAAAGGGGGCACAGAGTGGAGCACAAGGAGTCTAGATGATAGATAGATAGATATAGATAGATGATAGATAGATAGATAGATAGATAGATAGATAGATAGATATAGATATAGATAGATAGATAGATAGATAGATAGATGATAGATAGATAGATAGATATAGATAGATAGATAGATAGATAGATAGATATAGATGATAGATTAGATAGATTAGATAGATAGATAGATAGATAGATATAGATATAGATATAGATATAGATATAGATATAGATATAGATATAGATATAGATATAGATAGATGGATAGATAAATGATAGATAGATGATAGATGACATAGATAGATGATAGATAGATGATAGATAGATAGATACATAGATAGATACATAGATAGATACATAGATAGATGATATAGATAGATGGATGATAGATAGATAGATGATAGATAGATGATAGATGATAGATGATAGATAGAGATATATGCTTTGTGCATCTGCATGTTTTCTTGCCCCATTCTAAAATTTATTTAGTAGTGTGTGTTTTTCTTTTTGTCAATCAACCAAAGAATAAAATGAGATGAAATTGGGATGAAGGAGTTTTCTCAGGATGGAGGAAGGCACTTGTCCCATTGGTGTAGGAGCTGCTCTTCTTCTGATAGGAATTGTTCTGCGGGATGGGGGGGGGAGAGAAAATTGGGGTTGAAGAGGGTCAGTTGGGGGGGGGGGAGAGTGAGAAATATCCCTATTTTCAGCTGAGGAATGTTGGAGGGTGTGACATGGGGAACAAGGGGGCGAGCGAAGATCTACATTGGGAACAAGGCGGGGAATCCAATCAGTCTTACCCAATGGTTGAAGTGGGACCCAAAGACATTGGTGGGGGGAATGGTCTGCTCTGAATCAAGCTGGCTGGGTGTAAAGCACGGGAGAGCCCAGAGGGCAGCCCCTGCCATTCCCCCCCCCCACAGAGGTGGGAGGAGACCAACAGTGACTCCTATTCCCCAAGAGGCCACTGTAGTGGTTGCACAGGGTCTGAGGCTGACGACGAGGCGGGAAATCCAACATCCAATGAGCATGCTACTGGTCTTTTGCCACTGTGGCAGCAGCAGCAGGTGGCCATGCATTCATTGGAAGCCGGATCTGCTGCCCTTGTGGATCCTGCCGCCCGAGGAGGTCTCTTCACCTTCCCTCATGAGTGGGCCGGCCCTGCTAGCAGCATATAATGCTTTTATTCCTTCCCTGCTTCAAATAACTGCAGCTGTGCAACTTTGCATGTTCAGCTGGTGCAGACTGTTTTTGTTTGTTTTGTTTTTTTCCGCAGACATGGCTAGGTGGAGCCGCACCCTCTGGTCAACACCCCAAGCTGCAGTTTTCGTGTGATGGTGTTTTCAGCAAGGCTTGTGGTTCAGCAAAAGGCTGCTAGAGTGCAAATGTGAAAAGAAAGAACTCTCTCTGTGTGTGTGTGTGTGCGTGTGTGTGTCTCATTGAATCTACTTCTGTGTTTGGACTTCATGCAGCTACTTCGCAGCAAGTGAAGAATTTGATCCCAAGGCTGCATTTCTAGGAACATTAATCTGAAAGTAAAAGCTGCTTTATGCATTTGCACACAGTGGAAAGGTCTCTAAGTATAGAAACCAAGTTTGCACTTAAGTGTCTTGAAGACACACCTGCTTAGGCAAGCTTTCGTCTGATCTCTTGACCTAACTTGAATCTCCTGTTTTGACAGTTTTAATTGCTATTTTCAATTCTTTTTTATGGCACATTTTAATTTTGGGTGTATATTTTAATGCACTGATATTTTAAATGTATTTCAATTATGTGCTTGTATTCTTTGTTTTGTACATTTAAACCACTTGGAAACTTGGGTCATTAAGCAGTATGTAAAATAACACCCCCGTTGTTCAGCCCAGACACTGGTAACAGGCTCTAAGGGCCTTCTGGCGGTTCCCTCGCTGTGAGAAGTAAAGTTACAGGGAACCCGGCAGAGGGCCTTCTTGGTAGTGGCGCCCTCCCTGTAGAATGCCATCCTTACAGATGTCAAGGAGATAAGTAACTACAGTGGTACCTTGGGTTAAGAACTTAATTCATTCTGGAGGTCCGTTCTTAACCTGAAACTGTTCTTAACCTGAGGTACCACTTTAGCTAATGGGGCTTCCCGCTGCCGCCGCGCTGCCAGAGCACAATTTCTGTTCTCATCCTGAAGCAAAGTTCTTAACCTGAGGTACTATTTCTGGGTTAGCGGAGTCTGTAACATGAAGCATCTGTAACCCTGTATTATTATTATTATTATTATTATTATTATTATTATTATTATTATTATTATCATCTGTATGCTGAATGGTGTCCAGATGTTTCACCAGATGTGTGGGCAATTGGGTTTTTGGATTGTGGTGAGGCCTTTACACAACTCTCTGCACAAATGCTTCCTTACCATTGGCATTTGCTCTTTAAATGTGGGTGCCAGGAGGCAGTCCTATTCAGCACATGCCTGCTGCTCCCTCCCATGTGGAGAAATATGGCAGCTCTAGCCACCAACTTTTGTCACCACACACCCAATGAAGAAAGCAAGCACCCACTGACTATCGCCATCCTTCTCCAGCACACCCTGACCATAAATCAGCCTTTAATCCCAAAGCTGAAAGGGACTCCCTCTCTGTGTATCAGAGGAGAAACCAGCTCAAGAAATTATCTTCTGGTTCTCTATCTTCCATTTCTCACATAATCAGCTTTGGAAAGTACATGGTTTACAGGGCAGTTCTCGGCTCACTAGGTGAACTTTCCGTTTGTGGGGAACGAAATCCTTAAGGAAAAGTACTTTGGCATCCATTATGAGGCACAAAAAGCCCCTCTGAGCTCCCATCCTAATAGTCGGGAGATATTCACTGAGTTGCCCGTTCCTACCGCCGAGGTTACACAAGACATTTTAATAGCAGCATTACGTTGATGAAAAGGAGAGCTTAAGATGCTCTTTCTGATAATGCCATGAAGGGGCGACAGGAAATAATGCATCGCACTGACTCAAAAGGGCACCGTGCATTAGGGTGAAAGGGTGAAAACACTCATAGCAAACAAAGCTATTGTCGTTACTCGGGAGCCAGATTATTGGAACTGGAGATGTGGAAACTGTCGTTTCAAGTAGTCTGACTGGCAGCTTAGAATGTCCCCATGCTGCTTCCATCATCTTCTCCAATGAGCCTCTGCAAAGACTCTATTCAGCAATGAACTGCTGATCCATCCTCTTGCTGATCTCCTTCTAACTTGCTCCCCTCCAACTTTAAGGTAAAGGTAAAGGTACCCCTGCCCGTACGAGCCAGTCGTGTCCGACTCTAAGGTTGCGCGCTCATCTCGCTCAAGAGGCCGGGAGCCGGTGCTGTCCAGAGACACTTCCAGGTCACGTGGCCAGCATGACTAAGTGGCATCTGGCGAGCCAGCACCAGCGCCGCACACGGAAATGCTGTTTACCTTCCCACTAGAAAGCGGTACCTATTTATCTACTTGCACTTAGGGGTGCTTTCGAACTGCTAGGTGGGCAGGAGCTGGGACCGAACGACGGGAGCTCACCCCGCCGCAGGGATTCGAACCGCCGACCTTGCGATCAGCAAGTCCTAGGCACTGAGGTTTTACCCCCAGAGCCACCCGCGTCCCTCCAACTTTACTTTGGGTTATTTGTCACTGTGAGATGACCCATTATCTGTCTGTCTGTCTGCTCCTCCTTCCCCTCTGGTTTCCTTTATATAATTCTCTTTAAGTTTCTCTCTCTTGTTATGTTATGACAGTATAGTATTACACTGAAGCGTCTGCAACCTGAAGTGTCTGTAACCCGAGGTACCACTGTATACAACCTGGATACAGTCCTGTATACCTGAAGGAGCATCTCCACCTCCATCGTTCAGCCCGGACACTGAGATCCAGCGCCGAGGGCCTTCTGGCGGTTCCCTCATTGCGAGAAGTGAGGATACAGGGAACCAGACAGAGGGCCTTCTCGGTAGTGGCGTCTACCCTGTGGAACACCCTCCCTTCAGATGTGAAGGAAATAAGCAGCTATCTTCTCTTTAAAAGACATCTGAAGGCAGCCCTGTTTAGGGAAGTTTTTAATATTTAATGCTGTATTGTTTTTAACACTTGGTTGGAAGCTACCCATAGTGGCTGGGGAAACTCAGCCAGATGGGTGGGGTATAAATAAATTATTATTATTATTATTATTATTATAGTCGTACCTTGGTTGACAAATGCCTTAGAAGTCAAACGTTTTGGCTCCCAAACGCCACAAGCGTGAGGTTTGCAAACGTTCTTTGGAACCTGAACGTCCTACACGGCTTCCACAGCTTCCAATTGCATGCAGGAAGTTCCTGCAGCCAATCAGAAGCCAAACTTTGGTTGTCGAACATTTTCGGAAGCTGAACGGACTTCCGGAACAGATTCCATTCAACAACCAAGGTATGACTGTTTCTGTGTTATACTCAAAACGTTTTAACAATCTTTTTAAAGCAAGAAGAAGAAGAATTATCTTTCTCTTGGGAGGGATTTTCAGGATCTTGTTTCTAGAAAGAAAGAAAAATGGTAGTAAGATTAGGGTCCCACAGTTTGCATGGAAGTGGTGGGCATAAATCACCCTGTTGCTTCCTGGCCTGTTGCCACATTGTAGCAGGTGGTTCTTTTAAGTGTGTGTGTGTGTGTGTGTGTGGTGTGTGAAAATGCAACTCTCAGAGCTAAATATAACTGACAGCTTCAGCAAAGTTTCCTTCTAGTGGGGACCTGCTATGCTTGTTTATGCATTAATGTTTTTGCCCTACTTACCTCAGGGCACACCCATATTATACATTTAAAGCACTTTTAAACCATTTCAACGGCTGTGGTTTCTTCCCTCACCCACCCAGTTCTGAGAACTGTAGTTGGTCAAGGCTGTTGTGGACTATAGCTCTGCTAAAGTAAAGTAAAGGGACCCCTGACCATTAGGTCCAGTTGTGACCGACTCTGGGGTTGCGGCGTTCATCTCGCTTTATTGGCCGAGGGAGCCAGAGTACAGCTTCTGGGTCCTGTGGCCAGCATGACTAAGCCGCTTCTGGCAAACCAGAGCAGCGCACGGAAACACTGTTTACCTTCCCGCCAGAATGGTACCTATTTATCTACTTACACTTTGACATGCTTTCGAACTGCTAGGTTGGCAGGAGCAGGGACCGAGCAACGGGAGCTCACCCCGTCGCGGGGATTTGAACCGCCGACCTTCTGATCGGCAAGTCCTAGGCTCTGTGGTTTAACCCACAGCGCCACCCACGTCCCTTATAGCTCTGCTAGGGGTCTCCTAACAACTCTCTGCACCCGTAACAAACTAAAATTCCCAAGATTCTTTGGGGAAAGCCATGACTGCTATAGCAGTACAAGTGTGGTGGGGAGGTGACCGTAAATTCAAAAGCTGTGTTTAGGAGTTTGCCTGAGCATGCAAAGGGCTGTGCAATTTTAGGAATTTTGCAGAAATCAGCACCACACTGGGCCAAGCCTATAGATTTAAGCTTGGAAATATCTCCACAAGTCTATAATTTCTCTGTGGGATGACTGCTGCCCAGAGTCACCTCTCCATGGACTTTGTGTGGCTCTTTTCCAGGGTGGTTCAAAAGTCTCACCCTAAGTGGGTTTTGTTTTGTTTTAATGGCAAGTAAAACAAGGAATGGGTAAATATTCTCCTCTGTTATTACTAATTTTCAAACCAGGAGGATGTCATTTTGTAAAAAACAAAAAACACCTACCGAAGGGGAAATGTTAGATATCTAAGCTGGAGCTCCTCTGAACAGAAGCTGTTGTATTACCGCCAATCTGGAAAAGATTAATTATCTGGATTTAGAAAAGGGATGGCTTCTGTGGAACTATCTGAGCTCATTACATGTAACCTTTCTGAGCTGCCATCCTAGAGCCCTGACAGACTGTACAATACCGCTCGGGTGCCAAATGAGATTTTTGAAATTAAAGGCTGGGGCGAAGGAAGGAAATATCAGAGTGCTTGAAGAAAGCTTGAAACCTGGAGTGTTTCCAGGTGACCTATTCATTGAGCAATCTTCCTGACTGGTTTGCAAGGAGATTAGACGAGACACTGGCATTCATTCTCATTTGTTGTGGAGAGGTTAGATGCTCCTGCATCAAAGCAAGGATTATCCCACACTTTCCACGGCATTGTCCTGTCACTTCCCTTATTGCAAAAAGTCCAGTCTTTGGGGGAAGTGGGTTTGTCTCTCAGGACCTCCAAAACAAATTGCTCAACCCGAGTTTGCTGGTATGTGATTGAATCCCACCCAAAAATAGTGACAGTGCAGAAGGAGAGAGCTCAGGTTCAGACCAGTGTTCAGACCTGAGCCTGATCTGGCACCAACTATTTGCATGTGGGCAAACAGTTCACAGTCCTTTGAGCTCAGCCTTGCTGCCTAACAGCTCTTGTGCCATTTGAAATGTAACCACAATGGGTTGCATCCTATGGCAGGTTTGCACTAGTAGACAGCTCTTGAACCATCTGATTTTCTCTACCCCCCCCCCCACCTTCCTGTGCTGTTTCAGAAGGTCGTTCAACCCTTAGGAGCAGCTCTTGGGGAAGGAGGCACAGTAGGGAGGGAGGATGAAACCAGGTGCCCTGCCCAGGGATAGACTTTGTAATATGAAAAGGGAGCAGGTGGCGCTGTGGTCTAAACCACTGAGCCTCTTGGGCGTGCCAATCAGAAAGTCGGCAGTTTGAATCTGCACGACACGGTGAGCTCCTGTTGCTCTGTCACAGCCCCTGCCAACCTAGCAGTTTGAAAGCACGCCAGCGTGAGTAGGTAAATAGGTACCTCTATGGCGGGAAGGTAAACTCAGTTTCCGAGCACTCTGGTTTCCGTCACGGCATCCCATTGCGCCAGAAGCAGTTTAGTCATGCTGGCCACATGACCCAGAAAGCTGTCTGTGCACAAACACTGGCTCCCTCGGCCTGAAAACAGAGATAAGCGCCGCACCCCATAGTCAAATTCAACTGGACTTAACCTTCCAGGGGTCCTTTATCTTTACCTTTTACCTTGGTAATGTGGCGTCCTTAGTGAGGGCAAGATGTGGTGCCCTCTCCATAGATATTTCTTATTTTCACAATAATTCTCTTTGGTACAGTTGCTTTCTATGGATCTTCTCTATAGGTAACTAAATAAATATAGGTGTTGTTGTTGTTGTTGTTGTGAATAACCATAGTTTAGAGGTCCCAGGCCCTAAGGAAGTCAGACTATCCTCCACCAGGGCCAGGGCCTTTCAGTGATGTCTCCAACCTGGTGGAATGCTCTGTCCCATGAAACTAGGCCCTTCAGGATTTAACCTCCTTCCGTCAGGTCTGTAAGACAGAGCTATTCCACCTGGCCTTTAATTTGAATTCAGCCTTATCTTTTATATCCCTTCTCTTCCCTCCCCCTCCCCTTATGAAGATCACCTGCTCTGAGACCCAACAGCTAATTCTCCCCTGGCCTCCTCGCTGGCCCAAGTAGGACCAATTCAGCCAGCTAGCCCTGGGGATTATCTAAGTGATTTTTGAATTTTATTGTTATTCATGTTTTTATACTGTATTTTATGCTGCTTTTATAATTGTTTTAAAGTGTTTAAAATGTGTTGTTAGCTGCCCTGAGCCCAGTTTTTGAACCGGGATGGGAGGGGTATAAATAAAAATTATTATTATTATTATTATTATTATTATTATTATTATTATTTGGCTTGGCGCGCTGTGTGGGGGATCCACCCACACTACCCTAAATCCTGTGCTGCCCTGCCTCGTGCTTGCAGAAGTGTTTATTGTAATGCAAGCCGGCGACTACTTCTTTTGTTCATGTTGCTTTAGGTCATCAACTAAAAAGCAGGACCTTTGGAGATTGCTGTGCTATGATAGTGCCAAGCAGCCCTGCCCAGTACTAATTGTGCAATCTCTTATTTCTATAGCTACAACCAAGGAAGGGGAAAGGGCTGCACAAACTGTCATACTAACCCTGACTGGGCAGAGGGATGTGGGTGAACATATGAACGAATTGTGAGTTGTGAATTGCACTAGAATTGGGGTAAGATAAAACTGGAACAGTTCCATTCTTATCCATTCTGAAGGAAATCAGCCCTGAGTGCTCACTGGAAGGACAGATCCTGAAGCTGAGGCTCCAATACTTTGGCCACCTCATGAGAAGAGAAGACTCCCTGGAAAAGACCCTGATGTTGGGAAAGATGGAGGGCACAAGGAGAAGGGGACGACAGAGGACGAGATGGTTGGACAGTGTTCTCAAAGCTACCAGCATGAGTTTGACCAAACTGCGGGAGGCAGTGGAAGACGGGAGTGCCTGGCGTGCTCTGGTCCATGGGGTCATGAAGAGTCAGACACAACTAAACGACTAAACAACAACAAAACTGGAACTAATTCCTTTTTGGAGCGGGTGAACTGGACCGAATTCCTTTTAAAAGCAAACTTCCAAGCACTGCACTAACTTCCCCATGTCCCCCATTTGAGCTACCATATATATGAACTGGGCCAGAGTATTGTGGAATTGCTGTTTGGTGAGAAATTGTGGCACGCTTTGCACCATTGTGTGGCTCATCACATTCATGGCTGACCAGAAATGCTTCTCCGTCTTTCCGAAGGCAACGCTTGCATCTGGTGCTTGGAGACCTCCCACTTCCTGGGTTGACCTGCTGAAATGTTACATGGCCCAAACCTTGACAGTAGCTGGTGTTCCACAAAACAGAAGTGTACAAATTAAGTCGGGATGCCCAGCAAGGTATGGCACACTCCTCTTTAACCTTGAGAGACTGTCTCCTGTTAGAGGGCATTCAACCATCTAGATCCATTTGTTCTTTGGCTTTTCAGCTGAGGTTGTCGGCCATGATGCCAACCAGCAAAATGCTCTTTTAAAAAGTAATTGACTATGACTTTGGATGCAGTATAACAATTTCAATTATCTGGCAGGCAGTTGAGCAAGCAGGAGTTTTATTTGGTGTTGGGGAATGCCCAGTGTCTCTTGTGCCATGGTGATTTAAATTCATTGCTTCTATAAAAGCACTGCAAATCACCGCATGCAAACAACTAACAAGAGTAGAAATGTATCCCACCTTTTAGGAAATGAGGATTAGGCTGCTGTTGCGTCCAGTGCGATATTAATCAGCTAAACGGAAATGTTGATTTAATCTCTTTATTTTGCAACACCAGAAACCCCACATCAAATGACAGTCTAGGTAAAGGTAAAGGGACCCCTGACCATTAGGTCCAGTCGTGACCAACTCTGGGGTTGTGGCGCTCATCTCGCTTTATTGGCCGAGGGAGCCGGCGTACAGCTTCCAGGTCAAGTGGCCAGCATGACCAAGCCGCTTCTGGCGAACCAGAGCAGCACACGGAAATGCCGTTTACCTTCCCGCCGGAGCAGTACCTATTTATCTACTTGCACTTTGACGTGCTTTTGAACTGCTAGGTTGGCAGGAGCAGGGACCGAGCAACAGGAGCTCACCCCGTCGCGGGGATTCGAACCGCCAACCTTCTGATCGGCAAGTCCTAGGCTCTGTGGTTTAACCCACAGCGCCACCCGCGTCCCATTAAGCATTTAACCCACCTAATAAATAAACAGGACAGTTGAGTTGCACATTACCCACATCAAACAGATGAACCTAGCTTTCAGATGAAAATCTGGAATGTCCGAGGGTCATATCAGAAAGCTGGCTAGGAGAGCCCATGCAGCGCAGTGTCTGAATGGTACATGGTAGTGGCAGAAGGAAATCCTGGTTCAATTTTTATTATTATTGAATATGACTGATTGACCTTGTGCTTCACTCATTCATTCATTCATTGAACGATTTATTACTATCGCCTGCCTTGTAGGATGCAAATCCTTCCAAGGCAGCTTGCAAGTACCTTTAAACTACATTTAAACAAATGCATGCCTACTTTTTAAAAACATGTATACAGTATATCATCATCAAGATCCTTCCCACAAGGCGGTTGGTTGTAAAATGGGAGCAGGCATTCCATTGATCTTCATTGATCTTCATCTGTGCCGCTCTGTGACAGACAGACCCTGGGTCAACCTCCTGATGAACAAGCAACCAATCGGAGCTGGTTGGAACATTGTGCAATCAGGAGCAATTGGTGGTGAGTTAAAAATTAAATGGTTAGATAGGGATTGTCTGTCCATGAGATAGGGACCTGGGGAGACCTCTTCTGATAGGGATTAGCTAGCCAGGGCTGTGATGAAGAACAACACAACTTTTAGAAGACATCTGAAGGCAGCCCTGTAACAGGAAGTTTTTAATGTTTGATTTTTATTATATTTCTATATATGCCGTAAGCGTAATGCTGGTGGTCAACAAAAGAGGTTTAAAGACTCTCTCAAGGCAAATCTTAAAAAAAATGTAGTATAAACACCGCCAACTGGGAAACACTGGCCTGCGAGCACTCCAGTTGGAGAACAACCTTTACCAAAGGTGTCATGGGCTTTGAAGACACTCAAACTCAGGATGCAAGGGAGAAAGGTGTTAAGAGGAAGGCACGCTTGGCAAATCCACACCGTGATCAACTTCCGCCTGGAAACCAATGTCCCCACTATGGAAGGACGTGTGGATCCAGAATTGGCCTCCACACTCCACAGTCACTTACCGACTCACTTTTAAGACCATGTTCATGGAAGACAATTTTACTTGGCTACAAGTGATCGCTACACAAGAAGCTGCTCAGAGTGGCTGGGGAAACCCAGTCAGATGGGTGGGGTATAAATATTATTATTATCAGTGTGCAGTAAATAGTGGAAATAGTTTATCTTGTGACTAAGTTTAGAAAAGAGTGCTAATTACGGCTTTAAAGTTCTCTGTAAAGAGTGTTTTCTGGAAATTCATACTGTGCCTTACATGAGTAACCACTGAGCTTGAAACCCTCATTGAATGTAAAGAAATATAAAAAAGTCTAAATTTGTTCCAGAAGTGCCTCCTTGTTCTTTCTTGTCGTTAACAGAAGTGCCTTGTCAATTCCAGCAGGTAGGAAGACCTGACCTGCCCAGCCTGTAATGTGCACAAAAAATGCATCTGGATAAAGTGTGCATAAAATGCATATATTGGTGAAAATAACATGCAAAAATGCATATTAGGGAGAAATCCTTTACAAAAACATGGGGTTGTTTTTTTTTTGAAGAAAATGGCATTAAAATGCTGATAGATTTGTATCTATTTAAATAATAATAATGAAGAACTTGATTTAAGATTGGAAAAATGAGAAACCGAGAGACCTGATTTTGACACCTATCCTTATGCAGATTACACATAATCCTGAGTAAACATAACTCTTTCGTTGATTGCTTATCTGAGTTTCTACTCTGTCCCTTTATGCTATTTATCTTTATATTCATTTTAATTTGGAATTAGATAAATTGAGTTCCCTCTTTGGAAGTTTCGAGTCACCTAGAAACTCAACGTAATCAGGGTTACAGAGATGACACAACATGAAACTCCAAAGTCTATTATATGTAATAATGAGTAAAGAAAGAAACATCTGCTTGATTAAAAAGTGAGTTGCAGTTGTTCAGAACATAAGAAGATGACCCAGGCCATGACCTTTTGGGAGTAACGTATCAGCGATAAAGAGACTTCAGTAGTTTAGAGTTTCATTCTGAATTCAACTGCAGACTTTCCCATCGGTCATTAAGCTTTTGAATGGTCTTTTCTCGTATAACAGTCACGTGTTGTGCAAATATTAGCAATGCTTACCTCCCTGCCATACAAACCTTTCTGCAGAATTAAGCTGCTTTTTCAAAGTACACAGAAGCAGGCCACTCTACCATTTTCTGGTTAGTTTGCAAATTATTCTAATCTGGATCTAAAGCAAGGATGTCCAATGTTGTATCCGCCATATGTTACTGACTCCAGCTTCCACCATTCCAGACATTCCAGGCTGTGCTGACTAAACAGTTGGAGTCCACAATAGCTAGAGGGCACCACAATGGCTGCATAAATGTTGCATGGTCCTAGATTAAATCTGAGTTTAACCTCATAGTGTTAGGCTGCCCAAATGTCATCATGTGACCTTCATTTATGTACCCAGGGGATTCTTGAGATCTGTAATTGTTAAGAGTATGTGAGTGTTGGTGAATGTGTTCAAGTGTAATTTGATTGAGGAACAGATGTGTAAGTAAACATAGATCTTGAGTGAATGTAAGGACTCAGCTACATTGGTTTTTAAAAAGTTATAAATACATTATAACACATTGACACCAAATGGCGCTGTAGAGCTGAAATTGGAACTCCATGAAATTTTCCATTGTGAGCTTTAAAACGGTTTTTTCCAGATCGTTTTCAGAGCGTTTTTCATAGCTGTGTAGATGCAGCCTAAGTGTATTGAGTGAGTGGAATTCTATGCTATGGAATTTGATGTTATATAGTTACTTATGGATTTTGATGTTTTCCTTAAAGGTAAAGGTAAAGAGACCCCTGACCATTAGGTCCAGTCGTGACCGACTCTGGGGTTGCGGCGCTCACCTTGGGAGATCCACCCTCTTCCATGAATTGCTCAAACTGCATTGGGGCAGAAAGTAATGGCCTGTTACCACCCTTGTTTGTGGACACACCTCTCTAAACATGCCTGCAGACTACTTCTCTATGGTCAGGGAACAAGCCCTTCCAGAGCATGAATGACTGGGGATAATTTAGCTAGGGGAACTGGCTGTATTCAGGCGGACAGATTGGTGTCAGTCTGATAGAGCTGACCTAGTAAAGGTAAAGGTACCCCTGACCATTAGGTCCAGTCATGACCGACTCTGGGGTTGCGGTGCTCATCTCGTTTTATTGGCTGAGGGAGCCGGCGTACAGCTTCCGGGTCATGTGGCCAGCATGACTAAGCCGCTTCTGGCAAACCAGAGCAGCGCACGGAAACGCCATTTACCTTCCCGCCATTTATCTACTTGCACTTTCGAACTGCTAGGTTGGCAGGAGCAGGGACTGAGCAACGGGAGCTCACCCCATTGTGGGGATTCAAACTGCCGACCTTCTGATCGGCAAGCCCTAGGCTCTGTGGTTTAATCCACAGCGCCACCCGCGTCCCTCTTATTGTTTTCCTTACTGTGCTTAATTTTTATTGTTTAACCTATTCTTTCTTCTTTCTAAATAATTTGTGATCTTTCCGATGACACAGACAAATACTTGAAAATAAATAAATACGCCTGATCTAAAGCATCTGTGAATTACCTACACAGAAACCACTTGAGTTTGTTAAACAGAGCTGAGGAACAGCCTGGTTTTGGGTCTGATATGGATAGCTTTTCAGCTAAAGAGGCAGCCGTGTCTTTTCTTCTTTTTAAATCTGGACTAGGTGTCGAAGGCTGGACGTTCTCCACGTCACATGTAATTCCTTGAAATCTGTTCAAAAAGCAACCATTGGACTTGTGCCATATGGGCTCATGCAGGCTCATTTGGAAACGCAGCTTGGGATTTGCAGAGAAATGGTGACATTTGCTTGCCCAGACGTGGCTTCGAATCAGACATTTAGAAGGCCAGCTCGTGTCAGCCTTAAAACCAAGCCATTAGGCAAAATCAGTGGAGATCCTCGAATGGCGCCTCTTCTTTGACCTGTTTCAAAGAAGAGGCCAAAATGGTACAAGAAGGAGAAAAGGGGGAGGGATTAGGCTTGGATTCAAGGTTTGGCACTGCCAGGGTATTTGACTCCTGCATGCACGCACAAACCTTAAATTGCTTTTGGATGGTGGCAGCTGCTGTTCCTCCTTCTCACAGCTGCCAGTTCCCCCTCTTGCCTTTTCTCTCTGGGTAGCAAAGAGGAGATAGTGCCAGGCTCTCTGCTCTCCAGCAGCATTTTGGGTTGGGCAGAGGAAGCTCAGCAGTTAATAGGACATAGCTAAAGGGATAGGAAGAAGCTGCGTTAAAAACAGGTAACATAACATACTAAATGAGCATCATTCATTCATCTAATGCAAAAGGTCCAATGCTCACATGCGTTGCTACTTCAAAAACATTTGCACAGGCAACTGATTATTTTTCTTTCAAACCTTGCTTTAATCCCCCCCCAAAAAAAAATATGTGGAAAGGGGAGTAATACAAACAACAGAACATTTGTGATTTTTCAAAACTGAAAAAGGAATTTGGTGCTCATCTGCAACTACAAAGTTTCCATCTCTAACTCTTTGCAGCAGTGGGATAGCATGAGGGCGTGCCCCGTGCCCCGTCCCATGCGGAGCCAGCCTATGGTCTGCTGCTGCTTTGCAACAAGGTATTTTCCTACAACATAATGACTGCACGGCTCTCATCATGCTGGCTCACAAGAGATGGTGGTGGTGACGATGATTCTGCAGTATCTGCTACCCTTCCTTAAGGGGAAGGGTTGTAGCCGAGTGATAGATCAGATGCCCTGCATGCAGAAGTTCCCAGTTTCAATCCATGGGAAAGAACCTTACCTATAGTTCAGTTGGTAGAGTATGAGGTTTTAACCTTGGTGTCGTGGGTTTGAGCCCCACAATGGGCAAAAATTGCAGGGGGTTGGACAAGAGGACCGTTTTGATCCCTTCCAACTATATGATTCTATGAATCTCAAGCTAAAGATATTCACAGCTACACGCAGCTAAACAATGCATTGTACAAGCGCATTTTACTTCTGGCATAATTTCCCCCAACTTCCCCTTTGTCAAATTACAAGGGCTAAAAGGAAGGAAGATGATTGAAATTATCCAGCCTATCCTTTTAGCAATGTGAAATTTCTCCCCACGATAACTATATTAGCACATTGTCTACAATAGTTTTCAGTGTGCCAAAGTGATGGCTTTCCAGAGGCTTCCCTAGGATGCTGTTTGACACCCCAGCGAAGTACCACTGTCAGGAGGATTTTCCAGATGTGCTGCTCTTTAATTCCACCCTTCAACTCCTAGTGGTACCCATCTGCCTACCATATATCATTTCTCAGCTTTCATGGAATCATAAAATTGAACAGTTGGAAGGGACTTTGAGGCTTTGTTGATATAGATAGATGATAGATAGACAGATAGATAGATAGATAGATAGATAGATAGATAGATAGATAGATAGATGATAGGTAGATCTCTCTCTCTCTCTCTAGAGATAACCTTCATGCCTTTCCCTTCTTAATGATATAAATAATATTCTTTGAATATTCAAAGAATTCTTATTCAAGGAATGGAGAAATAGTAGTAAAAATACAGTTTGCCTATACAGTGGATGCTCAGGTTGCGAACGTGATCCGTGCGGGAGGCACGTTTGCAACCTGCAGCACTGCATCTGCGCACACACGGGTCACAATTCAGTGCTTCTGCACATGCACAAAGCGCGATTTAGTGCTTCTGCACATGTGCGAGTGCCGAAACCCAGAAGTAACCCATTCTGGTACTTCCAGGTTCGGCGTGATGTACAACCCAAAAACACGCAACCTGAAGCATCTGTAACCCGAGGTATCTACATTTTAAATGCTAGATTACACTTTCTTTGTCTGTTTGTTTGTGCACCAGTTTAGGCACGTGGGTATTTGCCTTAAAGTGAGTCAGACCATTGTTATCATTTGGCTCAGTATTGTCTACACTGACTGGCAGCAATGGCTCTCCAGGGTTTCAGGCACGGAGTCTTTCACAGCCCAGCCTGGAGATGCCAGGGATTGAACCTAGGGCCTTCTGCATGCAAAGCAGCTGCTCTACCACCAAGCTATGGCCCTTCCCCTAAAGGGTTTTAAGTGGATATGTGACTGTACCAGCAAGCTGCAAATGATATCCTCAGAAGGAACAACACACCCGGTAAAGTATGAGACTCTTAATCTCAAGGTTGTGGGTTCGAGTCCAACATTGGGCAAAAGATTCCTGCATTGCAGGGGGTTGGACTAGATGACCCTCGTGCCCCCTTCCAACTCCACGATTCACCCAAAATATGCCAGAAAAGCTTTACTTGGAGGCTCTGATGTGGACACACAGGTTTCTAGACAAGTACCATAGCTTCGTGGCAAGCCATTTGCTTTGTGTGCATCTCCAGGTAACGTTGAGATCGTTCCCTTTCTGAAACTCTGCAGAGTCGTGGTCAGAGACTGAGCAATTCTGTTTGTACAGGCATATTTAGACCAATGGGTCTTACTTAGGGGTAAGGCAACTTCCTCTGTTCCTCCCTATTCTCTTTCTTGGTGGACAATGCTGTTTGTGGGTGTGCAGAATGACTCCCATGTTCTTCAAGCACCTTCACGTTCCACGGCTCATGGAAGAAAAGCCCCTGCCTGTGCTGTTCTTTGTTTGCCCGTCAGAACCCACCGCATGCCCAGTGCAGTGGCATTGACGTAGTTTGCATATCAACTGCACCCCGTCCTTCTGAGTCATAGACGTTTCTTTTCTACATTAAACTCATCTCTGTTCTAGTTGGGCTTGAACTTATGTAAATGAAACCGCTCTCAGCTTTCTTTTTTCTTTTTTTCTTTTTGATAAATTTTTATTGATTTTCCAACATGAATAAGACACTTCAATACATAGACAAACAAACATATAAACACGTATAATTTCATAACCTTTTTTTCTTAAGCCTTATTTCAACGACTTCCCCATACCTCCCTTTTCTGCATCCCTGTTTTAAACTTTTTCAGCAACCCCTAATTTCAATACTTATGATTCAATTTCTTTGATCCTTTTTCTCTTACTCAATCATTTATCGCTGCAACTCTGTTTTACCTTACCCATGACATTTTAGCACTCATTAATTTTACAACAGTTCTTAAGATAAACTTTAAATTTCTTCCAATCTTCTTCCACCGTCTCTTTTCCTTGGTCGCGGATTCTGCCAGTCATCTCGGCCAGTCCCATATAGTCTATCACCTTCGTCTGCCACTCTTCCAGCGTGGGTAGTTCTTGTGTCTTCCAATACTTTGCTAAAAGAACTCTTGCTGCTGTTGTAGCATACATAAAGAACGTCCTATCTTTCCTTGACACCAATTGGCCTACCATGCCCAGGAGAAAAGCCTCTGGTTTCTTATGAAAGGTACACTTAAGGACCTTCTTAATTTCATTATAGATCATTTCCCACGCTCTCAGCTTTCAGGAAACATTTGGAATACACATCTGGGCTTATTTGCTAGGTTCGTTTCTAGTAAAACAAATACATTTAAACATATTACAGAACTGGAATGTAAATCATCATTCTTTGATTTGCTCTTTAGAACACGAAAGGGAACCTGTGAAAGTCCTCCAGATGTTCTTGGACTACAAGTCTCATCATTCCTGACCTAGTGGAAATTCCTGCATTGCAAGGGGCTGGTCTAGATGACTCTTGGGTTCCCTTCCAATTCTACAGTTTTATGATTCTTTGATCACTGGCCATGTAGGCTAGGACTGGTGCAAGGTGGATTCCACCAACACTGGCTCCCTATGCCAGCTTTAGAACAATTTTCCTTCCTATAATCATGTTTATACTCCAGGAGATGTACAGTAATCGTAGTCACAGGAGCAAGCCAGAAGTAAATCACATAGAGCAGGTTGGAGTCAACTCCTTATTAGCAAAAACATGATCTGCATAGGAGTGTCAGGGCTAATGGGCAGACCAACTCATCTCCAGCAGGTCTTGTTCCCATGGAGCAGTTGCTCGCCTTCCCACAGCTGCCTAAGTCTCCTCCTCTCCAGGGTTTTCCTCAAGCAATCAGAGACTGCACCTGTGTGAAACTAATCTTTCGCCCTCTTCATGCCTCTCCTGGTTCTTGGAGACCAGGGGGAGGGCAGCTTGTTGCAGCCGGAGTGAGAGACATCTGTGCCTCTTCCCCAGCCGGCCTGATCTCTGCCTCTCGGCCTTCCGCCTCTCCTGCTTCAGCTTCTGCCTCTGCTTCTGGACTGCTCTCTGCCACAGCCTCTTCATGCTCACTAAGCCCTGTTACCTCTTCAGCTTCTGACACTTCCTCTTCCCAGTCTTCTCCCTCTGACCACTCATCATTTTCCCACTACCACACCCTGGCCTCTGAACCTTCTTCCCTTGGGAGTTCCCCAACCGGTTCCTCCCACCCACTGAAGGAGGAAGGGGGTGAGGGGGGTACGGACCATCCTGTGTCTCATCACTGAGGGGTGTGTGTGACATGGTGGCTTGGGCAGGTTCCTGCAGGCTCTGCACTACCTGAAACGGCAGTGTGGGACCTGTGTCTGCCCTCCCCCTCCCCCTAAGCTGCTCTACAGCTGAGGGGGAGGCTTTGGAGAGGCTCCATGCAGCACACCTCACCCCCATGGGAGGCTTGCCTCACCCCCATGGGAGGCTCACCCTGCCCCTGGTTGCAGGACGTGTGAGCTGCACCAGGCACCCAAGCGGCTAGTTACACCACTCTTCTGTGTCCCACCAGTCTGTGACAGCACTCCGGAAGCTATCTTAAAATGAATCAGCCCATGATCCATCTCATTTAGTATTGTCTACACCAATTGGCAGTGGCTCTCTGGTGTCTTAGGCAGAATTTCTCCCCAGCCACATCTGAAGTTCCTGGGAACTGAACCTGGAATCTTTTGCTTGTGCTCCACCACTGAGTGATGCCTGCTTTCCATGTGAGCACTTTGAAGCAGCTGTTCTCCTTTACCTTACCTTTTTATTCTTTTGAAACACAGCCTTTCCCATGATCAGACCATGTTTTTCTGGAATGGATGGTGGCAGGCCAAGGTCACCCACCGAGTTTCATGGCTGAGTAGAGATTTGACCCTACCCAGTCGCTGTCTGACACTCCAACCATTCCACTGTCCTTGGAAAGCCCTTGGAAAATGTGGCTTTGGGTTGAAGCTGATTCATTAACTCAGAATTCTCTGCCAAGAGGACAGATGAGGGCAGTGGCATCCTCAGTCCTAAGCCCTTTGTGGAGCTGAGTTCTTGTGAAATCAGTGTGACTTCCTCCCAGGGAAATATGTGAGGTTCCTTAAAGACGAATAGCCTCCCTTTCACCACCGAAGAGGTCAAAGCACTGACAAGGCTTCCACTTCAGGAGTGATCACCCCTCCTTCTCTTCTTCTGTCTTACTCTGATGAAAAAGGGCTACACGTCGCTCTCTCCAGGAACGAGGCGAGTTTGGCTGGCCATCAGCATGACAGAAGGAGATCAGTGCAGCGGAAAATTGGATGATAAGATAAAAAACGAAGGGACCACAGGAAGCCCATCAAAACTGGCTCCTCCTGTCAGAAAACAGACAAACGATAACTGCAGAAACAAGGTGTTGTTTGTGCTTTAATATTTATACTGATCAGCAGACTTCTGCACACTAGAGACATCTGTTGGGTGTATTCTTCGTGGTAAAACCAGGGCTTTTTTCAGCTGGAACTCAGTTCCGGCACCTCTCAGGTAGGTGCCATTGCCATTCTAAAAGAATGAGGGAGGTGTTCATGGAGAGTTCTGGCACCTCTTTTTCTAGAAAAATAGCACTGGGTAAAACTAAAGCCTTGTTAGTAGATAGTCTAACCTGACAGCTGTCAAATCAGGAAACTGTGGTTTTTTATTTACTTACTTATTTACGAGTAGGAAACAAAAAACACAATCCACTACTCGGAAGCATGCCCCACTGAGTTTCATGGGATTTGCTCCCAGGTAAACAGGGATGAAGCGACGCAGGTGGCGCTGTGAGTTAAACCACAGAGCCTAGGACTTGCCGATCAGAAGGTTGGCGGTTTGAATCCCCGCAACGGGGTGAGCTCCCGTTGTTCAGTCCCTGCTCCTGCCAACCTAGCAGTTTGAAAGTACATCAAAGTGCAAGTAGATAAATAGGTACCACTCCGGCGGGAAGGTAAACTGCGTTTCCGTGCGCTGCTCTGGTTTGCCAGAAGTGGCTTATTCATGCTGGCCACATGACCCGGAAGCTGTACGCCAGCTCCCTTTGCCAATAAAGCGAGATGAGTGCCGCAACCCCAGTCACGACTGGACCTAATGGTCAGGGGTCCCTTTACCTTTACCTTTTTAAACAGGGATAGAGTTGCAACCCGAGAAGAGAAGAACAGAAGAGAGGGACCGAAAATATCACTTTACAAACATAATGCTCACCAAGAGAGATAAATGATTGCTTATGTCAGGAGTGAGCAATGGGAGGATGAAAGTGGGCCACTCCTTTCGCCAGAGTTTTGAGGTCAAAACCCACTTCGCTAATCTAGTACCGAAACCACACTGAGAATCTTGTCCCCTCTACTGAAGTCTCTTTGTCTCCCGCAGCTGTGAAATCTGAAATGACAAGGCATGCTGAGTCCCACTGATTTCAATATGTGGAAATTCCCCAATCTGATTTTTTAAAAATCTCCCAGATAGTATACAAATGGAAGCAGGTAAAGTCTGTTCTGCTTGAGTGCATATTTCAGTAGATCTGGATCATGCAACAGCCACATGCGGGCAATTTAAATCATCAGCCAAGAGTTCAAAGCCGTGGCTAATTCATTACTCATGCTTCTCTGGCTGAAGTACTAATTTAAAGTCATGCGTGCCATATTAATTGTAATCTTTTTTCCAAAGTGGGAAGATAAATATCTCCAGGTACATAATAAATTATGGGCAGGGGTAAAAACCAAAGAATGCCTAAAGTAGATTAATACTAACGGTATGCAATATGTTGCAGTTTTAACATCAAAAGAGATCCAGTGTCTTAAAAATAAAATAAAAGTCGCACATCACTCTTGTTACATGTCATGCTTCAGTGTGTGGCGTCCCGATATTCTTTCCAGAAAAAAGGCAAATAAATTTAGAGCCATAGCCAGTTACTTACTTACTTACAAAGAGCCCCGAGAAATAAAATTTGCAATTTACATCTTCTTCTTTCCCCCCCATTATTCAGGCTGCAAATCTGTAAATGTCCAAAATCATAGTTTTTAATTTTTTAATTTTAATTTTAAAATATCCAGGTCTGCAGCAGAATGCTGACTTGGGGCAGAAAATGTGACTCTGTTTCAGTTAAATGGAATTTGGACAGAGCCACACCACACACTGAAAGCACATGGCCTCTCCGAAAGAGCCCTGGGAACTGTAGCTTCACCTCAGTGAGCTACAATTCCCAGCACCCTCAACAAACTACATCTCCTGAAGCTTGTTGGAGGAATCAGTGTGCACCAAACTGGCTTTAACTGTACAGTGTGGACCTGTCCAATGCGATCAAACTTTCAGTCCAAATGGAGTGGCAAGGAACAAAAGCAGCCTTACTTTAGAAGTCAGTTTGAATTTGGGAGGGTTTTGAAAACACTCTGGTGTTTCATTTTCCTTTTGAACAGTGGCAGCAAAGAAAGAGGGGAGGGAGGGAGGGAGGGAGAAAAGAAAAGAGGCAAAAGCATTACGAGTTTGTCCAATGTCTCATATCATCAGGTTATCTCCAGCAGCAGCTAATGCGAAGAAATATTTTAAAATCCTGTGATAATTTTTGTGTGCATGGAGTTGCGTTCACACTAATTGGGACAGATTAGAATTATAATGGTGGGAAAAGGGGGGAAAAACCTGAAGAAGTGTGAGAAACTGGTGACAGGGCTCTGCACCTATTAAACATGATGCAAAGCACACGCAGAGGATCGCCCCCTCCTCCTCTTCCGTAGTACAGAATGTGCAATCTTTACAAAGTTAATACCATTGGGAGCCTCAGCCTTAGAATGCCATTTGTAAATCAGTTCATTTTCCTGTTTTTATTGCTGCACCCAAAGCAGAAAAAAGAGGCGCATGGATTACGAGCATCAATGGTACATGCAGAGGACTGGCATGACTCATCCCTTGCAAACACAGGAGGGGCTGAATCATGCCTTATGGTTTGTGGTGCTGTAAAAAGCACCAGTTGTTCACTAAGAGCTGCACCATAGGAGATGTCATTTTAGGGAACATTCTAACATCCCGGTGGTCTCTCTAGTAGCACATCACTCTTCATTCCTTCCAGCAATGTAAAGAAGCAAATCTTTCCCTCACAACAAGGAAGCGGTGAGCAAGCACCACAATAAGAAGCAAACTTTTTCGTGAAGCTGCAGCTCAACTGAACGTTTTGAAAACAGCTGTTGCTGTGACCCACCTTAAGTCAGGCTGCAACCCAGCAATGGATCACAGTCTACCAGTTGAAAACCAATGCATTTTGACCAGGGCTGGATCTAGATGCATTAAAAAAAAAAAAAATGTTTCAGGAAAACGTGTTGCAAACTTCATAATGGGAAACCACATTGCCAAAAGACGGAACTCCACGGCACCATCTGTTTTTTTTGTTTTGTTTTTTTTAAAGATATTTATTGAAGTTTTACAAAAAGAAGAAAATTACAGAATAAAAAGAAGACAAGAGGAAAAAAAGAGAAAAATACAAAAAATACCAAAATAACATAGAAAAAAAGATACAAAATACAGAAAAAGTAAATAGAAAAAATTAAAAACAAATCGATTTTTTCATATCTTAAATTTTGTTTGCTTATTTCCCTGACCTCCTCACACCTCCCTTTTTTGTATTCCCAATCACATGGTTAGTTCAGCAAATCCTTACCCTCTTTCATTTATCTTTTTTTTATAAAGATATTTATTAGAGTTTTACAAAAAACAAAGATTTACAGAATAAAAGAAAAACCAAGAAAAAAAAGAATTCAAAAATACATAAAGAAGAAAAAAAAGGAAAATACAAAAAACAAATCCAATTTTTGATATTTCAAAGCTCATTTGCTTGTTTCCTTGACCTCCTCACACCTCCCCTTTTTGCATTCCCATTTACATAATCAATTCAGCAAATCCTTACCCTCTTTCATTTATCTTAACTCTATATCCTAACATATTATGACTCTATCTTTTCATCCATTTATCAATTCATTTTTGCATATTCTTATTAACTTTTGTTGCTGAATACCACTTATTGCCAATCCGAACATAATTTTAACATTCATTAATTTTACAATATTTCTGAAGGTAGTCTTTAAATTTCTTCCAGTCTTCCTCCACCACCTCTTCTCCCAAGTCTCAGATTCTGCCAGTCATTTCCGCCGATTCCATATAGTCCATCATTCTCATCTGCCACTCTTCCAGGGTGGGTAGATCTTGTGTCTTCCAATACTTCGCAATAAGTATTCTTGCTGCTGTTGTTGCATACATAAAGAAAGTTCTATCCTTTTCTATTCTATCTCTTTCATTTATCTTAACTCTATATCTCAACATGTTATAACTATATATTTTCATCCGTTATCAATCCATTTTTACATATTCTTGTTGATCTTGTTGCTAAGGCCGCTTGATTTCAATCCAACATCATTTTAACATTCATTAATTTTACAATGTTTCTGCAAATAGTCTTTGAATTTCTTCCAATCTTCTTCCACCGACTCTTCTCCCTGGTCTCGGATTCTGCCAGTCATTTCCGCCAGTTCCATATAGTCCATCACCTTCATCTGCCACTCTTCCAGGGTGGGTAGATCTTGTGTCTTCCAATACTTTGCAATAAGTATTCTTGCTGCTGTTGTAGCATACATAAAGAAAGTTCTATCCTTCTTTGGCACCAATTGGCCGACCATGCCCAGGAGAAAGGCCTCTGGTTTCTTCAGAAAGGTATATTTAAATACCTTTTTCATTTCATTATAGATCATCTCCCAGAAAGCCTTAATCTTTGGGCACGTCCACCAAAGGTGGAAGAATGTACCTTCATTTTCTTTACATTTCCAACATTTATTATCGGGCAAATGATAGATTTTTGCAAGCTTGACTGGTGTCATGTACCACCTGTATATCATTTTCATAATATTCTCTCTTAAGGCATCACATGCCGTAAATTTCATACCTGTGGTCCACAACTGTTCCCAGTCATCAAACATAATGTTATAACCAACATCTTGTGCCCATTTAATCATATTTGGAGGGGGAGGGAGCGCCAGAAGAGAGACATATTATCCCAGAGGACCACTGGGTGTGTGGTGCGGCCTGGGTGGGGCAAAGAGAACTGGTAGAGGGAACGGTAAATGATGAGTACGCCCAGGATAAGCTCAGAGGTTTAAGGGGAGAGGGAGAAGACCCCGGAGGTTTTGAAGAAAGAAACGGGGCATTGTATTACAAAGGGGCGCTATATATACCAGAAGGGGAATTGAGGGGGAGAGTACTCAAACAGCTGCACGACAATCCCACAGCGGGGCATTTTGGGCAACACAAGACCATGTGGTTGGTGACCAGGGAGTTTTGGTGGCCCAAGGTGAGGGAGGATGTACGGGAGTATGTGAGAAGGTGTGACCAATGCCAGAGAGCCAAAGGAGAAAGGCGGGCACCAGCGGGGTTATTAGAACCGTTACCCACACCAGAACGACCGTGGGAGGCGGTGTCGATAGATTTTATGACTGATCTGCCCAAATCCCAGGGGAAAACCGCCATACTAGTCGTAGTAGACCAGTTAACTAAGATGGGTCACTTTGTAGCTTGCTCACATGCAGTCACGGCGGAAGAGACAGCAAAATTGTTTGTAGAACATATTTTTAGGCTGCATGGCGCCCCCTTGAGGGTGGTTTCCGACAGAGGGAAACAGTTCACGTCCAGATTCTGGAGGAAGCTTATGAGCTTGTTGCACGTAGAGGTCAACTTTTCGACTGCCAGGCACCCTGAGACCAATGGGCAGGCGGAGAGGGCAAACGGTATCCTTCAACAATACCTGAGGTGTTATGTCAATGACAGAGAAAACGATTGGGTCGAAAAGTTGGCACTAGCGGAATTTGCTTACAATAATGCAGAGAATGTGTCCACCGGGATGAGCCCCTTTTTGGCTAATTATGGGTGCCACCCCAGGGCGTTTCCAGGGGAAGGAGGAGAGAGATGGAGTGTTCCGGCCGCTGAACTGTTTGTAGAAGAAATGGAAGCGATCCATCGTCAACTCCAACACAACTTAGAAAGGGCCAAAGAAGAATATAAGAGGCAGGCAGACAAGAGCAGAAGGGAAGGTGAAACAATTAGGGTGGGGAGTCGGGTCTGGCTATCAACCCAAGGGTTGCCGTTCAAGGGTAGTTGCAAGAAATTGAGACCCAAAAGATTGGGACCATTTGAGGTCATCCAACAGGTCAACCCAGTGGCTTTCAGACTCCGGTTACCGAACCACATGAAACTGCACCCAGTATTCCACAGGTCATTACTGTCACCATACAGGGGGGAAGGTGAAGGGGTATCCACACGGGGGCCAGCCATAGAAGAAAGGGAAAGCCGCAACTATGTGGCGGAAATCATCGACTCCAGGTGGAAGGGTAATCAGGTGGAGTATTTGGTCGCGTGGGAAGGGGAACCGGAGTCGGAAAACACCTGGGTGAAGGCAGAGGAGGTCCATGACGAGGTCTTGATCGAAACGTTCCACCAAAGGTTCCCCAGGAAACCTCAACCAGTAGCGAGGTTCCGGAGGGAGTACTTTGGCACCACCGACGATGAGGAGGAACTGGAGGGATTCAGGGAATCGGAGTTGGAAGAGGGTACAGACTCCGAGGGGGAGGAGTACTTGGAAACCGGGAACAGCAAAAGGTGGAGGGAAGTGTTCGAAACTTCGGAAGATGAGGGAGGTTCCTTCAGGGGTTTTGCTCCCTCGCCTCCCGCAGAGGAGGGGAGGGAAGGGGGTGAAGGGGGCCCTAGAGGGGAGGTGGATGTCAGGGAACTGTCATCTGAGACGAAGGAGGTGAAAGGGCTCATGGAGGGTGAGAGAGACCACTCAGCGGAGGAGGGGACCAGCAGGGGGAGAAGTGGAGTTACAAGGGAAAGTGAGTCGGAGGGAGAGCTCAGAGATACTTCAAGCGGGAACAGTGGAGAGGTTTCAGGACCTCCCGTAGGCACACCCACTCCTCGGCGGAAACTGTCGCGCCGAGAGTCCAGAAGACGCGTTTCCGTCAAGGAGCTTTTATGCTGGAAGAAGTTCCGTAAACGCCCACTGTCCGATTCAACGAGCGATTGATGGAGCCATGCTTAAGGAGCTCCATCACAGACAGAGGTTTGGGAACTTAGCCAAACTCTGAGGGATCAGGATTTTACGCACAAGCAGCTCACCATCCCATCACACCTCCCATATTTGATAATAGTGAAGCCAGTCTCGCACTTTATCTTTTAATTTCTCAAAACTCTGCAATTTCAATTTGTCTCCTTCTTGTTCCAAAATTTCCCAATATTTCGGCCATTTGGCCTCCATATTGAGCTTTTTCTGAGCCTTTGCTTCCATCGGTGACAGCCACCTTGGGGTTTTATTTTCAAGTAAGTCCTTATATCTTATCCAGACATTAAACAATGCTTTCCTGACAATATGGTTTTTAAATGCTTTGTGTGCTTTGACCTTGTCATACCACAAATATGCATGCCACCCAAAAACGTTATTAAAACCTTCTAAATCCAAAATGTCTGTGTTCTCAAGAAGCAGCCATTCTTTCAACCAGCAGAATGCTGCTGATTCATAATAGAGTTTAAGGTCTGGCAGGGCAAATCCACCTCTTTCCTTTACATCAGTTAATATTTTAAATTTTATTCTGGGCTTCTTGCCCTGCCAGACAAATCTAGAAATGTCTCTCTGCCACTTCTTGAAACAGTCCATTTTGTCCAAAATTTGCAATGATTGAAACAAAAATAACATTCTTGGCAATACATTCATCTTTATAACAGCAATTCGACCTAACAAGGAAAGCTTCAAGTTTGACCATGTTTCTAGATCCTTTTTCACTTCTGACCAA
Source organism: Podarcis filfolensis (assembly GCF_964270895.1). Lineage (NCBI taxonomy): Eukaryota > Metazoa > Chordata > Lepidosauria > Squamata > Lacertidae > Podarcis > Podarcis filfolensis. The sequence continues at coordinate 24,471,117 of NC_139604.1, read as the reverse complement.
CATTTCTCATAATTGTCTTTAAATAGGTTTAAGTTCTTAGCAGTCATATTAACCCCCAGGTATTTTACTTTCTTAACCAATATTAAACCTGTCTCCTTCTGAAACCTCTCTTTCTCAATCGGTGTTAAGTTTTTCTCAAGAACTTTGGTTTTTAACTTGTTCAACTTAAATCCTGCCACATGACCAAATTCTTGAATCAGTTCTAATACTCTTTTAGTACTAGATTCTGGCTCCTGTAACGTCAGTACTAAATCATCTGCAAAAGCTTTCAATTTGTACTGTTTGGCTCCGACCTGTATACCTTTAATCAGACGGTCCCTTCTGATCATATTTAGCAGAACCTCCAGGACCAAAATAAAAAGCAATGGGGAAATTGGGCAGCCTTGTCGTGTCCCTTTCTCTATCTTAAATTCCTCTGTCACCACGTTATTAACTATTAGTTTAGCCTTTTGTTCTGAGTAAATTGCACTTATACCATTTTCAAACCCTTGACCAACCCCCATCCCCTGAAGATTTTTCTTCATGAAACTCCAAGAAATATTATCAAAGGCTTTCTCCGCATCTACAAAAATTAAGACTGCTTTAGTATTAATGTTCACTTGCAACTTCTCCAAAATGTTAATTATATTCCTCGTGTTGTCAGACAAGTGTCTACCCGGGAGAAAGCCAGCTTGGTCTTTATGTGTCTCCTCCACTAATACTTTTTTTAACCTTTTAGCCAAAATATCTGCAAAAGTTTTGTAATCTACATTAAGCAGGGATATGGGGCGGTAGTTCTTAAGTTGTGTCTTTTCAGACTAATTTTTCGGTATAAGTGTAATATAGGCTTCCTTCCACAACTCTGGCGCTTTTTTCCCCTCCAAAATTTCATTACAAACCTCCTTTAGTGGTTGAATTATCCAATCTTTCAAGGATCTATAATATTTTGAGGTTAAGCCATCCGGCCCTGGAGATTTGCCCAACTGCATATTCTGGATGGCACCTTCCACCTCCTGTTCTGTTATTTTATAGTTGAACATTAACTTATTTTCTTGAGAGATTTTTTGTAGTCCATTTGTTTTTAAGAATTGGTCTATATCAAACTCTTTCTGTGGCCCTTGTATATATAGCTGTTTAAAGTACCTCTGGAAGCATTTTCTAATTTCCACTGGATTCTGAATATTCTTTCCTTCCACTTCCAAGTTGGTAATGGTGTTAAGTTTTTGTCTTTTTTTCATTTGCCAGGCTAACAATTTTCCACATTTATTGACCGATTCAAATGTCCTTTGTCTCATCTGTTTAATTTTCCATTCTATTTCCTGATTCATCATCTTCATGTATTGAACTTGATATAACTTTATTTCTCTCAGAATCTCTTGTGACTTTGGTTTCACTCTCAGTTTCTTCTCACCCTCTTTTATTTTTTCCAAAATTTTATCTTTTTTCTCATTTTGAGTTCTCTTCCTTATTGCATTCTGTTGAATTAGAAACCCCCTCATAACTGCTTTGCTTGCGTCCCAGATTACTCTTTTTTCGATGGTGGTGTTCATATTTATCTCAAAATAGTCTCTCAAGGTTTTTTGGGCCTTCTTGGTAACCTCTTGGTCTCTAAAAAAGGTGTCATTCATCCTCCATCTGAAGGAACCGGTTGGTGTTAATTTCATCTCCATTTTCACAGCATTATGGTCGGAGCAAGTTTTAGGGCAAATTTCCACTTTTCGAGTCTTAGGTGCCAGTCCTCTAGTTATCCAAATTTGGTCAATTCTTGTCCATGTCATTTTGGCTTCAGAGAAGAAGGTTCCCTCTCTACCCAAGGGGTTCTTTATTCTCCAAATGTCAATCAAGTCCATATTGTCAGTCATCTCGAAAAAGTTTTTTGGTAGTCTGCCATCTTTGGTAACTACCTGTCTCTGTGACTTGTCCATGTTTGTAGATACCACTCCATTCATATCTCCCATCATGATAATGTTGTAATCCATATAGTCTAACAATGTCTCATGCAACTTCTTAAAAAATTCAGATTTCCCCTCATTTGGTGCATATACTCCTACTATCAAAAAATTTTCTCCTTGTGTTTGGATTTCAATTGCCACAAATCTTCCTTGGTCATCTTTAAAAATAAATTTCGGTGATAGGCTCTCTTTTGCATAGATTACTACTCCTCTCTTTTTAACCTTGTCCGATGAAATAAACTCTTGACCCAATCTTTTATTAATCAATACTTTCCTATGTAGCCTTATCACATGTGTTTCCTGTAAACAAATCAAGTCCAATTGTTCCTTTTTCAATAAATGAAAGACTTTTTTCCTTTTCTCCGGGGAATTAAATCCATGAATATTCCAACTTAATAGTTGCAGAGACATGGTGTATTTATTTTGCTTTTCCTCCAACTGCTCCCAATAATTGTTCTTGTTCTGACGGTGGTATCACTTTCTCTAGCTTGTCCAGTCCCAAAGGTAGTGGTACTATGTCTTGTGTTCCTGGTTTTAGAGCTCTTGGCTCTTCTTCAGCTTCTTTTTGCAGGTCTTCTCCGTGCTCTCTCAAAAATTTTTCTTTATCTTCCACTGATCTTATTTTAAACTTTCTCCCTTTGAAGGTAAAGGATAGGCCTTGGGGGAATTCCCACCTAAAAACAGTTCTATTTCCTCTCAATAGGGCCACCAGATCTCCGTAGTTAGACCTAAGATCCAAAAGGTATTTCGGGATGTCCTTAAATATCTCCACTCTTGATTCATTTATTTCCAAGGTTTTCTGGAAGTGCAGACTCAGTATTTTGTCTCTCTCCTCTTTTGTTCAGAGGGTAATCGAACAGTCTCTCACCCTATTCTTTCTCCCCCCTCTTCCAAGTCTAAAAGCGCTTACTATCTTGAAATCTAACTTATCTGAATCTAAGTTCCAAAAGTCTGCAAATTCCTGCATAAGAAAGTCACTCAAAGTATCTTTCTCAAGTTCAGGTACAGCCCTGATCCTTAGATTTGTCTGTTTTTCTTTTAATTCAATCATAGACAGCAATGACCTGTGATCCTCGAGCTGCCTACATATCAGTGGTATCTTTTCCTCTACAGCCAATACTTTTTCCTTTGCTTCTTCGATTCGAAGTAGATTCCTGCAGCAGTTTCTCAATAGATTCTGTATTTGAGTTCACCTTCTGCCCCAAGTTATTGATGCTTAAAGTGTTTTGATCAATTTTAGTTGTTGCTTCAGCAACTTGTTTACTTAATTTTTCCAAAGATTCAAAAATTTTTTCCTAATGCTGAAGCTAAACCCTCTTCAGATGCCATTCCTTTAAGCCCAACTTGAGCAGAATCTTCCCCTGGTGGAGCAGAAGGGCCAGATGCTGATGCTCTTCGCTGCTGCAGTCTAGTTTTACCCGATCTTGTTGTTTTTTCCTGAGTCAAATTTGCCATAACACTTTATCTAAGGATCAAGGTCAGTCCCACAATTAAAACTTGTTTTGTAGTGGAAAATTCCCCTGGCCAGTTTAGAGTGGAAAATTCCCTGGCCAATTGTAACAATTTCAAAGTTCCTCTAGGGGGACACTGTAACAGTCAAAACTTGTAACAATAAAGTAACTTTTCCAGCTTTCACAAATCCCCCCTTTAACGAAGCAAGCAACAGTTTCAAGTCCGGAGAAACCCTTCAGAATCAAAGTATCTCTCTTACAGAGTTAGCTGTCAAAAAGTTGCATTGTCCATAAACAGCGCGATTCGCAGTATGGCAGTTCTATTGTCCCTTGGCAGTCCGTTCCCAGGCATTAAGTGGTGGTCTTTGTTCCCTTTTCTCTCTTTTTTTTTGCAGGCAAAAAGTACTTCCCCTTCTCCCTCCCCTCTCCTGCACCTCAGGGAGGGAGTTCTCTTTTATTAATGTTAGGATTTGAGTCTTTTTAATGCGATTTTCAGGGTCTTCACTAAGACAGTCTTTGCTTTGATCTGTTTACAAGAAACGGAAGGCGGACTTCCTGTTTACACCTTCCCGCTTCGGTACCAAATTAGCATTTTTCCCCCCTTATTCCCTGGTCTTTAATCTTGACCTACTCACGGGTAGTTGTTTGATAGCCGAATTGTCACAGGAAAAAGGTCAGCGCTCTCTGGCAACAGCTGTGCGGCTTCACTCCACGGAAGAAGCAATTGACTCTCAGCACCGCGCCAAACACCCCGTTACGCTCTGGAGCTCGTAACCGGGCTCCTTTGCAGATGGGGGGGCACTGAAGGTGCCCGCCAAGTCCCACGGTCACAGGCTTCACCTGCCTGTGGTTTCAGAGGGGTCCCCGCTTCGCCATAGCGGCTAGACCCGATTTCCGCGGAGCTGTGTCCCTCAGAACTAGAGGGATTCTGCCATTGCCGATGGCGCCGCCTCCGGAAGTCTCCTCCATGGCACCATCTGGTGTCACGATGTTATAACGCATTTAAAATGCTTTTTCTTTACTAATGTAGCTGAGTCCCAGGAGTGCGTGACCTGTGAATCTATGGCCTAATTTCATGCAGCCTTATGTCTCAATTCAAAAACCCCATTTGACTTCCATAACAAGACAGATTATGGATTATTCTTGCCTACAACCCAAGTTTTTTTTAAAATGTGCATACATTATATATACAGTGGTACCTCTACTTACGAACGTGATCCGTTTCAGGGTGCCGTTCGCACCCCGAAAAGTCCAGAAGTAGAGCTCCGCTACTGCGCATGCGTGAAACGCAATAGAGCACTTCTGCGCATGCACAAAGCATGCAGATCGCTTTTGCGCATGCGCGTGCGGCGAACCCAGAAGTAAACTCTTCCGGGTTTACCACGTTCATAACCTGAAAAGCCACAACGTGAATCAAACGTAACACGAGTTATGACTGTAAATATATATTTTGTCTGCTTTGAACCTTACGTAATTGACATATCCATCTATGTCCTAACAGGTGCCTCTTTGCTTCGCCTTTTTCTGAAGTGTTGTTTGTTGACTTTGTGTTCATTGCTCATTGCTAGGGGCAGGCTTTTATCCACCAAGGCTGGAATCCTAATGACATTCAGTGGGGCTTGCTCCCGGGTTTGCAGCCATTGATGGCTTTGTGACAGGCCACCAGCCACTTCATTAGCATTGTCTTTAAGGTGCCACAAGAGCCTTTGTTGCTTTCACTGCAAAAGGATAACAACTTTGAAATTCAACATCTTCAAACTGGGGCACACATGGCAGGCAGCCATCTGTAAATATCTGTTGATCACTGAGAGATGCGTTGCTATTGTGCACTATGAGTTATGTTATTTTAAAAGGTATCTTTCTGCATCTGTGGAGGACAAAACAGAGGGAGGACCTGTGCAAAACAAACCAATTGCTGGGAGAATACCAAGAGGAATGCATTGAGGCACAATTGTAAATCCCTGTGCAAGCAGTGACAAGAGTGAGGAGTGTGTGTATCACATACAATGAAGGCTTCATAACGCCACCTTAACCCTCTTGAAAGCTCTTGACTGTCTTCAGCCACGAGGGCCATTTAAAAACCCCTTTAAAAACCCTTTCCAGACATCTGCGGGTTATCAAGGAGAAGTGCGAGCTGAACCAAAGAGCTGTGTTTGAGGTCATTCTTTATCACAACACTGCTAAGGAAAACATGATGTTGCTGGGGCGATGCACTACAAAGGAGCAATATTTCACTGTGGTTTGACGGGTGACAGCAGCATCTGGGAGTTTTTTTATGTCTTATCGACCGTGCTGGGAAATTAATTTTGCAACTCAGCTGAATAGCAGTCCCTTGACACTAATAAACAACATTCTTTTCACACATTTATTAGGTTCCTGCAAGGATGATTTTTTTTTTTTTAAGATTAGGCTTTACTTAAACGGACAATATTCTTCTAAATAAGGTTTGTATATATCTGTGTGTGTGTGCGTTTCGGTGTGGAGGGTGGGGATTAGAGCCTGACACCAATTATAGCTATTGGGTTTGGAGCCCAAATGCAAATGTCTCTGGGCTGGATCCAGACGAAGGTGCAGAGGAGTCCTATGGTGTCTACTCAGAAGTAAAGCACATTGAGTTCAATAGGACTTACTTTCAGGAAAATGTGTATAGGATGAGAGCCTTAGGTAGCAATCCTAACCGGACTTACCTGGGAGTAAACCCCATGGAATTCAACTGAGCTGAGAAGGCATGGTTAGGGCTGCTCTGTTAGTTACACTTTCAGCCCATTGAAATAAATGAGATAAGTTAGTCATTTGTAGCAAAAAGTGGATGCTGCCCACTAATTTCATGTGGAACATGAGTCTCCCTAAACCTAGTCTGACACACTACAGGCCAATGACACTGCTTCTCATTTTCTTTTTTTTTGTTTTGTTTTCAATAATGATAGATAGATAGATGATAGATAGATGATTGATAGATATAGATAGATAGATAGATAGATAGATGATATAGATAGATAGATGATAGATATAGATAGTAACAGTGAGCTTTACCAGTATCAGAAAGAATCTTTAAAAACCTTTTCATGGCTCATTATGCATTGTGAGTCTAATTTACCCGAACGCAGAGTGTCAAGTATCATAACTAAAAGTGGGCTGGGGGGGGGGAGTTAATGGAACAATTTGTGAAGCAAGGATGGCTGGCTGGCAGTGGACCCCTCTTTGTACTCAATATTGCAAAACTCTCCAATATTTCATGCAAAACTCTCAGCAGATGGGAAGGCGTGCGAGCGCCCAGGAGAAACAGATTATTTCTGTAATTAGAGGGCAGGCTGAAAATGCCAGGATTCTCCACTCTTTCTCTTTTGCTACCATACATCCGGAATTTCCCGGACATAGCCGGAATGCGGCTGTCAGAAACAGTGTCCGGGTAGAAATCACTGAAATGTCTGGGAAAATCCAGATGAATGGCAACCCATCTCAGAAGTGCAGATTTTAGCGGATTTCCACAGAAATAGCTTCATATTTAAAGAGATTTTGGGGAGGAAAGGTCAACAACTTTTGTGTTCATATTTTCACTTTTTGAAATATGGCAACCCTACATTTGCTCATTCTCCACTAGGGTGCAATAGTCAGAGAGAAAGGAAGCAGGGCTATTTCATTGACCCAGCTAAGAGACCAGAAACATTTGGCTCCTTCTCTCCCTAGCTCTGTTGGGGACTGGGGAGAACAGTTCTTTAGTTTGCATTCAACGGCCTTGGCCCAGTATACCTGAAGGAGCGTCTCCACCTCCATTGTTCTGGACACTGAGGTCCAGCGCCGAGGGCCTTCTGGCAGTTCCCTCACTGCGAGAAGGAAAGCTACAGGGAACCAGACAGAGGGCCTTCTCGGTAGTGGCGCCCGCCCTGTGGAACACCCTCCCATCAGATGTCTAGGAAATAAACAACTACCTGACATTTAGAAGACATTTGAAAGCAGCCCTGTTTAGGGAAGTTTTTAATGTGTGACATTTTAATGTATTTTTAATCTTTGTTGGAAGCTGCCCAGAGTGGCTGGGGGAAACACAGCCAGATGGGTGGGGTACAAATAATAAATTATTATATTATTATTCACAGGCTACCTAATTCACTCTTTCTGAAACAACACGTGAGCCAAAACACAGCCATGCTTCAAAATTCTCACTTTTATAACACAGTTCTTCCGCCAAGTAATGTGTGCAAAAATACATACATGTACAGGGTAAGATGTACATGGAAAATGTGCACATTAGCGAAAATAACATACAAAAATTGCATTGCAGAAATGTGCAGATTTGGCAAAATAGTGTTGTGGATTTGTGCAGGCTGGGGCAGATCCCTCTAAAAGTCCTGGGTACCAGATTCCTCCCCCTGCCCCAGTTTCCAAAGTCAGTAAATGTAGGAGATGACTAAATACTTGAAGTCTGTGAGATGGCTTAGCAGTGTAAAAATGCTGGCAGAATCAGCTTCCTAGCCAGGAATTGTCCTGGAGAGAAGAACCATCATGTAGTACAAAAGGAAAGTAATGGGCGATTGCATACCCTCCAACTTTTATCCAATGAAAGTAGGGACATCCCATTCCATAATTATAATTTTCCTATTTATACCCCACACATCTTACTGGGTTGCCCCAGCCACTCTGGGCAGCTTCCAACATATAAAAAAACACAACAAAACATTAAACATTTTAAAAGACTTCCCTATGCAGAGTTGCCTTCCGATGGCTTGGGAGTCAAATAACTCCGTACCCTCCAACATTTCTCCAATGAAAATAGGGACGTCCTAAGAAAAAGTGGGACATTTGAGGATCAAATCAGAACTTAGGACGGCTTCTCTAAATCAGGGGTATCCCTGGAAAATAGGAATACCGGTACTTGGAGGGTCTGCAATGGACACAAACAGTTACCCTGTGCCAAGCGGTAGAAGAGATTGAGCCTCTCCTCCCATGAGAGGATGGTGAGCAAAGAATTTTAGTGTTTGATGATGTGTGCCGGAAAGGAGAGTTCCAGGTAGGAAGTGATGTAGGCCTAAGGAAAAATTGTGGTGTTTTAATTGTGGAAAAAGGGGAGGAGAACTCTATGTGGGCCATGGCTGGGAGAGACTGCATGCAGAGCCTGGGGAGCCTGCCTGGCTTCTCTTCTGGACCCAGGTTTCCTGAAGCTCAGAGGCACTCTTGGGGTATAATGTTTTGTACTCCCTCCACCTAAACTCAGGTGTAAATGAACCATATTTGTTAAAGACACTACAGTCTCCACTGTGCCTCATTCCAAGGGAACACAAACTCCAGTGCTAACATCCCTGGAATCTCGCTGCCACTTGGCAGAGTTTGGGGTGGCTGGTAACCATAACATACAAATATCTATATACAGTGGTATCTTGGTTTTTGAACCAAGTCAAAGTCAAAGTCAAACGTTTCGGTTTTCAAATGCCAAAAACCCGGAAATAAATGCTTCTGTTTTCGAACGCGTCCTGGAAGTTGAACGGCTTCCGCTGAGTTTTGTTCTCCAGTTTTCTCTATTGAATTTGCAGACCGCCCTTTGCGCCTTGGTATTCAAACGTTTCGGAACTCGAATGGTCTTCCAGAATGGATTACATTTGAAAGTTGAGGTACCACTGTATTAGGATGTTTAGTGTGTACAATCACACTAAAATAGGGTTGCCATACGTCAGGGAAATCTTGGACATGTCCTCTTTTTGGGCTCAGGTTCTGGTGGCTCAAGCACAACATTTTTTTGTCCAGATTTTTACCCCTTGAAATATGGCAACCCTACACTAAAATGCTGATGGATTTTCATGAGGACTTTTTAAAAATGAAAACTGATGTGGCAATGTGGAGAACTGAACTCTACAATGGAAAGATGAGAAACTGAAAGAAACCCAGATTGATTAAAACGAGTCACCCATCCTTAATCTCTGTACATGGCATGAATTTTATGATCTTCTGCTTGATGCATGTCATTGCTTATCTAGGAATGTTGTTTGCATTGCTTTTGGTCACTCCTGCACGTAGGATTAAAAGGATATTTCACAGAGCTATAAATACATACACATATTATCACTGGGTTTTTTCTACATTAAAAACAAACAAATCTCTTTTAGCTCTTGCTTATTTCAAAAGATCACAGCCAAGGTGTCTGAATCTTGTCAAAATGTGACTTTTGCTTCTATAGTAATAACTTATCACTATTATTTTGGAGAACCACCCAACTCCCAGCTTTCTTTTATGCTTTCAAATTTTAAACACAGAAAATGGGACTGGAGCCCACACTGTAACAGGAGATTAGACAAATAAGAAATTTTCTAAAAATGTGAGCACTTTTGTGCTGAGAATACTCTCTGTAGTGCATGCAGCATAAAACAAGGAAAATATGCTGAAGGAGGAGGAAGGGGAAAATTTCCTCAAAACTTTGCAGCAATTTGTAGCAAAACAAACTGGCTTCCATATAGTTGCATCAGTGGCTGTCTCTCTTTTTATTGCCTTCTCTATTTCCAAAACATCTTCCCTATATTAAAAATGTTAGTGCTTGAATAGCACTGCTTCTGCTTTTTAGTAGAAATGAAAACAAAAGAATGAAACTCCTCTGACCCTCTTTTCAGAAGCTCAGTAGATCTGTTTTTTTTATTCTATGATGAACATATTTGTGAGATTGGCAAGCAGGAAGGCGAATTTATGCCACTGATGGGTAAGGGACGTCCTCCACACCATGTTTCATCAAGTAATTTACTACAGCCTCTGGGCCTTGTTTTACTGCCCTGCCCTCATTCCATGCATCAGGGCTCATACCCCTCATACCCACACTGACTGGAAGCTCTGAGATAGCTCAGTTGGTAGAGCATGAGACTTTGAATATCAGGGTTGTGGGTTTGAGCCCCATGCTGGGCAAAAGATTCCTGCATTGCAGGGGGTTGGACTAGATGATCCACTCTACACGGGTGGTGTTGTGGGTTAAACCACAGAGCCTAGGACTTCCCGATCAGAAGGTTGGCGGTTCGAATCCCCATGACAGGGTGAGCTCCAGTTGCTCGGTCCCTGCTCTTGCCAACCTAGCAGTTCAAAAGCACGTCAGAGTGCAAGTAGATAAATAGGTATCACTCTGGCGGGAAGGTAAACGGCGTTTCCTTGCGCTGCTCACCAGGAACAGCTTAGTCATGCTGGCCACATGACCCGGAAGCAGTACGGCGGCTCCCTTGGCCAATAAAGCGAGATAAGCGCCGCAACCCCAGAGTCGGCTGGACCTAATAGTCAGGGGTCCCTTTATAGTAGAGACTATGCAGGTTTTCCTTTCTTTTTTTTGAAATCATTTTTATTTGGTTTTTACAAAAATGCAAAATTATATTTTTTAAAAATCCAATTACATATCCATATAAAGAGATTCCTCCAAATCTCAGGACTCCCCCACCCCTCCTTCCCTGGAGTTCCTTTTTAATCATTTAAAACTGCATCTTCTCCAAACTATTATATCAATCCATATTTTCCATGATAATTGTTACACTGCAAGTGAAATCAAAATCCTGCCAATGCTTCCATCTGCTTACAGTGGTCTCTTAAATTACTTATGAATTTCCCCATTCTTCTATAACGCTTTTGTCCTCTTGGTTCCTGAGTTTTCCGGTCAGCTTTGCCATTTCAGCGTAGTCCCTTAGCTTGGCTTGCTATTCAGGTTTTCCACCAGGAGTCTCTCGTAGCCCTACTTGGAGATGCTGCAGACTGGCTCTAGGACTACTGCGTGACTGGTGGGTGTTTGTAATATTCCTTTCAGCTCTGCAGATCATTGGCCCAGGCCAGAGACTAATAGTGATCCCTAACTGGCCACCTTGAAAGCATGCACATGACTCTGGGCAGTTGAGAGATCTGGTGCTGGGAAGGTAGAATGAGGAATTCACACAGTGAAGAAACTTCACAGTGTAGAACTTCTACACAGCCCTTGGGATATACCCATTCAGTCTCTCTGGAACATGGATGGAGTCCACAGGGCTGCTTGAGACTTCTTCATGTAACATACCCAGTAACTGCAGCTGGCTTCACTCCAGAAATTGGCTACAAGAATTACAGCAAGAGTTCCAGGGCAAAGAAGGGGTGGCTGGATCTATATGCATGGGAACTGCTCCCGGGCCTCCAGTCTAAGGCAGTTGGTAGCATGTTCTGATAGCCACAGGCTCACATGTCATCCAGAGAGCAAAGAGGATGGAAGACGGAACCACCAAGTCCCTTTCCAAGTGCAGATGTACATTTGAGGGTATGGATTTCATAGCTGATTTCCAATGGCTGCCCCCAAATGCCCATATCTTACAGAGCAGGTTCCTGTGTAACAATATGTTTATTCTGCTAACAAGTGGTAGTGTTACGAAGACGACCTGTGGCTTTTCAGTGCCTCCAATATACAGCTGTAGGGGGGCGGGAATGCTTCTCATATGGGGCAGTTCAAAATTCTTTACATTTATGGGTGGACTTGTTAAGATAAATACAGGGTAAGTTATGTTACTCTTTGTGAAACAAGTATGGAATTTACACTTAGCTTAATGCAGGTAATGAGAAATCCAGATACCCAAAGAAAGGGGGGAGTAGATTGGGAGGAAGAGAGTATTTGTTTAATTCTAGTGTGTATATCATCATCATCATCATCAATTAAATTTGTATACCTCCCTTCATCCGTAGATCTCAGAGCAGTTCACAACATAAAATCACAATATGAAAATTACAAAATACACAAAAAAGAACAACAACAACAACAAACCAATAATGCCCAACATATTTAAAAGGGCATCAGATGTCAATCAGCCCAAAACCTGGTTGAAGAGGAATGTTTTCACCCGGTACCTAAATCTGTATAATGGAGGCACTAGTCAAACCTTGCTGAGGAGCATATAGTATTCTTGAAAATTAATAAACATATATGTTTTTTAAAATTCTTTACATTTCCCTTTATTCTTGTGGGTTGGCATTATTAAACTGATGGCCTGTTATCTGTGTGGTTAAACTGAGCCTTCATTAGGTTATCTACCACATCCTTTATAACACTTAGTAGGACAGGAAGGTCTATCAATCTTCTTTTATTTGCTGCCCTTTTTTGGAACTAGGCACAACTGGACAACTTTTCTCCTATTATCTAGGGCGAATAATGTAATCAAAGCCTTCCAGATGTGTTCACTAACAGTCAAATTCCTGCAGCATGGCTATTTTGCTAGTGATAACCCTGATGTGATAAAATACCCGGGTTGCTGTTTCTTCGTTTTGTTTAAAGTAGTGCTCTGCATGACATCATCGCGATGAAACAAATGGCTCATTGAATAACGTATTTGAAAGAACTGAGGAAAGAATCTGGACACAAACAAGGTCTACAGTTGGAATTTCAGCGCTCTGAGGCCTAGGAAGTGGTGGGAGCACATCAGTACTGGACATACACTTGGAAGAAGATAGCGTACTATGTGTTTTAACATGGTGTTCTACAGAGCGAGACAGGAAGACACCCCCCCCCTAAGATTCCTGGCTTACTTCTTTTCTTGGATGTGTGTGGAAGCCTTCAAGAGTACAGGAGGCTCTCTGCTTCAGAAGATGGCCCTTGTATTCAAGGCAGGTCAAGAAAATGGCAGGGGACAACAGTGGGTGAGGGTTATTGCCCTGTGAACATCCCAGACACCTCTGGTTGACCACTGTAAGAAACAGGATTCTGCATAAGAGAGAACTTTCATCTGACCTAGCAGAGTTCCCTTGCTCTCCACTGAGTCTCGCCCTCCAATGGATTCATGCTTGTCTTCCAAAGACTTTCATTCTTCCCAAAAACCTCCTTGGAGTCCTGTCAAAGTTTTTTCTCCTCCCGAATTCCATGAACTCTGTGCCCTGAGCTCCTGGTGGAGTGTTCCTATGGACTGCTGCCCACTTTTTCCATAACCAAAAGGAAGAATAGGTAAATGAATCTCCCTCTTTTGACTCTTATTGTCTCTAATTGTTCTTCAGGTTGCAATCTCTCCTTTTCTCCCCACTGGATGCAAAGCACATTCCACAGCCCCGCTGTTCATCCAACAATCCCACCTTCTCTTTCCTTCTCCATTCCTGGAAGGCCTTCAGCGGTTAACCTTTCAATTGCTATAAACTTCATTTCTGGGAAAGCTGTGCTCTCATTGCCATTCCTCGTGACTACCTTTCATGGGCACTCCACTATCTTGACAATACAATCCCGAATAATCACACCAGGCTCCCTTGCGTTTTGGCCAGGTTTTGGCCAGGGACGCAGGTGGCGCTGTGGGTTAAACCACAGAGCCTAGGACTTGCCGATCAGAAGGTCGGCAGTTCAAATCCCCACGATGGGGTGAGCTCCCGTTGCTCGGTCCCTGCTCCTGCCAACCTAGCAGTTCAAAAGCACGTCAAACTGCAAGTAGATAAATAGGTACCGCTCCGGCGGGAAGGTAAACGACATTTTCGTGTGCTGCTCTGGTTCGCCAGAAGCGGCTTAGTCATGCTGGCCACATGAGCTGTACGCCGGCTCCCTCAGCCAATAAAACGAGATGAGCACCGCAACCCCAGAGTCGGTCATGACTGGACCTAATGGTCAGGGGTACCTTTACCTTTACTAGGTCAGCTCTATCAGACTGACACCAATCTGTCCTCCTGAATACAGCCAGTTCCCCTAGCTAAATTATCCCCAGTCATTCATGCTCTGGAAGGGCTTCTTCCCTGACCACAGAGAAGTAGTCTGCAGGCATGTTTAGAGACGTGTGTCCACAAACAAGGGTGGTAACAGGCCATTACTTTCTGCCCCAATGCAGTTTGAGCAATTCATGGAAGAGGGTGGATCTCCCAAGGTGAGCGCCGCAACCCCAGAGTCGGTCACGACTGGACCTAATGGTCAGGGGTCTCTTTACCTTTACCTTTACCTTTAAGGAAAACATCAAAATCCATAAGTAACTATATAACATCAAATTCCATAGCATAAAATTCCACTCACTCAATACACTTAGGCTCCATCTACACAGCTATGAAAAACGCTCTGAAAACGCTCTGGAAAAAACCGTTTTAAAGCTCACAATGGAAAATTTCATGGAGTTCCAATTTCAGCTCTATGCCCCAATGCAGTTTGAGCAATTCATGGAAGAAGGTGGATCTCCCAATGTCATCCAGTGAGATCCATGGCCGAAGGGAGATTTCTACCTAGTCTTCACAATCCCAGCCCAACATTCCAACCATTACACTATTCTCGCTCCATATTAGCATGTTGCGTGAGATTAAGAGTAATGTCTTTACATAACTCTTTAGGCATTCCGTGGGGGGGAACTGCCACTAAAAGAATCTATAAAGATGATTTAAACTCAGATGACGTCTTAGGGAATGTCAGCCAAATTCCCCACATTTAGTGTTTCATTTTTTCTGTTGGGTTCCCCCTCACCCATCACCTCCTACTGGGCTTGTTTAGGTTAAACACCACTCCCCAGTGTAATCTGGTTCTGATTTTAGAGAAATGAAAGAGAGAAAGGAAAGCCTTGAAAACATCTGAAGCCAGAGAACTCCCCCAGAGTCCTGACTGTTTCCCAGCAAACCACATAAAACCATCAATGCCTTAATAGCAAATGATTCAAGAATTAGCATGAGAGCAACACAGATTGTGAATTAAATCGCTTTGGCTTTGCAGAGACAAAGAACATGCACCACATGTGCTTTCCAGCCATTTCTGATGTGTGTGTGTGTGCGTCGAAACAGAGGGGAATCTTATCATTATTTTATTTTGCTTAACAGGATGTGTATATCACTTAATCATAAAAACCTCTAAGCAAAATGGAAAATGCACATTAAAATTACCACTATAACCAGATGTTAAGAACAAGTTACCCTAAGTCCAGGGTGCTTGGCTCTGCTGGTTGCTAATGCTGGCCTTGCCCCAGTGAAATGAATGGAGCTGTGCAAGAGCACATTTGTTTTATTGCACAGCCTCCATTTATTGCAATTGGGCAAAGGCAGAAGCGCTTTCCATCGATTCGCGTCCATGTCAGGCCTGGATCATAGGTTGCGGTCTGAGGTTAACCAGAGACCAGGAACCAGGGACAATGGAAAGGGATTGTATCCAGCTAAGCCATACTAATAGAAGACCCATTGAAAGTAATGAACTTAAGTTAGTCATGCCCATTAATTTTGATGGGTCCACTCTGAGGAGGATTGCTCAAGGCAAAGCAAAATTTCTGAAGCTTAATACCTAATTATTTCACTTATTTTTTTAAAAAATCCACACCAGAAATTACCCATGAGTTTATAGCACTAGACTGTGGCTGGTAGTAGTCAGAAGCAGGTCACCAGGTGGGGAGAATGGCAATGGTAGCTTCCTGGAAAGTAGGCTGCTGTTGCTTACCAGGAGGTAGAGAGAGAGAGGTCAGCACAGTGCAAATGTACCAGCGGAGCCAATCTGGCACTCCTGACAGTGCATTTGCACCATGCCAACCTCCCTGCCACCTTGCACCTCCACCTCTCCTTCCCTCCCAGTAAGCGACAGCTACTTGCCCACCCAGTGAACTGCTTCTAGTAGTTGTAACTCTCTAACAGTGAATAAAGAATACTATTATTACTCAATTGTCTCTGGTTCCCTGACGCATAACAGAGGTGCCTCTCAACTGAAGGAAAGATGGCTCTAATTCTGAGCCTTAAATATGATGATGGCATTCAAGTAAAAAAGAAAGGAATGGATGGATTATGTAGGCTTCCAGAAGGATAAAATGGGTTTCCTTTCTAACTGAAGGATCCCCCTGAGCAGACAAAACTGTGAAGAAAGAAGCTTTATCCCATCATCCAGAGCTCTGCACAGTAACATTTGGCAGGAGAATGCCAAAGAATGACTCATAACCACTGTCAGATAAGGTTTCATTACCAGTCCATAAAAAGATTACTCCCAAGAGTGAAATGTTAAGCCCCTGAAGTACTTATGGAAATATACGGCCTTAAAGATCCTTCCCCGATCATTTCTGCTTTGCCTCTCTTTAACTTGGAATTTTATAAAAGCTGCTTCATTCGAAGCGGCTGTGTTTCGCACACACTGAAAGCACTTTCAAACACTGCTTGCAGGTCCCATCTTTGATGACCAGGTAACCATCCATGACCGTGCATAAAAAGAAAAAAGACTTCAAAAAAAAAACCTTGTAAACTTGAGTGCTTCAATATTATTTCCCCATTGAAATTTAAGAAGAACAAAATCACCATGAATGAGAGTTAAAGAAATGACATTATAAAATTCTGAATGTATTGGGCGGGGGAGGGGGTATTTCTCCCTCACAATTTCTTTTTGAGAAAATATCCTGCATAGCTCTAGCCCTTCTTTGAGTTTATTTTCAGGAAAGATGCAGTATTCTTATTTGATTGATTGATTGATTGATTGATTGCACAAGGTGGGATTTTCATCTTAAACAGCACAAAACCACTCTAATTCAAATTTTCCATACACGTTGGCTATATAGATGGAATCTCTATATTAATTATAATTTCAGGGGCAGCACCAGGAATGTGTGCAATCTTAGGCCCAGAGCTAGCTCAAGCATCATTTATTCATTCGCCAGTCTATTTCTAGCCCCACCTAACTGGTTGACAAGAAAAGAAAAGAAGAGTTCAAAACCAGAGCCCTTAATATAATAGTAAAACACTATAACGACTGGATCAGTAAGAGTTCCTAAGATGAGCTTCTGGTGCCATTATTGATATAAGGGTTATTGTGGGAGACAGGGCGGAAATCTATCTGAATATATATGCTAAGGTCTACTTCTCACTGAGGTGACAACTCTGATTGTGCGTCAGTCTTCCCAAATCTGCTACAGGTCTTGGACCACAACTCCTTACCTGCACAAGCCAGATACAGGCTTCCCACCTCATTTCCCATTTTTCTGTATGCGAGTTTAGCAAGAATATGATAGGAGGGCGGTGAAATGAGATAAGTTTAATAATTTTAATCTCTCCACATCATGCTTGTTTGGGAGAAAATGAAAAAAGCCATCATCACAATATTAATATTGGTAACACAGTCTTAAATGATCAGTTCCCAAAATCCTTTGGTTTACACTAAATCCGCCCTTAGTTTTTCTTAATATTGTTCTCTGCCCGCCCTCCCCCGCTACTTTTTGTGCCAAATCTCTTTTAACTCTTTCTAATAAAAGACTCGGGAAAACAATGATTACTTAGGCCACAATGGTGCTTTCATAACCCGTGCAGATAATGTGGACAGTGGTGTAATTACAGTCTTTTAAACTACATCTTATTGACATGTTTAACTAGCAATTTTATGATTAGACAATTCTTGGAAAGCCGTATTAAGTATACAATCAAGCACCAGCTTTAGCTGTCTTGTAATTATGTTGTTAAGCTAAACTCCCTACATAATTAAACATCAATCTTTTTTAAAAAAAAGTTGTGCCTGAGCACAACATAATTAAATAAAATATGAATACCTTAAATCTCCCTTAAGACTTTAAACACATCTTAAAAGAATTTGCTTCCTTTATTCTTACAAGCCAGAGCCTTCCCTCTGACAATGATTTTACAACACAAAAATACAAGATAAAAACAGAAAATACACAAGAAAAACAAGAACAAAAAAGCCGACAAACCAAGGAGCTTCCTTCTCTGCCACCCACCATTTAAAAGGGCATTGGATGTCAATCAGCCCAAGGCCTGGTTCAAGACAAAATTGTTTGCCTGGCACCTAAAGGTGTATAATGAAGGTGCCAGCCAAACCTTCTTAGGGATAGTGGTCTCTTGCTGGGCAGAGACACTCTGAATCCCTTTTATGCCATTTTCTTCTGACATTTCTTCAGGGGCAAAAGAGGAGCTGCCTTTTCTGGGAATGATAACAACATCTGTTGTGAGAATTGCCCTTATCATCTCCACTCTAAATGGAAAACTTCATTCATCACACTTATTACTCTAGAGCACCGGACGGTGTCAGAATGCCTAGGCAGATTAAACGGATTGCACGGCGTTGCATATTCATCAGCTCTGGGCCCATCCGAGCACAATGTGCAAGGAATTGGTTTAGCGCCTCCGTATCATCCAGTTTGGCACTGCAGGAGGAACACACACAACTTCTTCACCAAAGGTGTGTGGAGGTCAGATGAACTGGGCTTTCTGCTTGCTTTTACCAATCTAGAAGGCCTCCCTTGTTGCTTTTCACTGCAGATGTGTAAAATGCTGCTTTTTCTTCAAAATGTCATTATTCACCACCTGCAAGAAGTATGCAAACATAAAATCCTATATTCTGCAGATGCTGGAGCAAATTGGTAGATACACAACTGCCCCCTCAAGTATTTACTTGATGTGTATCGCATTGCACACAGTGCCCAATCCACCCAATATCAAATATGAATTTTAATGATACAGTTAAGCACAGGAGCAGCATTTGTGCTAGAGAGGGGTCACTCTCTGGGCAGAGGCAGATTTATTGTAGTGCGACCGGTTTGCCCACACTGGGCGCTATGCTGAGGGGGCACTGCAGGAGGCGCCCCAAGAACGACTTAAAATGGAAGGTGAGACACAGGAGGGCACTGATTTTCGGTGTTCAGTGAATCTGCACTAAACAGCCTCGGCCATGTATACCTGAAGGAGCATCTCCAACCCCATCGTTCAGCTCAGACACTGAGGTCCACCTCCGAGGGCCTTCTGGCGGTTCCCTCACTGCGAGAAGTGAAGCTACAGGGAACCAGGCAGAGGGCCTTCTCAGTAGTGGTGCCCTCCCTGTGGAACACCTTCCCGTCAGATGTCAAGGGAATAGACAACTATTTGACTTTTTAGAAGACATCTGAAGGCAGCCCTGTATAGGGAATTTTTTAATGTTTGACATTTTGCTGTGTTGTTATTATGTTAGAAGCAGCCCAGAGTGGCTGGAGAAACCCAGTCAGTGCTCTCTCTCTCTCCCTCTCCCCCCCCAAAAAAAATAATCATTAAGATGCACAGTACCCGCACAAACTTTAGATGTATTCCAGTTGAAGTTAGCAGCTCAGGGAAGGGTACATCAACCTGGTTCACCTTATTATTCAGACCCAGCAAAGAGCTGCTGCAGACCCGTAGTCAGGATCATTGACATAACCGCTGCCAGGATCACATGAATTGGCAGCTGCCACCTTAAATCCCAGATTAGAGCTAGAAAAGTTCTCAGCAGAGCTTCTAATTTAGCATTAACTGCGCATAACCTGCTTCCTTGTTCTTAGTTCATTTTTAGTGTGGGAAGTAGTCAAAGAATCACTTCTGCTCTTATTGCACCCAGCCGTGGCCCCACCCAGATCTCTCCCAGCCGTGTGGCCCTTCAAAGACTGGTCTTGCTGAAGGATGTACCTCAAGAACTTGCCACCTATCTTCTCCCTGAACAGGTTTGAACATTGCGATGCCGTCACTGACAAATGCTGATGCAAAATTCCGGCGGCCTCTTTGCTTTATATGGATTCACTTGAGTTGTGCTTACATGAAGAAGCATTACATATTCTTTGGTATCTCGATTCTTGTAACATCTCAAGCTTTTCATGCTAAGGACTATTTCCACATTTTGGTGCCAAAACCACTTGTAGTCTCAGCATATTTCAACCCTTTTATACCAGTTTTTCCCTCTTGCATAGAAACTATGCACAAACAAGAGCAGAGTCACTAGAATACTCATGATATTTCATGAACTCAATTAGATTGTAACATTGCGGTTATGATTTGCTAGATAGAAGATAGGGTACAGCTGAAGGGCAGAAGCAACAACTCCATGGAAAACAGGGTGATTGACAGGTAGGTAGCCCAGCCCACCTGCCAAACTTGACCCATGCAGGATGCACAAGGTGAGGATCAGACCTGCTGGTTAGATCCAGTTTCCCAGCCCTGTAATAATGAGGTTTCATGCTCTCTATCCATCAGGAACAAAAAAAGAGCAACAGTATAAAGAAATCCTAATTCTCCCACAATGTGTGAGGTATTGAAATTGCTACTTCTTCCTAAATGCAAGTAGATACAAGTGAGATCGCAGTTTGTGCTCTATTGTATTTGACATCCTGGGTTTCTTTTGGATTAGAAGCCAACGAATTTAGCAAGGGCATATGGGAACCCTCATGCTTCCAGAAGCAGATGGGATGCCTTTTAAAGAACACAGGAAAAGGTTTGTATGCCAGCTCCCCTCCTTGTGTACAGAAGAATCATCTTCTGCGGCAAAATGTTTACTCTGATCTTCCAGCACTTCATTCTTCCATCCGCTCCTTGCGACATGTTGAAATTGTATGTCAACTGTGGAAAAGGGGAAGTGAGATTTGAAACTGGGTTACCAAATACAGATGATGGGGGCATATGTACAATATTATTATAAATCTTGCTCCAGGCATATATTCCAGGTGGGATGACTTTGCCCAGAGGCACAGAGGCTTGGAGAGCAGTGGAGAAGGCAGGATTACATCTTCCCGCTGTGCTGTTGTGAGATCTTGTGGGATACCTATCATTTCATGGGATCTTGTGAGAGGCAGGAGAGGCCGAGGCCATAAAAGACTTGTCCACAATGGTTTGGGGACATTTGACCCCAGTACTGGCACCCAGTCTGAGCTATTTCCTCTGCACTCACAAGTCACAGATATGTGCCTGCCAATCAAATTAATTTTGCTATAAAGGTGATAGTCTAGGGTTCCAGACGAAGGCCATTCCCAACCTTCCCTGAAAATTTTGGGGATTGAACATATGTCTCCAAGAACATGCATGCACAAGCATTAACATGTCACCCTTCAAACACATTTCTTCACGAGAATCAGATCTCTTACCTAAGGGGGGCAATTCGAGAATGAGTTATTAACAGTGAATGGCCTTTTAGGCTTCCTCCATGTGAATAGGAGTTCACTTTTTGAATAGTAAGAATTATATGTCATGGGGGAGGCGGAATCAGGATTTTAGAGATGCTTAGGTGGGGCACGGCCCAAAAAAGGTTGGGAACCACTGGTCTAAGGTGTTCAAAACCCAAGGATTCACATGTTGGAGGGTATGCACCCTGTGACTCCAGCAGCAGTCAGAATCCAGAATGATGAGATATTTATTGTCCTGCACAATGGCTGAATCAACACATGGAGTGGTAGAGCTTGGCACAACAGAATAGTGCAACGTCAGTCTGTGTCTGTGTGTGCACGCGCACGCGCATGTCCAGTCATGTAAAAACATGCTGCAAGCAGAAATCCAGCACCTCGGGGATAAAAAGCTTCACTTTTTATCACTTTTGCCAGCTGTGTTTGGTTTCTGTATGCTAGGAAGTTTTTAATGCAGGAAGCATTCAGTCATGTTATATCTCCACCTGCACTGCTGCAGTACCTTCTTCAGTGCGTTGCATGAATAGACTAGGCTGCTCTTAGACTGGCGTGGCTCAGACCTTAGTTAACCTCCCAGCGTGTGATTGCTCCTCCAGAACGTGCAGAAGCTAAGCCACTATGCAATCCAGCTTTGCCAATGAGCAGATTCAGTTGCACACACCCTCTAACTTCTTCACACAGAAGGAGACAACAGGAAGCAAGATGTAACGATTAAATGTACTCTCGTTTGGGAAGTCGTGGGTGTTGCTGCTGCAGCTTGAAGCCTGCTGCTGTGGTTCGCAGAACCACGTTGCTTCTGCTCCTGTATTCGAAGGAGGCTCCTTCAGAAAGACAAAGCCATGCTGGCAGCCTGCTGTGAAATAAGACAACCCCTCTGGCTTCTGTAGGGCTTCTTTTCATAGAACAAAATATTTTATTCTTAATGCTGCTGCTGTCTGCAGTTTAAGGTGACAGAGTCTCCACATAAATGCAGGCTGCCCAGGCTGTGAGACCAGTGGCGTAGCGTGGGTTGTCAGCACCCGGGGCAAGGCAAGTAATTTGCGCCCCCTAACCCGTGGATTTTAGTAGGGGCAGAGAGCTGCCAGTGCGAGCGCGCCCCCCCCCAGATGTTGCGCCCGGTGCGGCCGCCCCCCCCCTGCACCCCCCACGCTACGCCACTGTGTGAGACACACAGCTTGCATATACAGTGGTACCTCAGGTTACCACCTGGAGGTCCGTACTTAACCTGAAACTGTTCTTAACCTGAAGCACCACTTTAGCTAATGGGGCCTCCCGCTGCTGCCGCGCCACAGGAGCACAATTTCTGTTCTCATCCTGAAGCAAAGTTCTTAACCTGAAGCACGTATTTCTGGGTTAGCAGAGTCTGTAACCTGAAGCGTATGTAACCTGAAGCGTATGTAACCCGAAGTACCACTGTATATGGTCAATATGAGGTCACGCAATTCCTGCAACTATTAGGCTAGTGGCTTGGCATAATATAAGGCAGTACATCATTTATCTCACTCAGAGAACTGAAGTTACAGGGAACCAGGCAGAGGGCCTCTTGGTAGTGGCTCCCACCCTGTGGAATGCCCTCTCATCAAATGTCAAGGAGATAAGTAACTTTAGAAGACATCTGAAGACAGCCCTGTATAGGGAAGTTTTTAAATGTTTAATTCTGCTTTTATAGATGTTGGAAGCCATCCAGAGTGGCTGGGGCAACCCAGTCAGATGGCCAGTGTAGAAATAATAAAATTGTTGTTGTAAAATTATTAGTATCCTGTTGAGGGAAGAATAGCATTTCCCTCATAAAAAGCGGGCAGGGAAGGGGGAAGATGCACTGGTGAAGGCATGTTAGTTTTTCTTCTCACCCCAAAAGGTTAGCCTTCACTGTATCATTTCTAATTTTATCATTTTCTTGCTTACATTTGCCTGCATTTGTTTTATTTCGTCCATCTGTTCAAATAACTGCCTCTAGTAGGAATAGAGGAGAGAGAGAGATTTGATTTGGTTCACATTTCAAGGAGACTGAATTCATACTTTTCAAAATGATACACAGACCAAAATGTAAGTACCCTTCAACAATCACGCTTCCCTGAATTTTGCAATGCAGTTCTCCAATCCTGTTTAAAAAAAAAACCATATGCTAAACTAAACATAAAAGTGCACAGAATAGGGAGAAGAACATACACAAATGCCTTACGTTAGGGAGAATTATTTTGCAAATATGTGCATAATGGCACACATGAGTATCAGAAGAAATTCACACTAAAATGCTGATGAATTTTCATAAGGACTGAGCTTAAGACTGCAAAAATGAAAAATATTATGCTGACAGATTCACCTGTCCCTAGCCACTGCTGCTGGTGGTGCTGGCAAAACCAGCAGCACTATGACAGCAATGGCAGAAAACGAGCAATTGTATTATGTAGTGGAAGCAAAAGGAGCACATTTGTGCAAAAAAACCCAAAACCCCCAAACCTGGGATTTTTGCTATATAAAAGTTTCAGCTCCGTTCTTTAAAAAGCGTAATGTCTTGCTCATGCCTGCAGTGTCTATACAAATGCAGATCGCCCTCCAGTTACTTGTATGTGTTCTCCCAGGCACAATCCACTCAGATAAATAAATACATTTGTTTTGTGCTTTCAGGCCAGGCCAGGGTTATGTGAAAGTGTTTATATCAGCCTTATGAATGAAGCTGCCTTGGCCTCTGCCCCCGTGTCAACTTCCTGTTGTTATTACAAGCAGGAAGTGGCATGATGGAATCAAGGTCGCTGTGTTTTATTTAAGCTCTTACTCCTAGCTGAAAAATGTCTACACAGTATGGGTCATAAATCCCCCCCCCCAAGTGCTGGGATTTAACTGTGGGAATGTTCGATGTACATGAAAGAAGAGAGAGACCGGGGGGAGCACAGCTCCAGTTCCCACAGAACTCTGCCTGATATAACCATCCCTCAAGAATAAGGGCAGAACATCACTCCCCAAATCCTTGTATTCGGAGCTGAAGCTTATATATGTGCAGGCAACTTGATATACACAGCACAATAGTCAGGATTCAGGTTTCATTGCATTTTGTAATGGTTGCAGTTCAACCTCCCTGTCAAAAATGGATGAACTTGTAGGGTTTAAAGTGATGGATGAATGAGAGAATCGACTTTAGGGCTGTTATGTACTGAGTTGAATAGGATCCAAACTGCAGCAGTCTGATTGGTCCTTGAACAATAGGATCCAAATTGCAGTAGTCTGATTGGTCCTAGAACAATAGGATTCAGAAAGCAGCAGTCTGATTGGTCCTAGAACAATGCAGCAGTATGATTGGTTGGCAGGAACCACCCAATCATGCTCCAGATATACGTGAATCCACAACCTGATTGGCTTACAGTAGAATTCCAGAATTAGCCAATCATGTGCAGCCCATTGTGTAAATAATGTATATAAAGCAGATACTTTGAGGGGACATTCATTCATTCCTCCTCACCACTATGAGCTGAATAAAGAGCATGAAATCACTTTGCGACTCTGAGTATATTTCAAGGGCAAAACTAATTTGGATTACTGGAGACTGTTATGTGGTCTTGTCACATGGCAGGATACAATCCACATACATTTAGGCATGTAATGTTTCAGAAGGCCCATAGCACATTGCTTTTGAGCAGCACAGAGGTACTCCAGAATGACCCCAGTGTTTGAAAACAGGATTCATAATTAACCTATTGCAGAATCTGGTCATCTTTCCCCTAACCGTATGAACCGGAAGGAAATTCACTTTGGTAACGGTGTGGGATGTGAAAGTTTTTTTTTTTGTTTCTGAAGACCTAATTTAATCCAGGGAACTAGTCGTACAATCCTCCAATTTTCAACTTGGCAGTCAGAATTATTACCACGTTTGCAACCCGTGCAAAGTCATCACTTAATGATGCTAGGAAAGTTCACACACAGTATGTGTACCCTACACTTCCCTTCCCCAAGAAAAAGGGAGATGAAATAAGAGAGAGGCAGGATGATGGGATATGAATATTGCACATATCTCCTAATTCCCATTTGAATATGTTGTGCTCATTTGCACTTCCTACAGACCCAACAAGGGCCTTTTTAGTTCTGACACCTTTGCACCTTATTAAAGAAAGGAAGCTCAAACGGCGCTCAGTGAGCAGGTGTTACTCCTTCATTAACTGAGAGCATACACACGGGTCACACACTCAAATACCTGCATTCAAATTTAGCTTAGAATACTATGCGGCGGGTGTTGGAGTGAATTTGGCAACTTCAGGATTTAAACCCACATTTTTGGGTCACTTCCTGGTCATCAGGATTCCTGCTATGGTACTGAACATCAGCACTGAAATCATATATTGGGTGATAAATACTCTGAAATTAGTTGTATTGGGTTGTCTGTTAAAGAAACACTGTTCTTTCCTGGTTTCACTGTGAATATGTAATGTTCACACATTATCCGGGTGGGGGTGGAGGAGGTAGGTGTGTACACCTAATAACGTAATATGTGAATGTGTCAAATATGTATCATATAGGATCATTTCTCAGGGAGCCATTATTGGGCACAGACTCCTTTATAAGCAGCTGAAAACTCACGTGCTGTGAGATTATCATTTGCCACTGAGCAATACTTTTGAAAAGCTTTGTGCTTGCAGTGTCATATTTTAATGATGTTTTAATGCCCCTCTTGCACCAAAGGACATTCATAAGGCTAACAGAAATGATCTCAAAATGAATTGCCAAAAATTGGAAAAAAAGAAACAATACTGACAAAAGAAGAGTGACAAGATAATTATTTGACTATATTGAATTGGCTAGATTGACAGAAGCCATTAGGGGTCGTCAGCCCAAGCAAAAATTTCAAAAAGAATGGGGGAAATATAGATAATACCTTAAAATCAGTGCCCTCAAATCAATACTTGGGCTTGTTTCGATTAACTTCTGCAAAATAAATTATGGTATAAAAGCTAAAAGCAGAAAGAAAATGGGGTGATAATGAATTAAGAAGTAGACAGATTACCAAAGGGTTGGAAGAAAAGAAGAATTGAAATTTTATATATATATATATATATATATATATAGTTGACAATTTGATCTATGTAAGTTTACGTATGTTATTATGTTTTATTTGTATTTCTTTCTTTGTTTTTGATTGTGTATTATTACTTTTTTTAGTTTCAAGAGTGTGTGTGTATGTGTTGTAAAATAAACTTTAAAAAAAATTAAAAGAAAAGAAAAGATATCAAAATGCTTCCCTTTCACTGTGGCAAAAAACCATTATTTCAACGCCTCTCTGTGCCAGCAACCCTCGAGCAAAACCTGCTCCTCTGTCATAGTATTTAAACTGTCATTAGCAGCTGGTGAGAAATCACAAGCCAGAACCACTTTTTTAAGATTGGGTTGCTTCCCCCTCTGATACTTCTGACTGAGAATGTGTTAGAATCATAGAACTGTTGAGTTGAAAGGGACTGTGAGGGTCAGGATTTTTTTGCCCAACATGGGACTCGAACCCACGAGCCTGAGATTAAGAGTCTTCTGCTCTACCAGCTGAGTTATCCCATGTAGTGTTGCTTATTGTTTTGCTGTTGCTCAAGAGCAGCTGTAACAGGAAGGAAGAATGAAAGGAAGTTGTAAGAAGAGGACAAGCACTTTGGCTGCAGCCCAGGCCTCCAACAGCCACGTACTCTGTGGAGGCCCAACAACAACAACAAAAATCAGTGGTACCACTTCAAAGGATGAATCTAAAAGATGACTGTTACATCTGAATGGTATGTGCTAACCACAAGCATCTAGGAAAATCTGTCAGCAAAGACCTACTCCTCTTCTCACACCCCACAGACTTCAACTTCTGCTTCTGGTATTTAACCTTTACAGATTCCCAGAATGGATGGGTGAGAAATTAGATTCTGCTGACTTTTGACGACAAACCAACCTAATCTACTCTTTCTAAAACTCTATGGGAACCAAAACTTAGTCACATT
The DNA here is from genome assembly GCF_964270895.1 of Podarcis filfolensis. NCBI lineage: Eukaryota > Metazoa > Chordata > Lepidosauria > Squamata > Lacertidae > Podarcis > Podarcis filfolensis. Next base: position 24,444,013 of record NC_139604.1, on the reverse strand, counting down.
TTGGAATGTACTCTTCTCTGAATTTTGCAATGCCTTTCTCCAGCCAACTAATGCGTACAAAAATGCATATGCTAGGATTAAGAGTGTATAAAGTGCATATATTAGCACAAAGAACATGTCAGGCAGAACATTAGGGGAAATTTTTTGAGATAGATGATAGATGATTGATTGATAGATAGATAGATAGATAGATGATAGATACACACACTTTTTATTTGAATTTTAAAAAATAAAAATAGAAATAATAAAATAAACATACATTTAAAAAAGCATGCAATATCCACATATCGAGATTACATTGAATCTCTTGACTCCCCCCCCCCTTCCCCTCCTTGGGTCCTTTTGGTTCTGTTTTCAACTGCATATCAATACTTCTAATATATATTAGGCAAAATTGCATACAAATGTGCTTATATTAAAAGAAATTTGTGGTAAAGTGCGGATAGATTTTCATGAAGACGTTTTTCTTCTTCTAAAAGGCACTAAGGTGACAAACATATTATTCCCTCCTTGTGTTGCAGACACATAGGTGTGAGACTGAGGCCGTGTGTCAGAGACCAGATTGCAATGGAGGACTTCCTTCCTGGCATGCTTGAGATGCTCCACTGTACGGCATTGCCCACCCCCCTCTCTTTCTCTTGGGGGAAGGGCCTTAGCTCAATGGCAGGGTTTGGAGAAAGACTTCTGCCTGAAATCCTGCCGAGCTTCTGCCAGCCAGTCTAGAAACTGCATTGTGAGATGGTTTGAATTAGTATAAGGCATCTTCCTATGCCCCTGTTCCCTTTTTCATTTATATATTTTTGCAGCAAGGTCCCGTTCATGCTAAAGCATCAATTAGCCTTGAATGCTGCTCTGTGTGGATGGTGACCCTCTGCCACAATCAGTTCTTGCGCAACCTCTTGCCCTGCACCCGTTCAATTTTTTTAAAAAATATATCTTTATTAATTTAAAATAAATACATTTATGAAAAACAGACGTACATACAAGTAAACAAACATACAAACAAACAAACAAACAAACAAACAAACAAATAACAGAAAAATCAAACAAACCACCACACTATAAGATATAAGAAGATCGATATAATCCTGGTATTGAACGCAATTATAAAATTTATAGAAAAGAATTTTAAAACTGACTTCCAATTAATCTCACTGTACTTTGTCTATCCATTACTTTATACCACACAGTTACACATTTCTTATATAATTTCTTTTTACCTCCCTACAAACTTATATTTATACAATACAGGGATCAGTCTAATTCTGCCAAAGTGTTTCCTTTTATTCCATAGTTTTCTAAATATTCTTTAAAGATTCTCCAATCCTTGTAGACTTTTTGTTTTGGTTGGCCTCTTACTCTTCCTGTCACTTTCGCTAGCTGCAGATATTCTACCATTAGGATTTGCCAGTCTTCCGTGTTGGGTATTGTTGTGTTTTTCCAATTTCCTGCTACTAAAATTCTGGCCACCATTATTCCATCCATGAACAATGTTCTTTTCGATTTCCCTATTTCTTTTGGCAAAATGCTGAATAAAGATATTTCTGGCCTCTTGTTGAATGTTAATTTAAATATATTTTTTAAGTTCTTCATATATATTATTCCAAAAAAACACAAATATCTGTACATTTCCACCACATATGCAAATAAGTTACTGGGCTTCCAAGAAGGGGCAACAGGATTGAAAGACAGCAGATCCGTCTGCTGGACAAAGCCACTTCCGACATCAGGAGGAGGTGGGGTTGCGGGCTCATGCCCCCAACACGCGCGCGGAGGCTGATTTCCAGCCCCGCGCGATCAGGGGAATCCTCGGGCCGCGTCATCCCCTGAACCAGCCAAGCGGCTACCTCGGGGTGTGTGGCTTGCCTCATTTAAGGCAGGCGCTGCCCCGGGATCTCCCCTTTGGTCCGCGCAGCTGATTAGGTTTCCCACCCACCCACCCTTTAAGGTTTACCTTCTGACCTTGCTATGGACTGCGGTTGGTCGCCGTTAAGGGGCCTGGTAGGAATTTTTTCCACTTGGGAAATTGGCACCGGCCATTGGGTTTTCCCCCTATCTTGTAGCAAATCATCACAACTCTTTGGTTTTTGACGGTTAGGCATTGGTAGGGGTATTGTTATGCAGATCTGTTGGGGGGAGGGGCGCCATCAACTTCCCCAAATATTGAAGGGTAGTCCGGTAAAGGATTCCGGGGGGCGTTGCCTAGTCCAAAGCCTATGGAGGTCAGGGCCTAAAGCACGCCCCCGATCGGTGACCCTGGGGGAGTCCCTAGTTGATGTGCATCAGCTGCTGGTGTTAACCCTTTCCGGTTTTCAAGCTAACAGGCTGAAGCCGGATAGTCTGATAGGACCAATGCCTAAGCCAATACCGCTCTTACCTGTAACCAACAAAGTTGTGGCTAATTTTAGCCCTTTAACCTTAAATAATTGTCTCCTGTGTCTTTATTAATTCTGGGGGGAGGCGGGAACTCGTCACGCAACTTGAGGAGCAGTTCCCTGCCCTCAGTTGTTTTTGTTGGCCTTGGTCTGTCTCAAGAGACAATAGAGCATGCCTCTAGGGGTGAAGTCAAACCACTGCATTAGCAGCAGCAAAATGACCTCCCTGAGGTGCAAGTCTGGGCAGTGTGTATTGAGGTCCTGAGCTGCCCAGACGACAACCTCCCCCCCCCCAGCCTCATTGAGGTGGTCCAAAGGACAGCAGAGTGATACATTTGGCACTAGCTTGGCTGCAGGAGTTGCTGGAAGGAGACGTACAAGGTTCCACCCAACTGTCTTTGGTACTCCACTCTGGATTTGTGTAGGATCTATTTCTTAGCCTTTTCTTCTCCTGAAGATATCCCGCAAGGCAGTGGAGGGTTAGGACCTTTCCAGGTTGAAGGGCCCTATCCGTCCCCACTATAGCTCCCTTTCAAAGGGACCACCAAGGGGGCTGTTTGCTTGTATGAATTAGACCTAACACGGCTTCACTTCAGGGTTTTATTTTATTTTTTTCCAGGTGCAAGACTGAAACCCCAGTGCCTACTGAAATGTCAGCTCTGATGAGAAAAGTCAGTCTGCACCATTACATTTCACAGTGAACTTCTCCATCTTCCTGGCAGAAGCAGCTATAGACGTTTTATTCTAATTTGTCCCCCTCCAACAATAAACTGGAGCGGTTCTTCTAATTTTCAGGACCTTCATATATATATTTTTATGTGTCGTCCCTGTTTGATAGTGCCGAGAATAACTCTTCATCATATTAACAGATTGGTGAGTGTTTTATTGCCTGCCTTGTAATAATCTGAAGCATGAGAGGGTGTTTTTTTTTATTGTCTCCTCCTAAGCTCTGCAAAGCAGACTTGTACCTCTTGGCTGTTTGTTTAACTGACCAGATCTGCCAGTCACAGAAGAGCTGTAGGCTTTCTCACGTCAACTTCGATTTATCTAGAAAGGTTGCAGTCTATAAAAATCCCACTTACACATGCCCACTATGCCATACCTGTTGAATTCCAAGGGACTTACTCCCAGGGAAGTGTTATAGGATTGCCACCTGAAGGAGCTAAAAATGTAAATAAGGTATAGAAAAAATGTCATCTTCTCATATAGAAGTAGAGTTCTAGTCCCCAGCCCCACCCCCTCAATATCCCCTTAGTACATCTGTTCTTCTTTTAAAAATGTTAGCGTCTCACACTGAACTTCTGCGTCCTGTGGTGGTTTGTTTGGTTGGTTTTCGATCTATTCAGGAAACGGTTTGTGTGTGTCTCCGCCCCACCCTTTGCTGCAGCTTTCACAACTGCATGTGGCTACCTGGTTAACCCTTCTGGGTATCTGTGGACGTTATCTGAACGGTATATGGCTTTATCCAGACCTGACTCGACGGAAAGGACAAAGTGTGAAACCGAGTTCTGCAAATAGCCTGAGCTTTTGGATGAAAACGCCCAGTGTTGGCGAAAATGACCAACACCTGCCTATAGCTCTACAGCTCTCTACGTTTCTCATGGTCTTCTCAGTCACACCTTTGCTAAAGCAGGCTGCCTCTAAACCACCTCTAAACCACCAGCGTTAACCTCACACGTTTGGTTGGAGGGGTGTCAGCCTGGTTTAAAATGGTGTGCATATTCTCTTCCTCATTCTCTCTCTCTTTCTCTCCCCCCCCAATACACAACATTCCTTTTACAAAATCCTGGAAACTATAGCTTACTCCTCTCAGAGGAGTCCTAGCACCCCACACAAACTACAGTATCCAAGATTCTGGGGGAGGGTATACTTTAAATGTGCTTTAAAGGTGTGCTGCGTATGCAGACATTTTCTCCATTTCCTTCTCTTGCTAATTGCATATCTGCCAAGTGCCCTGGGGGGAAAATGGGACATCCCGTTTTTTCATGCGAGATCACAGGGAACATTTTGGGCGCCGCAGCCTGGTGTGCTCTCATCCCCCCCCCCAAAAAAGTGCTTTTTCAGGGTGAGAGCGAGGTGCAGGTCACGTGACTTGCCCGGGAGTGCGTCCTGGAAGACACTTGTCCTGGATTTGGGTCTCCAAAAGTTGGACTGTATGCAATTACTTTTGGCCTAGTCAGCGCTTGGGATTGGGATTGGGTGCTGCCCAGGCTTACAGAATCTAGAAAGAGAGTGAATGAGCACCAGGCTATATCCAACTATATCCAACTTCAGCCCGTCCGCTTGAAGTCCAGGAAGGATTAACCACCAGTAGGGGGAGTCCTCCTGATGCACATCAACTAGGAACTCTCCCGGGATCACCGATAGGGGGCATGCCTTAGGCCCTCACCTTCCTAGGCTTCGGACAGGGCCACGCCCCCTGGAATCCTTTATCGGGCTACCCTTTAATATGTGGGGCAGGTGATGGTGCTACCTCCCCTCTTCCATCTACAGAACAATACCAATGCCTAACCACCAATACCAAGAAAGTTGTGATGATTTGCTACGAGGTAGGCGAAAACCAAGTGGCTGGTGCCAATTTGCCAAGTGGAAAAATTCCTACCAGGCCCCTCAATGGCGACCAACCAAGGTCCATAGCAAGGTCAAGGAACAAAAACCTTATAGGGCGGGAGGGTGGGAAAAGCAGGAACAGCTGGCAGGCAGGGAAAGAGGGAGATCCCTGGCCGTGTCCTGCCTTAAGTAGGGCAGACCACGCCCCTAGAGCCAGCCGATTGGCTGGCCAAGGGATGACACGTCCGGGAATCCCCCCAATCACGCGGGGCTGAGCTCCAGCTGCCGTGAGTGTGGTGGAGTCATGAAGCCCGCAACTCTACCTCCTTCGAAGGGTGGAAATGGCTTTCTCAACCATACTCAACATCCCATTTTTCCTGAGCCTAGTAGTCATACCTGCCCTGGCCGACCTGTTCAGGTGGCAGCGGGAGGACAAGTACGGACATTTCCTACCTGGAGGAACTTCAGCCTTCATGCCACTGAGCAAAATCTTGGACTCATAGCATCACAGAGTTGGAAGGGACCCTATGGGTCATTTACTCCAACCCCCTGCAATACGGGAATCTCAGCTAAAGCATCCACGACAGATGACCATCTAACCTCTGCTTGAAAACCTCCAAGGAAGGAGAGTCCAGAACCTCCCAAGGGAGAGCGTTGCAGTGGCAAACAGCTCATAATATGAAGATGTTCTAAGGCAGTACCACCATTTGGGCTGCTATGAAACAAGGCTGCTCCCCCCCCCAATTTTGGTGGAAGAAGAAGAAGAAGAAGAAGAAGAAGAAGAAGAAGAAGAAGAAGAAGAAGAAGAAGAACCAAATAAAGATTAATATAATTCAACAGTAGCCACTTCCTCAACTTCAGTTTGACTTCTGTATATTTCAAAGGGATGTAGATCATTTTTACGACAGAGGCCTAAAAATAGAATGATTAAATGCTGGCACATAGCAGCAGTTATCGTCTTTCTGGGATGTGTTGTTTTGCCAGGATGTGTCCAGTTCTCGTAAACGAAAAGAAAATAGAAAGGAAGGAAAGGAGGGAGGAAGGGAGAACATTTATTCTGCATTCCCCCCCCCCCACTTAAAAATAACCATATCAGTAAAGCCAAATAAGATTCTTCAATTCACATTAGAAACACACTTGGATAATGTGACTATTGAGTCTCCATTTTTTTTCCTTTGAAATAACTGGGCGGTGTTTAATGTCCAGGGCCTTGATGCTTTTTCCAGCGGCTATTTGGGTACGGAGCCTAATTAGGTCTGATTCAGCAAATCAACAAAGCCAGGACTAATGGTGACTTTTTGCCAGGAGCAGAAGATTAAGATGTTGTGAGTCATTCCATTGCAACCCTGACAAAATAAGACAAGATGCTGCCTGTCACTTCACTTTGGCATAGGTCCTCAAAATAGCACTTTGCACAGGCTCGTCTCAAGGCTCATAGGAATGCCAGCACATTTTCACTCTTAAAAAAAGCAAGCATGAAGTTTTCTCAATGACAAAGGGAAAGTGCAGAGAGGAGAATTTATAGTACAATCCATGTAGTGCCAGCCCACAACATTTCACTACCTGAAGCAGAGCTGGAGTGGCCACTGGGCCCATCACCTCCTGGCAAATAGAAGGGGAAGAAATGGGAGGCAGTGAGAGATTTTACTTTTTTGGGCTCTATGATCACTGCAGATGGTGACAGCAGCCACGAAATTAAAAGACGCCTGGTTCTTCGGAGAAAAGCAATGACAAACCTAGACAGCATCTTAAAAAGCAGAGACATCACCTTGCCGACAAAGGTCCGTATAGTTAAAGCTATGGTTTTCCCAGTAGTGATGTATGGAAGTGAGAGCTGGACCATAAAGAAGGCTGATCGCTGAAGAATTGATGCTTTTGAATTATGGTGCTGGAGGAGACTCTTGAGAGTCCCATAGACCGGAAGAAGATCAAACCTATCCATTCTGAAGGAAATCAGCCCTGAGTGCTCACTGGAAGGACAGATCCTGAAGCTGAGGCTCCAATACTTTGGCTACCTCATGAGAAGAGAAGACTCCCTGGAAAAGACCCTGATGCTGGGAAAGATGGAGGGCACAAGGAGAAGGGGACAACAGAGGACGAGATGGTTTGACAGTGTTCTCAAAGCTACCAGCATGAGTTTGACCAAACTGTGGGAGGCAGTGGAAGACAGGAATGCCTGGTGTGCTCTGGTCCATGGGGTCATGAAGAATCGGACACGACTAAACGACTAAACAACAACAAAGGTCTCCAGCAGTTTTTGGACTACAACTCCCAACATCCCTAGCTAGCAGGACCAGTGCTCAGGGATGAATTGAATTGTAGTCCACAAACAGATGGAGCCCAAGATTGGGAAATCCTGCGCTTGATGATAATCACCGCATGAAACTATTTAACCCCCTACACCAGTCTGTGGCACGGAAGGGATACGAAACCAGAACTTGCAGATTCAAGCCAGATCTCCCAAATCCATGCCCAATATGCTCAGCACCTTTCCAAAATCTCAGAACATCACTTCTAGTGAGATAGTGCAATGATTATTTTGCTTGGCTAGCTAGCTGGCTAATCAGTCAAGAGACTGGCCACTAATTTATTTCTCTGTGTATATATTTCCTCACCAAAAGATATTATTTTGGGGTAATAAAACACGGCAGAAGCGTGACACAAGCATCAACTATGTACTTGGCAATGCTACGGTTGTTCAATAGTTATGATGTGAGAGATAATGGGAGCGAAGATCTGATAAAGGCAAAACACTCTCATTTTCAAGAGATGTGAGGCTCCTGTAGATGCAGCAAAGCGCACCAGATGCAAAACAGGCTGTTCGAAGAAAAGTATCAAATGATCCAATTTGGTCAATGAAATCATTTCTCCCCTTTCTACTTTGCAAATTTGTGGGTGGATGGATACACACACACACACACACACACACACACACACACAGCTATTTTGCCACCAGAAAAAGGAAGCAAGTAGTTTAGAGGCTGTTATTTTCTAATGAGGTTTTGTAAAATAAGCACAATCTCATTTTGGACATCTTAAATAGGAAAACAGGGAGACTTCCCCCACATTTTGAAGGAGCGGCCAAATGGTGCAACAATCACACCAACCGGAGCATCTGATTGTGAGAACATTCCCGGTTGCTTCGTCATGTACATAGGAGAATGATCTGAAAGGGACAATGAAAGGAAGGGATAGCGTATATTTTTTGCTGTGGAATATTTATCCCTTAGATGTATCCCGCCTTTCTGCTTCTGTGACGGACAGCAGAGGCAGACTAGAATCTGGTGATGCAGTCCTTGATAATTCCACAACAGTGCTGAAGCCTTTTTTTCCTGATTGGCTACCAAGACAGCCAACCAGAGGGAGGCACGAGGCAGCACTTTAGGAGGAGGAAAGGAGCCATGGGGTTTTTAGATCTGAGATGGGAGATAGAGATAGTGGTGTCTAAGACACTACGTAGCAGAACAACTTTAGCCTCAAAGTGCCATGCAAATTGTTCACAACTTTCTGCCAAGTTTTCCAGAGGTTCACTCGCCACTTCTGCTACAACCAGTCTCTGGGACTCACCGAAAACAACTTGACTGTGTATGCATATGTACACATGGGACTGGCTGGATCAGAATTAGCGTTTTCCAACTTTAGTAAAATGTATTAGGATTGCGCTGCCTAAAAGGCATAAATACATTTTGTAATTCATATTTAGAGCAATGTTCATCCGTTCGTTCCAGCAAAGGAAAGCAGAAGTCCTTGAAAAAGTAGACTCAGCAAACCCAAAGCAGATCTAATCCCAAGCAATGCGATTTAAGATCACAATAAATCACTGGAAAATGGAAGCAGAATGCTCACAGCATGTCCTCCCGAAGAGTTAACGTTTTCGAGTAATGAGCATTTTTAAAAGTCACAACATCGACATAAAATGGTGTCAAACAGCTGTTGTAATGCTCAACATCAATTTTATGTAGACTCAAACTACTAAACAGCAATCACAATGACATCCCTTAGGAAGTATTAAGGGGCCCCAAGCGGAGAGCAATTTTGGAACCACAAAACAAGCAGCAAGGCCATAATAAGCAGGTTAAATTTGTCTTACACGTATTCCACCAGCCCCATCTAGTGGCCAAACTCTTTGCAAGCTAAGCACATAGCACTGGCTAGGATTTGAAGTTATGCATTTGATTTAATGAGCGAGCTATTCATGTGTGAACATCTCTCCTGTTGAAAATTATGGGGTTCAAAAGGGTGTGACATTGATTGATTATGTCCACAGAGTCTGTTTATTCTGAATTGTGATAGCAGAACGATCTGACTTCCCTTTCTCCCAATCAGGTGGATGGCATGGAACGGGGTGACTAGAACCCAGGACAGAAGCATTCACGCTGCAACATTTTATTGCAGCCCCCCTACTTAAAACCCTCTCGTTATGGCATTTTTCTGCCCCAGAGTGTGTGAAGTCCACATACCAGCAGCAGTGGAGATGCGAAGCATTGCTTTATGGATATTGAATGTGTTAATCATTTTAAGACGTTTTTAGAGGTTACTGTTTCTTGTGGAGTCGGGCTGCAAACACTGAAAGAGCTTTCTGGTGCTGCACACAGGAGACTGGAGCAAGTTCTCCAGGCACTGGTATGCTTGGCTGCCTGTGCATTGTCCTTGCACCTCTGGCAAGTAGCACAATGTGGGAGAGAATGTGGAGTAGTGAGTTACTTCCTTGTTCTGATGGCCATATGCAATCTCCAGGATGAGGGGGAGCTTGCCTGTAAACACCATGTGCTGAATAGCAACAGAAGGAGAGGGCTACTGCACTCATGCATGTCCTGCTTGCTCTTCTCCCAGGGGCTACTGTGGGAGAGAAGGTGCTGAACCAGGTAGGCCTTTGATCGGATCCAGCAGGGCTCTTCCTCTCTTTGTAAGACACCATCTATGCTCAAAGGGCCTTTGAGAGGAGGAGGAGGAGGAGGAGGAGGAGGAGGAGGAGGAGAACAACAACAACAACGGCCTTTTTGGAGCCATCATTGGGAGAACAACAGAACCTAGATGCCTCTGCAGTTTAGAATAAGTTATCTGAAAATTGGACATCCTCCAAATTAATCTGTTTGTAAAAGACCCATTAAAAATCAGTCATGGGGAGATTAAACCAGTGCTTCTAAAAAGGGGAATACCCTGACTCTTAACCAAAGAATTCTATATTGTATATTTATTTGTTTGTTTGTTTGTTTGTTTGTTTGTTTGTTCTCTTACTCTTCTCTTCTCCTTTATCTCAGGTCGGGGACAGAGGGTGGCGCTAGAGAAGGAGTTGTCGCGGCATCAAACATTAAACACTTCCCTAAACAGGGCTGCCTTCAGATGCCTTTTAAAAGTAGTTGCTTATTTCCTTGACATCTGATGGGAGGGCGTTCCAAAGGGCAGGCACCAATACCGAGAAAGCCCTCTGCCTGGTTCCCTGTAACCTCACTGCTTGCAGTGAGGTTGCCTCCCGAAGGCCCTCGGAGCTGGACCTCAGTGTCTGGGCTGAACGATGGGGGTAGAGATGCTCCTTCAGATATACTGGGCTGAGGCCGTTTAGGGCTTTAAAGGTCAGCACTAACACTTTGAATTCTGCTCGGAAACGTACTGGGAGCCAATGCAGGACTTTCAATGTAGGCAGCAGCTCTCCAGGGTTTCAAGGAGGAATTCTTCCCAACCATCCCTGGGGATGCCAGTGATTGAACCTGGAAACTTCTTCACCTATTCCCTCTTGCACCCTGGAAAGATATATTAAAGCATACTATTGATCTGTTTGCAGAATTCCACACATTCCTCCCAGTGTGCAGCACCAACTCCCAGTTTTTGAAATGTGGACAACAGGAAAATGAGATACTGCTTTGTTCATTTCACCTGTGTGCCTTTTTTTGTTTTTTTACAGAACACATAGTTTATGTAACACAGGAGAGGCAGTGTGGTGTAGCAGTTAGAGTGCTGGAAGGAAAAAATGGGGTGTGAGCGTTATAATAAGATAAATATAATCATGCTTGTTTTCTTGTTAATGTTGATCCATTCAACACACGTCTCGATTCCTCAATCTACTAATAACAGGACCTGAATGCAAACGGTCTAGGGACATGGACGGTAGGAACCATCTTTATGAACAAAATGGGTAGCATCTCATTCTTTAAGAGAAAAATAAAGCAAGGCAGCGAAAGGTTTCACCCACATTTTCACATAAACAGAAGGGAAATTTTGATCTGGCCCCAAGCATTTTAAGTGTCAGCACTCGATAAAGTAAGGGCAGCCAATCATTTGGGGAAGTGAAGAGGATTACCCGCCTGCTTCAGTCCTGATACCAGTCCTCATCACCACAGCTTTTATTGAGAGATGGAGAGAAGGATGTGTCTAAGGATGCCGCTGTGCATTCGTGTACAGGAAGGGTGTTCAGTTTAAGTAGGCGTTGAAGGGTCATCTGCCCCATATGTATGGTGCACATCTGGTGTGGCTTGGCATCATGGGAAAGCGTGTTCTCACTAATAGAGAGCATGTGTTGCGGTGGGGTCTAGCAGGCCACCCCACTGTTGCTGGGCTGATCTGTTTGGATGGCCACAGGCTGTGATTGGGTACTTGTGTTTCTGGGGAGATTTTGATGTTGCCAATTTGTGGGTTGGGCTCAAAGGTTTTAAATACTGGGCACGCAGCTTTGAGCTTCCTCTTTTGCTGCGTGCATTGGATCACCCGCCCACACTCCCTGAAATGGGGTTTTGCGCTTGACCTTGCTATGCCTGTCATGGGGTCGCCTGCTTTTGGGGCAGGGGCCTGGTAGGAATTTTGTCCATTTGGCTGATTGGCTGGAGCCGTTTGGTTTTTGCCTACTGCGTAGCAAATCGTCACAGCTTGTAAGGTTTGCAGTTAGGCATTGGTACTCAGCACAATCTCCTGAGGAAATCTTATTAGACTGGCGCACAGAAAAGGGTGAAATGAAATGGAGCTGCTTCGGTACTGTGGAAGAAAAACCCCTCGTGAGGGAAGCCACAAATCTCAAAAGCAGAACATCATCATCATCATTTTATTTGTATGCCGCATTTCCCTAGTTAAAGCTAGTCATAAACAATAAATAAAACACATCAAAAAGTACACAACCTAATGGAAACAATTTCGGCGTAAATCATAAGATCTAAAACTAAAGATACAACAATAATATCAATAACAGCAACAGCTCTCTCAACTCCCTGTAAACAAGACTCCAGCCCAAGAATCCATTCAACAGCCTCAGCTTTTGTAGCTGCAGTCAGTCAGCACTCCACTCTCCCAGGCCAGATGGGAAAGGGCCAGTAAGGCAGGGTGCAGGTCTTCCAGGGCTCACAGCCAATATGGTCTCATTTAAAACAACACAGATGAAAATAAAAAACAATTTAAAAGAGGAGACCTCTCTGCTAAGCAGCAGTCCTTGTGAAGCCTGTCAAGCAAGGCCCCAAGCCATGTGGAAAGAGGCAAGGGTGGGGCCCTTCAGGCCCTCAGCAGGCAGTCCTGCTTGAGAATGTTCTCCAGTTTCATTAAGAACCTGGCACGTATCAGAAAAAGAAGAAAACAAATCTCATAATGGGGACGTATATAATTCTGAGGTGATTTTTACCTTTGAGGCAGCATTTTGAGTGTTGCTTGCCAGTCTAATATCCTGCCTTGAAGACCTGCTCCCCAGGTAAGATTGCAGTGATGCCAATGCCATGCAGCTAATTTGGGTTTTTTAAATAAAAAAAAACCCTTCGGTTAATGCTGCATGAGTTTAATAAAATTGTGTGGTCTTGGTTTCACTTTAGCTGGTTCAATAAGTGTTATTTTATTTTTTACAATGACCAGCCCAAACTTCAGGAAATGAGTATTTTTATATGAATTAAACCACAAACATCTGCATTTGAGAGTAACTTAACAGTCTCACTTAGAGACAGAATAAGAAGGAAATTTGAGACCAAAACCACAGACTTCCATTCTTCCCATTTTACTCATGGTTGGTATTGACTCAGTATAGGATGGCGTCTTATATATTGCTCCAGAAGCAGCCATTTTTGTAGCTGATTCTTGCATGAAATTTTTAAATGTTTGGAGGTCTGGGAATGCTGTCTTCCAACTATCCTGAGTGAAGGCTATGGAGAATTTCATTTTTGAAGACGTTTGCTTCATAGTTCAGCCATTCAGAGTAAACTCCCAACACAATCCACAAGGACAATAGCTCAAAAGCAGAACCCCACACCACTTTTTTTAAAACAAACAAAAAAAAATTTCCTTCCAGTAGCACTTTTTTAAAGAATTTCTCTGTTTTTCATCGCTGACATGCTCTTGGAAAAGTCAGTGTTTTAATTGCTTACCCAGCCTAAACATGAATCCTGAGGTGTCTGGGTGTAAAAGCAAGCAGACATTCATTTTGTTAGAAACACAGTTCTTTTTTTTTCTTTTTTTTTTAGTTAAATTAATTTTTGCTTCCCTCAGAATCTTTCTTAGTTGTTGCCTGGCAGTCAGCAATGGTGAAAGCTTCTATGGTGTTATTTGGGTGAGCACCATCCATGGGAGGCAGAGATACAAGTAGGGGATATCTCAGTCAGTACCAGTGGTAGTTGGTATCCATGGAGACTGGTAGGGCAAAAGGTAGGAGGACCAACAGCAGGGGGTGCCAGAGCCAATTACAGCTGGAGCTGGAGCCATTGACAAAGAGAGCCATCTGTCCCTATCTCCCTGCCTACTGAGTTGTTCCAGGGGAAATACTGACACTAAGGAGAAGGAATCTGACAGGCACTTGAACCCCCAGAATCAGTTGGTTTGTTGGTTGGTTGGTTAGATGGTTGGAAGGAAGAAGGCAGGCAGGTAAGGACAGACTGAAATTTGGGGAGGCCAATGCTCCATTTTTCCCAACAGACCATTCCTCGACTGGTCAGTACCTAGCAAGTAAGTGTGTGTGTGTGTGTGTGTGTGTGTGTGTGTGTGTGTGATCTCTTCTGAGACAACACTAAGAATTTACTATCCCCCATCTCCTCTGAGATACACACACACACACACACACACACATATATATATATATACACTCTCCTTTTCCTACATGAGCTCTGACCTTGTTTCCTTTACTCCTTCCCAGGAGTAACTTTATTATATATAATAAAGGGAATTATATATAAGGGAAATTGCATGGTAAATTATTAGTGACTTGTCTCAGAAGAGATGGGGGGGAGGGAGGGAGAGAGCTGTGAGTCATAAATGACTGTGCAAGAATACATCAGATTACAGGTGAAAAGAGAGGGAAATGATAAAAGAGAGAAAGAATTAGAGAGGGAGGGAGAGAGGAAGAAGCCAGGGAGATGATATGCAAGATGGTATGATTGGCTACCTATCCTTCCTTATGATCTGCCCAAAACATGTCAAAAAGGAGGGGGAGTGAGGATCCTCATCATCAGGTTTTTTTCAGCTGGAACTCGCCAGAACTCAGTTCCAGCCCCTCTCAGGTGGGCACCATTGCCATTATAAAAGAACAGGGGAGGTGTTCATGGTGGGTTCCGGCACCTCTTTTTCTAGAAAAATAGCACTGCTCAGCATCAGGGTGAATCCAGTCCCAAAAAAGGAAGAAAGGGCAGGTTTTCCTGGGACAAGAGTTCCCAGACTGCACTTTCCCATGTCATTAGCTGTTGTCAATGGAACCTGCAAATGCATCTTGTCCAAGTTTATTAGTTCTTGCCAGCTTACATATCCAGGCAAAATTGAGAGCTGAGAGAAAAGATGATATTGCAGGGACAAAATGGCGGGTACCAGTTAATAATATGTCACTGTCTAAAGTGAAGCTCAAATGTCTCCACACACATTGCTAAGGCCTGTGTTTGAGGGGAAAGAAGAATCCCTTCTTTGTCATTTAAATACTCATTCCTGCCTTTACCAATCCTCGTCTCATGCTAGGGAATTGATGTAGCTTGTCTCTCTTGTCATCCATGTCAATTTGTGGCTGAACATGAATATCGTGTCACATACAGGCTGTGGTTTTACATGCTACAGCTGATAAGATTAGTTGCGTGCATAAGTCAATACCATCTTATGTATTAATTAGGCCTTTCTATTTTATTGATGCTTTTGAATTATGGTGCTGGAGGAGACTCTTGAGAGTCCCATGGACTGCAAGAAGATCAAATGTATCCATTCTTAAGGAAATCAGCCCTGAGTGCACACTGGAAGGACAGATCCTGAAGCTGAGGCTCCAATACTTTGGCCACCTCATGAGAAGAGAAGACTCCCTGGAAAAGACCCTGATGTTGGGAAAGATGGAGGGCACAAGGAGAAGGGGACGACAGAGGACGAGATGGCTGGACAGTATTCTCGAAGCTACCAGCATGAGTTTGACCAAACTGCGGGAGGCAGTGGAAGACAGGAGTGCCTGGCGTGCTCTGGTCCATGGGGTCACAAAGAGTCGGACATGACTAAACGTCTAAACAACAACAATTTTCTGTTTACCCCTTTATGACTTTTATATCACCTTTATGACTTTTATATCAGCGCAGAACAAGCAATCCCAAAGTAAACACAGCAGATGGAGAAATGTCCTTAGAGATGCTTAACAGTAGAGGCAGGGCTCCTTTTGTGGGAATATGTTTCTGCCATGTTTCTACATGCGCCATGTTGTGGGGGCATGGGATGGCTTTTGACAATTCGCTACATCAGTTCACCATTAGCTTGCCACATATTGAAATTGGCTGGCCAGAAGATTGTTAAAGGGCTTTGCTAGTAGAATTGGACCGTATGTTTATGGCTGAAAGGATTACAGGGTCCTTTCGACAGAAATGCAGTGGTATACTATTTTCCCCATTTTAGGCATCATTCTCGTTCCATTCCAAAGCATACGCTACACACAGGATTTATTGTGTGGCATAAAGGTTCTTGACTTTTATGCCAAAAATGTACATTCCATTAATATTCACAGCACTTACTGGGACCGCTGTGTGTACAGACACATCTGTCATTTGTGACTTCAGAATAATGCACCTATCCCAAGCTCCTGTCTCTATAAAAACCCACATCCCATAGTTTTATTGTCCCCATGTAATGAATGGTGGTATTGCATGCTCCAGCTCTAATGCGTGTACCCCAATAAAATTAATATATCGTTATGGCTGACAGCTTCTTCCCGGCCTGAGAGTCACAGATTTGCCATCTGTTAAAAACTGGCAGCTTTAATATGACATCTAGTGCCACACAAATTAAAGTTGAAACCCAAAGACGCCTACTTGAGAACAAGCTGGGCTGAACACAGGGGAACTTCCACCTGG
This sequence comes from Podarcis filfolensis, assembly GCF_964270895.1. Taxonomy (NCBI): domain Eukaryota; kingdom Metazoa; phylum Chordata; class Lepidosauria; order Squamata; family Lacertidae; genus Podarcis; species Podarcis filfolensis. The sequence continues at coordinate 24,427,827 of NC_139604.1, read as the reverse complement.
ACAAACCACCACTAAGTCAGGATACATGGTATGTTGTCTTACGATGACACACTTTGAAAAGAACTGCAGAAGGAAAGTATTTCAAAGGAACAAAAGGCAGCAAGGAAGGAGAATTTGTTAACCCTCCTTCAGCAGCTATTACCTAACACTGAGAGCCATCAGAGATTATAGGGACAGAACTACCTAAACTGTATAGAAATTTATTCATGTATGCTACTACAGCAGCAAGAATGTTACTTGACCAAATTGGAAAGAAGCAGAAGTCCCAGTAAAGGAAGAATGGATACAAAAACTTATGGAAATGGTGAAACCTACTGAAGAATAAGAAATCAAGACAGCAAAACTCTTAATAAAAGAATGGAAATGGTTTGTTGAATATTTACGGATAAATTGTAAACAGATAAGAACATTGGCAGGATTATTGTAATAACCTGCAGTTTCATAAGAGTATATATTTAAAGAAGATGAATAAATGAGCAAATTAAGTTAACTTGGATATGCAGAAGATATTAAAAATAAAGAGGGGGAAGGAAGTCAAGCTTTCAAATGTCAAAATGATTGTAAAATTAGTGAAATGTATAAACTTGAAAAGTATTATTATTATTGATTTTTTAAAAGAGCCATCAGAAATGAACACTACGCAAACAGATATAATATGTCTGTTGCTGGTCTGAACTACTTCAGAGAGAGGTGTGGGATCAAATGTTCTCCCACAAAAAAATGCATTCATTTGTACAAAACCAGCATGTCAAGGGGGAATCTAGTCTGGAATCATCTTTTAGATATGTAGGCACAATAACGTTTGATGAGGGAGGACTTTTCCCACCAGTCTGAGATGGTACAGCCCAACGATAGCTATCTCCCAGGGGGCCCCAGATAATCTCTTTCTTATTTAAGCCCAGTAGTGCATCACCACACACAACCCTGATTTACAGCTTCACTACAGCTTCTCAGGTTTTGAGGTTGTTGCTTGCAGATGTTCACCTTTGTTATCCTAGTCAATGGCATCATTCCTCCTGGCTGCTGCTGCTGCCTCAGCATCCTTCTCCTCTGCTGCCATGAGCTCGTGTTTCTGGGATCTATCACATAGGATGTCCCAGTCAATCAGAGATCACATGACACAGTTATGTCATTATGCCACATAGCCCATCAGATCAGGCTACAGGATGAGATCCACTGAGGGCAAATGGGAACAACTGAGAGTGAAAATAACGCTTTCTAGATCAGTCGTGTGTGTATTCAAGTGGTGGCACATCCTCTTGGCAAAACTGATCAGCTACAGCTTTGTTGCCATTTCTTCCATCTGACTGTTCTTTTTCCTAGTAATGGTGACCTCATTATATAGCCAGTCAGTGGCAATACCCTCACTCTGAACTAGCACTGTCTGTCCACAGTGACATCATCACATAGACACATCTGATGGATGAAGTGATGGCATCCTTGTTCTTGGGAAGAAGGTAGATGTTATTTTTTTAAAAAAAATATAATAATAATACTAAAGTAACAAACCATCAGGGCCGTGAACAAATACAGACACGGTGAACAAGGAATCATTTTGAAGGATTTGGAGGTCCCTGAATGCTCCCATGAAGCAAACACGTTTGTCAGTGAATATTCAGCACGGTCTTAATTATAAGCACCCAACTGCAAACATGTTATCTTGTTATATATTTCAGTACATTAAATATTTCCTGTGAGTCCTGGAAGGCCTCGCAGGCCTCTTCCCACCTGGCCTGGGAGGGTAGGGCCCTGACTGACTCCAGCTACAAAAGCTGAGGCTGCTGAAGAGACCAGGGATCATCTTGGCTGTCTCTCAGTGCAGACCCAGGTCACTGAGCCTGAGCTTCCATTGCAGTTGCCCACCATGAACCACCATAGGCAGGAATGGCAGCAACAGCAGCATATTTTATTCCCTTGCGAATTACGCTGTTTTAAATGTACATTTTATATTTGGCTTCCTTTATTAATGTTTCTTCTGAAATCTTTTAAGATTGGTTTTTACAAATTTAACTTTGTAAACCACAAGGCGGGATAGAGTTAAGTCATCAGGCTCAGTTGAGCCAAAGAGATATAAAATGTGAATATGATGTTACGTACTGAGATTACATGTAACATTAATAAAAATTATTTTTAAAAAATATGATTTTTTAAAACTTTGTTGTGTTAAATGTGCATTCTGTAGTTGGCCTCCTTTGTTTAAAAATAAATAAATCCTTAAGGTAATATGTTAGTTTCCAGTTAATTATCCTGCTTTGAAGGTATACTTTACAGTGGTACCTCGGGTTACATACGCTTCAGGTTACAGACTCCGCTAACCCAGAAATAGTGCTTCAGGTTAAGAACTTTGCTTCAGGATGAGAACAGAAATCGTGCTCCGGCGGTGCGGCAGCAGCAGGAGGCCCCATTAGCTAAAGTGGTGCTTCAGGTTAAGAACAGTTTCAGGTCAAGAACGGACCTCTGGAACGAATTAAGTACTTAACCTGAGGTACCACTGTATATTTGACATTCTTCAGAATTCTGGATTGTTTTATTTGATGTTTGAATGTCGTTTGTAAACTGTATTGAGATCCCCCCCCCAAAAAAAATATATATAAAGTGGTATAGAAATTAAATCAACAGCAACATATTCTTGTCACGGAGCATTAGAAAGACCGTTCAGCAGATCCTTAGGCACTACAATTTTGTATGTGTACACACACAGGCCAAGAGATGTTTGCTACGGCTGTGATATGCTGCTGACCTTCATTCAGCAGAATCTGTTTTCCAATTCCTGAATGTGACTTGGGAAATCAACACTGAAATGCTTTGTACCCAGAAGCCAGGCTCAGTTAGAAATTACCTCTGTAGATACGATCCAGGTACAGAGCCAAACCCAATTTAAAAACCACTGTGGCGACAATGAAGTCAACCTATGCCGGAGACAGTATTTCACGCCATTACACTGGTGCCTGCAGGACAAAGGAAATGTCTTACATGGAAAGGTATTGTTGCCACTGTTGCTGCATTCATACCCTAAGCGAGCCGGCACACACCGAAACTGTTTCCACATCAATCCACTTACAATCTGGGGCTGCGAAAAAATTTATCCATCATGCCAAGCTGTGCCTAAAGAGTAGAATTAGGGGAAACCCAGAAGCACTGGCGCAATAGCAAACTTGGGAGATTTAATCCTGGCTCCATTGAAATAATTGTCAAAACCTGCATTGGACCAAGGAGCAATTGGCAGGAGAAAGGCATCAATTAAAATACGTATTGGGAGTTTATTTTTGCTCAAGGCAAGAATGAGTTTAGCAACTACAGTGGTACCTTGGTTTACAAACTTAGTCTGTTCTTAAACCAAAACCTTTCTTAATCCGAAGCGCGCTTTCCCTAATGAGGCCCCCCACCGCCAGTGCCCTTCCAACGTTCGGCTTCCATTCTTAGACTGAGGTAAAGTTCGCAAACTGGGACACCACTTCCGGTTTTGCGGAGTTCGTAAACCGAATCGTTCATAAACAGGACCGTTCTTAAACCGAGGTACCACTGTATTTCGATAGCAAGCAAAAGCTCCCATGTCACGGAGTGAGCCAGCCAGTAAATCGTACTGTTCAAAGCTGGAGTTAACAACATTGACAAAAAAACATGCCCTACACAAACTTTGCTGGGTGTCAGGCCTGATGAGCGCAGCAGCTCATTCCCTGTGGGTCTAACTCCATGATTCAGTTGCTGAGAATAAAGATCCTTGCCTCTCCACAGCTGTCTATGTCTCCTTCTCTCCAGAGCTTTCCCAAGAAATCAGAGACTGTGTCTGTGTGAAGCTGACCTCTCTTCCTTGCCTTTCATGCCTTTTCTAGGAGACAGAGGAGGAAGGGAGCTGGTTGCAAGAAGATGGGGAGACACCTATGGCACTTTACACGGCCTCTTGACCTGACTTATCCCACCCTCTGCTTCCACTCCTGATTCTTGACTTCTCTCTGCCACAGACTCTCCCAGCTTGTTAAGCCCTGTTACCCTTCAGCTTCTGACACCTCCTCTTCTTGGTCTTCTTCCTCTTCTCCCTGTGACCACTCATCCACATCCCACCACCACTCCCCATGCTTTGAGCGTTCTTCCCTTGGAGGTTCCTCAGCTGGTTCCTACCACCATTCCTCTGCATCCAACCAGCCCATGACATCCCATGACCAGCATGCTCTGTAATATTCTCCCCCTCCCCCCTCTATGGAAGCCAACATTATTTTGAGTGTGGATTCTGGTGTTTTTGAAAGAAAGAATAATCATGATTATGGTATTCTTGCATGCCAGGCGGTTATATCTTAGCTGTGCTAAGGATTTTTTTATATATATATTTTAAAAGATGTGTGATTCTTTATACTGTACTTTTAAGACAAGGGTTTTTTTTAACTCAAAAATTATGTTAAAAAACTTGGGTTGTCTTATACATTGTGGGGACAGGTGATTGGTTCCACCTGCGAGCAGCATGTTTTCAACCTTTGATATCTGGGTTTGTGATTTATGTCATCCCCCCCCCCCAATGCTTAAAATCTCTTGTCAATTATCCCCCCAAAAAGCTCAACAACTCCAGGCCATTTTTCGCCATTTTCTTAAAACCGAGTCCTAAACATGGGGGTGTCCAATACACATAAAAATACAGTAATTGAAAAGAAATGAAGATGAAAAAGAGACGCCTAATGGTGAATTGTACATAAGTGACTATGGAAAATGGTGCTTCAGTATGTTAGACAAGTTTCTCTCCTCAGCTGCAGGAAAGGGTTTCTGGTTGTAATCTGGGAAATTCCTCAAAGTCCCCAGGATTGTTAGGGTGGAGATCAGAGGAGTCAACAGTAGATGGGACCAGAGGAAACAGCAGCAAGAACCAACCGATCCTAGAACTCCTCCTTCATCCTCTCTGCAGAATTCTACAATAGGGCAATACGAATACTGAGGAGTAGGAAGCTGAGAGGCAGGGACATCACCTGGACTGGTGGCGAGTCCCTACTCAAGGAGGGATTCAATTCATTCCTCGTTTAAAGTCGAATCTAACAAATTCACACTTTCTGGAAGTGTGAGAAAATAGAAACACAGCCACCCTTCAAAATTATCTGAATTTTGCAACGCAGTTTTCCAACCTTAGAAGAATGTGCCTATTAGGGGAAAGCGTGCATGGAAATAAATATATTGGGGAAAATAGCACCAAAAAATGAATTATGTCAGGAGAAATTGCTTGCAGCAATGTGCAAATGAGTCACAGAGGTGCACCAAGATGTGTTTAGGAGGAGAAATCAGCACTAAAAAGCTAAAGAAATTCATGAGGATTAATAATAATAATAATAATAATAATAATAATAATAATAATGGCAAATTGTTGCAGAAATGTGGAGAACTGAATTAAAGATTAAAGACACGAGAAAGTGAGAGCACCCAAACTGTCATATCCTTGTTTCCCTAAGAAGGCCGGCATGGGAGGGATGCAGGATGAGAGCAGCACCCTACTCACCCTCATAGGCCAACCTCCATTGCCTCAAAGAAATGGTTTACACAGTCAAAGCACTGGGTTGAGGGGGGAATGTGTGAAGGGAAAAAGCTGCAATCACATATTTATTCTAATGCCCCTACTGGTTGATGGGTAGGCGTTCTTCAGCTTTGAGCACACATATGGTAAATGAGCACATCTAATTGCACAAGAAGATTTGTTGTTTTTTTAACAAAACAATTTTTTGAAGAAACTAATATTTTTGATTCATGAAATCAAAAAATTGATTCATGGGGAAGCAGCAAAATGATGTAGACTGCAAGGTTCCCTTCCCCCAAGGAAATCTACATTTATCTTAATTCCACGAGCCAGCAAGGCCTCCGCAGGAATATGCACTTTGAAGCTGTTCAGGGCTGCTAATTGATCCTTCCCGCAACGAAGTGCCAGGGCGCATGCTATGCGCAATCAAGGCCAAGCCACAGATGCCTAGCCTGCCATTTGCTGCACCGGATCGCTCTGTATCTTCTCAGGGCCATGCGCCAGTACTAACCAATCAAGTGTAAACAAGAAAGAAGGAAACCATAATCACCATGTCAATTATACAGCTCACGACTGACTTGGATTTCCCTTGCAAATACTCTTGACGGTCTTGCTGGACCAGATGATTACTACAAGGGCAACGCTCTGAAACATAGTAACCCTAGTTACTCGTTTCCACACACACACCCCATTACCATTGCATGATGGTAGAGCATGGGCTACTTCCATCCATCTTGAACATCCCTGTAGTGTTGCCATTCCTGTTAGCCCCCTACCACAACGGCAGGATCCATTAGGTTGCAACTTCCCCCCCTTCCCCATTTATTGAAAAAGGAAAAGGGAAATCCGCTGTCCACTCAGCTCATCACAAACATTTTAAACACGGCGGAAGGGTTTGCAGAAACCCACAGCTGCAACTCCCCAGATTAGCTAAAACATTGTTCTGTTTGCTGCAAAGAAGCCCAGCAGATGATCCAGGTATGACAGATTATATAGACTCATAGTCACAATCATTCCCTGACTTTGCAGCCATGTGTAACCAAAATGGCACCACAAACACAAAAGAGGTGGTGTCAGGCTGGCTGAGGTACCCCAAAAACTACTTCAAACACACACATTTTTGAGATGGATAGTGGGAATTAAGTGTGTGGGAGGTCTGCCTTCAAAGCAGCCCAATGAGCACTGAGCATGCTTAGTGGACATGTCGTGTTTACTGACTGTTGAGGCAGAGGGATGGGAAACCACTGGGAGGGGAAACAGAATGGGGTATCTTGGAAGCTTCCATGGCCGGCCGGCACCCCGCATGGGAGCGCCCGACACTTGGACGTTGTGTTGCAGATCCTGTTTGTAGTACTAGGAAGCTCATTGCATTTATTTAGAGTGTTTGGCTGCTTGAGGCCAGTCAGTACACAATTTTTAATTATTTCCTCTGCATCTTGCAAAACGGGGTTGCACTGACATCTAGTGGAGATGTGGTTGGTTTTTAATGAGATTCCTTAAGAAACAATCATTGTTTTGAGGGGGAGAAGGGGATGTGTGTGTTTGAGGGAGGGGGTTGTTTTCATGAAGGAATTCACCAGTAAATCAGTGTTAGAATAGGCTTAAGTTTCCATATAGAACCTGGCAGACTTCAAGACTCTGAAATATGTATTTATACGAGGCATAGAGGAGAAAAGTGTATGGCCTGGAAAGACAGAGGTCTTCACCGTAAAGCTCACTGGGTGGTCTTGAGCACTGACATTTCTCTGTGGGAAAATTCTGGGTGGGCAGAGTCATTATTTAGCTAATGTTGGACTTGGGATGGTCCCAGGCCTGTGAATTTATATAAGTGAAAAATGGGCCGCTCAAAGGTAAGGTTCCCTCGTGGTCTGAGGACTTCTTATGCATGCAGGCCGAAGTAAATTAAATGAAAAGAAACATGTGTTTGGTGTGTAGAAAAACAGCTTGACAAAGGTCTAGGTGGTGCTTTTTTCCTGGGGGGATGCAGGGGTACGCAAACCCCTAAACATTTTGTGAATCTAAGTTTGGCCTCATTGAGGGGCTGTATTTCTTTTCTTTTTAAAAATCATTTTAATTGATTTTCCAATAAAAAACATCCAATTAAATATCCAATCATAATACTTCAATTAAAAAAGTAAAAAAATAAAAATAAAATCAAATCAAATTATAGTCCAAATTGTATTTATTAATTTCTTGGGCCTCCACATGGTCTGGATCTCTGGAGCATTTCTCCACATCTTAGACCGGCTTCTCCTTGTTGTTTTCATATTTCCCACATCTCAATATTAACGCTTGGTAATTTGAGGGGCTGTATTTCAATATAAGTAGGAAAATGAGAGTACCCCCTAAACATTTGTTTAGAAAAAAAGCACTGGGTCTAGGTGTAAAGGCTTGAGGGACCTATGGAATATCAAGGGCAGACGGGGGGTGGTCGAGGGTGTCAGTTGGAGGAGAAATGGAGGTCAGGGAATTGGTCTGCTTCAGCAACTAACAACATATTATGGGGTGGTGGGGCATTAGGGTCAGGAAGATTTGAGTCATGAGGTTTGTGGAGTGCTCTCCCCACGAAGGCTCGCCTGGCGCCTTCATTACATATCTTTAGGCACCAGGCGAAAACGTTTTTCTTCAACCAGGCATTCGGTTGACTAACATTCTATGGCTTTTTAAATCTGTTTGTGGAAGCGGAGGTATTGGTTTGTTTCTGCTTTACTATGTATTTTGTATTCTCATTTTGTATTTGTTTTTCCTGTTGTGAACCACCCTGGGATCTTCATATGAAGAGCATGTTTGGGAGAAAGGAATGACACTCCTTCCGCACACACACACACACCCATATATACCAGTAAAGCTACCAATCCTGAATCCTAAATCTTTAGCAGTAAATAATCCAGGAGTGTTTGTGTGTGTGTGTGAACAATACGTTTCCTTTTCCTTTGCTCCCTCCTGAAACCTCACCCACTTTCAAGAAATTTGAATCATGCTACAAGCTTCCTCTTCCAGGTGGGTTGGAGCCCTGAACTCCTGTTGGGACTGGAGGGGGTACAGTGCAGCGTTCAACGTGGGTCCCTAATTGTCCCCTATAATACTGAAGCTGGGCATTCCTGTTTGGAAATTAAACGGGGCCGCTTAAAAATGAGGTAGCTGTTTCTAGATACACAGGGTACAACCCAGGGAAGTAGAAGTTTGTTAGAGTTTATAAAGCCAAGTGACTTGTCAAGTGCACAATTCCCATCATCCATGCCCATTGGCCATGCTGTTTGGGACTGATGGGAGCTGTAGTCCAACCCACTCTCTGGAGGATAACAGGTGCCTTTCTCCTGTCCTAAGGTCTGCACCCGATACTTTGGAATCCCAACACCGGACAAAGCCACTTCCGCCCTTAGAAGGAGGTGGAGTTGCGGGCTTCACGGCCCCACCATTGGGGGGATTCTTGGCCGCATCATTCCCTGGCCAACCAATCAGCTGGCTCTGGGGGCCTGGCCTGCCTTATTTAAGGCAGTATGTGGCCGGGGATCTCACTCTTTCCCCGCCTGCCAGCTGTTCTGGTCGACATCTGTGTGTGTCTAGGACTGTAGCCTAATTAATTTGCATCCAGAACAAGTCTGTCGGTCTATTGCAAGTAGATAATTTTTCCCTGCTCCAAAGCTGCAGCGGAACTGTTCCGTCAAACCATTGTTTATTGACCTAATTTCCCTTTCCCCTGAATGTTGAGAGGTTCCTCTGGTAAAGAATGAATTGTTCGTGTCTTATTCACTTATTTTCTTTATGTCCACTTTGTGTGCTTCAGAATGATGATTTCTCACTAACCTTGGGAGGGTCCTTTTCTGCTGAAGGAGTGCTTCCTGGTGGGTTAGTTTTCCACCAGCGGTGGCTCACGAGGGAGGCGGAGGCGGAGGCAGCGACGTCCTCCCAGTGGGGTGCTGGAGTGAGCTCCAGAATGGTGGTGTCAGCCCCCTAGATATGCTAATGTTTGTGGGGCTGAGAAACCAGAGCTCCCCCAGCCCCATTGCTGTCCCTCCACCACTCAGCTCCAAAGAGTGCAGTGCCACCACCGCAGAGAGGACACAACTCCCTAAGCAGACCCTATTTTGTGTCACCACTGAATGTGAGAAAGGGAGTACAGTCAAAGAAGTAATCTCACATGAAATCTTGAGTTGGTACTGTTGCATGGCAGCTTAGGCACGTTAGATTCCAAGTCTTCAATTAAATGTTAAACATTTAAGTGTGAACTCAAGTGAGATTATTATTATTACTAATAAAATATTTATACCCCACCCATCTGGCTGGGCTGCCCCAGCCACTCTGGGCAACTTCCAACACATATAAAAACATAATAAAACATCAGACCTTAAAAACTTCCCAATACTGGGAAGTATTGCCTTCAGAGATCTTCTAAAAGTTGTGTAGTTCTTTATATCCATGACATCTGATGGGAGGGCGTTCTGCGGGGAGGGGGCCACTGCCGATAAGGCCCTCTGATTGATTTCAATGGATCTTAAATCACCACAAATTTGGAAGCAGTTTGGTTTGCTGGGCGCTACCTAGAAAACTTGCCCTTTTATGGCTTTGAACCAGGGCTGATGAGGAATTAGCCAATAAATTATCTTAGCGATTGAACATATGAGGTACCCTTACAAGAAGTTAGACGGTTGGTTCATTTAGCCCAGTGCTGTTTGCTCTGCCTGCCAGCGACTCTTGTTCTCTTCCCGGCCCTTGTTAAGCGAGATCCTTGGCTGTGGCTCCCCATAGTAATGCCATTCCTGAGAGCTCCTGGGAGACAGTGTCTAGGTTTTGCACAAGCCAAAGTAAATCCGCCAGCATTTCTTTCTTTGTCTTTAGCAGGCCTTAAAATGAGGGAGGGCAGTCTCTGCACAAGCTGTCTGTGGCATACAAAATTACTATTGTGGGGGGAAGCAGAAATAGCAAAATGCCCAACCACAGAGTGCAATGAGTTGTTGTTGTTGTTATGGTGATGATGAGAGGAGGAAGTGAGTGTGTACAGGCAGACACAATACTTTGTACAGTGGTACCTCGGGTTAAGAACTTAATTCGTTCTGGAGGTCCATTCTTAACCTGAAACTGTTCTTAACCTGAGGCACCATTTTAGCTAATGGGGCCTCCCGCTGCCACCGTCGTGTGATTTCTGTTCTCATCCTGAAGCAAAGTTCTTAACCTGAGGTAGTATTTCTGGGTTAGCGGACTCTGTAACCTGAAGTGTCTGTAACCTGAAGCATCTGTAAGCCGAGGTACCACTGTATGTGGTTCACAGAGGTGCATGAAACACAGGACAGGCAGGAACACCAGGCTTTATCGCATACAAAAGCTGAAATGAGTGACTGGGTCTTTCTCTCGGGCCTTAGAGCTCAGCTTAGTTTTGGCCTACACTTGCAAGCAGAGTACAATGGTAGAACAGTCAGCACCCGGAAGCGCAGCCAGGAGAATTCACTTTGCACACTCCTCTTTGTGAAAATGACATCCCGAATCGCCATCCTCCTCATCGTCGGCTAAAGGGTTTCGCGAAAATCTCTTGTCCTGATATTTAGAGCTTGACGCATAGGGCTGTGAAGTGGGGCCTGTCCCCCTCAAGGAAGCTTCAATTTTCATTAAAAAGAAGCAGCAGCTTCTACTTCATGAAATCTCATTGGGGAGAAATATGATACACACACAGAGAGAGTTAAATAATTTCCCTTGCATTTTTTCCATATATTTCTATTTTCTGGCCAATGCGTTGCATCCCAAACCCCCAACCTGCTCCAGGGGGTTGTAGGGGGGCATGCCAGGGGTATGATTTATGTACGGCTAAACATGTGTAAAATATCCTTTCAGATCTTTGTGCATTCAGGAGAGAGCAGGAACGCTGTGACCATCTACAGTCACATTCGGTTTGTGTCCTCATACGTTTGGCTGAACACCAGAATAGCACTATTGTGACTCTCCTTGCATTATCCCATTATCAGAAAGCTATGTGTTTTCCAGGCCAAGGAGAGTCATGGCTGTTACCTCACTTCCTGTCACCCTGATGACAGAACAGCTAATGTCTGAACTTTGCTTTAGAACAACCGGGTGCAGGTTCCTCCCACAGCAAAGTCAGAGACACCCCCCCCCCACCAAAAAGCAGACACGCATTCTCGTTTAACAACTAATTGATTTATTTAACAATACAAATTTCTTTCTACCACTTGGTGTAAGCAGAGAAAAGTTCAGAAACAAAATTATTCTTATTTTTTTAAAGTTTAAATGTTTACACAAAAAAACCCCAACCTCTTACTTCAGTAAATATAAAATTTACAGACAAAAAAAAAACCTACATGAAAAAGAACAGGGTTGTGACAAACCGATGACAGAAAGAGAATTCAGACTCAATAATCAAATGTTTGGTAAAGAGGACAACGGGCAGTAGTGAGGAAGTATCTCCCTTTGAAGGTTTCTGAAATCTGAGGTGCAAAATGAAACAAAGTACATTAAAAACAAGAACAAGATTTTTAATTATACTCTATATTTTGCGACATAAATATTTGAAAGCTTTGTAGGTCACATATTTAATATGTGAAATATACAATTTGCAGCTCATTGTAAATCTATGGGAGTGTTGTACATGCAAAGTATGGGTGCATTTTTTTCGGGCATACGGGAACCAGCAAAATCTTTTGAGTCTCTCCCCACACTCTTATGATGCCTGGTAGTTGTAGGGCCTTAGTTCTCTTAGGTTATAGTGCAAACCTACAAAGCGTGCATGCAGTATAAACTCCACTCATTTTAGTGGGACCTTCCATGATCCACTGAAATGGATGAAGGTTGCCTAGCAGAAGCACCCTACAGATCACACCCTATATAATGTGCTCCCCTTACAAAATGAGATGTAGGCCTAGATCTCGCTGAGGTTTTTAGTGCTGCAGACTGAAGTCTGCGGCTTATATGACCAGAACTGCTGGGACAGCTCATTCAGTAGAGCACCAGACTCTGAATCTCAGGCTCGTGGGTTCGAGCCCCATGTTGGGCAAAAGATTCCTGCACAATAGGTAGAGGGTTGGACTAGATCAGGGTTCCCCAAACTTAAGTCCCCAGCTGTTTTTGGACAACAACTCCCATCACCCCTAGCTAGCAGGACCAGTGGTGAGGGATGATGGGAACTGTAGTCCAAAAACAGCTGGAGATCCAAATTTGAGAAACTAGATGATCCTTGGGGTCCATTCTAACTCTACAATATGGAGAAGTAATGGAGACTGAATACTTCCATGTACACAGAAATCTAGCATGCCAGGGATATAGCTAGGCTAAAATCCTGCCCTCCAACATTTAGTTTTCTATGTAGAGGGAACTTTTGTGTATCATTCAAATCATGAGTCTCTTCTCTATCTGCAGTTCCGAGGTGGCACATCCCAGAAACAGCCTGGCCACCTCAGCGAGGACTAGAATATAGTGAGAAACGTAGTACAGAACAGTCTGTTCTCCTCTGCCCAACCAGACAGAACCCAAATTTTACAATGACTCTTGCATCAGGTTCTGAAATCGAACCTGAGCCGTTAACAAACCCCTCTCAAACGGCAAGTGAAAATGGCCTTCGGTTGAGAGGTAAAATTGTTTCAGAATATGTAAGTATACAGAATTAAGGAACATGGGTCTGGTGATGTCAGACACGGAGATCAAAAGTTTTACAGGCATGAACCTGCAACATGTTGAAGCCTCTGCATTCTGACAATACTTAGATATTGCAAATACTGAAATGCAACTTCCAATAAATGCAAAGCGCATAACTGTTAAATGGAGGAGGTGCTCCAAAACTTCCGAAAATGCACAGCAGATCTGGTGGGCGAGGATTACAGATAGCAAATCAGTCATAAGAAAGCAGTTAAGGTCTTTCTGTCTCTAAGCTATGGGCTGCATCCAGTTGGCACCCCCCTGCTGACAGAGGGCCCTTTGATCTAGCGGAGCCTTCCAGGATTGAGTTGGTCTTCAGGAATTTCCACTCTCACTTGATGTTCCAAAGGGTACTCCAAGCCTCCAGGGTGGATTTTGGGAGGCTGGACTGTAGGGGAGGTAGGCCATTGCCCAAGAGCTCTTTGATATCTGCTCAGCTGACAGAAGGCCCTGCTGGATCAATGAGTCTTTCTACCTGTAGAGGGATATCAACTAGAAGCAACCCTTCGTCACCACCACAGAGAACATAAGGAAGAGAAAGTAATCGCCACCGAACAAGTTGCAAGAATTTCATGCCTGTGTCTAAGACTCGATTCATACTCTGATGAGTTTACGGCTTGCACTGGGTGAAATGTAGATACTTTTATTGCATGGATCATTTCCAGCTGGACAGCTCAGTTGGTTAGTGCATGGTACCGATAACGCCAAGGTTGCAGGTTCAATCCCCATATGGGACAGCTGCATATTCCTGCATTGCAGGGGGTTGGACTAGATGATCCTCAGGGTCCCTTCCAGCTCGACAGTTCTACGATTCTATGACTCTATGAGTGCCAGTCACCCTAACGAAGAGGGTGGAACGTGACACAGGAAATACTTGTAATCCAAGCTGATCTAAGCATCCACACCATATACTACTTAACATGGAAGGAACAGAGCAGATTGGGGGTAGAAAATTAAACTGCAAAGTCATGTATGAATCAGGCCTTAGTTGCAAAGGGTACCTTCTACCGGGAGATTCTCCTGAGCAATCTCCTGAGTGGAAATTGTGCAAAAACACTACTTTGGAGAGATTCCATTAATTTCACTGGGGCTTGTGCAGGAGACCGCACTGTTGGGTTGTACTCAGAACGACTAGTTAATTAGAACCTATGTTTCACTTATAAAAATGCATTTGCCTCCACTATTGTTATTATTAATATTAATGTTCTAGTTTCTGATTTAACAGCTCAGTGTTCATTCCACTTTGAGAAAAGCGGGTATACACAGCATGCAGGCAAGCTGCTTTGGAAGACAGTTTAACATGATTAGATAAACTGCAATTTTACACCTCCGTCTAAACCACAAAACTGCCTCCAATCTGATATAAGTTATAATCTCAGCAAAATCCACAGCGCCTTTTACGGGGGTGGGGGGGTGGGGCAGGGAATTAAGCCCACCAATTTGAAAACCTTTCCATTTTGACTTGCAAAAGCTAGCTCGTTTATGGTAAATTAGAGGGAGGGGAGGAAGAGAACAAACTGTAAAAAAATATCCACGGGGAAACCACATTATTAGGTGGGTTGCTCGAGGATTTGCTATGAAGTAGCAAGGCACACAATTGCCCTGCCCCAACCAACATTTGCACCCCGCCATTGGCCCTATCAATAAAGGAAGACAGCAAATGATCATTTACCAATATAACCCATTCATAATATGGAATGCATGTAGCTGCTTGATAAACTTGTTGCGTATATTTGTTCGGCCAAGGGGAGAGAAAAATCGTATCACTCTCTAATTTCTGATCCGGGGAAGAACTGTGGCTAAGAGTCTCCTAGACATTTGCCCAGGCGATACCAGGTGCTTACGTGAGCACACAGTAGCGGTCTGCATCCATCCACCGCAGCAAGCCCATTTGCACGGACATTGCCATATATTAAGCATCAATTGCTCCTCAGCAGGCCTGTCCGTCCTTTAAATACAATGGAGGGCCAAACCAAAACAGTAGGCGTGTGATTTGCACTTGCATGCATGTTATTAAAATGGCGAAAAGCAGGCACAATAGGAGGGGGAGGATTTCAATCAGGACCATGGAGAGAGGTGGTTTAACCTTTTCCTCCCTTGCTGTGGTCCCAGCAATGGCGCCGTCAAAGCTCCAAGTCTGTGGGGAACTTCTATCCCAGGGCTGATAGCAGTTCACAGGTGTGTGTGTGAGCACACACATGGATTTTCATCAGGACTATGGCAGGAGAGGAAAGGGTTATCCCACCTTTTAACATGCCCTAATTCTGACCCCACCCCACTTTGCCCCTCTTGTTGCTTACCATTCATTTCTTTCAAATACTTGCATCTTTGATTTTTGATGCATTTACCTTTCATGGCTACTGACAAGTAAAAAAAAAAAGAACGATACAAAATAAATAAACGTAAGATCCTGGGGGGTGGGGAGTGACTTATGATGGCTCCAGGTGGTTGTGGGATGATGATGATGGGATCTATCCATTCTCCCAGGCCTAAGATATAGCTGGTGCTTAAGACTTAACATGCAGAGAACTAGAAAAGCAGAAGGTTCAGCATGAAGTTTGTCCCTCAGGAGCACCAGTCAGAGGCAAACTACAAGTCTAGACAAGAGCAATAGATCTTATGCTCAGGTTTTTCCTTTCCCCCTCATGCTGGCTTTCTGGCTGTGGGTGGGGGCACTGTGGGCGTCCATCTCTAAACAGCCCTACATTCTAACCTGCTGCAGTATGCTTTAGATTTTTAGCTTCAAATACGAAAACAAAGAAACTATTCCTTGGGGGGAACATGTTTATTTGTGTTTGAGATGATACAGTGGATGCTCTCTTCTGAGCTACAAGGTGGTGGCGATGGGAGGGAAAGGGGGTGAAAGGAAAAGAAAAAAGAAAAAAAAGAGGGGAGGGGAAACCCTTTCATTACAAACCGACGAAGGTAGAAGTTTAAAACAGTTTTCACAACAGCATGTACCACATATCGGAAATAGATCTGGGCTTAATACAAATGACGTAATTTCCTAGTAATCTACAGCTACCTTTAATAACTTCATACAGATAATGAATTAGGCTAAAATGCACTATAATATTTGGTTGACTTCAGGAACGGTATCCTTAGTTACATCACAAAATACATTTTGATATCCCAAAGAAGCAAGACTTGCAAGTAGGCATTTTAAACATAACTAATCTACAGCTACAAAGTTCTACTCTGGATAGCGTTTACCTTTTCCTTTCTGTTTCTCGTGGTTGGGGAGGGGAGGGGTTAAGGGTCGAGGGAAAGCGATATCCCCGTCTTTGAAAGGATAAAAGCAGAGAGTAGAATCAGTATAACATATACACAGAAGTCCGTATTGTAAAGGCTATAAAGATCGGTTGCACACTGCAGGGGCTGCCTCCGTGCACCTTGGCGCCGCACACCAAGCCGTCGGTTCATGGCTTATGTTGCGTATCTCTTGGTCCACTGCCTGGCTATCCTGTCATGCTCGGCTCTGTTGGTCAGGTACTGAGTAGCTATGCTTCCTACCAGAGGATCAGCTGCAAGAGTTGGGTGCGTGGGGAAAGGGGGGGGGGACGACAGGGGGAGAAATGGGAGGAGAGGGAGGAGACGGCGCGTCAAGATCAGAGACACATCAGCATCACAATAGTTCATTTCGCCACACTTGTTTCCAAGCTAAGCTGCGGGGCAGAACCTCCTCAAGCATGCATTGTTCAAAAGACAAGGTGCTTGACCTAAACATCAGCTGGAAAGAGAATGCGGACACTTCTGGACAAGAAGCAATTTTTTTTTTTTGGTTTGGTTCTCCAACAATGTCTTCCTTTTCTCTGTCAAAACTCTCCCCTTCCCCTGAACATTTCACACTGTGATTTTGTGAATGGTGCCCCCAGCACTCTCTCAACATTCAAAATGTGCCCTCTGGTCCAAAATGGCTGGCAATCCAAGGCAATCATCTATAGCAGTCTTTCTTATTCCACCTTTTTAAAGTAAGTTAGAGCTGGACAAGCCTAGAACTTTGTACATGGGAAGGTATCTCAAGGGCTTCGCAGATTTTGTGATTTAATCTTGAGCAAACTGGGAGCGCTGAGAGTGCATTCTGCCATTAAACTGAATGCAAAGTCTGAATCCGTGGCCAATTCTACTTCAAAGTCCAGGTATTCAGAGGTTTAAACACAACCTGAACAAAGAGGATCCGTTTCCAGGCCACCCTGTGTAAAAGGAAAACAACCCACCTTTTCAACCTGAATTTATCTCATCCCGGTCTGATCCCACATTTATGTAATTGTTTACACAGTCAATGTACTTTGAACAATCTCCCCCCTCCTTTTTTTTTTTACAGCTGAGGGTAGGAATTGTTTTGACTCTGCTTACTACCCAATTAGAAATTCCTGTCCTTTCAAAAAAATAAACAAAACAAAACAAACCATTGCCTTACCAGGATTGCAGTCTGTCAAGAGAGAACAAATAGACAGCAAGACCTTTGAAATAGTTAAAGCAGGGCTCCAGTTGTCTTTCAGAATATCCAGACAGATGACTCCTTGACTGTTGATGTTGCAGTGATAGATCCTAGTGCGAAACGTAACCTAGAGGTAGAAGTGTGGGTGGGGGAGATTGCGGGGGGGGGGGGGAGAGAATCATTACACGCTCTTCATGCACAGCTTGTTGCCAGCTTTTTGAAACCAGCCTTGAATTATTCACCCTCTGTGGGAGAATTTTTTTCTATAGAGACCTTTCATTTCATTTTATTTTTTGTTGCTGCTGCTCATTCTGTAAGGCTCATCTGAAAAGTGGTTCCCCGCCACTGCCACTTTTCAAGCAGCTGTCTTGACTCATGTTTGCCATGTAGATCTCAATGTTAAAAGCTTTATTGCGGTTCACCCTCCCCTCCCCGGCAGGCATGCACACAGCATTTTGAAATCCCACTTTGAAACCACCACCACAACAACATAGGGAAATTTATTTTGTATTGTCCTTCTGTGCCTGGGAGATAGACAAAACTAGCACTCAGATGACTAGCTCCGTTCCATTTCAGTGCATGTTAAGGCCAAAACATCAGAGAGAGATATAAAGTTATATAAATTTGCTGTTTGATTGCTGCAGAGGAGTCTGGGGTTTGGGGAGAAATGGGTTGAGGAGCCTGTGTGCAACTAAGCCAGTCCATTTAATTTGTTAGGGGAAATTTAAGTACCGTATTTTTTGCTCTATAAGACTCACTTTTTCCCTTCTAAAAAGTAAGGGGAAATGTGTGTGCATCTTATGGAGTGAATGCAGGCTGCGCAGCTATCCCAGAAGCCAGAACGTTCAACTTCCAAGGTTACCACTGTAATAATAATAATATTTTATTATTTGTATCCCACCCATCTAGCTGGGTTTCCCCAGCCACTCTGGGCAGCTTACAGCATATATAAAGAAATTGTAAAACGTCAGACTTAAAAAAATTCCTGATACAGGGCTGCCTTCGGATGTCTTCTAAAAGTCAGATTTTCAGTTGTTTATTTCCTTGAAATCTGATGGGAGGGCACCACTACTGAGAAGGCTCTCTTGCAGTGAGGGAACCACCAGAAGGTCCTCAGAGCTGGACATCAGTGTCCAGTGTCAAGCTCTCCAGAAGGCTAGGACCATCAGGGCTGAGAGAAAGGGCCAACTAAGCTTAGGTGTGCCTGCCAGGGGGCAAGAACATTGGAAGATTCAGGGCGGACAAAAGGTAGAATCGTAGGACTGTAGTGTTGGAAGGGTTCCCAAGAGTCATCTAGTCCAACCCCCTGAAATTCAGGAATATTTTGCCCAACATGGGGCTCAAACCAACTACCCTGAGATTACCCTGAGAGTCTCATGCTCTACTGCAGGGATCAGCAAACTTTTTCAGCAGGGGTCCGGTCCACTGTCCCTCAGACCTTGTGGGGGGCCGGACTGTATTTTGAAGGGGGGAAATGAACGGATTCCTATGCCCCACAAATAACCCAGAGATGCATTTTAAATAAAAGAACACATTCTACTCATGTAAAAACACAGATTCCCGGACTGCTCACGGGCTGGATTTAGAAGGCAATTGGGCCGGATCTGGCCCCCGGGCCTTAGTTTGCCTACGCATGCTCTACCGACTGAGCTTCGTGCAGCACATGGTTAAACTTTGGGATTCACAACCACAGTATGCAGTGATGGGCACCAACTTGGATGGAGAGCAGAGGAGCGAGGAAGGAATACATGGCCCCCAACCATAGTCTATGAATCAGGCCAACATAGGGGCTTGTCATCGGCTCTGAAGGACAACTAGATATTTCCAAGTTTCCCTAGAGTGATCTAGAAATGAAATGAACACAATACTTTGGAAAAGGAGATCTCTCTCTCACACACACAAACACACAGGTTTGCATGTGCATGGGGACTATTCTATTGAACTTGGATAGTCTAAAACTACCACATGATCTGTCCAGCATTAACATTCCCATGGGAGATTTTCACGGATGGAACAGGGAGCTGCTCGCCATCAAAGGACTTGAAAAACACTTATAGACGGCATCGTTATGTGTGAGGCACACCACGCTCTAATTTGTGTCATCATTCTGCTTTAATTGACTTTAACATTCTGTACAAACCCCGCACAGAGTTGAAATGCATTAGTTACAGAAGGAATACTTTATGGCGCAAAGGGTAATCCAAACTCTTAACGGCACCGCACGCTAGAGGAAACAAACAAACCGAAACAGCAGTCCTTTCAATGCTTTTTCCTTTTTCTTTTTGCAGAGGGCGGTGCTTTGTAAAAGCTAAATAAAAATGCATAACTCTGAGCAACTTTGTTCTGTTCCAAATTCAAGACCAGGCTCTTTGGCTTTTGCAGAACTGTGAGGACAGATTTCATTTCCTCCCTTTGCTAGGCCACGTGGGGACAGATGGACAGAGAAAAGATCTACCATACACGATCCGGATAAATGCACAATTAGTTCCACACACAGGCTACCCTCTGCAGGATCAGACCAAAGATCTCTCTAATTTACCATCCTGTTTCCTCATTTTTTTGGAAGTTCACAAGCAAGAAATGATGGCAGAATCACATCAAAAGGGAACTTTGGGTTTGGGTTCCCATCCCCCCTCCCCCCCCCTAAAAAAACCCAGTAGCACTCCATGCTGCATGGCAAACTATCTGGGAACTTTCAAAAGCAAGCTTGTATGTGGAAGGTTTTTTGCTTGGTTTTTAAATCCAAAAGCCCACTGGGGATACCCAGTCTTTTGGGTATGTCAAAAATAGCTCTTTGGATCTCAGCCAGAATATACAACAAGTTAGATGAGGCACGAAACAGCAGGGGGAGCAGAGGTGAGGAGTTGGGATCTAGGTCCCTTGATTTTTGCGGCATATCTTCAGCAGATTAAACAGCTTCGCAAACCTAACATTTTGTCTTATTTGTACAACAGCAGATTTCTGAATCTTCCTCATCAAACATCTGCTACGCAGCTGCAATTTTTTAAACAAACATTTATGCTGGCATAAATATCTATACGATATGAGCGAGCACATGAAATTACACTTGGGACAATTTTGTGTGCCGTGTTTTCCATATTCCCAGCTCCCCCCCCCCCAAGAAACAGGGTTAGACAAACGAATCACTAGCATAAACATTGTTTTGCAAATGATAATTGATTCCAACACTGAAGACTCAAATACACACAACTTTAGTCTTGTAGCTCTGCCCTTATGCACAGGGTTGGGGGAGGGGACAAGTATCTTGGGGGGGGGCATGATCCATATTGGGTCCCCTGCCCCCCCTCCTTGCACCTAAGCTGGATTTCCAACTTGGAACAAGCAATAGCCATTTCTCAAAAAGTATGCTATACTTAAGTGTAGAGCCATTCAAGCATTATTATATGTAAAGATAAAGGTAAAGGGACCCCTGACTATTAGGTCCAGTCGTGACCGACTTTGGGGTTGCGGCGCTCATCTCACTTTATTGGCCGAGGGAGCCAGCATACAGCTTCCGGGTCATGTGGCCAGCATGACTAAGCCACTTCTGGCAAACCAGAGCAGCGCACGGAAACGTCGTTTACATTCTTGCCGGAGTGGTACCTATTTATCTAATTGCACTTTGACGTGCTTTCGAACTGCTAGGTTGGCAGGAGCAGGGACCTAGCAACAGGAGCTCACCCTGTCGTGGGGATTCAAACCGCCGACCTTCTGATCGGCAAGTCCTAGGCTCTGTGGGTTAAACCACAGCGCCACCCGCGTCCCATTTATTATATGTAGTTTGGCCCTAATTTTCATTTGGTAGAACAGCATTAAGACCAGTATTCCTTTTTTTAAAAAAAAAAAATAGATAATTAATATCAGGATGTAGTTCTTGAAATAGAAGGTCCCATTCGTTAGACCTTGCTCTTTTCCAAGTGATTTAACCCGCCTTATTGCAGAAGCGAAACAATTATGACAGATTTTGACAACAGTTACCAGAAATATGGGCGGAAGTCAAGCAGTTCTCCGTAATCAAAAGCGCATTATTTGAGATTAATAAACAACTTTACAATTCAGCGTACATGTCATAAACCCTTAAATACTACTGGAATCAGTGGGACATAAGGGACTACACAAGATTTCAGGAAATATCATATTGTCCTCAACCTGTCAGTTTGCGAATTGCTTCGTTTGGGTTTTCCTAATTCGTGGGTACTTTTGAGTCTATTCACACTGGTACTTTTCTGTTCAGGTCACATGAATGCCTGCTAAGTGCCAACGAATTGTGGTCAAATTGCAGCATGTTAGAGTTACTTTCAGTTTTAAGTTAAACTGCCTAAATGTAAGAACTGGCTTTCAACACCCTCCTTATACGTTTATGGGCACTTATCAAAATCTCTGTAATTGGGTCAAGTGGTCTTACAATATTGCTTACGCAGAAAACAATGATTGACACAAGTCACCTCCAACAGGTCACTGCAGAAAACCGGGATGTGCATCACAGGCGCAAGATCGCACCCCGCATCTTTTGGGGCTGTGGCAAAACACATGTTTTTGGGCACTGTGCTCTCAAGAGCACGGCCCCCCAAAACGGGATGTCCTGATTGAATCAGTTCAGTTGAGAGGTATGGTCACTGTACTAACTTCAGTTGCTGAAGCTGCACTTTAGCTTGCTAAACCAAGAATTTGACTCCATTCTCACATGAGGCCGAGGCTCTTGGTTTAATAAACCATACTTGCACATGAAGCCTGATCGCTCCTCCCCTGGAGAGAGTGGGGAAACAAACCAGAAAGCATATAGACGCACCAGACCACAAGGCGCACCTAGTTTTCGGAGGAGGAAAACAAGAAAAAAAATATTCTGAATGTCAGAAGCCAGAACAGCAAGAGGGATCGCTACGCAGTGAAAGCAGCAATCCCTCTTGCTGCTCTGGCTTCTGGGAAAGCTGCACAGCCTGCATTCGCTCCATAAGACGCACACAAATTTCCCCTTACTTTTTAGGAGGGAAAAAAGTGAGTCTTATAGAGCAAAAAATACGGTAACTTAATGCTTCAGCCAAACCCAGCATTGCGGTTTGTTTTGCCCTAACAAACCACACTATTGCTTGCCTGCCCTAAGCCATGGCCTGGTGTTGACTTACTGATCATATCTTGGAGTGGAGCAAACCATGATCCCAGGGTTCAGACCTAACACTAAGCAGTCCCCTTCCTGCTTTAGGTACCTGCCTGTGTCAGGAAAAGAATGAAGTAGATGCAATTGGACTGTGTGCACAGCAAGGTTTATTATGCTAATAAGCTTACCTTGCCATTACGTATGATGGCCACAGAGACCGGACAGGAGCACAAAGTTAGCTTAGTTCAAGCTGAGTGTTACACTTCATTTCATCTCAGAATTTCCCTGCTTTGTGTAGTTAACTCACATCGCTCTAGTAAAGCAACTGTTTCTTTGCAACGGTTAATTTTCTGTTTCAGTTTGAGGCAGCCGAAACACAGAGGCTTAGACCAGTGTTTCCCAAACTTGGGTCTCCAGCTGTTTCTGGACGACAGCTCCCATCATCCCTAGCTGGCAAGACCAGTGGTCAGGGATGATGGGAATTGTAGTCCAAAACAGCAGAGACCCAAATTTGGGAAACACCGGTTTCCCAGGGACTCTAACACACTAGGCAGTATACTCACCTGATCAAAGGCTGGTAGGAGAGGGGGAACTAAGAGGATATTATTAGCCATTTAGGAATGTTTTCCTGCATGTGTGAGAGGGAATGGAATCACAACCATAAACATTCCCTAAACTATCTAAGGGGGATGGGGGGAGATTAATAGCTACTGGCACGCTGACAGAATTCATTTCCTCCCACCTCAGGAAATTGCCAACCCTGAGTTGTAAGTTCTGCAACACACTGAGTGCAAGTTAAATGTGGATTCTTGGGCTGCATATTGTACAGCTTGGCACGGTCACTGGTTTATTTGAGATCCTGGGCTACGCCTGAAACTTCAGAGCTACGGAGTCTTCTCTTCCCCTGATAGTCAAATGTGCAAGCGTCTCATGAGCACTGGTACAAATGTGAAGAATGGAGATACATTCAAGGATGGAGAAGCTACATATAAAAATACAGAGAGCCACAAATCCTTACCTTTGGTGGTTTAAATGGATAATCGGATGAAAACGTGATATCCAGAAAGAAGACACCACCTTCGTACACAGAACCTGGGGGACCGAGGATAGTAGATCTCCACTCGTAAATGTTATCGCCTTTAGGCCCAGCACTGTTGAAATAAAAGAGAGGGAGGGATAAACAGAAAGTGATCTGGACAGTTCCTGGGCATTGACAGTCATTACTCATTTCATCCTTAAATCCTCGTCAATGACATCTGTTGTCATTGGTGTGGAGCTTTTGTATGTGTGTGCTATGAACGAAGGAACGGCGCGTCAACTGTGCTTCTGTCAATGTTTTCAAACACAAAACCCATCTTTGTCTTTTATGATATTTAGCTCTGTGGCCTTTTTGTCTGCTGCTCTTTCCGGTGCGTGGGGCATTCATGAAAGAAAGCTGGGGGGGGAGGGGGGAGAAGAGGGGATGCCTTAAAACACAAAGGACTACAATCCAACACAGGGAAGGGTTAGGCCTACTTAAACCCATTCATCCACCACTCACCATTTATATCCAACCTTTTCTTCAAGGAGCTCGTGGCAGCGTGCATGGGCTTATCCCAACTTATCTGCACAATCCTACAAAGCTAGTTAGGCTAAGAGAGAGAGTCACTTGCCTACGATATATCCAGCAAAGCTTCCAAGCTGAGAAGGGATTGCAAACCCAGGTCTCTCTGCTCTGGTCCAGTAAGACTACAATCCTATGCCCATCTGCCTGAGAGCAAACTCCACGAAACACAGCAGTACTGGCTTTTCAGTCAACTTGCCTAAACCTGTGCCAAAAGGTGCAAACCAGACACAACTGAATGGCAAAAAAAAAACTCCCTTCGAATGGCTCTCGGCTGTAAATTAGGGCTCCAAGGCAGTGATGGGGAGCCAGTGGCCCTCCAATTGTTACTGGACTCCAACTCAACATCATCCCTGCGAGTTCTGAGTCCAACCAGATCCGACAGACCAAGGGTTCCCCAGTCCTGCTCCGAGGTAACCAATGCAGACATTAAAAGAATGTTTTATTGCTTGATCCCACACTGTTCTTGCAGTTTTGCCATACAGTCAGTTCCAAGTAGTTTCCCTCGGGTCCTAAAATACTACAAATGCTTCTTGAATTTGTTCACTCGCTTCCTGAAAAGCCTCCCTTGACCTCCAGAACGAAGATGTGGAAGAGTGGTGGTCAGGAACTGCCATTCCTCAGACTATCACATTATCTGACAGTGAAAGCACCGGGGGGGGGGGGGGATATTATACAATCTAATATAGTTTCGAAGGCCATTTTAGTTCCCAAGTGCCTGTATTATATAGTTGATCAGTTTTATAGAAATGGACAGCTATTAAAGGATCCGCCCAATACTTATTTTAAGGCTTAAGTGCTCAGCGCATTACAATAATGTAGCAGCAACGATACCACTGTTAAGCTAAACTCCCCCACCCCCCTGAAAAGCCTATTTTGACAGAGGAACTGCTATTTTTATAAAGGAGGCTGCAAAGTTACTGAAAAAGCAACAAATACACTTTGAGGTTAATGTTGTAAGAACATCTACATTCGTACAGTTATACTATAAGAGGGCCCAATGTCCGTTCTGCTTCCTTTCTTTTTAACACTGATTCAAAAACAGTTTCCGAAAGACTTCAGCAAGTAACCATTTTTTTTAGAAGATCTCTAAAGTAATGTTTATCACAAATTCTATATGGAAGCATCAAGGCGGTCTTACGAAGCTCCCTGTTCAAGATTTTTTACACCAGTCCCTCCTTCCCAAATAAACTCTTCTGCTGGTATGAAATCTGACTGGCCCTCCAGGACAGAGGTTTTGTGGCCCTGATGCATTAGTGACGGATTTCATAGAATCATAGATTTGGAAGACACCCTGAGGATCATCTAGTCCAGCCCCTTGCAATGTAGGAATAGGCAGCTGTCCCTTGTGGGGATTGAACCTGCAACCTTGGCATTTTCAGGACCATGCTCTAACCAACTGAGCTTCCCCAATGCCACCCACTCTGTTGCTGATCGAAGGGGTTATAGCACAATGAAAGCAGGACAAAAAACGGAACGAACCCAGAACATTTGTGGTAAGCAAAATTATGGGATTTCTGCACCAAGTTACAAGATATGTTTTGAAGGGAAATGAAGCAGTCCAACTGCCTCAAAAAAAAAATAGTATTGAAGGCAGGATCATGAGCATAAATCACCATGAAGGTGTCATGAAAAAGATGCCTGGAGGAAGAGGCCCACATGTTTTATTTCCAGGAATCATTTAGAGAAACCTATCTGGGAATAGAACTAAGTTGATAGTGAGCTGGGAACAAAAGGAGTTGGAATAGCATAACAATGTTGATTGGAGGTGGGGCAAAAGATGGCTGGACTCCTTTTCATGGATTTGCCATCCCAACCTCTAGATCAGTGGTACCCAACCTTTTTTGGGAAATGCCCCATCTAAGCACCTCTAAAATCCTGATCCCCCCCTCCCCGGTGACATATAATTCTTATTATTCAAAAAGTGAACTCCTATTCACATAGAGGAAGCCTAAAAGGCCATTAACTTGGTCTAAGCAAGCTTCCAAAGAACATGACATCCATGAAAGAGAAAAATAAAAGAACAAAAGGCCAGTTGCAAAAAAAATTAAAAAAAAATCACTGTTAATAACTGATTCTCAAATTACCCCCTATGGGGCGTGTGTCCCACGTTGGGAACCATGGCTCGAAATTTGGAAAGAGATTGGGGTACAAAACTCCTGCAAAGTGACTTCTGGGACACTGTACCCAGTTATCCCAAGTACATTCAGTAGTGGGTGATCCTTTTGTGACCCGAACGATATTAAGACCACAACATCTGGTAGTATTTCAGAGCAATCAACAGAGGTGATTCAAATATATCAAACAGAATTAAGACGGAGAAGGGACAGCAGGCCACAATGCCTAAGTAATTCACAGGCATTTCCAAAGTCGCTCAGTTAAATTATTCTGCCCGCGTTTCTTAAGTTTGCTAACAGAACAAAACAGCCGAAGCAATAATGCAAAAAAAAAAAAGGCTGGAGAAATGTAGAAATATTTAAAACCCATGCACAGGCCATCCGGTGCGCTAATTAACTCTTTGACATCCATTAAGCATATATCGTTTAATTAGCATTAGGCTTGGAAGTCAAATTTCAGTGGAACAATTCAGTTTTGGCACAGGTTTCCTTAATGGCTATTTTATAGCTTAATGCAGAGGTTCATGCTCCTATATCATCTGTCAGCTACCTTTCCTTCAAACACCTCTAATAGCTGGATGCAATTCAATCAGTTTAACGAAACAGCTGAATTGACTTTGCAACATATTTCAGCCAAATTAATCAGTCACAATTAAGGTTACAGCCTCTAGCCGTGTGCCAGACTACCTGGTAATCACTCAAAGAGTCAGAACAAGGGCATCTATCAATTAAATAGTCAAACATCTAAGAGCAATAATTCCTAAGTTACTATTTACAGTCATCTACTGCATTACCATTAGTGCCACTTAAAATTACAAGGGTTGTTCCTGGAGGGGGAAAGTCTACTGGGGGAAAAAATAAATCCATGTATTCTAACCTGGCAGGTGCAGAAGGCATTTTTCAGAAGCCTGACACGTCTGTCTAATACAAGACCTGTCTTCAGATGGATCAGGGTGATAGTGTTCTTCTCCACTGCACTGTGAAAAAGGATGTGGGTGGCGCTGTGGTCTAAACCACTGAGCCTCTTGGGCTTGCCGATCAGAAGGTTGGCGGTTTGAATCCCTGCAATGGGGTGAGCTCCAGTTGTTCTGTCCCAGCTCCTGCCAACCTAGCATTTCAAAAGCATGCCAGTGCAAGTAGATAAATAGGTACCACTGCGGTGGGAAGGTAAGCGGCATTTCCATGAGCTCTTGCTTCCGTCACGGTGTTCCGTTGCACCAGAAGTGTCTTTCTCTGTTCTGCGAACGACCTGCTCTCCCTGTTGGCAGCATGCAGGCTGTGTCAGCGCCTTGTGTGAACTAGGTGTGCACCCCCAGTACCCTCTGCAACGCACAGACAAGCGAATGTGGACATGGCTTCCTCGAGACAAAACTTGGGCTGAAAACCACAGCCCAATGAAACGGCACCAGATTCCATCACACAGTGAGCTGTTCAGGCTGGGCTCTTTGCCTATCTAAGCCTTGCGTTGCCTACCCTGACTACAGTGGCTTTTCAGGGTCACATGCAAAGGTCTTTTCCATCACCTGCCGCCGGATCCAGACCAACCACTGGAGATGCCAGAGACTGAACCTGGGAGCTTCTGCACGCAAAGCCCATGTGGTCCCCCATCCTGCTCCGTGTGGATCCTATTTGATTTTTATTGGTGTAACTTATACCCTGCTTTTGCTCTCCCTTTCGGGAGGCCTTTACAGGTTCACAGAAATGCTTCCTAATTCAAGGCAGCTCAATGATGCCTTTTTGCAACCGGGCTTATCTCTCGCAGAACCATTCTCTTGCAAATGCTTGCTGGGATGGGAAACCGGAGACATTGTGTGTCAATCCAATGCAAAGAATAAGATGAATCATACTGAGAGGTGCCGCAGAAAATCACTGCCGTTCTAAGAAAACCAAATACACTCCGAGGCTTAAATCTTTACTTTGCAGATTTTGAAAAATAATTTTTGGCCTCTTTTATGATCTCTCTCTCTCTGCTGAGAAAGAGTGCAGCAAAGCCTAAAATCCATGCCTAAAAATATGGACAATGTTTGATTTTAGGCAGACAACCGTAAAACCATAACAATCAATGCAGCCTCCATACCTCTCCTGTCCCCTGCTGTCAGTGGTGTGGTATGGGCAGGGCCACAGGGTCGGTTGCACGGAATTTCAAAAGAAAAAGAAAAAAGTATCAATAACAAATAAAAAATAGCTCTGGGAATGGAATAGAGTGTCCTGGAAAGAGGCTTGGAATTGGCTGGCTGCAAGTCTAAACAGAAGCATTAAGCACTGCAACATTTAGTCGCAGGCACTTCTTGTAAATTTGCAAGGGGCGGGGGGCAAAGCTAAGCCCTATTCTATGGCCAGGATATTCAAAAAGTAAATGTGTAAATCCTACGGCATGGTGGAAGTGTCATGCTTTCCCCAGTCGATCACAAGAATCTTCCTACACTCTCTTATTCCCAAGTCAAACTTCACAGCGTGGATTCGGGAACTGCTGTCTCAGAAATACTCTGAAGTGCAGAAGCTCTCTCTGGAAAAGAGTGTGAGGGTTTGTTCCCAGTTGCTGGGCTGTATTGAGCTGTATTGGTGTGATTCAGGTGCTCTGAAATATTACTAAGGCAGCTGCAGCTTGAGTGGCTTATTGGACCTTGGCACATGCTGGAAAGTACAGTTTCTTGTTACAAGAGAGCTTTTTCCAAAAGGAAACTTGTAGGTTATATATATATATCTCCCAAGCATTTAGAAAGACTGTAATGTGTGCTTGTAAAGTTCTTAAGATTTTTCCACTTTTTAAAATGTTCTTATTCAAAAACCACTCCTGATCCCAGAATTCCTTAAGCGCTTAAGTGTTACCTTACTAGGCTTAGCTTAACGATCAATCTGGTTCAATCTGGATCAATTTTGGACAGCCGTTGGCTAGATCCACTTGGGAAGCTCGCCAGCAGGGCACGATTTGCTGTGTTTCTATTTATTTTTACAAAATCCTAGAATTGCAGAGTTCGAAGAGACCCCAAGGGTCATCTAGTCCAGCCCCCTGCAATGCAGGACTCTTTTTTGTCCAAAGTGGACAAAAACCTACAACACTGAAATCAAGAGCCTCATGCTTCACCGACTGAGCTATTCCAGGTCGGCGGGATTATAACTCACTTTATTAAGAAATTGTACAGAAGGCAGGGTAAAAATTCAAACATTAGAAATGAACGCAAAGCAGACAGTACATTGAAAGTACAATTAAAAACATTCACAAAGCAACGAAGTCAGAAATGAGATTCACAGACCAAGGCTGAATCTAGACAAAATTTAAAATGCTGTGAAAATGCTTTAAAAAAAAAAGTCCTAAAATATATATTGAATTTGCCATTAGCTCACCATCGCCATCTAGTGTCACATTTATATAATGCTCTTAAAACGCACTTAAAACTTTATATTTGCAGCTGTATAGCTGAGTCCCCAGACCTAAAATGCTGACAGAAAGGGCAAAGTATTTGGAAGGCAAGCAGCAATCGGGACAGGCAACTTCTTTGGCCACATTCTTGCCCTCTTTTTGTAGGCATACTGTGATCTGGCTGCCAACACAGAAAAGGCTCTGCCCACCGTGCATATCCACCGCAGCGCAGATGTCATGCGGGAGGGTGACGTGCAACAGGCTTCAGAAAATCAATGCAGAAATCAGGCAAATCCATATTAGTTGTTACATTTATCTCCCCGTTCCTAGTTCATCCCAAAACACAGCTGAGAGACGGAGCTTGGCCCAAGGTCACCCAGTGGGGATCTGAACCTCTCCCAACTCTTAACCCGACACTCTTAACCACTACAGTACACCAACTCAAGGGATCCAATTAATATGACTGCGACAGCACACATGTGTTTTTGTCCGCAGCATCTGGCTATCAGATCTGGTTACACTTCCTCTGAACGCAGGGAGTCTATATAACGATCAAGGCTAGCAGTCAGGCAGATCTAGCTGTAAACCTGCTAAATCCTTTTTTAAATGCAACCTATTATGGTGGCTGTCAGAACCACCTGCTGCAATCTGATTGAACTGCAAACGGTGTCTCCCCCACCCCCAATCATCCCTTGAAGCATCTATCCCAGTTATTTTTATTTTGCATTGCTTTGCTGAATATAAAAAGGTAAAGGACCCCTGGGCAGTTAAGTCCAGTCAAAGGAGACTCTGGGGTTGCGACGCTCATCTCACTTTCAGGCCGAGGGAGCCGGCGTTTGTCCACAGACAGCTTTCTGGGTCATGTGGCCAGCATGACTAAACCGCTTCTGGCGCAACGGGACACCGTGACGGAAACCAAAGTGCACGGAAATGCCGTTTACCTTCCTGTCACAGCAGTACCTATTTATCTACTCGTGCTGGCATGCTTTTGAACTGCTAGGTTGGCAGGAGCTGAGACAGAGCGATGAGAGCTCACTCCCATCGAGCGGATTCGAACCAGCCGACCTTCTGATCGGCAAGCCCAAGAGGCTCGGTGGTTTAGACCACAGCTCCACCTGCACTGAATATGCCAAGGAAGAGTTCTGTGGCATTTAAAAGCTTGCTGAAACAAACTAGAGTGGACGCTCGGGTTGCGAACGTGATCCGTGCGGGATGCATGTTCGTAACCCGCAGCAGCTCATCTGCGCATGCACAGGTAGCAATTCGGCGCTTCTGCACATAGCGCAACTTAGCGCTTCTGCGCATGTGTGACCGCCGAAACCCAGAAAGTAACCCATTCCGGTACTTCTGGGTTTTGATGGTCCATAACCTGAAAAAAACGCAACCTGAAGTGTCTATAACCCGAGGTATGACTGTACTATCATAAAACAAGGTAGCATATTGCAGCCACCTCAAGGAACCAGCCAGAACCAGTCCTGCATGGGCCCAGTGGAGAGTTGTGCAGGCAAAGCAGTGTTGAAAAAGACATGAAGCACTGGGTAAAGAGGCTGGTGGCCGCAGCATGGGTCGCAAACGGAATTTCCCATGTTCACTTTGGTAGCAATCTCACTGTCTCACTTACTTACTTCCTCTCCCCTGCGTCGGCATAAACGCTCGGTTGCCTGCGTGATGACAGACCAGCGCAAATTCAGTATTATGCGCACGCACACATGCATATACATGACAGGGGCACCCAATGCCAGGTGCTTATCTTGGGGGTTGACTAGTAGACTGGGGCAGAGATCAGCAATATAAAGCATGCCACGCCAGACAGGTTACCTTGCAATAGCTCCATTAAATGCTTGTCAGCTGCGTTTCATCTTTAATAATTAGACTTAAAACCCAAGAACATTTCATTATCACATAATAACTGGATTAGGGTAACAAAAGGGAGAAGAAAGAAAGAATAATTCAGCCTGTGACCTGACAAGAGGTTGGAGGCTTTGACGGCAATTACCATTCTAAGAACCTGCCTGGGCCCACAGAAGGGGAATAATCCGGGCAGATGTCAACTGTGCAGCTACAAAGAGGCTGCTGACCAGCTCCTGCCTCAGACGCAGAGACTGAAAGTGCCCCAAAGTCATCCGCTGGCTGCGTGCAGGCCTCATTCACTGAAGGCCGGTGGAAAGGTCAGGATTTGATCTCCTTCTTAGCTGTAGTTAAGAAATTGAGAGAAGGCCAATGGAACATATATATCTGAGTTTCTAACACTGGTACGGGGATAGCCTGCATCCCTTCCTGCAAATAAGTTGTTGCCCTCCAACTCCCATCAGTTTCAGCCAGAAAGGCAAGCGGTCAGAGATGATGGGAGCTGCAGTGCAGGAATATCTGCACGTTAGCAACCCCTGTGGGGATTCCAAGCTTCTCTGGCAGTACTGGGCAGTGCCATGTGGCAGTGCCACTCACCTGACCTCCGGTTTGTGTGGTTGCTGAGGCCACCGCCACCCTACAAAGCCATCTGCCGCTGCGGCTTCCAGAGCAGGGACCCGTTCTCTCATTCTTTGCAAAGTGCCGGGCACACAGATGGCACCCTATAAATAAAGCTTGTGCCGGGAAGCTGATGCCAATCTTGCCTTCCCAGAGCATGTGCTGGCAATGAGAAAGACACACATGCTGTCATCAAAAACTACAAGCAGCTCTCCTTTAGGCATTACATCCGCCATGCAGTCTGACTTGTTCCACACAGGGGACAAAAGATGTTTGCAGCAGCCGACATGGATGGTCTTTGCAGTGTCTCACTTCCTAAAATTAATCAGCCTTCCTTAAGTGGACTGGCAAACATGTGTTTCATGCTGGTCACTTGCTACTGCTGTTGTTATTACCACCACTCAATAAATTTATTAGTCGCTTTTCTTTTGCCACGACAACTCAAAACGACTTACAATTATTTCAAACAAATGGCTCAGTCTGGTAGAACATGAGACTCAATCTTAAGAGTTGCGGGTTCGAGTCCCACGTTGGGCTCCATTGCACCCTCCATTGCAGGGTGTCGGACTAGACACAGCAGTTCTCAACCTGTGGGTCCCCAGATGTTGTTGGACTACAACTCCCATCATCCCTGAGCTCTGGCCTTGCTAGCTAGGGGTGATGGGAGTTGTAGTCAAACAACATTTGGGGACCCACAGGTTGAGAAAGGCTGGACTAGAGGATCCTTGTGGTCCCTTTCCAACTCTTACAGTTTTATGATTCCATGAAATAAACAGAAACATACTTGAAAACCTGCATTTTTAAAATAAACTCTAAAGGCTAATCCTATTTTTTAAAACGACATTAAAACATCCCCGCCCACTTACAGAAGCCATGGATAACTAAAAGCCAAAGGTCTGGCGAAACAGGAACGATTTTGCCTGGTTACCTAAAGATATATGACAATGGAGCCAGGAGAGCTTTCCTGGGGAGAACATTCCAAGCTGCATTCCTGATTGTTCAGATGACCTTAATAAAGCCCCTTCCTAAGGCACCTTAGGGAAGCTACCTATAGCTGCTGCATTGGAGGCTGTATGCCTCTGAATATCAGTTGTTGGGATTCACAAACAGGGAAACTGCAGTTGAGCTCTCAGGGTCCCTCTTGCGCAATTCCCACATGCATAAGGCTGGCCGTCGTGAGAAGAGGATGATGGACGAGACAGGTTGTTGGCCTGGTCCATCTTCCTATGGATTCTTAACAGGTAGGAAAGGTTAAAAAGTCTAGCACAAACTTCAAGCTGCGTTAGGTCATTTCTATTTTGCTGACGGTAGAAACTTGCACCCTCCCCCAAAACATGGTCATATCTACCAAGGGACCCTGTCTGTTGAGGACAAAGGGAATATAATGGCATGCGCTGCTTGAAAACAGATCAATATGACTGCTGATCGTCAAGTTTTGTTTATTTGCTTTTGCACGTCAAATACAGTATGGAATTATCAATATACAGTGATACCTCATGTTAAGAACTTAATTCGTTCTGGAGGTCCGTTCTTAACCTGAAACTGTTCTTAACCTGAAGTACGACTTTAGCTAATGGTGCCTCCTTCTGCTGCCGCCGTGCGATTTCTGTTCTCATCCTGAAGCAAAGTTCTTAACCTGAGGTACTATTTCTGGGTTAGCGGAGTCTGTAACCTGAAGTGACTGTAACCTGAAGCGTCTGTAACCTGAGGTACCACTGTACAGATAGCAAAAGGGAAGGATGGGAGTCAATATACATGCATATAAATGTTGTCTTTTGTTTTTTTAAGAGGGAATAAAAAAATCCACAGAGATTAAAAACCCAGTTTTGAACCAGAAATCATCTTCCCTTTAATAACTGGGACGTAGTTTTTACAAATCAACTCGGCCATGTTTTCTGTGTTGTTAGGGTTTGGATCTGCCATTGAAATCGAGACAGAAAATTAATGCAAGTTCCTCAAGTGTAGGCAAAGCACACTTGGGGGAGATAGGACTGCTAATGACCGGAAGATTGTTTCGGGGGGGGGGGGGGAGAATATACAATTCACACACACAGGGTGTGCCTGACCTAGGAGCTTTGACTCGAAGAATCTATGGTAGCAGCCACAAGGAATGATGAATCGTGTTTCAACAAGGGCTCCAAGTTGATGTTATCTCCGGGCCTTCGCCCAACCGCAGATTACACGGAGTGTTACGTTGTTAAGCAAGAATTCTTGGAGGAAACAGCGCTGGTGTCAGTCCTTTAAGCTAGCAAAGCTGTTGCAAAAGTGAGGGGGGAAAGACGTGGTATTTTGGGATGTGCTATCAGTGGCAGTAACCTTCTTAAAATAAAGTTGCCTCTGTAGCAGGAGGAACACAAGGCCAAACTTAGGGGGGGGGGTTTACAAAGAAAAAAGAATGATTATCTCAGATGCGCCTCTGAAAATCAGAGGATAAAGCTGTCCCACAACATTTCCCCTTGACTCAGCTTAGTCTACCCACACTTTCTGTTTGTTAGCTGTTGGCGTGGATACAGCTGAGCAAGACAGGCCCAGCATCACAACCTGGCAAATTTGGGGAGCTGCCGGGACCCCAACAGGGCCCATTCACACTGGTCCAGCCCCAGATCCTCCAAGTGTCCCTATTTTCCAGGGACAGTCCTGGATTTACAGGTTTCTGATTTGATTGTGTCCCAATTTTCCTTAGGATGTCCCTATTTTCATTGGATAAATGTTGGGAGGGTATGGAGTTATGTGAAGCCCAGGAGTTAAGTAACTCTAAAGCCTTTAGAAGACATCTGAAGGCAGCACTGCACAATGGTACCTCTACATATGTGCCCCTCTTGTTACGTATCCTTCGGGATACAAACGCGACAAACCTGGAAGTATATTTCCGGATTTCGCCGCATGCGCAGTAGGGCTCTATCGTGTGACACGCATGCACAGAACAGGCACCACCAGTTTCGGAAACCTCGGGATCCGACTGGAGCTCCAGAACGAATCCTGTCCGCAACCGGAGGCACCACTGTATAAGGAAGTTTTTTTATTTATGTTTAATGTTCTATTATGTTTTTATATATGTTGGAAGCCAAGCAGAGTGGCTGGGGCAACCCAGTCAGATGGGGTATAAATATGATGATGGAATAGAAAGTCTCTATTTCCATCGGAGAAATGTTGGAGGGTATGCAGTCCCGAGTCTTCCAGGTAGGTCCTCAAACCACCGTTTAAATTTCCCAAAAGCACTATGCTGGGAGCTCTAAGGGCTTCTGAAAAACCAAACACCAGCTCTTTGCCACCCTTAGTGCAGTGCTGCCACCACTATGCCTGAGGAAGCCCACAACAGAGCAATTCCCTCAGGGCTCAAATTTGGATAAGTCTAATGCAAAGGACCCCTGGACAGTTAAGTCCAGTCAAAGGCGACTCTGGGGTTGTGGCGCTCATCTTGCTTTCAGGCCGAGGGAGCCGGCGTTTGTCTGCAGACAGTTTTTCTGAGTCTTTTGGCTAGCATAACTAAACCACTTCTGGCGCAACAGGACACTGTGACGAGTGCCAGAGCGCACAGAAACGCCGTTTACCTTCCTGCCGTAGCGCTGGTATGCTTTCAAACTGGTTGGCAGCAAAATTTGGTGCAAAATAGACCCAGCAAGGTAGGCCCACTCTCGCCAAGGAAGCAGAGAGTTGTGCAAGACCAGAACTCCTGAAACAACTGCTGAAACTGCAGTCATCTGAACGTCTCATAAATGTACATAAATTCATTCCATTTATATTCATTTGTTGTTTTAATGTGTTGTAAACTGCTTAGAGATTTTTTTTTCTTTAAAATATAAAGTGGTAATGAAAATAACAATAATAATTATTTATTTCACTGAGGAAACATATGGTGCCTAGACAGTCTGTTGTGGTGACTGTAACCTAGGTTTAAGGTGCCACTGGCTGATTAGCTTATCTATTTGAGTTTCTAACGCTACTCAAACCTTCCAACAGCTTAATGCCACCAGCAGGTCTCTTGTTATGAGCCCAACAGTGATTTTAGTGCTAGGTAAACGACAGGATTTTGTAAGCATCCCAAGCCTGTTTGGATGCCAGATCTAATAATTACTTTTCAGAAATGTGACCACTAAAGTATATGTTTAAGCAAGCAAGATTTCAAAATACCAGTATTACAAACTCTCGGCTCGGGGCTGCTTCTTTAAATATAACATTTAGCAGTTCTTTATGCAGCTGGCGCTGTCTATTTAAGTCAAAGGCGCAACACAAACAGCAGCTGAACAGGAACAATTATTTAGCATTTCTAAATCATTCATAAAAGACGCTGGCATATTGGAGTGCTGTTCAAAATACCACAGTGCTTGCACATGGCATTTAGCTAAAACGTCTAGAAAGTGTTGCTGGGAGGGTGAGAGTGGGGAATCCCATTCCTTCTCCTTATTTATGTTATCCGCACAGGTGTTATTGTTTCTAACAATGTAGAATAAGTTTCAGCAAAACACATTGGAGAAACCTTGAAGAATTTCCTTGGTTCTTAAAAAGAAATGCGCACACACAAAGCAATCAACCCTACAGTTTTTCTTCATTCACAAAAAGAAACCATAATATATTTGACAGCTCAACTCTGCACAGCTAATGCTAGCTACACAGCAACCGACAGGAATGTATTATATAAAATGCACTCACTGCTATCCATTAAACCAAATTTTTACACTAGTAATTTAACCCATTTGGTAATATTGTAGTTCTTCAGGTAGTATTTTGATTTATTTTCATTTTCTTGTTTCCCCAGTCATAAGGTCAGTTTGCATTTTTTATAAAAGCCTTCACACAAGAAATCATTTTGCTGCACTTTTATCCTAATATACACATTTTTGTATTCAATTTCCCTTAAAAAAAAATACACTTTAGCAAGCTACTCTTCCTAATATAATGCAGGTTTATATTATTTTCACAAATGCATCCATTTTTATGTGCATTTCCTCCAAAAGGATGCATTTGTTTGTTGGAGAACCACGTTGCAAAATTTCAAGGGCTGTGAATTTCTAAGCATTGCCACGATTCCATTCCCATACTGTTTCGGGATGTGCAATAAAATGTGAACTGAATCAAATCTCTCCCTCATTGCTAGAAATAGCCCATAATTTCAAGAAGCGCCAGTACTGTCAGTGTAAGGCAAAGCATGGAAAAGAAGATGCGCTGTGGCATTTTCACTAGTGCAGCAAAATGTCCTGGGATACCAGGGCATTTGAAAACATTTTTCACTGAAGCTACGATTCAACCGCAGCACGAATCAGCTATAGGTGGGAAGGTAGAAGGGTGTGGAGGCTCTCAACAAACCCCATTCAACACCAACAGCATTCCTCCCTACTACAGTAATCTCCAGCAATCGTGGACAGCGGGAGCAACAAAACAGAGGTCTTTAAACTGAAAGACACACAAATGACATTGGTCAAGGCCCCAAACAGCCGCAAGCTGAGACCCAGTTAACATGCCATGCACTAACCACTCATCACATTAATGCAACTGCACATCACCACACCCTTTAACTCACAGACATCCGTTCGCTCGTGTATCACAAAGGAAACAATAGAGGGAAGAGCCCTAAACAGAGGGGCGAAACTGAAAACCTTAGGGCCACCAAAAAGTGCAAAATGCTAACTTTGTTGTTGTTTAGTTGTTTAGTCATGTCCGACTCTTTGTGACCCCATGGACCAGAGCACACCAGGCACTCCTCTCTTCCTCTCGCAGTTTGGTCAAGCTTCGAAAACACTGTCCAACCATCTCGTCCTCTGTCGTCCCCTTCTCCTTGTGCCCTCCATCTTTCCCAACATCAGGGTCTTTTCCAGGGAGTCTTCTCTTCTCATGAGTAATTTAACCCATTTAAAAATGCTGACTAGGAACAGGATATTAAGTTGCTCGTGCTGGCGTCAAGTGCCACAACTCCAACAGCTGTCCTCTTGCAAGTGCACCTGCCTCGTGTTTACAGGTATGTTTCCTTCCTGCAAGGTGTGTAAAGGACAGGCGATATCATGCCAGCATCTTTAAACACCTGGGCGCATAACCCCTGGCAATCCTGGCTGCACCTGGGTGCCCTGATGCATTCATAAGCAGAGTTCAAAAGTTCTGGCAAGTTGCCTACACTTCAGCACGTTTTTGGGAGAGGCGCACCCCATCACTTGTAGGGCTACGTGGCAATTGTTGTGGATCAAGTGTGGAGCTCATGGAAGTGTTCTGCATTTGCTACACTTACTTCTGGACACTCATCAATAAGGATCTGTGGAATGAGACAGCCATAGGGGCAATAAAGTTTAGCTACCCTGGTGTTTACAATTAATGGGGTTTTGCATCTGAATCTGTGATTGACAGGTTTTTTTCAAGCAAATGCTCTCCTCTTCTCTTCCTGGAGTTAGTAAGAGGAACAAATCTCCCTCTTGCCAGTTGCACCAGCACCTAGAGCTAACCCCAAAATTTCAAAATCATGGCATAATGCTACAAAATGCATGGTGGTTAAGGAAAGAGGGAGAAAACGAAGCAATATAAAACAGATGTAGATGCGTCAGTTAGGAGATGTTTTTCACCCTGCATAAATTAGTGGTTATGCTGCATTTAGTAGCCCTTTGTCGATGCCTCTCAAATGTGGATGCTGGAAAGAGTGGTTTTAAAGGTCGGCTGTTGGATACAGTCAGGATTAACAGCATACATGTCAACAGAACGGGCGAGAGGTTTCTCACACAGACATTGGGAAACACTGATCCAGCAGATGATGCCAAACCACCTGCTATGAAAATAGTTTTGAAGCTGCACTTGAGTGTGTGCACACACACACATACACCAATCCCCTCCAATACACAACCATGCCCAATCCTGATACAGATCCTGCGCTGAATTCTTCTAGTTTCGCTTAAATTGCTTGAGCGGTTGTAAAGTTTTCTGTAACCACACAGCCTGGAAACATGCCTTTTTTTGCAGGGGAGGGTTTAAAAGGGGGGAAAAGGAAATTAAAAGCTGACATATCCAGCACTGACGACACAGATGCCTTTGCTAGAAAGCCAGATGCTGTAATTCATAGTACAATCACAGCCACAGAGATTTCTAGATACCCAATGCATTTTGTTGCCTCTCTCAATATAAAGAGAATCTTGCGTCAGCATAATGTAAAGCAATCTTACATGATCTTTCAAGAGCTCCCTTAATAAAGCCGCCCTCCAACTCCATGTTCAGCTCTGCATTAAGATTAAGCATGAGTAGAACCTATCCAAATAATATGAAGAAAGTAAATAATTAGAATAATAATTGTGTTAGATGGCTCCCCCTGGGGCATAATATAAACAAAGGGCTCACTAACTAATATTAATACAACTTAAAGGGAGCACAAATAGGCACTTTAGCAAAGTGTGGCAAAGATATAGTTTAGCGTTCATTCCCCACGTGGAAAACAATTTGTCACCACATTCCCACAATGGATTCATGTTACTACTTTTGCGAGCCTCCAGCCAATGCAGCACATGGGGCAGAATCCAACCAGATGCTCAGCACTTTTGAGACAAACTAAACAATGCTTAACTTTGCTCTTAACAACAGATAGTCGTCAACTAAGTATTTACTCATAGTAGACGTACTGAAATTAATAGACCGAACTTGGCTATTTTAATGAATTTCAATGGGTCTACTCTATCAGTAAAACTTGGCTGAATACCACCCACTATCTGCCCCTTAGTAATATGCTAATAATTTTTTTAATAAACCTGCATAAATTGCTAACTTAATCCCTCTTTCAAGTCTATCTGCATGACCAAGTACTTAAAGTCAGCTGACCAGCATTCGAACACAGACCTGGCCTTTTAGATTTCTCCTTCTCTTAGAAGTCCTTTTGCCTTCTTACATTTCGCTTTGCTTTGTTTGCAAGCCACGTACTTTATTCCACGAATGCGGGGGCATTTATGTCCTGCGAGCTGCTGCCTCTCAAGCATGTTGGAAACTTGTGACCAACCCTTGCTTCTCAAAACAACTTGGGGGAACAGCTGCCTTCATGCCTTGCTTCTAAGCTTCCCATGGATAGAAGCAGAAAGGTAAGATGCAGTTAATGGTTTGCTGTGCATGTGTTTAACACACATGCGCTACTCCCTGCTAGCACATAGCTACGTCAGAACCAAGAATGGTGGTTTGTTTTGCTTCAAACCATGATCACAAAACTGGCCGACAGAAGGAAGATGTTGCAGCTGTTTACAATCTGCTTCACGGGGAGGTTTCTCCATCTGGAATTGACACTTTGCACATGGACCATCTGAAACCCCTTAAAACTATTAAAATATACATCTGTTCGAATAGGTGCGGGTAACACCTGATTCTACATGGAAGTACCAGTACTGATATTCTGGCAAATTGGAGCTGTTCTTAAGTAACATTTATTACAGCATTGGGCTGCATTTCAAAACCATTAAAAACAAACAAAAGCACCTGAAGGTGTGTGATTAACATATCTGCTTCATTAAGACTTTACATTATTGTCCCGCTAAAAGATGAGGCCAGAAGTACAGATGCTCAGAACTAAACAGGAGAATATTAGCATTATTTAGATAGCTTATTTACCATGATATTTTTCTTTTTTAAAAACAAACAAACTCACTTGCATAAGTTAGGGATTCAGCTTATCCCAGCTATTTTGCTTGCTGCTAAGAAAACCCAAGTAGTCTATTAACGCCGTCAGCTAAAATTCCATTCCAAACTAATGGCTTACAGCCATCACAGCAAATTGAAGGAGTTCCAGTTTCTACAGCCAATGCGTGTGGTTTTCTGCTTTCCAGAGACACCAAAGACTGTCTGTTAGCTCAGAGCCTATCTTTCTTAAGGCTGCTTCACTCACACTTTCCTACATGGAAACCGGCATCCTATGGGGCTACATACAATCCTATCATGCACATGTTCTTGTTGTTGTTTAGTCGTTTAGTCGTGTCCGAGTCTTCGTGACCCCATGGACCAGAGCACGCCAGGCACTCCTGTCTTCCACTGCCTCCCGCAATTTGGTCAAACTCATGCTGGTAGCTTTGAGAACACTATCCAACCATCTCGTTCTCTGTCATCCCCTTCTCCTTGTGCCCTCAATCTTTCCCAGCATCGGGGTCTTTTCTAGGGAGTCTTCTCTTCTCATGAGGTGGCTAAAGTACTGGAGTCTCAGCTTCAGGATCTGTCCTTCCAGTGAGCACTCAGGGCTGATTTCCTTAAGAATGGAGAGGTTTGATCTTCTTGCAGTCCATGGGACTCTCAAGAGTCTCCTCCAGCACCATAATTCAAAAGCATCAATTCTTCAGCGATCAGCCTTCTTTATGGTCCAGCTCTCACTTCCATACATCACTACTGGGAAAACCACAGCTTTAACTATATGGACCTTTGTTGGCAAGGTGATGTCTCTGCTTTTTAAGGTGCTGTCTAGGTTTGTCATTGCTTTTCTCCCAAGAACCAGCCGTCTTTTAATTTCGTGGCTGCTGTCACCACCTGCAGTGATCATGGAGCCCAAGAAAGCCCAAGAAAATCTCTCACTGCCTCCATTTCAACTTTTCCTATTTTTTAAGGGAAATTCCCTTATTCCGAATAGGATTCCTCACAAGAAAAGGGAAAAGTTGACAGCTATGATCATGCACTTGCTATGAACTGGCATGTCTGACAATTGCATTGGAGTACAAATGTGCAACCAGTGTGCACAGAATTATATAAAGATTGCAGAGTCTTTCGCAGACATAAGTACTTTCTACATAGGGAACACACGCCCCCTTTCCAAACTGCAACATCTGAGGTTGAAAGGGGCAGCACAGGGAAGGGCTTTGCAGTCCTTCCAAGCAGTTCTCCTTTGTACCTCTGAATGCCTGAGGTGCAAACAAGAAGGGAGAGTTTGCAAAGCCCTTTACTGTCCTCATCTTTCTCTGCAATGCTGGATGTGCAAAGGAGAAGGGGAAAGAACTGTAAAGGGCTGTCGATTCCTCCTTGCACAGCTGCTTTCTAC
This sequence comes from Podarcis filfolensis, assembly GCF_964270895.1. Lineage (NCBI taxonomy): Eukaryota > Metazoa > Chordata > Lepidosauria > Squamata > Lacertidae > Podarcis > Podarcis filfolensis. The sequence goes on along the minus strand of NC_139604.1, from coordinate 24,385,654 downwards.
CTCCTAAGTCTGAAGTGGAGTCAGCGAGAGCCTTAGGAGACATAGTGACTTCAAAGTAGGAAGTTAGCTGGCCACAAATTAGGGATATTCTAACAGAGCAATTTCTCAGCGTTCACCTCGATGTTGATGGTTTCTGTAGCAAATTCACCCCGACACTGTCTTGGCCAAGGGAAACGACGTTTGAGTAGACAACTTGACTGTCTCCTATCATCTTTTTCCTTCGAAACAGGGTTTGTTATTGTTAAAACAGTGTCATCAGATAAACGAGAATCGTAACAGACACTTGTTCATTTTAAAAAAAGAAGATTGCCAGTGCAACTTTTGGATGCTTCAAAATTTTCCCCAGCTGCCAAATGATAAGGAAAAGAGGGGATGCTTCATGTTTGTTTTTCAAAATATATTGATCCCCCAGAGAAATCATGAGCCCAGGATCAGACACAGCGCTAAGCCAAACCACAGTAGCAGCAGCAGAAGCCAGAGAGAAGTGCTGTCTGTGCCCATTATTCTTGCTTCGGCAACCCAGAGGTTTGTTCAAAGCCATGGTCTGGCTTAATGTTAAGAGCAAACCAGGTCAAAGTCAATGGTACATACGTCCTGTGCTGCCTACGCTGAATCCTCAAAGATTTTAGACTGAAGTCTTTCCCAGCCCTGAACCCATTTTAGACTGAGACTTTAGAAATGCTAAATATTAACCTGTCACCATGCTAGCCCCCACTCCACGTCCCTTTCTTGGGGGCTGACACTGTGTTTTACTAAGCTAAGCTGTATGATGTATTGCAGGCACTGCAAAACTTGCTCTATTTATTTTTGTTAAAGGACAGAAATGTCAGCCAACCATTTAAGCATAATTACCCTGCTGCAATTAACTGAACTTTCAGTTTAAGAAACCACAACCTTGTTTTTGTTTTGTTTTTTTGAGGAGGTACAGAAGAGAGGTTAGGAGGGAAGCTTTGGATAATTAACGGTGTCACACACCTCTCGAATCCAAATAGAACTCATGTGTCAAAGGTGGCATTCATATAACTATTTTGAAAGCTTTTTTAGAGAGGCAGAAAGTCAAAATTACAAGGCAACTGGATATGCTATTAAAATAATACTACATATATATGTTAAAGTTTCCAGACTTTAATTCTTGTCTGATGTTGATCTACAGCAAAACAAGATTTCTTCCAGGGCAGATGAACACAAATGTATCAGTGTGTTTCCACATGTTTGCAGACACATGTTTGCAGACTACAGCTGCAATGCTATACCTGCTTACCTGGGGGTAAACCTCACTATGAGCATTTCTTCTGAGTGGACACGTATAGGATTGTGTGGTACCTGCTGTTCTAGATTTCCTTACCAATAGCACACGTAACAGACTGCGTTCCTTCCAATCACTATTATGAAGAATTGCTCAGGCGACCAGAGCCCTGTCTCCAGTGATGCTATTCATGTTCCCACTTTGACTTCAATCAATCAAAACAAGTGTATGAAAAAGCGCTCCCTTTTTATGCCATGAGAACACCTCCACACTGCTGCCAGCCTCTCTGTCCTTCACATTTTGTGTGGTTGACACCAAAGCAGTCACACAGAGCTTCAGATCCCATTGCTCCTCACATGCATTAAGTAGGCCTTTAAAAGGTAAAGGGACCCCTAACCATTAGGTCCAGTCGCAGACGACTCTGGGGTTGCGGCGCTCATCTCGCTTTATTGGCCGAGGGAGCCGGCGTTTGTCCGCAGACAGCTTCCGGGTCATGTGGCCAGCATGACTAAGCCGCTTCTGGCGAACCAGGGCAGCGCATGGAAACGCCGTTTACCTTCCCACCGGAGCGGTACCTATTTATCTACTTGCACTTCCTGCTTTTGAACTGCTAGGTTGGCAGGAGCAGGGAGCAAGCAACGGGAGCTCACCCCGTCGTGGGTATTCAAACCACCGACCTTCTGATCAGCAAGTCCTAGGCTCTGTGGTTTAACCCACAGCGCCACCCGCGTCCCTCCAGTACGCCTTTACAGGCACACTAAATTCTCCTCCCAGACAATAATTCTCCCAGAGTTCTCAGGCTAGACTTACAAAGTCAGGCAAAATACAGGATATATACTGGGTTTGGTCCAGACCTGTTCTTCTTCGAACTTATGTCCACAGAAAGGACTCTGTTCCAGCAGAGGCTTCATCTGGAGGGAGTTGAGAGAGGGTAGATTTCCACTCCTTCCCTCTTCCTCTTGCAGTCACCATACATGCCAAGCACCCTGTTTTCAGTGAGATGGCCCGGCTTTCTCTGAGGACACCCCAGGTTTTGTCTTCATCCTGGGGCGCCCTGGTTTCATGCCGTGGTGGGAAGCAGCGAGTGGTGGTGCTCTGGTGCAAATCAGCTGGGCCAGAGCACTAGACTGAAAAAGCAGCCTCTTCTGGTTGATTCACACCAGAATGCCAAACCAAAATCCATTCATTTTTTGTTCTTGCAAACAAGCAACTTTTGGTTTCGTGTGCTCGCGCATGCGCCAAAGTTCCAGATCTAGCTCTATCTCTACCAAACAACACGCAATTACCTACGCAGTTTCTATCGATACACAGGGAGGGAAATTAATTTGCTATGAGAACAAACAAGGTGTTGTTAATCCAAGAGGATTAAAAATAGTTCCATAAACTAAAGGTCCTGGCTGCCAATTGTAATAATATATTGATAAAATTATTATTATTATTTTTTTAAAAACTTTTGTAAAAGCTGTGTAGCTTATAGTTAACATGTATAGAGTGGTACCTCTGTTTTCAAACATCTCCGTTGACAAACGTTTCAGTTTCCGAACACCGTAAACCCGGAAGCAAATGCTTCCGTTTTCGAACGTGCCTCGGAAGTCGAACGGCTTCCACTGAGTGTATATGTTATTTTCCTCAACTTTCTCTATTAAATTTGCAGACTGCCCTTTGCGCCTCAATTTTCAAATGTTTTCAAAACTCTAACGGTCTTCCAGAATAGATTACGTTCGAAAACCAAAGTACCACTGTATCCTTCTACATAGAGACACTTATCTGTATACATTATACAGACAGCTGGTGTACTATAGTGGCTAAGAGACTGAGCACCAAATCAGATAATCCATGGTTCAAATCTCACCTCTGCCACGAACTCACTACGTGGCCTTATGCAAGCCACTCTCTCTCAGTGTCAGTTCCCCATCTGCAATATGGGAAGCAATAATAATGACTCATCTTACAGGGCTGCTGTTAGGATTCCAGCTACTGTAAATGACCCACACGACACCCAGGCTACAGAGCTCACGGAGTGAGGATTCTTTGCCCCAGTTGTTCTATATTTATACCATTTGTTTGTTTAACCACACTAAAATTATATACAATCATACCTCAGGATGAATACGCTTCAGGTTAAGCATTTTTGGGTTGCACTCTGCAGCGACCCGGAAGTAACAGAATGCGTTACTTCCGGGTTTTGCCGCTCGCGCATGCGCAGACGCTCAAAATGACGTCACGTGCATGCGCGGAAGCGGCAAAACGCGACCCGTGCAGTCGCATATTACGTTCGCTTCAGGATGCGGAATGGATCCCGTTCGCATCCAGAGGTACCACTGTACCCCCCATGAGAGAAAGGCGGTACAATCAATCAATCAATCAATCACTGGAACACTTATCCCCCTCCCATTCCTGGTTTCTGACATTTCACAAAAAGTCGCCCCTACAGTAACACATACTATACGAGGCCGAGAGGGGGAGAACTGTGAGTTTAGACCTTTCTAGAATTGTTTCTAATTTGACTCCACGATAATGAAACTTGCCAAAGGGCAGGGAAAATGCAAATGCTGGGCTCCACGCAGAACAGAAGCCCGCTTGACAGCTGCCGTCAAAGCTAAAACAAATAAATAAAACTTCCTACCTTCCAGAAAGATCGGAATCAGTTCCTGTATAAATCTCGGGCAAGGATGAATTATTAGTTTCCTGGCCCGGCCTTGAAATATTAGCACAGCCTTGCATTGCAGTCAATGGACACTTGCCAGTTTCCTGCCAGCAATGGGTTGGGTTTTTTTTCTTTTTCTTTCCCAACAATGGGAAAGTCTGTTCAGAAAGATGGAGAAGGAAATCTGGTAGTGGGGGGGGGGGGGCTGAGTTACCCACCCCAGCCCTGCAAGTAATGTAAAGCTGGACGGCTAGTACTTTGGCATGGAATCCAGCTTATTCTACCGCAGTGGAAAATTTAGGTGCAGGACTGTGAGCTAAATCTCCTGCCAAGCTACCTTCTGATCCTATAATCCTATACAGGTCTTGGAAGGATGTTGCAGAGGAGGGCAACCACGATGATCAAGGGTCTGGAACCCAAGCCTTATGAGGAACGGTTGAAGGAACTGGGTATATTTAGCCTTGAAAAGAGGAGACTGGGAGGAGATACGATAGCCATCTTCAAATATCTCAAGGGCTGTCACATGGAAGAGGGAACAAGCTTGTTTTCTCCTGCTCCGGAGGGTAAGACTCAAACCAATAGCTTCATGGTTTTTTCCTGAAAAAAGCAATGGCTCCAGGTCATGGTGAGTGAGGAGAAAGCTTAACCATGAGCCTGAACCTAATCTTGTGTTAGTTCAGCATGGAGCTGAAGTATCAAAAAGATCAGGGAGGAATTCAATGGTTGCAAGCTCCTCCCTTGGAAGAATCCTATGTCTTGCAAGCCTGGTCTATTGTACTGCTGTGTGAAATTAGAGTTGCCTGGAGAAACTGGTTTTACAACAGTACTCCCTAGAAACTGAATAATAAATTACCAGATACCTTGTCAACCTCTCCGACTGGCAAAACATGGGCTATATACAGAAAGATGCTTTCTTGAATGCCCCATTAGAGACAATTGGACTTATTTCTAAATGAGCACAGGACTGGGCTGTGGAACTGACTTACTTAAAATCCCAAGCCTTATTTGGGGGGGGGGACGGGACCTCATGATATACATATTTCTTCAAAAAATTAAACAGTTCTTACATTCCTTTTTCTTGTTCTTCAAGAATGCTGGAAAGACCCAAACTCCAGATGTCGACACTTGGAACAGGAATAAGTTTAGCTTTCTGTTGGGTTTGAGCTAAAACTGCTGGCGAATCCAGATTTATGTATGAATTTATTAATCTTTTAATATACGCTGTGGGTATTGTTTGAAATAACAAACGGAGCTGAGCCGTAGGAAGGAACGCCAGCAATGCTTTTAAATCACTTTAAATGCCTAACGGAATATATGGGCACTAAATAACCTACTATTGAACTTGTCTGCACGGGGGCTTTTCAAAAAGAACTTGTCATTTCCTTCAAGCGGGGAAGCCCAGGCAGAAATAGCTGTTTGCATTGTGACAACCAGAAGGCCGAATCAAATACAGTTGAGATGGGCTGCCACTCTTTAATACATTCCTATGGAGCATCAATCTACACATTATATAATGAGAGAGATGAAGAGGTGAGAGACTTCTGGACTGTACTACTTCAAACTGCAAAGGGAAGAAGCAGTTGTCGTATGTTTGGCTGGTCTTCGCTGCAAAAGGAAAAAGAACCAGAAAAAAAATCCAACATCATTGCTTATAACAAGCTAGCACATCAGAAAGAAATGTTTGGCACCTTTCCCTGCAGGGCTAGCTTACTACATGCAGGGGGTTATGTTTAAAAAACGGGAGAACATTGAAAAAATACAAGCACATCACCTGTACAGTGGTACCTCGGGTTAAGAACTTAATTTGTTCTGAAGGTCCGTTCTTAACCTCAAACTGTTCTTAACCTGAAGCACCACTTTAGCTAATGGGGCCTCCTGCTGCCGCCGCACCGCCAAAGCACAATTTCTGTTCTTATCCTGAAGCAAAGTTCTTAACCCGAGGTAATATTTCTGGGTTAGTGGAGTCTGTAACCTGAAGCGTATGTAACCTGAAGCGTATGTAACCCGAGGTACCACTGTAGTCTGGGGTGGTCCTGTCCAAATCTCTATGATCAGAGATACAGCTCATATGATACGTTGTGGGAGGGAGGCAACAGAAGTGGCAGAACCATATAAAAACACCCCCGCCCTTCTAGGAAGTGGAAACCTCCACGTTTCGATTTCCCCTGGGTTCTTACAAGAATTGGTTGTTCTCACATATACCGACCATGCAAGTAGACTGAGTGTATGAGCTCTCAGGTTTTCCCACAACCGAGTTGCGTTTCGATTGTCAGAACTGTAGCGGTTACAGTGTCGTCCTTGGACCAGGGTTCAAATCCCCACTCGGCCATGAAACTAACTGGGTGACCTTGGGCCAGTCGCTGCCTCTCAGGCTACCCTACCTCGCAGGGTTGTTGTGAGGATTAAATGAGGAGGAATTAAATGAGCTCCACTGAGGAAAAGGTGGGATATAAATGCAATAAATAAAAGGAGATAAAAAGAAAAGAAAGAAAGAAATTAGGCCTCAGAACTTTCCTGCAACATTCTGCATAATGTGCTGGAATGGCTCCAAGATTGCTTGTAGACAATAACCATAGTCAATCCTCTATACAGTGGTACCTCGGGTTAAGAACTTAATTAGTTCTGGAGGTCCGTTCTTAACCTGAAACTGTTCTTAACCTGAAGCACCACTTTAGCTAATGGGGCCTCCTGCTTCTGCCGTGCCGCTGGAGCACGATTTCTGTTCTCATCCTGAAGCAAAGTTCTTAACCTGAGGTAATATTTCTGGGTTAGCGGAGTCTGTAACCTGAAGCATATGTAAACTGAAGCGTATGTAACCTGAGGTACCACTGTATATCTATGAGGCTTATTCCTAAGGCTACAGTGGTTTTTAGAGAAGATATGGGGAAAACCATGAGGGACTATGATGGTTTGGTTGTTGTTGTTTTTTTGCAAACTTGCAATCCCGCAAAAGCTTTAGGCTCTGCCTTGTTAAGTCATTACGTTATATGGCTTCAGGAAAATGCTGCATTGAGAAGCAAGCTGTGTAAATATTCCAATCTGTATTTACATTTGGTAATGGTGCCCTTGCCTTCTGCAGAGCAACAGACTCTTGCCAGATTTCTAACAGGCATGTGAGGACAGTTTGCTTCTTAAAGAGTGCCTTCTTGCCATATGTCAGAGCAGAGGTAAATTCAGCCTGTGGTTTTCCAGTGACATCATTCATTTATTTGTGGTAAATGTTCCAGCACCCTGCTAATTGGGTTATAATATCCTGTCCCACTAACATCATTTTTTTGTTGTTGTTGCTTACATTGGTTCCAAATGGAAACTGTGGTGCTAATGTGACAAAACCTTTAGGCAAGCAGTGACTATGAAACCAACCAAAGGAAAAATCATTTACAACCCACAAATATTGAACAGGGTGGTGGAAGAAACAGCAAAGGAGCTGGTGAAAATGATACGATAAATATGCTAAGGAAGCCCACCACAATTAGTGTTAATGAAAGGTCCCTAGCACTGTGATTCTCTGTGTATCTACTCGAAGTAAGCCCCTCTGATTTCCTCCCAGGTTAAGTGAGGACAGAACCGCAACCTAAAATTTCTTTGTCAGCAACTTACTTTCAAGACAATTCTCAAGAGAATTCAAACTACTTATCTTGCACATTCCCAAATACTGCAGGCAGATAGACTAGCAGGAAAGCATAGGATAGCAGAATAAAATTATCAAAGTAGTTTGCTTGTTTAATATAAATGTTGTCATGAGGGTTTCTAGTGGGCCAAAAGGTAGAGTTTAATCATAAACCTAAGTCATAGTCAAAGTAGGCCCATTGAAATAAATGAATTGATTTCCTTTGGTCTACTCTCAAGTAATACTAACTTTGGATATTGCCCAAATGAAATACTAAAAATTATATAGATAACTTTTTATTATAAATATAAATTTTTTAAATTAAATTTTACAATTTTATAGCCATCCATTCAACAATTTCCCTCCCTCCACTTCCAGAGTTCTTTTAATTTGCCCTCCATTCCTGCATATTTTTATATATCCATCTGATTCAGTTCTCCCATCTTACATCCCTTTTAAAATCTTATACTGTTGAATTTACCTTAATACCGCCCACCAATTATGCAGAGAATTTTAGGAAATGTAGTGTTCTGTTCCTGAGGGCTGACTCTGTCTTTCGTTTGTTTTGAGGATTATTTAAATGCCACTATCCCAGATGTCGTAGTCCTAAATTATACAGTATGTGGTGGGAAGGTCAAAGAAGGGGGCAGAAACGTAATACAGTAGTACCTCGGGTTAAGAACTTAATTCGTTCTGGAGGTTCATTCTTAACCTGAAACTGTTCTTAACCTGAGGTACCACTTTAGCTAATGGGGCCTCCCGCTGCCGCTGCGCAATTTCTGTTCTCATCCTGAAGCAAAGTTCTTAACCTGAGGTACTATTTCGGGGTTAGCGGACTCTGTAACCTGAAGTGTCTGTAACCTGAAGCGTCTGTAAACCGAGGAACCACTGTACAAATTGAGTTTCCACACAACCAGACATACATGTGCATACAGCAGGGTTGAAGTTGTGTACACACCCTCATCCACCAAACAAGAGGATTGTTGAGTATATGAGCACAACCTAAATCTGTATTTCTGGTGATTGGCATGCCACATAATCCCAGCTCTGTACCAATCACAATTTAAAGCAGACATAACATTTGCTACATTCACAGGGCAAGTAGCAATGCAAATGCAAACCATATCCATCTCTCATGAACGACTCTGGCTCCAGATCATCAACTGTGCAGCCAGATTACAAAGAAATGCACTGTGTTGATAAAATGCTACAGCTGTACAGAAATTGTTGTTGTTTCGCTCTCTCCTTAAAAAGCTAGGAATCCCTAGGGCAAGATGAGGACCAGTGTAATGTGTGCAGGTGTCCTAAGCATTTTGTCAATTTAAATCAAGAACGCAGCAGAGACTTTCCAGAAGAGAGACAGGGATTAGAACCTTTCTGCAGTACAGTAGCATGTTTGAAGGTGGCTGATCGCCAAAGAATTGATGCTTTTGAATTATGGTGCTGGAGGAGACGCTTGAGAGTCCCATGGACTGTAAGAAGATCAAGCCTATCCATTCTGAAGGAAATCAGCCCCAAGTGCTCACTGGAAGGACAGATCCTGAAGCTGAGGCTCCAATATTTTGGCCACCTCATGAGAAGAGAAGACTCCCTGGAAAAGACCCTGATGTTGGGAAAGATGGAGGGCACAAGGAGAAGGGGATGCCAGAGGACGAGATGGTTGGACAGTGTTCTCAAAGCTACCAACATGAGTCTGACCAAACTGCGGGAGGCAGTGGAAGACAGGAGTGCCTGGCGTGCTCTGGTCCATGGGGTCACAAAGAGTCGAACATGACTAAATGCCTAAACAACAATAACAATAGGAAGGATGAAGTCTCAACATAGGAAGGACTGTACCCAAGTGGAGGAAGTCAAGTGAGAGACATCTCCAATGCTGCAATCGTTAGGCTTGCCATATGTCAGGAAATTCCCGACATGTCCTGGTTTTCAAGTGTAAAAATGTCATGGGGGGGGGGGGGGGGATTTTTGCCGAATCGGCAAAATGTCATGGGAAACCCAGATGTATGACAATGGAAAAAGCAGCGAGCTCAAAAGCTTAACAATTTTGGTGGGTTTCTAAAAAAAAACTGAACAACTTTGCGGGTGTCATAAATTTAACTTTTTGAAATATGGCAATTGGTAGCTATGATGAAGTAAGATGTACATGCAAAAGAATGCACAATTTTTAATCCCCTAGAGAATAAAGCAAAATGAATGGCTGCTTTGGTTTACATTTTATGAACCACAATTTCCAACTATATATGGTGGCCCCAGACAATTCCATCATTATAGTGAAGTTAATAGGACTTGTAGCTCATGGCTTATGAACACAGCCAAAAGGAAATTCAGCTGCTGGGTATCTGCCCATCAATCTGTCCACAAGCTGGGGGATTTTCTTACAGCAGACATAGAGAAGTGAGGCTTCTGTGCAGCTCCATATCTCTCACCCCATGCCTGCACCCAAATCTGTTTAGGAGGGAGGATGGAAATGTCAAAGCTCTGGGGACTTCCGGAGGCGGCGCCAACGGTAATGGCGGATTCCCTCCAGCTGTGAGGGAATAGCTCCACGGGAATCGGGTCTAGCCGTGACGGCGACGCGGGGACCCCTTAGAAAACTACAGGCGGGAGAAGCCTGTGTTCGTGGGACTCAGCGGGCACCTTCAGTGCCTTCAGCGCCACCTTCAGTGCAATTTATTCAGAACAAAAGGCTAAGCTAATAGTCAATAATGTGATGACAGAGGAATTTAAGATAGAGAAAGGGACACGACAAGGCTGCCCAATTTCCCCATTGCTTTTTATTTCGGTCCTGGAGGTTTTGTTAAATATGATTAGAAGGGACCGTCTGATTAAAGGTATCCAGGTCGGAGCCAAACAATACAAATTGAAAGCTTTTGCAGATGACCTAGTTTTGACGTTACAGGAGCCAGAATCTAGTACGAAAAGAGTATTAGAATTGATTCAAGAATTTGGTCATGTGGCAGGATTTAAGTTGAATAAGCTAAAAACTAAAGTTTTTGAGAAAAATCTAACATCGAATGAGAAAGAGAGGTTTCAGAAGGAGACAGGTTTAACATTAGTTAAGAAAGTAAAATATCTGGGGGTTAATATGACGGCTAAGAACTTAAATTTATTTAAAGATAATTATGAGAAATGTTGGACAGAAGTGAAAAAAGACTTAGTAATATGGTCAAATTTGAAGCTTTCCTTGTTGGGTCGAATTGCAGCTATAAAGATGAATGTATTGCCAAAAATGTTATTTTTGTTTCAATCATTGCAAATTTTGGACAAGATGGACTGTTTCAAGAAGTGGCAGAGAGATATTTCTAGATTTGTCTGGCAGGGCAAGAAGCCCAGAATAAAATTTAAAATATTAACTGATGCAAAGGAAAGAGGCGGATTTGCCCTGCCAGACCTTAAACTTTACTATGAATCAGCAGCATTCTGCTGGTTGAAAGACTGGCTGCTTCTTGAGAACACGGACATTTTGGACCTAGAAGGTTTCAACAATGTTTTTGGGTGGCATGCATATTTGTGGTACGACAAGGTTAAAGCACATAAAGCATTTAAAAACCATATTGTCAGGAAAGCATTGTTCAATGTCTGGATAAGATATAAAGACTTACTGGAAAATAAAACCCCAAGGTGGTTGTCACCGATGGAAGCAAAGGCTCAGAAAAAGCTCAATATGGAGGCCAAATGGCCGAAATATTGGGAAATATTGGAACAAGAAGGAGATAAATTGAAATTACAGAGTTTTGAGAAATTAAAAGATAAAGTGCGAGACTGGCTTCATTATTATCAAATAAGAGAGGCCTATAATTTGGACAAAAAAATTGGCTTCCAGGTGGAAAAATCAAAATTGGAAACAGAATTGTTAGATCCCAAAACTAAGATACTCTCAAGAATGTATAACTTGCTGTTAAAATGGAATACGCAGGATGAAACGGTTAAATCTGCTATGATTAAATGGGCACAAGACATTGGTCATAACATTATGTTTGCTGACTGGGAACAGTTGTGGACCACCGGTATGAAATTTACGGCATGTAATGCCTTAAGAGAGAATATTATGAAAATGATATACAGGTGGTACATGACACCAGTCAAGCTTGCAAAAATATATCATTTGCCCGATAACAAATGTTGGAAATGTAAAGAAAATGAAGGTACATTCTTTCACCTTTGGTGGACGTGCCCAAAGATTAAGGCTTTCTGGGAGATGATCTATAATGAAATGAAAAAGGTATTTAAATATACCTTCCTGAAGAAACCAGAGGCCTTTCTCCTGGGCATAGTCAGCCAATTGGTGCCAAAGAAGGATAGAACATTCTTCATGTATGCAACAACAGCAGCAAGAATACTCATTGCAAAGTATTGGAAGACACAAGATTTACCCACCCTGGAAGAGTGGCAGATGAAGGTGATGGACTATATGGAATTAGCGGAAATGACTGGCAGAATCCGAGACCTGGGAGAAGAGTTGGTGGAAGAAGATTGGAAGAAATTTAAAGACTATCTTCAGAAACACTGTAAAATTAATGAATGTTAAAAATGATGATGGATTGAAAATAAGAGGCATTAGCAACAAAGTTAATGAGAATATGCAAAAATGAATTGATAATGGATGAAAATATAGAGTTATAATATGTTAAGATATAGAGTTAAGATAAACGAAAGAGGGTAAGGATTTGCTGATTTGATTATTTAAATGGGAATGCAAAAAGGGGAGGTGTGAGGAAGTCAAGGAAACAAGCTAATGAGTTTAAAGTTACAAAAAATGGATTTGTTTTTAACTCTTTTGTATCTATTCGTTTTTTTGTATTTTGTATTTTTATTTTTATTTTTTATGTATTTTTGTATGTTTTCTTTTTTTATCTTTTTCTTTTCTTATTTCTTTTATGTTTTTGTAAAATTTCAATAAATATTAAAAAAAAAAAAGGAAATGTCAAAGCTCTGAGGTTTCTTGCTACCAGTTAAAGGCCAGGAACTCAGCCAGGTGTCAAGGTGGTGCTTTGTGGCTCTAGCAAGGATGGAGTCAGGTTCTGCAGGCACGGCATACAGTTCCCTGGAAAAACAGGAGATGTTGCCAGATGGCATCCAAGATCACCTTCGATCTCGACTGTGATCTTTGATCTTCTTTATTTTGAAACTAGCAGCATTTGCATCATCCCAGGACCTATTTTTTTCAACACCTTTAGACTGATCTCTGGCTGGCATCAGTAATTTCCTACACCTGCAAGTCTCAGATTTCAATTTGGCAACTGTTCACCATTTGAACAGTAAAAAATAAATAAAAGCAAGTACTACACACTTGTGCAGTTGCAAAGTATTTATAAAGGACTCATGTGTTAAGGACTGCAAGGAGATGAGAGGCCGATTCCAATTACAAACCTAGAAGAAAATACCAAATCGGTTAACTGGTTAAAACGAAACATGGGGCATTAGATTCTGAACAATTGCAATCCCTTATTATTCACGTGCAGATATTAAATACACGCGAGGAAAAGCATAAAGTCCCATTCAAGTGAGTGAATGGTTCCTTCTTGGCTTTCATCCCGGAGCCGTAGGGAAAACCCAAACAGTTACAAAATTGCTTTAAAACAAAGTTTAAAAAACACAGACAGCAACTCTCAAAGGCCAAAGCAGTTTTTAAACACGGTCAGCGTTCTAAAGCAGAATGGGTGGTGTTGATCATGTCTGCTCCCAAGTGAAGTGTGTATTTTCAGAAATTTCCTGACTCACGTAGGGCTGGCAATCCAGACTTTTCTCCTTATGGCCTCTGCTATCAAATCACCGCAAGATTCAGTCAAACAGGGTGGGCTACAACTTACACACAAGGGCATTGTTAGTGAAAATTTGCAAATATCTAACCAGCTTTGCAAGTAAAAAAAAAAAGTGTAACAATACAAGCAGCTTAAAAACAAAACATAAATATCTGAGTAGTGCATCTAAGCAGTGTGTGTTAACTGTAAATATAATTTAATTTTTCTTGCTGTAGACGGAATACATCCTCGGTATGGAAAAAGGTGTGTGATATTTATCTCCCAAGGCTTCTGATTTATTTATGCCACATGTAAGTAAACAAACATTTACATAAGCCTTTAAAACAAACAGGTACAAGGAAGAAGCATTTCTTATTTCTTTCTCTGAGCCTCCAATTGTAGCATATCAATATAAGGAAAGCCCTTTTCGTTGCCGAATACAAAGTAATGCCATGCGCAGAAGGTTACATAAAAGTGACGGTGTATTTGCCTTTCTAAATCAGAAACCTGCAAACATCAGAACTGCCACAGGATAATATTTTGGATAGATAAAACAACATTTTCGAAAATGCAATCCTGCGTGTAAATGTGAGGTTATATATTCATTTGCACAGAGTAACACTCACTCAAACGACTCATTCAGTTGTGAAAGAATCCCAGTCGCGCCAGGAAACATCTGCTCCTGTGTAATAAAACTGACCAGAGCCAAGCAGTTTGAAGTGCTTGTTGTTGGCCAGATAGCAATCGGTTCGCAGCCAAACAACATACAATGAACTTGCCTGGAATTATGACCCTGACAATTACAGGCCACATAAGGCAAATGAAAGGATTTCCCCCCCTTTGATTAAGGCCTGTATGCACAAGATGAACAACATCTCGCTACCACTGCGTAGATGAAAAGCTACTGAATGAGATCTGTCGCGGTTCTCCTGCTGCCTTTGTCTTCAGAAGAGAGTAGTCTATCCGAAGTCTTTAATGGCTATTAGGCAAAAAGATAAAAACAAAACCTTTGTGCCCAGAGGTGGCAAGACTCTGAAGAACTAGATGCCAGGGGCAGACGACAGCATAGGTGCCAGGTTCCGCCCAAATTGGAGGTGCCCGTCGCACGTGTGTGATGTCACGCACACGGCACACACTTGTGATGCCACGTGGCAGGAGGGGGCCACAAGGCCCGCAGCATATGGGGCCCTGCCACAGCTACGGGAAGGCCTGACGAGGCCCAGCCCCTCCAGATTGGGGAGCTCCGTCCAGATAGTTTGCGGGGCTGAGGTGTCCTCAGTCCCACAGAGTTGGCACCTATGGATGACAGGATTGCAGAGTTGAGGGAAGGAAAGTGGTGCCTTTGTGCACCGCTGTGAGCTTCCGAAGCCATCTGGGGAAAGGGCCAGGGCTGAACAGTAGAGCTCTGGCTTTTCATGCAGAAGGCTGCATCCCCAGGCAGGGCTGGTGGTGAATTCTGGTCTGAAACCCTAGAGAGCCACTGCTAGTCAATGTCAACAATGCTGAGCTAATTGTACCTGTATAAGGCAGAGACACGGGTGGCGCTGAGGGTTAAACTACAGAGCCTAGGACTTGCCGATCAGAAGGTCGGCGGTTCAAATCCCCGCAACGGGGTGAGCTCCTGTTGCTCGGTCCCTGCTCCTGCCAATCTAGCAGTTTGAAAGCACGTCAAAGTGCAAGTAGATAAATAAGTACTGCTCCGGCGGGAAGGTAAACGGTGTTTCCGTGCACTGCTCTGGTTCGCCAGAAGCGGCGTAGTCATGCTGGCCACATGACCCGGAAGCTGTACGCCGGCTCCCTTGGCCAATAAAGCAAGATGAGCACCGCAACCCCAGAGTCGGCCACGACTGGACCTAATGGTCAGGGGGCCCTTTACCTTTTAGGCAGAGATACCTATGATCTTACAGTGCTGTAAGGAAAATCACTGGTGAGATAGGAATTGGTCTAATCCAACAAGACAATTCTGAGCGTCTTTCTGTATATATCTTTTGATTTTCTAAATAAAATCATACATGCTTTTTCTAGGAGGGGTGTATTATTTGGATCAGTATTAGAGGGGAATATTCAGCCTCTCTATGAGCACAGCTGCTGGATATGGGAAAATTTGGATGAAATAGCAAAATGCAAAAATGTGTATTATCTGTTCCCAAGCAAGGGCTGGACTCCCGAGTTTTTATGTAGTGCTTGGTCAGCCCAGAGGCTTCCTACTGCTTGCCTGTGTTAGAAACCTCTTGGCTCAGCCGTCTCAGGGGCAGGGTGAGTGGGTGTTGTTCCTGGTTACTCCCCCCTCAGAATTCTGTGCCCTGGGACCAACGTCCCTCTGCCCACCATGCTACGCCACTGGCCAAGTAGCAGGTGGACCCATCAACGCTACTGCTGCTATGGTAGCAATGAAGAGAGAGAGAGAGAAGGGGTCAGGGGAGAGCAGGAAGTGGGGCAGAGGGAAGGAGAGGTGGGTGCTGGTGGTCATGTCACAAAAATGAGAATGGGGAAGCAGCAGATGGTCTGGAGGCCACTGATCAGCCCATGGCAGTGCCCCCCTCAGACAGGCTCTCTGGTGTCCATGCACACAGCCCAAGCTGTGTATTCTTCTTGTGTACAGCTATATGCACGAAGCCTTTTCTGCTGCAGACTTTGCTCTGTACATCCAGATGCTGGAGCAAGACTACCCCTGCTCCCAGCTCACTCTGTGGCCATAATTTCTGAGGAAGGGTAATTCTTTACATCTCTGTTACACTACAGCTTGAAGAGGGTTCTGGGGGTCTGGCCACACGCAAGAAGCTATGGTAGCTCTGAGGTTTCGTGAGACTCTTTATCTCAGGGTTGTGGGTTCGAGATCTACCATTGAGCAAAATGATTCCTGCATTGCAGGGGGTTGGACTAGATGAATACTTGTGGTCCTTTCCAACTCTGCAATTCTATGATTTCAAAGCTCAGAGAAAGTGTAGTTCAACAAAGAGGTGTCTCTGCCCCGACACCTCTTACCTACTCAGAATGGTTATCCTTACATAAACAAGCCTGTGAGTCTAAGTTTCTGGGAAGAGGACAATTAGAATTTAAGAATAATGCTGGATGGAAGCAGGTGAAAAAGAAGAAGCAGAACAGCAAACTCGCCCTTAGAAGAGCAATAGAGATGTTTTATTGCCTCTGAGGAAAAGTGTGCCAACCGATTTAAATTACAAGGCAATAAAAAAGTGAGAGAAATGAATTTTGCTCTTCGTTGTGCTCCTCCCTGAAGAACTCTTATTACTCTTACTCAGCAATGTCATAAAGAAGGGAAATGAAAACAACATGCAGGAAATAAACCGTTCTAACCATCTAACCCACTTCATAAATGGGATTTAACTAACAGCCATGTTAATCATCACTTTTAAAAACAGGTTTTCTTCCTGCAAACGTGATGCCAAAGCCTTTGGAAAATATAATGAAACTTTTCAACACTTAAACTAAAAGCACTAACTGCAGCTTGCCAGATAAACAACTAAACTGCAAGGATGTGTACGAGCACATGTCCGAAAGACCACCAAACTCCACTTCAAAGAAGTGGTTATTGTTCTCCATAATGCTTACATGAATGAGAGACTGAAAAGCAGACAGATAAGCAAGCAAACGACCTTTCAGATTGCAAACGCTTTCCAGTCTGGTCACCTGCAGGTGATTTTTAAACACCATAGGTGACCACATGAATGGCTCTTTACAAATCCAAATTAAAAAAAAAACCCCTAAAATAATAAACAAAGGAAGCAAATTTCCAAGAATTCACAAATATTGACATTCCCTAGTATAAAGGCAGCTTCTGATTGCATTTGCAACTAACTCCTTCTTCTCCGCTGAATGCCTGGAAGAGAATTTAAGAAACAGATATAGATGTAGATAAACAGATACACTTGCCGCTTCTTATCTGCTCTAAACCTTAGCACATGTGAAAGAAAACCCCAGCATCAGAGGGGAGAGAAGGTCTCCTCTCAAATGCCCTGTGGTTTCAAAAATCCTCTTGTTGTTTCTTACCATCTCTCAAACTCATTTCGAGTGAGAGGTTGGAGGGAGGGGACGTGTGGGGCTGGGCACCCTCCTTGCCAAAGGCCTAGAGTATCCTTTCCCTTGACGAGCAGATCTGTGCACACACCAGATCCGAAGTCCCTCAGAATAAGAACATGTCCTCCTCCTCCTATTACTACTACTACTACTACTACTACTACTACTATTATTCTACATTACCAAACGCCATGGAGCTTCCCACATGAGAAGTGTCTGTTCTGTTTGTCTTTGGAGCTCAGAGTGAACTGACTATGGAGCTCTGCCTCTGGCAAGAGATGACCATGACCAAGTCTGCCGTTCTGTCATCCACTCTGTCACATCGATTGAGGTTGCTGCGCCAATGCACAGGGTGCAAGAGCAGAGTGACAACAGTTAAGGTGACACAACAGATGCTGGGGGAGGCGAATACCTGCACATCCCTGGCTTCAACTACAGCATTCCTTGGACAAGAAACTCAGAGCATGTGTATTTCCTGTTTTGGACTACCTGGATACCAACGACAGATTTTATAAAAATATAGCGCAGGGGTGGAGAGGCTCCAGGCCAGACACTGAAGGCAGCCCTCCCAGCTTTACTGTTTGGCCCTCTGAAGCCCCCTCAAGCGATGACTCCCATCTCCCAGGTCACACCCTCACCATCCCAGTTATGTGTGCTCTTCTAGTCTTAAAACGGTGCTAAACTCTTCTTTGTCAAGGTGCAGGTGTCTGTATGTGTGTGTACAGAAACCTCTGGTTTTGCATGGCTGGGAAGCACAGGTGCCATCTCGTGCCGAAGATTGTGGGTGCCCACAACGAAGGACTTCAACTTTGCCCATGAACTTTGGGGGTGGCCCAGCCCCCACAAATATATTATTGTGGGTGTCAAAGCACCCACAGCCCCCAGGAGTTGGTTCCAGTGGCTGGAAGGTAGCCTACTTGAAGGCAAGAGGCATACGCTCTGTTGCCCCACCCACTTTGGCCTTTGGCCCCACCCACTGGCCTCCAGGCTGTAAAAGTGTTCCTCACCCCTGATGTGTATAAAATACATGGTACAACCCCATATGGAGTGTACCACTTCAGAGTGTGGGGGGGAAACTGCATATATGAAGGCTCTCCCCTTCCAATTCGCACATCCCTGGAAGGATGCCCACAGGCTGGAAACTGTTTCTCTGCCCCTGATGTGGAGGAAACACATGGTACAACCCTATAAGGAGTGTACCACTTCAGTGTGTGGGGGAAAACTGCATATATGAAGGGTCCCCATCCCCCAAATTCATACATGTCTTCCTGTGGTGGAAATCTAACATGTCAACAGAAGATATTCTTCTTCTCCACAAAAATGTAAAAGGAGGGAGTTGGTTATCTCCCCTTAAAAAAAATTGCCCTCCCAATAATGACCCCTTTTCACTGTACACACCAAATTTTGGTGTCAAGGGGGAGAACTTTCAGCTCAGCCTTAACTAAAAGCAATTTTCAGTGTAATCTCGTACATTTATTCAGAAGCAAGTCCCACTTCAATCAGTGGGATTTACTGCCATGGAAAAAAGAGAGTTCAGGGTTGCAGCCTTAGACAACAATTGATGTTCAGATTCAGTGTGGTTTAACAGATGTGTTTCCAGGCTCAATGACATTTTAAAATATCTCAGGCTGAGTAGATATAGCAATATCATCAGGTTAATTTACTGTTCTTTCAAGCAAAGAAGCAAGTCTCATTGTCCGTTTCAGTACCAGCTAAATAAACTCTCCAGCAGGGTGGAGTGATTTAATTCCGTCATGATTGAAGACACCAAGTTAAAAGGAGAAAAGGACTAACTCAAGTTACTGCCCTAAATCAGTTTCCCCATTTTGTCATTCACATGTTTCCTAAACAAGCAACATGCTAGTTGGTTGTAATAAATATTAAACCACGTTGGTTTGCATCTAAACAGAGCCTTTATGCTGCCTAGGAGCATCGTCCAAAATATCTGAGCACACAGCCAACATCTTTTTGCACTACAGAATTGTATCAAGGGAGCCAACTGCAAAATTTCTGTTTGATAATGTCTGCGAGCTTACATGGATACTAAGCCAGTTCACAACTGTAACAGCAAAGGGTCACAGTCAATCGCAGAGTTAAGTACCACTAAGATACTGACATAAACGTGGCAAGCCTGTAATGAAACCCACAACAGCTCCGAACCTGAATATATTTTTACTTGAACTATTGGTGAGTTTTGTGCTCCCTTAGGTTTTTGATGTATGTTAAACGAACTGTTAATTGTTGAAGGGGTGGGTATAGTGTGAGGTTGCAGTGCTCTTCCTACTTTTTATTATGTCCTGTTATTCTACTACTGTATTTAGACATTTTTATGAGCACAGAAGTATTTGTGTAAAATGTGGTCTATATAAATTAACTGACTATAGCTACTATGATTATGAATCCTGCAATATGTAATTTTTTTTTCATCCACTGAAGATCCTCACATAGTCAGTCACTGAAACGTTCCATGTTAACTTTCCTGAGCAGCGAAAGGGTACGAATTATGCCCCCGTAAAACCACTGTGCCCACTCCTCGCTTAGCCTATAACAAATCTACCTAATAAATATTTAAACCTATCTTCTCAGTGAACTGTATACAATCTACAGAGAATACTCCTCCCTTCCCATTCTGTAACACGTTAATTCACTTATCTTTAAACATATGTAAACTAGTCACATTTCCACATTTCATCTAATATTCTGTATCGCTCCCAGTCAGCCACCCTCCCTTTTACCTATTTTATAGACGGATACAGTATATGAGTTATGTTGTTAACTCAGTTTTATCTTGTCCTAGAACCAGGAGTGGTTCTAGGACAAGATAAAAGCATTTTGTTGCCTGCATTGTTAAACTATACAACTTCTACATGAAATACAAAGGCAGCCCATGTTCAGTGATGTTTTTAATGTTTGATTTTTCATTATGCTTTTATAATTGTTGGAAGCCTCCCAGAGGGGCTGGAGCAACAGAGTAAGTTGGCCGGGTTATAAATTCTTGTCGTTGTTGTCGTTGTCGTTGTCGTTGTTGTTGTTGTTGTTGTTGTTGTTGTTGTTAACAGCTCTGGTCTCCCAAGGAAGAGTACAGCCACAGGGCTCACTCAAGAGGATGCCCTCAGAATTTGGCGCCTGAGGCGATTCCCTCATTCTGCCTCATGTTTGGTCTGGCCTCTCTCTCACCAGGAGGGCCGCTTTAGGGAGATAATACTTGTCTAAAAAGAGGGCAATAAATAAGTAACTGTTTTCAGAGATCAAAACAACCAGTAAGTTGCAACCTTACACCTGGAAATAAGCCCCATGGAACTCATTGGGACTTACTTCTGAGCAGACATGCACAGACTGCCCTGTCAAAGTGTCGCCGTTTTCTCTCACACATGTCAATCTTTTCACTTCTTTGATGCCTAGCTCTGTTTCCCCCTCCCCTTGTCTCTCTCTCATCCCCCGCTCCCACCCCAGCCCAGTGATTTTTCTTTTCTTTTCAGTTATACCTTCACAGCTATACATAACATTAAATCAGACCGCGGCTTTAAGTGCGAAGCTTTAAGCATTTCAAGCATGTAATAAATATTTAAAACAGACGCTAAAACAGGTGCGCTGTGCAATCATGCTTTGTTCCCCTCAGTCTCTCACAATTCCATAGCCTTCCCATTTCTCCCGCAAAAAAGCAATTTCTCTCGCTGCCTCTTTCGCATCTCTGCAGGGTGTGGGCGCAGCAGGAACCACAGAAAGCCCCTTTTTACTTTGCTGTTGGTTTTGAACATAACTTTCGAAAAGGAAGCACCAAAAGTGCTGAGTCCATTCAAGCAGCAAGTACTATCAGGAAGCATCTTGAAAGAGCATTCCAAAAATGCTTAGATTTTGGGACAAAGGAAGCTCACAAGAGCAGGTGGCATTTGCCCGAAATGAATTTTGCCCTTCCACTTACAAGTTGTTCCTGGCACCCATGATTCAAAAATAGAGGTGAGGGAAAGGCACAATACAGTGGTTCATTATAGAAGGAGAAGGAGAAGGAGGAGGAGAAGGAGAAGGAGAAGGAGGAGGAGGAGGAGGAGGAGGAGGAGGAGGAGGAGAAGGAGGAGGAGGAGGAGGAGGAGGAGGAGAAAAAGAAGAAGAAGTAGTTATGTTACAGGTTTTGGCCCAATGCATTGTAATAGTCCCCAAAACTCCCAGCTACTAAAAGCCCTTTCAGTCTAGTCATAGATGAACTGAGGTTGCTCACAGTTGTTCCTCAGTAGTAAAAGAAGATGCTCAGTGGCTTATTGTATTTTTCCATGTATAACATGCCCCCACGTATAAGATGACCCCTATTTTTTGGGACTCCAAATTAAGGAAATGGGGGGGGGGAGATTACCCAGAGTTGTTGAGCTTTTGGGGGGTTATAGTGATAATCACTCACCCGCCTGATCAACGCTGCCAATCGCACGCCTCAACAAAGCCGCCAATCGCCTGCCCAATTGCCACAGCAGCAGCCAATCGCCAGCAGGCCTTGCCGCAGCCACGAATCACCCGCCCAATCGCCACTGACAATCTCCTGTTCACGGCTGCCACCAATCGCCAGTCCCCCCTCTGCACTATCCATGTATAAGACGACCCCCAGTTTTTAACATTTTTTATAATAAAAAAATCTTCTTATACACGGAAAAACACTGTAAGTTCTGAAGGCTGTGCCTCAGTTAAGATGCTCGAAAAGAAGCAGGATAAGCTCAGCAGTGGCGGCACTGGTAAGGGCAATAGGGACACTTGAAAAGTATTCATGGAGGCCATGAAGATGGGGTGGTGAGGGGTGTGGTCTGGGGGGGGAGTCCTGAGGGCCAAATATAAAGGTCTAGAGGGCTGCATTTGGCTGTGGGACTGAGATTCCCCACACCTGCTCTTATCCGTTCGGTGAAACACCATTCTCCTTTGGAGATGACGTGGTGCCTTAAGTGCGAGGGGGTATCGCGGTCTGTAGCAAAAAGTCCTGCAGGGAAGAATTCAGAGTCCTGACTGCCTAGTTGGGTCTTCTAATGCCAGCAGAAATAAGAGGTAGGCAAGCTGCACCGGCAGAGCCAGAACACAAAGCCCAAAACCAATGAAAACAAGCGAGCATCAAGTTCTAGCAATGAGCAGAATTCCATCCTTTTGTTTAAAAACACACAAACACTAAAAGGAGGGGGGATTTCTTGCCATGTGGGGGCATTAAAGATCAAACTGAAGGTAATGTTGTTGTTGTTTGATTCAATTCCCCATTTCCCTGCAAACTTTAAAATATATGTACAGTGGTACCTCGGGTTAAGTACTTAATTCGTTCTGGAGGTTCGTTCTTAACCTGAAACTGTTCTTAACCTGAAGCACCACTTTAGCTAATGGGGCCTCCTGCGGTCGCCACGCTGCCAGAGCACAATTTCTGTTCTCATCCTGAAGCAAAGTTCTTAACCTGAGGTACTACTTCTGGGTTAGCGGAGTCTGCAACCTGAAGCGTATGTAACCTGAAGCATATGTAACCCGAGGTACCACTGTATATCATGCCTCCAGATCTTTTCTTTTGCAGCGCAGCAGTGGCAAATGCAACTTCCCTTCCTCTTTAAGAAAAAAATGGAATCAAGGCAGCCAAGGGAGGGGGGAGAGAGAAGGAAGAGCTGTGTTTATGCCGCTTGTAATCCAAGATGGACTGGTGGCCTTCGGTTGCCTTCGGTCTCTAAGGAGAGATACCAGCTGCCTCATTTCTTCCAAACCCTGCTAATAATGGCTGGGCCAAGCAATTCCAACAGAGAGGAGGAAACAGAGCTGCCCTTCTATCAGAAGAAAAAAAGAGTTTAAAAGACCCACTTTGAAACAAGGACAATAATAGCTGTGTAATCTAGTCTTCTCTGTTTTGCTTTGGTTTTCCGCCTCCCTTTTTGGAAATGCACCTTTTTTTCCCTTCACCTTAAGCAGAGGAATGCTCATTTCACCTCAAGGAGGAAAATTCAAGCAGTAGGGGCCATATAGCTATCAGGTTCATAGGAAGCTGCCCTATATCAGGGGTCAGGCAAGTTGCCATCTCCAGCTGTCCAATCTCCTCACTGCTTGACAAGACAGCACAAGACGACAAGCCGTTACATGCAGGAAACCTTTAAGTAGTCACTTGGCAAATGGTTACTTGTAAGAAAGGTCAAAGTCAAGTCAGCTGCAGTACATAATCTCACCCACCCACCCCTGGCCAGCCAGCAAAGAAGGAAAGTTAGGGGAGGGGAACTGTCCCAGGCACCCGGCAGCACAACTATAACTAATAATTCCTGACGTATCACCATTCTCACATACAAACCTGCCTGGGTTATGGGTAGAGTCTGCATTCGCTGTTAAGGCAGTGTCTGGTGAGCAGGTGTTAACAGGTACAGGTGTACAGGTGCAGGTGTAACACTAAACCATGGCTAAAATAGAGCACTACTGCAACACACTCCACGTGGGGTTACCTTTGAAGGTGACCTGGAAACTACAACTAATCCAGAATGAGGCAGCTAGACTGGCGACTGGGAGTGGCCACTGAGACCATATAACACCGGTTCTGAAAGACCTACATTGGCTCCCAGTACGTTTCCAAGCACAATTCAAAGTGTTGGTGCTGACCTTTAAACCCTAAATGGCCTCAGCCCTGTAAACCTGAAGGAGCGTCTCCACCCCCATCGTTCAGGTTGGACACTGAGGTCCAGCTCCGAGGGCCTTCTGGTGGTTCCCTCACTACGAGAAGTGAAATTACAGGGAACCAGGCAGAGGGCCTTCTCGGTAGTGGCGCCTGCCCTGTGGACCGCCATCCCATCAGATGTCAAGGAAATAAACAACTATCTGACTTTCAGAAGACATCTGAAGGCAGCCCTGTTTAGGGATGTTTTAAATGTTTGATGTTTTATCGCGTTTTTAAGATTCTGTTGGGAGCCGCCCAGAGTGGCTAGAGAAACCCAGCCAAATGGGTGGGGTATAAATAACAAATTATTATAAGGAAAGGGAGGTGGGACCATGCAAGATAAGGGAAGGAAGCAAAGGGAGTCTGGAATAACCCATTTGCAAACCATCGTTTGCAGGGAGTCAGCATTAAGCCGGCACCACGTAACAATGGAAAATACGTGCCTGTCACTATTCACAGTGTGAAGACCATTTAACAACAGAGGCACATGGACCACAGAATTTTTTTTACATTCATACACCATGTGTGGGAGGCATTTATTTCCTTTTTTTACAGCGATAATGAATGAAAAGGGTCACAATCTGAGCCTTTCAACTTCCCTCGCTGCTAACGGCTGCATTACTTACACAAGGCTAACAGCGCGGCCCACTCTTCCTTCTCCTTTCCTCAGGAGTTTCTGACATCTGAGTTACTACCCTTCTCAACTTTTAAGCCCTTCAGGCGACAAAAAAGAAAGCTGCTGTCTACACTTTAGTTTTACAGTTCCATTAAAGGGTGACCTGCAAACAAAAAAGAAGAAAATCACGGGATTTTAGTATCAAGTGCTGAATGCCTCTCTCAATTAAATGAGTATGGAAAGCAGTCAGTCTACTATGAAGGTGATAATTCAGCCATTTGTTCCCTACAATGAAATAAATGGCTAAACATGTTTTTTTGCTGATACCATTGACCACAGCATCCTCCTGGAACATCTCAAGGAGGTAAAGGTAGGCAGCCTTGTGCTTCAGTGGTTTCACTCCTCCCTCCAGGGCCTCTTCAAGAAAGTAGTTATGGAAGGCTACTGCTCAACACCATGGGAGTTGTCTGATGGTGTCCCGCAGGGTTCCAGCTTGTCCTCCATCCTATTTAACATGTGAAGCTCCTGGGAACTGTCACCAGGAGATCTGGAGTGAAGTGTCATCAATATTCAGATGCCACCCAGCTCTATCTGAAACAGGAGAGGTAGTTCAGGCGTTAATATTTTGGTGCCTGCAGGCTGTGATAGGCTGGATGTAGGCAAAAAAAAACCCTGAACCTGAATCCTGAAAAGACAGGGGTGTTATGTGCTCCAAGTTCTCACATCCAGAAGGTGTTAAGATGGCCTGTCCTGGTGGGGACTCCATCTCCCTTGGGGAGTGCTGCTTGTTTCAATTTTGTCCCTGGAGATTCAGGTTGTCAGACCTGAAGTCTTTTTCTAGTGCTGGCTGGTTCATCTATTATGGTACTTTTGGGACAAAGATGGCTTGGCCACAGAATCCCATGCTCTGGTAGCTTCCAGACTGAATTATTGCAATGTGCTCTACATGGGACTACCCTTGAAGATGGTAGTTACCCAGAAACTTCCAACTGGTCCCAAATCCAGCTGCCAGAATTCTGGCCGCGGTTTTCTTTGCAGCACATATAACTCCTGCTTTGTTTTTGTTTTTTAAAAAGCTTAAGTGTTTAAAAACCCTAAATGGCTCAGTCCCCAAATATCTGAAATAGTGCGTCCTTCCTTACAATATTTCTTGTGCAGATAGAATTAACAGTGCAATTTGTAAACATAGATACATGAATGTCTTCATTACCGTGGCGCTAAAGGTTCACCCCTTTTGATTTTTTAGCACATAAGAAGTGCTTATTCAGAGGCTACATATCAGAGTCACATCTTCATAGTACCATTTTTGTGTCTGTTTGCTGCCATTGTTTTCCCTCAAAGCCCTGCTTCAATTCCACTTTTAAAAAAGGTTCTCTACCCTAGAATGAGCTAGCCTTCACAGGACCCCAGAGTTACGTCGCTTACATGAAGGAGTGAGTCCCCAAGACATCCTGCTGCCCCAACTTGTGTGGAGCATTTAAATGGGAAGTGGAGTTTATGCGTAAAAATGCTTAAAATCCCTCCATCCTCTTCTTCGTGATGAAGGGGGCATGTTTGCAGGCATAATCTCACATTAACTTTCTATAGTTTCTGAGGGATTTGTTATTGTTCCCTGCTGAGTGGAGTGTGTACATGTTTATAAAACAGTGCATATGAATATGTGTGTGTATATGTATACATATACATGCATCTAAAAAATGAATTTCAACAGGAAATATATCCTCCCAATGGGATATATAAAAGTGTGTAAATATATCTGTGTTTATATATATTTTCATTCTCCCCTTAGAAGGAAAAAAGGGAATAAAATACAACATTTTCAAAATCCAACACAAAGTTTCTTTATGGCCTTAACTACTCAACAGGCAGTCAAACATATTCCTAGCAGACATAAAACACACTTGGAGGGGAAAGGGAAGGAAAGAAATATACAAAGTTCCTGGCAGAAATGGTTCCAAAGGACAAGTTCTAAGTATTTATACACGCTCTGCGAAGAAATTGTTAGTTATCATGCCCATGGCAAATTTGCACGGCTTTATATAGACTCTCATCTTGCAAAGAGCTGAAGTGGGTGCCAGGGGAGAGGGGAGAGGAAGAGGCATTCAGGTTAATCTCCTTGCCTGTTTGGTCAAACACCGGGGCCACAGGCTAGTTTTAATTAACTGCCAGCGGAAACAGGCAGAAACGCACACCCCTCCAAAAGTATAAATCAACCAGCACTGCTTCCTCCCTGTGAAAAAAAATGGGAATTCAGAGTTTCCATTCCAGACACATAGATAGAAGGAGCCAAAGCCAAATTTGCAAACGGGAAAACTTAATGCTTTTCCATGGGCCAGTTTAACTCTGAACATGCTAATGGGTGTTTTATTCAGCTGCCATCCGCTGCACCATTCAAACCACAGGGGTGGCTAACCTGTGGCCTTCTTCAATGTTTCCCAAGCACTGCTTTTGGGCTACAGTTCCCATCATCCCTGACCGCTGGTGTTGCTAGCTAGGGATGATGGGAGTTGTAGTCCCAAAACAGCTAGAGACCCAAGTTTGGGAATCCCTGCTCTAGATATTCCTGGACTACAATTCCCATCATTCCTGACCACTGGCCATGATGGATGGTACCGATGGGACTGGTTCCCCATCTAGAAATTGAATCGAAACAGTTCTATTCCACGGTTTATTATTGTTTATATTTTGAATTAGATATATAGAGGGGCACCAAAATCTTTCAAGTGCTTAGGGCCTCTTAATCCAGCCCCGAGTTGCCCATACACATTTCTCCTACTGTATTTGAAACCTTGGGCAATCGGCAGCTGGCAAATTGGATGGCCAACTGCACTGTGATGGGCAGAAGGATCTGTGGCTGCCTTTTGCACTTCACTTTCTTAATAGTGTCAACATTTTGCTTTTTTACCCTTTGCAGCACACATAACACCCTTTATCTCTCCCCTTTTCGACCCCCCTGCGGTTTAACGTATAAGACCCTCATTTGTCAGCACTCAACGGTAACAAATGCATCATAGGGAATAGCTGTGGCATGTAGGATGTGGCCATCTGCCATTGCAACAGGAGGGCAACGTGCTCCCCCATCTCTTCATCCGGGGACTCCTAAATCATGCAAATTGCCTCGCCACGTGCGGCTGCAGATGGATGGGGGCTATTAAGCTGGGGCTCCCCCAAAATGCGACATGCCCACATTTATCAAACAGCCAAGAATGCAGAGGCTGGAAGAGAAGTGGTAGCATTTCCCCAACGCTTGTGAAGTTCAGTCAAACGGAACCACAATTAATGGAGTGTAACTATGACACAAGTCGACATGTGGGACTCAGCAGAGCAGGGTCTACGGGAAGGCGGGTCCCTCCAGAGGCGTTCGCTGCTTTCCACAATGAAAAGCAAGACCGGTTGGGTGGTGCGCAAGTGTAAAATGCATTCTTCAAATGAGAAATTACAGGCAGAGGGATCCGCTTTAATCATCTCGGCTTTGAGGGGTGGCAAGGTGCTGGAATTGCAGTAATTTTGCAAGATGAATGCAAGAGGACCGGATCCTGTTTATCCCCATAGGCAACAACTTCCCCCTCCCCCCAAAAAAAATACAGCACCCCAAAATAACCTATGCTAAATGACCAAGTGCTACAACTGCAGCAGGAGACAATTCGGCAAGACAACATGAAATTCTTAGGCGCAGGGTTGGTTTGCATTTGAAACATTTTCAAAATATTGTTTTAGCTAGGCGTAATAGACCACTGTAAGATCTGACACACAGCAAACACAGAGCTTCAATTAAGCAGCTGGCAGGCAGCCAGGCACAGATAAAAAGGCCCAGCCTGTCACTCGCTAGACAATATATATGGCTATTTTGGCAGTCCAAATTGAATGTGATAATTGAGCCATGACGTATTAAAAAGACACATGCTTTCGGAGGGAAGTGTTCTGGAGCTCTCAAAAACTAGATGGCACTTTTCAAACCAAGGCGCGGCGGGACTGAAAAAGGATGCTGAAATCATGATGCAATTCAGCTGGCCGTGTTTCAGTCTCCCAAAGCTACTCTTCATCTAAACAACAAAAACTGGGACTTGGCTGCCGGCGTGTGTGTGTGATGCAGAGATGGAAAACCTCAGCTTTTCTGCCTCTCTATATGAGCCCTCACAACTCCCCCTCACAAAGACTCCCCCTCCTTCACTGGCACAGATTCACACGTCAGTGTTTTTGACTATACAGTGGTACCTCGGGATGCGAACAGGATCCATTCCAGAGCCCCGTTCACATCCTGAATGGAACGCAAGATGCGACGGCGCATCTGCATGTGCGGGTCACATTTTGCTGCTTCCGCGCATGCACGTGATGTCATTTTGAGCGTCTGCGCATGCGCGAGCGGCAAAACTTGGAAGTAACGCGCTCCATTACTTCCAGGTTGCCGCGGAGCACAACCCGAAAGTGCTCAACCTGAAGCACATTCAACCCAAGGTATGACTGTACAGCGGTACCTCAGGTTACAGACGCTTCAGGTTACATACGCTTCAGGTTACAGACTCTGCTAACCCAGAAATATTACCTCGGGTTAAGAACTTTGCTTCAGGATGAGAACAGAAATTGTGCAGCGGCGGCGCAGCAACAGCAGGAGGCCCCATTAGCTAAAGTGGTGCTTCAGCTTAAGAACAGTTTCAGGTTAAGAAAGGACCTCCAGAACGAATTAAGTTCTTAACCCAAAGTACCACGGTACTTAATTTTACTTTCATTTGTCTGGAATGGACACTGAGAGGTGTGTGGGGAAAAACTAGCCTGCTGTGTAAAGGTAACAAGTATATTCCTTGTTCTTCCCAACTTTGCTTCCGGCTCACCCCATGCAGCCCTCAGAATAGTGTTTGAAATTAGCCAGGCGCCAGGCACATTTTGCAGCTAGCTGTTGGCCACTTGTGACCAAGTGAAGATGCGTGGGCGCCAGGTTGGCACCTGACATCTCTACCACCTGGAGGTGCATGCCTGGGGATCCTTGGATCTTGACCGTTTTCACACACTAATACCCCGTCCTGTAGAATTCTATCTGTTATATTTCATCTGCACAATTGGAATGAATTTCAGGAACCAAAACGCTTTTTCTGTGTGGCCTGAGCAGGAGTGGTGAAAAATGTTATAGCTAACTGTTGTCGCTTGTCTTCGCTTGCCCCACTCCACTGCCCTGCTCACAGTTGTGAAGAATATTCTTATGTTGTGAATGGCCTGTGTCGCCATTACAAAACAGAGGTAGGAATAGGCTAATATATGTGTGGACTGTTCATGGATAAGGTGACTTATCTTCATCAAGTTCTCAGGAGCTCTAAACCTAGCTCAAGGTTGTCCTCTGAACTAGTCAGATGTTTAACTGATAATCAATCACAGTTCAGTCCATCATTTAAAAAATGAGAATTTCCCCCAAATAGCAACTAGACATTCCGTTTTGGCAACTTTAAGCTTGGCTTAAGGAGCCACTGGGACGCGGGTGGCGCTGTGGATTAAACCACAGAGCCTAGGACTTGCCAATCAGAAGGTCGGCGGTTCGAATCCCCGCGACGGGGTGAGCTCCCGTTGCTCGGTCCCTGCTCCTGCCAACCTAGCAGTTCGAAAGCACGTCAAAGTGCAAGTAGATAAATAGGTACCGCTCCGGGGGTAAACGGTGTTTCCGTGCACTGCTCTGGTTTGCCAGAAGCGGCTTAGTCATGCTGACCACATGACCCGGAAGCTGTATGCCGGCTCCCTCGGCCAATAAAGCGAGATGAGTGCCGCATCCCGAGTCGGTCACGACTGGACCTAATGGTCAGGGGTCCCTTTACCTTTACGGAGCCATTTGACACCTAGCTTATGTATCTGAGTTTCTGACCTTCGAAGGTTCCTCAGAAAGGAAAGCGGCCCTGACTCCCCAGCCCTGGAATCACCTGAGCTCCTCACAGAATAAGGGCTTAGGATTCTTCATGGCTGGCTTAGCTGCGCTCATAAAGAAACTGCATTCCCACATGCACTCTATTTATTTTGAGGATTCACCTTAAAACAACCCAGCGGCTTGCACAGAGAATACATATATCACCAAAGTCGGCGTTGAGAAAACAGATGCAAAACACCACCTGGCTTTTATTTGGTATGCTGTCCTGGCAGAGCACCGCCGTCTCCCTGCGTGGTTTTCATTAAATAATGCAAGGATACAATAATGAAGAAATGCGCTAGAAAAACACAGGGCTTTTGAGTTAACACCAAACAGTTAGGCAAAGACTCTGTGTTGCTGCCATTAGTCAAATTTGTCTGCTGAGATGGATGAGTTTCCTTCTGGAATAAGAAGTGCGGGAGAGGCTGGCGCTCACATCCCAATAGGCAATTTAATAAAAAAATAGGCTATAAAAGGACAGTGTGTTAGCTATGGGAAAGTAACAGTGAGTGCGAGGGGTGAATAATTCTGTGAATCAAGAAGGCGCAAAGCAACCATGTAAGAATATAAGAAAAGCCAGGGGGTTTTTTTTGAGCAGGAACTGAGTTCTTTTACCTTTTTCAAAGTTCTTTTTTTGGGGGGGTCTGAGGTGGGGAGGACTGGAATACACCCAACGCCTGAGCCAAAAATCCACCTATATCTGTAATCAATAAAGTTGTGGCCATTTCTAATCCAGATCATTGTCTGCTTGAGTTTATTCATCACAGCTTACATTTAGCCACTACAAGGGGTGTGGGTGTTTGGCAGTGAGACTGGGCCCACAATAAGCAAGCAAGCAAACAAACAAGCAAGCAACTTCGTGGTGAGTTTCCCCACCTTTTTGTCCAGGAAAAAAAAGCCCTGAGAAAAGCCCTGAGGCATCAGGCAGAAGGTCCATCTGATCCGACACTCTAGTGGCTAACCAGATGCCCACCAGAAGGACCTGCAAACAACAGCCTTCTGCTCACATGCAATGGCCCAGAAACTGACATTGACAGGCAATACTGCCTGGGACAGCAGAGGCAGAAGATGGCTATTGTGGCTAAGAGCCATCGAGGGGGCAGCTGATGCCATGAAGCCACCAAACCACGGGGCAACTACACTGGCTCAATTGACTGCTCCAATGTGTTGTGGGCATGCAGGATAGCCTCTTCACGCTGCCTGCCCTCTTCCAGAAAAGGTGCCAAAGGTGTCTGTGATCTGTCGCAGCGTTCAAATGACATTTCAAAATGCCAGGCTGCCTGGGCGCCATATCCTCCAAAACAGTCACAGACCATTTTTTTCCATGTGTGGCCACACTGAGACCATAACCCTGCAACCGAGGTGGGGGCACTCAATTAAAATTTGCTAAAAGGCTAGAATAAAAATCCCAGTTTAGCTCTTGAAACGATGTCTAACAGCACTGTCCCAAAAACATATTGCTCATCTGCTGCCATGTATATCTTCCGCCAACAATAAGTGCAGGTATGAACACTTCCGTTGAAAGGCTGCATTCTTCAGGATGATAGCTTTTGTGTCCTCTTCCTCATGCTATCTGGGGCTGCTGGGAGCTGTAATTCAAACCACCGGGAGGGCACCAGGTTGGCAAAGGCTAGTGTAGGCATCCCTGAGTTACAAAGGTATCAGATGGGTCCCCATGTTCCTAACATGGTGCTGCCACATTTGCACAAACCTGATTATTTTCTGCAAGGATTAAACAAAGACTGGATAGCTCAGCTGGTTACAGCTTGATGCTGATAACACCAAGGTTGCAGGTTCAATCCCTGAATGGGATGGCTGCATATTCCTGGATTGCAAGGGGTTGGGCTACATGATCGTCGGGGTCCCTTCCAA
Organism: Podarcis filfolensis; assembly: GCF_964270895.1. Lineage (NCBI taxonomy): Eukaryota > Metazoa > Chordata > Lepidosauria > Squamata > Lacertidae > Podarcis > Podarcis filfolensis. Next base: position 24,353,363 of record NC_139604.1, on the reverse strand, counting down.
CTCTGCAATTCCATTATTCTATGACATGCACACAAATGCATGTTCAGGCCAATGGGTTTAAAAAGGAAAGCACACCTGTTGATAAGGAGGCCATCCGTCTGTGATGCTTTCTAAGATTAACGTCACTAAACTGGAACAGCTAACAACATATGGAAGCACAAAGCAGCAGCACACAGAGAAACCATGGCAAAGCTATTTATTTTCTTGGCATCTGAGTCCACACGAGGTTGCTAAAAAACACAAATACACAAAGCAGTGTCTTCCACTGTCAGCAAAGGACAAAGGCATCCAAATCCAAACACTGGGGCCAGTCTAAAGCAAAGCTCAGAGGGGAGGGGAAATGTTATTTCTGCGTGTCATTCCTTGGTCTCCCCAAGGAAACAGCAAGCTCAGAACTGCTGGAATTTAAACAACAGCTGGGGGGAGAGGTAGGGCGGAGGACACCTTCAAATCGGGACGTGGAAACTGAAGCAACTGCATCCAGGGCCCACAACATCAGCGGGAAACGGCCAAGATTTTATTAGGAATTTGTGGAAGCGAAAACAAGGGCTTAATAGGAACCAGGAGCATACGACTTACAGGTGATAATAATTTGAATTCCTCTCCTCTCCAGACAGAGACTCTAAAGTTGGTGAAGGGTGTGTTCATTCTCGCAGTGAGGGGGGGTTCCGAAAGAGCACCGGGGGAATGGCACACTTTCCGCAGATAACTAGGAACGAAAGCGTGGCTACAAAAGAGCTGCACAGCTGCTGTGAGAGGACGGAGAGCTGGGAAAGGCTGCTGACATTATTGCCTATTTGCGTCTTGCCCTTGCTGTGCCACTTCCGCTTCGCCGCTGGAACACTCCCAGTCAATATTTCAGCCCATTCAGAACGGGAGCGGCAAGCACTTCGCTCGGCATCCCTTCTCCAGAAACAGTTGTGAGTGCTAACCAGTTTTTGAAACTCAGGTGTATAAGCTAGGCGCCGAATGGCTCCTTGAACCAGGGTTACAGTCACCAAAACTATACGCCTGCTTGCCGTTTTGGGGTTCGAACGTCGTATTTTTCAGTAAACTTTTTGTTTCCTGAAATTCACTCTGATGGTGCAGATAAAATATAATGGATAGAATTCTACGGGATGTGTTGCTAGTGTGTGAAAACAGTCAAGATCCGAGGATCCGCAGGCATGCACCTCCAGCTGGTGGAGACGTTTTGGATCACAGAATCGTAGAGTTGCTAGGGACCCTGAGGATCATTTAGTCCAACCCCCTGCAAAGCACCTGTCCCACATGGGGATTGAACCTGCAACCTTGGTATTATCAGCACCATGCTCTGAGCTATCCAGTGGTCTGCTATCCATCCTGGTGCTCAGGCATCTTCACGTGGTCAGAGGAGGCAAATTTCAAACGCTGGTGCTAACGCAACCGCTAGGAAGTGAGATCTCTTACACAGTTTCATCTGTAGACAACAGACTGCCCATTCATTTGCAAACTCTTGCGGGAAAGAAATAAGGGGTTTCATTGGTAAATTGACCGGCACTTAACTAACAGGGCTGAGGACAATTGAAGGTGCGGGACTCTTGAAGAGATGACCTCTCAGCAGGCTGCATAGGCCGACTTCTTTTTCCCTGTTCAGAACTTGGTGAAAAAGCAATGATTTCTTTCTCTTAAGAGTAAAAAGTAAAGGCCAAGGGCCACATTTCCTTCTGGGCAACGTCCCAAAGGCCAGGCGAGCAGGGAAGTGAATGTAGCAATAAAAAAATGTAAATTAGGCTGGTTTCCACAGTCTCACACACTCTAACCTCCATACAGGCAAGCAAGAGGCGTTATCAAAGTTCAAGGGCACATTCTAGTCGAGTAAAAACTCTCAAGGAGGATGTGAAGTTAAGGTAGGTAAAGGGACATGGCTGAAGACGGAATGTGGCCTAGGGAAGAGTCCCCAAGAACCAGACAGATAGTCCTGGAAGGCTCCTGGGCCTAAAATTCATATATATGTTGTCCTATTATACAGATAGGGAAGACTGAGGCTCAGAGATGAGCAAAGCCAGTTAGCAAATCAAATATCTGAGAATTCTTCAGTTCAAAGGCAAAGTGAGTCAATTCTGGCTCTACAGGTGGAACAGCAAAATATTATAATCAAGTGCATTCTTTGCTCTGCCATGCTGTTTCTGCCCCCTTCCACTGCCCTCCAGTCACCCACTCTAGGTCTGCCCAGAGAAGCAAGCCACTATATCTCTCCGTCTCAGATTACCCTCCCCGGTTTTACAAGGTAATAAAATTGGTCCACCTTGCAGAGTTCTCAAACCTTCTATCCCAGAGCCCACTTGACTTAGGCAAAAATTACCGAGGCGCACCAGTCCAAATATGGTAGTCAGGTACAAGGCACAGTCACATGCCAGTGGCTGGCATCGTTTTCTACTGAAACCTAACCCGCCTTTGGAAGTCGCTAAATTCTTTGCCATGGCACTTTCCTTTTGGCAAAGCGCTCCACAGCTCAGCTTTTGCAGAGTACAGATATTGACTCTGGGGGTTTTGTGACTCAACCTCCCCGTTTTAGGCAGAATTCAATGACTCAGAGTCAGTGGAGAAGGCTTTTCGCTGCGCAATTCCCCTCAACGTGTGTCTCAACGTATTTTTACCCATCTCCTGTAATTTCTTCTCCCGTTCTTCTTTCGTACCTGACTTACAAACACACACACACAGGAAAATTGCCAGTTTATTTCATCCCCGGTCCTTTTCTATTCACTTCTTCCTCCTAGAACCAGTTTCTTCTCTTATCCCCTCCCTTTCTCTTCCCTCCTTATTTATATATTAACATCCGCTTACCACTTTTTCCTCTCTGTTTCTGACTTCCTCAACACCAGCTTTGCAAGGAGCTGCTGGTGTTGGCACTGGCCCAAACAAAATGCTACGGCGATGGCATAGCTAGTGCACAGGGCAGGCTGTGGCACTGGGGCCTACCTGAAAGTGGTCCAAGGCCTATAGGCAATGGCCCGGCACACTGCATGAGTAAAAACGCGGTAAAGATTATATAGCGCTAATTGCACACAAGGCCTCTTCCCAGCGCTAAAGCACCATAACAATAAAACATTATTTCTGAGTCCATCTGCCTCCCCCTTGCCTAATGCTCAGCCTGTCTGCGAACGCGTTTGTCAGCTGCTGCCGTAAAAAATGAGTATGTAAGACTACTGCTATTACTGCAAATTCAACATCTATTTTGGCTTAAATATAACTTAACAGCTAGAGAAACAAGGCACTGCATCAGCCTAATTCTGCATTACAATTCTGCCTTAAGGTGATACAAGTAAACTGCAATCCTTTAATGCTTTAATATCAAACATTTTCCAACCTTCTGCCGACTGAAACAGCATGAAGCATAAACAATTTAAGGCAGGAGTCTTCCCTCCCCCTCTCTTTGGTTAGGTATATACCCACGTTCTCTACTTTTGACATAAAACCCCAGTCTTTTTTCAATGGAGTTATATTTATTTGGCACTGTAGACCAGAGCTTTCCAAGCTTTCCATGTTGGCAACTCGCTTTTTAGACATGCATCATTTCGTGACACAGTAATTCAGTTTTACTAGCAACCCGGAGGTTCAGCTAACCCCTTTCCAGCCCCGGGAGTAGCGCAGGGAGTGTTCGCGCGACACACCTACACAGTGTCGCAACACACAGTTTGGAAAGCTCTGCTATAGACAGCAGGGGAAAGGCATGTGATAAATTATTTTAATATCTAACTTAAATAAACGATGGGAGAAATAAGCTCATGATATCTAACGCAAAAGTCTGTCCTGACGTTAACATGTTTGTATCTCAGGCTAGTCTTCATTGCTCATATTTACTCTATTAGCCTCAAAGCAAAGGGAGATGTTTGGTCTTCCAAGTCTAATGACATCAACTGGAAACCAGCCAGGGGCAAGTAAAAATTGCCCCCAGATATCCAGTGTGGAGTAGGTTTCCCCTCTATCCCTTTCTATCCCACTGGAGAGCCAGTGTGGTGGTTAAGAGCGGTAGACTCGTAATCTGGGGAACCGGGTTCGCGTCTCCACTCCTCCACATGCAGCTGCTGGGTGACCTTGGGCCAGTCACACTTCTTTGAAGTCTCTCAGCCCAACTCACCTCACAGAGTGTTTGTTGTGGGGGAGGAAGGGAAAGGAGAATGTTAGCTGCTTTGAGACTCCTTCGGGGAGTGATAAAGCGGGATATCAAATCCAAACTCCTCTTCTTCTCCTTTCCCCAACTATCAAAAGCTATATACAAGCGACTAGTAAAAAGAAATGTGTAGACTAATAATTTTAATGGACTTGTTTACGAGGTAGCAGCATCCTTACACCAACATTCAGTCCTGGACTTACAACTCAGGCAAGTTCAAACTCTTTACCTGGAGTGAATCCTTTCCATTGACCCCTCAGCCAGGGATTGCTGAGTGTCTACCATGGGATCCTTCGTTGCACTTAGCATAAGAAGAGCCTTGCCAATTGGGTCAGTGGCCCATCTAGTCAAGAATTCTTAGGGACCTTGCCATATTTCAAAAAGAGAAAATCTGGAGGAAATCCGCCAAATTCTAGGGTTGCCATGCATCCAGATTTTCCCGGACATGAAAGCGATTCCCACCCGGACACTGTTTTCGACGGCCGAATCCCAGCTGTGTCCAGGAAATTCTGGAGGTATGGCAACCCTAAGCATACTGCTCTCGCAGAAGCCAACCAGATGCCCATGGGAAGCCTGCAAACAGGACCTAAGCGCAACAACACTCTCCTCACCTGTAGCTTCCAACCACTGCATTCTGCTTCCGGCAAGTGGAGATAGAACATAGCATGGCTAGTTATCCTCTGGGAATGTTCCTGAGTCCCCTTTAAAACCATCCAAGTTGGCAGTCACCGCTGCCTCTTATCCGAATGAATCCCATAGTTTAACTATGTGCCTTGTGAATAAGTACTTTTGTCTGTACTGAATCTTCCAAAATTCAGCTTCACTAAACTAATAGGATGCCCATGAGTTGTGTTGCTCTAATATACATAATTGTGTCCGCAACCGTGTTCAAAATTAGCCAGGCGCCAGGCACGTTTTGCAACTGGTGCAGGTCCAATTGCGACCAACTGCGGAGATCTCTAGATAACAAGAGGTCGCTTAAGAAAAAGATCTGAAATATTGTCACTGAAGCTTGAATTTGTTTTATTCCGGATTGTTTTGTTTGATATTTTAATGTGTAGCAAAACGCTTTGAGATATGTTCTTTAAAATACAAAGCGGTATAGACAACAACAACAGTCCACAGCAAAACAAAAATGGTGCCTAGGCATTCCATTGTGGCGACCGTAATCCAGGTTTAAGGCTCCATTTGGCGATTTGATTTATATATATATATGAGTTTGTCACGCTGGTTCTGGAGAATCCTGACAAAAGTCACTTGCATTCCAGGGTTGCAGGACTGCCATTCCTGCCCTAATAAACTCCCAAGGAGCCTCATGTTCCCTGTGTGGTGAAGTGTAGTGTAATGTTAGTGTGCTGCCGAGAGTGTTGGGAGCAGAAATTGGGAAAGCAAGGTTCAAATCTCCACCCAGCCATGAAGCTCACTGAGTGAACTTTGGCCAGTCACTGTTCTCTCGGGGCAACCTATCTCACAAGATTCTTGTGGGGATGAAATGAGGGGGAGACCCACATACACCACCTTGGGGGAAATGGGAAGACAAATGTGATAAATAGCTATATAAGCAAACAGTTTTATCTAATGAAAGAAAGAAATCTAGGGAGTTTTAAAAATGCTAAATGCTCAGATCCTACAGATATATATCACTTGAATGTGTGTGTGTGTGTGTGAGAGAGAGAGAGAGAGAGAGAGAGAGAGAGAGAGAGAGAGATATTACAGTGGTACCTTGGGTTAAGTACTTAATTTGTTCTGGAGGTCTGTACTTAACCTGAAACTGTTCTTAACCTGAAGCACCACTTTAGCTAATGGGGCCTCCTGCTGCCGCTGCGCCGCCAGAGCACAATTTCTGCTCTTATCCTGAAGCAAAGTTCTTAACCTGAAGCACTATTTCTAGGTTAGCGGAGTGTGTAACCTGAAGCGTATGTAACCTGAAGCGTATGTAACCCGAGGTACCACTGTACCCGAGATTCATTCAGATAGGATGAAGTGAACACTCTTTGGGCATATTGTGTAGCAGAAATTCATCAGGCAAGGAGCAAATCTCAAAAGCTGCTGCTACTTTGTCTCTTCCGTTGCCTGGTTTCGTTTTCAGTTTATTTTAAAAAGTTGGTGGGGGGAAATGTTCACGTGCCTATGTGCGTGTACAAACAGAGTGGAGGAGACTTGCCCTACTCTCTGGCAGAAAACACTTCCTGCAGTTACCGCTTGCTGTTACGCTTTACAACATTCCAAGTCAAGCTCATTGCCCAAGGAAAACAGCCTTCCCTCCCCACCTGGTCTGCCCAACCCTTTGATAACAAACACGACACACCAGACTCCCAAGCCAGTGGTTCTGTTGCCATCTTGCAAACACTCCATTTGCCCGGCTGCAAGCTAGAGGGTATGCATATACACAAACACACACACACCTATATACATAGACAGACACACCACTATCCGATTCTGCGCCCAAGGGATTGCGCACCCTTTTCTCTTTGCCCAAGGATTTCATTTCGGCAACAAAGACCTTGTCGCCACTATCCCTTTGGAGCAAAATAAAGCTGCAAATTAGTCAAGCGAGGCCAGGGTGCAGGGAGATGCCTCCAAATAAATCATTGGTGTGCTCATGAGCTTTGGTGTACCTGTCCTGGCCTTTGCTCTATGAATGTTAGTCTCCAATGAGATGGAGGCTGGGAAGGGCGGAGGGGAGAGGGGGAGAGAGAGAGAGAGAGAGAGAGAGAGAGAGAGGACCAGCTGATCATCACCCACAAGGCTATTTGCTTCCAGGCTCGAGCCAACAGTAGAGACATCCATTCTTCCCCTTCTTTCTTGCTGTTACAGGGATTCATGCTTCTAATAATCCACCGCCCCGACGTATTTTAACTCCAGACTCAGCAAACAAAGAGATACGTCTCATTTTCCATCGTATGTACCGTGGGTTGCAAGGAAGAGATCAAGGCACTGGGGGCAGCGGGATATGAAGTCAAAAGCCCGTTGCAAACGATTGGAAGAATAATTTTATTTGGATAGCTAGTCAGCTTGTAAATTAATCTGCCTGGGGAAAAGAAAATCCAGCGAGGAATGCCCTTTAAATCCAATGGATTCCCCGGGAGGTGTTTAACTGTTTCTTTCATTCTCAGTGATTTCGAGGGGACTCGAGCAAGCCTAACTCTGGCTAACTATGCTAGATAAGGATGACCATTTTTCATAGACGCCAGGAAGAAAGTATGGAACTATTGTTGCTCAATACCTCACTGTAACTGAGCCTAAATGCATATAGTTGAAGCACATCTTCCCCTGTTTAACTCTGCCTCTGATTCCCTTTCCTTCCTCTCTCACCTTCCTCTCTAGACTGTTAAACCCCTTGCAGTAGGGACCCATTGAACTCTGTAAAGTGGCTTCTACACAAATGGCACTATAGAGATATTTCATTACCATCATATATACACATGCACAAATGTTCGTTTTGTTCAGAGTGCTGCAGAAACACACAGATATAATAATAATAATAATAATAATAATAATAATAATAATAATAATAATAATAATAATATATTATTTATACCCCACCCATCTGGCTGAGTCTCCCCAGCCACTCTGGGCAGCTCCCAATCAAGTGTTAAAAACAATACAGCATTAAACATTAAAAACTTCCCTAAACAGATCTGCTTAATCGGAGGCCACAGCAAAGATAGAAATGTGCAGAAACAGGGTTGCCCCAAAGCCACAGGAAAGTTCACAAGTTACATGCATCAAGTGTCCAATCTGTGTACGCAAATAGTTAAGCTGTACACTCACATACGTGGGATACACGGGTGGCGCTGTGGTCTAAACCACTGAGCCTCTTGGGCTTGCCCATCAGAAGGTCGGCGGTTCGAATCCCCATGACGGGGTGAGCTCCCGTTGCTCTGTGCCAGCTCCTGCCAACCTAGCCGTTCGAAAGCATGCCAGTGCAAGTAGATAAATAGGTACCGCTCTGGCGGGAAGATAAATGGCATTTCCATGTGCTGCTCTGGTTTTGCCAGAAGCGGCTTAGTCATGTTGGCCACATGACCCGGAAAAACTGTCTGCAAACGAAATGCTGGCTCCCTTGGCCTGTAAAGTGAGATCAGCGCCGCAACCCCAGAGTCGTCTGCGACTGGACCTAATGGTCAGGGGTCCTTTACCTTTACCATTTTACACTCATATGGCTATTCACATGTAACATTCAGTGAGTTTACAGTCTAGGCTGGTTCACACTGAAGCTGTCTATACACATGTACAAGTATTTGTTTGGGGAAAGTATACACTTGCTGATCTGCACAGCTCAACCATCTTGTACGCAGGTAAACTTGTGCAAAAGACATAGACCAATGAATATAAAACTTAAGACAATGATTACTGCACACCAGAACTGGAACACACGTACAAGACACATCCAGTGTACTGAAATCTATGCAACAATTATTTATTAAAGCACAGTCCCAAACATATTTACCCAGGAATAAGTGTCACTAAAGTCAGTGAGATTTGCTTCTAAATAGACATGCATAGACTTCAGCTGCAAGGTGCACAGCTAACCAGTACCAGGAGGATTTTTGCACAGTCTGATTTTACATATGAAAGATAGATGTCAATCAATCTTGAAGTGAAATGGAAGGCTGGTATTAAGCATGGATTTGAAACAAGCTTTGAAAATGCTAAACTGTGTGGCTTTTCTCATTTTTCAGGCCAACTATCACCCAGCATATAGTGTACTTATCTAAAAGGTTCATTTCCAAAGGTTAGAGTCTCTCACCCCAAGCCCTTCTTCTGAAAAAAGAGGCTAATGGTGACCCACCTCACAGGCTTCTTGTAAACAAGAAGCAGGATTTGACTTCATTTGCTCTACCCATGGAGAGAGGATCAAATTAGGAAAGAATGTGTCTTTGGCATTCTTTCAAGCAAAAATATGGGATTAGGATACTGAGGAATGGGTTCCCTTTTGTGAGCAGAATGCTTTCTGTGTATCTTCCAAATCTCCCTCTTAATCATTTGCCTTGGGCCTGTTCAGATGATAGCTCACAAAATATATCAGATGTTTCCTCAAAGTACTCAGTGACAGATCCGGAGCCCAGCCTTGAACTCACAGGCTCAGCCAACTGTGAGGAGAAGTGAGCAATCAAGCCCAGAGACCACTCATTTAAAAAAAAAATAAACATTTGCTGGATTGCGTATCTTCGTTGTTTGCTTCTTCCATGGCCAACTCTAGGCTCTTTCTTTATCCCTCTCGAAGAACAATCTCAACAAACTTTACAAACTCAACGATTGAGGCTACAACCCTGTAGACCCGTGCCTGGGAGTGAGTCCCACTGAACTCAGCAGGACTTCCTTCTGAGTAGTCATATAAGATAGGTTTGTGGAATAACACGCAAAGCACCTCTTACAGTTCTGGTCTAAAGTGCAATCCAATTCATCTTCATTTACTCAAGAGTAGCCCCACTATGTTAAATGAAGCTTACTCCCTAGTGCTCGACTAGGATCAGAGAGACTTAGTTTTTCATAATTAATGTTTTTATATTCTGTTGGAAGCTGCCCCAAGTGGTTGGGGCAACCCAGTCAGAAGGCCAGGGCACAAAAAATATTATTATTATTATTATTATTATTATTATTATTATTATTATTATTATTACCACCCTGCAGGGTTGTTGGGAGGTTAAAATGGGGAAGGCGAGACACATGTATCCCAGCGTGAGCTCCTTGGGAATAAATGAAACAAACAAACAAACAGTCTGAGAGCCATTTTTCAGAAAAAGGTATTTTAACAAAGCCACCACTCATTTTCAGGTCACACTTTTAATAGAAATGATGTGCAGAGCAACACAGACACATTTATTGTGGCATCCCCCATCTCCATCCCCAGCAGCTTCATGTCAACATAATCCTATATAAACAGCCACTCATTTATCCCTGCATGCCATTACCTGAGCATTAAGTGGAGTGATTCTTTAAAGCCAGAATCTGAGGCCTACACACACACACACATGTAAATTCTAAATATATCAGAATCCAAAAAACAAAACAAAACTGCAAACAGCTCAGGGGTGCTTTATTTATTTAAAGATATTTACAGTGGTACCTCGCAAGACGAATGCCTCGGAAGACGAAAAACTCGCAAGACGAAAAGAGTTTTTCGTTTTTTGAGTTGCTTCACAAGACGATTTTCCCTATGGGCTTGCTTTGCAAGACGAAAACGTCTTGTGAGTTTGTGTCCTTTTTAAAAAAAACCGCTTGAAGAGGTGCAGTTGCGACTGACCGTGCTCCGCAAGACGAAAAACATCGCAAGACGAAAAGACTCGCGGAACGAATTAATTTCGTCTTGCGAGGCACCACTGTAACCTGGCGTTCAGTCTGAGGACCCTCAATGCAGCTAACGCCATCGGTGATGAAATGAAAAAGAAAAGCGAGAACAAACACAGCCGATTTCAGACTGCATAAAAACAACCAAAACACAGAACAGGAACTGCAAAGGTGCAGAGCATAAGGTTCTTAATCTCAGGGTCTTGGGTTCGAGTCGAGCCGCACATTGGGCAAAAGAATCCTGCACTGCAGGGGACGGGCTTCTGACTCTACAATTCTATGGTTCGGAGAACTTGACTGACTCCAGCCTGTCTGAAAAAAGCCACTTATAAGCCACTCACCAAAAGGCGAGTGGCAAAATGATGAGGCTGCATCTCTGGAGAGGGTTTGGCACAACTGAAACGGCAGAACTGAGAAAGTCCTTGGGGTGGCCAGGCCTTCCGCTTCGCCCATGCGGAGTAACACCTGCTAACCAAACCACTCACACACACTCTGACAAAAGTCGGATTCAGCACTAGGCGAAGTAGGTTAGCTGCCCGGGAAGGGGGATTTTAAGGGTGGCAAAATCAGAAGGGCAGTTTGCTACCCCTGGAGGTCCTTCTCCCAATGCCAAGGGAGGGAGAAAATTTTACACTCCCGACTATTTTTAATTTCGTAGGAAATACCTAAATTTGGTTTGATCACTATCATCATTAAGACCATGGAGATGGATCAAACTTGCAGAGAATTGTTGTTGTTGTTAGTTAAGGGTTCTGGGCAGATTTTCCTTTTGCATCTTCTTTTTTAACCCAAAAAAACACAAACCACATACCCTTAGCCATTGTGTAAGGGGGGGGGGTATCTGGAACTGAAAGTGGGGCAGGGGGCAGAGGAGATTTCTTCATTCTCTTGAAAATGGCTCTTCTCTTCTCCTCCTGATTTCAGCATATGTCTTTTTTAAAAGCCTCTTTGCACTCAGCTATCTTCCAGGTTGGTGCATATAAATAGCAGCCGCCCTGGCTTATACCTGGCGAATCGAAGCTTTCAGCAGACCTTTGGGTGCCCCTGCTTTAGAGATAATCTTAAGTCTCCTGCCTTTCCCCACCTCCCTTCACTTTTAGCATTGCCATCCAATTTTCCAAAATGATACTGGGGGTTAAGAGCAATTCAACTGATTCTTTCTTGGAGAGGAGACAGCAGAAAGAAGCTCTTCTTTTTCAATCTCATTCCCCCTCTCCTAACTTGGCGAATATTTCCCTTTCCCATCCCACCAAGATTTGTAAAGCTCTTATCATTCCTGACCCTCCAAGTGTCCCTATTTTCCCGGGACAGTCCTGCATTTACAGAAGCTACCCCTGTTTCTGATTTGATCCCGGAATGTCCCGCTTTTCCTTAGGTCATCCCTATCTTCATGGGAGAAATGTTGGAAGGTATGGAATAGAACGTCCGTATTTTCATCAAAGAAATGTTATCATCCCAACTTCATGTTTATTTTAAATTGTTAATTTGTTGCAAAAGTCACCAACAATATTTGTAAGTATTTTGAGGTACATGTATAGTTCTTCCTTCTAAAATATAGATGGATGGATGGATGGATATCTCCTTTACAGGCTGGCCATTAGGTTTGTCCATCCCTATGTCAGACTTGAAAAGTTGCAGAAGTATATTTAACAGCACAATATACCCATGCATAAGGTAAAGGTAAAGGGACCCCTGACCATTAGGTCCAGTCGTGGCCGACTCTGGGGTTGCGGCGCTCATCTCGCTTTATTGGCCGAGGGAGCTAGCGTATAGCTTCTGGGTCATGTGGCCAGCATGACAAAGCTGCTTCTGGCGAACCAGAGCAGCGCACGGAAATGCCGTTTACCTTCCCGCCAGAGCGGTACCTATTTATCTACTTGCACTTTGACGTGCTTTCGAACTGCTAGGTTGGCAGGAGCAGGGACCGAGCAACGGGAGCTCACCCTGTCGCGGGGATTCGAACCGCCGACCTTCTGATCAGCAAGTCCTAGGCTCTGTGGTTTAACCCACAGCGCCACCCGCGTCCCTTGTACGCATGCATACTTGGTAATAAATACTGCTGTATACAGAGTAGCTTCCTCTCAGGTAACTGCGCACAGGATAGCAGCCTTAAGGATTTTCTCGTCCACTGCCAAAAATTTAATTCAGTTTTATTGGGTTCTTCTACGTTAACCCACCCCACAGTTTTGTCTTACATACAGGGCTATTTGCTGAGGAACAGGGTTTTTAAAAAACCATTACGGTGAGAAGCTGCAGAATAGTACAGTTACATCTGGCGTAATTTTAGAGGGTTTTGAGCTGAAATGGCACGAACTTCAAAGATGGAAATTTACACTAAATATTATTATTATTATCAATGAAACTGGTTAGTAGTCTCATTGTCTTGTTCAAGGCAACCCACTAAAATGCACTGTTATATTATGCATGAAGAGAGTTTGCCGAGGGCACAAAATACCCTTACCTGATTCTGACCACACACACGCACACAACCCCCTATCAGTTAAGAATTTGGTGTCAATGAAGATGGCTAGGTTTCTACCTCCACTGTCAAGAAGCAGTATACCTCTGAATGCCAGCTGATGCAGATCACAGGTAGGGAGAATGTTATTACACAGAACCATAGAATTGTAGCATTGGAAGGGACCCCGAGGGTCATCTATCCCAACCCCTGGCAATGCAGGAATCTTTTCCCCCACATTCCACTCACAGGCTTCCCATGGGCATCTGGTTGGCCAATGTGAGAACAGGATGCTGGACTAGATGGGCAGCTGCAGGACTCCTCTTATGTGTTTCATGTGGCCCTTTGCATGTGATTGATGAAGACCAAGACCTTACTGGTGCAGGCCCTGCCCAGTGGAACTCCCTGCCACTGGAGGTTTGGCGAGAACCATCCCTTCTTTCTTTTAGACACCGCTTAAAACCTGTGCTATTCAGAAATGCAAATTTCATTTTTGCCCACTTCTGGTGTTTTTATTTATGTTGCTGCAATTTTCTTTGCTGTATACTGCCTGGCTGTATTTTTATGGAAGTGATGGCTATAAATATTTCCATAAATAAATGTTGCTAACCATCACACCTTAGACAGACAGAGGACAGATAAAGGGATTTTCATTCCTGATCTACAGTATCTTGAGTTTCTAACACTGCACAGGTCTACACCGAAGGGCAGTTATAAACTGGACTCAGATCATTCTCCCGGGTGCAATATTAACAAGGGACTACTTTGCAGGCTGCCCTAGGTAAAGGCAAAGGTAAAGGACCCCTGGACGATTGCTCTCTCAGCCCAAGCCCCCTCGAGCTGCAGAATTTTATATATCTGGGTTATTTTTAGCTCACTTTTCAACTCTGTCAGATCCCCAAAGCTGGGTTCAATTAAAAGATTGTGACAACACAAATAAAATTAAAGGAAAGATTATGCTAACGGCAAGGGGGGACCTGAAATCAACTCTCATCTCCATCCCGCCTGCCGCTGTTTTCCATCTGCAGCCGGCTTTGAATTCAAACTCCAAACTTTCTGGTCCAGGAGCGGTGGGCGGGGCGCAATATCTGGACCCGGTAGATATTTAAAACAAGGCAGCAGAACAACTACAGAAGAAGACGACACAAGGCAGGGGATGACATTATGGGGATAATTGATGGAATCCGCATTGGAATGTCCACAGGCAGAACTATTTTCATTTAAAATCATTTTAAAATCTGATGTTTCACACAAAACAAGCCCTGAGTTAGAAAGAGCTAACTTTTGTTTCTGGCCAGACATGTGACTGCCCAGTCACATCTATGGTAAAATTCTGGACTTCTCTACTGATTTCTATGGACAGTTTTTCCTCCCAACCTGGGGGGGGGCGGCATTTAAAAATGTTTTTTTTTCCCCCAGTATGAACCCTGAAAGCCCACATACCCACCAGAGGCATAGCACTGTGGTTTTCTTGTTTCTGTAGCCTTCGCCAACACTTTGAAATGGGTCCAGAAATAAACCGGCAGCCAATCACTTTTAACTTGAACTGCATCTTCCCCACCCCACAGTGGCGTAGCGTGGGTTGTCAGCACCCGGGGCAAGGCAAGTAATTTGCACCCCCTAACCTGTGGATTTGCCCTAACCCCAGATGTTGCGCCCGGTGCGGCCGGCCCCCCCTGCACCCCCCACGCTACGCCACTGCCACCCCAGCCCATTATAACAATTCAATAATAATAATTTTATTGCTTATACCCCGTCCATCTGACTGGGTTGCCCCAGCCACTCTGGGTGGCTTCCAGCACATATAAAAACATAATAAAGCATTAAACCTTAAAAACGTCCCGATACAAGGCTGCCTTCAGATGTCTTCTAAAAGTTGTGTCTAGTACTTAGGATGTATGACAAACTGCAGATGAAACGGAGGAAAGGATCAGAAATTCCCCTGGGATAGTTTTGAGTCCTGAAAAGGCCCAGGCAGGATTTGAATTTAGGCCCTCTGTGTATGTATGTATTTCTGCCTCCTATTTTAATTCATCCCTCTTGTTGGAAATAATTCTGATGTAGTGTTCAGAGTGTTGGGACTGAGATCAGGCCTCAAATCCCCACTCAGCGAATAAGCTCACTGGATGAGCTTTGGTCAGTCATGGCAGCTCAGTGTAACCTACCTTGAAGGTTGCTGTGAAGATTAATAATAATAATAACACGAATGAAGGGATATTAAACTCAAAACACTGAACACAGGCCTCCACCTATGAAGATGGCAAGAGTGCAGTTTCACCTCGCTATAGAGGAAGAGAGGAGCTCGGTCTGTACAAAACAAAATCCATTAGGTTTTTATTATTATTATTGTGATTATTTTGAAAACACTGAGCCTGTCTTGGATAAAATATGCTCTAATCGTTCCTAAGCGTAGCAAAGTGAGAAAGACCCTCCTGATCTCCAAGCCTTGTCAAGTCTGCTAAATTAATAACTCTCTTAAAATTCTATTAGGCATCTAATTGCCTCGGAATTCTACTGTGTTTAGTATCTAGCACCATAGCTACTCGCATTAAGTACTAGTTACCCTGAAGGACTAAGAGGTGGCAGAAAGGGAGGCACAATGACTAAAATAAAATAATAGATTGTCGCAGCCGCTGCTGTACTAAATGGCATCTCGCTCCCTTTTTCTTCTTTTCCCGAGTTCGCTGCTCCAAAATTAAATCATCGAGTCCCTCCCCAATACGCCAATAAATCACTTACTAATAATAGCTATGGGTAAATAAAGGCCATCGCTAGTTAAACACATCTTTAAACGGCTGTGACGCATTGATTTACCTTCCGAAAAGATTAACGATGAAGGAAGTCGCAGTTTGAACAGACAGTCCTGCCACCGGGATCGGCTAGCTAAGGGCTTCATTCAGCTCCATCTTCCAAAGGATGGCTCCGCTACAGCTGTGTTTCTCAAACTGTTTTTGCACTACAACTCCCATCATCCCTAGCTAGCAGGACCAGTGGTCTGGGCTGATAGGAACTGTAGTCCAAAAACTTCCCGAGAGCCACGTTCGGGAAACACTTTGCTACAGCGGCAACCTAAAGGCCCATCTCTACCATTGGGCAGTTGGGATACCCTTAGGATACTCACAACCCTCTCTCCTCTCCTGTTCTCCTGCCTTCCATGACTATTCCGGAAATCAGCAAACCCTGCTTTCGCTCAATCCTGTCAGCAAGTGTTCACTGACCCGGAAGCAGTACATTTTTAACACTGAAAAGCACACACTCTTTCATACGCATGCTCCAATGTGGCAAGACCACCTCAACCATTATTCGGAGTTTCCTTTCTCCACCCTCGCTCCCCAGGGCAGAATGCAAGCGTGCAAGGAAAACCCCGTCAAGCAGTATTTTCACAGGTGCCAATAACAGATAAACAGGAAGCCCTTTGCCTCGGAGAAAGCACAAATGGCACCATTAGAG
Organism: Podarcis filfolensis; assembly: GCF_964270895.1. Classification (NCBI taxonomy): domain Eukaryota; kingdom Metazoa; phylum Chordata; class Lepidosauria; order Squamata; family Lacertidae; genus Podarcis; species Podarcis filfolensis. The sequence goes on along the minus strand of NC_139604.1, from coordinate 24,337,029 downwards.
ACAGCTCCTGTAATAGGGAACCAGTAAGTGCAAGACTAGGCCACGATGGCAGCCGGCAGCATTATCTGACAGCATGACAAAAAATGGTTAATGACCCCTTTTATACATAGATACACACTGTATATATTTTAGCCACTTTGATAGCCAGTACAGTGGTACCTCGGGTTACATACGCTTCAGGTTACATACGCTTCAGGTTACAGACTCCGCTAACCCAGAAATACTACCTCGGGTTAAGAACTTTGCTTCAGGATGAGAACAGAAATTGTGAGGCTGCAGCGGGAGGCCCCATTAGTTAAAGTGCTGCTTCAGGTTAAGAACAGTTTCAGGTTAAGAACGGACCTCCGGAACAAATTAAGTACTTAACCCGAGGTACCACTGTATTAAATTTGCAAAGAGTCATCTCAGAGAGATTGAGACCATTCTGGACTCACCAAACAGCAATTTGTGGACTTGCAGATGTAACTCAGGATTCCTTCACCTCGAATAACCTTTGAACTGCGACTATTCCACAATTCCGCGCAAGCGTATAATTTGGTGTTGGATGCGAAATCCGATGTCCAGACAACACCAGCATCCCTCTGGAGATCCGGCCAAAGTTTAACACGTTTGAATGCCGTTAATTTCAAGCGGGAAACTCTTATTAAGCGTGTAATGACCTCGTGCAACAAAATCAAGAGGACTTAGAAGAACTCAAGGCATGAAAGTATGTTGCGAGTTCCAGGTAAAGTTGCTTTATTATTTCATATCTCCATTCCCACAGCCAGCAGAAGGAGAAGTGTACAAACAAGTGAGAATGCCCAAGTATTCTTAATTTGCTTAATATATAAAAGCCCCAGCATTCAGCTGTTCCTTAACATGGAGTCTGGATTATACTACCAGAGAGCAGCCACGGCTCAGTGACAGAAAATATGCTTTCTATGCAGATGATTCCTGATTTGGTTGGTGTGACTGGGAATGCCCGACACACACACACACACACCCAATCTGAAACCCTGGAGAGCATTATTAATCATCATCATCATCAATTAAATTTGTATACTGCCTTATCCCCAGAGGTCTCAGGGTGGTTCACGACACAAAGTTACAGTATACGAAGCACAAAACACATAATGAAAATAATCAAAGAACAAAATACATAACGAAAAGGAAAATAAAAATGACCCAAACATAAAAATAACACAAACAATTAACAATACTAATATATACACACTAATAAACAATATACTCCGCAACCAAAAATACTCCACAACCAAAAAAAACCCTAAATAATACTTCAGGCTACAAATACAAAAATCCTAATCCTAATCATAATAATAATAATTTATTATTTATACCCCGCTCATCTGGCTGTGTTTCCCCAGCCACCATGGGCGGCTCCCAACAGAATCTTAAAAACACGATAAAACATCAAACATTAAAAACATCCCTAAACAGGGCTGCCTTCAGATGTCTTCTAAAAGTCAGATAGTTGTTTATTTCCTTGACATCTGATGGGAGGGCGTTCCACAGGGCGTGCGCCACTACCAAGAAGGCCCTCTGTCTGGTTCCCTGTAACCTCACTTCTCGCAGTGAGGGAACTGCCAGAAGGCCCTTGGAGTTGGACCTCAGAGTCCGGGCAGAACGATGGGGGTGGAGAGGTTCCTTCAGGTATACTGGGCCGAGGCCCTTTAGGGCTTTAAGAGTCAGCACCAACACTTTGAATTGTGCTTGGAAACGTACTGGAAGCCAATGAAGGTCTCTCAGGACTGGTGTTATACAGTCTCGGCGGCCACTCCCAGTCACCAGTCTAGCTTAAGGTTACCAGATTTTTATCAATGAATCCGGGGACACTTTTCAACTTCAATGGATTTTGTGTGGGGACTGATTTGTAAATCTGAGGACTGTCCCTGGGAAGATTTGGTAGCCTTAGTCTAGCTCCCACAACACATAACATTTAACAACAATTTAAAACAACCCCACCCTCCAAAAAGAACAGCACCCACCCAAGTTAAAACCCCATCCCTGTTAAAAACAATAATTTTAACACAAGGGGGCTGTGTTATCCCCCCTTTCTCTCCAAGGGGCTCAAGGTGGTGTGAATGGTTCTCCCCCCTTTGCTTAATCCCCACAACAACCTTGTGAGGTAGGCCAAGGCGGAGAAGGCAGTAACTGGCCCAAGGTCACCCAGTGAGCTTCATGGCCGAGTGGGGATTTGAACCCTGGTCTCCCAGTTCCTAGTCCAACACTCTGACCGCTACACCACACGGGCTCTTTTAGACAATACTGAGCTAGATAGACCAACAATCTGACAGTTATAAGGCAAGCTTCCTATGTTTGCAGAACTTGTGATTTTTCGTTCAGCGAAACAGAATCACCCTTGTGAGCCTATCCATTACCGTTTTTTGGACAGCTGTATAATACTGGCAATGATCCACTGGCACGGCAAACTCCTGTCACAACTGCTTAGATGACCAAATGCCACAGCTGCTATCTCTAGTCACTATTACGGCGACAGCAGAGATTCCCACAATCAAAGATCATCTCAGTGGCGCGTTGTGTTTATGCGCATGCACTCACTCGCAAAAAAAAAAAAAAAAATGGGGAGGAAACTAAAGGAAAGTAAATTTCCTTTATACGCCGGAGAGAATAACGGGGCGGGGGGAAGGAGGCTGGCGCTTCAAAGACGTCAGAACACAAAAAGCCAACTCGGAGTTTGCTTTTGAACTGCGTCGTCCAAACAGAAGCATTGTTTTTGAACTCTTTTTCCCTAGCAGGGAACAACAAAAACAAAAACACGTGGAAACCCGTTTCCAAGGGAAGGAAATTCCACAACAGCATTCAAGGAATTAACTTGCATTTTTTTGCCAAGTGCAAATTTCCCCTAAGATGAGGGTTCCAAAAGTTTCCTTCAAATTAAATGCCATTCTCCCTTGCAGGCTGCTGGTGCTTAGGAGGAAACTCTCCCCCACTCCAAAAAAATTAAAAGTGAAGTGTTGTTACACTGCTGTGAAAAAGAGAGAGAGAGAAATCCATATAAATGATAGGGACCTGGCCATTTAATTTGTATTGGAGATCAGGGTTGGGAAAACCCAAGGCCTTGAATACGGCTACAGAAGTGTATTTTTCACAATTCTACATCCTCCACACATTCGCCCTCCAGGTTTAGCTGAGATACAAAGGAAGCCACATTAAGCAAAGTCTGAGGACAGCTCCTGGATGAGAAACTCCTGACCTGTCAGGAAACTGCCATCGGAACTAGAGGAGGAGGCGAGGCTCCACAGCGATGCTGGAGAGGGGCCAAGCAGGGAGAGAGGCAGGTCTCCTGTTGGGGAAGAAAATCAGCGCAACACCAGGGATAGAGGGGGGCCAATGGGGGAAGCAGAGAGCAGGCTCCGGGACTCTTCACTGGACACCAGCGGGGAGAGCACAGGTCCTCCGCTACCCACGCCCTCCCTGCGCAGAAGACTTCCGCGCAGGGAGAGTAGGAGGAGACTGGGCGTCAAACAACTTTTATGTTGGAAAAGGTTTAAGAAACGCCCACTGACGGATTCTGCCAGCGACTGAACAGCCACGGAGTGGATGGCTGTCCAGCGAGAAATGGTTTAACCAACCAACCTAGCCCAGAGCGGCGGCAACTTACGCACGAGCAACCCCTAAAGGCATTACATGACCCTTTTCGTTTTTATGAGAAGAAGGGTTACTTCCTTGCTCGGCTATGATTACTAGGGAAGTGAATGGCACAGATTTCCTGTCAGCCTTTGGTTTAACAGGCTTAGTGTATCAATTGAATGTTATGACCAGCTGTCGAGGAAAATGCGCTAAGCCCTGGATGTCAGGCAAAAGGTTGAATTTGAGTGCACGTGTTTCGCGGGCAGAGAGACGAGTAAAATACACGTCCAGGAAAAACAGCGAACTGGGAAACGCTACAACAATCTGCAGCAGGCTGGGTGGTCATTTTAGGCCAAGCTAGGAGAAGGCAACCAGGTGCCATCAAAATATTGCTAGACTCCAACTCCTGTCAGCCCCAGCCAGGGCAGCCAATGGTCGGGGATGGTGGGAAATGAAGTCCCAGCAATTTTGGGAGGTTGCCATGGTAGCTATTCCTGCGACATGGACTTAGTAAGACTATTTGGGTTTTACTTCTGAATAGGCAAGGCTAGAATTGGGTGCTCGGTACAGGCTCTGTGAGCAACTGTTCCCAAAGTCCAGCTTTTCCAAATTGTAACTGACCGAGGAAAAGAGAAATTCTGAGCTGATCTGAACGCTGGCTTTGGATGGATGGTGAGACCTTCACCTGCCTTCTGTCCTCTCCTGGTCGTTTCTCAAAATTCAGCTGATCTTATGTGGCCACTCTGATGAGAGCCAGCCCACAACCTGTTGAGCTCCATTCGAAGTGGCAAGTCAACCTTTATGAGGCTACCAGTGGGTTTATAGTGACTGGTATCATAAAAGCATCCGAAAGGTCTGAACTGAAAACTGTTTAAAACCTAACTCTTCAACACTTAACTATGCAGATTGTGACTGAGCAGGATTTTCCCAAGAGGCTGTGCCTAAAACATGCCTGAGGATTCAGTTCTGGCAGTTAAGTCCAGTTGAACTCAATATGTTTTAGTTCAGGCAAGAGATGCACTGGATTGCAGTCTAGGTTCTATTTTTAAAACCCCACACTCACAACACTGAAAGTCCACTTTTTTCACAGTGCCGACTTGTGCTTTAAAGCTCACCCACAGTTTCCACTCAATTGTATCATGGACTGATTAATTCTGATCTCTTTTATTGTCGCCTTGCAAAAATCTGATATTGCTCGGTTCAGCAAAATCTCCCATGTTCATTTTACAGTGGACATGATGGTGTAAATCAACCCGTTTGTGGAATAGTGGGCTACTACTTCTGAAATGGGTCTGAAGGCCAGGAAGTGAAGGGAAAGGAAGCACAGAGAACAAAAGCACATGATAAATACAAGGGCAAAAACCTATACCAGGATCAGAGAGTCCATATACATACATGCACAATCTCAGATCTAATGATGCCAAAGTTTCATGACCTTTAATTTTTGTTTCACTTCAGGTGAGGCAGTGCTAAACCAGTGGCAACAGATGAGATGAGGGCCAATAACTCAATCCAGACAAAATGGAGGTTCTGCTGGTGGGTGATTTGCCTGCCGCCATGTGTGGTACCCACGCCATGCTCAACAAGGCTACACTCCTCCTGTATGAATGGGCTTGCAGTTTGGGTGTTAGTGGTATCCACTGCCCTGTCTTTGCTCCTGGAGCACGAACTGCCAACTCAGCTTAATTCTCCAGCTGTGACTCTACGTGGAATGCACATGCCTGGTCTAGTGATCCATAGCCCAGTAATGCACTCTTCAGAAGGCATTTCAGAGAAACCACAATTGGTCCAAAATACAACTGTGAGGCTAGGTGGTTGTCATCACATTACACCTCTCTTCTGCCAGTTTGTTGTGCCAATCCCAACTCCCAGTTAGTTTCTGGGCTAAATTCAAAGCCGTGTTTTTGGCCTTTACGGCTTGAGGACAGTAATCCTGATGGACCACTTATCTCGTCTATACTCCAGTGTTTCCTGAACTCGGGTCTCCAGCTGTTTTTGGACTACAATTCCCATCATTGCTGACCACTGGTCCTGCTAACTAGGGATGATGGGAGTTGTAGTCCAAAAACAGCTAGAGACCCAAGTTTGGGAAACACTGCTCTAGGATCTTCAGCAAAGGGCCTTCTCCAGGCATCTGTGGTGTAGGGAGGAGGCCTTTTTAGTGGCAGTTCCTCAACTGGGGAATGTGCTCCCAAAGGAAGCTTGCCTGGCAACTCCTTCATTGTAATTTTGGCATCAGGCAGAAAGATTGCCCCTCCCCTTAATGTTACAGGAGGGAGGTCTGTAAGGGGCTTCTACTCGTGTTCCCTTGAACCCTCTATGTAGAACCATGGACAAGATAAAGCAAAAAAACCCCAAGCGAATAGGAATAGAAGCCCGCTGCAGATGTTTCCAACGCAACACAAGGAAGGTTGAGGAGTAAGGGAGGGCAAGACAGCTTCAAGGACACTGGGGTGGGGCTTGCATGTATATCGCTCTCCCCATCCACACTCTGAGCATTCACACAGTCAACACCTTATTAGCTCGTGTTTCCAAACCAGTGTGGTATAGTGGTTAGAGCAGAGGTGAGGAACTTCAGATGTTGTGGAATACAGCTCCCATTAACCCTGACCATTCATTGGTCATGGTGGCTGGGGCTGCAGGGAGTTGGGAGTCTGGCAGTGTCTGAAGCGCCGCAGGCTCCCCATCCCAAGGTTGGAGCATCAAGACTCAGACTGAGAAACTCCAAGTTCAAATCCCCACTCAGCCATGAAGCTCACTGGGTGACCTGAGATCAGTCACTGTTCCCTTTGAGCCAACCTCACAGGGTTGTTGTGAAGGTGAAAGAAGAACAGGTAGAGGAGCAGGACCTTGAGCTCTGTAGACACGAATGCAATAAATTAATTAATAAATAAAAATAAAATAAAGCATGGATTTGTCTCACTGACACATTAAACTACTGCTTGCAAATGTCTTGGATGTGCATCAGCAAATGGCCAAGATGGAAAAGGCCTGTTCTCTCCATGTGTCAAGTACAAAGAGGTCAAATCAGGTGAAATATAAGAAGCTGTTACATGGGAATGTTAAGTGGATGGTGGGGGAAGAGTAAGAACGAAGCTCAAAAGAATTCACACAGAAATTGAAATCTAACAGCAGCGCTGCCAAATTTGGGAAGGGCTGTAATGTGTGAATATAGCTCTAGCTCCGACAAACAAATAAACAGCAAATAAATAAATTGCAAGCCAAATTGTCGGCAAAAAACCCCCACTGAATATTCACATTCATCAGATAAAGGCTGATAAACATAATTGTATTATGGAGCAAGCCGCGATGTTTGCAGTGCTGCTAGTCAGTGAGGAAAGCTAACGTTTGCTGCACGGTAAATTATCCCCAATTACATTTACCACAGTGGCTTCCTAATTATACATATAAACAAAATAACACACAGCAACCCCCGAAGTAATCCAATCATTTCCTTTGCATATTAGTATCGTTCTGGCACGAGAAGAAGCCAAGCTTCCTCTTACCATTTGTGATTACTTTTTAGCTCGGACGACGAGAAATCACTCTTGGCAGCATCTAACTGGGTTTGTTGCGAATCCCGATTACCCTGAAATGCTGGAGCTTTAAACAATGGAGAGACTGGTTTTCCATTCAAAGCAGAGCACTCTCCCCGCCCTGCCCCCCAATACCTCACTTTTTTCCCCTGCTTAGCAGTGCTAAAGTTGTGAGCGGAGTTTTACTGCTATCAAGCTCCACTTTTAATGACTGAGAAGCTTCTCAACCAAGTTCTGGCACTGTAAGAAAATAAATATGACGTAGGCAATTCCAAACCTAAACATTCACAGTGCACCTGGAAACCTGGTGTGTTTCCGCATTGTGCCAACACAACCTACAAAGTACAACAGTTTCCTCCTGCCGCTCTGAATTCAGGACATTTGCACGAGTGACGCTAAGCAGGCTTTTAAATCTGGAATGGATTGCCTGCGATGATAATTAATGCAAGACAGAAAGCAGAGAGAGCATCATTTTGAAATCAGATGGAAATGCTAGTCAACTGTGGCTTTTCATCCCATTTGCAGAAGCAGAACAGGCAAAAAGCGTAACCCTACCCAATGCTGTGTAACAGCCAGGAGCAGGGACCGCAAGCAAGGATGTCCTGGGTTCAAATCTCACTTTGAACACAAGCTCACCAAGAAAAGCTACTATTCTGAGCCTCGCTTCGGCTGCACAAGAAACAATGCCTTGCCTTTATTGTTGTAAACATTCTGAGCCTGTCGCTTAACGGTGAGGATGTTGTTTAATGGGGTAATGTCTGTGATAATGATTTCATTTCACAATCTACATGACGCGCTCCGTATGTCTGAAATGCACTATATAGAAATGCGTTTTATTATTATTATCTTCCTATGGTACATTTTGGGCGCCGGTTCCCAGGTACAAAGCGCAGCGCAATTTCTAAAAGCTGCCCACATGTGCAAATTGCAGCTTTCGCCAAAACACGCCCCAGAAAAGGGATTTCCAGTCATTGCTCGTGAGTAATTTGCAAACAGTAATTTGCTGTTTATTTGCACACAAGGGCCCTTCATAAGGCACACATATTTATATACTTGGGAAGTGGTTTCTGAAGACAAAATGCAGTTTACGAAATGGCCCTTAAAACCGTTTAAGAGCACGACTGGAAGACACCCTGAGCTTCCAAGGTACTGGCAATTCCCTCACAAAACAGCTCTCCCAATAACGCTACCTTTTTACTGGGGAAGCTTCACTTTCATTCACCTCTTATTTCTCACACAGAACAAGGAACTTTTTTCCATATTGCTGGTGTGACAGTAGAATCCAATGGCCTCTTTAAACAAAACCAAAAAAACCACCACCAAAATAAAAAAGCAAAACCCTCGTTGTGAACAAATTTGCATCAGGTAGAGAAAGCATTCCATCCCATAAATTACGGCGGGAAATTCCAAAAATTTCAGCATTTACGTTCTCTTCACTTCAAGCCTGCAAGGGGGCACAGTGTCCACGCTTATTATTTTAACCAGGGGCTGTTTATCAAACTTTCCAAGTAAGCTGCTTTATCAGAGACCTCCCTTAAGAAGTGTACACGCTAAAACTGTATAGAGAAAACAAGAACTACTGACAGACAAATATATGTAAAATAATTATCGGCGGAAACACATTAAAAAAATCAGTCAAACTTTTACAAAGTAATTTCCACAGATTTCTCCACTGTTGTCAAAAGACCTGCAGAATTCTAAAAATATGGCCATTGGTTCCACACTGGGGACCCTACACTGATAATCACCTGAACTCTGTGAGATGCCCCTACCTGAGTTCTGTATACATCACCGAGAACTTAAAGAGAGGAAGGGGCTCTCACCAGAGGTGTTTTTGGGGAGTGGGGGTGGGGAGATATCCTAAGTTGCCCCTGGAAAGCATAGCGTTCACAAACTAAGAATTCTTTCACCGTACCTACAACCTCCTCAAGATGAGAAGTGCAAGCCTGTTTGGGTGGGCAGGGAGAGAGAGAGACTATCTTTCCCTTACAGTCCTCTGGAATGAGATTTGGTGGGGAGAAAAAGAATCCCTTATCCTGTGGTGCCTCTCGCTGCTTCTGAGCACCTGCAAAGAGACAGGTGGTTCCTTTCTTTTGAGACCTCTCTGCATAGACCAGACATGCCATGTAAGGTAAACAAAGGGAAAGGACCCCTGGACGGTTAAGTCCAGTCAAAGGCAACTACAGTGGTACCTCGGGTTAAGAACTTAATTCATCCTGGAGGTCCGTTCTTAACCTGAAACTGTTCTTAACCTGAGACACCCTTTCTTCTGAGACCTCTCTGCATAGATCAGACACACCATGTAGGAGGGCTGGGGAGCTGGGCATCCAAAAAAAATTTCAGTGAAAGGGCCAGGCCCCCTTAATGTTCCACGGTGGCTGTACATGCATGGCATGCTGATTTTGTGCAGTCCTGTCAATCGAGGGGGCAAGATGGCACGCATGGCATAGATAGTGGACTTCATGGATATTTACCCCTGGATATTTCTCATACTCCAGGAGCTTTTTCAAAGAAAAAGAAATATCCGCTACTGATTCCTCTTTTTAACGTTATCATTTCCTTCCTGCACTCTCTTTGCTTTCAAGGAAGAACAACTATGCCTTGGTCCAGTATACCTGAAGGAGCGTCTCCACCCCCATTGTTCATCCCAGACACTGAGGTCCAGCTCCGAAGGCCTTCTGGTGGTTCCCATCGCTGCAAGAAGCCAAGTTACAGGGAACCAGGCAGAGGGCCTTCTCGGTAGTGGCACCCGCCCTGTGGAACGCCCTCCCACCAGATGTCAAAGAGAAAAATAACTACCAAACTTTTAGAAGACATCTGAAGGGCAGCCCTGATTAGGGAAGCTTTTAATGTTTAGTAGGTTATTGTATTTTAGTGTTTTGTTGCAAGCTGCTCAGAGTGGCTGGGGAAACCCAGCCGGATGGGCGGGGTATAAATAAGAAATTATTATTAGTATTATTATTATTACTATGCAGTTTATTGTCATTTTATTATATATTTATCCAAGTTGCATGCCGCCCTTCATCTGTAGACCTCAGAACGTAACAACGCAAGATAAAGACACAAAATGAATAATAAAAACAAGAACAGAAATAAACCCACAGACCAATAAGCCCCCCACCCCTCTCACTGTGTGCAGTCTTACTGGATTCCAAAGTTCTCCAAACACATGCAGTGCCTCAAACAGTAAGCAAGGATGGGAAGAACCACATGCACTGCACAGCACGATAAAATCTACTTTCAGAGAAGCAAATATTTCTTTCACTGGCGCAATGTATCATTCGCCGCCGGTATATGTGCAGCGTTTCCCCTGTGTGCTTGAAACACTTCACATAGGTTACAGCACTCAACAATTTTCAGGCTACCACCCAAATCTTGCCGTTTTGCCTTTAAATTAACTGTTTATGCTACCTGACCCACCCCCGCTGCTATAGGAAAACAGGATTGCAGCTGTGCTGCGCAGCAGGGAAGGCGGGCAGAGGGGAGTGGGACGAGGAGAAATGGTCCAGAGAGGCAGCCTCTGCCTCATCTTCCAGTTCAGCTATGAATTTAACAAGGCAGAGCATCAATCTGCAGGTTGAAGACTGCCAACTTCAGCCTGGGCGAACTTTACAGAAACACTGCAAGGTTGCAAGAACACAGTTTTCTGGGATGGAGAGGTTGCAGGGGGAAGAGCCAGAACTTAGAAGGAGACCATCTACCTTGCATGCAGAAAGGAGGTTCAGTCCACAGTTCCTCCAGGCAGGGCTGGGAATTCCCCCTGATAAGTCAGTTTAGAGCTAGATGATGGCAGTGCCAAGTCGAAATTCAAATTGCGGGCCTCTAAGCTCATAGCTCAGTCTCTCTACCAGCAGCCTCAAATGCATGTGGGTTTCTTTCCCTCTTTAAAACGTTCTACCATCATCCCGCTTTGCTGTTTCCATTATAGGATGCCAGACCAGATATGTGATGTGACCACACAGCAGTAACACAAACAACCACCACCACAACAACAACCCACACAAATGCAACAACAAAGAACAGACTATCCGACCTGTTGCAGCAAAGAGCCGGCACAAAGCTCAGAATAGCGCTTGACCTGCCCTGCAGAAGTCAACGCTTTTGTCGCCAGTTCCTGGTGTCAAGATGTATTTATTTATTTTGGAGCAGGTAAGGAAAGTGATAAAAGAGACCGCTTGCGCCAAAACACAACAGCAGCAGCAGCAAAAAAATAAAAAAGCCACTTAGGCTCTGACAGCTATTTCCCCCAGAATCCAATTAAAGAGCAATCCTCGCCCGAATAGTGCAATATTCTCGCACATGAGGAATGCTTCCAATATACTGGTCACTGTAAACTGCAACGCAAACAGCGGGTGTGGAGGACGGAAGCGTACAAGAATTGATCAAGAGCAAAAAGTCAATAGGTGTATCCAGCACAGTTCAGAACAACTTTTATTTCCTAGCCCCAACACTGAATATTCGAGGAACACATCACAGTTTTGCTTACTGCACATGCATGCATGACAACTGACCATTTCTCAACGAAAGGCTGAGCCAGCGTTCACTCTTTGTAGAGATCCCCCAGAGTTCTCACATTTTAAAAAAAAAAAGAGACAAGCATTCATTCATTCGCACCAACTTGCCCTTCTCCTTTGCTAAAAGCTTCCACCGCTCCCAAGAGTCTCCGAGTTGTGTTTACAATGCCTCTTTATCGCAGGACTCTCGGCTGCCCAGAAAACCAAACTTCCAGATGCTGCACTTACAACTTTCTTTCAAAAAAAAAAAGGAAGGGGGTGGGGAAAGCAGAGCGCAGTCACACAAAAAACCAACAACCCAGGGGGTTACCTGCTTTCACTTCCAATTCCAACACACCATTCCGTAAGCCTGAGCTCTCCTTAAGCTAACAAGAAATCCCGTCTGTAATGACAATTTAGCTTATGCAAACATAGCACTTGTCAACAAGGGCTACTAATTCCAGCAAGCGTGACACCTACCCTGTGTAGCTAACAATCAAAGCTTCATGGTACGTTCTATCCAGCATCTGGCTGCACTTGTTCCTCACACAACTCCTGATTTATCTTCAATCCACTTACAAACATTGCAGAGCGACACATCTGTCCAACGCCAAGCGTTCCTCTGTTCACACTAACTCCCCGCCCCCCCGTTTCTGCCCTCGTTGGCACACTAACTCCCCCCCCCCGCGGCCACCCCCTCCCCCCCAAAAAAATAATAAGTTTGGGCAGTTTTCCCCGTACCTGCAGTTCGGAGGTGGGTCCAGGGTTATTTCAGCCAGCTCCTTTTGAATCCTGTTGGCAAAATGAGAAGAGACACAGAGCGTTTGCGAGAGCCTGAGGAATATCTCGGGGAATTACACTGCCCTCTACCACCATGCAGTTAAATGCAAGATTGGTTTTGCTTCAGTAATGCTAACATGGCTGCTTCCTCTTTGTTCTCAGAGGCATAACCCAAATCCCAGAACAGAGAAAACTTTGCAGCTTCCCTTTTCTTAGCTGTGGCGGTAAATAGAGCATTTGCACCTTCAGCCCGGTGGGAATTCCCACCAAGCCCTCAGGAAAGTCAGTCTCAGGGATTTCCAGCCGCTCTTTAGGAGGCCTTTTTTCTTTTTAATCTTATATGCAAATGAGACCCGGGAGGGAGGGGGACAGGAGGAAAACAGAAGCATATTTGAGAATGACTTTTCTACCAACATTGCCTGGGAGTTGTAGCCTGCATGACAAACAAGGACACTTTTTTTGGGGGGGCGCAATGCTTCTCCTACTGCCACTAGTGACTTTTAGCATTTCAATCACCTTGGTATATATGCAGCCAGGTTGCTGGAACTAAGCCTTGACATCCTTCTGCTGCTTTCTCTCCTCAAACCCACGAAACATTTTTCTTTCCTTTTCCAGAAATCCCGTAAAATAAAACAAACACTGATCTATCAGTTGTGATTTCAGCCCAGATGGTATCTCTGGACAGCAGTTATAAAGATGCCTGGATCCCGAGAGAAAACGTTTCACCAGTTTTGCTACAGTTAATAGAAGTCATCAAAAGAAGGAACAAAATATTCTCTCTTTCTCTCTCTCTCTCTTTCGAAGGGAGGAGTATTTTACTGCTAATTTTGCAAAGTTCAGATAATTTATGTTTTGCCTGTAGTAGATCCATGGCGATGACAAATGATTTAGATGGAACTGCTCTGGATTTGTACCATGCATGAATTTACACAAAACATCAGGTCAAATAACACGCAGGGCTAAGATTTTGCAAGATCAAGCAGGATATTAAAAGAATCACTCACTGTATTTATGTATCAGCAGTAAACTTACTATATAAATACCTAGTAAGCCGCTAGCAAAAGTTATCTTAAATCCATCGGAAGTTACACAAAAGATCCACTTCTTATCATTTTCCCTCCTCAACAACTGTACGTACTTTTATTTTCAGACTCTACTGTTTTCGATTTAAAAGCAGCAGATGGTAAAAGCTAACACGCCCCTCAAGTCATTTTTGCAGGACTGCCCATCTGCAAGGCGAAGTTTCAGAGCTGCTAATGAATGTGTGGCATTTGGCATCAGCATATTCCAACACGCACCCTCCAAACATATAGGCCCACTCAGAAATAAGTGTTAAACACTCCCACTGACTTTGTGGGAGATTGTTGCACCCTTAAATATCTTGGATGCCATTTGTCAGATACACTACTGGAGAATGTAACGCAGATTCCTAGCTAAAAGTGAGCTTCGAGGAAATCATTACTGGGTTATCTCCAAAGAGGCAGAGATCAACAAGGCATTTTAAGTTTGCCCAATTCAGAAGGCTGTTAAAGAAAATTAATCCGTGAGTGAGGATCTCCAGAACGCTGCAAATCGTAGATGCGTAGAGGTAGCCTCTAGCAGGTTCCTCTCAAGTTTTTGAAACTTTCAAGATAGAAGGGCAGTCATTAATCTGTATTTCCGATGAGGTAAAAGGCACTCAAGCTAGCACACCTGCTTGCATTTCAACGAACCAACCAACCAAACAAAAAAACCTTCTATGGATGTGAATACATGAGGTTCCCAAAAAGAAAAAGAGCAAAAGAGTCGTTTCTCGTCAAGTACTCTTCTACAGCACCCAACCGAAGCCAAATGATGAATCGTCCCATTTCCTCCCATCCCCACCAAAAGAAAGAGTTGAAGCATTCAGATCCAGGTATGAATGTACATGGATGAATGAACCTCTCATGATGATGCTGCATCGCCCAGGGAAACTGGAGCTGCTCTACGAGTGGGCAAAGTGAATCGAAGCAGCGCCCCCAGCACACACATATACAGGGGCAAAGCAGTTCACAACTCGACTCCCCATTAAACACACTCACTTTGGGCAGCGCCCAAGAATCAGGGGGTGAACCCAACAGCGCACTGGTCACAACTCTGCCTGGACCCATTCTACCGCCATCGCTGACGTGGTGTTAGAAAGAGACCTCTTAATCCACGGACTATTTCCATGCCATCCCAACAGTGAACAGCAACATCTCAAAGTTTGTTAGTTCACCTTAAGGACCTTCCCTTGTTTGCAAAGCAAAGCAAACAAACAAAAATAAAACCTTTCTCCCTCAAAACTTGTGTGTGGGACATATTACCTTTTAGCACTAGTGGAGAGCTTGGCAGTCGTTTTGCTGGAGAGTTTGGTGTTTTTCTTCTGTTGGGTGGCCGAAGGCTTCCTCTCTTCTTGCTCCTCAGGTTCAGGAGCTGGTGGGTCCCTCTGATCTGCATCTGAACTCCCACTGCTAGTACTGGGACTTTCGTCATCTGACCTCTGCCTGTCACTGGACATCTTGGAAAACTTTCAGGGAAGGAGCAAAAGAGGGACAAAAAGAAAAAACACACACACGTCAATTTCCAGGAAAAATAAATATGACTTAGTTATACATTTGGTGGCCAAGACTACTGAAGCTATACTCTATTGTAATTCACCCAAGAACAACAAATCTATTGATTCCTCTTTATTATGACTGTGTGTCGATTGTTGATGTTACGTTTTCTCTCCTGCACATAATAATTAAATAAAAATCAGTTCCACCCAGCGAAGGGCTATTCATTCAGTCCCCTGTCATCTGCAAGCATACTTATTTGGTGCCCCTTAAACTGGTCATGATGAAGATTGGAATTGGGGGGGGGGGGTGTACGAGAGGGGGAAAATAGGGTTGACCAAAATCACGTCTCAGTTTGAGGTTCTAATGCAACAGTTCCAATGTTTATGAATTTTTTTAAAAGATTTTTTTAAAAAAAATGGATTTTCTCCTCCCACCTCCAAATCCTATCATGCGTCCTCCCCCCCCCCCCGCCCCACAACACACTCCCCAATTCTTCAGACAGTACGTCAATTGTCTACTTTGTTCGGAGGCATGAGGCAGATTTAGCAGAGTACTCAGGCAATGAGCATTAATAACTTATGACACGTTGTAAATAGCAGAGGCTTGCCAAAAAAATATAGGATTTTTTCCCCTTCAAGTCAGTAATACCCTCTAAATATTTACACTGGAGCAGAGGGGGTCAAGGCAGACATATCTCCTCCTTCCCAGCCCCCACCCCACCCCCAAGACTTAAGCTGATATACAAATTGGGAGGGGGAGTGAGAAATAAACCCCCCACCAACACCAACACCACCCACTCCCTCTTGTTTCCCTGTATTTAAAGGGCTGGAGAGGATTTGCTATTTCAGACTCAAATGCTTTTCTCTCCGTCCAGAGAAACCCGCGAGCTCGGGTTCTATTTACACGGCCGGCAGCAAGAATTGCATTTGGTCACCACCGAGCAGCCTGGAAAGGAGGAGGAGGGAGAGAGGGAAAGGGGGGGGGGGAGAGAGAGAGAGAGAGAAAAGAAGAAGCATAATTCAAACTGCACCTTCTGCAAAGCTTTCAACGCCACCGAGTCTTGATCAGTTTCTACAAAACAGACCGACATATTTTTTTTCTCCTGCCCCCTCTAAAAAAAACACATCCAGGGAGGCTCAGATCGGAGGGCTTGGAATATTTGTATTATATATCTATATTTTTTTCTATTTTTAGAAGAAGGAAGAAAAAAAAACCAGAGGATCCTCGTCGGGAATTGCAGGAGGGCAAAAATTGCAGCTCTGCGGGGCCCCCCCAAGACCACCACCCCGCGCTCCCTCTCTCTCTCACACACAGAGAGAGTCGTCGCCGTCTCGCCCCCCCCCCCGCCCCCCGCGCCTCGGCTTTGTAGGGAGAGCCGAGCTCCCAGCCAGGAGGGTATGGAGGGGCTGCTATGGCAGGAGCCTCCCCCCCCCCGCACACACACACAACCAGCGTGGTGTGTGCACACCAAGTGAGGCTTGAACTCAAGTCTCGGCTCCTCCGGCTCTGCCGGCCACCGCCAGGCAGCAAGCGCTGAAAACAAGAACAAAGCTCCCTCTACCAATCTCTCTTTCTTCCTTCAACGCGCCCCCCCCCCTCAACCTCGGGCGCCGCGCTCCTTTTTCCCTCCCCCTCCTCCCCCTCCTCCTCTTCTCTCCTCCTCCCCCCACCATGCTCGCCCAGGCTCCTGCTGCAGCCACCTAACCCGTTTCTGCTTTTACCTTCGCAGGCGTCCTGTCCCGACGTTAGCTCGGAGGGGGGAGGGATGGACGGGAGGGGGGGAGGGCAGGGGAGAGAAAATGTCCTTGGAGGGGATGGAAGCAGCCCCGGGTGTGGGGTGGGGGGGCGTTGAAATAAAGCAGCAGAGGAGGCTCTGTGGCCGGGCAGTGTGGAACATTGAGAGTCGGAGCGGGGGGGTGGGGTGGGGGGGAGAGTGAGTGAGTGAGTGAGTGAGAAAGGGGGAGGTGCAGTGCGGCTGGATGGCCGGAGGGTGGTGCTGCAGAGGCCTCCTAATTTATTTATTTATTTCCCCTTTGCCGCCTCTCCTCCCCCAGCCCCACCACCAATCCCCACCTCGCACCCTTTCCTCCAAGCCAGCTCCCGCGGCGGGGTAAGGAGTAACGTGGCTCGGGGATCGCGAGCTCCCTCTTTCTCACGCTCCCTCCCTCTCTCTCTCTCTCTCCCCCCCCCCGCTTTCCCCGGGGGGAGGAAAGGCCGGATGGAACGAGGCAAGGATCGAACGTTCCACCGCCTCCGCCCCCTTGTGTCGCTACGTTCGGCTCCAGAACGTTGCAGTCAGCAAAGTTCCAAAACGGAGGAAGGAGCGGGTTGGCGTGGGGGGCGGGTGTATGTCCTGGTGGGAAGAGTGTGGAGGGGGGGGAGTTGACAGGGAGAAGGTGGCAGCAACGGTGGAGGGGGGCGGCGCTCGCTCGCTCGCTCGCTTTACTCGGCTGGCAGAGCGCGCGCGCGCCCCTGTGGGCCGGGGCGGGCGCGCGCGCTCTTTACCTTTGCAGGGTGCCTGCTTTCCTCGGTGCTGGCCAAGGACAAAGAGTTGGTGCCTGTGCTGAGAGACACCCCACCACCAACAACAACTTTGAACCCTGGCTCTTGTTTTAAGCAATGGCTTCTGGAGGCACTCATCTCTGCCCCTCCACCCCACCCCTAGACATCCCACGGGGGAACACTTAACACACACACACCGCTCCCATGTTTTGCCAGCGGCGGCAGTTATTGCGGGTATGTTGGGTGTGGGGGGGGGGGGATAACAGCTATGGATGGTGGCGGTGAGCAGTGAAATCGTGAATCGGCTGGCTTGAGCTGACAGCTGCCTTGCAGTTGTGATGAAATGGGCTGAGGAAGAATCAATCCATGTTCCTGTGCCCCCCCCCAACTGCTCTTTCTAGAGGTGCCTCCTAAGCCTGGGAAAGGGGGTAGCTGTAGATATGGTACTTATCTGTTCTCAGGGAAATAAATAAAAGTCTAGGGTTGAGTAAGGGAGAGGCCCACTTTGCTGTGCAAGGTGAGCTCTGAAAAAGACGCTCAGCCAAACTATTGGAAGGTGACGCACAGGTTTGGGGCTTCAGAAAGGAAAAAGAGAGGCCCGCCTAACCAAAAGTTGCTCAGGTCCATCTTGCCAGCTCAATATTTCTGGTGGGTCAGCCTGTCTGGGCACTGCTATGGATACAGAGAACCAGGGCTTTTTTATTAAAAAAATGTTTAGGGGTACTCTCATTTTGACTCAAGAAAATCACCATTTTATAGTTCAAATCAGGAAAAATAAATACAGTAAATGGACAAAAGTGCAAAGATTCACAAAATGTTTAGGGGTATGTGTCCCCTCAGAAAAAAGCACTGCAGAGAACAGATCATCTTGGCTAGAGCGTGGTGCTGATAACGCCAAGGTTGCAGGTTTGATCCCCGTATGGGACGCCTGAATATTCCTCCATTACAGGGGGTTGGACTAGATGATCCTCAGGGTCCCCTTCCAACTCTACAATCCTCCTCCTCCTCCTCCTCTGCTTCTTCTTCCCCAGAACTGAACCTAAAGATGTCACACTTCTACTGTTCCACCACAGATATTGGGACTCAATTCTCTTCCCAGGAAAGTATTTTGTTTCCTGCTACTCCACATACGAAGCATCTCACCCTGAATGAACTTTCCTAGCTTCATTCAAGAACCCTTGGATTGTACGGCTGAGGACAAGGGTTGTCGGAACTACTGAACTTTTGATCTGTTTGCTTTCAAACAAAGAAGAGGGACAGGGAGAGAAGATATCATGGCATCATCATCATCACTTTTTGTCCAAGTTCAAAATCCATTTCCCCCCATAACACTTTGTATTTCATTCATTCATCCATATCCTTACTCTCCACCAATAAACTCAAGGCAACGTGCATGATTTGTCTCTCTTTAGACAAACAATACAGAACATTCTAAACCTGCATCAAAAGAGCAGGAGGTACGCCCATAGGCTTGGCCAGGGCAAAGGTCTTCACTCCTGCTGCCTGCTCTGCAGGCAAAACCGCTAAAGACAGAATTTCTAAATTTGTGTCTACAAACATAAATTAGCATGTATCGATTCTATGCAAATCTGGATCCTTTTATGTCCTCCTTTTTTGGTGATGCATGCTTTGGGAGCGGGGGACGGAGGTTGAAGCCTTAAGCGCCCAGCCTATATTCCTCAAGGGATGCACAGCCAAGGCACTGAGACTGCCATCTGAAAAGCTGCGACCTGCACACCTGTGTCTAGGTGAGCAAGGAATTCTAAGGGTGAATTCACTTGTGCTTCCACCCAGGATGTACAGTCTATAAAGCGGGTGATGTGCAGGAGTGAGTGGCTGCAAGTCCCTTACCCACCCAACTGAATGCCTGGATAAAAACCGCCACTTTAAAAGGCTTGTTGGAAAGGGAAGATCTGCAACAGGTGCCGAGGAAACTACAGAGGCGGTGCATGTCTGCTATTCAACTCGCCCACTGTGCTAGCGGAAGCCAGTGCAAGGAATCCCGCTAGTGCAATGGGATTTCTTCCATCCTCTCCCACATGCCCTCAATCCTGCTGTGGAATTTCAGGAGAACCTGCAGAACAGTGCATGGGGTGGAAAGGGGGAGAAGAGGAAGGGAGATCATTCTGTCTGGCAAGCAAAAGTGCCTGCACTGGCCGAACACTCCTATTAATGTAACGTTGAATTCCACCCCAATTACTACGTCCTCCTGATGAGATAGCATATTGACCCCCATGCAATCTATCCACCTCTTTTTTTGCAGGCCACAGGTGCACACATACTTAGTCCACAGTAACAATTCCTTATGTGTTGCGGGGGGGCTGCGTGTGACATGCTCGAGAGTCCTTCTCCCTTCCTTCTTGTTGCATGTGGGCAACCAAGCCCTGTGTCAATGGTTCCTAAGATATTTCAGCTGCATAGGTTGGCCTGTGTTCATCTCTCCATGGACCTTGCCATCTCCTTGCCCACCACAATTCTATTGTATATGCCAAATGATGTGAGACAGGATCCTCTATCTTGCCAGCATGTGCTGGTTCTCTGGGTTCACTTCAAATCGAGGGTAGAAGATGCATACTCAGGGAGTTGTTCTCAGGGGAAAATTGGTTGTATAGCACAACTGTCCTGCAAGGTAGGCTATTATTCATGTTGACATCTGCAAGGGTTGGTATTGCTGGGCCAATGTCCTGACTCAGGGGCCCACTCCGGCCACCAGAGTCCTGTGGCCCTGATCCTCCTCCACTTAACCACCTCTTCACTCAACTTGTCGGAGCAAGTGACAGGAGCAAGGTAAAGGAGCCTCCTCCTCTTTGGGACTCAACCACTCCCTTGCTGGCCATGTAGAAAGGATGGGGAAGAGGAAGGATCATGTCTCAGTGGGTAGCAGAAGGTACAATCCCAGAAATCCTCCAGGTAGGGCTGGAGAGCCACTGCCAGCTAGCGTATCAGCCTTTCTCAAACTTGGGTTCCCTAGATGTTGTTGGACCTCAACTCCCATCATCCCTGGCCACTGGTCCTGGTAGCTAGGCATGATGGGAGTTGTAATCCAACAGCATCTGGGACCCAAATTTGAGAAAGGATGGGATACTGAGCAAGGTCAGCAGGAATTCACACGGCATCAGTGAATTTAAATCTTTATTCTAAGAAACAAACAGCTCAGGAGACCAGGCCTTGTGAGCACAGCAATTCTTCCCAGTAGATCTTGCCCCAATGGGGCAGTTGTGAGGACTGAAAGTCCCCATCTTCCCACACTTGCCTAAGTCCCCAAGTCTTTCCCAAGCAATTTGAGACTCCGTCAACATGTCTGTCTCTGGTCCGCCCTCTTCATGCCTCTTCTGGTCCTGGAAGACCAGTGGGGAGTGGAGGTGGTTGCAGCAGGAGCAGGAAACTTCCTGGCTTCTTCAGTAGCCTGCCTGATCTCTGCCTCTTGGCCCCCTCTGCTGCTGAGTCTGGACTGCTCTCTGCCACAGCCTCTTCCTGCTCACTAAGCCCTGTTCCCTCTTCAGCTTCTGACACCTCCTCCTTCCCGTCTGCTCCCTCTTCTCCCTCTGACCACTCATCATTGTCCCACCACCAATCCCCTGGCTCTGAGCCTTCTTCCCTCGAAGGGCAAGTGAATGAGCAGCAGCAAGTAGAAAGGGGACCTACAGAAGCTCCTCCCCAAAAGCTTGGAAGCAGAACTGATAGTTCTCATTTGCATGAGTAGGAATTTGAATCCAGAGCTCCATACAGCAAGCCTCGATTTTTAGCCGAGGTCTCCTAAGGCTAAGGACAACTGTGCCCCAAAGCAAATTAATGTGAATGAAATATTAATTTTGATAATGAAGTAATGGGAACTTGACTATCATGATTAAAGGATGGCTAATCAATTATGGAGCAATAAAGCAATGTGCCGTTTGTGCTGGGGGGTTGGGAATCATGAAATGTCACCAGGAGAATTGTGCTATTAGTCATGATGGGAAATAATTTCCTTCCTTCCCAGCTATGCATTCTGCATTCTGATGATCGTGGCGTCGATGTACAATGTAGCCTAATGATAAACATCTGCCATAGATCTGCTTAAAAAGTAAGTGGCAGTGTTCAGAATCAACTTTGTTCCCGTTCCTCCGTTGCCTTTATCCCTTTGTAACTCTGTGTTTCCTTGCAGAGAGGTAGACTTTCATATAAAACTACCCCTGTGATGCCAACCCTTTAGCTGCAGCCTTCGGAATTAAACCTTCAGATTTCCAGCCGCTCTGTTGCTTTTCCTCTTCCCAGTTTTTGGGTTGCCCCGATTTTGCAAGACCCAGTTACGAAGCATTTCTGATCGCGGGTTTGATAATAACATAACCTATGCCTGCTTTATTTTACCTTGCATTGTGCTGTGAGAGTTTACAAAATTGGATATCATTATCCATTGCACGCCAGTGCAAGTAGATAAATAGGTACTGCTTCGGCGGGAAGGTAAATGGCATTTCCGTGCGCTGCTCTGGTTGGCCAGAAGCAGCTTAGTCATGCTGGCCACATGACCCGGAAGCTGTATGTGGACAAACGCCGGCTCCCTCGGCCTATAGAGCGAGATGAGCGCCACAACCCCAGAGTCGTCCGCGACTGGACCTAACGGTCAAGGGTACCTTTACCTTTACCTTTTACCTCGTACTGAATAGGATCTGAATTAGACAGAGTGCAAATTCTTTCTTTTGCTGCTACTTCAAGATGGGGGAGTTGGGGAAGGGGGCCTGGTAAGTGTGCATATGACAGTGCCCAGACTCAGCAACATGGAAATCTTGCATTCCTCCATTGATTTCTACCAGCAGCTCTCACTTCTGCCCCTGGGGGCGTTTTAAAATAGCTTCTCAGTGTGAACCAGGAAGTGACCTATCCAGACAGTGGTTTGTATGTGTGTGCTTCTGTCCTCCTCCTTTCAGCTGCTCTATTTAGTCCCCCTCTCCCACCTGCACAACAGTGGGGGGTTTTATTCAGTCTCTTAGCATTCCACGCTGTTGAACTATTGGTGAGTGTGTTCCCCCCGCCGCCACCCCAAAATGAAAAAAGACATTTTTTTTGGGTAGTCCTGCAAACCTCCAGATTCTCCTGAGTTTGCCAGCACCCACTTGTTGCACGAATTCTAGGCATAGGTTCGAGCAGTTTTGCATTTGCAAAGGGTTCTTTACTGCTGAATCGGAACCAATGAAAATCCATAGAAAACCCAATGGTTTTTTGTGCCATTCCAGCAATAGAGAGTGGGTTTCCCCGGGGGAAAGTGGCAGCAGGGAAAACAGAGGTGTGGATCAGTCCTATCTTCGGCGTGGCTGCAATGGAGTCTGTTGGACAGAGGTCAGAATCACATCCATTGTTCCATCCACTCTTGCCTCTCGCCCTGCCCAGTACTGTCATGTGGACTCCCGGAAGAGTGCTGATGAAAAAAACACTGCGCTTGGTTCCCATCCCTGAGGCTGAGTATTAATAGAGTCTCTACTTAAAGAGCGTTTTGAAGCCAGTTGGGAGTGAGGGAGGGTCTCAGACAGAACTTTGGAGGACTTTCAAGGGAAACCAAAAATAACTTAACAGAACTAAATACCTTTTTAGAAGGTTTCTGCGTATTGCTGGGTTGCCGTCAGATTTCGCCTAAAGCAGAATTCAAATATCTGAGGAATATTAAGGGCAGCCAAAAATATTTCAAGGAGACAAGCAGAACTGTGGGTCGGGGTGGGGTGGGGGGAGTGTTGTCACACATCCCTGGAAATAAGCTTCAAGACACAAGCATAAAACATCGTTGGATTCATAATGTCAGAAACTGCCGTATGTCTGAATTAAAGACACTGATGTCTGAATTAAATACATTCTTTACATTATTCATGAAACAAGAACATTGGTTCATGAATTGCCTCTACCTGTAGCATTTCGGCAAACTCTGCCTAGTTTATCAAACTGGCAACACCACCCTAGCCTAAATTTAAGAAAGAGATTAAATGCCTACTTCGCAAAGGGGCATGCTGTTTTAACAACGTATTGTTCATTTCATGAATTAAACAAAGGGTTGGCTCCTTTCATGATCTGTGCAAAGCAAATATCTTGTTCTAATAGCAAACTCATTATCCAAGTGCCATTTTTATGTAGGCAAAATGATAGCGCAAGAGGCGGGCTTGGGAGAACCCCAAGTTTTAAAGACGTACAAAAGACACTTTTGCAGAAGGCCTTGAGGGGTGGGCACCCAAAAATGACCTAATAAAGACTGAACACTAACCCCTGAATGCCTGTTGAGGGCTGGGGAATGGGATGGACTCTCCTGGAGAAAGGTGAGGCTGGCCTGCTAAAAGCAAGCACAGAAACACTCAGGGCTGCAACCCTTTGCTGCAGTACCCACGTTTCTAAGTGCTATTGCAAAAGCTTTTCCCTTTGCACATGAATATACCTGTGCTCCTAGGGTTTCAGCCAGACAGGACTATCTGATCTATGCAGGCAGAAACCTTCTCACTAAACACTGGGTGGGGGCCAAGAAAAGCAATATCACATCTCTCCACCACAGAGAGTCCTGAATCGGGGCGGGATTAACCATTAAGCCAAATGAGCACACGCTTAGGGAATCAAGGGAAGGGGGTGGCACAGAAAATTCCCATTGCTGGATTTACCATGGACCATATGGTGCAGCTGAACCAGGTTCTACAAAAAAGGCTCCTACAATAAATGAAAAAATTACACACACACACACACACAAACACAAAATTAATAATATAATGTGAAATAGGTAAAATAGAGATTTATGATCTACATTAACCTTGGGAATACAGCCAAGTTAGAATCTGGTAACTTGGTCCACTGAGTTACCACTCACATGATTGTTCTAACAAAAAAAAAATTTTTCTTTCCAGTAGCACCATAAAGACCAACTAAGTTAGTTCTTGGTATGAGCTTTCGTGTGCATGCACACTTCTTCAGATACACACACACAAAAGCATGCATGCACACGTGCATGCACACGAAAGCTCATACCAAGAACTAACTTAGTTGGTCTTTAAGGTGCTACTGGAAAGAAAAAAATTTTTTTTGTTTTGACTATGGCAGACCAACACGGCTACCTATCTGTAACTGGAATGATTGTTCTAATATTTATCATATCAGTTATCCCATTCAGTGTCCACTGAGAGAAAGTGAAGCAGTTCTCCATACAGTGTTGCTGGAGGGGGGGGGGTGTTTCTTCAGATTTGGGTTTTTTAAAAAGACCTTGGCAAGAATTCTGGAGAGAACTTTTCTTTTGGGGGCATTTAGGGGGAGCGAAATGTTAACTGCATAGATTTTGGAGGCAATCAATGTGTCAACTTGTGTTGAAATCATATGTGCATCACTATGAATTCGTAACGTCTTTAATTTGGATACCAAACGCTATGTTGTTTGTGATAACCGATAAGGGAATCACCCTAGAGTTTCATTCTATTTATGACCGATACTAAGGCACCATGTAAAAAGTGGCTGTCATGGACATAATAGTGTTATTATGTTATTTTAGGTTTATTATTGTTTATATTTTGAATTAGATATATATGGGAGGAGGCGCCACCAAAATCTTTTAAGTGCTTAGGGCCTCTAAAGGTCTTAATCCGGCCCTGAATCCAGCACATATACATGAGAGTCTCAAGCAAGTGCACTTATCTTTGCAGCAAGAAAAGTAATTCAGCCTGGAGAGAGGGAATGGGCTTCTCCTCTGCTGCGCATTTCAAGTATGGACTTGACACTCGGGAGTCATCATCAGCTGTGCCCATAAAACTAGGCATGTGCCCCCGTTATAGAGAGAGAAGCAGCGGCTGGCCCAGGTGTCTTGCCTCCAACGCTTCAATAACAGTGGCCACTGTGACTGAGTGATAATGTGTGCGATGCTTCTTAAACACTCCAAAGTGCTGCCGCATAAATGGTGGTCTTTGGGTGGTGGTCGTCTTTTGCCTAACATGAGGCTCAAACCCAAGACCCTGTGATTGAGAGTCTCATGCTCTACCGATGAAGCTATCCCAGAATTCCCAGGCCCCCTTTCTCCCCAGATTTAGCTCACCCGCAAGATGTACATTTAAGGCACTCTTATTATACCACTTTCAAAGTCATGGGAAATCCTGGGAACTGTGGTTTGTTCAGGGGGCTGGAAGTTGCAGCTAGGCGAGGTCATCAGTGCCCTTAACCAAGCACATTTCCCAGGATTCTTTGAGGGAAGCCATGACTTTACAAAAGGGACGCGGGTGGCGCTGTGGGTTAAACCACAGAGCCTAGGAATTGCCAATTAGAAGGTCGGCGGTTTGAATCCCCGCGACAGGGTGAGCTCCCGTTGCTTGGTCCCTGCTCCTGCCAACCTAGCAGTTCGAAAGCACGTCAAAGTGCAAGTAGATAAATAGGTACTGCTCTGGCGGGAAGGTAAACGGCGTTTCCCTGCACTGCTCTGGTTCGCCAGAAGCGGCTTAGTCATGCTGGCCACATGACCCGGAAGCTGTACTCCGGCTTCCTCAGCCAATAAAGCGAGATGAGCACCGCAACCCCAGAGTCAGCCACGACTAGACCTAATGGTCAGGGGTCCCTTTACCTTTTATGAATGTTTACAGTTATGTAAGAGCACTCAGAATGTGACCCTAATGGTTTTTCTTTACGACGGCTTTTTGGAGCATAAGTTGTTGCAGTCAAAGAATGGGGGGGGGGGTAATGTAAACACAGTACAACCATGCAGCAGAGCCTGTGCTTTGTATACTCTAGATTCCTACATTCAGTCTCGGGTACCTGTAGTTAGAAAGAACCTGGCAGCAGGTGATGTGAAGAGCCCCACTCTCTACCTGAGAGACCCCAGGGAGCGACTGCCAGTCAAAGTCCGCAGACCCGGACTAAATGAACAAGCAAGCTGACCTGGTTATAAGGCAGAATTTGGTGTTCGACTGCAGCGTGGAAGAACAGCAAAGGCTTGTATGTATGTATGTTTGCTTGTTTGTTTGTTAAAAAATAGGCTTCAGAGAATTCCCAGCTCCCCACTACAAGCAAATTGCCCCTGAGACGCACAGTCGAAAAATTCCTAGCATAAACAGTATCTTGGATGATGAGCAGCTTGGGCATAATTAGTAAGCGAGACGCAGGACAATATCAGAAGTCTATCAGTCAGCAATGTGAGAGCCTTTCGTTCAGCTGCCTGCCGCTGATGGTGCCAAATGAGACTTGGGAGATTAGGAGGAAACCCTGAATGTCAGGATTAAGCATTTGGAAATGTATTTGATCAAAGGTGAGAATTAATGATGCAGCTAGGCTCAAAACTCTCGCGCTGCTTTTTCTGTGCAGCAAATCAAACGCGGCACAGCAGCCCCTTCTCCCACCAGTCCCTAGGAAGGGTCCCACTTTTATCTGTAATTATAGGGTGCCCAAAATAGGGGGGAAAGGTAGCTGAGAAACACAAAAGCATTTATGAATTAAGATAATTACTGGGGGGTTATTATGTAGATCCCAGAATAGAAAGGATCCTTATTGGGCAATTTCCCCATAAACAGTTACTAACAAACGGTGGCAAGCTCGCAGCTGGTCAATGGAGAGATGTATGAGACAAAACAGAGACAAGGATTCCCAACTTGAGAAATGTTTTTAGACTCCCCCTTGAGCTATTTGTGAAGGTGAACATTTAAAGCAGGAGGCAGGGCACCTTTCGCAGCCCAAGGACCACTTTCCCTCATTGGTCACCTTCTGGGGGCCATTTCAAAGTGGTGGGTGGAGCCACAGTACAAAAGGGGTGGAGCCAGAAGCAAAAGAAGGTGGAGCAATGGATGTGACTCTTGCTTTTGCATAGGAGGCTACATTCCATTGACACAAAAAGGATTATGGTAGTTGAAGGACACATTCTAGCTAGGTCAAAGCAGCGGAGGAGGCCACAGAGCGAGAGCACTGAGCGACATCGCGTAGGGAGAGTGGGTGTGGCTCAGAGTCCCAAGGGCTAGGCAGAGGGCTGGACAAGGAGCTCCTCACCCATGATTGACAGCACTGGTTCCCAACTCCCCTCCCCTCCTATGGACCAGTTGAAAATTGCCAAGGGTCTTGGCAGACCCTGATTCTTTTCTGCCTACCGTCGCAACTGTTGTGCACTGCACCAGATGTTGCATGATTTTCAATTGTATTTTTATTACCGTATTTTTCGCTCTATAGGACGCACCCGACCATAGGACGCACCTTGTTTTAGAGGGGGAGAACAAGAAAAAAAATTCTCCCCCTCTCTGCTCAGTGCCCCTTCAGCGAAGCGGCAGGAGAAATGGAGCCCCTTCCATTTCTCCTCCCGCTTTGCTGAAGGGGCGCTGCACAGCTCTCCCTCTCTGCTGAAGCCAGGAGAGTCTTGCTCTCCCGGCTTCGGCAAAAGGAACCCGAAGCCTTTGGAGCGCAGCGCGAGGTCCCGCTGCACTCCAAAGGCTTCAGGGATAGCCAAGCTCCAAAGGCTTCGGGTTCCTTTCACTGAAGCCTTTCACTCCATAGGACGCACACACATTTCCCCTTAATTTTTGGAGGGGAAAAGTGCATCCTATAGAGTGAAAAATACGGTACTTCTTTTCTTTCTTACATTACGTTTTACAGTGGTACCTCTGGATGCGAACAGGATCTGTTCCGGAGCCCCGTTCGCATCCTGAAGAGAATGCAACCCATGCCTGCATGGGTTGCTATTCGCCGCTTCTGCGCACGCGCGTGACGTCATTTTGAGCATCTGCGCATGCGCGAGCGGTGAAACCTGGAAGTAACGCGTTCCGTTACTTCCAGGTCGCCACGGAGCGTAACCTGAAAACGCTCAACCCGAAGCTACTTCAACCCAAGGTATGACTGTATTGTGTTGCAGTTTGAACAGCGCAGAATTCAGATTGCAAGTGTCCTTCACAGACACACCACGGGCCCCTGAATGAAGCGTGTGGGCCACAGGTGGGGAACCCCAGATTGACAGAACATGGTCTCTTCACATCCATGTCAGGCTTCTCCAGTGTTTTGTCCAGAAGACTAGTCACTGTTGGGTCTTTTAGCTTAGCCCTCGCTTCAAATTCATAAAGCAGAAGCAATTTGTTCGTTGGGACTTTGGCAGTGGCATAGCAGGGATTGTCCTGGTTGTCCTGGATGTAAAATTGATAGGGGCACAGAATTTCAACACCCATTGCTGCCTCAATACAGCTGCATGCTTCTGTTGCTGGTGGACCAGAAAGTGACCTCTCCAGACAATGGAATGACTCTTCTTTTCTTATCTCTGTGGCTGCAATCTCCTGGGTAATGTGGATGCCATTAGGGAGTTGATTGTGCATGTGTGCTCTGTCCATTTCCCTCACTCCCACCCCATTGCTCCATGCAGCCCCCTGGCACTGGCAACCCACGCTACACCACTGGTCTTTGAGTAGATCACCAGTTTCCTTCAGAACCTTCCCAATCTTCCCACATGTCTGGATGCAGAAGGAGAGAGGCTGCAATAGAGAAGAGTGAACCACTTTCTTTGAGCTTAGGAAAACAGAGCTGGGAATTCCAGTTTATGATACAGTACCACATCCTTTTCACTACTTTACTGGACATTATCATCTTTGTGGGGAATGCACGGCTACTTACTTCAGGGGCAGACTTCAGGCTTGCAGGATCTGCTTTGTGTTTTACTAGATCCCTGAGCTCCACCAGCTGGGGCCAGGTGTAAAAGATATAGAGTTAAAGACCACGGTGCCTTTGAGCAGAGGCTGACGACAGGGATTTGTGTCTTGTGCAGCAGAGCTGAGCGGAGTTCACAATCCTTCCACATGAAAATCCATTCCAGGTTACACAAAGTTTTCTTCATTTCAGCAGTTTAATTCATTTATTTATTGGCAGGGGAGAGAGTCATTCCATCATTGCCAATGTATATATAGTTATTTGCTTGGTTGTTTATTTAAAGCGTTATTTAAAGAGTTATCCCACTCTTCAGCCAAAAAGCAGCTCCCAGAGTGGCTTACAAATGTCAGTGATAAGAGAGTCCTTGTCCTCAGGCTCACAATCTAAAAGACACAACACAAAAGGGAGAAGAAGAAAAAGAATGGATGGGAGGAAGGAGGGGGAAAGCAAACTCAGGCGCTGTTCCTTGGTTTTAACTGTCAGAGACAGACATGTTTGCCGATCTGCTGCAAGCAACCTGGAAATCTACCAGTAGATTCTGATCTCCTTTCTGCCCACACTTGACTTGATTCATATAGCAGCACAGCATTATGGCACCACACCTATCCAAATCATAGAAATAACCTCTGCAGAGGTAACTAAGAGTGCATACAAATGTCTATAATTTGAACAGTGAGCCCACTGTGGAAGCACAAGCACGGAGCTTAGTTCAGTGTCGTAACATCATCATGATTTTGCATCGCACCAGAATGAAGCTAACCGTGTGCAGCACGGACTGGCTGGAACCAGTGATGTCACTAACCCAATTTCTCCCACGCTCTCCATAATAATCCCACCACACACACACACACACACACACACACTTAAAAAATCATGCAGAAAGTGCCAGGTTCAATCCCTAGAATTCTGAGCTGGGAGGACCAATGGTTCTTCTGGCCCTACATTAAGTAGTTTATTTGGTTTGTTTAAAGGGGAAGTGAGTGTATATGTAAACGAACAAGACACTTTCACAGTTAACAAAAGGTAAGCAACCTATTTCCCATTAGATGGGAGGAATAAGCCTGAATTAGTGCTCGGATTGGTAGCAAGGATTGCTGTCCTTTCCAAACAGAATTCAGAAGAAAATCAGGCTTACTCCAGGGACAGAAAAACCACACCAAGTATCTTTTCTAAGATATGTTGGCATATGGAATTCTGTAAAAAGTAGGTTGTTTTGATCGTGGATGCACAGCCTCCTAGTGGTTTAAAGAAAGGCCAGTTCAGACAACCCATTTGTGACTTTACATTTGTTCTGCGCTGAGTTGTTTCGGCAGTTCAAACTGACAACAGCTTTATCCGAAGCAGGAGTTGCTCCCTTGTGTGGAATTATGTAGATTCTGTTTGTAGTCTGACATGTGGCACAAATCCATGCATTTGTTTTACCTTCTGCACATGCAGTGGGGATCCCCTGTCAATCATGGCTTCCTGTACATGTTGAAATAGCTCCATGTGCAGTCAGTACACATTATGACTAATGACAATTTCTGCAGTTTCAAGTTTCTGTGTCTTCTGCAACGGCCCTGAATTTGTGCACGGCAACGCAATCATCTGAGCCCTCTGTGTTGTGCCTGGGTCTCGATTTCTTATGCCATCCTACCCCATCTTTTAGGAAGCACTCAGGACCACTTTACCGTGTGCAAATTCAGTCTGGGTTGGTAGGAAAAATCAGCGTGTTTGAATATAAATGGGTTGTCTGCCTAGGCCTAAAAGAGAGTTTGCTGTATACGTTTCCTTCGTCAAGTACTCCAATTCTCTTTATGTAGATTCGTGAAATTGAGAAAGATCAAAGTCTTCTGTGAAGATTCATTTCAGCTGTAGATATGCAACCTTTAAGTGTACCAAAATGTTTATGAAACAGAGCTAAGTGAGGTAGTTAAAGAGATAAGCCAACGGTATCTTTCTGTATCTGTTAAGTAACCTGATACACGCTAAGCTTAATTCTAGCGTTTTTGATGTCACCTTTCAAAATACTTTTGAGCAGAGGTCAATTGAAAAGGCCAGCCTTGATGTGATTTCCTGATACTTAATGTCACATATTTATGAAATGCCCAGCTGATTCAACAGATGCTTATTTATATCAATTAATACTTATTCATTTTATTTTTCCATTGAAATCCAGAAAGATTTTACTGATCAATTGAAGATAAAGGTTTTCCCCTTGTTGTCTAACAATACATGAATAGCAATCCTCTTTAAAGGACGTAACGAGTGATGTCACCTATGCGCCAGGCTGTGTACATGCGCACCATACGCTGAAAGCACATTTCAAGCTTTTGACTCTCCCTACTGAATCCTGGCAACTGTAGTTTGTTAAGGGTGCTGAGAATCGAAGCTCTGCAAGGGGTAAACTACAGTTGCCAGGATTCTTTTAGGGGAAGCCATGTGTTTTAAATGTATAGTGTGTATGCAGGGGCAGTCCTAGCCAAAGCATCAACTAATAGGTCACAAAACTGCATTCTAGATGCGGAAAGCAAGCTAGGGATATGGAATTTTGACTGCCCCTTCTTCCTGCAACAAAAACTGTCCTGCTTTAGGAGTGCTATCCAAGAACATTGGTGCAAGCTAGGGTCGATGTTTGCTATCGCTGCATAGGAAGTGAAAAATCACTTGCAGAGCTGGAACAAATAGATGATTGATTCCCCAATCTTGGGGGATCCCAGATCTGAAAGCATACACCTCTCACTTATTTTATTATTATTAACGCTTGTATTTTCATATGTTCCAGTAATAACTCAACCTCAAAGAACCAGAGGGACTCATAAATACAGTGGTACCTCGGGTTACATACGCTTCAGGTTACATAGGCTTCAGGTTACAGATTTTTCTAACCCAGAAATAGTACCTCGGGTTAAGAACTTTGCTTCAGGATGAGAACAGAAATTGTGCTCCAGCGGTGCGGCCGCAGCAGGAGGCCCCATTAGCTAAAGTGGTGCTTCAGGTTAAGAACAGTTTCAGGTTAAGAACGGACCTCCAGAATGAATTAAGTACGTAACCCAAGGTACCACTGTAGGGGGAATGGTGGGAACACCATATTTATTGGATACGGTTTAGGAAATCAGAGAGCTCTCAGGCATGCACACACTCTGTAGGGATGCAGTGACTGAGAAGAGGTGTTCTGAATAGGTAGATGGCTAATTTAGTAAGAACAGAGCAATGGAAGGAGCGGGCCTGTTGGCATCAGCCGCATCCTGTTGCTCCATGTGGAGCTCTTCACCACCACTGCATTTCCCCCAAAATGCTATCTTCTCTCCAAGCTCTTGCATCCCCCCCCCCGGGAGAGGGGAATCTCAGTTTGCGTGGCGAAACCCCTCCCCCCAAGAGAAATGACGACACAGGACACGTTATTTAAGGTTAATGGGCATAAAAAGGCCACAACTTTTATTGATTACAGGAATTGGAAGGTATTGGCCTTAGGCATTGGCTCCTATCGACTACCCGGCATGGAGACCGGGAAGGGTTATCCACAAGCCGTGGGGGTCCTGTTGAAGTACGCCAACTAGGATCCCACGGGTGTCACCGCTTGGGGGCGTGCCGGAGGCCCTTACCTCCCTAGGTTTCGGACAAGGCAACGCCCCCCGGAGTCCTCTACCGGACTACCCCTTTTCATTGGGGGAAGGTGATGGCGCTTCCTTCCCCCCTTCATTTGCATAACAATTACCCCTGCCAATGCCTAACCGCCAATACCGAAGTTGTGATGATTGCTACGAGGTAGGCGAAAAAACCAAAAGGCTAAAAGTGCGCCAAGTTGGAAAAATTCCTACCAGGCCCCTTGCGGCGACCAACCGAAGTCCATAGCAAGGTCAAAGCTAGCTAGTCCTAAAGGGTGGGTGGGACGGGAAAAAACCGGGCAGCAGGAACGGGGGCAAAGAGGGCGGTCTCTGGGCGCCCTGGCCTTAAATGGGGCCAGGCCATGCCTCCCCTGCCCGCCAATTGGCGGGCCGGGTCTCGGGCACGCCCGGGGATTCCCTCTTCTCGCGGGGGCTAAACCCAGCCCCTGCGTGTGTGGGAAGGGGATGGCCCGCAACGCCCCCTCCTCTCGAGCTCGGAAGTGGCTTTCTCAAACCTCCTCTCACATTCTTTACTCTCTTGACCACAGGCTGTCAGCAGACAGTCAGAGGAACATTAGACCTGTCACACCAGAGACTGGGTATGTGTTTAACTTCTAGGCTGGACGGGTGCTGTCGCTCCAATGCAATGAGGGATCTTTTGAGCATGTGTCTTTGGCTAGCTTTGTTTTGTGGTGTTGAAATAAGCAAGCTCTGCAGCAAAGCCTGTTGCGTCTCTCCTGGTAGCAGAGTGTTCTTTTCAAAGCTAAACATCCATTCCAACAAGGCATTCTGTTCAGTGCCATGACTTCCGCCTGCAATACGGGACTTCTTCTCCTCTCTCTGTACAACCCCTGCCACCTCAGATCTGCTCCAGAGGTATGAGACGTGGATCAGATTGGGACAAGGATGTGGAGAGAGGTAGTGCCATGACACAGGGGGAAATCCTTGCACTCATAGGATGACTTTGTTGGATGCAACCCAACCCACCGAGTTCATACACAGGAGCTTGACCGGGGTGGGGTATTAAAGGCCTCTTATAGAGGATGAGCATGCATGAATACATGTCATCACTCAATAGATAGTAAGAATACATGAGTCAATAGATAGTAAGAATACGTCCGATGTACCCAAACAGCAAAACAAATGTCGCTTCCGTGAGTGAAAGGTCCAGCTCTCTGGACCAACTTTTCATGAGCCTACAGAAAAGAGGAATAATCAAAGATTACCTTTTCTCTCTTTTTTTTTCAGCAGGAGAGTTTTTAAGGGTGCTGCGAATCAAAGCTCTGCAAGGGGTAAACTACTGTTGCCATGAACAGTCCACTCCAGAGGATCTTTTTTGGACCCATTTGTTGATCAAACAGCACTCTTCATTTTCTAGCCAAGGAATCACCACAACAGGTGGCTGTCAGGTCCATATGGCCACTAGAAATAATATGCGAGCACTTGCTTTCAAGACCAGTGTGGCACAGTGGTTAGAGCAGGGGTCAGCAACCTTTTTCAGCCATTGGCCAGTCCACCATCCCTCAGACCATGTGGTGGGCCAGACTATATGGGGGGTGGGATGAATGAATTCCTATGCCCCACAAATAACCCAGAGATGCATTTTAAATAAAAGGATGCATTCTACTCATGTAAAAACACGCTGATTCCCGGACCGTCCATGGACCGGATTGAGAAGGCAGTTGGGCTACATCCGGCCCACGGGCCTTAGGGTGCCTACCCCTGGGTTAGAGTGTCACGCTGGGACCTGGAAGACCAGGGTTAAAATCCCCACTTGGCCATGAGAATGGCCTAGGGTAAGTCACTCACTCTCAGCCCAACCTACCTCGAAAGTTTGTTATGAAGAGCAAAGGAAGGTGAGGGAGAACCAAGTACTGAACCACCTTGAGCTCCATGGAGAAAAATATGGGCTAAAAATGCAATAAAGAA
Source organism: Podarcis filfolensis (assembly GCF_964270895.1). NCBI lineage: Eukaryota > Metazoa > Chordata > Lepidosauria > Squamata > Lacertidae > Podarcis > Podarcis filfolensis. The sequence goes on along the minus strand of NC_139604.1, from coordinate 24,302,470 downwards.
ACAATGAATAAATAACACAATCCCGTGTATTAGGCTGAAGAAACTTGGAGCGCACGATTCCTGGAGAAGCACAGCCTCTTGATTAAGCAACCACAAATAAAAATTTCACAGGCATCTAGATAAGGAAATGCAACCCATGCATGAGATCACACTGTGCTACAGCTTAGTAAACAGATTACTAATGAACTGAACCAAAGGTTTCACAATACTGTTAGCAACAACATATATTGAATATGAGACACACATTTTTTTTTTAATAGCAGTTTTACCTTTTGCATTCTGAGGGTTGATTTTGGGCATCGTTCCCCCAGGTGTGGAACCAGTTCATACTAATTGCTTGCCTTGCTTTAAGACAACCCCGTGTCCTGTTTCCCCCTTCATGGATCTACAGCCATGCACAATTCCAGAAAGTAACCCCTGGATGTTGACTTTACATCACCACTAGCTCTTAGAACAGAGAACAATTGAGGCTCTTCTTTGCTCTGCGAGCTGCAGTGAATTGCTCCATTAGCTCAGCTGATAAAGCTTGGGGGGGGGGGGAGAAACGTAAATGCATGACTGCTTTGTTTTAGCGTTCAACTTTGTGCATTTGAGTCTAGACAAAAGAAGATGGCTCGAGTCGCGTCAACACTTTGCGATATTTAAAAAGGACAAGAGAGGGAAGGGAAGTGTTTCGTTTTAACAGGCCCACCGGGAATAAGGGGAAGAAGCATTATATGCGATCCAGCCCAAAATCAAGCACTTTTTAAAACCCGGAATGACTTCAGTAGGGGAGATATAAGCATGAGCTTCTTGGAAACCTTTCAAACTTCTTTGGAAAGCAACTCAGCAATAGAACAAGCTGTCAGAACAGATTCTGAAGCTGTCTTCCTTTGAAGGTTTTGAAGAGAACCAGACCTACCATGGGGCAAAATGAGGCTGTGTGTGTGTGTGTGTGTGTGTGTGTGTGTGTGTGTTTCTCTCTATTTGTGTAGCAGTGTTGCCAAGAGGCTTGCTTCGTACTTCCTAAACTAGGCTGCTGCTTTCAGGTGCAGTGGAGCCTGTTGACCCATCACTGCCATTCTAGTACGGTTCTGTATGTGGAATAGGAGAGAGGGGCACTATTGTCTCTGTTGCTTCAGGCAGCAAAATGTCTTGGGCTGGGCCTGTTTTCCATAGATAGATACTTATTTATTATAAAAGACCAGTGGTTAGAGAGTTTTGACTCTAACCACTGGTCTTATATAATAAATATGAAGCTTGTTATAGGGATAAAAAGAATTAGGGGCAAACCATGCATGCCACCTTGAGGTGGGGGTGATAATGTCTTGATTTGTTCATTTATTCATTATTATAAAACTCTCTATGCTACCCCCGATCAATATTCCAGGGCAGTGTGTACATCAGTGCAGTTAACACATTATTCAAAGCCTAACAGAACACAACACAAACATCAACAGCCATAATTCTCAGATGATGTTAGATGCCTGCTCCCATCTACCATGGCCAGCATAGCCAAAGGTCAGGGAAGCTGTAGTCCAGCAATGTTTGGGGACCCACAAGTACCCTATTCCCAGGCTAACGCTTTAGTGGACACAGCATTGGCCAGGAGGCCTGCTGAAATAATGCAGGCGTTCCCACTTTCCCCCTGGTGCACAGGTCCTCGTGTTTGTGGAGGAGGGAATGTGGTCACAGAGACATTTCATTCTCCCTTGTTGAACTTGGGGATGCAAGCACAAAACGAACCACAGAAGTCTGCCCAGTGCCAGCAAGGAAAAACAAGCGAGTCTTTTGGCACCTGAAAGACTAATACATTTATTATGACAGAAGCGTTCACGGGCGAGAGTCCTCTTCATCAGTTGCTTTAAGTGTTTTCCTGAGTCGCAGCTATAAATACCAGAAGATTAGGGGGAAATGGAATACAGGGAGTACGAACAACATCATTATTAAGAGTGACCATTTCCATAGAAAGAACATGCTGGCATTGAATACACAAACACCCTGACATTGATAATGAACATGTGTCATGGGAGATATACACACGCCAATTCAAACCACTCAACCTGAGTGAACCTCCCGATCAGTTGTAATTTGGCAGTTTCACAATGAAGTCTCCCTTTGAACTTTCTTTGTTCAAGTACAGGTACCTCAAGAAGAGTGGCAATTTGCCAAGAGGTTCAGTTCTACCACCTGTGGCTTGAATACAGGGTGGGGATGGTGGTTTTGATCGCACGTGTTAATTCACTTACCAATGCCAGGATGTTGGTGTTGTCATCTACACTCTTCTTGAATGGTCCCTGTGAATAATGTAATTGTCACTGTCAATACCTTCCATATTCCGTTCTCCTCCGACCTTTTAAAATCCACTATTCCTCAGCCACATTCAGGAAAAAATATTCAGTGAATCTGATGATGTGGTTTGCAAAAAGCTTCTGCCACAGTATGTTTGCTAGTCTTTCAAGGTGCTCAAAGCTTCTTTGTTGTTTTTGCGGCAACAGGAGAACAAGGTCACCACTCTGGGATTAGTCACAGAATCACAGAATTGTAAGCTGGAAGGGACCTCCCTGTTAGAATTCCTGCTCCTTGATTGCAGTCATGGGATTTTTGTCTATCACATGACGGTATATGTTTTGACTCCACAGAGTGGGAAGTGACGGAGACAGGATGTTTGTGTTACTGTGTTCCGTGAAGTGGGACTATTGTCCTTTGTTCTTTTTTTCTGTTTGCTGTCTGATGCTAGAAAGAGAAGGAGCCATGCTGCAGTGCTTCGTGTAAATAAAGTAGATTAGCCAAAATGCTGAGTTGATGAGGTCTGTCACGCAAACTGCGAACACTCTGCGGATCCCTAAGTGTGCCGATGTCTGTTGGCATCGGTCGCTATGATGTTTGGGCTGAGGAAAGCTTTTGAAGCTCCCGAACGATCGACCAGGAGGGAGAGAACATGCCAGTCGGGCATGTGTCTCTGCCAGGGTCCTACTCGAGTGTAGGATGAGCTCCTGACACTCCCATGGTCATCTAGTCCAACTCCCTGTAATGCAGGAATTCTGCCCACAGCCGTCTCTGGGTGGGCTTGAACCACTAGTCTTCTGCTTAACAGCCAGACACATTGACCCATTGTGCCACCAAAGGGCAAATAGCAGAGTTGGAAAGGGGTCATCTAGTCCAACCCCCTACAGTGCAGGAATCTCTCACCCAACGTGGAGCTTGAACCCATGATCCTGGGATTAAGAATCTCATGCTCTACCAACTGAGTTATCCAGCCTTTGAGGGACAGTAATAAAAGAGCATACTCTTGACAGCAGCCAATTCCCATCTTAGGAGTGATCCCGATCTCTTAAAACCGGTGGAAGCCACAGACACATTGCACTCAACTACCAGAGTATCATAGGTCTGTGAAATGATGACAGCCACGATTTAAATAATAGTAATATTTAACATTTGCACAGCACTTTCATGTGTTCAAAGCACTTCCCATTATCTTGGCAAACCTTATAGCAATTCTGTAATGTAAAGCAAGCTATTATCACCCCCTGCTTTGCATTTGGTTGGGAGCTGAGACAGAAGTTGTGCGCACACCACACATTTAAAGTGCACCCCCAAGAATCCTCGGAACTGTGATTTGTTTTAGGGGTGCTGGGAATTGTAGCTCTGTGATGGGTAAGTTTCCAGGATGCAGGGATGGGTGGGAAGAATGGGCTTAAAATGTTTGGTGCATCTGCAGCCTGTGTCTTATAGTTTGCCTAAGGCCACTTAGAATATTCATGGTGAGGATTTGCCCCAGGGACTTCCCATCTCATAAGTCATTCCAGCCACCACAGCTCACTAGTGATGCTGATGAAGTTTGCAAATTAGAGGACTGGAGAGAATACGACTTTTCACAGCTCATAAAACTGGCCCTTGTTATGAGTCAGGCACCCTAACTCTGAAACTCTGACTTTGTTTCGGGTTGCTAATGAGACGTATTTCAAGCTGACGTCAAACCTTTGCAACTGCAGAGTCAGCATTAATAAGTAGACTAAGCTGGCAAGGCTGATAGTTGCAGCTTGACCTAGACAGGAATTTTAGTCCAGATTCCCATTTCAACTTCTGTTGCAAAACTCCCACAATTCCCATTTCTATCAGAAATGCTTTTACCAACATCAGCTTCTACAGCAGCGGTTCTCAGCCTGTGGTTCCCCAGATGTTGTTGGACTACAACTCCCATCATCCCTGAGCTCTGGCCTTGCTAGCTAGGGGTGATGGGAGTTGTAGTTCAACAACATCTGGGACCCACAGGTTGAGAAAGGCTGGTAGAGCATGGGTAGGCAAACTAAGGCCCAGGGGCCAGATCCGGCCCAATCGCCTTCTCAATCCGGCCCGCGAATGGTCTGGGAATCAGCATGTTTTTACATGAGTAGAATGTGTGCTTTTATTTAAAATGCATCTCTGGGTTATTTGTGGGGCATAGGAATTCGTTCTTGTTTGTTTGTTTTCAAAATATAATCCGGCTCCCCACGAGGTCTGAGGGACAGTGGACCGGCCCCCTGCTGAAAAAGGTTACTGACCCCTGGCTTAGAGGATTCACACTGCTGGAACAGGTACCTGATGCAGGTAGCTTCTGTTTGTCAAACAGGTAATGAGGACCCTTGCCTGGTTAATTCAACCATGGAATCCTCCATTAGATTTTTAACCCTCGCAGACTAACTTGCAAAGACTCTCCTCCCTGGAAGAGAGGGGAGTGGTTGTGGGCGGGAGACCGAGCTCCGGCCCTGGTAGGGGGCCTTAGCCCCCTCCCCTCCTTACCTGGCTGGTGCCCACGCCCACCGGAGGCAGCCAACCAGGTGCCTCCGGGGGGCGTGTGTAGCAGCTTGATGCTGTGGCACCAGCTCCGCCTCCTCCTCATTCGTCGTCGTCCCTCAGCGAGTCACCCACCCTCCACTCCCATTTAGCTCAGGGTCTAGGTTTTTGGCCTTGCTATGGACCTTAGGTTGGTCGCCCCGGTTGTCTGGGGGGCCTGGTAGGAATTTTTCCATTTGGCATTAGGCTTTTTGGTTTTTTCGCCTACCTCGTAGCAATCGTCACAACTTTTGTGGTATTGGTGGGTAGGTTAGGCATTGGATTCATGTGTTGTGCTGTGTCAAGGGCTAGGTGTGGCCATCGCCTATGCTATCTACCGTGGGTTATTCCGTTAAAGGAATCTGGCGGTCGTGTATTCCGTCCGATGCCTGCTTGGCGGGAGGCCATGGCACGACCCTCGGTGACATCAGGGGGTGAGCCTATAGTTGGATTAGCATCAACAGGCTCCACCTACTGTTGAATAAACCCACCTCCTATAGTCATCCAATGCCTAAGCCAATACCTTTTCACTGCTGTAATCAATAAAGTTGTGGCCTTTCCTTGCCCATTAACCTTATATCACGTGTCCTTGTGTATTTATTTCACTTAGCGGGGGTCAGGCCCTCGATCCACAACACTATGTTTTAGTGATGCGGGGCTGGGGGGTGGACCAACCCTGATAGGTAAGTATATGTGTGGGAACAGAGCATCATTTTGCAATTGCTCATTATTTCAGAAATCCCATGGTGTCCTTTTGTTTTTGTGTGTACTGTAAATCTTTTCTAGTCTGTGGATTATGGAAGCAAGGAAAACCAGAACTGCCCCTCTCATAGTCATTCATATTAATCCAAGGTTTATGTACACAAAGAGAATATCAATGTAGGGGGGGGAATGTGTTGTTGTTGTCTTAAAGGCATGCAACAGTTTTATTTATAATTTCCATGATTATCATTTCAGATTTTGAACATTAATGGGCAGGGTTTTGCCATATTTCGAACAGTGAAAATCCAGACAGAAAAGTTTTGGCAAAGTTGTTGTTGAAGAATAAGTTTTTGAGCAATTTTTAAGGGAAATCGCCAAAACCAACACAGCTGACATAGGTTGCCATGCAACTGGATTTTCTCGGACATTTTCTCGCACACTGCTTCCAACTGCAGCATTCTGGATATATCTGGGAAATTCTAGATGCATGGCAACTCTAATTAATGGTAACAATGAAATCATTTTAATCGTCGTGCAAACATCAACCAAGATCTAACCTTCCTTCCTTGCTTGCTTCCTAGAAGTCAGTTTCTCAGATTTACTTAAGGAAGGTTTCTGACACATTTTTGCACAAAATAAGTTGTAAATCTGTGTTATTAAGAACTTTGGAGTGGAGTGTTCTGTAGCTGAAATGCTGGCTGCCTTTATCTATTGCCAAGGACGTCAATGATGCATCTATAAGAGAGAATCTCATTAAACTCTCAAAAAGATTTCTCCCCAATTCATATTTGATTATGTCGTGATGCACAAGTCATTCCTCAGGCCATCGATTTAGGAAAAAATAATCACTGTCTGCCAGCAAAGTGTCTGCAACCAAAGAACAAATCCCACAAGGGTTTGATGGGAGCGTGGCTCATTTCAGGTGTATTCTAATGAACACCTACGAGGGTCAGCTTTTGCATTTTGTGAATTTCTCTGAAATGATGCCCTTATCTGAGGGTGAGAAATAATTTTCTACCAGACGAAACTAACTTTTGATGACCCTGAAGTAAGAATTAAAGGAGCCCACTCAGTCAATCAGGTGAGGGAACCACAAAGCAACAGTGTAAACCACCCTGAAACCTGCAGATATATTAATATAATAATAATAATAGTTTTTTCTTTTGTGAAATTTTTACTCTTCCTTTCCCTTTTCTGTGGTATATGTGATTCCCCTTCTCCACATTCTTATTCTCATAACAACCCTGAGAGGTAGGCTCAGCTTTATGGCTGAGTGGAGATTTGAACCCTGGTCTCCCAGGTTGCAGACTAGCTCCCTAACCCTGTCTCAGTGTTGACTCGGTTTGCTAAAGTTTGGCCAGCTGAAGTCAAAAATTGTCTTCAGTAAACACAGACTTCCCATAGTCTGGCCCTGACCACAGTATCATGCGACAGGGACAAGAAACTACTGAGAATATCAACATCAGGCAAAGATAGCATGGTGGCGTTAAAACGCTGGTATTAATAATAATACTCAACAAAGGCCACTACAGAACCTCTGAGGCCCTTCTTCATGTGCCTTCTCCATGAGAGGTCCAAACCTCCATGAGAGGTGGCAACATGAGAATGGGCTTTTTCTGAGGTGGTTCCCTGTTTGTGGAACACTCTCCCCAAGGAGGTTCAGCTGGCGTCTTCATTATACATCTTTAAGTGCCAGGCGAAACCATCCAATGCCCTTTTAAAATGCATTGTGTGGCTGTCAGGAGTTCGGCCTACACTTGAGTAGGACCCTGGCAGAGACACATGCCCAACTGACATGTTCTCTCCCTCCTGGTCAATCATTTGGGAGCTTCAAAAGCTTTCTTCTGCCCAAACATCACAGCGACCGATGCCAACAGACATCGGCACACTTAGGGATCCGCAGAGTTTGCGCAGTTGCGTGACAGACCTCAGCATTTTGGCTAATCTACTTTATTTACATATAAACACACATGGAGCACTGCAACATGGCTCCCTCTCTCTCTCTAGCATAAGACAGCAAAGAGAAAAAACAAAGGACAATAGTCCCACTTCACGGAACACAGTAACACAAACATCCTGTCTTCGTCACTTCCCACTCTGTGGAGTCAAAACATATACCGTCATGTGAAAGACAACAATCCCATGAATGCAATCACAGATCAGGAATTCTAACATCGGCATGGGGGATTATTGGGTTGTCTTTATTTTTGTTTTAGTGTTGTGTTTTTTATATTGTAATTTTATGTTGTGTACCGCCCTGAAATATATGTGTATAGGGCGGTATACAAATTTAATAAATCAAATCATTATCATCATCACTTGGATAGCACTTTGAATTGTTCAGAGCGCTTCACACATACTATCCTCCCTACTGCCAGAGCCAGCCCAAGTGTGAAACAAGGTGAGGTGACTGCCTCAGGTGGCAGGATCCAAGGAAGCAGCAGATCCGGCGGCCAAGGAGTGTGCCTCAGTTGTTTCTGCCACTGAAGCAGCAGCAGAGGGCTATGCATTTCTTGGAAGCCTGATCTGCTGCCCCTGTGGATCCTGGCCTCCTGCTCACTTCTACCTCTACAGCAGCTTCTTGGCGAATAAGAGGCACTGCTGGTCTCCTTCCACCTTTGTTCCCAGTGTAGGTCTTTATTCCCCACCTGGTTCCTGATGTTGACCTTCACTCACTCCTTGTTCCCTGGCCATTTTGTGGCTCGCCTCAGGTGCCAAAATGTCTTGGGCAGACCCAGCTTACTACACCCTTGTAAAGTAAATCAAGAGTATTGCCTCTTGTTTTATAGATGGGGTACTGAGACAGACACACACACACACACACACAGAGAGAGAGAGAGAGAGAGAGAGAGAGAGAGAGAGAGAGAGAGAGGAGAGGACTTGCCTAAGGCTGTCTAGCGAGTTTATAGCAGAGGGGAGATTTTAACTGAGGACTTCCCACTTTTATAGCTAAATCCCTTAGCTGCACACAACACCAGCTTAATGCAGCTGACTTGAAGATGACTGAGCTCTGATGTGTTTATGGATCATGTTCCATTACAGCAGCAAGTGAAACAGAGAGGGAGGGAGGGAGAAACAAACACTGTCAACCTGAGGCAACAGAGGCAGAAGTGGCAAGTGCAGCAATGACTGACAAAGTCTAGCAGTGGCAGTGAGTGAAATGCATAGACTTTGTGGTTTCCTGTCAGCTCCCTTTCCCATGGAATTCTGGCTTGCTTTCTGACATTGCTGGTGTTCCCTGGCATGGCCCCTGTTTAATAAAGCTCTCTGCCAAAACTTTAGAAATCCCTCTGGGATTCCCTCGTGCATTGTATGTCAGCCGTGTCTTCTTGTGGTGACGGCTTCTCATTTTCTCAGGCTGTAGACATTAACAACAAAAAGCCCAGTCTTTTTATTACGTCCCCTTAAGCAGGGTTGGGGAACCTTTGACCTTCCAGACGTTGCTAGACTCCGGCTCCCATCATCCCTGACCACTGACCACACTGGCAGGGGCTGATGGGAGTTGTAGTCCAATGAGTTCCTCCAGTTATAGCAGTGATGGAGCTTTGCCAAGTACTATTGTAGGATCTCAAGTAACAAGATTTATTTTATTTTTTACACAAGCTCCACATCTCCTACATACTATATGACACCCACTTCCGATATTTCACCTACTTCATGTTTGGTGACATTTTGGCACCCCGGGCCAAATCTAGTATTTCTTTTTGTTCTGATAACTAATTCCTAAACAGAGAATGAAAGAAAATAAAGTAGATCTTATTGCCATTATGCTTCCTGCTCATAACATGCTTTGCGGTTTGCAACACAGTGTCTTAAATAACTATTGCACTTGCGTGTTTGTATATTTTTATGCTTTTGGACAGATCATTCTGGTACAAAATGTAGTTATGGAAATTGGGGTCAGTAAACGCATGCAGATGTTTCTGGGAAAGGGAAGGAGGGTGAAGGCAACAGTTTTTCACTCGCACTCTCACACACACATGCACAAACACACACTGCAGATGACAAATAGTGATGAGTATATTTTTCTTTCTGTCTTCACTGATTTCACAGGACAGAGATGTGGATCCCTGACTTGAGAAATGTTCTTCTTTGAAAGCCTGTATCTGTCCATTCTTAGACAAGAGATAACATCATCTGAGGGTGTTTTCCTCAGATTTACGCTTTCTCACCTTACGCAACTTTCCCTACTTGTCTTATCAGACTGCTTTCTCTTGCATAAGATTATTAAAAGTTTGGCTTCGATCTTCAAGCAGGGTTGCCTAATCTGCTGGATCACCTGCATGCTGGACATGTAATTCTCATGAAGCATGTGAATACAAGGGAGATTTGCATTGCTAATGTTGGAGTGCAACTGTATGTATCGACCTTCTCCAGGAAACAACAACACTGAAACTTCTCTGGGGCATATTTGTAGTGCACAAAATAGGTGCTTCCTCCGTGACGACCCTGGAATCCGGAACTGACATGGGGAACCTCCAAACTGTCACTATTTTGCGGGAGGGATTCCTGTGTACACCAGAAATTCAGGCCCGCACAATTGAATTGAATTAAAACACTCGTAGGGGTGGGGAACCTTTTTGGGCAAGTCTTTATCTCCCCTCACCCTTGGGCCAACTCTGACAAGTGGGCAGACCAAACCGCCCGTCAATTATCTGACATCACAGTGACATCAGGTGACTGATTGGCGGGCAGCCCCGCCCTCCAGCCAAAGTGGGCTCATGAGGGTGTGGGGGAGGGGTCAGTTTCAACACTGCATTTCCCACAGGGAGCTTGCTGGCAAAGCAGTACCCCCAGGAACAAACCTTCTCCACACCAGCTTTGAGTCTCATCAACCCACGGAGGTTAGAACTGAAACTTGAGCAAACAAGAGTCTTCCCCCTCTGAAGCAATCCTTAGGCCTTGGAATAAAATTCCTGAAAAATGTTCCTCATAAATCAGTTTTCGAATGAAATGTGATCCCTATCGCACAGGTGTGATGAACACCGAAGTGAAGTGAGGGACACCAAAGTAAAGAATCAACAACCATTACTGTTGCTGTTATTATTATGGATTCTAAAAGTGAGAAGTGATGGTGTTGGGATGTGTTAAGAACATACAGTGGTACCTTGCGTTTTGGAACATCTCCGTTGACAAACATTTTGGTTTTCAAATTCCGTTAACCCGGAAGTAAATGCTTCGGTTTTCAAACGCGCCTCAGAAGTCGAACCGGAAACGCGGCTTCTGTACTGAGTTTTCCGTATTGAGTTTTCTGTTTTGAGGCTTCCGTACTGAGTTTTCAGTTTTTGAACATTTAGGAACTCGAACGGTCTTCCGGAACGGATTACGTTCAAAAACCAAGGTTCTACTGTATAAGATTAGCTCTGGTTGATTAAGCCAGTGGCTTATCTAGTCCAGCATTCTGTTCACACGGTGGCCAACCAGATAAGATCTTCTCCCTTTCAATTTCTAACTGCAAATTTTTATTGACCTGTTTTGACAATGGTGTTTTAAATAGTTTTGTAAGCTGCAACAAACGCTAGGGGAAGTAGGGCACAACTATTTCCAGTGAATTTAAAGCTCTTAAGTTTCCTAAAAGTGCAGTCTTGAGAGCCACAGGAAGCTACACTACAGGGACTTCACAAGTTTTCTCAGCATGGCCAGAGAGACCAGATCTGTTGTCCGTTTTTTCACTAAGCAACTTTTCTATTAGGTATTTAGGAACACTCCAGCACTTTTGTTGGCAAAAGTGGACAATGCATTCTTCTAACTCTGCTCCTGAAGCATGAAAGATTCCTTTCTGTTCCTTTTCACCTCACAAAATAAATATGGAGTAACTAGCCTAAGACATTGTACCTGGAATGCTGCAGCAGAGATTTTCTGCAGTTTTCAAGGAGAGTTTCTCCAAAGTTTAAAAATCACAAAACAGGCAGACAGAGAGTGTGTCTTCATGACTTAATGTTGCCATAGCAACACTATAATAGTGCCTTATTATACAAAGATGCCTAAATGTGCTTGAGAAAAGTTATACAATAATTAAATATAATGTAGTCTTTGGTGCCAAGACTCGAAAAATGAAAATCCAAGCAAAATGAGATGTCGGCATTCAACACAACCCTTTAGCATAGTTGCCCCTCCCCAATAGTTTGCTTTGATCTGCCATGAAATTATGTAATATACGGAAGAAAATTTTCCTGATTTCAGAGAAAGATGCTATTGTCTACAGCCTCTCAAGCCTTGATTTTATTTTGAATGAAGTATTCTATATAAGTAGACTTCCCTTATTATACATGATAGAATACTCAATTTTTTGTTGTTTTTTTAAAAAGATATTTATTGAGATTTTACAAAAACATAAGTTTACAAAATAGAAAAAAGTCACATAGAAAGAAAAAGATACAAAAAAGAAGACATAGAAAAATACATAAAAAATAAAAAATAAAAATAAAAATACAAAATACAAAAAACAAATAGATAACAAAGAATTAAAAACAAATCTGTTTTTAGCAACTTTAAACTCATTAGCTTGTTTCCTCGACTTCCTCACACCTCCCCTTTTTGTATTCCCATTTAAATAATCAAATCAGCAAATCCTTACCCTCTTTCGTTTATCTTGACTCTATATCTTAACATATTATAACTCTATATTTTCGTCCATTTATCAATTCATTTTTGCATATTCTTATTAACTTTGTTGCTAATGCCACTTATTTTCAATCCAACATCATTTTAACATTCATTAATTTTACAGTGTTTCTGAAGATAGTCTTTAAATTTCTTCCAGTCTTCTTCCACCAACTCTTCTCCCAGGTCTCGGATTCTGCCAGTCATTTCCGCCAATTCCATATAATCCGTCACCTTCATCTGCCACTCTTCCAGGGTAGGTAGCTCTTGTGTCTTCCAATACTTTGCAATAAGTATTCTTGCTGCTGTTGTTGCATACATAAAGAAAGTTCTATCCTTCTTTGGCACCAATTGGCCGACTATGCCCAGGAGAAAGGCCTCTGGTTTCTTCAGGAAGGTATATTTAAATACCTTTTTCATTTCATTATAGATCATCTCCCAGAAAGCCTTAATCTTTGGGCACGTCCACCAAAGTTGAAAGAATGTACCTTCATTTTCTTTACATTTCCAACATTTATTATCGGGCAAATGATAAATTTTTGCAAGCTTGACTGGTGTCATGTACCACCTGTACATCATTTTCCTGATTTCAGAGAAAGATGCTATTGTCTACAGCCTCTCAAGCCTTGATTTTATTTTGAATGAAGTATTCTATGTAAGTAGACTTCCCTTATTATACATGATAGAATACTCAATTTTTTGTTGGTTGGTAGCTCAATGTTTGTGAAATAAAATTTAATTTAAAAGGATGCCTGTGTTATCTTTATCGTCAGCTCTGTGTCTTTTATTACTATTTTTTTAAGTCCTCAAAGATACTCTGATGCAACACAAGCTATAACAAAATGATTTTAAAACAGTGTTCATGGAGAGCTTGGTTGTTGTTGTTTGCTCTTGGTTTTTTATTAAAAAAATTTGTGTTACAAAACATCTAAACAAGGAAAAGCGCATCTATCACCTCCACTAAGCAAAATATTACAATCTGATTTAGCTATTCAGGAGTGGGGTCCCAAAACTGGTTGGAGACCTTGAGTTATGAATGGATGAATCTGCTAGTTTTGGTTTCTCTTAATCTCTTTCTTTCTTTCTTTCTTTCTTTCTTTCTTTCTTTCTTTCTTCTCTCTCTCTCTCTCTCTCTCTCTCTCTCTCTCTGTGTGTGTGTTTTCCACAGTTCTACATCAGTCTGTGAATTGCTATTGCTTTAAGTCCTCATGCAAATCACCAGCAGTATAGAGCACATTTCTCCTAATGAACACAATTTTGCAGGGAGGTTTCCCTAACATAACGCATTCTTGTATGTTATTTTCACTGCTATATACATTTTACCCTAGTATACACATTTTTGTAGCTGTTACTTGGCTGCCAAACTGCATTGCAAAATTCAGAGAAGGGCAAATTTGAAAGGATGAATGGCTGTACTTTGAATTGTATTGCATGTTGTTTTGGCATTTGAAACTAGGGATGAGGGAGAAATATGATTTTGTTTGCGTCTTAATGAGAAACTATCCAATTCACATTTCTCAAACCAAAGCACAATTATCCTTCAAATTCCTCCGTTCTCCAAACATTGTGATGCTCCTCTCCAACCAATGTTTACAAAAATGCATCTATTAGGGGGAAGTATGTACAAAAATGCATGAAAATACTGTGAAATAAATATATTATACTGGGGAAACTGTTTGCAAAAGTGTATGTATTAGTCAAAACTGATCGTGTTGCTTTTAAGTTAGCTACTGAGTGCTTTGGGAGTTTATGCTTTCAATGTGTAATGTTGGAAGCTGCCCAGAAAAGCTGGGGCAACTTAGTCAGATAGGCAGGGTACAAATAATATTTTTATTTTTACTTTTATTTTTATTAAAACTGCATACATATATTGAGAGAAGTTTGCACTACCATGGTGATGAATTTTCAATGACTTCCTTTTAAAATATTTATAAGCACTGGATAGCTCAGGCAGCTAGAGCTATAGGCCGCAGGTTCAATTCCCATATGGGACACCTGCATATTCCTGCATTGCAGGGGGTTGGCCTAGATGACCCTCAGGGTCCCTTCCAGCAATTCAATTCAATGATTCAATACGTAAATTGCAAATTGGTGCAGCAATGTGGATGACGGAATTTAAGGTTGGAAAAAGGAAAAACGGTGCAAAACCAAAACTCACAGGTTCATCCATTGCCATTTGAAACCCTTCAAAGGGTATTCAGAACTCGTAACGAGAGGCAGAAGAGGAACAATATATAGCAAAAAAGAATTAAAAATCCTGGGAGTTTCTGTTTTCTTCCAATTTGTTCTCACATGCTCTCCTTCCCACCACACAGCAAATGAAATGCTCCTGTAGCATCTGATTCCAGTTTAGATAAGATTCCTGTGGCCCCAGGAATTATTTCCCTGTTATCCTTCACCATCTGTTTCTCTTCATTCTCCTTCTATAATCTTTGTAGCAGCCATTTCAATTAATTCTGGCACGTTTCCATCCATGATACAAGTTGCGCTGTGAATTTCTTGTGTGGCATACTGTCCTTTACTGTTTATTTTTAATTTTCCTGTTTGTTTATCTGGTTAACCGTCTTTGCCGGGCAATTTGTGGTTAGATGCATTTTGGTTGTTAGGGGGCGTTCCAACGCAGTTAATTTGTGAAATAGATTAGAGCAGCAGTTTCCAACATTTTCTGAATCAAGACTCCATTTCCACCCCAATCTACGACATGGGACCCACTTTATGTCCTTTTTTCTTTTCCTCTTCCTCTTCATCTCTCTCATTGCTGCCCCAATCTTTCCATTTCCCCCCTCTCTTTCACCTTATCTTTTTTTTAAAAAAATGTTTAGAAAAGGCAAAATAAAACTATGGTTCTCTCTAGTGTGTCTCACTTTAGATGGGTCTTTGGCTCAGTTTTGGGTTCTGATCTACCAATTGAAGATCAGTGGATTTGATGTCTCGGCCTACTCAGAGACCTGGATGGCAAGGAATGGGGAAGCACCCTAAAGAAATACTCATAACTTTAGGATGAGGGATGTAACCAGTCTCTGGAAGGTCACAAACCATGAAATCAAACCGGCACTGTGAGGACAATCTTCCAGCACTGTGGACAGCTACGATGCCTAGAGAAGGCCAGGAATGGTGTTGAGAATTGAGAACCTGATGCTTGGAGGCACTTGGGATCTCCTTCAAAAGCCACATCCTCACACCTTTGCACCTGCCTTGGGTGATATTGCCTGGCTGGAATGAGTCCTTGAATTCTGGCAATGTTTCCTGGATACAAGATAGAGACAGAGGTGTGCGAAGCTGAAGAACCTACCCTAGGGTACAAGCACAAAGTTCACATCCGTAGCTCTGCCCACCACAGGTTTCCCAGAAGATACGGTGGCCCTCAGGATGAATGCTCGATAAACAGACTTGCAGAGAAATGCGGAGAATTTTAACTTTCTGGCATTCAGAAGCAGAAGAGAAAAGGCTCCCAGGTTTAGTCTTCTCCCCACTGTTGAAATAAGCTTCGTTACGAAGCTGTGATTTCTCTTGACTACAGGCTGTAAAGGAGGAACCTGCTACCTCTATTATCTAAGACATCACCTTCCTGTTTTAATCACATTCATTTCCTACTCAGTTACATTTAGGCCACAACCTACCTGGGAGTAACTCCCGGTGAACTCAGTGGAACTTGCTTCCACGGCTATACGTATGCAGGATTGCGCCCGTAGAGCAGTCAATAAGCAATCTTTTGTCGGTGGGCTGTTTTTGCACTGAGGATTGCCTCTAAAATTTCTTTCTGTGTGCTGAAATCAGCCTGAAAGGAAGACTCCTGTGCTGTGATAGTTACAAAAGCTATTTTCAGTTCAACTGGCTCGCTTCTTTGTCTATTCCAGGCAACCCTCCAATGAACAATTCTCCTAATGACAGTGCAATGCATTCTTAGGCTGTGGCTAAACAGCTTCCACTCTCCATCTTTGCATGTATTCCCCCCGCCCATGCTGGCGTAGGTGATCCCCATCCTGTAACATAATTAACTCCTAATTCAAGCTCAAAAACAGTGACTTCAGCATTCTCTGCTTAGTCTGCAGGAGATGCACAGCTGTGTCCTCAGAGTGATTGTGGCCAAGGGACAAATGTGGCAAATGTTATTTATACCAGAGGGACGCCATGCTAATGGGGATCCTGCGGTGGAGAAAGCAAGATAGCTGACGGACTATGTTGCTCACAGAACAAGGTGCTGGCATTTTGGAGAAACACAACTGTCACCGTCAAAGGATAGGAAGCAGTGAGCTAAGTAACTGCTCTTTTGCCCATTATAGTCAGCTATTGCTGTGGCTTCTGACTCTAAGGCCGCAGTCTTAATCTCACTTAGCTGGGAGTAAGCCCCATCAAATTCAATAGGATTTACTGCTAAGCAGACACGGTTAGGATTGCACTATTGAGTGATATTTCTTTTCTTTTTAAAAAATAATTCATTTTGAGTTTTTAGGTTACATATACAAGCACCGGTAAGAGTTCTCATCCTTTCTGCTTCTGTAAGATCTCAGTTGTTAAGCAGCCAAACTTTGGAACTCCTGCCAATTGACATTAATTGACACCATCACTGTACAGTGGTACTTCGGGTTAAGAACCTGAAGAGTCTGTAACCCGAGGTACCACTGTATTGTTTTCGGTGCCTGCTAAAAACATTCCTGTTTAGGCAAGCCTACCCAGATGCTAAACAATGCTCATGTGAATTTCAATCCGTTTTAGTGTTTTAACTTTTTGTATGTTTTAAACTAAGTATTGTAACTTGTTATTGATTTTATTGTTTTATCTTTTTTGTAAACCGTTTTGAGATTTCCTTTTAACGTTCAAGCAGTGCATAACTTTCATGAAATAAATCTCTCTCTGTGGGTTGTATACAGGAACAATATTGCATCCCGCCCCCTCCCCCCCTGTCATTCCTTCAGAAATATAAACCTGGCTGAAGGTACATGGAAGTAATTGGCACTGATAATATTGGAACATGGCACTTTCACATAAAATGCTTAAAGCATCTATTGAAGTGCTGCCTGAATGTTCCACATTCCCTTGCTAATCTGTTTGTTTGCTTGTTGTGTCATTTAATTTATAAACGACTTCACAGGAAACATCCTGAAATTATTTAACAGTAGAAACAATGTCACACCAAAAGCGTTGTTTTCATACTCTTACTTACATTTCCTCCACCATTTTTTTTTTAAGCATTGGAGTGATCATGCCCTGCGGTGGAGTCTGGTATGTTCGGTTATCCGGGTTTATCATCCTGATGAGAACCTGGCTATAAAATGCATGCATTTACAGGAGGAGAATAGGAAATACATTTGCCCATAAAGCCCAGTTCATATCTTCTTTCCATGCACCATGCTATGGTATATTTGCAAATAAAGTGGAGGTACATCATATTACATCAAATGTCAATAAAGGTCATTTTTGCACAATAGGCTCAAACTGGACAATTTTTTTTAAAGAAACTAAATCAGCCCATCTTAGCTGTTAATGACAAGATTCTAAACTTATTTTGCTGCAGCAAAATAACAGTTACCCCTCTCGAGAAAACGGGTCTGCTTAATGCATTATACCTTCATAGCACACCCAAAACATATGTGCCCCAATATTACCCAAGTTCTCTTCCACACAAAAATGACATTCGTACACAACCATCAAAATAGGAGTCTCAAATGCACTTTGTTAAGTTGTGGGCGAACATATCAGACGACACAGCGATTCTTCCAAAGCAGCTTTTTAAGCTGGAACAGAACTGACTGAGGAGCTCAGTCAGCCTGCTTATATAGAGTTCCACAACAAGGTAACTGTTGCCATTTTCTAAAACTATCCAATCACTGAACATCACTTTCGATCCTTCATTTGCATACAAACTATCCAATCACTGAACGTCACTTTCGATCCTTCATTTGCATAACTATCTACAGTATCCCCCTGCTGGCCCAGGTACATAACACACTTCTTAGTGTTAAACATGAAAATGCCTCTGGTGAGAGATATGTGCATGGAATCCAATGCATATCGGCCCAATAACACACAGAGTTAACCTCTCCACCCCAATTTTACCAAACAATGGTTGCTGGGCCTCAGTGCGTTAGACACTATACATAGTTGAATCTAACCAAAACATCCACCAACACATCGACAGGTGCTACTTCACAGAGAACCTCATCTGGTGTGGTTTGTTCAACATCCCCACAATTATTTGGCTATGGGGCCCAATATATTTCTGTAATGAGCAGCTAAGTGTACTGGAAACAGGCATGCATCCTAAAGGAAGAAAATGTATTTGTATTACCTGATAGTAGATCATAATTCGTTATGCAGTAGGAAGTACTGAAATTAATTATACCACACAGTTAGTTTCAAATGGTAACTATAAGCTACATGCCTCTATATTAAGGAGCATGCATGAAGTTTCTTTTAAAAGCAAGGTGCATCAAAGCAAAGAAATGCCAAGAAATGTATCTCTTGACAAACCTATTTTTCAAAAGAACCCTTGCTTAGAAAAAGATGTGGATTTTTTTTTAATTGAGCTGGTTCTGTATCCATTAAACTCCAGCAAAGCCATTTCCAGAATAGGAGGAAGATTCATAAGAAACACTAGAATAGCATCAGAATTTCTGATAATTTAGTGGTAGAACGTGCTGCAGCTGAGGCAATATTTATAAATCCCAAAAATATATTAAACTCCAGCGTATGTGAAGTGGTCTTCCTTCCTTCCTTCCTTCCTTCCTTCCTTCCTTCCTTCCTTCCTTCCTTCCTTTCTGATTGCATTTTACAGTTTACATTTGTATTTTAATACCCAAAGGACAGGGGACTTCAAAAAAGCAACTCTTCTACGCCCACCATCTTGTTTAATTCTTGGATATGGAGCAGAAGTGTGAACAAAACTAATCTGACTTCATTAAATAGTATAGCAGATAGATGTATAATATATTTTGGAGGCACCGACATCAGTGTATTGGGATTTAAACAGAAGATGTAATGTACTTGCATATTTGGAATGTGTTCTAGGGAACTGATTAAGCCAGGGTATTAAATATCTCGCAAATCCCACAATCAGACCTAGCCATATAAAACAGAGCAATTTCACTCATACAGAGGGCCAAAAAGTCCTTTAAAATATCTAGACAACTGCAGGTTTGGAGAAATTGGAATTCTGTCTACAGTGATCTAGGACTACACATTTAATCAAGGGTGTATGCACACTACAGTGGTACCTCGGGTTACATACGCTTCAGGTTACATACGCTTCAGGTTACAGACTCCGCTAACCCAGAAATATTACCTCAGGTTAAGAACTTTGCTTCAGGATGAGAACAGAAATCGTGCTCTGGTGGCGCGGCGGCAGCAGAAGGCCCCATTAGCTAAAGTGGTGCTTCAGGTTAAGAACAGTTTCAGGTTAAGTACGGACCTCCGGAACGAATTAAGTACTTAACCCGAGGTACCACTGTGGGTGGGTCAAGAGTGGTGCTTAGGAATTTGGACTTGGAATTAAGGTTCTTGGGTGTATCTTGAGGTGGTGTGAGAACCATGCAAGATTCTGAGGGCATCCAACTGTCATGACTAAAGTCTTTGAGGGCAGAAACTGGAAAGCGCTAGGAGATTCTGGAAGATTCTAGAAGGTTCATTTCTGATGCAAATACTGTTTTGACTATCTTAAGGTCATGCTGAGCCAGGAGAGATAAATTCCTGCATTCAGTGAGTTGCTCTCTCTCTCTCTCTCTCTCTCTGTCTCTTTCTTTCATTTGTACCTTGTGTGTCTGAATTTTTTTCTGAAGTTTTTTGTAACAAGCCTTTTCCTTTTAGTAAAAGTGTTTTCTTTTGGACCTTTGACTCTGTGTGGTCTTTTTACTTACTGCAAGACGCTGTCCATCACCAACATCACAGCCTTCTTGGCACATTGCAATCCTATTCAGAGTTACTAGAAAGTAAATCAGCCCCACTGAAACTCATGTCTGAGTATAAATAAATAAATAAATAAATAAGATTAAATGTGTAGAATAACTCTGCATGTCTTCTGCTCCTTATTTGAGATTACAGGATGTATCTGACAAAGCAATACCCAGATTAGGTCCATGGAAATCAATAGTCTTGTGAGTGAAGTCCATTGGTTCCAGTGGGTCTACCAAATATGATTCAGTTGGATACAACCCTATGTCTATTTCACCCTTTAAATGAAACACACAGCTTCATTGTCAAATTCTTCCAGTACTGCTTCTCTGTTTTCTTCCATGCCCATTAGATTTTGATTTCTCTTTCACAATATTCCTCTTCGTGAGCTGATGTTTGAAACACCTTGTATGCTTCAGTGCAAAACTTAAATAAAACGACCCTTTACAGAACTGCCAATTGCTTCTTGCCGATGCCAACTTTTCTGTCATCGGTGGCAGAGAAAATCTTCAATTCCAGCCACCCCATCTTTCCACAGAGTAGACGATGATTATAAAAAACAAAAAAACTCTGCAATTTGGGTTCTATCATCTTTCCCCCCAGAGCATTAATAGCCTTCACCGGGGCAAAGGAGAGAGATCTGAAAGCATGACAAATTGCTTCCATATAAACAGAGAAATATGCCAGTGTCAAAAGAGATGGGGGCAAGGTGCAGGCTGTTTTCCTGATGTGTCTGCCAAAGACCTTGGAATCATTTATGGGGGTTTTTTGAGCTTGTATTGCTTCTGTGGAAAAATCCTTCTAATAGTAACCATTATCAGTAGCAATAGGTTGCATTCAATGTTGCACTAAGGTGACCATTCTGGAGAAATCCTTGCACAAAGAAAATTTATCCTCCTCTCCTCTCCTCATGTGTCCCTTTAAATCTGTTTTCAGGGTTTCTCTAACCCTCTGAAACAGATCTGAGGACGGCATCAGATACACATAGGGTAGGGTGGGGAGAAAGACAGGGGAATCCCCTTACACTAGTGCTACCCTCCGTACTAGTGCAAAAAGGTCGTTGAATACCACTCAGCAGTAATATTTACTGATCATCTTTCTACAATGGCTCCCCAATGTAATAGGGCTAGTTCAAAAAAACATTTTGCTGCCTGAGGAGGAGAAGCTGATGTCGCCCTTCATGGACTAGTCTTCTCCATCACACCTGAGGCAGCAGGTGCACCAAGGACGCAAAGAAGAAGTTGTGTGCATACACATCTCTGCTGTCTAACAGGTGAATGGCTCTGGAGGAAAAGTGGGGAGCCCCTCTTGCCATTGCCTCCCAAATCTTGCTGTGTGGGCAGAGCCATAGCTAGGTGATCTTGCACCCCTGGCAGAACCGTCCAGATTGTGCCCCCTACCCATGGACAGATTACTGTATTTTTCGCTCCATAAGACGAACTTTTTCCCTCCTAAAAAGTAAGGGGAAATGTGTGTGCGTCTTATGGAGTGGATACAGGCAGGAGGCTCTGCTCAGCGCTCCCTTTAAAGAGCCACACAGAGCGTGTGTGCAGCTTTTGGGGGCTTTTCCCCGAGGAGGGAGAAGGGACTGACGGGCTGCCCTCTGTCCCTTCCCACACCTCCCAGAAAAGCCAGCAAGAGCCGCTGCCAAGCTCTGCTCAACGCTCCCTTGTAAGGGCTCCCTTTTGTCCCTCATCCCGCTTTGCTGGGAAGCCAACAGAACAAGAGGCACTGTGCAGCTATCGCTCTTGCTCTGCTGGCTTCTCAGTGAAGCGGGAGGAGGGACGGAAGGGTTTAAAGCAAGAAAAACGAGAGCCGCTTACATGTTCTGCGCAGAATATTTTTTTTCTTGCTTTCCCCCTCTAAAAACTAGGTGCGTCTTATGGTCGGGTACGTCTCATGGGGCGAAAAATACGGTAGTTCTTCTTTCCACCTCTCCTCCAACCCCTGCTCCACCCATTCAATTCACCCTCTATTTAAAATATTTTTTTATGATTGATATTTTTATCTATAGATATATTTATGGGCATATTTTTAAGCCGATTTTGTGCGCCCACCCTTGCCTGCGTCCCTGGCAGGGACCCATCTCACCACCCCCTAGCTATGGCCCTGTGTTTGGGTTGCCAGTTCAAACAGAACGAAGGCCATTACCAAAGCAGAAGTAGGAAGTAGATTTTAAAACCCACCAAAAGCCAGGTGAAACAAAGCTTGTTTTTACTCTTCTTGCTGGGAAAAGAACACTAAGAAAATACTAGTCCTACAGGAAACACTTGAGAGCTTCAGTCAAGGGTTAAGGTCCCTCGCGTGCTGTGCTTTGCGGGAATCAATAATGCACAGGACAGCCTTGCCATGAAATGGCTTGACACTAGGAGCCAATCAAAATCAATAGGAGGGGCTTAAGGAAGGCAAGGTTGTAGGAGAGAGCTGGGGAAGGGAATGTGGGTGGAACAAAAAATCTCAGGCTTCAAACATGTTACATAAGCTTTGGAAATAGAAACAGGATTTCTTTCTCTTTCACATTTCAGAAGGGTAACTGGGTCTGGGATTCAGCACTAGAGTGATAAGATATTTTTACTTTGTCAAGATAATAATAAAAAGTTGCATGGCATTTTCAGGACAGGAAAACGTCCCTCAGCATATAAGGTGCTTTCAGAAGGGTGTTTATTGCAGGATTGGTGCTCCTCATGTGTGGACGCACCCTGTCACTATAACCTCATTGGCAAAATGGCTTGTACCCATACTTGCTCTTCCCTAAATGTGGGACGCAGGTGGCGCTGTGGTCTAAACCACCTAGCCTCTTGGGTTTGCCAATCAGAAGGTCGGCAGTTCGAATCCCCACGACGGGGTGAGCTCCCATTGCTCTGTCGCAGCTCCTGCCAACCTAGCAGTCCGAAAGCACATCAAAGTGCAAGTAGAGAAATACCGTATTTTTCTCTCTATAACACTCACATTTTTTCTCCTAAAAAGTAAGGGGAAATGTCTGTGCGTGTTATTGAGCAAATGTGTGGTCCCTGGAGCCAACTGGCAACCAGACTGGCAACGATCCACATGGATCCTCAGGATCTTTGCATTGGGTCACCCCAAATTCACCAACAGATCACATAGCATGTCCATGGCTACAGCCTGCACCAAAAGAATCGCGCACCCACTGTTGCCTGGGGCCACAATGGTGCAAAAATGTGGTTATAAAGCACAGATCCACATGGATTCTCAGGATTTTTGCATTGGGCTACCACAAACTCACTGTCAAATCACGTCTGTGGCCACAGCATGAAGCACAAAAATGATACATCCACTGTTTCATTTAGAATTTTTTTTTCTTGTTTTCCTCCTCTAAAAACTATGTGCGTGTTATGGTCAGGTGCGTGTTATAGAGCGAAAAATACGGTAGGTACCGCTGTGGCAGGAAGGTAAACGGCGTTTCCGTGCGCTCTGGTTTCTGTCACGGTGTCCTGTTGCACCAGAAGTGGTTTAGTCATGCTGGCCGCATGACCTGGAAAGCTGTCAGTGGACAAACGCCAGCTCCCTTGGCCTGAAAATGAGATGAACGCTGTAACCCCATAGCCACCTGTGACTGGACTTAACCGTCCAGGGGTCCTATACCATTTACCTTTTCACCTTCCTTAAATGGAAGCCTTTCTTTCCTTCTGCAGAGGAGCTGATAAACACACAAAACAATAAAACAAACTTCAAATAAACAGCAAAACCAGTAAAATCTCACTCATCTATAAATCTAAAACTAGCTTCACGATACAGACAATCCTACCAACTGTGGAGTGTATACAAATTTCATCTTTCAAGCCCTCTCCTCTGAATAGGTACTTCTGTTCCCAAGCACCCTAAGACCTCACAGTTATTTTCTGAGAGATTTTCTTCAAATCAAGTGCTGTGCAATAATTCTGCAAAAGAGAGGATAGTGGGAAGGTGCCATTTGTTTTGCGGAGCGGAATGTATTTGCTTCTTTCCTTAAGTTATGTTTGCTTGTAAAGGCACACAGCAGGAAAAAGTATCTGTGTGCACTGACGATTGGCTGCAACTAAATGCTCAAGACAGAAAAAAGCATCAGAAATATCCACAAAGAAGCTCCCAAGAGCAACAGAGACATGAACAAAACACACATACCGTGGCAAGAGAAAACAAATTGCCAGCTATTGTAAATCCTATTATTTTCTCAATGTGTCTAAATACTGTACTACCAAGTCTCCCACTGACTCTGCCAGCATGGAAATATAATATTATTGTGAACATATTTTCAAAATAATACAGAAGGCACTGGAGTCAAAGTAATTTTCAGAGCTATACAGAATAGTATGGAGCTGGGAAGCCTTTCTCCTAGTTTTGATGTCAAAGTGTATAACTTATTGTGAACTTTGCATTTGAGTGTAGCACAAAAAAATGCTGTGGGAGGGTTGCATATGCTGAGCTTTAAATTAATATGTTATTGGGGTCACAATGTCACTTTTGCTTTGTGTGAAACCAATGGGACTGGAGGCAGGGCAAAAACTGACTGTGACTTTGTGCGACAGGCTGTTGTCCGGTGAACTGCTCATGCAGCTTGATCTCATCCATGGCTGTACAACCCAAGGATCCATTGACTATGTTAGCACACGGTTCTATCACTTGACAATTCAGATGGCTTTATGGTACTCGGGTAGATTGTCTTCAAATGGCTTAGTAACCACTGAGCTCCTGACCATCTCTCAGGACAAGGCCCATCTCTCTATCACCTATTAACCACAGAACCAACCAGACCAGGGTAGGTAACCTCTGACCTTCCAGGTGTTGTCGGACTACAACTCCCATTAGCCTCAGCTAGCATGGCCAACGGACATGGGTGGTGGGAGTTGTAGTCTGGGTATTAAATGTTGGCGTTACTGGTTCCCCTGGGTTATGAAATTGCATTATATTTATCTTATTGTGATTTTTCTGTTTTGTTGTTTTATTTTGCAAACAACCCTGAGACAGATTGCATTAGGGGATGGGTGGGTGCATATATGTTTATTGTTATAAACACCTGGAGAATGGAGCAGAATAGCCACTTCTGAACTAGGAATGATCCTAAATATGGCTACCACTGAAAATAGCAGCTATGCATGCATATTGTTTTACCCTCTGCCTCCATAAAGTCAAGGAGAACTTTGCTATATCCTGATATCGCAATGTCTTACATTTCTCCACCACTGTTCCACAATTTTGACTACCTGTGGCAACAGGGAACGGCCATAGCTCTGGGAGGCAACCTATGTTTTCCATACCCAATGTCCCAAGTTCAATCCCTGGTGTCTTCTGTGAGGGCTAGGAAAGATTCTATCTAGTAGAATATGCTGAGTTAGACAACCTTTCTGAAAAGATTGAAGACAAGCCTAAGCAGGAGTTCATCTTGAATTGGGAAGGCTTCAGGAGATCTCTCGAGAACAGTTGCTGTAATTTAAACTCGGTAGCAGCTTTTGAACAATCTCTGTAAATAATGCATGTAAAAGGAAAATGACATAGATTGTTGTTGTTGTTGTTTAGTCGTTTGGTCATTTAGTCGTGTCCGACTCTTCATGACCCCATGGCACTCCTGTCTTCCACTGCCTCCCGCAGTTTGGTCAAACTCATCCTGGTAGCTTTGAGAACACTGTCCAACCACCTCGTCCTCTGTCGTCCCCTTCTCCTTGTGCCCTCCATCTTTCCCAACATTAGGGTCTTTTCCAGGGAGTCTTCTCATGAGGTGGCCAAAGTATTGGAGTCTCAGCTTCAGGATCTGTCCTTCCAGTGAGCATCCAGAGCTGATTTCTGAAGAATGGAGAGGTTTGATCTTCTTGCAGTCCATGGGACTCTCAAGAGTCTTCTCCAGCACCATAATTCAAAAGCATCAATTCTTCGGCGATCAGCCTTCTTTGTGGTCCAGCTCTCACTTCTATACATCACTACTGGGAAAACCATAGCTTTTAGTATACGGACCTTTGTTGGCAAGGTGATGTCTCTGCTTTTTAAGATGCTGTCTAGGTTTGTCATTGCTTTTCTCCCAAGAAGCAGGCATCTTTTAATTTTGTGACTGCTGTCACCATCTGCAGTGATCATGGAGCCCAACATAGATACCTATACTTTATTACTGAACAAATAGACAAATGTATGCAACAGGTTTAAAATGAATGAAATATGGAAAGGACAGGAGGCCAGATGCCTTGGAAGAAAATTTATTGTTAAAATGTTTTTATTTTTTCTGACTTTGGATGATTTGGTTTACTGATAACAATGAATTGAAGTTTGTGTTGTACATATGCAAGTAAGCATAATAAAGCATAACAATAAGTTAAAAAAAGAAAGATTCTATCTTGGAATTCCAGAGAAACAAAATGTGTTTGTCAAATGGAACCTGGAACGAAGGCTCTCCCTATAGCTAAACCGACAATTCTGAACACTCAAGGTAAAAATGCACCATACCTCTTCTGCACATGAGGTGCAAAAATGTTTTTCTTTCTTTCTTTTGCAAAAGGCAACCTGGAACCTTTCCAAAGTTTTCATTTTTAAATAACAGGGGGCGGTCACACACAAAAAAGGCAGCATCAAATACAAAGTAACTATTAGCAGAATAAACAATCCCGAAGTTCACATAAGACTTTCAAATGATGTTTGGAGCCGAGCAAACAATAAAAACTGTATATTAAATAAAATTCCTAAAGACAGCTAATGCATCAAGCACACTTCAGCAGGTTGGTAATGTTCCTAGCAAACAATGCAAATTCAACAGCACGCCTCATGAATTATTCAACGCCTCGGTGCAGCGAGTGACTCCCCACCGCAAACATACAATATCCCGCCATGCCTGGAATGCTAATTTCACTGTCAATGCACAGCACCTATATATATATATATATATATATATATATATATATATATATCGCACCTAACTCAAATTTCAAGTGAAATGATTAAATATAGTGTGGAAATATTGTAAATGCAATCCCAGGTTTGCATAATGACCCTGTAACACAAATAGCAAATAGTGTCTAAACAGCCAAAGTTTGACTATGTCTATCACATACCCTCCAACATTTATCTGATGAAAATAGGGAAGTCCTATGACAGCATCATCAATCATCATACTCTGCCCATCCAACGGGGTTGCCCAAGCCACTCTGGATGGCTTCCAACATATAAGGTAAAGGTAAAGGGACCCCTGTTCGTTAGGTCCAGTCGTGGCCAACTCTGGGGTTGCGGCGCTCATCTCGCTTTATTGGCCGAGGGAGCCGGCGTACAGCTTCCGGGTCATGTGGCCAGCATGACTAAGCTGCTTCTGGCAAACCAGAGCAGTGCATGGAAACGCTGTTTACCTTCCCGCCAGAGCAGTATCTATTTATCTACTTGCACTTTGACGTGTTTTCGAACTGCTAGGTTGTCAGGAGCAGGGGCCGAGCAACGGGAGCTCACCCCGTCGTGGGGATTCGAACTGCCGACCTTCTGATCGGCAAGTCCCACAGCACCACCCGCATCCCTTCATCCAACATATATAAAAGCGTAATAAAACTTTCCTACCCAGGGCTGCCTTCAGATCTTCTGAAGGTTGTAATTTACTTATCTCCTTGGATCAAAGGTCGTGTAGCTCCACACCCTCCAACATTTTTCATATAAAGATAGGGACCTCCTAGCATAATTCTCCAGCATTTTTCTGATGAAAATAGGGACGTCCTAAGGAAAAGCAGGACATTCCAGGATCATATAAAAAACTGGGATGGCTTCTGTAAATCCAGAGTCCCTGGAATCCAGAGTTCCATTGTCCCTGGAAAATAGAGACACTTGGAGGGTCTGCAAAAGGGAAGGCCACAGGTTCTGCACCCTTGAGACAGGCAAAGAGTAACACAAAGTTGAAATTCCCTGTAGAATACGAGAGTTGATGCAGCAGTTCCTTTTGTAGGAAGATAGAAGATGCTCCTGACAGTCTGGACAACAGGTCTTATACCTTAGAGTCAGGGCAGATAGGGCCCTCATCACTTTGGAGGCCCTCCTCATTGGCACCCCTCTATGAACCCTAGCAGACTACTTGGCAGTGGCCACTAACAATGGTGTTCTGGTGAGAAGAAGGTGACTTGGAGCTACTTCCATTTATATTTCCCACAATGATCCAGGTGACACAGTGTCTGAATGGAACTCCAGGGCACTGTAGGACACTTACGTGGTGGCATCTTCAAGCTTCCAGGCACTCAGTGGAGCATGGGAAAAGAGGGTTCAAGGGCAGGTGTCAGCAGTCCATCATTTTGCTCCAGGTTCTCGGTTATCTCTCATCTTCATCTGTCCATTAAGGACAGTATTTATGCAACTGTTGCTGAGCAAGTATGGGTACAAGCCATTTTGTGTTGGGTGGCTTGCTAAATTCAGCAGTTGTGTAGAGAACTGATGAACTCGATTTCAAGTCTCAAGTCCCTGATTATATCCATTGGTGGAATTTCATTCCACCCCAGTAACAGCCCCTCAATCGTGTTCTAAACATATGAGAACATCTTACATACTGATAGAATATTTTTTCCAAGTAGAGCTGCATGTCTTGACCTGATGTTGCAAAAGGAGAAATGGGGTGTTCAGATTGAAGCTTATCCCAACAAGAAAAGCCTTTGGGTGTGGGTAGACGGAATGTGGATATGTGAAGCTATTCACATCACCCAATCAGGTGTGTTTATGCTGGTGCACCACAGTTTTCAAGGTAAGGATTGGCTGGGTGATTGGCTTTTATTTCAGCAGTGTGGAAATGGATTTCAGCCATTAGGGACGTTAATTCTCGAATGACGGTTTCTTGCCTATGCACTTCCTTAACCTATGCTAATGATTCAATTGGTCTTAACTGTTTTGAAGACTAGGCTGCCCCACAGTGGCATAATGGAAAAGGACATTGGTGCTGTTTTATTGTTTCTGCTTGATTCTTGCAGTTTGCAAGCATGAGAGTCTCTAGCATTTGGTAGCGCCATTGTTGCATACAACTGATGTCAGATTTTTCATGATTTCTGACACTAAGAGATAGTTTATGGCAACAGGCATTCTCCATAGGCACCCCTATGTTAATATTGATTAGCCAGGTATCAGCATTGACTAGCCAAGATCTACTGAGCTTCAAAAAGGCAGGGTGCAGACCAGGCCCATGAAGTCAATGGAAGTTCTGCCAATAATGTGAAGGAACTCAGAATTGTATGTACTTCCCCCAGTGCTGTAACCGTCAAACTGCGAAATTGCATGAAATCTGTGGAGATGTCACTCTTAATTAACCAAGTATGAAGATTAAGGAATAAGGGACAAATTTGGTTCAGATTGCATTTTCATGCAAACCTACTTAATTTGCACATCCTGAAACAGTATGTGAACCAAAATGGAGATTTCATTTGAAACCTGTGCTTCTTTAAATGCTGTGACGCTGTTCTCTAGATAATCTGTAGAAAAATGTGCACATTGGGGAAAGTGCGCATTGAAATGCACTTGCCATTTTAAGCAACATACAAAAATGCATTGCATTAAGGAAATTTGCTTGCAAAATGTATATATTATGCAAAATGTCCTACAAATAATAGTAATAATAATAGTAATAGTAATAGTAATAATAATAATAATAATAATGATGATGATGATGATGATGATGATGTTATTATTTATACCCCGCCCACCTGGCTGGGTTTCCCCAGCCACTCTGGACGGCTTCCAACAAAGATTAAAAATATATTAAAACAGTCATTAAAAACCTCCCTAAACAGGGCTGCCTTCAGATATCTTCTAAACATCAGATAGTTACCGGTATTTATCTCTTTGACATCTGATGGGAGGGCGTTCCACAGGGCGGGCACCACTACCAAGAAGGCCCTCTGCCTGGTTCCCTGTAACTTGGCTTCTTGCAGTGAGGGAACTGCCAGAAGGCCCTTGGAGCTGGACCTCAGTGTCTGGGCAGAACGATGGGGGTAGAGACGCCTATGTGCCTATCAGGAGAAATGCACACCATTTTGCTAATGAAATTTTATTAGGACTTTTATTTAAAAAGAAACACGTGCAGAAATGTGGACGACAGATTTGAAGAGTGCAAAAATGAGAATCTTAAAGAAGCCAAAATCGTCATCCCTTTTGAGGGATTATTGTAATTCTAGTGATGACCTCACAGAAAGCCACATCATATCAAGCCTGGCTAGAAGAAGAAGAGAAGAAGAGTTTGGATTTGATATCCCGCTTTATCACTAACCGAAGGAGTCTCAAAGCGGCTAACATTCTCCTTTCCCTTCCTCCCCCACAACAAACACTCTGTGAGGTGAGTGGGGCTGAGAGACTTCGGAGAAGTGTGACTAGCCCAAGGTCACCCAGGAGCCGCATGTGGAGGAGCGGGGAATCGAACCCGGTTCACCAGATTACGAATCTACCACTCTTAACCACTACACCACACACTGGCTACTTGTCTTATCTAGCTCAGTATTGTCTATTCTGACTGGCAGCAGCTCTCCTGCATCTCAGGCAGAAGGTTTCCTCACCAACTTGTTTGTTTGTTTGTTTGTTTGTTTGTTTGTTTGTTTGTTTGTTTCATATACCTCCTTTCATCATAAGAACTAACAGCAGTTCACAGAATAAAATACAAGATAAAAACAAGTAAATAAGTAAAACAAAACAGCAAAACAATAACATCTCCACTTCCCACATGCACATTTAAAAGGCTGTAGAATATGAATCAGTCCAAGACCTGGTTGAAGAGAACCTTTTCACCTGGCGCCTAAAAATATATAAGGAAGGAGCCAAGCAAACCTCCCTGGGCAGAGTGTTCCACAAATAGGGAGCCACTACAGAGAAGACCAGTTCTTGGGTTTCCACCCTCTGGACCTCACATGGGGGAGGTACATGAAGAAGGGCCTCAGATGATAAACGCAGGGTCCGGGGTGGTTTATTTGGGGAGAGGCGGTCCTTCAGGTATTACAGTCCAGAGCCACAATAATAATTAAATCATAATAGCATATCTCCCAACATGTCCCAGTGGAAAACGTGTGTCTTCTGGGGCAGTGCACCTGTGCAAGTCACGAAACCTGCACAAGAGCACAGTGCATCCAAACACACATTTTTGGGATGCTGTACTCTTGCAGAAGATCGTGGCCCCAGAAGACATGACCTTTCATGAAATCATGGTGCCCTCAAAACATATGTTTTGGGGCAACATGCTCTCATACAAGAGCATGTCAAAAATAGGATGTCCTGATTTAATCAGGACAGTTGAAGTGTATGCAGTAATGTCCCAGTCGGTCATGATCTAGGGACTTATTGCAATTTCATATTTTTGTCACTGTTATTTCAGCTCACTTTTCTCCACTATATTATTCCTGTCTTGATAGATGAAGGCAGCCGGAGCAGTTGAAAAGTCACTTGTAAAAAGAGTTATGTTATCTGTTGGGCTAAAACCTCTAATCTTGTCATTCATCACTCATGTATTTCCTATCCAGTAACACGGACCCGCAAAGTGAATCACAGCCTTTTGAGAAAAGGCTTGTCTTCAGCTCCTGTGTTAACCTACAGTGCATATATTATCGCTCTTATGTTTCTGATCCAGAGAGGTTGAGCAGCAGGGAATTGAAGGCCAGACTTTCAAAAAGTGATCAGATTATGGTGGTCGTAGAGCAAAAGAATATAAAAAAATATTCCGCCACTTCTTCTACAACTAACTTTAAAGGTTTCAGTATATCCTTCCAAAGACTTTTTTTTAAAAGGTATTAAATGCATTTCATTTTACATGAATGAAAAAGAATGCTGGCTACAAATAATCAAACGGCGTGGATTATAGGTCATTGAGGTGAGCGTGCTCTTTTCAGTCTCCGGCTACTGAGAAGAATAAATGTGAATATCTGCCTTCCATATTACAGATAATGGGTTTTCAACTGTCGTCAGGAGAGCTGCATTTTCAGACAATTGGTGCCTCTCGCTTGCAGCAGCAGCAGCAGCAAAATGTTTTCGTCTTCCGCAGAAGAATCCAGATACTGTCATTGTTTTGCCATGTTTGGGGGAAACAATTTTGACACAATTTCTACTGCAAGTAAATATCTTCCTGGGTTGAAATGTAGCAGCTATTCTAATTACCATACCTTTGAGTAGACATCGCTAATTTCAATGGGTGTTGAACCGTGGGCCACCTACCCTCAAATCCGTTGTTTAAATGTAGGCATTTTTAGGACAGCAAATCCTTTAACTTGATTAAGCACCTACTTTTTAATGGTTTGACCAATTAGCTGTAAATAAAAGTGCACCTTTTCAAAAGCACAGTATAGGTATGTGAGAGAGAGACTTCCCAAAGGAAGTGTAAGTAAGAAAAAATAATAATAATGGTCATTTGAGGGTTTCAAGCAGAGCTTGGAAGGCCATCTGTCATGGATGCTTTAGCTGAGATTCCCACATTTCGGGGGGTTAGACCCGTTGACCCTCAAAGTCCCTTCCAACTCTACAATTCTATGATTCTATTATTGTAGAGTATGCATTAGGCTTGCCCAAGGATTACTCACACAAGGGAACTCCTTCTAAAAGGAAGGTGAAGACTTTCTTTTAGTAGTGCATTGCTGCCTGAAAGATGCATTGAAGTCCCAGGTGATTTGTGACAGCACTCCAGTGGCATGTGCAAGCCTTGCCCTCCTGCGCACTTTGGCCTGTGAGGCAGATCCCGGTAAGGATCTGTCCCCTGGGGTGAAAATGGCTCCCCACCCCTGGCCTAAAGGATTACTACTGGGGAAATGGGAGAGAAGGGATTGAGGGTTGGTGAATGAAGTGGGCAGGGCTGCAGCCCCTAATCCATAACATTTGCAGACTGAAAAAACACCCCTCAAACAAACAGAAGGTGCTTTAGGTGTACACCTACAAAAGTGTGAATGGGACAAGCACACATATTTATTAGTGTACACGTTGTCCAGTATACACACTGAGTGGAAAAACTGGATTGTCTACTGTGTATAATGGGTGATGTGGCCCTTCAATGAGGGGAGGGGAACCTGCGGCCTGCTGGATGTCATTGGACTTCAACACTCATCAGTCCTAGCCAGCATGGCCAATGGTTGGTCAGTGTGAGAGGTCCACTCACCTTCTCTGGTGGGTGCCATTGTGGACCAGCATCCTCCTGCACACCAAGATCCAATGTGCAAGAGTCCCAGGGGTTGCTTCCCAGGCAGCAAAGGAAGCCTCTGGCCTGGGCTTGTCTGGGTAATTGGTCCCGCCTGCTTGCCGAATCAGGAAATAATAATAATAATAATCATCATCATCATTATTATTATTATTTATATCCCACCCACCTGATTGGGTTTCCTCAGAGACTCTGGACAGCTTATATATAACATATCTAAAAACATAATTAAAAACATCAAACGTTAAAAATGAGCACATACTTTTCAACGTTTCTCTGATGAAAATAGGGATGTCTTACCACTACCTCCGACATTTCTTCAATAAAAATAGGGAGATCCTATGGAAAAGCGGAACATTCCAAGATCAAATCAGAAACAGCTTCTGGGACAGCTTTGGTAAATCTGGGACTGTCCTTGGAAATTAGGGACACTTGGAGGGTCTGCGAGCGGGCATGGGCAACCAGGATATAGCATAGGCCAGGCATAGGCAAACTCGGCCTTCCAGATGTTTTGGGACTACAACTCCCATCATCCCTAGCTAACAGGACAAGTTATCAGGGATGATGGGAGCCTGGCCTAGGCTTTTCTCTAACAAGCCAGTTTGGGAGTTTCTCCTTGATGTAGGTCAGGGAGTCCCTCATTTCCATTTAAGCCCAAAACACAAGTTCTTCTGGCAGGCTGGCCAGAAGGGGTGGGGTCTACCCAGTGTCTAAGCCAAACCTCTTACATCTGTTGTCAATAAAGCTGTGGCCTGATTTCACCCAAATATTGCTTGTTATGTCTCTTGCTCTTGATATTGGGGAGGACCGTAAGGT
This sequence comes from Podarcis filfolensis, assembly GCF_964270895.1. Lineage (NCBI taxonomy): Eukaryota > Metazoa > Chordata > Lepidosauria > Squamata > Lacertidae > Podarcis > Podarcis filfolensis. The sequence goes on along the minus strand of NC_139604.1, from coordinate 24,268,578 downwards.
AGGAGGGACACCTTGCCAAGGGTTGGATGAGCCTTTAGCCTGATCCAGAAGATTGCTTCTTCTGCTCTTAGCATCTGGAGGGCCACAAGTTTTCCACCCTCGCCTTAGACATGACTTCTTCCTCTAAACCACGCTGAGATCTTGTAAATCTGTCTGGGCTTCCATGCGAGACAGAGCTCAACGGTGCATGCCAGCACTCAGCCTTTGAAAACATGCAATCATAATACGCAAAAGAGAAGCTTTGAGTATATATATTGTGCCCTTGTCTCACCCGTCAAGTCACTGGAACCAGCTTTCACACATTTGGGATTTGAGGGAAGACTGTCAGGTGTGATGCTCAGGCACATCTCATTTTAGAAAGTACAGTTATGTATCCTTCAATAAGCTCATATTTCACAAAGCAGACACAATCCAGCTTTGCTTTTACAAACTCTGGACACACACCAAAGCCCCAGATGTTGACCTCTGTTTGAGCAATTGTTCCCTTTCAGATTTAGTACTTGGTAGGAATTAATGCCTTCTAGGTAGACCGAACTAAGTTTCATTGAACTCACTGGGACAAGTTAGACCCATTTGATTTTGATAAGAACTAAGTTCAAATAACATAGCCATTTTGCAAACCACATCAAAAGATTGTGGTGGTTTTGTGGATGGTCCTTACCAGGCCAGGCAGCAAACGGAGGCAAGAACCATTAGCTGTAAAAAGGATTAAATGGGAAACTGATACCTGCACATTTCAGGGATCGAGTTTTTCCTTGGGGAATATTTTTTTTCGATCAGCCAATCTTGGAGAAGGCAGGTGTTTTTATGAAATGTAGCACTGAATACAGTGCTATTTTCACGTTAACTGCTGAACAACTTCCCCCAAAGAGATGCAATTCATAGTGTGCTGGATATCAGCTTGGCATGAAATCATTTTTGCACTCAGTCATTCTTGCCATCTGTATCTTTTCAGCCCGTCAGACATCCACAAGTGTGATCACCACAGAGGAAGCAAGAGGGTATTGTTGTACAAATCCACTGAGGGTCGTTTCAAATGCCCAGAATTGTGGGTACCTCTTCTACTGCAAAGTAGCGTTCAAATTCAGAACTCGTAGTTACAATAACGTTGACATTGCTGTAACTGTTGCAGCTTAGGGGCAGAGCATCTCCTTTGTGTGCAGAAGATCCAGGTTCAATCCTGGCATCTTCAATGTCCCCTACCCTGACATCTTGGAGAGCCACAGCCAATCAGTGTAAACAATGCTGAGCTAGATAGACCAATGGTTTGACTCGTTGTATATAAGGCAGCCTCCTTCATTCCTGTGTAATTATGCTTTGGATTGCAGCTGTCTTGTACAAAGTGCATTACAACACGTTGGTGTATTTATACTCTGTTTTGAAACACAGTTCCTAGTCATTCTATATTCCCGGGAATGAACTATAGTTCTTTGAAAGGGGAATCTAGGACGGCTTACTGGGAATTCCCAGAACCTTCACCCATCTGCAGTTCCCATAATATTTTGTGAGGAGACAAGACAGTTAAAACCAGGGGTCAGCAAACTTTTTCAGCAGGCGGCCGGTTCACTGTCCCTCAGGCCTTGTGGGGGCCCAGACTATATTCTGAAGGGGGGGAAAGAATGAATTCCTATGCCCCACAAATAACCCAGAGATGCATTTTAAATAAAAGGACGCATTCTACTCATGTAGAGACACACTGATGCCCAGACCATCCGTGGGCCGGATTTAGAAGGCGATTGGGCCGGATCTGGCCCCTGGGCCTTAGTTTGCCTACCCAAGGTGAAAACTATACATTTGCACAGTCTCACCATCTTCCAAGCCATGTTGCTAATCTCATGCTACGGTTGGACAACTGATGGAAAGAGGGAGGGAGAGAGAGAGAGAAAGAGAGAGAGATTTTCTTAAGACCCCCCTGAGCAAGTTGAAGTAGACCTTAAAGCAGCTCCATATCTAACCCTCCATCTGCTGGACCACCCTGATGATGTGATGTGTTGACGGAAAGACAGCAGAAGTGTGACACCTGATCCATTCATGATGTTTTTCTTCACTGCATTTTTTTTTATATATAAAAAAATCTGCTAAACTGTAAAATGTGTTTTCCTTTGCTCTCTGTAATGATATTTTATATACAAGATTAGTTTCTAAAACCGTCCATGACTATGCAAGCATCGCCGGCTGATATTTTGAACTCAGTGATCCTGTGAAGCTATACCATAAATATTTCCACAAATGAGCCAGCTGCTCATGTTATGTCTGCTAATGCTCTCCTAAAGCACAGTAAACCAGGCCTGCCGTGCAGCTTATCTGTCAGGGGCTGAAGAGTCTCGGGGGCTTCATAAATCTACTGGTTTGTGGTCCCAGTAGAGCTAAAAAAAACCTGGAGGTCTCTCAAGCACCTGAGAGGCCGTGAGACGTATTTGGCATGCTATGTCCTGTCTGGGGGCCGGGGGTTGGTTGGACTTGTTGCAAACAAATAGTCTGGAAATATCAACTGTTGCTGCAAGATGTACTACGGGGCCTCATTTCTCTGAGACAAACCAGGACCCATGAGGGAAGAGTTCTCTCAGCATGTAGCACACAACGCAAGGTCCTTGTGGCTTTCAAATCAGGTTTTCAAATACTGCCATAGGACACAAATAAGGGAAATAATTCCACCTATGGGGAGCCCTAGATGTAAAAGTAAAGGACCCCTGGACGGTTAAGTCCAGTCAAAGGTGACAATGGGGTTGTGGCACTCATTTCGCTTCAGGCCAAGGGAGCTGGCGTTTGTCCACAGACAGATTTCTGGGTCATGTGGCCAGCATGTCTAAACTGCTTTTGGCGCAACAGGACACCGTGACAGAAGCCAGAGCGCACGGAAATGCTGTTTACCTTCCTGCCACAGTGATACCTATTTATCTCCCTGCACTGACATGCTTTGGAACTGCTAGGTTGGCAGAAGCTGGGACAGAGCAACTGGAGCTCAGCCCATCACGGGGATTCAAACCGCTGACCTTCTGATCGGCAAGCCCAAGAGGCTCAGTGGTTTAGACCACAGCATCACCCACGTCCCAGCCCTAGACGTAGTAGTGTCTCAGACAAGGAGCACCTTCAAATTACCTTTGGAGCCCATTTCACAACTCAGGTCACATCCGCAGCATACATTTAAAGCACAATCCTCCCACACAAAGAACCATGGGAATTGTGGTTTATCCCTAAGAACATAAGCACATACAAAGAGTCCTGTTGGATCATGGCTAGGGCCCATCTAAGTCCAGCATCCTGTTCTCACAGTGGCCAGTCAGAGGCCTGTGTGACACCTGTAAGCAGGACCCAAGCACAAAAACACTCTCAAGAACACTCCCTGCCTGCAGTTTCCAGCAACTGGTATTCAGAAGCTCGTCAGCTGAGCACTGCCAGTCAAATCAGTGAAGAATAACCAGTGCAAATTCTGCAACGTGTCCTCCTTTTTCTTTGAGGGTGGGAAAAAGAGATATTTGTTTTTTGTGGTTTTTTTATAATAATTTTTATCAAGTTTTCCATTTTAACAATCCAATCAAATCACATTAAATATTCCAAATTATACATATACATACCATAAAGTCCAAATATTTTGCCAAATTATAATTTTTTGTTGGGGCTTCCTATGCTTCAAGTTCAGTGGGGTCCAATCTTCTTATGGTTCTGTTGCCTTGAGTTTCCAATAGTTCCTTCTTTAAACCTCCCTGCTGTTATCCTTCTTTCTTTCATAGCCTCTGAGTTGTTTCCACAGGTGAGCTGAAGTGAGCAATAATATGCTTCTGTGTGAACTTTGTATGACTCTTCATTTTTATTTATTTTTATTTTTTTGCAGCTGGTAAGTCTTTTATTTGCTGTATGTCTTCACATGCTGTTGTTTATGCCGAATCAATCCAAAAGTCCTTCTCTGGTGGCAGACGCCATCTTCTCTCAATTCCAATGAAATAAAGTCTAGGCGTTTGCTCATTAATTTTCTCACACAGGTCGCAAAAAAAAGAGATATGGGGGGGGGAGTTTTGTAGTAAGGTTAACGCTTACTGGGAAATGATATATAATGAAATGAAAAGGATGTTTAAATTAACGTTTATTAAAAAAAAAAACCCACAAAAAACAGAAGCTTTTCTGTTGGGAATTAGAGGGGCAGAACTACCTGAACTGTACAGAAACTTATTCCTGTATGCTCCTACAGTGGCAAGAATGTTACTTGCCCCAAAATGGAAAGAAGCAGAAGTCCCAGCAAAGGAAGAATGGATACAAAAACTTACTGAATATGCAGAAATGGCAAAACTTACCTGAAGAATAAGAAATCAAGATAACAAACTTTTTTAAAAAAAGAATGGAAATGGTTTATTGAATATTTACAGATAAATTGTAAACAGATAAGAACATTGGCAGGATTATTGTAATAACCTGAAGTTTCATAAGAGTACATATTTAAAGAAGATGAATAAATGAGCAATTTAAGTTAATTTGGATCTGCAGAAGATATTAAAAATAAATTTAAGGCACTGCAGAAAGAGGGGGAAGGAAGTCAAGTTTTGAAATGTCAAAATGATTGTAAAATCAGTGAAATGTATAAACCTGAAAAGTATATTTATTTATTTTTAAAGAGAGAGAGAGGAAAGTTTGAATTCCTGGAAAAAAAGAAAAAGAGATCTAACCGCCCCTCCCCCCAGCTAAAGGTCTTCTGAGAAGCCCACCCATCCTCTTTGGTGGGCCCCATTGTGTGCTAGCATTCCCATGTGCATTGGGGTCCAGCGTGGGAAGTCCCAGGAACTGTTTCCCAGGCAGCAAAGGAAGCTTCTGGGTGGAGCTTGCTGCCTAGGTAACTGGTCCCGCCTGCTCGCCTAATCAGCGAATCGTAAGTAGGCATGGACCACTAGGTATCACCTGCTGGTTTGCTCTGCAGCATCGGAGCAAATTCTGCAACGTGTCCTCCTTTTTCTTTGAGGGTGAGAAAAAGAGATCTCAGAGATTTTCTTTCTTTCTCAGATAAAGGTCTTCTGGAAATGTTAGTTCGGCTCTAGCTGAAATAATTTAAACTAAGGATCAAGCTCCATAAAGAAAGGAGAGAAGCGAGCAACGCACACCAGTGGGGTGAGAGAGATAAAAACAACAACCACCAGGGCACAAGCTTGAACTTGTTGAAATTATTATGTTATTAAATCATCAGCTATTATCTCAGAGCTGGCAGAGGTTGCTTTTGCCAAATCAAAGAAAAGTACATGGGGCACACAGGTGATGTGCAACTCTGCATTAAAGGATTCCCCCCTCCACCTGCTCTCTTATCAAATTTGAACTACTAAATAGCAAGCAAAGCACTGTAACACAAATACCAGAGTGGTGTGGCAAAAAGTAGAAGCTCTCTGAACTGGTAGGTCAGATCCTTGATACAGTGGTACCTCTGTATAGGCTAAGCGCAATCCTAAAAATCTATTGCGGTCACGTCACAGCATACTTTTAATTCACCTGAACAGCCACGGCTTCTCTCAAAGAATTTTGAGTTGTAGTTTGTAAAGGGCGCTGGGAATTGTAGCTCTGTAGGTCTCCTAACAACTGACCTGATCTGCAGATCGCCAAAGAAATGTTCAGTGAATGGAAAGAGAGAAAACCTCACACGCCACCCATCTCTCAATGACAAGGTAAACGCAACCCTGTGCCAGAGGAGCCAACTCCTAGGGGCTGTGGGGGCTTCAGCCTCCACAATAAAATATTTGAGGGGGATGGGCTCCCACCAAGTTGATGGACCTTCCCATTCAAATGGTGTTTCTGTACTGTGTCGTGTGATCGATTATCCAGAGTGGGGCTGACCTGGGCCCCAACAATACAGTATTTTATTCAAGTTGGCACCCTGGCCCTGTACACACCAAAATTCTAAAGGATCCTGTGAATGAGGGTATCTTTCGGAAACTTTTCAAGATATTGCAAGACAGAATAAATATCTTGCCCTGCCTTATAGGGTTCTTGAGGCAATTACAGTGGTACCTCTGGTTACAAACTTAATTCGTTCCAGAGGTCCATTCTTAACCTGAGGTACCACTTTAGTTGCCACTGCGTGATTTCTGTTCTCATCCTGAGGTAAAGTTCTCAACCTGAGGTACTACTTCTGGGCTAGCAGAGTCTGTAACCTGAGGTGTATGTAACCCGAAGTACCACTGTACTGAGATCATGGCAGTGTCTGCATATCACAGTAAACAATGGTTAACAGCTTGCCATGAACACACAGGTAGTTCCCACATCACTGTTCCCCAAGCACAAACAGGAGTGACAAATGGTGATCCCTGGCTTAGCATTACATATGAACTAGGTATGGTGGTTTATTTCGTCATGTTCTTGGCTTACCGAGTATGGTTTGTTTGAGAGAAACCAGCCGTGATACATTTGGTGTAATAAACCAGAAATGGAAGTTGGGGGAAGTCAATAGGGAGGGGGAAATTAGAAAATGGATGTTAAATGATGATATTGAATATTTATGAGAAAAGAAAATCAATAAAAATTATATATATTTTTACACACACACACACAATTTGTATTAATATTGTCCTTTTCCATGCTGCATTTATGCAGCACACTGTACTACTTTACGGTGTTTTTTAAAATATGCCTTTGCACAACCCCTCCCCTTCTTGGACCACACAAACTGGTTTTAATAATAAAAATCAAGGTAATCAAAACGCTACAAAGTTTTTCTTCTCCTCTTGGCTCCAAATTATTTTTTCTTTATCATTTGATGGGGAGTTCAAGTTCAGCTGGATGTTTCAAAAACTCAGGTGGCACACTGTAACTTCTGAATTGTCTATGGACAATTACTCTTACTATCTTCCCCATATCTTGTTTTCACTGCACTTACGAAGAAAGGCAGACAGACCTGTGTAGGATTGTAGCCAGAGCGGAATTTAACACACTTCCTTGCACCTGTGAAAAGGTTTGATTGCCACAGCTGTCAAAATGTTTTTAATGTGAATGGCTGTCCTGATGGATCTCTTTCTCTACCTGGAACGACCATTCCCTAAACATGAGCAATTTTGTGATAGTGCTTGGAGTGTAGGTATCATAAATTAGTGTAAGTGACGCTTTCGTGATTAACGATGCCACTTCCTTTTCTTAATGTTTCATTTATTAGAAATGAAAACAGACCTCCTCATTAAAATTGAAATAGGACTGGGGGAAATCTGGAATTTTATAACTGGCACTCGTTATTGTAGCTGGAATTCCCAAATCACTTGAGCAGCTGTATTTCTGCCTCAATTGTGTAAAAAGGCCACCCTGGTGCTGTTCGTAGGTTTTCCCACTCCTGCCCAACCAATCTGTTGGGGTGTCACCAGCAAAGGAAAAGCAGGAAGTAGACACAGCAACCTCACACCAGTTTCAAGACTCAGGGCTATTCTCAAAACCAGGGGTAGCCATTGCGAACTCAACTCCCATGAACTCAAGCCAGGATGGCCAATGGCCAGGGTAAGGAGTCTCAACAAATTTTGGAGGGTACCAAGCTAGCTATGCCAATCTAAATCAGGCTTTCACAGATGTTTTGGACTACATCTCCCATGAAACCTGACCACCTGCCACTCTGGTTGGGGCTAGTGGCAGCCAGATTCCAAATAAAAAATAATAAATAAATTTGAAAGAAACCAGATTGGAGAAAGCTGGTCTTAAAGGTACATGATGAACCAACCTAGTTGAAGTTGAGCAATTCTTGGTCTGGTACTTAGAGAGGGATTTTATTATTATTATTATTATTATTATTATTATTATTATTATTATTATTATTATTATTGCAAATCATCATTTATTTGTATGTCATCTTTCCATAGGCAGCTCTCAACACAGTGGGAGGGAAATGACTTAAGTCACAACTTACAAAATATGACGACATACAAAGCACCAATAAGTTAATGAAAGCATCTCATTAAGAAAGATTCAACAATTTTTTTTTAATCCCCTTATAATTCACAGTAAGGTCTGATAAGAAAATTCAAAAACATAATTACAGAAGCAGCAAAAATAATACACCGTGGATATCCTGGCCCCAATACAAGCCCCTAAACACCAGGCCACCTTGATTGTCTCTAGGCATTGTGAGTAACATGTTTTCCAGACCCACAGTCAAGATGGTCTCTGGTACCCTCAGAGCAGCTTTTTTAGCTGGAATCAGTTGGATTCCTACCTATATATACTGCCACTAATACTATAATAGAAGGAAGATGGGCTATATAACACTCCTGATTTATCTTGGCTGCACCTGTGGTCCCAAAAGTTACCTACCGCTCACTTCAAGGATGCTTTGTATGGAGACCAACCTTAAGGTATATCACAAAATACCAGCTAAGAGCCTTGTGTAATACGTTACTCTGGCATAACTCCATTCCCAAATTGCATCATGCCTGGTCACGCCTGTCAGTATCTTTACTTATCCCTTCAACTCTATGTCCCCATCACCCATTGTTTCCTCATATCCCTGCTTTTGGGTCCATGGTGCCCCTTAAAGGTTATAAAGTCAAATCCTGTGGTGTCCATTCTGTATAGAAGCTCTATGCCCCCTTGTCTCCCTGGCCCATAAGTTCCCTTCTGCTGAGAGTGCACAGGCCACAGCTACCATGCATCCTGAGCATTCTTCTTTCTCTTTCCAACATCACACAGCCCACTTGTTTAATTAAGCAGGGAGAGGTTTCTTCAGATCCCATTCTTTGCCATTCCCTATTTGCCCTAGTTTCCATTCTCATCTGCCCTTTCCCCCAGGCACCTCCTCTTATTCCAGAAACTTTCTCGGTTCATTCTCAGCTCCGCACCCTTCCTTTGACCTCCTTGCACTCCCTGTTCCTTATCTAATCTTCCCTAGGTACTGGAGCCTCTCCCCACTCCCCAGTGTCTATGAGATTTTAATCTATGCTGTACTGACAGCTACCACTTTCCTCATAGAAGCTGGACTGCAAACCAGTTCCTCGAGCAACTGAACGTTCTGTTACCATATCTGCTAAGCCAATCGGTATCACAGAGTTCACTATTGCAGGTGCAATACCACGTAGATTGTTCTTTCTTCATTCATTCATTCATTCATTCATTCTCTCTCTCTTTCTTTCTCTTTTGGCTTTTCTCTTTCTTTTCTGGCTTAGTCTTAGAATATTATTTGATCAGAATGACACATTTCAGCCCACACCTCTTTCTCTCCCCTTCATGAACACAGCAAAAGTCCCTTAGTGTAGGCTACCCCCTCTGATTCTCCATCTAAGGATCTTCATGGAGTATCATGGGTGAATCATGGTGACTTGGTGAGTCCCAATGTGACTTGTGGCAACCCAGTGTGGACTTGTGCCAACCCAATAACTTTCTGGGTTGAAGAGTATATGCTTGATTATTCCTAGAATCAGATACAAGGCTGGGTTTGAATGTGGTGGTCCTCCCCTCCCTTCCCCCCAAGCAAATTCCTCCATTGGTGCATGCTTCCCCCTGACCGCCCAATGCCCTTTATCCCATAACATGACAGCCACATGCTCTAGGAAGTATACCCTTTTTCAGGAATACATTTGGAGTGAGGATAAGCCTTCCATCTACCTCTGTTCAACTTGGTGCTGGGACAAGGAGCATGTTTTGCCACATCTCACCAGTGTCTCCCCAAATGCATCCCATGTGCTTTGTTCCCTGGAAGTGAGGTGGTAGCCATTGAGAACAGACAGTTCCCTTTCTTGGTGTGATGCTAGAATGTGGGGGGAACTGGGAAGTGGTATGGACAAGCGGGACCTGCAAACCACCTGCTACTGTGTGGAGTGCTCCGATTCAGGGTGCCAGTCAACCAGCTGTACCCTCTTTAAGGACACTCTATTCCACCCACTAGTCTCCATTCTTCCCCCAGCAGTTATTCAACATTATGTGATCATTCTCAGTTCTCATTGTATTGCATTTGATTCCTTTGAGGTTTTGTCCACCTAAAGCAGTGGCTCTCAACCTGTGGGTCCCCAGTTGTTGTTGGACTACAACTCCCATCATCCCTGAGCTCTGGCCTTGCTAGCTAGGGGTGATGGGAGTTGTAGTCCAACAACATCTGGGGACCCACAGGTTGAGAAAGGCTGACCTAAAGGGGTTTTTCTGTGCTGCTTCAAACTTTGGAGTTCCCTCAAACCTGCAGATAGGTTCCTCTTGTGTGTGGAAGATGCCATTATATAGGATGATGGCAACCTGCATAAGGATAGGCACTTCGCAAGTGGGTTGACCATTAGGAAATGGTAGACTTTGCCAAGCAAAGTTCAGCAGGTTCTCCATCCCTGGCCGATGGGTTCTGAAGGCCTATTTCTCCAGTTGTTTTGGACTACAATTCCCACCAGCCTCTGCCAGCAAAGCTGTAGTACAAAACATCTAGAGGGCATCAGGTTTGCAAATGTTGCTGTATGAGTAGAACATTGACCTGAAAATCCTCAAGCTTTCAGAACCATGAGAGTTTAATTGAACTCATGCCTTTGACCACTGTGATAACTTATGGTAATAATTGGGGGATAGCCAAGTCATTTCCCACAGCTACTAAGAAACCTTTCTGCATTAAGTAGCAGCATGAAAGTCCATCCTAGCAGACACTAAGCGAGGACCCCTGGCTAGCTTCCTCCCTGCACTGGCTTCTTTGAATTCCTCTTGCTTCTGAAAGATCCTTTTTAAAAAGCTTCCTCTTTCGCTAAGCTCAAACATCCATTTTAATTATACATATGACTTGACGAGCTATGTTTTGAATTAATATTTGCAAAGAAAAGGGTGGATTTTAAAGGCTTCTCTTGGTTAATTTGCACCAGAAGCGCTTACATAGCTCATTCAGCCAGGGCAGAGAAACAAGACCTTAATAATACACTGTGCGTTTTGACCTTAATAATACACTGTGCAAGACCACCAATAAAAGATGGATAAGGAATTCCATATTCTGAAGAGGCCTCTTCACTCTATTATCCATTCCCCAAATACTGAAGATGTTTCAAATGCGGTGTCCTATACTTTATAGCCAACTGCTGCTCTGAAAAGTCATTGATCCAAGTAGAATATTGACCAGCATTGTCAGGGATGATGGGAGTTGTAGTCCAGCACGTTCTCCATCCCTGGCCGATGGGTTCTGAAGGCCTATTTCATGATGCCTACCACAGTCCTTTTTCATTCAGAGGTACATATCAGAGTGTTCCATTTGGTATTGCACTTCAAGATTGGTTTCCTAGAGCATGCAGTGAAGAAGAGAATACCTGAGCCCGGGGAGAATATTTGATTATTTCTGCTCTGCTCAAGGACATAGCAGTGTTGCTTTCGTGCAAGAATTAGGAGAGCAGTGTGACTTCGATAAGGGATGGAGGAGGCTGTGGGTGAAGATCAGGCAAAGGATGCTGAGAGATTTGGGGCCCTGCAAGTCAAGGATAAAGGAACATACTGTGACAAATGCACAGAGAGGACAGAGGAAAGATGGGAGAAAGATGCATCTCATTTATTGCAGGGAAGGACTTTTGATCACGCTCGAAGGCTCTTTTCGCGCAGTCAGTGGTAAAGACTCTCCATGAAAAAGATGGCTTTCTTAAATAAAACATGACTTTTTAAAGAGTTCTTTTCTACAAATCTCTGAAACGAACCCTCAGTATTCTGCTCAGATGATTATGAAATATGCAGAGGGAGGTATCACATACGTGTAATTGTCAAGAAAAATTGCTCGCAAGGGAAAGTCAAATTACGAAGTTAAGAACTGTGCCTCTATTAGAGCTCATAAGAGCCCAAGCCAGGAGCTCTCAAAATGTGTGCCAGGGTAACAGTGAATCAAGTTCTCCAGGAAAAAAGAACTTGCCTACCACTGTTAATCTTCCTTTCACGTGTGCAAACACAAGGGAGAGTTGGGTGCATTAGAGGGCACACTCAGCACACACAATGTAATAATTAGGCTCTGGTGAACTCGAGGTTAGACTACTGCAATGCACTCTATCTGGGACATCCCTTAAAAAGCGTTAAGAAATCTTGCTGCCAGAATGTAGACTGGTGTTGGCTAATTGGACCACGTCATTCATAATTTTGTTGGATCTTCACTGGCTGCCTCCTTGCTTCCAGGCTTGATTTAAGGGGATGTTTCTGATCTTTAAAGCCCTTGATTGTGAGAATCACCTTATTCATTTGCCCCCATACACCCTCTGCTCAACATCTAAGAACTTGTAGGAGCAGAAGTGGTGCTGGCCTTATGGAATGCTTTCCCTGGAGAGGTTCAACAGCCCCTGAGGGCAAAACCTGGCTTTTCCACAAAGCCTCTGATTGACTTATATAAGGCTAGAAATCCAGTCCACAAGCAGGGCATCTGCACAGCTTGTGATCCTCACCAGCATGCCACAGCTCAGGGGTAGAGCATCTGCTGGACATGTAAAGGTAACGGTAAAGGGACCCCTGATCATTAGGTCCAGTCGTGGCTGACTCTGGGGTTGCGGCGCTCATCTCGCTTTATTGGCCGAGGGAGCCGGTGTACAGCTTCCAGGTCATGTGGCCAGCATGACTAAGCCACTTCTGGCAAACCAGAGCAGCGCACAGAAACGCCGTTTACCTTCCCGCTGGAGCGGTACCTATTTATCTACTTGCATTTTGATGTGCTTTCGAACTGCTAGGCTGGCAGGAGCAGGGACCGAGCAACAGGCGCTCACCCCGTCGCGGGGATTCGAACCGCCGACCTTCTGATCCGCAAGTCCTAGGCTCTGTGGTTTAACCCACAGCGCCACCCGCATCCCTATTGGACATGTAGGCAGTGCCAAATTCAGTCCCCAACATCTCCTGGCAGGGTTGGGGCAATTTCCTGCCTGCAACCTTGGCGATCTGCTGCCAACCAATGTATGTAGACAATACTCAGTTAGATGGACCAATCACTTCTCTCAATATAAGGCAGCTCTGTGCATTCCATACTGCTTCTGATATAGGAGATAAGAGAGCCATCATGACTAGTAGCCATTTTTCTCACTTAGTATCTGATTTTTAACAGCTGTGGCAAAGGATTCCCCATTGGGAGTGAGGTTTTCTATTGCTTTTTTGATATTTTGTCTTTATCAGCTGATGAGGTTTTGTTATATGCTACTTGATTTTGATTTTGTGAGCTTCTTTGAGATAGCAGGATATAAATCACTCAATGAAACAGTCCTGTTCTGGCGATGCATTCCAGAATAATCTCTTGTCGCACACAAGGATCCCCTGGGAAACACCGAGAACCTCCTACAGAGACAAATTGATATGGGTCACATAAATACACAGAGATGAAAATGTCCTGATAATACCCTACTAAGACAATCTGAACAAAAACAGTGTGTATTTAGAGGAGAAAGCAACAGAAGTTTTGCCTTTCTTAGGTCAGACCTTGTACATAGCCAAGAAACAGTCAACCAAACATACAGGAAAAAGTTTCTCAGAACTACCTAACCAATCAGAGCGCATGCTACTTCAATAAGCACCATGCTTGCTATGCACCACCTCCACCTGTCCCCCTCTTGTCTAGTTGATTTAAACCTTAAATTGCAAATTGAATTGTCCTTGCTGCTGCAGTTCCAACAAAGGGCAACTAGAAAAAACATGGCAGCAGGTAAAAGGCCCATATGAGAAGAAACCAATTTTTCCAGTTTAGGAAACACTGGGCAAATTGTGAGGAGAGGGATAGAAAGAGATGGAAAGCAGAAGGGAAAGAAAAGGAGTACCTATCCAAGGGCAAGCTTTGGAAATAGCTTGCACTTCCTCCCCTCCAGCCCAGAACCTTCTTCTCCTCTTTAGGATTTCATTGTCATTTCATTAGCTTCTCTTTCCCCCTACTACCTGAGAAACAGGTGCCTTTCAGCAGCACCGCAAATGCCCAGCAAGCACTCTTCAGTCTAGTGCTTATATAAAATCGACATTTGGAAAATGGAACACTCACAGTTGAATATTTACTGCAAGAATTCGTAAAGGAGGCAGCTAAGATCACAGGGGCCTCCTACTGAAGCACGACCACGCACTTTGCTAGGAGTGGACAATTTAAAACTGTCACTTATATTCTCCCACTTTTCCTCTGAAAATTCACAGCACAACTGGGGCTTTACCAATCCCTTCTTCGTACAGTTGGCCTTCGTCTTTACCCACCTCTGAGATCACAGTGAGCATGAGTCACCAGGGAAGGGTCTTTGCTACTGCATGATTAAGCGAATGTGTGCATTTGCACCACAGCATTTCATATCTTGTGTCTATATAGATACAGATGGAGATTAAAAGGAGACACTCTTCCTATTTGTGTGGCTGCTTTTTACTGCACGGTTCCAGGCTTTACAGGCATCCCTTTTGTAAAAAGGTAAAGGGACCCCAGACCATTAGGTCCAGTCGTGACCGACTCTGGGGTTGCGGCGCTCATCTCGCTTTATTGGCCGAGGGAGACGGCGTACAGCTTCCGGGTCGGTCCCTGCTCCTGTCAACCAACCTTATTGGATGGATTTTCCCCATAAATTGATTTTTGAATTCTGAATTTATTGTTATTCACGTTTTATACTGTATTTTATGCTGTTTTTTCTTGCATCAATTAAGTGTTTTAAATTTGTTGTTAGCCGCCCTGAGCCCGGTTTTCTGAACCAGGAAGGGTGGGATATAAATCAAATTTTATTATTATTATTATTATTTGTCTCTGAGCCCTTTGCTCGCTGACTTTCAATGCTCACCAGGTTCTGGGAGAAGGGGGTCTAGAATGCTTTCTAGTGACAACATGTCAGCCAGCTGCTCTGGCTCTGGCTCTGGCTCTGGCTCTGGCTCTGGCTCTGCCTCCTCCTCCTCCTCCTCCTCCTCTCCCATTATTTCCCAGCTCTGCCCTTCATCTGCCTCTGAGCTGTGACCTCCCTCAAACCACTGTTGTAAATCTGTACTGTCTCCCTCTTCTCTGGAAGGTTCAGGCTGGGGAGACGGTCTCCACCATTCCTCCTCTACCCAGTCCCTGACAGTTGGTGGTCAACAGTCCTTCCTGTGGGATGAATTCCATCGTTTAACTATGAGCTGCATGAAGCAGTGCGTTCTGTGGTCTGTCTTGGATCTCCCAAACATCAGCTTCATTGCATGTCCATGAGATCTGGTATTAGGTGAGAGGGAGAAAAGGTTTTTTCTATTTATTTTCTCCATGCCATGCATAATATCTTTCTTTCTTTCTTTCTTTCTTTCTTTCTTTCTTTCTTTCTTTCTTTCTTTCTCCAAAATGTTTTTATTGATTTTCCAATTTTTAATCAACCACAAAGCAAATGTAATATTTTTTTTCCCAAAAACGGGTTCCCTGCAGTCCATCCTCAATGTGCTCATAGTCTCCTCTTGTTGCTGCACTGTTTTTCCAGCTATTTACATTGTGGCAATAATTAAAAAAAAAAACTTATTAGCCTTAACCGTCAGGTAGCCACTTACCAATTCCTGCAAGTATAACATTTTAACATTTCCAATTTCTACAAGTGAGGCCATGCATAATTTCATATTTAAATAACTTTATTATGCTAGCCATTGGCCACAACAAATCTGAATTTTTAAAAAAATACAAGCAAAGGTGTTGTTACGCCACAAATAATAATCTCTATTTAGATCTCTGTGACTCCCTTACAGTTCACTGCTACGTATATTGTCCAGGGTCTTCTTTCTGATCTTTCTGGCTGACAAAAGGCGACTTTATGAGTCACTGAAGTGTTTATATTGCTAGGAAGTCATAGGGCCTTCTCTGCTGGGGAGAGACATCTTTCCTATATGAACGGTAGGATGAAAAATTGCCTCCTGGGTCCAATGTATAGTGGGCAATATATTTGCCTCTTCTCTAATCTAACAAGTCCCAAATGCTTTCCACACAGGGGGAGATGCCCTACACCAGGGGTCAGCAACCTTTTTCAGCTGTGGGCCGGTCCACCATCCCTCAGACCATGTGGTGGGCCAGACTATATTTTTTTTTGGGGGGGTGAACGAATTCCTATGCCCCACAAATAACCCAGAGATGCATTTTAAAGAAAAAGACACATTCTACTCATGTAAAAACACACTGATTCCCAGACCATCCGCGGGCCAGATTGAGAAGGCGATTAGGCCGCATCAGGCCCACGGACCTTAGGTTGCCTACCCCTGCCCTACACTCTTGATTGTTTTGGTTGCCATTTTCTGAGCCTTCTGATGGTCCCCATGCCCTCTTTAAATGGCATGCCTCAATGTCAAAATGGATGTGCTTTATTTCAGATTCCTGCTCTGATAACCTCTAACCGTGTGCTGCCTCTCCCTGCTCACACACCCTTGATGGGAGACTGACACTATATGCATTATTCCTGCTGGAGAGAAAACATTCTCTTACATATGAGTAAACCTGAACGCTTTGTGCTCTCCTTATGGGAACATGTGAAATCTCTACACATTAGTTCCAGTGATGTAAACTTTGAAGTGCAGGTGGCCACGGGTACATCCCCCGGAAAGGGCATAGCCACACACCCCAAGGAAAGTTCAAAAATCCAGGTGGCTGCCTCGATCCATTATTACGCATACTCAACAGGAGCAGGGTGTGCAAACCCTTGCACTCGGTTTATTAGGATCAGCGTGACAGCAGAACTAGACCTAGTCTCCTTGCAGAAAAAAACTCCATCAGAAACTGGTGCTCACTTCTGATAGGGTACGTTCAAACTGTCAGGCAAACTGAACTCTAGCAAAATATTGTCAGCAACTTTTAACTGGCTTTAGCTTTTAATTAGAAATGCAAACAATCCTCCAAAGAAGTGTTGCCATTTAAGCTGCAAGTATGAAGTAGGAGCCCCATCAAAGAAAATGGGAAAAGGACCTAGCTTCAGCTGATTTTCCTCATTCTCTTCCTTCCTTCCCGCCCATCTCTCCCTTTAAATGTGCTATTTCAACTTTATGTTCATTAAATATATGAGAAGACTAACAACGTATTCCAACAATAGTGAGAGAGAAAGAGAGGGAGAGAGGGAGAGAGAGAGAGAGGGAGAGAGGGAAAGAAAGAAAGAAAGAAAGAAAGAAAGAAAGAAAGAAAGAAAGAAAGAAAGAAAGAAAGAAATTGAGCTTGGTCAGGTATAAGTTACGGAGATGAAGTATATTTCAAAAAGCAAAGATATATTTAAAAAATGAAAGAAACTTGTACAAAAGAGGCGATTCCTCTCTTCTGATCTGTCACAAAGAAACTTGGAAGCCTCATTATTACCTCAAACACTTGTCAGAGCAAGGATTGCCCATTGGCTATCCCCATGCTCTGGCAGATGACATATCTTATGCAGTGGCGTAGCGTGGGTTGTCAGCACCCGGGGCAAGGCAAGTAATTTGCGCCCCCTAACCCGTGGATTTGCGCCCCCTAACCCGTGGATTTGCGCCCCCTAACCCGTGGATTTGCCCTAACCCCAGATGTTGCGCCCGGTGCGGCCCGCCCCCGCTGCACCCCCCACGCTACGCCACTGATCTTATGTCCTAAAAAGGGGGGAAAAACAGTCCCAGATTTCTGCTGTGTTTCCCCTCCACTATACCTCCCCACCCTTCTTTGTAAAGATGTATTTACTTAGAGTATTCTCAATGCTGCCCCTGATACATTTGTTCTTCCTGAACTTGTGCAGCTCATTTCTGATGATATACTGAAAAATCACAATCTACATGACCTAGCTGTTTAGATTAGCGAATATTGCACTTAGCTACACAACACATGATTCACAGATGAATCAAAAGACCACAGGCAACTCTCATTCAGGGATAATGAAGCATGAAATGGTGTTTTAGAATTAAATTTACATCGGGGGGAGGGGGATTCAAAACAAAACAAAACAAAACAAATAATTAGCAGGGAAATTGAGGAGCAAAACTACAGAATGTATGAATTCCGAGATTATTAGCATAGAGCACGCAAACTGTTCATCATTTCTTTGATGTCCAATTTACACAGATCTTTATATTTTTAAGCACTCGGGCATTCAGAGCCTCTTTGATAAAATAATAATGAGCTCTTTTGTAGGTCTTGGGCAGCAGGCTGCGTGGCATATGTGTCTAAATCAGTAATAAGTCTCAGAAGCAGAATTATATGTATTCCAGGGTTGTAACCCAGAGCTTCCTCCTTTACTTTTAACAACCACCATGCAACATTTGGGTCTCCTGCCCCTGTTCTCCCCTCAGTCCAGGTGCCCACTCTGTTGCCCCATCTGCCAAAGCAAGCAAAACATCAGTGTGGGCTCACCGAAAAGGGTGGAAAGGAGGTGGTCGGTGTGACTTAGGAAAGGAGGGAGCGGGAGACACAGAAATGGCAAATCCTCCATTGTGTTTTTCATCCAGAAGACCCTTTGCTTCGTTATGAACCTTTCTGTCTAAGATGCAAAATGGAGGACCCACAATGGAGGCTCTTCATTTCAGAGTCCACGTGGCTGGCAAGCAGAACATGCCCCTCAACTGTCCAGATTTATGCCCCGTTTTTGAGGGTCGAGTCCCAAGAAGAGATGTTTTAGGCATAGCTGTCAACCTTCCCTTTTTTTGCAGGAAATTCCCTTATTTCAGCGCTGTTTCCGATTGTTTCCTGCTGCTATCCCGGATTGTTAGATATCCCGTAGACTGTCCCTGGGACAGGTGAGGCTGCTGATCCCTTATTTTCAAGGCTGCTGATCCCTTATTTTCAAGGCTGCTGATCCCTTATTTTCAAGGCTGCTGATCCCTTATTTTCAAGGCTGCTGATCCCTTATTTTCAAATCTGAAAGTTGACAGCTATGGTTTTAGGGCACCACGCTCTCACATGAGCTTGAATGGTAAAGATTAGGGTAGAGTACCAGTTGTGGAATATTCTCCCAGCAACACCCATTTGGCATCTACTTTACTAGGCTTTTAGTCAAACTTTGAATGGAAGACGCCTTTTTCAGATACTTTATCCCATTTCCAGATATTGTTTTGTTTCCTCCATGTCGTCTTCTTCTTCTTCTTCTTCTTCTTCTTCTTCTTCTTCTTCTTCTTCTTCTTCTTCTTCTTACTATTAGAATTTATATACTGCCCTATACCCAGGGGTCTCACAGTGGTTCACAGAATAAAATCAAGACACAAAACCACAAAATACACAATAAGAATAAAAACAACAACCCAATAGCCCCCCCAAAAAAAAACCATTTTAAAAGGGCATAGGATGTAAATCAGATCAACCAAAGGCCTGGTTAAAAAGGAAAGTTTTTGCCTGGTGCCTAAAGGTGTACAATGAAGGCGCCAGGCAAACTTCCCTGGGAGAGCATTCCACAGATGGGGAGCCACTGCAGAGAAGGCCCTGTTCTCATGTTGCCACCCTCCGGACATCTCAAGGAGGAGGCACACAAAGGAGGGCCTTAACGCGTGTATGTATATGTGGGGAGAGGGGCTAGCTCTGCCCATTGGTGTAACCCAGGGGACAGCTTCCCCCCCAGTCAAGTAAATAAATGAAAAGAAGTAGAAACAGTCGGAATATTTGAAATTGAAACGCTCACTGAGGTCATTTGGATGACGTTGTGATGCATTCCAGTGACACAGCTGGCAACCCAGCTGAGTGATAGGTGTGGCTTCTGTGAACTGACCAATCGTGTTGCAGGTAGCTCGGTCCTGCCTCCCCGCCCAACATAAATCCTGGCTACATCCATGGCTCTGCCACACACATATTCACTGACATGCCTTTAACAGCATATAACCATAGCCATGTTGCAGACGTGTCCATGAGCTAACGTATGAGGCAGGGGGTCAGAGCCTGCCAATGGCCTCCACATGTGCATTGACTGCATGTATAATGCAGCCAACATCCGAAGAGAGAGAACATATTTTATTCCCAACACATTTTTGAGTAAACATCTTATGCAAGGGAAACTGCCTTTGCAAACAATTACAGTAGTTCTATCTGCACACCCTTCTCAATAGGCATTGTAAAATAAATAAAATCAAAAATAAAATCCCCTTGCCTCTGGAGATAAGGCAGCGTCCTTGCTTGAAACCACTTCAAAAATGGTGGCTGACTGAAACAAATTTTAAAGATTAACTGCTTTTACGCGTCTCTAAAGACAGCTTCCCGTGAAACCTACACCGCAAATAAAAGCGATTGTGTTTTCCTAGGGAGCCACTGTTGTCTTTCTGCAACCGTTTCAACCTTTCTTGTTGTTTGTTCCGAAGAAGATTCCACCAGCACCCCCAGCTTGCAAAACAGGAGATCAGTGGGGAGAAGGGTGCTTAAGGTTCCTTTTATTGGCAGAGACCTGCTCCTTCATTATATCTCTGTACATATTGTTCATTTGCAAGGATAATATCCTTGCGACGAGGGCGAATTTCTCTTCTGTGCCATCGAGGCTTTTAATGAAGGATAAATCATTTGAGGAGTCAGGACAGCAAAAGACCTCGATCAATTTATGCATTCATAAGTTAGCTATGGTATTTATGCAGTTCAAGGAATAGACAAATGAAAATCCCATCACAGAAGCGTTTAGGGATGTTACAATATTGGAGGGGGGGGTTACACCTTCTGCCTTATGTTAGAGAAGCCTCCAGTGATGGAACTATCCAAGCAAACAATATTTAGTTTATGATTCTGGCTTGAAGATAAATCCAATAAAGGCTTGGTGACCCAATGTCCCAGCACCAGAACTGGTTCATCAACACGGCAGGGCCAGGTGTTTCCCCAACCTTCAGTTCCTATGCAATGGAGTCTTGCTATGTAAGGATCATTCTACCAAGTATAGCTCAGCACAAGCCCTTATATCTCTTGCTTCGTACAAGCGAGAGGTGTACTTTTCAGTAACACAAGAGGAACCTAGCATGCTGCCATATTCTAAGTCAGACAGATGGCTTTCCCCCCCAGCTGTTATCTATGTTGACTAGCAGTGGCTTGTTAAGGATAATGGCTTAATTTCCCGAAATGAGAATGTTTACTTACATTAAATCACTGTGCATTTTTTAACATGGAGTTTTTCCCTTGACAGCAGCTCTCATGTGATTGGCTGACTGTGAGTCACATGAGAGAGGCATCCCATTCTGTTGCGACTGTTATTCCTGCAACTCGCTCCAAGTATCCACATCACATAGGACATCAGCTGCGGGACAGGTGGGTATGGTTTGTGGGGAACAGCCTTGCGGGCCAAATTTGGGACCCATGCCTAAGCAGGCCCATGGGCTGGAAAATCCCCACCAAAGATTAGACAAAGATCAGGCATGGTTTTGGAACATGGGTCCTGCTAAGTGCTGTTTTTCTAGAAAAAGGGGTGCTGGAACTCACAATTATCACCTCCCTCTTTCTCTTAGAATAGCAATGGTGCCCACCTGAGAGGGGCCGGAACTCAGTTCCAGCAAGTTCCAGCTGGGGGGGAGCCCTGGTCCTGCTTCCATACAGTGGCGTAGCGTGGGGGTGCAGGGGGGGCCGGCTGCACCGGGCGCAACATCTGGGGGTTAGGGTTAGGGGGCGCAAATCCACGGGTTAGGGGGTGCAAATTACTTGCCTTGCCCCGGGTGCTGACAACCCACGCTACGCCACTGCTTCCATATAAACATGCATAAGACCGTGCAACTAGGGCACAGTTCAAACATGGGAACGAGTTCAGGCCTTGCTGAAAACGTCAAATACACGCCGCACGCTGGTGTCAGATGAATTGTAGCATGGCCAGAAAATTAGCCTGTAGACAGAGCCCTTGTTTCCATGGGCTCTTGGCAACCCAATTGTCTCCTAATATAAGAGCCCATATTCCTCTCTTAACAATAGCACTCCTCTGTTGCCAAGATGAAGTGCCTTCCTGAATGCACGGCTGCTGTATCTCTTAATTGCCAGCGCTCCACGCAGCTGCTCATTTGAATGATGCACGGCGTGGCCCCACTTCAATGAGTCCTGTTGCTCATTGTTATGTAAGAGTTCACTTCCCCCAAGTTGTGTTAGCACACGGGCGCCCTTCACATTCCACAACTGGGTCAAAACTCTACCTCTGATTAAAAGAATACGGATTAGATTACAACTTTCTCTACTTACCTTTCCTCCCCACCCCCCGGCCCCACCAAGGCTTCTGCCTCTGGCAAATTGCCCACAGCTGCTCTGGAGGTGGCGCAGTTTGTCAACCTCCTGGCCTCGCGTGAGCATTATGATTTAGCCTCAACAGAACTATATTAAACAGATAAGGATGCCGAACAAGGTTCAAAGCCGGTGGAAATATGGGAGGCAAGGTATTGCTCAAACAAGTAAGAGGCACTTCACACAGGGCCCGAATGAGCACCTTGTTCTTACAGCAAACACACATTTGTCCTCTGTAGAAGACGGGTGGCTTTATTTTTATATAATGATAGATCTAACCATATCGGCGCTGTTCTGCGGGAATTGGCAATGCCGGCTGGGGGGAAAGAAAGCTTTCCATTTGTCACAATTCATGTTCTCTTTGGCGGCTTTCAAATTGCATACTCCATGGAGATATGTGGCTGCCAAATGCCACAGGTAGCTGCAGGACCTGCAGCGTCACGGTTTGCTTGAAGTGGAGGCTACTTGAGTTCTTTCACATCTCCAACCTAATGAAGAAGTGCAAAACTGGAACCTTGAGAGGCGTCTGTTTCTGATTATTTAAATGGTCAGTGCTCCCACTCCTGGCTCACCTGTCCTGGACAGCTTGGGAGGAACTAGCTGGGGAACCACCAAAGGGAAGAAAGCTTGGGAGGAACTAGCTGGGGAACCACCAAAGGGAAGAAAGAGTTTGGTGACTGGTAGTAGGACAACGATGAATGGTCAGAGGGAGAAGATGGGGAAGAGGAAATGTCAGAAGCTGAAGAGGTTACAGGGCTTAGTGAGCTGGGAGAGTCTGTGGCAGAGAGAAGTCCAGAATCGGAGGCAGAAGCCAAAGCAGGTCAGTGGGAGGCTGGAGGTCAACAGGCAGAGATGAGTTTTGAGGAAGTTTTGAGGATTTCAGTTGGCTGTGGTGTGATCAAGCACAATGCGGGCTGACAGTTTGGGAATGGGAAAAATGGGACCCACGCGGAATGTAGTGGTTTGAACCCTTCCATGGTAGGTTCAGGTTGTACACTGTGCAAATAAACCATCTATCTATCATAGACACCACTGCTGTCTCTGCTGTGCCTCATTCCCGAAGGAAACATGAACCCCGGGTAAGCACCTGGAACATCTGCAATCTCACACCATTTAAGACAGTGGTTCTCAACCTTGGGTCCCCAGATGTTTTTGGCCTACAACTCCCATGATCCCTAGCTCACAGGACCAGTGGTCAAGGATGATGGGAGTTGTAGGCCAAAAACATCTGGGGACCCAAGGTTGGGGAAAGGCTGATTTAAGAGTTTGGGGTGGCGTGCACAATATTACGGCAAATGACTTAACTGGGTATTAGGCAAAATTGCATAGGAAAATGAGTATGTTAGGAGATATAGAATCATAGAATTGGAAGGGACCACAAGGATCATCTAGTCCAACCCCCTGTGATGCAGGAGTCTTTTGCCCAGTGTGGAGCTTGAACCCATGATTAAGAGTCACACTAAAATGATGTCAGATTTTTGCAATGGTTTAAAAAAGCACTGCAGTGGGTTTGGAAATGTGACAAAGTGAACTGGAGATTGGGAGGAGGAGAAAAATGGAAAGTGACATATAGACTGCTCTCCCTACACACGCCATGTACGAAGTGTACATACACACAAGCAGAGAGCGCATGCGTGGGCAGCTGATTGCACAATATTGCTTCTGCATGTAATAGAATGGGGGGGTTGGACATTTTACGTGTGGACTGGCATCATTTGCACCTTTGCAAGGTGGCAGGCCCTGCAGTGGTGCCAAGGAGTATGTCTCTGCCTTGGCTGGCAAATGCCCTTCTTTGTGTGCTCTCAGACACATGCAGCTCTCCCATACTGAGAGATTGCAAGGTGAATGTGACTTGATAGAAACCCCTGCAAGCAGTCGGTCTTTGGATCTCTCCGGTATTTGCTTATGCCTTGGAGTTCAGCTCTGTTTTTTCATCTGCTTTACTTAGAGATAATGAAAGAGACAGAAACTCAAAGTCTGATCCACGGCTAGTTAGCTCTATTGATGTCTGTAGAGTTGGAGTCAGTTTACACCCAGTGGAGAATTATTATTATTATTTTATTTTATTGCCTTTGGTATTTTCGGTACTTTAAACAGACTTCCTTTTAAAAAAACAATGAGAGAGAATAGAACAGAGCATAGCACGTGCAGAAAAGAAAGCAAAACCTCAAACAACTACTTCTAAAGTTCCCTTTTAGGTGAGATTTTAGGTCACTCAGACATTTATATAAGCAAGTCAGGCATATTTAAAGATCTTGTGAAAGAGGAAGCAGGTAAATGTTTGCTGTGGGTTTTTTTTTGTTCAGTGCTGGAGATCCAGGCTGAGAAATTGAAAAGCCTTGGCTATATAAAAAATGTAAATGTTTGATCCATTTGTTAAATGAAATGCTACTAAGGCTGTTGTCTACTAAGGTCTATCTACTAGGAAGAGTCAATATGGTTAAAGCATTGGACTAGGACTGGAGTGGCGGGACCTGGGTTCAAATCCCCTACTCAGCCTTGATGCACACTGAAGTGGCCTTGGGCCAGTCACCATATCTAACAGCCTGACCTACCTCACAGGGTTGTTATGAGGACAAAAGGTTATTGGAAGAACTGCCTCGATGGAAAGGCAGGATATAAATGAAATAAATGAACGGGAAGCAAGTCCCAATAAAACTCAGAGAGGGTGACTTCCAAGAACGTTTTTGTTATTCTTCTTAACTTAGAGTTTATTAGATTTGTTTGGGTCCATAGTAGAATGAAACAAACCTCCAGCTGCTGTAGCAGGGGTGCACAACCAGTGGCCTTTGAGATGTGGACTTCAAAGCCCATTAGCCTCAGGCAACATGGTGCATGGTGAAGGACGGTTGAAACTATAGGTTCCCTGTCTGGTTGGTAGGGTTGCAAGCTAAACTGCAGCACCCACCTTCCTTGCATAACTGTTCTGTATTCAGTGGTCTGTGTTTGTCTGAGCTTGAGTCTGGACTAAGGATTCTTAGCCCCTGTGTTCTGATTCAATACATGGTATCCAATCACAGAACATTTCAGGATTTGGGCCTCTGCCATTGGCCTTTAACTCTGAGTCATGATTCACAGCTTGGAAGTTTAGACAGCCAATCACGTTGGGAGTGGGAGTGGCCCAGGCCTTCAGAAATGTATAAAAGCAGTTGCTTTACCCCTGTTGTCCAGTTCTGTTAGTTCAATACAGGTTCTTGCTGTTATCACTGTGTCTTGCCTTGTGGGAACCCACCTACACTTCACCAACCTCCTTCCCAAACCCAGCTAACACAAGGAGAAGAAGAGATGGTCTTCAATAGAGAAGGAAATAGAGGGATAGTCTAGGAGGAGGGAGAGAGGGGAGGAGGAAAACAAGGAAAGTTTAGGTGAGCCACCAGAGCCACCTAGACATTTTGGGAAGACAGGGGAGATCAAGATCTAAAGAGCTCTTAACTATACCTATCAAAGACCATTGTGCTAGCAAAAATACTCTTTATCTTCTGACTGCCAATCCCAGAAGCTTCAGATTTTTCTATATGGTGAAGGAACTACTTCCAATGCTAGAAAACAGGAATATTGGGACAGCTGGCTTTTGACAAGATGTAATCTCCTGAGTAGGTGCGATGCAGCTCAAAATTAGGTTTAGAGCTATAAAAAAAAAATCAACAATGAAACAATGGCAAAGTTAATTCACGGCTTTCAACGAAGACAGAGGGGCAAGTCAACAGCATATGAGTGAGAGTTCCTCTGTGAAAAACACATCTGCAGTGCTGGGACATGTTAGCAGTCATCCAGATGAGCTTGAGTTCTCCTATTGGCACTCAAAAATATAGTCTCTGCTCCTCACGAGAACACTCAAGACTGCAAGGTAAGAAATTTCATAAGGAACATGGGTGATGGAAGTAATCTCTTAAGGCTGGTTCATACCAGCATGTACGTCCCTTGACTTCACATGATTGCCAGCTGTTGAATGTGTGAACCATTGAAAAGTGTCACAAGTTGACACAAAAATTCCAACTGTTTGACAGTGACAATGGATCATTTATATGGGCTGCATACTCACACACTTGCGGCCAGTGGTGTAGCGTGGGGTGCCCTGGGTGCAAAATTCTTAGAGGTGCAAAATTTCAACATCTGGTGCTACCTCAATAAAGCTGTGCGCTTTTGTCACTGGGCTCCATTGAAAATGGCTTCTCCGTGTGAACCAGAAAGTGACCTCTCCAGATAACAACTCCTCTTTTATTACCTCTGTGGCTGCAACCTCCTGGGTGATGTAGTCGCTGTTAGGCAGTTGAATGTGCATGCATATTCCCTCTGTTCCATCTGTCTGACCCTGGGCACTGGCAACCCACGCTATGCCACTGCTTTTGGCTGCTGCCATTGGGTCATTAGGATGCCTGAATGGCCCAGTCCCTTTGCATTTGTGTTACTCTTTCCCAAATTCGCAAGAATAAAAAGGGAAACTTTCACTCCAGCAAGGGGGAAGCAGTGGGTAGGTTACACAAAGAGGGGGAAATTTAGTGTGTAAGGAGTGGAGGGATTGTGGGAGGAGGGTGTTAGCTCTTCGGGACATAGGTAAAGGTAAAGGGACCCCTGACCATTAGGTCCAGTCGTGGCCGACTCTCGGGTTGCGGCGCTCATCTCGCTTTATTGGCCGAGGGAGCCGGCGTACAGCTTCCGGGTCATGGGGCCAGCATGACTAAGTCACTTCTGGCAAACCAGAGCAGCACACAGAAATGCCGTTTACCTTCCCGCCGGAGCGGTACCTATTTATCTACTTGCACTTTGATGTGCTTTCGAACTGCTAGGTTGGCAGGAGCTGGGACTGAGCAACGGGAGCTCACCCTGTCACGGGGATTCGAACTGCCAACCTTCTGATCGGCAAGCCATAGGCTCTGTGGTTTAAACCACAGCGCCACCTGCGTTTCGGGACATAAGACTGAATAAAAATGACATTTCATATGAACTCAGTCTGAAAAGTTGCAAAACTCAAGCCAAAGGAGTTTAAGGTGATAGGATGTGGGCACTAGCCACAAAATATGCCACAAGTCACAAAATACTATGTCTTCATTAGCCAGAGGACTTGGAGGAGGATCTCTAACTGAACACTCCCAATATAGCTATGACATTCTGCTAACCAGTTGTTTCAAATATTCCTATATCCCAGGCCTCTCGGTGTAACAGGAACAGGGATGAAGAAATTGGTCAGTATCAATTTCGCTCCATTTTCATTTTTCCAATTTTATGTTGAGATCTCAACATTTCCACATCAGGTTGATTTTTTAAAAAATTACAATTAAAAAAACCAACATGAAAATTTATCAGCGAGAAGTGCAGGCAGGTGGGCTGGCCACCCCTAGCTTGCTAATATTTTTTCAAACAATTTCCCCTGATATAATGATTGTTTATATTTAATTTCACCAATATATGCATTTTTGGACACCTTAGTTGGTTAGAGAGCTACATTGCAAAATTTGAGGAAGCGTGAATTTTGAAGAGCAGCTTCGTTTTGTTTTCCATATTGTTTTTGAAAATGCAAATCGAGTAGTTGAGCATTAAAATCCAGACCAACCTAGATTCCTCTTCTATGCCTAAACAGGAATGTGCTAGATTCTAAAATGACAATTATTTTCACTTCTTTCTCTCCCCCTGCCACCCCCCTTTCATATACATACCTATTCATGAAAAATGTATGGCGACATTTAGGTTAACACACATTTATTTATCTTATTTCCAACATTGCATTATGATATAGGCTTCTTAGCCTCCCAAAACCCATCTGATCATATCTTGTTCATTCTGTAAGTCTATTTCATTTCTGCCACATGCTCATATCTAAATCACGGTGACCTTATAACAGTAGAAATTCTGTCATTCTTTCACATTTATTTTCCTATATAGTTCATCAGTGGTACAGGCTTATAAGGTTAGCTGGCAAGGAAGGAATCTGAAAGCTATGCTGTTGTTACATCATTCCTCTCAGGAGCTCAAACCACTGTTAGCAGCACTGAAGTGATCTCCCCAGGACGCAGGCCTGGGCAGTGTGTCCTGAGGTGCCCAGATGACAAGACCCCCTTCTCGACCTCACCAATGTGGTCCAAAGGAAAGTAGAGCAATGTGTTTGGCATCAGTTTGACTGCAGGAGTTGCCAGAAGGGGGAGTACAAGATGTCATCCAACCATCTTAGAAGCTAGGGGGCAGATTCTTAATAGTATCTCAAACCAATGATGAACTGGAAATACTTTGAAGATGAATAAATGTGTATGATGGCACCTTGAAACTAACAATTTAGAAGCCGCCTCCTTTATTTTAGAATAGTGTAAGATTTCATGGGTGGCTGCCTACTTCGTCAGATGCTGAGATGGAACTGGAGAAAGTAGGATCATCTAGATCAAGGGAAGTAATAGTGCCACTGTATTCTGCTCTGGTCAGACCTCACCTGGAGTACTGTGTCCAGTTCTGGGCACCACAGTTCAAGAAGGACACTGACAAACTGGAACGTGTCCAGAGGAGGGCAACCAAAATGGTCAAAGTCCTGGAAACGATGCCTTATGAGGAATGGCTAAGGGAGCTGGGCATGTTTAGCCTGGAGAAGAGGAGGTTAAGGGGTGATATGATAGCCATGTTCAAATATATAAAAGGATGTCACATAGAGTTTTCTGCTGCTCCAGAGAAGCGGACACGGAGCAATGGTTCCAAACTACAAGAAAGAAGATTCCACCTAAACATTAGGAAGAACTTCCTGACAGTAAGAGCTGTTCGACAGTGGAATTTGCTGCCAAGGAGTGTGGTGGAGTCTCCTTCTTTGGAGGTCTTTAAGCAGAGGCTTGATAACCATATGTCAGGAGTGCTCTGATGGTGTTTCCTGCTTGGCAGGGGGTTGGACTCGATGGCCCTTGTGGTCTCTTCCAACTCTATGATTCTATGATTCTATGAGGATGGACCTGTAAGTTGGAAGTTGACCAAGAGGTAACATTCTAAAGCTGTCAGAGGTAACATTCTAAAGCTGTCAAAGCAACAATAATAATGGAAGATGCACAAGTGTGCAAAGAAACTATAGTCTCTGTTCAGTCCTCCTACTGATCAGGGCTGAATCTATACAGATATAAAAAACACTGTGAAAATGCTTTAAAAAACAACATGTAAAATATGTATGTAATTTCCCATTAGCTCATCAGAACTATCTAGTGTCACATTTGTTTAATGCACTTAAAACATTATATTTGCACCTGTATAGCTGAGTCCCAAGTCAAAATTCCGTCCTTCCCACTTCCACTTGACACAGTACCAGACTTCTGCTTATCTGCTGATTGCCTAGCAACACTCTGGCTGCCTTCTAACTCTTCCTCTTCTTGAGAGCTAACAGAGTCTTCCCCAGGAAGGAGGGTCAAACTGCCCTTTCTTGACTCTGTCAGCCGGCTCTCATCTACAGAGTCTGTCTCTTGTTATTTTAGCTCAATTTCTGAGTCTGGCTCTTCACCCTACGGCCTAGCCAGGACGTGTGGGGTTGTTTAGGATAATAGGCAAAGAAATATTTGTTAAGTTTTATCCTTCCTTCACTCACTCTAGTGAGTGATGTAGCCTCTATATTCACGGAAGCTAGTTGATTAGATTCGTTTGAATCTTTACAAGATGACTAATCCAATCTGGCTTGCCCAGGTGGATTACTCCTGGTGTCCCCTTTTCTCCCTCTTAAAATCCAATAAAGGCTCACGAGTCTGTCTTTAAAAGTATAACAATAAGTTTACTCACAAGTTGTTCACAGTACGCATCCTAGAATGGAAGCTTTAAGCTTCAGGTTACAAAGATGTAACGTGGCTCACATCCTTTATGAGGATGGGCCTAAGTGCTGCTGGCTGAGAGCCAGAGACTTAACTGAACTGAATCAAACAGAGCTGAAATTGAACAGGACAAAATGGCAGTGTGACCAGCTTTTTATAGAGTCCCACTCACCTCCTGAGTCATCTACAAGAGGAACAGGAAATTACTTATCTCCCTGACCGTCCACTCTAGGAAGTAAAGCATGTTGTAATTGACAGCATCTTAAAAAGCAGAGACATCACCTTGCCAACAAAGGTCCGTATAATTAAAGCTATGGTTTTCCCAGAAGTGAGACCTGGACCATAAAGAAGGCTGATCGCCGAAGAATTGATGCTTTTGAATTATGGTGCTGGAGGAGACTCTTGAGAGTCCCATGGACTGCAAGAAGATCAAACCTATCCATTCTGAAGGAAATCAGCTCTGAGTGCTCACTGGAAGGACAGATCCTGAAGCTGAGGCTCCAATACTTTGGCCACCTCATGAGAAGAGAAGGCTCCCTGGAAAAGACCCTGATGTTGGGAAAGATGGAGGGCACAAGGAGAAGGGGACGACAGAGGACGAGATGGTTGGACAGTGTTCTCGAAGCTACTAACATGAGTTTGACCGAACTGCGGGAGGCAGTGGAAGACAAAAGTGCCCGGCGTGCTCTGGTCCATGGGGTCACGAAGAGTCGGACACGACTAAACAACAACAACAATTGACTGTACAGACGCAGGCCTGGCTGGGACGGTCTTCCTGTTATATCCTCTGGGCTTTACAAGGCATGTGAGGCTCACCTGGTATTGTGCCACTTTAAACAGTCACGTCTATCTTCCCAAATTGTCATTAATTAACAATGCTGAGAGATGTCTGGAGACGCCTATTCCCCTGACATAACTCTATAACTTCCCAGAGTTCCCCGGGAACCACCTTGACAACCACCTTGTCACCAATGGAAGCAAAGGCTCAGAAAAAGCTCAATATGGAGGCCAAATGGCCGAAATATTGGGAAATTTTGGAACAAGAAGGAAACAAATTGAAATTGCAGAGTTTTGAGAAATTAAAAGATAAAGTGCGAGACTGGCTTCATTATTATCAAATAAGGGAGGCTTACAATCTGGACAAAAAAATTGGCTTCCAGGTGGAAAAATCAAAATTGGAAACAGAACTGTTAGATCCCAAAACTAAGATACTTTCAAGAATGTATAATTTGCTGCTGAAATGGAATACTCAGGACGAAACGGTTAAATCTGCTATGATTAAATGGGCACAAGATGTTGGACATAACATTATGTTTGCTGACTGGGAACAGTTGTGGACCACAGGTATGAAATTTACGGCATGTAATGCCTTAAGAGAGAATATTATGAAAATGATATACAGGTGGTACATGACACCAGTCAAGCTTGCAAAAATCTATCATTTGCCCGATAATAAATGTTGGAAATGTAAAGAAAATGAAGGTACATTCTTTCACCTTTGGTGGACGTGCCCAAGGATAAAGGCTTTCTGGGAGATGATATATAATGAAATGAAAAAGGTATTTAAATATACCTTCTTGAAGAAACCAGAGGCCTTTCTCCTGGGCATGGTCAGCCAATTGGTGCCAAAGAAGGATAGAACTTTCTTTATGTACGCTACAGCAGCAGCAAGAATACTCATCGCAAGGTATTGGAAGACACAAGATTTACCCACTCTGGAAGAATGGCAGATGAAAGTGATAGACTATATGGAACTGGCGGAAATGACTGGCAGAATCCGAGACCAGGGAGAAGAGTTGGTGGAAGAAGATTGGAAGAAATTCAAAGACTATTTGCAGAAACATTGTAAAATTAATGAATGTTAAAATGATGTTGGATTGAAATCAAGTGGCCTTAGCAACAAGGTTAATAAGAATATGTAAAAATGGATTGATAACGGATGAAAATATAAAGTTATAATATGTTGAGATATAGAGTTAAGATAAAAGAAAGAGGGTAAGGATTTGCTGAATTAACCGTGTGAACGGGAATACAAAAAAGGGAGGTGTGAGGAGGTCGGGGAAATAAGTAAACGAAATTTAAGATATGAAAAGATTGATTTGTTTTTAACTATTTTTTTATTTATTTTTTCTGTATTTTGTATCTTTTTTTAGGTATTTTTGTACTCTTTGTATTTTTATTTTCTTTTTTTGTTTTCTTTTTCATTCTGTAACTTTCTTCTTTTTGTAAAACTTTAATAAATATCTTTAAAAAAAAAACAAAAAACAGAGTTCCCCGGGAAGAGGGGTTGGTTTTCAAACCAGCCTGGGAATTGTAGCTCTTGTGAGAGAAATAAGGATCACCTAACAGCTCTCAGCACCTTTTAAAAAAACTGCAGTTCCTGGGATTCTTTAGGCTCTTTAAAGTGGTACAATACTGCTTTAAATGCACAGTGCTAATGAGGCATCAATGTTGCTTTTGTAGAATTCAGCAGGGAGGATCATTGGGACAAAACCATCATTATTTGACTCTGTCTACTCTAGGCTCTGACTCCATCTGCTGTTTGTCTCCCTACTTTCCATTCTCCCAGTCCCACAACGGGTGTCAAAAACTGTGGTCTATAGCAAAAATAAACTAAAACAAACAAGCAAAATAATTAATAAAGAAATTGTTAATCTTTAAGTTGCTGCAAGACTCTCTCTCTCTCTCTCTCTCTCTCTCTCTCTCTCTGGAATTCCACTACAGTGGTACCTCAGGTTAAGTACTTAATTCCTTCCGGAGGTCCGTACTTAACCTGAAACTGTTCTTAACCTGAAGCACCACTTTAGCTAATGGGGCCTCCTGCTGCCGCTGTGCCGCCGGAGCACAATTTATGTTCTCATCCTGAAGCAAAGTTCTTAACGTGAAGCACTATTTCTGGGTTAGCGGAGTTTGTAACCTGAAGCATATGTAACCTGAAGCGTATGTAACCCGAGGTACCACTGTACTGTAGAATGAAGAAACCTGAGGAAAATGTAAGCTGACCTCGTCTGGCTTTGTGCATGATGAGACCACAAAATTGCTAATTATTTGAGACATCTGTCCCAAATAATGGTCTCCATCCCTTGTCCGTAAGCTTAAACTTTCCAGGACCTTTGTAACTTCAGCAGTGGCCAGAGAACTATATGTGTGTCACGTAAGCTTTCTATTAAGATTAGCATTTGACCTGTGGGATCATTCCCCACAAATGATGAATGGGCCAGTGAGGGGAAGAAAACCTAACAACTTCTGCTTTCCTCTCAGGTCACCTAGGCAGCTTTGAGAACAAGCTGTTAAGAGGAATAATGCCATCATCTTCGTTCTTACCTAAGCAACACACAGCTGCTGCCTTTGAGACAGAATCAATATAGGATGCCATGATGCTGTTTTTACAACCGGCACCTGTCAAACGGTACAACAAACAGAAACTTTCCCCTTCTGCCTCTGGAGTCATCAGAGCCACACAGTGTTTTCCGACAGAAGACTAGAGCCTCAAAAAAGAGGAAGGTGTTTTATTTTTTAAGTTTATTCTAAAGGATGGCTGCACAACATCCCTCTTCCTGCAGAGTAGGGGAAGCCTCGGTGTGCTCTCTAGTCAGATGCGACAATCCTACACAGGTCTACTCAGAAGTAAATCCAATTAAAATCAATGAGACTTACTCCCAGGTCAGGCACATCTGTCATTAGAGCTAATGCATGCATAGGATTGAGGCTGCAGTTCTAACCACATACCTGGAAGCAGTGCTCTTTTATTTTTATTTTATTTTATTTTATTTTATTTTATTTAGGGGGGAAAGGTGCTGCTACTCACCATGAAAAAGGGACGTGGGTGGCGCTGTGGTCTAAACCACTGAGCCTAGGGCTTGCCAATCGGAAGGTCAGTGGTTCAAATCCCCACGACAGAGTGAGCTCCCGTTGCTCGGTCCCAGCTCCTGCTAACCTAGAAGTTCAAAAGCACGTCAAAGTGCAAGTAGATAAATAGGTACCACTCCGGCAGGAAGGTAAACGGCGTTTTCATGCGCTGCTCTGGTTTCGCCAGAAGCAGCTTACTCATGCTGGTCACATGACCCGGAAAAACTGTCTGCAGACAAACGGCGGCTCCCTTGGCCAGTAAAGCGAGATGAGTGCCGCAACCCCAGAGTCGTCCACGACTGGACTCAACTGTCAGGGGTCCTTTACCTTTTTTTTTACTCACCATGAAGTTGTTACAGTTGCCATACTTTTAACGCCCAGGGCGGGAAAGCACTGTCTGGAAGTAAGCTCAATTGAATTCAATCGGTCTTACTTTTGAGCCAACCCATTTAGGATTGATGCATGTTAATACTTAGACTCTCTTCTCCACGCACACCCAACTGTACTGGGCATCTTGATGGGCCATTAGCTGCTTAATTTACTTTGAAAAGACAATTCTAAAACACACAGAGAGACACTGCAAAGAAGCAGGAAACACTTCAAACTGAAATCCACATACCCTGCAACTGTCCCGTTTTAAGCAGGAGATCCCAGAATCGCAGGAGCCTATCCTAGCTTCTGTGTGCGTCTCAGAATGTCCTGGTTTTTTTGAGTTAGTGCTCTGGTGCAAGTCCTTGTGCCAAAAGACACTCACTCTAGAACAAGCCATCAGGGTCACGCCAGACGATGGCCAGAGCATCTTCTGGTCTGGTGCTCTGACACTCACCAGCAGGATCATGCCCAGTGCTTTTTTTCAGGGTCGTACTAAAGGGTATGTAGTACTGCCACCTCTTTTTTGTTGCTAAAAAGTATGACACTTACTGGGACAACCTCGTGATGAGTACTGGCACCTATTTTTCTAGGGGGTGGGCACTGGTCCTGCCAGATCGCCAGACCAGAAAGTGCTCTGGCATGACCCTGCTGACGTCCTGATTTTGCAGGCGAAAATGTTGGCGCGTATGAAATCACACAGTAAACACCCCAAAATGCATAAAATTTTACCCACAGGGGACAATAGTATATTTGAACAACATTGCATTGTTCAAAACTGCAAACTTTTTAGCAGGGGCAATTAGAATAACATCTATTATTTGATTACTGATGTAAACCTCCAGAATGTATTTTGTATTGTTAAGTTTTCACCTCTATCTTCAGTACACTGTATTTTATTTCATTGCTATGGCTAGTGGCTGATGCAAATAAAGATTCTTCTGATTCTGATTTTGCTGCTGCTACCATGAATGTGGACAGGCCTTTTCTTCTCCTCTTCTCTGGGAGGCCAGGTAAGCCATTTCAGTAAGCCCCTCTAGACTCATCTGCCTGTAGTAGCTGCTGGTACTTCCTTCAGCATTCCAGAACAGGTTTGTGTGTCTCTACATGTGAGAAATGAAAACGTTCCCTCTTTTGGAAGGCAATTGGACCTTGACCTCAAAACCACAACTTTCATAAATATTACTATAGGCCTTAAATCCCATGGATTGGGCACTAATAGAGAATAGACTCTTGAGTTCAAACCATGTCCCTTAAACGTTCAGGCTTTCTTTTGCCAAAGCCTGAGTTCTAAATAATTATGACCGCTGGTGGCCAACAGCTTTAACAAGATATCAGATCCAACTGTAGGGTACTATTATTTACTATTTGTCCAGATTTATTTGAATCACACTTCTAATTCAAAACCCAGACACTCTGCCAAGGATGTTGGCATGTAGAGAAGAAAGAAGAGTTATCACAATTAAAGGTTAGAGTCTCAACATTTTTCTTTCCCACTTATAATATTTTGCAGTCTCGATGTGCAGGCTAAATAGCTCCTAATTAACCAACTGATCAATGGAAAGCAGGACTCTGTCTCCTTCTCAGAAAACTGGCCTTCAACCTACCCAAAGCCAAATGGCTTGTTAAACTAAATCACATCAACAGGTTCACGCTGCTAGGAAAGGCCAGCAGGGGGACGGTTATATCTGAAGCTTCGGCGCGAAGACTCACTTTCCCCATAATTATTCTGCTCTTATTATCCAGTTGCAACTCCTGCGTATCAAGGAATGCATGCTTCTTATTAGTGCCATGTGGTTCTTCGGAAGAGCTGACAAATAATTCAACAGCTATCGCCGTGCGGAGAGATCACAATGGACACCAACAAGCACGCCCACACAGCAAGGCACCCACTTGCTTATTCTTGCCAGTATGGGAAATTGTGGAAATTGTATCTTGAGTTCAATGAAACAATTTCCATCGTTTGCATAATGTATACTGCACCACATGGGCCACATTTTCTAGTTGCTGGCTACACGCGCACACACACCTCCTTTGTGCACATTTAGTGCAATATGAATAGAACGCTCTTGAATGCACTTGTGCAGACATCCCATGACTAAAGAAAAGGAATCATTATTTTCTCAGGAGGTGCCAGGAGTTTCTGGCTGAGAGGAGACAGGAGGCAAAGGGGTATTGATCCTCCCGATGCTCTAATTTGGAATAGCAACTTGGAGAACATAGTCTGCTCTGTTACCTCCAGAGAGAGCAATGCAAAGCAGCTTGCATTTGGGTGGCTAGGCCAAAAAACAAAGACGAACATTTACAAAGCCCCAACTGTGAGATGCTCCCAGGAGTGCCAGCTTGGCCCCACTACTGTGGGTGCCTGGGGCCATGGGTGCCATGCAGCGTGCATGGCCCTAGCACTGAAATTTGTGGGTGCCCAGCCCTTTCATGGGGAATTTTGTGGGTGCTCAAAGAGCCAGGGAGTTGGCACCTATGCAAACTCCTGGTGGAATGTTCCTGAATTGGTGGCTTCATCTGCAGAGTGATAATTCATTGCTAGCAATCAGAGAGAGAGAGAGAGAGAGAGAGAGAGAGAGAGAGAGGTGAGGGGAACATTGCTATATGCATACATGTTCATTTCTCACCACTGCTCAGTGCCCAAACATTCTTCATTGCAGAAGTCTGCATGTGAGATTCTGTGAGGAGACACAGCTCAGTGGAACCGGTAAAGAATGTGCTTCGTGTGAGCATGGTCCTCCAGCAATCCCATGTCCCTTAACTGTCCCAATAAAATTGGGACATCCTGTTTTGGAGGCTGTGCTCTCAAGATTGCAGCGCATGTCATTCATCTAGGAGCATGGCCCAGAAGACGCACGGCCTAGTTTTTGACCTGAACATGTTGCAGAGTATGCAACCCCCTAACATTGTCATTATAGCATCAGGATTGTCGTGGACTCAGATACCTCTGCATTTGATCTGGTACACAGGCTGAGACTCTATCTCCCCATGGACTGCCTCGCCAGAGTGGTGCATGCTCTGGTTATCTCCCGCTTGGACTACTGCAATGCGCTCTGTGTGGGGCTACCTTTGAAGGTGACCTGGAAACTACAACTAATCCAGAATGCGGCAGTTAGACTAGTTACTGGGAGCAGCCGCTGAGACCACATAACACCGGTCTTGAAAGACCTACATTGGCCCCCCAGTATGTTTTCGAGCACAATTCAAAGTGCTGGTGCTGACCTTTAAAGCCCTAAATGGCCTCGGCTCAGTATACCTGAAGGAGCATCTCCACCCCATTGTTCTACCCAGACACTGAGGTCCAGCGCTGGTGGTTCCTTCACTGAGGTCCAGCACTGAGGTTCTGGTGGTTCCTTCACTGCGAGAAGCCAAGTTACAGGGAACCAGGCAGAGGGCCTTCTCAGTAGTGGCACCCACCCTGTGGAATGCCCTCCCACCAGATGTCAAAGAGAACAACAAATACCAGACTTTTAGAAGACATCTGAAGGCAGCCCTGTTTAGGGAAGCTTTTAATGTTTGATGCATTGCTGTATTTTAATATTTTGTTGGAAGCCGCCCAGACTGGCTGGGGAAGCCCAGCCAAATGGGCAGAGAATATTATATATTATTATTATTATTATTATTATTATTATTATTATTATGGATCACTAGCACTTTGGGGACCCTGATCATGAGGAGACTGTTGCAGGGGAAGTACTGTGCAACCACTAAGTGTGTACAGAACAGCCAAAGCCTGGAATCCTATGCATACTCACTAGGGAAGAAGACCCCCTGAACTCATCTTTGGATGAAATATATAAGCCTGTAAAGCAGAGCTCTAACCCCTTTGAATTCAGCGGCACACATCTAATGATATTAAGCAGACATTATTTTAAAGAATGTTTTAAATATTGGGAGAGCCAAACTCAGAGAGTTACTGCCGCTACGTATCATTCCTTCGGTTCTAAACACCCCACCTTGCCATTTAAGGTTTTATGCAGTCAGTTTATGAGATGCCAAGGGCAGGTACGGGCTCATTTGCTCTGCGCAGTAAAAATGTAAGACAAATCCTCACAAAAAGCTTAGTGTTGTTATAACTAGGAATCAGAAGGAGTTCAAACGCTGCGTTCGCTTTCCAAATGGACCTCCAATAAAACAGAGCGATAGCTGCAGCCAGTCTCCAGAAAAACCTGTGGGTGCACATAACACCTGCGCTTTTGATCATTATGTACTGCAGTTGCTAATAAATTTAATGAGCCTTCAGGCTGGCAACAGCCCTTATAAACCGCATCCCTTGGCGGCTGTTGGCATGCAGCAAGTCACCGGGGGGAAGGGGGGTATACTGGCTCACCACATTGCAAAAGTCTTCATACTGTTGGAGGGACATGCACAGAAACCA
The DNA here is from genome assembly GCF_964270895.1 of Podarcis filfolensis. Classification (NCBI taxonomy): domain Eukaryota; kingdom Metazoa; phylum Chordata; class Lepidosauria; order Squamata; family Lacertidae; genus Podarcis; species Podarcis filfolensis. The sequence goes on along the minus strand of NC_139604.1, from coordinate 24,230,255 downwards.
CCCAGACTGTCTATGTGAACTGCTGCCCACAAAGACCACAATTTATTTATTTATTGAATTTATATACCGCCCTATGCCCAGGGGTCTTAGGGCGGTTCACAGAACAAAATAAAAACATAAAACCACAAAATATACAATAAAAATAAAAGCATCAACCCAATAGCCTCCCCCCCCCCAATAAACACATTTTTAAAGGGCATAGGATGTAAATCAAATCAACCAAAGGCCTGGTTAAAAAGGTGTATAATGAAGGTGCCAAGTAAACTGCCCAGGGGAGAACATTCCACAGACGGGGAGCCACTGCAGAAAAGGCCCTGTTCTCATGTTGCCACCTTCCAGACCTCTCAAGGAGGAGGCACACGAAGAAGGGCCTCAGAAGATGATCTCAGGGTCTGGGTAGGTCCAAAAGCAGCACTTTGAATTGGGCCCAGAAACTAATTGGTAGCCAGTGCAGTCAGATCAGGATCTGTGTAATATGCTCAAACCGCCTTGCTCCAGTGAGCAACTGGCCGCTGAATTCTGCACATGCCCAGCCCTTTAAAAGGGTCTCCTTGTGCATGCCTAAATAGCTCTCATGTGCACACGCTCCCCCTCCTATTTATCTGAAGACAAGTTCTGAGTGTAAACAATATTTCATAGAATCACAGAATTATAGAGTTGGAAGGGACCCAAGGGTCATCTAGTCCAACCCCTGCAATGCAGGAATCTCAGCTAAAGCATCCATGACAGATGGCCATCCAACCTCTGCTAAAAAACCTCCAAGGAAGGAGAGTCCATCACCTCCTGAGGGAAACTGTTCCACTGTTGAACAGCTCTTACTGTTAGAAAGTTTTTCCGTATATTTAGTCGGAATCTCCTTTCTTGTAACTTGAAGCTATTGGTTTCAGTCCTATCCTCCAGAGCAGGAGAAAACAAGCTTGTTCCCTCTTCCATGTGACAGCCCTTGAGACATTTGAAGATGGCTATCATAGCTCCTCTCAGTCTCCTCTTTTCCAGGCTAAAAGAGCCTCAACCATTCCAGGCCCTTGATCATCTTGGTTGCCCTCCTCTGCACACATTCCAGCTTGTCAACATTTACTCGGCTGGGCAACTCAGCTGATGACACAAGTGGCTGTCCTTCTAAGCCAGTGATGGCCAAACCTGGCCATCCAGCTCTTTTGGGACTACAATTCCCATCACCCCTGACCACTGGTTCTATTAGCTAGGGATGATGGGAGTTGTAGTCCCAAAACAGCTGGAGGGTCAAGTTTGGCCATTACTGTTCTAAGCCCTATCTGCTGTGCTCTGGCTCTGGACAAATGCCAGATCCTGAACTGAATGAGGCCAATTCAGACCAATCTGGGATATTCATGGAATGGGTCCAAGCAGCCCCAGATTGGGTCAAGTCTACTCAGAGTGACCCAGAGCCATTTTCTGTACATTTCCCTATCTCTGTCCTTAACAAGGTAAAAGCAACAGTGAAACAGGCAGTCATCACTCACAAACACCATAGCTTATGAGTCATAGGACCTCACAGTTCAGTGCCCTTGAAATATACAGGGTATCTTGGAATCAGGCTCCTAAATAGTCATTCAGGACACACAAAAGGCTGAAATATTAAGTGAGGGGGGGCAGAAGGAATCTTTATCCCATCTCACAAAATGACTCAAGGCAGCTAACTAAAATAATATGATTAAATTTTAAAACAATGTAACAATGAAAACAACAAGAGCAGCAACTGAAAACCAAAAATAGCCAATGGCATTGAGCCAGCAAGTGAAAAGCTTTGAAACAACAATAAATTAGAAGAAAGGCTTTAGTTAAACTGCTCACAGAAGGAACTGTGAGAACAAGCTTTCAGAGGTACTCAGGGCAGTGAATGTAAAAGGATTAGGCCCAGGGCTATTCTCACTGGAACTCACCATTAACACCTCCCTTGTTCTCTTATCGTGGCAATGGCACCCACCTGAGAGGGGCCAGAACTGAGTTCCCGCGGGTTCCAGCTGAATAAAAGTCCCAATTAGGCCGTATTTTGTGCCTTCTGAAGGACAATGATCTTAGAACAAGATGGCAAATGATGGTGGACGCCACACAAGAACGGAACAGAAAAGGATGAACCTGTTCCTTGAGATGTCTGGGTGATTCTTTGGGGAAAGCCAAATGTTTTAAATGTGATTTAAGAGCATGGTGTGGATGAGACCTGAAAGTAAAACTAGTCATATTAATTGCAATTCATGTGGATTTTTTGTTAAGTAAATATCAGACCAGGAGAAGCCAGAGCACATTTGGAAATATGTGGAGTAGGGACAGTAGGTTTTGCTCTCGCTTTCCCACCCTCACCATGGTTCGGCCAAGCCTTCTTCTTAGCTGATGTTTGCCTTGCAAGGGAAGCCTGCGAGGGAAGCCTCCACTGGAACCAATGGGAGCTCCATTTGGACACCTGCTTCAGAGAGGAGGGACGATAGCAGCACCATTTGGAGGGCACCACTTAGTCTACCCCTGGATTAGTCTGACTGGCAGGTGGGTTCAGACACAATCCAGAAAAGGAGAGACTTCTTTACAGAAAATTTCATTGGCTGTTTCTTGATAGCTCACGATCAACAGTCACACCTGGGAGCCTTCAGGAACTTTGATTATCTTGCATGTCAATGTTAGGGTTGCCATATTTCAAAAGGTGAAGATCTGGACACAAAGGTTGTTCAGCTCTTTTCTTCTTCTTCTTCTTCTTCTTCTTCTTCTTCTTCTTCTTCTTCTTCTTCTTCTTCTTCTTTTTCACAAAATCTGAAGGAGAAGAAGAAGAAGAAAGGGAAGTTGTTTTTGAGCTATTGTTAGGAAAATTTGCCAAAATCTACACTACTGACATGGGTTACCATACGTCCAGATTTTCCTGGACATTTCAGCAATTTTCGCCCAGACACAGTTTCCAACAGCCGAATCCCAGCAATGCCCGGGAAATTCCAGACATATGGTAACCCTAGTACGTTCCTATCTGTAATCGCTCTGGGGGGGGAAATGAGACTCCAATCACCACTGCCTCTATTCATATTCTACTCAGTCCTCCAAAAAGAGGGAAACACTTCACCCCAAAAGAGACAAAATCTACATAAAATTTACAAGTGCTAAATTTGCAAGGCCCCAGACAAAATCTTACTTCTTTCCCCAGACTTTTTTTGATAGACTATGATGCTGCTACTTGCTCTTAGTGGCACTGTTAAATTATGTTGCTGCTGCTATTCAGGGTTGCTTTGTGGATTTTTATGAATTATGTGCATGTTTTTACAATGTATTTTTGTTTTTACCTATGCCTAAGCAACAATGCCTAAGCAACAAAGCAAGGGACGCGAGTGGCACTGTGGGTTAAACCACAGAGCCTAGGACTTGCCGATCAGAAGGTCGGTGGTTCGAATCCCCACGGCGGGGTGAGCTCCCGTTGCTCAGTCCCTGCTCCTGCCAACCTACCAGTTCAAAAGCAGGAAGTGCAAGTAGATAAATAGGTACCGCTCCAGCGGGAAGGTAAACGGCATTTCCGTGCGCTGCTCTGGTTTCGCCAGAAGCAGCTTATTCATGCTGGAAACATGACCTGGAAGCTGTACGCCGGCTCCCTCGGCCAATAAAGCGAGATGAGCGCTGCAACCTCAGAATCGGTCACGACTGGACCTAATGGTCAGGGGTCCCTTTACCTTTAAGCAACAACAACTACTACATAGACAGAAACTATCGCTTACAATTGGCTGCATCCACTGAAGTTGTCATGTTCCAGCAAGGACTTCCATTTGTGCAGCAGAACCTCCTCTCTGCCTCCTTCCCTTGCATACCCTCCCCGAACTGTTTTGGGAGTTTTCCCAACCCACTAGAGAAGATTGAGCTGGGGCACACAGGAAACAGAGAGGGAGGGGAAATTCCATGGCACAAGGGTAAGTTCTTGCACAAACGGGATGATTTCAGTGGATACAACTCAATATTTTAAATAGAAATGCAATACATCTCTTGTAGTGGTGAAGACGAATTGACCTGTGTGCCTGCTCAGTCTGTTGTGCAGATGGGCAACTTCAGCTCTCACTTCTGTTGGTTCTTGGTCTTTCAACCAAACTTTGACTGGACAGGTCTTCAAACAGAGTAATGGCTATTCTACCTACCAATACTTGACCCTTGTCTTTTTAGTTGAAGCAAAGTACCACATCTCCCTCCACATTAGGCCTTGCAGTTCACCCAGTTCTTCCATCAAAATCCTCATCGTTACAGATTCAAATAATTTTTAAAAATTAAAGGGCTCCCAAATATATATCTATATTTCAAATTAATTCTGTTACATTATGCAGGAGTGAGCAGCAAAATGTGAAAGATATACCTTTGACCTGAGCACATTGCTAGGTTGTCCTTTGTTTCAATGGCCATGTGCCCTATGTCCAATAACCTTATCCAACTGCTCACTGAAGAAGACAGATTATCCTTTCCTTTATGAGATATTTCTGCTGGCTCAAATGCTAAATTACCATTTTCTTTTTTTTATTTTACAATTCAGTAATCGCTCTTAGGGAGTCATGATGTCATGTGCATTGGAATGGAGCTGAGATATAAAAGAGGCTGCACAGCTTGAGTTAAGCAGTTTTGAATTAAGTAACCAACGTGCCTGGAAAGAAATATTAGAGAACTTCATAGCAGAACATACATAACAGTTTGAACAGAACAGTGCTTGCAAAAAATAAAAGACAGATTTACAAATTTGTATAATTTGTATAAAATATTAGGGTACAGGGTAATGCATGAAGTGCATACTGTATTTTTCCGTGTATAAGACTAGTTCCCCCCCCAAAAAATAATGTCAAAAATTAGGGGGCGTCTTATACAAGGATACATCTCCCCCCCATTTTCTTAAATCTGAGTCCCCAAATATAGGGGGCGTCTTATACATGGTGACATCTTATAGACGGGAAAATATGGTACATTGGCCTCAAATCTAGTTACGAACAAATAGTAATTCCTATTCTGAGTTTGAATTTGCACCTCTGTGCATGCCAACAGGCGAAGTGGAACACAATGACAAGGGTCACAGACTCCGAACTGTGAAGCACATTAAAATGGTTCATTGTTACACAATGCTCAATAAAGAAACCAGCAAATAAATATTGTGGTTGGTTTACAGTAGAGGGCATCTCCTATTTAGACAGTACTGCTGAAAAAGCATAGCGTAGCAAGGAGGAAATAAACTCAAATGCTTAGCCGAAGGCCATCTGCTAATGAAATAGTGTCAAAACAATATCAAAGAAATTGCGTAAGAATGGTATTGACACAGCAGTTCAGGAAAGCATCTGGGGAATTATGTGCAGGATGCGGGTGGCACTGTGGGTTAAACCACTGTGCCGCTTGGGCTTGCTGATCAAAAGGTTGGCAGTTCGAATCCCCGCAACGGGGTGAGCTCCAGGTGTTTGGTCCCAGCTCCTGCCCACCTAGCAGTTCGAAAGCACGCAGTGCAAGTAGATAAATAGGTACCGCTCTGGCGGAAAGGTAAACGGCGTTTCCATGCACTGCTCTGGTTTTGCCAGAAGCAGCTTAGTCATGCTGGCCACATGACCTGGAAAAACTTGTCTGTGGAAGCGGACAAACACCGGCTCCCTCAGCCTTTAAAGCAAGATGAGCGCCGCAACCCCAGAGTCGTTCGCGACTGGACTTAATTGTCAGGGGTCCCTTTACCTTTTAATGTGTGTGGAAGGTGATTTGGTGAGTCAGAAAGCCTGATCTCCCTCATGTCTTTCCTTCCCCATAACTACAGGAGAGGGGCATTGTGTCACATCACTGTAGAAACTGTAGCAAAAAATAAAGTATATACATTGGAACCTTGGTTGTCGAACACTTTGGAAGTCGAACATTTCAGCTTTCGAACATCGACAAACTGGAAGTGAATGCTTCTGTTTTTGAATGCGCCTCAGAAGTCAAACAGCTTCCGAGGCACATTTCTCAATTTTTTTCAATGGATTTTGCTGACCGGCAATTGCACCTTGGTTGTCAAAAGTTTCGGAAGTCGAACAGTCTTCCTGAACAGATTACATTCAACAAATGAGGTTCCACTGTAATCAAATAAATTGATTAGCTCTAGAAAGGGGTTTTGTTTTAGGCTTGGTGGCAATGCCATATGTGTGTCAGAATATTATTACTATTTATTACTATTTTATTACTATTTTTTACTATTTTTTACTATTTTATTACTATTTTTTATTAAACATTCTGGATGTATGAGGTGTAGTATTGTGCAAATTCATCAGTGATTCTCACAGGATCACAGACCCACAAACTCAATTTTTCCCCATTCTTGTTTTGCATAATATATATGGTCACCCCACCACCAAACACACACCAAATAAATGCGCCCTCACACCTCTTTAACACTAGTTATGCCCTATGTGAATATTGTTAATGCAGAAAAGAAAGCAAACAAAACATTTACACCATTGCCAATGTGTTCACATTGACAGCTGACTTTAATGACAATAAAAACAACCGCCACAACAGACCAAGAAGCTGAGGTTCTGAAAATTGCCTTTATTACACTGGACTATATCTCAGAGTTTTTCTTTCATTTAAAACAAAACATTAAAACACCCCAAAGGAAAGACAAGGCAAAACCATCCTGTTTTCATATTTAATTTCTACATCCTCCAGTGTGAGTTGAAAAAGGAGAAAACGTGATGTCACTTAAGAGGATGGCTACCACAGACAAAATTCTCTTGCTTTTCTTGGCAAAGCGTGTTCTCACTAAAGGAGAGCACGTGTTGCGGATGGGGACGGTCAAAGCACCCTTTGTGGTAAACAGGCAAGTGGAGATTAAGGAGCCTAATACTGGTGGGTGTTTGGTGTTGCTGGGGAGAATTGGATGTTGCAAAGTTAGGGGTGGGATCAGAGGATATTTAAGCAGGGTCCCCAGCAGGCTACTTTCTCTTTTGCTGTGGACATCGGATCTCCCGCCCGCCCTCCCTTGTTTGGGGCTTGCGCCTTGACCTTGCTTTGCCTGTCATGGGGTCGTCCGCATTGGTGCGGGGGCCCAGTAGGAATTTTCCCGAATGGCTGATTAGTGTGTGCCTCTTGGGTTTTGCCTACTGCTTAGCAAATCGTCACAACTTGTAAGGTTGGCGGTTAGGCATTGGTTTAAATTGGTTGGTGGAGGGGTATGGATTGGCTGTGCCTGCCCCTCCAATGCTGCTGCTGCACGGGAATTCCGTTAAAGGAATTCAGGGGCTTACCATCCTTTCGTCCAAACCCCTGGAATCGGGTTTGGGCCGTGTAAGCCTCTAGGAGCATGCGGGGAGAAGCTGAGGGTCTGTGTCGCAGCTCCAGTTATCCCTGAACTTGTTCCTCCACACTGGCTTTCGCTGGAATCCAGGAGCCAGTGCTGTCCCCAAGGCGGGGGGGGGGGGGGACAGATAGTCTTAACCAATGCCTAAGCAACCACTCACAATTTGTATGCTAATAAAGTTGTGGCCAAAATTTATGCCAAAAAACCTTAAACAAAAATTATGCGTTTGGTGTGAGTTATTGGGGAGAGGGTGTTTTGGGGGACCTCAGCACGCAAAGAGACATGAGCAAAAACGAGATGTCAAAAGGCTTGGTTTTTAAGGGAAAGGAAAGGGAAAAAATCACTGTTGGATGCTTGAAAATGTAATGGACCCTGAAAACACTGGAATAGAAACTTAAGACAGAATCACAAAGGATGACTGTCTGCTCTGGCAATATATAAAACAGAGCATTAATCCAAAATGAAGCTATACAAAGTCATTACATAAATAACAGCGTGAATGGGCTATTGCAGGAAAGGATGTTATCTCTGATCCTCTCTGATAAATACTGTTAGGTACACAACTCTCTCTAACTTTATCACCTGCACTTCCTTGAGAAAGAAACAAAAGCCAAACAATGATTCTGCTCCCCCTGCCAGAAAGCTGAAAGCCTTATGATAAAACATTTATTGCCTGCGACGTTTACACTCCTCCGGCTATCATCTCTCTATTCACAGGTTTCGCAAGTGTTTGCAGCACTTCAAAATCTGTAACCCCGCCTTTTGTCATCCAAAGGTGAGAGCGGACAAAATAAATGAGTGTGTACACCACAGGAATTATGGCTCTTGCACATGTGGGTGCCTTCAGCTCAGTAAAAAATCTCCATCCGTCTCCAGAGCTTATCCATTGTCAAGGCTAGATGCTGACTATACTGATAATTACAGCAGGCTGTGCTGAACCCTATGAAGGAAGCTTTATTCTTTCTTTCTCCTGTTTCTTATCTGTTACATCAGGGCCAGCAAGCAGACACTGGACGATGTCAAAGAAACGAATCAATGATGATCAAGTGCCGATAGTGAGGAAAAGACAGACCAAGTCACAGATGGGCATAGACAGGCATTCTGATTTTTTGTAAAGTATGTTTGGATAGCGGGACCTGCACATATTACCCAGCAGACTCTTGATGAATTAAATTCCCATTCAATCAGTAAAATGATTATTCATAAGCAATCAGGTCAAGGCCATTCCTAAATATGTGTCCACTATTTAGTCCTGAGAACAGGGTTTCTGTCATCTGACAAAAGAAAACATTTTAAATTATTTCAAATAAATGCATAAAAAACAACAATTATAATTAGCAGTAGTAGCAATTGTTGTTCCTCAGAATGTGTTGAGTAGGATCTGGTTTTTATTTTAGTTTTACGACCCATATAAAAAGTAGTTTGGTTAGAGAAATGCAATTCATTCTCACGGTAGGCATATGAAGGCAGCCTTGTATCGGGAAGTTTTTAACATTTGACGTTTTATTATGTTTTTATATGCTGCTGGAAGCCACCCAGAGTGGCTGGGAAAACCCACCCAGATGGTCAGGGTATAAATAATAAAATTATTAAAATTATTATTATCAGGCTTCTACTGGGGGGAAAGTTTCACCTTAATCTAGTTAGATAAGAACCAGGTTGTTGTTTTAGTTTTGTTGTTGTTCAAAACCCCCACACAATTCCTGTCCATATTTCACCAATAAATGCATGTGATGATCACAGGGCACATATTTTTATATACTGTAAAAATGAATATCTTAGGGTGACAGTAACAAATGCACGCACAAGGTTTTGCCAGACATGTGCCTGCTCTCTGAAATACTCGCATGAATTTTTAACCAGCGACATCTTCCTTCACCATCTCCCGCTTCAGGGCGAAATCATAGTTGAATAATTTCTTTCATAATTGTCCGTTAAAGATTACTCCAGGGGCATGGATCATGCACCTTGAATTTTTTAGATTTAACATACTGCCTCTCTTCCCTCTCAGCCATTTTCATATTAATATGCAAAACTAATCAAAGTGATTTTTTAAAAATATAAAGTGTGGGATGTATGAGTATCATTTATTAGTCTTAACTGGGAAACACTCAATCATAGTGAAGGCTAGTAACAATAACAGGATAATTTAAGGGGTGTCTGTTTGCCCCTCTTAAATTCAATCCCCCTTTTGCCTTTTTGCCCTGAACACTACAGTTCATAATAATTCATTCCATCTTCTGTCCAAGGTGCTCTGACTGCCATGCACAGGTATCTCGCGTAATCTTCCAAAAGGTTAGGCCAGGGGAAATAGGTTTGCTAGTCACAAAATGGCTGCCATAGGCATATGTCATGCCCTGTCCCCTCTGTCACTCCCAAGGATCTTCAGACCCTCCAAGTGTCCCTATTTTCCAGGGATGTCTCTGATTTAGAGATGCCGTCCCGGTTTCTGATTTGATCCCAGAATGTCCCACTTTTCCTTAGGGTGTCCCTATTTTCATTGGAGAAATGTTGGAGAGTATGGAGTTATCCAACCCCTGAGCCATCAGAAGGCAATCCTGTATAGGTAAGGGTTGTTTTTCTTAATCTTTAATGTTTGGGGTTTTTTGTTGGAAACTGCCCAGAGTGCCTGGGGCAACCCAGAAAGATAGGTGGGGTATAAACAGAAAAATCATCATTATGGAATGGGACATCTCTATTTTCATTGGAGAAACGTTGGAGGGTATGACCCTCTGGGGAGGCTCTTAGTTTCAGAGACCACCTGGTGAGCCCCTTACTCTCACAAGCTTTAGTGCTCACACCATCATTTATCCCATCTGTTTATTTCCTCAGGTAACTACTACTGTAACTACTGTAGATTCCATGCTTTATGGAACCCCTTCTCCACTCACTGAAGCTCACCACTGGAGGTTCCTTGGCCCCCAGACCTTCCTTACCAGCTCCTTCTGTGAAGTAAAGCTTCCCACCAGCTCCTCCCCTGTCCCTCCTTCAGTCCAGTTCTTTCCTTCCTCTCGCCTCTTTCGCTTCCAGTATCTCCCCTCTACATCCATCTACATCCTCTTTCTAGAAAACTTTCCAGAAAGGTTGTTGAGCTTTTGCGGGGAGGAATCACTCACCTGTAATAACGATGCAGCAGAAAAACTGCTTTTGTTTGATGCCACGGAGTAACAGAGCGACGGAGGACCAGGGCGGGTACTTCCGCTCCATTGCTTTTCACTACCGCCAATCGAGAGGGACTGGTATGTATTTGGTGCCCCCCAGAGTTTGGTGCACCCCTTGCACCCCCAGGTAAAGACAGCCCTGCTTGTTCTTGTGAGTTCCGGCTGAAAAATAGCCCTGCCCACCACCTTTCTGGCTCCTGGCCCCCAAAGCTGTCACCTCTACCTGCTTTCATTCTCTCAGAATTTCCCATGAACTCTAGCCAGTTGCCTCTGTATTCCTCACCTGTGTGCATTCCTTAGACCTGACAGTGTAGCCAGGAGGAGACCTCCCTTCCAGTAGGCTAATAAATCCTGCTGGCAGCTGCGGAACTGGCTCCCAAGACTTATCATAAAACAGGTATTTGGGACATGGCATAATACAAAATGGCTGCTGGGCGTGGGGGGCAAAGGGCAAAAACTCAGATGGATATTTACTGAAACTTTTTGCTGGCACCACAGGAGGTACTTGGGGCCCCCTTGAGCAACCCCAGGGTTCGTCTGAGGGCAAGTGAGTGGCCCAGGATTATCCAGTGAACACTGCGGCTGAGCAGAGATTTGAACCAAAGTCTTTCCAGTCCTTGTCAAAGTCCAAGTGATTCGAAAATGATTATCTGTTTATACTTGAAAGACAATATTATATACCAACTCATTCTTCAGATTTAATTGTCCAGAGAATATTTAAGCGTGCTATCGCTTTTACTGTTGAATGATTTATTATATTTTCCAGATTACACTTCATTTTGAGTGATCTCCCTTTGTAACAGTTAATCTAAGTGATGGAGACAGTCTCTTCAATTACTGTTTACTGCCATTTATATATTTCTTCAGCATTAATTAGTATCGGCAAGAACATATAATTTAAGGATATATTATAATGATCGAAGGGGAAAATATGGTGCATAATTCTCTCTCAAACAACCAGCTAAGCAATAAATTATTCCAACGCACTAGGGTGGCTTGCGATGTATTAGCTACATAGAGCTGGCACATCAGGGTGCATTTGTCTACATCTTCATGGGATATGTACATTATCCTTCATTTTATGCCAACTCAAGATAGGCCAAATTAACAGTTATGCTAATGATGCCAAGGCACAGGTCTTAAGCCTAGGAAGGTGCCTTCTTCCTTTACAATACTTAATTTATATGGCAGTAAGTAAATGTGGAGGGAGTAAGAGCTGCCATTATCATAGGAAGACTGAAGACTGAAGATGGAGAGCCCAGAGAACGAAATGGTACCACAGCCAAAAACAGGCTATACAGATTATAAAACTGGTGTGTAATAAAGAACTGTTACGTTGAAAGTGATGGTTAAGTGTACAGGTGTCAGGCTCAGTAGAGGTGAGAGAGAGAGAGAGAGAGCGCATAGGGTACAATCTGACCCATTCCTCAGCAGAGGCACCATCTTGCACCCAAGACTGGGGGGCCAAATGTTGAATCATAAGGAGGAGGCTGAGCGCAGAGAGCCCAGCACAGCATGGCTTCCTCTCGCCCTCGGGAGAAGCCAGCCACTGAACCACTCCATGCTCAGCTTCCTCTGCCCCCTCAATATTGAGGGGGTCTGTCCCTGTTAAGTTTTGGGTGAACATATCAGACGACACAGCGATTCTTCAAACAGCTCTTGTTTATTCACAGGCCAGAACAGAACTGAACTGAAGGGTTCAGCCAGCCTGCTTATATAGAGCTCCATTGCAACTCAACAGTAACAACTTTCTGTAACTATCCAATCACTGAATGTCACTTTCAAACCCTTATTTGCATATGGGGACCTGAGTGAAAACTATCTACAGTATCCCCCTGCTGGCCCAGGGTGAGAACTTCAGTACATAACAGTCCCCCTGCCAGCAAATTTTGAGGGGGCCGAAGACACTTCCACCCCTAGAGGTTGGTGCGCCTCTTCCACACATGTATGAGAGATTGTGTATGAAAGATGCATGAAAGATTGTGGCAGGGCTCCACCTTCAAATTTATTGAGCCCTCCTCTCTTTTTCCTCATTCTAGTCCTCTGCTGTGTTCTCCATCGTTGTGCCATGCTTGCAGTAAAGCAGATGACCAGTCAATGTAAACCAAAGTTCTTCTACATCCAGGGGCCAAGGTCTACTCGCAGAAGTATAAAGAGTGGCACTGTGCACAGAGGCCTGGTTAGGAGGACCATACCACAGGATGTTTATAGTTTTGGTGCATGAGAACATGAGCTTGCTATGAACGGCTTGGTGGATTGCAGCATGCACAATATAGCAGTGATGCATTGGGCAGAAGGCTGGCAAAGAATGAACGGAGCCAGTCCTATCATTAGGCAGAGTGAGGCTGCTGCCCAAGTCAGCTGATTCTGGATGGAAGGAAAGGGAAGCAATTTATTATCGTGATATTTTTACTGCCAAGGAGGAGAGGGGATTGTGGGGTACTTGTGTCTTGGCTGCACCACATCAGACTGTTGGTGGCTGCCCAATATATTATCCATATAGATTAGGGTTGTCATACACCTGGAATTTTCCTGACATAGCTGGTATTCAGCCCTTGTAAACAGCATCCGGGTGGAAATTGCTGAAATGTCCCAGAAAATCCGCACACATGGCAGCCCATGTAGGTAGGGTAGATTTTGACAAATTTTATTAAAAACAGCTTTAAAACAACTTTTGTTTCCAGATTTTCACTTTTTGAGAGGTATTGGAGGCAAGGCAAAAAGGTAAAGGACCCCTGACAGTTAAGTCCAGTCGTGAACGACTCTGGGGTTGCAGCGCTCATCTCATTTACTGGCCAAGGGAGCCAAAATTTGTCCGCAGACAGTTTTTTCTGGGTCATGTGGCCGGCATGAATAAGCCGCATGACTTAGTCATGTGGCCAGCATGACTCTGGTGAAACCAGAGCAGTGCATGGAAACGCCATTTACCTTTCCGCCGGAGTGGTACCTATTTATCTACTTGCACTTTGACGTGCTTTCGAACTGCTAGGTTGGCAGGAGCTGGGACCAAGCAACGGGAGCTCACCCAGTCGCGGGGATTCAAACCGCCAACCTTCTGATCGGCAAGCCCTAGGCTCAGTGCTTTAAGACCACAGCGCCACCCACGTCCCATTGGAGGCAAGGTAGCTAGGTTTAAATTCCTCTTCCTCAAAACTAGTTTTCTATGTAGACTGATATCTCTTTTTTCAATGGAAGAGCATTCAGCCAGGCAAGTGTTCCCCCCAATCCAATCTGAAGTGGAACAGCCCAGAAACAAGGTTTACTACCCTAGTAGGGAAGAGGCCTTACTCAAGAGCTTCCTTTCTCCACCGTGCTAGTGTGCGCAGTGCATTTCCTAATGCGAACGAGCTCATAGCTTTAGCAGTTCTGGCAAGAGCAGAAAATACCTCATTTTACATTACGGCAAATGGTTACTGTTCTGTTAAAATAAGGTGCAATCATAGAACAAATTGCAGCCTACCGCACAGGCAAATGAATGCATTTCATCACACACCGCTGTAGCACTGGTGTTTTCAGTCGTCACCAATTAGAGCACACAGTGAGTGTCGTCAAACTGCTTGATGCCTGAAGCAAGGGAATTGGCTTTTCATTGTGTCTGTAAGGCACCGTACAAAGCTGTGATTACACATAAATGGCAGAAAGGTGCTGAAGGGCAAAAGACTTAAGCAGCTGCACGACTGGGTTTAATTCAGTGTATTGTCTGCGTTTGAACCGTGCTCCAAGTTCTGGTTTTCGTCTGCTCCCACTAGAAAATCCATGGCCGCGGTGTGCATTCATTAATTGCTTAATTGCAATCTTGGGTTTGTTCTCCAAAGGACCATTCCATTTTCAAAGGCTCATTTGAAAAATCTGTCACAATGTTTTTAAGCATGAGGACGCTTGACGAACGCCGGAGAGCAGTTGGAGGGGATTTTAATTGGCGTTTGGCAAAAGTCAGTTTGGCATTCAAGCAATGGTTTCTCCTTTCTGCCTGTCCACCCACCCAGCCCGTTCAGAAAAGCAGCTCTATAAAAGGTGCCCTACTTTGCAATTCCCCACAGAGCCACAAAGCACCTTATGTAGGGTGGCCACTTCTGCATAACCCCACAAAAGAGGAAACATTTCACCCAAAACGAGGATGCAGGTTTGTGTAAAGTTTGCACGTGGTGATTTATGTGCATATTATTGCAAATAATAAAGGTAAAGGGACCCCTGACCATTAGGTCCAGTTGTGGCCGACTCTGGGGTTGCGGCGCTCATCTCGCTTTCTTGGCCAAGGGAGCCGGCGTGCAGCTTCCAGGTCATGTGACCAGCATGACTAAGCCGCTTCTGGCGAACCAGAGCAGCGCACGGAAATGCCGTTTACCTTCCCGCCGGATTGGTACCTATTTATCTACTTGCACTGGCATGCTTTCAAACTGCTAGGTTGGCAGGAGCAGGGACCGAGCAATGGGAGCTCACCCCGTCGTGGGGATTCGAACCACCGACCTTCTAGGTTTAACCCACAGTGCCACCCGCGTCCCTTTATTGCAATCAATATTAACGATAATTAAAATGCAGTATATCTCACCACAGTGGGGAAGACCTATGTGCCTGCTCAGGGAGTCTGTTGCCCATGTGCTAATTGGTGGCAATTCGTGACTTCAAGATCCCTCCCTCATACGCTCCAACACTTCTCTGATGAAAATAGGGACATCCTATTTTTATTTATTTATTATTTTTATTATTATTATTACCCTACCCATCTGGCTGGGTTGCTCAAGCCGCTCTGGATGGCTTCCAACACATATAAAAAAATATCCATAGGGTTGTCATATTTCAAAAAGTGTAAATCCGGACACAGGAATTGTAGAGTTTTTGAGCTATTTTTAATGACATTTGTCAAAATTTACACTACCAACACTGGCTGCCATACGTCTGGATTTTCCTGGACATTTTGGCAATTACTGCCTGGATGCTGCTTACGAGGGTTATGTCTGGGAAATTCTGGACGTATGGCAACCCTACGAAACATTTTAAAACTTCCCTGTACCGGGCTGCCTTCAGAAGTCTTCTAAAGGTTGTATAGTTACATATCTCCTTGGCTCAGGTGGTCGCCTAACTCCTTACACTCCAACATTTCTCTTATAAAAATAGGGATGCCCTAAGGAAAAGCTGGATATTTCGGGATCAAACCAGAATCCAGTACAGCGGTACCTTGGTTTACAACCATAATCCGTTCCAGAGGTCCGTTTGTAAACCAAAACAGGCTTTAACCCAAGGCGCACTTTCACCAATGGGGCCTCCCAAAAAAAATTGTTTGTAATCCAAAAAAAAATAAAAAAAAATGAGCTGTAATCCAAAAAAAAGGTTGCAAACCAGGACACAGACTTCTGGGTTTGACGCGTTTAAAATCCAAAACATATGCAAACCAAGACGTATGCAAACCAAGGTACCACTGTATAGCCTCCGTAAATCTGGGGTTGTCCCTGGAAAATATAGACACTCCGAGGGTATGCTCTCTGCTCTCTTTTTTACAGTTCTTTATCTTTAAACTTGGATCAGACACTTGGGCAGCCTCATCAGGACCTATACCTCTGCCTCCCCTTGCCAGTTTTTCTTCACATGGCATGATGTGGTGTTGGAGCTCTTTGACACTACCATCTGACCTAATCTATCCCCATCTATCTGAATGGAGATGGTATCTATTTTTAAAAAATAAATTTTATTTTTCAATTTTTCCATAACCTTTTAAATACAATCCAATATTTATCACACGGAAATATATGTCTTCCCCCCACTCATTTTGCGGTTTCTTATATTTTTTTCATTTATAACACTGCCTCTCCTTCACTACTCCAATTAATAATCACTCCCTAGCTAGCTTTTAACATTAATTTTAACTGTTTGGTTTAAGTTAATCCTGCTAATGAACTTATATGTGTACAATAACATTTCAGATAATCCACAAGTTTTCCCCAGTCTTTTATAAAAGCTTCCCCCTCCCCCTTCCTGGTTCCTTATTGCTCCCGTAAGTTTTGCCATTTCAGCATAGCCCATTAATTTAGTCTGCCACTCCTGGAGAGGATATCTAAAAGCACATCACAGAGGAGCTAGGTATTCCTAGTTCACAGGTATTACACATAAACACACTGTAAAGTTTTGAAATCATGTCAACAAAAGAAAGGATTTCTTTCTGACTGAAAGTATTTGTCGTGCTTGTTTGCTTTCTTTTAAATTAAGACAGAAACCCCTGCAATATGAACACTGTTCCTTCATAGTGTTTGTATGCCCACGCCATAAAGAGATTTGAAAATTCAGTACTAGGTGTTTGCTTTAGAAGCCATTGACAGCTACATATATTTTTCCACGAGGAAAACAGCATCTCTTGACCCTTGTTCTGTACACACAGATCTAGTGCAATAAATTATCATTTTCTCTTGTTGCCATGTGGCTCTCAGATGAGGACAATAACTATTAACGTTGTATTCGTTTGTCTGGGGATTTGACGGGGCCTTAAAATATGCATCTCTCTCTTGTTCACGTTGCTATTGAAGCAATACAATTTTCAATCAAGTCTTCCTTTTAAAGAGCTTAGCAGAGCTTCAGGGAATCACAGAAACATCAAGGAAAAGAGAGAGAGAGAGAGAGAGAGAGAGAGAGAGAGAGAGAGAGAGAGAGAGAGAGAGAACCCTTTATAAATAAACAAAAAGGATCACACAAAAGTATTTAATAGGATTCACTCTTTCTCACCCACAGTTATTTGAAAATGGAATCCACTTGCCAATCAAAACAAACAGCTTAGCAAGCCACCGTAGGGAGAGAGAAAACACACAAACCCAAAAGCATCCATGTGTAATTGCACGGTAAAACAAAATGGAATTATATTATTAACTTAATAAAGTCATCAACAGAAACCACTGGTGACACACTTGTTTAAATAATATACTAGGTCTGGGGTTAGAATGGGGTCTTGTGAGATAATTCCAAGTTGTATGTTTTTCATTTATTTATGCTTAGTGGTTTGTAAAGCAAGAAGCCTTCTCGGGATAGCAAGCATGATAATTGCCTACTAATACAAAACAAACTGCAGATGGGGTCATCTTCCTAGCTTTCGTGTGCAGAAAAAGAGCACAGGTGTCTCCTCACTTACACAGGGTTTATGTTCCCAGGTAGGTAAAGGTAAAAGACGGTTACATTCAGTCAAAGGTGACTATGGGGTTGTGGCACTCATCTTGCTTTCAGGCCGAGGGAGCTGCCGTTTGTCCACAGACAGCTTTTCTGGGTCATGTGGCCAGCATGACTAAACCACTTCTGGCACAACGGAACACCGTGACGGAAACCAGAGCGCACGGAAACGCCATTTACCTTCCCACCGCAGCGGTACCTATTTATCTACTTGCACCGGTGTGCTTTCAAACTGCTAGGTTGGCAGGAACTGGGATAGAGCAACGGGAGCTCACTCCATTGCGGGGAACGCCATCTACATGGCCTATAAACAACCTCTAAACCTCTGGAAACACTTGAAACCCACTTTTTAAAATTCCGCCAAACTCCACCACAATCGCTCCCTCCAAATCTCCTTTGGCTGGAAGAGGAGAAGTGATGGCAGCAGTTGCCCAGGAGACACCTGAGGTTGACACCAGAGAGGAAGATTTTGGGGTGAGAGTTGGGGTGAAGGGGAGAGGCTCAATGTGGGCACAGATTCTGACAGGGCCTGCATCTCCTGCTCTGCCGAGCCAAATAGGCAGCTGCAGAATTTGGAGTTTTATTTATTTCTGGGACATTTTCTGGCTGTGAAAGCTCAGTGTTTGCCATGGATAACTTTTCTGGCTTCATCTGTCGGCTGTGCTGAGGAGGATTGTTCCAGCCCTGCATAAGGCTTTTGTGAAAGAAGTCCTTAATTTTAAACACATCACATTCTCCCTCTTTAGTTTTAAGTTGTTTTGTGCAACGTAGGTTTCTGAGGGAAAGTGGGAGAAAAGTAAGGGAGAAAGCTGGTGAATTGTGGGTAATAGCTGCAAATGCTCTGCCATCTGCTTTTTCCAGGTGTTTCTCCTACACTCTGTGCCTCGAAGCCGCAATAACGGGGGGTGGAAATAGCACTAATAAACATTATTTCTAATTCATGAAGGAGAGACAGGCTGGATGAAGTCATGGTTTGGGCCCTGTGCCAAATGGACAACCCTGCTTCAGGGGACATTATATTTGCTAGCAGCTACAGAGTGGTTGGTTTCCTGTCAGAAGAAAACTAAGAAGAAGCAATATGAAAGGAAATGTAGCTCCCCAAAGTATTATTTAATCCTATTTAGGCAATCTAAAACCTTGCACTCATGTTGATTTAAAAAGAAAAAGAACCAACCCAAGAAAAAAAACTTAATTGAGTGCTCAGCAACAATAAATTACACTGTAGACAATACAACATCAAGCACTATCAAATATTTCTTTTATCTATTTAGCCCTTTTCAGAGAAAAACAGTTCCAGAATGAAATAATTTGCCTCAGGAACCCCCTTTTTTTACTCCTGGTTTCCTATAAAAGGCTGAAAGGATGCTCCAGGGTAGGGATGGGGAGGAACCTGTAGCCCTCCAGATGTTGTTGGATAACAATTCCCATCATCCCTGACCATATGGCAAGTGCAAATGCTCCAGTCTGACACAGAGAGGCCCATATTTTAAAATCCACAAAGCAAGAGGGAGCAACCAGCTTCTTGCCCTCCAGACTCTCAGGTGTCTGACTAGGCAATTTATTATTGAAGTGAGAAGTATTTTGCCTCTGGGAGCAACGAAAGGTATCTTTTCTTTCTCTACTTGTGTCGGCTTCATAGCCAGTTGCTCAGTGAGAGAAAACTCATGCTCTGTGGGTCTCTGCCTTTGGCAAGAAACCAAAAACACCTACAATCTATAATGGCTGAAACCTCCAACTTTCAAGAACAGTCCTTGTGGGATTTCTGGGAACTGAAAGATGTTGTTGAAATTCCTTCTTTCGCCATCCCCTTTTACTATGAGTTCATTGCTGCTGCAGGGTGTTTGCTGTGCGGTGCATGCCAGACCATATAAATGGACACAGGAGATTGGTATTTGGGTTAAAATAAACCACAACATTATTGATTACAGATGGTTGGCCAAGGCACTGGGTGTGGATCTGATCTATATCCACTCGCCTGCAGGTTGATAAACCCTGTAAGGTGGGGTGTAGCCTCTGACATGAACCAGTTGCCACAAACCCTCCCAGGCTGCCATTCAGAGAGGTATTTTGGCCCAGAGGCTCCTGGGCTCCTAGACAGTTAACCCTCCTGGACCCCTTTCAAGGGGTACCCGGTCAGTTAAGGATCCAGCCCAATGCCTTATCTACCAAAATTGTGACAGTTGCTATGAGATAGGTGAAAACCTGCAGACCGGCCAGTTTGTCAGCAAGAAAACATTCCTCCCTGGCCCTGAATACAACAAAAACAAAAACCATATCAAGGTCCAATGCCATCCTGTCCATTCACCTCTGAGCAGGCCACTTACAGCCTGGGTGAGTGGTTGGTGAATTTCATGGCTGCAGGTCACCCTCTTAAATTCAGGGGGAACCCATCTCCCCCACCCTTCTTGATAGGTCCTCTGGACAGGACTTAGCTGATGTTCTGGCGCAACCGGAAAGAGAAGTTGCCAATGATTTCTCTTTCCACCCCCTAAGCTGTGCAGCAATCGCCTGCCCAGCCCTTCCTGGAAATGAGCCGCAGCCCAGTCAGTCTGATTATTAAATTATGGGTGAGGGGAGAATTTCACCAAAATCCAGGCTGCAACTTGGCTTCTGATAGAGTGGGTGCAGGATGGCGACAGAAGCATCTACGGAACAACTACCAAAAAGCTGCCAGCTTCAGCTCACCTATCCGAGTAGCAAGATCCTTGTCTCCTTTTGCAACTCATCCTGCAGAATAATGAGAATTGCAATGGCTGCTATAAGCTCCCCCTGCACAGTCCTACTTTAAATCTGGGCATCCTATTGATGGCACCACTGAAGTGCAGAGTAAGAAGGTACTGGGAGTGGGCGAGTCATAAATCAGTTTTAAACAGTCCCTATATTAGTTAATGGGAAAAGATTGTGTTTCTTTCCTTTCCTTTCCTTGTTATGTGGAGCAGTTTAGTCATCAACAGAAAAATGCTGTCTCAGGGACTGAAATATACTCAGAGTCGCAAAGTGATTTCATGCTCTTTATTCAGCTCATAGTGGTGAGGAGGAATGAATGAAAGTCCCCTCAAAGTATCTGCTTTATATACATTATTTACACAATGGGCTGCACATGATTGGCTAATTCCAGAATTCTACTGTAAACGAATCAGGTTGTGGATTCACTTCTATCTGGAGCATGATTGGGTGGTTCCTGCCAACCAATCATACTGCTGCATTGTTCTAGGACCAATCAGACTGCTGCATTCTGAATCCTATTGTTCTAGGACCAATCAGACTGCTGCCTTTTGGATCCTATTGTTCTAGGACCAATCAGACTGCTGCAGTTTGGATCCTATTCAACTCAGTACATAACAGGGACCAAGCTTTGACTGGCCACAATAAGGCAGAAGCCTGCAGCTAGCATCTCTAAGCCATTAGCAGAGGTTTCAACATATGTATATTTTATGGTTGAGAAGGATGATTTCTAAATATTTCATTGCTCACAGGCTACACTGCACTCTCAGTGTCCCCCTTTTCCATTGTGAAAATTGGTTATTGTTCGAATGTTCTTGTTTGAAGCTTCTTGAGTGTGTGTTTTTTAAAGGAAAAAGAAAATATATCTACCTATCTTCTATCTATCTATTATCTATTATCATCTATCACCATCATCTATCATCTCCTGTGGTGCCCTTTGACCAATATTTTATTCATGATCGCTATTATTTGTTGCTTTCCTGTTATTCATCTGTCAGTATACCCTATGCCTTGTTAATGACATAGAGAAGACCACAGTCCTCGAGGAATGCAGAATCTATTTTAAGCCACCTAGTTTAAACATCATGTCTAAGCAACTGAAAGAACACAGAACAGAATTGTCTAGTTAACTTGTCTGGCGCAGGAAAGGGGAAACCTCCATAGGAATGCAAGAGAAAACGAGGGGAGGGTTTGCAAAGCAGACCATTAATGAAACAGGAAGAGGAAGGAGAATGTTGTATTGAAAAATCCATAATTTGTCAATAATAACAATAATAATAATAATAATAATAAGCTGAACTTTCCTGCACAAGTTTACATAGGTGATTCCAGGACCCATGATCCTGTTATGAGGGCGGGGTTGGACAAAATGGGTTTTACGCTCAAAACCCAAGACTCTAGTTTTAAAAAGATACTGCTAAAGATGTTGAAGCCACCAAAAGGTTATGGCTCTATTATGTCTTGTAGATGTCCATGTGATTTGATGCCTTAGGAGCTAATGATCAGAGAGATTCCTTGTAGCTCCTTTTCTTTTGCAGCTCATTCTCACCACTGGAGTCAATGGTCAGGGATGATGGGAGTTGTAGGCCCAAAATAGCTGGAGACCCAAGTTTGGTCTATTTATTCAAATGAGTGGAGGATCAACTGATGTATGTTTCTATGTTCCAGCAGTTCTAGGTGCAACCTGAAACCTTCAAATGACCAAACCAACCCTTATTTGAATGTGTTCCACCTCCTTCCACATTCTGTTCTAAGACTGTGATTAAATGCAGACTCCATCAATGGCTCTTAACATCAGCCATTTCCTGCCAATCCTCTCTTCCCATCCCCTTGTTTTGTTTACCATAAAACCTGATGAAGAGTTCTGGAGAACTCAAAAACTTCTAAGCTGCATTGTAATTTTTTGGTTGGCCTAACCAAGATATTGCCCTTTTGTGTGAGTGTGGCAGGAGTTGGGGGTTCTTACGGGCAAGGACTGCCACTTTTGCTTTTTATACACATATAGAAATCCCTTACTTTACCTCTATCCATCAAAACATTATTTAATATAGAAGATAGATGATAATTTGAAAATAGCGTAAGTCAAGATGTCTTATCAAAGATGAAGCCTGCAGTGATAACAGAAATGAAATTAGATTTGTAATGAATTTATGGTTGAGAGGAATCCAGATGTTTCATTTTGAGTTTCCCATCACTTTTTAATATTATTTCTTTTAATTTGTTGTCATCTGACATTGTGATTAATATGTGCATAATTACCATAAGCTTTAGATGAGACTCATTGGTAGTTTTCTTTGGACTTGTTTTCTCTCTAACTTGTTTGCTCCCCATCCTGTCTTCCTGGGGCAGTTTTAAAATAAATCTCGCAACTGAATCTTAGGGCTAATTTTAAAACAGAATTTTTTTGCTGCACAAGACTCAAGACGAAATGTACCTTGGATACGGAAATCGAGACAGGAGGCTTGCAGCCAAAGTGGTTTCCTTGCAAGAGAAGGTAACAATTCAAGAAATGGCAAGAGACAATTTTTAAAAAAGAAGGAGCCAAGAGTGCAGCGTCTTCTGTTGTTGCCTTTCATCCTTATATTTAATGTTAATAAAAGTTAAGTGGATGTTGTGAAGTAACATTAACACCAAAGCTAGAAATATGAAACAAAGCACATGCACTTCTTTGACAGCATGAGGATATAATATGCCCACATTGCAATTCAAGCGCTAATCGGTAGCGTTATTCAATTTGTTGGTTTTCTCTCCTTTTTGTCAAAATAATAGTGGCTGCATGCTGTACCGTTAATGGTCGTTTCCCAGAGTCTGTCACTTTTTGCATAAGTGCTGCTGCAGTACAAAGCTGTTCAGATTCCCTCTGAGGACAGTTATTCTTATGACAGCAGTTGAAGGGAAACAGACAGGAAGAAAAGAAAGAGATTCTAGCTCTGATATGGGCTGCAAAAATCCAAATACAATATACTTTAGAACAATGTACATAGTGTCTTAGAGATGCTGCTGGACTCTAGAAATATTTGCAGACTGAGGCAAATTCTGCAGGGCTGATTCTTGCAGAGGGTAGGCCCTATGTCCATTGGGACCTGCACACAGCCAGGAACAAATTATCATCTCTCGTTGGGTGTGGAGACAGCCAACATGCATATTCCCATCGCTCCTCACATTGATTGACTGAAAGCATGGAAGGAAGAGTGAGAAGGCTGCTTGTGTTATATACAATTAGGAAAGAGATTAAAAACAAGTCAGAAAATATCAAAATGCACACATATATATGTTGCATCTTTCACTCGTTCTCTCTCTCATAATATTAGAGCCCAGGGCCATCCAATGAACTGGATGTTATAAGATTCAGGAGAGACAGAAGACCAACTGCTGGGAAGTGAGGAGACTGTATACTCCTTAACATATCTCTGATGAAAATAGGGACGTCCTATTTCATTATAGTAATTAATAATAATAATAATAATAATAATAATAATAATAATAATAATATAATTTTATTACTTATAACCCCCTCCCCAATTCTGACTGGTGGTTGCCCCAGCCATTCTGGGTGGCTTCTAACATATATAAAAAACATAATAAAACATTAAAGAGAGGTATACATTTACCAATTGTGAGGGAGAGGAAATGGAGGGACATTTGCTGCTCCTTTTTAAAAACGATTTCTGATGAAATCGAAAGAAATGATGGCTATTTGACTTCAACCTGGCAAAAAATAAAAATAATCAGTGCTTTTTTTCAGGGGGTACTCAAGGTTATGCAGTACAGGCAGCTTTTTTTGTTGTTAAAAAGTGTGGCACTTAACTGAAACAACTTCATGGTGAGTACCGCCACCTATTTTTCTAGGGGGGGAGGGAAGCACTGAAAATAATAATTGATTATAATTAAGACCATCAAGGTGGGGGTCACTTAGAGCTATTTCTGGGCTGCATCTCTTCTGGTGAGGGATGGGGTCACATGACTGAATGCCACTCCATACCAGAAAAGAGTCTTTCCCACAGAAAACTCAATGTCAGGGAATACGATTTCAGCATAGCCTCCTCCTTGACATTTAGTTGGCCGTGTCTAGGGATTATAATTATTTTTTACATGGAGGCGCATTCTGTCAGCTGAGTCCCCACCTGCAGTCTGAGGCAGTATAAACCCAGGCATAGGTTTGTCACCTCAGGGTAAATTCGGACTTTAGCATAATCTGAAGAGGGGTAGGCTGGGGTAGGCTTATCACCCCAGAACAAATCAGCCCTTGGTGTGGCATAGTTCTGCATTAAAACACTACAGAGCAAGAAGGCATTTGCCTATGCTGTAGGCTTGTTTATTATTTCTATAGAAGATTCCTTTTCTGGTCAATAAAAAAATGAAGATAGGTCTATCTGTCTAAACCACACAGATAATTAGAGCATTGTGTCATGTTTTCCTGAGATTAGATTTCAATCATTTACATTGAACAATCAATAGGGTCAAATGTACAATGTTGATTTAGCATTTAACAGAATAAATGTAATCAATAGGCTCTATTACCAGATGTCAGCTTTCAGGCAGCAGTGAAGGAATATAGTGATATACACAATGTAAGACAATGTAATAATTATGGAATGGGTTTTTTTGAAATGCCTCGTAATTTGGTCAGGGTGTTGTCTGCTTATTCTTTTGAATCACTTTTCTTTGTGATGAAACTACTACTGTTTTCTTTCTTGCCAATACTATAATTTAAAGATGGTAAATAAAAAGTGTAATTTAAAATGTCACTTTATTCATGCTTCAGTTCCCAAGAGTGTGCACTTACCTGACACTTCAGAGTATAATAATTATACCATAAGGCAGGAATAAATATAGAAATTGGGGGGGGGGAGGATCACAACCCACAATTTAAGGACACCCATAATAAACTACACATTGCAGATCAAAATACTTTTCAGATAAAATGTTGGAGTAACAAAGAAAATGCCTCAGTTCTCAGCACACGTTTGGAGATTATATGATTTTTTAAAAAAAGAAATCCAGTCATAGATGCTAGTTAGCTATCAAGTGATGAACTAACCTTAGGCACAAACCTCACTGAGTTTTCAATAATGAAATAACAATGTCTCATCCAACTCTTCATTCAAAAGGTTGTTGAACGTAACAATGGTGTTTCAATAGCAACTTGTTTAAAGTGTGAGAGTTTCAACCCAATCTAACTAGGTTCTCCCTTATGATGCCTTCCACTGTGACAGCTCTTAGGAAGCTTAGGCTTCCTCATCTATGATCTCAGTGACCATCACCTGGTGCTTAACTAAGGAAGGGAACTATTTTATTTCTGACCTAGGAGACAAGTTGAGCTGCGTGAATCAAAGTGTTGGTGCTGACCTTCAAAGCCCTAAACAGCCTCTGCCCAGTATACCTGAAGGAGCGTCTCGACCCGCATCGTTCGGCCCAGACACTGAGATCCAGCTCTGAGGGCCTTCTGGCAGTTCCCTCACTGCGAGAAGTGAGGTTACAGGGAACTAGGCAGAGGGCCTTCTTAGTAGTGGCACCCGCCCTGTGGAATGCTCTCCCATCAAATGTCAAGGAAATAAGGCTGAACTCCTCAATGCTGAACTCCTCAAGGCTGAACTCCTCAATGCCTTCTTTGCCGCAGTCTTCTCCAATAAAGAAAACAATGCCCGACCTGAAGAATTTGGAGCAAATGATTCAGCAGAGGAAACACAGCCCAGAATAACTAAGGAGATAGTACAAGAATACTTGGCTAGTTTAGATGTACAGTGGTGCCTCGCAAGACGAAAAGAATCCGTTCCGCGAGTCTCTTCGTCTTGCGGTTTTTTTGTCTTGCGAAACAAGCCCATTAGCGGCTTAGCGGATTAGCGCTATTAGCGGCTTAGCGGGCTTAGCGGATCAGCTGATAAGCGGCTTAGCGGCTTGGGAAAAAGGGGGGGGGAGGAAAAAAACCCTGCAGGAACTCGCAAGACATTTTCGTCTTGCGAAGCAAGCCCATAGGAAATTCGTTTTGCGAAGCACCTCCAAAACGGAAAACCCTTTCGTCTAGCGGGTTTTCCGTCTTGCGAGGCATTTGTCTTGCGGGGCACCACTGTATTCAAGTCTCCAGGGCCAGATGAACTGCATCCAAGAGTATTTAAAGAACTGGCAGATGTGATCTCAGAACCACTGGCAGTCATCTTTGAGAATTCCTGGAGAACAGGCGAAGTCCCCGCAGACTGGAGGAGGGCAAATGTTGTCCCTATTTTCAAAAAGGGGAAAAGAGAGGACCCAAATAATTACTGCCCAGTCAGTCTGACATCAATACCAGGGAAGATTCTGGAGCAGATCATTAAGCAAACAGTCTGTGAGCACCTAGAAAGGAATGCTGTGATCACCAATAGTCAGCATGGATTTCTGAAAAATAAGTCATGTCAGACTAACCTGATCTCGTTTTTTGACAGAATTACAAGCCTGGTAGATGAAGGGAACGCAGTGGATGTAGCCTACCTTGATTTCAGCAAGGCATTTGACAAGGTGCCCCATGATATTCTTGTAAAGAAGCTGGTAAAATGCGGTCTTGACTATGCTACCACTCAGTGGATTTGTAACTGGCTGACTGACCGAACCCAAAGGGTGCTCATAAATGGTTCCTCTTCATCCTGGAGAAGAGTGACTAGTGGGGTCCCACAGGGTTCTGTCTTGGGCCCGGTCTTATTCAACATCTTTATCAACGACTTGGATGATGGACTCAAGGGCATCCTGATCAAATTTGCAGATGACACCAAACTGGGAGGGGTGGCTAACACCCCAGAGGACAGGATCACACTTCAAAACGACCTTGACAGATTAGAGAACTGGGCCTAAACAAGATGAATTTTAACAGGGAGAAATGTAAAGTATTGCACTTGGGCAAAAAAAATGAGAGGCACAAATACAAGATGGGTGACACCTGGCTTGAGAGCAGTACATGTGAAAAGGATCTAGGAGTCTTGGTTGACCACAAACTTGACATGAGCCAACAGTGTGACGCGGCAGCTAAAAAAGCCAATGCAATTCTGGGCTGCATCAATAGGAGTATAGCATCTAGATCAAGGGAAGTAATAGTGCCACTGTATTCTGCTCTGGTCAGACCTCACCTGGAGTACTGTGTCCAGTTCTGGGCAGCACAGTTCAAGAAGGACACTGACAAACTGGAATGTGTCCAGAGGAGGGCAACCAAAATGGTCAAAGGCCTGGAAACGATGCCTTATGAGGAACGGCTAAGGGAGCTGGGCATGTTTAGCCTGGAGAAGAGGAGGTTAAGGGGTGGTATGATAGCCATGTTCAAATATATAAAAGGATGTCACATAGAGGAGGGAGAAAGGTTGTTTTCTGCTGCTCCAGAGAAGCGGACACGGAGCAATGGATCCAAACTACAAGAAAGAAGATTCCACCTAAACATTAGGAAGAACTTCCTGACAGTAAGAGCTGTTCGACAGTGGAATTTGCTGCCAAGGAGTGTGGTGGAGTCTCCTTCTTTGGAGGTCTTTAAGCAGAGGCTTGACAACCATATGTCAGGAGTGCTCTGATGGTGTTTCCTGCTTGGCAGGGGGTTGGACTCGATGGCCCTTGTGGTCTCTTCCAACTCTATGGTTCTATGATTCTATGATTCTATTCTAAACAACTACAGTGGTACCTCGGGTTAAGAACTTAATTCGTTCCGGAGGTCCGTTCTTAAACTGAAACTGTTCTTAACCTGAAGCACCACTTTGTCTAATGGGGCTTCCCGCTGCTGCCACGCTGCCGGAGCACGATTTCTGTTCTCATCCTGAAGCAAAGTTCTTAACCCGAGGTACTATTTCTGGGTTAGCGGAGTCTGTAACCTGAAGCATATGTAACCTGAAGCATATGTAACCCGAGGTACCACTGTATCTGACTTTTAGAAGACATGTGAAGATAGCCCTGTTTAGGGAAGTTTTTAATGTTGGATATTTTATAGTGTTTTTCATATTCTGTTGGGAGTCGCCCAGAGTGGCTGGGGATGTCCGGCCAGATGGGCGGGGTATAAGTAATATATTATTATTATTATTATTATTATTATTATTATTAGGCAGATTTAGATAACAAAAGTTGCCTCTGAGTGATCTCACACATGAAACACACTAGTCTCATTTCAATAAGCTAGCACTCGCTGATGTCCATTGCTCACCTGGGGTTTTATGCTTATGGGATTTGTTTTGTTTTGGGAACATCCTTCCACCACCACCTTGCTGTCTTTATGGAAGCAGCGGCCCTTGCATAATCTGCATACACCCCAAAGGGGGTGAAGGTCAGGCCACCTTCTGCCGGCAGGAAATTTTCCCTGAGAAGTGCAAGACTTGTTGCAGAGGCCTAAGACGAATTTCCTTGCAGTTTGGATGATGTGGATCAGGCTGCTGCTGCTGCCTAGAAAAGAGGATGTAGAACGAAGGGAGCAGCTTTAGACCCTGAGTCCAGCGAGCTCATGATGTGCTGTGTGTCCTGCCCTGTCCCTCTCCAGGGTTTGAGACAGGAGCCTTTCCCAATGCTACCTGGGCTGCTGAGGACCAAACCTGAGACCTTCAGCAGGTACAGCATTTGCTCCAGCACTGAGCAACATCCTTGAGCCAAGGCTCAAACCATATCATGGGAAGCTGCCTTGCACCATGTGCCATTTGGGGGATCACATTATATAGCATCACAGAATTGTAGAGTTGGACATAGAACTATAGAGTTGGAAGGGACGCCAACGAGTCATCTAGTCCAACCCCTGCAATGCAGGGATCTCAACATGGGGTCTCCCATCCAATTTGAAACCTTACCAGACCCTGCTTAGCTTTGCAAATATGCTAGCAGTTTCATTGCTGCACCACAAGGATTTATGAAAATATGTTAATGGAACCCAAGCAATAGGAAAGGCTCCTGAAGTGGGTTATGGAGGCCCTAAAGCATGAAGGTGCCGATTCTTAAAAGAAAGCATAAAAATAATAAAAAGTGAGGAAGAGTTATGGGGTATGTCTGTTGAATGTGAACATTTGCTGTCTGCTTCTCCACTGAAAAAGGAAAGGCTTGTGTCTCTTCTATGGAATGTTTTAGCAAAAGACTAACAAATTACTATGTCCTCAGAAGCTTTCAAACCCTCACGCTAATGGGAGAGTACATTTATATCTGTTCTCTGTGCCTGAAAGCCTCATGCTGTTAGCTGAAGACTGACGTTAGCAAATGAGTGAAGTGACATTTTTTTGGCCAGGTCAGTAAAACATGCTCAGCAGGACTGAGTTAAGGCATCTTTAGCAGGAGTGAAATCACTGTGTAAACAGTGTTCCTTGACTATGGTTTCCTCCCCACTCCTGCCCTGCCTGAGTCACTTCAATTTCCCAAAGTGCTCTGCTCCAGACCATAATGTTGTCTGACTTTAACAAGGACTTGGAATGATTGAACTACAATTTATCAGCATATTCAATTCTGTTCAGTTTGGTCTTAATCAAGACGCTGGATTTATTTCCCCATTACACCTCTTAAGTTAGAATGACATAGATCGGGGTGAGAAACAGGATACAGTTGGTGGACCAGATCCTGAGCCCCTTCGCCTTCTACAGACCACTTTGACATGGTAGGCTTTCTATCTGCCAGCCAACTGGCATTTGTTTTGAGGCCAATTCAAGGTGCTCACATTAGAGCCCTAAGTGATTCAGGCTCTACATATCTGAAGGACCGCCCCCTTCCCTACAGACCCTCTTGGGTGTTAAGATCAGCGGAGGGTGCCATATTGGTTGTTGCACCACCCTCAGAAGCTCAGGAGAGTGGGTGGTTTGGGAAAAGGCATTCTCCATGGTAGTCCCTAAATTGCTGTAATCCTCACTGGGACCTTAGGGTGTGTGGGATGTAACATAAGCAGTCAAGTACAATACTTCCTGTTTGCCCAGAGTGGACACACAGGGGAGGTGTTACTCCACAGCCAGGAGGACTTCCTGTCAAACCTGATCTGGAGCTTCCTCCCCTTGCATGTAAATAGGTACGTGGGCGTAACCCTTGCAGACCCCACAAAAAGTCCAATCACACAGCCATCTTCCTCTTTTGATGCCATTTCTTCTCTTGGACTGCACTGCTGGCTCTCTGCCAGTAGCATATGGGCTCATCCTTACAAGGATGTAAGCCACACTGTATCTGTAACTACAAGCTAAAGCCTGCCTTCAGGGATCATACTGTGAACTGAATGTAAGTAAACTTTTCATTACTGTAATGGTTCTAGGGGTTGCTCGTGCGTAAGTTGCCGCCACTCCTGGCTAGGTTACCTGGTTGAACCCTTTCTGTCTGGACAGCCTCTCACTTCGTGGCTGTCTCAGTCGCTGGCAGAATCCGTCAGTGGGTGTTTCTTGAACTTCTTCCAGCAAATAAGTTCTTTGACTCCAAGTCTCCTCCTACTCTCTCTGCGCGGAAGTCTTCTGCGCAGGGAGGGTGTGGGCAGCGGAGTACCCGTACTCTCTCCGCTGGTCTCCGGCGAGGAGTCTTGGAGCCTCCTCTCTGATTCCCCCATCTGCCCCCCTTCTCCACTGGTGCTACGCTGATTTCCTTCCCCAGCAGATGGGCTGCCTCTCTCCCTACTGGGACCCTCTCCGGCATCCCTCTGGAGCCTTCCCTCCGCCTCTGGCTCCGATGGCAGTTCCCTGACAATTACTTATAAGGAAGACTCTTGGTTTTTTTATTCTTATTGAGGCAATCAAAGGGGTCTTACCAGGAATATACTCCAATCCGGGCATGCCAGATTGGATTGCTTAACTAAAGAGATTCAAACGAATCTGCAACTAGCTTTTTGCTGTGTAAAACGGGGAATGAACTCTGCTATAAACATGACTCACTAGTGTGAGTTAGGAAGGATAATATTTAATCAATATAGCCTCTCCTACTACCCACAACATTCCCACAGGGTGAAGGACAGGTAATAAATGAAAACAGCAACAATAAATAATAATAATATTCTGGTGGGCTTGAGGGGCCTAATTAAGTCTGCAGGACAGATGTCCCCCACCCTTGGCACAGCTAGAAATTCACTAATTTCACAATGAATTACTCATTTCTTATCTTGTATATATTGGGTCTCTGCCTAGTTCAGTTCCTAGGTTTATTGTTCTAGCAAAAGGCCACGACAAACTTGTATTAAATAATAGGATTAATAGCATGATACAGAATATGCATCCATAATATAAAAATCTGTAAAGATTTGCCTAGTTCCTGAGCATTAAAACAGCTTCCCTTGTGCACCTCTGACAGCTCCAATTTGAATATTATTTTATAATATTATTTTGCCAGCATCCATGAACTAATAGAGAGAAGTTACAAAAGACATCAACAAACTCAAATCCAGCTTGATGTCAGATTAATCCTCCAAATCACCACAACAATTTATAGCAATTTTATCTAACTCCTTTTTCCTGATTTCCCCCCCAGCTAGTGCATAGAAGGTTCTGCATAGAAGTACTACAGACTTATCGCTTGCAATTTATGGCCATTGGGTAACATTTTGTATATTTCACCCTCTGTTTTCATGTGTATGTACTATACTATGCTAAGAATAACACTTTGTTCATCTCACGAAGTGGGCTCTAGTTCCTGAACTCTTAAGCCCCAATAAACCTATTAGTCTTTAAGGTGTCACAAGATTCATGGCCAAAACTAATCTCTGCATCCCAGGTTTATCGCTCTGTCATGGTCACTTGAATTAATGCACACAGTTCATTTACATTGAACCAATGTGTACGCTGGGCTCCTTCACAAAGGAGGAACACGAGCTTCTTTTCACAACCATATCTCATAGAGTCGCTTCTGGATTTTGCCTAAAACGAATTTTTGGCACAACTTTGAAGGTTCTTGCTCAGGCGAAACCAGGGAATATCGAGAGAAGAACAAACATTTCCTAGAAATTTAGTGAAATGTCTTTGCTTTGGGCTCTTTTTTTAGGGTGGGGTGTCTGGTGGCGAATTTGTGCAGCTGGAAAATCTGGATATCTTTCTTTTTAAAAAAAACACACACACACCTCTGTTTACGAGCAGGTTTTGCTCCAACTCCATTCCTAGGGAAATCTGTTTAGCCCCACCCTGGTTGGCTTGCAACCAGCAGAAGGAGGCTTTCTTGTTTCGACAGAACTCTTCAGCCTACTGAGATGATTAGTTTTCTCCACTGCTGGTTTTGCTGTTAGATGCTGTTTTTAATTTGCTCTTGCTGTTTCTCATCTGCTCCTGCTTATGTTTATTGTTATTTCCTTCTTTTATATCTATTTTGATAGTGCGCTTTTATAGATGTTTTCTTCTAGGGGGGAAAAAAGGATGCCAGCACTCAACATGAAGTTGTTACAGTAAGCAACACACTTTTAACCAATGCTTTTCTTCTAGGAAAAAAAAGGTGCCAGGACTGTGTACCCTTGGGTAAAAGGGCAAAGGTAAAGGACGCCTGGACGGTTAAGTCCAGTCAAAGGCAACTGTAGGGTTGTGGCGCTCATCTCGCTTTCATGCCAAGGGAGCCGGCGTTTGTCCACAGACAGCTTTCCAAGTCTTGTGGCCTGCATGACTAAACCACTTCTGGCACAATGGGACACTGTGACAGAAACCAGAGCTCACAGAAATGCCGTTTACCTTACCGCAACAGAGGTACCTATTTATCTACTTGCACTGGTGTGCTTTCGAACTGCTAGGTTGGCAGAAGCTGGGAAAGAGCAATGGGAGCTCACTCCGTCACGGGGATTCAAACCGCCAACCTTCTGATTGGCAAGCTCAAGAGGCTTAGTGATTTATACCACAGCGCCACCCTCAAGTACCCTCAGAAAAAAGCATTGTTAATATCCTTTACAGCTTCCTATTCCAGAAAGGTAGAGAAAAGGATAGGAAAAACCCTCCTCTATCCTAAGCATTGAGATACATTTGCAATATTGTCTCTACTGTAGCTCTTTTTCCTGGTCACAGAAGCTGTGAAGATGAAGGTTGCTTTAGGAAGGAAACAGAAAGGTTGGTTTTTATCTTGTCTGAGATGCTGCCAATTAATATTTTAATCGCGATCTTGGTCAGACTTGTATTCCTTGTGGCCAAAGGCCATTGCAAAAAATATATTAAAAAATACTAATAATTATCAATCAGGCTCAAAGGTATGCATCAAATTGCTTTTGCAAATCCACATAGTGAAAATTCTATGCATATAAATTGCAATGAATAGAAGCCAGAATCAAGGCTTAGAAAACAAGCAAGTTATAAGAAAAACAAGCAATAAAATAAAGGATAAAAGAGCAATAAAAATTAATAATAAAATACCAAATCAGAACATCACCATGACAAATTTGTAGCTGTCTCTGGAAGCACTTTCACACAGGGTCTTGTAGCAGCCAGTACAAGAAGAGGACAGCGTCAGGTGGGGAGTTTGACTGGGGAGGTACACCTGTCGAACTGTAACGCAGGTGTCCTAAGGTGAGCTCAGGGAGGGCAGAAACCTCCCATGGAGCAGAAGGGCAGAAGCATGCTTGGTCGTTGTTTTTAGTATGAATACAGACTGCGAAAGTGGGGCCTTTTGGCTTTTTAGGGTTTTAAGCAAGAGGTGTCAGAGAAGTTACCTCAGGGATGACTGGCTAGTGGTGGCCAAGCATTCATAGCAATGCCATTCACTGATCCTTCGATGTCGGCTCTTCTTATCATTGTGAAGCAGAATTCGCCAAGTGTTGGTTTGTTCGCCCCCTAAAAGAGAATGTGAGTTGGGTTTAGACCATGAGACGTTAGGATTACCCAACGAATGATGTGTTGTTGTGATATTAATCCTGCTCAGTTTAAGAGGAATCGCAGATTCAGACATTTGGTGTATGTGCTTGGCTGAGGAGCCATGGAGCAAAATGACAACGATTTTCCAAAAAAAGTCAGAATCTGACAATAGGTGACATATATCTTTTTCTTGGATTATTTTATACTGTGGTTTCAAGTGTGAAGGACAATGTAAGATGGGATGCAGAAGGTCTTCCATCTCAGTGATTCCAGAAAGACATCTGAGCAAAGTTGAGTTTAGGAAAAGTAATATTGACCAAACTGGAAGCTCTGCAATAGACATTTTTATACAGCTAAAACCATCTGGAGCTTAAAACTATTGCTCTTTCAGACAGTATGTGTTGTTCAGAAACACTGTAACATACAAAAATGCATTAGCGAAAATTGCTTCACAAAAATATGTACGTTATCCAAAATTGCACACAATAAATGCCTATATTAGGAGAAATTTGCACTAAAACACTGATGAATTTTCATGAGGATTTTTTTAAAAAAAGATTGCAAAACTGGTATACAAATGTGGGAAATGGAACTTAAGTTGGGAAAAATTAGACACTGAGATTGGCAGATCTGCCCATTGTTACCCTAGAGTTAAACCCTTCTTCGCTACAGGGATATCATTCATATGCTACTGATGTGATTAAAAGCCATTTGAAAGATGAAGCTGATGAAAGGATAGTTGCTTTTATTTCAGTCAACCTAAACATCAACATTCAAACCTTAGATAGTGTTTCTCAACAATATTTTCAGGTACTTTTGATATTAAGAAAGAAGTCCGGCACTTTCCTTTGTATTTTTATGTTTTAATTGTACCTCTGTGTGACGTGTGAGCTGTCGAGAGGACATTTGTCAATTGGGCAGTCAACAAATGTTCTTGATAAATAAAGATGTACAATAGTCTTTTGCTATGTTTATTTTGTGTAGGGCTAACTGTATTATTTATTTGCCTACCACATTATTTTAAAATCACAGAGGAGGGTGACAGATGGTGGCTGTCAAGCTTGGGGAAACGGAGCACTACTGGGTAGCGACTATAAATAATGACAAAAGGGGGGAAATAAGTGACTTGTGCATCAATATTTTACAAGCGCTGTTTTCTGCAAATGAGAGAGGAACAATGTTTTGACTGTAGCCTTCAGCGGCAACTGAAATGATGTTTTTGTTTCCTTTTTATTTGAAAATAAAAGCTGCACTATTATTATTTATTATTAAAAGCCTGTAATGTGGCATCCAAATAAACCATAAATCTCCTCGCAGTTTATTTCCGATGGATCTCATAATCAATCTGCCTGATGCTTTACAGATGTATTTAGCCAAGCAGTCCCCAGTTCAATATTTCACAAGCTGCGGTAGGGTTTCTAGAGGGAGACATTCCAGACACTAGTTTGCCATGCAAACAATTGCCTGTTTTTGGAACTTGCAATTGTGAGTTTGACTTTAATGTTTGCTTGCTTGCTTGCTTGCAAGAAGAAGAAGAAGAAGTTGCAATTATTTGTACCCCGCCCATCTGGCTGGGTTTCCCCAGCCACTCTGGGCGGCTTCCAACAAATCGTGTCCTCCAAATCATGGAGAGCCACATGTTGCGGTGAGATCACCAAACTGCCATCTTGTTGCTGGGGCGGGCCCGTTTGGATGACCTCCTTGCTTCATTGGTCGCCCCTTTGTTACTGGGGAAAATTTCTGTTGGTTGGGGTTTGATTGGCAATTAAGGGGCTATTTAAGGAGCTGCACGAGGCGAAATACTTCCTCTTTCGCATCGTGCAGCGGATCTCCCGCCCTCCCTCCCTATAATTTAAGGTTGTGTTTTTGACCTTGCTATGCCTGTCTAGGGGTTGTCTGTTTTTGGAGCAGGGGCCCGGTAGGAATTTTGCCACTTGGCTGATTGGCTGGTGCCATTTGGTTTTTGCCTACAGTGTAGCAAATCATCACAACTTTGTAAGGTTGGCAGTTAGGCATTGGTTCATTCTTTGGTGGAGGGGATTATGGATTGGCTGTGCCTACCCCTCCTTTTTTCTTGCTAAAGGTAAAGGTAAAGGGGCCCCTGACCATTTAGTGGCCTAGGGAGCCGGCGTACAGCTTCCAGGTCATGTGACCAGCATGACTAAGCCGCTTCTGGCGAACCAGAGCAGCACACGGAAACGCCGTTTACCTTCCCGTCAGAGCAGTGCCTATTTATTTACTTGCACTTTGACATGCTTTCGAACTGGTAGGTTGGCAGGAGCTGGGACCGAGCAACGGGAGCTCACCCCGTGGCGGGGATTCGAACTGCCAACCTTCTGATCGGCAAGTCCTAGGCTCTGTGGTTTAACCCACAGCGCCACCCGTGTTTGTTGCTGCTACAAGGGAATTCCATTAAAGGAATCCAGGGGCTCGATTTGCTCTCTCCGATCCCCTCTCAGGGGTAGGGCCATGCCAGAGTTCCTGGGAGCATCTGGGGTGAACTAAGAGGCGGAAATCCACCTCTGTGCTCCCTCAGTATGTTTCCCCTTACTGACCTCTTGAGGTTCCAGTTGTCAGGCTTGTTCCTGCCGGTGCAGGTTCAAGCAGTCCGAACCAATGCCTAAGCAACCACTCACAAGCTGTAAACAATAAAGTTCTGGCCAAATTAATGCCAAAAATCTTAAACAAATATTCTGTTTCCTGTGTGTTTTATTTTGGAGGGGGTGTGGGGGTCTTCACATGCAAAGATTAAACATACATTAAAATATCAGTCATTAAAACATCAGCCATGAAAAACTTCCTTCAGATGTCTTCTAAACGTCAGGTAGTTGTTTATCTCTTTGACATCTGTTAGCAAAATTATTTGAGGAGTTGCTTTGTTCCAGGAGCTTTAGATTTATGGACCCCTGTGCAGTTGCAGGATTTCAGGGAGTGGTGAGCTGGAAGAGTCTGTGGCAGACAGAAGTCCAGAAGCTGAAGCAGGGGAGGAGGGATTCCAAGAGGCAGAGATGAGTCAGGGTGGTGAAGGGTCACAGGTGACTCCTCCTCCTTCTGCAACAAGCTCCCCTCCCCCCTTGGTCTCCCAGAACCAGAAAAGGCATGAAAAGAGTGGAGCAGAGGTTGGCATCATGCAGGCATAGTCTCCAATTGCTTGGAGAAAGCCCTGAAAAGAAGGGGACTTAGACAGCTATGAGAAGGCAAAGACTTTCAGTCTCAGTCTCAGCAACTGATTCTAAGGGCAAAACCTTCTAGGGATGAGCTGCTGTGCTCATTAGGCCTGAAGATCGTGGATAATAATAATAATAATAATATTTATTCATATACCGCCCATCTGACTGGGTTACCCTACCCACTGTGGGCATCTTCCAACAAATTAAAACACAATATGATATCATCATCATCATCCCTTATACAACCAGAATGTAATGGAAATTAATAAGATTTTGGAATGCAGAAATAAAGCAAATAATCAAGCCATCAATTCTAGCCTGCGGGGAAGGGCACCTCATCTAAATTATATAATTCAGTATTGGTATTAATAACTGTATTATAAATTTGTATTGTTATAGTGAGGCTATTATTGGATTGTAATTGAAAACTAATAAAAAAATTTATTTTTTTAAAAAAACCGAAAACAATACGACATCAGACATCAAATAAAGAGTTAACTCCAACTTTGAATGGTATGATTTATGGCTGGCTTCTGAAAATAAATCTGCCCTGTCCTTAGTGTACTTTTTGTTTACTATAATTTAACAATAATTTTTAGTTATTCTTTCAGATTGTTTGGAGCAATTCACCTACCCTATCTGTCTCTAATCCTTACTGCAACCCTACAGGTCATTGTTACTATTCCAATACTATGGAGGGGAGAGCTGATACTGAGAGGTGGTGAATTGCTTAAGCCCCCTGTCCCCTGGCTGGTGGTGTATTGGAGCCATAACGTGCGGGTAGTAGTACTGTACATCTTCAGGATCTTTTAAAGAGGAGGAGCAATGGCATCCTCTTTCCTCTAGGAAGTTTCTTCTAGGAACTTCCAGTTCTTAGTACGGTTTGCAACAGATATGGAACAGATTAGCATAGAGCAGATTAGCATAAATCAAAACCAAAAAAACCAGACAAACCATCCAGACTTCAAGAGAGAGTGTCCCACAAGGACCAAGAAAGCCCTCCAGTGGGTCAAAGATTTTCTCATCTCAGTTAATGTTGACCCTGTCCGGCTGATCTCTAAGCACAGGCAGGAAAATACTGAGAAAGATTATCTTTCAGGTAATCTACTTAGGTTACTGCCACCATTCACCACTATCTGGGTAGAGGAAACCACTGGAAACCATGAAACCAAAGCAGTCTTTTTTAATCTTTCTTTTCTTTTCTTTTTTGCACTTCTGCATAAAGAGGCAGACTGCTAATTCTTCAACAAGACAGAAAACAGCTGGCCCAATATGCTATCTGTCCCAATATACAGAAAAATCTGCATTTTTTTTAAAGAAAGAAAATAAGGCAAGCCTGGTTTTTACACATTATTTTGTTTAGACACTGGAGTGTGTTGTTGTTGTTGTTTTAAATGCAGGCACGTAACTATCCGTCTAAATTTAGAGACAAGTATTTAATGAAAATCAAGTAATGGATATTATATTTTGATCTATTACTGTGTTACTTGTCTCATAATCAGGGAGATGATCTGTGTGAGATCGCTGAACACTTACACCCGGCTGGATTCGAAGCAGCGTGAGGGAAACAGCTGGGGCATTACAGCACGCTGTAAGCTCCCCCAGCCGGTTTGGTGCACTATCTGCACAAAAGCCAGCATCTCTGTGCAGAAGCACCAGCTGGGTGGGAAATGGCATGAAGCAAATGGCTGCAAGCCATGCAGTTGCCCTCTGATCCAGCAGCTGGGGGTGCCTGCAGGAAGAAGCTCTTTCATAAAGATAATACTCCCATTGATTAGCTGTTCGGGGCACTGGGGATCGGGGAGTGGAGTGAATCCAACCCCCAACTCTCCTTCCCAAGTAGCCAGTAGTGATGCACTGGAATTCTGAAAGGGCTTTGTGTGAGCAGCCCCAGATGTTGCTACAGGCAGTGGCGTAGCGTGGGGGTGCAGGGGGGGGCCGGCCGCAACGGGCGCAACATCTGGGGTTAGGGCAAATCCATGGGTTAGGGGGCGCAAATCCATGGGTTAGGGGGCGCAAATCCACGGGTTAGGGGGCGCAAATTACTTGCCTTGCCCTGGGTGCTGACAACCCACGCTACGCCACTGGCTATAGGGAGGTTCCTGCTTGCAGATAGGGTTGAGTGGGGCATTTCAATGCCTTGTACAAAATGATGGGGATGGTGTTCAAATATCGAAGCAATGGAAAACTAGAACAAAAATAAGTTTTAGCCATTTTTTGTCAGGCTTCAGGGAATCCGATCCCCCTCCCTCACGTCTGGCAGCCGGAAATGGGAAATCAAGAAGTTCTTACAATGGTATTTTATTCAGTATTTACAGAGAGAGATGGATGATGCCGCCTCTCAGATACAGTGGTACCTCGGCTTACAGACACTTCAGGTTACAGACTCCGCTAACCCATAAGTAGTACCTCAGGTTAAGAACTTTATTTCAGGATTAGAACAGAAATCGCGGGGTGGTGGCAGCAGGAGGCCCCATTAGCTAAAGTAGTACCTCAGGTTAAGAACAGTTTCAGGTTAAGAACAGGCCTCCAGAACGAATTAAGTTCTTAACCCAAGGCACCACTGTAATGGCATTGTTCTGAGTAAAGTCCCACCCTATTCTACATCATCTCCTATTCTACATCATCCCTGCGCTGGCTGATCTGTGCTTTCTGCCTCTGAGCTTTCTCTTCTACTACTCTTAATGCATGCCAGGTTCTAAGAGAAAGGGGGTTCAGGAATGCTGTCTAATGATAATGTGTCAGCCAGTTGTTCCGGCTCTGCTGTTTCTCCCTTCCTCTTCCATTATCTCCCAGTTTTTCCCCTCTTCTGTCTCAGAGTCATGACCTTCTGCAAACCACCGTTGTAATTTGATACTGCCCTCCTCTTCTTGGGAAGGTTCAGGAGAAGGAGAGGGGGCTGTATCCACCACTCCTCCTCCGATGTCCAGTCCATGACATTTTTGCAAAAATATGTGTTGCCATATTTAGCTGCGTAGTGAAATGTGCAAGCATTCCCGAATGCAAAGATCTGGTGCACACGTAACTGTAAGCCAAATAATGGCTTAGGACATGACTGTGAGGGTTCCAGGAGAGAAGACTGCAGTTAAAGCACTCCTGGTCTCCCTACCATTGGGCTCTAAACCATGTTTTGCTTTAGCACATCATCCAAGAACAAACACTGGTTATAGGTTGTGCTTTGTCTGGTGGGAGCTAAACCATGACCCCAGATTTAGATGTCATACTAAGCCAAACCATGGTTTAGTTCACAAGAGTGAAGCAGCACCAGTACCAGAAGAGAAGCAAAGTAGCGATGACCTCCTCTCTGGGATCCCGCATGCTTACACTTCCAGAGTAAGCCATAGTTTGGCTGAGCATTACGTGTGAACCAGCTCATGGTGAACTACAAGAAGAGAGCCTGGATGTGGAAGTTCAAATCTCAAGTTCAAATCTCCACTTGGTCTTGGAGGTCATTTCATGGCCTTAAGGAAGTTGCTGACTCCTAGGCTAAACTCTACTCAAAGCACTACTCTGGTGAAGATTCTTGGAAGAAGACAGAACGTAAATGTACAAAGGAAGGAAATCAGTGTAATGCTAAGGAGATCACTCAATCAATGCAAGCGTTGCTGCTTGCCTGATGAAACCATCTCCTCTCTTCTCTTCCCACAAGCTGTTCTGGGGGTTTTCCTGACCTCCCCTCAGCACCTGAGTCAATTTTGGGGAAAGCATTAGGTGCATGGGAGGAGAGGAGAGGGAGGAAACCCCATTGTGCTAGCAGAAATCTTTGCAGTGGCTTCTGCTAGCAGAACATGTCAGGTGGATCTGGCCCAAAATATTTCAAAGCAATTTATATTGGAGGGGGACTACATTGAGTCAGTAAGAAATACAGACACTTATATGGTCTGAAAAATGCCCCTCACTGTCTTCTAGATTGGCTTTATCTCTCGCATGGAAATGGGGAACCAGGATGTGGCCCTCTGGATGTTTGATGGACTCCAGCTTCCATCACCCCCAGCCAGTATAGCCAGTGGCCAGGTATAACTGGAGATACCTGGAGGATCACAGGCTCCCCATCGCTGCTGCAGCATACCTCGTACAAGAAACCCTTCCCCCATGCATTTCATGTCCTGCTGTGTACTATTCATGGACTGCAGAATAGCCTTGACCATCTTCTTCTACAATAGATGAGGCTGACAGCACCGATTTTCCCTTATTTAATTGATGCTGCTCCAGGGGCAGACTTGTTAGGATTCATGAAAAAGCCTGTCAAGCCATTTTCAGCTGAAAGGAGCAAGGTTGCAGAAAGGAGCAAGCTGAGCAAGGGGCGTCTCGATCTGAATTTACAAAAATTGTTCAAAGAGGTGGTTACATCTTCATCTGCTGGTCTGCCTTAAAGCGCATTCATACAAAGTCTCTTCACACGGTCAGACATATGAAAGTAACAGCATAGGGTGTCACTTCTGCAATGCTTCTGCATACTCTTTGAGAATTCGGCACCAGTTTGAATTTACCTATGGGATCAGCATGTTGCTGCATCTTTTCTACAGTGTGCAGGGCCCTGCTCCACTGCACATGCCCAACTTCACCAAGCTCTACTTTGCAAAGTAAAAAGGTAAAGGGTCCCCTGACCATTAGATCCAGTTGTGGCCGACTCTGGGGTTGCAGCGCTCATCTCGCTTTATTGGCCGAGGGAGCCGGAGTACAGCTTCCAGGTCATGTGGCCAGCATGACTAAGCCGCTTCTGGCGAACCAGAGCAGCGCACGGAAATGCCGTTTACCTTCCCACTGGAGAGGTACCTATTTATCTACTTGCACTTTGACATGCTTTCGAACTGCTAGGTTGGCAGGAGCAGGGACCGAGTAACAGGAGCTCACCCCGTCGTGGGGATTCGAACCACCAACCTTCTGATCAGCAAGTCCTAGGCTCTGTGGTTTAACCCACAGTGCCACCCAGGTCTCTACTTTGCCAAGATCAGCCTGCAAAAACTACAAGCAATTTTTCAAAAAAGCAAGCCAACCAACAAAAACACCTCTCACATATCTATTTACAGTCTGGCAACATTTGAAGTCCTATGGAATATTCATCATCAGCCTACCTAAATGCAGCTAAGTATCGCTTAGGAATATTTGTGCTTGCTCAGCATACACATACCCTTCAGCCTGGGGCATTTGGTTTCAAAAGGGCACAACTGTAACTGTTATTTCCAGCGAGGGCTATTCTGTTCCCAGTTGCTCTGACCATAGAAGCTGTTAACCTGCAGCTATGCCAACAAGAAATGTTTCAAAAGTCTGGACCAATCCACTTGTTAATATTCAGTCAGCTCTGAATGCATTTATAAAATGCTTTCCTCCTCTGGTCCTCCTTTGGACTGTAACTTACATTAACAATGCAAAGGTTATCACTTTCCATTGGACTGATCTGCAAACAGAGTTGTCACTTAAAGACCAAGACTTAGTTTTATTCCTTGTCTTTGTAAATAGCGACAATTCAAGTAATATAATTCACTAGGGAACAATTCTCTCGTCTTTTCAGTTGTCTTGCCAAGGGAATTTTACAAGCTTGTCTTTAAATTCTCTTACACAGAAATTTAAAAAGAAAAACTCCTAACGCAGATGAACACCCTTCTCATACCAGAATTTCTAAGATTTTCCTAACACAAAACTGCCGAGCAAATGTTTTAAAATCAGCTATGCAGTGGGAAGGTGGATAACTTCTGATGCCAGCAGCAAGTTCCAGAAAAGTGGCGTGAAACTTTTACCTTATTCCTTGTCCTATGATTAATCCCATGACCTCAAATGTCAGTAAGCTTAGAGCTTATTCATACTTCTGAGGGCAATGCAAATTGATTCCTAGCTGCTTTGTGTTGTGATGGGATGACTCTACGCAACCGTGATCACATCCAGAAGCCAACCCAGGTTTCTCTTTTGACCTGCCACTGCAAACCTTTGAAAAGAGACACTAGCAATGCTCTAAGGTAAAGGTAAAGGGACCCCTGACCATTAGGTCCAGTCGTGGCCGACTCTGGGGTTGCGGCACTCATCTCGTTTTACTGGCCGAGGGAGCCGGCGAACCAGAGCAGCTCATGGAAACACCATTTGCCTTCCCGCCGGAGCGGTACCTATTTATCTACTTGCACTTTGACGTGCTTTCGAACTGCTAGGTTGGCAGGAGCAGGGACTGAGCAACAGGAGCTCACCCCGTCACGGGGATTCGAACCGCCAACCTTTTGATCGGCAAGTCCAAGGCTCAGTGGTTTAACCCACAGCGCCACCCGCGTCCCTACCAGCAGCCAAATCTCTGCACGTGCCAATGGATTCACAGAGTTTAGCTACCATGGCTGATGTGGCTGAGAACAAGTACGAGCTAGGAGTTTGCCACAAGTGCCATACAGTAAGATGGTATCACATGAATCGGCTCTTAGGCTGTACATTGGAATGCTCTATATGAA
Organism: Podarcis filfolensis; assembly: GCF_964270895.1. Taxonomy (NCBI): domain Eukaryota; kingdom Metazoa; phylum Chordata; class Lepidosauria; order Squamata; family Lacertidae; genus Podarcis; species Podarcis filfolensis. The sequence continues at coordinate 24,186,668 of NC_139604.1, read as the reverse complement.
TGATAGATACAAAAAGGCTTGCAGGTACCAACAACCAACTGACCGCCAGGGCTCGCAAAGCAATGTGCCTTTGGTGATGCAGCTTGATTTCAAAGCGTGTGGGCAAAATGGGTTACCTGGTATTATTCTTGACAGTTGAGGGTCCCCACCCACCTGTCAAACTTGGCCCAAGGAGGGATGGAGAAAGATAAGGATCTGATCCACTGGCCAGATCCAATTTACTATGCTTTTATATTTTGCTGGAAGCTGCCCACAGTGGCTGGGGAAACCCAGGCAGATGGGCAGGGTATAAATAAAATCATCATCATCATCATCATCATCATCATCATCATCATCATTCAGTTTGCTGCCCCTATCCTATAGAGACTGTCTATGGTATTCCTTTCATGAAACTTCTCATTTGCAGCATAGCAAAAATAATAATGCAACATGGTGCCACACTTTTCCACTCCCCTCATGCCTTACAATGGGAGAGTCAAAATAACTTAAGATAAGCTACATACCTATATAGGATAAGATGGTTTTGCTGATGAATGGCTGCCTGGAAGACAGTATCAGTTTAATGAGCTAAGAAACAAGGAGGATGTAATTTTTATAGATTGCCCTACAACTTAACAGTTGCTGAGAGACAGACTAACTTGGCTTAATAATTATATCATGTCATAAATAAGATGAATTATTGAAGGAAACGGGGTGCAATTTTCTTGAACATGTTCGTCTTTGAATGTGTTTTTAGTGATGGCTTCAAAAGTGTTATCAGTTCAGAAAGCATTGCCTCTTACTCAGAACGGGCATTGGTTGTGAGAAACAATATTATTTCCACTACCAGAAAAAAATATCAGTTGGACAGTTTTTGTTTGCTTCTTTACAAAATCCTCCCTTCCTTTAAAAATAAACACTGATGCTTTCTGAAATGAACAATTAGAAAACAATGAACATGGACACTTTAAAGGCTCTGCATGCTAGACCTTCTTAGGATACTAGGTGTTGACATATTTTTTTTTGTTCTTGTTCTAGCCTTAGGTTCATCAAGGGTGAGTGATAACCCTGCCAAAGCAAAGACAGACACCCAAAGCATTATCAGACTAACCAGAATAAAACAATGCTCTGAGCATTGAACTAGGAAAGAAGTGTTATATCATGCAGCTGCGGCTCTAACATGGATTAGAGAATGGATGAACTTCAAGGATACAGATTTTTTTGATTTAGAAGGTGTAGGTACGCATTTTGGTTGGCATGCTTATCTGATGTTTGATAAGGTAAAAGCACACAGGGGTTTTTAAGACGATATAATTTGAAAATCATTGTACAAAATATGGGTTAAATATAAAGACCTGTTAGAACCAAAAGCTCCCTGGTGGACCTCACCCGCAGAAGCCATGACTGTGAAGAAGAAAAAATATGGAAAATAATTGGGCAACATACAAAGTATTATTAAAAGAGGAAGAGGACAAACTAAAACTGAAAAAAATTGAAGATATCCGAATGTATGTAAATGATTGGTTCCAATATTAATGAACATTTGGGTAAGAATAGACAAAAAGGATATTCTAAAGAATAGAATGGAAGAGAAATTAATAATTGCAAAAGGGAAATTTATATCCAACATGTACGACCTCCTTCTCGATTGGGAAGTGAAAGAAGAGGAGTGCAAGCAGTTATGATTCACTGGGCACAGGACATCGGGCATAACATACCTATAAGTGATTGGGAACGATTATAGAAAAAAGATATTAGAGTCACTCTATGTTAATGTTTAAGAGAAAACGTACTGAAAATGCAATACAGGTGGTATTTAACCCCGGTCATATTGGCAAAGATATAAGGTGAACACAAATAATTGTTGGAGGTGTAAAGAAGGAATAGGCACAGTTATCCACATGTGGTGGGAGTGCAAGAAAATAAGAGAATTCTGGGAGGTTATTTATAATGAATTTTTAAAGCCTGAGGCTTTTTTACTTGGTATTATGTCATGAGAATTTACAAAAACTGCCCGACCTATATTTATGTACGCGACAACCGCAGCAAGGACGCTAATAGCCAAAAATTGGAAAAGTAATAATATTCCCACAAAAACTGACTGGTTAGAAAAAATGATTAAAGATTGACAAAATTACACAACAAGACTGGTTGAAAGTCAATAACCACAGTATGTGGCTGTCTTTGTTGGTAGGTAGATGGAAGGGGTGGTGAAGGTGAGATATGTGATGTATGTTTTGTATGTAATATATGTAATGTAATGCCAAGTGTGTATAGTTTTTGTATTGTATTGATATTTACAATAAAAGAAAGGGGGGATTTAAAGTGAGAGGGGTCTATGGTGACTGGCAAGCTTCAGAGAGGATTCTGCAGGTAAGGTAAGGTAAGGTAATAAAGTAAAGGACTGGAGTAAAGGTCCAGTCAAAGGCGACTACGGGGTTGTGGCACTCATCTCGCTTTCAGGCTGAGGGAGCCGGCATTTGTCCACAGACAGCTTTTCCAGGTCATGTGGCCAGCATGACTAAACCTGGCACAACGGAACACCATGACGGAAACCAGAGCACAGAGAAACACCGTTTACCTTCCCACCATAGTGGTACCTATTTTATCTACTTGCACTGGTATGCTTTCGAACTGCTAGGTTGGCAGGCGCTGGGACAGAGCAACAGGAGCTTACCCCGTCGCAGGGATTCAAACCGCCAACCTACTGATCAGCAAGCCCAAGAGGCTCAGTGGTTTAGACCACAGTGCTACCCAGGTGTACTGCAGGTATCGGGGAAGGAGCCATAGGAACTGAAACCAGCAGGAAGTGTTTTCATTGCTTACTTGCTGACATACTCTACTTTGGCAGCAAAGCATCATCAAACGAAGTGTTGCTTTAACTACCTTCCATCACTCTTGGCTGTGGACAAAAAAAATCTGATATTCCTGACTTGGAAGCCTGCTGCACTTTCCTTGTTTTTTGCATTTTTGGTAACGGTTTTTCAAAGCATGCTAAGCATACAGAAGAAGGCATTGATCATGATTGATGAAGGGAACTTGTGAAGCTCAGCCTCTCACCTCCAAATCAGAATAATTGCATGGAAACAATATTGAAAACAAACCGGGGAGCATGCTCATTGAATAGTTGCAAGCCCCCATTCACAGCTGTTTAAACCCTCGTTTTGAGTAATGCATCACATCAGTCCATTCCTTTATTGTAGAGTGTTCGCCTGGTGAATCCAGCCCTGATGAATCTGTCAGGCATGATACATCGGCAAGAGGTGGCATTATGCCGAGAAGATAGGAAGCATTCTGTAAATGGAGCTTAGGGAGAATGAATATGACACTCACTATGTGTTTTCACACTCAAAGCCACCAAAATATAGTTGAATTTCCATGAGGACTTTAAAAAAAGAAGAAGAAGCAGCAAGCTGATGTAGAAAGGTGGAAAACTGACTATAAGATTGGAAGATGTGAAACTGAAAATGACAGATTTGCCCAAATGGGATCCCTGTACCCCTTTGGAAATTAAAGAGAATTTATGGTGCCTGGTATATGTGGGCTTCATCATGACCTGACTGTATATCAAGGGGCATGTTTTCTTTTCTTTATTTTTTAAATTTAAGTTGGCCCGCTGGCGAGAGCTCCAGGCTACTAGACAATGCTTTGCAAGATGGTGGAATGACATTATAATAGGTTCTACGCTTAATAGTACAGTATAAGAGTGCCTTTGAAGAAGAAGAAATTGTGAGTGCCTGAAAAATTATCCCAGCAAATGAAGAGAGAAAACAGAAGTGAAATTGCTGTTCAAACAAAGGGTTCTGTTCCCTGAACCTTACATATGTCACCAGCTAGACAATTTGAATTGTTAAGTAATTTTAAATATTAATAATAGAATACAGGAACATATGGTAAGGTAATCTATAAACCTGTGTGACACATGATTAAATGTGTTGCCACACTTCCTTTTCTCCTTCCATTCCTTTTTTATAAACCGTTCTATTCATTACTTGGGTAAAGTATAACTTTATTCCAGTATATATATAATGCATGAACTCTTCCAGCCACTGTTTGCCATGCATGCTGCTAAACCTGAAGCATTATTTTTATATGGGCTCATAATTCTTCTGCATTGTCCACTTTACCTGGTTGTTAAGACTGAAGAAATAAAGCACGGCAGGGAATTGTGTATCATTTAATATCAGATTTGCTTCTCCGCAACCGACTATATGTTCCAAGCATCTTGCCTACGTGTCATTTAAAGGGAGACACGACTAATTGAATGAGCTGAGACTTGAAGTGTTTGCAGTCCCTTAATAATTCATCTAACATTGAGAGCTGTAAAATACCAGCTGAGAGGAAATGATCCAAAAGGGGGAAATAATCAGTGCTCACCCATAATAAAATGATGCTCCTTCCCCTCCACCCTGATTGTGATCACCTTTTTGCTTTCAGATTTGACTTGCTATCAAATGTTTTCATTCTCAGTAATTCTATGGTACTTAAAAAAAAAAGAAATATATCTTTGAAGACACTCAAACTCAGGACACAAGGGAGAAACGTGCTAAGAGGAAGGCACGCTTGGCAAATCCACACCATGATCAACTCCCGCCCGGAAACCAATGTCCCCACTGTGGAAGGATGTGTGTATCCAGAATTGGCCTCCACAGTCACTTATGGACTCATTGTTAAAACTGTGTTTATGGAAGACAATCTTACAAGTGATCGCCAAAGAAGAAGAAGAAGAAAGAGAAGATAGGGTGTAGCAAAGGGGAGAAATAAAAAGACACCATGGAAAATGGGAAGGGAAGTCGATAAAATAAAAGAAAAAAATCTATTATGTTACAAAAAAAAACCTGATTCTTTAAAAAAAAGAGATAGCCTTTCTAGTTAGTTTAATGTATTTGTTTTGGGTTTTCAGCTCATCTTTCCCAAAATGCTTAAGGCAATAAGGGTGCAATCTGGTCACCTTTCAAGCCATAACTGAAGAGAAAGCAGACCTGAGGAGCCAGTAAATAAAGGGTTAAGATGCTAACAGCAGTATCAGCACAATGTCACAATCCAGGATGTTAAGAGACCGTACCTTGCAAACCTTGCATGCAAACTGGATTTGGCCCAGAAAACTAATAGCTATACAGCAAGCCCCCAAGGCTTATGTTCCCGGGATTGCACCTAAATAAAAAACTGTGTATAGTCTAAACCCATTGTTTCAGAGGCACCATATGGGGCAGGGAGGCCGGAGCCAAGCCCCCCTATTTTTTTTTCAAGAAGAGGGCCAGCCCCCCTCAATATTCTGTGGCCTGTGGCGGGCCTTTCCACAACTGCAACAGGCCACGTTCAGGGGGCAGAGGTGATCGAGCATGGAGCCATGGCTTCTGTGGCTGGCTTCTCCTCCTGTTGCTGCTGTGGCTGCTTGGGGAAGACCCCCCCCCAAAAAAAAAATCACTCTCACAAGATGGCACCTCTGGCCCTAACTGTTCCCCTGCGAAAGATTTCACCATAAATCGCTGCTCATGACAGTTTGGGTGTTACAGGCCCAGTATATTTTGCAGTGGAGAGAGGTATCAGTGGATACTTGCAGCCACGTGCTAAGACTATACGGTATCATTTGCATGAGGAGACTTGGAGAGATCTCGCAATATAAAGTGGATTTTGAAAATGGATTGTCCTTCTTAACTACAATGTTCTCTGTACAGCTCGTTGGATAAGAAGGGCAGCACTTCAGGAGGAGGAGAAAAACCTTGCTTCAAGTGATACTTGCCCTTTGTGCCTAGCAATAATTCCGACATGCTTCTCTTCCCCTCCTGCTCCGAAATGAATAAAAAAAGAATTAGCGGCATTAGTAACTCAGGATGCTAATTGGCTGGGCTCGAAATGGCATCATAAACCTACTTTGCAGAAATGTATTTATTTTTCCCCGATAGCCATACAATTAGAGAGGGAAATGAAAGCTGGAGTGTTGGGGGGGGTGGAAATTAAGGAGCTTCTGTGCACCAGCTATTTTAAACACTGTATCTGCCTCACCGTTCTCTACTAATAGCACACTCCGTTGTCTGAGTGCCAATTCTCACAGAGCCCAAAAGGCAACATCCACACACAGCAGAAAAGTAGGGCTTGCCAGTCAGAAGGTCAGCGGTTCGAATCCCCGCGACGGGGTGAGCTCCCGTTGCTCGGTCCCAGCTCTTGCCAACCTAGCAGTTCAAAAACATGTCAAAGTGCAAGTAGATAAATAGGTACTGCTCTGGCGGGAAGGTAAATGGTGTTTCTGTGCACTGCTCTGGTTTTGCCAGAAGCGGCTTAGTCATGCTGGCCACATGACCCGGAAAAACTGCGGACAAACGTTGGCTCCTTCGGCCAGTAAAGTGAGATGAGCACCGCAATCCAGAGTCGTCCGTGACTGGACCTAACGTTCAGGGGTACCTTTACCTTTTAAAAGAATATTTAGAAAAGAGACCCAAAGGAATTTGGGGCAGCACACACCCCAAACAGAAGAAGAGAAGAAGAGTTTGGATTTGATATCCCGCTTTATCACTACCCGAAGGAGTCTCAAAGCGGCTAACATTCTCCTTTCCCTTCCTCCCCCACAACAAACACTCTGTGAGGTGAGTGGGGCTGGGAGACATCAGAGAAGTGTGACTAGCCCAAGGTCACCCAGCAGCTGCATGTGGAGGAGCGGAGATGCGAACCCGGTTCACCAGATTACGAGTCTACCGCTCTTAACCACTACACCACACTGGCTCTCGCCAGTGAGGGGCTAAAAGTTCCCCCAAGTCATTTATGAATTGGTTCCTGTGAAACATCCCACACCAATCAGCAAAAAGCATGAGAACCACACCAACGGTTCAAACATTACATAAAAACAGTTTCAAACTCAGTACAGATTTGGCGGTCGTTGCAGGTCTCGATTTTTACCCTCTACTTCATCACATTATTTAGGTGATTTCTGGAGTATGTAGCTGTAGATTTAATAAATAATAATGATATTAGTATGTGCAGCAAAAACAAACAGTCTCATGGCACCTTCCTGAGGAACACATTTATTATAGCCCAATGTTTTCGTGGCGGCTAGAGTTTACTTCATCAGATTCATGATTTTTTTATTCTAAGCTGGCAGGTATATATATACACACATCAGTGTAAAGAGAGAGAAATGTAAACCATGAAGTCAGAGGGAAATGGAATACAGGAAATACAGGCTGCAGGTGGAATTCATTGTCGCCTTAGGAGATTGTTCCATCAGTGCAAGCATTTTTGCTTGCCGGACAGAATGATCTCCCCATGCATGCTGTTCGGGGCGGGGCAGGGGGTTCTCCCAAGCAGAAGAAGAAGAAGAGGAGGAGTTTGGATTTGATATCCCACCTTTCATTCCCCTTCAGGAGTCTCAAAGCGGCTAACATTCTCCTTTCCCTTCCTCCCCCACAACAAACACTATGCGGGGTGAGTGGGGCTGAGAGACTTCAAAGAAGTGTGACTAGCCCAAGGTCACCCAGCAGCTGCATGTGGAGGAGCGGAGACGCGAACCTGGTTCATCAGATTACAAGTCTACGCTCTTAACCACTACACCACACTGGCTCTCCTCAAAGCAGATTTGAGGAGAATGGGGGCACAAGTGGGGAAGGAGAGGGGGACAGTTCTTTTGCACTAACGGGACTCATTACACCGACTTCAACATATTTGAATCCAACCCTGTCACAATAATGTTAAAGCTTAAGGTTTCTATTCAGCTAACTCAGACCAGACCTAATGAAATTATTAGCCATGACCAACTTACATCAATTAATTTTAAAGGGCATACTCTGAGTAAAAGTGGAATACAACCCTAAATGTATGTAAAGCAAGTGCAATGTTTATTTACAAAGCAATATTATTTATTATTATTATTAATTGAATTTACATACCTCCCCATACCCGCAGGTCTCAGGGAGGTTCACAGGACAAAATCACAATATAAAACAAAGTACACAATCAAAATAACAACAACCCAATAGCCCCCTGCCCTACAAACAACACATTTTATAAGGGCATAGGGTGTCAATCAAATCAGCCAAAGGCCTGGCTTAAGGAGAACGTTTTTGCCTGGTGCCTAAAGGTGTATAATGAAGGCAGCAGGCGAACCTCCCTGGGGAAAGCATTCCACGGATGGGGAGCCACTGCAGAGAAGGCCCTGTTCTCATGTTGCCATCCTCCAGACCTCTCATGGAGGAGGCACACAAAGAAGGGACTCAGAAGATGATCTCAGGCTTTGGGTAGGTTCATATGGAAAGAGGTGGTCCTTAAAGTCCTGAACCGTAATAACACAAACACCCTTTCGTAAGTTAATTAACACCTGCCAGTGGATAAAAAAACTAAGCTGCTATCTTGATTCAGGCCATGGGTGATGGAATTAAATTTCTTGCAAAGCTGATTAATTCAACAGATTAACACTGGTGTCTCCTTTTAAAATTTCCTTCATGCAAGAACAGTCACTTTATGGTCAAGCTAGAGAAAGTCCTGGGAAAGTGTCCATTTATTATTTTCAAGTAATTGATCAAACCAGAACACACAGCTTAACAAGGGGTGTGTACACATGCATGCTGGTTTGTGATCTGCAAAATGTTTCCCTTTCTCTAGGCCTGCTTTGTACAGCTTGGCACTTGGTGGTGAACAATGGGATGCTGACAGACAGGCATCTGATAAGCTCCTGAAGGACAGTATGTATTCCAAGTTCCCATTCTGTGTCGTGCCCACCTGCCTGGGGGCTTAAAGGAGGCAGCTTGGCTAGCAAATAAGAAGGCAGTGCAAATGACATATACAGCTACATTTTCATCAGTGTTAACTCGGAACTGTAAAGCATTTAGGTTCATGAATAATATAGACAGGAATAAGGGCTGGCTTTAAATCTACAGCATGGCTCCACAGTTACGCAATCTCAGACCTTCCCCTGATCAAACATCCCCATGTGGCCTCTGGGGCATGACCTCAAATTACCATTTCCTTAATATTGTTGATTATAAAGGGAGCATCTCTGAATTCTATATGTTTTCTTCTTTGGCAATCACTCGTAGCCAAGGAAGATTTTCTTCCATGAACACGGCCTTAACAGTGAGTCCGTAAGTGACTGTGGAGGCCAGTTCTGGATCCACACATCCTTCCACAGTGGGAACATAGGTTTCCAGGTGAGAGTTGATGATGGTGATGGTTTGCCAAGCATGCCTTCCTCTTAGCACGTTTCTCCCTTTCATCCTGTGTTTGTGCATCTTCAAAGCCCATGACACCTTTGTTCTCCAACTGGAGCTCTCGCAGGCCAGTGTTTCCCAGTTTATACTACATTTTTTTAGATTTGCCCTGAGAGAGCCTTTAAACCGCTTTTGTTGATCACCAGCACTACGCTATATGTAGGTAGACAAGGGCAAAGGAATGGCATTAAAGTGCATTTACCTTCAGAGCAGGACGAGGGTGGTGCTGTGGGTTAAACCACAGAGCCTAGGACTTGCCGATCAGAAGGTCGGCGGTTCGAATCCCCGCGACGGGGTGAGCTCCCGTTGCTCAGTCCCTGCTCCTGCCAACCTAGCAGTTCAAAAGCACGTCAAAGTGCAAGTAGATAAATAGGTACCACTCCAGTGGGATGGTAAACGGCGTTTCCGTACACTGCTCTGGTTCGCCAGAAGTGGCTTAGTCATGCTGGCCATATGACCCGGAAGCTGTATGCCGGCTCCCTCGGCCAATAATGCGAGATGAGCGCCGCAACCCCAGAGTCGGTCACGACTGGACCTAACGGGCAGGGGTCCCTTTACCTTTACCTTTACAGCAGGCAAATGTTTATCTGCACTGGAAATTTTGCTTAATGACTGGAACAACTCTGTTGTTAGAACTATGAAGGTTACTGGCACACCTTGGCCAGGATCCATAACAAGGCATGTTGCTGCCCCATTGATTTCAATGAGGTGGAAGTGTGTATAACTAATTGCACAATCCTGTGCAAATTTACTCTGTGGGAAGTCCCACGGTGTTTAGTGGGGATTACACTCAGAGAAGAGGGTATAGGAGTGCAGCCTAAGTCCTGGATTGTGGCCCTTGTTTCCAGCTTCACATGAAGCTGTTATTCATCTAGCCCCTGGAATCTAGTGCCAGGTAGACGGTGTTTTGTGCCGGCCCTACTGTTAGGCAGAGTGAGGCGGCCCTTTCAGGAGATAGATGCTGAAGGGGTAGTGGCAGCAGATTTTCCGGGCCATTTCTCCAGAGCCCTGCCCTACCTGGAGATGTCAGGAATTGAACCCAGAACCTTCTTCGTACAAAGCAGGTGCTCTTCCAGTGAGCCACAGTCCTTCCTGCCAAGGGTGCTGAAATTGCACCCTGATCCTGCACTGAGAAGGAAGTTGGACCACATGACCTTCAAAGTCTATTCCAATTTTGAGTCTGTGAACTTAAAGTGTATCTTAGCTCTGCTTTAGTTGGAGGTAAGGACTTCAGGCTTTAAGACAGAGGGTTAATGGGGAAAGAGAGCTATGGTTTAGCGTTGGAAGGTAAACTGAGAGGAGAGTGGTGGAACCAGCGAGGTGTTTCAGAAGGGAGTTCTAGGCTTAAGAGGCCTCGAGGGAAAGCAAAGATTACCTACTTCACACATGCTAACCTTAACCTTTAATATTTTATGTTGCAGATCTATTGCACAGTTTGCTTCCAGCTCAATGAATACTTTTGCCAGTCGCTTTAATGGTAGCCAAACCGCAATCAGAATCAGGATTATCAAATCCCTGTTGGCACTGAGCACATTTTCTAAAGTACATTTTGAAACTTGATTCTTCTGTTTGGGGGATAAGGAAAGCCTTTGAAACGAGAGAGATCAAACTGCTGCCAAAAATACGCAACTGAGGGGAGGGAGGAAGAGAAAGCTAGGTTGGGGGGGGGCAGTTACCATTGTTCCCACCGTATTATGAGAAACTCTTTCAAGGAAAGTTGTTTTTTAAAAAAAGTTGTTTTGAAATTAGCAAACAAAAATAAATCACACCAACATTTTTTAAAAAAAGAAATGCTATATGTGGATGTGAATAATTAAAAGTTATCATCCTTATAGCAAACAATTTACAAACATCTCAATTTTCCAAAATATGAGGCCTTGTCTGTGCATGCAGCAAAAAGAAAAAGTGGTAGAATGGACTGTAACCAGTTCAGACTGCAGGTGGGGGAGTTACATATTTTAAATGTTCTATAAACTGTTCAATTGCAAATTTAAATTAAAGGTAAAGGGACCCCTGACCATTAGGTCCAGTCGTGACCGACTCTGGGGTTGCGGCGCTCATCTCGCTAAGCTGCTTCTGGCGAACCAGAGCAGCGCACGGAAACGCCGCTTACCTTCCCACCAGAGCAGTACCTCTTTATCTACTTGCACTTTAACGTGTTTTCGAACAACAGGAGCAGGGACCGAACAACAGGAGCTCACCCCATCGTGGGGATTCAAACTGCCAACCTTCTGATCGGCAAGTCCTAGGCTCTGTGGTTTAACCCACAGCGCCACCCACATCCCTAGAGTTGCAAGTGCAGGACAGACCAAAAACTCCCTTTCTGAGGCTGGTTTATGCCACGAATGTGGTGTGTGTAGTGGCTGGATCAGAACAACCCCCCTGCGGAAGTGAAGAGTGGACAGTTCCTACTCTTAGTTGATGGAAGATCAGAGAGGATGAGGGGGTGGGAATGGTCCAATTCCCCTGACCCAGCTCATGCATATGAGGTCCTTGTTAGAAATAAGGCAAGGGAGCCTAGAAATGCACATGACTGGGGAGCCACCTTTTTAAATGTTCTGCAGTCCTCGTGGTCAAGGAGGGAATCAGACGCATGGCTGATTTGGTGTCAATACTCCATGGCTGCAGCCAAAGGGTCTCGAGGGTCATCCTATTGCCTTTCCTCACCTGATGAATAAAGCAGGAAACCCCCTCCCTTAAAACCAAGTCTGTTTCAAATGACCAATCACCTTCTCTTTAAACAAGTAATTAGAAGGAATAAATTCTTCTCACAAGGAAAGCAGCTGAAACTACTCACCTGCTCAACATAAGGCCCATGTTTCACCCCACAAAAAAAGAAATATCCATTCTCAGATGCATTCCTTCACATCTTCAAATATTTAGATAGCAAGTTATACAAGGTGTGGGGTTGAGGGAATTGCTATGCTAGTATTACACATACACACACATCACAATTCTCACACATCACAATTCTCATTTTCCTAAAGCCAGTAAGTGGAGGAGGGATTGTTACAGCTCGGGGGGGGGGGGGGAGATTAAACCTCCCTTCCCCACATGCTGCAGCTTATTAAAATCACCACAGCCTCTGCTATTACTTAATAATAATAATAATAACCATCACCCTAATGTGGTTTCTAATTACATATTTGCAATGACATCTTGTTTGACCCCAGTCTAAGGGTTTGGGGAATTAGATGTGATCCCGGTGGAGTTTTTGTGTCTTCACTACAGCCACCAGGATTGATCCCCTATGGGTATCCTCAGCACTGAGTACAATATAACCCCACATGCCCACATCACCAATCCAAATTAAAATATCAGAGCAAATGTCAGGCACAGCATGAACAATGCAAGATGGACACATTTACAGACAATCTGCACAAATTTTATTGTGCAATTAATGTTAATGGCAGAATCCGAGCTCCTTGATGGAGGATCTGCTAGGAATAGCAATATCACTAGCACAAGCTGGCAAGAGAACATGGCCTACTATTCATTGTCCTGTCCTGGCCGTGAGAAGAACCCACAGAGCACAACGTATGAGTAAGTGGCTGCGTCATCTGGGCAGCACGTATGGTCAGCCTGGAATTTCAGAACTCTGGAGAGCTCCAAGCAGACAGCTTCATGTGAGGTGAGGCCTCAGCTTAAGCCTTTTATCCATCTTGGGCCAGACTTCTCCTTCCAAGATCTGCCCCCTTCCTTAGAGAGATACTCCTCTGCCCCGGAGCTTCTCTGATGCCTCTCTCTCAGCAACTTCCTTGTGCATTCTCTAGACCAGCAAAACACCTGAAGCCCCTGGTTATAAAATGTTTTCTTGGGGTATTACTGCCTTTGGGACTTCCAGTTTCAGGCTCAATGGGTTCCTAGCTGACACTGTCTAGCAACTCCATACCTTCTGCCACTGATCTTCTTGATCCAGCGGGTTCATCTCCCCACCCCCCACCCCTGTATCAGAGTTGTGGCTGTTGTTCAGGATCTTGGTCATGACATGCATGGTGGGATTCTCCTGGGCAGATCCCCTCACTCCATTATAAATTAAACAACCCATCTGCAATGCTCTTGGACCTCAGTAATGGGCCCCGGTAGTTTTCCTAACCAGTTGACCAGCTTTCAGAGAAGTGATCCGAGTCGTTATGATGAAACCGACAAAAGTGCACTCATTGGCAGGCTATTGCAAGTGAAAATAAAACATGTGGGCATTTCCATTAGCCACTGGAAAATATCAGTGTACAAACTGTTACGAGAAGGAAAAAATTACTAGTCTTTAGTGAATGTGTATGGCGTCAAGAACTACGGAATGGAAACACGACAGAATGTTGTTGGGTCTTTTCGGCAGAGGCTGCTTAATTGCATCACTTTCTGAATGGCAGTGTAATTATTCAGATATGAGATTATGAACTCCTGTTGCAAGTATCACATTGATTTTCATTTATTTGTTTGCTTTCTTTGCTGGATGTAATGAGTGACTCATTTTCAGCACAGTAAATGTAGGACTTCATCTGATTGGTATAAAAAAGGTACTAATTCTCCCATATCCTGAGCTGCAGAGACAAGGGAAGAAGTCAGGATATGTATGGGATTGGAATATTCCAGGCCACTCCCATGGATTGCCATTTATTTTTTTTAAAAAAAGATTCAAGTGTTTGTTTTATTTATAATAATAATAATAATACATTTTTATTTGTATCCTGCCCTCTCCAGCCAAGGCCAAGCTCAGAGCAGCTAACATCATAAAAACAACACAATATGCATAAAAACAGACATCAATTAATTAAAATACATCTTAAAATTAATTCAGGCAAGTTAAAATCTGGGCAGGTGGCAATTTTCAGGTTGGAATTGAGAGTGCTTAATACTTGCCAGGACCAACTGTTTCCACTGATCATACAAGGACCTGTGAGCGGGTTGGGGGCCTCCTTCAGGCTTGTTTTATACAAATTTTATAATGAAATGATTTTAGAATGTTGTATTATTTTATTGTTGTTAGCCGCCCTGAGCCCAGCTTTGGCTGGGGAGGGTGGGATATAAATAAATTTTATTATTATTATTATTATTATTATTATTATTATTATTATTATTAAAGGAAAGTAAGTCAAACTGCATCCTGCCCAAAGGCCTGGCTGAACAGCTCCATTTTGCAGGCCCTGCAGAAAGATGTCAAATCCCAGAGGGCCTTGGTCTCTTGTGAAAGAGCTTTCCACCTGGCTCTGCAGGCAGTAGTCCGTATATCCAGATGTAACTTCTAACTATTTGGCTACCTGTATTTATATTCTGGCTGTCGTGTGGATTATTTACGTATGCCGATAAAAATGTCTGGCTAAATTTGATGGAGCGTTTGGTAAAGCCACAAATGGTCTGCTGAAAGGGCATTGTGACAGAAGAGAAGAACATTGAACCAGTTCCAGGGCTGGCAATCCCAGATGTCATGGTGAGCTTCTGTTTCAGGTAGTCAAAAGGTCCACATGAAGCTGGACTGGCTCCTCAACAGATCTCTCAATAGTATGACTATTGTGGAGAAGCTGGGGATGAAACAACAGTAATAATTTGCAAATCCAAGGAAACACTGAACACCTTTCAGTTTTCAGTGGGAATCAGTACAGCACTGGGGGGTCCATCCCAGTGCCTTGGGGGTGATGGCATATCCCCAAAATTCAACTTGGGTCAGGTCATAATCACAGCTGCATAGAGTTGGTTTTTTCAGAGGCTCTCCAAGATGAATCATATGTGTAGAATACAGAGGTATGGGATGGTTTAATTAATACTAATTACCCATTCTTCACCCTAAAGTTCCGGGGCAGGTCACAACAACTAAACATAACACTCAAAACAGTTTAAAACAACCTAAATCACGGAAGTAAGGTGAAGACCAAGGAAGCATAACATTAAGACAGGCTTCCTCAACCTTGGCCCTCCAGATGTTTTTGGCCTACAACTCCCATGATCCCTAGCTAGCAGGACCAGTGGTCAGGGATGATGGGAACTGGAGTCTCAAAACATCTGGAGGGCCGAGGTTGAGGAAGCCTGCATTAAGAGCTACAATAACGCAATAGTCCAAGATCCCATGGAAAATATCATTCATTAGACACTGCAAGACAGGGGGTGAATTGCATAGCCTGAAGGGCATGACCAAGTATTCAAAGAAGTGGAAAATGCACAGAAGCGCTAGCCTCCTTTCACTAGAACTGAAGGAAGCTGGCATATTGGCTGCGACGCTTTTCCAGGATGACATCATTTCAATTACTCATCCGTTCCCCCTGAAGACCGATGCTGAAGAGTCTTCTGAAGGGACCTAAACACAAAGCAAACATGACAGAGCCAATAATCCCTGCGCTTTGAGGTGCTAACTGTGAAGCCCACTGCATAAATGCAAAGCAATTCATCCTTTCTGCTTCTGTTTTCATTGAGAAACATCAAAAAACATCAAAACATTTCAGCTGAAGCAGTAAATGCCATTTACAGAATTACTGAGATTTTTGATGTTTTGTTTGGCAAAGAGGATTACTTTCCCTCCCCTCCCCTCCCCGACCCCAGCTCTCCCCCTGTCTCCCCCTTCCTTCGCCTGCGGAATTTCTACTTAGGAAATAAATGGTAGGATATTGAGCAAAATTTGCTCTTCTCTGTTTAAATTAAACAGAGAAAGGCCTCTCTGCTCTTGCTAGATAAATTTGGGGGTGGCCAACCTAAAAGTAATCAGAATAACTCTCATTCTTTTTAAAACCAACTCCCCACCACCACCACCTAAAAGCAAAAGTGAATTATTTAAATGATTTTTCTAACCCCAAGCTGCTAACAAGTTACACTTAAAACATCACCAAAACAAAAAGACCACCAAGAACAGGACATACAAAACCACAGGACCACCCCGCCCCCAACCATGAAAATGGTATAAAAATGGAACACAGTATCCAGAAGATATTGTGGAAATAATTGAAAAATTTGAGGTGTTTGGAGAAATTTCTGTAGGCGTTGCACAACAGTGGCTGCCACCCGTGTTTGTGTGTGTTTGTGTGTGTTTGTGTGTGTGTTCATTTTACATGTATTCTTGTTTCATCTACTCATAAATCACTTTGGATATACAGTGGTACCTCGGGTTAAGTACTTAATTCATTCCGGAGGTCCGTTCTTAACCTGACACTGTTCTTAACCTGAAGCACCGCTTTAGATAATGGGGCCGGAGCACAATTTCTGTTCTCATCCTGAAGCAAAGTTCTTAACCTGAGGTACTATTTCTGGGTTAGCGGAGTCTGTAACCTGAAGTATATGTAACCCGAGGTACCACTGTAATTCTCATTGTTTTGGGTGTTCCTGAGGTTGTCTGTGATGTTTCTCACACATGATTGTGCCCCGATGTTGGCTGGTGTGTCAATTGCACCTGTTCCTGGAATGGCCAGGCCTGGAAATAACCCTACATGCATTTCAGGCACGGCCAAACTTGGCCCTCCAGCTGTTTTGGGACTACAATTCCCATCATTACTGACCACTGGTCCTGTTAGCTAGGTGTAATGGGAGTTGTAGTTCCAAAACAGCTGGAGGGCTAAGTTTGGCCATGCCTGCATTAGTTACATCTTGGCTGGATTACTACCACATGTTGCATGTGGGGCTGGCTCTTGAAAACTACTCAGAAACTTTAAGTGGTGCAAAACATTGCAGCAAAAAAATCCTGACTGGGGCAAGGTGCTAGGATTCTGTAACACAGAGAGAGACCACCTTATAGCAATGCACCAACTGCCAGGCTATGTCCGAGTACCATTAAAAGTATCAGCTATCACCCATAAAGCCCTAAACAGCTTGTGGCAAAGCTTCTTGAAGGACCATCTCTTATGAGAACCTGCCCATCCTTTAAGATTGACTGCTGTGCATGTGCCAATGCCCTTCTGAAACAAGATGGTAGCAACACACAATGGCCTTGGGCGGAATCCTTTTGTCTATCTTCCTAAATGGGGGGGGGGGCAAAAAGAAGGGGAAGAAATGGAGGCAGTAAGAGATTTTACTTTCTTGGGCTCCATGATCACTGCAGATGGTGACAGCAGTCACGAAATTAAAAGACGCCTGCTTCTTGGGAGAAAAGCAATGACAAACCTAGACAGCATCTTAAAAAGTAGAGACATCACCTTGCCAACAAAGGTCCGTATAGTAAAAGCTATGGTTTTCCCAGTAGTGATGTATGGAAGTGAGAGCTGGACCATAAAGAAGGCTGATCACCGAAGAATGGATGCTTTTGAATTATGGTGCTGGAGGAGACTCTTGAGAGTCCCATGGACTGCAAGAAGATCAAACATATCCATTCTTAAGGAAATCAGTCCTGAGTGCTCACTGGAAGGACAGATCGTGAAGCTGAGGCTCCAATACTTTGGCCACCTCATGAGAAGAGAAGACTCCCTGGAAAAGACCCTGATGTTGGGAAAGATGGAGGGCACAAGGAGAAGGGGACGACAGAGGATGAGATGGTTGGATGGTGTTCTTGAAACTACCAGCAGGAGTTTGATCAAACTGCGGGAGGCAGTGGAGGACAGAAGTGCCTGGCGTGCTCTGGTCCATGGGGTCACGAAGAGTCGGACACGACTAAACGACAAACAACAACAACAAATGGGGGGGAGGTGTGAAGCGGTGACCCACACCCACACCCCTTGTGGCAGCGATCCCAGGGTTCTCCATTAAAGGGGTCTTGAGGAGAGGCATTGGCCATACACCGAGAGGTTGTCATTGCTCTCCCCTGCAATGGCGGCGAAACGGGGGGTAGGCTCTCTGCTTGAACATATGTTCTCCAGAGCCAGCCCAATACCCACACATTCTGGATAACCCTGATGTCTCCCAAATCCCCGGCTGGGGACTGGGCAGGATAAACGCCCAATGCCTGAGCCAATGTCTCCCTACATCTGAAACTTTTTTTTTTTTAAATAATTTTTATTAACTGGCCAATCACATCAAATTAAATCACATCACATAATTCCAAATTACAAAGCCAAATTTTTAAATTTTGTTGGGGGAACCCATACTTCAAGATCCAAAGGGGGATTCAAATCATCTTCTTATTACTGCGTTAATGTCCAAATCAGTCCCAATCAGTCCAGACAAAGTTCATAATTCTATCCAGTCTTATCTTGGTGTTTCCACATCATATCTTGTTCATATAATTTCTATTTTTCCTTTACGATCTCTTCTGTTAGTCTCCATAAGCAAAATAATAATCCTGTGTGGATTTCCCGTTCCTCCACTAAGTCCAGATGGTTTCCATATATCTCCTTCGTAGATAGCATCGCTCTTTCCATCATGAATTTGGCATTTGTCGCTCTTAAGTCCCACCGAGGAGTTGATCCACAATATGTAAACAACTCTATTTCTCTCTTTCTCCTCCCAGACCCAAGAGCTCCAACAATGCCTCCCAAAATGGCGACGGCATTTTTAACTGCGTCATTCCAAAACTCTTAGCTTTCCAGCTTCATCTTGAAACATTGCTTTGGTTTGAAAGTTTATCTCCACACAGCCTTAAATCCACAGCTTAAGTCCTTAATTTCTGACTCATTAGGGGAGGGGATTCTTGTTAAATCACATAAAAAAAAGGAAGGCAGGTTTTTTCCCCCCTCAGTCATTTGTCGTACCGTATCTTGACGTCTCTTCTCATATTTTATTCTTGTCTTGTTATCAGAGATCTCTTCTGTCAGCAGTCTTTACTCCCCTTTTTCCTTGAAGCATGTGCAATTTATCTCGTCCAAATTGTTTCTTTTGAAGATGCTTGCAACTAGCGGCGCAAATCAGGGACGGCATCCAGGAGTGCCGGAATCCCACAGGAGGGCTTTGTGCCTAGTGCCCCCACCCCCACAAATTCGGGGGTGGTATAGGGCACAGCAGGCAAGGGCTGTCCCCCCCACAATCCTGGGGGGGGTTAAGGAGGCTAATTACCCCCATCATAGCCTCCAAATTACCTCGTGTGGGTCAGAGAGATGTTATTGTCAGCCATCTTCCGATGCGCCACCTAGTGGTCCCCCCCTACATCTGAAACTTAATAAAGTTGTGACCAACTTTAATCTCATAGCATGTTATCTTGAGTCATTATTCCGCTCAGGGGTCACCAGGGGTTCGGGGGACTCCACCAGTCCATGCAAAAACATTAGCTATCACCTATAAGCCCTAAACAGCTTTGAGAGCCAGTGTGGTGTAGTGGTTAAGAACGGTAGACTCGTAATCTGGGGAACCGGGTTCGCGTCTCCGCTCCTCCACATGCAGCTGCTGGGTGACCTTGGGCTAGTCACACTTCTTTGAAGTCTCTCAGCCTCACTCACCTCACAGAGTGTTTGTTGTGGGGGAGGAAGGGAAAGGAGAATGTTAGCCGCTTTGAGACTCCTTAGGGTAGTGATAAAGCGGGATATCAAATCCAAACTCCTCCTCCTCCTCCTCCTCCTCTTCTTCTTCTTCTTCTTCTTCTTGAAGGACCATCTCTTATGTGAACCTGCCCATCCTTTAAGATTGACTGGTCCTCCTGTTCCAATGCCCTTCTGAAACAAGGTTGGTAGCCACACACAAGGGGGCTTTCTCATATGTCTTCCACAAGGACTTAGCTTCCTTTCCATTTCTGTTTGCATTTTTGCAGCTGCATTTTGGCTTTCTCAGTTGGCCAAACAGGGAGAAAGAGATCTCTGCCCACATTCCTGTGGTTGCATCCCATTCTCTCCTCCCACTGAAATCCATGTGTTGGCAGGTGTGTGCTTAAGGTAGCCTCTCTACAAGCATATAATTCACCCCATGTTGTGTAACCCTGATCACTCAATATGATCTTCCCATCCTCTCCCATTCCGTGCAGGTCGAGAAAACTGAATCAATGGGAATGGGCAGGCCATGCAATTCTATAGCTGTTCTAAACTTATTTTAGAGATTGCTTTGCCATTTCAATTTTTTATTATCTGAGTATCTTACATTATCTATTTTTAAAAAATCTCTCGCCATGATATTGGCAGCATTTTTAAAGAAGAACTCTCGGAGATTATACAGAATAGAGCCCCTTTGTATTATCTCCTAAAGATCTGCTTTTTAAAAAAGTGCTTATTTCATTTAACAGAAGAGACTTTTATACAGAATGAATTCTACAGTTCCATCTTTGGGTGTAGACAGAGGGAGAAGCATAACAGAATGGTGAAGTTTTTAGCTTAGCCTGTTCATTTCTTCTCTGTTGTATTCAACTCCTTTAACATTTTTGGTAGTTTAGTCTGTTTCTTAACACAGCTGGGCCTCCAAATAGAGAAATCCTAACAATCTATCTTACTTGAACCTTTCAAGTCGCCTTTTTGAAATACTTCATCTAGAAGTTTAATAAGGACTATCAAGAATTATTGTAAAGGAAAGATTCTCACCAGATACCTATTCATCTGGAAAAGGGTATATATCACTCTCAATCATTTGATCCTGTATGAAAGAAACTCTTTGACGGCTATTTCCTCTCTTTTTAGAATCTCTTCTCTGCTCTTGATGTGATAGGTGTCAGAACTGTGTTTTTTATAGGGCGTCAACAAAATACAAATTGCAATACTTATGCAGACGACCTTTCTGTTCCCAAAGTGGAAAAACAGCTGGAGTCACACTCCCATCAAATCTTCTTCCAAGTAAGTTACATTTGTGTCTCTTAAAAGCCACACATAGTTGCTGAAAAAAGAAAACCCATGTTGCCTTTACCTCCCTCTGATTCTTTTCATAGTGAAGCAGGGATTTGTTTTATTTGTTTTATATTTTTTAATCATAACTGTGTATGAAGTAACAATACAGCCATGCTTGTTTTTTTGTATAACCAGTACCATGCAACACTCCATTTTCAGCCCTTGAGGACTGGTTTTGCTTAGGCCTGGTGCCTAAGTGTCAATAAATTAATTACCGTATTTTTTGCTCTATAACACTCACTTTTTCCCTCCTAAAAAGTAAGGAGAAATGTGTGTGCGTCTTATGGAGCGAATGCAGGCTGCGCAGCTATCCCAGAAGCCAGAACAGCAAGAGGGATTGCTGCTTTTGCTGTGCAGCGATCCCTTTTGCTGTTCTGGCTTCTGGGATTCAGAATATTTTTTTTCTTGTTTTCCTCCTCCAAAAGCTAGGTGCGTCTTGTGGTCTGATGCATCTTATAGAGCAAAAAATGCGGTAATTTGTATACTACTTAACACTCAAATAGGCCTCTGAGCAGTATAAAAACCAATTATGCAAGTACCGAAATATAATGATCCACAATTAAAGTATGCAACCCAGACCAATGAATCAATCTGTCGCTTAGCAGTTGGTCTGTCTGCAGCAAAGACTGTCCCTAAATAATTGGGAGTCTTGTGATCATAGATGCTCCAGTAGCATAATCACCTATAATGGAGAAGGAATGAAGGTTATGGTGAGAACAGGGAGGGAGGATATTTCCCTCTTGGCCTTTGGTTTTGTCTTACGCAGCAACTTAGCTTAGAACGATGCAAAATTTTGGTTAATGTGTAGCTTTGAACAGGCGTTGCCGCCCAAGAGCAGCAAAGTGCCATGGGTGGCAACTATCAGGGTGGGAGGAAAGTGTCAAACCTTTCCTCTGCCCACTGCTTTTCCTCCCGCAAAGCATTCTCCAGCAACGTTTCTCGCATCTCCCACCCAGAGAAGGGCAAATGAAATGAGCCCTGCTAGCAGGGAATGGTCTCAAGGGGAAAGAGACAAAGCATTCTTCTCCTGCCTGCCATTTCTCCACTGGAAATCACACCCAGGCTGGATCTACACACGGGGGGATGCTATAAGTAAGTCAGAAATTAAATTGTTCTAACAAGGGGGGGGGGGAGCTAAGTCAAACTGAAAGGTTTTCCGCTCTACAGCTGTCATGAAAAATGCCACTTTTCTACAAAAAGAAGTGAAAATTATGTGGCATTGAATCTTCATGGTTCTGAACATGCTCTTAGTCTATTCGGTGTTTGGCAGAGGTCTCCACCTCTGGAATTTTCTGGCAATTGCTACTGGCTTAAATACCTTTAAAAATGGTTCAACAAGCTTGTGGTGTTTAGGCTTATAAACTGTTACGAACCATGGTAGCTAGACTGAACCTCTATGTTCAGATGAAGGGATGCAGGTGGCGCTGTGGTCTAAACCACTGAGCCTCTTGGGCTTGCTGATCAGAAGGTTGGCTGTTTGAATCCCTGTCCCAGCTCCTGCCAACCTAGCAGTTCGAAAGCACACCAGTGCAAGTAGATAAACAGGTACCGCTGCAGCAGGAAGGTAAACGGCGTTTCCGTGTGCTCTGGCTTCCATCACAGTGTCCCATTGCGCCAGAAACATGCTGGCACGTGACCCGGAAAGCTGTCTGTGGACAAACGGCTGGCTCCTTCAGCCTGAAAGTGAGATGAGCGCCACACCCCATAGTCGCCTTTGACTGGACTTAACCGTCCGGGGGTCCTTTACCTTTTACCTATGTTCAGATACAGTATATCCTTGAGTACCAGGTGCTGAGGTAAAGAGAAATGAAAATGTGCCTTGCTTGTGGGTTTCCCGGAAGTGTATGTTTGGCAGTCACTATTAGCGGGGGGAAGCACTAGACAGAACAGACCCGTGTGGTCTCATCCAGAAAGGC
Source organism: Podarcis filfolensis (assembly GCF_964270895.1). Lineage (NCBI taxonomy): Eukaryota > Metazoa > Chordata > Lepidosauria > Squamata > Lacertidae > Podarcis > Podarcis filfolensis. Next base: position 24,163,931 of record NC_139604.1, on the reverse strand, counting down.
CCTTCTTATGTTCTTGCTTTATGAGTTTGAACCTCCAGGTGACATTCATGTTGGTATCTTAATTGCTTCAAACGGCAAAATACTAACAACGAGTTCGACAGCTGACTGTAGCGGCTCGTAATGACATTGTGCGAGTGGTTGGCTTACAAAGGTCTTGCTGTAATTGACCTGAATCGTTTAAAAATCAGGTTCCGTGACAATTGATTGGAGTATGCATCCCACATCGACATCTCGGAAGAAACAGCCTTAACACCAATCTTTCCTTTTGGCCTACTCTTTTGACACAATTAAGGTGATATTTAGAAATGCTTTGAAGTAGCAGAATGCTACACAAATGAGACCCATTATATTGCTTGTTATCTCTGACGTGTCTCACCTGGGGGGAGAACGAAATAGTTCACCCTTGCACAGTCCTTCCATACCTAAAATTTACGTCTCGGGGATAACATATTCTTCCTAATTTGACAGGTATGATTTTATATACACACCTTCATTTTCAAATTTAGTGAGCACCTGGGGATTCTCAAGCACCCTCTCAATTTCTACAACTTACACAACGTTCCCCTGTGTGTAATGAATAAGTACTTATCTCCCTGACTTTGTATTCTTTTCATCCTGACAACAGGCTTTGCTCCTTTGTCCCTTCTTATTATATCTCATCATGAAAGCTCCTGTTGCCTTCAGCCTGCTATCACTTGAAGTGCCTTGGCTTAATCCCATTCCCCCACAGATTTAAGGGATTTCCCCCCCCCCCCCTTCTCCTCTCAAGATCTGGAAAAGAAGAAAAAATCACCAGGCTTAATTTAAAAATAATTTGGCACTAACACCTCACTCAAAACATTCTCTCCTGCTTTTCTTCTTAAAAGCCAGAAGATTAATAAGATCTTGTTTGCTGAAAGGAACGGTGTGTCCAGGTAGCCAGCAGCTGACATTTTTAAAGTTTTGAACACCCTGATCATTAAAATCCCAAGAGGCAAGTGTGATAATCACGGCATAAGCTAGTAAGTCCCTGCCAGGCTTCTAATCGGTGATATCAAGAGAGCAGAGGTTAGAGGGACACAAATTAAAAATAGCTGTTAACATCAACAAATTAACCCAAAGCTCAAAGGAGGTCAATTACAAGTAGATAATCCGTCCACTAAGGATGAGGGTGAAATTTGATTCAGGTTGCATTTAAAGCAGAATCTATCCATTTTTCACTTTCCAAAGCAATGCATGGGTCAAAACACAGCTATCTTTCAAAATCTGCGCTTTCAAAATTTGCACCAGCCTCCATTTTGTGCTTGAAATAAGCCCACTACCCTAAACTTTCAAAGGCCACCCCTAGAATGATATTCTGTTCTTCCTATCATATTCTATAGTGACATTTTCCGTGAGGACCCTAAATAAGATGTCAGAATTAAATCCAAACCTGTATTTCTTATTGATCTATCTATCTTTGATCGCCTGTCAGAAATGCATGTTGTGCATCTGGCGTGGGAAAGGGAAATGGTCTGCTTTGAAGAGAAGTGGCAAGAGACTGCAGCCATTTGCATTATGCACGTTTACACAGTGAGTAAGCTGCACCTGTGCAATGTGGTTGCTATAGGTAGTACACTGTTGTTAATTTAGAGCTCAGTTCCATTTAATTTTTAATCTTCAAAGGCCATTACTCTTAGGGTATAGCTGTACTAACAAGAAGGATCCCACAGAGACTGGTAAAGATAATGACCCTAACCACTCAAAAACCTCTATAAAATTAAAATAGGGGACAGAGTTTCTTGTTGTTGCCGCTGTACAGTCCCGGCCTGTAGCCTTACAATCAGTGTTAGAAATGGAGATATGAAAGCTAGGAGCTAAATGGCACCTTAAACCTAGGATATGGGCACAACAACAGAATGTCTAGGCGCACTTTTTTAATAACAAGAATACAAAGCTGCAAATGAATGAAATCTTATATTCATTTTTCACATGGTCTAGTCCTCATCCGAAGACTGCAAAAAACGAAAAGCCACGCTTCCCCAGCCCGCCTCCCTGAGAGGGTCTCTTCTCCAGTCTTCAGAGTTTCTGGAAGTGGGGAAGCAGAAAAAGGTCCTCCTTTCCTTCCACTCTGCAGTTTTCATCTGAAATCTTAGGTGCAGTGCTGCGCCCAGAGCTCAGAAACTGCTCACGCTAATGAAAACCCTTGTTGCAAAACGCGCCTAGAACAATGGGAGTTTTGAACGCTGCTTACAATCTCTTATGACCCAAAGAGAAAAGGCATGTGAAGGGGAAAAGAAAATAAGTTCATTCCAGACCCTCCAAGTGTCCCTATTTTCTAGGTACAGTCCTGGTTTTAAAGAAGTTCCAGTTTCTGATTTGATCCCAGAATGTCCCACTTTTCCTTAGGACATCTCTATTTTCATTGGAGAAATGTTGGAGGGTATGGAATTATGTGATCTCTGAGCCAAGGAGATAGGTAACTATACAATCTTTAGAAGATATCTGAAGGCAGCCTTGTATAGGGAAGTTTTTTTAATGTTTTATGTTTTTATATATGTTGAAAGAATGCCTGGGGCAACCCAGTCAGTTGGGTGTGGTATATTATTATTAATTATTATTATTATTATTATTTAATAAAGGTAAAGGTAAAGGGACCCCTGACCATTAGGTCCAGTCGTGGCCGACTCTGGAGTTGCAGCGCTCATCTTGCTTTATTGGCCGAGGGAGCCGGCGTACAGCTTCCGGGTCATGTGGCCAGCATGACTAAGCCGCTTCTGGCACAATGGGACACTGTGATGGAAGCCAGAGCGCACAGAAACGCCGTTTACCTTCCTGCCGGAGCGGTACCTATTTATCTACTTGCACTTTGTGCTTTCGAACTGCTAGGTTGGCAGGAGCAGGGACCGAGCAACGGGAGCTCACCCCGTCGCGGGGATTTGAACCGCCACCTTCTGATTGGCGAGTCCTAGGCTTTGTGGTTTAACCCACAGCGCCACCCGCGTCCCTTATTATTGAATAGGGTGTCCCTATTTTCATTGGAGAAATGTTGGAGGGTATGGGAGGAGCCAAATGGCAGATGGTCCTAGACAAGGTGATAGAGTGGGCCTCAGGCTCTCCTCTCTCCCTTCAGGGGCCAGAGATATTGTTTTCCAGCTGAACTTGTTCTTTCCTGGAGACTCCACGAGCCTAACCTGTTTAGATTACACTTTTGTGGCTCGTTTATTTATTTCTTAGTACTTGGCACCATTTCTATGGCGTCGTTAGGCCAACTTGAAAGAGAATAAATGGTTTTCTCTTACATCCATTTCATCTGTAAAACGTTTGTGAGCTGCTCAGGCACCTGCTGTGTTGTACAATCTGTCTTGGTGGCAGTCAGAAGTGTCCATGAATTCAGAGTTTGCTGGCAGGGAAGCTCAAACAGGTGCCATAAAGCGTAGGTGCGTTTGGTCCATCAATCAGGGCGTATGTCTTTATACTCCCAGTCACGAGAAGAGGTCTGCGCTCTTCAAAGAGAAATATGTCGCTCCTGTAGAAGGATGATGCTGTTAATCAGAATAAAGATTTGAAAGATGGCAAGAGTTTGATTAAATTTGATCTTGGGGTACAAGAGCTAATCAATACCTGCTATCTATTAATAACTAAGATCTGGACAGGCTTTTAATTCTGGAATGGTCTCCCTAGGACAGCAGTGAACCTCAGTTTTGAAGAAGCCGAATGAATTGATGAGTATTTGATGATGATTTTTAATTCAATATGACCAATGTCATGAGTGCTAGTTTCATGTGTGGATGACACAAAGCCTATGCTAAAAAAGAGGGGAGGGGAAACAAAAGTTGCTCATTTGTTTCCAGACTGAGTGGACCTTTTAAACTTAAGTCCAAGATACCTCTGAGCAAGAATAGCCAAGGTAAAGCTCTACATATGTTGGTGGTCTACAATTTCATCAGCCCCAGCCAGCCCTGACCTAGAAGTGGATTTAGGGCATTGTGAGTGGTATAGTTGCAGCAGGTGCACAGTCAAAGAGGATGTCTTCTCAAAGCCCATTATGCTCTTGCCTAGCTTCGGGAAGGAGGCGTAAAGGCTCCGACAGGGTCCTAGAGCCCTACATCCCTCTTCCCAAAGCCAGGCAAGGGTTTACAGGGCTCTGGAGAAGAGGTAAGAGGGCTCTAGGTCCAGAGCCCTCTGTCTTGCCAAATGCAAGGTGGTTCTTTTAAAATGAGATTCAGAAGCAATACAAAACACAAGTGAGTGAGAAGATTAAAGATTTTATTCTAAACAGCAAGCAATATGTACATACCCAGCAAGCACCTCAATCTCCCCCAGGTAGCCTCAGTTTGCACAGCCCCATGGCTGATCAGTCCATGCACAAGCTTCTCCTAATTCTGGCCCAAACCATCCAATTTATGGATAGCTAGATAGCTAGCCTGTGTGGCTTGCCCAACTGACTATGTGCAGATCATTCATTACTGGCTACGTGCAGATTATTCATTAGCCACCCCCTCCCAATGCCTCACTTTCTCGAAACAATGTCCAGCATCAAAGAAGGTACATAGCCCTATCACTTCCTTCCAACAGATTAAGATATTAAAGGCTGTTCTCATGCCATCAAAGAACTTAAGAGACAAGGGGAGGGGGGAGGAACAGAGAGCAGGAAGATGGCAACCACGCCAGATCACTAACTCCTCTATATACAATTATCTTCTGGATAGATTGCCCATACACCCTCATCCCTCTTTCCCAGAGCCTGGCTTAAGCTGGTGTCGCAAAGGCTGGCGGAAGGGTGTCAAATGACCCATCCCTGCTGGACCAAAATGTTGCATTGCCTTAGGCCAAACACTGTTATACAGTGAGGATAAAATGGGAGGGGAGAACCATATACACAACCTTGAGCAACTTGGAAGAAATGTGGGTGATAAGTGTTGGAATAAATTATATGGAACAGATTTCGAGGGTGTTGCTTGAAGCACCAGATACACATGCAAAACCTATAAGGAAAGAATACAGTGGTACCTCGGGTTAAGAACTTAATTCGTTCCGGAGGTCCATTCTTAACCTGAAACTGTTCTTAACCTAAAGCACCACTTTAGCTAATGGGGCCTCCTACTGCCGCCGCATGATTTCTGTTCTCATCCTGAAGCAAAGTTCTTAACCTGAGGTACTATTTCTGGGTTAGCAGAGTCTGTAACCTGAAGCATCTGTAACCTGAAGTGTATGTAACCCGAGGTACCACTGTACTGTGGAATAATTGTGTGAATGTAGCTTCCAGCATTCTGCAAAATCTGTTGCTTGCCTGCAGCCTTGATAGGCAGCACTTAGGAGCATCTCTGCAACCACGACTTAAACCTCACGGAATGCACACATAGGAGAGAGCTAAGAGCCCAAGGCAGGGATGTGGCCCTCCCTCCAGGAATCTCAATCTGGCCCACGCAGCCTCACCTCACTGCTTTTCTACCTCCTTGAATGTTTTGCCTGGGTGGATTGTGTACAATATGCCTCTTCCTTGCCTGGATGGAGGAGATACGGAGGGGTATGGGACTGAGTATGGAACCGAGGCTACCTGCACAGGGGTAAAATTAGCACCTGTTGCTCCACTAACCCTTCCCATCTGTCCCTTCTCACTCATCTGCCCCGCCCCCCGAAGGAAATGCAGCCCTTGGGCTTAAGAAACAAAACAACATTCCTCACCGCTGGCCTAAGATATATTCTGTTGCTCCCATTTACCCCTGTTCTGAATGATGAGCAGTACTGCCAGGGCCGAATGCCAGAGCATTCAAGTGCTGGCGCCAGGAAAGAACCTCCTGTGAAGGAAGTGGTACCCACTGCTTTGTAGCCTGGCAATTGAAACATGTTAATGCCAGGCACCTGTGTTTTAGGGCAAGAGTCCAATTAACTTGAGCCAGCACCGTTCCATACTGACAGATGGGGATTTATGTATACGACTAAGAGTCTATGTACTCGGTAGTATTTGTACTGACAGTGAATATTGATGGCATGCTTTCAACCTGCCTTAACTCAGCCGTGTCAAGCTTTGGAACTTTGCAATTAAGGGACACTCCCACCACCAAACAAAGTGCAATGTCTATTCTTCTATTCTATTCTATTCTATTCTATTCTATTCTATTCTCTGAACACAAGAGTAACAGCCTCTCTTCCATTTTAGCCTGTTAAGAATAGAAAGTGTTCTATGACATGCAATAATGTGACAGCTCTGAGTCACTCTTTAAAAAGTCAACTATCCCTGTATTAAGGTTACCAGATTTTTTTCAATGAATCCGGGGCCACTTCATTGAAGTGAGTCGGAATGATAGGATTTTGTCTTGGGACTGATTTGTAAATCTGGGGTCTGTCCCCGGGAAACAGGGATGTCTGGTAACCTTACCCTATATACCATTAGGTTTCTTTTGTCCCTGGTCCTTATCTTCCGGAGACGCTTGCTGATATTGCCAATGCCGTCTAACCTCCCTGAAAACCTTGTGCAAACAAATCAGAATGGAATCTCAGAAAACAGGCCAATTTGGAAGTGACTGAGAAAAGGAAATACAGTGGTACCGTGGGTTACTGACGCTTCAGGTTACAGGCTCCGCTAACCCAGAAATATTACCTCTGAAGAACTTTGCTTCAGGATGAGAACAGAAATCGTGCAGCGGCAGTGCGGCAGCAGCGGGAGGCCCCATTAGCTAAAGTGGTGCTTCAGGTTAAGAACAGTTTCAGGTTAAGAACGGACCTCCAGAATGAATTAACTTCTTAACCCGAGGTACCACTGTACAAAAATATGCCCAGCATTCTGACTGGTGTGTCCTCTAAACCTTCCATGACAACCATCATTTTACCCATTGTAGCTACTGAAGTGTGTTTTGAACTGTTGATAACACTGTGTTGGATAATTATGTCTTTCCAGGATACCATTACCACAAGATCAATCACCCTTTTGGCTTTTAAATATGCAGAGGGTGGATTCTCACAAAGTAAATGAATATAGAACACAGCAAGCCTGAAAGAGCCTACAGCAATATATAATGGAAGAGGGGTAAGCGACATACAGATGCGCAAATCAGTCAATTTTGGTTTCTCTCATTTTCTCATTTTTCTAATCTTCAGTTCATTTCTCCACATTTCCATAGTTTGTGGGGTTTTTAAAAGTCCTCATCAGCATTTTTCTGCAAATTTCTTCTAACACAGACATCTTTACCTACAATGTTGCCCACTTTGCACATTGTGGCAAAGCAGTTCCCCCTGAAATAATGCATTTTGTATACATATTTTACCCTAGTATAGAGGCATCTTTGTACACTTTATTCAGCTGTAGAACTGCATTGCAGAATTCAGAGAAGAGGGGATTTCAAAGGATTCCTGTGTTTTGACTTGCCTATCGTGTGGCAAAGTGTGAAATAGCTAGGATCACCTTTAAATGTGAACTGGATTAAGTCCCCATGCCTAGAGTGACCTTTGGTGGAAGAAGAGGGATGTTAGAAGCTGTGGAACCTTATTTACGTGGCCATAGGATGCAAGGAACGAAGAACCAAGGGTAGCATTGGAACTCTAGTGCCCGACTGCCACAGATGTTTCCTCAGCACAAGGAGGGAAAATCTGACATCAGTTGTCCTTCTCAAAGGTCAGATATCTCTCTCTGTCCAGGGAGAGGAGATACAATGCTTCCTTTGTCCCCTGGGACATAGGACTTCTGGGCCCTCGTAATGCTGCTGTTTTGAGAGGTTTTGAATTTCACTAGTTCAAATTGTAACATTTTGATATTGCTGTGGCTCTTTGCTTCTGATATCGTCATTGTTTGGCGAGCTAGTGGATTTGCTGGCTAAATGTGGATAGGATCTTTTAATCTTATTTTTGAAAGGGATGTTTTTAATACGTTTAGGGAAAATTTTAATTGCCGTCTCTTGGTTAGCTTGCTAATGTGAATTTAATTATTACATCATAAATTCTGTTTGATAGCTGTATGACTATATAACTATATTTTGTCATACCTGCAAATATTGATTTGCTTTTTGTTCTTGGGGACCGATTCAAGCATAAAGTGGAAACACGGCATATAAATAAATTGATCACAGTGATGATGACAGAGACTATGTTCTGCTCCCAAACATCAACAGGGCCAGAATCAGCTTGTGATCAGATAAAATCTCAACAATTCACCACTAAGATGCAAACACACACACAATGTGAGTGCTATTTTACAGGGATTCTCGCTTCCAGGTGATCCCTTGTGGCTATGGATAAATATTTGCTGGGTGATTTCAAACAAAGACATCATAGCTATCTGACTGAACTGATGCCATTCATGATCTGCTCACCTCAAAGGCCCAGGAGACCCAAGATGTTGCCTGCCTCCAAGATATTCTGTGTTCATGGTGTATCCTCTCTGCCTCTGAGCTAAAGGTGCACCCCCTATTTTTCAGCTTTTTAAAAACTCTTCACACACCTCAGAAGATTCAGCATGATAGCAGCTACTCCGAAAAACTTCAGCAAAAAAGCCGAGAGCAAAGCCTTATCTGAAAACACTTTTTTTAATTCCTCCTCTTCTTCAATGGAACGTGTCTGTGTTCCATAGAAAATCCACTTCTGACTGACACAGCTGGCAGAACAGGGCCAGATCAATACCCCAAAAGGGATAAATTAATTCCTAGAGAGGAAGAGGAATTGGCTTACGCCTTATGATCTTAAGATTCCCTGTTGTTTGCTGTAGGTTTCCCAGCAACAGAAACTCATAAGAATTATTTAAGGGGAGCAAGTACCCTGACTCTTAATTTGTTGTTTTCTTTTATGAGTGGCTCTGAATATTTTCCCACTTACATGGGCATTCTACCTATATACCATAACAATTCACTCACATCCAGTCTTATGAGCACAGTGCAGTGGGCTGGAAAATATTTATAGCTCCCTTGCAGACTCACAAATATAACACAGCAATCATGTGCTCAGTTTTTACCAGAGGTGTGAGTGAGATTTCTGCCAGTCTTGAGTACCTAGTAGGTCATGTATTGAGAACTTAGCTAAATGACGAAAATTCAACAACATTCTTTCCTTACGTTCAAGCACAGTGTTCTTTATCACAGAAATTCAAAAGCGGTTTTGAAACGACGTACTTTTTGAATATGCACCCATATATTCCTCATGTGGGGCTACCTTTGAAGGTGACCCAGAAACTGCAACTAATCCAGAATGCAGCAGCTAGACTTGGTGACTGGGAGCAGCCACCGAGACCACATCACTGATCTTGAAAGACCTACATTGGCTCCCAGTATGTTTCTATTCATACTATTCTATTCAAAGTGTTGGTGCTGGCCTTTAAAGCCCTAAACGGCCTCAGCCCAGTATACCTGGAGGAGTGTCTCCACCCCCACTGTTCTGCCCGGACGCTGAGGTCCAGTGCCGAGAGCCTTCTGGTGGTTCCCTCACTGTGAGAAGCCAAGTTACAGGGAACCAGGCAGAGGGCCTTCTCGGTAGTGGCACCCGCCCTGTGGAACGCCCTCCCACCAGATGTCGAATAGAAAAACAACTACCAGACTTCTTCTTCTTCTTCTTCTACTATTATTATACTATATTATTATTATTATTATTATTATTATTATTATTATTATTATTATTATTATCATACTATACTTATTATTATTATTATTACTACTACTACTACTATTATGTTTTCTACCAATGCTTGGTTTGACTTAACTTTTTTTTAAACCATAAAATGACGTAATACAATAACTATTCTAGCAATTGTTTTTATCTGTTGTCTAGGACGTTCTAGTACAGGGTTTCCCAAACTTTGGTCTTCAGCAGTTTTTGGACTACAAATCCCATTATCCATGATCACTGGTCCTGCTAGCTAGGGAAGGTCAGAGTTTTAGTCCAACAATAGCTGGAGACCTAAGTCTGGGAAACCCTAGTCTAGTACGTAGTTCCTCAACTTGTGAATTCTTGAGACCCACAACTAGGTCACAGTCAACCTGACCAAGGGTTAGGCAACCTAAGGCCCATGGCCCAGATGCGGCCCAATCGCCTTCTCAATCCTGCCCATGGACAGTCCAGGAATCAGCATGTTTTTACGTGAGTAGAATGTGTCCTTTTATTTAAAATGCATAATCTTGTATTTGTGGGGCCTGCCTGGTTTTGTACATGAGTAGAATGTGTGCTTTTATTTATAAATGCATCTCTGGGTTATTTGTGGGGCATAGGAATTTGTTCATTCCCCCCCCAAAAAAAATATAGTCCGGCCTACCACATGGTCTGAGGGGCAGTGGACTGGCCCATGGCTGAAAAAGGTTGCTGACCCCTGCCCTGACCTAAGATAGGTCCACCAACCATCTTAAAATAACAGTAAAGAGAGGGGGGAGGGAGGGAGAGAACTGTGTCCCATCATTCATATCTGAGCTAATGATAGGACTGCATGTCTGGAAAGTCTACTATTCTAGAATACAGAGTGCTTCTGCTGAGTTGTGGTGCATTAACAAATCTGATACCTGCATGTGATTTTTCTTCATTGAAGAATTAGCCGTGCAACAACATTGTCCCTAAAAGTCATCTGCAGCACTGTATACATTTAAAGCTGTTTTGGGCGCGTGTTTAATGCTTTTAAAAATGAGAACAAATTTAAACTAGCCCCCCCCCCCCCAAGTATTAAGGGAATAAATTTCTGGCTGGGTATCATGCATGCAAGACTGAAGAATTCTTTGTACAACACACAAAAAGCGCCAAGGACATCAACAAAACTGGGTTCCCAGTTCCCAGTCACCCCAGTTGATGTATCTTTAGCATCCTGGGAATGTGAGATGCCTGCTACAAAACAATGCCTACTTATTAGTCCTGCTTCCTTGTCATTTCTCTCCTCATATGCCCCAAGCTGAATAAATGGTTACCGTGGCACATTTTGTAAAGACTGCTGGGATTTTAACAGACATTGTGGCTGCTTTTGGGGGGTTATGAATCAGCAAGGCAATGATGACCAAGGCAATTTGGCCAAGGCAATTTGATCCAGTGAGTAGCGGACGAGACGCTGTGTGCATCCCCATCCCCTGAGCCGGTGTATTGAAATAGTTAGTCACTGCCATCCTACTGGTGTGTTGCAGCCATTTCTCAGCAGGCATTCTAATTATGATGGTTAGCAGCTGTGCATTATTTATGGCTTCTGCGGTGTTCGGCTCCACTAAAGAGAGATGCTAACAAATCTCATTCTGCACTACACATTCGTTGGAACCATTTTGAGACTGAGCTTCCTTTATCATCTTTTGCTTTATTTAACACACTGGTTTGGGGGGGGGGTGTTGAGGGCACAATTTCCATCACTCTTGGGTTTAAAATTAAAAAGGTGCTTTAAAATATAAAATTTATAACCAAGTCCACATTATACCCATTCATGGGTCATAATGGGATGGGGGGCAGGGTTTCCCCAGAAAAATAAGCACTGGGATTTGTCATGTGGATCCAGAGCTTTTGCAATCCATAGAATTATAGAGTCGGAAGGGAGCCTTTGGTCATCTAGTCCAACCCCCACAGTGCAGGCATCTCAAATGAAGCATCTATGACAGGTGGCCATCCAGCCTCTGCTTATAAACCTCCAAGGAAGGAGAGCCCACCACCTCCTGAGTCCCTTCCACTGTCAAACAGCTCTTAGTGCCAGAAAGTTCTTCTTGATGATTAGTCAGAACCTCCTTTCTTGAAATATCACCTAGAAGATTCTAAACAATTGGGAACAATTGGTGAAGGTACACCTGTGCCTGTTATAGCTGCCTCTCTTTTTTTCCACAGGGCAGAGAATTATATGAAGAACTATGGAATACTATCTGCTTTTCCTGGAACTTCAACTCCATGGAGATGGAAATCTGTTCCAAGATCTTGTGGGTGTTTAATGTTATTGGATTACGTAAAAAAGATTATCTGGCCCATTTAACTGAATGCATGTTGGTTGTGGTATTACTCTGATTCAGATGGTGTACCAGCAGGGTCCATACACTTGCAAATTTCAGTGATATTTTGCGGGGCTTGAGAACCCCATCCCTTACAACCTCCAAATTTTCAGCAATCAATAGTTTTAACCTTCAACATCTTCTTCTTCTTTGGCAATCACTTGTAGCCGAGTAAGATTGTTTTCCATAAACACGGTTTTAACAATGTGTCCGCAAGTGACTGTGGAGGCCAATTCTGGACCCACATATCCTTCCACAGTGGGGACATGGGTTTCTGGGCAGGAGTTGATCACGGTGTGGATTTGCCAAGCGTGCCTTCCTCTTAGCACGTTTCTCCCTTGCATCCTGAGTTCGAGTGTCTTCAAAGCCCATGACACTTTTGGTAAAGGCTGTTCTCTAACTGGAGTGCTCGCAGGCCAGTGTTTCCCAGTTGTCAGTGTTTATGCTACATTTTTTTAGATTTGCCTTGAGACAGTCTTTAAACCTCTTTTGTTGACCACCAGCATTACGCTTTCCATTCTTAAGTTCGGAATAGAGCAGTTGCCTTGGAAGACGATAATCAGGCATCCGTACAACAGTCCAACGAAGCTGATGTTGAAGAATCATTGTTTCAACCCTGGTGATCTTTGCTTCTTCCAGTACACTGATATTAGTTCGCCTGTCTTCCCAAGTGATGTGCAAAATTTTTCGGAGACACCGTTGATGGAATCTTTCAAGGAGTTGGAGATGGTGTTTATAAGTGGTCCATGTTTCATAAGCATACAGTAGTACAATAGCTTTGTAAACAAGGATTTTGGTTTCCCTGCGAATGTCCCTGTCCTCAAACACTTGGAACCCAGTGCCACATGAACCCTTCTGTGAAGAAAGGATATCTGCTTGTGCAAGCCAGGGCACACAATTTTCATTGATCCGACCTATTTCTTGCAGCCCCCCACACCACATCTGGTTATGTTCTGGAGGATCCCCTGGCCCCAAACCTCAGGGGCATATTTTTGACAGGAGTGGAGGCTTACTTGGTAAGAGGAAATCAGGAAACTGGGAAGTGCTGTCCACTAAGCCAAAATCACTAAGGGGCTATTCTATAAAGCATACGGTGAAATTGATGGTGGCTACCATTTCAACTGAATTATCTGCATGAAAACTACTGGTTATGGCTCATTCGATTGCCTTGCGTCACTGCAGGAGTATTATTCTGAGTGGCAAAGTTCATTCACAAGATTCCAGAAAAATTATGCCATTAAAAATGCCAGAAATGACCCCAAATTTTCAAACCTGAAAGTCACAAAGCAATGTTTTATTCTGCCTTTGTCACTTGAACGAGTCAATTCAACTGCTTCTTCAGCCTATTTTCCCACAACAAAACCCATTATAAAGAATATATTCAGTTTGTTTGGGTTTTGGTGTGTGTGTGTTTTGTTATTGCAGTCTTTTAAAGAAGTTGTGGTATAACTTATCTGCCCTATATGCGAGTACAAAGTGTCCTTGAAACGTTCCTGACACAAATTTTGCTGATCCAGGATATACCACGCCACATCTCCCTCGCTGTAATGAAGTCTCATTATCAGAGTTTTCCGCCCAATTACACAGATCCCTCCACCGTGTGAGAGGAGACCTCATTGTGTTTGTATTGCTAAATGCAGGCAGTAACAGGGGGCAGCAGCTAGGAAACAGAATGAAAACCCGAAAAAGATGCCACATAACGAACGGCATACGCTTTGAATGGTCGCCACTAGAGAAGCTGTGGCTAATGATCATCTACAACCCAGCCAAACTCTACGCATTCACTTCAGTGACTCATAAATAGGAATTTTTCTCACAAAAGGTGCCCTTCCCAAGAGGACTGAATTGATTCCATTCTGTGAAAGGGCCTGCGGTTACCACAATTGTCACTTGACTGCAGCAAGCCGGGGGGTGGGGGGAGAGAGAATCTTGCAAAATAAAGTGCCACCTCCTTTGTGACAGCTTCTAGAGGGGTAGCCATGTTAGTTTTTAGCTGCAAAAACCATTGCCCTCCTTAGAATGCTCGCCCATGCAAAGCCATGAGCAGCCCTGCAAATTAGGGTAAGACCCCATGCATCTAGCCTGTGGAAGGAAGGTTTCCACCCCAGATACTGAAGACCAGTTGCAAGGGCCTCGTAGTTCCCTCACTGCAAGACCTGTAGTTACAAGCAGGGGGTCTTCTCAGTAGTAGTGCCTGCACTGTTGAACGCTCACCTGTCAAATGTCCAAGAGATAATTATACAACTTTCCACAGACATCTGAAGGAAGCCCTGTATTTTAGAGTTTTTAAATGTCTGAGGTTTCACTGTGTTGTTGTTTTTTATATTCTGTTGGAGGCCGTCCAGAGTTGCTGGGGCAACCCAGTCAGGTAGGCAGGGTACAAGTAATAAATTATTATCATTATAATTACTGCTGGTTTTTTTCTGGTCAGGGAATCCTGAAGGACAGTGCGTACCCTCTGCCTCACAATGTTCCTTCATACTGTTTAACTTTGAATGAGGTAAAATGTGATGTAATTTGAAGGAGATCTCATGGATTACGTTAGCATCCTCCTTTGTGCAAACTAACATTGTTCATTATAGCAGGGATCTGACACTAACCAACAATATCCTCTCTACAAGCCAACATATTCCTTTGCCCCTCTCCTTGAACCCTTAGGGACCACTCATCCCTTTTATTTGGATATTTCATTGTTTGTTCACTCAGGGGTGTTTTTTGGTTTTTGGTTGTTTTTTCGTTGAGAGAAGGAGAGAGAGAGAATTGAGATGGTTATTGCAGTTCAGGGTTTCCTGCATTGTTCTCCTGTAATTTTTTTAATGACTAGATGCATTGTCAACAGAGTGCAGTTGCAGTCCAAGACTGCAGACAGGCAAAGAACTTCTGAGGTTTTTAAAGCTCGCCTGAACCTTTCTTTTAAAAAATATCTGATTTGCAGGTCTTCTATGTTTAGTTAATTAATTAACCCAGTCAGTTTGTGCTCCCATAGTGGGGGAAAGCTTTAATCACTGGTTTCCTTTCATTATTGTGTTCTTCTTTTTTTAAAAAAAAATTGAATAAGTGCCAATGCAAGGAAATAGAAAATTAAGGACTCCCCCTCTGGGAACAGAAACTGATATTGAGACAATTAAGATAAGCTATTCTGGGGGCAATTCATCAGTAATCCTCTGTCAAGTTCATCAGAAAGCAATAAAATGAGCTGAGCCAACAAGGAGGAAACTTATTGCTTACTCTGAGATTGTGTGAACAATGAACAACAGATAATAATATATGTTGTTAATAATAATAATAACCACATTTCTTTCACCCTAAGGCCCCAGGTTACAACATAAAAACACAATATTAAAAACAGTTTAAGCAACTTACAATCACAAAATAAGGTCAGTCCTAAGAATACACACTTATATAAAGCAGAGAGCCTTTGCTGAATTGCACTTACTTGGGAGTAAATGACTTGGTAATAGGAGTGGCATTGCAAGTTAATACATACCCTCCAACATTCCACAGATGAAAAAGGGGGTATTTCTCACTCCCCCCTCAACTGACCCTCCTCAACCCCCCCATTTATTGTCCGTCCATTCCCCCCCTGGCATTTATCAGAATAAAGTGCCGCCACCAGTACACCAATGGGACACAGCACACAGGCCCCCCACTGTCCTGAGAAAACCCCTTATGCTATTTTATTTTATCCTTTGGTAGATTTACAAAACACACACACACACCAGTAAATAAATTTTAGAAAGGGACAAGATTAAACACGAATGCACATTTATTTATTTTTTAAAAAAACAAGACTCCTTGCACTGCACTCGGCTCCCCCTTCCTTCCTTCTTCCTTCCTTCCTTCCTTCCTTCCTTCCTAGGTAGGCCCTGCCCTCTGCCTGCCCCTAAGACCTGGTGCGGCACGCAGGGCTGGGCAATGGCGGCTGCAGCCTCTCCTTCTCCTCGCCCACTCTCCAGAAGCCACTACAAGCCGCCCAAAGGAGGAGGCCGGCAGGAGTGGCTGTGAAGAGGCCATGGGATAATCCCTTGCAGCTGTTGTCGTTCGGGACAAGCACCAGCTCATCCTCCTCCTTGAGCTCAGTGGCAGCAGCAGTGGCAGATGAAATAGAAGAAGAAGAAGAAGAAGAAGAAGAGTTTGGATTTGATATCCCGCTTTATCACTACCCTAAGGAGTCTCAAAGTCTCCTTTCCCTTCCTCCCCCACAGCAAACACTCTGTGAGGTGAGTGAGGCTGAGAGACTTCAGAGAAGTGTGACTAGCCCAAGGTCACCCAGCAGCTGCATGTGGAGGAGCAGGGAAGCGAACCCTGTTCACCAGATTACGAGTCCTCTGCTCTTAACCACTACACCACACTGGACATTCTGGAATTACATCAGAAGACAGGATGGCCTTTGTAATTCCAGAACTGTCCCTGGAAAATAGGGACACTTGGAGGTTATGTTCATATCACTCAAGTACCAGGAAGAACCTCCGTTTTAATTCTGCTTTTAGCTTATTGCAGAAACGCAGTGCCTCAGCAGCATAAGTGTGTAAGCAATCCATGAAACATGAAACTGTGAAAACGGGAAGGAGAATGCTAAAGCACTGAGGTGAATTAATAATGGCTGTGGGCCTTAAGAGAGCGACGCTGCTGAAACTCCAAAAGCGCACTGCTCAGGCTGTCCTGCTTAGAAACTGGTGTGCAAATAAACTTGGTTCTGCTTCAACTGAAGGTAGGCTGCTGTGATAACAGGATTCTGGGCTAGGTGGGCCTTTGGTCTGGTACAGCAGGGTTCCTTTCTTGTTTTCATGTGAATCAAGTGTCTTTCAATTTAATATTTTCTGTTTTGTGTTTAAATTGCTTTCATATTTATTGTACTCTGCCTGGAAACTTTGTTACTGAGTGGCACACAAATGTTTGGCCAATAATAATAATAATAATAATAATAATAATAATAATAATTTCTTCTCTGCCACCAGCTCCATAGTGGCTCGGTGTGTGCATTCATATCACATGAAAAACTGAACTGAATATGGCCCACCCAGCTCAGTTTTCATTTGTTCTGAAACTAATGTGTTTAAGTACCAGATGGTTTTTGCCACTCAAATTTGTACCCATTCCTACTCTTTGGGGCAGGAGCCCTTAGCGTTCTGCAGAGGTGGCGGCGGCAGATGATTTGGGTGGCTGCTGGTGGCAGCTGCCATTTTATTTTCCCAGAATGCCCTAATGATGCAATGTCTGGGGCATAGGAGGTGTTAAGTTGTGGGTGAACATATCAGATGACACAGCAATTCTTCAGACAGCTCTTGTTTATTCACAGGCCAGAACAGAACAGGGCTGAAGGGTTCAGCAAACCTGCTTATACAGAGCTCTACTACATGGCAACAGTAACAACTTTCTGTAACTATCCAATCACTGAATGTCACTTTCAATTCCTTATTTGCATATGCGGACCTGAGTGAAAACTGTATCTACAGTATCCCCCTTCTGGCCCAGGGTGAGAACTTCAGCACATAACAGGAGAAAAATAAAATGGCGGCTGCCTGAAGCTGCAAGGGAAATTAACTGTATTCCACCACCAGCAACAAACATCAACAAATGAATATTGAAATAAATGACCGAAGAAACGAGTAACAGTTTTGATACTGAGAACAAATGGAGTAATGGAAGGAGTGGGAAATTCTTGCAAACCACCCCCCCCTATGTAATGAAAGAATATGTTTTACTGCAGGGTCACCAACATGGTGCCTGTAAACTCAATGGAAACTTTGAGGTTTTCCCATTGCCTACTAAGTCTCTTCCCATAACACACACTACCCCCTTGCTCATGAGTTGGTGAGGGTGGTTACCAGTGGTTTTTTCCCCCTAGAAAAATAGGTTCTGGTACTCACCATGAAGTTGTTGCAGTAAGTGCCACACTTTTTAACAACAACAACAAAAAGAGGTGCGGGTACTGCATACCCTTCAGTGCCTCCTCGGAGGAAAAAAAGACACTGGTTCATTACCTTTTTCTCCCTTAAAAAACACAACGGAACTGAAGGGGGAAATGGGAAAGAGTGGCACTCTCACTTCCTCCTCCAGTTCTAAGTGCCAGTCTTCCCATTTCTTCCTTCCACTCTTTCGTGCTCATCAAAGCTCAGATTGATTCTGCTGGACCCAACCTTTACCCCAGTCCCTTGGAAGGCCAACACATATATGCACACACTCACGCCCTGTGTTGTTATTACAATAACTCCAAACGTATTAGCTGGTTTTGCACACCTGCCTGTTTTGTGCCCCGTTTGCCTACTCTTCATACACTACTGCAAATGGAGAAATCCCATGCAGAGATGCATCTAGGTGTTATGGAAGAATGAAAACCTGCCTGCTCAAGATATTCTTCTATTCCAACGTTAAGCGGATCGTACCCTAATAAGGAAGAGCCACCTTTCCTGGAAAAAAGGGAGACTAAATAAGTTTCTCTCCTAGGTGCCCTTCCTGTTTATTGACCTGTCTTACAGTTTTAGAAGTCACTCAGTTCTTGTTTAAACTGGCATGCGATCCATTTCAATGTGAACTTTAAACAATGCCTGAAGTGTGGAGTTAAAATGCAGGATTATTTCTGACATTTGTGAACATATGACCTTAAACAAAGGGAGCGCCAAAGGAATTTTAAACCCCCACTTGCAAAGCTATTAATGGTTTGGCTCTGACATCCTTACTTTTATTTAAACCTTTGCCTCTTGGGTCTCACCTCAGAAATCAATTAGGGACGTTTCACATATTGCCCAGCAACCAATTTAGGTTTGCCAACTGCACCCAACACACATGCCTGTATGATACATGTGCTTTCAGACATTGGTTTGTCACATTTACATTTTATAATTTTAAGTGTGCACTTTTTAATAAACTTCAGTGGAAACCTAAAATAGTAACATGTGAAGAAACTGGGGATATAAGAAGGCATCATTTCCACACAGTCCTTATTTGGCCTCATCTACACCATAAATTTAAAGTGCTATTGTACCACTTCAGACAGTCATGGCCTCTCTCAAAAAAATCATGGGAACTGAGAACTGTTAGGAGACCCTGTTTTCCTCAGAGAACTACAATTCCCAGAGTTCCCTTTGAACAGGGAATGACTGTTAAACCATTCTGAAATTTGTCTGAATACCTGAATGGGGCTCATGTCTGGCAGCACAGAACATGCACAACTTTCAGGATATTCCTAGGCAGGAAATGTTAGAATTGGGCTGCTGGCCTATTTCATGTGTGCTTTTGAATTCTTGTTTTCAACTGTCGCACCACCAAAATATAAAAATAAAAAACCTATCCTTGTGATGTTGACACAAAAACCCAACACATATGCAAAGCAAAAGAATGGAAAATCATTACCCCATTTCTTTCCACCCCTTCTCCCCAGTTGACTCCCCGCCCCGCCCCCGCACCTCACAAGGTCTATGACAGCAGCGCTTCACAACCAAATCTAACTGACCTGTAGAAAGGACTCTATGAACCGAGAACAGAGACGTTGTATGTGCCCTTGCTTTCTATGAAAATCCTTCAATGAAAATTCCAAACTGTGCATTCATCTACTCCACAATCTCCTTTCTGGCAGACGTAATGTAGCTCCTACTTAAAGTATATCCTGAAGATTAAAAGGCATTTTAAAAATACTATGCCAATTTTACCATTTTCAAATGAACGGTTGTGATGCTCTAACCGTTTCTAAAGTTCAGTAAGACTTGACCACTACACTTCTTAGCAAATCAAGTAACAAACATTTTCTGAGGCATGGTTGAAAAACTACTTTCACCAATGTAGAACTTGCTTTTGCATCCTCTGCTCCACAATGTCCCAGTAACTGCGCTCTACTATCCATTTTTTCCTCCTTTTTTTGTGTCTGTGAGGAATCTTCGCTTGGCAGATTCAACATCAAATATATAAAATATGCTTTTCTGAAATATGCATGGGAATTATAAGCTACATATCAAATATTGATAATGATAATTGTTGCTTAAGGGATTTAGCAGGGCATGCTAGAGTTGAAAGTTAATGCAGTTTAAGAGCCGACAAATTTGTCTTGCACAGGAATCTCAAGGGCTTTGCTAAACATGAAAGTGCAAGACTTAGGCATCAAGTTAGAGTAAGGAATTTTGCTAGTGTGTAAAAGCAGAAAGGCAACTACTGTAGTGGTCCACCCAACACAAGTAGGGTGTTGCCTGCAAACATCCGATCCAAAAAATCTCAGCACTCCCTGGGTATAGATTCAACAATCATTGGGGTGGAATGGGAGTGTGGCATTTGCCCGTTCGTTTAGAAAATAGCTGTACAGGGGGAAGAGAAAGGGTTAAAATAACAACCAATAGGAAAGCCGGAGGTGGAGCCTACCTGTTTATAAAAACTACACTCTACAGTGGTACCTCGGGTTGCATACACTTCAGGTTACATACGCTTCAGGTTACAGAGTCTGCTAAACCAGAAATAGTACCTCGGGTTAAGAACAGTTTCAGGTTAAGAACGGACCTCCGGAACAAATTAAGTACGTAACCAGAAGTACCACTGTACTTTGTTAGTGTGAGAACCTGACTGAGACTAAGTGATTTACCGGGGAGGACCTGGTTGGTGGCAGCAGATTAGTGGTGTACGGGTCAATAGTCCGTGAGACGACCGGGGGCTCTGTACGAACACCACAGGGAGACAAACATTTGACTTTGTGTACTCCCCACACACGTAGAACTGAGTTCACTGGGACCGCTTTCCAATAAAGTGTCCTTAGGAATTTATGAATTTAGCCTAGTGTGAAACAAACCAGCACATGGTGTAAATTTATAAGCAATTACTCCATCCTTACAGCATGTAGAAATGAGTGTATAAATCATACAAGGAGCACTTTTCCTTTTACAAATAGTATACAGTGGTACCTCGGGTTAAGTACTTAATTCGTTCCGGAGGTCCGTACTTAACCTGAAACTGTTCTTAACCTGAAGCACCACTTTAGCTAATGGGGCCCTCCCGCTGCCACCGTGCTGCCGGAGCACGATTTCTGTTCTCATCCTGAAGCAAAGTTCTTAACCTGAAGCACTATTTCTGGGTTACCGGAGTCTGTAACCTGAAGCGTATGTAAACCAAGGTACCACTGTACATCCTGGCCCTAAAAAAAAACAAAAAAACAGTCAGAGAGCTGACACTGAAACAGACTTAGAAAAGGAAAAGAGATTAGAACCTGAAGATTGCCTATCCCAATGTGACATGTTCCCTTGGCAGCACACTTTGAACAACCCAGTAAGGAGTGAGCACATTCAGAAGCCATTGAATATCAGCTAGAAAAAGAAAAGCAAAGCAAAGAGGGTGATGGGATGGTTTGCTTCTAGAGGTGGGTCTACCCACAGGGTAAATTCTTCAGGACCTGAAGAATTTGGAGCAAATGATTCAGTAGAGGAAACACAGCCCAGAATAACTAAGGAGATAGTACAAGAATACTTGGCTAGTTTAGATGTATTCAAGTCTCCAGGGCCAGATGAACTGCATATTAAAAGAACTGGCAGATGTGATCTCAGAACCACTGGCAGTCATCTTTGAGAATTCCTGGAGAACAGGCGAAGTCCCGGCAGACTGGAGGAGGGCAAATGTTGTCCCTATTTTCAAAAAGGGGGAAGAGAGGACCCAAATAATTACCGCCCAGTCAGTCTGACATCAATACCAGGGAAGATTCTGGAGCAGATCATTAAACAAACAGTCTGTGAGCACCTAGAAAGGAATGCTGTGATCACCAATAGTCAGCATGGATTTCTGAAAAATAAGTCATGTCAGACTAACCTGATCTTATTTTTTGACAGAATTACAAGCCTGGTAGATGAAGGGAACGCAGTGGATGTAGCCTACCTTGATTTCAGCAAGGCATTTGACAAGGTGCCCCATGATATTCTTGTAAAGAAGCTGGTAAAATGCAGTCTTGACTATGCTACCACTCAGTGGATTTGTAACTGGCTGACTGACTGAACCCAAAGGGTGCTCATCAGTGGTTCCTCTTCATCCTGGAGAAGAGTGACTAGTGGGGTGCCACAGGGTTCTGTCTTGGGCCTGGTCTTATTCAACATCTTTATCAACGACTTGGATGATGGACTCAAGGGCATCCTGATCAAATTTGCAGATGACACCAAACTGGGAGGGGTGGCTAACACCCCAGAGGACAGGATCACACTTCAAAACGACCTTGACAGATTAGAGAACTGGGCCAAAACAAACAAGATGAATTTTAACAGGGAGAAATGTAAAGTATTGCACTTGGGCAAAAAAAAATGAGAGGCACAAATACAAGATGGGTGACACCTGGCTTGAGAGCACTACATGTGAAAAGGATCTAGGAGTCTTGGTTGACCACAAACTTGACATGAGCCAACAGTGTGACGCGGCAGCTAAAAAAGCCAATGCAATTCTGGGCTGCATCAATAGGAGTATAGCATCTAGATCAAGGGAAGTAATAGTGCCACTGTATTCTGCTCTGGTCAGACCTCACCTGGAGTACTGTGTCCAGTTCTGGGCACCACAGTTCAAGAAGGACACTGACAAACTGGAACGTGTCCAGAGGAGGGCAATCAAAATGGTCAAAGGCCTGGAAACAATGCCTTATGAGGAACGGCTAAGGGAGCTGGACATGTTTAGCCTGGAGAAGAGGAGGTTAAGGGGTGATATGATAGCCATGTTCAAATATATAAAAGGATGTCACATAGAGGAGGGAGAAAGGTGCTGCTCCAGAGAAGCGGACACGGAGCAATGGATCCAAACTACAAGAAAGAAGATTCCACCTAAACATTAGGAAGAACTTCCTGACAGTAAGAGCTGTTCGGCAGTGGAATTTGCTGCCAAGGAGTGTGGTGGAGTCTCCTTCTTTGGAGGTCTTTAAGCAGAGGCTTGACAACCATATGTCAGGAGTGCTCTGATGGTGTTTCCTGCTTGGCAGGGGGTTGGACTCGATGGCCCTTGTGGTCTCTTCCAGCTCTATGATTCTATGAAAAAACGCTATAAATAAGTCAGAAATTAGATCGTTACAACAACAACAAAATTAAAAGCCCTATGGAAAACCGTATTTAAATATTTCCTGCTCTCTGGCGCCATCTGGCATTGCATGTTTATAGCGCATCCAAATAGTTGTTTCTTTACTAATGTAGCCGAGTCCTAATTAGATCCCTGGACAGGCATATTCCTCTTAGGAGGTAACAAATTGTGCAACATTTTGCTGCAGGTGTCACTTGTTATTTTTAATGTTTTATGCTGGTTATTTGCTGATGGTAGAGTTGTGGTCCACTATTTTACTATTTTTGTAAGCTACCTGAAATGACAGCAGAGGCAGGATGCAATATTTTTCAATAAATAAGTAAATAAAAACAGTCTAAGGGACCGGTTCCAAGCATTATATTTCCCCAGATTTCTGTGAAACACCTGCCAATTTAGTTGAACCGCTGGTCTCCAAATATATTGCTGTTTACAGAACCGTCATTAAGCAGAATCGCGCACTGCCCTCCATTTGTGACCAACGAAAACTGTGTGATCGTCATGCTGAGAATCTACGCATCTTGGCAGGTTTACTACTGGAATTCATCATACCAGGATTATTATAGACTGGCTGCAATGACTGTGTTATTTTCCCATTTGTTAACACATGGGTACTCATAACTGCGATAACTGAGAAAAACACATTCATTTACATGCTGATTATTCGTGTTTTCTGGGCTGAAATCACAAAAGCATCCCTGCTCCCCTTATCTTTGCTTTCCTTTCAAATGTAGAAAAATCAGGAAGAATGGCAGGGCTAATTACAGTGATGCCGTCAGTGACAGCAGGAGGACAACTCAATAGATGCTACGACTGCAGTAAACACCAAATGCAAAAATAAAAATGAGAGAATTAAAAATGAAAAAGAGCAGATAAAGAAGGACGGTCACAAGATACAAGCGTTTTGACTCTATCTGATGATCTTTTAAGGGGAAACAGTCACATCAAAATCTGGGTTTGGTCAACATGTGCGTAGAAACATGCCAAACTAGTATGGTTCCCTGACAGGATGCCAAGGACACTGAACACTAGGAAGTAATTGTGCATTAGTCACACATAAAACAGAGTCTGTTGGCGCTCCTCCTTTATTTTAATTGCAATCTTCCTTATTGTCACCATCATTATTTAATACAATAAGATCATTAAAGAAAAATCCACTACATGCACACGCCAAGCCCCCATAATGTGGGGTGGGCCCCAGCGTGCCCCGGTTCCAATTCCATGAAGCTCACCGGGCGACCTTGGAATCAGTCACCATCTCTGCCTAACCTACTTCGCAGGGCTGTTGTGAAGATGCAATGGGGAGGAGGAGAAGCACCTAGACCAGGCATGGGCAAAATCAGCCCTCCAGATGTTTTGGGACTACAACTCCCACCATCCCTAGCTAGTGGTCAGGGATGATGGGAATTGTAGTCCCAACACATCTGGAGGGCCGAGTTTGCCCATGCCTGACCTACACCATCTTGAGATCCATGGAAGTCAAAAATGTGGTACAGTGGTACCTCAGCTGTCAAACGTAATCCGTGCCGGAAGACCGTTCGACTTCCGAAACATTCGACAACTGAGGCGCAATGGGCAGTCAGCAAATGCAGTTGGTCCCTTACCTTTCTCGCCCTGATCTGGCCGCAGTGATCCATGCAACGGTCACCTCCAGGCTTGATTATTGTAACTCGCTCTACGCGGGGCTGCCCTTGAACCTGACCCAGAAACTCCAGCGGGTGCAGAATGCCGTGGCAAGGCTCCTTACGGGGTCCTTGCCGCGGGATCACATTCATCCAGTGCTTTACCAACTGCACTGGCTCCCGGTGGAGTACAGGGTCAGGTTTAAGTTGCTGGTTTTGACCTTTAAAGCCCTATGCGGCCTAGGACCCACGTACCTATGGGACCGCCTCTCCTGGTATGTCCCGCGGAGGACCTTAAGATCCACAAATGACAACATTTGAGAGGTCCCGAGCCGCAAGGTAGTTAGAATGGTCTCAACTAGGGCCAGGACCTTTTCAGTACTGGCCCCGACTTGGTGGAACGCTCTGTCACAAGAGACCAGGGTCCTGCAGGACATGACATCTTTCCGCAGGGCCTGCAAGACAGAGCTGTTCCGCCTGGCCTTTGGTTTGGACTCAGTCTGACCCTTATGTTTTCCCTCCCCTTACGGTTTTGAACCATGGGCTACTTTTAAAATGAGGCTGCATTTTAAATTGCATTTTAACCTGTATTTTAAATTGGTTTTTTCCCCCTTATGTTTTTATTGTAATTTTACTGGTGTTAGCCGCCCTGAGCCTGGCTCTGGCCGGGGAGGGCGGGATATATATAAAATTTATTATTATAATTATTATTATTGAGAAAATGGAGATATGCGCCTCAGAAGCCATTCAACTTCCAAGGCGCATTCGAAAACTGAAGCATTCACTTCCAGGTTTTTGGCGTTTGGGTTCTGAATCATTTGGCTTCCGAGGCACTCGAAAACCGAGGTTCCACTATATAAACTTAACAAATAAAAAAATAAGCTGGAGACTTTCCCTACATTTATATCGTTCTGTTTGAAAGATGTTCTTTTCTCTCCCTTTTCACACTTTACACTCTCGGTCTGGCAACTGGAGGGCCGGACAGAGACCTTTGGCAATGCGCCCTCAGTTGGACATCCCTCAACTAAGTCCATTAAGAGAGGACTCCCACGATGCAGCGGGTTGATCTATTATTACAAAATCTGACTGGGAAGAAAGCAGGGGAGATTTATATTTCTTGCAACCGCTCATGTCTCCATAAAGGGAGGCCCGCTTCATGCTCTCAGCACCCAGCAATAAAGATATACAAGCCATATTGTAAAAGGAGCACGCCTATATAAATCAGCTAACTAGGCAGATAGCTAATGCTCCTCGAGTATTTTGTGCATTACACACACACACACACACACACACACACACACACACACATATATATATATATATATATATATATATATATATATAGTGTGTGTGTGTGTTATAGGAGGCATTCACCCTCTTTCATGCATGTTGTTTAACATTGCATTGCTTGACATCTAAGTCCTTTAGGATTTGCAATTGAATGTGCGAACTGACTCCACTGAAAAGTGTGGCATTTGAAAGGACAGCAAGTGATTGGGAAATGTTTCATTTCTTGCAAAACATGCTCTGTTCCTGAAGTCATTCTAACTCCGATTGTTTGCTTTTATCCACGTTAAGATCAGTTTTCTTTCCTGTTTCACACATCCATGACAGTCATCAAGCAATGTGCACATGTGTACTTTAAGTGAGCTTTCATCAACGTTATAAAACAAAATGAAGATTATAACAAATATGCCACTCCATCACCCAACAGTAAGAATTTTAAAATGTGGGGCCGTGTACAAGCAAATTCCCCTCAAGGATCCTGAGAATCATAGTTTACATAGAGCTATAATTCCCAGCACCCTAACAAACAACAGTTCCCATGATTCTTTTAGGGGAAACCATGTGCGTTGAATCTATGGTGTGTATACAGCCATAGACTCCTCTGCTGAACTGTTTTTACTGGTTTAATGTGATTGTAATGGTTTAATGTGATTTTAATAGTGTCTAAATTAATTAATTTAAGTTAATTGTATTACAGCCTTATTATGTCTGTTCACCACCCTGGGATCCTGCAGGATGAAGAGCGGTTTATAAAAGTAACAAGCAAACACGGTTTTATTACCAACCTAAATCCAAAATTATTTGAGACGCGAATAGGTCTCATTTAAACTTCACATGCTGCAATTGTATTTGAGGCGGTCTTAGACATGCTTAGAGTAGATCCACTGAAATCAATGAGGCTGGAAATGACCAATCCATTGATCGCAGTGGGTCTATTCAGACTAAATGGGGATCCAGTCAATAGTATTTTAAGATGCCCATGTTCAAAAATCCGTTCTCACTTGATTGCTGTATGTCACAAAGAGCTTTAAAGTGCGGCCTTCTCGTTTAAATGGCAACACGCTTTTATGAAAGCTTTGAATTAAAACAAAACAAACCACAGTACTATTTGATAGTTAACTCCAATGTATGCAAGGTATTTAAGCAGTCCAGATGAAGAATGGGTGAACCGAGTTGAAGTGATCAAAGGTTTTGTTGCGATGCAAGGAATGCCGCAACAGAAATACACTTCTATTAAGGGAGAGGGAGCCTTTATTCTTGGATATTGTCTCTGACTTCAAACGACACTATCAACCTGTGTGGGGAATTGCCATTTGGGACCACTTCACATCAAAAAGGCAGAGGCGTCCATATGGAGAGAGCGTCTCACTGCATGTCCTCAACACCTCTCTGAAATGAGGAGACAGCGAGATAGTTTCAGACCATGTGAAAAATAGGGCTTTCTGGCTTACGGAGATGAAGGTGTAACAACCCACATGTTTGTTTTAAACTTAACAGCAAAAAGAACCAAATAAACCATGTTCTCATGTCCTGGTCCAGAAAGTTGCTAAAATGACTTCTCTCTTTCACTCTTTCCCAGAACCCAGCCTAGACAGACAGCTGTCAGATTATCCCATCACCAGCAGCACTCCTGTGGAGTCCATAGCTGAAGTGTGGGCCCTCCTTTAAAATAGCTTTTTTTCCAGTCCCAGTGCTCTGAGTGGTACTGTCTCAGACCCTCCAAGTGTTTTCCAGGGACAGTCCTGGATTTACAAAAGCCGTTCCAGTTTCTGATCTGATCCTGGAATGTCCCCGTTTTCCTTAGGATGTCCCTATTTTTATTGGAGAAATGATGGAGGGTATGGAGTTATGCACCCCCCCCCAAGCCAACTTTAGAAGACACCTGAAGGCAGCCCAGTATGGGGAAGATTTTAATGTTTTATTATGTTTTTAAATATGTTGGAGGCGGCCCAGGGGGGCTGGACCAACCCATTCAGATGGCTGAGATATTATCATCATCATGATGGAATAGGATGTCCCTATTTTCATCAGAGAAATGTTGGAGGGTCTGCGATCAGTGTGACTTACATCAGAGTGAATGTTTATAAGCTTGGGCAGCAAATTGTGATATTTGAAAATAGAAGGCTCTGTTCAGGCGACTTGTTCAATGGCAGCCAAGTCAATTTGTGCCTTGGAAATATGCACAGAGGCTTCCAAGTAATGCTTTCCAGAAGGAAGTCTGCAAAACCATTCCAGAAACCCTGATAAAATATATATCTCGTCTCCAGCTCCTTACAGCACTACTGAATTATTCTGTCAGTCAGTATGGCTGAGAACGCGTTGGCTGACCCTCGGACATCATGTTACATCCTGTGATAATTTGAGATAATATGCCAAGACAGGCACACAATAGTAAACAGAGGCTTTCCTTGCTATGTAATGTTCTGGGGTTTTTTTTTTTTAAGGGACTTCCCTGGTATCACTGCTCAGAGAATGAATTTATATACAAATGTGAAAACCAGATGTGACATGCAATGCATGAATGACTAGATAAATATTGCAGAGTGCTGCTTAGGGAATGAGTAGCAGACATACAACACCACCCCCTCACAAATAAAAGTTATTCTCTGCTGGGAATTTCCCCAATGCTTAGCAGCAAGCTCTTCAGCATGGCTGCAAACTGATTGCCGACGTTCTAATACTGTCAGACCTTCTCTCGCTTTCCTGCATCTTACAGCAGAGAACAGGACAATATCAAATGACTATTGGACTGTGGGTGACACTTTTGCGGCTTGTGGGATGTTAGTACAGTCCTGACAAACTCAATATTTTAATGTTTCCCCTTGTTCACATGAGGTGTTAGATCTCACAGTTGTGGGATTTCATGCTTAAGGTGGGATCAGGAGGCAAAGGGAAAGAAGCACAAAATTCACACAGACCTTGAAGTCTCAAAGCTCAGTTTAATATTTAAAGTATTTTAAGCCATTTTTTTAGAGTTATGCCCCACACAAAGCAATATACAAAGGGGAGTCACAGCAGAACAGATGGATAGATTAAACAGGACTCCGCTCTGCAGACACACGCAATTGGTGGCATCAATTAAAGGCAGCTATGAAGAGAAAGGTCTTCAAGGCCCACCTCAATGCCAGAGGTGTCAAGGCATAAGTCCATTGGAAGTTATTTTCAGCACCACATCGAGAAAGTCCTGTCTTTTCTGCCCACAAACCTAACTGATCATAGCAACAGGCACCCAGGAAGGAGCCCTGAGGTAGATCTCAAGATAACAGCAAGATTAAATGGAGGAAGGTGGTCCTTTCGATTAGATCAGGGTTTCCCAAACTTGAGTCAGTTTCTGGACTACAATGCCCATCATCCCTGAGCACTGGTCTGGCTAGCTAGAGGTGATGGGAGTTGTAGTCTAAAAACAACTGGAGACCCAAGTTTGGGAAACCCTGGATTAGATGGAGCCACACCTTTTTGGGGATTGGAAGAACATAAGATTATGGAAGACCCTAAGAAGCGCCTACTGGATCAGGGCTATGGTCCATCTCGGCCAGCATCCTATTCTCACAGGGGCCAACCAGATGTCTATGGAAAACCCGCAAGCGGGATTTGAACACAAGAGCCATTTCCAGCAACTGGTATTCAGATGCATGACTGAATGAGTGATACCTCATCTAGGAGACTGCTGCTCTGAACATTGTCTCACACTAATAACTTCTGGAAAACGAGCAAGCCCCTTTGCCCACTCACTACAAAAACATGTGGCGATTTCTCCTATATTTTGTCTCATGCCTTCCACTCATCATAGGAAACTGACTGAGCTATGGCCTTCGTGGCTTTTCAAGCCCTCGGCTGCCAACCAAGATCTCCTCTAGCTTAGTCAGATGGCATCCCCCCCCAAAAAAGTAGAGAAAGAAAACGAGATTGAGGATGAAGAAAGGGTAAAATTCTCTATCTGACCTTTTGGAATGCCCAGGAGAAATGCGAAAAAAATTGATTGACCGCAAGGGGATGGCTATCTGTTGACATTACAATTTTCAGCTTAACCTGCTCTTTGCCGACAAGAGTTAACACTGACTCGTTTTCATTTCATTACTCGTCAAATCTTTCGCTGCAGGTTGCAGGGCAATAAGAAATCATTTGCATGTGCTACCTCTGATAGAGAAATGCAAATAGGGTTAGAGATGCAAAATGGTGAGTTCTCTTCTTTGAGTTTCTTCTACCCAAGTTAAAGCACCAGATGTAAGCAAGACAGACCAGGGTTACAGGAACAAATAAAACAAATGCTTCTGTTCTGGTCCTTTTTATTTACATGCTTGGACTCCTCAGAGGCAAAGGAATGGGGATGTCCTTTTACTGTGCAGCAATTCATTTTAAAAGAGAGAGAGGCGGTAGCCCCCACCTACCTGGTCAGCCTTAAGCATGGATAGGCAAACTAAGGGCTGGGGGCCAGATCTGGCCCAATCACCTTCTCAATCCGGCCCGCAGACGGTCTGGGAATCAACGTATTTTTACATGAGTAGAATGTGTGCTTTTGTTTAAAATGCATCTCTGGGTTATTTGTGGGGCATAGGAATTCATTCATTTTTTCCCCTCCAAAATATAGGCCGGCCCTCCACAAGGTCTGAGGGACAGTGGACCGGCCCCCTGCTGAAAATGTTTGCTGACCCCTGGCCTTCAATATTTTAACTAGGCTACTAAATGCTTAACTGATACTCTCCCATCACTTTTTTTTTGTCTATTCACACAAAAGGCAACCCAGTCAGATGGGCAGGGTAGAAATATATTACTATTATTATTACAATTATTATTATTATTTATTATTATTATTATTATTATTATTATTATTATTTCTCTATGGGTGGTCCACCTCATACACACTGCTTGCTGCTGTTCCTTGCCAACCCCAAGAAAGCTCCTTTCAAGAACTTCTGGATCAAGCACAAGAGAAGCCCCACATACTGTGCATTACAGCAATGTAGTCTTGAAGCAACCAGTGTGTGATCTCCTGATAGACTTCATCTGCATTGGCATTCACAGAGTAATTTTTAAAATGTTTTTGAACTCCGGAAGGGATGGGAATCACATGTTTTGGTGTGAAATAAGACTGGAGTAGGAATGATCATGAACTGCTCTCTTCACTGCTACCTTTTGTTGACGCACTACTCCCCAAGTACAGCCTACCCTAAACTCCTGGATACATAAATTTCCTGGGGGGTGGAGAGGACAGCAGCAATCACTTCTCCACCAGAGAAGACCAGCAGAAACGGCTTAAAAATGAGCCCAAAGTCTAGATAACGGGTGTGCCATTCTAGTCTTCTCTTCCAGTCTAATTGGCCACATTTGCTTTCCTTAAATGCAAGGTGATTGCTATGAGTTCATGAATTGATTAAAAACACTGAAAGGTGGGAACATGCTGGTTTTTCCTCAAAACCAATGAGGAGAGTAGTACTTTCACTTTTTGCCTCCTAATTGATGTTCTACAAATGTCTGAAACATGTTATTTTTATGAAATGAAAGCTGAGAATCTGAGATCATATTTCATCCAGGGAGGGCCACTGTCTCCTTATGATCCCTGTGGTCATAAGGATCCATGTGGCTGGATCAGTTAGATTATTTCAGTTGAACGCAACAGTTTAATTGTACGTTGCTGTTCTTTTAACTTTACTAATAGCACGCAACATAATATTTCACTCACCACAAAGGGTTATCCTACCTGAGAACAGAACTCAGGACTCACGTTTCAATGGCCCAGCTCATATTCAATACAAAGATTTTGTGTGTGTGTGTGTGTGTGTGTGTGTCCACCCTATGTGTTGCACGTGTGTCCACCTGCAATACGTTTCATTTATGCTGACATGAAACTATTCTGAATATTCAGTACATTCCCGCCTGCCTTAACCAAACCTTGCCCAACAGATAAATTATTCAGAAAAATACAAACTTAATCATGGCATCATTGATTAAAAGTTCCCATTCAGATTCTAGCATAGTACATTTTGAGAGACAAAATATGTGATGGAGGAATTTGGGTGCTCTTATTTATTGGTTGGTACGAGTGAGACACACAGTCCTTTTTCATCACACTTTGCTGTAGCTTGAAGAGCAAATGATAACAATCTTTTTCAAATGCATCTCTCTGGGAAGTAGGACCTTAAGCTGTGTGTGATGGAGCTGCTTCCTATTAGGGATGGTAAGAAATTCAGTTTGGTTTGCCTTTGAATATGAAAGCATCTAATTTGCATTTCCCAAAGCAATATACGAATCAAAATACAGCTGTCCTTCAAAAATTCACATTTTTCTGAATTTTGTGATGCAGTTCTCCAACTAAAAAGCATCCTCAAAATGCATACGTTACAGGAAAGTGTGAATTAATAATAATAATAATAATAATAATAATAATAATAATAATAATAATAATAAATTTTATTTATATCCTGCCCTCCCCAGCCGAAGCTGGGCTCAGGGCAGCTAACAACAATAAAACAGTACAACAGTACAACAGTACAACACAACACTTTAAAATCATTCATTATAAAATTAATTCAAATCAGGCCACTGGCAACCATTGGGCCAGAGCTCCGCAAAGATTGCCGAGGGAGGGAGTCAGGCTGTGCCCTGGCCAAAGGCCTGGTGGAACAGCTCTGTCTTGCAGGCCCTGCGGAAAGATGTCAAATGTTGTTAATAATAATAATTAAAAACAACAACAATAAATTTATACCCTGCCCATCTGGCTGGGTTTCCCCAGCCACTCTGGGCGGCTCCCAACAGAATATTAAAAACACAATAAAACATCAAACATTAAAAACTTCTCTAAACAGGGCTGCCCTCAGATGTCTTCTAAAAGTCAGATAGTTGTTTATTTCCTTGACATCTGATGGGAGGGTGGTCCACAGGGCAGGCGCCACTACTGAGAAGGCCCTCTGCCTGGTTCCCTGTAACCTCACTTCTCGCTGAGAGGGAACCGCCAGAAGGTCCTCGGAGCTGGACCTCAGTGTACATGCATAGAGATGCGTCTAAGTGAAACAGCATAGAATAATGCATCGCACTAGGGAAAATTGCTTCCAAAAAGATGGCATTGTAATAGAGTTAGTGTAATGATTACAACCTAGACTATTTATGAGAATACACAGATAATACATGAAAATCCATAGTACTTTGAACACTTGAAAGCACTATACAAATAATACTGATGATTATGATGGCAAGCTGGAGGTCATGACTACATTCTTACTAAAATGCACAGGTTCCAACTGCCTGATCCATACACTATTTGTTGTTTTTATCCAATGCACCAGTCAAGTCATTGGAGCCTTTCCATTGGAGGCCAGGAGTGGGAAACCTGTGGCCTTCCAGATACTGTTGGAGTCTAGTTCCCACCATCCCTGACCATTGGGCTAGTAGGAGCTGGAGTCTAGCAACATCTGGAGGACCACAAGTTCCCAGACTTGATGTAGGTCAATATGCAGATGTGCCTTCCAACACATGAAACACAGGCTCACTACATATATGCTGGAAGCCGCCCAGAGTGGCTGGGGAAAGCTAGCCAAATGGGTGGAGTATAAGTAAAACTATTATTATTATTACCACTACTGCTACTGCTACCACCACTACTACACAGGGAAGCACAGCTCCTGTGGGAACGGAGGTCCTCATGTAAACACAGCAAGCACCAATCATTCTTTGTACAACTGTACCCCTTTTTTTAAAAAAAAACAAAACCTTCTTTTAACTGCTAGGGTTGCCACATGAACTCCAAGTTGAGTGGCTTTGAAATTTCAAAACTTTGCTACATTTATTTCAGCTGTGTGATTATAAGCAAGCCACTTGGTGTCAACATAATAACAGGTTACAATTGCATAGGTTTGATCAGCATAATTAGAGGCACTGCACTAAACCCATGCCCTGCTATATCTAAGCAACTAGATTTGGAAGAGTGAACTATAGAAGCCTGTGGATTTGCTCCCGCGATTGACTCGAGTCAATGCACCTCCACACAGGAAGAGGAAATTGGAAAAGTGAAGGATATACATTGAGTTTTAAAACGTGTATCGTAGCAGTTGTCATAGTTGGAAGCCACATCTTATTTAAAATTGCGGGTTTGCGGTAGCAAGTCTCAACCTTCACTGTAATTATTGTTCTTTTATCAAGCCCAAATCTGAGGCAGTATTTTAGGCTGACAAAAGGCTGCTAACTCTTTGTTTATTCATCAACTGCCCGCCACACCTCTGAGTTAAAACTCAGATGTTAAACCGATTACAGCAGGAAGCAGAGATCATCAGGAGAGATTAGTGCCTCAGTGAATCGGGAAGCAGAGCTTTCCCTAGCCTTAAAAAGGAGTTACTATGTGAAAAATAACCTTCCAGTAAACCCTGAAAAATGAAGACTTGTCATCAATGGACTACGAGTTCTCATAGCAAAAGCTTCTGTATTCCAAACTTATCTATGTGTAGTCAGAAATAAGACCCATAGGCCTCAATGGACTTGCTCCCATTCGAGTGTGTACAGGATTGGAGTCTTAATTATATACTGTGTTTTATTGTTACTGTTGAGTTTTTAATCAATGTAAGCCTTGAAAGTTCTCAGAACATAATCATGATCCAGTTAGCAACAATCTAAATTCAATAAGGCAGAGAGTCCAGGAATGGTGCAACAAAGCAATGCAGGACAACTAGACTCAGAAATAGCAAACTAGAGACCAGCATTTTTTCCCCACCTGACACACAAGAAGATTGACATAGACATATACTATATTATTGCCCTTTGGCTTGAACCCAAAGCCTTTGGCACTAGCGTTCTCTAGCATTGGGGGTGAGTGGAAAGCCAACCAACCAGCAGAGTCTCTGAGGGGTACTTGCCTAGAGGCAGAATCAGCATCCAAAGTCAGGTCCAGTCCTAGGGTCATCCACATGGTCAGATGATCCAGGGGTCTGGGAATCCAATGGGGTCAGGGGTCAAGGGTCAAGAAGAGCAGGAAGCAGCAAAGTAGGGCCAGGAACTACAAGTGTTGTTGCCAGCATCTGACTACTGCTGGAAGCTCTGCTGAAGAAGGCTGAAGCCAGCTGGTTCTCATCAGTGTCTTCTCTTTTGTGTCCTTGAAGGCTGATCAGTTGCAGGTGGAGTCAGTCCACTTTCTCCCCCTTCAGGCTGCTGTTCAGCAGGCGAAGCTGACTCCTGGCCCATGACAGCCAGTACTACTAATGGAGCAAAGGGAACTGTAGTCCAGCAACATAAGAAGCACCACAGGTTCCCCTGAATTGCTCATAAAATAGCT
Source organism: Podarcis filfolensis (assembly GCF_964270895.1). Classification (NCBI taxonomy): domain Eukaryota; kingdom Metazoa; phylum Chordata; class Lepidosauria; order Squamata; family Lacertidae; genus Podarcis; species Podarcis filfolensis. Next base: position 24,128,877 of record NC_139604.1, on the reverse strand, counting down.
TTATATGACTGCGATTAGCAAATAACAATAGCTTCTATAAGAAGACATGGAGGTGGTGGTACTTTGATTAGCTAACAGGGAAAGGCAGTAAAACAACAACAACAAACCCTGATTGAAAACCTTTTACACAATAAATGACACTAATTATACCTTTGAAACGGATTCAAAATTACCAGAGCACAAACTGTGCTGTGAGCAGGCAGGCAAAGGAACAAATATAGGTTATGACATAGTTGGGACACGACAGAGCTGGGACCCAGCTTGCACAAGGCGAAACTTTATGTTCTATTTCATTAGGGATGGCGGTGAAATTTGTTTTGGTTCACCCACCCAATTGGGTGAACCCACCTAATTCGTGCTCCCCGAGCCAACATCATAGCTGTCAACTTTTTCCTTTTCTTGAGAGGAATCCTATTCGGAATAAGGGAATTTCCCTTTTAAAAAGGGAAACGTTGACAGCCATGGCCAACATGAGAACTGAAACACAGCTGTCCTCCGAAATATGGCAATTTCCCAAATTCTGTGGTGTAAGTTGCCAACCTAAAGAGGTCTTCTTCTTCTTTGGTGATCACTTGTAGCTGAGTAAGATTGTCTTCCATCAATATGGTCTTAACAGTGTGTCTGTAAGTGACTGTGGAGACCAATTCTGGATCCACATATCCTTCCACATTGGGAACAAAATAAAATAAAATAAAATAAAAAATAAAACATTTCTCCCTTTCATTCTGAGATCGTGCTTCTCCAAAGTTCATGATGCCTTTGGTAGAGGCTGTTCTCCAATTGGAGCATTTGCAGCCAGCGTTTCCCAATTATCCATGCTTTATACTATATATTTTTTAGATTTGCTTTGAGAGCGTCTTTAAACCTCTTTTGTTGTCCACCGGTATTTCACTTTCCATTCTTAAGTTGGGAATAGAGTAGTTGCTTTGGAAGACGATAATCAGGCATCCGAACAACATAACCAGTCCAATGAAGTTGATGTTGAAGAATCATTGCTTCAACACTGGTGATCTTTGCTTCTTCCAGTACATTGACATTAGTTCACCTGTCTTCCCAAGTGATGTGTAATTTTTTTCGGAGACACAGTTAGTGGAATATTTCGAGGAGTTGGAGATGGTGTTTATAAGTGGTTTTACAAGCATACAGTTGGTAGTACAATAGCTTTGTAAACAAGGATTTTGGTTTCCCTGCGAATGTCCCAGTCCTCCAACGCTTTGCTCTTCAATCGGGAGAAAGTTGCACTCACATTGCTCAGGCAATGCTGGATTTCGGCATCGATGCATACATGAGGTGGAACTATATACTAGTGAAAGTAACAATAAAAATTGCATTATGTTGGGGAAATGGCTTACAGAATTAGGCAAAGTGTATGCAACATTGTGTACATTAGGAGAAAGGTGCAATAAAAATGCATGTGGATTTATTACTTCTTGCACATGTTAATATGTATTAAATTTCTTTTCCTTTCTTTCACAAAAGTGACTCAAAGCAATTTACAGGAACAAACATGAAAAACCAGAGCAAAAAACCTAACAACCTAAAGTGCTCACCTGTAACACACATATAAGAGGGCAGACCCGACTCAGTTTTCATGTAGAATTTTATTTTTATTTTTTTTAATTGCAAACTGATGCAGAAATGGCTAAAGTAAACATAACATTGGGGAAGTGAGAAACTGGCAGATACCAAAAATGTCGGATTCATCCATGTCTACACTCAGTGCAGAGGTGCTGCTGAACACCACCACATCCTTGTGTCAATTTCTCCCCCTTTTGCCAATGGATTGTAAGCCCCCTTTTCCCCATGTCTAGATGCAACTATGCAATGCTAGAGGCTGCCTGTTCCATCAGTAGCTATGGAACCACATAGTGTGATGATGTTTGTGATTGTATCCATTCATTCATCCACTCATTCAACTGGCAGTATACAAAACAAAATGCATGAAAAACAATACCAAATGGTGTGTTTAATCACACAGAAACATATACACTTTGCCATGTTTTAGAAAGTAAGAATTTCATATTGTAATGTAGTAATGCTACTCACAAATCCATTAAGCTCATATATATTCCCACACTGATGATGTTAGTGAGTTATAACGCCATAATGTGCCCTCAAAGCATATATCACAACAGGCATAATTATAAACATTTTCCCACTGAAGGGTAAAACATTCAATTTTTACGATGCTCCTAATAATCTTCAGTGGGATAATGGTGATATACTTTAGTAGAGTTGCTTATATTTTAAGACTATTGAAATGCATATATTTCTCCCTCTTTTTTATTGATGCAAGCCACTTGGACACCACTACTTACATAAGGAAGTGAGCTCATTTTTGCAGAATAAGTAAGTAACCCCTCTCCCCATCCCTTCCTAAATTAGAATCTATCCCTGCCCACCTAGGGATGCTAGAGAAATGCCATATTTCCAAATTTCAGTATGAACCATCCCAATCCATAACTCATGGGATCAGAACTACTTCTTTTTTACCAACCAGCTTTCACACTTCCGAATGCCGTTCTTGGCATTTTGAGATAAAAATATATTTCAAAATGGGCATTTTGAAAGAGCGTATTATTGAAATGCACCATGTATTTGCTTGTTTGCTTGCTTGTTTTTTAGAAAATTACAGGTTATGACAAGATGAGATGGAATTGAATGGACGAACATACAGGATGAAAGTTAGCTGGATCTCTGCAATGGAGCCTGGGCAGCTCAACTGGTTAAAGTGTGGTGCTGACAACGCCAAGGTTGCAGGTTCAATCCCCATATGGGATGGCTGCATATTCCTGCATTGAAGTGAGTTGAACTAAATGATCATCAGGACACCTTTCTACCTTACGATTCTATTATACTTCCCACCCCACCAGGGATGTATGTAGCACAGCACTGCTGCTCAACACACTTCCTCAGTCCTTACCCCTTTCTTTCTTGGGCGCAAACTGCATGTCATATCTGCTACCCAGGCTTTTGGCACTTGGGAGTGTTTATTTTTAGGACCTGTCTTATTTTCATGATTGTAAGTTGTTTAAAATTGTTTAAAATGTTGTTTTAATGTTGTGACCTGTGCTGGGACCTGTTCTTCCCCTGTCCTACCCTCTTGCACCCCTCAAATCTAATCTGGGAGTCACCTCTTGACTCTGCAGAGTGGATACAGCAGGGGGGCACATGGGGGGGGAAAGAAAGGGGGAAATCCAGTGTGGTGTAGTGGTTAAGAGCGGTGGACTCGTAATCTGGTGAACCGGGTTCGCTTACCCGCTCCTCCACATGCAGCTGCTGGGTGACCTTGGGCTAGTCACACTTCTCTGAAGTCTCTCAGCCCCACTCACCTCACAGAGTGTTTGTTGTGGGGGAGGAAGGGAAAGGAGAATGTTGGCTGCTTTGAGACTCCTTCGGGTAGTGATAAAGTGGGATATCAAATCCAAACTCTTATTCTTCTCTTCTTCTATATCCACCCAGTGCTTTTTTTTCTAAAAAAATGTCTCGTTTTCCTACTCAAATTGAAATACTGCCCCTCAATGAGGCCAAACTTAGATTCACAAAATGTTTAGGGGTATGTGTACCCCTGCATCCCCCAGAAAAAAAGCACTGCGTCCACCATATTTACTATGTTTTTGTGTGAAGGTGAAACAGCTGGAGTTACTGAAGCAAGCCGAATTAAAAGCTGGCTACACAGCATGCCTTGAGCCGAGGTTGACAGAATCATCTGGTTACCCACTCTTGCACTGCTTTGAGCATGGAGACACGCAGATCGAGAGCCAAGAACATATCAGTTTTAGGGAAATAGATAACAGATCCTGGACCTCTCTGAAATCTAAAGTAGCCCTTTTGGGCCAAAGGTCTGGTGCATAGGTTTGCAACCAATGGTATCTACTATACCCTAGCGCTTGAAAAAATTATCAAGCAAACTGCTTCCTAGATTCGGCTAAGACTAGGTTCTTTCAACCTCTGTGTAAGCAACTCAAACACACATGCACACAGAGCTATATTTAGGTTATAATTGGTACCTTTTGTCATGCAATTTTCTAAATTCAAGTATCGGTCTGACTCACCTGGCATCTTTCTTTCTACCTAAATGAAAAACGGCTTCTACATCTTGTTGCAGAGATCTAATGGAATTAATTAATTACTACATGGATTTTTTGAGACCTGTAATTAGCTTCTTACAGGTACTGTAGGCTCATTTACATTTCTGATTATGACACTTCCTTGGGTGCTGTTTCAACTCCTGCTAGCCTGCTTGGCAAAACATCTTAAGGCCAGTTTGCATGCACAGCATGTCCAAAACCCTGTATTCTTAAGAAATTATGAGTACAGCTTGAAACACAGAAGTGGTGCATGAAGCATCCTTAAAATAAAATAGTGGCAATGTGAGCTGAACTTTAGACATAGATCTTGGGGTGAGTTCACACTTGCCCCTGAGTGTACAGTCATATGTACTTAATACCATTACACAGCAGTAAAGTCAGGTCAGCACAGATGGGAGAAATAACCAGTCCTGGCTTTCTGGTGATATATGAGACATTCTATGCATTTTAAAGCTCCTGCTTGTCAGATTTGCACCTTTACATTTCTTGGCACGCACTTTAAAAAATATTTGTTTTAAGACCCTCCAAGTGTCCTTCTTTTCCAGAGACAGTCCTGGATTTCCAGATGCCGTCACGGTTTTTTATTTGATCCTGGAATGTCTCACTTTTCCTTAGGACATCTCTTTGTTCACTGAAGAAATGTTGGCGGTTATGGAGTTATCTCCCGCCGAGCCAAGGAGATAAGTAACTATACAACCTTTAGAAGACATCTGAAGCCAGCCCTGTATAGGGAAGTTTAAAAAAATGTTTTATCATGTTTTGTTTTTTTTAAAATAATTTTTATTAACTGGCCAATCACATCAAATTAAATCACATCACATAAATTCCAAATTACAAAGCCAAATTTTTAAATTTTGTTGGGGGAACCCATACTTCAAGATCCAAAGGGGGATTCAAATCATCTTCTTATTACTGCGTTAGTGTCCAAATCAGTCCCAATCAGTCCAGACAAAGTTCATAATTCTATCCAGTCTTATCTTGGTGTTTCCACATCATATCTTGTTCATAAAATTTCTCTTTTTCTTTTACGATCTCTTCTGTTAGTCTCCTTAAGCCGATAAGCAAATATAATAATCCTGTGTGAATTTCCCGTTCTTCCAATCTAAGTCCAGATGGTTTCCATAAATCTCCTTCGTAGATAACATCACTCTTTCCATCATAAATCAGGCATTTTTTTCGCTCTTAAATCCCACAGAGGAGTTTATCCACGATATGTAAACAGCACTATTTCTCTCTTTCTCCTCCCAGACCCAAAAGCTCCAACAATGCCTCCCAAGATGGCGACGGCATTTTTTACTGCGTCATTCCAAAACTCTTAACTTTCCAGCTTCGTCTTGAAACATTGCTTTGGTTCGAAGTTTATCTCCACACAGCCTTAAATCACAGCTTAAGTCCTTAAAGTTCTGACTTATTAGGGGAGGGGATTCTTGTTAAGTCACGTAAAAAGGAATGGAAGGTTTTTTCCCCCCTCCCCCCTCAGTCATTTGCAATACCGTATCTTGTCGTATCTTCTCATATTTTATTCTTGCCTTGTTATCAGAGATCTCTTCTGTCAGCAGTCTTTACTCCCCCTTTTTCCTTGAAGTATGTGCAATTTATCTCGTCCAAATTGTTTCTTTTGAAGATTCTTGCAAACTGGAGGCGCGGATCCGAGACGGCGTCAAGGAGTGCCGGAATCCCACAGGAGGGCTTTGTGCCTAGTGCCCCCACCCCCACAAATTTGGGGGTGGTATAGGGCACAGCAGGCAAGGGCCGTCCCCCCCATAATCCTGGGGGGGTTAAGGAGGCTAATTACCCCCATCATAGCCTCCAAATTACCTCGTGTGGGTCGGAGAGATGTTATTGTCAGCCATCTTCCGATGCGCCACCTAGTGGCCCCCCCCTACATCTGAAACTTAATAAAGTTGTGACCAACTTTAATCTCATAGCATGTTATCTTGAGTCATTTTTACAGTGGTACCTCAGGTTAAGTAATTAATTCGTTCCAGAGGTCTGTTCTTAACCTGAAACTGTTCTTAACCTGAAGCACCACTTTAGCTAATGGGGCCTCCCGCTGCCGCCGTGTTGCCAAAGCACGATTTCTGTTCTCATCCTGAAGCAAAGTTCTTAACCTGAGCTACTATTTCTGGGTGAGCAGAGTTTGTAACCTGAAGCATATGTACCCTGAAGCGTATGTAACCTGAGGTACCACTGTATATGTTTTGGAAGCCTCCCAGATATTTTATGTTTTATTGTGTTTTTATATATGTTAGAAGCCCATTGGATGGGCAGGGTATAAATAATAAAATTATTATTTTTATTATGGATAGGATGTCCCTATTTTCATCAGAGAAATGTTGGAGGGTATGTATTGTATGCCTAAAATTCTAGGCCAGGGGAGGGGGAAACTGTGGCCCTCGGGCCAGATTTAGGTTTGATGAGGCCCTAAACTACTGAAGGCAATGGGGCCCTTTATATGTCCAGCTGTCCTTTGTCAACAGCAAGTTGTCACTGGTTTTTGTGTTGAATATATGCTATATGGTAATTTATGGACCTAATAGGTATCTAAAGCCATTTGCACATAACAAATAGGAGCCTACACAACACAAAACACTGTTGCTGTATGTAGGTTTTGTTTTATTTGTTTTTTATCTTATATTTTGGAAATGTATATCCAGGGGTTTTTTTTCCTTTAATTTTTTTGGGGGCCCCAAGAGAGTGGGGCCCTAAGCTATAGCTTGTTTAGCTTCTATGTAAATCCAGCACTGGTGGCCTTTCAGATGTTGTTGGACTACAACTCCCATCCACCACAGAAAACATGGGAAGCTGTAGTCCAACAAGATCTGGAGGTTCCCCACACGTTATAGGCAATGAACCAAACTAAGGTAAGTGTATTTAAATCCCATTGGGTGAGATTCAACTAATGAGCCCCACCAATAGAAGCTAGTGCAAAGACTTCCACTAGTGTAAAATAGCTTTTCCCTGCTCCTGCACATCCCTACATATTGATGCAGGGAAGTCAGAAGCAAAACTGGAATTGCACACGGCGGAGGAGAGTGCAGATAATTCCAGCAGGAAAACAGAAATTCTTACACTCGCCAAGCGATCTGCTTAGCACTACTTTTCGACTGAAAACAATGCTGTTTTAAAACGTGCTTCACTTTGGGTGGATCATGGCCCTTACACCACATGTTTACCCAGAAGTAAGTCCCGTTGGCTTCACTGCAGCTTACTTCTGAGTAAGCGCACATGGCTTTATATCCCTTGGTGTCTAAAGTGGCCCTTAGCCTCATGCTATTGTAAGCAGAAGATCAATATACATCTCTTCAGTTGTGTGTAAAAATGAGCAAATTCAGAACAACGATTTCTCGCTACTGGATCTATTCAGCTCTGAGCAGATACATCAGTTGCACAGAGGGCCCTTGATTGTGCTGTTTATGTCGCCATTTCATCTGTTATTTCCAGGCTATCCTGTTATGTATAAATGGAACTGTCTTACTTTTATTTCCCACCCCTTTTCTTTCTTCAGCTAGATTGTTTTAGGATATCTCCTGATATTTGCCATTAAATTGCTTTAATAGTGCCAGCAGGACATGTTTCTTCATTGCTTTTACAGTTTGGAGGGGTGGGGGAATCCATCCCAGTTGCCTCCTATCTCAACATGTTACAATTGATCTGTTTAAATCAGGGTTTGGGTGGAATTCAACGTAGCACTAAGTGAGGTATGTGCATCAGGAATAAGGTCCACTTGTGCAAAAGTACACCAGGAATAAGTTCCATTTCCTTCTTCTCCTTCCCCTGAGCACCCCTGCACACCCCCTAAATGTGTTCTGGGGGTTCCTCTAACCCCCCAGAGCAGATTTAGAGGTCACAGAGGAGAGGAGAGGAGAGGAGAGGAGAGGAGAGGAAAACCCCATTGCACAAGAAGACCTCGTTCCATGGATGTAACAATTTCATTAAATCCTGTCTTCTGAGTTCATTGACCGTTTCATAAGTGTATAATGCTGTCATCAACCCCCAACCCAAAGTTCAGTAAACATCAATATATGATCAACATTTATTAATCATGAATCACCATTATTAGAAATCATAACTTGTAAAAAAAAAGCAATATTATTGTATTGTGAAATCATCTTATTAAATGCTGAAGTTTCTCCTTGGCAAGAGGGGTGTGCTCCGTACATGTCAATCCCCTTTATCTGCAAGGCTCATAATATAAAATTTTGCACTACGCCTCATAAACCTCCCCACCCCCACCCCCTTGAAAAGAAGCTCTTTTCAGCCCCTAAAGGTAAAGGGACCCCTGACCATTAGGTCCAGTTGTGGCCGACTCTGGGGTTGCGGCACTCATCTCGCTTTATTGGCCAAGGGAGCTGGCGTACAGCTTCCGGGTCATGTGGCCAGCATGACTAAGCCGCTTCTGGCAAACCAGAGCAGCACACGGAAATGCCGTTTACCTTCCCGCCAGAGCGGTACCTATTTATCTACTTGCACTTTGACGTGCTTTCGAACTGCTAGGTTGACAGGAGCAGGGACTGAGCAACAGGAGCTCACCCCGTCGTGGGGATTCGAACCGCCGACCTTCTGATCGGCAAGTCCTAGGCTCTGTGGTTTAACCCACAGCGCCACCCCTAGATCTTCATTAACCCTCTGCATGGTCCCATCGACCCCAGCAGGGTCAATACCAACTACATTGGGAAAACCTGGTTTAAATGATCAGTGCTGTTAGATGTTTTCATCATGGTTGTTGTTTTTTCCTGCTCAGAGAAAATTTGACTTCCAAATATGAACTGTAGGGCCAGAACTCTGTAGCAGAGCACATGTTTGACATTCAGCAGGTGTCAGGAACAATCCCCAGCAACTCCAGGTAGCATTGGGGAAGATTCCTGCCGGAAACCCATAGGAAAAGGTAAAAAGTAAAGGACCCCTGGATAGTTAAGTCCAGTCAAAGGCGACTATGGGGTTGTGGCACTCATCTTGCTTCAGGCCGAGGGAGCTGACGTTTGTTCACAGACAGCTTTCCGGGTCATGTGGCCAGCATGACAAAACTGCTTCTGGTGCAATGGAACACCATGACAGAAGCCAGAGTGCACGGAAACACCGTTTACCTTCCCTCTGCAGCAGTACCTATTTATCTACTTGCACTGGTGTACTTTCGAACTGCTAGGTTGGCAGGAGCTGGACAGAGCAACAGGAGCTCACCCCGTCGCAGGGATTCTGGTCAGCAAGCCCAAGAGGCTCAGTGGTTTAGACCACAGCGCCACCCGTGTCCCCACAGAGCCACTGCCAGTCAGAGCAGTCAGCACTGCACTAGATGAGCCAAAGGTATGACTTGTTATAAGACACCTTCCTGTGTTCCTAGTGGATATTTCAGTCTCTGAGCTACTTGGATGTTCAGAGCAGAGTCTGAAATCTCTTCCGTGAACATCCTGCGCAATTTTGTTATGGGTGAAGTCCTTTGAAACGTTACGACTGGGGAGCAAATTAGCACCGAGATCATTTTCTAAGAGGCAGCAGGAAGACACAGAATATAATAAACCAAGCAAGGAACCCAAAGCAAAGGAATCAGGAACTTCCACGCATTAGCTTAATGGAGGGGCTGCTTCAGATCCTTTTGTAAAAGGCTACGGAGATTATTATTATTTTTTCCCCGCGCCTGTTTCAGGGGCAGAAATAACACCAATGATGACTAACTCAGTGCATGTTTGCTGTAACGGAACAGCTTCCACCTATATCTTGAGGTATAACTGGTGAACATTAATTAGGTCACAGAAGCTATTTCCTTTCTGTAGCATATTGGCTGAGTACCCGAGGTCATTCATTAAATATCTGGGCACTTTACGACCTTGCTTTGGAGTGATACTCTTAATGCTTAAACTGGAACAATGTCATGCCCTCGACTTGATTACATTTCCTAGTTATAACTGTGTTTCACTCATTGAAACGTAATATTTATTTGGCACTATCGATTTGCTCCAGGTCACATTCTATATTGCCTCCAATTATGATTTAAACACAGACTTGAGCATCTGATTTTCTTGAATGCGGGTTAACATATTGATATGAGCTGAGTTCCCAAGTAAACCCTTTTAAAAGCAGCTGTGTATTGAGCTGTCTCCACAACATGCCCTCCATCAAATGTCTTTAGATATAACGCACCCAGTCATTCTCAGCATCAATCTTTCTTCAGGCTGGGAACCACTTGTAAGTATCTTAAAAATTTGATTAATCAAGTCCATGATAAACAGAACAAGACAAGCACAGGACAACATGCCATTAATTCAACAAGCCCATTAGGTCATCTGGGAAGATCAATATCTCAATCTACAATGAGTTGGGGGGGTGAATGTCATTGGATTCTATGTGATATATAGTAATAATATCTTATAATAAACACGTAAATGCTTAAAAAGCACACATGAGTAACTGAAGACAATCACAATTTCCTTGTGCAGAAAGAAAGAATTATCCCATAAGAAGAGCCTGACTGTTGGATCATACCAAAGTGCCCACTGTGGCCCAAATGTACTGGCTGCCAATTAGCTTCCAGACCCAATTCCAAGTGCTGGTGTTGGCATAGAAAGCCTTACACAGCTCAGGACTGCAATACCTTGAGGACTGCCACTCCCCCATACAAACCGACCCAGACCCTGCACTTGTGGCCCTGTGGTCTAAACCACTGAGCCTCTTGGGTTTGTCGATCAGAAGGTTGGTGTTTCAAATCCACGCGACAGTGGTGAGCTCCCATTGCTCTGTCCCAGCTCCTGCCAACCTAGCAGTTCGAAAGCATGCCAGTGCAAGTAGATAAATAAGTACCACTGCAGCGGGAAGGTAAATGGCATTTCTCTGTGCTCTGGCACTCATCATGGTATCCCCTTGTGCCAGAAGCGGCTTAGTCATGCTGGCCATATGATCTGGAAAGCTGTCAGAGGACAAACGTTGGCTGCCTCAGCCTGAGAAGCGAGGTGTGTGCCGCACCCCATAGTCGACTTTGACTGGACTTAACCACCCAGGTGTCCTTTACCTTTACCTTTTACAATCCAAGGAATCAACACTCCATGTGTTTCCTAAAAAAAACCCCAACCTGTTAGCCGCTGAAGCATTGCATTTAAAGAATTTAAAGTGGATTGGTGATATTTTCCTTCAAAATTATAAGAGGGGCTTTGTATGGCAGCTTCACTATTTCCTTCATTTGGTGCAGGTATTTTATTTTCAGTAGAAACAGGACTCCATTTTTGCACCTACATACAGACAGAAACCACTTTGAATTGTTCTCCAAAACATGGAGGGCAGCAAAAAGGTAAAGCAAGATGTTCTGGGATCAAAACAGAAACCGGGACAGCTTCTGTAATTCCAGGACTGTCCCTGGAAAATCAGGACACTTGAAGGGTATGAACCAATGGTACAAGGCAGCTACTTATGTACCTATCAAGTTCAAGTCACAACATCTACACTTAGTTAAGCTCAGAAAGAGTTCTACCTGGAACCCTGGGGAGGTGCTGCCAATCAAAGTATGCAATATTCAGTTAGGTAGATCAGCTGACGCAGTATACAACATTCATGCCTTGATTTTCATGGGCACCAGCAAGCCTATACAGGTCTTGCAGAACATTCAATGCACTTTAAATCTTTTCCCCATTGAACTATTACAAGTTCTGTCCGAGGGCTTTGACTCCTCCATCACTTGCTGTGCCTGGACCATGCCATATTTTGGTATGTGGTGGGGGGGCACTATGATGTAATGCCTTCCGCCCCTACTCTTCCTTTGCTCCACAGAATACTTATTACAAGATAGCTAAAGAACCGCAAGGTGTTTGGCAGGGGGTTGTTCTGCCCTCTTGTGGCATTCAGCTGCCACGTCATGAGTTAGCTTAGCCTTTAAAATGCCAACACAGACAGAGACTGTCACACATACTATTATTATGGGATTTAACTATGGTTTGTTAAAACAGGTCAGCTTCATAAACTGGCTTTAAGTAGCAAGCCATAGTTAAGTCTAGCCATTGTTTGTTGTAGCTTGGACACAACACTAAACTCTAGCTAGTTGAAAGTGAAAGTGTCTAGCCACTTCCTCATTGCAGTGTCAGTGGAGGAGAGGGGAGGAAGAGGCTGTTATATCCAAGGCCTGCTCATTTAATGATAAACCATAGTTTATAGTTATGACTGAAGCAAGCCACAACTGGGTTGCTCCAGCCACTCTGGGTGGCTCACAACAAAATATTAAAAACACAATAAAACCTCAAACATTAAAAACTTCCCTGTACAGGGCTGCCTTCAGATGTCGTCTAAACATTGCGTAGTTCTTTATCTCTTTGACATCTGCTGGGAAAGCATTCCACAGGGTGGGCACCACTGCCGAGAAGACCCTCTGCCTGGTTCCCTGTAACTTCACTTCTCACAATGTGGGAAGCGCCCAAAGGTCCTTGGAGCTGGACCTCAGTGTCCAGGCCGAATGAAGGGGGTGGAGACACTCCTTCAGGTATACAGGGCAGAGGCCATTTAGGGTTTAAAAATCACCACCAACACTTTGAATTGTGCTCGGAAATGTACTGGGAGCCAATGTCGATCCTTTAGGTGTTATATGGTCCCAGCAGCTGCTCCCAGTAAAGTTAGTTCAGGAAATTTTGCTAGTGATTGTGAGGATACACAAGCAATAAGAGTCAGCAGGATCCGTGGAAAATTAAGCATAATATCATGTCTGAAATCTCCAGGCAGATGGCATACTTGCTGTTGCAGGATTCTGGGCTAGATAGACAGATCCACTTATATAAAGCTTGACTGAACTTTTGAGTCCAAGTTCTTAATCGTATTGCAAATGCAATGAACTGAAAAGGAAGAGAGTGACCATTTGTACCATCATATTTTCCTCTGCTGTTAATATTATATTGTCTTGACTTTTTCAGGCTCCCTAATGCGTGTGTCAAAACAGCGGTGAACAATTAATGGTCAAACGTCTCTCTTCATCAGAGATGTGGCACTCCCAATGACGCGCTGACATCTGATTACCATTTGCACAGAAAGGCTGACATCAGCTTTCACTGCACATTCATTAGTGCCCTCGCAGAAGCCACTGTGGCCTGGTCTGAGTTAAACATGAAATGAAAGGATTTTTACATATCAGGACCGTAATTTATAAATCTGCGGCTATCACAGAAAGATGACAGGATATTCATGGCTATGTATTTCCCACAGATATGTTTTTAAAATATAGAAAGGGTATTAATTGCACTTTTCTGGTTGTAAGGCATCATATTACACTTCTTGTGGTCCAAAGATCTTTTTCTGAGGAACACAGGCAGACTTTCCCCCATCAAAAAAATACAGAGGTCAGCACTGAATGTGGTGAATGCTAACATTACAAGATTAATTTGATGAATTCATTAGATGATAGATAAATAGATAGATAGATGATAGATAGATAGATAGATGATAGATAGATAGATAGATAGATGATAGAGAGATAGAGATAGAGATAGAGATAGAGATAGAGATAGAGAGATGATAGATAGATAGATAGATGATGATAGATAGATAGATAGATAGATAGATAGATAGATAGATAGATGATAGATTAGATAGATAGATAGATAGATAGATAGATATAGATGATAGATGATAGATAGATAGATAGATAGATAGATAGATAGATAGATGATAGATGATAGATGATAGATGATAGATAGATAGATATAGATAGATGATAGATAGATAGATAGATAGATAGATAGATAGATAGATAGATAGATAGATGATAGATAGATAGATGATAGATAGATAGATAGATAGATAGATAGATAGATAGATAGATGACATAGTAAATGAATGCTGAAAAATAATTTGAGGTGACAACAACATTTTTTAAGTTTGTTTGGGATTTTCAGGGAAAGCCCAGAGGTAGAGCTTCTGTTTTGCGTGCAGAAAGGTTCCAATTTTGATCCATGGTTTTTCCAGGCCTGGGAGAGAGACTCCTGCCTGGAATTTTGGAGTCAGTGTAAACAATACTGAGCAAGATGGCCTGACTCGCTATAAGGCAACTTCCTATCTTCCTATGTCAAGGTTCTCATTTCCCATGTGACTATCAACTTCACAAATCATTAGAGGTTCAACATAACTTGCACGTTCAGTTCTGTGTAGACAGAGGAGCATTTCACCACACATGCCATCGCAGTTGTGTGGTCTTGTCCTCTTTACCTCTTGGTGGGACAATCTTAGAATTGTAGAATTGGAAGGGACCCAAGAATCATCTAGTCCAACCCCCTGCAATGCAGGAATATGCAGCTGTTCTATATGGGGATCAAACCTGCAACCTTGGTGTTATCACCAGGCTCTAAGTAACTGGGCCATCCACTTAATCAAGACAGCCAACATAGCCTGGGGTGATGCCTTCTGTGTTAGGGTAGCTTGGCCATTTGGACAGTCCTTAGCAAGTACAGTGGTTGCGAACATGATCCGTGCGGAAGGCACGTTCGCAACCCACAGTGTTCGCAACCTGCAGCGCCACGTCTGCGCATGTGCAGGTTGTGATTTAGCGCTTCTGCACATGCGCAAGTGCCGAAACCCGGAAGTAACCCGTTCCGGTACTTTCGGGTTTGGTGTGGTGCGCAACCCGAAAACACACAACCCGAAGCGTCTGTAACCCGAGGTATGACTGTAGTAAGAAGGACTGTGGTCATCTGTCCTGGCTCATAGGCAAAAGTACAGCTACAGAGGACAACTCAATGAACGTTTGATGAACAAAAACAGCAGTGCTGCCCAAGCAAACCAAAGATCAGATCCTGCTTATGTCAAGAGCTATTGCAGAGGTAAAGCGTGTTCATGTCCAACACACAAACTGAATTCAGGGGCAGGGTGTGTGCAGCATAATGCCTGCAAGCTCCATCCCCAACATCCCCATGCATAGAATCATAGAATTGTAGCGTTTGAAGGGACCCCAAGGGTCATCTAGTCCAACCCTCCACAATGCAGAAATGCATGTCTCTCCCCATGTACTCAGGGCAGTATTCAACTAAATTATCATGCAAGTGGAATGACTTCTGCTTGCCAGCAGGACTGTCCTCCTCTCTCCTCCCCTGTGCACAGCCTGTGCCCTCCCCAAGGTTGGGGAATCCCCAGAATTTTCCTTGTGGGAAAACTCTGCATTTCTTCATACCCAGGGTACCAGCATTAGCTCATCCTTCTCATAGTTGAAAGGAAGCTGCTAGCCCTGTGCACATATTCCATATACAACGTGGGATAAATTATTCAGCTGAAGCAGCCAGACTGGTTAGAACACAAATGTACAGCTGGAGAAGCTAAATGAGATCAACTGTAGGAGGATGAGAAATTCTAAGCAGAGAAGTCTTCAAACAACCCCATCAGTGGGGGTGGGGAACACCATTTCATTTAATTGGTACAAAATATTTAACTGGACATAGATACACAATGGGATGGGCAGACATATGAAACAACCTGTTATTCACAGGGGGCGGGAAGACTGGAGAGAAAAGATCAGCTGTTAAGATTCAGGAAGAGTTCAATTGATTTTTCTTTCCCTTCTCAAAATCTATTGTCTGTCATTTTCATTTGTCTCATATATCTCATTCAACATAGGGTCGGAAACAGAACTGTTGAAATGTTTTCCAAAGCCCCTCCCAAGTCATTTTAATCTCGGGGACCTAAGAAATGTCAGCACCAGTGCTGTGTAGCAATAATGCTATTGTGAGCTGTCGAGTGAGGAAGATGACCTGTCCTCAAGTCTTTTTGTTTAGTTGGTAGGTGGAAGGGTTGCTAAACGAACCCTCTCAAAGGTGGGTGCTAGGATCAGTTCTGTGTGTGAGTGTGCGTGTGTGTGCGGCTGGATGCACCATTGTCAAGACACAGACTTCCAGGAGCAGCTTGGACACTGACTCAGAAGGGGAGGGAACCCAGTGAATTCAGGAGCAGTAGCAGCAACAGCATCACATCTCACAAAGGCCCTGGATCTGGAGCCTGACACCAATGAGCCTGACAAACATTTTGTTTCAATGAATTTGTACAATGTTACCTGATGCAGGTGGCGCTGTGGGTTAAACCACAGAGCCTAGGACTTGCCGATCAGAAGGTTGGCGGTTCGAATCCCTGTGACGGGTTGAGCTCCCGTTGCTTAGTCCCTGCTCCTGCCAACCTAGCAGTTCGAAAGCATGTCAAAGTGCAAGTAGATAAATAGGTACCGCTCCGGTGGGAAGGTAAATCGCATTTCCGTGCACTGCTCTGGTTTGCCAGAAGCGGCTTAGTCATGCTGGCCACATGACCCGGAAGCTGTACGCCGGCTCCCTTGGCCAATAAAGCGAGATGAGTGCTGCAACCCCAGAGTTGGTCACGACTGGACCTAATGGTCACGGGTCCCTTTACCTTCACCTTTACTTGATTCCACAGTAGTGTGATGTTCTTAAGTGGGTCTCTCATGCATTTACTCCTGCAGTTGCATATCTTCTTGCTAACCATGTACCACAAGAGAACAGCAGAAGGATGAACCACACAAACACACAACCTGAACTGAGTCACAGGAGAACCACAACTGAGTCACAGGAGAAGCAATGTTTGTGGTTCCTTTTAACTCTTTGCCACGTAAGTGTGCATCGGATTGTAGCCTCGGTCTTCAATATGACAACACAGTGTCTTACCGATAGCCTGAAGAGCTGACCCCCCACATTATCTCTCCTCCAGCTCCCAGCCCCACAGTTTGTGTGGGTGTTTCAAACTTGGCTTTTCTTTTATCAGATTACTCAATTTCAGTTGGCAGAGAAGTGCCATGTCAGCAGAGGAAAATCTCATCAAGCAAGTGGTGTTTTCTGTGCCTTTACATTAGTTATTCAGTTGCCCTGTCTGGAGCTGTTAAACCAAGCTTTAAAACACACACATGCACAATAAAAGGTGGGGTATTTTTCCTATCAACCGAACTGCTTAAGTTTGCAATCCTAAAAACTCTTACCTGAGAGTGAGCTACATTGACTTACAATGGATAAACATAAACATGCGAAGCATTGCACTTTGCCTCTTCCGAAATAAAACCAGATATGCTGCGATCTCGATAGCCAGATAGAGGTACATTGAAAGCTAGATAAGCTCTTTTCTGAGGTAAATAACAAGTTTGTGAGGGAGGAAGTCCCTGCACAGGTTACCCAGTAAAAAATTTATTGCTCAGTTCAGCATAACTTATGCATGTCAGTATTTTGCTTTCTTCTGGAAGTAAAATATCAAGGCACCAGAGGCTTATTTTACTTATTCTTGTTTTTCCTTTGGTAGAACATCTCTTAAGCTATCCTACCGGACATGAATAAAAATAAATTACCTGTGCAATGTGACTTACAGTGCAATCCTAACTATGTCTACTCAGAAGTAAATTGCATTTAATGCAATGGGGCTTACTCCCAGGTAAGTGTCTTTTAAGATTGCAGCCATAGGGGTAAAGTGCCTTAAAGAAAGCTACTTTATTTACTTCTTGCTCTTATCCTGAGAATCACATGGGATTCATTTTGAAGGGATGATTCTACACTAATATTGTGGAAGAATACCTGTTTTGGTTTCATTGTTGTTGTTTAGTCGTGTAGTTGTGTCTGACTCTTCGTGGCCCCATGGACCAGAGCACGCCAGTCATTTCTGTCCTCCACTGCCTCCCACAGTTTGGTCAAACTCATGCTGGTAGCTTCGAGAACACCATCCAACCATCTTGTCCTCTGTCGTCCCCTTCTCCTTGTCCCCTCCATCTTTCCCAACATCAGGGTCTTTTCCAGGGAGTCTTCTCTTCTCATGAGGTGGCCAAAGTATTGGAGCCTCAGCTTCAGGATCTGTTCTTCCAGTGAGCACTCAGGGCTGATTTCCTTCAGAATGGAGAGGTTTGATCTTCTTGCAGTCCATGGGACTCTCAAGAGTCTCCTCCAGCACCATAATTCAAAAGCATCAATTCTTCGGCGATCAGCCTTCTTTATGGAGTTTGCCCTTAATTCCCACCAATTTCAATGGGGGAGCAAGAAACATGTACACAATTCTTCCATTGTGCTTTGCTTTGGCTCAAGCCCATTGTTTTCAATAGCCTGCCTTTCCTCTGCTTTTTGGTACATTTGCCCCAAATCTAGTTGACTCAGTAATATATACTGTATATTGCACATAGTTGCTTTAAAAATAAAAATACTGTTGCGCTTCTTCCAGCATTCATTTGCCACTACAATAGTTTCTTAATTTACGGCTTCTTTATGGTCAGCCTTCTTTATGGTCCAGCTCTCACTTCCATACATCACTACTGGGAAAACCATAGCTTTAACTATACAGACCTTTGTCAGCAAGGTGATGTCTCTGCTTTTTAAGATGCTGTCTAGGTTTGTCATTGCTTTTCTCCCAAGAAGCAGGCGTCTTTCAATTTCATGACTGCTGTCACCTTCTGCAGTGATCATGTAACCCAAGAAAGTAAAATCTCTCACTGCCTCCATTTCTTCCTCTTCTATTTGCCAGGAGGTGATGGGACCAGTGGCCATGATCTTGGGTTTTTTGATGTTGAGCTTCAGACCATATTTTGCACTCTCCTCTTTCACCCTCATTAAAAGGTTCTTTAATTCCTCCTGACTGTCTGCCATCAAGGTTGTGTCATCTGCATATCTGAGGCTGTTGATATTTCTTCTGGCAATCTTAATTCTGGCTTGGGATTCATCCAGTCCAGCCTTTCGCATGATGAATTCTGCATATACTGGTAAGTTAAATAAGCAGGGAGACAACATACAGCCTTGTCGTACTCCTTTCCCAATTTTGAACCAATCAGTTATTCCATATCCATATCCAGTTCTAACTGTAGCTTCTTGTCCCACATAGAGATTTCTCAGGAGACAGATGAGGTGATCAGGCACTCCCATTTCTTTAAGAACTTGCCATAGTTTGCTGTGGTCGACATAGTCAAATGCTTTTGCGTAGTCAATGAAGCAGAAGTAGATGTTTTTCTGGAACTCTCTAGCTTTCTCCATAATCCAGCGCATGTTTGCAATTTGGTCTCTGGTTCCTCTGCCCCTTCGAAATCCAGCATGCACTTCTGGGAGTTCTCGGTCCACATACTGCTTAAGCCTGCCTTGTAGAATTTTAAGCATAACCTTGCTAGCGTGTGAAATGTGCAGGGAATACATTCAACTAGGTGAGACCCATCAGCAGCCTGAAGTGGTACAGTCCTGATCCAGGAACGGACCTACACTCCTGGTTTTTAACATTAAGAAAGGGTTAAGGAATGGTTTTTGATAACCATATGGCCACATGACGTTCTGCTGTTAACGTTATTAAAACGTGACACCAGAGGGCGCTGCAGAACAACCAGAAACCAAGGAGACAGTGGGGAGAAAGCAAAAAGAGAACGTTTCCTGTTTTGATGGGGGTGTGAAACGCTTTATTTTACTATTATGCCCTGTGACGTTTTAGAACAATATATCTAATATCGTTCTGATAATGTTAAAACAGGTCAGTGTAGATCCAGCCCAGGTTTAACACCTCAGTGGGAATTGCCAAATAAAGCTGCTTCAGCATGATCAGAGTGAATTATTTATAGAATAATGAATATAGGACATTATTATTTTTTCCCTAAAGCCTGACGCTTACAGGTAAGCCCCGCCCCACATAATCGATCACATGGTGTGGGACAGACAACATTTGAATGGCAGTGCCCATCAACTTTGGGGGCCTGCCCCCTCAAATATTTTATTGGGGGTCCCAAAGAGACCTCGGCCCCCCAGAGTTGGGTCCAATGGTTGAGGGACAGGAGTGGAGACTAGAGAGTCTGGAGTGCAGGAGGCCTTTATTTTCATTTGAAGTGGCAAAGGAACTTGAGCAGGGAAATCTGAGGTAAAATGGGTTGGCCATAAGTCCTTTCTGAGCTATTACAGAAAGTCGCTGTAATGATGTCATGAAAGGATCATGAAATTTCAACTTCTGAGGAATAATCCATCAGCACAAAGAGTCTCTATTTTCAGACGGGATTCCATCACACATTCCTTGACTGGAGAACTGGACTGCAATATTTGGAGAATTTCTCGCCCAACCCTAATTCAGAATAACAAACCAATAAGAGAAAATATATTCAGTGAATATTTTATGCTTCCACTTTTTTTACATTAATCAACAGAAGAGGGTTTTGGAACGAACTACATTTCATACCTGCATAGTTGGAATAATGGCCGCATTAAATCGTTCATATTTAGCCTCTCTTCAGTCCTAACCTATCCTCTGCTCCCAATTTTTCCTCGTGTGAGAAGCTGAGACCTTCCTTTAAACGTCTCCTGCTGACATGAGTTTCCAAGCTCAGCAAGCTGTCCCTGACACAATGCTCATTTAAAGTTCAGCAACTTCCTTCTTTCCCCGCAAATCACTTATCCATACTCTTGCCCTGAACGTTCCTTTCGCTGCTAATTTCATCCAGGTTAAAGCAAAATTATGTTGTAATTCCAGTTTAATACAATCACCAGCCTCAGGTCACTCACTGAAAGTCGGATTTCTCTTTTTTTTCACACACTTCGCGTAATGGATTTTTTTCATCTTCCAAAAAGCAGCGTTTTATTTTCTAAGAAATACAATTCTGCAGAGTGTAAGAAAGCTAATTTCAAGGTGTTATCACACTCCAGGGCTTAGGAAGAGTAGCTGCCTTTAGTTAGTGTAGCTGAGGAATGGGAATTTAGAAGAACTCCCCAGCTATGAGACGGAGAATAGTTTTGTTTGGGTAATATAATTTGTTGATGTGTTTTCCCCAAACTGCAATGCCACCTTTTTCCTCCGTTGTCTCTTTTGGCTCCTCATTTGTTTCCTTTCCTTTAGGTAAAGTTCAGCTTTGATTTATTTGATCACATTTTCTCTTTATAGTCTTCTTACAAAATACAACATATTGAATAGTCTGAAAAACACATTCACAGCAGGTTATAGATTCTTTGTAACTACCATTTCCCTCCCTTTGTTGTTCAAAGCCTGATGATTTTATAAATAGATCTGTTGAAAGTGTTCCTTACAAATATTTCCAGCAGCATTTAAAGTTAACGTGTGTAAATCACTGCCCATCACAACACGCTTAATCATGATCAGCCACTTTAGATTCGAGTAATTTTGAAGCTTTGATTTATTCCTTTGAGGACTCCATCATATTTTATAAAAGCCATGGAATAGAATGTGCCGCAATCTGTCTCCATAATAGCTACTTCCCAACGTCCTCTCTCTTTGTCACTCTCTAAGCTGCCATGCTCAAAATGTGTCAGAGAAGCTTGAGGACTGGATAAGGCTCTGGAAAGCAAACTTGAAATTTACGGATTGTATATTGCTGAATTACATGAAAATGATGTATAGGTGGTACATTACACCATTAAAACTGGCCAAAATGTATAAAACAGAACAAAAGAGCTGTTGGAGATGTAAAGAAGGGGAAGGTACATTTTATCATATGTGGTGGGATTGCAATACTATTTTTAAAAATTGGGAAATGATATATAATGAACTGAAAAAAATGTTTAAAATAACTTTTGTTTAAAAAACCAGAAGCTTTTTCGTTAGGTATTTTAGGACAAGAATTGCCGAAGAAAAATCAGACATTATTTATGTATGCTACTACAGCAGCAAGAGGAACATTTCGGCCTGGCACCTAAATATATATAATGAAGGCGCCAAGCGAACCTCCCTGGGCAGAGCGTCCCACAAATAGGGAGCCACCACAGAAAAGACCCTGTTCTCATGTTGCCACCCTCTGGAACTCACGTGAAGGAGGGACATGAAGAAGTGCTGCAGATGAAGAACGCAGAGTCCGGAATGGTTCATATGGGGAGACGCGGTCCTTGAGGTATTGCTGTCCTGAGCTGTTTAAGGCTTAATAGGTCAAAACCAGCAGTTTGAATTGGGCTAGTTGGGCCAGGATCAGTGTAATATGCTCAAATATCAGCCATGATCCTTGCTGCTGGGGGTGGGGCAGTGCAGTGTTCCTTGCTTCCACTGACGATGGCTTGTTGCTGTGATGGCCTGGGATTCGGACACAGAGGCTGAACCTGAGGAATCCCAGCCTGCACAGGAGTCCCTGCCTCCAGAACCAGCTGAGCCGGTGCTGGGGCTTGAGCCTGAAGGGTCCTCACCTGTGCTGGATGCTCAGGAGCAGACACCAGCTGAGTCTGATCTGGCTCCTGAGGTGATGGAGGACCCATTGCCTGCAGGTACTCCACTCTCAGCCCTGTTAGGGGAAGGTGAGGTGGCCTCTGGGTCCAATAACCCTCCAGCCTCTCCTGAGCTGCAGAGGCTCAGGGCAGAGAGGCGAAGGGAACTAAGTTCTCGCAGGAGGAGTGCTCACCTCCAGGCCAGGAGAGGCGAGTCACCTGTGGACCGGGGCCGCCCTATGCCTCGGGGCAGATAAAAGCCAGCCAGCCCAATCCCAGGTTGCAGGAGCAACATTGTTGGTAGCCTGTTCCTGCCTGCACCCTGTCCTGCTCTTCTGCCAGAATTCCTGGCCTCACCCGACTCCATGCCTTGGACCCCGCTTCAGCTTTGGCGGACAGCCTCCATACTGCACCCTCGACCTCGGACTGGACTCGGACCTCGCTGCATGGTTAACCCTCAGGACCAGCACAGTTGCTTTCACAAGTTAGGGCGGGGGCAGGTCTACAAAATCCATTCTGGAGATATGGAAATGGAAGGGGAGGCTTATGCCCTGACAGTAATAAATGAAATATTCAAGATAAGATTACTTGAAGATCTGTTATTATGTCTTTTGAATTATGTGGCCAAAGAGGAACCAAGGCCATTCATGTCCAGGTATAGTCATACATAACCACCCTAGCAAGGATTATGTTCGCCAAAGGAAAACCTAAATAAGCCTGGCAAAATGGAGTTAAATCAGAAGTCTGTGGCAGCAAAGAACCGTGGCAAAGTTAACAATTATGCTGAAAAAGCAAGGGACAGCAGAGGAAAATGGAAAGAAGGGAAACATGCAGAACTTGGGGATTCCCAAAGTCACAATACTGGATTCTCACAGAGGCCTCTGTTTTACTTCCAGAATTGCTGGCCATGTTTTTCTCTGCCCCCACCGCCACAAATACTGGGAGTATTGTGTGAAACCTTGGAGAGCCTCTGTCAGTCAATGCAGGCAATAAATATGCCAATAGTCAGACTCAATATAAGGCAGCTGCCCCACGTTCCTGCTGGGGAATGTCCCACATGCAGCAAGAGGGGGAGCCAGTGTGGTGTAGTGGTTAAGTGCGGTAGACTTGTAATCTGGTGAAGCGGGTTCGCGTCTCGGCTCCTCCACATGCAGCTGCTGGGTGACCTTGGGCTAGTCACACTTCTCTGAAGTCTCTCAGCCCCACTCACCTCACAGTGTTTGTTGTGGGGGAGGAAGGGAAAGGAGAATGTTAGCCGCTTTGAGACTCCTTCGGGTAGTTATAAAGCAGGATATCAAATCCAAACTCTTCTTCTCTTCTTCTACCTGGTGTTATATTCACCTGCCTTCAAAAATTTAAACAGTAAATCAATGTTGAGGACCTTGTAGTCTTCCATAGGATGCTGGACTAAACTTCCCATAATCCCGGTGTGATGCCCTGGGAATCAGATTCAGAGGCTGAACCTGAGGAATCCCAGCCTGCACAGGAGTCCCCGCCTCCAGGACCGGCTGAGCCGGGGCTGGGGCTTGAACCTGAAGGGCCCTCACCTGTGCCAGATCCTCAGGAGCAAACACCAGCTGAATCTGCTCTGGCTCCAGAGGTGATCGAGGACCCATTGCCTGCAGGTGCTCCACTCTCAGCCCTGTCAGGGGAGGATGAGGTGGCCCCTGGGTCCAATAACCCTCCAGCCTCTCCTGAGCTGCAGAGGCTCAGGGCAGAGAGGCGGAGGGAACTAAGTTCTCGCAGGAAGAGTGCTCGCCTCCAGGCCAGGAGAGGCGAGTCACCTGTGGACCGGGACCGCCCTATGCCTCAGAGGAGATAAAAGCCAGCCCAGTCCCAGGTTGCAGGAGCAACATTGTTGGTAGCCTGTTCCTGCCTGCACCCTGTCCTGATCTTCTGCCAGAGTTCCTGACCACACCCAACTCCTTGCCTTGGACCCCGCTTCAGCCTTGACGGACAGTCTCCATACCACACCCTTGACCTCGGACTGGACTTGGACCACGCCGCATGGTAACCCCCGGGGACAGCACACCCTAGCTGGCTGAAGCTGATGGGAGTTTGCGAATCCTGCAACCTCTGGCTCCCGTCATCACAGTAAGCAGTAATTATTTGCACACAGCATAAGCTCAGCTGCGCTTTTGGGAAGATAGCAGAGATTTCCAATGCTGTTCACATAGGCTCCTGGTAAATTGGCTCCACTTGCTTTGCTAAATAATTGAATCTTATTTAATTATAGATTAAATACATCTACAAACAGTTCATTAATAAATAAAGCACACTTGTTTAAGCTATTTTGAACGAACAAGTTGTGTGTTTTTCACTCTGCTGGAATACCTCTAGACAGCGGGCGTATATATTTCTTAAGAAGCCCGGCATGTATGTAATATGAAAGTTAAAACATATTGCCAAAAGGGGTCGGGATTAAGTTCTCTCACTCATCCTGCTACCTCTGGAGTGGTGGTCTTCTGCAAGTGGACAGACCAGTCCTCTGACAAAATGGCATTAAATGCATTTTTGCATCTAATCAGCACACACACACACAAAACTTTAGCTGGGGGTAGGGGCTGACAATTGATGGGGTCAGAGCTGACATGAAGAGGGGATTTAACCTTGTTTTCCCCTGAATCAAATTCCTGATATAGGTAGCATTAAAGTGCTCAACTATGACAGACTTTTGCCTGTTAACATTTGTGTCAACTTCAGCTATTTGGATAACACTCTGATTTTAAAAAAATATAAAAAAAATTATATTGTTCATGAGCTGATTCCTGGTAACATCAACACTAGATCACCCTTACAGATCTGTCTTATATCACACCCTCCAACATCTCTTCTGTGAAAATACGGTCGTCCCATTCCATAATAATTTTACTATTTATACCCCACACATCTTACTGGGTTGCCCCAGCTACTTTGGGCAGCTTCCAACATATATGAAAACATAATAAAACATAGGGTTTGCCATATTTCAAAAAGTGAAAATCCAGACACAAAAATTGTTGGGCTTTTTTGGGCAAAGCTGTTGATTTTTTATTTATTTTTGCAACAACCGAATCCTGACAATGTCTTGGAAATTTAGGACGGATGGCCACGCTACCCTCAGAGACATCCTAAGGAAAAGTGGGACATTCTGGGATCAAAGCAGAAACAGGGACAGCTTCTCTAAATCAGGGATGTCCCTGGAAAATAGGGACGCTTGGAGGGTCTGTTATAGATCTAGATACATGTATTAGTGCATCGGTGGTGGTGGTTGTCATTACAAAATAATAACTACGCTTTGTTGTGATAATATTTCAGATTCTGAAGTGCCTGAAAAATGATTTACTGGCCCTGTGGCACCTCTTTGCTTGCAGAATATAATTGCGCTGATTTTCTACAATCATTTGAACAGCATTGTTGCTCTTTCGTTGGGGTGGGGTATCTCCTGCAAGTACGGCTATACTGATGTTATTTCACTTACTATTAGTTGTTGGTTTTTTTGACATGGAACACTTTATTTTTTCTCCAAACACGGAAATGTTGCTTAAATGTTTTTTGGTGACAGAAAGCAGCGTTACTGTCTAATGGATCATCGTAATAAAAGGGTACAAAACCAAGCGAGTCGTTTGTTTTGTATACCTTGTGTCAGCTGGTGTGACATGGTGACAAAAGGATCTGGCTTTTATTATTATTATTTAAATAATATTTCTTTGGATCTCTTTTATTTATCCCTATCCATTTCCCCTGACCGTGAAGAATAATCTTGCTGATAATACAGAGCCGGTGAACACTGAACCATTAAATTGACAGGGTGATTTATCCCACTTCACGCTGCTTTATAAGCAGAACGTACCAGCACCGTGAGCTTTCTTCTGCTTAAAAGAATTGTAAGGAATACACCTCTTTCCATTACTTATATTGATAAAACACGGCACAGCATCTCTCATTCCTCACCCTGATTCTCTCCACACAGCACATGGGCAATTGGGATGCTGCTGTTTCACTCCTCGGGACCAAACTTGATGTGATGGCAGTAATTCCATGTCCCGGTCACGTAGGAAGGGGAGGAGGAAATGGCAGCCCAATTTTATCGAGAAAAGGAGGGTGCAGGTGATGAATGCATTGTGGCATTGACACGATGCTCACGTTGTGGGGGCAGGAAAAGGTAGGCGAATCATGCTTCTCAAATAGCCTCAGTGGCGTAGGAAGGAGGGTGCGGTGGGTGTGGTCCGCCCCAAGTGTAATTACTGAGGGGGGGTGACAAAATGGCAAAAATATTTTTTTAAAAAAAGTTTTTATTATTAAAATAATTCACCGTTAATACACACATAGGCACTGTGGGTTAAACCACAGAGCCTAGGGCTTGCCGATCGGAAGGTTGGCGGTTCGAATCCCCGCGACAGGGTGAGCTCCCGTTGCTCGGTCCCTGCTCCTGCCAACCTAGCAGTTCAAAAGCACATCAAAGTGCAGGTAGATAAACAGGTACCGCTCCGGCGGGAAGGTAAACGGCGTTTCCGTGCGCTGCTCTGGTTCGCCAGAAGTGGCTTAGTCATGCTGGCCACATGACCCGGAAGCTGTACGCCAGGTCCCTCAGCCAATAAAGTGAGATGAGCGCTGCAACCCCAGCAGTCACGGTCACGGCTGGGCCTAATGGTCAGGGGTCCCTTTACCTTTATTGCGAATATACAAGCATACAAACATACATTTCATACAATCCTTAAAAATGTTCAAACATACCTACACTCAGTCCCACAGATAATTTTCCCAAAATGGCAAAAATATGTGTTTTTAAAATAAATAACAAAAATGAGCTCACACGTTTTGAAAAAATAATATTTAAACAGATTAAATAACTTCGTCTGACAATTGATTAACCTCAACAAGTCAACATAATACATACTGAAACTTTTCAGTTCAGTCAACAAATGCAACGAAACGTGGTTGTGAGGTGGAGAGCGTATGGATAAGGAAGGGGAGGGGGTGTTTCTTTCCGCCGATTCTTTCCGCCGATTGGCCGAAGTCTGTCTCTGCAGTTTGTACTCGAGCAAGACGTGAACAACCGATGACTCGTCATCACTCAACCCGCAACCAATCAGGTTAAGAGGCCAGCAACTGGTCTATGGGCCCCACTCCATGCTATAATTACCAGGGGGCAAGGAAGAGGGAGGCCACATTGGTGCATGCGGTGGCTCGTGTGCTTGTGACAGTTTTCAATTCCTCTTCCCCCGTCTATCGTTTCTGTGGTCGGCCATCCACATTGTTCTCTTGCGTGTTATTTTTCTGCAGAAGAATCTCTTGACCTTCCTGTTTTTCTATGGGTCTTAGTTTCTAATAGCAGAACTCTGAGTGCAATTGCTCTGGGACTATTTTGTATGAAATAGAGAGCATAAAAATCTCTCTATGAGGAATGAAATGTATGGAATGCACTTCTAGATTTTACTCTTCTAGGGGGGAATTTGTTTTTGTAGACACGACTCAGGGCTATCTTTCAATCTGTTTACAAAATGAGCTTGTTCGAGATCATCTCGGGGAGCTTTAATGTATTTGCCCTTCAGCTTGCCTTTGGCACATTTTTGCTACATGAGCAGAAAGGCTTGTGCTGAAAACATGTGCCTCTTTCTGACATCAGTGAAATGAGAAGGAGAATGCAAAGAAGCTTTCTCTCGGCCCCGAAATAAGCAGAGAAGTTCTGCTTCCGTCATACAGCAACTCTCCTTCAGTCAATTCAAAACCTGTGTAAGGCTCCGCAGGAATAAGAGGGCATGTGGTTAGAGTACCTGCCAATTGAATCCTAAAGTGCTGAGGTCAAACTGCACATGATGCATACAGGTGCGTGCAGCTTTCACCAGTGTTTTATTTCTTTATGAAATGAAGCCAGAGAAGCTGCAATAAAAACCCAGCGGAGAGAAAAGAGGCTCCTTAACCTCTGTCCCTCCAGCATCATTCCACCAGCGATTGCCCCGGCCAGCTGCTTCCCCTACCCAGAGAGGTCAAATCTTTTATGATGGCTTTACGTTAAAACATTTATAAGCCACTTAACATTTAAGAAAATTCTGAAGTGGTACACAAAAAGAATAAGCAATGCATTAAAAAAAATGGGTAAGAATCAATCATTCCACAAACCATTATAACCAGGAGTCCAATTGACCCACAGAACTCATTACCTCTGGGAAGGCCTAATTAAATAAAAAAAATAATCTTTAGCATGCACCAAAAACATGTGCCCAAAACACATGCCTGATTTCCAGCGACGACAGGTTCCAAATAGCAACTCCTGGAGCTATGCAAGCACAGATGACGAGAAGGAAATAAACTGTATTTTACCCAGGGCTGGCCCAAGACATTTTGGCACCTGAGGCAGAGCCTGAAATAGCACCCTCCTTCCCCCCACCCTGCCCACCCCAAGAGAAATAGGAGTGAGAGAAGATCTACATCAGGAACAAGGGGGAAGAAAAATCAACATCAGGATAAGCTGGCCCAGTGAATCCTGCCGCCTGAGGTGATTGCCTCACCTTGTCTCATGTGTGGGCCAATTTCTGCAAAACAAATCTTCATCGTTTGCCCTTCCTCTTTTTCTAGCAACTAGGATGCATCGTTCCTGAGGTGGGTTTGCCTGAGATCAGGTGCTCCCTAGAAGTTGTTTTCTGCAAATGCTATCACTAACCTGGTGCACATTAAAGACCTCCACACCCCCAAAATGGCAAATGCAAAATGTGAAAACTTTGCAGGAAGGTTTAAGCATGTCAGCTGCTGTACAAGAGCTAAAGTCCAGACACACTTTAAGAATCCACTGCATAATTAACTTACAGTATGTTAGGGCTGTCATAGGTCCGAAATTTTCCAGACATAGCCGGGATTGGTCCTTCGAAAATGGAGTGTGTGCCAAATTTTTGGAAACCGGTTAAAATGTATGGGAAAATCCAGTGTCACTTTTTTGGTGAATTCCACCCCCCCCCCCAAAAAAAAAAACCTTCAACAACTTCGCAAAAAAACAACAACTTTTGTGTCCAGATTTTCACTTTTTCAAATAGGGCAACCCTTGCATACAGAAACAAGTCTCTTTGTGTTTAATGAAGCTAATTCCCAGGTAAGTGGGTACAGGATGGCATCTTAGTTTTTTTTTAGGATTGGCATTGAGGGGGGGAATGGTTATTGTGCCTTTAACAGCTATATCTCTGCAATCAGGACCAGGAAGACTTTGCGTGGTAACCACGAAGTTGTTTTGGGGAGCAGAGGAAAACAGCAATCACTCAACTCTCTTTTTCTGTGTTATGCCAACGGCAGCCATTTTGTAACTGGCACCCACAGCACTCCCTCAAAGTTAAAAAAAAAGGCACTTTTTTGTGAGCCCCATTTTAAACGCGTCCTGTTATGTACTGAGTTGAATAGGATCCAAAAGGCAGCAGTCTATTGGTCCTAGAACAATAGGATTCAGAATGCAGCAGTCTGATTGGTCTTAGAACAATAGGGTCCAGAATGCAGCCGTCTGATTGGTCCTAGAACAATGGAGCAGTATGATTGGTCCGCAGGAGCCACCCAATCCAGCTCCAGGTGGAAGTGAATCTGCAACCTGATTGGCCTACAGGAGAATCCCAGAATTAGCCAATCATGTGTGGCCCATTATGTAAATAATGTATATAAAGCAGATATTTTAGGGGAACTTTCATTCCTCACTACTATGAGCTGAATAAAGAGCATGAAATCCACTCTCAACTCGAGTATATTTCACGTCCATAAGCATCTATAATTTTCTGTGCTCCAGCAATGGAGAGCTGAAGCAGTTCTAATGTCCTTTCATCACCCGAGGCAAGTGGTAAATAAAAGGCGGCCATGTTGCCTTCTCCATCCCTAAGTAGGAGTTGTGGTGGAGCGGGAATTCCAGCACCAAGGCCAGGCATGCCTCATGTGTTAAGTCTCTGTTCCCTATCTTAAATTCTTGTGAGGGACTAATCTGTCTTGGGTATAATAAGCGCAATTTATCCTCGTATGAAAGCTGGCTCCATATGTTCCCACCTTATTCTGGGAAAGGAGCCATACAACGGTGATGAGATCTGCACTCTTAAAACACTGCCGAAACACAACCCCTGTGAAAAAAAAGTGGGTTAGCAGGCAATGTCAGGGGAAACAAGGAAGTTTTTCTCTCACACACTTTCTTAATTCTTCCAAATGACAGCTGTGTAACATGTGCAGGCTAAGATAATCGATCTTTTTTAGCTTTCTTATTACAGCCTCAGGAGACATTGCTCTGCCCTTTAACGCCCCTAAACTATTTCATTTGTTTTTCAAGAAACAGGCTTCTGGCTGACAGCAACACTAGGACGCCGAAGGGTATTTGGATAGTCCTGCATTATTTAATCTGTTTAAGCACAAATCATACCCACATTGGTAGCAGTGGAGGCGGGTGGATATTGGCTGCATCAATTAGTTAATAATCAGCTAGCTTAATTGATTAAATCAGGCATAGGCAAACTCGGCCCTCCAGATGTTTTGGGACTACAACTCCCATCATCCCTGACCACTGGTCCTGTTAGCTAGGGATGGTGGGAGTTGTAGTCCCAAAACATCTGGAGGGCCGAGTTTGCCTATGCCTGGATTAAATTATTGTACACCACATTGATTATTAGAGCCAACAGCAGCCCCCGTCAGCCTCATCTAGCATGGCCAATCATCACAGATGATGGGAATTTGGTGCACCAGGGTACACACAGGAAGAAACACGCTATAAATAAGTCATAAATTAAATTGTTATAATAAAAGGGGGGAACCCCTGTGCAAAATCACATGGATAAGTTTTGTGCTCTACAGTGCCATCTGGTGTTGCACGTTAATAACACATTCAAAACGCTGGTTTTAGACTAATGTAGCTAGCTGAGTCCCCGGTTGAGGGAAGCTGGTCAAAAACCTGGAAAGAAATGATATATAATTCCAGTCGGGTTCCCCCAAAAGTCCTCTACACTCGAGCCAAAATTGGACCAGGAGAATTCTGTGAAAGCTAAATATAGGCATTGACCTACAAACCAAAGAAATGAATAGGAATGTCTGCTGCCGCCATCCTTGCCACGGAAACTCCGTGAGACTGTTACAAAACATGGAAGAGGTATTTGCTCCATGAAATTCCCTGTCCAGGGATAACAGTCTCTGTTAACCCATTTTAAGTCCAATAAAGATGAGACCATTATCTATTAAATCATTCAAACCTAGTGGGGAAAGCATTTACAAAGCATCATTTTACCCATGGTTGTACAGCACGCTTCCTATTGGCTGATTGTGCCAAGAATATGGCTCTATTCAGTAATGTTTCTTATACAGGGTAGTTAGAAAGCCTTTGGGAAGGCTCCTGCAACTGAAATGGGTTTCTATGAATTGTAAGATTAACATCTGGTTCTTTGCTGCATTATTCATTGATTTTTGAATTGTCATTTTTTCCAGGTACGGAATGTGTTGTTGGATTCTGATAGCTGGCGACGAGCAATACCTTAATGTGATATAACATGTCTGAAAGAGTAAGGGGAAAATCAATTAAAGTGAATACCTGCTGCTTTCACTTCTGATAGCAAAAATCAAATATGACCTAATATTTCAGGTGCGAAAATAGAGAACTGAGCTGCAAGTGGTCATGTTATCTGTGTAATGCAGCTACTTCCTTTCTTAAAAAAAATTTTTTTAAAAAAAATCCTTGAGGTACTTTAACATCGATTCTCTGGCTAGAGGGAGGGATATTTCATAATATGTGTCTCAATAAGAGCAAATCCATCAAATCTCAAGCAGCAATCAGTGAAAAATAGAATTATATTGGCCATACATAACTCTGATTACAAGCAAACACAGTTTCAAAGGGCTATTTAAAAACAAGGTTTGGGGAGATGCAGAAAGCTAACTTTAGATTACCTAATATAATTGTGCAAAGTTGATGCTGTACATAGAGGACAACGCATGTAAATGTCTGATACGTGAAATATTTATTCTACTTCCTTCTCCCTTTTGTTTATCAAGGAGAAGATCCTCCTCAGTCTTCACAGGGGGCATCCCATATCATTTAGTTACATTATGTGTGTGAAACATGCCTACTATGCCATGGGAATCTGATCGATCAACTTATATGTGTATGGCCTGGTCCACGAATCTTCCCAAATTCTAGAAGGGTGTCTGAGTGAGTGATGGAGGGAAAGCAATTAAAGCTGACGCTGATAGACACATGTCTACCATCTCAGTGAGAACTTGTTGTTGTTGTTTAGTTGTTTAGTTGTGTCCGACTCTTCGTGACCCCATGGACCAGAGTACGCCAGGCACTCCTGTCTTCCACTGCCTCCCGCAGTTTGGTCAGACTCATGTTTGTAGCTTCGAGAACACTGTCCAACCATCTCGTCCTCTGTCGCCCCCTCCCCTTTCCCAACATCAGGGTATTTTCCAGAGAGTCTTCTCTTCTCATGACGTGGCCAAAGTATTGGAGCCTCAGCTTCAGGATCTGTCCTTCCAGTGAGCACTCAGGGCTGATTTCCTTCAGAATGGATAGGTTTGATCTTCTTGCAGTCCATGGGACTCTCAAGAGTCTCCTCCAGCACCATAATTCAAAAGCATCAATTCTTCGGCGATCTAGTTCTCAGTGAGAACTAGATCATAGCAAAAGTATCCTAACTAGAGTTGAAAGGGATTAAAGTAGGGCGGCTGTTTCATTGACTTATGTTCATCGACTCAGCATTGACTTGTGCTCATTGACTCTCATGTTCATTGATTTTTGAGATACACCTGCATTAATCAGTAAAGTATTTCTATCGTTTGTTTTACCGATGCCAGCTCCTCGGTAGGAGATCCTGTGGCTGATTTTGGGGGGTTTTTTGTTATTGTTTTGTGTGTAGGGAATTTGGGATGTTCTTGGAAAGTTTCACATTGTATGAAATAGAGATCACAGAGGTATTCAGAGCTGCAAATCAGTTCTGGTCCTGCTGCATCATTTTCAAGGAGAGAAATAGCTGTTGACACTGCTTTAGAAATTAGGCCTGAGCGGCTGGTATTTTAACTGCCAGCCAGTCAAAGGCGCAACGCAATGATGAAATGTGAGGAGACAGACTTCTTTTGGCAGACTATATCTCAGTGTCACAAAGGCTCCTCAATGGGAATCTATTAAGAAGATTGATTAAAATTTTAATTTATACGAGTTGATCTTTTCCCTCCTCATCCAATAGAGTCTCCCATTATGAATGTTACATAACTTTGATATGCTGATGTATGCCACTCTTCAGCTCAAAAGGAACTAGGGCCGCATATTTTTCATTAGCGCAACTGGTATGTAAAAGTTGAGAGACAGTGACAAATTGCCCCCTCTTGCCGTGCAATAGAAATCATATTATCTGAATGATTATCTAGAACACTTTTGTGGTTAATTTGCTGTGTGTCCCACTAATGTCCCAGATCAACGTAACACAATGATAATAACTCTCCTGTTTTATATGTATATTAATATCTAATTACCCTGTCATTTGGGGGATCACTGGGTTTTTGCTACACGGCTCATTAGGCTCCGTGTTATTACGATGCTGTTCTCTGAGTATAGCTTTGCTCATTACATTGTACAAACATGGGATGACTGTTTGCTGTGAGATCATGGGACAACTGCAAAATTACACCAACATTCTGGCCTGTTCCACCCAAACCTGGTGACAGGAGATACTCAAAACCAGCTAGCAAGGTGACAGACATGAGAATACAGACAACAGGCATATAGTATGGGTGTGAAGGAACAGGAATTTCTGCCATTTCCTAATTGGTTTTGGGTGAGATTGTATATTGTGGGTTGCAAAACAATTGTTTCTTGGGGTTAATGGTTTTCTTGCTCAGGAAGATCAAAAGTTCACTGGAGGTTGTTTTGCACAGCAGGGTCAAAGGTTCAGCCTTTAGCCTACAACATCGCAGAACTGATGTGAAGCAGTTACAAATATTTATCAATGAGAATAAAGGGCCATGCTGCCCCCCCTCTTCTCCCTGTGCACCTGCTGCACACACACACACACACACCAGTTCTGCTCTGGAGGTTTGGAGGAATGCCCAGAACAGATTTGGGGGTATGGGGACACTCAGGGAGAGGATAGGGAAAGGAGGTCCCACGACACAGGTCAAAGTCCTTGCACTAACAGGCCGATTTGGCTGGATACAACCTGATGCCTGAAAGACTAAGGATGAACCAAGGATGCACTGCATCCACTTTCCTCTTGCCATTTGCCTCTGAAATAGGCTATGAAAGCTGCAGGCCGATAGGTAAAGCCTAGGCAGAAAAGCTGGGAAGGGAGAGAGCAAGCAACGTCTACAGTAACAACTGGCAATGACTCCTTTTGTCATTTAACTGCCCAAGTGCCCTGTGCCTTTTCCTTCTCGACCTGCAGATTATTTCTGTTCATGACCCTAAATACTACCTCTTCTTCCCTTGACAGAGATGACCTACCAAGGGCTTCTTTTTCTAAAATAATAGGGTATCCTGACCTCCTTCACCCACTGGCACTTCCAAAGGCTGCGTCTCGTTCCCCAGTTCTCCTTAAACCTCATGCAATGCAACATCAAAGTTCCTCCCCAGCTGTGCCAGCTATTGCTTTTCTGCCTTCAGATCCAAATCTACCCCCAGCTGCTTCCCCAACTTTTCAAGATTTTCTTTAAAAAAATTTTTTTTTTTTGAAGTGTAGCTACTTCTGTGTTCCTTTCCATAACCGGCTTTCCAAAATTATTTGGGACTTAAGAGTCCATTTGTACTAAATTCTCAAAGGCGTCCTCCATCTTTTAATCCTTTGAGACTCCTCTGTCCCTCTACCTCAATGCGTTTTATGTCACACTTAGAACGTAAATGATTATGCTTCAAAGTTCTTGTAACACCCCCCCCAAAAAAGTTCAACCATTATAAGTATCAAGAAATGTTTGAATTGTCGGTTTGTTGACAGCCCCTCTCTACGGTGCCTTCTGATCATGGTTTTCCTATCAGATAGCAGTTGTGGTGTGTGTATTGCATTTATGGAAGTTTGCCGGTGGTGCAATGGACCCATCTTACAGATAGGTAAAACTGAGTGGCTGCTACACAGAAATGACACCGCAGAGCTCAAAGTATGAAAGAGGGAGAGACAAAAACTATCAAGAACCTTCTGCAACTGAGCTATCGCCTCTCTTTCCCACTGGGCCACTGTCAGGATGCTGTCAGTGGCTCCCAGATGGTTACCCAGGACGGTATAAAGACAAAGAAAAGTTTCTTACAGCCCTTTTTTATTTCAATATTACAGAGAGAAGCTGTAGAACCCAGCCTCTTGGATAATGGCGTTGTCCTGAGTAAATCTCCACCCCACCCCCATCTCTCCCACGTCCTCATTCGTCATTCTCATCATCTCCTCTACGGGTGCTGCTACATGTCCTGTCTTTGAGCTCTTTGCTCTCCTACTTTTAAGGCTCGCCAGGTTCTGGGAGATGGAGGGCCTGGAATGCTTTCTAATGACAATGTGTCAGCCAGCTGCTCTGGCTCTCCCATGATTTCCCAACTTTCCCCCTCATCTGCCTCTGAGCTGCGACCTCCCTCAAACCCCTGTTGTAAATCTATACTGTCTTCTTCTTCCTCCTCATTGGAAGGGTGAGGGCTTGGGAAGTGGTCTCCACCATTCCTCTTCTGCCCAGTCCCTGACAGTCACCTACCACCAACCAGTGGGAAGGATTCTAGAAGAGCAAAGCAGGCAGGCAGGCAGGCAAGGCATTAGATACCTGTTTCTCTTACAGTCCACTGCCCTACACCGCTCCTGGGCTACCTGCCACCAGCTGTCCCATGGGAAGGATTTTGATGCCTATTTATATGTCAATATTGGCTTCAAGGTCTATTTTAATGCAAGCTACACTGGAAGGATTTAGATCTTGAAATGTGGAGAGTAACTATTTGTTGTAGGGGGTAGATGTAGATACGAAATGTATATTATCGAAGCTCCATTGGTAGAGCAGGAGACACTTAATCTGAGGGTGATGAGTTTGAGTCCCATGTTGGGCAAAGATTCCTGCATTGCAAGAGGTTGAACTAAATGACTCTTGTGGTCCCTTCCAACTCTACAATTCTGTGATTCTGTTATCAATCCTTGTCGCCACAGCCACATGCCCCAAGAAATGTCCAAACATGTCCAAACCAAGGCTTAGTTGAAACTTTGGCTCAGCCTTGGAACCTGATTCTGAATGTCAGGGTTGACCAACCTGAAGTAATATTAAAAAAGAGAGAACACCTGAACATGTGCAAAGTGAATTTTCCTCGCCAATGGGTAACGGCAAGTGCTGATTACAGTGGTATCTCAGGTTACATACGCTTCAGGCTACATACGCTTCAGGTTACATACTCCGCTAACCCAGAAATATTGCTTCAGGTTAAGAACTTTGCTTCAGGATGAGAACAGAAATTGTGCTCCGGCGGCGCGGCAGCAGCAGGAGGCCCCATTAGCTAAAGTGGTGCTTCGGGTTAAGAACAGTTTCAGGTTAAGAACAGACCTCCGGAACGAATTAAGTACTTAACCTGAGGTACCACTGTACGTATTTGAGACAGAGCTGGCAGGGAGATTGTCCTTAAAATAAATTATTACACATCAGGAGGCTTGGGAAAGTGAAAACTGAGGGATTTGCCATTGGTTCAAACCGAGTAAAATGTAAAAGAGAATGGGATCCTTGAAAGGTGCGACTGCAGTCTCTGAAATTCACTTTCCTACCCAGAATTTAGTGGTTGCGTATTTCTCTGTAGTCTATGAACATTCGCCAGTTATTTTCCATTTCTATTCA
Organism: Podarcis filfolensis; assembly: GCF_964270895.1. Lineage (NCBI taxonomy): Eukaryota > Metazoa > Chordata > Lepidosauria > Squamata > Lacertidae > Podarcis > Podarcis filfolensis. The sequence continues at coordinate 24,091,949 of NC_139604.1, read as the reverse complement.
ACGATGTTTCATTTCTGTATTTTTACATTGCCTGAGATTTCACTGTTGGATATACGGCAATATCTGATAAGCAACAAGCAATGGTATCATTATGCTGCAGTATTTGATAGATGACACAAGATAGTCTCATAGCATCTTAAAGACTAATAGATATATATTTTTGCATAAGATTTCACAGACCAAAGCCCATGTCATCAGATCAGTAATACTCTGTGTGACAGGTACATGTGTATAAAGGGGGAAAGCTTGGTGTTAAATGGCAATGAAACGTGAAAAGTACAGCCTGTGACAATTCAATTAGAATTTAAATGCATGCAAACTCAGCATAGTGAGTCTTCACAAGAACAGTAAATTGTGATAATGCAATCATGCCTTTGCATTGCTGAGCAACTTAACTCCGGTAGTTATTTGAAATTCTAGTATCTAATATTGAAATAAAGTTGACATCTGAAGGTATTTCATAATTATGAAGATAAAATGCTTTATATGCAATCTGAACGAACCTGGATTTTCAGTAGTGGTATAAAAAACGTTCAACAAGTTCGGTCGTTTCCTAAAGAAACTCAGCAATTTTGGGCTCTTCCTAAAAAAACACCCAACAACTTTTGGGGTGATGCAGCAAACGCAGAACACATGCAGATGTTCATGTGATTAGAAAGCTGATACTCTAAAAAGTCCTGCAATCTGCCAAATTCAGCCTGATACAAGCTGCGATCTTTGTGTGTGAAAGCACCCGGGGCGTTTTGGTTTGGGTTTTTTTGCAAGCCCCAGGGGGAAAGAAGAGAGAAAAAGACTGAAGTGTCAGGGAAACAAATTAAGTTATAGCCTGGAAGCCATAGATGTTTCTCCAAGATTTGTTTGTGGAAACTACTGCCATCTTGTGGAAAATGCCCATCATTACAGGCACCCCCTTTGTCTCTTGAGAAATGATGGAAGAATTCATTTAATTCCTGCCAAGTACATTGCGTTCAGCTTTGAAAGGTGAGCAGTGAGGCTGATGTAATTCCTGGCAGGGTTGTACTGAGGGGCAAGGCTCAACAAACTCTTCCCAGCAGAGCAATGATCTGAGAAAGAGCTACCCGTTTTGCCTTCTGCTCCCTTGGATCTGAAGGTGTTGTTGCACAAAACACTTGAAAAGCATGTGGGACATGAGATTGTTATTCATTTGGGAAAGATGCAAAAGATAAAGCATTCATATGTATCATAGGATCATACAATTGTGGAGTTGGAAGGGGCCACAAGGGTCATCTAGTCCAACCCCTGCAATGCGGGAATCTTTTGCCCAACGTGGGCATTGAACCCACCACCCTGATATTAAGAGCCTCGTGCTCTACCGACTGAGCTATATTAGGCAATAAAGGTTTCAGAAAACAGCAGCACAAAACAGCTCTTTCCCCTTAAGCGGAGGGATGTAAGAAGGAATCGTTTCCCATCCCACCCTGTATGCCTCATCTGCGGCCCTGTTTCCATTTCGATGCAGTTCACCTTCCACCGAAAATGACATTATTTGCTCACTGTCCACTGCGGTGAAATTACACGACTTACATAGCATGCCTAATTAATTTTCAAAAATGATGTAAGCTACATACCTCTCCTGGTATGCCCCACGGAGGACCTTAAGGTCCATATATAGCAACACCCTAGAGGTCCAGGGCCCTAAGGAAGTTAGATTCGCCTCAACCAGAGCCAGGGCCTTCTCAACACTGCCTCCGACCTGGTGGAACACTCTGTCTCATGAGACCAGGGCCCTGTGGGATCTGATTTCTTTCCGCAGGGCCTGTAAGACAGAGTTGTTCCAACTGGCCTTTGGCTTAGAATCAGTTTGATTCCCTCCCCCTCTTTCCTTTCTCCTCCTGTGAAGAGGCTGCATCCTAATGTTTTAATGTTGTATCTCAATCTTTTAAATTGTATTTTAATCAACTTGTTTTTATTATTGGTTGTTAGCCGCCCTAAGCCCGGTCTTGACTGGGGAGGGCAGGGTATAAATAAATAAAAATTATTATTATTATTGCCATTGCGTTGTTTCATCCCTTTCATTTCAACGCAAATAGGGGGCGAAGAAGGTCATCCATTGCGTAGCGTTTGTGGACTGAAAGCAACAACAACAACAGTGAATACCAATCGTATTGCTGGATTGGATTATTTTCTGAATGTGAGATGAGTAAGCAAACACTGGCCGTTCCTGCTCCTGCTTCTTGACCTATCCCTTTAAATTCCACCACCTGAAGCAGCCTGCTTCTCCAGCTACACAGTACTATGCAAACCTACTGGAAAATCCATTTGTCTTCACATGTTCTCTTTCAACAAGAGAATTGGTGCTGTGGCGGTTTACTGCCCACAGAGATCTTTTCCCGCTCCAAACAACCAAAGCAGGAGCAGACCTGAAGGCAAGACTCAGAATCTGTTGAGACATATGGTTTGTACTTTCCGAGAAAACATAAGCCCTTGCCATCACCCACGCAAACAAGGAACGTCGCATAACACTGCCAATTGTTCACACCAAGTACCCTCCTTAATATGATCATATGAGCAGAGCTTCTAAATTACGATTTTTAGAACAATAAGGATTTATGAGCTATACTTGCATATGGGAACCAGCAGGTAATAAAGGTGGATCAGTCCACGGGACCTTATCTGGTCTTTTCTTTGGCCTATCTTGTGTCACTCATATAAAATATACCTATGGCTCTATGGGTTGCATCCAAATGAGTTCTCAGAAAGGTTTTTAATCCATGAGAGGCCTCCGCTAATGGAAAGTGGGAGGTGATTTCTGCCGGTTCTTGTGCCAGCTGAAAATCTGCACTGGAGGATGGGAAGTTCAATAGAAAACAAGTGAGGTCCCTGCCGAAGAAGAATGGCAGCTTAAAATGATGGAATACGCACAGCTTGCAGATTTAACATATAGAATAAGAGCACAAGAAGGATATACATTTAAAGAAGACTGGAAAATGTTTACTGATTATATGGGTGAAAATTGTGTACGTTTAAAAACGCTGGTAGCATTAAGATAAATTCAAGAGTGTAAACAAGTTTTGATAGTGCAATATCAAACTAAACTGAATGGTTTAGTTCATGTAAAATATGCAAGGATGTATGGTATGCAAAATGAGAAAAAGAGAAGAAGTGAAGTCATTGATTTAAGGTTGCCTAATTGAATATTTTGAAATGTAAATTATATATATATGTGTGTGTGTGTGAGAGAGAGAGAGAGAGAGAGAGAGAGAGAGAGAGAGAAGTTCCTCCCAAGTAGTGTGAGATACAGCCATTAGAAGCAACAATTATTAGATTTATACAAGTGGGAGTGTTCCTTGTTGAGGGTTCTAGACCAGGCATAGGCAAACTCGGCCCTCCAGATGTTTTGGGACTACAAATCCCATCATCCCTAGCTAACAGGACCAGTGGTCAGGGACGATGGGAATTGTAGTCTCAAATCATCTGGAGGGCCGAGTTTGCCTATGCCTCTTCTGGACACTCCGTTCCATTCACCCCTCCAGTTTTCTTTTCCACCTCACACAATAGCCAGGCAGAATTCTGTGGCCACTGAGCATGCTCAGGCCTCACAGACTCCTGGTGTTGAAAAGGTCACTGAGTCCAACCCTTGTTCCAGCATCCCTGATGGGTGGCCGTTCAGCCTCTGCTTAAAAACCACTAGTGAAAGAACAGCCCACCACTTTCCAAGGCAGACTGCTCCATTATAAAAAAAAAAAAAAAAAGGTCATACCATCTGGGAGTTCTAACGTTCAGTCTTAATCCTTTTTCTTGCCGTTTGAAGCCACTGGGAGGTATCTGATTAACTCATTGTGCAAGGATGTATGCTCATGTATACATTCCCTCCACCTCCTCCATGCGCTCTTGCTCCCGCCATCTGTTCTGGGATGTTCTCCCCAACCCTGCAGAACAGATTTAGGAAGGGTATGGAGGGGCAGACACAGGAAGAGGATAGCGGGAAGTTCTATTGTACAAGGGTAAATATTTCTGCAGATGGAACAACTTACGCATCTCTACATTGGATACAGCCTCTGGAACAACCAGAAACAAATTTGCTCCATTATCCGCATGACAACCTTTCAAGACAATTCAGAAAATTCACACGTATAGTTTTTAAAACCAATGGAACATGCATGCAGAAACAACAGCTGCTGTTCTTCTGTACAGGCACTTTTGATCTTTAACTCACAGATACATTCCCAAGAGTCGCTTTATGATTTGTCCTGCAACTGGCCTTGGAGATGGCTCTCTGTAGGTGTTCACAGGGTTAGGTTTGTGCTGAGGGAAGAAAAGATAAGAATCGGCAGATAGCTCAGGGTGACGTAAGAATTAGGAAATGAAGAATTAGGAAGTTAAGTTTATTTGGGAAACATCCCAGGGACCGCTGTACTTTACTGCTTTTAAAAGCCAAAGCAAGAAAGGTCACTTAATTCCTTTTGCTTCTCTCTTGGAGGCAGCTGGGTTGAACCACCCACCTTTAGCAAATTATAAAGCCACTCCAGAGAACTTCTGCCTGGGTCTTATTTCATACCTTCCAACATTTAAATGAAAATAGGGATGTCTTCTTCTTCTTCTTCTTCTTCTTCTTCTTCTTCTTCTTCTTCTTCTTCTACACCACCCATCTGACTGGGTTTCCCCAGCGACTCTGGGCAGCTTCCAGCATATATAAAAACCATAGCATTAAACATTTAAAAACTTTGCTATACAGGGTCTATTCAGGTGTCTTCTCAAGGTTGTATAGTTACTTATTTCCTTGGCTCAGCAGTTGCATAAGTCCATACCCTCCAACATTTCTCCGATGAAAACAGTGACATCCTAAAGAAAAACGGGACATTCCAGGGTCGAATAAAAAACTGGGACGGCTTCTGTAAATCTGGGATTGTCCTTGGAAAATATGGACACTTGGAGGGTCTAGTACGCTACTCACAACTTATAAGGAAATCTCACCCAAAGGCTTGCAATATAATCAAGTTGTGTTGGACGTAGGTCTGAAAGCTTCATTGCTCATGAATATTAGAAAAGGGATTGAGTTTCACTGACTGCAGGAACCTTCTGAACAGCCAATAAATAATCAAGTCCATATAAAAATAACAGAGGGAGGGGGAGAGATTGAGTGAGACCAAGGAAGATGTAATTTCCTTAGGATGTAGCACCATCTATTGGACATGCTGACATGGCCATGATACAGGCCTTGTTTCTCAGAAAGACATTTTGAGTAAAACGTGGAGAGCATTTCCCCATTATTACAAAATCTGTGTAAGTTAGCAAACTCACCCTAATTTCAGACTTGAAGATTTTTTAAGAAAGTGAGTATATGAGCCACTCATACAATACAAGGTGGAGGAATTGTCAAACGCAGCGGAAGAAAACGTGTTTTTTTAAAAAAATCATTGGTAGGAAGCAGAATAGGAGGCCGCAGAAGGCAAGTTCCCCTGACTCCTCCAGACAGCCTTGGCCAAAAAAAGATGGCGGTCCCCATTGGCCAATATGGCCAAATTACAAAGGCAGGGCCACCAAGCTGCTGAGGGGAGCCAAGCCACTAACTGAAAACCCTCAACAATCTCACGTTTAAATGTAAGGCAACCTACCCAAAATTTCTTAGACCCCCCACGTTGCCCCAACTGTGATTCTGGAACAAAAGTCTGGGCATTATTCAGCTCAATACTAGGAAGCAAATTTGTTAGGATGCCCACTGGTGCCAGCTTGCTGGGCATTTTATTCCATCAGTACCCCCACCCCCCAGGAATTTTTGTACATTTATGCCGGTAGCAGAAACAGAAGGTTTATTGAGAACTTGGTGGATTGCTGTACTTGGCTTGTATGCAGGATTAGGCATGTTAGCTCACCAGTAATGCAGGATTTGGGGTGGCATGGCATGCAGGAAGTCGTGTGTAAAATTGCCACTGACTCTGGAAGATACAGGGTGTGTTTATACGTTTCTGATATTTTTACAGCAAATCTTTCTCCAATCACCAATTGCTGTGGTCAGGCAGATGGAGACTACCAAATGTAGCTGTTCAGGAGACTAACATCCCAAGAGTGACATTATTTGGCTTGGATGTAGTGAATGGACATAGACATACTTAGAGCTGCAGTCTTGCACTGTAGTCCTATACAAGTTCAATGGAAGTTGCTGCCTGGTAAGTGTGTATAGGACTGCAGCCTCTGGAGCAGAGGACCCCATATTTACTTACTACTTCCACTACCCTACTAATGATCTGTCTTGTAACTATCATTATCATGTAGCAGCACAAGTTTCTAAATGACTCACTGGTGTGGGAGAGAAGGCAACACATCTATTAAGTAAACATTACTTCATTTCCATGGCGTCTGAGCTTCTATCAATGTTTTATTGACATTTTAATTACCAGCATAAGCATAATGCACACCCTATGTTTTTACAGCTTTCTAATTCGCACCATTAGCAGTGTCCCAATGCATTCATAATTTTACAAAAATAGAGTGGTGGCAGGCGGGGGGAGAGAGAGAACAGACAGGGAGGGCAATGTCTGCACCTCTGCTCTCAGAGCTAGAAAATCTCTAGGGTCAGAGCTAGAAAATCTCTAGCATGGCCAATGGAGAATGGGCTACAGGTTCCCTGCCCTTGACCTAAAGGCTGTTTCACACATACATCCCCTATGGACTTGCAGTGTCTGCTGAAGGTCTTGCCTCTAGATCAAATACCTGAAACAGAACCTTCAAATCAAATCAAACACAATGCTTTTGATGCATTTATGATTATGCCAACCTTGCACAGCTTAAGGAGAAACAGAGCTAAGTGTCATAAACTTGCTGAAGGCACCTTGCCCCCAAACTCCTAATGACCACTCCCAGCAGCTTCATTTGGGTATTAAATAGAATTGGGGACAAAATAGTGTAGCACCCCCAACTGCCAGGGGACAGAAAAACACTCCCCCCATTGCTACCTTCTGGACTCAGTCCCAGATCCAGATCAGGACCAGATCCACTATAGCACAGTGCCCCCCAATTCCCATTCCAGGAAGACACCATAGTTGATGGTATCAAACGACTCAGAGAGATCAAGAAGCACCAAGACATGCATTTATTTTGCTGGCAAGTCAGCATCAATTGCCTAATAATTCTTCAGAGAAACACACATTCTCTCTCTCTGCACCTGGTTGAGGATTTGTTGTTGTTTAGTCGTTTAGTCATGTCCGACTCTTTGTGACCCCATGGACCAGAGCACGCCAGGCGCTCCTGTCTTCCACTGCCTCCCGCAGTTTGGTCAAACTCATGCTGGTAGCTTCGAGAACACTGTCCAACCATCTCGTCCTCTGTCGTCCCCTTCTCCTTGTCCCCTCCATCTTTTCCCAACATCAGGGTCTTTTCCAGGGAGTCTTCTCTTCTCATGAGGTGGCCAAAGTATTGGAGCCTCAGCTTCAGGATCTGTCCTTCCAGTGAGCACTCTGGGCTGATTTCCTTCAGAATAGATAGGCTTGATCTTCTTGCAGTCCATGGGACTCTCAAGACTCTCCTCCAGCACCATATTTGAAAAGCATCAATTCTTCGGCAATCAGCCTTCTTTATGGTCCAGCTCTCACTTCCATACATGAGGATGGAGGTTGAGGATAGGGAGTATTTAAAGTACTTATTATATCATCCCATTCCTAGTGAAGCACACAAGGGCAGCATTTCTCCCCCCCCAAAAAAAACCCTCCAACATTTTTCTAAATCTTCTCTCACATCTGCTCTTATGCAGAAGATAAAATACAAAACCATGGTGTCAGTAAAGACCACTGGAAAGACTAGACAAAAAGAGGAGGTGGGCTAGACAGAGAGCAACTATTTTATCAGCATTGATTTGAATTGATTGTTTTGGTTGCAGACCTTTGCAATTTGGCTGTGTTATTAAAAGGATGTAGTTATGTAGCAAAAAACCCCAATCCAAAATCCACCTTTATAATCTATAGTTTTTAAAATGACACCTGTTAACTTAGTAACTTGAAACTTGGCATACACAATGTACCTGATGAAATCTATACTGTAAATATAACAGACTGATCCCAGAAAAATTGCAAAAGATACCGCCTATTAAATTTTTTTGAAAACTAACACATTTCCCATTTTCCCCCTCCAGTTTTTGAACAAGTATATCATACATTTATTTCCAATTTTGGCAAAAACTGCTGATGTACTTTATTCCAGTTTACCAAGGAAGACAATCTTTCATTGGTTTGGTGAGCCTTTGAGCAGTGGTTATTATGGTTTTCCTGCCTCCATTAAAGCCTATGGCAGTAGCTACTGGTAAAATAAGATTGCATGGAATTTAAATTTTGAAGCAAGAATTCTGCCAGTACTACAATGCTTGAAGAGAGAGCCACCTATCCGATGCTACGTGCAGTGCCTACCCTACCAGTTACTGATATAAGAAATGAACATATGTGGGTTCTAAAAAGTACCAAATCTACTTCCACCTCTGTAGCTGGTTCGGTATGCCGCTTGGAGCTCCTTTTTAGAAAGGGCATATGCTAAATGTAGCAAATCAATATTTTCTATAGAGGTAGAAAGTACAGAGTACAGAGGCATTGGAGTAGTATAGAGGCATTCCCATCAAGCAGAAAACTTGCTTTTGCCCGAGGGTTGAGCCAAAGATAATGTACACACCTTCAAAATGTTCTACATAAAAAAAGAAACAATCTTGTTTTGCTTCTAACATTACACAGCATAAACTCTTTAAAGGGTTCTTGATCTAAGACTGAGCCCTTATATGAACCTTCTGCCTTGGCATTATTTACCTTTCCTTTCCTTTTTTCAGGCCTTTTGTTAATCACAGAAACGAGCTGCCCTTGTCTCAACCTAGTTTTATCGGCTGAATCATCATTTTGCCCTGAAAGCTCCACCGAGACTTCAGACACAAAGCCGATTTATTTCTAACCTGATCTTAATTTTGTTCAGAAATGTTGCCAAAGGCTTACTTGAAAATTATCTTCAATCTGCATGGGGACTAAAAAGGAAGAAATTTTGTACTTTTCGCAGAGACAGTAAAAGCTATGCTCATGCTATTAAAATGCACTGCAAAATGTATGGTATGGAGCTTAAACTGGAAAGAATGAGTTCTGAAAAAGCAAACATGGCTTTGTGAACAATGCAATAATTGAAAACCCAGTAACTTAAGCACGCCAAAAATTCAAGTAGATAAATAGGTAAATGGCAGGAAGGTAAATGGCGTTTCCATGCACTGCTCTGGTTTCGCCAGAAGCGGCTCAGTCATGCTGGCCACGTGACCCGGAAAAACTGCCTGTGGACAAACATTGGCTCCCTCGGCCAGTAAAGTGAGATGAGCACTGCAACCCCAGAGTCGTCTGCGACTGGACTTAACTATCAGAGGTCCTTTACCTTTTTAACTTTTGACAAGATTTCTTTGTGAGAGTTATTTTTAGTATCTGGATATTTTATTCAGTTTGCCAAAGCATGTGCAGGGAGATTTGTTTTCCGTTACGCACAGCATTAATTGCACGCAGTACTGTTTCTATTCCGCTGCAGTCCAACTTCCACCAAAAACTACATTATTCATCTTGCTGTCCACTGCTGCAAAATTACATAAATTATGTTGTCATTAACTTATTCAAGTCCATCAACCCCATTCATTTCAGTGTAAAGGAAACTCAATGAAAATAGGTGGCGGGGCGTAATTACATATCATTTGTAGGCTGAAAGCAACAACAGCAAAGACAAGTCATATTTACTGGATTGATCTTTGGAACAAATAAGAGAACATCTTCTCTTTCTCACTCTCTCGGAATTGGAAGAGGCTGTGTGGGTGTTGGACTGGTGTCCAGGCAAGTAACTGAAGGAGAACCATGGCTCAGTAGTACAGCATAGAAAGAGATTCCTGGTTCACTGCCTAGCATCTTAGATAGGGCTGGGAGGGACCCCTGCCCAATATCCTGGAAACCCATTGCCAGACAGTGTCAGCAATACTTGGTTAAATGGACCAAAGATCTTCTTCAGTATACGGCATCTTCCTGTGTCCTAGAAACACTTCAAGACAGAAAGCTTGTTAAGTCACAAGATTTAGGCCAAATTAAACACTCAGGCCCCACATGGCCATTAAAATTGCTTTTGCATAGCAACAGTCTAGCAAGGAGAGGAATGTTATTTGCAAGTTTTACCAACAGCCTGGAGAGTCTCCTTTCCAATGCCAACACATACTGTCATGCATAAAGGGTTTTCATCAGCAGCTTCCGTTGAAAGTGGTAACATATCAAAGAGCCTTGAGTAACACATCAATCAACCAGCCAAGAAAAAGCGATCCATTTGGCCATCTCCCTGTTTCTTACTAGCAGATCAAAACATTTCAATTTACGAAGGCCTTTGCAAAGGTGTGTTACTGACTGGTTAAATACTGCTGCTGGTTTTGGATTACATATTGGATGCTGCTAATTTATCCTTTTTATAATGTAACTTTTATAGCTTTGTTTATCTATTTGGTTTTGGGGGTGAGGGTTTTGTAGGTTTTTTTTGTAATTTAGTATTTTTAATGCTACCTCAAGCACTTTGGAGCAGAAAGAGTAATGGCATGGAGTGCCATTCTAGTCATATTTACTCATAAGTAATCTAACTGTATTTGATTGAACCCAGGTAAGAGTGGATAGGATTACGTAATAGAGTCACTTCAATTCTTGTTGTTAGATATGACCCCCCCCCCCAAATTTCCTAACCTTTATTAAACTATTCTTTCCAAGAAGGGAGTAATATAACTTTCCAGTTTCAATCCATTAAAATTTTTTCAGCTGCAGATAGGATGTTTTCTTTATGATAGGTGGCAGTACTGGATTCTAAGGGAACTTAATATTTCAATATTTTTGTTATTATACTAAAAATCATCTTCCGGTATTTGGGTAACTGGGCCAAAACTAGCAAAATAAATTTCAACAGGAAAAATATGCAGTAAGTTTCTTCACTTAGGCAGGAAGAACCAGCTGCACAAATATAAGATGGGGGGTGCCTGACTTGCCAGTAGTACATATAAAAAGGATCTAGAGTTCTTAGTAGACCACAAGCTTAACATGAGTCAACAGTGTGATGCAGCAGCAAAAAATGCTAACGCTCTACTAGGCTACATCAACTGTAGTGCCCAGATCAAGGAAAGTCAGTCCTGCTCTGTTCTGCTTTGGTCAGGCCACACCCAGAGTACTGTGTCCAGTTCTGGGCACCAAAATTTAAGAAGGATATTGACATGCTGGAATGTGTGCAGAGGGGGGCAGCCAAGATAATCAAGGGTCTGGAAAACAAGCCTTATGAGGAATGGTTGAGGGAGTTGGGTATGTTTAGCCTGGTAAGGAGGAGACTGAGAGATATAATAGCCATCATCAAATATCTCAAGGGCTGTCACATGGAAGATGGAGCAAGGTTGTTTTCTCCTGCTCTGGAGGCTAGGACCCAAACCAATGGATTCGAGTTACAAGGAAGGAGAGTCTGACTAAACATCAGGAAGACGTTTCTGGTGGCAAGAGCTGTTCGACAGTGCAACAGTCTCCCTCGGGAACTTGTGAGTTCTCCTTCCTTGGAGGTTTTTAGCAGAGGGTGGATGGACATCTGTCATGGGTGCTTCAGCTGAGAGTGCAGGGGGTTGAATTAGATGGCCCTTTGGGTCCCTTCTTGCTCTGCAATTCTATGATACTATGTAGACCTCGTGGCAATATGTTCTGTTTTTTGCATATTTTTTGAATACAATTAACTTAATACACCAATAATTACAGGAGTCAGATGCCACTGTATCACTGAAACAATGTTCTCTTACATTTGTGTTCAGCAATGATTTGTGGTCCTTTCCCTATCATTTCTCCTGCACATCCGTGTTTTGTGTTGTTCCCTATGTCCTGAGCCCTCCTTATCATGTATTATTTTACTTGTTCCTGTTCACTATCATACTTTAGCAGAAGGTTATATATCCTAGATAACTGATGTTTGCCTTTCTTTATGATTGCATTTTCAATCTCCCTTATAAATCTTAATACTATATTTCAGATTTGGAAATATCCGTACCAACGTATCTTATCATTCTATATTGCTTCTTTGACCACTGAAAATTGAATCATTGTTGAATTGTTGTGTGCAGGCACAGAAAGCAGTGCACCAGGTCAAGCATGATCTATTTCTTCCATGCGGCTGCGTCCCTAGAGTTGCTCATGTTACTCTGTATAAAGGAACTGACAAACATCCAATCTATCCTGGGTGCTTGCATATGTGTCTGTAAGGAAGCTTGAAATTATATTTCATCTTCTTAAGCAATTTAGGAAGAATTTTCAGGATTTGGATTTCAAACAAATTTTTGGATGATATCATTCCTAGGCAATGACAAGTAATACCAGAACTCATTACATAAAGATAGAAATTATCTATGGGTTACCCTTTTGTACATATATTGTTTACTCTTTAAATGTTTTATGGTGGGGGGGGGGAGAGACAGAGATTACTTTTAATCACCTTTTAAACCTCATTTGAAAGAGTACTCTTTTAAAACATTCTCGCTAAACTTCTGAGAATCCGTGGTGGGATTTGTTGTTTGTATTTTTCCATGTTCTGTGCAATTTCTTTGCAAGGGCAGATGAAAAGCATAATCTATAATGTCTCTGAAGTAGTGGGAAAATTGCTTGCACTTCAGTGGCAATCAAGATGCAGAATCAAATAAATTATAGGCACTGATTGGAGACAAGGCAGACCACTTTAGAAATCTGCACTTTGCAGTGAATTTTAATGGTCCTGTTCGACTCCCTGCTGCATCAAACCAAAGACCCATCTAGTCCAGCATTCTGTTCCCACAATGGCCAACCACAATGCCATATAGTGACATAAGATGCTGATTTCTAATGAGTCAAACCATTGGCCCATCTAGCTCAGTACTGTCTACACTGACCAGCAGCACCTCCTCTGAGCTTCAGGCAGGGTTCTTTAATCTGGGGATTCCAGGAATTGAAGCTGAGACCTTCTACAAGCAATAGAGATTATCTACCAATATGCTGTCCAGCTTGTGTTCCACTGCAACTGTCATTCAGAGGCAATACATATGCCATCAATGACTGGTAGCCACTGGTAGCCTTATCCTCTGTAGCTTTGCTTTCAGACTGTACAGCAGGGTCTTTTGGAAGTGAATGAATATACAGACAGGGAACAGACATGACACAGCTGAGACTGCTTTGCAGACATCTGATTTGTGGGGAGCAGGTCTGGTGGCCACCTTTGTCAGGGTTGTAGGTTTGAGCCCCACGTTGGGCGAAATATTCCTGTACAGCAGGGGATTGAACTAGATGGCCCTCATGGTTCCTTTTCAACTCTACAATTCTTTGAATCCTGGCAGGACAGAATGAGCAGAAAGCCAGCAGGTAAAGTTTTCCCCATTCTACATGCCCTTTCCAGATGAAAATACAGCTATTTCAAATCTAGTTGGTAGAACCTTAAGTGCAACTTTCACCGTCCTGACATGATTTGGGCTCAAACTATCAGCTTGGATTTCTCTTGAACTGAGGCAAGCTCATTTAAATCTGAAAACAGCTGTGTTGCGTCAAAAATATTGCTTCCTCCGCCCTCACTGATCATGTAATATTTCAGCTGTCAAAACATTTAACTCCAAGCCACCAAGTGAATCATCAAAACAGACAGAACATTAACTAGACCGTCATGTGAGGTTAGAGACCAAAAATGGTTGACTGCTTTTACCTGAATCTTCATGCTCATCCCCATACTGCAATGCTCCCCAGTTTAAAGGCAGCAAATGCAGATAATGTTTAGAGTTCTCCAAAATTGCTCTGCAAGAAATATTCCTTTTTCTTGCCCCATGCTGCGAACAGGTGTCCACAGATATAGGGCCATATGGCCATCAGTGAAGCAATTTCATTTCCCAATAAGGATTTCCTGCTTGGTGTGTGGGTGAGAGAGAAACATACAGTGTTACCAAGCTGTCCAATCCAACGTCAGAGAAAAAAGGAACAAACAATCTCATGAAAAAACCGTAAGGACATAACAGTAGCCCAGGATGGTATGTTGTGACTGATTGTGAATCTTCCTTTCAAGAACTGATCATAGTTTATATGGGGTTTTCAATCCAGCCACTGATGAGGTTAGTCAATGGGCAGGAAGCATAAGTAGCTATAATTAGCTTTACCATGAGTTATCTAGAAAGAAAAATAAATTATCATTTTCAAGTAGGTCACCAAGCACCAGCTATAACCATGATTTTTACGTGACATTGTTCATCCTCCAAGTTCCTAAATTCTCAGGGATGCAGGACCCACCAAACTGCACTGGCTCTATTCAAATACAGTATCTTGAGGTTGCCTCATGCAAATCTGGCTCACTGAACACCCTAAAAGCTGGACAGTCAGTATTCATCCCAAAGGTGTAGCGCTAAACTGGTACTGACAAACCTGGATTGTTCTAATGCTTCTTAAGTTGCTGCTGCATAGGGGTCCATGGCTGCCCTCACCAAAGCAGAACAAGCTCCTTACATAAGAATCAGCACAATACAACCATTTCTCCTGCAGCATTGTCATCATCACAATACTTGGTAGAGACTGACCAGTAGTCTTCTTACACTATCACATGAGACCTTTATGCCTCATCACTGCTTGCTCATAAGCTCCCATTTAATTCAACAAAACTGAACCCATTATGCAGAACTATTGATATTTGTTTATTCATTTACAGTCTTTATCGCATTCCCTGTCACTGCCCTCTGGCATATGCGACTTCCCATTTCACAGAGAGCTGTAACTTCCCTGCTAGAATAGCTGTAACTTCCCTGCTAGAATAGAAGGTTGTTATTCAGCCAGCCAATGCTATTTTAAAATTGCATAGAAGCACTCTCTTCCTTTTAAAAATGCACAAGTCAATTCTGCCTTCAATTACATCAGCATAAATCAGGGGTGAGGGCATTATCCTGATAAGTCAGAACTACTCTGGTATAAAATCAGCAGAAAGGTCAGAAACCTTGGGATTAAATGACACAAAGGATTGAAGATAAAATGGGAACCTGTTTTAATTCCAGGGCACCATTTCAAAAGTAAGCTATTAACCATCTAACTGCAGCTCCACCAGCCTGTGGGAGTGACCTGATGTTTCATTAAGGACGAGCAAAGTCATTTTGTTTCATTTCAAATTTACTTTAAGTAAACTTACTTAAAGCATCACAGTTAAAAACCAAGACACAAACTAGCAGAATGGTACATTTTATGTTACAGAATGGTGTTTGCCTTTCAATCTGTTCCGAAAACATCTGGCTCTGAGTAAAATTATGTCCTTCTGTCAGAATATTTGATTTGACGTGACACAGTACCAGGTGGTAGGGCCAAACTCATGTTAATACAACATGATTTAAATAGGTTAACATGGCAAATTCTATATTAATGCATTTCTGTTATCCCCTGAAGAAGCATGTATCATACATCAGAGCACAGTTTTCATATCAAATAAACACAGCACTGGACTTCGCAACGTTGTAGAAAATCCAAGAAGCAGCAAGTGTGTTGAGCTTCCTGTTCCTCTGGATCTTTATTTTGTCTGAAACAGAATTATCACATGTTCCCCATACCTGGAATATGGTCATCTCCTATGACAATTCTATATAAATCAAGATGGAGGTGCAGAGGAACAGGAAGCACAATACACTTGCACTTCCTGTTCCTTCTGAAACACCATCTCACTGAAAACGACTGAAGCTCAAGGCCAACTGTACCACACAGAGAGCTCGAGTTTCCCTGGTTGCCTTGCGTGCTAAGGTCACCTAGGTAAGTGGAGGTAAATGCTCTCATCTGGATACTAGATAATGGAGCTGTCAACATGACTAGTTAAATGAGCAGCACTGAGTTTTTTAATACTGCAAGCCATTTTAAAGGTCTTCAAGTGGAACAGTAGACTATAAATAAAGAATATTAGTATAAAGAATATACTCTGTCCACAGGAATTCAGGAGCAGGTACCAACTTCATAAAGAATAAAACATGTCAGAAAAAAATGTAAATTTAGTTATGAATAACTACGAGGTTATACTGTTGACCGGAACATACAACATGCAGATGGCCATCCCCATACTAAGAAGCTGATTTATTAATTTACATTATATCCCACCTTTTCCCTCAAACTGAGATTCAAGACAAATACACCTTGTCTCTATCACACAAACATCTAAATCAGAGATGGGGAGCTTGTGGTCCTCCAGACATTGTTGGACTCCCATAATCCATGACCACTGGATGTGTTGCTTGTAGCTTATGGTCACAGGTTCCCCATCCCTGATCTCAGAGTGTGCATCTGACTAATATGGCACCATACGGTGCACATCTTGCAATTTCTCACAATGCAGGTGCTGAGATATATTTTTAATTATCCATAGCATATTGTGGAATAATTAGGTTTTATACAAAGCAGAACTAAGTAGACCTTGCATTGTGCAAGCAGAAAGATTTCTGTTTGCATAATGGAGTATTTACCTGCTCTCTTCACGCCACATCACCCTAAATCTGTCCTGGGGATTCCCCCAACCCTCTGGAGCAGATTTGGGGATGTGGGGGACACATCATTCTGCTCACACAAATATTTTGCTGAATATCACCCACTATATTATTCTAGTATATTTTTCAGCCTGAAGAAGAAACACCCGTTTGATTCTTAAAATCAACGGAAGTAAGGTTTTTATATAGGAAAAGAATACAAAATACAGCAGAAATAATAGGACCTTTAGCAAATAGCAAAAGTGGAGAAGGTGGCTTTTGGCTTTCATCCTTGGTTTGTCCTTGAAAGATCAGTCGCTATGGCTGAGCAGAATTTTTGTGTAGATTTTAGAAAAACAAATCCAGAGGTTATTAAAATATGTGGATAAGCAAAACTTGTACATTTCTAGGTGCTGGGAAATGTTTTGCCACTGCTGACTTCAGTAAAGTGAACTGGGCTTGTACTTGTAAATATGAGGTCAGAGAAATACAACTAAAGGACAGGCACATTTATGCATTCTGCTGTCACAAAATAATTTTGCAAATGAATCTTTCTCCTCTCTAAGTCAGATTTCTATAGACAGTTTCTACAGATGCTTTCTGTATATACCCACAGCATATTTGGTCTCGCCTTTCAGAAAGAAACTGCAAAGGGTAGCATTCTTGTAGTGAAAGAGCCTGCTGCTTCATCAGCAAAACGGGTTATAGCTATAGCATCTAAGCAGACGGTTGTTATATTTCCTCCTATGAGATAGGTGTTAAAACAGCGCTTCTGCCAGACTGTTGAATTGGGGCAATTTCATCAACAACTCACTGTGTTTAAATAAAAATGCTAATTAGCAACCCCAGCATATTCACCACAAACGAGTTGTTTGAAAAGCAGCTCACTGAAAGGATAATTATCAATCTTTTATTATCATTCTTGTTATTTCTGTCATTATCTGCATTTCAGATTAGACGTGGGGCTTTTTGAGCTACGGGTCCTCCCCCTCCCGTCGAGTCTGGTTGCAAAATGTTAAGATGGCAACCTTTTGTTTTACTTTAAAATATGAAATATAAATGGAACAAAAATAAAGTCTTAACACTGACTAACATTCTTTTGAAGCCCAGCGCTTTGCCATGTTTACCATCATCTCTGTGAAGCGGGCTGAGACGTTCAGCAAAAGTCACAGGCTGCTAACACTGCAATTCTATTTATGCTCAAATTGGAATTGACGCTTAAATGGGAATAAGCCCTGTTGAACATAGCATGGGACCTAAGTCTGGGGTTGCCACACCTGCGGGCACAATGGCACCCTCGAGGCTTCCTACAACTGGACAGGTGGAACGCCCCAAGGAATGCTGGGAAACGTGGCCGCCGGCGGCGGCAAAGGATGCCGGGAACTGTAGCTTCATTAAGAGCCGCTCGAGAAGATCCACCCTCGCTGTTAACAGCCGACTTGGTGACGTCAGCGCCCGCCTCCTCCCCCTCCCCAAAGGTTCCCGCGCGGAGCCGGAATATCTCCTCGTAAAACGGGTACCGCTCTAACTAAACGTTCATAGATAGCTAAATAGATAGCTAGATATAGATATCCCAAGAGGAGGAGAAAGAATCCCAACTGCTCTTCCCCGCCTCACCCGCGCGCCCGGAAGTCTCGCTCGGGCCAGGCCCGTGAGCCAGCGGAAGTGACGTCGTGGCCATATTATGGCGGAGCCCGTGAGGCAGAGGTAAGTTTTAAGGAGGGGGAGCGGAGCGGGAGGGAGGATAGACTTCTTTCACACCCCTCCCCTTAGAATCTTCGGTTCTGCTCCGTTCCTTCCCCCTCCCTCCGATTTATCGCGGGAACGGCGGGGGGGGGAGGGGAGGATGGCGCGTTCCTCTCGACCGCCGCTCTTCCTGGCCTTCGATTGGGTAAGGGCGGAAGGCCCGGTTCCTTCGCTTCTCCTCCGACTCCTGGTGGGGCGGCTCTTCTACGACACGCGTGTGGGCCCGCGTTCACACGTGAACGTGCCCAACGAGGCCGGGTCCTGGCGCCTTGTGGGGATTGCCAGCTGGCTGCCTTGTCACCCTGCCACAATACCCTGTGGGGTTGTGTCAGCCGGCTTCTCTCCCTTCAAGGGCAAAAACCAGCTGCCAACTCGTTCTCCCCTTACTGGCGGGCTCGCACCCCCCATCTCCCCTTTTGGGGACAGTGGGGTTTGGTGGCCTGCCAGCATCTGGAGGGTTATGGGTCCCCCCACTTGAGGTACACACCTTTGTATTTCCACATATGTCACCACCAGCCCCACCTCAGGAAGCCTAGAGTTCTCTCACACACACTCACATATAATTTTTATATATATATATATATATATATATATATATATATATATATATATATAATATAATACTGTATATATATAATATAATATAATTAATATAATATAATTAATATGATATAATATAATATAATATAACTTTACTGATTTTACTGGAGGCTTTTGCAGCTGCTTATTCTCTTGCAGGATCTATATGCCACTTGATCAACAAAATAAATTAATGTTTTATTGCACTTGTTATTTCAGGCTGTATGTTGCCCTAGGCTGCTGCTGCTGCTTCTTGCTTCTTTTTTTCACGGAAGGGCAGCTTGTAAATGGACCAAAGAAGCACAGCTTTAGTTCTAGTCAGGATGTTAACAACTGCCCTGTTTTAGAGATACCTGTAGCATATGGCGATGGTGGCTGACAAGTGGTGTAATCTGCATCTTCGTTGTCTTACTTTCATGTAGGTTAATTACACCATATAATTTTTCAGATACTTAACTTACAAAACTCTGCAAAGTGATGGTACTGTACTAGCTTCAAAAAGACACTAACCAAATTCATTTGTTGTACAAACCAGGTGATTTAATTTTTGTTAATAGAAATATTAGCTTGTTCAGGTCTGCTTTATTTTCAAAGTGCTCTTTTTAAGAAAGAGCAATTTCAGAAAGTCTTGTCTTTTTTTCCCTTTCTAGATGAGCTATTTTTGCTGGAAGAATAACAGGATTTCCCCATATTGATTTTTGTACATTGACATTAGTAATTCAGAGCTTGAAGTGGATTGACAGAAAAAATGAAGAGTGGAGTAGCACAGATAAATGTAAGTATTTTAAAGAGTATGCTCTATGCTGGCTCCAGGATTTGGGGGCGTTCCCAGTCAAGACACTTTTCAGTGAGTCCACATCACCTAGTCTGCATGGTGGTGCTGTGGTCTAAACTACTAAGCCTCTTGGACTTGCTGATCACGTTGGTGGTTTGAATCCACGTGACAAGGTGAGCTCCCGTTGCTCTGTCCCAGCTTTTGCCAACCTAGCACTTCAAAAGCACACCAGTGCAAGTAGATAAATAGGTACTGCTGTGGCAGGAAGGTAAACGGCATTTCTGTGCACTCTGGCTTCCGTCATGGAGTCCCATTGCACCAGAAGCGGTTTAGTCATGCTAGCCACATGATCCGGAAAGCTGTCTGTGGACACACGCCAGCTCCCTCTGCCTAAAGCGAGATGAGCACCGCACCTCATGGTCAAATTCAACTGGGCTTAACTGTCCAGGGGTCCTTTACCTTTACCTCTTTACCTGGTGATGGTAACTCCTGCTTTCCAGAGATAGATGGCAGAGGACCCGTAGTAGTAGTATATATTGGTTGTTAGTTTCCATGTAAAATAGGGGAAGCTGTTCTGTACAGTGGTACCTCGGGTTAAGTACTTAATTCGTTCCGGAGGTCCATACTTAACCTGAAACTGTTCTTAACCTGAAGCACCACTTTAGCTAATGGGGCCTCCCACTGCTGCCGCCCCGCCGGAGCCCGATTTCTGTTCTTAACCTGAAGCAAAGTTCTTAACCTGAAGCACTATTTCTGGCTTAGTGGAGTGTGTAACCTGAAGCGTGTGTAACCTGAAGCGTATGTAACCCGAGGTACCACTGTACCAGGTCAGAACATGCAGAAAAGAATTGTTCATGTTGATTAGCAGCTTTCTCAACCCAACATGGATACCAGAATTGAACCTGGGGGGCCTTTTGCATCCAAAGCATGTGCTCTGCGAATGAGCTGTGACTTTTTCCTCATATAAGAGCTACATGTATATGTGGTCAATACACATTCTACTTTCACACATAGTGGTGTGAATATTTTCCCCAACACTCTGTAGGTAAGCAGGCATAAGTGAAACAGTTTGAGCCTATGAAAGAATGTATCATATGTACAAAAGCTAGCCATTAAGTGTCTTATTTCTTTGTCGCTCTTTGTGTAATATAAAAATGGCATTTTGCATGTCTAATATGGATATAGCATTTTGTGGATGGTATACAGATACAGGGATAAGAGGGTTTCACAAATAATGGCCTTTCTCCCCTGTTCTGTTAAAGGACTCATTTTCTCAATTGGATGCCACCTTTTCTGTTTGGGACTTAGTGAATTGTGATAATTGAGTTGATATCAAATACTGACAAATACCAGGGTGTGAAGGGGAATAGGGCAGTACTCAGTGAAGTAGTTCTGTTCCTTCAAGGACTTCTGACTGCAACAGAATCTCTCTTCCCTCTCCACTCCCTGTGCGTCCCCTAAATCTGTTCTGAGAAACTACTTGGTTGGATGCTGTCCTTTGGTGATATACAAAAACAGCTTGCATAAAATGCTGGTGGCAGCACAGCTGGAGTTGCTGTGTCCTGCATTGCACCACTTTTTAAGAAAATACAGTGGCTAGAATCCAAGAAGCCTTCTATCTGAGTGCAAAGGGCTTTGGCTTATAATGGAAGGAGTTGCCTTTTTTAATTTTCAAACTGAAACCCTTTGTCTGGCAGCAAATCCCCCTTCAGAGCATTCACCAGTTGTCTGGAGCAGCTTTATTGGGGTGTTCAAGGAGCTGCAGTTGGAAAAGTTTTGTTAAGTGACTGGAAGTTGCATACACATTCATTTAGTTTCTATGTAAACTAAGGCTTTTACTTTAATGGGACCAGTACTTTGGAGTGCTCTCCCATCAACATAAGTTGTGCACCTATAATTTGATATTTCATCTAATGAATGAAATGGTTTTGTTTCTCCAAGCATCTTTAAGAGAAGAGGGTTTGAAAATACTGTTACAAATAAATGAAATACTGTTTTTAGCATCCCGACTGGTACTTCTCATCCTTGAAATATCTAATTTATTTTGTATTTAAAGTCCGGTTCTAGTTATGAAAGGAAGGAAGATTACAGTCTTCGCCGGAGAAGTTCCTCTCCAGAAGACAGGTATAAACATTTTTTTTATGATTAGTTATGTAGTTAACATTTGATAGAAACAGCAACATGGGTGCAGGGAGAAGTATTTTCCTGTTATTATAAAAGCTCTGAAGCTAATTAAAACAATAGCAGTATTTGGGTTTCAGACTTTTGGGGAATAAGTATCACGTGTCCTCTGTTTTAACCAATGAAAACAAAGATCAGGATCGCAACAGGAAAATAATTTTTGGAGAGAACATAAGTTTGAATCAGTTTGAGGGTGACGTGCAGGGGAGAAGAGTGGCTGGGAAACCCTTTGTACTAGCAGGAGTCCTTGTGCTGGCTCCAGCCCCTAGCTTCAAAAGCTGTGTGGTGTCCACAGATACAACAATGTGTGTTTGTGTGTAGGGGGGAGACTTTGCTTATAAATAGCTGCTGACTTTGGCTCTCAATCTCTGCATAGGCACGTGGAGCATCAAAGGTCTCAGTCACCACAAGGCAGAAGTCATTCAGATTACAGGAGATCTGACCAAAAACATTCCGAAAGGGGACGTCATGGAGACAAATACACCGAGTCAAGGTGAATGTCTGGAGCTGCTAAAAACAAACACTAAAATGTTCAGGTTGCAGTTGGTTGCTTCTGTTCTCTAACGTGATTTTAAAGCAAAATCAAAGCTACAGCATGTTACATACTAATGTCTGTGATTGTCAGCTGTTTCAGTGCTTAATAAATCTTTGGAATTTTCTGTCTATTAGTGGGAGAGAGAGGCATGAAAGAGAGAGGGAGTCTGACTGGAGAAAGTACCGAAGATCCCCTTCGCCCGACAGAAGAAATGCGGCTGAGAGAGCAACACCACAGAGCTCTCTTTCTCATGAGGAACCCCCTCCAAAGAAGAAGAAAGAGGATTTGGATCCAATTCTCACCCGCACTGGGGGTGCCTACATTCCTCCAGCCAAGCTTCGGATGATGCAAGCACAAATCACTGATAAAAATAGGTGGGTCAAACAAACACATTTCACATTTGTGCTTAACTGATGAATAGTATTGGGCAAGATATTATTTAAAGGTGGGGAGAAAAACAAAACAGTATAAGATTTAGTATTTCCTCCTTGTATCTCTGACACACATATACGCACATACCCCCTTTTGTGCAACATCATGCCAACTGAAAAGTTCAGAATTAAAAAGTTTGCCACAATTTTGTGACATTCTGGTTGGTCCTAATAAAGATACAGCTCAGCTGTCGACTGGGGAATTTTTAACCGGCCCTGCCCAAAAAACTTGTAGAAATTGGCTAACCAGGAGCTCCCATCTTAGAGGGAAGAGACAGAACTGAGATGGCAAGGTTGGCTGCAGACTTGCTGAGCAGATCCATTGAAATGAGTAATGACCAGTCACTTCAGTGAGTCTACTCTGACGCGGGTGGTGCTGTGGTCTAAACCACTGAGACTCTTGGGCTTGTCAATTAGAAGGTCTGGTTCGAATCCCTGCGACTTTGGATCCAGCCCTCAAGAAGGCGCAGAGAGAGCAGGGTGGTAACCCAGCTGCAGGTTAGCCTGAGTGGTGGCAGAGACGTTTGTTGTGTGCTGAGAGGGACCTTTTTGGCCTCTGAAATGTGAAATATTAAGACGGTTTAACTTTATTTCGAAGTCACCTTGGGAGTTTCAGATAACCCAAAAACAAACCTGTGTATCTCCTTTTTTAAAAACAATTGTTTTATTCAAAATTAAAACAAAACATATTGTGGTTCGAGGACCGATCCCTGCGCAGTGAAATGAAGACACAAGGACAAGTAATATAAGGTTAATGGGCAAGAAAAGGCCACAACTTAATTGATTACAGCAAGTGAAAAGGTATTGGCTTAGGCATTGGATCACGTGAGTTGACTCCACCCACTTGGAGAGGGGTGAGTCTGAAAGGGGGGGGTTATTCACCAGTAGGTGGAGCCTGTTGATGCTAATCCAACTATAAGCTCTCCCCTGATGTCACCGAGGGTCGTGCCATGGCCCCCCGCCACACAGGCATTGGACAGGATCCACGACCGCCGGATTCCTTTAACGGAATACCTAACGCCCCCTGTGAGAGGCTGGGGATCAGATCCCGCCCACAACTACTCCCCTCTTGAAGGCGGAGAGTCTTTATCCAAAAACATATCATCCTTATCCCCCCCCCATTTTCCTCCCTCCCCCCACCCTCCCACACAAAACCCACCCACCCCCTGGCTTCCCTCAGTTCCAGTCTTTGGTTTCTCTGAGAATGCTGTTTTCTGCATGTTACAAAGTTGTATAGATCCTCAAACTATTTAGCTGATTATTATCAATAAAAAGTTTGTGAATGTTTATTCAAAGCCCGCCAAGGAGTCCAGTTCGCTTTGTTGCGTCTTCAAATACTTTGTAAAGGGTTCCCATTCATCTTTAAAGTCACAGTTATCCTCTGTGTATCTCAAAATTGGTCGTTCTTTGGAACTTTTGACTTCACTTTTTGGTACCTGCTAAAAATATTTCTGTTTAGTCAAGCCTATCCAGACATATAGAAGCTGTTACGTGTTTTAATCTTGTTTTTAGCATATTGTTGATGCAAATTGAATGTTTTAAATGTTTGTCAGAAATTATTTTTGGCTGATATGTTATTATTTTTGTAAATGGCTTTGAGGTTTAATTACAATCAAGCGGTGTGGAAATGTTACGAAATAAATGACAAATGCTTTAGGTTCTATACAGTTCCGGCGTTCGTCACATGAGAATAAAACCAAAGGTTTAAATAGAGTTCAGAGAATCATAGAATGTTGAGTTGGAAGGGACCAACCCACTGGATCTCAGGAATCTTTTGCCCCTTGTGAGGCGCGAACCCACAATCCTGAGGTTAAGAGTCTCATTCTCTACCGACTGAGATAGCCTAGCTGCTGGGAGTCCAGATTTGTTCTGGACATGCCAACCATATGTGTGAGGCACACTGTGGTGAGATGTAAATGGGAAAAATTGCCCTTCCTGGTTGTCTCTTGTCATGGTTTTCTTATTCTGATTATTGCAAAAGACAGATCACTATTCGGTGGTGTAACTATTCTGAAAATCATTTACCCTGGTAAAATTGAGGTGAAAGGAGGCAGGTGGATATTTATTTCTGCACACCATTCTTGCAATACGCTAACTGAAAAGTGCTATTGCATATTTGGTATTCTAGCTGAATAAGCAGATACATTCCTTTCTTGTTCTCTTGATTTTTATCAATGATTTGTTTTGAAAACAGTTTAGCATATCAAAGGATGAGTTGGGAAGCGCTGAAGAAATCCATCAACGGTCTCGTCAACAAGGTGAACGTTTCAAATATTGAGAATATTATCCATGAGCTTCTTCAGGAAAACATTGTCAGAGGGAGGTAAGCATCAAGTTCTTGATATGCAGTCTTCTGCTCATCTGAGAGTTATTGATTAAGTCTCAAGTCGCCTGTTAGAAGTAGTCTGATATTCTCTTGGTCAGCTGCTGCTTGAGTCATGTTAGGATTTTCATTTTAAATATGAATGACTTGTTGAGGGTTTGCAGAAAGATCAAAGTATAATCCTGTGCAGACTTACCTGGGAGTAAATCCCTTTGAATTTAGAAGTTTTTGATCATACTTTTTTTTAGAGGCTTTTTCACTCATGAAAAATTTGATGCATGGTTGAAACCAGGTTTTCCAAAGCAAACGTACCAAGTGATTTCTATTTGTGTGTTGCATAATTATTATTTTTAAAAGATTTTGCTTTTTTTCTAATCGAGAATTTTGCTGCAAAACTTTAGGAAATAAGTTTTCATCTTGTTATAGTTATTTTTTTAAGAAAAATAAGTTATTAAATATTTTCTTGGTTTACAAAAGTGCATGCCTTGTCTCTTTTTCAGGTTGTAGAATCTTTCTTTTACATTTGAAGTGAGACGTTAATGTCGTATACAGAATAAAGTTGGGGGGGAGAGAGAAGGGTGGGTTATAATGCTTGGTGTATATGTAGGGTTTTTAATCTCAGCTTCACTTAGGTAGGTTCTCTCTCTATTCATTATATTTCCTTGGTAGTGAGAGAGGTTGAGGGAGTTTTCTGATCCATGATAATGAGCATAGTTTGTGGTCAGTGGAGCGCCTAGGGCAAGAACCATTAATGTTTTAGTTACATTATATTTTACAAAAAGAAAGAAAAGTGAAGATGTCAAAAATGAACTGGGGCTTTCTGCATGCAAAGCATTACCATTTAACTGTGCCATGCATTGCAAAGTTTACTGTGTTAAACTGTGCTTGGGTTTTCCTTCGATATAAGCCAGCAGTGCTGGCCTGCTGACTGCTCCTGGCTCCTGGATCACTATAGATTGAGGAACCAGTTGGTGTGAACTATAAATTTTATAAATCTAGTGTAGTGGCTTGAGTGTTGACCAGTGACCAAAGATAATTCTCTGCTCAGCCATGAAACTCCTTGGGTAACCTTGGTCTAGTCACTCTCAGCCTGACCTGTTTGTTGCCCTGGGTTCCTTGGAGGAAGAGTGAAATACAAACCAATACTTTGCAGAGTTCAGTCTTCTGAAAAGTAGGACTTGTGATTAAATCGGCTGCCTCTGGTTTTCAAGAGCCCTTCCACTGATTTTTCCAGAAAATGGCAATCAAATGGAAATAAGACCCATGTTCCATATAATGTTTGCTCCCGTAGTGGAGCATTTGGCCATTTGGGCTCTCACTCTCTTCTTAAGTCATGATTAGAGGCATGGGAAGTGACTGTTCAGTCGCAGTTACTCCTTCTGTAGAGGAGTAAACAGTGGCATCAAATGAACTCCTAATCCAGGAAGATCCTCTCCTGACACATTCCCTAAGTACGGTGATTAAAACATAGATTGTCAGCAAACATTTTTCTGCAGGATGTCAGTGGCTTGGTAAATATCTACCGTCATGAAAATAACTATGTGCCGTAATTGGGGAACAAATTATATTTGCTGTAATTAATTGACTCTTGCATCTTTAACATTTCACACACCACTGGTTTTCAGATATCATGTTTCTTTGAGAAGACATTTTGTGTGTGTGCTGTAGCTGTGCCATTTTTCTATTGGATCCATACAGCAGGATTATGTTATTGTTTCCTTAAAGGCCCACGGGTAATAATTTGGGCTCTTTCTTGCCTATATTTTTAAACAAAATATTTTATAGCAATTTTCTCCAGTAGAGCAGTGGTGATGTTTTTACAATAATAGTGCTGCAGCTGGTTTTTCCTAGGTCTGTATTCTTTGAAAAAAGCAGTAGATTGTGAAACGAAACTTAAATCTCTTAAATGAAAACATTAATGCATACTTGAATAATGAGAATGTAGTTCTCAAGTGATTTGGGAATATTTCCAATAATGTTTACTTGTCACTGATTATGATTTGTGTATGAGAGGGGGGTTTTTGTTTTGTTTTTTAGCAGTGATTTTTTTCATCAACTGTTGCTTCTTGAAACATGATTGTAGATTAATCTGGCCTATTCACAGAATAACACCTGAGCTTTTGAAAGGCTAATTTTAATACAGACATGTATTGGGGGATAGTGGAGCAGGAAAGAAGATGGAAAGCCAAAAGCATATGGGCTGGGAGACCTGCTCCCTGCCTTGCAGGCCTTTTTCCACCTAGCCTGGGGGGCGAGGCAAAGACTGACTCCAGCTACAAAAGCTGTGGCTGCAAAACACACTCTCAGGTTGGAGTGTTGTTTGAAGGTGTTGTCTTGGGGGCAGGGTTGTTGTTGTTGTTGGGTTTTTGTATCTTTATTTTAGATCTTGTTGTGATTTATATTGAAATAGTTCTGTTTGTGTATTTTTTTATGTTTTAGTCTTTATTTATAACCCCTTTCATTATGTTGTTATGTATTTTTCTTTTCATGTTGCAAGCTGCCGTGAGTGTGGTTTGAACTGTGGAAAGGTGGCAAGCAAATAAAATTATGTTTGTATGTATAAGTGAGCATGATCTAGCTGTGGATGGCGGTTCCATGTTGGTGGAATTGAGTTCCAGAATAATGCAATCTAGAAAAGTCACCGGCCATCCCTCAAGCTGCTGGGATAAATGCTACTGTACAAATCACATAGTTTTTGTTTTTAAATTTTTGGTAAAGCTGCTTCAGCATGTCTGTATTTTCATTCATAGGGGATTGCTCTCAAGATCTATTTTGCAAGCCCAGAGTGCTTCACCTATCTTCACTCATGTTTATGCAGCTGTTGTAGCAATCATCAATTCAAAGTTTCCAAATATCGGAGAACTGATTCTCAAGAGGCTCATTTTAAATTTTCGCAAAGGATACAGAAGAAATGATAAGGTATGTATTATTGCCACGCAGGTGATAGGGTAAGATTTATTGTGCTTCTCTCTTACTTATAGCCTGTATACTGTTTTGGGGAAGTGTCATTGTGTTCACTGAGATTTATTTCTCCGTTAGTGTATTTAGGATTTGAGTACAAATTATGTGGGTATCAGGAGAGCTGAAAGTCAGAAAATGTCTGAAAATTTTGAGGCCATGGGGAGAAAGCGGGTACTGGGAGTGGGGGAGAGAATAAATAGAAATAAATTGGGGAAATGTGATATACATAGTACTTATTTTCTTATTAATTCTGAGTTAACTTTACTGCTTTAAGAACATAATATTTAATGGCTTGTATCGAAAGGTTTCTTGTGCTAACAGAAAGGCAGTAACACTTGCACAAAATAGACTCTTGGGGGGTGTTTAGTGAGAGAGCCAGGGTCTGTTATGGGGAGAACAGAGTTCTTTCCTGCATTCAACCCATTCGATATAACTTAGCACAATTTCCCCCCTCTTTTCTATATTTATTACATTTTAAATTATAAATTCCTTAAATTTAACATTCAGAGTAAGTCCAAATACGTTCAGTGTAGAGATGGAGTAGGATGCTGTTGAACCCTAAGGTGCTGAGTATTTATTGGAACTTGTTGGTTTGAAAAAGAAAGAATTTAAAATGGAAAAATAGTAAGCAGAACAGTGTTATTACGAAGGGCTTCGAAACAGCCCCTCCAATCAGCATTTTCCAGAAGAAGTTATACAGAAAGTTCTGTAATTCCGTGAGGTAACAGTGGGGTGGCTGTTGGTATCAAAAGCTATAATCCCCCTTTCAAACTGTTTCCACATCTCTTACAATAAGTAGTTTCAGTCTACAACAGGTTTGCATTTGAATTGTACGTATCTGCAATATACAGCGTTTGTAACTTCCTGCTGCTGTAGATTATCTTACATAGTTCTTCTAGAAAACATTTCGAGGGAGTAAATGACAGCTAAAAACAATATTTTAACCATGGCTTTCCCTTCTATGCCCATCTAGTAAAAATGGTTTGTGAAAACACCCCTACAAAATAAGACTGCAGTTGACTTCATCCTGATAGCCAGTCCCCCCCAAAAGCAGTTTTCTGAAATAGGGCTAGATTGAGTTAAAGTGATTCCACCTTAACAACGTTATTGTGTGACTAGGGAAGTGCTCTGTGTAGCATCATTTCTACATCAAAAAATGATATTGGACTTGATCTCCTAAGTAATGAGAATCCAATAGTGCCAGATCATCTAAAAGTTTCCTGAGCTCTCATCTGCAGCAAGATACATTATTTGCAGCTTCTGCAAAGCTTGTTGTCTGAGCTCACTGCATGGCAAATATCCTGAAACGACCTACTTCCATTTAATCTTCGTCACCTGTTCACTCCAAAGTAATCCTATGTTTGGAGGAAGACAAATAGTCATCAGATGCATGTTTCTGGCGAAAGTTGTAGCCTTCCTGAGGAAGAAGAGGGGCTGCTGGCACATCTCCTTTCTCACCTGCCCAAAATAATAGTAATAAGAACAATGCCAGCAAGAGAAAGCCCTTTAAATGATTTGTGCAAGTCACATAGAACCTCTGGGGCAGTTTGGGATTCAAAGCCATGCTAATAGACATATCACTTGCAGTAATACCTTTGAAATGGACTTATCACTTGCAGAAATACGTAGCTTTTCATTTTGTTTTGCAGCAACTTTGCCTGACAGCTTCCAAGTTTGTGGCACATCTTATGAATCAGAATGTGGTAAGATGTTGTGTACTACTGATAATATATTTGCAGGGATTTTGGCTTTTAACGTTGCAAGGGTTTGTGATGGGATTTTGTCATCAAATATGTTTATGGCATTTGCATTCCTCCCCCATAGCGTGATGCTATCTGGGCAGCTTTCAGTAAATAAATAAGAAAGCACTTTAAATAGAAAATAGAACTACAAAAGCAAAATATAAAAAATTAACAACCCCCAACTCTGGCTCTTGCTAAATATTACTTGCAAACCTTTGCTCTAGGGCAGACTTTCCCAGCTCACATCAGCCGTGGCCAGCATGACTAGTGGTCAGGGGTTACAAGCCGCTTATGCATGTTCAATATGTGAGCTACTATGTATTGCACCAAACCCGGAAGTGACCCGGAAACAACATAATGGTGTCACTGAAATATCATTAAAGGGGCGGAACCAGGTGTTTGCAGGCTTTTAAACTGGCTTTTCAATAGTTTGTTATTTCACCAACACGCATGTGCCTCAGAACGTAACCCCCACATAAACATGGGGGGATGCCTATATTATGTTATTTGTTAATTTATATGCCACCCAATTGCTAAGATGGCTTCTGAGTGGTTGATCCACCATCATCTTAGTGAATGATGACGGTCATATTCCCAACAACACCTAGAAATTTTGGGTTTTTCTCTGTTTGGTTTTATGTTGTTTCTAATGTACATGTTATTTAATTATTGGTGTACATCGTTTTGAGTTACTTTTGTAAAAAAAAAGTGACCAATAAGTTATAATAATAATAATAATAATAATAATAATAATAATAATAATAATAATAGGGCATTAGGTTGGAGAAGGCTTACATAGAGAGCTATTTCAGGCACACCCATATACCAAGTGGGAATTGACTTTGAGCAGTAAGTTCTTTAGCCTAAACTGCTCTTGTAACTCACATGAGCAGCAAAGTTGGTTGGAGGGCTGCCCTTTAAGAAGCACATCCAAAGCTCCTTTTGGGACGCTGAACTTGTAGTGCCTTTCTCTGAAATGGTGCTACGCTTGTGGTTAAGAGCGGTAGTCTCGTAATCTGCTGAACCGGGTTCGCTTACCCGCTCCTCCACATGCAGCTGCTGGGTGACCTTGGGCTAGTCACACTTCTCTGAAGTCTCTCAGCCCCACTCACCTCGACAGAGGGTTTGTTGTGGGGGAGGAAGGGAAAGGAGAATGTTAGCCACTTTGAGACTCCTTAAAGGGAGTGAAAGGCAGGATATCAAATCCAAACTCTTCTTCTTCTTCTTGTTGACTACATGTGTCAGATACATGCAATCAAGGAATTTATTTTGTCAAAACAAAAAAGTTATTTGTGTTGCTATCTTCTTCCTGCTAAGGCTCACGAGGTTTTATGCTTGGAAATGCTCACATTGCTTTTGGAGAGACCGACAGATGACAGCATTGAAGTAGCAATTGGCTTCCTAAAGGAATGCGGCCTCAAATTGACTGAAGTGTCTCCTAGGGGTGTTAACGGTATGTATTTATTGCTGCTTTATTTCCTCCCTGACCATTAGTTTTGTAGGAATTAGATTTACCTCCGTTTTTTTCTCCCCCCAACCACAGCCATCTTTGACCGCCTTCGTCACGTCCTGCATGAATCTGAAACCGACAAGCGAGTTCAGTACATGATTGAAGTCATGTTTGCTGTGCGTAAAGACGGGTTCAAAGATCACCCGATAATTCCAGATGGACTGGATCTTGTGGAAGAAGAGGATCAGTTTACCCATATGCTGCCTTTGGAAGATGACTACAATCCAGAAGATGTTCTTAGTAAGTATGAATAAGGAATGTTGGAATGAACTTTTCAGTCTGAATTTTTTTTGGTTTGGTTTTTTTTAAAAAAATGGCTCTGCTATAATTTTGGTAACTTGTTTTTCTGTTTCTGTGAAGATGTGTTCAAGATGGATCCAGATTTTATGGAGAACGAAGAGAAGTACCAAACTCTGAAGAAAGGTATGTACGCCTAGCTAATTTGAGTTTGCACAGCTGTTCTAATGCAGGGATGGAGAGCTGTCAGCTGTTAGGCGGGGAGGCCAAGCAGCCTCAACAAAGCCTATGGCTCACGAGGAGACCCTCCCTGGAGCCCAAAGAGGATGTCCTCACAAGCCACAAGGACTTTGCGGTTCTCTTCCCTGCCTCCGGGTTCCTACATGTGCGGTCACCCACAAGTGGGGAGTTGCTGCTTCCCACATCCCTCAGTGAACCCTTATTATCATGTCCTAGCACTCCAGTCTTTTGTATCTAAAATTCTAATTCCTGTGGTTTTCTGGGAAACCTGCTATGCAATCCTGTGCATGTCTGCTCAGTTGTAGGCTCCATTGAGTTCAGTGGGACTTACTCTCAGGCAACTGAGCAAGACTGCAATGTTTCCTGTTTTGATGTTGAATCATCTTCTTCCATATACACGAGTTTCTGATACAGACTAGCCCCTCTAACCAACCCAGCCTGGTATTGGTGTTCACTTAAACGTGTTTTTTCTCTTTTGTAGAAATTCTTGACGAAGGTGACAGTGACTCAGAAAGTGGTCAGGATGCTGCAAGCAGTGAAGAGGAGGAGGAAGAGGATGATGATAAGGAGGAGGAGGAGGACGAAGAAGGTAAAGCTGCAATTTAAAGAAACAGTTTTATGCACTCCTCGCTACTGTGGAAGTTAGTGCGACAAAACAGTAAACTGATTTTAGTTAATATTAAAATGTTGCTTCTATTTACTCCAGTGCAACTTCTTTGGCCGTGATACAAATAGTGCATGTCCCATAGCCTCTGCCAGACACTATTTGCATTTTGGGTTGGTAGCAATAGCAAGGCTGAATTTAGAGGACTGTATTCATAGTACATTATTTAGTTGACCTTACCCTTCTAAATGGCAGATGAGTGGGATATAAATAATAAAATTATTATTACTATTATTAAATCATTTTATCTTTGTGAAATATTTCAATCCAGTTGTTGTTTGCTTAAATTTGGACCTAGGAAGTCCAGTGGGAGGTATTTTTTTTTAACTTAGCCAACAGATTCCTGTTCCATGTCACAATCTGCATTTTGAAAGTCCTCTCATCTTCAAAAGTGGTTTGCTATTTGATGTGAGGCACTGGTGTTTGAATAAGCCCAAATCCAATGCTTCCCTGGGTATTCAGAGCTACCTGTGTGGGTTTTTGTTCCAGCCTTTGATGTCCTTCAAATATCAGTGGTTGGGTTTTTTGTTTTTTACCATTTGTCTGTGTTGTCATAATGAAATTATACACATTTTGTGAGGTTTTTGTCTTGAATTGTAGCAGAGTTTCCTGTCCCCCCCTCCTGTTTCCCGGTGCAGGTTAAT
Source organism: Podarcis filfolensis (assembly GCF_964270895.1). Taxonomy (NCBI): domain Eukaryota; kingdom Metazoa; phylum Chordata; class Lepidosauria; order Squamata; family Lacertidae; genus Podarcis; species Podarcis filfolensis. Next base: position 24,058,946 of record NC_139604.1, on the reverse strand, counting down.
TCTTTGTATAATTCTTAACACTATTTCTACAAGGTCTTTTTATTTTTGTGTGTGTGTCTTTGTCTTTTTCCTTTCCTCCCAAGCGTGGATGTATTTCATGCCTCCTTGGGATTCCTCTGAGTCTCTTCCTGGTTTCCTTAAACACTCAGTCTTTGTTACTCTGGAAATGTGAGAAGCAGCATATACAGTGGTGCCCCGCAAGACGAACGCCTCGCAAGACGAAAAACCCGCTAGACGAAAGGGTTTTCCGTTTTTCGATGCGCTTCGCAAGACGAATTTCCCTATGGGCTTCCTTCGCAAGACGAAAGCCCATAGGGAAATCTCCAGGACAGTGGGGAAGCACAGCGCGTCTTCCCCACTATCCTCGGACCTCCTGCGAAGGCTGGCGGTGGGGCGGAGAGACCTTCTCCCCACGCCAGCCTTCGGATGGCTGTCCTGAAGGCTTGCGGTGGGAGGAGGGCTTTCCTCCCCACCGCCAACATTCAGAATGCTGTTCTGAATGTTGGCGGTGGGGAGGAAAAACCCTCCTCCCACCGCAAGCCCCGGGAACAGAGGAGAAGCACTGCGCGCCTTCCCCTCTGTTCCCGTACCTGTCCTGAAGGCTTGCGGTGGGGAGAAAAGCCCTTCTCCACACCGCCAGCCTGGCAAGCGATCTCCATAGGAACGCATTAATTGATTTTCAATGCATTCCTATGGGAAACCGTGCTTCGCAAGACGAAAAACTCGCAAGAAGAAAAAACTTGCGGAACGAATTAATTTCATATTGCGAGGCACCACTGTAGCATGTTAGCCAACAAGCTGATAAACTGAAGTTGTTGCAAGCAGAGAGAGGCTGGATTGAGTTTACAAACAAACTTTGAGACAGGTCTTTAGCATTTTCAGACTCTTCCTGAGTGCGCTGTCTCTTCAGTAGGACTGTTGGGAAAGGAAAATAAACTTTTGCTTTCAAATGAAAAGATGGCAATTACAGCACTCTGCCATTACTTGCATTGCTCGTATGGAAAATCTGAAATCCACCCCATAAACAGTAGGGCATTAATTCATTTCAGAGCAGCTAGTTTAGGTCTTGGTTCCTGCATGACCAGCCAGATATACCGCTCTGTTTGTAGGCCTAAACCGTGGAATTATTACCAGTACAGGAGAACTCTCTCTCTCTCTCTTTCTCTCTCCCTCTTCCCCACGCCCCCCGTCCTCCCAAACTGTCAAGGGTTTTAACCATTAATCTCAATATGAAACCAGATTTACATTCCTAAATCACAGCTCCTTTTTGAAATTAATTAGGCAAGGCTCATTAAGCAGTATTAGTTTGGTTCCCATGCACGAGGACACTGATAGGTTTGATATGCCTTTGTTGTGCTGTGAGCAGCGCTGGGTGATACCTGGTTTTCAACATCATCAGCTAAACATTGTTATATACTGATGACATATCATGATGTCTGAAATAAGGATGTAAGTACGTAGAGGCGAACGGGATAATGTTCTGGCAACTGCTACTGCTTAAGGGGTCTAAAACTGATAACTGTTACTTTACGGTACAGAGCGACAGGGGCAGAAGGAATCATGAGAGAAGCGATGACCGGCTTCACAGTTTTTCCCGTCTTGCAATTTTTTTACATAGCACGCACACACATTGTGTTTCGTGACATATTGCTCTGTCAAATATTATGAAACAGTTATAACAATGTGGACTTCAAACCAATTTTGGATGGCGTATCAGTACATTGCCCAGCCGTGGCTGTGAGGGGACATTAAGTCAGGTTGCCTATTGTGCTGGAATTTCAATGCTTTCTTCTTTTAACTTGAAATTAAATAAATACTGCCGTTTATTCCTTCACAAATAGTTTATTTGCATTTGTATATTCAGTGGTATATTAGCAATCTTTGAAATAATCAACCATTCCAGATTTTTTTTAACCATGAAACCTCTGTCTGTCTGTCTCTCTCTCTCCCCTGCTCTGAATCTTCAAGGGCAAAAAGTGACTATCCATGATAAAACGGAAATCAACTTGGTCTCCTTCCGACGAACCATTTACCTAGCAATTCAGTCAAGGTAAAATGAAACATAATTTTCGTTTGAAATGTGACTCCCTTGCACTAAGATTGCAGATACTTTTCGGAAGCTAGCAAGTTTTAGATCAGAGCGGCCCAACTTTTCATACCAAGTGGGCCGCAAGAGTCCTTCAAAATGAAACCCATGGGCTGCATGCGGCTTTGTCACGTCCGGGAATGGGGCGAGGCCAAAATTTGGCAGGCCCCCTCCCAGCCTTTGTGCTACCTTCCCAAAGCCCTGTAAGTGAGGCACTGGGATTTGTGAAGGAGACACGAGGCTCTGGCAGAGCTCTAGTGCTCTCCCACCTCCTTCCCAAGGCTGGGAAAGAGCAAACTAGGCTTTGGGAAGGAGGAGGGAGAACTCTAGAACCCTGTTATAGATGCTCGTGAGGCAGAATTCTTAGAGCTAAATCTTTAGAATAACGTATTTCTCATTGCTATATATGCTGCTATAATGAATCTCTAGGTGAAAACTGAGATGGTCTGGTTTAAATGGTATGGCTTTGTTCACACATAAAGCAGAACCATGGTTTAGCGCTATGCTGATGAGCCCAAACAAGCCTGTTTGAAGCATCTCCTTCTCCCACCCAGCTGAGAAGAGAACCTGGTCAGAGTTTAGTTTCCCTTTTTAAAGAAGTGTGTCTTGGCTTGCATTCAAACCCTGCTTTAGAACTAGCACTAGTCATTATCCAATTTCAAATCTTGGGTTATGAAGCTGGCTTTTTAAAGTAGCCAGAGTTTGTTTCGAACCAGGCCTCCCTAGTTTTAACTTAATGCTCAGGATTCCTTTAAAAATGAAACAAACTCTGGCAAAGTTCTCTTTTGAGTCCCATGGGATTTGGGGGTGAAGGTGTGGAGAGAAAAATATAAATGGGGTGCTTTGCTCTAGCTCTTTCAGGCTCCTCCATCTCGTACTAAACGATGATTTAGTGTTATTTCTGTCTGTCTCTGTGTGTGTAAGAGGGAGAGAAGGAACACTGAAGAGGTTTGCTTAGTGTAAGGAAACATTGTTAATTAACAGGTTGTGTATAGTGTCCCCCTTTCATCAAATATCAAATATTAATGCCTTCTGTGGGAGGACATTCTGAAACAACATTTTAAGATTTTTCAAAGAAGGACATCATGTTCTCATTTGTTTAATTGCTAGACTCTCGGCTTTCTGTTTAACATGACGTTATAGCAACCGTGACTCACGAATGGGAGTCACCTTGTTTTTAAACTGTCTGAAAATTATTGATTTTGGACATAGTTCATATAAAAATGTTAAATGGCTAAAATACATTTTTTTCAGCACTGAAAAAGATTAAAAGTTTGCTGCATTCTTTATACTTTTTTAAATAAAATAACAGATTTTAATTTTTTTATGCTGTGGTGGACTTTCAGTTGCCATCTGTAACAGTACTGATCAATACAGTTTTCTTTTTAATGAACTTCTTGCAACTGTACCCATGTTAGTACCCAGCAGATCTAAAGTCCATGGAGCAATGATGATTGTTGGGATTATGTCTGATGAGTGAAATGGAAGGAGATTTTGGAAGTTCTTATACTCATAAGGATTCTCAACATCCAAAAACACTGAAGGACAGCCAATTTAATTCTCAGCCTGGAAGACTAGCTAAATCCAGTATTGCTTGGGTATTTCAACAAAGTCTGTTTCAGGCACACAATATTTAGGCTTTCTAATGCAGAAAATACTGTTGTCAGCATAGAAATGTTTTAAGCTGCTGTGGTTCTGGAGACAAATTCCCCCCTCCCTTTTACAGTTTAGACTTTGAAGAATGTGCTCATAAATTGCTGAAGATGAATTTTCCTGAAAGCCAGACAGTAAGTCTTCCTAATTCCTTTTTTCTTTTTTCCCCATTTCTGGAATAAGCATCTTTCCCCACCCCCCTCATTCAGATATTGACGTAACTAATCATATAGTATACGGGATAATGCATAGCAGATCAGTTAAAATGCAATTACAGTGGTACCTCTGGTTACGTACTTAATTCGTTCCGGAGGGCCGTTCTTAACCCTCTGAAATTGTTCTTAACCTGAAGCACCACTTTAGTTAATGGGGCCTGCCGCGCTGCCACCGCGCAATTTCTGTTCTCATCCTGAAGCAAAGTTCTTAACCCAAGGTAATAGTTCTGGGTAAGCCGAGTCTGTAACCTGAAGCGTATGTAACCCCAGGTACCACTGTAAAGCCGTTTCTTCCAGAGGATGATGGTGATGATTCTAGTATTTATAGTACAGTCGTACCTTGGTTTTCGAACAGCTTAGTTCTCGAATGTTTTGGCTCCCGAATGCCGCAAACCCAGAAGTGACTGTTCCGGTTTGCAAACTGTTTTTTGAAGCTGAACGTCCGACGCGGCTTCCATGGCTCCTGCAGCCAATCAGAAGCTGTGCCTTGGTTTTCGAAAGCCGAACGGACTTCCAGAACGGGTTCCATTTGAGAACCAAGGTACAAATGTAAAGCAAATTTTGGTCGCTAACATTGTTGGTTTTCCTTCATACTCCTAACATCCCTTCAGAATGGAATAAATAAGGTTAAAAATGTTTGCTGTGCTGAAATGCAGTTTTGTCATTGAATGAGAGACACAGTTCTGAGTGCAAAAGAAAATAGCCTGAGAAAGTTGTATTGTGTGTGTTGTTTTGCTGAAACAAGTATTGAATGGTCCTATAGAGGTTTTGCTTGCCTGGAAAGAGAGAAAGGGAAGAAAACCAGAGTTGTGTAAGTTCCCCCTCTGGAACATGTGCATACTTTCTCTGTGCCCTCCTGGTGGGTCAGGGGATGCACACATATACCGGGACATAAATTGAGCCAGTGGCCGTTCTAGTCTATTATCCTGTTCTCACAATGGCCAACCAGATGCCTGTAGGACGCCTGGAGATTTCATGGCGCTTTACAGACCGTCTCCACACTCATCATGGGGGAAGAGAGGTGCCCGGTTCTTCCTTGGCCTTTTTCTCCTTTATGAATGAGTAGCCCATTTCATAGTTCTGCCACATGAGAGCAAAACCTCAGGCTGAAACTCGCCTATCATCTGGTACCAGCCTTGAGGAAGGCACTGGAAGCACCTAGTTTCCATTTTCCTTATTAACTGCAGTTTATTGTTTAAGAAGCAGAGACATCACCTTGCGAACAAAGGTCCGTATAGTTAAAGCTATGGTTTTCCCAGTAGTGATGTATGGAAGTGAGAGCTGGACCATAAAGAAGGCTGATCAGCGAAGAATTGATGCTTTTGAATTATGGTGCTGGAGGAGACTCTTGAGAGTCCCATGGACTGCAAGAAGATCAAACCTATCCATTCTGAAGGAAATGAGCCCCGAGTGCTCACTGGAAGGACAGATCCTGAAGCTGAGGCTCAAGTACTTTGGCCACCTCATGAGAAGAGAAGACAACCTGGAAAAGACCCTGATGCTGGGAAGGATTGAGGGCACAAGGAGAAGAGGACGACAGAGGACGAGATGGTTGATAGTGTTCTCGAAGCTACAAACATGAGTTTGACCAAACTGTGGGAGGCAATGGAAGACAGGAGTGCCTGGCGTGCTCTGGTCCATGGGGTCACGAAGAGTCGGACACAACTAAACAACAACAACAACATTGTTGCACACCTGAAGTATAATAAACCATGATCTATTAGAACAAAGCAGGAGCATGCCGTTTCTTATCATCATGACTTGTTAGTAAATCGTTACTTTAAATTATCCGCAGTTTGCCCATTTGGGCTGCAGCGATAAACCGCTGTTGGTGGAAAACGGAACGTGGATGCTTCCATTCTCTTTACGGCTTCCCTAGATGGGAGAGGGAGAGGGACCACACAAGTTCAAGTCTCATGCCTGCTCATTTACATAGCATTAAACCAAGACTTTATGCTGTGTCCAAATCAGGCTGGATTTTAGGACTGCACACTGCAAAATCTGTACCCTTTTCTATCCCCATGTCTTCCCACTTCCCACTTATTTTTGTAAGCAGCCTTCTAAGTTCATTTCTGACGGCATAACCATTACTCTCCTTTGCAGTAGAACTTTCTGCCATTGAAAGCGCTCGTGTTTCCAGTTGATCAGGGACATGTTAGGCACTTCCTTGTAGTGGCTGCAGGACCGCCCCAAACATCTTGTTTGGTGGAGTGGTGGAGGAGACTAGGCATCATGTATGGGAGTTTGCCTTATGTGAACTAGCTACAGAGAAATTAAATACTTGCCAAACTACATGGCAAGCCTACACTGAACTCTATTTCATAACCTTGTAAATGAACAAAACCTATGAATGTCTCCCCCTAACAGTTGCACTCTGCCCCAATTCTGGTTTTATTTTAGCTTCCTTCCCCCCCCCCCCCGCTGTACTGATAGAACGTAAACCATTCAATACAACATTAATATTAAAAATGGAGTTTATTTTAAAGATGAGGGACTGTGATCACTCTTCCACAATTGAAAGGGCCATCTGTGCATTAGAGCTATCCTGGTAGCCCCAGGCCATGGCAGCACAGAGAAAACAGGTCTTTTAATCTAGAGTCAAGTCTGATCAATCCAACTTAAATCATTCCAGCGTTTTGTTTTGCAGATATACGTGACTAGGCATACTGTGATATAAGATTGTGCCATGATGATTCTGCCTAAGCTTTACCTTTATACCTTTTGCTTTTTTACATAAAATACTCTTACGCAACCACGTCTCGTCACTGCTGACCCTACAAATTCAATAGATTAAAAATAGTTCCTTCTCAGTGAATTGCTAAAAATGTTAAGTCTGATTAGCAAGTGCAGGGAAGAGTGTGGCAGCATGGTTCTGTTTTGCACGAATTAGTCTTGAATGGAGAATCAGGTTGCTTTTAAGTAAAATATATATATATACTGTAAGAAAATGGTCAGCAGAACTAAGCAGATGAGAGGGAGCCAACACGGTTGCCTGCAAACTTTGCCAAGGAACCAGATGCTGTTAGAAGATTGCCTTTGACAATTTTGTCTGCTTTCATCTGAGGAACATCCTTGATGCCTAGAGAGAGAGAGAAGCGATCTGGTAGTAAAAAGCCTTCGGGGCAAATAGAAGCAGGTGGTGGTGACTTTGGATTAAAACTTGAGAGGCAGCATTTAGAAATGGCGGAAGATCTGCAGTTGTAAAACCCTCTGCATCTTCTGCCCACGCTCTTCGGAATTTGCAACTCCGTTACCTGTTTCTGCGTCAGCTGCCTTGAGATGTGTTGATCTTCTGCAGAAAAAAATGGCAACGATGAAAGAATCTTGTTGCACCTAAAGAAATCAAGACATTTATAGTACTTATAATTAACTTATGTTTTAAGGTGCCACAAGACTGTTCTTTTGTTGATAATTCTTTTTTAGTTGTCCAGCTGGGATAAACACAGTGCTCAGCCTTTAACCAGAGGTTGGATGGCCATCTGTCATGGATGCTTTAGTTGAGATTCCTGTATTGCAGGGAGTTGAACTAGATGACCTTTAGAGGGTCTCTGTGATTCTAATTTTTCTTGGGGGGGGGTGATATAGCCGGCTAAGTTATACTCAAGAGTAGATCCATTTTAATTAATAGATTACTAGTCAGTTATTAATATTAGAAACAGCAGGAGAGAACCCCGTAATTTGTTTATAGACAGCTTTGGGTATCTTCACCATAAGGCTCGTTTCACAGAACTATTCCGTTTCCTCATAAGGAAATAGAAAAATCATAAACTTTAAATGACCAAAATTCAAAAAAAGGGTAGAACCCCCCAAAATTCTTATTATAAGTATTATAATCCTAGCTCGACCTAGGTAAAGCAAAGCACAGTAATAAAGGATAGAGGACTCAAAAGTACAGTTACTAATACTGAATTTACAAAAATGGTTTGAAAACCTAAATGGCAAGTTTTAAACAAAGCCCAACTCGAAGAAAGCAAAGCACAGTAATAAAGGGTTGAGGACTCAGCTGTGAAAATTCTAGTGCTGCTTTTACAAAAAGGTTTAAAAACCTAAATGGCTGTTCAGCTTTGAAGCTGCCACTGCCTTCCATCATATACAGTAATTAAAAACATGTTAACGTTTAATCTTGAAGACGGGCACTTTGGTCCCAGCCTCTCCTCCTTTTGGAAGGTGGAGAAGGAGTGTCTTTATAGGCAAATTTGTTTTCCTGCACGTGGCTACTCGAGATATTCTGCTAGGAATCATTGTAATATTTAATTAAAATGTTAAAATATTTAATTACTTTAACCCACAGGGGATATTAAAATGTTGTAACTGCAGTTAAGGGAGCAGAAAGTAATTTGTTCTGCAAGTCATGCTGACTCCACCAGTAACAGCATCAGCACTTTGGCCTGTTTTATTGTATGGAAACTGATTGACTGCAACATTACTACAATAAAACAATGTAAGAAAGTTAATATGCGCCCTGATATATTAAACTAATGACATATATTAGAAAAGAAAGCTTTTAAGAGACAGATTAGTTTGCCCTCTCCACCACCACCACAAAGTAACAGTCTCTTTCTGAATATATTTTTGGTTTTGGTCTTGTTTAATATAGAGTAACTGTAAAACCGGCTTGTGTTCTGTCAACACAGTGTGTTGAAATGTTTCAGTACGCCATATTGTAGCAAAAAGAATTAAAAGGCAAGGTCGTAATCCTTTACTAGTGGAAGATTATATTATTTTTAAAAATCCCTTTTAAGAGTGATTTCCTGTTCCGAAAGCAAGTCAGGGTAGGTTGATATACGTAGAATTGCTATTATTGAATCCCGCAGCATTGTCATTTAACCTATAATTTATTTCTAATGTGTTGTGTTTCTAATGTATTTCACACTTTAATTGGGTGTGCAGATAAATCTCTGGCTTCCTATTTTCAGTATGTGTTGCTGCAATATTGTTAAAAAAAAATAGAAGATAAGTACTGTAATTAATTTCAGTTGATACATAGGATTTTATGAGTTTTTCCTCCTCCTCCCAACAGAAAGAATTGTGCAACATGATCCTTGACTGTTGCGCTCAGCAGAGAACATACGAGAAATTCTTTGGTTTACTGGCTGGGGTGAGTTGCTTGCTTTGTAGATGGCACACATAATGCGCAAACGTCCCATTCAGCATCCTGCAAAAAGGGCTGGTTTACAAATGCAGTTTCAGCGTTTGCAGAATGCAAGGTTGAGCCGTCGTAGATCAAATATCACAGGCAGAAGAACATGGATACCACTGAATTTCACCTTGGCTCAGGCTAGCGTCAGCTCACGCATCAAGCACTGAATCAAGAGTATGCGGCTCAGTCCTTAAATAAGCATGTTCATCCCATAGAACAGACTGTAGATTGGCACCATTCATGTGCAACCTTTTATTGAAATCTAGCAGGACGAGGTTAGTTAAGCAGAAGTGTTTTTGTTACGCCAGATATTCAAGGGACACATTTCCTTTCAGGATTAGTTGGGAAATCACGTTATGTAAAAGCTAGCCAAGATGTGTTGCATTTTTTCCTTTTTGTTTCTGAGTCGGGCCGGCTAGCTGACATTGGCTTCCAGGGAGCTGAACTAGATCAGGGCAGCCCAACTTTTCCTCCCAAGTGGCGGCAAGAGCTCTTCAACACAGAACCCATGGGCCACACACTGCTTTGTTGTGCTGGGGGGGGGAGCAGGCCCAAAATTTGATGCCCTACACCTTAGGCTGTGTTCTCAAAGTCAACTAAGCAAGGCACTGGCTTTCAGCAGGAGGCCTGAGGGCTGCACAGGATCCTCCCACTGCCTTTGCAAAGCTGGGAAAGTGCTAACTAGGCTTTGGGAAGGGGTTGGGAGGGCTGGGGCAGGTGTCCAACGTTGCCGAGGGCTGCAAAAAAAGACCTAGAAACCACCCTGAACTAGATTACTGTTAAGGTTTTCTCCATTGTTTTCAAGCCTTCCCTTAGCAACCGTGAACTTTAAAGCATTTCAAAACTCAAAACCTGATTTTTATTTGGGGGAGTCTACAAAACTATAAAAGGAACGCAGGTGGCGCTGTGGGTTAAACCACAGAGCCTAGGACTTACCGATCAGAAGGTCGGCGGTTCGAATCCCCGCGACAGGGTGAGCTCCCGTTGCTCGGTCCCTGCTCCTGCCAACCTAGCAGTTCGAAAGCACGTCAAAGTGCAAGTAGATAAAGAGGTACCGCTCTGGCGGGAAGGTAAATGGTGTTTCCATGTGCTGCTCTGGTTCACCAGAAGCGGCTTAGTCATGCTGGCCACATGACCCGGAAGCTGTACGCCGGCTCCCTCGGCCAATAAAGTGAGATGAGCGCCGCAACCCCAGAGTCGGCCACGACTGGACCTAATGGTCAGGGGTCCCTTTACCTAACCTACAAAACTATAAGAAGCTCATCTTTAACTAGTGTGGAATTCTGTGCCATCCATCGAAAGGAAATTAGGATCCAAGCCATTTTTTTCAGCACTATTTCTATAGGAGTTTGAAGTGTTTTCTCTGAATAGAGAAGCATGGAGGACAGCAATGCATTAGGTCTTAGGCCTGAGGCTCCCCACTTGCTACTTGAAAGGAAGGCACTGCTGTCCACCTGCAATTTACTGACTTTCCCATTCATTCGTGTTCCCCATAACCTTGCAAAGCCCCACCCCAGACATGGGGCAGAAGTGTCTTTGCTTTGCCTCCAAGGAGCTTTAGGACCCAAGCCAATATTTGAAAATTAAGATTTATACAATCTCTTCATTGTTTTCCTGTTTTGGTCCACCATACTTCTATATTCAGTTTCTAAACTCTTCCCCCCCCCCCCTTCTTAACTGTGTCCTGCGTTTTCAGCGCTTCTGTATGTTGAAAAAAGAATACATGGAAGCATTTGAAGCCATTTTCAAAGAGCAGTATGACACGATACACCGGCTGGAAACAAACAAGTTGAGGAACGTTGCCAAGATGTTTGCGCATCTTTTATATACGGATTCACTTCCGTGGAGCGTGAGTAGATAATGCTTCTAGGCATGGGTTGTCCATTTGTTTTCTGAAAAGGCAAAATTGATCTGTCTTGCAACACTTAAAAATGTAGGTGGGATCTGCCAGAAGTCCTACCCTGAGCTGAGCACCAGGTTTCTTTTGGCACTGACAGGTGAGAGCTTTGAAGCCTCATTTCAGGAAAAATTTCAGATAAACTGTTTGGAATTGAGACCGAATGTTAAATGAACGGAAAGTGTCAAAGCTATGTGATGGCAGCTGCTAAGTCATCTGAAGTTTGTATGAATTTGTTATTTAAAAGAAAGACCACGCATGTGTGCCAGATCCAGGCATCACCGTCTCTAGTTAGAAAGATGCCTCTTGTCGAGATAAGGCTTTTAATCTGGAGGAATCCCACTAGGCAATTTCCTAACTCCCCCTGCCTCTTCCCTCACTGTCCCCCAGCATTCCAGAACCATGTAGGGGCTGGTACTGTGAGGTCACAAGTGGAGGGAAGAATAGGCCAAAGTTGTCTCTGTCAGCTGGAGCCAAGTCTAGAACTTACTATTTGGGGAACAAATAATAAACTAAAAGTGGGGGAGAGGATGTTTAGCATTAACCCACTATTACTTTGACTTGTAGGTTCTTGAATGCATAACGCTAAGCGAAGAAACTACAACGTCCTCCAGTAGGATTTTTGTTAAAATCTTCTTCCAGGGACTCAGTGAATATATGGGACTTCCTAATCTTAATGCAAGATTGAAAGATGAGTAAGTAGAAGCTTCACACTGCAAGCTAGTTTTACAGTGTCTTGATGTGAGCAAGCCCTGGTCACTGTAATCCTTTGGAGCCGATTGATGCATTGGCGACCTGAAGACTTGATTCCTGCAAAGCACTCTAGGTGGGACTACCCTTGGGACTGATTGGGAAGCTCTGGTTGGCACAAAATGCTGCGGCTGTAGTGTTGACAAAGGTCAGAATGTTGCCACCACATAACACTGGTGTTTAACAGCTTGCACGGGCAGCCCTTTCACCACCATGCCTGCTTAAGGGTCTCAAATTTATTTGTAAAGCCCTAAAGCAGTGGTTCCCAATTAGGGGTCTGGGGATCCCTGGGGGGTCTGCAGAACGCACCCAGGGGGTCTGTGGTCTCATCTCTTGCCTCTCCCCCAAAACTAAATCTTTCCATGGTGATATCACAAATTTATGGTCTTATGTGCTGTTTAGTATACAGTCATACCTCGGGTTAAAGTCGCTTCAGGTTGAGCATTTTCAGATTACGCTCCGCGGCGACCCGGAAGTAACGGAGCACGTTACTTCCAGGTCTCGCCGCTCGTGCATGCGCAGACGCTCAAAATGATGTCACACGCATGCGCGGAAGTGGCAGATCGCGGCACGCGCAGACGCAGGTTGCGTTCGCTTCAGGATACGAACGGGGCTCCAGAACGGATCTCGTTCGTATCCAGAGGTACCACTGTACCTAAAATCCTTTGCTTATTAGGGGCTACCCCACATTTTGTTCAAACGATTGCTTTGCAGAGGTAACTACCATAGAGTTATCTAAGTTTTCAAAAATAGGAGGTCCGTGGCTTGGCTTTGTTTTTGAGACTCATAATATACTTGTGTTCATCAGAAAATGGGCAGGGTGTAATATTCTTTAGCATGACATAAGACAGACATAGGGAAGTAAGTGAAATATGGAAAACACCTCCTTAAAAATAAGACAGGTGAAAAGCCTAACGCATGCTAAAAATTTCCTAACAGCCTCCCCAAACCAGATGGAACCCAGACTCCAAATACTACCCCAAGAGAGAACCACACATCCTCCAAGCCATCATTATTTCAGTGGAATCTAGATTCTGGCTCACCCATATCCATGACCAGACCATAATTACTAGACTAGCCTCATCCTTAATTAACTCACAGATGCCTGGCATTTACCACTGATCTTGTGTCAAAAAACAACACATCAACATCCTGGAGAAGCACAATAGCCATCACTTCATCTACCTCTTTTTTTTTCCCCCTCCCACTGCCAGACCATCTACTGTTAGTTGGCTTCTTGTTTTTATTTTTTTCCCATCTGCACCCTTCACTTCATACGTTCATGGTAACACATGTTCCAAATCTTTCATTAAACTCCTGGCAAAACTCTTTTTTTACGGAAGCATCTTTTTAAAAGGTTGTAAATTATGATGAATCTAACCATCTTGTTGCTGTGATGGTCCCAAAGAATGAGATGCAAAATAATATGAAGAGCCAACATATGTTGGTGTAGAAATTTGGACAGTTGAAAAATGCAGAGGAGTTTTGATTGAGCAAAATGGGTAGATACTAACAATACTTGCATTATTGACCAGTACTGTCTTAAGACTGGTAGATGAACATCATTCTTAATTTCAGAATGTTTAAATGCATGTTTTGTTTCAGCGCTCAGATGCTTTGGGGGAAAACATGGGCAACTTCCCCGAGCCCAAGCATTTGACAGTAAATTTATATATATATATATAGAGAGAGAGAGAGACTTGTTTAGGTACATGGTAAATTGGAGATAGCCTTGCTGTGCAATATTGATTTTGAAATGTTTAATCACAAAACACCTGTTTCTTTTGGACAGAGCTGATCTATTGGCTAGCTTGACATTACTTATTGTAGTAAAGAGAAATATATTGATCCAGGCCCATTATTTTTGGACTTACAAAATTAACTTTTATTATTCTTAATTGTTTTAAGTTTGATATGCGGAACAGTTAGTTGTCTAGGGACCTAGTTGCTTTAAATCTCTGGCAGTTTAATATATATTTTAAAAGGGCCATAGATTCTATCTGTCTGTGTACTGCTGCATAAATAGAACCATCCTTTTTTTTTTTTTTTTTTTTTTGCTTCTTTCAGAATTAAAGTAGCTCAGAATATATATATTTTTAATGACATTTCTAAATCGCCTCTGGATCAAAATTGAATGTATATTTTTAGTTTACGGCTATCCAGCATTTAAAAATATTGTTCCCATGTTTCATCTTTAACAGAACTCTGCAGCCATTCTTTGAAGGTTTGCTACCTCGGGATAACCCAAGAAATACTAGATTCGCCATCAATTTTTTCACTTCGATTGGTCTTGGAGGACTGACGTAAGGAAATCCATTTTGTTACACAATAAAAGCAGTCAGGGTTAACAGCAAGATGTTAACAGTTACATGAACTGGCCCATCTACATGCTAGGTAGATAACAAACTTCTTCTCTGCCTTCCCTGCCTTTGAAGTCTGCACAGAGGCCCATTGTTTAGCTACGGCCTGCATGTGTAGAATCCAATGTGCGTAACCCAGATTGTGCGATTGATATTGTGCTCTCAATTTCACTACCTGCCCAGGTCCTTTTCAAACACACGTGGGCATGTAGGAGTATTGGATGGGGGGTGGGGAGGGGGACGTTCTCAGTCCATGTCTGCAGACCACATCGTACACCATGTCTGCAGGACAAATCAGCGGCAGGTGTCATACAGTCCAGTACACACCCCGGTACCATATTTCGTCATCTCAAAAAGAAACAGAGCAGAAAACAGAGGGTGGGGCTTTGCCGATAGTGGCTGGCTCAGTGGTACTTGGGTCAGTTTTGTGAAGCAAAAACAAACAAACAAACGAGTTCACATTTGGGACACACAGCTGAGAGAAGTAACGCTTTGCCTTTGCACCAGCCAATTAAATTATAACGTGTTAAATGTGTTTTAACTAGCGATGAGCTACGTGAACATCTAAAGAATGCACCAAAAATTATCATGACGCAGAAGCAAGATGTGGAGTCCTCAGATTCGTCTTCATCTTCAGAATCTGATTCGTCCGGTTCAGAGGATGACAGTAGCGACAGCAGCAGCAGCAGTTCAGAGTCCTCCAGTGAAAGTGAATCATCATCTGACAGTGAGCGCAGCAGTGACTCTGGTACTCAGTTCCACCTTTTTTTCTTTTCTTTTCTTTTTACTCTGCATGCCCTGGTGCACATTAGCTGAGGAAAAAAATAGCAGCACCTATTTACTCATTTATTAGTTCCTGTGTGCTGTTGATTTTAGCTATTTGAAACTTGCAGGAGTCTTTTCAACAATGCATTGTCAGCCTGAAAATGGCACGTATAACTCTTTCCCAGACTAATCTGGATAATGTTAGGTATTTTATTGCAAAACAATGCCCACGTTTTAAATCTAGGCAGATACAAATGTTTGCATTTCAACCACAGCCCCGTGTGATTTCAGTAAGTCAGATCACCTTGTTGGGAGACTGATTTATGATGCATTATTTTCATAATTATTTACACATGGAGTTGTTAGCTTGAAAGTGAAAAGGATACATGGTAAAAAGAAATAAAGAAATATTGATAACTAGCCCTTTCCTTGTTTGGAAAAACAGCTTTATCCCCGAGTAAACCCTGCTGTGTTTAAATGGGTCATAGTCCCTAGTAGGTGTGTTTGGAATTTCAGCTTGCGTGTACTTGTGAGTGGCTAGTCTGCAGAAAAACCGGATCTGACTCGTTTGCACAATTGAAGGTTTCGAAATGTGAGCACCTGGATAATTAGAATGGCTCATGTCGTGCCTTGTAATAGGCAGCCAAACAAGCCTATTGCATGGCCATCGTATCATAGTGACGCAGAAGAACTCACTTCAAGCTGTTCAAGCTGTGAGATACTGAACTACCAACGTGGACAACGGTGTGTTTGGAGCTAAAGGGTCACCTTTAAATCCTCTCTCCCCGCCTTAGGCATTGCCGATGTGTAAACAAGTTATTTTCTCCGCCTGTTTTGTCAGTTAAACAAACAATAAGCAGCTCTTTCTCTGTTGCTGTGTACGTGTGTGTCAGATATGTGTATCTGAAGCAGAAAATATTTATGGTAGCATTCTACCATTATTATGACTGAACGTAAAACAGCTTGTATTGTGTTCTTCTGGGTCCAAGGTACTTTTGCTGACAGCAGCACAGTATATCTAGTAACTTCCATTCTATAATTAGTATTTTTGAGCGAGTGTTTCTACTGACTTTTCATTCCAACTAGTTGATATGAATTATATAATTGAACCTTATTAAGCCCAATAATGCCTGCTAGCCCAGTCTGGATCACGCACGCAGTTAGCTGTGAGAGCAGATGATCGCCCAGCATGAGCTTATGCAGGCAAGAAGCATGCTGACTTAAAATAAATTAGATTTATCGGTGGGTTTTAAGAGCAGAAGTCTTCTGATTCACAAAAACCCAGTGTAGGTTATGAATGCATGAAAAGCAGCCCTCTGTAATTTGTGGCGTTTGCTTTTTATTGCTATTACCAGGCAACTCATCAGTAACACCAGAGCAGTAAAGGAAGGCAGAATGGAAGCGGGGTCAGGGAAGTGGCATTTCAGCAGAGAGCCAGATGGCTCTTGCATAGACAGCTGCAGCAAGATGGGAACCAGGGAGGTCCTTGGTGACAAATTAACGGATTCTGCTAGAGTGCGCAGGGCTTTCTTTCTCTCTTTTTGCTGTTCGGTTTTAATTTAATACGTTCTATTCTAATGTTTTATCCTTTTTCCCATTGGAGAAAAAAAAGATACCCTAATGAAATGATTTGATAGTCTCAGCGGTATGCTCTGAATTGCTATGATTTCTCTTTTTTTTTGTACACCACAAGCAGAAATATTGCCAAAATGATGAAAAGCCAGGGGTACTTAGACTGTTTGATGCAAGAGTCAGCTTCTATTTTACTTGCAAAGTTTTGTGAAGAGAACTTCAGGCTAGTAGTTTGCTGCTGTTCAAACTGTACTTTTTATCTTCGTGTAATTCTGCAACAATGAAGATGTTGCATTATTTTAGAGGAGTGCTTCCAGAATGTCTGGCAGAGGATATCTAGAATGTCTATCTAGCAGAAGTAGTGGGAGTCAAGACTTTGTTTTCAGCAACATTCAGACCTCAGGGTTGTACCAGAAAACTCAAGAAGATACTACTATAAAACTTGACTATTGTACTAAAGCTTTCTTGGTTTTACTCTACTGTATCTTTTTGTAAAGGGGAATGCAGGTCTTTATATTTTAACAGATACTGAAGTTTGCTATATGCCTCTATACAAATGCCTTCCACTGGGCTTTCCTTAATGTATCTCCTTTAAAATCCCAGTGTCTCCAAACCACATTGAATTACTTCTCAAAATGCCCAGCATGTTAAATTTGTACTCCAGCATAAGGTTGGGTGGGCAGGGACAAAACTGCACTAAAATTAACTTACAGTCCTGCAATCAAGGGAAAATCGAAGACTTAAATTTGAGAGGTCAGACGACTGAAAATAAATACAGTGGTACCTCTGGTTACGTACTTAATTCGTTTTGGAGGTCCGTTCTTAACCTGAGACTGTTCTTAACCTGAGGTACCACTTTAGCTAATGGGGCCTCCTGCTGCTGCCGCGCCGCCGGAGCACAATTTCTGTTCTCATCCTGAAGCAAAGTTCTTAACCTGAGGTACTATTTCTGGGTTAGTGGAGTCTGTAACCTGAAGCGTATGTAACCTGAAGCGTATGTAACCCGAGGTACCACTGTAATCTGAAGGATCATCACCCTTTTGAAACTTCATTGTAACTTTCAGTTAAAAGTCAGACCATGGGACAGTTACTGACAACTTAATTCATCATATCACAACACAGCATTAAAGCTGCTGTGTTGAGAGCATTATGGTCAGGAAGTGCTCATTTTATTGGTATAGCATAGAAGTTATGAACATGCGTAGGAAGCCCAGCACATCTTACTTTATCACTGGACAATTCTAGGCAAGTTACGTCTGTGATAGGGGGTTAACAATACCTTACTGCTTCGTGGCAAGGACCATAGAGGCAATGTATATGAGGTGTGGTGATTTTGATCCAAAGTATTGTGAGACTCTTTCTGCTCATATAAGGAGATATTTCTTGCTCCCCCTTTCCCCCACTCCAGATCCTCCAAAGGCAGGTGGCTTAACATTTGGGCATAACTGTCCACTTCAAGGAGGGCTTTTTTGCCACTGAAGACAGATCAGCCAATTCCTTGTTATCTAAAGACAGGAAGACTAATCTGGTCAGCATGTTGTACAATACATGCAGTAGGAAGAAGTACGGTCAGTTTTCAGTGATGTGCTGTGTAGTCATCTTTTCGTCCCAACAGCGAGTCTGTTTAGCATATTATTGCTGATGGTGAATATACCTTGGCAGCTCATATTTTAAGTCCCAATCTCTAGTTGCAAATTCTTAAAATAGTACAAAGAAAGAACTGCATGCACATCCATTAGTCTAGGGCACATGCAAGCGCTCATGTTGCAGCATGGAAGTTACCTTGAGTACTAAGAACTTGAGTAAAGGTAAAGAATATGCGTCTCCTAAGATACTTTTTACATGGTCTAGAGTTCCAGTTCCCATGTTAAATATCCCCCCCTTCCCTACCTGTTTACTGATCTAAATGTAAAAATGAAACCAGTACACAGATGGGGAATAAAATTATTTTTAAGTAGTCCAAATTATTTGGCCCTCTGGATTTTGAGAGGAAAGTAAAATGGAGCTGAATTGAACTGTCTTTCCTGACTTTTAAAATCTAATAAAGTCTGTAGGAAATAGTAGTATGAGCAATGTTGACATTACATAGATTTTTCTCTCTTTTTCTCTGAGTGGTTGTCCAAATAACAGAGCAAGCTAAATATCTCCCACAAGTTTTGGAAAAACCTTCAGCAAAGAGAAGGAAATGAACAAATCCACAGTTACTAACTCAAGCTCAGTACCCAGAGCACAACTTGATAATATGATTGTCAAAGTATCTGTAAAATTTTCTGTAGCTTGGATCGAAAGGTCTCACTGCATGAGAAGAAAATATTCCTTATTGTCTATTTAGGTTTATTTCCCTCCTGTCTGCAGCTCAGTTTGCTCCAGAGAGTTGAGAAGACCCCCCAGAATGGCCTAAATGTCTTCGTTGCAGTGGGAAATTGGTGGTCCTTCCCCTTACTGTAGGTCAGGCTTCCTCAACCTCGGCCCTCCAGATGTTTTTGGCCTACAACTCCCATGATCCATAGCTAGAAGGAGCAGTGGTTGGGGAAGATGGGAATTGTAGTCTCAAAACATCTGGAGGGCCAAGGTTGAGGAAGCCTGCTGTAGGTTCTTTAAATAAAGCCAATATATTTTGACGTGCAAATAAAGGAATGTGAATATATTAAAAGGGTAAATTCTGTTTATGATCCTTTCAGATGTGAGAAAGCGGAAATCACAGAAGAAGAAAGCATCGGACAGAGATGCCAAGAGAAAGCAAGGAAGTCGTAAGAAACAGCCTGACAGGAAAAAAGAGAAGAGGCAGCCTGAGAGGGAGAACGGTGCTGAGAGGAATGCTGACAGGAATTCAAGAGACTTAAGTCGGAGAGATGATGCATCACAGAAACTCTCCCATGACAGAGATTATTCCGCTGACAGGAACACCTACAGCGGTGGAAAGGACAGGGATCAGGAAAGGAATACACCTTCGGAAAGCAAAAGTAGCCAATCTAAGAAGAAGAGGGCCGAAAGGCAGAATTCTTTTTCTGATAACGAAGGGAGGGACAGTCGCCGTGATAAGGATGGTGAACTCCACAGGCGGAGGAAAGACAGATCAAAGTCTAGAGAGAGACCCCGTAACTATCCCAATCCCAGGATGGATGAGCCCAGGCAATATCCGGACCAATTTAAAGAGTCAAGGAGAGATGAGGACAGGCGAAAGCACAGGGGCGATTCCCCACATAGGCGCAAATGACTCTAGTAGACTGCTTTTGAAATGCAAATACTTCTGCCTTGTGGTGAAAGCTGTATTTTTTGCAACATACGGAACATCTTTAAAGGACTTTTTGTACAAAGTACTTGTAAACATCATTGGAATTTTGAATGTTTCCAGTAACCCATCTTTTTATGATCGCTGCTTACAGGTTTTTGACTCCAGGAGCAATCAAATGTAGTTTATTTTGATAATAAAACAGTCAAGCAATTTGTTTTACTGAAATATTAGTGCTTTACAAACATGTTTGTAAATTTTATTTATCTTCTTTAAAAGTGCTACACATTCCTTAGTTTTCGTTCTTTAGGTGATTTTCCAGTTATGGTACAGACGTTAAAAGGTTTCACATCAGAAATTAACAAATCCCCTGTATGTGTTTGTACTGCAGAACAACATTGATAGCGGTTTTTTATTAGTTTTGATGAGAAAACAGCAACCTGCTGCTTAGAATTTAGACATTACAGAACTCAGTTGTTTATGTTTACACCTGATAATCCCTCATTGTTCACATTCAGAGCTTCAAAAAAGTTCAGAAAACTAATGTGAGGCTTTGGTTTCATCAGATCTGGAGGGAATAAGCATCAACTATGTTAAAAATCTGTTAATGGATCAAGTTCTGCTCTTGGAAATGCAGTTGAGAATAGGTGACAATTTTTAAAAGCTGGCCTACACAGCTGATAACATTTTATTTTATTTTTCTTTAGATCTTAAAAACCTGTAGTTCAGAGAGTGGCAATACCAGAGTTCTCTTCTAGTTGAAACAGAACAGTGTCTTAGATGTTTTCAGCATATTTGGGGCAAAATTGGATATGTCATTTGAATTAGGACTAAAATAACCAAAGATTGCTGGATGTTTATTAGTTTCTTTTGTTAAAAAAAATGGATTCATGGGTTCGGAGAGATTTACCATATTTTTCGCTCTATAGGACGCACTTTTTCCCCTTCAAAAATGAAGGGGAAATGTGTGTGCGTCCTATGGAGCGAAGACGCCATAGCCCTGCGACCCTCTCCCGGCTGGAGAGGTGACAGGCGCCCATGGCAGGAGCCTCCATAGGCGCGCGTCACCTCTCCACCCGGGAGAGCGCGCGCGGGGCTAAAGCAGCCGCCCGCGACCCTCTCCCGGCTGGAGAGGTGACGCGCGCCTATGGCAGGAGCCTCCATAGGCGTGCGTCACCTCTCCACCCGGGAGAGCGCGCGCGGGGCTAAAGAAGCCATAGCCCCGCGACCCTCTCCCAGCTGGAGAAGTGACGCGTGACTATGGCAGCAGCCTCTCCGCTGCGCCTTTCCGCTGCTCCCTGACCTGCTCTTTGGGGCTGGTGGTGGGCTTCCACCCGCCAGCCCCAAAGAGCAGGTCGAAAGGAACCTGAAGCCTGGAGAGCGAGAGGGGTCGGTGCGCACCGACTCCTCTCGCTCTCCAGGCTTCCAAGGTAGCCGCCTGAACGCACCTTAAACGGCACCTTGTTTTAGAGCGGGAAAACAAGAGGGGGAAAATTCTCCCACTCTCTGCGCAGCGCCTCCTGCCACTTCGCTGAAGGGGCGCTGGGCAGAGAGCGGAATAATTTTTTTCCCTTGTTCTCCCCCCTCTAAAACAAGGTGCGTCCTATTGTCCGGTGCGTCCTATGGTGCGAAAAATACGGTATATGAAGATGGCATGTGGATTTCTCAAGTATTATTTCACTACCACTGAAAAGTGTATAATTGTGGAAAATGAGACACGGTTGATATTTTGAATTGCTTTCATTCAAGGCTCAATGTTATCATCTGGTGTCTTGATTGTACAATGGATTTCCTCTTTCTTTGCTTCCCCCCAGCAATCTCAAAGAATATGCTCAGGATGGTTGGTGGACCAACCAGAGATATGGGGAGTGGGGGGTGGGAGAGAGAGATGCAGAGAGGCAGGAGAAATCCCATTGTATTTGCTCACATGATGCTCAGGGTTTTTTTCTCTTCTGATTTTAAGATCACAACCCCCCCCCCCCTTTTATATATATAAAAAAACCTTTTAATGTGGTTTTGATGAGCATTTCAACTTGCATCAAAATCAGAACTAAATACTTAAAGATAATGGCAAACTTTCTGGATACCAGCCATATAGATAATGGTATTGCTCTATAATCTCTTTGAATAATTGACTTTTTTCCCCCAATAAACATGAACAATCACTTCGGCTTTTCCAACACTGAGGGTAGCACAAGTGAAGCGGCTTTGAAAATTGTTCTATCTCCGTCAAACATAAACGTGAATCGGGGGAGGGAATCAATTCTCCCGCCAATTTGGGAGGAATTCAACATTGCTGTCTTTTGACCCTTCCATCAGAGCAAGCATTTCTGATTGCCAAACAGAACGATTTCACCCTCCTCCCCTCTGTGCACTGTTCTGGGGTTTTTTTCCTGACTACAAGGAGCAAAACAGCTATTGGCAGACCAGAAGTCCCTTAGATTGTTCACCTGTCTGTGTAAACTGCAAGTTGGCCTTTTTTTAATTCTCTCCCACTTCCCCATAATGCCAGTTGTTGGTCAAAATTATGAAGTTGTGATTAAATATAAAACTTGACTTCAGCTAGGACAACTCAGATCTGAAGCGCTTGAATGAATGGAATGGCAAACTCCCGTTTATTCTTTTCCCTCTTCCCTCTTTGTACTTCTCTCCGTGTAGATTTATAGGGTGGGATTCACCTAATTTATCAACAGACGCTGTACACATCTGGCAAGCTGAAATGCTGGTGCAGATGCAATGTTTTCTCATAGCGCAGTATTGAATTCCACCCGCAGTCTGCCAAACGAGAACAGCATTTTTTACATCGGACATGGTGAAACTCTCTAGTCCATTAAATAAATGTTTCTTTTAGCCTTATAAGTGCCATTTAAGATACTCTTCGTTGTAACTGACTAATACAGCTTATCCCTCTGGGGCAGAAATCAGTGTGACTTCTTTCACATAATGTATTGGACACTGCGATGCAAAAAAATGAGAGGGAATCTAATGCACCTTAATTGATGCAGACCAAAATGCAGTAACAGCTGTCACAAAACTGGTTAGCCATTACTTGCCCCAGGGACCACAAAGGCTTCTTGTTAAAGAATTGAAAACCTGAAAGCCCTCCGATCTGCAGTTCTGGTTGTGCAGCCACTGTCTTAACAGGTATTCCAATTTTTTCTCTGTGCCTATTTCTGTTTTTGTATTTGGAATTCATTTTCCTAAATAAAATCTCTAATCTGGACATGAGCAGACTTAGAACATCTTGCTTGTTTATCAGAATAATTGTATTTTGATAGGATTTATATAATGCTTAATCAGTGGTACCTCAGGTTAAGTACTTAATTCGTTCTGGAGGTCTGTTCTTAACCTGAAGCACCACTTTAGCTAATGGGGCTTCCTGCTGCCGCCGCGCCGCCAGAGCACGATTTCTGTTCTCATCCTGAAGCATAGTTCTTAACCTGAGGTAATATTTCTGGGTTAGCAGAGTCTGTAACCTGAAGTGTATGTAACCTGAAGCGCATGTAACCCGAGGTACCACTGTATATGTCAAAATTATCGACCCTTCCAACTCTACAATTCTAAATTGTAAATCAGATGTTTTAAAAACAAGTTAAATATCCCCTCCGAATATTAACAAAACGCTCATCTCGCTTTATTGGTCGAGGGATCTGGCATACAGCTTCCGGGTCATGTGGCCAGCAGGACTAAGCCGCTTTTTATCTACTTGCACTTTGGTGTGCTTTCGAATTGCTAGGTTGGCAGGAACAGGGACCGAGCAACGGGAGCTCACCCCGTCACGGGGATTCGAACCGCCAACCTTGGGGTAAGTCCCACTGATCACCAATGGGTCTTACTGATGAGTAAACGCGTTTATGGGGTTGCACTGTTTGTGGCTTTGAAACATGACCTTTTGCAAAGCATTGCGTTTCTCTCATTGACCTCCTGCTGCCTTTGGAACTTTTACAGGAGTCATCTGAGGCTATAGCTAATTGCAGGTGGGTGCACACGTCAAGATGGGACTGAGCCGACCACGTACCCGTGGCAGTGTGTGCCACATTCTGCAATCTGCCTTCCCTTTGATTACAAATGTGGAGGTAATTGCCGGTTTGGGTAGAAAGGGCAGAAAATTATAAGTAGAGGTTACTTCGCTTTTCGGGCCTGTATAATCTAAACTGCTCTCAATTTCACACTATATATAGCAGATCTTATTTCCATAATTGCATTGGTTGTAGGTTTGTGTAGAAGAAACGTAAGCGCAGAAAGCCTTGAAGTGAGCTGCATGGAGTGTCCTGGTTGACCGTTTACAAGGTCAGCTCTGCAGTCTTTTGTTAAATCATTGCCTTCCTGAAAGTCGAGATGAATGTCCATTTTAACTCTAGCTCAAACTTTCAACATTCGCTTCCCAGCTACAGGGCTTTGTTTCTAAAAATGAAAGTTGTCAGGGCTATGGATGCTATGCAGACCTTGTATCAGTTAAGCCCCAATGGCATATCCTCCAACATGTCCAGGCCCAAAACCAGAATGTGTCTTCCGGGCTACGCTCCCGGGTGAGTCACGTTACCTGCATGAGGTCGCAGCCCCTGAAAATAATAAATTAATAATAATAAAAATATTTATACCCCACCCTCCCTGGCCATAGCCAGGTTCAGGGCAGCTAACACCAGTAAAATTACAGTAAAAACATAATGGGGGGGGATGGACCAATTTAAAATACAGGTTAAAATGCAATTTAAAATGCAGCCTCATTTTAAAGTAGCCGATAAAATAAAGACCATAAGGGTAGGGAAATATAAGGGTCAGACTGAGTCCAAACCAAAGGCCAGGCAGAACAGCTCTGTCTTGTAGGCCCTGCGGAAAGATGTCAAGAGTCCTGCAGGGCCCTAGTTTCTTGTGACAGAGCGTTCCACCAAGTCGGGGCCAGTATTGAAAAGGCCCTGGCCGTAGTTGAGACCAATCTAACCACCTTGCGACTTGGGACCTCCAAAATGTTGACATTTGTGGACCTCAAGGTCCTCCGCAGGGCATACCAGGAGAGGCAGTCCCGTAGTTACATGGGTCCTAGGCCTCATAGGGCTTTAAAGGTCAAAACCAGAAGCTTAAACCTGACCCTGTACTCCACCGGGAGCCAGTGCAGTTGGTAAAGCACTGGATGAATGTGATCCCACGGCAAGGACTCCGTAAGGAGCCTTGCCGCGGCATTCTGCACCCGCTGGAGTTTCTGGGTCAGCTTCAAGGGCAGCCCCGCGTAGAGTGAGTTACAATAATCAAGCCTGCTGGGGTGGGGGGCAAGATCATGCCACCCAAAATGGCTTTGGTGTTCTCGTGCAAAAAACCATGTCCCAGTTTTTCCGGGATAGGGTTACCCAATGGCTGGGAGAGCATGTTCTGCCTATACCCAGTTGTGATGAATGTGTGACCCACTGGACTACATCACCCCTGACCCTTAGCCATGCTGGACTGGGGGAGCGGGTGATGGGAACTGCAATCCTACAGCTTAAATCTGAGTGGGCATGTGTAGGACTGCATAGTACATTCCCAGAAAACGGGAATTGACATACAGGCAGGAGTACACGGACATGAACATAATGGGTTCATTAAACACCAACAGGAATTCCTAAACTAGCAAAACCGATTTCAACTTTCAACCAAAATAGAATCAAAACTCTTGTTTTTTCTGAAACAGGTACAGCTACCTGGATAAAACAGGGTGGTCTATATAACCAATACAAACAAATACAGTCGTACCTTGGAAGTCAAACAAAATCCATTCCGGAAGTTCATTTGACTTCCAAAACCAAATTGCGGCTTCTGATTGGCTGCAGGAAGGTCCTGCAGCCAATCAGAAGCCGTGGAAGCCCGCCGGATGTTCAGGTTCAAAAAGAACGTTTGCAAACTGGAACAATCACTTGCAGTATTCGGGGGACAACATCCGAGTTCCAGGGCGTTTGGGATCCAAGGTATGACCGTAACAAGATTTTTTATTTTTCTGAAGCAGCAGAAGCAGCATTTGAGCTTAAGTACACCATGTGCTTGGGTGACTAGCAATGTAATCCCAGGTCTGTGCCATTCCTCTTAGGTGCTTAACTACTATTAGATATATAGCTAAAGCTTACTTACTTGGCACAAGTCAACATTACAATTAAGCTCAGTCAACAGGAGGAATTGTGTAAGCCATGGAGAAGCCACCTAGATTTCTCCTAAAACAATGAGCCAATTACTTTAGCTTTTATTTACTGACCACCCTTGTGTGGGTTACTGTGGGTGTGGGGTACTGGAGATCAGAAAGTTGTGAATCGAGTATGCCATTTGTCAATGATCGCCACTAGAAACTAGGATAATATGCACTGTGACGTCACTGAGATGCTGTAAGGGGCCTTTCTTAGGATATTTTACATCAAATCAGCTAGCCCATGCTTTACGGCATGGGTAGGCAAACCAAGGCCCGGGGGCCAGATCTGGCCCAACAGCCTTCTAAATCCAGCCCGCGGATGGTCCAGGAATCAGCTTGTTTTTACAGAACCTAGGACTTGCCGATCAGAAGGTCAGTGGTTCGAATCCCCGCAACGGGGTGAGCTCCTGTTCCTCGGTCCCTGCTCCTGCCAACCTAGCAGTTTGAAAGCATGTCAGAGTGCAAGTAGATAAATAGGAACCGCTCCGGCGGGAAGTTAACAGCGTTTCTGTGCGCTGCTCTGGTTCGCCAGAAGCGGCTTAGTCATGCTGGCCACAGGACCCGGAAGCTGTACACCGGCTCCTTCGGCCAATAAAGCGAGATGAGCGCCGCAACCCCAGAATCAGCCACGACTGGACCTAATGGTCAGGGGTCCCTTTACCTTTACACAGTTGCACAGGTTATCCAAGATGACCTTTGCAAGTGAGCATCCCCATCCATTTCAGTGTAGGGAGCAATTACACATGTGTGTGCGCGCGCACCCCCCCCCCTCGTGTGCACAAAACTGGCTCCTCCATTAAAATGGATATTCTGAATGTGTCCCCTTTGCATATGGGAAATTACTAGATTAAGGATGATTCGTTAATCATAAAAAAAATGAAATTGTCAATGTCAGGATGAATCTCGTAACAGTGCTCTTTTGTGCATGCTTACTCAGAAGTAAGCCCCAGTGTTTTCAATGGGTTTGCTTCCACATAGGAGTGCAAATGATGTAGTGTAAGTAAAACTGTTTTTTAAAATGCTATCCCTATTATTTCTTTTACAATAAAAACCAGTTTTAAATTATTACATGAAAACCATTCATTCGGTTATACTTTTGCTTGCTTGGGAGATGGCAGCGAAAATCATTGCTAATGGAAAACCAAGATAAATAAGGTGCAGCCAAGTGTAGTACACCAAGTTGTAAAAATGTACTTATGAAGGATTCTTAACCAGTCACGTTGGGTTAGATCCAAACTGAGTTGGTTGAATGTCGGTCCCATTGAAATCAATGGAGCGAGTTAGCCATGACCCGATGATTTAAATGCACACTTAAACTAATTTACAGTCCAGGCCTATCTGTGTCTACTCAGAAGTAAATGCCATTGAGTTCAGTGGGGCTTACAGGCAAAAGGGTTTATTACAGCATTGGTTTGGATTGGATTGACTTCAGTGGAACTGAGTGCGTTTAAACAGAAATACCCTGGATGAAAACATTTGTGTCATACCTACGGCCAATTTTCCTTCCATTTCCTGCAGTAGTGAATCCTTCACTGGGCATGACATGCTGACTGTTACACCAGCATTATGTTAGAAAATGATTACGTTAGAAAGCAATGTGCTTGCACAAATGTTTAATATGAGAGTGCCAAGCTCAGATACTGCTGCATACTATTCATAAACTAAAATAGTGTTGAAGGTCACATGGGCCCCCCTACATATAGACACTTGATAGATAGAGCAATATGACTGTGATGCAGAACACTGTTTCTCTCAACAATGTGTAGCTGAGTTATTCATGTCAGTGAGCTGAGAACATTTGGAGGCTGTATTAAGCAATAGGGCATGCAATCCAACCCACATTGTTCAATGACATTTACTTCCGAGTAAGGGTATATAGATTTAACGCCTAACAGTGCAATCCTATGCATGCTTACCTACAAATTCGTCCTCCTGAGTTCAGTGTGGTGTACTCCTAAGTACCTGCGTGGAAGGTTGCGATCTTCCGTGCTTAACTGTGGAATTAACTTCCACCGCTTTACTTGAGATGCAGGTATGTGTGACTGGATGGCTCAGTGTGAATGCAAACTATTTTTGAATGGAGGAAGTAAACAGTATAAGCCTAGGAATTGATATTCAGAATACCTTGTATAACTAATCCGATCTATAGCAAATACTCTTAACTTCCAATGTACAATCAGTGGCCTGTTTGGCTTGTTTGGCTTACGGAGCAAGCAAAACACAGGCTCTTGAAAAAAAGGTTACAGCTACTTCGGTCCTTCCTTGCTCTGCTGCTGTACTTTGCTAAGCCAAGCCATGGTTTGGCTTAGTGTATGGTCCTGGTTTAGTGAATAAACCTGGTTTATCTCGCTCCAGACAAACCACATCCTGTAGCAAAGGTTTGTTCTACGTTTTATAGCTTGTGGTTTGTTTGTTTGTTTGTTTGTTTGTTTGTGAGAGCTAAACCATGTAGCCTGGATTTAGATGGCATGCTAAGCCAAACCATGGGTTAGCTCAGCATAGCATAACTGGAGCAGGGAGCAAAGTGGCTGCAATCTCTCTAGGGGCCCACATGTTTGCTCTTTTATGCTAAGTCTTGGTTTGACTTAGTGTTATACGTGAACAATTCTGATGACTCTTCAGCCTGCAGTAATAATGCAGTGTATCGATGGAGACAAATGTGAACAGCTAGTAGGATTGAAGTGCAATGTAGATTCTAGGTTATGATAGCAAAAAAAATGCTTTATAATGCATTAAACTTTCAGATACAACCCATGTTATATTAATGAATGTGTTACAGTAATAATATTGTACAGCAGGGGTGTTAGCATATAGGAACAAAAAGTATTGCATATATATTTTGAATTATATATATAGATATATAATGTAATGTAATGGCAATAACAAGCATTTTCTTAGTGGGAAAGCAATTCAGGACACAAATGTATAAACGATTCTGTTTGAATCAATATTCTAAGCTACCTTTAGACTTGTTCACGATTGCATCCCAACATGTGGACAGGCTGGGAGCAGGCCCAGCATGTCTCAAGCTGGCCCCATTCTGCCCATCATCTAAAACCGCTGGGGATAGGTTTGAAGAGACCAGCCTGTTCTATCTACATGGGTTCCCTGCACAATTCAGAGGCCTCTGACTGTCCCAGATTCTAAATCACACGATACTCTGTGTGTTTCAGAGCAAGCTCCCTGCTTTAGACCTTTCCCACCAAACACACACATAAGCAATGTGGGAGGTGGCGAGGGATTGAACAGCAGGAGTAGCCCTTTATGAAAAAGATAATTAGTAAATGGCCAAATAACTACAGTATTATTTTTTACATAATTAAAATCTCCATCCAGTGGTCAGAATGAGTGGTACAACTCATACAGCTTTGGAGCAGCAAAGTACACACTTAACTAAAGTGCATGAAATTTCACCCAGGACTGGAATTTAGAAGTCAGTCCCTTTGAACTCCATAAAGCTTACTCCCAGAGAGTTGGAGCCATTGGCTCTTTACACATTGCACATTTAAAGAATGTTGATTTCCACAAAGAATTCTGGGAACTGTATTTTACTCCCCACAGAGCTGCAGCTGTCTCCACCCTTAACAAACTACAGCTCCCAGGAAGTCATATGTTTAAAAGCATGGTGTGTGCACAAAACTAGTGATGTGGGCAAGGCCATCAGTTTGCTTTATTGTTAAATGGGGATTTGTCTCCTGCAGTCCTGAACCAACAGCCTATCTTCCACAACACAATTACTTCATCCGTTGGTGGAGATAACACGTGAAGAAGACTGTATCTCGATTAGGAAGAGGCCAAAGACCAGAAATATTTCACCATAAACTTTAAGCGAGAGGGGTTTTTGTCATAGTTACACGTGGAACTGTAAACAGCATGTGATGTGACCCCCCCCCCCATGCTATTAAAGAGAACTACCATCTTCCAAGAGCAGAGATTGAAGTACTGTACAATGGAAGTGTTATCCAATCAGTGCTAAAGTGTTTTTCTTTTCTGCTGCCGAGCAGCAACAAAAAATGGATTAAGCATGGTACTTCTGTCCCTGCCATTTAGAATCACATTCCCTAGACGGCCTAAATATTTTTCTGACTCGTCTGATTTCAATTCAGCCTCTGATTGTCTTCCACTCTGGGCTTTGCTCAAGCACAGTCCTCTCTGACTTTGCTTCCAAGGGCACACTTGTGAAAATTAGTTTCTCTCACTCTCCCCCCCCCCCAATCCTTAATACAGTACTTCCTTTTCTGTGTGTAATTTGGCTTCAGAACTGGAATGAAGCACGGGTTACAAAACAGCCAGGTGAATGTCTACAGCCAGGAAACTAGCAGTACTTTGAAGAGTCGTAAAAAGTTAAATGTGGGGATAATAATAGTAATGATTATGATAACACTGGGCAACAATTTTTTACTTTTTGAATGTTGTCTAGATTTCTACAACTGATTTAGGGTATTTTTGCACTGCTGAATCAGGAAATGGCATCTGTTTCTCTCCATCAGGTCAGGTTTACTGTCAACTGAATGGTGGGCATTGATAAAGGTAAGTACACGTAAATTGCATGTTGCTTCACCATTTTTCAAACTTCAGGGCTTGAACTTCTGTTTCTTGGAACTCCTGGAATGCTCAGCGGCACGGAGGTCTCTCTTCAGAGTCCAACAGTAGTCAGCCATCATGACTGCGTCCCAGCGATCCTGATACCTGGTCTCCATCTCTTCCTGATGGAATCTCTCCCCCTGCTTGTCACTCATTGAACCCAGGTTCTCAGGAAACCGGTCCATATGTGAAAATAGGTAGTGCATCCTGACGCTCATGTTGCAGCCCAGGTTTCTGAAAGCAGTCAGCATGTTGTTGACAAGTTCTGCATAGCTTCTGGCCTTATTGTTGCCAAGAAAGTTCTTCACTACCAGAACAAATGCCTTCCACACTTCCAGTTCCACTTCGTTCATTGAGTTTCCGAACTCTGGATCTCTGATGAGCTGATGGATCTGAGGACCGTCAAAGATGCCAGCTTTCAACTTCTCCATGGTCAATCCTGGAAAAGCCTGGCACAAGTAAATGAAGCAGTCACCATCCTTGGCCAGAGCCTTGGTGAACTGCTTGATTAAGCCGAGCTTGATGTGCAGCGGTGGGAAGAGTATTCTGTCTCTGTCCACCAGAGGGTCATTGATGATGTTCCTTTCTTTGCAAGGCACCAATTCCTCCTGCACAGGCCAGTCCTTCTTCCTGTAATGCTGAGCACGGTCCCTACTATCCCACATGCACAGAAAACATGGGTACTTGGTGAAGCCAGACTGTAGTCCCAACAAAAAGTTCACCATCTTCAGGTCAACACAAATAAACCACTTATGCTGATCATAACCAATTTTCTCCAGCACATACTTCACCGCTTCATAGTTCTCCTTCAGTGTACTCAAGTGAGCCAGGGGTATAGAGGCAAACTGGTTGCCGTTGTGTAGCAGAGCACATTTCAGTGATCGCTTGCTGCTGTCAATGAACAGTCTCCAATCTTTGGGTTCGTACTGTGGCACTCCAAGCTTGAGCAGAAACTGCGCAATATCTGCACAGTACACCAAGTCCTTCTCTTCCGAGAAAAAAACGGAGGTACTCTTGATGCCTGTTGCGGAAGAAGCTGATGCGAGCACTGTCAGAGAGGAGGTTTTTTTCCTTCAATATGTATGCCAACAGTTCGGCAGAGTCCTTTGACAAGCTGAGGTCGTGAACTAGATCATTCAACTCCTTTTGGGAAAATGGATGTGGAGCATCATCTTCAAGAACCACTTCTTCATGTCCTTCAACACTGGAGGCATTTTCGTCACTAATGTCAGGAAGTTCTCTGAAGATAGGCACTGGAATTTCATCACAATGAGCTACAGGACGACGTGCTGATTGAAGATTAGGATACTTCGTGGGGCGGCTGCCCCATTAACTTAGTTTTGATCCCCCAACTTTATGCTTTGCTGCACCAATTTATGGAAGATTTCGAGGTTTTACGACTTCAAACTGATCCCTTTTCGACATAATCACCCAGAACTATCGGACCTGAATACTTCTTGTCATTAAAATAATCATTTCCAATCAAAACAATTATTTGACAAGGCATTTTACCCCCACCAACTTCTTCTAAAATGCTCCACACAAGCGTACATGTGAACAAAAATGTAAAAAAAGACATGTGGCCATAGCTCAAAAACTTGACCTGATTGAGCAAAACCAATGTGATTTTTGGATTCAGCGCATCAGATTCGTCCTAAATCAGCTGAAAAAAATGCAGACAACAAATTTGTTGTTGACCAGTGTAATTTATTATTTATACTGCGCCCATCTGGCTGGGCTTCCCCAGCCACTCTGGGCAGCTTCCAACAAAATATTAAAATACAGTAATGCATCAAACATTAAAAGCTTCCCTAAACAGGGCTGCCCTTCAGATGTCTTCTAAAAGTCTGGTAGTTGTTGTTCTCTTTGACATCTGGTGGGAGGGCGTTCCACAGGGCGGGTGCCACTACTGAGAAGGCACTCTGCCTGGTTCCCTGTAACTTGGCTGCTCGCAGTGAGGGAACTGCCAGAAGGCCCTCGGAGCTGGACCTCAGTGTCCGGGCTGAATGATGGGGGTGGAGACGCTCCTTCAGGTATACTGGACCAAGGCCGTTTAGGGCTTTAAAGGTCAAGGAAGAAGGGGATATTGGGGCTGCATCAAACCAGCTTTTACTTGGAATAAACC
Source organism: Podarcis filfolensis (assembly GCF_964270895.1). NCBI lineage: Eukaryota > Metazoa > Chordata > Lepidosauria > Squamata > Lacertidae > Podarcis > Podarcis filfolensis. Next base: position 24,026,416 of record NC_139604.1, on the reverse strand, counting down.
CATTGAAGATAATAGCACTGACATACTTAGGTCCATTAATTTCAATGCATCTACTCTGAGTAAATGTTAGGGACAAACCTGGGGTTTTAATAAACTATGTAATTAAATGGAAACAAAATATGTGTATGCTGGTTACTCTATAAGACACATCTGAAGGGGACTGCATTGCTATCATTTAAAAAAATAATTATCAACACATAACAACGAAACCAAGCTAGCACTAAGACAACCTCTAACCATATAAAAGGTATATAAAAATAACATGCAAAAAACCCAAACAATACTAAAAACAGAAACCATCCATCACCCATTAAGAACCCTGGCCTTCATCAGTCATTATTATATGTTTGTTTGTTTGTATACCACCCTGTATCCGCAAGTCTCAGGGCGCATCACAAGATAAAACCACAAAATACATAATAAAAATAAATCCAAGAACCCAGTAATCCCTGCTCCCATCCCCCCCGCTATCTCAGCAATGAAAGAGTTCATGCTAGTGGGGCCTTCTCACGTAGCGTTCCAAAACCTGGGAGCCTTGCACTCTTGCAACTAAAGATTTATACATGTGTCTCTATAATAGAAGGACACTCAGGTGGAATCTAGACACGTATTAAAAAATGCTGTTAAAATACTTTTTTTAAAAAGTGTTTATATAGAGAGAGAGCAGGGGTCATCAACCTTTGTCAGCAGGGGGCCGGTCCACCATCCCTCAGACCATGTGGGGGGGCCGGACTATATTTTTTTTCGGGGGGGGGGGGGAATGAATGAACTCAGATGCCCCACAAATAACCCAGAGATGCATTTTAAATAAAAGGACACATTCTACTCAAGTAAAAACACGCTGCTTCCCGGACCGTCCGCGGACGGATTAAGAAGGCGATTGGGCCACATCCAGCCACTGGGCCTTAGGTGCCTACCCCAGAGCAGTGGCATAGCATGGGGGGTGCAGGGGGGGCCGGCCGCACCAGGCGCAACATCTGGGGGGGCGCGCTCGCACTCGCAGCTCTCTGCCCCTACCTGGCTCACTCACTCTCTCTCACTGCAGTGCTGGCTGTGCGAATCCGATCCGAGCCGCCGGGTCGCCACCCACTGTGGAGGGGGTGGGTGCCAGGCGTGCGGTGCGGAGAGAGAGCGAGGGACTATCTGGGGGAGGGACAGTGCAGCGGCCGCCCAGCGCAGCGCTGAGCGCAGGAGAGAACCACACCAGACCAGACCAGGCAGCAGCAAGAAGAAGCTGGCAGCGGCGGCAGGTTAGGGGTTAGGGGGCGCAAATTACTTGCCTTGCCCCGGGTTAGGGGGCGCAAATTACTTGCCTTGCCCCAGGTGCTGACAACCCATGCTACGCCGCTGCCCCAGAGAGAGAGAGAGAATTTGCCATTAAGCTCACGACCGCCATCTAGCGTCACATGTGTATAATGCACTTAAAACGCACTTAAAATGTTTTATTTGCCCTTGTATAGCTGAGTCCCCGGTGTCAACCTCTCTGTAGGGCTAGAGCAGCAATCGGTTTTGTAGCATGGTGCTGGTGCAACATGTCACACCTTGCAAAGAATCTGTTAGTGGAGCAGTTCTTTATGAACAGACCATAGGTGTGATGCAAATGATTTCAATTAAAGTAGAGAGGATGAAGGTAGATAAAAGTGCTGGGGTGCATAAGCTTTACGATGAACAATTTTGTATTGCCCTGATCCTCAGTGATTTCCTGAGGATGTTGCAGTAAACATACATAGAACTGGGCTGCAGTATCTTTGGTGCAAGGTTATTTCAGTCAGGCATTATTTTTAAGCACTAGTCTGGGGAGTATTTTGGCAAAAAAATTCTTAGAAGCATCAGAAAAAGTTGATGGTCGTTGCTCCAGTGCACAACCTCTAGCTTTGCCAGGAGAAACAAAATGTATGAAAACAGTGTATTTTCTCTCTCTTATTCTGAGTAATCTTTGAAGCAGCTGCTCCAACATTTGCCTTGGATGTGCACCACTTTACTGTAAAAAAACCCAACTGTGTTAATACTTTCTTCTACTACCACTAATGGTTTAAAACAGTGAGGCACGCTTGCTTCTCAAATCACTTGCTTTGGATTTGTTTGAGAGAACTTATAAATACTGCAATAGTGACCCAAAGCTCTGCACACAGTGTGCAAGAGCCAACTCAAATTAAGCACATTGGAAGTTCATAGAATCATATTGTTGGAAGGGACTATGAGGATCATCTAGTTGTTGTTGTTGTTATACCCTGTCCATCTGGCTGAGTTTCCCCAGCCACTCTGGGCGGCTTACAGCATATCTTAAAAACATAATAAAAACACCTAACTCCCTGCAATGCATTAATCTTTTACCCAACTGGTGCATTTCACTGGAAGAAACAAACAAAAAAAAATCCTTCTAGTAGCACCTTAGAGACCAACTAAGTTTGTTATTGATATGAGCTTACGTGTGCATGCACACTTCTTCAGATACTTAGTTGGTCTCTAAGGTGCTACTGGAAGGAATTTTTAAATTTTGTTTTGACTATGGCAGACCAACACGGCTACCTACCTGTAACTTCACTGGAAGAGTTCAACATGAGTGGAAGGCAGGCTTCTGGGTAATTTTGAAGCCAAGCACTGTACACCACTAGGCTATATAAGCTCAGCAGGGTGCATGCATCTCAACTATCAACGCATGTGGCATGGGGCTACATCACTCTGACCCCATGTGCAGCGAACAAGGGGCATACCTTGGGAATGGGGACTTTGGTGATGGAGGGATTCCATCACAGGCCTTCATTTAGTCTGCTCCTGTAGCTATGCTGCTACAGAGTAGTTCTGTAGAGTGAGAGTGAGAGCTAATGTACTGTGGTGCAATGGGTCAGTGTGTCTGGCTGTTAACCAGAAGGCTGGTGGTTCATGCCCACCCAGGGATAGCTGTGGGCAAGATTCCTGCATTGCAGGGTTTGGACCAGATGACTCTAAGGGTGCCTTCCAACTCTACAACTCTACGATTTTGGGTTCTGGTTTTGTTGTGCTTCTCTTTTTCCATATAAACTTACTGTTACCAGCAGGGCCCCCAAAAGGCACATGGATTGGTGCCTTGTGGAGACACTAGCTCACAACTTCATAGATGCAAAGTTTTGGGCAGTGTTTTATGCATTTTATTCCCACTATGAAATTTCAGCCTCTCTTCTGGTACACCTCTGAATTTTCCATACAGGTCTCCTACCTGCAGTGCCATCTGTGGCTTATTTCTAGCCGCCAGGTTGCGTGTGCATGCACAAAGGATACATGCACTGACATCAACATTGATTTCCAAGGGTGGCCAGGGCGCTCAAACCAACAGAGGACTTGCTGCCCCTAGCAGTTCCACTTTACACAATGTCCAAGAAGATCAGATGCAGCCTAAGAGAATTGTCAGTTTGCATGTCCCATCTCTTCCAAGTAGGGGTGATGATGCCATGCCTGAGAGCTCCCCAAATCCTGGAGCCAGCACTAGATGACATCATGAGGTTTACTTGACCGTTGCTGTTTATCGATTGACAGCTTCATTCCCTAGATGCTATGGACGTATTGTCAATTGCACATAGTTGTTGTGTGGCAGTGAAATTGTCAGAAGAACCTATATAAGCTTTAGTTCCTACCCGGGCTTTTTTTCTGGGGGAAATTACAGGAACACAGTTCTGGCACCTCTCAGGTGGGTGCCATTGCCATTAGAAGAGAATGAGGGGGTGACTATGGTGAGTTCCGGCACCTCTTTTTCTAGAAAAAATAGCACCGGACTTCCTTCAGATGTTGTTGTCTCTGTGACAAGTTGAGCATAATCATACAACTCTCTGATGCAGTTAGCCCTGCTGCAGTGACCGCCCCTTTCAAATGCGTTTTAAGGGCAAAGCAGGTACACAGCAGTTCATTGGCTGCAGAGGGCAGCGTGTCACAGCATGCACGCCCCTAGCGGCATCTCACTTTGCTCATTTTCGTTCACTTCACCAACCCATAACTGATTGAGCAAGCGTATTTATTATCCTCCGTCAAATGTGTAGGGGCAGGGGTGCCAACTTGAATAAAACATTGGGGGGGGCCAGGTAAGAACTACCCCACATAATTGACCACAAGACGCGGCACACGCAAACCATTTGAATGGCAATGCCCACCAACTTGGGGGGGGGCAGCCCCTTCAAATATTTTATTGGGGGAGCCATGGGCATAGCCTGCATTTATTTTAGGGGTGCAAATCTGCGACGCAGTTGGTCAGTTAGTTAAGTATTTTTATTTATTTACTTGATTTGGGGGGGGGGGAGCTGCGTCCCTTGCTACGCCCATGGGGAAAAGAAGGGACCTCCTTCCCTGGGAGTTGACTCCTATGGGGCAGGAGCGCAGGGTATATTTCAAAGGCAGCCGGAAGCGACGGAATTACCCTGAGAACCAGAAGAGAAGAGTCCCGCGCAGCTTTTGGCCACCGTGGAGCCCTCTTGGAACAGGTGCAAGAGGAGGAAAAGTTGCAGAAGGGCTCACTCACTCAGCGTCTTCAGGAACGCAAGACGGTGGCAAAGGTGGGGCTTCCCTTTCCCACCCGCCTCCCGTCTACATTCTGACCCCCCCCCAGCCCCCTGCGCGCGCCTTCTCCCCTCACCTGCTTGGCGAGGGTCGTTCGGGGCCCAGGCTGTGGCGGGCGCATGCGCTTGGCGGGGACCAAGCCGGCGCGCTGCTGCTGCTGTCTCCCCCTCCGAGGTTGGGACTGGCGGCTTGCTGTTGGGACGGGCAGCTCCGCGCGCGCGCGCGCGCGCTCTCCCCCACCCCACCCCACCCCACCCCCGGCCCTCCGCGCGCCAAAGAGCTCACGCGCCCTCACACTCACACATGCGGACCGGCTGCGGAAACGGGCAGCAGCGGCGCCTGGACGAGGTAAGAGGGGCTGGAGCGCACCTGGCAGAATCTGCTCGCCTCAACTTTGACGCGCCGAGGGGAGGAAGAGCCGCGGTTGGGAATGGTGCCTCTTTCGCCTGCTTGCTTTGCCTTCGAGGACAGGCGGGAGGCGACCCCCCACCCCCAAAAACCCCAACCCACCCCCTGCCCCCGTCCGTCCCGGCGGTTCGAAAGCGAGGCGAGGCTAGCCCACCGAGCCGCGCGCCAACCCAGGCGGTGATTTGTCCGCTGGCGAGGCTGCGCGAAGGGCGCCCAGCTGCTGCTCCTCCAGGCAGCCGGAGAGCGAGCGAGCAGCATCCCGGGGCGGAGTGTGAGGGGAAGAGACGGCAAAGAGGCACCGGCGGCGGCGGCAGGTCAGTGCAGGCGGCTGTTGTGGGGGCGCCTGGCCGCGCCTTCTTCGTACCTCTCAGCGCCGGGCGCTCTGCCTTTCCTCGGAAAGTTTTGGCTGCGTCGGGCAAAAGCGTAAGAGCCGCTTCTTCCTCTCTTGGACTCCGCGGGGGGGGGGAATTCCCGCGTCCCCCGCATCTCTCCCTCTTTCTCTCTCCCCCCCCCCGGTGTTATCTCCTCCTCGCTTGTTTCAGGCGGGCGCGGAGTTCATCATTTCTCATGTCTCTAAATAGGTCAGTGTCTGCAAACCGTGTCAGGTTTGCAGAGCCCACGGGTGTGTCGCTGAAAGGTAGGAGAACTTAAGGGGGAGAACTGAAGAAGCATGGGATTTATATCGGCGTGGGGGGGGGGGTAGCGGGACACCCACCTGTCATCTTCCTCTGTCTGCCTCTGCCTAGCCGATTGGGAAGGAAAGGTCTCAACAACAATTGTTTAAAATGACTTCCTTTTGACCCCGAGTGGTCAGAAAAAAACCTGTCAAAATCTTTCTACAAATTCTACTTTTAGCTAACTATTTTTATTTATTTGCTTGATTTTTTGGAGAGGCAGCTGCCCCCTGCCCCCCTGGCCACACCCATGGGGAGAAAAGTGTGTGTGTGTGTTTGGTTTACAAAAGAGAGAGAGAAATCTTTGCTTAGAGGTTTCTTGTAGACTTTGGTTTTCATGTTGAAGGAGAGAGAGTTCCTTTTGGCAGTCCTCTTAGCCTCACTTGACTCCTAGCGCTTTTTTTTTTTTTTTAAGCTCTGGTTGTTCTTGGAAGGAGGAATTTCCTTCGTAAATGAGGAATTAGCCTACTTTGAGGAATCATCCTTGATGATCTAATTACAGAGCAGAGATGTGTGTGTGTATTTGAGGTTTGAAGCTTTCGCAGAGAGGAAGGTGCACGTAGTTGCCGGACCACAGGCTATGGGTCTTGATGCCAGGGCTGGTCCAAGACATTTTGGCACCTGAGGCGGACCCCCAAATGGCACCCCCTCCCCGCCAGTAAAGAAGGGGTCAGGGAAGATCTACATCAGGAACAAGGTAGTGTGTGTTGGGTGAAGAGATTGACAGCAGGATCTGCTGCCCTGGTTGACCCTGCTGCCTGAGGTGTTTGTCTCACCTTGCCTCATGGGTGGGCCGGCCCTGCCTTGTGCTTTAGCCGTCGATTTCAAGGGGCATAATGGTAAAGAAGAATGTGATATCTTGCTACCAAGTGCGCTTTCTCTGGAGGAGGATTTCTCAGAAACACGTGGCTCTCAGTAAAGGAACAAATCAAAAAGTGGAAGCTTGTTGCTGTTTATTATGCTTTCAATAAGGTTTTTTTTAAAATGCCCATGAGCATAAGAGATTTCAGAAACAGCTGATGCAGCAGCAAGCTCTGTGCGGGATTATTCCGCAATAGTGCCTTCTCATCTACCAAGATGCACTAATTCGCAAATGATGCCAGCAGCAACAACAAAAAGTTATTTCCCACCAACCACCTTAGCTGTGTCGTCAAGAAAAGTCTGAAGGTTATGGAGGATTTGTAACCTTATAATCAATTCAATAGAGGGAACATGGGAAGGCAGCCAGCTGTTGACAAAATAAGTTCAGGATAAATTTAGAAATGTTTATCTCTTGCTGAAACTGATGCATTTTTATTTTAACTTTCTCTTTGATGTCTCATGGCTTATAAATAAAAAACGAAGAATAAAATAGTGAGCTGCTGTTATCAGGATTGTAAGATACACACACTCGTGGCAAACATCATTACTGATTTATCTAAGAATACATTTACACTGACTTGGTTTATAAAATGTAATGTTTAGCATAAGGTGTTTGCATATCAGGTGCGTGTTGATTTGGAGGTGAGATATCATTGGGAAACGCAGCATTCCCAGTGTGAGGGCTCCGGGACTAGAAGGCAATGCTCTGGCGAGAAGCTCAAATAATTGGATAAAAGGTAGTACAGCATGCTGTCCCTGGATCCCTGCTTAGGAAACATCTGGCTAGTAAGCAATTGCAACACATGGTCTTCCGGACTCCACTTTAGTTAATTGCTCAAAGAAAGAGTACCCGAGCTTCTCCCTTTTAGTTAATAGAACTCCTTCAGAGCTGTAAATTAATGAGGAGAGGGTCTCTAACATACTGCCCATCTCCTAGTCTTTGGCCGGTGTAATCATGCAATTGTGGAAAGGTTGTTTGCTTAGCAATAGCTGTACCATCAATGTCCAGGATAGATTACAGTGATTTTTGTTCTCATAAAATGCAAATTCCTGTTTCAAAGGGTGCGAGGAAATAACTTTGTCAGAAATATACGGGGACTTTACACAGCTGTTTAGTAGGACTCTCCAAATTTAAAAAGGTAAAATGTATGAATTCACACAATTATGCTGATAGCAAGCATTTCATGCCTATGGCGCAAGGTCAGACAACATTAATGTTTACATTTTCCAGATAGCTATATTATTAGAATGAAGAAATGGGGAAATTGAGTTGAAAAAGTGTACTGATATGATAGTAACTATGGAGGTCAGGTGGGTTGTCTGACTAGACCATGTACCTTGTTGAGTTATTAAACATAAAAGTGTCTTGCCTTTAGTGTGGGTAGGGAATAAATATTTCAAATATTTTAAATATTTCAGATATTAAGGTGGTGCTGACCTGCAGTTGGTAACAATTTGCTATCCTCTCCTGTGCATTCTCTTATCAGAGATAGGTAGTTTAGCTATCATTCCCATCTATTTCTCAGGAGTGAGAGCTGTTCATTAATTAGGCCAGGTGTGGGGAAACTTTGGTCCTCCACAACTTGCTGAACAACAACACCAGAGGGTAGCTCAGTTGTTGGAGCATGAGACTCTTAATCTCAGTGTCATGGGTTTGAGCCCCACATTGGGTGAGATCCCTGCATTGCAGGGGGTTGGACTAGATGATCCTTGTGGTCCCTTCCAATTCTATTATTCTACCTTCTATCCAACTCTCCTCATCCCTGGCCATTAGCCATGCTTGCTGGGACTGATTCAGACCTGTAGTTCAGCAACATCTGGAGGGCCAAAGCTGATGTCAACCAAACAGATCCATCTAAGCACAAGAGAGAGGTATCATCAGGTTCAGGAGAGCTCTGACATGTACACAATTACATAAACATTTAAAATTAAAATTGCAGGGCAAAAACCCCAACACAGGGGAAAAAGAGAGAGAGAGAGAGAGAGAGAGAGACCATGTGTGCAGTTGCATGGAAGAAAGCAAAGGGAAAGAAGGAAGGAAGAGACACAGGAACAATAATCTCTCCTCAAGTGGTGCGACTTTCCTACTATGGGCAACCACCCTGCCTGAGAAGGGGTGGCTTTGAAGCTGCAGATCAGGCCAGCTAACAGCTTCAAGGGTTTTTTCCCCTCGAGCAGCATTTTGTTTTGCTTCCTCACTTGCTTATAATTAAAAGTACCATAACAAGCAGGATAGTTTCTGAAAATAAATGTTCACTTCTTGAATATAAAAATATCATTTGCTGTTTGCACCCTTTCTCCCTGAGAATAAAGGAATATATTGACTCATAGGCACTTTATGTCCTTTTAGTTCCAAACTCTCTCCCCCCCCCCTCTAATTTTAACAGTTTTACGCACATTTATTTCCCACCCTTCTTTTCCATTTCCCATGACTAATGAAGGCAAATAATGAAAACGGCCTGAGAGATGCTGTGGTAGATGACTTAAGCAAAGTTTTAGAAGGGAGAGAAATATACACACAAACACACTGCATGAGAATTCATCTCTCTTAAGGAGTTTCAAGGATTTACTATCAATGCCGCAGCTTTTCAGTCAGCAAATTGACCAGGAATTGTGCCGTTTTAAAGATTATAAGGTCTGATTCCGTAAGGCAGTTTTGCCTAGCATCAGTTTTATCTGAGTCTACTTTACAAAGCAGGTGAGGCTCTTCATCTTTGAGAAATTAGCTGGTGCCAGCATGTAATTGGGTACGGAAGTTCAGTAGAAGGTTATCCCTAACATACTCTAGTTAAGTTGCAAAGATCAGGCCAGCGTTATTTATTCAGAAGAAAAGAAAGGTGTCACAGTCTCAGCATCATTTTCATGCTTAAGTTCCCTTGTACTTGTGTGGCACCTTGCAGGCAGGATGCATTTAACTCGACTAGTGAGCTTTCTTCCGTTTTAAGCGAACAGGTCTACCGTTCATAAAGCTGCATCTCCTATATTTTTCTTAAGCATTCTAAGGAATGCAATAATTTGCTATTGAGATTTTAATAGTAAAATCAAATAATGGTGTATTGTAGTTGACATACACTGAGAAGCATATTGAAGATTGTGCTGAACCCCCTTTTTTCTTATGATTGAAGGTGGCTAACAATATGCAAGAAGACATCAAACATTCATTAAAAAGACACAGATCCAGAATATTATATAAACTAAATTATTGAGAATTGAAGGTTTTCCTGAAGAGTGGGTGGGTGGAGGCTATAAAGAGCTTTATTTTGCAAAAATAAAATAAAATGGTAATTTGAATAGATGCGCATTGAAGTGTATTGTGTTCTGCATTCTCTAAGTGACATTGCTGGGTTCTTTTCAGTGGCAACCCAAATGGAGCAGCTCACTGCAGTAAATAGTTGAGGCTACAAAAACGTCGGTGACAACTGCAAAGCCCTTATAACTCCCAGAAACCCTAGTGCCTGTCTCACAGATGCAGACAATTAGATAATAAAAAAGCTTTCATCTCTCTTGTACTGGATGTCCAGTGAAAACATAATGTTGGAGATGGTAAGAGCAGTTTGACAATAGCTAAAGGAGGGGCAGGTTTATACTTGCTCATAACTAAACGAATTTATTTATTTACAACATTTTGTGTGCTGCTCAGTAACAGTGTTCTCTGGAAGGCTTACAACGATAAAACATTAAGGTATAATAGCAACCAATAAAGCAATAAAAAGCAACATAAAATTTCAGTAACAGCAAGTAAGTTGGCATAATAAAGTACATGGAGGTCTATATTCAGTTGGTTAAGGTCCAAAAAGCCTGGGTTTTTTGTGGGGGGAGGGGTGGGGGTTTTCACCTGGTACTGAGAAGAGTATAAAGAGCCACTTTCAGAGGACACACTATACTTGTGCGGATGCCTGATTATCGTCTTCCAAAGCAACTACTCTATTCCAAACTTAAAAACGGAAAGCGTAATGTTGGTGGTCAACAAAGGAGGTTTAAATACTCTCTCAAGGCAATTCTAAAAAAAATGTAGTATAAACACTGACAACTGGGAAACACTGGCCTGCGAGTGCTCCAATTGGAGAACAGCCTTTACCAAAGGTGTCATGGGCTTTGCAGACACTCGAACTCAGGATGAAAGGGAGAAACACACTAAGAGGAAGGCACACTTGGCAAACCCTCACCATGATCAATTCCTGCCCGGAAACCAATGTCCCCACTGTGGAAGGATGTGTGGATCCAGAATTGGTCACTGTGGGGCCACAGTCACTTATGGACCCACTGTTAAAACCCTGTTTTGGAAGAAAATCTTACTCGGCTACGAGTGATCGCCAAAGAAGAAGAAAATACATGGAGTGACAGTACACACACGAAAACCCTTTCCCCAGGATCCATCCACAGCACCTCACCCTGCTCAGAGCAGGGACTCTAGCAGTGATCTCAGAGTCTCAGAGGATTAGAGATGCCCAGGAGAAAAATGGATAAATGGGGGTGATGTACCCCCTCCACAGTTTTCCAGGTTTCTTCCTCGTCTTCCCCCGACCTTCACATCTCCAGTCTGGATAGGTACATGAGGGAGCAGATGATCCTTCATGTAGCTTGGGTGTAGGGTTCTGCTTGCTTATTCAGCCAGAGGGAGTAGAAGAAGAAAAAACGCTGTTATCCAAGGCTATGACTCCTCTTCACAGCTCATGGATCACTCATAGTGTGCATGCAACTTTAAATACTGAAAAGTTCCTACAGTTCTGTAACATGCCATAGTTACACATATGATGCACAAAAGCTTTTATTTGCTGCCTTCATCTATTTAAGTATTGCAATCAGACGTTGATTCCAGATTGGAACTGGTGCTCCCAAAGTGTTGTGGGTGTGGTATAGATCTGAGGGTCGTCAGCATATTGATGCTCTCTCAAAATCTTCAGCTGGTCTCCAAGTTTTGCATTAGTACAGTGCATTAGTACAGTTTTCCATTAGTACAGTGGTACCTCAGTTTACGAACAGTCCTGTTTATGAACTATTAGGTTTACGAACTCCGCAAAATCAGAAGTAGTGTTCCAGCTTGCAAACTTTACCTCAGTCTATGAACGGAAGCCAAATGGTGGAAGGGTACCGGTAGCAGGAGGCCTCATTAGGGAAAGCACGCCTCGGTTTAAGAACGGATTTGGTTTAAGAACAGACTTCAGGAACAGATTAAGTTCGTAAACCGAGGTACCACTGTACTAAGAAAAGTATCAGGTCAGTTCCTGTGGGAAAGATATATAATTTTAATGTATTTTTAATCTCTTGTTGGAAGCCACCCAGAGTGGCTGGGGAAAACCCAGCCGGATGGGTGGGGTACAAATAATAAATTATTATATTATTATTATTATAATCACCCATCGCTTCTGTCTGTTACAAAGTACCTGATTACAAATGTAGACACCGAACCTATGAAGCACATTTGAGCCACATTCTTCCCCTCAAAGTATTCTGGGCGCCGCAGTTTGTTAAGGGTTCCTGTGAATTGTAACTGTGAGGGGTAAATTGCAGTGCCCAGAATTCTTTTTGGGGGAAAGAATGTGTTTGGAATGTGCTTTAAAGTTAGAGTGTGTACAAAGCCCACTTGAAATACCTTGCTGAAGACTATGCACCAGATTATATGTTATGTGTAAAATTTGGTTTTACAGTGAAGTTTATTTGGTCCTGTGGGTAATGGAGTAAAAGACTCTTTTGATAATTAACTAGCCAGAGGACTACCATCCTCAAATCTTTTTGGTTTTGTAAGAGGGCTTCCTTTATGGAATCACTGTCTCATTCCATTTGGGGTTACTGGGTTGGTGTTCTCATTACAGTGCTAGAATGTGCATGGAAGGTTAAAAGAATTACAGTAACTTCACAGTTGTGTGTGATACCAGGCAAATATCTCATTGGCTTGACATAAATTTATAATTTATTTCTAGTTTGGTTGTTTTTTTTGAGCCAAAGCTGATGTGTAACTGACCATACATTGCCATATGTGGTTTTCTCCCCCATTTTTAATACACAATCCAGTCAGTTAAGCACTTATTTGATAATAAATTTTATCAGTTTTCAGTTACAATAATCCAATAATAGCCACATTATTTATAACAATGCCAAATTATAATACAGTTTCCAATACCAATCATTCAAATGCCAAATTATGTAAATTAGGTGCCCCCCATGCTAGAATTGATGGTTTGATGATTTGCTTTATTTCTGTGTTGCAAAATCTTATTAATTTCAATTACACTCCAGTCAAAATAATAATCCCTTATACAGCAACTGCAATATTAACGACTTCCAATCGTATTGACACATTAAATGGTTTATAAAGCTACAGGTGAAGCATTCAAACTATATCCTTGCTCTTCCTGTATGCGGCAATTATTCTGTCCGTGATGTTTCTTTCTGTCCTTGTAAAATATTATGTCTATCTTTTCCTGGTTGTTGCTGTTCTCATTCATGCCTTGGGCGGAGCTAATATCCCATTGTTGTTTCAGAAGTTCTCCATAGTTAAGCACTTTTTAGTGATGTGCACTGGAGAGAAGAATTAGTTCTTAGGATCCTGGTAGGCTTGTATGGGAGAAAATGTTCCTTCAGACTCTAAATTGTTTATGGCTTTATAAATCAGCAGAAGAACCTTAAATCTAGCTTGGCAGCAAAGTGGTAGCCAGTGCAATTCTTTCAAAATTGGTGTGACACAATCATGGTAGGCTCATCAGCTTCTGAACCAACTTAAAGAACAGCCCCACATTAAAGGAGTTACACTAATCCAGTTTTGAAGCTACCAAAACATGAACCACTGCAGTGATGCCCATTGTTCCTGTCAGCTGAAGCTGGCAAAAGGTGCTCCTAGCCACCATGATCCACAGCAACAGTGATGAACCCAGAAGCACCCCCAGACTATGACCTGCTCCTTCAAAAGGACTGCTACCATGTTTAGAAAATGTAACCTATCTAGTTTTCAGACATGGGAACAACCAACCAACAAGGTTTCCATTTTGCCAGGATTCACCTTCAGCTTGTGGGCCTCATCCAGCTCACAGCTGCATCCAACATTGGTCCAGGATCTATACAACCACATCTAATACAGGTGTAACAGAGGAATAGAACTGAGAGACATCTTGTTCCAAATCATGAAATGACTATTCCCAATGGCTTTATATGGAAGCATAGGAGCCAACTCCTAGGGACCGAGGTCCCTTCAGCCCCTCCGATAAAATATTTGAGGGTGCCGGCCCGCCCCAGTTGATGACCATTGCCATTCAAATGGTGTGCATGTGCCACGTCTTGTGATTGACAGGCAGGGCTTACCTCCCACCAACCCCAGTATCTTATTCAAGTTATTAAACACGTGTTAAACAGCTTTGGGACAAGAAGATGGAATCCTGCAGCACCTCCAGCATAATAGCATGGGGACTGAGGTACAGCCTTCCAATGCCCCCTTCACACTCCCAACCCACAAAGCCACTCTGCTAAGATACCATGAATTGATGGTATCAAAATCCAGAGAGAAATCTAGAATAAGCAGCAGGGTTACACTCTTCCACTCTTGATAAAGGCCAACCAGCAGCACGGTCAGGACCATCTCAAATCAGGCCTCAACCCAGAGTGGAATGGGTTCAGATAATACATTTCCTCCAATAGTGCTTTTGGATGGGTATCTCAAATGCCTTCCCTCCACAAAGGGGATATTTGTGACCAGGCAGTAGTTACTATCACAGACCTCCAGGTCCAGAGCAGAGCTGCTATCACTTCTCCTTCATGAAAGGATGCATTTTTACCATGGTTAATCCCCCCCCCAAAAAAAAACTTACTCAAATCAGCCATGATGGGCATGAGTTGAGAGAGCATGTAATCGGCTGAACAGTTATGAGCATATCCTCAGGCTTCAAGAGCTGAAACTGATCCCATAACACCAGACTAGATGCTGTGTTGCACGCTTTATCTAGAACTGCCACAACAGTGGCATCAGAGTCAATACAGAGATGTGGAAATTCTGTCCTCAAAGTATTCCTTACAAGCTTGTCACAGCAGGCTAAAGACTTTGACATCAGTTGCCTTGATGTTTAATTTTGTTTGGCTGGGCATGGTAAAATTGCATTTGAACTGAGCTCTGTACCTAAGTATATCTACCTGGCAGTAGCAAATGACAGTTTCCTTTAAAAATAGGAAAGTGTATAAATTCTAATTTCACAGTATCTAAGGGACGGAAGAGTAATGGAGTCATAAGGCCTTTCTATAACCTTTGATGTATCTATCCATGATTGAAAAAAGGAGAGAACAAAACTCGTGGTATCTTAATGCCTGGCCATTGAGTACTTTCTCCCATAATATTTTAAGACATGTGTGTTCATGGATGCTTGGGTAATTATGATTAGGGTTTAATATTATAAAAATGTCATGTAGTAACTACCTAATAATTTTACAGAGAACTGCTTGTGCTTCTGCATACCACAGAATGTGCTTTATTAAGCTAAACATAATAATCCTGAATCCAATTAATCAAATGCACTAACTTTCATTTTTTTATTGGCTTCTTTCCTGTGCCATGAACTTTTTTCATCTGAATTCCTGACACGATTGTTGTTTAATCTCAGAAGAAGTTACAATTTATTGAACGTTTGGCATGCACACTTAAAAGAGTTGTTATACATTCTGCACAGAGTTGTGATTTTTCTTATGCATCAGCTGAAAAACTGACAGTGTCTTCTATAAACAACATATTAATTGACATGTTAAAAATGCATTAGAGAACTTGAGCTGCTGAGGTTTGTAGATACACAGCGCTTGGAAACCAATCTGAGCACTTCAGTTCCACCAATTAGCATTGCTGCTAGCTTTATAACAATTGTCTACCAAGGAAACTTCTTTAGGTGTTAAGCATTGCTAATAATTTATCATTAAGATGATAAAGTCCTCTTCTGCGTTATGCTATTAAAGTGACAATTCATTGAAGCTATTTGGTCTGCTGTGATGATGACACAGCTAAAGCATACAATTTTCTATGTAAAATAAAAATGCATATGTTTGCAAGGAATATGCAACAACAAAATTAATACAAATAGCAAAAGAAAAATGAATGAAAAGAAAAACTCAATGCTGAAATGCCTGGGTATGTCTTATAATAATCAGTTCTCATCAGTCATATCATTCTGTTGTTCTTGGTTTCTATGCAGGAGTTACATCTTTTCTCCTAAGCCGTATTACATGGCGATAGACGAAGGGAAATCAAAACTGGCAGGAAACTTGCAGTCTTTACTGAAACAAATATGGAAACCATCAGGCAGGATTCAACTAAGTTGCTGTGTGCCTGGAGCAAGATCTGCTTTTGCAATGAGACTTCACCTTCTCTCCTCTTTCTGTGCCCTCCCACTGTCACCCCTAAATCTGGTCCGGAGAGTTGGGGGGAAGGGACCAGGAGTCTGACTGCATGAGCAAACCTTACATGCACACCCCATTTAGCGCTATGTTGAATTCCACCCTGTATTAGTAAATATTCTTTAGGAGGGCCTAAAGCTACAGATCATGGAGGATAATGTATGCTGAAGTATAGTTCTTTTGCAAGAAGTGGGCAGTGCTTTTTCTTTCTCAGTGCTTCAGGAGAGGATTGTATGTCCACATATAATAATGTATCACTCAACCTTTCAGTTAATTCATTGATCCAGTGAGCAGACTCAATATAAAATACACAAATCTGTTAACTATTTAAAATTACAGAAGGCGTACTTTCACAGTGCTTGTCTGAAACCAGGAGTATTACTACTTTCTGCATTATGTGGAAACTTGTTTGGGCTGGGTGAGTGAGTGAGTGAGTGAGTGAGTGAATAGAATACAGTTTTCTTGAATTTCTGGTGTATTAATGCACAGCTGAAAGGAGGGATATGCCCCCCCAAAAAAAATATTTCTTAAAACAGCAAGCCAGCAATGTGAACAAGTCCTTGGATAATTTGTTTTTAGTTACCAAACTGGCTATGTTGCCTCAAATGAAAGCTGAGATTATCGGTATTGTCCAATAGATGTCTCAGATGATCTCAGCTTTCACCCATGTGTCAAAATGCATCCGCCCCTCACTCAGAGAATTATCTTCTAGAGGCCCTGAAAGGGGGGTAGCTCTGGTACTATGCCATGTGTTCATAACAGAACTGGACTGGAGACAAGGCACTGAGACAGGAATTAGAGGTGGGAAGAGATTGCAAGGCATGTACCTAGGAGGGAAGGAACTGAGTAAATATGCAAGTATTTAGTTCAAGGAGGGCAGTGGTGGATTCTGTAGATGTTGATGGCACAAGAAGAGACTATAATCGACTAGGAAAAAAGAGATTAGTGGTGACATGAGAATAAATAGGGTGAGTGGTCTGTTGTTTAAATCAGGCTGTGAGTAGATTAATGAACTGTGTAAGGTCAGTAGGAGTGTCAAAAATCTTTTAAATCCCCATCCCCTCCCTTGTTATATGTCCCATTTCTCTTCTGCTACTTTTAATACTTTTATATGTATTATATTTGATTTCTCTTCACCCCCACCCCATCTTTAAGTCCAGTTCTCCACATTTCCACATCAGTTTGCAATTGTTTTATGTTTTAGAAGTCATAATGAAATTGGCCAGCATTTTGGTAAATTTCCCCCCATAACATGCACATTTCCCCTAATATACACACTTTTGCAAAGCAATTTTCCTTATACATCTTTGCATGTTGTTTTCAGTGATATCCGCATTTAGATGCACGTTTCAAACTAGTACATGCATTATTACCCATTACTTGGTTGGAGAACTGCTTGCAACCCGTGTTTGGTACTGAATTGCCTTTTTCATACCAAACAGGAAAGAGCTGGAATACGTATCCTGAGAGAAATAAAAACACATGATAGACAACAGTTGGGGGGTGGGCGGGGGGCAGGATATGTTAGTTGGTGAAGGCTGAAGAGGAATATGCTGTAGGAAGATCCGTATTATTCTAAGTCAACAGAGAGAGCCACTTCTTCCTCCTTGTGGAAGGCAATCATGCCATAGCCTGTGGCTGTTCTTTTAGTAATTATCACCTGAAGTAGATCAAATTGGGAATTTAGTTATTAATTCTGAAAGCGTGTATCTTGTGGGTTTACCTGTGTGACTGTTTTAGGTTTGGCCAAGAACAACAGAAGGAGTAGAGGAGCTGGAATTAGAATAGCAGCATGCAAGACCTTTTGGTATATCTACCACAATTTCTGTCCCTCTGTAGTGATGCAGTATTGGAGAAAGAAGGCAAAGTTCCACTATAGGTATCAGGATATGTAAATAGGAGGGAGATGTCCACAAATTATAAAAAGGTTCTGCATGCAGAGAGGCCGTAGCAAATTCTCCCCAATGTTTACTTGCTTGGCCTAAGGAAGGGAGTCATTTCTAAGAAGCCATGCTGCTTTGACAGCTATTATCCTATTCAAATCACTGATGCAGTAGGAGATACTGCAGAATAAATATGAGTTTCAGATTACTCTGTTAAATGCTCATTGCAAAAGTATTTGGGTTAAGTGGGTGGTGATCTGCCAAAAAAGGCCTCCAGCCTTGCGATAGCTGTTCAGATACTGATTCTGTGAATACTGTAGCTGGTATTTGTATGCATTTCCCCACCAGTTGGTGTAAACTCCTCAGTTTTAAAAATACAGTTTTACACTGAGCTTTTCCCGTATTTTTCTTTCACAGCTGGAGGGTTGTCTGGTTTACAAAAAAACAACAAACAAACCTAAGAAGGGAGAGCAGGAAGGGCCTGGAAGTTGCCCATCTAGTTAGTACCTGGACTGAGCAGACACACAGCTCACCTGAATCCAGTCTTCCCCACCATGGCGAGATGCATTGCATTTCTATTTCAAATTATAATAATTCTTTCTAAATTAGCAGCTAGACATATAAAGTAACCCATGCAAATATCCTGTACATCTGTGTCATCTTTGGTCCTCTTTTTCTCTTTGAATGGTTAAATGGCTGTTTACTAATTAAGCAACATGAGCTTTCTTTCCTTTTCCTTTTTATAAAAACCTACACTCTGATCAGGCATTGCAGTAACAGCAAAACCATAGGTGAATGACCTAATCAGACAGTGAATCCACAAAGGAATAAATATAAATATCAATCTGACATCCTCTCAGCCGGCTATGGAAGGATCTATAACAAACTTACTGCTTCTCAGTAGAAATGAAAGAACCTTCAAAAACGTTTATTCACTGCAGAGACTTGTTACTGTAGTCGATTGTGTTTCGTGAGATAAGCTTTTAAAAAATTGTTTTTATAAACAGACTATAAGTTTTCACAACACTCAGCTTGAAGCCATTAGCAATCGTGATGCCATCTCAAAGGCTGGTAACTTTCAATATTATTGGCATATGAAGTTGATAAGCATTGGCACTGATCATGAGCAATGCAGCTGCTTCTTATTTTTTAAAGCCAAACTGCTGCTTCTTGAAATATTTTTCTATGTGAAATATATTAACAGCACAAGCGGAAAGCCAAATTCTTGCTGCTAATCTATTGTATTTTCTTCACCAAAGTGTAGAATATAAATCACTTCCTTTGTTTTACGAACAATTTTCCTGTTCTTCAGTGACTCCTCCCTGAGTGGACCTTTTTTCATTGTAATTACTGCTTCTTCTCATAATATTATAAGAGCCATACTGGATACAGTCCTGAGATGGATTGGCACTTGCTTCAATTAACATATTACACAGTTGTTGTCACAGAGCTGCGCTGGCTTCAAGTGTCATTTCAAACTCATTTCAAAGAGCTAGTATTGCTTTGCAATGCATTAAATGGCCTGGGTCCTGGTTACCTTTTCCTGTGTGAAACCTGCTTGTATTCATAATCAGGGGCCCTTCTTCCAGGGTTTTCGAATCAGAGAATTGGAAGGGACCACAATCATCATCAAGTCCACCCCCTGCAACGCAGGAATCTTTTTTGCCCAGTGTAGGGTTCGAACCCATGACCTGGGATTAAGAGTCTCATGCTCTATTGACTGAGCTATCCTGCAGGCTGGAAGTTAAGCAGTTTGCTGCAGGAAGAGCCCTCCAGTTGTGAAACCCCTTTACTTAACTCAGGAAACACCTGATCTCCTTCATAAGCCAGGTAAAAACTTTCTCTGGTTTTGTAGCCTTGTTTTACTGTTGCTGTTTCATTGCATGGATTGTGTTATTGATTTATATGTTTATTTTAAATCGTGTCCTTCTAGGTGGCTAACCCTAATCCTGTTGGAATGGGAAACACTTCCCTGTAGGTTCTGAACTGTATTTTATTTCGTGCAACAAAAACCTGGCTATGGCTGTGTGCTTTATATTGCCTGCTGCTTAATGTAATTCTCCGCACAAGAAAACACCCTTAACGCGGTGATATTTTTCTGTGAAATACAGTGCATTTCGGATATTTTTTTTTTGTCATGCATAGCAATTCAAAATTATATGCTTAGCTGACCCTTTAATTAGTTCTCATTCTGTCTTACATGATTTATAGCTTCATGGTGCCTATGTTAAAAAAAATGATATATGGCTTAATGAAGTGGAAAGCCAGTATAAGCTCACACCTCCAGTTAATTGGAGATGCCATGGTGTGCTGAGGGAGAAGGAAGTAGAAGTCAGCATCTCCCGCAGAGAGGACAGAATGGTCCAGCTTCTAGTGGTTTGAGATACTGAGTCATCTGTGCTCACAGTGTTTCTGTTCTTCTTTGTTTGTGTTTTTTTGTTTTTTGCTTTCTTATATAAAGTGGCTGGGGTGATAAGGGGCAGAATCCAATGATCTCTGAATTCAGAACTGAGACCACCAGCAGTACACTATGTCACAGTGATGATGACAAAAGACAATTTTCAGTTTCGGGAGGCTTTGTTGAAGTTCGGGAGCTAGATGGACCTGCAGTTTGTTTCAATGCAAGGGAGCTTTCTCTGTTTCTAAGCTGCTGCCTTAGTTACCTGACACAGCGGAAGCAGCGGTGGGGCATCTGTAACTAAACCTGCAGCTGCACATATGCTTCCTCATCCAAAAGAATTAATGTTCAGATTGAACTGAGAGGTGCACTGTGCGGAGGTGTTGTTAGGTTTCTGCATGCTCTGTAGAATGGAGATGTTTGTCAGTCAATATACTTTTGTTCTGGGCTGCAACTCATGCTTGAGAGCCTCTTAGCACATGGAACGCCTGCAAGTTTTATATGGTGCGCATGGTGAGCAGGGCTGGGCGATATCTGGTTTTCAGCATTGTGATAGATCACCAGCTAGACATTGTGATGTACCAATATATTACAGTGTCTGAAATAAGGATGGAGCTATGTTGAGGCATTGGCTGGCTTCACGGTTTTCCCCGCATCATGATTTTTTGTATAACACACACACACTGGGGCTTGGCAATGTGTTGGTACATTGTCAAAAACCAGCTTGAATCCACATTACGATAACAGTTTTATAATATTCAACATGGTGATGAATCGTGGATCACGATGTGTGTTTGTGCTGTGTAAGAATTTGTGATGTGGGAAAAACCATGAAGCCAGTGATCGCTTCTTTCAAGATTCCTTCTCACCCTGTTGCTCTGTACTACAGTGGTACCTTGGGTTAAGTACTTAATTTGTTCCAGAGGTCCGTACTTAACCTGAAACTGTTCTTAACCTGAAGCACCACTTTAGCTAATGGGGCCTCCTGCTGCTGCTGTGCCGCCAGAGCACGATTTCTGTTCTCATCCTGAAGCAAAGTTCTTAACCTGAAGCACTATTTCTGGGTTAGCGGAGTCTGTAACCTGAGGCGTATGTAACCTGAGGTACCACTGTATAAAGTAACAGCTGTAACAATATGTTAAAGGTTAGTAAAAATTCATCAGTTTTAGACCCCTAAGTACAGTGGACGCTCATGTTGCGAACGTGATCCGTGCGGGAGGCACTTCTGCACCCGCAGCGCCGTGTCTGTGAGTGCATGGGTTGCGATTCAGCCCTTCTGCGCATGCACAAAGCGCGATTTAGTGCTTTTGCGCATGTGCGAGAGCCGAAACCCAGAAGGAACCCGTTCCGGTACTTCCAGGTTTCAGCGGATCCATATCCCGAAAACGCGCAACCTGAAGCGCCTGTAACCCGAGGTATGGCTGTAATAGCAGTTCACCTCCACATCCTTATTTCAGACATTGTGATATACTGTATCAGTATATCACAATGTTTAGCTGGTGATATATCATCATGTTGAAGCCAGACATCACTCATCCTTAACACACATCATGATTTGCAGTTTACTGCCAGGCTGAAATTTATGAAAACAATGTCACAATAAAAGTCAATCCTTCATTAGGCATAGCAAACCACAATGTCACAATATGGACTTCAAACCAGTTTTGGACAATATAATGATACATCGCCCAGCCCTAATGATGAGCAGCTCTCACATGTTGAGACTGGTATGTACAACCTCTATACGTGTTCAGTTTAAGAGATTTCCAATGTGGCTTTAATAGAAGCTTGATATAAAAATTAAGTGTCTCAGCAATAAGCAATTTCAGCCTGTTACTTCGCAGCCTCCTGTTTTGTTCACTCAGCACCATCAGGCAGACGTTGGTAATATAAGGCATCACCTAACCTATGTTGTCTCATTCTCCATGGCTGCTGAAGCTCCTATATATACTGAGTCAAATCATGAGTTTAAAAATTACTGAACGTAAAGCTGCCACATGTAGAAAAGTCAACCAATAATACTTTTGTCCTCACATTTGTGCTGCAGGCCTCCTCTTAAGCAAGTGAGCTGAGTAGCTCACTTGTATGTCGCTTGCCAAGGTAGGAAGTAGAGTGCAGGCATCAGTAAGTGGGATTAAGCAGCCCGCGAGTTTATTGAAAATAAAATAAGTAGATTGCATGGTCAAAGCAGGCATTTTGCTTTCTAGTGCAATAACTTTGAGCAGCTTTTGAGCATGATTAGTGCTTTCCTCTCTTGCACTTCATTTTTCTGTCCCCTGCAGAATGAGGCACAAATTACAGGGGTGTGTGGAGCTCTGATACTCTGCAGCAAGGAACCATGAGTTTCAACATGATACACACAAAAAAGCATACACACGAAAGGAAACGCAAGACTTAACCAATGTGCACTCAGAGAGGAAGTTTAACATATGAAGCAACCCCTCTTTAATCTGTATAAATACCACCTAAAACTGATTATAACCTCACATTTCTCAGGCAAAGGATGATTCCACACCAGGCACTTAGTGTGAGATTGCAACATTTAGTTTATTGGATTTTTACAAGACAAGGTTGTTGTGGAAGGGAAGAAAAAGAAACCTTCTGCATAGTCCCTGCTCTCCTCACTTTCCTCAAACCAGAGAAAGTCCTACCTTTTGAGAAGAGCAGTATAATTGCTGCTGTTGTGTTAGAGTTGCTGCAGGTGGAATTCCTAATTCGGACCTTGAGCAGGGTAGAAAGGATTTTGCTCTCCACCACAGGAATGAGTTTCAAAGCTGTACTGGAAACAGTCTTAAAATAGCTACAAATAAAAGTTACAAAAATATAAAGTAACACATTGCTCTTAAACAAGCAAAATACACGACAAGTCAGGTGGGTAGGCATTGGGGGGGCACACATGCTTTTATGACACCAGATCCCACCCCCCTTGTGGAGGAGTGTTCTCCGCATTTGGCTTCCTGCCTCCTTTACCATTCTCGCCCTGCTCTTCTCCTTGACTCACATAGATGGAGCAAGGGCCGGGGTAGATGACCGGCTTCCACACATGACTTGAGCCACTGCTCCAGCCTCTCACCCGTGCTGGTGTCAGAAGAGACTCAAGCATGAAAGAGTAGGTGGAGGAGAAGTCAGGTTGGGGCAGTGGAGGGGGCCAAGCGCCAGTGGATATGTACCATGCTAGACTGGCAGCGGCTAAGGAGGAGCAGCAGTCTCTCTATTGTTGCTCAGGCTGGGCTCCTCGTCAGCCGTACCCACAGCAACACAGCCACCATTTGGGGCTGGCTGAGCTCGAATATGTCTAAGTAGGACAGGAGGCACTTTTGTCCCAAAATGGGGTGATCCCATTTTTTTCTAGGGACGGGTGGCAACCCTACTGCCCTATGCCTCCTCCCCCTTTTGTGACTTTTGGGGACACTTCTGGGTTTGGTGCAATGGTCACACACATGTTGAATGTGCGTAAATGGGGTGTTGCCCATACAATACAACATAAAGGTAGTTGAACTGCAGAGTCAAGGAATAAAAGGCAATAAATCTTCCTCTAAAAAAGTCTTGCCCAAAGGAAGCAAATAAATAAAATGACCACAAAGGCAATGCAAGTGGCAGCAAAGAAAGCAAAGAAGGAATCTGAAAAGCAGTTTGTAGCCTTTCAGTCCTCTATCTACATGAAGGAGTGTTTCATTCACACACACACACACACACACACACACACACACACACACACACCCCACTTTAAAATACAAGGGCTCAGATTTGCAGGGTCACTCATAGCGTTTTGTGCATGCTCAGGGTTTTTTCATCTCTCTTCTTTAGGCAGCTGCCTCTCCCCCAAGGGTCAAGAGGAGCACATCACCACCTTCTGAGGTGCCAGAGGCTGTTGTCTCCTTCGCAGGAGGGCTGTGTGCACACGCATTAACCTCCCTGGATGCCAGCCTTTGAGCTTATTGAGTTGTCTAGTCTGTTTCCTGTAACCTTGCTTGTGTCAGCTGAGACTGTTCTGTCGCTTGATTATATTATAAACTCAAGGTCTTATTTCCCAGGCAAAGACCCTGCGCGACTGTATGTTTGATGTGCGTATATATAGCTTCAAGCGCCTTCTTGATTGTTGTTTGTTTCCGATTCATTGCCTTAGAGCCGAAGGATCTAAACTTCATGCACATGGAACACTGCCGCTTTTGTATATCAAGTAACACTGTATTAAAATGGATGAGCCTGTAATCTCACTTTCATTTCTGGTCTTGCAGCGATTTAAGAGTTCTTTTGCAGAGTCCAGCTCAGTTAAAGACAGCATGGGGTGGGGTTTTTTGCCTCTTGGTTTGCTACGGAGCGGCATGCATCCTTAGTGAGTGCATGTACATGGAGCTAAGTCATTTTGAACTAGTCACATTTTTGTGCTGAATCCTGCTTCATACATTACGCTATGCCGCTGTCATATGCTGAAGTAGTGATAAGATAAGCACTGCTGAGCATGTGCAGAGTGCTTTCTCCTCACACGGAGCCATAGCAGCAACAACAGCAGCCAAAGTACTGTGAAATGAGTTATGTGAGCCCAAGCTGTGAAACTGGGCTGTGAAATAAGGCAAATTCTGTTGGACTAAGGCAAGCTCTGCACCTTCTCTGCCAATGCAAGCGTTTCAATACCAAGGACACAGGGACAGTGTTTCTTCTTCTTAGGCTTGACCCCAGTCAAAAGGAAAAAGAAATTTAGGACTTCCTCTAGAGCATTGATATAAAACTTTGTTTTTACAAAATGCTGCCTCAGCATCCATCCCTTTGTAGTTGCTTGTCTGTTAAGCTCTGCAGTAACATGCTGCAAATCTGTGGTTATGCAGATTCATTTTCTCGGATTAATTTACTGACGGAGGAGTCTTTCATGGCTCCAACTCTCCAAATGAAATTTTAGATGATCACTCTCCCCCTAAGTGGATTACCCTTTAATTAAAAAGCCACACCTACTCTTTGTTGTGGTATATTCTAAATGGTTATTTCTCATCTTTGCTGTACAGTAACTGAATACTCTCTCTTCTAAAGAGATTTGAATTTTGGCAGTCATAGGGCACTGGCAAGAGAATATGATTGATTTGATACATGGAGCAGTATAAAAATGCTCAGATAATCTATTCTGCTCCCCCCCTTACTCCTGTGTTATAAAATGGGCACTCCCAATATTCAGAGTGTGGAATGAGCTTGATTACAACATTAAGCAAACTTCTTTAAAAGGAATCTGTGCCGCTGTTTGCACTGTCACTGCTTACAACTTTTGTGCAATGTGTGTGCTCTCATTATTGCTTTGTTCAGAAGGGCCTTAAAAACACAGCATCATCAGCATAATCATGGTGATACATCTTTTGTATTTGCTATCTGTCATAAAATGGAAAAAAACTGGAAACTGTACTTTAGGACTCTAAGGATTAAGGTTTATCTGTCTCCATAAAGGACACAAATCATCTAGATTAGAAGTAATCTGATTGTATTGAGGCACAAATTATAGCACAAAGGCTGTTCAAGTGGGTTTAAGTGTGCAGGGCTGGTAAACACCATATGACCACTGATTGGTCCATGAAAGAGTATTAACCGAAAGATAATGATGGATTTTAATCCAAATCCCTAAAGCACAGCAGCTGCAGTTCCCAAATGAGTTTGCTCTCTCGGTCTGAGTTTTTCAAATACTGATGTACTGTGTTCCTAATTCATGTCTCAGGAGAGAGTTAATTTGAATAATTCTTTGCTCTTATATTGAGCAGGTTTGTTTGTTTCTCCAGTAAGGTCCGCCCTTGCTTCTGTTTTTAAATTGATCAGAGTTGGCCATATCTCCAAGCACAATCTAGGAGAGGGGATTTTGTTGTATCAACCCTGTGTCTCGCAATCCTTTTTCAATACACATTTAATAGTTGTGAAAGAATCACACAGCTCGTTCCCTGATGAATGGCATTGAAAAGCAGTGTATATACATACTTACCATACTGCTCTGAAAAATGTTATAATAGTGTTATTGCTGCTTGCAGTATAGATGTAGTTTCTTACTGCCCTGTCCTCTTGCAGTCTGCAGTGAAACTGCATTTCTTTAGATTTTGGGTGGTTTATTCAGACTGGACCTAGGAAAAAAATGGATTCTTTTTTCCTAGAAGGCAGATAAAAAGGGATTACACAGTATGTGTGTGGGTATCTATTTGCTAGTGCCCATAATGTCACTTGAGCAAAAGTTTCTGAACTTGTTCTTCATCCCTGCAGCAGTTTTGCCACTGTCTGCAAAGGCTATATAACTTTGTTATCTCTCATGCTGGCATCTTGGATCGTGGTGTATTAAGTTTCAGGGTCCTGGCTCTTGCTCATCACAACAGCATTGGAGATTAACATCCTTTTCCCTTTTACAGTGGTACCTCAGGTTAAGAACTTATTTCGTTCTGGAGGTCCGTTCTTAACCTGAAACTGTTCTTAACCTGAGGTACTACTTTAGCTAATGGGGCCTCCCATTGCTGCTGTGCCGCCGCCATGCAATTTCTGTTCTTATCCTGAAGCAACGTTCTTAACCCGAGGAATTATTTCTGGGTTAGTGGCGTCTGTAACCTGAAGCATCTGTAACCCGAGGTACCACTGTAAATGTGTTTGTGGAGGGGGGGGCAGTGTTAGAAACTGAGAAATTCGGAGCTAAATGGTACCTTAAACGCAGGTTATAGGCACAACAATGGAATGCCTAAGCGCACTTTTTAAATAAAAAGAATACAAAACTGAAAATGAATGAACTGCAGCTAAAATACAGTGGTACCTTGGGTTACATACGCTTCAGGTTACATACGCTTCAGGTTACAGACTCCGCTAACCCAGAAATAATACCTCTGGTTAAGAACTTTGCTTCAGGATGAGAACAGAAATCGGGCTCCGGCAGCGCAGCAGCAGCGGGAGGCCCCATTAGCTAAAGTGGTGCTTCAGGTTAAGAATAGTTTCAGGTTAAGAACAGACCTCCAGAACGAATTAAGTACGTAACCAGAGGTACCACTGTACTATGTTCATTTTTCACATGGTCTAGTCATTCCCTTGCCCACCCCCCCTAATATTCTTAAGAGGGTTTCTTCTCCAGTCTTCAGAGAGTAGCTGGAAGTGGGGAGACACTTGCACTCTGCAGTTTTAATCTGAAATCTGCAAGGCCTATGCAGGCAATTAAGAGTGCATCCCTCTACGATGGTTTAGTATATTCTCTTTTTTACTTTTATGCTTTTTTATTTGTATAGGGGGAAAAGGAAAGTGGCGAGTGTAGAAGTCCTGGAAGAAAGCAATAAATAAATAAATATGTTTCCATTGATAAAATATTGAACACTTGAGTGTGTTGAGAGTGTGCACTCCATGGCTTTGAGGGACAAGGACAAATTCTTTGCAGAGTTGTCAAATTACAAGAACACTGTTATGGTCCTCGCCTGCATACTCACTCCCGAACTCCATAGTGCTGGCGTTTCTGGGTAAACAGAAAACCTCTATCATAACATCCATTCTAGTATGCCACCATTGACTCGTGGGACCACAGACCAATGGTTCTGCATCGGCTGCAGAAGAAGGAACATAGGGTGCAAGATCAGCTTAAGGCACAAAAACAGACAAACTTCAAGAGTATTTGCAAGGAAGTGATGAAGTGTTACCCAGAGGTGGAGCAAGGTGGGTGCGGCACGTCCCGGGTGCCATCCCTGAGGGGGGTGACATCGGCATGGGCAGCGCCCCCCCAGGACACTCCCTGCCGCCAGCGCACCCCGTGGGACACGCGCCACCCCTGCGGGTGGCTAGCCCCACCCTCACGGGCCACTTCAAGTGCTGGAGCAGCTAGCTCCACCTCTGGTGTTACCTTCCCAGATATGTAGCCGAAGTAGGCCAAAAAGAAGGAGGTGTTTTAATGTGGTTTGTTAGTATGTACACTAAGCAAAATGTACCCTTATATAATTTGAGTGTGTACGGCCCCTGACACTGACATTCAAGTGCTTTTTAAGGTGTCTAGTCACACAACCCTTTTTCCAACTGCACATCATCAGCTTTCTAATTGTACATTTTGTGTCCAGCTGCATTAAAAAAAAACCTGAATGACAAAAAAACCCCTGAACAGTATTAAAATTCTAAAGCTGTGAAATTTTTTTGCAGTTTTTCTGTGTACCTAGGGATGGGTTTAGAAAGTGCTTTTTCACTTCCTAAAGTGCTTAAGACTGCCTTTCCCCGGGGGCCTATGTAAACCTTTCACTTCACTTCTTATTATTTTTTTTAAAAAATATTCTTCATTCAACAGAATGGTTGAGTCCAGCTACTTACAGCCTTGTCAACAGGTTCTGTTCTCTGCCCGAGGCATGCATGAACTGTCTCAAAGTGCCTTCTGTTTATGCACCCGTAGTAGCTCTCTGTTCAATAGTAGTTCTACGTACAGGTGCCATAGATACTTATATTGAACAGCAGAATCGGCTCTCTGGCTCTTCTGCTTCTCTTACAGCAGTTGGCACCATTTCAGAGTTTGCTAGTTCTACTCCTATGTGGAAGACCCTGTTGATTTTGGATGCTATCACGTCAAAGACATTGAAAGATGATCTCTACGATGTATCTCTTCAAGCAGCTTCCATTGCAGATTCTTCCCTGGATGCCAAATACACTTTAATGCTGGACCTATGGCTTTCCAGCACTGTCGCAAGGTACGAAGGTGAAGGACAACAAGCTTCAGGGAGCAGATATCATTATGGTAACATCTCACTGGCCCAGGAGAGATTGCTTAAAGATGTCAGTCAGAGCCCACTGGAAGTCATCTGTGTCATGAACCAGTAGTATGTCCTTACCCTCATGGGAACCTTCCTGCAGTAGTGTGAGATTAAAGGCAGAGTGCAAGGCATAGAGAGGAAATTACCCTCTGTTTGAGAATTAGTGTAGGATTGGTTTAGCATGGGTTGTTTTTTTTTTACTGGTACTTTTACAAGACAAGTCATGAGTAAGTTAACTAATTCTGGCTCGTAAAAGGCATAGTGGTAATGTTATTTAATAATCTTATGCACAGGCTGTATGCAGTTTTTTTTAATAAAAAAAATGCAAAGGCTACTAATGTACTTTATAAAAATAGAAACATTATTCATCATCCTGAAAGAACAAAGAAGCAGAAGAAGAACTGCAGAGGGCTGCCACTACTCCCAACCATGATCTGTATACTGGGGTAATGCTTACTCAGAAAGAACCATTCTCCATACTTCCTGTAGCCCCTGTCCAGGCAGGTCGCAAAGCCCTGCTGTTTCTTTCTTGCTCTTCCCAGCTTGGCTACCCATTTGTTTAAAATTATAATTGTGTTCATAGGGAATGTGGTTCGGATGAATATTATACATTAGGCGAAGCTAAACATTCAGTAACGGAGATGTGTTTGGGAACCTGAATCACCGTTGGAGGGTGGTAAAGGCAGGCACAATTTATAGAGAAGAAATTGCAGGTGCTTGGAAGGAGTATTTAATTGTTATCTCCTGCAACTTTGTCCTGCAAGCCCAGCAGGCAGAAATTTCTGAAATATCATGGGGAGAAGCGCATGGTGAAAAAAGAGTTTAGGTTACCACCTGCTCATTCGCATATTCTACCCTCAAAATAACACCCTTCCTGCTTGCCACCCTTGCAGTTTTGAAAACAAGGTTCCCAGACCTGTTTCTACTGATGAACATCTAATTTTTACCTGTGGCATAAAATGTGGAAGTGGGAGCTGGGATTCTTTGAATACAGTTTTTGTGCGGTGTTTTTGTTTCTAACTGATGTTTTGTTTGTGCTTCAGCTGGTCGAGGCTTTTGTTTTGTTTATGGGATAGTAATTTAATAAACATGCAGAACTTTAATTGAGTAATTTAAACAGTGCTTCAGCTGATGCTGCTGTCTTTGAATTCTTCATTTCTTTACGTGCTTAATATACATTCCATTAATACTGAAGTTTCACAATATAGAGGCTCTAAAAAAAACTGCTGTTGGTTGAGCATTATGCTATTTAATTCTTGGTGTCTATTGCCCTTTACAATAAATACAATTTGCAGTGTGGGAACTGAACAATTTGTATTTTAAAAAATATATACACTCATATTTTCTGAATGTGAGTCTCTGAATAATACTTCTGAGTTTCGGATACCAAATAGCAAAAGGGAAGAAGAGCATATATAAAATCAATTAGTTTAGTGATTCTATATCGAATATCAAAACTGAATAGAACATTAAAACCCAGAGCCAAATAAATACTTAGGTGTGCACAAAAGTTTGGGCATGTGGAATTTTGACTTCTTGCTCTCCAACTCTCCCATTTCAGCTGTGACTGCCATGTTTCCCCCCTGTTCCAAGGAAAACTCCGCTTTCCAAACAACCTGATTTTTCAGGAACTATTTGCCTTTCTTTCATTCTCTCATTTTTCTTTCTTTTTTCCTTTGGCATCATCCTTGCATGTGGTCTAAATAAGTATCACATATCAACTGTATAGCAAGATTTTAGATATATACTAGCTTGTATGTTGAATACCCAATAAATTTGTTTTAGGGATTTATACCTTCTCAGGCTTCAAAAACCTCCCCATGGAGGTTTACACAACATAAAACAGCAGTGGTGAAACAGGATAAAAACCAGCACTGGAAATAAAACTAAAAAAATGAATGGAATTTATTTATTTATTTATTTATTTATTTATTTATTTAAAAAGTCTTTGCCTGGTGATAAAATGAGAACAAAGTGGGCACCAGGTGAACCTTTCTGGGGAGAGCACTCCATAATCAAGGCATCACCAAAAAGTCACTAACTCTAGTTGTCAGTCATTGCATCTGTGATCGTCTTGGCAGGGGTGCAGCTAGCTGCTCTGGCACCCGGAACGGTGGGGGGGCGATCTGTGCACAGTGGCGGCATGGCGTTCCATGCACGGGGGCGGGGCGGCAGGGCGCCATTTTGTCAACCCCCTCAAGGATGACACCCGGGGCGGGCCACACACACCTTCCTACACCTCTGAATCTTGGTGGGAATGGCAGCCATAAAAGGGTTCTCTGATTATCTCTGTGAACAGGTCAGTTCCTATGGAGAGAGTCAATCCCTCAAGTGCCTTGATCCGAACCCATAATTTCAGTAGCAGAGTTTGTTTGTTTATTTGCTTGCTTGCTTTTTTCTAGACTGTCCTTTATCCTTACAGATGCCAGAGTGGTGTGCAATAAGAACAGTATAATAAATTGCGGCACATACATGTCCTTTACAACAATAAAAATCGAGAGTCCTAATACAGTGGTACCTCGGGTTAAGTACTTAATTCGTTCCAGAGGTCCGTTCTTAACCTGAAACTGTTCTTAACCTGAAGCACCATTTTAGCTAATGGGGCCTCCCGCTGCCGCCGCACCGCCGGAGCACGATTTCTGTTCTCATCCTGAAGCAAAGTTCTTAACCCGAGGTAATATATCTGGGTTAGCGGAGTCTGTAACCTGTAGCATATGTAACCTGAAGCGTATGTAACCCGAGGTACCACTGTACTAAAAAACAACAATTGCCTTATTATTGCATTTTTAACATGGTATAGAAATGTTTTAGCAGTTGACAAACTGTTGTCAATTGACAAATCCGTGTAGAAGATCACCTATGAAAAGTCAATAAATCTAATTGCTTATTTTCCCAGTTTAACTACTCAGGATGTTATTTTGAGTTGTAATCCTTTTCAAAATGAAGATCCAATGCAAGAGAAAGAGAGTTCCTATGCTCACACTACATCTGTACCCAATCTGTTCTCCCCACCCATATATGACAACATTATCAAATACTGCATTTTGACATAGCAGGTATTTCAAAGGGGCCAAGATATATTTTTTCCTGATGAAGGAACTCCTGTTAACAAGCCTTGTTACAAGAGCAGCTTCTGTAAGCATAATAGCTACCAGGTTTACAAATAACACCCTCATTGGCAGCATCTGAAAAAGCATAAAGTACCGTATTTTTCGCTCTATAAGACGCACCGGACCACAAGACGCACCTAGTTTTTGCAGGAGGAAAACAAGAAAAAAAAATTTTTTTGAATCTCAGAAGCCAGAACAGCAAGAGGGATCGCTGCGCAGTGAAAGCAGCAATCCCTCTTGCTGTTCTGGCTTCTGGGATAGCTGTGCAGCCTGCATTCGCTCCATAAGACGCACACACATTTCCCCTTACTTTTTAGGAGGGAAAAAGTGAGTCTTATAGAGCAAAAGATACGGTACTCTCCTTCACCTCTTGCATGACATTCTGAAAGCAATGCTGCTTGTTTATAAAAGTTGTGGAGATGGAGGGAAATGGCAAACCTACTATGGGATGAAAATCTGTCAGTGTATGGCTTAAAGGATGACTTCATAAACAATGCAGATTTTAGCTTATCACTGTGTATCACTGTTCTGCATTCAGTTTTGGGGTAGAAAGATGGTTCCTTTCATCCTCCTCACCCCACCCCCAAATAAAATGCACATGAAAGGCTATCAGCACTGCCTTTGCTAAAACAATAGCTCCTCTTGTGTTTTTGTTAACGCTGCTGGATATTGCATGCAAGGTGTCCTGCATATGCTGCTCACTGCAGTATCCCAGTGGAACTTGTAACCCAGATGGCTCAGACCATATGCTTCTACAGTTTTTAGCTATGCATCATGAAATAATACATAGGCCACGAGGAAAGACGTGTAACGTTTGCTCAGTACCAGATATGGCACATACTCCTTCCAAGCATTGTAGAGGGACTATATAACACTCGAGGAAGCATGAGTGAAACACCTTTGAGTGCTCCTCATTCCCAAGCTAGGGACTTCAGGGAAGCACAAAGTTACCAAAACATACTAGTGTTTGCCTGATTGCGCTTAGCCCAAATGGGGTTAGGGAGCAGAGCAATTAATGTTGCACAGACTGGAAAAAGGTGGCTCAGCCAGCAATCTACCGTCTTGCCCATCGGGCCCATCTCACACTTTTTAAAAAAACAAAAACAAATTGCCTCCCATGATACTACCCTACACCTGAATTCTACCCTACATGGGAATCTGAGGCAGACCATCGGTCTGTCTGGCTGACTGGCAACAGCTCTCCAGGTTTGCACAATGGGAACATTCCCAGCCATATCTAGAGACCTTCTCCATGCAAATCAGATGCTTCGCCATTGAGCTTGTGGCCTTTCCCCATAGTCATAAGTTTTAGAACTAGGGATGGTTGTGTGAGAAATAAGTCACCACCTTAGGGCTATGTTTGTGGTCTGTGGTGAACAAATGTATGTGCCACCACTATCAGCAGCTGCAGCTTTCCCCCAGGTACATCCTCTATAATTTATCTGCCTCCTCTGATGCTGGAGGGCTCAGCGAGGGGCAATTGGATTAGAGAATGTTGTGAAGTACAGAAGCCTGCACCTACTGCTGGGAATGCAAGTTGGGTGCCCTGTCAGAATGGCAGGAAACTCCAGCTGATGCATAAGTCCCAAGGTTTGGGGGGGAGGAAGAGGACTGGGCAAGGCTTTGTGTTTGTGTCCTGAGCTACTGCTTCCCCCACCATTACCAGCTAAACTTCTAATGGCACCATCTGAGCTCTACAGAGTTAAAAGCCTTCCAAGTACCCCCCCTGCCCCAATCCTCTTAAGTCTCATGCTGTTGCAAAACTGCAAGTGGCACCATACCACATAGGGTTGGAGGGGGAAAGTGATTTGAGAATGTTTGACCTTGTATACCTGGCTAAGCTTTTTAGATTTGATTTGGTGAAGGTAAAAGGCACCTTAGCAGAAAGGATTGCAGAAAAAGACAGACTGCGGGAGAACCTGAGGGAAGGAGGGAAGAGGGAGGATGTGGGCATTAGACTTTAGAAAAGCAGATTTCGACAATCCCAGTGTCATTAAGCAAAGTACCATGGAAAGATTAAGTTATATGAAAAGGAGTGTATGAATAGGGATGGCAGCTTTTGAAAACCATTACTATAGTTAGGAGCCACAGCCATGCAAAATGAGAAAGAATGGTGAGAACTGCCGGAAACTGATGTGATTTGGTCAGGGACCTTCTTAATGAACGGAAAGTCAAAAAGGGGAGTACAAAGGGAATCAAACACTAAGAGAAAGTATGTTTGCCTAGATGAAGTAAGAGCAAAAGCAGAAGTTAGTTGCAGCTGCTGAGAGTTGAAATAAAGTTCCTTGCTAGAAGAGAAAGGAAAACAATACTGCAGGGCAGATAAGGAAGAGAAAAAGTCACAGGACAAAGAACAAGTGTGTGCCGATGAAACATATGCATAATCAAACTAAGTTGCAATAGTCCTGATGACATTTACCTATATGGTACAGGAATTGTCAGTGTAATGCAGCCTTACAAAAAGCTGCTCTACATTGTGTTAACAGGAGCTGTATTTCCAAGACTTGAAAACTAGGCTATGCTGCTGTAGTCAGCACTAATAAGACCTCATGTGTAGGACAATGTTTTGTCCTTGGTGCCATTCTTCAAGGAGAATGGTGAACTGGGGCGGGGAGGGGGGAATTGGAGGAACAGAAAACTATAAATATAATGAAGGCATTGTACATAAACTGTGAAATAGCTGAACGAATGGAATGAGTTTATCCTAGAGAAAACACACTTGAACCAAGAGAATATGGTTACCTGTTTCTGATAACCCTGGAACAATCTATCTCAAGATAGATTTAGGAAACAGCAGGGAAATAATGCATGGATGTGATGCGCTAACGACTGACAAATGTATCGTGGCAAGAGCTTTGTAGGCAAGGGCTTCATCAGGTGCAGGAGTTGGCCAGGGATCTTGAAAAGGGTTCATGTGTAGTAGAGAGGAAACAGTCACCCAAGCGACAGTCAGAAAAATACAATACTTAATCAAGTGAGAGTTTGTGTCACGTCGCATTGAAATCTAAGGCTAGAAAGACTTGAACGGGACAGTCTTGTTCCCGTGAAGCCAAAAATCCAAGTTGGATGCCCACGAATGCCCTGTACACCCCAAAGAGGATTAAATCTCTGTGAGCTGGACAAAGGTTCTTATAACACTACATGGAGGATATATTTTTTTAGTGTGTCAGCCATCCCTATACAGTCCAAAGAGATGCAACATCAGTTTTGCTAATAGACTTTTAACACAGCATATCCATGTCCCCTGCTTCCATCTAATCCCTCCAAGTGTATTTTAAATGTGCTGCTGATTTAATATAGGTATTATAACAACTGAGCAATAGTATACATGGTGCCTAGGGATGCATTGTAATTTCTATCCTTGGTGGTTTCCAGGAAAAGATTATCATTAGGCAGGCAACTGCTGGAGATGTTTTAAATATGTGTACATCATTTTAAGGCCACGGATTTGATGATCCAACTCTATGGTTCTGTGGTCAGTCACTGAGAGTTTGACCCCAGAGCTTTTATGAGGGTGGCTAAGCACAGTTGCTGGCACCACTATCCTTATGAATTAAAAGTTACTTGGTAATAGAGATGGGCAGGTACTTAATCTGATTAGTTGTAATGTTATATCATGCCTTCCAGTGACTTATAGCACTTAGAGATTGTTAATGGAAAGGGCTGCTGCTTAGGAATTACATCGTTTCTATGAAACAATTGCATGGTGCTGTACAGCATTGGCAGTGACCACTAACAATAGCTGAATTAATGTGAATAATCTCTGTACTTTTCAGCAGTCATCAGAAAAGTGATAAGATTCTCAATGTCCGGGGTCACAGGACACCCTATCCCTGTATTAAACCTCATTAGCACTTCCATTTCTAACTTCAAAAAATGATTTAGTAACTGGTTCACACTTTGAACTGGTTCAGATACATTCCATATTATTATTATATCCAGTGTGGTTTTTTTCTGGGCAGGGAAAGGTGAGGAAACTCACCAGGAAGTTTGTTTGTTTATTGCGGGCCCAGTCGCAGTGCCACCCCCCACCGCTGCCCCAGGCAGTGGCTAAAAGTAAGTTGTGATTAATGAACACAAGCAGGCAATGTTCTGGATTAGAAATGCCCACAACTTTATTGATTACAGATATAGGTGGGTTTTTGGCTCGGGCATTGGGTGTATATCCGCTCCAGCCCCACCCCAACAAAAAAATAAATATTTAATTTAAAAAAGGTAAGGGAACTCAGTTACCACAAGTTCCTGCTCAAACTGCCTCCCCCCCGATTTTATCATATACCACACTTTTGTAACTGTAATATAATTCCTACAAACTGAATATAAGGATAAGTATTTATCTGAAGGAGGACTATAATAGTGTATTTCCATACATGACTACCCCATCCTCCAAAATTGTTAGATGCTTTTGCCCACTGTTAAGGCATTCTGCAGCGGGAACAGAAGACACTTTTAGCTCATTTCGGGTATATTTATTTTTGGGTCTCCCAGCTAAGAACAGTAAATATTACAGAATATTAAGTATCTAGATCGATGACGTGGTTGCATTTAGAATTCCGTGTACACATTCTGGTCACCCCACCCTCAGAAGAGATGACATAGTGGTGCAAAATACATTTCTCCGTCCTTCTCCTTGGCTACAAGGATAACAAGAAAACCTGCCTGAACTTTGCATGAGGAAATATATGGCTGTGTGAAATTCATGGAGAAAATATTGCAGTCAGAGGCTCCCTATATGTAAATGCAATATGAGGGGGGGAGGGAAGATGAGATTTGAGCTGTATGGCACCCACAGAATTTGGAGGACTGTAGAGTGGAGACCATCTGCAACGGGGGTAGGATAGCCTGTGGTCTTCTAGATGTTTAAGACTCCAGCTCCCATCAAGTACAACCAGCAGGGCAAGTGGTCAGGGATGGTTGGAAAGGTAACCGTACAACATCTGGAGGGTTGCCAGATGTACAGAGTTCTATACTTACCAAGTCTTGGGAGAAAGTGCTGGATTGTATAATTATGACCGTCCAGAAAAAGCTAAAATTTTCATCAGAGAACATTCTTCTGAACTATGTACCTATTGTATGGAAGTTAACATCAAGGCAACAAAAATGGATTCTACATGCTCTAATGGTAGCCAAGAAACTGATAATGATGAAGAATAAAGGATAAAATCCGCTTTAATAAATGGATAATATGGTAACACTCACAACTTTGGATAAATAGGTCAATATTTGGAATGACTTTATACAAAATGTAGTAGGCTATTAATATTTAATAATTAATATTAGGTTAATAATATCAAAATTATATAAGAATGTATGGGTTAGGGCATTTTTCGTGTATTGCCTATGTTTGTATATTCTTCCTTTCTACACATTTTTGTGCCTTTTTCTTTTTCTCTTTTTCTTTGCATCACTTTTATTTCTTTATAATTGAAAACTTTTCATTAAAAAAATATTGCTACCAAACATCTGGTTAGCCTCTACAAGATCTGGCTGTCCTCTACTATTTCTCATTTGAATTGTACACCATCACTTCTGATTAATTCCTCCGCTTCAGAGAGGAAGGAGGGAGTTTGGGAATACAGGATGGCCTTTGAAGAAGAACATGGAACTTCAATTTCCTTACACACATCCACACACCTTAGGTGATATGCTGAATTAAAGCAAGTGACAATCTATATGCTTGCCTTCAGTTTAACAAGCTCTGCCTCGTGCTCCCAGGGTTCCTCATCCTTATGTTTTTTTTTCTGTGATTTTGCCTCTTTTGAGGAGTCATTGGGAAAAGTCTTTATACTTCTGGAACAAGCACAAGGGAAGCTCTACATAGAGCATATTGCAGTAATCCTATAGTGCTCAATGCAAGGTAAGAGAGATAACATGATAAGTGAAATGCTGCTGCTGCTGCTGCTGCTGCTGACTTTTACTTAAAAATAATAAAAATAGCTCTGATGGAGACTCTTATCAACCAGCCTAAAATTATGGCAACTGGTCCAGAGATAGATATATATATATATATATATTTAAATGGCCTCCTTATATGCCGCCCCCCGCCATAGCCAGTTAGTAACTCTGCCTCATATTCCTTAGAGGGGTGGCCCTATTTAGATCCAAATGGAATTTTCAAGCCACATGTAAATTAGACTATCAGAGACTATTCTAAATTATATTAATAGGATACTGTCATTTCTCCATAGAAGGATTAACATCTAGGTGGCACTGTAGCACAGAAGTCAATTTTAGCAGGCTCCTGGGGGTTATAATTAATATCCAGAGCTAAAAATAAGTAAAAAAGTGCAAAGTAGCAATTATAATTATAACTTTTTATAAGTGACAGAAGAGTGACAAAGGCAACATTGTATGTGGAAAGCTGCCTCTTCTTCAAGTAGTACTTCTATTTAATTGGGGAGGGGGGACAGTAAAATGCAAAGAAAAAAACCTAAGAGAATGAACATTTTGAACAATGTCCAGGTTAACATGGTATTTTTAAAAAAATAGTGCTGCCTTGCCTATCTTTTTCTAACGTCACTTCTTAACTTTTATATATGTAAAAATATGTATATAACCTCACTCACCCTCTGTCAGAAGCACTCGGATCTGATCCCAACAAGTTAAATATATATATATATGCTGGGAGCAAAAGGGAGAGAGAGAACTACCACCATAAAAATAATAAATAGAAATAATAGAATAGAATAGAAATACTTTATTATAAATCCAGTTCTTTATTATAAATCCAGTTCTTACAGCATTTTCGGAAGATGCTAAGGCCCAGATTTCTATGAGTCCCTGGGAGAGTTTCTTTGATGATCGGGAAACCACCAAAATCACCTCTAGTTCTGTTTTTCATTTAAGAAATTATTTTTATTACCCAAGGAAGTATATTTTACTTCTCTAGTTCTCTAGCTGTGCTTGTTCTCTTTCGACATGGTGCATGGGTGATGCAGTCAAAATTGTGTTTCCAGGTGTCCTAAAAGAGTGTGGTGGAATATTAAAGATGTGTCCCCCAAAATTCATGTGTTTTGCCTATTCCGAAAGACACACTTTGTTTTGGTCTGTTTTGAGTCGTTTATTTTGAAACAACAAAACTCATGTATTTTGGGTATGTGTTAAGAATGCCATACCTTTTCAATCACGACAATAAATAATAGAGATGCATAATCTTAATTTATCTGGTTGGTTGGTTGTCGCTTTGGGTTGCCCTGGGCAAGATAAAGCCACTAAGAAACTAACAACCACAATAGTGATGATGATGATGATGATGCCGCCACCACATTTCAGCACCCCTCCATAACACCCTGCACTCCCTCTAAATTTGAGAAAGTGCTGCTGGGGGAGGGTGGCTTGATCAAAATCACCTCCACCTACATTCTGCTAATAGATTCTTGTCTGTCAGTGAAAAGCCACCATTACATATTACCTATAACAACAGAAAGTAACGTGCTTTGTGCCAGTACAGAAGAGGGCATGGATTTAATAAATCGTTTTCCTAATGAAGAGCTTCTCAGGCTTGTAGAAGGTTTTACTGAATAAATTGACACCTTCAGGGTTTTTGACAGTATGAAAGCACGTAGTACCCTTTTGTTTTTTCCATCGCATGTTGCTGTATTGGGTGTTGAACCATCTGAAGTGACTGAGCAGCATTTGCACGTAGTACTTAGACGCGATGGCGGAAACTCAACCTCTCCACCCTCAGTGCTGCTACTCCATAAAAATAATACAGAACCCACACAATCTCCCATGCTGCAGAAAAGCAAAAGTGTAAATGTTGGGAGATCTGGTCATGGATATAATACCATGTGGTTTGGTCCTGGAGCAGCAGTTTTTTAAAGGTGGTTATTAACTTTACAGATCATTTTGTATTATGTTAACTTGTACAGAGGGAGATTAATAAAGGTATAAGGAATGAAGCTGAGAAAGGGAACAAAATTTTTTCATCCATTGGCTTTAATATATTGCTGATTGCATTAAGCAACTATATGCACATCCGAAATTTAAAGGAGAAAATGAAAGTGGGAGGCAGAAGGAGAGAAATGGGAATATTGTATTGAGAAGTTTTATACTGGAAGAAATATAAAAACTCTCCCTAAAAAGAAGAGATAACTACTGGAACAAGAAAATGAAGATGGTTCCCAATAATTGAATACTAACAGTTTTTATTTGCCATTGAGCCACAGCCTGTGTCACATATATCTGCAGGAACAGCAGCCTATGAAGAACTGTGAGAAGCACTGCCTATATTTACTTTTTTATATTATATATTTTTATTATAATAATTATTAGCAAAACTGAATAGAATAGTGCATAGTGCATAATAAAAAAAACAGGTTTATGAAAGAATATGCTGACTTGAAGTACTTTTATATTTGGTTTCTGACCTCGTTCCTTTGTTCCTTTCTTTCCCCCTCCCTTTTGTGTAGGTATGAAACACCCGGCAAGTCCTGACCACATATTTGGAGATGGAATTATGAATCAATCTGCATTTCTGAGGGGCTTTGAAGATAAAGGACTAAGACATGACAGGGCTGACTGTCAATTAAGTAAAGAGAAAAAGAAGATACTGTTTTCCTTCTGTGATGTGTGCAATATACAGTTGAACTCAGCAGCGCAAGCTCAGGTTCATTACAATGGAAAGTCTCATCTGAAAAGAGTAAAACAGCTGAATAATGGGAAGCTACCTGCAAACACGAACACAGGCAATTTGTTTGCAGGTGCCAGCACAGGTACATTTTTTCATTATATATGAGAGAGAGAGAAAGAAGAGAGAGAGAGAGAGAGAGAGAGAGAGAGAGAGAGAGAGAGAGAGAGATCTTAAGTTTGATCTAAAGTGTCAGAGACATTAAGCCTCCCACCCTTTTGTTTGCTCCCTGTAGTGCCAGCCTTGGAAGAAAGCTTTAATTTATTTCTTCGAGTATTGTACTATACTCTAGACCAAGGGTACTCAACCTGGTCCCTACCGCCCACTAGTGGGCGTTTCAGGATTCCAGGTGGGCAGTAAGGGGTTCATGTTACTGCAGCACTGGTGGGCGGTAAAGAAATTTTACCATCAAGAAAGATGCATTAGTGGGCGGTAGGTATAAAAAGGTTGACTACCCCTGCTCTGGGATGTGGGTGGCGCTGTGGGTTAAACCACAGAGCCTAGGGCTTGCCGATCAGAAGGTCAGCGGTTTGAATCCCTTCGATGGGGTGAGCTCCCGTTACTCGGTCCCTGCTCCTGCCAACCTAGCAGTTTGAAAGCACATCAAAGTGCAAGTAGATAAATAGGTACCACTCTGGGGGGAAGGTAAACAGCGTTTCCGTGCGCTGCTCTGGTTCACCAGAAGCGGCTTAGTCATGCTGGCCACATGACCCAGAAGCTGTACGCCGGCTCCCTCGGCCAATAAAGCGAGATGAGTGCCGCAACCCCAGAATCGTCCACGACTGGACCTAATGGTCAGGGATCCCTTTACCTTCACCTTACCCCTGCTCTAGACCAGCGTTCCCCAACCTTGGGTCTCCAGCTGTTTTTGGACTACAGCTTCCATCGTCCCTAGCTGGCAAGACCTGTGGTCAGGGATGATGGGAATTGTAGTCTGAAAACAGCTGGAGAGACCCAAGTTTGGGAAACCCTGCTCCAGACCAGGGATGAGGAGCATATGGCGCTCCACATGTTATTAGAGTCCCAGCTCCCATCAGCCCCAGCTAGTGTGGCCAATGGCCTCAGCTTCTCACTTGGTTCCATTGTGATGTCACAATTCCCACCCAATAATCTACCACCACCACCACTCCCGGCAATTCTTGACCTACTGAGGGAGCTTCAGATGCAGATGGGCTGGGCAGAGTGGGTAGGTGGCTCTAGCAGCCTGGAACATCTGCTGCCTGCTACCCTGTGCATCTTTGAATCCAAAGATAGAAGGAACACAGCAGTTACAAAGTGTACTGATTCAGGCACCATCCCACCCCTTCCGCAACTTTGCGAGGGCTTGTTTGGGCAAGAGTGGAGAACCTGTTTCCCTGCAGTGGGACCCTTAACTCCTGTCCCTCCCAGATAGAATGACTAATGGTCAGAGATTATGGGAGTTCTAGTCCAGCAACATCAGGTTCCTCACCCCTGATTCCCCACAAAGAGTTGGGAAGCATAATTTCTGAAAACTTCTAAGTTTATGAGTATCCAAAAGTGCTATATTGATGGTTCAGTTTAGGCACCAAGAAGTGATGTAATGTCATGTGCAGTTGTGCTAAGACAGCAGGTGGGGCAATGCTTTATTTCATTATTTTATGTTGTTTGTTTTAATACGAGGTAGCATAGCTTACCTTATTAATGTCATCACACTTCAAATCAGCAGAAGGGATAGGGCTCATAATCAACCACATTTCACCTAATTTTCACAAGATTCATTAAGCGAGGGTCAAATTGAAATCCCACACTTCCTGCAGCTTATCCATGTGCCTTTAGAGAAGCCTGCCTCAGCCTTTGAAAGCTAATGTTTTAGAGGGCTAAATTGCACTCTGTCTGATAATACCCAGTGCCCTGTGAGATCAAGTAAATGTTACAAGAATAAAATTATTGCTGGTTCATTTTGGGCTGTGATAGATATATAGAGAGAGTGTGTCTCTTTTCTTCTCATAAAGATGCAGAATATGCTTGGATCCTATTTTCTCTTTAAATAATCCTTTGGAGGTCACCTTTTAAAAAAACAGTATCCATCATCCTTTCTTATACTAAGACAGATGGAAAAGGGTGTCTGTGTTTAAGAAACACTATCTGGAGGAGACAGAGGTAGCTGCTTTTGAACAGCTTCTGCTGGTGCAGCAAAGTATTAATGCAGTGACAGATTTAAAATCTCAGTACCAGGGAGCTTATTTGTTTTCATAGATGTGAAGCATTCGCCCTTTTACACCTTGGAAGTTTCACTTCTTTTGCAGTTGTTCCATGTAAATACTTCACACTTTAAAAAAA
Source organism: Podarcis filfolensis (assembly GCF_964270895.1). Taxonomy (NCBI): domain Eukaryota; kingdom Metazoa; phylum Chordata; class Lepidosauria; order Squamata; family Lacertidae; genus Podarcis; species Podarcis filfolensis. The sequence goes on along the minus strand of NC_139604.1, from coordinate 23,983,551 downwards.
GAACCCCCCTCGCTTCCGCCTTTGTTTGGTTTGAATGGAACTATAGAATGATTGGCATTTGCAGTTCACACCTGTGGCAGATCAGGCTGTGTTTTGAAGGAATAAACATGAAACAAGACGTGTAGATGTAAGCGGCCCCGTTTCAAAGTTACATTTAGGGGGAGGTGCAGCTGTAACACTGGCTCTTTGCTAGTCCTTCCCAACAGTCCCTCTCATATCCTAGAGCAAGTTCACCCATCACCTAAAGTTAATGCTGTTTGTTGGCACTGACGTTAACTACTTCATCTTTTTTTCAATGTTTGCATCCCTCCTTGCTATAAAAATGTTCAAGGTGGCAAACGACACACCGAAGTTCACACACACACACACACACACACACAAAACTTGGATATGAAGATGGCAGGACTCAAAATACCATCTTAAAAGGCAAAGCCCCAAAACACCCACTGAAAAAAGATACAGTCTTGGCAGTGCTGTTTTTCTAGAAAAAGAAGGGCCAGAACTCACCATGAACACCTCACTCGTTCTCTTATAATAGCAATGGCACACACCTTGACAGGTGCTGGAACCGAATTCCGGCTGAAAAAAGCCCTGGCTCCTGCTTATTTGCTGGCAGGTGAACAGCCACGTGGCCAGACAGACTTCCTTCAACAAGTGCCTCAGTGCTGTGACAGCAACAACGAAAACGTCTTGTCTCTCATGTCCGCTCTCTATTCTTTGGATGACAGAGGCCATGGAGCAGGGCCTCAGTAGAAAATCTTGGATGACAGGATAATTCCTAAGGGAGGTGGTGGTTGTAAAGATACACTGGTCCCAAATCATTCAGGTCTTGAAGACTCCAGAAACAAACTGGTAAGCAGAAAGGCTTTCCTAGCGCGTATGTGTTATTCCTTTTCAGCACCAGATGATGACCTTATTTATAATTCTTCTTGACCTAATTTTGATATATATTGCTGTGTTTAGGTTTGGGCATAAATTGCACTAAATCTCTCTCTCTCTCTGCTGTTTTTCATTCGTTTCTATAAGTGGAACAGAGGAAAAGCATCTCTCCTCCTCAAGCAGCAAAGGGCCTTGGTCCGTCATGCATCCAACACAAAAGAGTATTTAAGTTGTTGAATATAATATAAAACTGTGCCTCTTGTGCTGTGGAAATGTGTGTGTGAGGGTGTGCGGGGGTGAATTTCTGTAGCTCCATATCTTTCGCCAAAAAAAAAACTTGCCAGTATTTAAGCTCACTGAAAAACTGGGCTCCCATTCCTAAAGTACCTGTGAGGTCATTGTCCAGTGATGGCCTTTTCAAGTGTTTTGCTCAACTCCACAGGGGCACATTTCAGTATATTAGTACCATTACAACCAGCATTGTGTGCATTCTCACTGTATTCCTGCTTTTTATTTGCTAAGGTCACTATGGTCGCAACTTTAACACTTTCAGATTTTGAATATTCTCCAGATACTGTTTTCCTTAACTGTTTAAAGAGCACTGAAAAAAACAGAAAGCATGGTATGTGTAGGAGGAAATTGTTGTTGTTGTTGTTTAGTCGTGTCCGACTCTTAATGACCCCATGGACCAGAGCACGCCAGGCACTCCTGTCTTCCACTGCCTCCCGCAGTTTGGTCAAACTCATGCTGGTAGCTTCGACAACACTGTCCAACCATCTCGTCCTCTTTCGTTCCCTTCTCCTTGTGCCCTCAAGCTTTCCCAACATCAGGGTCTTTTCCAGGGTCTTTTCTCTTCTCATGAGGTGGCCCAAGTATTGGAGCCTCAGCTTCAGGATCTGTCCTTCCAGTGAGCACTCAGGGCTGATTTCCTTCAGAATGGATAGGTTTGATCTTTTTGCAGTCCATGGGACTCTCAAGAGTCTCCTCCAGCACCATAATTCAAAAGCATCAATTCTTCAGCGATCAGCCTTCTTTATGGTCCAGCTCTCACTTCCATACATCAGACTTCTTGTGTATGGGGCAGTGGGGAAGAGAATGAAGTCTGAGTACCCCAGGTAACAATGACGACTGTATCAAATGTATAGTGGAAGCAAAGTGACCCGCCCCTTTTTTTTTACTATATATGTACAAACAAATATAATTCATACAAATACCAAAAACACTTAAATCATCTCCAGCGACATAATTGTAAAACAAACATACTCATTCCAATGACATGTTTGTTTTCTTAGCTATCACCCAGCTAGTTTCAGTGTACGTTTAAAAAGCTTCCACAAGATGGTGCTGTAAGCATTCACAGAATGATGGTTTTTAGTGAACTGGCTACAGTCACTCCGCATGGAGATGATTTAGGGAATGTAGCTGTGTTCACACTCTCATTTGCACTCACTGTGTTTCCAGCGCTGAGCTTTCAATTTCTGTTTATATAACGTTATCCAAAAGGTATACATTTCCTGTAATTTGTTACAAAATACTGCTTTTTGTTTCTCAAACCTGTTTCACTGTCCTTTAAACCATTCCTAATTTGTCTCTTGCCAAGGACTGAACACATGCATAGAGTAAAGATATCCCCGCTAGTCAACACCCCCTGGTATGTGCACAAACGCAAACCAATCTGACACTAATGAAGCTGTGCTGATCTGAACAGCTGTGCAGCACGGGAGAGCTGTAAAACACAACGAAAAGGCAACAACCACACTGTTCTCTAAGGTGGTAATGTGAGCACACCATATGTCTCCCTCCTCCTCCCTTTAGCTGCAACCTGTACGTACTTACCTGAGAGTAAGTACTACTGAATTTAAATGTGAGTTACTTCAGAGTAGATATGAGAGGAGTGCTCTGCCGGTATCTATTTGGACAAAGTAGATTGCAATCATTGCACGTAAGGCCCGTTTTGTGAATCAAATGTCTCTTCTATCCCTTTAACGCTTCCTATTATTGACACTGCTAGGACGGTTCTTTGTGGGTGTATGGCAGAGGGGAAGATACACATGTCTTTGGGGTTTGTTATTTCCTTAAAAGAATGTTTAAGCAGCTGTTTATCAATCAGAGCCAAATTCCGACGTGTTTCATGTCTTTGTACTAAAATATGAGACACTGATTGTACAGGAGTACCAAAACACTGCAAGAAGCTGAGGCGTCTGTTCGAAAAACACAGGTGTATCATAGAGTATCATTTACAGTAACCAGCCTTTGAGAGGCACGGACTGAAATCAGGTATGCGTGTATTTGTTGTTGTTGTTTAGTCGTGTCCGACTCTTCATGACCCCATGGACCAGAGCACGCCAGGCACTCCTGTCTTCCACTGCCTCCCGTAGTTTGGTCAAACTCATGCTGGTAGCTTCGAGAACACTATCCAACCATCTCGTCCTCTGTCGTCCCCTTCTCCTTGTGCCCTCAAGCTTTCCCAACATCAGGGTCTTTTCCAGGGAGTCTTCTCTTCTCATGAGGTGGCCAAAGTATTGGAGCCTCAGCTTCACGATCTGTCCTTCCAGTGAGCACTCAGGGCTGATTTCCTTAAGAATGGATAGGTTTGATCTTCTTGCAGTCCATGGGACTCTCAAGAGTCTCCTCCAGCACCATAATTCAAAGGCATCAATTCTTTGGCGATCAGCCTTCTTTATACATACATGCAAAAAAGAAAAAAAAGGTGGGGATGGAAAACAGAAGGGGAAACAAATGATATTATTAGACAATGATACAGATCTCTTTTTTGGAGAATCAGAACAATTTTAGCTTAATAAGGCATGGTATGTGTTATAGTTTGCCCTCTTGTAACTGAATTTAGCTGAGTGCAGCTGCAAAGGGATGTTTGGGAAGGCATTTGGGGATACTCTACGAAGTACAGAAAACTGCAGGATTTATTTCCCTATGAAGTTCTGTCGGTGTAGAGTGCATGGGCAAATGGTGACAAAATGACAAATGTGTCAAGTTTTGAAACATTTTAAGCCGAGCCATCTGGTTCTACTTGGCAGTGCAGCCTCTGTAGAAATGGCACATGTCATTTCAGGGTTTTCCATGGCATGTGAAGTTTTCATCTTCTGCCAGTTTTTGCTGTGTTTGTTTAATTGGGTGGAAGTATTAATCAGTGTAGTTTATTAACAACATTAAAAAATGGAAATCTCCATGCAACTGTAATGAAAATATTACTGGCTGAGATGCAGAAAAGTCCCATTAGTTCACCCTTTCCCCCCATGCTGGTTTTTTTTTTTTTTAAATAAATAATAATAATATGATTCACTCTTTATCCTGCCCATGAAAGATACATCAGAGGTCAGCTTGGGTTACAGAAAGTTTGTAAAAACATTATCAACTCAACTTTGTGCTTTCCACCCCCGACCGATTTTTGCGTTCAACTCCGCTATATTTTAATGTCATCACAGTGATTTTTCCTCTTTAAGGAATGTGAAATAGTACCCAAGCCATAATCAGTGTTCTCCAGTAATTTAGAAGTAAATGCTAAAACACTTACTTTATTTCATGTTTTATTTATCGGAATAGCAAATAATTATGCTGTGCTAGTGTAGTTATGTGTACCTACAAAATCTGTTTTTGTGATGTTGTTAGATGATTAAAATGATTAATTTACATAATTACCATTTGTAATGAGTTTAAAAGTTTGGTTTTGATCTTTAAACCTGATGCACTACAAAACAGCTTGTAACTATATGAAATTAATGTGGGTATTTTTAAAAGAAAGACTTCCTTTTGCATGTTGCAGTACACATTTTATTCCCATGGAATATATTATATCTGTCTCTTGATTATTGAAACCAGTTTCACAGTGATGCTATCACAATAATTATTAGGATTCCTGAATACTTTTCACATGTAGTTTTTTCAGTAAGTGAGAAAGGGCTTCTTACACCTTTTGTAACTTATCACCAGATCCCAAATTGATAGGAGTAAGTCTCCCGGCGTGAATACTTCTTGCTCATTGTTGTCACAGAAACAGCTGGTTGGTGTTTATTTCCCCCAAACAAATTGTAAGGTATTGGGATGTTGAGGTATAACATCTAAAAGGAAACATACTTATTTCTGGGATTGTGAGCACCACTTACTTGTAAGGACCTATGCAGCTGTTCAGCAGATGTGCCTTGTTTGTGTACGCCATGTGTACCCTAATGTTTGCCACAGTAAAGACTGTCAGGTGTAAGGAATAAACCAATAACATCTTTCTACCTGAGTGGTGCTGTGGGTTAAACCACAGAGCCTAGGACTTGCCGATCAGAAGGTCGGCAGTTTGAATCCCCATGACAGGGTGAGCTCCCGTTGTTCGGTCCCTGCTCCTGCCAACCTAGCAGTTCGAAAGCACGTCAAAGTGCAAGTAGATAAATAGGTACCGCTCCGGCGGGAAGGTAAACGGCGTTTCCATGCGCTGCTCTGGTTCACCGGAAGCGGCTTAGTCATGCTGGCCACATGACCTGGAAGCTGTACGCCAGCTCTCTCAGCCAATAAAGCGAGATGAGCTCCCCAACCCCAGAGTTGGCCACGACTGGACCTAATGGTCAGGGGTCCCTTTACCTTTTTACCTGAGAGAGGAACGTATCTGCTCTTCATACCTCATGATGATCACTGAAAGGAGCTGGGGAAAGGCAGGACCTGCAACCCATCCTCAGCTGCAGAGTGAGTGCTTTCTCATACCTTTTTGCAACTTCATTGACAGATAAACCATTGGCTGAAATACACATTCAGCCGAGTCTGGCCTCTTCTCCATGTTTGAGGGGAGCTTTTTGCTTTTTTGTTGCCGTATGTACAATATGTGTTTCCTTTTTATCAATTCACCCTTTATCACTGTTTATCACACATATATCCTGCCTTTTCTCTTGTGCTGTTTGGTGTGATTCCCCCCGCCCCCGGTCTCTCAGCCTTGGGGATGGGAGGTACATTTGGGTTCAATGTAGCGAAGCGTACTTTTCCAGTTGGGGCTTTCTGCTTTTAAAAAGCGTTTTGCAGTCAGGAATAGAGAGTCAGTTGACTTCAGCCAAGTGGTGATGGGTAAATAGAGTTTTCTTCAGCTGCATGTTGTTACCTGTCATAAGCATTTGGGGGGGGTGTAGGGAAAAATTAAGATTATGGAGAATATTTTAAAGTGTGTAATCAAAGGGGAAATCACTTTTCAGAATAGTAGATTGTGATTAATAGCTCTTGTGTGCATAGGCCCAGTTGTCTTTTTGTCAGGGTATTTTTATTTCTTGTATTAATAATGTTAAATTGTATCAGACAAGGACAGAGGGGCTCTTTAGATGTAGTGCTGAGAGGATATTCAAGGACAGCTTTAGTGGAGTGTAGCTGGAGAGGACAGAAGTCTGATTGTATATGGACTAGAGAATGGAGTTGGAGAGCGATGGCTGAATATATTAATTTTTGTTTACCTCAGTTTCTCATTTTTCCAATATTAAGTTCAGTTTTCCACATTGGTTTGAGGTGATGTTTTGTGAGCACAGGCTCAGTCAGCCTGTAACCGGGCCTAAGCAGTGGCATGAGCTGTAGTCACAAAACAAGGATTTGGGATCAAATAGGCCGCAACTTTATTGGATTACAGGTGTCAGTAGGCTTTGGCTAACGTGTTGGTTATATATCCATCCTGCTGGATGGTTGTTCATTAGGGTTGATCCTAAGTTAGGGATCACCCTAGGACATAGATGCGACCCAGCAGAATCACCACTATAAGTTTAGTAACATGGCCCAACAACCCTGTGTGGGCACCTGGATAGAAGCCCCTCTCCCCTGGACCTCCCTTTCCTTGAGGGGGGTGTTGAGACTCCCAACCCCACTGCCTTGACTAACAACCCATCCCAATGCCTTATCCGCCATTAAGTGGTGACAATTGCTATGAGGAAGGTGAAAACCTTGAGACAGACCCAATATGTCTGGAGGAAAAAAAATCCTGCCTGGCCCTGAAAATAGGGACCGAGATTTAGATAGGGAGATCGTGCATATGACCAGCCCACTCCTTTGGGCGAGTCGTAGTGTGCTGCCAAGAGAGGGAGGGTGGGTGGGTGGGTGATCCGGCTCTGACGGAGCTGCCAAGATTGTGTGCACTCCTTATTTAAGCCCAGTGAGTGGAGCTGACTGAGGATCTCAATTAGAAGCTCCCAGTCAAGTCTGCTCCTGAAAACTCAAGCCCCAGCCCACATGTGATTGGCTGAAGTTGCAGGTGGGCCATGTCAATCACCACAGCTGGCGGATGAGGATGTGGCGTCCTCCACCAGCCATTTTAATCTCTCCCCCTGCCCCAGCAGCAAGCCACACCATGCTGCAACCACCGCCTCCCTGCAGAGAAGGTAAATGGACTTACCTCATGAAAATTCACCAGCATTTTAGTGTTTAGTTTCTTCTACTGTACACATTTTTACATACAGTTCTGCCTAATATACACATCTATACATTCTTTGCATTTTTTCCATCTCATCAACAAACACTGGCATCTGAGGGAGGTGGAAGATGAATGGATGCAGTGAAGGGACAGAGAGATTTTGGCAGATAAATTGCAATTTGTTACTGAAGTTGGTGAGGTTCTGACAGAAACTGAGGTAGAGAAGGCAGGCTTTAGGTGAGCATAAAAGGTAAAAAAGAAGCTTCAGGATTGTTGAAAATGGTCAGTAATGATGCTTGGCCAGATAAAGAGCAGAGTATGAGGCATAGCAGCCAACTCCTTGGGGCTGAGGTCCCTTCGACCCCACAATAAAACATTTGAGGGGGCCAGCCCCCCCCCAAGCTGATTAACATTTCCATTCAAATGGTGCGAATGGACAGCATCATGTGATTGATTATGAAGGGCGGGGCTTATCTGGGGCCCCCAATATTTTATTCAAGTTGGCACCCCCGGTATGGATTTAAAATGAGCCAGGCTTTTTTTTAATGCCTCAAAATGCACATAGCACCCTGAGGACATGAATGGGGATAATGTATGGAAGACCTATGCTGAGCTGGGAGCAAGCGTGCCGAATAGCTTGGTAGGACAGTAGAACAAACAAGCTAAGATTTAAGTATAGGGAGGAGTTGGTGTTGAAACAACAGAGTTTGGAGTGGGGTGGCCAACACGGTGCGCTCTAGATGCTGTTGGATGGATGACAATTCCCATCTTCCATTGGGGCTGCAGGTGGGAGTTGTACTCCAACATCATACATTGGCTACCTTGATCTAGAGCAGTGGTCAGATGTGCCAGGTGACATAAAGGGATGATGACACTTCAAGAGAGTGTTATCAGACTGCAGGTTACAGTAGAGACAAGAAGCAGAGGTGTGGAGGTAGAGAAGGTACACACTGTGAGTGATAATGTGGTGGTCAGAAAGAGGGTGTTCTCTTAGGGCAGGGAGCCCAGTACATAACAGTTCTTGTAGAACACAAGGTCAAGGGAGTGAACGGGGCAGTGAGTGGCCGAGTCTGTCCAAAGTCACAGGCCTCTGGAGGAGTTTAGTTGGGGGGGAGGGGGAAGTGGAAGGTAACTTGATCAGTGAGATGTTCATCCATGAATACTGAAGTCATGAAGGGGCAAGGGTCGAGTGTTGTGAAAGAGAAGAAAGGTAAACAAAGGGCCAAGATCAGTTAAGAGTGTAGAAGTAGGTCCAACAGCAAAGGGGGAGCACAAAGGTACAGAATAAAATTTCAAAGGTAAAAAACAATTGGTAGCTGGAAGCGATTTGGGAAGAGGACTACCTGCCCCTCCATTTTGACTGACAAGAGTTTGTTGGACTAAAAAAAAAAAGGAGAGACCTTTGAAGAAGAAATCAGCAGTGGGGCTGGGGCTGGTGAGAGCAAGTGAGGGAAAAGCAAATGGGTAGAGATGTACACATCATAAGGTGCAGTTCAACTGAAGGAATGGTTGGACACCAAACGAGCACCATATGGTCTAGCGTCCAAAGCACATGTTCTGTTTGCTGCATATCTATATACAAGGAAAAAATGTTGCTGAAATGAATTGGGAAGCATTTTTCCACAGTGCAAATTGCAGGCACAGGCCACCAAATCTGGAGTGGGGCCATAGTAGTGGACAAAGGTTAAACGCCCCCCCACCCCAATTCCTCCATGCTAGGGTTCTCATGTGAACTGGATCCCCGCATTGCCAGTCCGTGCTGGCTACAAATGGCTAGCCAGTTTGCAAGGTCAGTAGTCCATAGTTTAGCTCTAAATGTTTACCACATTCATTTCTGTCTTGGTGGGGAAAAAAGGCTTTATGTTTTTAGCTATTTTAGGATAGCATATAACTGATGTTTCTTGTTTTCTGAACATGTGTTGTTCATTTTCTTAGTAGCAAAAAACAAAACAAAAACCCCTCAGTCAATATGTCACTGTTTTCATTTTTAAAACCACCTCCAATAATAACCTCCGCCTCCCCATCAGCATATTGGCTCCGGATGTTCCTCTGTCACTGTGGAAACCCCAGAGCTAATTTTGACACTTGCTCAGTTTGGGAAGATGATTCTTCATTCTGCGTGGCTTGCAGCTATATCTGTAGAGCCATTTCATAATCATCCGTCTTTTGCTTGAATTTGATCACAGCCGCTGAATCCCCTGCGTTGGTAATGAAGCCTTAAGGTTGCCTTTTCCTCACCATAAATCCATCCCAGAGACCTTACTTTGACAGTGTGCGTGTCTGTGTGTGTGTGTGTGGTGTGTGTGTGTGTGTGTTTCAGTACGAATGAATGTGTGGAACTGAAATTGCTCTGCTTTCTTTACAAATGACTCAGTGTGCTTGTCCTTCCCTAAAATGCTGCCAGCATGTAAAGGATTTTCAATGAGCAGTGCAAATAAGCCGGCAGCAGAGAAGGTTTGGAGCTGCACTGTGTAACAGTTTACTGTCACACAGATGATCAGGGTTGGAGAGCCAAGCCTCTGTAGTGTTCACCATACCTCTTTCTGCTCACATACTGGAAGTTTTGTGTTTCTAACCTGGTTTCTTTTATGAGCTGGATATTTAGTACTACCAAAATGTGGAGTGGACTTCCTAGCAGAGGTGAGCAATGAATTTTATTATTATTATGAGTAAGCATTACAGAATTGCTTTGAGGCACATTCCTATACATTTATCCTATGCTTGGCATCATTTCTGTATGTGTGTGGAAGTGGAATTTTGTGTTTCATTTGTGCCGGCAGAGACAACACAAAAGGCTAGAAAAATAATGAGAAAATGATGACATTGTAAACGTTAACTCCTTTCGGTTTCCTGTCATTTTACTTGGAGAAGAGGCTGTTCTAGCTCTTAGTTATTTCAAATATATCAGAATCCATCTATTGGTACAATATGACATGCTGATCATTAATTGATGAGGCTAATCATCAGTGAGATTGTGTACTTGTGATCAAAAATGATATGCAGGGCACTGAACCCTACTTAGCAGAAAGCTTGACTCGTGGAAGGGATATTATACAGGAGATAAATTACTAACATGACTTGCAACTAATAAAATAAGATAAAAGCAATGGACTGCATACTGGAGTAATGAAAACGGGAGTCTGACTCTGTGAGTATTAAACGGTATGACCTGTCAGTCACAGGACAACCTCCACTAATTCATTTGCAATGACAACTTGTTTTATGAGAGGCATAAAATTACTGTCACTGCCATCTAAGCATGCTTTAATTAAATATGACATTTTAAGTGCTGCACATCTTTCTTTTTTTTAAAGCAGAAATATATTGCTGAAACTAATTTGTGAAGTTCATATCGCCCACCCCTTAAGTTTCAAAACATTCTGGCAGAGGATTAAGTTATGTTTACTTGTCTAAAAAGTTCTAGCCAATCACTTCAGTGTGAATATTATTCATTAAACCTTGCTGTGGGCTTGCTTATCTTCATTGAGGTAGGTGTTGTTTTAGTTATTTGTTTTAGGTCTGGGTAGTATTGTCCCCAATGAAGAGAAAATTACAAGCTAGCATTATGAAACTGGCATTTCTTCTTACAAAATAACTATTTAAGTAGCTTTGCAGATCTTTCAGTAGAAACTAACCTATCTAATGCTTTCACCATTAAATTTATTCATGAAGTATTTGTTTTTATAGCTCCCAACGACTGAGTTACAGATAAGAACATGTTTGTTTGAGTGAAGATTTGAGAATTTCCATTTACTGGCAGTACACGTAAAGCATGGCTAACCAGGAGCAAACCCATTTGTATTAGCCAATCTGTCTTTGCAAGTCCCAGGGCCACTATCTTGCTAGAAGCCACTGTGTGCTTTTGAAAGCATGAAATTAGTTTTATACTGAGCACATGGTTTCTCATTTAGCAGCTCTTTTTATGGAAATGGTCAATTTATAGTTCACTGCCAGGATTTCGGCCTTCTGTCAAAGCTGATAGATTCGGCTAAAGTGTCCATTGGAGATTAAAAAAATAAAAATAAAGAAAGTGGAGAAGAGAAAAATGCTAATTAGGACCAAGAGAATGGACTTGAACCCATCAGTAAAATATACTCATGACATTATTTTAGATCTCCGGTAGATAGGGTTGTTGTTTTCTTCAGTCATTGCCAGTTCCTGAGTTGGACTTTTTTTTTTATGAACCATAATGAAACTAGGAAAGAAGTTTGTCACATGTAAGTGCCTTTTAAAGTATATTTTCTAGCTCCTCTGACAAACTGCTTTCAACAATTTGGTCAATATTACAACCAAACTGTGTTAGCTTGTCAAAGGATCAAGTATATATAGAAAAGTAGGAATATAAAAGTTTCTTTGTTTTGTGCAATCCTTCCTATTACTGTTGTAATACTTTAAGGCTGCAAACCTGTACCTACTTACTGAGAGTAAGTCCCGTTGAACTTGAAGGGACTTATTCTGAGTAGACTTGCATAGGATTTTGTTGTAAAGCTGCAATCCTATGCACACTTGCCAGGGAGTAAGCTCCGGTGAATTGTTTCTCATGGGAGTAAGTCCCACGCAACTCAGTGGGACTTGCTTTCAGGTAAACTTGCACAGGTCAAGCTGTACATTAAAACAATGGAGATACATGTGGACAGCTTGCAGTTTTTCTTCCTTTGTACTATAAGCAATATTTGGTGAGAGAAGGGGAAATCTCTACAACCTGATGCTTATATTTGACTATATAGAAATCAAACTCAGACACATGAGAAACCACATCATGTCCTTACATGGTTTCTATTGCAGATATTGTCATCTTCTGGACTGCCCCAACCTCCACAAGTAAACTTGCTTGGAACTAAATTCCATTGAGGAGGTGCACATACAGGAACAAATGTTGAATGATGATTGCTTGCGTCCATGTAAATGTCAAATGAATGCAACAAGATGTTTACAGAAGCTTCCATTTTAGTCATATGCAACAGAGAGCTACACATAGTTGTTACATCCTGCGATTTGTACACATGGTGGCATTTTTTTGTCTACTGTGAAGTGATCTTTACATAGTACAGTGGTACCTCAGGTTACATACGCTTCAGGTTACATACTCCGCTAACCCAGAAATAGTGCTTCAGGTTAAGAACTTTGCTTCAGGATGAGAACATAAATCATGCTCTGGCGGCGCGGCACCAGCAGGAGGCCCCATTTGCTAAAGTGGTGCTTCAGGTTAAGAACAGTTTCAGGTTAAGAACGGACCTCCGGAACGAATTAAGTACTTAACCTGAGGTACCACTGTACTAAGAAGTTTCGGGGGGGCATTTATATTTTTTGGGGGGAGGGCACTAATAATCTAATATTGTGCATGTTTAATATAGGCCTGTCTGCTTTCAGGCTAAACCCACAGCAAGACTCTCTGTTGTTGTTGTTGTTATTATTATTATTATTATTATTATTATTATTATTATTGATTAATTATTATTGATTGAAACAGTTCTATTGTTGATCCGCCCCATCCTCATAGTTGGCAGACTTGAGGTGCTTCCTTTATGTAATGTGCTTGAGAAAAATAGATGGAAGAGCTGACTGGATTTTCTTCCAATATGTTGTTCAAACAACTTTATGCTATTGTCATTCTTTTGACAATGAAGGGGCCCATCAGTTGGAAGAGACTCCTTCACAAAATGGGGCCATTTCTCTATCTACTGCCAGAGAGCCACTGTGGTGTAGTGGTTAAGAGCTGTGGACTCGTAATCTGGTGAACCAGGTTTGTGTCTCCGCTCCTCCACATGCAGCTGCTGGGTGACCTTGGGCTAGTCACACTTCTCTGAAGTCTCTCAGTCTCACTCACCTCACAGAGTGTTTGTTGTGAGGGAGGAAGGGAAAGGAGAATGTTAGCCGCTTTGAGACTCCTTAGGGTAGTGATAAAGTGGGATATCAAATCCAAACTCCTCTTCTCTTCTTCTGCCACCCCCTTCCCCCATTCTCAGTCCGTATGCCTATTTCAGGAAGCCTCAAGCTAACAGAGATGTTGCTCCACGAATGGGTCAGCTCAGAATTGGGACTTGGAGGCTTCTCCTTTTTTCCTTGCTCGTATCCAGGCCCTGATCCAGGGAGCGGCTTCCATGTGCTTCCACCTCCTTCCAAGTACCCTAGCTGAACACTTTTGTGGTGGCCCCGAAAGTCTTACCTGGAACCCTGTCAGCTATGCTTCTGTAGCTCTGGGGCAGATAAGGAGGAGCGCCTGAGAGCCAGCCAGGAACCCAGTGCACTAACCTCCAGTCCTGGGGCAGGCATGTCTGGATCCAACATCTCCTCAGTAGCATTCATAGTGTGGAGATCTGCCAGGAGGTCCTGCTTCCCTTGTTCCTTGGGTTCCAGGGCTGGCCTGGGCTGAATCCTGACACACACTCTTTTTTTTGCCACTCACTGTCACCCCCCTGCATGAAACTAGGCAAAGGGCTGTAGGTTGCCCACCTTTACTGTAGGGCCTCTGGTGATTTAAAGGGCATACTTACATTTTATATGTGTAGATTTATATTTTATTGGTGGTGTCCTTTCGAATGTGGGTACTCTTAAACAGGACAATCAATCCCTTCTGGGTTATGTAAGGGTGGAAAAACATTGTAGATGACCTGTGGACGCAGAGTTTCATCTGCATGACTTTCTGATCTTATGACTCTGTGTACATTTCAAAGGTTATCAGATGAGGAAGGTTGACACTAACTTGTTGGGGAGAAGTATCCTGTATCAGCAGCACATTCCAAAATACATTTGTATGAAAGGCAATGTCCTTCATTGCCATCTTTTGTTCTTCTGTTTTGTTGTCATAACTACATGCTTGTTAAGCACTGAATAGTCAGGATATGTCTTTATTTTAAAATTTTGCATTAAAGATCAGTTGTTTTTGTTTCCCAATATGTCGTATCCAGTTCCTGGCATTTATTACGCTCTAGAACCGTGTGTTTGGCAGCTCGTGGATGGTTTGAATAGTACTTTTTAATTGTTTCAAAAAGTTGGAGCAGGTAAATTTATTTGGAAACTGCTTGCTGTTAACATACTTATTGATCATTGTTTGTTGAGTCTACATTTCCAGAGAGGGTCAGTCCTTTATACTGAGAATAAACAGACACTGCAATGGGATCAGAGCCAGGCCAGATCTTCGGTTATGCACTTGTAACATTTTCCAGGTTTTTTGCTCAATGAAAATTAGACTTGGGAACCGACAAAGTAATATGTGGAGTGATTAACCCTCTCTACTCCAGCCATTTCCCCCACTGTTTCCATCAGATGCTTTCCCCTATGGGGGAAACTTTTTTCCTCAGGAGACAAAACAAACTGAGTTTTAATGGGGGGGGGGGGAGGAAGGTTGGATGCAAAAGGGTTAAGCATGTGAAGTTAGAGATATGCACATAACAATTGCACTCTCTTACCTGTGATCATACACTTCCAAGACTGCTACTTATTTGTTTCTTTCTTGGAAAAGATGGGAGAAATTTACACTTTCTGACTTGTTCATAATGGATATGTTTGGAAAATAATGCAACAATTAAGGCAATAATCACCCGCTGAATAGAAACCTGATAGGCAATTCTTTTCTGTTAAGTCTGCATAAGACCTCAAGCTTAGCCAATATTTCATTCAGTCTTTCTTTTTGATTTTTGCCAAAGTCTGCCTGTACATTGCTTTAAAACAGTGTTGCTTGAGGTTGGGATTATTGGAATATGCAGCTAGCTTTTGGTTCAAATTTCAGCAAATCAGTTTTTCGTACTTGAAGGTCTCTGCTCAAATCTCCAGCACCTCCACTTGTATACCCAGGTGCTGTGACCCACTACCCCACAATATGTATTGAAGAGACTACCCGTGACCCATTATTTTGGTTTCAAAATAGACACGGGTGGTGCTCTGGGTTAAACCACAGAGCCTAGGGCTTGCCTATCAGAAGGTCGATGGTTCGAATCCCCGCAACGGGGTGAGCTCCCATTGCTCAGTCCCTGCTCCTGCCAACCTAGCAGTTCAAAAGCATGAAGTGCAAGTAGATAAATAGGTACCGCTCCGGCAGGAAGGTAAATGGCGTGTCCGTGTGCTGCTCTGGTTCACCAGAAGCGGCTTAGTCATGCTGACCACATGACCCAGAAGCTGTATGCCAGCTCCCACGGCCAGTAAAGCGAGATGAGCGCTGCAACCCCAGAGTCGTCAGCGACTGGACCTAATGGTCAGGGATCCCTTTACCTTCACCTTATCCCTGCTCTAGACCAGCGTTTCCCAACCTTGGGTCTCCAGCTGTTTTTTGATTACAGCCTCCAACGTCCCAGAAGCGGGGGTCCCTTTTCCTTTACCTTTACCAGATTTTTTTCAATGACTCCAGGGACACTTTTCAACTTCAATGGATTTTGGGGACAGATCTGTAAATCCGGGGATTGTCCCTGGAAAACGGGGACGTCTGGTAACCTTAAAATAGACCACAACTTTAATAATTACAGGTGAAGGTGGTTTGGGCATAGGCACCAGGTATAACCTGTTTCAACCAGCCCATTTTCTGGTTGATTCTCCCAGGGGTCGAAAGAATGGCGGGGGAGGCCTATGGCATCCACCAAATAGGTGCAACCCCACCCAGTATGCCATGGCGGAAAGCTATGGCCCTAGTCCCCATCTGGACAAGAACATCTCCTTCAGTATCCCTTTAATGGGATACCTCATTCCTTCGTAGGGGCAGACCAAGACTTCCAACCTCTACTCCAACCATGACTAAGGCTTTTACCCAAATCCAAATGGCCTGGCATGAGGCCAGCCTCTTTTACATATTCTAGGAGCAGACGTGAGCAAAATCTGAACCTGAGTGAAATCCACAATGGACCCAGTCAGATCCACCCCCTGAGTGTGCCTGCCCCCTGGTTTGACTGCTATTGGCCAATTTGCAGCTGGACCAAATTCAAACAATCCCCAGCCAGCAGGTGTGATATTTTGCATCTTCTGTTGGCTGGGAACCTTGGTGGAAGAAGTGGTGGGATGCTGCCTTGCTACCATGCCACGTTACCTGTGATGGCAAGCAGAATTAAAAAGTTCTCAGCGCATGGTCAGGGAGGCCTCTTTGCAAACTGGACTAGATAATGCTGGGCTAGATGGATTAATGCCCTGATTCAGCATATCAGGCAGATGTGTGTGTTGCTATGTTTATTTTGCTTGCAGTCACACTGCATGATAGATTTTGTAGTTCTGAAGTTGCCCCATATCTTCCTTGCAATAGCACTGTATAAAGGATTTAAATATTTGAAGAAAATGGTGCCAAAATCTTGAAATCAGAATGCTGTTACCATGAGAGTACAGAATGCTCATACCATTTGTAAGAGCACTTGTTGGAAAAGCCCATCCAAATGCTGTATGATAACACAGGTTTCTGGCACACGAAACTTGGATTCACCACCTGTTAATCTTTGCTAAACTGTTGCTGATTGTACATATTATGGCACTGATGAAGTAAGCTTTCCTTGCTGCTACCTCCCTGGCATAATAATTTCTTAAAAATGTATATTTGCCTGAATACTAAACATAACCTTCCACTGAAAGTAGAAGTGCCTGCTTCTGAGTACACCTTTTTGGGTTTAGCTTTATGATACAATTTTGTGCTCTGCACAAACATCTGCATGTACCAAATGGAGGGGGCCCCAGGAGTGTGTCTACTGACCATGCCCCTTAGTGCCCTTGTGTTCAACAGTCCTACATGCATAGATTTCCTCCATGTAACTGGGAACCAATTGGGCCAAAGATAATTGCTAATTATAATTGAGAGCCCTGCATATATACATCCATATGCACATTCGGGCTGTCCCCCACCTTTTTTTTATTTACTAATGGTGAACACGTGGTTTTCATGGGAAGACATGGCCAGCCAGCACAGTTCTTGTCCTCAAATGTTCACTGAATGCATTTTGCGTGTGGGGAGTGTATGCATACAGGGGCTATAGCTTCTGCAATTTTTATAGGACCAAAACACTTCATATACTGGAGTGACCTCTGCTCAGCACTAAAAGGAGAAGGCAGGCTTTCTCAAGTTTGATGGAACTTGTTTAAACCATGAGCATCCACTGCTTTACAGCGCATTTGTTTTGCAGAGCAGAGAATGTGTGCTCAAGTTATTTCCCTCCCATTTAGAAAGTCTGTCTGTTTTCATGCTGGAGTGTGCCAGGCAGTGGCGTAGCGTGAGGGGTGCAGGGGGGCCCGGCCGCACCGGGCGCAACATCTGGGGGTTAGGGTTAGGGGGCGCAAATCCACGGGTTAGGGGGCGCAAATTACTTGCCTTGCCCCGGGTGCTGACAACCCACGCTACGCCACTGGTGCCAGGGGTATCAGTCTGCTGTCTGACAATTTTAACAAGGCCATCAAGACAGCAGCTGCAAATGTTGGCCCCTGGAAACTTGTGCCAGATCAGTTATTAGACAGGGTGCACACATGGTTGCCAAGAAGTCCCCAGAGACCCTCTTTAGTTGGCCTCTTAAGTTTGTTGAAATGCAAGTACTGCACAACAGTTCTCAAGAAAGTGAAGGAACAGGTGTCCTTCGTTTCTATGTGCTGTGTCCCTGGTATGTTCATTGTTCAAGAACTGCCTGGAATTTCCAGTGGTGAATAAATTTTTATAATAAAATGCCAGGTTAAATATAGTTAACCTTATAATGTTACTGCTCATATGACTAGGACAAATGACTCAAAACCAGAATTTCACATAGAAGCAGCCTTCTGTATATTTTACGTTCGGGATATTTGTGTTGCCAATTTTAATTTTTATTTTTGTAACACTGTGCTCAAATTATTCTTGGGTTCAGCATTTTTAAACAAAGAAGACAGTGTTGATTTAATGTATGATTAAACGTTTCAAGGATTCCAACCCTGTGAAAGCAAATCCTGTTATGTCCAGTGGGTCTAACTCTCAGGTAAGTGCCCCTAGAACTGCAGCCTAATGAAACAATTTTAGTCCCGTTCTATTAAAGACAACTTCCATTTAAAAATGAGGCTTCACCAGTCCCCCTGAGCACTTACTTAATAAATTTCATTGAGTAGTGATCTGTATATACAAGAAATACATCTAAGGGACTATAAATTGATTGAAGGTCAGCTCCCCAGTAAAAATCATTGACTTGCCTGAAGTTAACTTTATAGATTTCAACTGCAGTTAATATGTCAACAAGTATAATGGTGCAAGAATAGGCCAAGTTTCCTCATGCCGGTTTATTGGCTAATGATTCAGTCTATTGCATTTTATTCCTATGAGTATCTTCCCTAGCAGAGAAAGGCCTTGTACGCAACGAAATGCACTTTATTGTGGCTAAACTCTGAACAGATACTAGAACGAATAGCTTCAGGCCTACAGTGGTTCCATATTCAGAAACAAAAATTAATGACACTGTGAATGCATTTCTGACATATTTAGTCCCCAGCTCAATGAGGTGAGAAGGTGCTGAAGTTTCAGCACTTCTTGAAATCTTGCTATTGCATATCCTGGTTATAAACAGAAAGGAAACTGACAGTCCAGTCCTGTAGGTCAGCTGCAGTCTGTCACAGTGCCATCAATTATTTGCCTTGCTCTAGCTGAGGTCAGGCTTTCTTTGCAGAGAGTCATTCACCTTCCAACTCTTTTATTTTATTTTTTGTTAAAAAAACAAATTGGTTGATATGCATTTGTGTTGCATATCCCGGAGATCTTATTTTCCAGGAAATGCTCACAAAATGTTGCAAAGCGGAGACCCTACAGTTGCTGCCAAAATCGGTGTTATAACTGATATTTGTATGGCATTGTTGCACAGAAGCAAAGTCTGGAAGAGCACCGGCAGGTCTTCCTTAGCTGGCAGCCTGTCTCTGCTAGGTAGGGAAACGAGTGGCGCTGTGGTCTAAACCACTGAGCCTCTTGGGCTTGCTGATCATAAGGTCGGCAGTTCAAATCCGTGCGGCGGGGTGAGCTCCCATTGCTTTGTCCCAGCTCCTGCCATCCTAGCAGTTCGAAAGCATGCCAGCTCTAGTAGATTGCGGCATGAAGGTAAATGGCATTTCTTTGCGCTCTGGCACTTGTCATGGTGTTCCTTGCACCAAAAGCAGTTTAGTCATGCTGGCCACATGACCCAGAATAGCTGTCTGCAGTAAAACGCTGGCTCTTTGGCCTGAAGTGAGATGAGCGCTGCACCCCATAGTCAGATTTGACTGGACATAACCATCCAGGGTTCCTTTACCTTTACCTCAGCTAGGTGAGGTCCCATTGCTGGCTGTCTCTTTTGTCTGTCCTTGACTTCTGCGTTCAGCTTGCTCCTTGGCAGTCCTCTCTGCCAAAACTACCACACAAGACAGCATACTTATACCTCCTCCGATCTCTCTACTCAATCTGTCTCCTGTCAAGGTTTCAAGCACCCTTCTCACTCTCCCCATAGTATCCCTCATACCAGAGCAAGTGACTTCCATACTCCAATAAAATATTAGGTCCTGTAAAAAAAACCCACACACAACCGTACAGATTCTAAACTCTCAGCAAAACATATATACATTTCGCCAACCTTCATTAAAAAAATAAAAATCCTTCAGTTACAGTATAGTCTGTAGGAATCTTAGCTTGCTATAGCTGTGAGGCATTTAATTATTTTGTGGTGCTATACAGGTGATTCATTTTGTGCTTTTGTTTTATGGTCACTCTGTATTAATAAATAACAGCCCAGTGAAGGGAAGCAGACAAGTAGTGGCTGGATGTGGGACATGGAAAAATCAGAAGGGTGGGGGATACAATTGGGGGAATCAGAAGGGTGGGGGATACAATTGCACAAATGTAGGAAGAAAATCTCATTTGTTTCAAGGGAGATACATACCGTGTAAAATTGGTCAGCCGATTCTGCTTTATTCTGTAAAGGCATCACACCTGGGGACTGAATGAAATAGTGGGGACTTGAGGAAAGTGCTTTAACAAACATACCCCAGCATACAGCTTCTCCTGCTTTTTCTGCTGCTCTAGGAGGAGGCCCTCCTGAGTCCTAGGTTGTGGTGGTCAGCATTCCTTCCTCTGACTGCTTAGCAAAAGTGATGAAATGATTGTGTATCCTAAGCAATGGTGTAGCCTGCTGAGTGCTGAAGCATTAGAGCTGCCTCCACAAATTGTGCTCTAACTTTCTTCAGAAATGTTTTATTTTATTTTATTTTTTAAATGAAGACGAAGAGCATCAGGGGTCCTGCTGGCATGGGCCTAGTACATGTGTACATCACCACGTCAGTGGCCCCGCACTTGTTCCAAGGAACCTTTTTCTTTCTCATGTATATGTTCAAGGTTCTTATTATTTAAACTGCACTTTTCTTAAAGCTTTAGATAACCTATTTTGGTGCTTGATATTTCATTTTGATTTATTGGTGTGCTCTCCAAACTCTGTTTTCCACCGTGAATATAGGATCTATATATTTCTTGCCACTTTTTTTTTTTGTCTCTACAGTGTTTTGTGCATAAACAACCATAAATATCCATTAATGTTCTTTCCTTAGCCCTGACTGATCACTTTTGCGGGAGCCTTGTTCTGGCACATTCATTTGCTTTAGCTAAATTTTAAAGTACAAAATTCTGTTTCCAAAGTAAAAAGTAGGCTTGCTCCTGCACTCCCTTTATTGTCGACACTTAACACTTGTCTCAGTGTGACATGCATACGGAAATCATCCTTGCAGATCAGTGGGAGCAGGGCTTTCCGTGGTACTCTCCCAGATCCAGCAGAGTAAATCAATATCCAAATGTAACCTGTAATAAAAATATTTCCACCTTTCATATCAGATAAAGTCAGGGACAGGGAGACATGCTCGAGAAGAGCATTCCAAAGTTGGGATGCAGCAGCCAAGAAGGCCGTATTCCTTATTCCACATGCCCCAGATGCCCAAAAAGAGGTGATCATGAGTAGGACCTTCTCAATAGCCTTTAACCATTGCAGTGGTTCTTATTTTTTTTATATATAATAATTTTTTATTCATTTTCCAAACATTTTTATACCATCAACTCATATTAACTCTCACATTCATCAATTTTTGACTTCCCTCAGTTTCTCTGCCAATCTTTCATTAAAATTTCTATTGTTAACGCATTTCTGAACTTATTATTGCCTTTAACTATTCCTCTTCCTTTCTCCTACTTTCTTTTTTACAATATTTCTTAATTTTTCACAGAGACCCTTCAAAACCAACAAGCATTGTCTGTGCGTCACATATGCTTTTCAGATAATCTGTAAATTTCCCCCAGTCCTCGATAAACTTTTGGTCTTTCTGATATCGAATCTTCCCAGTCAGTTTATCCAATTCCGCATATTCAGTCAGTTTCATTCTCCATTCTTCCACAGTTGGAATTTCTTCCTGCTTCCATCTTTGTGCCAGAAGTATTCTTGCAGCTGTTACAGCGTATTGGAAAAGTTTACAATCTTTTCTATTAATTTCATTACCTACCAATCCTAGTAAGAAGGCTTCTGGTTTTCTAACAAATGTATATTTCAACATCTTTTTCAATTCCTTATATATCGTTTCCCAGAAGCCTTTCACCTTTTTGCATTCCCACCACATATGATAGAAAGTTCCTTCTTTTTCTTTACATTTCCAACACTTGTTACATGTTTTATACATTTTAGCTAATTTAACTGGCGTTATGTACCATCTATATACCATTTTCATTACATTTTCCTTCAACGCAGTACACGCCGTAAATTTTAACCTTTCATTCCATAATTTCGTCCAATCATCATATTGTATATTATAACCAAAGTCTCTGGCCCAATGTATCATTACTGATTTCACCTCCTCATCTTTTATATGCCATTCCAACAACATTCTATACATTTTAGACAAATTTTTCTACTCATTATTCAATACCTCTATTTGAATTTTTGATTCTTTTCCTTCATATCCACACATTTTACAGTCTTTTTTAAACATTTCACTAATCTGGTAGTAGTAGTGCAACCCATTGCAGTGGTTCTTAAGGGGAGAGGTGCTCAATTGAGTTTACAAGTTTTTGGAGGGTTCTGCCTTCATGGCTGAGATTCAAAATAACTGCAGAGAGTTGATTGGCATTCCCCTCTCCAATTCCAGCTGGACTGGACCTTCTCTTTGGAAGGTTCAGCACCATCACTAGTCCTACCATTTGGACAATGTCACAGCCTAAGCACTTTGTGAGTTAGGGCCATTAATGCTCAGAAAGGGCGCTGTGAGCTGCTCTCAGCCCATGGGGATATAGCATGGATATAAAATAAAACAACCAAACAGTGGTTTCCACACATACACCCAAGCTTTTGTGAGACTCCCATGAGCTGACAAAGTTCATAGTCAACCCCAGTGCCCTTAGGCATTGTTCATAAATTAATTGCTCCTGCTTGCTTCCTCCGTTTGTTGACTCACACAAGTGACCTACTTACAAATAAATAAATAAATAAATTATTTATAAAAATACAAAATGCATATGTGATAGAAACATTTTGCACCAGCACCTACTTGCACCCACTTCTTATTAGGAGGCATTACCAAATGCATCTTTGAGATTTTGCCCATATTGTCTAATGTAGTTTATTCCGCAGACAAAGAGCCAACAGTCAAGTCTGGTCATAATGATTTAGCTCCTTTTTGGCCAACTATGGAGGTTAGAAGAGCCAATGTTGTTGGCCAGCCCTTGAGAAAAGTTTCAGAAGCCACAATTTCATGCTAGTATTGTTCCATGAAAGCTAATGCCCTGGAGATCATAGTTTAACTTATTGCATTCTGTATGGCACCTAATTTTGCATTCTCACATAACCTGTAGTTTGTCCTGCTTACTTAGGTGTTTTAAGTTTTTACCTGTAGGCAACTCCTGTGTGATGCACTGACCTCTTTCATACTATGTATCGTACTTGTTGGCATACTATAATTTAAATAATATGAGACAGGTCTAGTGTCTAGTGTGCTTCAAGATCCTTCCTGAAGGCATTACATTAGGCTAGAATCTTTGGATTTTTCCAGTGTCTCTTATGCCTCTTACGAGACTTCGGCTAATCAGAGTTTTCCATACACCTGGTGATATTTTGCATGGGAGTAAGCCACATTTCTCCACATTTCAGATATGAATGAGCATATCAGCAAGCATGGTTTGCAAGAAAAAAAAAATTGTCCAAATTTTTTTAGCTCTGTATAAAGACAGAATACTATTTCTAAAAAATATTCTGCTTTAAAGTGGGACTTCATGTACTCCACATAGAAACCATTTTCTGAGACCACAAGGTCATCAAGATAAGAATAAAATCAATAGATCTTTCTTCCTGAGTTCCCTGAGATACTATGCCTATCTATCTCTTGAGCACACTCCTTTCAACCCTGAGCCTACAGTTATTCAAATATTTACACTGTCTGCATGTTTAACATATTGTTACGTGTGGTTTTTTTTCTCAGCAGCAAAGAGATGTTTATTTGCTGCTTTGCAAACAACCCCAGCCTGATTCTCACTTTTTCAGTCTTAGGATTTACTTCTCACCATGCACAGATTGCAAAGGAGAAAGGTCCAAGTACAGTGGTACCTCTGGTTAAGAACTTAATTCGTTCTGGAGGTCCGTTCTTAACCTGAAACTGTTCTCAACCTGAGGTACCACTTTAGCTAATGGGGCCTCCCACTGCCACCCAATTTCTGTTCTCATCCTGAAGCAAAGTTCTTAACCTGAGGTACTATTTCTGGGTTAGCGGAGTCTGTAACCTGAAGCATCTGTAACCTGAAGCGTCTGTAACCCGAGGTACCACTGTATGGCAGGAATGGGAACGCTCAGGCCCAGGGGGCAAATGCAGTTTTCCAGGTCTCTCTCATGCCACACACGCTCTCATGGGCTCTGCTCTGCACCCTCAAGTTCTTTTTCCTAGGTGGAATGTGTCATTGAACTGTGATCATTCCTCTTGCTTGCCCGGACACAGGGTGGAGAGAAGGGTGTTTGTGTAGTAGATAACTCTGACTTTTACATGGCTGGAATGTCCTGACTGATGTACATTGCTGATAAGCACATCTGTTGCTCCCAGAGCTTGAGGCGTTCGTTTTTAAAAAGGAGCTATAGTGAGCCTGCCACTTTTACAAAGGTTCAGTTCCAGGTGTCTGTGTGCAAAGGTAAAACCCCCAGAGCTGGCCCCACAGGGTGGAGGGCTGCTTAATGAGAGCTTCCTTAGGGACCTCCTGTGACCTTCCCAGACCCTGGTAAGCAAGGAAAACCTGCTTGGGTGCAAAATAAATAAATGGAGATGAACTGGGTAGCAGAGAGGGACTGATTCATCCAGGGAGCATGAAAGGTGAAATGAGTTTTCAATACCTCTTGGACCATTTTATGATCATTTTATGCCAGTCAGCTCCTCAAGTTGCCTAACCAAATCACAGTTAACCTGAGAAACATCAGTCAATTGCTGGACAGTTCAGAAATGTATGCATAATCTGATTTAGTGAAAAATCAGAACAGGAAATGTTACCCACCTAACTCCCCCTCTCCAGTCAATTCCAGCTCCACATCTAAGTCTGTAACTGGTAAGCATATACATTTCCTCCTTCCTTCACTCATACAATACCCGGCATCCTTGTTGAAAATCTTTACAATCTGTTTTCACTCATCATTAAATGAGACAAGACCTTTGGTACTTCAAGAAAGACTGGACGCGTGTATGTGAGTTGAGGGAGCAGAAGTGAAATGGAAGTGAGGGAGTGTCTGTCTGCACTTGTTCCTCAATACTTGATAGTTGCTGATTGCCATTTCAAGGTCTAGGTTAAAAAGGGGAGGAATGAGAATTGTGTAATTTTATCAGCCTTGCACCACTTAATCATACATTCTATTTTGGATGAAACGAATAAACATGTGCAACCAATATATTAATAAACCACACAGTAGAAGTTATCTTTCTTCCCAGAAGAAATTGTTGATGGGCGTATTTTAAAAGATTGCTTGATATATCTTGGTGATTTTGGAATATAGCTGTTAATATTATAGGTGGCAGCTTTCGCTTATAGGTTGATAGCTGTAGGCATCATGACATTTCTTGGTGCTATTTTAGAGCCCAAGAATATAGGCTAAATTTAGATCATCCATCTATTAACAGAGAGAACAATTTCTCTTCTACAGATTATGTTATACATAGTCACTGTACATCTCAGTCAACTTTGTTTTCAAATCCCTGGAAGAGAATATAATTGTGCAACTATTTATAGGAGAGGTTCCAAGAACTGAACCTAATTTGTATAAAGTGCAGCGCCGTACTGAAATCCGTCCTCTGGTTTCTTGAAAGTTTTCTTTCCCCTGTGAAAGAACCTTCCATTTTTTCCTGCCTAATTTTTATGGCATTTGAGAATTTCCTTAGCATTTTAGTGGGTCTGAAATTTTGATACATGCCACCCTTGGCAACCTTACAAAGATATGGTGGTATGTCCTTCCTTCCAGTAAACATTTCTGCTGCTCAAGGCTACCTCATGATGGCTGTCATTGACGTGTGGGCATCTGGGAAGACTGCAAATTGCACACCACTTTTGAAATACTATGCAGACACTCTCATAAGCTTTTCAACCAGCTCAAAAATCAGAGAAGTGCATCAAAAACCTTGCACCCATGAGAATTTCATTGGTTTCTCCCCTCCCTTTACCTTTGATAAGTTTTTTATGCAATTACTTTGCTCGTTAATTGATGGAGGATGGTCAGAAAAATGACAGAGGCAAACATCTTCAACAGAACATGAGTTGAGTGGCATGCTGGATTTCATAACCATATCAGCAAACTGTTATTCTGAAAGTTTTATTCATTTTACATTTCAAAGTTTATTAGACTTGTTCATGCTGCCTCCATCCCAAGGCCTACATCTGTGTTGTCATTGCATCCTTTTGCTGTATTGCTCTCACCTGCTTTGCACTCTTACTTGCAATAATAACTGCCCAGAAGTATGGCTAATTATGACTCTTGGTTGGAGACGCTTGATGCTATGAACCGTCTAAGGAAGAGGTCCGCAAAGAAAATAACCAAAATTCTCGGATATGTCTCTGAGTGCCAGGTGACCAATTAAAACCTTAGTGACAATGCGAGATGAATTCACAATTGGCGCAGTGACTGAAAATATTGCAAAATACAGTGAGAATAGCCTTATTAGTAAGACTGTTCTCTATAATATAAATCTTCAGAATTCCTAGCTCAGCATTTGTGGAGGACCACAAACTAGTTGCTGGCATACTATTTACTTTTAAAATACAGATTGCTTAAATACACATATTGTAAATATGGGAAAGTGGTTTGGGGAGCAAGCACAATAGACTACTGTTTTTGCTTGGCCAAGGAGGAAAATTTGCATTATACACAAACTCTTGTCTAAATTTGTATGCTTTTGTAAGATGGAAGAATACCTATGGAGGAATGCATTATAAGAATAAGTATTCCACAGTGAAGGTGAATGATTTGTGTCAATGAAGAATGAGTGTTGAGACTTTAAGGTTAATCTACCAATGGTCATCACGCATTGTGTTTAATTCTGTGCATCTGTGATTTGAACTCTTCTCCTATAGAAATCTAAATAGCACTTTACATATTATGAGAAGAGCAGGAAGTTAGGAGTTTGACGGTGCTGCTAGAACCATCCTTGGCACTACGCCCATCTTCAGTTGTTAGGAGGCACTACGCCCGTCTTCAGTTAGTGCATCAACCACTGCCTTTTTTGGACCAAAATACTATAGCTACACTCCTCCATGCTCAGCTAACCTCCAGACTGGACTACTGCAATGTGCTTTATGTGGGGCTGCCCTTGAAGGTGATCTGAAAGTTGCAACTAGTGCAGAAAGTGACAGGCATAGTGTTGATGGGAATAGCAGGTCAGTTGCATATATCTTGCTGACTGGTTGCTAGTTATATTCCCAGCCAAAGTCATGGTGCTTACGTTGACAGCTGAAACTCTAAATAGGCAGGGTCCCAAATATCTGGGGAAAAACACTTCCTCCATTTTCAACCTGCCTATGTCTTAAGATCAGCGCAAGAAGCTGTACTGGTGGTCCATGCACTTAATGAGGTCTGTACTGTGGGGCCCATGGAAGAACCTGTTTCATAGTGTGTGGAATGATCTCCCCACTAAAGTACATCTCACTCTAGTTCTTATATTCTTTTAGTTGCCAGGTAAAAACCCCTCCATTTTCACCAGACCTTTTGAGGCTGATGACTTAAGTAATTTTTAAGAGAGCTCACTTGGTAGAGCATGAGACTCTTAATCTCAGTCATGGATTTGAGCCCCACATTGGGCAAAAAGATTCCTGCATTCCTGAGGGTTGGACTAGATGATCCAAAGAAATATCTTAGTTACAAATAAATAGTATATTAACCAGGTGGAAGTTCACTGTGCTTGTATTAAATTCTTTTTTTAAAAAAAGTACCTAATGTTAGCTTTTTATTGAGTAGAGGCCACAAAGATTACAATAAGTGAAGTGGTCCTGATGTATTAATGGCTTTTGTTGCTCGACAGCAATCTCCATTCAGCATTTGTTTTGTATCAAGCTCCATATTCATTTAGGTGCGTTAGTAATGGCCAGATTATCCAGAATTGTTAGGAGGGGTTTTTTTTAAAAAAAAGAATAGCTAACATCTTCCAATTTACAATCTTTCTTTTTGTGGAAGCCATTCTAGGTGTGAATGAATGGTTCAAATGTGTTCATCACATTTGCACTCTGAAACGTCTTGCACGTACACCTCAAATTAGAATGTGTAAAAAGCCCCTTTGGCAATCACACCTTTTTTTTCTGAACAGTAATTAAAAACAAATACCTTATTGCTTATCATGGTTCTTAGAACTGGAGTCAATGAGACTGTTGATTTTATGTGGAAAATCATCGTGTATAAATTTATTCCATCAACATTTAAGAAACCCCTGACATCTTGTTTGCTAACTTTCAGATAGCTCAGTTGGTTAGAGCGTGATGCCCATAACGTCAAGGTTGTGGGTTTGATCCCTGTATAGGACAGCTGCATATTCCTGCATTGCAAGGGGCTGCACTAGTTCCTTCCAACTCTACAGTTGTGTGATTCCATGATCTCCCAGTCGGATGGTCAACTTATAGCACCCCCTTATCACACAGCCCAGCCAGTTAGAAACTGGGATAGCAAACCCCGAGCAACTTGTATATGTGTTTTCACACTCACCTGGTACATTTCATTTTCTTTTTTAAAAAAGTTTTTGGCTTTAGCATAGGGCTTTAAACTTAATATGCAAAGAGCAGTGGCAAAATTTGTGATGAGCCCTCTACTTGGCCAAATCAGGGGTGTATTGATTGTTTCTGCCATCTGGTTGCTCAGGTAGGTGTGTAGCTCTGGTGTAAATTGACTTTAAAAGGTGCATGAGCGGGGAAATAGTTGTTGCTCCCATATTTTGCTCCAGTAAGATGCCATTCCATTCCTCCCCCCCCCCCCCGTTGCTAAAAATAATAAAACTTCATTTCAGAATTCTGAAAGGATGCCAGGGGTGTTTTTAATGAGCCCGCCTCTAAACGAAGAGGGATAAGTATGATGTGTGTTGCTGTCAGCTCTTCTTGCCTGGATATGTCATTTGTTCTTTAGGGATTCAATTTCTCTTTTTTTTTTTAAAAGAAATATTTATTAAGATTTTACAAAGATAAATATACAAAAACACATAATAAAAAGAAAAAAAAAGTAAACATACAGAAAAAAATAAGAAAAATTAAAAACAAATTATTTTTCATAACTTAAAACTCATTTGCTTGTTTCTTTGACTTCCTGACACCTCCCCTTCTTGTATTCCCATTTAAATAATCAAATCAGCAAATCCTTACCCTCTTTCATTTATCTTATCTCTATAACTTAACATTTTATAACTCAGTATTTTCATCCATTATCAATTCATTTTTGCATATTCTTGTTAACTTTGTTGCTAATACCACTTATTTCCAATCCAACACCATTTTAGTTATTTTTTTTTTACCTATTTATACCCTTCTTCCATATTCTTAAAGCATTACAGCTGTAGGGATTCAATTTCTCTGTGTAACTCTTGTTTTGTGCTGATATTTCCTGAAGACAGAGGAGCATTTTGGATATGCTCGCCTTTGCAAATGCAGGCTATCTTCCCCGCCACACCTAAGCCTTTTCTATTTATTGGAAGGATTTGACTGCACTTTCAGGCTACATTACCATTCACACTGCTGCTCTATAAGCTTGCATGGCTTTGTCTCGCTGTTGTTGTTTTAAATCACCAGCATGACATTTTTGGTAACTAGCTATCTCCACTTCTACTTGTGTCACACAAGCTGACGATCAGTTTGTGAAGTCCTCTTACGGTTTACAACTTCGAGGGAAAGCTTGCTGATCAACTGACAGTTTTTCAGTACGCAGCTTTATTTCTGGTGACACTGTATTATTTTCACGTTTTTAGCATCAACAGAGCAAACTTCAAAAGCTATTAAAAATTCCTTTCTAAATAACAGTGCTTGCAAAGTCAAGTTCCTGCCCTTTAAAAGAAAGTGGAGGATATTGTTGCCTGGTGTGCATTGTAAGCACATTGCACACTATTTCTTTGAGTTTGCAAGAATCACTGATTCCTTCCTTACTTTGTTTGACCTCCTTATACCGACCCCCTCACAACTTTGAGCCCTCGTCCTTCAACAGCAAAAATCTAGACTCTGTAGTTAGTAAGCATAAAAATAAATCTGTGCTGCAGATCCAAAACCCAAATTCTGCATCTCGTAAAACCTGAATTCTGAAGTTCTCTATGAGCAGAGTACAAAACTACAAAAGCAATGCTAAACTTTTGTTTGTTTAAGAAGGCTGAATGTCATTCGCAGGGATGCTGCTGCTGCTGCTGCCGCCTCTTACTGGAATGAACAGGCAGGGTCCACTAAAGCCTGTTGCCTCCTCTGCAGGGGGAGGAGTCATTCCTCAAACAAGGGGGAGGGACTTCTTTTCTTTGGGGATGGGGGAAAGGCAAGTTGATGAGGTGTCTGTTGCAATCGATGCGGCTTCTGCAACGTTAACAGTCTACCCCAGTTTTCAGTCTCTGAAGAACAGATTCAGATATGCAAGCATGTCCTTAATGAAATGGCAGCATCCCAAGAAGCATGTAGGAAAATCTTGGCATGGGCTAGTCATGTGGAGCAGAGGCGCCAGCTTGCAAGGACGATTTGAGGGGGGGGCGTCGTCCTGCGTGTGAGCATCGCACCTCCCTGCCTAAGCTGGGTGAAGCTTCCCAGGCTTTGGGAAGGAAGTGCCTGGGGAACATCTGGGGGGACTAGTCTATTCCCCCTAGTCCACTGACCGCACATCATTGACATGGAGGTCTGTATCAAAGCATACGTTCTAACTTTTGAATAGCCTCTCAGTTAACAAAGACTTGGAGATAGGTATGCTATAGTTTGATTATGACTGTTTCTTTGAAAGCTCTTCATCTCCAATGGCTCAGTGCTCCATTTGTCTGCTGTCCTCTCCCCATAAAGGTAAAGGTAAAGGACCCCTGACCATCAGGTCCAGTTGTGACTGACTCCGGGGTTGCAGCGCTCATTTCACTTTATTGGCCGAGGGAGCCAACATACAACTTCCGGGTCATGTGGCCAGCATGACTAAGCCACTTCTGGCAAACCAGAGCAGCGCACGGAAACGCCGTTTACCTTCCCGCCGGAACAGTACCTATTTATCTCCTTGCACTTTGACATGCTTTCGAACTGCTAGGTTGGCAGGAGCAGGGACCGAGCAACGGGAGCTCACCCCGTCGCGGGGATTCGAACCGCCGACCTTCTGATCGGCAAGTCCTAGGCTCTGTGGTTTAACCCACAGCGCCACCCGCGTCCTGCTGGTTCAGTAAAGGTAAAGGTACCCCTGCCCATACGGGCCAGTCGTGTCCGACTCTAGGGTTGTGCGCCCATCTCACTTAAGAGGCCGGGGGCCAGCGCTGTCGAGAGACATTTCCAGGTCACGTGGCCAGCGTGACAAAGCTGCTCTGGCGAGCCAGCACCAGTGCAGCACACGGAAACGCCGTTTACCTTCCCGCTATACAGCGGTACCTATTTATCTACTTGCACTTAAGGGTGCTTTCGAACTGCTAGGTGGGCAGGAGCTGGGACCGAAAGACGGGAGTTCACCCCGCCGCGGGGATTCGAACCGCTGACCATGCGATCGGCAAGCCCTAGGCACTGAGGTTTTACCCACAGCGCCACCTGCGTCCCTTACTGGTTCAGTACTTGCATGCTATTCTTTGATGGTTCATAAAGACTTGGGACCCGCAACGTTTGGAACAGCAGTAGAGCAACAACTGCCTAGAACGTATGGGTTGTATTGAATTAAGTCCTACTCTGAGCAGACTTACTGAAATTAAATAAACCTAAGTTAGTCATTTCCATTACATGCAGCGGATCTACTCTGAGTATGACTAACATTGGACGCAACTCTCATGTGCTAGATAGTACTGAGCTTAAGACTCTTTTGTACAAAAGCGCAGGCCCTAAACACAGTGGGTTGGATTCAGCTAATGAGTCCCGTTGGCACCAGCCCTGTGCAAGGGCACTGTGGGGCTTTCCCTCATGGCCCCTTGAAATTAGCTCGTATGTGGGTAAGGAGAAGGGGGACTGTTTCATCTGACAAGCTGCAGTGCTTGGGTTGAGCGGGGCACTCACCGGAATGTGATGTTTAATTCCCCCCAGTGTTTATATATACATACATGCATACATACAAAGCCCTACAGGTAAATTGTATGGAATTCCGCAAAAGGTGATATTTATTTGAAAAGAGGGGCCGATGCTAATTCCTTCTGTCCTTGGTCTTGATTCACTTCAGTATCAAAATTCTAGCCATGAGTATAGGGGAGGGGGCAAATCTGGGGTGTGAGAATATATAAAAGATTATTAAGCTTTAGACAGAGTAGTGTGTAACTATGTGGGATGTTTTTTGAATTTAAATGCATAGCTTTCTGTCTGGTGGATTCGGTAAAACAAGCTGGGGCTGGGGGGGAAAACCCAACTTCTTTACCATAAAACATAGCAATCTCTGATGTATCAAACAGTATCAGTTAAAGTGTTGATTGTGTGAAAGGGCACTGGGTACCAGATGTTTACCTACAGTAGCTGAGCCTCCACAGAGTTGTGAAGTTGAAGTATCACATGAAGATAACTTTTGATACATCGATTTTATTATAGCGTCTGAGTACTGCATGCCAGTTCAGTGTAGAGCAACATCTGTGCACCTTTTGGATGCTAATTGGCTCCACGGAGCATTGTTTTAAGTTGAAACGGTTCTTGTTGCCATTCTGCATTGGGGGTGGCTCTGCATCATTGACTTTGCTCAGCTGTGCTGGTTCATAAGGGCCATAGCTCAGTGGTAGAGCATCTGCTTTGCATGCAGAAGGTCCCAGGTTCAATCCTCAGCATCTCGCGGTAGAGCTGGAAATAGCCCTTGTCCGACACACTGGAGAGCCACTGGCAATCAGTGTAAGGCAATACTAGGCTAGATCAATCAGTGGTCTCACTTGGGACGAGGCAACTTCCTGTGTTCCTATGACTGTCTCTTAAAGAGGAAGTTAAGCTCGGATGTACCCTGAACGGCAGGTGCAAATTGACTCACTTTTGGGTCAGAAGCAGGATATGTGCCACCCACATATTCTCGGGGCTCAGGAAGGGATTGTTTATGTCTCCGTGCAGCTGGTTGGTTTTGACCTGAGCTTTAAATCTGCAATCCTACACACACTATAAGCTCTACTGAAATCAGTAAATATAGTTAGAATCTAGATGTGGGTTGGCATAATAATATGGCACACACTATACTTAATTGTATTTTTCACAAAATATTGGTGTCTGTTTTTTATTATTATTTTAGAGCTACAGTTAATACTAAAGGGTTGTTACCTGATGTGTTTAGGTAGTGAACTGTTACTTTTTTTTTTAACAGGTTTTCTTTTGCATAATAATAATTAACAACAACAACATAGCATATATAAAACATAGTATACAGCATATATAAAACATGCATGTTCTTTTGCATCTTTTTATCGTTGAAGCAGATAATAGGTGAGTAGATGAGAGAAGATCATGACATTTTCATTATGTTGACATGCCAGAAAGAATTTCTGTCTCTAACCGTATATAATGCACGTCTCTTTATTTATCGGAGAAAAGGGCTATTATTTTGTGGATCTTAAATAAATATGCCCTTTAGGATTCTGCTGAAAAACCCATAACAGCATGTACAATAAATTCTAACAGAGACGAATATTTGAAGAATGACTTCTTTATATGCTTAAAGAATATTTTGGAATTGTCCAGTTTGTAAAATATTGTGTTGCTGTTTTCACTCTACTCTTTCTTCATGAAGGATGCAAAATGAGGAGGAGGAGGAGAGCTCATGCAGGGAGGGAGGCCAACTGGAGGGCATGCTATCACCCAAGTGTCCCATCAACAACCAACAAACCTGTAGCTGGTCCTGCAGATATACACTGACTTAGTTGTAGACAGCGACAAATAACTTGATTGCAATATCCCAATGGCCACTTTTTCACACATAACACATGAATGGGATCCGCACACTGAAAGAAGCAGCAGGAAGACACTGCTGGCCCAGCCCTCAACGTTGTGCAACTTCCCTGGCCACCCACCCCAACATCTATATCATGGGTCAGCAAACTTTTTCAGCAGGGGGCTGGTCCACTATCCCTCAGACCTTGTGGGGGGCCGGACTATATTTTGGAAAAAAATAATAATGAATTCCTATTCCCCACAAATAACCCAGAGATGCATTTTAAATAAAAGCAGACATTCTACTCATGTAAAAACACGCTGATTCCCAGACCGTCCGCGGGCCGGATTTAGAAGGCGATTGGGCTGGATCCGGCCCCCGGGCCTTAGTTTGCCTACCCATGATCTGTATGTTAGGCATGAAACCCTACGCATGTAGACCTCTCCAGGAGCTAGAACCATTCATGATCAAGAAGCTTAACTGTGTAGGCGTATGCTGCTCAAATGTCTGTGCCTAATTTGTAGGTTTCAAGGGGCACAGCCAATGAAACTGTTTGACATTGATGCAGGCTAGCAGCACAGTTCCCGCTGCTTCTTTCAACAACTGGGTTCCTTTCACACATGCATCATGTTGTGGGGGCTGATGATGATCATCCTTGTTAACAGTTGCCTCATGCAATAGATCTCTGAGCAACATACAATACAATATAAAACAAAACAGTTAAAAGCACATCAAAATACAAACTATTTATCATCAAAATCAAATTAGGCAGCAACAACAAAAACAACTAGCAGAGAGTAGTTATACTGTTGCTCTGTTGCTACCCAAATAAACACCCCTCAAACCAACAAGGCCAAGTTGTATTGCAGAAAGAGAAATATGTCAATAGCAATCCATGCAGTTATGGGGAGAAATGAAGAAGGATCATATGCACAGCTCCTGTGGAATTGAGACATACTCTTGTTTTCTTAAATTGATTTGATGTATTATATTTCTATGCTGTTATTCATTCAAAACATAATAGAGGATCACAAAATACAGCATAAATCATTTAAAATAATTTACAAATCACAAATAAAGCAATTACAGTCTATAAAACACTGTCAACGAAACAGCAATTAAAAAATAAGCTAAACATCACAATTACGGCAAAAACTCATATTGTACGATATAAAAGATTAATATGGCATCTGCCATATTTTTCAGTGTATGAGATGTCCCCATGTATAAGACTTTTGGGGACCCCAAATTTAGAAAATGGGGGGAGATGGCCCCCAAAATCACTGAAGAAAACAAGTGTCTGCCCCCTTGACACCAGCATCCGCTAATCAAATGCACAATTGCCAAAGCAGCAGCCAACTATAACCCACACAATCGCCGCTAACAAGCTCCTGCTGCAAACAGCCACCCGTGTATATGTACTGTCCGTGTATAAGACGCTCCAAGATTTAAAAACTTATTTTAAAGTAAAAAAACATAGTCTTATACATGGAAAAGTATGGTATAATCTATAATTCCATATTAATAACAAAGCAACTAAAAAAATAAGCTAAGCACTGTTAAGTTCATACGCACATTCCCCACGGTCCCATGACTTAAAATCTTTCACTCTATCCAGTTCATTAAAATACACATAAAAGTACATATAATGCCAGTTGCTAAGCCAGCTCAAGTCATTTAGGGTGACAGTATCTTGGCCAGGTACTAAATCTGACAGGTAAATACCACTCTGCCAGAGACTGGAATTTCTTCAGAATAAGTGCATGGTACTTAGTTATTTTTGAGGTTACCCAGCCACCACCCTTCCCCATTTTTACTAGATAGATGATTCAGAAAGCAATCCTCCCAATGACTAAACCTGCTGAAACCTTCCGAGGGGGAAATAGTTCCTTCTTGAAACTCTGATGAAAAGAACACTTGTGCATTCATCCCTGTGGTGTATTCATACCTGCCATGAGGTACAGCACTTTTTGGAACATTACACAAACTTCCTTGTTTTAAACCATGCACTAGTTCAGAATATGCAAACAAGAACTGAAAGAGACCTTGCAGGCCAGTTCTGCGTAAGCAGGAAACCCAATATTTACACAATAATCAATAGGGCAGCGAGCACAAAGACCAGCAGTGACTTCTTCTACAGAGTGTGGTTTAAACCCAGTAGGAGAAGCTAGAATCTTCTCTTACATTTCCTAGGGAGACCAATAAAATCTAGGACAGTTTTGAATTAGAACTGGGGGGGGGGGGGAGAGAAAGTAAACTCGCTTAAAATCTTTCCATCTAGTTCAGAGCTACAACCTTATTGTATATCTATACAGAATATAAGGTTCTGTAAACATGGGTTTTTGGGTGGTGGGGTATGTTGCTTGGTTTTGCTTTAATGTAATGGGTGGGGGAAAGTAGGTGTTAATAAAGTATCAGTGATGATTACCATAACTGCTACTATTATTTCTCAACAGGGAATAAGCCATGTGAGAAACTGTAGACCCGGTCATGTTGTGACTCAGGGTGTGGCACTGTGTGATTTTTTTTTAAAGCACTCAGTGATACCCTAGCACAGCGGTTCTCAAACTGTGGGTCCCCAGATGTCGTTGAACTACAACTCCCATTATCCCTGAGCTCTGGCCATGCTAGCTAGGGGTGATGGGAATTGTAGTTCAACAACATCAGGGGACCCACAGGTTGAGAAAAGCTGTATGAGCACTTTCCATATAACCCTTTCATCAAAACAGTCACCGGTGTGTGTGTGTTTTCTTGCAGTAATATATGCACACATACAATTCAGCACAACCTCCCGGCCAATATATGGGGCTAATGTATAATTTCCATCTGCTCTGCAGCCCCAGAGCAACTAGCAGTTGGAGCTAATTGTTTGTTTCTGGTAGGGAGGAGGGAAGCAGGCTCCTTGCAGCTGCTCCTTTTGAGGCTGATGGAATGGGCCATGCTGATGCGTTCCCTTGACATGACATCCCCGTCCCCCGGTTGATGGCAGAGGCCCAGTGAAAATTGCCACAAACTACCATGGTTCTTTTAACTGAGGATAGCTCAAGACCGCTGCCTAGGGAACTGTTTAAAGAGTGTAAAACTGCTAAAGAAGAAGGAAAAGACTTTTCCAGTGCTGCCCTGACACACATTCTTCTACTGAAGAGAAAGAGCAACAAGAAGGCAGAAAGTGTCATGCTGTAAGGAGGCAAAGAAGAAGCAAGGGAAAAGGCAGAGATTTAGCCTTCAAGCAAGAGACTCAACACTAGGAATATGGGTGAACAAGGAATTTGAAATCTCACTGACACATGGAGTGGAGGTACCATGCTGGTACCATGAGATAAGTAAAGCAGTAAAGGAGATTCTTCTTCTGGGTTCAACAAGCCATGGGTGACATAGAATGGGTAAAGCGAACTAACTAGGGATTTGAAACATCAACATAGTTGGGCGTTGTTTGGATCATTTTTAGTTGATGCTGCCTGAGGATGTTGACAAGGCATTCGTGGTGATGTGTTGGATCATGTGCTCCCTTGAGCACACAGTTTAATCTGGCCAGCAGGGCTGTAAGAAGATACCTTCTTGATGCAGAATCGCTCTGAAATGTTCTGCATAAAAAAGGAAAGAAATGGTCACAATAGCGGTAGTGGGTGTACATTCTCACCTCCCCACTCCAGCAGCCCCGGTAAAGATGGTGTAGTCAGGTCTCTCTGAGAAAAGAAGCAGTGTAGTTGAAAATAACCTGTAGTTGTGTGTCAGAGTAAGACAAACTGAAAGCTGAGTTTTGGACTTTGTACGCTATACAAACACTATGCAGTGATGGTTCCCTCTGGTCTTGAGATCAGATTGTGAGCAGTGGGATTTGCTGTTGGAGTGTTTCAGCTGTGTGCTTCCACTGTGCTTAAACTGTGTATTTGCAAATGTAATCAAATATTGCGCGCACACACACACACAAATTAAAAAATGGTCTCATTGAGTCTTTGGTGAGTCCTCCATACAAAGGAAACCAAATCCAAGTTAAGCTCTGCAACCTCTGGAATTTTCACTCCTTGAGGGAATTGGGATGAGCATAACAACTTGAAAGAAAATTTTCTGTTCCAGACAGTGTAGGATAAGGTTCACAGTGACATCATTGGGAGGTCAGCCAGTCAGCATCATCAATAGCTTGTTTTGGTTGTAAAAATGTTGTGTGTATCCTGACCACTGGCGATGTTGCTAAAGATGGATCCAAACAACTCAAAGTCACAACCAAGTTTTTCCTAATGAAACATATTGAGGTTTAGTTTGTTTTTTTCTGCCCTTTTGAAATAAGTAAGGAATTTTAAGGGACAAAATAATAATAATTTCAATAAACTACAGTCATACCTCATATTGCATCCACTTCATGTTGCGTCTTTTCGCCTTACGTCCCGCGGCAACCTGGAAGTCCCAGAACGGGTTACTTACGGGTTTTGCCGCTCACGCATGCACATAAGTGCTAAATCGTGCTTCGCGCCTGTGCACATGCAGCGCTTTGAGTTGCAGGCATTTTACCTTACGGATGGGCCTCCGGAACGGATCCCGTCCGTAACACGAGGTACCACTGTAATTAACTTTTGTCATGAAGTTTCTTCATATCCTTAGAGAGGGAGCTTTCTTTTCTTTTACCCTGCTATGATCTCTGCTCAAACCATCCGTGGACTTCCTTTTGGAATACTTTAAGCAGCACCTAGAAAAAGCCAAAAGGAAAGACTAGCAATACAACCAAGTAAATGAGCTGAATTATAATATAGCTATGAGAGGGTTTCACGGTGCTCCTGTTTTAGCAACTACCTTGCCTGAAACTACCCCCTACCCCATAGGGGATGGAAATATAAGCAGCTGACTCTTTAGGTGGTAATTTTTAAAGGAGTTTTGGTTTGAAGCCATGGCCCATTGCTGAATATATATAAATTTAGATTAGGGTTGGAGTGTTATCAGTCTTCTGTATGGTTAGTAGTGAGTTAGGTGAGACTCTGGAAATATAAATCACTTTCCTCTGTCCAGAGGAATAGAGAGACAAAGTCCCTCCTACTATGATTAATTTTTCCACTCTGTAATTCTTTTGTTAGGAATCCATTGTGGGTGGCTCTAACAATTTTAGTCTGTGAGGGCTAATATTTTACTCTCAGCAAACGGATAATGTCCAATAATTATCGGCTGATATTTTTAACTCTGCTAACGCAAGGCACGCCGTGTGTAGCAGCAACAAGACAATGCCTAGCTATGAAGTCAAATATTTCCCGTGCATATATCTTTCCGTATTGCAGCATTCACTCTTACCAATTTCCCGGGCAGTATCTGCATCAAGCCGCTGCCACCTGCTGCAGCTATTATCCATTCTGACACAAATTTGAAGCATAGGGCTACTTCCACTATTACTTCCCCCCTCTCATTTTGCAAATGTGTGTAGGAAAATTGAATTGTAAAACATGGGAATAGGCAGACATGAAAATGAGACACAGATCTGTTAAAGTGCTTGGGAACTCCTCAGCTGTTCTTTCTTTCTGAGCTATTTAATTGTTATTTTAAATATGAGTAAGGAAATGTAGCATGGTATGGATGTTTGGAAGACACCATGGCAGAGGAAACATGAGGGGCCATGCTCCTTTCCCACAACACTTCCATGTCATATCTGAAGAGTCATGCCCCACGCAGAGGCGTAGGAAGGTCAGGTGGTGCCCAGAAAATTTATTGTCCCACCCCCCCATGGATTGATTTATTTTTTGCCTGCAAAATGGTTTTATTTCATATTTTCTTACAAAGGACTAATAAATAATAATTTAATAATAATAATAATAATAAACAACTTTTATTTATATCCCACTCTCCCCGGTCGAAGTCAGACTCAGGGTGGCTAACATCAGATGCATAAAGGTAAAGGGACCCCTGACCATTAGGTCCAGTTGTGACCGACTCTGGGGTTGCGGCGCTCATCTCGCTTTACTGGCCGAGGGAGCGGGCGTACAGCTTCCGGGTCATGTGGCCAGCATGACTAAGCAACTTCTGGTGAACCAGAACCAGAGCAGTGCACGGAAACGGCGTTTACCTTACCGCCGGAGAGGTACCTATTTGTCTACTTGCACTTTGACGGGCTTTCGAACTGCTAGGTTGGCAGGAGCAGGGACCGAGGAATGGGAGCTCACCCCGTCGTGGGGATTCGAACCACCGACCTTCTGATCGGCAAGCCCTAGGCTCTGTGGTTACATAACATTGGTTTAAAATCAAACAATAATTAAATTACCTCCTAAAAACACGTCAAAATAAAAGCAAGAAGAGAGGGGTGGTTTTGTATATAAAAAGCAAATTAGAGGCACAGCAACTATTCAAAGACGAGGAAGGAAGGATTATAGCAGTACAAGTCAATTGGCTAGGCGAAAAATTAATAATTATTGGAGTTTACGCACCAAATGGATGCAAAGCAGAATTTTTTAAAGGATTGGAGGAAAAATTATTTGAATATTTGGATCAGAAAATAATAATAATAGGAGATTTTAACGGGGTGGTCTCAATGGAAATGGACAGACTTCGGGCCAAAGGTAAATCGAAAGAAGGGAAACTACCAAAAACCTTTTTTGATATGGCGGAAAACTGTAATTTGGTGGATATCTGGAGATTGAGACACCCATTAGAAAAACAATTTACTTTCTATTCAGAAGTTAATCAAGCAATGTCTCGAATTGATCAGATTTGGGTTTCTGGTGAGTTAACTACAAGAATATTAAAGATTGAGATTCAACCCAAGGTACTATCAGACCATAATGCGGTGAAAGCCATTCTAAAAGGGAGTGAAGAAAAGTCCTTCAGGTGGAGGCTAAACGAAAACCTTCTAGATGACCAAAAAATTGTGGACATGGCGAAGAAATGTTTGATGGACTATTTTGTAAACAATTCTAATAAAGGAACGAAAACGAGTGTGGTCTGGGACGCCAGCAAAGCCGTAATGAGAGGATTCTTCATTCAACAAAATTCAATTAAAAATAGAATGAGAGAAAAAGGGAAGAAGGAAATTTTAAAACAAATAATGGAAAACGAAAAGAAATTAACGACAAGGCCAGGCGATGAGAAGGTAAAACAGAGTATAAAAGTGTTACAGACACAATTTGCAATGATAATTAACAAAGAAGTGGAATGGAATATAAGAAGAATGAAGCAAAAGAATTTTGAATATGCAAACAAATCTGGAAAATGGCTTGCGTGGCAAATTAAAAAGAGGAAGGAACAAAGCATAATTAAGAAAATCAAAATAGAAGATCAAGAGATAGAGAACCCGAAGGGAATAAGGAAAGGCTTTGTGGACTTTTATAAAGACTTATATAAAAGAAAAGAGAAACTTAACATTAAAGCAATAGAAGAATATTTAAAGAAGAAAAGGGTGCAAAAAGTATCAGACAGTAATAAAATTAAATTGAATGAACCAATAGAATTGGAAGAGGTTCTAAGAGCAATAAAGGACTTAAAAAATGGGAAGGCGCCAGGGCCGGATGGATTCAGTGCAAGATACTATAAAGAAATGAAACACACTTTACTTGTACCACTGAAAGACGTAATGAACAAGATATTGGAAAAAGGAGAACTACCTGAAACCTGGAAGGAAGCATACATAACGTTAATTCCCAAACAAGACTCGGATTTAATGCAGGTTAAAAACTATAGGCCAATTTCGTTATTGAATAACGATTATAAAATGTTTGCAAATATTTTGGCAAATAGGATGAAAAAGGTGTTGAATGAAATGATACATAAGGATCAAGCGGGTTTCCTTCCCGGGAGACAAATGAAAGATAATATAAGAAATGTAATTAACATAATTGAATATCTGTCAAGCGGGAAGGATAAACAAGCGATGTTGATTTTTGTGGATGCTGAGAAGGCCTTTGATAACATTTATTGGGAATTTATGCTAAAGAATTTAGAATATATGGATGTGGGTCAATCTTTCTTAAGTGGTATAAAGGCAATATATTCGGAACAGAGAGCAAAATTAATTGTGAATAACGTTATAACAGAAGATATTGCCATAATGAAAGGTACAAGACAAGGGTGTCCGTTATCCCCGCTGTTATTCATCTCGGTCCTGGAGGTCTTCCTAAGAACTATAAGAAACAATGAAAATATAAAAGGAGTAACTGTGGGAGGCAATCAATATAAGGTAAAAGCCTTTGCCGATGACTTGGTTATAACTATTGAGGATCCTATACAGAGTGTTAAAGAAGTGATAGAAGAAATTGAAAATTTTGGCCAGGTGTCAGGTTTCAAATTAAACAGGAAAAAAACCAAAATAATGGTTAAAAATTTGGATCAAGAAGCTATAGAAGAAATACAGCAGCAAACAGAAATGAATGTGGTAAAAAAAGTAAAGTATTTGGGAATTACGTTAACTCCTAGAAATATTGACTTGTTTCAAAATAATTATGTACCAGTCTGGAATAAGATTAAACGTGACTTAGACGTATGGGCAAGAATGAGATTATCGTTCTGGGGAAGAATTGCAACAATAAAAATGAGCGTGCTACCGAAAATGTTGTTTTTGTTTCAGACGATACCAATAATTAAAGGAGTGACTATATTTAAAGAATGGCAAAGAACAATGTCAAAATATATCTGGCAGGGCAAAAAGCCGAGAATTAAATTTAAGATATTAACAGATGCAAAAGAAAGAGGAGGCTTTGCCCTGCCAGACTTGAAGTTGTACTATGAGGCTTCGTGTCTTTGCTGGTTGAAAGAATGGATAAAATTGGAGAATATGGAATTGTTGGATTTAGAGGGACATGACAACAGATTTGGGTGGCACGCTTATTTATGGTGTGATAAAAACAGAGTGCACAGAGGTTTTGAAAGTCATATTTTTAGAGGAACGTTAATTGAAGTATGGAATAGATACAAAAACCTATTAGAGCCGAAAACACCAATGTGGTTATCCCCATTGGAGATAATGAGTACGAAAAAAGTCAATATGACAGGAGATTGGATTACATATGAAAATTTAATAATTAAAGAAGGTGATAAATGGAATTTGAAACCATATGAAGAGGTTAAGGACAAGGTGTATGATTGGCTGCATTATTTTCAATTGAATGCAATGTTTAAAAAAGAGATGCGGGAGAAAGGTTATTCAGGAAAAAAATCAAGGTTTCAGCAAGAAATTTTGAATAGTGATGTAAAAGTATTGTCAAAAATGTATAAACTATTACTCGAATGGCATACAAAGGAGGAGGAAGTTAAAACGGTAATGATTCAATGGGCTAAAGATTTTGGTTACAATATACAATTTGAGGACTGGATAAGGTTATGGAAAGAGGGAATGAAATTCACCGCATGTACTACGATAAAAGAAAATGTGATGAAAATGTTATATAGATGGTATATAACTCCAGTGAAACTAGGAAAGATGTTTAAAGTTAGTAATAAATGTTGGAAATGTCAAGAGAAAGAAGGAACATTTTATCACATGTGGTGGGAATGTAAGAAAGTGAAAAGCTTCTGGGAAATGATTTATAACGAGATGAAAAAAATGATGAGATATACGTTTGTAAAGAAACCAGAAGCACTGTTATTAGGCATACTAGGTAACGATGTTGAAAAGAAAGATGTGAAGCTATTCAGATATGCAGTTACAGCTGCTAGAATTTTGATGGCCCAAAAATGGAAACAGGAAGAAATGCCAACGAGGGAGGAATGGAGAATGAAATTGATGGAATACGCAGAAATGGACAAATTAACATGTAAAATTCGAGACCAACGCGATCAGAGGTTCACCGAGGACTGGAACAAATTTACAGAGTATATCAAAACTGTGTGTGATCAGGAAATAACGCTTGTTGGATTTCAGGAAGCTTTGTGAAGAAAATAGTAAGAAATGCTGCTTAAATGAAAAGATAGAATAAGGTTTGTTAAAGTGCAACACAAATTTAAGGAATGTGAAAAGTTGTGAAAAATATGGAAATTGTCAGATAGGCTGACGGAAGTCTATAAGATGTATAAGTTAAATTGGATGTTAAATTGTAATTGGATTGGTTATTGCAAATTTGAATAAAAATTAATTAAAAAAAATAAATAAAAACACGTCAAAATCAAATTAAAGTCTAATTAGATGGCTTTCTGCTGGATTAGGGTTGGGAACAGTAAGTGCCCCACTGAATTGAAATTTCAGCCTTCACGACATAGGAAAACGGCCAAGTAAATAGCTATTTTCGTGGAGGAGGGTCAAGATATTAACTGATATGTATGAAATTTCATATATAGCTATATAATCCCTAGTGTAGTAAGATAGGACCTTTGGAGCAGGCATTTTTTAAAAAAAGTTTTTTATGAACCGCCTTAGCAGGGCAGTAATTGTTCCTTGAAAATCTGTCACCCCCTTCCTACACCCCTGGCCCCAC
Source organism: Podarcis filfolensis (assembly GCF_964270895.1). Classification (NCBI taxonomy): domain Eukaryota; kingdom Metazoa; phylum Chordata; class Lepidosauria; order Squamata; family Lacertidae; genus Podarcis; species Podarcis filfolensis. Next base: position 23,939,494 of record NC_139604.1, on the reverse strand, counting down.
GATGCACACCTACCTTTGAGGCATGAAAGATGCCCTATTTACCACAATTCAGTACTTACTGTTTTTTGGTATGAGTTGTGTTGTCTAGAGCTGCTAAAGCACTGACACCCAAAGAGCAAGGCATTTGATATCATTTTTCATCTGAGACAGTGTTTTGTTGCTTGTTCACCCACACATGAAGTCTTATTTTCCTCTTAGATAAATCAGTGTAAGCCCATTAAGGATAATAGGGTTAACTCTGATTTATACCCTCAAATGTCTGAAGAGGGTAACTTGTGTGAAGTTTATAAAGAGCAGTAGATTGGTTGTCGGCAGTGTGAAAAGCCCTGATGGATCACCGAAAACCAATAATTAATTTTGGAGCACATATTTTCCAGACTGTAACAAAAACCTATATGATGTCCTTGAGTGTTGAAACTAATGCATAGAGCTCTGCAGTGCTGAAAGATGTGTACAAATTCATGAAGATAGATCAGTTTTACCCGATACTCCATTTTTAAAGAAAGATTATAGACATGAATTCCATCCTTCCAAAATTGTTTATAATTTGTGCTTTCTCCACTGGCTTCCCATTTAAAATATTAGCAAACATTTGAAAAGAGAACTCTAGCTTTTCCCTTTTCATGCTTGAAATGAAACAATCTTATCTTTGTCATGGGAATTTAAGCCAAATTTTATAATCCTAAAATATCAATATAAAGCTACTTTGACTATCATTTTACACATACCGCGAAGTCTTGCTTTCTTTCCTATGAAAACCCATGTCACAATAAATCCACTAAGTCTTTAAGCTGGTATCACAGGACTTTTTGTTGTTATCCTGAAGAAATTGGGGCATCCGAAAGTTTATCTCGCAAAGAGCTGTAGGATACATAGACAGATTTATTCAATCTATAGGAATTTCTTATGCACACACAAGGATAGAGCACGTGCGAGAGAGAGCTGGTGTAATGCAGTGGCTAAGAGACTGAGCTATGAATCAGCAGGTCCCTGATGGAATCTCACCTCAGCCATGAATTCACTAGGTGGGCTTAGGCAACCTACTGTCTTTCTCAGCCTCAGTCCCTGCATCTACAACAGGGAAGAATGGCCTGAACATATAAGACATATTCTGGCATGACTGTGCTGGCTACCAGTTGGTTTCTGGGCTCAATTCAAAGTCCTAGTTTTGACCTTTAAATCATTACCCAGTGCAGAACCCACACTGCCTCTTCACACATGCACCAGCTTGGACACTGCCACAATCACCTGAGGCCTTTCTTCCTGTACCCTTCCACAGCTGGTCTGGAGGGTAGCCAACAGGGATGGACTTTGGTCTTTCAAACTTCAGCAGTGCCCTGCAAGAGGTCAAAATTCAGTGCCCCCAGCCTCTCTGTCCATTCTGCTCAATTCACAGGAGTTAGCGCTGTGGTCTAAACCACTGAGCCTCTTGGGCTTGTTGATCAGAAGGTTCGCAGTTCAAATCCCCATGATGGGGTGAGCTCCTGTTACTCTGTCCCAGCTTCTGCCAACCTAGCATGCCAGTGCAAGTAGATAAATAGGTACTGCCGCGGCAGGAAGGTAAACAGCATTTCCATGCACTCTGGTTTCCGTCACGGAGTTTCGTTGTGCGCCAGAATTGGTTTAGTCATGCTGGCTGTTGTGACGTGGGGTTTGTGATTTCAGCTCTCTTGACATAATATGCTGGAGACAGTTCTGTAGTAACGCTTCTTTATTACAGCAAACAAGACTGAGAACTGAGGAGGGGAGAGCTACATTTATAGGGACAGGGAACTAGCAAGAAAGGATACATTTTGGAGGGAACAATATCAGGCAATCACAGTCCTGCCTTTTGGAGGAAACCAATAAGACAGAGGATCCAAATACAGCAGCTTAAATGAACCAATAGTAGCTGTACCCTCTGGAACCAAAAGGCAGTTACTTTACCCTAATGCAAATACAGACAACAATAATACAGATATAAAATCCTTTGACTCAATACACAACACCCCTCCCCCCCTAGTGAGCACTGCAGACGTAATCTCTCAGGTACTGTGGGGGCCTACAACTTCTACTTGATCTCCTGACAACAGGTGTTGCCGGTTCTGGATTGGATGTTACCTGTGGTAGGGGGGGTGCTATAGGGGTTTCGTCAGGAACAGATGGAGTCCCAGACATCGCAGGGTCCCCTACCTGTACCTCGTCCTCCTGAGGACTAGCAGACCCTGGTTCATTTGCTGAAGCCCCTGGTGACTGCACCTCTGGGCCATTTTCACTCTGGTCTTGCAGCTCTGCGTCGTTAGCCAGGGATGAATTATCTGACCCCTCCCTGCTGAGCGCCCGGCGCCTCAGCTGATCTATATGTCTCTTCCAAACTTGCCCATTTTCCAAGGTCACATAGTAGGACACAGGTCCACTAGTCCGGGTGACCACACCAGCCACCCACCGCGGACCTCATGAATAGTTCCTCACCCAGACCAGATCTTCAGGGGCGAGATACCTTGTTGTGTCAGCCTCAGCCTGGGGGGTTTCTCTTGAATTACGGTTTGGCATTTTATCGGGGTGGACATAATCCAGCACCGTTACCAGTCTTCTACCCAAGAGCAGCTCAGCTGGCGACTTGCCCGTCGCAGTACACGGCGTCGTATGCTGCAAAAATAACATTCGCGCGATGCGAGCTGACCAGTTACCCTCCATTAAGCGCGCAATGGATTCTTTGGCTGTTCTTACCATGCGCTCAGCCTGCCCATTGGAGGATGGGTGAAAGGGCGCGGATGTGACCCCTCTTATGAAGTTATCAGCCAAGAATGCCCTGAATTCTTGGGATACAAAAGCTGCCCCATTATCTGATACAATGGTCTCAGGTAACCTGTGGGTTGCAAACAGCTGCCTCAACACCTTGATTACGGCAGCTGATGCCATGCTAGGGACCATCGCCACTTCTAACCATTTGGAATATGCATCGACAATAACCAAAAAGACCTTCCCCTGGAATGGCCCAGCAAAATCTAAGTGCAGCCGGCTCCAGGGAGATCTGGACTGCTCCCACCAGTGAACTGGTGCTCTGGCCACTTCTGGCCGCACCTCTTGGCATGCCTTGCATGTTCGTACCCATTGTTCTATGTTCTGGTCCATTCCAGGCCACCACAGATAACATCGGGCTAGCGACTTCATCCTGACCATTCCCGGGTGTCCCATGTGAAGCGTCTCAAGAACCCTGTTTCTCAGTGGTGCTGGGATGATCACCCTATCTCCCCACAGGAGACAACCCTTATGCATGGACAACTCGTGCTGCCTTGTCGCATAAGGCCTGAATTTGTCTTCATGCGGACCACCTGGCCACCCCCTCCCCACCCAAGTGAGCACACGGGAGAGAACAGCATCTTTCCTCGTTTTCTCAGCTATATCAGTAGCCGTTACAGGAGCCCCCGGAAGTGTTTCCAGCATCATTATGTGCTCCGCTGGAGCAGGATCCACATTGCTCCCGCCAGGAAGAGGCAATCGACTCAGCGCATCAGCGTGGCACAACCGTTTCCCCGGCACATGGGTCAAGGTGTACTGGAACCCGTTCAGGAATATAGACCAACGCAACATTCTGGGGGAGAGAATTTGTGGCGTTTGTTTGTTCGGGTTGAACAACCCTAACAGTGGTTTGTGGTCCGTTTCAATGGAGAAATGGCGACCATACACATAATCATGGAACTTTTTGATTCCTGCCACAATTGCAAGTGCCTCTTTGTCAATTTGAGCATAGTTGCGCTCCGTGGGCGACAACGTACGGGAATAGAAAGAGATGGGCTTTTCCGACCCATCCGGTTCCCTATGACTCAGCACCGCCCCCAGGCCGTATTGAGAGGCATCACATGCCAGGACCAGCGGCTTCGACTCATCGTAATGAGCAAGGACACTCCTGCTACTCAGCATTCCTCGCAAGGAGTCAAAAGCCTTCTGCTGCCCCTGCCCCCATCGCCACACATTCTTTTTCTGCAACAGTCGATGTAATGGTTCAGCCACCGAAGCTTTGTGGGGTAAGAACGAATGATAAAAGTTAATAAGTCCCAGGAATGACTGCAACTGCGTCTTGTTCTGTGGTCGTGGTGCCTCGATGATGGCCTTAATCTTAGCATCTGTGGGGTGGATGCCTGATGCATCAATTTTAAACCCCAAGAAATCCACGGTTGGCACCCCAAAACTGCATTTTTCCTTTTTCAGTTGCAACCCCACCTCCTTGAACTTGAGCAACACTGCACGGACACGCGCAACCAGTTCCTGTGGGTCTTTTCCAGCAATCAAAACGTCATCAAAAAATGGCAAGACCCCCGGCAGACCTCTTAACAGGCGTTCCATGAGCCCTTGAAAAATCCCTGGGGCCACACAAACTCCAAATTGTAATCTGTTAACTCTGAACGCCCCTTTATGTGTGACAATAGTCTGTGCTTCCGCTGATTGTGGGGTTACTGGCAGCTGTTGGTAAGCTTGTGCCAGGTCAATTTTGGCGAACACCTTGCCCCCAGCCAGTTTAGCCAACAGATGTGATACGACTGGAATGGGGTATGAGTTTCCCCTGAGTGCCTTATTGATAGTACATTTGTAATCTGCACAGATCCTGACTTCCCCATTTGCTTTAAGGGGCGTGACAATTGGAGTCTCCCACTTAGCAGAGTCCACGGGTGAGAGAACTCCCTGCTTGACCAATTTATCCAGCTCTGCTTCGATCTTGGGTTGCAGTGCAAATGGCACTCGCCTTGGTTTGAGTCGGATTGGGGCCACCCCAGGGTCCAATTCGAAGTCAACTGGGGGCCCTTTATAACAACCCAGTTTTCCATTAAAGAGACCGGCAAATTCTTTGCATAATGCCTCGCTCATCTCAGGGCAGGTTTGGATTGAATTAAGCCCTGATATACTCAGTCCCAGGGCGGGGAACCAGTCAGTGCCCAGGAGACTGGGGCGACTGCCCTTCGCAATCACCAGTTTGAGTACTGCCTGTTTGTCCCGGAACTGTACTCTCACGGCACACATTCCCATGACATGGATGCGGCCCGCTGAGTATGACTGCAAGGTTGCCGGGAAGGGCTCCAGAGGGGGCAACTTACCCCTGGGGAAGAATGTCCTCGCGGTCTGGTCCGACACGATAGTGAATCCAGATCCGGAGTCCACCTCCATGTCGCACAGCTGACCCTCAATCTTCACCTTGACGTGTGCCTTGCCTTGCGCTGGAAACTGCACGACCCTCCCGTTGATCTCCGTTACGTAGTGGCAGTCCTTTAGAACATGGTTTGCCGTGGACAGTCTGCGATGCTCCAGTCTAGTTGCTCCTGTCGCTCCCAGCGCCGCCGATCTACAGACCCTGGCGATGTGACCTGTCTTCCCGCACGTCCGGCACATAGCATCCCGGAAACGACAACTCTTCCGCTCATGGTTTCCGCCACAACCAGGGCACCTGCCTCGGTGATCTTTGTGCACTGTGCAGGCCTGACGCACTGACTCAACCCCACGGACTGGGCTTTGGCTCGGAGTAGCCTCTAGCTCGTCCATGGCATGCGCAACTTCTATCTTAGGGGCCTTGCGACTGGCATCAAGCTCCTCTCTTTCATAATTCTCCGTGGCAGCGGCCTCCTTCAAGGCTGAAGCAAGGGTAACCTCTTCTTTAGCCACGATGCGTCTTCTGGCTTTCTTGCTGCTCAGACCACCGATAAACCGATCCAGGAGAGTCTCTTCCAGACATTGGAAGTCGCAGTGCTGAGCGAGCTTCCGCAGTTCAGCTAGGAATGCAGATACAGACTCCCCAGCACGCTGCTGCCTCTTATGAAACTCCAACCGCCGGGCCATCTTGGTCTCAGTAGGCGCCAAATGGCTTGTCAGGCAGGCAAGAATATCTTTGAGAGGTGTCTCACTTAGCTTCGCTGGAGCAAGCAATGCCTTGGCCAGCTTGAAGGTCTCAGGCCCACAGTAGCTCAGGAATGTGGCCCTTCTTTTGCTGGCATCGGTGATCCCTTGAGCCACTGCGAAGAACTCAAAGCGTTCGACGTAGTCTTCCCACGTGTGGGGCTCTGATGGCTGGAAGGGCTCCAATACCCTTGGATTCTCCATTGTCCTGTGGGCAGGGTCGTCTTCTCAGCCGGCCAGTGAGTCTTGTTCTTAGCTACAATCCGGACTCTGAGGCAGGGCTGCGTTTAACCGCTCCTCAGCATTCCGGATCCCATCCTCGTCGCCAGTTGTTGTGACGTGGGGTTTGTGATTTCAGCTCTCTTGACATAATATGCTGGAGACAGTTCTGTAGTAACGCTTCTTTATTACAGCAAACAAGACTGAGAACTGAGGAGGGGAGAGCTACATTTATAGGGACAGGGAACTAGCAAGAAAGGATACATTTTGGAGGGAACAATATCAGGCAATCACAGTCCTGCCTTTTGGAGGAAACCAATAAGACAGAGGATCCAAATACAGCAGCTTAAATGAACCAATAGTAGCTGTACCCTCTGGAACCAAAAGGCAGATACTTTACCCTAATGCAAATACAGACAACAATAATACAGATATAAAATCCTTTGACTCAGTACACAACACTGGCCACATGACCCAGAAAGCTGTCTGTGGACAAAGGCCTGCTCCCTCAGCCTGAAAAGTGAGATGAGCGCTGCACCCCATAGTCGCTTTTGACTGGACTTAACTGTCCAGGGGTCATTTACCTTTCACTACGTCATAGTTGTGACACCCTGCAGCACCCTCTAGGCTCAGCGCCTAGTGCAGCTGAGCTGGTTGCACTGCCCTAAATCTACCTCTGGTGGCAACAAGAGAATGGACCTTTTCAGTTGTTACTTCATGCTTATGGAATGTTCTCACCAGGAAGGCGTGTATGGCACTAGCTTTATCTAGTTTTTGGTACTTTTGTCAATACCTGGGCTTTTGGCCCTCAACTTGATGGCATTTTAGCCACTTTTAGCTAGGTGAGAACTGTAGTCCTGCCTTTTATCTGCATTGCTGTGTTTCGGGGGTTTTAAATGGATCTTAATTGCTTTTAACGTAAGTTGCTATGTGAAAAAAGTGACTAACAAATACAATAGTAATAATTTGTTGTTGTTGTTGTTGTTGTTGTTGTTGTTGTTGTTGTTGTTGTTGTTGTAGTATTTTGGGTAGCTCAGTGCAGCTACCCCAAATTTCTATTCTATGCAGTGTCAAGACACACACCTATTTAGCTTGAACAAAGCTGTAGCATTTGGTACTCCCAGGCTATTAATTAAATGCTGTTAAAGTGAGACAGAGAAATCTTTATTAACCTGTCTTTCCCAACTTCGACTCACTTCTTGATTGCTTAGCCTAGGTCCACCTCACTCAGTGTAGTTCTTGGCAATTTATTCCCAGGGTTTTTACTTTTCATGGCCCTTGGGTGTGAGCAGTGCTGTTTTTCTAGAAATTGAGTTCTGGCTGGGGGGAAAAGCTCTGGGTGTGAGTCTGGAAGTTTTAAGGCCGTACAGAATATTCCCCTTCCCCATACAGTATATCCAATCCATGACCTCATCTGAAAGCCAGAGCCCTGGTTTGGATACAATCTTTGACACCGGCTTGTTTGAAAGTCTTCCATTTGCACTGACACCTCTCCTTCATCATTAGCTTGTTCAAATGGCATCTTGTCATTTTGGAGGATGACTCTTTCATACATTTATTTTTAGTGATTTACACCTCTGTCCTAAACACAGCACTCGGATAGACTGGTGCATTGATTTCAGCGGCACTTAATGCTATGCAATGTGTTCAGGATCAGGGTGTTAATCTGTTTTTGGAACTAGATGTGGCAGATAGAATATCCCTCATATCATTCTTTACGCAGAAGTCTTATTTTTAGCTTCGGAGAATGGTGTCTGTTTATTCACCAGCAGGTTCATTAATAGCACTGCATTTTTCCTGTTCCTCCCTCCCCTCCTTTTAAAGATGCATTTCCCAGAAGAGTCAACAGTAACTGCATCACATGGAAAGTTTTCTCTTTCTTTCTTTCTTTCTTTCTTTCTTTCTTTCTTTCGCTCTCTTTCTCTCCCTGTTTTCTTTTATTTGATTGGATGATATATATAAAAAAATAGTTGTTTCCACTGTAGAGCAGGCAAAAAAAAAGTATTTTAAATGAAAACACTACAGATCAGCTTTTGGACAACTGACGGGAGATAATGAGACAGGTCCAAAAAATAAATAAATGGTGAGAGCACAAATACTAGGGAATTCTGATTGATGGAGGAAGCGCTTGAGCAAGCAGCCATATTATCTCCTACCTCCATAAGACAAGAAGTCTCCCCTTTCCTTAGTTGCAGGGATGTTTATAGGAATTAATGGTAAATCTTCCCAGTGTGGTAGTTTGCATAGCAGATGTTTAGCAAACTGGAGCAATAAATAGAGGCAGTATAAGTGTGTGTGTCTGTGTGTGTGTGTGTGTTTTCTCTTGAAAAAAACTAAACTACCTGCTAGCTTGGGCACAGGGCTGGGTTGATATAGCTTCCTTGCTCTGGAGTTCACTGTCAGGTAAGTGGGATAGGATTTGAGCCTGAAATCTCTGTAAAAGTAACAGCCACAAAGTAAGGGAAAGTAACAGCCACAAAGGAAGGGAACCTCTTTCCAGAGCTACACTTCTGCTGAAAGTCTCACTACAACTCAGTTAGTTACCCTCCTTTCCAGTGGGCATACTCTTACATTGGAACAGTGCTTTTTCTGGGGTTAAGCAAGGGCACGCATACCCTTAAACATTTTGTGAATATTGTACTTTTGTCCATTTACTGTATTTATTTTCCCTGATTTGAACTATAAAATGGTGGTTTTCTTGAGGCAAAATGAGAATACCCCTAAACATTCTTTTAAAGAAAAAAAGCACTGCATAAGAATATAGGTAGTTGCATTTTACTGAGTCAGACCATCGGTCTAGCTAGCTCAGTATTGCGAACAATGCCTGGCACCAGCTCTCCAGGGATTCAGACTGGGATTCTCTACTTGCCTTATCTGGAGATGCTAGGAATTGTAACTGAGACCTTCTGCATGCCCTTACCTTCTGTGGTTCACACCTCTGATCAGGTTCTGCCCATTAGGAAATGGGAATCTGGCAGTGAATGATGCATTGCAAATGTTATAGAGGCTCTTTCTCCAGTTGCTTTGACACAGTTGTAAATGAACCTGTTCTTAGTCTATGTTGTAGCCTCCTATAGCAGAGAAGGCTATAGCAAAACTGTAGTGAGAATGCACAGACACTCAAGCTTTCAGTCTACAGTGGTACTTCGGAAGTTTAACGGAACCCATTCGACTTCCAAAACGTTCGGAAACCAAGGCACAGCTTCCGATTGGTTGCAGGAAGCTCCTGCAGCCAATCAGAAGCTGCATCAGATGTTCGGGTACCAAAGAACATTCGCAAACCGGAACACTCACTTCCGGGTTTGCGGCGTTTGGGAGCCAAAACGTTCAACTCGCAAGGCATTTGGGATCCAGGGTACAACTGTATGAAGTTCTGCATACTACTTGGTCTTTATTTCCCACCCCTATTTCAGGTACATGCAACACCCCACCCCCTTAGTGATAGCGAAGAATTACAGGTGTGGCTGCTTTGAAATTCAGTAGATAAACTTATTTGGCAGCATCAACACATGTCAAATCGAGTGCCCATTCCTCCTTTCCCCCTCCCCTCCCCAATGCCAATCTAGTATGATGGATTTGTTTCTGTCAAAATAAAATACATGATCCTTGCTCAAAATATTATGAAATATGATTTTTTTTCATAATATTGCATTTACATAGAAATACCTTTTCCCCAGAAGGGAAATAAATCACAAAACACTTACCTGTGTGCAAACACAAAAGTTTATAATGGAGCCAAATGGTTTGCAGGCAGTGTCTATGGGGACCTCGACAGAAAAGCACTGGGGGTGGTGGGTAGAGAAGTCTTAGCTAATGCAAGACGTTTAGAGGAAGCTATAGTATTGCACAGTTTAAATGGCTTTTCTCACCTGGTGTTCTTGAGTGCTAGTATTAGGATTCCATGGATTTTTCAGTTATGATGTTGGCCACTTACAACACTGGGACAGAACAAAGGGAAAGGAAAGACAGCAGAAAGCACAAGGGCACATTAGAGATTTGATTGCAGCCAGCATTATCTTCTTCTTCTTCTTCTTCTTCTTCTTCTTCTTCTTCTTCTTCTTCTTCTTCTTCTTCTTGTGGCAGTCAGGAAGGGCAGAGCAGGGCAAGGCAAAAGGGATGTTTTCATCCTTTGTTTTCTGTATATAATAATAATAATAATAATAATAATAATAATTATTATTATTATTATTATTATTATTATTATTATTTATACCCCGCCCTCCCCAGCCAAGGCTGGGCTCAGGGCGGCTAACAAGCAATAATAAAAACAAGTTGAATGAATACAACTTAAAAACAAGATTAAAATACAACATTAAAATATTGAAACATTAAAATATTAAAATGCAGCCTCATCACAGGAGGAGAAAGGAAAAAGAAAGAGGGGGAGGGAATCAAATTGGCTCCAAGCCAAAGGCCAGGTGGAACAACTCTGTCTTACAGGCCCTGCGGAAAGAAATCAGATCCTGCAGGGCCCTGGTCTCATGAGGCAGAGCGTTCCACCAGGCCGGAGCCAGTGTTGAAAAAGCCCTGGCTCTGGTTGAAGCTACTCTAACTTCCTTAGGGCCCAGGACCACTAGGGTGTTGCTATTTATGGACCTTGAGGCTCTCCGTGGGGCATACCGGGAGAGGCTGTCCTGTAGGTACGAGGGTCCTAGGCCGTGAAGGGCTTTAAAGGTCAAAACCAGCACCTTAAATCTGACCCTGTACTCCACCGGGAGCCAGTGGAGTAATAAGAAATTTGGCATTTCATTCTGCAAGCCACCATTTACATCCAATTTTTAACTGGCCAAATCTTGATTCAGGTAGGTAGCCATGTTGGTCTGACACAGTCGAAATAAATAAAAAAACTAAGAAATTGTCCAGTAGCACCTTAGAGACCAACTAAGTTTTTCTGCACGCGCACAAAAGCGTATACCCAGAACAAACTTAGTTGGTCTCTACAGTGTTACTGGACAATTATTTTTTATTTATTTGGCCAAATCTTGCTACTGAGGCTAGAACTTCCCTTGTTTTCAGTCACACATGGCATTAGGCTGGTCCTGGGGATGAGAGAGAGCCAATGGCAGATTCACGGTTCAGCATCCTAATAAATCAATGCAGGAAGCAAATGAAACGGAATGCAGATGACCTGTACAACATGATATAATATTTTATGCATTTAAATCTGCATTAAACGTCTGCTCATGCCCCCTCTCTTCCAGTGAAGAGATTTCCAATAGCCACCTTTTTAATGGCAGGAGCTAAAATGCGACCGGTCTGAAAGATCTATCTTATGTTTCACAACACTGATTTAAATGGTCTGGTAGCTCACACAGAATAGATAACATGGTATTTGAGGATTTGTTGCCTTTTTGAAATAGGCAGGGATGAGCTTTTCTATCAGGATTGCATCAACAATATCTGTTCCATTAAACAAACACATTACACAGGAGCGCATGCCTTGTCTGCATGAGGAAACCTGAACAAACAGATAAGAATTGACTTTGACAGCCTTTTGTTGGTGGTCAGAGGCAGCACCTGGTGCACAGCTTTCAGCAGTAGCATGTCACTAGCCAAGCAATGCTGCTTTATAACAGGACTCGCTCTCTGTACGTTTCACCCTTGAGATATCTCTTTTATAATACAAAGTGTTTTACACGTACAAGTCAGAACTTGCAGTAATAGTTGGCACTCTTCTGTTTCCCTGTTACTTTAGGTACGTGTGTGCATTCTTGTTTAACAAGTCTGGAACTATGACACTTCCGCTACATGTTTCAGTGCAGCCCGTGTAAAAACAAAAACAAAAAACCCTGCATGTAGAAAGTTAGCAGGGCAAGGAAACGGCAGATTCCATTGATATACTAGCTTTCCATGGGCAGGGAATGTGTTCACGTGGTGAAGCATTCAGATCATGCAGCCCAAGGGCTGTAATAATTCTTAAAGAACAACAAAACCCTGTGCTTTTGAAATGTGTTACGTGGCAGTTTCCACTCAAAGAGCTCATTTTTAAAATAAGAAAATTCCTTTTTTAAACAACAACAACAACTCATCATTGGCAGCAATGGTTCTAATTCAACAGAAGCTTCAGAGAAGAGTTATTTAAGGTTAGTTGCTATAACCACCATCTCCATTTGGTCATCTCCATTCATCAAGCGATGTTTTCACCAAAGTGCTGTTATGACCAAGTCATCTGACGGTTACTAGACCTTGAAAAACTAACAAAGTTGATGTTTTTAAAGAAGACGAAAACTGGAAAATTTGATGCACAGCTCTACTAATGAAGAATTTGGCATTTCAGGTTTGCTTGTTGTTCTCAAGGAACATCCTTTAAGTTCTCAGGGCCTGTAGGTAAGAAATTTTATCCTGTATTGGCTTATTCAAGGTGGGACACCTGATTGGGAAACCCTGTGGAACAGTCTGGAGTCTGCAGTAAGGTGGGGTGTCAGGAAAAAAAATATCAAGTGCCTCTCTTTACATAGGTGGAAATGCTTTCCCTAGCACAAAGCTACCATTGGATAAAACTCAAGGTTTTAAAAGGCCAAAAAAAAAAAAGAAGAAGAAGAAGGCTGGAGGAATCTGTAGCAGTTATCAAGATGGTTCTGTAAACAGTTCCAACAACTTGGAATGGTTATATCTCTGATGAGGTTCTCCAAGAAGCTGAAAAACCGAAAGAGTTTGAAAACGAAGAAGAAACCCGGTTCAAGAGATTTAAGAAAGAAAAACAAGAAGAGAGTATTATGGCACCTTCAAGTCTAGAGGTTCATTTAGACATAGGTAGAAAAGGTAAATAGTAAATGACCGCTGGACGGTTAAGTCCAGTCAAAGGCAACTATGGGGTGCGGCGCTCATCTCGCTTTCAGGCCGAGGGAGCCGGTGTTTGTCCATAGACAGCTTTCTGGGTCATGTGGCCAGCATGACTAAACTGCTTCTGGCGCAACGGAACACTGTGGCAAAAACCAGAGCGCATGGAAACGCCATTTACCTTCCTGCCGCAGCGGTACCTATTTATCTACTTGCACTGGTGTGCTTTTGAACTGCTAGGTTGACGGAAGCTGGGACAGAGTAACAGGAGCTCACCCTGTCATGGGGATTCGAATTGCCGACCTTCCGATCAGCAAGCCCAAGAGGCTCAGTGGTTTAGACCACAGCGCCACCCGCGTCTTTTAAGCATTAACTGTTATCAACTAGAGTCTATTTGCATCTCATGGTATATGTCCACAAAATGGTATGCCATGGTAAGTCTTTTAGTCTTTAAGGTGGTATGGGTCTGTTTAGTGCATTTGCTGGACAAACTAACATAGCTACCTCTCTGGAAGAAGAAAAGTGTTACTTTTGAAGATTATGCTTTAATAGAGAAGGCTGGCGGAAAAGGTGATTCGGATTCAGAAACTGGGAACAGTGAAGACTGTTTTTGAAGCCATTGACACTGAATGAAACAGGCAATGCATTTTTTAAAAAATGCTGGAATAATAACTGCAAGACGACCTGTTCATTGCTTGATCATTAATGAAATAAAGCCTCAAGAAGTAGCAGCTGGGGCTGTGAGTCAGATGAGAACCAAGCAGACCTATGGCAGAGCTTGGTATCTATCAGAGAAGGCGTCAGTGACCGTGGAGACAAGACAGGAATCTTTCCCCAAGTTGGTTCCAAGGAGAGAGGGCGAGGGGGGAAATGAAAGAAGCAGAGTGCCAGAGGCTCTGCCCCTCTTCTTTCTCTCTCTTTGGCTGACAGGTTGGTGGAATCTCACCTAGAAAGCTGAACTTGCTTCTCAACCAGGGAGGTGGTACTGGCTTTCATTTGCACAGAGAGGAGGAGGCAAGGGGATGGGAGAGCAGCTGGCTGAGACTGGCTTGCAGAGTTTGGAAAACGTTTTGCTTCCAAGCTATTCCATACGAAAACTGGATGAGGACTCGGAAGGGCAGCAGAGGAGGAGAGGCATCCAGTCCATCAATAAATCTTTGGTGCACAATTTCTTTATTTTATTGAGCCCAACATGCTTTGAACTGTGTTAAGGGCCCCGCTGAACAACCTGTTTCAGTCTTGGGCCTATTTTCCCTTTTATAAATACTTTTTATCAAACTTGAGAGTAAGCCTCAAGAACTCGTAGTAATGTATATGGAATAAAAATGGACAAGCACCTCAAGTGCCATTGTTTACAAATGGCTCAGTTTTCTAGCCAGGCTGAGAAGGAGCTGCTTAAAGTGATGGCAAGGTTAAGGGCTGCGCTTGGCAGCTTGTGTGGCAGGGAAGGTCACCTTGAAAATATCATGGAGCCAGCACCCAGTATACTTTGCATGAACATTACACAACTGAGGTGCACATCTTCTTTGACATTGCTTGTGCAAATCCTGGTGCATTAATAATCTGAGTACTGTGGCCATTCAGTAAGGTGGAGTTGGCAAATAGTGGTACTGTTAAATATATAGTAGATTCTGTGTTTCTTAATATGTAATTGACTCAGGGGTGGACTTTGGTAATCCTTCATAATACGGTGCCCCATGTGAGGCCAAAATCTGGCAACCCCAAATGGATCTTCTCAGTTATGCATCGTCTCAATTTTTCACCCCCTCGGCTTGGCACGCTGTGCAGGGGAACTACCCACACTGCCCTAAATCTGGTGCTAATTGACTCTTACTTCTAAGCCACCTTGGAAGGATTTCTATCCTGAAAGGTGGGGTATATTTATTTAATTGGAAATTTAAAAAAAAAAATGTAGGGGACTTGTTCACTCATGCTAATACACAATTTTGGCTTGCAGTGTGTTGGGTGGAGCTAAACCCAGACTTGCATTTCATGTGACCTCCTATGGATGAATCAGGCTTCAGCAAGCATATGGCAGAGTGAATAATCTCTTCTAGGTAAGAAGCATTTCTTGTGCAGGAAAATCACTCTTTGTCTACTCGGTTGTCTCCATAACAACAGAGAGTCTTAACAACAAAAGAATAGCCACTGAGGCTGTCACCTAAAAATCTCATGTTCAAGTTATTGTTGATAGCAACACAACAGATGCCAGGACAAGAGGTTACTAGCAGACAATAATAGGCACTACACCTATCCCTGAAGTATTTCATGTGGTGCTTTTAAAGTAGAAAACATACCAGAGAATAAGGCAGATGCAATCGTCGTCATTACATAAATTGCACATGATAGTGTGTGTTTTTTGGTTTCGCAAGAAAATGCTGTTTAACTTCCATAATGGAAAAAATTGAAAAGCACTTGCTGCAAATGTTGCATTCCTCTTTAGGGTAAGTACATCCAGGTCTTGAACAGTGAGACTTGAAATCATTAAACATATCTGATCATTCATATATGCAATACATATTGCCAAGGTGTGGCCACGAGAAATGGGTACCTTAAAAGGGTAACTTTTCATTTTATTTTTAAAAACAAATCCATCTGCAACTAACCTTAATGCCAAGATGCCCACATTTATCTTTGCTCTGTGCACTACAGCCTGTACAAAAGCACTAGGCAAAACTGCCAGCAATGAATGGAACTTTTTTGGGGGGGGATTCATAGTGCTAATCCATTAGCATTGGACAGCAGCATTATATGTGATTCTTTTCTTGAAAAGAGCTTTCCCTGAAACTCGAAAGCACACATAATAGAGCAGTCATCTACATAATAGCTAAATTTCCTAGAGTCTTTCTGTTAGGGCCAAACTACACAAGGCAATGCAAAACGCAGCCATGGGGTTTTCCATTTTGGACTAGGATGATGGTATTGAGAGGTATTCGCCTCCTGTGCCATTTTCCCAATGAACACGCCCCCTACCTCCAGAGCTGGCTTTTTGTACATCAGCAGATGGTGCATTTACAGTGCTTCACACACATGCAGTGGAAGCTATTTCTTCTAAGAAAGAGAAAAAACAAGGGATGGTTACTGGGAGAGGGAGGGAGGCATAACCTTCAACATTTCTCTGATGCAAATAGAGACATCCTGTTCCATAATAATAATTTTACTATTTATATCCCACCCATCTGACTGGCCCTGAGTAAGCATGGTTAAGTTTCTGCTTCATGGCTCTCATTGGACACACACACACACACACACACACACACACACAGTTTTTTAAAGCAAGCCTCTGCATCTATGTAGTCATTTCAAGCCCAGTGCATCTGTCTGCCATGCAGTCTCCAGCTGACCCTGACGTAATATGTGAGGCATGTTACTCATTTCAGTTCATGTGATGGAGAGTGGATATTATTTAGGAAAGTCTCGCCCTCCAAGAGTAATTTTTCCACTACAGCCCTACACATGGACGGTGCACCCAAACCCACACTACCTGTGCCTTTGACCTTACTTCTGGCTGCTTCTGTATTGTATTCATCTTTGTCTTTTGGATGAATGCAGTGGTAGAGATTTTCAAGACGTCTCTAAACTAAAGGTGTCTCCAGCAGTTGGTGCATTGTGTTTCATATTGTCCGATTCCATCTGGGATGACTTAAAACACCTTAGCAAATACTTGAAGTGCTGAAAAATGGTGCCAGTGGTGAGCCTGTTCTTTCACTATTTTATCTAAGTGTGGTGTTCACATTTGTTTTCCAGTTGTTGCTTGTGAATGGCTTTGAGATGTTTTGCATAGTCCAGCGGAAATAGTTATAGCAGATGGCTTTAAATTGTGACAGCCTCTGAGGTTGCCCCAATTGTTTCATCAAGCTAACTATTAAATATTGTCCATGGGATGGGAGGGGGCAGTGTTAATTAATACTGTCAATCCAGTCTCTTACACATTGTTTATTTTACATAAAGGTAAAGGTAAAGGTATCCCTGACCGTTAGGTTCAGTCGCGGATGACTCTGGGGTTGTGCGCTCATCTCGCTCTGTAGGCCGAGGGAGCCGGCGTTTGTCCGCAGACAGCTTCTGGGTCATGTGGCCAGCATGACTAAGCCGCTTCTGGCGAACCAGAGCAGCACATGGAAACACCGTTTACCTTCCTGCTGGAGCGGTACCTATTTATCTACTTGCACTTTGATGTGCTTTTGAACGGCTAGGTGGGCAGGAGCTGGGACCGAACAACGGGAGCTCGCTCCGTCGCGGGGATTCAAACCGCCAACCTTCTGATCGGCAAGCCCTAGGCTCTGTGGTTTAGTTAAATATAGTGATTCGGCAAAAGGGAGTGTAGATGATACCATTGCATGTATGTGTGGGTTGCCTTACCTCCCTCCACCCAAACAACCACCCATATGTAAAATACAACATCAGTTCTCTGTGGAACTATGTATGTATGTATGTACGTACGTATACACACATATCCATACGCGCAAGCAGTGATTAGAGCATGGAAGGGTCTGTTTTCTCCAGCGAGAAAACTTTATAAAACTATTCCTTTGATTGCATTTTAAAAGTCATTTTGTGATCCACTGCAGCAAGAAATTAAACTTTATCCACATCAGTAATTCTTTTACAGTTATTTCACAAGGCCAGAATCTTTAGCACATGTATTTAGAAGCAAAACAAGAAAAATTGCTTCCTATTAGGTGTGGCTAAGACCAGAGGAAAGCTATGCATAACATCCCCAATACAGTGGTACCTTGGTTTACAACCATAATCCATTCCGGAGGTCCGTTTGTAAACCAAAACAGGCATGCTTCACCAATGGGGCCTCCCCAAAAAAATTGTTCATAATCCCCCCAAAAATGGGTGGTAACCTGAAAAAAGGTTGCAAACCGGGACACGTACCTTTGGGTTTGATGTGTTTGTAATCCAAAATGTATGCAAACCAAGGTAACACTGTATACCACTGTACCTCCTATTTTGTAACTTCAGAGCACTCTTACAGGTAGAGGGGCCAGATGCTAAAGACGACAAAGCCCCTGCACCTTTATTTAGTGCTGTGCCCCCACCCCACAAAATCCTCTTTTCTGAAAAAAAAAAAAATTCAACCATTCTCTGTCTTGAAAAAAAGAAGTTGGTTCAAAAATTATCAGAGGGCAGAGAAACGTTTGGTGAAATTCCTCTGGGTGGGGTACAGGATTGTTGATGTGGCAAGGGGCACCTTGTGCTTGCCCTTTCATTCTGCAAATCATGCACTCTGAAACCTTCCTGCATGCTAGTACTTTGAATAATGTCCAGAGGAAAATATCACAAGGTAACTCCTTCCCAGAAAGGTTCTTTCAGATCAGAAAGTGGGAGCAGCTGGTAAGACTGCAAATTGTTGTGAAATGTTTAATGGAAAGAAAACAAAACATACATACCACCTCACAGTGATGATAAAGTTAACTCAAAGCCCCACACTAGGAATGGGGAAAAAATTTGATTCCATTCCCATTTAGATGTGAGTTCACCTAGTTTGCACTTTCGGAAACAAGGTGTGAACTGAAACACAGCTGTCCTTCAAAATTCACACCTGTCTGAATTTTGCAGTGCCGTTCTCCAACTAAGCAACATGTACAATAATGCATATACTCAGGGGGAGAGTCCATAAAAATGCATCTATTAGTGAAAGTAACATGCAAAAATGTGTTGTTTTGGGGAAATTGTTTTGTGAAATATGTGTCTATTAGGCAACACCGCATATAAGCGTATACATTATACAAATTCACACTAAAATGCTGGCAAATTTCCATGATGACTTTTTTTTTTAATGCATCTTGCCATGGAAATGTGGAGAACTGGATTTAAGATTGGGAAAACAAAAAACAGGGAAGGAAAATTGACAGTTGCCTCATTCCGCCCCACACCCACCAATATTCTAAAGATGTTTTCAAATGTCCTGACAGTGAGGCAGAAAAACAGAAGTCTTTTCCACATAAAAATAAACGTTTCACAAAACTGAAGGACAGGTTTCAGCACAGTGCCACCTTAAATAGTTGTGGAGAACATATAATTCCAGCAGGTATAGCTTGGAGGACAAATGCCTTATTAATTTATCCCTATCATTTTTATCTTTTTCATATTTAACTTACAACTGAAAATGACGCTGAAATCTTTTGAAACACATCTTTAAATACTGTGTTTCACAAACAAGATAATGTACTTGGATTTAAAGAGCTCTAGTTCCAATAAAACCCATGGAATTAAATTAAGTTAAAAGCAATTATTGTGTACTGTATGTTTCCGCAGGTTCCCCCCCCCCTTGTATCCAAGTAAACATAAATGGAAAGGAGTGAAATTGTACTGGTTCTGTTGAAGTAATCTGTGGATTAGATAGACTTTCCCTTTGTTGATTTGCTGCTTCACTCAAGCTATATGAAAGCATGCTAAGTAATTCTACAGGGTATTTGACTCGATAGAGCATTTGATGACACCCCACTGCTATTATAATGGAAATATTAATCAAATTCTCCACCATTTTTTCTCATACAGCTTGATTATAAATCTCCTTTTAAATTGTATTCCATTATTCTCAGTTCCTTTCTTTATCTTCCTTCTTTATAATCTTGGGAAGGAAGCAAACCTCTTTATTGATTTTATCATCGTATCCTCAGTTCATGATCACTTACTCAGGGTATGCATATTTTAGCCTTCCCTCTTCAGTCATAACATTCAACATGCTAGACATCTTATCTTTCTTTCATTTCTTTCCTTTTCGTTAGTTTCTTGTAATTAGGTGCTTGGTACCTAATAACATAATAATAATAATAATAATAATAATAATAATAATAATAATAATAATAATAATACTGTATAGGGTTCTGTATAGGGTTGCCATACATCTGCAATTTCCCCTCATCAGCCCTCATTAACAGCATCTGGGCAGAAATCGCTGACATGTCCGGGAAAATCTGGATGAATGGCAGACCATACAAAACCAAAAAAGTTCAACAACTTTGGCCAAAAAGGAAGGAAGAAGAGAAAAGCTCAACAACTTTTGTGTCTGGATTTTCACTTTTTGAAATATGGCAACCCTAATACTGCATGAGGAAGCAGCTTGTGTTTGCCAAGTCTGTGACATGTACATAGTGATATTTGGGTGGCATTTGATCTGTCCCAAGGCTAGATAGAGCCAAGTAAACTGAATTTTGTTCACAGTCTTGAATGTTTAGCCTGGAGAAGAGGAGGTTAAGGGGTGATATGATAGCCATGTTCAAATATATAAAAGGATGTCACATAGAGGAGGGAGAAAGGTTGTTTTCTGCTGCTCCAGAGAAGCGGACACGGAGCAATGGATCCAAACTACAAGAAAGAAGATTCCACCTAAACATTAGGAAGAAGTTCCTGACAGTAAGAGCTGTTCGACAGTGGAATTTGCTGCCAAGGAGTGTGGTGGAGTCTCCTTCTTTGGAGGTCTTTAAGCAGAGCCTTGACAACCATATGTCAGGAGTGCTCTGATGGTGTTTCCTGCTTGGCAGGGGGTTGGACTCGATGGCCCTTGTGGTCTCTTCCAACTCTATGATTCTATGAAATGGATACTGAGGACTACTTCAAGAGTTAGGCATTGTCTATGTGAGAAGTGTATTTGTGCAAGAAAAGAAAGTTAAATCCACATATTGATTATATTGTGTGATGATTGCAAGCACACCTATTTCATGTCAGCCAAGACCAATTAAAGCGTGGAATTGGTTGTGACTATCTACACATATCTAACTTGTGGTTTTTCTATGTCAAAGTCTAGAAGTTAAATAAAAGAGTGATTGTCATGGACTGGCTGGATGCAGAGGGGTGGTGGGAGGCAGCAGCTGGGGAACCCCTGAGGGAAGAAGGCTCAGAGCCAGGGGATTAATGGTGGGTGGTCAGGGGGAGATTAGGGAACAGACTGAGAGGAGGAGGTGTCAGAAGCTGAAGAGGTAACAGGATTTAGTGAGCAGGAAAAGTCTGGCAGAGGGAAGTCCGGAATCAGAGGTAGAAGCAGGAGCTAGAGAGGAGGGGAGCCAAGAGGCAGAGAAGAGGCAGGCTACCCCTACCCCTGGTTTCACAGAACCACAAATGGTATGAAGAGCGCAGAGCAAAGCCAGACAAGGCGTCACAGTCTCAGATTCCTTGCATCAGGGGTCAGCAAACTTTTTCAGCAGGGGGCCAGTCCACCGTCCCTCAGACCTGGGGGGGGGGGCGGACTATATTTTGGGGAGGAAATATGAACGAATTCCTATGCACCACAAATAACCCAGAGATGCATTTTAAATAAAAGCACACATTCTACTCATGTGAAAACACGCTGATTCCCGGACTGTCTGCGGGCCGGATTTAGAAGGCAGTTGGGCTGGATCCAGCCCCCCGGGCCTTAGTTTGCCTACCCATGGCTTGGATGGAGGAGACTTAGAGGGTGGTGCCTCATTGGGGCAAGATCTACTGGGAAGACTTGCTTTGCTCACTAGGCTTGAGTTCAGTGATACCTTGTGAGTTATTTCTGACCTGCTCCCAACACTTGCCCCTACAGTGATGTTTGAAGTAGCCCTTAATCTGTAGATGCCTATTTATAGGTTTACCTGCATATTTATGCTGACACTTTCTAAGAGTCAAGCCATTTCACCCTTTCACAACCTCAGTTTGTAACACTGGCCGATATCCCTGAGCAAGTATACAGTGCTCCACATTTGTTTTGTGACAGTGTTTGATGCAGTCTAATAGCATTTCATGAAGCTCATGTTTGAAAACCATGTGCCGATATTAAATAAAATAAAAATTCAGAAATGGTAAACTTGTCCCGACTCTACCACACAGTGGTGATAAAAATAAAAATCAATCTAAACTGTGGCTCTAATCTGCATGGAAATGTTTGTGCATAAACCCCTGCTTTAGAATGGACAGAACTTGCCACTGTATAACTGGGCTAGGATTACAACCCTTTTGTCAATATTCCTCAAATTTCTATTCATATCATTCTCAGAAATGGATATTAAAAAGCTATTCATGGTCAAAATGAATGCACTGCTGAAATATTTTTGCCTATCAGTATTCCATTACTGGGAGATACTTCAATTATTAATCAGTGGCAAATTACGACTGTGAACTTGGACAAAATAAGCTCCCCTTTTAATTTAAAGTGTTTAGTGGCACTCCCATGATATTTCCCATAGAGTCTGTGTTGCTGCTTTGTTGTCTACATGAGGAGTCAAATCATAAAGGTATCATTAAATATTGCTTTGTGCTATTGACTCTTTAATAAGTCACACAATAAAGAATGCCCACTTCAGCAATGAAACGAGGAGGTGTTACAGCAGCTAAAAGCTTTTAAAATTAAAATCTACTGCAGTGGTATTACATAAATTTAAAGTGCCCATAATCTAGGTTTTAAAATGTTCATAAATAAAAGCTGTTAACATTTATTTTGTTGGCTATCTTCCTAGTAAACGAAAGGCATATTGATCCACCGGGTATTGTCAGTCCCATTAGCTTTGTGATACGATGTTATCAATATTTCACATGGAATATTTATTTGTCACAATTCATCAACAGACAACTGTTGGCTAAGCGTATTTTAATGGGCTAGTTGCAGAATGAAAACCAAGGTAGCTGTAATTACTACAACAAGCACATTTTCCTTCAGCTTCTGCTAACCTGGTGCCTCCAGATGTTTCACCCTACAGCAGCCATCAGCACTACCCCAAAACCACTGGAGGGCACCAGGCGAGGGCTGTTTTACTTTCAGGATACCGTTTCCTTAAAAAAAAAAGGGGGGAGCAGTCAAATTTCACCTTGCTGGAAAGTTTCTTCACTTTCATCCTCAGTGGGTGTGAGTCAGGCTGGAGCTGCTACTGAAAATAAGAGGTCTGCATCTCCTCCTCCTCCTCCCTTTCCCAAAGAATGCATAATAAAATAATCTGCGTCATATGATGTCATTGGGATGCGGGTGGCGCTGTGGGTTAAACCACTGAGCCTAGGACTTGCTGATCAGAAGGTCAGCGGTTCGAATCCCCGTGACGGGGTGAGCTCCCGTTGCTCGGTCCCTGCTCCTGCCAACCTAGCAGTTCGAAAGCATGTCAAAGTGCAAGTAGATAAATAGGTACCGCTCCGGCGGGAAGGTAAACGGCGTTTCTGTGCACTGCTCTGGTTCGCCAGAAGTGGCTTAGTCATTCTGGCCACATGACCCAGAAGCTGTATGCTGGTTCCCTCGGCCAATAAAGCGAGATGAGCGCCGCAACCCCAGAGTCAGCCACGACTGGACCTAATGGTCAGGGGTCCCTTTAACTTTACCTATGATGTCATTACATTCCCAAATTAACAGGCTGCCACTTGTGGGCTGAGGAAACTCAGAACCATGAAGACCATGACATTGTGTCATATCACATTGCCTGTTGTAACAACACATTATCAGGGATAAATGAGGGTGAAACACAAAGTTGTTTTTAGTAACATTCACGCATCCCTGGTAATGCGTAGTTACTGCCTCATTGAAGTAAGGATTCCCATATTATATAGCATCCAGATTAGCGCATAATGTGTTGTGTGCCCAAATCAGCAGCATTTTAACTGTGTTTATGTTAATGTTGGTCTCTCCCCCTGCCATATCTTTGGGTTGTTTTTTTTCAGGGGAGAGGTATGCTATAGGTCTGTCAGAAGCACTAACATTTATAAATATACCGCCTCCCTTGCCTCACTGAATATTCACGTTGTTTTCATCCTATTTGGTGGCCTCTTGGTCCCCTGGCTGGTGCTTCTTCTCAGAATAATATTTTCTTTTTTAAATTTTATTTGCATTCTTACAATTTCAAGAACCACATTCACATTGAAATCATTCGTACACATCTTACTTTATAATGATGTAATCGTTTACGACTTCCATTCTTCCCCTTCCCTGGTTCCTTTGATTTTCTCTCCATTCCTGCATATATATGCATTTAGTTCTCTCTCCCCTTTATTATTCCTTTATTTTATATTATACTGTTGAATTTACCTTAATCCTGCTAATGTTTTCACGTGTTTACAATTATTTTCCAGATAACTCCACAAAGTTTTTCCATTCCTCTTTATATACATGATCCTCTTGTTCTCTTGTTTTACTAGTTAAACCTGCTAACTCTGCATATTCTATCATTTTTTAATTTCCAATCCTCCTTGTTAGGGACCTCACTCACCCAGAATCATAGTTTCTCCTCCTTCATCTTTGCTGACTGTAGCTTTCACTGCTTTGTTGTGGCAATTCATGCGGTTTTGTTTACAAGTGTTCGCTATGTCATTGCATCAGATATATCATTATGGCAATGTGGCAAACATACGCACAGCCATTCGGAATGGCACTGAGTGCAAGTGAGACTGAGGTTTAGTGAGGGCAGAAAAATGACGAGGAAAGCAGCATCAGAGATTAAGCCGCATCCACCAAGTCAAAAAGAAGCTCTCATTCATTAATGCAAATATAGTTGCATCAGCTAAAAACAGAAAACTGTTCAACACACAAACAAACAAACAACCAAGTCATTTCAGCTCTCCCTGAAGCCCCATAATGCATCTCCCTGAGTATGTTTCTCAGTGTAATGTAGTTGTAAAAGTCTCCCAGACCTTTCAGTCATGAGTACTTTAGGAAACAAAAACAAAGGGGTCGTTTGGGTTTCTTGTCTGGTTATATTGCCCATTAATCTTCATCCTACTTAGCACCTGATCTCTCCGGTAAATTTATAGACAGCAAGACTCTAATGAGCTCTTCACAAGTTTACAACTATGCTTAATGCTTCTTGAGCATGTGCCCTGTGCAGTTATGAAGTACACTTAGGTGCACTGTTGCAGGATTCTTGAAAACTCTTTTCCCTATTCCGTATCTACATACTATATTCTTATTTATTTAACCGATCTGTTTCCATGCTACCTTTCATGTAAACATCACAAGGTACATTAAAATAGCATTAAGTCTTACTTGCAGAACAAAATAGCGAGCCAACAGTAGTCCAAAACAAGCATGTTACTGTCAACTAGCATGACAATGTCGCAAAGGACAAAGAGAAAACATTTTAACAGATGTAAGTATGCCAACGTTGTCAGCACCAGCCTTAATTTAGAAGGGAGGTTATTTCAAGGAAAAGATGCCACAGCCCCAAAAGCCCTCCCTCTGGTTGCTGCCAAGCAGATCCCACATACCAGGGCCACTAGAGCAAGTTCATCCACACACACTCCCCACCAGAAAATCAAAAATGTTCTTGCACGAACATGAGTTGCCAAATGCCATTGCCTTGACTTACTGCTGCTGCTGCTTATATAGTTATGGCTTTACCAACAACTCTTTAGAACAATGCAATGAAATGACACCATCTTTTGCAGAGCTGCGATTTCAAAGGATTGTTCTAGAAGTTGTTAAGTGGTTTTTTTTAATAAAACAAACAAACAAAACAAAACATGAAGGGGAATTTCCAGTAGCTTGCACTTGTGTGAAGAAACAAAACATAAAAAAATCTTAAAGTGTCTGGCTTTTAGGTTATATTTGGTCTGGTGATGTCATCAAGTAGGCTGTCCTCTTTCTGGAATCAAGTTGCAAACCTTCTCCTCAACTGTAATTAGAGCTAAGCAGCGATGTCAGGGAGCAGGATTTGTTCAGGCTTATCGCTTGCCTGCTGTCTCTTAGCACCAAACATCACAAAAGCACCGTGGTGAAATGAAGGAATTATTTATGTCTAGATATGTACTTTCACATCTAGTGCCTAAATGCTGTCATGGGCTATAATCTTATAACCAAGGTAAGCATTAAAGGGTCTCTATAGCACACAGATTATAGCACTTTTTTGCCATTTTATAACATTGCAATGATGTGTCAACGGAAATAATTTGGGCGATGGGGAGGGAAACACCCAGGGACTGGGATACAGCTGTAGTTTTCCGAATACCAGTCAGCAAACAGATACAGGTAGGTAAATAATACCTGATGCAATAGCATGGGAGTCGACTGTGCTTCAGAAGTGGCAATAGCTGTAGGAGAGGAAGGCAGAATCTGAACAGTCTAACCGAAGCATTTCTTGATTCTTGTCTCCAAAGTTCTTCGATTCAGTTGAAAGGAAAGCTCTTAAATTATATTAACACAATATAATTTAGTTCTGCTCGGGTTGCTGTCGTCTGCCACTCTACCACCACCTAGCAGCTTGTTAAAAATATGTAGTGCCCTCCTTTGTTTGTAGAGCCTCTTCTGAATTTGAGAAGCACTTGAAAATCCTGGATTGGCTCTCAGCATGGGGGCTCTTGGTTTCATGTGGGAAATTTGGAGGCCAGTAAGATGAGGCAAGTATATGCACTTTTTTGTCATGCTGGGTTGTAGGGAGAGGAGAGGTTATTGATGGTGCCTTGATTATTCATTTGCCAGAGTAACGATTAAACATGCTTTCATCCATATGGTGTCATATGCTTAATCTGTTTCAAAAAGTAGATACCTGAAGCCAGACAGAGAGTCTTGTCTGTCTACTGATGAAGTCCATTAAGTACTGGAAATTTTACTTTCATTTTTCGCATATCAGTTTTAAACGCATGTTGATTAAGGCAAGGTGGATGGAGTTAACCTTTAGATTGCCAACATTTTACAGTGCCTGCTCATTTGCCCTTCAGCAACAGGCAGACACAATGGAATCTGCGCTGGCAAAACTTCTCACCTCCATTTTTTACAGGCATGCGAAATATGGTGAGCTTTCCTTACCAATTTTCTGTGTGTCACACTGATGTTAAAGGCACACACCTTAACCCTTAATTTGAAAAAACAAACCAAAAAAATAGAAAAGGAGAAGGGACCATCTGTAAGCAAGTGTCAAGCTGGGTTTGGCAACCCAGAATGCTGTGGAGAATGGAAGCGCACCAGGTCCTGCAGATAAGCCTACATCTACCACATATGTTAATATTGTTCCCACCATTTTGGAGGGGATAAATTTGCTGCACCCCTCCTCCCCTGGAAGAAGAGGAGAGGTGGTATCTCCCTAGGGCAGAATGTTGTGGCCTGAAGGCGATTTCACCCAATGGGGAGAGTTGGTGACAGGCTATTTAAGCTTGCTCTGCCCAGCACCCTTCCTCCTTTATTCGGCACTCACTCTCCCACCCTTTTGCAGTGTGGACCTACAGGCTACTCATTTGTTTTCCATGGGCTGAGTAGGATTTTTTTTTGGGGGGGAGACCCTAATTGGCTCTGGGTCTTCTCTTTTTGCCTACTCCATACTGCTGGCTGATGTTTGTTGCAGTGCTGTTTCTTCTCTTTGGCTAATTGGTGCATAATCCGGGCAGGTGAGAGGGTTTCAGGAAGAATGGAACACTTAACTGAGTCAGGGTTGGGTTGTGGGTGTCCCTGAGTCACTGTTGTCGGGTATGTCCTGTGGGTGCTGGAGGTGCCCTTTGGCCTGACGGACACATTGGGGCAAATGTTGGCCAATGGGGCTACAGTGGGCCTGTTGGGCTCTTATACCCAAGGTCCACGCAGTGGGGAGGAAGGAATCTTAGGAAGCTTTGCTGCATGCACACAGTGCTAACTTGCCCAGGCCACAGGGGCAAAAATTACCCCCATCTGTTAATGAACACCTGCCTGGACTTAAGTTGATTAGGTTACATTGGTTGAATCTGACTAGTTAATTTGTTCTGCAGATCCTCAAGTTGTTATATTTAATAGATATAACCTATTCTTCCATATTTGAATGTCTTGACTCTGTTTACTGGTGTGCTGGCAAATTGTGGTTGTCTTTCTAAAACATGTAGCAGCTCTGAATGGTGCCTGTTCCGTATATCTTGATATACAGAACTCCGTATATGGACTGGGGAGTGGGGAGTGAACATGCAAAGCTGCCTTAGTTAGACCATTGGTTCATGGCTAGGTAACTGATAGCAGCTGGCTTTCCCCAACTTTAGACAGAAGATCCAGACCTGCTGCCTAGATCCTTTAACTGGAGGTGCTTGCATCTGCCCCTGGAACTTTCTGCTTGCAAGGTTAATGGTGTTAATAGTGGTGCTAATGACTTCAGATATATGTGTGGCCTTACTGTGCATTTTCAGGGAGCAATCTGTGTGGGCTTCCTGCCTAGTTGAATAAATTGGCTTGTTTGCTTTAGAAGTCTGCAAAATCAGATTTTCAAAGAAACAAATGTGTCTGTGCTACTTCATTATAGGAGTAAATTATACTTGTACAGCAGCCATCATATATCTTCTAAAAATAGTGAGGACTGATTCTTAATTTATGTAATTGCTTAAGCTTTGACAAAGAGCCAATTCTAATAAGCACACATTTATATTATTAGCATGCTGGAGCTAGAAAGAGCTTCTTTTCCTTGTGATTATAAATATTGAAAAGGAAGTAAGTGCAACAGTGTCAGATGTCAAAACAGCCCATGTCAAAACGAAAGCCATATACGTGTAAGGAAATAAATGTGAAATATACTTTTAGCATCTGCTTGCACAAAACAATAATAAGTGACTGACAGCCACATTCAATGAAATAACAGTTCTTGCTGTATTTGAAATGCTAGCTTTTATAAGTCTTCATGCTGGCCAAGAATTTCCTTGTCAGCTTCTTATACATACATATGTAGCATCAGTGAAAGATGAACAGAGTGTTTGAGAAAGCTTGAGAAAGTATTGAGAGGTGTGTGTTTCTGGATTTCTGATTATATGTACTTCAAAATAGACCCAAGGAGTATTGGTAAAAAACAAAACAAAAAAACCTCTCTTCATTAGTAAAGCAGTGGTTGTGATCCACAACTCTGAGGTGATAATAAGTGTCATGTTTCCTCTTGTCTATGAAAAGGCATGGAATCGTCTTTTTCAGACTGATGTTCTGACTGAAAAGCTGCCGTTTACAAGGAACTCAAATGATAAATTATGGGTGGGTGGCCATGTTGCACATAAGGTAAAGGTAAAGGGACCCCTGACCATTAGATCCAGTTGTTACCGACTCTGGGGTTGCGGCGCTCATCTCGCTTTATTGGCCGAGGGAGCCGGCGTACAGCTTCCGGGTCATGTGACCAGCATGACTAAGCCGCTTCTGGCGAACCAGAGCAGCACACGGAAACACCGTTTACCTTCCCGCCAGAGCGGTACCTATTTATCTACTTGCACTTTGACGTACTTTCAAACTGCTGGGTTGGCAGGAGCAGGGACCGAGCAACGGGAGCTCACCCTATCGCGGGGATTCGAACCGCTGACCTTCTGATCGGCAAGTCCTAGGCTCTGTGGTTTAACCCACAGCGCTACCCGCGTCCCATATGTTGCAACATAAGAAACAACAAAAGGAAAAAAGCTTTGTGGCACTTTAAAATATTGACAGCTTTATTGTGAAAACTTTTGCCACAGTGTCAAAAAAAAAGTTGCCATCTCTTAATAATCTCGGCTACAGATTAATTAAACCTATGTTCCTTGGATTTGGTAGTGTGGTACATTGTGAAGCGAGGGGGCCTACATTAAGCGTGTGAAGACTGTTTAAGCAAGTTGCTTGGTTTTGTTGACTGAATTCTTCAAGCAGTCATGTAGTAACGCTGAGGGGAACTGGTGTCAGGTTGAGGGAGTTTGGGAATGGGTAAAATAGGAACAAAGAAGTCAAAGTGAGAAAATGGCCTTCATTTTCTTTTAAAAATTTAAGGAAAGTCATGCTGGATCTCACTAGATTAGGCCACGTTTAACATCCTAGTTTAGCATCACTAGATTAGGTCAAGTTTAGCATCCTGCTTCCACCATAAACCAGTCAAATGCTTCCAGAAAGCTTACATGTTTGGCAGAAAGATAACTGGCTCTTCTATTGTTTGTCCCCCCCCTTCCCCTGCTCCTACCACCAGCCACTGGTACCCAATATGTACATTGCCACTAACCCCAGAAGCTTCACTTAGCTATCACAAATACTATCAACCCTACATGAATTAACCCTTTCTAAAGTCAGTGGCCATCTCCACATCTTGTAGCAGCAAATTCTACACTAGATTTCCTAGCAGTTACAGCTTGTACCAAGCAGAGGATGCTGCTACACCTGCCAAGCCAGAACTAGTTTGTCTCTACCTGGCTAATCACAGTGGGGTAGGCATAACCTAGAGTGATGTCATTAGTCAATTATTATTGTGGTAAAGAGTACTTCTTCAGCTCTCCTAAACCTTTGGCCCTTCAAATGTTGATTGATTCGGTTTTTTTAACAGTTCAGTATTTAAACTCATTCAGTACTATTCTCTATGGAAGGACAACAGTGGAAACAAAAATGAACTTTATTTGGCTTAAAAGAAAAATGCTTCCTTTGGTGCAGCGATACCTATATACTCATCCTTAAAATACAGTGGTACCTCGGATTAAGAACTTAATTCGTTCCGGAGGTCCGTTCTTAACCTGAAACTGTTCTTAACCTGAAGCACCACTTTAGCTAATGGGGCCTCCTGCTGCCGCCACACCGCCGGAGTACGATTTCTGTTCTCATCCTGAAGCAAAGTTCTTAACCAGAGGTACTATTTGTGGGTTAGCGGAGTCTGCAAGCTGAAGCGTATGTAACCCGAGGTACCACTGTAATAAACTGAGTTATGGTATAAGCATGTTTCACAGGGCTTACAAGATTTCGATAGTGAATTAGTAAAGTCTACCCGGTGCAGTAAATCTTTAAAGGGGGAGAGGGGTTGTATGTTGAATTTTGACATAACAATGTTGTTAAGGTTTTGCTTGGGGGTTTTTTTGGTGGTTTTTTTTTTTAAAGGAAAACAAAAACATTAATTTCCTGCTTACTCTCCAGTGCTGGTACTTGAGAGGTTTAAAGGGAGAGAATAATGTGAGTAAATTAATATGAAAGTGTATGGTGAGCCCATAACCTTAAAGAAATGCAACCAAACCTAGACCTTCATAGGGGGTACATTGCTTGAGTGCCTGTCTAGTGACCTGATATTTCCTTCTGAAATGGCAGAACTTAAAAAAAAAGAGAAGGGGGTTATCGCTTTTTTCACGCACCTCTCTCCCAAGTTCTTGTAACTGAATTTTCCCCAAATTCAAGGTGTTGCTCATAAAGAAAATAAGGCTGCAATCCTAACCACATTTACCTTGGAGCAGTAGTGGGGCAACAAGGGGAATATTGCTTTGTTTCCCAGGCTTTGGAACACAGTGCTTCACTGCCACTCACCAGGAGAGAGAGGAGAAGGCCCAAGGCAGCACATTGTGGATGCAGATGCTTGTCTGATTGGGTCTGCCACTGTGCCCACACCTGTTGAGCTCCCAGCTGCCATGTCCCACCCCCCACCAGTAAGCAGAAGCTGGGATTGCACTCGCACCCTGCTGGCCACTACTAATTTCAATAGGAGCTATTCTTGGTAGACAGGGCTAGAATTGCACTATTAACAGAAACAAACCGGACAATGACTCTGGGAACATATAGAAAACAGTGAGAAAGAATTCCGGAGGCTTTATGGGTACTGTTTTCTTCTGACTCCAAGGTGCCTCTCCTTTGGGGAAAAATAAATTCCAAGGACAGCTGTAACAAGAGACTGCAGAATGAGAGATGGAAGTTTGACTGTGATTTAGTGTTTGAAGAAGGCTTTTCAATGCTTGGTTTATCCAAAATTTAGCACTTTTTAAGTTCTCCACTATTTCAGTGGGAAAGTTTGTTGTGAGAAGTAATTCTCTTCATAAAGCATTTAGTTTTTACATTGTAATCAGTAATGATGTTTTGTAAAGTGCCGTGCAATTGGCAGTGATCCTGACTTTGCTACCACTGCTGGGAGCGTCCCTGCAATGGAACTTCCCTGAGGGGGCTGCTCTGGCCAGCAGAAGTGGGGAGGGAACTTTTACTGCTTCCCCCTGCAGCACCCAAAAAATCTAATACCTTTCTGTTGTCAAAACCAATCCCACACATAGTTATCCTTGTGCTGTTAGCTGAAGGATCAGGATACCCTTTTATCTTGTGAAGTAATGGAACTAACTGAATTGAAGCTTGTGAAACTAATTTCATTGAAGCTTATGAAAGTAATTTCAGGATCTTAAACCAAAGTTAAAGGATTTTTAATGGAAACAAACCTTCCTATTTTAAACATGACTATAATCATTCTGATACATTTTCATCATTTTCCATGGCATTTCATGCATTTTGTGCATTGAAGTCCAGAATCTGTTAGGGTCACCTTTCTTCCTTTAGATCTGCGTTGCAATGTGAGAGCTTTTAAAAGCAAGCAGATGTTTGATGTAATGTCTACGAGATAGCCCAGTTTTGAGCACATGGGTACAGAAGAATTAATGGCTGCTCAGATCTTTCCCATCTGCAACACCTTTTCCATTTCAGTTCAGTTGGTTTGGCTAGTTGGTTGCTAAGGCAACTTTCAATGAATGCCCAGAGTGGCTTGCAAAATTAAACTTATAATAAAGTAAATTGCCCACAATATAAAATAAGAGTTTAAAATTGGAAGAAATCAAATCAGACAAAACTCTTCATGAAAACCGATATGCAGAATATTAAAAAGCATGGGAAAATAAAAAGGTTTGTACCTGGCACCAAAATGACACCAAGGAAAGTAGGATCCACAGCTGGGGTGACACCACCAATTGGGCCCTTCGTCCTCCTGTTGGATAGCATAGCTCCATGTACACAAAGATCACAACCCTTTTCACACATACTTAGAAATAAGTCCCCAATAATTTTAATGGATAATTTTATTCCCAAGTAAATGTATACAGTATTGTATCGTAACATCTCTGTGCATGCCCATATGCAGAAAGCTCTTCCTTCCATTGAGCTGAATTTGAATGCATTCAAATCAGAGCACACATCAATCTATGAATTGTTTATGCATGCAGATGAGGCAGTTGTCACTAGGGATCATGAGGCTGGCAAATGCTAGAATCCCTAGCTGTGGTTTGCCTGGCCTCACTGCCATTGTGACAAACCACAGTTTACTGTCATATTTGAGCAGAGCCTTTGTGATAGAACAATTATTCAAAGTGGGGGGTGGTGGTCTGGATATATGAGCACCCCTGCTTGAATTATAATAGTTTCAGTCTGAGGTGGGCACAGATTGGGCTTTGAACTTGCTCGGGCTTGATTTGGGATCACACCACATCAATAGCTTAGCGGCAGAGCGCACTTTGCATGCAACAGGTGCCAGATTCAATCCTTGGCTTCCCCAGGTTGAGCTCTGAAACCCATTGCTGGCCAGTGCAGTGGACTGAGCTAGCTTGGCAAATGGTCGGACTCACTGGAACACAACTTCCAAGCATTTTGATGATTGCACGCCTGTGCCAAATCCAATGCAACCTTATGAGCTTAGGAGCCTTGATGTGAACAAAGGGCTTACGGTAACAGAGGTAACTGTTCCGTTTATTTAAATGGACGCAACCAAGTCACGTGTACAGCTCTTTGAGTAAAGAGAATTGCTGATCCATTTGAATGAGTGGGTCATTCGGACACACAAGTGGTCTGTTGATAAGCGGGTGGCTTCCCCCCCCCCCCATGCAACACTGCTTTTCTTCTACAGCCTTTCAGAATTGCATACAGAGCTCTGGGCAAAGGGCGATAACATTTTGGCAAAACCTATTGGTTCTTTTGCCTTGGATTTTGTTTGTAGGAGCCATTGCTGAAACAGGCAAAGAAAGAAAATAAGCACCGAGGAAACTAATGCAGCAAAATAAATCCATGGCGTGTTTTAACTTAAAAGACTCTTCAATCCAGGTAATTTGATGCCTAAGTAAGACAAAAAGTGAGAAATGTGCGTGTAAACAATCTTCTTTCTATAAAATAACTTGCAAGCTTAAAAATTGCTTTAAAGTGGTGGGGAGGGAATGACTGATGGAAGTATAGTCAGGATTCCAGTGGTGTTCATTCCCTGGACCGAAGTTTTTCAAGCACCCATTGCTGGAGCTCCCTGTAGCCTGTGAAAAACCATTCCTGAACTCAGGAATGGGCTTTGATGTATCACGAGGACAAAATAGGACACAGGTTGCCATAACAGTCGCATGTGCAAGTTTACAAGTACAAATGCAAATTTATAAATAATTGATATAATTTAAATAGAAACACCATGGCAGGGGAGACTGTCCAGGTCATCTTTACGCCTGCTCAGTCTGCTGCCCAGGTGTCAGTAGTTGGGGTGGGGACTTCAAAGCCGTTCCCTGTTCTCTCTGCTTATGGTTCTTTATCTTTAAACTGGGCTTGGACTGGAGAGCCCTTCAAACACAGTGTCATCCTCTGTAAAATAGGGCACATTGCCATCTTTAAATCTGTTCTTCTTGTGTGTGCACAGTCCTCTTTAGATTCCTAAATTTATAGGGAAATATCAGGAATATATCAGTCATTGCTACAGAATACTACAGCTATTCTGTAGTTTGGGGTACTGTGTGTCTGGCCTGTTGGAATTTTGCAATGTTGTGTTTATTAAGCTGTCTTGTAATACTGTGTTTGGTAAGCTGTATTGAAAACGGAATGCAAATCTTGCAAATGAATATTTGCGTGCCCAAGGTTGACTAACAGTTCGAAACCGTCTGTATTTTACACACTAAATTGTCCTTATCATTAAAATGCTAATTAAATTGTAAACATCTGTTACATTCATAGTTATAATGAAAATTGGCAGCTACATCTTTCTTGTGTCGGTGTTCTTGCTAGCTTAAGTCCAATTTGCATACAAATTTGATTGGGCATTGGTGTAAATGTCCCTGACCTTTAGAGGAAACGTTGGCGGGATTCTGTGTTTGATGTGATAGTTCTTGATGGAAGTGAATATAGCTGGCCCCTCTGGTTATCTTTAACCTGCTAGTATTGTCAGAAATGTTTAGGGAGAGAGGAGCAAACACTTGCTTGACAGTGGCCTCAGAGTAGAAAGAAAGGGTGGGGTGTTAATATATTTTGCAAGTACTGGTCTCATTCTAAGGCTGCAAATCTGTGCACATGTCTCCCAAGAGTAAGCAGTACTGAACACTGTGATTTATTCTAATGATCCTAAGCATGCATAGGAACACACTCTTGATTATTTAATCCGTGGCTGTCACCCACCTCCTGCATTTTTCACCCTTGCTCGTTACATTTTTTTGGTATGTTCTTGAATACAAAATTAGTAGTTTAGCTTGGATTTTTACAACTGCAGTGAAGTTGCTAGGAGACAGCTCTAGAGCTCTGTGAAGCTCTTAGTGGTAAAAATGGTTAAACATACTACAGTCCTATACATCAGTAGTGGAACCTTCAGACTCTTATTTTCCATCATCCTTAGCCAGCTTGGCCAGTGGCTGGGAATGAGAGGAAAAGTAGTCCATCCACATCTGGAGGGCCACAGGTTCCCCACCCTGCTGTGCATTCCTGCTGAGTTCAATGGGAATAACCCCCAGATATGCTAAATAGAAAGGGACGCGGGTGGCGCTGTGGGTTAAACCACAGAGCCTAGGACTTGCCAATCAGAAGGTTGGCAGTTCGGATCCCCGCAACAGGGTGGGTTCCCGTTGCTCGGTCCCTGCTCCTGCCAGCCTAGCAGTTCAAAAGCACGTCAAAGTGCAAGTAGATAAATAGGTACCGCTCCTGCAGGAAGGTAAACGGTGTTTCCATGCACTGCTCTGGATCGCCAGAAGCGGCTTAGTCATGCTGGCCACATGACCCAGAAGCTGTACACCAGCTCCTTCGGCCAATATAGCGAGATGAGCGCCACAACCCCAGAGTTGGTCACGACTGGACCTAATGGTCAGGGGTCCCCTTTACCCTTACCTTTTATGCTAAATAGAATTGTAATCCAAAACATTGGGAGGAGGGAGGTACCAGGTTTGCATAGACTAACCTAAGCCATGACTTTAGTGATTAGGAATCCATTGTGGTGGACCTCAGGCTCTTGCTCCCCATTTCCTCTTCTCATGAGAGGAGGAGACCAAATACTTTTTTTAAAGAAAAGAACAAGCTGCAGTTCATTTAAAAAACAACAACCTTTCCTTAGAACAAACCACTGTTCCCCAAGTTCCTACAAAATGTTCTAGTTCACACGTAAAGTTAAACCATGGTTTACATTAGTGACTCCTCCACTCCCATCTTCTCCTCTCATATGGCCAGGAGAATGGCGTCTGTGCTTTCCAAGAACTTCAGCTTATAATGATATCATTACATATCATTACGCACAAACCAGGAGTCCTGGTTTAAAACAAGCCAGCTTCATAAGTAATGTTTTAAAGTTAGCTTGCTTAGAAACTGACCAGAGGGTATTTTTTTTTAACAATGATCCTTGGTTTCAACATCATGCTAGGCTAAGATTCTTGCAAAGCAAAACTGTATTCTGCAGAAGCCCTCCTCTTGGTCACATGGGGGGGAAAGGACAGGAGAGTACACAAGCCTGAGATTTCACTCATGAAGGCTCATCTGCGCTAAACCATTATATGCAAATATTACCAAAAGTGGAAACTTCAATTTTCCTCCTCTCATGCGTGAAGAAGGAGAAGGGAGGATGAGATGCACATACATGTCTGTGGCTCTCTATAGTACATTCCCAATGACCTCTAAACCATAGTTTGGGATAACCTAAGAACTGTGACAGAATGCTGTTGGAACTGTATTCCAGCAGTGGGTTGGGCAAACCCCAAAGTGGGTGAGTACAGATACCCATACCTCAAATATACATGTAATCACACAAACATAGAAATGCCATATCTTCTCCCTACTCAGCTGATCTGTGTAGGAACAGGTGGGTTGTTTTCATTCAGATTGGAGCATGCTGGCTAGAGAAGTTCAACACACACACCCCAAGATGTAAATGAAAATTGCATCCTCTCTGCTTCTCAGCCGATTGGTCTAGATCAACTGAGGAGTTGCAACGCACCCAGGGTGGAGATGAAAACTGCCTGTTGCTTCAGCCAAAGTGACAGCTGTCAGTTTTCTTCCCAGCCACAGCATGAGGAGGTCAAAGCCTCCCCATGCAGCACTCTGCAATCACGATGAAAACTGGACCACCTCTGCGCCTTAGTTGGATCTATACTGTTCAGCTAAGAAGTGGGGACGGTACTGCTTCCATCCCAGTGCTGGAATGAGAGAAGCCTGGCAGGCTGGAGTGGGGGTCCACATCCCTAGTTTATTTGTTTCTTTATGGTCCTTGCCTATATCTTCTCACCCGGCATGACCTTGAAAGCAGGTCGTTTTAAAATATGTATATAAGAATAAGATGGACAAAAGCCATAAAGCTGAGCCAATGAGTCAGTATTTCTTCTCATGTCAGTCTTACCTAGAGCCTGTACAGACAGAATTGCTGGCTCCCTCTGAATACTGGCAGCTACAAGAGATCAAGAAACGGCGACAGGAAAGCAAACTCTCAAGGAGCGACCTAAGTGCTGCTTCAGGACACATTGGCACCAATGTCGACTGCGCCTGACGCTTTTTAGGGTTCCCATTTAGCCATCATTTGAAGCTGTTGTTGTGTGTTTGACCCTTGGACTCTTCTCTGGCTTCCGTGAGAAGGCCTACTCAATGTGTGCACAATTCCCAAGCTGTGTGCCAAGGCACACACACTGAAGTTTAAGGGCGGGGGGGAGTGTGCTGTGGCTGTCAGATATTCAGGGATCACAGCATTATGCCCTGTACCCTATTATGTATCATTTTTTTGTTTTGTGGGAAGCTTTTCATTTTGAATGCTGATGGCTTCAGGCTAAATGCTTTTGGGTATTAAGTGCTCCCTATTTGCTCAAGTGGTGATGAGTCATGGGGAAATGCTAACTCCCTTGAGGTTAGAAAGCAATGGGTACCTACAAATGCAAATTGTAAGGGTGCTTAAAAGGTAAAGGTAAAGGACCCCTGACAGTTAAGTCCAGTTGCAGATGACTCTAGGGTTGCGGCGCTCATCTCGCTTTACAGGCTGAGGGAGCCGGTGTTTGTCCACCAACAGTTTTTCCAGATCATGTGGCCAATATGACTAAGCCGCTTCTGGTGAAACCAGAGCAGCGCACAGAAATGCCATTTACCTTCCTGCCGGAGCGGTACCTATTTATCTACTTGCACTTTTGGGCGTGCTTTTGAACTGCTAGGTTGGCAGGAGTTGGGACCGAGCAACGGAAGCTCACCCCGTTGCGGGGATTCGAATCGCCAACCTTCTGATCGGCAAGCCCAAGAGGCTCAGTGGTTTAGACCACAGCGTCACCTGCATGCTTACATACCAGCAAAATTCAGGTTGCACAACTAAAGTTAATTTGATACTCTTGTGTAGCAAACTTGCTCCCTTCTCAGTGTCACTCCCTTCTCATTCCCATGCCATGGCCCCTGCTGTTGTGCTACCTGCCTTCGCTTTTGTTCCTCTACCCAGCTCTGACTTCATGCAATTCCAGGATTGTGACGCAGCACTGCAAATCCTCTAGTTGGGGCTATGCAATGACATTCTATTATACAGAGCGATAAACAATTGATGAGCATCAGAGTGTACTGACAGACTTCAATTTGACAATAACTGTAACATCCAATTGAAGGAAAGATACGTAATTAAATATAACATGTGGATATTGTACTGGACTTATGGTTAATTACTCAGAGCGAGCTGTTAAAGCTTTAGACGTTCTCCTCCAGTTTTCTTTTCCTGCTTTCCCCCCCACGTGCAGATTTACAGAGGATGGTATTTGCATGTTAGAGTGCCTTTAGCAGTATTTTTTGTATTTATGAATACACTTGAATAAGCTCCTGACTTACAGATAATTAAGCACAACTGTCAACGTGCTTCTCAGGGCTTATGCAAACTACAGGCACCGACTTACTTAGAAGATTTTAAAGAAAGTTTTGCATTCAGTAAACAATGGGGGAGGAAAGTTGGATTGTATTTTTTGCACATTATCTGTCAGGATAAATTCCTCATAAAGTGGAAACACAGCCAGCCAGGTAGGGACATTAACAACAGTTTGTGATTATTCACTTTGTCAGCCACGTCTCATGCTATATAGTTTTCAAAATGCTAGTAATCTCAGTGCCTAAAAATAAGTGCAAACATGAGGCCTGAATGACAACACAAACAACATGGACCAAGATAAGTTGTACAAAAGACAAAAGGTGGGGCAGCAGCTTTGCCAGAGATGGCTCAGCTTTAAGCAAGTCCTTTTTAAGCCATGTTGACCAGGTACTCAACAGAGTACACAGCATGAGAAGAAGAATGAAGGGAGTTTATTTGACAGGTATGACCATTTATCTAGTGAGTGAGGTTTAAAAGAGCACTCACCAGGGCATATAAAAGTGCACTTAACAGGAGCCCCGCAGAACTAGACCTAAGGTCCGTCAAGTCCACTATTCTTCTCCCACAACCAATTTCCTATAGCCCTGGAAGTAAAACAAAACTCAGCTGAATTGGCAAAGAAAAAGTGATTTATATGCGATATAACATGGTGCCACCAGAGTGCGCTGTGGAGTCCCATTTTTCTCTACCTGTTTTTCCTCTGTTTAAATTTACAACATATTTAACTGAAACGCTTCTTTGATGTGTCTCGGCCCAGCCTTAGTGGTGATTGATTGAGATGAGATGAGATGCCAAATCAAGTAATATAATGCTCCAGCATACACAGAACCGAAACAGCAAGAGGTCTGTAGGGACTTGGCCTTCCCCTTGTTGCTGCTTTGGTGAAAGTTTTATTCTGTGAACCGCTCTTGAGATCTTGTGATGAAGGGTACATAAAGTTAATAAACGAATAAAACTAATGGAAGCATTAATATATTAGTATGTGTCAGAAATAATATCTCCAGGGCATACTCCCCAAAATTTCTCCAATGAAACAGGGATGTCCTGTTCCATTATAATAATAATAATAATTATTATTATTATTTATATCACTTATATCCCACCCATCTACCTGGTTGCCCCAGCCACTCTGGGCAGATTCCAACATATATAAAAACATAATACAACATTAAACGTTAAAAATAGTTCCCTATACAGGGCTGCTTTCATACGTTTACTAAAGGTTGTATAACTGGTTATCTCCTTGGCTTGGGGGTTGCATAACTCTGTACCTTCCAGTATTACTCCGATGAAGATAGGGACATCCTAATGAAAAGCAGGACATTCCGAGATCAAATCAGAAACCAGGACGGCTTCTATAAATCCAGGACTGTCCCTGGAAAATAGGGACACTTGGAAGGTCTGCCAGGGGGATGGCTGTTTCCAGCAAATCACCTTGTGCTATTTACCGTATTTTTCGCCCTATAGGACGCACTTTTTCCCCTCCAAAAATGAAGGGGAAATGTGTGTGCGTCCTATGGGGCGAATGCAGGCTTTCGCTGAAGCCTGCAGAGCGAGAGGGGTCGGTGCGCACCGACCCCTTTCGCTCTCCAGGCTTCGCGGACCTCTCCGCAAGCAGCGGGAGCACTCCCGCTGCTTGCGGAGAGTTGCCTGCATGCCGAAGCCTGCGCGTGCTGAGATCAGCGCGCCCAGGCTTCGCGGACCTCTCCGCAAGCAGCGGTAGCCAGCGCTGGGCTCCCACGGCTTGCAGAGAGCTGCCTGTTTGGGGGCTGGGGTCGGGGGAAGCTCGGGCCTCCCCCGTCCCAGCCCCGCGCCTGGGGGGGAAATAATTTTTTTCCCTTTATTTCCCCCCAAAAACTAGGTGCGCCTTATGGGACGGTGCGTCCTATAGGGCGAAAAATACGGT
Organism: Podarcis filfolensis; assembly: GCF_964270895.1. Lineage (NCBI taxonomy): Eukaryota > Metazoa > Chordata > Lepidosauria > Squamata > Lacertidae > Podarcis > Podarcis filfolensis. Next base: position 23,899,090 of record NC_139604.1, on the reverse strand, counting down.
AATCCCTTGGAATGTAAGATGTGGATGAGGCAGTGAAAGATTCTGAGGCCAGGTATGGAGCATAGGCGAGTATTCAACAGCCCTTTGGGATTCTATGAATAAAGCAGGGATCGCTAACCCTTTTAGACTAATGGGCACATTTGGATTTTTGAGCAAGGGAGGGAAAGGGTACCCATTCTGAGCACTTCAGGACCAAGGGAGTGGTGGTGGTGAACTTTGTGGGCACCAGGAGAAGATCTGAAGGGCACCAGTGCACTCATGGGTGCCATGTCAGCAACTGCTGGCATAGAGTTATTGAGGCAAGTATCACAGTGGAGACATCTGTCCGCCGTCACTATCAGAATGGAATAATAAGTGATTTGTACGAAGGAGAATCTCTGCTTTGGCTTTGTGATGTGTGCAACTTTTATAAAATGGTGCTGATGTATCTTTAAGGAACAACTTTTTTGTCCTGTGTAGCTTGTAGAATATGAGCTGTGTGTGTGCAGCTAGCAAAGAGCAGCAAGTCTGCTTGTTTTGTGTGCTCCTCCTGTTTCTTAAACATTTGGCCTTTAGCCTTCAAATAAAGTCAGTTGATGCCATATAATATATTTGGTGTGTAGCCTGTACTTAACAGGCTTGACAAGTCATGGTCAGGTAAGTTGCACGTATAGAGGGCACAATTTTTAATATTTTTCTGGAGAGCCAAAATGCTTGAGGCTATGATTGGGCTCTTCGTTTTATCTTCGTGCTTTGAAACAATCTGTTGGAAGGTGGAGGAAGACACCCGTTTGATGGAAACGTAAATTTGAAGAGCTTTTGTGGCTGGCAGTTTTGAGGAAGATAGATCAGTTGACCGAAAACTCAAGGAGGTTTGGCATAATGAGAAACGGCAGTATATATTACTTCCTTATTAAAACAAGAATTATAGAAAAACATAGGGAGAAGCATCCAGTAAAGGATTACTGGATGAGACTGATGGGAGTTGAGGTTGTTTTGATGAGCTAAGTGGGAAAGATAATGAACTGGGTGGTTTGAACTGAAAAAGCAGATGGATTATGAAGCTGTCTCATTGCTTGTCAAACTAATATAATTGATTCATAGACTGAGGTTGTAAGGGACTATGGATTTGGTAGATAGTTCATTGGAGTGGGATAATTTATAGTAGTGCATTCTTTAACCTTATGTAGTTATGACAGTGCTGTGATAAATATAAATAATTGTAATAAAAAATATTCATATGCCTGGTTTTAATAATTAGCAAAATCCTCAGTTGAATGTGCAATTAATTTGCATTATCTAAAAATCATGTGACACACATACAATGTAGAACATCGTGCAACATGTACTTCTTAAGGACCTTTTTATGAACTGAAACTTCTAGCTTTGGTTGCTGGGGCAAAGTTTCTCAGTTTTGCAGACTCCAAACAGTTCTAATAATGTAAAAGTCCTTTTTGTTCTTTATGAGGACAAATTGCATTCTTTCTTACCACCAAATGGTGATGTTTAGGTTCAAACAGAATTCACCAGTAAGGATTGGGGGCGGGGGCATGTTTTAATGCCTACAGTGTGGATTAAAGTGTGTGGGGAGTTTTAATTAAATAAATCCTTTTTTTGAAATATTTTTCTCTCTGCAGGCAGCACGTGCCACACAACTACGCTCCCTACCCTTGTCCGCACGCCTACGCTCATGATGCAGCCCTCCCTGGATATCAAACCATTTATGTCCTTCCCAGTGGATGGCAGTCCTGCTGTCGGACTTTTCCCAAATTTCAATACCGTGAGTAACCAATGTTGCAATTCCCCACCCATCCACCCAACTGCCCTTGCTTTTTTGCTTTCTTTGCTCCCTACAGTGAAGCACATCACATGTTGCTTGTTGCCAATGGAGCCATAAATGATAAAGAAAGGCAGACTGGTGCTGTGATCCCAGGAGCAGCAGAAACTGGTGAGGCCAGTATGGTGGGTCTCTGGACCTTACTGAGAGAGCAGAGGGACAGGAAGCTTGGCATGGTGTGGTGCAGTGCAGTGCAGCTGATCCGATGCCGCACCATGCCAAACTCCTAACTCCCCACTCCTCAGTCTCAGTTGCTCATGGTTTTGGAGCACCAGTGTGCCACCTCACCAGCCACTACTGCCCAGAAATCTTTGTCCCAGTGCTTAATGAATCATTTGACCTTTGTGAATGCTTGCCACCTATACAGCTTGCTTCGTAAACTTTGGCTTGTGAGCACAGCTTCTTGTGGAAATATTGAGAGGTAGGATGAAAAATATTCGTTATATTCACCCTCCTGTTAATTTTGATACACCTAATCTCTCCTCTCTTCACCCTGATCCCTGTCTGAAACTTTCTACAGACACCAGCGGATTATTTCCTTCCTGGGCAGCCATTAAAGAGATATTTAAACTCCCCCTCCCTTTTGCACTGAGCTTATGAGACTTGATCAGTGAAACAGCAGGCAATGTTTGCCTTCCCTTAGGATACAGCTTTGCTCACTGTGCTAGGGCAGCCTTCCTCTCCCTGATGCCCCAATGATGCTTTAGAGTCCCCCTCTCACCACTCCTGACTATTGGCCATGGTGGCTGGGGCCAATGGTCCAAGAAATCTGGAAGGTTAGGAAGAGGTTAGGAAGGCTGTGGTTGTGTCATATTGAGGCTGTGCACCTGGCTTTCTGCACCTGTGTTCTGTTTGTGGCACGTTGGTGATTTGGTGTGTGTAACTCGAGGTTGGGAGAAACAATGAATACACGGCTCTGCCTTAGAGAATGGAAATTGGTTTGGATGGTTTTTAAATTGCATGTAACTCTACAACTCTCTGGTTTTGTATCTAGGAAACTGGAGAAGTTATTGTAGTATACCTGCCTCTATATTATGTTCCTAATAACTGTTCAGTCAGTCCGGTTGCATAAGGCTTAGTGCTAAATCTTGCAAAACATTTCAGAGTTAGCAAGCAATATTTCCACATTAATGTGGCTCGTTTTTGGGTTTTTTTTGTTTTGTTTTAATTTGAGAATATAGTAGAAAGAGAAAGATAAAGGCAAGCAAATAATAATAATAATAATAATAATAATAAATAATAGAACAGTATTGACATTAACAATGAGAATATTCTCTTAGTTCTGACGTAAATGTGTAAATTAGCATAAGCAGTCCAAATGTCCAAATGAAATATATAATTACAAGCCATGTAATTTAACATGGGCAGTGAGATCTTCATTGGGTGTTAGGTAGTTGATGTTTGTCTTTCCAGCCTTGCAGAGTAATCCTCTTAGCCACCGTGGTCCATCTGTTAGTCCTTACACACAGGAATATAACAGGAATATTTGTGAGGGTTCACAAATACAAAGGATCTCTCCAAAACAAAGTTAGTATGAGCAGTTATTTTTATACTGTAAACCTATGATCCTCAGATGAAGGATTGTATATAAAATAAATAAATAGATAGATAATTTATTACGGTCAAAGACCCGCTCGCATAACACAATAAAAACAGTGTTCATAAAGATACAATATACAATCAGAGCAGATTGCAGCAATAGCTCATGAGTTAAAATTGAGATATATACATACACCCGTACAACTGAAATTTGGGCTACCCTAAAAATTGACCCTGAGGCACCCCAAAGGGCGACTTCACCATTTCCCTAGAAAGCTCTTTTATTCTAGAGGATGATCTGTGCCTACAAATCTGGGCGCAGAATCTGGCTACCAGCCAGGTCGTCTTGTGTTCTTTGCCTAAGAGGAGAGAATTAAGTTTAGACTTGTCTGAAAGATCGGCGAGCCTCTTCAGCAAAGGATCAATGGTGTCTCTACGAATCTCAACATAAAAAGGACATCTAAAAAATATGTGTTCGGGGCTTTCCTATTTCCCCTAATGGGCAGGCGCAAAGTCTCTGTGCGTACGGGACTCTTCTAGAGGAGCCTTCCAGAACCGGTGAGGGCAAGGCCGAGCTTCTAGCAAGAGTGAAAGCCCTTCTTGCGTTTCTGGATGCGAGGAAATAGAGATATGTTGCTGGAGCGGCTACATATCTCCCGTTTTCTATAAATAAATAAATAAATTCTAACCCAAGGGCCTCGGTTCAGCTCCAGCCTTTGTCAGAGCAAGTTGCTCGCTAGGAGCTCTTGCTGGTACAGCGGCAACCAGCCTGCCTTGGCCCCTTGCTGTGTGAGCTCTTTGGGACCACAATGGGATTATTAAGCATTTAAATGCTTGAGCTACCAGTGCAGTGTCGTGAAACATATTTACATCATTACTGCGCTGGTCTTGCACAGGCCTCAGTGTGCATTAGTTCTCTTCACTCGACAAAATGTGCCGTGTTTGTTTATCTATAGAGCTTCATTCAGGCTTCTGTTACTCAACCTGAAGTGCCTGCATTCTCCCATTCCTTCTGAACTGGTTTTTTCCCCCCTCCTCCTTTGCCTTCTCTGCCACCTTATTCTCTTTGCTCACCACCAGTCTTCATTTTAAGTTCAGGAGTTTCCGCTTTCATCTCCTGCCTTTGTGCCTTTTCCTTTGCTGCACCTCATCTTTTGAATCCGCCCTCCCCACCCCACAGTGTGTGCATTGTTTCATCCATCTCCATCTCCATGAAGTGTTGAAATATTACCTTTGCTCGGGCCATCCTTCCCCCATAGGATTTGCTTCTTCTGCCCCTTGCATTTCCCGACCCCTTATTTATCATGTATTTCATCTTACGCTGACTGTTGGGAACCGTCTCTTTCTAATCTCTGTAAAGTACCTAGCCTGTGGGTTGGACCTTAATAATTTAATATTAGGATGCCAAACTGATGAAAAAAACTCTCCACTTAATCCCTGCATTAAGTTGTGGGTTGTGTATACAGTGTACAGCACTGGTTTTGAAGGATAGCACTTCGCCTCCCCCCTATAATTTAGTAAATGGCATAACCCACCCACCCCAAAAAAGAGGTAGAGGGGTTTCTTAGCTAATTTTTTTTTAGGAGGGAGATAAGCTTCAAAAAGTCATATGTCACTCTTAACCTTCATTTTTATAATTCCTTTTCTTGATGCTCTCAAAATAGTTCCCAAATAGATTCCAACAGAATTTTCCTATAAGCTTATATTGCATACCATTTAAAACCAATATCTTGCGTGTTTGCAAAGCCAGCATTGCCCTGTTGAGGTTATTCAGCAGGGACCCATTGTGTAAATAACAAGCTCATAGCATTAGAAAGAAGAGTGACTCAAGTCATTTTGTGGATCATGCCGTCCAGTGCGTACATACAGTTTGCTCATGCATAATAGTTACAAGATATGCAAAGCATTATATAATAATTGTAATTTCAAGGGTGGGGGGGAACCTCTATTATCAGCACCGCCAGACACTGGGGGTTGAACCAATGCCAGCTGTTGCTTTTCATTCTTCCCCTTTCTGTCTCCCTCCCTCTCAGAAGTTTCCCCTATTACTTGCAAATAAATTCTGCTGACAGACTTTGTGTTTCAGTACAAAGTATTAGAGAAAGATGATAGAATAGCATTTGCAATCTTGAAAACAAGAATAAGTAATACCTTTAAATATTAATGTATTCATTTCAAAGCAGCCGAATCTGAGAATCTGATAATAAGTATGTGGCACATATTTATTTAAATGTGGGTGACAGTCTGGGAGGTGTCGCTTTGCCTCTCTTTCCTACATCAAAAAAATATATATATTGCTGGATTTTGTCACACGTGGGCAGTGTCATGTTATAAGTGGCAGTGCTGTAGGCTGAAAAACTGGTCACGAGCCCTTGATAGTTACTTGATAGGAGTAGTCACAGTGCATGGCCCTAGGCAAAACTATGGGCAAATAGAAGCTTTTGCTTGTTTATTTGCAAAAATGTATATACTGCCAGTGCTAAGAAAAAATACATAATGGCAGTGAACAGCATAAGATCAGCAATAAAATTTTATTAATGAAACAAGTACAAAATATATAACATTATAGAAACTAGTATTGCCATCAAACCTTGAACCTCCTTCATTGGAATCCTGGTGGTACATAGTAGCTCAGTTTTGAGATGAGTATTACAGCCCCCAAAGATCTTATCTGGCTTGGACTTTAACCTGAGATGGAGAAGAACTTAAGTCATCTCTTACCCATGCACTTAGATAGATAGATAGATAATTTATTATGGTCGGATACCAGGTTATAAAACACACTTGGGGGTACAATCCCAGAAGGAAAACAAACATTTAAAACAATGTACAACAATAAATTTAAAATTTATAAATGGGATAAGCGTATAGACACTTAAAACTTTAAGATAAGCTACCGCAGAGAGATGACCCAGAGTCACCCATGGAACCGAGTTTGGGGATTTTCTTAACGAACCAGTTTGGGTTGGGGGATGGTCTGCGCCTACAGATCTGTACACAGAATCTGGTGACCATCCAGGTCGTCTTATGATCTTTGCCTAACAGGAGAAGGTCAACTTTTTGCTTTTCCAGGAGATCAGCAAGCCTCACCAGCAGGGGATCAATGGTCTCACTGCGTGCCTCTTCATAAAAGAGACATCTAAAGAATAAGTGCTCTGGGCTCCCTATGTCCCCCAGTGATGAGGCACAAAGTCTCTGAGCATATGGGACTTTTTTAAAGGATCCTTCCAGGACCGGCGAGGGCAGAGCTGTACCCATGCACTTATTCACCCTTCTTCTCCATCAGCAGTGATATAATGAAGGAAAGAGAGGGAGGTTTCTCTCTCCTTTGCCACGGTACTGTGGGTACAAGCTAGGCTTCAAGAGTACACCAAAAAAAGAGGATGTGGTACTCAGAGAGATGTTTCAATTCCTCCACTGCTGTGTCAGCAAGCCAGGTAAGCAGCAGGCTGAGAGGAGCAGGACCAATAGTTGGGTGGGGAGGAGGAGGCTCAGAGGCTTGCTGAGGAGGTGAGGTTGGAATGGCAAGACCCATCTCACACCAGATGACATCAACAGGTTTGACAGGGTTCAGTTTTGCTTGGAATAAGCCAAATTGTTTACTAAGTTTTTTTTTTTAAAAGATATTTATTGGAGTTTTACAAAAACATATATAAAAAGAAAGAAATACAATAAAAGAAACATAGAAAAATACATAAAATAAGAAAAAGAAAATAAAAACAAATCCATTTTTGTAACCCTAACTCATTATCTTATTTCCTTGGCCTCCTCACACCTCCCCTTTTCGTATCCCCATTTAAATAATCAAATCAGCAAATCCTTACCCTCTTTCGTTTATCTTAACTCTATATCTTAACATATTATAACTCTATATTTTCGTCCATTATCAATTCAATTTTGCATACTCTTGTTAACTTTGTTGCTAATACCACTTATTTTCAATCCAACATCATTTTAACATTCCTTAATTTTACAGTGTTTCTGCAGATAGTCTTTAAATTTCTTCCAGTCTTCTTCCACCAACTCTTCTTCCAGGTCTCGGATTCTGCCAGTCATTTCCGTAAATTGTTTACTAAGTTTTGAGGTAAATAGATTGGTTTTGAAAACCAATTGTCAGGCTCGACTGGGGAAATTCCTTCCATCACTATCCAAAACCCCAGCGAAAGAGCTTAGAATTCACTGTCAGGCAGCTCACTTGGTTTCTAGGAGTGCATGTTCAGGAAGCTGTCCCTTCAGTACCATTCCTGATTTATTTATTTATTTTAATATCTTCTTGGCATTTGAAATAGTTGCACTCTTCATGCTAAACCTGTTCTGCTTTGAGCATCAGTCCCAGCAGTACTGGGGTTCAGGTTTGGGCAAACAGCGCAAGGCAAGGCTTAATTGGTGTGCTGGGCTCAGGTTGGAGACTTAGTGAAAGAAGAGCTCAAATGTTGAGAAGGCATCCTCAAAAGGAGGTTTCGATAGGTGCTGCGGCTCTGAATAGTAGCCAACACTGCCTTCTGTGCCTTCTTCATTTATTGGAGTCCAGCCTCCTTTCATAGTTTTTGGCTCACAGAGCTGGGGAAGGTTCCACGAGGGCTTTGAGCTGGAGTCACTAGGGCAGTGTGACCTCCTTAGGCACAGCAGGCTCCTCTTATGCATTTGCTTCTGTTCCCTGGGAACAGATTCGACTCCTGATACTTGGCCTCATTCTCCAAAGGGGTGTGCATCTCCAACCTTGGGGCCAAGCCAGTCCTACTGATAAAGAATTCCTGAGCGAAATAAGTTCCAGCTACTTTGTATACCTTAGATGCCACCGGTACAATGCAGTCAGGCTAATTCCCTCTTGAACCTTTTGCCTCTAAACCGTGTCAGAAGCAGCTCAAGAGAAGGAGAGACTGCCAACCACATAGTACAACAGCCTCCTGTCGGAAAAGGGAGATACTTTTCATGGTACACTCAGTGCTCACCCAAAACCCTCATGATTTAACAGACATGGGTTTTGCAAGTTACAGTGGTACCTCGGGTTACAGACGCCTCAGGTTACAGACTCTGCTAACTACAGATTCTGCTAACCTTGGGTTAAGAACTTTGCTTCAGGATGAGATCAGAAATCGTGTGGCGGTGCAGCGGCAGCAGGAGGCCCAATTAGCTAAAGTGGTGCCTCAGGTTAAGAACAGTTTCAGGTTAAGAACAGACCTCCAGAACGAATTAAGTTCTTAACCCGAGGTACCACTGTATATTTTCTTCTGGCTCTTCATCTACTTAGAATTCTGTATGGTGTCTTGTGTGAATATTGTGCACACAACACCAGTTATAAGCTTTCTTTAATCAGTATTGCAACATGCTCCCCACCTCTAGAATGAGGATTTGGTACCAACAATATGGTCTTGCAGGCATTTACAAGGGAAGCTTCTGAACAAGTACAAATTTTGAAGAGCAGAACTCAACAAAGTTGGATTTAATAGTATTACCTCTAGTTATAAAATGAAATGTATGAAACCATAAAGGTTTCTGAAAACGAGCTGTTAGCAGTTACCAGGCACCATGTTATATTGTGCAGCAAACAACCATCTTCCTACTTCCTCTGATCTACACTATTTATTTATAGCTTTATGGATTGAAAGCCCCTTGTCTTTAATCTCCTCTGTTTATGATTTAGGCCTGTTTTCTTTGTCTTCAAGGAGCTGTCTGTCATTGATCCTCCTCTAAAATTAACTTTTAACATATGGGGTTTAAAAAAAAAAGAAGAGATGTTGGTTAATGGCTTTTGCTGATGAAATGTTAATAATTGATTTTAGCAGAAGGATGTACTAATTCACATAGTGCTTTCGACAGGGCCAACTTTGTACTTTGGAGTCTTGATACCTTTATGCTTAGTATTTTGTATCTTGATTTTTTACAACCTTTTTCCCTCCAGCTATTTTATTTTGGAGACATAGCAAAATTAGCAGTATAAGCTGTTAGGACATGAAAAACAGGCACTTGCAGCTTTCTAGCTTAACAGTCTTCATCGTCGATCCGAGATTCCTGATCTGCAATATTCTTTCATTCTGCTGAGTATAAAAACAGGATGAAGTTCCCCCTTCACACTTTATTGAAAAACCCATGTTAGATCCACCAAATGGGGGAACAGATCTGATTGCAGGTCTTCTGTTATCAGTATATGGGTCACTAATTCTGTGATTTCTTTAATTTTGAAGCTCCAGCCAGGTCTCAAATTCGGTTCGCAGCAGAAGCAAAAAAGAGCTAGGCAAGGATTGAGAAGGAAGCAGATCAGACAGAGGCAGCCCTACTGTTAGGTCATTATAGACAACAAATTGCCAATTGTTTTATTTATTATTACGTTTCACCACCCACAAGAGTGACATTTGGATTTTCTGCCTTAGGCACCAAATTGTGTTGGCCCTTGTCTGTAAGGAAGGAAGCTATACCCTCAGGTCACTGCAGATCCTATCCAATTCCATCTGTGATTTCTGACTTTTTATGTCTACTACCTGCATATTTTCTGAACTTTCTCTACAACTCAAATGGATATAAACTATAGGACTTAGTGAAAATGCCTTCCCAAATTGGTGGTCCCACTTGCGGGTGGTAAATTTGGGAGAACCACTTCAGAGATTGGGGGCGGGGGAGAGACAGTGAAATGATATGCCAGCTTTACAGGTGGGTACTTACTTGTACTTACTTGGGATGCAGGTGGCGCTGTGGGTTAAACCACAGAGCCTAGGACTTGCTGATCAGAAGGTCGGCGGTTTGAATCCCCACAACGGGGTGAGCTCCCATTGCTCGGTCCCTGCTCTTGCCAACTTAGCAGTTCAAAAGCACGTCAAACTGCAAGTAGATAGACTTCCGGAGGCGGCGCCAACGGCAATGGCGGTCTCCTTCTGAGTAGGAGGAGAAGCTCCGTAGAAAGTGGGTCTGTCCGCTACGGCGAAGCGGAGACCCGATCTGAAATCGCAGGCAGAAAGAGCCTGCGAGCGTGGGACCCAGCAGGCACCTTTTGCACCCCCCGTTTCAGCGAGGGAGCCCCGTAGGGGGTTCCGGTGCACAGCGGGAGCGGCGCGGTGCTACGGGTCGATTGCTGCGTCTATGGAGCGAAGCCGCGTAGCTGTTGCCGGAGAGCGCTGACCTTTTTCCTGTGAAATTCGGCTGCAAAAAGAACATCCGTGAGTAGGGGAATTTAAGAAATTTGGACTTGAAGAGTAAAAAATAAGCGAATTTGGGCTCCGAAGCGGAAAGGTGTAAACAGGAAGTCCGCCTTTCCGTTTTGTAACAGATCAAAGCAAAGACATTCCAACGCTATTATTCTAAAGTGGACCGTAAAGTTTTGATTCCAAGCATTAAAAGAAAGAACTCCCCCCTTAGAGGAGAGGGGGGAAGCTAAGAAAGTGACTGTATTTCTTCTGGGGACCTTCTGGGAACCTAATAGACTTTTTGTGGAATCCCTGGGAACGGACTGCCAGATTTATGAGGATTGCTACATTTGGGCTCGCACCGACTATAGATACTGTAAATATTTAAGATCTAACTCTGCAAGGAGATACATTTAGAAAGTCTCCTTTGGACTGAATTGTTTGTTTCAATTAAAGAGGGGACACGGAAAGTTACAAAAAAACTTTGTTATTTGGTTACTGAGAATCCAATGGTGGTTACTGTGTCCCCCTAGAGGACTACTGAAGTCTGTATCTGACTGGGGGAATTTTCCACTGTTAACTTTGGGGACTTTCCATTGCAAGGCTTGACTGTGGGAACTGACCTTGATAGAAGATAAAGGGGAATGACTGAACAAAGAGCAACAAGATCTAAGGTCAAAGTGCAACAGTCCACTTTAGTCTCCCAGCAATGCAGAGCATCTGTGCCTGGCCCCCCTGCGACTCAGGAGGAAGACACAGGGCAAATTGAGATAAAAGGAATGGCCTCAGAAGGGGAATTTACATCTGTATTGAATAAAATTTACGAGAAATTGGAAGGCCTAAGTAAACAGGTCTCAGACCAGTCAACTGAAATTAAAGGGAACACAGCTAGCATCAACTCAAATACAAAAGCTATAGAAAAACTGTTGGAGGAATCTGCGACTACTAGGAAAATAGCTGAGGAAGCAAAAGAAAAAGCTGTGGCTGTGGAGGAAGAAATCAAACCTATGCGTAAACAGATTGGGGACCATCAGGCCTTATTGTCCATGGTCGAATTGAGAGAGAGGCAGACAAACCTGAGGATCAGGGCGGTGCCAGAACTTGAGAAAGATAATTTGAGCGACTATCTTTCACAGGAATTTGAGAAATTTTGGAATCTGGAGCTGGAAAAAGATTTTAAGATAGTGAGCGCCTTCAGACTTGGAAGAGGAGGGAGGAAAAACAGGGTGAGAGACTGTTTGGTGACCCTCCGTTCGAAAGAGGAACGAGATAAAATATTGGGTGCTCACTTCCAGAAGACCTTAGAGATCAATGAGTCCAGAGTGGAGATTTTTAAAGATATACCGAAACATCTTTTGGATTTGAGAACTAACTACGGAGACTTGGTGGCCTTGCTGAGAAGGAATTCCATTGCTTTCAGATGGGAGTTCCCCCAGGGACTGTCCTTTACTTTTAAAGGAAAAAAGTTTAGAATCAGATCAGTGGAAGATAAGGAAAAATTTCTGAGAGACTTTGAAGAAGATTTACAAAAAGAAGCGACAGATGTGCTAAAAGCCTTGAGACCAGGAGTAGACACAGCACTACCACCTTCGGGACTTGACAAATCGAAAAAGAAGATACCACCGCAAGAACTTGACGAGCTTTTGGGAGCGGCCGGAGGAAACTAAAATAATTACACTATGTCTCTGCAATTATTAAGTTGGAATATTCACGGTTTTAACTCTCTGGAGAAGAGGAGGAAAGTCTTTCATATATTGAAAAAGGAACAATTGGACCTAATTTGTTTGCAGGAAACCCACGTGGTAAGGCTCCATAGAAAAGTTCTTATTAATAAAAGACTGGGCCAAGAATTCATCTCATCGGACAAAGTTAAAAAGAGAGGAGTTGTTATTTACGCTAAAGAGAGCCTATCACCGAAATTTGTTTTTAAAGATGAACAAGGAAGGTTTGTTGCAATTGAGATCCAACTACAAGGTGAAAAATACTTGATCGTAGGAGTATATGCACCAAATGAGGGGAAATCTGAATTTTTTAAGAAATTGCATGAGACATTGTTGGACTATCTGGACTATAACATCATTATGATGGGAGATATGAATGGGGTGGTATCTACAAACATGGATAAGTCGCAGAGACAGGTGGTAACTAAAGACGGCAGACTACCAAAAACCTTCTTTGAACTAGTTGACAATATGGACCTTACTGATATCTGGAGAACTAAGAACCCCCTTGGAAGAGAGGGAACATTCTTCTCTGAAGCCAATATGACCTGGACAAGAATTGATCAAATATGGATAACTAGAGGACTGGCACCTAAGATACGAAAAGTGGAAATTTGCCCAAAAACTTGCTCCGACCACAATGCAGTGAAGATGGAGATGAAACTAATGCCAATCGGTTCTTTTAGATGGAGGATGAATGACACCCTGTTCAGAGACCAGGAGGTGACTAAGAAGGCCCAAAAAACTTTGAGAGACTATTTCAAGATAAATTTGAACACTACGGTTGAAAAAAGAACAATCTGGGACGCAGGCAAAGCGGTCATGAGAGGGTTTTTGATCCAACAGAATGCAATAAAGAAGAGAACCCAAAATGAGAAAAAAGATAAAATTTTGGAAAAAATAAAAGAAGGAGAGAAGAGACTAAGAGCGAAACCAAAATCCCAAGAGATTCTGAGAGAAATTAAGTTATATCAAGTACAATATATGAAAATGATAAATCAGGAAGTGGAATGGAAAATTAAGCAGATGAGACAAAAGTCATTTGAATCGGCTAACAAATGTGGGAAACTGCTAGCATGGCAGATGAAGAAAAGACAGAAATTAAATACTATTACAAATTTGGAGGTAAATGGAAAGATCATACAGAATCCATTGGAAATTAGAAACTGCTTCCAGAGATATTTTAAACAACTCTACACACAAGGGCCACAGAAAGAGGCCGAGTTAGACCAATTCCTGAGGAAAAATGGATTACAAAAAATTTCTCAAGAAAAAAAGACAATGTTGAGTGACAAAATTACAGAACAGGAAGTGGAGGGTGCCATTCAGAACATGCAGTTGGGTAAATCTCCAGGACCAGACGGCTTAACCTCCAAATATTATAGAGTTTTGAAAGATTGGTTAATTCGGCCACTAATGGAGGTGTGCAATGAGATATTAGAGGGGAAAAAGGCGCCGGAGTCGTGGCAGGAAGCTTACATTACACTTATACCGAAAACTGAGTCTGAAAAGACGCAACTTAAGAACTACCGCCCCATATCCCTCCTTAATGTGGATTACAAAATATGTGCTGACATTTTGGCTAATAGGTTAAAAAAAGTACTATTGGAAGAGATCCATAAGGACCAAGCTGGCTTCCTCCCGGGTAGACACTTGTCGGACAATACGAGGAATATAATTAACATTTTGGAGAAGTTGCAAGTGAATATAAATACTAAAGCAGTTTTAATTTTCATAGATGCGGAGAAAGCCTTTGACAACATTTCTTGGAGTTTTATGAAGAAAAATCTTCAGGGGATGGGGGTGGGCCAAGGGTTTGAAAATGGTATAAGTGCAATTTATTCAGATCAAAAGGCTAAATTAATTGTTAACAATGTGGTGACAGAGGGATTTAAGATAGAGAAAGGTACACGACAAGGCTGCCCAATCTCCCCATTGTTGTTCATTTCAGTCCTGGAGGTACTATTGAACATGATTAGAAGGGACCGTCTGATTAAAGGCATTCAGGTCGGAGCTAAGCAATATAAATTGAAAGCATTTGCAGATGACTTAGTCTTAACATTACAGGAGCCAGAATCTAGTTCGAAAAGAGTTTTGGAAGTGATTCAAGAATTTGGGCAGATGGCTGGTTTTAAGTTGAACAAGTCAAAAACTAAAGTTCTTGAGAAAAATTTAACACCGATTGAGAAAGAAAGGTTTCAGAAGGAGACAGGCCTAACAATAGTAAAGAAAGTTAAATATTTGGGGGTTAACATGACTGCTAAGAACTTAAACTTATTTAAAGATAACTATGAGAAATGTTGGCTAGAAGTGAAGAAAGATTTAGAGATATGGTCAAACCTGAAGCTTTCCTTGTTGGGCAGAATTGCGGCTATAAAGATGAATGTATTGCCAAAGATGTTATTTTTGTTTCAATCTTTGCAAATTCTGGACAAGATGGACTGTTTCAAGAAGTGGCAGAGAGATATCTCTAGATTTGTCTGGCAGGGCAAGAAGCCCAGAATAAAATTTAAAATACTAACTGATGCTAAAGAAAGAGGTGGATTTGCCCTGCCAGACCTGAAACTTTATTATGAATCAGCTGCATTTTGTTGGCTGAAAGAATGGCTGCTTCTTGAAAACACAGACATTTTGGATTTAGAAGGTTTTAATAATGTTTTTGGGTGGCATGCATATTTGTGGTACGACAAGGTTAAAGCTCATAAAGCATTTAAAAATCATATTGTCAGGAAAGCATTGTTTAATGTCTGGTTAAGATATAAAGACCTACTGGAGAATAAAACCCCAAGGTGGTTGTCACCAATGGAAGCAAAGGCACTGAAAAAGTCCAATATGGAGGCCAAATGGCCGAAATATTGGGAAATACTGGAACAAGAAGGAGATAAAT
Organism: Podarcis filfolensis; assembly: GCF_964270895.1. Classification (NCBI taxonomy): domain Eukaryota; kingdom Metazoa; phylum Chordata; class Lepidosauria; order Squamata; family Lacertidae; genus Podarcis; species Podarcis filfolensis. Next base: position 23,884,009 of record NC_139604.1, on the reverse strand, counting down.
TGAAATTGCAGAGTTTTGAGAAATTAAAAGACAAGGTGCGAGATTGGTTGCACTATTCTCAAATAAGAGAGGCCTATAATTTGGACAAAAAAATAGGTTTCCAGGTGGAAAAATCAAAATTGGAAACTGAATTGTTAGAACCCAAAACTAAAACACTTTCAAGAATGTATAACTTGCTGCTAAAATGGAACACGCAGGATGAAACAGTTAAATCTGCTATGATTAAATGGGCACAAGATGTTGGTCATAACATCATGTTTGCTGACTGGGAACAGTTGTGGACCACAGGTATGAAATTTACGGCATGTAATGCCCTAAGAGAGAATATTATGAAAATGATATACAGGTGGTACATGACACCAGTCAAGCTTGCAAAAATCTATCATTTGCCCGACAATAAATGTTGGAAGTGTAAAGAAAATGAAGGAACATTCTTTCACCTTTGGTGGACATGCCCAAAGATTAAGGCTTTCTGGGAGATGATTTATAACGAAATGAAAAAAATATTTAAATATACATTCCTTAAGAAGCCAGAGGCCTTTCTCTTGGGCATGGTAGGCCAATTGGTGCCAAAGAAGGACAGAACTTTCTTTATGTATGCAACAACTGCAGCAAGAATTCTCATCGCAAAGTATTGGAAGACACAAGAGCTACCCACCCTGGAAGAGTGGCAGATGAAGCTGATGGATTATATGGAATTGGCGGAAATGACTGGCAGAATCCGAGACCTGGGAGAAGAGATGGTGGAAGAAGACTGGAAGAAATTTAAAGACTATCTTCAGAAATACTATAAAATTAATGAATGTTAAAATTATGCTTGGATTGGTAATAAGTGGTAATTAGTGACAAAAGTTAATAAGATTATGGAAAAAAGGTATTGATAAATGGTTGAAAATATCGACATATAATATGTTATGGTATAAAGTTAAAATATTTGAAAAAGGGTAAGAATTTGCTGAATCAAATATGTAAACGGGAATACAAAAGGGGGGAGGTGTGAGGAGGTCAAGAACATAAGCATATGAATTTGAGGATACTGGGAAAAATGGATTTGTTTTATTTCTTTTTCCAAACTTAGCTTTTCTTAATTAGCTGTTGTTTTTCTTCTGTGTATTTTTTGTGTTTTCTTTTTTGTAATATTTATTTTTATCTATGGCTTTTTATTCTGTGAATTTTTATTTTTCTCTTTTGTAAAACTCCAATAAAAATTAATTTAAAAAAAACAAACAAACTGCAAGTAGATAAATAGGTACCGCTCCAGCGGGAATGTAAACGGCGTTTCCATGCACTGCTCTGGTTCGCCAGAAGCAGCTTAGTCCTGTTGGCCACATGACCCGGAAGCTGTACGCCTGCTCCCTCGGCCAATAAAGCGAGATGAGCGCCACAACCCCAGAGTCGGCTATGACTGGACCTAATGGTCGGGGTCCCTTTACCTTTACCTTTACCTTTACTTACTTGGCAGAGCAATGGCCCTCCCCATCCCTTAAAAAATGGTTTGTAGTGGCAGCTGCCTCCCATTGACCACCCTGAGAATGATGCTATGTCATTCCATGGTCAATATGAGTGTTTGTGGGAGTCAGCTGGATAGCTCAGTTGGTTAGAGTGTAGTGCTGATAACACCAAGGTTGCAGGTTCGATCCTTGTATGGGGCAGCTGCATATTCCTGCTATCCTATCTTTAAAAGACATCTGAAGGCAGCCCTGTTTAGGGAAGTTTTTAATATTTAATGCTGTACTGTTTTTAACATTTGATTGGGAGCCGCCCAGAGTGGCTGGGGAAACTCAGCCAGATGGGTGGGGTATAAATAATAAATAAATTATTATTATTATTATTATTATTATTATTATTATTATTATTATTATTTATTATTACAGGGAGTTGGACTAGGAGTTGGTCCCTTCAAACTCTATAGTTCTATGATTCTATCTCCTACCTGGTCCTCTTAAAGTAAGAACACCAGGAATTGAACCAGGGACCTTCTATATGCAAAGAATGGGCTGTAATGCTGATCTATGGCTCCTTCCATAGAAGAAGCTTCTTACATCTTCAGAGCAAAGACATGCTTGAAGAAAGAAAGAAAGAAAGAAAGAAAGAAAGAAAGAAAGAAAGAAAGAAAGAAAACCTCATCCAGTATTAGGGAATCAGGTTGCACTGAGCATCAGAGTGGTGGCATCACACTACATAGTGTATTTGCATAGGAATGGATAACACCTTGTGCTCTCTGTTATCCCATAGCTGTGAGGGAATGAGCTTTATGTTTACCTGGCAGCCTCACCATTTGCATTCTTTTGTTACTGCCCAAACTGGGTTTGTCACTTTCAGACAAAAGGGGATGAGCATTAGACACAGCAGGAGAAAGGATAGTAAGGTGGGGGTAGTTGCACATTCTAATTTCTTTTCTGAAAGACCACAGTTGAAGAATATAATTATTTGCTCACTTGGCAACTTATACACTGCAGGTACTCCTCTCATTCAGACAAGTTTCTGCTAGTCTGCATCCATATTTCCTTGTTCTGCTCTGCTTGTGAGAGACAGAGCTGTGGCAGGTTTGTCTTTTTTCCTATAAAGTGGGTTACAGGCGTGTTTATGGATAAACTATGGTGGGATAAAACTGAAAGATGGACAAAAGGCAGAGGGGATAGTAAAAACCTTAGAATACTTCCAGTTGTTTCTCGAACTGAATCCATAGATATGGGGTGCTGCAGTGCTTTGTTTCCTCCAGGGGGCACTCAGGGGTATGCAGTACCGGCACCTCTTGTTGTTGTTGTTAAAAAGTGTGGCACTTACTGTAACAACATCATGGTGAGTACCTGCACCCATTTTTCAAGGGGGAAAAAGCACTAGGGTGCTGACACATGGCGTGGCAGCTTACCATGGATATCGTGCAGCTCATGCAAACAAGATTTTACATGATGTCATAAAATGCCATCTCACCTCATACACACACACACAGTTTAATGCAAATTTACAATTTCTGGGTTGTTACTTTTAACTTGCTGGATTGTCTGCATTACTGGTAAATCCAGATTAAATGGCAAAATAATACGCGTCCACACTTCGTTGAGGATGATGTCGTGCAGGTGCCAGGGCTGGCCCAAGACATTTCGGCACCTGAGGTGAACCCCAAAATGTGCTTCCTCTCCGCCAGGGAAGAAGGGAGTCAGGGAGGAACTACATCAGGAACAAGGGGTGAGGAAGAAAGATTGACATCGGGATATCCTGCCGCCTGAGGCGATTGCCTTGCCTCATGGGTGGGTAATCCCTGAAAATCTTACATGAATAGGCAGCACCCAATAGCCTTGTGGAGGTGCCCTCAGTGCTGTGAGGCCTGATGAGAATATCTTTCATTCCCAGATTTAAAGAGGTAAATTCCTAGGTTCTAAATAGCATATGGAGAAAATGTATTTATCTGCTCTCTCTCTGTCTGTCTAATTCCTTGTCTGATGCTGTATGGAGATAATCACAGCCACAGCAATTCATGATATCGGATACCTGCAATGCAGGTGTTAGTTTCCCTCCTAAATCATTGAATTCATTTTTTGAAAAAATGTGTTTGTGACTAAAGTTATAAGAAATCTCATTTGGTTTTTTTAAAATAGAGGTTTTGTGTTGAATTCTCCTGCTTTACTGTGCAGGTTGGAGGCAAATAGTTGGAAGATCCCAGTAGCCTAGAGCTAGTTTATCTGTCCTGGGGCCCTTTAAATTTCCAGAAAAGCAGCCAAGAAACATAAACAAGGGGACTTGTTTCATAGATAGATTTTTGTCATCCCTCAGCCCCCAGGAAATAATTGTCCAGGACCACCAGAACTCTAAAGGAAAATAGGTACATGATAGTGTACACTCACCATACTAAAAAAAAATTAAAGTTGTTAATCTGTGCCCCATACAACTCCAAGAGCACACATGTTCAACCAAAATATTTGATAAAGTACTTAAAATAAAGATTGGTTTTTATGTTTATTTTGTAGTTTTACATAGGCCTAGTTCAGACACAGTGTGAAACTATAGTTTAGTGCAGGGTTTCCCAAACTTGGGTCTCCAGTCGTTTTTTGGACTACAATTCCCATCATCCCTAGCTAGCAGGACCAGTAGTCAGGGACGATGGGAATTGCAGTCCACAAACAGCTGGAGACCCAAGTTTGAGAAACACGGTGTAATGGCTTTAGGGGTTGCTTGTGCATAAGTTGCCCCCGCTCTGGGCTAGGTTGGCTGGTTAAACCATTTCTCGCTGGACAGCCATCCACTCCGTGGCTGTTCAGTCGCTGGCAGAATCCGTCAGTGGGCGTTTCTTAAACCTCTTCCAGCAAAGAAGTTCTTTGACGCCAAGTCGCCGCCTACTTTCCCTGCGCGGAAGTCTTCTGCGCAGGGTGGGTGTGGGCAGCGGAGGACCTGTGCTCTCTTCGCTGGTCTCCTGCGAAGAGTCCTGGAGCCCCCTCTCTGCTCTCCCCATCAGCCCCCCTCTATCCCTGGTGTTGCGCTGATTTTCTTCCCCAGCCGGAGACCTGCCTCCCTCCCTGCTTGGCCCCTCTCCAGCATCGCTGTGGAGCCTCGCCTCCTCCGCTAGTTCCGATGGCAGTTCCCTGACACACGGGTTTAGTGTTATGTGCATGAGCAGCAGATTTATACACTTGCTCACTCATTCCTCCATTCTCCTCCTCCAGTGTGGCCATCAGGAGAATACTGAAATAATCTGCTCCCCATTTAAAACTAGCTATAGTTTCTTGTTATGTCAGAAGTGAGAGAACCATGGTTAGTTTATACTATCGTTTCAGGGCCAGCCCACCCGTGAGGCACATACCTCAGGAGGCAAGACCCACAGGAGCAGCAATGTAGAGCTTTATTTCCACCCTGTTCCTCATGTAGAACTTCACTCACCCCTTCTTCACAGGCAAGGAGGGGGGCCCCATTTTGTGGTTCACCTCAGGTGCCAAAATGTATTGGGCCAGCCCTGTGTGGTTTGCTAACAAATCCAGCAAGGTTTGATCCTGACCTATTTGAACAAACCATGACTTATATTGACCATAGTGCGCACGAGTTCAGCTATAACTAGGAGCAACACTCCTCAGTAACAGCAATCCATTTTTCTTCGTGTAATGAAAAACTGAAGCTGCTGCTGTCTCTCAGTTATTAACCATTCTTGTTTAGTGTTATGTTCACTAACAGCAGTGAGCCTTGAGCTTGCATTCTCCCTCCTCCCCTCTCCTCCTCCAGCACAGCCTCAAGGAGGAGATCAGAAGTTTCCACTCTTAAGCTAAACAGTTTAATGGTTATTTAGGTGTGTTGTTTCCAGAACTCCTGGGCAGAATGTAGTGTGGTAGTCTTATAGCTAGTAAAAAGCTCCTGAAGTGAGTTATATCATTGTGATCTTCCATCAGCCACCAGCTGCTGTAGGAGCCTGAATCCTTTGAGCTGAGCTATTGAAACACCGATCTTAAATTATTTCAGGAAGTGAGTTCCTAAAATCACACACACACAGAGTCTTCTTTAAAAGTTTGGTACATAGAGATTGCCAGCAATATCTTTTAGAGCACTCTGCTTTTTGAGCTAAAAAATGTTCAGTTGCATTCAGATGATGCTGTGATCCTTAGTAATCTAGTAGCAACATAAGCCCTGAGATTTCAAAATAAGTATCTATTTGGGACTGTTTAGGGATAGAGGATTTAACCCATTCAGTGGGTTGTATGAGACTAACCTTCACCTCTGCCTATTTGGCAACTTAGTACTGATGAGAACAGGCCTTTTCTGTGGTGGCTCCCCGTTTGTGGAATGCTCTCCCCAGGAAGGCTCGCTTGGCACCTCCATTACATATACAGTCAAACCTCGTTTTGCAGACGGGATCCGTTCCAGAGACCCGTCCGCAAGCCGAAAATGATACACGTCAAAGTGCCGCATCTGTGCACATGTGCAGCACAATTTAGCATGCACGAGCAGCGAACCCGGAAGTAACCCAGTCCGGTACTTTCGGGTTTGCCACAGACGTTCACTGAGGCAGACGCAGAACGAGGTTTGACTGTATTTAGATACAGTGGTACCTCAGGTTCCATACGCTTCAGGTTCCATATTCTTCAGGTTACAGACTCCGCTAACCCAGAAATAGTACCTCGGGTTAAAAACTTTGCTTCAGGATGGGAACAGAAATCGCGCGGTGGCGGCGCGGCAGCAGCGGGAGGCACCATTAGCTAAAGTGGTGCTTCAGATTAAGAACAGTTTCAGGTTAAGAACGGACCTCCGGAACGAATTAAGTATGTAACCAGAGGTACCACTGTACCAGGCAAAAACACTCTTCTTCTCCCAGACCTTTGGCCAGTTAAACAATCTATGGCCTTTTAAACTAGGGACCGGTATTTTTTTGTTTGTTATTACGTTGTGCATTTTTGTGTTTTCATACTGTAAACAGCCCTGCTATCCTTAGATTTATTAATAATGGAATGAAGCTGCAGAAGCAGTAGCTTGTTCATGAAAGTTAGGCTGAGCAGAGATTGTGTGAGGAACCAAGCAGAGGAAGGGCGTGCAGTGGATGCAGTCCACCCCGGGTCACCACTGAGGGGGGTGACAAAATGCCGGGCAGCACTCAACACGGGGCCTGCAGCGCACCTGAGCCCCGCGTCTCTCCGCGCTGCCCAAACGGTCGACCCGCTGCCTCCCCCCAGCTGTAGGGCGGCTGAGTGAAGACTCTGGAGGCCCTGCAGTGCGCCCCGCCCCTGGACACGCCACCCTAGGCATCCGAGTGGCTCTTCCGCCGCTGAGCAGGGGTGTTCACTTTTGCCCCTATTTGAGTTCTGGATGACATCCCTAATCACCTGGACAAGAGAGGGAAGCTTTGCTTAAGATGCCATGCAGGCCCATGCAGTTTTGCACAGGTTGACCCAACCCGATGCCTCTCTCTTGAGCAGAAGTGATGCTCAGTAGAAGTTGGCTCCTGTGCCACTTCTGGCTGGGAAGACGAGGAAGAAAAGGTTGTTGTGATGAAATCCTTGAAGTTGAAGATAGACATGAGTCTCAGTAGGATCAGTTCTGTTCTTCAAGCGTGTGTGATAAAGTAGTTTTTTATTACATGGCATGTTTTCGTTAATTGTACGCTATATCTGCAGTTGTAAGTCTTACAGAGGTATTTTGATGCAGAGGTTTGTGAAATAAATTAATACTAAAAATAAGAAAGAGAGTTCTTGTTTGTGTAAGGATGCAAAACTAATATCTGTACTCATGTGAAGATGAACAGATAACTTCAGGCTTTGAAGTGGCTCTGTACTGTTGATGAATTTATAGAAGAAAGAAGGTGGAATTGCTGGAATATGTTCCAGGGTATTAGTTTAAATCAAGGCAATTTAAATCACCAAGAGAAAAGACTAATTTAAATAACTGATATAAATCAAGTTTCCCATTACTACTTTTCTTATTTCCTAGGCAGAAGCGCTCAATAATTTGTTGGTAGACGCATAAAAAAATGATCATTTGCAACCAGAAAGAGCACTCAGATTCCTAGAACTGCAACCCAAAAGCACACATGGGGGACCTCTAGATCAGGCTTCCTCAACCTCGGCCCTCCAGATGTTTTGAGACTACAATTCCCACCATCCCTGACCATTGGTCCTGCTAGCTAGGGATCATAGGAGTTGTAGGCCAAAAACAGCTGGAGGGCCAAGGTTGAGGAAGCATGCTCTAGATGTTGTTGACAACTCCCATCAGCTCCAGCCAGCTTGGTTAATAGTCAGGGGTAATGGGAGTTGTGGTCCAGCAACATCTGGAGGGCCAGAGGTTCCCCATCCCTGCTTCAAACATTTGCTCAAGCAATCCATGTTGTTGTTCTTTTGCACAGCATTATTCTATGGTCTTTATCCAGCCACCCTTAAATTCTTCACAAATCAATGGTGGTCATGGTGGAAGGAGGGGACGAAACAATTGGGCCCAATCCCTTCATAAGCTGCAGGTTGATGCAGTGGTCAGGTCTGGGTGCAGCAGATTCAGGGCCAACTCAGTCATGCTGCCTCCATGCTCTCATGGTGCCTCATTTTGGGACCTCCCACTGACAGGGAATTTGCCACCTGCCCACAACTTCAGCAGCTGGCAGGAGGCTGACAGTCAGCAGAACTGAACAAAAGGACACACCTGCTCAATCTAACATCCCCCATCCGTCACAGGGTTGGATTTATCTGCCCATCCGAAATAATTTAAGTCCTATTGAGTTAAGCATGAATACCTTCCATTGGATTAGGAGAAAAAAGATTTTAAACAAATAAAATGACACTTATTTGTTTTTTATGTGTGTACAGGCAAGGATACTAAATAAGACCTCTTAGTTGAAGAATGTGCCCAGAGTGTTACAGAATCAACTAAGAAGGGCTAGTAGTTACTGGGCATATTGAAATTGTCCCTAAGATGGGAAGTGTATGTCTGTGTTGCTTCTACAAACCTTTATATCATGAGAACTGAGCAAATTACAGAGCTCTGAAGCTTTAAGAATATAAGATTTAAACTGAGGTAACCAGACAGGCTGGAAAAGATCCTGGTAAAGTACAAAATGATGTCTTATAGAGAAAAGAAGTGGTTCCCAACATCTGTAACGATCGTAGTCTATGTAGAATCAAATCCATGTTCATAAACACACTACACGATATGGCAAATCATGGGCAGTATTTATAACACGTGATCTCAAACGGCTCACAGTTCATTCTTTACCTTAAAGAACTGGCAAAGCCATAGATCCAGATTTAAGAGAATATAAACAACAGCTTGCATTTTAAATGTTTGCATTATATTCAAACTTTATTTTAAACTCTTATTATTAAACTATATGTGAAATTCAGAAAACACTAAAAATCTATACATTCATTTTTTAATTTCCATTTTCATATTTAAAAATCGTTCATTTCCACTCACCTTTTAGTATCTCATCAAATTTAGGAAGAAAAAAGGTGGGGAAATATAATGTGGGGAAATATTGCATAGTAATCCATGTTAACCAGGGCAAGTGACTCACATGAATAGGGATTATTTTCCTTTGTATGGTGCAGAAGAGAACAAGTTGTTTCTGATTCTTGATGTACTACTACTGATACAGTCCAACAGGTTTGCCTATCCCTGTTTCAAGCAACTGTTTACAAAAGAGATTAAATGGAGAATACACCTGGAACTTGCCTGCACCGCTAACCATGTTAGTTGTATGTTTTGCCCATAGCTAGCATCTCTCCAAAACACAGCGAATACTGGGTTAAACGCTTGTCAGTTTCTTTTCAGCTAAATAGACCAAAATTATTAGTACCTGACAAGCTACATAGTTTCTCTGAGAAGCAAGCAGCAACTAACACCAACAAATTATGCCAGTTACTCATCATGGCATGTTTAATTTTATTTAGCAATCCAAGATCGGTTTAAAAACACAGCACTAACCTTCTGGCAGACAGGTACTATTTTGCTATTCAAACATGCTGTAATCCACCCTGCTTTCTGACATATTTAAAGAGTATTAATTGTTAATGCTGAGCCTTCTTGAATTCTGTTCTGGAAGCAGGCTGCATTCGGTCCTCCAGTTTGGGAAAGAACATCAGTTTGCTCCCACAGGAGTACTGATCTTAGCCTCGGGAGACTCTGCCAGCCGTATTGTTTGTGTGAGTTTCTCCTGGTTGCCGCTTGCTGTTGGAGACGAGGATTTTCATCACAGCCTGTGTTGCATTGTAGTGTTGCCTTTTTAATTTTAACTACCAACTGCCTGGTGTTACCGCTGCGGATTATTATCTGGAAATCTCTGGAGGAGCACTGCTGGGTCTTCAAACAGCTCTACAGACGATAGTGTTTCTTTCTGCCTTTCCTCTTTACTGGCGCCAGCTACTTCTGATGGTTCAGGTACTTTGCATTACTGCAGTATTTTGTGATTAACAGCTGTGGTAATTAGCAGACTGATTTATTTATTTATTTATTTATTTATTTTTTAAAAAAACCCCTAAAAGACACCATGGTACATTTAAAAAGCTACCTGCCGATAAGAGAATTTGCTGCATAGGTGCAGAAGGATGTGTGCATCACCTGTGTACTTAACGATATTACATGCTAACAGAAGCAGTAGCAAATGGTGAAAATCATACTGTGGTACATCTTGGAGCAGGAATTGGATATTATTAGTTAAGAAATGTCTTGGGCATTTGCATGTGTAAATTTAATAACTTGCCTTAGGGCATTTAATGTGTACGGTGATTTTGTAAGCATCTGGCTTCAATAGAATCTGTTGCTCTGAAGAGCAATATTAAATTTCCAGGCGAATTGTTCGAAGGTGTAGCTGTTCTCGTGTGGTTGGAATAGAAACGGGAAGGGTTTCATTCCATGTGCAAGAAGTTTTATTAAAATTACTGATTTAACCCTTGTTACCTGACTACATGTTGTTAATAAAATATATTTAATAAAATATATGTAATCCTGTTTTGGGGGTCCGCCAGCTGCGGGGCTTTGTGATTTGGCCAATGCCTTGCTACACCAGCAGAGCATAGGGTACACCATCACTGTGACAGGTGTGCTGGCAAAGCACTTTGGATACACCAGTGGAACTCTCCGCTACTAGAGGTGTTCCACCGGTGAAGATATGCTGGCATAATGGCTTAAATTGGGCATAATGGTGGGCTGGATGTGGGTGGCACATGGGAAGAGCCATTTAAAAAGAACTGTACCATTAAAAAAAAAGTAGCCACCGTGTCAGTTTACCATCCCAGCCGCATCACTGTGACAGAGCTGAGTGTTGGACACCGTGTCCATTCCACCAGTGTTATGGCAGCATATTTACAGTTCCGGGGTAATATGGGTATAGAATTGCTTAGCCCATAACAAAAGCAAAACAGAATTATCCAAATGGTCCTGAATGAACACATTTTAGCTGTGAAATCCCCTTTTATCTGCCATTTGGAAGCTAATTAGTCTCAGTCATAAACTGACTGTTGGCTGAACACGTGGTGTTATGCAAAACAGCCTCATGTGCCTGTGTTCTACTTTGGTGCAAATGTGTATGGAAGTGATTTGGATCGGCTTCGTTGATTGCCTGGTTTGTGTGATTTAAGCAGGTGGGGGGGGACCTTCTCCTGCTGCACTTCAGGTGCACAGTTTTCCTAGCACAAGGCAGAATCCAGACAAAATTAAGCACTAGTAGTTGACCCATGTGGGTGAGGTATGTGCTTAAACTTGCCCAATTAAAATCATTAAGATTTTTTTTTTAATGCTTTACTTTGGCTCCATCATACCCACAGTGATCATTTCTGTGTGAGAAAAAATGTAGCATGTGAAGCAGCCCATAAACAAAGCCACTTCCCCATGGGGGCTGGTTATTTCGATAGCCCGTGTTCTCTGATATCTACCTGAAGGACCATATCTCTCTACATGAGTCTGCCTGAGCTTTGAGAACTTTTGGGGAGGCATTTCTCTCTGCCCTCCACGTTTGAAGGCACATCTGGTAAGGACATAAAAGAGGGCCTTCTCAGTGGCTGCTCCTAGATAGCGGAACTCGCTTCCACAGGATGCTAGGCTAGCCCTCTGTTTGCTTTCCTTTTTTGCCAGCAGCAAATTCTTTTTTGTTCTTACAGACTTTTTTGGCCGCTAACTGGCTGTTGTGATAGAGTCTTTTAAGTATTGTTTTGTGTGTCTGTGCTTTCAAACAGTTTTAGTGGGGTTACTTACTTATTATTTTTAAAATACTTATATTTATTGTGTGTTTTAGTTGTATCTGTTTTAATTTCTGCTGGGAGAAAGGCAGGATAAAATTTAAATAAATATGTTATGTGTTTGGTTTAAGGTAAGAGTGGGGGACCTGAACTCAAACTCCCATCAGCTTGCAGGCAGCATGGCTAATTATTGGAGTCTCAGATTCCCCTTATTCCTGGTTTAAGATATCAGTCCTCAGATTTGCCACCGGGGTGTTAGAAAGGGATTCACTTAATGTACCTGTGAGCAATACCAGAACATCTGCTGTTTTCCATGGAGAACCGTGGGACTGCTAGTCTCAGGCCAATGAGTACCTGTGGCTATTTAGAAAGACAGCTGTTCAATTAGGAAAGACAGGCCATTACTATGGAAAGTTCAGGGGAAGGGTGAGCTGTAAGCATCTAAATGATCTCAGGAAATTTGGAGATAGTGTCAGAAGACCACCTGATAAAACCTCCTGGCATACCTGGTTTAATGCATTCCACTGTCATATGGAGACAGTGCTGTGTAAGCAACAATTTAGAGTTGTCCCTGAAAGACAACTATTTTGATGGTACCTAATAAATCCATTGGTTTATTATGGCCATTTGGAAGGAACCAATTGTCTACAATGGTTTTTTGGTGTAATTTGTGTTTCAGCCCAGTGTTTTATGGTGTTTCTTTGCTCAGTTTTGCTTTTCATTCTTGTGTTGGTAGTTTTACATTTGTTGAGGTGGAAGCCAAAAGAGGCTGCCTGCTCTGGGTCCAATAAAGTCCCTGTTGTCTTATGGTGAGATGGATTTATGGAAGTATAATCTAACATAAGAACATGCAGTGATTGTGATTAATAGAGCAATTGGGAAGGGAATGAGGAAGACCTGAGTTGGGTAAACAGCCTTTTCCCGTGCCATGCCAGGCTTGCACTGGGATGGCAAAAGTGAAGCCAAAACAGCTTTTCCTTTACTTTTGCCCTTTTCAGTTTGTTACCACCCTCCAAAAAAGCCATCACATCCATCATTTCCAGTGAAAGGAAATGCCTGCACCAGCTCCAGGGTTGGAATGTGTAGGTTTTAGAGATAGGCTTTGGGATGGGGAAGTTTCTTTCTTTTTTTTTTTTTTTTAAATAATATTTATTGAAGTTTCCAAAATACAGAAAGAGAAGAAAAGAAATTATGAAGATACATTCAGAACCTTATTTTCAAACATCCACTTTCTGGGACTCCCCCCTTCCCCCACCCCTACCGTATTCCCCTTTCATATTGTTGTTTCCACAAGTTCTGTTTCTGATTTAAAGCACAATTTATATACCCCATTGTTCAAATTTAAATTTATACAAACCTTATGCAACACCCTTGATAAAAAAAAAAAAAGCAAAAGATCTCTCCCCATAGCCCGCCCCCTTTTCTTTCCACAATGTCCCCCTTTTTTCCCATTAAAGTAAAAGCACACAGAATAAAAGTATAAAAAAATAAGAAATATATTAGAAAAAAGAAAACCAATTCAGAAAATAGTTGCAAGCCTTTGGATTCTAATTCTCCCTCCCCTTCCCCGGTTTAATTTCCCTTATCCTCCAATCTATGTTTCCAGCCTGGAAGTCTTAAGTCCATCAATCCCATTTTTCCCCCAACTCCTTGCAAAATTATTTCCCATTTTTAGGATTACTTTTTAAAAATTAATTCCTAAATCTTTAAAAATGTCAAATTATAAAATTCCCCCCATTGTTCTTTCAAGGTTATAGTCCAGCTTCCTCTTGTTCCGCTGCTAAAACTTTCTTATTCAGAAGTTTAGTAACTCTACATGGGTTGTTGTTATTCAGGAACAAAAACTTGCGTTCAGTCCCTTCCTTCTTCAGTGAAGTATTCTGTTGTCTCCTTTTAGTCTAAACACCCTGTAGACGAGATTCAGTTTCAGTTTTGCAGCTTTCCCAGGAGATAACCAGTTCTGTGAAATTCCGAAGTGTTGTATTTTTCCCGGCTTACGCCCATCTTTGTAATGTCCCGAAGCTCCTCTAGGGGGGTTGTTGTAACTTTGTTTCCAAAAATCCGATTGTTCTCCGTATTTTCGCCATTTTGTATTCAAGTCTTAACAAATTATATCAAGTTGTAACAAATTTGACCAGCAAGGTCCTTGTAATAAAATCCTCTTTAAAATTCCGACTTTGACAGCTACTTTGACAGCTGTCAAAATCACCGGCTCTTTTCACCAGGCTCACTCCTCAATCGCCCCGGTTCCCAGGGAGGGGGGTGCATTTTCCTTCTCCTTCAATTCTTCCTCCAGCACAATTCTTGTACTTTCCCATCATGGAATTCTTGATTTTAGCAAAGATACCGTTCTTTTTGGGCCTTGGCTTCCCAATCCTTGTTTTAAAATGTCTACAATAGGGAGGGGGACTGACTTCCTTTTTAGATCCCCCCCCGCTCGTCTCAAATCCAAAAAATTTTTCTTCTTTTAAACCCGATTTCCAATTTACTCACGGGTTGTTGTTAAAAGTCCAAATTCTCAATGGAAGAAGTCAGCGCTCTCCGCCGGATGGCATGCGGCTTCGCTCGGCAGGGATGGCAGAGGACTCAAAGCACCACGCTTCTCCCCGGCACCCGATCCGTAGCCTTTAAAAAGGCTCCTTCACGAGTCGGGAGGGCGCTAGCGGTGCTAGCCGAGTCTCCAAGTCCACGGCCCCCGTGGCCGTGGTTTCTAAGGGTCCCCGCATCGCCGGTGCGGTAAAACCCAGCCCCTGCCGAGCCGGCTCCCTCCGGAGCTCGGAGGGAGTCCGCCATTCGGCGATGGCGCCAACCCGGAAGTCCGGGATGGGGAAGTTTCTGCAGCAGTAGAAATAGGCCTTTTGGGGAGTCCGATCACCCTCTCCAAGGGCTGGCTGTCTCCCCACCCAGCCTTTCTCAACCTGTGGGTCCCCAGATGTTGTTGAACTACAACTCCCATCACCCCTAGCTAGCAAGGCCAGAGCTCAGGGATGATGGGAGTTGTAGTCCTACAACATCTGGGGACCCACAGGTTGAGAACCGCTGCCAGAAGACCCAAAACATCCCAATGTCTTCCTATGGACCATAGATTGCAGCCAGAGAAAGTAAGCTAGAAATCAATTTTCAAACCACAACCACAAACCGTGCATTAAAAATCATGTAAGAAAGATGAAAATCAATTAATCATGGTGGAAAGATTAATTGCCTGCATAGATAGGCTTGGTGGAACAGAAAAGTTTTCATTTAAAAGTTGAAATAGTTGAATTACTATCAATGTTATACCTCTCACTAATGCAAAACAAGTCTTAAAAGTCATTGTCTGAATAATCTTTAGAATTGCATCACTTGTTGATTCTATAATAGAGGACATAGGGGAATACGAGTCATTTTTTCCTAGTATGATAAAAGTCTAAAGATGCCTGCTTTGAACAAACACTCTTACCATAGATGAGTTTCCCAATTTATTTTTTGTGCGAGAGAAAATGAGAACACTTTTGCATTTCCTCTAGGATCAAGAGTGGAGCAATTTGTCTCCAAGGAAAGATTAAAGCATTTAGAGTTTTTTTTAGCTTTGGAAGAAAAAAAAGACTTACCATGGCTTATAAAATTAAGGTTGGTTTAGAGAGGATGGATAGAAAGGTCTCTCTCTTTCTCTCGTAAAATGAAGCTCAGGCTCACCCATTGAAATTGGTTGGCACTAGATTCAGAACAGACAAAAGAAAGAACTGTTTCACACAACTCAAATTAGCTTATAGACTTCACTACCACCAGGCAAGGTTATGTGGTCTTTTACATTAATCCCACCTTTGTTTTTATTGGTCCCGCCCACCCCTCAGTTTGAAAAACAGCCATTCACATTCCACAGGGGGTGTGTTTTTTTTTGCCAGACAGTTCTCATCTTAAATTTCAGGCTTCCAGGTCAGTTTAGCAAGACTGGTTTGGCAACAAATGCAAGCTAAAGAAGCCCTACGTGTATTAAGCATAAAAATTCTCCTTTTCCTTCTCTCTCTTGAAAGGTGGCTTTAATTTTCTCTTTTCCAAGAGAGCAAAGAAACCAAAGTCCCTTTATGGCGGTCAGCATTTGGCATTCTACAATATTTGTCCATTTTACAAACTGCTTCCCATATTCACTTAATTGTTCGTTTGTTTCTGTTCGATTTGGAATGCTGTTCGATCCTCTTAAGAGCAAAGATTTTTTTCCGGGAATGGGTCTAATTTTCAGCTTTCCGTTTTCTTTGCTGCATGTCGTGTGAAACTGTAACTTGGATATTTTATTTTATTTCTTTATTTGCTCTCTTCAGATGGATCCGGTGCAAAAAGCAGTCATAAACCACACATTTGGTGTGTCGCTCCCCACAAAGAAGAAACAAGTCATTTCTTGTAATGTCTGTCAACTTCGCTTTAACTCTGACGTGAGTATCATCAGCTCTGTGTGTCTTCTTTCATACTGCTGCTTCCATGTGCTTGGAATAATTTTTTTAACATGTTCATCATACCAGTGGGTGGGGTGGGGGGAGGGATATGACCGCTCTTAAGTGGATCTTTGAATTTATTCAGCTGCTTGATGCGATGCCTTATAGTATCTGCTGGTTGTTAGATTTATCAGATTGCATGGGCAACCGGCAGGTTAGCGTTTCATGTTTAATAAGCAGGGACGGACAAATGCAGTGTGCATTTCCCTTGATTTTTCATCCTATACGACGAGCCTGTAGCCAAAACTGTTTTGGTGAGGGGCAGGGGAATCATTGCAGAGCGGAAAGAACATAAATACAGGTAGACTTGAAAGCTTAATGTCATTCCGCTGTATTAAATATTGATAAAATATACTTTTATGAACTTTAAAAATAAGGGCTTGCCAGTTTCCCTACCGCCTTTGTATTCCTCGGTGAGTGAGACTGGAAGGTGGGAGCAGCCCGGTTCCCCTTTTAAGTGAGTGATTAGGCAATATTCTGCCCACATGCTTTCCCTCATAGGTTAGGAAAGGATATTTTGTTTACGGGAACCTATAGCTTCAGGGAAGAAGTCTGGCATGTCTCTAAGAAGGCTAGTCCATTACAGTGCGCATGCACATCCCTGCCTACAACTCTTATCAGCTAACATCCTCAAAGGAAAGTAAACTAACCTCAAAGGAAAGTAAACTGTCTAAAAGTGGGTTGGTGAGCATTAGGTGGGGATGTGGTTACAGGGACGAACGAAGGCCTCTTGACACGCGGGGTGGGGCGTCGCCACATAGGGCGCACATGCAGCGTCGCTACATACGACGCATGCGCCGTATGTAGCGACACCGCACATGCACTATACATAGCGGTTGGGCGGCGGCGGCACTCCAGCGACGTACGGACGGTGCCGGGAGCCTCTGCTCGTGGCTGCAGCTGCAAATGGAGGTTCCTCTACATGCGGCTGTAGCAGTGATGGAGGGATCCCACTGCCGTCCATATGGCGCTCAAGCAGTGCCAGTGGCAAACATCTATGTACAGCGCAAGTGCGGTGGCGTTATATACAGCGCATGCTTGTGACGCTGCACATGCACATAGCAGTTTGCCGTCGGCGCCAGGATCCTCTGCTCGGAGCTGAAGCCGTGAACGGAGGATCCTCCACATGCAGCTGTGGTGGCGCAATGGCTGCTCACACCGCTGCGAGCCCCCATGGGGTGCCTTCTTGTCACCTCCCAGACACGGCACCACCCTTCCTGTTGCGACGCCACTGTGTGGTTGTGGGTTGTGTTCCTGTTCTGCATTTTAGGCCAGCCACACCTAGAGACAGTGTGGTGTAGTGGTTAAGAGCAGTGGACTTGTAATCTGGTGAACCGGGTTCGCATCTCCACTCCTCCACATGCAGCTGCTGGGTGACCTTGGGCTAGTCACACTTCTTTGAAGTCTCTCAGCCTCACTCACCTCACAGAGTGTTTGTTGTGGGGGAGGGAGGGAAAGGAGAATGTTAGCCACTTTGAGACTCCTTCAGGTAGTGATAAAGCGGGATATCATATCCAAACTACTCCTCCTCCTCCTCCTCTTCTTCTTCTTCGTCTTCTTCTTCTTCTTCTTCTTCTTCTTCTTCTTCTTCTTCTTCTTCTTCCAGTACTTTCTGTTTCATTTGCCCTCCATCCTGGTGTTCTGTTCTCCCCCAAGTGGCATCCCTTTGGCTGCATAAGGGCAGACCATTGGGCCAGGGAACAACCCCTAGTGGTGCAGCAGTAAAACTGCTCGCACATTCATAAAAGCTAAGCAGGGTCCTGTATGGTTTCCAATTGGATGGGAAACCGCCTGTTGAGATACCTGCACTGCAGGGGGTTGGACTAGAGGAGCCTTGCGGTCCTTTCCAACTTTACAATTCTCTGATTCTTATGAGTTTGCTGTTAGTACGTCGAATATTTGTTCTGAATAGGGACAGATGCACATATGTGCTGGTGTGCTGCCATGCCTTTGGTATTTTACTTGACTGTTGGAAATAATAATGAAAATAATAATAATGGAAATAATTGATGATGATGGAAATAACAATAATAATACAGACTTGGGCTTAATATGAGCAGGGCTGGACAAACGCTGGAAACATTTGAGAGCCTGTGAGTGTCTGTGGAATAGTTTTCCCCTCACCAGTGGATAACCTAAGCAAGCATCACACATCTGGGATTAGGGAGCAGAGCCTCCTGGCTAGAAGACGTGGATTCTAGGCAGAGCTAAAACTTGAAGGCAGAGCTTCTGTTTTAAGGACTTCTAGGTTTGTCCTCAGTTTTTTGAAGAGTTTTTTATGTTTATATAGGAGGCTCAAAACATTTCACTAGAACAACTCAAAACAATCCAAAAGAATTAGGGGGCAGAGATAATTACAATCCCTTTTCAACAGACATCATTAGTTTTCTTTGTGATGAATTATAACCTTATTTTCTTTGTTCGTATAAATACAACCTGGGCAGTGTGATCCTATGCATAAAATCAGAAGTAAATGTCAGATTGTGTTCAGTGTGTCTTGAAATTGTATGTAAGATTGCAGCTTCACAGTACTCTACCAAATAATTTCAGTCAATATGCATGTAATGCACGCACACGCACACATCGTGGTGACTTCAGTTTCTGTGAAGGTTCTGTGTAAGAGAACCCAGATCAAACAATCGATCCTACTCAAATAGTCCTCCTTTCAAAAAGCACATGAAATGAATGCCAATTATAAGTTTACATCTGATTAACATTTCCCTTCAGTAGTTAACCTCAAGGCAGCTAATTATCATGTGCAACACATTTAAAACATTATTACGCATATTACTGAAGATTGCTGTTGATGCTGCTTTGCTGTCATTAGCACAGGCATGACATATAACATAAAGAGCAAGCGTGTGACATTTTGAAATCAAAGGGCTTGCAACGTTCGCTTTAGCTTATTTATTTGTTAGCTTAGTTTCCAATCTTCCGTCCAGTTTGCAGAAAGTAGTTTGAGCCTCACAACAACCCTGCAGAGTAGGTGGGGTTTAAGAGAGGGTGACTTTCCAATCTGCCTGTGAGCGTCAGAGCTCAGCAGGAATTTCAACATGTCCATGCCTGAGTCTGACATCGTTGCTCAAGGCTAGGAGCCAATATGCAGCACTATATGGTGCCCTCCACCAGGTGTTTGTTGGACTACAGCTCCCAATGTCCTTGGCCATTGGCCATGCTGGCTGGAGCCGATAAGAGTCCACAACAAGGGGCATCTTGGAATTGTAGAGTTGGCAGGGACCCCAGGGGTTATTTAGTCCAACCTGCTGCAGTGCACACTGGTTATTTCTCTTCTAGCCATTTATACACACTGGCTGCTTCTTATAACTGCCTCTCCAAACACTTCAGCAAGAACAGCAGCTACGTCATGTTAAAATCCTGAATTCTTTACAATGCTGTTCAGGAACTGCATGTGGCTCTTGTCTCATTTACCTTCCTTGCTGCCGCGGGGCTGGCTCAACAATTCACCTCGAAGAAAGCATGCTAAAGATGTGGTTTATCATGTTTGGCAGCTCTGTTCTCTGAGGCCATTTAATAGTCTTCCCACTCCAAGCCAAGTTCAGAACCAGCTCAGGCTATATTAATCTCCTCTGCCTTTCTTCTAATTGTGTCCTTTAAACTCCCTGCCCACCACTCCCACTGGTAGTTTCTTGTTAATCTATTTATTATCTTTAACTTTTGGCTTTTGGAAAAGGGAGCAGAAAACACCAACCCCCAATTTTTGGTTCTTCAACGAAGCGTGATACTTCTTTCCCTGCTGATAAGTGACATATCTACCAGCTGCTTGCTCTTTGTATGATCCAGGACTCTCCCAATTCAAATCATGGTTCTGCCATGAATTCATTAGATGATTTTAAGTAAGGCGTTCTCTCTTTGAGTCTCTCATTGCACCAGGACACAATTCCCTTTGCATCCTTATTCTCTCCTTTTCACCTGTGAGGTCAAGGACTCCCTCTTCTGGACTTCTGTCACACTGCACCATGATAGACCACTTTGTGCATGCTGAGATGCATGACTTTTTACTGAGGAAGTTTTGGTGCTGATAACTTTACAATACTGCTAATAACTTGAATGGCTTGTGATAAGACGATATGTGGGTTCATGTCTCTAAAGAACCCACCTTTATGATGGCTTCACCTGTACCTGACTACTCGACTTGCAAGTTTTCCCCTCTTGGAATGCTCTAAATACCTGCCCACCTTTCTGGATTTTGTTTTTTTGAATCAAAACACTCCCATTTACTCATCCACTGATGCAGATTTATGGAACTCTTAGAGAAGATGGAAATGGAAATCATTCAGCCTTAACTCGCTATTCCAAAAGAGCTCTTAATTCACTCAGCTGCTCACCTCTTTGTTTCTTTGAGACTTTGTGAGCAGTTTCCTCTAGAAAGATCAGTGCACAAAGATTAGGGGCAATTATCAGTAATTTCAGCCATGCTGTCATGTCTTTTTTGGGGGGGGGAGTGGAAATAACACTATTGTCAATATATTAAGAAGTGTGAGAGGGCTGTCCCTACCATTAGGGAGAGTAATAGATTGTGGGTGTCACGAAAGGCAGCATACTGTTTAGTGATTTAATTAATTATTGCTGCATTTTTACTACTGTAGAGAGATGCTTGTGGGATTTTCCACATTGGTTGTCAGAAAAAATGCTTAGCACCATGCGCCTTGACTTGGAGAAAGGGGTGCCATTTGCTACTCCACCTGAAACGGCAAATTCTCTTTGGCCAGCCCAGACGATATCATGTACAATGGAAGTTCAGGAAAGGAGAAGACTTCGTTGTTTAGTCGTTTAGTCGTGTCCGACACTTTGTGACCCCAGGGACCAGAGTATGCCAGGCACTCCTGTCTTCCACTGCCTCCCGCAGTTTGATCAGACTAATGTTGGTAGCTTCGAGAACACTGTCCAACCATCTCGTCCTCTGTTGTCCCCTTCTCCTTGAGGATAAGACTGGATATGCTTATTCATGTCCCAAGAGTGTGTGATACTGGGAAGAATTATGCTGTATAAGCAATTGTAGGCACAGAGGTTGCTACTTCTCAAATAGCCATTTACAGAATGGCTTTCCACAAAAGATCCAAAAGCCTTTAGAATAAAACAAACATCAAGGTGAAAAGTCCTCCTTTTTCTTACTTTCACATACAATTCTTTCAACCGCATACACATAAACATAAAATCACACAAACCCTACTTGCAAGTACATCTGCTTGTGGAGACTTCCAGGAATGGAACCAGGAATTTTGCTATTTGCCATATGTACACATGAAAGTTCAGATTTTAGAACTAGTTAAAAGTTACACAGGTGTTCATTTTTTTAAAAAAAAATGCAATTTGCACTGATCGCTAATACTTCAATAAATGCCTGTATGTTGGTGTTGTATATTCTCTCTCAAGCATACAGTGGTACCTCAGGTTACATACGCTTCAGGTTACATACGCTTCAGGTTACAGACTCTGCTAACCCAGAAATAGTGCTTCAGGTTAAGAACTTTGCTTCAGGATGAGAACAGAAATCGTGCTCTGGCGGTGCGGCGGCAACAGGAGGCCCCATTAGCTGAAGTGGTGCTTCAGGTTAAGAACAGTTTCAGGTTAAGAACGGACCTCTGGAACGAATTAAGTACTTAACCCGAGGTACCACTGTACCATATTTTAGTATGCCGCTTTGAAAAGTAAACGTTGCCGTTCTTATTTGTATCACTTACAGCTGATTGAATTGATTTGGTGTCAGTTACCCTTAAACCAAGTCTTTCGAACGTGGATAAACAAATGCAGGGATATCCTTCTGCCTGCTCAAGTTTCTGTTTCTTTGCATATCGCAGATCTGCAGTTCTAAAACTACAGTAGCACCAAGTGCTCAAGGCTGCTTGTTTTACGGTGCAGTTGTGCCACTAGAGTCCATTGTGGTCTGGATTAAGGATGTAAATCTGTGCTTTGTCAAGAAAGCTGTGCACTGGAGAGGATCACATGTAAACATGTAGACACTGTGAGGTACTGGAGAAATGCAAGGGGTAAGCTTGTCTGCTTCAGACAAGGTGAGGGCCCACATTATGGAGTGCTCTTACACACAGAGGGGGGGACGGACAAAAACATAGAAAACTAGTTTTAACTAGCAAACACTGCTACCCTTGCTTGCATGCTCCCCAAAGATTGCCAAACGAAGCCTCCTTTTTGTGGAGTATGAAAATGATACTTCCTTTCAGCTCTGCTGTTGGAGGCTCAGGCGATTCTGGATTTTGGCATCAATGTTGGCCCTTATGGAAATATAACTGCCCAGGTAGGAAAAGTGATCAATATTTTCCTACATTACACCATTAAGTTGGATTTGTGGCGCTGTATAAGGGGTTGTTTTGTGCTTGTTGGTGCAGCACTTTGGCTTTTTGGATATTGAGCGATAGGCCATGCTTTGTTGAGTCCTTTATCTGCTAAGCCGCTATGAACGTTTGCGAAGACTTCTTGACATCACTGCAGATTAGCCATTGGTTCAAAGAGGCTTGTACAGTGGTGCCTCGCAAGACGAAATTAATTCGTTCCGCAAGTTTTTTCTTCTTGCGAGTTTTTCGTCTTGCGAAGCACGGTTTCCCATAGGAATGCATTGAAAATCAATTAATGCGTTCCTATGGAGACCGCCTTCAGACCAGGTCCGGGGACAGTCTGTCCCCGGACCTCTTCTGAAGGCTGGCGGGGGGAGAAGGACTTTTCTCCCCACCGCCAGCCTTCAGAACAGCCTTCTGAAGGCTGGCGGTGGGAAGAAATGCCCTTCTCCCGCCGCCAGCCTTCAGAAGAGTTCCCCCAGGGCTGCCTAGGCTGCGGATAGCAGCCTGCTGCCCCACACAAGGGGCGCTCTTAAGCAGAGCGCCCCTCGCGCGGGGCAGACATTCGCAGCTTGGGCAGCCCTGCAGGAGTTCCCTGCAGGGCTCTCCAAGCTGCGGATAGCAGCCTGCTGCCCCGCGCGAGGGGCGCTCTGCTTAAGAGCGCCCCTCGTGTGGGGCAGCAGGCTGCTATCCGCAGCTTGGAGAGCCCTGCGGGGAAGTCCTGCAGGGCTCCCCAAGCTGCGAATGTCTGCCCCGCGCGAGGGGCAGCAGGCTGCTATCCACAGCCTAGGCAGCCCTGGGGGAACTCTTCTGAAGGCTGGCGGCGGGAGAAGGGCTTTTCTTCCCACCGCCAGCCTTCAGAACAGCCTTCTGAATGTTGGCGGTGGGGAGGAAAACCTTCCTCCCACCGCAAGTCTTCAAGACAGGTCGGAAACAGAGGAGAAGCGCTGCGCACCTTCCCCTCTGTTCCCGGACCTGTCCTGAAGGCTTGCGGTAGGAGGAGGGCTTTCCTCCCCACCACCAACATTCAGAATGCTGTTCTGAATGTTGGCGGTGGGGAGGAAAAACCCTCCTCCCACCGCAAGCCTCCGGAACAGAGGAGAAGCGCTGCGCGCCTTCTCCTCTGTTCCCGGACCTCCCACTGCAAGCCTTCAGGACAGGTCCGGGAACAGAGGAGAAGGCGCGCTGCGCTTCCCCGCTGTCCCCGGAGATTTTCCTGTGGGCTTTCGTCTTGCGAAGCAAGCCCATAGGGAAATTCGTCTTGCGAAGCCGCTAAAAAATCGGAAAACCCTTTCGTCTTGCGGGTTTTTCGTTTAGCGAGGCATTCGTCTTTCGGGGCACCACTGTATTGATACTCAGGGAGCAAGACCAAAATTTAACCCTTTGTATAAGTGGATTTGAGAAGGAGTCCTTTTTTGGAGAGCATTACAATCAAACCTCAACTCCTGAACAGCTCCATTTTCGAACAATTCAGCTCCCAAACACCGAAAACCCGGAAGTACATGCTCCAGTTTTCGAACTTTTTTTGAAGCCAAACGTCTGAAATGGCTTCCGCTTGAGTGCAGGAAGCTCTTGCAACCAATCAGAAGCCACGCCTTGGTTGTCGAACGTTTTGGAAGCCAAACAGGCTTCTGGAATGGATTACGTTCAACAACCGAGGTTTGACTGTATTTATTTGCTTGCTACATTTATATCCTACCATTCCTCCAAGGAGCTCAAGGTGGCATACATGGTTCTCTCCCTTTCCATTTTATCCTCATCACAACCTTCATAAGAAAGGTTAGACTGAGAGACAGCAACATTCCCTAGATCAATGGCTGAGTAGGGATTTGAACCCTCATCTCCCAGATCCTAGTTTTTACACTGAAACCACTGTGTGTGTTCTCTCAGATACACCACTGGAGACAAGAGGTCAGGTTCCTTCAACACCATGTTGTTTCATTTACTTAACTCTTGGTGGGATCGTTTTGACCTGGCTTTTTTTCAGCTGGAGCTCACCGGAGCTCAGTTCCGGCCCTTCTCATGTAGGCGCCATTGCCATTATAAGAGAACAAGGGAAAAGTTCGTGGTGAGCTCACCTCTTTTTCTAGAAAAATAGCACTGCCTCACATTCAACTCTCACCTGTAGTCTGCACCTTCTGACTTGAACCTTCCATAGAGCTTCCCTTCAAAACATAGCAAGCCTCTTAAACATCACACTAGCTTTCACACCAAGTTTGCCTTTTGCTTCTCTCCAGTTTTGTGATAATTATGACATTTGTATGCATAGATAACGGCCAATTAATTAAACAGTGTATTTGGTCTTTTGGTGTTTCAATTGACTTTTTTTTCCTAAACAGTGGCAGCAACAACAAAGCCTTTTTTCTATCCTTTTCCCTTTCTGTGTTAAGTAACAGAGCAGGTCAACAGTAACAGAGCACGGAGAAAAGAATCCCAAATAGCTCAGTTTCAAGAGTGTACAGCTTTACCACCATCTGCCATATGACAGCTATCCTCTACAGCAGCTGTTCCGTCTTAGGCAGAATGTCCCTGAAACAGCTCTATAATGTCAAGTATCTAAAATACAGCTTTTCCAATCTGCAAATCCTGCTGTGGATCTCTATGCATACATCCACCAAGTTGAGAGCTGGCATTGTTGGCACAGAAAATGAAGACAGGGAGGCCGTGATTCACTGCCCCTTCCTGCCCACTCCTAAACACTTGAGGGGTGAACCCAAAGCCTACACCACCCCACTATCTGTTAGTAAATGCACAAGATCCAAGAAACGGAACTATGCTCAAATACTTAAGTGATACATCTGGCCAGATCCAGGTAGCTTATTATTGTTATTGTTTCAACATCTATGGACCTGAAGTTTTACAAAGGTCCCTGCACCAAGGGATATTACAATCCAAATATACACACAGTCTGAAAGGAAACACAAGAAAGGAAACGAGAGCAGGGTTGATAGGAGCCAGAGCTCAACAACATCTGGAGGAACACAGGTTCCCCATTCCTACAGTAGTGGGGGGAACACTTTAATGATGAAGTGGCCGTATT
Organism: Podarcis filfolensis; assembly: GCF_964270895.1. Taxonomy (NCBI): domain Eukaryota; kingdom Metazoa; phylum Chordata; class Lepidosauria; order Squamata; family Lacertidae; genus Podarcis; species Podarcis filfolensis. Next base: position 23,858,553 of record NC_139604.1, on the reverse strand, counting down.
TTTTGAGAACTGACAAAGTGGTCTTAAATGCTGAAGTGGAAACATCCCAAAGAAAATACTTAAACACGAATTAGGATAATAAAAGCAACCCCATAATGGTAGGGTTGATAGGGACCCCAAGGGTCACCTTGCAGTGCAGGTATCACAGCTAAAGAATTCCGTACAGGTGGCCCCCCAACCTCTGCTTAAAAACCTCCAATGACCAGCTCATTCTGCTGTAGAACAGTCTTTTACCGTCATGTTTAGTCGGAATCTCCTTTCTTGTAATTTGAATCCATTGGTTCGGTAACCAGTAACTTCTGCAAATTTCCAGCTGCCATTTATTGTTATTTTATGCATGCTCCTGGCCTGTACTATTTCTAAAGGCGAGGACCACATTTAAATTTTTTTTAAAAAATATTTTTTATTAACTGGCCAATCACATCAAATTAAATCACATCACATAAATTCCAAATTACAAAGCCAAATTTTTAAATTTTGTTGGGGGAACCCATACTTCAAGATCCAAAGGGGGATTCAGATCATCTTCTTATTACTGCGTTAATGTCCAAATCAGTCCCAATCAGTCCAAACAAAATTCATAATTCTATCCAGTCTTATCTTGGTGTTTCCACATCATATCTTGTTCATATAATTTCTATTTTTCTTTTACGATCTCTTCTGTTAGTCTCAAGCCGATAAGCAAAATAATAATCCTGTGTGGATTTCCCGTTCCTCCACTAAGTCCAGATGGTTTCCATATATCTCCTTCGTAGATAGCATCGCTCTTTCCATCATGAATTTGGCATTTGTCGCTCTTAAGTCCCACCGAGGAGTTGATCCACGATATGTAAACAACTCTATTTCTCTCTTTCTCCTCCCAGACCCAAGAGCTCCAACGATGCCTCCCAAAATGGCGACGGCATTTTTAACTGTGTCATTCCAAAACTCTTAGCTTTCCAGCTTCATCTTGAAACATTGCTTTGGTTCGAAAGTTTATCTCCACACAGCCTTAAATCCACAGCTTAAGTCCTTAGTTTCTGACTCATTAGGGGAGGGGATTCTTGTTAAATCACATAAGAAAAAGGAAGGCAGGTTTTTCCCCCCCTCCCCCCTCAGTCATACCGTATCTTGACGTATCTTCTCATATTTTATTCTTGTCTTGTTATCAGAGATCTCTTCTGTCAGCAGTCTTTACTCCCCTTTTTCCTTGAAGCATGTGCAATTTATCTCGTCCAAATTGTTTCTTTTGAAGATGCTTGCAACTAGCGGCGCGAATCAGGGACGGCGTCCAGGAGTGCCGGAATCCCACAGGAGGGCTTTGTGCCTAGTGCCCCCACCCCCACAAATTCGGGGGTGGTATAGGGCACAGCAGGCAAGGGCCGTCCCCCCCACAATCCTGGGGGGGTTAAGGAGGCTAATTACCCCCATCATAGCCTCCAAATTACCTCGTGTGGGTCGGAGAGATGTTATTGTCAGCCATCTTCCGATGCGCCACCTAGTGGCCCCCCTGAACAGTTTTAAGATTCTAGACATTAAGGAGTTCCAATAAGGGTGGTTTGCTCTTAAAGGCACTCTAATTCCCCCCAATAAATAAACCAACAAACAATGTCTTAAGTTGAAAAAGGCCCTCGACCACAATGCCTAATATGGTTATTTGGTCCCCCATCTATTTTTTATTCAGAATTCCAATTTACATAATTAATGTGTCCCTAGACATGTATGGAGTGTTCAAAGTCCTTCTAATTTTCAGTTCCAGACTCCAGTACAAAAATCAAGAAGTCATTCAGTTAGAATTAATGCTCCTTTTCTCTTTAAATGTTGCATTCCTTGTGGCAAAGTTACTTATGAAATGAGAGCATTTTATTTACACGGCTATGATAAATAAATATTACATTTTCTGAAGGGGGGGGAACATGACCAGGGATTGAAAATCTACCTTTCTCCATTCTGCTATATCAACAGTGCTCAGATGAAGCAGTATTGTCAAATATAGATTGAATGGGGAACGGCTATGGAACTGCATCAAACTGTGGCAAATCAACTGGGAAATATATTCTAATTTCCATTCCTCATTAGCTCACACATTTTCCTTTTCTACAACTTAACATTTGTCCTGAACACTGACATGAACCCAAACTGAATTTTTCAGCACCATTCTTTTCCTAAGATATGTATGCTATGGGTCATGTATTTGCTTATCTACTATATATTTTGGATAGTGGTTTGTCTGTCTGCTCATATGTTTGTTTTCTATAGGTTTGGACAGTGCTTTCTTCTAAAAAAAATGTTTGGGAGTACTCTCATTTTGACTCAAGAAAACCACCATTTTATAGTTCAAATCGGGAAAAATAAATACAATAAATGGACAAAAGTACAAAGATTCACAAAATGTTTGGGGGGTATGCGTCCCCCTGCATCCCCCCAGGAAAAAAGCACTGGGCTTGGACATCTCTTGTTGCAAAACTCAGCATGAGGGTTCTCGAGACCTGGGTGGCAGTTTTGGTTGATGTTTGGACACCAGGAACCATTTTGAATCAAGATGGTGGACTGAAATGTAACTTTGGTGTGACGTCACCCATTTTGTGTGTGGAGGTGGAACATTTTCAGCAATATTTTGGGGCCAGGTCAGGTGCTCTCCAGGTCATGTCGGAGCACTAGGTTGGTATGTGCACACAACCCCAAAACTCAAATTATACTATGCATTTAAAATTCACATTTTTGTTCCTTTTTGTTGTTGCAGTCTCAAAGGATTCTCTGAATACAGAATAGGTTTGTTCTATAATACCCCAGGGTGTGTTTTTTTAGCCGAAACTCATCAGAACTCAGTTCTGGCACTTCTCAGGTAGGCGCCACTGCCATTATAAGAGAACAAAGGTGAGCTCCAGCACCTTCTTTTCTAGAAAAATAACACTGTAATACCTCAATAAAGTTGCATTATCATTTTGCTGTCTCATCCTACGCCACTTGCTTTCCTTTGCCTGGTATGCAAACACAATGGAGTTTATACAAAATGGTCAATCAGGGCTAAATAATAATGAATAGGAAGAATGCGAAAATACAAGATGGTTATTTGTGAACCATTTCCCCTTGGCTGAGGAAATCAGCCCTTCACAGTGACCATAGCTGCAGGGTAAACTGAAGTCTTCTTCCATACATTTCTAATATATTAGATCTAATATATTTCTAATATATTATAAATACTGAGCTGGATGCAGAGTTAGTAATGCATAGAGAACCCCCATTAAAATCAGTGGGATTTGCTTTCAATGGGCCTACTCTATGCATGGTTAACTCTGCATCAAGCCCACTGTACACTCAGTGTAACACTCCTATTAGACTTTTTAAAAAGATAACATATAATAGCTTTCTGTTTTATATCAAAAAGACTGCTGCAGAAAACCATTTTTCCTAGTTGTACCAGGTGCTGGATCAGGTTATCTTTCCATTTCTCTTGTTAAGCAAAACATTGATCCAACTATATTCGGAGCTATAGAGCTGTTCCCAGCTCTGCCCAAAGGCTAAAGAAAGGTGAATTCTCCTCTTCCCATAAGTCTGTCTTACCATTTAAAAACAGATGAATTGCTAGCGGATACAAAAGATGTAGATGGAATCAATAACATCAAGTGGAAATCCACCAAAAAAAGTATAGCTGGAATTTTTGTCAAGCATTCCCCACCCCTGTCTAAATAAGACTATTTATATTGATTCTTTAAGTTTGGAGGGTATTGAAGCAGATAGGTGGTAATTAAAAGCATAAATCTCAGGGAGCCTGTGAAGGTAATTCTCTTCTTTGCAGACAGAACTGACAAAATGATGAACACTTCAGCTCCAACATGACAGAAATATTACATGATTACAGGCTGCTGGGGCATAATGTGCAGAAAGTTCTCTTCAACAGAGGCTATTTAACAAAGCTTTTAACAAAAGTTCTTAGTTTTCCATTTGAATCAATTTAATGGTTATTAGTAAAGGGTTGATCTATGTTTCTCCTGTCTCTGTGTCATTTTCAGTGATACCCTGTTTTGCATTAATTTTTTAAAAAATAAACGAAATGCAAAAAGCACTGATAATTTGAGAAGGAATGGAAACTGTTGCATTTTGGAATATTGTAAGGAAAGCTTTGCATTAGTTTCACTTGGTGGGTGGATGTGTCTGTCTGTCTGTCTGTCTATCTATCCATCATCTTCAGATGGCAATTCAAAGCAGGTCCTGCCTTGGTAACAACATTCAGTCCTACTTCTCCTTAGTAAACTTAATAGGTCCTTCTTGGTAGTGGCACCCACCATGTGGAACATCCTCCCATCAGATGTCGAGGAAATAAAGAACTTTCTGACTTTTAGAAGACATCTGAAGGCAGCCCTTTTTAGGGAAGTTTTTAATGTTTAATGTTTTATGTTTAATGTTGGGAGCCTCCCAGGGTGACTGGGAGAACCCAGCTGGATGGGCAGGGTATAAGTAATAAGTTGTTGTTGTTGTTGTTGTTGTTGTATTTAAATGCAGAAAAACATGGGCCAGGCAACCATATTAACTTGCTCCTGGAGGTAATCAGGAGAACGACATGTACATAAACAAACTAGCAGCTTTGGTAGTTCCAAAAACAGAGTTTCGCACTGTTAAAATTATAGTAGTCACATGAGACAGACTCACGATATTCACAGTTTGTTTCTGTTCATGGACCACTATTGCTGGATTGATCTGAATATGTTTAGGACGCTGGTGTGAAAGATTTATGAAACAGAGTCAAAGTTTCAGTCTCTTTTTTACATTTTCAAAGTTAGCTTTGGCAAGAATGAAATACTCTCCCATTCCATAGCTTTCAGTAATGTGTGGTCTTTAGAAGTAAATAGAAGTGCTATTATAATGCGAAAGAATGATTGATTCACACATACAACTGTAATAAAACACTTGAGGAAGCTTGTGATTTTTAAAATTTATTTTTAACACTGTTTGATATTTAGTGCTCACAGTGCTGGGGGTTTCAGTAAGCAATCTCAAAGCTTTGTGTGGACTACAGGTATCATAAACTAAAGGTTAACAAGATTTCAAAAAGCCCTGCTATTATCTTTGGAATTGTTATTGTTCATTTGTTTTACTTTTTCATGCATTTGATTGTTACTTTTTCATTTCCATTTCTGGAACTGTGAGGAATTTCATACACTGTATGTGTAGAATGCACACCTAGGGCTGGTCGTGCTTTTAGTTGATATGGACTAATCTGTTAACAAGTTTGTTCTTGAGGATTTGGCCTCAGAGTAGTGAATTTGACTCAGTTTTTTTCATCCCCATAACTATATATTCCAATTAACTGTGTTGTTTAGTCGTGTCCGTCTCTTCGTGACTCCATGGACCAGAGCACACCAGGCCTTCCTGTCTTCCACTGCCTCCTGCAGTTTGGTCAATCTCATGTTGGTAGCTTCGAGAACACTGTCCAACCATCTCGTCCTCTGTCGTCCCCTTCTCCTTGTGCCCTCAATCTTTCCCAACATCAGGGTCTTTTCCAGGGAGTCTTCTCTTCTCATGAGGTGGCCAAAGTATTGGAGCCTCAGCTTCAGGATCTGTCCTTCCAGTGAGCACTCAGGGCTGATTTCCTTCAGAATGGATAGGTTTGATCTTCTTGCAGTCCATGGGACTCTCAAGAGTCTTCTCCAGCACCATAATTCAAAAGCATCAATTCTTTGGCGATCAGCCTTCTTTATGGTCCAGCTCTCACTTCCATACATCACTACTGGGAAACCAATTAACTGTACATGCTCCATATGTTTAGCATTAATGTGAATGTATACATTTTTAGCAGCTTCTAATGATGAGAAGTTTCTCTGAGCAATTAGTCTTTATTTATATAATTATTTATATAATTAACTCAAAGAACCAGTATATCACAAACACAGCATAAAGAATGACAAACAGCACAATCCTTTGTCACAAACATAAAATCAAAGGCAGTGCTTCATTCTTAATATTATTCTTTTGGTGTTGTTCTGTTCCAGGATTAAATGAAAGAGTTCCACTGCTCATCTGACTGGATTTCTCCTAGCCAAAGTGATTTAAAATAAGTTACCATATCTTTCCATCTATAAGATGACCCCATGCATAAGACGCCCCCTATTTTGGGGGACTCTGATTTAAGAAAATGGGGGAGTCACTATCCATGTATAAGACGCCCCATAATTTTTGACATTATTTTTAAGGGGGAAAACCTAGTCTTATACACGGGAAAATACGGCAATTCACTTATCAGTGTAATATTCCTGAGTGGTCGCTATAATGCTGCAATTTAAAAGACATTACCAATACTTTGGAAGTATTGTAATGATTTTTAGAAAATCTGGAAAAGGAACTCTACCTTATTTATTAGACCAGTTAAACATTTCCTAATAGGAACTTTATATGCTATTTCAGATAAGCCTCAAATGAGTTCAAATCCAGCGAGAAATTTACTGGAGATCTGTTAATGGAAATCAATTGGTGTGGATTAATGTTCTCCAGCTCTCGCTCTCTCTTTTTTGCAAATTGGTAGTCAATCTATATGCCTGTATTGCATATTTGTACTTTCTGTTTCATAGCTATCCATCCTAACTAATCACTTGCAGCAATGGCTCCATCACTGGATTTTGTAATCTGTGGGTTGTCTCTTTAACATTATTTCTCCAGCCTCTAGTTTTAAGTAAAGTTGTGAAGCTAGGAGATTTTCATTTCTCCATACAGAACATCTTCAAAAGAAATAGCTGCTGTTCATTAAGACCAAATCTAAAATATTTACACATATGAGAATAGACTGCTTCTCCCAAATCATAACGCTTTCATGCCTCGTTCCCCACCCCCATCCCCGCCACCTCATCCCGAAGTTTTGAGTGCATCTAAAAGGCCAGATTAATCAAAGGAATAACAGGCATATATTTTATGGAGCTTATATTTGAAGAGCAGTGGGTGGCAACTGGCTAATTTGCATGCCATTACCCAACCTTGTTACAACCAAGGAAGGCAAGCACCAGGCTCCATACATATAATTTTTATAATTATGATTCTATGTTTTAAATGAGTGGAAATAAAAGTCCAACTTAGTGCAATGTATCATTATGAAGCAGGCCATCTCTAACATTAGTCGAGTGAGACACACAGCTTATTTAGACGGGTATGACTCGAGGTAGTGCTGGTGGTATTTACTGCCCTGGTTAAACTAAAATGCTGCCCATTCCCATGTGTTGATGTTGTTGTAGTAATAATAATAATAATAATAATAATAATAATAATATGCCTCCCATCTGACTGGATTGCCCCAGCCATTCTGGGAGGCTCCCAACAAAATATTAAAAACACAATAAAACATCAGGCATTAAAAACTTCCCTGAACAGGGCTACCTTCAGATGTCTTCTAAAAGTCAAATAGTTTATCTGTTTGACATCTGATGGGAGGGCGTTCCACAGGACAGGCGCCACTACCAAGAAGGCCCTCTGCCTGGTTCCCTGTAACTTCACTTCTCATAGTGAGGGAACCGCCAGAAGGCCTTTGGAGCTGGACCTCAGTATCCAGGCTGGACAACGGGGATACAGTTGCTCCTTCAGGTGGACAGGACTGAGGCTGTTTAGGGCTTTAAAGGTCAACACCAACACTTTGAATTGTGCTCGGAAACTTACTGGGAGCCAGTGTAGATCAATATAACAACAACACCTTAAACACGCAAGAGTTAACCGGGATGACTGTTCTCTTATTTTCATTTTTAAAAAATGTCTGTCACTTCTCTCTTTCCTTTCCTTCACAACTATGACTTTGCCCTCAGGCAGCTGGTAGAGATGGTGGGGGGGGGGGAATGCTCTCAATCCTGTCCCTTGGAACGGAGGGAATATCAAAACTGCCAAGGAGCTGCTAACCTGCTTCTGTACCTGCCTCCTCCAGAAATGAAGATGGCAGCTTGCTTGCTCTCCGCAAGGCACTTTTGTAGCTGAGGCAGGCACCTCGGGGATTGTGGCGCCTCAGGTAGTTTCCTAGTTTGGTTCTTCGATGTTTCTGTTGAGCCACATAAAGCTAATATTTCACTGTAGTGACCAATACAGTAAGAAACTAGGAAGCAGTCCTATACTAAGCTAAGCCTGTTGGTCCAACCAGCTGGCTTTTGTCTATTATTTATTTATTCATTAAATTTGTATACAGTGGAACCTTGGTTTTTGAGTGTCTCAGAAGCCAAACGCCGAAAACCCGGAACTGAATGCTTCTGTTTTTGAACGCGCCTCAGAAGTCAAACGGCTTCCAAGGTGCATTTCTCCATTTTCTCAATGGAAATTGCCGACCACCCATTGCACCTTGGGTTAGCGAATGTTTCAGAAGTCGAACAGTCTTCCAGAATGGATTACGTTCGACAACCGAGGTACCATTCTGCCACTCTTCATTTGTAGATCTCAGGGCGGTTCATAACAGGTCTATGCTATTGGTTCCCAAACTGTGGTCCTTGAACACATGTGTTTCATTCAAGTGGTCCATGGCATGTCCATGTTAAAGATTCATACCCAATCCACAAACACACTAGATAGAGAGGTATCGGATATGTGGCCTTTGTACATGCAGAAAAGAAATCCTAATATGAAGCAGACCCCAAAAATAGATTACAGAGTTCCTGAATGCATTCAGGTAGTAAGACATTACAGACCACATGTTACAGAGGAGCAGTAACTAAAAAACTTTCAGGCAAAAGGTCCCATGTTGAGCAGGCGTCTGAAAGCAGTGAGGGGCTGGATGGGAGGCAATAAACTGAAGCTGAATTCTGGTAAGATTCAAGCACTGTGGATAGGCAGTTCCTGTGTGGACAACCTGTTCTGTCAGAGGTTGCATTCCACTGAAGGAGCAGGATTGTAGTCTTGGGAACACTCCTGGATTCCATTTTGCCACTGGCATACCAAGTGCTTTCTGTGGCTGGAAATGCTGAGGCCCCGCACAGGCCAGCTACAGCCTTCTCTGGAATGGGATAGCCTGGTCCCATTTGTTCATGCTAGATTACCACAATGTACTCAATGTGGACCTGTCCTTGAAGATAACACAAAAGCTGCAGCTAATGCAGCTGCTAGGTTGAGTGCGCAGCCCAATTGTTGCAGGAAAGCCTGCCCTATCTCACGAATGAACAAAGAATCACATGAAAAAGGGAGTCCAGAGTTTATTTCTGCACAGAAGTTTGATCCAGTGGGATTGCTCCACAAAGACTGGGCCCAGAATATTGGAGCACACGCCTTTTCATATAGTTTATATACATTCCATTTCAAATCCTCCATCCAATCAGAATGCTTATTTCCCTTCTTCCCATTTCCTTATAAGGCACATAAGTACAGTCATACCTCGGGTTAAAGTTGCTTCAGGTTGAGCATTTTTGGGTTGCGCTCCGTAGCGACCTGGAAGTAATGGAATGCATTACTTCTGGGTTTCGCCGCTTGCGCATGCGCAGACACTCAAAATGATGTCATGCGCGGAAGCGGCGAATTGTGATCCGCAGATGCAGGTTGCGTTCGCTTCAGGATGCGAACGGGGCTCCCGAACGGATCCCGTTCGCATCCAGAGGTACAGACAATGCTGCCTCTCTGTGATTGGTCTGATTTTACCGCAGTGTTGAGGGTGTGTACTGTTTCCTTATGTATATGTTTCCTTGTGATTGGTTAGAGTTTGCCACAAAGCTGAGCATGCTCAGAACACCAAAACCTTATTTGGTGTGTGTAATTCCCTATAATGCATTACATCACAATGGTACCATGTGACACAGGTCCTGAAAGTTCTGCACTGACTGCCAGTGAGCTACTGAACCCAGTTCAGGCAGTTAGTGCTGGTGCAGAAAACTCTAATCAGTTTGCTTAAGTATCTAAAAGACCACCTCATCCAGTAACAACAATCTAAGACATTAGAATCAGCAGGAGAGGCTCTGTTGGTACTGCTGCCATGTGGTGCTGCCCAGTTAATTTTGACCTTATTGTGGAATGCCCTCTCAGGTTAAGGTGCATTTGTCTCACTCTTTATTAAGATGGGAGAAGGGATTTAAAGACATACCTGGTGGCTGAAATATACTGTTTCTGGCAACCTTGAAACTGATAGCTGTGAGGTTATTAGACTGTTTTTAAATGTTTCTAGATGTTCTTAAATGTTTTTAAATGTTCTGTTTTTATTTTTTATCGTATTGTTTTGCTTTGGTGTTTGTTGCCCTGGGCCACTTTGGGAGGAAGGAAGAGATGGAAAAATAAATAAATGATCTTTTTGCAGCCATCCTTAACTATGATTTAGGTATTCAGACATAATGCTTAGCCATGGTTTGTGAAAACAAACAACAGTTGGTCCTTATGTCTGCATAGGGAGATTATGTTTTGGTTTCTTCAGTACACACAAAAACCAGCAAACTTAAAATTGTGTCCTACAATACAAACGCATTCAAATCAAACAATATACAAGGTGGGTCATGAAATGCTGGGGGGGGGGGAGAGTGGGTCAAATTATTTTTCATTACATCTGCTCCTCTTTTCATAATTGCAGTGTTGTTGTGCCTGTTGTCATTGTATCTGGCAAGGGCAGCTATGCTGGCTGGTGACAGAAAAGCAAACAAGAATATTGTCTGAAATATAATACATGGCTCTAGTTCTGCTGTTATGCAGGATAATCCTTGAGTGCAATGAGAATACTGCTGAATTACATCACTACACGAAGTAATGAGTTGCCTTACGCTATTCTCTTACCATCTGGCTCCTTCATTGATGCAAGCCAGTAAGGGGAAAGGGTATATAATTTTGTCAAGATCAGGTAACAGAAAGCTACAATTAAAGTTCCCAACACTTCATGCATCCATATTAAAACATTAGAAGAATTTCCAAACTTCTATTACAAATCATGTAATTTTAACAATCCAGAGCTAAGAAAGAAATATGTGCATAAAGAGAATTTAAAGTAATGTCTTGTGCCTGCCTCGAGCCATTAAAAGCATCTGAAAATATGTTCTCAGAAGGTTCTCAGTAGTGAGTTTCCTTATGCTCCTTTCACATAATCCCTAATTCAAATTGCTAAGTAGGAAATAACTGAGAGCAAAACACTGAAATTTTATTTGCTGTTCATTTCTTAGTATACTGTACTTTTGTTTTGCTTCTCTCCTGTTAAATTTGCAAATCAAAAAAATGGCTTTAAAAATTATCCCCCCAAAATATAGTTAAATTCATATGGACTATTTCAGGGGTTCCCAGATTGTGGTCTCTGAGCGTCATTCAAGTGCCTGTGGATCAATGGTTGAAGGGAAAAGATGGTGCATCCATCTCTTTAAATATGCATATTAAATTTTAATTACATTTTAGTGCGCTTTTAATTTCTTATATTGTGTTTTATTGTATTCTATAGAATTCAGTTTGTAATGCAACAAAATAAAATATCTATGAAATTAGAAAGCAATTAAAATACAATTAAAATCATGCAGCATTTAGCACAGTGCATTACACTTGCTCAACAGACTGATGATGATGATGTGGTCCTCCAAGACCCTCAACAATTTTTAAGTGCTCCATGGGAGGGGACGTTTGGGAAACACTGGACTATCTTCCTTTTTCTTGAGTTTCCTGCTTAGACAAAGCATCACATTCAAACATATGTTCTAGAGATGGAATGTGGGGTTTCAAGGTAGATGACTGCTTGTACTGTACAACACTCAGAGACAACCATCAATACAGTGAAACACTGAAATGAACATAGGCCCTGTTTTTGCATCAATATCTCTGTTGAACCTGCTGAATTAGGACAAATGTTCTTCTAAGATGCTGAAACATTACAATGCCTTTGTGTCATCGCCCCACAGTGTGGCACAACCTTATGGATTTCATTTTGTAGGTAGGTTCAGCCCAAGCATTAGGCAGAGTGAGGCAGATGTGGCTGGGAGGGGAGGGGGAGTTTGCAGGGATTGGTGACAAGTTGTGTCCTACAGCCTAACTGTGCCATCAAAGATAGCTTACTTTCCTCAGGTGGAGGACATTGTCCTATCATCGGTGTTTAAGTACAAATCATCTGCAAGACCAGTTGGCTTTAGTACATGGAATGGGAAAGTGTAATGTTTTCACCTTGGGAAACAAAATGTCTTGGTCTGGCCCTTTTTGCAGGTGTCACCTGTTGAAACTCCCATCGAAAGGTTGTGAGATGGTGTATCTCTGTGTGCTGTAAATTTAGAAAGTAGCAGACCCAAAGCTTTGTGTTTTTTATATTGTGATTTTATGTTGGGAACCGCCCTGAGATCTACGAGTATAGGGAAGAAGAAGAAGAAGAAGAAGAAGAAGAAGAAGAAGAAGAAGAAGAAGAAGAAGAAGAAGTATATAGATGCTTACAAAGACAACCAAAGGCTGGTGAATTTAAAATAGTACACACACCAAACTGCTGCCCAGTTCTACTTCCCATAATGCTCTTGAGCCCTGGTACAAATTTTGGAGTGGACTCCTGCATTGCAGGAGGTTGGACTAGATGGTCTCAAGGTTCCTTCCAACGCTACAATTTTATGATTATATAATCCTGTAGTTGCTGAGGCTACTTTGAGATAATGGTTACCTTTGGAGAACTGAAACCATCATAGGTAAAAAGCAGTGCTTTGTAGGTTGTGTTGCAATATATTTTCCAAGGAAAATCAGTCTATATGACAGTAGTTGGAGTTAGTTCTGCATGTCCCAGTACATTTGAAAACCTGTGTATAGCCTTTTTAAAACTATGACTGAGATATTAGTTGCAGAAAACACAACATATAAAAAGATCTTCTGTTAACCCATCATTGAATTAATGCCATCTTCACCCGTAGTGGGGATTTCAGATTTAAAAGATTTTGTTCATGTGTTGTTTTTTTCTTTCCATTGAAGTATCTCACTTGGGTGTTCATTGGTTAAGTGTTTGATATATTTCATAACTGAGTTTATAACTAGTTTAATATATGTCTGGGCTTTGTTTGTTTTCAACAGGTTTCATGTACGGTAGATGAGGAATGAAGTGAATCAAAGCCAGTAGTAGGTTATCACTGATATTGCAGGCATCCCCATTGCCAATATCAGCCTTTCTCTTCAGTACGCCTCTGTCTATCATGTCGTAGTCTTTTGTTTTTTGCCTTGGGCCTTTTCAGCAGCACAAGCTATGCAATAAACATAGTTACAGTCCAAAAAATTAAAGGGACACTATCTATTTGAAAGTTGCGTAGCCATTTGAAAGCTTAACAAACAGTCATGGTAATTTAAAGGTCTATTGACCCCAGAAAACATCTGCTTCTCAATTTCCATGACCCTTGTCTTCACATGCTGCTTCAGCCCTTAGAAACTAGGTCGTGTAAACCGTGCGCAAGTGAACCCAAGCTTCTTGGAGACCTGGAAGAATAAATAAGTATGTGTAAATAAATTAAAAATACTTAGGTAATAAGAACAGCAGCTGAGATGGTGACTCAAGCTCTCCCAACCCTTCCCCTATCCGCTTCCTCACAAGTAATGAGTGAACCAAGAGAAACTGCACTTGTTTGAATATGAGAGATCCCCGACCCTTTGACAAAGAAGCTGGAGAAAACAGGAGAGTGAAAGGAAATGGGGGACAGCGCCGAATCCTAACCACTAGACCACCAGGCATTTGGATCATTTCCCTCCAAAAGAATTGATAATATCAATATTTAATGGTTTCAACAAGGTATCTTCCAAACACTTTAAATAAAATCACCTTTTTTAAAAAAGAGGGTTATATTTCCTTCTATCCTCCCAGGCAGATTTAGCTTCTGGAAACGAAATACAGTCATACCTTGGGATAAATACGCTTCAGGATAAATATTTTCGGGTTGCGCTCCACGGCGACCCAGAAGTAACAGGGCGCATTACTTCCGTGTTTTGCCGCTCGCGCATGTGCAGTCAAAATGACGTCACGTGCATGCGCGGAAACGGCGACCCACGAACACGCAGATGTGCAGTCGTGTCTTACGTTCTGTTCAGGATGCGAACAGGGCTCTGGAACGGATCCCGTTCGTGTCCCAAGGTACCACTGTAGCTTCAGAGCAGGCCCCATCTGTTGACACAGTTTTCATATATAGCAAGTGGCAGGACACACTGCATGTCTTAAGCTCAACAATTGTTTATTTAAACCTACAGAACACAACGTAACTGAATAATGTATGGGTTACTGATTGCCTTCTTGACCAGAACTGCCTAGGACTTTTAATAACTTAGTGCAGGGGTGGGGAAACTCTGACACACTGACCAGAGTTGGCCCACCAGGGATTCAAATTTGTTCTCTAAGGCTGTTTTCTCCAAACCACCCCTCCTCACCCCACCCTTCGACATCATATATGATGATAGATTGTCTAGCATCATACATGGTGAAAGGCAGTACAGCTGAAGCCTCCTAGGTCACCTGCACAGATCACACACCTGATACCTGCAGAAAGCAGGCTTTAGCTGTGTGGGATGCTTTGAAGTTCCAATCAAAGCTTCTAATCATCTGACACCAAGTGATTGACAGGTGGGCAGCCCCACCCACTTGTCCAATCTACAGCCACCAAAATGGTTCCCTGCCTCTGACTTAGTGGACCTAACCTCTCCCTCAGGCTTTGCATCCAAAAATTAAAGCATTATTTCCTGTTCCTCTCACATCCTAGTCCGAGCCATTCTGGGCTTCATCTTAAAGAAGCAGTATAAATATTCTGTACATAGAGCACATGGTTTGTTTTTCTATAGCTTCTAGAAAACTAAAAGCAGCTCCAAAATAGATAGCGGTGCTCAGAAATGCAATGTGAGGAATACAGAAAACATATTGTACAGTTTACTTCAAATACCTCCCTACCAAAAGAAAAAAATAAATATTTTTTTAAATAAAATTGTAAAGGATGGTGACGGTGCAAAACCTCCATCAACCTTTTTAATAGCAACCCACCATACAGCAACTTGTTAATATTTAATAAAAGCATATATCTCAAACAAAATGACCAATTCAAAAGGTGAATTGTTGTTTTTAATTGGTTTAACTTTAAATGGAGCAGTGTCTCTTTAAGTACTGTACATGTAAAAGTAATGATTATTCAATTAACAGTACAATCCTAAGCTTACTTACTTGGAAATATATCCTGTTGAACTCAGCGGGACTTACTTCAAAGTAAACATGTTTAAGATTGGGCTGCCAATTAATCAGATTCCCTCTTTGTGTGGTGCCTAATAATAATGAAAAGGATGTATACTTTTGCAAGCAGTCATCCTTAGCATTTCTGCTATAAATATTATAGCCAGTATTTTAACAATTTATCCTAAGTTTCTAGATATCCCCCTCCCCATGCTAACTCTTTTATTTTCTTTTTTTTTAAAAAAGTTTCTGCACAGTCCCCTACCAAAAAGTACAATATAGAAATACAGTATGTTTTATTCCTTTTCCAGGTGGAAAAGTTGGTGTTTTGCATCACATGCACCTTAAGCCTATCTGCTGGGTCTTAATGGCTGTTTTTCCTAGTGCGAATCCATGAGGGCTGTGTTGCTGAACACAGATGTACTTGTGTGTTTTCCCTTCCGTTCCATCTGCTCCTACCCATCACTTGCACCCAAGTGACGAGGCTTTGTTATTACACAATGTCCCTAGGTGACTTTTCAATGGCACCTAGTTTCACTGAGACTAATACAGTTGTCCTTCCTATAGCAACGAGGATTTAACAACACCCAGAGGGCTTGGAACCCAGCAGAGGTGTTGAGGAAAGTTTGTGCACTTGGTTTTATGGCTTGTTTTCACTTTTAACACAATGAGCAAAAGTGCAACCTTCCTAATCCGTGTCGGCCACGGTATTCTTAACAGTACCACCTGCATGATACAAGAAATGTCCCTTCATTGTATTTCTATATGTGAGATGCCAAGTTGTGGCCATATCTCTGTGCCCTTTATGAAAAGCATGATTTCTTGTTCGCCCCACCTCTAAACATGTCAGGTGGGAGCATTTTGTTGTTGCTGCTGTTAAAATGAGTGGGGTTTATTCCCAATCAATGTGCCTATGGATGGGGGTGTCCTGTGTGTTAGTTTTTATTGCACTTATAATATTAACTTAAATCGTTAATATGTACACTTCAATAATGGCACAGGCATGTCCATGTTCTGTTATTTAAGTTAAGTAAACATTGGGTTTAAATATGTATCAGGAAATGTTTCTAGCTCTTTGACCTCAGTCAAAAATATTTCAGGAACGAATTTGTTATGATAATGCTGTAGTCAATGGATAAATTTCCTATCATATTAACAATGTCTAGGACATTTACCGTATTTTTCGCCCTATAGGGCGCACTGGCCCATAGGACGCACCCCGTTTTTTTTGGGGGGGGGAATGAATAAAAAATATATATTTCCCCCCCCCCAGCCGCGGGGCTGGGGAGGGGGAAGCCTGAGCTTCCCCCGACCCCAGCCCCCAGAAAAGGCTGCTATCCGCAAGCCTTGCGAGCCCGGCGGCAACTCCCGCCAAGCTCGCAAGGCTTGCAGACACCTGCGCGAAGCACGGGGCACCCTCCGGAGGGCGCCCCATGCTTCGGGCTGCAGGCTGCTGCCCACAAGCCTTGCGAGCTTGCGGGAACTCCCGCCGGGGGCGCAAGGCTTGCGGATAGCTTCCTGAAGCCTGAAGAGTGAGAGGGGTCAGTGTGCACCGACCCCTCTCGCTCTCCAGGCTTCAGCGAAAGCCTGCATTCGCCCCATAGGACACACACACATTTCCCCTCCATTTTTGGAGGGGGAAAAGTGCGTCCTATAGGGCGAAAAATATGGTAATACTGAAAATATCTGGTTTCCCCACCTACCCTTTAATGACATTATAGGTTTCGCTTTGTTTCTTAAGAAATGCAGCAAGATAACCCAGTGGATGCTACTGTGAACCTCTGGAAAACAAAATGCACAAAAGCAACCTTATAAAGTTAGCAGCTGGAATCCGATGCATGTCTTCTATACATGTGGAAGTAAGCCACATTGCACATTAAGTTCAGTTTGGCTTACCACCATATAAGTGGGCACTGGATTGAAGCTGAATACAAATGTTCAAAGATTGTAAAACACACCCAATAAATATATAAAGCAGCCATCCCTCTAAAATGGTCTCGCTTTCAAAAAAACACATCCTGTGAGAAGTTGAGTTATGGTATAGTATGGTGCAATCCCATACATGCGTGCTTAGAAGTAAATCATATTGAGTTCAATGAGATTTACTCCCAGGTAAATGTCCGTAGGATTGCAACCTGCCCTGTATAATTTTGCCAGCAAATATGCCTTTTTCCTTAGTATTATGAAAGAACCATACCTTTTAAATTTGAATTTTATATGCTCCAAAATCTATAGCATTGCTATATTTTGAGAAATAAGGGGTTGGAGTGATATCCAGCTAAGTTGTACCCAGAGCAAACCCACTTAATGGATCTACTCTGAGTATGACTAATAATCTAATTATTTTATGCCTTTAAGACTATAGCAATATTTCCCCCATTAATAGCAATATTTCCCCCATTAATTGCCTGATTAAATAATGAAGTGATGCTCCCCGGAATGAAGGCTTTGTGAGGAAACAAATCTGTTTCTACCGTTAAAACAAATGCGGGAGCTCAGTGTGTGTTCATCAGCACTCTCATGCCCATGAGAAATTGATGAATCACATGGTCTGTCTTAATAAACCCCAACACACCTGCTGGCATTGTAGTGATGTAACTATTTGTAGCCTTATGTTGGTACAGGCCTACACAGCTTGCCAGCTCCCAAAATGAATGAAATCTACCAACCGTATAAGGTGGCTCAATGGAGGTTCCATAAAACCTCCTGTTGTTGTTTTTCTGCAAGCCCGGGAGTGCAGAACCTTAGGAAGGAAAGGTGAGTTCCATGCACATAGAAGGACATAATATGTGGCTGGCCAAGTGCATCCACATTGATAGGCCTGCAAGCTGTACTAGGGTACACAGAAGATAAAGGCCACCATGCACAACAAGTATATGCATTATATGCACTTATGTGCAGTGATTTCTGTAGACTTTGGTACTTCTCTCTGTTTAGGACTGCAGCCTTAGCAATCGGACTAATATGCATTTTCTAAATTGGTTATATTTACCTCCAAGCAACAGCTTAAGACTTCAGATAGAATTCTGCTAAGAGATTAGTAAAGAGGATGGTCCTCTTTTTGTATGCCATAAAAATAATAATGTTCTGCATTTAAAAAAAAAATCTCTGTTAATATTTATCTCCTGAATACATTAAAAAAGTGAGATCAATAATATAAAGTGATACAAAAACTTGTCAGGCAAAGAAATGTGGTGCCTATTATTGAAAGTTGTATAACTTTTTATCTCTCTCTCTCTACATTGTCATCCATCAAGTGATATGAAGTGCAAAGTGTGAGCCTGATTTGTTCTCCTTTGTAGAGCCAGGCCGAGGCCCACTACAAAGGAAGTAAACATGCCAAGAAGGTCAAAGCACTAGAAGCAACGAAAAATAGACCAAAAGCTGGTGCTTCCAAGGACAGCGCAAAGGCTAATGCGAACTGCTCTGCTACACCAGTCCCAGCCAGCATCTCTGACAAATCAGGTCAATTTTCATTCTATACATTCTTTGCTTCTTCTTCTTTTGCGTGAGATTCTGAATGCATGCTTCCTATCCATTACGGTGTTGATAAATACTTTGTGATGAGAAGAACAAAACCGATGGGCAGTGTTCATACATTAGCACGGCAACTTTTAGATCTCCAATGTAACTTCTTCTCCACACATGCTTGTCGTGTGTCCCCTAAATCTATTCTGGGGGTTCCTTCAACCTTCCTGGAGCACTTTTAGAGAGCATGTGAGGGTCATTACACTAGTGTAACTGTTCAACTGGATACAGCCCCTGTTTTCTTCAAACCACACAGATGGAATATAAGATTCAATATACATTTTGCAGCTTAATCCAAATCTCCGATTGCAAAAACAAAAAGCAAAACCAGAACACTTTTCCCCCCTGGCATATTTCATCCTCCTGTGTAAAGTCGTAGACTTCTACTTAGACCATATGATGATCATTATCAGAATCACCATTCTTAGTGCTGCCACCAAGGATTCAGTGCGTATTTCAATATGACAAGAAATATCATTACAAAGCTGTCTTTTCTGAAAACGGAAACAGATCAGTTAAAACAGCAGGTCACATTCCCTGTACAGTTTGACCAGCATATCCATTGTCCAGCTGAATGCAGCCATTTAGGTTGTGGATGAGGACAAGCAAAGATGAAATTGCCCAGTAGGGATGTGGCAAGAGAGCTACTTCCCTGTCTACATTAAAATCTGCCATCAAAATGGTGGGTTTCAATTGAGTGCAGGAGGTGAGATGGTGTGACAGTCCTGCCTTTGGGGTATGAACAAGGGAACAAACAGTGCTTCCAAGTGACATCAAACAAATCCTGCTTTGCTGTCTATGAGCTTTCATTTGTCTGTGGCTCCATGCTCTGAGCTTGTTAACACTGTCAGTTATATTGAGATGGAGATGATAACCTTAGTCACTTGTGTTTGTGAGAGAAAATCATTTTTATCAAAAGTGATGTGAAGTGGAGAAATAGAGCCGTCGGATAGCTTCTTGACTGTCTTGTTTTCATCCTGGGATAAATGTGGCATAGCCAACCGAGGTATGCAAAGATGGATGGAATCCAGACTTCATCCCAGAGATGAAGTTATCTACATTTGTAGTGAATTATCTACAGTAACAACTTGCAGAGAGTCATCTAGCTTCCTGGAGATAAATGCCAGCTGTTTGATACGGTAACCAGAAGAAGGAAAATACATGCTGGTTGTGATCTAAAGATATGAACACTCAACAGTGGGCTGCTCGTGGCACTGCTGCAAGCAATTAAAACGTCATCTGCTTGTGAACCAATTGATGGCCAGTGTTGTGAAACCTAATGAGCTGCTTCCCTTTCTCCTGATAGTAGGGAAAGGTGGTACGAAACTGAGCACCCCCTCGCTCCACAGCTGCCAAATAGGTGATCAGAGCTGAGAGGGCTGCTAATTTCAACTGAGGCTTAAAGACACACAGACAGAGAGAGAGAGAGTGAGAGCGCCCTAAGCACTGGATACAGGGATTTAGTACTACGGTTCATAAACACAGCATCCTTCTAGAGGCATGGTTCCTCATCCAGTGGGGGATACGTATATGTGTGGAATGGATTGCTTTCACACATATGCCGCTGTCACTGGATCAGTGTGCATGCCCCAGAGTGGCTCAGAATAATGAGCAAGAGGGCTGGAGGTCGGGGCTGGGCGTCTTGCCTGTGTAGCCAGTGCCCCGGGACACTCTGGTGTTTATTCACAATAATAAGCCTGCAGCAAATAACCTCTGACTCTTCCACAGATATTTGGAAGCAAATAGCCATGTAAACAAGCCCATAGGTGCTCCCTATAGCACATTTCTCAAGCTCTTGCTTGGTAATGTTGACAGCAAAATCTAGTGGGAAGCCGTGCTCTGGTCTTTCTGCATAAACCAGTAAACCTTGGTAAACCTCATGAATAGTCCTGAAACATTACAGTCCCTTATAGAGTAGACCATAGAGGCATCATTAGTTCCACATGCAGTGGAACGAAACAGGCTGCTATTTCTTTTTGAATCATATTAAGTATATGTTATGAAATATATTCCTACCCCACACGACCCTTACTTTTATTTATAAATGCCAGCTTACATGTGGACCCTGAGAAGAAATGTTTTGCACTTCACAAATTGTGCTTTGGATAGTAGGGTTGTGGGTTGAGACTCAGGACTAGCAACTGAGTTACAGCTCCCCATCACTGAAAATGGTTAAAATATGGTTAAAAACTGGGACTCATGCTACATGATTGAGCTAAGGGGTGGTCTGAAGTCTGCAAAGGTTGACGTCCACAGCAAGGTATTATTTATATTTGTCTATTGCTCTTCTCTCTCTCCCCTGAGAACTCTGTGAATTAGCTCAATGTTAGGACTCTTCTACACAGCTGCAATTATAACGTTATAAGTGCATTATAAAAATGTGACACTAGATGCCAATGTAGAGCTCAATGGCAAATTGCATATATATATATATATATATATATATATATATATATATATATATATATATAATATATCGGGGAGTTTTCATACCATTTTCATAGCGTTTTTTATATCTGTGTAGATCCAGCCTTAGAGTTAGTGACTAGCCCAGTTGGTTCAGGGATGATGTACAATGGATCATGTACCAAACTGAAACTTGCAACTTGGACAGACAACCACATGGGACCACCAACCCGTGAAGTGGAGACGGTTTTAAGAAAGTATCTTCAGCCACACTTGCTCAGAAATTCAAAGCAGCCATCTTTGCCCGTCCCCCCAATTCAATGTCCCTGGCAGCCTTAGGAACTGGAGGCTGATGGAAGGAAGCAAAAGCGGTAGCTCCAAGAATTAGCAATTCAGTTTTAATTTACACCCCACAAAACCAATCTTAGCTGTGTGAAGATGATAAAAAATAACCCCTACAATAAAGACACGTAACACATGTGCACACACATTCACAAATTCTCTCCAGGCAGAATAAACAGAATTAAATAGTCAAGGTACTCAGCTTCGTGAGCTACTGAACAAGATGAGTGCCCCAGCTACTCAAAACTGCACCTGTTTACTTATCAAATGAAAATAAGGATCCTTTGATCACACATTCTAAATCAAAACAAATATACTTCAGAGTTGGAGGGTCACAAATTTGAATTCCACATTTTTGTATCTTCCTTTTGTGATATAAAGCATAAGAAAATAAATGCAAATGTGTTGGGGTTTTTTTTACATAAAAGAGAACAATATATGCTTCTCAGAATATAAATGTAGGGCCTATTGCTCCCTTTGAGCCTCTCTTGCCTATGATCTTGTCTCAGCAATGTCAACTTGGGCTTAGTTGTGAGATTTCAATATTTAGTCCTAACAGTTCTTTTTCTAGGACTCTGCAATATTTTTTATGCTGTTGGCACCCGTCTGTCTCAAGGGACAATGGACTGCTTCTCTGGAGGTGAAGACAAACCTCTGTGTTAGCAGCACTGAAGTGTTAATTAATTTAATAAATTTTATATTTATCTCTTGCGGTCCGGGGCTGCCCAGATGACAAGACTCCCCTCTCAGCATCGCTGATATGGTATAAAGCAGAGCAATACATTTGGCACCAGCTGAGCTGCAGGAGTTGCCAGGAGGAGGCGTACAAAGCACCATCCAGCCACCTTAGGGATTCTATTCTGGATTTCTGTAGGGTTTAGTCCTTAGCCTTATCCCAAATATATTCCACTAGGGAGCAGAGGTGTAGGACCAGAGCTTTCCTTCTCCTAGATGGGCTACCTTCCCAAGTTGAGGAGCCCCATCCTCACCTCACCTCCCTCTACGATAAGTGCAGAGACCGCCTTCTTGACCATGGGACCCACTATTGGTCTTGTCCACTGAATCTTCCGGAGCCTGTCTTCGCATGCAAGGGAAGTCCCTAACTCACCAAGGGTTTGAGACCCATCAGCTACCCTCACCTGGTTTAGCTGGCCAGTTGAAGCTGTTCCCAGGGTGCAGCCACCTGTCGCATCCTGACAACTTCTAGGAGCCACAGGTGGAGCTGAGAGCAGGGTGGGGACCAAAGGTGAACGGATTACCCCAGAAGGTGTCCCCCAC
The DNA here is from genome assembly GCF_964270895.1 of Podarcis filfolensis. Taxonomy (NCBI): domain Eukaryota; kingdom Metazoa; phylum Chordata; class Lepidosauria; order Squamata; family Lacertidae; genus Podarcis; species Podarcis filfolensis. The sequence goes on along the minus strand of NC_139604.1, from coordinate 23,835,959 downwards.
CAGATGTATTAAAGGTAAAGGGACCCCTGACCATTAGGTCCAGTCGTGACCGACTCTGGGGTTGCGGCGCTCATCTCGCTTTATTGGCCGAGGGAACCAGCGTACAGCTTCCGGGTTATGTGGCCAGCATGACTAAGCCACTTCTGGCGAACCAGAGCAGTGCACGGAAACACTGTTTACCTTCCCACCGGAGCGGTACCTATTTATCTACTTGCACTTTGACGTGCTTTCGAACTGCTAGGTTGGCAGGAGCAGGGACCGAGCAACGGGAGCTCACCCCGTTGTGGGGATTCAAACCACCAACCTTCTGATCGGCAAGACCTAGGCTCTGTGGTTTAACCCACAGCGCCACCTGCACCCCACCAGAGGTATTACACCTCCCCTAATACCCCATACAGTTTCAGTTTCAGATTATTTCCTTGGCTACTAATGCTGTGGAGAACTCATTCTAATTTGTTGAGAAAGTGTATTTACCATCTGGAAAATGGGTTGACGGTCCTTGCTTTTATATACACTATTGAAAAAGAGGTCCATTCCACCATGGCACAGAATGTTGGGGTGGTGTGTACATATATTATTATTTTTAAAAAACCAAAAACCTTTAAAAGTAGGACATTGCAGGAGTCCCTGTTCTCATGTTGAAGGGAAGCATCTCCTATTCTGAGCACCAGCTCTCAGTCAGCTCCCAGCACTTCTGCATGAGAATCAGCAAGGGGCAGATGCCACTTTTTCCTTCCCTCAAAAGGACACAGGTCATTGAATGAGCAGACCAAAAGGGAAAGCAGTTTTCATCCCAAAGCATAACTGACAATTTAAGAGATTAACATTGGACTTTCTGCTCTCAGAATTTCGATTCTACGCTTTCATTCCAGGTTTTATCTGTCCACCTGTTTCCCCCCCCCCCTCTCTCTCTCTCTCACACACACACACACACAATATATATATATATATTCCCTTTAATTGGCATCACCTCGGAAAATAAGAGCTCCTGTGGTTCCACAGGCATTTCAGTATACAGTGGTACCTCGGTTTAAGAACAGACTGGTTTAAGAACGATTTGGTTTATTTATGAACGCCGCAAAACCGGAAATAGTGTCCCGGTTTGAGAACTTTACCTTGGTCTAAGAATGGAATCTGCACAGTGGAAGGGCACCGGCAGCAGAAGGCCTCATTAGGGAAAGCGCTCCTCGGTTTAAGAACAGACTTCTGGAACGGATTAAGTTTGTAAACCGAGGTACCACTGTAGTTGGAAAAGTGATCTGGATAAATTATTAAGCTGCAATTTTGATAAACCGTTCAGTATCTCTCCCCCCACCACGCCAATCTTTTAGATCGTATGTGATTATTCTCAGGATTATTCTCATATTTTAGGATAAACTGCTAGATTTGCAATCCCCACGATGGTTGCCTTGATCTCTGTTTGCCCCTTCATCCGCTGAAAAGAAGAATGGTACTTCTGACCAGTTCTTCTTCCCAGGCCCCTCTCCCCCAACTGAACATTCATTAGTCACTGTTTGAGCCTCTGATTGAGCACTATCAGAATATGACCTCCACCTTTAAAATTGTGGCAGGTATGTACAATTTATTCGAATTTCAGAATTGGCTTGCATCAGTTTGAGATGGTTGAGAAGTGAATGGAAAGACGTTGTACAGAAAGAGTTAAGAGGTGTTCTGCTCCAAGCTGATTTGCATGCAGGTCTACAGGGTTATTCTATTTTCTGCACCATCCCATGGTTCTTTTTTTCCTCCCCCCCCCCCCTCTCTTAAGCCTCATTTCTCAATAGAATGCACAACCGTTTAGGAAGTTGGTACTCTGAGTGACACCCATTAGTTTCTCATTATTCAGAAAATGGGGCAGTAAAGCAGAAAAAGAATTGTTCTAGAACTCCTTATCAAATATGCCTAACTTTGTCTTAATGAATGCCAAGGAGTAATGTGGTGCAGTGTTTTTGTTTGTGCATGTGTGTTTAATGATAATGAAATTTAGGACAGCAAGCCTTTACAATTGAAATAAAAAATATCACCTTGAACAACTGTTTAATTTCCCTTTCTTATACCATTTATTGTATATGTTATTAACCCTGCCCTTCAAATAAACAATAATAATTTTTCAAATGCGTGATCCTGAACCTTAAAAACATTTGGTTGGGGTAGGGAGCCTTCTAAACTAGAACAGTTATTTCCTTAGTATTCAGACGGTTGGTCCACAACCCAGTCTTCTATGACTGTCAGCTAATTGACTACTTTTCCGAAGTTTCAGTTGCCTTATTTTGTGTGGGAGAAAGAAATGCATTTTGAACAGGTAGGAAAAAAAGAAACGTCAATTTAAATTTTGTTTCAGATATGCCAGGTATCTAAAGTGTCAACTCCAAACCTTTTACTGAAAGTTACTGACAGAATTCTTTCTGTATGTTAAATATATAAATTCCACTCTCTGTCTGGAATTATTTACTTGATTTGATTAGCCTTCCACAGCACCCAAAAGGCTTGTGGGGAATAAAAATAGGTAAAAGTCATACAGCTCCTTAAAGTGATTTAAAAAACCACCCCCATTGTACCCTTTCCCAGAGCATCAATAACTAACAGATTAAAAAAGAAACAAAAACCAACCACCGCTTAAAGACCCTCAATTTGAGGCCTAAGTTTTACATTATGGTTTCAATTCGACTTCACTTCTACATCATTCCGGAAATGTGAAAAGGTATCATTTATGTGTATATATGTATGGTGATTGGGTCATAGGAAAGTATCACATTTAACACCATCTTGTCTTGCCGCTAATGACCATGTGCACTGTTCTTAATTTTTAATTTCTTCTAACTCTTAAGTATTCAGCATCCATAAAATGCCATACATTTTAATTTTTATGCTGTCATTTTCATTTTCATTAACTATTTAGGAGTTCTTTACACATTCAGTAGAGAAGGGTGAAGGGGTGCGTGCAGAGGGGAGCCTTAAACGGCTCAGGACCGCAATACCTCATGGGCTGACTCTCTCCATATGAACCTACCCTGACCCTGATAGCATCTCCTGAGGCCCTTCTTCATGCGCCTCCTCCACATGAGGTTCAGAGGGTGGCAACATGAGAACGGGTCTTCTCTGTGGTGGCTCCCCATTTGCGGAACGTTCTCTCCAGGGAAGTTCGCCTGGCACCTTCATTATATATTTTTAGGCACTAGGCGAAAATGTTTCTCTTCCACCAGGCCTTCGGCTGATTAATATCCTACAGCCTTTTAAATGTGTCTGTGGAAAGGGGGGGTATTGTTTTGATGTTTTGTTTTAATTATTTGTTTTTATTCTGTGAACCACCCTTATGATCAAGGCCGGTATATAAATCTAATAAATCTAATAAAGAAATAAGGGTTGGTAGGGAAATTTTACAGTTTATCAAAATATGATGGCCTGCATCTCACTTTTGTACAAAAAAGCACGGCATAAACATAGTACTATACACAAGCAAACTATTAATAAATGCATGAAAACTACTTCAAGACAATGCATCCAATAACATAAGAGACAACAGCTTTTGTCATATTCAGCCTAAAGTTATACTTAATTAGAGGGATTTTTTCTCAAGACTTCAGCATAAATGGAGTTATTATTTAAAAATAAATGAGAAGGAGAAAGGAGTTTACATATGCGCCCTTTGCAGGCAAAAGTATATTCCGCATTTGAAAAAATTATCATAAAACAAATATTTCCTCTGTTCATTGCTTAAGGAATACAATTAATTTTATAATGAATGATTTTAGAGTGTTGTTTGTGCTGTACATTTGTACTGTTTTATTGTTGTTGGCCGCCCTGAGCCCGGCTTCGGCTGGGGAGGGCGGGATATAAATAAAATTTTTTTATTATTATTATTATTATTATTATTATTATTATTATTATTATTACAAGAACAGTGCCAGACCGGAGGACACAAAATATTTTTTCCCATGTCCATTTGTGACCAGATCGTTTTGTTTGCTTTGTAACACAAAAAAACCCTTAATAAAAACTTAAAACTTAAAAAAAAAAACCTCCTTCCCTCCTCAGAAGTGCTGTTGTTACCATAGCATTAGGATTCCCAGAACTGTCAAAGCTTTTCTGCAACAGCTTGTTCAAATTTCGAAACAAGAACAAAGGGAGAATACAGTGCACTCTTGAGAAATATATTCCAGTAGGTGCTATCTGCAGGTGTTTTAGAAGTCTGTACCTCTTTTATGCGAGTGGCAAAACTAATGAAAGGCATGCTCCTATGCTTTGCTGAACTGTCAAAGGAAGTAGTGAGGTTGAGGTGGATTGCAGCCTGCTGCGGAAACACATCAGGATCGCGAGCCCAGGGTGACAGGGTGTCAAAGCTAACTGGGGACAACTTTCCTAGTCACCACTCATTTCCCCCTGAACGATGCTATAGAAGTGGTAAACAGTTGTGTTGTTAAAATACTCCCCTGCACAGATAAATAAGATGCGCTGCTGCTTCTGTTTTTTACAACCTTGCATCTCCTACACGGCCATGCTCTTGAAAGTGCCAGATTAGGAAAAAAGTTCTCCAATCTTTTACAAAAGCCGAGTATTACATAGTAGGTGCCTGATTGTGTTCACTTCTTTGCTTAAATTACATTAGAGGTGTCCTGATTGCTTTGTCAAAGTCTGTCTGACAACATGATAATAAATTTATTCATCCCTTGCAAGTTTCCTGTGAGTGGGTTACACTCATTGTATATAACATGGGTTTAAAAAAAAGAGAAAAAGAACTATTCATTTATATACTGCCATCAATGTGCACAGCATTTTGTAATGAAACATACGACAACAGCAACCAATAACCCCCACTTTGAGGAGCTCCCTATCTAATAATTAACGCAATAAGTGGAAACAAAAGGAGGGGAGGAAGATGTGAGTAAGGGAAATGGAGAATTATGCTGAAGAACTAAATAAAAGGTTTAAATTAGGGTGGCTCACCTGGGCCCTCTAGCGGTTGTTGACTTGTGACTCCCATCAGCAACCCCCTCCAGCCAGTATGACCAATTGTCAGGGATGATGGGAGCCACAGGTTCCCCAGCCATGGTTTACAGGGGTCAGCAAATTTTTCAGCAAGGGGCTGGTCCACTGTCCCTCAGACCTTGTGGGGGGCCGGACTATATTTGGGGGAGGGATGAACGAATTCCTATGCCCCACAAATAACCCAGAGATGCATTTTAAATAAAAGGACACATTCTACTCATGTAAAAACACGCTGATTCCAGGACCGTCCGCAGGCTGGATTTAGAAGGCGATTGGGCTGGATCCAGCCCCCAGGCCTTAGTTTGCCCACCCATGGTTTAAATCAGGGGTCAGCAAACTTTTTCAGCAGGGGGTCGGTCCACTTCTCCTAAAACCAGTGTGGTGTAGTGCTTAAGAGTGGTGGACTCGTACTCTGGTGAACCGGGTTCGCGTCTCCGCTCCTCTGCATGCAGCTGCTGGGTGACCTTCGGCTAGTCACACTTTTCTGAAGTCTCTCAGCCTCACTCACCTCACAGAGTGTTTGTTGTGGGGGAGGAAGGGAGAGGAGAATGTTAGCCGCTTTGAGACTCCTTCGGGTAGTGATAAAGCGGGATATCAAATCCAAACTCTTCTTCTGCTGCTTCTGCTTCTGCTTCAGACCTGGTTTGAGGGCCGGACTATATTTTGAAGGGGGAAAAATAAACAAATTCCTATGCCCCACAAATAACCCAGATATGCATTTTAAATAAAAGCACACATTCTGCTCATGTAAAAACACCAGGCAGGCCCCACAAATAACCCAGAGATGCATTTTAAATAAAAGGACACATTCTGCTCATATAAAAACACACTGATTCCCGGACCAACCGTGGGCCAGATTTAGAAGGCGAATGGGCCGGATCTGGCCCCCGGGCCTTAGGTTGCCTACCCATCTTTTAAATTCTTGTGATGACCCTTTAACAGTGGCATCCTCTCCCTCCTCCTGCATCTCTTCTTCACTCTCCAGTCCTCAAGCTTCTCCTGCTTCTATTTTCTCTCGCCCAGTTCACAGATTCCTTCTTCCAAGCCAGTCTCCAACCCCCTTTCTCCCGGTGCCCACTCATCAGAATCTGGCCACAGGAATTTTTGGGGTAACAAAAGTATATACAGCATCTCTGCTTTCAGTTCATAGAGACTTTTTAACAGATCAATGTGAGTCACTAATGTTATGGCGAGTGTCAGGTTGGGGGAGAAGAGTGGTGGAAATTGGAGGAGAGAGAAAACGGTGGGTGGTTGTAAACTTTCATTCTTTTACATCTGTTTGTGCAAGGTTTTTGTGTCAGCATCGTGTGGGTAGGTTCTTTCTCCATTCATTTATTAGTTTTTCGTTGGCTGTGAGAGAGATTGGGGGACCCCAGGGAATGGTTGGTTGCCTTCAGTTGACTGCAGTGAGTATTGTTTATTCCACATCTCTGCAGCAATTTGAAAATTCAAATCATGAAAATTCATCCATATTTTAAGGTCCTAAAAAAACACCTTTTTGTATGCAGTTTTGTATTTTTTGCAAGCAGCTTCCCCTAATATAATGCATTTTTCCCACTAACTGTTTAATTTTTATGTGCACCTTCCCCTAATTCTTGTAAACGCTGTTTGCCTGGAAAACTACATCGTTTGCAGATTCCAACAGAAGAGCTGCATTACAGTTCACATGTTGCTTCAGAAAACGCAGTTTGGGTCGATTGGCCTTTAAGTGTGAACCGAACTGAATTTCCCTGAGATAGTGCCCTAAGACACTGGTCGTGTCTGGTCCTCGTAGCATCATCTGGATTACAGGACAACCTGGCAGCCTAATATTCTTTCTCTCTCTCTTTCAGAAGATAAGGCAAACCTGACAGTGAATGGCTCTAGTCAGCTTCCAAATGCTGAAGTGGTCTCTTTTATACCTGAGCCTGGAGCTACAGCAGTGCTTGTCACCTCCGCAGCGGTAGCAACAACATCTACACCCTCATCATCAACTTCTTCCAAGAGCACAAATGGGACTACTAATGCCATTTCTGAATCAGAAGAGGAGAAAGCCAAAAAACTGCTTTACTGCTCATTATGCAAAGTGGCTGTGAACTCTCTATCACAGCTAGAAGCACATAACACAGGTGAGTATCTGCCAGAAATAACTAAATGCATCATTGAGGGGTGGGGGGAGGGCTGAAAGAAGTTAATATAATTGGCATTTAGACATGGTGGTGTATGTAATAATTCTTTGCCTCCTTTATTTATTTTTTAAAGGAGAGGGTGTTTTATGTAAAATATACGGTGGCAATTACTAGATTCCTGTCTGCAGTCAACACGGGATGCATAAATCCTGTTCTTTATTAAAGCTCTGAATCATCTGGTTATACGGAAATAGGCATCTACTGCATGCTTAGCGCTGCCATTTCCTGTGAATGCGCTTGTTGCCCAGACTGACGGTTTCACCCAACTTCCTGGGATCTGTATTTTGCCCTCTTACTCCAGGAAATGCTGTTGCAGAACAAAAAAATCAGAAGGCAGTTTTCACGATTCCACATTTCAAGGAGAACCATTGAGGGCCACCTCACATGCATACCCTCCAACATTTCTCCGATGAAAATAGGGATGTCCTATTCCATTATTCTTATTACCATTGCCATTACCATTGTTTTATTTATATCGCTCCCATCTGACTGGGTTGCCCCAGCCACTCTGGGCAGCTTCCAACCTATATTAAAATATAACAAAACATTAAACATTTAAAAACTTCACTATACAGGGTTGCCTTCAGATTTCTTCTAAAGGTTGTAGAGTTGCTCGGGGGTTACATAACTCCATAGCCTTCAACATTTCTCCAATGAAAATAGGGACGTCCTAAGGAAAAGCAGAACATTCCAGGATCAAATCAGAAACTGGGATGGCTTCTGTTAAATTCGGGACTGTCCCTGGAAAATAGAAACACTTAGAAGGTCTGCATATGGTAACTGCTGAAAAGGCCTTTCCTGATGCTCTCAGTGACCAGGGTAACACTGGTCAGCTGCTGCTTATTCAGTGTATCTCTCCATTCCTATGTAGGACCTACACGCCTTTTGTCCTGGTGCAAGGACTATCCAGCGCTGGCACAGGAAGGGCTCTGTAAGAGATATTTTAAAAATAAATAAATAAGGAAGTCTTCAGAAATTCACCCCATCTGAATTTCTCCAAGGGTTTTGGAGTTCCAAATTAGCCTGGTCTCGTTTCCAAAGCCAAACCAATGTAATGGAAACCCTCCATCACTCATTTTTATTATTTCTTTATTTTATATATGGCACCGTGCATGTTCAGTTCGCCTCAGCTTTCAGTTCCTTTGTGTCTTTCGAGAGCCAGTGTGGTGCAGTGCTCGAGAGGGTCTTACTTTGGACTGTGGAGACTCTGATTCAAATCTTCACCCAGCCATGGAGATGACTGAGCGATGTTGACACAATTGCATCACTCCTTTCTGTGGAGTATTTTTCCTAAGTGAATATTTTGATTATTTGTATTGATAAAATATGGCCAAAAAAGCCCACCATCCGATCGTGATGTGATTGTACAGTGTTTGTATTTTCTTGCATGTTTCTCCAAGGGACATGAGCACATGTATGAATGAGTAAAGCACCTCATAAATAATACTGATGTAAGCATACATCTTAAATCTGCTTCCCCTCCCCAGTGTTTTAACTAGGTATAAGTATGTTATTGTGGCAGAAGCCTTTGTGAGCTAATATCACTCATGCATAAGAAAAAGTAATGCATGAGTGGTATTAAGTAGATGAAATGAACCAAGTAACTGAAAGAATATAGATTTTAAAAACCTACTATTTCTTCTGCAGGAGAATATAATTATGCCTGTGAATCTCATACCTCAAAGTGTTTTTGTGCCTTTGATTTTTTTTCTTTAAAAAAAGGCCAATAACAAGAAGCCATATTTTCCTTCTGTTTCCCTCATGATAGTAACAAACTGCAGAACAAAAGTCCTGTGTGCCTTTTTTTCATGCAGTCTTTACTTATTTTCTGGTGAATAGAAGCTGCTTGCATAACTTGAAAGTTGTTGGAACCCTAGAAACACCATTGGTGTTTCCCAGACACAGAATTGCTGGTTGAGAGTAAAGTGGACTGCAACAGGAGAATTAATGGCCAGGGAGTGGGTGGGTGGTTTTTTTCTTGTGCACCAGTTCTCTGCCACATCTCCCCAGAGAAACTTCCTTCCTCCATAAAGCTTATTTCCAGTCATTGAGCCAAATGTGGGATGAATGGGGGGAAATGGAGATAGCTCAGTTGGTAGAGCATGAGACTATTAATCTCAGGGTCAGGGTTTCAGCCCCACACTGGGCAAAAGATTCCTGCATTGCAGAGGGTTGGACTTAGATGACCCCATGTCCCTTCCAACCCTACCATTCTATGAATCTATAAAATGGAAGGTCACGAGAGAATCAGATGGGAGGAAATGGTCCAGCACCTACACATCTGCCTACTGATTCCTCTTTGCCCCCTACATTAAGCACTTTGAGTCAAACTCAGGAGGACTGGGTTTTCCAACCCTCACGTAGTTCTGTCCTTGGTTTCTGGTTTTCTCATGAAATTCCATTGTTAGGTGAACAAGCTGAAAAGCTTTCACTTCAGCAAAACAGATAGGTGATCTGTTTTGCTGAATTGAAAGCTTTTCAGCTTTCTCGTGCTTTCATTTGTAGCACTGGGTGAACATGGTTTTCCAGCACTTCTCCTTTGTGCTGAAATGAAAAACTATTTTTTAAGATGGCAAAAATGACTTACAGATCAAAAATTAGTAATTGTGAGGAAAACTCTATTTCCTGGGGGAAAATATTTTCCTCCTCCTATGCCAAGGATTCTAAAGTGGTGGATTCTGAGAGACTCTTTTAGAAGGTCACCAATATCCATATAGTTGGAACTATGGATTATGTGGCAAAAGAGGATTTATCTTAATCAGTGCCTGTAATGATAGGTGGTTCCTGAACAATCTCACAGTTCAGCAAAGGGTTTCTCATTGAGAAGCATTTGAAAACTTAACTTCACAGAACGGGGTGGGAAAAACGAGTCTTCTAGATGGATTCCCATCATTCCTTACTGTCAGGGAACTGCCATCGGCTCAGGGGGGAGACGGGAAAAGCCGGATGGATTAGAGAGAGCCCCCAAAGATCGTGGGAAGCAGCTCCTCCTCAGTGGAGAAGAGTAACCACGCCTCCAGTGGAGAGGAGCTTCAGGGCTCGGAGGAGGCAAGGCGGTGCCAGGACACCTTGCCTGGGCAAGGCGGGGAGGAGAGAGGTCCTCCGTTACCAACACCCTCCTTACGCAGTAAGCTTTCGCGTCGAGAGGGGAGGCGCAGACTGGGCGTCAAGAAACTACTTTGTTGGGGAAGGTTTAAGGACTGCCCACTAACGGATTCTGCCAGTGAATGAGCCAGCCACGGGAAAGTGGCACTCTGGACAGAAAGTTTATTTTGGCATCAAAAGCAAGGCTTCACAGCCGAGCAGGGAGGCGTGCTTGCTCTCAGGTAACCCCTTGGAGCCCTAACACTTACCATTGGCCATTTTGATCTGGGCTAATAGGAGCCCAGCATCATCACAAGTTCACATGGCGAACAAAAAGGCTTAGTATAATGTTTGGAAGGTTGCAATGGCCAAGAATATAACTGGTAAACCTTGTGCCAGGAAGGCAAAGAAGCAGTCGAACTTCTCTATTCTACCTGGTGCATCCTGATTTCTTACATTTCAGAAAACAACCTACACGATTCCTTACGCAAGCCAAGGAGAGAAATATGGACTTCTTGATTAAAAGGATGGATTAAATACATAAATGCAGTTATACTTACCTGTATATAACGTAGTCATCTCCGTACTGGCTTTCCATGTTGACGTGTTAAGTTTTCGTTGTTTTAGTCTCTCCTGGGTTTGGGGGGCGGGGTGTTGTTTTGTTACTGCTTGTAAGAAGATATTGTTCACTTGCAAAAACCCAAGGGAAATGAAGGAAAAAAGCCTTTGGGCAGGTAACAAAAAAAGCAAAGCCCTTCCTTTATATTTACCCTATGTGTAAATATGGAAAGTGATGGAAATGGTATTATGGCTGAAAATGTTTAGTTGGTCATTTAAGGGAGAAACAATCTCTGATGCTTTTGCAATGTGGCTCATCAGGTTCCAAGCACAAGACAATGGTTGAGGCTCGGAATGGTGCCGGTCCAATTAAGTCTTACCCTAGACCAGGATCCAGGCTGAAGGCTCAGAATGTCACTATGGGCTCAGGACTGCAGAACAAAACATTTCATTGTGAGATCTGTGACGTCCATGTCAACTCAGAAATCCAACTTAAGCAGGTATGGCGACAGCATCAGGAATCACTGGGTTTGCACAGCGCATGCCACATTCATAGATCACGGGAGTCCTTTGTTTCGTATCACACGCTCGTCGGATTAAGTGGCTGATTTTAATTTGGCAGACCAAATTCCACTTTCCAGATGTTGGCAAAGGAATCCACCTGCCTTGTGCAAAAATATGGTACCAGATCCTGAATCTCAGGTTTTGCTTTTAAATTGGCAGATATATAAACCTCATAGGTGCTCAAGAACAAGTCTGAAAATATTTAGGCAGGATTTGCTAATGGCTGAGAGCCACTTCCTCTGCTGATAAGAACAGCTTGTGTACAGGCCAGGATGATTCCAGTGAGCCACTGTGTGCTGGCATGATACTGGCTGCAGCACTTGCAGCCTCCCAGTGCTTAAATATATAGGGATGAGAATTCCCTTCTTTCCTGAATCATCACCATCCATCTGCTGCTGGCAATTTCACATGGTAAGACCAGTGCTGTCATCCAGCACCTTCTCCTCTTGCTCTCTTGATGCACAATCTATCGCTTTGATTTTATTGTCTCCTAATGAAAATCTGAGTATACACAGATTTTAAGTAATAAGTTTGGGAGTTTTTTTTTAATGTACCTGATTTGTACAATCATAATATCTAAATGTTCCGGTTGCATGGTTTTACAGGGGTTTTACTACTGAAATCTAAATCTTCTGCTGGAGCTCTATGCAGTTTATTTTCTTGGTGTAAGTTCACAGATTTGCACAATAACTGCAGCAGGTGATATACAGCGTTAGTCAAACCCAACTGAAATCATTGGACTCGTGTAACTGAAGTCCCCTGATTCCTTTGAGTTTACTCCAATTATGGCTAACGTTAGATATTATCCAGTATTAGGTAATGACTTTTAAACTGAACATTTTTTGTTTTGTTTTACATTTTCAGCACATTTCCAGCAGAAGACACAAGGACAGAGTTGCAGGGAAGCCTACAAAACCGAAATATAGCCCTTATAACAAACTACAACGTAGTCCAAGTATTCTAGCAGTAAGTGTTGCCTGAGCGTAGCATTATATTTTTCCGTAACTGGGGGATTCCAACTGCATTCAAGTTTAGGTGTATGTCAAATGTGAATCTGCCAGTCCACACACAAAGGAAGTTAGCTGCTGCTGGAGGGGAGGAATAAACCATCTGAAATGGAACGAGTAGTGTGTCTTATTTTTCTTTTTAGAAATGCACTCCATCTCTTTTAAAGGCCGAAGCAGTGCACGTTAGGGGAATACATTTCTGCCTTTAAGCAAGCCTTTTTGCAATGTCCCGTTCTTCTCATGGTTCCAACTGAAGGCAACAGCAGGCAGTGCTTAAATTGAACCCTAGAGGGCGGAACAGACTCCACTGCATTTCTCTTGATTGTTTCTCACCTTCCTCTTGCCCATTCCTACGGCGGCTATTAAAAATACTGTGGTGCCACGGAATAGTTCCAAGTCCTCAAAAAAACAGAGCTTATCTTGCAATGTAGAAATCCTTCCCCACATAATTTCTCTTTCGTGGGCACTCATGTCCAGGATACAGTGTTGGAAGATTCTGTGACCATCTCTGTGTTAGGGAAGATATCTAGAAGAGGCTCTCAAGGGCTACTAGCCATGATGGCTATGCTCTGCCTTAAGGGTCGGATGCAGTGATGCTTCTAGATACCAGTTGCTGGAAAGCACAGGAAGGGAGAGTTTGCTTGGGTCTTGCGTGGCCAGGAGGCTGGAGCAGCTGGGCCATTCCCCTGATCCGGCAGACTCTTCTTATGTTCTTACGATGGGTGTGAGCCTCCTACAGAAAGAGGCTCCCCAGTGAAGTCGGCGATCATTATTTTTAACGAACCTGGAGTGCATCCACGGTGCGCTGCAAGCCAAGGATGCCTAAGGAACGTATATTCTCAGTTTTAAAGTGCAGCACGTTCCAAATGACCTTTAGAAGCAAGCAAGCAAACAAACAAACACTAATATCCTTGCATAATTATAAAGAATAAAATTAAAATGCTTCAGGCTATATCTACTTATTAGTTTCACGGTAGGGGAGCTGAAGCAGGTGCGTGCTGGAACACAAGACCCAGTTAAGTGTTTAATTTGTATCTGTAAGCAGGCAGTGAGCTCTCAGGACCAACTTCATACATTGCTGCTTGTACAATGTTTTCAGGACTTTTGACCACCACTGTTGTCTCTGAAAGTATAGTCAGGGTCCATGAAGCTGACTACCTCAAGAGGTGCTATCAGGCAACTCTGCATACACATCTTTCTCAGTTAATAAAGTGCATTAACCACTTGTGCATGCTAATTTTAGCTGTATCAGGGACTGTCAGGGGGAAATCACCTGCTGACTCCTATCCACAAATAGAAGCGAAAACGAAGAAAATAAACTGGTAATGGTAGGCTGTCAGTGCCCTTTAGAAAAATAATCACATTAACCTTGGCAAGAAACATTTTAGTGGGTCAATTCTGCTAATCCATATAATGCGCAGCGATATTGACATTCGGTAGAAGGTTAACCTTAATGCAAATAGCTAATTGCAGTCTGCTTTACAGTGTTATGGTATCACTTGGATGTTTTTAACCTCCTGGGCAGAAAATTTAAAAAGGAGGAGTGGAATTTTAAAGCACTTACTCGTTGGCTTAGGTATTTTATACTCCACTTTTCCAGGCAAAATCCTCCAGAAAACAGCTTACAACATGATCAGTGCAGCACAATGTAATTTCATATATATATTTATATATTTATATATATATTATATATATATATATATATATATATATATATATATATATATATATATGTGTGTGTGTGTGTGTGTGTGTGTGTGTGTATATATATATATATATATATATATATAAAGAACCTGTTAAAGATAACATTAACATATGCAAACCCAATAAAGATAAAACACTGAACAAATAGTAATGTTTAAAGCATGTATAAGCATTAGCAATTGAAACAGAAAAAAGTCAGTAAAGTAACTGAAGAAAAGGAAGGGCCAAATGTACATCCCATAGGAGGGAGTTCAGCACTGATGGGGTCACTATGGAAAAGGCCCTGCTGTCTCTCATACTTACTAATGTAGCTGAGCTTGTAAGGAGGGCAAGGGAACCCCTTGGTTGTCACAAGCTGCTGAGCTGGAACTTACAAACCATCTTCAAAGGGCGCTCCACATTTGGTGCATTGCACTCGTCTAGTCTGCATGTAAGCAGGTAACAAGTAACAATGGCAAGGTCTGCTTTTCTTTCCTAGGTAGGGGCAGAACAGGTAAACCAGCCCAAGCTGATAAAAGGCCCTCATTGCTGGTCTTCCCTGTGGAGGTTGGGGGCATTTATTTGTTTTGGTCCCCCCCCCCCCCATTTTATATTGTGAACTGCCCTAAAATCTTCGCATAAAGGGCGATTTAAAAATTTAATAAATAATAATAATAATAATAATAATAATAATAATAATAATAATAATTAGTGCTTTTTCAGCTGGAGCACGCCAGAGCACAGTTCGGGCACCTCTCCCCTCCTGCTTCTTGCATTTACATACCTCTGAGAAGCCCGACACAAACATTTCACGTCAAAACAGAAGCTGGCCTGCATATTTGAGTCTATACTTCTTCTTTTTTTAGATCTATGACTCCACTTAGCTCCTAGCTGCTCCTAGCTATAATTGGTCAAGCTATAGGGCGGGGCCAATTTGTATTTCCTTTTCATCAATCTGACTCCTGTGTAGCGGCAGCGGGCTTTAAGCTTTCCAGCCGGGCCTCTGCCATTGCATGTGTGTGCATTTGCGCTAGGGCCCTTCCTAGCTGCCCTAGCCAACTGCCTGAATCTAAGAGTACGAGGGAGGTGAGGGAGTATTTATTAGACCTGCACCAGAACCAGAGGTGACCCCCAAACCAGCTAGGGAGACTGCTTGCCATAGTTTTTAGCACGTCCGCAGGTGGCGAACGTGGCTGTTGTCAAACCTGTTCAGGGCTGCCTGAGTCTCCCAGAGATTGACTGTAACAACTTCTTGTTGAGTTATGGCACTTACTGTTCTTGAAAAAACAGCACTGGTTGTTGTTGTTGTTGTTGTTGTTATGTGGATTCCCCCTCCCCTTTGGGGGGGGGGGTCTCATAAATGGGTGAAATTTAATGTTTTTTGCCCCTTCTTCCTGTAGGCAAAACTCGCATTCCAGAAAGATATGATTAAGCCATTGGCCCCTGCGTTCCTTTCGTCTCCTCTTGCTGCTGCTGCCGCTGCTGCTGCAGTGTCTACTGCTTTGACTCTTCCTCCACGTCCTTCAGCGGCTTTGTTCCAGACACCTGCAATACCCACGGCTCTCCTAAGGGCTGGGCACGGCCCCATCCGAACCACTCCCACATCTATCCTGTTTGCACCTTACTGATGGTTGAATCAACAGCATCTCATTGCTACGGCCATTTGGAAGAGAGACCGGAGGAAGCAAATAAAGATTCCGTATTTTTCCAGTGACTGCGTTTTTAAGGCACTAACGCTTGAAAGCGGGTTGTGGGACTCTGCATCGGCGGGTATTGCAATCTAGACAACAGAGGCTTGTTGTTGTTTCGGAGTTGGTTTGGTTTGATTGTTTCAACGAACACAACTTGGATCGATGGTTTACGAAACGTTTAATTGTGCACAAAATATAGCGAGAGTTCATCTGCTTTTTAACTTAGACACACGACATGCATTAAAAAAAACAGCAAAGAACATGGGATATTTTCCTGTCTGACTTGAAAACTAGGATCTTCCTCCCTCACTGCAGCAAAAACTAGGTGAAACAAATGCTTGAATTGCTGACGACAGCTCAAGAACAGATTGCAACTTATTTCCTATGTGCTCCTGTTGCTAGGGATTGTGTGTTGTTTTGGGGCTCCGTGCTAGTGTATTTTGTGTAGTACCCGAGTTTTACCTCTCCTTCGATTTTAAAGCATTTTAGTTGCTGTGTAAATGTTTGGAATCAGAGCAGCCCTGGAGCTTTTTCTTTTAAAGAATTTAATGTATGTCTTTAATTTAACATTTTATTTAGAGAGATCCAGAATAAGAAAGCCATATATGAGATCGTTAAGATTGTGACTCATTTACTATTTTCATTTAACTTATTTTGCTTTGGTTCCCACACCCCTCCCACTGGTGTTGCTAAACAACCATTTCAAAAGAGAGTTTCCTAATTTATATGTTTACCACATTTCGCACTTGTTGAGGCAGCGGACCAGTGTATTTATTCATAAATATATTTGCCATTTCTAAACTTCTTTCCTATATGATGACGCTACATAGAGTTGTGGCTCCCAATGCAATAATGTACAGAAAATAAGATATTTATAAAATTAAGTGTCTCTTCTCTTAATATATTGCTGTTCTGGCCCTTTTCTTCCCTTGGGTTCCCCCACTTCATTTTATAAAGGTGATCCGGATACCGAAGACACACCAGGTGTTGTTTGGGACAACAAGGATAATCTCCAAAAACATCTTTACCTGCAGTCTGTAAAGAGTAAAATATATGTGTATTTTTTAAAGAAGGCACGTTTTTAATAAAACAACATGGAAAAATAGCAAACTGTTTATTAATGAGCAAAAGAATTCGCGTGGAACCTTTAAATGAGACCTCTGTTTGAAAACAGCATCATTACGGCACAGCACACTAGGAAGTTACCAAACGGCGGCACAGTCACTTGATTACACCGTCATTGTTAATGAATGACTGAAATTATGAATACGTGGATATAATGTACTTTGCATATCACTGTGGAATGCTTAATGTCTTGCTGTGCTGTGTTTTTAATTCGGTGAAAGCAATAATGGAAACCGTATGAGATACACCTACCTAAGGCTGCGGTTCTCTGGTCCTTGGGAGGGCATTCCAAGAGCCCATAGGACAGATCGGGTCTCCCTCCCTGACGTTGGAGAAGAAGATCCAATGTCAGGTCCTCCCTGCCACCACTGGATCATTCAACTGGCGTACCAACATCAGTATGGGAAAAAGAGCTGTGTTGGGGGAGCAGCAGCAAGCAGGGTTAAAAATGTATATGTGCTGAGAGTCACCTCTAATTTTCTCCCTCCCTTTTTCTTCCCACTGTTTCCAACGGGAGGGCAAAGTTTTTTAGAAGATGGTGATGATGATCTAAGGACCTGGAAATGGATGTAACAATGCAGAGCATTCTTTTCGCTGCACTCGAGCTTGGCATGGCATAGGACAGGCATAGGCAAACTCCGGCCCTCCAGATGTTTGGGGCTACAATTCCCATCATCCCTGACCACTGGTCCTGTTAGCTAGGGATGATGGGAATTGTAGTCCCAAACATCTGGAGGGCCGGAGTTTGCCTGTGCCTGGCATAGGATAAGGTGGTTGAAGCACCTTTGGATTCCTTGCTAAAGTGAGCGATGCCCTGAGCACCTGCACAAAACACTTCCGAAATGAACTCCAGCAGTCTGGTGCCATTATAGTTCAAGTGAAGCTGCCTCTTTGATACATGGCTCACTGGCCCAGAAACGTTCCCCATATGGTATCGTTGAATCACACTGCTTAATTTGTAGCATAGTAATGCCACTAAAAAACAACAACAACCTGGAATTAATTTTGGACACCCAGGTGAAGCTAGTGAACCTTGAGATGAATGGC
This sequence comes from Podarcis filfolensis, assembly GCF_964270895.1. NCBI lineage: Eukaryota > Metazoa > Chordata > Lepidosauria > Squamata > Lacertidae > Podarcis > Podarcis filfolensis. The sequence continues at coordinate 23,818,043 of NC_139604.1, read as the reverse complement.
CTGTGTTGTACACCGCATATGTTTGGAAATTTCTAAATCACATTTGCTGCTGGGATTTTAGAAGGGACTCTACCTTAGCTACAACACATGGTCCATAAGAGTTTGAAGGCTGGTGTGTGTAGAAAATGTGTGAAAGGATGTGGAGTTATTTCTGTTCAAGCAGGGGGATCTGTTTTGGCATTATAAGTTTTAAAACACTGAATGGAAACTTTTGCCTAATGAAGTTTTGGAGCAAGATGATCTGCAACTGGTAAATGCCCATGTTTTAGTTCCTTCAAAAAGATATTCTGCTGTGGGTTATGGACAGTGCGTATTAGCCATTTGGAAAAAGAGATCCATTATCTCAACAGTGGATGGGCTGACATTTGTTTATTTACACAAGCTATCTGGTGCCCATAACTTCTTGCTAGTCCTTTTCAACAGGAAGTAGCCACATTTTAGAGGGAGATCTCAGCATGGTTTCCAGGTGAAAAAAGAAGCCTGGGACCTTAGAGTGAAGGGCGGGTAATTAATAATGATAATAAATTATTGTTTATCCCAATTTTTTGTTAGGACAAGGGTTGCAGGTGTTTAGCCTGAAAACAGCATGGAGAGAACCAGAACATAAACTCTAATATATTACAGCATGGAGAGAACCAGAACATAAACTCTAATATATTACATTGGCCCATCTCTGACCATTGTTCGAAACTTCCATTGTTCTAGGCGCATTTTGTGACAGGGAATTTCATTAGCACAAGTACTGAGTTCTGGGCTCAGTACTGTGCCTGAGAATTCAGATTAAAACTGCAGAGTGGAGGGAAAGGAGGACCTTTTTCTGCCGTGCCACTTCCAGCTACTCTGAAGACGAGAACATTAGGGGAGTGGCCAGGGGAAGGACTAGACCATGTGAAAAAAAGAGCATAATAATTCAGCTGCAATTCATTTTCACCTTGATATTCTTGTTATTTAAAAAAATGAACCTGGACATTCCATTGTTGCGCCCATAACCTAGGTTTAAGGTGCCTTTTAGCTCCTAGCTATCATATCTCAGTTTCTAACACTATCTCTGACCCAGAAGGCTCATTGAAGAAGACTGTACTTCTGGTGCTGCGTAAAGTTGTCTCAAAATAATAATTGGTCTCCCTTTGCACTTATATAGACAGTTTTAAGAAACAAATAATACCTTGTGTCAAGTGTCATTCCCCAAAGCGCACCTGAAATTTTAGCCGCCTTGTCCACCCGCTGCGGCTTCAGAAGCATGAACAGCAGATCCGGAACCTTCCGAAGTGTTTCAGATTCAACTGCATTCAAAAGATTCAGAATTACATTCAGCTTCTCGAGCGTCTCTGCAAAATGACTATGCCTTTCAGGAAATTTGGGGGTACACAGGGTAATTGTGATTTGATAATTGAAAAATTCAGCTTGATGTGAAGTAGCAGAGTAGCTTAGAGCCAAAAAGGCTAATAACTCTTCTGGGTAACTGAATAGATTCTTTTAATAAATATCAAAATGAAGAACATGTTTACATGCTCATGTTCATACGAGCATGGGTCCAATCTCCCTTAGTTTCCACTTCACTCTTTACCTCAGCAAAGGGTTGTTTCTTTATTCTTTATAAAGAAATCTCCTGGACAGAATTCTCCCTATTTGCATTATAGGGATCACCCGCTGTCTGACTTATTACAGAGATACAACTGTCTTTTACGGTGTCCTGTATTCTCCTCACAGACACACCACGGAGATGCAGTAACAGCTGGACAGACAGACTAACTAACTGTCAAAAAATACCTCACAATCACATGAGATGTGTTCATTAAAGAAACCCCCCCCCCTTTTAAAATACATACAGCTACACAAATAAATATTCCACATTCAGGAAAATTAAACATCTAATATCCTTAACAGTAATGGCTTCTGCTCTTTATCCCACAAACCTAGTGTCCTGTGATGCCGCCCTGTCTTTTCTGTGAACCGCCCTAAGACCTCCAGATATAGGGCGGTATGTAAATAATAATAATAATAATTTGGATGTGACCCTGGTGGCTTGAATTTTGCCTCACCTTTGCTTCTGACACTTTTAGGGCAAATGATGTATGGTGCTGAGAAGTATTGCAAAGAAAGTTGCCCTTTTACAAATCTTGGGTCCAGTCACCTGAAAATAATGCTTTGACATTTTTTGTTTTGTCTGCTTTATGACAGAGCTGTTAATATTATTGACTGAATTTGTTTTTATGGATTCTGTAATTTTTGATTCTGAACTTTGTTCTCCCCCCCCCCCATATATTTTTAATTAATTCTTTTTTTTTATTTCATGGTCCCCTTCTTTGGGAATGAAATAGTCAGTGAGTGGTGGGTGGGTGGTTGTTATCTGTTTTTGTGTGTGTGTGTGTGTGTGTGTGTGTGTGTGTGTGTACACGCACTTGTGTGTTTGTATTGCTGCGTTCCAGAGACGCCATCTTCGCAAGCTGATTGAGGGGGCCCAACACAACGCCCAGAGGTCACATTTGTGATGTCTCAGGGAGCCAGGGGTCAGAGCTGAACACCCTCTGAACACTGAAAGGGTCCAGACCCCTAAAAATATATGGGGGGAGAGGGAGAAATTGCCTCAGGTCCTAGAAGTTGGCTTGCATGCTTCGTTTTATATTTAAGAAGCAATTAAGCAAACAAGCACACATGTACACAGAGAGAGAAATCTACAGGAAATTTACCTTTGACTTTCAGAGGTGAAAAGTTGTTCCTCAATGAATTATTCACAGGGAGAAAGAAGACTGGAGGCAAGCAATGCCACGTCTCTGTGGCACAAGTTCAGATTTCATTAGCTAACTTCTTTTCACCTGTGACAGTCCCCAGTCTGTAAATCTCCATGCCTGATGTAAATAGGATGCCATTATGCTCCGCTCCCCTTGCTTGTCTTCACGCTATGGAGGAGGGGAAAACAGACTTCCTTGCTTCCTTCCTTCCCTTCTTTCCCTTCTTTCTTTCATTTAATCTTTCTGCCAAACTGAGCCTCTGAACTGCCAGCTTTGGCATTAGAATCATAAATCAACTTCAGCAATTACTCCCTGAAAATGATTTAATGCAAGCTGTACAAAACTGATTAATGATACTTACGACCCAGAATGTGTGTGGGGCTTGGGGGGGGAGGCGTGTTAACATAGTGCATTGAGCGATATGTAATCTTCAAAAAGTTGATGGCAAATCAAATCCTTCCTGATGAGTGCCTGAAAATGAATTTTGACAACAACAAAACTTCTGTTGTCCCATTCCTCTTACAGTATTATTATCATCAGTCTGCTTTTATATTCTCCACACCTGAACAGATTCATATTGCAGGTAAAGAATAACATGGCTGAGTGAGTCCTTGCAGATGAGGCTAACCCAAAATAGGAGGCAGAACATCGCCATTGCGGCTCGGAGCCTTTGATACCCTTTGTTGTTGTTTAGTCGTTTAGTCGTGTCAGACTCTTCGTGACCCCATGGACCAGAGCACGCCAGGCACTCCTGTCTTCCACTGCCTCCCGCAGTTTGGTCAAACTCATGCTGGTAGCTTCGAGAACACTGTCCAACCATCTCGTCCTCTGTCGTCCCCTTCTCCTTGTGCCATCTTTCTCAACATCAGGGTCTTTTCCAGGGAGCCTTCTTTTCTCATGAGGTGGCCAAAGTATTGGAGCCTCAGCTTCAGGATCTGTCCTTCCAGTGAGCACTCAGGGCTGATTTCCTGAAGAATGGATAGGTTTGGTTGAGTTCTCTTTTGCAGCCATCCAAGTTAGTGGCCAGCACCGTCCTTCCTTGTTGAGGCAGAGAAGTGGTGGTTTAGTGTATGGCTGGCAAAACATCATGAAATGGCGTCTGCTATTCCAGCAAATGCGGTTTAATTATGTGGGCTCATCTATTCCAGCAAAGGAGGTTTAAAATATCAGGCTTGTCAGGTTCAGGGAATTGTGACAGGGAGTTGTGTAGAACAACTGCACTCATAAATCACCTCAGTGTATGGCTCATAAAGTGCAGTAGCAAGAGGGCTTAGAAAGCTGGAAGGAGCAAAGGAGGGATGGCGTTTTGGGAATCACTAGACACTCCTACTGTATCAAAAACCGATGGTAATGGAGGTGTGCCCTATCTCAGGTTGCATACACACCGTACATTTAAAGCAGATCTGTCCCTCCCCGCAAAAGAAAATCATAGGAATTGTAGTTTACTCTTCACAGATTTAGCAAACTATAGTTTCTAGGACTCTTTTTGGAAAGAAAATGTGTTTTAAATGTGCTTTTGACGCATGGTGCTTATGCAGCCTCAGTGAAATAGCACCAGGGAAATGATTTCTCTTCTCCAGAGGACTTCAGAAGCAGGTAGAAGAGGCCTCTCAAGACTTTTATCAACAAAGCTGATCTCTTTTGCAGCATCTTATAGTGGTAGTTTATCAGCAGCCAAACCTTCTGTAAATTACCAGAGTTCTTCAAAGTACACACAGATTTTATTTTATTTTTTAAAAAAGAGGACCTTTAGGGGAGGTCGATAGGAGCACAGCGAAGAGGAAAGGTAATTTCTCTTTCTTTTTTGAGGAAATAGGAAGGATAAAAATAAAATGAAGAAGATGACACTTGCATGCAAGAAGAAAGATTACCCTCCTGCGTCAAAGGAGCTGCCTGAATATTTTTCTCTTATCACAACTGAGTGAGGAGATTAAAATGATCGAATGTTTGCAGCTCCATATTTCTAACACAAATAGTTTACAATTTCCCCCTCATTTCCCTGAGCTTGTCTGCATATTTCTCCCACTCTTTGTGCTGAACTGTCTTTCACCCTGTAACTTTTTCTGTTTCATTTATCTGAAGCAAGGGAGAAGGTATTTGGGGAAGGTATTATCTTTCATTTGCACATGATTGAAACCAGCGGACCTTCTCACATTGTTAGAACGCGGGGGGGGGGGGGCATTTCCATAAACCCCTCCCCTGAACAGCAGCCTGGGCTTTTGAGCCAGACAGAGATTGGGGCTGGCCAGTTCCATCAGACCAGCAGCACCAGAGGAGGAAACCAACCTGAGCTCCAGCATCTTGACCAGTTCAGATCTTGAGCCCATGAATCAGATGGCCTCAGATCAGAACTTCTGTAGTCCGTACCCTCAGAGCATTGTGGAACCAACACCACTTCTGCTCCAGGGACCCACATTTCCCTTAGGAAGGGTCATAGCTTAGTGGTGGAACATATGCTTTGCATGCAGAAGGTTCCAGGTTTAATCCCCAGCACATCCAGTTGGAATGGAAATATCCCTTGTTATCATGGGCCCAGGAGTCAGCTTCACCGGCTAAACAGCAGCCTGAAGGGGGAGAAGGGAGAGTGACTCCACCTGCAGCTGATCAGCCTTCAAGGACACAAAAGAGAAGGCACTGATGAGGACCAGCTGGCTTCAGCTTTCTTCAGCAGAGCTTCCAGAAGCAGTCAGATGCTGGTAACAATGCCTGTAGTTCCTGGCCCTACCTTGTTGCTTGTCTTGATCCTTGACCCCATGATCATCGGATTCCCTGACCCCTGGTCTGTCTGACCATGTGGATTGCTGTTTGTCCAACCCCAGGACTGGACCTGACTTTGGATACTGACTCTACCTCCAGGTAAGTACATCTCAGAGACTCTGCTGGTTGGCTGGTCTCCCACTCCACTGAGTTCTGCATGTTGTTGCTCAGCAGTGAAACTACAACACTTCTCTAAAGCCTTTGAAAGCTGCTGCCAGTCAATGCAGACATCAGCTGGATGATCAAAGGGTCTGACTTAGCTTATGGCAGCTTCTTATGGTCTGTGTCAGTATACTACTGCTACTAATAATAGTAATAATAAATTTTATTTATACCCCGCCCTCCCCAGCCAGAGCCAGGCTCAGGGCGGCTAACACCAATAAAATCACAATAAATACATAATAGGGGAAAAAGAGAGGGGAGAACCAATTTAAAATACAGGTTAAAATGCAATTTAAAATGCAGCCTCATTTTAAAGTAGCCGATAAATCAAGACCATAAGGGGAGGGAAACATAATGGTCAGACAGAGTCCAAACCAAAGGCCAGGCGGAACAGCTCTGTCTTGCAGGCCCTGCGGAAAGATATCAAGTCCCGCAGGGCCCTAGTCTCTTGTGACAGAGCGTTCCACCAAGTCAGGGGCAGTGCTGAAAAGGCCCTGGTCCTAGTTGAAACCAATCTAACCTCCTTGATGCTTGGGACCTCCAACGTGTTGTTATTTGTGGACCTTAAGGTCCTCTGCAGGGCATACCAGAAGAGGTACGAGGATCCTAGGCTGCATAGGGCTTTGAAGGTCAAAACCAGCACCTTAAACCTGACCCTGTATTTCACCGGGAGCCAGTGCAGTTGGTAAAGCACTGGATGAATGTGATCCCGCGGCAAGGACCCTGTAAGGAGCCTCGCATTCTGCACCCGCTGGAGTTTCTGGGTCAGCTTCAAGGGCAGCCAGGGCAGTTACAATAATCAAGCCTGCAGGTGACCGTTGCATGGATCACTGTGGCCAGATCAGGGTGAGAAAGGTAAGGGACAATACAAGGAAGAAGCCTGGTGGGAATCATTGGAGGAGAATTAGGCTCCAAGCCTGCCCTCAAAAAAATGGTGCAGCCTGAAAGGGACTATCTGGACTCGGGGAGCTGAAAGTCCCAGACTGAGGGCTCATCTATGCTTTGCTTCTCTCACACCTAGAAAGCATGGGTGTGAGTCGTTTTCTGTTCTTCCTGTGCTTTCTAGGCATGAGTGGATCCACATGTTTTTTCCATTTGCCCTGCTGCTTTCCCTGGGAAAACACACTCTTCAGTGCTGAATCAGAGCAAATGTTGATCCATGGAAAACCTAATTGACATTTGCTCCAATTCAGTGGTAAAGAGCAGATTTTCCTGGGGGGAAATTACAGGACAAGTGGAAGTGTGGATAAGCCCATAGTCAAAGCAAGTTGCTCACCTGGAGCTTTCCACGGTGCTGCAACAAGCAGCCCGGCTTGCTCCGTTGTGCCCTGGTGGTCTCCTAGTTCTGGAGATTCACATTAGGAAGCCTCCTTCATTGTAGAAATAGATGAGTCAGTCACAATGAAAGTTCCTCCCCCTGCCCTATTGCAAATAAGCATTGCACTCCAACACGAGAGGTGAACAGCATGCATTACTGATGTAGAAGCATATGAGAATGGATATCCTAATCACAATTATTATGCTCCTGTTCAAGAGGCTACATGTGTCCTTTAACAGGGAGCCACATCTGAAGATACAGGTTGTAGGTGACTGGTTGCTCACAACTGCACCTTAATTGGTACCAATTGGTCCACATTCAAGCTTCATTACAGTGATACTTCATTTGTTTTGTATGTGGTGACCCATTACAGTTTTAAGCTGCGATTCTATCAAGTTCTTGTACATTGCCACTAAAGTCTGAATGTCCTGGGTCAACATATCAGCTTGTCTTTAGAAGTAGCCTCTGACCACTCTTCTAGGATACTATGTATATTGCTGTTGGAAAAGAGTCTATTCCCATCCAATGGTGGACATATATTTTAAGTTATTTATGAAGGAAAATCACATATAATTACATATAGCAGAGAATGATTGGGGGGGAAACTTGGGTGGGGGAAGAGAGATGCTGTAGAATTGATTTAGCACCTATGACAAGTAGTCAAGAAGATGGGCTCTAAAACCAGTCACAAATCTTCACACCATTGCTGTGAAAAACCACAGTTTTGTTCCAATTTTCTCAGTGCTGAACCTCAATAACATCAAATGGACTTGCTACAAATTTGAAATGTGTGTTGCTGCATCTCTCTCTCTCTCTCTCCTTTTTGTAAGACACACATTCACAGAAGGCACTTAGGCTAATTCCCCACTTTGCAACTCTGATGCCTGTCGATGGGACAGTTGGCTTCAGTAGTTTTCATTAACAGTAAAACCAGACAATTAGCTGGGTGGTGAGGAAATCTCTTTTTCTCAGTCCCTTAGTCAATATATTCTACATGCCCAATACTTCTAAAAATCAAACATTTAATAACACTGTGCTAGCATCAAAGCAAAGACATTACAGTGGTCTCATTTCCTCTCCATTATCTGCATTGGGTATTTAACCACTTCCCATTCCTAGTGTTTCAGCATAAGCAACCTGCTAGTTCTATGGTTATTGTTAGCACACATCCCCTGAAAGGAATCACGGCTAAGTCCCTGTTAGAAATAGGCTTTGCAGAAGTTGATACACCAACAGCCACAAACACCTCATATTTGTTGGGATACTGCCAGGGAGATAAAGCCCATCATGGCCCCCACGTCGCCTCCGGACGATCCATCGATCTCCCGTAGATACAGTATCAGCAATTAGCGACACGAGCTCCAGAAAATAGCTTGCCACATTCCAGAGCTGATGCACGCTTTATCAGCAGAATTCGTACAGCGAAAGATGCACACAGGAGAGCATTATTTAGAAGTTTATTCAGCGTTGGTCAGAACAAAGGAAAAAACATGACTGCCTGCTTGCGTGTTCAGGCACAGAGAGAGGAAAGCAAAGACACAACAGAAACATCCTGTGAACAGGAAATACGCAGGCTGTGACACAAACATCCTGCTCCCTTTTAAGGTGGAACGGAAATATCCTAACAATATTCCCTAGAGTGCCGGGACACGATAGGTGCTTCCAGGTGGCCATTCACACTGTATCTAGGGTGCTCTGGGTGGTGATTGGCTTATGAAGAAATTTGATTTTCTGCGTCTACATATTTTTCTAGGAGTCCCTTTTTTCCAAACAAGTTTTTTAAGCTGAACTGAATTCACCCAAACAGACTCCTGCCTTTTCACTCCAACCAACGGTCAGGCTCAGAGAGAAGCAGCAAGGTAGTATCTGGATGACACAGCCATGACACAGGAGGCCATGACACAGTTCCAAGATCAGCTGGAGGACAGGGTCCCAAGTACACTGAATACATGGTTAGCCAAGGCAGCTATTCCCTATAAAAAGTTGCTCGGACTGTGGAGCTGGGTCTGGGGCCAGGGCTTTATAGGGCAAGGCAGGTCTGGATTGTGTTGAAGGGTTGGTGGGGTAGACTTCAGCCCTCCATATGCTGTTGGGCTACATCGCCCATCATCCCTGAACATTAGGGTTGTCACATGCCCTCTTTTTCCAGGACATGTCCTCATTTTCATGGGTAGAGTCATCATAGCGAACCATAGTTAAAACTAGAAGTCAGGGAATGTGTCCTCTCTTTTTCTCTCTCTACAAAATATGGCAACCCTAGCATGCAGGCTAGGGTTGATAGCAATTGCAGACTATAACTTCTGGAGGGCAACAAATTGTGGAGGGTTGCTCGAGACCAGCTCTCTATTTTGAACCCTTCCATTGGTCACTAACGAAATTAATAGGTTGACTCCAAAGGCTGTGTCTTTCTGCATGTGACTAATGATTACCATAAGACACAGGTCACATACAAATGAAGAAACCTTTAGATCCAACCCATTTTAAAATAAAGAGGGGGTGGGGAATGCTACCTTATAAAGGACAAGCAATTTTCAGTTTAAATTGTCATTATGTCTTTGTAGTCCAAAAAGCTGTCTCATTAGTCAGTGCAAGGGAATTAAAAGCCCTTGCCAAGGATTTGGGAATTTGGGAGGTGATGAAGGAATGTTTATACCAGACAGAAGAGTCAAACTTTTTATGGGATTCGCCAGGCTTGGAGCACCTGAAGACCATGCCAAAACTAAACTCTTTTGAAAGTGAATAGAGATTTGTAATAAGCAATCTTTGCTTCTCATTTGAAAAATAATAATAATGTAATATACAGCTCATAACTAGTTTAAATCCCTTAATCAGAACCTGCTTTTCTCAAAGTTCCTGGTTGTTTGCTTTTTAGGAAGGAATGTGATATAGCAGATAGAGTATTGGATCAGGAAGAATTGTGTTGAGAGCACATTCAAGGACCTTGGAGCTAGCTGCCATCTCTCCCCTCACCCCCCAGACAAGGTCATTTGAAGACAAAATAGGATAACTCCAATGTATGCTGCCCTTGGCTCTCTGAGGAAAGAGAGGGATACAAAATGTGGCAATAAAAAAGAGGCCACCTGTTCCATTATTATTTTTTTTGCCATAAGTCTACAATGACTTTCGTACAACTAGCCTTCACAGGACTAGATTTCTCCTTTGCCAGGCAAATGTATTGTTAAATGCTCATCAGATACACGGTCTGGACACATCCACACCAGCAGTGGGCTTGGATCTGAAGGCCTTCTGCTCACGCAAGGGGAAGCCACCTCCCTCTTCTGTCCACAGACCCCAGCATTGTATCCAATCCCATTCCCAAGCACCTCCTTCAGGCTTTTCAGATGGGACAGGTGGCTCCAGTGGAGGTGGAGAGTTGGGAAGAATGCATTCCATGAGCAGTTTTTTGCTTGGGGTTTTAGGAGGTAAACCTGTATGTGTGTACAGTGGTACCTCGGGTTACATACGCTTCAGGTTACATACGCTTCAGGTTACAGACTCCGCTAACCCAGAAATAGTGCTTCAGGTTAAGAACTTTGCTTCAGGATGAGAACAGAAATTGTGCAGCAGCGGCACAGCAGCAGCAGGAGGACCCATTACCTAAAGTGGTACTTCAGGTTAAGAACAGTTTCAGGTTAAGTACGGTCCTCTGGAACGAATTAAGTACTTAACCCGAGGTACCACTGTATTTCCCGCGCCCCCTCCCACACTAAAATTTCAAATATGCTCCTTGTTGTCATGCAAAAATACTAAAGTGGCTCTGGGTATAATGTAACATGCAAAACTTGAATCATGTGGTCTGCAGCTACGCGTTCAGTGGGAGGCTATTCTGCATGCAGATTAGCTGTTGCAACAAATTCTGCATAAGGGTTGGCTATGTGTGAAAAGCTGTAGCTCAGGGTTAGAGCATCTGTTTTCCGTGCAGAAGGTCCCAGGTTCAGTTCCCAATAGCGCCAGGTAGGCCAGCCCTGTTTGAAACCTTGGAGAGATACTACCAGTTAGAGTAAGCAGTGCTGATCTAGATGGACCAGTGTATCTGACTCAGTGTAGGGCAGCTCCCTAAGATCCTATGCTTTGCAGGAAAACACTTGCATTCAGCTGCCCCTTCTCTCCTGTGCTGTGTCTAGAGACCCATGAAAGCCCTAACAAGTTGCAAAGTTTGTGTATCGCTCTCTGTACATTCTCTATTGCCCGCCTTCCACCGATCGTCAGTTTGGCTGGGAAAACAGCGTAAAAATAGCAGAACCAGCAAGAGCGAAACCACATAAAATAGCCAAATATTTGCTCAATCAAGAAACAACGGATAGTAGAATAGGCTGGGAGGGGGGAAACTTGGGACAATTGCCAAAATGTATAGTGCGATTCATATAACGTGAATATGCCCCCCGAATAAGCAATAGCTCAAAAGTGTTTTTTCAGCTGTTTTGCCTGCTTTTTATGAGCGCACGTTTTGAGTGGGAGTACTGGATAAGCCCATTACAAAACTGCCTCTTTAGAAAAGTCTACAGAGGCTTCTTCAGTAAATTCAGAGTGGTTGCCATTTCTAAGACTCAAGAAATCAATGCCTGTATGCACGTAAGGTACAATTAGGATTGCTGCATACTGCACACCAGAATATCAGCAAGACCGAAAAATCACATTCCTTCACTGTTTACCTTTGCAGGTCAATGATGTTATATTTATGGTGTTGCCTTAAAAGGCAGGGCAACTTCCGCTCAAGGCAGGATACACAATTATGCAGCCCAGAGGACAGGTAAGACAGACTTATGGGAAGAGGAGAATTCACCTTTCTTTAGCCTTTGGGCAGAGCTGGGAACAGCTCTATAGCTCCGAATATAGTTGGATCAATGTTTTGCTTAACAAGAGAAATGGAAAGATAACCTGATCCAGCACCTGGTACAACTGGTTTTCTGCAGCAGTCTTTTTGATATAAAACAGAAAGCTATTATATGTTATCTTTTTAAAAAGTCTAATAGGAGTGTTACACTGAGTGTACAGTGGGCTTGATGCAGAGTTAACCATGCATAGAGTAGGCCCATTGAAAGCAAATCCCATTGATTTTAATGGGGGTTCTCTATGCATTACTAACTCTGCATCCAGCTCAGTATTTATAATATATTAGAAATATATTAGATCTAATATATTAGAAATATATGGAGGAAGACTTCAGTTTACCCTGCAGCTATGGTCACTGTGAAGGGCTGATTTCCTCAGCCAAGGGGAAATGGTTCACAAATAACCATTTTGTATTTTCGCATTCTTCCTATTCATTATTATTTAGCCCTGACTGACCATTTTGTATAAACTCCATTGTGTTTGCATACCAGGCAAAGGAAAGCAAGTGGTGTAGGATGAGACAGCAAAATGATAATGCAACTTTATTGAGGTATTACAGTGTTATTTTTCTAGAAAAGAAGGTGCTGGAGCTCACCCTTGTTCTCTTATAATGGCAGTGGCGCCTACCTGAGAAGTGCCAGAACTGAGCTCTGATGAGTTCCGGCTAAAAAAACACACCCTGGGGTATTCAGAGAATCCTTTGAGACTGCAACAACAAAAAGGAACAAAAATGTGAATTTTAAATGCATAGTATAATTTGAGTTTTGGGGTTGTGTGCACATACCAACCTAGTGCTCCGACATGACCTGGAGAGTACCTGACCTGGCCCCAAAATATTGCTGAAAATGTTCCACCTCCACACACAAAATGGGTGACGTCACACCAAAGTTACATTTCAGTCCACCATCTTGATTCAAAATGGTTCCTGGTGTCCAAACATCAACAAAACCCGCCACCCCGGTCTCGAGAACCCTCATGCTGAGTTTTGCAACAAGAGATGTCCAAGCCCAGTGCTTTTTTTCTGGGCGGATGCAGGGGGACGCATACCCCCAAACATTTTGTGAATCTTTGTACTTTTGTCCATTTATTGTATTTATTTTCCCCAATTTGAACTATAAAATGGTGGTTTTCTTGAGTCAAAATGAGAGTTCTCCCAAACATTTTCTTTAGAAGAAAGCACTGTCCAAACCTACAGAAAACAAACATATGAGTAGACAGACAAACCACTATCCAAAATATATAGTAGATAAGCAAATACATGACCCATAGCATACATATCTTAGGAAAAGAATGGTGCTGAAAAATTCAGTTTGGGTTCATGTCAGTGTTCAGGACAAATGTTAAGTTGTAGAAAAGGAAAATGTGTGAGCTAATGAGGAATAGAAATTAGAATATATTTCCCAGTTGATTTGCCACAGTTTGATGCAGTTTCATAGCCGTTCCCCATTCAATCTATATTTGACAATACTGCTTCATCTGAGCACTGTTGATATAGCAGAATGGAGAAAGGTAGATTTTCAATCCCTGGTCATGTTTTCCCCCCCTTCAGAAAATGTAATATTTATTTATTTATCATAGCCGTGTAAATAAAATGCTCTCATTTCATAAGTAACTTTGCCACAAGGAATGCAACATTTAAAGAGAAAAGGAGCATTAATTCTAACTGAATGACTTCTTGATTTTTGTACTGGAGTCTGGAACTGAAAATTAGAAGGACTTTGAACACTCCATACATGTCTAGGGACACATTAATTATGTAAATTGGAATTCTGAATAAAAAATAGATGGGGGACCAAATAACCATATTAGGCATTGTGGTCGAGGGCCTTTTTCAACTTAAGACATTGTTTGTTGGTTTATTTATTGGGGGGAATTAGAGTGCCTTTAAGAGCAAACCACCCTTATTGGAACTCCTTAATGTCTAGAATCTTAAAACTGTTTGTTGAGCTACAGAACGGTGTGATAATAATGCACTTTTGACAAGGTACCTCACCAAAGGCTCGTGAGTAGACTTAGTTGTAAAAGGAGAGGTCTTCTTGTGGATCAGGAATTGGTTAAGAAGCAGAAAGTAGGAATAAATGGACAGTTCTCCAAAGGGAGAGTTGTGGAAAATGGAGGCCCTAAGTACTAAGTACTAAGACCTATGCTTTTTGATTTGCTCATAAACAATCTAAAGTTCAAGTTGAGCAGATAGTTGGCACAAATTGTGGTTCTGGCCAAGAGGGGTGTTGTCACTCATTCTCTTTTGTGTATAGTTTGCTACCAACCCTGTGTCCCGAGCTGCTTGGGAATTCTAAGAAACTAAAATATATTTGAGATTTGAAATCAGTGGTTAAAGATCAGCACAGTTTTACAAGGTTCAGTCTGACATTTTGATTCAAAATGGCATGCAGTTGCATCCAAATGTAGACATAAACCCTTCTTCTCAATCTTGGGAACCATCACCCAAAATTTGGTGCCAATATCTTAAGAGGTGTTCAAATGCATAGCGAACAAACAACTTTCCATAATATATAGTAGACAGATAACCACTGATCAAGTAATGCTGATGCTATTTCAGCACACATGGGTTTGTCTATTGACTTAAAATGATCAGGCCACTAAATGAAATGTGTTTGAACTGAATCGCAAGGCACTTTATAAATGTCAGCCAGCAAAAGGGGGATTTATGTCTGTGTATTTTTCAGTTAGATACCACACTGTGTGGTGTAAGGTTAGGTTGGACGCAGAGAGATTATTAATTATGCTTTGGACTCCTTCAGTGAATCTCCGAATGGATAGCATTTGAGAAATAAAATACTGGATTGGGCATCCTTCAGGAGCAAAATTGGCTTACTAGATGCCCCTTTCTTTCAAGCTGACAAGTTACTAAAGGTCACTTATGTTTGCATAATAGAGAGTCTATTAAAATGGCATAGGAAGATTCCATACAGAGGAACAGCTGGAAATACAGTGAAGGCCATTTTAGGGTTAACAGAATCATAGAATTGTAGAGTAGGAAGCAACTATGAGGGTCCTCTGGTCCAACCCCCTGCAATGCAAGAATCTTAACTAAAATCATACATCCAACCTCTGCTTAAAAATCTCCTAGGAAGGAGCACCCATCACCTTTTGTGGGAGTCTGTTCTACTGTCAAACAACTCTTACTGTCAGAAAGTTCTTCCTGATGTTTAGTCAGAATCTCCTTGTAACATGAATCCATTGGTTCGTGCCCTAGCCTCCTGTTGCAGAAGGAGGCATCTTAGACAGGGCATCTTAGGTGAATCTCACCCATTATGTGACCTCCCAAACTGTTTATTGAGTTAGTCTGACATGTTTTAGGAAGCGAGCAATTGTAATGAATGTTGCTCCCAGGGCTTACAGCACGTCAGGTCACCGGAGAGCTAGATCTTTAAAAATGTTTTTCCTCTATGTGGAAAAGCAAGGGGCGGAAGCTTTCTTTCCTCCCTAGAAGGTCTGTCCTGATTGGCTGGCTGGCATCCGCCAGCTCCATGACTGATGACAGAATAACGCTCCCCTGACTGTTCACACACCCTGGGCATTTTCCCCCAATTTAAATAAACCTGTTGATAATGTAACATAGTATTCCTGCTCCTGAATTCCTCTCCTTACCCACACAGCAGTGAGGTCATTTCTCCTGATTTTCTAAGCATGCTCACAGGCGAAAGCATGAATCACTTGGGACTAAGTCACTACCCAGAAACTCTGAGCAGGCTGCCCACACAGAAAAACACCAATGGCTGTCATAAATCTCCCAAGATTATTTGGGGGGTTGTTGAGCAAAAATAGCTGCTTATGGTCACAGTCCCCATGGGCCGTTTCTGGTGGCAACAGAGTACAGATTCTGCCTCAGAGCTGCGTGAGTATGATAAGGAGATGAATCATTAAGCAGAATGAAGTCACAGCACCTAGACAACTGTGAACATTGAGCAGTGTAGAAGCTCATGTTTTCTAAATGGAAATACTGTGAAATTATTAAGGTACAAAATAATTCATGCTTTCAAGCTACCGTTTCCAGGGACTAATAATTGATGATACTCCATTTAAATTATTTCTTCTGAAATGAGTACCAAACAGGTGCTTAGAAATGGCCAAAGAATTACAGAGCTTGGGGCACCTTGTGGGATGGATGGCAATCTGTAATGCAGAAAAATATGAAGAATGTGGCCCTGTACCTGCTTTTCCACTCCAGCTTTCCACGCTGCTATAATTCATTCTTATCATCTACATTTCCACAGCGGCACACCTGCAAGATCATTTCACCCCCTTCATCGCCCGCCATGTATTACAGTCATTCTCCTGTCTTCACCACCCTTAAACCTGAAGTTCAGAAATGATCCCAGGCTCATCCACACAACTCATCCTGAATCTGTGGGAGCTCGGTGTTTTTGGTTTCGTTTTAAGGTTGTGGTGTTGACATGGCACCAGATGAGCCAGTCATGTGACAGATGCTTCACAACCACTTGCAACTGAGTGCTGTTTCCTGGGGTGCAGCCACTGTCGCATGCTGACAGCTTCCTGGAGTCACAGGTGAGAGCTGAGTGCAGGGTGGGAACCAAAGGTAGACAAACTATCCTAGAAGCAGCACAACGTGTCTCCTACTGGAGGTATTGTCCCTCCCATAACACCCCACATAAGTTTGTTTTGATCGTATCTGTTGCTGTTTTAATGTTTGCACTTTAGTGACAAGCCACCTACACCATCCACCTTTGCCATTTGTCACCTCATTCACAGGTCCTTTGAGCAGCACATTTGCTAGTAGAGATGGCAACATTCCCTTTAGTGGCTTGTGGTCATCCATCCATCCATCCATCCGGGCCTGTGCTGAGGAGGGCTGCACTGAGGAAGAATGGTGGGAGCCTCCCACTCCCCCTGATCCTGAATCTTCCCAAGAGCAGGAGGACAGTATAGATTTGGAACAGTGGTTTGCAGAGGGGCACAGTTCAGAAGGCAGAAGTTGGGAAATACGGGATGGTGAACAGCTAGGAGAAGAAACACTAGAAGAGAAAGAGCTAACAGGTTCACAGTCTCTGGACAGCATTCACTCCCCTTCCCCAAAGACACGAAGAGCTCAGAAAGTGATAGAACAGAAAGCACAGAGGGTACAAGCTCAGGTTACAAGATGTAGGAGTGACGTATATTAATAGGGATGAAGGGGGGGAGTGAACCTTAACTGGGAGCACTGCCATTTCTAGGAGATGTGTCCTTTGTTCTCTTGCTGTGATTATTAAAGATTCTAACTGGTAAGACATTCCTTTTGTTTGATCTTATCATTCATGGCCACGGGGGAGGTAGCCGATTCCCTGAAGCCTGACTCCTTCCTTCCCAGCCATTCCCTGGAAAGAACACTGCACCATCACGTAATGGTTATTCCGAGGGTTCCAAATTTCATTTAGATAGTCTGCAGAATGTATGTGGAAGAGGGGAAATGGCACATCCATCACTTTGAATGTTCATATTGAACATTCTTTTTTTCCTAGCGGCTGCTAAGCAAGTTGCTACCATCACTCCTGATCATGAAGAGTGTATGGGGGACAGTCCTTGTGCCAGAGGAGATGGTGGGAAGAAATTATTGCATTATAATGACAATCAAACTAGTAAGTAATCCCAACCATTTAATTTGCTGGCGGGACCACGGCTTGGATCCTGTGAGTAAATTCCATTCATATGTTGATGCCCAATTTGCTTGCTTATTCTGGTATGTTGAGCACAATGCATAAACGCATCATGTGTGGCAATTAGATAGAACCAGAGCTTGCAAGCAAGGGCTATAATCTTATCTCCAGCTTTATGTGTTCCGGCTTAAACCTAAAGCTGACAAGGCTACATTATTAGCAGCCAAATTTCTGTTCGTTCTAACAAGAATCTGTGCAAAACCAGTTTTCCAATTCTCATTTAGTGGGGCGCTATTGGGCAGACCAAGCAAGACATGGGAATGTGCTGTTTCATGTTGTGCAATCTGACTCCTAAATTGATTTTTTTTATAAAAAAAACTGCAGCACTTGAGGATTAGATTTTCTAAGCTACACAAATACAAATATTACTTCCTACCTCATTACTGTGGTTATTTCTTCGCTAATATCGAGGCTACATTGCATTCTAGACGTCAACAAATGGTAAATAATCTGATTCTAATAGCAAGAAGAGAAATCATGAAAAAGAGGGAAAGTTTGGAAAGCCCCCTCTCTGGCTAAAAAAAAATGTGTGCTGTGAAATTCAGTCACTTGAATCCATTTCATCACTAAAGGGGGAAAGCTATTAAGGTTAAGAAATCAATATGAGATTCAGATTTTTTAAATCAGATTTTTAAAAATTATTTTGGAATAGACTCTAGATTCAAAATATTTCACTGGAATTAGTGGCATCTTGAGTCTGATATAATATTCTATTATATTTATTGATCTAATAACGTGAACAAAGTTTGTATTCCATAGCTGACAATGGGCCAGACATTGTGTGTTTCTCTGGATTTTGGACATGGCTTCCTTCACAGAAATAACTTTAGGGAGTGTTTCCGATGTCCCTATATCATGGCATAATGAAAGCTGGCTATAAATTTGACCTTTGAAAATTAAGGGCTGGGGTTCAAGTACAGAGGGATTAGACTACAAAACTTTTTTATGTTCAGTTTTGTCTTTCAGGTCCTTTGTTTTTGTTCTGCCTTGGCAAAGAACGACCCCCCTTCTTTTATTGCCCCTTTTGAATTTCACTCCCCCCCTCCACCTTCTCCCAAAATAGCTTTGCAGAGAAAGGATTTCTATTTAAAGCCCAAACGTGCAGAGCGTGTTCAAAGTCTTTTGCCAAAGAGCACACCGGGACAACAGCCAGAAACCTGAATCCAAAACCAGATTAGGCTGGTGGGTTTTTGCTCTTCATGTGAATGAGAGATTAGAAAGCCTGCAAAGAGACTTTGCTTAAAAGCTGAGAGAGGGGAGCGTGGGCTTCTGGTGCTAGGGAGTAATCTATATTGCAAGTTTCCTTTTAAATGTAGGATTAAAACAACAACACAAAAGTAGATTGCTTCTAACAGCTTTCATCTTCCAGATGTGGGAACAAGATTGTTTAAAGAGCTGATCACTGAGGGCGACTCCCATTTTCCCTGACCACTGGCCATGCTGGCGGTGGGTGGTGGAAGTTGAAATCCAACATCCTTGAGAGGACATCCTTTTGAATACCCACAGGTGCTTGTAAGAATCTATAGATGAGCCCAGGAAACTGAAGACAGCGGGTCTAAGTGGCACGTGGTATTATTACTGCAAGTGTGGTCTCAAACAAATACTTTGAGGAAAACTTGTGTCCAGCTTGTGGAGAGGTAAGAGAACTGGAGTCCTAAGTAAAACCTAGGCCAGAACTGCATCAGGGTCCAGTTATGCTAAAACTGCTGGGGAAACATGAAGTGGACTTTTAAACAAAAAGCGCTCATTTAGAGTCAGAGTTTTTGTGCTGTTTTGTGGGGCTTTAATGTTTGTTCTATTATTTTATTGTGCGACACATACCCGCCAATATTTCTCCGATGAAAAGAACATCCCAATCAATAATAATGATAATAATAATGATAATTTTATTATTTATACCCTGCCCATCTGACTGGGTTGCCCCAGCCACCCTGGGCAGCCTCGAACATATATAAAAAATATAATAATACCAGTCCTTTTTTTCTAGAAAAAGAGGTGCCAGAACTCACCATGAACGCCTCCCTCATTCGCTTAGAATGGCAATGGCACCCACCTGAGAGGTGCCAGAACTCAGTTCCTGTGAGTCCCCCCTGAAAAAGCCCTGAACAAAACATTAAACATTAAGAAACTTCCCTATACAGGTCTGCCGTCAGACGTCTGCCAAGGTTGTATAGTTACTTATCTCCTTGGCTCGCGGGTCACATAACTCCATACCCTTCAAAATTTCTCAGATGAACAAAGGGACGTCCTAAGGAAAAGTGGGAGATTCAGGGATCAAATCAGAAATTGGGATGGCTTCTGTAAATCCAAGACTGTCCCTGGAAAACAGGGACACTTGGGGGGTCTGGAGTCTCGGTTTCTTACATAGCTTGCCCTGAAGACAGAAACTTTACAATTACAGTGGTACCTCGGGTTACAGACGTTTCAGGTTACAGACTCCGCTAACCCAGAAATAGTACCTCGGGTTAAGAACTTTGCTTCAGGATGAGAACAGAAATCTTGCTCTGGCGGCAGTGTGAGGCCCCATTACCTAAAGTGATGCTTCAGGTTAAGAACAGTTTCAGGTTAAGAACAGACCTCCGGAACGAATTAAGTACATAACCAGAGGTACCAATGTAACAGAAACAATCCTTGGATTTTGCATGCAGACTTGGACTTCACATCCAGTTCAGTCCTATCAACTCTGACTAGCAGTGTTTATTTTAGACAGGGACCTCCTCCAGTCCTACTTGGAAATGCTGGGGCTTTCTCCATCAGTAGTTTATGCCGTTTCTTCAATAGCATATCCCAACATCACTCTTTTTACTACTCCCTGTATGAAATTTCTGTCTGGCAAGCAGAGGAGGAAGAAGAACAAGAAGCACTTGTACTATTCAGTGAAGCTGGGTTGGCTGTCATAACTGTCAGTTTGCTGACCTCCATTTTGTGTGGAAAGATGAACAAAAAAATAAATAGGGCAATGTATAGATTTTTTCCACCACGGACTTAACACTAGACATCACATATATTAACTAGAAGCCAGGTACAAGTCTTGACATCTCTTGAAGTGAGCTGCTCCAAGGATGAAATTGAAAATCTCTTACCTGAATCCTCACACATATTCCCTAAAAATTATTAATGGGAAACTATATTGGCGTTTATAGCAGAAGCCGTTTCATATTATAGTGTCAACATTTTGCAATTAAGTGCTCTGAATTATTAAAACATCTTATTACAGCGAATCACACCTCGGGTTTATGCCAGCTGCCCCTTTCTTTCTTTTTAATCAATGTGAATGAAATTAACTGCCTCTCCGTCAGTTTACATCATGGTGCTTAGCAAACCTGCACACCTCACCAAAGCCTGTTATGGCTGCCATAAGTTGTCAAGTGTGTTGCCAGGTGCTTCAGTAGATAGCTAGAAAGGAGGTATAACTGGTAGCTACCAATGGCCACTGTGTTAAGAGTGTCAGTGGGCTAATTCACAGTGAGCTGAAGTCAATGACCATCATTCAAGATGCCAGGAGACCGTCAACATCTTAAATAAAAAAATCACACTTGGTTTAACTCAGCTATTTAATCAATGTGTTTCTCTGGAAGGGTTCCCAGTTTAAGACCGAGACTGACTTAAGTTTATAGTGCTCATGACACTATATCTTTAGCAGGAACTAAGATCACCAAAAGAGTAATGTCATTTACCGGATGGCCATTTGTCCTGATCCGCAGGCCCCATTTGAATTATAAAATAATTACTGTTATGATTAAATTATATTTGTATACTGCCCTATGCCCACAGGTCTCAGGGTGGCCACAACATAAAAACACAAAATACATAATCAAAATAAAAATGGAAACAACCCAATAAGTCAGTTATTCACCAAAAAATCAAAACAAGTACATAATTAAAAACAAAACAGCGAAATGGTAACTCCCTCTTTCCAGACACATTTAAAAGGCTATAGGACTTGGGCATCTCCTCCTATAACAGTCAGGCCTGCCATCACATGAAAGAAATAATATCTGAATTGGAAGTCATTCATGGGACTGCAATGCTTCCTGCAGTCGCGATCGCTCCCATAAATTTCTTCCGGGATTGGGGAAAACTGTTGCAATCCCATCTATCAGCATGAGCAAGCACATCTGGTTCCCATAAGACCATGTACCAGCGGCTGAGTGTACAACTTGGCACATGTACTAATGAAATTTGGCTGCGGCACCAGACTTGTCCACTGGAACTAAATCCACAGATTAATTACTGAAAACGAAAAAATGGTTCCACCAGAAATTCAGTCCTTTGATACCAGGTTTGAGAAAGCTGTATGTAATTCTTCAACTTTCTCATTTAGGCAACATAAGCTGTCTTTCTCCCCCGCTCTTCTCTTATATATAGATAGGTGAATGTACGTGTGCATGCATCTGAAAAATGGTTTATATTTCTGCAATTTGAGATTGTAAGTAAACATCAGGTTATATCTATTGCTCTTGGTTTGCACACACACAAAAGCCAGAGTCCCTTGAGAAAGATCATATGCGGTGATTTGTTCAGACATGAACAAATAAGATTATCTCAGGCTTTACAAATATGAAAATATCAAAGCAGGGGACAGCAGGCCTCAGTAAACAGAACTACACCCAGGAATGAAATGTTCTCTGGGGGTGTTTAGCCTTTGTCAAAGAAAAAGAAGAATATTCTTAAGCATAATTAAAAATGCCCACATCACTGTCCAAGGACTGTTGTTTTTAAGTATTGGGGGTGGGTTGTTTTAAAGTTAGAAAATGCAATTAGTGTGAAAATAAATCTACACACAACCACACGCACGCACACTAGATATGGATTTTTCATATGGGTAATATTGCTTACCCTTAACCCCACTTTTCAGCTCTCATCTGATAGCTTTCTAATGGTTGTAGTTTTATCTAGGGCGGCAGAAGTCTCACAACTATATCTCTAAGGGATAGACTTATCTCTCTGGCTGACCAAAATGTGGTATACAAATAAAAATAACCTTACTTTGTAATGGGAACATATAGAAGAACATATATTCCAGCTGCAATCTTTCTGATCCATGTCAATTTTAATGAGCTTTCAAAACTTTTAAAAAATTAATAAATGTGCATCTAAACCCATATTCTGATGTAGCAGCTTATAAGAACTCAAAGCTATTGCTTATGCTTTGCTAATGTTACAAGCACTCCTCTGCATGCAAAACATCTCAGGTTCAGCCTCTGGCATCTTCATCGAGGACTCCACTCTGAACTTAGCATAAATCATAAAAAAGGCCTGCCCCCCAACAAAAGGCCTGCCCCCCCCAACAAAAATCCTGGCTACGCCCATGAAGCTAGTTGAAAGGAAACAATCCTGATTTTAGCATTACATCTAAAAGCAATCATTTATTATATGGCAAAACTGTGTGCTTAGAGTTGAATTTTCATTTTTATTTTTGCTGGGTTAATAGTCACCTAACTGTTGTTGTTGTTGTTGTTGTTGTTGTTCTTCGAGTAATTATTGTTGTTGTTGTTTATTAAATGTGTTGTTGTTGTTTAGTTGTTTAGTCGTTTAGTCGTGTCCGACTCTTCGTGACCCCATGGATCAGAGCACGTCAGGCACTCCTGTCGTCCACTGCCTCCCGCAGTTTTGTCAAACTCATGCTGGTAGCTTCAAGAACACTATCCAACCATCTCGTCCACTGTCGTCCCCTTCTCCTTGTGCCATCTTTCTCAACATCAGGGTCTTTTCCAGGGAGTCTTCTCTTCTCATGAGGTGGCCAAAGTATTGGAGCCTCAGCTTCAGGATCTGTCCTTCCAGCGAGCACTCAGGGCTGATTTCCTTCAGAATGGATAGGTTTGATCTTCTTGCAGTCCATGGGACTCTCAAGAGTCTCCTCCAGCACCATAATTCAAAAGCATCAATTCTTCGGTGATCAGCCTTCTTTATGGTCCAGCTCTCACTTCCATACGTCACTACTGGGAAAACCATAGCTTTAACTATACGGACATTTGTCGGCAAGGTGATGTCTCTGCTTTTTAAGATGCTGTCTAGGTTTGTCATTGCTTTTCTCCCAAGAAGCAGGCGTCTTTTAATTTCGTGGCTGCTGTCACCATCTGCAGTGATCATGGAACCCAAGAAAATAAAATCTCTCACTGCCTCCATTTCTTCCCCTTCTATTTCCCAGGAGGTGATGGGTCCAGCGGCCATGATCTTTGTTTTTTTGATGTTGAGCTTCAGACCATATTTTGCGCTCTCCTCTTTCACCTTCATTAAAAGGTTCTTTAATTCCTCCTCACTTTCTGCCATCAAGGTTGTGTCATCTGCATATCTGAGGTTGTTGATATTTCTCCCGGCAATCTTAATTCCAGTTTCGGATTCATCCAGTCCAGCCTTTCGCATGATGAATTCTGCATATAAGTTAAATAAGCAGGGAGACCGTATACAGCCTTGTCGTACTCCTATCCCAATTTTGAACCAATCAGTTGTTCCATATCCAGTTCTAACTGTAGCTTCTTGTCCCACGTAGAGATTTCTCAGGAGACAGAAGAGGTGATCAGGCACTCCCATTTCTTTAAGAACTTGCCATAGTTTGCTGTGCTTGACACAGTCAAATGCTTTTGCCTAGTCAATGAAGCAGAAGTAGATGTTTTTCTGGATGGAACTCTCTATTTTTCTCCATAATCCAGCACATGTTTGCAATTTGGTCTCTGGTTCCTCTGCCCCTTCGAAATCCAGCTTGTACTTCTGGGAGTTCTCGGTCCACATACTGCTTAAGCCTGCCTTGTTGAATTTTAAGCATAACCTTGCTTAATTAAATTAAATTAAATTAAATGCGTTGGTCACTTTATCTTGTCCAGGGCAACCCAAAATGACTTACAAAAAACCAAAAAACCTAGATACATTAAAACCAAGTAGGAAAAGAAATACATTAAAACCATCCCACCCACAGATTTAAAGGCCACTACTAGTTAAAAGGTCAAAGGCCTGATTAAAGAGGAAAGTTTTCCCGTGGCACCTAAAGATATGCAATGAAGGTGTCAGGCAAGCATTCCACAAATGGGGAGCCACTGCAGAAAAGGCCCGCTCTCATGTTGCCACCCTCTGGACCTCTCATGGAGGAGGCACATGATGAAGGGCCTCCCATGATGACTGCAGGATCTGGGTCAGTTCATATGGGAGGAGGCAAAGTTTTACATGTCTAAACCAGCACTTTGAATTGGGCACTTTGAGTTGTGCCTTTAAAAATAAGAATTTTGTTGATGACACAATATGCTAGAAGGAGACAAGGAGGGATACGGGGAGAATTTTGCCTTTGTGTGCTTAAAATGTAATACTCTGCCTGCGTAAGCTTGAAAAGGTCAGGACTTGATTTAATAAATTCATCTTTCAAGAATATAACATTCCTTCTTTAAAGTTTAACGTTAGCACTTACTGGGGGAGTGGATGCATGGGGCATCGGTAATGAGCTCTTTAACATGCAGGTCACAAATCAGGACACACATCACAGAGCCAGAGAAGAAAGTCCTACCTCATGGCATTTGTGTGATCTCTTCTGTTTGGTGAAGTGGATGGTTCTTAATGGAACTATGGAGCCTAGTAATCTTTTACCCACAAACTACAGTTCTCAGGATTCTTTAGGGAAGTCATAGCTATTAAAGTGGTATAGGAGTCCTTTGAATGTACAGCCAATTTTGTGCTTTGTTGTACATTCCGCACAGTATGGAAGTTTAGTTATTTATTATTACATGTATATTTCCCCTGTCTTTCAAAGAGTTGAAGGTGATGGACACAATTCTTCCCCTTCTTGTTTTATCACCAAAACAACATTTCTCTGATGAAAATAGGGATTTCCTATTCCATTATTATAATAATTTTATTATTTATATGCCACCCATCTGACTGGGTTGCCCCAGTCTCTCTGGGCGACTTCCAACATATATAAACACATACTAAAACATTAAACAATTTTTTTTAATCCCTATGCAGAGCTGCCTTTAGATGACTTCTAAATGTTGTATTGTTACTGTACTTATCTCCTTGGCAGGGGGGTCGTATAATTCCATGCCCTCCAACGTTTCTCCAATGAAAATAGAGGTGTCCTAAGGAACAGTGGGACATTCAGGGATCAAATCAGTAACTGGGGTGATTTCTGTAAATCTGGGACTGGAAAATAGAGACACTTGGAGGGTCTGTCAACCCTTTGAGGCAGATTAGGCTAAATCAGGTCCTCCCTTAAAGAGGGCACGTATTGCGGTGAGACCTGGAAAACTGACACCCTGTGTTGTAGGTGGGTACGATTGGTCAGCCACAACACCCAATTGGTAGTTCCCTCGAAGCTGGGTGCAATCTGGCCAATGGGAGGCAGTCCAAACATGCATGTGACCCAGAGCTTCCTCTTTCAGCGTGTGCATTCAGAACACCCCCCCACACCTCTCCCTACTTTTAGGGCTTTGCGCTTGACCTTGGTATGCTGTCGCGTGTTGTCTGTCATTGAGACAGAGGCACGGCAGGAATTTTCCCCATGGCTGATTGGCTGTTGCCATTTGGCTTCCGCCTGCCACGTAGCAAATCGTCACAACTTGTAAGGTTGTGGATAGGCTCTGGTTCAGGTGATAGGGATGGGAGAACGCTCTCGCCATCCCTATGTGAAGGGTATTCCATTAAAGGAATCCAGGGACTCGATGGTTTCGTCAACCCCTGAGAGGGGGTTGTGCCCATGCCTGAGTCCAGGGGGGCATTTGGATGGCGGAGATAGCCTGTTCCCGGCTTTCCGCTTATCCAGGTGTTCACCCTAGGCTGACCTATGCTGGTGCCCTGGGTCAGCGCTACCTGCATGGCAGGGAGCTGGTCAAACCAGAGCCTATGCAACCAGTCACTTTCTGTAATCAATAAAGTTGTGGCCGAAATTCTGCCAAAAACCAAACCAAAATTTGAGTCAGGTGTGAATTTATTTAGGGGGAGGTTTATGGGTCTGAACATGCAAAAGATAGTGACAGATTCAAGGTCAGCTTCGTGCCTGTGTAAGGATTTGAACCCTGATCTCCCACGTCTTAGTACAACACTAACCACTACACCCCATTGATCTGTTAGGGTCCCAGCTATAACATGTCATGTCCCCTCCCAACTTGCTCTGGTGCTCAGCTCCGACCCTGTACACCTCAGAGAAACTGACATACCTAGCGGAGGCGTTGCTAGCAATCTGTAAACGAAAAAACAGCTACACAGGCAAAAGAGCTTCCATCAGTCTGTAGTGCATGTAAGCAACTTGGCTTGTAGGGTTATCACTCTTCCCAAGAACACTGGATTAACTGGGCAGGGTTGAAAAAGACAAATTAGCCAAAACAGACTTTCAGCTGGTGTGCCATCTCCAGATATATATTACACCCTCTTGTTTACTTATAACATTATTACTTTTGATGCATCGATTCTTGGTTCCGTACAGTGCCATTTTCATATCTGGGGGTCTCTTTGCTGTTTATGTACTATTGCTTCAGTACAAGCAGCCTACTCCTGTGAGGCCCAGCCTTTGGAAAAGCTGTGGGGGGAAAGGGAATTTCTTTGCAGTTTTTAGACGCCTGTCATTTGGAGATGGTGATCTCAAAACGGTTTTGCTGAAAGAAGAGTTGTCTGCATGGCTGATGATGTGTAGAAAAAATAAATGTTCATCATCTGCTGTGGGGTTACCTGGAACAAGGGTCCTCTCTTAAAACAAAGGATCGCTGGCAACGCTACAGAAATGCCTCTGACGTTTGGCTCTATATTCTTATGGCAAGGTCTGTGTTACTGAGATGTGATCACTCAAAGCAGTCTGTGACTCTGCTCCTGAGTCGGCCAACGTCTGTATTGCACAACAAACCTACACTTTGTACCAACTGACATCTTCAGAAGGCTGTGAAAAATAAATGGAGTGGCTCAAACAGCATGTTTCATGCAGAGAATTTCTTGCCCTGCGGTTTGCTGATAAGGGAGTCGTTTTAACCCATTGTTGTCAATTAGTTCCATTATCGTAGAAGCATAAGATTGTTGAGTTGCAAGGGGACTCTAAAGATCCTCTAGTCCAAATCCTTCAATGCAGGAATAGGCAGCTGTCCCATGCGGGGATCAAACCTGCAACCTTAGTGTTACCCCAGCACCACTTTTTAACCAGTTGAGCTATCAGGCAACAGCTATTGGTGAAATCTGCCATGCAAAGTCAATGCTTTTAGGGGCCGACCTACTTTAAGAGCTGCCTCATAGGCAGACATATAGCAGGCAAAGTTTTCTCCAGCACTCTGGCTCTCTAGGTAAAGAAAAGCACCACCTGTTTAATTTCTGCCCGTCTTGCAGGTTTTCATGGTGAAGCAACCCCTGGCAGAGAAAAAGGAGGCACCAGGGTACATCGTTCTAGCCATGGCAATTCTGCAACTCACATTCTTGGCAGCCAGGGTAATCTGGCTGCAGCGAGCAGCAAAGTTGTTTGGCAAAACAATAACTCAGCTGCAGATAATGGCCGAAATCCAACGGAGCCATTTATCCTTGGACAAGGGAACGGTGTGCACAGCTGGAGGTTTCTTTGTCGCTTTTCATCATGTCGTTCCCGGCAACCTCTGCAATTGCTGACCATGTGGTTAGAATACATCTCATGGTGACATACTGTGCTAGTGATAAACTTGGGCACTGTTAGAACCATATAATCTGCCCTAACCATACAGAAGAGTCTGTCATTGGAGTCTGCAATTTAGCCGATGTTAGGCTGCAATCCTCTGGAAACTTAAGGTTCACACTGGAGCATTCTTCTGCGTAAAGATGCAGAGGGTTTTACGGCATGTAATTCAATACAAGCAAGGTGGTATATTTTTACTCTGGAATAGCTTTTTGCAGTGTACAAATGTGCAAGTTTCTGGGTTATACAGAGCTCTGCATTGTTCTGCATTTTAAGCTATTTGACAGTGGAACAGTCTGCCTCGGGAGGTGGTAGACTCTCCTTCCTTGGAGGTTTTTAGGCAGAGATTGGATCTCCAGAGATGGTTTTGGGAAAGTGTGGCTGGTATTGCCACACTGGGCACCAACACAAGGGGGCGCTGCAGGGTCCCTTACAACTCTACAATTCTATGAATCTATGAGATCTGTGTACAGTGATACTTCGGGTTATGAACTTAATTCGTTCCAGAGGTCCGTTCTTAACCCAAAACCGTTCTTACAATCTAATGGGGCCTTCTGCTGCTGCCACGGCGCACAATTTCCGTTCTCATCGTGGGGTAAAGTTCTTAACCCGAGGTACTACTTCCGGGTTAGCAGAGTTTGTAACCCAAAGTGTTTGTAACCCAAAGTGTTTGTAACCTGAGGCACCACTCTAACTCAAAAAGTTCAGAGACTCCAAAGAGATCAGATTAGGGGTGGTGTTCTGAAAAAAAAAGTGCGGGTTGCAGGCCAGATGGAAAGTGTGAATATTGGCTTTGGATCCCACTCTGCTACCGTTGAGGCAATGCAAGTGAATGGGCCAGAGATAGTTTTAAAAGCAATAGAGAACATGAGTGTGCTTGCTCCCCCTTGTAAACATTTAGCCATGCAGAGAGAAGAACGAACACTCCTGAAATGCATTACTGCATGTAGTAATGTAACTGATATGATGCCTGTCAGGCACTGGAGAAATGCAAAATGTTGTTTCAGTAATGGAAAAGAGATGATGAAAAAGTCCCTTTCCACTACGCACTTGCCTTTTCTGTGGATTTTGTCAATTGGGTTGTGTGAAATGTCACTGCACGGCAACTGCAGGCCTCTGAAGAATTGTTTTTTTCTGGTGAATTGTGAACCGAATTACTTCACTGATAGCACTTGAGATTTTTGTGTTTGGGCGGCATGTTGGCCTCGAGAGCCACTTCCATTCTGAGATAAAAAGGGGAGGAAAGAAAGAAGAGAAGAGAAGAGAAGAGAAGAGAAGAGAAGAGAAGAGAAGAAAAGAAAAGAAAAGAAAAGAAAAGAAAAGAAGAGCAGCTTGTAAAGAGGGCACTACTCTTCTTTTTAAGGAGTGCTAAATTCTGTAGTTTAAATTATTTCTTGCTTCAGCTAGAGAAGGAGAGGTGTGGGAGAAACCCTTTGCATGGTGTACAGTTTAGACAGGCTTGTTATTCTGGCTGTGGGGATCAAGCTCGATGTGTTGTGCTTGTTTAAACCAGGGGTAACCAAGGAGATGCCCTTCAGATATTGTTGGACATCAACCCCCATCGTTCAGCCTGGAGGCAACCTCACTGCAAGAATTGAGGTTACAGGGAACCAGGCAGAGGGCCTTCTTGGTAGTGGCACCTGCCCTGTGGAACACCCTCCCATCAGATGTCAAGGAAATAAACAACTACCTGACTTTTAGAAGACATCTGAAGGCAGCCCTGTTTAGGGAAGTTTTTAATGATGGATGTTTTAATGTATTTTTAATCTTTTGTTGGAAGCCGCCCAGAGTGGCTGGGGAAACCCAGTCAGATAGGCGGGGTATAAATAAATATTTCCATCGTAGAAATGTTGGAGAGTATGTTGTTGTTGTTTTGTTTTTTTTAACTGCTTTTAATTATCTTATGTGTATGTCGCCTTGAGATTGTGGTTTAGAAGGCCATTAATAAATCTATTGAAGTATTAGCAGCATTAATAGTAATACCGCTTTTAATTTATTTTACTGTTTTAATATTTTAAAGGGTTAAAATGAATTCCTTATAGTCCTTTGCAGTCGTTTTGAGCCTCTTTGCATGCCCGGATTAGTTGATATGGTGGATTTTTAATAAATAAATTACCTACAAATAGACCACTCCCAAGAGGCATTGTGCTGACATGTAAATCTCTGCTGATGAATAAGGGTAGGGAGTACAACTAGCCATAAAAGTTTAATGTCATAAAACATGATAGTGTGTCAGCACTGTGGAAAGATGCTCTGATAAAATATGTATAATGTGGGTGACAGCATATGCCTAAAGAAATGTTATGCTTTATTTGCGTTCTTTAAGGCTGGCTTGCATTTTCCAAGCCATCGGAGTGTCTAAACTGGCTGCCTTGGCTAAAAGTTAAACTGCCACCAATAAAAAAAGTATGTAGTGCCAGGGAAAGGTTGGTTTTTTTTGTCATTCCTATCAAATCCTGAGCCCTCTGGTCTGCATGGTTATGAGGAGGGGGAACTGAATGAGATCCTGATCCTCTTATTTCTGGGGAAGGGCAGAGGTCAGAGATCTTGCCACACACTGATCAACCCTTCACTTTGCCTCTGTCATCGCTACTTAGTGCTCACATTGGAAAATGGGATAAGGCCCATCATTCCTGACCATTGCTGACTGGGGATGGTGGGCGATGGAATCCATCAACATCCAAAGGGTACCATATTGGCTACCCCAATGTAATTGTTTCAGTTCCCTTGATTATTTTTCATTTTGAACCCTTGCTGCAGGGGTCCAGTTGCAGACATACTGTTGAGGGAGTAAGCCTAAATGGATGCAATAGGGCTTACTTTCAAGTAAAAATGCAGAAGATCGCTCTGTTAATCAGCTTCTCCATCTTTCATCCTTTTTTTCCCTGCCCTACTTCTCTGACCAAAGTTTCCTGCCCTACTTCTCCTTGACCAAAGATAATAACTATCTACATGGGCATTTCATGTATTAGTGATTTCCCACAAAGGCTGAAAATGCAAGGAATGTTTCAAAAAGAAGAGAAAACCACTCTGGCCTGTTTCTCAGCTTTGAGATAGAAAATTCTCAATAAAAACTCCCAAGCTACTTTAAATAATTTAAAAATAACTGGCACTATCATCATCAGGCAGCCAGAGTAGAATGTTTTTAAGCCAGCCTTCCTCGTGTCTCTGAAGAAATGGCTGTGATCATTTTTAACCTTTCATCAGGATAATTGCCAAAGAATTAACAATGATAAAATGATTACAGAGTGTGAGGCGTTAGAGTGATTAGCATGAAAGTGCATGGCACATTTGACTGAGATGTGACCTATATATCCTGTCTGCCGTGCGTCTGGCAAAGGCTGTGGCAGTGAAGTCAAAAAAACACCTGCATGTTTTGGTGGTGCTGTATTTCTTACAAATGTTTCCCATAAGTCCTGACATTCCCAATGGGTTGCTCAGCTTTTCTTCTCTGTAAATCCTTTGAATATAGTACCGGGCTCATGATCCTTTCGAGCTGGGTTTATGAAGTGGTCCAGGATATTCCAGCAACAGGTAAAGAAAGATGAGCAATAGTTAAGGAAGCTCCCTTTCCTTGCAGGGCCCAAGACGTTTTGCTGAATGAGGGAAAGGTCAAGATGAGACTTTCTTCCTCCTCCCACTTTCTACATACAGAAGTTAACTAGACTAGCAGTGAAATCTTCCTTTGGCCATGTTCTCACCATACTGCTTTGACAGACATGGCTTTCCTCAAATGATCGAGGGGACTGTGATTTTTTTAAGGATGCTGAAAGTTGTTAGGAGATGCCCTCGTTTCCTCTCAAAGCTACAACTCCTTTGAGAAGAGGGATTGAATGCTAAATCACTCTCGAAACTCTAGCTCAGGCTTCCTCAACCTCGGCCCTCCAGATGTTTTTGGCCTACAACTCCCATGATCCCTAGCTAGCAGGACCAGTGGTCAGGGATGATAGGAATTGTAGTCTTGAAACATCTGGAGGGCCGAGGTTGAGGAAGCCTGCTCTAGCTCTTTGAGGGTGGTGCTGTGGGTTAAACCACAGAGCCTAGGACTTGCTGATCAGAAGGTCGGCGGTTCAAATCCCCGTGATGGGGTGAGCTCCCGTTGCTCGGTCCCAGCTCCTGCCAACCTAGCTGTTCGAAAGCACGTCAAAGTGCAAGTAGATAAATAGGTACCGCTCCGGCGGGAAGGTAAACGGCGTTTCCGTGCGCTGCTCTGGTTTTGCCAGAAGCGGCTTAGTCATGCTGGCCACATGACCTGGAAGCTGTACGCCGGCTCCCTCGGCCAATAAAGCGAGATGAGCGCCGCAACCCCAGAGTCGGCCACGACTGGACCTAATGGTCAGGGGTCCCTTTACCTTTAACAGTTCTCAGCATCTTTAACAAACTACAGTTACCAGTATTCTTTTAGAGAAGCCACAAGTGTTTAATAGTGCTTTAGAGGCATAGAGCAGCTGTGACCCTTGACCCTGGAGATGGGGCAGAGTTGTTCATTTCACCTGAGGACAGCAGGCTAGCCTATAGGCTGCAGCCAGGTCAGATTGCTTGGCACACAAAATTTTGTCCTCCATCATCTCACGTCCATCATCACCCTCCAGCCACTGCTACCTGAGTTGCCCCCTCTCTGCCCAATGGCAGACGGGCTCTCTTTCTGGGACTGAGTGCAATTTTACGAGTTTGTGGATTATTAATAATAATATATAATAATAAAGGAAACTGTAGGCCTTTCATCGTGGGAATGCCAAATATTTGGTTATGTGGACTGCTAATGTATCTGATGTCATATTTACTGTTGCCATATGTGCAAATAGCTTTTTCACATTCCTGGTTATTTAAGCAACTGAAAGTCATTAGTATGAGTGAATGTTTTTGGAACAGCTAATTAACAAGAACACTGTGATTCAATAGAATAAAAAAACCCCACGTATTAAAAAAAAGTGTTAGGCAAGTCATCCCTCTCCCAACGCCTCAGCAATGCAGATAGAAACTCCCTTAGCAAGCAAGGACGTGTTACTCTTTATTATCTTTGAAAAGATGTTAATAGAACCTTAAAAAATGTCATTCATAAATAACAACTGCTAGGAAAATAATTGCATGAGGTCCCATTCCATTACTGATAAGCAGAATTTGTTTACCCTAGTTATAATGTAAGCATAATCATCAGGTTTTATTAGGTTTTCTAGTCTCTCTTTTGCATGGTCTAATTTCATTACTTCTAAGTACACAATTCAATATGTATTAGAGTGGGTTTTGTTGTTTTTTACTTGAAAAATTAATGTATTAAAATTAGCTTGATAAAATCCAGATTGTAAGACAGACAAGTGTGTTCCGCACATATAATGTATTTGTCTACTTCTTGGACAAAACATCTGTTGTTCTTTTTATATATTATTTACTTCTGGCTATATAACACCTCCCCTCAGCAAGAAAGGAAACAATTTGTTTTAAATAGCATAGAGGAGGCAAGGAAGCAAAATAAATAATAATAATGTGAAAGTTCGGCCATAATAGAAAAACTATCTGGATGAATCTTTGAAACTCAAATTAAAATTAAGCAAAATTTAAGGCCTGGTGCTCATTTCAATCTTTTACGTGCTTAGACCAAAATAATGTGCGTTTTGCCTATCATTTCCCTTGTGAAAAATGTCATGCCAACTCACCATCCCATGATGAGATCTGGACTTACCTTATCAGGGAGCTAGAGAGAAGAAAGGATATAGGGAACCATAACTGAGTAGGTTATATATCTAAACATTTACCTTGTAAAACCAAAACAATTTGATGAGACAGAACTTCAAATATTGTACATGGCAGAATGAGACAGGATTATGTGCGTGAACCAAGAATATATATATATATATAATTGCGCATATATGTGTGTGTGTGTGTGTGTGTGTAACTTAGGCAATAATTTTTACATGCTTAATCATTCAGGAAGTTCACCTGTAAGAATTATTGCAAAAATAATTTAAAAATTTTATCCCTTCAGAGTTTCCCAAGCCACTTAACATACTTCTCAATTATAATGATGAAATAATTCATTTCACAGGTAAATGAATAAAACATTTACTTCTTGGTTCCTTAACACTCCACATGTTCTGCAAGGTAAGCATTACTCAATAGCAAAGCATCCAAAAATATACTTCTCTTTTGCCAGTCTCTTTCCTGATTAAAATAAACTGAAGCTAAACTGAGGAGCTAGAAACTTTTAAAACTGTCCGTGGCCTAATCCACAAAATGTCAAACTTTGGTTGGATCAGCTTCTGTATTAAAATAAGGGGGGGGGGGAGACACACGACATTTTCTTATAGAGCGACGAGCTTTGAGTTGTCATCACTAAAAATAGCTCACATTTCTCATCTTTATATTCAGTGTGTGGGCTATAGGAATGTCTGATTAGCATTAGCAAGTACCCAAAGACTTGGTCACTGCATGGAAAAATGAAAATCCAAGTCAGAAGGAAGTGATGGTTATATATAGCATATATTTAAGATCCATAACTAAATGTTCTAGAAAGTCCAGGTGGCAGGAGACAACCTGATATTAATAGGTCCACAAGAATCCTTCCTAATCCACTTTCACTTCTGCCCTTCACAAAACTAAAACAAACCGTTTGCATCTGCTCTGCTCTGGTTTAAGCTACAGCAAATCTGAAATTGAATATATATAAATAAGCATCCAGGCCATGATCACAACAACCACTTGACTCTTTCTTCGAGCAGATTCTGTTTTAATAACTGTATATTCTATTAAATACCAGTAAACGGGGGCGGGGTTGGATAAATATCAGCCTCTACTTTCCCTTTCCCCTCCATAAGAAATAACTCTCTGCCTTTCCCTTCCAGTCTCTCCAAGCCATGAAGGGCGGCATGTTAGGTGATGTAAAAAATGCTGTTGGCATTCATTGCCATTTGATAGTAGTACAACTTCAATCCTGTATTGGGCTGGATCTAGAAACATTTTTTTAAAAGTATCAGGAAAACGCGTTGTAAACCTCATAATGGGAAATCACATTGCCGAAAGACGGAACTCTGGTGTCATTTAAGACGCTTAAAAAATATATATGAATGTAGCTGATTTAAGAAGTGTCCTAATTCTTTACTTGTGCCTTTCTTTGCTCAATTTTCTGATCATGTCTTAATTATTGATTAGTATTCTGCCTTATTTTCACTCCTGTGGCTGCGCTTTCCCCCCTCCGCCAGATTTCCCCCCCTGCTTTAATAATTTTTATATTTGTGGTTCTCCAAGTGTTTACTTAATTTAATACTAAGAACACGGACAGGCCTGTTTTCTTAGTTAACTGCATAGTGCAGAATTTCTATTTTATTATTAATAATGATGGTAGCACAGTAAGATGTGCTGAATATCTTTTTGTTGCATACGGGGTCTCTGAATGATCGAATAATCATGGTGGTTTGTTTTCTTCTAGGGTGGTGTGCACAGGTCACATAGGCCCCTTTTTCTGCTGTTTGTGTGGTATGCAATGCTCTGGGCTGGGCAAACTGGTTTGGGAATGGAGTGTAGCTGGTGGACAGGTAGGGCTCTTTCAGGAGATCTGTTTGTTGAGCATTCATCCTGATTTGTTTGCACAAAGCTTATGTGGAGGTTTGATTATATCCAGTGTTTGCAGGAAGCTTTTGGGCATTTTCAGATGGCCTGTTTATTTAACGTTCATCCTGATTTACTTGCAGGCTGATTAGACGGCATTCACTGTTTAGGGCTCATCCACACTTTGGTTTGTCCTGTGGTTTCTAGGCTAAGAGGTTTTTATTTTGTCCTCACTGCTCTCCCTGGGAAAACCCACTTTCCTAAACACACACACACGCATGTTCATATACTTATAATAGATAAAATAGTAGCAAACTACCACTATTCCAGCTTTCAGTGACATGAAAACATGGCAGTGAAGAGATGGCTGTATAACAGCTGAGGGCGTCCTGTGGGGGGGAAGGGGGGGGATGAGATAATAGCTATAGTTGTTTGCATAGAGAATTGCAAAAACACTGTTTTTCCCCTCAGGAATAAGTAATGGTTGATGCAAAAGCTGCCAATTGGTGTAAAAGCTTTATAACATCTCTAAAGCTGTTGTAGCAGCCATAATGCCTAGCTCATCTTTTGGAACAGAACAGATTCTAGCCATTTTTTTATTTGTGATTGACATAGGGACAATGAAATGTGTTGTTCCATGCCTATTTTTTATTATGGGACAGGGAGAAAAATAATAATAATCATTCTATGTGCTAATGTGATGAAAGGATTCACAAGAAAGGCTCCAGATACAATTCTGGCTCTAAGACATATAAGGGAACTTTGTGTTCTGATCTGGCAGAGGGTGGAAGGGGTCATACTTCTACTTAGTCATATGGGAAAGTCAATATATGTCGGCCTCAGTTTCCCATCCGTACAGTCAGTGGGAGTGATTTAAAACAAGAATGCTGTAAGGACAAAACAAGGGTGTTTTTTAAAAAATAAAATAAAATTGTACAAGCTAAAAGTACTGTGTAAATGTTTAATAATGGACAAGATTAAAAACCCCATGTAGGATCATACAAGCTCAGTGGAATGTTTAACCATTTTCTCTTTGAACAGCTGAATCCATGCCATATCAAACACTGCTGTCCTTCGTTTTAATAGTGCTCTGCTATGTCATATCAGATAGTGTATTGCTATTGAAGAAAAACATTCAAAAACACTAGTTTCCACAATTCTTTTGTTTGTGGCCTGAACACTCACAAACACTTTGACAGAATAATCCTATGTACTTTATGTTTACATGTGGTTAATGGGGTTTACTCACAGGTTAATACACACAGTATTTATTTTACTTCCTTATTGTAAGCCAGGCAACTCTTTGTTATGGAGTGACATACATATGTTATAAATATACTGGACTCCCCCCCCCTCTCTGTGTGTGTATCTATCTATCTATAATTAGCATAAGTCATAGAACATGAATCATTAAATGCCTTGCCTTTTAATAAACCATAAAGTGCTTGAGTTTGATTAGGGACTCATCCATCAGATACTTGATGGTTATTTGCATCTTGAAAGTGACAATAAAAGGATGAACGCTTGCTTTTTTTATTTGTGAAAATATTTTAGGGTAGCTTTGATTTTATTGCAGTCGTGCTCCTGTAAACATCAATCTAACTGGCAGGGAAGCTTTAAAACAGAGGAAGGTCTTACAGAATATCCTAAAGGTGATTAAACTGTGGATTAATCTAATCGCCTTTGGAAGTTAGTCCACAGAGCAATCCTTCTCAATGAGAATGATTTATCTTTGGCTCTCACAAGCTTTTTAAGCGTTCATGTCCTGAAGGTACGTAGCTCTCTTGACATATCATTGTTAAGGAGCTGGAACTGGTGCAGGTGAAAACTCAGAAGACAGGAAAGCTCATTTTAACAAAAGAAGCTACGAAGCAATGAATGTGGCTGAGGACAAGGCCTCCTTCAACTGCGAACCAAACCAAATCACCACAATGTTTTGAGGTCTGGGTTGCTTCACTTCAGACTTGGGGAGTGTCTTATGACAGAATGTTCATCAAGAAAACAAATTCCTGCAGATAATAAACTAGAATATGAAGAAGCTTGTCTGTCTCCCTGACACGTTACATTTCTAAACACAGGGGACTAGATACTGTTTCGTATATGGACATGTTCAGTGCAATTCAGACACAGCTGAAAATAAGTCTCCACAATGAGTAGGCTGTTAAATTATTTGCTCTAAAGTAGCACTGGGTGCACTGAGTTGAACACGAGTACGGTAACATTTTGCTGCATTGACAGGGAAGGAATATTTTCCTGACTGATTCTTTAGGGGCACTCCACATACAGTGGACGCTTGGGTTGCGAAAGTGATCCATGAGGGATGCATGTTCGCAACCCGCAGCAGCACGTCTGTGCAAGCACGGGTTGCAATTTGGCGCTTCTGCGCATGCGCAAAGTGTGATTTATCGCTTCTGCGTATGTGCGACCGCCGAAACCCGTTCTGGTACTTCCGCGTTTCAGCAGTCCGCAACCTGAAAAAACGCAACCTGAAGCGTCTGAAACCCGAGGTATGACTGTATTATAAAGAAACTCCCCGCCTTGCCTGAGGCCACACCACCACGCATTGCTGTTATGTGGTGAATCAGCTGTGGTTGCCTGTTCTGTGGTGAAAAAGTCGTAAAGTTTCATAGGATGAAAACACTGGTGTGCTGCTGGGCAGAATCAGCATTACCGTGTATTACTTTAACTGCTTCACTACACCTTTCTTGAAGGAGAAAATAAAAGAATAAACAGCTACCTGGTGCTCAAAGGCTGTCAAAAGAAAACAGAAAGGGAACATGTAATAGGTGATAAATAAACCTGCCTAATACTACAAAGAGAGAAATTATGCCAAGAAAGAGCCTGATTCTTATGCAAAATAAGATAATCACTAAAGAGATTATTACTGAGGTAATCCACAAATGGCTGGAAACCAAATAAAATGTAAGGCTGAGCAGCTTGCACCTTCAGCCATTTACCTCACAGTGTGGTTATTGTGATAAAATGGTGGCAGGGAAGCCAGGTACCCCACATTTGGATCTTTGGAATAGAAGAGGGATAGAAATGGCACACATGCATAAATTATTATTAAAATTAATTAGGCTTTTTGTCCCAAAGTGGTTGCAGCAGCCAACAGTGAAACAAACCAAAATATTTCGAAGTGTGCTTGAAAACAGGCTGAGAGCCAATGAAGATTGAATAAAACTGGGTTAGCATTTCAAAAATTGGGCTCTGGTCAAGTAGTCTGGCAGCAGCCGCATTTACATCAGGTGAAGTTTCTGAACACTTCCAAAGGCAGTCGAATGTAAAATGGTGTTGCAGAAATTTGGCCTGCTATGAGTCACACTAGCCACATATGCCCTTCTGAAGAAGGGACACAGCTATCTGGTCATTTATGAGCAAAGCTGCTTATTAAGGAGTACTTGCAACCTATGAACTTGATTCTTCATGAAATAATACTATCCTGTCCAAAACATGGCGCATCCTTCAGTTGGCTTTCCTACTGACCAAAAGCACCTCATCAAGTGTTTGACCCTTGGACATGTGGAACCTACATTCCTCCTGCACAACTTTGTATCGGATAGCTCTTACAAACCAAGGTGAGTGACAACTTACATTTTCTGAAATAAATGCAAAAAAAGGTCCAGAAATTCTAAACAAAAATCTAAATAAATTGTTTTTGTGGCACTAACATCACTTGATTCAGCTGTTGGGATAACACATGGGTAGGCAATCTAAGGTCTGGGGGCCGGATCTAGCCCATTCGCCTTCTAAATCTGGCCTGCGGACGGTCCGGGAATCAGCATGTTTTTACATGAGTAGAATGTGTCCTTTAATTTAAAATGCATCTCGGGGTTATTTGTGGGGCCTGCCTGTTGTTTTTACATGAGTAGTATGTAAGACAGTGGAATTTGCTGCCAAGGAGTGTGGTGGAGTCTCCTTCTTTGGAGGTCTTTAAGCAGAGGCTTGACAACCGTATGTCAGGAGTGCTCTGATGGTGTTTCCTGCTTGGCAGGGGGTTGGACTCGATGGCCCTTGTGGTCTCTTCCAACTCTATGATTCTATGATTCTAGAATGTGTGCTTTTATTCAAAATGCATATCTGGGTTATTTGTGGGGCATAGAAATTTGTTCATTTCCCCCCCTTCAGATTATAGTTTGGTCCCCCACAAAGTCCGAGGGACAGCGGACGAGCCCCCTGCTGAAAAAGTTTGCTGACCCCTGATACAGAATGCTCATAAACATTTCTGCTACTCAAGGAACAAAGTTGCAGGAATGTTTGCAGTCTGTGAGAAAAGGGAAATTGTCAGTTTAGCAGTAACACTGGCCAGAGGGCCAAGAATAGCTTTGGAAGGGCATCTTGTATTTTAAATCTGACCTTAAAAACACAGTGTTGTTTTTCCCCTTGCTTCCAAAATATTGAGTTACATGCTGTATTGCACCTGTAGTTGTGTTTCTCCATTCTCTGCTAGTGGTCAAAGGAGTATCATCATGGGAGGGTGTTTCTAGGACTAAGGTGAAACTGTTCCTTTGTTATTCCTGATATTGGATGCTGCATGTTGTTTAAGTAATCTTGTTTTGTTCATTGTATCGGAATGTGCTTTTTTTTTTTTTGACACGTCATTATATTGCTGCTATTGTTTTTGCATTGTTGTTATGAAATAAGTTTTGTTTTGAAACTCTAGGGACCAACTTCTAGCGGCCGAGATCCCTTCATCGTCATCCCCCCAATAAAACATATGAGGGCCCCAGGGCCCCAGAAGTTGATGGGCATTGCCAGGGCCAGATTTGTTTGATGAGGTCCTAAGCTACTGAAGGTAATGGGGCACTTTATATGTCCAGCTGTCCTTTGTCAACAACAAATTGTCACTTTTTTGTGCTGAATATATGCTATATGGTAATTTATAGACCTAATGGGTATCTTAAGCCATTTGCGCATAACAAAATATGCATTTTATCAAAGTAATTGTTGAACTGAAATGCATTAGTTGTTTTTTATCTTATATTTTGGAAATGTACATCCAGTTTTTCCCCCTTTAACTTTTCTGTGGGCCCCCAAGAGAGTGGAGCCCTAAGCTATAGCTTGTTTACTTTATACAGTACGCAAATCCAGCACTGGCCGCATTGCCATTCAAACGCGGGGGGCTTACCTGTCCCTCCCCAATGCCTTGTTCCAAGTCGGCACCTCTAGCTTGAAACGCATCCCTGCTTTTCGTTGTAAACCGCTTTGAGCATGTTTCTTTAATTATTTTTTTTGTGCGGCAAAGCGGCATACCCAGAAAATGAATGGACGCGAAATCGCGCTTGGGAATGTGCAAATCGGTTTAAAACCAATACACGGCTGCTGGGGGGGGGGGGACGAGGAGGCAGCCTCGGCTGCCCCTTTTTCAACACCCCCCCCGAGTGTCCCTATTTTCCAGGAACAGCCGGGGATTTACAAAAGGCGATTTGATCCCTGAAGGTCCCCCTTTTCCTTAGGAGAAATGTCCCGGGAGGGTATGCCTCTTCCTTTCCCAGAGGGCTGGGTAAGTGGGTGGGGGAGGCAGCAGCGCGCCTTCTCCGCCCGTGCGAGCGAGCTTCTCCTCCGGGAACTGGGGAGGCTTGGCTGGTGCCTCGCTTTTCCTTCAGGGTGGGGCTTGTTATTGCGGTCTCTTGGCCGACCCTGCCTCACAGCAGCCGCTACAGCACCTCGCGAGAAGGCAGCGGCGGCGGCTGCAAGGGAGAGAAATGCACCTCGCCGTTTTGCCTTGAACCCGCGCTTAGGTTCCTCTCCGGGAAGCGAGCGAGCGCGCGCCGCCGAGGGGAGGTGGGCGGGCTCGGCTGTCTTGGCACCAAGCAGCACCCCCACCCCTTTTGTCCGGCGGGGCAGCGCCGACAGGCCCGGGCAGAAGCAGCAGCGTGGCGGCGGCGGCGGCGGCCTCCTCCCCGGGCGATCCCGCCCCTCCGCCTTTTCTCGGTTGTTTCGTCCCGCCTTTTTCCTCGCTCCAGCCCCGCGGCCGACCAGCCTTGCGCGCCCTAGCCGAGGCCCAGGTGAGTCCTTGCTCCGCCTGGCCAGGCGCTCCTCCTCGGCGGCTGCGGCGGAGAGGAGGGGCGGGGAAATTGAGCCGAGCAGGCCCAGCCTTGCGGCCTCGGCAGGCTTTTGTTTCTCCCTCCCCCCGCCTCGTGCGGGGCTGCTGCGGCTTCCCCTCCTCCCTGGAGCTGCGGAGGTAAAAGCGGTTCTTGGGGGTGGGGGGCTCGTGGGAAGGGTGGGCGGATGTGTGTGTGTGTGTGTGTGTTCAGGGCGTCTGTCCCCAAAATGCATGCCCCGTGGGACGGGGCGGGGGGCCGCATCCATCCCTCGGGAGTGTTCTCCTTCCTTCCGTCCTTCTCTCCTTCCTTCTCTTTCCAAACGCTGCCTCCATTTTCCCACCCCAGGTTGACCATTTGTGCCCTGGGGTTTCTCTTTTCGTGGTGGCAGGCGAGGGTCCGCATGCAGCAGCAGCGGAGGCGGCGGGGCTTCTTGCTTCCTTCTTCAGCCCAGCCCAGCCTCCCCCCTCCTCAATTCCCCATCTCTCGTGCACGCCGCTATGAATCAAAGCCCATGTTTGAGATCAGAGCAACAGGTTTCTTCTTGCAACTTGCATCTATATCCATTTATATTATCCGTCCCATGAAGCGCGGCGGGACAGAGTCCGCCTCCCGCCTCTCCGCTGCTTTTCCATTGCTCCCAGGTCTCTCCTTCTTCTGTATTTCCTTTCCCTTCCCTTTGTGTTGTCACTTTCCCAACCCTGCCTTGAGTGCAAGCGGGTGAGTGCCGAACGGCACCAGCCGAGCTCTCTCTCTCTCGGCATGTTCTGCTTCTAAAAACCCCCAACACATTTCCTTCTTCCCTATCCAGACTTTAAGCTGGGTTGTGAAAAGAAAAGAAAAAAACAAAACCAGAGGGAATAGTTGGTTTTGAGAGAAAGAGAGCCTTGCTTCGGAGGAGAGAAGCTTGCATCGTCGGTAGCCTGGAGGTGGCATTTTAGGAGCCCTTCACTGTGACTTGCAACTGATAGTAAAAACATAACCTAGAGCACTATTCTCTGGCCATCTTGTGACTTATGGTGTAGTAGTCAGGGCTTTGTCATCCTTTTGGTTTTGCAGAAGAAATGCATGATTGGCGTGGTTGATTCAGCACAGCAATCAGTGTTGCGGTTACTACTAGATCTGTAGGTTTGGGAAAGGTCCATTATTTTTACAGTTTTGTCTTCCCACTTATCCTACCTAGTGAAAAGGTGGCTGATTTAAAGCTCTTTGAACGCATTCCCGTGTATTGTGTGGCAAATTGAAAGACAAGAAAGGTGTATGTGTGTGCATATGTGTATTTCTTTAAAGATCTGGAATAACACCAGATCTTATGACTGTAATGATTAAAGCCAGGTCTGTGGTCCTTGTCAAGCAGCAACTTTCCCTGTCTCCTTACTC
Source organism: Podarcis filfolensis (assembly GCF_964270895.1). NCBI lineage: Eukaryota > Metazoa > Chordata > Lepidosauria > Squamata > Lacertidae > Podarcis > Podarcis filfolensis. The sequence goes on along the minus strand of NC_139604.1, from coordinate 23,774,991 downwards.
TAAGAACATGTAACGGAGCTTTGCAGTCAAGTGAACATGTAAAAATGGTGGCTCTGCAGATACCTCCTCATATCAGCATTTGTGTTGTAATTTAGTGAGCATTGATTTTCTTCTCCCTTTGCTTGCTCCATAATTGTTGAGGTGAAACCAGTTACAACTACCTTGTTCTTTCATTGCCATGGTGAAGTTTTAGTTTTGCACTAAATAATTGAGTTTTCTAGTTTGCAGAGGGCATACATTGTAAGATGCATTGTAATGGATACATTATAAGAGGAAGGGTGACTGCAGGTTAAAACTGAGAAGCCATTTTCAAAGGCCTAATCCTGATGTTGCATTGGAGATCATACTATGTTTTTGCACTATCCACTCCCCACATATACATAGGTAAGGTTTGAAAGCATATAGAATTATGCAGACCATTATAAAAGTCCACATTGTGATTCCATGCCTTCAATATAACTACAGTGGTACCTTGGGTTAAGAACTTAATTCATTCTGGAGGTCTGTTCTTAACCTGAAACTGTTCTTAACTTGAAGCACCACTTTAGCTAATGGGGCCTGCCGCGCCGCTGCTGCACGATTTCTGTTCTCATCCTGAAGCAAAGTTCTTAACCCGAGGTACTATTTCTGGGTTAGCGGAGTCTGTAACCTGAAGCGTCTGTAACCCGAGGTACCACTGTATGCCTGTAGGCCTTGGGATCTGGTCTGCACCACAATATTGGATCACATTCTTGGATAAATTCTGTGCTGACCCCGACCCTTTTAAGTGTTGAGAAAGGTAGGAAAGGCTTCATGGAGAATTATGCTTTATTCAAACATTTAAATCAACAGAAATCTGAGCTTTTTCTTTTTCTGAAACTTTAGGTATGGATAATTCCTCATTGATTTTGTAGGCTGATATTTGCAGTGGTGCTCACTTCAGTTGCTTATTTGTAAATAGCTGGAGGCATCGGGATGACTCTTCAATGCTAGGTGACCAAAAGCGAATAATCTTGTACATCTCCGTTTGCTGCTTCCAGAGATATCTTTTTTCAAGCCACCAACAGAGGAATTCGTCAGGAAAAGAAGTTATGAGCAGGCAGGGAATAGCAAATGACATAGGGAAGAAAACAGTTGTAAGTGTCAGATATGACAGAGTTGGAGCAAAGCAGTGCCTCTTAGCAAGCTGCAGTAGTTTGTACCACTTCAACCTTTCTGAGCTGCTTTTTGGTGTGGGTGGGTGTGACTTTTTGAGTGGGTGGGTGTTTCTTTGGTGAAGGCCAGTCTATTAGACTACTTTTGCATACTTCTTCAAGCTCGATAAGGTTAGGGGTGCAATCAAGAATCCTAAGAACATCAGGAGAAGCAAAATTAACAGTTGCTTTATCCATTCCTATGGATCTGGGAAGCAGCATTTCTATAAGTACAAATTAGGCTTGAATCCAGGGACTGGAGCCTTCTGGGAGGAGAAACTAGAAGTATAGGCCAAACTGATGAATTTACTGAACAGAAAATTATTATCCCTTGCCATTGTATTTTTCTGTAGCGTTTAACTTTTGTTGCATTTGGTAAGCTTTGGAGGTTTATACTTTGATACAAATCAGCCTTGCATTTAAGCACTTGCCTGGTAACTACTACAGACAATAAGGAATTCCATGCAGGCAGGTCCATGGAATTGTATGCAGGAGAAGGAGTTAGCTGGTGGAGGAGGAATAGAGCGCTGTGTCCATCCTCTATGCCCAACATAGATACTGTGGGCTGCAAGAGGAAGAAAGCCCCTTCCTCCACACCCTGCACAAAAATACAGCGGACTATTTATAGCCTAGTATAGAAGGCCTATTGGAGAATTGTACCTTCTCTTTTTTTAAAAAAAAAATCAGACTCGGTTGGGGAAAAATCATTATTGAATGTTATTCATTTAGCAGACAGACTTTTTAAATGCGTTGTGCTTCATATTCCATGCTGGAGAGCGTCCTAGCTTGAAACATGTATGGAATTACTTTCTATGAAAGGAATTTTGATTCTCATTTATTGAATTATTTTTATTGCTCCTATTTTACAGCTGTCCTCAAAGCTACCATCCTTTGTTGATAACTCCCCAACTATCCTCTTTCCTTCCTCCATAGTCTTAATGGCCTGATAATAATTTAGTGTGCCAGCCCAATTTTACTTAGGTTTGTGGGCCAGGTAAACATTGGGAACCGCATGATTGGAAGCCTTACAGACTGATAGGTGTTTAGTGTGCCCTCTGCTGAGACTGCTATAGACACTGAGTTGTCCTTCTCTAAGATGTTAGTATTTAAACCAGGGGTCAGCAAACTTTTTCAGCAGGGGGCCGGTCTACTGTCCCTCAGACCTTATGGGGGGCCGGACTATATTTTGAAAGGGGGGAAAAATGAACGAATTCCTATGCCCCACAAATAACTCAGAGATGCATTTTAAATAAAAGGACACATTCTACTCATGTAAAAACACGCTGATTCCCGGACTGTCCGCAGGCCGGATTTAGAAGGAGATTGGGCCGTATCCGGCCCCTGGGCCTTAGTTTGCCTACCCATCATTTAAACCCATGATTGTATTCTGTTGTAAAAGTGGACTCCTTGCAACATTAACACATAAGGAGGTGCAAATGTGGCTGTAAGCTGTTGTTGTTTAGTCATTTAGTCATGTCCGACTCTTCGTGACCCCATGGACCAGAGCACGCCAGGCACTTCTGTCTTCCACTGCCTCCCGCAGTTTGGTCAAACTCATGCTGGTAGCTTCAAGAACACTATGCAACCATCTCGTCCTCTGTCGTCCCCTTCTCCTTGTGCCCTCCATCTTTCCCAACATCAGGGTCTTTTCCAGGGAGTCTACTCTTCTCATGAGGTGGCCAAAGTATTGGAGCCTCGGCTTCACGATCTGTCCTTCCAGGGAGCACTCAGGGCTGATTTCCTTAAGAAAGGATAAGTTTGATCTTCTTGCAGTCCATGGGACTCTCAAGAGTCTCCTCCAGCACTAGCATCCAGTTATTTCTGTAGTAAGAATTGGTATGGTATCAAGATTGGGACTAGAAAGCCACATGTAAATTCAAGTTCTGTATCTAGCCCTTAGCCACTATGAGTATAACTACTCTTAAAACCGTTTTTATTGTGTAGGGAAATGTCATGAGGGAATTGTGATGCCTGTGCACCTACTTGGTTTGCTGATACAATAGCAATCCGAAACCACTGATTTAAGAACGACATTGAAAGGGGTCTTTATTTAAGGCTCTACTGCTTAAATTTAAGACGTGTTTGAATGGAGTGCCATCTGTTGATTTGCGTCCTAGCGTGAACTTGGCTTGGAGGAAGAGTTCTGAAGTATTCACTTTCACTTCTGCTGAACTGCTTACCTTTTCCAAACCACGGACTGTAGTTTGACACTCACTATGGTTACCGTATTTTTCGCCCTATAGGACGCACTTTTCCCCCTCCAAAAATGAAGGGGAAATGTGTGTGCGTCCTATGGGGCGAATGCAGGCTTTCGCTGAAGCCTGGAGAGCGAGCGCACCGACACCTCTCGCTCTCCAGGCTCCAGGAAGCTATCTGCAAGCCTTGCACACCCGGGGGGAGTTCCCCCAGGCGCGCACGGCTTGCGGGCGGCAGCCTGCAGCGCGGAGCGCGGGGCGCCCTCCGGAGGACGCCCCGTGCTTCGCGCAGGTGTCTGCAGCCTGCCGCCCGGCACGTAGGGCACCCTGAAGCAGAGCGCCCCTCGCGCCGGGCAGACATCGGCCAGCCCCACAAGCTCGGGGGACAGCAGGGAGGCGCAGCGCCGCCATCCCACTGTTCCCCGACCTGGTTTTGGGGGGGAAATAAAGGAAAAAAAAAATTCCTTTATTTCCCCCCCCAAAAAAAGTAGGTGCGTCCTATGGGACGGAGCGTCCTATAGGGCGAAAAATACGTAGTTTCAGCAAGCCAGACTAATCGCCTGTGATTTGAAGCTGGTTTGCTTTGGCACTAAACATAAATGGTGTTAAACCATGATTCCTAGTTTAGATGTGTGCTTCCCTTCCTTCTTCCTGCTCGAACAAGCCCAGGTTCATTCAGGTGGCATTAAATCATGGGTTAGCATGTTCACATGTGGCCATTGAGTGAATACTTTGGAAAATGCCTTTTCGACAGTAACTGTTATAGTTTTCAATCTGCTGTGCAGCTTTCCCCACCAGTTCCTATCACTTGAGAATCTGGAAGCAATGCCTCGCTCTGAAGTGTAAGAAAAGTTTCCAAACAAATCTGTACATTAAACTGTGAGAAGAAAGCATGGTTGTAAAATTCTAATTTAAATCCACAGGGCTTGAAAAACTGAATCAAATCTGAAAACAATTTTGTCAAGGGACATCAATGTTTCCGCATACCACAACAGACACAGTAAGTAAAACCATTCACATTTTGAAGCATTCTTTCGTTGTGTGGGATTGGCATGGGAGTATAGATACGTTCAAAATATCTAACTCAAATCATGCTACAGCAAGAGATGTATTTGTGTAATGTGATATCTTCTCAAATGATGACACAGACTCCCTCTCAGCTTAAAGCATTTGTTTATGCCAGCCAATGAAATTTACTAGTCTTGCAAGTTCTTTAGTGAGAATTTTGTTGTGAGCAGGTATATTAATAACTGACACCACAATTGTATGTTTAAGAAAGTCCCATTTTGTTCAGTATGGCTTACACTCAGTTTAGAGTGCATAGAATTGTGATGGAAAGTACTTAATGAAAATATGAGGCATTATGTAATGGATTTGGAGTGTAAAGGCACAAAGCTCATATTGGGCTTTTTTAATTCCCCAGGGGACATTTATTTTTCTTCCATCCTTCAGTACAGATGTGTTACTTTTATTTTTAAAAGGACCCTCTGTGAAGTAGCTGAGGCTTGCAGGTAATACTAAAATGGTGGATGAAGAAAAGCCTAGGTATAATGAATTGTGTTGCATACTCTATATTATGATTTAGGCCAGTATTCCTTTTAAGATGAGGAGTTCCTTAATGAGAAACAGTACAGTGGAACCTTGGTTCTCAAACGCCTTGGTACTCGAACATTTCGGCCCCCGAATGCCAAAAACTTGGAAGTAAGTGTTCCGGTTTCCGAACATTTTTTGGAAGCCGAACATCCGATGCGATTTTCGGCGATTGCTTCTGGGGCGCCTGTGCCAATTGGAAGCTGCACCTTGGTTTTTTAATGTTTCAGAAGTTGAACGGACTTCCGGAACAGATTATGTTCGAGAACCAAGGTACCACTGTAATTGTAAACAGGCCATACTGGGAATATGGTAGAATTACAGTCGTGGTTCATGTGGTGAGGCACAACAGATAGGTCCAGGGTCTTGCTTGGTGCATGGTTTCCTAGAACATCCTCTAAAACCTTCTATAGTATGCATGGTTTCTATGGCAGATATTCATTGGAAGATAAGTCAGTGTGAAATGTTTCCTGGCAATAGAAAATATGAAGACCACCTATTTACATAAAATAGCAATAAGAGTTGGAAAACCAGGCTGAGTGATCTGAGGCATTTACAGAGGATAGTATTGAGTGTGCATGTTTTTAACAGTCGTAATGCCTCAGGGATTTTAGAAGATGTCTGGTTTGGACGGACATGGGCAGATGTAGTCATGGATGCAGGAGAGCCAGTTGGCTTTGTTTACCAATGATGCGGTCCCAAGATTTCAAGCAAATAAGTGTTTGGAACATTGCGAAATGCTGCATTGACAGATCACTGCAAAACACGAATGTTGGCTCACAGATATCTAATTCTAGTGCAGAAAAGTGTATGACAGTACAGTGGTACCTCAGGTTAAGTACTTAATTCGTTCTGGAGGTCCGTTCTTAACCTGAAACTGTTCTTAACCTGAAGCACCACTAACCTGAAGCTAATGGGGCCTCCTGCTGCCGCCGTGCGATTTCTGTTCTCATCCTGAAGCAAAGGTCTTAACCTGAGGTAATATTTCTGGGTTAGCGGAGTCTGTAACCTGAAGCGTATGTAACTTGAAGTGTATGTAACCCGAGGTACCACTGTAGAAAGAAGAGAACTAGCATTTAATTTGGATTGTGAAGTTGTCTTCTGTAAAGAGATAAATAGGGGGTATTGTCTTCTGTTTTTAGGTGAGAAGATGAGTAACTACGATTCGGAAAAACTGAAGTTTGCGATACAGTGGCACCTCAGGTTACATATGCTTCAGGTTACAGACGCCGCTAACCCAGAAATAGTGCTTCAGGTTAAGAACTTTGCTTCAGGATGAGAAGAGAAATCGTGCTCTGGCGGCGTGGTAGCAGTAGGAGGCCCCATTAGCTAAAGTGGTGCTTCAGGTTAAGAACAGTTTCAGGTTAAGTACAGACCTCCGGAACGAATTAAGTACTTAATCTAAGGTACCACTGTACTTGCTCATAAATCCAGAGAGAGAGAAATTACAGTAATTAAGCTAAAAAGAGATGAAGGTATGATAGAGTGGATTAAACATCACTTGGAACAAACAATTTGGAACAAGTGACACCCAGATTTAAAGGGTTGTATCCTATTGCTGTGCCAATGGACTTCTGCTGATTCAACAGGGCTCCTTGTTTTGGAGGGTCTCTCAACTCTCTGGATCTAGGGGCTGCAGAGAAGGAGATGGGAGTTCCTTTGTGGAAGCAGAAGACGCAGCAGAAGAGGAACAGCAGCATTGGATACAGTCCAAAGAGCTTTGGGATATTACCAGGGTTAAATATGAAGCAGCCCCATACTTCTTTGGTTCATCTGGCCCACTGTTTGTTTTGACTGGCAGTGGCTCTCCCAACATCTGCAGTTGTACGAGGAACCACTGTATAAGAGAAAAACCAGCAACATACAAAACAAACAAACAAGCCATAGAACAAAAGCAGCATCAAAAGTTTCAAAAGTTAATGCCCAGAATGTCAGCAGATCTGTTGAAAGGCTTGGGAAAATAGAAAGGCACCCGGTACCAAAAAGATGTGTTTGCCAAATGAACTTATGTACATCATCAATTGATGCTGCAGCCATGAGGTGAATACAATGGTGCTGGTTCACATGAGGTCATTGCATTGTGTTTGCTATACAGTGCATGCTCTTGATTCATCTTTGCTACGTAGGTTCAGTGTGATACTTTCCCTTCTTGTGGGAGTTTGTGTGCAAGGCATGTTGAGCAGTATAGAGAATAAAAGGGTCTGTTCTCATGAAAAATTAGTCCATTTGCGGTTGGTTCTTAATTATGTGCCTAGGGATATGGAAAAGATTTAGAAAGTAAGTGAAAGTTATGGATATATTCAGAATGGTGTTCTGATCCCAGTTACAGTATGGACTTCATTAGGCAAGTCTTTTATCCTAAAAATAAAAATGTCCAGGGTTCAAATTAATATGCTGGAAAAGTCAGCCTTCATTATTTCATAGGATTATATAAGTTTGGCTCCTAACTTTTGGTTCTGTGAATGGAAAGAACTGCTTACAGAAGGAGGGTTGTGCTCATGAAAGAAGAGTTGCCCTTAAAAGATTCCTTCCAGGAGTGCAAATCTTCTGTGAAGAGAGCGAAAAGTTAGGATCAAAGACATCAGGTTGGATCGAGACTTAGTTGTGCTTAGAGTAGACCCTTCTGAAATTTAGCAGGGCTGAAGTTACTCATTTGCACTACTGATTTCAGTAGATCTGGATCCAATTATTGGCGTATACAGCAATAGAAATGTAAAGTTTTACTTTGATCTGGAAGTGGTTTGAAATTTAATAAGCAGATAGTGGAAAATAAACATTTTAAGATGTCAGTGCATCTGTTGAATGTTTTGAAGTGGACAAACTTCAGATTTCACTAGGTTGATCCGTGCATCTATAATTATTGGCATTTTGTTCTCTTCCTGTTCACAAAGAACCAATGCACATATCATAAATTTCGTGCATGAACAGGAAGCTACCATTGAGAAAGGAGCTTTTAAAAGTACAGAAGGTCTCTCAGGGCACTAGCTGAATTGCTCTTGAATTATGCATACAATGAAATGCAGTAATAGGTATCAAAACCCAGTGCTGTTTATACTTGCACTCAGCCTTCGTGCCAATCAGGAGAGTCAGATTTTCTTGTTCTGTTTCTGATTTTATCCTCTCCCCCAAGGATCAACATTTTACATATCCCTGTTGAGACTAATGTTGGCCCGTGTCAGAAACAGACTGCTGGACTTAGAGGAAACTTCCATCTGATCCAGCGGGGGCAGTTCGTATGTTCGGGATTCAGCGTATAATCATTGGCTGCAAAAACCGCATTTCATATTGTTTCTGGAAACAGTTGCCTGAACCAGACTTGTACATGATAAGGACATTCAGCTTCTAAGTGGGTATGAGTGTTAAAGCAAAGTTGGAGAACTTTTTTTCAGCCTAAGGGGCTTGTGAGCAACCATCCAGGAAACCAGAGGCAAAAGCGACTCAACATTTATACAGTAGGTTGAGTAGGAGAAAACAAGAACTTTCTATACACATGGTCCCCACCCCTTTTCACATTTCTCCATTCAGGCAAGCAAGAGTCATCATCACTGCTCAATGACTCATTCTAGCCAGGCAAAAGCACTCAAGGGTGTTGGGTAGTGTTGGTTAGGAGCATGTCCTGGGGGAGTCTTAAGGGCCAAATAAAGGCCTAGAGGTCTGCATTTGGCTCCTGACCTGGGGTTCCCCAACCCAGTGTTAAGGGGTAAGGTAAGCATTAATTTTAGTGTGGGTATCTGATCTGTATGTGGAAGAGAATATGCATATGGCTTGGATCTCGGAACAGATTGTTTGGAACAGGACAGGTTTATATGCTTCATTGTACCTGGACAATTATTAGTTTTATAGTGGTATTTCTGAAGACTGTGTTCAAAGCCAATACACCCATTTTCATCTGTAGCAAATATTCATTTACTGTGTTTATAAGGCTGTGTATCAACATACGTTTTCTGGATGGCTTAAAAAGGTAAAGGGACCCCTGACCATTAGGCCCAGTTGTGGCCGACTCTGGGAGTCTGTGGCCGACTCTTGCAGCGCTCATCTTGCTTTATTGGCTGAGGAAGCCGGCGTACAGCTTCCGGGTCATGTGGCCGGCATGACTAAGCCGCTTCTGGCGAACCAGAGCAGCGCACGGAAACACCGCTTACCTTCCCGCCGGAGCGGTACCTATTTATCTACTTGCACTTTGATGTGCTTTCAAACTGCTAGGTTGGCAGGAGGTGGTACCGAGCCACGGGAGCTCACCCCATTACGGGGATTCAAACCACCAACCTTCTGATCGGCAAGTCCTAGGCTCCGTGGTTTAATCCACAGCGCCACCCGCATCCCTTTCTGGATGGGTTACACACACACACACACACACAAAAATACAGTATTAAGATGCAATGCAACAATAAAACAATACAAATAGAAAAATAGAGCTGGGGAAAATCTCTTCTTTTCCGGCAGCATATTCCATGTTTTTACTGTTGTGGCTTTTTTTGGTTTTTTTTTTTTTTTTACAAATATATATCTTTCCCATTGTAACATGATTTCTTGCTGTCAGAAACCAAACTTGTTTAAATTTTTGTCTTTCTCCATCAGTGTATGTGCTTAGGCTTTTATGCTCTCTTTGCCATTCCCCCTATTCAGTCTTGCCCTCTGTTATTTCACCAGGACTTTGTGGCCTGCCTTAATCATTTGGGTAGAAAGACGAAGGTTGAAGGTAGATAACCAAGTAGGGTGATCTGCGTTATTTTGTCATGGCCTTTCATTTTCCCTTTCTTTAAGTACTTTTAAAAGACATAATGTCTTTTGTCTTTCAAGAACATAATGGAAGTAACACACAGTGGCTTCTTCAACAGTTAGGGCAGCAAAACAAGAACAGTCTTTGTGAAATATAGAGGATATCAGTGAATAAATATGCTTATGTAATGGGCATTTTGGCCGCTGATAGAAGAGCAAAAGCCACACAGGTATAAGGGAAGTATTATGTGTACTCAGCAGCGCTTAAAATGCCCTTAGCAAGTTCATTCTTATTGCTCAAACATGCATAAACCGAAAGGGATAAGGCAAGAGAGGACACTGTGGAAGGTAGGAGATGAAGACTCATAAAACAGCTGGGGGTTGGAATAAAATTCTTGCTCTCCAGCCTCTTTCCTGAAACACTGAAGCTCCAAATTTACACAAATAATGTATAAAAATGAATGTGATCATTATTTTGGCGTGTGCTTACTTGAATTTGGGGCAATATGGAGAAGCTAGGTAATCAAGATAGAATGGAGCACAGAACTGTCGTTTAGCAGTATAAAAAATGGAGAAAAAATTTGACTTCTTGCAAAAAAAAAACTTGGAAATTTTAATTGGAGGGATTGGGTATTTAAGGAAGGCACACTATAAATGTTAACATTATTTGTTTGTTAGTTAGTTATAAAACATTCTGAACTTCTTGCTAGGAAGCAAGCATAAATCTGTCACAATCTGACTCTTGAGCAGCTTTAGTGGAGCACAGTAAATGATCTCCCTTGACTTAGACCCTCTGACACCAACTTCTTGTGTTTCAGAACTCTGAAAGTTAACTGAAGGCAAGATGGATGCTACAGTGATATTACCTATTCTGAAGAAAAAGTTAGCCTTCCTTTCAGGTACAGTTTACTTGTTTTTTATTCAGACTATTCTGTTTCATTGAGATGTGTTGTTACTTGATTCCTTCCCCATCCTTCCTGATAATGTGCCACAAATATATTGTGCACCTCATCTATACTGAAGCTCAGGCTGTTAGTTATTGTGGATACTCGGAAAGTAAGTTTCTTTCTCCATCTTGGATGATTAATCGTCTGTATACAAGTTTCGCTTTGTTATTTTTCACTTTATGTATAATACTGATAAGTAATGTGAGATCAAGGATCTGCTTAGACCTGGCTGGTAATTAATTCTAAAAACACAGGAGGTTCCTGACATCTTTTTCTCCAGACACTGACCAGAATGAGATTCTCCCTCAGGCTAAACTACTTGGATGTCTTCTCTTATGATGTGTTTGACTTTTTAACTGCTTAACCTTTGAAATTATGCACTGAGAAGAGAGCTGACTTGGTAATTTGAAAAGCTGTGAATTTCTGGTTAGTACTTGATAAATTTTGTACTACTGAAATTAATGTTGGACCCTGGAGTGCTGGCTAGCTGCCTAACTATCTCGCTGGCTTTGTTGTAGAGAAGAATTGTTCCCGTAAAGCAGGTTTTTATTTGATAATTGAGACCTCGTTCATTCCTAATCATTCCTTTTGAGCACCCGGAGAAAGCTTTCATTTCTCCCTTAGAACAATATATATATTATTAAACATTTTGTAAAATATGATCTAGGTTTAGCATTTGTTACATTGTAGTCCTAGGAAAAAAATCCTCAAGGTTTGCATTATATCTGATTACTAGTTCATTGCTAAATCAGCACATCATGAAACTCTGTCTAAGGGAATAACTCAACTACCATTTATACTTTTGTAGTCTTTAAGGCTATGGAAATGTGCAACTGGTCCCTAAGTGCTCATTAATAGTTGTAAAACTTACTGCGTATTCAGAATTACTGCATATACTAAGAACTTTCTTTTGCCTTCAAAAGTCTTAGCAGATAGTTATGTAGTTGATTATTCACCGTATAGGCTTAAGGATATGTTGCTGAAGTAAGAAGTTGACTGCATTAAATTCTCTCTCTCACACACACACACACACACACACACACACACACACACACATATATATATATATATATATATATATATATATATATATATATATTTGTGTGTGTGTATGTGTGTACATGCTTAATGGGGCCCAAGCATTGCCAGCCTCTATGAGCCATCAGGCACATTTTGAAATGTGTGGGTGCCAGTCACAACATGACTGCTGTAATGGGTGTAATATAACAGCTTGGCTGCTGTAAGGGGCATGGTGTGTGTGAATGAATGAATGAATGAATGAATGAATTCCTTGCACTCTCACAGCACACACCACAGACACACATGCATCTCTCTCACAGACCACAAATACGCAGACCACACAGTCATACTCTTAGCTCAGTTGGTAGAGCGTGTGACCCTTAATCACGTGGTGGCGAGTTCGAGCCTTGGGCAAAAGAGTCCTGCGTTGCATGGAGCCTTCATGGCCTCTTCCAACTATTCTGTGATTCCTCCTTGTTTCTGCCCAAGTGCATTTCTCTCACTGACAGAGCATCTGCCCCACAATTCGCAAAAGACCCTCCACAGGCAAAAGAAGTGCCTGCCATTTCTAAACAAAAATTCACAATGCTTACTAACCTAGTGCCAGATGGCACCATAATGCCCAAGACTCCAAGGAAGGCCTTCCTGGGCACCCATGGGTGAATGGTTGGCAATCCCTCCCTTAAGAATGTTGGGAGTGGCTCAGAACTTACAGGGTTAAGAGTTCTGAGTGATGACGCCTCACATTCCGAGAGGTGTGTTTAGAACACGGAAGTGGGAGTGGCCAGTATCTCTGAGAGAGAGAGAAAAGACGCACGCAGTGTGAGCCTAGTCGAACACGGAGAGAGCCGACATGGGTTGCGTCTCACCGGGAAGATTTACGATGTGTTGATCTGTACGAAAATAAAGACTTTAAAGATAAGGAGACTGCTGTGTTTCAGCCTGAGTTATTACCACACGACAGAACGTTCCTGCTTCTCCTTCTGCTGTGTTTACTCTGCTGGAGTCAAAGGTCTTTGAGAAAGGTCAGTGCTGCGCCAGGGAAGTGTGCCGGACCCCCGGACTAAATTGACTCCGAACAAAGAATTGTCAAGGTGTTAGGTGTGGGCAGTGGCATTGGTCATCCCTGCTGCCCAGCCTCTTCCCTCCACTGAAAAAGAAGGGGCTTGAGAAGAAGTGATGGCTCACCTGGTCTACTCCTAATTACTTTAAAACTGTTATGGGATTAAGCACTTGGTTCTCACCAGCCCCATCTTTAAAAATAAAACATTCCAGCCTCATAAGTAAATGCTTAAAATTTGAACTGCACCTCAAAGCAGGAAAATTCCATTGCCAGCAACAGGGTATATGTCCAAGAAATATGTACAGAATTGGGCAAGTGGAGTTTTTTTGGGGGGAAAGGGCAGAGGAGGGCATTGCCAAAATACTGCTTTGATTTCTGATAATCAAAGTGAAATTTCTTTTAGACTCAATTTTGGAATCCACATAGCAAACAAACAGAAGCTGACATGTTATAATTGAGTAATAACTCATTAATAAACGTTACAGAAAATGAGGAGCAACAATAGAGTAAAGGAAAGAATTTACCAGCAGGGCATCTCTTTCCTGGCAGAGAATTTTTACAGTAACTTTTCCTGGCAGCCATTAAATGGATGTTGGGCAATCATTTTAATTGCAACTGTGAAATATTTCACCTGTTGCAAACGCTTAACTTGGCATAAGCTTTTTACTGATGTCTTTAAAGGCTATTTTCAAATCATATATTATTAATATTTTGCTGGGTTGCATTCATTGGTGGGTGTGCACTTGCAGAATGTGCTTCGGATCATACAAGGTTGGGTACCAAATCTCCACTGATCCCGCTTACTGACTGCAGCCCTCTGTGACATGTCCCATTAAGTTCCAGATGAGCTATCAACCCTCAGGAGCTGGTAGGTGGGTAGGGGATCAGAGGGCAAAAGCCACCAGTGGATACAACCCATTAGTTATTATTTGGATCTAGGGATGCTTCCAGATGGGTACTGGATGCTCCTTGTGAATGCACTTTACAGTGGTACCTCTAGTTACGAACTTAATTTGTTCCAGAGGTCTGTTCTTAACCTGAAACTGTTCTTAACCAGAGGCGTACTTTTGCTAATGGGGCCTCTTGCTGTTGCTGCGCCACCAGCACACGATTTCCATTCTCATCCTGGGGCAGAGTTCTCAACTTGAGGTAACTCGAGGTTACAAACGCTTCAGGATACAAACTCCCGACGCTTCAGGTTACCGACTCTGCTAACCCAGAAATAGTATCTCGGGTTAAGAACTTTACCTCAGGATGAGAACAGAAATTGTGCGCTGGCGGCACGGCGGCAGTGGGAGGCCCCATTAGCAAAAGTGGTACCTCAGGTTAAGAACAGTTTCAGGTTAAGAATAGTGTATTTTGACTGCATCCACACAATGTTGTTTGCCTTAAAAATGCCAACGTTCATTCCCACGCCCCCAGTCTAATCCAGATCTCCCATTTCTAAGAACAAACATGTTCTTGTTGGGGTGTTTCTCCTCTCCTCCCCCAGCTCTGCCAGCTAAACTGCCCACAATGGAGTGACAGGAGCATCACTCCATCGGTGCTGCAGCAGAACATCCAAAGTGAGATGTTCCAAGGGCAGGCAGTAGGAGGGACTGAGGCAATTTAGGGCTCATTGAATCTCAATTCTCGAGCCAGTTTCACTGCTATCATGTGATGGATTCGGGCTCATTCATTGACCGTCTACAAGCTGACAGAGTGGTTTTCCTTTCTTCTTAGAACCATGTTTGATTTTGCTATAAGCATGCTTAAAAAAAACCACACACACAACTTTTTCCAAGCTGGATGGATGTCCTTCTAAAATAGTGTTTTTTTTCCTATTGTTAAACTCTTGCATGAACCTTTTTTTACTTCATGTACCTCCCAGAAGCAAAACCACGTGAAGGCCGGGGGGCGGGGTGTCCCATTGTCCAAAAAGTGCATATTAAATAGGAAAACATGATTGCAAATGGTACAACAAGGAAGGAAAGTAACTTCTCCTTAAGAGGGCTCAGCTGCTTCAAGTTAAAGTATGAATGTGATCTTTGTATTCTCCTGAACAATGCTGAGTCATTTCCTCTTCCTTCACCTGCTTCCTTTTGTGTCCATTTACTCTTGGCTGAGTTCCTATTCTGTGGGAGAAGTACAGTAATGGCAAACTGTTTGCAGTTTCTGATGCAAAGGCTTGGAAGCTTAAGTCTGGAGAAATCTCAATCACTAGCCTACTTTGTTGATTATTGATCCAGGAAGAGGGGATTGATAATGTGAGGGAGACTTCCGCATCTCTATACTAGGTGTAGCAAAAGATAATACAGTTGTACCTTGGAAGTTGAGCAGAATCCGTTCTGGAAGTCCGTTCGACTTCCAAAATGTTCAGAAACAAAAGCATGGCTTCTGATTGGCTGCAGGAAACTCAGAAGCCCTATTGGACGTTCAGCTTCCAAAAACAGTTTGCAAACCGGAACAGTCAGTTCCGGGTTTGCGACGTTCAGGAACTAAGCTGTTTGACTTCCAAGGTATGACTGTAGTGGTAAGTAAAGGTAAAGGGACCTCTGACCATTAGGTCCAGTTGTGACTGACTCTGGGGTTGCGGTGCTCATCTCGCTTTATTGGCCGAGGGAGCACCGGCGTACAGCTTCTGGGTCATGTGGCCAGCATGACTAAGCTGCTTCTGGCGAACCAGAGCAGCACACGGAAACGCCGTTTACCTTCCCGTCACACCGGTACCTATTTGTCTACTTGCACTTTGACATGCTTTCGAACTGCTAGGTTGGCAGGAGCAGGGACCAAGCAACGGGAGCTCACCCCATCGCGGGGATTCGAACCGCCGACCTTCTGATCAGCAAGTCCTAGGCTCTGTGGTTTAACCCACAGCGCCACCCACGTCCCTGACTGCAGTGGTAGGGACATGAAAAATAAAATCAGGTTTGGTGTTTACCAGTGTTACTATTCATATGTGGAAGTGGAGCCCATCTACATGTTTTGAAAAAGCCGGAGTCTTGTGCTAGGAGCAGTGGAGATAGGCCCATTAGGGCAAGAGGGGCTCAGCCCTACCCGAGTGCCCAGTAATTTATTTATCCTTCCACAATCCATTTCAAGATCCCGGATATTTTCCCTTCAATCTTGTGTTTCGTAGCCAATCCGCGTTCTCACCACGCAGCTAATCTCAATCCAAAAAGATTGCTATGATTAGACGATTCCACCCATCTGTCTTCCTATCATGTCTACCAGCTCTTTGTTCTGGCTGGGCAGTTTTACGATTACCACAGCACTGTGTTGAACTCATCCCAATGAATTTCTTTCTTCAAACGCCATAGAAATGTTTCCAGTTATGCCAAAATCAGCTGTTGCAAAGGATATAGAATGATTTTTGTTCTACGTACTAGCCATTACAGATTGCTTAATGAACCATTGAGTTCACCTACCGATGAAGTCAGAAATGTGAGGAAATAAAGTGGTTGCAAAAATAGAATTCCTTTTCCTCTACTTCCTTATAGAACTTTATAAGTCTTGAAAATATATCCTGTGCCTTGCTAAAAAATCTACTTATACACAAAGCTGCTTTAACATAGTTTCTGGTGAAGGTTAGAAATGGAGATTATTAAATCGTCAGATTGAATAAACTGTACTTAAATACATCTCAGAGAGACGCTGGTCCTCTGCAGCCTCGGTATTGATCCATATATGGCAAGCTGTAGCCTCTTTCTCTTGCCAATTTATGATTTATCTAGTCATGGAATATACTTTGTTCTCAGCTGCAAAAGGCTTGGAAACTGTCCCCCTCCTTAATTTAAAGTTTAAAATTAGTAATGGATGAACTTGTTTTAGAGGATATATAAAATTTACTGAATAATTTACTGAATTTATATACCGCCCTGTACCTGGAGGTCTCTGGGTGGTTCACAGAATAAAATCAAAATATAAAAACACAGAATACACAATCAAAACAAAAACAACCCAATAACACCCCCCCAAACCCCACAAATTAAAAGGGCATAGAATATATGCACTACAGTGGTACCTCGTGTTACATATGATTCAGGTTACAGACGCTTCAGGTTACAGACTCCGCTAACCCAGAAATAGTACCTCAGGTTAAGAACTTTGCTTCAGGATGAGAACAGAAATCGTGTGGCGGTGCGGCGGCAGCGGGAGGCCCCATTAGCTAAAGTGGTGCTTCAGGTTAAGAACAGTTTCAGGTTAATAACAGACCTCCAGAACAAATTAAGTTCTTAACCCGAGGTACCACTGTACATCTTTAAGCAGAGCAAAGCACACCCCATGGGGGATTTTTACCACTCTGGGGAACTGTGTGTAGCCCCAGAGAAGCTTTATAGTCTTGGGTGAGAGGGAGCTGTGGCATCCTTGAGCATATCTCACCAAGCGCTAGGAAACTTCTCCAACAAAAACACCCTGTCATTTTTGCAAAGGCTCCCCCCCCCACCCTTTTAGGTCTATGGTAAGTCCCCAAAAACTTTCCACCTAGAAACCACAGTGTTTTAAAATGCAAATTACAGTTTTCAGACATTTAGGAGGTTTTTCTGTTGCTGAGTGGTTGGTCATCGTCTTCTGCCAACCAAATAGCTATTTTGGGTTTACACAAAGCTTTGCCCTTTTTATTTATGATCTATACTTTTTTTTTTAAGTTGCAAACCAGCATACAGTTAAAAGCATCAAGTATGTAATGTGATCTCAGTGTATGTTCATTTTGTAGCCTATAGGGGAGAATGCGCATTTCATTATGACTGAGTTGTGCACAACATAACGTCCTAAATAGAGTGTCTTGAATGATTATTTTGATGGCAAATCTTTTGGCAATTTAGGTTATGTGCTTCAGTACACTTGTGAAGAATTAAACAGAAGTTAAGCCTGATTTGGGAACATGTGATTCTGTTCGCATATAGCTTCTATTTTAGTCCAGTATCTCATTCACTTGTGTGTACTTTTGCTATAATACATCCATAGAAAAAGGACACGTATCATATTTCATTACAATATTTTTCAAAAACTGTTCCTTTTTTCTATAAAAAAAGAAAAACGGTTTTAGTGCCAATTGGTTAATAGTGAATGTTATTTTTAGTTCAAACTAACAAATATTTTATTTATTTTACAGGTGGGAAGGATCGAAGAAGTGGCCTCATTCTGACAATTCCATTATGCCTTGAACAAACAAATATGGATGAGCTGAGTGTTACTTTAGACTACCTGCTAAGTATACCAAGGTGGGCTTGCCCTTTAAAGCACCAAATAGTATCATTTTACTTCTAAATTAAATGGTTTTTTTGATAGATACCACCATATTTTCTTGAGGGGGGTGTATCTCATTATGTGATATATGACTTAAATAAAAACTATTTGGAAAGCTCTTGGAAAGAGCAATGAGTGTCTCGCTAAAGCTTAAGCAAGTAAATAGATGGTGATTTATGTCGTGATAACTGAACTATGCCTTTTTATGTTTTGAATATGTGTCTTTTTTGCAGTGAAAAGTGTAAAGCTAGAGGATTTACCGTTATAGTGGATGGTAGAAAATCTCAGTGGAATGTTGTCAAGACTGTTGTGTTAATGCTACAGGTAAGATACCTTCATGAATTTGTAGTGAAGAATTGAGTTCTGTGGAGGTTAATCTGTCTGTATAATAAGACATTGTTGTGCTTACTTTCTGGGAAAGTAGACCTTGTGTGATTTTACATGTTAAAAATGTAGAGTCTGATTTTTAAAACGTATCAGCAAATCATGGTAGTTTGATACTTTTGAAGCTGAAGTGAGTCTTGAGCTCTTTGCATGTAAAGGGAAGAGTTGATGACCTTTTCATTTGCAGTTTGCAACGAATCAGTTTCCTATTTTGTCCAAGTGCAGGAAACCATGGTTTGTAGGAACTGTGACAAACCAACGTTTTTAAAATACTGCTTTGTGAACAAACCTTGAGAATAAGCTTCCCATCTCTCATGCGTAAGGAATTCTGTGATCCTAAGGACGTCCACAGCTTGAAGAAAGAAAAAAACATGGCTTGTTGCTGCCTCTGATCTGAGTTGTAGTTTGGGAAATTTTTTGAAAGCGTTTTGATTCCCTGGACTCAATTCTCAGTTTCAGTAAGGCTGCTGCAGGTATAAGTTAGTTTTTACACCATCCCTAGAAATCCTGGAATTGCCTCTAACAGTGCAAACCCATAAAGGAATAGGATTGGGCTTTGACGTTTATTATCTCAACTCCATGTCATTTCTTTTTTCAATTTCTATAATAGCATGTGCAATTTCCCCCTGGTATGGCTAGGTTTTAACAGGGACTGAACTTCATTGTGCCAGGTCCTGCCTTTTGGATCACTTGGCCGATGGCAGTCTTGCTGGAATCATCCCTGGTTCTTTTTAATATAGCCTTTGCAATATGGTGTGTTGTTTTTTTTGTTTTACAAACCAGTTTTTATTGACATGTTATTGGTGCTTTTATTGTTGTTTTCATAGTATTATGTTTTTATGCTGTGTACCACTTTTGTTATATTTTCTGTGAAAGTACATACATAAAATTGGGAAGAGGGAGCAGCAGGTGAGGCTGCATTGGAGATATGACACAAGAGTTGCTCATTATTATTTATTCTACTTGAATGAACTGTCCTCTACTTGAATGTTGCTAACGATAGACCATCGTTAGAAAGCACTTGGCTTTATGAAAATCTTTAACAGATGTTGCCTTAATGAGATTTGACATTTTGACCCCAAACCATTTTTTGTCAAGTGGCAAGACATACTGCTTTCTTCCTTTTTAGTTCTGTATGAATGCACTTTTACAGGATGTGTGCTGTCAAGGTCATTGAATAATAAGCACTTTGTTCCTGCCGTCTGTCTATTTAATAAGTTGTGTGTGTTTCCTCATAGAGAGGCAAAATTATGAAGGAACTTGACAGGCAGAGGAAACAACTGTGAATCACAAGGAATTTTTAACAGTTTTCATTTGTGAAGAAAGGCTATCCTGTTGCTTAAATGGGTGGAATATAAAATCTAAACTGCATAAAGAAGACTGTCCTTACCATATACAGTCGTACCTTGGATCCGAAACGCCTTCGTACTCGGGACGTTTTGCTCCTGAACGCCGCAAACCCGGAAGTGACTGTTCCGGTTTGTGAAAGTTTTTTGGAACCCAAACTTCTGATGGGGCTTCCACAGCTTCCGATTGGCCGCAGGAGCTTCCTGCAGCCAATCGGAAGCTGCGCTTTGGTTTCCAAATGTTTTGGAAGTCGAACAGACTTAAGCAACGGATTCTGTTCAACTTCCAAGGTACGACTGTAATCTGTCATATAGAACAAATCATCTTATAGCTGATACTTAAATGAAATTCATTAAGTTTGAAGGCCTTGGCCTCTTTCAAAAGAAACATTTATCAGACTCTGATATTGAGCGGGCTTAGGCTTCACTTACCTGGGAATAAGTCCAGCTGAGCTCAATGAATCTTGGTCCTGGGACGGACATGTATAGGATTGCATTGTTAGTGTATGTCTTGGGTTGCTTAAAACTTTTCTTTAAGGTACCAACTTATTACTAGTTACTTTCTTAGATGTGTTGAGTGGTCCATGAAGACCATCTAGCTCATTGATGTTGTCCACAGGTTCTGATAAGTGCCAGATTTGCTATCACCACTGTTTCTGTTGTTGAAGTTCTAGAAAGTTTCCTGTACGTCTAAATGCTATCTGTGCAGGTCTAGGTTACCATACAGTAACTAATGAGTTGTATTTCATTTAAGGTTTTGTATCTTTCATCTTCTTAGAACGTTGTTCCAGCTGAGGTATCACTTGTCTGTGTAGTAAAACCGGATGAATTCTGGGACAAGAAGGTTACACACTTTTGCTTTTGGAAAGAGAAAGATAGACTTGGCTTTGAGGTATGTATGTCTGCTTTTTCATTTGTCAGATGTGAACACCAAAGTTGCACATGCAACTGAGTAAAAATTGATCGCTTATAATAGCTACTAATCTACAATGCAATTACCGAATGATTCATTTGCCATCGCAATAAAACTCACTACAGTGGGTTTGCAGTACTTCGTTGTATTAGTTAGTAAGTGTAATTAGTTTGATCATTAGTTCAGACATGATCATTAGTTCAGACTTACCACAAGACCTTCAAAACATTTTCAATGATTATAGAACATTATCACTTGAAAGATAATACTTTACTGGCATGAATTTAACTAACTCCTGTTGTTAACCTATATTATAGTTACTCAGAATATTTAAGGTGGATTTTAATTTGTCTGCATTGCAGTTTATTGTAACTATTTCTCACTGAACAACTCCTTGTGCCAGCACTTTGTCTTTTGATATTAAACAAGTGCAAAAGATTTGGACAGATCAAGAATTGAAGCATGTTGGCTTCAGACAGATTCAAGTCTTGTTCAAACCAAAGCAGGGATTGCCAAAGCGATTTGGGGAGATTCAAATGTGCAGACATTGTGCCTGCTAAAAGCAAAACTTTTCTCTCCAGTCTTCTCTAAAAGGAAAATGCCAGGGTGGGGAGAAGATGAGGGAAAGTTCCTTTTTGACTGACAGGTCTCACATTTAATCAGAGGGAATGGGTTGTGTGTGTTGCTGTGTTGTTGTTTTTTACTAGAGCTGTCCAATCACAGTGCTTTGGGGAAGGGATGCTGAAATAAGATATTGCTTGTTCTTGTATGTTCTGTGCTCTTTGCTAGTTTTGTTAGTGGTGCTTGCTTGGCAAATGCTGGGCATTCAAGTCCTTCTGTCTCTATGCCACATACCTGCACATCTACTCTTGCCAAATCAGCTTTGAACTTTTGTTTCCTTGAGTTTCAGTGGCATTTGGGCAGCATTCAAGCCTGAAGCTTATTTTTTTCATTGATCATACCCCTTAGCCCCGGCACTTAGCCTTCTGAAATTTTGCAAGCTACTTTCCTAGGGGCCCCTAGAATGCAATTTTCATAATAAAATTGGTTCCCACAAAAACCACAGGGAGTCCCTTTTTGTTCTCTCTTCACACTTACCCCACCCCTAAAAATCAGTTTTGAAGATGCTAAGCACAAAACCCCATGGAACTATTGGTGCATAACTTCATGGGCTTCTTACTTGGAGAACCTTTCTTATGTACGTTCCCTTCATACAAACAGAACAGCAGGCGAGAGTCAGTAAATCCTTTATAATTACCCCAGTAGGTTGCAAAGACCTAAAGTCTGTCTCTGCAGAAAAACTGTTGCAATTTCACCTAATTTCATAAAAAAAGAATAAGAAATACAAACATTAATAATAATGAGCAGGGAAGTCGTAGCATTTTTAAAAAATCAAACTTCCACGTAATAGTGAATGGGGGAAGCACAAAGCTTAATTTATCTGAATCTGGATTCAGACTCAAACCTAATTAGATTGTTTTCTGAAATGCTGAATTGGGTCTGACAACATCTGGAATGCACCACATTGGCTACCCTTGTCAAAGTGAAATACATATTTTGAAGTTGTTTTGTGGAGGTTTATCTAATGTCATCTGGGCCCTTGGTTTGTTTGTAATAATTGTAAAAATGGCAACCTTCTGTAGGTTGAAATTTACTTTTGATAAATGTTTTCCCCTATGACTGATCTGGCTCCTACTATGTCTTGGCACTGACAATTTTCCAGACATAATTAACAGAATGCTTGAAGTAAAAATCTGATGTACTAATGAGCCTGGGATAATATCCAGATTCTAGCACTTTTAAGAAATGTGGGCAGTTTTTATTATTTGACTTGAAGGTCTAATTCAATATCAGTCACTTAATCATAAAAATGTATTCAATTAAATTTATAATGGAGAGGCTTTTAATTGAGAATTTTCAGTGGCCATGTGGATAATTTCTGCTGTTGTAGCTGAACCTCAATTATGAAGATAAAACCTTGTAAGTTTAAATTATACAAAATGACTGCACTGAAATTTGAATGTGTTGGTTTCCGTAATTGAGTTCCACTATAGTCTGTTGAAAATGCAACAGGAAACTAGGGAACTAATTGGTGTGGTCTTTGTCTTCATAAGAATGTTACAAATGGATGTGATATGTTCACAATAAGGGATTTTCATGGCTTGAGTATGAACTTGTGACTGCAGTATAAATAGAAAGAAAAATGCTTTCACCGGACCTACTTTTGTGATGTTTGTGTAGATAAGCTTGCTGAGGTAATGCATTTCATATCATCTAGTACAAAAGTGTATCCAATTGTTTTCTAGTGTAAGAAATGTCTATTCAGAATTAAGTCCCATGGGTATTGTCTTCAACAACATCCATGGCTTATCGGATGATGGCGCAGTCATTAACAAAATTGACAATTGCAGTGATTTTACGAAATTTCCATTTCTTTCAAGGATAAAGAGTTTGCTTGCTATTTCAGCAGAATTTCATTAACATGGGCGGAATTGCAGCTGTCTGTAGATATGAGGCTCTTGGTAGAAAGAAGTAAAACCACTGGGGAACTGAATAGAGCAGGGTTAAGCCCTATCACCACCGTTCTTGCTAGCCATGAATAGCACCGTAGGGGTGGCCATAGGAAGCCAAAAGGGAAATAAGAGCCCTCAGGCATAAATTATTGATGCTGTTTGTCTGTGCCACCATCTGTCCAGTTATATCTTGATTCTCAAAGAAGCTTCATCTTTTCACTATAAATTGATATTGCACCCAAGTCTGTTGCCAAATAAGCCATTTGCACTCAGGTGTTTTTTTCTTTTTCTTTTCACGATTCTCCCCGCCCCAAAAATTAATGCAAGAAATGGAAACTGTAGTATCGTGTATAGCCTTCCTGTTGTTGACACTAAAGCATCTTCACATCTTGTGAAAGGAAGGTATAAATTCGCATAAGGAGCAGGAAAAAGCATTTGGTGTGAATGGCTTCCCTTTGGAAAAGATAAGATCTGGTATAATAGCAGTGGTTAATGTGATTTCTGTGGGGAGAGTAGCTTGAGATGCAGATGCAAAAGATAGATCAAACTAAAAGCTTTTAATGCCTAGGGCATTGTTAACTGAACAGTTTGGAAATTATTTTTAAAAAGCAGCATGGTGTCCAAATTAATTTTTTTTACCATGAATATGTTTAAGGATATCTACATTAATTAGGGGGGAAGCATACTTTCTGATATGCGACGTGGGTAGCACTGTGGGTTAAACCACAGAGCCTAGGACTTGCCGATCAGAAGGTCGATGGTTCGAATCCCCGCGACGGGGTGAGCTCCCGTTGCTCGGTCCCTGCTCCTGCCAACCTAGCATTTCGAAAGCACGTCAGAGTGCAAGTAGATAAATAGGTACCGCTCTGGCAGGAAGGTAAACGGCGTTTCTGTGCGCTGCTCTGGTTCACCATCAGCAGCTTAGTCACGCTGGCCACATGACCTGGAAGCTGTCTGCGGTCAAAGGCCTGCTCCCTCGGCCTATAGAGCGAGATGAGCGCGCAATCCCAGAGTCGGTCATGACTGGACCTAATGGTCAGGGGTCCCTTTACCTTTTATACTTTCTGATACAGTCACACCATGGTTGTTGAATGCCTGTACACGTACGTTTTGGCTCCCGAACTCCGCAAACCTGGAAGTAAGTGTTCCGGTTTGCAAACTTGTTTGGAAGCCGAGCATCCAACTCAGGTTCCACGGCTTCTGACTGAGTGCAGGCATTGGAAGCCGTGCGTTGGTTTTCAAACTTTTTCGGAAGTCGAATGGACTTCCGGAATGGAATCCGTTCGAGAACCAAGGTATGGCTGTGTATGCAGCCTGGCCATGAAAAAGGTGAGACCATTTGAAATGTGAAACATTTTGCTGATGCAGGTTGTTGTTGTTCTTTAGTCGTTTAGTCGTGTCCGACTCTTCGTGACCCCATGGACCAGAGCACGCCAGGCACTCCTGTCTTCCACTGCCTCCCGCAGTTTGGTCAAACTCATGCTGGTAGCTTCGAGAACACTGTCCAGCCATCTCGTCCTCTGTCGTCCCCTTCTCCTTGTGCCCTCAATCTTTCCCAACATCAGGGTCTTTTCCAGGGAGTCTTCTCTTCTCATGAGGTGGCCAAAGTATTGGAGCCTCAGCTTCAGGATCTGTCCTTCCAGTGAGCACTCAGGGCTGATTTCCTTCAGAACGGATACGTTTGATCTTCTTGCAGTCTGATGCAGGTTACTTGTAATCATATTTCACAAGAAGGGTTCCACCTTGTTGTGAAGAATTGCTTTCTTTGATCGGGCCAGTTGGTATATACTAGTGCTGGGTCACTTAGTAGATTTCATTTTAAGGAGGCTGCTGAAGAGACCAGAGACCACCTTGGCTGTCTCTTAGTGCAGACCCAGGATCATCGAGCCTGAGCTTCCACTGCTGCCGCCCACCATTAAACCGCCATTGGCAGGATTGGCAGCAACAGCAGAAGATATATTTTATTCTCTTGTTAATTATGCTGTTTTAAATGTGCATTTTACATTTGACTTCCTTTAGTAATGTTTTCTTTTGAAATCACACACACATACATATACATATACAGAGAGAGAGACAGAGACTGGAACCTCTGTTGTCGCAGGTAATCTGTTCTGGAAGACCATTCGACTTCCGGAAACGTTCGACAACTGAGGCGCAATTGCCGGTCGTCTTCCGACTTCTGAGGCGCATTTGAAAATGGAAGCATTCACTTCCGGGTTGTCGGTTGTCTGAATTGTTCGGCTTCCGAAGCGTTCGACAACCAAGGTTCCACTGTAGTTAACTTTGCTGCATTGAATGTGCCTTCTGTAGTTGACTTCCTTTGTAATGCTTTATTTTGAAACCTTGTAATGTTTTATTTTGAAATTCTTAAGATAATATTTTACTTTCCTGTCAAGTATGTTACTTTGAATGTATACTTTATATTTGACTTTTTTCAGTAATGTTCTGTTCTGGATTGTTTTATTTGATGGTTGAATGTATTGTAAACCGCTTTGAGATTTTTTCTTAAAAATATAAACTGCCGTAGAAATGAAATTAGTAGTAATAATTACTATAGTAAGCTGCTTTCCTGCTGAATTCATTGAGAGCAAGGAACCAAATGAAGCGGAATCTTTTCTATCACAGAAGTATTTAAAGTGCTTTCAACAGGAAAACGCTTCATTAAATTACTTTTTGTTAAAAAAAATCATATATTGTTAGATGATGTTTAATTGCTACTTAGTGCACATAACTAGAAATTATGATAATATAATTTGGGAGCGCAACATATCCACTAGCCATGCATATAGCATGTACTCTCTTTTTATGCAGGGAAAATGCAAATCAGTTGCTACCCTCAAGGTTAGCCTGCATTTTCCCAGGTGGTCGTCTCCTCCTTTGAGTCTAACAAAACTGTACTGTTGAAACTTAATGAAGATAAAAACTAGGCTAAGTGCAGATTGCTAATGAAATGTATTTTTAATCATGATCAACAAGTCATTCTGAAATGGCCAGGTGCTCAAATTGGAGTATAACGGGGGCGGCAATATGGTGTCCTCCAGATCTTGCGCATTACCATATTGGCCTGAATATAAGCCGCACCTTCAGGGTGGCGGGGGAGAGAAAAAAAGACAATACCTGAATATAAGCTTCTCCCCTAAAATTCTGCAGGCACTCACACCTGTTCCGTTTTACCGTATGTCTGTTTCAGCAGCGATACAGCAAAAGCCCATGTTTGTAAGGTTGTGAATTTAAGCCGCACTGTAACTTTTCACGGTTGGAATTGGCGGGGGGGGGGAGTGCGGCTTATATTCAGGCTAATATGGTACAACTTAAGTCATCTTGGACCATTGGCCATGTGAACTAGGGATGATGGATGTTTGTTTACACAGCATCTGCAGGACATCCCCTTGCCTTTCCCTTGAATACATGGTAGCCCTTTTCCAGGGTTAGATTAAATATGTCTGCATAGCTGCTTTCATTGTTTTCTTTTTTTATTAAAAAGTGACCACAGGGGAGGGGCTGAGCAGAATTGGGACCTGGAAGGGGCACTAGCTTTTTGCTCCTGTTGTGGTCCCTATTGGAATTGGGACACCCTCAGTTCTGACTGTTTGCCCATGGGATCTTTCCTTCTGTCGTGAATAGCAAGGATGGGAGGGAGATGGTTTGATTCTATTTCGGAGAGTGGTGGGAGTACCGAATTACAGATGGGCACGTACTCTAGTGGCCAAAATTGTGGGGAAAGTTGCATTTCTAAAGTTTGATGGCTCATAACATCAATCTTTTTTTAAAACAATATCATACAATTATATATCATTAGACCGATAATTTAATGCAGAATACAGTGCTACAAGGGACGCGGGTGGCGCTGAGGGTTAAACCACAGAGCCTAGGACTTGCTGATCAGAAGGTCGGCGGTTCGAATCCCCATGACGGGGTGAGCTCCCGTTGCTCGGTCTCTGCTCCTGCCAACCTAGCAATTTGAAAGCACATCAAAGTGCAAGTAGATAAATAGGTACTGTTCTGGCGGGAAGGTAAACGGCATTTCTGTGCGCTCTGGTTCGCCAGAAGTGGCTTAGTCATGCTGGCCACATGACCCGGAAGCTGTACACTGGCTCCCTCGGCCAATAAAGCGAGATGAGCGCCGCAACCCCAGAGTCGGCCACAACTGGACCTAAAGGTCAGGGGTACCTTTACCTTTACCTTTACAATGCTAGAAACCATGTTGAATGATCTTTGTTCTATCAAAAGTTATCGGCAAATAACCTATATCGTATCTAACAAGATATGGAGAGTTGACTGGTCACCTAGAAAGTGATGTAATAGCCCTGACTTGAATCCAATAGAAAATCTGTGGAGCCGATTAAATAAACTTGTCAATCAGAAGCAACCAAGGAATAAAGCACGTTTGATAGAAGCAATCATGCAATTTTGGTTTCACATCAACACCTGGTGAACTTAAAATCCTTGGGTTCACTCCCTGGGATGCTGTTGTAGGACATTAATTGTGGCAAAAGGTTTCTACGCTACTAACAGAAAGGGTGAGAAGTTATGAAAATACCCCTTATCATGGTTCTCTGTGTATAATTTCTGGTTATTTGGCTATAATGTTTGATAGAATAATGGTAATTCAGCACAGTTTGTTGCAATATATTCTGCATTAAATTGTTTTTCTAATGATATATATATAATCTGTGGTATTCTAAAAAAGAATGATGTTATGATCTACCAAACCTCAGAAACACTTTTTGTAAAGGTTCCCACAGTTTTGACCACTTAGTGTCTGTTGTAGCCTTGGATTTGTCTCAGTCCCCATCCTCACTATTTTAATGAAAGAAACAGAAAAGCTATGCAGCATCAAACTATGTGATAAATGTCATTTCTTGGTCCTCAGTGTATATATTTGACAGGAAGATTAACTTCAGTAATATTCTAATTGTTGAGTTCTTTGGTCATGCAAGACAAAGGCTAGGCATATCCATCCAATTTCTTGTATAACCTATGGCTCCCTTAGACTGGAGGAATGTTCAGGTTGTCAGAGTGGTTTTTGTATGACACAACTGAGTGAGGAGAGAGAACAATTTCCATTTTTTAATAAATGAAAGTTGGGATTCTGTCAGAGTCTTGCCATTGCTGGCGGTGGTTGGAGGGGTACGGGAATAGGTTTCTCTCTGTTTCAGAAACAGACGCACTTTAAAGCTGTAAAAGCAACGCATTTTGTTAATGTTTGTCTCCAACAAAACTTGTTTCACAATCCATGTATTAACATACTGAAATATTCATACTTAAATTTGCTTATGCTTTAATTGTAAATATTAATAATGAATCATGGGCACGTAACTGAGAGCTAGCAAACTGTAGCTCATAGTTATTTAGTACAAAATGCTTCTTTGTATACCTAACAGTAAAATGAATTTAGGGATTGTAACATTTCAGGATGGAGAAAAGGGAAGGTATTGACCAAGGCTGGAACTAAATCAGCCCATGGGTCAGCTTATGTTTTGAAACTTTGGCATATGTTTCTTCTTACCTCCCCCCCCATCTCCCCCAAGATCTCCTCCCCACTCCCGCCCCCCATTTCCTGCCCAGCCACGTATTTTTGATAGGAAATACATGCCTAGAACTGGATGGATGTAGAAGATTCTGAGGAAAAGCAATAAAGACAAACATCACTGCCACCCGTCTGCCACTTCCTCCCGCAGATCGCTACTCCTGATGCTATACTGCATGATTTGTCTGCAAAATCTGTAGTTCCTAACTAAAGTTGCAATCCTATGCACTTACTGTTGAAATCAGTGGGAACTCTTTCTGAGTAAACATGCTTTTTGGACCACCAATCAGTAGCCACTGAGTTGATTAAGTGTGTGACGTTGTTGTTGTTAATGCCCATTTTAATTTACTTATACAGGTTATTTTAGTATCTGCCAATAAGCTTACACGATACATAGAGCCATGCCAGCTGACAGAAGATTTTGGAGGGAGTCTTACCTACGATCATATGGACTGGCTGAACAAGAGGCTGGTTAGTTGCTTGGCAATTTTTTGTCTGTTCTTTTTCAGTACACTTTCTATGGGAAAGTGGTGGTTGGAAATATTAATAGCTGTGTTAGATGTGTCCTAGCGGCATCAAAATGCTGGGGCAAAAAATGAGTCACCTGATATCACTGTGCTCCAGTTCCCCACTCCTAGTATACATCAATTTCAGTCTGACTTCAGGCTTGATTTTGGGATGGCAATTGCTTTGATTGCCCTAGTTGAATTGCCCTGGGATCTGGATAGGAGGAATACATCCCTGTTGGTTCAGGAGTTTTCAATACCATCAGCTACAGTATTTTTCCGGATTGCCTGGAAAATACGATAATTATTTTATTATGGTTCTGGTCCATCTAGGGGTGTTACTTTCTGAAGGTGGCAGTGTTCAATAAGCCCCATTGTACCTGTTTCCGGGAAGGTGTGACCAAACTACAGCCACTAATGTTTTGTTTAAATCAGTATTGGACTTGTGTACAAAGAGAGAACTGCCTTTGAAGGGTCTTTGGGAGTTAACAGTCCAGAAAGTAGCAGCAACAGTTCTTTGAGAGCGCAAGATGTCCATTTTACAACATGTTCTGTGTTGTTTGTATGTGCCTTTCTAACTCACTTGTTATTAAGCTGCTAGGGCTTAGAGATGATTTCCCAGTGTCAGGGTTGGAGCACTCAGACAGGCAATCCGTCTTCAAGCGTGAGACTGTAAAAATCAATTGCAGTAATGGTAACTAAATATTTTACATAGGCATTTGAAAAGTTTACAAAAGAATCTACATCTTTACTGGATGAGCTTGCCTTAATCAACAGTGGAAATGATAAAGGAAACCAACAGGAGAAGGACAGGTAATTATTTTTCTTGTTTCTGTTAACAGTTTATTAGTAATTAAATCCTTTGACTATAAACTATAGCTCACGGAAGGGACATAGGTGCTTTCAAAAGCAACATTGGAATGGGAATAGTTTGTGTAAAAGATCCCTGGTGTTTCTGGCTAGGATACTGAACTTTTTTAAAATACAAAAACAAAACACCTCTGTCATACAGAAATCCAAAACACAGCATCCTAACTTACCTTTCATGTGCAGTGCCGGTCTGGAATTGTGGCTATTTATCTTTGGCTTAAAGCTAGCCAGAAAGTAGGGTTGCTTATGTCTACGCTGCTAGGAAAGTGCTTCAGTGCAGCTGTTGCCTTCTCTGGATTTGTGTTCTATTTTCTGCTCTTTCTGGTGTCCCCAAATTTGAATTTCTGTTTGTATCTACAGGTAGTATTTATCACTCCCCAGGAACCATTTGTCACTCCCCAGGAAAGTATAGCTGTAGTTTCTAGTTCCTGTTACCTTCCTAGGTCTCCTTAAAATGCAGTATTTTGGTCTCTGCCAGGTTGTGAGATATGTGGCACTTATTGAGATATTGCGACACTTGCTTTTTCCATGGAGACTACTGGGGTTCCATTTGTGCAAAATATTATTTATTTCTCCTTGCATAATTGAACACACCCACCCCAGCACACCTGCTGCATCTGTTTTGGGAGTCCCCCTGACCCTCCAGGGGTGGTATAGCGGGAGGAGATGTGGAGAATTTCCTTGAATTAAGCACTAATCATTGTGCTAATGTAGAAAATGTAGTTGAGTACTGCTACCAGTTGGGTGTGTCTTACTAGTTGTTTTTTTCAAGATTGAGAATGCCTGGGCCATTTTTATTTTGTATGAAAAGTAACTCAAAAGAAAAATACCCTACGGTGTCAAGTATGCCAACATTTCTGAAACTTCGATCCCTCTTTGTCTCTTTTTCTTTTTTGACATTGCCAAAAATGGTTTTGACAAAGAAAATGATGCCAAGTAAAGGAAAAAATGTGAAATTTTATTAGAATGTTTTATAAAAGTCAAGAAGCTATATACTTGTGTTCAGTGCTTGAAACTTCAGTTATCAATGTTAAGTAAGTAACAGCCATTTGCCTTTCTATTTCAAGGTCTATAGACTTGAATTTCCTTCCATCTGTTGATCCTGAAACTGTTCTGCAGACAGGTATACCCAATAAGGCATCATTTTTCTTTACTTCATGGATTTTGTGAATTGTTGTGGATATGGGTAGTATATAATGCTAAAGCTTTGTTCTTGGTGTGTTAGACTCGTTCTTGGTGGAGGAGTGTTAACGAAACAGAATAATAAGTGTTATGAATATCTTCCTTATCTACTTAAAAGTACATTTCCCTCCCTCCCTCTGCTGTTCTGCTCTTCCATTTCTGGGGACCGCAGCTGTAGAGAAATATTCTGCTCTCCTTTTCTGTTGGAATTACTAATCAAGCTCTGAGAACGCCAAGAAGACAATTAACAATTTAAGTTATTTTATAAATAATCAAGTGGGAAGCATAATGGGGAGCATATACTTCGACATATGCTTACTTAAATTTTTTATTATGGATATGGAAAAAGAAAATGTAGACTTTGGGCCTACATTAGTTTGCAGTGCAGTAATTTTTTGGCTCATCCATTCCTTAGGATCTGGGTACCATTCCTCAAGGAAGTACATTTGTTTATATAGGGATTGTTTCATTTTTGCAGCATATCTGCAATTGGAGTCAGTGGGAACATTAAACGTTAGCTCTTTATTGTTGTAACTGGTGCTCAGTATCGTTTTTTAAAAAAATAATATAATCTATATCCCTTGCTTTTACATTGATGGCTTACAAGTTTAAGAAAAGTAAAGAATAAAAAAAATTGTCATTGTAACTTGGACTGCTGTCTGAAATGCAGCTGTGTGAATGCCCAGGCACCCACTGGATAATGGCTTCGACATTACTGATCAGTGTATCTTCTACCCAGTGTCTCCATGACTCTCCATATTACACCCTTGCTAAGCATCTCTCCAGTGCAAGGGTTACTGCAAATTTGTGAACCATTCCATATTTTCATATACAGAAGATTTTTATCATCATGCTGTTACAGTGGTGCCCCGCAAGACGAATGCCTCGCAAGATGGAAAACCCGCTAGACGAAAGGGTTTTCCGTTTTGGAGGTGCTTCGCAAAACGAATTTCCTATGGGCTTGCTTCGCAAGACGAAAATGTCTTGTGAGTTCCTGCGGGGTTTTTTTCCTTTCCCCCCCTTTTCCCCAAGCCGCTAAGCCGCTTATCAGCTGATCCGCTAAGCCGCTTAACAGCTGATCCGCTAAGCCGCTTATCAGCTGATCCGCTAAGCCGCTTAACAGCTGATCCGCTAAGCCGCTTATCAGCTGATCCGCTAAGCCGCTTAACAGCTGATCCGCTAAGCCGCTTATCAGCTGATCCGCTAAGCCGCTTATCAGCTGATCCGCTAAGCCGCTTAACAGCTGATCCGCTAAGCCGCTTATCTGCTGATCCGCTAAGCCCGCTAAGCCGCTAATAGCGCTAAGCCGCTAATGGGCTTGCTTCGCAAGACGAAAAAACCGCAAGACGAAGAGACTCACGGAACGGATTCTTTTCGTCTTGCGAGGCACCACTGTACTGTCACCCCCAAGGGAAAGTTGCATAGGATCTGAAAGTGATTTATAATAACCCATAATACGAACAACCCCCCTTTCACTTTTAGCCTACCACAAGCCATCTTCCTTTTATCTCAAGTCTTTTACACCCTAGCTCCTTTTTTTAACCTGACTATGCCACATCTGAGGCACCATTTGAATGCTCAGTTTTCATTCTTCAACCATTCAAGGTCACGAGCTGTTATCTGAATTGCAACAACGCCGCTTTAATGGTTCAGACGGAGGGGTTTCGTGGTCTCCCATGGATGATGAACTGCTTGCTCAGCCCCAGGTTATGAAGCTGCTAGACTCGCTCAGAGAACAATATACACGGTACCAAGAAGTATGCAGGCAACGGAGCAAGCGCTCTCAGCTAGAGGAGATTCAACAGAAGGTAATGCAGGTAGGTGCCCCAAGCTCCACTTGGTTTATATCATTTATTGTTAACTGGGCATCCAATTGGCTCGGTCTAGCAGATTATCTTACTCTTCTGCATCTTCTTCTTACTTCATATGTATGAATACAGCCAGATTATAAGTATCGGTAGAGTTTCCCCAACCTCACTTAAAAACTCCGGCTGCTCAGTACATTCCATTAAATTAGCGGCAGTCTAGCAGGGACGTGGGTGGCACTGTGGGTTAAACCACAGAGCCTAGGACTTGCCGATCAGAAGGTCAGCGGTTCGAATCCCCATGACGGGGTGAGCTCCCGTTGCCCGGTCCCTGCTCCTGCCAACCTAGCAGTTCGAAAGCACGTCAAAGTGCAAGTAGATAAATAGGTACCACTCCGGTGGGAAGGTAAACGGCGTTTCCGTGTGCTGCTCTGGTTCGCCAGAAGCTGTACGCCGGCTCCCTCGGCCAATAAAGCGAGATGAGCGCCGCAACCGCAGAGTCGGTCACGACTGGACCTAATGGTCAGGGGTCCCTTTACCTTTACCCAGCAGAATGCACTGAGGACTCGTGCTACTAGTAGCTTGGAATAAAGGCTTTTAGCTATCCATGTGTGTGTGTGTGTGTGCGTGTGCGTGCTTATACTGCCCATCTGTTTCTTTATTGAGACAGTCTCCCTCACGACACGAGACCTACAGCCTTGTCGCTATTGGTCTTCCCCACTTCCAGGTGTGACTTTGTTCTGTCATGTGACGAAGCAGGTTACGTATAGCTCAGCATTTGGGCTGGTTTTGAAGCTTTCTTACATTGTTGGGATATTACAGAGCAGTCTTAGTTGCACCCACTTAACTTGTGGTATTGTCAAAGCAGTTAATAATGCCGATCTGTTTCTGGTAGATTTTGGGTTCAACCACCAATAAAATTAACGGAAGCAACTACAAGCTAGTAAAGCAAAGGTCGTTGGGTGGCTCTTGCTTCTTCTTTTAAAAAGTGATTTAATATAAACAAGATAATTAGTCTGTCTAGTGATTAATAGATAAATAGGGTTAGCATATCCATTGATCAAAATCCAAAAGAATGGTTGTCATACAAGGCTCTTCCTGCATAGAATGAGTAAAAACCCGTCTAATGAATTGTATGCTAGAAGGTCATGAAGGGCTGGGCTGGTGCTTTGGAAATCGGTATGTAATTGATGCTTTCAACACTTCTTCAGACAATGTCTCTGTCGAGATAATAAAGGAAATGAAATCAATTCATTTATTTCCCCAGGCCTATTATTTGAAATTGAATGTGTTTATATTTTAGGTGCTATGCACATGAACCTTCACCCTTTTAAATACTGGAGAGGCAGGAAATCAAAATATTCCACTTCACAATATTCTAGAATAATCATTTCTTTCACTTTTAAATCTCTT
The DNA here is from genome assembly GCF_964270895.1 of Podarcis filfolensis. Lineage (NCBI taxonomy): Eukaryota > Metazoa > Chordata > Lepidosauria > Squamata > Lacertidae > Podarcis > Podarcis filfolensis. The sequence continues at coordinate 23,740,594 of NC_139604.1, read as the reverse complement.
TTTAAGTGTGTTTTTTTAAAAAAAACAGTCAGACATGGATATTACATAGGTATAAAAGAAACAAAATATTATTTCTGTGGTAACTTGAGCATTCGAGTCATCTGAGAAAATATGGGCTGATTGGAATGAGGTTTATAACCTAGTTTGGCAAACTGCCATCATTAATGCATTTAAATAGACTTGTTTACTGGGGCATCAACCTCAATTTGCATCATTCTGATTAGAAATTGTCATCCATTTGCTCTGCCTGTGTTACTGAAGCTGCATGGTAAATGAATTGAACTTTTGCAGGCAAAGAAATTGAGCATTCATCTATGTTTTTATTTAGAAGATATCTGCAGAAGATATCTAAATGGGGAGCCAAGAGCAAGACCTTTTTTCTTTCTTTTTTTTTTGGAAAAAAATATTCTAAAGATCTTCGGAGCAGAAGTGATCAAAAACCATATTGTTAAGCTAGCTGCCCAGGTATATCAGAAGTATATGTCTTCTTGGTGATAAAAAAAAGAAACTGAACTAAGAGAAATAGAAACAGGACGATGCCAAGAGACGATTTGCAGTATCATTTGATAATTACTGCAGCAGGAGTTTTCTTTCTTGCTGTTTAGTAACTGTAAAATAGATAATCACTAGCTTAGACTAACTGTCCACATATCAGATGTATGGTTGAGGTGTCCTCACATGAATTTTTGTGGTGCAAGCAACAAAAATGCTAGGGGTTGCCTTATTATTACTATTACTGTTATTTGTACCCTGCCCATCTGATTTGGTTGCCCCAGCCACTGAGAAGCTTCCAACATAATATACAGAAACAACACAACAGAACATCACACATTAAAAGCATCTCAGTACAGGGCTGCCTTCAGATGTCTTCTAGAGCTTATATAGTTATTCATCTCCTTGACATCTGATGGGAGGGCGTTCCACAGGGCAGGCGCCACTGCCAAGAAGGCCCTCTGCCTGGTTCCCTGTAACTTCACTTCTCATAATGAGGGAACTGCCAGAAGGTCCTCTGAGATAGACTTTTTTTTTTAAAAATGATATTTATTCAAAATTTCATCAATACATAAACAAAAACAAGAAAAAGAAAAAGAAAAATACAGCAAAAAGTAAAACAAAAAGAAAAACCAAAAAGGGAAAAAGAAAAATACAAATCTCAGATTACAACTTTTCATTTGCTTATTTCTTGAACTTCCTCACACCTCCCTTTTTGTATTCTAGTTTAATTGATTATTCCAGCAGATTCTTCCCCTGTTTCTCAATTTTAATTTAAATAATTAATCTTCACAATCTATCTTATTTATTAATTCAACATAACCTTTCCCTCTTTTGATTTAATCTATTATTCGATTTACCTTAATCTCTTTAACCTTATCTTATCTTAAAAATCTTAAAATTTCAAAGTTTACATCATATTCATTCATATCTCCTTAAATCATTTCTGCTAAAGCCAATTTAGTTCCTTTCTGGCATATTCCCTGATATTTCATTAATGTTACACTGATTCCAAAATTAACAAAAGAATTTCCCTTGATATCTCTAATTTTAATCCAACGTCCCTTCTTCCTGGTTTCGGGTCATGTCAGTCCTTTCAGTCCATTACATCCAGTCCATCAATCTGGTGTTCTTATGTCCGAGGCCCTTAAGTCTCTTCTAGGCCCCTTCTGCACAATTTCTTGTCCTTGTTTGTGCTTACGCACTTCTTCGTCTGTTGTTGATTTCTTGGGGTGTGGGTCTCCGGAGGGTTCCATCCGGTAATAGTTTCCATTTTCCTTTGTCAGGCTGGCCCCTTCCCCCCAGTCCCACTCCCTGTCATCTTTGTAATCCAAAAAGTATTTATCCAAAAGATAGTTGTTCACCTGTTTCATAGTCCCACTAGAGTTAAGAGCTTCCTTTACTTCAAACACATCCCAGCACTCTCCAAGTTCAATCTTCCAACGCAGTAACTTTTGTTCCTGCAGGACTTTGAATCCCTCCATTTGTGTTGTTTGAGGAGTGATTACTGCCTCTTCCTTCTTCATCTGCCCTTGGACTTGTCTTGTCAAGCCAGTTTCTTGAATTGGTCGTTGTATAACTTCTTTATCCTTATTCCCTATTAAATCATATTCACTGGCCACAGCACTCATCAAGTCCAATTTTTCATGCATCAAATTCATTTTCTCATGCAGCTGCTCCAGCAGGGTATTTGTCATGCCAAGGGCAGACACCAAACCTTCCTTCCAACTCATTTCTGTTCAAGGTCAAACGGCAAGTCCCACGATCCAAATCTTGCAGCTGTAGAGTTCAGATAAACAGCAACAGCAAACTGACAGGCTCCCTCTAGGGGACACAATTTCTATTTGTATCCACTTTTTAAAAAGTATCCAACAAAGAAAATTACTTTCGATTTCAAGTCCTTTCAATTTTCAAATACTTTGTATCTTTAAAATACAGAAATGCAGAAGGTAGCGTTGAAGTTAATTTGTTTCTCTTCTTTTTTTTAACTATCTGCCAAAGTACTCCACTTTCAATCAGTGGACGTCACAAGCAATTTCTGTCCCGACACCCCGTCCCCAGGTTTGGGACGATGGAAACTTAGATTCCTTTACTCTCCTCCTGCAGGATTAGACAGTCAAATCCCCCCCCCCTTTTCTCCTGCTTCCAAGGGGGTTTTATTGGTTATAGATGCAGGAAATTTCCAACTTTAAAGCAGTTTTCCTGGCTGTTAGGTTGCAAGGTCTTTGCTTCAATCTATATACAAAAAGCGGAAGGCGAACTTCCTGTTTAAACCTTCCCGCTTGTGCCTAATTCAAAAGTTTTGCAAATTTCTTGATCCAATTCTCCGTTTTTACTCACGGGTACTTGATTTAAAGTCCGAATGTCATCAGGAAAAAGTCAGCGCTCTCCGGTGATGGCTGTGCGGCTTCCCTCCATGGAAATAGCGATCGGTTCGCAGCACCGCGCTGCTCACCCCACTTCACTCCGGAGCCCCAAAAAGGGGTTTCCTCGTAAGTAGGGGAGGCGCTCTTGGTGCTCTGCCGAACCCCACGTTCCCAGGCTTCTCCGCCTGGGATTTCTAGCGGGCCTCCGCCTTCGCCGCGGCGGGAAGACCCAATTTCCACGGAGCCCGTTCCTCCGATTGGAGGAACTCCGCCATTCGTCGTTGGCGCTAACCCGGAAGTCCCCTCTGAGATAGACTTTTGGTTTGTATGGCAGCTTTTTGACACTTCCCCCCCACCCCCGCTTTCTTATTCGTAGTTTCTCCCTAGTTCTGATTGTAAAACGTGTGGAAGTTTCAAAAGTACACAGTGCAGGATGCTGCTGTAGAAGTTGGCAAAGGTGAAAAGAATCAAAAGGTTTAGGCCGTATGTTCCTACCAGTAGTGGTGGGGCAGTGGCTCTTACCTAACTTCTGATTGATGGCTGCTCCTTACCTGGAGGTAGGTGAGCAGGGGTGAGGTCGTCATGGTGCAAACACACCCGCAGGAACACCAGATTGAATCTGCCTGTGCATTTGGGAAGTCTCAGGTGAGAACAGCCACCCCACTACGCTGACAGCTGCCAGTGCCAATCCTCACAAATGCGCGGAACAGCCTTTGTCATCCATTTTCCTTTCCATATTTAGGAGATACAGCCTGCATGTTATCAGTGTCCTAGTGTGTTTCCTCTTGAACACCTTTATCTCTTGTGTGTCCCTTGGTAGGATGCTGATAGTTCTCATTTTCTGTTGCCATACATGTAGGTTGGGCCAGAAGGATCATTTTGATGGCTTATGTAGTCCAAGGTAGGAGCCATCTCTCCGAAACCAATTCTGACAAATATTTATCCAGCCCCATCTGTTCTGTTTTGACACCCTGCCATTTAAGGCCTCTGTTAAGCAACCTGCAAATAGCCTGTAATAAAAGAGCAGCAAATAGTGTAGCATATACTGATATTTATCCCTAAACACACAGTCAGGTGCTATAGTTCTGCACGTTAGAACAATTTAGATTTCAGCAGGGGAACTGAAGAATCCACACACACCCTGGTTTTCTTAAAGAAGCCAGCTTTTCATCTTACCTACTAATACAGATATGAATTGACAAAACAGTGAATGAGCCAGATATCTTCATGCTCTGTTTCTAATGTGAGACGACATATTATTAAGGTTCACAAAGAAGACATTCTTCCCCCGAAAAAGCATTGGGAAATGTTTGATTAGTTTTGCTGGGTCTGCTAGCTTATGCACCTAAAAGGAAGTAAGGACCCCCGCTGCCTTTATTTATCTCGAGGTAGCCAGCACGTTGCTGTTAAAAGCGAACTTTATTTTGAGCAAAACCTGAATAATCATAATTTCTTTTAAAAATCAATCTCGACCGCGTGGGTTTAATTATTTGCTGTGGTGAAAATGTTGCTGTTTTGATCAACAGGTAGTGAACTGGCTTGAAGGACCCGGCACAGAACAGCTTAGAACCCAGTGGGGGATAGGTGATTCAATTAGAGCCTCACAAGCTTTGCAGCAGAAACATGAAGAGATTGAAAGTCAACACAGTGTGAGTTTTCATTTTCCCGAGGAAGTTACTGCATGATTGTTCTTATATATAATTCATTATGTGCAACATTTTCCAGTGACATTTTTCTAGCGAATTTTAGACAGTGATTTATGAGCTATATCAAACCGCACCTATTCTTCTGCAACAGACTGTGTTGGTGATCTTAATCATTGTTAATTAAATTCTAATGTCATGGCAGTATACTAATTTTTATTCTTTTAAAGGAGAGTGATCGTGTTTCTGATGAGATTGAAAACACAAAAAAGGAAGCAATGATTTAGCAGTAATATATGTCATCTTTTCTTTCTTTCTGGGAGCCACTTATTGTAATTACTTGGATGCTCAGTTTTAAGATCATACATAATCTCGGAGCATAGATTGTTTGATGACTGGCAAAGGCAGATTTTGTTTTTCCAGGAGTTCAAACACTGGAGTATAGAACATACTGGGGTTAATGTGAACTGAATGGAGAATTGGGAGGGAGGAGACTACTCTGACCACTGTCTACATTCAAAAGACATCATGTTCTCTACTAGGAGGATGTAGGGAATGGCATTCATTCTCCAGTCAGTGTGTATCACCTCCATATCATTGTGAATGACAGTAGCATTGCACACACTGACCAGTAAACATGCATCATCTTGCACTGAATTATATGCATAGTGAGTGGACAATGTGTGATATACCCTGTTAGTATCCAGCGATCTTTAGATGTTGTTGTTTAGTTGTTTAGTCGTGTCCAACTCTTCGTGACCCCATGGACCAGAGCACGCCAGGCACTCCTGTCTTCCACTGCCTCCCGCAGTTTGGTCAAACTCATGCTGGTAGCTTCAAGAACACTGTCCAACCATCTCGTCCTCTGTCGTCCTCTTCTCCTTGTGTCCTCAATCTTTCCAAGCATCAGGGTCTTTCCAGGGAGTCTTCTCCTCTCATGAGTTGGCCAAAGTACTGGAGCCTCAGTTTCAGGATCTGTCCTTCCATTGAGCACTCAGGGCTGATTTCCTTCAGAATGGATAGGCTTGATCTTCTTGCAGTCCATGGGACTCTCAAGAGTCTCCTCCAGCACCATAATTCAAAAGCATCAATTCTTCGGTGATCAGCCTTCTTTATGGTCCAGCTCTCACTTCCATACATCACTACTGGGAAAACCATAGCTTTAACTACACGGACCTTTGTTGGCAAGGTGATGTCTCTGCTTCATATATCCCACATCATTTCACTGAGCAATATAAAAAGTGCCCTGCTGGTTCTGTTCATCCACATTCTCTACAACATCCACATCATGTGCCGGTGGTCAGTTCTACCATTTTATTTCCTGTCTTTGGAAAAAAAGCTTAAAATTTAATATTGTTAAAGGTTGGTATAAAATGTAAGCTTGTTATTCATTTACTGAAATGAATAAAAAAAATTGCAATGCAGTTAATTGCTGACCATAGCACCTCACAGTAGCTGAAGCCTAGTGGTCCGCAGCACCAGTTTCACAGTGACTAGAAAACGTTTTGCAATCTACAGCAAGTTAGGTGGTTCATTCTTATTTAGTCACCTGGCTCCTAACTTGCCTGTGGAGGTGTTTGATGAAAAGGAGGTTCATGGCCACAGACTGCAATGAAGCATCGTGAATAGGAAGTTTTGTTACTTCTGATATACTATCCCAAGTGTCTCCCATTTTTCAGCCTGTATGGCCAGCACTATTTTTTTCTATCTTAACTTGTGCCTCGTTTACTCTCCTCTGGAATGAAGGGATCAGACCAGTTCCTGAAATCACAGAGCCAGTTTCTTCTTGGTACGTTGCCATAGCAAAGAGAGATTCAAAGGTACCCTTGACCTTTTGAAGTATTAACATTTCATAAAGCCCAATAAATTGCAGGTAGTTTTCTTAGCCAGTAATCTTCCTTGTTCAGCAGCAGCCAGAGTTGCTAACCTTTTTTGACACAAGGCTCACATTCACTTTTGGCCACTTACTAGCATGTGTGGTCAAGACACACAGCCCCACCACCTCAGTTGATTGTACAGATCAGATCAGGAGGGTTAGTGCATCCACCCCACTCAACAAATAATCAGCATGACTGGGTCGGGGTAGTTTCATCCTAATCAGAGTGCTTAGCTGAGTCTCCTACTTCTTTTTTTTCCTTTGTTATTTCCAGTATTGGTGAGGTCTTAAGAGGTAAAATAAAAAATTTGGGGTGGGGTGGGGCTGATCCAGTCCTCATGCCAAGACTTTTTAATTACTCGCTTATTTATTAAATTTGAGTTGTTTCCAACTAACTCATTCCATCAGTGCAAGGATTTCTGCTTGCACAACAAAACTCTGTGCCATCCAAACCTGTTCTGGGTTTCCCCCCAGCCACGTGGAGCAGATTTGGTGAGGGTGCAGGGCACGTGAGGGAAGGGGGAGTTCTGTTATATTTCTGCTGACAGAACAAATTGGTTGGATATTGCCCCTTATTTCCTGCCCCTCGTCCCCAACCAATCGGAATCTGATTTGAACCACATAGTAGATCCAGTTCATTACTTAAAACACTCAAGATGGGTTGAATGAGGATTAATGTAGACTCCTTTGTTAGCTTGGTCAATAAATTATATTGTTTCTTTAGAAGTTGTGTTGCATCCAGTATCTTGTGTTTTTGTACTTCAATCCACATTAACTGCATTGATTTTTGTAAAGTGAGTTCTTAAGATACTGGCAAGTTCTGACATTGCATTTCAGCATGACCATTAGTAGACAGTATGGCTTATGTCACAATACTTATGTCATCATGGACTCATCCTGCTGGGGCTGGGCTTCCAAGTTGGATTCTGCTGCTAATCTCCTAGTGTCAACACACCAACGGTCAATGATAGCAGTGCACAATGTTCTGCCCTCTTCTTTTTGTTCCTTTTGGGAAAAAATTATCATGGCTACCAAACTTCACAACAATAAGCAGGGGGGCTTCTTGTTGTGGGCCTACACAAATTAGTGAGAGGAGAGTCCCATGGATTGCAAGAAGATCAAACCTATCCATTCTTAAGGAAATCAGTCCTGAGTACTCACTGGAAGGACAGATCCTGAAACTGAGGCTCCAGTACTTTGGCTACCTCATGAGAAGAGAAGACTCCCTGGAAAAGACCCTGATGTTGGGAAAGATGGAGGGCACAAGGAGAAGGAGACAACAGAGGACGAGATGGTTGGACAGTGTTCTCGAAGCTACTAACATGAGTTTGACCAAACTGCGGGAGGCGGTGGAAGACAGGAGTGCCTGGCGTGCTCTGGTCCATGGGGTCATGAAGAGTCGGACTAAATGACTAAACAGCAACACTGAGGAGGACAATTCTTCATAAAATCATTTGAAATACAAAACACTAAAATAAATCACATTCACGCTCAAGCATAAAAATGCAGCAGATTAAAAGCTGAATTTTTTGCCTTCTCTTAATTCTTTTTCTTTGTGATGTCAGCAAACACCAAATCTTCTACAGCCAGGAGATGTCCTAATGTAGGGGAGCATTTTTGTTTTTTGAAAAATCTATTTCCAAAAGTAGTGCACACCATGTCCAGAGATCATGTCAGTTGTATCCAGATAATTTTGTGGTGGCCCCAGCAACCTTGATTTATCTCCATCCAGTTATTATAGCAGCCTATTCCTGTCATCCTTGGGATGCAGGTGGCGCTGTCGGTTAAACCACAGAGCCTAGCACTTGCCAATCAGAAGGTCGGCGGTTTGAATCCCCGTGACGGGGTGAGCTCCCATTGCTCCTGCCAACCTAGCAGTTCGAAAGCACATAAAAATGCAAGTAGATAAATAGGTACTGCTCCAGCGGGAAGGTAAACGGCATTTCTGTGTGCTGCTCTGGTTCGCCAGAAGCGGCTTAGTCATGCTGGCCACATGACCCGGAAGCTGTACGCCGGCTCCCTCGGCCAATAAAGCGAGATGAGCGCTGCAACCCTAGAGTCGGTCACAACTGGACCTAATGGTCGGGGGTCCCTTTATCTTTACCTTTATTCCTGTCACACCTGCAACAAAGTCCCCCAGAAATGCTGGGAAACTATCTAGATCTGGAAGTCTTTGAGGAGGACCATCGTTAACAGGTTCCCCATACATACAGAGACCTTTACACAGTATATATACTGAAAGTGACAAAAGTTAAAGTTACACATTAGGTCCATCTGTTACCTTCTCCATTATGGGTTTATAATGGCATTAGAGGACCACCAGTGGAAGTCTTTGGAACCTCATGAATTTCTAATTGTTTCAAAAGATTCCTTAGTAAATAAAGCATTATGGCAGCATCAGTCAATCTGTCTCTTGCTGCCAGATTTTGGAAATTGACACCAAGGCTGCGCAAGGCAGCAATTAGAAGTTACTGCCTTTATATACATAAAAGCTTTTTAAATAACTCAAGTGTTTCTTTAATCTGCTGTCTCATTGATTTACTAGCTAATTACTTTTTAACTGTGTTTACTAAAAAGGATTCTGACTTTATTGCAAGCAATAGTCTTACTACAGATGCCATTTATTCCACTGGCACTGCAAAATAGTTTAAATATTCATTTAACACTGAGTCATTGCCTTTCCTTCCACCTTTTAAAGGCCTGAGTCATAGTCCGTTTCGAAAAGTGACATTATTGCTATTTACTGCCTAGCAATTTTCAGACAGTGATTAGGTTCAAACCATGATAGATAATGAGTGCATATATAAGACAGACTTCCCCCAAAAAAGATTTGTCACTAGAATATGTGACTAGACAAAACAAAGTAGAAAAGTGATTAAGAACGCACACGGAAGTGGTGAAATTATACCACTCTAGCTGGAAAGGGAAGTCAAGGCACAACAGCCTCTTTGTTTCTTTCTTTCTTTGTTTTCTTGATAATACTGCATTTCCATTAAATTATTGGGGCAGTTAACAAAACAACAACAACATGAAATTATAAAAATATACAATGAAACCTAAGCTTGCCTGAAATAAAATAGTTTTTAGGTTGCTCATTTAAATGCAGGATAGAGAGCTTTGGTAGGCTATTGCAGGGACAGGGCCGGCTCACACATGAGGTCAGGTCAGAAGACCACCTCAGGTGGCAGGATCCACAGGGCCACAGATCTCAATACAGTGGTACCTCAGGTTAAGTACTTAATTCGTTCCGGAGGTCCATACTTAATCTGAAATTGTTCTTAACCTGAAGCACCACTTTAGCTAATGGGGCCTCCTGCTGCCGCCGCACCGCTGGAGCACGATTTCTGTTCTTCTCCTGAAGCAAAGTTCTTAACCTGAAGCACTATTTCTGGGTTAGCGAAGTCTGTAACCTGAAGCGTATGTAACCTGAGGTACCACTGTATAGATCTTTATCCCTCCCTTGTTCCTGATGTAGACTTTGACTCACCCCTTCTTCCCTGGCAGGAGTGGGGCACCATTTGGTGGTTTGCTTCAGGTGCCGAGATGTCTTGGGCCAGCCCTGTGCAGGGAGGTGGGTACCCATCAACCAACTTTTCATGATCAGACCTCTGAGGAACTTCCTAAGCTAGCAGGTTCATATGGGAAGGGGTGGCTCTCAAGGTATCCTGTTCATCCATTAACAGGCTTTCATGTTAAATTCCTAAACTGGGTGCTAGCAGCATATCTACATGTAGTAAAAAGTGCAACGGGTGTGGGGGTGTGTGTGGAAAGGTTTTCCTGGGAGCCTGTATGGCCTAATGGTTTGAGGATATCAACCTAGAAATTCCACCTTGGGCAGAGGCTGTTGGAAGAAGAGGAGCTTTAGAATAAGGCAACACCAAAAAGACGATGTTCTTTTGTGTTTTTTGCATGTTCACAGATCTCATGCAGGGTAGAAGTTCAAAAGTTGTATGCGCCGTACATTCGCACTGGTGTGCATGGGTTATTAGAGCGAAAGCATGGAGGCGCTTGCCCATCTGCTTGTCTGCTTTTGTCCCGTGTATCCTGTTGCTTCTCTTGGCCCTTGGTTGCATCAGCAAGTTATCTGTGAGCTCAATGTGATCAGTGGTGCACAGTGTGCTGAACTATAGAAATGCCGTATAAATAATAAACTAGTAAGATAACTGATGTGCACTCCTGATAATACTGAAGGAAAAGAGGCTGCTGAAACTCTATGAAGCTGCAGAGGCAATGGAAAGGAAAGCTGCAGCAAGGAGGAAGGGAAGAGGGATGTGATCAAGGGAACAAGAGAAGACAATCAGTTGAAAACATGTTGCTGTGTGCTAAATATTTTTATTTTTTTGAATTTTTATTATTTTCACATAACAAATTATTTCAACAATTATATGTGTGCTAAATAGATACAAGTTTGTTTTTAAGAAGCCTACTGGGCTAAAGAACAGGATATTGCAGTAGGGGACCAATTAAAGAGACCGGATAAGAGCATAAGCTTACAAAATGAATGAGAGGCTAGATTTCGGCAGGGCGGCAGGGGGAAACCCAGAAATCCTAAGATGTTGAGAAAAAGAGGACTTGCTGAAAATGGTTCCAAGGGTCCACGACTGATTTTGCTAAATGACAGAATTGCTCAGTTGAAAAAGACATGACATTTTCGACTTGATATGGACGGAGACTTGAGCAGGTCTGTGTGCTGCTGGTTTTAATGCATTACTGTTAGACAGAAGCATATGTAAACCTGTGTAATAAGTTGGTTGAATGTGTGTGCGTACACGCTGTCTTAAAAGGAACATTAAAAAGCATTGCAGTTCTGATATACTTTCTGCCGTGCTGTTTTTGCAGGAGTGGTTTGCAGTGTATGTGGAACTTAATCAACAGATTGCAGCTTTGTTAAATGCCGGGGATGAAGAAGACCTTGTGGAACTGAAAGCATTACAGCAGCAGTTAAGTGATGTTTGCTACCGGCAAGCCAGTCAGCTGGAGTTCAGGCAGAATCTGTTGCAGGCAGCACTTGATTTCCATGGTGTTGCCCAAGAAGTAAGTCAGTATACATTCTTACTCACTGTACAGTTTTGCTGTGTGATGATTACTACAGATGGTCAACAGGTTTTTAGGAATGAACAAATTCCAAACTACATCAATCCATTTCTGAGGACTTTCAGTAGCTAAAGCCTTCTGTTTTATGAGGATTTTTTTTTGAATGAATTAATGAATCTTTATTTGCATCAGCCATTGGCTATAGCAATAAAGGAACAATATGATATACAAAGAATAGAAATACAATGGTACCTCTGGTTACGTACTTAATTCGTTCCGGAGGTCCGTTCTTAACCTGAAACTGTTCTTAACCTGAAGCACCACTTTAGCTAATGGGCCTCCTGCTGCCGCCGCCGCCGCACGATTTCTGTTCTCATCCTGAAGCAAAGTTCTTAACCCAAGGTAATATTTCTGGGTTAGCGGAGTCTGTAACCTGAAGCATATGTAAACTGAAGCGTCTGTAACCCGAGGTACCACTGTAAAAAAGTCAGTTATATAGGGTTTTGAATCAGTAGTCAAATAGTGGATCTTATTCTGATTGCCCCAGCTAAAATTTATTGCAGTGTTGTAGAAAGATTTTGATGTGTCTATTACTTATGCAAAATTGAATTTATAGTCATTGAGGGCGCTTATTTTTATTGCTCTTGAGAGAGGACATTGGGCATTGACTACTGTAGAATGTCGTGACCACGGTGCTTAGTGTCTGTGCTTATCTGACAGTTTAAAGCACATCCTGCTTCTCCTGTTTTGTAATGCCCAGAAGTGATGACTTTTCTTCATCTTAAACTATTGGCCCTCTTCCACTCTGTACCTGGGGCCCTTATCGATGTCTGCACACACACAAAAAGAGGCATATCAGGTCTTGTTGGGAGTCCACATCTTGATCATTGGAGATTGGTAGAAAGTGTGGCAGCAGCATTCTTGTTGAAGGGTGTTTGGTGAGGAGTGTCTGCTGTTCAGGTCATCTGCCTGTGAGCTTCCCTATCCCCTAGGTTTATCTCCCTTTACAGCTCGTGTGTGTGTGTGTGTGTCACAGCACACCTGGCCATTGCAGCATATCCTTGGTGGAAGCGTGAGAAACACAGGTTTTTGAAGTAATATGATACCTGGGGTTTTTCTTGCTGTCGTTTTCAGTTGTCTCAGCAACTAGACGGCCTACTAGGGATGTTGTGTGTCGATGTTGCACCAGCAGACGGGACGTCAATTCAGCAAACTCTAAAGCTATTGGAAGAGAAACTGAAAAGTGTTGGTAAGCCCATACATTGTAGAAACCTCCAAATCTATAAAACAGTGAACAATTGGGAAAAAATAAATTTTGAAGTATACATTGATGTTTCTCTCACGTTCGTAACTAAGCATAGAGGGGAAAACGGACCTTTCTGGCCACAAGTCAGCAATTCATGCAGAAGAGATTGGGTGAGCATGGCAGGCCTTTTCTCAGATGTGCACCCCCCTCCCATCCCTTTCTCTGGGGGATAATTACAATTCCCTTTCTTTTAAAAAACAACAGTGCAATGGGGGGGGGGGCACAAGCCTAATTGAATAATTGGATTTGCTTTACAGTTGTTTGGATTTTGGATGCAAACTCTTGGCTTCCTTTTGCAATTGGCTCAAATACTGTTGGGACGTAAAAGTCTTAACAGTACATTTAAATTCATTTGTATTGCAGCAAGGAAACATCATGAACAGTGTACGTGAATCCCTGACAAGCCACCTGCTTCCAAGGCTGAAAACTTACGAAGCTGCTTTTGTGTATTAAATCGCATGTAGAGGGAGTCCGTGTGTTGAGACTGGACATTGCAGATGGGCAGCCTCTATGCATAGACCTCTTTACATTTTGGACCTCCATGCAGTTGGGGTTCCAGCTCTCTTGGAAGTCTGTGCATGTAAAGGTCTGTGCATTTAGGCTTCCCCCTTTCAGACACAAGTGTTCAGTGTTTGAACATTACAGTGAGGATGGAAAAAAACACACCACATGTCTTCAGCCTGCTGCCCCTTGTGATCATATGGATCCCCTTAGCTTAATTAACAGTTATCATGTGGAGGACGCTTATGATTAAGCTGCATAATATGTCCAGGCTTGGAAGATTTGTGCCAGTATTTACAAAGCTTTAAGAAGAAAACTAGGGATGTGGATGGCGCTGTGGTCTAAACCACTGAGCCTCTTGGGCTTGCTGATCAGAAAGTTGGTGGTTCGAATCCCCACGACAGGGTGAGCTCCCGTTGCTCGGTCCCAGCTCCTGACAACCTAGCAGTTCGAAAGCATGCCATTGCAAGTAGATAAACAGGTACTGCTGCGGCAGGAAGGTAAACAGCGTTTCTGTGCGCTGCTCTGGTTTCGGTGTTCTGTTGCGCCAGAAGTGGCTTAGTTATGCTGGCCTCATGACCTGGAAAAATTGTCTGTGGACAAACGCCGGCTCCCTTGGCCTGTAAAGCGAGATGAGTGCTGCAGCCCCAGAGTCATCTGCGACTGGACTTAACTGTCAGGGGTCCTTTACCTTTACCTTTTAAGAAGAAAACTATTCTCTTTCATTTTGAAAAACACCTGTTAAACGTAAACTGAGATAATGCATACAATAGTCAAATTAAGAAAGTGGGCAAACTTCAAAATCCCTGCTGTGCGATAGCAGTTCCTAAGACTGGAAGGGACAGAAATAATTAACATATAAAGCTGCCTTATACTGGGTCAGACAATTGGTCACTGTCTTCCACTGTGTTTCAGTCTTTCTTAGCCCTTAGTATTTCTTTTTTAACTGGTGACACCAGGGTTTCAACCTGGGTCATTCAGCATGCAAGTTGTACGTTTTGCTAGTAAGCTGTGACCTCTCCCCATAATAAATACTAACTTTGTGACTGTAAGAAATTATACTTTTTTTAAAAAAGATGCATTAGGAAACTTAAACACTAGCTATGTATATGTTTATACAGTTAGGGTTGACTGCCAAACTTGCTCATTTTGAAGTCTAGTAAGTTAAGTGACGTATCATTTATGGAATGAAATCACTGCAACTAAACTTGCACATGGATGAAGAGAGAATTGGACAGATATTCATGAGTAGAGAGAATATGTCATTTGTTCACATTTGCACCTGTTTGAGGGTGGGAAATGTACTAGTTCTATGAAACAAAGAATTTGGGTTTTTTGTACCTTAGACTTAGGTCTGCAAGGTTTGCGTGAAAAAGGTCAAAGTCTTCTTGATCAAATATCTAACCAGGCATCTTGGGCTTATGGAAAAGATGTAACCACGGAAAACAAAGAGAATGTTGATCACATCCAGGGAGTGATGGAAGACATGCAGCTCAGGAAGCAAAGGTAATAACTATGCTGCCTAGCAGCCCTGAAAAGTTCCCTCTAGCTCAGAAGTTCTCTTAACTGTGCCATTTTGTGTGAAAATTCTGTATGACTTTAAAATTGCTCTAGTTCACTTGATGCCTTTTGATAACTCAGCAACTGCAGTTGTGGTATTCTTTTTAAAGAGAACATTAAGATGTCATAATGTGCCATATAGTACTGCACAAAAGACCAAAGGATCAGGCTGAAAACGAATAGAGTTAATCATGAAAGAGAATAACTTAATAATGAACAAAACCCTGATCTGCTTATATCTGAAAACTGAAAAAATGTATTCTTTACAAGTTATGACAAAGAAAATGAACTGAAACCAGTCTTGAAAGTCCTTAGGATTTATCTATCAGATGATTATCTTGTAGTGTTTAAATATTAAATCTTTCTCCCCTGATATTAAGACTCAGAGGCTGCCGATCTCAGTCTCCATTTCCTGCTTCTCTATGAGCAAAACAGGCTCTGCTGCTGCTACTTTGTCTAAACCCCAAGAAATGTCCACTGCAAAAGCCACACAGAGATGGAGGTTGGCTCCCAGCAGAAAATTAAAAGCACAAGAAAATGTCAAACATTAAAAACTTCCCTAAACAGGGCTGCCTTCAGATGTCTTCTAAAAGTCAGATAGTTGTTTATTTCCTTGACATCTGATGGGAGGGAGTTCAGCAGGGTGGGCGCCACCACCGAGAAGGCCCTTGCCTGGTTCCCTGTAACCTCACATCTTGCAGTGAGGGAACTGACAGAAGGCCCTCGGAGCTGGACCTCAGAGTCCGGGCTGAACAATGGGGGTGGAGACGCTCCTTCAGGTATACTGGGCCAATGCCGTTTAGGGCTTTAAAGGTCAGCACCAACACTTTGAATTGTGCTCGGAAACGTACTGGGAGCCAATGTAGCTTTTTCAGTACTCCTATATTATATGAGAATAGCAATAGCTAAAAGAAATTATATCCCTTCACAAGGTAATGGTTTAGGCTTTCCCTCCACCTGCCCTGGATTGTGTGCTATTAATTCATGATAAGTATTTAAGTGACCAAAACAGGATATGGACAGTTTTTAAGATGTCAGTTTTTTGGGGGGAAATGCAGTGCTTTTGTTGGGCCAGAAACCCCAGTTAAACTAGCAGTACAAAATACAATACAATAACAGTACTTACATAGGTATATCAGGTGATATTAGTCATACTAAGAATAGACCCATTGAAACTAGTGGACTTATTCAACTATATTGTAACCCCAGACTATTGCCCATCGTGTATGAAGTTGGAGAACTATGTTGGCCAAGAAATGATAGTGCTTATCAAAATTTTGCTGATTTTTCAAACAATTCGTTTCATATATTTATATATTTTCATGGTATGTTGTAGTAATATTTTTACCCAACCTTAGGGTTGCCATATGTCCAGAATTTCCCAGACATAGCCAGGATTTTTGGCCATTGGAAAAATTGTCTGGGCGGAAAATCGCTAGATGTGCAGGAAAATCTGGATGAATGGTATGTTGGAAGTGTAGTTTTTGGCAAATTTCCTTAAAAACAACTCAACAACAAGTTTGCCCAAAAAAGCTCAACTTTTTCACTTTTTGAAATATTTCAACCATACCCAATCTTTAGTGGCACATGAAAGAAAGAAAGAGGAATTGTTCATGTGTTGCGTCTACAATGGGAGTGATGGGTTGAGTGCTAGGCAATAGTGTTTAGCTTTCTGATGTGGTTGCTTATTTTTCCGGCTTTCACAGATGTGAAGACATGGTAGATGTCAGACGATTGAAGATGCTTCAAATGGTTCAGCTCTTTAAATGTGAAGAGGATGCTGCACAGGTGAGATTGAGCTGCATATTTATTGTTGGCCAGTGTTGTTCATATAAACTTGCTTCAAAAAAAGAGAGAGAGAGAGAGAGCGCCTCGTCAAACAAGTTTTGGAAATTTAATAGTTTTGGGTGTTTGGGCACCACTGTAAAATACACTGCAGACTTCTTATTACTTATTGAGCACATCTGTGACAGATGGATTGTGTTAGTTTAAATGTTTTCTGTTTCTACTCTTCCCTCTAGGCAGTAGAATGGTTAAGTGAATTACTCAATGCTCTACTGAAGACCCACACCCGCCTGGGGGACGATGCTCAAGAAACCAAAATTTTGTTGGAAAAGCACCGGAAATTTGTAGATGTCGCACAGGTATATGAAGGGTTTCTTTCACTGTGTAAGCAGGCTAGGTGGGTCACTAGAAAGCTGCCTCTAAGCCTTCGCATTGATATTTAAAATTAGCATTTTCATTTAGACTATTTGCTCAGCTTGTTTTCTGAGTACAGTTCTGATTGCCAGAAACCTTGGCTAGATCTGACAAGATTATTCTCTTGGAACATTCCCTTGGGGACAACCACAGTTTTCCCCCCCTCTAAAGTGTTTTCGTGCGTCATAAAATGTACAAGATTGATTTTGAAATGCTTGAATTCACTTCATATCTGACAAATGTGGAGTGGTTACTCCATGTACCCTGGGCAATGCTCTACATTTTTTTTTTTTTTTTAGAAGTTACTTCCCTGATCAGCTATTTGATTTGATAAAGGAACTAGTGTGTTCAGACAAGTAAATGATAAACAATAGGACTACTGTGTCCAAAAGCAAGGGACCAAAGGTTTTGGCATGGTTTTACTAAGCAGATGTTAATTGCTGTGCAGATCCAGAGAAGGGTGTTCCTCTGTTGTTACTCAGGGCTTTTCGGGGGGGCACTCTCAGCACCTTAATGACCTTCTGGAAAGGCGCAGCAGGAGGGTGGGTGGGAAGGACAGCCATAGGGTCCTTTTTTCATGAAAACGGGAACAGGAAGTGAAGATGTTTACCCTGTCACTGTGCTCCTTGACTCCTTTGTAGTTCACAGAGAACAGAAAGGTGGCAGAATATGGGATCTTTGTGCTGAATATTTGAGACCTAGGCAGGGGTGCAGGCCAGAGAGTATGGTACAGTGGTACCTCGGGTTACATATGCTTCAGGTTAGATACGCTTCAGGTTACAGGCTCCACTAACCCAGAAATATTACCTCGGGTTAAGAACTTTGCTTCAGGATGAGGACAGAAATCGTGCTCCAGTGGCGCAGCGGCAGCAGGAGGCCCCATTAGCTAAAGTGGTGCTTCAGGTTAAGAACAGTTTCAGGTTAAGAACGGACCTCCGGAGCGAATTAAGTACTTAACCCGAGGTACCACTGTATTTGCTGTTGTTGTGCAGGGGAGTGGGTTTTTTTTAAAAAAACCAAGGTGGGTTTAGTGAGGGGAGAACGTTCTTTGTTCTCAAAGCACCTGTATGGGTTTGTGCAGCAGGCCTCCATCCATAAAAGTGTGTGCATCCCCTACCTGCCAAGTCAGTTGTTCAGACCAAGCAAACAAACCCCCAGAGGGTTAGCTTTCTGTTTCCCTCGCCTTTCATCGTTCAGTTGCATTTCCCGAGCAAGGCCATTGCAGTTCGTTCCTGCGTTTGGAAAAGTAGGCCGATGTGTTAATAGTCAAATGAAGTGCAAGAACGCCTTGAGACTTACATTTGAGGTATTTTGTGTCTTGCCGATATGTCGCTCTTTTGTAGTTAGATCTGTCCAAGGATTTGAGATTGAAATTTCACAACTTTCTTCTTTTTCCTTGTTATAGAGTACTTATGATTATGGAAGGCAGTTACTACAGGCTACCGTCGTTTTGTGTCAGTCTCTGCGATGCACTTCTAGATCCTCAGGAGACACACTTCCAAAGCTGAACAGAGTCTGGAAACAATTCACCATCACTTCCGAAGAGCGAGTAACTAGGCTGGAGATGGCTGTCGCTTTCCATTCAAATGCTGAAAAAGTTAGTTGCTACCAACATACGAATATTGCTCTGTTGTTTTAAGTGAACTCTGGAAGCAATTTTCTTTTTCTTAATACCACTTTGTTACAGGTTTTGCAAGAATGCCCAGACCAGCCTGAATCTATAAATGACCAGGAACAATTTGATGAGATTGAAGCTGTTGGAAAATCACTTCTGGATAGATTAACAGTACCTGTTGTTTATCCTGATGGGTATGTAGCTTATCCTTAGAATATGATTATTCTAAAATGTTTTAGTTTGCAATACAAGTCAAACAGATTTTACATGAGGGAGACGTACAAATACTGTAGCTGAAATATTCAGTTTGGAAAAAGAACAAGTAGTCAGATGCTATAGCAAAAAGTTAAATATTTAAATAAAATTTATTTCTTTACATTGTCATCAAAAGGTATCTTTAATCGAGATGCGCACCCATCAATTGCTTCACAGAGTAGAATTAAATGAATGAATGCAATGTTTATTGCTTGTAAATTGAAGCCGCTCCAAACAAATCACATTAGTTCGAATATGTACTATCAAAGTTTTGAGTCTGGTGTAAAAAAATAATGGTGGCATAACATCCATATTTATCAGTCAGGTCTGGGACCTCATCCTAAGACATTCAGTACTGTACTAGCCAGGTGTAGTGTAAAGCAATTGTGTGTGTGTGTTTTTTAATCAAATTGGTATGCACTGAGAACAAATCTCATGTGCCTTGCTTGTTTTTTCTTTGTTTTAGTACTGAACAGTACTTTGGGAGCCCGAGTGATATGGCTTCTACAGCTGAACACATTAGAGAGAAGATAAAGCTGGTTTGTTTGAAAAAACAGCAGCTGAGACAACCAGAAGTCTGTACAACAGAGAGCTAATAGTGTCCATTTGCCAGTTCATAAGATGTCTCTACGTTACCCAGCATGTCATCTGCATTCTGCGCCTGCCATAATACATTAAAACGCATTTCTACAGCTGTTATGAAAGAATCCCGTCCTTCTTGAAGTAAAAACTTACTCTACATCTTAACAGTGTATTTCTACCAAGCCATAATTATTTAACATGCTATGAAACCATAGACTTTAAATATTATCAAAAGGAACTGAAAATATTGCACTGAACCCTTCTTTCTCTGAAGCTTTCCCCCCAACCAGTCAGGTGCTTCTTTGCCTAAGCAGCTGATGCTAGCTTTGAATGGTGCTAATAGGTACAAG
The DNA here is from genome assembly GCF_964270895.1 of Podarcis filfolensis. Lineage (NCBI taxonomy): Eukaryota > Metazoa > Chordata > Lepidosauria > Squamata > Lacertidae > Podarcis > Podarcis filfolensis. Next base: position 23,720,815 of record NC_139604.1, on the reverse strand, counting down.
TTCCGTACAGAATAGTAATTCTCTTTATTCTCCAGATGATGTAGTATTTTTAGGCTGTAGGCAAGCTATCTGTTGTTTAGACAGTGGTGACCCTATAGTTATAATTTGTATTACTTTTCAAATGGTCCCTTTTATTGTGCCAATATACATCCTGCCCATCAAATCTTTGAAATTCATTATAGTTGGTTTCCCCCCTTCCAATTTGTATGGATAATGTATTGAAAGCTGTTTTGTGCTTAATAAAATCCATCTTTTTAAAATCTTACCATCTTTTATGCAAGCCTGTGTTTCCTAATGTGTAGCAGACCTTCATCTGTAGCGTTGGGAAGAGCAGCCCCTTCCTTTGCCTTCCAACTTCGGAACAAACATTCCTCCAGTCTGCTTCTCTCTTAATGTACAGTCTGGATCAGGGGTGGGAAAAAACATCTTAATAAGTAAGCCTCACATTTCTTCTGTTGACTAAATCCAAAAGATCTGAGCCAAGCAGAAAAGAGAAGGGAGGCGCTTATCGGCAATATTGGTGCTCAATTTCCTCCTGCCTTCGTGAGAGGTGTGGCAGAGAATGTACATCTTTCCTATGTACAGCTCTCTGCAGAAAGGGCAAAAGATTTGAATGTTCTAAAAAGAAAAGCTCAAGAGATATAAGGAAGCAAGTGAAACAGTTCAGATAATGAATGATGAGAGGGTTTGTTGGGGTGAGTTTCCCCTCCAACATGTCATTCTTTTTCCCCCCCACCCCCCCCCTTTCTGTACTAGTGAACATTGCAAGTACGTTATTTTAGTTAACGTGCTCTTTCCTGAATAAGCTCGTGTTAAATAGGTAGTTGGTATGCAGTTTCCCAAATCGATAAATGCTACATATTGTAATAAAAGTTTATTACACATAGGGCATAAGATTCAAGCTAATTATGTGTATTTGCTCTTTCAATCTGCAAAAGCCAAATAAAAAAATATTTTATATTTATGCAGTATGGGATTTTCAGTGTTTTTTAAAACGCGTAGAAAGGCAAGATTATAGCAGGATGCAGTTTTACATGCCCCTGTGTTTTTTTTAACTACCCTGTGTATAAGATGCTCAAAGTGCTCTATCACCTTGGCTCTTAAAAGGAGCAAAGTTTTATACTAATGCTGCTGCTTTGAAAAGCAGGCTTCAATTTGGGCATTAGGAATGTAGCTCGCATATGACTCCCTTCTTTGCTTCCTTCCTCTCATGTAGTCAAAGTCTGTAGGGGCTGCCAAACTGGCTTGGACATGGGAATAGTATTAGAAGCTCCTTTCCGAAGACACATGGCCTGATAAGATGGGTAGCAATCTGCTCTGAGTGATTGGGGGGGTGGGGTTACACATACATATTTTAGGTGGGGGGGCGGGGAGAGTGGGCAGTTCCATGTGCAAACATGAATTATTGCACTGATGAAACTAGTTACTTAAAGCTGCACTGGATGCAACCCTTTGTTAAACAATCTCCGTTTAGTCCAAAGTGTGCTGAATTGTACCACTGGCATTGTGGAAATTCACTGGTAGTTTCTTGCTTCCCATATTTTCTTTTTCAAGAAAATGGGAAGGGCGCAGATCTATGTTGGAAGGTTGCAACCTTAACAGCTTACACACAAACACAGACACACCACATCCCTCACCTTACGCAGTTGCCATTGGAGACGTCACAAGAAATTGGTCAGGAGAGCTTGCAAATGTGAATTTTCCCGCTTGTCTTGATCCTTCGTGGGAAATCAGAAACATCCCTGATGGTAGCCTGCTGAGAGAAGGCAGCTCAGGGTTATGCCTGTCAAAGCTGCCACATCCTCATCCTCCTGTTACCTTGGGGAACTTCCCCAGGGCTTCTGGGGCAAAAGACATTCTGCGTCCCCAGCCTACAGGCTGTCTCATTGGTGGGAGAAAATGCTTTGTACTCCAGGCATGCTGGTCAGAAGGTTCCTGGGGGCCTTCACAGCTTCAACATCGTTTGGAGAGTCTTCTCTCGGGGATGTGTAGCCTCACCTGCTCCCTGGTGAGAGAGGAGTTGTGACAGAAGGATGCTAAAAGGGGTTCCTTTTGAGTGTTGCTAGGGCACAGAGCATATCTCCTTGGAGACTGGGCTACAGGAGTAAGCTCCAGCCTGATCTGCAAAAACAGATGTTCTACTTTCTCCTTGCCCTAGGTATGCCTTTGTAGAGGGAGGGTTCTCGAGTAGGGAGAGAAGGCAGAGCTGAGCATCTTGCATATGTTCAGAGTGAATGCACGGAAAGATCGTGATCCATTGTGAGTAATAGCTTTGGCCACTTGTGAAGGATCTTGCCCTTTTAGGGTAAAGAGTGAGAAGCTCATGCACCCCTAAATGTCATTAGACATTTCCCACATACTTCCAGTGAAGCTGTTACCATAGGTGCTAGAAATAGTCTTTTTTTTTTTTAAGTCATATGGAGTAATGGATCTGGAGCTCTGTGTTTAATTGCTTGCATTGGTTGGAAAGCAGAACAGGTTAGGGTATCCTGATTTTTTGTTTTCTAGAAAACCTTCATGCATATGTCCATAATCTGTAAGTGATTTCCTCTCTCTCTCTCTCTCTCTCTCTCTCTCTCTCTCTCTCTCTCTCTCTGCTGTACTCAACTAAGCTGCTTACGCATAATTGAAATTGTCAAATCTGTAATGATTCTAGTACGGTCATTGCCGACATAATCTCTCAATGCTCTTTGGCAAGAAAACTATAATTACATTTAACGTGCATTAATAAATGTAATAAACCGCTACATTTCACTTACTTTTACAGTACATTTATGTAATTGAAAATAAGGTTTACAGTACATTGCAATGGATTGATGTTCTTCCTCCACTCCCTGTAGAAATTTGTAGAAACTCTACAAATTTGAAGTAGAGTTTAGAAGTTAAAGTTCTTCTTTTAACTCCTTTGGATCAGATTATTGTACTCAAAAGGAAGAATGGCTTTGAGCATGCGGTAACAAGAAACGGCAGCTGCTTCGCCGCCTAGCAGGGCTCAGCCCCAAGCAACAGAGGACAAAAACATGACTTTGAAGGCTAATGAATGCACTAAGTTCAAGCTACACAGTTCACTGGGGGTTAAGCACAGAAGCCTAGCAAGGCAATATCTGCTGAGTTTGCCCAGTGCGCACATCTCTGACCTAGCCTAGTTTCATCTCTCTTGAAAGAGAGTAACATTTGAACCACTGTGGTAAGACATTTCAGGGGCAATTATTAGTCTGCTGTAACAAGAACGAAGCATCTTAAAAAGCAGAGACATCACCTTGCCAACAAAGGTCCGTATAGTTAAAGCTATGGTTTTCCCAGTAGTGATTTATGGAAGTGAGAGCTGGACCATAAAGAAGGCTGATCGCCGAAGAATTGATGCTTTTGAATTACGGTGCTGGAGGAGACTCTTGAGAGTCCCATGGACTGCAAGAAGATCAAACCTATCCATTCATAAGGAAATCAGCCCTGAGTGCTCACTGGAAGGACAGATCCTGAAGCTGAGGCTCCAATACTTTGGCCACCTCATGAGAAGAGAAGACTCCCTGGAAAAGACCCTGATGTTGGGAAAGATGGAGGGCACAAGGAGAAGGGGACGACAGAGGACGAGATGGTTGGACAGTGTTCTCGAAGCTACCAGCATGAGTTTGACTAAACTGCGGGAGGCAGTGGAAGACAGGAGTGCCTGGTGTGCTCTGGTCCATGGGGTCACGAAGAGTCGGACACGACTAAACAACAACAACAAAAGAACAAAGACATCTATTATAAGTTGCTTTGGGTTACCTTAGTCAAAAGAAGACCAATGCTTTTTTAAAGTCCTGTGGCAATTGGCTTTGAGTGTGGGGCACGGAGTGGAATCTCACCCCCCCCCCCATTTGGGGGAGGGAATATGTATTTGAATCACCTGCCTACAATCATCATACCAGTAGCTCAGGTATAAAAGGATGTGAGTGGTGGCTAGCTCTTCTATGTGGGGGAAGCGTATGGCTTCATCTTGAACATGTATTTAGGGGTTTAACCTGTCCAGCCTACTTTAAAAGATAGGCCAAATCAAAACACTTCAAAGACTGGTGGGGTAAGCACACACAGAAATACTGAAGGCAAACATCATTTAATGACATTTGAAGCCCAGGAGGACTTTTCCTCTTGTCAAATGCCATTTCCATTTCAAGCACTAGAATAGAAAAAATTGGGAGGCACTTACGTCTAACTTCCAGGAGGTGGTACTGCTCTGGAAGGAAGAAGGGAGAAGCAGTGTTGGGTCACTTTTGTGCTTGGTCCTTATTGGCTTATTTAGCTATGACTCCCTTCTGCAAAACAATAAAACTTCAATAGTATTTATCTGATTGCTAGCCTTTCCTTACATCAACAATTAAATATATGGATGTGACGGTCCTGTAGCAGTGCTTATTTGTAAATTTATAAACGACAGGTACCAGAGACTTATTTCCAGATGTTAAGCAACCATTTACTCCGTCACAACTAGAGAAGCCATGTAGAGGCAAGTTGCTGCTATCATTCACAAAACTGTACTGCTGTAGCCCAGAGAGTGTGGAAGCAATGGAGGAATAGTGTATCTCCTCTGATCTCTCTTTTAAGTGCTATATTTTATTTTGTGTATGCCTAGAAGGACACATTTCTAAACATCTTAATACACAAGTCAATCTTTTTTAAAAAGAGCACTTAAGTGTCTCCCCTCCCCTTAAATCTAGCCATAGGGCCAGTACTTTTTTTCTGGGGTGACGCTAAACATTTTGTGAATCTTTTGTCCATTTACTGTATTTATTTCCCCCGATTTGAACTATAAAATGGTGATTTTCTTGAATCAAAATGAGAGTACTCCTAAACATTTTTTAAGAAAGAAAGCACTGCATACGACTAATATATCAAAGTTTCCAGTCCAGCCATCCTTTAAGATAATAGAATCATATAGTTAGAGGCATCCTGAAGATGCTTTAGTCAACCCCCCTGGAACCTTGACATTATCAGCATCACACTCTAACCAACCGAGTTATCATGCTTTATTGTCCAGTGCTTTATTAAAAATAAAAAACCATATAAACACTGCCCTAGCAACCCATATAGAATCACAGAATTATAGAGTTGGAAGGGACCATGAAGGCCATCTAGTTCAACCCCCTGCAATGGAGGAATCTCTTGCCCAATGTGGGGCTCACACCCATGACCCTGAGATGAAGAGTCTTATGCTCTACCAATTGACCTTTCCCTGGTCTAGTATGGATCACAGTACTGGAGTTTGTGTGTAGGGTTGGCCATACATTTATTTTACAGCTTAGACTGTGCTTGATAATTATTTTTATGGCCATAGACATGCGATTTGAGTGTGACGCCCAATTTCAATGCCTTGCCCATTATTTGAATATTACACCCCAGCAATATAGTCCGTATAGTTAAAGCTATGGTTTTCCCATAGTGATGTATGGAAGTGAGAGATGGACCATAAAGAAGGCTGATCGCCGAAGAATTGATGCTTTTGAATTATGGTGCTGGAGGAGACTCTTGAGAGTCCCATGGACTGCAAGAAGATCCAACCTATCCATTCTGAAGGAAATCAGCCCTGAGTGCTCACTGGAAGGACAGATCGTGAAGCTGAGGCTCCAATACTTTGGCCACCTCATGAGAAGAGAAGACTCCCTGGAAAAGACCCTGATGTTGGGAAAGATGGAGGGCACAAGGAGAAGGGGACGACAGAGGACGAGATGGTTGGACAGTGTTCTCGAAGCTACCAGCATGAGTTTGACCAAACTGCGGGAGGCAGTGGAAGACAGGAGTGCCTGGCGTGCTCTGGTCCATGGGGTCACGAAGAGTCAGATACAACTAAACGACTAAACAACAATAAGCCCAGCAATGCTACGGTCAGTTCATGGTCTATTTCGTCTTCCTTGAAATGTTCTAAATTGGGGGTTGGCTACTTGGCTATCCACATGATGACTTGGCCATCTGGTCCCCACGCCACTGACTCTCCTGTTTCAAGCTTCTTTAAAACACCTTGGAGGGAGGGATGTAAGGCTGTGCAAATGATGAGCGGATAAATTATCCTCTCATTGCTATGTGCTGGTCTTTTTCTTCATGATTATGATGAAGTCAACCAGCACTCTCCGTGTCCCACCTTCTACAGCAGCATGCCCACGTACACCCACCTGGAGGGTCCTAAAAAAGATTGTTAAGCATCTAAGCTTACCACCCAGAACTACAGCATCCGGGTCCCCCTCACCATTCAGAAAGGCAGTTTCGTGCATTAAAATTTTGTAGCTAAGAACAGATGTCTGAACAAGAGATAACACACAAATGCAGTTCACTTATGGAGATTATGTATATAAATTGCGGGTTTTGCCAGCCAGAACAAATTACGGTTAACGTATGTCCAAATGACAAGTGATTGTGGTGCGTGCACATGGCCCCGAACCCAGAAGTGACCCAGAAATGTCATGAGACACGTCACAAAAATGGTGGAACAGGAGTAGGGCAGAATGGGGTGCTCGTACACACTCCACCGATGCACATGGGTTGGGAAGGGAATCCCTGTGCAAAATGGTCATTGACTGTATATAAACACAAGGGACACTCATCTTTTCATGTTTACTGTTCCTGTATATAGTTTTGTAGGCAAACATATAAATATAAAGATATAGACATATGTGAAGAATCCTTCAGCAGTTGAACGCACAGCATTCTATTTTTTTTAATGAAATATTTATTAAGATTTTTCAAATTCAATACAAAAAAATCAAAAAGAACAAAAAATGCAAAAAAGAAAGGAAAGATTTAAAAACATGAAATTTACAATTCCATATTTTCATTACCATATTTCCCAGACTTCCCCACACCTCCCCTTCTTGTATTCCAATTCAAGTTGTTTGTTCAACAAGTTCCTATCCCCAATTTTTAACCTTTTTATATTTAATTCATTTTTTAAACTTATTTTAACTTATAAACATCAATATTTGTACCTCAATACACAAACCTTTTCCTAAAGTCGACCCTAATTCCATTCCACGAATTTCCCAATTTTCATATTAATACCCAAACAACAAAAAAAAAAAGACAGATCATAATTATACACCCTTTGGATTCTCAAACCCCACCACCCCCTTTCCCGGTTTCGATCCCCAACAAATATCCAGTCTTAATCTTCTATCAGCCTGGAGATCTCATGTCCGAGGCTCTTAATTCTCTCTCAGTTCCTCTCTGCCGGTTTTTTTGATAGTCCTTAATATTAAACTCCAAATCTCGGAGGAGCTCTGTCCCAATAAAGTCCAAATTTCTTCCAGCCAGACCTCCATACTTAAAAGCAAGGTCCAAAAGTCCAATTGTCACAAAAACTCCAGCTTCCACTTTAATCAGATTTGTAATCCATAGGTCTTCAGGTCTCCACACAAAGAGATCTCTCCATTCTTCCGTCACCAATTTAAACCAGAATTTCATCATCCAATACTTATTTTCCTTTGTAGTCATCCTGTCAGGCCTTTGGTTTGATTTCTTGTTTCCCTTTATGAGCATGATATCAGGCCTCTGGCTCTCCTTTGTCGTTTGCAAAGTTACAGCTCCTCCTTCCTTCTCCTCAGAAACAACATATATCTCTTTCTCCACACTTTCAAAATTCTCAAAGTTCTCTTTTTGTCCAGCTGCATGGGCTTCCTGAGTCAAGTCCTTATCGAATTCCGTAATGTTATTTACTTTTAAACTCAAGGTTGTTACATTTGTAGACAAAACCTCAATTTGGCCTTGTAGCTTTCCCAGGAGAACAAATACTCTGTCCAGCCCAGCCTGAATTTTCCCTCTTCCAGCCATTCTTGTAGTGTCCCAAATCCCCCTCTAGAGGGATTTGGTAACTTAGTATTCTTTCCAGTTAAAATCCAAAAGTCAGGTTAATTTGTATCAGTTCTTACTTATTTTCAACAAAATATAACCAAGTTGCAGCAACTGTATCCAGCAGAGACAGCAGAAACAAAGTTCTCTTTTTCCTTTTTGACAGCTAATTTTGACAGCTGTCAAACTTCTCTATATCTCCTCAGCAGGCTCTCTCGCGAATCGCTCCCGGGTCCGGGGGGGGGTGGCACTTCAACTCACAAAATTAACTCTTATCCTCCAGCACAATTACTTATACTTGTATCGCCAAATCATGAAATTAATATCTTTTATCAAAAAGACAATTCTCTCGACCTTAGTTAACTAGTCCTTGCTTTAGATCTTTTACAAGGCGGGGAGGCGGACTTCCTGTTCGCGCCTTCCCCGATCGTGCCAAATTCCAGAGAAAATTTCCTTAAAAAGTCCAATTTCCGTACTACTCACGGGTTGTTACTTTTAGGGTCCGATTGTTCACAGGAAAAAGTCAGCGCCCTCCGACCATGGCTCGCGGCTTCACTCCCCAGGAGAAGCAGTCGACTCTCAGCACCGCGCCACTCACCCCGTCCCCTGTTCCAAAGCCTTTAAAAAGGCTTCTTCACAGGTCGGGGGGCGCAAATGGTGCCCGCCGAGTCACCAAGTTCACAGGCTTCCACGCCTGTGATTTCTAAGGGTCCCCGCGTCGCCGCAGCGGCAAGACCCCACTCCTGAAGAGCCGATTCCCTCCGGAGCTCGGAGGGAATCCGCCATTAGCCGTTCGCGCTAACCCGGAAGTCGGCCGAACGCACAGCATTCTAGATCCCAAGGTGCATAGTGAAAATATATAGACCCTCAACAGATAGACAACACTTGTCGGTCTGAATTTATTTTCCAGGGTCCTCTGGTGGTGAAAATACCAAATGTCATGAGCTCATTGGGATTAGCGTCTTGCAGTGGAGACTAAGAGTCTCCAGAAATGTGTGTAAAAATAAGTAATGTACAAAAATAAAAGCAAGGGGTCTTAATCCCTTCTTTCCCTATTTCTGGCCTTGCTGGGAGTTTGGGTTCTATGTTGCCTACTTGACATTCTGTCTTGGACGCAATCATTTGCAGGTAAGAAACCTTTCGTTTTGTGCTACCTCCCACTGTCCCAGCGATTTAATGTATTCCAAAACGTGAACACTGCAAGATGTGCAGCACAGTATGTTCACTCAGCAGTAAGTCTCAGGGAGTGCAATTGGGCTTGCTCTCAGGTAAGTGGCTATAGCATTGCAACCTTAAACCAATTTATGTGGCTGAAAAATGCATTTATTTTTGTGCAATTCAAGCATGTTTATGTGCAAAATATATATTCTACATTACCAAGAGATAAAGTTGTGGAAACTGCCAGAATGCAACCACAACAATTTAACCATAGTGGAAAATTCAGACTTTTACAAATGGAAGTTATGCCCCATAAACTTTTACTGAGTGACTTCTTAGCAGTCTGGGGAGAATTTGGTATTGAGAGTTATTTTCAGTATAAGTCAGAAGAAAGCAGTAAAAAACAGCCCTTCCAGCGTGCTGAAAGCAAAAATCACCAGAATTATTTGCTTTTAATGCCATGCTTTCCTTTATTCATATTCCCTCTGCTACAGCAGTCCTAAAAATATCTTTGGGGGGAAAACCACAAAAACGTATGATGTGAAATTCAGGGATTTTTAAAACACCAATTTCTTGCTGTATGCAGCCTAGGCACTTAAGTTTGTTGATTTCACATTCTCTCTGTCTTGGCAAGGGTTATAAATACTGGATCTGTGACAACATATCCCGAGTATCGCTGCTGACTTTCCAAGCATGCACGGATTGCAGTTGATCCTCATTCCAAACTGGACAGAGCTGGGCAGTATGGAAAATCCTTGCATTTGTCATTCATGTTTCATAACAAATGCAGAGAGGAATTAATCCACAGAATGCAAGTTTCATTTCTGCCCACTCATTCTATTTGTGGCAATTAAGGGTAACGAGTGGGTGGGTGGGCTTAGGAACCTGCTGCCTCCAGAGACGGGTTGAGTCAGCAGCAGTGGCCAACACAAGCAGCCGCTCCTGACATTTTTGTTTTGTTTCCCTCAGAATGCCTAACCACAGAGTAAGTCCAGGCACCTGAATGGAAATGACAGCTGCTGGACACACAAAAAAGTTAGCCACTATGGGGGGGCGGGGGAGTTTTTGAAAGGAGAAAAATAGACCAGAAGAAGAAAAGACATAAGCAACCAAAATACCTATAGTATACCCACCAAAATACCTATAGCCATAAAAATGCAAAACATACATAAATATGTAAATACATAAAAATGTAAAAATATTTTTTTAGTCAGACCCAGGGCCGGATTTAGGTTTGATGAGGCCCTAAGCTACTGAAGGTAATGGGGCCCTTTGTATGTCCAGCTGTCCTTTGTCAACAACAAATTGTCGCTGTTTTTTGTGTTGGAATATATGCTATATGGTAATTTATCGACCTAATAGGTATCTAAAGCAATTTGCACATGCAGAATGTAGGCACCCTATATAGAGAAATGAGCAAACCAGTGATATTTTAGGGAGCTGGCTAGCAGGCGTAGCCCATGACTTACATCACAGGAGCCTATACAACACAAAACACTGTTGCTGTATGTAGGTTTTATTTTATTTGTTTTTTATCTTATATTTTGGAAATGTACATCCAGTTTTTTCCCCTTTAAATTTTTTGGGGGGACCCTAAGCTTATACGTAAATCCGGCACTGGTCAGACCATTGGTCTATTGGGCTCAATACTGCCAACACTGACTTAGCAGCAAATCTCCTGGATAATAACCTAAAATGGGCCTGCTGGATCTGACCAAAGGCCCATCTTAGTCCAGCATCTTGTTCTTGCAGTGGTCGACTAGATGCCTATGGGAAGCCTGCAGCACAGGATTTGAGCAGCACAGAGGGAAAAACTGAGGGGGAGCGTTGGGCTCGCCTCAGTTTATTCTTCATGGGGGGTGGGGACGCCCCTGGGGGATCCCTGGAACCAGGCCTGTCTGCCAAAGGCCAATCTGGAGGCAGGCAGGCCTGCAGTATTCACCAGCCTCCTTTCTGGATTGCTGGCCAGGCCCGTGGCCAGTCTGCAATGCTGCCTGACCATTTAAGGTAAGCGGACTTGAGCAGCATTTTCTGTCCACCTGAGATTCCCAGCAACAGGTATCCAGAGGTCTCTCCCAGTCCTAGCTGGAGCTGCTGGGATTGAACTGGGATGTTTCTGCATACTAAGTAGAAGTTCTACCCCTGAGCTGCAGCCCTACTGGATCCCTGCCAGATCAGGCGAAAAGGCCCGTCTACTCCTGCAGCAGCCAGTCGGATGCCTGGAGGGAGCTAACAAGCAGGTGTTGAAGGCAAATGTCACCCCCTTTCTCACACAGGGTAGTCGCTGCAGCCCCTCAAACATTTCAGTTGCTCTTTTACGAACCTTCTCCGGCTCTAAAATACCCCTTTCTGAGGTGAGGCACCCAACGCTGCACACAATATGGCAGTCCCAGTTGCACCATGGATTTGTATAACGATATTGGCAGTTTTATTTTGAATTCCTAATGGTGCTTAATATGGAATTCGCCTTTTTCACAGCTGCTGCACGTATTTAAGTAGGGCCCCAAGCTAGGGGGGGAAAGTGCACATTCTTACTGTTTGCTAAAAATCCTTTGCAAAATATTGCTTATCTTTTGTTTACGAGAGGGAGGGAGGGAGGGAAGGAGAGAGGGGGGGGAAACCCCTGCTTATATACTTTTAGTCAACTTCACACACTGAAGTTTTTTAGTTCTGTTTGATGTCTTCACATTTTTGGCATGCAGCAAATCCCTGTGCGCTATTTGCCTTTATCCTTTGCTCCATAGGAAGCTGCCTTATCAAACCATTGGCCCATATAGCTCAGCAGAAGCTACATAGACTAGTGGCAGCAGCTGTCCAGAGTTTGGGGCAGGGGTTTTTCTTAATCTTGTATCTGGAGATGTTGGGGACTGAACCTGGGCCACGTCCACATTAGAACAAAAGGAAAAAGAGGAAACGCCTCTCCAAAAAGAGAAAGAGTACAATAAGGCAGCAAAAGGAAGAGAAATTTCACAAGGATTTTGGGATGGGTTTCTGGAACCGTGTGCAGAATAATTTATGAGCCCCAATGCTGCAGGAGACACATCACATAGAATGGAATTCTTCTTATTTTCCCCTCTTTCTTTCCCCCTTTCGTTTGCTTTATCATATTGGGATCTGTTTAAGTATTTATAATACTATAAGTATAAATACTTAAGTATTTAGCTGGGCAGAGTGAGAGAGATTTGTACAGCACTTTCTTTCTTTCTTTCTTTCTTTCTTTCTTTCTTTCTTTCTTTCTTTCTTTCCAATCCATTAGAGCACAATTTTATTAATTTAAAGACTACCAGCTTTTAGTACAGTTCCATGCAGTAGGTTCAATACATGTGCACAGCAACAAATAATCACTGTCATAAATAAAGAACAAAAGTTTAGGCAGTTAAAGGGAAAGATTGCAGTGTAGAGTTCTTCAGAAGCAGAAAGCAGGAGATAAAACTAAGATGACCTAGGTAATGTATTAAGTTTGAGTTTCCCAAAGCTTGTTTCAACAAAATTGTTTATGTTAGGGGAAAACACTATGGAAAACACTTGTTGAGAATTCTGACTGGAAAGTACAGCACTTTCTTCATATGCAGAATAGGGTGGTCCTGCATCCTATGTTACAGAGGACATTCCCCTTTTGAAAGCATCCTCTATTTGAAGGGCTATCTGCTCCAGAGATAAAACCACCAGCATCCCCTCTCAACTCACAAATAGTGAGAGGGTCAGAAGCCAGAGTTTAAAGTTTAGTATAATGTGACCGAGAAATACGAGCTGCAGGATGGAAAGCTAGAGAGGCAAAGCACGATGCTTGGTTTCTGCTTAAATCCAAGGTTGCAGCTATGGTAGAAGCAAGATCCTTTTGGGGTGTCAGTGCTGTGACACACACACACACACACACACACACACATATCCCGGTCATAGTCTCAGGTGTATATATGTGTAAATAAACCATATATCCTAAAGACGCTGCAGTCTCAACTGTGCAACATCATTTATTTCTACAGGGCAGCAAGGAGATATTCCTACACCAGGGGTGGAGAACCTCAGGTATGGGGGGGAGCATATGTGGCCCTCCAACTCTTTGGATCTGGCCCTAGGTCACAGCTCCTCACCTAGCCACATCCCTGGCTGTCCCTGTACTGTGCTTCTGACTGCCTTGCATGTGTTCTAGAACTGCAATGCTGCCTCTGGTTTATGTGGCTGGAGAGGTCTGAGTGTGTTGAAACCACAGACGTTTGCATAGCATAGCCTATGTACAAAGTTAATAATCACACTTACATACGAATGCAAGAATTACTTCTGGGCCTGTCAACCACCGGGTATACTGTAATGAGGGAATGTGGCCACAGGGCAGAAAAAGAGCCTGAGATTCTTAATCTCAAGGTCATGGGTTCAAGCCCCACCCTGGGTGAAAGATTCCTGCATTGTGGGGGTTGGACTAGATGATCCTCATGCTCCCTTCCAATGCTACAATTCTATGATTCGACCTCTGTTCTAGAAGTACCAACTAAAAATGTGGCTTAGCATTTGAGTCTCTGACTTGGAATATGCTATGAGCATAAGGACCTGAAGCTTTTTTTAATATATTAGCTTGCCACTGCCAGAAAGCTTGGATGTGTTTACCCAATCCTTTAAAAATCCTCCATCTTGAAGCATTATAATGTGATATAGTCCCTCACCCACCAAATCTCCTTTCTGTGTCATTGGCTAACTTTATTATTTGCCTTCTAGGCGTGCGATCACCCAAAGAAAGTCCAAAATGGATGGAATCCGAAATAAGAGTAGCTAGAATAATTAGCAAGCTCGAGTGGCTTGAATTTTGAGCAAGGAAACAAAATAGTTCTGGTCTGACTCAGAAGCTAATATATAGCCTGGAGTGGAGAGATAAGGAAGCAAATATTTCAAGGGTGTAAACACTCAATATGGAGAGGAACCGTACAACATGGTACAATAAGGCATCGTAAGTTTTTGAAAAATGTGTGGAGTCCATTTCTAAGGAAAGGAATGCAAATTGTTTGCTTGAAAAATATATGATTCCACTTGTGTGGGGAGAGGTGTCAAATCTGAAAAGATATCATAGGAATCAATTATTTACTGGCAAAATAACAGCGGGGAATGGGGATTAACCCTACTCAGATTTTCAAAAGTCATACACTTGACAAAGGTGCATAGCACAGAAGGAGAAGTTGGGGTCAAATAACTTGCATTAATTGGATTGAAATCAAATACTCCAGTGAAGGGTGTTCTTCAACCTTATTTTTATTTATTTATTTACGGCTATTAGCCCATAAAATATGTTCTTCAACCTTTTAGCAACCCAAACAATTAAAGGGTTGGAACAACTCCCCTGTGAGGAAAGGTGACAACATTTTTTCATTTGGAGGAAAGGCAAGTTATTTTGTACATTCTAGAGATGTATAAAATTATCTGTGGTGTGAAGAGAGTGGATGGGAGAAGTCTTTCCACCCCATACTACAAGAACTCGGTGGCATCTCATGAAGCTGAACTTTAGAAGATTCCTGACAGACAAAAGAAAGTACTTTCGCACAGCACTTAGCTAAACTATGAAATTTGCTCCCACAAGATGTGGCGATGGCTACTGAGTTGGATGTCTTTAAAAGGGGGCGAGTTCATGGACAGCATCAATGGCTGCTAGCCTGAGGAGCCAGTGTGGTGTAGTGGTTAAGAGCGGGAGACTCGTAATCTGGTGAACCGTGTTCGCTTCCCTGCTCCTCCACATGCAGCTGCTGGGTGACCTTGGGCCAGTCACACTTCTCTGAAGTCTCTCAGCCCCACTCACCTCACAGAGTGTTGGTTGTGGGGGAGGAAGGGAAAGGAGATTGTTAGCCGCTTTGAGACTCCTTCGGGTAGTGATAAAGCGGGATATCAAATCCAAACTACTCCTCCTCCTCCTCCTCCTCCTCCTCCTCCTCCTCCTCCTCCTCCTCCTCCTCCTCCTTCTTCTTCTTCTTCTTCTTCTTCTTCTTCTTCTTCTTCTTCTTCTTCCAAAGAGCATTGAGGGGGCCCGATGCAATGTCTTGATGTCACTCTGTGCCCAGTTCCGCATTGGGCCTCAACAATCGGGGGGGGGGGCTCAGAAAAGAAAAAAGATTGCGGGGGGCCTAAAGTGCCTCAGCCTCCTGGAGCTAGCACCTATGCTACTAGCCACAACAGCCTTCACCATTGGAGGAAGTGTGTGTGTGAATTACAAGTTGGTAGGAATTACAAGAGGGACACGGGTGGCACTGTGGGTTAAACCACAGAGTCTTGGACTTGCCGATCAGAAGGTCGGCGGTTCAATTCCCCATGACGGGGTGAGCTCCCGTTGCTCGGTCCCTGCTCCTGCCAACCTAGCAGTTCGAAAGCATGTCAAAGTGCAAGTAGATAAATAGGTACCGCTCTGGCGGGAAGGTAAACGGTGTTTCCGTGCGCTGCTCTGGTTTGCCAGAAGCGGCTTAGTCATGCTGGCCACATGACCTGGAATCTGTACGCCGGCTCCCTCGGCCAATAAAGCGAGATGAGCGCTGCAACCCCGGAGTCAGTCACGACTGGACCTAATGGTCAGGGGTCCCTTTACCTTTACCTTTTAGGAATTACAAGTGCGCAGAATGCTGCCACATGCATATCCTGCATGTCGCCTTCTGACGGACCTCTGGTTGGTCAATGTGAGAACAGGATGCTGCCCTGGACGGACCATTGGCTTGATCCATCAGGGCTCTCCTTGTGCTATTAGACACATTTGTCCCTGGGTTGCGAATGATAACGGCATTTTTTTTTTAACGAGCAGCCGCCAGCGTATTCGATGATACTTAAGCCCCATGCATTTTATTTGGTTAAAAGACCAGAAGGCGTCAAAACCTGCAATAGCTATAACAATCTTGGCTGAACAACTCATGCGCCTTTAAAAATAATAAAATAATAATAATCTGAATGATTATAACTAGCCTGTTCAGAATAATGAAAGTATCACAGCGCGGTAGGCTTCAAGAGAATTTGTACTGTCTAGTGATGCAAATTGTTAAGAAAAAGCACAAAGTGGTAAGATTTAATGTGTGCTTAATGATCCTTGTTAGCTTGATCAAAACAGAATAGTCTAGGGAGAGTTTTCAAAACCTAACTGCAGATTTACAAAACACACACAATCGTGCTGGCTTTTAACGTAGGATATTAGTATTACAAATTTTCTCTTGCGTAGGATTTCTGGGCCAGGGAGCCACAGTCTAGAACTGAATACATTGCTACGCATTAAAAAACCCACATAGAAAATTGCTGCCCGTTGTGGCACTGACTGTAACCCGAATTTCGGTATAAAATTTGGATTTCAGTGGGGCAGCTTGGACAAGCTGTGCTCATGGTGAGCTCCCATCTTCCAGTGGGCTGGCCTTCATCCTTGCTGCCAGTGCCATTGTTAGGGAGAGAGCTGGTGAAGAAGCAAGGGACAGCAGCTGTTGCCATTATCCTTGTGATTGTGTGGCTCATAGTTTCATCCCTTCAGGGCCAAAAAGGGTTGGGGAAATACAGTGGTACCTCAGGTTACATATGCTTCCGGTTACATACGTTTCAGGTTACAGACTCCGCTACCCCAGAAATAGTGCTTCAGGTTAAGAACTTTGCTTCAGGATGAGAACAGAAATCGTGCTTCGGCGGTGCGGCGGCAGCAGGAGGCCCCATTAGTTAAAGTGGTGCTTCAGGTTAAGAACAGTTTCAGGTTAAGAACGGACCTCCGGAACGAATTATGTACTTAACCCAAGGTACCACTGTAAAGAGGCTGAAACAGGAGGAGCAATAGAGCCAGCAGTCTCTCAGCTATGGGCCCCCCCTTACTCAGCAGGTAAGCAATTGTGCCAGTGCTCGCTGCCTGCCTAGAGTTTCAGTGTGAATCTCAGCTTTTGTGATTTTAAAAAAGTTACACATTATGTCATGAACTGGTACGACTACGGGGAGGAGGAAGAGGATCCTGGCGAGGGGTGTAGCCGGGATGCTAGGGCTGCCAATTGTCCTGTATAATACAGGATTGCGTCCCGTATTTCAATGCAAAATGCCATGTCCTGTATTGACACAGTTTTGTCCTGGGTTTCATAGAATCATATAATTGTAGAGTTGGAAAGGACACCGAGGGTCATCTAGTCCAACCCCCTGCAATGCAGGTCCCCCCTCCCCCGTGCTAAGTTAGGGATCCTCTTTGAATGCATGTGTTTGAAAAGGTATGTGAAAGTTCATGCATTTAAGCTCTGGGTAGCCAAGCACAGACAAATTCACAAATTCACATTTATGTGTGCATGCACGAGCATTTGTGACAAATTACAGAGGGGGCCACCCTTCTAGGCTGCAATAGATTGGAATGATTGTTTTGAAGTCACTTAAGCACCAGATGGGGAAAAAATGCCCCCCCAACTGCTCCATCCCACCCTGTCCTGTATTTTGCTAGAACAAAGATGGCAGGCCTAACTGGGACAAGCTGGAGATGAGGAAGGAGAGGTTGGTGTAGGAAGTACTCACTAGATGATGGAGGATGATGAGGGGATGGAAGTCAGTGCACAGGAACCAGAGCAGCAGGCCCCATCACCAGAGCCGGAGGGGCCCCTGTCTCCACGAACACAGTGGGCTCTGAGGCGTAAGGAGAAGCAGGCAGGGTGCTCCAGGAGACTGAGGCAGACAAAGGCCCACAGCCCAGCTCCCTAGCTGGCCAGGTGGGGCTCGCTAGCTCTGGGAGGAGGAGTGTGATTCCTCCCTTGGAGCAGGTGAGGGCACCGGCCTCATCAGGCCCAGGTGCTGCAATCAGCCTGCAAAGTCCAACAGGCAAGCAGGACTGAGATGCTCTGTCTCCTCAACTGCCCACGTTGATGGGCCTCAGCTTGGATGCTCCAGGATCTCTGTGGGACTGTGGTTCAGTTTGGACTTTCAATGCTGGATTTTGGACCCATGGATTGACTCTGGACTGGGGACTTGACATACCGACTTGCCGCCAGGTAGGCCAGGGGGTTCAAGACATATAAACAAAGAGAAAACTGCACTGAATAACCCCCCCCCCCACCCAAAAAAACCCAGAGTAGAGCAAACCAACTTGTAGAAGGGCAATAACATGACAGTAACACATTATTTGGGGCTCTCTTTGAACCTGTCTTCAGTTATTTTGCACCATTTTAAAATATGTTTAGTTGTTGTTACAGCATGTTTGCAAATTGCAGCGAGGCTCATTTGGCAGCTGACTCATAAATTAATAAAATTAAAGAGTAGCCCGCTCCTATATAAAAAAGCATCGGTGATAAAGTTGGATTAATATATGCATGAAGTGAAGTGGATCGAAACTGAGAGTGAAGCGAATTACATATGCTTGAAGCACCAGTAACGTATTTATATTGAGGTGGGGCATGTTCTTTCACTTCCAGAATCTCAGAAAATGCAAAGATACCAAGTGTGTGGTAAGAGGCTTTTGATTCTGTTGACCAGAGGGTTTAGCTGCACATAGTTGGCAAGTTAGTTCATACATAATTGTGGCTTCTACCCACATTTTGGCCATTCCTTATCTTCAAAGCCCTCCATGGCATCTCCAGAGGCTGTGTGTGGTGACTCTGGCTGTGCTCAGTCCTGGCATGCAGCTTCTGAGGCATTGGAGAGAGAGAGTGGAGGTTAGCTCTGTGTAAGGTAAATTCAAAACCTTTTAGCTGCCTGCTGTTTGGTGATAGCTAAGCAGCCAACTTTGAAAAGTCGACTGGCCTACATGTGGCATCGAGCCTTTGCCAGGAATTCACTGCCTTGCATTTGTTTTTTCAGTAAATGTTACATTGACAGGATTCGTTCAAAAGCCAACCATAGGCATTTTGTTGCCTGAGGTCCCCCCCCCCACACACCTTCATATTACACTCACAGAAGCTGACTGGACTAGATAGCACACCCTCCAACATTTCTCTGATGTAAATAGGGTTAGATTAATATTATTATTTTATTCATACCCCACCCATCTGACTGGCGGTTGCCCCAGCCTCTCTGGGCGGCTTCCAACATATATAAAAGCATAAGACGTTAAACATGGAAAATCTTCCCTTTTACAAGGCTGCCTTCAGATCATAGCTGTCAACCTTCCCTTTTTTTGTGGGAAATTCCCTTATTCCAGCGCCGTTTCCCACTGCTTCCCGCTGCTATCCCAGATTATTAGATATCCCGTAGACTGTCCCCAGACAGGTGAGGCTGCTGATCCCATGTATTCGAGGCTGCTGATCCCTTATTTTCAAATCTGAAAGTTGACAGCTATGCTTCAGATGTCTTCTCAAGGTTACATAGTTACTTATCTCCTTGGCTCGGGGGGTGTGTGTCGCATAACTCCATACCCTCCAACACTTATCTGATGAAAACAGGGGTGTCTGAAGGAAAAGCAGGACATTCTGGGATCAAATCAGGGTTTTGGATTTAAAAAGAAAGAAACCAGGATGGCTTCTGTAAATCCAGGACAGTCCCTGGAAAACAGGGACACTTGGAGGGTCTGGGATAGTAGTCAGTGGTGATGGGATAGCCTCCTTCATCACACATTAAGCAGCGTGTCAGATTAGGGAGCCCAGGACATGTGGCAACTGGGAGGGGGGACTCAGGGGAATGGACAGCTGCTGCTGCCACCCCCCAGCACCTGCCACCTAAGGAAGTTGTCTCTCTTTGCCCAATGGTAGGACTTGGTTTGGCTGGATTTAAAGTTTCTCTTCCTTTTAAAAGGTAAAGGGACCCCTGACCATTAGGTCCAGTTGTGGCCGACGCTGGGGTTGCGGCGCTCATCTCGCTTTACTGGCCGAGGGAGCCAGCGTACAGCTTCCGGGTCATGTGGCCAGCATGACTAAGCCGCTTCTGGAGAACCAGAGCAGCGCACGGAAATGCCGTTTATCTTCCCACCGGAGTGGTACCTATTTATCTACTTGTACTTGGATGTGTTTTTGAATTGCTAGGTTGGCAGGAGCAGGGACCGAGCAACGGGAGCTCACCCCGTCACGGGGATTCGAACCGCCGACCTTCTGATCGGCAAGTCCTAGGCTCTGTGGTTTAACCCACAGCGCCACCCGCGTCCCTTCTCTTCCTTTTACAGAAGTATTAATAATAATAATAATAATAATAATAATAATAATAATAATAATAAATGTGGTTTTTTGGGAGGTGGCTATTGGGTTGTTGTTTTTATTTTGATTATATGTTTTGTTGTTTTATACTTTGATTTTGTTCTGTGAACCGCCCTGAGACCTCCGAGTATAGGGCTGTATATAAATACAATAAATAATAATAATATTTATTATTATTATGGATAGCTAGCTGCATGCCAGTCTGTCTGTTGGTACAACAGCTTGGCTAAGAAAGCTGGACAGAAAGCTGGGGGTCATTGTTCTATGAAGAGCAGAGAAGGAATTACTTTGATAAGTAAAATAATACGCTGCTATTGTTATGTGGATTTCAATCTCGTTAAATTATGCTGGGCAATTTCACAGTTGGAGTGGAGAGAGGGAGGGGGTCAGTGGGGCACACTTGTTAGATGCTTCCGGCAAGAGATCGGGCAAATGCCTCACGTTTATATCCTAGCTCGCTAAATGGACAAACCAAAAAAACTCCCAAAAATGTTACACACTCGCTATTAGCAGAAATCCTTCTCCCTGGCACAAACTTTGAATAAGCTGTGCAGAGCAACACAGAACTAGCTTTGTTTTAAACATGACCTTACTCTGTCCGTATATCATCTCTCTCTCTCTCCCCCCCCCCCCGTAAAGTAAGAGTTACTAATAAATTCAGAAAATACCCTGCTGGTATGTAAGTTTTTTTTTAATGTATTCATCATTCCCCGTACTCTGGCAATTAATTTCACGTGTGAAATTAATGTTTGTAGAGTAACATCCTGTAAAGATTGCTGTAGTGGAGTCTATATGTCTCCTCTCATCACCCCCCCCCCCCAAAATAGGATTCTAAAATCTGAATCCACAGAGACAGCTTTCCATCCATTAAGGAATGTGGCTTTCTTGTTTTGCTTAATGTGCCTAATTTTTTGCTTAGTGTGCTTTTGTGTTTAAGTGCACAATCCACATTGGCTGGCAAGGCATATATGTCTGCACATTAAATGATTATTTAATAGCTCGTTCTTTTGCTGCAAAAAAACAACAACTCTGCCTACAGAATTATTTATCCAGGTATAAATACCTTGACCCTTTCGTAGTTAATGAAACAAAATCACCATGTAAGAGGTATGTGATTTGCTGTATTGCTTTTCTTTTTAATTAAAGGAATGATATTATACAGTATTTTTTCTTTCATTCTTTGCTGACTTATCGCTTTGCCCAAAGTGAAACAGAGATCATATTTAATTTTAGCACTGTCCTAAGGACCCGGCTTAAAAAGAACAGCGCTATAGCTGCAAATAGGTCATGGGAAGTAACCTTCGGTACCTAGCTCTGCCTCCTCTCAGATCTGGGTGCTCAGGTTATCATTTCTGACCCTCCTAATCTTGAAGAGATTGAAGGAGAAGTGAAGTTTTGTCTGCCATGTCATGCATGCTCAATCTTTGACATAAAGATGTCTGGAGATCTGGATTTATGTGAGAAGGCAGTTTCTCAGTGTGTTAGGGGTGTGTGTGTGTGTGTTTAGCATCAGACCGGTCAAAACAAGTTTCCCATGGAGGGAGCAAAGCCCAGGTGCAATGCAAAACACCAACACTACTTCTCCAATCTTAAGGAGTGTTGTGGCTGGGTTTCTGACACAATGAGCTCTGCTGCTGCTGTTGCTTTGCAGAGGCTGCAAGTGAAAAGTGGCCGTGTGGTCTTAGGTGGCCCACGCATGTGGAATGCACTTTCTATTTTTTCTCTCTTCTTCAGTTAAGGAAACCTCTCCTTGTTTACTCCCCACCAAAACACTATGCCTGCTAGTAAATGCTACAGGGACCCAGAGGATGCAGCTCTCTCACCGGTTGCCAATCAATCTAAAATAGAGGACTTTTAAAACAAATCTGCTTTTATAGTTCCAACAAAAAAACCCGGTTTTCTCCCCTTAAAGATGATTGTGAATATGAGAATACTCAAGGTGAGAGCATAGAACTGGATCCAACAATGGGGCAAGTTGATCCTGTGCCTCTAAGAGAGGAAGGAATAAAAAGTAGGGAGAGCAGCCAATTAACTCTAATTGCAAGAACGGTTGAGCATATCTTCCAACAAATTAGAGGTATTGCCTCTCAAATAACCCAATTATCCCAAGAGGTCCACAGTTTATCACTTAATAACAAGCAGGCACTATAACAGAACACCCAAGTACCCAAGTGAAATGGCGACAACAAGAGCAGACCCCTAAGCTCGACATAGAATGCATGTGGAATGGATTGCACCACTTTCAGAAGTACTGTTCCTGAACGTCCCTTCATGTAAACCATCTTGCAAGTGGAAAACTAGCACATCAAAGGAGAAAGGGAACTAGCTTAACCAGTTCACTGCTGTTCCAGTTTTCCATTCACAGGGAGTTTTTAATGTAGGGAAGCTGTCTTAAGTGTGAACCTCGCTTGAAGTCTAAAGTGGTACAGTCCCCCTCATTTTGCTGCCCAAGTGTGGCGTGCTGGTGTATCATAACAGGGCTGCATTCCATTTTCATCACCAGCAATGCAGTCATTTTAAGCCTGGGCAGTCTCAGGGTTGTGAGTTCAAGATTCCTGAACTGCAGGGATTGAATCATAGAATCATAGAGTTGGAAGAGACCACAAGGGCCATCGAGTCCAACCCCCTGCCAAGCAGGAAACACCATCAGAGCACTCCTGGCATATGGTTGTCAAGCCTCTGCTTAAAGACCTCCAAAGAAGGAGACTCCACCACACTCCTTGGCAGCAAATTCCACTGTCGAACAGCTCTTACTGTCAGGAAGTTCTTCCTAATGTTTAGGTGGAATCTTCTTTCTTGTAGTTTGGATCCATTGCTCCGTGTCCGCTTCTCTGGAGCAGCAGAAAACAACCTTTCTCCCTCCTCTATGTGACATCCTTTTATATATTTGAACATGGCTATCATATCACCCCTTAACCTCCTCTTCTCCAGGCTAACCATGCCCAGCTCCCTTAGCCGTTCCTCATAAGGCATCGTTTCCAGGCCTTTGACCATTTTGGTTGCCCTCCTCTGGACACGTTCCAGTTTGTCAGTGTCCTTCTTGAACTGTGGTGCCCAGAACTGGACACAGTACTCCAGGTGAGGTCTGACCAGAGCAGAATACAGTGGCACTATTACTTCCCTTGATCTAGATGCTATACTCCTATTGATGCAGCCCAGAATTGCATTGGCTTTTTTAGCTGCCGCGTCACACTGTTGGCTCATGTCAAGTTTGTGGTCAACCAAGACTCCTAGATCCTTTTCACATGTACTGCTCTCATGCCAGGTGTCACCCATCTTGTATTTGTGCCTCTCATTTTTTTTTTGCCCAAGTGCAATACTTTACATTTCTCCCTGTTAAAATTCATCTTGTTTGTTTGGGCCCAGTTCTCTAATCTGTCAAGGTCGTTTTGAAGTGTGATCCTGTCCTCTGGGGTGTTAGCCACCCCAGATTGGGCTAGGATGACCGTCATAGTCCCTTCCAACTCTACAATTCTATGATTCTGTTATTCACCCTAAGCCCCCAGGGTGGGTTGCAACTATTAAAACCTACAGAAATGAAGTGGGTCCTAAAAGTTTTCGATTCATGGGAGCTCCCTGAGAAGAGGGATTGATTGTTAAACCACCCTGAGAACTGTAGCTCTTTGAGGGGAATAAGGGGCTCCTACAAACTCTCAGCACTCTTAACAAACAACAGTTCCCAAGATTCTTCGTGGGACACCAAGACTGTTTAAAGTGGTATGATACTGCTTTATATGTACAGAGCCTCCAAGTGTCCCTATTTTGCAGGGACATCCCTGATTTAGAGAAAACGCCCCGGTTTCTGATTTGATCCCAGAATTTCTTTAGGACCTCCCTATTTTCATTGGAGAAATGTTGGAGGGTATGAGTTATCTGACCCCTCGAACCATCTGAAGGCAATCCTGTATAGGGAAGTTTTTTTTAAAAAAGTGTTTAATGTTTTATTATGTTTTTTATATACAGTGGTACCTCGGGTTACAGATGCTTCAGTTTACAGACTCTTCAGGTTACAGACTCCACTAACCCAGAAATAGTACCTCAGGTTAAGAACTTTGCTTCAGGATGAGAACAGAAATCGCGCGGCAGCAGCAGCAGGAGGCCCCATTAGCTAAAGTGGTACCTCAGGTTAAGAACAGTTTCAGGTTAAGAACAGACCTCCAGAATGAATTAAGTTCTTAACCCGAGGTACCACTGTATGTTGGAAGCTGCCCAGAGTGGCTGGGGCAACCCAGTACGATGTGTGGGATATAAATACCGTGCTTTACCGTATAAGATGAGGTTTTTTAATTAAAAAATTAAGTTAAGAATTGGGGGTTGTCTTATACATGGATAGTGCATAGGGCGGACGTGGGATTGGTTGCTGCCGCAAGCCGGAGATTGTCAGTGCCTATTTGGCGTGTTATTGGTGGCCGTGGCAAGGGCTGGTGTTGATTTACTGTTGCTGTGGCAATTGGGCGGGTGATTGGTGGCTTCTGCCAGTGAGGGGACAGACGATAGGTGGCCTTTGTGTTGCGTGTGAATGGCATCGTAGGTCAAGCAGGTGAGCGATTTTCTGCAACCCCCCCAAAAAAGCTCAACAACTCTGCCCCCCCCAAAGCTCAACAACTATGGGCTATTTCCCTCCATTTTCTTAATTTGGAGTCCCCAAAAATAGGGGGCATCTCATACACGAGGGCATGTTATACACGGAAAAATATGGCAGTAAAATTATCATTATGGAATGGGACGTCCCTATTTTCATTGGAGAAATGTTGGAGAGTGCATGTATGTATGGTCCAGATGTGGCCTAAATGTGAGGTGTTGGCATTCCCTTCCCAGTTTGATCTGCTTTGGCTTTTTGGCACTGCTTCTGTGCATAGCTGCATTCAGCAGTAGCTCATTTGTTGTCTCTGTGGCCTTTTCATGGGGCAGCCGCTACATCAATAATTGGAAAATGCAACTGTTAAAACCAATAAACTCCACAGTGAGGCTCAACATTGGCACAGCTACTAAAATTTCCTTTAGCTCTTTTTTTCCCCAATGCCCAAATAGCTGTCAAATGTCTCATGTTCCCTTCAGTAATTTTGCTATCACATTTTCCAGAAGTCTGAGCAATTCCTACAGCGCCTGCCTTCTTCAAAGCAGATGTGTTTGATTCTGCCACATTTTAGCAATTCAATCATCCATTAGGCCACATACTATTTATGATAAGTTTGTCTTTAAAAAAGGAAAAGGAAAAAAAAAACACTTCTGTGTGTTCTGTGTTTCCTTTTATATCTTGGTTCAAAATATTTCACCAAGCTCCATGGTGATAGATGGAACTATGTTAAACAATCCTTTCACAGAATTATAAGAGAATGTTTACCTCAAAAAAAGAGGAGAAGAAGAAGAAAACTCGGCACCAGAAACTTTCGATTGGATTTGAAAAGAGCTCCAAGGCTGCAATCCTGTGCACAGCTTCCTGACAATAAGTTCTATTGTGTTCAGTGGAAGTTACTCCTAGGTCAACGTGCATAGGATTCGGCAGAATAAGTATCACATTGTCAATTATACAGTTATATTTAATTACAGGTAACTTGCAACTTACACTCATATAACTTGCATTTAACTTCAGCTTTGCATGATTGTCAAAAAATAAAAATTAATAATAAAAGGGGCAGGAAAGGGCTGGGTGTCCAGGAAAAAGGACTTTGGCAATCCCTCCCACCATCAAACCCAATGTGTTTTGGCTATACACGATTTTGACTTTAGGCACTATCCCCGAAACGTAACTCCATTGTGGGTTGAGAATTGCCTGTATTTTGGACTGTGGTTAGCTCAAAGAATGGAACAATGTTGTTTTAGTGCTCTAAATGGGCAATTAACAGGGTTTCTACAGTTCTTCTTGCTGACATTACCCCCTCCCAACGTTTTGCAATTTTTCTATTCCCTCTAATAGCATGTAAGCTTACAGATTACAAGCTGGATGAGGTTTGAATGTAGAGATGAGGGATTCGGCTGAAATTTAAGCATTGAAATTAAATTCAGTGCATAGTAAAAATGAGCCTACCTTATTTCCACTTTCTGAAACGTTACACAAACAGCCATCCTTTGAATTCACATTTCTCTGAATTTTTCTGTGCATTTCCCTAGCCGGGCAATGTTTACGAAATGCATATGCACAAGGGTAAAACTATGTATTAAAATGCGTACATTCATGAAAATGAAGTTCAAAATGCATTATTTTAAGAGTAAGATCGCTGTTATCTCATTGACTTGAACTAGCCCCATTCCTGAACTTGAGATGGCTGGGTAACAGTGTGACCTGCAGAGCAGCAGAAATGTCAGTCAGGTTGTCCACAGAACACAGGAAGTTATCCTATACTGAGCCAGGTCATTGGTCATTAGCTCAGTATTGTCCAGAGATGCTGGGGACTGAACCGGGGACATTCTGCATGGAAAGCAGGGGTTATACCAATTGTAGCATTATATAGTTATATAGAATGTCCTGAGGGAATCAACTCTGTGTTTTGGATGTACAATACTAGGGTGTTAGTACAGGCTCCCAAATGGATTGCACTGTGGAAGTTTTATTACTCTCTTATCCATTGCTTCCTTATTACTGTACTTTTTTGCTATAACCATTATTTCCCCCTTTACATGAGTCCCTTTATGGATTGTTTATCTTACTGCACACAACTTTCTTGAGGGGAGGCTTTGATGCCAGTCAAATGTTTGGCTTCCTTGTTGGTTCTCTGAGTCATGCTGTTCAAGAGAGGCTGCCTTGTATTTGGATTAAGTCTTGCATATTTCTTTAACTACATTTCCCCAAGACCGGTTCATAGTTATTTACTGAGAGGCTGAAATGTTTGGTCCAGAGTTCCTGCAGTAGAGAACCTGATCAGATTCTCTTTTTGCTTTCACATCCGTTTTTAGGTCATAATTTTATGCCTGGGTTATTTTTGGGGAGTACGCTACTTATCAGATGAACTTGCATTGACCACCTTATCCAACCTCTGTTGCTGCTCCATAAGCACTATAGGGAATCCTATGTCATAAACAGTGGTCTTTAGAAGATTTAGAGCAATGATCATGGCCCAGGGTGGATGTGCTATGAAACTAATGAAGCCTAAGCTTCAGGGACCCTAATCTTGGAGGGGCCTTAGAAGTGACTTTAATCCACATTGCTTAAAAATTTGGGGTCCAGTAAACCCAACTTGAGATGCACAAGTCAAAAACCATAAGGCCTGGGATGTTTTTATTCACACCAGTGACTTTGACATGTGAGATAATCCAGTACAGCAGTTTTAACCAAAATCTGAGATGTAATAATAATAATAATAATAATAATAATAATAATAATAATAATAAATTTTTGTTTATACCCCGCCCTCCCCGACCAAGACCGGGCGGCTAACAACCAATAATAACAACAAGTTGATTAAAATACAATTTTAAAAAGAGTAAAATACAACATTAAAACAATAGGATGCAGCCTCTTCACAGGAGGAGAAAGGAAAAAGAAAGAGGAGGGAATCAAACTGATTCTAAGCCAAAGGCCAGGTGGAACAACTCTGTCTTACAGGCCCTGCGGAAAGAAATCAGATCCCGCAGGGCCCTGGTCTCATGAGACAGAGCGTTCCACCAGGCCGGAGCCAGTGTTGAGAAGGCCCTGGCTCTGGTTGAGGCTAATCTGACTTCCTTAGGGCCCAGGACCTCTAGGGTGTTGCTATATATGGACCTTAAGGTCCTCCGTGGGGCATACCAGGAGAGGCGGTCCCGTAGGTACGAGTCATTATTATGATTATGATTATGATTATTATTAAATGTGGTGATCTGTTGTGGAACAACCCCACTGAAGACGTTAACAGTGGTTACACAGACCTCATTGCTGGCTGTGAAGGGATCCCATAACAGTCCAAGCTTCAGGGTCCCCAAAATGTAGGTCCACCACTGGCGATGATACCTAGCTTTTCTGCAGCAGTCAAATCAGGAGAGGCTGCACAAGCTTTGGAACAGATGCCTGGAGTGGGTGGTGGACTAAATACCTACACATACACAAACACATACAAGGCCATCGTATTTGCATTAGAAATATGCATGGCTTGTTCCCGTGCTTCCTAGGCATGGGTCCAAGCATTTTTGCCCTTGCCTTGCCCCATTCCGTGGGAAAACCCGCTCTTTAGTATTAAACCAGAGCAAACGCCAATCCAGAGAAAACTCAACAGTTGTTAGCTCTGATTCAGTAGTAAAGTTTGGGTTTCCCCAGGGGAAAGTGGTGGGGCAAGGGCAAGTCTGGTTGAGCCCCCTTACAGTCCACAGAGGCTTTTCAGGAGCTGTGGAGCAGAATAGGAAAAGAAGAATCGGTTGCTTAAACCGCCTTCCATTAGCACAACCATTGAAAAACCCCAATGGTGATTTCATGCTTTTAAGCACTTCTCAGCGCCAGCTCTTTTCCAGTTCAATACGTACTAGAGCTAGAACAATTGTGGTATCTAACATCACCTTTCCCTGAAATAAATTAGACGTTATACATGACAATGCCTTTAAAACAGGGGCGCTCTAAATGATGTTAACTTCAACTCTCATCAGCACCAGCCAATGTGGCCAATGGTCAAGCATGACAGCACAGCAACAACTAGAGGGCCACAGATTCCTCATCCCTTCTTTAAAGGAAGGGCTGGCTCACACATGCACAACCTGCTCTTGCAAAACCATCAGATCACAGATAAATAGACAGAAATTTATTTTTGCTTTTCGTCTTCTCGTACACATTTCTTTTCACGGCAGCAAATCCGTACCCTTGTTTGATTTCTCTGCACTTAGTTTATTCTTGTGCCCTTGATAACTGGTAACTGGCTATGCAGACTCGCTCCATCGAAAAGCCTTGCATTTAAGGAGATTATGACAAATCCTGACTGAAATGGCAAATCTGGGTTGACATTGAACTGAAGTTGTGGACGTTGAGCGATAACCATGCATGTCGGAACTAGTCCCAAGTGTACAGCAGCCATGTGCAGAGAAATCAAGTGATGGACATGCATGTGTAAACATGAGCAGGGGAACTATTACGATTTTTGGCTTTGCAAAATACAGAGGGATTCTTTTTCTTGTGATTTAGTTGTTGTTGTTTCAAAAAACCCTGGAATATATTTGTATGAAGGGCAACACATAACTATTAAATAATAAACAGAAGTATTAGCAGATGAGTTGCAGATTCCAATCCCATTCAGTGTCTGCAGGGTCAGGATGTCTAACATAAGTTTTCTTATAAGTCACCAAGATGCGTGATTGATCTATGTACATATACATGGCCCTGATGGGGCATGGGGCTTCTCTGATGCGCACGCTGTCATCTGACAAGCGACCTGCGGCCTTAAACGCCAGTCTCACTTTCTCAGCTGTCCTGTCTCTGGGAATCAAGACAGCTGTTGCCTCATACCGCAGGCTGTTTCTGGCATGCTCTGTGTTTCTAGCAATAGATTTAATGTACTGACCCCGTGGCATGGTTAAAACACTGTCTGTGATTTCCCCCTGCGCTGAATAAATGTTCTTCCTTGCACCATGTTTCATTCCAATGAGCCGGGCACCATGCCCCTTTGAAACGCCTTGATAAATTAGACATCTCATAAATTCAGTTGTACTGTGTCACATGCAGGAGTATTCGTGTGTTCTGAATACAGGCTTTAACCATTCATTATTTTATTTTTTTCAAAAGTTATGTATTTGAATCACTGCAGTTGCAAATTTAAAAAAAGTAAATGAAGAATAAAAGACCCATCGAAATTGAAGGGTCAGCCCTGAGCAGGTACACAACTCATAATAATAATTATAATAATAATAATTTATTATTTATACCCCGCCCATCTGGCTGGGTTTCCCAAGCTACTCTGGGCGGCTTCCAACAAAACACTAAAATACAATAACCGATTAAACGGTAAAAGCTTCCCTAAACAGGGCTGCCTTCAGATGTCTTCTAAAAGTTTGGTAGTTATTTTTCTCTTTGACATCTGGTGGGAGGGCGTTCCACAGGGTGGGTGCCACTACCAAGAAGGCCCTCTGCCTGGTTCCTTGTAACTCAGGAAATGATTGCCAAGGCTAGTAATACTTAGAGAAGACCCATTGATTTCAGTGGGTCTACTATGAGCATGACTTAGTTGTATTTCACCCGGTGTCTCCACCCCCATCATTTAGCCCAGACACTGAGGTCCAGCTCTGAGGGCCTTCTGGGAGTTCCCTCACTGTGGGAAATGAAGCTACAGGGAACCAGGCAGAGGGTCTTCTCGGTAGTGGCGCCTGCCCTGTGGAACACCCTCCCATCAGATGTCAAGGAAATAAACTACTATCTGACAGCAGCTCTCTTTAGGGAAGTTTTAAATGTTTGATGCTTTTTCACATTATTATTATTATTATTATTATTATTATTATTATTATTATTATTATTTATTATTATTATTTTGTTGGGAGCTGCCCAGAGTGGCTGGGGAAACCCAGCCAGATGGACAGGGTATAAATAATAAATTACTATTTTATGATTATTTCAGGAAATACAGGAGTTAGTTGCTAGGAAGTGAAGTGCTGAGTGAGTGTCAACAATTGACAACAAGAGGTTATTTATTTAAAACGTGCATACTCAGCCTAGTATGAAAGCATCTTGAGGCAGTTTATAAACCCTATACAATCAAATTCAGGGTCACCATTTTCAGGGGGTGGGGTGGGGAGATGGTTTGTTTGCTCACATGAGGAGAGTCACCGCAACTTTCTGAGGATATATTCAGAATTAAACTCTTAAGAACAAAGAAGCAGTGCCTTTTAAGAGTATTTGTTGTGGGTGTTTTTTTTTGTAATGCTCATAATAAACAGAGATATAGGTAACGCTGATAAATAATCGTCTCTTTTGGATCCAAACTCTTAGTACCCAAAGGTATATCTGCCTTAGGGCATCTATGTTGCTCCCAGGTTTTTTTTATTTTATTTATTTATTATTATTATTATTGCTATTATTGCAGGACAGGGTGATGTTTTATTATTTATGTAGTTATTTAATCTAATTCTTGCCTGTTCTGCATTACTAAGAGTAATACCAGTGCAGTTTATATCAGAACGATAAAACAGATAACCTTTTTCCAAAGCAAGAAAATAAATAAAACACAGCACAGCATGCAGTTAAGCGCGCGTGCGCGCACACACACACATGCTTAATAGAGATATATTTATGCTTATATATGGACATTGTTTGAAGATTTTATCACACTTGGATGATTGTTTGGTCTGAGGCATAAGGCCTGAGGCACAGTAGTTATTAAATACTTGGGGAAAGCTATTTTTTCTTTCTTTTATTGTGTAAGCACTTCATTACTAGCAAACAGAGGATGTCAGAGTCTTACAAGGCATTTTATAAGACTGATATTTATAGGGGCCAGACAGCAACAGCAGTTTAAAGCAACGAAACTAGGGGTGTGTCACCTCTGCTCTCCCCCCCCCCCCCCCGCCCAGGCCTCTCTCAAGAAAGATAAACTCAATGGGGGCGTCTATTTTTAACCTCGTGTTCTTTCCTTTTGGCAGAGCAATCGGTGTTAGCTGAGCTCTTTTGCGGAATGAAGCCAAGTACCCCTGTTCGTTGCCTTTCGGAATGACCAGCCGATTCAGACAGCTCCGGAGACGGAACCTTTTCGCATGAAGCCCAGTTCTGCTACTACTACAACAACAACAACATCATGTCAAGCAATGACAGTTCTGACGGCCCGCCTTCCACGACAACCGTTAGTTCGGTTCTGGTTCAGGCTGGAGACTGCAAAATCATCATAGCTATATTGAAGGTAAGCTTAAGGGCTCTAAACACTTGAGCTTATAGCTCAGTACCATTGACTAGTTCAGAGTCTGATCATTTCAGCTTTGATTTCTGCACAAAGTGGTTGACACAGGGGAGTGTGCTGCACACACAATCCCAATCAAGAAGCATTATTTTTCATTACAAAGGCTGGGAGAGGGGAGGTTTCTAATTTTTTGTGCATAAAGTAGGCATCACTGAAATAGTCTTGAAGAAAGTGTATATTTTTCATTTGAAGAAAACAGAACTTTAAATTAAAATGAATTAAACAAACAGCCTGGTAACATAACCAGGACAATCGTCATTGATTTGTAACTGTATTGATTTGAAATACGGGACTCTGGTTTTGTTTTCTTGTATTGTTTAAAGATTGCATCCAGAATATACAAAGTGCATTTGATCTGACTTAGTCGGAGGGAATTCTTTGAAGGAATTGTTCTGATGTTCATGCATGGACAAATAATTAATGCCCCTATGTTGCACATGTCAATCTCCACTTCAGAAATTGAAAAGTCGTATTGAAAATCTTTACTTGAACAATTTAGCTTCACACTGAAGCACTGCACCATTTTCAACACAAGTAATACAACAATATAGGAATACAGGAAGCAGTTGTACACTGAGTCAGACCATTGGTCCATCTAGTTCAGTGTTGTCTACACCAGCCTTTCTCAAACTTGGGTCCTCCGATGTTGTTGGACTACAACTCCCATCATTCCTAGCTAGCTGGACCAGTGTTCAAGGATGATGGGAGTTATAGTCCAACAACATCTTGGGACCAAAGATTGAGAAAGGCTGGTCTGCACAGTCTCTCCAGATTTTCAGATTGGGGACATTCCCAGTGCTACCTAGAGATGTCAGAGAGTGAACCTTCTGCATGCACAGCTGATGCTGGACCACTGAGCTATGGCCTTGCCCTATATATCTGAGGGGCAGAGAGGATGTTGCATGCTTCCTTTCCTAAAACTTTGTTCATTAGAGCTCACAAGCCATTGCATGGATTAAATCAAAAGACTAGACTTTACTAAGTGCTTGACCGTTAGTTTTTGAGTTGGATCATGCGCGCGCACACACACACATCATACAAATATCTGGAGAAATTGTACTTACGACAATATTTCTGTTTGTGTTTTTAGTGTGGGGATTGGGTGCAGCTCCAGCTGGCTGAATCAGTACCAAATTTGTTAGAAATCGGCAGCAATCAAGAAGAGACCAAAAAATTACTACACGATCATGAACTTCTCCTGGCGAAGCTTAAGGTAAGACATGCGACGTGAACTTTCTGAATTATTACAGGTCGCGTTGTAGCCTTGTTCTGAAAGTTGTAAATGACTGTTGAGCACCAGTCCTCAGACCCCTTAATGCTTTGTAGGAACGTTTCATCACAAACAATCCATGGGGGGGAGTTCCTAAGGGTTGCTAAAAGAGGCCTCACAAAGCAAGCAAGAAGTGACTCCATCCTTGTTGCGTGTAATAAGACACCCAGTTATAATGACAGCCATGAGTTGCTCTTGGCTTGCCCATGGCTTGCTTCCCACATGCCTTTGCTACGACATGCAGGATTTAACCACATGCAGGATTTAACCTTCAGTGTGTCGTGGCAAATGTTAATGAAAGTTGTTCTTGTGGTGGCATGCCAAAGCTTAATCTGGCAACTGGCAGCTACTACCGCCAGGCATAGAATTGACTGCAAGCATGGAGCTGATGAGCTCAGGGTAGTCAAGAGCATTCCTTGTAGCTACTAACTGTAATGGCTGCCGTAAGACAATATGACTATGAATGAACCAGAGCTTACTCTTAAGCACAACGTCGCAGTGTTCCCTAGTGGCCTGATGGTGAGGAGCCCACCCCAATCCCCACCAATCAGTGCAGGTGAGGAAGGTAACATAAGTCTAGTGATCCACTGCTGGAAACAGGAAAAGGGTGAAAGGAGGTCTATCTTCTATTGCATGGGTGTCTGGAAGGTGCGTGTGTAGGTGGAAGAGTGTTTTGAATCCCAAATGTGGGTCATTATCTGTCTATCCACAATTGCCAGCATCTTTGTGGAAAAGGAAAGGAAATAAGTCATTAATGGCTCTACAGTAAACAAAGGCGTTTATATAGCTCCTGTTTTCTAGGCAGCACCATTAATCAGATAAGCCGTCACAGAGCCGCATGGGTATTCTGAGGGAGGAGACATTTGTTTTTCGTGCAGATTACTTTTTAATGCACTAGAGGCTCAAACAGTATATTTTAAATTTTGGTACATATACAAGTCATGGCCATTTATTCTTTTTATACTGTATTAAGCTGTGCTGATATTTAAAATAAAATAAATGGTCGCCACAGCCTACATATAGTGTTGGTGGAAAAAATGTTTAACACTTTCATTTGGGGGGGGGGAAGGTACTAAAAAGTTTAAAAGAATCATTTCGTTGTGCTTAAATGTCATAAACTGATGTGAGTAGGGTTTTAAAATAAGGATCAGTTAAAGATTTGTAAGTTGTGTAGCTGAAAGTACCAGGGAGGAATAAAGAGCATTCTTGGAGGCAGAATATTATTGAAGGACATTCTCAAGAAACGCATACCCTCTGAGACATACGCTTTCATTTCAGTGCAATGCATATGAGAAATCTGATTTCAGTGCCACTCATGACGAGAAACCACGTTTTGAAGTCATCTTGAAACACACTTGCATGGGGAAATAGATCAGAATTGGGCTCTGCGTTTACAAGGAGGGAATCATGGACTCGTGATCTGGTGAACTGGCTTCACGTCCCCGCTCCTCCACCTGCAGCTGCTGGGTGACCTTGGGCTAGTAATAATAATAATAATTAATAATAATAATTTATTATTTATACCCCGCCCATCTGGCTGTGTTTCCCCAGCCACTCTGGGCGGCTTCCAATCAAGTGTTAAAAACAATACAGCATTAAATATTAAAAACTTCCCTAAACAGAGCTGCCTTCAGATGTCTTTTAAAAAGAAGATAGCTGCTTATTTCCTTCACATCTGAAGGGAGGGCGTTCCACATGGCGGGCGCCACTACTGAGAAGGCCCACTTTGAAGTCTCTCAGCCCCACTCACCTCACAGAGTGTTTGTTGTGGGGGAGGAAGGGAAAGGAGAATGTTAGTCACTTTGAGACTCCTTTGGGTAGTGATAAAGCGGGATATCAAATCCAAACTCTTCTTCAGAGTGAGGGACAGTGGGGACTGTGGTATCTTAATGCTATATGGTTTATTTACACATATATACAACCTGAACCTATGTTGGAAGGGTTCACAGCATTAACACCCCAAGAGGGTCTTGCTTCGCTCATAGCCACATCCTTGGATTCCAAAAGAAATCAGGCATGGTTCTGTCTCCCAGCTGCCTAGCCTGAAGCGTTCTGGCTTCTTGTTTCTAGCTCACGCATGCAACTCTCCACTCTGCCCTTTGTCTTTCTAACTACCAGTGAGTCGAGGGAGCGGGGCCCACCTGTTTACTATCTGGCACAGAGCCACACCCTCTGTTACCCATAATAGCCCAAACCTAGAGGGCCATTACCAATAAACTTGCTTGGCTCTTTCAACAATTTGAATCCCTCCTTAGATTTTCTGGATCCAGGAATTAGAAGGGACTCAGGCATACAGCCTATCCCTTTCAAACTCATAACAATACAGTGGTGCCCCGCAAGACGAATGCCTCGCGAGACGAAAAACGCGCAAGACGAAAGGGTTTTTCGGTTTTTGCGTTGCTTCGCAAGACGATTTTCCCTATGGGCTTGTTTCGCAAGACGAAAACGTCTTGCAAGTGAGTTCGCTTTTTTCTTAAAGCCGCTTGAAGAGGCACAGTTGTGACGGACTGTGCTTCGCAAGACGAAAAACATCGCAAGACAAAAAGACTCGTGGAACGAATTAATTTCGTCTTGCGAGGCACCACTGTATATATTCTGCACACTGAAAACTATATGCCCGCTGAAAAGTTGAAGCTTAGCAACAAATGCTTTTGTGGGAAGTAAAAGTTATGTAACCTGCTTTGTGAGAGCTATGCCTTAAAAGCCACTCTCTCCCGCCCCCCCAGCCTCACAAATCAATTAATGAATACATAAACCAATTACATCATTCAGCTTGTCCACTAAAGTACATAGGAATGAATCACACCAATAACAGTTCCAAAGGCATTTAGGCAACTAAAGCACACTTGAGACTAAGGATGAGGAAATGTGTGGTGTGCCAGACTACAACTCCCATTACCCTATGCTGGCTGGGGCTGATGGGAGTTGAGAGTCCAAGCACAGCTTAAAGGGCCACCAGCTGCCCACCCCTGCTTTAACCTGTTTCAAACAGTAAGTGGCCAGACCTCCAGGTTCAAGAGTGAGGACTGGCTAACGAAGATAAGGCCTCTTGCTTTAGTCTGCATGCCCCACAGACCTCATATCACAGACCTCATATCACAAGTACCTGGCATCTGCTTCCTTCTTAAAAGTACGGTTTTGTTTTGCAATTATGCAGTCTTTCTATAATCACTTGGGCATCTTTGCTTCAACAACCTTTTTACTTGAATACCAAATTAACGATTGTAGGTAACAATACTGATGATGGGTAACAGTACAGTGGTACCTTGGAAGTCGAATGGAATCTGTTCCGGAAGTCGGAACATTCAGAAACCAAGGGGCAGCTTTCGATTGGCTGCAGGAAGCTCCTGCAGCCAATCAGAAGCCGCAGAAGTTGTGTCGGATGTTCAGGTTCCAAAGAATGTTCACAAACTGGAACACTCAATTCCAGGTTTGCGGCGTTTGGGAGCCAAAACGTTCGACTCGCAAAGCATTCGGGATCCAAGGTACAACTGTACTATAATTGAAGATAACATTGATGATTGTAAGTGAAGATAGTGGAATGAATATTAGCCTGATGACAGTTAACATCTATTGACAGCAGGAGATCTGAGGTGCTGTCAGTATTCTGAGGGCGGTCGTTTTTATTTCTCCTTTTCAACAGAGCTAGGTGAAGTGAAGGCCTTTAACAGATGGGTTTAACAGAGAACAGGCGATAGTCAACTAGATTTTATTCAGAGTGGACCTACTGCAATTGATGCACATTATTACTGTTTTCAATGGGCCTACTATGAGTCAAACTTAGCTGAATGCCACCCAACCTATTTATGGAGCATTCATTCTGATTTGTTTGCAGGAAGATTAGGCAATACTGGCTATTTAGTAAGTATTTGTTCTGATTTGTTTGTGGAGAGGTTATACACAGTGCCATTTTTCTAGAAAAAGAGGTGCCAGAGCTCACCATGAACTTCTCCCTTGTTCTCCTAGAGTGACAATGGTGCCCACCTGAGAGGTGCTGGTGCTGAGCTCCAGTGAGCTCTGGCTGGAAGGAAAAAAAGCCTTGGTTATACAACATAAAAAAGTAAAGGTAAAGGGACCCCTGACCATTAGGTCCAGTCGTGGCCGACTCTGGGGCTGCGGCGCTCATCTTGCTTTATTGGCCGAGGGAGCCGGCGTACAGCTTCCCGGTCATGTGGCCAGCATGACTAAGCTGCTTCTGGCAAACCAGAGCAGCGCACGGAAACGCCGTTTACCTTCCTGCCAGAGCGGTACCTATTTATCTACTTGCTGTCCAGCTGGCATAGGCTTCCCGACCATTACCTTTTTCAGTGCCTCTGGCGGGACGTCTTTGTCAATCCGTGGGTAGGAAAAATCCATGCCAAACTTCTGAGCATCGGAATTTCCCCAGCCGGCTCCTTAAAGATGAACTTACGCTCAGCCAAAAGCCTTATTGAGCAAAGATTAGCGGACATTGAAAATCAACACAACCTCGCCAGGGGTGGGGGTGTCTGCTCCCCCAGGTATCACGGAATAACCCCACCACTTGGCCTTCCATCATACATGTCATCTCTTTCATCAGTACCACACTGACGTGCATTTATTCGTGCAAGGTTCAATGTCTTTCCATCGAACCTGCTGAACCACAGATTTTCCAAGGGTTTGGTGTCTCCGCTATGCGTGTGTGACGGGGAAACTGTTGAATCTCTTTCACATATAATGTTCAACTGTCCCCTACATAGCATAGCCAGGGCTAAATTCCTGGGTCCTGCTTTACTGCGCTTGGTTGGCAGGCCTGTTGAGTCACACGCCGCACTGCTTTTGCAGGATACAGATCCTTCTGTAACTCTGCAGGTGGCGAGATTTCTGAATGCGGTTATCTCACACTCAAAAACCACCAAAAAACAACAACAACATCAAAACTAATCGGACTGTTATGATGAGAGTGCATGTCGGAGTTCGTCTTCAGTTTTCCTTTTCTGTGATCCGTCCCTTGGAGCTCTCCTGGCCCCAAGCTGTCACTTGGCTCTGCCCAATGACCCACCCTTGCATCGTGGTGTTCACCTTCTGTTGTCGGATATATCTGTTTTTATGTCCCTGTGTTTTTATGTTTGTACATATTTTATGGGCTAATAGCCGTAAATAAATAAATTTAAAAAATATCTACTTGCACTTTGACATGCTTTCGAACTGCTAGGTTGGCAGGAGCAGGGACCGAGCAACGGGAGCTCACCCCGTCGCGGGGATTCGAACCGCCGACCTTCTGATCGGCAAGTCCTAGGCTCTGTGGTTTAACCCACAGCACCACCCGCGTCCCTGTTATACAACATAGAGTTAATCAATTGTTATGCCACACTTTCCAGCACATTTTCTTGTCACCTTCCTTCCGGCAATGAAAGTCTTTAATGAAAATCTGATCTTTCGGAGAAGTGGGTTTGTTGCACAATCCTCCAAGTCAAAGAGAATTGTGCAACCTGAATTTGCTGGTCTGAATTCTGCCCAAAAGCAGTCAGGAAGCATCCAGTGATGGATTGGATGGGGACGAACAAACTAAAGCTCAGCTCAGAAAAAATGAAGATGTTAATGGTGGGTGGCCTGATTAATTTCGGGTTTTGTGGTTCACCATATCTCTGTAGGGTTGTACTTCAGGGTTTGGAGATGTTCTTGCACTTGGTCTTGCTGCTGGGATTCCAGGTAGCACCATGGTCAGGGCACTTTTCACCAACTTATGATGGTGTACCAGGCTGCTGTCCTCCTACTGAGGAGTGACTTGGCCTTGGTGTCCCCCCAGGAAGAACTACTGTAATGTGTTCTATGTTGAGCTGCTTTTGAAGCCTGCCTGAAAATTGCAATTCATTCAGAACCCAGCAACCCACTTTTAGAAGAATACCAATGGAACACTGGCTCCGAGAGAATTTTGTTCCCAAGTTTGTTTCTAAGGCACCATTCAAAGTGCTGCTTGTGACATTTGATGCCCTAAATGACCAGAGGAACATATACCTTAGTTACGCTGAAATTGGGTTGCAATGAATTCTACATGTAGTCTTCAGAAGCTGCAGTTGGCCCAGAATATGGAAGCAAGTGGGTATATGCCCATAAGACCATATCAGACCTATCCTGCAAGCCTGCACTGGCTGCCAATTTGTTTCTGGGCACAATTCAAAGTGTTGATGATTTTTAAGCCCTAAATGGCTTGGGCTTTAGGTGTCTGAAGGGCCGCCTCCTCCCATACAAATCTGCCCATGCCTAAATTCAGAAGGAGGGACCTGCCTCTGTGTCAAGGCTAGGGGAAGATCTGAAGAAAAACCAGAGTATCTTCTGTGTCAAAGCTAGGGTGGAGGCATGGTTGGTAGTAATAGTAATAGGGTCTTTTCAGTGGCTGCACCAATATTGTGGAAAAGCTTGCCCACTCTCTGGGTGTCTTCTACCAGTTTAAAGAAGGTCTTTTTATGTTGGACAGGCTTTTGCATTGCCAAGTAGACAATGATTTTGAAGATTATGGTTTGTCTGCTGTGCCTATCTTTGTGGTATTTGTGTGAGCAGTCTAGTTGTATATCAGTGTGATTTTAACCATAGAAAAGTACTCTGCATAAAAGCACTAGAAGCATAAAAGCATAAAAAATGTTATATTTTAAAAAATGCCTTGAGTTCTGATTACCTTGGGGAACATCTTTTCTAGGGATAAGCAAATCTGCCAATTTTGGTTTTTCTCAGTTTCCCATTTTTCCAATCTTAGCGTCATATCTCCACATTCCCACATCAGTTTCAGATTGTAGTCCTTGTGAAAATTCGTCACCATTTTAGGGCAGCTTTCTTTAAACACACACATTTTTTTTTGTATGAGATTCCCCGCCGCCAATACACACATTTTTACAAAGCAATTTCCTCATGTATATATAATTATTAATTAATTAAATGTCTATACCACCTTTCATCCTAGGAGTTTTTAAAACAAGGAGTTTTAATATATAACAACACAATACTATACAGTGGTACCTCGGTTTACGAACTTAATCCGTTCCGTAAGTCTGTTCTTAAACCGAAACCGTTCTTAAACCAAAGTGCGCTTTCCCTAATGTGGCCTCCCGCCGCCGGTGCCCTTCCACCGTTCAGATTGTGTTCTTAGACCAAGGTAAAGTTTGCAAACCGGGACTATTTCCGGTTTTGCGGTGTTTGTAAACCAAATCGTTTTTAAACAGGACTGTTCTTAAATCGAGGTACCACTGTAGTATAATGCACTTTTTTCACTTCTGTGTGGATTTATATGCACACTTCAGTATATACATTTTTTCACAGATTGCTTTGCTGGAGAAGTAGCATTGCAAAATTTGGCAAAGTGTAAGATTTCAAATGGACAGCTGTGTTTTGATTCACATACTGCTTTTTCAAAGTGCAAATTAGGTAAATTCATCTTTAAACGTGAACCACATTGATTTCTTCCCCCATCTCTAAGCTTCTCCTATATGAACTTCCATGGAGCACTGAGATCCTCCGTGAAGACCTAGCTCTAAATCCCTTCTTTCCCTATAACTAGATTAGAAGAGATAGGAGGATCTCCTACATACCCCTCAACTGTCCTGCTTTAAGCGGGACATTCCAGCTTCTGATTGGATCCCAGGATGTCCTGTTTCGGCTCCCACGAGAACATGGCCCCCAAAGGTGCCCTATTTTTGAAGACCATGCAATCGTGCAAGTCACTTGGCTCACATATGAGCCTGGCACCGAAACAGCCATGTCCCGATTTTCCTTTGTAGCATGTGGGAAGGTATGTTGCTATGTTAAGGAGTTCCACTCCTTGATGGGATTTGTATGGCTGACTCTATGCCTTTTGGAGAGAGAGAATCACAAAGAAAATTCTATTTGGGCAGTCCTTCTGGAGCTTGTGATAAATGTTTTAAAACTGCTTCATTGGCTGCCACTTAGCTTGTTTTATGCTCAGTCGTTTCATGCTATCCTATTTTTGTTTGATTCATTTTAGTGTTTTTAGATATTTCTTTAGTAAGGCACACTGGACAGATAGTTAAATAAACAAATACTGCGGTAGCCATAGCACAGATGCTGCAGTAATAACCACTACAGCGGCCCAGCTAAAGTGAAACACTTGTGCACAACAAACCTGTGCACCTTTACCCAGAAGTAAGTCCCTCTGTGGCTAATGAGTCTTACACCTAGGTTTGCAGGCCAGGGCCCCTTAATTGAATGATTTTCACAGATGCACTGAAAACTGAATTTCATCGAATTTATCATATTTCAGTGAATGAAGTAAGGGGTTTCAATGTGCTTAATTTTGTCTGGGTAGTACACCACATTTTCTGTAGATAAGGTAAGGTTAAAGGGACCCCTGACCATTAGGTCCAGTCGTGACCGACTGTGGAATTGCGGCGCTCATCTCACTTTATTGGCTGAGGGAGCCAGCGTACAGGGTATGTGGCCAGCATGACTAAGCCGCTGCTGTCGAACCAGAGCAGCGCACGGAAATGCCGTTTACCTTTCCGCTGGAGCGGTACCTATTTATCTACTTGCACTTTGACGTGCTTTTGAACTGCTAGGTTGGCAGGAGCAGGGACCGAGCAATGGGAGCTCACCCCGTCGCAGGGATTCGAACCGCCGACTTTCTGATCGGCAAGTCCTAGGCTCTGTGGTTTAACTCACAGCGCCACCCGTGTCCCTTATAGATAAAGTAAGAAGAATTTAATACAAAAAAGTCCTACTTTGTAACTTGCCCACCTTAGATTCATATTTTTGAACTGGGCTGTGGCAGGGGAGAGGAAGACATTTGGCTCCAGAGACAGTTGTGCTTTCGTCCCTTTGAAATCGATGGCTTTTAAGTTAGCGGTTGCTATCTTCTCCCAATGAGCTCCATCAGACTTAAGAATAACGTAAAGCTGCAACGTTATGGACACCTACCATTGGACTTGTTGGGGCTTACTTCTTTGAACCGACATGCATAGGATTATGCTGTAACTTTCTCTGTGTTTTCTCTTTCATTTCACAATGCTTTTGTGTCATAACAGACACAGGCAGTTCTGAGAAATAAGAACTTATGATGATCTTATCCCCTGTGAGAATACTTTACAGGTGCATTGATACGAAACATGTACCTTTAATACTAGAACCATGCCAGCCATTGCTGAGGTGTTCTTTGAAAGCTGTTTGTTGTACTTCCTGCTCTGTGATTAATCTGGACCAAGCTCTGGAAGATCCATGTGGACGCAACCGTACATTCTTGATCGCTTGCCAAAGTCCTGTTCTTTGTCATAATAAAGGTCACAGTGAAATGTACTGGAGAACCTGGAACTATGCAGGGCTAACTTTTCTAGAAAGAAAGAAAGAAAGAAAGAAAGAAAGAAAGAAAGAAAGAGAGAGAAAGAGACAGACAGACATAAAATTTGGTATTCATTCTTTGAGATGCATGTTGATAGCTCTTAATTACTTTATTTGCTCCATTTGTTGAAACGAAATTGCAAAACGGTAATTTATATGCAAATATTCAAGGGGGAAACAAAACAGGAAAATATTTCTCTTCGGCATTTTTAATTTTGAATTGTTGCCTTTTGAAAAAAGGAATATTTGGCCTCTCAGTAGCTCTAACCTTTGAGTTGTCACCTTTATTTCTTTTAAATGAACTTTTTGGCTCTTGGTATATTATCTGTTAATCTTGGTGCTAAAGGTTATTTCCATATATTAATTATAGAGGTGCTTCACATTGCCACTAAAGCTGAAAGTCTGGGTCCCCCCCCCCCGCCTTATGGGATGTTTTCGTCAGCAGGATGAAGGGCTCTTATAATTATAAGAATGACTTTTATTGTGAGGTTATATAAGAACGTTTCATTTCACAAAGAGATTGCTATAAAGGAAATCCTCGCTCCTGATTTTGTTTCTGTTGTTAACTTCGTAAGAACATAAGCTGAACCTGCTGGACCAGGCCAATGTCCTATCTGGTACACCATCCTGTTCTCACAATGGTTGGGCAGATGTCTGTGGGATGCCTTCAAACAACATCATTCTACCGTCCTGTAGTTTCTGGCAACTAGTACTCAGAGGCATGATGCCACAGACAGTGGATCACCTCTCTTATCCAGAAATGACCAATACAAGCAGAACAATCTTGTCCCTCAATCCATGCTGTCAGAGGAGTGGGGAGTGGGGAGAACAGGTTAGGCTGTGATGGAGGTTTCCTTCCACCCTTCCGTGCTGGGCTTTGCTACCCTAGCTGTTGCCAGGCAACCACCAATGGTAGTCAGTGTAACACTCCGCAGTGGGGTGGAACAGGGCCAGAGCTGAGCCAGTCATCCATCCATCCCACTGGATCCTAAGATGGGCAGCATCCAGAAAGGGCCCAATCTGGGCCCTTTTTAATGTGTTGTGTATGGGGGGGGGGAATTATTGGTTTTTTTGTTGTTCTTATTTTTACTATGCATTTTGCGTTTTTTATATTGCGCTTTTATGTCATGAGCCACCCTGAGATCTGTGGCTGAAGTGCATTGTACAAATGTAATAAATAATACAGTGGTACCTCGCAAGACGAAATTAATTCGTTCTGCGAGTTTTTTCGTCTTGCGAATTTTTCGTCTTGCGAAGCACGGATTCCCTGGGTATTAACGGTTTTAAGAAAAAGGAAACAAACTTGCAAGATGTTTTCG
The DNA here is from genome assembly GCF_964270895.1 of Podarcis filfolensis. Lineage (NCBI taxonomy): Eukaryota > Metazoa > Chordata > Lepidosauria > Squamata > Lacertidae > Podarcis > Podarcis filfolensis. The sequence goes on along the minus strand of NC_139604.1, from coordinate 23,677,044 downwards.
TCTTGCGAAGCAAGCCCATATGGAAATTCGTCTTGCGAAGCAACTCAAAAAACGAATTCGTCTTGCGAGTTTTTTGTCTTACGAGGCATTCGTCTTGCGAGGTACCACTGTAATAAAATAATTTTTCAGGGTTTCATGCACAATGCACCCCAAAGCCTAGGGCTGCCGTACATCCAGGATTTCCCGGACATGTCCGGGATTCGTCTGTTGGAAATAGTGTCCAGGCTCAACAATGTTTTGTGTCCGGAATTTCGAGCTTTGAAATAGGGCAACCTTACCCAAGCCAGACTTGCGGAAGTGCATCATGTTTCTGCTTCCAGAATGAAATGCAGGCATTATATACTTCTGCGGCAGGAACAGATTCCTATTAAAATAAATGCAATGCTTTCAGCTCAATCGTATTGCATGTCTTCTCAGAAGTAAGTCCTGCTGAGTCCAGTGGGGACTGACTCCCAGGGAAAGTCTGTGGGGGGTGTATAGGTAGACTTAAACTGCTCTGGGCTCAGTTAGGAGAGGAATTTAGCAGAGGGATGACATGAGAGAGCAGTCTGCCGAGCATGTGTGCAAATGGATAGTGTGAATGATGCAATAAGCTTGATGTGGCATACAGATATTGGCCCCACATCTCAGCCACTAGATATCTTATCCCTTATTTAAAACAGATGTATCAGCATGAGAAGCTACGGACTCCGAATTAGATTCGGGAAAGCAACAAGAGACATGCTTAATTTTCACTGCTGCAAGCACCCTTTCTGCACAGAAACGTTAATTACGCAGCATCTGTTCCCTATGTCTCTCATATAGTTGTATTTCAGTATATTATTTCAGTATGCAGAATCAGTGATCGCGATAAGGAAGCTTTCCTCAGAGTTCAGCTTGCAACTCAATAAAACTTCCTTTACTAACCTTTTTAGGGAGGATTTACACAATAAAATAAAAATAATGGGTTTTGTTTTAGTATCTTTAGTACTCTGTAGCTGTAGTAGCAGTTCGGGAAACGTTAATAACAACATAATGCCACTCTTCTGGAAAGCAGCCCAAAGCAGAAAGGAGAATTAAGTGCAGTTAAGGTTCAGTTGTTTCAAAGAATCTTGGCAAATGCAAGAAAAGCAAATGATTATATGGTTATATGATTATATGGTTTGAAGCAATATCAGACAATATTGTAATGTAGCATATACTATTGTGGGTTTTTTTGCATGGAAAGAGAACCGTCTGTAGCAGAGGTTCTCAGCTCAAAGTCTGTGGACCTCTGGTAATCCTTTCAGGTGGACTGTGGAAAGAACAGTTGAAAATATCTATACTGGGCCCCACAGTTGATTTTTTTCCCCCTGACAAGGAAGATTAAGCCATTTTGACCAGCCTAGCAAAACGCTGGCCTAGGGCCTATAATATTCATAATGTAATGCTGATACATTTAATCATTCTCTTCCTTCTCCCACACACCTTTTTAACCAGTGGCCTTTCTTGGCAGCCAGGCTTAAGGCCCATGATTTTTATAATACGGCACAAATTTTGACCATGAGGTTAGTATTAAAGGAGGGGGAAGATTATTAGGTGGTCCAGCAAGACCACTTATAGTTTTCAAGTGGTCACTGGGGGAAAAAAGTTTCTGCTGGTCTAAAGGCATGTAACACGGAGACTATATATTACATACACATTTAACAGAGAAGGGGCCATAGTTCACACATACCCTGCATTGCAGGGGGTTGGACTAGATGACCCTCAGGGTCCCTTCCAGTTCTACAATTCTGTGATTCTATATCAATGTACAGTCCCTAGCATTTCCAGGCGGGGGTGTTCATCTTCCACTTTATTCACTGTGTTGTGACAGAATTGACAGAACGCTGTCTCCCCACCCCACCCCCATTACAGAAGTGAAAGTGTCCATTATGTTAAGATAACATTATTTTATTCCCTCACGTCCATATAGGTCTCAAATATATTCCGGGGAGTCTGAGTAATTTTTACTTAGTGATGGTGTTTGGCTGTAAACCTCTAGCTCAGCGGTTGCCAAACGTTTTGGGCTCTTGGGCACATGCCACAAAATGGCTGCCGCGGGCACTGGCGTAACACGAAGCGTCTGCTGCATCTGAAAGAGCAGGAAAAAAAGAGAGGACCACAAAATGGTGAAGGCATGCTTCTTCCCTCCTGCTCTTTGCACCTCTCCTCCGTTCAGGTCAAGAGAGAGAGCGGACATCAAATTGTGGCACCCAGTGGGCACGTTTAAGGGGGCACGTCCAAGATTGAAGAGGCTGAGCCGATTGTAAACAAGAACAAAGCAAGAGAAGCAAACAGTCTCTTGTGAACGGTGTATTTTTGAGGGGATATTTACTGAGGTATTTCACAGGTGCCATAACAGGTACTTGTGGGCACCCTGGCAGTCACAGGCACTGCTCTATCCAATAATAATTTATACCCTGCCCATCTGGCTGGGTTTCCCCAGCCACTCTGGGTGGCTCCCAATATTAAAAACACGATAAAACATCAAATATGCTGGACGGTGAAAAGTGCAGACTTTTAATCTGCATATACCTTACTGTGCAGCAGCCCTCAAACATAGTAGATAGCTGTCCGTTATAACATAAAATGTACTCTCTGTGACAGTGCAACTATCTACTGTGCTTAGGTGTGACAAATGTAAGGATACCAAAACCAGCCTATTTCAGATCCATGCCACTTTCACATTGGTTCACTCACAGGGCCATTCCACTCCATTTCCAGATCTGAATGTGTATTTAAATATGCATTCTGAACATATTTGCTCTTGAGTTATGTATTTCTAGCAGAAGCGGCTTACAAGATGGGCTGGAGCCGCTATGCTTACTTCCCACCAGGTGGGTCGCTGATTTTTTTCTGGGAGGGAAAGGGAGACGGAGAGGCAGCAAGGAGGTTGGTGTTGTGTCATATGCAATTTTGGCCTAAATTTGGACTCGAATGAAATAAATAGGCTTAAGGAATCGTAACTGTGTGCCGGACTGTGCTCACACTACAATATTGCATACCGAGTTGGCTTGCCCAGGATAATGAGTTTTCACACAGCTTGCAAACTAAATTCTTGTGGTACAAGCCATAACAAAATGGCTTGCAGCATCAGACAGTGAACCTGGAAAATGATCTCTTAGGATAACGTCCAAGTGACCTTGTGATGGAGCTTATGTTATCGCTGTGCAATGTGACCCCTGATGGCCTTCTGTACTGTAAAGATATTTTAAGCAATTGCAGTCCAGGCCCTATCAGTGGTCACTGGCACATGTATGCTAGAGAAATGTTTTCCAGGGTTGAGTGTGTGGAAAACCTAATGGGGGAGGAGGTGTCGTGATGGGGAAGGAACAGTCTGAAGGAAAGAGATAGAAAGCAGGGACAGTACAGAGGCCCTCCACAGAATATTTTGATTGGAAAGCCAGTCCACCCCCAGTCCTTTTTGAGTTGTTTTTGTTCTCACAGGTAGGACTGAGGGGCCATTCATAACAATTTTCCTTACAAAAATATAATATAAAGAGATTAGGCCTCATGGCAGTCACAGAGATCACAGGATAGATTTTCCTTTAAAACAGTAACACAAGCAGACATATGTACAAAGTTTTGCGCAGTCTTCCAGAAAGAAACGGCAGCCAATATATTTTTGTGATGTCTTTCTCGGGAGTGATATACACATCGCATAATACCTCCATTCTCAAAACAAATTGCTCATACCCCCTTTAAGGAATAATAAGCACAATGCAGTGAAAAATAACTGACTGTTCAAAGCTTTCATGAATTCTCATGATTTCCAGAGACTTTGTACTTTGCACATATATCATACCCTCAAACATTTCTCCAATGAAAACAGGGGTGTCCTATTCCATAATATTAAAATTCTATTATTTATACCTCGCCCATCTGACTGGGGACTCAGCTACACTGGCAAAGGACAAAACACTTTATATGCATTGTTTATGCATTCTAACACTGTGACACCAGATGGTGCTGTGGAGTTACGTTTTTTGCTAACCCGATTTCTCACACAAAGTTTGCAGCGCCTGAAACACTCCTTTGATGTGTCTAGAATCCAGCCTGGGTTGCCCCAGCCACTCTGAGCAGCCTCCAACATATATAAAAACATAATGAAACATTAAACATTTTTTTAAAACTTCCTTATACAGGGCTGCCTTCAGATGTCATTTAAAGTTGCCATATGTCCTCTTTTTCCAGGACATGCCCTCTTTTTCATGGGTAGAGTTGTCATAGCAATCTATAGTTAAAAGTAGCACTTGGCAAATGTGTCCTATTTTTTCTCTCTTCAAAATATGGCAACCCTATTAACCCTCCAACATTTTCCCGATGAAAATAGGGATGACCTACCATACCCTCCAACATTTTTCTGATGGAACTCGGGACATCCTAAGGAAAAGTGGGGCCTTCTGGGATCAAATCTGAAACCAGGGCGGCTTCTGTAAATCCAAGACCAAACCTGGAAAATACAGACACTTGGAGAGTCTACACCAGGGGTCAGCAACCTTTTTCAGCCGTGGGCCGGTCCACTGTCCCTCAGACCATGTGGGGGGCTGGACTGTATTTTGAAGGGAAAAAATGAACGAATTCCTATGCCCCACAAATAACCCACAGATGCATTTTAAATAAAAGCACACATTCTACTCATGTAAAAACACCAGGCAGGCCCCACAAATAACCCAGAGATGCATTTTAAATAAGAGGACACATTCTACTCATGTAAAAACATGCTGATTCCTGGACCGTCTGCGGGCCAGATTGAGAAGGCGATTGGGCCGGATCTGGCCCCCGGGTCTTAGGTAGCCTACTCCTGGTCTACACATATACAGGGATTTGCCAAAAGATGCACAGGACATGCCCCTGGATGAAATATACTGCAGTGGTACCTCGGGTTAAGAACTTAATTTGTTCTGGAGGTCCATTCTTAACCTGAAACTGTTCTTAACCTGAAGCACCACTTTAGCTAATGGGGCCTCCTGCTTCTGCCGTGCCGCCAGAGCACAATTTCTGTTCTCATCCTGAAGCAAGGTTCTTAACCCGAGGTACTATTTCTGGGTTAGCGGAGTCTGTAACCTGAAGTGTCTGTAACCTGAGGTACCACTGTATTTGTATGAACTGAAGCAACAGGATCATAGGCAATATCTTGGGAACTTAGTGATTCAATAAAATCTTCTGTCTTGCTCTCTCTTTCTCACAACTGGTTTTTCCTTCCCCCCCTTGTCTGGCACTCTTAACAGACCTGCTTGTTGCACTGGAGAGCAAATTGCGGAGACATGGAATATCGAGCAACAGCCTGTAAAAGTATTTACAGCGCCCTTTCCATTTATACTAGTCTGAAATGTGTCTAGAGCCTGCCCTTGAGCGAATATACACTGTAACAAATGCTTGCATCTCTTACGGAGAATGGCCTTTAAAATCCTCTTGTGGACAAGCTAGCTATGGCTCCAAGATCCTTTTTTTTCTGGGTGAATCAATACCTAGGTCCTGTTTCAAAACCACATAAATGTCAGCGATAGACTTTGCTCTGTGCGCAAAACGTAATGAATGGTAAGAGGAACAGCTGGCATTGGAAACGAATTGGCTGACTTGAAATATATTTATTGAATTCATAGGCTGTTCTGCCCAACAAGAGGAGAAGCATAATGGCCAAGCGCGCCCATTTACCTATTGGCAAATAGCTTCCAATTAAAAAACAAATTGCTCATTGAGATTCAGCATGCCAGAAGCTTAGAAACAAATTTATTAGCATAATTAGCAGCATCAGAAAGAAATAGCACATTGGGAGCTTAAACGCTGATTTTACCAGCATAATATAACAACCATTGTCAATGCGGAATGGATAGCCTAGACTACTTTTTATTATGGTGAATCTGTATTTTTTATTGTTTGATGAGGAATGCCTAAAACCGAAATAATCACAGGCCACTTTCATAACGTGGCTGGAGTCTAATGGTACTCAGTAGTCAGACAAGACTTCATTGCTCCATTTAGGACCAAGCTTCATGGGTGCTTTTTAAAGGGGGCCCTCTGTCTGGTGATTGATGGATATGTAACCCATGCACGGTCTTTGTTTTTCTGCCATCCTTTGCTGGCAATCTATACCAAGTTTTCTATGACTCTCTGGTAGACCTGGCCAAGTATTTATAAATAATTGCCTTAACAGATGCCACAATTAAACGTGAAATTCACTGCTACAAAAATGTTTATGGGCAGTTGCTTGGATGGTCTTAAATAAACAACGATTGCACAAGATCATAGAAGTTATGTTTGTCAATGCCTACTAACTATGATAGCTAAATGCAACTTACCGTATATACTCGAGTATAAGCCGACCTTTTCAGCACATTTTTTATGCTGAAAAAGCTCCCCTTGGCTTATACTTGAGTGAGGGTCCTTTCAGGCTGCTCCTCCCTCCTCCTCTGCCTTTGCCGCTGCTGGTGGCAGCGGAGGAACGAGCAGCCCAAAAGCAGCCCTTTTGGGCTGCTTGTTCTTCCTCCGCCGCTGCCGCCATCACCAAGTTTGTGGTGTGGTGAACCGGCTTATACTTGAGTCAATAAGTTTTCCCAGTTTTTTGTGCTAAAATTAGGTGCCTCAGCTTATATTCGGGTCGGCTTATACTTGAGTATATACGGTACATTTACAGAAGCAGTATATCTCTTAATATCAAGCACTGGGGACAAACAACAGGGAAAGGCCATCACCTTTGTGGCCTGCAAAGGTCTCCCCCATGAGAGGTCTGAAGGGTGGCAACATGAGAACGGGGACTTTTCTTCAGTGGCTCCCCATCTGTGGAAAGCTCTTCCCAAGGAGCCTCACCGGGCACCTTCATTACATATTTTTAGGCGCCAGGCAAAAACGTTTCTCTTCAACCAGGCGTTGGGCTGATTAACATTTTATGGCCTTTGAAATGTATCTGCTGGAAGGAGTTTATTGTTTTGTTTTACTTTCATTTGCTTTATTATGTATTTTGTGTTTTTATTTTGCATTCTTATGTCTCTGGCTTTTCAAAGTTAGAAACAGAATGCTGAACAAAATGGACTTTGTTCTGCTCCAGTAAGGACCAGACCAAGAAGGACTGGAGTACAAATGTTCAGTGTTTTTAATAGAAATATTAAGCCTTCAGTCCCACTTACCTGGGAGAGTAAGTTCCTTTGAACTTGCTGGAGCTTCCTTCTGAATGCACAGGACTTACTTCTGAATGCACAGGTTTTTGATTAGGTATTCTGTATCATTCAGCAGCCTTTTCATTCCATGGAAATTTACTTTTTGGAGGACAAACATTTTCGAACCAATGTGTTATCTACCACACATTATGGCCCTTCTCTATTTGACGCAAGCAAGCAAATTCATTCATTCATTCATTCATTCATTCAGTGGAGCTACCTGTGAAGGTTCTGTAATAATAAAGTACATTCTTTTCTAATTCCTCAGCTAGGAAATGATAACAGAGATACAAAGGCCCTTGCAATGGAATCTCCCCTCTCTTTTAAAATATCTCTGATAATAAAGTCATCAGTCCTTCTGGCAGTGTGAGAAGATAGTTCTCTTTATGGATAATAGAAATAAATATTAAGATATACAATATTAATTAAATAAAATTTAAAATGATATTAGATAAATATTAAGAAATAAAAATATCCCACTGGGGAGAAATATAGCAACTGATACAGAACATTTAGGAGTCTCTGGTCCTGGGTTGCTGAACAAGACAGAAAGCAGCCTGCAATTGTAGGTCAAATAGAAGGACCCTTTCCCCCACTAGCATGTTCATGATCCCATCTCTCCCTCCCCTAATCTGGTTCGTAGAAAATCTTGGCAGCACCTGAATTTTAAATAAAATAACTACATGAAAGGGGATGCGGGTGGCGCTGTGGGTTAAACCACAGAGCCTAGGACTTGCTGATCAGAAGGTCGGTGGTTCAAATCCCCGCGATGGGGTGAGCTCCCGTTGCTCGGTCCCTGCTCCTGCCAACCTAGCAGTTCGAAAGCATGTCAAAGGAACCGCTCCGGTGGGAAGGTAAACAGCATTTCCGTGCTCTGCTCTGGTTCGCCAGAAGTGGCTTAGTCATGCTGGCCACATGACCCGGAAGCTGTACGCCGGCTCCCTTGGTCAATAAAGTGAGACGAGCGCCGCAACCCCAGAGTGGGCCACGACTGGACCTAATGGTCAGGGGTCCCTTAACCTTTACTAACTACATGAATGCACCAAACAACAATAATCAGTACAGTCATCACTGTAATTTATGCAGCGCTTTCCCATGTACAAAGTGCTTTGATAACATTAGCACAGTAATCCAAAGAGCAGCCCTGTAAGGTTGGCCAGTGCTGTTATTTCTGCATTACAACCAGAAGGTGCTGGACATGAGGCTGGATTAGAATGGCCTGCCAAAGGCCTTTGATTGGATCACATCTCATTCTGTTAGGCAATACGATACACCCAGTTCTCCCTGAGTGACTTCACTCTATGAATGATTCTAAAAGTTGGCACTGCCTGGAAGTCCACAAACCCATAGGCAAATCCCTTCAGCAAGCTGGAATCAGCTGGGAACACTCTTCCCCTCCTTCCTCCTGACTTTCTTTGGTTCCTCTTGGCCCTCCAGATGTTTTTTGGCCTACAACTCCCATGATCCCTAGCTAGCAAGACCAGTGGTCAGGGATGCAGGGATTTGTAGTCTCAAAACACCTGGAGGGCCGACTTTGAGCAAGCCTGCTCTTGGCAGCCACCATTCCATGGCCAATGCGTATGCTCAGTCCTTAGTGGAATATTTTTGTTTCCCTTTATTTTTCTGCAATAAGTAAATGGCAGAAACATGGGAGTTGCCACAGCCAATGTGGGCAATTGAAGGCAAGGAGGAAGAAAATGGTGACGAGAAGCAGCAGTCAAGGGAGCAAACTCAGGGTTGGAGTTTTATTAAACCCTTGGTGGTCTTTGGCATAGTCAGGGCTTTTTTTCAGCCGGAACTTGCCAGAACTCAGTAGCAGTGACTACATTATTACATGAGCACTGTTCCACAGCATTTGATATTTTCATTTACATACATTCATTCGAAATAAGATGGGTTTATGAAGCAATTTTATATCCTCCCACCACACTGACGAAGAATTCTATGAAACAGTAGTCAATATCCGGAATCACTGTTTAGTGTTGGACATTATATTTGCTGAATACACAAAGCTTCACAGCTTGTCTTTCACTGTTCAAAGTCTGGTACCTCACTTCATTTAAAGATTTTCAGAGACTTTGAGACTAAAGATTTCATTTTGGACTTCTTATGGTTTGAAGGAATTCTATAAAAGATTGTCTATTGCGTATGTACATGGTCATTGTGTTGCCTAGACATTGCTGAAGAACTCAGTTCTGGCACCTCTCAGGTGGGCGCCATTGCCATTATAAGAGAACGAGGGAGGCATTCGTGGCGAGTTCGGCACCTCTTTTTCTAGAAAAATAGCACTGGGGATACACGATAAAGCTCATGTAAATCTTCAATATCTTCATCCTATCATCCTACTCATCCCCAAGATCTGATGGGGAGGCAAGACTTAGTCCTCATCATGAGATCCAAAGGACAAGTGAAGCACCCATGAAACAAATGCTTCTATTATCCAAAAAAGTTACCAGAGAAACCCCTAATGCTTGTTGTTGTTTAGTTGTGTCCGACTCTTCATGACCCCATGAACCAGAGCACACCAGGCACTCCTGTCGTCCACTGCCTCCTGCAGTTTGGTCAAACTAACGCTAAGAACATGCGTTTTGTTTCCAGTACATTTTAATGCCCCACAGATAACAATATTCAGAGGAAATCTTTGTAGCAGCTTCACAGAACTCTGTATTTACTTGTGTTTGTTTACGCATGATTCCTATTTCAAATGCTAATTATTAATTAGTGACCCTTTCTTCATTCCCCCCCCCTGACAACTATTAATCTCTCTTTTTAATTAAGGAATAATAGTTCCATTATTTTCTGAAATGTGTTTCTCAAAAGCTTTTCTTTGAAGAAGGGCAGATTAACAGCCTATTCAGATGCAACCCATCACCGACACAGAGGATAACGGTGGGTGGTGTCTTGGGAGAAACCGGGAGATTATGATTCTGAGTTTAGCGCAATGATGAATTAGTGTTCTATTATTTCCTATTCTCAGCTCAGCCTCTGTCAGGAGAATTTCAGATTTTCCTATCTTCGGTTCTGATTACAGTCTGTATCAGGAGAATGAGTTATCCTGGACTTTAATTTGCCTATTACAGGTTCCTCATTTCATTATACATTCTTACTGATAGCAGCACCAAATGTAACAGCAGAAATTGGCACTCCATTCATCCATTGTCACGATAAAGACTCCAGATGAAAATAGCCAAACATAAATCAGGTCTCTGGGAGACACTCTGAAGATTTTAAAATGAAAAGAACATGCAGCATTTGTTACTCTTTATAGCAAAGACAGTAAAAGAACAGAAAGTGAAAGGACTTGTTCAGAAGCAAACTTACAGACTACTTCAATTTGAACAATGAATAAATTAGAGGGTGTTCCCTAACACCTTTCACTGTTGCAGGTATTACTGTAACTAAATGGAAAAGACCCTGATGTTGGGAAAGATGGAGGGCACAAGGAGAAGGGGACGACAGAGGATGAGATGGTTGGACAGTGCTCTCGAAGCTACCAGCATGAGTTTGACCAAACTGAGGGAGGCAGTGGAAGACAGGAGTGCCTGGCGTGCTCTGGTCCATGGGGTCACGAAGAGTCGGACATGACTAAACGACTAAACAACAACAACAACAAATGCAAAGGAGGACAGAGCTTCTGTATCTTTAACCATTCTGAGCATATGATGCAGATTTTAGATGTAGATGTTCTGCAGTGTAAGTCACTTGGAGACCTACTTGTGACAAAGACAAGAGACTGTTGGTTGTCAACTGTTAACGACTGCAATTGGTCTTATAGGAAAAAGCAAGAGGTGAGATGGCTAAAAATAGCTTTATCATGTATAATGAGATAAGAATCCAATGTGTCTAATTCAGGTCTCTGCATGGTTTTAAGTTTGGTAATAAGTTGCAATTCAGTAACTTCTCTTTCCAATCTATTTCTGAAATTCTTTTGTAATAAGGCAGCTACTTTGAGATCTTGTATAGAATGTCCTGGGAGATTGAAGTGTTCTCCTACTGGTTTCTCTGTCTAGTTCGGCTTAGTTTATTGAATTTCTGAGTCACTTCCCGCAACAGACAAAGCAATTGCTTACTTGTGGCAGTCCAGGGGCCTAGCATGGGGGGGGTGTGTGTTACCGGGGTGATTGGCCTGGGCACAATTTTTTTTAGGGGTTCACCTCTGCAGCTGCCAATCCAATTGAAGGTGCTTCCCTTCCTGCCTTACCTGAGCAGCATGCCAAGCAGTAGCTAGGAGAGGACGGACCCTGTCATCCCTCGGCTGTGTGGTGACCCCCGCTGGGAGGGGAGGCTGGCAAACAGCGAGACTCGCAGTGGCAGCGGCACCCCAGTCGGAGGAGATGCGCACACATGTCCTGCCACTGCTCCACAGCGTCACATGGAGACACCAGTTTGGGGGCGCAATACTTTACTTGCCCTGGACACTAGCAACCCATGCTACACCACCTTGGGAGCCTTCCACAAAAATCAGGTGCATGTTTTCTAATATACTGCAACTTATAAATATGGTAATGAGACATGCCACCTTTAAAAATAATAATAATAGTGGTGTTCTGGTTCTCTCGCGCCAGAATCTTACAAAATGTAATTATAACCAAGTCCCATTGAAAGCACTGGAATGAAACTTGTCCATGATTAACAAGTCCCATTGACTCCAATCTCTCTATTACATTTCATTGAATTGTTTCCCAGGTAAAGAAACAATTGAGATCTAGAGCAGGCTTCCTCAACCTCGGCCCTCCAGGTGTTTTGAGACTACAATTCCCAGCATCTCCGACCACTGGTCCTGCTAGTTAGGGATCATGGGAGATGTAGGCCAAAAACATATGGAGGGCCAAGGTTGAGGAAGCCTGATCTAGAGGGTATATCAAGGGCCACCTGTTCCTCAGTGGGTGCCCTTCCTACTGAGGTTAGGTGAGTGGAAAGAGCACATCAGGCCTCCTATTGCTACCCCAGGTCTGGGTGCCTAAGCCCTCCTCCCAGGAGCTTTCAGCACCAGGTATAAGCAGGTTTACATTCTTGGAAAAACCAACAAATAAAATTTACTGGTGCAATTTTGAGCTCTGTTGACAACAAGACTTGCACATACAATGAAACGGGGTGCCGTCCATGGTGTTTTAAGAATTTAATTTCTGATCGGTTCATATTCTCTGTCCTTCCCTTCTCAGCCTTTGGAAGAACAAGTCTGGGACCTGTTACGTGAAGCGGACAAGACTGCAGCTGAAGCCAAAGATAAAAGCCAGGTGTATGATGCTATGGCAGAAACCATGGGAGATGCATGGGATTCTCTTGTTATTGTCCTGGAGAAGCGCAAGGCACTTTTGGAGCTGACTTCTGATTTTTTTGAAAATGCGCTGGAGGTTCGTATGTAGAAAAAAATAATTGTAAAATTATTATTTTTTAAGTAACATATACAACAATATATTTCAGTTTGTTTGGTTAAGAAAACAACAACGAAACACCATTCCAACTAACCCACAAAACACTGGGCTGGTATGTTAGACCTTGAAGCCCTTTGGTCAGATTCAGCAGAGCTCTTCTTACTTGCCCTGAGGGAGAATCACCACTGCTTGAACTTAAATAAGATCCCGAAGCATGATGAAATCCATGACTGTTTAGTGGTTTGTTTGTATTATGGTGAGCTTGAAAGTGGGTCATTCTCTGTAACACTTAACTCTAAAGAAAAATCTTTTGCGGGGAGAATTCAAGCATGTGCCAGTAATTTAGGTTTACACCGCTTAAAGTGGATTAAATTGCATCCTGTCGCCCTGGCAAGATAAATTCACTTGTTTGCTTTTTTAGAAAACAGTCTTTTTGCCATTAAGAAATTGATGAGGAACTTCATTGAGAAGTGTAGGATAGATGAATGATTGACAGAAAGACACCCCACAAGCAAGTTACAATGAATGTTCAGTGTTGTGTACTTGCCCAACAAATAAATCAGAACGAATGCCAAAGATCAGACATAGTCAAATTCCTCCATAAGCTTTGTGGAAGCAAATCAGGATGAATGCTGAATAAACAGGTCATACCTTGTTTACAACATTCCATTACAATAGAAAGAAATGTAAGATAAAATCAGGTGTGCTTCCGCTTCAGCTGAAAAGGGAACGATCAGGACAAAATCTGGAGTGAAAATATCTGGGGAAAGTATTCCAGTATTGTGGTATCTTACCTAAGGATAATCTAAACATATAGATGTTGTAAAATTAGATGGCTGCAAAGGTTATTGATGTGTTGGGAGTCACCTTGAGGAATGACAGAGCCTCCAAATTCAGCTTGAGATGCTGCATCTTCTGAAAGTCTGTGACAATTTAGGGACGGGTGGTTCCTTTCTTTAAAAATACTCACTCCGCTTATTGAAATTACCCTAGATTCCTGGGTATTATTTAGGAGCCATTTCTGATTCCTTCTGTATTCCTTATATGTTTCACCTGTTTAGGAGTCTTCAAATTTGCCTTGATAATGCTAAATACTAGTTTTATTTATTTTTATAGCGACATGCCTGCGTATGGTTCTTTACAAATAATATTGTAAGGGGCTTACGATCTACAAAACAGATTTGAAGAAGTAAGAGGTGGTATTGGGACTGGCATCGGACTTCAGGCCCCCTGGCATGGTTCTAACAATGCGTCAGTAATGGATTTGGGGCAGTGCTTTTGAAAGGGAGCTAAACTTGGCTCCCATCCATGGTGGCCATCTGCCGCCTTACGTTACCCAAAATCCAGTGCCCTGACCCATAGATCTATGCAAGCCATAGTCCTACTGAAACTACAGACGTATTAATACATTTCATAGTTCAGTGGCCCAGGGCATTACATTATGGGTAACTTAAAATGGCAGGTGGCCACTGCAGATGGGAGCTAAGCTGTTCAAAAGTGACCCTGTCTACTGAGAAGTGCCTCTAGTTTGGACACCGTGCTAAGCCAGGGATTGTGGTCTGCTGCTTCTGCTTGTGCTGGGGGAGGAGCAGTCCTGGCAAAGTAACAGAAGAAGGGAGAAAGCAATCTGAACTGAACAAGAAAAGCATTTTTATCCCCTCCAGCATTATGCTATTTCCCTGCAACCAGGCTGTGGGGAGGTTGGACACTGCATGAAAGGAAATGGGGCAGAAGAATGATTAAGCATTCCTCATGCTTTGCTGGTTTTCCCAGTAGTGATGTATGGCAGTGAGAGCTGGACCATAAAGAAGGCTGATCGCCAAAGAATTGATGCTTTTGAATTATGGTGCTGGAGGAGACTCTTGAGAGTTCCATGGACTGCAAGAAGATCAAACCTATCTATTCTGAAGGAAATCAGCCCTGAGTGCTCACTGGAAGGACAGATCGTGAAGCTGAGGCTCCAATACTTTGGCCACCTCATGAGAAGACTCTCTGGAAAAGACCCTGATGTTGGGAAAGATGGAGGGCACAAGAAGAAGGGGATGACAGAGGACGAGATGGTTGGACAGTGTTCTCAAAGCTGCCAACATGAGTCTGACCAGACTGCGGGAGGCAGTGGAAGACAGGAGTGCCTGGCGTGCTCTGGTCCATGGGACACGAAGAGTCGGACATGACTAAACAACTAAACAACAATGACATGCTTTGCTTATCCGCTGCAAGTTGCATCCTTTCCATGAAGAAGCTTCAGCAAAGATCCTGGCTTGTTTGATGCTGAAAATGTACATTAGCCAGGTCTATCATTTTCCCCCTCTCCCTTAGTTATGCACACCAGCCCTGCCCTTCCCTTCCCTTCCCAATGGCCCATTAAGTTCATTTCAAAAGAAATTATTTAGCTCCCAGAGCCTTCTGGTGGTTCCCTCACTGCGGGGAAGTGAGGTTACAAGGAGCCTGGCTGAGGGCCTTCTCGGTAGTTGGGCCCGCCCTTTGGAATGCCCTCCCATCAGATGTCAAGGAAATAAGCAACTTTCTGAAGGCAGTCGTGTATAGGGAAGTTTTTAATGTTTAATGTTTTATTATGTTTTTATATATGTTGGAAGCTGCCCAGAGTGGCTGGGGCAACCCAGTCAGATGGGTGGGGTATTATTATTATTATTATTATTATTATTATTATTATTATTATTATTTGCCTCTTCTCTGGCTTGGGGAGCAGAGCAAGTTCTCATCTCCACCTTTCTGTTATACTTTAGTCGTTGACCCAGCTTTGAATCATGACCCAGTGTAGGAAAAGCAGCAATATGTAAATTCCCAGATGATATTTATGGCACCCGCCATTGCAATTCTGGATTGAAGCAAATATCTCTAAGGAGAACACAAAAAAGTGACTAGCAGACAGTTTGTTAGAACATTGTTTTTTTGCTCTCAGAGTACTGTGAGGCAGCGGGAGTGGGACCAAGGATCAGGCCTCGTGTCCTGAAACATCCAAGCAGAGGGGCGAATGGGAAATGTCATATTGACTTAAAACGGAAATACTGGAAAATTCTCACTGAAATGTTTTGCTTTAAATGACAGAATGTGATTATGTGTAATCTTTGTTTTATTGTGATAAAGTGCAAGCCTCATCTCTAGGATATTCTTTAATGAAAATCAGAAGTCAAATCCCAAACATTGAAGGATAATGGATTTGTTTTATATCGTAAAGAGCATTAAAAAAACCCCAGGATGGAACATGTGAGGAAAAGCAGGCAGAGCAGAAGGCTTATTTCTCATCATCTTTCTTAATTTCGTCTGAAGTTTCTGCATCCCCAACTTCTGAGATTTGCTTGATTATTTATTTATTTCGCTCCGACAGTTTCAGCCCACAGGATATTTGCCCTACTTAAAATGCAGCGTGAGATTTAGAAAGGAGCAAAAATGATGCCAAGGTTGCGTGTTGCTTAAATACAAACTTCTAAAGTTCACTAAACAAAAAACAAAAACCGTTTCCTTTTGCCCCTGCCATATTTGGCAGGCTGGACTGTGTGTGTGTGTGTGTGTGTGTGTGTGTGTGTGTGTGTGTGTATGCATGTATGCATGCACACACACACACACACACACACACACACACAACGTGCGTACCCCAGCTCCCAGCCCCACCCCCAAACAATAGGAGGCAATGCTATTATAGTAAAATGGCTAGGAAAATCTAGTCAGGTGCCTGTCAGTCATGTTTTAGGTCCGAGGCATGCATGCATTGCCAATTTCCATCTTAGATGCATACTCTATGTGGGACTACCCTTGAAGGCCATTCGGAAACAGCCTTTAACCCAGAACGTCAAGGTTATAGGCTAGTACTCACTGCCTGGAGCAATACATGTCCTTAGGCCACTTTATTGGTTCACAATTAGTTAACAATTGGTGCAGTTCTGAGTATTTGTTTTGATATTTACAGTCCTAAAAAGTTTGGACCCAGGGTACTTAAAGGACAGCATGCTCCCATAAGAACCTGCCCGTTTGCTTAAGTTATTGTTTGATGTCCTGCTGTATGTCCTTCCTCCTTCTGAGGATAGGATGATGGCTGCTAATGTGTGAGATCTTTTCCGTGGTGGTCCTTTGGTTATAGAACTACATCTTCAGGAAGTTCTGTCTGCTGTTCTTCTACCTCTCCTTCAGGAAACAGCTTAAAAGATTCCTATTCCGGCGGCATTTTGAGCTGGATGTGGCTTGAGTATTTATACTGATGTGATTTATTTTGTTTGATTGTTTGTTTATCTTGCTGCTAGGTGTTACGATTTGCATTGTTCTCGGTTGGATTTGATGGAGTGGCTTATATTTTTGTCTTTTTGTAATTGTATGGGTTGTCAGCCTCCTTGGTTTTAGGTAGAGCCAGAAGACAGGGTATAAACATGTTGTTGTTGTTGTTGTTACCTTCTGCCTTTGAGTATGTGGCTTTTCAGGGTTCTTTCTTCTATGATTCTCTGCCTCCTGAATGTAAATTGGAAAATTGATGTGCTTATTATTGAGTTAGAAGTTAATGTAATTTGCTTCAAGCAGTAGGTTGTATTCAATTGTTTCCATACACTGGCAGAAGGTTCGTTCCACTAGGGCTCTGGGTTAGCCGAATCCTGGCTGTTAAAACTACACAGTAGCTGCCTCTGTCTGGCTGTTCCTTCAAAATCACCCTAATTCATGATGATTTGTCTAAAATGAATGTGTATCTTCCATGCCAGCAGCAGCTATCACCACAAATGTACATCACTGGGGTGGAAGCCCTCCATGCGTGTGGTGCTATAAACCACATAATAAATATGCTGCTAGACTTTACAGCCCCAGGATTCAGGGCTCTTTTCAGCCCCTGCCATTTGGCGACTCGTTAATGCGTTAATTGGTGCAAGGACACTAAACAGCAGAAGTTCAATGCAAGGAGGGGTAAGCCTTTGCTGGCTAGATGCAGCCTGTGAGGCTTACATTACTCTCCGGCTGCTCCTTCCCTTAAGGGTATTGTGACAATGAAGATTTAAAAGTTAGGGCTGTCCAGAAAATACCTCAAGATGAGCTTCCTATTTTAATCTTAAAAGGATTGCTTTAAATTTCAAAGCGTTATTTTAAAGAGATTGTTTTGTTGCATGTTTTCGCTATAAATGGTGATATTTTTTATATTCTAATAGGATGGATTTATCCTGAATTTTCATTATGGGTGTTTAAATGTTAATGCTTGTACTTCGTAAGCCGCTTAGAAGCCTGTTTGGCTTTAAGTGGTATATTAATTGTTGTCCTGTTCACTCTGGTTCTTGTCGTATTCTGATTCTTGAGGACTAATGGTTTGGGGCCACAACTTCTGGTCCTGTCGCAGCATCATATCCTTGGCTGGCTCCGCCCTTCTGAGTTGTGTGAAGGAACCTATGAGAGCATAGCTGGCTTGTTACCTCTGCCAAACACATGTGGAAACCAAAGGAACAAAGCCAGACAGGTGAAGAAGCTGCAGACATGCCGTTGTCAAGAGCACAGCAAGAAAGCACCGTCCCACTTCCTCTCCATGCATTAGACCTCCGCATGGATGGCTAATGGGTGAATAGGGCAGCGGGCTACAATTGTTCCTTAAACATTGGCTGGCCCCTACTCATCCAGAGATACACAGGTGGCCGCCATTGTGTTCTGCATGGCGAATACTGGCAAATCTTTTCCTTTCTCCTCTTTGGCCTCACTTAATTGAAAGTACACTCATTTGGAATCAAAGGGACTTTCTTCCAAGATGATTGCATTTGGGATCATGGTTTATTTGATGGCTACTGGCTAATCTTGTCTATCCAGGTGCTGATTGACCTCTAGATAAGGCATTGCACTTGCAATGCTGAGAGCTTAGTGAGCAAGGGGTGCCAAGCATGCTCATTTCTATCAGATCCAACAACTCTGGTTACTTGTTTAGGGTGGCAGGACTGAATACATCAACAGACAAAGCTGTCCTATACAGGGTCAGACCACTGGTAGATCTATCTCAGTACTAGCCGTGGCTCTCTAGAGTTTCAGGCAAAAGTCTTTTCCAGCCCTCCCTGGAGATGCCAGAGACTGAAGCTGGGACTGTCTGTGAGCAAAGTATGTGTTTTAGCAATAACAGACCTACAGGTTCTTCCTTTAGTTACCCCATTTCCCTCCCTCCCTCCCTCCCTTCCATTGGGTGATCAGTGCCATTTGCTCTGCAAAGAGATCCTCATAGGCAGCAGTGAAGTACACATGCAGTCCAATGCTGTGCATTAGGTTAGACTCCTTGGGCCAGAACAGCAGACACTAGCACTGTTCATTCCAGTGGTTTTCACCAAAGAACCCAAGGCTTTTTCACAAGTCTTCTTCCCTACCCAACCCCACCCCAGCATTGGTGCACATGGCTGCCATGACTGTTAGAGCTAGAAAACAGATCAAGTCTACTAATTCTCAAAAAGACAATTGCAGGATGAAGGATATGCTGGGCCATCACTGTAAATGCTCCCCACCTTTCCGAGAGCTTACAGTATGCTAAGACCTGAGATGAGACTTTTCAGTTGGTATGTTGTCACGTGTAACTAAATTGTGTTTTCTGTCATCCTTCTTGGCTCTTCAACAGTTTGCAATCAAAATTGACCAAGTTGAAGATTTCCTGCGGAATTCCCAAGAGTTTGAGAATCCAGAATCTCTGAGAGCAATCCTGCATCAGCATGAACAACATACAAGAGGTACAGATGGGTATTCCTCCCTTTTTCTTTAATTTAGAAGATTCCTAATTATTACATATTTAGAATTGGGTCATGGATAAATGCTGCTTACAACTTCTGTTGAAGGAAGTGAAAATCTGAAGTAATTTTTCTGGACTGCTGTTCTAATTTTACTAGTACTTGAAATTACAAACATGTAAAGGTTTGCCTACCTTTCCTTATTCTATCTATTTTCATTTCTTTCCTCCCTCCTCCTTTCCTAACTTTTTTTTAACAGTTCCATTTCTCCCTAGAGCCCAGTCTTGTCTGATTTTCAGTGTAGTCTATCATAGGAAAGAAGTTGAGCAGTTGGGGGAGTGGTGCAGGTAAAACAACATACCCCTTAACTTAAAGAAAACAAAAAAGATTATTGTAGACTTTAGGAAATGTAAATTGAATATTCAGCCACTTATTATTGAGGGGAAGTGTGTGGAAGAGGTCTCAGTGTTTCGATTTCTGGGAATGGAGTTGAGAGATGACCTAACCTGGGGAGAAAACAGCAAAGACCTGATGAAGAGAGCACAGCACAGGTTATATTTTCTGAGAATCCTCCAGAAAAATAATCTCTCAAAGGACCTGTTGATGGCATTTTACCATTGTACTGTTGAGAGTGTATTAACTCATGGTCTGTGTGTGTGGTTTGGGAGCTGCACGGTCAGGGAAAAAACAATGTTGTCCAGGGTTGTAAAGACTGCGGAGAGAATAATTGGGTGCACTCTCCCTACCTTGGATCAAATCTATGCTTCCAGGTGCCATAAGAAAGCTGTAGAGATAGTGCAGGATAGTGCGCACCCCACAAAATGATCTCTTTCAGCTTTTGCCTTCTGGAAGAAGGTACAGGGTTATAAAGACTAGGACTAGCCACCTGAGAAACAGTTTCTATTCAAATGCGATTTTGGTTTCAAACGCAGTGTAAGGTAGTCTCTATGGGAGTATATTGTATTTAATTATGGGGTATCAGAGTTTTTAGGGGGCTAAGCAGGCTGGGATAGCTGGGATAGCAGGCTTGTTGGTTTTTGAATGTTTGATGTAGATTTTTAATTTCGTTGTTCTGTATGGGACAATGACAATAAAGATTATTGTATCATAGTGGGTGGGAACCTGTGGCCTGACTTCCTGTGAGTTGGAGGTCCGGAGAAGAGAAGGAGTGGGAAAGGGAGAAGCTTAATGTGTGGAACAGCAGGAGATCTGGGCAAAAAAATCCCTCTTCAGCAAATCAGTTCAGGCCTCTGGCAAGAGTGATGTGTCCCTCTCCAAGCGAGGCGTGAGTGTGCACCCCAAAAGCTTCTCCTGAGGCTTAAGGGTCCTCAGCAATAGTGTGGAACATATGGGGCAATAGATGAGGGTGCCCTCCCCCAAATCTATAGATGAGGGTAGTTCTCTCAGATCAAATGGAAGGTACTTTCTGCAGCCATAGTGGAGCCTGTTGAAGACGACGTAAGCCTGATTTCTCCCCTCCTCCAGCAGTCCATGTGCTCCATCATACTATTGAGGTTCCCCAACCCTCCTGTTCAAAAGGCTTTTCATGAGCTTTAGCAGAGAGCAAAGGGTTGAGAATTCCCCAGCTTCAGTACTCCTTGTACTTATAGTAGGTTGGCTGCAATCCCAAAGGAGATGGGTAATTACAATTGCATAGCGCAGCAGGATAGCATCCGTCTCCAGAAACATATCTTAAAAAGCTTGGGGCTTCCTTCTAAGTAATTGTAAAAGACAGGGTCAGGCTGGCCTCCTGTTTGGAGTAAGGTGCTAGGAATTCTCACTTGCCACCCTGCCTGCCAGCTCTCAGCTCAACTACTAGCCAGCCTCGCTTCCAGACTACCAGCCCTGATGCTGGAAAGCAATCTGAAACCGGAACCAAAAATATGCCACAATTCAGAAACGAAACGAATAGTCCCGGGGGAGTGGACATTGGATGAGTTTTACAGTTTTGCCTGCCGCAAATATGCAATTGGGTATATTCCAGAGGAAATGGAATGATGGATTTTTACAATGCAGTAAGCGTGGCTTCGTGGTGTTCAGCCCAAATATTTATGACAAGTTTTGCATGGGAAAACAAGTATGTTCCAAATTTCAGTGCACACTGCATTTCAGGGAAAGGACATTTAAAAACAAAACAAAAAACACCCACCAGCAAATCTTGGAAGCCTGCAATTGGCGTGAGCTGAGCCACCTGGCAGCTGGGCCTAGTTTAGTGGGACTCATCTTGGCATACATTTCTCTGGGAAAAACAATTACCATGACTTTGGAGACCTGCACTCAAAATGGTATCCGTCAAAGTAGTTTTAAGCAGAGATGCACCATTGGAACATGGAAGGATAGGAGCCAAAGACATTGGAAGCAAGGTCTGTCAGGGATGACCAAGCCTTGGTGCAGGACCAGTGTTGAGGGTTGGCATGGTGGAATATATGCCAATGGCTCACAGTCTGGGCATGGGACCTGCTGCCAAACGCCACCTGCACAGACAGAGAGTCCAGGGATGGTATCTTGCCCAATGGTCTTCAGAAAAACTGAAGCCATCCTTGATCGGTGGCAAGAGGCAACTCACAGTTTCCTAGGAACTGTGGCTTACACAAGCCATTATGCTTATACACACCCTTTATACCAGTCAAATCAGATGGCTTGGGTGTTTGCCAGTCCGGATTTGAACAATCTCTGGTTGAACAGTGCTCCTTTACAGGCCTGTCTGCTCTAGCTGAAGCCACTCTGCATGGAACTATAGAACTCAGTTTCTGATTCCAGAACCCGACAGCGTTATTTTAATGGGTGCATACCTTCATTTTGCTGCTCACCCAGGTAATGCCGAAAAATGCGATCAGTTTCTGGCACTGGGCAATTGTGTGCTGTATAGGTATCCGGTTGAGTGCTGTTGTCCATCATTGCTGGGAGGCTGGATTAGCAGGATAAAAAGGAAGCCGCAGGCAGTGATCCGGCAACATGGAAAGGAAATGTGCAGCAGTCACATTTCCATTTTATGTTGTATCTAGGTATTTAGGATGACTCCGCCCTAGGCAACTGCTGTTTGATACACCATCTGAAAGTGTCTGTTTCTGTAAAAGCTGCAAAAATACAGCTCCAAGGCTCTTAGCTGCCAAAAACTACACAGAGAAGCTGATGGGATATTTAAAGGGCTTTTAAAAAGCAACGCTAGTTTTAGCACAGTGATGCCAGCAAAGGGCAATTGGGTACAGTAGAAAGAAAGCTCACAAGACACCTTCAGTGGCAATATGCAGTTAAAGCATACACCGTCCAAGAAGTTTAGACCCAAAGGGTGTGTGGTTTCTAAAACAGCTCCTTGTGTATTTCACTCCCTCAATTCTTATTATTTATTACAAGTGGGACCTCCAGCGAAATGTTGCAATGTACTCTTACCTTCTAGCATAAATGCAGCAGTTTATTGGAGGTCCCACCTGTGATAAATATTAATAAAATTGGGATCTCAAGGAGGACTTTCTCCCCCCCACCCCTGGATTCTGTTTTTCTTTTTTGCCTGAGGTGCAACATGCCATGGTGTCTGAACATACTGAATCCTTATTGGGCAGCTTTTTTGGGGAGGGGGAACATGACCCCTTAGGGTTTTTTTTAAATTAAATTTGTTCTTGTGCAAACTTCAGGGTTTACCTGAACACGTTGTTTATATAAAGCCTTTTGGATACACAGGCCAGCTCTTATTGCTAAATACCTAGCAGTCTAAAGATTTTTTGTTCCAGTGGCTACCTCAGCCTTCCAGAGCAGATTTACAGCGGTTGTGGGGCAGACTGGGGGCACAGGGAGAGGAGGAGGAGGGGAAGTTTTCATTGTGTGGTTAAAACTCATTGCACTAATTTAGCTGGATCCCACCCAACATATTTAAGTAACCTAGGATTTGCATGTGGCACACATTTCCTTATGAGCGAGTAGGTTTGTTATCCAATATATGGATGTTGGTTCAACAAAGTCCTTGCATGCTTTTCGTATTATTTAAATGAGTATGTGATGGCATGCTCAGTGGCGTAGCGTGGGTTGTCAGCACCCGGGGCAAGGCAAGTAATTTGCGCCCCCTAACCCGTGGATTTGCGCCCCCTAACCCGTGGATTTGCCCTAACCCCAGATGTTGCGCCCGGTGCGGCCGGCCCCCCCTGCACCCCCCACGCTACGCCACTGGGCATGCTACCTTCCTTACTGTAAACATCACTCCTATGGATGTTGGTTTTCTGCTTTTGAGGGAGGAAGCTATCTTTCTATGAGAAGATTGAATGAAGGAATAAAAGGGAAGAAAAATATAGCAAGATACAACCAAGAGTATGTCCCCCAACAGTTAGAGCTTGTTCAGAGCTGTACCTCTGTAGGGTAATGTACAAAACAGTCTAGCTAGGAACAATTTGTACAGGTTCTTAAAAACTGGAGCCAGCTTTACCACTTAATACCATTTGGTCGCTACTCTTAATTGTGATCTAGAATACATACCAGTTTTCCCCAGTCTGGTGACCTCAAGAGGTTTTGCTGGCTGGGGCAGATGGGATTATAGCCTAAAACATTTGGAGAGCACTAGGTTGAGGAACACAGGTGGCGCTGTGGGTTAAACCACAAAGCCTAGGGCTTGCCGATCTGAAAGTTGGCGGTTCGAATCCCCGCTACGGGGTGAGCTCCCATTGCTCGGTCCCTGTTCCTGCCAACCTAACAGTTCGAAAGCACGAAGTGCAAGTAGATAAATAGGTACCGCTCTGGCGGGAAGGTAAATGGCGTTTCCGTGTGCTGCTCTGGTTTTGCCACATGACCCGGAAGCTGTACGCCGGCTCCCTCAAAGCAAGATGAGCGCCACAACCCCAGAGTCGTCCGCGACTGGACCTAACGGTCAGGGGTCCCTTTACCTAGGTTGAGGAAGGCTGGGATACAGAACCTGGTTCTCTCTGTAAATGAGTTTAACATAGAAACTGAGTTTGATTTCGGTGGTGGTGTAAAATAACAACAACAATTTTATTATTTATATGTCACCCATCTGACTGGGTTGCCCCAGCCACCCTGGGCAGCTTCCAACAAAGTATTAAAACACAGAAAACCTCAAACATTAAAAAAAAACTCCCTATACAGGGCTGCATTCAGATGTCTTTGAAAAGTCAGATAGCTGTTTATTTCCTTGACATCTGATATATTTCCAGGCCTGAATAAACTGATACATTTTAATTGCTATAAAAACAGTATTTCCATACAGTGATCCCTGCCATATAAACATCACAAATATGACACTTATTCATCTTGTGGAAACTAAGGACAATTGAAATGAATTTGAAAAGCCTTTCTAATCCTTCATGAGTTTATTGCTCCCCACTGTGATTTAGACATGTGGTTTTAGTCAAATGTTATGTTTACAATAAATTTAAATTGCAGTTGATTGTTTGATGCAACAGTAACTACTTTCATATTTTTAAAATCTCTTCTCTCTCTCTCTTTTGCATGGTTGAGCCTAGCTGGTTCAAAAGCTAGTGGCTTGAATCGTATGTAATTCTGTTCAAGACGACAGAATAGTGAATTGAAGCCTGGTCACTTTAATATGAGTTTGGTGGTCTCAATTCAATCTCCATTGGTGTGAAGCGTTCATCATCACACAGCAATTTGGCCTTGGAACAGTTGATAGTGATTGATTGCCATTGCAAAAAAAGAGGTCCATCACTGAAAACAATCAAATGAAATTGTTTGCCACAAGGAAAACGGTCTTGAAAAATATGGCTTTCTCCCAAAGGGGCAAGAGTTTCTATCCAATACCATTTATTCTTTGTTTTTACGTCTTTTCAGAAAGATAAGGATTCAGAAGTGGGTAGTTATGTATATAATTAAAATGGTCTTCTGTATTGTTCACTTTGTGGTGTGGGCAGCTGAATCAGATTTCACGAACAGGTAAGCAGACGAGGAGAAAATACTCCAGTCATTAATGAAGTATAGCCATTACCTCAGTCTTGCCAAAACCAACCTACCTTCCTTCCTTCCTTCCTTCCTTCCTTCCTTCCTTCCTTCCTCCCTTCCTCTTTCTTTCTTTCTTTCTTTCTTTCTTTCTTTCTTTCTTTCTTTCTTTCTACCCACCTGCACTAAACCTTTAAAATTGTATCATTAAACAGCCATGGCCTGCCACAAAGAATCATGGGAACTGTAGTTTGCTTGGTGCTGAGAGTTGTTAGGAGACCCGCTATTCCCCTTACAGAACTACAGTTCTCAGAGTGGTTTAACAATTGGTCTCCATTCCCAGAGCACTCTGGGAAATGTAGCTCTGTGAGGTGAATAAGGGTCTACTAATATGTTTCAGCACCATGCAAACTACAATTCCCAGGATTCTTTGGGAGGGGAGCCAGCACTGTTTGAAGTAGCACGGTGCTTCTTTTAAATGGGGCCCTATTTTCCTTCTTGAAATGTCTGGTGGTATTTTTCAGTTCTCGACTCTGTCCTGCTGGCCTGAAATTAGATAAACAAAGGAGGCATGTATAATTTGGCTGCTCTAACCCCTGATCATGCTTTCCCCCTGCCTTTAACCTAACCCTGCCCATTCTCCCATTAGCCTTGACTTTATTGCAACATGTTGGCTGAATTGCTTCTGGAGACACAGCTTAAGGTATAAGTCATGGGATGCCAAGGTGGCGAACGCTCCAGATGTTTGGGCTCCAACTCTTATCAGCTTCAGCCAACATGGTCGATGGCGAAGGATGATGGGATATACAGTGGTACCTCAGGTTACATACGCTTCAGGTTACATACGCTTCAGGTTACAGACTCCGCTAACCCAGAAATAGTACCTCGGGTTAAGAACTTTGCTTCAGGATGAGAACAGAAATCGTGCTCCGGCGGTGCAGCGGCAGCAGGAGGCCCCATTAGCTAAAGTGGTGCTTCGGGTTAAGAACAGTTTCAGGTTAAGAACGGATCTCTGGAATGAATTAAGTACTTAACCCGAGGTACCACTATATAGTCCAACATATCTAGAGAGCACCTCATTGGCTACCCCAGGTATAAGTGATTCAGCGCTGCATTTCACATTCGATTTTTGACAGATTCTCTCTGAGGAGGAACACCTTTGTCAAAGCATTTATGTATTATCATTTTGACATAAAATTAACGTGCATCTCAGGGGCATTTCTCCCGAGAAGGCACAGATGTCTTTCAAAAGCAGAGCAATAAGATGTCTCTCCCTCCCCACCCGTTCCCAATCAAATCACATTCTGAGGCTTTTCTCATTATATCAAGAAAAAGTTTTATCCCCCGTAAATTACACCATGTCTGCTGTTTTGTGATTTTTTCATCAGTTGCAATAATCACCGTTTGTCAAGACTCTGGGAAATGTCAATTGGTAAGAGCGTCTGTGTGGTAATGAACATGTGAAGTACTTGAGCAAATTGTTCTGCCAGAGAGAGAGAGAGAATGTTGGCACTTATATGCTGAACTCTGCCCTTTTGTGTTTTTGAGAGAAAATAATTTTAGTGGTGGTGCTCAGACTGCCTATTATCATATTGTGATGCTACACATTGCTGCGCAGTGTTTTCTTTCCCCCGCCCCCTCACAAAATGTAAGGCATTTTGAACAAGTATCGCAGTGGAAATGTGCAAATGTATATAAATACCACTGGCATAATATGCAAATTACATGCTCAATATTTTGGGCTTCAGAAGCTGTCGGCCCTGCCCAATAATATGCAGATGTCTGAACTGCTTCTGTGGGAAGTCACCTGGTAATAAATGTTGTGTTTGCTGAATGTCATCACTGCCCTCTGCTGGATATAATATTAATGTGTATTTGAATCCCTATCAGTACAGGTTTGGTTTGGTTTGGTTTATATCCCTGCCAGCTGAAAGCCAGATTACACATTTTTTTCAAATATTGTGTAGTTCACAGCTGAATAGCTTTTGTACTGAAAGCCAGAGAAGAGGTACGTAGCCTTGGTCTTGGGTAGTTTATGCACTGTATATAGCACAATAAAATACTGTACAAGTTACACATTTAGAGATCAGTTAGAGCAGAACTTTCCAGACTTTTCTTGTTGGTGGCACACTTTTTAGATGTGCATCATTTTGTGACACCGTAATTCAGTTTTACTAGCAAACCGGAGGTTAAACTAACCCCTTTCCAGCCCCAGGAGGAACACGGGGAGTGTTCACGCAACACACCTACACACTGCAGCCAACACACTAAAGTGTCACAACACACAGTTTTGGAAAGCTCTGAGTTTGAGAGCTGCAGTGTGTTTGAAGCATACAGTGCTTAGAACCTGAGGCAGTATGTGGATAGAAGCTACAGGCCCAGGGAACCTGAATGTACCACAATGAAGGGTGTGTGTGTGGAGAGACAGTTCTATGGTTTATCTTCTACTTAGATATATGACAGGGAATCTTAGATATATGCCAATAATCCTTTTGCACGTGGTCCACCCTGAACATCACACCATATATGAGGAGTTAACCACCTTTCTTCTCTCTGCCTATTCCCCTCCCCCGCCACAGAGCTCTTAGAAAAGTCTCTGGTCCTCTTGAACAAAAGCCACGACCTTACCGAATTCATAGAGGAGTTCAAATCTGACGGGCCGAATGTGAACCCAGAATTTGTTCAGGGAGCCCACAGCAGCTGCACGAAAATTGGCAGCCTCCTCGAAGTCCTGCAGGACAGGAGAAGGCAACTGGACAAATACCTGAAGCTGCAGCGCCAAGGACTGGAGCAGGTCTTGCAAATCTGCCAGTGGCATCACCAGGAAAACCAGGTAGGAAAGAGAGACATATATAACTGTATATATAAATGCATGCATGCAAACAGGACTGCGAAGTGAGGCTTTAATGTGTTGGATCAGATAAAGCACATGGATGGGATGCGATATTGGTGTGGTCATTAGGCTTGCACCCAGTGGGACTCAAATCTGAGTAACAGTAGCCCTATTTATTGTGTTATTCATGTGCACGGCCTTACCGTGATTACTTCGAGCGGGGGAAGGGGCAGAAGAAGGGGGGGTGCGGTCCGCCCTGGGTGTCACCACTGAGGGGGTGACAAAATGCTGGGCGGCACTCACCACGGGGCCTGCAGAGCGCCAGAGCCACACGTCTCTCCTGGGAGAGAGCCAGTGTGGTGTAGTAATCTGGTGAACTGGGTTCGCTTCCCCGCTCCTCCACATGCAGCTGCTGGGTGACCTTGGGCTAGTCACACTTCTCTGAAGTCTCTCAGCCTCACTCACCTCACAGAGTGTGTGTTGTGGGGGAGGAAGGGAAAGGAGAATGTTAGCCGCTTTGAGACTCCTTCGGGTTGTGATAAAGCAGGATATCAAATCCAAACGCTTCTTCTTCTTGGGTGTGCGCAGACTCCTCGCTGCCCAAACGGTCTGCCCACTGCCTCCCCCCAGCTGTAGGGCGGCTGAGTGGGAGGAGGCAGGCAGACTCTGGAGGCCCCATGGTGTACCCCTCCCCTATGGGCGGCTCACCCTGCCCCTGGGCCGCCACAGGTGCCTGAGTGGCTTCCCCCCCGACGTAGCATCACCTTCCTCAAACAACCACACACTGCCCATGGTTCTTTGAAGAACCCCCACCCCCCAGCATGCAAGCTCCTGGGTGTCCCAGTCACATGAAAACCCTACGCAAGGGCAGAAACTCGTGTGTTGGGGTTTCCCTTTGGACAACTGCAGCAACATGGTTGTTTGGGGAAGGAGATGCAACGGCAGGAGGCAGAGCTTGAAGCATCTCCAGGTTCCAAGAAATCATGGCATAGGTTGCTGCCACAAGATGAAGTGATGCTTTGTAGCCACATGCAAGAGAGGACAAGGCTCCTGCTCTGTCAGTCATTGTGTGGAAGAGGGAGTGTAAGCAGGCACAGTGCAACCCTATAAATGTCTACTAAGAAATGAGCTATTGAATTCCGTGGGGCTTACTTCTAGGTAAGGAGTTAGGATTGCAGCTACAGTCCTCTGCATGTTTATTCAGAAATAAGTCACACTGTGTTTAATGGGACTTTAACACAGTCCTGGCATTTGGGGGCCTTCTTATCAGTGCTATTCAATGCCATCCAGCTGTTAAAGGCACAAAAATCCAGCTGGGAAAAGCTGGGACTGTTACATAAACCACGTCACATCCTCAGACTTCCCATTCCATTCAATTTTTAATGTAGATGTCCTGATAACAGCACCATAGGCTAGTGTTCAGATGGCGTTTGGAGTCAAATCTCAACCTTATGTATGAGATTTGCAAAGTAATCCTGTGCATATTTACTCAGAAGTACGTCCCACTGGGTTCATTGGAGATTACGCAGAAGTAAATGTGCCTAGCATCATAGCAGGAGAGGGAGGTAATGAAGTTTCAGCAACGTAATTAATTACATATTATTATTATTTTTAGCGGAGCGGGGAGAAGGAACCCCAGTGTTAACAAATAAATGTTGCTTACATTCACATAACATGAATCTGGTCATGACAACGAACGGAATTTCTGCATCTGTTTCCATTTCTTGGGACTTTCTGTCTGACTTTCCTACTTACAGCACACTCAAAAACATAAACATCACATTATACCATGAATAGAATTCCTACAAACACCTTCCATTCATGCATACAAAACAAACCCTCTGTTACAGCTATGGAAAGCTTTGGCACCACCCTAATAACAGAACCCAACATCATCTCAGTCCATCAAAAGCCTGTGGGGAAAGTTAAGTCCTTACCTGGTACTGAAAAGATTACTGCAAATATTATGTGGCCCTTGATGACAAGAAGGGCCTCACACCTGTATTATGCTTTTTATGGTATCAGTCAGATATGTTCTATGAACCCTCCTTTTACTCACTGACAATCAGTGTTAACTTCCCAAGACGTCGTTAGTCATAGAATAGGAAGGAAGTTTAGTTTAAAACTGAAAAGTTGTATAGCATTATACAGAGATAATCTTAACAAATATGTAAGGAAATAGTGCCTTGTGTTCTTTGACATAGTTGGCATCCTGGGCATATAAATTAAATATGCAAATGGAAGCAGCGTCACTTTGTCGTGGGTTTTCCTCAAAGCTCTTCAAATAGCCCCCTGGAGAGCATCACATTACCTGTTTTGTAATGCGCTATGGGTACATTATAAATCACAAATTGTTCTTTGCATTTTTATATAACATTCCCCCAAGTAAAGCCTTATGAATTTGCTTGGGCTTGCTAGGAAACTCTGAAGCATCCATCAGATGCTTGTAATTGCCCATGGGAAGACTAGATTTACCAGTTTCTTGACTAGATTGATCTGTACCCAGAATGACAAATCCCGTGTTCCTTCAGAGGTGTCAACTTCACAGCCGTTGGCTATAGTCTGGTAGCTGAGAACAAATCCCCATTTTAAAATAATATAAAGAGGGTTGGTGTGAAAATTACAAAATGTGAGCTACACAGCTATTGGTATGCAAATCATGAGGATACCACAAGCTATAGTTCAGAAGGCCCAGGGTGACGCCATGTTGGTTGTTGTTTTGCTTTGTCTCCTGAGAAATGCTCAAGCAAGGATCTGCCTAGGAATACAATATTTCCATTACTGAGATAGATTCTCACTGGTTAAAACCAATCTTGCGAAACAAATTTCATGAAATAAGTTTGAAAAATACCTTGTTGAAAAGTATTCATTCTTTATCCTGTACATTTTGTTTGGTAATATCTGGTACAAGTTTGCCAGCAATGGGGATTTTGTTTCCAGTGTGAAAAATTCACTTGTGTCACCATCACCATCATCATTTAAAATATAGTAGATAGGGCTTTCCTTCCATCTGTCCATTTGAATCCTGGCCAATCTGGCCAGGCTGTGTGGTCGGGGCTTGGGAGTGGACCAAAGTGGAGCAGGCTTCACTCTGGTCCACCCCAGCCCTATTAAAGCTGGCTGCCCCTGACCCCAGGGACTGCAGTCAGCTGAAGAACATCTCCCCCTTCCCACCCTATTCAGTAATGCTTTGGGTTTTGTATGCTAACCTTTCGCTTCCAAGTCAAGAAGGAATTTGCCTGCAAACAGGTTGGCTCTGTTTGCAGGTTTTGCCTTCCCCGTAGCAATAGTCACAACTTTAGCAGATAAGGCATTGAGTGGAATCCTTAGTCTTAACACCATTCAGGGGGTGAAGTGGTGTATCACCCCCCACCTCAGGACTGTGCAATAACAGGGTACCCCATTAGAGGGGTCTCGTTGATCTCTGTCCAAAAGCCAAGGCGTGCAGCAGATGGGCCATAGACATTCCTTCAGCAGCTTGTGATGGCCATTCATGTAGGCGTGCATCTTGCAGACGACCCATTAATCCTAGGCTCGACCCTGTCATGTGTCAGCCCTTCACCAGGGGTGCTGAAAGGGATATGCACCCAATGCCTGAGCCAAGTACAAACTACACCTGGAATCAAAACAGCTGTGGACAATTTTTAAATTCCAGAATGCCGTCCTGTCCATTTTGTTCACCTTCACAGGAGAACAAAAGGCTTGTTCTCTGGAGAGGGGTCGCTGTGAGTGGGTCCGCAACAATTTACACTGGTCCACTACAGTATGGCCATGCCAGACGGGAACATGGAGGAGGGCACGGAATGAAAGACTGGTTGTACAGGATTGTAAAGGGTTTCAGAGCAGGCGAGGAGCCCGCCTCCCCACACAGGTGCTATATACTGTGTCCAGAATTTGTAAACTTTGGTATCACAAATGGGACGTGGAAGAGAGTTGGCTATCGGCTCCATTTCCCACGATCTCACTTTAGGAGCTAGAGTAACAACCTCAGTTTGCTTCAATACAGCAAGAAACAGCTCAGCTGGGAGCAGGCATTTAGGTAATAATGCGTTAAAAATGGCATATTTCCCCTAACCGCAGTGCAATCATCTGAAAAACATCGTAATCCCTGGCAGCTGCAAACTATTCTTTCTCAAATATTTTCAGCAAATCCCTTTTATTAATGAAAAATAAAGGCGGGCAGGACTGTTTTGTACATAATTAGTTTGGCAAGCAGATCCGTTATTAATGTATATGTGTTCATACATTTCTCTCTTTTTTAAAAAATAATTTTTATTAACTGGCCAATCACATCAAATTAAATCACATCACATTATTCCAAATTACAAAGCCAAATTTTTAAATTTTGTTGGGGTAACCCATACTTCAAGATCCAAAGGGGGATTCAAATCATCTTCTTATTACTGCGTTAATGTCCAAATCAGTCCCATTCCACGTCATATCTTGTTCATATAATTTCTATTTTTCCTTTACGATCTCTTCTGTTAGTCTCCTTAAGCCGATAAGCAAAATAATAATCCTGTGTGGATTTCCCGTTCCTCCACTAAGTCCAGATGGTTTCCATATATCGACTTCGTAGATAGCATCGCTCTTTCCATCATGAATTTGGCATTTGTCGCTCTTAAGTCCCACCGAGGAGTTGATCCACGATATGTAAACAACTCTATTTCTCTCTTTCTCCTCCCAGACCCAAGAGCTCCAACAATGCCTCCCAAAATGGCGACGGCATTTTTAACTGCGTCATTCCAAAACTCTTAGCTTTCCAGCTTCATCTTGAAACATTGCTTTGGTTCGAAAGTTTATCTCCACACAGCCTTAAATCCACAGCTTAAGTCCTTAGTTTCTGACTCATTAGGGGAGGGGATTCTTGTTAAATCACATAAGAAAAAGGAAGGCAGGTTTTTCCCCCCCTCCTCCCTCAGTCATACCGTATCTTGACGTATCTTCTCATATTTTATTCTTGTCTTGTTATCAGAGATCTCTTCTGTCAGCAGTCTTTACTCCCCTTTTTCCTTGAAGCATGTGCAATTTATCTCGTCCAAATTGTTTCTTTTAAAGATGCTTGCAACTAGCGGCGCGAATCAGGGACGGCGTCCAGGAGTGCCGGAATCCCACAGGAGGGCTTTGTGCCTAGTGCCCCCACCCCCACAAATTCGGGGGTGGTATAGGGCACAGCAGGCAAGGGCCGTCCCCCCCACAATCCTGGGGGGGTTAAGGAGGCTAATTACCCCCATCATAGCCTCCAAATTACCTCGTGTGGGTCGGAGAGATGTTATTGTCAGCCATCTTCCGATGCGCCACCTAGTGGCCCCCCGTGTTCATACATTTCTCAGTGGCTCCCAATTATGTCTTTGTGAGGAGAACCACTAAATCACGGTTATTCAAGGCTCCTGAGCTCATTGATTCACAGCTTGCTGCTCCAAGGTGGACAGCAAGGTCAGAGGTTATGGTTTGTTAAATGATTTCCCACAAGTAAAAATGCTGGCACACCTTTTATAAACAATAACTCAGATCCTCAAATGCCCCTGATGAAGTAGACATTTGCCTGTGAAAGCTATGGACATAATAAATGTATTAAGTCCACAATCCAAACGCCATGGCCAGCAGTGGTGCAGGCTTAAAGGAGCGGAACAACAATCACCGCATCCACAGCCCCACCACTTGTTACCTAGGATAGAAGATCCTAGGTCAGATAGCAGGAATACTGGTGTAGCAGAAGCATCTAGGTGGAATGTAGACACATATAAAAAAATGCTATGAAAATGCTATTAAAAAAGTTTTGAAAAATATATTGAATTTCCCATAGTTCAGCATCGCCATCTAGTGTCACATTTGTATAATGCACTTCACAACACACTTAAAAACATTTTATCTGCAGCTGTATAGCTGAGTCCCTAGATCAGGCCTGGTGCTGGCATGTGACAGTAGCAGGGACAGGTTGTCCCTATCCCACAAAATGGCCCATTTTAGAAGATTCTGCCAGAGACCTCTGGTGGCAGTGCCCCCATTCCCACTATTTGGGAAGGCATATTGGCGCACTCCTTGGCAGCAAGGCTTCCTCTGCCACCGTTCTTGTGTTTGCTATAAGCATACTCACGTGGCACCTTCTCTAGAATCTTTTGTCAAGATTGTAATTTGCAAAGCACTGTCCAAATTCTCTATTGTCACGTTGCAATCAGTGCAGCCATTTCTTGCTTTGCTTCAGATACAGCAATACATAGAAACAAATTGAAGGTTTGGTTCTGGAGGGAGGGGAATCTTCTGAATAGTTCAGGCATGCTGAACGGAACTGGCATGATCCACAAGATCATTTCTTTGTAATATTTCCTCTTGAAAGTGATGTGCGTTGATGGTAAAGATAAAGGTACCCCTGACCTGTACGTCCAGTCATGGACAACTCTGGGGTTGCGCACTCATCTCGCTCTATAGGCCGAGGGAGTCAGTGTTTGTCCATAGACAGCTTCCGGGTCATGTGGCCGGCGTGACTAAGCCGCTTCTGGTGAACCAGAGTAGTGCACGGAAACACCGTTTACCTTTCCGCCGGAGCGGCACCTATTTATCAAAACCCTTTCTGGACCTTAGCCTTCCAGGACTCATTTGTTATGAGTCATTTGTCAGATTCGCCACTTACCCAAAGCACATATTCTCACGGGTAGCAGTGCAGTTTCAGCAAGTTATTTTACAAAATCCATGTTGGACTTTGTTGTGAGTCCCTCTAGCAATCCTGAGAAACTGGTTAAATCTGCTATCCCCTATCCCCTCCACAGCAGGGTGAAGGGAGAGTAAGCTTTCTACAGTGCTTAGTGAATGCTTATCTCTGTTAGTGCTTCCGTGGCTCTGCTTTTCAAATCTTCTTTAACAAATACACACCTCAGGCAGTGAGGATGCAGGCGCCCGCCTAGTAGCTGATAATATATTACTGCATTTCAGCACATTTCAGAGTGTTAACATTGAGAGCACAATTATCAATTAGCACAGCTTACTCAATTTTGCTGGGTGGCTTTTCATTTTTATAACAGCGTAAGTGTATCTTACCATGCAATCGTACACTTGCCTAATTGGGTAATATGCCTGTTCATGGAGTTGCGCTCCTCTCAAAGGAGCAGGTGTACAGTCAGGGGGCACTCATGCACCCATCTTAAGTCACTGGAAGCCCAGCTTCGAAAGATAGACATAGCCAAGTAGCTGGGATGTGAGAGGTTATTTCAATAGGGGGTGTCAGGGACTGGACAGAGGAGGAAAGGTGGAGTCCGCCTCCCCAGCCTGACCCTTCCAGAGAAGAAGGAGACAGTTCAGAATTACAACAGAGGGTTGAGGGAGGTCACAGCTCAGACGCAGATGAAGTGAAAAGCTGGAAAATATTGGGAGAGGAGGAGGCAGAAGAGGAAGCACCATGGACTCAGTGTCTTTAAAAGCATTCCAGCCCCCCCCCCTCCCAGAACACAGCGGGCCTTGAAAGTAGGAGAGCAAAGAGCTCAAAGGCCGAGGGCACTTTCTAGCACTCTTAGCGATGATTCATGAGGAAGTGGGAGAGATGGAGTGGGGTGGAGCAACGCCATTATTCCGAGAGGCCGCATTCCCAAGCCTCTCTATGTGAATATTGAATAAAAGAAGATGGTAAGGGCTTTTCCTTGTCTTGTCCGTTCCTGGCAACCTGCCGTGGGGGTTGGTTCCTCTGCTGCCTGACAAGGGGCGAACCTTTCAAGTCTTCCTTTTGTCTCTGCTGCAAACATGCCAAAATGGACACATGGAAAGGGGAGTTTGGTGTTGTGCTAGCTGGCTCTGCTCCCAATCTCTATGTTCAAAGTGCCTTTTTAAAAAAGCAGAAACCTAAATGTTACCTGTATCGGGGGGGGGGGGCAGAGCGGGGAGAGGCTGCCATGGATCACATATCAGGAGACCACACTATATTCAGGTGTATTTGTATAGAAGGCACCTTGAATGAATACCCAACACTAGTGCTATCAAGTTTTTAGGTCTGTTTCCCTAGCTCCCTGGAATAGACACTTTAATTCTAATCCCGCCTCCCAGCTGTGCATAAAACCCTACAGCTCCTTGTTAAGTATTGCTTCTTATGGAGAGTTTGATGTCCTTCCTTCTGTGGAGTTTTATCCCTGACATTGCCTTATTCATTATTGTCCAGGACTGAGAGGTCAGTGTATTCCATTTAGCACCCAAGAGTGAGAATGTTGCACTTTCCTCCCTGTCTGGCCCTAGATTCTGTCATCTCTCTAACCAGCTTCCATATAATTAAAAACCATATAGAGTTGTATCCAACGTTACGTGAGCAAAATGCAGCTTCCTCCACCCACTTATAGGCCATTCCCTCTGTCCACTGCAGCCCCCTAAGACACAGCACACAGTGTCTGGTAGCTCCCCACAACCTCCAAAGAAGCTACAAGAGAGAGGGGCAGGAGAAGAGGGGGGAAAGGTAAAGTTTTGTTGCATGAGCTTACTTTCCAGTCACATGGCACTGAACGTAACCTGCCTTTCTTGTCCTGCTGATTCCAAGTAGAGTAGCCCAGTATTAAAGGTAAAGGTAAAGGGACCCCTGACCATTAGGTCCAGTCGTGGCTGACTCTGGGGTTGTGGCGCTCATCTTACTTTATTGGCCGAGGGAGCCGGCGTACAGCTTCTGGGACATGTGGCCAGCATGACTAAGCCGCTTCTGGCGAAACCAGAGCAGCGCACGGAAACGCCGTTTACCTTCCCGCCAGAGCGGTACCTGTTTATCTACTTGCACTTTGATGTGCTTTTGAACTGCTAGGTTGGCAGGAGCAGGGACCAAGCAACGGGAGCTCACCCCGTAGCGGGGATTCGAACCCCCGACCTTATGATTGGCAAGTCCTAGGCTCTGTGGTTTAACCCACAGCGCCACCCGCAGCCCAGTGTTAGGAGCAAGGTTTTGTAACATCTTGTCATAGAAGGTAGTGGATGGCTGCAGATCCACTTCCATTTAGGGGTTCTGATGACTACAGAAAAATATATTGGACACATTCAGTATTCCTCCCAATATTTCCTGCTGGAATAAACAGTGACATACCTCAGATCTATGTGCTCCCTCGTCCCATTTCCCTCCCCAAGCTCAGTGGTGGCGCTGGCCTTCCAGGATCAGATCAGAAGCTGGGATGGCTTCTGCAATTCTGGAACCATCCGTGAAAAACTGGGACACTTGAAGGGCATGCCATAGTGTGCCGCTGCATCTGAACTGAGCCACTCAAATCATAGTGATAGCCAGTCTCAGAGTAGACCCATAAATTTACTTTAAGTATTACTTATCGCCTTTAGTTGTTAAGAAACACTGAGCATTATATATATATATTATATATATAATCTCTCCCCACCTCTCCAGTACTGTGATTTAAAAATGAAATCAGGCCTCAAACGAGGAACATATCAAAATGAATAAATTGGAAGCACTTAGGAAGCAGCTTTGTGGTGTGACATCAAATTAAATTTTAATTACATTAATTATCTCTTTATATCCCTTGCTACACCAAACTCCTTAGGTAATTCGTTGAGTGTGTTGTTGTAGATTTGTGGGAAGTATTTTTGTTTACTTTCAGAATATTCATAGAGGAATACTTAATAGCTCCAATTGTGACATATAAGGGCAGACTAGGGCCTCAGTCTAACACAGTTCTGTACCCATGCTTAAGCCCCACTGAAATTAAAGGAGGCTAAGCATAACTCTATACTGGATTGTGGTGTATATGTAGGTAATGATCCAATACACCAGTAAATAAAATAGCTGCATTTTAGCCCATGTGATATCAAATTCCACATACCTCTTACTCTGTTTAGGCATTATATGAATTAATGGAATAGGGGGAAGGATCTTGCATGCTTGACTTCCTCATGTTCATTTTAATGCTGGAAAGAGCCTTTGTGCACACAACTGCATAAGCAAAGGATTCCAGGTCCCTGGTCATTTATTCCTCATTCTCCAGGGTGAGGGATTGTCATAGGATAGCTACATGCAGGCCTTGAGCTAAAAGTATATTCATTCTGCTTGGGGGGTCACTGGTTTCCTTCCTCTTTTTGTGCCCACAGTTCAGAAGATAGGTTCTGTCTTAACATCCTGCAGCTTTATAGGATTAAAATAGAGTAGACGTGGATGTGAAATAATTATAGTTCCTAGGGCAATGCTTTTCTTTATCAAATAAAACACCAAATCACAAAACAAAGTGAAGACTGAAAACAAGTCCTCATTCATTGTAAACAGGATTTGTTTAAAACTTCAGTGCACAGACAACTGGGCTTGGAAACCCAGCCTTTATTAGAATCATTTACAAATTTCCTATTCTTTTGGCTAAGACAAGATTTTTCACACACTCTCATTAAAAATGGAGCTAAACTGGGTTGCCGTTTTTAAATGAATAGATAACTCGCAATGTAGCAGTACAGTCCAAAACCAATTCACAGAAGGCTGAGTTATTTCTAAAAAGATATAGGTTGAATAGCAGTAAGCAGGATGTAAGAGTTCTTACCATTGTGCTGGATCCATTCAGTGATTGGGAATGTGATCCTAATCATCTATGTTTATTGCTTATGATTAATCTCGTTCAACACACTATGGGTTATTATATAACTATCCTTATGATTAATCTCACTTCAGTAGTTACATACCAGTCCTTCAAAATATTGTTTCTTTTTTCAGATCACCTCTTGGTACAAGAAGAACATAAAGGATTATTTTCATAAGCAAAAGCTGGGGTCATCTTTAAAAGAAAATGAAGAATTACTCCAGGAGCACAAGGAAATGGAAAATAAGGTTAAAGTAAGAACCATCTTATCTAAAACATGCTCACTGTAGTCCTTCAATTTCCTACAGTGGACTATTGTATTGATATAGGAACACCTTTCCCTGAGGATTATCATTTCACTCATTAAATCATGGGCTCTTCATTGCTTGGACTAATCTACACTGGTGAGTTATAACGTTAAAAATACGTTATAAAATGTGACACCAGAGCAGCAATCCGTTGTCAATGGGATATATATATATATATATATATATATATATATATATATATATACAGTGGTACCTCAGGTTACATACGCTTCAGGTTACATACGCTTCAGGTTACAGACTCCACTAACCCAGAAATAGTGCTTCAGGTTAAGAACTTTGCTTCACGATGAGAACAGAAATTGTGCTCCGGTGGCGCGGCAGCAGCAGGAGGCCCCATTAGCTAAAGTGGTGCTTCAGCTTAAGAACAGTTTCAGCTTAAGTACGGACCTCCGGAACGAATTAAGTACTTAACCTGAGGTACCACTGTATAGATATATATATATATATATCAGGGTTTTTTATACCATTTTTCTTAGCAGTGTAAATCCAGCCCTAGTTTATATGTTTTTGCCCAGTTTGGGAAGAATATGTATTTGCTCAAGGTTTCTGACAAGTGGCAACCCCTCTCAAGGCGGGTCACTCTTAAAAACTATGGTGCTAAGGTTCCATAACCAGACAAATTAATAGAAGGGGAAATATATGAATGGCGGTTAGCTAAACTAGTTAAGAAATGCAAGCAAAAACTCAATGTGTCACTGAGGTTTGGGGCTGCTTCCCCATTGCAAAAGAAGAATGAACACTACAGCTTCTTTACCTATTACATATGGGGTGGCTGTTGATAAAGTCAGCTATTTTGTTTTAAATAATCATTTTACGTGTTGCTTTACATATTCCACCCACCCCCAGTTTTTTCTTCATCCTTAGCAAAATCTTAAGTTTCATGCTTCATTTCCATTTATGTATCCTTAAATTTCAAGAAGAAGAAATCAACTCTAAGAGTGTCTGTCCCAATGATGGCTTTTTAAGAAAGTAAACATTCTGAATACAGTCCAGAAAGCTAAACAAATTTAAGTATCATTGACTTCAGTGGAAAAGAGTTAATCACTATAATTGGATACAATGGGACTTAAAAGTCATTAACTTTGGCTGGTTCACACCCGGTATTTATCTGCAATTCAGTGTGCATAGGAGCGCTTCTTTTTTCTCAGCTGCTTCATGTTTTTGAAAGCCTCACAGCCTCTTTTGAACAAAAAGGTCCAGATTTTTTTAATTTATTTTTTTAAAAACCAAAGTATAATTTCACCCTGTCTGCACCAATCTTTTCAGAAGTGCCAGATCAATCAAGAGATCTACAAAGGGGCTCAATTTCTGTGCCAAATGGAATATTGAGAACGGCAATTTTAAAGGTTATTTACTGAGAAGGCAAAAAAGTAAAATAGCATGACCTGTCTGTGGAGAGACACTGAGCACAGGTTATGTATAATGCTGTGTGTCCTCAGAGGTACTTAGGTAGCTCAGGGAATCTGCAGAGGCATGCCAACATCAGGCTTTTTGCTGCTCTTGGTGGAAAGAAGTGACAGCGATGTCATGCCACCAAATGGCACTCAGTATTAAAACAGTAATGTCTCTGGCTGCTGTGGATCACTGCAGGTGACAGCTGATCCTCTGTGCTAAGCAGCTCACTTGTAGCAGTTCATCCTTGTAGACCAAATCATTATCTCAGCAGTCCTGCAGAGAGGCAAGAAAAGGGCTTTGTGCCTGTGGCTTCGAAGAGAAAATCCCCCAGTCTACACAATGAACCATACCCACCAAGCTTAAAAGGTAAAGGGACCCCTGACCATTAGGTCCAGTCGTGACCGACTCTGGGGTTGCAGCGCTCATCTCGCTTTACTGGCTGAGGGAGCCGGCGTACAGCTTCTAGGTCATGTGGCCAGCATGACTAAGCCGCTTCTGGCGAACCAGAGCAGCGCACGGAAACGCCGTTTACCTTCCCGCCGGAGCGGTACCTATTTATCTACTTGCACTTTGACGTGCTTTTGAACTGCTAGGTTGGCAGGAGCAGGGACCGAGCAACGGGAGCTCACCCCACCGCGGGGATTTGAACTGCCGACCTTCTGATCGGCAAGTCCTAGGCTCTGTGGTTTAACCCACAGCGCCACCCCATCACATAAACTTTAGTGAGGCGTTCAAGGGACAGGGGCAGCAGATCCCGATGTTGATCTTTATACCACCCACCCCATCCCTGATGTAGATCTTCACTCACCTCTTCTTCCCTGGCTGGGAGGGGACGCCATTTGGTGGTTTGCCTCAGGCGCCAAAATGTCTTGCGTTAACCCTGGTTCTGCCTCTTAAGACACCCATGCGCATGCTGGCTGTGCCCCGTGGCCTACGCAAGATTGGTGTCAACCCAAAGAGGGCCTTATGCACATGTCCCTGTCTCTGTTGAGGGGACCCCCCCCCCCGCATTTACATGTATAGCACCAAATTCCTGAATAGGGATGGAAACTACGCTTGTGATATCTAGCAGCCTCCTTGCCAGCTTAGCATACTCATTGGCTATTAAAGGACACAGAGGGATAAGACACACCACACATGGCTAATTCAGATGCAACCACTTTTCTTCAACAGGGCAGAGATTATGTGTGTGTATCTGTGTGTGTGTGTGTGTGTGTGTGTGTGTGTGTGTGTTGTTGTTGTTGTTGTTGTTGTTTAAAATGTCATTATTGTAACCTTTCCTGTAGAACTTCTTTCTTGAGTGCAGAGATCCAACATGATATAGTGAGCAGAATGTTGGACAGGGAATGGGGAGACCAAAGTACAAATCCACACTCAGCTATGAAGTCCACTGGGTGACACTAGGCCAGTCACACATCTAGCTCAGTACTGACCCTCCAAGGTCCTGGGCAAGAATCTTTCCCAAACCTGACACCTGAGATCCTTTTAACTAGATCTGCCAGAGAATGGACCTGGGACTTCCCGCAGTACAGGAATCCTCTGTGCTTTTTACCTCTGAGATGGCAACCTTTCCATTTAGAAATCTTCTAACACCAACAGTAAACACCAAAGTGCATCAAGTTTACCATAACCCATACCAGCAAGAGAATATAATGGGGAATATTTCCTTCTTTATTGAACATATTTATTTATTTTTTAAAGCCATGCAAGACCCACAATGAAGTCACATAGGAATGAAACTGAGCCCTGGTGAT
This sequence comes from Podarcis filfolensis, assembly GCF_964270895.1. Classification (NCBI taxonomy): domain Eukaryota; kingdom Metazoa; phylum Chordata; class Lepidosauria; order Squamata; family Lacertidae; genus Podarcis; species Podarcis filfolensis. Next base: position 23,635,100 of record NC_139604.1, on the reverse strand, counting down.
CTTTGACCAATGTGTGGCTCTGATCCAGCAGATCTGATGTGATTGCAAAGCCCTCTGTGTTCAGGGAGCGTCTCCATATTCAGTGGGCGATCTTGGAATGCTTGCACACAAATATCTCCCCTTCATAGGAAAGGGCAGAGGGTCACTGCGCCGACTGACTTTTGGACGCTGTCCATTTTTAAGGAGATAGGATTACCATTATTAGAATCAGTGGGATTTAAGCATTACAGTAAAACACTTAGGCTCATTGATTTCAAGAATACATTGGCATGCATAGCTTGCGCTGGATTGCCCAGTAGTGAAACTGGGCAAATTGTTGATAATTCCATTGTATCAAATAACTGAATGCATGCGGTTGTATTTTAAATGATAGCAAGATGCCCATATGTTTGTTCCTAAGCAATGTAATTGAATTTTGAGGGTACTGTCAACCATTCATATTAGCACTACAGTGGTACCTCTGGTTACGTACTTAATTCGTTCCAGAGGTCCGTTCTTAACCTGAAACTGGTCTTAACCTGAAGCACCACTTTAGCTAATGGGGGCTCCCACTGCCGCCGCGCTGCCGGAGCACGATTTCTGTTCTCATCCTGAAGCAAAGATCTTAACCCGAGGTACTATTTCTGGGTTAGCGGAGTCTGTAAACTGAAGCGTATGTAACCCGAGGTACCACTGTACTATGAACATGGTAGTTGCTGACCCTTATTTAGTAGGATGGGTATTTTGCAGCTCAGCAGGATAGGTAATTGAACAAAAGGCTTGTACTTCTTTGCTGCTGTTTCCAATTCATCCCGGGGGAATGGTTTTCCTATTTATTAGCCATATAATAACCTATGCATGGGAAGTAGTTGCTGTAACTCTTTACACTATCTCTACACTGTAAGCCAGTGCTGCCTTGGTATACGGCTTTGTTTGTTTGTTTATTTGTGGCATTTGTATTCCATCCTGTTACATAAACCTCTGTAGATGGTTTACAATAAATCGGGGGGAAAAGAGAGTTGAAATACAAAGTAGAATATAAAACCATTTAAAAGGGTGGAGGAAACTCTTCTTAAATACAACAACAAAACTAGTTGCATTGCAGGAATTGTGAGGTGTCCAGCCATGGGGAAATTAGACTACCTGCTGCCATGTAGGCCTAACTATCCACAGGAAAAGAAATAGAAGTATACTAGTTTATTAGGTATTTTTGTGCTTTCATTTTTGGGTTTTTATCTTGTGGACCTGCCCTGTGATCTTTGGATGAAGGGTGGTATACAAATTTAATGACTAGTAATAATAATAATCTCAAATACGTTTGTGTGAATAAAATGTCCTTGCTGGACTTTTGGGTATGACAACTGGGACCATCTTCACAACAGGCGAGATTAACTGCCTACCTACCCATTGATGCTCCCTCTCACTGCCATGTTCTTTCCCCCCTCCTATCTGGGGTTCCTTAGCAAATGCTGGGGTCTTGAGGTTGCCCATCACCCGGACAGCACACTGAGCAGGCACACAGGTCACCTGATCACAATCTTCTTGACCGTGATGAGATGTAATTTTTTAAAAAGTAATTTTCTGAATTTGCATCTCCTACCTTCTAACACTTTGAAGCTAGAATCCAGGATGGCATCTTCCTGTTTTGTTTCGTTTTATCACGAGAGAATGGGAGCCATTTGGGTTGCTGTAATCTCATGCAATTTTGCACCGCAGTTTCCTGTCCCCCCGAAAAAAAACCCACACACGTTTTGGGCAGGCATGGCAGCCAAAAACAGGGTCCTGAAAAAAAGCGCCTTTTAGAGGGAAATTGCATTGCAAAATCGAGAGAGAGCATGGCCACTGTTCTCCAGCAATAAAAAACAATGTCCTATTTTTTCCAGGACACTTGTACAGTATGGAATCTATGCATGTAAATTAGCATGTGCAAGTTTTATTTAAATCTGTGCCATTGTCTTTTTCATGGGGTGGCTATCCTGCAGGCAGATAGCTAACTGAGGCGGCCCTTCTCTTTCTAGGTATGGAGCTCCAGTGTGGAAGATTTGAAATCAGAGGCTCTCAAGATTCTGTTTTCAGAAGAGTATGCTGAAAAAGAGCACCTGAAGCTTTCAAATCAGAAAATGAACCTGTTGCAACAGGAAGTGAACCGTTGTATGGAGGAGCGGAAAACCTTGTTGCAAGAAGCCAATGAATTCTTCACTGCAGCAGCGAAGGTTAGTCAAAGGATTAACCAACCCACAACATGTGGTCCAGTTGCTCACACTATGCATATCGCACCACGTTTGTTTTCAGTTTGTCACAGTTCTGTTTCTGGTTTCAAAAAGAGAAACATTGCCTTTATTTGTATGTATTTCTCTGTGTGCAGAACAATCTGGGAGGGGCAGAGGAGTCCCTCCAAGGATTTTGCCTCCAGCACTTTATATTTTAAGAACCAGGTGGGGCTGTTGTCCGTCAAGGCCCCGCACCCCCTCCCTTGAGGAATGAAAACACGTGGACACCAGTATTTAGGTTAATGGGCGAAAAAAGGTCACAACTTTTATTGGTTACAGAATGTGAATGGTATTGGCTTTAGGCACTGGACCCGTTCCGACTATATCTGACTCCTGCCCACCATGCAGGAAGTCTCAAAAGGGTTAACCGCCTTTATGGGGAGCCCTGTTTATGTACATCAACTCTGAGCTCCCCCAGGGTCACCGGAAAGGTCGTGCCATGGCCCTAGCCACCGCCCGGGCTTCGGACAGGATCCAGGAACCCCGGACTCCTTTAACGGAATACCCTTAAAGTGGAGGGGTAGGTGATGGCCACGACCTCCCCTCCCATAAACCAAGTTTTCCCAATGCCTAACAGCCAAACCTTACAAAGTTGTGATGATTTGCTACGAGGTAGGCAAAAACCAAATGGCTGGTGCCAATCTGCCAAGTGGAAAAATTCCTACCAGGCCCCTTCAACAGGCGACCAATCAAAGTCCATAGCAAGGTCAAGGTGACTAACGCTAGAAGAAAGGGCAGGAGGGCGGGAGATCCGTAGTAGCAGGGAGCAGAAGGAATTACTTTCGGCTGCATGGCAGCTTAAATGTGGCTTAGCCACACACCCCAGCCAGCCGGATTGGCTGGCTGGGTTGTGACGTGCGCTGGGACTCCCTGATGACTAAACACGCCCCCCACTAAGGGCGGGAAGCGCAAGGCCCCTGCGCAACCCCTCCCCTCCCTGAAAAGGAGAGGCTTTAGTATACACTATACTTGTTCTTAAAACTTTTTTTAAAATGTTTTGAGAGTCCTATTATAATTGCTAAATGTTGGAAATGTAAAGAAAATGAAGGTACATTCTTTCACCTTTGGTGGACGTGCCCAAGGATGAAGGCTTTCTGGGAGATGATATATAATGAAATGAAAAAGGTATTTAAATATACCTTCTTGAAGAAACCAGAGGCCTTTCTCCTGGGCATCGTCGGCCAATTGGTGCCAAAGAAGGATAGAACTTTCTTTATGTATGCTACAACAGCAGCAAGAATACTCATCGCAAAGTATTGGAAGACACAAGATTTACCCACCCTGGAAGAATGGCAGATGAAAGTGATAGACTATATGGAACTGGCGGAAATGACTGGCAGAATCCGAGATCAGGGAGAAGAGTCGGTGGAAGAAGATTGGAAGAAATTCAAAGACTATTTGCAGAAACATTGTAAAATTAATGAATGTTAAAATGATGTTGGATTGAAATCAAGCGGCCTTAGCAACAAGGTTAATATGAATATGTAAAAATGGATTGATAACAGATGAAAATATAAAGTTATAATATGTTGAGATATAGAATTAAGATAAAAAGAAAGAGGGTAAGGATTTGCTGAATTAACCATGTGAAAGGGAATACAAAAAAGGGAGGTGTGAGGAGGTTGGGGAAATAAGTAAACAAAATCTAAGATATGAAAAGATTGATTTGTTTTTAACTATTTTCTATTTATTTTTTCTGCATTTTGTATCTTTTTTTTCTATGTATTTTTGTACTTTTTGTATTTTTTCTTTTTTTCTTTTTTATTCTGTAACTTTCTTCTTTTTGTAAAACTTTAATAAATATTTTTTTAAAATATATATATATATAATTGCAAAAAACCCCCTCCAGAAATACTAGACCTTTTCTTGAACTTTGTGGTCTAGGAGTCTGTACTGAGTTCCTGTTTGCTTATTTGTTTGCTTTTGTTATATCTTTTTGACCTGCTTCTCAACCATGGTAGGCTCTTAATGAGGCTTACAATTTATCCGACATAAGAATGAGAGTATATTAGGTAAAAGTGGGACCTGCACCAAAATGATGCATCCCATAGCGTAATTAGTGAAGCATAAGGCTCTTAATCTCAGAGTGGTGGGTTTGAGGACCACATTGGGGAAAAGATTCCTGCATTGCAAGGCGTTGGACTAGATGACCCTCATGGTCCCTTCCATGATTCTGTTTCTCACCCCCCCTATTCAGCATTCCATGGCCACTGAGCATGCTCAGTTTCCATTGGGCTGTTTTTTATTGACTGCCTTCATTTCTGCCAAACGATTGGCAATCTGGGGTTGTGTGTGTCACTTTCAACTAATCCTAAACATTTTGACACCACATCCAGCCATCTTCATATTTTGGATAGGTTTTACCATGCCAGGGAATAAAACTCATGATCATTCCTTCTTTCCCTGCAATTGAAACGATCAGGGAATTTGGGGATTGTATTCCTCTGATGAGGAAATAGTCTTGGTGGATACAAACTTCACTACAGGCAAAGAAGGCACCTGGAATAGGATTTCTTCTGAATATCTTAATGCCTGAAGAGGCTTGTACCAAGCAACTGTTTTCTAACTTGAATAGAAGAAAACTAGATAACAGAAGTTGCATGAGACAAGGGGATGGATTTGGAAGCATTCAGAGATTATAAAAGACTCAGTGATGTTGACTGGCAGGTTTATTTTCTGTAAACACACAGTAACTCAAAAAATAATATTTTACTGTATGTCACATATTGTGTGTGTGTGCGCACAAATAACCTTACTGTAAAAAAGATTTCATACTCTGTTTACAATAGCAATTGACAGCAACAAAGAGTGAATAATACCCAGGGTGAGAGAAGCATTCATCATTTCATTTAGATAATCTGGCTTTATGAGAAGACTAGCTGATTTCTGTCAGAAGAGTGACTGGGCAGTTTAGTGCAGATTGCTCTCTAAGTATTTATTTAGTAATGTTACCTGTTAGAGAAGGAGAAACGTTTGTATGCTAATGTGAATGCGCTTAACTATTAGTTCTGGCTCTTTTGCCGTATTTTATGTTATGAACCAATGTGTTAAAATTAATCAACAACAGGACTGCCAATTTTTCCTTTTAAAAACAATGCCCTCTGAAACAGATCTGTTTCTCTGTATGTTTTTCAATTCTCGCCCTTCTTCTTCTTCTTCTTCTTCTTCTTCTTCTTCTTCTTCTTCTTCTTCTTCTTCTTGCAGTGCTTATGAAGGGAAAACTCTCAGTTTACATTTCTATCAGCATTGCTGCGGAGGAGTAAAAAAAAAGGGGGGGGAGTTAACTAAGCAGCTGTCTTGTCAGGCCAGTGTACCACTGAGCTTGGCATTTCTACCCCATGTGGGGTTTCAGGCAAGACTCTTTTCCATCCTCTGCATGCAGAGTATAGACACTATCACTGACTTATGGCTCTCATCTCGTACAGTAATAATCTCCCAGGTAGAGGAACAGTGACAGTGGAGCTCCCCCCCCCCTGTAAAAGATCACTGCTATATTGAAGCAGTCCAATGGCCAGCTTTCTCAATGGTCCTGCTAATCCAATGAGTGGTAGGAGCAAGTGTCTGTATTCAGTGCCGGAGCCCTCTCTTGCCTTTGAGGTCAATAATCCAATAGCGCATCTCAAAAGGAGAGATATCTCACAACACTGCTGAATTGTCTGGTGGGACACAGCGGTGTCTTGCCCATAGAGGCAAGTGGTGCGGCGCGCCAGGGTGCCAAGTTCTGGAGGCTGCCAGGGAAGAGGCGGAGGCTGGGCGTGGCGCCTCCTGGCATCAGCTCGCTGCCCTCGCCTGCCTCTGCCATGCCGCTCCGAAGCAGCGCCGTGGCCACTGCGGTACGGGCGCCAGGGATAAGGCTGAGGCTGGGCACAGCACCTCCCGGCATCAGCTTGCCGCCCTTACCCGCCTCGCTGAACCAGCGCCGCGCCTGGAGCCTCTGCCTCTTCCCCGCCGGAGGAGCCGCCCTCCAGCCGCTGCCCGCCTCCTCCAGCCCCGCAAAGCTGCCGGCAGCTCTGTAAAAATGTTGGTGAAATATACTCAGAGTCGCAAAGTGATTTCATGCTCTTTTTCAGCTCATAGTGGTGAGGAGGAATGAATGAAAGTCCCCTCAAGGTATCTGCTTTATATACATTATTTACACAATGGGCTGCACATGATTGGCTAATTCCGGAATTCTACTGTAAGCCAATCAGGTTGTGGATTCACTTCTATCTGGAGCATGATTGGGTGGTTCCTGCCAACCAATCATATTGCTGCATTGTTCTAGGACCAATCAGACTGCTGCATTCTGAATCCTATTGTTCTAGGACCAATCAGACTGCTGCCTTTTGGATCCTATTGTTCTAGGACCAATCAGACTGCTGCAGTTTGGATCCTATTCAACTCAGTACATAACACCCCTCCCCTCTAAGTTCCAGTCCTGCCCGGGAGGTCGCATTCATAGTCCTTGAGGTACGCCGGTGGCCTACGTGTGCGTTGCGGCCTGGGGTGTTCCCTGGTCCGGGGTTCAGGTTCTGGCTCATGTTCCAAGGATGCTGGCTGTGATGGGCCTGTTTGGTCTGGTGCAACCGGTTCGCTCAGTCGTGGTTCTGGTTCCGGTGTCCTTTCGGCCTCGCGGGTCCTCTCTGTATTTACTGATTCTGCCTCTCCTGCTGGCCCCTCCTGCTCTATGGGCTTCACTGCCCCTCTGTTCCCTTGGGACTCCTCTGACCTTTCCTGGTTTTCTCCCGGGAATCGTCGCCGTTTCTGGTCGCAGTGGCGGCGCCAGCATTGCCCCCCATCCGTTAGCACCTCGTACGACACGGGACCAGTGACCCTGGTGACTGTGGCGGGTACCCATGCTGGGCCTGCCCCAAAATTCTTTGCGTACACTGGGTCCTGGGCCTCGAAGGTCCGGGGGTTCCTGCCTTCCCCCACCACTACCTCATCCTGAGCTCTATCGGGGTGAAGGCGGTCCAATCTGATTGCAAGGCGCCGACCCATTAGTAGTTCAGCGGGGCTCCGGCCAGTCGTTGAGCTGGGGGTGCTGTGTTGTGCTAGGAGGAATGTGGCAAGGCGGTACTCCCAATCCCCTTGCGTCATGCGGCGAAGGGTGTCCTTGGTGGTCCGCACCATGCGTTCTGCTTGGCCATTGGTGGCAGGGTGGAATGGCGCCGAACGGATGTGGCGGATGGCGTTCTGCGCTGTGAAGGTTTGGAATTCTCCTGACGTAAATGCAGTCCCGTTGTCTGAGACGAGAGTGTCAGGGAGCCCGTGGGTTGCAAACAGCCTGCGTAGTACCCGGATGGCTGCGGACGTAGAAGTGGACGGTACCAGTGCGACTTCCAGCCATTTGGTGTAGGAGTCCACCACTATGAAGAATGTTTTCCCCTGAAAGGGGGCAGCGAAGTCCACATGCAGGCGTGACCATGGTGCTCGGGCGGACTCCCAGGACTGGACTGGGGCCCTTGGGGGATCTGGGCGGGATTCTTGGCAGGCCTGGCAGTGTTTGACCCAGGCCTCTATCTCTCCGTCGATCCCCGGCCACCACACATAACTCCTGGCAAGGGCCTTCATTCTTACTACCCCTGGGTGTGTCTCGTGTAGGGCTGTGAGGACCCTTTTGCGGAGGGGCTGGGGAACAACGACCCTGCTTCCCCATAACAGGCACCCCTTGTGGGCCGACAGTTCATGTTTGCGGGTTGTGTAGCCGGCGAATTCTGGCCCGGGGCTGCTGCTGGGCCATCCCCTCCACACCCAGTCCAGGACCCGGGAGATGACCCTATCTTTCTTGGAATGGTGTGCAACTTCTTGTGCCTGAATGGGGCGGTCGGGAAGCAGCTCCAGGCTCATAACCTCTTGTGCAGGTGCTGGGTCGGGGCCTGTTTCCGGTAGTGGTAGCCTGCTGAGGGCGTCCGCATGGCCCATCGCCTTCCCAGGGCGGTGAATCAGTGCATACTGGTAGCTGGCAAGGAAAATTGACCACCTGAGGACACGAGGAGACAGCACTTGGGGGGTCTGCTTTTCGGAGGCAAACAAGCCAAGCAAGGGCTTGTGGTCAGTCACCACGGTGAAGGGCCGCCCGTACAAGAAATCATGGAATTTTTTTACTCCTTTCACGATTGCCAGACCCTCCTTGTCGATTTGCGAGTAGTTCCGCTCGGTTGCGTTGAGTGTCTGGGAAAAGTATGCCACCGGTACCTCTCTTCCATCCGGGAGTTGGTGTCCCAGGACAGCGCCAATGCCATAGGGTGAGGCGTCGCATGCTAGCACCACCGGCAGCCTCTCGTCGAAGTGTGCCAAGACCGAGTTTGAGACAAGCAAGTCCTTGACTGCCTGGAATGCGGCCTCCTGGCGCTGGCCCCACACCCAAGGGGCCCGCTTGTCCAGGAGTCTGTGTAGGGGCTCCGCTACCGCCGCCTTGTGGGGAAGGAAGGAATGGTAAAAGTTCAATAGTCCCAAGAAGGCCTGAAGTTCAGTCTTGTTCTTGGGCGCTGGGGCATCACAAATGGCCCGTACCTTGTCCCCAGTCGGGTGGACCCCTTCTGCGTCCACCATAAATCCCAGAAAGTCCACCTGAGGCACTCCTAGTAGACATTTTTCCCGCTTCACCTTGAGACCCGCTGTCTGGAAACGGTGCAGAACGGTGCGGAGGCGGTCCTCAAACTCCTCTGGTGTGGGCCCGGCAATCAACACATCATCGAAGAAGGGGGTGACGCCAGGAATCCCTTTAAGGAGAGAGTCCATTAGATTCTGGAATATGCCTGGTGCCACGCTGACACCGAATTGCAGCCGCTTTACCCTGAACGCTCCTCTGTGCGTCACAATCGTCTGTGCCTCTGCTGTGGCCTCATCTACTGGCAGTTGTTGATATGCTTGGGCCAAGTCCAGCTTGCCAAAAATTTTCGACCCAGCCAGGGTGGCAAGGACATGGCTGACCACTGGCACTGGGTATGCATGGGCCGTGAGGGCCTTGTTTATGGTACATTTGTAGTCTGCGCAGATGCGGACCGAACCATTCGGCTTGACGGGTGTGACGATTGGGGTTTCCCAGGGGGCATTAGGCACCGGCTCCAGCACTCCTTGCTCCACGAGTCGGTCCAATTCCTCGTCTATACGGGGTTTCAGGGCGAACGGGACCCGGCGGGCCTTGAGCCTGACTGGTCGTACTGCGGGGTCAAGCTGTAGAGCAATGGGGGGGCCCGTATACTGTCCCAATTTCCCATCAAAAACCCCCGGAAATTCCTTGCATATGGCGTCCACGTCCACTTGTAAGGTAGTGTGGTTCACCCCGGTGACGGCTAGCCCCAGTGGTCCAAACCATGCCAATCCCAGTAAGCTAATGTAGGGGCCCTTGACCACAAGCAAGTCCAGTTGCCGCGTCCGCCCTCGGTATTGCACCCTGAAGGTCCCCACCCCCATTGTGGGGACCTTACGTTTCTGGAAGTCCCGGAGGGTGAATGGGGCCGGCCTGAGTTTGGGACCCCCAGTAGGACACAGTTTCCTTAAGGTCCTTGCCGAGATTATGGATAGAGTTGAACCCGTGTCAAGCTCCATGCGGCATGGGGCCCCCTCTATCTGTACCTCTACATAAATTTTCTCTACGTTGGGGTGGGGCAACTGGTATACCTGGAAGTCCGTGAGCTCCGTCGAGTTGCCTTGGTGTGTTGGGCCCCGGGACCTGGGGCTCTTGGATTGGTCATCTGATGCCTGGCGTCGGGTGGGCCGAGCTCGACACACCCGGGCGATGTGTCCCAATTTTCTGCACTGCCTGCACTCTGCGTTGCGGAAACGGCAGGTCCTCCTCTCGTGACTGTCTCCACAGCTTGCGCAGTTCCCTGCTTCTCGTCGAGGCAGCTGTGGTATGTGGGCTGCTTGAGTGCGCTGCTGTACTCGGTGCACCTCCTCCCTGTTGGATCCTGAGTCGTCGGTGAGGTCTTCGTGGTGGACCCTCGGTTGGGACGGCTGGCTCGGCCATGCCTCTTGCGTCGACCTCTCGGCAGCTTCCGTTGCCAGGGCCTCCTCCAGAGCGACCTGGAACGTTAGGTCCTTCTTAGCGTAGAGGCGTCGTTGCAGCTTCTCATCCTTCAGGCCACCGACGAGGCGGTCACGAAGCATGTTCTCCAGCTCTGAGAAGTTGCAGAACCGGGCAGCTTGGCGGAGAGAGGTCACAAACCCAGTTATGGTTTCCCCAGGGGCTTGCCGCTTTGCATAGAAGGCATTTCGACGAGCCACCACAGAGGGCTGTGGCGAAAAGTGCCCCTTCAGCTGTTCCATTATTGTTTTGTATGGAACAGTAGCGACGTCTTCGGGTGCAAGGAGAGCCCGGGCGATTTCAAACGTCTCCTCTCCGCAGATGCTGAAGAATATTGCCCTCTTCTTGGCGTCTTCTTCATCGGTGACCCCTTTGGCTTCTAGGAGGAAGGTGAAACGGGAGGCGTACGCTTCCCAGTCTCCAGATGCTGGGTTGAACGGCGAGAAGCTGCTGTCGGTTGCCATTCTGAGTTCCTTGTGTCCCGGAGCTGAAGCCTGGATACACGGTGCGAGGCAGCGGTGCGGCAGGTGGCGGTGCTGCGGTGCTGTGTGTGGCAGTCAGCTCAGCGGGATCCCACCTTCGTCGCCAGTGAAATATACTCAGAGTCGCAAAGTGATTTCATGCTCTTTTTCAGCTCATAGTGGTGAGGAGGAATGAATGAAAGTCCCCTCAAGGTATCTGCTTTATATACATTATTTACACAATGGGCTGCACATGATTGGCTAATTCCGGAATTCTACTGTAAGCCAATCAGGTTGTGGATTCACTTCTATCTGGAGCATGATTGGGTGGTTCCTGCCAACCAATCATATTGCTGCATTGTTCTAGGACCAATCAGACTGCTGCATTCTGAATCCTATTGTTCTAGGACCAATCAGACTGCTGCCTTTTGGATCCTATTGTTCTAGGACCAATCAGACTGCTGCAGTTTGGATCCTATTCAACTCAGTACATAACAGTTGGCAATTCTGGGAAAGGGGGGGCTCTGGAGGGATCTTTGCACCACGGCGCCAGATATACTTAAGATGGCCCTGGTGGGACACTAAACAACCTGCTGTGTCACTTCTCACCCATTAAAAGGAGAGCGCTATGACATTATTATGTTGAAGAGCAGTACAGGTGTCTCCCCGCCTATGTGAGGGTTACGTTCCTGGTTACCACGTGTATATGTGAAACCACGTATAGTGGGCAACACCATCTAAATAGCCTGTAAACAACATCTAAACCTCTGGAAACACTTTAAACCCCCTTAAAAAACCAGCAGCACTTGCCAGAGCCTCCCCCCTTTTTGAAGCAAGCTTCCTAGTGCGTGGCTACATTAATCAACTGCAGCAGGCTGAAAAGGCCATGTTACCGAGTATCATATTCTGCTGAGTTGGCACCATCTATGAAACTGTAGCAATATAGGAAGGGGCAATCCTGACAGCCAGAGTGGTTATCACAGCTGTCATGGAAAAACTCAACTTCAGAAGGCTACAGTCTTCAAACTTCCTACTCTGTACAATGTTAAGAGTAGTGGCTTTAGAGCAGGTCATCTGAGGGTTCTGACCATTCTTACAACCCAACCCACTCCGTCTTTGCAAGGAAGTACAGTGGTACCCCAGGTTACATACACTTCAGGTTACAGACTCTGCTAACCCAGAAATAATACCTTGGGTTAAGAACTTTGCTTCAGGATGAGAACAGAAATCATGCAGCAGTGGCGTGGCAGCAGCAGGAGGCCCCATTAGCTAAAGTGGTGCTTCAGGTTAAGAACAGTTTCAGGTTAAGAACGGACCTCCGGAATGAATTAAGTACTTAACCCAAGGTACCACTGTAATTTCTACTGAGTTCAATGTTGTCTTTTCTGCTGAAGACCTTCCTCTTCCAGTAAGCCATTTCAGGTAGAGATCTTTCCCTGTCTGCATCCAGTACCTTTCGAAGAACAAACTTCATTACTAGTATGGTTTATGTCATGAAGTCCAGAGAATGGTACCCAAGCAAACAGCTCTACTAGCCCAACATAAGCATTTTTTACTCTGCCAGTGGGATTTCCACTCCCTCTCCTCTTGTCATGTGCCCCCTAAATCTGCTCCAGAAGGTTGAGGAGAAACCCACAACAGATTTTTTTTTGGGGGGGGGGGAGTGCAGAGGGGGAGGGGAAGTTTCGTTGTCCAGCCTGCACTATGGGACCTATATAGTTGTATCGCCTACAGTTCTGATCCAAAGGCTCCTGAGTTTTTCAAAACTGACTGGTAATTTTATTGTTGTGAGTGGCTCGAAGTCACTTTTGTTTAAAAAAGGCTAATATAAATACTCACCATCACCTAAAATTCTAGGGTTTGAGAAGGGAAATTACATAAACTGGCTCACCCTCCACTGCTGCTGTCTTCTCTCAAAGTGATAAACCTGTCATTATACCCCCCATCCATTTTTCTTCTTCACGTACCCTTACAGACTTTGTTCTTCTGGTCATTTTTGAAAGTCAAACAAGCATCCATTTTTATTTTTATTTTTGCTGTAAAAAGGACTGAAGATATTGTCCCCACATTCTCACTTTCATCATCATCATCATCTTTTTGGTAATACTGCAGTTCAGATATTTCCCTCATAACTGAAGGCAGAGAGACTCAGAAAAAGAAAAATGTGCACCGGGAAGCCAAGAAGCCGATAATTTGGTTTCTGACATTTAACTAAAGAGCATTTTTAAACTGAAGGCCCCGGTCCAGTTGCCATTACTCTCAGCAGCAGGTTGCTTTACAGGTTGCTGCTGTACATGAAACTCTTGTCATGTAACAAGATATCTGTGCTCTCAGCTTTAGCAGCACTAGTTCACCAGGGAGGAGAGAATCTGGATTCAATGTTCCCTTTCATAAATAAATGGTTGGCGTTGTAAGAACTGACAGTGCTGTCCATCTTGTCTGGTGCTGCCCCTGTAGCTTTATGGACATATGGATGTGCTCATTAGTGACTCTGTGCATTGGCCCATCTGGCTCAAGTATATTCAGACTGCCAATGGTCTCCACCACATTTGAGAGACCTTCCCTGCCCTGCTACCTGAGGTTCTTTTATGGGAAACCAGGAATTGAGCCTAGAACTTTATGCACGTAAAGCAAGTGCCCAGCCACTGACCTATGACTCCTTCAGTTCCCTGTCTACTAAGGAGAGCAGTGTGCACAGCTGAAGGTGCTTCATAGAAGGACTTGATCAGAAGCAGAGCCTCCTTTGTCCATGCAGATTCGGTAGGAGCCAGCATATGGGCACTTGTTCCAAAACTATGGAACAACATGGTGTCATGCCTTCAGGGTAGTGGGCCCAACTCTATGGAACTCAATCACAGTAGAAATCAAGCAAGCCTCAATCATCCCTGCTGAATTTCAGAAGCCTGGTTAAAACTATTTTATTCCAGAAGGACTTTGCATCATGAATCTGCTCTGACGTTTCAATCTCTGGTGTTTAATTTATGTTTTAAATTTTGGATGTGTTTTGTAAGCCACCTTGGGATTCAGATGGTAAAAAGCGGGGTATAAATTCTTAAAACAAAATGGTTTCTATGCTGAGTTGAAGAAAAACTGTTTTGTAATATGTTTTATTTAAAAGGCCCGTCTTTTACTTTTCAAAAACTGTATTTGTTTTGATAGGCGTGTGACGTACTTAGAAATGTAGAGGCCTCCCTTAAGCTTCTTAACTCTGAAGGAATAAGCTCGCCTCTCTTGGCAATAAAACATGAGGAACTGAAGAAAGAGATTACAGAAGGATCAGCTGATGCCTTGCAGAAGGGACAAGCCTTGCTTAGCAAAGGAGATGCCCACAGGTAAGTGAAGAACCCCATACACATTTAGGAATTGCCTCACAGGTATCAATTATTGCTGGGAAGTTACATGGTTCTAAGCAGGTCGGAATACTCTTTTTCCACATGAGCAATGATCAAGGGGAACGTGGGGAGTTTTTAAGCAGAAATAAGGCAAATCCTGAAAATGAGGAAATGCAACCCAGGGTTTTATGAGCTTGACCGTTCATTAGGATTGAATCCAGGGTGATTCCCAGTGGATGAATTCTCTTCCTCACATTCTTGAAAGCATTCCTCACAGCCCCTTTCCCCCAAATTCACTGAGGCAAGGGGAAGTGATGGGGAAGAAATACAAGTTGCTTCATATGCTGCAATTCCCCCCCCATGGTAATAATAATAATAATAATAATAATAATAATAATAATAATAATAATTTTATACCCACCCTTCTGGCTGGGTTTCCTCAGCCACTCTGGCCGGCTTCCAAGAAAATATTAAAATACAATAGTCGGTCAAACATTAAAAGCTTCCCTAAACAGGGCTGCCTTCAGATGTCTTCTAAAAGTCTGGTAGTTGTTTCTCTTTGACATCTGGTGGGAGGGCATTCCACAGGGCAAGTGCCACCACCGAGAAGGCCCTCTGCCTGGTTCCCTGTAACTTTGCTTCTCGCATTGAGGGAACTGCCAGAAGGCCCTCTGCGCTGGACCTCAATGTTCAGGCTGAACAATGGGGGTGGAGACGCTCCTTCAGGTATACTGGGCTGAGGCTGTTTAGGGCTTTAAAGGTCAGCACCAACACTTTGAATTGTGCTTTAAAACGTACTGGGAGCCAATGTAGGTCTTTCAAGACCAGTGTTATGTGGTCTTGGCGGCTGCGCCCAGTCACCAGTCTAGCTGCCGCATTCTGTCATTTTATTCAGGGTCACATTTTGATAGGTTTACTTATCTGAAGTAAATTTGTTCATATTTGTTTCCTCACAAGTTCTGGTGAGAAACTCGTTTGAGGAAGGGGAAGTGTTAGAGCAAAATCCACAAATGTCCTAGTTTCTCTGTTTTGCTGCAAATTAACATTATTGTTGGTTTTCCAAAGGCTAGCTGTGCAAAAGATCAGAATTGTTTTCATCTGCCTCCTATAATCCTACCTACCAGCAAAAATGCTAACTGTCATTTTGTTTCTGCCTTCAGTTCTTGGATGACTGGTGTTCAGGAAATGGTAAACTGCATTAACAAAAGAGTAGATGGGCTGATCAAACAGTGTACTGCTTACAAGGAACTTGCCTCAGAAAAACAGCACTTAACCACCTCCTTAGACAATTATCTCAAGAAGGTATATGAAAACATGCAACCCATTCTGATAAATATAACTGAATGATAAATAGAAATTGAAGTCCAATTTTATTGGACAGTGTGATTTTTCGGTGAGATCCACTATATATTTTGGAAAGTTGTATGTCTGCTTGGATCATTGTTGTAAAAAAACAGACATTCACAAAATTGGGGAATGCTTTCTGAAATTTGAGATATAATGAATGCTTCTTGCTTCTATGGGGAATGTGACTACCCTTTATAACCATAATAGGTGTTTTCTAGTACAGTTCTCTACTAACATAGAACACTATGAAATATTTGCTGCATGCTAAAATCAACCCTGGCATTTGGTAGACACAGCTTAATCCAATTTAGATGCTTCTAAAAATGTGCAACAGGAATGAATCCTCATAATGGCTATATATACAATATAATTCTATATGCTAAGCCATCATGGCTATTTTTTCCATTCATGCTGTCACAAATGTAAATTTATGTGCATGATGCGCAATTACGTCCACAAGCCATAAGGCCAAAGACTCGAAAATGTACTCAGTTTAAAAATGAAGACAGTGTTCTTATGGAGAGAAGAGAGTTTGTGAAATTAGTTATCCAGGCTACTTTTTGCTTCTTGGCTAATAAAACAGTAACTAATATGTGTGTGAATCATAATGCTGGAAATGTAGTTAGAGGTTAGGCATTTCAGTATATATGTCTATGTAGTCTTAATCGTGCACATGCAAAATCTCTGTCCCACAAAAAGGAACAGTTGAACATGCCTTCATTTTTAACTATATGGTGTCGTTTTTACTAACTCAAATATATGTGATGACACATGGCACACTCTCTCAAAGAATCGTGCCATTTTACAATGCATGTGGGAGAATCACTTATATGAAAGCCCTCCCCTATCAAAACTTCTCTACCTGTGGAATGCTTATACCTACATCCCAGTGAAGACTTCTAGCCCATAATTATGCCATTATGTCCCAAACAAGCCTTGGTGGCATGCAAATTAGTAGTTCGATGTTTTTAACTAGTTATTTTTATTCAAAACCAAAGGCCTCTACAAAGATTAAGAACGTTGGTCCAATCGTCTCAGCTGCAATAAATCCTGGATCATCTGTCCCTGAATCAGAGAAAGTCCTGAACAAATACTTAGAGCTGGCAAATCAAACTAAGGTAAAATACTTTTGTACACTGTATTTTTTTTTTAAACCCTGTGTCGAGCCATATGTTATTACTGTGCAAATTTCCCCAGGTACTTCAGGAATGGCTTGCTTTTCTACACCAGTCCTGCACACCAGTGAAGAATCTTGCGATGAACAGAGTCCCATTACGCCAGGGATAAGGAACTTGTGGTCCTCTAGAAGCTGCCTGATTACAACTCCCATTATCCCTGCTGGCTGGGATGAAAGCTGTAATCATAGAATTGAAAGGGTCATCTATCCCAACCCCCTGCAATGCAAGAAATGTTTTAGCAAGACTGATTTTAAAATTGCTTTTTTTATGGTTGCTTAGAGACATGGGATGCAGGTGACGCTGTGGGTTAAACCACAGAGCCTAGGACTTGCCGATCCGAAGGTCGGCGGTTCGAATCCCCACAATGGGGTGAGCTCCCGTTGCTCAGTCCCTGCTCCTGCCAACCTAGCAGTTCGAAAGCACGTCAAAGTGCAAGTAGATAAATAGATACTGCTCTGGCAGGAAGGTAAAGGGCGTTTCCATGCGCTGCTCTGGTTCGCCAGAAGCGGCTTAGTCATGCTGGCCACATGACCCGGAAGCTGTACGCCGGCTCCCTCGGCCAATAAAGCGAGATGAGCGCCGCAACCCCAGAGTCGGTCACGACTGGACCTAATGGTCAGGGGTCCCTTTACCTTTTAGAGACATGGTGCTGGAAGAATTAATATTAAGCACATTTCATATTATTTTTCAATATTGTAATATTATACTTTAATTCTTGCTTTTTATTTAAATCTGCCATCACAACTCCCACCCACTCAAACCTACTACAGACCTTGGCGACATATCCCATAGTGCTTAGGGTCCTCCAACCCTCAGGAAGTGCTGTGGTAGATATAGGAAATCTGGGCGGGGAGAGGGGAATGGTTATCCCACTCCGCACAAGCGGAAACACTTTTCGCCAACGCTAATATCCTAAAATCGTTTGTGCGGAGGGAGTTGTTTTGGTTTTTTTGACCTGAGGGTGGGGGGGGGGGTATAGATAAGTTGCAAACCTTCAAGGAGTGGCCCAGTTTTAGGTAGGCAAATTCGAATGTGCACATTACACGTTATATTTCTCTGTTTATGCTGCTGTAGGAGATGGCAACTGAACTGGAATTAGCTGTGAGAATTTTTAAAGAGATGGAAGAACTGGAAACCACAGAAGTGGCCGTTTTCTCTAACAAAACTGACCTCCTGAATGAAGAACTGACAACACTTAACAGAAATATTAGCTCAAAACTGGAAATCCTGAAGCCCTATGTAGAATTTTTGAAGTCATCCGATGAGGTACTTTCACCCTCCACTCGAGAGTCATATTCCCTCAGGGTAATCTGTTAGGGGCTGCATGCCATTGGTGAAGGGGGCTGGAGTCAGTGGAAGCCAGCAGTGGGTGGGGCCACAGCCCAAAGTAGATGCTTTTCTTTCTCTCATTCTTACTTTCTGCCACCCTCCCCCCTTGTTACCCACATAAAATTAGACAGAGGGACACAGGTTGCCCACACTTGTGTAGGTGGTATGGAGCCAGGTGGACCAATGTTGTTTAGAACGTAATGCAACAAACGACGAGCTCCCCAAGTACCTATGAGGTGGTTATCTGAGTATTGTAGGTGGCATAGTAACCAACTTCTAGGGGCCAAGGGGTCTTCAGTACACCCAATAAAGTATGCCCCAGTTGATGGGCATTGCCATTCAAATGGTGTGTGTGCACCACGCCATGTGATCGGTTATGCGGCGCAGGGCTTGCCGCCCCCCCCCCCAATATTTTACAGTCGTACCTCGGAAGTCAGAACGTCTTGCGAGTCGAATGTTTTGGTTCCCGAATGCCGCAAACCTGGAAGTGAGTGTTCCAGTGTGAGAACGTTCTTTGGAACCCGAATGTCTGGTGTGGGTTCTGTGGCTTCCGATCGGCTGCAGGAGCTTCCTGCAGCCAATCGAAAGCCGCGCCTTGGCATCCCTGGTAGGGGGAATTAATTATTGCAGTGATTTTGTTCTAAGACTATATTTGGTCAGAGTCTAAGATTTGACAAAAGTCTCTTGAAGGACCAGAATGACTGGCAGATTTTACTTTAGTACTCAGTGAATGCCTCTGTCTAGGAACTGGCTTTTAGAATATGGTTTCTTGATTCAGAGATCTGTGGAACTATTTGAATGTGAAAGCTATGAGAAGGTGATTCCCTGATTTGAGAAGCGAGTGTATGTGATTGAGTGTGAAAACTACCAAAATAAACTACACTTTGAGAGCATGAGAGAAACAGGAAAACAGAATGATACAGAGGGTACTTTCAAACAGTCTCTGTTTTCAAGGTGGGATTCAATCGCATTCTGGCAAATTCGGGTTTCACAATCCTTGAGAGGTCTTGGACAACAAGCCCACTTTCTTAAAAGATCAAACTTTTTGCAATAAGATGAATGGTGGGGGAATACACTGGAGAAAGCCATCATGTAACCTCCCTGCCAAAAATAATAATAATTAGGATGAATGATAAATAAGTAGGTCATCTGGAAACACCCAGAGACAGAGAGCTGAACCCTGAAAGCACGGCAGGTACACCTCCCTAGAAATCTGATTGCAGTTAGGAGGTCTGCTGCCTCACTAGGCCACTAGCAGTGTAAAAGCCTCCACTGACAATGACACCCCACTTAGTGTGTAAGTAAATCAGATATTACAAAAACACTCGGCATTGCTAGTGACGAGGCCTCCACCAAAGGGAGCCATACCCTAGTAAATGCTGCCCCTGAGACTTCTGACGGCTCAGAGAATTTGAGAGTGCACAGTAAGCGCATTTAAAGGATCATCAGCCCTCGCAGGAAATAATTATATAGTGGCTGTTTAAAAAGGATCTACCCATGATGCACTTGGGCAAAGTCCCTTTAAATGGAATAAAATTATCTCAGAAGAGACTACGAAGTGCCCAGAGTTTTACAAAGATAAATCCCCACCTGTTCCCAGTTTTCTGAAGTTTGGAGTTGTGAAATGGGAAAAATTGGCACGGCATCCCTTTCTATTTTAACTAACTAAGGATGAAATTAATTTGAAAAGTGAGTTCTTGAACAATTGCTTTATTTACTTTCCATTGACTTCAGCGAAGGGATTCAAGGATTATACAGGCCAGAGTTAATCACAGAGAAATTCCAACATAAATGTAGAGGTTATCTACACTTGCTTATTTTTACCCCTTTAGGTCGGAGGTGATGCTCAGAGGCTGAAGGAATTCTATATAACGGAGGCTGTGCAAGAAGATAGTGAAGCTAAAAATGAGGCTTTGCTACAGTCGGCTGACGACCAGTGGCAGATGGTTTTAAAGAAGATTCTTTCCACTCAAGACATGGGACATGACTTTCTAAATTTAGTAAACATGGTGAGTCTCTCAGCGATGCTTTATTCGCTGACTCCAGCATTGACCGCCATTAAAAATCTTGGCGCCATTTCCCCCAAAATATTTCCAAACATAAACATATTGAAAATATGTGGGAAGGATCAGGGGAACATGGAACCATTTCTCAAAAGACAGCTCAGTGGTAGAGCATGTGGGCTGTGGATAAAATGTCCCAGGTTCAATCCCAGGTATCTCCAGATACAGCTGGCGATCACTGTAGACAATATTGGGCTAGATGGACTAGACAAAAGCAAGGAAGCCATCTGAGTATCACGAGTATGTGGGCCAGCATCAATGTACAGTGGACTAACCTTACAATTGAGAAATCACATGCACAAGTAAGAACTCAAGGAAGGGAAGCTTAGAAGAGAGATTGTTTGCTTATTTATCCAACATCGAAGAGAAGTATGATGAAATGGCAAAAAGGAAAAATAAGCTAGTTAGGTTAGGGATAAGGCTGGCATCATAGACTTCATGGGCTTTGTTTCCATGTGCAATAAAATATTATGGAAGAGAAAGGGTTCAGATTTCTCTTCCTTTTCTATACCACAAAGTGGGAGTTCTTGGTATCTTAAAAGTGGAGGCTGAAGGAAATTTTGGCTTTTTCTTGGCTCTTACTATTATGGGGATTTGGAAGTATCAAAAATTAGATTCCACCCCCCTCAGAAATAAATTTGAAGTTTCTTAATTCTTCATTCAACAGATAAACGAGAATCTAATACTCAATGTGGGAAGTGTTGTGCAAGTAACTGAACATACTATTGATATTCTGAACAAAGAAAAGGAAGAATTGACACAGCTGTGGGCAACATGGAAACTTAATATGAATCAAGTGAAATCCATCAAGCAGCAGTGTGGGAAATTTAATGAACAATTTAAAACAGTAAGTGAAGAATATGTGGTTGTTTCTGACTTTCTGCTTGAAGTTTTTATGGTGTCTTATGGGCTACCAGTGATTTTGATTTTGTCTAAGCTGATCAGAGAAACGCTTAACAGGCCCCAAATCAAAATCAATACTTGTCACAAGTAAGAAATATCCTGAACGAGCAAAGTATATTCAGGAGGATAATAAACTACAGTAGTTGAACTTTTAAAACAATCCCTCTTTATTCCTAATGGCAGTACATTTTTTATTGTATTAGGTACTTAAAAATGTATAGGCTGCTTAATCAGAAAACTCTCTAAGAGTTGCTCATAACAAAAACAGCAAGATAATTTTCAATAAACTTCACATAAAATTAGCATATCTTATTTTTTGTTTTAAAAATGTGCGCACATGTGTCTAGAATTGCTGAAATAAATAAGTTTTCTAAATGTGTTTAGAACAATGTGAAGGTTGCCTGCCAAAGCAAATAAATAAAATAGACAAGGCGTTCCAAAGCATAGGTGCCACCACACCAAAATAATGACTTCTTACAGATTTGGAAATGGGATCCTTTTAATGAGGGTCCTGGTTGTGCGTGGGCCCCTAAGCCACTCCCACTGGGAGAGTTGTTGCCAGGTGTGGCCTAAGCCTTAACCGTTGGGCCCCAGGATCCTGCCAGGCTGTTTGGGCCAATCGAGGCAGTTGCCGCGATTCCTGGGGCCTATAAAAGTGGCAGCGCGGCGTAACTGGGGGAACTTGCATCGTGCTGCCGAACACCCGCCCTCCCTCCCTAATTTTAGGTACTGCTAATTTGGCCTAGCTTTGGACTGGGTCGCCTGCTTTGGAGCAGGGGCTGGGTAGGAATTTTTCCATTTGGCAGATTGGATGTAGCCGCTTGGTTTTTGCCTACCCCCTTAGCAATCGTCACAACTTTGTAAGATTTGGCGGTTTGGTATTGGCTTATTGAAGTGTGTGGGAGGGGAGGTGCGGCCAGTGTGGTGTAGTGGTTGAGAGCTGTAGACTCGTAATCTGGGGAACCGGGTTCGCTTCTCCGCTCCTCCACATGCAGCTGCTGGGTGACCTTGGGCTAGTCACACTTCTCTGAAGTCTCTCAGCCCCACTCACCTCACAGAGTGTTTGTCGTGGGGGAGGAAGGGAAAGGAGAATGTTAGCCGCTTTGAGACTCCTTCGGGTAGTGATAAAGCGGGATAACAAATCCAAAATAATCTTCTTCTTCTTCTCCATGAATAAGGGTATTCCGGTAAAGGAATCTGGGGGTCCTGGATCTTGTCCGAAGTCCCCTTGAGGGGCTAGGGCCATGCCAGGACCATAGGAACCCCAGGGTGAGCTTCATTGGTCTTCATCAATGTTGCTCCCTCATTTGGTGTTTACCCTTTCAGACACAGAGAGGAGTCAGTTATAGTCTGTTGCCAATGCCTAAACCAACACTGCTCACTTTGCTGCAATCAATAAAGTTGTGGCCTAAATTTTGCCCAATAACTTAAACTAAAATTACGTGTCAGTGTGAAGTTATTTTCAGGAGGGCCTCGGGACGCAACTGAACATTTTATGGCACTTTGCAAGTCTGGGTTCCTCAGATAGAAGTGGTTGAATGGGCACCCTTCATCAAGAGACCACAGGGCAGTTTACAGCATAAAACATAAAACACAAAATGCGTAATATGTTTCCAAACATATATATATGAAAAACAGTTGGGCAGGAGCAGCGAAACATGGAACAATTTTATTTAAAAACAGCTCAGTGGTAAAGCACTTGCTGTGCACACAATATTGCATTTATATGAGTGTGTTCTTTTAAGATGTGTAGGTTTTCATTCACTGCTCCAGTACTGTATACTATAGAGATTTATTTTGCATTTTTGCAAAAACAACCTGATCCTTTTCTTACTTCAACAGCATGTATTACCATATCTGTATTTATTTATTGTAGACTACCCAAAGCTTAAGCATTCTTCAAGAGGCACTCAAGTCTACAACAGCACTTGATCTTGGGAGTAACCTCTCAGTACTTATAGAACTGCAAAATAAATTTAACCATATGAAGCCACGGTTTCAGGTGAGAAGAGAAATTAAGCACATCACGCCCTATGTGAAACAAATCATTTCTAAGCGCTTGCTCCTAGAAGTACATAAAGCAAATTTTTCACTCCATGTTAAATTCAGCAGAAATGCTATGCTTAATAATTTTGTGACAGAGAGAACTTCACATTTTTGGTATTGTGGATGGGTGCACATGTATAAGTTTATGAAACTGTTTTGCACAAAGTTGAAAAATGTGTCAGTTTATTTTATTTATTATTATTATTATTGAAATAGTTATCTAGAAGCTGTTTATAAAGTTTGTATTGAACATAGCATTTTGTGTGGAAAGGAAGTGGGGGGAAATTAGCTTGGGTGGCACAAATGTTACAAAACCATGCCCCAGTTATATTTTGCATGCTTCAAAGGAAAAAAAAACCAAACAGAAATAAAAGTCTGAGACTAAATTTCCAGGAGGGATTTAAACCTGGGCAGGCAGCTTCCAGCTTCTGGTTTTCTCTTTCTGCCTAAGCCCTGAGACAGGTGCCAGACAATCCACCTCATTCTGCCATAATCTGCTTTATATAGAGAATAGATGAGAAGTTAGGGATGCTTGAGATATTTTTCTGAGAATTCTGATCTGAAATGTCTTGCTACACACATTCTGGACTAATGTGCAGATCAGAAGTTAGTTGCCCACTTGGATTTCACATCTCAGCTAAAACAAAATTGTATAAAACCATGTATGTGGAGAGAAAATTCATTTAGAAAATACATATTCAAATCTGGATGTCAATGCAAATTTTCATGCAGATTGGTGTTTTGTTTTGCTTTTTAAATCAGAGATTAATGCAGACACATGGCATGACAGTTTTATGAATCAGCACATACAAAAGTGGCCTGGAGGAGAAATGGACTGATTCATCCATTGCTACTGAGAGGACAAATTTAATTTTGAATTAAAAGTCCTCCTTTTGAATGTGCCCATCTTTCAGACCAATGGGATACAACAAGTAAGCAAGCGGACAACTCCCAGTTTAACATGAATGCAAAAGGTGGGGCAGAATTTAGGCAGATCTTAATCCAGGAACAGGCAAACTTGGCCCTCCGGATGTTTTAGGACTACAGTTCCCATCATCCCTGACCACTGGTACTGTTGGCTAGGGATGATGGGAGTTGTAGTCCCAAAACATCTGGAGGGCTGAGTTTGCCTATCTATGTCTGTTAGGGCTTAGCTTTGGAAATAGGGGGGCGGGGATTCACAGGCTAGGTGTGAACTCCACATTCAGAAAAGGAGGAAGAAGAAATGGCTCAACAGTGATTTGCTTGGATTAAATGTGTGTTTCCCTTTTAAGTTTCAATAATCTTCTTGCATCTGATTTGTTAGCAACTCAATGCTGAGGTGGAATACACATTAAAGTTATCAGAGCAGCTGAGCTTGAAAGGCGTGCCTGACATGGAAAAATCTGAGAAAGTAAGTGAGCTTATTCATCTCCATAAGGAGATAAAGGAAAAGATGGCAGAATATGATGACATTTTCAACAAGACTATCAAATTCCATCATGTCAAAGAGGAAGTGAGTATAGTCACCTTTAACCTGGCAAGAATTTATTTAACCTCAGAAGTTCTCTTGCATGTGTATTCTGTGTCCCATAAATGAACACATTAAACAAAGCACCTATGACTATATAATAACCATACTAAAGCATACACCAGGTCCTAACTCTGGATTCAGATCCAAATTTGTGTGTGTCTTGAGCCTAGACATGATGGCATGTGATTGTAAAGTGGAGGGACAGAAGAATGGTTGTTAACGAAACATAATATGTTAATCTCCTCAGCTTGAAGGCCTCATAAAATCAGGAGGACTGAAGATCCCTGAAGCGAAAGATGTGCCCAGTGACACTCCACATGCTAAGATTCACTTGAATAATGCTCAGGAGAAGCACGCACATATCAGGCACCTGTACAAATTGGCGCTCACTCTTGGAATGGATATAATTTCAGCAGTGCAACATCCTGTAAGTCAACAGAATGGCCCTAGTGGTGGAAGAAAGCAGGGATAATAACGGGACATGGTGCTTCCTTTTCTCCATTACTTCTGGGTTGGGCTGTTTACAACAGATTTAGAAGGATACCAGAGATTGAACCTGACAATTGCCTATTTTCCCACATTGTATAATATGACAATTTCTATGACTGAGCTAGGCTATTTACAAGTTAACCCAAAGGCAACATCCAAATCCCTTCAGGCTGAGAGATTAAATGCCAGGATCGCTCAGCAAGCATCACATAATTGTATATTCTTCTATTACTTCCTCAGCATTCAAGAAGGGCTAATGCAGAACTAGACTCAGGCATTCAAACCAAATAAGCATGTTTCTATTGTACCTCAATGTACAGTTTGATAGAGGGCCTAATATAAAGAGTACACAATGGTAACAACACAATAAAAATAACAAAATGATAGATTATAATTTCTTTCAAAGACCCAGTGCTCAGTTGCTCCTCTGCATTCAGTATTAGCAACGAGGCATGTTTTCTTTGTCCAGAGGGATTCTCTGTCTGTATCTTCCATGACATAGCCACATGATTCACTCCTATCCCTCAAAGCGGAGCCACACAAAAAAAGAAGATACTGTAGCAGGTTCAGAATACAAAAATCAGACAGTTAACTAGAACAATCTGGTGGGAATATATTTCCCCAAGTTTATACCAATGTCAAGCTTCACGCCTTTTTTAGGCAGATGCAGAAGTGAACCCCATATTTTCAAATCTTGCCAGAATGTTACCACATCAACCTCTTGGAAGAACATAATCTTACTGTAAAATAGGTTAATTTTAAATTGAAGGTTTTTTTTAAATAAAAGACAATAACAAAACTGAAGTAATGTAGCTTTTAATGTTTGATGTATTACAGTATTTTAATATTTTAATATTTTTTTGGAAGCCGCCCAGAGTGGCTGGGGAAGCCCAGCCAGATGGGCGGGGTATAAATAAAAAATTATTATTATTATTATTATTGTTGTTGTTGTTGTTGTTGTTGTTGTTGTTGTTGTAACAAATAGTGCTGCAGGTCAGTTTGCAGCCCCTGATGCCAACTTTTTCAGCCTGATTTCTGCATCTCATTCTAGAATTCCTTTAATGTTTCTGTCAAGAACCTGCAGCAGCAGCTCAACACCCTTGAGTCTGACAGCGTGAACTGGGATTCCAAAGCTGAAAAGTATGAGGAAGATTTGTCGCACATCCTCCACTTCTGCACCACAAAAGACGAGATACGTGAGGTCTGGTGAAAAAAGCATATTAAATGATCAAAAGCTGTCGTGTCCTTTCACTTCTTTCTGTTTAGTAGTCTTCAGTAGAGCTATCCTTTCACCTTTATTTGGTTAAGTTTATGAGGGGGGGGTGTGATTCACAAACCCATTTTTGAGATGCCACTTGTTTTCTTGAAGATAGGTTGGAAATGGTCTCAGCTCTCTGCAGTTTTACAGCCAGACTGCACGTTATTGTGGTATATATAGTGAGGGCAGAGTTCATTTTTTTAAAATGCCTCTTGTCCCATGTAAAAAGTTATCTGCATGTAGTCAATGAAGCTGTCGTCATGTTTCTAATTTAGCATGCCTGATACTTCCTTTCTAATATGCTAATTTACTATACAGAGATTAGTTTCTACGTGTGAAAAGAAAAAAAAAACATGCGTGTCATCTACAGTCTGAAAAGATGTGTTTTGTTCTTTGGCTTTTATGTGGTTTAGTTAAGTGGAATAGGCTTACAGAGATATTTGAACTGAACTTCGAGCACAAACAGCATTTTGGTACAGCAGAAATGTAGCCTTCTAGTACACAGTCTGAAGCACAGATGCCAAGTGAAGCATGTTAAATGGACTTTTAGCTCTTCCAAACATTATGATGCACTAGTATCCAGCATTGCTGAGGAATTCTAAGAAACCAAAGAATTTGAAATCACTGGTTAAAATCAATGCAGTACTGAAATGTTCAATCCACCATCTTGATTCAAAATGGCATCCAGTTGGAGCCAAATAATACAGATGAACATCAGCTCCTTGATCTCAGGGACAATCATGCAAAATTTGATTATGATATCCTAAGAGGTGTCCAAATGCAAACAAACAACTCCCACAGATAGATACATAGTAGATAAATTAATAGTTGTTGTCATCCAAATAGCTATTTGTCCAGAGGCTTGAACATCATCAGAAGGACTTTTGTTCTTGGAACAGTTGACGCCCCTCTCTAATGCCATATCATGGATTGCTCATTTCAAAGTTTCCTTCATTTCAAAATCAGTTTGCTACAAAGAACGGACGGCAATAGTTCAAGAAAAACAAGCAGAAAGTCCCTTTAGATATGAGAAACCTCTGCAGTTCTCTAAACATAATTAGGTGCGTCAGTATGTCAATAACGTACCATCATTTTTCTTACGCTTTCAGATTATTAGAAGCTTCATCTTCTCTGTGTCATGCAGTGGAAAGTTGAACATCTTATACCCTAATTATGAGGACATATGCATATGTCTGGGTCTAAGTGCGATTCTCTCCACCCCCTGTCCCCTCAACTGGTACTATTCTCAGCTTGTCCGCATAAAACATCTAGTGATCACATTTCACTTTTCCCAATCAGCTTGTCTGCACTCGGCTAGTTTCCAGTCCTTAGCAGGAGAATCAAATTCACCATCTCTTTCACCTTCCTGTTAATTCCACCTCCCTTGATGAATCTGATTCCTCTGAGCCAGCTGGTTGAGCTCAACAGAACTGCGTGAAACTGACCATTGTATGAAGTTGTGAATTTCACCTCAGTGGTGCCAAGGTTTGGTTTCATTCTTCTGTTAGGGAGTTTCTGTATCTCCAGGCGCAGAAACAGTCTCCAGGCAACACCTTCCTTACTTTGCTCTCAGTATACAGCAGCCTAGAAGTACTTATCTTAGCCATCCTTGCCTTTCATAGTTTAGTCCTGCGACAAAGAGGAAAAGCCACTAAACCTGTCGTGAAACTGGTACAGGGCGAAACATATTTATGGACTGCAGTTTTAAATCCAGAGGACTATGCAATTAAAAAGAAATTGTCATCTGGCCGAGACTTTGGGTAGTGTTTTCCTTAATGCAGAACCAGCAATCACAAATTATGGCAGTATTCTGCCACACAGGACAGGAATATTATGCTCAGTGTCGGAGCTTCATGCTCTGGCACTGGGGGGTGGAGAGCAGGTGGGGGCGGGACTGGCACACGTCCTGGGGGCAGGGTACACCACCTGCAGGGGCGTGGCACCCAGCGCAGGTGGGGGGCAGCCGCGATGGCACCCTACCGGGATTGCGCTGCCAGGCGCGGTGCACTCCTCCTGCACTCCTCTTCTTCCCCCCGTGCTTATGCTACTCTTGTGCAAACTTTAAAAGTGCCCATGTGCTCTTCATAAATCACTTAAAAGTCATATGGCATGTTCTTAAACTAGTTTAATACCATTAAGGAGGGTCCCCTAAGTGGTTGGTGGTTTGCCATCTGCTAGCTATAACCTGCAGGAATTCACGTATAAAATAAAGCAGTGCAAGATGCCCTTTTTACACTGTAACTATTTTTGTCTATATTGCTTTAGGAGCACTAATCCAACAGGATTTTATAATTAAAGTAGTGAGTTTATTATGAAGCATATTGTAGCTATTGTTCAGTCAGCTTGAATGCCTTCGACAGTTACAAATTCAGTGAATAATTAAATTAGTTGTCACCTTTGCAGTTTATTTGCCTCCAGTAGTAAAACATGCATCAAACAATAAATTGAACATTGCCTACCAGGTAGAAGCAAACAAATGTTATACTACTGGTAGCTGGGGGAAAGCTGGTTATACTTAACAAGCACATACCTGTTCATGGGGACTTGTAGGTCCTCCTCCTAAAGGTTTGGAGGCATCCTGGAGCAGCAGCAGCCTATCCACACAATTCTGTCCCTCCCTTGAGCACAAAGTTTTCCTGATCATGCATGGCGGGGTAGGCTGGGCTGGGATATTGCCCATTCTTTGTACATCTCCAATTGACTGCACTAGATTTCATAAATGCTTTATTGTCCAAGATACGTTCATGTTTATTGCTCAAAATATTTGTGTTCCTTTGGATGTGCACATTAGTTCCAAGGTGGAGCTTGGTTTAGAGCGAGGTGTCCTTATAGCATTCCTCTTTAAAGAACCATGTGTTCCACAGTGGTGATCTTCCACCACCAGCAACATCTTATTTCACAGGAACAAACAACCCTGCAGTGAAAACCGAGGGTAGAATTCAATGTAAGTGGTGGTGGGGATGCACATGGGGAACAAAGTCTGCATATGCAACCGGACTTCTCCTCTCTCTTTCCCCTGTGTGCTCTCTAAACCTTTTCTGAGTCCCCCCCCCCCAACCTTCCAGAGAAGATTTGGTGCGGGCAAGGGGAGACGAGGAACATCCCATTGCATGAGCAGACCTTGTTCCACCCACACAACAACTTAGCCAAACACTGCCACAAGTTGAAAACTGTTTCTTTTGTCTTCATCTATAGTGGAAGTCTTGTTCTAAATTGCATATTGCCTTTGTTTTAGATAAACGTCCCCCATTAATCAGTTAGGGAGATAACGCCAAATTAAATGGTTGGTCCCTGAAAGCCTTTTTCCTAGACGAGTGGTAAAAAAGTGAGTTGCTCTGTTTTGTTTGTGAACCATGACAACCAGATCATTAAAACAGTGTCCTGTTCTCTATTATTTGTTTTCTCCTTCTTGTGTGATAAATCACAGCAGTTGTCATCACATATTCCCTCCATCATTCCTTACCTAAGACAAGCAGCTATATTTCAGGACAGCTGCACAAATTTTGTCTATAAGGCACTAGAAAAGCTTCTTAGAGGGCAAAGTTGATTAAAATCAATTCTACTTTTCAATAAATAGAAGAGTGAGTGGCTAACTCAAATGACCCTTTCCCCCATATCATGTTAAAATTTATTGGACAGCTAAGGGCTGTCCTTACAAGCAATCAAGTGCATAAATACATTTCTGTTGCCGTCGTGGTTTCAGCAAATTTTATTATTACAATTTGCTGAAAGCATGGCAGCTACAGTGGTGTAATTATATTGCTCATTAAATGCTTAGAAGGCTACCCTTACTTTTTTCAGGTGACTAAGTACTGGAGTGTTAGATGCATGCAGAGGTTTCTCTTTTGCCTTATTTTTAAGTAGGGCCACATCAAGTCTACCAGCTTCACTTGCCCCACCTTGCCAGTGCACTTGTTCCGCTATTTGATGTTTACACAGGTCAGTCAAAGGCAACCAAAATATAACAGGTACGTTGGAGAAGAGAGCGGAAACAAAACGGGTATGTTAGGAGGAGACCATGCTGACCAATTCAGCACTTAGCAGTATTGCTCTCCTACCACAAAAGAATTCCGCTCTAGAAGCAGAACTATTCATTCCTTTGGGACGTGTGCTGAGTTGGAGCTGAAGACATGACAGAGGACAATGTAAGGGTCTAAATCTGAGCTGATTTCCCATTAAGTCTAAAAGAGAAAAGTGGCAGCAGCTGCAGATCTTTTGGCATACAAGCAGTTTCTTCTGAAACAAGATCTCATTTCATGCATCTTTGCCAAAAAGAGAGAGGGAGAGATTAATTAATTAATTAATGAACGCTGGTGAATTGACATGTATTGTTAAAGAGAATTCTCTTGTTGACGTATGTCTCAGTCAAAAGATTCCTTTCATTGCCTACACTGTACAAATTTCACTTTTTGGGGAAAAGACAACTTCGACAAACTGAAAATCAGTTTTTTGGTGAAGCTGAGGCCCCAAACACGACAGTTGTGGCTGATTCAGTTTGTGATAAATTGATATTGATAATTAGAACCTCCAACTGAGAATGAAATATTGAAAAGGAGGCGTTATTTATAACTGGAAGTAAAGACAGCACTCAAAGATGTCTCGCACATACACTCAAGTTTAAAGTGCATTTATTCTGGGCTGGTGTGAGTGTGGATCATGAGGAGGAGTGTGGTACTTATTTAGCTCTCTTTCCTGCCCTATATAAGGGTTAGGCATATATTTTAGATACTTTATCTTTGCAACAACTCTGTGGTAAGCCACAATGAGAAACAATCACTCCAGTTCCTTGAAGTCCAGGGAGAAATCGGTTTAGAGAGACATTGCTGGAGCTCCATCTGGCATCTTGGACTTGGCATTATTTGCCTAGTAAGCTTCAAGTCTAAGCCAGGATTTGAACATTGGACTCCCACATCAAAGCCCAGTACCATATCCCAGGGAATACACCAAGAGATCATTTTCACTAAGGGTATGCAGAGGCAAACACAGCTTAGAATAGACAATAATACTTTGGAATTATTTTTGACAGCAACGGAATGTTGTGGAGGACTGGGATGGGAGGCCGTGTTTTCCCATCTACTTCCCACAATACCCTGCTGTCTAAGCTCGAGATTGTATTATAACTTTAAAGCACATTCAAAGCACATCTTTGCCTTCAAAGGATTCCCGGCACCCTAGTTTACCATTCACAGAGTTACAGTTCCCAGCAACCCTCAACAAACTACAATGTGCAGAATTCTTCGAGGGGAGAAGTGTGCTTTGAAGGTAAACTGTGCACGGAGACTTAGGTGGAGAGAAGCAGAATGGCAAAGCCCTTTGTTCCTCCCCAACCCTCATTTCAAGACAGAGCTGCAGTGCGTTCCTTTCCAGTTTGCCTTAAATTAATGGGTCCCCAGTCATGCCCTCCCCCTCTTTCCCATTCTTTCCATTAGTCACCCTCTGCCCTTTTAAAAAAAATCATGGATAGCTGCAACTTCTTAGGAAAGCTTCCATCTTCCTCCACTTCTCTTTGTGCATTCCAGCAACATACACACCCACCTCCCTGGAGGCCTATCGGCTTGCGGCCTCTACCAGCTCCTACACTAGGGCGTGGCCTTCTCCTTCCCATCAAATTTGGTTCAGAAATAATCAAGAAGCCCCAAGATCTCAAGCTAGTAAAAATGAAAATATATTTGGTTATTTGGGATCAATTGAGCACTCTCCACGAGGTGACCTGCTGCCTATTTTGGCAAGGAGCACATGAAAATACTGGAAAAGCATGGATTTATCTGCTTCCATCCCATGGCATTTAGTTTTGCAGCACAGTGCTAATTTGCCAGAAAAATTCAAAAGGCTATTCATTCCTTTCCAAAGACACCTTTATGAAAGCTCAAATTCTGTGCCCTAGAGTTTCATCCCATTAGTTGCTAGATGACGGACATCATCCATCGTGTTGAGGGTCAGAAACTAGAGCTCACGTGGCAAGGCCAAAATGAAACAAACATATATTTTAAGACCTCCAAGCAAGTAAGAATGAGGATGCAGTGGAAAATATATACTGCAGATGTTGCAGGGTCTGCAGTCCTGTTGGAAACAAGCAGAAGAGTTTCAGGGGAACATCAGCTTGGGGCTACTCCCTGCCCTCTTTGAAAATAGCAATGGAGGACTAGTCTTGAAACTAGTCTGCATCAAGCGGAAAATAGTACACATTCGTACTATTATAGCATTTTTGTGGAGTTACAAGTTTTGACACTTGTCTTAGTGGTGATGATGCACATCAGCTATTTTCACATAGTAGTTTTTAGAAATTTCGGCCTGGGAACTTATTTCCTTTCAGAGTACTGTTGTTCTCAGAATAATAAATACTTGTAGCGCATTTAAATTATGCTTTACATGCTTTCAGAGAGAGAGAGATTATCTCCCTTTTGGGGGGTGGGCATGTTTTCAGGATGTACATTGAGTGTAATCCTAACCACATAAATATTCCGAAGTACATACTTTTGAATTCAACTGGGGCTTTATTCCCGAGTCCTGGGTAATTGCGGTTCTACCCGAGAGTAAGTTCTATTGACCTCAGTGGGACATACTTTTGAGTAGATAGGACTGCAGTATAAATAACTTTTTTTATTTAACTCTGTACGGGTTCTTTGTTTTATATCACTGTTAATAATCACTCATAAATAATGGTTTGTTTCCAGCTCAGAGAATCATTTAAAGACCTCAAAAAGAAATTCAATAACATGAAATTCAACTATAGCAAGAAAACTGAAAAAGCGCGAAATCTGAAGACTCTGAGAATTCAGATTCAGCAAGTTGATGCGTATTCTGAAAAAATGCAGGTAACAATTATAGTTGTTGAGTCATGGCCTGCATGATATGTATCTCAAAGATGCACCATGATGACTGACAACATTCAGCAGATAGTTTTCATACCACAGCTGATGAAACAGAACACCAAAGGTCACACATCCTTTTTCTTTTAGCAATTGGCTTAGGGTATTGTGTGTGTGTGTGTGTGTGTGTGTGTTTCAAGTTCAAAACTGACTCAACATTTCACGTCTGTCTTCAAAGCATTATGCAATTATTATATGATATTCTTGTTGAAAGGGTCATAGACATCCTTTTAAATCAACAAAAGCCAAAACCAATAGTGAAAGGAAGCCATGGCTGTTAAAGTGGTATCAAAATTCTTTAAATATATTGTGCAGGTATGGCCTAAAATGCTAGGGAGAAATCTACCACCTAGCTATCAGCCCCACCAAGTTAACCAGACGATGTAGAGCAGTAATGGCCAAGCTGTGCCTTCAGAAAAGTTTTCAGTTCCATGGAAGTTGTAAATACCTACTAAATGCAGAAATGTGTGTTTGTTTCCTGTGCTTTTCAGTTATCTGTGGCAATTTCAGATTGAGTAAGTTTTTGCTTACTGTATTTTACTGTATGCTTACTGTATTCTTACTGTATTCCTTGGAACAGGTACTGAGAAAGAAGACCGATAATCTAAAGAAAAAAATCTTAGATTCCTTAGCAACTCAGCCTAGTGATAAAGCTGAGATACTCTCTGGCTCAATCAACGAATTAGAGAAACAGCTGAGTGAATTTGGCAAGATTATGGAGGATTACAAACAAAATTTGGATCTGATGGAGCGTCTGCAGCAGATGATGGAAGAGGTATACAAAAACCACAAATGCACTTTACAGATGTGTTAAGGGGCCAGTTCGAGGTATGGGACTAATGTACATTGCCTATGTGCATCTCATCCATCATTTCAGACTTTATTTAAATGGACCAGAGACTTTGTGAAAAGAACCTGGAGTTAAATGACTATAGTAGTTCTCATTCATCTAATGCCTGTTCACACCCCAGACTTCAAGACTTGTTTATTGAGTGATTATTGAGTGATTATGTAAATGGCGGTTGTGTGTTTGATTGTGTTGTGTAGTATTGTGTAGAGTGAAGAGTGAATGTGTATGGAAATGATTTTTGTGACTGTTTTTGTGATACTTATGAGACTTTCTGCATTATATTGCATTCTGATGTTCCATCTTGATGCATATTGATGTTTTGCATATGATTTGATTTGTGATTCTTATATTTATTGTTGTTTAATTATGTTACTTAAAAGGTAGAATTTTTATCATTAATGGTAATAGTAGTAATAGGTTGTCACCATAGTATTCTTTTGGTGTTGAATGTTGAATTTGCATTGTATTTCTTACATTGATTCTTTTTGTTAGCATATGTGAACCACACACACACCCTATTTAAAGTTATAGGCTATCGATAATATAATGGCTTTTTCTAAATTAAGCAGCAGGGTTCAGTTTTGGGATAGTTTTTTGCTATGTACTCTTGAATATCGGTAAAGATCACACGAACCCCAAAACAAAAACACAGCAATTAGCATTATGGAAAGGATTAGACATGGTTTGACATCGTTGATTGAGCCATCAGTGATTTAACTGGAAAATATGTTTTAATATACTGGGATTTTCTGTTTCATTTCTCTCATAGTGTCTATTTTGGTGTGAAGAAGCAAGTGCTACAGTAGTTAGAGTTGAGAAATACTCATCAGAGTGTAAGACGAGGGAGGCAGTAGAAACACTTTACAAGCAATTCAACAAGTTTGTTGAGCCGATAGTCCCTCAGCAAGAGGAAAGAATTCAGCAGATTACAAACCTTGCTAAAGACTTATATGGTAAGAACCTATTATTTTGAAACTTCTATATACATTTTAGGGGAAGAAGGAAGATGAGCTTACCGTATTTTTCCGTGTATAAGATGACCCCTATTTTTTTAACCCAAAATTAAGTTGTTTAGCTTTTGGGGGGAGTGGGGGAGGTCACTTCTGCCAATCGCTCAGTCCGCCGGCCCACCACTGCCGATCACTTGCCACAGCCACTGCCGATCGCACACCTCGCCACAGCCAATTGTCTGCCCGCTCCCCATCACCAACAGCCCACCCGCCCACTTGCCGCAGTTGCCAATCGCCTGCCCAATTGCCACAGCCACAGCCAATCGCCATCAGGTCTTGCCGCAGCCACCAATCACCACTGCCAATCTTCTGCTTGCTGCTGCCATCAATCGCACGTCCCCCTCTGCATTCACTATCCCGACTCCCCCCAAATATCCTCTGGAAGAGAGAGAGGGGGATTCTTCTGTCTGGCAAACAGAAATGCTCACACTGAAGGAATGATTAGAAGAATGTGATGCTGAATTCCTCCCGTGATAAGAAATTATGCACTTTGTTACATAGAGATGTCGGTCTATAGTGTAAAAATATATATATTAAAAATCTGAACCTAAAGCTAGATACATTTTTACTACATCGGGCTAATATAAATGTTGTGCTCCTGCTCAATTTTTTGTAAACTACAGGTGCTGAAGATGGAAAGAAATACATCGAGAAAATAGGAGTGAAACACAAAGAAGTTCTTGATTCTATCAGTGAACTGTGTAGCTCCTTAACAGAACTTGAAGACAAGCTTGGGGTAATTAGTTTTCTATATTGGAACCTATATTTGATTTGTGTACTGCACACCAATTCTATATGCCCCTGTGCTTAGAACAAATATGGATTGCTTCAGTTGACATATTCAGGGTCGGAGGGGAATTTTGCCCTGAGGCTGATTTGTGTCTGTCTGGGGTTTCTTGCCTTCCTCCTAGCAACCATCACAGCTTTGATGGCTATGGCATTGGGTACGACCCTTAGTCTTTGTTAGAGGTGAAGATTCAGGCCTCTTCCATCTACCTCCATGGCAGCAGGATATCTCAGGGGAGGTGCTTCTGGCCAAACACCCAAGTGGGGACTGAGGGCCATAAGCACTTCCCAGCATGGGAAACTAGTCAGATTGTATCTGGTGCATGTTATAGGTCATCCTTTAACAGGTTTGACCCCCCCCCAATTGTCCAGCAGGCAGGCTGGATAAAACAGGAGATGTCCAGTGCCATGCCCAGCTCACTCACATCTGTAACCCATAAAGTTGTGACCTACTTTGAACCCAAGGTGCTTGTCCAAGTCCTTTCTTTAACTGTAGTAGCCTGGGCATGCAAACTCAATGGGCTCTTTATTTTAAAGCGTTTATATGCTGCTTTTCTAAATAAATAAAATCGTTCCAGGCACCACCCATAAATTAAAATGTTCCAGACACCAACCAGAACAGAATAAAATGGCGTCCCCAAAAGAGCAATTCAAACAACAAATTATGTAATCATAATTCACAAAAACAGTAGAAGATCTCTACAGCTGAATTTTGTCTATTTACAGGAGTCCCTGCAATATGTATGTCCCATCCAACACTGTGATCATTAGGGTAGCTACCATGTGACTCATAACCTATTACGATGGCAAAAATTAGATTAATATGCCTCCAAAGGTCAACACAGTTGATCTACTCAGAAGAGTCCTGCTTTACTTAGCCTCATAAATGTCAATAAAATTAAAATGAAATTTATGAGGCCTGTTTTTAACTCTTTCCCCTCTAAGCCTTGAAAGCGGGGGGGGGGGGGTTACTGGGTTGTTGTTTTTATTTTGATTATATATTTTGTGGCTTTATATTTTGATTTTGTTCTGTGAACTGCCCTGAGACCTCCGGGTATAGAGCGGTATATAAATTCAATAAATCATCATCATCATCCTTTTAAAAAAGCATGTGAAAATAGTCCATTTTTAGATGATCACTTCCACCAGTCCCAAGCCAGTGGATAATGGGAGTTGTAGTTCAGAAACATCTGGAGGGTTGGAGGTTCCCCACACCTACTTTAATTTTTTATCTCAATTTTGTGTTTCAGATTCTGCTGTGTCTTTATTCATTTATGTCCGTTCACTTGTAGTTTTAGTTTTCATTGTATTATATTTTATTGTGTTAAAAGCTACTGGCATAATTAAAGCTAAAAAGAATAACTATATAGGATATGTTTGACAAAGTCAGTCACTATTTTTATTGCCTTGCTCACCTACCATAGCTCCTTTTTCCATTTGACAGGAAGACTCACTAAAGGGGAAAGCACAAAATTCTGGTAATTTTGAGGACGAGCAAGAAGCAGAACAGAAACAGATGACAAACAAGGAAAATCTAAAAGAAAAGACAAATGAGCTAAAACAACAGGTTTGCAAACCTTTTTAACCATCTTACTTCTGGTTAAATTAATTTCAGGTCAATGAAAACTGGTTTTAGGGGAGCAATTCACACAGGCACAAAATATTGCCTTACTGCTATCTTGCGGGGGCCGCCATTTGCTGCCCAGCATGGTAGGCTGGGAGCTGGAGGGTTCACTTCACAAAGAATGCAAGACCTCCCTTTCCAGCTGGTATGCTAAACTTCCCAATTGGGTGAGTGTTGTGGTGTTAGGGGTCTGGGGACAACCGGGACCACCTTCCCCCATAAGAGGGAGTGAGGCCCGGCCTCTTGCCCACATGGAGCTCCTTTACATGGAGTTCGGACCATCCAGGCTGTACAGTTTGAACACATAGTTACAGAATTGTTGGCAGGTAACAAAACGTCCAGCATCTTAAAAAGCAGAGACAAAGGTCCGTATAGTTAAAGCTATGGTTTTCCCAGTAGTGACGTATGGAAGTGAGAGCTGGACCATAAAGAAGGCTGATCACCAAAGAATTGATGCTTTTGAATTATGGTGCTGGAGGAGACTCTTGAGAGTCCTATGGACTGCAAGAAGATCAAACCTATCCATTCTTAAGGAAATCAGCCCTGAGTGCTCACTGGAAGAACAGATCCTGAAGCTGAGACTCCAATACTTTGGCCACCTCATGAGAAGAGAAGACTCCCTGGAAAAGACCCTGATGTTGCGAAAGATGGAGGGCCCAAGGAGAAGGAGACGACAGAGGACGAGATGGTTGGATAGTGTTCTCGAAGCTACCAGCATGAGTTTGACCAAACTGCGGGAGGCAGTGGAAGACAGGAGTGCCTGGCGTGCTCTGGTCCATGGGGTCACGAAGAGTTGGACACGACTAAACAACAATAACAACAAAACATCATGACTTCAGTAGCTAAGCCACTGAGTGGCTTTAACATCCTTTAACATCAGGGTAGCCTGTTAAAAGGATCTGGGAAGGAGCAGCACTGTCCGAGAGCCCACATGGGGGCCATAGCACCTCTTCCATGATGCGGCGTTCACATGAACGGCACACTTGATCCATTTCCGACCCAATTGTGAGTTCAACCAGTAGGCGGGCTGGTTAAGGCGGATACTTAGCCAGTGCATTTGCCAAACTGGTTTACCTCTGCCTAATTCAACTGGGACACGCAAACACACATCCAGAATCTTGTGGGATTCGGCTGAAGGAATAATCCCTTGTCTTGAAAATATATCTTTAGGGAAACAATTTATTACATATTGAGCCATTTAGCTTTCTTAGTGTCCATGTTCAATGCACTCATTTTATTTGCTTACTGGCTTACTTACAGATGGAGTCGAGCACATTAGCTGAAAGCCCAGTTGCAACTAGGACTGTGAACACTGTTGCCTCTGCCAACACTAGAAAGGTAATCAGTTTTGTTCTAAAATGTTTGTAAACCAAGATTATTCAAAGCAAAACCATGACTTGCATTCAGAAAACAAAAATAAGAAAAAATTCCCTACATACATATATAGATTAATTTTGTTGCAGTGTTTCCTTGTGTTTCTTTTCTTTAGTGACTGGACTCATCTTTTGTCTGATGCTTACATACCGGTAATTAGCTCCTTGGCACAAACGTCCTCTAAAAGTGCCTAGTGCTAGCCCAATGAAACTCTCAATTCAGTTTCCTACATGTTGTTGAAAAAATACGATTGTCTCATCTAAGCCACCTGCATTTATTCTTCAAGAGTCTTTTACATAGCACAGCATGATTTACTATTAATGAGGGTAGCATACTATAATCCGGATCACCGATTCGTAACATATTTTTGTCATACCAGCTAATGAATTTGAAATTTTGCCTGAAATCGTGTGTGTACGCAAGTCCAATATTAGTAGAAAAGTTTTTGACAGGTGCTTTTCAACCCTATCATTATAATGATTAAGAACCAGGAGCATGACTTACAGACAAGCACCCTTCTTTCTTGGTTCAATTGCGAGTATTCACTCACTGAATAAAGCTGAGGTCAGAGGTGGCACCTTGGGGCGAAGATTGGGGTGCCTCGCAGCTCATGGAAGCCTTGCCCAGCGCCACTCACAGCTTTAATGGCTGAGGCTCCTCCTCTCTCATGCTCAGAAAGAACATGCTTTTGATGCTGCGCTGCACTCGCCTTGGCGGGCTCAGCCTCCTCCACCCCCTCAATATTAGGGGGGCTGAGCCCCCTACTAAGGAATAGTGAGGGGGCTGACGGCACTTCCACCCACCTAGAGTTGGCACGCTTGCCTGAGTTACAGCTGCATCTTCTGTGTTGGAAAAAGAACTTGCAGCCTCTGCATTAGATCACCGGCCAGTTGAGGACTATTAGCAGTATAGATTCTTTGATTCCATTTGGAGTGGAGAGAATTCTGAGCTGCAGCTGTTTTTAATAAATCACAAAATGATTGGGGAGGAAAGAGGCTAAAGCATAGATATGGGATTGACTACCTTTGAGAATGCGAAGCATTGATTGAGCCTAAGGGGGAAATGGCTAATTTGTAAGAGAGTTAAAGGAGTGGGATTGATATCAGAAGTCTGGAACACTCCTAGGAAAGAACTACAGAAGTGGAAATGGGAAGGAGAGGGGTACCAGTAATTGTTGCCCACCCCAAGCCCTTTGGACACGACGCGCTGCTTTATTTAAAAAGAATTGCTATAAGGATTTATTATTGTTGATAGAACTGAAAAGTCCCATGATAATAAGCTTGATTTCATACTGTAACTAAATTGTAAACAAATACTTTTTACATTCTACCAGTCACATAGCTCATTTATTGTGTTTTCAGAAATTAAATTCCCCTGTAAAATAAAACATGTCGTAGAAATATTTGGAGGGGAATGAAAATCCTGTTCAACTCAGTACATAACAGGGAAACAATAAACAATAATAATTCAATTATCTTTGTTCAGCCGCTCTCTTTCTCCCTCCCCTTCCTTTTCTCTCTCTCTCTTTTCTTAGGAAGAGATGATATTGGCTGATATTTCAGTTGTCTGCTCAGCTGGTGAGGATTCTGTTTCACGAGACACAGATCTCCTCTTGTCTTCTGCCAAAGAGGATAGCTTTCAGGCCGAGCTGCTGGCAGAAGAAGTGCCCTCTGGAGATGAATATGAGTGTATATCTCCTGATGATATCTCTCTGCCACCGCTTTCTGAGACACCAGAGTCCAACCTTCTGCATTCTGAAACAGAGCTAGAAGAGCCACCTTGCTGTAGCTCACGTAGCCTGCATGTCAGCTCCTATAGCGTGCAAATGCAGATAAATGCTGGCGGCAAAAGAATGATGGATGAATGTGATCCTTTAACCTCCGTTGCTTACGCTGACACGCCTGGTCACAGAAAGGAACACATGTCAGATCAGCCAGGGAGTTTTTCTTCCTCTACCCTAAGCTACCACTCAAAACACAAAGCAGAGTCCCCTTTTGCTCACAGTCCGCCAGAAATGCCTGAGGCCAGTCCCCTCACATGCATGCTTAAGGCACAGCCTGCCTATTGCATGACGAGTGAAGTGTGCGAGACCCGTTTGCAACGCCACGAGGTCCACAGAAGCATGACAGAAGCACAGGGACAATTGCATGACGGAAATAACTTCACTAAAAGCCAAGATAGGCTGCATGCTTCACCCAACGCATTCTCAGATCTCCTGTTTCAATCAGACACCACCAGAAGCTGCCAGAGGCAGATGGTCACCCGAGAAGAGATTAAAAGTATATCTGAAAAGAACAGCATGGTCAGCCTTTGTGGACAGGCGCCTAACTTCTCCAAGCTTCTGTCTAATGTAACTGTCATGGAAGGTTCTCCGGTGACTTTGGAAGTAGAAGTAACAGGATTCCCAGAGCCAACGCTGACCTGGTGGGTAGCTTACAATGAGAAAACCTAAATATAAATAGAGAAATCCCCACGGAGTCACATATAACCGAGCGCCAATTAGAAAACCAGAGCTACTTGTTTGGATCGCGCCACATGATTCCATTTCCAGCCAAAGCCCAATTCAAAAGTCATAATATGCATGCAATGTTAGGCCTTGATGCCACCATAGCTCTCAAATGTCAAAGTGATTAAAGCATGCCCCACCCGAAATATTAAAAAAAAGTTTTTAAGATAAATGATAAACATCTCAATTTCCCAACAAAACATTCCAGTTGCTAAAAGTGCATTGAAATTCCTTTTCAAAGAGCTTATGAGTATGAGTGAATTGCTCTACATATACAGACCAATGTCCATATTACCCAGAAAGCAGAGGAAAAATGGGGGTATTATTTACCTTGTCCTGGGTTCGCTGCACCACATTACTATTTATGCATGCCCAAGAAGACTTTGTCACCACAACCTGCTACGAAACAGTGGGCACTGCCACTTTGCCAGATGAGAAACTGGGGCTGATAGGCTCCCAGCCAAAGAACCCCAGCACAGTATGCAGTGATCGATCTTGAGGATTTTTGCTTTTTAAAAAAATTCTCCCGTTTTCAACAATAAGTACTCCAGACACCCTGAGTTTCAAGTTCAAGTTGCTACATTCCTAAAAGAAAGTAAGAGGGACAGCCCCAAAGCCCAGTGAAAGTTCAGAGTTGGTCACTCAATCTTCTGGATTGAGGCCACTGTCTTGCTCAAGATATTCCAATGCAGCCATGCCAAAGCTATGAGTCAAGCAACTCAAAGGTCCTTCGGCTGTATCCAGCCAACAACGCGTTTGTCCCAGACATCACAACCCATGACCACCCATGGCAATTCTTACACAGGCCAACTTAGAAAGAAAATGCATTTCCAGCAGAAGGGCCTTGGATATGGGCCAACAGCTTTTATTTTGCTGATTCTTGCTCTGGAATGATACAGAGCTGATGACAAGTTTTTTAGGGGCAAATCCAGTATAAAAGGTAAAAAAAGACTCATGGTAATGAAATCAGAGAGGGAAGAGAGTGTGCAGAAGAGGAATTTCTACTTGTTTTCATCTTTAAATGGAGCTTCTTGGGTTCATAGTAAGACAGGACAAGCTGAATCTTAGTAAGACATTTTCCCACATATATTTTGCTGCAAATCCACATTTAGTTAGCTAAGTAAAATGTAGATTGATTCTAAGATCATCTCACATTGTCACTTATTTCCTTTCCTCTATCCTTTATTCCTTGCCTCTTTTATGGCAGTGTATGCTCTTGCAGCTACTTTAGTTTACCTGCACTCCACATAGAAAGAAAGCAGAATTGTAGAGAGGCAACATTTTTATGTGTGTGCATATAACATCTTTGAAACCAGAAACTAACCCATGTTGAACGGAATTATTATCAGAATGCAGTTGAGAAGCAAATGGAACAGCTAAAACCTATCCCTGTGTTGTCACTAACCAATTCTTAAATTATTTTTGCTTTTAAAATACCCTAATCTTCTTTCCTTTGGGAAACCTGCTGCCAGTTCAGCAGACCTTAATACTTACACCATTTTATTTAATACAAAAATGTTACTGCAGCTTGTTCAGCTTTTGAACAAAATAAATTTTTACAACAGAAAGATGATTAAAAATAAGTCCAGGAGGGAATTTTCACAATAGGAACTAAGCACAGATGTTATGATGCTCTAATATTGATGGCAACAAAATATGCTTTTTGCCAAAAAAGAAGAAAGAAATACAGTGATACCTCAGGTTACAGATGCTTCAGGTTACAGACTCCGCTAACCCAGAAATAGTACCTCGGGTTAAGAACTTTGCTTCAGGATGAGAACAGAAATTACACGGCGGCAGTGGGAGGCCCCATTAGCTAAAGTGGTACCTCAGGTTAAGAACAGTTTCAGGTTAAGAACGGACCTCCAGAACAAATTAAGTTATTAACCTGAGGTAACACTGTACTATATATCAGGCATAGGTAGACTCGGCCCTCCAGATGTTTTGGGACTACAACTTCCATCATCCTTGACCACTGGCCTGTTAGCTAGGGATGATGGGATTTGTAGTCCCAAAACATCTGGAGGGCCGAGTTTGCCTATGCCTGCTATATATACACAACACTAATCGACCTAAGGTAATATGTAAACAAAACAGCAGATGTTGGAAGGCAATGGGGGCAGAAGTAATTAGCTGATCTGCAGTGCCATTTATTCATTTCCTATTGAGTGGTTCCCGAAAATGTGTGGTGGAAAAGATGGGGCAGTCGGTGCCCCCCTCCACCAAGTCAACTTTAAGTGATAGGCTGCTCTTGGTAAATAAGAGGTCAGCCAGGGGATAGGAAATTCATAGATTTTGCTGGGACTACATAAATTGCCTCCTACAATTCTTGGCATAGCTACTTCTTAACGTATCAATGTCCACCCATTCTTGGGTGTTTTTGCAGTGACAGTTCTCCCTCTCATAGCCTGTTTCCCCACTCAAAGTCACAGGATGGTATTAGCCGTGGAATGAGGCACATACCTAGCCATGACACAGGGACAGTAACAGTTTTCTAGTAACACAAAATAGACACAGAACATTGCCAAACTTTATTTTGGGGCATGTTCCCCAATGAAAAGCAAAACAAAATAATAATAATCCCCTGTTCTGATGTTTCTCTCACTTACAGAATAACCCCAGTCAATTCAGCAGGACAGTTTCCTTTGGGTCAAATAAATGCTCCCAAATATAAATGAAAGAGGGGCTCTTGCCTTGCCTTTATGGAGCCAAACAAAATGTCACAAAGCTCCCCTTTAAGAACATATACTTCAAGATCCCAGGCTTTATTTAACATCTTTCCTGCTAATTAAATCTTTCCCTTCTCCCTCCCCCCCCCCTTTTTAACCACAAGAACATGCCCTAAATAGTTGCAAACCCAATCCCCTCTTTTTAATAAAAGACACCAGGAGGCAGGGAACTAATGTTAGCGATTTGCCCCTTACCGCCAACTTCCTGTCATAGGTCTGTAAGAGCTTGTTTGACACGACAGATTGTTTTGCTTCGACAAACATTCATGTTAACCTGACTTGAAAACTGACTCTCTGCTTCAGGTACAAGAAGGGCCAGAAAGTGACTGGAGATGAGCACTTAAAAATCTCACACAAGGACACAAAGTATGCTTTGTTCATTGAGAAGGTGTGTGACACAGACGCTGGCCTCTATGTGGTCCGGGCTAAAAATTCTAGTGGCACGGTCTCCTCAAGTGCCATTCTCCATGTGCAAGGTAACAAGCCACCTATAAAAAGAATAGACTGGATAATCATCTGTGCCCTCTACTTGGTTGTTTCACTTGCGTACTGGCTGTTCACTTAGCACAGCAGCACACCAGCATCACGGGACTTTAACTTTCACACTTGGAGAAGACAGCAAATGGCCGCCTTTCGCTGCACCTCACATCCCTTTCACCCCCTTTG
This sequence comes from Podarcis filfolensis, assembly GCF_964270895.1. Taxonomy (NCBI): domain Eukaryota; kingdom Metazoa; phylum Chordata; class Lepidosauria; order Squamata; family Lacertidae; genus Podarcis; species Podarcis filfolensis. The sequence continues at coordinate 23,590,507 of NC_139604.1, read as the reverse complement.
GTTATGAGTCACTCTGAATACAGTGCTTCTGATATTAATATCACAGTTACACTGGTTGTCGTTATTCATTCATTACTATATCAACGTTACTTGGGGGTGGGGGCAAAAGAGATTTGTAAAGACACCTAGTAGGTTTTTTTGTGCTTTAGAACTAAACACAAGCAATAAAAAAGAAATGTATTATTTATGGGTTACGATTGGATTGCAGGCATCCACTTCAATTTATCTCCTGGTTTTTTTAAAATAATAATAATAATCATACTGTGAATGCTTTAATGAAAATGCACCAAGGTTTCATACACTTAGAATATTTATAGCATAATTCAAAGGGCTTTACTCCCATTGTCTCAATCTGTGCAACAACTCTGTAAGGTAGGATGGTATTGTTGTATTGTTATCCCCATGTTGCAAGCAGTGCTGGGTGAGCCTGGAAGAATAGTGGTTTGCTTAAGGCCCACGTAGAAGCTTTTGAAAAGGGGATTTTCTGACTTGCAGCTCAGACACTTAAGACAATGCACAATGCTAGGTTTTGCCAATTTCAGATTGTATGTCAACTTATCAAAGCGAGAAGATATGAAAATAGTTGATGCATTAATCATTTTAATTCACTCTTCAATGTTTTCAAATAGAACAAGAAATTCAGAATGATGTTTAAAAGGAAAATGTTTGTGGGTGATGTGGTATAGTTTAAAACATGATAAAATATAAAGCAAATAAAATGTTAATGAGTACGCCCTTGCTAAAGTAATAAGGAAGGAGTAATACTTTTTAAAGCAAGTTAAGAGTCTTAGCAGGAATTTGCTTGGGAATTGCAATTCTTTTATTTTTAAATGTGGGAGCCAGAGCAACATTGTATTATTAGAATTTCTTGCCTTGAAGGATGTAATATCTTTGATTCATAGAATAATATATTGCCAGTTTTGACAAAGGTAAGGGGGAAAATGATGCTATTTAAAGGGAGAGCTCACCTGTACATTTTCACCAAATTCAAATGACAAGTTGATCATCGTTAATTCCTTCCGTTTCCTAGGAAGAGGAGACATACATATATGGTATCTATGTGGTTTAAAAAATGGTTGATAAATATTAGTGTAACTTTTTTCTTGGAGAATAACTTTCTTCTTTCTTATAATGACTGCTTTGAGGGAAATTAATTTTTTTAAAAGAAATCCAATCTCTTAAAAGAAAATTACAATATGAAAATAAATCTTCAAGTGCACAGTGTGCTGTGGAAAGAATATCTGTTACAAATGGCAGGGAGGGAGGGGGTATGAAGATGGAGGAAAGAGGAGTTTTAGCCAACTGGCTGCAGATTTATTAGAGACATGTAAAACTGAAAGGAGATCAGTCTTCTAGGCAGCCCTGTCCTTGAGGCAAAGAAAGCAGGGGAGGGAGGCCAGTTGATCCAAGACGACAACTTATCATCGTTCTATGAACAGAATATATTGGGCAGATGATGTGCTACACTTCTGGGCACAGGCGCAGTAAGCCTGCCTCCAAGAAGCCAAGGCAGCGGGGATGCATAAGCAGAATTACCACAGTACAACGTTCTTGGATCAAAACACGCCACAACTTTTATTGATTACAGATGTAAGTAGGTTTTGGCTTAGGCCCTGGGTATCCTGAATCATCCAGTCTCCTGATTGGGGGTCGGTTCCTGAGATAAGGTTGCCCTAAAGCATGCATCAAATAGAAGCAACTCCTCAGGACCACCGATTTGTTGAATGTTGTGGCCCTCAGCCCCTGTCTGGGTCTACAAACAGAAGCACCTCCCCCAGGATTCCTTTAATGGGATACCCTATTTCCTTGGAGAGGGAAGGCAGAGACTTTTATAACCCTCTCCTCCGCTGTTGACTCAGGATCTTATCCAATGCCTTAGTCAACAAAAGTTGTGATGATTGCTATGAGGTAGGCAGGCCCAATCTGTTTGGAGGAGAAATTCCTCCCTGGCCCTGAATTCAGCGGTTGAAACATCTGTAGCAAGGTCATACAGCAAACCACGCTAACAAGGGTGGGAGATAAAACTCTTGACTGGCAACAGAATTTGGAGGCGGACCTGAATATATCTTGGGGGAAGGGACCTGATTGAAGACTCCTGATGGAGTCCCAGTCAGTTCCGCCCCCTGAAGCTCTGTCTCCGGACTCACCCACAATTGGTTGATTGGGGGGTGGGGAAATTCAAATTTCCAACGGCCAGGAGGAGGCCATAACTGCCACTTCACATTTCAAGGTCAATGGATCTTCCTTTACATCCACCCTTATACATGAATCACACTGCAACAAAATTCTCCTTGTAGCTCCTTTCGGAATACTGCACAGGTGGTAACAAAGTAGGGGAAAAGTTGTGTTCCAAAAATCGCTGGCAATAGTTTCACATGCTGTCTCAGATAACACAGCTGTTTCACACATGCATTGACGATAGCTGCATCAGCAGTCGAAGACAAGTGCATGTGAGTGAACCATCACAGTTCTAACACAACACATGTATTTCATATCATGCCTCTCCTGAAATGCAATCCTTTTCAGTGGAGTCAGTTCACACACCTGGTGCAAGCGATGTGCATTCATATGTGAACTGGCTCTAAGTGCAAAGAGCAAAAAGTTCTCACTATGTGAAGAGAGAGAGGAGGTGGTGTTTTCCATAGAAGCGGAATTGGAGTTTACTTGCGTCAATGTTACTCTCCCTTCCTTTGTCTAGCAGTCAGATCTGCCCCTACATAAAATGTGCTTCCATCCATCTTTCTGCCAGTGCTGTTGCAGGCCTGCATATGGCTATGCAGATCTATTATTAGATGCTTCATTGATTGGAGACTCCTTTCCTGGTACATAACAGAAACTCTTTTCCCTACAAAGTAATGGGGACGAACATCCTTCTGTGGGGAGCTCCTTTTCCTTAAGGCTATTTGCATAGTGTGTCTAAATTATTTTGAGAAAGTTTGTGGAGTTAAAGAGTAAATATTTGTACTCAGGCTTTTATAAACAGAGTGTTGGAGTTTGAGTCCACCCGTTTCTCTCTCCTTTCCACCAGCAAGAGTTCAGAGGTCTTTCGCAGCTGCCAGACAGGTGCTGCTTTGCCTTGTACGTTCATGGCTTGGCTAGGAAAGCGACACCTGTTTAACTTTTGCCTGTCGCACAGCAGTTACATGGCACAAAATGTCTTAAAGTTAAATGCTGTCTGGAAGGGTAGTGTGACAACTCAACTCTGCTTTCATTCCTAATTGTGACTTAAGCTCTTCCTTTTTCTTAAATGCATGAACAAACGGCCACAAACAAATTGCAAAAGAAACCAGCCCCAAACCATAACATTGGATCTCTATGCTGGGAAAAGCTTTACCGGTTGAAATTATTGGTGACCCAAGGGAACTTCCAGTAAAATAAAACATAAAATAAAATATGTACTATTCCCTTTAGATCTCATCTTTCCTCCAAGGAACTCAAGCTGGCAAACATGGTTGTCTCCCTCCCAGTTTTATCCTCACAACATCCTGTGAGGTAGGTTAGATTGAGAGACTGTGGTTGGCCCAATGTCATCCAGTGAGCTTCAGTTATAAGCAGGGATTTGAACCTGGTCTCTCAGATCCAAGCCCAACATTCTGACAACACCACACAACCATAGGAGCCAACTCCAAGAGGCCGAGGGGTCCTAGCTAAAGGTAAAGTGACCCCTGACCATTAGGTCCAGTCATGGCCGATGCTGGGGTTGCGGCGCTCATCTCGCTTTATTGGCCGAGGGAGCCGGCGTACAGCTTCCGGGTCATGTGGCCAGCATGACTAAGCCGCTTCTGGCGAACCAGAGCAGCGCATGGAAACGCCATTTACCTTCCCACCGGAGTGGTACCTATTTATCTACTTGCACTTTGATGTGCTTTCGAACTGCTAGGTGGGCAGGAGCAGGGACCGAGCAACGGGAGCTCACCCCGTCGCAGGGATTTGAACCGCCGACCTTCTGATTGGCAAGTCCTAGGCTCTGTGGTTTAACCCACAGCGCCACCTGCATCCCGCCGAGGGGTCCTCGCCCCCCATAAAATATTTAAGGGGGGCAGTGGGGGCAAAGTTGATGGGCATTGCCATTCAAATGGTGTGCAGGCACCGTGTCATGTGATCGATTATGTATGGTGGAGTTCACCTGCCCCCCCATATTTTATTCACGTTGGCACCTCTGACACCACCTCCCTTCAAGCCTAGTCAACAGCGTCTAAACAACGGGCCCTAACAGCACAAAAAGGACTCTTATTAACCTGAGCAGGTTAAATAGGACTAATGAGATTTTGACAGTATGACACTTAAATACCCACGGCACTGAAAATGCAAAATATTCCATTTGGAAACCCCAAACCACACCCACCTGACCCAACCCTAATATAATGACAGGTAGGCTAAGACATGGCCTTTCCTCTGAAGTGTGTTTCCAAGTGGTTTCAATTGAAGTCATTCAGAAGCACGCTTCAGAGGCCTGGTGACTGAGGAGTGAGTGCACCTGTTTTGCTCAAGAGGCCTGGGAGTCTTAGAAATAAGAACCCGGACTGAGGCTATGCTTGTTAGACACAGAGGTTAATTTTAGAGTCCTTGTTTGTGCCCACAGTTACTACAGACTGGTTTTCTCCCTTCCAGGATACTGTTGCATGCCACCCCAAGCGGTGAGAGATTCCAGGGGTTCCAGGCTCTGTGCTTCCTTTCGGAAATGAGGCACAGCAGAGACTGTGGTGTCTTTAGGATAAATGGTTTAATTACACATATATGCAACCCGAGACTACAGTGGAGGTGTTCACAGGATTAACACAGCAAGAGGGTCTTGCTACTCCCATAGTCACAGCTTTGGATTCAAAACAATCACCAGATATTCTGCTCTGACCCTCTCTCTAGCTTTGCGACTTTAACAGCCTGCCACCTTTCCCCCTTAGATCATGTCACAGCAAATTCAATTCTTAAAAGGAGAGTTTAAAGTAAAGAGCTGAGGGAGACCCCTCCTGTTTGCCATCGGGCACCAAGCCCCCTCTATTTGGCTGTCCTAATGGCTCGTCACTTGTATTTTGTCCTCCTAATTAAATTCGAACCCTTACTGCACCCAGGAATTTAGGGGGGTCTGGTACCCAAAAACTCATAACAATACTCTGTAGGCCCTGAGGTGGACTAGTCAATGCTTACTTAAGCTCAGAACATTCTGGAATCCTGGTCTAGATCAAGGAATGGATCTGCCATAGACAAGACAGCACTCAGCTGTCAAGCTTGGCCTGCAGGACTCGTGGGGACAAGGACTTATCCCTTCAGGCTGAAAAGTTCCCCTATTCTTGGTCTAAGACATTAACCCAACTGGGGCTGCCTACATACTTTAAAGCACATACTTTCCCTCAAAGAATTCTGGGCACTGTAGCTTACTCCTCACAAAATTACAATTCCCAGCAACCCTTAAGAAACTGCAGGGCCCAGAAGTCTTTGAGGGAGGGAAATATGCTTTGAATGTGCTTCAGAGGTATGGTGGGTGTGCATTCTTTCTGCTGTGGGAAAATGCTTTGGGGAACTGTGGTATTTTGTGGGGTAGAAGGGTACATGACCCCCAAGCTTAATCCCTTGCATTTCCAGGTTGGACTGGGAAAGACCCCCACCTGAAACTCTGGGAGAGCCATTGCTAGTCAAAGTAAACAATCCAGACCCTCCAAGTGTCCCTATTTTCCAGGGACAGCCCGGGATTCACAGAAGCCGTTCCAGTTTCTGATTTGATCCCAGAATGTCCCATTTTTTCCTTAGGATGTCCCTGTTTTCATCAGAAAAATGTTGGAAGGTATGGAATAGGATGTCCCAATTTTCATTAGATAAATGTTAGAGGGTATGCAGTACTGAGAGATAGATGGACCTGGTGGTTTGGCATGAGACAAATTCTTATGTTTTTCCTATGAAATCCTCCAGGGATGCTTCACTTTACCGGGCTTCTTTAAAATCCCTCCTCAGCTCAGAAAGAAGATGGTGCCTATTCCTTCCCTGCAGGACAGAATTAGCCGTCAGGATTTCCTGGTATGAAGTAATATAAATAACCAGGAACCTGGCCAGGAGTATAAGAAGCAGAGCTGTGATAGGTGCAAAGGCAAGTTGGCATATGTTTCCTGGTATCCCAGGAAATGTTCCAATTCAATAAAATAATGGGCACATTTTGATGATGTAGAGGCACTGCCTAACAGATACTCTGAGGAGAAAGGAGTTGTGGTAGAAAATAAAAGCAATTAATAAGCAAGCAGGATACAACATATTCTCTTTTTTTCATGCTCATGGGTATCTCTTCCTAATGAACCCATGGACTATGACAGTCAAGTACAGGCTTGCCAATCAAATGTGGTAAAACTGTGTTCTATCAGGCTTGTTTATTTCTTTTAGATATTTTTACCTCACTCAGCAGGAATCCCAGAGCAGGCGACATTAAAACCCTTATAATCAATAAAAACTAAAACAAGCAACAAAGCAATAAAGCCAAGCAAATAATCACAAAAATTAATAGCAGTAAAAACAAAACCTTCACAAGGTTTTCTGTCATAAAATATCTATAGCGTTTGGATGCCCTGGACGAATAGAATTTTCATCTGGCATGGAATAGCAAACAAAGATGGTGCCCGGCAAACCTCTTTGGGGAAGGAGCTCTATAAAAAGAGTTCTGTACGACTGAAAGGGGTTTATTGGAAGCTGAGAAAGTCAATGAACTATAATTTGCTTGAGTTCTCTCCTGGCACATAATAATCTGCCTTGGCTCTTTCCGTCACATCTCTACAGAAGGTGTGGTGAACCTGTGGCCCTCCAAACGTTACTGAACTCCAACTCCCATAAGCCCCTTCTAGTTGGGGATGGTTGGGGATGAGGGGAAATGTAGTCCAGTGAAATTTGGACAATAGCCACAGGTTCACCATCCTTGCCCTACAATCCACGCAGTTCTGCCTAGGCTGCACCTGCCTGATTTCCATCTCTGCAGCCAGCAATTTTAAAAAAAGTTTTTATTTTTTGTGAAACAAAAACAATACCTATAGCGTCTCCACTTTCAATTCATATGACCAGGGCCAGATTTAGGTTTAATGAGGCTCTAAGCTACTGAAGGTAATGGGGCCCTTTATATGTCCAGCTGTCCTTTGTCAACAACAAATTGTTGCAGTTTTTGTGTGTTGAATATATGCTATATCGTAATTTATGGACCTAATAGTTATCTAAAGTCATTTGCACATGTTGCCATGCAACCAGTCCATGCAGAATGTAGGCACCCTAAATATAGAAATGAGCAAACCAGTGATATTTTAGGGAGCAGGCTAGCAGGCGGGGCCCATTACTTACATCATAGGAGTCTACACAACACAAAACACTGTTGCTACATGTAGGTTTTATTTTATTTGTTTTTTATCTTATATTTTGGAAATGTGCATCCATCAAAATCTATTTTATTAAAATGGATGTGTTACCAAGCTTTGGGGAGGGGAGTAGAAAAACCATAGCTTCCACGTTTCTCTGAAATAATATTCAAAATTATGAAGCTGTCTCGACTTCCTAACATGGCTCTAAGCATGTTGCACTGTTTCTTAGCCAGGAGAACCCTTTGTGTGCTACTGCTTAGTCCAGGGTAAATGATATTTTTTAATTTTACACCTTAAACAGGCTATCTAGATGAAAATACTGTCCAGTAAATCTTTGGAAACTTGAAGTTAGGTGGTATTAGAGAAGCCAGATTCAGATGCTATTCTAGGCTGCATAAACAGAAGTATAGTGTCTTGATCAAGGGAAATCACAGTACCACTATTTTTTGCCTTGGTCAGACTACACCGGAGTGGATTGACACACCGGGGGTGGGGATGCTATAAATAAGTCAGAAATTAAATTGTTATAACAACAACAACAAAACCGCTATGGAAAATCACATATCATTTTTTAATACTCCCTAGCGCCATCCGGTGTTGTATGTTTATAACACATTCAAAACACTATTTTTTTACTAATGTAGCTGAGTCTCTGGAAACATGTGAGGAATAGTTGAGGGAATTGGGTGTGTTTAGCCTGGAAAAGAGGAGACTGAGAGGAGATATTATAGCCATCTTCAAATATATAAAGAACTGTCACATGGAGAATGGAGCAAGCTTGTTTTCTCTTGCTCCGGAGGGTAGGACTCGAACCAGTGGCTTCAAGCTACAATAAACGAGATTCCAACTTAACATGAGGAAGAGCTTTCTGAAGGTAAGAGCTGTTCAACTCCCTTGGAATGTGGTGGGCTCTCCTTTCTTGGTTTCTAAGTAAAGGTTGAATGGCCATCTGCCGTGGAGATTTGAGATTCCTGCATTGTAAGGTGCTAGATTAGAATGATGACTCTCAGGGTCCCTTTCCAACTCTACATCTCTATGATTTTATGAACTTGTGGCTGCAGAGCTTTATGGGAAGTAATCTTCCATGTTAAGCACTGCCAAAGGGGCTCCTTTGAACCCTATGCTGATTTCTTCTTGTGAAATAGCTTTGGCAGCATTAGGGTGGTCCCTGGTTCATATAAGCCATGCGTCTGAGTCACAGGGGACCACTAACAGTGAGTCCCTCAAAGACCAAATCAAGTTAATAAATTAAATAAGCTATGCCAATTTCAATTAAAAAAAATGAAAGCAGGCTCCTTTCTTCCTTGCCCCCCCGAAATGCTTATCACATTATGCTTTCTGGCCCATGATGATTACTCTGTATAATGTCCGTGTGTGTAAACAAGTGCAAAGACATTTTGGGGAATGCAAATTGCTACTTTAAAAGCTTCTGGGGACTGGTGTATGGCCAATGGGATTTTGTGACTTAGCCTCCCACTTCGAACGGCTGATCATCGTGGCATATCACAAGCTACTTTCGAAATTCTCTTCATTTTAAAAGCTCTTAGGCATGTAGTATAGAGCATGGCTGACAGAAAAATCTCAAGTGCGACAGAACTAGGAATCTGGTTCTTTGGATCCTATCCACTGCCTGAATTTGTATTATCAACAAGTGCGACTAGGCAGATTTGTGCAGTGTGAAACTACTTCGGCATACTAGACCCCATAGTGAGCAGCCACCTGTTTTGCAGCCAGTTCTACTGGATTATTGCCAACAAGCCAGAGTTGCTCTTTCTTCGGAGGTTCTATATTGGACAACTTTGAAAGCCAGATACGTGCTAAAGTGGCATGAGCGAATAACGGATAACTATTTCCCAGCTATACCCCCACTCAGATAGGAAGTACAGAGTCCTCATGATATGATTTTTAAAACACTATTTATAAGCCTATTAATCAACAAAATCCTCAAAGTGGTGAACCTGAAACCATATACAGTGGAACCTCGGTTCTCGAACGTCTCTGTTGACGAACGTTTCGGACCCCGAATGCCGAAAACCCGGAAGTAAATGCTTCCGTTTTCGAACGCGCCTTGGAAGTCAAACAGTCTTTTGGAATGTATTATGTTTGAAAACCAAGGTTCAACTGTACAGTAAAACATGCCAATAAAATAAAACTTTAAAAACACATTGACATAAGAATGTGTCAGTATGTAAGTGATATCCGGATATATACCATCATATTGTAAAATTACTTGTCCGGATAGGATTGCTTAAACTGTATACCTGAAGGAACGTCTCCACCCCCATCGTTCAGCCCAGACACTGAGGTCCAGCTCCGAGGGCCTTCTGGTGTCTCCCTCACTGCGAGAAGTGAGGTTACAGGGAATCAGGCAGAGGGCCTTCTCAGCAGTGGCGCGCTCCCTATGGAATGCTCTCCCATCAGGTGTCAAGGGGATAAAGAACTACACAACTTTTAGAAGACACCTGAAGGCAACCCTGTATTGGGAAATTTTTTAAATATTTGATGTTATATTATGCTTTTATATGTGTTTGAACCTGCCCAGAGTGGCTCGGGCAACCCAGCCAAATGGGTGGGGTATAAATAATAAATCATTTATTATTATTATTACAGCAGCACACTGAAAACAACACAGCAAATATTCTGCCTAATAATGTCCGCCTAATAATATTATGTCATTCAAACAATAATTTTACATGCCACTTACAAACATAGTGGCATAGGACCCAATTAGCCCCCACAATAAAATATTTTGAGGGGGCTGGGCCCCCGCAAAGGTGAAGGGCATTGCCATTCAAATGGTGTGTGTGCACCATGTCATGTGATTGATTATGCGAGGTGGGGCTTCCCTGGGCCGCCCACAATGTTTTATTCAAGTTGGCATAGGGGTGATTGACAGCCGTCATTCTATGCACAACACATGAAGCTTTCCTCTTTCAACCCTACTTTCTGTTTCTGCCAGTCTGCTTCAAGCTACTAGCAAAGCTTTGACGCTGATCTCTTTTGAGGCCTCTGCCCCCTTGCACTCGGCCATTTGTCATCCCAAATGATCCAAATGATACAGAAGGAATACATAGCTTAGGTAACTAAAGGATACAGATTTTTTTTTTAATCATACCATAAATCATCAAGCAGAGGGCATTTTATTTCTCCATAGCCTCACTGCCTGTAGACACAGCACTGCAGGAAGGCAGCAAAAAGGGGGCTGAATTTTCCTGGTGTGTCTTCTAAACATGTTAAGAGATCAAATGCAGGAGTTGGTTAGCAGGGGAATAGCACAGAAGGGATTTCTCTCCTCCCTGCCTGCCCCCACTTCATTCATTTTTCATTTTTCTTGCACGTCCCCAAACACATGGCAGATCACAGTTGCTATACCAAGTGTGCTGCTGGTTATTAACACCCCTCCTGCCCACCACACAAATATGCTTACTTACCTCCAACAATTTACATCCTGTACACAGTATGAAAACTTTCTCTCATGCTCACTACAGTGGTACCTCGGGTTACAAACACCTCAGGTTACAAACACTTCGGGTTACAGACCCCATTAACCCGGAAGTAGTACCTCAGGTTAAGAACTTTACCTCAGGATGAGAACAGAAATGGCGCTGCGGTGGCGTAGTGGCAGCAAAAGGCCCCATTATCTAAAGTGGTACCTCAGGTTAAGAACGGACCTCCAGAACGAATTAAGTTCGCAACCAGAGGTACTACTGTGTATCGCGATACCCAAAGGGAGCTAATTCAACCATTAAGGAATCTTTGCTGTGGGAAGTCATTTACTTCAATCTCAGCAGCAGCATTTTGCCTTTAAAAAAAAAAGCAATATACCCCTTCTCTTTTTTTCTTTTCCTAGTACAAGGAATGCAGCCAAGCTTCATTAAAAAATTTAGACATGCTACTCTTCAAGAAGGAGATGATTTAAACCTGCACTGTACAATATCTGGAAGACCGAGGCCAAATGTCATTTGGACAAAAGATGACATCAGGGTGGCAGCCAGAGGAACGAGTGTATGTCACAGTGTTTTGTAAATGCTCCTTTGGGAAGAACATCGCATGTCTGGCTTCACACAGCTAATCTCCCTCTATCTGTATTTCATTGTTTTGCAGATTGAGAAATTAGGGGACACCTATTACCTTTTAAAAAGAAACGTGGTCCTTGCTGACTCCGGGAAATATCTCTGCATTGCCACTAATGAAGTCGGGGAGGCCTCTTGCTCAGCTTTTGTAAGAGTAATAGGTAACTTGGCACACATTATTGGGCCACGTTAGTATAATAAATGAAGACCTTGCTCCCAACTCTGGCTTGACATCCCCATTTTGTTTCAGAGGAGAATAAAAATGTTCCTAGTGCAACTGAGACTAAATCAAAGCAGGAGAGCCGCTATTCATCAGGAAAAGTGAAGGCTGATGCACCTGAAGCATTACAAGGTCAGGATTCGCGTTGCTTGAGAGGTCAAAGGCAAACTAAAAACTGTTCCGTGAGGTAACTTCAATTTATGTTTTCTTACCTTGTAAAGTCCTGCGGCAGCTATTTGAGCATTTCATTTACAGAGATTTCACACCGCTCTCTCCTTTTAGCACTGTGCCATTTCCCACAATCAAAGGAAATGCCACACAAAAAGGAGCCAAAGGGGAGTGTGCAGGGTCTTGTGTGCAGTGTCTTACGTGCTGTGTGCACCCCAGTTGTCCCAAACTATTCCACGCACACTAACACATCCCCCATGAAAAGCTACACCTAAAGGCAGAGGGTCCCTTTTAATTATTGGAGCAAAGGACTGTAGGTGAAAAGGGAAATCAGCTGTTCCCTCATGGGCTTACACATAAGTGCCTCAGCCCTCTTCAGATCCCAACAATTATTTCCTAACAAAATTTTTGAATGTGTGTGTGCACGCTAAGGTTATCTCAGAAATCAAGATGGGCAACGGGGATACATATAGCCTTTGACCCCCTCTGGCAGCAGGGAGAAACACTGAGAATTGTGTTGGTGTCATTTAATGAATCGGGTTTCTGGTCAATAAGAACATGTGGGTTTTCAAGCATTGTTTCAGATTTTGCCTCTGACCAACTCAAAACTTTTCACTAAGGCAGCCAGCTAACTTAGCATTTGTGAAAATCTAGTCATGTGATTCTCCCACCAGCAGTTTGAAATGGTTTACCACGTACTTTCACAGCACTTTGGAGAAGTGGCAATTTGGTGATTATTAACATTAATGAAGCACCAATAATACTAGCTGATAAAGTTTGGCGTAGTTTTTTCTTTGTATGGAGCACGGCTGGAATGCCCCACATAGAGGAAGTGATAATCAGCACTTAGTGTCTAAAAATAGTGGTGTCAGGGCTTAAACCTGCCTGCGAACTATGCCATGTGTCCTGAAAAACCTCCTCTTTAATCCAAGAATGTGGAGACAGACTGAAGTTGCCCAGTGGTGGCACTTTTAAATATGACTTCATGCATTCCAGAACCACAGCCCTGTTGTTCAAAGAGTGGTTGACCTCTAGTGAGCCTGGAAACAACTTAAGCCCTGGTGGTAATGGTTGGTTGTGATCTCCAGCTATCCTGGTTGCACTAGAAAACTGGACTTCCTTCTTTTGACTACAGAAAAACCATACAGCTGTCCTTTAATCACCACCCCAAAGTTCCATCAAGACTGCAAGCAGAAGAGTTGGAAGATGTAGCCTGAGTCATTCAAGCAACAAACATTAATGGAGAAATACAGTACGAGATGTTAGTTTCAGAATCACGAGGATATTCAGAAATGGCCTCCCCAGCAAGCTCTTCGTAATGTTTCCCAAAATGGTTTTAGAATTATCACACAGCAGGTGGCACAGATTGCGTGGTCATCTCTTGTATTCAGTATACACAGAAGCTTTATTTTACGTGATCGTAAAGACTTTTGATCATCATCAGCTCCTGTGAACCTTTCTTTGGGCCCAGTGAGGGCATATTCAAAGTTTTTAAATTTATTACTTTCTCTATCCAAAAGCTTCAGGTTGGAGTTGCACTACGTGATCATATTATTGTCTACAGTAAGTCCACAACTTATGCCGTGATTAAGTTCCAGGGATCAAACTCAAAGCCCAAATTGTGTTTGGTCAAAACCAATTGGGCTCAGTGGCTGGCAGGATTGGCAAAGTCATTCCCGCCCCCCCCCCGACCCGAACCATGCTCCCCTTTTTAAATTTTTTGTCATATGCGTAAAGCTGAATGCACACAAGTTAAATGTGTTTAAAGCTGCAGGCTTACTGTGTTCATCCATCAACTTTAAAGACAGTTTCATAGCAGAGAGGAAATTGGGTTGGCCCAATTGCATCCACCCAGGTAGTTTTCCTGGGACAGCAGTGTTTTCAGACCACCAGTGAAACCGTCTGCACTCCAAAGGTACACAAGCAGTATCCCTTACAACAGGGGTGGGGATCCTCAGGCCTTGGGGACAAATGTTTATTTTATTAACTAAATTTCTATATCACCCTTCATCCATAGATCTCAGAGCAGTTCACAGCATAAAAATACAAGATATATGTGGCCCTCCAGGTCCTTGGAACACCCCCCCCCCCAGTCTTGCTCCACATCCTCCTTGAGTGTTTTTGCCTAGCTGGAATATGTCCTTGAACTCTGATCTTGCATCTTAGCTCTCAGACACCATTTATAAAGGTTCCTGGGATGTACCTCTCAGATTGTGCCCATATCTGAGTTTCCAATATGGCAAATTCATCGCCTCTGTTTCCACCCGGCCTTCCTTTCATAGGAAAAAGTCAAATGGGGGGAGGAGTGCTTTACTTTTGTTCTGAGTGGACAGTTAGCATTGCGGCTAGACTTGGAAGCTATACCAAAATGAAAGCTGGCTTACCCACTATTATTCCAAACACGCCAGACTGGCACATCAGAGCAATTAACTCAAAGCATCTCTCTGACAACGGAGTCCCTATGCTGCTCTTTATATTGAGCTTTTTAAAAGAAATGTCAATGATGCTCAGGATGAAACACACATGAGTGACACACACACACAAAATGGCACCTCTATAATGAGTTCTCCCCCCTTTACTTTATAATGCACTCATCATTATGTTGGGAGTTTCCTCACCCCTGTTACTGGCTGCCAGGGTGGTGAAATTCACAACACAATAGTATCAGATCCTTGCTTAAATGTGGCTGTATATCACTGGGATGACTTCGTCATGCGGGTGTACGCAATTTGAAGCTTCACAATTTGAAGGCTGTTACCCTTATCACAGGGACGCAGGTGGCGCTGTGGGTTAAACCACAGAGCCTAGGATTTGCCAATCAGAAGGTTGGCTGTTCAAATCCCTGCGACAGGGTGAGCTCCCGTTGCTCGGTCCCTGCTCCTGCCAACCTAGCAGTTCAAAAGCACATCAAAGCGCAAGTAGATAATTAGGGACTGCTCCGGCGGGAAGGTAAACGGCATTTCCGTGTGCTGCTCTGGTTCGCCAGAAGCGGCTTAGTCATGCTGGCCACATGACCCGGAAGCTGTCTGCGGTCAAACACTGGCTCCCTCGGCCTATAGAGCAAGATGAGTATGCAACCCCAGAGTCGGTCACGACTGGACCTAATGGTCAGGGGTCCCTTTACCTTTACCTTTACCCTTATCACATGGTAATAGATGATAAGACCATGTTTGTTATATATTATATAGAGAGATGATTTTAAAGAAAATAATTCAGTGTAAAAGTAAACAAGTACGAAACAAGCTACAATATATAAAGCAAGGACAAAGATGGTTACAAATAAATCGTATACTGTTGCATAATCAGTTTGAAGGAGTCGAGCAGGCAGGTGGCAATATTCTAGCATCTTCCATGTAGCTTCCAGGCTGCCATGTTGCTCCCTCCCTACCTAAAAGTTATTACTGAAACTACAAATGAGAATAAGGGAAAGGCAGGGGATGACCACGCTGACTAACTTCCGTTAACTCAAAAAGCTGCAAACTTATTCTGTATACTTTTTCCCCCTGGCAATTTTCAGTTTTGTGTGCGTTTCTCCAGTAAGAAAATGTGCCGCAATATATGATCCCATGTTTTCAGTTTTAAGGAGGTTAGAGATATTGGAAATTGCCACTCAAAAGAGCACATCAACTGAGCGCTCTGATTTTTAGGTGTGAGATGGGATGTATTGGAGAGCCCCTGCACCTTTGGGTTTGTTTATGACTTCTTCTGTCTTAGCCCAGAGTAAAGAGTTTTGCTCATCTGTCACAAAAGTTGTGGACTATGTTCTTGTTTGCTTCCTTTAGCTTATCACACATTTCCTCCTCACAGCAAAAGCACAGAAGTGAAATCTGTCTACATAAGCCATTATGATTATATTATATCCAACCGCATAGCAAGAACTAAAACTTAACAAATGTAACTTGTCCATAAGAAATAAATATTTTGCTTGAAAATGTAAGTGTAAAGTTCATTTATTTTTCCCCTTCTTACATGTTGTGAACACATCAGAATGTGACTATGTGCATATAAACAACACTTGGGAAGACACATCCCTCTCCTTATCTTTCAGAAGTATTGATTTGTTGAAAAAGCAGCAAACAAAAATGAAACTTCAGTTTCTAGACGTAATGCATATTCATTCAGACAACACCCACAGTTCATGGTTTGACAATAAATCATATGTTACACTGTAGCCATTCTGTAATAAACCATGTGGTTAATGATGACTGTTCATTATAGATGAAAGTAATTTATTTGTAAATCACTGGGAATGCAAAAAAATTAAAACAACCCAGTTACTAGGCTACAGGTTTTTAAATTTCATCTTTCTCACACACATATATTCTGCTATTCCCTCCGTGTGGAGATTTAAAACCAAGTAGAGAAGAATGTCTGAAAAGGGCTATAGTTATAGGGCGTGAAGCTGACCCTTAGAAGAGCTTTTGAATTACTTGTGCCTTGTCATTGTGGTTGGTATCAGTACTTCATATACTCTAGTGCTCTAGTCAGCGACTAATTTTAGTAGCTGCCATATTTTAAATTGGGCCTGGGCTGAAGGCCTAGCAAGATTGGCTTCAGCTGCCTATGGCTGACACAAGCTGACACACAACCACACGGGAGGCTTAACCTTCGTCTCCTTAGTAGAAACAACCACAGAAGTTCTGACACAGTTTTGATGCTCTGTTTTTTTGGCTTGAATAGCCGAGGGAATAGCCGTTGTACATAACTAGAGTCTAGGGGAAAGTCTGTAGAATTTGGGAACAAGACAAAAAGTCCCCTGTGGCCTGAACTGAACCCTCAGGCCATGAGCTACTTATTGTAATGCTGCTGTTGCCTTGGGGAAAAGTAAGATCCTACGCGGACACCGTAGAGTTGAGGCGATAGCCATAGATAGATCAAACCTGCCCTGGTTGTCAAAAAAGGCGAGAGTACAGGTAATTTTAATCCTAAATATATAACTATATAGGGCACTATTCTACATTTTTGCAAAAGTGCAATGACTAACACCACAAGGGAAACACACAAGTGAACACTGTCCCCCAATATGATACGGAGGCTTGCGTGGAAATCTGAGAACAGATTTATGGGGCATGGGTGGGGTAAGAAGAAAGGGAGATGATTCAGTTGTGCAAGGAGAAATCCTTGCACTAATGCTTTGTTGTAGTCTCGTTGCTAAGCAACAACGTGCCGAGCTCACCGGAGTGGCAGGCCAGCCAATCAGAAGAGTCTCTGAGGTGTACTTACTTCAGATATTGAAGTCAGATCCAGTGCTAGATCCAGTGACCACCGGGCATGGCAATATTTGAGAAGCCATTTTGAGACACGTGGCGAAAATAAAATGCTTCTCTCGTTTTCCCAGTCTTAAGTTCCGTTTTCCACATTTCCATATCAGTTTGTATTTTTAAAATTCATCGGTATTTTCATGTGAATTTCTACTAAGATACATATTTATACTGCAAACTAAACTGTGATCCTTGCATGATGAAATTTAATAAATTTAACAAATAGAACAAATAAATATATATTTTTGTAAAGCAGTTTTCCTTAATTTTTGTATGTTATGTTCATTAAGCAACTTTATGCACACTTTAGCTGAGTATATGCATTTTGGTTTACATTACAAAAGAACACCACTGCAAAATTTGGAAAAGTGCAAATTTCAAAAAGGTATCTGTGTTCTGGTTCATCTATTGTTCCAAAAAGTGGGTGCCTTTAAATGTGAACTGAGTGGAATTTCTCTTCCATCCCTAGATGAAAAGCTGGCTATACATTTCATAAATAAATGAATTAATATTTCCTCTAAAAATGGTTCAGTCTTTAAGAAAGACATTCAAGAGGGAGCTTGCTAAAAATTGTTACTTTCCAGATTTTAACTACTACCCTAATAACATGGCTGTTTCCCCTGGTAATATGGATTAACACTTCGGCAATAATTTAGTGTTTTGTCCTCATAATGAAACTTTAATCATGAAGCTAAGTTTCTAGCATTACATCCAGGACATCATAAACTTCCTAGACAAGTTGTGTTCACCATCCATCTTGGAGAGCTAGGCCGTGTCCAACCTTTGTCACAGTTCATCGTGAAACCTTGAGTAAACCACTATTTTCGGCCTCAGTTCCCCATCCAACAAATGGGAGTAAAGGTGACCTATCTCTCATAATCATGATGGAGACAACCCCACTTTTCAAATTAAAATGTCCCTTAAGTGGTATTCAACTACATTTTACTCAGAGTATACCCATTGAAATTAATGAACACCAATGAGCAGATTTTGGTGGGCCAAAGCAGGGTCAGCCCACCAG
Source organism: Podarcis filfolensis (assembly GCF_964270895.1). Lineage (NCBI taxonomy): Eukaryota > Metazoa > Chordata > Lepidosauria > Squamata > Lacertidae > Podarcis > Podarcis filfolensis. Next base: position 23,572,442 of record NC_139604.1, on the reverse strand, counting down.
TGAGGCCAAGTGAGGTGACTGCCTCAGATGGCAAGATCCACAGATGCAGCAGATCCCGATGTCAATCTTTCTTCCCCTAGAGTTCCTGATGTAGATCTTCACTCGTCTCTTCTTCCCTTGCAGGGAGGGGAGCACCATTTTGGGGTTCGCCTCAGGTGCCAAAACGTCTTGGGCTGGACCTTATCCAGAAGGTTCCATGGGGAAGGCAAGATTGGTACCAAAACCCACCTCCTTTCCCCCATGGAAGCCTTACTGCGTCCAAGGCCCTTCCATGAACAGAAGGGCACCACGGTTGCAGTCAACGTCTTATCTCTGCTTTCATTTTCTGAGAAGCGGGGAGGTGGACTGCAAAACACCACCCCTCTTGAACATTCTGCTGTTTGCAGCACAGTTTTTATTCCTCTTTGCTAGGTCCAACCTCTGATCTCTGATCAAGGATTATCTCCAATTTATATGAAATAAACAAATGACTTTGTTTGCATCGGAACATGCTTCGTTTAAGTCATCCTAGAAGCAATGTGGGACACAGGTGGCGCTGTGGTCTAAACCACTAAGCCTCTTGGGCTTGCCGATCAAAAAGTTGGCAGTTCGAATCTCCACGACGGGGTGAGCTCCCATTGCTCTGTCCCAGCTCCTGCCAACCTAACAGTTCGAAAGCAGACCAGAGCAAGTAGATAAATAGGTACCGCTCCAGCGGGAAGGTAAGTGGTGTTTCCATGCGCTCTGGTTTCCCTCACGGTGTTCCATTGCGCCAGAAGCTGTTCAGTCATGCTGGTGACATGACCCAGAAAGCTGTCTGTGGACAAACGCTGGCTCCCTCGGCCTGAAAGCGAGATGAGTGCCGCACCCCATAGTCGCCTTTGACTAGACTTAACTGTCCAGGGGTCCTTTACCTTTATTTTTTTTAGAAGCAATGCCTTAACTTCCTGAGATTCCTGCAATGCAGGCGGTTGGACTGGATGACCCTTGGGGTCCCTTCCAACTCTTCAATTATATGATTCTATGAACTTTCTTCAGAAGTGCTAATCACTCTGACATGTAAAGGCTTTATTAAGTCAAAATAATATATTCTTCCAGTATAATAAGTCCACCTGGTATGCAACCAGCTTACTTATTTGACCTGGAGATAGACAGTTGAATTTGCCCTTTTTTTGTTCGCAAGGAGGCAAATGGATGGTTTGGCTGGACTGGGACTAGAAGAGCCCATTACTTAGTTGACTCTTTATCACAATTAGCTAATAACATCTCTATTAACACACCCACCCACATGACCCCATTTCTTTACTCTCCCACTTTTAAAAAAAAAAGATACCTAAGGCATGAACTCCTTAGTAGCATCAGATACAATCCCAGTCCCCCACACAACTATACTTTCTGGAAAAAAACCTGGTTGCTTGTTCCTCAGCATGGCCTCTCTTTCTAGTGCCAAAATTAGCATTGTCAATCAGGCAAACAGGTGGCCCATTGCACTAAGCGGACATACACCCCTTTTTGCTGGGGAAGCCAATCAGAAGTGGCGCCGAGGTGACAGAGGCAGACTTGTCAGCAGATCTGGGGTATAAAAAGCTAAACAACCATGTTAGCACTTCTGAGCAGTCGTGCATTCCCAGCCTCGCCTCGGGTGTAGGGATTGCAGGGAAAAGCAAAACTACACCGTCTCAACCGTGTAGTTTTGTTTTTTTCGGCTAGAGGCTCAACCATTCTCATGTTGGGATTGTTTAAAATCATACTCTGGATAAGGACGTCGTTTAAGGAACTTACGTTTGGGCGTAGCCCACCCAATTTAGGCACTCTTGTGCAATCAGGTGAGTGGCATGCCTGGGTTGACTGAGCTGTGTTTTCTATGTCAAGTAAAGCCCTGGTACAAAATGCATGTACCTAGGAGTGTCTAGTGGCTTGAATTAAGGGGTGGGGTGGGGGAAAAGCATGAAGTCCTACATGATTCTTTTAAACCAGAATGCAGAAGTATAGATATCTTGGCAAATGAATTTTTAGGTCTTTGTAATAGTTGGCTAATATGTCTTTAAATGTGCTTGAGTGTGAAAAGCTATTTCATATATATATATATATATATATATATATATATATATATATATATGCCTATTAAAATGTCTGGTTAACTTTTAATGCTTCCAGGGAGTGCTCAAGGTTATATTACTTGCAGATAAACGGAGACGCTCCCAGAATAGCTTTGATAAAATGCACATGGCATCGGCTAGTCGCTGATGACTTTTTAAGGGAATCAGCTGCTGGGGTATCCGTTACACTGCAGATCTGGACCACTTGCCTGCTGTCAGTCAAACCCGGGGTGGTTATTTTTGGAATGTGACATTTCACTGGCATACTTTCGAAATACTAATGATACAAAAGTCATATAAGATTACCGTTTGGATAAACAGCAATTTCCCCCACTACATTAAGGTAGAGAAGAAAACAAATTGGGGGACTGAAACATCTATGCTATGGAATTAAGTCGCCTTAAGTAGTCTTTGCTTTCTTTCCTTTTAGCTCAGTTCTTTCTGCTTCAGATAATGTGAGGAACCCAACTTGGAAAATGATGTTGTAAAGTCATCTAAATATTCTCAATTTAAGACTAAGCGTTGCAACGAATTCATGTAAAGGAATTCACTTGCTAGAAATCTGGAAGTTGTAACTACTTAAGAAGAAAGGGGGCCCACAGTGGTCCATATGCACAAAAAGGCAGCATGTTCATATTGCTATTATGAAGTTTTCTATTATTATCTCAATGGAATTCTGCTGTCTGAACTTACAGGCATAGGAGTTTTTAAGATAACTGAGAGAAACAGTATGCCACTAGTAAAATCTCTGGTACCTCAGTTTGTAGTTTTGTGGGAATTCATTAAAGATATCAGAATACTGATCCTGCCTCTTTTATGACAAATCCAGCAGGCAAATAAATACAGAGGGATATTATAGGTCCTGCATACTGAGTTGAATTATTACATGGCTATATGCTTTTTTTATGTGGTTTGCCAGAAAGTGAGGACATTGTGTTTTACCAACAAATGTTTTAGGGGTGGGGTGGGGTCAGATTTTGCACCTTCCTGCAGTTGTTCAAACCATCAGTGTCAGTTATCTTATAGCCTAGCTCACATTTCACAGGGCTCCTCACTCTCTAACCTAGATTCAACTGTGCCGCTTGTATGTTTTTACAAGTACATTTTTATTCTGCTTCCCCCAACCTCTCCCCACAGAGTACATCTTTTGTATTAAAGGAAACTATCAAGCATTCTAAGGAGGTTCTTTTTAAAGACTTCTAAATTTCCACATAGACTGAAGATTTCCAGTATACTTTAATGGTCACTCATTTAAAGGCACGTGGAATGGGGAAATGATACTAGCACTTTAGGGCAGTTTTGTGATTTTGAATAAAATCATTTCCTCCCACCCTCCACCCCTCCATTTTCACTTCTGGTTTGAGAAGGGCTTAAGGCAGAGCTTTCCAAATGGTGAATCGCAACACGTTTGTGTGTCGGCTGCAGTGTGTAGGTGTGTCGCGTGAACGCTCCCTGAGCTCATTCCGGAGCTGGAAAGGGCTTAGTTTAACCTCCAGTTTGCTAGTAAAGCCGGATTACTGTGTTGCAAAATGATGCGTGTCTGAAAAGGGGGTCACCGACATGAAAAGTTAGGGAAGCTCTGGCTTAAGGAGTGCAGCAAATGTCAGATAATGAAGCAATAGCAGCATGAGATAGGAGGCTCTTAAGCAGCGTGCTTATTTCCATTTGGCAATATGGACTGTCCTTCCTTGGAGGTTTTTAAGCAGAGGTTGGATGGCTGTCTGTCATGGATGCTTTAACTGAGATTCCTGCATTGTAGGGGGTTGGACTAGATGACCCCCCAGTGTCCCTTGCAACTCCATGATTCTATATGCAGCTCCCTTTAAGCCATTTGCAACAAGGTCACTGACTGTGCTAATCAGAGCTGTAGATAGTCGGGATAATTACAATGCATCAACCTCCATAAAATGCTGCTATTAGGGTGCGACTCAGTCAAGAATGTCATCAGCGGAAATCACTCCATAGGGAAGTGTAGGGCAAAGAGTTTCATGTCAGCTGGTTGTGCTTTCTATGCTCAGGACTTCAGAAGGATCGACGTCTCACATACGCTTTTTATTTCCGTCTTTCTTTTCAGAGTGCCTTTAAAGATGTCAACCAAAGCGCCGACGTTCACGCAGCCGTTACAAAGTGTTGTGGCACTGGAGGGTAGTGCCGCAACCTTTGAGGCTCACATTAGTGGTAAGGCTTTTATCTCACAATCGTGGATTCCCTTTTCTTTTGCTGGTTTCTCCAAACACCATGGTCAAGGGGAACAGTGTTTCTCCTATGTATCAGATCATCTGAGGTGGGGGGTGGGCTTTCTTATACCTCCTCTGTTTCCATCCCACACTGGTCCCCTGCCTGCTTGCACCGGGGCGATGGCGGTGACTGACTGCACTAGTGGTGGCCCACTGAGGGAGGATCAGATGAAGGGTTTGATTATTAGGATTATCATCATCAACGACATCAGGGTATTAGGTGTCTTCATGGGGGTTTAGCTCCCCCTATGGCACAAAGGCATAAAACGTCAAAGGCAACGTTGGTTCTTCCTCCACTGACGCCTCAGTTTGACACCACATGATTCCACAAGAACATCATGAGAGCCTGGTGTATCAGGCCAAAGGCCCATCTAGTTCAGTATCCTGTTTTCACAGTGGCCAACCAGATGCCTGTGGAAAAACCCTCAGACAGGGCCCAAACACAAGAGTACACCTGATTCCTGCAGCTTCCAGAAACTGATGTTCAGAAGCATTACTGCCTCCACCGATAGAGGCAGATACCAGTCCTCCTTGAGTATCCTTTTTTTCCTATCCTGAGGAAAACTTCAGCCCTAAGCTGAAATGGGGGAAATGGACTGCTTCAGGGAAGACTTTTCCTGTCAGTTGGTAGAGTGAGAAATATAGTTGTCAATGTACAGCAAGGCTTTAGTCTGACCATTCACATTCCTGTGTGGACCACTTTGCATAATTTATTTACCATGTAAAGGTTTCTCACACACCATGCATTTAAAGGACTCTTATACCTCTTTAACAGTTAGGGGGTGCTGAGAGGTGGGGGGGTTTTTTGGGTGGGGGGTTTAATTCGACAGTATATACTATATACAGTCAAGGTGCACAACTGTGGAATACTTCAGTTAATTAAGTCCCTTCCTTCTCTGTGAGTTACAGTTTAGCAGATATAGAACCAGTTCACATCATGGTAAACTGATACTGCATAGTAAATAATGTACCCCAAACCTGTCTAAAGAGGGTTCTTTCAATCCTCCCTGCTTGCACTGGGAAGACACAAACCATGATCCTTGGATGTATGGATACATCCAAGCCAGTGTTTGTGGTTTGTTTCTCATTCTGAGAAAGTGCAGTTGGTTAGCCAAAAGCAAATTTTGGTAAAAGATCATGGTTTCCTAGAGTGAAAACTTAGAATAGTAGAGGTGAAAGAGAGTCAAACCATGATCTCTGGTTTGGATGTAATGGTAAGCCAAGATCCATGGTTTGTTGCCTCTGCACAGTAGCGAGGGAGAATGAAGCATGAAGAGGAAGGCACAATCATCATAAATATCTGTGGATAACAAGCGATGGCAGCAGGTCATTCTGGAGGAGAAAATAATTGGGGTTTTGATGCTCTGCATCTTTATTCAGCGTGGCTGTCCAGGAAAAGCTACTTGCTGACTAGAGTGGGTGGTGGTGCAGCTGCCACAGGCTGAAATAGCTGGCGATGGGATGAATCGGCAGTAAGCTGGTTTTAGAAAGTAGAAGGGGAGCCCCACTGGATCACACCAAAGGCTGGCGTTCCATGACTGAATCCCTTAAATCTTAAGCTTCCACGAAATCATGCTCCAAAGTGGCCCAAATTCATCCAAGTCTCTGTCCAGAAAGCCAGATTTCACGATGGCAGGTCCTGTTTTAGATGTGCTGCAAGCATTGCCAGGCCAAATGAGATCATGGTGCAGCTTATAGCAGCCCACATGTTTTAAAGTTAAGGGCCATATTACTGGAACTGAACACGATGTGGAAATACCCCATGACTCAGAATACATACCTTAGGTAGATCATAGGCCACACATTGGGCATAGGCAACATAATATATATTTATTCCCGTGCATGGCCATGATACATGAGCCACAGTATAATAGAACCAGCCTAAGATACATGAGCAGCCTTGCAAAGACTCGGTTATGCGCTGCTGGAAGTTTTTCCCCACAGCCCCTCCTGCAAAGTCCTATCTGTGTGGCTTCATTCCCCCCTGTGCCCCCATCCTTGCTTACTCTAATTCCTTCTTCTGAGCTAGAAACCATATATTTTGCAGTGTGAGCCAGGGCAAGGCAGGCAATCCTTCTTGGGACCGTTGATTTGTGCATTCGCCTGTGGGAATCTATATTGCCTAACACTTACTTGAAAGTAGATTCCATAGCCTTTATATCCAAAGGCTAAGCTTGAAGTGTTGGTGGCGACAGTCTCATGAGTTTAAACATGGAACTGTTTAAATCTCTCACACACAAAAGGAAAGGGGCATTTTAAACAAAAGGGGCATAGAGGGATGCTTACCTCTCTGCAGCCCCTCTGCCCAAACACCTTTTCTCTGTGCTGAGGTGACTTCTAGTATCAGAACTCAGCCATGGTGGGTGTGGCGATCTCTTGGTCACAGAAGCTGCACTCAGTGCTAGATTTATACACAAGCTCAGTTTAGCTTCCGTTTATGGCCTCTGATTATAAGGGGCCTCTATATACAAAAAGAAGTGGGTGGAATTCAGCTAAACTGTTGCATACATGGAACCATGTTCCCTATTCTTTCCCGGCAATCCCTAAATCAGAAATGAAAGGTTAGGAGGAAGTCCCATTGTGCAAGTGGATCTTGTTCCTCAAAGCACATTGCCCACTTAGTACCATATTCCACCAATTCTGCTCATTAAACGTAAAGGCATTTCATATACAACAAACAGGCCTATTGCAAGACATACCATATGTCCTAGTTAAATTGTTGGTTTTCAGTTGCATTCTCGCCTATGCACCAGTGTATATGCATGCACAGATATTTATGATTTCTGTTGTCCTTTCTGTTAGAATGATACATTTTGTGTGTGCGTGTGACGGTCTGGGTCCTCTTAAACCTGACATACGGTAGTTTAGGACCTCAGCATGCCTTAATCTGGCCTTGGATGCAGTGAGGTATATTATAACGGGGGGCGGAGGGCTTCTCAACTGAGCTCCTATTTTGCTGTCCGAGTCAAAGTAGGGTTTGCCTGGCTAAAATAGACCTTGAAGGGTGATAATTCCTGTGAGAGGTCTGTGGGATTGGTGTGAGTATGAAAGCTACTGGTGTTTGCATGGCTAGAATGTAGCCTATCATATGTACCTAAGAGTAAAACCCATTGTGTCCCCCATTTTTCCCTCTGGCCATGCCCACCATTTGCATGTGGCACCCAGAAGGTTGCACGTAAGAGAATGTGACTCTCAGTCTGAAAAATGTTTCCCACTCCCCATCTTATGGGTTAAGATTCCTTTTATCCCTCAAATTTATTCCATCTGCCACATTCACTGGACTGCTTGGTATATCAGTGAGACCAGAGCATGGTGGCACAGGCTGGGTGTATTTTCCTAGGCTCTCTGTATCACAGGGAGAGCTAGTTTTCTGAAACTGTTTCTCTTCTGCTTGTATCTCCAATCCAATCCTTTGCACAAAGTAATCTTATTGTTAACACTAACTCACATTGCAAGGTGCTGTAAATCCCTCCTTCCCCAAAGCCGCTCATCAGTTTGGACAGGGCTGACAGTGATTCAGGATTTGGGTTTCTAATGCACTAAAATCTGTGAGCAATTTTTATCTCTTGAAATCTGAGCCCCTAAATCACCAAAGAAGGATAACTTCGCACTTGCAATTCTTTCCCTCTTCTCTATAATCAGGCATTTAAAATTTAGTCTTTCTCTACCTATGATAATGCAAAACCGGACTACATATCTATATTTACAGGTCAAATATTAACGTTAGGTTGTAAACTGTATATTAATGTCAGCAAATCGGGGCTTTCCCCCCAAATTATTGCAAAATATTATCTTTCAGACTACAACATAAAGCTGTTACTTTATTTATATTATACATCACATTTCTAAGTGATCATAGCACTTTTACATGCATCCGCTCAGTAAGTCTTGCAAAAATTATGTGATGTAGGGCCAGCACAAAACATTTTACCGCCTGAGGCAAAGGACAAAATGGTGTTCCATCTCCGCACCATTCCATATATAGAAGCCAATTGCGCTGGCCAGTTGAATCTTACTTCAGTACTGTTAGCAGGATAGGGACTCTAACCCTCCGCTGCTCCTGAGGACAGCAGCTTATACAGCAGGACAGGCCATATAGTACATGTATAGTTTATGTCCTCCAACAACGGAGAATGGTTGATGGTGCTCAGAAGGTTTCCTTACTCTGGCTAACAATAGGGCTGGCCTTAGCCAGAACAAGTATCCCTTCATTTCAGGTGGGAAGCTAAAGTTGACTGTTGCTTCCTTAAGATTACCTAGTATGTTCACAGAGAGCCTGAGACTTGAATCAGGGACTTCAAGTGTTCTAATCTTACCTCCTATGCTGCTGGATATGGAATTCCCTTATAATACAACCACTTTATAGGGTATAGTGCAGATGTGCAAATAATTTCAACTCCTTCAGTTTTCTTGAGCTATCCCTTTTTTTTAAAAAAATTAAGCATTACAAGTTAAATTCTACTTGTCACCTAGGAAAGCTACCTTCTCATTGTCTGCATCTCAGCTGTTCTTTTGTTGAAAATTTAGATGGAAATATTGAGAGTTTATTATTATTAATTATTAGAAGGTGGAAAAGAAGATTGCCAGATGGCTCCAACTGCATAGACAGCAGAAATGAATATTGACATGTTCTGGCAACCTTGGTTTTCTCAAAATGCAATATCCTTCAAATCACATTCTTCTTGCCTAATCAGGATCTGAGGCCCTATGTCATTTGAAAACTGCATGGGTGACAATCAGTGATATTTGGCAACCTTATTAACAACACTAACGCTTTAACTGTCTTTCTCCTGCTAAAGGTTCCCCAGTTCCTGAGGTGAGCTGGTATCGGGATGGTCAGGTTATTTCTGCTGCAACTCTGCCCGGTGTGCAGATCTCATATAGCGATGGCCGCGCTAAACTTGTGATCTCCGCCGTGACAGCCGCTAACAGTGGAAGATACACCCTACAAGCCACCAATGGATCTGGACAAGCAACTAGCACCGCTGAACTACTTGTAACAGGTATGTTGCAATTAGGGGAATATCAACAGTTGGCACTTTCCTTCTGACACCTGCCAACCCAGTGAAATGACCCACAAATACTACTTTTTAGAAGCATGAAATTAAGAAAGGCGCAAGAGATCAACACCATTAAGCAAGCTGCTTCATCTCCTTCCCCACTTCTAAATCCTACTCTGTATTCAAGGACTACATCATTATAAGATTATTCATATTTAGTTTACCCCTTAATCCTAAATACTTTTGCTTGGAAGTAAGGACCAGTCAACTATAGGATACATGAGGCCTGCACATGATGTCCCCAAGATGCACATGTAAATCAGTAGTAGTAGTAGTAGTAGTAATAATAATAATAATAATAATAATAATAATAATAATTTATTATTTATACCCCCGCCCATCTGGCTGGGTCCCCCCAGCCACTTTGGGCGGCTTCCAACAAAGGTTAAAAATACATTAAAGCATCAGTCATTAAAAACTTCCCTAAATAGGGCTGCCTTCAGATGTCTTCTAAACGTCAGATAGTTATTTATCTCTTTGACATCTGATGGGAGGGCGTTCCACAGGGTGGGCGCCACTACCGAGAAGGCCCCTCTGCCTGGTTCCCTGTAACTTGGCTTCTCGCAGTGAGGGAACCACCAGAAGGCCCTCGGAGCTGGACCTCAGGGTCCGGGCAGAACAATGGGAGTGGAGACGCTCCTTGAGGTATACTGGGCCGAGGCAACAGATTTGTGTTCAGTGGACCCCCATGAACCTTTTCCCTTGAAAAGGATATAATTATCCAAAGAATCAAGCATTTGTGCCCATATAACGTATTACGTTATGTATATTTATGTGTGTTGTTCAGCACATGTACACAGAATTTCCAAAAGGCAAAGTACAGGTGTTTCAGGAGACAAATATGCTTACAGCCTGAGAATGTAAAGTGTCTGGGTGCATGTTTTGATTCTGCCTCATAATTTGTGAATAATATTTAACATACCAGAAGCTATACTGATTTTAGTGGAACTACTTAACCGATACAGAGAAATCCCTTTGTTTTCTGATCATCTCAACTGATGCTTTTCTTGTAAGAGTTTGCCACTGAAATGCTTCAGTCAAAACTGACACAATAATTTCCTCTGATTTAGTCAATTTTGATGCCGCAAAGGTGTATGAAAGATAAAATCTGGGATTCCTTTACTGGAACAATTATTGATAATATTTAATACATAGTTAATATTTTAACACATGGATGGGTAAACTCTGGCCCTCCAAATGCTATTGGACTTCCAACTCCCATCAGTCACAGCTAGTGTGGCCAATGGTCAAGGATGATGGGACTTGTAGCCTGGTAATGTCTGAAAGACCACAGGTTGGCCACTCCTGTTTTAACATAATAATTTTAATACAATCAATTAAAATGACCAGGAATGGTCTTTTTTGTTCCCCTCTTATCTGAGCATTCTTCTTGTTCTTTAAACCACAGCTGAAACAGCGCCACCCAACTTTTCACAACGACTACAGAGCACAACAGCAAGACAAGGAAGTCAAGTTCGACTTGACGTGAGAGTGACTGGAATCCCTACACCTGTGGTGAAGTTCTATCGGGATGGAGCAGAAATTCAAAGCTCCCCTGATTTCCAAATTTTACACGAAGGAGACCTCTACAGTTTAATAATTGCAGAAGCTTACCCCGAAGACTCCGGCACCTATTCAGTAAATGCCACAAATAGCGTGGGACGAGCAACTTCAACAGCCGAACTTCTGGTTCAAGGTAATAATAGATCAGAAGTGTGTCAGCCACACGCACACAAAAAACCCACATACCTATTGTATCATCATGGCAGTGCCTACACGGCTATTACTGTTCCGTCAACAGATCCATCAACATCGTGTCTCTCAAACATTTGTAACTGGGTTGTAAAAAAATTCGCTCGAGACTGAAACTTATCCTAAATAACTCAGCGTGAGAGAAAGTATTTCTTCACCCTCCCACCCCTCAATCACATAAACATACTGTATTTTTCGCTCCATAAGGCGCACCGGACCATAAGGCGCACCTAGTTTTTAGAGGGGGAAATAAAGAAAAAAAATATTATCCCCCCCCCCCAGCCCTAAAGAGCAGTGGACAGCTGGGAGAGGCTGCGGGTGGCTATGGCAATTCCCCTACCTCCCACAAAAGGGCACAGGAGCCGCACACCCTTTAAGGAGCATGCGGCTCCTGCGGGCTTTTCTACGAGGAGGGAGAAGGAACTGACTGGCCACGTCAGTCCCTTCTCCCTCCTGGGGAAAAGCCCGCTTTTCTTGCCTGCCTCCCCCCTGCATTTGCTCCATAAGACACACACATATTTCCCCTTACTTTTTAGGAGGGAAAAAGTGTGTCTTATGGAGCGAAAAATATGGTAACTGTTTGCATTTCTTCCCCTTTTTGTATACAAAAATAATAATTAGGAGTCGCTTATGTAGGTGTGAGGCAAAATGTTTATCTTATAATTTTTTGAAAGTTGTTTTGCTATAAAAACCCAGCAAGGCATGGTTTGATTTCTTATCTTCAGGGCTTGTCCTGTTGTGTATTGTCGCTTCATAATGACTCACTTGGAAATATGCTTACAGGCACTCCAGTGGGTAAATGAAGGTCTATGGCAGTTTCTTCTCTTCTGCCTCCTCTTCCTCCTCCTCTAGGTTGTATGTAGCATATGCACTCATCACTGCTGTTGGATCAGGTTATGGAATTATGCATATATCACATGAGATTCCCCATCAGGCTAGGGATAAATGAATAGGAGCTTGTTTCCATGTGTGCATGGGTCCCAGCTGGACTGGGGGAGCTCTGCATAGTACCCAGCTAATGCATCCCATCAGCAAAAGGATTTATACGTGTACAACAGGACACCCCCCTACACACACTTCCTCTAGGTTCAGGTATATCCTTAGTTATACAGGTTAGATTCAAGAAAGCACATGAAACTTGGTGAAAGTGATCCAAATATTTGGAAGCCACCAAATAATACTTTCACACAGAACATATTTCTATGTTTCAGTCATTTTGTTTTTCTAGGCTTTATATGACATGCTGCCATGATTCTGAAACATCAATGTCTTCATTATTATGCATCACGCAGTTGGCCTAATTACATAGTTGTACAAAAAGACTAATCTTATATCAACAGTTCCTCCATTAATTGTCTAGATGCCCAAGAAAAACAGATGGCAGGGTTTTGGGGGATTTTTGGTTTGTTTTTTTACCGGTGGTGTTTATATGTGAAAATAAAAAATTGGAACAACAGATTTTATTCTCCCACGCACACACACAAAACCAATTATTGCTTATATTGCAGTTTAAGAGTCTGGTTTCCCTTTCTTATTAGGTGAGGAAGAGGCTGTTCCCGCTAAAAAGACAAAGACAATTGTTTCGACTGCTCAGATTACACAAGCTACAAGACAAACTAGAGTTGAAAAGGTTTGTATTTTGGCAGGCGGGTTTACTGGAAGTTTTCAGCTTGTCTGTGTTTATTGCTGCAGATTCTCCTGACTGTTTATTTGCATTTGCAGAAGATAGAAGCCCACTTTGACGCCAGAACACTTGCAACTGCTGAGATGGTTATAGAGGCGAGTGCCACTGGGCAACAGCTGCCACATAAGGCTCCTCCGCGGATGCCACCGCGGCCTACCTCTAAATCACCGACTCCGCCAATAATTGCTGCCAAAGTACAGATGGCAAGACAGCAGTCGCCATCTCCGGTTAGACAGTCGCCATCTCCTGTAAGACATGTCAGAGCTCCAACACCATCTCCAGTCAGGTAAACCACTCTAACGCCTATGCAAAGTTCTCTTTCTCCCCAACCTCCCTCTGGCAACTTTAATACAAATTGGAATGAGATACACAGAAAATGCTATGGCCTGGAAGCCGATGGTTTGGATGGGTGCATTTGGTTCCATGCCCTTTTGGTTGGGTGGGAATCCTTAGCAAGGCACACACGCGACTTATGTCTTTCTGTTTCTGTCGTCCATCCCTATCCCTGCCCTAAAAAGAAGGTGTAACTACCTTGCACTTTTAAAAGGAAGAAAGTGTCCATCTGGTTTTAGCAAGAGGGATAAAATATACCAGACAATGAGGTACATCCTCACTTGGAACTTAGGGTCTCTTCTTTGCACATGGGTAAGATTTCACCTCAGTATGCCCATTAAGCCACTTCGATCTCCAACACTGAAACCTGCAATGGCTCCCAGTATGTTTCTGAGCACAATTCAAAGTGTTGGTGCTGACCTTTAAAGCCCTAAACGGCCTCGGCCCAGTATACCTGAAGGAGCGTCTCCACCCGCATCGTTCTGCCCGGACTCTGAGGTCCAGCTCCAAGGGCCTTCTGGCAGTTCCTTCACTGTGAGATGTGAGGTTACAGGGAACCAGGCAGAGGGCCTTCTCGGTGGTGGCGCCTACCCTGTGGAACTCCCTCCCATTAGATGTCAAGGAAATAAACAACTATCTGACTTTTAGAAGATATCTGTTGAGGGAAGTTTTTAATGTTTGATGTTTCGTCGTGTTTTTTATATACTGTTGGGAGCCATCCATAGTGTTAATAATAATAATAATAATAATAATAATAATAATAATAATAATAATAATAATTTATTTACAAATGCCACATAATTGTCAGTCCACAGTTGCAAGAATTCATCTCTCAGTGAAGCAGCTCCTACTCTCTGTATCTCCCTTGCTCACTGGCATTAGGCAATTACCTTCACTGTATTCTTTCCAGCACCTCTAAAACGTTTCTCTCTAGGCAAGCCTATCGAGACACATAAAACTGACATGTATCTCAAGCTGCAATTTTAGTCTATGGTGCAATTATATTCATATTTTGATTTAAAACAAACAAAAACCTTGTTTTAAACTTTAGTATTATTGGCAGTTTTCATGTACGTTCTATAGCCTTTGTAAAGCGCTTGGAGATTTTTTAGACAATCAAGCAGCCTGCAAATTTTGTTAAAGAAAAGTTAAATAAATATATTATGTGCTTGTGTGATAGCAATGATTTGAGGGGGGAAACAATTGCTTACTTCATAGATAACCTACCTCCGAGAAGATATATAAATACAACATTGATGCAACAGTGTCCCCTGCAGGACACAGTTCTGCTTTTTATTTTCCTCTGAATAAGTCGATTTTACAAATAAGTATTGAGCCCACACTGCTGTTATTCAGAGTCTGATCGGATGTTAATAAAATCTGTAGATAGATAGAATACTAGTTCTAGATTTAATTACTAAATTAAATCCGTTGATTTCATTTAGTCTACTTCAGGTTTGACTTAGGGTGGATCTATACACAGGAAAAACCCCTGCTATAAACAAGTCATAAATTAAATCGTTGTAACAAAAGGGGGGGGGGATGCCATGTAAAATTGCATAGAAAGGTTTTGTGCTGTACATCACGATTTGGTGTTGCATGTTTAAAATGCATTCAAAACACTGTTTTTTTGTTTTACTAATGTAGCTGAATCCTCAGTGGGACACCACTTAAGAGATCTAAACTGAACTAATTTCTGATTCTTGCACAACTCCGGTCTACTTACCCCACTTTCTTTTTTGCTGGTGCTAAATAATCAATATGCTTTCCCCCTGAATTTTCATGGCACCTGTTTAATTTACGTTTCCAAGTACTGAACATATTCCGCTGATTTCTGTTAGCACTCAACACTATCAGTTCATATACAGCACAGCGAGTATGGAAACCTGTGCAGTCAGGTCAGGATGTTTTAACTCAACTTTGCGAATAAGCCCACAAATGTTCCTATCCCGCAAAAGTGCTTACTAGCTTGCTCAAAGCTAGCAGAGCTCTTCCTTTCCTCCAGCAGCCTTCTGCATTTCTATGTTTGGTATAAGGGAATGATGCCTCGCTTCTTCGGCAGCCTCCTTGGCTTCTGTACTAGGTACTGAGGAAAGACACAGTGATCCATACCTATTTTAATATCTTACTGGAAGCCACACAGAGTGGCTGGGCAACCCAGTCAGATGGGCAGCATGTAAATTAAATAATAATAATAATAATAATAATAATAATAATAATAATAATAATAATTATTCCAGTTTATTGACTCCCTTGCATGCCGTTCCTTCTCGCCCACGACCACCAAGCAAGCGCTTAAAAATACTAGGCTGCCCTAGTGCTGCTTTTGTTTTCCGTGGCATCAGCAATGTGCTATGTTTATCCCACAGGTCCGTGTCTCCTGCTGGGGTTGGGAGGCTCTCAGTCTCCACCTCGCCCATCAGGCCTGTGAAATCTCCAATCTTGGTGCGTAAAGCGCAGGCAGCGGCAGCGGAGGGTTCTGAGGTCCTTCCTCCTTGGAAGCAGGAAGGCTACGTGGCCACGTCTGAAACGAGAATGAGAGACACCAGAATAACGACAAGTACGACCCAGATGAAGACTGAAGAGAGATGGGAGGGGAGATACGGTGTCCAGGAACAGATCACTGTCAGTGGCACAGCTGCAGCGGCGGCTGCTATCGGAGTTGGTGCTGCTGCCAGTACGGCTGCGGCTGCAGCAGCGGCAGCAGAGGTAAGGCCTTTCTTCAGAAACATTTTGAAAGACCACAGCTCATTGGCTCTGTCTTGTGAGGTGTTCACAGTGATTTTAGCCTGTTCACGTAGAATTACGAGAAAGTTGTGCACCAGTCCCTGCTTATATGGCTATTTAGGCAGTGGAATCATAATGTCTAAATAGAATTAAGTCCGGGATGGCTTACCTATGGCCCTCTCGATGTTGTTCGGCCCGCAACTCCCACAAGGCCCAGCCAACATGGCGGATGGTGAGAGTTGGAGTCCAACAGCTTCTGGAGGGACCAAGGATTCCCATCCCTGGACTGAGTGATAAGTCCATCTGCTTGCCTTGTGCTCAGCACCCATGTTGTTATGTTGTTGTTGCTGTTGTTGTTCTATGCCTATGGGGGGAAAGATATGTCTTTTCATGTGACTCATTTGGGTCCCACAGGGCATTGAGAAAACAGCAGCTGTTGCTACAGTAGTTGCTGCTGTAGACATGGCCAGAGTGAGAGAACCTCATCCAAGCGCTGTAGAACAGACTGCTAAAAGGACAGCAATGGCTGCAGTACACATTCAACCTGTCCAGGAGCAGGTAGAAGCACAATAAAACAGCAATCTCTCTCTCTATATATGTATCTATAACATCCTCTCCTTGCCATTCACACAACCACCGCATGAATCAATGAAACAATTAACAAAATACTACCAAGCATTCCAGATAAGCATGTATTAATGGTGAAGAAAAACATCTGAATATAAACCAATGGGGTCAACTAATATAAATACACCAATCCATTTTATATTAATGGCAGGAACCAGCTAACAGTTTTAAAACCATTTTTACACTGTACAAATGTCCCAGGACTGATTTTGATAACCCCAGTAAACAGTGATTCAACGAGACAGTTTGGGTTAATCTAACATTACTTTTATCATACTGACAAAGGTGTTCCTAATATTTAACTTATCTTCCCGCCCCCTGGCCTGAGCTTGAAATAACTTTTCCCCAAGCATATACTCCTCCAGTTGTCATGATGTTTGTGATTTATTTATTTTTCAAAGTGTCTGTTTGCTGAAAATAAATGTTAAGGCTTGGTTTTCTTTGTTTCTACCACAACGATCAGATTAAAAAGGAAGCTACCATAGTTGTTACTACTGGTAAAGCCAGAGAACAAGAGGTAATGTCAAGAACTAGAGAAGGAGTTGCTACTAAACAAGAACAAATACACATCACTCATGAAAAGGTGAATAGTACCTATTTTACCCATGGAAAGCTCACTTCTTGTCACTTTTGTTTCATTTGCAAGCTGTATACCTCGTGATCAGTGATAAGCTATGCATCCATTTTCCTTTTGTCTTGTTTGCTAGGATTTGGAAGAGCCTCATAATCATAGCTGTCAACTTTCTCCTTTTTTTAAGGGGAATCCTATTCGGAATAAGGGAATTTCCCTTAAAAAAGGGAAACCTTGACAGCTATGCTCATAATAGAATGTGTGTGCTTATTGTGACATCACTCTTCCAAGCCCTAATCCATTGATTTGTCACTGCTAACATTCATACAAGTCGTTCTTGGTTGTGGCTGATCTATATATATATATATGTATGTGTCTAGACTAGAGAGGGCTGGTTGTGCCCAGGAGCTTTATTGGTTTGAGAGCAAACCAACAACGAGCGTCTAACACAGAAAATGCTCTAAAGCTTGGTCTTATGTTAAAGATGTTGGGCAGAATTCAAAGAATCATGACATTAGCTATGTGAGCCCAGAACAGCTGTAATTCCCCCCCCCCCCTGCTATTTTCTTGATCGGTAACTGCTCTCCTTGCTGCACATGGGGAACTGATTTTAAAAATAAGGGAAGTTTTCAAAGAAAAAAAAAAGATGTCAGAAATTTCACTGGGCTATCATAATCCCCTCACTGTGAAACTAAGCAGTGATATCCAGTTGTGGCATGCAACAGCCATGCCACTAGTGAACTCCTTGTTTTTAGCACCACACAACAGCCAAATCCAGTGGGTGCCTTGCACTTACATAGGATGTTGCACAACTGCTATTGTTTTGTTTCATGGCAGTTAACCATTGTGTACTGCCTCTGGCACAACCACTTACAAAACAACATCAACTCTCAAACTTCAGGCACTAATGCTACACTGGATCCCACCTGAGCCGTCCTTGTTGTGCAGGCCAATATTTCCTGATTCTTCATCATATGACTGAAAGTTTTAAGCTTAAAAATATGTATCTCTGCTGTCTTTTCTGAGAGATAGTTCTGGGATGCCCACTCACCCCATCCTGTGAGTCATGTTTCACGATGCTACACTATTCCTCCATTCATTGTGAAGAGTTCTGTAACATCGTAGAGCTTGCTGTGACATGATTTATATGTGAGCGTCTGATAATTTCATGCCGGATTTCACATTTACTTACAGTACTTTCAATCAGGACCATGGAGAGAGGTTAAGGTGGGAGGGAAACAGGAGCGTAGACTCCTCTTTAAAGATGAGTACCTCCTGAAGTTCTTGCTCATGTGAATATTATGCACTCTGTCAAATTCCATCGTGCCTCAGTTCACAGTTCACAATACAACTTCCTGTATTGAAACAGAGAAGAAGATGCTCTTGTTGCTTTTCAGAACACAATAGAATTCTCCTTGTGAGGATTGTTCCATTATAAAATAATATGCCATCAGTACAACAGTAATACATGCCCTCAGGAAAAAAATATGTCTATAGATGTTTCCCTTTCTTCACATAAAACCCTTTGTTTATGGGAATGCAGCTTAAATGTTAAAATGCTCTTGTTTCTCTAGAGGTAAAGATGTAGTGTCACTCCAGTGAAAAGCAAACACAGGACCCCAAATGGGGACTGCTGAGAAACAAAGAGGGAAGATACAGCATGTTTAGTGGGAAATCTGAAGTAACACCTTCCTCAATCATTTTTTTTAGGGGCAACAGGCCCCCTCCCTCCAAAAAAACCAGCAACACCTGAATGAGGATTTAGTATACTCAGTATCTGTGGGGTGTTGGATGCTAGTTGAGGAGAAGAGAAATAGAATGGAGGTTTTTTGGGAGAGCTCATAATTGGCTGCTGGGACACACAACAGGAACACTCTTTTTGGGATGTGAGGATACACTGCAGCTGTTTGTAGATGGTCTCTTTGTTATTCAGACTCCTAATCTCGCTAACTTCCCCTCAGTTTTATCACATGGTAATAGTTTACACCATGAGTTTCCCCCCAAATAAATTATTCTACGGAGAATCATTATATCAGTGTGCAATGTGTTTAGGATGGCATCTATAGGATTTAATACTTCCCACAATTATTCAAGCATAGAATGTGTAGCTGTTCCAGCTCTAGCTTGCTGGCCACAAGGTAGTATAGAGTTAAGCATACTGATTTCCATAAACTTAAGTGCACTTAGTTTTGTCTAGGATTATGGCCACTGGGGCTTATCTCCTTGTTCCTGGATAAAGTGGTGTGATTTATTTCTGAGATTTGGTATAACTTAAACTCTTTCTTTCTTTCTTTCTTTCTTTCTTTCTTTCCATAAACAACAGATAAAAAAGGAACCAGTGAAAGTTCCTGTGCCCAAGGTAATAATTGCTGCCGATACCGTTAAGGCCCAAGAACAGATTTCGCGAACCAGAGAAGAAATTTCAACCGCAAGAGAACAAATTCACATCACTCATCATGAAAAGGTGAATACAGCTTTTTAAAATGTGCCGTTAACCCATCTACCTCTTGGTTGCAAACCTTATTCTTTGCCAGTTGCTTTTAAGTTCCCTTTCTTTATGAGTGGTATTATGTTGCAACAACAGAAGCTGTGATGATTTCAAGAGGAATCCTGCATATTTAGAGGTTGTAAGATTATAAACTGTTTGTTTTTTTCTTACCAGGATGCACATAAATTCTGCTAGATAATTATTGACAACTTACAAGTTGATTTTTGTTGCAGACACCAAGCAGGAGAAAAAACCCAACCCAAATATTTGTCAGCAATCACAGTTTTCCAAGGGAAACTCATGAAATATTATGCCCAGTTCAAAATATCTCATTGGTTTCCATGTTGTAATTGGGCCTTATTTTGCTAATGTGAAGGTCAATGTCTCAAAATAACGGCCTAACAAACCAACCATGAATTATGAAAATCTCAAAAATCACATTTGGCAACTTAGTTTGGCTTGCAAGTCCAACAACTATTTGACTGTTTACACAAATGGTTCCACATGGATATCAAGCATGATGCAGTTACAGAAAGCCTGCTTGTGTTGATAAATGTACCTTTTGGATCTTTGAAAGCAAACTCCTTATACTCTCACTGATTGCTGGAATGGGGCGGGGCAAAGGCCATTTTAAGTAACCAGCAAAAGGAGTTTCGTTACTTAAATAATACATTGGTTGCCTCTTTCCCAATTTAGACAGAACTCTACTGAATCCAATAGATTCACAAAGGATTAAGACGGGACTGCGTGCAGCCCTTACATAGCACTAATTCTAGGGTCTGCATAGAAATTCTTTATTTTCTTTTCTTTTCGCTCCATATGCTTTGCCTTGCTTTCCCCTGATGTCCAGTTAATATTTTTGCAACACCATATCATATATAATCAACACCTCTCTTTTTACGGAAAAAAAAATTAGATGAGGAAAGAAGTTGTGAAGCCCGTGAAACCTTCTGTACCTAAGGTTGTAATTACAACTGATAAACCCACTGCAGTAGTTAAAACCACAGAGGGGATGGCTGCCAAACAAGAACATGTCCACCTTATCCAAGAAAAGGTGAATAGACCTGCTGGGTGATGTCATTCTCACATCCCATCCTCATATTGACATTATCATATGCCTTCAATAAATGTACTAACTTTTTTTAATACCCTGCTGGTGCTGGGTCCCTTAAGAAAAATGGAAAGTGGGGCGCTGTTTTTTGTTCATTACAGTATGCCCTAATATTTTCACAGCTTCCCTGTGATAACATTTCAGGCTTTAAAAAATTCATATACTAAATTGTGCTTTAATTTTCTTATGTTTAACTAGCCATCCGGTTAAATAACCAAGCGCCGGAATTTATTCAGCACAGGACCTGGGCCATTCTGCAAGGCACGAAGCGTTTAATCCTGTTAACCTTTCCCTGCCCGCGCATTCCAGTGTCATCTCTCATTCTGGCACCTTTTATTTTTGAAGCGTTAACGTGACTTAAACTTCTTTTCTTGCCATATAACGATCAGATAAGAAAGGAAGCTGAAAAGACTGTCGTAGCTCCGAAAATCATTGCTGTTGACAAACGCAGGGAGCAAGAGACAATATCGAGAGCTAGAGAAGAAGCTGCTGTCAAAAGAGAACAGATCCATCTAGTTCATGAACAGGTGAATAAAGCTCTCAAAAATGTGAAACGCACCAATCAAAGTTCTTTTTAGACTCTGCAACATCCGCACTTATGACATTGTTCCAGAGCATGGCAAATATGCCCCCCCCCCCGAAACAGATAGCTTTTCCAAAGTACAGTTATTTCACATGTATATTTTTTGTTACTTGCGTTTATATCTAGATGAAACAGAATGCTGAGAAAATAGTCACAACTTACTTTCCAAATCCTTTTGTCATTTGAGGTTTGAGGTTCCAAAATAACTTGCTTAAGTGAATGATCTAGATCTACCAACCCACAAGATAATAATACAGTGCATTTTTAAACAAATAAGTAACAGTTTAATGAAGTGGGATTTGTGATGCACTTTATTTTAAAGTATGGAGAGGCTCAGGCAAGCAAACAATAATTTAGCCAAGAGACCATGCAAAAGACCAAACTACCCCAGAACCTAAAGCTCTGATCCAATTCACCTGTAGAAGAATTTTACCATTCATGATGAGCAGGTGTATAATAAAATGGTCCCATGTAACCATCCAATATCTTTTTGAAATATGTGTTGCAAACTTATCTGAAATGCTAGTGTGTTTGTACATACATGTTTTTGTCCGTAAATCTTCATTTGCATTGAACTTTATACATATGGGTTTCAGAAAATGCTATTCTTTCTGTATGCATATGTACATATACACAAGTATTCAATCAGAGCAGACCTCCAGAAGGAGGTAAATGCTCACATTGGTCTTCAAATACAGTATTTGAACATTTCATGTGAGACATACTGTATTTGTGCATTTATCTGTCTGCATAGTGTACAGTGCAATCTTCTATCCTCCATATCCAGATACATGTATTTCAAATGGACTTTTCAATTTGTATTCGAGGAAAAGGAGCTCCAGAATACATGGGGGGCCATAATGTATACATATGATAGTAGCAGGGAATGTGTGAAAACATAAACATGGAATACAGAAGCACCTGGATTATGGATAGCCAGTTAAGCTTGCATGTATGTCTTCTATGCTAGCCATTCTGTGTCAGTAACCTAGATATGTGCCGGTGTTCTGTAAATGTTACCTTTAGATTGGTGTTGGCAAAAGAGCTGAAGCTGTAGCCACAGTTGTTCACGCAGTTGACCAAGCACGCACTAGAGAACCAAGAGAGGCAGATTATGCAGAAGAAGCTTATTCTGAACAGGCAGCTTTGGAACTTGGATACAAAGAACAAACTTTAGCAAGACGCGTTGTTGAGTTGCCTCCAGAACATCATGTGGTCACCAGAGTAATGAAAACCGAGGAGGTTCATGTTCCTCCTGAGAGGCACATAACAGCTGCTGAAAAAATGGGGATGTCTGTCTCAACACAGGTTAGGCTCCCGTTTATAACCACGCAGCCATTCCGATGGCTGCTGGAATATATTTGTTTCTGTTTCGTCTGCTCGGTATGCGCCATGCTATGCTCAACAAAACGTTTTGTCGGTTAATGTAGATTAAAAGGACTGCAGAAACGTCTGTCGAAAAATCAATCCATGTGGAACACACACGTCCCCGCACAGCAAGCCCTCATTTTACAGTTTCAAAAATTTCTGTTCCTAAACCAGATCACACTTATGAGGTAAGAGGAGGAGGAGGAGTAAGGGTGTGTCCAGGCAACCAGCCATATCACCTGAAACAAGCACTATGTGTGCTTCTGTATGCAGGTCCGAGTTCAAAGTGGCCGATACACAAGGGGAATGAGGAGGTTTGTTTGTGGATCTTGCCCATAAATTGTTCCTTGTCTCCTCCCAATCTAATAGGAAAACACCTCTAGGAAAGATGTGTCTTTCTTTAATATTTTATTAGGCTGTTGTCTCTTAAAATACTGCAGATCTATCTGCATAAGCAATCTGTAAAATCACCAGAGAAACTCCATATTCTGAATTATTATTTCATAATCATACTAGCTATTGTCCAGAAAGGGACAATAATGTGGGAGAAGGAAATCAATCCTGAATAAAATGCTATGTGCCTGGCATACACCTTTCTTCTCAAGAAGAGTAGAGAATTCTCTCTAAATGTTCGCCCCATGCACTAATCGAATAATTCCTAAAATGAGACCATTTATTCTTTCTTCCTCAATGGTGCTGCTGCATACTAAATCAGTTTAGGAATTAACGAGCTACACCTATATAATCCATTCTATATCATACTTTATGCTTTTGCAGTACTTTAATCTTCTTCTTTTTCCACTTCTAGTTGACATTTTAATTGTCTCCTTTACAGGCCTCATCATCTAATGATCCCAGCTAATTCATTTTTAGAATTTAGATTTGTGTTATCTCTTCGTCTTTACATTACAAATGCACCCTTTTTTTTAAAAGCCTCAAGTACATGTAAATAAGGCAAAAATGATTGGAATTTACTGTAACATTGTTTCCAAATAAAATACAGATAGGTACTGGATACCTAATGTAACAATCTGGGCATTTTAACTGAAAGGGAATTAGCAGCCTTCCTTTGTATGTTTGAAAATTTACCATGATATCATGGGCAATATCATTTGAATTTCTGTCATACAAGCCTAGAAGTCACATGACTTCTATGAGACTTCTGGCTGCTTAATAGCAAATCTGGAATGATTTTAATTTGAATAATGCCAAAATATTAAAACACGATTTTTCATTATTTCAAAAATTATAACAGCTAATTATCGGTGGACAAAAAAAATTGATTACTTCTTATCTTTCTAAAACTGCCCATTACAAGAAAAGGTGCTGTTGCTTTTCTTTCTTCTCTCTCTCTTTTTACATGTATTTGCTTGGCTAATTCATTGTGCACCTTTGCAGAAAAGTAGCCAAGTGGTAACTCTCTTTCTCTTGGGTTGGTTAGGTTTCAATAGCAGGATCTGCTATAGCTACTCTGCAAAAGGAGTTGTCAGCAACTTCTGTTCCAAAGATCACCAAACCTGTGAGGCCTCCTCTTGCAAAGTCACCCGAACCCAGAATGCTGCCGGAGAAAGTAGCCTCCCCGCAGTTTCCTTTTGTAGAGACAGCTGACACCTATCAGAAGCGCTATGGTGCTGAAATGAAGAGAGAAATAGGTGTGAGCATGACAGGTGGCCTGATGCAACGGGAACGCGTTGAATTAATGCAAGAAGGCGAACCAGAGGTTTGTCACTAAGGTCACCCCCAACCATCTTGGTTTGCATCCGGAGTAACCCGATGTGTTTACAACTCTCCTCCATTACCAGCTTCTTCCCCACCCCCCTTGACAATATCTCTCCCCTACTGACCTTTGTGTACCATGTGTTGGTGGTTTTCTTTTTTGTCTTGCACCATTCATCCCTAAAGAACCTAACATCACTTTGTCACAGCAAGCAGCGGAGAAGGACGGGCGAGGATCCACTGTCTTACTTCCACTCTCATGCATGATGCCCTTGACTTCCTCAGCCTTGCGTGTCCTCTATTAACTTGGCTTTATATATCCCTAGGTGATTGAAGCTCCTAGAGTTCCAGCGGTACCAGTAGAAGTTCCCGCCACACCTCCATCCATAGTAACAGTAAGTGATCGATGCTCAGCGCTTTTCCGACTGTAATCTGCTCTGCTATTTTCCTTCCTTCCCTCCCACATTCAAAATACGACGAAGCTCTGGTGCCATCTAGTGTATGTAGTCAGTTGGATGAAAAGCAAGATCAATCAGTAGATGTTTTGCAGCTAGTCATATAAAATGTCAGTCATATGTTGGGTGGCTTCCAAGATATAGAAAAACATAATTAGACATTTTAAAAAACCTTCCTATACAGGGCTGCCTTCAGATGTCTTCTAAAGTTTGTAGAGTTACTTATCCCTTTGGCTTGGGGGTCACATAACTCCATACCTTCCAACATTTCTCCAATGAAATTAGGGATGTTCCAAGGAAAAGCAGGACATTTCGGGATCAAATATGAAATTTTTGTATGCAAGGGGTTCCCCCCATTCAGTTCAAAGGAGGGAGCAGACTCAAAGCACAGAGGAATGCATATATAGCTTTGTTCCCTTGGCTGAAATGGATTGTTCAGTTTCTATGCGGTGATCTTAGTGGGAGCATCAATTTAAATCCAAGTTTAGTCATTTTAAAGCAAAGGGCTATTTCCCGGCACTTCTTAAAAACACCATTTACTGTGAGCAGGGATATTATATGAATTTGGGTGTGTGTGTGTCTGTGTTATCTAGGTCTTGAAAAATGTGACTGTCATGGAGGGAGAGTCTGTCACTCTGGAATGTCGCATCTCTGCATATCCAGCACCAACCATTTCGTGGTACAGAGAAGACTATCGCATCGAGAGTTCCATAGATTTTCAGATTACCTTTGAGGCAGGAGTCGCTCGCCTTGTGATTCGAGAAGCTTTTGCAGAAGACAGCGGAAGATTTACTTGCACTGCTACCAATGAGGCAGGAAGTGTAAGCACTTCATGCCACCTGACCGTACAAGGCAAGTACAGAAAAATAACAGAGGGGAGGCTTTATTTACAATAGCTGACAGGTGGGCACTGCCCCCTTAATGAGAATGTTTTCTGGGTTTCTTAAGTAGATGGCTGAGTAAACTATGCAGTGTGGTTCTAAGCACAGTTAATTAACAAAGAAGGGTCTAAAACCATGAACTTGTCCTGGTTTGATTTAATTAACTGTGGTTTAGGGAAAACAACAGTTTCCTATACTTAGATGTAACAGGAAATGATGGTTTGTGGGAAACAATGACTGGAAGAAGGGGAAGATATAAACCTGAGGCTTATGCCTACCTGGACTCATAACGCTAAACCATAGTTTAGCATTTCATCTAAATTAGGTCACAAAGTTCCTCATTATCTGACCTCCTCAGAAGTGCCAATTCCCCATCGTGGAAAGTATACTGACATCAGTATTATTATTATTTTATAATAGTCTCAGAAGAGTTTGAGAGCAAGGAAGCTGTTTCTGCGAAAGTGATCACAGAAGAAAAACGGTAATGATTTTTAAAAGTGTTTGGATTGTGCTGACTCCTTTCATACTTACTTCCTGATTGATTGTGATATTTGCATTTTACCTTTTTTTCTGTGATTGATCTTCTAGCTACGTGGAGTCGAAAGATGTAGTGATGGCTGAGGTCACTGCTGCAGAAGAAGTATCTGGAGAAGCTGCTGCTCCATTCTTCATACGGAAACCGATCGTACAGAAGTTAATTGAAGGTGGATGTGTCATTTTTGAGTGCCAAGTTGGGGGCAACCCAAAGCCACATGTTTACTGGAAGAAAGCTGGGCTTCCTCTTACGACAGGCTACAGGTACAATATGAATTTTACAGTTGTATGCACTGTCTATATGATATGGTAACAGTAAAGGTAAAGGGACCCCTGACCATTAAGTCCAGTTGCGGACGACTCTGGGGTTGCGGTGCTTATCTCGCTTTACTGGCCAAGGGAGCCGGCGTTTGTCCGCAAACAGCTTCCGGATCATGTGGCCAGCATGACTAAGCTGCTTCTGGTGAACCAGAGCAGCGTACGGAAATGTTGTTTACCTTTCCGCCGGAGCGGTACCTACTTATCTACTTGCACTTTGACGTGCTTTCAAACTGCTAGGTTGGCAGGAGCAGGGAAAGAACAGCGGGAGCTCATCCTGTCGCGGGGATTCAAACCGCTGACGCTCTGATCGGCAAGCCCTAGGCTCTGTGGTTTAGACCACAGCGCCACCTGCATCCCAGGTACATGATATGGTACATAGACACAAAATAATTTGTTTGCTCTGCAGTACTGCTCAACTGCTGCAAGACTGCTTACATCCAATCTCGGGTGAACAGAAGGCAGCTTGCTCAGTGCATCTTTTCCTTCTCCTCCTCCTCCTCCTCTTTGCAGCCACTTATATGTCCCCATCTCCAAACCCTTCCTCATTGTCAGGAGGAGCTATGAAACACCCCCCAGCTGTGTCTGGTGCAGCTGCAGCAGGAATGGGATATCTTTACAAAATCAGGGAAGGGAAGAGAGTACAGTGGTACCTTGGGTTAAGTACTTAATTCGTTCTGGAGGTCCATTCTTAACGTGAAACTGTTCTTAACCTGAAGCACCACTTTAGCTAATGGGGCCTCCTGCTGCTGCTGCACCGCGGGAGCCCGAATTCTGTTCTTATCCTGAAGCAAAGTTCTTAACCTGAAGCACTATTTCTGGGTTAGCGGAGTGTGTAACCTGAAGCGTATGTAACCCGAGGTACCACTGTACAAGATTCTTCCACCCAATTTTGGGTGATTTGCTTTGTGCAACACAACCCACACTGCTCAATAGACCCTTCAGACACCCTGGAGAGATAGGGGAAGAGAAATATGTGTTCTGCGTGCTCATTTCCATTCATCAGTGTTAGGTACAGCACATAGATTCCTTTCAATGAACAGAAAGAGTTGTTTTGCTTCAAGTCTCCGCCAGGAGATCCTCTAAGCATCCCTTGCGCTCTTGGCAAGGAGATGTTGGCCACCCAGAGTGGCTGAGGAGCAGCCCAGGGAATGAATAGATGGGCAGTTGGGCTCCTAGCCACTCTAAGTCAGGGTGGAGAGGCATGATTTTTGTGACCCCCTGGATCTGTGCCCTTGGATGGGTGAGAACCTGGCCAACCCCCTGCTTACTGAAACCAGGTCAAAATTAGCATGGTAGTGTGATCTTGGCATCTCAAACCTGACTCAAATGTTCAAATACGGTAGATGGACTGTATCATTTCAAGATAGGGATGCCCTGCCCCTCCACATCAGAAACATGGTGAATGTGGATAGTTAGCTGATTGGACAAAAAGCTAGGATGGAATCTTCTTGTTAACATAGTGGCTCTTTGCATCCAGAGAACTTTTGATGTGGGAGACCATGTGGACCCTAATCTTCACTGGAAGGGTCTTGAGAGCATTATCAATGCTGGCCCAATACATTCTTTCTGCCTGAAGCATAGCACCAAATGTCACCTGTCAGGGAACTGCCATCGGAACTAGAGGAGGAGGCGAGGCCCCACAACGATGCTGGAGAGGGGCCAAGCAGGGAGAGAGGCAAGTCCCCTGTGGGGGAAGAAAATCAGCGCTACACCAGGGATAGAGGGGGGGCCAATGGGGGAAGCAGAGAGCAGGCTCCAGGACTCTTCACTGGACACCAGCGGGGAGAGCACAGGTCCTCCGCTACCCACGCCCTCCCTGCGCAGAAGACTTCCGCGCAGGGAGAGTAGGAGGAGACTGGGCGTCAAACAACTTTTATGTTGGAAAAGGTTTAAGAAACACCCACTGACGGATTCTGCCAGCGACTGAACAGCCACGGAGTGGATGGCTGTCCAGCGAGAAATGGTTTAACCAGCCAACCTAGCCCAGAGCGGTGGCTATTTACGCACAAGCAACCCCTAAAGGCATTACATCACCCCATCCTCATACTAGGGCCAGCACTTGGATAAGTCTTGCTGTACCATTAGTTTCTGGCTTCTTCTGTCCCCCTACATTTCTCAGCTACATCTTGCTGCATGCAAGGGCCAACCCTGAGCACTGGACAGCACATTTTTCTTGCAGTGCTGAATCAGCGGCTCCCCATCACAGATGTTATACTTTCATAGCCTATCATGCCTTTGGAATTGTTTGTTCTTACGGTTGTTCTTTCCTTATGTTCCCAAAGATACAAAGTGCTTCATAAAAAAGAGACTGGGGAATGCAGACTTGAAATTTCGATGACTTTTGCCGACGATGCCGGAGAATACACTATTGTTGTTCGCAACAAACACGGGGAAGTTTCTGCATCAGCTTCCTTACTGGAAGAAGGTATGTGAGTAGGGAATTGGTGATGTTTTTTTTGGGGGGGGAATCAAGAAGAGGAGGGCTAGTATCAGGGGTTGCCAACCTTTTGGGGCAGATGGGCATATTTGCAAAGTGGCATTTGCTAGTTTGTTCTATAGAATGCTTCCTAATTTCAGAGAGGGTATGGCACCCTCTGGGCATGAGGAAAGGCCTCTGTGGGTGTCTGCATTGGGCACTGCATTGGCAAACTTCAGGCAAGGAGACACTGTTGTTGTCTAAGAATTGACAAAGTCACAACAGGGGTGGGTCTACTACGAAACTAATGTAGCTTAAGCTCCAGGGCCCCTAATCCTGGAGGGGCCCCAGAAGCTATTTTAGTCTATATTGCTTAAAATGTTGGGTTCCAGTAGACCCAGTATAAATACCGTAACTACAAAATGATTAATTTTTTGTTGTTGTATCTATTTCAACAATTGCAAGATTGGAGAGTCCATAGCACACGTTGGCGTGCAGTGAATGTTTTCGTAGGGGAACCGTTAGGGCCAGAGGCACTAGGTTGCCAGGGCAATTGGGGGGTGTGTGTGTGGGAGCATCATACCTCTCTCCCTGTTGGAGAGCACCGCACCTTCCTCCTTAAGCCAGGCAGAAGCTCCTCAGGCTTTGAAAAGGAGGCACTAGGCTTTAATACTTTAATACTCTAATTTACCGGGAACATTTAGGGGACTATAATAATAATAATAATAATAATAATAATAATAATAATAATAATTTATTATTTATACCCACCCATCTGGCTGGGCTTCCCTAGCCACTCTGGGCAGCTTCCAACAAAATATTAAAATACCGTAATACATCAAACATTAAAAGCTTCCCTAAACAGGGCTGCCTTCAGATGTCTTCTAAAAGTCTGGTAGTTGTTGTTCTCTTTGAGATCTGGTGGGAGGGCGTTCCACAGGGAGGGCGCCACTACCGAGAAGGCCCTGTCTCCCTAGTCCACTGACCTCACACCACTGTAGCACTGATGTTGTCAGTGTATGGTGATCTGTCATGGAACAACCCCATTGAAGAAGACAACAGTTACCCAGACCCCATTGCTGATTGTGAAGGGGCCCCCATGACAGTTCAAGCTTCGGGGCCCCCCAAATGTAGGTCTCATTCTTGTCACAATTGCCCAGCTTATCCAGATTAACATGGCAAGAAGTGACTAGGGTTTCTTACACACTGCACAAGAGCAAAGATCCCTGGATTTTATAAAGTAATAGCTGAATATGGCAATGAGAGTTAACATAGATAACGGAAGAAGGATGGTGTTGGCTAATCTTAGATGTTGACTTAACCAGAGATTGGTTAACATTTTTAGTATCAGAACCCATCATTGGTAATTTGTGCTTGTTACCTTGCATCTGATCCATATTGTTTCCAACATATATTTGGCACAATCACCGAGACCTAACAATTCCCACGTGAGCCCCAGCAAATTACTTAGGGGCCTCTGTTTTATAACATTCATTTTTTAAAAAGGCATTCTAATTATAATGCAACCTTCACACAGCACCAAAATATTCTGTTTTAGGACCCTTTCCCCCCATCAAACCAGCACTCAGATGGCAATATGTACTCATATGTCAATTTACTAAAATGAGTATATTTCTGCCTTTAGCTGACTACGAGGTCTACCTAAAATCTCAAGAAACACTCTATCAAACCCAAGTAACTGCATATGTACAAGAGCCTAAAGTGGCTGAGGTAGCCCCACCGACTTTGTATGCCGACTACGAAAAAGAATATGAAAAAGAACAAGCTCTAATTATGAAGAAAATGGCAAAAGATACTGTGCTTGTCAGAACTTTTGCTGAAGAACAGGTAAGTCTATTGAAGTCGTCGTTTACAATTTCAAGGCGTTTCAGTTCTGTTTTGCTTCTTTCTTTGCTTTGTAGTTTTCCTAAGAACTGGAATAAAGCCTTCATTAAACAGACTGAACACTTCTTTTGTTGTTGTTGTAGGAATTTCACATTTCCTCCTTTGAAGAAAGACTTATCAAAGAAATTGAATACAGAATTATTAAGACCACCTTGGAGGAACTCCTTGAAGAAGACGGAGAAGAAATGGTGGTTGATGTTTCTGAATCCGAAACAGTGGAAGCAGAATTTGAAATGAGGCTGAAGAATTACCGAATCCTTGAGGGAAGTGGTGTGACCTTCCATTGCAAGATGACTGGATATCCTTTGCCCAAGGTATGTATTGTCGTATGTGTGGAGGAAAAACTTAAACACGTAGCAGAGTTCCCAAAAATAGACCAGAGGCAATTGTACTTCATTCACCAGAGCTTTTACTTGCTACTGAAGGCAAATAAGCATAATGGTCACAAATCCAGTGCATTCAGGGTTGGCACAGTCCATAAAAATCCAGTTGCAGCACTTACAAAGCTTATAAACTTATAACAAGACTAATCTTTGGCATGTCCAAAGTCCGTTTTGGGGGCCTAATTCAGCCCGCTGGCTGGTTTAATCTGGCCCCTGTGGCAGTTTATTCCCTGGGGTAGATCCTTTAAAAGCTCAAAAACTTTGGGGTAAAAAAGCTCTACAAATTACAAATTCAATCCTAAAAAAAGGTCAACAACTTTGGTTGGCCCTCTGGTCAGCCCTCACGGCCCTTCACTTCATCAAATCTGGCCCTCTTTGAAAAAAGGTTGGACACCACTGCCTTGAGCATGCTATGTTCAGAATACCACACCAGAAGGAAGAGAGATAAAAAGACAAAGTAAAACCCAGCCTCGTTCTGGCCTATATTTATAGTCAGCATGACCTTAATTGGAAGAGGTAAGAGAACCAGTTCAAGCTAGCTGTACTCGGCGTCTCTGAAGATATAACCCAAACAATCATGAGGTTTCTTTCACACAGAAAAGCTTCCAGAAACTTCCAGAACCTCCTGTTGTTGGATATATCTGTTTTTATGTCCCTGTGTTTTTATGTTTGTACATATTTTATGGGCTAATAGCCGTAAATAAATAAATTGAAATTCCAGAACCCTCTTGAATTAGTCAGAATAGGAAAGATCTCTATACATCAGATCAATACTTTCTGCACTAATAAATGCAAACTGACGTGTGTGTGTACTTTACAACAGAACAAACTATGCTATTTGTACGCCTCCCACCACCACCAGTTAAATTATGTTTGTATAGGGGACATTTCTTCATTCATCTGACTGCAACAGGAAAAACCAATTTGTAAAAGTAACACCTTTCATAGTTTACAAAAGTAACACATCTGAAGTTTTGCACACACCTAGATGAAAACAGATATAATCTGAGGAAGCTTTATTTTAGTGTTTTTGTTCCTTAAGATTGATGTGCCTTTTCATGTATTGTAAAGAAAGGAAAAGGAAAGAGAGAACACATATCCACACATTTTCATGTTACCAAACCAACTATAAGAGTGTGAAAATCAACTGAGTATGTCATGGGAAATTTTAGGACATTTATAGGGAACCTCATTCTTGCCACCTACATAGTTTTGCAAGTTTGATTTTTTTTTTTTAAATGCAGATTGCATGGTACAAGGATGGCAAGCGTATCAAGCATGGAGACCACTACCACATGGAGGTTCTACAAGATGGCAGAGCCAGTCTGCGTTTACCTGTTGTCTTACCGGAAGATGAAGGCATTTATACTGTCTTTGCCAGTAACTTAAAAGGAAATGCCATATGCTCTGCAAAATTATACGTTGAGCCTGTTGGACCAAGTGGGTCTCCAGGTTATATCCCATCGCCTGAAATGATTAGAAGATATCGGTAAGAATCTATTTTATTTTATTTATTTATTTAGTAAATTTATATGCACCCTTCCTCATAAGATCTCAGGGTGGTTCGCAGAATAGAATACAAGATAAAAACACAAGTAAATGATTAGAACGAAACAGCAAAACAATAACCACCTCCTTCCCACAGACACATTTAAAAGGTTGTAGAATATTTATCAGCCAAAGGCCTGGTTGAAGAGGAATCAGTGGCGTAGCGTGGGGGGTGCAGGGGGGGCCGGCCGCACCGGCCGCAATATCTGGGGGTTAGGGTTAGGGGGCGCAAATCCACGGGTTAGGGGGCGCAAATCCACGGGTTAGGGGTGCAAATTACTTGCCTTGCCCCGGGTTCTGACAACCCACGCTACGCCACTGAGAGGAATGTTTTCACCTGAGCCTAAAAATATACAATGAAGGCGCCAGACAAACTTCCCTGGGGAGAGCATTCCACAAACAGTGAGCCACTGCAGAGAAGGTCTGTTCTTGTGTGGCCACCCTCTGGAACTCGTGAAGGAGGTACATGAAAAAGGGCCTCAGATGATGAACGCAGAGTATGGCACAGTTTATATGGGGAGCGACGGTCCTTGAGGTATTGCAGGCCTGAGCTGTTTAAGGCTTTATAGGTCATAACCAGCAGTTTGAATTGGGCCTGGAAACTAATTGGCAGCCACTGCAGAATAAGTCACATCCCCAAGATAGTCTGGGGAGAGGAGTGGCCCACTATATTATAGCCAAAACACAGGTGGTGGCCCTGTGACCCTACATATGTTGTTGGACTACAGTTCCCCTCACCATTGGTCATGCTGGCTGGGGCTGATGGGAAATTGAGCCCAGTAACACCTGGAACGCTACAAGTTCACTACCACTTGCCTAGAATGACTATGGCCACATACAAGTAGTATTTTGTATGTCCCACAACACAGCACTCTCTAATTAATTGACATAAGCCCCCCTTAAGCCATCTGTATGGCTGTAATGGAATTACTCAATGGAGGTTCTCTGTAGGTTGCTACATTTCAGATATCATTGGTAGCATGTGTTTAATAGGATGGTTTATTATCTTTGCAGGTCTCTTTCTCCTCGTTCCCCAAGCCGCTCCCCTGCCCGCAGTTCCCCTTCACGCTCACCTGCACGGAGACTGGAGGAGACGGACGAAGCACAGCTGGAGAGGTTGTACAAGCCAGTGTTCGTCTTGAAGCCAACCTCATTTAAATGTGCAGAAGGGCAGACGGCGAGATTTGACCTCAAAGTTGTGGGCAGACCCATGCCAGAAACATACTGGTTCCACAATGGTATGACACTCACCACTCGTCGTGCAGCTCTTTGCAAAATCAAAGATTCACATTGAAGGAAAACAACACTCCGGTCTAAAATAATACGTATATTTATTTCCATAGGTCAACAAGTCCTTAACGATTATACACATAAAATCGTGATTAAGGAAGATGGCACACAGTCGCTGATTATTATTCCAGCTACACCTGATGATTCCGGGGAATGGGTTGTAATTGCCCAAAACAGAGCAGGCAAAACATCCATCACAATGACCCTGACAGTGGAAGGTATTTGCTCTACCTCTTTTGGACATGGGTCTTTGATTACAGTAGTCTACCTCTTCAGTATCTTCATCTGATAACCTGCCTTCTTCTTTTTTAGCTAAGGAACACTTAGTGAGACCACTGTTTGTAGAGAAGCTGAAGAACATGAGTGTTAAGGAGGGAAACAAACTGGAAATGAATGTGCGGGCCAGGGGTAACCCTAATCCTGACATTGTATGGCTGAAGAACAGTGACATCATCGTACCCCACAAATATCCAAACATAAAGTGAGTCTTTATTGATTTTCTTCGGTAAATATATAACTAGTTTGTTTCATCTGTAATGGGGTGAAAGAAATCATTTATTTGTATACACACACATGTACAAACAATGCCGTATGCAATGGCTACACTGCAATTGAAATATACACTGCTCAATAAACGAGTATGGAAATTAAGGAGAGTTATTTGTAAGATAAAACAAGCTCCCCAGGGCTCTTGGCATTTCAAACCAATGCTCATACACCAGTTCAAGAACTTCCATAGCACTACTTGAGAGCCAGTGTGGTGTAGTGGTTAAGAGCAGTGGACTCGTAATCTGGTGAACCGGGTTTGCGTCTTTGCTCCTCCACATGCAGCTGCTGGGTGACCTTGGGCCAGTCACACTTCTCTGAAGTCTCTCAGCCTCACTCACCTCACAGAGTGTTTGTTGTGCAGGAGGAAGGGAAAGGAGAATGTTAGCCGCTTTGAGACTCCTTAGGGTAGTGCTAAAGCAGGATATCAAATCCAAACTCTTCTTCTTCTCTTCTACTAAATAAGATATTGTGGGTGAGCTGGATTTTATGTAGATTTCAGTGAAATTCTCCAGCAGCGTCTGTGAATTTGCTAACCATTAAAACAAAAAACAATTGCATTGAAGTGACCGAAAAGCTCTACGAAGAGCAAATGTTTACTTTTGACACTCTGTGTTTCAGGATTGAAGGAACAAAAGGAGAAGCCGCCCTGAAAATCGAGCGCACTGTGAGACATGACGCTGCATGGTATACTGCGACAGCCATCAACAAAGCTGGACGTGACACTACACGGTGTAAAGTGAATGTTGAAGTTGAGCTCACCGAACCCGAACCAGAGAGGAGATTAATCATTCCCAAGGGGACTTATAAAGCAAAAGAGATTGCAGCACCAGAACTAGAACCTCTCCACTTGCGTTATGGTCAAGAGCAGTGGGAGGAAGGTGACCTTTACGACAAAGAAAAACAACAGAAGCCGTTTTTCAAGAAGAAGCTCACTTCCTTAAGGCTGAAGCGCTTTGGGCCAGCCCATTTTGAGTGCAGACTCACGCCGATTGGTGACCCAACCATGGTGGTGGAATGGCTGCACGACGGTAAGCCCTTGGAGGCAGCTAACAGGCTTAGAATGATTAATGAATTTGGATATTGCAGCCTTGACTATGACGTATCCTATCCCAGAGACAGTGGAGTGATCACCTGCAGAGCTACAAACAAATATGGCACTGATCACACATCAGCGACACTCATTGTTAAGGATGAGAAGAGCCTTGTTGAAGAATCCCAACTGCCAGAAGGCAGGATGGGGCTGCAACGCATTGAAGAACTCGAGAGAATGGCCCATGAGGGCGCTCTTCATGGAGTTACAGAAGATCAGAAAGTCAAACAGAAGCCAGAAATAGTCTTGTTTCCCGAACCAGCAAGAGTTCTTGAGGGTGAAATAGCACGGTTCCGCTGCCGGGTGACTGGTTATCCGCAGCCCAAAGTCAACTGGTACCTCAATGGCCAACTCATCCGTAAAAGCAAGAGGTTTAGACTCCGTTACGATGGGATCTATTACTTGGATATTGTGGACTGCAAATCCTATGATACGGGTGAAGTAAAAGTAGCTGCTGAAAACCCCGAAGGTGCAACAGAACACAAGGTGAAACTTGAGATTCAGCAGCGGGAAGATTTCAGATCCGTGCTTCGCCGAGCACCCGAGCCTAAGCATGAAGCTCCAGCAACGGAGCCTGGCAAACTTTTGTTTGAAGTTCAAAAGGTCGACAAGCCCGTTGAGAAAACTACCAAGGAGGTGGTGACGCTGAAGAAGGCCGAAAAAGTGAGCCACGAAAAAGTGTCTGAAGAATCTGAAGAACTCCGCAGTAAATTCAAGCGCAGAACCGAGGAGGGCTATTTTGAAGCAATCACCGCTGTGGAGCTCAAATCTCGCAAGAAGGACGAGTCCTATGAAGAGCTGCTTAAAAAGACAAAGGATGAACTTCTTCACTGGACCAAAGAGTTAACCGAGGAAGAGAAGAAAGCCCTGTTGGAAGAAGGCAAAGTCACTATTCCAACCATCAAGCCAGAGAAGGTTCAACTCAGTCCCAGCATGGAGGCTCCCAAAATATTTGAACGCATCCAAAGCCAGACAGTTGGCCAAGGAAGTGATGCTCATTTCCGTGTCCGTGTGGTAGGCAAACCAGACCCAGAGTGCCAGTGGTTCAAAAACGGTGTGCAGATTGAGAGGTCGGATCGCATCTATTGGTTCTGGCCGGAAGATAATGTTTGTGAGCTGGTCATCCGAGACGTAACAGCAGAGGACTCTGCCAGCATCATGGTGAAAGCCGTTAACATAGCTGGTGAAACCTCAAGTCATGCTTTCTTGTTAGTACAAGGTAATATCCCTTTTCAAAAGGGGGCCTCTTGCCCCCTTTCCAAAATGTTGTCTTCTTTTTACGCTCAAATCAGATAATATTCATTCTCATCTTTTGGTCTCTCTTTTTTATTTTCTTTGCAGCCAAGCAGCATATCACATTCACACAGACTTTACAAGATGTCACTGCTAAGGAGAAAGATTCGATGGCGACCTTTGAGTGTGAAACCTCCGAGCCTTTCGTTAAAGTGCAGTGGTACAAAAATGGCCTGGAGATTTCTTATGGAGACAAATACAGAACGCACTCTGACAGGAAGGCTCACTTCCTTTCAGTGCTAATGATTGATAAGTCCGATGAAGACGATTACAGCTGTGCCCTGGTGGAAGACGAGTCTGTAAAGACAACAGCCAAACTAATTGTTGAAGGTGAGGGCAAAGGTTACTCTAAAGGTAAAGGGACCCCTGACCATTAGGTCCAGTTGTAACCGACTCTGGGGTTGCGGCGCTCCTCTCGCTTTACTGGCCGAGGGAGCCAGCGTACAGCTTCCAGGTCATGTGGCCAGCATGACTAAGCTGCTTCTGGTGAACCAGAGCAGCACACGGAAATGCCGTTTACCTTTCCACCAGAGCGGTACCTATTTATCTACTTGCACTTTGACGCGCTTTCAAACTGCTAGGTTGGCAGGAGCAGGGACCGAGCAACGGGAGCTCACCCTGTCATGGGGATTCAAACCGCCGACCTTCTGATCGGCAACAACTAGGCTCTGTGGTTTAACCCACAGCGCCACCCACGTCCCTAAAGGTTACTCTAGTACAATGTAATTTCTATCTCAGTCACTCTTTATTACTATAGATATATGGGTGGTGCTGTGTAATGAGTGGCCCTTAGTGCAGGCTTCTCAGACCATAGATTTCCCCAGTGGCCAGATCAAACAACTGGTCTGATCATCTGCACATTCTGCGTAACTAATGAGCACTGAGCCCAAGTGCCTGATTCTTTAAGTCATGGAAGATTTGCAGCGACAAAGTGAACCAAAATCAAAATAAGTGCTTGGGCAATCATGTAACCATTCTGATGCCCAATGCTAGTCACTTTTAAAATAGCCAGCCTTGCACTATTCAATTGCCCCATGGTTAAAAACAAACAACCCTATTTTCAGGCTAGATGGGGCTGATGGGAGTTTGAAGTCCAACATCATCTGTGGGAGGGGCTGCAGATTCTCCATCTTTGTATTTAAATCATTGGCGCATGGCCATGGCCCTAGATTAGCATAGAATGTACAAACATAAGAAGAGCTTGCTTGATCAGTCCACATTTTGAAAAGATGGAAATATTTTGAACTGGGCATTCTTTTTAATGCAGTTGCTAAGAAACATTATGGAACGTTCGTAAGTAATAAAATCACTAACTGAGATGTTTCCATCTGAATGCAGGTGCTGTTATTGAGTTTATTAAAGAACTGGAAGACATTGAAGTCCCAGAAACCTTCTCGGGGGAACTGGAATGCGAGCTTTCGCCTGAAGATGTCGAAGGAAAATGGTATCATAATGAGGTGGAGCTCAAACCCAGTAATAAATATCTGATAACCTCACGCCGAGGTCGCCAAATCCTCACAGTTAAAGATGTTGCTAAAGAAGATCAAGGAGAATACAGCTTTGTGGCAGATGGGAAAAAGACCTCCTGTAAACTGAAGATGAAGCGTAAGTTGTTCTGCCTTCTAAATACTTGAGAGCAGGAGTGGGAAACCTCCCCCCCCCCCAGCCCAAAGACCATATCC
Source organism: Podarcis filfolensis (assembly GCF_964270895.1). Taxonomy (NCBI): domain Eukaryota; kingdom Metazoa; phylum Chordata; class Lepidosauria; order Squamata; family Lacertidae; genus Podarcis; species Podarcis filfolensis. The sequence goes on along the minus strand of NC_139604.1, from coordinate 23,533,760 downwards.
TATCATGAGTAGCCTTCCATCATGCTAGTGGTGGGTGGAGCTGGAACATACAACTACATGTGTAGTTGGTAACATTCCCATTCAACAATGCAGTATTCCAATGGTGTGGTGTGTGTGTGTGTGTGCGCGCGTGCGTGCGTAAAGACACACATTATTATTACTATTATTATTATTATTTCATTTCTATACTACTTTATATTTTTAAGAAAAAAAACTCAAAGAGGTTTGCATCCTACATTAAAACATCAAATAAATCAATCCAGAACAAAACATGACAGAAGAAAGTCAGCTATAAAGTATACATTCAAAGCAGCATACTTAACAGGAAAGTAAAATATTATCTTGAAGACCGCAAAATAAAACATTACAAAGAAGGTCAACTATAGAATGCATATTTAACGCAGCAAATTTAACAAAAAAATCTTAGAACATTTTGAAAGAAAATATTACTAAAGGAAGTCAAATATAAAATGCACATTTAAAACAGCACAATTAGCAAGAAAATAAAACATTATCATAACCATGGAACTGCTGCTGTTGCTGCCAGTCCTGTCAATGATGGTTCATGGCAGGCAGTGTCTGTGGAAGTTCAGGCTTAGTGACCTGGGTCTGCACTAAGACAACCAAGATGGTCTCTGGCATCTTCAGCAGTTTCAGCTTTTGTAGCTGGAGTCAGTCCGGCCTCTGCCCAACCTGGCCACATGGGAAAAGTCTGTAAAGCAGGGAGCAGGTCCCCCAGGACTCGCAACCAGGATATCCTTGCACAGCTCTCTGTCCAAGCAATCAAGAGACATTTTCAGAGTTCAAGGACACATTCCTGCCAGTCAAAGGCAACTGAGGAGCACCCAGAGCAGGGCTACTGACAGGTGCAGCCTGGCTAGGGGAGAAAGGTTCCCCATCCCTATTTTATTGAAGCTCCTGATCATAGTTTAATAACTACTTGCTTCTCTTTCGCATTCCATACAGCACGGCCTGTCGCTGTCCTTCAAGGTCTTGCTGACCAGAAAGTCTGCGAGGGCGACATTGTGCAACTTGAAGTGAAACTCTCCCAAGAAAACGTTGAAGGCGTCTGGATGAAGGATGGTGTCGAGATTCAACCAAGCGACCGTGTCCACATTGTAGTAGATAAGCAGTCACATATGTTGCTGGTGGAAGATGTCACAAAGGAAGACAGCGGAGCATACTCCTTCAACATCCCTAGCCTGCTCCTCTCAACCACTGGCCGTGTCACAGTCTATAGTAAGTGCCTGTGTTTCGGAAGTCGTATAACAAAATGCAAGGCATAATTGTCTTGCGAAATTTGCTGCGCTAAGTGTGGGGAGGGCAGTCATCTTACATAGCTTTAAAAAAAGGATGACAAATGAACTGCATGTTATGACAACTATGTGGAACCTGCATGTACAGAATGGAACCTATATGTATAGAGGAACCTATAGATATACTGCTGTATATCTCTGCCGTCACCACAATAACTGGGGATAGCTATATTGGAACATAGGGCACTGCCTTATACTGAATCAGACCATGGTCCATCTAGTTCAGTCCAGGGTTTCCCAAACTTGGATCTCCAGCTGTTTTGGGACTAGGGTTCCAATCATCCCTGACCACTGGTCCTGCTAGCTAGGGATGATGGGATTTGTAATCCAAAAACAGCTTTCGAAAACCCTGGTCTACACTGATTGGCAGTGGCTCTCCAGGGTTTTAGAGAGGGTTCTCTCCCAGCACTACCAAGAATTGCTAGTGATTGAATCTGGGATCTTCTGCATGCCATCTGTAAAGCCTCCTGAGACATTTGGACACCTGATGCTTCAGATAATTACACTGGAGGAGGATCTTGCTTCCATCTATTTTTGTACATTTCTCACATTCTTATATACTTAAGCTAAAAGCACCAGAATCCATGTATTGATCTTTCCATGTAATCTCTTATCTGCAATTTGTAGGTGTGGAAATCATTATACCACTAAAAGATGTCCATGCTATTGAGGGTACAAAAGCCATCCTTGAAAGCAAAATTTCAGTCCCTGACGTGTCTTCATCCAAGTGGTACCTAAACGATGAGCAAATAAAACCTGATGACCGTGTCCAAGCTGTCTCCAAAGGCACAAAGCAGAGGCTGGTGTTTACCAGGACACATGCATCAGATGAAGGACACTGTAAACTGGCAGTAGGCAAAGTTGAAACCAGCTGCAATCTCACAATTGAAGGTAAGTATTCTTCAGATAGGCAGGCTTTATTAAAATACATATTCTGATCGTGCAACAACTTGATTCTACTAAGTCGCCCTTTTTTCTTAAACAACAGAAATTCAGATTATTAAAGGTCTTCACGATATCACCTGCACTGAAACTCAGAATGTAACCTTTGAAGTTGAGCTGTCCCACGCAGGGATTGATGTTGTGTGGCATTTTAAGGACCAAGAGCTCAAAGCTGGGCCCAAGTATAAGATTGAGGCACATGGCACAATCTATAAACTGACAGTAGTAAACATGATGAAAGACGATGAAGGAGAGTATACATTTTATGCTGGAGAAAAGAAGACATCTGGGACACTGGTTGTAGCAGGTTAGTTATTTATAAAGCACTTGACTTTTTCTTGAAGGTCAAATGCCCTGCTGTTTATATTTGTTAGTTCAGTTCATACTTAAGTCCATGAGACCTGCCAAACAAACAAACCATGGTGAATGATAGTTGGAGGAAAGTGGACATTCCTAAGAAGAGGAATTCCTTTCCAACTCCTAATCTGGGAGTAGTTGCATTATAATCCATTTTGTCTCCATGGAAACATGGGGGAGGAGAGCATCATCAGGTCAACATGGTCTATGGATCCAATAGAGATCAATACAGCAATGATGGTGATGATGACAGTTTAATTAATTAAGTATACCTCCGCTCATGTGACTGGGTTGCCCCAGTCACTCGGGGGGGGGGGGGCTTTCAGCAAAATATAAAGGGATAAAACAAAACACGCAGCCTTAAAAGCTTCCCGAAACAGAGCTGCCTTCAGATGTCTACCAGAGTTCATATAATTTTTTAACTCTTTGACATCTGAAGGGTGGACATTCCACCAGGTGGGTGCAACTACTGAGAAGGTCCTCTGTTTTTCAGTTTTTCTCTGGGACCACCACTTAATGTGGCCTATAGGAATGTCACTTACAGGAACATACAAATGTGCAATGCTTCAGAGTGCTATGGAGCACATCACCCTCCCAAGGTTATCTATGTCGCCCTCACCCTGGTTATGGTAGCAGCAGTTGCCGGTCTGCATAGATAGCAGCAGCTACTGCACCAGGAACACCATCAACATAGACTATTAGTGTAGTCAGCAGGCATCTAATCAGAGGGACAACAAATACAAGCTTGTCCTTTATTTCCCCACAGGTGGCGCCATTTCAAAGCCCCTCACTGATCTAACTGTGGCCGAATCCCAGAAAGCTGTTTTTGAATGTGAAGTAACCAATCCAGACTCTGAGGGCCAGTGGCTGAAGGATGGGAAACCACTTTCAATGACTGATCGCTGCAAAAGTGAATCCGATGGTTTGAAGAGGAGACTTAATATCCCAATCAGCAAAGTAGATGATGTTGGCGAATATACCTATCAAGTGGCCTCTTCGAAAACATCCGCTAAGCTGAAAGTTGAAAGTGAGTAATCAGTGGGGAAAGTTTGTCTCAATTCCACACTGGACAAATTGGAAAAAAAATCTCCTAAAATGGATATTCCTGTTAATAATTTTGTAAAATATATTTAGGGGGGGAAATGGACTGTAAGAACTTTATGGAATCTGCTTTTCTGAACTTAACAGTATATTTCAGCTATGCAATTGGTAGCTATACTCTTACATTTTTATTACACAATACCTAAGAGTTGTGTAAACTGGGAACTCCAGTTATGAGATGAGCCAACACTGCAGCACAATATAGCTTCAATCCTGAGAGGTTCAGCAGAAGGGAGGCGCAGGACCCTCCTCTCACCAGCACCCACCGTAACACCCATTTTAGAGGGGCTTCTCAGGATAGGACTATCTTGACTGGGGAGAGTGCCTTCCATCAGCTTCAGCTGGTGGCCCAGCTGTGCCCCTATCTGGACAGGGATAGCCTAATGTCTGCTGTCTATGCTCTGGTAACCTCAAGGTTAGATTACTGCAACGTGTTATTTGTGGGGCTGCCTCTGAAGATGGTGCAGAAACTTCATCTGGTCAGAATTCAGCAGCCAGGATTGAGGATATTACACCGATCCTGAACTGCCTGCACTGGCTGCCAGTTAGTTTCTGGACCCAAATCAAAGTCCTGGTTTTCATCTATAAAGCCTTAAATGGATCAGGACTGCAGTACCTCAAAGACTGCCTCTCTCCATATGAACCCTGTGGTCATCATCTGAGGCCCTTCTTCATGTGCCTCCTCCGTAATAGGTCCAGAGGATGGCAACACGAGAACAGGCCTTTTTGGGGTGGCTCCCCACTTGTGGAATGCTCTCCCCAGGGAAGCTCACCTAGTGCCTTTGTTACATGATTGTAGGCACCAGGCAAAAACATTCCTCTTCTCCCAGGCCTATGGGTAATTAAACAATCTATGACCTTTTAAACTGCGGGTTTGTTACTATGGTGTGTGTTTTATATATATATATATATATATATATATATATATATATATATATATTGTAAACCCCCCTGTGATCCTTTGATGAAGGGCGGTATAGAAATTTTATACATAATAATAATAATATCTACCTGTATAATGTCAACGATTTGATTTGTTCTTTTCAAATAGCCGTCAAAATCAAGAAGACGTTGAAGAACCTGACTGTAACAGAAACACAAGATGCAGTTTTTTCAGTGGAACTTACTCATCCTGATGTGAAAGGAGCTCAGTGGATCAAGAATGGCGTTGAGCTGCATTCTGGTGACAAATATGAGATCAAGGTGGAAGGGACAACCCACACACTGAAAGTCAAGAAATGCGCTGTAACTGATGAGTCCGTCTACAGCTTTAAACTGGGAAGGATAGGAGCCAATGCACGACTCCATGTTGAAAGTAAGTCAGCCTCTACACAATAAATAGGCTGGGAAGAATTAAAGCAAGTTGAATGATAGTATCATAAAGTATCATGATATAGTATTCTCCACACTGTCAACACTCATTTGCTCTGTCCTATTATCATTTCTAGTAAAAGATTTTGGGATGTATTTTTAAGCGCTACAAACATATATTTTTTTTTAAAAAGGGGGGGACTGTGAACAGAGATGATGGCAGGAAGGATGCATGCATTTTTAATAATGATGATGATGATGATGATGATGATGATGATGATGATGAAGAAGAATTACTTATACCCCGCACATCTGGCCAGTCCTCCCCAGCCACTCTGGGTGACTCCCAACAGAATTTTAAAAACACGATAAAACATCAAACACTAAAACTTCCCTAAACAGGGCTGCCTTCAGATGTTTTATAAAAGTCAGGTAGTTGTTTATTTCCTTGACATCTGATGGGAGGGCATCTGGGCTGTTTTAAGCATATGTGACACTGGGGTGCAAAGATCCACCCGCCCACCCCGGGTTGCCCAGTCCCCGGTGTGCAGGAGGGTGGAGCTGGCCAGCTGCCTCAGCATCTTGCTGGCTTGGTCACCCCCAAACTCGCAGCACCCAAGAGCCCGCCGTGGTGCTCCGACCGATGGGCGAGCTCTTCCCTGGACTCAACTCTCAGGCCCTGGACTCTCGGCCTGGCGCCCCTGAGAGCCCGTCGCCCAGGTGCACCACACCCCTGGTGCCTATGGGTAAGACGGCCCTGGAGGGCGTTCCACAGGGTGGGTGCCACTACTGAGAAGGCCCTCTGCCTGGTTCCCTGTAACCTCACTTCTTGCAGGGAGGGAGACACCAGAAGGCCCTTGGAGATGGACCTTAGTGTCCGGGCTGAACACGGGGGTGGAAAGGCCGTTTAGGGCTTTAAAGGTCAGCACCAACACTTTGAATTGTGCTCGGAAACATACTGGGAGCCCAAAACATTTATTTATTACAATTGTATACCACCTTTATCTTCCAAAGATCTCAAGCTGTGTGGTGTACATGGTTCTGCTCCTCCACGTTTCAGCCTCACAACAACCCTGTGGGATTGGTTAGGCTAAGAGATGGTGACTGGCCCAAGGTCACCCAGTGAGCTTCGTGGCTGAGTGAGGATTCAAACCCTGCTCTCTCAGTTCCTAGTCCAACCCTCTTGATTATTATACCACACTGGCTTTCATTATGGGCAGTGCTGCTTCTTTTATTCCATGCTACATTCAACTCGGGGAAACAAAAACTTAATGCAGTTTCCAGTTCTGAAGCCAATTGTCTTACAGTGGTTTTAACTGAAGCCAAGCGTTTAACTAAATTATTGGTTACTTCTTCCCTAAAGCTGTCAAGATAATCAAGAAGCCCAAGGATGTGACTGCTCTGGAGAATGCCGTTGTTTCATTTGAAGTGAGTGTGTCCCATGACACCGTCCCAGTCAAATGGTTCCACAAGAACATCGAGCTGAAGCCCAGCGACAAATACCGACTAAGCTCCCAGAGGAAAGTCCACAAGCTGACTTTGCAAAATATATCTCCCACTGATGCTGGAGAATACACAGCAGTAGTAGGACAACTTGAGTGCAAAGCAAAACTCTTTGTAGAAAGTGAGTTAAAACAAATCTATCATTAGAATCAAGCTCCATTATCAAATCTCAGACTGAAAGTACCTCACGATATGTTATAAAAGACGATCTAATTGTGTGTTTTGTCAATATTATTTTCTATAGCTGTGCACATAACAAAGACCATGAAAAATATTGAGGTTGCCGAGACCAAAACTGCCTCTTTTGAGTGTGAGGTGTCTCATTTCAATGTGCCCGCTGTGTGGCTGAAAAATGGAGTAGAAATTGAAATGAGCGAGAAGTTTAAAATAGTGGTTCAGGGAAAGCTCCATCAGCTCAACATCATGAACACCAGCAGTGAGGATTCTGCCGAATACACCTTTGTCTGCGGAAATGACAAAGTCAGCGCAACCCTGACAGTGAAGCGTAAGTTTAAAATGGACATGAGCACAGAATGCTTGCCTGAAGTATAGTTAACATTGCACAGCCTCTTATTCTCAGTCTTTGTAAATTTAGGGGGTTAAAAGTTTAGCCGGCCTACTTTCTTGGGATATGGCACTGAATCTCTGTGGTGCCAATGTATCCATTGACTTAATTACATCATGGTGGTGTCAGATGATTGACAGGCAGGAAGCCCCTTTCCACATGTCTAAGTAGCCAACAGGAGGCGGCGAGGGGGACCTCAGAATCCGGACCACCAGCTGGATCCTGTTCACAACCCCTGACTTAGCCCCTCAATTTCCAAACTTTTTTGTTCTAGAAAATTGTAATATGTTTTCTCTTCTTTGAAAAGTTCATTGATTTGTGTTTCAAAAACATGCATATGACATCAAACCGAGGCTGGGTTTTTTAGATTTTGCTAGTTTTAATATATATGTTTTATTTTATTTTATTTATTATTTTTGTTGTGGGAAGTGACTTTGAGTTTACTTTTTGTAAGAAAAGCAGCTGATAAGTTTAATGATGATGATGATGATGAAATATTTCCCCTTTTCTTTCCTTTAAAACCAGCTATCTTGATAACATCCATGCTGAAGGACATCAACGCAGAAGAGAAAGATACAATAACCTTTGAAGTGACTGTTAATTATGAAGGCATTACGTACAAATGGTTGAAGAATGGCGTGGAAATAAAATCAACGGACCGGTGCCAGATTAGAACTAAGAAACTTACACATTCACTTTCGATAAGAAATGTGCATTTTGGAGATGCTGCCGAATACAGTTTTGTTGCTGGGAAAGCTGCTTCATCTGCAACTTTATATGTGGAAGGTATTAAGTTTTCTTCCATCTGTTTTAGCTCTTTAGCACTAAATTGAAGCAAACATCAATCCAGAGCAGTGTGGATGAGCCGTTACAGTAACAGATCCACTACTGAACTGGTTTGGATAATCCCGAACCGACATGTGACCTAGCCTTTTTGGAATGCATGTAGCCCCTTCACTCCTTCCTTTGCATGAGCTGCAGTTAAACCAGGAAGCCTCTAATTAAGCAGAGTTTCTTTTTTTGAAATGATATTAAAGAAACTTCACGCCATAGTTTAATACCCTGGTTTGTTCCAAAGGTGGTAGTCATAGCTTCCCAGTTTGGACAAACCAGAAAACTGTGGTTAATTGAAGACTTACTGGCTTGTTTTCTTGCACCAGAAATAGGAGGAGTGAAGGAGCTATATGCACATGCTAAAGACTTGTTCATATCTCAGCTTATTAATAAATGAACTTTTTGCCTATGCTCACCAAGCTATGACTGTCCAAATGTGGCTGAAATTGCTAATGTCAGCCAAAAGATACGACAGGCTGAACTGGTTAAGTGACTTAAGAAATGCTTAAAGAAACCCATTTTCTTTAATCTTACTGCTATGCCTTAATTGTTTTCTTTTGTTGAAATTACTCTACCTGCTTCTTATTTTGTTTCTTGTTATTTTAATTTCAATACAAAATGTTTTGCCGTGCTTTGTAAATGTGCATATTAACAAACAGGGAATTGTTGTCAGCTAATTATTGTTGCGCTCTGATGTGGAAAGGAGGAGTATAAATTAAGCAATTATTAATCGTCTGGGACTATAAAGTGGCTCATAATGCCAATATCTCTCATGCTTTGTTTTTTTCTAGCTCGTCATATTGAGTTTAGAAAGCACATCAAAGACATAAAAGTTGTGGAGAAGAAAAAAGCTGTTTTTGAATGTGAGATCTCAGAACCTGACATTTCTGTTCAGTGGATGAAAGATGGACAGGAGCTACAGCTCGAAGACAGGTAATTTGTGTTGTTGTTGTTGTTGTTGTTGTTGTTGTTTTAAAAAATCAATATAAAGAAAAGTTGAAGTTTTGACCTGAGAGCTGCTGCTGCTTGTGACAAGCATACAGGACATGGATGGTGAATTCAAATGTTACTTGGCAACACTGGCTAGTCATTGTACTAGTCATCAACTCTGCCATATGACAACTTTCAGACACAACAGAACTTATTGGGCTAGAGGGAAAGCTTTGAGGGAAGAGCATGACCTTCTGAATCAAACAAAGATACCATATAAATATAGTTATTGATATGTTAAGAGACCACACTTTCTAAGTTTCATTTGCTTGCATTATTTTTAGAATGAAAGTTCAGAGAGAACGGTTCGTTCATCGCCTCCTGATTACCACCACAAAGATGTCTGATTCTGGGAAGTACACAGTAGTGGCAGGAGGAAATATGTCCAGCGCTAATTTGGTAGTGGAAGGGCGTGATGTTCGCATCAGGAGCCTTCAAAAAACCGTCCAGGTATAGTACTTCCTACTGTTTTGATGACCAATACAGCCGACCTGCCCCTGATCACTGAAACGTCCGTTTCTCAAATAGATTTTCCAAACTCGGTGCCAAAAATCTGTGGAGAAACTTCGGTTCCACCAAACAATAATGTTCAGGTGTTAATTATAAAAAGAAACAACCATACTAACTTGTAGAAGCATTTTGCTCAAAGATCCTCCCAGATCTCAATTAGAAAAAATACTGAATTCCCCATTGTGAAAATGTAAGCAAAATCAGATGCCAAAGAAGGTACACAGCCATGTGGAGGAGCATTGCTCTCATGGACTGAGCGCTTCTTAAATTGAACAATGATCTTTCTCTTCAGCAGTTGGAACAAAACTCTGTGCACAGGGCCCTCTCACACATATTCATGTCCCCTTAGATATTTTTTAACATACCCCAAAATACAAAATATAAAACTACGGTACATTTCCCCTCCAAGCTTAATTTAAATCAGTTAATGTCAACGCATACAAGAAAACCTTATAGTTCCCTTTAAGAATTCTTCAACCCCCGGCAAAATTATGAGAACCCTCTTATTTTCCCAAGTGCACACTGCGTTGATCTGATATTATTCCTTCATTGGTGTCTAGAGAAGTGAAGACTGTAGTATAGGGACAACTGATCATTTTGTTGGCAGATCTCACCCAGATCTGGAGCTGCTTATACATTGTGATGTGCTTCCCCACTTATTTTGAAAAGTTATTCATCTTGTAAACTATGAGAAAAAGATCAGCTGCAAAGATAGTCTGTTAAGGTTCAAGGGCTTCTGCTTGGTGATTTCAAGGGGCTGAGGAATGTTGAGTGCCAATTGAAAAATTGGAAAAAAGGAAGGAAGGAACAAACAAACAAATGAACAAATGAAAAGGGGTGTGTGTGGAATTGATCTACTTGAGCTACCACGGACTTGCAGTGGCTTGGGAATAGCATGGCAGGGCGGCACCCGACGAGGTCAAAAAATCCCCCTGAACAAGGCTGCAAGACTGCTACTAGAGTCCTAAACAAGGATACACTTATTAGGGGTGGGGGGTGTAACACAACCCATTGTTGCGGGTCCCTATTTTTGTACATACAAATGGGAAATGGCGAAATATGTAACTACATCTATACAGTCCTTTTTTTATAAAAAAAGAACCACTGGTGTTTGTTTTGTTTGCATGACAGATTTATTTTGTATTGTTTGATGAATAGAATAGACTAACAGAAACGAGGGAAATAATTAGTGTCTGCTTATTGACAGGTCATTGAGAAACAGCGAGCCGTGGTAGAGTTTGAGGTCAATGAAGACGACGTTGACGCTCGCTGGTATAAGGATGGAATTGAGATCAACTTCCACATTGAGGAGAGATATCACTATGTGGTGGAAAGAAAAGTCCATCGGATGACAATCACTGAAACTAGATATACAGATGCTGGAGAATACACCATCTTAGCTGGAAGAAACAGGAGTTCCATCACTCTCCATGTGAACGGTGTGTATACAGATTTATCTTGCTTTTATTGGAATACTAATTCATATAAGAAGCTACATTAGCAGTCTCCACAAGCACACTTGCCAATGCTGAAGTTCAGCATGACATTGCAGTCAGTGACAAGCAAAAGAAATGGCTGACTTTCAAGGCCAGCCAATATTTGTGTTCTGCATTATATCGCTTTCTCTTTTTTTGCACTTCTTATTTTCTTTTGAACTATTTCAAGCTGCACTTTTCAGCAACGGTACGCAAGTAGTTAAGGTTCAATCCTGTGTTGTCAAATGCAAGGAACCTGTGGCCCTACATATGTTGTTGGACTCTCATCAGCCGAACCAGCACGGCCAATTAGGGATGATAGCCATTGGAGTCTAGCCACATCTGATTTCCCACCCCTGCTATACACAATTTTAGGGCAGTAAATCCAATTGGACTCTGAGCAGACATCCATAGGCTTGCACTGCTTGTGATTAGCTATTTGTTAAGCTGTATCCTTCTGCATGTACTTGGTCATCTTGATCAGACAAGTTTATTTTTCTTAGAGGTGTCTACACTTCAGCCCTAATCTGAGATATAAAAATGATTATTTTCTAGTATTCACCATTACTTTATAGCACGCCCCCAATTTATCATTGGAACAACCCCATGATTAAGGCTAAACTGCAAGTTAGGCCTGAATAGCAACACTCAGGGGAGAAAAATGTGATGAAGTCTTTCAAGGATCATATTATTTCATGGTTGTGGTGGGACATCATGGGTTTGAATGTTCCAACCACTGAAAACCATTGTGTCAGGGAAAGCTTTCTAGCCTAGTCGTTGTCCTGATGTGCTAGTTTCCTACAGCCAAGAAGTTGTTGATTTAATATGACAGAGGTTTCAAACATGCTATCTCCCATCACAGTACCTGTGGCTAATTTGTTCATGTGCAAATCAACCCTTTGCCTGTTGCCCAACATCTCTTCGTTGAGCTACAGCTAGCAACTGGTCCTCTCTCCTCCAGATCTAGTTACCTTGCATTACGTGTCACATAAATGCTGAAAAACCTGCATGCAATCATAGGAAGGAAGGAATGGAATCTATCTTTCTAGAAATTAGTTGCATTATTATGTATATATATATATTTAATTATAGCTCCAGAGCCACCCCAGATTGAGAAGGAGCTTCAGCCAGCCACCGTAGAGTCTGGAAAGCCAGCCCGCTTCTGTGCTGTTGTGTCAGGAAAGCCGCAGCCCAAGATCTCGTGGTACAAAGATGAACAGCCTCTTTCTTCAGGCTTTAAGGTCAAATTTCTTCATGATGCCCAAGAATACACCCTGTTGCTGATCGAGACTTTCCCAGAAGACGCTGCCGTCTACACGATTGAAGCGAAGAACGACTATGGAGTCGCCACTTCTTCTGCGTCCCTTTCTGTGGAAGGCAAGCTCTCCCAGCAATCTCGAGCATTTTTGAAACTGGCATTGTCAATATTTTGCACTGTGTGCTCTTCCATGGAGGCTAATAATCACTCTTTGATCTTTTTCCTTAGTCCCAGAAGTTGTTTCTCCTGATGTAGAAGTGCCAATTTACCCACCTACTATTATCGCACCACTCCGCGATGCTATTACTTCTGAGGGACAGTCTGCTTGCTTTCAGTGCAGAGTTACAGGGACAGGTTAGTTTAACCAAGTCATAAAACACTTTTGTACTCCTTGTTCGACCTGGTGCACTTAGTAGGTTAAAAAACAGCAACAAGCAAACAAACCAGTTACTGAAGCCAGGCTTCCCCATAGCCATGTAGATTCAGTTGTGTGTATACAATAACCTAACTTGTCTTATACTGACCGAGAGGTTCCATAACCAGGGACTCCATTTTGCAGTGCTAAATATTAAAAAGGTAGGCACAGTTGTAATCATCCTTCCACTTTTAATTCAAAGCGGCATTTTGCCACACTCTCCTAGGTTTCAAATGAGCCTGAAAAATGAACAAAGCCTTGGATGTCAGCTGCTGACACAACTTTGCCGTGGAAAGAATGGATCTTCACTGAGCATCAATTCTCACTTTACTTTTTGCACTTGGGTACATGTACTTGAGTAGAAATTCATGTGCGTTTAAGTATGTAGGTTGAATTAGGAAGAAGATGATTAGGATTGTGTCCTTTAATTGTTTTTAAAACCCCCAAAAGGAATTATCAGTAAAGGATCATGTGCTTTTCCTAGTAGACACATGCAATTTTTTTTTTAAAGGAGAGACGTACACTTCATATGTTTCTTATTTTTCTAGGAATATATATATAACGAGAAAGGCGATACATGACTAGGAAAGTTGCTTGAAAAGGAATGTGGAAGAGAGATTAGAACCTATCCAAAATATTACTTGCAATCCATTCTGACCTCTCAACTTCATAATAACTTCATAATACTTCAGTGTCAGATGTGAATTTTGCACTTAGTTACACATACCTGAGTACCAAAAGTAAAGTGAGAATCAGCCCATGCTTCAGACATTTTATGGCTAAAAGTATTTATGTTACTCCTGCCCTGTCCACCATATTTCATGGAATCCAAGGATCAGCTAAACCAGCTCTGAAACCAAACCATTGATAACCAGTACCCCCAGTAAACCAGATATCTAACTGCAGAATGATCTCATCATATATGCAAAAGACTTGGGCAAATTAAAATCACGTATGCTCCAATATCTTGCTGGTGTGGGATCCCTAATATGTACACAGAGCTCCTTATAAAAGAGCTTCTATAGGAACAAAGAACTATGTACTCTTTGTTGAAATGAATGGAGGGGCCAGTTCATCGGAGAGTACATAGACCTCTTGATCCACAGTCCCGGGTCACCAGCAGTTCTGATCAGTTTGACTGTTTGCATATGGTTACAGATATATGGAGAGAGAGAGAGAGAGAGAGAGAGAGAGAGAGAGAATTTGAGCAGCCTAGATATCTGGGTAAATGCCCCCCTACCCGCCAAAACACTGAGCTTTATATAATTCTAAGAGAAGAATGAAGTGCCACGTCATAATTTTAAAACCATCAGTACTGCCACAATAGTTCAACTTGCACATAAAAACACTCATTATAGTTCTTTCAATTCCCCCAGTGAATTTACCGAAACTCACACAATACTTCCTTCTTGCATATTTTAAAATTTGGATTAGATAGTTATTTTTAGCATAAGTATAGATTTTAATAAGATGCACAAAATCCAAATGGACAATTCGCTTTTAAATTAAATAAATACAGATAGGTACTCGAAATGAGATATTATCCCTAGGAAAACAATTCGTGAACGTACGATCCATTTGCACGATGGGTGTAGCGGTGATGAACTGAGGATCCCGAAAAGGGCTGAAAAAGTTCTCTTCCCCCACCTGCCCTGCTCCAGCCTGCACAGAGAGCACAAAATGACAGGGATGGGGTACCTGTGGCCTTTTGTACTCCAACTCCCATCAGCCCCAGCCAATATGGCCAGTGGTCAGGGATGATGAGAAATGGAACCCAACAACATCTGGAGGGTCACCGTTTCCCCCATTCTTGCTTTGAGAATTACACATACACCAAGCAGAAACGCGTTGCACTGTGCAGAGGGCAGAAAGAGGGAAGGCAGTTTGGGGATGAAGAAGGTATTCACAGACCACGCATTTCCCCCAGACATAACAACTATGCTGCCTCTCCATGTGCCCATGTTGATATGTAGGTGGGATATACAGGTAAAGAGAGGAACTTCCAGGCATTGGTTGGCGCTACACTCATGGTGCATATGGATTGTGTCCCTAACTACAAAAAGAAAATTCTGATAGGACTTTTAAAAACATGTCATCATAAAAAGCATGTAGGAGTTTACACTGAAAATATTGGCAAATTTTGAGCTGTGCAAAAGCATGTCAGAATGATTTATGTATATATACATATATATGCTCATATGGGTATATATATCATTTTGATGTGCATGTTGAAAGCTACAGCATTTCTATATGTATATATTTGTGGAACCAGAGCATGGGGAGTTGTTCTTGGGAACGCCCGCTCTCTTTGTATTGTTCATGAATGTTTCTGCATATGACTCAGTACAGCATGAAATTATCCTTAGAATAGTTCTTTGTCATGGCCCAGATCAAACCTGCTCATGTGCTCCTCCACTGCCCCCAAATATCCAAAGCTGCCAGTTTCCAGAATAGAATTGTTCATTTTTCATGCTCACTGAAATTCTGGGTGAAATGGAAGGAGAAGAAAATGTTGAGGTTCGCTAGGTGTACACGGAGGATAGAACTACACGTGATGCTCAACATGCCACCAACAGCGACCTGTGTCTTCCCCTGCCTTCCCCTGAAATACTTTAATCAGACTTCCTATGCCATTTCCCTGGCTCCACATCATTGGTTGTTGCTTGCAGGGGTAAGGGAACACCAGGTGGGGAGAAGTGGATTTCCCCAAATCAGTGAGAATATTGCTCAAAATTGGCATCAATCCTGGTACCACTTCTCCACCAGCGGTTGGAGGCGGCAGGGTGGGTGGCACAGGGGGCAGCGGGAACGACATGGATTGGTCTAACAGTGCATTCTTAGGCTTCACTTTTCAGAAATCAGTCCTGTTGAATTCAATAGGACTTGTTTCCAGAAAACTGTGTATTGCAGCCTAAACATTACAGTGGAGGGGGAAGAACTCAGTGCTGTGTTGCCATATCAAGTATCTCTTTAGTTCTGATCTCCCAACTTGTTCATCAGTTTGCTCCCCAAGAGTGAAACTAGAAACCTTACATGTATATCTCTCTCTTTTTTATTTTGTTTATTTTCACTTGAGCAGACCTCAAAGTAGCTTGGTATAGCAAAGACAAAGAGATCAAGCCATCCCGCTTCTTTAGGATGACTCAGTTTGAAGATACTTTCCAGCTTGAGATTGCAGAAGCATACCCAGAGGATGAAGGAATTTACACCTTTGTCGCAGGCAATTCTGTTGGCCAGGTGTCAAGTACGGCTGCACTGAAGCTGGAAGGTACAGTGTACTGTCTAAATAGACACTGTGTAAATTTGCATGTGTTTTAACATTAATATATATTTATATATATATCTTTAAAACTACGTGTAATTGTCTGTCATGTCAGTGTCTTATAACTCAAATAACCAACCCCATTGTCTGATGTCGATAGCGCCCATCTGGTCTCTGCAGTATAAATTCTGCAGAATGTCATTTCACGTTGTTCCAGTGTTCCATAGTTTTCATCTTTCCATTCTGTTTCCAATGAGTATCCAGCACGCACCAAAGATAAATGAATAAATAAACCCCCTCTGACATAAACAGATTCCCAGAATTTATTTGTCATGCCAAATCACATTTCTGTTGAAAGGAAGTGAAGGCATGTATCTAAAGAACTGTGTGATGTAACTCAATACAGACAATGGGGGTTTAGGTTTAGGTTTGTCAAACAGGAGCACTCACAGTCCCATGTTGTGCGGCAAACCAATTACGAGACTGAGGTCAGAAGGATGCCTATTGGCTGCCAATGCTAAAAAGCAGCGCCCCAGAGTCTCTTCCTCTTCCTTCTTTGCATCTTGCAATACAAAAATGTGTGATGTGCTGATTATTATTTCCCCCCATTTACAAGTGGGAGGTTCATCACAAAATGAGGCCACTGCACATGGTTTCTACATTAATACATGCAAAAAGGGAACAAAGAGAAGATGTAGAGCTAGGATGGCTGCAGCCACCATACATGTGCCATAATATCTAGTTCTAGTTTTGCGAGGCATGAGGGTGCTTAAAAAGCAAATTGTGATATGGCATGTGGATGATGAGCGAATCTGTTTATTTTCTGTCCCTGTCACTTTCACACATGACTCCGCCCCATTTCCACATTAATTCAATGACATTAAATAATTAGGCATCACTAATGTTGGCGAAATTGCATTTATGTCTGAAAAAGAAGAGCACCTTACACTGAAATTAGAAATGAATGCCCCGTTGAAAAGAAATGTCTAACCTCATTACCATTCCAATACCTGCCGAAACACAAGGGGGAAGCCCAGAACCTGCAATACAATATTGATTTTGTTGCTGTTTTTCAGGGTAATATATCTAGAATGATTTGAAATGCCTGTGGCAGGCATTAAAATCATTGGGATTTAATTGAGTTGCATCATGCCAATTCAAAGGTGAATATTTGTCAGAGGAAACAAATATTCAGATATGTGACACGAAGAACATTTATACATTTAAACTCAATTGGTTTTCAAATGTTTTGCTTTCCACTCTGCTTGTGCCCAGAGCCTAAACATTGTCACTTAGGGAAAGGAAGAATGTCATTCTGTAAGAATGTGTTTGTAAATAAAGGGAAAGGGCATGTAGGGCGGCTAGAGAAAATTGACTGGTGTACAGGGTAAGAAATTAAAAGTTGACATGCTTCTTTTCAGGCTTTAAGGTTGAAGAAGTTACCTCACATTCCCAAAGGCATGTTTCTTCATCTTTCTCCATTAAGAAGGACCCCGTTGCCCAAAGGCCCAACTTTATCCAGCCCATCTCAAGCTGCAGCGTATGCAGCGGGGAAACAGTCAGATTCCAAGCCAGGGTTTCCGCTATGCCGAAACCAGAAATCCTCTGGTTTCATAATCAACAGCTAATGTTGCCAACCAAAGGCGTAGTTTTCCATTTTGATGAGTCGACAGGCACAGCCACATTGATAATAGTAGATGCTTTCTCAGAAAATGCCGGGCAGTACTCTTGCAAAGCAAGAAATAGTGCTGGAGATGCAACTTGCATGGCTACACTTACAGTGACTGCTGAAGGTAAAGCCCCGCTTTTGTTCCTAGGGAATTCTGTTTGTTGCATAAACCACACTTTTCTACACTGTGACTAATGACCTTCTCTTCCTCATTTCACACTTTTTTATTTTGTTTTTAGAACTAGCAGTGCCGTCACTAATGTCAATAGTCCTAGTGGTAACCAAATAAACTACTCTCGTTTCCTGTACTTTCAAAGTGTTGTGTCATTTAGAACTTGCATCCTGGTCTATTGCTCAGATAATACACCTGTTTTTTAGTAGACTAAACACACGCACACACTTCAAGGCAGTGAGTTGTTGGCAGTTGGTAGCATTCTCTGACGTTTGCTCTACTCGGTTTTAAAAGGGAAAGAAGGGATATTGTCAGGGTATCAAAAAAAACCCTTCAAATTGCCATGGACAACTGCAGTGGAAAGAAGAGTCAAATAATTACCACATATTACCAGCATGAGCATATTTCATTTTTCCCCATCCATCATTGTGGCTGTTCTTTTCTGTAAAATATTTGCTGCCTCCTGAGGGCACCTTTAATGAATGCAGCTGGCATGCAAGGCTTTCAAACGAAGACATTTCATTCTTATCATCTATGGCATAGCGTTTTGCTTTTAACGTGGCCCACTGCAGTGCATTAGATATTAATCATATGTTTTGTTACTTGATTACACAGTGCAAGCCTTAGATAGGCTAAGTTCTGGGAAAGATGTAAAAGAGTCTATCCAGGCAAAATCAGAAGTGCATATTGCTTCCCCCTTTGCAAAGAAGGAAACTCAAGTGTATCTAAAAGAAATTAAGTCCAAGCAGGAGGCATCACGGGAAATGGTTGTGCAGGCCTTTGAACACCTTTCTGGAACTTCTACTGTGAAAGCTGAGATTGGGAAGGAAGGAGAAAGCTTCAGTGCCACTGCCATTACTCAGAAGTCAGAAAGCACCATGGTATCTGCAACCTCCATTCAAGTGCTGAGAGAGGCACCCCCAAAGATTCTTCTGAAACTTCATGATCTCACTGTGAGATGCGGTGACACCGCTCAGTTTATGTGCGCTTTGGAAAGCGAAAACTTCTCGGACGTTTTGTGGTCCCACGAGGGAGAAACGTTACAGGAATCTGAACGAATAAGGCTGTCACGAAATGGAAGCGTTCTCTTCCTCACTATAAGCAATGTCCAACTTTTAGATCAAGGACTGTACAGCTGTACTGTTCGTAACGACTATGGAGAAGTAACAACAACTGCTATACTAACCGTAGAAGGTGGTTATCTGATTTTTAACATTATGTGATGTTACTTCATTTCATCCTCATCATCACTGCCTATAGCTCCTGTGCTAGTATTTAATTTAGAATTACAGTTTTGAGTTCCATTTCCCCCAACCCTCTACATTTCGGGCTCTATTCATAAAGTAACCACATGCACAGGTACTCTGTGTAATTTGCTAGTAAAGTAGGAACCATACCTTCCCCTGGCAAGTTACAGAGGTATCAGGTTCATCTCCAAAAGCAAGGACTAGTCAATTTGCAGTGAAATACTGAAGCAATTTGGAAGTTTCCTATAGGATCAAAAAGAAGTACAAGAAGTTGTTTACAATTATTTCTCCTTTACTGGCTGTTAATTTTTGTGAAAGCTTTTTTTAAAAAACAACAACAGCTATGTAGTCTAACTTTTAATTTAGGCTATTCTAGTTTACAAAGGGTTTTATGCAGATATTGACTGCCATTAACAGAACCATTCTCTGAATGCCCTTTTCCACCCATACCAGTTTTCTTTTAAAATTGGAATTTTGCATCTTTTTTTCATTCTTTTATTGACCACAACAATTTGTTACGGTTAAGGCAAAGAAACTTCCACATGTCATTTGCCTTGCTTTTCCTTATCCAACACCAGATGATGAAGGTGCCGCAAATCTTTTTACCTATAGACCTCTCTTGTGTTTAAGCAATGAAGACTAAGAATTGACTTTTGGTTTTCTTCTCATGGCATGGAAATAGCTGCACGATTAGCACACAGAAGAGTAGGAACAACAACTTGAACCCCAAACAGTGCCAAATATCCTGCTTTTACAAACTGGTGGATTTCCTGACTTTTCTACACATCATTGAAAAGCATTGCAGCTGCAGCTGCCTTCTAGGCTATGCAGAAGAAGCCTTGACTAAAACTGAAGATGTACTTGTAAAAATTACTGTGGGCCAATCCTATTTCCTCTGATGTCAGTGACGCAAATCCTGTGGATCTAATTGCACCTTCTATTTAACCTGGCATGAATAGAGCCCTTAAATGTGGAACAGGATAGTATAAAAGACTGGAAATTCAATTGTTTTTTGCACTAACATGCTGAACATTCTTTTTACCATACTAATGGCTTTTATATACATATATATTGCTGAGTATAGATTTTTTTTTTTTGCTGCAAAACATCTAATCTTATCCTAACTTTATTCTTGCCTAGCTAAAGAAGCACAAGCCAGAACAGTAACAAAAATTACCCTTGAAACAGATACTAAAAGCATTAAAACAAGCAAAGAGTCTCAGATTAAAACAGCCTATGAATATAAACAAGAGTCTTCCACGGAAACGACGAGCGTGACAATATCTACAGCTCAAAAAGCACAAGAAGCTGAGAAACTGAGGATCAGAGACTACTACCCTGATGTTGTGCCGTGCGAAGACATCGCCGAAACTGGTGCCACAGTACCAGTCTTCCTTGAAACTCTGCCCCCAGAAAGCTTTGTCAAAGAAGGAGATAATGTCTCGCTGTTCTGTGTAATCAAGGGGTTCCCTACACCTTGTGTCATCTGGCTGTATAACCAGCTAATAGTTGAGGATTCCGCATTGTGCTCTTTGAGGCACGATGGCCCACTGTGCAGTTTAAACTTACTGAAAGTTAAGGAGAATCAGAGGGGTATATACAAGTGCAGAATAGTTAATTCTGCGGGACAAGCCGAGTGCAGCACACATCTGAGAGTGACAGGTTGGCAACTGCATGTTCCTTCCATATACTCCTCTTGCGTACCGTCGTTGAAACCTGTTCAATCCACAGTCCGTGATAGAATGAAGCGGCTGTGGATTGTTGAATATTTTCCTCATGGTGTTAAAGGCATGTTAAAGGCATGTTGAATTAGAAAAAGAAAGAGAGGGAGAGGGTGGGGAGAGGGAAAGGCTCTTTTAAAATGCTGTGGGGGGAAATCCCCAATACTTTAGCATCCTCCCACTATTTGTTTTCAACTTATCAGGCACTTCCTGGCATGTATGTGTATGTATGTATGTATGTATGTTTGCGTGGTTTTTTCCTCCCCCTATCAATGCATCATTTTTATTTTCTTCTCTTGCAACATTCAACTTGCTTTCCATTAAATCACACTTTTATTTTTATTACAGCTCTGGAAAGAGTTCTGCAGGAGAAGATAGAACAACAGATTGAAATGGAAGTGAAAGGTACAGTCGCACACAAACGTTTATATGGAAAGGAAGGTTTAGCATAAAAAAAACCAGTAACCCCTTTGAAAAGCTGATACGTATGACCAAGAAAGCAAAACATATTCTGAAGCATATCTGAATATGCCGCATGTTTTGTTTTAATATGCTCAGGATAACCTGCATTATTACAAAAAGGATACAAGTTTTAAAGTCCATTTAAAACTTTTCATTTTCACAGATTTGCCCGTCTTTACTTTCACGTCGTGCTATGCAGCTGGTTGCAAAAGCTTTTCTTTCGTATACCTTCTTGTAATGCATGGGACAATTTTAGACTGAATTGCTTCGGATGGTTTCAGAACACATTAGTCCTCTAACATGAATGAGTTGGTCAAAAACCATGGGCTGGCATCTGTTTAAGATGCAACACTTTGCAAGATGGGAAAGGGGCCTGTTTCCATTGTTGCCCTCCCATTTCATGAACATGATATTAATTCTCCTTTATGGAAATTCTTACACTGGCTTGCAGATAGCATAGTTGGGCCATGTTGCTTGCTTTCTTTCCTTTTTTCTTTTTTTGCATAACATTGTGAAGTTAGCAGCTGTATTAGTTCGAATAAACGCCTTCTCATTTTGTTTTAGCAAATTACTTACAGTTGACTTTTTTTTTCATATCTTTGAAAAATATATTTTCTATTGTTTGACCATTTTAACCCACAATCAAAGGGATCAGAAAGGGCGTTTATTCTACTGTCTGCAAGTCAGGTAAGATTCCCCTCCCCTTCTTTGCAAAGAAGAAATGCAAAAAAATTACAAAAAAATAAAAAGCTTTTCAGGCAGTAAAACATGCACCCACAGGAACATGTCATTTTGAGATTCATTTTGCTTGTTGATGAAGAAATTTCCGCAGTTGGAAGAAAGAACCGACAGCGAACGATTTTCGTGTCAGAATCTTTAAAACAGAGCAAGGCGTTGCGTTTATTCGAACAAATATGGTGAGTGAATTTTTTTTTAATGGATTTGTGATGAATCTGTTGCATGCTCATTATTTAATTTCATTTATAGCTATTTCATTTCTTTTCATTTTTTTTCCCAACTGTGTGATGGAAAGGACGGAGTACGCTGTAATGTAATGGTATTCTTTTGCAGAACTGTTCTTCGGTGAAGAGCCAGAATATGCAGAAAACCCGGCTGGCAAACAGGCTGCTTCTGCTGATTCCGTAGATCTTCCGCAACATGGATCTCTCCCGGATCTGAAGGGCACAAGTGGAATGTCATTTATGCATTCCTGGCCTGAGAAACAGAAACCTTCTTTCACACAAAAGTTAAAGTATCGGTCTGTTATGGCTGGAGAGCCAGTTGTTTTCCAGTGCAAATTGAGTGCCCTTCCTTTGCCCCAAATAACATGGTACCATAACAACAGGCAAATCCCCCAAAGTCTGCGAAGGCGAATAAAGAGTGAGAGCTGCATGGATATGCACAGCTCCAGTCTAGAGGTAAAAGAAGTTCAGGAAAGGGACTCAGGGAGTTACAAGGTTTTTGCTATTAACAGTGAGGGTTCAGCTGAGTCTACTGCTTCATTGTTGGTAGCGCATGGTGACAAACAAAATGCCAAATACCTAGAGTTTTTGAGACAGTCAGAGAGTACTTGTGAACGTATAGAGCATCTGGTGCAGAAAAGGAGAGGCGATAGGCTCAAAGTTGATCTGCGGTGTATTGGTTCTCCGTTTGATAAGAAGCAGGAAACTGAGAAAGCGCTGAGAGCTTTTTCTCCTACCAAAGGGATGGTGAGGACCATAAGCTTTGAAAGCCTCTCGTCCTTAAGAAAAGGATTTGTATACGATAAGGATTGGGTAAGAAACAGGCGTGCAGGTAGGGGGTGTAGTGAGGGAGAGGCTTTGCTTGACGAGGAAACAAAAGTAAAGTTGCAGCGACTTCGCGAGGCAAAAAAAGCCATGCTGGAAAAGAAAAAAGTGCTTCTATCACAGGGATCGACAGAGGAACACCTTCCCTCTGCGAAAACTGTAGGAATTGGAAATAAAAGAGGCCCGTTGGCTCGTTCAATCTGTGCAGCATCTCATGTAGAGACAAAGGGACTTGCTTTCCAAACTATAGAGCAGATTAATGAAAAGGCCATGTTACCGACAGCGTCAGGCACTAAAGAAGTTACTGTAGGAAGTTCTAGCAGGGAGCTTGAGAAAACATCAGAAAAATTTCAGGTTAGAATGGAACGGATCCTGGGCCTTCCTGGACCTCCTCAGATTCTCCAGGATTTTCCTGATAAAAGCAATAGGGGAGGAATGTTCCGGAGACAGGAGGTAGTAGCCTCTAAAGGGAATGTGAAGCCACAAGTTCCAGAAAAAGATCCAAAGGCAATTGGGAACACAAGATGGATGAACTATACTTATACCCATGGAAAACCAGAAGAAGCAAGAATGGATACTCAAGACTTCAAGGCAACAAAAACCATTAAGAAAAACCCCTCTCCCCTGGTATATGTACTTTTGACTGATGATGTCAGTGAGAGAGAGAAAGATGATGTCAGTGTGAGAGAGAAAGATGATGTCAGTGAGAGAGGGAAACCTGATATGATGATGTCTGATACAATCACATTGAACATTAATGAACCTGCGCCTGTTTTTGAGATCAGGGAAATGAGCAAAACTGTAGAAATGGCAATGTCAGTAAACAAATGCTCCCTTGAAACTGAAGAGTCTGCGTTGGCTGAGGTCACTGAAACAGAAACGGAGATAACAGAACCACCTGACAAATTGGTGAGGCCTCTTCCAAAATATCTGGAGACATGCCCCCCTTTCTTTGTTCATGAAATTGAATCACAAGAAGTAAGCGAAGGAGAGAGCTGTATTTTTAATTGTGATTTCCAAGGCCATCCACAGGTCACAGTCACTTGGTATAACAATGACAAGCCGCTGTCACGTAACCAAGAATGTAACATCAGAACCACAGAAAATAGTTCTACACTGACATTCTCCACCATTGTCCGTGATCAGGAAGGCTCCATTACTTGTGTGATATTTAACCAGCATGGGACTGCTACAACTTCAGGAACGCTAAAAGTGAAAGTAAAGGAAAAGCCTGAATTTGAACCATTCAGTATATGTAAAGTTGAGCTTTCACCAGACTATGCAGAAGAGGAAGAGGAACTCAGTTTGGCATTTGAGTATTCAAAAAAAGATGAACCTGATTTAAGTATGGATGGCAGAGCCACTCTCCTGCCTCCACAGATTAACCTGCCCAGGCCTTGCATTTCTGATCCAGATCTGCTTTCACTTCCTGTGGAAATAAAAATAACCGCTCCGACCCCAACTCCAGAGCAAGATGAAGAATTTAAAGAATTAACTCAGTTTGTTGAGTTTGTGCCTGAAGAACCCCCTGAAGAACAAACTTCTGCAGGACTAAAGCATAAGTTTAAATTTTCATTTGATGTGGCTCATGAACCCCCCAAAATCTTAAAAGAAATTCAACAACACATTAGATGTAGAGAAGGGGATTCGGTGGTACTTGAATGCTTAATATCTGCAGAACCACTGCCAATTGTAACATGGCTGCAGAATGATGGGATTTTAATCCCCACTGAAAAGTTTTACTTTGAGGAGGGAGATGGCGTTTATAGGTTGCACGTTTGCAAGGTTTCCATATCTGATGCTGGCACGTACAAATGTGTTGCTGAAAACAAAGCTGGCATAGTCGAAACTGTTTGTTATCTTTCAGTTGATCCCACCGTGGAAATATTTTCGGATGAAACTGAGCTCAAAGCTGTCGAAAGCCAAGTCAGAGGAACTCAGGACCAGATTGCAAAAGAACATTTGGGGAGTTATTTTGAATCCTCAGTAGGACTTACGGAAAGTAGTTTTAGCGATAAAGCATATTCTGTAAGCCAGCAGTTCCACAGTGTTAGTAAACTGGATTTTGGAGGGGAAGAAACAGGTAGACCAGCCCAGGAAATGGAATCCCAGCTGCCAAATTATCTAAATGATGTAATGAAGTCTCTACTTGCTGATGAAAGTGAACACCCACATTTCCAGATCTGGGAGCAAAAAGAAGTACATGAAGAGATGGAGTCAAATGCAAAAGAAGAACAAAAGGTAGCCAGTATTTCAGAAATTTTAGCAGACACTCCACTTGTTGAGGAGTTTAGAGATACAGCTGCTGAGCAAGCCAAAGTAGAAAGCACATATAAACACGCAGCTATGGAAATATCATCAAGCTGTCAGTTTGAAATGGTTGTAGAAAGTCATACGGAAAGAGAGAGGTCAGTTACAGGAGAAGACATTTCTGTAAGTCATGATGTAAAAGATGAAGGGGAAACTGTAAGGCACATATTTGAGAAGATTCAGAATATTTCTAAAGATCAGGAATTCACACTAGCATATGTGGAACCAGAATTGGAGAGTCTTCAGTATGGACCAACTCAAGGTATATCACACGAGGAAATACCTTCAAGTGAGATAATCACAGACATACCATTTAAGGAAGTTAAAGAACAAATCTGCACTTTTGAGCAGGAGTTAAGTGCAAAAGAATCTATGGATCAGAGGTTTTCCTCACTGCTGCAAGAAGACAGTGATATCCATGAGAAGGATCAATGTTTTACTGATATATTAAGCAAGAATTCTCAGGATCAGTCAGCCATAGAAGAGAGAAGTATGTTACATCTGCAAAATATAAACAATGAACTCCAAAGTGCACCTAAGGAAGAACAACTTGACGATGAGGTTGTAAACAAAGAAAATCTGCAGGAGGCAGTAGCCAATGAACACCAAGAACTGTTCAGAGTAGAAAAAGAGCAAGCATTCAGAAGTTCTATCTCTGACAAAGAGAAAGACACTTTGATCCATGAGGAAAAGTTCACTAGCTTTGGTGAGGGGAAAGAGAAGGAAATCCATTGTGGTGAAGAATTGGTAGGAAAAGCAGATGTAAGTGTGCCTGAATTTGTATTTGATTTAAAACAAATGCTTACTATTGACCACAGCGTAGATAAGAATGCTCAAGAACAAACTGAAACTCAGGAACTCATAGGCCCAATCTCAATTGCTGACAAACTTGATATCTCACTTGATGGAATGCCGGTTCATGCAGATACAGAAACTGCTGATGAACAACAAAACAGACTTAAGTCAGAGGAAGTGTATGCCAAAGAAAAATGTTTGGTTTCTGAAATAATACAAGCTAATACAAACAAAATCACAGAATCAGCACAAATCGGCATATCAGCTCTAGAACAAAGATTGGATTCTAGTCAAGGTATTTCTAAAGAGGGTGAACTTGTAAAGGAAGCAAATTATGCCCAAGAAGATGCATTATGCCTAGAGAAGGAAGAATTTGGTTTACATCCAGCTTCCTTAGGCACAGAAACTGTTGTTGAGGAACGAGAGGAAATCGTTATCAAAGAACTTTCAGATTTTGAAAGAACAGACCTAGGCAAGATAATAGAAAGTGCAGAAGTAGACACATCAGCTAAGAGTTATAGCCAGGATATCATCAAAGAGAAGGAACTGGGAGAAGGAATATTTGATTTAAAACAACTTTCTCTGCATGTAGAAAATGATAGTCAAAACCAGGACGATGTCCTTGTGAAAGCTCTGCATTCCGGTTCTGAAGAAATGAAACTAGATGTCAACAAAACCCCAGAAATTGTACAATCTCCCACTTTGTTTCTAGAGCAAGAAAGAGCTTCTCAACAAGAGCTTTCCCAAGATACTGAACCAGTAAAGACAGAATATAGTTTCAAGGAAGCTATCTTATCCTTTGAAGAAGAATTTTCCTCCAAACAATCTAACATAGAAATTGTTGTTCAAGAGGAAGTTCACATTGAGGAAAAACAGACACATGAAAAGAATCAAGATTCTGTTTTTACTGTTCCGGACATAGAAATTATTGGGGGGAAATACGTTAAAACTGAATATTCAGTTGCTGAAAGCCTGGAAACTGACGTTGCTGAACATGCACACAAAAAATCGGATTTAGAGGTTTCTAAAGTAAATGAAACTATAAAGGAAGAAAGTGGTGCACTGCAACAATCATTACCCCCTAAAAATGGCATTTTTGACTTAAAGCAAGCTTACTCAGATATAGAAAAAAATAGCCACCTACCAGAGACAGAAGAAACATACTTAAAAAACCTCTATTCCGCTTCTGAAGGCGTTCAGGCTGATACACAGAGTACCATGGAAAATGCACGTCAAATAATGCATTCTTGCCAAAAAGATTCCTTCTCTTTGAAAACCATGATGGAAGAAGAAAATGTTCAGGAACGTGCATCCCCAGAAAACAAAGACATTGATTTAAAATTAGCTTTTCTGAATCTAGAAAATGTTGATCAACAGCAAGAAGAGAAGTTGCCACAGGGGCAAATACCTCTCAAATTCCTGTATTCTGCTTCAGAGGAAATGGAAGCCTTTCAAGGGCAGCAGCTGAAATCCACTGAAAGCAATGTCCTCTACAAGAGCAGCGACCACAAAGAATGTACCCTGTCCCCAGGGAAAGAACTACAAACACAAGAGCAAATGTTTGATCTGAAAGCACATGCTGCATCTTTATCACAAGGCTTTTCATTGAAGGAGGCTGAAACATTACCAGAGAAAGAAGTGGGTTCCTTTAATCTGAGGTCGGCTTTTGAGACGGTGGGTACAGAGACTGAGAGTTTCATAAAACAGCTACAGAAGGCAAGCGTACCAGAGGAAGGAGTTTCTCTAAGTGAGGAACTTCGTCAGAGCTATAAGGTGCGGCTGGAGGGAGAGAATTCCCTAGAACAAAAATTACAAGCGGAAGCAGAGCTGACAGTGACACAAATACTGAAGAAGGCCTTAGAAACGATTAGCCTTTCTACTGAACAGGAGCCTGCTACAAAACGGCATTGCGATCAGGAGGGGAAAATTTCTGAGGAGGAAGTGCTTAGGATGCCAGATGAAGCCTTTCTGTGGGGGCAGCCAGAACCCATCCCTCTCAGTCAGTATTTTCAAAACCAAGTGAAAGAAACTGGTGTCCTCGAAGCGGATAGTTTCATATCTGATTTGAAGAAAGCTGCACATGGAAAGAAGCCTCAAAGCGTTCACGAAACAGGGGGAGAAAAGGCACGTGTTACTGAGCACACCATTATCAAAGCAAGGAGCTCTTCCACTGAGGGGGCTACTGATATCGAGAAGCCTTTTGATAGCCAAATAATGCCTGACAAACAACCATCATCACACAGCTCAGCCAAGGAACCCTCGTTGGCCCAGTTCCTTCTTTCTTTAAAAGATGAATCACTTATAAGCCAGGGAGGTGTGACAGGAGAATGTGAAACTACTGAATTCATGAATCCTCCTCTAGGAAATCTAACTGAAGGGGCTACCAAAGAAAGTACTCTTCACGCTCAAGAACTTCCTCCTCCTCCTCATGAAGGAGCAGATTTCTCTCTTACAAAATATTTGCTTTCTGCCAAAGAACAGGAGATCCCAGTTGTCAGAGACAGCTCATCCAGGACTCTGACCAGGGAGGGATCTATCACATCCTTGGAGGTTGAAGATGTTACATTTAGCACCGTTTATGATTATTACAAGCAACAGCAAGAACTGACCCGCCCTTTTTCTCCCGAGTCAGAAATGTCTATTGATATTGACAGCATGAGCGGAGACGAAATGGTAGAGGCTGAGGGATTCTACACACCACCGTCGTCAGTGGATAATTTTGAATCTCCCATGTCTTTTGAGTCTTATCACACACCAATTGGCAGCCCGGAACGATATTCTACGCCTTCAGAGGAACGATACTCTACACCATCAGAGGAGCGATATTCTACACCGTCAGAGGAGCGATATTCTACACCATCAGAGGAGCGATATTCTACACCATCTGCAGAGTCAAACAGAGCTTCAGTGAGGTCTCCTGCAAATCTAGTGAGGGGAAGTACCCCACCAGAACGTTACCAAACACCCCGTGGCTCTCGTTTGCAACACAGGAGCTCTTCTCTGGAAGAGCTACGTGCTGAAATGTTCGGTACACCTTGTGAAGCATTGGAACCAAAGGGAAACGAAATTCCCCCTGCATTTATTAAGCCATTGACTAAAAGAAAAATCTATGAGAACACCACATTGCGTTTTATTGCCGAGGTCATAGGGATTCCCATACCTGATGTGAAATGGTATAGAAATAAGTCATTGCTTGAGCAAAATGAAAGGGTCAAAATACAAAAAGAAGGTGATGTTTGTATCTTAGAAATCCGCAACATTCAAAAAACAGACGGAGGGGAATATATGTGCCATGCAATAAATATCATAGGCGAATCCAAGAATATCGCACAAGTGCAAGTGTTACCCCATGATGGAAGAGCTTTGGCTCTTCCTCCTCCAGTAACTCATCAACATGTTATAGAGTTTGATATAGAACAAGGGTCAGCGTCACGAACACCTTCTCCTCAGGAAATTCTCCTGGAAGTAGAGCTGGATGAAACTGAGATTAAGGAATGTGAGAAGCAAGTGAAAATAGCCACTATTCCTGAACTCACTTCTGATAATCAAAGTATGATTGTGTCTCTTGATGTTCTCCCTTTATCTCTGGTGGAACACACAACGGCTTCTTTTGGGAAAGAGAACAAAGATGTTACAATTGACTTTGAAGTCACCGAGATGCCTCCACGCTTTACCACCCCTGTCTTTGACATAGAGGTTCCAGAAAAATCGGAGGCATTGTTTCATTGTACAGTCGCGGGCTGTCCTACCCCAGTAGTGCAGTGGTTTAAGGCAAATCAGTGCATTTCTTCAGACGCTTTGAAGTACGCTGTTAGAAGTGAGAATGGAAGTCATAGTCTTAAAATTCAGAATGTACAGCATTCTGATAGTGGCATGTATTTGTGTAAGGCTGTTAATGCTGTTGGAGAAGCTATATGCAGGTGCTTGTTAGCTGTAACCGAGGGCCAAGGGGCTCTTGCAGTGACCAATGATGGAAGTCAGGCAGATTTAAGTTTGGATAGCACTAGTGGTAGGCCTCAAAAGATTGATTTGCTTGTTGATAATACTATCCAAAATGGCAACCAGACGGAAATAGAGCTGGAGTTTGAGTTTGAAGGTGACACTGATGATTCTCAGAAAGCTGTTAAATTGGTAGCTGTTACAGAACAGGAGCAGGAAGAGGAAGGAGAAGCATGTGTAAATATTAACTTTGATGTATTTGCTGAACCATCCAAAGAAGAGCAGATTGAATTTAAAGGTGAGAGCACAGACAGCTGCAGCTTTGAATTTCAAGTTACAGAAGCACCTCCAAAGTTTATGAAACATATTTCTGATTGTGCTTCTTTCAAGGGTACCTCTGCAAGTTTCCAGTG
Organism: Podarcis filfolensis; assembly: GCF_964270895.1. NCBI lineage: Eukaryota > Metazoa > Chordata > Lepidosauria > Squamata > Lacertidae > Podarcis > Podarcis filfolensis. The sequence goes on along the minus strand of NC_139604.1, from coordinate 23,503,406 downwards.
TTTAGTAGTTGGTTCTCCAAAACCGGCAATAAGCTGGTTTAAAAATGGGGCATTGATTCATGAAGAGAGATACTGTGTGGAGGAAAGTCAGGAAGGTTGTCACAGTCTGACTATAAGAAGCTTAGTCCAAACTGATGAAGGCGAATATAAGTGTGTAGCAACCAACAAAGCAGGGACTGCCTATAGCAGTGCTTCGTTAACAATCTGCTGAACGTCCTGCTTTCAAAATGTATTTATTCTTAAAGAGACAGCACATTTGCACCACATTTAGAGATCCATCCTGGTAGACTATGTAGCAGTAATTTTGATGCTTCTTGTTATTTGAAGCAACCTTATGAGTGGGATTCACTGGCCCCTCCCCAAGGCTCTCCCTACCAGGAACTACTGTGGAGATGAAGTGATGCTTAGCTCTTATTACAGGCTAAGCTTCACTCAAAGCGAGTTCCATTGATCCCAACACCGTACGCATCCTTGTAATGATATCATTGTAATTGTCACCCACATGTGTACACCATCTTTGTCTGATACATGTAAATATGATTGTTTTATTTAAAAGGTGCATTCACATTTTTGTTAAGAGGGTCTTGAAATATTTGATACCCCCTTTTTTCTTATAACTGACTTTTTTGGAATTGTACTTTATATGCACACTGAATTTTAAACGCAGTACCAGAAAAAAAAAAATGAGGATTTCCCTCTCGCAATGTTGTATCAGAAAATAACATTCTCTCTTGAACAGATCCTGAAATCTTATGTTATTTCTCTCCCACTGAAGTAACTGAGATTTATGTTGATCTCATTCCACTTCAAAGAGTATTAACATGACACCAGTTGAAATACCCTGATTCAAAGAGAATCAGAGACCAAATTGGCCCATTTGGGTTTTCTGTCACAGTGGAGATTGCAGAAAAAACTTTCAGATTTATTTTTCTTTTACCAAGTTAAAACTACCTGTTAGCTAGAGAAAAAGCAATGTAAAACAGGCAAATATGCTAATGTGAAGCTAGCATAAATAAAATATATTGAAATTAAACTTCTTAGAGATGGTTACACTTTAGGTGGTCAATTAATCTCTAGCAATGGATGAAATGAAACAGAACCCTGAAATCCATCTCAAGCCAAGGCCTTGATATCCAACATTTTTTAAAAAAAGAATTCTTTATCGAGAGATATTCATGTTATTCTGTTGCAGCAAAATAGTAGTCTTGCAAACCTTCAAAGGCTAGCAAATTTATTATGGCACATTCACACAAAAATTATACCATAATAAATTTGATAGTCTTTCAAGTATTATAAAACTCTTTGCTGTTTTTAAACTTCTGGCATCATAGACTAGAAGAAGTATGAATTTAAAACCATGTTTTTCAGTATATGAACAGACATGAATATTGTCCACTGTACAAATTTCATTCAGTAAAATGTTTTGTGCTGTGGTTGCATGCAAGCTTAGCTGGGACCAAATCCCATAGGAGACAATGGGATTTTACTCCTGAGTAAACATGCCTAGGTTTGGGACTGTAAGGCTGCAGTTCCAGACCCTATATGCCTGAGAGTAAACCTAAATCAACGCAATGGGGCTTACCTCCATGTTGATCCGTATCATAGGAGCCAACTCCTAGGGGCTGAGCTCCTTTCGCCCTCCCATATTTTATTTGAGGGGGTTGGTGGCTCTCCAAAGCTAATGGGCATTGCCATTCAAATGGTGTGTGTGTGCGTGCCATGTCTTGTGATCAATTATGTGGGGTGAGGCTTACCTCCCTCCCTCAATATTTTATTCAAGATGGCACCCCGATCCATATAGGACTTCACTCTCTGTGTGTATGAAAAAAAGAAAATACATAGGTAATCTAGTCACTATTGTGATCAGCACCAAAATCACATTCTCTAACTCAGACATATTGATAAACGAAAATAGCCTTTTAACACTAGAAAAGAATACACCACTTGACTCTGAGACAGCTACCTTTAAATATGAAACTGTACTTTTGAGAGTTCCTGCTTTATATTATTTTCAACACTGATATTTAAAAGAAGCATGATAATTTATACTTAAATAAATTGGTGCATTTATATACTCAGTTGTGCACATGCATGCTCGTATTTCTATATTTATGTGCTCAGTCTTTCATCAAAAATCTGTGGCTTTAGGCTGATGCTATATTACTAGGAATTGCTGAAGTTCCCAAATATGTTGGAATTACTCTTCAAAATATAGAGCAGGTTATGTAAAAAAAAGAGACACCCTATAAATATGCCCGCCCCCATACCATCAACTTTTATCTGTGGTTCTCATCACAGAATCTTACGTAGGGCAAGGCAGAAGCTTTGCTTCGAAACACAGATCTGCTTGCCTGAGACATGCGTAACATGTTTTGTCAAATAGCTTGGGTGATCTGTGGAAAGAAGCCTGTATGGCTCCTTTATCACAGGACCCTCAGAACGGAAATCTCGCCGCCACTGATTTCAAAATTACAAGTTTGATTCTGTTTCCAGCCAAGCCATTTTCAGTCTCAGTTGACTAGAAATTTCAAACAGTTTAGACACCTGGTAACATACTAGGCATTTATATGTAAAACCTAAGGTAAGAAGTAAAGGGGGGAGGGTGTTTCCTTTTGGAAACACTAAACTGACACAATGGATATCACAGGGTATTTCAGCACTCTCAACGTGCTGACAGTAGGCATTAAAATAATTTGCATGGCAGTTAAAATGTTTCAATAGTGTAAGAGTATAAGAGAAATGAAATTTCTGATCCAACATTGAGCTGGGTAGAAATTGCTCATAGCATTGTGTCCATTGTCATTCCCGATATAGTTGACTAGCAGTTTTGGAGCAAATGAAGTGCAGCTATCCCAGCATATTAGGGAATATGCATTGAATGTATTGTATGATGCTATCAGAAAGCCCACGGTGTTTCACTCTGAAGAAGTTCAGCCACCATATCTGACCTCTCTCACTCACTTCCAGCTTGTAGTATCTTTGCATTCACTTTATCTGCAGCCTGATCCTGTAAATCCAAACCATTGGTTACGGTCAAAATCATGGCCAAGTAGTTGTGATGAAAGCAAAGACTGGCAGCTACACCTGTAGCATTGCATGCAACTAAGCCCTACTCAGAGTTGACCCATTTAAATTAATGGATGTGATTTAGTCATACCCATTAATTTCAGTTGGCTCTAAGTAGGACTAATGTTGGCTACAATTCCCATCTTCCAAAGCTAGCATTTAAGCTATACACTTTTCCAGTGTCAACTCAGATGTCTTTTTTCATAGTTACAGGGTATTTAAAAAAAAAAAAGAGGAACGAAAGAGCTTTATTTGTTCATATTTGATGTTACATTTTAAATTTCAATGTATATATTGTTTTAATAAAAGTTCAAAATACAGTACTCGACTTTGGTTTCGTATTCTTCATTGAGCATACATTGATGAATTAATTATCGACCTTTAAACAATGGTGGTATGTATGTGAAGGTCATAACCTTTATGCCCATCCTTCTAGACATATGAAACTAGAAACACATCATTTTTTCTAGAGTTGAACAGAGGGTGGGATGTTGGGAAAGTTCTCTTTGTAACTGTCAAACAAAGAACAGTTAACTTATTCTGGCATTTAAATTTAAAAACATGTACCAGTCATCTGCACACATGCTCAATTAATCATTAGTAGACAGCTGCAGTGTTCTAACAGAGTACTTTAAATGTTTGTAGGGGAAATGTAATGTTGCATACCTGCAGTTTAGAGCCCCAAAGATATAGAGGCCTCCCTAGAACCTTGAAGGTACACAGGACTCCCATGGTTCTCTGTGACAGAGACAAAGAAAATTCTGTGCTGCCAGGGATTATTCCCCCCCATAGTTTTTAGGTAGAGCTATATCGTTTGTTTGTTTGTTTGTTTGTTTGTTTGTTTGTTTGATTTAAATTTGTATACCGCCCTATGCCTGCAGGTCTCAGGGCAGTTACAACATAATATCACAATAATATAAAAACACAAAATACATAATAAAAAAGAAACAGAAAATATCTTTATTGTACCATTTGACCTGGAAGTAATAGCTGTATAGTCCTCCTCATATCATAGTTTAACCATTTGTGGATCTTAATTGCCATTTTAGAAAAAGGGAGGAATTTGTAGTATTTAGTGCGGCAAAACTGAGTGGTTTTGTAAAAGTCCCGAAAACATGTCCGCCTCCATACCATCAACTTTATCTGTGGTTATCATTGCAGAATCTTACATAGGGCAAAGACGAAAGCTTTGCTTCGAAACACTGAGCTGCTTTGTTTTGTAGTTTTGTAGAATTTGTAGTATTAAGTGTGGCAAAAGTGAGGGCATGGATTAGGAAGTCAATATCTAACTGATCCATGCCCCCATTGGAGGACTTACAGAAGCTCATGCACATAAGAAAGGATGGCAACCAATTGGTGGGGAAAGCCAAATTGTTTCCTGACTGCTTGTCTGCCTGGCACAGTGTATGAGGACCATTTGTGGACCACAAAGCAGCCTTAGGTCTTCTGATCAAGAGCTGAGAACCACGTGGCCTCTGAGTATTAAGAAGATGAATGTTTTCCTTCCAGAGGAAGGCTATACTGCCTAGGATACATTATATGATCAAATACCTCTGGGCAGAGAAAGAAACACTGGCATTATCAATACTGAACCATATGGTTGATGGTCCGACTTGGCATAAAATAGTTGTCTGTGTCTTTGACTTGGAACTAATTTTTGCTGGCTGAGCTCTAGAACATCCTGCCTTAGGGCTAATATTGTATTTTAATATTCTGTTGGAAGCCGCCCAGAATGGCTGGGGAAACCCAGCCAGATGGGCGGGGTATAAATAAATTATTATTATTTCCAACACCATAATTCTATCTTTCTACTGAATGGCATGAAGTGGAGTGCAATAGTTGTGCTTGACTGTTTAATTCAGTTGAAATGAATGGGATTTATGGTTCATTGATTTCAATGGGACTTAAGCATCTCCCCCCACCCCCCGGATTGGTGCTGTATAATCAATAGCACCATTTCAGTGAATACCTTTTATTTCACTTACCATACTACACCTCAGACCACATTCCTTTTTCAGATATAAAACAGCCCCATAAAGCAAATCCAATAAGAATAATTGCTGAATCTACCTCCAGGTGTTAAGTGTAATTTAAGTCACACAAAAAATACGTAGAAGATTATATACCAGTGTAAAAAATTATTACAAGTTTAAATATTTATTATTGTGTGATATGTTACTGAATCCCTATCCCAATTAATATTCTCTTTATGACTTTATGACTTGGAGTGAGATTTCCTTTTCCATTAATAGAAGGGTTCCTTTCTTCTGCAGAAGTTTCTCTGTTCCAATAGAGGATCCCGCTGACAGAAAATGTGAGAGATCTTTTTTGTGGATTCCTCCTTCCCCTTGCATTCTCATGCCACAGGAGGGTTCCCCAAATTTGCCAGAGCAAATTTTCAGGGGGATGCAGGGTGAAGCAGGAAAATTTTCCCTTTCTTCCTTCTGTCAGCAGGAACACCCCATAATGAGCATTCAGCTCATGGATCTGCAGTACCATTTTTTTTTTTAAGGGAGTATTTAAATCATCAAACATTTATTGCAGACTCTTGTATCTCCTAGATCAACTTTCCTCAGCCTGGTATCCTCCAGATGTCTGAGGCTCTCAGCTCCCATCATCCCTGACCGACAGCCATACTGGTTGGAGCAGATGGAAATTGTAGTCCAAAACACCTATAGAATAGCAGGAGAGGGAAGACTGCCCTTGATGGGGAACTTGTGGCCCTCCAGACTTTGCTAGATTTCAATTCCCATCAGTCCCAGCCACAATGGCTAATGTTCTAGAATGATGGGAGCTGTGATTTTGCTTTTTTAGTACTAATGGAAAAGTGAACATCTGAGTCTGCCTATACATATTAAACACCAACCCATATATCTGAGATGTATTATGCCTTCAGTTTATATGCAGATATTCCCCAATATTCATGCACTGATTAAATGGGAAATTGTCAGTACATTGGTACCTTGGTACTTGAATGGCTTGGTTCCCAAACAAATCGACTCCCAAACGCCGCAAACCTGAAAAGTGTACTGGGTTGCGAATGTTTTTCGGAAGCCTAACGTCCGATGTGACAGACAAGTGGCTTCCGATTGGCTCTTCTGATTGCAAGAGCCAATCAGACGCCGTGCCTTGGAAATTGAACGTTTCGGAAGTTGAATATCCTTCTGGAATGGATTACGTTCAACTTCTGAGGTACCACTGTATAAACTGAATCCTAAAATAATGTCCACCCTTTGATTCAAGGTATATTTTAAAATATATGAATGTTTTAATCATCTTGCAGCATTACGAAGTGTTGTCCTAACATGATAATTGAGTGATAGTATCTGGTAGATACAAGATGAATTTTTCAAGAAAGCACTTTAGTAAAATGTAAATAATTTTTTCCCCATACAGAGATTTCTAGCTCTATTATTGTGTCTTCTGAGGAAGAAAGAACTGAGAGTTACACCAGCGGCCTACAATTATGTGATAGAGATAAAACACTTGAACTCATGCCTGAAAATCCAGTTTATTCTAGCAGTTTAGAGGTGAAAAGGGAGAAGAGCAATGTCCCAACCTTCCTCAAGCATGTGTCAAATGTTGAAATAAGTTTAGGAGATTTGGCTAGACTTTCTGTTGTAGTTACTGGGGATCCAAAACCACAGATACAATGGTATTTCAATAGTGTTAAGCTGACATCATCTGCAGACTATAAGTTTGTGTTTGATGATGAAAACTATAGCCTCATTATTCTCTCCACAAAATTTGACCATGAAGGGGAATATACTTGCATTGCTAGTAATATCCATGGAGAGACAGCCTGCTCTGCTTATCTGAAGGTCAATCCTAAGGGAGAGGAAAGGGAACTGGAGGCAGAATTCACTGCAGAGAAGACAGGAAGTCCACGACCTCCATATTTTGTTAGGAAGCTAGACCCTGTTCAGTGTGCACAAGGTGCTCCTGCTGTGTTTGAGTACAAAGTGGCTGGGTACCCACCTCCAGAGATTCAGTGGTTTAGGGGAAACAACCAGATTTTCTCCTGTGCACAATACACTATCATTCATAATCAAGATGGTTCTGGGTCACTAATGGTGAATAACTGCCAGGGGGCCAATGGTGGCTTATACATCTGTAAGGGAATCAACCTCATAGGTGAAGCCTCTAGCAGTGCAGAACTTCTTGTTCTCTTAGACGTGCCTGGGGAGGCTCCATATAAGGAACAGAAGAGTAAACAGAAAACACGCACCAAGTCATATAAAGAAACTGTAAGTGACGAGGCTACCGTCTCACGGATATATGCCGTTAAACTGCCTGGTGATGATAGGCATGATGGGCAGCATGTGATGTATACAATTGGAACTGAAGATAGGCATTCACTACATAGTGAAGAGGTAGATGTTTTGCAGGTGACTTCCTATTCAACAGCTACTGTACAGCAGGAAGCCCTTCTGACCCAGCAAGTAGCCTTGCTTGAGTCTCACAAAGTTGGAGAAATTGCAGATCCATCATCTCAGGCCAATGAAAAGGTGGCTTCTTCAGCTTTTACCACAGGTGAGGTGAAGGAGCACCCCGGTTTCCTAGAGCAACACTCTGAACCAATTCAAAGCCCACCAGTAGTCGAATTGCCGGGTTCCTGGTGCCACCAAGTTTCTGACCTCTATTTACCTGTTGTGGAGGAAATAAACCAAGAAGACAAAGAAAAGGGGCTGCAAACCAAGCTTCCAGAAATGGTCAGGCCAACGTCAGCTATAGAGCAAACATCTCAGTTTGCCTCCATTCTGTCTGAGGAGAAATATGTGGTAAGCCCCGGTGAGTCTGTTGTATTCTCAGTCCCAGGAGCTGAGGAAGTTATTGAAACCAGTGAGCCTAAACATGCAGTATGTGTTCCTAGAATTGAGGGCATCCAAGAATTGTCCAAGGAAAGTTCTTTGGCAGACCACACACACAAGTGGGAGAATATCACACCAGCTAAAGAACGAGGCAGCTTTTTTCAGTCTGCTGTAGCAGCAGAACAATGCAAAATAAGTGAAGCTCATGCTGAGGCAATCGATTATGCTGATTCACCTGCAGAAGTTAGTCATACCCAAGAATCATCCAATGTATTACATGTGGCTACGATTGCCTCTGAACAGATGTTCCCCAAAGAGTCCGCCTTTGATGCAACCATTGCAGAGCAGCAGAAGGGCTCTCTGGAGCAGGACTGGCTTGTCCAAACAGCTCTGGTTGCTGAAGAAAAGCAGCAGCTCTTTGATGAACACACTGAGGACCTTCCCAGGTTAGACTGCACGGTGGTAGCAGAAATCCAAAGAGAGGGTGAAAAGCCACTGCATTTGCCTGTTGTACATGGACAAGACTCGCTTCCTAGAGAAGAGCATTTTAGTTCTGAGGTGCCCCTGGAAGATGAGGCGCTGTCTAGGAAAAGCCCATGTTTGCTACACTGCTTAGTAACAGAAGAACAAGTCTCCACCTCTTGTGAAGATGCTAAGCAGTTTCCTCCTCTGGCAGAGGCAGTTAGCATTCAGGTCACCCAGGAGCCCATTTCTGTGTTGCATCTCCAAACGAGCCAAACTGAGCAAGTGTTGCCTAAGGAAGGCATCATGGCTGTACAAGAACCCGAACCCCAAAATGCTTTGCAGAAAGCTGAAATAATGCTCAAACGTGCTGTGGCATCTGAGGAAAAAAACCAGATAGCTGCCGAGGCCTTAGAGGCCTTTCAGAGTGGCATTGCCGGAGAATACCCTGTGGCTATAGCAGAGCCTCAGCTTCGTAAGTGTCTGACCACTGTGGCTGAGGAGATGCTTCTGCCCAAAGAGGAAATCCTCCCCGAAATAGGAAAAGAGCAGAAAGCTACCCTGAGGAAGGAAGACTTTCAAACAGTGATGCAGGTATCTGATGTGACTGAAGAGAGGGTCTTGGATGTTGGACATGCTGAGCCATTTGAGGCTGTTCAGGCCATGAGTTGTGAGGTGGTGTCTGAGCCCAGGTTGCCTTCAGAATCCACCTGCGTTGAGGAGCAAGGTGTTCCGATAGAGAGCATCGATCTCTTGGAAGCCACAGAGCAAGAATTTGCAGCCCGCATCCAAGAAGGTCAGTCAGTCAGGCTCCCGTTGTTACTGGAGGAAAAACAGCCATTAAAGGAAGAGCACTTGGACAAGATCGCAAGGCCAGATGCTGAGAACGTAAAGGCCCAAAAGCAACTGGGGCTTCTTATGGATGTGCCTGAAACATGGGAAAACAAAGTGCTTCGGAAAGAAGAAGAACTTGCAGCTGAGACTCCAGTATGTTGTAGCTTAGATATGAAGGCTCAGATCAGAAGGGCCCTGAAAGTAGCTCTGACAAATGAACAGCACTTATTTCCATTGGATGCTTTCGATGATATTGAGAGCGTTCAGTTAAAGACTGTAACAGTGATCAAAGAACCTCAACATGCAACATGCACTTGCCTTATAATCTTGGAAAGTTCCAATACTGCAGAAATAACTCTTTCTCTAGATGGAATATATTCTCAGACAGCTGATTTCAAAAGCGAATTGCAAGCTGCTGTTCACTCCATTATTTATGACGAGAAACATGTTCTGACAGCAGAGGAACCCAGTGCCATAGCAGAACCTAAACACGACAAGTTGCTTGCTTCTTGTTCACCTTCCAAACTAATGCAGTCTGCTACTGTAACTGAGACACCTGTTCAGCAACAATCTGTCAGTAATATTATTGGTTCACCTGAGCTACAACATGCTTACCTGGGTACTGAATCAGAAATACAGGAGGAGCAACTTGTGTCTATTCAAGAAGTCCAAACTACTGCTCTAAGTGAGCACATTAAAGATGTAGGTACAACCACACTCACGCTTGATATTCCAGTAGCAGCAGCCCCAGTTGAGAGGTTAATAGATGCTCTAAAAGTGAAAGAGAGAAAGGAAGAACTTTTTGAGGAAAATGAAGAGGAGGCACATGTAGTTAAGGCTAGCAAACGAGAAGACAGTCTAGTGAGCAGGGGTTGTCCCATCATGCGCCAAAGTTTTATAGACACTGTTGTTGAAGAAGGTGACAGCGTAAGTCTTACTTCCATTATAGAAAATGTTAAAGTGGTGAATTGGTATTTTGGGGATAAGCTGGTATCTTCAGGAAATGAGTTCAAGTGCTTGCAAGACCATGACACATACACACTAGTAATCAACCAAGCATTCAAGGAAGTGCATCAAGGAGAGTACACCTGTGAGGCTCTGAATGAAGGTGGAAAAACAACAGCAACAGCGAAACTCACAGTTGTAAAAAGAGGTTGGAATATGGGGATAAAATATTGCTTTCCTATTTTCACTCATTTGCTAACTGAATAGAACACACATATACATATTTGTATCTCTAGTAGCATTTTGGATACAGATATAAGAAGTATATAAACTTCAGCTGTGCATCACCAAACTAATCACAGATCCTCCACTTTTTGTTTCCTCTTTAGAACTTTTATTTCTTTAAATATATTTCTTATTCACACCTTTTATTTGCATTTTGCACTTTTTGGTACTGAAACAAAATCAACTTTTGTTTCATGAATGATGATTGTTAAATAAAACTATTTGTAATTTCAGATTTTTTTAAAAGAGTGCATGTCTTAGGAGCACTTTCATCCCCATATCCACAGAGCAACTTGGTTCACTTTTCCTTTTCATTGCTACAATAAAGATGCAATTCTGAACACGCTTACTAGGGAGGAAGCCCCACTGAGCACAGTGAGACTTGCTTCTGAGTAGACGTGCCAAGAGATTGCACAGCACGTTGTAGAAGTCATTGCACCATTCTAGCATAATGTCACACATTTCATGTTGAAAATGTTCTGGTACAACCTGGTATAATTTCATATATCATGTTGTTTGCATGCCTTTAATAGTAAGTAGCACATCAGAGTATCTTCAGAGTTCCATTATGCACTGCAGTGTATGTAGCCCTCTGGTAGACTGGGCACTGCTTTCGGTTTGCTTTCACCTCTGACAACCATTTTTCTTTACAGCCACTTTCCTTGGATAGCTCATGAAACCACACATCTCATTTCTGTTGGTCACTTTATTAACAGTGTTTTGGAATGTACACTTATAAGCACCATACATGCTATTAGTATTACAATATCCACATGAACGTGGATGGTTGTAACCACATTATTCTTTGACTTTTAACTTCAGTTGGACCCATACTGAGGAGAAGGCTGGAATCCCAAGAAGTTGCTGTGAACCACCTTGCCAAGTTCACCTGCGAGATCGAGATGGCGCCAGACGTACGGTTTCAATGGTACAGAGCCGGTCGGGAAATCTATGATGGCGACAAGTATACCATACACACCACTAATTATACATCCACTCTTCAAATCCCGAGACCGCAAGTAGTTGACTGTGGCGAATACAGCTGCAAAGCTTCCAATAAGTATGGCAGCGTAAGCAGCAAAGCAACCTTAACGGTAACTGGTAAGTGCGAGACATGAACCCTGTGCTGCTTCCTTGTTAGGTAACTGAATGTGTTCACCATTAGTATGTGGTAAAATGCATCTAGGGCCAATAACAGACTAAGGATTTCCATTTCTGTGCATATAGAAATAGAAGAAAATACCAGGTATTTGGCCCCCAGGTTCAATGTACATATCCAGGAGCAAAAAATATATTTTCATCGGAAGCTGAGTCAAAGAACAGATTTGTAATTATTGTATATTATTTCCGAACTCTTTTAAGCGTGGAGGAAAACTTACGAATAATAAAGGGAATACTCTAGTTCATTTCAGATGTGCACCATTTGGTACAAGCACCTCTCTCTAGTGATGGAAGAACTGCAGTTGGTGAAGGAGATTGTAGGCAAGAACTTCCACACTTAAAGCATTTCACACTGGGGTCGGGAGGAGAGAAGAATGCAGCAATGGCATGGATTGTGCCCAGAGGCATTTGAAATGTTTTTTGATTCCGTCATATTCACCTGTAAACATTCACTCTTAAATGTCTTAAGCTTCTCAAAAAGATTATAGTATTAACTGAGTCGTCTGATCATGATCTTGCTGGGATGCAGTTGATTTTATTTACTCTTTGAGATCCATGCTTACAGACGTAGTGGGTAGTGGGAGCCATCTTGAAATGAATAAAGGATACATAATGACATCGCTCTTTTAAAAAGATCTCCCTAGGCCTTTTTATTACTATAATAATTGCCTATACCTTTCATCTTACTGGAATCTGTATTGCTGGTTAATTCATGACATGCACTTCAAATCCTCACATGTAAACCTAATTTCATGACTAAATAACTCTTGCTAGATGGCTTTTAAAACTGCTCTTTTAGATAACAAATAACTCTTGCTAGGTGGCTTTTAGAACTGCTAGATCATCCTAATGATTTACTGGATGTATTGAGTCTTGGGAATCTTTACTGCACATTATTTCTAGGCAATTTAATGTGTGTATATGGAGACAGCGTTTCTGTCTCCTTTCTTTGGTGCTGGGGTGTGGGAAAAGGTTGCTGTATTGGCCAAATCCATGTCAACTTTCCCCCCTTTCTTTTGCAGAAGCGTTTCCTCCAACCTTTCTAACCAGACCCGAATCTATTACTACTTTTGTGGGTAAGAGTGCCAGGTTCCTCTGCACAGTGGCAGGCACCCCCGTAATCGACACAGTGTGGCAGAAGGATGGTGCCGCCATTTCTTCCTCAGAACATTGCAAGATTTCAGCTTCTGAGAATAAGCACAGTTTAGAGATTCCACGCCTCACAGTAAATGACAGGGGGGTATATACTTGCAAAGCCTCAAACAAATTTGGAGCAGACATCTGCCAGGCAGAAATAGCTGTCATTGATAAACCACGATTTGTCAAGGAACTGCAGTCTGTTCAGTCTGCAGTCAATAAGAAGATACATCTTGAATGCCAAGTGGATGAAGACAGGAAAGTCACAGTATCCTGGAGCAAGGATGGAACCCGAATACCTCCAGGCAAAGATTACAAGATTTGCTTTGAAGACAAGATAGCATCACTTGATATCCCTCTGTCTAAACTTAAAGATTCAGGAACATATGCATGCACTGCTGCAAATGAGGCTGGAAGTAGCTCTTCTTCGGCCACTGTAACAATCAGAGGTAAGGAAATTGTCGGTCTGCTAAACTTGGTGCCGTTTATGTCCTCTTATTTATAGTAGTTGTGCTTCAAAGAGGAGCTGCCAAAATCGCGCCGCGGGTTGAAGGGTTGAAGTGGGCCCCGGCCACGCCCCCACAGCGCCCTGATTGGCCGCCTGGCAAATGGCATGGCTGGGTCACCCTCAACATGATGCAGGACGCTATCCTGCACCACGCTGAGGCAGGGGTGGGGCCTGGTGGCCTAAGTGCAACCTGGTCCCACTTGGTCCCACGCGGAACCGATTTGTTAGTTCCAAATAATGAAGAAGTGAGAGGTAACATTAAGAAGGGAAAAGCTAATCGTAGCACATTTCTCCAAGTGTGGTGTGGTGTTTCTTTGTAAAAAGAAAAGCTACAATCTTTTTCACTCGTCTTTGTGTCTTTACTAAAGCTTATTGTCTGATTTCCTTAAATGTGCAAACTTTATTCCAGTGTTGACTAAAACTGTCATTTATTTATTTTTCCGTCCTAGGTGATTCTTTAGAGAAGTTCTGGTTACCATGATAAAAAGCAGAATTAAGAGCAATGGCAGGAATTGGAGTTTTGTCCTGGATAGATATCTGCATGCTTCTCAATAGCTTGTCTTTGTAATTGTCCTACCAAATCGATCTTCTTAAGGTGTTATATTTCAGGCTTCTTTCTTTCTGAACTTTTCTTCTAGAGCCACCATCGTTCCTGAAGAAAGTGGACCCCTCTTACTTGTTGACTCCTGGAGAGTCAGCGCACCTTCAGTGCAAAATCAAAGGGTCTCCTGAGATCCAGGTGACATGGTACAAAAATAACAAAGAAATTAGAGAGAGCGACACACAGAGGATGTCTTTTGCCAATAACGTGGCTGTGCTAGATATTACCAATGTGAAAGTTGATGACAGTGGAAGTTACTCGTGTGAAGCAGCTAATGATGCTGGCAGTGACAGCTGTAGTACTGAGATTGTTGTCAAAGGTTTGTTCTTTAACCCAGGGATGCTTTCTTTTCAAGGTGCTCTGTTCTGCTGCAAGTGTACTATCGGTCACTAATTCTTTATTCATGCTTTGATGATTTTATAGAGCCTCCTACTTTCATCAAAACTCTTGAACCGGGCGACATAGTGAGAGGAATGAATGCCACTCTTCATTGTGAGGTTTCTGGTACTGGACCGTTTGAAATCAGTTGGTTTAAAGACAGGAAACAAATTCGCAGTAGTAAAAAATACAGGTTGACTTCCCAAAAGTCTCTTATCTCTCTGGAGATTTCTTCATTTAATAGTGCAGATGTTGGTGAATACGAATGTTCCATAGCGAATGAAGTTGGAAAATGTGTTTGCAGTGCAACGTATATACTGAAAGGTTAGTGAGCAAGTGAACAAACAAAACCTATTTTTAACATAGTGTAAAAGGAGAAAATAACTCTTTCGTGGAAACCAATTTTTCTTTTTTAGTTGTCTCCTTTCCTTTCCTTCTCTTTCTGTGTCTTGTTACATCTTGGAATCTTTTCTTATATTCTTGAATGCAGGAATAAAAGCAGAGAACAGATTTCATTGAAATTAATTCCCAAGCAAGAGGCTGTTTTACACAGTCAATTCAGTTCTCTTTTAAAGGTGACCTTGCCTTTCAAAACAATATGCAGACCAGAACACAGCCATCCTTTAAAATTCACACTTATTTGTGTTCCAACTGGGAAATGAACACTAAAATGAAAAATAGTTTTGGGAAATAGTGAATATTGGGCAAAATAGCATTAAAATGCGTGTAGTAGAAGAAATTCATACTAAACTGCTGATAAATTTTCACGAGAACTTCTTTTAAAAACTGCAAACTGATGTGGAAATGTGAGGACTCAATTTAAGACTTTTAAAAAAGAGGAACTGATAGGTTTGCCCATCCCTACACATGATATGTAAAGAGTTTATTGCTTCTGTCAGCTTGTGATACAAATGTAAAACCTACCCAAGTCAGCATTCTAATTTGCAATGCTAATGCATCTTTTCATCTCCCATCCCCAACATTATCAGTACTCAAAGTTCCACCAAGTAATGAAAGAGGAGCCCAAAGGCAATTCATATGTTAAAAATGCTCTTAGCATTCCCACACACTTACTTAAGAGTAAGCCTCACTGAACTCAATGGGACTTACCTCTGAGTAGGCACGCCTATGGTTGGTCTGTTGGCCTTTCCTTTGATAAGTATAGTGTCATGAAATTAAGGGGTTTCCAACATAAAGCATAGCCAAAAGGCAAAATCTCTACTCCTGACATCCTTCTGAGAAGCAAGCTTTGGTGCCCAGTAAAAGAATTCCTCTTTTACTCTTCCTAGTCCCCTCATTTACACCAGTAGTGGGGAACCTGTGGTCCTCCAAGTGTTGCTGAACTACAATTCCCATCAGCCCCAGCCAGCATGGCCAATTTGTAGTTCATCAACATCTGGAGGACCAAAGGTTCTCCACTCCTGGTTTACATCAATGATGGGGAACCTGCAGCCCTCCAGATGTTGTTGGACCCCATAATTCCTGACCATTGGCTAATGGGGTGGGAGTTGGAGTACAATATCTAGAGTGCCACAGGTTCCTCACCTCTACTTCACCTGGATTAATTTGCCTGCTGTCAAATGTAAGACATTTACTTATTGCTCAACAAATAATGGTCCCTCTGTCTCCAGATTGAAATGGTAAATTTCCCCCTAACATTCAGAGGTAGAAATCCATAAAAGACGTTGCCATTGTATCCAGAAGGCAATTTATTTTCTTTAAAAAGCCTTAAATGCAGCACCAAGCACCATCTGATGCAATGATAGATAAGGGTTTTTCTTCCTTCCTTTCTTTTTCAAATTAGAACCTCCCTCTTTCATTAAGAAAATCGAAGATGTTACTGCACTCGCTGGGGATGAAGTTTTCTTACAGGCAGCTGTGAGAGGCTCAGCTCCTATTTCTGTCACTTGGATGAAGGGGAAAGATATTATTAAAGAAGATAACAAAGTCAAAGTGACCTTTGAAAATGGCATTGCAACTTTGCAAATCACAGATGTCCAGATTAGTTCTGGTGGTAAATATACATGTCTGGCTGAGAATGATGCAGGAAGCCAAACATGTTTTGGAGAATTAGCAGTTAAAGGTCAGTGTAGGAGCACTTTAAGATCGCACAATTCTTCTTATACACAGGCATATTGTTCGCATTAGGTCTATAATGACCACTGTTTAATTCTGTTATAGAGCCTGCTACCATTGTTGAGAGAGCTGAATTCATTCAGGTGACGGCAGGGGACCCAGCAACTCTGGAATACACTGTTGCAGGCACCCCAGAGCTAAAAACGAAATGGTTCAAAGACGGAAAGCCTCTGGCTTCTAACAAAAAGTATAGAATCAGTTTCAAGAACAATGTTGCTCAGTTGAAATTCTACACCGCCGAATTGCACGATACTGGCGAAATCACCTTTGAAGTTTCAAACGATGTTGGACGCAGTTCGTGCACCACCTCATTTACTGTGTTAGGTTGGTAATCCAGCAGCGCTACTGCGATTTAGGTGGTAGAACAATTAGAAGGCGGGAGGTGGGAGGGGACACTCCTAAAACACTCTTTTATATATATATTGGTTTTCTTTTCTTTGCTGTGCCTTGGAACAGATCGCACCCTTCCTCCATTCTTTACCAAACCTCTGCGGAACGTCGATAGCGCGGTTGGTGGCTCCTGCCACTTTGACTGCAAAGTATCAGGTTCTCTTCCAATAAAAGTGTCTTGGTTTAAGCATGACAAAGAGATCACTGCCAGCGCCAAGTATGCAATACGCTACGAAGAAGGTTCAGCGTCTTTGGACATCAAACACCTGGATACCAATGACGCAGGAGTGTATTCCTGTAGAGCTACTAACTCTGCGGGGGGCAAGGAAAGCCATGGAACTTTAACAATAAAAGGTTTGACATCTTCTTTTGCATTCTCTTCTCAGTATCTCTTTTAACCGTTCTTTCCCCACCCCCTTTTAAACTCCTCACTACATTAAGTTGCACTACTGATTCTTTCCAACTCTTTCTTTCAAACAATGTGTAGAGCCACCTAGCTTCGTGACGGAGCCAGAGTCTCAAGAAATATCTCCCGGGTCAACAGTGCGTTTGAAGAGTACATTTAAGGGAACAGCGCCACTCTCTGTACAATGGTTTAAGGGTGATGCTGAGCTAACAACTGGCGGAGCTTGTTACATCATGACGGAAGCTTTGTCAAGTTACTTGGAGCTTTATGCTGTGAAACCTGCTGATTCAGGCACCTATTCTTGCAAAGTCAGCAACGCGGCTGGTTCAGCCTCATGCAGTGCAAACTTGTTTGTCCAAGGTTTGCACAACTCTTTCTCTTATGATGATATGCTTGGGTGGCGATTTGAGGTGCCTCTTGTTTTTCCTTAACCTCTTTCTACAACTCTTCTTAATAACATTCTTTAATTCCACAGAACCCGCTACTTTCGTGGAAAGACTTGAGCCATCGCAGTTGATTAAGAAAGGAGAATACGCCCAATTAGAATGTAAAGTTACAGGCACGCCTGAAATTAAAATCTCTTGGTTCAAGGATGACAGGGAAATTAAAGACAGTGCCAAACACAAGATGACTTTGGTGGGCTCCACAGCAGTACTCAGACTCCTGGATGTCACTCTTGAAGACTGTGGTGAATATACATGTGAGGCAAAAAATGATGCTGGGAAAGATACCTGCAGTAGTGTCGTGGTTGTAAAAGGTGTGTGCAAAAGTACCCCTGCACTCAATTTTCTCAGCAAGTCTTTCGAGCCTTTAAAAGGTCCCAGAACCAATTAACCACCCCACTCTTTCTTTCTGCCTTATGCTACAGAGTCACCTTACTTTGTCAAGGAATTTGAACCAAGGGAAGTGTTAAAAGACTCAGATGTGATACTGGAATGTGAGGTCTTAGGTACCCCTCCATTTGAGGTCTATTGGTTAAAGGACAACAAACCTGTGAGGAGCAGTAGAAAGCACAGAATAAGCATTGAGAATTCCTTGATTAGCCTCCAGGTTTTCAAGTTTGACTCTTCAGATGCAGGAGAATACCAGTGCAGGGTAACAAACGATGTAGGAAGCTGTGTCTGTAGCTCTGAGTTGGCTCTGAAAGGTCAGTACCGCCTGGAAAATATAATAATTTAATTTTGATGTTTAGTTGAGGCTAATACTCACCAAGGCATCTATTCTTTCAATAGAACCCCCACAATTTGTGAAGAGGATTGAGAACATTAGCTCACTTAGAGGAGGCACAATAGTGTTTCAAGCAACTATTAAAGGTTCCATGCCTATAACAGTCTCTTGGCTGAAAGATAATGATGACATTGTTGAAGACGATAACACCAAAATGACCTTTGTGAACAATGTGGCCACTCTTATGATCAGGGCCATAGAAGTGAAGCACGATGGGAAATATTTTTGCCAGGCTAAAAATGATGCTGGAATCCAAAGATGTTCTGCTTTACTAACAGTAAAAGGTTTGTAGAGCTTACTCCCACCTCCTTAATTTATAGCATCGTGTTTTGCTAACATCTACACTTCAAGTCACCCAGACTCATATTTGCTCCTGTATTTATCACAGAGGCAGCCACCATCACTGATAAAGCTGTTTCAATTGATGTCACGGAAGGCGACCCAGCCACATTGCAGTGTAGATTTTCAGGAACAAAAGATATTACTGCCAAGTGGTTCAGAGATGGAAAGGAGTTGACATTGGGACACAAATATAAAATCAATGTTACCGATACAGTCTCTATGCTAAAGATTGTTTCTACAGAAAAGAAAGATAGCGGCGAATACACATTTGAGGTTTCAAATGATGTCGGAAGCAGTAGCTGTAAAGCTAGCATTAATGTCTTAGGTTCGTATTGTGTATCCCTCTTCTCTTGGGGGGTGGGTCGGTTGGTGGGTGCTGGCCGCAACTGCAATTCTTATTTTCTTTTTATGCCAAAGACAAGCAAAGTGGCAACCTAATCTAATACATATCTTTTTGGTTTGTCTTGGGTAGATCTGATCATACCGCCTAAATTCACCAAAAAGCTAAAGAAAATGGATAGCATTAAGGGCTCTTTTGTTCACCTTGAGTGTATAGTGTCTGGTTCACACCCAATAAGTATCCAGTGGTACAAGGATGGCCAAGAGATAACTGCTAGCGAAAAGCACAAGTATTCTTTCCATGATAACATGGCATTCTTGGAGATCAACCAGCTTGAAGGTGCAGATAGTGGATCTTATACCTGTGAGGCAACAAATAAAGCTGGAAGCAACCAGTGCAGTGCCCATTTAACCGTCAAAGGTTTGGACATCTTGTACTTTTTCTCCTAGGTGGCAGGCTTATTTGCCACGTCGCTTTGATTCTGGTTTTTGTTTATCGTTCCAAAATGATTGACCTCCCTCTTTTCCTGGTCTTTCTCCCCACTCTTTGTAGAACCCCCATGCTTTGTTGAAAAGCCACAGTCACAAGATGTGGTACCAGCTGCCAGAGTCCAGCTCAAAGCTCTCGTGAGCGGCACGCCTCCCATACAAATAAAGTGGTTCAAAGATAGCAAAGAACTCCTTTCGGGAGCTTCTCGCTCAGTTTACAAAGATGACACTTCAAGCGTGCTGGAACTCTTTTCGGCCAAGACGTCTGATTCAGGGAACTATATCTGCCAATTAAGCAATGACGTCGGGACAACAACCTGCAAAACAACTCTTTTTGTGAAAGGTCTGCACTTTTACATCCCGGGTTATCAGTTGCGATTTGCGCAGCTCAATCCTATGCACGTCTACTTGAGTGTAAGTCCCACTGTGTTAGATGGGGATTACAGTAAGTATGTGCATAGGATTGCAATCTACCTTAGTCTTTTTGGTTGGTTTGTGTTTTTTAAAGCCAATTACTATTTTCTAAATAATTATTTTTAATTTTATTTTAGAGCCCCCTAGGTTTCTTCAGAAGCCTAGCCCTGTAGTAGCTTTGAGAAAAGGACAGTCTACCACTTTTGAATGCCAGGTAGCGGGTACACCGGAAATCCATGTCCTTTGGTACCTTGATGGGAACGAAGTGCTGGACCATGCTAAATATGGAGTCTCGTTTGTAGACAACATGGCGACTTTTAAAGTTTCCAATGCTAAAGTGGAGGATAGCGGGACTTACATCTGCGAGGCCCGCAATGACGCAGGTAGTGAGAGTTGCAGCATTGAACTGAGAGTGAAAGGTTAGTTGCTAAGAATTCCTTTTCCAGTTCCTTCAGCCATGCAGTTGGGTTCCTCCCCTTATTTCTGAGGTTGCTTTGTTTTCTTCTACTACTTTAGAACCTCCCACATTTGTGAGGGAGCTAAAACCTGTGGAAGTAGTAAGAACCTACGATGCTGTGTTAGAATGTGAAGTCACAGGGACTCCTCCGTTTGAAGTGACCTGGCTGAAGAACAACAACGAGATCCGAAGTAGCAAGAAATACACCATGACTGATCAGCAATCTGTTTTTGCCCTTCATATCATGAACTGTGATGTTCAGGATGCTGGCGAATACCAGTGCATTATTTCAAATGAAGGGGGCAGCTGTTCCTGTAGCACAAAAGTCAGTTTGAAAGGTCAGTTCAGTAATCATAGCAGGGAAAAAGCCTAAGAAACATTCCGTTTGTTCTCTCACCTCCTTTAGCAAATTTTAAACCTTACCCAGGTTTCATTCCGGCTTTTTTATATTTTTAATAAACACAGAACCCCCATCCTTCATCAAGAAGTTAGAAAACGTCCATGCTGTTTTGAAGAGCTCTGCTGTATTTCAATGCACTGTGGCTGGTTCTCAGCCTTTAACAGTGTCTTGGATAAAAGACGAAAGAATCATCGAAAACGATGACAGCTTCCACATTACATTTGAAAACAATGTGGCGAGACTGAAGATCAGACATGTTGACCTCGGTCACAGTGGGAGATACACCTGTCAGGCAAAGAATGAGTCAGGAGTTGAGAAGTGTTTTGCTTTACTTTTAGTGCAAGGTTTGTGAGTTTTGATTCCTATTTTGATTCCTCAGTAAGCACCAGTCTTCTGCCGGTTACTCATCGGAAGACTTCAATATATTTGTGTTTTTATTCTTACTCCAGAACCTGCTCAGATCATAGAAAAAGCTAAATCAATTAAAGTTACGGAGAAAGACCCAGTCACTCTAGAATGCACTGTGGCTGGAACACCAGAACTTCAAGTAAAATGGTCCAAAGATGGCAAACAACTCATGCCCAGTAGATATTACACCATGAGCTTTGACAATAATGTGGCTAGGTTCAGGATTGAATCCATTATGAAGGAGGACAGCGGCACATACACCTTTAAGGTCGAAAATGAGTTTGGAAGCAGCACCTGTGAGGCTACTTTGTCTGTACTAGGTTTGTATTTTGTTTGGTCAAAATGGAGCATGTTCTTTTTCAATCAACATTTTAATTGCCTGTGTATTTTTCATGAAGAAGAAAGAATAAAACAAGGAATCTGATGCTACTTGCCTTCTTCCCTCCCTTCTGGGCAGATCAAGCAATCCCTCCTTCGTTTACCAAAAAATTGCCAAAAATGGATAAAATTCTGGGATCGTCTATTCATATGGAGTGCAAAGTCTCTGGCTCACTCCCAATTACTGCAAAATGGTTTAAAGATGGAAAAGAGATACCCGAGAGTGCAAAATATAGGCATCTGTGCCATGAGAACACTGTATCGCTTGAGGTTAATTACCTAGAGTTGACAGATTCTGGAAATTATACTTGCAGCGTAACAAATGTTGCAGGAAGTGACTCATGTAGCGCCGTCTTAACTGTGAAAGGTTTGGATTTCTATCTTCTTTCTATACACTGTATTAAAATATAAATCTTTTTCAACTTCACATCATTATCTTAATATCTTTGAATGTAGATCCCATTTAATGTTATCTATACGGAACCTTTCTTCTCTTATTAACTTTGACACATGTTTTATTTCTCTTTATTGGTTTGCTGTGGCTTGCCAGGCCATATTTCTTGCTCCGGAACCTAATTAGTTTTCTTTTGTTTCTTAAAACCTTTAGAGCCACCAAGCTTCTTGGTAAAACCAGAAAGTCAATCAGCTATACCTGATTCAACAGTGGAATTTAAGGCATCTTTAAAGGGAACACCGCCTTTTAAAATAAAGTGGTTTAAAGAAGATTTAGAACTTGTGTCTGGACCTAACTGTTTATTTGGGATTGAAGGGTCAACTGGTTTCTTAAATCTTTATTCTGTGGATGTATCAAAAAGTGGAAACTATACTTGCCAAGTTTCCAACGATGTTGGCAGCGATTCTTGTACAACCACACTGAGCATAACAGGTGTGCTAATGTGTTCTGTGTTGCTCTTTTCTTAATTGTCTTCTGCAGTCTTTTGTGTAAATGTTTCTGAGTTACTTTTCTTCCTGCATTGCTAAAACTAGAAGTTAAGCACCCTTTTAGATTTCTCTCCCCTCTTATTCTATATACCTTTCAACACAATCCCTCTTTGCTTCCAATTTACCTTGCTTTCATTTTTCTTCCGTTTCCCAGAACCTCCAAAGTTCATCAAGAAGTTAGACCCGTCTAAAGTGATTAAACAGGGCGACTCCACACGACTTGAATGTAAAATCAGTGGCTCTCCGGAAATCAAAGTGGTATGGTACAGAAATGACACTGAGGTCCATGCTAGCGAAAAATTCCAGATGTCATTCACAGATTCTGTGGCAGTCATTGAAATGAGGCATCTTGGTGCAGACGATAGTGGAGATTACATATGTGAAGCACAGAACCCTGCTGGCAGGGCAAGCTGCAGTACTAAACTCCTAGTCAAAGGTTAGCAAACATGCCTTGGCGGACTTCCTTCTCTTTGACTAACTGTCTCTAAAAAGATTGAGATTAGCTCATTCTGATTCTTGTATGGCTAAGCTAACTGTTAGATTGCTATAACTGCCCATTGTGGACAGGGTCCTATTTCTCATCTAATTAGCCTCCAGGTTAATTTTAAACAAGTATTCTCTAACCTGTGGCTTTCACTCTTTCCCTCAAGAATGTTCAAAGGGATGTGGTGTATTTACTATTATTTATTTAGGTTATTTAATTATTACAATATTTGTATGCCACTATTAAACCAAAAAACCAAAGTGGTCTACAACAACCACATAGTAAAAACTACATTTTAAAAAAACAACAACCCAGAGATAATCAATTAGCTATTACAGAAAGATGTTTTCTTAATTACCTGCATAAGCTTGGTGGCAATTATAACCCACTCTTCATTAACGTCAATGAGTGGGGTACTTAAATCAAGGCTGCAACCATCAGTCAATCAAATATGCACCACAACACTGAGAGGGTGATAAAACTCCTCCTCCAGTCAACTAATCAAAGGCTTGAGTAGATGTCAGGGTTGGCGTCCACTGAATCTGCAAGAGGCAACAGTGACCATCACAGCTCTCTGCCTCTTACAGAAAGGATAAGTAATCAGTCAGTTGGACTACATTCCATGTGAAAGGAGGAGAAAAGGGTTGTTAAATGCATTCCTGCACTCACCCTTTTGGCTCAGCATTCTAGGATGGTCATTGCTTTTATTACTGAAATGACCAATTACCCTATTCCGGGTGGGCAACAGTTACAGCCTCTTGCGGGCTGGCTGCCAGCCATTCCCAAGTGCTGGGACTTGCGTGCACACTGAAGATCATTCGGCCAGCCGCATTGCAGGGTGGGATTGCCCACCAAATACACTAAACTGCCCAATCATGGGCATCTTAGTGGGTGGAGCTTTGCTGGCAGACTGGGACATGCATGCTTCCATTCCAGTCCGTTGGCTACCCTTAAAAACCAGCTGTGAAAAGAAAACGTGCTTCTTCTGCTGCTGCATGCATGCCTTGGCACTGGAACAGATACATAGCTGGCAATTCTCACATTATATTCACATTAAACTAGCAGCATATATATTGAGGTAACTTTCTTAAAATGACGCCTGATTCTTTCTTTCATCCTAGAACCGCCCATCTTTAGCAGGAAGCCATCTCCAGTAGATACACTCAAGGGTACTGAGGTTAGCCTTGAATGTGAAATTTCTGGGACGCCACCTTTTGATATTACGTGGTATAAGGATAAGAGGCAAATCCGTAGCAGTAAAAAGTACAAAGTCGCATCCAAAAACTACCATGCAAGTGTTCACATTCTGAATATTGAAGTATCTGACATTGGTGAATACCAGTGCAAAGCTCAGAACGATGTCGGAAGCGACACTTGCGTTTGTATGGTAAAACTTAAAGGTAGGTATTATTTGAGGAAATACGGTGTGCAATCATCGTTGTCTTTATAAAAATGCACAATTCTTGTTGGAACTCTTGATGCCCATTGGCTCTTTCCTCTTCAGAACCACCAAAATTCGTGACCAAAATTAACAACCTTACTGTTGTGGTGGGTGAACCAGTAGAGTTGCAGGCCACCTTGGAAGGCTCTCAGCCGATTTCGGTGACGTGGCTCAAGGACAAAGAAGAGGTCATCAGAGAAAGTGCTAACAGGACAATAACATACGTGGAAAATGTTGCCACTTTGCAGCTTGCCAAAGCAGAACCAGCAAGCGCTGGGAAGTATATCTGTCAAATCAGTAATGATGCTGGAACCCGGGAGTGCATAGCTACTTTAACCGTTCTAGGTTGGTAATGACACAAACTTGGCTTTTTATTTTCTTTAAAAAAGAGAGAGTTACTTTTAAAAGTTGGGCAGGCTAAATAACCTTCAGAGCCTTGAGGATGAGAGAGGGAGGGGCATGCCATCAGTGTACATGGTGCATTACAGAGTATTGGAGAACGGGTTCTGAAGCAAAATGTTCAGGAAACCCATTGAGGGCTTCATACTGCTCTGCTCCTATTGGTTGGGCAGTCAGCTCCTCTTCTCTGGAAGACAAATAAGTGGCACGGTGGTGTTTACTGTGTTTCTCAATTCTAGAAAAGAAGAGCCATTAATAGCTTTGCAGTGGCTCCTTTCCAAAGCAGAAAACTGTGGCTTTAGAGAAGTGATTTCTGTAATTGCAATATTAAGCCATGTGGCTAAGGAGATAGTGATATTCACAGGTAGATACTGCTTGAATCTCGTTCCAGAGCCAGCTGTCATCACTGAGAAGGCAGAACCAATGAAAGTCACCGTCGGAGACATTTGTACCCTAGAGTGCAAAGTGGGTGGAACACCAGAACTTTCAATAGGCTGGTTTAAGGATGGAAAAGAATTAACAACTAGCAACAAATACAAAATTACCTTCTACAACAAAGTGTCCACACTTAAAATTATTGATTCAGAAATGGAAGACAGTGGCTTATACACTTTCGAGGTGCAGAACAATGTTGGCAAAAGCAGCTGCACAGCTTCCGTTGATGTTCTGGGTCAGTTCTGTTGCTTCTCTTCATTGTATTCCCACCAGGAAATGGTTCTCCTTTGTGGGGTCCTCATTTTCTTTTGTTTACCTCCTCTTACACAGATCGGATTATTCCACCTTCTTTCACAAGAAAACTTAAAGAAACTCATGGTGTACTGGCTTCTTCAGTGATTCTTGAGTGCAAAGTGGCTGGATCCCTTCCCATTACAGTCGCTTGGTTCCATAATGGACATAAACTCACCAGTGGGGAAAAACATCAAATCTCATTTTCAGACCATGTTTGCAGTTTGCAGATTGGTTCACTGAACTCATCTGATACAGGAACTTATGCATGTAAAGCTGCTAATGTGGCAGGCTCTGATGAAACCAAGGCTGCTTTGATTGTACAAGGTCAGTATTCAATAAGTGGCTAACACTTTGCAGAAATCTTCCATAATCTTTATTCTTGTAAAATTGCATTCTCTTGGTGCCGTGATTTGAGGAAATTTTTATTTTCACTTTATGATTCCTTCATTATCGACTGATCTGTTGTTACTTTCGATGCTTCTTTAGAACCACCCTCTTTTGAGAAGGTACCTGAATCTGTGGATATTTTACCAGGCAAAAGTGTTACATTTTCTGCTGTTATTAGAGGAACACCACCATTTAAGGTGAGGTGGTTTAGAGGCGTCAATGAACTCGTACCAAGTGATAAATGTAACATCTACTTGGAAGATTCGGTCACAGACCTGGAGCTGTTTGATGTAGAGCCACAACAGAGTGGAGAATATACTTGTGTTGTGACTAATGAGGCTGGCAAAGTGTCTTGTACGGCACATCTTTCTGTAAAAGGTTGGTATAGGTTGCACTTTTTCGGTTTGGATTGTTTAGGTGTTTGTGCAGCGTTGATGCCAATATTTGACTTCTTATTGCTCACCAGAACCAGCCGTTTTTGTGAAGAAGCTCAGCGACCATTGTGTGGAGCCAGGCAAATCCATAATTCTAGAGAGCAGGTACACTGGCAGCCTTCCAATTTCAGTGACATGGAAGAAGAACGGCGTAACTTTAGGCCAGTCCGAAAAGTGCAGCATCACCACAACAGAGAAGTCATGCATTCTGGAAATTCTTAACAGTACAAAGGATGATCAAGGAGAATACACATGTATGGTTGAGAATGAGGCTGGAGAAGATATCTGTGAAGCACTGGTATCCACTTTAGGTCTGTCTTTAGCGCCTTCTTAATAATATTTTTTTATTTAAAAACCTCATTGTTTCTTCACTGTAGCGTTCAGGTGCCATTATCCTAATGCTGACTCTTTGTGTCCCCAGAACCTCCTTCTTTCGTCACTCACTTGGGACCTCTTGAGGTGTCAGTTGGAGACTATACCACTTTGCAATGCCAAGTTACTGGGACCCCAGAAATTACAATATCTTGGTTCAAAGGAGATACAAAATTAAGATCTACTCCTGAGTATAAGATGTACTTCAAAGATAATGTTGCTACACTTATTTTTAACAAAGTGGATGCCAGTGACAGTGGGGAATATATTTGCAAAGCAGAAAACAGTGTCGGAACGGCCTCTTCAAAGGCTGTCTTAGCAGTTCAAGGTGATTATTTTATCTGGGATTGGTTAAAAACTCATACTTACAGATCTTTCACTCTTTAAAAAACATTTTCACCTGTCCAGATGCCTGCATAAGCCGTATGTTTATTGCATGCTTCTTTTCTTGCAGAGCGAAAACGTCCACCTTCTTTTGCAAGGAAATTAAAGGATACAGAGCAAACCGTTGGCTTCCCAATCAAATTAGTTTGCCGTCTAAATGGGTCAGAGCCTATTAGTGTTACATGGTATAAGGATGGTGTGCCTTTAAGAGATGACTTTAATGTGCAGGCCTCTTACATAGATAACGTGGCAACTCTTCAGCTGTTGCAAACTGAGATGAGTCACACTGGGCAATATTCTTGCACAGCGACCAATCCTGTAGGAACTGCTACATCTAGTGCTAGGCTCACAGTCTCAGGTTAGTTTCATACCGACTCTCTTGTTTTCATCTGTTACATTCAACCACTCTTCCTAACCTCTAAAAAGATTTTACAGTATTTAGCTTTACCGCGTCTGAAAGAAATCCAAACGTTCCTCTTCATTTTATTCCCCAGAACGCAAACAAGCTCCCTCCTTTGATATCACACCCGAGTCCAAAGATCTTCCTGTTGGAGAAAGTGCTGACTTTGAGTGTCATGTTACTGGAGCCCAACCTATACATGTAACGTGGGCTAAAGATGGCCGCGAGATCCGTACAGGAGGAAACTATGCCATTACCTTTGTAGCAAATACAGCCCATTTGAGAATTCTGAGAGTAGGCAAAGGAGACAGCGGACAGTATACTTGCCAAGCTAGCAATGATGTTGGGAAAGACTTTTGCTCGGCTCAACTTAATGTGAAAGGTATTTGAATTTAAGTTGGCTGATCTTTTGTGCAGAAAAGGGATTTTCTTGGGATTTCTTTTCCACAGAATTCTTTGTTTCTAACTGTTAGAAGCTAAAAAGAAAAAGGCAGACCTCTTTCAAATTAACAAAAATTCATAGGAAACTATCTGTAAGTATTTAAGTTCCGAACTATTTTCTTCTCCTTACTGTGTCTTGAAACCCCAGTAGAGCAAAAGAATAATGTTTGCGCTCATAGAAATGTGATGGATTCTTATGACAAATTACACGCGCCGGTTGTGATTTACAGATACCCACGTTAAATGTAGCTTTTATAGCATTCTTTGGTTTTTGCCGTTGTAAAAGTCGAGGCGGATTTGATTCATTTACAGTTTATGTATAATTTACATTCTAAAAAATAGTTGCATGGGAAAATATACATAGATAGCTTGATCCATTAGCAGGGATTTACCAAGAGTTTTGCACACCTCTCCAGTAGATGTCGACAAGTTGAAAGGGAAGTGGGGCAATAGCAATTGGCCTCTGCACTCGTGCACCTGTCAGGGATGTCATCTTAGCATCCCACCCCCAGGCTGAAATTTTGAGAGGGCTTTGAGTGCCAGTCAACAAACAGATGAGATGGAAGCAGATGGAACGCCTGGGCACAGATAGGCTCCTTCCTCCCCTCCTCCAGATTATTGTACCTGGGAGAGGCTTATCTCATAAGTATTGCTTCTCAAAATATCCATCTGTTTTGGGGAGCACAGGTGCAGGAGAAGAGTTCTCCTATGTTGAGTCTGGGTGCTAATTTCCCACCAATCTCCCTTCTTTGTAGTGGACTGGCGTTAAGGGAGGCATGAGGAAACAAAGGCTGTATTTTGCTGTGTTTGCTCTTCAGTGAATCAGTGCCATGGCTTATTTCAGCAGAAATGTCAGAATTTTTGCAGTTGTTTTTTTTTTTATGGAGGTTTCTCATACACTTACTAATTTTTGTTGTTATCCTTCTTGATAATACCATATTATGATTTCCACTGCAATTTTTTTTTGCATGTTCTTTATTGTTCTTATTCCTCTCCATATTGAATGCTACTTTTCTTCCGGCTTCTCAGAACCTCCTAAATTTGTGAAGAAACTGGAACCATCAAGAATGCTGAAACAGGGCGATTCATGTCAACTTGAATGCAAGATCAGTGGTTCCCCAGAAATCAGAGTTGTGTGGTACAAGAATGACCACGAAATCCATGCTAGCGACAAGCACCGTATGGCATTCAGTGACGGCACAGCAGTGCTGATCATTGTTGATGCTACCCATGAAGACAGTGGAGATTACATTTGTGAAGCTCTTAATTCTGCTGGCACCGCAAGCTGCAGTACAACAGTCACAGTGAAAGGTTAGAAGCCAATGTCTACTCTGACTTCCTCCACTCTAACCAACCCTTAGGAGCACTGGAAGGTGTTTTGTTTTTTTCCCATATGGAGTCAGACCATTGGTCCATCTACCTCAGTGTTATCTTCACTGACTGACAGTGGCTCTCCAGGATTTCAGTCAGGACTCTCTCCCAGCCCTACCTGCAGATGCTGGGAAGTTGAACCTGGGGTCCTCTTCATTCAGAGCAGATGCTCTCCCAGCGAGCTGCAGGCATTCCCCTACTTTACCCTTAAATGGTTAGATGATAATGCTATAATGCTGGGAACGCATAGTCAAAAGTACTGACAAAGGACTGAGATGTTTGAAATCCAAAGACTCCTCGACTGTAGTGAAAATGGTGGCAGTGCTGATGAGGAGGTCAGGCACACTATGCAAATAGATATAGTAAAGCAATCTTGGAAATTTTAAGAGCGGGAAAAGCAGTCTTAGAGGATCAGTGGCCCCTCCAGCCTTTACCTATCACTGGCCTGTGTCAGAAATTACAGAACTGTGAAGTAGCACAGGACGGAAAAGAGTAAAATCTATTATTATTATTATTATTATTATTATTATTATTATTATTATTATTATCAGTGCTTTTTTCTGGGGGGATGCAGGGGTATGCATACCCCTAAACATTTTGTAAATCTAAGTTTGGCCTCATTGAGGGCCAGTATTTCAATATGAGTAGGAAAATGAGAGTACCCCTAAGCATATTTTTTAGGAAAAAAGGCACTTGTTATTATCAATATTCCCTGCCTGTTTCCTTGACTGGACTTAAGGTGGCTTACAGATAAAAATAAGAACCACTACCAACACAGAAAAACAATCATTAAAAAACAATCAAACATTGACAGAATTAAAGCTATATACATATCTAAACATCTGTTAAACCCATACCAATAATTACCATAAAAACAACAGAGCACTAGCCCTTTCACTAAAAGCAGTCAGTTCCCAAAATCCTGTTGGAACAAGAAAGTCTTCACCTGCTGGCTGAAAGACAAGAAGCAGGAAGCCAGCCTAGCTTCTCTAGGTAGGGAGTTCCAAAAAAAAGTCTGGGAGCAGCCACCGAGAAGGCCCTCTAGTCCCTGAAAATTCAGTTTACAGGCAGTGAAGGGTTTAAAGATAACCTATGTCTCAGTTAGGATATACTCCTTGAACATCTGATTAATAGCTAGGAAGTTGACAAGAAGAGGCAACAGGTGAACGGATCAAAGAAGTGGGTGATAATGCAAGATATGAGGTTACAGGAGTAGGAGGACCAGGTTTCTCTTGTGTGTTCCAGCTACACAATCTGCCAGGTGATTGTCTGTTACTTCCTAGCAACACTCTATAGTTAGATAAGACATAAGATGTGAATTGCAGTTGCAGGGGACAGTGGGGAAAGAGTTACAGGATTTCTTCTATTTAAAAATAAAATAAAATACAGTACTTATAGGGATAAGGAGGAGGACCATAAGAAAATAAACCTTTGGCCATGGAAGGTTTAGAGCATGTGTTTGAGGGTGTCAGTTTGAGAATAGCAGATGTGGGAGTGGAAAACGTTATGCGGAGGTACACACCCATGTTTATTAACTGCATTTATTTGGAAAACTCAGAGCCACATGCAACAGGAATTTGTGGGGGGGATGACAAAGTTTCCAAGAAAGACTTTGCAGCTTTAGAAATAGAAATGACCTAAAACTGACCTGCTATGCACTTGGGAGAACTAGAGAGAGAATCTTCTTAGGCACCTAAATGGGGATTTACAAGCATACCTCCTGCCTTCTGTTTCTGGATGTCTTGCCCCTGTTAGCAAGAAACCCCTCCCAGGAGTCCCGTTACATGTCCTCATCTCCTTTCCTTTATAGAACCTCCCGTTTTTAGCAAGAAACCCAGCCCCATAGACACACTCAAGGGCTCCGATGTCACCCTTCAGTGTGAAATAGCAGGCACCCCGCCATTCGAAGTCGTCTGGTTCAAGGACAGAAAGCAAGTCAGGAGCAGCAAGAAGTTCAAAGTGACAACCAAGAACTTCAGTGCCAGTGTCCACATTCTCAACCTCGAAGCGGCAGACCTTGGAGAATATCAATGCAAAGCCACAAATGAGGTCGGAAGCGACACTTGCTCTTGTGCTGTGAAGTTCAAAGGTTAGTAATGAGTGCGACTGTGGTGCAAAGTCTGCGGGCACGCTTTCCTTTGCCTATCTTTTGCGGCTTCCTTGCCACCTTCCTCTTACCGTAAGGAATTCTCTTCCCTGCCAGAACCTCCTCGGTTTGTTAAGAAGCTGAGCGAAACCTCCACCTATGCCGGGGAACCCACAGCACTGCGGGCCGTAGTAGAAGGCTCCCAACCCATTTCCGTCATTTGGCTTAAGGACAAAGGCGAAATAATACGGGAAAGCGAAAACCTCAAGATTTCCTTTTCGGATAACATCGC
The DNA here is from genome assembly GCF_964270895.1 of Podarcis filfolensis. Lineage (NCBI taxonomy): Eukaryota > Metazoa > Chordata > Lepidosauria > Squamata > Lacertidae > Podarcis > Podarcis filfolensis. The sequence continues at coordinate 23,471,670 of NC_139604.1, read as the reverse complement.
AACTCTTCAGATTGCAAGTGCCGAAGCCACCAACAGCGGGAAATACATCTGCCAGATTAAAAATGATGCTGGAATGAGAGAATGCGCAGGGCATTTACAAGTCCTAGGTTGGTACAGGCACCCATCCCCTTCTAAAGAATTGAATCTTGGCTGCCTTTGCCATTGCAGCTAATTTGCTTCGTAAGTCTTGGTTTTCTCAAAACTCAAGTTTTCTGGATTGTCTCCCTCATTCCAGAGCCGGCTGTGATTTTAGAGAAGCCCGAGCCCATGACGGTGACCTCTGGCAATGCTTTTACTCTGGAGTGCGTGGTGGGTGGCACTCCAGAACTAATTACCAAGTGGTTTAAGGACGGAAGAGAACTCACCAACAGCCGCAAGCACCAAATCAGCTTTTCCAACAAGGTGGCGACACTTAAGGTTCTCTCTGCAGACATGAATGACAGGGGATTGTACACTTTTGAAGTGCACAACGAAGTGGGAAAAAGCAGCTGCACTTCCTCCGTCGACATTTCAGGTTAGCTTGGGATCTTTTTTGTTTCTCATTTGCCCTTCTCTTCTGTCGTTTCTCCTCTTAAAATTTGGCTCTTTGTTGCCTTTTTCTACCCAGACCACGTCGTCCCTCCTTCTTTTATAAGAAGATTGAAAGAAACCTTTGGTGTGCAGGGCTCCTCGGTTGTTTTGGAGTGTAAAGTTGCCGGCTCCCTTCCTATTTCAGTCACTTGGTTTTATGGAGGAAATGAAATTTTCCCAGGGGACAAATACGAAACCGGCTTTTCAGATAATGTCTGTGCTTTGAAGGTGAATGCTCTGGACTCTTCTGATACAGGTCCCTACACCTGTGCTGCCCAGAATGTAGCCGGTTCTGACGAATGCAGTGCCTTTTTGACAGTGCAAGGTCAGTAAAGGATAGACAAGGCATCCGTTGCAAATCTTTCCCGTGCGTGTTTATCTTGCTTTCTTGACAACCTGTTTTATACAGATGTTAGCTACCTGGCACATTTGCGTTAACTTTTTAAATGTTGTGTGTAATTCTAGAACCACCCTCTTTTGCAAAGACGCCAGACCCGCTGGAGGTTTTACCTGGAATGAGTGTAACGTTCAGGAGTCTGATTAGGGGAACTCCTCCGTTCAAAGTGAACTGGTTTAAGGGGAGTAGAGAACTGGTGCCAGGGAAAACGTGCAACATCACCTTGGCAGATTCATCTGCGGAACTGGAATTGTTCGAAGTGGGGCCACTCCAGACTGGAGATTACACCTGCCTTGCCACGAACGATGCTGGCAGTGCTTCTTGCACCACACATCTTTTTGTAAAAGGTTTGTCCAAATGCTATTATTATGGCATGTACACATGTTAAGTGTGTGTGCATGTCCGTGTGATATACACACACACATAGAGAGACACCCATATTGCAGTTCTTGGTTTAACCACTTCTTTCATATGACTTTATCTTAGAGCCTGCTGTGTTTGTGAAGAAGCTGAGCGATTTCAGCGTAGAACATGGGAAATCCATAATTCTAGAAAGCACATTCAGCGGAACTCCTCCACTCGCAGTAACGTGGAAGAAGAACGGCTTAAACATCACACAGTCTCCAAAATGCAATATAACCACCACAGAAAAATCAGGCATTCTGGAAATTCTTAATAGTTCTACAGAAGATGAAGGACAATATATCTGTGAAGTTGCAAATGATGCTGGGGAGGATGTATGTCACGCCCTGGTATCAATCATAGGTGTGTTGCTGTCTTAATAGTTGGTTAACTATTCTTGTACTAATTGCCATCTTCTGATGTGCTTAGATTGACTGTGGGTATTGACTATGATTATTTCTGCTGCAGAACCACCTCATTTTGTTAAGCACTTGGATCACTTGGAGGTGACCATCGGAGAGCCTGCAACTTTACAGTGCCAAGTGGCTGGAACACCGGAAATTAAAGTGTCATGGTACAAAGGCGATACCAAACTAAGATCTACACAGGCTTATAAAATGCACTTCAAGAACAATGTGGCTTCACTCGCTTTCAGCCGGGTAGAGAACGCTGACATTGGCGAATACACCTGCAAAGCAGAAAACAGCGTTGGGTTTGCTACTTCAATGACAACAATCACCATCAAAGGTGATGGCTCTTTTTAAAATAATTGACCCTTGTCATATGACACACAACGTTTGTGTGTAATATGCTGAAGTGTGTGACCCACTTGAATCACAGGCATGGTGACGGGGCTCTCAGCATGTCCGCAAGCTGCTTTGCTGAGCTGTAAGGAGACTGAGATATCGCTGAGTTCTTCCTGTGTCTCTGTGCAGCCTTCCTTCCTTTCTCCAAACCCTGCAAATTACTGAACTTGCATGAGTTCGAAAGGGATGACTGGATGAGGGTATGGGAGGCACACACAGACCTCCTGTTCCCTGTGTGTGCCCATATGGGTGGGGGGCATGAGGGCTTAGGAACAGAGAACATGGCTCTGTTTCTTTTTATTGGAATTCTCCACATGTGCAGGGCATACTGGCCCAGGTATTCTTTTTAGTCTTCTTGCATGGCCAGTTATCATACCCTGCAATTTATTTTTTTGCAGATGTTAAACTTCCTCCTTCATTCACGAGAAAACTGAAAGACGTGCAGGAGACTCTTGGTTCTCCTATAGCCTTTGACTGCCGCATTGTTGGCTCTGAGCCACTTGAAGTGTCTTGGTCAAAGGATGGGGTGCAGCTGAGAGATGACGACAACATTCAAACCACCTTCTTAAGCAATATAGCGACGCTTCAGATCTTGCAAACCTCCATGGCTCACGCTGGCCAGTACACTTGCACAGCTCACAATGCTCTTGGGACTGCTTCTTCCAGTGCCAAGCTCCTACTCACAGGTTTGTAAACAACTAAGTCCGAAGTTGTTGCATGCTGGTTCAGTTTTAAAGAACGTGAACAAGTCACAGGGCTGTAACAACAGGCTAAGAGTTTGCTGTTTGAAGGGAAGGCAATACGTCCTGCCATGCCTTTTCACTTTTTGATTTTCTTTCTTTTCCTTAGAACACCTGAAACCACCATTCTTTGATGTGAAGCCTTTGCCCCTTGACGTTGCTCTTGGGGAAAGTGGTTCTTTCAAGTGTCATGTCACAGGTTCAGTGCCAATGAAAGTCAGCTGGGCAAAAGATAACCGTGAGATCCGCCCTGGTGGCAATTACAAAATTACACTGGTAGAAAACACTGCCACACTGACCATTCTTAAAGTAGGCAAAGGTGATGGTGGACTGTATACTTGTTATGCAAGCAACAGTGCTGGGAAGGATTCTTGTGGCGCTCAGCTGAGTTTCAAAGGTAATTTGATGGAAAGTGCTGTCATTTCTTCTTCTTCTTCTTCTTCTTCTTCTTCTTCTTCTTCTTCTTCTTCTTCTTCTTCCTCCTCCTCCTCCTCCTCCTCCTCCTCCTCCCCCATTTTGTAAAAATAAAGACACGTTTGAATCTTCCAGCTAAAATGGGCACAAGTGGGTGGCATTCTGTATCTAGAGTAACAGCTGATAAAAATCTTCTTGAAGTTATTTTCTTGAGCATGTTAATACCACACCGGGGTTTTCGTTTATTGCTTACAAGCCTGTTTAAAATTAGCAGCCTGCGGAAATTTATTAGGCCGTAAACAGGCTGAACATAGACTCTCCTTTTAATATGTGACACTTGAGTTGTGGTATCATGTTTTCCACTGAAGTGCGATTAAGCTGGGAAATCTGTGGTCCAGAATAAGAAAAAAAACTTGGGGTTTATTCGTGCGATAAGAAAATACAGTGTTGTATCCAGTCTTCTCTCTCCATTGATAGAAGGCTCTTGGATCCACTGGAGGCTTCCATCAGTGGAACAGGGAGGGAGGTGACGTCAAGCAATTCTCCCTCCCCGCAGTCCACAACCTCTCATACCACCTTCCACAATGTTTGAAAGGATCCCCCAACCCTCTGGAACACTTTTGATGGGTGCCTGGGGCTGCTGCTGGGAGGGGAAATTGCAAACATTTCCTTCTCATTCTTCCAATGGAATCTTTCACTCAATAAGTCCAGCGGAGGGACACCACTGGATTGCAACCCATGCAGCCGTTATTTAAATGGGCAAGAGGGTTATGAACTTCCATAACTTTAACTGGACATAGACAAGCCTAAGGGAAAACTTCAGGCTGGAGCTGAAATCATATTACGTAGAGAAATCAGCCTTCAGATATTGTACGTTTAGAAGGAATCTGAGTGGGTATTGAACTGTTCTTGAGTGCTCTATGGCTTGACTTGTAAGGGATCAGTTTGCCTCCGTAGATTGACCGTAAACTCTTTGCCAGTACACTTTGATAGCTAATATAGATGACACACATTCCTGAGATCTTTCAAAATTAACACAAGCAATTTTATGTATTCATTTCCTTTCCTTGTTGTTGTTTTTTAATAGAGCCACCGAGGTTTATTAAGAAGTTAGACTCCTCCAGGGTTGTGAAAGAGCACGATTCGACTAGATTTGAATGCAGAATAGGTGGCTCTCCAGAAATTAACATTGTGTGGTACAAGGGTGAAACTCAAATCCATCCCAGTGACAAATTCAGCATGTCATTCATCGATTCTGTGGCAGTCATTGAAATGCACAGTCTGAGTGTTGACGACAGTGGAGACTACACTTGCGAAGCCCAAAATGCAGCGGGTAGTGCGAACAGCAGTACTTCACTGAAAGTGAAAGGTCAGAACCTGCTCTTCCTTTGCTTTCTCTACTCTTCCTGTTGTAGAAGGTTGCAAGGGCTTGCCGTCTCCTACTAAGCAAGCCGATATCAGTTTCCATTAAAGGCCACTAGTAGGCCCCTTTATTTGGAATGGGAAATTTCCTTTGCATGTCTCTTCTCTCCCATTTCCTTGCAATCCTTCATTCTTAATGGTGTGTTCTCTGTTCTTTCAAACGTTGCTCCTTTGCATTTAACAGAAATCCAAACCTCCTCTTTTGTAGCTCCTCCTGTTTTCCGCAAGAAACCACGGCCAGTAGAGACTCTGAAAGGTTTCGATGTTCACCTTGAATGTGAGCTTCAAGGCACTCCTCCCTTCCATGTTTCATGGTACAAAGATAAAAGAGAAATAAGAAGCAGCAAAAAGTACAAGATTTTGTCTGAGAATTACCTTGCTAGCATTCACATTCTCAACGTTGACGCGGCAGACATTGGGGAATATCACTGTAAAGCTGTCAATGATGTGGGAAGTGACACTTGCATCTGCTCTGTGATGCTGAAAGGTTGGTTACTTTCCATTGCCATGTTTTCCCCGGCCACTCCAGGTTTTTAAAATCTTACTCTCTTTTCCATCACTTATATATTTTCCACCTCTTGATCAGGACCCCCAAGGTTTGTGAAGAAACTTAATGATACCACTGCCGTTGTTGGGGATCCAGCAGAACTGCAAGCTACGGTAGAAGGTTCTGAGCCAATTTCTGTTGTTTGGATGAAAGACAAAGGTGAAATCATCAGAGAAAGTGAAAATGTCTGGATGTCATATTCCGATAAAGTTGCCATCCTTCAGGTTGTAAATGCAGAGCCAAGCAACACTGGGAAATATACCTGCCAGATTAAAAACGATGCCGGAAGTCAGGAGTGTTTTGCTACTTTATCAGTTCTAGGTTGGTATAGAGTAAAAACAACAACAACACAAAAGCATATGGAAGAATAAATATTTTAACATATTAACATCTTATTTACAAATGTGACTCGTTTTGCATCTTATTCCAGAGCCAGCATCTATAGTGGAGAAACCAGGACCAATGAAAGTCACAACTGGAGATTCTTGTACTTTGGAGTGTACAGTAGCTGGGACACCAGAGCTGACTGCTCGGTGGTTCAAGAACGGACACGAGCTCTCTTCTGACCACAAATACAAAATCACTTTCTTCAACAAAGTAGCTGGGCTTAAGATTCTGAATACAGGAGTAGAGGACAGTGGAGAATATACGTTTGAGGTGAAAAACAATGTAGGCCAAAGCAGTTGCAAAGCATCAGTCCAAGTTTCAGGTTAGTTGAATGTCTTGAGAATATCCCATCTGCATCTTGATATATGGACTTATCTAATTCAGTGATTTCCTATACTGCTTAACCACTGAAATTTCCAAGTGCTGTACGATCAAACCAGACAGCGGATAAAATAAATTTAAGTGAATGATTAAAGATGGAAAGCTTCCTTAAAATGCCTACTGAAATAAGAAGGTCTTCAAAAAGCACCTGATGTTGAACAGAGAGTGGGCTGCTCTAATGTTGGCTAGGAGAGAGTTCCACATAATTGGACCCACAATACCGGATGTGGAGACAAGGAGAAGCCATGGACATGCCTCTAAAATGAAGAGAGTGCATATGCCTGCTTTCAAGATCCATCTCAAACTTCTTATGCCAATAAATAGTTTAATTATTGTTAAGCCCTTGGGAATCTATTACTTTTTTAAACTAAACTTAACATGCCATAATGTTTCTATCTTTGCTTTGTGCTCCACAGATCGCATTATACCACCTTCATTCACAAAGAAGCTGAAGGAAACACATGGGCTCTTGGGTTCATCTGCTGTACTTGAGTGCAAAGTAATTGGGTCACCTCCCATTTCTGTTTTTTGGTTCCATGATGGAGAAGAGATCACTAGTGGAGAAAAGTATCAAGCAACTCTTACAGATAACACTTGCTCTTTAAGAGTGAATGCTGTTCAAGAGTCAGATGCTGGAAATTACATTTGCACGGCAACTAATGTAGCTGGATCTGATGAATGTGATGCATATTTCATTGTCAGAGGTAAATACTGAAACTTAGGTAGATAATAAGAACAGGATATCAGGGGTTGGTTTTTTTTAAAAAAACCACATGTTCCTTATATTCTTTATATCTTTTGTAAATGCAGCTGCTTGCCTTTCAACCATAACTATGTTTCATTAACCTCTTGTTATGTATGTCTAGAACCTCCATCTTTTGTGAAGAAACCAGAACCTCTGCAAGTTTTATCTGGGGCAAATATAACTTTCACAAGTATCATTAAAGGAAGCCTTCCCCTTGATGTGAAATGGTTTAGGGGTAGTGTTGAACTATCCCCAGGACATAGATGTAACATCTCTCTGGAAGAATCAGTGGCTGAACTGGAGCTGTTTGATGTACTCCCAGCCCAAAGCGGAGACTATACTTGCATTGTTAGTAACGAAGCTGGCAAAATCTCTTGCACAACCCAACTCTTTGTAAAAGGTTTGTTCTTTGTTTCGGCTTCCTTTGTTTACACTGGAACAAAATCCCAAATCTCAGGCAATTATCTTAAACTTTTGCTCTCATGTTATTTCTGATAGAACCAGCGAAATTTGTGAAGAAACTGAATGACTTCAATGTTGAGAAAGGAAAGCAATTAATCCTGGAATGTACATACACTGGGACACCTCCTATTGCAGTGTCCTGGAGGAAAAATGCTATAAATATAGCACAGTCAGAAAAATACAGTATCACCACTACTGAAACATCTGCCATACTTGAGATCTCTAGTAGCAAACTGGACGATGCTGGGCTGTATTCTTGCCATATAGAAAATGACTCAGGACAAGATAATTCACAGTCTACGGTCTCAATACTAGGTTTGTAGATTGTTTTAAAAGTGACCGCCCCTTTTCATTAACTTTATGGTTGTTGTGACATGTGGAAGGGTCTGGCTGGTTTTGTAACTGAGTCTGTGTGCTTCTTCTCTAGAACCACCTTATTTTGTCAGAAGCTTGGAACCTACTCAGGTGACAGTAGGGGATTCTGCATCACTGCAGTGCCAAATTGCGGGCACACCAGAAATCACTGTGTCGTGGTACAAAGGAGACACCAAACTGAGAGCAACTGCTACCTCTAAAATGCACTTTAAAAACCAAGTTGCCACGCTGGTGTTCACTCAGCTGGGTAGCAACGATGGTGGAGAGTATATTTGCAAAGCAGAAAATAGTATTGGAGAAGCTTCCTGTTCAGCACTACTGACTGTTCAAGGTGAATATGGCAATATGCTTTTGAAAGCCCCAGAGACAATGATTTATTGCTCTTTTAAAATGTGCCCGTGCGTCAGAACAGGAAATGTATTCTATGCCGTGACCCCGGACTTCCTTATTCTTGTGCCTTCATGGTGGTGTGTGCTCATGATGGTGTTGCAGCAGTGATCTGGCTTTCAAAACTGCTTGTGCCTACAAAGTTTTGACAGTGGACATGCTGCTTCTTTCCAATCCATGCACATCCCATGGGTCCTGCTAAAATCCTGTAACTTTTCATGCCACACGTTTCATGTAGCGTAGGGGTTTTGTCCCACTTTTGCAGTGCTGTGGTGCAAGAGTGTCTCTCCAGGTTATCAGTGAGGGGGTAACACACTGGAGAAGCATGGCATGGCAGGTAATAATATGGAATAATGTGTGGACAGTTTAAATCCATCACTATTGCACTATTAGTGCATCAATGGCATGGTGCAGAATATATCTGCCCAAGATCCCCATGTTTCTACCTGTTCTTTATTCCTCAACAGAAAGTTTCCATAGATTTAATATAAACAAGTTATGATGCTTCACTATAGAACCATCTGTGTCATGGACCTGACTAGAACTTCTCTATGCCGTAACTTCATTCCTGCCCACAGGATTCAATCTTTCTGTTCTTGCTAATAGTGAATAATCAAACATCGGCTAATCTTTAAAAATGAATTCCATCTTCTACGCCATTCACTATTTATCAGTAATGTTTGAAAAAAAGACAATGACTCCCATTCAACTTTAGCAGCCAATTAAGCTAATTCTCACTTATTTCAATGGGATTTAGTCATCACTGCCTTTAGCTAGATTGGGGACATATGTTGCTACAAATGTGCATACTATTTATCTCTATGAAAAAATCTTAAGCAGTGGAAATATAGTACAACAACTGAAACATTTAGTCAACAACACTCCAATGTACAATATTTGTTCCCTTGCAGAGCTTAAACTTCCTCCTTCATTTTCCCGGAAATTAAGAGATATTCACGAAACTGTTGGATTACCAATTACATTTGATTGTGGCATTACTGGTTCCGAACCCATTGAAGTAACCTGGTATAAAGATGGCGCACAAATAAGAGATGGCTATAATGTGCAAACGTCATACTTAAACAACGTTGCAACTCTGCAGATCTCACAAACTGACATGAGTCTTGCCGGACAATATACTTGCACAGCTTCCAATGCTATTGGAACTGCTTCTTCTAGTGCCAAACTCATCCTTACAGGTTTGTCAAGTGTCAAATGTACTTTTCTTTGATGTCATCAATGGGATGTTTCCCCACTTACGTGCCTATCCTAAATGATGAATATGCTGTGACTTGGGCCTCTTCCTGCAATTACCATGTGTTTCTTTCTTAACAACGTAACTCATCTGGATTAACATGTGCAAAGTTACACCTTATTTTTACTTCTTCCAATCTTTAGAAGGGAAGACTCCTCCGTTCTTTGACATCCCAATTGCACCTGTTGACGCCGTTGCTGGTGATGGTGCTGACTTTGAATGCCACATTTCTGGAACACGCCCAATAAAGGTTACTTGGTCAAAGGATAACCGAGAACTGCGAACTGGAGGGAACTACCAGATCAGCTATGTGGAAAATATAGCCCATTTGACAATTCTGAAAGTTGGCAAAGGGGATTCTGGGAAATATACGTGTCATGCTAGCAACGAAGTTGGAAAGGACTCTTGCACAGCTCAACTTAATATTAAAGGTACTGGGTGCTTAATCTGTACCAGCTTCCATTATATCATATTGGCTTCTCTCTAAAGAACAGTGAGCAGATTTTCACATGTGGGAAGGGTTTTGTTTTTGTTTACTTCTCCCTGCATCTTCCAAAAAGTCACATTTGAATTTCAGAGGATGACCTGTAATAGTGTGTTATGCAGTGCAGGAGGTGGCTGTACCTGGCATTGGAATCAACAAACTCTGGAGACCCCTTGTATGAGTGCCTTCCACTCGCCTAGGAGGTCTCAGAGTTCAAGCTACAATGACAAAGTGATGCTTTGGAAAACATCACAACATCTGTATTTTGACAAGACATACTGGAGGAAACTGAAAATACGCATTGAAGAGTGTTTGGGTGGTAGTCCGTGGCATGTGAGCGGATTTCCATTTGTCCATTGGGACTTCCCCTTCCTCTCCTTCCCCATGCAGTCCCATGAACTCCCACAAATATGTTCTTGGGGGGCACTCAATCCTCTGGAGCAGATTTGTGGGAGCACTTGGTCTTCGGGGGAAACCGAGAAGAATGGGAAGTCTCATCATGCAAGTGCAAGTTTGTTCTGCTGGATGTGAGCCACTGACAGTAAACGGGGAAATCCAGGAGAATAGAAGACAGTTGTTCGGAGGGTGACAAAGATTTTTCTTCCTTTCTGACAGAACGACAGACTCCACCTTCCTTCACCAAAAAGCTGTCAGAAACTGTAGAAGAGACAGAAGGGAACACATTTAAACTTGAGGGCCGTGTTTCTGGCTCCCAGCCTTTGACTGTTGCCTGGTACAAGAATAACCAGGAGATTTATGAAAGCCCTAATTGCGAAATATCATTCAAGAACAACACTCTTCTCCTTGAAATTAAGAATTCAGGACAAGCTGATGCAGGTTTATATACCTGCAAAGTGTCCAATGAGGCTGGGAGTGCACTCTGTACTTCTTCTGTGGTTATTAAAGGTCAGTTGAAAGCCTCTATGGTATTTATTTTTCTTCTTAAGCTCATAAGCTTTTGGTGTTTTCTGATTGTCTAATTGCGCTAGAATACTCATTAATTGCAATTACTTTTCTACACTGGGTGATAAAATCCAGTCCCACCTTATTTATTCATAGGACTTGCAGGAGTTAAACTGTAAGATTAGGAAAATAGTAGGCAATTCTTCTGAAGCTGTTCATTACTTGACATTTCTCTTATTAAAAATGCTCTGCTGTTTACTAAACTCTTTAATAATGCCGCTTTATGCATGCTTGAAGAGGCAAAAATAGTTTGAAAAAGACATCTTCCAGATGTTTTTCTGTAAATGCTAAGCCTTCTGAAAAAGTTATCTTTTCATCAGTTTTTAATATAAATAATTAGTGCTCATACTTACTGTTAACAGTGCATAAAAATTTCATCCATTAAAAAAATGTTTTTCAAATAAATCCATTAAGGACTGCTTCAAAAGTTAGAAAGTGTTTAATGCTTCCCAACACTTGAAGATATAGCTGCATTTGTGAGAGTCTGATCAGATAAGCAATATATTGAGTGCCTGCTTTTTCTTACATGGAACTGCTATCCATGTAAGGACTCTTTGAAATTTTTTTTCCCCTTAACAATATCACATTGAAGGTATCGAAGGTGAAGGATTGCAACCAATTGTGTAATATATTGTTCCAACCTTTCTAGCTTGTACATCTTTGGTAGATTGGTGTGAAATCATCAAATTTTGGGCTGCTAACATAAAAGGCGATAATGCATATTTTGCAGCTAATTCAATGCTTTCATATTCCTTTCTCTTTGCAAAATAACAGCTTTATGTGCTACCTTAACGTATGCATACTTCACACCTCCATTCTTTTTGTACTACTTCTACCATATAAATACTGTACTGGGAAAATGGAATGGATTCATCAGCATCCGCTGCATAATCTTATTCAAACCCAGATCTGTATCTTGTTATGGAAGAGAAATTCTTAACATCTTTTCTTCTCTTGCTTCATTATTTTGTACCTCCGAATGGCATTACAGAGCCCAAAAAACCACCAGTATTTGATCAACCTCTTAAACCGGCAACAATAGAAGAAGGTAAAATCTTGCAGCTCAGTTGCCATGTCAAGGGATCGCAGCCCATCAGAATCCAGTGGCTAAAAGCTGGGAAAGAGCTAAGATCATCTGATAAATGCAGCTTGAGCTTTGCTAATGGATCCGCTGTTTTGGAAGTCCAGGCAGTTACTAAGACTGATTCTGGCGAGTATATATGCAAAGCTTCAAATGCAGCTGGAACTGACTCTTGCAAGTCAAAAGTGACAATTAAAGGTACAGTGAAACTTAATGCTTAGGTGATGAAACAGTAACTCAAAATTACGGTACCAGTCTATTCAGTACAGCGGTACCTCAGGTTAAGTACTTAATTCGTTCCGGAGGTCCGTTCTTAACCTGAAACTGTTCTTAACCTGAAGCACCACTTTAGCTAATGGGGCCTCCTGCTGCCGCTGCACAGCCGGAGCACGATTTCTGTCCTCATCCTGAAGCAAAGTTCTTAACCTGAGGTACTATTTCTGGGTTAGCGGAGTCTGTAACCTGAAGCGTATGTAACTCGAGGTACCACTGTATCTCCCTGTTACAGTAGATAGGAGCAGCTTCACCTATAAATTAGCAGGTCAAAACTGCTTATTTTTCCTGGGCACATGACTGCATATCACACTACGACTTGCATATTCACATGCATTATTTCATAGTATTGCCACCCAAAATGCATTTGCTTCAATACCCTGAGCTAGTTGTTCCTTGGTATCCTGTATTTTATACATGACTTGTGCGGGGGTATAAAATTAAATCAAACAAAAGGACCCCAATACATAAGCTGGGTAGTATTTTGTGCATTTAGTCAATGGTCTCATCTATGGCATGAGTTGTTGTTGTTGTTTGGTTTTAGTGTAGTCCCTTTCTGCTCCACCACTTAATTCCCTCAATGTGCTTTTTCAGAAAAAGCAGCAGCTGCACCAGCAGCAGCTAAGAAAGCACCAACTGATGGCAAGCTTTACTTCGTCTCGGAGCCTCAAAGCATCACTGTCATCGAAAGTAAGCCAAGCTTTAAAAAAAATAGCCATCTTTCATAATACTTGAATTTGGCATATGTTGACTGCTGTTTTCCCCTGGCCAGGGACAGATATTTTCTTTACCACATTTCATTTCTTTTCTTCTTCATCAGAGAGCGTTGCAACATTTATTGCCAAAGTAGGTGGCGATCCCATCCCCAATGTTAAATGGATGAAGGGAAAATGGAGGCAACTCAACCAAGGAGGTCGCATTAGCATCCAGCAAAGAGGAGATGAAGCCAAGCTGGAAATAAAGGATACAACAAAAACTGATTCTGGGCATTACAGATGTGTGGCTTTCAATCAACACGGTGAAATTGACAGCAACGTCAACCTACAGGTTGAGGAGAAGAAACAAGAAGTGATAGAAGGTGATCTTAGAGCAAAACTAAAGAAGTAAGTACCAGAATTGCTCTAAGTTTTAATCTGAAGGTGAGGCAGCATCTGAACCACAAATATAACTCAGGCTGCAACCCTAAACACTCTTAATAGCAGCCGTGTTCCACTGGAATCAGCAGGACTTATTTCTAACTAAACATGCTTCTTGAAGTCTATCGGTCTATTCCTGATCATGACACTCAAACTTCAGTGTGGTAAACATGTAGTAGATGTTATGTAGCCTTTTGCAGCCTTCTCAGCACTAGGGACTAACAGAATGTTGTATTAATTAAAGTCTGAAACCACAATTTGATCCACTCTCTAATGCTGAGGACAACAGCCATCAGTTTTAGAAAATCAAACATTATGGTTTAGGTTGTGCTTAATCATGACTAACAAGTCCCACTGATTTCAGAGAGTATGATTTAATCCATATCCAGTTGTATATGAATGAGATACCCCACAACATGACAGCAGACCTATGGGGATATATCAGACATGCTGTTTTAAGGGCATGAATGTAAAGTTCTTTTTCCTGGTCAGAAAAATCATTAAGAGAAACTTGTCAAGAAGTAATTTATGATTCTCCATGGCATGTTACATAAAGGAATGTAAATTATCTGAAAAGTTAACTAAGTGCAAACCTATGCATTGTGCATACAGAGATAAGCTTGGCTGAGTTGAAAAAGGATTCTAGATTCAGGTAGGTAGCCATGATGGTCTGACACAGTCAAAATAAATAAAAAAATTAAAACATTGTCCAGTAGCACCTTAGAGACCAACTAAGTTTGTTCTGGGTACAAGCTTTCTTGTGCATGCACACGTCTTCAGATACACTGAAACAGAAGTCACCAGACCCTAATATATAGTGGGAGGGTGAGGTGGGGATTTTCTCAGAAGGGTAGTAGGAGATGGGTGATTGACTCAATGGGTATGGTAAACCTGTTGACGACTGTTAACGACTGCAACTAGTCTTACAGGAAAAAGCAAGGGATAGTATGCAGATGACCAAAAATAGCTTTAGCAATTTAGCAATTCAGAACATTGAACCATTCAACACAGAGAGCATATTTTATGAACAACACCAAAAATTCTGCCATTTCTGTAGGACCCCAACTAAAAGGAAGGAAGATGAGGAAGAAAAGGCCATTGATATAATGGAACTTCTGAAAAATGTAGATCCTAAAGAATATGAAAAATATGCACGTATGTATGGAATTACCGATTTCCGAGGTCTCCTCCAAGCCTTTGAGCTGCTGAAACAAAGCCAGGAAGAAGAAACTCATAGACTGGTAAATACCAGCATATACATTTGCTTCAGAGTAATTTTTTGAAATGTGTTGTGCTATTATTGCTTAAATAAGTGTGTTCAATATTCCAGCTATGCAGTTAACCAATTACAGAGATTTATATTCTATTTTGGAACTTAGCTGTTGCTTCTGATGTCATGAAGGTTCACATTTGGGGGTAGTTTATTCATGGCATCTTCACAGCAAACCCTACTCAGTGTTGTTCTCCAAAAGATGTCAATCATACCTCATCACATGAGGTGTATAGACTAAGAGGCATTGTTTAGGGACAGCAGAGAAGAAAAGATGTGCTTCTGATAGTTTTTACTGGGTTCTCTTTGGGTAACCTTAAGCATTTTGGAAGGATTGGAGTTGAGCTGTCCTGCATGTAAAGGAAGTTAGATCTGCATTGAATATACAGAACTGCTTCATTTTCATAAAGTTGTGGCAAAGGGGAACAGCTAAAAGCATGAAGGTTTTCTACCATTTTAAACCATGGTTTTTGTTCCAACAGGAGATTGAAGTAACACAGAGATCCAGAAGGGAAGAACAAGAGTTTGATGAACTGGTATCATTTATTCAGCAAAGACTTACACAGACAGAGGTAGTTATTGCCATATATTACAAAATTTAATTATGTGTGCTGACAACTGTAGCTAATACATAGCATAGGCTGTGCTCTGAAACAGTCAAACATATGAAAAAATGTTTTTCAGCCCGTCACTCTGATCAGAGATATTGAAGATCTGACTGTAGTAACAGATGAAGATGCCGTGTTTGAGTGTGAGATTAAAATTAACTATCCAGAAATCAAACTTTCCTGGTACAAAGGCACGGAAAAACTGGACTCCAACAACAAGTATGAAATAAGAATTGAAGGCGACCGACACATACTTAAAATCAGGAATTGTCAACTTGGAGATCAAGGAAATTACAGAGTGGTCTGTGGGCCACATATTGCCAGCGCTAAGCTTACTGTGATTGGTAAGTGCAAAATTTCCTGTTTAACACAAACTTAAGCTTTGGTTTTGCTTGGCATTTTCTAAAATATGTACTTGAACTTGCTAACAGAACCAGCAATTGAACGGCATCTGCGCGACACTTCACTCAAGGAAGGCTTTACATGCTCTTTCGTCTGCCAGTTTTCTGTTCCAAATGCAAAATCCCAGTGGTTCAGAAATGGAAAGGCTCTTAAGATAGGAGGTAGATATTCAGCTGAAGTCTCAGAGAAGATGCACAGGCTCATTATTAAGGATGTGCGAACAGAAGACCAGGGGCGCTATACCTGCAGGTTTGACCATCTAGAAACAACTGCTGACCTAACCATTGAAGGTTTGTATATATCTTTATGTAAGAATAAGCAAGTTTGGGGGTAATCTTGACAAATAAGACAGAAAAGACAATGCTGGGAAATCCTCTGTTTGAAGAAAATTCTGCTATACTTCTTCCCCCATCGCCCAAGATATCAGTCATGCTGTCATTGTACTCATTGTTATCTCAGCTTATTTCTCTTTGAACATTCTTGTAGCTTGACTTTACAATGGGAGGGATTTTTCCACCCCATTTCACCATTTGGCACTTTTATGCTGTGGTTTTTACGATGATCGCAGCCCTTTCCATTGTTACCTGGCTTCTCTTGCTTCTGGCACAGCACTGTGCCAACTATCTTAAGTTTTGGGTCTACTTCCAGTATATGAACTCGCTGTCATGGAATGCCGAATGCTCAGTTCTTTGTATAACTTTCTTTGTTTTTGGGTGGAGTCGTGTATGTATGCAAAGCTTCATGTAAGGATGAAAAAAAAATTAATTGTGTAAAGGAATAATGGTTACATTTTTAAAAAATTGTTTCCAAAAACAGCTGAACCCATCCAGTTTACAAAGACCATTCAGAACATAGTGGTGAGCGAATACCAATCTGCAACCTTTGAGTGCGAGGTATCCTTTGATGATGCAGTCGTCACATGGTATAAAGGCAAAGTTGAACTCAGGGAGAGTCAAAAGTACAGTTTCAGAAGTGAAGGCCGTTGCCATTATATGACTATCCACAACGTTACTGCAGATGATGAAGGTAATGTTACACTATTTGCTTCCTTCCCTTGCTGTTGTCCCCCGTCCCCCGTGTCCCCCCCCCCGTTGCTGACAAAAATGATGTCACATAACAAATTGCCCTTGTGATTTCAGGGGTGTATTCTGTCATTGCTCGTCTTGAGCCAAGAGGTGAAGCAAGAAGCACTGCTGAACTTTATCTGACTACTAAAGGTTAGTAAATGCTTTCTTCATCTTAAAAAAACCCAACACAGGACGTAAGATGGAAGGGTGGAAATGATGTCCGCGAAGTGGAAATAATTTCAAATGCAAATCTACTTTCTTCTCTTGCAGAAATTAAACTGGAAGTGAAGCCCCCAGGTAAAGAAAAAAAGCATGGATGCGTTTGTCTCAAGTTTTATTTTTGTTTTTGAAACACCAGAGTGCCCACACATGATGAGGTTCTCTGCCTGTACATTTCCCCTTCCACCAGAAGCCCCTACCCCTCTGGGTTGGATGCTACTGTGGAGCCTCCCCAGATTTTCAGCAATGGCCTCTGGATGTTTCTGGATGGGGGTGGGGCTGAAAATCCCCTGGTACATGCACATAAGCCTGCAGCCTTCATATTAAAGTTAGTTTCAGTGAGCATAGGCTATTTGTTCTTGTGTGTTCCAAGTAGGACAATTAAAGGGTTGGAGCCAAACTTAGTTGCTTGCAAATGAAAGCCACCCTTCTATCCTGAAAATACCTCATCCTTTCTGCCATTTTTGAAGGCCTCCTAACCCCCTGGAACAGATTTTCAGAGGGTGCAAGGGACTGCAGAGGGAAGGCGGAATTGGCAAAAGGCATCGCCTTTCCTTCCGCCGGAGTTCTGCTCCCACTAGCAGGATGCTCCTGTCAGTGGGTGAAACATCTGGATCTAAGCCAAATGGAATATTTAGAATGGCTTTTTCATAAGGGCAAATGACTTAAGAGTCATCTTCTAACTGAACCAGGACAGTCCATTCCATTCCAGGACACACTATTCTTTTCCTCCTGGTTTTTAATTTCTCTCCCCCCTCCCCCAGAAAAGTCAGCTAGCATGCTGTGGCCCCTTTTCATTCCTTATTGTGCTGTGCTTGGTTCCCCTGCTTTGGAAATAAGTTTTTGCGCTTCTGCAAACTTCATGACAGATGGGAACCTTTGGCCCTCCAGAAGTTGCTCAACAAGCATGGCCAGTGAGAGTTGTTGTTCAGCAACATCAGGAGGGCCAAAGTTTCCCCATACCTGCCTTAAGAGATTTCCAAAGCTTTCGGTACCTCCCGTGTGTGTATGTGTGGTGTCACTTAAGCTGTGTAAGGATCCACACTCCTAGAATGAGTTTCTTATTCGTATATGGGATGCAACCAGATTAATCTGATGGTCCCTTTCCCTGCACATTTGGTTCTCCAGATATCCCAGATGCTAGAGTTGCAGTTCCTGTTGAAGTTCCAGCTGAAGGTAAACCTTATATACAAAAGATTCCGCGGTTAAGGGTGGGAGAGCAGGTGGTTTAGAACTTGTGTGCCATATGAATGTTCATTGATTGAATTTTCCCTTGCGTTTATCAGAAACTCCTGCTCTTCCTCTCTTCCTTCTTATGCCAGAAGAGAAGAAAAAGGAAAAAGGTATTACAATTCTGTTGCATACATGCTCAGAAAAGCAGATCTTCACATGCACTTTCACTTGCTGCTGGGTTCATTTTGGGTGGCTAATGGCTTTATTTATTTTGTACTTGTTTTAGTCGTTAAAAAGACAACCGTGCAGAAAGTCACCAAAAAGGTGGTTCCAAAAGCTCCAGAAGAGGTTGCCCCTCCTAAAGGTACTATCATACCAGAAGTGTTGATTCAAATACAGTACTATAAAATTGATTTATAAGGAACATATGTTAACCAGAGTAGATTAAGGCATAATCACAGCAAAGGAAAGGGGGAGGGACCATGTTCCTCTCCTTCTAAAAACTTTAGGAGTTTTCACACGTTACTACAAATGCATAAGTTCAGGAACATCTTCTATATCTGCAAGCATGTGTAGGCTCTGTTCATGCAATGGGGTCCAGTACTATTTGCTTATTAAGACACAGCTCCAGCTTAGGTCACAGAGCAGCCATATGCATGTCTACTCAGATTTCTATTCAGCCAATGGGACTTACAGTCTACAATCTGCCCTCACTTATCTGGGAGTAAGAATTCAATAGGGCTTACACTGGAGTGTACCTGGTTAGGACTGCATTGTAAGGGCAGGATTCCACTCATGAGTCCTGTCAGTGGAAGACCTGCACGGGGACTTCCACTTGCACAATGGGGCTTCCCCTCTCCCTGTGTCCCCCCCTCCCCCATGAAACTGGTTTGGGGGGAGGGGGGAATCAAGACAATCCTCAGAACAGTGGGAAGAGAGGGGGGTCATTCTGTCTGGCAAGTCAAAATGTTTCCCCTGGTGGAACAGTTGTCCTCGCATGACATTGAATTCCTCCCTAGCTGTGGATGGCTTTAAAAGAGTATTAGGCAAATTAATGGAGGGGAAGACTGCCAGTGGCTACTAGCCATGACTTCCCTACTCCACTTCTACCACAGTTGGAGGAAGCAATGCTTCCGAAAACTCGTTGCTGGGAGCCACAGGAGAGGAGAATTGCTCTTGTGCTAATGTTCTGCTCCCTGGTTTCCCTCAGGCATCTGGTTGGCCACTGTGAGAACAGGATTTTGGATTAGATGGGCCATTAGCCTGATTCAGGAGGCTATTATTAGGTCTTGTGTGTGTGATTGCAGCCTCAGTTGGGTTGTCGCTGCTGAATTTGACAAAAGACTTAATTAGCAATATTTGTTCCCGAGATTTGTTTCTCTCCCATTTGTCTTTAAATGTTAATGAGAATGCCATGCATCTTAACAATACAAAGCGAAGATCTCAGTCCAGTTTCAGCTAACTGATGTTAACGAGACCAGGTGAAATTAAATCCAAAGGCTAGCTCATGATGCTCAATCAAGCCGCTTATCACACATATCTGTAAATGTTTCAGAAGTGGTAAAGGAACCAGAACCCCCATCTTCGGCCCTAGTCCCAGTTCCTAAAGTACAGGAAATTATTCCAACAGAAGGTAAAGAATCAAATACTGAAATGCACATACTAAGAAAATAATATTTTATGGGGAGAATGGCATCCACTCTCCCTCTTTTGTTGCTTTGGCCATTTAAAATGTGGCGCTGTCATTCTTCATTTTCCCTTCAGTCATCCTAACATCATTATTCATGCAAAGGTCATCCTATGAATCCCTTTACAGGATTTTACAGATAATACTAATTTGAACTCTTTCTTCAACGTTTACTTCAGGAGCTTGCTACAGATAAGCCAGGGGATTTAACTATCAGTTGACTAGAATACCCACTGAAATACTGATAGTTTATTAAAAGGACTTTGAAAAGACAGTGGGTAGAATTAAAGCAGAATAGCTTTTGATCTAGTGGAGGTGTGTGCTAGCACAAGAGATTAGGAGGCAGTTTTTTCATTAGTTTCATTATTACCCTAACCTTCCACACTGTTCCAGAGTGAAACCTCTTGAACTGGTTTTCTGGGGACACAAGGGGCTGCAGCAGAAAATGGAGGAGAGGGTTCAGAAAAAAAAAAACCTCCTCTCCTTTTCTTATATCAATGGACACTTCCATGCAGAATTGTATTTCATAGGGATGGAGGAGACATTCAATTTTGTTTCCGTTTTAATGACAAACTAACTAGTTCACACTTTTTGATCCAATAGCCAAACTGAAATGCAGCTCTCCTTTGAAATTCACACTCCTTCAAATTTTGTGATGTAGTTCTCCAACAAAAAAATTGTATACTAGGGGCAACTGCACATAAAAATGCATCAAATCATCAAAACATTTCATTATATTAGGGGGAAATACTTGCAAAAATATGTGCATTGGTCAAAACTGCATGGAAAAATGTTGGTGGATTTTCATGAGGAATTTAAAAAATAAATAAATGTTGCATAAAGAGAACTGAATTTAAGACTGGGAAAAACAAGAAGCTGAGAGAAACAGTCATTGACAGATTCATCTATCCCTAGATTTCACTGAGCAGAAAGCTTTCATTTAATTCATCTATCCATTCGTAAGCTCTAATAAATCCATCTACCTTAGGACAACCTGCTGCTGTTGCTTTGAGAATGACATGGCATTGAAACTACACGACAAGAAACTTCATTTGTACAATTTCAAAGCACAATAATGCATGTATGGAATGATTATTCTGAAAACTGCAAATACCCATATCAACCTTATTGGGCTTTGTATTATTATTATTATTATTTTATTATTATTATTTATTAGCTCCTGCAAAGAAACCTCAGGAAGTCAAAGTAACCACTGTAGCTAAGAAGAAAGAAGCAGTTTATGAGAAGAAGGAAGAAGTATATGAGGTTCACAAAGAAGAATATGAAGAATGGGAAGAGGATTATGGAGAGGAGCATGAATATTATGAACGAGAAGAAGGATACGATGAAGGAGAAGAGGAATGGGCATACGGAGAAAGACAAGTAACTTATGAGGAAAAGCAAATTCGCAAAGAAGGTATGTTTCATTTTTTAAAACTTTCTCCTTTCTGTTTTCTCTGTGTTTTTGTTTGTTTGCTGCCTTTCTGCCTATATCACAGTTGAGGAATTTGTGGATCTAGAGATGTTGATGTGTTCCATATCCTATCAGCCCCAGTCAGCATACCCATTCGGCAAGGTTGATATCTGGAGGGACACAGCTTCCCCACCACTGCACTATATGATTATTTTCCAATACCTCTCATTTCACTGTTCTTTGGAGGGGGAAGAGAGCTCAAATGTGGTTGGAAAAGCTGCTGTTCCTTTTTTTTCTATCAAATTTTGCTTTTTTGCAGCAATATACTAGCAGAAAATATTTTATTTTTTTTAAAAAATAATAATTTTTATTTGATTTTACAAGTGTAGAATTGTAACAATACAAAATACATATCCATATTTAGAGATTTTTCTGAATCTTCCCACCTTCCCCTCCATGGGTCCTATTATCAGCCTTTTCAACTGCATATTATTTCATCGTCCAAATTTTATGTCTCTCCATTTTGTCCATAATATTTTCAACATTACAAGTGTTCTTGCAATCCTGCTAAAGTTTTCATCTGCTTACAGTGGTCTCTCAAGTAAATTACATTTTTTTTCTCATTCTTTATTAAAGTTTTGGTCCTCTTGGTTCCTGAGCTTTCTGGTCAGTTTTGCCATTTTGGCATAATCCAGCAGCAGAAAATATTTCAAATGGATGTTCATCCAATCTAAATCTGCCTATATCTTGCCTTACAGATCATATTAAAAAAATAAGCATATTGTTTTGCATATGGAACAATGCTGCACTGCTTAAGCAAATGGTGGCCAGTGTTGATTTCCATTTGGGCCAAGAATACACAACTGTTAACATTCCCTGCACTCTTTTTCTTTCTCAATTATACAATCCTTGATGTTTATGAAGCAGGTGTAAGGTAATGTTCTCTAATATAAATGTAATGTATGTTACAGTTGTCCAGGTTCCAGGAAAGCCAGAACCACCTACGCGGAAACCACCAGAGATTTCAGCCAAGAAAGTAGAGAAGAAAGTTGTGGTAGAAAAAGGTATGGCCTTTAGAATTTTAGTATCAAAACATTTCCCACTGCAGCAAGTCCTATTCAGATTCTCACAGTCCTATTTTCTTTCCTTTCCTTTCCTATTTAAAAAGTGCATATTCCCATTATTTTCTTAAGATAACTTCTGTGTAAAATGAACCAATTTCCAGCTAATGTGAAATTATTTAAATTTCCTGTAGTTACACGGAAACCTGTAACTGAAGAGGTGGAAAGAAAGGCTAAAGTGATGGAGGAAGAACATCTCAAACGGGCCAGAGGTATTACTGAAGATGATATAAATTGCATGTGCTATTAATACATTTGCATCAATTTCATATTCATGAAATACATGAAACTGCCTTAACAGGTCAGCCTGTTTTGTTCATCTGATCCAGTGTACTATTTCCTCTGACTGGCACTGGTCTCCATGGCAGATGTCTTTCGTGTTATCTGCACCCTATCCTTTTAAATGGAGATACCAGGGACTTCACCTTGGACCTCCTTCTTGCAAACTAGGTGCCCAGCTACTAGCAGAGGGAAGGAAGTAGTGATGGGGGAGCAAATGGAGATGAGGTGCCCATTAAAAGCAAGAGGTTATAGTTAAGAGTTCTGGGGTTTTCCCCAACCCCCTGGAGCAGATTTGGGGGAGGAACATGAGAAAGCATGAGGAGACAAGGGGACTTCTGCTATGCATATTGAAGTCCTTGCACGAACAGAATGACTTATTTGGATACAACCCTTTGCTATGTATTAATTTGGTCTTTTGTAAATTGTATCCCACAAGTGGCGCAAAAATGCAAGCGCATATGCAGTGTGATGTTACATTTTCTGCATGCAATCTTAGCCTAGATGATGACCGAAAAGGCTTGGGACTAACTATTTATATCCTTTAAGCTCCAGAAGCTCCACCACCAAAACCTGCACGAAAGGTGGTCCATGAAGAAGTGGTAGAGAGAAAAGGTACAAAACACATTTTTATTTTTTCAGCATTTGTATGTAATCCCTGATCCGAATATTTCCATAATGTATGCATGCATGCCCACATGTTCACTCTGTGCTGACCTGCAGTGATTGCTGGTTTTTATTAACCCATTGTATTGTTCCCACTTCACAGTCACACATGGCATTCTCTTTCTCTATGCAGGAATGGTGACCATGCCTTGAGAAATCCCCAGATCTCCATACACTTACCACAATTCTGTTTTTCTACTTCCCATATCACGACACTCCAAAACACACCAACTCCCAAAGCATGCTAGTGCCTCTTTTGTTTCTCCTTAAGGCTCCTTAAATCCATCTGTTTTGACTCCAGTCCTGTTGTTGTTCTTGATCTGAGTTTGCCATTAGAGGAAGAAATGGTAGTTCGCATCACTATAGGGTGTGTGTGCTTTAAATGAATGTGGGGGAACAGGGTTCTCTTAAGTCCTGTGGGGTTTCCACAACACCTAGGCACCGAGTCTATATTGGTGCAGAATTCTTGCTTTTTGGTTTCTTTCTTTAATATCTTCTATGTTCATCTAATTTACACTATATGTTACCATTTAATACAACTTCTCCTGTATACTCACAATAGTATGTGTCCACTCTCTTGTTCTTCTTATGTCTGCTTTTCTTTGGAAACAGGGCTTTTGTACATTCTCTTTGCACACAAAAATAGTTTGGACTGCTTGAAAATGCTATTTATGCTTTATGGTCTCAGTTGTTACCTGTTTATGATTTTTGTTTCTCTTTATTGCTGTGGCACATCCACCCTAATTGTGTAATTTTGAGCTGTGGTGCTGAGTTCACTAAATGTAGTATGTGGTGTTATGCAACTTCCATAAGGATAGATTCATTGTCTACCAAATCTTTAATTTAAAAAACACTAAAGTGAATTCTTGCTTTTTAAAGTACCAACAGAACAACAATGGACCATTTCAGAAGAAAAGGTGTCCGTTTCGTATCACAGAGAAGAAGAATATACATACGGTTCAGGTAACTATA
The DNA here is from genome assembly GCF_964270895.1 of Podarcis filfolensis. Lineage (NCBI taxonomy): Eukaryota > Metazoa > Chordata > Lepidosauria > Squamata > Lacertidae > Podarcis > Podarcis filfolensis. Next base: position 23,447,565 of record NC_139604.1, on the reverse strand, counting down.
AATATCTTTCCTCACTTCTTTTTTCTCCTTGCTGTCTTGTCTCATGTGAAAATGGCACCTTTTAAATTTGTCCCGATACAATGGTATCTTATGGATGTGGGACCTCTCTGCATTTATGGAATTCTCCTACTCAGAGTTCTTACATTCTTTACTTGATGATGGAGTAACAAGTGAGGATCTGCTCCCTATACTGAACTGCATGGGGCAATACTCATGCACAAGAGTTTTGTGAGCACATGGGAGTGCAGAGATTGCTTAGGATTGGTGGAATAGACACCAAAAAAGTCTGTTTGCTGTTGCATTTCTTAGTTGTCATTTTGTGTACCAATCCAGTATTATCTAAAACAGAGTGAAAGTACAGTTTTTACATCTTACAATTCTCTTTAAAGAACCAGAAGAGTATGAAGAGGACAGCTTCTATGTGGAATATCCAACTGAAGGTAGATTCGCTCTTTTTCCAAATCAGTTCTATATTATTTTGTACCATTCGAGTTCATCTAACCTGTTAACTGTTGAAATGTGTAGCTGTCATTGTACACCGTCGTTGATACTTCCTTGGGTTTGGGCATGTCTTTATCACTATTCAGATGACCGATATGTTGGGTGGTGGGACTTAAGATCATGCCAGGAATTGTTGCTCCCAGATTTGCAAGCACTGTGTGGAAAGAGCCTAAGCACATACAATTTGTCCACACCTAGACTCCATACAAAAGATCAGATGGACGCTTAGAGGTGTGGATAGCAGGAGCAATTTTTTCTTCCACAAATTCATCCATCATCTTAATAGGTCTACATGTAGCATTTCAGTATTATCTAAAATGGAGGGTAAATGTAACTTTTTAATCTCATAATTCTCTTTAAAGAACCAGATGAGTACGATGAGGAAAGGTTCTATGTGGAAGCACCTGAAGTTCCACCTCCCAAAGGTAGATTATATTATTATTAATATTATTATTATTATTACTACTACAATTTTAGTATGTGAGTTTATTTAAACCAGGGTTTCCCAAACTTAGGTCCCCAGCTGTTTTTGGACTACAATTCCCATCAACCATGACCACTGGTCCTGCTAGCTAGGGATTATGGGAGTTGTAGTCCAAAAACAGCTGGAGACCCAAGTTTTGGGAAACCCTGGTTTAAACTCTTATCCATTAAGAACTTGATATCTGCAGTTATTTTATATCCTTGTTGATCAGATTTGGGTGCTTATGTATGTTTACATGTGTCACAAAAGCCTGTAAGGTTTTAAAAATATAATGTGAGGGTGGCTCTGATGACCACTATCATCTGATTAACCCAAAATTAATATCTTTAAAGTTCCTGAGGTGAGGAAGAGAGCAGAACAAAAAGTTCCCAAGGAAGTGGAGGCCCCGCCGGCTAAAGGTGAATAATATATGTGCAATAATAACAATATCTCAGACAGTTCTCTTGCCTGTGTATCTTCTAGATGATTGATAAACACACAGCCCAAAATGTGGCTGTGCTACTGCATCAGAAAGACACCTTTACAACTAAGATCCTACATATTAAACGTTATACGCGGGTTTAATCTTCAATAGCCATAACTGTCTTTATTAAATAGATACATGGTTTTAAATCCATGCTGGCATTTCAAACATTTTCTTCAGGGCTATGAACAACTGTAGGCCTGTAGCACTTCTCTAAAACTTTTATACCTGTGTGTCTTTAAAGTGCCTGAGGTGCCAAAGAAACCAGTCCCAGAAAAGAAAAAACCTGCTCCTCCTCCGAAAGTAGAGGCTCCGCCAGCTAAAGGTACATCCATTGTCAGAGCTGATCCCGCCATCTTGCTTATCTGAACTCTTCTCCATGCTCTAAAATGTGTCCATGTGTTACATAGGTGGCTTTGTGGTCTTTTTCTGCAAGCAAAGTGTATATAATATACATGTACTTTAGTGATGGCCAATATTCATTTGCTAAATTTTGCTTTGTAATGTAATGGACGCTTACTCCTTCCTGGGTGGGTGCCTGTTGTGGTCCCTCATGCTCAGTTGCCATCCCTGGGCAGTGAGAACAGAGTGTACATGACCAGGCAGCCATTGGGGAAATCCCCCCAGCTGTCTGGGCATTTTGCTTTGTTAGCGTAATGTCTTCTGCATGGTATGATAACTGTTAGATTTGCATGCCGTGTATAGAAGGCACTCATACAGACACACAATTTTGTGGATCAAAATGGGATGTGTGCCAGTGCAGCTTTTTTCATGATAGATTACCCTTACCTATTAACAGATTTAGGATGCGGGTGGTGCTGTGGTCTGAACCACAGAGCCTAGGGCTTGCGGATCGAAAGATCGGCCATTCAAATCCCCGCTACGGGGTGAGCTCCCGTTGCTCGGTCCCAGCTCCTGTCAACCTAGCAATTTGAAAGCACGTCAAAGTACAAGTAGATAAATAGGTACCGCTCTTGCAGGAAAGTAAACGGCATTTCCGTGCACTGCTCTGGTTCTCCAGAAGCGCTTAGTCATGTTGGCCAAATGACCCGGAAGCTCTCTGCGGACAAACGCCGGCTCCCTTGGCCTACAGAGCGAGTTGAGCACGCAACCCCAGAGTCGTCAACGACTGAACCTAATTGTCAGGGGTACATTTAACTCTTTATTAACAGCTTTCGCTTGATGCCTTGATATGCCATTTATCTCGCTTCTGCTTCTCTCCATATATTTCTGTGCAATCTTGGATGTCGGGCCTCAAACAGGAGTTCCAAGTTCTAAAACCTCTCTTTTTTTAATGATCAAGTGCCAGAGGTGCCTAAGAAACCTACGCCAGAAGAAAGAAAGCCTGCTGCTGTTCCCAAGAAAGAACCGGCACCCCCAGCTAAAGGTACTTTTCTTGAAACGAAAGCCACCCAAAGAACCTTTGTCCCCTGTGCTTTGTCCCCCATATGCAACCACCGTTTGGAATGAGTTTTACAAATCCAGCGTCTTTCTGTGTTTGGTTACCAAAGCTAATGTGTTGAATATGTGGGTGTTTGGGCTGCTGCCCACAGGGAATCTTAAATGGAGGTTCTTCTGGGTTAGAGCATTCCTTTCCAAAATACCATCTCTTCCTTGTTGTGAAATGTAATCACAAAGTGTGAGATGTCATTGATCAGTTGTTATGTGTCTGGGTGATTCTCAGAATCTACTTTTGATATCTTTAAAGTGCCCGAAGTACCTAAAAAGCCAGTCCCAGAAGAAAAAGCACCTGTTCCTGTTCCTAAAAAAGTGGAGCCACCTGCTAAAGGTATGAGACCACCGCTCATAAGCAGCTCTTTTCATTTGTTGCTTCAAATGACGTGTCGTGAAAAGATCTGAGGTCCCTCAGCAGTGATTGTTTTCATGTCGTAATCGTCGTCTTCCTATATTTGTTCGTTGCTCAACAGCATCTTCATTAACAAATGTTCTTCAGTTAAACACCAGAACACTAAACGGACAGTGTGCAATGTTATCGTAACACATCTAAATTCAGTAAAGTGCCCAGTTCACTTGTAAGTGATCTCACAACTTGATATAGGACCCTGCTCCTCACTTTATAATAGTTAGCAATATTCGATCCCAATATTCATAACTCTGATGTTTTTTTCAAAGTGCCAGAGGTACCTAAGAAAGTAGAAGAAAAGGTTCCTGTTCCAAAGAAGAAAGTGCCTCCCCCACCCAAAGGTACAAGACTCAAATCTTATATCTTTGAAAAATATATAAAACTAAATCTTAAGACTCTTTTGTTTCTCTCTTTGCATCGTCCTCTTAATCATATGTATGTTCATTTCATATTTGAGTCCTATGCACCATATGTTTGTGTATAGTTGTTGATAATAGCCATTATGATCTCTTAGTCTCTACATATTCTTACATATTCTCGTTTTAAAATTATTAAAAGTACCTGAGAAAGCGGTCCCTGAAGAAAAAGTGCCGCGGCTACGCAAAAGGGAAGAAGCTCCTCCAGCTAAAGGTATGCTCTACTTCAAAACAAACAAACAAAACAGAACAGAACATAACAAAAAGACCATTGCAGTCAAATGCAGACAAGGATTAAATGTAAGGTATTGGTTGTGTTTAGAATAGATTTATGAAAGGTTTAGAAAACTTATTGATAAGAATATTTGTGTGAGATTGTATGGGAAAAATACGGAATAACAGATACAATCTTGCTTAAAATGTATATAGGAAGTGCAGTGTAAGCGATGGAAGTCAATCAATTAAATTTTATTATTATTTTCATATTGAGATATTTGTAGAAGAAATTTGGAAGAAATTCTTCCAACTTTTGTTCTTCTTTTCTCTTTATTTTTTCTTCCTCTTTTTTCTTTTCTTCTCTTTTGTTCCTTTTTTCATGTATATATGCTTATTTGAAGTGTATATGTGTGTATGTATTTGCAGCGTTTTGCTTATATTTTGTAACAATTATGTTAAATAAAATTAAAATTTAATTAAAAAACCCAAAAGACCATTGGTCTTTTACATCGGCACCATTATTTAAATGTCCTCTATATCTTTTTAGTTGCTGCCTCTTCTTTGTAGCCGAAATCTGTACTTTTAACATCATTCTTGCCACTTCAAAAAAATTCTAAAACTAAATGGTCTCTTTAAAGTGCCTGAGGTACCTAAGAAAGTCATCCCTGAAGAAAAATTACCTGTTGCGGTTCCCAAAAAGGTGGAAGCTCCCCCAGCCAGAGGTATGCATTTAAGTGGTCAGTGGTCTTATTATCTAAAAGAGCTTTTACCTTTCTTTCGTATGCTGACCATCATGTTATGTTTTGTACCATGTCACGTTGCTTGCTGTTCAACATATTTTCATAGGGCAGGAATGGGGAACCTTAGATCTGGGGGCCAAATACAGCCCTGTGGGCTTCTCTATCTGGTCTTCAAAACACTTCTCAAGCCACATACACTCCCAAGGTCACATACCTCATCGGCCATGCTTTGTATCCTCCTTGAGTAAAAGGACGCGGGTGGCGCTGTGGTCTAAGCCACTGAGCCTCTTGGGCTTGCCAGTCAGAAGGTTGGCGGTTCAAATCCCCACGCGCGATGGGGTGAGCTCCCATTGCTCTGTTCCAGCTCCTGCCAACCTAGCAGTTCGAAAGCACACCAGTGCAAGTAGATAAATAGGTACCTCTGCGGTGGGAAGGTAAACAGCATTTCCATGCACTCTGATTTCTGTCACAGTGTTCCGTTGTGCTAGAAGTGGTTTAGTCATGCTGGCCACATGAGGTATTTTTGCCTGGCTGGGATGGATGCTTAGATGGATGGATAATAAAGCAGGGTTGGTGAGTGTGTGTACAAACTGACCTACTGTCAAATTCACATTAGTTCCTCTCTGCACATTTGTCTCTGGCCCTGTGCACCACTGATATGTGTCCCCCGGAAGCTTGCCCCAAAGAGAAGGCAGCCCTCAGACTGAGAAAGCTTCCCCATCCCTGTCAAGAGGGGACGATTTGCTTATGTTTGTTTTGCAGTTCTGTATTAGCTTTACTTTGTATGTTGCCTAGTAAAGAACAGTATGTAGTTTACTTGTCCGTTTTGCGGTTGTTAGTTGCACAAGTGTTCAGACAAACCTCCTCAGATGTCAGTCAGGAATCTGTATATCCCCATTAAAACTCAATGCGTTTAATGTCTTTTAAAGTGCCTGAGGTGTCTAAGAGAGCTGTTCTAGAAGAGAAAAGATTTGTTTCAGAAGAAAAAGTATCTGTTGCCATTTCTAAAAGAGTGGAAGCTCCACCACCTGAAGGTATATTTGCAAATAATTAGAACTGTGAGGAATTTAACTGTTTTTAGGCGCTTTTTGTTGTCGCTGCTCTTCACTGGTCTTCCCTGTTAACACCTGCCATTACAGTTTTGTGTTTGTGTGTCTCTGGACATTTGTATAACATCTGACACCCAGGCAAGCTCCTCAGATGAAATGTCTTTTCTCAGATCCAATTCCTTGGTTACCCAGAATGTCAATAGCATTTATTATTTATCCATTACATTTTATCCCCTACTTCCAAGAATCTCAGGGTGATATACAAGGTCCCTCCTTTCACTTTGCTTTTGCAACAACCTAGTGAGATGAGTTAAGCTGAGAGATAGTGATTGGCTCATTCACCCAGTGAGATTCATGGCTGAGCCCCCCCCCCCCCCATTCTAGTCAGACACACCTATATCTTGGTGGCAGAAGTAAATGTTGCACAAAGTCTTACAGATGCCCTTGTGCAAGTGGAGGAGCTCCTATGGATCTGGGGTATATTTTGTCATTCAACGTTCTTCCATTAAGTCAGAAGCAGTCCAACTATGCTTGGAAAAGATTTTCTTCTAAATGAAGATCACCTTTGGATCTAACCCATTATCCTTTCAACTTTCCATACTCTGTGGAAAGAAGTCATGATTTAGGGACAGTGTATACATAGGACACCTGTAGTGCGACATGGGTTTTCCTACATAAAACTCCACCTGATTTTTCTTGTAAGAATCTGTCCCCTGATGGAGTCATCACATACCACAGTGCAGGATTCCATAGATCAAGAGACCTTGGCAAGTCATCTAGACCCTTGCAGTAGCTAACTTTGATGTAGATACTTTGCTATTAATTCTCTTATGTACCTGTTGTAATGGAAAAAGATCTGAGATCCCTAGAATTGCAGTTGATATGAATGTGTGTTTCTGTGTATGCAAATCAGTTCATGTCCTTTGTATATGCCTGTTTGTAGTAATTACACTGACCTGGCAAGGGTGGTTATAGGACATCTAACCCCACAGCAAAATTAAAAATAACCCATCTTTAAAATATTAACAGTGGAAGAATGGCCTGAAGAGGTGGAGGAGGAAGAAGTGGAAGAAGAAGAAATTTATGAAAGAGAGGAGGAGATTTCTTATGAAAGGGAGGAGGAAATTTCTTATGAGAGAGAGGAGATCTCTTATGAGAGAGAGGAAGAGATTTCTGAAGTAACAGGTATGCCTCAATTCAACAGCCAGCAGCAAATGTTGGTATAGTATAATATCTGCCATTATATCCTTTGGGCTGAATTGAATGTAATTATTTAATGACCTTTTGAAATTATGCCAGTCATTTGCTGCTTATGATATGATTTACTTTGTTCGGAACCCAAACAAAGGTTTAAAAGAGTAAATTTAAGAGTGCATACACTTTTTCTTTTCTTATTTCCCTCCATCATTCTTATTTTCACATGAAAATACAGAAACGGACCCAAGTGTTCTTTTCTCAAATTTACAAATATAGGCAGAGCACTGCAAGCCAATTAGTATAAGAATAAAAGATTCCTACTTTCCTACACAGATAACACATATTATTTAGGGTGGATCAACTTTCAGAGCCTCATTACTCTCCCAAGAAAGCTGGAACCACCAGAAACAGACAGAAAAAGAGCTACATATTTGAAAGAGATAATATTATTTATTCATTCATTCATACATACATATGATCTACTACTTGCTTATCATTATAAAATAATTCCAAATATTAGTCACCTTCATATCAGCCACGTAGAGCTAAACAAAACAAAAGTACATGAAATCTAACTTACCTAAAGCCATTGCTCCAAGAGCTATGGAATTAAAGGATGTGATCTAATACCCCATTTCATAAGGCTCCCCCTATTTATTACAAGAACCATTGAGATAGGCCCTTTCATGGATGTGACCTTTTCAAGGAAGTTGAGATATGTCATCTCTCGCTGAAGTCACTGTGGAGGTTTACATTGACTTCAATGGGAACTGGGAAGTAATCTACTCACTTTTTCCCATGAAATAATCAGAAGAGAGAGTATGGCTTCTGTTGAGAGGAAAGCAGGGATGGAGAACCTGTGGCCCTCCAGAGCTTGCTGGACTCCCAACGACCCCAGCTAGCATGGCCAATGGTCAGGAATTATGGGAGTTGTAGTCCAGCAATATCAGGAGGTCTGTCCCTGGAGTAAACCTACCTGCACATGTACTAGGAGTAACATGAGATGAAAGTAAATATATGTGTGTTTGTAAGAGCTGTCACTTTCTTGTTTTGTTAATGGTATCAACATGTGCATGTCAACTATTCAACTATACCTTCTTAATATCTTTACATTAACAGAAGAGGCCTACTACGCTGAGGAGACAGTGCATGAAGAAGTCCCACCAGTTAAAGGTATACCAGCAACTCTTTGGTATTAAAGTATCAACTCTTCAATATAGATGTTTGACAGCTGTCTGTCCCATGCTTGTTACTATTGTATTTGTGCTTGTTTTTTTGTTGTTGTTGTAGTGCTCAAAGTATTACAAACTATCTTTTTTGACTGGCAAGGACCTGTTTGCAAATTCCTGTGCCTTTCTCAATTTTAAAAACCCTAATTGCCAGCAATGGCCCATTTTGCTTTCATATAACACCTTGTGTATCTTTTGATTCTGCTGTGCAGAGATGAGTATGTCTTAGTGTGTGTTTCTGTATGTATATAAAACAGAATTAGCCTCTGAACATTTCGACTGAATTTTGCATTGAAATATGGATTCATCTCCTTATTTTTCTATACTATTTGAATAACATGCACAGCGAACATAACTGATACTTAAATATTCTTCCTGAAGTGCCTGAGGTTCGGAAGAAACCTGAACCAGAAAAGAAAGTACCAGTTGCTGTTCCCAAGAAAGTGGAAGCTCCCCCAGCTAGAGGTATATATATAGACTGCTTTTTTCACTTAGGCAAAATTAGGGTTGCCATAAGTCTCAGACATTACTGGGATTTCAAAAGCTCAACAACTTTCGGGGTGCCCTGGTTTTTACTTTTTGAAATATGGCAACCCTAGGCAAAATGCTTTCTTTTTGGTCATCTGTCATCTAAACTATTTGAGTTGATGTTAATCTCTTTTGCATTAAGTGTGAGCAATTGCTTGTCTCTAAGCAATCTGGCTGTGGATTTACTCAGTGAAATGTATGTGTTGTAAGTTCTTAATGTGTTTTCCTGTTGATGTTAAAATCACTCCAACGTTATAAAATTTTGTAATATTTTTAAGTGGCCAAGAAAGCGCTTCCTGAGGAACGGGCACCACCTAAAGCAAAAGAACCTCCAGCACCCAAAGGTAACACACACACAAAATCATGTCAGTAATGTGTTTTGTCTAGACAGCGTCATGTATATATTTTGTTGGTCCATTTCACATAAGAATTATATGGGTTTCGTGCACATTAATATCTTGAGGGACTGTCCCCACGTATTGGCCCCTCTTTCAATCTTCTGCCAGTAATGTTGTCAGTTCCTCGGTCTCTTTTACTGTCTCGTTCATGTTTTATATATGGTAAATAATAAATCAGTATTTTTAAACGGAACTGAATTATATTCAAAATATATTCCTGTCATTCTGAGATGGAACCACATGCAATATTCCTACCTTTGTTTGTTGTCTTTAAGTGACCGAAGTACACAAGAAAAAGGTTGTCACTGAAGAAAAAGTAACAGTCACTAAGAAGGAGGAGGCTCCACCAAAAAGAGGTATATAAAGTTTTAAATTCTGTGGAATTTATATATATGTATCTTAAGATTTCTTGGGAACTAAAGAACTGCACAGCAAATGCGAGAAACCCAGGGGACTCAGTCATCAAATATTTCCCTCCATGATGCAGAACAAACCACTTTTGAAACCGAATGAGCTTTCAAAGGCTAGTTGTGATATAGCATAGGAGAGGAATATAGCAGGGGGAGAAAGAATTTATTGTTCAAACAAAAAAAAATGTTTTTAGCATGCCTGTTTCTTTAGGTATGCCAAAGGTAACTCTTTGCATCCCTTCTTTTGCCCTAGTGATCGAATTATGTTAAATAGTCTGCGTTACCTTTTCTTGTTTTATGTACAATGTCAAGATCTCGGTACTTTGAATCGTTTCGTTACCTGGTTTATATGTGTCACATGTACGTGATTTAAGTCACCTGAAAATTAATAATATCTTTCAAGTGCCAGCTGTGCCAAAGAAAGCTGTGCCGGAGGAGAAAGTCCCCGTTCCAGTTCCCAAGAAAGCAGTGGCTCCACCAGCTAAAGGTACACCTGCTTTCTCTGACTCTGCAAGAGGGCTTTTGAATAGGTCAGAAACAGGCACCTGCTGGAGTTGTGAACCAGCTGCTTCTGATAAGGAAAAAGTAAACTTGGCTAAATTTCACAGAAATGTTCTGCTCTGTGTCAAAATAAATGCAGAATATTATGGTTAAACTGGGATGCTTGAAACGCTGGTGTTAATGAATTCCTGTAGGCACTTTGCCTGCACAACTTCGAGCAGCTGGCCTTTGCTGATCTGCAGCACTTCATTGTGTTGACTGTGTAGTTTGTAAGGTCTTTTGCAATATTATTTTTATGTGGGCAAAACTGCCATGTGCTTTAGACCTCTTATGGCATTCTTGTTTTGTGAGACATTTCTCTGTCACTGTTAAAAGCTGTCCTGAATCTTAATGTCCTTCTTGAAAGTTTTCTGCAGTGTACACTCTTTCGGACCTTTATTTTTTTAAAAAAAGAAAATAAATGATTTCATAAATATTATTTCTGTTTAAAAATCTGCAGTGAATATTTTACATTATGATGCCTTTGGATAAGAAATAACTATTTCTGTTCTTGAAAAAGAGCAAATTCCATAAACCAAAAGCAGGCCGGTTAATTATCTAAGTGTATAGTCAAGTTTTTGCTAAATGTATGTCTGCTTAATATTATGTTGTCATGTTGGTCTCCTGTATTAGAAAATCTTGAGATATCAAATGTCTATGAAGTTTTCTTTGTAATCCTCTTACAAGACCACCAACAGCAACAATTCAGAGAGAGGGTTTTAAATTCACAACGTGGTTTTCTTACATTTCCTATCTTTCAAGTGCCAGAAGTTCCAAAGACAGTTGTCTCAGAAGAAAAAATATCTATTGCTGTCCCCAAAAGGAAAGCAGCCCCTCCAGAAAAAGGTATACAAGCTTTGAAGTAAACTAAATCAAAGTACAAGTAGTTAATGTGCTAACAACCTGCCTATTAATTCCCATATCCAACCCTAAGTTATTAAGGAAATACTTTTTTCTGCCCCAAATACATTTGAGAGGATATTGCTTTGGGCACTCCCCTCCCCCAATTTATTTACTTTATTTTATTTAAACCTAGAAGGCTTGCCATAAAAGTTACATTTGTTTTGTAACTGCTTAATCAATCTTATCGAAATTCCCAAATAGTGTTTCCCATAAGAAATGCTAAAGTTCAATACTCTGTCTTTAATAATAGTTGTGGAAGAGCACTGGGGGTATTCGGAAGAAATGTCTGTTTCTCTTCACACAGAGGAGGAAGTTTCATATACAGGTATGAACTCAACCAGGGTAGGGGAACAGGAATCCTAACCAATTCACCGTATAGATTAATGGGCAGGGTGAGAACGTAAAATGAACCTACTAGATCAGGCCAATGACCCATCTAGTCCAACATCCTGTTTTCACAGTTTTTCATGAGATGCCTTTGGGAAGCATGTGGCATAGTTGTCAACTTTTCCCTATTCTTGCGAGGAATCCTATTCGGAATAAGGGAATTCCCCTTTAAAAAAGGGAAACGTTGACAGCTATGGCATGTGGGTATCACCTCAGTTTTCACTTTTATATTAAAATGAGGTGTATCCAAAGGTGTTCTACTGATCCATTAGAGGCTTCCATCAGCCAAACGGTGAGGAAAGTGATTTTTGCCAAATCCCTCTTGTTCTTGCAGCTCCCATGCCTCTGCACCACAAATGTGCTCTGTGGGAGGTGGCATGGAAGATGCAGAGGGGATGGCAATTTGGTGTAAACTGATGTTTCCTTCCCTGTTCTGATGACAGAAGCCTCCACTTTCTCAAAAAAAAAAAAACACCTCCCATTGGTGGAGGTGCATCTTTGGAAACAACCCAATCTGTCTTTTTCTTACATTAGCAGAATTATTAGTTCTAGAACTAAACCAGTGTGAATGCTAATTCACTAAAGAAGTTCGCTGATATAAAGCAGTGGTGCAGGATAGTATTCGTGTAAGAATTGCTGTGGGTGTTCAATTTCATTCATGGTGAGGCAAAAAAGAAGCAGTTTGTTGGCCTAAACCACAGATAACATTTGGTTGTTTGGCTCCCCACACCCTCCAACAGAGTAAATTTCACAGCTTGCATAAATTATTGGTTTGTTTGTTCATTTTTGGCTTGGATGACTGCTACAGTTGTCCCATCCCATAAAGCTGAAGGCTTAAATCTTCCCACATAATCTCTTCTAGAATGTAGAAATTTCTTCAAAATGTCAGTAACCTAAACAGAGACTTGGCATAATACCCACTTAATGTAACCAGACTTTCAATGACTTCCATCCCTTTGATTTACCAGACATAGCAGCTTGCAATGAAAGTCCCTATGTATTATCTTGAAAAATTACTGTAGATTACTGTCTAGAGTATTTCTAAGTAATAGCACCTGAAGAAATGGGCAGCTTTCCAATATGATAGACATATAGACTCCACTGATCCTAACAACAAAATGGTGTATATGCACTACACCAGTAAGAAGACGGATGTATAAAGACTATACCTGCAACTATGCGTTAGCCACATCTTGTCCAAATGTTTGTTCATTTGTCTGGCAACATAAATGTTTGTTTCTGTCAAATTTCCTACTGCTCTTTATGGCCTTCTGTACCTTTACCATCAAAGCTCTGAAACATAAATATACTGTGTCTTTAAAGTTCCCGAAGAACCTGAGAGAATTCCCACAAAACAGAAAATGCCCATATCAATTGCCGCTAAAGTGAAGAAACCTCCAGCTAAAGGTACATTTAATATTGTGCCAATGTGTGCTCTTTGTGTGCCATAAGTGTATACTGTCTGCTGCTGTATATCTGAGTGTTCTTGTCCTAGCTTGATTCTTTCATTGCAGTGAAATTTGGTTCTTAGTATGCGTTAATTATATGTTAGCTAAGACTCTTGAAAATTCGTATTTTTTAAGTGCCTGAAGTCCGTAAGACCGTTACTCGAAAGGAAGTGGTTCATGTGGAAGTTCCCCAATATGAAGAGGAGGAAGAGGCTCCCCAATATGAAGAGGAAGAAGTCACACAATATGAAGAGGAAGTCACACAATATGAGGAGGAAGTCACACAATATGAGAAAGAAGTCTCTCATTATGAGGAGGAAGTAACCCGATATGAGGAAGAAGTCACACAATATGAGGAGGAAGTACCTCAGTATGAAGAGGAGGAAGTTCCTCATTATGAAGAAGTTCCTGAGTATGAGGAAGAGGAAGAAGTACCTCCTCCGCCTCCTCCAGCTAAAGGTAACATCCCAGTTTACAAGCGCATTACAAAGAAAGGATTATTATTATTTTTTAATGCTCTTGGTTTGGATTTGGCTTTTGTTTGCTTGGTTATTTATTTGGTTTTTGCTTTCAGTTCATTTTGCTCTCCTTTGTTGTGAGATGTGCGTGGTGCAGCTCATGTTGCAAGTAGAAATAGCTGTAGCTGAATTAGAGAATATCCCAGAAACACTGAGCTTGTCCACGCTAGGCAGTGTCTTTAGTCCTAGCAAAACTCTCAGGAATATATTTCATTTCCACCCAGGCTTCTCCAAGCTGAATAAAATGTCAATTCAGCAAGCTAGTTGTGTGCCAAAACCCTGTGACACCACAGTTCCCAGGGAGTAAATAACCAGAGAATACAACAGCATATAGTTTGGGGGTAAAATAGATTACAAAAATACATACAGAACATCTGATAGCATTGACCTATGCTCTACTGAATAGTGAGATCAGGAAGAAAATGTTTAGCATCCGATAGTGTCCCCATGTTCTTCCATTGCCAACCACCCCTCTCCATGTGCCGAGCAATATATCTTAACCATAAAGGAGATGGGAAATTTCTCCTCCATGACCTTCCCTTAAATAACTTTGAATCTTTGCTTTTGAATTACTCTCCGCTCCCAGCACCAGTGACCCCATCTGAGGAAGGACTGTGGCTTTGTGGTAAAACATGCTTTGAATGTAGAAGGTTCCAGTTTCAATCCCTGGCATTGCGTGTCGAGGTCCCCAGGGCCACCCCAATAACTCACACATCACACAGAATTTTTGTTTAAGATTTTTGGCATTATTTTGGCCACAACTTCATTAAAATACAAATTTGTGAGTGGTTGCTTAGGCATTGGTTGCGACTATCTGCCCCCATCATGGGGGACAGACTGACATTCCGCACGATGCGAAAGTCAGAATAGGGGAATACACTTGGGGGTAGTGTCGGAGCAGGGAACCTGCCCTCAGCCCTCCCCAAATGCAGCCAGGAGCTCTTGCAGTGGCCCGAGCCCCCTTGACAGAGTGGACAAGCAATAGTTAGCCCCCAATTCCTTTAACAGAATCCCTTGCAGCAGCAGCATTAGAGGGGCAGGCACAGCCAATCCATGCCCCTCAACCAACCAAACCATAAACCAATGCCTAACCATGAACCTTACAAGTTGTGACAATTTGCTACGCAGTAGGCAAAAGCCAAATGGCCCCAGCCAATCAGCCAGATGGACAAAATTCCTACCAGACCACTGCTCCAAAGCAGACGACCCCATGACAGGCACAGCAAGGTCAAAGCAAACAACCCTATTCTAGGGAGGGAGGGACAAGCAATCCGATGCACGGGCGAAAAGAGGAAGCCCTAGCCTCGTGCAAGAAGTTTTAGCATTTCTAGCTGTCAATCAACAAATGGCAATATTAACTTCTTCCCAACAACAAGGGAAGCCCCAATCGCATCAGTGACCAACGGTCAATTAGCCCGCCCCAACTTTGGAGTGTCCTGGTGGCCCCCACCACAACACGTGCTCTCCGAGAAGGAGAATACGCTTTCCCAGGTAGGACTAAGAATGCCCCCTGTTTGGCATTATACAGTCATACCTTGGAAGTCGAATGGAATTCGTTCTGGAAACATTTGGAAACCAAAGCGCGGCTTCTGATTGGCTGCAGGAAGTTTCTGCAGCCAATCAGAAGCTGCTGAAGCCCCACCAGATGTTTGGGTTCCCAAAATAGTTCACAAACCGAAACAGTCACTTCTGGGTTTGCGGTGTTTGGGAGCCAAAATGTCCGAGTACCATGGCGTTCGGGATCCAAGGTACGACTGTAATTGACAGTGAGGAGCTAGATGGACCAATGGTCTGGCTTGATTATAAAAAAACAGCTATGTATGCCCCATTTCACTGTATTCAGGAAGGAGCCCCAACACTCTAGAGAGGACTTTTAGGGGATGCAAGTGGCTGCAAGGGGGAAGAGGGAGCAAGAAACTTTCCTTAAGTTAACTTAGCTTGCGGGGGTCATGTCAGAGCGTTGCAATACAGCTGTGTTCTTATGGTGCGTCTTGGTGCGTCCATTCTTTTAAATACAATCCTATCCTTCAAGTGCCTGAGGTACCAAAGAAGCCCGTCCCTGAGAAAAAGGCTCCTCCTGCGCCTGTCCCCAAGAAGAAGGAAGTTCCTCCAGCAAAAGGTACATCATCTCTTCATTCGGTGTCCTCAAACTCTTGCTTTCAGTTAAGTTTGTTGGCTCAGTGGCGTTAGTAGGCTGGGGATCAACTGTAGACATGCCCTTTGTTGACTCTCTGTTCTAATGTGCTGTGTGAATGGTGTGGTGTCCTCAACAATCTCTTGCCCTATCTTTAAAGTGCCTGAGGTGCCAAAGAAACCCGTCCCGGAAGAAAAGGTTCCGGTTCCTAAACGAAAAGAAGCCCCACCAGCTAAAGGTAAATCAGTGTGAGGCTTGCCTTGTGCAAATAAACTTACCTAATAGGCTACAACTAGGCTGATGATTGCAATGATGTACTTAGATTTTCCTGTTGTGTTGATGTTGTGTCATGACCCACTTTTATGTGGTAAAAATTGCCGTGCAAACTGAAAACAATAACGGTGTTAATAGTCCTTTAATCCTGTTAAATGTAACTTCTTGTTTATTTTCTTCAACAACAAAAAATCTTCTTGTGTTTTGTGTCACTGTTCTCCATCTTCATTCGGAAACCAAATTCTATGCTCAAAGTACTGTCTCTTTCAATTGAAGTGCCTGAAGTACCCAAGAAAGTGGTCCCTGAAGAGAAAGTACCTGCTCCTAAAAAGGTGGAAGCTCCTCCTGCTAAAGGTATCATCTCCTTGTTCACCTGGTCATCCTTTTAAACCAGGGTTTCCCCAAACTTGGGTTTCCAGCTGGGGTTTTTTGGGACTACAATGCCCATCATCCCTGGCCACTGGTTCTGCTAGCTAGGGATGATGGGCATTGTAATCCAAAAACAGCTGGTGACTCAAGTTTGGAGAGCCTTGTTGTAAGCAATTGACCTGCTACGTTACATAGCAGGGCTGCAGTTTGTTGTACCTCTCCCTGGGTGGTCAATACCATGGAGGGTGGGCCTGTAAATATAAATATTAAAGAAACATTATATCAGTGAGAAAAACCTGGCGGTTTCATTAAGAGCAGATTTGCAAATCCCCTTGCCCTTGTGGTTCAGATGCAGCACATTCTTCTTTTAGTTCTTTTGCTTTGTGGTGTCTCAATACTAGAAGGAGTCAAATCAATCTGCAAATTAATCTTTTTAAAGTGCCGGCCGTGCCGAAAAAAGCCGTGCCAGAAGAGAAAGTGCCTGTTGCGGTCCCCAAAAAACCAGAGCCCGCTCCACCTAAAGGTATCTGAAATAATATTTGAAAGATATAAATTATACATACATGTGTAAGTGCTTTACCCATGGTTTAACACAGAGATATGTGCAGAATATTTCAACAAGCAATATTAACCATGCAAAATCAACAAGGATGTGTAGATTTGCAACCACAGACACACCCACCCGAGATATGAATGGTTTTTGTATTTTGTCTTCTGCTACATCTGTTCTTTCTTTTTTGTGATACAATGTGCATACAAAGTCTGTTTCTTGGTGTCTTTAAAGTGCCTGAGATACCCAAGAAAGCTGTGTCTGAAGCAAAGGTGCCTCTCACTGTGCCCAAAAAACCAGAACCTCCACCAGCTAAAGGTATATCAACCCAGTCAAAATCAGTCTTCTTGATCTCATGTGTTTCTTTAATCTTAGATGTGATGCTTGTGTATGTCAAATATAGATGTTGTCCCTTGCCTGTCAGCTCTTTCTATTTCTGTCTCTTTCTTTGTCACAACAAACCCATAAATCACATTCTTCAAATTAAATCCTTGAAGTGCCTCACATACCAAAGGAGCCTGTCCCAGAAGAAGCACCTGTTTATATACCTGAAGAAGAGGAAGCTATACCTGAAAAAGGTACATTCAGCTCATCATTATCCTTATCAAAGACCTCTTTTAAAAATAAGAACAATAATATGATCTGTGTCATTTGCTTTATGTTCTCTAAAAGCCATGCAATCTGATCTTATGCATGTTTACCCAGGAATAAATTCTGCTAGGCTTACCAAATTCTGGGCAAGCAGAGTTTTGCTCATTCAGTGGGACTTCCCTTTCCCCCCTTTTCCCCATGCACCCCTCAAAATCTCCTCAAATAGTCCCCTGACTTCCATATGTGAATTTTGAGGGTGCACAGAGGGGCACTGCAGGCGGGAGGAAACAACAGGAAAGTTCCATTGGGTAATCAGTAAAACAGCATTGGAGACAATGAATGATTACTCCCAAGTGAATGGGCATAGGACTGCAGACATACTTTTAATTGCAGCCTAAATACTTCTCTTTCTTGATCTTGTTGCATGCTGCACTTTTCTTTATAAAGCCTCTGAAAATAATTTTACAAACCTATTTCTAAAGACATAAATAATGGCACTTAAGTATTTAAAGATAACTGTTTCTAAGTAAAGATATTTGCATAGCCATACTCAAGAGGTGCGCCATCCAGTGTTGGAGGCAAACCATGTGAACTGGTTTTGGAGAAGACATTGGGTAGGTATCTGAGATCAACCAGCCTGCCTGCTGGTTGTTGATAGTTGGTCACTCCCTGACAAGCATCAAGTGTGATGCTCCCCGCCGGACTGCCTCTCAGTAGGGTGCTATGGCCTATTGGCCTCCATGTGACCTCTGGACAGCAATATCCCTTCCCAAACCCCTTTAACAGGGTAAGGTAAAGGTAAAGGGACCCCTGACCATTAGGTCCAGTCGTGACCGACTCTGGGGTTGCGGCACTCATCTCGCTTTACTGGCCGAGGGAGCCGGCATACAGCTTCCGGGTCATGTGGCCAGCATGACTAAGCCACTTCTGGTGAACCAGAGCAGCACACAGAAATGCTGTTTATCTTCCCACCAGAGTGGTACCTATTTATCTACTTGCACTTTGATGTGCTTTCAAACTGCTAGGTTGGCAGGAGCAGAGACCGAACAACAGGAGCTCACCCCATCATGGGGATTCAAACCGCCGACCTTCTGATCGGCAAGTCCTAGGCTCTGTGGTTTAACCCACAGTGCCACCCGTGTCTCATTTTAACAGGGTACCCAGTTGTAAAAAGCTCCAGACCCGATTCCTTAACCTTAACCTTAACTCATTATCTGATTTGGTATAACGACACTTCTTTGAACACTGTGGGATTTACTCCTAAGTAAACATGAATAGGATTGATGTGCATTGTTTAGTTGTCACGAGCAAAGGCCCACATACTGTTTCGCAAATTGTTTTTGAAACTCCGCAAAATTTCAAATGTAGTGTGTGATATGGCCTGGCTGCTGTTCCAAGAGGAATAGTCACAAATTCTGTTACACAAACCCTAAAGCAGATTCATAAATTGTGGTCTATGCTGTGACCTGTGTTTGTGCTCCCCGCCCTGCCCCAACCCCAACGTGAGCTATGTTTCTCTTTCCGAAGTGGATTAAAAACAAAATTCTTAATCCGAAAATATGTGTTTAAAGTCCCAGAAGTGCCAAAGAAAGTCATCCCAGAAAAGAAAGTCCCTGCAGCTGTTCCCAAAAAAGTGGAGCCTCCTCCAGCAAAAGGTACATTGAGTAACAAGGAATTAGTGTATGTTTTCTTCAGTTGTACTAACAACCTGACCTTCCAGAAGAGAAAAGAAACTTCTTGTTTGCCAGTGAATTCAGGGGAATTTAAACTGTGTGCAGGAAATATTTCAAAATGTGTATAGCACAACATGTTTGTCCTGTGTCACTTTTGTCTGTTTGCAATGTATGGAAAACTGCTTCCCGGCAGAATATTGTCTGAATTGCTGAAGTTCTTGTTCTGCGAATTTCTTGCTTTTTGTACACATCTTCCTGTTCTTGGTGCTTCTTGGTATTGTGGTAGAACTGAGGATTTTTTAAAAAAACAAAACATATTCTCAAAACACTATCATTTTTTTTTAAGTGGCTGAGGTTCCTAAACCCGTCCCTGAAGAGAAAGTGCCCGTTCCCAAAAAGGTGCCGTCTCCTCCAGCAAAAGGTATAGCCATATATCAAAACCAGAACGCTTTTGACACTTACTTTAAGTCTAGAAATTATCATTATGTCTCGGAGCATTGAAACACATAGCTAACAATGCTGTGAAGTCTTACATGTTTGTGTGTGCGGTGGCTTTAAATTAAGTCTATGCTGTCTTTAAAGTGCCTGAGGTTCCTAAGCCTGTTCCGGAGGAGAAAGTTCCTGTTGCCAAAAAGGTCCCAGCTCCTCCCAAAAAAGGTATATCCAATCTTTAAAACAGTGTGCAATTTTTATTTTTATTTTTGTCCATACATTGATAACCATTTGTATTAATTAATTAGCTATTAAAGTAGGCTTGTCGTACGTCATACCTGATGTTCACTTTTGGGAATATGGCAAAGTTGTCTGAATAGATAGCTCTTAAACGTTGCAATGTCATATGTGTTTGTCCGCGCTGGCTCGAGACCAAATTCTTAAAACAACTCAATATTCTTTAAAGTGCCTGAAGTTCCCAAACCTGTCCCAGAAGAGAAAGTCCCTGTTCCTAAAAAGGTGGCAGCTCCTCCAGAGAAAGGTATATCCATAAATCTATACCTATAGATACATAAGATGATAACATTTATCATGGCATTAACCAGTCATTTTTGTTGTTGCTGTCCCATTACGTTTGAACTTGAACCAACTAAACAATGCCATCCTATACACTTCGACTCAGAAGTAAGTCCCATTGGGATCAATAGGACTTACACCCAGGAAAATGATGGGTATAGGATTGCATCCTAAATCAGCATAGTGATTTGTGTCATCTTGTATGTCTCTGTGTTGCTTGTGATCTTGTAGTTTGACTGACATTGTGCAATATATATATAAAAGCTAAAGTAGCGGTGTCATGTCTTTAAAGTGCCTGAGGTACCCAAGAAAGTTGTCCCTGAAAAGAAGGTAGCAACTGCTCCTCCTAAAAAAGTAGAGGCTCCACCTGCCAAAGGTACAACTCTTCTTATCTGTGTTATAACGTTCTTCTTTCATATTACTAATTATATGTGTGTTTTATCACAGTCAAATATACGTTAGTAACTTTTTGCATTCGTTTTTATTCATGCTTTATGAATTGTGTGGTTTTCTTATACTTGGTAAATTTAAAAATGCCTACCTGAAACAGCACTGTATTTTTTAACATCTCTGAGGAAAAAATATCTGCTGTTAAATCAAAGAAAATTCTTCTACCTAAGTTTGTTTTTGTGCATCTCTAAATATCTTATAAAGAGAATTTATTACTGATCTTTTCTAACATCTTCTAGTCTATTACTATAGGCCACTAGCATTACAGGTATCCCTTTTTTATTTTTAAAAACCCTTCTTGTAATTATAATGATAACTTTGGGTGGTTTTCTTTCTATGTTTGCTTTGTATGCTTATGCACCAGCAAGTCTTTGAAATAATGAAAAATTAATGCTATCTTTAAAGTGCCTGTGGTACGTAAGAAACCCATCCCTGAAGAACAGGTCACTGTCGAAAAATACTTCTATGAAGAATATGAGAAATATGAGACCTATGAGAAGACTGAGGAGTTTCTTCAGGTAGAAGAGGGTGAAGAACCTGAAGAATATGAGGAAGCCCCAGAACCTGAAAGATATGAAGAAGCTCCAGAAGAACCTGAAGTTGAGCAATACGAGGAAGCTCCAGAAGAATTTGAACAGTATGAAGAAGCTCCAGAACCGGAGGAACTTGAGTACTATGAAGAGGTTCGGGAGACCAAGGAGATTGAAGAATATGAGGAAGTGTATGAGGTTCCACCAGCAATAGGTATATTAATCATTTACCTGTTGTTTGTTGCTGCCCTGAGATTGAACCTTCTTTTGAATGCCCAAATTTCCCCTCCCCCAAAAAATCCACCCCAGTATTCCCTGCCTTTGTGCTTACAAGACTCCATTTGAGGGACAGGTTTCCCAGAGTGGGTCAAACCAACTATGCTGCTGTTACTGAATAGTTCAAAAAGCTAATGATGGGTGTATCCTCCTTTAATGATTAGAGACTTCTTCTGTAATTGTGATTACAGTCTTCTGAATTTGGCAATTTGGTATCTTTGTAAATAACTAAAAGCTCCTTCGTAAAATGTTTTTCAAGTGCCTGAGGTGCCTAAAAGAGCCATTGCTGAAGAAAAAGTAAAAGTTGCTGTACCTAAAAAAGAGGAAGCTCCACCAGCTAAAGGTACATAAAGCTGCTGAATCTGTTCCTTTGTGTACCCTGAAAAATCAAGTCCCCTTATGGGTGATCGTTGTCCTTACATTTCAGTTTTCACTAGCAGATCGGACATTAATTTTAATATGTCACTATGGGTTGTATCCATTGTTAGTCATAGTCATAACAGACCCAATGAAATTAAAGGTCATGACTAACATAGGCCCATTAATTTCACTGTGTCTGTTCTGAGTTGGATACAAACCTGTTAGTTGAACTGTCTAAGGGCATGAGCTATGTATACATCTGATAGCTTTTCCTCAGTTCTGTTAAGCCAGTGCTGGCCAGCTAGCGAGGAACTCCCCCAGCTTGGGTCTCTGATTGGTCAATGTGAACCTGGCTTCGCTGGGCAGAAAGTTGTACCCATGGCCATGACAACTGGGGGGAATTCCCCATCAGCCGGCAACCATGTGTGTTCAGCTGCCAGGGGAGGAGACCTTCCAGAGTGGATTTTCAGAGGAAGAATGGGACTTGAGAGAGGGTATAGTTGGACTGTGGTTCCAAACCACCTAAGTTTCATTACATTTAGTGGAACAGTTTCCCATATATGTAAGCAACTAGATAAGAGAAGGCAGATCAGTATAGATAACAAACTGGGATAGATAATTTTTTTCCTTCTCTGTCGAACTTGACATTTAATCAATATTGCCCCTATGCGTCTGTGTCGTTTTTTAAACCCCTTTCTGTCATTTTGTGTGGCATTTTTAGTCTCTTTTGTTTATTCTTGCACTTGATTCGTAATTCAAAGAATGGCAAACTCTTAAAAGAAATACATGTTTTTAAAGTGCCCGCAGCAAAAAAGAAACCAGAAGAAAAAGTACCTCTTGCTGTTCCTAAGAAAGAAGTAACTCCGCCACCTAAAGGTACATTCACTCTTCACTATCTTGTGTATTTTTCATCTTCTCTCTGTGTATTTTGTATAAATGTATTGTACACCTTCAATGGTATGTTGTGTTTGTTCTGTATGTGTATGTATTCATGGTGTGTCCTTGTGTTTTGTGTTCCCTTCTTTTGTAATTATGTATATAGCATTCATGTAAGATTCATAAATAACTAAACAAAAGTATTGTATCTTTAAAGTGCCTGAGATACCTAAGAAAGCTGTTCCTGAAGAAAAAGTGCCTAAGACTGTTCCCAAAAGGAAAGAGCCTTCACCAGCTAAAGGTAGATTCAGTAGTAAGACAGAAAGAATGTTGACATTCCTGTGTTCTCGTCTATGGTGTTATCACTAACGCCTCAGAAGAGAACTTTCAGCAATGTGCACATTATTTTAGAAGTGTGTATTTCTCCAAATAAGCTTGAGTACATGCTCTATCTTTAAAGTGCCTGACATTCCCAAGAGAGCCGTCCCTGAAGAAAAAGTATCCATCACTACCTATGAAGCAGAAGAACCTCCCACAGTAAAAGGTAGATGAAATTTTGAATAGGCAAGAACAAAAAAAAGTGTATCTCCATCAGTGTAGTTGCATCATCAATGTTTACTTAGATCACAGCAGTAAGGCCCTTAGATGTTCCTGGCACAAGTGTATCATAAATCCTATGAAATCTGGAGAAAACATTTTCATTTGGCTTACAAAAATCTGTTGACTATGTTGACAACAGCTGTGATTGGAAGATGTCCTAAATAAAGTGATGGCATTTATTGTATAAAGGAAAAGAGGTATAGCTGACATTAGAAAATGTATTTTATCGGTCAAGCCACTTTATTAAATTTAAATTGCTCATTATCCCCTTCTTTCCTGCGTATGAAACCATTAAAATGATATTCTGCCCCTGAAGTATTTAAAATGGAAAAATAATTTGTTTAGTTATTCTTTTCTCTGTGTTATGGTTGTCTTGCGTTTAAAGATGTTATAACAATTTTTTTAAAAAAACCCAACTAAGAGAAAACTAATATCTTTAAAGCTCCCGCAGTTCATGAGAAAACATTACGGGAAGAAAAAGTTACTTATATTATCTCCAGAGAAAAGGAAGGTGCTACAGTTGAAGGTACATCAGAGTTTTATTCAATTTGCAAAATAACTAAGCTTGAAAAGCCGGTCAGTCAGTTTAACAATTTAATTGGCACTGAGAATAGTAAGAGGTGTCTGATTTTGTAGACTTTATAATATCAAACAGCTTATCATGCTGTGTTTTGCTTAATCAATATGTCATGATTTAAAATATTATTGTCCACATGTTTTGGCGTGAGGACATATTGCAGTGAGGTAGCAGGTCATATGGTCCAAGGGTGGGATTCTGGCTCCAGTGCTGAATTTCCTTTGCATAGCTTCCTATCAATCATTTGACCTCCACAGTCTGAAGCAAATGCACTTGGCCAAACATAGACATAAGGGAAGGAATCTGAGTTGTTAGTATGTGGAGCAGAGCCTGTTGTCACTGTGTCAAGAAGAGCATAGTAATTCAGCTGCTGTGGAAAAAATCACTGTTCTGCTGTTAGCCATTTCACTTTTAAAAGCCAAAGGAAACAGCATAGATGTCAGAGAGCAAATCGTGAATGAGTTGTGCTTCTTTAGTTCTAGGATTATTCTTTTTTTCAACTTCATTTTTTTTCTTGATCTGCTGGTCTTCACTGTGTGCTGTTTATTTCCCCCCCCAACCTGTCCTTTGTGTGTCCTTTTGAAACGTCTCAAATATACTAATATCTTTAAAGTGCTTGAACTGGAAGAGGAAGCTGTCCCAGAAGAAACGGCTCCCATTGGTGTTCCTATAAAACAGAAAGCTCCGCCCATTAAAGGTACATACACCACCTCTTCCGCTAATTTCCCAAAGCAAGCAGCTACCATTGTATTATCCAGGCCCTTTGTTGGTCTGTTCCTTTTTGTCTTATGTGTGACATAATTGTATACATACTCAAAAATAAACTAATATCTTTAAAGTGCCTCCGGCGGCAAAGAAAGCTGTGCCAGAGAAGAAGAAACCTACACCTGTACCTAAAGAAGAAGCAACGCCTATCAAAGGTAACACACCTTTAGCTACAACTGCAGTGAAATGAGACATTTCGCCATTTTATTTCCCCACCTGCTATTCTTTTGCATAATTCAGTGTTTTGTGCAATGTAGGCGAATTTCTTGCCAAATTAATTACAAATTATTCCATGCAATTTTAGGGGGAATAATTAAATGGGATAAAATTCAGATCACCTGTACTAGAAATCTGAATAGGAATAGGAATATTGCTTTTCATCTAGAATCGCCACTCTTGCAAAGCAGAGACGAATGCAGAAGGCTCAATTGGTCATAAGGCAATGTTTCGTCGCTGTAATTCTATCATGGAAGATACGTGTCAAATTTCTTCCAAGATCTTTGAAATATGTGTGTGTGTGTCCTGTTGTTTTGTCTGTGGTCTGCAATAACCTCTTATTTTAAAATGCCCACATTTCTAAAAAAAGACTAATATCTTTAAAGCACCTGAGATTCGAGAAAAGGCTGTTTCACGAGAAATAATTCCTACTCCATCGGTCTCAAAAGAATTGGAACCTCCGGCAGCTAAAGGTACAACAGCAATTCAGTGAAAGTGATAATGAATTAGCAAATTTCAAGGCATTTAAATGTGCCACAATAGCTCATTGTCATAAATTTCGGGGTGTTGTGTGCCAACGTCAATAACTGTTTATTTAGTTTGTCTGTTTCTATGTGTTTCACAAATTTTTTAATTTCCTGCCACAAACTAATATCTTTAAAGTGCCTGTGATACGAAAGAAAGCCATTTCGGAGGAACAAGTAACAGTTCAAGTATCTAGGAAAGAAGCTACGCACTATGAAGGTACATAATCCTTTAATTAAGTCTTCTAACTTGTCAATGCTTTATGTTACAGAGCCCAAGCCCAGGTTGCCATGTATACTAAAGGTGTTTATGGCCATTTGATCGGCCATTCACACTCCATTCACACTCCATTCACATTAATGATTGGATAGACTTTAAGTAAATTCATTTTCAAATGCAGCAATAGACACACATGGGGGGTTGTTTCAAGGTTTAGATATTATTTAGGCTGCCTTTCATGTGTCTCAGATGTAGCCCAATAAAAACCATTCTCATAAAGCATTAAGGGAGAAAAATGAAAACTTGGGTGAAAAAGAAAATAGCATAAGATCCAGTTAATGATAGTTCAGTAGCAATGAAAAACTTTTTTCAGAACTTAACTGAAGATTGGAATAACTAGAAACCAGAAAGGTGGAACACTTAGATTTTAATTAGATTAGACGAACTGGTTTCAGTGGGACCAAACTTTATAAATAGCGAGGCTAACCATAAAAGCATGACTAGTGCTCAGTTGAGGGGTGAGCCTTAACTTGCTCTGGTAGACATGACCCATGAGAGCAGAAAAATAATCAGAGCCCAGGTGGGGTAAAAAGGAGTTCCAGCAAAAAATGTTTAGAGACTTATGGAGTGCAGAAGGGGCATATTTCAGAACCTTTCACTCCTCCACCCCCTTTGCTCTTAACAACAGGCACCCTACTTTATATGTGATTGTAGCAAACCTAGATTTAAGCAAATAATTCTGCTGCACTCCTATCTGTTTTCAGCCTGAGCATCTCTAACTAGCAGAGCAAAAGGTTCAAATTAGTTAACCTTGAAGAAGGCCTGCTTCTGTGACTAAATGGAAAGTATAAGTTTATTCCACAATAAATATGGCTGGGCTCTCTGTTTGTTGGTCATAGTCTTTGGTTATGTCTTTTTTGTCCTATGCTTTTTACAAGTATGATTTTGCATGTCTCAAAGAAACTAATATCTTTAAGATACAGAAACATATGAGGAAATGCTTCTAGAAGAAATGGAAGAACGGTATCCTGCTGCCATTCCTAGGAAACGTGAGGTTGCACCTCCCAAAGGTATATTCTCTCTTCGAGGAAAACGTAAAGCTACCAAAGTCACAAAAGTGACATATTTTCATTATTTCGCTCTTGTTCAGTTTGATGCTACTGTTTGCATTTTGTGGTTTAAAAAT
The DNA here is from genome assembly GCF_964270895.1 of Podarcis filfolensis. NCBI lineage: Eukaryota > Metazoa > Chordata > Lepidosauria > Squamata > Lacertidae > Podarcis > Podarcis filfolensis. Next base: position 23,421,096 of record NC_139604.1, on the reverse strand, counting down.
TCTTACAAGGGAATTGATTTTATTTAAAGTGTCTGAGGTGCCCAGAAAAGGAATGGCAGAAGAGAAGATATCCATTGCAAAGCATGAAAAAACAGAATTAGTTTCTGTACATAAAAAAGCAGAACTTACTGAAGTATCTCAGATAACGCAGCCTCAAGCACCAGAAAGGAAGACAGCTGCTCGTAAACCCACAAAACCAGAACCTATTGCTGTATCAAAGCCAGCAGAGCCTGAGGTGCCAAAACAGAAGCCACTTGTTGCCAAACCCAGAAAACCACAACCCATTGTGGAGCCTGAAGTGCAAGAAGAGGAGATAGATATTGCTGAACCTGAGGAACCCATACCTGTTGCAGTTTATGAGGCAGTCGAACCTCATGTGCCAGAAAAGAAGAAAGTCGTTGCTAAACCTAAAAAACCAGAGCCTGTTGTGATGCTTAAAACAGTAGAGTCAAAACAGGAGATAGCTGTTGCCAAACCCAGAAAACCAGAACCTCTTGTGGAGCTTGAAACAGAAGAGCCTGGGGTGCCAGAAAAGAAGCTAATCATTGCTAAACCTAAAAAAACAAAACCTGGTGTGGTTCCTAAAACAACAGAGCCTCCAGTGCGAGAAGACCAGATGGCTGTCTCCAAACCTAGGAAACCAGAACCTGTTTGGTTTCCTCAAACAGTAGAGCCTGAAATGGAAGAAGAGGAGATAGATATTGCTGAACCTGAGGAACCCAAACCTGCTGTAGTTCTTGAGACGGTAGAACCTCATGTACCAAAAAAGAAGGCAGCTGTTGCTAAACCTAAAAAACCAGAACCTATTATGGTGTCTAAAATAGTGGAGCCTCCAGTGCCAAAACAGAAGATAGCTGTCACTGAACCCAGAAAACCAGGACCTGTTGTGGAGCCTGAAACAGCAGAGCCTAAAGGACTAGAAGAGCAGATGGTTGTCTCCAAACCCAGAAAACCGGAATCCATTGTCATGGCTCAGATGGTACAGTCTGAAGTGGAAGAAGAGGAGGTAGATATTGCTGAACTCAAGAAAGCAAAACCCACTTCGGTTCTTGAGGCAGTTGAACTTCATGTGCCAGAAAAGAAAGCAGCTGTTGCTAAACCTCAAAAAACAGAGCCTCTGGTGCCTGAGCCTCCTGCACCAAAACAGAAGATAGCTGTCACCAAACCCAGAAAACCACAACCTGCTTTGGTGCCTGACCTAGAAGGGCCTGAAGAGGAAGAAAAGAAGGCAACCATTGCTAAACCTAAAAAAACAGAGCTTGGTGTGGCTCCTAAAACAGCAGAGCCTTACATGCCAGAAGACAAGATGGCTGTTGCCAAACCCAGAAAACAGGAATTCATTGTCATGCCTCAAATGGCAGAGCCTGAGCTGGAAGAAGAGATAGATATTGTGGAACCTGAGAAACCGAAACCTATTGCTGTTCTTGAATCAGCAGAACCTCGTGTGCCAGAAATGGAGGTAGCCGCTGCTAAACCTAAAAAACCAGAACTTATTGCAGTGCCTAAAACAGTAAAGCTTCCAGCGGCAAAACAGAAGATGACTGTCACCAAACCCAGGGAACCAGAAGTTGCCGCGGTGCTTGAAACAGCAAAGCCTGAGGTGGAAGAAGAAAAGAGAGCAAAATCCAGGGAGCCAGAACCTACAGTGGTGCCTGAAACAGTTTGGTGGCAAGAGCCAGAGGAAAAGGCATCTGTTTCCAAACCCAGAAAACCAGAGCCTGCTGTTGTGCTTGAAGCAGCAGAGGCTCAAATACCAGAAGAGACTGTGATGGTTGCTAAACCTAAAAAACAAGACCCTTATGCTGTGCCTGCAACAGAGCCTCCACCATTAAAAGGTAGACGTCATTCCCAAAGGGAAAAGACACTCTTGGCTTAAGAAATGTTTGTCTTGTTTGTGGAAAAAAAATCTTTTTTGTTTCATGTTAGTTTATAAATTTTGTACAGGCAACTTCTCTCGTCATACGTAAATGTGAATGTGCCTAATTAATGTCAATGTTTGGTGTCAAGTCTTCATGGTCTTGCTGTTATTTATCTTTATTGTGGCTTCTTCAGTTCGTACAGTTAACACAGTCTAATATCTTTATTGAAGTATCTGGTTTATCCAAGAAACCTGTTCTACAAGTGCTGACAAAAAGCAAAAAAACAGAAGCTCTGCTGGGTAAGAAAGAAAGTAAAAAAAGAACTTATCTCTTCTTGTTTCCTGATAATCTTGTGTCCTAAAAAGTTCCATTTGCAGCTTGATGCATAGGCATCCTTCCCTTTATAAACAAATATGACACAATACATCATAAAACATGAGGTCAGATGCCAGGATGAAAGGGGAAATGCTAATTATGATAATAATTAATAATAATAAACATACCCAAATCACTGTCAGGAAGGTAACAGCAGTGGAAGTAATCTTACAAAACAGATATATCAGCAGGTGTTTTGAAATATTTCAAATGTTCAGTTGAGTTCAACCATTTCCATCAGCCCATAAAAGATAACTACTTATATATATGAATGAAGGACCTGTATAGAGGGGAGTTTTTATCCCAGTGCCTTCTCTTCGGTCACTTGAATGATTTGTTCAGATTTGCCACCTGGACAGCTAATATTCAGCAACAATTGACGTTGTGGTGCTTGTTCATACGCCAACTATAGCTGTTTTGAGAAAAGGTCTATGTCTATAAAATGTAAAGGGCAGCCTCCTGCTTTCAATTGAATACCCACCCGTGTGATTTTAATGTCAATATTGTCCATGTCATTCCATGTCCGTGTGTCATGTTCTGTCTGTTGGGACTAAATCTGTTTCACTTCTTCATGCCGTGTTATAAACCATTTTCAGTTCTTCAAAGTAAAATGTACTAATATCTTTAAAGTTCCCGAGATGCCCAAGAAGGCTGTGCCAGAAGAGAAAATACCTGTTGCAGTGCCTAAAAAACCAGCTCCTCCACCTGCTAAAGGTATATACCTCAGTCTTGGTGACATTCATTCTTACCAAAAGAAAAAGAAATGGGTTATGGGTTCACTTCCCCCCACCCCCATTTATAATTCTGCAGTCTTTTCTTCTTCCTCGTCTTCTAAAAACTGACTTCATTTCTTAATTGGACATGTTCAAATAGGTTTTGGTTACAATTTAGAGAGTTATGGATACAAAACCCCATCAATTTCAATGGAACTTGCTTTCCCCCTGAACTGTGACTGCTTAATATTGACCACTAACCTTCCTGATATTCCTCTAAAGGCGCCTCTTTATTCCTGACACTTTTGCCTGCATTTTAACAAACTGAAACGTAACAGAAAATGATGCTATTTCTTTTCAAGTGCCTGAGGTACCCACAAAAGTTGTCCCAGAAAAGAAGGTGCCAGCTGCTGTTCCAGAAGCACCTCCAGCTAAAGGTAACATCCCCTTTGACAGAAAGCAGCAGTGGGTTAGGGCTGGTCCAGGAGGATAAGCATTGGCCTGGTTTGCATGACATGGTAAGAAGAAACCTCAGCTGCAGCTCATGGTTAGTGAGTAGACCACTTAACAGTGAGTCTGGGCTCTGGTAATGCACTAAACCAGGCCTTCTCAACCTCAGCCCTCCAGATGTTTTGAGACTACAATTCCCAGCATCCCTGACGACTGGTCCTGCTAGCTAGGGATCATGGGAGTTGTAGGCCAAAAACATCTGGAGGGCCGAGGTTGAGGAAGCCTGCACTAAACTAAACTTTGATTGAGCTCAGCGCAGTGTAATACTAAAAAAGACTACGGAGGAGCAAACTGGTTGCAAGGTGGTGATTGAAAGCCTGCACTTTTGCACAATTCGGGTAAGCCATAGCATAGCTTACTGTGTCACATGAACCAGGCCAGTGTATATCTTATTACTTTTTTATACTACACATTATCATCTCTAAATGCCATGTGTTCTTCACTTTAGGAGACCATATCAAGTGTGGTATTTGGATACCAAAGGTGGCAGAAATGTTCTCCTTTAAGCTAATACTATTTATTTGTTTGCTTGTTTGTAAATTCACAGTCAGCCGTTAATATCAAAATTTCTAGAACAGGTCACCATAAAAATAAGAAAACAATTTTGAAAGATCAAACAGCAGATAAGACTAGCATCACTAAGACAGTCTCCTCAACAGTGAACAGGCAGGTGAAATAAATAGGGTGTCATCAAAAGATCTTATGAGAATATATAATTATGGTTTCCGTCAAATTTCAAATTATAAATTATACATTAAAGATAAAGGATATAAATTGAATATTATTATTCAAATATCCCCATCTACTATAACTTTATTTCAAATTATTATATTTCCTTTTAAAATTATTATTGAAATTAATTTATTGTAGTGTCGGTTATTAAATTGTTAACTGCTTAATTATTTACTGTTCTGTTACTGGTTTGTCAATGCTGTGCTTTCTTCCTTACTATTTCTTTCTATTTAAATTATGTATAAAAAATATTTATTTTTTTTAAATGTTAATGATGGTGTTAATAACAATGATGGCAAAAAAGACTGTATGCTAGGTGAGCCTCCCTTGGGAAATAGTTCCACAAAAAGGCCACTACCCCAGTCACCGCCCACCTTGTCTCAGAGAGATGGCACATTTCAGATGAGAGCCTTCAAAGACAAAGCCTTGTGTATTAGATGATGGCCAGTGCAGTCACGTCTCAGAAGCGGCTGCTGCTGCATTCGATGGGATTCGAACATAACTGGACCTAGGATTACAGCTTTAAGCTGAGCAATGTTGTCACTTGTTAATATTCAGTGGGACTTACTTCCTAGTGTGCGTTGAGTTTAGACTGCAGCCTCAGTTTGCATTTGTGTCTTAGAAGTTATGTGTATCGTCCTGTACCAAAGAGTAAGCAAAATCCATACCCTTCCTTTAACAGTGCCTGAAGTACCAAAGAAACCTGTTCCAGAAGAGAAAGTTGTGCCTAAAAAGCCAGAGGTGCCAGCAGCTAAAGGTGTGTGCATTTCATGAATTCAACAAATAAGATGCTCCCATCCCATCAGTTCCTTACTGCTCCTTCAGTGTCAACACTTCATTTCTTTCATACTTCCTTGTCATTATTCTTCACATAGAATACATGGCAGCAACGATAGCACTTATTAGTCATATTGTATATATGGTATTCAGTAGTACCTTGGTTCTCAAACTTAATCCGTTCCAGGAGTCCATTTGACTCCCAAAACCATTCGAAAACCAAGATGCAGCTTCCGATTGGCTGCAGGAGCTTCCTGCATGCAAGCGGAAGCCGCATTGGAGATTTGCAGCATTCAGGAGCCAATTTGTTTGACAACTAAGCTATTCGAGAACCAAGGTACCCCTGTACGTGTTTAAGTTCACATTATTGAAGCTATTATGTGTCCACCTGCTACCATTCTGTGACAGGATTAACATATGCTACCTTTGGAATACATGGCATTAACATAAGCTAATCTTATTCAGTGCCTGAGGTACCAAAGAAACCTGTCCCAGAAGAAAAAGCTCCAGTGGCTGTGCCAAAGAAGCCAGAACCTCCACCTGCCAAAGGTAGGCCTCATTTTTAAAGAAAGAATGACAAGTTAGTACTACCAGGGCTTTTTTTCAGCCGGAACTTGCCAGAACTCAGTTCTGGCACCTCTCAGATGGGCGCCATTGCCATTCTAAGGAAACAAAGTCTGGCACCTCTTTTTCTAGAAAAATAGCACTGAGAAGTACACATTTTTCAAACTGAAGTCTGTTGGTGTTACCATACTGTATATCTGCAATACCTAAATATATTTGGGTGAACACAAGAAGAGACCAAAACCCCATCTAATCTAGCACATGGCTGTCACAGTGCCTGACTAAATAGATGCTAATGGGAAGTCCACAAGCAGAACATGGGCACTACAGCACTCTCCTCACTTGCGATTTCCCAAAAACTGGTTTTGAGGAGCATACTGCCCCTACTCTGGAAGTAATACACAACCATAATGACTGGTAGCCACTGGTAGCCTTATTCCCCCATGAACCCCTTTGAAGGCCAACCAATTTGGTGGCCATCACTACATTAAGAACAAGATGTGGGAACCATGAACTCAAATGATGGATCTGTGCTGCTATTTAATGTTGGGGTTGTGTGTGTGTTTGCAACTGTGTATGTTTCTTAAATGACTTGTTGTAAAAAAAATAATATTAATGTTTTCAAGTGCCTGAGGTGCCAAAGAAAGTTGTTCCGGAAAAGAAGGTACCAGCTGAAGTGCCTAAGAAACCGGAAGCTCCACCTGCTAAAGGTGTGTATTGCTTGTAATGCATGAAACAGCTTTGTTTGCTCTTGGGAGGAATATTTAACCTTTATCAAGGGGAGAGACAGGAAAATATCGATTTCCATCTGTGTGTTTCTACTGTGTGATTTGTAAAGAAAGACAGGAGGCTTACTTCTGTACAGCTTAATTGTGTCATACCAGTTCTCTCCAGTTTTGTCCTTATTTTTGAAGTTCTGTGTTTTACGACTTTCATGTGTCCTTAGTATCTTCTGCGCATTCTTTGATATTCGCATTCTTAAATGAAATTATTTTCCCTTCAAGTTCCGGAAGTACCCAAGAAAGTGGTCCCTGAGGAAAAAGCAAAGGTTCCTGAGCCTAAAAAACCAGAGCCTCCTGCTGTTAAAGGTACATGTCATAACCAGAAACGCCACAAAGAACTTCAGATTTGCTTTATAGATGTAACATTATTTTCACATAACTGAATATTTGTGAAAGTATGTTTAATAGTCTTATTTTCCCTCTGAGATGACTTCTCATAATGCAGTCATATGTAAGATGTGTCCCACATGTATTTTAGAAAAAAGATAGCCCTTTATGTTGGTTTCCCTTCCCCTTGTTTGCTCTTGTTAATTACTGGCATACATCACTGAAGCCCAAGACTTAAAACAATTTACTATCTTTGAAGTTCCTGAGGTGCCAAAGAAAATCCCAGAAGAAAAAGTACCCGTGAAAAAGCCTGAACCTCCAGCACCCAAAGGTATATCTTAGCATCTTGGGAATATTTGTATTCTTATTGTTTTGCATGTTTAGTTCTTTCAAATTCTCCACCTCCTCGGATTTCCTTCTACTGTTTTGGTGGCAAACTCAAATCTGTTCACTCGATTCTGTGAACAGATCTAAGGAGTGCTGCTTGAGTTTCTTGTATTATCTGTTTTTCCCTTGCGTTTTGCTCATCTCTTCTACATTTAGAAAGCTGGTGCATGTTTTAATCTGTTTATTGTTATTTTAGCCTTTCCAAAAAGTCTTAAATTACTGTTGTTAATTTGTCTTATCGATAATTGTATTATCTTTTTTTGTAAACCCCTTTGAGGATTTGTTTTTTATTTTACTTTATTTTTACAATCAAGCAGTGTATAAAATTTCTCGTGAAAGTAAATAAATAAATCGGACATTAAAACTGACCAATGTCTTTTAAAGTGCCAGAAGTTCCCAAGAAAGTCGTTCCAGAAAAGAAACCGCCTGAACCAGAAGCTCCACCAGCTAAAGGTACATGTCAACATTATTGTGGTCACATGGAAGCATCTTCTTATTCTGATGTATTTGTTGTACTTTGTGTTCCTTGTTTTGTCTTATGATGTACAACATGTCTTCTTCATGTGAGATATCCAGAAGGCTTTCAGCCTATTTTATAAAATAATTTCTTTATTAGCTTACTCTTAGCTCTTGGTGAGTGATCTGCCATCCAGGCTGTTGACCTATTTATTTTCAGCAACCCTGGCAGCAGAAATTTACTGAAAAATAAACTGTGTAGTTCATATACTTAAGGAAAATTCAAATGAGAATGTACCAGGAAGTATCTCCATCCCTTACTAATGCTATGCTCATTTTCCATTGATTGTGATAATTTAACAGAAGGACAAAGAAATAGGATGGCAATTAAACTGCCACACGTTATAGAGATCTGCATAACTTCTCAGGAAAGGGAAGGAGGACTCATTTAACAAAACAAAAACAAACTAGGGATATAGCATGAAATAAAGAAAATATACTGTCTGCATTTGTGGAGAGGTGGAGAAAATTGTATTTGAATATCGTTTTTGTCATGTTTTCAAGTTTTGTGTTTATTGTTTTCAACTCTTTTATATCTTTGACAATCACACATTCAAAACTAATATCTTTTAAGTGCCTGAAGTGCCCAAGAAAATTGTCCCAGAAGAAAAAGTACCAAAGAAACCAGAACCTCCTCCTGCTAAAGGTATTTGTCAATTCTGAAATAATCATAGTGAAAATATTTGGGTACAATGCTGCTTATATAGAATCAGTAGTAAAACTCCCATGGGTTTTAAATGGAGCAGGATTCCAGTTTTTGCCTTGCTCCCATGCCTTCAGTTTCTTCATTTATTACTTCCCATTGAAATGTGGCATTTATTGGACACAATCCAGGTGAAGCTAAGCACTTTTAAGGCTACAGTTCTGTGCACACATCTGAGAGAAAAGTTCATTGTACACCATGGGACTTCCTTCTGACTAAACATGAGCAGGAAGTTTATGCATGTCCCATTAATTTCAGTGGAAGGATTAAGCACAAAGTGCTTAACTTTAACTGGATTATGCCCAAAGTAACATGTAATCCGAATGCGTATCAAACAGATACATTTTTATAGTCTTTTTGATCACATTGAGCAAGAAAAGCCAGAGGTTTATGAGCTGCCAGTGACATTTAGGTTGCATTGAGCTTGGTGGGTCGCAAAGAAGTTGGTGGTATGCCTAGGCAATGCATGTCAATAATAAATCAAAATACAAAATATCAACAGACCAAAGAAGACATGTAAACTTCCAGTTGTGTTGTGTCATCTTCCAATAAGGTGGCAAAATTCTTGTCAAAGGCATAAACTTATTCATTATCCATTAAAGTCATTGGATGTTAATGTGAACATCCTATTAATATGTACTTGGATTTTACCATCAGTTTGAGTATATCATTGGGTTCTGAGAATTAAGGAGAACACTTTAGGAATATATGATGGCCCAGAAGAAAATATTTATCAAATATTTATCAGTTCATATATAGTCATCAGTAATAGAGTAAATATAACCAAGACTAAAACCACTCCAATCTTTTTACAGATTTACTGTTTATGACGAGTGGGGGTGTAATACTATCTTGTCACAGAGGGATTGTAAATGCATTTTCTTTGTTTGTATTTGATACCCTTGTTTTCTATCTGCATTGTCTGAATTAGTGATTGTTTTAATGAAAGAGAAAAGCGAGAGGCTGAGATAGATCTTCAGTGTTATGTAGTAGATAATGTTGTATATCGTCATGTTTTGTGTCTCGCGGTTTCTTGATCTCATAATCTTGCACGTTGCATTTAGAATTAATAATAGTAAAACAATCAAATATCTTTAAAGTGCCAGAGGTGCCCAAGAAACCTGTGCCTGAAGAGAAGGTCCCTACGCTCAAAAAGAAAGAACCACCAACACCTAAAGGTATATGTTATATCTGAAGCGAAAAACATCCTTTTCTTATTCTCTTGATCATTGATCATCTTTTGGATATCCTTATGAGTCTATGTCATGCATCCTTTTGAGTAGCTTTCTGTGCTTAGCATCTCCATCCTCATAGTTCTACTGGTGGTACAAGTGGATTGTACTTCATGGTAGTTTGTTGTTACAAGATTCTGGGCACAAAAGCATGCATGCCCCCTCACCTTACATCTCAAGCTTTGACATTTCCCCATCTTTTACATTTCATTGTGCTTTCAAAATTCAATAGTAAGCATTAACTAATATCTTTAAAGTGCCAGAAGTGCCCAAGAAGGCTGTCGTCGAAGAGAAAGAACCAACTCCCGTGCTTAAAAAGCCTGTACTTAAGGAACCAGAACCTCCTCCTGTTAAAGGTACATTTCAGCATTAATGCAGTTATAAAGAATGTGGTTTTGATGCGGGTGTTTAAAGCAGATGTCTGGGAGATTCTTGTTCTGTCTGTGCTCCGTTGCTTAAAATTTCTTTTGTAAACAATACTGTTGGTTCAGTCCAGTCTGTGAGAGAAAAAGTGCTTAGCTGTGCTGAACTTCATCACGACTGCTTTCTCTGTGTCCTAGTATGCAAACACACAATTGCTGATTTTGTTATAATTGTGCATTATGTTTCAATCTTCTTCGTCATATTAGCTACATATCTTTTGCCCCTTCTTAAAAGTAAAACTAATCTCTTTTAAGCACCCAAAGTACTTCGGAAAACTGTGCCAGTTTAAAAAGTAACTCTTGTTTTACCTAAAGAGCCAGAACGCTTTGCTGTGTCTGAAGAACCAGAGACCATTAGTGTTTATGAAGAAGAAAAAGTCACTGTTGAGTATGAAGAAGAAGTCGTCACTGTTGTGGCCGAAGAACATGAACCTGCTATTGTGCCTAAGAAACCCAAGCCTACCATTGTCCCTAAGAAACCAGAAGCTGCAGCCGTGCCAAAACCACCAAAGGCTGTACTTAAGAAACCAGAACGCCCACCTGCTAAAGAGACCTTGGAATATGAAGAAGAACGAGAGGTGCAAACGATTGTTGGGTACAGAGAGCGAACACATGTTTCTGTCCACCAGGACATAGAGGCTATAGTTGCGCTTGAAGAACCTGAGAGTGCTTCAGCTTTTGAGATCACAGAGCCTGAGCAATACTTTATTGAGGAATCAGAGGAGATTATTTCACTTGAAGGACCTGAAGCTGTCCCAGAAGAACCAAAAGCCGTTGCTGCTCCGGAAGAAACAAAACCTGCTATTGTGCCAAAAAAGCCGAAGCCTACTGCTGTAGCTAAAAAGCCAGAACCTGCAGCTGCACCCAAGAAACCAGAACCTATTGCAGTGCCTAAAAAGCCGAAACTTGCTCCTGTACCTAAAAAACCAGAGCCTCAGAAGCCAGAACCCTTGTTCAAAAAACCAGAACGCCCACCAGCTAAAGAGATCGAAGAGCACGAAGAGGAACGAGAGGTGCAGACTTTTATTGGAAAGAGAGAGCGACAACATGTTTCCGTCCACCTAGACATAGAGGCCATAACTCCTTTTGAGGAACCTGAGAGCACTGCAGCTTATGAGATGGAAGAAGAAGAACAATATGTCATTGAGGGGTCCGAGGACATTGTTTCCCTTACAGGACCTGAGCCTGTTGCTGTCCCTGACGAACCCCAAGTCGTTGCTGCTCCTGAGGAACCTAAGCCTGCTCTTGTGCCCAAGAAACCCAAGCCTGTTGCTGCGCCTAAGAAACCTGAACCCGAAGCTGCTCCCAAGAAACTGGAACACGTCGTGGTGACGAAAAAGCCGAAACCTGCCGCTGTGCCTAAAAAACCAGAGCTTGCGGCACCGCCCAAGAAGCCCGAACCCTTGTTCAAAAAACCAGAACGCCCACCAGCTAAAGAGATCGAAGAGCACGAAGAGGAACGAGAGGTGCAGACTTTTATCGGAAAGAGAGAGCGGCAACATGTTTCCGTCCACCAAGACTTAGAGCCCATAACTGCTTTTGGGGAACCTGAGAGCGCTGCAGCTTATGAGTTGGAAGAGGCAGAACAATACGTCATTGAGGGGTCTGAGGACATTCTTGCACTTGAAGCACCTAGAGCTGCTCCTGAGGAACCAGAAGCCATTGCTGCTCCTGGAGAGCCTACGGAAGTACCTAAGAAACCAGCAAAAGGTATATGGCATAATCTTTTCCAGTACAAAGAGTATGTCTTCCTTAAAGCAGAATGTTGACAAGCGTTGCTTTGCCAACTTTCTGCTGAGCAATTCGAAAAACTGCTCTTGGAAACAAAGTTGTTGTGTGTATACATTGGTGTGTGGATGTGTGAAAGAGAGAAAGGTTCTTTCTGATTCTGCAAAGCAATTTGCTTAGGCCTGCAAGAATTTGAAATTTCCATTATTAATTGACGTGAAAGTAAATAAAAAACAACAACTTAAATGTATGAATGGAAACAGATTCAGGAAGAATTATTCATTTGAAGCTGAATGAAGGTGATGTCTGATGTGCCTGTGGGTTGATGGATATATATTTTTTCCCTGTCTTTTAACAAACCAACTAATATCTTTAAAGTGCCTGAGGTACCCAAGAAAGCTGTCCCAGAAAAGAAAGTACCAGTTCCTGTGGCTAAAAAAGTCAAACCGCCACCAGCTAAAGGTATATGTCCACACCTAAAGAAGAAAATTTCTTTGTTCTTCTTAAAATACTCTCTTCTTCTGTACTGTCTCTCCTATAGTTTTTGCTTGACTGAAATAACCTAGTGTTCATTTTATAATACAAACTCTGTATGTATAATACGAAGTCTGTATGTCTCTAGATACGATGTACGTCTATGTATCTGTCTGTAGCATTAATCTTGCTTTTGATACGTCCTTAATTCTTCGTTCCTCTTCTTAACATCTTGGTACCTCTTACTTCAATAATTCTCAAAGTAAAAATAGAAATATTATCTTTAAAGTGCCTGAAGAGCCCAAGAAAGTTGTTCCCGAAAAGAAAAAACCAGCTGCTGCACTTAAAAAACCAGAAGCTCCTCCCGCAAAAGGTACTTTTATCATTCACAGAGAAAATCATTATCTTGCTTGCTGCGTTTGGTTCAGCTGTTGGATTTGTAAATCGTACTAATGTGTATAAATGACAGGCTGAGCCTAACTTGGGAGGGGATGGGGGTGAGGGAGTGTTTGTGTCCAAACACAATAGGTAACTTCAATACCGTTAGCGGCTCCGCTTTTGCTTTTAATGCCTTGTTTGTTTTACCTACATGAAAGTAAAACTAATTAAAATTTCTTGAAGTCCCTGAAGTCCCTAAGAAAGCTGTACCAGAAGAAGAGGCTCCTCTTGCTGTTCATAAAAAGCCGGAACCTCTGCCTGCAGAAGGTAGCTCTCCCTATTAATCACGACGTCATTCTTATCCAGACTGCTATGTCCGCTTTGTTTGGTCTTACGTTTTATGTGGTCCTGTTTGTATATGTAAGGCGGGGTGGTGGTGGTAGAGGACTGTCTGTTCTTTATGATGTCCTTCTGTTTAAAGTCTGCCTTTCTACCTTATTACAGATTTCAGGCCACACAGTCTTCAATGGCTGCGAGCAATTCTAACCGTGGAAAACCCACTCTTAGAATCTTGATTTGCTATAAAAGACTGAAGCTAATACTTCAATTATCTCCTTTTGCACAAACTGGCTTTGGCCTTTTTGTCATCTTTCTGCTGTGTGGTGTTGCACCCCTTTTGGTTGCAATTATAGTACTGGCCTCATTTATAGGGGCCTTAGGGAGAAATCAGAAGCTGGGCTTTTTCTTTCCTTTTTTGTCCAGCAGCAGCAAGTCTACCTGGGGCTTTGGCCCAAATTTTTATTGATCCCATGGTCCCAGAGGCACATTTGACCAATGATGTGCTGCAGTACTTCAATTCAACATTCTGGATCGAGCCCTCAAGAGTTGGCAGGGGATTCTTAGATTTCACACCAGAACTGTAGCTATTGCCTTTATGTTGAGGGATTTGAATTGTGAACATTTGAATGAAACGCAGCTGCATCAAATAGTTGCTTTGTACAAAATTGGACCTTATCAGGCCATCAAAGCTGCCCCAACTTCTTTGAAGGGGAAAAACACATGTATATATATATATAAAATCTGGGAATCTGATGGCAACAATCCTTCTTTAAAATATGTGTGAATATAATCTGGACATACACTTTTCAAAAGCCCCATCAAATGCAGAATATATAGGCCTTTGTGCAGAGGGCTGCAGAGGGTTCCTAGAGGCCTGATGCAATTTCTGTTTACGAAAGCATCCATTTAAGGGCCTTCCATCCATTTATGTAAAAAAATACACTGTGACACTGGTGTGTTTGTCTGTGAATGTGTATGTTGTAATAATGTCCCCGCTATTTTGTGCAACATGTCTCCAATTCTTCTTGCCATTTGATCTTTTAAATGGCAATCTTATCTTCATTGTCGATATTCTTTAAAGAGCCAGAAGTTACAGAGGAAATTGAACCGGAAGAACCAGTACCTGCTCCTATTCCAGAAACAGAGGAGATAATTCCAGATGAAGGTATATACTAAAGTGTGAATGAAATATACCACTTTCTTTTGTACCATCTCCATCTTGCTGAGTAAGAATTAGGTGTGTTTGTTCCGTGATGTGTACACTCCAGTATGTTTTGTTTTGTTATTTTTGTGTGTGTGTGTTTGTATGCGTGTATTTCCTACGTTGTATTGCTTTCTGTAACTGTGTTGGTGATTCCCATTATCTTTGACCATGTAAACACCTTTCCCTCTTAATTGACTTGGAAGTTTACTAATGACTTTTTCAAAAACTTTCTTGAACCCATGGGCCATCAGATATTTTGAGCTGAGTTGTTTATTTTTGCACTTGCGTTACTGGGAGTTTTACGAATGGAGTCTATAAAAGCAGTTTATTTCCTTTGATACATTAGATGGTTTTCATCTGAGGTTTATATAGTATAATTACATTTGCACTGAATCTACCGCAATATCATTTAAAGAACCAGAACCGGAGAAGAAGATACCTGAAAAACCCAAACCCCGTGTACCTTTCCCACCAAAAGAGGAGGTTAAAGAGGAAAAGGTTCAGCTTAAAGGTATCAGCAGCGACCCCAACAGTATTTAACAACTTTTACTAAGCCCCAGTTTTATAACTAATGCCTATTGACACATAATAATGTTCTTTGAAAGTGTGGTCTTTAGGCTGCCATCCTATTCCCACTTACCTGGGAGTGAGCCTGATTAAACTTACTTTTGAGTAGGTGTGTATAGGATTGCGCTGTTAATATATTAATGTAAGTCTAACTGAATGTTGTCTGAATGGTTTTCGGTCTAATGTCCCTACTCACTGATGATTTTCATTTTTATATCGTTTCTAAATTTGTAATTAGGGTTTGCAATCCAGACAGTTAATTTTACCTGTGCTCTAAGGCCTTATGCATGGTGTAGAAAACCTCCCTTTACATTCAATCAATCACTGTGCTTTGCAGATAGAGAGCCTCCTTCAGTTACCATCTTACCAAGAGCTTTGTTCCACATAATGTAAGAATCAGGCCTTAAGTGTCTTGGCACCTACCCACTGGAATTCTGTCCTATTAAACATTAGACAAGTGATGTCTCTGTTGCCTTTTTGGTACCTACTGAAGATCTTCCTCTTTCAACAAGCCTTTTAAATAGAGATCTTTCCCAGTCTGCATCTGTATTGGAATGGTACTGGGTGTTTTTAGATGAATTAATTGTTTTGTCTTTTGTGTGTTTGCTGCCCTGGACTCCTTCAGGAGGAAGGAAAGGATATAAATTTAACAAATGATGACGACGATGTCACCTCACAAACTGCTTTTGAAACTCTCCTGGGTTTCAAACACCAGTCAATGTGTGGCATGTTTGTTTGCTGTCTGAGATTCACAAGTCCAGAGTCCCACTGAGTGTGTGAAACTTGTTTTATAGTTCTTTGGATTGTATTTAGTTATTTGAAAGTGCATGTGTCAAGCATGGATGTAATATAGCTAGCATTCAGAATTAAGGATAGAGAAAATGGAACTCAAAGCATTATAGACAGGGAGGAAGATTTATTACTTCCTAATGAAAATCAGTAGTGGATTATCAAAATAAACAACTATATGTAGCTTTTTTAAAGGTTCCATAAAAAATATTACTCCACATCTCACATTTTGCAATATTCTGATCTTATACAGCATCATGAAAAGATCAAACATAATTTAATATTTCAAAGTTTATCACCTAAGTAATATTTGGTCCTACAAGAATTGCATTTACTTTTGAAAAATCTGTTCTTTTCCCACCATCTCAAGACAGAGGGAAATAGATCCTCTTCCCAAAACAAGATTCCACCTCACCACCACACACACTTTTATAATAATAGTTTCACACAAAATTCACAGGGAAAAACTTGATTATAGGGTCTTTATAATAAGTCAAGAAGGAACGTTGTGGCTACACAATCTATTAAAATTTCAACAGAAGTGGATGTCCTCTCTGCTAAGTATATATAGATCCAGTGAAAGCAAATTTTTGTATGATCAGATATGCTAGAACCAAAGTAAGCAATGTAAAGTCTTCAGGCTGCATGTATCCTAAGAAGGCCCTTCCCCAGCCCAAGCAGCCACTATGTGGTAAGTTGCCCACAGACCCTTGTGTCTTGTTCTCGTCTTAAAGAGCACTAGATTGTAGTTTTTAGTATATTTCACAAAGTAGTATATTTTTCATTCCGTTTCCATGTGTGACTTCCTGTGGTTGTTTTGTGTTCAACTCGATTCACTTTTTTATCTATTTTCTTTTTACTGAAGCATACTTTCATTTCGGATGGAGTATTCTGTGGCTTCTTCATCATGGCCTTGTTATCATGACTAACAATATTATACAGCGGCACCTCAGTTTTCGATCTTCTCAGAAGCCAAACATTTCGGTTTTCAACCGCCGAAAACCTTGAAATAAATGCTTCCATTTTTGAATGTGCCTCAGAAGTCAAATGGATTCCACTGAGTCCCGCCCCCCCTCAAGTTTCTCCATTGATTTTTCAGGCTGCCCTTTCTGTTTCAGTTTCCGAATGTTTCAGAAGTCGAACAGTCTTCTGGAACGGATTATGATCAAAAACTGAGGTACCACTGTATATACTAAAGTTAAAGTCAAAAATTAAAGTTTAGCAACAAAAATCGTGGTGGTGGTTGTTTTAGTTTTTTAAAGAATTCCTTCTGAAATAAAGTATCTTTGGAAGAGAGGACCAACCTTAACAAAGAGAAAAGTAAAGTAAAGTAGCTAATTTCTTCATGTTTTGTGATTATTCAAATGGAACTGAAAGGTATAGCTCTCTTATAATAGGTTTTTCAGTTCTAAATGCTTATTGTACATCAAGCACCCAATGGCGATGATTACATGTGCGCTTATTCTGAAATTAATATCATTTTAAGCACCTGGGCTGAAGCCACGGAGACCCACACCTGAGCCTCCCGCTCCACCACCTAAAGAAGAAGTTGTTTTGAAAAAAGGTAATTTAGCCGTGTTGCTTTTTTCAAAAACCAGAGGACCCCACTGCTGTGATATTCCAGTCCTAACGCCACATTGTGAGGTCTGACTGCAATAGCTAAGACACTTCAGCTTCTTCCTGCATCCAACTATAGGATCTCGAGAAGCCCATAAACAATTTCCTTAAGCAGGTTAACTCCTTTGCTTGTTCAAAGAAAATGCTAGTTCTAGACATGCCAATTCTGGGCAGAAAGCTCTACTAGCAACCATAGCTGATGCTGGAAGCTCCCAGACAGTTGGAATTTCAAAGGTGTCTACTTTATTTGCAACATAAAGAAAGATGTTGTTGCTTTTGCTTTTGAATATACAGTAATTGGTGCTTTGATTTCACCTGCAATTCTAAAAAGGACTTCTTAATGGAGACTTGGTTGTAGATTATCACACCATGCAGATTTTAAATGGTGATCAGTTTATCAGCCTTGAGAAATAAGAGGTCTATTCTCCAGATGTAAAACCAAGCCTATTTGTTGGCCTATGTCATTTATTAATAAAGTTCTTCATCACTTCATCACACTGTTCTTGAAAGAAAATTGTTTTTCTTTTAAAGTCACAAGAGCAGTTAAGAAACCAGAGGAAGAACCTAAGCCAGAGAAGGAACCAAAAGCTCCACCCAAGCCTCTTGAAAAGATTAAGAAGCCTGAAGGTACAGCGAAAATCAGATTGCCATGAGGTTAAGCAATAGGAGACCCTTCTTAGATCCCCATATTCACAAATACTTTCTGAATCTGAAACAGTAAACCATCTGAATTTTGAATAGTTCTTCAGCATGGAAAGAAAAATCCCAACCATTTGGAATATTCAGAAATTTGGGGACACAATCTGTAATGTAAGAACTTTCCCTCTCCCATCCCTCAACACACTCTGTCTTTTCAGTCTTCACTTTGTAAGAACTCTTGTAGAAAGCTACATCTGACATATTCTATAATTGATTGTTTTGATCTGTCTTCCTCATTATTGCTATTGTGTCCCAGCTGTTCATCTTCACCACATACAGTGGTTTGACAGGCTTTGAACTTATTTCTTATTTGTTTTAAATAAATCACACCAGCTACATGGCTCAGGATAAACTCGATTAATGCATCAGGGAAGTCAAAATATATGAATTCAGCTTCCGCATAAAACAAATATTTTTTTAAAGTGCCGGAGGTTGAAAAGAAGAAAACTGAGATCCCAGCTTTCAAGAAAAGGGAAGAAAAAGAAAAACCTGTGCCTGAACCAGCAAAAGGTACAAACATGCAGTGCTCTTATAATTGCTTATACAACTAAAACCGCTTTTGATCTTGAATATTGGTCTGTGAGCTGCACTAATCTTTAAAACAAGCCAGCTATAAATGCTCCCATCTTCGTGCTCTTCCAGCTGCTCCCTAATTCTTCATGCAGTACCTTGTCATTTCTTCTTCTTCTTCATTAAATGTCCTCTTACTTGTCTTTATATGGTTCAAGCCAGTTCTGTTCCCCTGAAGTAGTATATGAATATCTTTAAGGCTTCTGTTAACTGTGCTGTTTGTCTCTCCAACTATTTTTATGCATTTTGTTGGTTTTGCAATGTTCTGTTAAAAAAAAAAAACCTGATTGACCTACTTGTTATTTTTTTTGTTCAAAGTTCCAGAGCCTAAACCAGCCACAATTCCTGAACCAAAGCCTGCTACAGGTAGGACATTTTGAAACCACTGATTATAGACCATTTTCCTCCAATCTAGTTAACTCTGGTGTTAGCATAAAATCAATGGAGCACCAATATAACATGAGCTTTTTTGAATCCCACCCTGTGCCCTTATGTGCTGGTGCAACTCCTTGTTTTATCAGACTGTGGTCTTACATTTTAGCATTTGTAAATTATGCAATCACATCTGAGAATTCTGTGGTGTTCTGCTTATGTTTTGCTTGTTAAAGATTCATTCCAACAAGTTTGCTTGTTAAAGATTCATCCCAGCTAATACCACTGTCTGTTTCTGTGACAAACTAAGGCTAGTGAAAAGCTATTTCATGATTCTAAGAAGTACTAGCAGTGCAAGCCTATGTATGTCTATTCAGAAGTAAGCCCCATTGCCTTCAATGGGACTTACTCCCAGGTAAATATGTGTAGGATTGCAGACTAAAAGGATTTTAAAAAATGTGTATTGTATAATGTTAATCATTGTTGTGCAGAAGTAGGTCCACTTAACTCAGTGTGGCTTTCCTAGTATGTGTGTTGAGGATTGCAACCTCGGTAAATATATATTAACTTTTTCTACAGCCCTAAAATCTCCTAAGCCTCCCGCAGAACCCAAACCTGAAGCAGCTCCTTTAACAACACCAGTGGTTGGAAAGAAAGCAGGTATGACTATTACTTCAGTAATATATTCAAGAGCGGGACTGTATTACTATTCTGTAATATATTCAAGAGCAGGATTGCGTCACAATTCTATGAACTTTTGTATGAGTAATCATGAGCACAACAATCACGAGAGAGTTTAAATGTTCTTACTAACAAATATATTTACAATACACAACTCACTAAAGAACCTTTAGGGATCACATCTTGTTGTGCTATCAGTGTTCTTCAACGTCGAGTCTTCAGATGTGGTTGGACTACAACTCCCAGCTTCCTTAATCAATGGTGAAGGGAGTTGTAGTGCAACAACATTTTGGGCCCAAACCTTGAATGGACACTGTCCTAAATAACATGCACATGTATAACCCCAATACAGTCTCTGCCACACACCTTTTACCCAGGACTCAATGATAGCAGATGGGGAAATGGGTACACTTAGCGGGAGGGCTTGAGGGTCCAAGAGGATGACATGACCATTACTAAGAGAGGGGGAAATGAGGCTGAATTAAACCATTCATTCATTCATTCATTTGAATGTGCACAACTTCTCAGAAGTAAAATGAATGCAAGAAGAAGCAACACTTTGAGGAAATAATAGCAGATAGATAGATAGATAGATAGATAGATAGATAATAGTTTAAACTGGACTTCATTATCTAATACTGCTGTTGCTGTTTTATGTCAGAGCCTAAAACTACACCAAAGGAGGAAGCTGGCAAGGCTAAACTTCCTATTAAAGGTAAGAGAGATTATAAAATGGAAAACTGCCCGCCCACAGCCTCTTTAAATATATAGTAACTGTGATCAACAGTCCCAGTATTTATGCTATGAACTACCAAATAACTGACTATCTAGAATAAACCTGTGAGTCATTTGATAAATGAATGGCAAAGACACTCACACACCCTTTGTAGTCAACATTTGTACAATGAGTAGTGTCTCTTCTTTCAGAGAACCTAGGTGGTAGTAAGCTAAATTTTACTCAAAGTAGAGACCTATTGAAATTAATACAGTCAAACCTCAGTTGTCGAACGTAATCCAGAAGACCATTCAACGTTTGGCAACTGAAAATTGAAAGTGGAAGCCTAAATACAATAAGGAAACTCAGAACGGAAGCTGCATACCATGTTCGGATTCCGAAAATCGTTCAAAAACCAGAACAGTTACTTCCGGGTTTTCAGTGTTCAGGAGCCGAAACATTCCAAACGGAGGCGTTCGGGAACCGAGGTTTGACTGTAGACCTAACTTAGTCATGTCCATTAATTTTACTGGGTCTATGCAGAGGAAAAGGTAGCTGAACGCCACCCCATGTTTTCATGTAACCATTTTCCCAAAGTGCAAATGGTACTTTAAACAAGAGATTGGCTTTAGCATGCCTAAATTAACAGGATCACATAAAAATCTAGAATAATTGTTTCTGTTTTTTATGTAATATTCCTGGACTTCAATAAATAGACAGGAGTGGGGTGGGTGGAGGGGTGGGGGGGAGGACGAATATTGCAATCAAATTAAAGAAAGGAGGTGTGAAGGGTTTTGCTCTTTGGACAGAACAATACTTTGTCTGCAGGAACCACAAAGGACCAAGATGGGCTTCTACATGCCACAGCCATGCCTTGCATTTTGTGTCTTGGTCATGCTAGAATGGGATTGGAATGTCAAAAGAACAGAACTGACTGGCTTGTATATAGAATAGATTTAAATGTTCTAGGGGTAAACAAATTGCCACTTGAACAGAAAGAACGGCATGCTTTTCCTGCTGTGACTAAGACTTGTCATCTTTCATCACACCTCTGCTGACTTGAACTGTGAGATTCATACAAATATGCCTTTTAAATATATTACTTGTAGCCAAAAAGACACCTTCGCCAGCAGATGCCGAGAGGAGGAAATTAAGACCAGGAAGTGGTGGCGAGAAACCTCCAGATGAGCCTCCTTTCACATACCAGCTGAAAGCTGTGCCTCTCAAGTTTGTTACAGAAATTAAAGACATAGTGCTGACAGAAGCAGAGTCGGTAGGCTCTTCCGCCATCTTTGAGTGCCTCATCTCTCCCTCCACTGCCATTACCTCTTGGATGAAAGATGGCAGCAACATCCGCGAGAGTCCTAAGCACAGGTTCCTCTCTGATGGGAAAGACAGAAAGCTCCACATTATTGATGTCCAGCTTTCAGACGCTGGGGAATACACTTGTGTACTGAAACTGGGAAATAAAGAAAAGACCTCTACAGCAAAACTTATTGTTGAAGGTATTTTATGGCATCTCCAATTGGGCTTGAGTTGCTTATGCACATGTTATTTATGCCCCAAAGTTACAGTTTATTTGCATTAGATGTAATTAGATGTAATTAATGCCATCCATAGCACAATATTTTGCAAAACACAATGGAACAGGTCCCTGGTCCCAAGTGTGTTACAATCAATATTTTAACACAGGGGAGACAACAGAAGTAGCTAAGGAGTGTGTGTTTACTTCATTACACAACCTTAGTTTTAGTGATAGCAAGGCACGGGGACTTCCTTCATAAATTAAATTATATATACTTGCCCCTAATTTGACAATTTATTCTGGGCATAGGTACTCTGATGCGTGCACAGAATTTCCTGGCCGAGAAGAATATTGCTTTCTGTATGCATGTCACACCACTATAATGAATAGGATCCACCTCAGATCCAAGAGACAAGCATGTCTATATGAGCACATGTGGATCTCTGAAGTTAGAGTCATCATTCTAATGTGACTGCTTAAATTTCTATACTGTAGTTTATGGCAATGGTTCCCATTTAGCTAAGTCATGTGGACTTCCTGTACTTCAAAAACCAAGCCACAAACCCCCTGCTTTTTGGGGTGGGAGGGAACCTCTCTATGTAAGTTTTTGTTACGTGAATGGTGCCATGGACCCCCTGTGCAGGTTACGCCAAGTGTAGATTGCTCAGAGCATGAGAGCATGAGACTCTTAATCTCAGGGTTGTGGGTTTGAGTCCTTGCATAGCACAGAGTTGGATTAGAAGACCTTTGTGGTCCCTTCCAATGCTATAATTCTATGATTCTGTGACCCCCTTGGAGTCCGCGGACAACCAATTGGGAACCACTGGCTTGTGGGAGCAGGGAAAAGATGCAAATAATATTTCTCCTGTTCCCTAGAATTACCAGTGCGCTTCGTGAAGACTCTGGAGGAGGAGCTTACTGTCATCAAAGGGCAACCCTTTTATCTAAGTTGTGAGCTGAACAAAGAGAGAGATGTGGTCTGGAGAAAAGATGGGAAAATCATCAAAGACAAATCTGGAAAATTTGCTCTGGGTATTATTGGTTTGCAGCGCGCCATTACAATCATGGATGCCGATGACACTGATGGAGGTGTATACACTGTGACTGTGGATAATACTGACCTCATCTGTCAGTCAACTGTGAAAGTGGTTGGTAAGTTAAATTTCAAAACTGTGTAGTGTGTGCTTGGGATAAAATCAGGATATGAAGGAATTCTATTGAGTAATATTAAGCCTGGTGCATTATTTTTGCTCTTATATGCTTACTCTATCTTCACTGATCTGTTTAAGAAGATTGGTTTTCACTTAAGTTGATTGTGTAATTACTACTGAAATCACCTGAAGGTCTTTAGTGAAGAGCTGGTTTGACTAGAACTGGAACTCATCATTTAATTGCCAGTTAGAAAATGATTCAGTCACAATATCACATATTGCTGTACTCCCAACAGCTTCAGGTGGAAATATATCAATCTGTGCAAAGTTTATAAAATTGCCTCTGTAGAAGTGCAAACAAATATACCAATTCAGTTCACAAGACTGAAGAACTGTGGTCATCCATGACTCACTTTGGGTAATCTTATTTGAGGGCAGGGGGGAGGAATATTTAGCAATAATATCAAATTCCAGCAGTTCTGAGCAAAATGAGGCCATCAAAAAAAAAGAAGAAGAAGAAGAAGAAGGAAGTAAAATGAGGCCATCAAAAATATGTTTGGGTTTCTGCATATATATATATATATATATATATAGGCGTTTCCAAGTAAGCAAAATAATAATTAAAATAAAAATAAATTCTACTTTTTAATTTAAAAAATATATTCAAAGCAGATACACTTCAACACTTTTGTTATATATTTTTAATAATAACATACGTGGCAATGCCCAGGCATTTCATTCTGTGTTATCCAGGTTTTCATGGCACTTTGGCTATGTGGTAGCCCTTTAATACAATTAGAAAGAAGAGAAGGGCAACCTTTCTCTCTCTTTCATAGCACAAAGGACCCTTGTCACTCATCTCTACATGTATTATGCTAATTCTAATGGTTATTATTTTTTTGTCATTTGTTATACAGAAGTGATAAAAGACTGGCTAGTGAAGCCTATTAGAGACCAGCATGTGAAACCAAAGGGTACTGCTACCTTTGCTTGTGATGTTGTGAAGGATACACCAAATATTAAATGGTACAAAGGAGATGAGGAGATTCCTCTTGAACCCAATGACAAAACAGAAATTATAAAAGATGGACCTCATCTCTTCCTCAAAATTAAGAACTGCATGCCAGAAGATCTCGGAGAATATGCCGTGGAAGTTGAAGGGAAGAGATACCCAGCTAAACTGACCCTGGGTGGTAAGTGTCTTTTGATCTTGATGCAATACATTTGCCGGGGAGTAAGAAAAAAGATGAAAGCACGCAAGACTGTTGTGATTGCATATATGTTATTAATTTGTTCATTTCTAAATGCCAGAACGTGAAGTTGATCTGCTTAAGCCCATTGAAGATGTTACTATTTATGAAAAAGAAACAGCCAACTTTGACTGTGAGATTTCTGAAGACGATATCCCCGGTGAATGGAAACTGAAAGGAGAAACACTCAGACCCTCACCTGTAAGAATCTGTATTTAAGACCTCGTGAATTTGAATATAGTATAATCATGTTGCTCAATTGTGGCCCTGCAGAATACCTTAAAGAGGGATTTAGAACCGTTTGGGCTTATAGTTAACGTTAGTGTGGTTTTCAAAGAGGCACCTTTTAATTATGAAGCTTAAAATCTCAAGAGCAGGGTATCTCCACACAACCTAAACAACTGATCCTAGCTCACTGTATAGCTCACTGTCACGTTTTACTTGCGATCCTAAGGAGACTTTTGTTATCACATATGCAAGGAACTTTAGAGCGATTATTATTGAGTACTATGGACAGCCCCAAGTTTTGTTTAGCTCAGAGAAGGATGGAAGACCATAGGAATATCTTGGCCCTGGATCACTTCAATAACATAGAGGACTTCGCCATCACATTTTGAGGACTTTACAAGCTGTTGCTTTTAAATCAACACAACATGCTTTGATTAGAATTTTCTTTTGTTACCATGAACTTTTTTATCTTTTCCCTCCAGACTTGTGAGATCAGAGCCGAAGGAGGAAAACGCTTCTTAACCTTACACAAAGTCAAACTAGACCAGGCTGGAGAGGTTCTCTACCAGGCATTGAATGCAGTGACTTCAGCTATTTTGACAGTGAAAGGTAAAGTGTTTCACTAAAAATGTGTCTCCAATTAGCCTGTCGTTTCTGCCATCGTAGTATGTGGGGGGAAATATTCAATATTCTCTTTATTTGCAGAAATCGAGCTGGACTTTGCTGTGCCTTTGAAAGATGTGACTGTACCAGAGAAACGGCAGGCGAGGTTTGAATGTGTGCTCACCAGGGAAGCCAATGTGATATGGACTAAAGGCACTGATATAATCAAAGTTGGAGATAAATTTGACATAATTGCAGATGGAACAAAACACATTCTGGTCATCAATGATTCTCAGTTTGATGATGAAGGAGAGTACACTGCTGTAGTCGAAGGGAAGGAAAGCACTGCAAAACTGTTTGTGGAAGGCAAGTTCATTGCTGTCAAGAATTACACTGTAAAAGTCACAACAAGAATCAGTCGCTGGTTATGACCGGATGGCATTAATTGTCTTTCCCTCTTTCTCAGGTGTCCGGCTGAAATTTATCTCCCCACTCAAAGATCAGACAGTGAAGGAAGGAGAAACAGCCCACTTTGATTTTGAACTTTCTCATGAAGATATGCCAGTAACCTGGTACAAAAATGATAAGAAAATCCACAATAGCAGAACAGTTCTCATTTCTGTAGAAGGGAAGAAACACAAATTAGAAATTAGAGAAGTGACACTTGATGACATCTCCGAAATCAAGGCTGAAGTGAAGGCATTGCACACTAAGGCAAACCTGAAGGTTTTAGGTAATTTATGTTGTCACATTTTGTTACTGGTTGGATCTGTATCTATTATATGTATGTATAAAATACATATCTTTATGTATTTTAGTATATATGTTTTTCATGTACTAATTCACTCTGATTACTAACCTCTTCAAAAAAATACAACAACACTTCATACCTGACCCATATCTTGTAGAGGCCGACCCATATTTCGTTGTGAAATTGCAAGATTATACCGCTGTTGAGAAAGATGATATCATTCTGGAGTGTGAACTTAGCAAAGATGTGCCAGTGAAATGGTTTAAAGATGGTGAGGAACTTGTAGCTTCCAAGAGAATCTCCATCAAGACTGATGGCAAGCGCCGCATATTAAAAATTAAAAAAGCAACCGATGCTGATAAGGGAAATTATGAATGTAACTGTGGAACTGACAAGACAATTTCTGAAGTTAAGATTGAGGGTAAGTGATTGTCCTCCTTCAGTAGAAACTCTTCGAAACATTGTACACCTTACTGGTCAAGGAAGGAAATCTGAGATATATACATATTTGCTTTCAGCTCGTATGATAAAAATAGAGCGTCCTCTTTATGGAGTGGAAGTATTTGTTGGTGAAACAGCACGATTTGAGGTCGAAATCTCTGAGCCTGATGTTCATGCCATTTGGAAGTTAAAGGGAGAAACTTTAACAGCTTCACCTGTAAGTCTGTTTCAAAAAAACAAGCAAACCACAGCACAAGTGTTGTTTTTTTAAGAAAAACACACAAAAACAATTCTTAGAAAGTTTTAGAGAACACATGAGTGATTAGGACAAATCTGTTTTTTTTTTCACCCTCATAAAAAAAAAATCAGGATTGTGAAATGATTGAAGATGGCAAGAAACATGTCTTGATTCTTTACAACTGCAAACTGGATATGACAGGAGAAGTGTCCTTCCAAGCTGCAAATGCGAAAAGCGCTGCAAATCTGAAAGTGAAAGGTAGGCTTCAGAAGGCATCAACTCCCAACCCATCTTGCAGGGTTTTCTTAATGCCCAGCAACATCAACAAAATCCATTGCTGGAGCAGTTTATAAAAAAACAAACACACACGTGTCTAACACTCTTAATAACCCGGTTTGATTTCAGAGCTGCCTCTCATCTTCATAACTCCTCTCAGTGACATTAAAGTCTTTGAGAAGGATCCTGCGAAGTTTGAATGTGAGGTATCAAGGGAACCAAAGACTTTCCGTTGGTTGAAAGGAACCCAAGAGCTTGAAGGGGATGAGAAATTTGAAATTATAACAGAAGGCACAAAGCACGCACTTGCCATTAAGAGTGTGGCTTTTGAAGATGAGGCTAAATATATGTTTGAGGCCGAAGACAAACGGACAAGTGCAAAGCTGATCATTGAAGGTTTGTTTGTAGCTCTGGTTCTCCCGACGGTGTGTTTGGCTTTCATATTTATGTCATTTGATTCGTCACAGTTTAACTTTAACGAGATGCTTTTGTGGTTTAGGCATTCGCCTTCAATTCATTACCCCTCTCAAGGATGTAACTGCAAAGGAGCGTGAGACTGCAGAATTTACTGTTGAGCTTTCCCATGACAATATCCCTGTTATCTGGTATAAGAATGACCAACGGCTCCATACCACCAAGGTTGTTTCAATGAAGGACGATGGCAAATTCCATACGCTCACATTCAAAGATCTCAATATTGATGACACCTCTCAGATAAAAGTGGAAGCTATGGGCAAATCATGTGAAGCTAAACTTACTGTCCTTGGTATGTGTGGTCTGAGTTTGATTTATATTATGGCTCTTCTTTGATAGAACATCAACTAGAAGCATAACCATGTGCTTAGAAGCTTTATTCACATGGGCTTCCCCTTCCTCAGAGCAGTTCTTTAAATCTTATGGGGAGATCCCATTCCAGATTCTTATGGTACAGCTAGATTTGCCTCCATATTAGGGCTTTCTTGGCAGCAGACCTCATACTTTTGAACATGCTTTCAAGAAGAGGTTCGTATGAGCTCCTCTTTTGGGGGCCATCTGTCCTCTTTCAGAAAGCTTCTGACAATTGACTGCCGCTAGTTGATGTGTTCTGTTATACTGCCATGCTACCCTATTAGCAATCCTTTTGTTATTTATTTGTCCTTTGGTTCATTGTTTCATTGTAGTTGTTGCTTTGAATTTGCATCCTTTTCTAAAACATTGCATCCATTGGCTGCCTGTTTCTTTCCGGTAACACAATACAAAGTACTAGTCCTGACCTATAAAGGCCTAAGTGGTCTGGGACCAGCATATCTAAAAGAACATCCTTTTCACATACAAGTCTAATCATCAGTTAAGAATATTTTGGTGGCAAAGCACATGCCTTGCACACAAAAACTCCCAGGTTAAATCCCTTGCTTCTCCAGGTAGTATTGGAAAAGACTCCTGTCTGAAACCCTGCATAGCTACAACCAACCATTGTAGACAGTAGTACTAAGTTAGATGGAGCCTATGGTTTGACTGGGTGAAAGGCAGTTTCCTATGGTTTTTTTTTCTGTTGGGACCTTTTTCCAAACTCCCATGCTTGTTATTGTCGTTCAGGCTTTACTTTGAAATGGTCCTATTTTCCTGTTTTTTTAATTATCAGTAATAGCTTTCAGTGTCTTTATATGGCTCTGCTGTAAGTTTTTGTGCTGCCATTTTATTTTTGTTTTAGTCTTGTTTTTTGGGAAACGTCATCCCTCCTACAAATTTTTGGATGTCGTATTGTCTAAGTTTGTTTTGAATTTGTTGTTAGCCGCCTTGTGGATCCAGATCTCTGGAAGGCGGGGTATAAATCTCTTTTAAATAATCAAAATAATGAAGAAATAAGAAACCACTTTGTGGTGTACCACAGAAACACGTTTCTTTCGGGTCCGTGTAAATGGGGGGGAAATGAAAAGCAGAATCAGCTACTTTTACCTAATAACAATAATTTGCTCTATTAAAGTTTCTTAAAAACTTGCTTTTAGAAAACTTTATCGCACATAGAAAATCTTAAAAAAGCACTCTTACCTGAAAGGAGAACTGTCTTGCATAAGTTGGTACACTTTTGAATGTATGAATAATCTTAGAATGTCACATATTCACCTTGACTTGCAGAGGGGGACCCTTATTTTACTGGGAAGCTTCAAGATTACACTGCTGTGGAGAAAGACGAAGTGATTTTGCAATGCGAAATTAGCAAAGCAAATGCTCCCGTAAAATGGTTTAAAGACGGACAAGAACTAACTCCGTCTAAGAATGTTATTATCAAGGCCGATGGCAAAAAGAGAATACTCATCCTCAAGAAGGCCTTGAAGAAAGACATTGGTCAATATACCTGTGATTGCGGCACTGATCAGACTTCTGCTAAGCTGAACATTGAAGGCAAGTTCA
The DNA here is from genome assembly GCF_964270895.1 of Podarcis filfolensis. Taxonomy (NCBI): domain Eukaryota; kingdom Metazoa; phylum Chordata; class Lepidosauria; order Squamata; family Lacertidae; genus Podarcis; species Podarcis filfolensis. The sequence goes on along the minus strand of NC_139604.1, from coordinate 23,392,210 downwards.
CCCTTACTGGTGTATTATTATATTCTATTTTAAACCGCCCTGAGGATCATTCATTCGAAAGACAAGATATAAATCTTCTTAATAAACACATAAATAAAATCTTCCTGATCCTTCTGTCATAGAACCCTGCTCATCAACATTGTCATGAAAGCTAATAATATTGGTGTGGTTTTTCCCCCTTCACAGATCGTGATATTAAGATTGTACGTCCCTTATATAGCGTGGAAATATTTGAGACAGAGACTGCACGTTTTGATACAGAAATCTCTGAGGAAGATATTCATGCTAACTGGAAACTGAAAGGGGAGCCCTTGACACAGACGCCTGTAAGCAATGCTTTTAAATATTTCCCCACTTCTAAATGAGACTTAGATTGCCTAAAATATGCAGATGGAAGAACATAAACTTTTGGAAAATCTTTGGAAAATCTGAGAAAGTACTGTAGGGGTGCTGAGAAAATAATTTCTATATCAACACAATTTAAATGGCTGGAATCGTATATTGTGCAGTTAAGCAAAATATATAGAATGTAGTCATCCATGTGTCGTATTTACACAACAGAAAATATATAATTCACGGAGAGCAGTTTTAACGTTAGAAATCTGAATATTGCTTTTGTAATGAAAAGCAATTGTAAGTAATATGTAAATAATATTTGATAAAAATATGTTGGTTACAATTGTTAAAGCAATGTACCAGGTGCCTCTGGAAGTTAATAACTGTAATCAGTTGGTTCGTTGTAGCCATATGTGGGGGGGGTGTTAATGTTCCCATGTAAACAATTCAGAAAATCAATGTGCATGTTTAGCACATTAACATCTCATTGATCTGGACAATGTGTGGTTCAAGGCCTGAGGTAAAAGTTTAGTCATTGGTTGTGTGAGCAGATGGAAGGGTTGCACACAGTGCCCTGACCAACTTTAACTCTTTAGCAGCTGGCTGCAACACACCCAACGCTGTTCAGGAGGGCCTCTGACCCTCCAAAGAGGCTTTTCTTGAGGCTCAGTGGGCTGCAGTGGGGAGGGGAAAGATTGGTTGCACAAGCTCCCTTCCGCTCACACAGTCATTAGATACAGAACAATGGGGTCCAAGTACAATGGTACCTCGGGTTACATACGCTTCAGGTTACAGACTCTGCTAACCCAGAAATATTACCTCGGGTTAAGAACTTTGCTTCAGGATGAGAACAGAAATCATGCAGCGGTGGCGCAGTGGCAACGAGAGGCCCCATTAGCTAAAGTGGTGCTTCAGGTTAAGAACAGTTTCAGGTTAAGAACAGACCTCCAGAATGAATTAAGTTCTTAACCCGAAGTACCACTGTATTGTCAATGTACATGCCAGCGAATGTGTTGTTCTGGTATTTGTACTCCGAGGCAGGATGTTGAGAATCATGGTTGCAAAACAGCTGCAGCCAGTACAATGTTTTGTCCCCAAAGGGGAATAAAAGGTTGCTACCATTTTGAAAATCCAAATACCAGAAATATGGACCTGATAAAAGGAAGTGAAAGCTATTAAGCGTTGTACAAACCTTTGCATTTGTTTGCTCTTGGAAGGACTGTGAAATTAAGGAGGAAGGCAAAAGGCACTGTCTTACACTCTACAACGTGCGCTTGGACCAGGCCGGTAGCGTAGACTTCCAAGCAGCCAATGCCAAATCATCTGCCAATCTTCGAGTAAAACGTAAGTGTCTTGCAAGTGTATCTGTAAGATCACTTGTCTTTTACATCAGTAACTGAGCTAAACTCAAACAAGTTGGGAGTCAGAATGGGGCATGTGATCTGTTGTTAATGGAACAGTAAATGAGAGGGAGAGACAGTCGGGTGAGCTTAAGTTGAGGAGTAGTTATTTGATATAGTTGTGTCACTTATTCTTTCTTTATAAAAGCTTTTTATAAGTTAATTCTGATACTTTTAATTTAGTTAGTTAGTTAGTTAGTTAGTTAGTTAGTTAGTTTTTAGATCGTGGGATAGGTATTACATAAAGATTTTCAATTAGTTAATAAGAACAGGTTGTTAGACCACTGGAATCGCCCCTCCTTATTCCAGGATGATTGGCAAGGTAGCATAATGAGTTGTTACGAAATCTAAAATATTACAAACGGACTCTCTGCTGTGCTTGGCATTTGGGGTATAAGATCTGAGAGATAACACCATGCTGACATTTGTGGAAAGTGCCAGTAGCTTGATGGACAGGAACACCCTACACAGTTGGTGACCACTTGTCTCTCTATCCAATTGTAGACCTTGCTATTTTGGAAGGCGCATGCCTTATCTAGCAAGAGGCATGCAGGGCTTGGCAAAGGAGACAGATGCAATGTAGCTTTCTTGCTGATCTTTTCATTTAAAAGGAACAGGCTCCGCAAATAGGGAATCTCTAGTGACCAACCCTCCCCCTGAAAACCCCAAGGGCCCAGATCTAGCCAGGGAATTTAAATAGCCTCTGTACATCATACTCCCTCTCTCTTGGGGAAAGGCACTATGGCAGTTAGTAAAAGGTGCAGGTGGCTAATCTGAAGATGTTTTCTTCGTCCCGTCAAGCACGTGTAATTGGCCTGCTGAGGCCTCTGAAGGATGTAACTGTAACAGCTGGTGAAACGGCAAACTTTGAATGCGAACTCTCCTATGAGGGAATTGTGGTGGACTGGTTCTTGAAAGGACAGAAATTGGAGCCCAGTGACAAGGTACAGAAGACATTCTTTCTCTTCTCCCCTTTTTCCGTGTCAAACCCTATTTCTTTCCCTCTTTCTCTCCCACCCCTCCCTTTTGTGAGACCGACAGTGCAATCCTATACATACTTACCTGGAAGTAAGCCCCACTGAGCTCAGTGGGGCTTGCTTCTGAGTAGAGATCCATAGGATTGCACTGTAAGGCGCTATTCTAAAATATCATTCAGAAAAATCAGTTCCTTCCACATGGTGGAAGATAAAAGTTTCCAAGTGAGAGGTGAAAGGGGTTGGGGAGGTTTTGTATCAGTGCTAACATAAAGGGATATGTAATATTTTGATATTAGTGGGGAAGTTTATGAATGTTTGCATCTCCTGATTCTTTCCCTTCTCTGAATGTAGAGCTGGCATCCAGTTCTGCATATAAGGGGATTAAGGAGATTGAAATTCCATTTCAGGCATTTGAGCAGGCTTCCAGATAACTTTCTCGGTAGATCTGCTCGCAGAGCATTTCTCACCAGCTATTTTTAACCCTTCATCAAGTGTGCTGTTAGCGCTGAGATGTGAACAGCCTGGAATGCAGTTCATTCAATATTTAAAATGTTTTAGCAGCAAGCCATATAGTAGTATAAGTAATCACATGCAGAAGTTGCATTCAGTGAAATATTATTTGGTGCATGCTTTTTTAGATCCTCTGTTTAAGTCGTTAGAGTGTCTGTTAATGATAGGCTTATGCAGAGAATATTTGCAAAGGAAAACAGACCTATACCTGCTAATATAAGGCCTAGTTAGTGCAAGTTTGAAATTACCATAGCCAATTCAGCCTAATCAAAACATTAAATTTAAACTAGCATAGCGAGATTTAACTAAATGGATAGATTAATCCTTACTGTTCCCATGAAAAGTATTTTAATGGTGAAGCATTATTAGATGCATCATAAATATTTCAACTTTTATTTCAACTTTCATATTAATAGTTAGCAAGATTTTATGTTTTGCTTCTGATTAACCCATCTACATCAGTTTAAATGGGCCTATGATAACACAAACAATGGTGTTTAGGGCACTCCTACCCCAGTCCAGTAAGGGACTATAATCCATGCAGAACCAGGTCTCTCCTGACTTCTTCCCAGCTGGACAGGGGAGCTATGATGAAAAGCTTCTTATACACGTACTGTAGTTCTCCTTTTTGATTGATTTGGATTATATCAACCCTTTGAAGAAGTTTACAGTTCCAGCAATCAGCTGGTGGATTCAGTCTGCCGATTCCCACAAAACTCTAGAGGCCTTTGGGGCTTGGCGGCTGATGCAGTACAAAGAGCTGAAATTGCAACAAGAAATCAGAGAGGCCCCAATGCATGCCCAGAAGTACATGGGTGTATAACCGGGAGTCTTTGTTTACCAGCCCATTTAGACAGACATGTGCTAACACAAATGTTTGATATAAGGTCGCAACATGTTTTCTTACCAAATCTATTCTCCTGAACGTTCCTTTTTTGAAAGATCGTGCCCCGTGCTGAAGGCAGAGTTCACACCCTTGTTCTAAGAGATGTGAAACTAACAGATGCTGGAGAAGTCAAACTGACTGCAAAGGATTTCAGAACTCAAGCAAATCTTTTTGTAAAAGGTAGGCTTCCAAAAGTAACAATTTATTCCATTAGCGGTATGCTAGAGACTACTGATCTGTGTTAGGCAAAGTGCATGATTGGGCTGATCCTTTTCTGCAGTACTTTTTACACATAAAATGCTGAAAAGATTTCTGGGCATAACTCAGTCTTTTAAAAAGATCAGAATGATAGCTAGCTTTTCAATCTCTTGGGAGGAAAAAATGATGCACGTAGCACCAACATGATTTGTGGGGTTTTTTCCCTCCCTGTCCTCAGAACCACCTGTTGAGTTTACTAAGCCTCTTGAGGACCAGACTGTAGAGGAGGAAGCTACTGCAGTTCTGGAGTGTGAAGTATCCAGAGAAAATGCACCAGTGAAATGGTTCAAGAATGGCCAAGAAATCCACAAGACAAAGAAATATGATATAATTGCTGATGGCAGAGTCAGAAAACTTATCATTCACGGCTGCACACTGGACGATGCTAAAACGTACACATGTGATTCTAAAGATTTCAAGACATCTTGTTTCTTGAACGTTGAACGTAAGTTTTTCTCATAATTTCCTTATAAAGACATAGATACTTGTTTGCATGATTCCAAAGGTAGGCATGTTGCAGATATATGGGTGGGTCAAACTGATGGTGCTGTAAAACAAGCAGACCTTTGACTTAAGTGGGTTGGGCTTTTTCTTTCATCCGCAAAAGTGGGAACCTCTACTTTATCATAACTCTATTAGAATAAATTATTATAACTAAGGCCATTGCTACGAATTGAGATTCACGGATAAGAAAAAAAGAGATCGTTTTCAAACTGGAAATTTTTTCTTCCTTATAGCACCTCATGTTGAGTTCACAAAGCCCCTTACGGATATTGAAGTTAAAGAAAAAGAAGTTGCTCGGTTTGAATGTGAAATTTCCCGACCAAATGTTCAGGTCTGTAATGTTTGTGTCTCTTCATATTTGCTTTTGCACAGAATCTCACAGCATTTATTGCAGCCACCAGGAAACATTTTCTATTTTTCTAGTCACTAGGGCAGCCCAAAGCATTTAGAAGGTGGAAATTGTGTCTACTAATAGCTCAAACCAAAAGATGATCTAGGTTGTCTGCATCATTCAGTCCCACCTTCACTAGCTCCTTACTATAGATCTCCAGTTGCCAACGTGGTGCCTGAGCAGCTTCATCTTTTTCAGCTCTAAAGATTTCCTTAGGTGCCCTCAAAGCCTCTGAGCACCCTTCCCACCCATCTGCTTTTCAAGGATCAGATTGGCACCTGAGCAGCTTTCTTAGGGCTGCCACGACATGGAAATATGGATCTGAGCCATGGGTCCTTAAGGATTCTCATAGCCTGATTGTTCCCTCACGCCCACCCCCAGGGAACCCAACCCTTCATACCAGCCTGCCATTGGCCAATTCCGCAGGCTGACGCTGAACATGATTTCAAGTTGTGAGTGTGAGCCGAAGCTCTCGCTCCGGCTGGGATCAGCCCACCACACCCTGCCCTGCATCGTTGGCAGGTAGTGGGGGGGGGGGAGTGCTGCACGTCCCACAAAGCTGCTGCCCTCCTAAAAGGGGTAAGCAGACTTCCAGGACCTTAATAACAAAAACCAGTACTGACAATGAAAATAAAATACACCTATCTGAATGTACATTCTGTCTACATATATTACTTTGGTTATAGAGCCAAATAATATGCCCTTTCCAATAGGTGATTGGCGCCATCGTCAATTTTTCTAATTCATCTCCACATGTGCAGCTTCCAAATTGGAACAAACAATGGACCCAATACTCTCATGCTTACAGCTGATTTCTGGGTTTAGATGAAAAATAATTGCAATAAAATGTGCACCATTTGACATGTTCATAGGGAATGCATCTATATTCACTGTGGAATATTGGTTTATGGTTTAGCTTAAAATGTCATCCAGGCATGCTTTAATCTAATACAGTCAGTAATTATATATTTCAATTTCTCAGTTACTGCTTCAGCTGATATTGCAGTATCTCTTCTTTGCATTCTGTTCAACTTGATTTTTATCACTATTTTAAATATAGGCACGGTGGTTTAGGGATGGTGTTGAAATCAGAAAAGGCAAGAAGTTTGACATCATTGCTAAAGGTGCCCAGAGAATACTTGTTATCAACAAATGTCTGCTTGATGATGAGGCAGAATACGCATGTGAAGCAAAAGGAGCCAGAACCTCTGGCATGCTGACAGTGATAGGTAAAGCTAAAATCAAGTTTGTTGCATTTACATGAAAGAGCAATGGCTTGGTCACTGTTGTGATCAAATACAACTATTTTCTTCTTTTTTCTTTTTACAGAAGAGGAAGCTGTCTTTACCAAAAAACTTCCCAATGTGGAAGCAAGTGAAACAGACACTGTCAAATTGATTTGTGAAGTTTCCAAGCCTGATGCAGAAGTAACTTGGTTCAAAGGTGATGAGGAGTTGCCTGAAGGTGGTAGATATGAACAGATTGCTGATGGCCGGAAGAGAATTTTGGTCATCCACAATGCTAGTCTTGACGATGCAGCAGCATACACCTGCAAACTTCCTAGCAGTCAGACAACCGGCAAGCTGAAAGTTCATGGTAAGAAAACTACTTTGGTATTTTTCACAGGTGTTGCCAGGTGACCTGTAAGGCTGGGTGCTATATTGATATATCGCCCCAAACCGGTTTCTAGACCACATCGTGGTAACCATTTCAAAATAAATGACCCAGCAATATATCACAACTTTGTGTGTGTGTGTGTGCTATGCAAAAATTCACAATACAGTCGTACCTTGGAAGTCAAACGGAATCCGTTCGGGAAGTCCGTTTGACTTCCAAAACGTTTGGAAACCAAAGTGTGGCTTCTGATTGGCTGCGGAAGCCCCGGCGGACGTTCAACTTCCAAAAATAGTTTGCAAACTGGAACACTCACTTCTGGGTTTGCGGCGTTCGGAAGCCAGAACGTTTTAGAATAAGCTGTTCGGAAACCAAGGTACGACTGTATTTGAAAAACCAGAAAGTCAGCCGGTGCTTCTGTGTCTCCTTGAGGTGAATGAACAGGTGCTCTTTCCTTCCTTCCTTCCTTCCTTCCTTCCTTCCTTCCTTCCTTCTGTGTGTTTGTGTGCGCATGTGCGCCTCAGCTGAGCAGTTTAAGGAAGCTCACCCCACATCCACACCTCCAGCATGAGCTGGAGCAGAATGAGAGCTTGCTCAATTGTAGGGCTGGACGATGCATCTCAGCTGCTTCTTCATCTTATTTACTCCTCCCTCCTTATTTCAGATATTGCGATATATCAGCATATTGTGGTATTTAACTGGTGATACATCACAATGTTGAAAACCACATATCACCCAGCCCTAGTGACATGTGTGCCGCTGAGTAGGGTTTTTAACCCATTTATTATTGACCGAATATGCACGGTTGTGTCCTCTATGCTAGGACATGGCAATGTCAAGTCAGTCTGAGACATCTTTTGCTGACTGAAAATATTTTCGGTTATCAATTAGATGGGGGGGTGGTCTACTTATCCCCATATCAAAAACTAAAAAACAATATGCCCAACGTCTTTTTCAGAACTTGCAGCAGAATTTATAACCAGGCCACAGAACATTGAAGTACTTGAAGGAGAAAAAGCAGAATTTGTCTGCTCAGTATCCAAAGAAGCCTTTGACGTACAGTGGATAAGGGATGATACTGTTCTTGAAGCCAATGATAAGTATGACATAATTTCCGACGGCAAAAAGAGAGTCCTGGTCATTAAAGAGTCTGTTCTGGATGACGATGGAACTTATTCTGTCATGGTCGGTGCAGCCAAAGCAACAGCCCGCTTGACAGTGATCGGTAAGCTTTATGGGGCTTTCTCATACATTTGTGGGCATGCTTTTATTTCCTTTGTGAGGATGTAATTCGCATAATAATAATAATATGCAAATTCAAATTGCAGAAAAACTCAGAATTGTCATCCCACTGAAGGACCAACAAGTAAGAGAGGGAGAAGAACTTGTATTTAACTGTGAGGTTAATACAGAAGGTGCCAAGGCGAAGTGGTACAAAGATGAAGAAGCAATATTCGACAGCGCAAAATACATCATGGTCCATAAGGATTTAGTTTACACTCTAAGAATTAGAGACGCCCATTTGAATGACCAAGCAACCTACAACATAGTCCTGGCAAACAAGAGAGGAGAACAAGTAAAGAGCTCTGCTACTTTGACTGTGCTTGGTAAGTGTTTTCCCAGGGCTGTTATTCTAGAAAAAGTTTCCATGAATGCCTCCCTTGTTTGGTGCCCACTTGAGAGGTGTGCCATTCCAGAGAGGAATGGCAGACTAAGATGTTGGGCAATGCCGCAATGGCAAAACTGACCGGAAAGCTCAGGAACCAAGAAGACCAAAACTTAAATAAAGAAGGGGGGGAATTATAATTTATTTAGGAGACCACTGTAAGCAGATGAAAACATTAGCACGACAGCAATAACACTTGTAAGGTAGCAAATATTATGGATAAAATATGGACAATGAGATAATATGCAGTTGAAAAGGATAACAATAGGACCCATGGAAGGGATGGTGGGGGAGAGAGAGGTTCTGGAACTGAGTTCTGGCTGGAAAAAAGTCCTGGTGTTTTCTTATTCTAAGTGGCTTTCACTTTCGTCAAATTACTGTTTGGATGAGGATGTAAATTAACAACACTTTTCAAACCACTCCTCTCTTAAACAGAGGAAGACCTCAGAATTATTGAGCCTCTTCAAGACATCGAAACCATGGAGAAGAAGTCTGTCACGTTCTGGTGTAAGGTTAACCGCCTCAACGTAACCCTCCAGTGGACAAAGAATGGTGAAGAAGTCACCTTCGACCGCCGCATTTTGTACAAAGTGGATAAATACAAGCATTCGCTTATCATTAAAAACTGTGGATTTATAGATGAAGGGGAGTACGTTGTTACTGCTGGCCAAGACAAGTCGGCTGCAGAGCTTATTATCACGGAGGCACCTGCAGATTTCATTGAGCACTTGCAGGACCAGACAGTCACTGAATTTGATGATGCAGTCTTCAGTTGCCAGCTTTCCAAAGAGAAAGCAATGGTGAAGTGGTACAGAAACGGACGAGAAATTAAAGAGGGCAAAAAGTAGGTGGTGGTGCTTTTAACTGGTTGGTGGTATACTATGGTTGCTGTCGGGATTCTTGCCTCTGAATTTAACACATAATCCTTTTTTTTCTGTCTGCAATAAAGGTATCAGTTTGAAAAGGATGGAAGTTTACACAGGTTAATCATAAAAGACTGCAGGCCAGAGGATGAATGCGAGTATTCCTGTGGTGTGGATGACAGGAGATCCAGAGCAAGACTTTTTGTGGAGGGTATGTTTACAATTTCTATTTATCTTTCACCTTTCAATATTTTTTTGTAAAAAAAAAAAAAAAAGTATGTCAACGCAATCTAAATTTTATTCTTATTTTGACCAGAAATTCCTGTGGAGATTATCCGACCACCGCAAGATATTTATGAAGCCCCTGGCTCTGATGTCCTTTTCTTTGCTGAACTGAATAAAGATAAGGTGGAAGTCAAATGGTTGAGAAATAACATGATAATAGTCCAGGGAGATAAACACCAAATGATGAGTGAAGGAAAAGTCCATAGGCTGCAAGTCTGTGAGATTAGGCCTCGCGATCAAGGAGAATATAGATTTATTGCCAAAGATAAAGAAGCTCGAGCTAAGCTAGAACTGGCAGGTAAGCCTCTGAAATTTTTTAACAATAAAATAATATTTATATGAGTAATGCAACATTTTAAATACTTTTTCTGGGTGTTAATTTCAGTGATTAACACACTACTAGTGGTAATAAAAAAGCTCTGTAAATGAGAACCTACAATCACGTTGGATGATTCTCACATGTTTCTGTAGCCTTTATTATGCAGCTTTCTAATGTAGCTTCTGTGCATTTAGGAGTCAAAATGACCCAGCACAGATTAATTATCTTTGTATGTTGGAGGCAACAATAGTGCCCCCACTGACCAGAATGGGACAAGATGGTTTCTATACAACATTACTAATGGTTATGATTTTGGTTCTCCCTTCGCACCAAAGTTGCTTAAAAATCACAAAACAGCTCACTGCGCTGTTGTTTTCTGTTTCAGATTTTCTGTAACGTATTTCATTGGGTTTTTTTTTTTTACTAGCTGCTCCAAGAATAAAGATAGCTGATCAGAACCTTGTGGTAGATGTTGGGCAGCCATTGACTATGGTGGTTCCATATGATGCCTACCCACGAGCAGAAGCTGAGTGGCTGAAGGGAGAAGAAGCCTTGCCCACTCTTACTGTTGATACAACACCTGAGAGTACCACCTTCAGAATTCACGAAGCAAAGACGACTGACAGAGGGAGTTACAAAATCATCCTTAAAAATAAGCATGGCCAAGCTGAAGCACACATCAATGTTCAAGTTATTGGTAAGCTCATCATTTCTTATGGCCAAGGGTTCTTGTTCTTTCTGATGTAGAAAATGAAAGCATTGGTATATAATGATGAGAGAAATAAGAAAATGCATCCACGAACCTCACTAAGTTGTTATTGTTTTATGAAACCCAAAGCAAATCCCAAATTCTTTTAAGTAAACATACTTTTGCTTTATTCCCAGATGTCCCTGGCCCAGTTAGAAACCTGGAAGTAACTGAGACATTTGATGGTGAAGTTAGCCTTGCCTGGGAGGAACCAGAAAGTGACGGTGGTAGTAAAATCACTGGGTATGTTGTTGAAAGGCGTGATGTCAAACGAAAGACCTGGATTTTGGCAACGGATCGTGCTGACAGTTGTGAATACACAGTGACTGGCCTTCAAAAGGGAGGCGTGGAGTATCTCTTCCGCGTGAGTGCGAAAAACAGAGTGGGCACCGGTGAGCCAGTCGAAACAGACAAACCTGTGGAAGCCAAGAGTAGATTTGGTAAGAAAATTGTTATTTGGAGACTAGAATTTGTTGAAGTTCTGTTGAATAGGAAAATAACATTTTTTTAAAAAAAAATCTCTTATGACCTTGCAGATGTCCCAGGACCTCCTCTCAATGTACAAGTTGTTGATGTGAACAGATTTGGTGCGTCTCTTACTTGGGAACCCCCAGATTATGATGGAGGGTCTCCGATTACGGGCTATATCATTGAATTACGTGACAGAGCTTCGATCAAGTGGGAACCAGCCATGACCACAGGAGCACATGACTTAGCTGGAACCTTAACTGATGTGGTGGAAAACAAAGAATACTTTTTCAGAGTCAGAGCTCAAAACCAGGTTGGAATTGGCAAACCTAGTGCTTCTACACATGCGGTGAAGATAATGGATCCAATTGGTTAGTATGCAGGCGATAAGAAAATATTTCTAGATAGTTATAATATCATTTGCTTATAAAATATGAAAACAGGAAAGACTTGAGTGAATCAGTTGATATATCTGAAACAAAAGTCCAGTGTTTATTATTCAGTTTCATAGAAACCATTATATATGTTGCTTTGAGAAATTAGCAGTGTCAGAAAATGAAAATAATAGAAGCTCCACATAAGCTCTAAAGCAAGGACCACTGTTGATGTTCAATGAGGAAGGATTTATGGAAATAATACTGTCATCTATTTAGTAGAAGACTATGACAAGAATCTAGCAAGCTACTTTTGGCATACTCTAAGGCTTGTACATATGCACTAATGCATGGGTAGGCAAACTAAGGCCCAGGAGTTGGATCTGGCCCAATCGTCTTCTAAATCTGGCCCGCGGACGGTCCGGGAATCAGCATGTTTTTACATGAGTAGAATGTGCCCTTTTATTTAAAATGCATCTCTGGGTTATTTGTGGGGCATAGGAATTCGTTCATTATTTTTTTTCAAACTATAGTCCGTCCCCCACAAGGTCTGAGGGACAGTGGGCCGGCCCCCAGCTGAAAAAGTTTGCTGCCTATTGTTTCTATACACAACATGCCCCTATGTCACATCACATGTACTTTGGATATTCCTGCTAGTTTCAAAACAGCAGTTTGGCATGGGCTTTAAGATACTGTTGTATGAGGAACTCAAGAGTAGCCCTTCTAGACTTGTAGGACTAGTTGCATAGTTCTTCTGATTCTGGCCATCTGTTATATTGTGCAAATCATTGTGTTTTGCAGAAAAACCAAGTCCTCCCATTAACCTCGACCATTCTGACCAAACTATGTCATCTGTGAAACTTACATGGGAACCTCCTTTGAAAGATGGAGGCAGCCCAGTACTGGGCTACATTATTGAAAGGCGCGAAGAGGACACAGACAACTGGATCCGTTGCAACGCAAAACTTGTGCCTAGTCTTAATTATAAGGTAGCATATTCTTTTTCCGAAGTAAAATGCCTATTAAGGTTTTTTTAAAAAAATAAAAAATAGTGATTATTAATTATGACATTTTCCTCTGTCTTCATAGGTAACTGGGTTGAAACCTCTAGCCAGGTATTATTATAGAGTATCTGCAGAAAATGCTGCTGGTGTGTCAGATCCTGCTGAAGCTATTGGACCACTGACTGCTGATGATCCTCATAGTAAGTTGAATTCTAGTTTCTTGCCATAGTCAACAGCTTGAAAGGAAAGGTTGTGCTCATCTGAGACTATTCATGCTTGTTCATAAAAACAATACTTTAATATTGCTCTCATACATTGGATACCAAAACCAGCCCCCCTCTCTGCAGTAAAAGTCTAAAACAGGAGTGGGGAGACCATGTGGCCCTCTTGATGTTGTTGGACCCCAGTTCCAGCCAGTATGGCCAAAGGCCAGGGATTATTAGAGTTGAAGTCAAACAACTTCTAGAGGGCCACAGGGTCTCTAGGCCTCATCTAAGCTATACTAAAATGGAGGGAAACCCTTAACATTCACTAGGTAGCACTGTTTTACATTTACAATTTGTCCTCTAAGGCTGCATTGCTAAACAAGTCAGAATTTTTTAATTTTTAAAAATTGTATTAAATTGAACATTTAGGTGTCTTTAAATTGGAGCAAGCTTATATATCGCCTTTCTATATTGCTAATTTCATCAGATTATGAAACAGTTTTATGATGTGTTCTCAATAGATAGAACGCCACGTGAAGGCATCTATAATAATGCTTTCCATTCAAACAGATTCCAAAGGCAATTGCCCTTTAATGGTGTTGTGGAGAAAAAAAGAAAGTTTATAACTTTAATCGGCATAATTTGTGTTTGTATTTCAGCTGGACCTACAATGGACTTAAGCGGATTTAAAGATGGACTGGAGGTTACTGTTCCAGATCCCGTCAAAATACGTGTACCTATTACTGGCTATCCAGTCCCAACTGCCACATGGTCTGTCGGCGACAAAGTTTTAGAACAGGGTGACCGGGTGAAAATTGACACGTCTGCAGCCTTTGCAGAGCTTGTTATTACCCCAAGTGAACGGCCAGACAAAGGCATCTATACCTTGAAATTAGAAAACCCTGTGTCATCTGTATCAGGAGAAATCAATGTTAATGTCATTGGTGAGCAATCCAGTATATATTCTGAAGAATTGTATATAACCGGTTTTGTAAATAACCATGTGTGTAAAATCCAAAAGTTTCAACAAGCCAAATTTGTTATTAATAGCACCATAGGGGCCAGCTCCTAGGGCCCAAGGTCTCTTCACCCCCCCCAAAAAAAAAAAAATCTGAGGGGGATGGTCCTTCCCAAAGTTGATGGACGTGTGTTCGATTGTGTGGGGTAGGGCTTATCTGGGCCTCCCCAATATTTTATTCAAGTTGGCACCCCTGAATAGTACTAAACAACAGCAGCATGTTTATTTATTAAATTTATGTGCTGCTTTTCCTCCCAAGAGAGCCTAGGTTGGCAACTTCTATTGTACCATTTTGTTATGAAACCCTATAATACAACGGAGATCATAAACTTAGCTATTAACAGTTAACAGTCTGTCCTAAGAATGCTTACTCAGAAGTAAGAATCCTTCTTTCTTTTTTAAAAAAATTAAGCATGAATTAAAATCTAGTAGGTGTAACCAAACAGCCAAAGTCTTCCATCAAAGAAAGAATAAGTAATATATATATATATAATAATTGGTTTATAATATGATGGGTATTTATTTTTAGCTCGCCCAAGCGCACCAAGAGAACTACAAATTGGAGAGATAACTAGGAACTCAGTCCAATTAAATTGGGAAGCTCCTGAAGATGATGGAGGAAGCCCATTGACTGGCTATCTTATTGAAAAGCGTGAAGTGAGCCGCAAAACATGGGTCAAGGTACACAGTTTCTTTAAAAAACCAAAACACCTATATTTCTAATATGTATTGCTGAAGATGGTATGAAATATTCTGGTGCTTGCTATGGGAAAAAGGGGTCTGTAATTACTTGGAACCTCTCTTGTTTTTAGGTGATCGACAACGTCCTTGACCAAGAGTTCACTGTACCAGATCTGGTTCAAGGAAAAGAATATTTGTTCAGGGTCTCAGCATGTAACAAATGTGGACCAGGAGAGCCTGCTTACATTGATGAGCCTGTCAACATGTCGGCACCTGCTAGTGAGTTTTCTTAATTAACTATTCCTATTGATTTTGTATATCTGCATTTTACATAGTAACTTGTGCTATGCAACATAAGTATTGAAAGAAAGCAAGGAGCAGAGTTTGAATCAATAAGGGTTTGGTATGACTTACCTGTTATATTAGAAAAACTGAGGCTTGGATCCAAAGATGCATAATTGGAACTATGTGCAAAAAAAAAATCCACACACACCCTCTTCTGCACTGCAGCCCTCAGTACCCACTGAAGAGCTGCTACTTAGTATTAAAATAAAAAGTAAAGGGACCCCTGATCATTAGGTCCAGTCGTGACTGACTCTGGGGTTGCGGCGCTCATCTCGCTTTATTGGCCGAGGGAGCTGGCATACAGCTTCCGGGTCATGTGGCCAGCATGACTAAGCCGCTTCTGGCGAACCAGAGAAGCACACGGAAACGCCGTTTACCTTCCCGCCGGAGTGGTACCTATTTATCTACTTGCACTTTGACATGCTTTCGAACTGCTAGGTTGGCAGGAGCAGGGACTGAGCAACGGGAGCTCACCCCGTCGCGGGGATTCGAACCGCCGACCTTCTGATCGGCAAGTCCTAGGCTCTGTGGTTTAACCCACAGTGCCACCCGCGTCCCTTGCTTAGTATTAGTGGACCCTCAATTGACAGAAATCAGGGAGCCACCTTGCACAAATGGGTCTTTCCTGTTGTGCAGGGTACTTGTTGGATACCAGCCAATGTGAGAAGAGCACCCCAGAGACAGTAAAGAATTAAAAAAGCTAAGACACACTATAAGGCACACACTATACGCAAGACAATTATACATGTTTTTTCCTCCCCACTCCTTGCAGCGGTGCCTGATCCACCAGAGAATGTGAAATGGAGGGATCCAACATCTAAGTCCATTTTCCTCACATGGGATCCACCTAAGTATGATGGCGGTTCTCGTATCAAAGGCTACCTGGTTGAAAAATGCCAGCGTGGCACTGACAAATGGGAGCCCTGTGGCGAGCCAGTCATTGAGACAAAGTAAGAGCTTGCAGTATGAAGAAAAATGTTTCACAAAATTGGATGGTTACATTTAAACACGCAGTACGCTGAACTTGTTTTCTGATTAACAGAATGGAAGTGACAAAACTTAAGGAAGGAGAATGGTATGCTTATCGCGTGAAGGCTCTGAACAGGCAAGGGGCAAGTAAACCAAGCAAGCCAACAGATGAAATCCAGGCTGTGGATGCAATGGGTAATTTTTGATTTCCCACTCATACTTAATCTATACTCTTGAAAACACTGGTGAATGTGTTTCTGCTGTTAACGCTTCTGTGCACAGTTGCGTGTTCTTTTTTAACAATATGTCGATTCTTCTCTCAAATCAGAGGCCCCTGAGATTTTCCTAGATGTGAAACTGCTTGCTGGAATCACTGTCAAAGCTGGAACTAAGATAGAGCTGCCGGCAAGGGTAAATGGAAAGCCCGAGCCACGGATTAGCTGGACAAAAGCTGAACAGACCCTGAGACCCGATAAAAGAATAACCATTGAATCCAAACCTAACCATTCCACAGTCATAATAACAGAGAGCAAGAGAAGTGATAGCGGCACCTATATTATTGAAGCCGTAAATGCCAGCGGTCGGGCAACAGCTACAGTTGAAGTTAATGTCCTAGGTATGTTTTGTTTCCATAGAAATAACTTTCAATGTTTTCCTAACAAAATATTTGAATAGAAGAGGTTCAAACTACTGTTATGCTTCCACAGATAAGCCTGGCCCACCAGCTGCATTTGATATCTCTGACATTACAAACGTATCTTGTGCTTTGACTTGGAATCCTCCTAGAGACGATGGCGGCTCCAGAATCACAAACTACGTTCTGGAACAAAGAGCTGCAGACAGTGAAGTGTGGCACAAACTATCATCCACTATCAAAGAAACAAAATTCAAAGTAACAAACCTAACACCACTTAAGGAGTACATCTTCAGAGTCAGCGCAGAAAACATGTACGGAGTTGGAGAACCAGCCCAGTCCGTTCCTATTGTTGCTAAATATCCATTTGGTAAGTCTATTCGCTTGACAGAAAGGGCTGCTTCTCACAAAATGGCTGCCAAGGGAGCCTGCTAGGAACTATAATGTGGTAGCCACCAGTGGCGTAGCGTGGGTTGTCAGCACCCGGGGCAAGGCAAGTAATTTGCGCGCCCTAACCTGTGGATTTGCACCCCCCAAACCCGTGGATTTGCGCCCCTAACCCTAACCCCCAGATGTTGCGCCCAGTGCGGCCGGCCCCCCTGCACCCCCCACGCTATGCCACTGGTAGCCACTCCACATGGCATGGCATTGATAGGTACCACTTCTCCATGTGGGTCAGTCCCCACCATAATGTTTGTCTCCACACTATCATTGGTGACATGGAGATAAGCCTGTGGGTAAGGGTCAGTATTTATGGCAAGCTGGTACACATAAACTGCTTGTCATGTGGAACCGGCAGCAGCCACAAAGAGACAGTTTCAAGCAGCCTCTACATGGCAACTGTACGTTTCTGAGCACAATTCAAAGTGTTGGTGCTGACCTTTAAAGCCCTAAACGGCCTCAGTCCAGTATATCTGAAGGAGCATCTCCACCCCCATCATTCTACCCGGACACTGAGGTCCAGCACCAAGGGCCTTCTGGCGGTTCCCTCACTGCGAGAAGCCAAGTTACAGGGAACCAGGCAGAGGGCCTTTTCGGTAGTGGCGCCCACCCTGTGGAACGCCCTCCCACCAGATGTCAAAGAGAACAACAACTACCAGACTTTTAGAAGACATCTGAAGGCAGCCCTGTTTAGGGAAGCTTTTAGTGTTTGGTGTATTGCAGTATTTTAATATTTTTTTGGAAGCTGCCCAGAGTGGCTAGGGAAGCCGAGCCAGATGGGCGGGGTATAAATAATAAATTATTATTATTAATTTGATGAAATGGCATTTATTGCTACAGGTGCTTCCTATTACATTTGCACACAAGGAATTGCAAGTATGTCAATGTTCCCCTTTCTACTTCTTTGTACAGATCCGCCAGGTCCTCCGACACGAGTTCAGCCTGTTGAGATCACTAAAGATTCTGTAACCTTGACTTGGGTAGAACCAGATGAAGATGGTGGCAGCCCTATCACTGGTTATTGGGTTGAACGGTTGGACCCTGATCAAGATAAATGGGTCCGTTGCAATAAAATCCCAGTTAAAGATACGACATTCAAGTAAGATCATTATATGTTTCGTTTTAAAAAATACATAGCTAGGTAACTGAGAAGATTGCTATTTGTTTTTAGGCAAACAGCTGACTTTTATATACTCTTGAACTTGACTCCTTGTCATGCATTAGAATAAAATATTAACTGGTGCTCTGTAATAGCATCGAATAATTGTATTGCTGTCTATACTTTGGGTCTACAATAACCATTGAAAATATCCTTACCTAAATCATGTTCATAACCATCCACCAGTGCCACTGAATAGGACAACTGTACTATGGGTGTTATCAGTAGCACCAATTTCTGCTATGGAAACAGTAGTGGGATTGTGACTTCTGATGTGATTCTACATCACTGCAGCTGCTCATAAGATTAGTGCTGATATCAGAACTTCTTAGAGATGAATATAGTTTTCTGCTTTTTGAACTCCCAGTACAGTCGTACCTTGGAAGTCAAACGGAATCCATTCCGGAAGTCTGTTCAACTTCCAAAACTTTCAGAAACCAACGCGCAGCTTCTGATTGGCTTCAGGAAGCTCCTGCAGCCAATTGGAAGCCACGGAAGCCCTGTCAGACGTTCGGGTTCCAAAAAAATGTCCGCAAACCGGAACACTCACTTCCGGGTTTGCGGCGTTTGGGACCCAAAACATCCGAGTACCAAGGCATTCAAGATCCAAGATTACAACTGTAATATGAATTTCTAATACAAGCTAGGGATATTTATTACACCAAAGCATTATTCATCCTTAGAGTTTTAAGTAGTACCAATATATATCATCTACTAATGAATAGTACAGAAATGCAGATTATATTACATCTGACCAGTGTCTGAGACTTTCTAGTGATACAGTAATAGGAAGGTCCTTCCTCCGTGTACACAGGGAGTCTCTGGTTTGGGGTGATAGTATATATTTGCTCTGAACAGTTCAAAGGTATTGATTTTTTTAATGCACGAGGTACACTTGTGATGATGCAGAGTATTTAATTATAGTGTTGACTAGTAATAAGTATTACAAATTTTACATTGGAGCATTATCATCATTACTATTAGGGTTAAAGGTCTCACGTTCCATAAGAAGTACAAGTTCCGTGTCGTGGCAGAGAATCTTGCTGGGCCAGGAAAGCCAAGCAGAGCAACAGAGCCAGTCTTGGTGAAGGATCCTATTGGTATGAAAGCATTTTTCTTAGATGAATTTTATAACTTACTCCAAGTGATAATGCTGGGTTTTCTAAACCAAGTTATCAATTCATGCCTAGATCCCCCATGGCCACCCGGCAAGCCAATTGTCAAAGACGTTGCCAAGACCTCGTGTTTCTTGAACTGGACGAAGCCAGAACACGACGGCGGTGCCAAGATTGAATCGTATGTCATTGAATTGTTAAAGACTGGCACAGACGAGTGGGTGAGAGTGGCTGAAGGCATCCCCACACCAGAACACTTCCTCAAAGGGCTTATGGAGAAACAAGAATATTCCTTCCGAGTCAGAGCTGTGAACAAAGCTGGAGAGAGTGAGCCTAGCGAGCCCAGCGATCCCGTGCTATGCAAGGAGAGACTGAGTAAGTTGGCCATTGCATTCTGCAGGAGAGCTTCTCCTGAGAGCCAGTGTGGTATAGTGGTTAAGAGCGGTAGACTCGTAATCTGGTGAACCGGGTTCGCGTCTCCGCTCCTCCACATGCAGCTGCTGGGTGACCTTGGGCTAGTCACACTTCTCTGAAGTTTCTCAGCCCCACTCACCTCACAGAGTGTTTGTTGTGGGGGAGGAAGGGAAAGGAGATTGTGGCCGCTTTGAGACTCCTTCGGGTAGTGATAAAGCAGGATATCAAATCCAAACTCTTCTTCTTCTTCTTTTTCTTCAAGTCCCAAAGGTATCAGAAGCCTGCTCCACAGTAACTTGGAGTGGGGCTTTCAGCGGGGCTGCCACTGTCTGTACTTGCAAAAGACAATTGAATATATTTTCGTTTCATCCTCAGTTATTATTTGTATTGTATAATAATAATAATAATAATAATAATAATAATAATAATAATTAATAATAATAATAATAATGTATTATACCCCGCCCATCTGGCCAGGCCTCCCCAGCCGCTCTGGGTGGCTCCCAACAGAATATTAAAAACATGATAAAACATCAAATATTAAAAAACCTCCCTAAAAGGGCTGCCTTCAGATGTCTTCAAAAAGTCAGATAGTTGTTTATTTCCTTGACATCTGAAGGGAGGGCGTTCCACAGGTCAGGCGCTGCTACCAAGAAGGCCCTCTGCCTGGTTCCCTGTAACCTCACTTCTTGCAGTGAGGGAACCGCCAGAAGGCCCTCGGCACTGGACCTCAGTGTCCAGGCTGAATGATGGGGGTGGAGATGCTCCTTCAGGTATACTGTTTTTAGCTGCTTTTGTGATGTGACTGTAAATTGATATGTTACACATGTAAAAGATGATACATCAATTAATACATCATCACTAATTCATTAGAACTATGGTTTGTGTTAAGGGTGCAATGGAAACATTAAAACATATTCAAATTAATAATATTTTGCTTTAATATTGTTACAGATCCTCCTTCACCACCTCGATGGCTTGAGGTCATTAATATCACTAAAAACACTGCAGACCTTAAATGGACAGTACCAGAACGCGACGGAGGTTCTCCTATTACAAATTACATCGTTGAAAAGAGAGACGTACGACGGAAAGGCTGGCAGACGGTTGATACTACGGTTAAGGACACCAAATATACAGTGACACCACTAACAGAAGGCTCTCTGTATGTATTCCGTGTGGCTGCAGAAAATGCAGTGGGGCAGAGTGACTACTGTGAAATTGAGGACTCTGTTCTTGCAAAAGACACCTTCAGTAAGTTTTCAAGTACACACACTCAGAATTCAGCTTCAACAAACTATGTCATCGTTTTTAAATTTCTGTTTTCCTAACTATCAATATTATTTAATTTAGCTACCCCTGGAGCACCATATGCACTTACACCAGTCGAAGTGACAAAGAGACATGTCGACCTAAAATGGGAACCCCCTAAGAATGATGGTGGCAGACCAATTCTACGGTAAAAGAGAATTGTTTTTATATTTATTTTTTGTAAACCACTTAGAGGTTCAGTTTACAATCAAGCAGCATATACATTTTTAGATAGATAGAAAGAAAGATAGAAAGATAGATACAGACAGACAGAATATATTGGGAAAGAGTATAAAATCTGGGGCAGGGAGAGATGATTAATAGAGAAAATTTATTTTTAAAGGTTCCAAAGTTTATTGTGTTCATTATACACATCTATTAGATGAGCAATGTTTCAAATCTAAATGAATGATTCGTTCTTGATTAAATCTTTCTACTTGGCCTGATCTTTTATTCCCCTTCCTTCCCTCCCCCTCCCCTTTTTATGAAGATTACCCGCTCTGGATCCCACAGCTAATTCTCCCCTGGTCTCCTCACTGGCCCAAATAGGACTAATTTAGCCAGCTAGCCCTGGTGATCATCTAATGTTTATTGGATGGATTTCCCCCCTAAATTGATTTTTGAATTCTGAATTTATTGTTATTCACGTTTTATACTGTATTTTATGCTGTTTTTTGTTGTATCAATGAAGTGTTTTAAATTTGTTGTTAGCCACCCTGAGCCCGGTTTTCTGCACTGGAAAGGGCAGGGTATAAATAAAAAATTATTATTGTTGTTGTTGTTTGAATTGTATGGATTCATGCACCTTATAAACATCTGTTCTTCACACAGATACGTTATTGAAAAGAAAGAGAAGCTTGGCACGCGCTGGGTGAAAGCTGGCAGAACATCAGGCCCTGACTGCAATTTCAGAGTAACGGATGTCATAGAAGGTACAGAGGTGCAGTTCCAGGTCCGTGCTGAAAATGAAGCCGGCTGTGGTCACCCTAGTGAACCGACTGACATCCTGGCAATTGAAGATCCAACAAGTGAGTTACGAACATTGGAAATTATAATCAGTGAAATATGTGTTGTGCCAAATAGAACGGCAGAAAATAACATTACTTATGTATTCCTGCAGGCCCTCCTTCACCTCCTCTGGACTTACACGTGACAGACGCAGGAAGAAAACACATTTCGATTGCGTGGAAACCCCCAGAGAAAAATGGCGGCAGTCCTATAATTGGATACAATATAGAACTCTGTGAAGCAGGAACTGAAAAATGGATGAGAATAAATTCTCGACCAGTCAAAGATTTGAAATACAAAGCAGAAGAAGGCGTTGTCCCTGACAAGGAATATATTCTCAGGGTCAGAGCTGTCAACGCTATAGGGGCTAGTGAGCCATCAGACATATCAGAAAACGTTGTCGCCAAAGATCCAGATTGTAAGTATAGTTGTTTTCGAAACAGTCATGAAATAAATTCTAAATTGTGAAATTGCTTTGGCGCACTAATTGAAATTATTTTTCTGTTTGTTTTTTTTAAAAAAAACACAACAACAGGTAATCCAACTGTTGATATAAAGACTACAGACCTCGTTGTGGTTGAAGGTGAAAAGTTAAGTATCCCTGTGCCCTTCAGAGCTGTTCCAACTCCAACTATTGCTTGGCATAAGAGTGGGAAGGAGTTGAAAGCCGGTGACCGAACAACAATGAAGAGCGACCACATCTCTGCCTTGCTGGAAGTAACAAATGCAGTCCATGCTGATGCTGGCGTTTACACTATTACCTTGGAGAATAAATTGGGTTCAACAACCGGTACAATCAATGTCAAAGTAATAGGTAATTTATTTTTCTTTTACCGGCAATTATGTGAATTAGACTCATAATGGTGAATGGGTGACAAGATGCTCAGCTCTTAGTGTCAGGGACTGTGCTGAGGAGGGCTGCACTGAGGAGAAAGGTTGGGAGCCTCCCCCTCCGCCTCCCCATCCCCCTCCTCTGCATCCGGATCCTGAATCTTCCCAGGAGCAGGAGGAAAGTATAGATTTGGAGCAGTGGTTTGCAGAGGGGCACAGTTCAGAAGGCAGAAGCTGGGAAATACTGGGTGGGGAAGAGCTAGGAGAAGAAACACTGGAAGAGAGAGAGTTAACAGATTCACAGTCGTTGGACAGCATTCCCCCACTGCCCTTCCCAAGGTCAAGAAGAGTTCAGAAAGCGGCAGAACAGAAAGCACACAAAGCACAGAGAGTACAAACTCAGATTACAAGACGTAGTAATGACGTAGATTAATAGGGACATAAGGGGGTGGAATCCTTAATTGGGAGCACCACCATTCCTAGGAGATGGGTTCTTTGTTCTCTCTCTGTAATTATTAGTTTCTAACTGGTAAGACAACTCCTTTTCTTTTGTTTTGCTTATCTACTGCCACGGGGGAAGAAGCTGATTCCCTGAAGCCTGACACGTAGCTGCTTAATTGATACATGTAACGCGAGCCAACGCTGATATCTCCATGTGTCTAAATAGGGAGATAGGTCAACCTGAGGAATTGTAAATTATATATATAAATGTTTATCATCCATATGATTAGTGCGCACGAGTATATATATTCTTTTAATACAGTTTTCAAACCAATTTACTTTATTAAATGCTACATGTGTACCTATTGTTCTTCAATTAGGTGTGCCTGGACCATGCAATAGTATCAAGGCAAGTGAAGTAACTAAAAATTCATGTAAAGTGACCTGGGAACCTCCAGAATTTGATGGCAACACCCCAATTTTACATTATGTGCTGGAGCGAAGAGAAGCTGGTAGGAGAACATACATACCAGTGATGTCTGGTGAGAACAAATTGGCATGGAATGTAAAGGATCTCATACAAAATGGTGAATACTACTTCCGTGTTAAAGCTGTTAATAAAATCGGAGGAGGTGAATACATTGAACTGAGAAATCCAGTGATTGCAGAAGATCCAAAGCGTAAGTTTTTTTTTATGATCATCAAGACTGAAAAAGGCAAATGGTTTCTCTGTGCCTTCTATTTATCCATTTTCTTTTAAATTTTCAATATGCAGAGCGTCCAGATCCACCTATTGACCTTGAGGTTCACAATCCAACATCGAAGTCAGTAACACTCACATGGAAACCACCATTGTATGATGGAGGAACCAAGATTATGGGCTACATTTTGGAAAAGTTAGTTAAAGGAGGAGAGAAGTGGGAAAGATGCAATGACTTTTTGGTTCCTCTTTTGACTTCTCCTGTGAAAGGTCTTGAGGAAGGCAAAGAATATCAGTTCCGTGTCCGTGCAGAGAATGCTGCCGGTGTCAGTGGACCTTCTAATGTCACTCCTCTGGTGAAAGCAGTGGATCCCGTTGGTATGTTTTGCAAACTACCTATTCATTTTTAGCAAGCATTCAAATTCTGCTGTATGCTACAGTATCAAATATAAACTAAAACAATATTTTTATGGTTACAGAGGCTCCAAAAGTTTTCCTCGGTGCTAATCTGCAGGCTGGCCTGGAGGTGAAGCAAGGTTCTGAGATTGCACTTGAAGCACACATTTCAGGGTCACCTTACCCAACTATTGATTGGTTATGGAATGATGAAGTTGTTAAGCCAACAGAAATTAAGAAGAGAGTTACCAAGGTTACTAGGAAGAAGAAAGGTGAAGTTGAAGAAGATGAGCCTTTCCACTTGTCCCTGCCCGAGCGTTTAAGCATTGACAACCACAGACAAGGAGATTCTGTACTGGTCGTTCGGGATTCAATCAGACCAGACCATGGCACATATACTATTCGAGTTGAAAACGATCACGGGGTTGCAAAAGCTTCATGTGAAGTCAATGTGTTAGGTATGCCCTTATACATAATGGTGTGTGATACATTTTCATCAAAATGTTTGAAGTGATATGTGCAAAGTCGTGCTCATTATTTTTGTTTTCAAAACAGATACACCTGGACCACCGGTCAACTTTGTTTTTGAGGAGGTTCGTAAAAATAGCATCACTTGCAAGTGGGAGCCTCCTCTTGATGATGGCGGAAGTGAAATATTGAACTACGTCCTTGAAAAGAAAGACAACACAAAATCCGACATTGGCTGGGTTACCGTTACTTCAACGCTTAGGCATTGCAAATATAATGTGCCTAAACTTATTGAAGGAAAGGAATACATATTCCGTGTGAAAGCTGAGAACAGAGTAGGACCTGGACCTCCATGTCTTTCAAAACCTGTTGTAGCTCAAGATCCATTCAGTAAGTCTTGTACTCTATCTAAATATGTGCTTCATTCATTTTTCCCAAAAGGCACTGCCATCATCATCATTATTACCTTACACTCATATTGTACTTTAACATTAAAACTTTAATTCTATAATAACCCAGCAGAAAAACCTTGCAGAAGGAAATGGCTAAATTACATTTGCTGATTGTTGCATCTGAGTGCAACATCCTAAAAAGAAAAAGAAAAAGCTAAGACAATCCATGCTAGTTGACTGTAAAACTTGCCATATCAGACTTTTCTATTCTGTTCTCTCCTTGTGTCTTAAAGTGTGTGAAGTGGGTGGTAATTACAAATAATAAATCCTTGAGATATATGGGTACACTGAGCTGGTAAGATCATCATTGACAAAAGCAAATGCTTAAATAATCCACCAGTAAAATAAATTGCAGATGAATTTGTACATAAAAAGCGGAAAAAGAAGAACTGTGAAAAACACACATTTTCTTTAAGTCTTTCCATATACACAAAACCCACCCTCACTCTCTACAACTTTCAAGCATGCGCATCTACACATTTAGGGTATAACACAGAGATAATATTTACATATCATGAAGGCAGTTTCGTTTTATTGGGATGTGGCTTTCCAGGGACCAAGCTAAACTTTACTACTCACAAGGGGTTCTGAATTCACTTAAAGGCATGCTGGGAGAACCAAACTAACTGCCCCTGCCCCCATTTTTCATCCCAGTTTGCCCCCTTTGTGTAGTAAAGAAAAATACATGTAACAGCTAATTTAGTAGCTCTCAGGCTGCAATCCTAGACACATTTACCTGGGAGTAAGTACAGCTGAAATCACGGGACTTCATTTCAAGTAACTGTGAATAAGATCAGGCTGCATATTGCAACTGAAGCCTCCAAGTAAAGATATGGTGGAGGAGAAAATTAGAGGCATTAAACAAATTAAATTTCTGTATGATTTGGTAAGCTCCACTAACATTTGCATATCCTCTTTTTATAGGTCCTCCTGATGCACCTGATAAACCTCTAGTAGAGGATCCAACTAGCAGTAGTCTGTTGGTTAAGTGGAATGAGCCTAAAGACAATGGTAGCCCCATTTTGGGATACTGGATTGAAAAGCGTGAAATCAATGGAACCCACTGGGCCCGTGTGAACAAAGAGCGTGTGAATGCCCTGGAAACTAGAGTTGAAGGACTTTTAGAAGGTCTAACTTACGTTTTTAGAGTTTGTGCTGAAAATGCAGCTGGCCTTGGGAAATTCAGTCCCCCTTCAGATCCTAAAACTGCACAAGACCCAATATGTAAGTTGTTAGATAGATAATATTATCCCTTAGTTTGAAAAGGGAAGTTTTCAGTCTATTCATCTCTCTTTATATGTATTTTTTCTTTTAGTGCCTCCTGGCCCACCTGTTCCAAGAATTGTTGATACAAGCTCAACATCTATTGAAGTTGAATGGGACGCTCCGCTATACAATGGGGGTAGTGAAATCACTGGCTACCATGTTTACAAGAATTTTGTCGGCTCAAATGAATGGTCTCGCTGCACAGAAAGACCTATTAAGGTTCGGAGCTATATAGTTAAAGGAATTAGAGAAGGTGCAGATTACAAACTTCGTATTACCGCCCTTAATGTTGCTGGGGAAGGACCTCCTGGAGAAACAGAGCCTGTAACAGTTGCAGAGCCTCAAGGTACTGTGATTATGTAATTTAAAATGAAATCTAATGTGAAATAGTTTGTGGGATTGTAAATTAATCAATTCTCTCTCTTTTTCCTTATACAGAGCCTCCCACTGTTGAATTTGATATTTCTGTCAGGGCAGGAGTTCAGATATTGGCAGGTCAAGCTCTTAAACTCCCTGCTGTTGTTACTGGACGACCTACCCCTACAATTGTGTGGACTTTAGAGGATGCAGATGTTGACAAAGAGCGAGTTGTGATTGAAAATGTTGGCACTTCATCTGAGCTGTTTATCAAAAATGCACTCAGAAAAGACCATGGAAGATACGTGATTACTGCCACCAACGAAAGTGGTTCTAAATTTGCTGCAACCAGAGCAGAAATATTTGGTAAGAAATGCTACATAGAGTGAAATGATGAATATACTAAGTATTTGGCGTTCTTGAATTACATCTCATGTCTTCTTTTCCAGATGTTCCTGGACCGGTTACTGACTTGCATCCTGTGGTGGTAAATAGAAAGATGTGTCTACTTAACTGGGATGATCCCAAAGATGATGGAGGAAGTGAGATCATAGGTTTCCTTGTAGAGAGGAAAGATGCCAAAATGCATACATGGAGACTAGCCGTAGATACAGACAGATCTAAGTGTGATATAACAGGTCTTGTTGAAGGACAAGAATATAAGTTCCGTGTCTTCGCCAAGAACAAGTTTGGCTGTGGACCACCTGTTGAACTGGGACCTCTCCTTGCTGTTGACCCCAAAGGTAAAACTTCTTGTATTGATAAAAACCATCAGAACACTTTGGAACAGAGGATCCCCCTCCCGTAATTTCAACTTTTAACACCATTCAAAATATATATTTATATCCTTTATCATCACAACACTCTGTGTGTGTGTGTGCGCGCGCGCGCATTCTTGCAGTTGAACCCAGAACATGTCAGTTTCTTGAAAGAGAACTTTTCTAGAGTCGGGATAACTGAAAACCTAGTGCTTCCCATGTTCATTTCTGTGTGGAAATACTTTTTTTTAAAAAAAAAGAAAATAATCCTACAAGGACAAAATGTTGCATGCGAAGATGCTCTGATGTAAAACTTTTCTGTAGCTGCTCTAGATTTACAAAGTCCAATTTCTCCACACACCTCTTTCCCACTTCCAGCAATTCACTGGAGTCGCACCAATGCATTTTGGAGTTAGTATAGCATTGTCCCATTTAATTTAGTATTTAATGGCAGTTTTAAACTGAGGATGGAGAGGTGGGTTTCAGTAAACATCTGCAGAGCTTCCCTCCTCTTTAAATAGCATGTTGCATGTCCCTAGCCTTGGAGGCAGGGGGATATAAACCGAAATAAATAAAACGATGCATTTTTACCTTGTTTGCTGGTGAAACTGCTGCACAGTAAACATGACGTCAAAAAACAAGGGTTTATTTTTCAAATTTAACTCATCATTTTTCATTCTTGCCGCAACAGGTCCTCCAACTGCTCCTGAGAGGTTCATGTACACAGAGAGAACAAAAAACTCTGTTACACTTGACTGGAAGCCTCCCCGTAATGATGGCGGAAGCCCCATCATCGGCTACATTGTTGACAAAAGAAGACATGACTCAAATGAATTCGAAAGAGTCAATAAGAGACTCTGTCCAACTACATCCCTTCTTGTGGACAATCTTGCTGAGCTGCATATGTATGAGTTCCGAGTCAAGGCTGTCAACGAGATTGGAGAAAGTGAACCATCACTGCCCCTTAATGTAGTCGTACAGGATGATGAAGGTGAGGCTCTTTAATATAAATGTGTACACTTTACCTATAGATGTGAACATTTGGTGTCTCACTATATTTTTGAAAATTACACGGTTAATCGCTTTTGCATTGATTTCCTTTTTTCAGAACCTCCCACAGTGACATTGCGTCTATCTGTTAGAGGAGATACTATCAAAGTTATGGCAGGGCAACCGGTCAACATTCCAGCAGACGTGACAGGTCTTCCAATGCCAAAGATTGAATGGTCTAAAGATGACGTTGTTATTGATAAAACATCAGATGCCCTTAAGATCACCAAAAAGGAAACAAGTAGAACAGAGGCGAAAACTGAACTCAGCATGCCTGCAGCAGTCAGGAATGATAAAGGCACTTACACAGTTTCAGCTTCTAATCGTCTTGGCACCGCATACCGCAATGTTCACGTTGAAGTATTTGGTATGTATCTAGCTTCTTGCTTAAACGGCCAAAGTTTTCTTACTTTATTTCTACCATAACACAATACTAAATTGGTTTTATTTAGATCGTCCTTCTCCACCGAGAAATCTCACCGTATCGGATATTAAAGCTGAATCTTGCTGTTTGACTTGGGATGCCCCACTCGATAATGGTGGCAGTGAGATTACACACTACATTCTTGAGAAGCGTGATGCGAGTAAAAAGAAGTCTGACTGGGAGGAAGTATCCAGCACTGTTGTGGATAGGCGATTTGGGGTAATGCTTCAATCTTGATTTCATAGGCGAAAGGAATAGTCTTTAAATGAGAAATGACCATTTATAAAATTGTTGAGCTGAATGTTAACACTGTTCATCTTCCAGATTTCCTATTTTTACGTCTGCCTTCCATTTAATGCCAAAATAGGTATTCCTATATTCTGTATTGAATGATACTTCACTCCCTTCAGAGTTGGGTTAGTAGCAGTTGGTGCAGATATGCCAATGATGTATAGAGTTGTTAAGCATCACAGCAACATGCAGGTGATTTTTTCAAGAACTGTCTTAAGATGTCCATATGATAGCATCTAACTGCACGGAAAACATCCAAAATACACTAAAACCAGTTCCGAGAATTGGTTTTACACATATCTTAGGATCAAACAGTTGGATGGGTCCTTTTTGAGTTTGAGGGGTCTGCCTAGTCAAATCCCTTGCTCAGTGCAGGAAAATGAGAACCTGGGCACTCCCAACAGATGGCTGTTTAGATTCTGCTTAAGACCTCCAGTGAAGAAGAACCCAATGTTCATTGACTCCATTGTCAAACTTTTAAGAGGTTTCTCCTAATGTTCACCTGAAACGTGCCCTCCTTTAGCTTATGAGATCTAGATGTTTATGCCCTCTGTATGACATTTCCTCAGGTATTTGTAATATGTTGACATGCCCCCCTTCAGACATCTCCCCACCAAGTTAAACAAACCCAATTACTTCATCCTTTCTTTCTAAGTCTTGTTTTCCATACCACTGACTACCTTTGTTGCCCTCCTTTGTGAGGTGACCTTTGGCTATTCTTTGTTTAAAGTCCTGGAAACAACACAGGGAATTGATATGAAACTGATTTTAAAAAATAATAATGTATCATGTTTCTTTTACTTTTCAGGTCTATAAACTGGCAACAAATGGACAATATCAATTTAGAGTGAGGGCCGTTAACAGGTTTGGGACAAGTGACGAATGCCTTTCCGAAAAGGTAGTTATTAAGGATCCTTATGGTCTTCCTGGACCCCCTGGAAAACCAAAGGTTACAGAACACACCAGGTCATCAATGCTGGTAACATGGACACCTCCACTAGACAATGGTGGAGCTCCAATTACTGGCTATTGGCTGGAAAAGAAAGAAGAAGGAGGTGTCTACTGGTCGCGTGTCAACAGAGCTCCAGTGACAAAACCAGCAGTGAAAGGACTGGAATACAATGTGCTGCGTTTGATTGAAGGTGTGAAATACCAGTTCCGAGCTATGGCTGTGAATATTGCTGGAATTGGCCCTCCCAGTGAGCCATCAGATCTTTGTGAAGCTGCAGATCCAATCTGTAAGTATAAAGACAAGGAAGCAATAAGTAACACAAAATGCCAACTTTGTAATTTTTGTTCAATTTGTCCTGAACCTGATTTGATAGAGGTTCTGTGATTTCAGTGCAAGAGCTCTGCATTTGAAGTCAAATATTTAATGAGTTAGGCTTCATTTTATAAGTGCCTATTATCATGATAAATAGCAAATGTTCCTAATTTTGTGCAATGAAATACTGTATAGTTGATAGACTTTCCATTCACTTCATTGAAGGGGTGTTGTGCAATGGAACAAGGGAGGCATAGTCCTCATGGCAGTACATTTTGCATTTTCTCAATAGATCCTCCTGGAGCACCATCATGCCCAGATGTCAAAGACAGAACCAACTCAACGATATCTCTTGCATGGAAACCTCCACAAAAAGATGGTGGCAGTCCTATTAAAGGATATATCGTCGAAATGCAAGAAGAAGGTAGTTTAGATTGGAAGAGTGTGAACGAACCGGACAAGCTGTTCCCTACCTGCGATTGTGTTGTACCCAATCTGAAAGAGCTCAGAAAGTACAGATTCAGAGTAAAGGCTGTAAATGCTGCAGGGGAATCCGAGCCAAGCCTTTGCACTGGAGAAATACCATGCAAGGAAGTTCAAGGTAAGGATTGTTGGAAATAATTATTTCCACTCGAACGTGTAGACATAGAAAAATAAAAGGATTTGAAAACTGAAATGCAGGAATGGCTGTCCATTCCTTGAAACGTTAGAGTTTTCAAGAGTGAAGAAAACTTATTGGGGGGGGTGTTATGGGTACAAGGGAAATCCCAACATCAATCTGATAGCAATAGAAGCTGGAGCTAGATTATTCTGCATACATTTGAGAAGGAACTCTTCTCAAAGTGTCCCTGCCATATGAGTTAAGGCAGATAGTGATCAAAGAGAGATCCTTCTCAGTGGTGGCACCAATTCATAGAATTCTCACCTCAGAAAGCCCACCTGACACCAACATTGTTATGGATTTGGGGCCAGCAAGGGTTTTGTTTTTGTTTTTTTACTAGGGTGTTTCATGTATTGTTCTAATTTATTATATTTTGGTGTTATATGTTGTCATGTTTTTGTAAAGCTTTGCTAAAGGGCAGTATACATTTCAAACAAGTATATATCTTGATATCTTTGTTTATCATCAAGAGAATAATACACAACTGAGGCTGCAAGCCTACCCATTTACCCGGAAGAAAGATCCATCAATGTCAGCAAGACTTACTACTGAGTCTACTGTACATGCATAAATTTACTCTATTAGAGAACTTATGTGACAGGTAGATGAATTCTGACTATATTATTTATATGATATATTATTTGTATTTTGCAGAGGAGCCAGAAATATTTATTGATGTTGGAGCACAAGACTTACTCTCTTGCCGTACTGGTACAACAATCAGAATTCCAGCAGTTATTAAGGGACGTCCTGTTCCCAAAGTAACTTGGGAATTTGAAGGAGATGCAAAGAAAGCTGTAAAGGTCAGTGACAAAACAAAGTAAACTGTTAAAAACTTCATGCTAAAGTATTTTGTGTGTGTATTTACTATTTCTTCTTTATTTAAAGGATGGACATAACATACCTGAAGATGCAACGGTAAAAAATAGCTTATATTTGAATTCACTTATTTTGCTTCTAATATTTGCATTTTTCAAGTCCTTTTTTAATTATTATTGCTAAGTAAGTTTGTTTTGGTTTGTGCAGGTGGAATCAACTGATACCACATCAGTGATTACTATCCCTACATGTAACAGAGGTCATTCTGGAAAATACAGTATTACAGCAAAGAATAAAGCAGGACAGAAAACTGTAAATGTCAGGGTGAATGTCCTAGGTAAGACTAATCAATCTTAATATTGCACCATTTCACTAATTTTGTGATACAAAAGTTCATATACTGTAAAACCCCATATAATGATTTTTCCAATCTGTTTTCATGATGAAATAGATGTTCCAGGGCCACCAAAAGACCTGAAAGTAAGTGACATAACAAGATGCAGCTGTAAACTTTCATGGAAAATGCCGGACAATGATGGTGGAGACAGAATCAGAAACTATATTATTGAGAAAAGAACTGTTGAAGGGAAAGCCTGGACAAAAGTTAATCCCAACTGTGCTGGCACATCATTGGTTATTCCTGATCTCATAGCTGGGCAACAATACTTCTTCAGAGTACGTGCAGAAAACCGCTTTGGTGTTGGACCCCCAGCAGATACAATTCAAAGGACCACAGCGAGGGATCCAATCCGTAAGTTAAATCAAAATGGGGCATTCATTCATGCATTCATTCAGCCTTTATTGGCAAAATTTAGACAAGAAAATCATAAAAGAGTAAGAAAACCTTCCATAAAACATTGGCAATCCAGACATATTAAACACATAAAACATATGAAAGACTCAGTAGCCACCGTTAAGAAAATTAAATAGTTTTAAATTTGACTTTTAAAATCTCAGCTAAATATCCTGAAACAATCTCAGTAGTTTGGGGAGTATCATTCCTCAGCAGATATTGGATTGCAGGTTCTTTGAAAATAAATACGTAAATACTTTAAGGGCGTAGCAAAGTGGGACATTTGTTTTTACTAATGATACTTTATTGTAGGGCAGTACTTACATTTTACTCTGCTCCTTTTTTAAAAAAAAAAACAACAACACACAGATCCTCCAGACCCACCTATCAAACTCAAGATTGGTCTTATAACAAAGAACACGGTAAGCTTGACATGGAAACCTCCAAAGAATGACGGCGGTGCTCCCGTAACACATTATAATGTGGAGTGCCTTCGCTGGGACCGTACTGGTGAAGGGAAGGAAGCCTGGCGACAGTGCAATAGACGGGATGTGGAAGAAACAAAGTTTACTGTTGAAGACCTTAAAGAAGGCGACGAATATGAATTCAGAGTGAAAGCAGTGAATGAAGCAGGTCCAAGCAGACCGTCAGCTACTGTTGGGCCAGTCGTCGTCAAAGATCAGACATGTAAGTGCTGCAAAGCATTAGTAGTTATTGCACTTCAAATATCCGCTCAACTGGGGCTCTGGGGGAGCAGTGTTTTTGTTACACAGCGCGGCCGTGGGCCAGTCCCAGGAGATCTGCTATCTTCCCACACAGCCAGGCAAAGGGATGGTCACATGGCAATGCCCTCCTCACATTGGGCTGAATCCTACATTGAACAGGTACCCCGCTAAAGGGGTCCAGGAGGGGTGACTCTGTCTGAGAGCCCACATGATAGGCCAATATGCCTCTTGCAATAATGCCCTGTCGTGGCACCCAGTCCATGTTGGGGGCAACTCCCCAGCACAGGGTCATCCCCCATTGGGTCTCTTATCAGCCAGCACGTAGGTTGACTGATGATGGATACATGCCCATTGCCTTAGCCAAACCTACTCATATCTGTACTGAAGGAAGTTGTGGCCTAATTCAACCCAATATCAATCTCTTGTGTTCATTTCCACGGTCTACCCCGCACAGGGCTGCAGACATCATGTGCCTGCAATGCAAAGCATTTTGACTTCTGCATTCATAGTGGCTCAATAATTTTTGCTTGCTTTTGTTTGTAGGCCCTCCGTCTATTGAACTCAAAGAATTTATGGAGGCAGAAGAAGGGACAGATATCAAGATTGTAGCCAAAATAAAGGGCGTCCCCTTCCCGACATTGACTTGGGTCAAAGCTCATCCTAAGAAACCTGATGACAAATTGCCAGTGCTATATGACCAACATGTAAACAAGATTGTGGATGAAAATTCCTGTACTTTGCTGATACAGCAATCTCGCAGAAAAGACACAGGCTTGTACACTATAACTGCTGTCAATAACTTTGGAACAGATTCAAAGGAGATGAGGCTGAATGTGCTAGGTAAATATCAATGTATTTTTGCATTTGCAACCTAATTTACTGTTTGTTATATAATGTTCAAAACATGTCTCTCCTGTTATCAGTCTCTGCAGCCACAGCAGGCGCCGTAACTCTCCAATAGTTTGGCTTCATCCCTGAAGGCAAACTCTTCCATTTCCTCCTGAGATAGCTGGATGCCAACCACAACAATATAACACTCAACTTTGATAACAATTAATGCTTTATAAAATGTATTTTTCAGGTCGCCCTGGACCACCAGAAGGACCCATTAAATTTGAATCTATTTCTGCCGATCAGATGACAATTTCTTGGCTTCCTCCTAAAGATGATGGTGGATCTAAGATAACTAACTATGTTATTGAAAAAAGGGAAGCAAACAGAAGGACCTGGGTCCATGTTACCAACGAACCTAAAGAATGCATCTTCACAGTACCCAAACTACTAGAAGGGCATGAATACATCTTCCGCATCATGGCACAGAATAAATATGGCGTTGGGGAACCTCTTGATAGTGAACCTGAAACTGCCAGAAATCTATTCAGTAAGTATACAGTTATCTCAAATATCACCTGCGCTTATATTTATTGGCAAAGCAAAACATAAGTAATCTGATTAGATAGCTTGAGAGCCCCAAGTTAAAATTGTTATTTTTTTTAATCTTCTGGATGGCTAAAATGTCTCTAATAGTTTTTTAAAGCTTTTCCAAAATAGATCTTTTATGGCTATTTTTTCTGTTTCATCTTAAAACCATACCTGTTTTAAATGTTAAATATTGAATCTGTACTTATATCATTTTAGATTGTATTTAGCACAGGATAGACCGTATCTTTGCCTTTCTTCACCATAAAATAATAAAACGTTCAATTATCAGTGTGATCTTGTGCTCTGCTATACACAATGAAGCACAGTGCTGTGGCAAAGGAACCCTTCATCAGCTCCGCTATTCCAAGAAATACAAAATGCTGGCATTTGGGGCAGAGCTATTGTAAAAAGGGCTTTTCAGGTTGAAGAGGCTCAGCCATGGCTCTAGCACAGGATTCTAGGACTTGACAGGTATAACAAAGAGAAAGGAGGACTTTGTATAGCCCTGCCCTACTTACTTCACAAAGGTTGTTTCTATAGGGGCTAATGAAAGACTGGGAGAGGAAACTTCAAATGAAGGCTATAGCATAAATACCATACATAAGTGGTCTATGTGGCCCCCAGCGCTTTGCTTTACTCTATTCTTTACTTTATTCCCTAGCTGTTCCTGGAATTTGTGACAAACCAACAGTCAGCAGTGTCACACATGACTCGATGACCGTCAACTGGGAGGAGCCAGAATATGATGGAGGCTCCCCTGTGACGGGTTATTGGCTGGAGCGTAAAGAGACCACTGGAAAGAGATGGACACGGGTTAACCGTGATCCTATTAAACCTATGACATTGGGAGTTTCTTACAAAGTACCTGGCCTTATTGAAGGTTCAGATTACCAGTTCCGTGTCTATGCTATTAATGCCGCCGGTGTTGGACCGCCAAGCATGCCGTCTGACCCAATAACTGCAAGAGACCCAATCTGTAAGTAATTAAGATTTATTTATTTATTTATTTGGTGTGAAAGGGGGAAATATAATAAAAGATGGTATAGATGGTATATGTTTGAGAAATAATAAATACACAGTCTTGTGACAGAATGGTGCAATAATTTTTCCCCCCCAGCTCCACCTGGTCCTCCATTTCCAAAAGTTACTGATTGGACAAAATCTTCCGTTGACCTTGAATGGACTCCTCCATTAAAAGATGGTGGTTCTAAAGTCACTGGTTACCTTGTTGAATTTAAAGAGGAAGGGAAAGAAGAATGGGAAAAGGTAGGTGAAATGCTGCCTTTGAAAATTTATTTGAAACATTATGTCGATTCCATAACTGAACATACTGAGGAACATACCGACTCACTGAAAGGGCTACCAACTCATCTGTGTGGCCTAGAAGCAGCAAAAACCAATTGTTCCCCTTCCCCGTAGGTGGCTTTTAATGGTAGCATGAGTGAAAGATAAGGGAGGGAGGTAAGTGATGTGGTGTGGGGAGAGGCATGAAGTAAGGAGGTTCAGGAGGAAGGAATGAAAGGACTCAGGTACACAGCTGCAAATAAAACGTTTTGTGTTGTAAAGTGCAATATACAAGCGTGACACTAGATGGTGCCAGTGAGCTATGCAAAATCCAATGTATTTTTTGAAACGTTTTTTAGAAAAGCATTTCCACAGCGTCTTTAACATGTGTGTAGATTCCACCAAAGACACAAAATTTCTTTTTGTTTTCAGGCAAAAGATAAAGAAATAAGAGGGACCAAGTTTGTTTTGGCAGGATTGAAAGAAGGAGGTTTCTACAGATTTAGAGTCAGAGCAATAAATGCTGCTGGTATTGGAGAGCCTGGAGATGTCACTGAAGTCATTGAAATAAAGGACAGAATAGGTATGTTTTAGGATAAAAAACAGCCTCTCTTTGTTTTTGTGTGGGTAAAAGAATAGAAACTAAATATAAAATATATTGTTTGTTTCTACAGTTGCTCCTGATCTCATGCTTGATGCTCATGTGAAGGACAGAATCGTTGTCCATGCTGGTGGAGTGATCCGCATTATAGCTTATGTCTCGGGAAAGCCACCTCCAACAATTACCTGGAAGAGGGATGAGGGAGCTCTCCCAGAGGAGGCTAAAATTGAGGAAACTGCAATTAGTTCCTCTATGGTCATAAAGAACTGCAAGAGAAGCCATCAGGGCTTATACACTCTTCTCGCTAAAAATGCCGGTGGAGAAAGAAAGAAGACTATTATTGTTGATGTGCTAGGTAAGCACTGAAAGCTGACTTGCTGGTGGCTAGACTGCTGATGAGGGCAGATGGCTGATGGCTGAATGACAGAAAGTGACACTTTTGTTGATGCATTTGCACTGGCTACCCATATGTTACTCGATCAGGATGAAGGTTCATGTACAAAGCCCTGAACAACTTGGGTCCAAGATACCACAAGAAGTGTCTGCTCCCTTCTGTCCCATTTTGATGACTTAGATCATCTGAAGGAGGGCTGTTAGTTGTTCCCAATGTCTCAGAAACCTTAGTGTGTCATCAGTCCCATACTGCAGAAAACTCTTCCAACAGAGAATCAGTGGACATCCTCACCGTTAACCTTCAGATGTCTCTTGGAAGATGTTCTTATGCAGACAGGCCTATTCAGTTGTTTAATTTCCTTTATTTAGACGAGCCAGTCATTCTTGTGATTACTTTGTATTGTTTTATAGTATTTTATATTGTGCACTGCCTTGGTATATTATATGAGTGGGTGGGGTTATATAAATATTTTTTTATAAATAAGTTATTGCATCTATGTTATTATTTGGTTTCCAATTACAGAAATGTTAAATGTTCGTCTTAAAACCATTCTACTGTATTTCTTTCCTTCACAGATGTTCCAGGTCCAGTTGGCATTCCATTCCTTACTGAGAACTTAACCAACGACTCATGCAAACTTACGTGGTTTTCTCCTGAAGATGATGGTGGCTCAGCTATCACCAACTACGTAATTGAAAAACGTGAAGCAGACCACAGGGCTTGGACCCCAGTGACATATACGGTCACCAGGCAGAATGCAACAGTTCAGGGGCTGATTGAGGGCAAAGCATACTTCTTCCGAATTGCACCTGAGAATATTATTGGCATGGGCCCATTTGTGGAGACAACAAAAGAGATTTTAATCAGAGACCCAATAAGTAAGACTTTATTGTCTTTTTTTTTTTCAGTACTGATGAGGAGAATTTGCCTTGAAAAAAGTACCTAACATGGTGCATGTGTTTATTTCTAGCTGTGCCAGAAAGGCCTGAGGATCTGGAAGTCAAAGCAGTAACGAAGGATTCTGTTACACTGACCTGGAACCCACCTAAGTACAACGGTGGCTCTGATATAACCATGTATGTTTTGGAAAGCCGCCTTATTGGGAAAGAGAAATTTACCAGAGTTACAAAAGAGAAAATGCTTGACAGAAAATACACAGTTGAAGATTTGAAAGAAGGTGACACTTATGAGTATCGCGTGAGCGCTTGCAATATTGTGGGACAAGGCAAACCATCATTTGTTACAAAACCCATCACATGCAAAGATGAAATTGGTAAGTTTCCATTCTGGAGCAAACCAACCAACCAAATGTGCATTGGGTGATCTGTGAGTTTTTATAGATATCACTGATTCTTCTTTTCTTTAACAATACTTCTAGCTCCTCCACAACTTGAACTTGATATCCGAGAGAAGCTCACTGTCCGTGTAGGAGAAGCTTTCAGTCTGACCGGCCGTTACTCAGGCAAACCAGCACCAAAGATTACCTGGCTCAAAGATGAAATTTCTGTGAAAG
Source organism: Podarcis filfolensis (assembly GCF_964270895.1). NCBI lineage: Eukaryota > Metazoa > Chordata > Lepidosauria > Squamata > Lacertidae > Podarcis > Podarcis filfolensis. Next base: position 23,353,396 of record NC_139604.1, on the reverse strand, counting down.
AAGACAAACGGACAAAGATCCAGACTACGCCAGCTACTCTTTGTTTGGGGATATTGAAATCTGTCCGTGAAGATTCAGGCAAATATTGTGTCATTGTAGAAAACAGTTCGGGAACAAGAAAAGGTTTCTGTCAAGTTACTGTAGTTGGTAAGTATTGCTATAGTGCTAAAATAAGTTATTTCCGCATGTGGTATGAATTAGAGCTGATCAAATGAGGGTGGGATGGGATATCACATGATAACATTTAACCTAATGCACATTGTGAAGAACTTTTCTGATAAATATATTTCTTTTACTTTTAAACAGATCGTCCTCAACCACCAGTGGGGCCAGTTATTTTTGATGAAGTTACTAAAGATCATTTTGTTATCTCCTGGAAACCTCCCTTGGATGATGGTGGAAGTCCAATTACAAATTACATTATTGAGAAGAGAGATGCAAACAGAGACCTCTGGATGCCAGTCACGTCAGCCAATGTCAAGACAACGTGCAAAGTCCCTAAATTACTTGAGGGAAGAGATTATGTTGTCCGAATCTATGCTGAGAACTTGTATGGCATGAGTGATCCTTTAATATCTGATGAAATGAAGGCCAAGGATCGTTTCAGTATGTAGTTTATTTGCTAATTCATTTTACTTAAGTCTCCGCCATATTTCTACTTCATTTGTATTTTCATATTATATTTTTGTATGAAATGGATTTAAAACTTGAAAACGTTATTTCTTCAGGTGTTCCTGCTGCACCAGAGCAACCTGTCATTAAAGGAGTCACCAAAAATTCTGCTTTAGTTACCTGGAAGAAGCCATATGATGGAGGAAAACCAATAACCAATTACATACTTGAAAAGAAGGAAACTATGTCTACTCGATGGGGAAGAGCCACCAAAGATCATATTTACCCAGATACTCAGTTCAGGGTAACAGATCTTCTTGAAGGCTGTGAATATGAATTCCGAGTTTCAGCAGAAAATGAAATTGGTGTTGGTGATCCTAGCCCACCCTCAAAACCATTCTTCGCTAAGGATCCAATCGGTATATTATAAAACATTTTCTCATGTATTATATTTGTGATATTACTTGGTACCAATTAATCTCTTTTTCAGATTCATGATTCCAGTGTAATGGGGTGTTGTTGTTTTTTCGTTTTTACAGTAAAACCAAGTCCACCAATTAATCCTGAAGCAGTGGATAAAACTAAAAGTTCAGTGCAATTGTCCTGGCAACCACCACGTCATGATGGAGGAGGCAAGATCATAGGCTATCTCATTGAGTACCAAAAGGATGGAGATGAGGAGTGGAAAAAAGCCAACCATACAGCAGATTCTTGCCCTGAGACAAAATACAATGTCACCGGCCTCACTGAGGGTACCAAATATAGATTCAGAGTCTTTGCAGTCAATGGGGCAGGAGAATCTGAGCCAGCTAATGTTCGTGATCCAGTTGAAGTCAAGGACAGACTTGGTAAGCAGAACATGATGTTTTAATTGGTTTTAAAGGGCCAAAGTGGATATATTTTCTGAACACGAAGTCCCTTTTTTTTTACAGAGGCTCCTGATTTAATCCTGGATGCTAATATGACACGAGAACAACATGTAAAAGTTGGAGATACATTGAGGCTAAGTGCTGTAATTAAAGGAATTCCATTCCCAAAAGTGACTTGGAAGAAAGAAGATAAGGAAGTTCCTACAAAGGCAGATATTGAGGTTACAGGAGTTGGCAGTAAGCTTGAAATTCGACACGCAGTCCATGAAGACGGAGGGAATTATTCCCTGACCGTGGAGAATCCGGTTGGATCAAAGACTGTTTCAGTAAAAGTTCTTGTTCTAGGTAATGAATGAAATGATGTTAACACTTCTACTGGGAGATGAAACATGACAGAGGTGAATGATAGGAACATACCTATGTACAACAGAAAAGCAGGAATGAAAAATTATATTTTTCATCATCTGTTAGCAACCTTGTTCCCCAACTTTGGAAGCGAATTTTCTAAATGTTATGAAGCATTATCAGAATCCTTGCGGTGTTAAAACACACACATACCAAATATGGGTGCAAAGCCCATAGTCTTTGGAAAATATTAATTGTTCTCTGAGGTTCATAGTCACTGAAATTAATAGTACTAATAATTTTATTATTTGTACCCTGCCCATCTGACTGGGTTGCCCCAGCCACAACACAAACATACATACAGCGAAGCTACTGTAAATTTGTTGAAGAAATCGGGGTGAGGGGCGTTGTACACAAACTAGTTTGATTTTACACCCTGTACTTTGTGTCAGGTTTAATTATCCAGGTTCAGATGAAAAATGTTTAGAAATTAAAAATGGTTAGAGGCTGTCCATCCTCATTTTCTACAAATAAGAAGTATACAATCATAAGGAAAAGACTCTTTCTTGCAAATAATATACAGTGGTACCTCGGTTTACGAACTTAATCCATTCCGGAAGTCTATTCTTAAACCGAAACCGTTCTTAAACCGAGACACGCTTTCGCTAATGAGACCTCCTGCCGCCGGTGCCCTTCCACCGTTTGGCTTCCATTCGTAGACCAAGGTAAAGTTTGCAAACTGGGACACTACTTCCGGTCTTGCGGAGTTCTTAAACCGAATCGTTCGTAAACAGGACTGTTCTTAAACCGAGGTACCACTGTATTTAACACAATATTTTTATACATAGACTACATCGAACATTTATTTCAATTTTTTTTCCAGATAAGCCTGGGCCTCCCAGGAATCTACAGGTCAGTGAAGTGAGAAGAGATTCTTGCTATCTGACTTGGAAGGAACCTGAGGACAATGGTGGCTCTGTCATTACGAATTATGTTGTGGAAAGGAAAGATGTTGCTGCTGCTCAGTGGCTACCAATATCATCATCTTCTAAGAAACACAGTCTGTTGGCTAAATACCTCATGGAAGGCACTCAGTATCTCTTCCGTGTTGCTGCTGAGAACCAGTATGGAAGAGGTCCTTACGTTGAAACCCACAAGCCGATTAAGGCTATAGATCCACTTCGTAAGCACAGTTCACTTACTATTTTGTGTTCTTTTTTAAAAAAAAACAAAAAAACCTTTGTCGACTGTGTTGATCTATACAATGTGTATCAGCATTTGGAAATGTTTGTGTATAAAATAGAAATGCTAATCCTGTTTTCATCTCATTTTAAAAGATCCTCCTGGCCCACCAAAGAACTTGCATCATGTAGATGTTGACAGGACACAAGTGTCTCTTGTTTGGAATTGGCCTGATCGGGATGGTGGTGCTGAAATAACTGGATTTTTGGTGGAGTACCAAGAAGAAGGGAAAGAAGACTGGACAAAATTCAAAACAGTCCCTGTGCCAGAATGTGTTGTTACTGGTCTACAACAAGGGAAGATTTACAAATTCCGCGTAAAAGCCCAAAATATTGTGGGTCTTAGTCTTCCAGACACAACCATACCAATAGAGTGCCAAGAAAAAATAGGTAACCACTGAATTTGTATGACTGTTCACAGATTTCATATTCACTGCTGAAATGTAAGTCTTGTAATGGGGAAATACCTATAATATAATCTGTGTGTTGTTGTTTTTTTATTTCAGTGCCACCATCAGTTGATCTAGATGTGAAATTAATAGAAGGCCTTGTTGTTAAAGCTGGCAGCACAGTGCGGTTCCCTGCAATCATGAGAGGCGTACCTGTTCCCACTGCAAAATGGGTCACTGATAATGTTGAAATCAAATCAGAAGGCAATTACAAGATTGATACTGATAATTACTCTACAGTTCTCACTATTCAAAGCTGCACGAGAAAAGACACTGGAGAATATCTGCTCACAGTATCCAATATAGCTGGAAGCAGAACTGTTCCTGTTCATCTAACAGTTTTGGATGTTCCTGGTCCTCCAACTGGCCCAATTGATATTCTGGAAGTCACTCCCGATCATATGGTTATTGCTTGGCGACCTCCTAAAGATGATGGTGGAAGCGCTGTAATTAATTACATTGTTGAGAAACGAGAGACAAGGAAAGAAACCTGGGGAGTGGTCTCTTCAGGGACTAATCAAACTAGAATTAAAATTCCACGTCTACAGAAGGGCTGTGAATATATTTTCCGAGTTTGTGCAGAGAATAAGATAGGCGTTGGTCCACCTCTTGATTCAAAACCAGCAGTTGCCAAGGCTCTGCATGATCCACCATCTCCACCTGGTAAACCAGTAGTTAATGATATTACAGAAAATGGTGCAACTGTATGTTGGACTGTGCCAAAATCTGATGGTGGAAGTCCAATAACTGGATACATACTTGAACGCCGTGAAATCTCAGGGAAATGGATACGTGTCAACAAATCTCCAGTGCTTGATCTGAAATTTAGAGCTACAGGCCTCTTTGAGGGCAGCACATATGAATTCCGTGTTTTTGCAGAAAACAGTGCTGGCATAAGCAAGCCATCTCCACCTTCTGATCCAATCAAAGCATCACGTCCTATGACACCTCCTGGACCTCCCATTAATCCAAAACTCAAGGATAAGACCAGGGAAACAGCTGAGCTAGTATGGACTAAGCCACTCAAAGATGGTGGTAGCCCCATCCTGGGATATGTTGTGGAATGCCAGAAAAGCGGAACTACTCAGTGGAATAGAATTAACAAAGATGAACTCATCAGACAATGTGCCTTTACAGTACCTGGGTTAATTGAAGGAAATGAATATAGATTCCGCATTAAAGCTGCTAATATTGTAGGAGAGGGAGAACCCAGAGAATTGCCAGAAACAGTTCTTGCCAAAGACATTCTCACGCCTCCAGAGGTAGAACTGGATGTGACCTGCCGAGATGTAATTACTGTCAGAGTAGGCCAAACAATAAGGATTATAGGCAAAGTGAGGGGCAGACCAGATCCTGACATAACATGGTCTAGAGATGGCAAAAATATAACGAAAGATAAGCGTACTGACATAATTCATGAATTCCCTCATATAGAGCTGCAAATAAAACCTGCTGTAAGAGCAGACCATGGAAAATACCTAATTACAGCTAAGAATAGCAGCGGACATGCCCAAGCATCAGCTATTGTTAATGTGCTTGATAGGCCAGGACCTTGCCAGAACCTGAAAGTAACCTATGTCACCAAAGATTCTTGCATGGTCTCTTGGGAGAATCCTGAAGATAACGGTGGCTCAGAAATTACAAACTATATAGTAGAGTATCGTCAACCAAACCAGAGAGGCTGGTCAATAGTTTCTTCTGATCTTACTAAGAGGATAGTGAAAGCACATCTCGTTGAAAATCACGAATACTTCTTCCGTGTTTGTGCAGAAAACAAAGTAGGTCCAGGTCCAGTTGTCGAGACCAAAACTCCAATCCTTGCTATTAACCCTATTGACAGGCCAGGTGAGCCTGAAAACCTTCACATTGCAGAAACAGGAAAGACATTTGTATATCTGAAATGGAGGAGACCAGACTACGATGGTGGCAGCCCCAACTTAACATACCATGTTGAAAGAAAACTGAAGGATTCGGATGAGTGGGAAAGAGTGCACAAAGGTAGCATTAAGGAAACACACTATATGGTTGACAAATGCGTTGAAAATAAAATTTATCAGTTCAGAGTCCAGACAAAGAATGAAGGTGGTGAAAGTGACTGGGTGAAGACAAGTGAAGTTGTTGTTAAAGAAGAAATTCAGAAACCTGTACTTGATCTGAAGCTGTCTGGAGTACTGACTGTGAAAGCTGGTGAACCAATAAAAATTGTAGCAGGACTTAGAGGCAAGCCCCAACCAGAAGTATCTTGGGCAAAGGATTCTGCCGATCTATCCCAATCTCCAAGGGTCAAAATTGAAACAACTTCAGACTCATCTAAGTTCCTTCTCTCCAAAGCAAGGCGCACAGATGGTGGTAAATACGTTATTACTGCCACTAATCCAGCTGGTAGCTTTGTAGCATATGCTACTGTAAATGTTTTGGACAAACCAGGACCTGTCAGAAATTTGAAGGTGGCTGATGTTTCAACTGACCGATGCACAGTCAGCTGGGATGTACCTGAAGATGATGGTGGTTGTGAAATACAGAACTACATTGTAGAGAAATGTGAAAGCAGACGAATGGTTTGGACTACGTATTCCTCCTCTGTGCTAATGACCCATATAAATGTAACACATCTCATTGAAGGCAATGAATATATATTCAGGGTCCGTGCAGAGAATAAAATGGGCACTGGTCCCCCAACAGAGACTAAGCCAATTATAGCAAAAACAAAGTATAATAGACCTGGTCGTCCAGATCCTCCAGAAGTCACTAAGGTCAGCAAAGAAGAGATGACCGTAGTTTGGAATCCACCAGAATATGATGGTGGTAAATCAATCACAGGATATATATTAGAGAAGAAAGAGAAAAGGTCATTAAGGTGGGTTCCTGTTACCAAAAGTGCAATTCCAGAGAGACGCAAGAAAGTTACAAATCTCATTCCAGGATATGAATATCAGTTCCGTGTCAGGGCAGAAAATGAAATTGGAATTGGTGAACCAAGCTACCCATCAAAACCAACAATAGCGAAGGATCCAATAGGTACTGATCTTTCCAATATATTTTTGTTAGTAATACTTCAATTTAAATTATGTTTCTCTGATTCATTGATATGCTTACTTCTGTACTTTTCTGTCATCTTACAGAACCACCTGGTCCTCCCATTAATCTTAAGGTTGTTGATAGCACGAAGACCTCTATTACTCTTGGATGGGGAAAGCCAGTCTATGATGGTGGTGCTCCTATTATTGGCTATGTGGTAGAAATGAGACCCAAAACTGAAAAAGCAGGTCCTGATGAAGGATGGAAAAGATGCAATGTTGCTACACAAGTTATTCATACAGAATTTACAGTGACAAGCTTGGAGGAGAAAGAACTATATGAGTTCCGGGTTTCTGCCCAAAATCAAGTAGGCATTGGCCGGCCAGCTGATTTGAAAGAAGCTGTTTCTCCCAAAGAAATTCTTGGTAATTTTGCCAACAGGCCAATAAATTATTTGCTATCTTACAAATTGCTTTCAAAATCTAAACTTTTAATGTTCCTTTTCAGAACCTCCTGAAATTGATTTGGATGCAAGCCTGAGAAAGTTAGTCATAGTCAGAGCAGGATGCCCCATAAGACTTTTTGCCATTATTCGAGGGCGACCAGCACCTAAAGTTACCTGGAGGAAGGTGGGAATTGATAATGTGATCAGAAGGGGCCAGGTTGACCTGGTTGACACAATGGCCTTCTGCGTCATCCCTGATTCTACACGGGATGATTCAGGCAAATACACTTTGACAGTTGTTAACCCTGCTGGAGAAAAGGCAGTCTTCGTGAATGTCCGTGTCCTTGGTGAGTAATGTCAATAATTTTAACATCTATTAATTTTTGTTCTGTGATTTATGAATGTATTATTCATTGCAATTTCTTTTCCATGAGACTCTGCCCACTTACTTTGAATAATTGTGGCATAATATTGGTTGTTTTTTGTTTCCTTTCCTCCAACAGATACTCCTGGACCTGTAGCAGAGCTCAGTGTCAAGGATGTCACAAAAACATCCTGTCAGGTTTCATGGACTCCACCTGAAAATGACGGTGGTAGTCCTGTAACACATTACATCGTGGAAAAACGTGAGGCTGAGAGAAAGACCTGGGCAAAACTTACCGATGATGTAAAGAAGACTAGTTTCAAGGTTTCTAATCTTATGCCAGGAACTGAGTATTTCTTCAGAGTCATTGCTGTCAATGAATACGGCCCTGGTGTTCCAAGGGACACGCCCAAACCAATCCTGGCATCAGATCCACTAAGTAAGTATTTATTGATGTAGCTTCTGTATTATTTCATTCAGGAGATTCAGATTTTGTATGATAGTTCAGATAGTCAAAATCAGTTGTCACTGCGCATAATAATAAATAGTAATAACAAATAAATAATTTCATTATTTATACCCTTCCCATCTGGCTGGGTTGCCCGGCCACTCTGGGCAGCTTCCAACACATATAAAAACACAATAAAACATCAAACACTAAAAAATTCCTGATACAACACTGCCTTCAGATGCCTTTAATTTCAGGTTGGGGGAACTCAGGCATTAACACTCAGAAATATCCCTGTGGCTTGGGGGTATTTTGGGGTGAGTGCTTTGACAATGTGTCTTGAGGTACATATTCGACTCACAAACCCAGGGCTCACCTGACAAGGAAGGAAATTTATCCCAATCCTTGACTGGGGAGCAAGAGAATGTAGACAGACACATGCCCAAGGAACATGAGGAATGCTTCTCACATATTTATGAGATAACTTCACCTCCCTGCACTTATTTAACTGACGTTGTTTGGCAGATCTTCTATTTGCTATATTTCAAAGACTATAACCTGTCCACAAATACATTGCCAGCTGGGTCTTCTTCCAGAGTGTGGAGGCAATGTGTGGATCACAAAAAACAATCAAACCAGAATAGAAGTACCGTATTGGCCTGAATATAAGCCTCACATTTTCTCCCAAATTCTGACTGGGAAAAGTTAAAGTGCGGCTTAAATTCGCGACCTTACAAAAATTGGCTTTTGTGTTATTGCTCCTAAAGCAGATATACGGTAAAAAGGAACGGTTGTGAGTGCCTGTGGAATTTTAAGGGAGCAGCTTATATTCGGGTATTCTTTTTCTCTTTCCCCCTTGAATTTTAAAGGTGCGGCTTATAGTTGGGTGCGGCTTATATTCGGGCCAATACAGTACTACAAAGTTCAAAGAAACCACTGGTCTCATGATTTATGTATTCAAATGAAAAAATAAAATAGTACAATATATTCTGTGTCTCCCCCCCCACTAATAAATCATGAGAAGATGTAATGATCTTAGAAATTATGTAAACTAAGCATCAAAATCAAATATCTTTAATACGGTCAGTGACCAGGAAGCAATTTATAAAAATATGACATTAAAAGTAGTATTGTGCTACAAATAACAGTAGAAATATGGCCAATTCACAGTATTGGTGCTTATATTTATGACCAGGTTTCGACTTTTAAAGTTTTAAAAATTCAATTCAGGTGTCGCTACTGTTTATTATCGTTCCTTCGATGTTTACAATTTGAACTCCGTTGTTGACATCATTGCTCGTCTTATTCTTGTTGCAATGTAACAGTACTTTGCCACGGGCCTGTTAATTTCGGGCTCTTTGTCAGCTAAGAGGTGTCTGATATAGGTGTCGTCTGTACTACAAGGTATTTTCCTCAGAATCGGTTTGATCAGCTCTTTTCTTGAGTCTCGATATAATGGGCAGTATAAGATGACATGCCCAATGGTTTCGATTTCATTGCTGCTACAGGGACATAATCTTTGTTCGATCGGTATTTTACTAAGCATTTACCTGCCTGTTTTATTTTTAAGGTGAACCTGATCCTCCAAGGAAACTCGAAGTGACTGAAATCACAAAGAACAGTGCTACTTTAGGGTGGTTGCCACCATTGCGTGATGGTGGTTCCAAAATTGATGGCTACATCATTGCATATCAAGAAGAGGGTCATGCTGAGGATCACTGGACACAGTACTCCGTTGTCAAAGATCTTCATATTGTTGTTGCTGGCCTAAAGGAAGGAAAGAAATACAAATTTAGAGTGGCTGCAAGGAATGCTGTAGGAGTAAGCCAGCCAAGACAAACCGAAGGCATCTATGAAGTTAAAGAGCAACTGAGTAAGTAGCTAACTATGACCACTTGCACAATTGAAATATAATTCAATTATTTTGATTTTGTATCTAAAATTGGATGTCACCTCTTAAAGATATTTAAAATTAGGTCCTGTCACGTAATCTGATGTCTTTAGTGACATTCCTTTTTTAATGGGTTTATTGCTTTTTCCCCAAAACAGCAACACACAAACAAGACATTCAAAAGGGTCTACAAAAAAACTTCACAAATAGGCTCATTGGCTCTGCGACCTTCTATAGCAAAGTATTAGGTGTTAATTCTGGCCTGAAGAGTACTGAATGTGGGTCCCAGGCCCAGCAGGCAGTTTCTTAATAGTTCGCTTCATTTATGCACAAGTTTACCTTAAAAATTTGTGCATCTCCCCATTATAAGATGTTGTGAAGCTTTCTGCATCTGAAGAATAGGACAGCTATACAGTTAATTAAATAAGAGAGCACACTGCTCAGACCTTAGAATAAACCTACAAAAGAAGCTAGGAGGAAATGAATCAGGGATATTATATTTCAAGGATATTAGGGGGAATACAATTTATCGGGGCTAGTTCCTTGGTGACTATTTGAAAACAAAGTTTTTGGTTGGTTTGGGGACGTAATATCAGACCTTTTGCCTTACTTCTGCAGAATATAGATCAGAAGTGGCTAGTCTGGGGCCTAGCCACACCTCCAGACACTGTTGGACTGCAACTCTCATTTGCTGCAGCCAGCATGGCCAGTGGCTATGGGTGTTGGAAGTTGTGGTCCAACGACATTTGGAGAGTTGCAGGCTACCCCCAGTCAAGAACATGAAAGCTGTCAGGAGACTGACATTTGTTTTCAGGGGGAGAAATGCATGGTAGTTTCAAGTAAGAATGATATCAGCTTAAGATTGTGAGAACTAATTCAAAATACATATACATAAGTTATTAATTTTTGTGTGTGACCTATGTGTCTGTTTCCTATCGTTTGATTTTTAATTTCAGTGCCACCTAAGATTCTGATGCCAGATCATGTCAATATAAAGGCTGGGCAGAAACTCAGGATAGAAGCACATGTTTATGGGAAACCCCACCCGACTTGTAAATGGATGAAAGGAGACAAAGATGTGGCAATATCCAGCCGCCTGGCTGTGCATAAAGCAGACAGCACTTCAGTTCTCATCATTAAAGATGTCATTAGGAAAGACAGTGATTATTACAGTCTAACCGCTGAAAACAGCTCGGGAGTAGCTACTCAGAAAATCAAAGTGGTCGTCATGGGTACATTGAATCTTCTTTTCCATGCTTACTTCTCAACATTCTTAACATGATTCATCAATGAGCATGACCTTATTTCTACCTGTATGTTGATCTCTTTCTGTAGATATCCCTGGTCCACCACAGCCACCATTCGAAATTTCTGACATAGATGCTGATGCTTGCTCTTTGTCATGGCATACTCCTCTTGAAGACGGTGGTAGCAACATCACCAACTACGTGGTTGAGAAGTGTGATACCAGTCGGGGAGACTGGATAACAGTGGTAGCTTCTGTTACAAAGACGAATTGCAGAGTTGGAAAACTCACCCCTGGAGAAGAATACATGTTCCGTGTTCGTGCTGAAAACCGATTTGGAATTTCTGAACCGCTTCCGTCCGATAAGATGATTGCAAGGTTTCCATTTGGTATGTCCACCTCAGACAATGGTGCAGTCTTTATTAGAATACTTCTAAGGATGAAATGATTTTTTTTAAAAAAAAAAATTCTCACCTCTTTCTCTACAGATGTTCCTAGTGAACCAAAGAACGCACGTGTTACCAAGGTGAACAAGGACTGCGTTTTTGTGGCATGGGACAGGCCAGACAGCGATGGAGGCAGCCCAATAACTGGTTATCTCATTGAACGTAAAGAAAGGAACAGTTTGCTTTGGGTGAAGGCCAATGATACACTTGTGCGATCCACAGAATACCCATGTGCAAATTTAATTGAAGGCCTTGAGTACACATTTAGAATCTATGCTCTGAATAAAGCTGGTGCAAGCAAGCCTAGCAAACCGACAGATTTTATTACAGCAAGAACACCAGTCGGTAAGCAAAACATTTGCATACATTGCATTATGTATAACTATTATTGTTAATACTGAACCAACTTAAGTACTGTAACATTAGGAGAATATGGGCAAGGCTAAACTTTCTTAAACTTCACTGATTTCAACAAGTAAGGTAAGCATTTGCTTATTGAATTCCAATGAAAAGCCTTGATTTTCGCCAGATTGTGCCCAAAGTTTAATTTCTCTGGCTTTAAAAAGAAAGAAAGTAATATACCATGTTTGTTCAGTGATATGCATCCTTTGTGTTGTGACATTTTCTATCAAATGCCGTAGAATAAACCTGACCTCATTTGTTTTTAGATCCCCCTGGCAAACCCGAGGTTATTGATGTCACTAAGAGTACTGTGTCTCTTGTCTGGGCAAGACCAAAACATGATGGTGGTAGCAAGATACTTGGCTACTTTGTTGAATCCTGTAAACTGCCTGGAGAAAGATGGGTACGATGCAATACCACTCCCCATCAAATACCCCTGGAAGAGTACACTGCAACTGGTTTGGAAGAAGGTGCACAGTATCAATTTAGAGCCATAGCAAAAACAGCAGTGAACATTAGCTGGCCTTCTGAACCTTCTGATCCAATAACCGTTCAGTCAGAAAATGGTAAGGAACGCATTTGAGTACCATTAGAATTGAGCAAAACTTTTATCCTTCTCATTGTTGTGTACTCATTGGAATGTATTTTCCCCCTCCCCTTCTACATGTTTTTTTTACACTGCAGTACCACCAAAAATAGAACTCGGTGTAGCTATGAAATCCTTGCTTGTAGTAAAAGCTGGAACCAATGTTTGTCTTGAGGCTAATGTGTTCGGCAAGCCTATGCCAACTATTAGTTGGAAGAAAGAAGGGGAGATCCTGAAACCAGTTGAAGGAGTCAAGATAACCACCAAGAGAAATTTATCTACTGTGGAGCTCTTCAGCGTAAATAGAAAGCAAACAGGAGATTATACTATCACAGCTGAAAATGCAAGTGGTTCCAAATCAGCAACTATTAAACTTAAAGTACTAGGTAGGCTAAAAGTTCATTTGAATCAGTGTATTTAAATTTCAGGAAATGTAGCAGTTGTAAGACTTCACTCACCGCCTAATTTTTCTTTCCCAGACAAGCCTGGTCCTCCAGCTTCAGTTAAGATTGTAAACATGTACACAGACCGAGCAATGCTTTCTTGGGAACCTCCTCTTGAAGATGGGGGCTCAGACATTACTAATTACATTGTCGACAAACGGGAAACAAGCAGACCCAACTGGGCTCAAGTCACCGCCAATGTCCCCATCACTAGCTGCAGCGTTGAGAAACTAATTGAAGGACATGAGTACCAATTCCGCATTTGTGCTGAAAACAAATATGGAGTAGGTGACCCAATTTTGACTGACTCAGCAGTGGCTAAGAATCCATATGGTAAGCTTCTCTCACTGGATTTTTCTACCCATTTAGTGTCAATCTGTGTTTTAACATTTGCTTAAGAACATTTCAAATTATTATTTATAGATGTGCCTGGACCATGTGAACCACCTATAATTAGTAACATAACAAAAGATTTCATGTCGGTAAGCTGGAAAGCACCTGCTGATGATGGAGGCTCCCCTGTAACTGGATATATTGTTGAAAAACGTGAAACGAGGGCAGTTAACTGGACAAAAGTGAATAGAAAGCCCGTCATTGAAAGAACCATAAAGGCCACTGGACTCCAGGAAGGAACAGAATATGAGTATAGGGTAACTGCACTGAATAAAGCTGGACCCGGCAAACCTAGCGGAGTATCTAAAGCAGTATATGCACGTGATCCTCAGTGTAAGTTGAACACAAGCACATTTTTCGGTCTTCTGTGACTTTCTGTGTGCAAATGGGTTTGCCAGATCATAATTGTGTGATTTCTTGGTGCTTTCATTCTCAGATCCTCCTGGCCCACCAGCGTTCCCAAAAGTGATTGACACCACCCGTAGCTCTATAACCCTGTCTTGGACCAAACCAGCATATGATGGTGGAAGCCCCATTATTGGCTACCTTGTTGAAGTAAAACGAGCAGATACAGATAACTGGGTCCGGTGCAATTTGCCAAGGAATTTGCCAGATACCCGTTACGTTGTGACTGGACTCACGGAGAACACAGAATACCAGTTCCGTATTTATGCTGTCAATAAGATTGGATATAGCGACCCAAGCGATGTGCCAGACAAGCACCTTGCCAAGGACATTTTAAGTAAGTTGTCCTGGAAAGAAACTGACTTGTTGACTTTTGTGCTTATTGTGGGTATCGGTATAGAAGGTTTAGTGGAGGGCCTATGAGAAACTAGGGGCTCTGTGCTGAACTCTTTCATGAACTCACATATGCCTAGTCTTTAAACCACTATTCCCTCAGTTGTTAAAAACCACAATCTACCCACATGCTCCTCATTCTGCTCTGTTTCTAAAATTTTCTTGAGAATGGAATCCTCAGCTTTTCTTTCCAGCTGCACTATCATTGTTGTACATTTTCCTCTACCTAGAAACCCACTTGCTCCTTCTCTGTCTTGTGTGAAAGAAAACAATGTCCTCCTTCTGAATAATAATGCAATGGTATCATGTTTTGAGTGCAAGGCAAGCACACTTTCCCAATGGGAAGCTCCTAGATAGTTGTAGAAAAGTAGGGACCGCAACTTGACTGAAAGTGTAGAGTGGATTCCTCTCAAAACAAAGGGAGAGAGAAGAATATGAGAAACCACTGGTGTCTGGCTGGGTGGCATAAAAACTAGCAAAGGGAAGGAAGATTAGAGTAACATTTAGAGAGATTTCCTCTCTTTTACTCATCCACTTGCTTTTTCTAAAAAAGAAAAAAGGAAGTCTGAGCTTTATTCCCCCTAACATCATTCCTTTGTATTTTCTCTCTCTTTCCTTTCCATTCCCATCCTGCCTCAGCCACTGACACCGATTTTTTAAATTATATTTTAAATTGTTATCATCAGCAATTTATTTGACATCCATTTTTATTTACAATGCAGTTCCACCTGAGGGAGAGCTTGATGCTGAATTGAGGAAAGTTCTGGTATTACGTGCTGGAGTCACAATGAGGATTTATGTGCCAGTGAGAGGCCGTCCACCTCCCAAGATTTCTTGGTCTAAAGTGGATGCCAACATAAGAGACAGGCAAGGACTAGATATCAAATCAACTGACTTTGACACTTTCCTGCGCTGTGAAAATGTAAACAAATACGATTCTGGAAAGTATGTCCTGAGTTTGGAGAACGTCTGTGGCAAAAAAGCATACACAATGGTTGTAAAAGTACTTGGTAAGTGCTACATGATTGCCTATTATTGTCTTAACTATCCACACATGTTTTATTTTATATATTTTAGTCATTAACTGAAATGGTTTATTTGCATCTGTACAGATACTCCTGGGCCACCTATTAATCTGATTGTAAAAGAAGCATCTAAAGATTCTGCCTTTATTTCATGGGAACCTCCTATAATTGATGGCGGGAGTCCAGTGAAGAACTATGTGGTTGAAAAACGTGATGCAGAGAGAAAGTCGTGGTCTACAGTAGCCACAGAGTGTCCGAAAACAAGTTTCAGGATCTCTAACTTGGAGGAAGGCAAATCTTACTTCTTCAGGGTTTTTGCTGAAAATGAATATGGCATTGGCGACCCCTGTGAAACTCGGGATGCGGTTAAAGCTTCTGGTGAGAATATTCACATGATTACCCTATCAGGCTATTGTTAAAAGGCTCTTGTGCATCTAACTTTATGTTAGCGATTTGTTCATCATTATATTCTTTTCTCCCTGCTAGAAACACCTGGACCTGTTGTGGACTTAAAGGCTTTGGCTGTGACAAAGTCATCCTGCAATGTATCGTGGAAAAAGCCCATTAGCGATGGTGGAAGCCGCATTAATGCATATATCGTTGAACTTATGACTGGTGAAAATCAGTGGCAGGAAGTTATGAGGTCAAAGAATCTCCAGTATTCAACAAGAGACTTAACAGAAGGCAAAGAATATACCTTCAGAGTGAAAGCACAAAATGAAGCTGGGTATGGAACACCTAATGAAATTACAGTGCTGGCAAGGGACGATATAGGTGAGTAGATTCATACATTTTCTCGTTCACAGAGCACACTGCATATGTCAGTATAGTGAACGATAGAACTACCCCATGAGATAGCCATGCCAGTCTAATAAAGCAAAAATAGCAGAGGTGTCACAAAACCTTTCGTTCTTTTACAGAACAGAAGTTACTGAAATGAAGCAACTGTATTCACTGCACTGAACATACAATAATAATAATAATAATAATAATAATAATAATAATAATAATAATAATATAATTTATTATTTATACCCCACTCATCTGGCTGGGTCCCCCCAGCCACTCTGGGCGGCTTCCAACAAAACACTAAAATACAATAACCTATTAAACATTAAAAGCTTCCCTAAACAGGGCTGCCTTTAGATGTCTTCTAAAAGTTTGGTAGTTATTTTTCTCTTTGACATCTGGTGGGAGGGCGTTCCACAGGGCGGGCACCACTACCGAGAAGGCCCTCGGCGCTGGACCTCAGTGTCCGGGCTGAACGATGGAGGTGGAGACACTCCTTCAGGTATACTGGACTGAGGCCGTTTAGGGCTTTAAAGGTCAGCACCAACACTTTGAATTGTGCTCGGAAATGTACAATCATTCAATACCTTTTTGTCTTCCAGTGGCACCTGATCTTGATTTAAAAGACCTGCCAGGCTTGTGCTATTTAGCTAGAGAAGGAAGCAGTTTCCGCCTGAAAATCCCTATTAAAGGCAAACCAGCACCAACGGTGACATGGAAAAAAGGGGAAGACCTGGCTCTTACTGAGTCAGGAAGAGTTGCATTTGAAGCTACAGCAGTTAACACCTCACTCCTTGTACGTGATTGTCATAAAGATGATGCTGGGAAATATACAATCAAACTGAAGAACATTGCTGGCAGTAAAGAAGCGACTATTTCTGTGAAGGTTGTTGGCAAACCTGGAATCCCAACAGGACCTGTGAAATTTGATGAAGTCACAGCTGATGCCATGACATTAAAATGGGCTCCCCCCAAAGATGATGGTGGTTCAGAAATCACTAACTACATTATTGAGAAGAGAGACAATGTGAATAATAAATGGGTCACATGTGTGTCTGCTGTGCAGAAAACTACCTTCAGAGTCACAAGACTTCATGAAGGCAGTGAATATACTTTCAGAATCAGTGCTGAAAATAAATATGGAGTGGGCGAAGGTCTTAAATCTGACCCAATAATCGCAAGGCATCCATTTGGTAAGCACAAAAAAAAAAATGTTTGTTGTGAAGCATTCTGTCATTTAAGGTTCAGTCTAATTCTCTCTTATATTTATTATATTTCTAGATGTTCCCGATGCTCCACCACCACCCAAAATTGTTGAGATTAGGCGTGATTCTGCCTATTTAACATGGACAGACCCCAAAAAGACAGGTGGCTCACCTATCACAGGTATTTCTTTTGGCATTTAATTTTGCATAAGATTCCCCAGGGTGTTAAATCCTAGGATCACAAATGCCAGTCATGATGTAACACATGTGCCTACCCTCCACCAGCTTTTGCAATGTCCAGACCCAACTAACGTCAAGGCTCTGGTGTCTGTAAGGCCCGAGGGGGGCATGTTGAGAAGCAGCTTAGATTCAAAGCCTTCCAGTGCCACAAATCAGGGTGATATTGAGCCACATTTCCAACAGGAGGGGGAAATACAAGTGACAAAAGAGTGTAGAGTGTTCCTCTGCCCTGCTGGCTTAAGCCTGGCATTGCAATGGATAAGGCAGTGGAACTGTCTTCATATTTCACTGCCGCCACCTCAGGATTGTACTGCAAAGCTTGTTAAGTAGCCAGTTGCCTGATGTCCTGCGATGGTGACAGAAACTGCTCAGAGATATCAGGCAAGGATGCTTTTGCAAAATAAAAAAGTTGGTTCCTATCCACCCCCATTTTTGTTTACCTTTTGAAATACTAAGCATGTGTTTCCTGTGTTTGTATGCTTCTGTAGGTTACCACCTTGAATATAAAGAAAGAAATAGTATTTTGTGGAAGCGAGCAAACAAGACCCCACTAAAGATGAGAGACTTCAGAGTGACAGGGTTAACGGAAGGTTTGGAATATGAATTCAGAGTGATGGCAATTAATCTTGCTGGAGTTGGTAAACCAAGTCTGCCTTCTGAGCCAATTGTAGCCCTTGATCCAATTGGTAAGCTTTCCAAAGTAAAGAGATATGTCTTCATGTGTTAGAAAACTGTGATATACACTTTTACTACTTCTGTATTCTGTTGTTTTCAGATCCTCCTGGGAAGCCTGAAGTGATCAGTGTGACTAGAAACTCAGTGACTCTGATCTGGACAGAACCAAAATACGATGGTGGACATAAATTAATTGGCTACATAGTGGAGAAACGTGATCTACCTTCAAAGACTTGGATGAAGGCAAACCATGTGAATGTTCAGGAATGTGCATATACAGTAACTGACCTGTTTGAAGGATCTAAATATGAATTCAGGATTAGAGCTAAGAATACCGCTGGTGCTATTAGTCCTCCATCAGAATCTACTGGAGCCATTATATGCAAGGATGAGTATGGTACGTATTCCCTGTAAAGGCACACACCAGTTTTTAATGTTTTAAGTATCTTCTTTCCTAAAAGAGATGCGGGTGGCACTGTGGGTTAAACCACAGAGCCTAGGACTTGCCGATCAGAAGGTCGGCGGTTCGAATCCCCGCGACGGGGTGAGCTCCCGTTACTCAGTCCCAGCTCCTGCCAACCTAGCAGTTCGAAAGCACATCAAAGTGCAAGTAGATAAATAGGTACCGCTCCTGCGGGAAGGTAAACAGCGTTTCCGTGCGCTGCTCTGGTTCTCCAGAAGCGGCTTAGTCATGCTGGCCACATGACCCTGAAGCTGTACGCCGGCTCCCTCGGCCAGTAAAGTGAGATGAGCGCCGTAACCCCAGAGTCGGTCACGACTGGACCTAATGGTCAGGGGTCCCTTTACCTTTATCTTCTTTCCTAACATATTAATTCTCTTTTACAGAGGCACCAACTATTGTTATTGATCCTACTGTCAAAGAAGGCCTGACTGTTAAGGCAGGAGACACCATCTCAATGTCTGCTATTAGCATCCGTGGCAAGCCACTTCCAACTTCAGTGTGGTCTAAAGGAGGCAAAGATTTCAAGCTTTCAGAGACTGTCCATATTGAATCAACTCCAACTTCTTCCACGCTTTCTGTCAAGTATGCCGCTAGAAAAGATTCTGGTGAATATACGATCACTGCAACCAATCCTTTTGGTACTAAAGAAGAACACGTACATGTAAAAGTTTTAGATGTACCAGGCCCACCTGGACCAGTTGAAGTGAGCAATGTTTCAGCTGAAAAGGCTACTCTCACATGGACACCCCCAACAGAAGATGGCGGGTCACCAATCAAGTCTTATGTACTTGAAAAGAGAGAAACTAGCCGCCTTCTATGGACCCAAGTTGCTGAAGACATTCAGTCTTGTAGGCATGTTGTGACTAAGCTTATTCAAGGAAATGAGTACCTTTTCCGTGTTTCTGCTGTGAATCAGTATGGCAAAGGAGAACCATCTCAATCAGAGCCAGTTAAAATGGTGGATAGATTTGGTAAGCAAAACTAGTCAAAAGGTATATGAATTTACTGCTGTATATATAAAAAAACATTTATGTGTTTAACAAAACCTATTTTCCTCCTTTTAGGGCCTCCTGGTCCACCTGGTAAACCAGAAGTATCAAATATTACGAAAAACACTGTTACTGTAACCTGGAAAAGGCCAACTGATGACGGTGGCAGCGAAATCACAGGCTACCATGTGGAAAGAAGAGAAAGAAAAGGCGTGAGATGGGTCAGAGTTACAAAGAAACCAGTATCAGACCTTCGATGCAAAGTGACTGGACTCCTAGAAGGAAATGAATATGAATTCCGTGTCAGTGCAGAAAACAGGGCAGGAATTGGGCCACCAAGTGATATTTCTCAACCAGTATTAACCAAGGATGCTGCATGTTAGTATGATTTCTATACTTTGGGGGGGGGATCCCTTTATAGCATGATTATCTATAAGGATTCCAATCAAATAAAATTTGTTGCCTTTTTTCATTATTTATAGATCCACCGGGACCTCCTTCCAACCCACGAGTAACTGATACAACAAAGACAACTGCTAGCCTAGCATGGGGTAAACCTCACTATGATGGCGGACTTGATATAATCGGCTATATTGTGGAGCACCAAAAAGAAGGAGAAGACACATGGGTGAAAGATACCACGGGGACTGCTCTAAGAATCACAGAATTTGTGGTTGCTAATCTCCAGCCAGGAGCCAAATACAATTTTAGAATTATTGCCCTCAATGCCGCAGGCGCTGGTGAACCAGCAACGATAAAAGATGTTGAAATCAGGGAACGTGAAGTAGTTCCTGATTTTGAATTAGACGCCGAGCTGAGGAAAACTCTTGTTGTTAGAGCTGGACTGACGATTCGGGTATTTGTTCCAATTAAAGGGCGCCCAGTTCCTGAAATCACATGGACCAAGGATGATATTTCACTTAAAGGACGTGCCAGTATTGAAAATACAGACTCTTTCACACTTCTCATTGTCACAGAATGCAATAGATATGATGCAGGAAAGTATGTCATGACCCTTGAAAATGCTGCTGGCAAGAAGACTGGTTTTGTAAATGTAAAAGTCTTGGATACACCAGGGCCACCAATAAATCTCAAGCCCAGAGACATATCTAAAGATACCATCACCCTACAATGGGATATGCCTCTAATTGATGGTGGTTCACGCATAACAAATTATATAGTTGAAAAACGTGAGTCAACACGAAAGGCATATTCAACCATCACAACTAAGTGCCCAAAATGTTCACTTAGGATTCCTAATTTGGCCGAAGGGTGTGAATATTACTTCAGAGTATTTGCTGAAAACGAATTTGGAATTGGTGAACCTGCCGAAACTGCTGAACCTGTAAGGGCGTCAGAGGCACCATCACCACCAGAGAGCCTTAATATCATGGATATCACAAGGAAGACAGTCAGCCTTGCTTGGCCAAAGCCCGAACATGATGGTGGTAGCAAGATTACTGGCTATGTTATTGAAGCCCAGAAAAAAGGTTCAACTCAGTGGACACATATCACAACTGTGAAAACATTAGAATGTGTGGTAAAGAATCTGACTGAAAATGAAGAATATACTTTTCAGGTTATGGCAGTTAATAGTGCTGGAAGAAGTGATCCAAGAGAAAGCAGACCAGTTGTCGTTAAAGAGCAAATGATGCTTCCAGAATTTGATTTGCGTGGCATTTACCAGAAAACAGTAATTGCCAGAGCTGGTGACAATATCAAAGTTGAAATACCTGTGCTTGGTCGCCCAAGGCCAACTATTACTTGGAAAAAAGAAGACCAGTTAATTAAACAAACTCAAAGAGTAAACTTTGAACACACTGCTTCTGCAACCATCTTAACCATTAATGAATGCACTAGAAACGATAGCGGCAGATACCCAATCTCAGCTAAAAATATTGTTGGTGAAGTTAGCGATGTTATAACTATACAGGTGCATGATGTTCCTGGACCTCCCACAGGGCCAATCAAATTTGAAGAAGTTTCATCCGACTATGTCACCTTCTCATGGGAACCTCCACTGAATGATGGAGGGGTGCCAATAAGTAACTATGTTGTAGAAATGCGTAAAACCGACAGTACTGCATGGGCTGAGTTAGCAACCACTGTTATACGTACTACTTTTAAAGCTGCTCGCCTCACTACTGGGACAGAGTACCAATTCCGTGTTAAAGCTCAGAACAGATATGGTTCAGGACCATCTATCAGTTCAGAGAATGTAATTGCTAACTATCCTTTTAAAGTTCCTGGACCTCCAGGCACTCCTCAAGTGATTGCAGTCACAAAAGATGCAATTAGCATTAGCTGGCATGAGCCTCTGACAGATGGAGGAAGCCCCATTTTGGGATATCACGTTGAACAAAAAGAACGAAATAGCATTCTTTGGCAGACCGTAAGTAAAGCTTTGATATCAGTAAATACCTTCAAATCAAGTGGTCTTACATCTGGCCTTGCCTACGAATTCCGAGTCATAGCAGAAAATATGGCAGGCAAGAGTAAACCAAGCAAGCCATCTGAGCCAGCATTGGCCCTGGACCCTATTGATCCTCCTGGGAAGCCAGTTCCTCTCAATATTACAAGACATGCAGTAGCACTTAAGTGGAAAAAACCTGAATATAATGGAGGTTTTAAGATAACTGGCTATACTGTTGAAAAAAGAGATCTTCCTAATGGCCGATGGCTAAAGGCTAACTTCGGCAATATACTAGAAACTGAGTTCACTGTTAGTGGTCTCACAGAAGATGCTGCTTATGAATTCCGTGTGATTGCTAGAAATGCGGCTGGTGCTGTTAGCCACCCATCCGAACCATCAGATGCAATAACGTGCAGAGATGAGATTGAAGCACCAAGGATCATGGTTGATGCTAAATACAAAGACACTGTGATATTAAAAGCAGGCGAAATTTTCAAACTTGAAGCTGACGTTTCAGGTCGCCCTCCACCAACTCTGACATGGACGAAAGAAGGAAAGGAGCTTGAAGACACAGCAAAATTAGAAATTAAAATAGCTGATTTCTCAACTGTTCTTCATAATAAGGACTCTATAAGAAGAGATGGAGGTGCCTACACACTTACAGCCTCCAATCCAGGTGGCTTTGCAAAACATATTTTCAATGTCAAAGTACTAGACAGACCTGGTCCTCCAGAAGGGCCTTTGGCTGTGTCTGATGTTACCATAGAAAAATGTGTCCTGTCATGGTTACCACCTTTGGATGATGGAGGCGCAAGTATTGACCATTATGTTGTTGAGAAACGTGAAACTAGCAGATTGGCATGGACAACTGTAGCCACAGAAGTTCCAGTAACAAAATTAAAGGTCACAAAGCTATTGAAAGGCAATGAATATATCTTCCGTGTTATGGCTGTTAACAAATATGGCCTTGGCGAAGCCCTGGAATCAGAGCCTGTTCTTGCAGTAAATCCTTATGTAGTACCTGATCCACCGAAGACACCTGAAGTTACAGCTGCAACCAAAGATTCTATGATTGTGTGCTGGGGACACCCTGATTCTGATGGTGGAAGCCCTATAATCAATTATATTGTAGAACGTCGTGACAGGGCTGGACTACGCTGGGTGAAATGTAACAAGCGGGTTGTCACAGATTTGCGCTATAAAGTATCTGGACTCACAGAAGGTCATGAATATGAATACCGAGTGAAAGCTGAAAACGCTGCTGGTGTAAGTGAACCAAGTCTAAGCAGTCCATTCTACAAAGCTGCTGATACTGTATTTAAGCCAGGTCCACCAGGTAATCCTCGTGTATTAGACACAAGCAAGTCCTCAATTACAATTGCTTGGAATAAGCCAATATATGATGGTGGCTCAGAAATCACAGGCTACATGGTTGAAACAGCATTACCTGACGAAGATGAGTGGAAAATTGTAACTCCACCAGCAGGGCTGAAGGCGACTTCCTTTACCATCACTAATCTAAAAGAAAATCAGGAATATAAAATCAGAATATATGCTATGAACTCTGAAGGCATTGGAGAGCCTGCTCTTGTTCCTGGGACACCAAAAGCTGAAGAAAGGGTACTGCCTCCTGAGATTGAACTTGATGCAGACCTACGTAAAGTTGTGACCCTCAGAGCTTGCTGTACTTTAAGACTCTTCGTCCCAATTAAAGGAAGACCAGTGCCTGAAGTGAAATGGTCAAGAGAACATGGAGAGTCTTTAGACAAAGCCACTATTGAATCCACAAGCTCTTATACACTACTTACAGTTGGAAATGTGAATAGATTTGACAGTGGCAAATATATACTGACTGTAGAAAACAGCTCAGGCAGTAAATCAGCATTTGTAATTGTAAGGGTTCTTGATACACCTGGCGCCCCACAGAATCTGAAGATAAAAGAGGTTACAAAGTCATCTGTGACTCTCACGTGGGACCCTCCCCTCATAGATGGTGGCTCTAAAATTAAAAATTATATTATTGAAAAACGTGAGGCAACAAGAAAAGCATATTCAACAGTTATGGCCAATTGCCATAAGACCAGCTGGAAAGTGGACAATCTACAGGAAGGTTGCAACTATTATTTCAGAGTTCTAGCTGAAAATGAATATGGAATAGGGCTTCCTGTTGAAACATCAGACTCTATTAAGGCATCTGAAAGGCCTCTTCCTCCAGGAAAAATAACTATATTAGATGTGACACGAAAGAGTGTCTCTTTGTCTTGGGAAAAACCTGAACATGATGGAGGAAGCAGAATTTTGGGCTACATTGTAGAAATGCAAAGCAAAGGCAGTGAGAAATGGGCCACATGCACTACTGTAAAAGTTACTGAAGCTGTTATAACTGGACTGATCCAGGGTGAAGAATATTCTTTCCGTGTTTCAGCTCAGAATGAAAAAGGAATCAGTGATCCTCGACAATTGAGTGTACCAGTTATTGCGAAAGATCTTGTGATACCACCAGCCTTCAAACTGTTATTCACTACCTTCAGTGTACTAGCAGGTGAAGACTTAAAGGTTGATGTTCCATTTGTTGGTCGACCCAAGCCATCTGTAACGTGGCTCAAAGATGATGTGCCACTGAGACAAACTACTAGAGTAAACGAAGAAAATACAGACAACAACACTTTGCTAACAATAAAAGAAGCATGTAGAGAAGATGTTGGACAATATTTAGTAAAACTTTCTAACTCTGCTGGGGAAGCTACTGAAATTCTTAACATTGTTGTCCTTGACAAGCCAGGACCTCCAACTGGACCAGTGAAGATTGAAGACGTAACTGCAGACAATATTACCATTTCCTGGGGACCACCCAAATATGATGGTGGCAGTTCTATCAACAATTATATTGTGGAAAAACGAGACACCTCCACTACTGCTTGGCAGATTGTTTCAGCTACCGTTGCCCGAACAACTCTAAAAGCAGCTAGATTAAAGACTGGAAGTGAATATCAATTCAGAATTGCTGCTGAAAACAGATATGGAAAGAGTACATATCTCACATCAGAGTCTGTGGTAGCCCAGTATCCATACAAACTACCTGGGCCTCCTGGAACTCCTTTTGTACCAAAAGTCTCCAGGGATAGTATGGTTGTACACTGGAATGAACCAGTCAATGATGGTGGCAGCAAGATTATTGGTTATCATTTGGAGAGCAAGGAAAGAAACAGCATACTCTGGGTTAAATTGAACAAAGCGGCAATTCCTGACACTAACTTTAAAACAACCGGACTTGAGGAAGGCCTTGAATATGAATTCAGAGTTTATGCAGAAAATATAGTTGGTATCGGCAAAGCAAGTAAAGGTTCAGAATGCTACAAAGCTTATGATCCTTGTGATCCTCCTGGTCGTCCAGAGCCTATCATCGTCACAAGGAACTCTGTTACTCTTCAGTGGAAGAAACCAGCATATGATGGCGGAAGCAAGATCACCGGCTACATAGTTGAGAAGAAGGAGCTACCTGAAGGCCGCTGGATGAAAGCAAGCTTTACGAATGTTATTGAGACCCAGTTTGCAGTAACTGGCCTAGTTGAAGATCAAAGGTATGAGTTCCGTGTCATTGCGCGCAACGCTGCAGGAGTTTTCAGTGAGCCATCTGAAAGCTCGGGGGCAGTCACAGCAAGAGATGAAGTAGAGCCACCTCGCATAAGTATGGACCCCAAATTTAAAGAAACCCTTGTACTGCATGCTGGCGAATCGTTCAAGATTGACGCAGACGTTCACGGTAAGCCGCTGCCTTCTATTCAGTGGCTAAAAGGCGACAAGGAACTAGTGAATACTGCACGCTTGGATATAAAAACGACAGACTTTGCCACAAGCCTAAGCGTCAAAGAAGCCATTCGCGTTGACAGTGGGCATTATGTATTGCTGGCCAAGAATGCTGCAGGTGAAAAGACAGCTTCCGTTCATGTTAAGGTTCTTGACAAACCTGGCCCACCTGAAGGTCCGGTTGTTGTAACAGGTGTTACTGCTGAAAAGTGTTACCTGGCATGGAAACCCCCGTTGCAAGATGGTGGTAGCGACATTTCACATTATGTAATTGAAAGAAGAGAAACAAGCCGCTTAGTCTGGACTTTAGTTGATGGCAATGTACAAACCCTTAGTTACAAAGTTACTAAACTTTTGGAAGGCAACGAATATATCTTCCGCATCATGGCTGTAAACAAATATGGGGTTGGGGAGCCTCTTGAATCTGAGCCTGTAATGGCTAAAAATCCATTTGTAGTGCCACTTCCACCAAAGGCCCCAGAGGTCTCGGCTGTTACCAAGGATTCTATGATTGTCGTATGGGAAAGACCACCCTCTGATGGTGGCAGTGAAATTTTGGGTTATGTACTAGAAAAACGTGATAAAGAAGGCATTCGGTGGACAAGATGTAACAAGCGTTTGATAAGTGAACTTCGATACCGAGTTACTGGACTTATAGAAAATCATAATTATGAATACAGAGTCTCGGCTGAAAATGCAGCTGGCCTCAGTGAGCCAAGCCTACCTTCTGTTTATCATAAGGCTTGTGACCCTATATACAAACCAGGTCCTCCCAACAATCCCAAAGCAATAGATGTTACAAGATCTTCAGTTTTCCTCTCCTGGAGTAAACCAATCTATGATGGTGGCTCAGAAATCCAAGGATACATTGTTGAAAAATGTGATGTGAGTGTTGGGGACTGGGCAATTTGTACACCACCAACTGGAATTAAGAAAACAAATATGGAAGTAGAAAAATTGCAGGAGAAGCATGAATATAAATTCCGCATTTGTGCTGTTAACAAAGCAGGAGTAGGAGAGCATGCCGACGTTCCTGGAACTATTGTTGTCGAAGAGAAGCTGGAAGCTCCAGACCTTGATCTTGACTTGGAACTGAGGAAGGTTATCAATGTAAGAGCTGGTGGCTCCTTAAGATTATTTGTTCCAATCAGAGGACGCCCAACACCCGAAATAAAATGGAGCAAGGTGGATGGTGACATCAGAGAGGCAGCTGTTATTGACAGCACTAGCAGCTTCACCTCGCTGGTTCTCGACAACGTTAACAGATTTGATTCTGGAAAATACACTCTTACTTTAGAAAACAGTGGTGGAACTAAGTCTGCCTTCGTCAGTGTAAGAGTCCTAGATACCCCAGGCCCCCCAGTGAACCTGAAAATTAAGGAAATCACCAAAGACTCGGTGTCACTTGCCTGGGAACCTCCTTCGATAGACGGTGGAGCTAAAATTAAAAATTATATAATAGAAAAACGTGAAGCCACAAGGAAAGCATATGCTGCTGTTGTGACAAACTGCCACAAGACATCGTGGAAAGTGGCTCAACTTCAGGAGGGCTGCTATTATTACTTCAGAGTTTGCGCAGAGAATGAATTTGGAATTGGCCTGCCTGCAGAAACAAGTGACCCAGTTAAAGTTGCTGAAGTTCCTCAACCTCCAGGAAAGATAACAGTGGACGATGTGACAAGAAACAGCGTTTCATTAAGCTGGGCTAAGCCTGAACATGATGGTGGAAGCAAAATTTTGCAATACATAGTGGAAATGCAAGTTAAGGGCAGTGAAAAATGGTCAGAATGTACGCGTGTGAAAGTTCTTGAAGCACTTGTTACTAACTTATCTCAAGGACAAGATTATCTCTTCAGGGTAATGGCTGTAAATGAAAAGGGTAGGAGTGATCCACGGTCCCTTGCTGTTCCAATAACAGCCAAAGATTTAGTTATTGAACCAGATGTACGACCAGCATTCCACAGTTACAGTATACAAGTGGGGCAAGACCTAAAGGTGGAAATACCAATATCTGGTCGACCTACACCTACTATTACTTGGACCAAAGATGGCATGCCATTAAAACAGACAACTAGAGTTAATGTCATCGATTCACCTAAACTTACTGTGCTGAGTATTAAAGAGGTCACTAAAGAAGACAGTGGGGCGTATGAAATTGCAGTTGCTAATGTTGTTGGACAGAAATCTGCAGCTGTTGAAATTATAACACTAGACAAGCCTGATCCTCCAAAAGGCCCTGTTAAATTTGATGAAATTAGTGCTGAAAGTATTACATTATCATGGAACCCTCCACTATACACAGGTGGCTGCCAAATCACTAACTACATTGTTCATAAGAGAGATACAACCACCACCGTATGGGAAACAGTTTCAGCTACCGTTGCAAGAACCACTCTCAAGGTGATGAAGCTCAAAACTGGATCAGAATATCAGTTTAGAATATTTGCTGAAAATAGATACGGGCAGAGCTTTGCCCTGGAGTCTGACACAGTTGTTGCTCAGTATCCCTATAAAGAACCAGGTCCTCCTGGCACACCATTTGTGACAACAGTTACAAAGGACTCTATGGTTGTGCAATGGCATGAACCAGTAAATGATGGTGGAAGTAAAATTTTAGGTTATCATCTTGAAAGAAAGGAAAGAAACAGCATTTTGTGGACAAAGGTAAACAAGACAGTTATTCAAGACACACATTACAAAACATCTAACCTTGAAGAAGGCATTGAGTATGAATTTAGAGTGGCTGCAGAAAATATTGTTGGTGTTGGCAAAGCAAGCAAAGCTTCTGAGTGTTACGTAGCGCGTGACCCTTGTGATCCTCCAGGATGCCCTGAAGCTATTATTGTTAAAAGAAGTTCAATTACTCTGCAATGGACAAAGCCAGAATATGATGGTGGCAGCAAAATTACAGGCTACGTAGTAGAGAAACGTGATTTGCCTGAAGGTCGTTGGATGAAAGCAAGCTTCACCAATATAACTGAAACTCAGTTTACCGTAACAGGCCTTACTGAAGACCAACGATATGAATTTAGAGTCATTGCAAGGAACGCCGCTGGAGCAGTAAGCAAGCCATCTGATAGTACAGGACCAATAACGGCAAAAGATGAAGTTGAGCTTCCAAGAATTTCCATGGATCCCAAATACAAAGATGCAATTGTTGTAAACGCTGGAGAAACATTCAAACTTGAGGCTGATGTCCATGGAAAGCCAATTCCCACTATTCTGTGGTTGAAAGGAGATAAAGTACTTGAAGATACTGCCCGATGTGAAGTAAGGAATACAGACTTTAAGGCCTTGATTACTGTTAAAGATGCCATACGTGTTGATGGCGGGCAATATATTTTGCAGGCCTCTAATGTTGCAGGAACAAAATCAGTACCAATAACAGTAAAAGTACTGGACAGACCAGGACCTCCAGAGAGTATTCAAGTTTCTGGAGTTACTGCTGACAAGTGTTCCTTAACATGGGCGCAACCGATCCATGATGGTGGCAGTGACATTTCTCACTACATAATTGAGAAGAGAGAAACAAGTCGCCTTGCATGGACAGTTGTTGCTTCAGATGCTGTAGCCACAATGCTGAAAGTAACAAAACTTCTGGAAGGAAATGAGTATATCTTCCGCATAATGGCAGTTAATAAATATGGAGTTGGGGAGCCTCTGGAGTCTGCACCAGTATTAATGAAAAATCCATTTGTTGTTCCTGGTCCACCAAAATCCATTGAAGTAACCAACGTTACAAAGGATTCCATGACCATCTGCTGGCATCGTCCAGATAGTGATGGTGGCAGTGAAATAGTTAACTACATTGTCGAAAAAAGGGACAGAGCTGGTATCAGATGGGTGAAATGTAACAAACGTCGAATTACAGACCTGCGATTAAGAGTCACAGGATTAGCAGAAGATCATGAATATGAATTTAGAGTATCTGCTGAAAATGCTGCTGGAGTTGGTGAGCCAAGCCAAATCACTCCCTTTTGGAAAGCGTGTGACCCTATGTTCAAACCTGGCCCACCCACTAATGCTCATGCTGTGGATACTACCAAGAATTCAATTACAGTAGCATGGGGTAAGCCTATTTATGATGGCGGCAGTGAAATCCTGGGATATATTGTAGAAATCTGCAAAGCTGATGAAGAAGAATGGACAATAGTTACCCCACAGACTGGTCTGAGAGTCAATCGCTTTGAGATCAAGAAACTCATTGAACATCAAGAATACAAACTTAGAGTTTGTGCTCTTAACAAAATTGGAGTAGGTGAAGCTGCAGCAGTTCCTGGCACAGTTAAACCAGAAGATAAACTTGAGCCACCTGAACTTGATATTGACTCAGAATTAAGGAAGGGAATTGTGGTTAGAGCTGGTGGATCTGTCAGGATAAACATACCTTTCAAAGGACGCCCAACTCCTGAAATCATGTGGTCTCGAGAAGAAGGAGAATTTACAGATAAGGTTCAAATTGAAAAGGGCCTGAATTACACACAGTTATCCATTGATTACTGTGATAGAAATGATGCTGGAAAATATATCCTTAAACTGGAGAACAGCAGTGGCTCTAAGTCTGCATTTGTCACAGTTAAAGTACTTGACACACCGGGACCACCGCAAAATTTAGTAGTCAAAGAAATAAGGAAAAATTATGCTGTACTAACATGGGAGCCTCCAGCTAATGATGGTGGGGCAAAGATAAAGAACTATGTGATTGATAAACGCGAATCAACCAGAAAAGCATATGCAAATGTGAGCACAAAGTGCAGCAAAACAAGTTTTAGAGTTGATAACCTTATTGAAGGGGCAATTTATTATTTCAGAGTAATGGCTGAAAATGAATATGGAATTGGTGTTCCAGTTGAAACTGCAGATGCCTCAAAAGCTTCAGAACCACCTTTGCCTCCTGGAAAAGTGACTCTCACTGATGTGACTCAGAGAAGTGCATCATTTATGTGGGAAAAGCCTGAACATGATGGAGGTAGCAGAATTGTGGGGTACGTTGTTGAAATGCAGCCAAAAGGAACTGATAAATGGAGTGTTGTTACTGAAACCAAAGTCTGTAATGCAGTTGTGTCTGGTTTGAGTTCTGGACATGAATATCAATTCCGTGTCATGGCATACAATGAAAAAGGCAAGAGTGACCCTAGACCACTGGCAGTTCCTGTGATTGCCAAAGATCTGACCATTCAGCCAAATATCAAACTAATGTTCAATACATACACTGTCCAAGCTGGAGAAGACCTTAAAGTAGAAATACCCTTTATAGCTCGACCAAAGCCTACTGTCACATGGGAAAAAGATGGTCAGCCTCTAAGACAGACAACCAGGTTACATGTTGAAGATACACCTACATCAACTACTTTGTATATTAAAGAAAGCAGCAAGGATGATTTCGGTAAATATACTGTGACAGTAACCAACACTGCAGGCACAGCAGCAGAACATCTTAATATAATTGTGCTAGAGAAGCCTGGCCCACCACAAGGACCTGTCCGCTTTGATGAAGTTAGCTCAAATTTTGTTGTTCTGTCATGGGAACCACCAGCATACACAGGTGGCTGTCAAATATCCAATTACATTGTAGAGAAGCGTGACACTACTACCACTACCTGGCAGATGGTCTCAGCGACTGTTGCAAGAACAACTATTAAAGTAACAAACCTTAAAACGGGTAGTGAATACCAGTTTAGAATTAGTGCTGAAAACCGATACGGAAAGAGCACCGCACTGGATTCTAAGCCAGTTCTTGTTCAATATCCCTACAAAGAACCAGGTCCACCAGGAACACCATTTGTCAGCATCGCTACCAAAGATCATATGATAGTACAATGGAATGAACCAGTTAATGATGGAGGAAGCAAAGTTCTTGGTTATCATCTAGAACGTAAAGATAAAAACAGCATTCTTTGGACAAAATTGAATAAGGCCCTCATTCAGGACACAAAATATAAATCAGATGGCCTTGAGGAAGGTCTTGAATATGAGTTCAGAGTTGCCGCTGAAAATATTGTTGGCATAGGTAAGGTTAGCAAATCATCTGAACTGTATGTTGCTCGAGATGCTTGTGATCCACCTGGCCGTCCAGATGCCATTGTTATTACAAGAAATTATATAACACTAAAATGGAAAAAACCTGAATATGATGGTGGCAGCAGAATAACTGGATATGTTGTGGAAAAGAGAGAACTTCCTGAAGGTCGTTGGATGAAAGCCAGTTTTACAAATGTAACAGAAACAGAGTTCACAGTAACTGGTCTTGTGGAAGACCAACGATATGAATTCAGAGTAATTGCAAGAAATGCAGCTGGTAGCATAAGTGAACCATCTGAAAGCACAGGACCAATTATTGCCAGAGATGAAATTGAAGCTCCAAGAGCTTCACTGGATCCAAAATACAAAGATGTCATTGTTGTTCATGCTGGAGAAACATTTGCTCTTGAGGCTGACATCCATGGCAAACCCATTCCTGATATTATATGGTCGAAAGATGGAAAAGAATTTGAAGGAGCAACTGCAAGAATGGAAATTAAGTCTACCATTGAGAGAACAACCCTCACAGTCAAAGATTGCATCAGAGTGGATGGAGGCATTTATACACTTAAACTGAGCAATGTTGGTGGCACAAAGTCTATACCAATCACTGTAAAAGTACTTGACAGACCTGGACCTCCAGAAGGTCCTTTGAAAGTTACAGGTGTGACTGCAGAAAAGTGTTATCTGGCATGGGGACCACCTTTACACGATGGTGGCTCTAACATTTCACATTATATTATAGAAAAGAGAGAGACAAGTCGACTTTCATGGACACAAGTGGCATCTGATGTGCAAGCTCTGAACCACAAAGTAACCAGGCTTCTTCCAAACAATGAGTACATTTTCCGTGTAATGGCTGTCAACAAATATGGAATTGGTGAACCACTGGAATCCGAGCCTGTGTTGGCATGTAATCCATACAAACCTCCAGGCCCTCCTTCAATACCTGAAGTTTCTGCAATAACAAAAGATTCTATGATTGTAACCTGGGGTCGTCCAGAGGATAATGGTGGTGCTGAAATTGAAGGGTACATACTAGAAAAGCGAGACAAAGATGGTATTCGGTGGACCAAGTGCAATAAGAAGAGACTAACAGACTTAAGACTCAGAGTAACTGGACTTACAGATGGCCATTTCTATGAATTTAGGGTTTCTGCTGAAAATGCTGCTGGTGTTGGTGAACCTAGTGAACCATCAGTTTTCTATCGAGCCTGTGATGCAGTGTATCCACCAGGCCCTCCAAGCAATCCAAAGGTGACAGATACCTCCAGATCATCTGTGTCCCTTGCATGGAACAAGCCCATTTACGATGGTGGTGCACCTGTTAAAGGATACATTGTGGAATTTAAAGAAGCTACTGCTGATGAATGGACAACTTGCACACCTCCATCAGGTTTACAAGGAAAGCAATTCACAGTAGAAAAACTTAAAGAGAATAGTGAGTATAATTTCCGCATCTGTGCTATGAACTCTGAAGGAGTTGGAGAACCAGCAACTATACCCGGTAGTGTTGTTGCTGCTGAAAAAATTGAACCTCCTGAAATTGAACTTGATGCAGATCTCAGAAAAGTTGTCACCGTACGTGCTAGTGGCACATTGCGCTTGTTTGTCACTATCAAAGGGAGGCCAGAGCCAGAAGTAAAGTGGGAGAAAGCAGAAGGCACTCTGAGCGACAGAGCCCAGATTGAGGCTACCAGTTCATATACAATGTTGGTCATTGATAATGTAAGCAGATTTGACAGTGGTAGATATAACCTGACCTTAGAAAACAATAGTGGCAAAAAATCTGCTTTTGTTAACGTGAGAGTGCTTGATACACCAAGTGCACCTGTGAACTTGAACATCAGAGAAGTGAAGAAAGATTCAGTGACATTAGCTTGGGAGCCCCCACTTATTGATGGTGGTGCTAAAATTACAAATTACATCATTGAAAAACGAGAAACCACAAGAAAGGCATATGCCACTATTACAAATAACTGTGCCAAGAATGTCTTCAGAATTGATCAGCTACAGGAAGGATGTAGTTACTGCTTCCGTGTCTTGGCGGCAAATGAATATGGAGTTGGTTTGCCAGCAGAAACAACTGAACCAGTTAAGGCTTCTGAACCACCCTATCCACCTGGAAAAGTTACCCTTGTTGATGTTACACGCCACACTGCTACTATTAAATGGGAGAAACCTGAGAGTGATGGTGGCAGTAAAATAACTGGCTATGTAGTAGAAATGCAAACTAAAGGAAGTGAAAAATGGAGCACCTGCACACAAGTTAAAACATTAGAAGCAACAGTATCAGGATTAAGTATGGGAGAAGAATACACTTTCCGAGTATGTGCTGTCAACGAAAAAGGGAAGAGTGATCCAAGACAGCTTGGGGTTCCAGTAGTTGCGAAGGATATTGAAATCCAGCCTTCAGTTGAGCTCCTTTTCAATACTTTCAGTGTTAAAGCTGGTGAAGATCTTAAGATTGATGTGCCCATCAGAGGAAGGCCAGTTCCATCAGTTAGCTGGAAGAAAGATGGACTGCCTTTAAGAGAGACAACAAGGGTAAATGTCCACACATCAAAGACATCAACCTCACTAACAATCAAGGAAGCATTGAAAGAAGATGTAGGGAGTTATGAATTAAATGTTTCAAACAGTGCTGGCTCTACAACAGCTTCCATTACTGTAATTGTACTGGACAAGCCAGGACCTCCAACAGCATTGCATATTGACAATGTCAGCAATGATAATGTAAGCATATCTTGGAAACCCCCAGAGTATGATGGTGGATGTCAAATTAATAATTATATTGTGGAGAAGAGAGAAACAACTACTACAACATGGAGTATAGTGTCTGCGGCAGTTGCACGAACTTCGATAAAAATAATTCGCTTAACCACAGGATCAGAATATCAATTCCGTGTTTCTGCAGAAAATCGCTATGGCAGGAGCACTTTCGTTGAAACTGCACCTGTTGTTGCAGAGTATCCATTTAGTCTTCCTGGACCACCTGGTACTCCCCGAGTAACACACGCAACTAAAGCCTTCATGGTTGTAACCTGGCAAGAGCCAGTTAATGACGGAGGTAGCAGAGTACTTGGTTATCACCTTGAGCGTAAAGAAAGAAGCAGCATCCTTTGGACTAAAGTAAATAAAACCCTTATAAGTGACACACAGATGAAGGTCACAGGCCTTGATGAAGGACTAATGTATGAATATCGTGTGTATGCAGAAAATATTGTAGGAATAGGTAAATGTAGCAAATCATGTGAGCCTGTTGCTGCAAGGGACCCATGTGATCCTCCTGGCCAACCAGAAGTGACTAACATTACAAGAACATGTGTCTCACTCAAATGGACCAAACCAGAATATGATGGTGGTGCTAAGATCACAGGCTATATTATAGAGCGGAAAGAATTACCAGATGGTCGTTGGCTGAAGTGCAACTTCACCAATGTGCAAGAAACTTTCTTTGATGTTACAGGACTTACTGAAGACCAGCGATACGAATTCCATGTAATTGCAAGGAATGCTGCTGGACTATTTAGTGAGCCATCTGAATCAACTGGGCCAGTGACTGTAAAGGATGATGTTGAGGCTCCAAGAATTATGATGGATGTCAAATTCAGGGATGTTGTTGTTGTTAAAGCTGGAGAGATCTTGAAAATCAATGCCGATATTGCAGGGCGACCCTTACCAGTAGTTTCATGGACAAAGGATGGCAAAGACATTGAAGAGAAAGCAAGAGTTGAAATTGTTTCAACTGATAGCACTACTGCAATAACTGTCAAAGACTGCATTCGACGTGATTCAGGGCAATATGTGCTAACATTACAAAATGTTGCTGGAGTTAGATCATTGGCTGTCAATTGCAAAGTACTTGATAGACCTGGTCCACCAGCAGCCCCACTAGAAATCAAAGGACTTACTGCTGAAAAATGTCATCTGTCATGGGGACCGCCTCAAGAAAATGGAGGTGCAGAGATTGACTATTATATTGTGGAAAAGCGTGAGACCAGTAGAATTGCATGGACTCTTTGTGAAGCAGAGCATCCAACAACATCCTGCAAAGTGACAAAACTACTTAGAGGAAATGAATACATCTTCAGAGTGATGGGGGTTAACAAGTATGGTGTTGGTGAACCTTTGGAAAGTGAAGCTGTCAAGGCCCTTGATCCATTTACTGTTCCAAGCCCACCTACATCTTTAGAGATTACTAGTGTGACAAAGGAGTCCATGACTATTTGCTGGGCAAGACCTGACAGTGATGGAGGTAATGAAATTTCTGGATATGTGATTGAAAGGCGTGAGAAAAACAGCCTGAGGTGGATACGTGTGAACAAAAAGCCCGTTTTTGATCTAAGGGTAAAATCTTCAGGCCTTCGGCAAGGATGTGAATATGAATATCGGGTATTTGCAGAAAACGCTGCAGGTCTTAGTCTTCCTAGTGATACTTCACCACTTATTAAAGCAGAAGATCCTGTTTTCCTTCCATCACCTCCATCTAGGCCTAAGATTGTGGACTCTACAAGGTCACATATAACAATTGGATGGACAAAGCCATTATTTGATGGTGGTGCTCCTGTTACTGGATACACAGTTGAATACAAGCTAACCAGTGAAACTGATTGGTCAACTGCTATTCAAAGCTTAAGAGGTACAGAATACACTGTAATAGGTCTTACATCAGGAGCTGAATATGTTTTCAGAGTAAGGTCTATCAACAAGGTTGGCACTAGTGATCCAAGTGATGTTTCAGAACCTCAGGTGGCAAAAGAAAGGGAAGAAGAGCCTGCATTTGATATTGACAATGAAATGAGAAAGACTTTAGTCGTGAAAGCTGGTGGCTCATTTACAATGACTGTACCTTTCAGAGGAAAGCCTATCCCTAATGTAATGTGGAGCAAGCCAGATACTGACCTTCGTACTCGAGCAAGCATTGATACTTCAGATAACCGCACCTCAATTACTGTTGAAAAAGCAACAAGGAATGACTCTGGAAAGTATACACTAACATTGCAAAATATTGTAAGCACAGCTACTTTGACATTAGTTGTCAAAGTGCTTGACTCACCGGGACCTCCATCTAATATCATTGTAAAAGATGTCACAAAAGAATCAGCCGTGTTATCTTGGGAAGCTCCTGAGAACGATGGAGGTGCTCCTGTGAAGAACTATTATATTGAAAAACGAGAAGCAAGCAAGAAAGCTTGGGTCACTGTAACCAACAATTGCCATCGTCTTTCCTACAAAGTTACCAATCTGCAAGAAGGTGGAATTTATTACTTCAGAGTCTCTGGAGAAAACGAGTTTGGTGTTGGAGTCCCAACTGAAACAAAGGATGGAGTGAAAATAACAGGTTTGTTCTTTAAAATATGTTCATTATATATGCATGTGAGTGCATACACATGCACACTAATTGTTCACAGGACTTTAGTCTTAATGTGTAATGCTTATATTACTGTTATGAATTTATTGTAAGGCAGTAATCAAATTTTTAGGTGTCTTGAAAACACCTAATAACTCTAATAATATTTTAATATAGGCATGCAAGATAAAACTTCCCTATTTAGGGATGTTTTAGGGAAGTTTTTAATGTTTAATGCTGTGTTGTGTTTTTAATATCCGATTGGGAGCCGCACAGAGTGGCTGCGGAAACCCAGCCAGATGAGCGGGGTATAAATTATTATTAGTAGTAGTAGTATTAGTATTAGTATTATTAAAATGTACTGCTTTCCTGTGGAAAATATGTGCTTGCTGAATACATTAAAATTAAGTGGAATGCATATGACACATTTGCTCTCGATTCATCTTCTATTTATTCATTTATTGACCATCTTCTCTTTATTTTTCAGAAAAACCAAGTCCACCCGAAAAACTGGGAGTATCAAACGTTACTAAAGATAGTGTATCTCTTGTGTGGCTGAAGCCAGAACATGATGGAGGAAGCAGAGTTGTCGGCTATCTTGTTGAAGCCCTAGAGAAAGGGCAGCAGAAATGGGTCAGATGTGCTGTAGTCAAGACAACTCATCATATTGTCCAGGGTCTCAAGGAGAATGCGGAGTACTTCTTTAGAGTATTTGCTGAAAACCAAGCTGGTCTAAGTGACCCCAAAGAGCTTCTTCATGCCGTTACAGTTAAAGAACAACTAGGTATGTGGAAATGGTGCATTCTCCTTGGAATCACCTCGGTGACACTGATGGCAATTTGGCATTTGCTAAAAACTTTATTCTCCCAGTCCTTTGCTGCATGTTGATACCAGTTGAATCATAATAACATGTCTGTTTTGATCTAAAGTTGACTGGTATTTTACTTATTCTTTAAGTTTTGATGTAATTTTAATGTGTGTGTGTATACTGCCTTGTGATGTTTACATGAAAGGTGGTATGGAAATAGTTTTAATTAATAAATAACGAATAGTTAGCATAGAGCTCATACAAATTGATATGAAAATGCACTTGAAAACTATTGTTTTTAACATTTTGCAAATGTATTTTTTCAGAATCTCCTGAAGTGGACATGAAAGGTTTCCCGAACCACACCGTTTATGTAAGAGCAGGTTCAAACCTAAAGGTAGAGATTCCAATTTCTGGAAGACCATTGCCAAAGGTGACTTTATCCAGGGACGGCATTCCTCTCAAACCAACGATGAGGTTTAACACTGAAACCACAGCTGAAAGTGTCATCGTTAATCTCAAAGAAAGTGTGGCTACTGATTCTGGTAGATATGACATCACAGCTTCCAACTCCAGTGGAACTACTAAATCTTTCCTTAAGATTGTTGTCCTAGACAGACCAGGCCCTCCAGTTGGTCCTGTTGTTGTAAGTGATATCTCTGAACAAGGTCTTACCCTTAAGTGGGAGCCACCTCGTTATGATGGCGGAAGTCAAGTTACCAACTACATCGTACTGAAAAGAGAAACAAGCACTGCTGTGTGGTCTGAAGTGTCTGCAACTATTGCTAGAAACATGATTAAGATCACGAAACTTACAACAGGAGAAGAATATCAATTCCGTATTAAAGCAGAAAATCGCTTTGGCATAAGTGACCATATTGACTCAGCATGTATAACTGTTAAGCTTCCTTACAGTAAGTGACTTTTTGTTTGCTCGTTTTCTGAGTTTTTCAGGCATTTATTATGATTTATATTTATTTATTTATGATTTATTAACCTGTACTTAATATTCATTTAGCACCCCCTGGACCACCTTCCACACCATGGATCACCAACGTGACTCGAGAAAGCATCGTTGTTGGATGGCATGAACCTGTTTCCAATGGAGGCAGTGCAGTCATTGGCTACCATTTGGAAATGAAGGACAGGAACAGTATTTTATGGAAGAAAGCTAACAAAATGATTATACGCACAACTCACTTCAAGGCCTCCAATATCACCGCCGGTCTCATTTATGAGTTCAGAGTGTATGCAGAAAATGCAGCTGGTATTGGAAAAGCAAGCCATCCATCTGATGCAGTTCTTGCTATAGATGCCTGTGGTATGTAGTCTGTAGTAAAGCATAAGAATCATATTTCAAATAATGAATTTAGTAGAAAATATTTATTTGGTGAGTCATTGTTGAATGAACACATTAATTCCAAATGTTGTTGCTGTTTCATACTACAGAGCCGCCAAGAACCCTTCGTGTCAAAGATATTTCCAAAACATTTGTCAATCTTTCTTGGACACAGCCAGCTTTTGATGGTGGCAGCAAAATTACTGGATATATTGTTGAGAAACGTGATCTTCCAAATGGAAGATGGACAAAAGCAAGCTTCACCAATGTCATTGAGACTAATTTCACTGTATCAGGATTGACTCAAAACTCCCAATATGAATTCCGTGTTTTTGCTAAGAATGCTGCTGGTTCAATTAGCAATCCATCTGATGTTTTAGGCCCTATAACATGCGTGGATACATATGGTAAGAAATTAATAATGCATAAACACTGATATCCAGTTATATGTTTGAGTTTAAAGTAAATACTGTTAACAGAAATTCTAATTTGAATTCAGGGGCCTTAGCTGGGCAGCACAGTACTGTTTCAAGCTTGCCTTTCACTATCAGAGGATACTAGGAAATTATTATTTGGCACTGAATGCTGCTTTGTTATCAGTCTTTCTGATAATTTCAAAAATGTTAATATATTTTCTATTCCACTTCTTTTTCATTAAGGTGCACCTGAAATTGATGTACCCCCAGAATATACAGAAGTAGTCAAATACAAAGCAGACACGGCAATTAAACTGAAACTTGGCATCTCAGGAAAGCCTGTTCCTACAATTGAGTGGTTCCACAATGGTAAAGAAATACATACCAGTGCCCAGGTATCTATTGAAAACACCACAGAATTTTCAGCTATACTGATCAAAGAAGCAACTCGTATTAACAGTGGAAGTTATGAACTGAAATTAAAGAATGCCATGGGTTCTGCATCTGCCACCATTAGGGTACAGATACTTGGTATGTTTGGAGCATTTTCATATTGTTTTCGTCTGTCAATTCAACTAGCTGTATCCATTATTGCCTATTTAAAATATATAATTTTCTTGCATATTAAACAGATAAACCAGGACCACCAGGTGGACCTATACATTTCAAAACTGTCACCGCAGAAAAGATTACCCTTATGTGGCAACCGCCAGCAGATGATGGAGGTGCTGCTGTAACACATTACATTGTTGAGAAACGTGAGACAAGCCGTGTGGTATGGTCTGTGGTTTCAGAAAAACTTGAAGAGTGCATTGTCACTACCACAAAAGTCATAAAAGGAAATGAATATATATTCCGTGTACGAGGTGTAAACAAATTTGGTGTTGGTGAACCACTGGAATCTGACACTGTCATAGCTAAAAATGCATTTGGTAAGTTAAAGCAGATGGCCATAAATACCTTTTTTATTATCTCTAGGTGATTACCTATTAGTTTATATTGACCTAATGTTATTTTTGTTTCAATAAAAATGCAGTTACACCTGGACAACCTGGTATACCAGAGGCCTCCATGATAACTAAACAGTCTATGACCATAGTCTGGAGCAGGCCAACTGTAGATGGTGGTAGCGAGATAAATGGATATTACCTTGAGAAACGTGATAAGAAGAGTCTAAGCTGGTTCAAGGTGTCTAAAGAAACCATTCGTGACACCAGGCAGAAAGTGACGGGACTAACAGAAAA
This sequence comes from Podarcis filfolensis, assembly GCF_964270895.1. NCBI lineage: Eukaryota > Metazoa > Chordata > Lepidosauria > Squamata > Lacertidae > Podarcis > Podarcis filfolensis. The sequence goes on along the minus strand of NC_139604.1, from coordinate 23,312,613 downwards.
CAGTGAATATCAGTTCAGAGTTTCTGCTGTGAATGCAGCTGGGCAAGGTCCCTTCTCTGATGCATCGGACTTCTACAAAGCTGAAGATCCTATAGGTAAGAAACCTTTCATTTGATTGTGCAAAAATGCAAAGGTCAAATTATACACATTCTTGAAACTGTGTAAGGGCATATATTGCTCTAAGTTATTGCTATTAGTTGTCAGGGTTGTCAAGTCTCATTTTTGTTACTTGCATTTTGCAGAAAAACCTGGGCCACCTCTTAAGCTAAAAGTTGTGGATACTACAAAGACATCTGTCACGCTTAGCTGGACTAAACCAGCCTATGATGGAGGAAGTGCAATTACCAGCTATGCTATTGAAAAGAGAGAAGGGGAAGAAGAAGAATGGACTCTGGTCAGTGCAAGAGGAGAAGTGCGAACCACAGAGTATGTTGTTTCTCACCTTCAGCCAGGAATCAATTACTACTTCCGTGTAGCTGCTATAAATTATGCTGGACAAGGTGAACCCATTGAAATGACAGAAGCTGTACAAGCTAAAGACATACTTGGTATGTAAATTCTATTATTATATTTAATATTCAGTATTTTCATCTTTTCCCCAAATGCGAATTATTTTTCTTTTAACTTAATTTTATTATTATTTTATTCTTTGCAGAGGAGGCACAGATTGATCTAGATGTTGCTCTCAGAACCTCCATTGTGGCTAAAGCAGGTGAAGATGTACAGATAATGATTCCATTCAAAGGAAGACCACCTCCAACTGTCACATGGAGAAAGGGTGACAAAAATCTAGGTGTTGATGAAAGATACAGCATTCAGAACACAGAATCATCCACACTCCTTAGTATTCCTCAAGTCACTCGCAATGACACAGGAAAATATGTCCTCACAATTGAGAATGGAGTTGGAAAACCCAAAACTTCATTTGTGAACGTTAAAGTCCTTGACACTCCCTCTGCATGCCAGAGACTGCATCTTAAACATGTTTCTCGTGGAACTGTGACATTGGTATGGGACCCACCACTCATCAATGGTGGTTCTGAAGTAACAAATTATGTCATTGACAAAAGAGATGCCACCAAGAGAGCATGGTCCTCTGTTACAACCAAGTGCTCTAATACATCATTTAAGATAACTGACTTGTCAGAGAAGATCCCATACTTCTTCCGTGTTCTTGCAGAAAATGAAAATGGATTGGGTGAACCATGCGAAACTTCAGAACCAGTGAAAGCAGCAGAAGTCCCTGGACCTGTACGAGATCTGGCCATGAAAGATTCAACAAAGACATCTGTCACTTTACAGTGGAGTAAACCTGAATTTGATGGTGGTAGTATCATAACTGATTACGTTATTGAGAAGAAACTGAAGGATGAACATGAATGGTCATATGCAGGGGCAAGTAAAGCATGTGAATTTGAAGTTGAAAAACTTAAGGAGCTTTCTGTTATGGAGTTCAGAGTTTCTGCAAAGAATGAAAAAGGAAGAAGTGATTTTTCTGTAATTGGACCCATTACAGTGAAAGACTATGTAATAACACCTGAAGCAGACCTTTCTGATATACCTGGAGGACAAGTAACAGTGAGAATAGGTTATAATGTACATGTTGAAATACCATATAAGGGAAAGCCAAAGCCAACTATGAGCTGGCTGAAAGACAACATTCCTCTTAAAGAAAGTGAACAGGTTCGCTTCAAGAAAACTGAAAACAAAATAACTTTAAGCGTTAAGAATGTGAAAAAAGAAAATGGTGGCAAATATACCTTAATTCTTGATAATGGTGTTCACAGGAAGTCATTCCCAATCACAGTTATAACACTTGGCCCACCATCTAAGCCCAAGGGACCCATTAAACTAGATGAAATCAGAGCAGATAGTATGGTTCTTTCATGGGGTGTTCCTGAAGATGATGGTGGAGGAGAAATCACTGGCTACAGCGTTGAGAAGCGTGAAACCTCACAGACCAACTGGAAAATGATCTGTTCTAGTGTGTCAAGGACAACTTTCAAAGTTTCCAACCTTGTTAAAGATGCAGAGTATCAGTTCAGAGTCCGCGCAGAAAACAGATACGGAGTGAGCCCACCACTAAACTCCATTGAGGTCATAGCAAAACACCAGTTCAAACCACCAGGTTCACCAGGGAAGCCTGTTGTTTACAATGTGACAGCTGATGGAATGACCATATCTTGGGATGCTCCGGTCTATGACGGAGGAGCAGAAATTACTGGATACCATGTTGAAAAGAAAGAACGAAATAGCATATTGTGGCAGAAAGTCAATTTGTCACCAATATCTAATAGAGAATACAGAATTACTGGATTAATGGATGGTTTGGACTACCAGTTCCGTGTATATGCAGAAAACTCTGCTGGATTAAGCTCTGCTAGTGACCCAAGCAAATTTGCCTTGGCCGTTTCGCCAGTAGGTAAGTGACTGATCACTGAATGCAAGGCACCTGTCTCAACACGCTGTTGGAATTTATGCTGATTTGTATTACTATTAATGCACCTGTGTTTCTTTCAGATCCACCTGGCACTCCTGATTACATTGATGTGACTAGGGAGACTATTACTCTGAAATGGACAGCACCTCTGCGTGATGGAGGCAGCAAGATTGTGGGCTACAGTATTGAGAAACGTCAAGGAAGTGGTGATCGCTGGGTCAGATGCAATTTTATTGATGTCAGTGAATGCCAGTATACAGCTACAGGACTTAGCCCTGGCGATCGGTATGAATTCAGAATACTTGCAAGAAATGCTGTTGGAACTATCAGCCCTCCTTCTCAGTCTTCTGGCTATATCATGACCAGAGATGAAGCCGGTAAGCCTTATTCATAAGCACGTTACATGTAAGCTCTCCTAAAGTTTATGGGCCACAGCAATTTATTTACAGCTACTGAATGACTTTGAATTCTGGTGACTATTTCACTATCTGCTCAGCAACTGATTAACACTGTCCATTGCTACTAACACTGTAAATCAGGAGTAGGCAACCTTTTCCATCCAAAGCACACAGTCCCTCATGGATAATCTTCATGGGGACACATGCTTGGTGTGGAGGGCAGAGGCAAAAATGGACAGAGCAGTGGATGTGGCTCTTACTTTTGTTCAGTAGGCTACATTCCAGACATGCAAAAATAAGAGGCTTCTACTTTTCTCTCTCTCCCTCTCTTATGTCTCTCAGAAGGAAAATGACTGTGTGTGTATCTTTGTATTAATGTAACATTTTCATATACAGCTGTGTATTTTTGTAATTGTTTAAGTTGTCTGTTTTTGCTTCAGTTTTCTGTACAGCATTTTGAGCTATTTTTAATATAGTAAGTGATGTACAAATTAGTCAATCAATCCTCGATGTAGCCAAGCAAGGGGTATTATCACTCTTCAGAGACACATTCCAGTCATGCAAAAGCACTTGAGCAGACTTCCTCATCCTCAGCCCTCCAGATGTTTTGAGACTACAATTCCCATCATCCCTGATCACTGATCCTGCTAGCTAGGGATCATGGGAGTTGTAGGCCAAAAATATCTGGAGGGCCGAGGTTGAGGAAGCCTGCACTTGAGGAATGTGTGAAGCTGCCTCAGAGAGGGTTATGACTTGAGGAGAGTGGGGATGACTGACTAGGGAGAATCCTGAGGGCTAACTGGAAAGCTTGGGCTTCCTCATCCCTGCTACAAAAGATCATAAACATGAACTGAGTGACTCAATTTAAAAAAAAACAACCACAAACTGATATTATGCGGAAGACTGGCTTATAAATACTGATAGTTTTGTATTTAATATTAAATGACACTCTGACATAAAATAACTAGTATAGCTCTTTATATTGTTTTGTAAGAAAATACATTGCTGACCATTAAGTGAACGTTATTTTACTTCTTTTTATTCTTTAGTTGCGCCAAATATTGAGTTCGGTGCCGAACATTTCGAAGGTCTTACAGTGAAAGCTGGGGAAAGCATAAGGTTTAAAGTTTTCATCACAGGCCGGCCAGTTCCTCAGGTGATGTGGTATAAAGATGGACAAGAGATTGACAAGAGGCTGAATATGGAAATAAACAATGCAATTGGCTATAGCACCTTGTTTGTTAGAGATGCTTCCCGGGAACATCGTGGAGTATACAGAATAGAAGCCAAGAATGCATCAGGCACCAGACAGGCAGACATAACCATAAGAGTACACGGTAACTTTCCTTATATGAAATTGAGCAACTTTTATTTAGCATTCTGTTCATTCTATATTAAAATAAGAACAGATAAAAATAACTGATAATTGACTGTTACAGATACCCCAGGAAAAGTCGGTGGGCCAATACGATTCACCAATGTTACTGAAGAGAAGGCGTCGTTATGGTGGGAGGCTCCTGCTAATGATGGCTGTGCAGCCATTACTCATTACGTGATTGAAAAGCGTGAGACCAGCCGAGTATCCTGGGCATTGATTGAAGACCACTGTGAAACATGCAGCTACACGGCACACAAATTAATAAAGGGCAATGAATACCAGTTCCGTATCTCAGCAGCCAACAAGTTTGGTGTTGGCAGGCCACTGGAATCTGATCCAATCGTAGCACAGGCACATTATAGTAAGTTTACATTAAATTGAGAAATCTTAAATTACAGTGTTGGCAACCTTGTTGAGGATGTTATCTGACGGGCCTCTTTTATTTTACAGCTGTCCCCGAGGCTCCTGGCACTCCAGAACCAAGCAACGTAACAGGAAACAGCATTACACTTACATGGACAAGGCCAGCATCAGATGGTGGAAGTGACATTAACCAATATATCTTGGAGAGGAGAGAAAAGAAAAGTATTCTCTGGGTTAAAGTGTCCAGCAAGAGGCCCATTTCTGAGACACGGTTCAGAGTCACAGGCCTAACCGAAGGCAATGAATATGAGTTCCATGTCATGGCGGAAAATAATGCAGGAGTTGGGCCGCCGAGTGGTGTCTCAAGGCTGATTAAATGCAGAGAGGCAGTTCATCCACCAAGTGCTCCTACTGTTGTCAAAGTGACCGACACATCAAAGACAAGTGTCAGCTTGGAATGGACCAGGCCTGTTTTCGATGGAGGCCTGGAAATAATTGGCTACATCATCGAAATGTGCAAAGCAGATTTAGGAGAATGGCATAAAGTCAATGCTGAGACTTGCATTGCTACCAAGTACACTGTGGTTGATCTAGAACCAAATGAAAACTACAAATTCCGAGTCAGTGCTGTAAATGGTGCAGGCAAAGGAGAAAGCTGTGAAGTTTCTGCTTCGGTGCAAACAATAGATAGACTCTCTTCACCAGAACTTGATATTGATGCTAGCTTCAAGCAGACACATATTGTCAGAGCAGGTGCAACTATCCGTCTGTTTATTGCCTTCAAGGGCAGACCTGTTCCTACTGCTGTATGGTCCAAAGCAGATTCGTCTCTTAGCCTGCGTGCTGACATACATACAACAGACTCATTCAGTACATTAACTGTGGAGAACTGTAACAGAACAGATGCTGGCAAATACATATTGACTGTAGAAAACAACAGTGGTAAGAAATCTGTTGCTTTCACTGTTAAAGTACTAGACACTCCAGGGCCACCAGGCCCTATTACATTTAAGGATGTGACCAGAGGCTCTATCACTTTAATGTGGGATGCTCCTATTTTGGATGGAGGTGCTCGCATCCATCATTATGTCGTGGAGAAGCGAGAAGCAAGCCGTCGCAGCTGGCAGGTTGTCAATGAAAAATGTACTCGTCAAATTGCTAAGGTCACAGATCTTGCAGAAGGTGTGCCCTATTTTTACCGTGTTTCAGCAGAAAATGAATATGGAATAGGTGAACCTTGTGAATTAACAGAGCCAGTTGTAGCCACAGAAGAGCCTGCTCCACCTAAGAGATTAGATATTGTTGATACTACCAAGTCATCTGCAATACTAGCTTGGCTGAAACCTGATCATGATGGTGGTAGTCGCATCACTGGATACCTCCTAGAGATGAAACAAAAGGGATCTGACTATTGGCTTGAAGCTGGTCAAACTAAACAGCTGACTTTTACAGTTGAAGGTCTTATAGAGAACAATGAATATGAGTTCCGTGTCAAAGCAAGGAATAATGCTGGCTACAGTCAACCAAGAGAAGCCTTTTCTTCTGTTATTATTAAAGAGCCACAGATTGAGCCAACTGCAGATCTCAGTGGAATAACTAAACAACTTATAACTTGCAAAGCTGGTAGCTCTTTCACTATTGACATACCAATTAGTGGACGTCCTGTTCCAAAGGTAACATGGAAACTTGAAGAAATGAGACTCAAGGAAACAGACAGAGTGACTATAAAGACAACAAAGGAAAGAACCACACTGACTGTTAAGGAGAGCATGAGAGGTGACTCTGGTAAATATTATTTGACACTTGAGAACACAGCTGGCGTGAAAACTTTCACTGTTACAGTCGTTGTTATTGGAAGACCTGGTCCAGTTACACGCCCCATAGAAGTATCATCTGTGACAGCCGAATCCTGTGTGTTGTCATGGAAGGAGCCTGAAGATGATGGTGGCACTGGTATTACAAACTATATTGTTGAAAAACGTGAATCTGGTACAACAGCATGGCAACTGGTAAATTCCAGCGTCAAACGTACACAGATCAAAGTAACTCACCTCACTAAATATATGGAATACACTTTCCGTGTAAGCTCAGAAAACAGATTTGGTGTCAGCAAGCCAATAGAATCAGTACCAATAGTGGCTGAGCATCCATTTGGTAAGTTATAAATGTTTTAACAGATATGCATAAATTAATTCCTTTTTTTAAAAAAACCAACAAACACAGCAGTATTTAACAGTATTTCCCTCTATTTTCTTTCATCAGTCCCACCAAGCCCACCCACTAGACCCGAAGTCTATTTTGTTTCTGCCAATGCCATGTCCATTCGGTGGGAAGAACCGTATCACGATGGCGGCAGCAAAGTTGTTGGATACTGGATTGAAAAGAAAGAACGCAACACAATCCTCTGGGTGAAGGAAAACAAATCTCCATGTATTGAATGTAACTACAAAGTTACAGGGCTTGTGGAAGGTCTGGAGTATCAATTCAGAATATATGCATTAAACGCTGCTGGGCTGAGCAAAGCCAGCGAAGCTTCAAGGTCTGTCTTGGCCCAAAATCCTGTTGGTAAGTATAACTGGTAGAGAGAAAGTGTGTGTCCTATGACTATTTAAAGGAACAATGGAGTGATATTTTTGCATTATGTTCTCTTACAGATCCACCAGGCAGGCCAGAAGTCACAGATGTAACAAGGTCTTCAGTGTCATTAACCTGGTCTCCCCCACTTTATGATGGTGGAAGCAAAATTGTTGGCTATATTGTAGAACGCAAACCATACAATGAAGCTGGAGATGGACGCTGGCTGAAATGCAACTATACCATTGTCTCTGAAAACTCCTTTACCGTGACAGCTCTTAGTGAAGGAGAGGAATACGAATTCCGTGTTTTGGCAAAGAATGCTGCTGGTGTAATTAGCAAGGGTTCTGAATCTACTGGCCCTGTTGCCTGTAAAGATGAATACTGTAAGAGATGTTCACATGGGTTTTAAAATTAGGTCATGAATTGTCCGTATTTTAAGAGATCAAAATACACATTTATTTCTTTTGCTTTTTTTTTCATAGCACCACCTAAAGCTGAACTGGATGCCAAATTGCAAGGAGATGTTGTAACAGTTAGGGCTGGATCTGACCTGGTTCTTGAGGCATCGATTGGAGGAAAACCAGAACCCAAAGTATTTTGGTCTAAAGGTGACAGAGAACTGGACCCAAGCGAAAAGGTCGCTTTGCAATACACAAGCAAGCATGCTGTTGCAATCATCAAGTTCTGTGACCGAAGTGATACTGGAAAATACACGTTAACTGTTAAAAATGCCAGTGGGACAAAGCAAGTTGCTGTCCTTGTCAAAGTGCTTGGTGAGTATTTCATAACTGCTCGTTTTCTGTGGCTATTTAACTTCTTTCCTTTCAAGTTTCATTTTGAGATTAAAGAATTTCTTTCATTGCAGTAATTATCCTCTTACTCTTTGTCAATAGATTCGCCTGGTCCATGCGCTGGCAAAATCACCATAAGCAGAGTTACAGAAGAGAAGTGTACCTTGGCTTGGCGGATGCCTCAAGAAGATGGAGGGGCAGAAATTACTCATTACATTGTAGAGAGACGCGAGACAAGCAGACTGAACTGGGTTATTGTTGAACCCGAATGTCCAACACTGTCATGTGTAGTAACCAGACTTATAAAGAATAATGAATATATATTCCGTGTAAGAGCTGTCAACAAATATGGACCAGGTGTTCCACTTGAAACAGAACCCATTATTGCTAGAAATTCATTCAGTAAGTACTTCTCTAGCCTTGTGAAGTCTTCCCCCTTTGGGGGGAGGCACAAAGTAAGTTGTGTTACACACAATAAATGTGAAATACCTAATTTTTTTCCTGCCTTTAATAAATATTTACAGCTATCCCATCACCACCTGGTGTTCCTGAATCAGTGGGTGCTGGCAAAGAGCACGTCATTATTCAGTGGCTGAAGCCAGAGTCGGATGGGGGTAACGAGATCAGAACCTATCTTGTAGACAAACGAGAAAAGAAAAGTCTACGCTGGACCCGCGTTAACAAAGACTACATCATTTATGACACAAGACTGAAAATTACTGGTCTAATGGAAGGCAGCGAATATCAGTTCCGTGTCACTGCGGTAAATGCTGCTGGCAACAGCGAGCCTAGTGATGCTTCGCAGTACGTTTTGTGCAAAGACCCATCATGTAAGTTCATTCATTTATATCCATTAATATTGTAGATTAAACAATATGATGACTGCATAGGCCTTGAATCTAGAAGGTCCAGTGGTGCTGTTTGGACCATTCACCACAGCTCCAAAGAGGATATACCTATTTATTTTTAAGCAATTTTTATGCTGCCAGGATGGATGCCTTAGAATGATAGAATCATAGAACTGTATAGTTGGAAGTGACCCCAAGGGTCATCTAGTCCATCAACCTGCAATGCAGGAATTTCAACTAAAGCATACATGAACGTTGGCCATCCAACCTCTGCCTAAAAACCTCCAGTGAAAGAGAGTCCACCACCTCCCAAGGGAGTCTGTTCCACTATTGAACAGCTCTTACCATCAGAAAGTTCTTGCTGATGTTTAGTCAGGACAAATTATTCCAATTGGTTTAGTTCCTAGCCTCCAGAGTAGGAGAAAATGAGCTTGCTCCATCTTCCCAGTGACAGTCCTTTAGATATTTGAAAATGGCTATCATATCTCCTGTCAACCTCCCCTTTAACAGCCTAAACATATGCAACTTTGTCTGCAGCAAGGAAGGCGAGGGCTGAATTTTAAGGAACAAACAAAAGGAGATAACATGTGAAAGTTCCTTCAAATAATAATAATAATAATAATAATAATAATAATAATAATAATTTATTATTTCTACCCTGCCCATCTGGCTGGGTTTCCCCAGACACTCTGGGCAGCTTCCAACAGAAGGTTAAAAATACGTTAAAACATCAATCATTAAGAACTTCCCTAAACAGGACTGCCTTCAGATGTCTTATAGTTGTTTATTTATTTGACATCTGATGGGAGGGCATTCCACTCCAAAGTGTTTCATGTACCTGAACCTTCTAAGCCCTATAATTCTATTGTATCACTTTCTTGCATAGCTCAAGCTAAAGAAACAGCAGCACCTTAAACGCATCTGCTCCTTGGGAGCGGCTGTACTGAAACAGATAGCCAGTGTTAAAATTATATCCCGATCCAAGTACAGGAGCAGTTCAAAATATATAATCATAGCTACTACAGAAGTGTTTAAATGATTATTCATTCAGGTTTTAAGGATCCATTGTAGTAACATGAAGTATGTATTTTTCTTTTCCAAAGATACTCCTGCTCCACCTTCACCGCCAAGAGTTGTGGATACTACTAGAACTAGCATAAGCTTGGCTTGGACAAAGCCCATGTATGACGGTGGCGTTGATTTATTAGGCTATGTCCTTGAAATGAAAGAAGAAGGAACTGAACAATGGTATCGGGCACATAGCACTGCCACCATAAGAAACACCGAATTCACTGTGACGGGTCTGAAAATAAGCCAGAAGTACCGCTTTAGAGTGGCTGCCACAAATGTAAATGGTATGAGTGAATACAGTGAGACCCCTGCTGAAATAGAACCTGTGGAAAGGCTAGGTAATGTCAAGATCGAGCCTTCATAAAATATTTGCAAACTTACAAATTGCAAATTTGTTCAGAAACATTCAAATGCAACCTAATCTTTTATTTCCATCCCCACCTATAGAAATACCAGAACTTGAGCTTGCTGAAGACCTCAAGAAGACTATTACAGTTAGAGCAGGTGGCTCTTTACGTCTAATGGTGTCAGTATCTGGCAGACCAACACCAATGGTTACATGGAGCAAGAAGGGTGTTGACCTAGCAAGTCGAGGTATTATTGACACCACAGACAGCTACACACTGTTGGTTGTGGATAAAGTGAACCGGTACGATGCTGGAAAATACGTCCTTGAGGCTGAAAATCAATCAGGAAAGAAATCTGCCACAATTATGGTTAAAGTCTATGGTAAGTGCAAATACTGTTGTTTATTGTTACAGCAAGACCTTTGCCTATTCCATCACAAATTCAAAGATATTTGCTTTTTTTTAAAAAAAAAAAGAGGGATTTAGTTTGCAGAGTAATGGTAGTCTCCAACTTTAATTTGCTTATGCAGACAAAATACTATACAAAGTGTAATGCAGATAAAATATGACAAAGGTCTATTTTGCCATTTGTTCCACAGATACCCCTGGACCACCAGGAGCAGTGAAAGTTAAAGAGGTTACAAAAGACTCTGTGACAATTACTTGGGATATTCCAACTATTGATGGAGGAGCTCCAGTCAACAACTATATAATAGAGAAACGGGAGGCTGCCATGCGAGCATTCAAGACAGTAACTACTAAATGCAACAAGACCTTTTACAGAATTTCCGGGCTCATTGAAGGAGCGCTGTACTACTTCCGAGTACTGCCAGAAAATATCTACGGCATTGGTGAACCCTGTGAGACAGCAGATGCAGTGCTGGTGTCAGAAGTTCCAAGTGCGCCTCAGAAACTAGAAGTGGTTGATATAACTAAATCTACTGTATCGCTTGCATGGGAAAAACCACAGCATGATGGTGGCAGCAGATTAACTGGCTATGTAATTGAGGCCAGTAAAGCTGGAACAGAAAGGTGGATGAAGGTTGTAACACTGAAACCTACAGTCCTTGAGCACACAATAATTTCATTAAATGAAGGTGAACAGTACCTGTTTAGAGTAAGAGCGCAAAATCAAAAGGGTGTGTCTGAACCAAGAGAGATAGTCACAGCAGTGACAGTACAAGAACAAAAAGGTAAGAGTCATAATTACAATGGAAAAAATGGAACATTATTCAAAGTACTGAGACATGGTTTAACAAATACTAATAATGTTGGGTTTATTATTATTATTTTAGTTCTACCTGCAATTGACCTTACTGGAATACCTCAAAAGACCATTCATGTACCAGCTGGCAGACCTATAGAGCTAGCTATCCCAATTTCTGGACGACCACCTCCAGCTGTTTCTTGGTTCTTTGCTGGCTCTAAACTACGAGAATCAGACCGGGTCAAAGTTGAAACAGTTGCTAAGGTAGCTAAATTAACCATACGTGAAACCACAATACATGACACTGGAGAATACACACTTGAACTGAAGAACACAACTGGAACAGCTATGGAAAGAATAAAAGTTATTATTCTGGGTAAGAATTTGCTTTGAAAATATAATTGTCCATAATTTTTTCTTGCCTAATTTCCCCAAATTCAAGCATTTCCTTGTTTAACTATTTCTTTGATTATATCTCATTTATTTCATTTTCACAGACAAACCTGGACCACCTACTGGACCTATTAAAATTGTTGATATTGATTCAACTTTTGTAACCATTTCATGGGAACCACCTGAGATGGATGGGGGTGCAGCACTAAGTGGATATGTGGTGGAGCAACGAGATGCACATCGTCCAGGATGGTTACCAGTGTCTGAATCTGTAACCCGGACAACATATAAGTTTTCTAAACTTACTGAGGGTGCTGAATATGTGTTCCGTGTGGCTGCCACAAACCGCTTTGGAATTGGATCATACTTGCAGTCTGAAATTGTAGAATGCAAGAGCAGAATTAGTAAGTAAATATTCTTTTTTCTAGTCCTCTGCATTTAAAAAATCCAGATCAGTTTACATGGACACATATAGAAGAAACAAGTCTTGATACTATGTACATTCTATTTTCATTTTCCTGAAATAAGAATGAAAGAACTAGTCTACAATACCCTGCTTATTCAGACCAAAATATGATTGTAAATGGAATTTTCATCTCATTTTAAAAATCTATTTATTGTAGGTGTTCCTGGTCTTCCTGGTACCCCAGAAGTGTTTGATATCTCCCGTGATGGAATGACACTTACTTGGTATCCACCAGAAGAAGATGGTGGTTCACAGATCACTGGCTATATTGTGGAACGCAAAGAAGTTAAATCAGAGAGATGGGTCCGTGTAAACAAAGTTGCAGTCACTATGACACGCTATCGTTCCACTGGGTTGATTGAAGGACTGGAGTATGAACATCGGGTCACAGCTATCAATGCTAGGGGTGCTGGCAAACCAAGCCGAATTTCCAAGCCTGCAGTTGCTAGAGATCCAATTGGTAAATAATTTGCAAAATTCATAACATATACTAGTGACTTCTGTTCAGTCATTTTATTTGCAAAATAGTTGATACTAATATTTTGGACTGCCTTTTAAACATCAAAACTATACCTTTAATATATCTAACGCGCTCTAATAATATATTTCAGCTCCTCCGGGTAAACCTCAGAATCCAAGAGTGACAGATACTACAAGAACATCTATTTCCTTGGCTTGGAGTCCACCAGAAGATGAAGGCGGGTCTAAAGTCACTGGCTACTTGATTGAAATGCAAAAGGTTGATCAGTTTGAATGGACCAAATGCAATACCACCCCCACCAAGATCCGTGAATACACTCTAACACATCTTCCACAAGGTGCAGAGTATAGATTCCGTGTTATAGCATGCAATCTCGGTGGCCCCGGTGAACCTGCTGATGTGCCCGGAACAGCCAAAGTGACTGAAATGCTTGGTAAGATGCTGTAATGAAATACAAATTTCAAAGAACATAGCGCTATTTAGCTTTCAGCATACATAACATGATCTCTTTTTCCTCCTCCCAGAATTCCCTGATTATGAACTTGATGAAAAATACCTGGAAGGTGTGTTTGTAAGGCAAGGTGGAGTAGTTAAGCTTACAGTGCCAATTAAAGGTAAACCCATTCCAATATGCAAATGGACTAAAGAGGGACATGATGTCACCAAGAGAGCCATGATTGCGACTTCTGAATCAGATACTGAACTTGTGATAAAAGATGCAGAACGAGAAGATTCTGGTACCTATGATTTGACGCTTGAAAACAAATGTGGCAAGAAGGTTGTCTACATCAAGGTCAGAGTGATTGGTATTCCAAATCCACCAGAAGGGCCACTTGAATATGATGACATACAAGCACGCTCCGTTAGAGTCAGCTGGAAGCCTCCAAGTGACGATGGTGGTGCAGATATAATAGGATACAATATTGAGAGACGTGAAGTACCAAAGACTGCCTGGTACACCGTTGGCTCCAGAGTAAGGGGTACATCACTGGTAGTGAAAGGACTCAAAGAAAATGTGGAATACCACTTCCGTGTTTATGCTGAAAACCAGTTTGGTGTAAGCAGGTCCCTGAAATCTGAAGAGCCAGTTGTGCCAAAGACACCTTTGAGTAAGTATACGGGTTCAGAAAATGCATGTATGTGTGTGCATCTCTCACATACTTTATTTTATTTTCCAAGGTGCTTGGGGGAGTGTACATTGTCTGCCCCCTTTTTATCCTGATAATAAACCTGTGAGGTAGGTTAGGTTGAGAGAGAATGACTGCCCAAAAGTAACTGAGGTTGCAGTCCTATACAGGCTTATCTGGGAGTAAGTCCAATTAAAGTTAGGATCACTTAGTTCTGAGTTGACATGTACAGCACTGTTTAGTGAGTTCATGACTGAACGGACATGGGACCCCAGCTTTCCATGGTTGTGGTCCAATACTCTTTAACTCCTATGCCAGAAGGACCAATGGTTATTGTTACATTCTTTTCAACAGATCCTCCGGAGCCTCCAAGTTATCCACCAGAAATCCTTGATGTCACAAAGAGTTCCATTAGCTTATCTTGGTCCAGACCTAGAGATGACGGTGGCTCTCGCGTCACTGGTTACTATATTGAACGTAAAGAGACAACTACTGAGAAATGGGTCAGGCACAACAAGACTCACATCACAACTACAATGTATACAGTCACAGGGCTGGTTCCAGATGCTGAATATCAGTTCCGTATTGTAGCCCAAAATGACATCGGTGAGGGTGAACCCAGCCCTGCTTCTGAACCAATTGTGTGCAAGGATCCATTTGGTACGTAAATGTAACTTCTGTGTTAGAGGGTGTCAGTATGGCAGGGGTTTTTTTTTGGAAAATACACTTTTTTAAATGAAAATACTTTGAAATTTTACAGACAAACCAAGCCAACCTGGAGAAATTGAGATCACATCCATATCTAAGGATAGCATTACTTTAGAATGGGAGCGCCCTGAATGCGATGGTGGTAAAGAAATCATCGGATACTGGATTGAATATCGCCAGTCTGGAGAGTCTACCTGGAAAAAGTGCAATAAGGAACGTAACAAAGACAGGCAGTTTATAATGGGAGGCTTACTGGAAGCTACAGAATATGAATTCAGAGTTTTTGCAGAAAATGAGACTGGACTCAGCAGACCTCGTAGAACAGCTATGGCAGTAAAGACAAAACTGACATGTACGTTTAACTATTCCATTATATTCTCTATGCTTTATGTAGCTGTTGAAAAGATATGACATGTCACAGTAAACTGTGTTATGGTATAAAGTGGTTTTGAAGTAATTTGGCAATTCCATTATGTAACTAGGACACTCTGCTTTCATGTATTTACTTTTCTGAATGGACCTCGAGGAAGGAAATAAGCTATTTCCTCTTCCAGGGCTAATAAAATTAATGATTCATTAAATAGGCAGCATAAGCATCATGCTTGGTACCATAGCATTATGGTTTGGGAGGGAATGTGGAATAAAAGACAATGGGAAAAGCTTTCAATACATTTTTTTCTCCCTTTATAAATATAGCTGGAGAAGCACCAGGAGTAAGACAAGAAATGAAGGATGTTACTACTAATCTGGGTGAATCAGCTCAGTTATCATGCCAGATCCTTGGGAGACCTCTCCCTGATATTAAATGGTATCGTTTCGGCAAAGAATTGGTACAGAGCAGAAAATACAAGATGTCATCAGATGGGCGCACTCACACACTGACAGTGCTCACAGAAGAGCAGGAAGACGAAGGAGTTTATACTTGCAAGGCTATCAATGAAGTTGGAGAGGTTGAAAGTAGTGGCAAGCTACTCTTACAAGCTCCTCCACAATTCCACCCAGGCTTTCCATTGAAAGAGAAATATTGTGCAGGTGTAGGATCCACACTTCGCCTCCATATTGTATACATTGGTCGTCCAGTGCCTGCTATCACTTGGTTCCATGGCAAGAAACTATTGAAGAGCTCAGAAAACATTACTATTGAGAACACAGAGCATTATACTCACCTTTCCATTAAAAACGTACAGCATAAAGCCCATGCAGGACACTACAAAGTACAGCTCAGTAACACGTTTGGAACTGTTGATACTGTACTAAACGTGGAAATACAAGGTATGTCTTGGCATTAATTTTTCTTGAAATCATGGGAAATACTTCTTCTATTTAACTTTAAACACTGGCTTTTCTTTTTGTAGATAAACCCGATATACCAGCAGGGCCAATTGTTATAGAAGCTTTGCTGAAGAACTCTGCAGTCATCAGCTGGAAGCCACCTGAAGATGATGGAGGTGCTCTAGTAACAAATTATGTTGTAGAGAAAAGAGAAGCAAAAGAAGGCACAGAGTGGCAGCTGGTTTCTTCAAGCATTTCTGGCACAACCTGCAGAATTGTTAACCTAACTGAAAACGCAGGCTATTATTTCCGTGTCTTTGCTCAGAATGCATTCGGCATCAGCGAAGCATTAGAAGTTTCATCTGTTGTTATTATCAAGACTCCATTTGGTAAGTGTGTTCCGTAAGCCACGTTTCTGTTTACCTGCAGTTCAACAGAGCAAACTGACTTCATGTCCTGAAAATTATTATTTCTTCTTTACAGAAAAGCCAGGCCAACCAAGTCAGCCAGTTGTATCTGCTGTGACAAGTGAATCCTGTGTTGTTTCTTGGAGGCCACCTGCTAGCGATGGAGGCTCAAAGATCAGAAATTACTTCCTGGAGAAACGTGAAAAGAAACAAAACAAATGGATTTCTGTAACCACAGAAGAAATCCGCGAAACCGTCTATTCTGTCACAGGTCTTATTGAAGGCCTGGAGTATGAATTCCGTGTAAAATGTGAAAATCTTGGCGGTGAAAGCGAATGGAGTGAAATTTCACAACCAATCACTCCCAAATCTGATGTAGCAATTCAGGCACCGCATTTCAAGGAAGAAATCAGAAACCTAAATGTGAAATTCAGAGGTCATGCCACATTTGTTTGCAAAGTCACTGGTCATCCCAAGCCTGTTGTAAAATGGTTCAGGCAGGGCAAAGAGATTTTGCCAGATGGTGAAAAGGTGAAGATACAAGAATTTAAGGGCGGCTATTACCAACTGGTAATTACAAATGTAACAGATGATGATGCCACTGTATATCAAGTGAGGGCAACCAACCAGGGAGGATCTGTTTCTGGAACTGCTTCCTTGGATGTTGAAGGTAAGTAATGTGCTTCGCTCTTAAATTTAGTTTGTATTTAATTTTTCATACAGAGTAAGCTTATGGGCTACAGGGAGGGGGTGGAAACTCTGAGTTTGGAATAGTATTTTCTTAATAGCCTTAAAGTAAGTCAGATTGTGGCATGGTCATCTAGATATTTATGGTATAGTCCTAGGTGAAGTGGGAGAGATGCGAGATGTTCTACTGGCTCACTCTGACTAGGGAAAGAAGAAGAGATGTTTTTCTCCTTTTTTGTTCTCATGTTCCCTTTTGGAACATCCCCCCCCCCGAAGGTAATGGGAGGAAATAACTACACCAGCTCCAAACTGGCATAGTTGATGAGCCTGATCCAGGGTCCTCCAAAAAGAATGAAGGGCTTGTACCCCAGCAGACCCAATGCGGTTTCTGATTTGCCCTCAAAATGCCCTCTCTTAGCGCTTAGCCCGGCTACTGCTGGTGAAAACACCACCAGCCAAGTCTAAACCAACAGAGTTTTCTGTGGGCATCAGAAGGGCCTCCATGTTGGGCATGTCCCCCTACTGATGGAGAAGAAGGACCACCCAAACTTAGCCCTGTCCAGCCAGTGGATTTGGGGGTCAGGATTGTTCTGTTAATCATAATGGACAGAATTTTCATTTGAACAATGAAAGTATAATAGGATACATATGGATAAACAGTATATGAAAAAAATATTAAATACAAGACATTCACATTTATACCTATGTCTGTGCTCTAGCAGCATTGGTCTGGTGATCAATTTTGTTGAAGATGTTATCAGACTATAAAATGATAAAAGGCTCTTGCACGCACTTGTCTGGTAAAGAGCTTCTAACATTATTGGGAAGGAGCACTATGACTAGATTAACGTTCCCCTGATGTTGTAATCTGAACAGCTATTGTTGCTCAGCTGGCTGAGTATAGCTAAGGGAAGTGTCTGTCTGTCTTGTTTGTTTCTATTATTTACATTCCACCTTTCAGGATACAAATCCTTCCACAATAAACAATATTAACATATTAAAAAGTCATCAGCATCCTTCCCATAGTATAGTTTCTGGTATAAAGGCCCTGTGAGAAAGGCCCTGTAGTCTTCACCTGCTCTCCTGGAATCCTTCCTATTTAACCATTTAATGTAGATAGACCAGTGAGGGTAGAAAGTTCAGCTAGAGCAGGCTCTATGAAGGACTTTGCCTGCACCCCTCTTTCTTGAAATCCTTTCCAAAGGCAGAGTTGATGGTAGACGGAACTGTGGAGGGTCCAGCTGGAGTAGGGTCCAGGTTTCCTTTGCCTGCATCCCTCTGTCTCAGTTTATGACAAAGGGTTTGTTGCAAATATTAGCCACTATGCCTGAGACCTTCTGAATCAGTCTCTGTTTAAAGCAGTGTTTCGGTTTATTTTAAAGCAATAGTTTACACTCATTTTGTTTCTTCCCTTCCCTCTGCATTTTTTGCTGCAGTTCCTGCTAAGATCCACTTGCCTAAAAATCTTGAAGGCATGGGAGCCGTTCACGCTCTCCGTGGTGAAGTCATCAGCATCAAAATCCCATTCAGTGGCAAGCCTGATCCAGTGATCACATGGCAGAAAGGGCAAGATCTTATCGATACTAATGGACACTACCAAGTTATCGTGACACGGTCATTCACATCTCTTGTTTTCCCTAACGGTGTGGACAGGAAAGATGCAGGCTTCTACATTGTCTGTGCTAAAAACAGATTTGGCATTGATCAGAAAACAGTTGAATTAGATGTTGCTGATGTTCCTGATCCCCCAAGAGGACTGAAAGCAAGCGAGGTTTCAAGGGACTCGGTCAACCTGACATGGAATGCTCCAGCAAATGATGGCGGAAGCCGAGTCACACACTATACTGTTGAGAAACGCGCTACCACAGCTGAGAGATGGATTCGTGTTGGCCAGGCTCGTGACACTCGATACACTGTGATAAACCTATTTGGCAAGACAAGCTATGTATTCCGCGTTATAGCAGAGAATAAATTTGGACAAAGCCAGCCTTCTGAACCTACAGATTCTGTAATAACAAAGGAAGATAAGACCAGAACAGTCAATTATGATGAAGAAGTTGATGAGGCCAGAGAAGTCACTACAGCAAAAGCAGCTCACTCTAATACAAAAGAACTCTATGACAGATATATGATTGCTGAAGAACTTGGGCGGGGACAATTTGGAATTGCCCACAGGTGTGTTGAGACAGTTTCAAAGAAGACTTACCTGGCCAAGTTTGTCAAAGTAAAAGGTGCTGATCAAGTGCTCGTAAAGAAAGAAATTTCCATCCTCAACATTGCTAGGCATAGAAATATCTTACAGCTTCATGAATCATTTGAAAGCCTAGAAGAACTTATCATGATCTCTGAGTTCATATCTGGAGTTGACATCTTTGAAAGACTTAATACTCCTGCATTTGAACTTAACGAAAGAGAAATTATAAGCTATGTACGTCAAGTATGTGAAGCACTTGAATTCCTGCACAGTCATAGCATTGGGCACTTTGATATCAGGCCAGAGAACATCATCTATTTCACAAGAAGAAGCTCTATAGTTAAAATCATTGAATTTGGTCAGGCAAGGCAGCTGAAACCTGGTGATAATTTCAGACTCCAGTTTACTTCCCCTGAATATTATGCGCCTGAAGTCCATCAGCATGATATGGTCAACACAGCCACGGATATGTGGTCACTTGGAACCCTAGTGTATGTACTTCTAAGCGGCCTGAATCCTTTCATTGCTGAAACAAACCAACAAACCATTGAAAACATCATAAGTGCTGAATACAATTTTGATGAAGAAGCCTTCAAAGATATCAGTATTGAGGTCTTGGACTTTGTTGACCGCCTGCTAGTAAAAGAAAGGAGAGCTCGCATGACTGCTACTGAAGCCCTTGAACATGCTTGGCTGAAGCAAAGGACAGAGAAAACAAGCACCAAAGTTATCAAAACACTGAGACACAGACGTTATTATCAAACACTGGTGAAGAAGGAATGGAACACAGTTGTGTCAGCGGCCCGTGTTGCATGGGGTGGTGCAGTCAGATCTCAGAAGGCCGTTACAGTTGCTAAAGTTAAAGTGGCATCAATTGACATTGGACCCATTACTGGGCAGATAATGCATGCTGTTGGAGAAGAAGGTGGGCATGCCAAGTATGTCTGCAAGATTGAAAACTATGATTCATCCACAGAAGTAACCTGGTACTTTGGAGTCAGACAATTGGAGAACAGTGAAAAACATGAGATCAGCTACCATGAAGGAGTGGCCACAATGTATGTCAAAGACATTGCTAAATCAGATGACGGTACCTACAGGTGCAAAGTTACAAATGACTATGGTGAAGACAGTTCCTACGCAGAACTATTTGTTAAAGGTGTGAGAGAAGTTTCTGACTTTTACAGACGCAGAACTGTCAGGAGAGTGAAGCGCCGAGTAGATACCTTGAGACTTTTGGAGAAGCCACCAGAATTTACGCTGCCTTTATACAACCGTACTGCCTATGTTGGTGAAAATGTCAGGTTTGGAGTAACAATAACAGTTCACCCGGAACCTCGTGTAACGTGGTTCAGATCAGGCCAGAAGATCAAGCCAGGAGATGATGACAGGAAGTATACCTTTGAAACTGATAAGGGTCTTTATCAGCTTCTCATCCATAATGTCAATGAAGATGATGATGCTGAATATACTGTGCTGGCTCGCAACAAATACGGCGAGGACAGCTGCAAAGCTAAGTTAACCGTTGTTCAGCATGCTCCTCCAGAGGCTACCACGATGAGACCCATGTTCAAAAGACTACTGGCAAATGCAGAATGCCAAGAAGGCCAGAGTATCTGCTTTGAGATAAGAGTATCTGGAATACCAAAACCAGCACTAAAATGGGAAAAGGATGGACAGCCCTTATCAGCTAGTCCAAATATTGAAATTGTACATGAAGGGTTGGATTACTATGCTTTGCATATCAGGGATACTTTACCAGAAGACAGTGGTTATTACAGAGTTACTGCGACAAACAGTGCTGGATCAACAAGTTGCCAGGCTTACTTGAAGGTAGAGCGCTCAAAATATATCAAGCGTCAGTACAAGAGTGAAGAAGAGCGGCAAAAGCATGTACAGAAGAGCATTGACAAGACAGTGAGAATGGCAGAAATCCTTTCTAGAACAGAATCTGTCCCACTGACAGATGTAGCACAGGAAGCTCTCAGACAAGCTGCTATCCTGTATAAACCAGCTGTAAGCACCAAGACTGTCAAAGGTGAATTTGAACTTAAAAAGGAAGAAATTAAAGAAGAAAAGAGACTTCGGATGCCTTATGAGATCCCAGAGCCTCGCAGACATGCAGCCGCTACTCTGGAAGAAGATCAGAACATCAAACTGTTTGTGCCTATGTCAGACATGAAGTGGTACAAGAAGCTGAGAGACCAATATGAAATGCCAGGGAAACTTGATAGAATTGTTCAGAAGCGACCAAAGCGCATTCGCCTTTCCAGATGGGAACAGTTCTATGTGATGCCACTGCCACGCATTACTGATCAGTATAAACCTAAGTGGCGGATACCCAAATTGTCACAAGATGATCTCGAGACCGTCAGGCCAGCACGCCGGCGTACACCATCTCCTGATTATGAATTTTATTACCGACCAAGAAGACGCTCACTTAGTGACCTGTCAGATGAAGAACTGCTGCTACCAGTTGATGATTATTTAGCCATGAAGAGAACTGAAGAAGAAAGACTGCGACTTGAAGAAGAACTGGAGCTGGGCTTTTCTGCATCACCTCCAAGCAGAAGCCCTCCACGCTTTGAACTGTCTTCTCTCCATTACACGGCAGCAGATGCTCATATTGCCACAGAGGAATCTAGGCAAAGAGAGCTGAGGTATGGCACTTATCACATACCCTCTAAAGAGGATACCGCGGCATCTTATGCACAGCTCCGGCAACGCCATGACAGAGCAATTTATAGACCACCAAAACAAAAACAGAGAATAATGTCCGAGAAAGAGGATGAAGAGCTGCTGCGACCAGTAAAAACAACCCGCCGGCTTGCTGAATACAAGAGTGAGCTTGAGTATATGTCACAAGAAGAAAAGAGCCGACTGAGAAGAAGGAGAGAGAGAGAAATAACTGAGGTCAGATCAGAAGAGGAAGAGGAAGAAATAGAAATGGTGAGGCACGTTCACCGGGAATTTTCTCCTCCCTCAAGATTACTAGGAAGAAGGCGCTCTCTTTCTCCAACTTACATTGAATTAATGCGTCCTGTGTCTGAATTAATTCGACCCCGATCACACCCTGTGGAAGAAACAGAGAGAAGATCTCCCACACCAGAGAGAACACGGCCACGCTCACCAAGCCCAGTGTCTAGTGAGAGATCTCTCTCACGATTTGAAAGGACAGCAAGATTTGATATATTTTCCAGGTATGAATCCATGAAAGCTGCTTTGAAAACCCAAAAAACAATGGAACGGAAATATGAAGTTCTGACTCAAGAACCTTTCACTCTGGATCATGCCCCACGCATAACTCTGAGAATGCGCTCACATCGTGTACCGTGTAACACCAACACCAGATTCATTTTGAATGTCCAGTCCAAACCAACTGCTGAAGTGAAATGGTATCACAATGGTGTTGAAATTCAGGAAAGCCATAAGATTCATTTCACTAATACTAGTGGCGTATTAACCTTGGAGATTCTTGATTGCCATATTGATGATAGTGGTACATACCGTGCTGTGTGCACAAATTATAAAGGAGAATGTTCTGACTATGCAACATTAGATGTTACAGGAGGAGACTACACTACATATACCTCCCAGCGAAGAGATGAGGAAGTACCAAGATCTATTGTACCAGACTTGACAAGGACTGCAGCATATGCAATCTCCTCATTTAAGAAAGTCTCTGAAACAGAAGCAAGTTCTTCGATAAGAGCAAGCAAATCAGAACTGACAGAAACCAGAGAATCGCTATCATCGTACGAGCACCATGCTTCCGCTGAAATGAGAGTCAGCGCTTCAGAGGAAAAATCATTGGAAGAAAGAGCTGTTCATCGGAAGTTTAAAACCACTCTGCCTGCAACAATATTAACAAAGCCACGGTCAATCACTGTCTCTGAAGGGGAGACTGCAAGATTTTCTTGCGACATTGATGGTGAACCAACACCAACTGTAACATGGATCCGTGCAAGTCAAGCTATTGTTTCTTCCGGACGCTTCCAAGTAACACGTACGCAGTATAAATCTACCTTTGAAATTTCATCTGTCCAGACCTCAGATGAAGGAAGTTACACTGTTGTGGTAGAAAATTCTGAAGGAAGACAGGAAGCCCACTTTAGTTTGACTGTACAAAGGAAAAGGGTCCCAGAAAAAGCAATTACATCACCTCCAAGGGTCAAATCTCCTGAGCCTCATGTGAAGTCCCCAGACAGAGTAAAATCTCCCAAGCGAGTAAAATCCCCCGAACCATCTCCTGCACACTCTAAAGCCAAGTCAACACCTGCAGGTAAAACAACGCCATCAGAGAAAGCAGACTTGCCTGTTGCTGTTCCCCCTAAAATAAAACAACAGCTGAAAGTGGAAGCTTCTGGGGACAAAGCAAAATTCTTCTGTTCAGTTGAAAGCAGTGTTTTGAGTGTCCGAGAAGTAGCCTGGTACAAAGATGGCAAGAAACTAAAAGAGGACGAACATTTCAAATTTCATTATGCAGCTGATGGAACATATGAACTTAAAATCCATAACCTCAAGGAATCTGATCAAGGTGAATATACATGTGAGATTGTTGGGGAAGGTGGCGCCTCCAAAACCAACTTTCAGTTTGTTGGCCAAGCTTTTAAAAGTATTCATTCTCAGGTGTCAAGCTTAAGCAAAACTCAAAAATCAGTTCAGAAAGAGTCTGAAATACATGAAGTATCTGCCCAGAAAAAATCTGCAATGACTTCTCAAGAAAAGACAGTGGTTGAAGAAGAATATGTTAAAAAGTCTCTTGTGTCTGATGAAGCTAAAACATCTTACACAGAAGTTAAATCTACTACCACTAAAATGACTGTGTCTGAAGGTCAAAAATCTACCCTTAAAGCCAGTATTGCTGGTGCTTCTAATGTAAAATGGTTACTGAATGGAATAGAGCTAACTAACTCTGAAGATTATAGATATGGTGTATCTGGAAGTGATCATACTCTAACTATCCAAAAAGTGACCCAGAAAGATGAAGGAATACTTACCTGTGAAGGAAAGACTGAACAGGGTATCATCAAATGTCACTTTGAAATGAGTCTTTCAAAAGATCAATCAAATGCCCCAGCCTTTATCATACAACCGAAATCTCAAAACATCAACGAAGGACAAGATGTGTTGCTTACCTGTGAAGTTTCTGGAGATCCTTCCCCTGAAATCCACTGGTTTAAAGATAACCAGCCAGTAAGTAATTGCTTATGTCAGCCTTGAAATTAAATGATCCATTCTTAACCCTGAGTATAATTTGATCTTAACAAAGTATCTCTTTCATCATCAGATTGCTCTCTCATCCAACATCCGAGTAAATCGCTCCAAGAATGTTTATTCTCTTGCAATCCAAAATGCTTTAGTGAGTGATAGTGGAAAATACACAGTCAAAGCGAAAAACTTCCATGGGCAGTGTTCTGCAACAGCATCTCTGACCGTCCTTCGTAAGTTTTTTTAAAGTCTTGTCTTAATATGAGTAGGGCTTCCACGATATGGCAAAAGCAGTTGATTGTTTTGATTCTTTAACGAGCTGTTAGTTTCATTACTGAACCTAAAATGCAATATACATTATAATTACAAAATACTGAATTTAAAATATATGTACTTATATGTTTCTCACCCGCTCAGTGTTACCAGAAGGCTTTGAACATCTTGCTATTAACCCGTTGGTTCCAGTGATCACTATTTAATAAACTATCAGAATAATTAATGCCCAAAGGGTTAGTTCTCTGAATTTTTTTCTTATGTTTCATTAAACTTCTCAGATACAAACTTGCTGCATTTTAAAATCATCTGGATACCAGGAGCCAACGGGTTTCTCTATGTTTTGCTGTTGATGTATGTATGTGCTTGTGTTTAAGGAAAACAACAGTGTGTTTTTTTTATGGTGGTGTAGTAGTTTTAATGGCAGAATACCTGCCGAGTTATGTAAAATAAGAAGGGGAAACAAAGCACCATCCAAAGGGGCTGTATCTTTTTTTAAAAAAAGTAGTAGTAGTAGTAGTAGTAGTTTCAACGGGATTACATGTTGCTTCTCAACATCATGCATATTAATTTGAAATTATTATTATTATTATTATTATTATTACTCCATGATTAGGAACATTACTACAACGAAATTCTGTTTTCCTTAAACAGCAAGCCAGTCTCTTTTTCCATCCATAAAGTAAATATATTTAAGTCACATGGCTTACCAGTCAACGTGATGTCATTGGTTTTTCCGTTCTATGTTTGCTATTGTCCACAGCTCTAATTGAAGAACCTCCAAAAGAGGTAGTGTTGAGAACAAGTGGTGATGCAAGCATGCAGGAAAGTTTCTCTTCGCAGTCATTTCAAATGTCCGCTTCTAAACAAGAAGCTTCGTTCAGCAGTAGCAGCAGTAGCAGCATGAGTGAGATGAAATTTGCAAGCATGTCTGCCAAAAGCATGTCCTCCATGCAAGAATCCTTTGTAGAGATGAGTACCAGCAGTATAATGGGGAAATCTAGTCTGACCCAACTGGAGAGTTCTTCTAGTAGAATGATTAAATCTGGTATGAGAGGTGAGCAATACTATTATACGTAGAGTTAGAAAAACACCACAATATCCTAGATATGTAGAATTAGTCATTATAGTAGAACTTCAGTTTCCGCTAAGAACTAACTTGATTTTTTCCCCTCCCATTTTGCAAAGGAATACCACCCAAAATTGAAGCTCTTCCAAACGATATCTCCATTGAGGAAGGAAAGGTTCTCACCATATCCTGTGCCTTCACTGGTGAACCTACTCCTGACATAACATGGTCCTGCAAAGGGAAAAGCATTTCTAGTCAAGGTGGTAGATTCCACGTTGAAACCAGTGAAGACTTAACCACTCTTATCATCATGGATGTTCAAAAGGACGACGGGGGACTTTATACACTGAATTTAGGAAATGATTTTGGCACTGACTCTGCCACTGTGAATATTAACATTCGATCAATTTAAAAGCTTGATCTTTTTTTATTTTTTGGCACTTGACTTTTGGCAAGTGATTCATATGGACTGAAATAATTGATCTGTAAATATATATAAAAAAATATTTTTGTACCTACCTGAACCAGACAAAGTCCAAGGATAGACGCTATGACTTATAGTCATTATTATTTGACTTTAAAACAATTTTTCATTTGACATGTACATACTGTATATAGCCGCAGATAACGGTTATGGAGCTTTGTACCATTTATTTTATGACATTTTAAAATGTAACTTTTGGAACAAACCGTTGGTAGGAGAAAGTTTCTTAGGGAACGAATACCCTGCTCAACATTTAACTAATTTTTGTGCCTCAACAAAATGTTGATGTCTAAGAATGCCTCAACAGGTAGAGAGGCTCCCTGTTGATGACTTATTTTACCGACACCTAAGAGATGATGCTGTGCACGGTTTCATTATACGTGCACGAATTTATTTTGAATCAGAGACATAAGGCATTGGTGAGGTTTGCAAATACCCTCCTGTAAGCCACACTTTAATATCTTATGTTACATCTGATCAACGTCAAAACTATATTTTGTTCATGACTGACTCGCAATACCTTGAACAAAGTGCAAGCGGCCAGCATTTTGTTCAGCACCTATCGTATTGTTTCTGACACGCTGACTACCCAAATAGCTTTCCAGTAAAGTAACATCACCTGGCCATCCCGTTAAAAAAAAAAGCCATTTGGGTACTCGAGTGCAGAAACAGTACCAACTCTTGGAGGTTCCTAGGATGCAGTGATTGTGTGGTAGCAATTAGGATTTTGGCTAGATACTGTCAACTGCAGGCAACTAAGACTTGAACCACAGTTTAAGAAAAGCTAAAGCTGTTGTTATAACATCACATCTTGCCCTGAACTTAGAAAAAAAATGAATTAGTTTTATTTTATGTAGTAGTAAGTTGTTCGGTTAGCTGTTTTGTTGAACCTCCTCGAGATAGTATTGTTCATTTGAAATAAAGCATGCTACCTGCACCTCATCAAGAGTATGTTTCTGGTCCTTGTATGCGCTTTCTTTATTTTTGGATGCCTGCATTTACCACATTCAGCCGCTGTCCATCTTAAGTCAGATTTCTCCCTGCTTATATTCACTCTTCGCTACATCCAGCGAAAACTACATCTCCTGAGATGCGCAGTATCCATTATTGGAATACATTTGGCACAATTCCTAATTTATAATGACAAGAGAACAGGTCACATAGGTAGCACATTAGCAATAAAAGAAGAAGAAAAAGAAAGGGCTCGGCTTCACTAGAGGGATAAGGCCTCAAAGTCAATAGGCTGAGGTAAAAATGGTCATAAAAGTGGAAGGCATTGCCCGGGGGGGGGGGGAGTGTGGTTTACAAGCGAAATATTATAACCTAAAATGACTTCATTAATTTGTACCTTTAAAAAAAACACAACTCATTAGGAGGCCCGGAAACCAAACGCCTAGGCCTGTCAGCACTTCTTGCCTTCTTCAGTCCCAGCCATGCACCAATGGAGGTGTTATGGTGTACTGAAGAGAGAATTAAATGCAGTAGTGTATAAATGCTATGTGAAGTATAGATAATGATCCTCACAGGTGTGGATGTTCAGTTGTATTGTAGTGTTAATTCCTGAAGTACAATGAAATGGCAGGGCTGGGAAGGGAGAGGTAGCAAGAGAGTGGGGTCCCCTTTTGTCAGCTTCTACCCTACAAGCTTCAGGCTTCTATTTTCCTCAAATTCACCCCTCAGCTGATGGCTCAGCTGCTTAAACTCCCCTGGCAATAACTGTGAGTCGTTATGCAATGATGCCACCACTTAAAGCTATGCAAAAGAAAAAGATCCACAACAGCAAAATGCAGGAACGCAAATGAACAAACCACTCCCACTCCCACTTGGACCTTTCCTAGGAAGAGAACGGCTATTTTTACTCACTTGAATTACCAGATTATCTACAAAGAAGTCCCCCGTACCAAGTCTCATCCTTTATCTTCCAGTCTACTTTTTTACTACATTTCCAAGTACTACTGATCCATAAATCTGCCACCTACATAAAGATGGATGGGTGATGCTTTCAAAGGGTCCTTGGCAGGGAGGGCCACCAGAAGCCAGAGATTTGGGTGTCCATTTGGCTTTCAGGTGCCCCAGCAAATTTGAAAATTTAGGAACACAGGAAGCTGTCTTATAGCAGAGCAGAATATTTGTCCATGTGGCCTAGTAGCACCTACACTAACTGGCAGCAGCTCTGCAGGATATCAGGCAGAGCTTTTTCACTTTGTCTATCTTCCCCCGTTTCCCCATTCCTTTTAGCCTGCCATACCCTTTCAGCTAGGGACATGGGTGGCGCTGTGGTCTAAACCACTGAGCCTAGGAAGGTTGGCGGTTCGAATCCCTGCGACGGGGTGAGCTACTGTTGTTCAGTCCCTGCTCCTGCCAGCCAAGCAGTTCGAAAGCACATCAAAGTGCAAGTAGATAAATAGGTACCGCTCCGGCGGGAAGGTAAACGGCGTTTCGTGCGCTGCTCTGGTTCGCCAGAAGCGGCTTAATCATGCTGGCCACATGACCCGGAAGCTGTACGCCGGCTCCCTCGGCCAATACAGCGAGATGAGCGCCGCAACCCCAGAGTCGTCCGTGACTGGAGTTAACGGTCAGAGGTCCCTTTACCTTTACTCTTTCAGCTACTTGAACTTTGGAAATACGGTACTTTGGATCTCAGCTGGTGTTGACTGTCTATTGGGGTTTTGAGATGGATGTGGAATAAGTGGGTTGTGTGCCACTAGGATTTAATAATTCACTGGGGCAGAGGTAATGTGTCCAATAGGTCCAAGACTCCTTCTCCATGAGTCAGAGTCTATGGGTAATATGAGACAGATAGGGCACCATTTCATATTTTGATTCAGCTGCAAAATTGTCCTGATTCCAAATTTGAATATGGTGTCATTATTAGCACAGGCATTAGCCGGGTGAAGCTGAGGCCCTCTAATTCCCCACCTCCCCCCAAAAATGCTAGTTTATCTTGGTATCTTTCCTTTCCTACTCATGCCTTGTTCCAAAATGCCATGTCATGTAATAGGAGCTGGCCTGTGACTTTCAGATTATGGCTATTTTATTCTGTTTATTGAATTTATACACCATCCTATATCCGGAGGTCTCAGGGTGGTTCGCAGAACACAATCAAAATATAAAACCACAAAATATATAATCAAAATAAAAACAACCACCCAATAACACCCCCCCAAAAAACCCCCACATTTTAAAAGGGCATAGGATGTCAAATCAAATCAATTAAAGGCCTGGTTAAAAAGGAATGTTTTTGCATAGCATCAAAAGGTGCCAGGCGAACTTCCCTGGGGAGAGCACTCCACAGATGGGGAGCCACTGCAGAGAAGGCCCTGTTCTCGTGTTGCCACCCTCCATTCCTCTTGAGGAGGGTTAGGGCACATGAAGGAGGGCCTCAGAAGATGATATCAGGGTCTGGGTTGGTTCATAGGGAAAGAGGCGTTCCTTGAGGAATTGCGGTCCTGGGCCGTTTAAGGCTTTATAATCAGGTCTCTGCTGCTTTTTCACAGCTCCACAAAATGCAATACGGAATCTGTACAAAATTGACAAGTCCATGATGATCACTGCAGCTCAAGTAGTAGTAGCAAGCCCTGGTGAACCAGAGCTACCATGTCATGCCCTGCAAACCATCAGCCAGAAGCTAGTGATTTTTATTATTATTATTATTTATTTGGTACAAGAAAATGGACTAATTTTTTTTAAAAAGGCCAAAGACACCATGCCTTTTAAGAGTCTGTGAAAATAGTAAACGCCAACAAACTTTATCTTATGCGTACATCAGTGGAAAAATAGTGCAGAAGAACAAAACAAAAACAAAAAAGAATGTTAGAAACTTGTGTACGGACTGTGAAGAAAAGACAACAGAAGGCCTGAAACACACACAGGTTCATACTGAAGTGAAGAAGCCAATAATGTAGTGTATCAGTGGATCTCAGTACTTTATATTAATCACAGCACCAACAATTTATTATAAGCATGCAGAAAGGCAGTCAGTCAGTCAGACAGATAGACAGACAGAAAGAGACACGTGAGAGAGATCCCTGAATGGAGCAGAGAATATAATTGAATTTGGAGAAGAAAATGGAGGAAATGAAACACTCTGAATTTTAG
Source organism: Podarcis filfolensis (assembly GCF_964270895.1). Taxonomy (NCBI): domain Eukaryota; kingdom Metazoa; phylum Chordata; class Lepidosauria; order Squamata; family Lacertidae; genus Podarcis; species Podarcis filfolensis. The sequence goes on along the minus strand of NC_139604.1, from coordinate 23,282,323 downwards.
CTGCTATATAATGATGGTGGGAAGCCTATCCAGACAATAATAAGCAAGGTTTCTGGCAGTAGTCAAGCTGTGAAATAGCTATATGCAAGTTGGACTTGCAGCGAAGTTCTTGCTGCATATCCTCACCTTAAGGGTATGTTCCTGTTGGTTCCAGCCAGCCATGTCTTCCTGTGGGATACTCCATTCTACCTTCTCCCCTGTTTTCTTCTGTTCTTTCTTCCAAACTGGCAGTCAATTGCGCATGCTCAATCTTCATTGGGACTTTTTTGTTGCTACTTGCTTCGTTAATTTTTAAAAATGTGTGTTATTTTACTTCTGTGGTTGGGAGGGACAGAAGAGTGTGATTTCTCTCACCTTGCTGTGCATTACCTTTACACACAATGAAGCCCCTCCAAGCAAGCCCTGTGACTACCAAATGAAAACATCCTAACAGGAATCAAATATAGCCGAAAAGATTTGACCAGAAAACAAAGTTGTGCATGCCTGCGTGTAAAAACTGTATTTATTGAACACTTACATTTTAAAAGAAAGCTGCTTCTTTTTTTAACATTTTTAAAAAAGTGCTCCATGGCCAAGACATAATATACCAAGTTTATCCCAAAGTGAATACAAAAACAAAGAATTTACATTTCAAAACACTAACAACTTTGGGCTCAATTTGTCAGAAATTTCTGTGCAAACCTCGCTGAAATTTAAGCTGCATTTTCCACCTTCGCTTTTTGCAAGGACAGCCTGTGCAAGAAAGGTATCTGACAAACTGGGCCCAAAATGTATGGTAGGTGGTGGCTAAGTTACATGGTTCATTCACAGGTTCAGAGTGTGTTTCTCGGCTCAATTAGAAATGAATTCGTATTTGTCATTCAAGTTAACTGAGAGGAGAATATTGCTGTACAAGTATGCTCTTCTGAAGTCATTGGGCTCACAATGATAAAAGCCACCCTCCCCCTTTGGTATAAATAGATCATAAATAAATGTACAGCTGCAGCTATGAATACGTTACAACAGCATCTCAAGAGCATATTTTAGAAACTGGCGCTAAAATAACACTTTGGTAAAAAGACACATCAAGGATATCTTGCTGTTTAGCGAAAAGGAGGGGCAGAATCCAGCCAAAGTCAAGTATTTCTTAGTCCCATGTGCTTTACATACTCTTCAACTGAAATCAAGTGCACACTTTGGGTTGGATCATGTCCCACAATTTTTAAAAAAACAATGCTATTTAGTAATGGAACACACCTCAGCAACGATTAAGCACATCTCACCCCCCCACCCCACCCCAGTATTGACAAGGAGGCATTTTGTGGTGCAAAAAGGAATAAATACATCAAAACGTTAAAATACCTTTACCCCATGTATAATGCCTCGGAAATCAGATAATTTATATGACTATTTAGAAAAATACTTCACATCTAACACTTTTTTTAATTGGCTAGACTTTGGGTGCAAGCCAGAGAAATGCAGGTGTTCTGAGTCCAAGAAAAGAAAAGGAACAGGAAAGGAAAGAGAAAAGGGTGGAATTTAAGAATTTAGAGCAAGATTCTGCCAAACCTAAGCATGCTAAAATCTCATTGGTTTCATTCTCATTAAAACCAAGAGGGCTTCAGAGGGCTTAATTTTGGCTGGAACATGCCCTGAGACTATACTCAAGTGTCACTAATTCCAACCAGACGGAAGAGATCCAAGTTGCAGAGATTATGCCCTTATGTACACCACGGTTTTTAAGAAGGGGAAAATATTAAATTACCAATAAACCATGTTTTAGGAATACCATCTCAGTCTAAATGTGAGAAAAAGCATCCCCTGGCAGGAAAGGTGCAACCACGAGCCATAATAATAATAATAATAATAATAATAATAATAATAATAATATTACGGTAGCACTGCCACTCAATTCAGTAGGAAGTGAACTGTGTGCAAGAATAGGATACTGTACCAGCAAAGCAACGATGTGTTCAAGTGAGCAGTCCGGTCTATGGCACAAGTTTTCCCTATCCCAAATGTAAAACTTTTTTTTTTTTTTGTCAAGGCTCTAAACGACCATCACACTTTGTAAAAAGGAGGGCTACATTTGCAAAGGTACATTACCTATCCGTCGAACCATAATTTGTTTCAAAAATGCACAAACTGAAGGTTGTAGGAAAATATTCTTGCAAATAAACTATATAAAGATAAAATACGCTTTGAAGTTAGTTTTTACATTATTCTATAAAGTGCAGAGAAATCCTTCACACAGGGAACAAACTACCCCCTACGACAACAGGAGAAGTACAGCAGCTTTTGCATAGCATTACTTAAGAGAAAGGTGTTTCCCTTCAATTCTTCAGGATGTAGGCGGTAGAGTCTCTTCTCGTTCTGATTGTTTCTTTGACACCAACAGGGCTGTGTCGGAAATGGTTGAAGGCGCCAAGTCTCCATTGAGAGTATGCCTGGAACAATATGCTGGTCCTACAAAGAGACAGATCGGGGTTTGTTTTCAACTGTGCCTTTGAAAATGTTGCATTTAGTCATTTCGGCTTGATGGCACATGTTGCACACAAATGTTGTGCTCCATCCTATCCAATGTGCTCAGCACAGAACTCTAGGGTTGGAAGAGATCAACACATGGCTGAAAGAAGCTTCTTAACCCCCCTTCATCTTTCCCTGCTAGACCTTGACAAGCTGGGTGCCTTAGATAAAGTCAGACTATTTGACCATCCAGCCCAGTCTTGTCGACCCTGATTGACTCTTCAGAGGTCCTTTTCCACACCTCCAAATGGGGCAGGGCATAAAGAGAAAGGATCTAAGTTCGGCCCAGTAAAAATATACAGGCATGATTTCAATTCTTAAAAGTTATTAAGTGGGGCTACTTTGAAAGTGACTTGGAAACTACAACTAATCCAGAACGTGACCGCTAGACTGGTGACTGAGAGCAGGCACCAGGACCACATAACACCGGTCCTAAACGATCCACATTGGTTCCCAGTATGTGTCCAAGCACAATTCATGGTGTTGGTGCTGACCTTTAAAAGCCTTGTCCCTGTATAATTGAAGGAACATCTCCACCCCCACTGTCTAGCCCAGACACTGAGATCCAGCTCTAAGGGCCTTCTGGTGGTTCCCTCGTTGTGAGATGTGACGTGACAGGGAACCAGGCTTCTCAGTAGTGGTGCCCTCCCATCAGATGTCAAGGAGATTAATAACTATACAACTTTTAGAAGACATCTGAAGGCAGCTCTGTATAAGGAAGTTTTTAAAGCTCAATCTCTTATTGTGTTCTTCTATCTGCTGAAAACTGCCCAGAGTGTCTGGGGAAAACCTAGTCAGATGGTAAGAGTACAAATAATAATTTTATTATTATTACAGTGGTGCCTCGCAAGACGAAATTAATTCGTTCCGCAAGTTTTTTCTTCTTGCGAGTTTTTCGTCTTGCGAAGCACGGTTTCCCATAGGAATGCATTGAAAATCAATTAATGCGTTCCTATGGAGACTGCTTGCCAGGCTGGCGGTGCGGAGAAGGGCTTTTCTCCCCACCGCAAGCCTTCAGGACAGGTCCGGGAACAGAGGGGAAGGCGCGCAGCGCTTCTCCTCTGTTCCCGGGGCTTGCGGTGGGAGGAGGGTTTTTCCTCCCCACCGCCAACATTCAGAACAGCATTCTGAATGTTGGCGGTGGGAAGGAAAACCCTCCTCCCACCGCAAGTCTTCAGGACAGCCATCCGAAGGCTGTCGCGGGGAGGAGGTCTCTCCGCCCCACCGCCAGCCTTCGGGGGAGCCTTCTGAAGGCTGGCGCGGGGAGGAGGTCTCTCCGCCCCACCGCCAGCCTTCGGGGGAGCCTTCCGAAGGCTGGCAGCGGGAGGAGGTCTCTCTGCCCCACCGACAGCCTTCGGGGGAGCCTTCCGAAGGCTGGCGCGGGGAGGAGGTCTCTCCGCCCCACCGCCAGCCTTCGGGGGAGCCTTCCGAAGGCTGGCGGCGGGAGGAGGTCTCTCCGCCCCACCGCCAGCCTTCGGGGGAGCCTTCCGAAGGCTGGCGGCGGGAGGAGGTCTCTCCGCCCTACCGCCAGCCTTCGGGGGAGCCTTCCGAAGGCTGGCGGCGGGAGGAGGTCTCTCCGCCCCACCGCCAGCCTTCGGAAGGCTGCTCGGAAGGCTGGCGGCGGGGCGGAGAGACCTCCTCCCGCCGCCAGCCTTCCGAGCAGCCTTGCGAAGGCTGGCGGTGGGGCGGAGAGACCTCCTCCCGCCTCCAGCCTTCCGAGCAGCCTTGCGAAGGCTGGCGGTGGGGCGGAGAGACCTCCTCCCGCCGCCAGCCTTCCGAGCAGCCTTCCGAAGGCTGGCGGCGGGAGGAGGTCTCTCCGCCCCACCGCCAGCCTTCGGAGGAGGTCCGAGGATAGTGGGGAAGACGCGCTGCGCTTCCCCGCTGTCCTGGAGATTTCCCTATGGGCTTTCGTCTTGTGAAGGAAGCCCATAGGGAAATTCGTCTTGCGAAGCGCATCGAAAAACGGAAAACCCTTTCGTCTAGCGGGTTTTTCGTCTTGCGAGGCGTTCGTCTTGCGGGGCACCACTGTATTACTAATATTAAAAATTCTAGAGCAAGTCTCCCAAACCTATTTCCATCAGGCACCAAATGATGAATACTGATATTTAGATAACCCAAATCTCTGAATTTAATTTGTGGTATGTGTGTGCAGAGCAATCACTTGTAGGCAGCACATGTATGTTTAAATGGCCACATTTCCCTATGAGAAAAACAGGTGTGATCATCATTCCTGTATTTACTGTGAAGAAACTCACTCCTATAAACTAACATGCACTTCACAATGGGCAGCAGCATGCCTGTGCTCCTACTTCTTCATACCTACGTTCAAAAAGTATAGATGGAATCCACGTGGAGGCTCTTGAATGTGCCAAAAGGCAGGATGCAAATTCCTTGAGCACCCAGCTTGGCTAGGGCAATGCAGGAGACTACGTTGCTCGTTTCTGTAGCTGATTTGTTATAGGATAGATAATGGCCGCGGAGTCTTCTATCTCAAAGTAGAACAAGAATCCAACTGAAGCACAAAGATAGTAGAATGCACATGGGTACAGCAGAACTTACTGTCTATATCGTCAGGGGGAACATCTACAGAAGGTTCTGGATCTAAGACTGTCCTTCTCCACCTTTGGGATAACCGGTGAGAGGATGAATTTGGTTCTTTTACAGAGTGACTGCTCCTGCAAATGAAACAGCATTGCACATTTCATTACGTGTCCTTAACACCCAAAGTTCTCTCCAGCTCATCTTACTTAATTTTTAAAATGGTCTTTGTTTGGTACACTTTCCTGAAATAAGGTACCGAAAAAGATTAAAGAGAGACAGGAGTTCTGTACATGGAAGGGATCTCCATGAGCATCTACTCACAAGAGACCATCTTGGGTCATGTACTTGTGCTCTTTCTGAGAATCTCCTGCATGATAGGGCCTTGGTAAGGATAGATGTATAAGAGGCATGGGCAGGGCTTTGTGTTAAATCGGGAATGGCTGGTGGTGCTGAAGCATTTGATTTTAAAAGAAAACGTATGCCCCAGATTCAGTACCCAAGGTGATTCAAAGAAAATTAAACAGAAAGCAACCCAATGAAGTTAAAACAATGCAAAACAATTTCTTGAATAGGCAGGCGAACAATCCAAAATCAACCCCCAAAATCAACTAAGTAATAGTCGTGGGGTTGGATCCGGATTTGCCCTTTGGAGAAATAAAGAGCTCTTTCCGTTAGTGTAAGTGAGTGAGATCCAGCAGAGGCTCTCACTGGAAGAAGCAGAAGGCCATTTCTCCCTTCCCTCTGAAATCCCCACAGTGCCACCTCTCCCGTTTTTTCTGCAGGGTCCATAACCCTCTGAAACATGCTTTTTTTAGGGGGGGGGCATAGGGAAAAACAAATGAACAAAAAATCCCTTCTCCTGTCCTTCCCTTTCTTTCATCGAGCGCAGCACTGTTGCAATGTGCCTAGTTAGCTGGTGACCAAGAGTTGAAGGCCCAGGCTCAGAAAAACACCTAGACAGAGGATAGGTGCGATGATAAAACTGGGAGGGAGAGGACCATGTATGCCACCTTTGGCTTCTTGGAGGAAAAAGGCATTATCTAAAAGAAACGTAAATATATAGATAAACAAGAGCTGTAACCAAGGCTGGTTCTTGGCTACAACTGGTGGTTAGTGAGAACAGAACTTAAACACAAGTTTAAGTCCTGGTTCAGATGACATGCTATGCCAAACCTTGGTTTAGTGTGACAAAGCAATAAATAAAAAGTACCAGAGAGAAGCATGCTATCTGTCAGCTCCAGGAACCTGAATTTTTGTGCAAAATTCAGTTTTCTGTGGGTGGTATTCAACAACTAAATTTTACTCATAGTAGATCCATTGAAGTGAATGGACCTGACTTTGCCATGCTCATTCATTTCAATGGGTCTGGCTCTGAGTGAAACTTGGCTGAATACCATCCTGCGAGTTTAGATTAACCAGGAAACAGATAACTGCTTTTTTATTTGAGACGATATGGGGCTTCATATAATAATAATAATGAAGAACCTTTCTATTTATTGGTTGGCTGGTTGGTTTCCAGACTTTAAAAAGTAATACGTTCGCCATTTTGTACTTACCTCTCTGGATTACAAGTACCTGGGTGGCTAACAGAACGTTTCATCTAGAAAGTAATTTTAAAACAAAACAGGTTATTACATACTTCCTAATTTTTTGTTGGTTATCTGTATCTTAAGGACAATGCTTTCTTTAATAAAGAAAAAAATAAGGGAGGGATTGGGTGGGGGTTTGTTTTATATTGAAGCGGGTAATTTTAAACATAGGATGCTGTCTCGCATAGAGTCAGACCACTGGTCATCTAGCTTAGTATTGCCTACACTGAACTGGCCAAACAATTAAATCCCGGTGTAGCAAACAATTATCAGTAATATCCAAGGCAAGTTGACCAAGTACAACAATGTGATGTCAATATAAACAATATAATCTATACACAACATTGAACAGTACCAAATGTACAGAAATCTTATAAATCTCTGAAAGTCACAAATTATGCACTCTTGATGGATTCTCTTGAAAACATAGAACCAAATAAACATAACGGTGCATTTGGTTTTGCAGAGTGTTTCCTTGGATATTACTACAATGAACTAGCAGCAGCTTTCCTGGCATTCAAACAGGAAATTGCCCAGCCCTACTTATTTATTTCATAAAATTTATAAACCTCTTGATTGCAAATAAATAAATAAATAAACCCCCCAAACCCTCAAAGCAGTGAATATGTTGAGGACTGGACCAGGGTGCGACCTCCTGTGTACAACAAAGCAGATGTTCTACCATGGCCTCCCGTTTTGGAGGTTAAAAACAGAAATACATAAAACAAAACAATAAACATAGATCCAGTGTGGCCAGATGGTTAGAGTGCTAACTAAGGCTGGAGGGTGGCCAGCGTTCAAATCCCCATTCATCCACAAAGCTCCATGGGTAATTTTGGGCTCTTGGCCTACCTCACAGAGTAGCTGTGAGGATAAAACAGGGAGGAGCCATGTAGGCCACCCCAGAGCTCCTCAGAGGGAGGGCAGGAGAAAAATGACAAACGTATTTCGCTCACAAATAAATCCCACTGACTTTATTGGGCCCTGAAAGGCCTCACTGACTACCCCAAAACATATCCAAGTTTGCTTCCACACACACATGCAGCCAGGCACTTGCAGACACTTCAAAATTTAAACACTTATTTCCTGGTGAGGATCGCAGCCTTAATTACTCTTAAGAGAGGATCAACTCATTGACTTGGGAAAAGCAGACTATGGCAGTTTGCGGGAACCTCTCCTTTTGAAAACCATCCCACCACCATACTCTCTCAAATTCTCTCCAGCCTTGGGGGGGGGGTGAGAAGAGAGAGATTAAAAAATGTCCAACCATTTGCACAGGTGAAGGCGACACAGGAGAAACTAAAGGATCCGGATGAGGCAACTGAAACATCTCTGGCTTGAACTTGGCATTTGCTATTTTCACACATTCTTCGAGGGTCGTGATAAACGTGTCACAGGTAGCGCTGAGCAAGGAGGACGCTTCGTTCATATTCTGGAAACACGGGAAGCAATTGAGAAAGGTGAATTCACTTAACATTTGTTGCCCGGTAAAAGCTTTTTGGTGAAACAAGAGACGCTGGCTGGGCAACACGTCAACTCTTTAATGAACTGCAAGCTTGTGTAGCATTCTTCTTGGCTCATATTTTAGACTGACTCTGAGGAACATTCAGCATTTGGGTAAAGCATTATCCTTGACTACTGGCAACGCTGCCTGGGGCTGATGGTGTCCCAACAGCCTCTGAAGGGGCCACAGATTTCATATCCCTGCTGTAAAGGCAGACAGAGACATAAAAGTAGGCCAAAACTCCGCTGGTGTTTCTGTTGTGGTGTAACAATTTTCTCTGGTGCAACGGAAGGATGAGCATTTTCATCTGCGAATGCCAAGGGCCTGAAATTCCTGCTAACCAGGGTGGATAATAAAAAATAAAAAATTGGATTTTTAAAATTAAAATCAGATTTTTAAAATAAAATGCTTTTGGAGGAAAAAAAATTCTAGTTTTATATTTAAGTTACATTAAAGTCCAAAGACTGTTTATCAGGAAATAAGGATCTGTTTAAGTTTTTCATGTGTACTAAAACTCAGTCTAAGTTTTTTTTAAAAAAAGATGTTTGACCACATCAGTTAACAAACATGGATACATATGCTATAATATTATTGTTTTAGTTAAATAAATTGTTTAAATTGTTCTTAAGGGATTGGTTATTTTTCTCCTTCCAATAAAGTACAGCAGAAAAGTTGTCCAAATATAAAGTTAACTTATTAAACCTCACAATAATTTCATAATTATCACTGCATGTATTTCAAACAGTATAACCAAATCAGTAATTTTTGATATAACTGTAAAAACTACTCTAAAAATTTATTGTTCCAAAAATGAAGCCTTCATCTAGTTGTAAATATTAAGATTATAACAGGAAGAATGAGTCTTTCTGTAAATATATATATATATATATATATATATATTTAAATCAAGTCTGACTGACTAGTGATTTAAATTGTGATTTAAATCAAATCCAACCTGCTGCTAACTGTGCAATCCTATGAAAGTCTACTCAGAAGCCATCTCTCTTGAGTTCAGTGGGACTTGCTCCCAGGCAAATGGGTACAGGACTACAGCCTCTGTTTCACACCCACTGTTTCAACAATCTGGTGCTGTTTCGCTATTTTCACCGAATGCCATTTTACCAATTGTTGCTGCTCTTTCTGCTTGTTTTTTGCCTGCCTTTTGCAATTAAGTTTTCTACTATTTATTTTGCCGTTTCATCTCTATAGGTACCGTACTTTTCATCCCATAAGGCGCACCTAGTTTTTTGGGGGGAAAATAAAGCGCGCCCAGCCTTTGGCATGCAGGCAACTCTCCGCAAACCGTGGGAGCCCGGTGCGGGCTCCCACGGCTTACGGAGATCTGCGCGAAGCCTGGAGAGCGAGAGGGGTCAGTGCGCACCGACCCCTCTCGCTCTCCAGGCTTCAGCGAAAGCCTGCATTCGCCCCATAGGACGCACACACATTTCCCCTTCATTTTTGGATGGGAAAAAGTGCGTCCTATGGTGCGAAAAATACGGTAATTTTATTTGTGCAGGCCCCTTTCAGTAGACCTGGAGATGAAAGAGTGATGTGTTTTTTATATTTATCTAAACATTTACATGCTGCCCCATAACAAAGTTCTGTTGGTGACTCAGAATAAGTCAAAAAACAATCTAAATAGGAAGTCATAAAATCAAAAGCAACCTAAATACAACAGGAAAATAAAAACAAACCAACAACTCCAAAGTTAAAAACACAGATTTAAAAACTTAAGAAGACCAGACTAAATAGGCCATTTAATATATACATAAACCAAAAGTAATTATTGAAACTAAAGAGTTGTATTTGGGCCCTACTGGATAAAGTGGTGGGTCCAACTTGATGCTTCTCCTCCCAATCCAAAACAAATAATATTAATTGAAAAAATGATCCGATACCTCAATGCTGGGTGACAAGTGATTTTCATCATGGTGAACGTATTCTTGGATTGTATGGACCTGCTGCATTAGAAGGTCACAGTAGAGACGAAGCTCAGACATTTTGGTTTTCAGAGATTCATTGGTTTCATTAACTTCTGCAAGGACATTGGGAAGCAGAAACTTCACTGGTCAGGTATGTAATTTCCCGTGACAAGTTTTAAGATGTAGGCATTTACAGTGGTACCTTGGTTCTCAAAACGCTTTGGTTCCCAAACACCAAAAACCTGGAAGTAAGTGTTCCGGTTTTCGAACGTTTTTCGGAAGCCGAACGTCCGATGCAGCTGTCGACTATTGTTTCCAGCGCACCTGCACTGATCAGAAGCTGCACCTTCGTTTTCGAACATTTCGGAAGTCAAACGGACTTCGGTAATGGATTAAGTTTGGCGCTTTTGTTTTTGCTGCTTATTTTGCATTTTTGTTTTTGAGGCTTTTTCAGTTCATTTGTTTTTGTGACTGTGTGGAACCCAGTACAGCTACTGATTGATTGATTGTGTCACTGTGGAAATGGACAAAAGCCCCCCATCCAAACAATGACTATCATCAGTGCAGTAAGAAAAAATAATACTTTTATTTTTTATCATCTACAATACTGTGTTGTTTATTTTATAGTATAGTACATTGATTATTTGGGACGCGGGTGCCGCTGTGGTCTAAACCACAGAGCCTAGGGCTTGCCTATCAGAAGATCAGAGGTTCGAATCCCCGCGATGGGGTGAGCTCCTGTTGCTCTGTCCCAATTCCTGTCCACCTAGCAGTTCGAAAGCACGTCAAGTGCAAGTAGATAAATAGGTACTGCTCCGGCGGGAAGGTAAACAGCGTTTCCATGCGCTGCTCTGGTTTCGCCAGAAGCAGCTTAGTCATGCTGGCCACATGACCCAGAAAAACCGTCTGCGGACAAACACTGGCTCCCTTGGCCAGTAAAGCGAGATGAGCGCCACAACCCCAGAGTTGTTTGGGACTGGACTTAACTGTCAGGGGTCCTTTACCTTTACAGTGATTATTGCTTTCATTTTATGGCTCAAAGGTCTCATTAAATAGTAAGATTCATGTTAAATTGCTGTTTTAGGGTTTGCATTTTTAAAGTCTGGAACAGATTAATCCGTTTTGCATTACTTTCTATGGGAAAGCACACCTTGGTTTTGGAACACTTTGGTTTTGGAACGGACTTCCGGAATGGATTTTGAGAACCAAAGTACCACTGTATATTCCTTTAAACAAAAGGAATGTCTGACTTTTATTATTATTATTATTATTATTATTATTATTATTATTATTATTATTAGTTACATTTGGTAGTTGCTTTATACAACAACAACAAATGTCTCCAACTGACTTGACTTAAGATAAAATCCAAACAGGAGCCAGGGCCAATGAGCCAACTAATTTTCGCTCTGTCCCCATCCTCCTCCTATGATGGCAACTGTCAGCGACTGCCTCTAGGTCCCGGCTCACAAAGGACCAACGCTAGCCGGTAGAACGGAATAAAGTCTTTATTGAAGTATAGTTTCCATTTCCACATCTTAGCGCGCGTCTCTACGTCTATTCCCTAGATCGGCGAAGTCCCATCTGAATCTCCGCCTCCTGTACACCAGTTCAAGACCCTAGCCTTGCTCCACCTTTTGCGTCTCTCCTTTCGCCTCTGGGTCCTACCACCCCCCGGGGTTCCTTCCTTCCTGGATGCCTCGGATGCGGACCCTTCGGATTCCTCCCCCTCCCTTCGGCGGGCTTTAGGACCTGGCTCCCTTTCCGGGCTGCTCATTGCGCCTCCCTCTGGTACATTTGAACTTGGCGCGCGCGCGCTGTCTCCGACCCTCCTCTCTACCGTTTCCTCGCTCTCTGACGCAGGCGTGGCTGCTGCCGGAGAGCTGCCTGTCGCTGGTGCCTGGAACTCCTCCCCCCTGCTGCTCTCTGGTGGAGTAGCTGGTCCGGATTTCCAGCTGCTGCTCTCTGAATCCCCTCTGGTCCCTTCTTCCTGGGGTGCCCCTCTTGGTAACCCCCCAGCTCTGCCCACGGGAGCCCCTTTCTGTGAATCCTCCGATTCGCTGGACAGACTTAGAGATCTCGGACGGCTATCATCGCTAACCTCTCCTTCCGATTCCTCGCCATCCGTTCCCTCTGCTCCTGAACCCCTGACATCCATCCCCCCCTCGAAGCCCCCCCTTCCCCCCTCCCCTCCTTCCGGTGTGGGTTCTGGGTGCTCCGTCGTGGCAGGGGTGAGTGCCGGATACAGTTCTTCCCTCGTGTCGTACATTACATCGGGCAGGTCTGGCTCGTCCTCCGTGCGCTCGTCGACGTCGATCTCCTCTGCTTCCATCTCCCTGCCTTCGTGTTCAAATCCCACGTCCTCCCCCAACACGTCCATGTCCATCTCTCCCCCGTTCCCCTCTGAGGGTGATGCCTGCCAGGGACCCCCCAGCCACTTCCTGCGCCACTGCTCCTCTGGTTGATTATCCCACCAATAGGAGCGGTCTGAGGCAGAACCCGAGGGTGAACCTTCCGGAGAGCGTATGTGTGGTGCCGTCTCCTCGTCCGAGTCGAACCCCTGGAACGTGCTGCCTGAAAGTGTGGGTGTGAAGAGCCAGTCATCGAAATACTCGGCTGGCATGGGCCTGTGTGGGAAAATGGCATGGAACTCTTCCTTGAGAAGAGGCTCGTCCAAGGCATAGCCCGGCACCCAACTGTTGGCGCTGGCCGGGGTATCCTCTCTGGCAAGAAGGTATTCTACTCCCTCTTCCCCCCATCTCGAGTCTAAAATCTCTGTGGCTTCGTTGATGCGCTCCCCTCTTGGCGACCCCCTTTCCCTGGGTCCTTCTCTGGGCGGATCTGGTGCTGTGCCTGGCTCGTGAAATCTATGCGGTGCTTTGTAGGGCGTGAGCACCGATCTATGGAAGACCGGATGCATTCTGGAACCCTCCGGAAGCGCTAACCGGAAGGCCACTGGATTGACCTGTGCCTGGACTTGGTAAGGCCCTAGCTGCTTATGCCCTAGCTTCTTCTTGGCCAACGATCTGGTCGGCACTGCTTGCGCTGCTAACCAAACCCAGTCTCCCACCTGTATGTCTTCCCCTACTCTCCTGTGTCTGTCAGCCTGCAGTTTGTATGCGTGCTTTGCCAGTTCCAACTGCCTCCTAAGCTGTTCGTGGACTTCCTGCAACTCTGACGCTAATTCTTCCGCTGCCTGCGGCTCCCCCTCCCCCACTCTCTCTAAACCTGGGAAGGTTCTGGGATGCCTCCCGTTGTTGGCGAAGAACGGCGTCACCCCCGTCGACACGTGCTTCGTATTGTTGTAAGCGAACTCTGCGAGGGGCAGGTAGTCCACCCACGTGTTAGGCTGCTGATTGGCGTAGCATCTCAGGTACTGCTGCATGATGGCGTTGACCCTCTCCGCTTGTCCGTTGGTCTGCGGGTGTCTCGCCGACGCTAGATTGATCTTGACGTTCAGGATGCCCATCAACTTTTGCCAGAAGTTCGAGATGAACTGCCGCCCCCGGTCGGATAGAATAGATCGTGGCAGACCGTGGACCTTAAACACGTGGTCTATGAACAGTTTGGCGGTCTGTTCTGCCGTGGCCACCTTCGCACACGGAATGAAGTGTGCCATCTTGGTAAACATGTCCACCACCACAAGCACTGCCGTCTTTCCCCTCGAACTGGGCAGATCCGTGACAAAGTCCAGGGCCACCCGTTCCCACGGCTCAGACGGCGTCTGCAACGGTTCCAGCAATCCCGCCGGCGGTTTGTGCACTGACTTGGCCCTTTGGCAGGTGTCGCATCTCGAGACGTAATCCGCTACTTCCCCCCGCATCTTGGGCCACCAAAAGTCTCTGGTCACTAGTTCTACAGTCTTTTCTCTGCCAAAGTGCCCGGCAGTGGGGGCGTCGTGTAGCTGCTGCAGCACCCTTGCGCGGAGGTCATTCCCCGGCACGTAGAGTGCTCCCTTGCGGATGAGCAAACCGTCTCTGATCTGGAACTCGTCGTCCTTCACCGTGCCCTTGTGCACCTCCTCCATCTTGGCTAGCGCGAAGGGGTCCTCCTGCAACGCTCGACGTACGGCGTCCAGATCCACGGTCGCCGAGGCGCAAGCCCACGCTTCCGGTGCGAAAATGTGCTTGGCTGCCGACGGTGCCTCCTCCTCGAGGTATTGCGGCTTTCTGGACAAGGCATCCGCCATGATGTTGTTGTCACCCGGGATGTACTCTATCTTGAAGTCGAAGTCCGCGAAGAACTCTGCCCATCTAATGTGCCTCTGATTCAGGAACCTCGCCGTGCGCCAGTACTCTAGATTCTTGTGGTCCGTGCGTACCTGCACTGTGTGTCTGGCTCCGATAAGGAAGTGCCGCCACGCTTTGAACGCTGCATGGATGGCTAGCAACTCCCTGTCCCAGATGGTGTAATTCTGCTCCGACTTGCTGAGCTTCCTTGAGTAGAAGGCGCACGGCCTCCAGTCCCCCTGCTGGTCTTGTTGCAACAGTACAGCTCCCACGGCTCTGTCTGAGGCGTCCGTCTCCACCCTCATCGGTCTGCTGGGATTCACATGCAGCAGCTGCTCCTCGGAAGCGAAGAGACGCTTGAGTTTCTGAAAGGACTGCTCCGCTTCCTCCGTCCAGATAAACTTCTTCTTCTTGGAGCTGAGCGTGTCAGTGATGGCCGCCGTTTGCATAGCGAACCCCTTGATGAACTTGCGATAAAAGTTGGCAAAGCCGACAAACCGCTGGACTTCCTTCCTATTGCGCGGGCTTTTCCAGTCCAATACTGAGCGAACCTTGGCGCTGTCCATGGCGAGCCCCTTGTCCGACAGTTTATAGCCCAGGAAATCCACCTCCGTCACGTCGAACTGGCACTTCTCCAGCTTGGCGTACAGCCTGTGCTCCTTTAGTCTCCGCAGAACTTCCCTGACATCCCTCTCGTGCGCTTCTCGCGACTCAGAAAATATCAGGATGTCGTCCAGGAAGCATACGCATTTCTTGTAAAGGAGTCCCGCCAACACGTGATGCATAAAGGCTTGAAAACAGTGAGAGCCATTTTGTAATCCGAAGGGCATAACTCTGTATTCGTAGGTGCCCAGTGGTGTGAACATGGCCGTCTTCCACTCGTCGCCCTCCCGCACACGAATCAGGTTGTACGCGCCTCGCAGATCCAACTTGGTGAAAACGCGTCCTTTCCTTACCGTCGCGAGCAGGTCGTCTATTTTGGGCATGGGGAAGGACGAGGGCTTGGTTTTCGAGTTCAAAATTCGAAAGTCAACTACAAGCCTCTTCTGGGGCGTGTCTCGCTTCTTCACAAAGAATACTGGACTGCCCCCTACAGCTTTCGACTCCCGAATGAACCCGCGCTTCAAATTGTGGTCTATGAACTCCCTAAGTTCCTGCAGTTCGTCCTCAGACATGGAATACAGTTTCCCTGTTGGCAGCGTTGCCCCCGGCAGGAGATCAATCTTGCAGTCATAGGGTCTGTGGGGGGGCAGTTTGTCCGCCTCCTTCTCGCAGAAGACCTCCAAAAACTCCTTGTACTTGTTGGGCACCGCTTGCACCATGCCTAGGTGTAGCTGCGGTGCATCCTCTCGCCCCTCTCCTTCCTGGCAGGTCTGGATGCAGTGCGCTGCGCAGTAGGAAGAGCAGAAGGTCAATTGCCGCTGGTACCACGCTAATGCCGGGCTGTGCCTATCCAGCCAACTCATGCCCAACACTATGGGCGTGTCCGACAATTGGGTGACGTTGAAGCTGATGACTTCTCGGTGATTCCCAATTTGCATCACCATAGGTGGTGTCTGCTGCACCACCTGCCCCCCTAGCAGTTCCCTGCCATCCACTGTGACCACGTTCAGGGGCAGTGTGGCTGGCAGTAGCGCTATGTTGTGTTGTTGAAGGAATTCCAGTGCGATAAAGTCCGCATTACTGCCAGAGTCAATCGTAATCGGCACTTCTAAAGTGAGACCACTGGGCAGCTGGAGCGATGCGGTGAGCTGCACCACTGGTTTGGGCGGGAGGGGATCCGTGGGCTTCAAAATCTCTGGGGACTTCTTCACTGACTCGCCTGGCTGGCCCCCAGTGCTTCCGTTTCCCTGCCGTGGTTCACTTTGCTGAGTTGCTCCCATTACTGTCATTGAAGCTGCAGTGTGCTTGTGGAGCCTCTGGGGACACTCTTTCGCCATGTGCTTCGAACTGTCACAGATGTAACACTTCCTGTTCCCTCTAGGCTGCTTTGTTTTGACTGCTCCCGGTGTTAAGGCTCTGGTGGCTGAATGAGCTCTAGCACCGCCGATCTCCATCGGCTCCTCCCCCCCTGCTTGCGGAGGCGTTGATTGCGCACGCGCGACATCCCTGGGCAAGAGGGAGGGCACTCTGGCTGGTGTGCGTCCCCAACGCCCTTCTCCTCTGTCCCAAGGGCGGTCCTCCAGCCTCACCCCCACTGCAAGCGATCTGTCCACCACTTCCTGGGTGCTTTTGGGTCTCTCCCCCCGCGCTATCTCATCCTTGATTTGGGGGTTCAATCCTTCCCAATAAAGATCTCTAACGGGGGGGGAATCCTTGTCCCACCCCAAGGCATTGACCAATGCAAAAAAGCGGGAGTGATACTGCCTCACGCTGGCTTTCCCTTGTCTCAGCTCAAATATGTCCTTACGGGCAATGTCAATGTCTATTTTCGATAGAAAGCAAGAATCCATCGCTTTAATGAATGCAGCTGAACTCTGGAGCGCTGGGTCCATATCTCTCCACAGATTGCGCAGACATGCTTTCGCCTCTCCATGCAAATGAGACAAGATAAACCCCACTTTTTCTTGCTCATCTCTAAACTCTTTCTCCAGCAGTTTCAGCGCAAACTGCACGTCTGCTCGGAAATTGGGGTACTGCTGCAAATTCCCATCAAAGTGAGATACAATGCTGCCTCCAGTCCTTCCCAACCCGATTCCCTCGGATCTGGAACCCGTTTGTGCCTGCTTAGTAAGCACTTCCAACCTGGCTTGGAGATCTCGGCATGCAGCAGCCGCTTCATCCTCTCTTTTCCTGGAGGCGATTATCTCTGCGCTGAGCTGCGTTACCGCTTCTCGCAGGGAAGCAATTTGCTCTTCAGTAGACATGTCGCTTGACTTTTGTGAGCTCCAAAGGCACCAGTCCTCTTTCCTCCCTGCTTCGCTCCCCACACGCCGCTTGAGTCAAAGAGAACTGATGAAAACTTCTGGGAGATGGGACTTACTGTCAGCGACTGCCTCTAGGTCCCGGCTCACAAAGGACCAACGCTAGCCGGTAGAACGGAATAAAGTCTTTATTGAAGTATAGTTTCCATTTCCACATCTTAGCGCGCGTCTCTACGTCTATTCCCTAGATCGGCGAAGTCCCATCTGAATCTCCGCCTCCTGTACACCAGTTCAAGACCCTAGCCTTGCTCCACCTTTTGCGTCTCTCCTTTCGCCTCTGGGTCCTACCACCCCCCGGGGTTCCTTCCTTCCTGGATGCCTCGGATGCGGACCCTTCGGATTCCTCCCCCTCCCTTCGGCGGGCTTTAGGACCTGGCTCCCTTTCCGGGCTGCTCATTGCGCCTCCCTCTGGTACATTTGAACTTGGCGCGCGCGCGCTGTCTCCGACCCTCCTCTCTACCGTTTCCTCGCTCTCTGACGCAGGCGTGGCTGCTGCCGGAGAGCTGCCTGTCGCTGGTGCCTGGAACTCCTCCCCCCTGCTGCTCTCTGGTGGAGTAGCTGGTCCGGATTTCCAGCTGCTGCTCTCTGAATCCCCTCTGGTCCCTTCTTCCTGGGGTGCCCCTCTTGGTAACCCCCCAGCTCTGCCCACGGGAGCCCCTTTCTGTGAATCCTCCGATTCGCTGGACAGACTTAGAGATCTCGGACGGCTATCATCGCTAACCTCTCCTTCCGATTCCTCGCCATCCGTTCCCTCTGCTCCTGAACCCCTGACAGCAACACTGAGGCTAAGGAGGAGGAAGCTGGTCGCCAGGACCACTGTCTAGACTGGATGTAAATAAGAAGATAGGCAGGTGATGGTTGGCTAAGGGCAGACTGAGGTAGCTGGGGCAGGGCCCTATCCGCCCTAACAGACCAGCCTCCACTCACCGTGAGCAGCGCCCATTGTCTTTTAATATCTCTAGGGTGCTTAGAAAATACTATGGGCTTTGCTAGTGTTAAGGAATAATAATGTAAGGAGCTGTAAACCTCAAAACCCCTCAAAAGTGTGCCACCTACTGCCATAAATAATTACTTTACATTTGATGGGCATTTGACCGATAACTACAATGGTTAAAAACCAGGTGTTTTTAATAGGTTGTTTTTGCTTTTGCTTTTTTTAAAAAAAAGAAAGTACGAGTACCTTTTTCTTTTTTTGTTCTGGTGTCTGCCAAACAGGCTTTCGAGCTCCCCAGGGCTACCAGCCACCGCTGTCGTTCAGCTGCATTAACGGCTTTCATGTAGAAATGCTGTTCCCCTGGGATGATTAACTCCATCCTGGTGCTGTCGGTCGGATGAACTTGCGACAGGGGCAAGATAAATTAGAAGCACAGATTTTTCAAAGACTGCCTGGAATTACAGAGTTAGTACTTCCCAGTTACGACTGTCCTACTTCCAATATCTTGCCACTGTGATCCATGCGACGGTCACCTCCAGGCTTGATTATTTTAACTCACTTTATGTGGGGCAGCCCTTGAAGCTGATCCAGAAACTCCAGCGAGTGCAGAATGCTGTGGAGAGACTCCTTACGGGGTCCTCACCACGGGATCACATTCACCCAGTGCTACACCAGCTGTACTGGCTCCCGGTGGAGTACAGGGTTAGGTTTAAGGTGCTGGTTTTAACCTTTAAAGTCCTATACAGCCTAGGATCCTTGTACCTATGGGACCGCCTCTCCTGGTATGCCCCACAGAGGACCTTAAGGTCAGCAAATAATAACGTTTTGGAGGTCCCGAGCCTCAGGGAGATTAGACCCAGCCTGGTGGAACACTCTGTCACAAGAGACCAGGGCCCTGCAGGATTTGACATCTTTCTGCAGGGCCTGCAAGACGGAGCTGTTCCGCCAGGCCTTTGGTAAGGGTTCAGTCTGACTCCCTCTCCCCTTTCATAAGAACTTGCATGAAAGTGGCCTCCCAATTTTTCTCACAGGCTCATATAAGTTCAGCACAAACAGTTGGGCCTGGTAAGCATTTAACGCCCCCAACCCTAATCTGCGGGTTGCCATCTGATTGGATTTTATTCTGATCCTGATCTGATTTTAGGATGTATTTTAATTGATTGCCTGATTTTATGTTAACGTGTTATACATTTGATGTTAGCCGCTCTGAGTCCGGTATTGGCTGGGAAAGGAAGGGTAATCATCATCATCATCATCATCATTATTATCATCATCATCATCTAGTATATCAGTCCAGCATACAGTGGTACCTCGGGTTAAGTACTTAATTCGTTCTGGAGGTCCGTACTTAACCTGAAACTGTTCTTAACCTGAAGCACCACTTTAGCTAATGGGGCCTCCTGCTGCTGCGCGGCCGGAGCATGATTTCTGTTCTCATCCTGAAGCACAGTTCTTAACCTGAAGCACTATTTCTGGGTTAGCGGAGTCTGTAACCTGAAGCGTATGTAACCCGAGGTACCACTGTACTGTTCTCACAGCAGCCAACCAGATGCCTTTGAGGAAATCTGCAAGCAAAACCTGAGCACAACAGGGCTCTCCCCATGGGCAACTCCAAGCAATTGGTATTCAGTGGCAATGCTGCCTCTGACAGTGGAGGTAGAATATAGCCATTGGGTGGAATTCAGTGTTGCGCTCTTCCAATCCCATGTGGATAGCTCAGTTGGTTACAGCATGGTACTGGTAACACCAAGGTTGCCGGTTCGATCCCCTGGGTCCCTTTCAGCTCCACAGTTCTAGGATTCTATATCCCAATCTTTCCAGCAGCACAAGCATTCCAGCCTGCCAGATGGAACAATACCCTCTCCCCTGCACTATTCTGGTGGGTTCTCACACCCCCCACTCACCCCAGAAGCCTATTTCAGGGGGCGTGGGGGGCAAAGAGGGGGAAAGCCCCATTGAAAAAGCAGAAGTCCATGCACAGGGTGGTTAGGTGAATCCTGCCCATTGCATATCCAGTGTTAGTCATACTCAGCATAGACCCATTGAAATTAAGGGACCTGACTAATCTAGGTTCATGAATTCCAGTGGTCTACTCTGAGATATAACCCACAGTTTTTCACCTGAGTTAAGGAAAACAAAGGCAGCAGAGCCTCTCTGGGTGATTCTGGAGAACAGCGGGGTGACATTGGGCAAGAAAGAGGTGGGAGGAAAACCCAAAAAAATGAAGGAGCAAAGGGAGAAGCAGACCCTCAATTACTGGACCTGTGACTATATACAGTAATGTAGTAATTTGTACTTGTACTAGGAGTCAAGCTGATGCTTGAAATAATCAGATTATTTTGCAAAGACTGCCTAGCAGGACTGGGCAATATATCCTCCAAAACCGTTTTGAAGTCCATACTGTGATACCGGTTTCATAGTTTTTGTCCCGGCAATATATCGCGAATCATTATGTGTGTGCGTGCGCGCAAAAATCACAATGTGGTAAAAACTGTGAAGCCAGCCAACGCCACTACATAGCTCCATCCTTATTTCAGAAATTGTAATATATCGGTATATCACGATGTTTAGCTGGCGATATATTGCAATATTGAAAACCAGATATCGTCCAGCCCATGTTAGATACCTCAGCCTAGAAGGTAAGGAGAGTTTTCTTATTGAGAGAGCCTACCTTTGATTTCACACACTGCCATCTTTATGCTGCCTTTGCTGCCTTTGCAAACATCATCCTGCGAATCGTAGTAAGACAATATCCCGTTATCAAGAACAAACCAGCGAGGCTGCCAGCCTAGGGAAACAGTGCAAACAGAAAAAAAAACATTAATCTGCTTTGTTTCAAAATGCAATTATCACACACAAGCAACAGCTTAGACCCCTTAGTTGTAAGCAAGATTTAAGTCTGTTTATGTAATCTTTAAAATCAAAACAGACACACACATTAATAACATACAAATACGAAGCCACATTTCCCAGACAACTGTATCTTTGCCAGCTCTGTCAAAGTCCCGTACTATTTTTAAAAACTCAAGAAATAATTGATGCCATTTGACTAAGAGAAGATCCACTGAAATCAGTGGACAAGTTACATACTGACCAACTTAAATCCACTGATTTATTTGAGTCTACCCTGAAAATGACTTAATTAGTTAAGGTAGTGGGGAACCCTTTGCCCTCCAAATGTCGCTGAACTAAACTCCCATCATCTACCGAAAGCATGGCCAGGGATGCTGGGAGTTGAAGTTAAGCAATACCGGGGGGTGGGGATATATTGGGTACCAACTAGCACTTTTGGTTGTTCAGATACTATCAAGTAAGATGTAAGAACATAATGATAAAATTCAGTTTAGTCACTATTTTGTGGGCCACTGTGCTGGCACAGCAGCACAAATCAGGAGGAAGGCACCAAACACCAGTACAAGTGGGAATTTTTTTAATGTTTGGTGTTTTATTATGTTTTTATATGTGCTGGAAGCACCCCAGAGTGGCTGAGGCAACCCAACCAAATGGGCGGAGTTTAAATATAATTGCTGTTATTGCTATTATTATTATTCAGTGTCCTGGGCTTGTGACTGCTCCTGTCTCCAACATGCACAAAGTTGCTAGCATGGCACTGGTGAAGGCAGTCAAGGGATGAAGTTGGGCAATGGTCCCCCAATGTAGCTCTAATGAACAAAGCTGTGGGATCTGTGTAGATCTGCATTTGGGGTGGGGAGTGCAATTGGCATATACAGTGGAACTTAATCCGTTCCGGGAATCCGTTCGACTCCCGAATCTGTTCGTAAACCAAGGCGCAGCTTCCGATTGGCTGCAGGAGCTTCCTGCATTCAAGCGGAAGCCGCGCCGGATGTCCAGCTTCCGAAAAACGTTCGCAAACCGGAACACTTACTTCCGGGTTTGCAGCGTTCAGGGGCCGATTTGCTCGGTAACTAAGCCATTCGGGAACCAAGGATTGACAAGCAGGATGCCTTGTTCGGATGGAAACTGAACCAGTTTAATCAGCAGACTAATTAATGTGTTCGTTACTCAATGGGAGGAAAAAATTTAATCGATAAGACAGAATTCAGGGCACACTTTGGGAGGGGGTGTCTCTTTTTATTCCAACATGCAAAAATGCCACCCTGTGTTGAAAATACAATGTTTAATGTGTACTGTATTTTTTTTTAAGTGATTTATCATGAGACGTAGATCTGTAATTAGCAGACAACCCTAGCAATACGCTGAAGTCCCTGATCACAAACGCAGAGAGTGGAGGGACAGAATCTGAGTGTGTCCTTTTTCCCCACTGGCAAGGGGCAGGTAGTTGAGTACTGCAGTGCTTTAAACAACAAAAAGATCAAGAGGGAGATGTAAAGGATGCTTACTGCGTAGATTTCACAGCTCTGTGCCTGTTAATTCATGCACAACAAAGCTGATAAGGAAAAAGGATAGCTCACATTCACCAGCTGCTTTTAGGAGCATATGAGATTAAATCTGTAAGTGCATTTAAAGCACTAAGCCGACACATCTGTCTCGCAAGTCACTGATATCTTCACCTAAAGGAAGGCTTTATGAATCTGGTATGACAGCCTGTCTGAACAATACAATGGTACAAGTGTACATTTGGCACTGGAGGAGAAAATGCACAGTTACTACAAGGAAACCCAATCTCATAAGCAAGAACTGTCCGCATTACAGCTGAGTGTTTTGTCCGCCATGTGTTCCAACCAGTCAAGATCTATTCATGGGAACAATGACATTCCTGAAGGAAAGCACATAGGTGAGTATCACTACAGATCATAAAAAACTCTAAATCTGGTGCATGCCACAGCACAACAGAGGCTACTTCCCAGTGGAGTGTTTTTTGCCCCCTGCAAATGTGCTTTGGTCAAAACAGTATGAGGAAATATGATAAAGAATGTATGGGTTAATGATCCAAGACAAATCAATTCGCAAGTTCAAAAAGACAGACCTTGCTATCTAAGCATATTGCAGGAATTTGAACTTGATTCAAGTTGAGAAGAATGAGAAAGGAACTGCAGAATTAAACAAAGTCAGTGGTGCTGCAGTTAAGGTAGAGACCCGATGAAGCAGCTTATGGAACTCATATGGGATCTGCTGCAATGGAACAAAACAGCCCTGTTTTTCTGGCAAGTAAGAAAGCCTTTTCAACAGAATAAAAGGAAACAGCATTCTTTGCTGTCCCAGTGGCCAGCCCTGTAAAATGAGAGAACAAACTGGGACGAACGAATAAATCAAATAACATCCTCATGAGTTGGTGGAATTTATTCAATGATTCATTCTACTTGCCCTCTATTATCTATTATCTATTTATGCTTTAAAGTGCAGGTGTATTTTCAGCAAGTATTTCACTTGTATACTCCTTTAAATTAATAACCTACTCAAGAAAATTTTTGTAGAGTGTTCTCTCTTATCTCATTGCACAACGTTTGTACACCCAGTCCTTATCTAGCGAATGTTGGTTACAGACACAGCTTCTTCGGAAAGGCCCAAAAATTATTAAAGTAAAAAAATGACAAGCTGAAACAGTGCTAGTAGAATATCAAATTTCTCCAGTATGATTTAAAAACAAACAAACAAACAAACAAAAAACCCTCAGTATCTACCAGTGTGGGATTAACAGATCTATTTTCTGCCTTGGCCAATTTTGCATGTGTTTGTTCCATAGTCTGGATCTGTCCATTTCTACATTAATCTGCAACTTTTTTCCATTCAGAAATTAATATTTAAATGTGCACTTAAGTACGTACGTTATCACAATAAAGTAAAGGTAAAGGTACCCCTGCCCGTACGGGCCAGTCGTGACCGACTCTAGGGTTGTGCGCTCATCTCGCTCAAGAGGCCGGGAGCCAGCGCCATCTGAAGACATTCCGGGTCACATGGCCAGCGTGACGAAGCTGCAACTGGCGAGCCAGCACCAGTGCCGCACACGGAAACGCTGTTTACCTTCCTGCTATAAAGCGGTACCTATTTATCTACTTGCACTTTGACGTGCTTTCGAACTGCTAGGTGGGCAGGAGCTGGGACCGAACGACGGGAGCTCACCCCGCCACGGGGATTCGAACCGCCAACCTTACGATCAGCAAATCCTAGGCACTGAGGTTTTACCCACAGCGCCACCCGCTGCATATTTAAATACCTATTTTAATTTCAGTGTTACATTTCTAAATGTATTCTGTCCTAAAGTATGCATTTTGATACGTTTTCCGGGTGGGAAAGTATATTGCAAAATTTGGAAATGTACAAAATCCCAAGGATAATTTATGATGTGATCTGTGTATTAGCCTAGGAGTTCCAAATTAGGTCAGTCTGCTTAAAAAAATGCAGACCAACCAAACACCTCTTCCATCTCCTACTACCACTACTGTATTGTGTATAATTGGCATGCCTTGCATGGTTGTCTTGCCAGCAGGGATAGTTTAGTGGGTGGGTGAGTAGGGGCGTGGAGGCTGCAATGCGAATGGTCTTGCCTCCCACAAATCAAAACTGCAAGACCCGACCACCAGCCATCATTATCAGCAGAATCAATCATCTGTCTAAGTTTTCAGTCATGTACACCAGCTGCAGCCAAAGTTATCAAGCATCACTGTATACATAAACGAACATCTGTATGGCTGGCAAGCAGTCATAAGCCATTCCTTCCTAACCAATCTCCCCCAACTAGCTACTTCCTCCTCAACATCCCACCAGCCAAATAACCCAAGCAATCCTTGTTGCCTTGGAGCTTGCCTGTTTCATTATATTTTTGTATACATTTTTAAGTTGCATGGTGTGCTACTTTCTTCCCCTGCATTTCTGCCAAGCGATGGCTCCCACATCTTACTAGCATATGGTGACAAGGAGGGTCAAATATCTATTGTATTCTCAACATACCTGCACAGTAGGGGGTTCTTTTTCATTCACATCTACTTGCTTCCTTGAACTGCCCCAAAGCTATCTTTGAATGTCAAGGTTCATCACCAGGGTCTTATTTGTTCAAATAGCACCATATGTGTGCCGGGCCTGGTTACAAAGGAGAAGACAAGTCTACTCCAGGGGGCTTACAATCAATGGAAGTGGAGTGAAGTGGGGAAGAACATGAGATTATTTCTGTTAGGCTTAGTTCCTAGAGGTTATTGGCTCTATGGGGTTGTTCTGATAGCTCCATAGAACGAGTATATGAAATGTTGTCTGTCCTTTCAGACAAGATACCCTCTCTGTCTACATTCAACAGTGTTTGCTGTGGTCATGTGAAGTCTCTAAATTTGCCGAAGGGGCCTGGGTAAAATTAAATGTCCTATCATGCTACAGATCAAATAGTGTCATGTTAGGAATTATGGCTGGGGCAACCCTACAAAATGCTTCTGAACCCTACTTTTACTGTACCTTTTACTGTAATTATTTTTCAAACGTTTCCTTCTGTTACTTCCCCCACCCCCAGCCATGCAATGCAACTCCAAGCCCTCTTTTATCTGTCAGCGGCCATATCTGCCATTATCTCTGCATGCAGCCTTATTTACTCAGCCAAGTTGCTAAATTTAAAGCAGGGAAGACACTGTTAAAAGCACAGGCAAACAGAGTGCAACTTTAATTACACCCGCAGTCACCATATATATTTTGGGTAAGAGCTCTTGAGATATAGCAGGATGATAGATAATAAAAGAGGGAAACTCTGGTGAGAACCTAGATGTGATGAAGGCAGCCAATTTGCCCTTTAATTGTCTCCTATGTTTGCATTTAAAATTGGCAAGTGAAACTTGGTAGAACCAAGGTAGGGAACCTGTTTCGGCATGAAGGCCACATTCCACTCAGGAGACACAAGCCGGTGCCCCAGGGCACAGCCATATCAAAAAGTGGAGGAAGCAAAGAATGCAAACATCACTTCTGTACAGTAGATGAGCTCACTCATGTACCCTCAGCTACCCTCCATCCCGGGAAGCAAGAGGCATTGTCAGAGTTCAGGAACACATTCCAGCCAGGCAAGAGCACTCAAAGAGGGTGTGACCCAGGACCAGAAAGGGGTGCATCTGGGAGAGAATGGATTGGCCAGGAAAGTCTCAGGGTCCAGACAGAGTAGCTTGGAGGTCCGCACCCAGCTCTCAGGACCTTAGTTCCCCCACCCAAGTCATGGAGCAAAAGGGCAGCCTTCGAAATTCGCCAGACACATTTTGCACCTGACTATCGGCCACTTGTGACCAAGTGAAGCTACCTGATGTCTCTGCCATCTGGACGTGCATGCCTGGGGATCCTTGGATCTTGACTATTTTCACACACTAGCAACACATCCCGCTGAATTCGGCCAGCTATATTTTATCTGCACCATCAGAATGGATTGCAGGACCCCAAAAGTCATACTGAGAAATACGACTTTCGAGCCGTCTGGCAGAAACACAGCAACAAGGCATTCTGTTTTGGCGACTGTAGCCCTGATTTAAGGAGCCATTTGGTGCCAAGCTTATATATCTGAGTTTCTAACACTGCAAAATGGGCATAATATGGGGGAGCCCCCCCCCCGTTTCCATACACAATTGCCTCTCCTCTCTGCCCTGCGGGGCTGCCATCTATTTTATCCAGTCCAGCTCTAAGATTTCATTTCATTTCACTTTTAATTTGCATACCGCCTTTCTATATTACACACATGGCAGCTTACAAGCTGAAGAAACAACAAAATAAACAGCAAAGATCGCATACCTAATAACAACCCGGTATGAAGAGAAACTCATGATGACTTAAAAACAAACGACTTCTATCAAATGAAGCAATATCCCACAATCCATTAGAAGACAAAAAAGAAAGATGAGGTAAACTTAGAGGGGGGGGGGGAGATGGATGCACACACAAGCCCCTATCCTGGAGCACTTTTGACAGGCAGCAAGGATTGTTTCCCACCCCCACCCCCATTAAATGCCCATAGACTAGCATGTGTGGGAAGGGGCTCTCAGATTAGGGGGCTGGCAGCACTAGGCCAAATGCAGGAGCGCACGCTTTGAAGCGGCGGCCTCTTGCTTCCCCAGCCCTAACCAAGCGCGCCTTCCATTCTGCCAGGCAGAAGCCCGGTCCAAGCCGCCAGGCAGCCACCCCCAACCCGGAAGCCGGCGCCCGGGCTCCAGCAGCGTCGCCAGGGACGACGACGGAACAACAACAACGGGCGGGCGGCCCTCGCCCAGGTGCCCAGGACGCCCCTCACCTGTGATGTAATTGGTCCACTTGTACAGAACTCCTTCCATAGTTCAGCGGCGCGCTTCGCGCAGCATCCTGCTCGCCCTCCTCCGGAGAAAAGGCAGCAGGAACGGCGCGGGCCCTCTCTCCCCTTCGGCGCTCTCGAGCAGACGCGGCGGCGGCGGCGGCAACCGGCCCCGCTATGTACATGGACGGCTGGGTGGTTTAACTTAGCGGGGAAGCAGCGGCAGCGGCAGCCGCCTTCGGGTCCGGCTGGCTCTGGGAGTGCTGCGCGGACTGGGTTGTACGGGCACGTGCGGCAGGAAGAGGAGCGGCGGAGTCATGCATTGCCTATGCACATCGCAGCCACTGGGGAAACAAAGCGGTTACCAAACCCTCTCGCACAGGCTGCGGCTGCCTCCCTCTTCTCCTCGCCGGCCTTTCTTTCTTTTTCTCCTTCCCCTTTTTCCCCTCCCCCCACCTTTCTCGGGCCTTTGCGCTTGGTGCCATTGACCCCGACGTCTCATTTACTTCCTGGATGAAAGGGGCTGGTGGATGAAACAAAAACAAAAAAAGCAAGCTACGCGCACACGCATATGGGCTGCTTGCCTCCACCGCCTGTCCGAAAACTCGAGCGCCACGTCTGCACTGCAGGCTTCGCCGGGCGTAATTAATATATATTATATAGATCTACCCTGCATATATGCGATCGCTCGCTTTGCGCATTGAGCACGGCGGCTTTCCACGTTTAAATATACCCGCTCGCCTTTCTATTCTGCCTGGCCCGCTAGCTGGGCATCCCGCTCGAGGCTGCAACCCTTATGCTCTCATCTGCTCGGAAGCAGCTCTCCAGTGAACTTGGCGGGACTGACTTCCGAACAGGCACGCACAAGATCGGGCTCCGGCTTTTGTTTCTTAATTTTAAAAAAGCGTCTCCTTCGGCCTCCCCCACCTCGGGCGCAAAATGACACCACCGCGCAGAGCAAAAACGCTGCAGCGACGCCGATTTGCAAACCAGGAGGAGCTCCCCTTCCCGATTACAAATCTGCAATCTCTGCATCCACCTGCAATCCAGGCCACTTGGGCCATCCTTCCCCAAACGAATAGCTACCATCGCTCTGCCTAGATGGGGATGCGGGAGGAGACCTTCAGCTCTGGGGATTAAAGCGGCTCCGCGCCGTCGTGCCACCTCCCGAAAGACCTACATGGGGAAGGCGGAGGAGGCAGCAGCGCAAGCGGGGCACATCCCGCGCCGCCCGCGCGTCCGCCGGAAGGAGGCGAGGCGAGACAGAGGCTGGAGCAGCCCCGGGCCGCGCCCCTCTCGGCTCCCGTGACGTCGAACAATGCCAGTGCCACGCAGCCCCGGCGAGCAGCGAGGCAGATCCCGGAGCCGCGATCTCGTGCTCCAGCAGCTATGCACTTCGCCGCGGGGATCTGTTTCTTCCTCC
Source organism: Podarcis filfolensis (assembly GCF_964270895.1). Lineage (NCBI taxonomy): Eukaryota > Metazoa > Chordata > Lepidosauria > Squamata > Lacertidae > Podarcis > Podarcis filfolensis. Next base: position 23,253,592 of record NC_139604.1, on the reverse strand, counting down.
AGGCTTTCGCCCTCGTAACCCTCCGGGCGGACGGGCAGAAGAAGGAGGAGGGCGCCTCCGCCGACGAAGTTCAAATGGAAGTCGTGCACGTCCCCGAAAACTGCCATCCGAAGAGCAAGAAGGGGGACCTGCTGAATGCCCATTACGACGGCTACCTGGCCGGGGAGAAGTCCAAGTTCTATTGCAGGTAAGGCAATCCAAAGCTTGCTTTGGGACTCGGCCCACGCCGCCGGATATATAAAACCCAAGGAAGCGGTACTTTGAACGCAAAAATAAAGGTTTGGCAACCTGAATGTTGGGGTTCCAAAGTCAATGTGAGTTGTGCCATGCAATTTAGGAATGAAAACTTAATGTCTTTAAGGGAGGGGGGTGTTATTCCAGCCTTGTACACTATCCTTCCTTGATCATCCGAAAATCACAGATGCTTTCAGAATCGCTTGATAACATGTATGCATATGTTTTACATGGGCAGTATGCATGGGTCAGAGGGCCACCCCCATTATTTTCTTAAGGCATGTGGAGAGTGGGTCATAGGCCCTAGTGGGTCAAAGGCCCCTAGATGTATGCTATCTAGGCACGCACGCACGCACACACTACAGCCTATAACACATCATTTGAAAAATAAAACTGTAACTTTGGTTTAAGAAGGAATTTGGATCCTAGCTTATATGTGTGTGCAGTGTTAGAAACTCAGATATACAGAGTAAGTCCTTTAAAAAAGGCTCCGTGGATACAGAGTACACATATTCCACGGGCCCTCTTTTAAAAGACTCGCCCTGTATAAGCTAGGTGCCAAATGCCTCCTTAAACCAAGGTTACAGTCGCCAAAATGCCATTTCTTGGGATGTGGGTGGCGCTGTGGTCTAAACGACTGAGCCTCTTGGGCTTGCTGCTTTAAGGTTGGCGGTTTGAATCTGCTTGACGGACTGAGCTCCTGTCTCTCTGCCCCAGCTCCTGCCCCAACCTAGGAGTTCGAAAGCATGCCAGTGCAAATAGGTACCACCACGGCAGGAAGGTAAACGGCGTTTCTGTGCATTCTGGTTTCCGTCACAGAGTCCCTTTGCGCCAGTAGTGGTTTAGTCATGCTGGCCCCCTGACCCAGAAAGCTGTCTGTGGACAAACACTGGTTCCCTCGGCATGAAAAGCGAGATGAGTGCTGCAACCCCATAGTCGCCTTTGACTGGACATAACTGCCCAGGGGTCGTTTACCTTTACCTTTTTACCTAAAGTCTTATTTTTCAAATGATGGACTGACTGATTGATTATCAGTTAAACTTCTGGCTAGTTCAGATGACAACCTTGAGCTGGGTTAAAAACTTTGAGAACTTAATGAAGAAAATCACTTTATCCAGGGACAGCCCAGATAAACTGGCCTATTCCGACCTCGTTTTCTTAATGGTGACACGGGCCATTCATAACATAAGAATATCCTTCACAACTGTGAGCATGGCAGTGGGGTGGCTTTGAAGACAAGCTACAACAGTTAGCTATAACGTTGTTCACCGCTCCTGCTCAGGCTGTACAGAAAAAGCATTTTTGTTCCTGAAATTCATTCTGATTGTGTAAATAAAATATAACAGATATAATTCTACAGGATGTGGTATTAGTGTGTGAAAACAGTCCAGATCCAAGTATCCCCAGGCATTTAAGTACCAATAAATGTTGACCAAAAATGATGTGCTTGTATACTGAACTTGTTTCTTAAACCTGTAAATATTAAATCTCTCTCTCTCTCTTTTTAATATTTCTTTGTAGTCGAACACAAAACAACGGCCACCCAAAATGGTTTGTCCTTGGTGTCGGACAAGTCATTAAAGGTTTAGATATTGCAATGCTGAATATGTGTCCTGGAGAGAAACGGAAAGTGATCATACCTCCATCACTTGCTTATGGGAAGCAAGGATATGGTAAAGCAAGGCTGCATGTTAAGGCGAATAGCCATTCTCTCTACTTTAGCTGTATTGCTTTAGCCTATAGAGAAGGAACTGGGATCTATCTATCTATATCTATCACATTTCCAGCCTCTTCCCTACATGTTACTTATTCACTGGCATTTTGTAATGGCTGTAACCATTCAATTCGATTCAGTTTTGTTGCTTTTGTACCTAGCTTTATGGTTCAGTTCAAGCATGTTGCCAAACCATTGTTTGTTTGATGACCAGAAGTAGCCCCACAGGTTTGTTTATAGCCTCCTTTTCCTCTCCTCTTACCTGCAGGTTTCTTCCTTCGCTTTCAGCATTTTCCTGACCCTAGTTTGTCCTGATGTTGAAATTGGTAACCTTTCATTAGTACCTTGCCTTCATGAAACCACTGCTTGGATTGAGTTTCTAAATCCTGGTTAGCACTATCCATAGTTTGTCAGTTTGAACATCATAGGGAATTAGCAAAATCCAGGAACTGAGGAAGGGAACCCCATGTGCAAGGAGGGAACATAAAAGCCTGCAGGGGCTCTCCCAGTCCCTGCAATGGTTTGGCTTTATGTCTGAACTGATCTTAATTTTAGGCCCATACCAGAGTGATGTTGATCACTTATCTCCCAGTCAGAGTGATGTTGAGTAAGCCTTCACCATGACTCCAGTCCAGCTAAACTTAGTTGGAACTTGAGATAATTGTGCCTTGAGATAATTGTGACTGACTTGTCCAGTGGGACTTAATCCCATCTAACGTTATTGGGCTGAAACCTTTGCCTTTTGAATCTTAGCGGGAACTGGTGAATCTTTAAGTATCCAGGTGCCTAGCTTTGACCTCATTGTGATTTGACATCTGACATGCACAGCATCTCTGTAGGCCAACTTGTGATTCAAAGTCTGCTGAAGTGAAAAATACTGTATTTTTCGTCCCATAGGACGCACCTAGTTTTTTGGGGGGGAAATAATGGGAAAATTTTTTTCCTTTATTTCCCCCCCCAAAAAAAAACCAGGTCGGGGAATCCAAACCAGGTCGGGGAACAGCGGGATGGCGGCGCTCCGCCTCCCCGCTGTCCCCCGAGCTTGTGGGGCTGGCGCTGGGGAGAAGCACGCTTCTCCCCAGCGCCAGCCTCCAAACCAGGTCGAGGAACAGCGGGATGGCAGCGCTGCGCCTCCCCACTGTCCCCCGAGCTTGTGGGGCTGCCCGATGTCTGCCCGAAGCGCGGGGTGCTCTGCTTCAGCGCGCCCCGCGCTCCGTGCAGCAGGCTGCTATCCACAGCCTAGGGAGCCCTGTGGGAACTCCCACGGGCTCCCCAGGCTTGCTGATAGCTTCCTGAAGCTCTCCAAGCTTCAGCGAAAGCCTGCATTCGCCCCACAGGACGCACACAGATTTCCCCTTCATTTTTGGAGGGGGAAAAGTGCGTCCTATAGGGCGAAAAATACGGTAGATTTGGCCATCATACCTCAACCAGATTTAACATACCTTGATTTCTCAATAGGTATTCTCAACGTGCAAATATGCATTGCTTGTTTGCTGAATACTAACTGTGACTATCTTTTTTAGGCTGAACTTTTGAAGGATGCCTTTCTTCCCACGTACAACCCTCTTATATTCTTTCAGAGCATTGTTTGTGCATGCTGAGCAAGATGGCTCTAGTTTTGAATGTCAAGAATGCATGTGGCTTTCTAGAACTTTTCACGGGTTTTCCTGTGGTATGTATTACTCTCAAAACTGCTTGCGCTTAAATCTTTTTCCTTTTTTTAGTTTAGCTACTAACTCTAGAAACCGAGCAGTTGTGTTGCTGAAGCATGTGTGAGGATTTCTACTAAACAATTTTAAGGGGGGGAAAGGTCTCTGGGCCCAGCACAGGGCAACTTGTGACCTATTGGACACACCAGGCCAGATACATATAATGATCACCCATACACAGAGATTCAGTTAAGTCTCCTATTGTTGCATCCTGAGACATTTACACAAGGAACGTGTCTTATCAACCTGACAGGCTGGTGAGCTCTGTTCAGTGTAGGGGATCACACTGTCTTAGCCTCTACATTAAAGTTTATAATTTCATTTTTATTTATTGTGAGTTCTGTATATGACATTTGATCTCCCTTAGTTCTCGGAGAGGATATCTGTTGCAACATTTAGCTTTCAGTGCAGTATGTGGAAACTCAAAAATAAATTATAGGACCATCGGCAGCTGCCTTATACACTGAGGCAGATCAGTGTCCCATCTAACTCAGTATTATTTTCATTGACTGACAGCAGCTTTGAAGGGTTTCAAGTAGGATACCTTCCCACCCCTACCTGTACATGCCAGGGATTGAACCTATGGCCTGCATGAAAAGCATGTCACTCTAGCACTAATCTTCTGTCTGAACTGCCATACTTTTAGTCTTCATCATTTTAGATGAGTTCCCAAATTCTGTATTTGGCAGCTGCAGGTGCATGGCTTGCAAAATACTTGTTTCGGACTGACTTTGGAAGCTTTCTCCTTCATTACTGCTACCTGTCTGCCATTATCAGTATGCTTTCTTTCTCAAAAGCTGCTAAACTTCGGTACAGTGGTACCTTGGTTTACGAACTTAATCCATTCCAGAAGTCTGTTCTTAAACCAAAGCCATTCTTAAACTGAGGCACGCTTTCCCTAATGAGGCCTCCTGCCGCCGGTGCCCTTATACCGTTCAGCTTCCATTCGTAGACCGAGGTAAAGTTCGCTAACCGCAACACTACTTCTGGTTTTGTGGAGTTCATATACCGAATAGTTCGTAAACAGGGCTGTTCTTAAACCGAGGTACCACCGTATCCCTTTTGATACAGGAGGATATTGTATCAAACCAGAAGATAAACATGGATTTCCTTTGAAGCCCATTTTCCTCCTTGAGGTGGAGAAACTTTTATCCCTGAAATCTTAACCTTGCCTACTCCAAAAATCGTATTTCAAGTTTTGTTTTGTTTTTAGTGGAACGGCTGTTCATGCTTGATTGACTAGATAGCCATTTCATATTTATCAAGTAGCTTTCTGACATTCATGAGAAAAGTGCTGGCCTTAGTCCAATGTGGGGGCCCCTGAGTGAACAAGAGGGATGAAGTTCTCCCTGTGGTCTTCCCTGAAGCCTCGCCCACCAAAGGCCAATTGGCAATGCCGATGGACAAAGGCAGGGCCTAGGCCAGGGGTAGGCAACCTAAGGCCAGGGGGCCGGATGCAGCCCAATCACCTTCTCAATCCTGTCCACGGACGGTCCGGGAATCAGTGTCTTTTTACATGAGTAGAATGTGTCCTTTTATTTAAAATGCATCTCTGGGTTATTTGTGGGGCATAGGAATTCATTCATTTTCTCCCCAAAATGTAGTCTGGCCCACCACATGGTCTGAGGGACAGTGGACAGCTGAAAAAGGTTGCGGACCCCTGCCCTAGGCCATTGGCTTGCCATCCCCCACCCCAGCCATTACTGATGGCTGAAGCACAGACGACATTTTTCAAGAAGCTTTCTGAAAATGACAAAACAAATCTGGTGGAACTGTTGTTGTTTTTTGTGAGTAGGCAGTTTACTAGTTTAGAATGGCTTGACAATATACTTAGGGCACAGTCCACGTGGGAATACACTCCAAAAAGGAGTGTGTATAGGGGGAAATCCAGTTGTATTTTGCCCCTAATAATCAGGAGGGCTGCCTCAAATTCAAAGTAGTTCAACAAAGCAAAGTATTTAAAAAATAAATATTTATACCAGAGTCCATAATTTACACATTTCCAAATAACCATAAAAAATACTCCAGTTTGTGGTTAAGATTATCTGTCAGATGTGTGTACACAGTTCCCAAAATGGTCTTGTTCCATTTTTAGAACCTGCAAAGATTCCACCTAACGCAACCCTGATCTTTGAGATTGAACTGTATGCAGTAACGCAAGGACCCCGCAGTGTTGAAGCATTTTCTCAAATGGACCTGGATAGTGACAAAAAACTCTCAAAACATGAGGTAACATGGGTCATATTCTGATGTTCCCTGTTATAGCATCTAAACCTAAATTAACACCATTTTCAATACGTAACAAAGTTTGAGATAAAAAATCTGTCGATTGTTGTTCCTTTAGATAGACCATTACCTGAAGAAGGAATTTGAAAGAGATGGCAAGAAACGCGACCCTTCCGTTCATCAAGATGTCTTGCTTGATATATTTAAAAAGAATGACCATGACGGAGACGGCTTCATATCTGCCAAGGAATATAACGTCTACCAACACGATGAACTATAACAGATCATTGCTTAAAAGTCTGTGGCAGGAATGGGGAATCTGCAGCCCTGCCAATGTTGTTGGACTTCTGCTCCCATCAGCCCAAATCAGCTTGGCCAATGATCAGGGATGATAGGGGATGCAGTCCAACAGCAGCTAGAAGGCCACAGGTTCCCCATCCCTGTTTTATGGACATTTGGATCCCAGTTCAGCAGTTCCTCCCATGCGCACATGGAGCTTTCACAAGGACTTCCCCATGCCCTTCAGTGGAGGGGACACGGCTTTGTTCACAGTGTTACCCACTGCATTGAAGGTAGTAGGAAATCCTGCTAGTGGAGCCCCAAATACACATTGAAGTGAAGATGTACCTGTGGAGCTGTCACTACATTTGTAACCAAGTACACAGCTTTTTGTGATTACACTCTTCAGCCCTGTTTGATTTCCCTGGGATTTGTCCATTAGATTAATGGCTTTAACCAAAATGGAATTTCTTTGTCACATAATATTTCATGTATGTTGGTTGTGGGAAATTTTTATACCTTTTTATCATGATTAAAAATGTTACTGAAATGATAGGGGTGGCTCCACATACTTTGTAATTCTTATGAAATAATCTGAATTAAAGTTGTAAGAGTTAACGGGGAATTTACAGCTATGCCAAATATAGTGTTGTTGCTGATGAAGTAATTTCCCTTTTTTGTTTTGTTTGCTCCAAATTGTCCCCCACCCCTGTGGCATCTTTACTCCCCTCATGGTTAACATTCATTTTGAAAATTTGTGGGAGCCATTTTTGGAGCAGATCCAGAGTTGCATTAATGGCACTGAAGCTCAGTTGCACATTTTCACTTAATGGCCTGATTCACACATAATGCTAGCCCATGGTTTGTTTAGCCAAAGTATGGCTTATTGCAGTGTCCAAAAATTAGCCAAGTAGACTAAGCATGTGGGGTTTTTTGTCTGCTTTTTTGGCAACAAACCAGCATGAAACCATAGTTTTGGCTTATGAACTGTGGCTTGTTTTATCTGTGGTTTAGTATTCTGTCTGAACCATCTCTTTTTTTAGCCACCCCACCCAGATACTACAACATTTGGCGCTCTTAGTTTGGAGAAAAAGGCGCATAAGAGAAGATAGTAAGAGATGTATAAAATTTGTTCACTCATGAGGCAGTGAGAGTGCCAACCTGGATGGCTTTAAAAGAGGTTGACAAATTATCCGCTGCCACCACTGCCATGTCCTCCAGCATATGGAGAAAGTAAAGTGTGTCATCTGTGTGGAAACAGCTATGTACAAGCCAGGTACTGTATTACTGATTAAATGCACAATTCTTGGACAACTTAAATGCCAGTTAGGTCTCCCCCACAGTGTTTATATCAAAAACCAAACAGCACTAGAGTCAAGAAAGAATCCAGGGCTCAGTGGGTGTGCTATATTCAGATCTAAAGAGAATCAGGTGTTTAATCCCTTCTATTTTTACAAATGCATTGGTAGATAAATATGTAGCAGAAATTCTAGACAACCCCAGCAGTGCCAATTTTAACATGCGGTTTTAAACACAGTGGCAGATACTGCCACCTAATGGCTAGATCTCAATGATAATAGTATTGCATACATACATCAGATATGTAATTGACTCGTTTATTCCAAAATTATATAGCTTTCTTACAAAAAATATTGTCAAATACATCAAAAGGCACCAAATAACAGCAAGTCTAACATTTAAAAAATACTGAACTTGCTCTATATTAATGATAAATATGGACTAAATAGGAGACAGATGTAATTGGGGGTGACATTGGCAAATTTTAATGGAAACATGTCATACTAAGATTCAATTCAATTTTTATTTCTCTGTTTAACCAGAGCAAAGACAAACATTTTCGTAATCTGATATTTCAATTAAATATTTATGCCATTAATAAATAATTCATATCTTTTCATTACTGTCTTACTGTGGTGTAGTTAAGGTGAAACACATTCTTGCCTTTAGACAAAAGCCAATGTTTCCAAATTACTCCTACAAATAATGACTTCTAAACATAATTTACACATTTTTTAGATTTATCACAAAATGCTATTGTGAATTTTTTAACTCGGATGTGTATCTCTTAGCTATGTTACACTATGCAGTTAGAAAGAACTAACCAATAACAGAGCATATGTGGGAAGCCATTATATCAAGTTCTATTTTGCATTCCTTAAAAACACGGAAGGAGAAAAAAGCGTTTGTGGCTCCATATTTTGCAATCAAAATGCACGAGAAATTCCATGGCACAATCACACCTAAATATATGCATGGGTTTAATCCAGGCCAAGTCGGTTGTACTTAGATCTTCCTGACCTCAAAGTGGAAAAGTCAGGTGTGACTTAATTTCAGTGTATACTAAGTGCAAGCAACAATCTGGATCCAACCAACATGCATTTCCAAAAATTTTCATTTCACTCTCTTGTGCCAGAGGTCAAAACAAGGCACAGCATGTAGTCGTACAAACTTTTGTCCATTAAAAGAACACTCAAGACAACCATAGACAGTTTCTCTTCTGGAGCTTCCCATTCCACACAACGAACAAGGACCTTTGGGGATGTGATTGTTAAGCAAATTCACTCGTATATGGGCCCCTTCTCGGAAATAGTTCGTGGAGACATCCGTCATGCTTGCAGCTTTTTCATAGTAGTCTGTGAAAAGGTCATCTAAGTAATTGTCTGAGTGAGCAATGATATCCATTACCCTTTTGTCTGAAGGGGAAAAAAGGACACAGACACAAAGAAGAAAGATTGCTAAATCCAATAGCACATTATCTAGTCAACCACCGACAAAAATACAAACTCTTCATTCAGCCCAGAGTGTGGGATTCCACAACTGAGTCCTGTAAGCAGAAACAAGGAGTTTCACTTGCATAAGGGGGCTTTCCCTCCCTCCCCCCCCATTCCCCCCAAATTGGCTCTGATGTGGAAGGGAAGAACCCCCCAGAACAGTGATGTATGCGTTCCAGCTGGCAAGCTGAAATGTCCTGATGGATTTATTGCCTTAGCACAACCTTGAATTCCTCCCATAATCTAGTCATTGTTAAATCCTAACAAGTTCATAAATATAATAGCATAATTTTACCTATAGAAAGTATCCATCTTTTTGCACAATGGGTTGATTGACACGTCCCTTGCTTTATTACTTACAAATGCAGAACAAGTATGTCACCTGCAATAGTGTCAGTTCCCAAAATTGAAGCAGTCAAGTTAAAATGTTTAGGTTTCATATGTCCTGCCTCTAGTTGGATATATTATTGAATTTTTGTTACGGTTTAGTTGTCTTTGTGGTTCTATAATAATTTGAAAGCTTGTTTTAAAAAATGAAATACAGTGGTACCTCGGTTTAAGAACAGTCCGCTTTAAGAACGATTTGGTTTACAAACTCCGCAAAACCAGAAATAGTGTCTTGGTTTGAGAACTTTACCTCGGTCTAAGAACAGAATCTGAACGGTGGAAGGGCACCGGCGGCGGGAGGCCTCATTAGGGAAAGTGTGCCTTGGTTTAAGAACGGTTTTGGTTTAAGAACGGAATTCTGGAATGGATTAAGTTCGTAAACCAAGGCACCACTGTATATAAAAAACGTGGAGCAGCTTTGAACCAGTTTATTTGTGGGATAACTTTACCCTCTATATGCCTGTATGACTACAGTATTGTGGTCAAGTTCTCTGGGTTCACAAATGGCCGCAACTGCAGCTGGTTAAAGGTACTTCTAGTCAGACTACCTGGGGGACGCGGGTGGCGCTGTGAGTTAAACCACAGAGCCTAGGACTTGCCGATCAGAAGGTCGGCGGTTTGAATCCCCACGACGGGGTAAGCTCCCATTGCTTGGTCCCTGCTCCTGCCAACCTAGCAGTTCGAAAGCACGTCAAAGTGCAAGTAGATAAATAGGTACCGCTCCGGCGGGAAGGTAAACGGCATTTCCATGTGTTGCTCTGGTTCACCAGAAGTGGCTTAGTCACGCTGGCCACATGACCCGGAAGTTGTACGCCGGCTCCCTTGGCTAATAAAGCGAGATGAGCGCTGCAACCCCAGAGTCGGCCACGACTGGACCTAATGGTCAGGGGTCCCTTTACCTTTACTAGTCAGACTTCCTGGGCCTCCAATAACAAAGTTGGACACAGAAACACTCCCAGCCTGCATACCTGCTCTTTCTAGGAGAGTACAGCCCCATTCAAGACATGAAACTGACCAATTTCTCAGGCATAGGACATGTATAATATGACTAATGTCGCACAGGCCCTGACTCAATTGCTGTGCACTAAGCCCTACCTGTCCATCCAAATACATCCACAGCTCCAAATGAAAAGGAATCAATTGTGTAAATCAACTGTTCAGTAGCTTGACCGTATGACAAGCATAGCACAATATTGTTGATTTCCAACTCTTATGATATCTATATTAGGCCAGCAAAAATATTTACGACTCTTGATTAAGCTACACTGCAAGCAAAGCTAAAAACAGTGGGGAGAAAAATATTTGGTGGTAAAGCCCTCTCTGCATCTTGATCACAGAGTGGGCAGATTCACACAATACATTTAAAGCACTGTAGTTGGGGGACATGGGTGGTGCTTTGGTCTAAACCACTAAGCCTAGGGCTTGCCGACTGGAAGGTCAGCGGTTCAAATCCCTGCGATGGGGTGACAAAGTGCAAGTAGATAAATAGGTACTGCTCCGGCGGGAAGGTAAACAGCGTTTGACAGGACTTAACTGTCAGGGGTCCTTTACCTTGATTAAGGCTGCTGGAATCTGTAGCTTGGCAATGGGAAACAACAGTTCCCAGGATTCCTTGGGGAACGTCAAATGCTTTAAATGTGCATTGGATATGCTTCAAATGTATGGTAAGGTTAGGAGATAACATACATTCAAATGAGGCCCCTTTGGTGTCATGTAGGTATCAGGCTACACTAAGGCCTGTAAGGAGGGTGGGCAAAACAAGGGCTGATTCTCCAAATCAAGGGCTGATTCTGGGACCACAAAAACTAGGTGTTGTAGGTGCAGAGATGGTTATATACCCCCTCATTTTCCTTCTTTTTTCTTTATTTACTAACTAGCCTGATTAAGAATTCTGGAGCACTTAACACTATTTTGCGATATTTTTCTGCTCTGCTAAAAGTATTTGCTTAATAATGGACTCTGGAAATATTTTAACTATGCCCCAATGTGGCTACCTTCACTTTTGTGTGTGTCATATTATTGCTGTACATCATGAAAGGTCTTTAAAGAGTAATAAGTATAATCTTACTGTACAACTGAAACAATTAAAAATTTAATTTTTAAATTAAGCAAATTCATTATTATGGTAATTATAATTAAAAATTGATGCACTCTGCATATTTTGAAATCTCTGCAATTATTTTAAGTGTGTGTGTGTGTGTGTGTGTGTGTGTGTGTGTGTAAAATACTTCTCAGTGCAGCTATAAGCATGAACTTCAGCACCAACCATAATATGAAATACTATTAAATACATTACCAATCAAATTAATTAGTGTAATGCTAATAAATATCAAACCTCATACTTCGATAAAACAGATTCCTTAATTTAATTAGTGAAAATGTTCTTGATGGCTCTCTTTCAAATCCTCCTTTTGATTCTGGAGTGACACAGAGCTCTGGGGGAAAAAATTACATATATTTTAATTATTCAGAAAAGCACAATTTCATAATACAGTTTATTATTATTGATGAAAAATAGTTTTTTAATTTTATAGAAAAGTTATATTAAATAAGGCAAAACCACAACACAAAACTGAACACAAACCAGCTGATTCAGCAAGGGTGATTTTTTTTTTAGGTGGAAGCAAACTTCCAGGTACAGAATCATTTGCGTCCATTATCATCCAAATTCAGATGCAAATCTAATACAATATCCATCACCCTGCATGGTACGGATGAGGCTCCGATTTCCATCTGTCTTGCAATGCACATGTGAATGTCTGTCCCACTACTGTCCCTGGATTTGAATCTACTGGTAGATGTTACTGTGTGTGCCCTTGCAGATGTGTATACCTGGAGGGTATGGATGCAAGCCCTGAAGTGAATGAGATTGCTAACCACAAGCACACAATAAAGCAAGAATATAATGTTTATAGCATTCCAGACTAAACATTCCCAATCTCAGAACAAGAACAATGTAAAATAGTAATTGCACTCACAATTGAAAAACAGACTACTTACCAAAATTACCATCCAAGTGAATATAAAGCTCAAACACACTAAATGCAATAGTTGTATGAGCAGGAAAGACAATAGCTTTGTCACGTCCTTTGTAATTATAGTCATCAATAATATGAAACTATTTTTAAAAAGAAAGATACAGTGTTAACATCTGTATTGAAAACATTTTGAATAAAAATGCAGATTAAGCTAAAGAAGTATTGGAAATATAACACATAATATGACTCTTTTTTAACTTTAATGTCAAAGCCAACCAGTGGAAGGCTAGTACTTCACTATGGTAGAGATGATGATGATGATGTTCTAATGAAATTAGAACAATTTTCTCAGTTGCAAAAGATGCCCTTCAAAACTGAGAAGCAAATCAGGAAAAGAGGATCCACAAGTCTGTGCACAAAATGAATTCTAGTGCTTACAAAACTCCCACATTATCTCAGTGGATGAGTAGGGTGGCCATGTGCACCGATAAAAAGAGGGCACAGGTTTGCATATGCTAATTTATATGTAAAATGCAAATTTGGAAATAATTTCTATAACTTAAATAGAAATACAATGCATCTCACCATAAGTGGGGAAGACTGTGACCAGGTAACTTGTGTGCCTGCTCAGCCTGGTGTCCAGAAGCTAACTTCCCCTGTTCTCTCTTCTTTAGGTTGTTTATCTTCAAACTGGACTTGGACCAGACAACCCTTCAAATAGAGGACTGTAAAGTAGGAAGCACACATGGCCACCCTATGCAACAGGCAGGTTCATGGGGGCACAAAATGTACACACATGGAACTGCCCTGTCCACCACTGATGCAAGGAGGACAGCCCAAAAAGGTGGCGGTGGGGTCAGTCTATGTGTGCATCAGAACCGCCTCACCCAGATTGGGGTGTTTATCTTTAATTGGACAAGCTTCTATTTAATCTTTGGGTTAAAGATAACTTTGTCAGCCAGAAGAGAATGATCTATCTATGCTACAAACAAATCATGTGACCACCAAGACAGATTCTGCATAACTTATTTTTTGGTTTTATATTAGTCAAATTAGAATTATTTTATTTGGGCCTTTGCTTTTTTTTGATGTTTAAATCTCTTCCTCTTTAAAGATCCTCAACTCTTGGTGATAATATGATTTCTACACTTAGGCAACAAACCTGTATAGAGTTAGGTGTTCTTAAACCGGCTGATAAACATTTCACTATTCATAATTAGTTAGTTAGTTATAAAATTATTTATGAGCTGTCTTTTGACCCCCAAGGTAAATTACCATTTAAAAAGTTAATCTATCTATCTAGAAACCTATCTATCTATCTATCTATCTAGTTAAAAACATGCTTTAAAAGCATGTTTAACATGGTTAAACATGCTCACTTACCCTCATTGTGTCACCTCTCATGCCAGCATGCACGGACAGTGAACATTGCCGTGTCGTTCGAATGCTCTCCATGACCACACAAAGAACTGTCCTCTTACTTTCTCGTGACTGACGAACAAGGCAATGCTCAAAATTCATTTTTCTGCAATAAAGGGAGACATAATCCACATAGTTTCATATTTCTCCTATTTATGGCACCTAAAACCTATAACCCATATTGCACCCACATTTTAGTGCTCATTTGTCAAGTGCAGCTTAAATAGTCAAACAATGGAAACTATTATACCAACCTACTGGTAAGTTCTCTGAGTAATGTTGGTACCTCAACCTCATGTTTAGTTACAATGCCAAAGGAAGCCTTCACTGCAAGAGAATCTGATCCAGTGATATTGACCCCAGCCGAGTTCATAATAGGATTTCCTCGTCTACCGTTGAGCGCTACATCTGATTTATCTTCATAATTCAGTAACTGGTAGGATGAAATACCTAAGGGAAATAGGCAGCTTATTGAAGTCTGGAATTAAGTTCCTATATAATATTAATCTGAAACATGGTTTATAAAAACTGCACACCCATCAGATACTAAAACATTATAATGTGTTCAGATTCTCATCTCTTACAGCCTGAGCCTACCCATATGTACTCAACCAGTAAGTGTTCAGTGAAGAGAGAAATATTCCCAGTTATGTGTGCATAGGATTGCAGCCTTAATTACTTTGTGGATTACCTCTTGTAAAACTACTTTGCTTGTTGTACTTAACAAGAGTAAGAAATAAGTAGGTATGCTAATATGATCAAGCTGCCAAGCCAACGGCTCAGGACAAGCATCTGTTAAAAATATTAACAATGAATTACTCATAATAAAATTGTCTCAGATCAAAGGATTTTTAAAATCCTCATCTCTTTTCCACTTAAAAGCCATCTGAAAACACTTCAAGAGATGTTCAGATTATCATGCATGGACACCAGCAAATTTCAAGGAAGGAGTTCCATAGTTGGGAGCCAGCTATCTTAGTATATCTCTTGCAAAGTTTATCCCACTTGTATTCATTGGCAAATATTATTATTTAGAATTCTCAGTTGAGATATAAACATTTTGACAAAACTTAGATAACGTTTGTGAGTCTAGGCCCCACCCCCGCTTGGTGATAAAATAAGACACATGGACACAAGTATTTTAGGTTAATGGGCTAAAAAAAGGCCACAACTTTATTGGTTACAGAATGTGAGTGGTATTGGCTTAAGCACTGGATCGAAACAGACTATACTTGACTCCTGCCCACTCTGCAAGGAGTCACACGAGGGTTAACAACCTGTAGGGGGAGCTTGTTGATGCGGATCAACTAGAAGCTTTCCCCTAGAGTCACTGGGAGTCGTGCCATGGCCCTAGCCACCACCTGGGTATCGGACAGGAATCACAACCACCAGATTCCTTTAATGGAATACCCTTCAAGGGGAGGGGCAGGTGATGGCCACAACCTCCCCTCCAACACACAACACATTTTCCAATGCCTAACCACCAAACCTTACAAAGTTGTGACTATTTGCTATGAGGTAGGCAAAAAAACAAGTGGCTGGTGTCAATCTGCCAAGTGGGAAAAATTCCTACCAGGCCCCTTGGACAACCAAGGCGAAGTCCATAGCAAGGTCAGGAGCTGAGCAAAACCTAGAGGGAGGGCGGGCAGGTGATCCGAGGAGGCCTGGAATAGCAAAGGAAGAGTCTGTGTGCCTGCGGCCATTTTTAAATGTGTCTAAACCACTCCCCCCGCCAGACGGGTTGGCTGGCTGACTGGGGGACATGACGTGGGCCCAGGAATCAGTGATGCAGGGGGGCTTGGCCATGCCCCCGTGCGAGCGCGTGAAGTGATTCCTGCTCACAACCCCTCCCCTCTAGGAAGAAGAGAGGCTTTCCAGAACAAACATGGAAACAACGGATAACATTTTTTAATTACTTGAATGCAGACCAAGTGACCAACCCAAAACCATGTCTGACTCCTCTGGTAGGCATAAAATATTACTATTCAAATATCCTACAAAGGGTACTGTTTTCTGCTATTACCTCTCTTTTCATGGAATACAGAAAGAAAGCGAATCTGTCATTTAAAATATAGGTGAAGGGTTGCATTTGTGATGTCCATCCCATTACTATTATGTTCATATTCAAAACATGTAATCTGCAGTGGTAGAAAATATTAATTGCTACTTATTTTACTTTGAAGAGCTTTGAGCTGTTGACAACAGACATGGAAAGCAACTGAGCTGCCTTCCGTAGAACAATTACCCTAAAATAGCATCACTTCATTAATTATGTAATAACTTAAATTGTGTATAATCTCAGAATACCACTGACATTTAGAGCTAAAATAATTTGGACTGGATCCTGTTTAAATCAGTCACATTTAGGTTCTATTGAAATCAGTTGCAATCTTTTACACACTTACATACACATCCCACATCAATGGGGTTAGCTTCTGGGTAGAAATGTATAGGATTACACTGTAAATTGTCTATCTTTCACTGTCAGAAATTGCTTTTGCTATTTGTTTTTGTTAAAGGGCAATGTCTCTCTTAGTTTCTTGTCTGTTATGTAGAATGGCATATAACCTGCAGGATGCTCTTCTAAAAGACTGTGAGCAGCATTATACTCAAGATGTTCCCTGTGCCTACAAGGACCTAGAGAATAGATTTTAGAGAACCTCAGGCATCCCACTGCACTGCCATATTACTTCAAATTAAATAACAGCTCTAGGGAGCTACATATCACGTGTACAAAAAAGTTGTGAACAGATGTGGAAATGGTATTGTCATGCAGTGATCTCACTCCTCTGTAACAGTGGATAGCTGATATTGCATGCTATACAGTATTGGGATATTAATGCTGCAATTCTAAGCACACTTACTAGGAAGTCCTACTAAACTCAATGTGATTGGTAAATAAACAACTTTAGAATCACACTGCATGTAAGTGACAGATGTTATATAACACAGAACGATTACACCAAAAATATAAAGCAAATTTGTAATGAATGCTGAAAAGTACTCAATACATTATCAGTGAAACCTCCTAAAATGTCTTCTTCAGTCTTTTACTAAATGCAAACATTAAATGCTTTTTCACAAAATGCTTGTTTATATTGTAGACATACTGTTTGATTCCTCTAAAACAGCTTAAGCAGCAAATTCCATATTGTTTTGCATTTCCCCTGTTCAGTTATGTCTCTGAAAACCAGCAGATCATATTTTTATAAGCTTTCGAGAAGTTTAAAAAACAAACTTACCAGCTGAAATTTCTTTCTCTCCTTGAAGAATGTCTTTTAGGCTGAATGGCGTTGAAACAAATTTGGATCTTCTTGAAATAAGACAACTTTTCTTCTTAATAACAAGACTGAGGGGTTGATATTTATCAGCTTCACTGAGGCTACGAACAGGTACTAGTCGACCTCCATCGCCAACCTGCTTAACAAAACTTTTGGTAGCAGCAGCAAACATATTACGCAGACGCAGTAAAAAAAGAGAACTCTTATCAATTGCAGTTGTCAAACCATACAGCCATATTAAAAACCTTTTAGCATTTCTATATTAAGTAATACAGGACAAACAGCTTCCTTTGCTATTATATTTAACAGGAAGGGAAGCACTAGCATTGTTTTAACCATCCAGCTTCTCCAGGGTATTATTCAAGAATTCTCTTTCATTGTCCTGCCATGTTCAAAACAATGAATAATACATTAACAAAGTAAACTGATACAGCAACATTCAGCCGTATTAGGGCAATACTTTTCTGTAGTACCAAATTAGCTTTCACTTAACTTAGAAAGACTCCTGTCGTAAATCAGAATTGCCCCCCCCCAATCTTACAACATACAGCTGAGATCTGATTGAATAAATGTGTCTACTCAGGACTGTCTTAAGCATATGCGGTGCTGGGGTGCAAAGATCCACCTGGCGCCCCCCCCCCCGGTTGCCCAGTCCCAGGCGCACAGGAGTGCAGAGCTGGCCGGTCACCTCAGCATCTTGATGGCTCGGTCGCCCCCAAACTCACGGAGCAGAGCCACCCACAGCAGAAGAGTCCACCGTGGCAAACCGACCGATGGGCGGGCTCTTCCCCGGACTCAACTTGGGCCCCGGACTCTTGGCCTGGCACCCCTGAGAGCCCGGCGCCCCGCACCCCTACCGCCTATGGGTAAGACAGCCCTGTGTCTACTATAACCCCAGAGTGCTTTTTCTGCTAAAGGTTATTCAGTCCAAATTGACCTCTGAAGATCTCCACCAGTTAGTTAATGGCATGATTTTGAATCTTTGTAGCATTACATTTTAACTCTCTCTATGTCTAGATCATGAAAACCATTTATTTGGATGAATTAAGGTGATAACTTGAATTTAATCTCATTAATTGCTGTTATGTTCTTCATGTATATCCTGTCTCCTTTTCCCTGGGGCAGAAGTGAGAACTGTCCATAGAAAATATTGGTGAAATATGAGGTTTACCATTGCTGTGATTGGGCAGCAGGTGTCCATCTCACCACTGACCACCACCTCCATACACAACGACATAAGCAAAAAGTACATAGAAGTGATACCTGATCCGAGACAGGAACAACCTCCAAGGGTATTGTCACTGACAAAATGCATGCATGCCATATTGCCACATCTGGTTATTAATTTGGTCTTTTATGCTTTATTCAGTTAACTCACCCAATTTTACAAACACAAAAACTTTAAAATGTAAAAAAAAATGTAAATAGCTTGATCTCTTCCTGAAGATAGAACTCTCCCTTGCATCCTGAGTTCAAGTATCTTCAAAGAACATGACACCTTTGGTAAAGGCTGTTCTCCAATTGGAGCGTTCACAGGCACGTGTTTCCCAATTGTTGGTGTTTATACTACATTGTTTTAGAATTGCCTTGAGACAGTCTTTAAACCGTTTTTGTTGACCAGCTTTCCATTTTTAAGTCCGGAATAGAGTAATTGCTTTGGAAGACAATAATCAGGCAGCCACACAACATGACCAGTCCAACGAAGTTGATGTTGAAGAATCATATTGCTTCTCAATATACAGTGGTACCTCTGGTTACGTACTTAATTCATTCCGGAGGTCCATTCTTAACCTGAAATTGGTCTTAACCTGAAGCACCACTTTAGCTAATGGGGCCTCCTGCTGCTGCCATGCCACCGCCACGTGATTTCTGTTCTCATCCTTAAGCAAAGTTCTTAACCTGAGGTACTATTTCTGGGTTAGCGGAGTCTGTAACCTGAAGCATATGTAACCTGAAGCGTATGTAACCCGAGGTATCTCTGTATTGCTGCTCAATATACTCTGGTTGGCCTGTGTTATTTTCTCCTGCCGACAGGGGACCCACTTAAGGACTCTATACGGGCTTTTGGATACCCCATAAGGGAAAAGGGAGCAGTCCCCCCCCCCATAACAACAGGACGTCCCTATTTCCATAGGAGAAATGTTGGAGGGTATGTTAACAGGAAGCAAAGGGTTGGTTTTTTTCCACGGACCCCCTGAGCTAGAACATGTCCATTGTGACAACTGAAACGCCCGCACACCGGCGGGGCCATTTCCAGGCTTCCTTGGGGGTCCCGTCCGCCCCCTCAGCGCCCCTCTTCCTCTCTCACGCAGGCCCACTGAGGCGAGCCGCTCTCTCGCCTCTGCGCCGCTTGCAGCCTCCCGGGCGGCTCCTCCCCTCAAACTGGCCCCCGGAACCACACGTGACACGCGACAAGGGGCCGTGCTAAAGGGATGCTTCCCGGCCAGGAAGAGATGGAGGCGGCGGCGGCGGCGGCGAACAGCATGGCTCTGCCTCAGCCTGCCCCTTGCCCGGCTATCCTAAGCCAAGAAGGGGGGCTGGCGGGCACGGAGCAGCGGAACTCCCCGGTGGTGGTGGAGAAACTGAAAACCGTCAGGTGACGCGCGAGGGGTGGGGTGGGTAAGGGGCTTTCGATATGGCGGGTGGGGCGGGCGTGGAGCATTCTGGGTTACCGCCGCCCGCGCGCACGGCGCTCGGTAAGGCGGGAAACGGCGCCCGCGTGCGCGTGGATTCGGGTTGGAACGTGGGGGGAGGGGTCAGGAGCACCCGCGCGCGCACCGTAACAGGCAGTGTGAATGGCGCAAGTGTGTGTGAGGCTGCACCCAGTTACCTGGAAGTAAACCCGTGTGTGTGTGTGTGTGTGTGTGTGTGAGAGAGAGAGAGAGAGAGAGAGATGCTACACTCAGTTACCTGGAAGCAAACAAACCCGTGTGTGTGTGCGTGTAAGAGAGAAGCAGATGCTACACTCAGTTACCTGGAAGCAAACAAACCCGTGTGTGTGTGTGTATTTTTAAGTAAGAGAGAAGCAGATGCTACACTCAGTTACCTGGAAGTAAACCCAATGTGCAGTGACACTTAGGATGATTTCCCAGGTTAGGAAGAGGGAATGTATGTATATGTCTTTATTACATGTTGTGCTTTTTGAATGCTACTGGTTTTCTGTCCCCGATTCCTTTCTCTTGTTTTTTCCTTGTCCTCCCCCAAATAAAATATTATCTTAAAAAAAACAACCCACTCCTCAATCCTAGAGCAGAATCTGCCCGTCATCTGTTAAATTCGTACACATTTTTAAGTTTGCTCTTGCATGTAGGCTACACAGCCCTGCAATATTTATAGGTGACACAGCGCACAGTGGAGAGGAAAGGAGTCGCTCAGAACTGGAGTAGATAAGGCATCGCTGGTCTCCGATCAGATCTCCCATTTCTTTATTTTTATGTGGAAAGCTAAAACAGGAGAGTGGGGAGTGGCATTTAGATTGGGGTCATGTTGTTGGGGGCGGGGGGCTAACCTGCATTTTATACAAAATGATTGCATAGAGAAGGGCGATCTTCTCTCACAAATCTTCAACATTTCAGCACACCAAATTTGAGAGTGAGGAAAATGAAAGTGTAAGTTTTATGTTTCTTTAGATCTTCTAAAGGAAAAGAAACTGAAATTAAGAAAATAGCATTCTCCAAGGCATGTGGAGAGACCAGTAATATAATCTGACAACTGTTTCTGTGCTTAGCCTGTTTTGTGGAAAAAAAGCACTGTGGAAGAAGTGCTAGTGGCTTACACTTCCTCTTCTCCCTGCTCTAGTGCAATATCCAAAGCATGGAGTATCACATGTCTGGTAACATTTCCTTATAACTGTCCACAGGTTACTCATTATCATGAATACAACACAGAAGCAGGCTTCATTCTCTCCAGCTTGTACCTCTGAGTTTCATAAATGAAAGATACAGCATATTTTCAAAAGCAATATTTTAACGCACTGCATGTAATTTCCTTCCTTCTCAAATATTCATAAAATTTTTATTCTACTTTGTAAACAGCTTGGAGGAAATCATTACATCCAAACCGGGGAAAACACCAATTCAGATGTTACATGAATATGGCACAAAGGCTAATCTCAATCCTGTATATGACTTTGAAAAAGCTGAGGGGCAAGTGCATATGCCAGTCTTCACCTATAAAGTCACTATAGGTGACATAACTGCAACAGGTTTGTACATTTTGTTAGGATTCATGCAGGGCTGGGCCATCCATGAGGCAAGGTGTGGCAACTGCCTTGGGCAGCAGGAGCAGCAGATCCTGATGTAGATCTTTATTCCCCACTTTGTTCTTGATGTAGATCTTCACTTGCCCCTTCTTCCCTCGCAGGTGGTGGGGGGAGGGGGTAGCCAAAAAGTCTTGGGCCAGCTCTGGATTCATGTCTGACTTCTTAATTGCATGCAATGTGTGTTTAAAATAAATGTTTCTTCTATTTAGTTTTATACTCCCTCTGTTTCTAAGCTAGTGTGTTGGGTACCAGTATGGGTAAAGGGAGAGCATAATGTAAAGGGAGAGCATAATGTCCTTCATCCTTTTGTTCTCCTCCAACCTAGCCCTAGAACCCATCTTTCCTACCTTCATCCTAGCTTCTACCGACTCTTGTAACCTTAGAAGCCCAATAAATTTCCCCCCATTTCTAACCCTAGAACTCACTCTTCCCTCCCCTGCGTCTTAATTGCACAGCACATTATCCCTTGATCCTATTCTTCGACCCCCATCATGTCCACCCAAACACAGACACCATACAGGCAGTAACCATTTTGCGCACATCCAATTGACGTGCGAACACCAAGAGCACAGAACAGGGGCAGGGTGGGCTTATGCAAGCGCTGCTGACGCATGTGGGGGCCAGGAATCGAACCCCTGAGCAAACCGGTTGCTGCCTTTTTTAAAGAGTAACTAATGTGATGTAATTTCTCTGATCTTTGGCACTGTTCCTAGCACTGAGGGGTTATGCATGACATGCAAACTGAACTTGTGCCACACAAGGAAGTTTGCATTTATTGTGGCCAGTAGAATGAGGATAGTGTTTGGATTAGGCCCCACAAGCTCACTTAATGAGTGTCCCACCTCACTCTAGCAAGCGTGTTTGGGAACCACTGGTCTAAATACCTTTTCTAGTCATTTGAACACAATAATTGAGATCCTGGCCACTGGAGCATCAGAATATAAATTTGGCCCATCATTTTTGTGACAGTCCTTTGGGATATTTGAATATAGCTATTGTATCGCCTCTTAATCATCTTTTCTCCAAGCCAAACATACCATATTTTCTCTGCCTTTGCGCAGCTTCCATAGTTAGTACAGCAGTTCTGATGGTAGCAATAATAAGTCTCTGCTGCTGGGAGGAAACTGCCTGCTGCAGGCCCTCTTCCTTCTTAAAACTCTGCATCTCCCCTTCAGATGTGTTTTTTATATATACCCTTGCATTTTGAGAACTTACCAGCATAAGCAGATGAATAGGAATCAGCTGCCCAACCACTATCTTAAAGATGCAGTTTTTCAAAAAATATTCAGCGCTACTTCTGATGTTAGTGATGTCTTTAGAATGGGAGTGGAAAAATGTTGTATAGGGCCTTCTCAGTAGTGGCGCCCACCTTGTGGAACGCCCTCCCATCAGATGTCAAGGAAATAAACAACTATCTGACTTAGAAGACATCTGAAAGCAGCCCAGTTTAAGGAAGTTTTTAATGTTTGATCTTTTATCATGTTTTTAATATTCTCTTGCGAGCTGCCCAGAGTGGCTGGGGAAACCCATCCAGATGGGTGGGGTATAAATAATAAATTATCATCATTATCATCATTTAGAAACGAGCCACGTTTTCCCCCCATTGTGCTTGCTTGCACTGGCAAGATACAGTAAAACAGGCCATCTTGCCTTTGTGGAAAAAGTGTCCAAACAGTTCTATGCACTCTTCATGTTATCATGAAACAGAAAATGGATATTTCAGAATGAAACATTCAGACTGCTAGATTTTCATAGCTTACTGTTCAGAACACTCACATATTTTTGTCTTTATTAATTCAGGAGAGGGTCCGAGCAAGAAAATTGCAAAACACAAAGCTGCAGAAGCTGCCCTGAACATTTTGAAAGGCAATTCAAATATTTGGTGAGTTGGTTTTGATCATTGTGACATAGTATTATTGCCGAATGGGACCTGCTGGAAAATTTTGGAAGAGAGCTTTACAAATATTTTAAAAATTAAGGCTATGATGCTTAACATACTGGAGATAGGTTTATAAAAAAAGCTGTGGGAAATGGGGCCAAATTATGTGACCACATCTAAGATGGATGATTACTTCACTGCTTAATATCCACGTGGTAAAGTAGTATTTTAACAATGCTATTACATTGTTGTTCATTTCTTGAAAACCTCTTTTCTTGTATTTTTGTGGAAGTGATAAAATAGCAGTTTTTCGCATATCATGTCACAATTTCTGTCACCTTTCATGTAACTGTTAGTTATGACTCTGTAAGAGTATGAAAGGTTTCTCTCTTTCTTTATTTAACAGGCTGTAGTTTCATAACTCAGACCCGTTTTCAATCTTTGTTAGTCTCCTGTGTACAACCTTGTAAATGTTATCAGTACAAAAAGATAGTCAATAGTCCTGAGCTCCTTTGAAAAGAAAGGTGGGAGAAAAAGTTAATAAACAAATAGAATAATTTTTTTGCTACTTTTTCGTTTGACCTTTCAATCTTACTTTTTAAATTTTCGTTTAATTTATAGCATGTATCATGCTTTTCCTTCCCTAGGGAAGCACCAACCTGCTAACAGCTTCAAAATTCAGTTAACATAAGCTATGGGAAAATAGAACAAAACGTAGAACAGCCTTATCGCCAAAAGACAATCTATGAATATTTTAATAAAACGGATCAGTACAGTGGACCCTCCGGATACGAATTAAACTTGTTCTGGGGGTCCGTCTGCAACCCAAAAAGTCCGTAGACAGAGGTGCCAATTCTGCGCACAAGCGTGGCGCGATTGAGCGTTTTCGCGCACGTGCACAGAGCACTTGTGTGCATGCACGCGTGGCAAGACCCGGAAGTATACGCTTCCAGGATTGCCGCGTTCGTAACCCGAAAGTTACGTATCCAGAGCGGTACGTAACTAGAGGTCCACTGTAATTATTAATTTAAAGATAAGTCAAAGCCTGGTGTGCTCTGGTCCGACTAAGCGACTAAACAACTACAAAGTCAAAGCCACATTCAGGTTAGAGCAGTATCAACAATACCGTTAAATCTTTAACAAAGGAGGGTCTCTCATCCCTCAAGGGCAATTTTTGAGAGTACATGAGACATATGTCTGGGGAGGAGCCATGAAAATCTCCTTCTTGCCAGTGGAATTCTGCCTGCTTTTTCCTGGATCCAGACCCTTGAACTTAAAAAGTAGCCTGGGAGGAAGCACAAGAAACTACCTGCGGGGAACAAAACCTTCCACATGTGCAAACATAGACACAACTCAACATAGAAAAGCATGTCAGCTTTCTTTGCTTTAAACATCTTGTAGAGGTAGTCTTAATGAGGCAGTCTCATATTAAAATGTAGAATGTGCTTAGGACTGATTCCTGATTTGTTAGCGAAATGATGCCTGAAACTGCCAGTTTTCAAGTTAACTATGTTTCTTTTAGCATTTCTGTGCCAGACCACTTAATCCCTGAATGTCTCGATCAAGCACCAAATCAGTCCAATCCTATTGGATCATTGCAGGTGAGTTGCAATGACATTTAAAATGTACCATATTCAGAAGTTCTTTGTCTTTATTTTTTAAAATTACATTATTATTATTATTATTATTACTATTACTATTACTATTATTACTATTACTATTATTATTAATTCAACTTAAATACCACCCTATACCCGGAGGTCTCGGCAGTTCACAACAAGACCACAATATATAAAATCAAACCAAAAGCATAACCCAATAACCCCCCCCCCCAAAAAAAGCCACATTCTAAAGGGTGTTGGATGTCCATAAGATCAACCAAAGGCCTGGTTAAAAAGGAATGTTTTTGCCTGGCGCCTAAAGATGTATAATGAAGGCACCAGGTGAACATCCCTGGAGAAAGCATTCCACAGATGGGGAGCCACTGCAGAAAAGGCCCCGTTCTCATGTTGCCATCCTCCACACCTCTCATGGAGGAAGCACACGAATAAGGGCCTCAGAAGATGATCTCGAGGTCCACGTAGGTTTGTATGGAAAGAGGCGGTCCTTTATATACCTTTTGGTTTTTTAGAGGTCAAAGTCGTTCTACACTAAGTTACAAATTATATTTAGATCCTTATGTATGTAAAATCATCTTTGTTTCCTTATTTTCTGATGACAGAAAGCAACACAGGCAGTCAGGAGCAGGTAGCTGAACCGAGGAAGGAGAAGACAGTTCCTATACCCTCAGGAAAGAATGTAGAGTAAGCAACAAAAAGCAAAGCATAGTGATTACAGAATGGGTGGTGAAGAGAAAAGAAAGGAGTGGCTGGTTTGTCAAGTTTTCTCATACACACTGTGTGCAAAGCTCACAGCTCATCACTGTGATGATATATATAAGATGGAAAGCTTTTCTTTGGGCAGAGTAGTGACTAGCGAAAGCAAGACTTACTCTCACATCACTGAAATAAAATGCTTTCATTGGGCTGCTACTCTGGCTGATCTTGGAAGTCCTCTCAGCTCTGTCCTGGATTGAGATGTAGAAGGATACATGCAGTATAAAGCAAAATACATCAGAATTTTGCTTTCCAAGTTAATACTGAAGTAATCATGATAAATAAACCTGTTCTAAATAGACACGTGGCTGTTTTAAGGCTAGATTAAAAAAAATATTGTCTTGTTACCTGTTGTTTTCCTTCTTCTCTAGGAGCTAGCTATTCAGAAGGGTTGGAGACTTCCTGAGTACTCGCTGGCACAGGAGACAGGGCCACTCCATAAGAGAGAGTTTACAATGACTTGCAGAATAGAAACATTTGTAGAAACAGGTACGTGCTTATTTTTTTCTCCTCGGCACAAAATGTAGCAAAACCTGAATTTAAGCACAGGATTCATTATCCAAAGAAATCCCACTAATGTTTTCATTTTTGATCATTTTATACAATTGTATCTTATATAATTCTCTCTTGCAAGCTGCCTTGAGGATTTTATAACTTGAAAGTCAAAATAAGTGCCTTAGCAGAGAAATCCTACTTGTGGGGGTGTCTTAAGGTGGCGGGGCCACCAAATCCAAAGTGTGCTGGCAGGGTGGATGGAGGGGGTGCTTTTTTCCTTTCTGCCACTCTGCCCCCCCCCCCCAAATAAACATCAGTGCACCTGCTCCCAATGTGCCCTGTTTTTGGATTCCTACTGGAGCACCAACAGCCTAATGATAGAAATCCCCATAGGGCTAAACAAGTTCTTGTTTCTCACCTACCCCGATACATGTACCTGTAATAGCACAGGTAGCAGAAGACTCTGCATGCCTTCTGTATTCTCCATTCTGCCCTCTGTTAGTCAGGCTAAACGGGGTCTGGAAGGGGGAAGGAACCGCCTGTGGGCATCTGTATGCAGGTAGGCACTGCACCCATTTGGGGAAGATTTTTAATTAATAGAAGCCGCTTGGGGCAAAAAAAAAATCCTCTTTCTGTCCCTCCTCCATCAAAACATTTTGTGGACAAAGTTGAGCGCTAGTAAGCCTGGCTCAAATTTGGCCCTGCAGGCCCTGCAGGCCAAAGTCAGGTCCGCTTTCAGTATCCCCTTCTCTTTCTACCCTCTCATCTCTGTGCCCTCTCAGGGTTCTTGAAATATACTCGGAGTCAAGAGTGGATTTTATGCCCTTTATTCAGCTCATAGTTGGTGAGGAGGAATGGAAGTTCCCCTAGAATGTCTGCTTTATAATGCATTATTTGCACAATGGGCCCAACGTGATTGGCTAATTCTGGGATTCTCCTGTAGGCCAATCAGGTTGCGGATTCACTTCCACCTAGAACTGGATTGGGTGGGTTCTGTGGACCAATCAGACTGCTGCATTCTGAATCCTATTGTTCTAGGACCAATCAGACTACTGCATTTTGGATCCTATTCAACTCAGTACATAATGGTTCTTCTGTTGTGATGCAGAAACTCACACCTGGCCATGGCTGGAGGGGAGATCCCAAGTTAATAATTAACAGATGTAAACTTAACAGGTGGAACTATCAGAACAAAACATACAGGGGAGTTTCAAAAGCATGGCTGAGTTGATGGATGTGTAGTCTGTGACTCGCAGTCTAGTTTTGGTTTTCTACCATGAATGTCTCTTAATCTGGGTTTCTCTGCTTATTTTAATCCTTCTTGCTTTTATTTTCTTACAAAGGGATTGGGACTTCTAAAAAATTAGCAAAGCGAAACGCGGCCGAGAAACTACTCGATAAATTCCGTAATTTTTCTGGAGACAATATCACTATTTCTTTAGTAAGTAATTCATTTACGTTTATAGCAACTGCTTAGCTATTCAAACCTAACAATGCAATCATTCGTTTTCATTAATTGTCCAGCTCATACTAAGGCGCTATAGTAAATATACACAGGCAAGCTAGACTCCCCCCACTCCTGCCCTGATGGTTCACCTGTTATCTTCCATGTTCTTCATCTAGGCTACAAGATCTCGGTCCTCTCCCCCACTGTCTTTCTGTCTGTCTGTCTATCTTGTATGTCTTAATAGCCTAAGGATGGAGCTTAGGAAGTGAGTTCAGTTGAACTGCGTGGAACCTAGTTCAGAGCAAACAGGCGTTCATTGAGCTACACAGCTGTTTCTAAAATCTAATATATTTTCAAATGCACAAACAATGTACATCTTCCATTGCCTCTCTCTCCTCCAGAAGCTGGAAGAATACCAATTTCTATATCATTTAACTCTTGGGAGTTAAGCTTATATATAAGTCTTCTAATAAATCCCCAGCTATCAGCTCACTATCAGATGCAGCAATCTGCTTCACAGTGATGGTTGTGCCTTCCTTCAGGCAGCTTGTATTTAACAGGGAGTTTATACAGTAATGGAAACAGCCTCACCTGCTTCATTTCTGCTCTTTAGGCTTTTGTTAATGCCGCAGTAGAACAAGCAGTAAAATGTAGCCCCTGTAGGTGAAATTGTTGACATTTACAGTTCAGAGTTGTGTTAAAAGTAAGAATGCTTATGGAAAACATAGGCCCCTGTAGTACAGACCAAGAGAATCTTGGAGAAGCCATATTAAAAGCCAAGTTTTTAACAAATGTGGAAATACTTGGGTAGAACATAGTGTGATATGAGAGCTTGGTATTTGTTTAATACATATACGAGGGGAGTGGAATGACCGCATTTAAAGGTGTTGGATGGTGGTTTTAAAACAGAGCAAAGTCTAAATGGCCTTAATTTGTTCCAGGGAAAAGAACAAAGTGTTAATTTGGGATGTACATGGAGCACCTTAAGGAACTCTTCTGGAGAAAAAATTACTTTGCTGAAAATAAGTCCGCTCAGTATTCCTAATACAGATTATGTTCATCTTCTTGGAGAACTTGCAGAAGAGCAAGGTTTTAATACAAAATACTTGAATATAGGTAAGAACCATGTGGGTGACTATGGGCGAGATGCATCCTCTTTTCTTAGTATCTTTTTTCCCAACACAGGCCAGGCAGAACCAAGTTTCCAATGAGTATGTACCAAAAAGGGTCGGGATTATGAAATGTCCATTTTCTTCCAGCATTAACATGAACACAATTATCTGCAGAACATTAGTACTAACAGCAGCCAGAGAACACACTTTCATCACATTTTGTCTAATAATTAAAAGATGCACACAGTCTTACCACTAACATTTGGAACATTAAATTTGCTAAAAGGCTGCAGTATGTAAATGGCGGTGCTGTTTTCAGGGATATGTGTGCTAAACTTGCTGTTTATTGTTAGTGCTTTGACAAAATAATTCGCACGGGTCACAATCGAAGAACCTGAACAAGAATTTAGGGCTGTCAAGTGATGGAACTGTTTTTGGAAAT
Organism: Podarcis filfolensis; assembly: GCF_964270895.1. Taxonomy (NCBI): domain Eukaryota; kingdom Metazoa; phylum Chordata; class Lepidosauria; order Squamata; family Lacertidae; genus Podarcis; species Podarcis filfolensis. The sequence goes on along the minus strand of NC_139604.1, from coordinate 23,224,562 downwards.
AAATTCTGCATCAAAGTGTAGTTCATAAATCCAGCCGTGCTTTTGTTTCTGAATGTTTTGGAAGTCGAATGAACTTCCGGAACAAATTCCGTTCGACTTCCAAGGTATGACTGTATAGGTAATAGAGTATTTGTGTTGTGCCAGAGCAGGTTGGGAGAGATGGTTTCCTACATATTCCAGTCATATATCCTTTTATGTGACACCATCCTGATTACCGTACTTTTCTGTGTATAAGACTAGGTTTGTTTACTCAAAAATTAGGTTTAAAAAGTGGGGGCATCTTATACACAGGTAGTGGGTATGTGTGACAGATGATTGGTTGCAGCCGCGAGCTGCAGATTGTCATTGGCGATTTGTAGTGTGATTGGTGGCTGTGGCAAGGGGTTTTTTTGTATTGGCTATTGGAAATGGGAGTTTGATTGGTTGCTGCGTCTAGGGCTGCGGAGGATTGGCTGCCACTGTGGCAATTGTTATTGCTATTTACTTTTGCTGTTGGTGATTGGTCAGGTTTGTAGCAGACGCAAGCGATTGCTGGCGAGCGGTGTGAGCGATTGCAACCGGCGGGTTAGTGATTTACTGCATTCCCCCTGAAAAAACGCTCAACAACTCCAGTCCTCCCCCCAAAAAGCTCAACAACTTTGGGCCATTTTCTGAAATTGGAGTCCCCCCAAATAGGGGGCGTGTTATACACGGAAAAGTACGGTACTTTCATTCACAATGTCGGGGAAAGAGAATTAGTGTAGTTGGTGTTTTCAAAAATTAGTGGCGTGATATTCCACTAACCAGCACCTGTGTTTGTACTTTCAGAGGAGCTGAGTGTGAATGGACAATACCAGTGTCTTGCAGAACTTTCAACTAATCCAATCACAGTTTGTCACGGGACTGGAATCTCCTGGGGCAATGCCCACAATGATGCCGCTCACAATGCACTACAATATTTAAAGATCATGGCTGGACAGAAATAAGATTCAAGCAAAAGGGAAATATTTAAGGACGTATCCATCCAAGCCGAACAGTTTCCAGATCATTGGAGCTGTGTTTTTTTAAAAGTCACATCACAAAATCAACGCACGTGTATACAATTATGCATTATAATGAAATCATCAATCACCGCAAGTATGTTATTTATCTGGAAGTCCAGATACCACCACAGCCGCAGGCGTGGAATGAGATACAGAATTCACCTTTCCAGAATCTGATGAATGAGAATCCTTGGAGCCAAAGCCCAAAGCAAACGTTGCTCTAAATGAGCAGCTGCCCCTCAAATTGCAGCCACATGTCCAATTCCTCCCATTTGCTCCATATTCTAGTTCAGAAAAACTTATGACATGACATTGCAGTGAGAAAAGAGGAATCTATGATGTCATGACATGAGGTAAGTTCTAGTGGGTGTAACGGGGAGGGGGGAGGAACTAGAGGCGTGGCTACCATTTTTTGTTGGCAATCATGTTTAGAATGAGGTCTACCTTGATTGTTGGAAAATGGCTTTCTGTGGTCAGGAACAGGGCTTGCAATCTCAACATGCTCCTTTCCCTCCAAACCTATATGTTGATTTTTGTTTAACACTGCATGACTCATTTATACTTCCATTTCATGACACAATATCCAACCCGGGGGGGGGGGGGGAGAGAAAGTTTTAGAATGCCAGGTGTGCTCTGGTCCATGGGGTCACAAAGAGTTGGACACAACTAACAACAACAATGAAGTATTTGTGACAGAAATGGTTCATCTTCACGATTTGTTCTGAATACAATAACTTCCATTTTTTTTCCTGGTTGTCGAATTAGGGGTGGAGTTTGGCACAGAATTGTAGAACTGTTGTCTTTACTGTATCAAGTTTTAGTATCACAAAGTAGCTTTGAGCCTGCACTACATATATACTGAAGCTTACAGGCTCCTTTGTGAATACCTGTGTATATGGGATCTTAAAACCAAAGTATCTGAAATGTTCCAGTGCTTTGAAAAGCTTTATGTTATGGCCATGGGATATTATCCATTTTCCTGTGTGTGGATTTTTCTCTCATTGTGTGAACTGTGGCCTTTTTAAACCTATGGTTTGAAGATTGAATTTTTACAGAAATAATGACTCTATTAACATCACTGCCCTTTTTCGTAAGGTAACTATAAGAATCGGTCATTCTTTAATAAATTCTTTTAAAGAGTAATTCAAGTAATAAGTTTTTATGTTAATCTTAAGGCATGTATTCTGTATATTTAGAGGAAAGGCAGAGGCAAAGGCTCACTATGTAAATTGGTCATAGCAAATTAAGACAGAGCATCTTTTCTAGAGGTGATCACAGTGGCCTGCTAGCAGTTAATACACATTTTGCACATGCACTAGTGGATTTAAATACAAAAGCCTATATGCACATTGTTCTCGTGGGAAAGACAGTGTAATTGTGATGGTCACGTTCAGCCTGCTCTACTAGACAGTTTGCAGTTTTCCTCAGGTTGGTTCTGGAGTGGAGGTGTCTCACTGAGCTGAAGCTGCTATTGAATTCAAGTTGACCTGCTTGATTCAAGTGGAACAGTTCCTTCCCTCTGCAGGCTGATTGCGCCTCCCAAGAGGCCTTCAGACCTCATTGAAACAACTGGGGAAAAGGAGGCCCTGGGTGTTTTATAGGGACTGTAACAGCTGTGCAGTCTCTGAATCTTCCTGCTAAGAATAGTTCCCATGGTGATGCGAATGCATGTGCAGGAACACCCAAGGCCTCTAAGCCAGGTCCAGCACATGAGATCTTTGCTCTCAAAAGGAAGAGCTGGTACAGCTGTTGCCCAAGACATGGCAATTGAAATATTGCATTGACTATTATTATAAACAGAAAATGAGTTCTGCTCATGCAAGCAGTCACTATTGTCTTCCAAGAGTTCCTGTGTCCCACATTACACTGGCTATTCATGTTGATCATTGTGGGTGCAGCTACATGTCGAGAACGCTAGCTGCCACATGCCTGCACCAGCTCTTTTTGAGAGGGGAGAATTGCATTATTGGATATTAGCACAGAGTGCCCAGCTCTGACGTGACATAATCTGTAATCAGCACATCATAATTTGTGTTAGAGCCTGCACTGCTCTGTTAGGGAAGAGCCAGCGTTGGCTCAGTTACTAAGGCTGCCATACACCTGGGAATTGGACAGGAAAATGGCGCCTTGGCGGATTTTTGGCAAATGGGTAAAATGTCCAGAAAATGCAGACATATGGCAAGGGAAGTTAAAAGCTTAGATTTTGGGGGGAGATGTTCACAAAAAGCTCAACAACTTTGAGAGGGAGAAAAAACTTGTCTGGATTTTCACGTTGGGGAATATGGCAACCCTGTCAGTTATCTATGTGAACCAGTGTTCATTCAATATGCAATAAGGTGCTGTGGGATTAAAGTAGCACGGGTTTGAAAAAGGCTAGACTTTTGATAAATTTCCTATACTTACAGAATTACAGTATTTTTCTGTGTATAAGATGCCCACTATTTTTGGGGACTCCAAATTAAGAAAACACCCCTCAGCGCTACCCATGTATAAGATGAGCCGCAATTTTAGACCTGATTTTTTGGTTTAAAAAAACTAGTCTTATACACGGAAAAATGCGGTACTTCTTTGTAAGGAATAGCACACATACCTTTCTGACAGACAACATAATCTCATTTTTGGCTATTTCTGCTCAAATATTGCCTCAAAGTATTAAGTGCATAGTACAGTGGTACCTCTAATTACGAACTTAATTCATTCCGAGGTCCGTTCTTAACCTGAAACTGTTCTTAACTAGAGGCGTGCTTTCGCTAACGGGGCCTCTTGCTGCCGCTGCAGCGCCGGCACACGATTTCCATGGGGCAAAGTTCTCAACTCTAGGTAACTCTTCCAGGTTAGTGGAGTTTGTAACCTGAGGTGTTTGTAACTTGAGGTACCACTGGAGTTCACTTTCATGCTCCTGGGGACTTTTCCTGGCATCATTTAGCTGGTGGAAATCAACAAGATAAAACTTGACCTTCAGTCATATATATGCATTTTTATACTTACCCATACACGTATACTGGTAAATTGGATATTTGGCCTTAGTTGAGACAAGAAACACTCATTCAGAGTTTCTTGCCATTCTTCAGTCTTGCATAGACAACTAAGATAATGCCTAAATTGAAATCTGTGATAGTAGCTCTATACAATAATAAAATTTCACCTTTAGGCCTATGGGTGAAAGAGGGATTACGGATCACAGATCATCCGGGGGGTGGGGGGAGGTCCATGAGAGAAAATGCCATCACAATTTTTGCCAAGATTAGTTTCATCTGCTTTTGAAAATATTTCCCCCCCTCAAATTAAAAAAGCACAAGTCAGATATATCACACCCCAAAGAAATCCTATTGATTTCATAAACTGCAGTTCAAAAGCTTTGTTGAGTTGCAAACAGCTACCGCATTTTTTGCACCATAACACTCACTTTTTTCCTCCTAGAAAGTAAGGGGAGATGTCTGTGCGTGTTATGGAGGGAATGCCTACGGGTGGCATGCCTACGGATTTTCCTCCTCTAAAAAATACGTGCGTGTTATGGTCGGGTGCGTGTTATAGAGCGAAAAATATGGTAATTTCTGCCAAGAGTATTTTGGTACCTGCTGAAAGGTGCTGAAAGTTACAAAATCATACTTATTTAAATATTAAGAACAACCCTATGTATGTGCAAATCGGACACAAGTCTCAACAGCTATGAATGGGCCTTGCAGGGGAAGAGTGTATAGAACTGCAATTTAAACTGTCCTATCAAAAGTTGTGGAACAAATTGAAGCCTATCATGTGATTCTGCTAACTTCTGCTATTCAGTTTGGAAAGTTGTTTGCTATGCATTTGGACACCTCTTACCATTGTAACCAAATTTTGCATGATGGTTCCTGAGCAGGTTTTCATCTCTTGATACAACCGGATGCCGTTTGGAATCAAGATAACATACAGAACCTTTCAAAACTGCGGATTTTAACCATTGGGGTTTTTTGGTTTTCTTCTTAGAAATCCTGAGCAATACCGGATACAAAGCAGCTAGTTATACTCTAATGCTTATTATATATAATGACTGTAGCAACATTAAATATGCAGGCAGTTCTCTTCACATCCAAGGACCTGACAACCACTTTTACCTCATGTTTTTAAGGTATTGGTATCAAAAATTGTCACATACACAGCATATACATTTGTTTTTCCACTGCTTGTATGTAACATGGGTAAATGCACCAGGGAAGCATGACCTGCCGTGCTCCCTGCTGTTTGTACATAAAATGGTGAGCGTGAATAAAAATGTGTGATTTAACTTAAGCTTTTCAGTATTCGTAGCCCAGTTATTAAGCAACTACGTTTTATTATTTTGTAGTGAAATGGAGCTTTCTGTAGAAAAAACCAAAAGCAAAAGTAGGCGTGTGCCCCTCCCCACCCGCCACATCAAAAGCCTAGCTCTAGTGAGTGGCACACAAAATTTCCCTCTTTTAAGTGGTAATTACTAAGCCATACCGTTACATTCTTTGCTGTGTGTTGATAATCTCATGAATGCAATACTCCAAATCATGGCCAGCTAGCAAACTTCTCCCACACAATTCAGTATGAGCACCACTTGAGGAAGTTGTAGATTTTCTTTTTTCACATAAGAACCAAGGGACTGTTAATTCCTCCAACCGTGACAGAGGACATCACGACTGGGACTTCTACGTAGCTAAAGCTGTGAGAACTATACACCCCTGTGAAGCCAACCCTGAAGTTGTGTCATGTTGCCCACTATGTGGTATGTTTGAAAGGTTGGCTTTTTTTCTGGATGTTCGCTATACCAGATGCACCAAACACAGCAGCAGAGTGTGTGTGTGTGTGTGTGTGTAAGTAACTATATCTATCATCTATTTATATATGACAGACTGCATATCAGTACTAAGCAACTTGGCACCAGATGCAGGACCGCATATTTATTTCCATTTGAAAACTTTCCTCCAGCTTCCAAGGCACTGACTGTTTGTTGACATGAGCACCATCACCTTGCATATCATTTTCTGTACTGGAATTTAATGCTGACTGCTGGCTACAGCAGTAAGAACCAAGACGGCAGCTTTTGACGTTTGCTATCTGCGATGTTTGAGTAACGACAAAACACAAAATGCTCTTCTCTTGACTTCCACTCTGATACACCTTTTAATTTGGTTCCAAGAAAGCACAATTCTTCACTAGTGTACGAAGCCATAGAAAATGTTCTTTACCTATCATGTATAGTTGCATTTCATAGGCCAATGAAGAAGCAATGGTATCTCCTTTTGTTCAAAATGGATTTGATGGCACTATGAGACTAAGTTTGGTATTACAAAATGGCGTGATCTTTCATCGGTGGCAGCCTACTTGAAATGCTCAGTTGGAACTTGGGGGAAATCAGTTAAAAGCTGATAAAGAGGTACCATTCTTAGGTTCTTAAAGAGATGGCAGACGTGCAAAATATACAGAATCGGCAAATAAACCATTATCTCTGTTGAAACCCGTATTAATAGTCAGAATTCTGTATGAACCTAGTCGGATATTCTGTATGAATATTTGACAAATATTCCATATGCCTACACAATTTGGCTTTCCCAAGAACCATAACTCTTTAATTCTGCATGGATTTTCATATCTATAAGACAAAATACGAGGACCATGCAGACTTTTGCAGAGCAATCCTACAGTTGCTTATGCATAAATGCAGCTGTCTTTGATGGGGCTTGCTTCCTATTAAATAAGCTCCGTACTGTATTGCAGTGTTATTCTTACTTGTGTATTCAGTACCTCACCAATAGTGATACCATCTGAATTCAGACTAGAAGGTTCTCAGGTCAAATTCCATCTGATCCTGTAGAGAGCTTAGGTGGTAACATTGGGCTCAGACTGGGGGGACTGGAGTTCAAATCCACATTCAGCCACAATGATCATAACTACACAAGAGCCTACTGGATCAGCCACCATCCTGTTCTCACAGCAGCCAACCAGACATCTATGGAAAGTTCACTGGCTCACTCTGCCAATCACTGTCTCGCTTCCTAACCTGCAGGGTGGGTGGTTGTGAGGAGAAAATGGGGTGGTGGTAAAACTACCTAGGTGACCCCAAGCGCCTTGGAGAAAGGCGGGGAGACAAATGCAATAAAACTGCAATAAAGTGAATCGGAAAACTGAAAAAGAAATCAAAGTGACTTTAAAAGGTAATTGCTGTGAATTTATTGAGGCCTGTTTTCTTACAAATGGAACATTCCTCTGTACAACATTCACTTGAAGAGGCACAGTTCTCGTGCTTTTTCGGTAGCACAACATACACATGATCTTAAATATGTGATAGACAGGTAGGAAAGAACGATGTGTAGCTGGAGCAACACATTTGGTTTGCTGCCACGACAGTTCCCACTGGCAGAGAGGGACGGGGAGAGAGAGAAGAGGACATCTTTAGAAATGGAACAGTGGCTTGTTTCTTGGATAGTGGAAACAAAGCAGAAGTAAGTGACGGTTCAGGTTCACATGCATTCTCTCCTACCAAGAATACCACTCCTTTCCATTACAGCCATAGAACACAATCTAGTAAATCATAACTAACTTTGTGGAGCTTAACACTTCCGTAGTGTTGGGGGGGGGGAAGAACCATAGCTCAACAGCACAGCACATTAACTGCATGCAGAAGACGCTATGGGTCAATCCCCATCGTCTCCATTTTAAGGCTGGAAAGAACCCTTCTCTTGAGCCATGGAGAGCTTCTTGGAGGTAGATTTAGGGGAGTGCAACCAATTCGGTCACAATGCAGAGCCTCGGGGGCACCACGACTATTATTTAGAAGGGAGTGCGAGAGGCGGGGCTGGCGCCGAATTTCGGTGTCACACGGGGCGCTGCTGAAATTTGAGACCCCAAGGTCTACCACTGAACTTCTGCCAATCAGAGTAGATGATAAGTCAGATGGACCAATGGTCTGACTCCTTACAAGTCAGCTGCCTATATTCTTCCCTGTTCAGCTAGGCATGACTCTTGTCTTATTTCACAGCTTTCAATAGCCTGGACCACAGTTTCAAATAAGGATGGTTTAAAACGAGTGCGTGCTTAGTTCTTTCTTTCAGCACTGTGGACAGGAAACAAGTAGACACCAGCTCTTGTGGCTTGATTCCCCCAAACAATCAGCGAGTGGTAAGCCAAAGTTTGCTCTTGACTTACTTCTGGTTTTTTGGGGGAAACCAACTAGGAGCACTGGGCTCCCACAATACAATGTCCTCTCCGGTGTGCTGAAGGAAAAAGTGGGGTGATGACTGAAGCAGAGATGCGGTCATCTTAAACCATAGCTTATTTAAAACTATGGTTTTAAGTGATGTGCAAATCAGGCCACTGTTAGTCAAACTTTCAAATGAATAATTACTAGATTGTGCTCATGATTTTCTTTAAAAGACAATTCAACTTTCATTATGGTTCTTTTGCTACACATTTTCTGTTAGAATTAAAACAAAACACTGCACAAAATGTAGCACGTAGTTTGGTAACATTGATTTTCTCCCCTCTCAGAATAAGCATGAATTCAAAATGAAACCCAACTCAACTATTGTCCTTAAGATATATTACTTATACCTTTCTGCACAATCATTTCCTGGTGGGTAGGCTAAGCGAAACGAAAGAACTTGACAATGAAAGTTATTTTACAGGGAAGTAATTCAGTGGCAAGTTAGCTGGAGAACAAGATATGCAGATCAGCATTACAGTTCTGCATCCACCAAAGTAAATGAGGAAATACCTGTTTTAATAGTTACTGATTGCACTCAAATTCTCAAAAACCACAGAGGTAAATGAATTTTCCCAGTCTCAGATTTGGCACCATTTTCCTAACCACAATGATGGCTGAGAGAAAATCTATCAAATCACAAAACTATGGATTAGTACTCTTGAGTGCGGTCTTTGTTCATTTACCTATGCAGCATGGAACATAATCCAAAGGTACCTTCCCATGTCCACAACCACTATTTCTGAGCCCTGGACTTGGGGAAAACCCACCAAATGTTTATTTACTACTTATATTTTTTATCACTTTTGCTCTGGTTACAAATTGCTTCACGGCAGAGGAGTAGCTAGGGCGGATGGGGGGCAGGATGCACTGGGCCCCACACCCGGAGGGTGGCTCTTAGCATGGGGCCTGGCCCAAGCCATGCGTCTCTCCTGGGAGTGACACAGTGGCTCAGAGGGCTGCAGGCTCCGTGCTGCCCGAAATGGCAGCGTGGGGCTGGCATCCACCTGCCTCCTCCGTCTCAGCTGTGGGGCTTCGCCGCTGCTTCAAGGCTTTGTAGTGGGAAGTGATATATAAATTTAATAAACCTAAACCTAAGAGCTCCTCCATCTTGAGGTGTTTCCCCCCCCCCCATCGAAGAACACTTACAGATAACTACTACAGGAGTAGCTTTTGCCTCAATGTGCATCAGTGCACCAGGACTTCATCCAGCAATGGTAGCGATGGCATGCCAAGCATTTGGGTTAGGGGGCAGTTTCTGAACCCTTGCATGGTGCAAGGCCTGGGTTTAGCAAGCCCCCTTGGGAGGCCTTTCAAGAATCTAGAAAGCCTCCTCTACTTTCCCCAAATTTGCAGGTGTGCTGAAAACCTCTACTACTGAAATGTGATTATATCCATCACTAATAGAAGAGAGGAAGGGGCGGTCTACTTGAAAACAAGAGCATATACAGAGCTCAGGCAGGGAACATGACTGTGGTATAGTTTGGTGCAGCGCCTTCCAGTTTAACAAGGAAGCAAATCATACAATGTCTTCTTGAGATTTTCCTGAAGCTTGCAGGAGTGGGAAGAGGCTCAGAGTACAGAAGAACTCAATTTTCAAATCTGGAAAATTTAATAAAGAAAAGTCTACATCATATGAGTTCTGTCACTTGCAGAAATACACGATAATTTGCATTTCTGCCGGATAGGGTGAATATCCCTTCTTAAGTGAGTTCCATGATTGTGTTTTAATTGGTTTGTTTTGCATATTTGCTACTAATGTATATATTCTGCATCTCTCTCGCTATATATATATTTTAAAATTGTTTTTGTATAGTATTTTTGAAAAAGCAACTCAGTGTAAAATTCATGTTTCGAAAAAGAAAAGAAATGCATGATATTCATGACTCTGAGGCTGAATCTGCATGTTATCTCTGCAGTATGGATGCTACAGAACCACGGTTCCACAAGTGGCTACCATGTTGTCATGGTAATATATAAAAGCACACAATTCCATATATTGCCTAGATCACATGGGCATTTCCATACCAGCATCTATCTGTCCACCACGGACAGGCCACTGCTGCAAGCATTACCCAAGTGTTCTAGGTAAACGATATGACCAAACTCTTCAGTACGTAACTAATGTAATGTAGAAGGAGAAAGCGGGTTTTTTTGCTGCAGCAGCCACACCACAGAGACCCTGTGTAAAATGATTCAGATAAATTCTGCAGCAAGTGATGTGTGACTGCTTTGCACGATTGGAATCCATGAATTTCTAGCAGGGCTAGCCTTGCATAAATATTATACGCTTTGTTTAGACTTAGTTTAGTGCATAAAAAGACAAGAAACTCAAGGCGAGTGATGCACTGAACGGTTTTGAACAGATCCCAGGCTATGAAGAAACTAACTTGGGGAACCCAAGGTGGTTAGATTAGGTTGTCTGTAGGTTTTGGAAGAGCAGCTTCTTTGTTCCACGTAACAAACATACCTTTAAAACCTAGGGGAATTGTAGAAGCAATCGGTGATGTGGCAGGAGGGAAGTGTGGAGGGGCAGGGGCGGTATCTAAAAATGTTTACTGGGCCAGCTCAAGTCTGTTGCATCAGCCCACACAGGGAAATGGCTTTTGTATACATTATTACCGTTTTAAAAATTCAAATTTGACTGAAATGGAATCTCTAAGGAAGGAAATGACTTGAAGGGGAGGGGAGAATCTGTGTTGACACAGGAGACAAGGGAGTCAGTTAATTCCTCGGTTGTGGATCATATCCAATATTCTTTCACCCTTGAATGATAGCTGGACATCGCAGCAAAGTTGGTCCAACCATCAATTTTGCTTACCCAAGCCCCTTTGATCCTGGAGGACGGTCTGCTTTCTTTATAAATAAAAAACAAAATCACATAATGGACATTATTCTTTCTTTCTATTTAAGGAAATATGTTTCCCAAAGTGAAAAAAACAACAAAATTGCTCCAGGGAAAAGGGAAAGGGATTGATGTCTCCTTGTGACATCAGGGGATTCAGCCAATCAAACTGTCCATAACTTATTTTTGTCACAAACATAGAGAGCTGTTTGGCCACTTCAGAGATCAGCCCCTAGAAATTAAAGGTACATTTGGACAAAACGACCGCACTACTCTAAAAATGTTACATCTGTCTCTACCCCCTTGCTTCAGTTAACTTTCATATGGGTAATATATTAGATGTTTTGTTTAAAGAGTTTGATTAGATTTGAATGACAGAAGGGGAGAAGTGAGTTCAGCAAATATTCTCATGAAGACTGGGAGCTATGATTAGTAGTTCCAATGGTCCCACGCTGCGCCCCTGAAATATTTTACCAACACTCTTTCCAGTCTTCATATGATACCGTATTTTTCACTCCATAAGACACACTTTTTTCCTCTTAAAATCTAAGGGGAAATGTCTGTGCGTCTTATGGAGCGAATGTGTGGTCCATGGGGCTGGGGGTGGGGGGGAACCCGGGCTTCCCCTGCCAGCCCCGACCTGCTCTTTGAGGCTGGCCGTGGGGGAAAGCAGCACTTCCCCCACTGCCAGCCCACAAGCTCGTGGAGCAGCGGGAAGGCTGCACGCCTTTCGGCTGCTCCCTGACCTGCTCTTTGAGGCTGGCGGTGGGGGAAAGCAGAACTCCCGCTGTGCTCCGGAGGCTTCAGGTTGCCTTCACTGAAGGCGACTGAACGCTCCTTGAATGCACTGAACGCACCTTGTTTTAGAGGGGGAGAACAAGAAAAAAATAATCTCCCCCTCTCTGCGCAGCGCCTCCTGCTGCTTCGCTGAAGGGGAGTTGTGCAGAGAGGGGGAGAATTTATTTTTCTTGTTCTCCCCCTCTAAAACAAGGTGCGTCTTATGGTCAGGTGCGTCCTATGGAGCGAAAAATACGGCAATCCCAAAAACCAGAAGCTGCAGGCTACAAAACTTGATCTGCTTAGAAAATGAAAACTGATATTTTGAAATGTCAAACAGAACTTTTGCAAGAACAGACTTAAAAGGTCATTATGTGATCATTACCATTGAATCGTCTGGAATTTATTCTAAGCCTCAGTCAAACGAAAGAGACCCTGAGCTACAAGTGCAGCTCAGAAAGAAGTTGTGGTCAAATATTTAAATATCCATCAATATTGTGCATACCAAGAGGAAGTAGCACTGTTTGGGAGAAATCATATTTATAACTCTTTGCTTCTTTGGCAGATGTGCTTGTAAAGAAGGAATTGTGGGCTTTTGAAATATATATATATATATATAAGTAATTTGTAGCACAGTTAAATGAACAGTCAATTTGCTTTTGGGAAATAATGGTAAGAGACACCTCTGTATCTCTATGGAACCCCACCAAGAAGTCGTTCTTAAGAAGCACCATGCAAAGGAAAATTAAGCATATTTAGAATTATGTGCTATGTACTGTATACGTAGAAATATTTTTTTGAAATCTAATACAAGGAGATCTTTTCTGTCATTGATGCCTATGAAATGCAAGTAGGGAGTCTGTTAGCAAACTGGGCATGAATGAAAGACAAGATGACATTTAAAAAAATAGGATTTTTATCTATTAATACTGGCTACAGCAAAGCATGCCAACTTCACTTTACTTTGAGACAGAGGTCATGCAGGCTCCTTCCATATACATCATTGAAATGTGCTGCACAGCAACCATTTAAGGTCTTGCTTCTTCATCAAAAAATATAATTGCCTTTTTGTAAAATGGCAAAATAGAATTATGCACAAAAGCAGTATTAGCAGTGGCAAGATGCTACCGAGAACTTAGCTGCATATGCTATGTTGCTTTCCCCATAAAACAGATGTGCAACAAAAGCATCTTGTGTACAAAAGAGAACATGACCATGTATGTTACCAGGATAATCCACCTCTGGGAAAGGAGACAAGACACTTATCATTTTTTGTGCTTAACACTCATGCGAAGCTTCAGGGAATTCCAATTGTATAAAGACTTATGAGAAAATGAGACAAAAGTGTGAAGCCATGGGAAGAGATGGTATATTTATCACAGCATTAGGCATTGAGAATACGACCTCGTCTTCATTTGCCAAGGTTGTTACAAAACCAGCCAGTCTCCTTTCAACTTGACCACACAATAGTCCCCACCCCACCCCCCAAAGTTAAAACATGTACTAGTTGATCACTTTCCTTTACAATCCATTTAGGGTTTCTCTCTTTTCTCTTAAATAATAATAATACACTTTCTTCGTTATTTATAATATGAACAAAATCCTAGCGCTTTAAAAATCTGCCCCTGACAAACGTCTAAGAATACATATTTTAAAATGACTTAAATGTACAACTTCACATTGGTGTGTTTTTTTTAAGGCATGAACAATGGCGAATGAATGAGGAGAGCTTCCAGAAAAGCATTATGCCTTTTTTCGACGTGGCCAGTCCAAGCACATCACACATCAAGAAACTAACCCGAAGCTAGAAATGAACAAGTATTGCGACTCAAGGTTTAATAATAGCATGGGTGGACATTCTAGACATGTTCCATTAAAACAAATCTTGTTTTGTTTTTGTATCTTTTCTGTTGTCTATTTTAAGCACCAGATACTCTTCGAAAGCATCTTTGGCTAACTCAGTGCATGCTTCTCTTGCGCTGCATTTCCCTTATCTCAATATTTAAAGGGCGTGTTGGTTCCCCCTCCCTTTAATTTAATGCCAGCTGCAGAAATGTCCGGGGTCTGGGCTAATGCACTTTTGGAAGTCCATTTATAAAGATGAATATAAAAGCAAATGAAAGGTTTCTTGCAGGCCCACAAACCAACCTCAGCTATAAGAAACATGTTGTGCATAGGTTTTTTTTAAGGTTTTTCTTTTTTTTTTTTTAAGGAGTGATATGTTACTAGATCTACATTCTCAGTTTACCAGAGTTTGAGGGTTTCTACTTTACTAAAGCCAGGATCCTTTCGGAGTTCCCAATACGTGTCGTTAGAAACCCAAGCTTCTCTTTGATTGGCATCGATAACTTTTCTGCAAAATCAAAAGAAAAATACACACCTGTTAGACAAAATAAATTCAGGAGTGCCTTTAACAAGAACCAAATTATACTCCCTTGTGACACGGCACCTGCAGAGTCCTTTATAAGAAGCAAAAATCCCATCAACCAGTTGTTTGGTAAGGAAGAGGGAACAGAGGGGTTGAATTCAGCCCACAAAATGACAAACAGGCAGTATTTCGGCTTTTAAAGAAGTTCCTATAGGACATCAGGTGTGGGGCAGGTAAGGCTGGAGCCATGAATGAAGTGGAACCATAACACAAGCTCCCGATTGTACCTTTATAAGTGGCAGTCTCTATGAGTGCTAGTCAGGTGATGTCAACCTGAACATTACCTCACACCAGAAGTCCCAGCCAAACAGGGCTTATAATCAAATTTTGTTTTTGTTTCTTGGGTGTGTTTTTTTTTAATCTCTCAGCCTGCGCAATGAGAAGAAACAGGCATTTTCCACACAAATGCATTTTTCCAAGGCTGAAAATGAAACTGTCTCAACAACTCATGGAAATATTTCTGTAAAAAGTTAATTGTGATAACAATGGGTGGTATTCCACTAAGCTGTGCTCAGGGTAAACCCACTGAAGTTAATGACCAGTATGAAGTTAAATGCCCATTAATTTCAATGGGTCTACTTTGAGTAAACCTTAGTTTACTCATAACCTTTATAAGCTGCCAACTCCTCAACCCAGTTTCAACTATTTAAATTTTCCCACTCTGTTACCAGGCTGGTGGTGTATCTGTTAGCAAGCGGGGGGGGGGGGGACAAACCACATTCCTGAGTTTACATACTTAAAAAATTTTGGTACATGTTCCATATTATTTTCTTCTAAGTAGCGTCTTCGACTTCTCTGGAGTTCTTCTATTCTTAGTTTTTCTGACGCTGCTGCTTCTAAATCCCCGTCTTCCAAAAGCCTGAAATAAAGCAAGTGGAACTTCGAATATACAGTATACCAACATTCAAGCACTGGAACGAATCAACAAAACCCCGGAGATGACAAACCTACACCCATCAAGAGTTGCTGGATCCGTACCATCCAGATACTGCAGTTCAAATAAAATTAGCAGGGATGAGATCCAATTAATTAAAGAAATCTTTAATTATTAAGCATGTGAGTTTTAGATGATTGTTATACTGACTTGCTGATTAAACCAGAATAAATTAATAATGGTTTTTTAAAAGCACACAATTATTTTGAACAAGCAGCATGCTTATTTTGTTCTATGCAAACCCCATGCCAATCTTAAAAGAGTCAGTTCCTCTTGAGAGTGAAGAGCAATGGCTCTGCTAAGACAGTAGCTGCCCAATGTAACTTTTATAGCTACCTGAATCATAAACAAACCAACCTTCCTGATTAGTGTGGGGCAGACCCTTAGTTGATCAAAGGTTTTTTAAGCAAGTCATGTTATAAAGTGATGGACTAAACTAGGAGTGGGGAACTTTAGGTCCAAGGGCCCCAATGGCCACCATGTGTCTCTCTGTCCAGCCTTTGGGACTCTGCACAGGTGACACCCTTTCACTGGCCCTGCTCTGCAGCCTCCCTGGGTGTTTTTGCCTGGCTGGAACGTGTCCTTGTACTGCAATAGTGCCTCTTACTTACCAGGTTTACTTGTGTGTAAACCTCTATCAGGGCCGGTGTTGGGAGCAGGCCAGCAATAACTCGCAAGGCGTCAGTGGAGTTAACTCTTTGTTCAAATAAACAACAGCTCAGGCCTAGTGAGCACAGCAACTCTTCCCAGCAGATCTTGCCCCAATGAGGCAGTTGCGAGGACTGAAGGGCCACACCTTCCCAGTCTCCCCAAGACTCTTCCTCCCTTGGGTCCTTCCCTAGCAATCTGAGACTCTGACACCTTGTCTGTTTTTGCTCCACCCTCTTCATTCTTCTTCTGGTTCTGGGAGACCAGGAGGGAGGGGAGCTGGTCACCACAGGAGAGGGAGACCCCCTGGCTTCTTCAACAGCCTGATTCATCTCTGCCTGGTAGCCTCCTCCCTACTCTCCAGCCTCCTCTTCTGCCTCGGATTCTGGACTGCTCTCTGCCACAGCCTCTTCCTGCTCGCTAAAACCTGTTACTTTCAGCTTACAACACCTCCTCATTCCAGTCTTCTCCTTCTGACCACTCATCAACATCCCATCACCAGTCCCCTGGCTCTGAGCCTTCTTCCCTTTGGGGGTTCCTGAGATGGTGGCTCCCACCACTGCTTTGCATCCAGTCAGTCCATGGCAACCTCTTATTTTTTGCTTGGCTGGAAAGTAGCCTATCACTGAGTCCCTGGAAAATGACCCACAAGGGAATCTGGCCCTCATGCTAACGAAGCTTCCCCACCCCTGGACCAAACATTAGGGTCCTGAAAACAGGTGCGACCTACAATCTATGTTTGAAAGCAGCCGCTGAGCATTAAATAACAACAACCAAGTGATTCTTGCCTTTGGTCTGGCCTGAATCGGGCATCTGTTCTTGGAAGAAGATCTTTCAGTGCAGGATCTAACTCATTCAGCTCAATGGCAAACCTTGTGAAGCCATAATAACGCTCGTAGTTGGTGGGCATGGAGCCTGCATTAACAGATAAGACAAAGTGAGTAGCTAAGCTTTGTGAATGAAGAAGACATGGTCCTCTGAATACAGAAGGTCAAAATCCCTGCTTGCAGCTCCTGAAGTTGGCTCTAACTACTGGTGATAAACTGACACTGGTCAAACGTCATGCAAGCACTGCCAAAAGATAGTCAGCACCTCTCACAGTTCTAACCACTGTCTGTGGGGTGGACTAAGGCTTGCTCTACGTGCCACTGAGCTGCCACCTGAGGTGGTGCCTTCTACATATCTTGCTGCCATTATACACAGTGCCTGGGCATCCCAGGGTTCTCCCAGAGGAGAGTCGTGCTGGTCTGAAAACTCGGCCTGCTGGGAGAAAATTCATGGAACAAACACTTTTACACCATGAACATGATAGGGCACTATGTGGGTCCTGCTTCAAGTAGCCTCCACCTGGAAAAGTTTGACCCAGGCCGGTCGATGGCCCAGCTATTTAAACGGAGAGTACTGAAGCATCTATTAGGGAGAGGAGAATACCTATGAGCTGCATATGAAGATGCCCTTGGCCACTGGTCCAGTGTTGTGTACTCTGGCAAAGGTTCTCTGACCTTTCATACCCCTCTTACCAGAGATTTTTAGAGGTCTCATTGCTGGGGTCTGAACTTCAGGCCTGATGTGATAGCTCAGTTGGTGCTGATAACCCCAAGGTTGCAGATTCAATCCCTATGTGGGACAGCTGTATATTCCTGCATTGTAGGGGGTTGGACTAGAAGATCTTCAGGGTCCCCTTCCAACTTTACAATACTATTATTTTATGTGGCATAGCACGGAGGAATGGCTCTTCCCTGCACCTGCCACTGTGGTGAGACAGTCTGTAAACCAGAGCTGGGTTTATTTCTCCAAGTAACAGTTCGGAAAACACAACTGGTATTCTTTGTAAATTAGGAACAACCGATACACCAGAGCTTCCATTTTCAAATCAGGTGGTCCTATTATTGCTGTGACAAAGAATGCTTATTGGAGACCAATAAACGAGTACAGTGGTACCTCGGGTTACAAACTTAATTCGTTCCAGAGGTCCGTTCTTAACCTGAAACCGTTCTTAACCTGAGGTGCGCTTTCGCTAATGGGGCCTTCTGCTGCCGCCACGTGTTTTCTGTTCTCATCCTGGGGCATAGTTGGCAACCTGAGGTACTATTTCCGGGTTAGCGGAGTTTGTAACCTGAAGTGTTTGTAACCCGAAGCGTTTGTAACCCGAGGTACCACTGTAATTAGAAATCCCCAATTATTTATCTTTCAAAGAGGAAGTACGCAGTATTTTGTAGTGCAAATACTTCCAGTCTTGCTGTGTCAACTTTTGTGATTGGGTTTGCAGCACACCAGGAGATTTATCTCTCCCTGCCTCTGCCAAGCCACCAGAACGGTTACTGTGCATAGAAAACAGCTTCTATTGGTGCCAGGGAGAGTTTTTAAGCCTTGCAGCTGCTAGGAGGAGATTTTCAGGAGACTCTGTGACTGGAAGAAGAAAGGGATAAATCTCGCCCCCATACATCCTGCAATCCCAGTGACACTGGCTCCCCACACTTGTAATTAAATGAAAACAAGAGATGTAGCGCATGAAGCATAGCCTGCAGCTTGGCCCCTTCAGTCTATCTAAAAAAGGCTTCCTCAAACCTGGCCCTCCAGATGTTTTGAGACTACGATTCCCATCATCCCTGACCACTGGTCCTGCTAGCTAGGGATCATAGAATCATAGAATCATAGAGCTGGAAGAGACCACAAGGGCCATCGAGTCCAACCCCCTGCCAAGCAGGAAACAACATCAGAGCACTCCTGACATATGGTTGTCAAGCCTCTGCTTAAAGACCTCCAAAGAAGGAGACTCCACCACACTCCTTGGCAGCAAATTCCACTATCGAACAGCTCTTACTGTCAGGAAGTTCTTCCTAATGTTTAGGTGGAATCTTCTTTCTTGTAGTTTGGATCCGTTGCTCCGTGTCCGCTTCTCTGGAGCAGCAGAAAACAACCTTTCTCCCTCCTCTATCATGGGAGTTGTAGGCCAAAAACATCTGGAGGGCCGAGTTTGAGGAAGCCTGATCTAGAGCCATTCCAGTCTGCCATACTTGATACGATGATGAAGCTCCTTCACCCATAGTACAAGTATTGAATCCACCCCACCGCTTTACCTAAAAGAGCTGATCCTCTAATAGGTTCATACCTGGTCTCCATATACATTTTGCCGAAGGCCCAACTCCACAGTACAACCCTTCATGCCACTTTCCAAAGAGGCGGTGTACCACCTTTCCTTCTTGGTCCATGACAACGCCTTGAACTTCATTCACGTTCGAATTCCAGTAATTCACCTAAAAAAATAATAATGCAAGGAAACAAAAGATCTGTGGCCTTTTTCTTAACTGTTAAGGTAAATCACCCCAGTTTCAGGTGTCTGGGTTATAACTAGGTATCAACTTTCAACAAGACCAGGCCTTCTGACAGGCAGATCTGTATCACACCCATCCAACAGCTAGGCAGTGCCAATGAGCTGCCAGAGGCGGGTGGGGAATCGGGATGATTCAGACACCACCACCTCCACCCCTTATCGTATTGTGCCAAATATCTTCAAATGCAGTCCCAAAGAGGTGCAGAGGATAAAGACCTTGCCAATGCAATTAGCATGACCGCTGGCAACCAGTGAAAGGGTCTTATATTTATCGACCACACTTTGGTGCACAGATTCATACAATTCATACAACTGGTACCTCCAGCTAGTGAACCTGCCCTGTGTGCTCCTAGAAGCTGCTGTGCAACGGGCCTCCCATTGCACAAACACCCCTTTCACTGTTCATAATGCGTATCAAAGAAACGTTACCTTGATGAATGTGAGTTTACAAATACAAACGCTGCTTTTTGTGTTTCTGATGGTTATTTCTCCATAATGTTCTATCCATCTCCTTCCACTGAGGATGTTGTGTATGCAAGTAGTGACTTTGTTCCATACGTAGGAATCACCGTACCTGCAAAGAGAGTTAACTGTGGAAACTGTGCTCCAAAAATGCCCTTTCCAAACCACCACCTATTCACAAATGAAACCATACTCCCCCCTCCAATATTGAAAGCCAATGGACCACCAACAGAACTCAGATATGAAAATACCCACACTTTTTACATTTATTTGTGTCCTGCTAGGGGCATAGCTGTCCACCTTTCCCTTTTTTTAAGGGAAATTCCCTTATTCCGAATAGGATTCCTCGCAAGAAAAGGGAAAAGTTGACAGCTATGGCTAGGGGTTGAATTGCAAATCAATTAGAACAATAAATAATTTAAAACCAGTTTTTTAAAAAAGGTAATAAAGCAAAAGCACAACAATAAAATAAGAACAAAACAGCAGTGCAGAATGGGCAGCCGTCATAAACACTACCCCCACTGATTTCCAAAGCCACCAAAGGCCTGGGTAAATAAAGATATTTAAAACTTATTTTTAAAACATAAGGAAGTGTGAGTGCCTGACAAATGTGTCAGAGGGAAGGGCCTTCCACAGCCAGGGTGCCAATACTAAGAAGGCTTTGCTTCTAGTAGCTATATAGCCATTGCACTTTTGAAGGTGGAGGCGAAAGGAATAGGGTGTCCACAGAGAACTGGCAGCGCCCGCCCCCCAGCGCTTAACCATTGGTTACTTGTTATTCTCACAGATAGTCAGTCAACTCTGTCCCACTACAGACACTTAAAAAGATGCTCTGTGAAAGATTACAGCCCTCTATAATGAAGATACATTTTGGATAATATTATTCTAAAACAATCTTTTTATGTTGTAAGCTGTGATCTCTGGATGAAGGGCAGTATATAAATTTCATTATTATTATTATTATTATTATTATTATTATTATTATTATTATTATTAATCCTTCTGCCAGACATCATAGTATGTGTTTTCCTACTACGGTTACATTGGTTCCGCACAGTATTATAAAAAAAACACCTGTTTTGCCCTCAAAATAACTCTATTAAGTAGATTAGGCCGAGAAATTGCGAGTTGCCCAAAGCCCCACATTGAGCTTCATGGTTCATTAGAGTTTTGAACCCAGTTCTCCCCAACTTTTAAGCCCATTACGCTGTTTATTCCACCGGACTGGTTCTGAATGAAACAAGATGAGATGAGCAGAGTAACTGCAGGATTAGCTGACCAACTGCAAAGAAACTGCAGGAGGTACACATTGCAGGACAGAAATACTTTCCCAAGCTTCCTTCCACTGAAACAGGACTCACCCTTATCTGCCACACTCTATAGGTAAGAGTTCATGTCATTGTGAAACCTCATGTTTTACAAGAACACACCTCATTTTGAGTTACCATGATGCCTCTCACCTTTTTCCTCCTAGGGGAAATCCGAACAATTTTTACCAAAAAAAAAAAAGGAATATGCTTCCTTTTACTGTGCAAAGCAAACACAGTACTAAAACGTCTCCCACTCAGGAAGCTGCTGTGAATTAACTAGCCTAATGTTCACAACTGTTTGATCAAACATAGTTGCAGCATCTAATAATAAGGAGGTAGAGCAAGTAATTATTCAGAGATCCCAGTTGCCTTATCACTACATGCAAGCTGCTGCTATGTGCTCCCTGCCTTGTCTGGCTCCAGTTTTGCTACATTATTCATCAGTGTGCATCTGGGACTTGAAGTGCCTAAATTAGTCTCATGGAACTGCTTTTCCAGAATGAAGAAGAAACAAACAAACAAACAAACAAACAAACAGGAAAAGAATGAAGAAGCTGCTTACTTTGGAAGCGTGACATTCAATGTTCCGATTGGCAGTATTTCCATTGACTTGCCCCAGAATTTGTTTTTCCACCTGATATCTGAATAACATAGCAAAGATTCAGAAAGCTGCAAATTACAGAAGTTCTACAAATGCAACAAACCATTATTTGTCTTTGTCTAATACGAAAGTGAAAGGCCTAAAACAGCAGGCTTCACAATTATATTAACCTTTTCATTAAATTCCACAAAAATGAAACTATGCATGTAATTGTAAGTTTTCGTTTTTTTAAAA
Source organism: Podarcis filfolensis (assembly GCF_964270895.1). Classification (NCBI taxonomy): domain Eukaryota; kingdom Metazoa; phylum Chordata; class Lepidosauria; order Squamata; family Lacertidae; genus Podarcis; species Podarcis filfolensis. Next base: position 23,202,763 of record NC_139604.1, on the reverse strand, counting down.
AAAACAAAAACAGAACTAAATTTGGTCTTTAGGCTTGTGAATTAAAATGTATACCTTGCCAAAACACAAAATTCTTTGATTCACAGTGACAGGCAGAAATGGGTGGGTGGTGGCTAACCTGAAATAAAAAATTACGGTGGTGAGGAATTGTGCAAAAGACTTTCATTTTTATCATCACTGTAACAGACACCTTACATAAAAGAGAGATGATGGAGCAGCAGAAAAAGCTACTGCTATTCTAGGCTGCATCAACAGAAGTATAGTGTCCTGATCAAGGGAAGTCATAGTACCGCTCTATTTTGCCTTGATCAGACCCCACCAGTAATATTGTGTGCATTTCTGGGCACCACAATTTAAGAAGGATATTGCCAAGCTGGAACTTGTGCAGAGGTGAGTGTCCATGATGATCAAGACTCTGGAAACCTACCCTTATGAGGAACAGTTGATAGAGTTGCATATGTTTACTCTGGAAAAGAGGAGACTGAGAGGAGATATGGTAGCCATCTTCAATTATCTGTCACAGGGAAGATGGAGCAAGCCTGTGCTCTTCTGCTCCGAAGGCTAGTGTCCGAAACAACAGATCCAAGTTACAAAAAAGGAGATTCCAGCGAAACATCAGGAAGAACTTTCTGACAGGAAGAGCTGTTCAATAGAAACAGATCCCACAAGAGATGGTGGACTCTCCTTCCTTGGAAGTTTTTAAGCAGAGATTGGATGGTGATGTGTCATGTAGGATCTAGTTGAGATTCCTGCATAGAATCAGAGAAATGTAGAACTGGAAGGGACCCTGAGGATCATCTAGTTCAGGCATCCCCAAACTCGGCCCTCCAGATGTTTTGGAACCACAACTCCCATCAGCCCTAGCTAACAGGACCAGTGGTCAGGGATGATGGGAACTGTAGTCCCAAAACATCTGGAGGGCTGTGTTTGAGGGTGCCTGATCTAGCTCAACCCCCTGCAATGCAGGGATATGCAGCTGTCCCATATGGGGATTGATCCTGCGGCCTTGGCGTTATTAGCACCACGCTCTAACCAACTGAGCTATCCAGAAACTTGGACCATTGCAGGGGGCTGGGCCATCAGGGTCCCTTCCAGCTCCACAGTTCTAGGATTCTATGATTTCTGCAAAACTGGATTCAGCTTTACAATGCTGAATTGCACCTAATACTTGAAAAACAAATATATATTTTCAGATCCATTTTAAAAGGTTTATAGTCATATCAGCCAACATTCTGAAAATAAGATGAAATGCATCAACCAAAATAAACAAATAAATCACAAATTAAAGTTACGGTGCTATTTGAGGGTCTCTTTTGGAACAGATTTTACCTGCTCCGAGAAAAAACGAAATCCTTTGTCTTCCCTAATTGATTCGTAAGTTTCACCAAGCACAGGGTTAAAAGGCTTGCTTCCAGCTCTGTAGTAAGTGGAGGCATATCCTGAAGTTGCAAAGGCAGCAATAAGGACCTAGTTAAAACAAAGGAAAAAACTTGAGAAACAATATCCAAACAGTACTGGAGAGACTATGCAAGCAAACGGGTGTTTCCTTTTCTGGGTGATGGAAGCACCTTTGGCTTAGTGCTACAATTTGGCAACTTAGTGCTACAATTGCAGACAGCAACTCTGTTCTTGCAATAGCAGTATAGCCACTGTCCCAACATAACAAAGGACAGGGAAAGTCACGCTCCAAGAGGTGGGAAGGTAGGAACACCAATAATATCCATGCGAATCTGTTCCCAAGGCAAACAGTATCCGAAGCAGACTTAAAGATGAAGAATATATCTGCTATTTTTGTCTTGGGATCAGAGACAATTGTGTGGGGAAAGAAAGGATGTGCAATCTAGAAAGCCCTTAATGGGAAAACATGGGGTTTTTTTGTGACACAAGGATCTAGCGGGGGGGGGGGCTAGCACTCCCCTTTTTGCATTTCCAGTTTGCATCCTCCCACCTTTTCCATATAAGCAATTTTACTCTAGATTGACATCCTGAGGATTTTTATTTGGGTTTTATTAGGCACCATCCTCAGGTGCTGACAAAAAAAAATAACACCAGTTAGTCGGTGATAGAAGAGGGCAGAAATGGATGTGTCTTATGCAATTAGAGAAAGCAAAGAGTACTTTCAGATCTCTGGAGAATTGTCATCTCTACAAGCCTATTGAGAATCATCTCATATTACAATTTGGTCTGTTTCGCAGACCCGGAAAGTGGAGCACCACTCCTGTGTATAGGAATATAATGGAAGCAGTCCGCCCAGAATCCACACCCCCCCCCCATTCATGCCATCTTGAAAGTTGTCTTGAGCAAAAGAATTCCTAGCGGGGCTTGCAGAGTGGAATTCCCCAGCGATTTGCTCATTGCCAGAATATAGGGCATTATCTGCCTTGCACAGAAAAGGGTAATATAGGGATGTGGCTACACCTTTGGAATTCACAGGTCTGACAAAATAGATACACAGACAAGTGAGTGATCACTCTCTGCAACAGAGGCTCTAGTGGTTTTTTTTGGTTTTGTTTTTTAAACTACTTATTTCCCTTTAGAATCGCTCAAGAAGCTTATACCAAGTGCCTTCTCTTGCATTACCTTAGCAGTGTGGCCGCTACGGTAGCATCACTCCTTTCCACACTACGAAGGTAACATCAAAAGTTTCAAACCATGTAGCACCTGAGACTCTTAATCTCAGGGTTGCGGGTTCAAACCACACACTGGGCAAAATGTGGATTCCTGCACTACAGGGGGTTGGACCAGATGACCTTTGCGGTCCCTTCCAACTCTACGGTCTTACGATTCTATGTGGGAGGAGCCCATACTGTAGCATCCTTAGATTATTTCATCATACTAGTATTGCCCCATTTGGAAAGCAAGGCAATGGGGGGGAGGGGGGAGGAAACACAATATGGGCTCTTCCCACATGATCTGGCTCTCCTGGCAAAAGGATGTCTGTGAGCAGCTTCCATACCGCAAAGGTAATGTGAGACTGGACCCTAAGACTCACTACAACATGTATGCAAGTCCATTCATCCGAATTATGTGAGCATTTATCTGCAGAGATATAGCCAGCCAAGGACCATCTGAACTGGTCGTAAGAAAGTACGCGAACGAAAGGAACAGGCTGGATAAAAAGTAAAAAAATCCTCTATGTCAGAATCTAGCTGCTTTCACGTTAGAGGTGAGGTTCAATAATGGAAAATGCACAAATGTACAGTGGACCCTCTAGTTATGTACCGCTCTGGATACATAATTTTCGGGTTACGAACACAGCAACCCAGAAGTGTATACTTCCGGGTTTCATCGTGCGCGCATGCGCAGAAGCGCTCTGCACACCGTGCGCATGCGCAGAAGCGGCGCCTCTGCCTACAGACTTTTTGGGTTGCGGACAGACCCCCGGAACGAATTTAATTCGTATCCGGAGGGTCCACTGTATTCAATATTAGAGCTCTAGGAGAGGGATAAACACATCAAGGGACATGGAATGGTGTGCTCCGTCTGGTTTACTACCATTCGTTCGTAGGGGTCATCAGATTCAGCAGCCTTGTCCAAGAGTTCACTGTATTCCAGTTCCTCACAAAGGTGTTGCAATGTATTCAGAGGCTCGTTTAGCTCTACCGGCATGGATACTTTCGAGAGATCCTTCCCGATATTGTTCCTCAAAATGTTCCACAGGTTGATATTACTAGTATCAGGGCAGGGGGTTGGTAGGCATGTCCTTCGTCCATTTCTGAAAGCACCACCGGTCAGCTCATCATTAAGTACTGGAAGGGAAACAGCAGAACAGCAGGGATGTGAAATCCTTTCATTGACTTAAAAATGAAAAATAAAATGGTTTGTATCCAATGCTAGCTGTACTCAGAGTAAACCCACTGAATTTCATAGGCATGACTAACTTAGGCCCATTCATTTCAAAGGGTCTGTTGCTACAGATTTATTTATACCCCACCTTTCCCCCCGACAGGACTCAAGGGGGCTTACAGATAAAAAGAAGGACCGCTAAAAACATAGAAAAAACCATTGTAAGAAAACAATTATAAACACTGAAAGAATTAAAACTATATACATATAATGAAATCTACTAAAACCATACAAATAATTAGAGTAAAAAACAGAAAGAAGAGTTCTATTCTACAGTTAACAGGGATAAAAATGTAAAAGTGGCCATCGCTGACTTGAGTTGCATCCAGAGAGTGTTCCGATTTATATGTGCACCACACCTAAAAAGAACACTTATTTTCTAAAAGTTAAAAAAAAATAAAACCCTGCATACATTGCCGAGAAACGTTGTCTGCAACACTGGTGTTGTCTTCTGATATGTTGTCACTCACGTCACTGATGTACGACTCATCATCAGAAGCCTAAAGAAGAAAACAAAGAGATTTAAATGAAAAGTAAATGGAAGCAGAGGAGGAGGAGGAGGAGGAAGAAGACAACAAGTGGAACACTGAATAGAAATGTTTTCATAAATTCAAGTCCCAGTGACGCATGTATCCTAGAGTTGTTATCAGGCTGAAGAGTGCCTGTTTTGTGAAACCCAGGTTTGGCCAATATCATCCCATTTTTAGCTCGTGCCTAAATATGTAAGCTCCCCATCTTCCTCTTTGAAGAACAAGCTGTACTGGAAGTGACTGTAGGTCAAAGAGTGTCTGTTCTATTGAATACGGATGACTCATGTAAGCCTATCACTGTCAATATGATATACAGTGGTACCTCGGGTTAAGTACTTAATTCGTTCTGGAGGTCTGTTCTTAACCTGAAACTGTTCTTAACCTGAAGCACCACGTTAGCTAATGGGGCCTTCTGCTGCTGCGCCGCCAGAGCACCATTTCTGTTCTCATCCTGAAGCTAAGTTCTTAACCCGAGGTAATATTTCTGGGTTAGTGGAGCTTGTAACCTGAAGCGTATGTAACCTGAAGCGTCTGTAACCCGAGGTACCACTGTATAGGGGGAATGCCTCTAAATCATTCTCTGCAAACACACTTTAAACCATGGTTTTAAAGAGGGGAGGGTAACTTTTTCTGGCACCAGAATCACAGGTGGGTAGATGGTTGGGGGCTGCATCCCAGAAAGCATGACCAGAGCCAGTCACACTGCCACACCGTAAACCAACTCATGCTCACAGACACTCTTGGAAAGACAGGTACCGTATTTTTCGCTCTATAAGATGCACTTTCCCCCTCCTAAAAAGTAAGGGGAAATGTGTGTGCGTCTTATGGAGTGAATGCAGGCAGCCTCTTCAACAACATTTGATTCAGAATATTTTTTTTCTTGTTTTCTTCCTCTAAAAACTAGATGCGTCTTACGGGTCGGGTGCGTCCTATAGAGCGAAAAATACGATACATGGGGTATGTCTTATTTCTCCATTTAAATTACCTCCAACCGGCCTCCCAAAGAGCTGTATGCACAGGGAACCACACACTCAATCATTCATGGGAAGTCAGATGCTTCAGGATACAGTATAACCCCTTTTGAAGAGGAGGTGAGGTTGAAATCTCTCTCTCTCTCTCTCTCTCTCTCACACACACACACACACACACACACACAATATGTGCCCACCCTCCCCAATCTACACAAGAACACTTTCCTCACTGCAATTAGCAACATGGAAACAGAAGAAGAAGAGTTTGGATTTGATATCCCGCTTTATCACTACCCGAAGGAGTCTCAAAGCGGCTAACATTCTCCTTTCCCTTCCTCCCCCACAACAAACACTCTGTGAGGTGAGTGGGGCTGAGAGACTTCAGAGAAGTGTGACTGGCCCAAGGTCACCCAGCAGCTGCATGTGGAGGAGCCGGGAAGCGAACCCAGTTCACCAGATTACGAATCTACTGCTCTTAACCACTACACCACACTGGCTCTCAGTTCTCTTCCCTGCTGTGCTGCTGATGGCTGATTAACTGGGCAGTAGGAAGAGTGAGCAAGTTTCCCCCACAGCTTGGTGGGCTGCAGAGAGAGTGGTTGAGGGCCTTATGTGGCCCACCCCTGTTTTAAGGAAAGAAAAACAAATTTTCTTGCCATGGCAAACGAAAAACCAGTAAGCGAGGGAACAGGGTGCAAGTGTGGGTGGGGGCGTCAAAACTGAGCTACTAATTTAAAGGTAAAGGTAAAGGTACCCCTGCCCGTACGGGCCAGTCTTGACAGACTCTAGGGTTGTGCGCTCATCTCACTCTAGAGGCCGGGAGCCAGCACTGTCCAGCGTGACGAAGCTGCTCTGGCGAACCGGCACCAGAGCAGCACACGGAAACGCCGTTTACCTTCCCGCTATAAAGCAGTACCTATTTATCTACTTGCACTTAAGGGTGCTTTTGAACTGCTAGGTGGGCAGGAGCTGGGACTGAATGACGGGAGCTTACCCCGCCGCGGGGATTCAAACCGCCGACCATGCGATAGGCAAGTCCTAGGCGCTGAGGTTTTACCCACAGCGCTACCCGCGTCCCTACTGAGCTACTAATTTACTTCCTTCCAAAGAACGGAAGATGGGGGAAATGCAATGGTAGCAATTTACGTGTCACTCATTCCACAACACTGCTGTCTGCTTTTGACAGGAGGAAGGTGGAGCAAATGGGTCACGAATTGCTGCCTCTGGCCATGATCTCAAGGCAATTAAGTGTCAAGCAGTTCCTTTACTCCAGATTAACCCTACAAAAATCAGTGGGACTACTCTTGGAACTGTCAGATTGTTCTAAGAGCTTCACCTAATTCTTAGGACTTTGTTTGATAGGTTAGGATTATTATCCTCATATTTCATTCTGAGATAGTGACTTGCCTACGGTCAACAACTTAACCTCATAGCAGAGGTGTGATTTGAACCAGGAGACTGCTGTGTCCACATCCAAGCCTTCCGAATTAGGATCAAAAGTTCGGTAGAGGTAAAGGTAAAGGGACCCCTGACCATTAGGTCCAGTCGTGGCCGACTCTGGGGTTGCAGTGCTCACCTCGCTTTACTGGCCGAGGGAGCCGGCGTACAGCTTCCAGGTCATGTGGCCAGCATGACTAAGCCGCTTCTGGCGAACCAGAGCAGCGCACGGAAACGCCGTTTACCTTCCCGCCGGAGCGGTACCTATTTATCTACTTGCACTTTGAGGTGCTTTCGAACTGCTAGGTTGGCAGGAGCAGGGACCGAGCAACGGGAGCTCACCCCGTTATGGGGATTCGAACCGCCGACCTTCTGATCGGCAAGTCCTAGGCTCTGTGGTTTAACTCACAGCGCCACCCGCGTCCCCAAAAGTTCGGTACTTGATCCCAAATGCATTATAATTATATAGAGCACAGCAGAAGAAATAATCAGGCTTTCACTGCCTAACCTCGTTTTCTGATGAGCTTGCAGACAGAAGCACCTCCTGCGCATCGAAGAACTCAGAGACAGATTCCGACATGGAGAGCCTGCTTTCATTAGAAACTTGCTGGGAGAGTGGGAGACTGACATGGATCTGTTCACCTGCCTGCAAAAAGGGAAAAACACACACATATGAACTCCAGACGCCCACACATGACAGAGAAAAAGCAAGAGCATGCCTAATCAATATATTTTATTGGACAGATGCCCTGATTCTTCCCTGCATGGCCTCTCCTTTCTCCTTGTTTGGAAAATAAGCTCTAGCAAACGGAGAGTTCAGGTTGAAAAGAAGCCATTTTGCAAGGGGAGCGCAAACAACCTCTTTTCCAGCTAGCACTCTCATAACTCTTCTTTTTTTGTGGACAGAGAGATATGCCTTCCCTCAGGATTGTTCCTCTGCTACAGGAAAACCCAGCATCTTCCAGCACTGAAATGATACCTTGTGTTTGATGGGGAAGGGAGGCCCAACTCTCACCTGACACACTTCAGCTTCAGGCATGTTGTATGATTGCTTTAGTACAATGCTCTCATGTCCTGAAGCCTGATCTTGTTTGTTTGCATGTATGCACACACACACAGGGGTGGCCTGCAGCAAAAAGTTGCAGCTCATCATCCCCTATTAAAAGGAACGTTCTTGTTCGTGTTTCGAACCATTCCTTCCTTCCCAACCTAGCATTCTACGGTGTCCTAGTTTTTTGTTTAGTTTTTTGCAACTGTCTCTACCTTTTGTGGATACTGAACATGCTCAGTGCTCGTCAGGCTGTTTTATGTTTGCTTGCAGGGGTTTTCTTTTGTCTTAGAGGGTTTTTAAAAGGGTGGGTTTTTTGTGCTTCTGCAAATGAGCCTGCTGATATGTTCTTCTTGTTTCTCAGTGGTCCCATTTTTACTACAATCCTTTTGACACTCACCACCTGTCTTTGTCGTTAGGTAAAGGTAAAGAGACCCTTGACAGTTAAGTCCAGTCGCGAACGACTCTGAGGTTGCGGCGCTCATCTCGCTTTACAGGCCTAGGGAGCCAGCATTTGTCCGCTCCGCAGACAATTTTTCCGGATCATGTGGCCAGCATGACTAAGCTGCTTCTGGTGCAACGGAACACTGACACCAGAGCAGCGCATGGAAATGCCATTTACCTTCCCGCTGGAGCGGTACCTATTAATCTACTTGCACTTTTTGGGGTGCTTTCAAACTGCTAGGGTGGCAGGAGCTGGGACCGAGCAATGGGAGCTCACCCCATCATGGGGATTCGAACCGCCGATCTTTTGATCGGCAAACCCAAGGCTCAGTGGTTTAGACCACAGTGCCACCCGTGTCCCATGTCTTTGTCATTAGGAAGGAGCTTATCTATTTATCTGAAGTGTTCTTTACCTTACCCTTCAGTCAAACAGGTTCCCTTACCCACACTTTTCTACTGTACCCCAAATGCATACCAATCCAGTGCAGTGCCATTTCTTCAGAAGGAATGGCCCACTCACTACCTGAGGGATAGCTCAGTTGGTAGAGCATGAGGGCTCTTAATCTCAGGGTGGCGAGTTCAAGCCCCACATTGGGCGAAAGATTCTTGCACTGCAAGCTAGATGATCCTTGCGGACCCTTCCAACTCTACAATTCTATAATTCTATTTCAAATTTCAAATATGTAAATGTTTTCCTTAGTTCAGGTCTGGAGCTCACGTCTCCCTTAGCCCCCTCCTGTAGCAAAGCTCATCCTCTCGCATTACGCACAGTTAATAAGCTACGACTACAAGACTGGGACAAGGAAGAACATCACACCATGGAGATCGTCACTCCAACTAACACAGAGACAAGACAGTGGCTATAGAAGCCCTGGAGCTCCAAGAATGGTTCAGGGCACTCTGCCTTTGTAGCACTCAGCAACTTTTATACAGTAGCCTCACACACTTATATCTGACTATATAAATACAAGATTCTTCACCCAGTTTTCTATTCTATAAAGTTGACTTCAAATGAAGGAGGCTCTGAAAGGAATTTCCATTTTTGTCCAAGCAGAAGGGATTCATCAGAAATGCACATGGTAATGGTAAATGGTGAAAAATAAAGGAAAGGGGTGTGGGTGTGTGAGGAGACACTGCAACTTTAATATCAGCAAATACAGAGCATTCAGTGAGACCAGAAAGAATTATCTTATGGTGTGCCTCATATGTTTAAATGACATCTGCTTTGTCTCACTTGGAAACTGAACTCACCAGCATTTTGGAGCTTAGTTGAGGCTAAGGGAGGATTGGAAAGAGGGAGACCAGACCCTATACAAGCTTTCCTACTGGTTATAGGGCTTGTAATTCTGGGCAATCATTATAACTTCAGTTAATCTATTTCAGCAAGGCAGTATTAAGAATAACTAGCATTCTTAACAATGGCAGTACATGTGGACTAATGTATTTCCCTTCCATCTTTCCATATTTGAAGTGTGAGGATTGGTAACTTATTGAAGAACAGGGATGGAGAGTAGGAATAAATGAGTAATTCTCACAATGGAGGGATGCAAGAAGTGGAATGCCACCCAAATTGGAGCTGGTGTTTTTCAACTTGCCCATCAATGATCCTGAGTTAGGAGTGAGCAACGAACTTTCCAAGTTTGCAATTATCCCAAATTATTGAAGATGATGAAAGGAAAAATATATTGCAAAAGAACTCCAAAAAGGATGCCTACAAAATGTTGAACGAGCAACATAATGGCAAATGTGGTTCAATGTCAATAAATGTAAAGAGATGAACATTGTGGCAAAAAAATCTGAAGTTCATACATATAGTGATGGTGTCTGAGCTGAATGTGACTGGCTGGGAAAGGGATCTTGGGGTGGAAGCAGACTGATCCATGAAAATGCTGACCCAGTGTGCAGCAGCTATGAAAAAGCTAAAAATTCATGCCAGAGATCATTAAGAAAGTGTCTGAAAATTAAAAAAATGTGAATACTGTAATGCATTTGTACAAATCTTTGACAAAGTCATACCTGAAATACTGAGTACAGTTCTGGTTGTGACACCTCAAACAAAATCTATTATTTTTCTGTAGAATTGGTAAAGACCAACCCAAATGATAAGAGCTGGAGCAGTTCCCCTGTGAGGAAAGCTTACAATTTTTTTAGGCTTTCTATAGTTTTTTTGGGGGGGGAGGGAAGCTGAGTGAAAAGTTTATTTAAAAAAATATACACAATATGGAGAAGGTGGATAGTCAGAAGACTTTCTCCCTCTCTCAAAGCACTAGAACCCAAGGCTATTAAATGAATCTGACTGGTGAGACTTTCCCAAGCAACAAAAGGAAGTCCTTCTTCATATCACACATAGTTAGCTTATGAAATTGGCTGCTTCAAGATTTGTGGTGATTGCCACTAGGCCAGATAGCACTACAAGGGGGTGAAGAAAACTCATAGAGGAGAAGGCTACCAGTCGGGAAGGCTATAAGCCAACCCTAGGATCAGATGCAATCTGCCTCTAAATACCTGTTGCTGGGCTGTGGGTGAGGATTATTGCCCTCAAGTCCAGGAAACAGAGCTAGTGGTGCATTGTGGGAAAAAGGCCGTTTGACTAAACTAGTCTGGTCCAGCAAGGCTCTTCTTATGGATTCTTGGCTGCTTGCTTACTTAAATACAAATGCACCAGAAACAGGGCTAATTCGTATTTTTTGAATGCTAACACCAAACCTTCCACTTCTCAGATTTCCAAAAGGAATCTCACATGAACTACAGCTCATTACTTTCATGAATAATACTGGAAAATTTCCTGAAATGAGCCTGACCCGATGCTTGCCAGCCTTGCCAAAGAGAATGATTTAGTCATTAGTGATAATTAGCGGGATTTGACTACTGTAAGTCCATTAGAGCAATGACAAAGTCTTACCTCATCAGGACTAGGGATAATATTTACACTGACAACCTGATCACAAATAACAGACTCTGAATGTATTCTGTTCAAGCGACTCCTTAGTTCAGCATTCTGGTTGATAGCCTTAAAATAACAAAAATTAAATATTTAATTTCAAATGTACAAGACAGCACAAAGCAGAGTCAAACCACTGCTGTACCCTATATTCGGGCCAGAAACAAAGTGTTATATTATATGGACGGTACTTCTAAGCAACTAACTTTTTTCCTCCAATCGTTAGTATTATGTCCAGCAGTTCTGGTTAGGTATCTTAAGTCAAATTAAACTCATTTAACTATTCTGGCTTTCTTCCATAGAAAAAGGGTTCGTAACTTGGTGAGTACGCTGAGGATTCCTTGATAGAGGTCTGCATCCCTCCTCACTTTAAACAAGTTTATGGCCAAAGGCAAGAGGTGGAATAAATGTGATCAATTAAATTTATACATATGAGGAGCTATGAAGAAGATACAAATAGTAGTGGAGAAGAGGGTTGGTTAGCCCTTTCCTTCTGAGACATTTTTCTAGTCAAAATTACCACCCAACGCCCAGCCTCTTTTCCACCGGTGAAGGAAAAGATATTAGGTTCCTACATCATTTTACCTGGTGGAAAAGGAACATGGAGAAAGGATTATAAACCCCTCCTTTCTCTTCCAATCAAATGTACAGCACATCCATAGTGATACTTCAGTGTTGTTGTTTTTTTAGGTGGGAACTGCTCCTACATCTCCTTGAGTTTGGCCCCAAGATTACAATCCCCCACACCTTTGCTTTGGAGTAAGCTACTTGGTGGGACTTATTGTCTAAATATGCATGAGACTGGGCTGCGAGAAAAGTAGACACACCTTTAGCCTTTCCTCGCTTTGCTAGATTCTATAAGACAATGAAAGAAGAAACCCTAGTTGTGTTTGCTTCAGGAGAACCTGATTATTTGGAAGACAAGCACCATTCACAGCAGATGGTTGTATGTTTTGCCATTGAAGCTGTTGTATTTGCTTCTGAATTCAATAAGTACAATTACATTTATTTAAGGTCACCCAACAAGACCAGTCTATCCTCTTGAATGCTCTGTGCAGCTCGCACAGCATAAACAATACTGATAAGTTAATGGGTCATAATTATAATCCTTTAGTATCTGAACATTAGATCACTGATATTTTCCATAGTATATCATCCCATATTACTGACATAAATGAAGACGTAATAGAGGAGCAGAAATAGCTTACGCTTCCCAACTCATGTCATAACCTACAGCAGGCAATGGAGGACTCAGATGGATATGAGGTTCAGGCTATTTCGTCAGAAGAAGAACCTCTGGAGCATTGGTCTTCAACTGGTGGTTTGCCACAAGAGCACTACCAGCACACAAATGTACACTAAAAGGTTAAGCAACGGGTCCCCTTTGCATGTTTGGATTAAAAGTGGATTCTGGGACAGAAAAGATTGAAAATACCTGCTCTATAGAACCTAGCAATAAAACAGAGTTCTTTACCATGGTGTTAATCAAAGGATGACTCCTCTGCATACCATTTTTTTTCCTCCAGTCATGCAAAAGTCGAATTCTGCAAAATAAGGCAAGAGCCTTATTCAGCCAGATTCTCCAGGAAGGTGGAAGCTGGGACACTAGATCTGATCAGCTGGCACTAGTTCCTTGAAGGGGTAACAGCTTTATGGCTGTAGCGGTCTTAGCAGCAACCCCTAGGAACTGTCCAAGGTCCTGTTTCTATCTGCTTTCTGCTTTGACTAACCACTGCCTGCAATCCCCTGCAGTCTAATGAAACTAGGCAAATAGTCACCAACCCTTATGCAAACAGGCAGGAAGAAGCAAACACAGTAATTAATCAACTAAACTGCATTCGTTTGCCACGAGTCAAAAAGAAAGTACTGCAACACGGAAAGTCAAAGCTCTGCAGGTTTGCGGCAAATGAGGTAAAGTATGCAAAATGTCCATATTATTTAATATTTAATTTGATTATTTTAAAAAGCCAGTCAAGTTTGATTCATTAGGTATGAATTTCATACCTCTTTAATTTAGACAGCACTACCCGTACTAATTTAAGTACTGCAACAGCAAAATGTGGAGCAACAGCAGTGAGAAAGCAGGAAAAGGACTGATGAGATTTTGGAAAGCAGTACTGGAGGTGCAAAGAAGCTGAGACTGCGAAAGACACGCGCGCACACACACACAGACTTGTAAGGAATGAACATTTGATGTGCTAACTGGAAGCTTCTTTTTCTAATCTCAGAGATTTTAAGTTCTTCTACAGAAAATAAGCCCCTCATATGAAGAGAAGGCTAGAATTCTTGGGAATCTAGTGGATTCTACACTGGAAACAAAAATGCATTCTTTGCACAGTGAGTTCTTGGCTAAAGCACAATAAAAGGGGGAAAATGGTTTGGCCATTTCAAGATTTTAATTCAATTGTCATTACGAAAACCTTGCAAACACATGACACTACTACTATTAATTTGCACAGGACAATGTTCCTGGTTCGTTAGAAATGAGTATATTGGCAGCTGTCCTCTCCAAAGAAAGTGACACTTGTGCAGATAAAACAGAGACAGAAGACAAGAGAATAGAATCCAAATGGACTCAAGAATTAGCATATGACGCATACGATGAGCTGCTGTCTTCCCCCACTTGTTCTCTGCCTATCTTTTCCCAAGGTAGAGAAAAATATCTATTCTGGATACCGAAGGAGACCATAGAAAAAGAGGACAACAGAAGGAGACCATAGACTAAGCGTGGTATCAGGTGACATAACAAGAAAAAGTGGTGACATTGTCTGAGGCAGAACACTGCTGAGAGCAAGATGACAGAACAGAGGTTAAACAACAGAATACCATTATCCTGGTTAAGTGAAGCAGTTCAACTGATGCTGCAGTACTCAGTTATACTCTAGTGCATAAATCCTTAGCTCAATGAAGCTTTATAGTGAAAGCAAACTGGGTAGAAGCGCAGTTCTTCAAAGACTGAACTGAGTTCTGTCTGGTTAGCTGAACTGAAAATTGTGAAATTATCTTGTGTGTTTGTGTACATACATATGGACAAAACTGGATAAAGCTACCAGGGTAGATCAATGAGATTAGCCTCGCTTTCCTTCATTGAACATAACGCATAACTGGGGTGGGTGGATGTAGATTTTATTGTAAGATGAGGCAAGCTCAAAGATGGCAAGCACGCAGGATACTGCTGCTCCAACATTAATGTATCCAGTTTTGCTGAAATGAGAATTAGAATACTACTTGGGGTCCCAAGGCCATAAGGTTAGTCCTGCTGCAGGCTCAATTTTACAGCTATAGACATGCAAGTGATGCAATAGAAGGAACATACAAATACTTGAAGATGAACTGAACCTGAAGTGGGAAAAACAAGTTATCTTTTATTTGATTAAAGTTTTCCTAACAGAACCAGCATCCACAGGCTAGTTTCTTTGTGATTATGCAACAGTGGACTCCTCAACCTATATTATACCCTGTATTGAACAAAATAATTCAAAATGTAATGTGATATTAACAGTGTACAATTTTGCATACCACCCCACGCTTTATTTCTATATTTATCTGGGTTGTGGTTTTGGGGTTTTTTTGTATTTTAAAAATATAAATGAATAAAAAAAAAACCCTAGTATCTGGACAAGAAGTTGCCTTTATCTGTATTTTTCTTCTTCTTCATAATCCCTAACCCCATTATGTTTGAAAGTATAGGGTAGATCAGGACAGGAATTCATCAGTATTGTAACATTTGATTTTGTCACTTGTTTTTAGAGAGTTATCTGGCATTTATGGAAAGCAATGCCACAAATAGCATTTACCACCTGTGGCAAACAACAGTTACAAATCACGGTATTTCCAAAACCAACCATCTGAAAACGTAGCAAATAGCCATGTAAGATCATACCTGCGAGAGGGATTGCCTGAGACAGGTTATCTGTGTATTGTGTCCAGCGAAATCATGTTCTGAAACCATCTGCTTAAGTTTCTCCTTCTCTATCGCTATGCTGTTGAAGGCAGACTTCAGAAGAGAATGTACTGGGGAGAAAACAGAAATGTCTCTGGTATACACCACAGGCCTCTGCATGCAACTTACAAAAAATATGTATCAGCGAACATTTTGAACAGTGCAATTCCCAATGCTACAGAAACAAGATGCAGATTTTGCAGGGCCGAGCCTATCACTTCCGAACTTCCATATGCCCTACTTTGAATAACCACGTATAAAAAACGGCCATTAGCCATGGCTGGAGTTTTGTCCTCATGTACACAGTGGAGCCTACGGTGCCATTATTCCTCACAGAGTGCAAAATCAGTTTAGTCTATTTTTCTCTCATCAACTACGGCTACTTCTCAAATATTCAGGGTATTTTCACACACCCTGCAAAATAGGGGGAAGGGGGGGATGAGTCACTCAGGTCAAGCATATTTATATTCTGTTCTTTAAAGCATATCTCCATGCTACATGATTCCCCAAACTTCTGAAGGGCATGCCATTTTTCCTGTCATTTATCACTGTGAAAATTCAAAGGGTTCAGTGCAAAAAAAAATGGGGGGTGTCTTAATTTTTAGACTCAGACTGTAAGAGCCAACAACTTGTACATCTTTGGCTAGAATTTTAAAACATGGCATAGCAAGTGGGTGCTGATCAGGTGAAAAAAATTGCAAGCCATCACCTTGCAAACTTGCAAAATTCATACCGGTACTGCAAGAAATCGCTTCCTTGCAACTGCATCTGTGTGCAAAGGACGTCTGAGAAGCACAGCTGAAATAGTTGAAAAGTAAAACACAAGGGGTCTTCCGAAACTTAACAGGATAAGAGAGAAACCTTTGGCTGCTGCACATTCAACATGCTAGCTTCAGTTTCTCCCATATGAAATAATCAACACACACAATGCCTTGGCCCAAAGCTAGCCTACTCTGTATCAAAGGTTATTTCCACTGAGATGCTGCTGTTACGCATACAATTACCTTTCTGTGCCATGAGGCAAAACTCTTCTTGGAGTTTCAGGTAGTCCGTGGAGCTTTCCAGGGGGTCAGATGCATGGCTTGGAGGAGACTGAAATTCGATGTCTGCACAAAGATTAGGATTGGATGAATGCAGGCGAACAGGAGACATTGTAGCGCTGAAAGGAACCTAAATTGGAAAGCAACAGATACAAGGGACTGTATCTTTCTTCCACAGAACATCTGGCACAGCACTGTAAGACTTTTCTCACTTTACCATAGCGCTTAATATTTATGAGTCGTGGCACTGCTGCCAAGAGGTATCTTTTTAATCTCCCTCAAAGCAGGAGTTCTGCTCCTTCCCTGAAATCAATGTTGATGTGTTATAAGCGTTAATTTATGAGGAATAGGATTTCAATTTAAACTTGCAGTTACAGCTTGTAACATAAAAAAGGAACAGTGCTTTCTAAGTAAAGCCAAACACAACCAACCAAATATTCAGTGTGGGACATTAAATAATAGAGCTTCAAGTGTCTTCCAGAATCATTCAGTGGAAATCAGAAAAGTGAAGGGAGGCATTTTAGGAGAGAAAACTTTACTAAATTTGTAGTCTGGCCTTCCAAACATGTATGAATAATGTATTAGCAGCTACTGTGAAAAAAAGAAGATTTGAACAGTACTATTTTCTCCAGCAAACTAAAAACATGGCTAAACATCGCCAAAGAAGAATTATGAACAGATTTATGAAAGTGCTGGTAGATGGGGAAATGGATATATAATATACGGTATTAGTACATCTACAAATCACAAAATGTGAAGCTGGATGCATTGAGTGCCTGTCTTTTAATGTAGAATGTCAATTTAATTTGTTGTATTTATCTACACATTGTGTATATACAACGCACAGAGAGACAATCTTGAATCATGTCTTTAAGACACAATTTATTGTACCACCTCCACTTTTCATTCCCTTCTAAGAAATATGTTTGTGTATATATGTGTGTGCTTTCTCACATTGCTTTTTTTTATTACACAGAATACACACAAACATATAAGCATCATGCACACATCTGCAGTGCGTTTTAAAAATAATATATAAACTATTCAGTGATGACATGCAAGACAAAATGCATTCAGCCTTAGGTGCATTCCGCGGCCCAATGTTCAAGCATTTTTGTGAACGAACTTGCAACCCAATTCGGCACTTGAATATAAAGTCAAATGTTAAATTACATTGTTGTCCAAATAGTTCATGTAATTTAAATGTCAATTTCTTTGGGGGGGGTGTTACAAAATATATCACATGCTTTTGAAATATCCTCAACAGGACCAGCGTAAAAAGTCATATTACTTTACATTTCAACAGACAATGGATTCATTGGCCCTAACCAGTAGGAACTTCTTGGAATACAATTTTCTCCAGTTCTTTCAGGAACCCGGACTTGCACAGTATATAATGTAAAGTTTTAAGTCATCAGTTGATGACATCCTATTCTGCCCACATATTTATTGCAGCTCTTCTACTGCTACCCAGTCTCTCAACATTGGCACTTTATGTTAATACATTTCTTCCATTCAGCTCTATGAAAAACACTAACTTTGAATCTGAGTTAAATTTAGATTGGAAAAAATGGAATGCCTCCTCCTTTTGTGGTTGTTGTTGTTTAAACAACAATCAAAAGGAGTGTTTTCCTTTCCCAGGGGAACTTCCAGTATTACCACAGGAACATAGTATCCTTGTATTACAATTAGAGTTCATACTAAACTAAAATTCTCTCTTTAACAATTCCTTAGAATAGCCTTCTTTTTGCAAACAAGCTTTGATCTCAATTCTTGATCCACTTCCTTCAAGTTTGTAACTTTGCCCTTTTCAGATGAGATCCAACATCATGCCAAAGGATGGGATATCCCCCATCCTATCCCTCCATACTGCAGCCCAAATCTGCTCCAGAGGGTCCCCAACCCTCTAGAACACATTTTGAGGGTGTGCAGAAAAGGGAGAGGAAGTCTTGCTCGCACAAACAGAAGTCGGTTTGCACCGGCAGGAGAACACAATTGGATAGCACCACTCATTAGGATTTTTATGGCTGAAACCAAACAGCAGCAACCTAGGAGCTGACCGAGCTATAAACTGTGAGAAAAAAAAAGCTCAAGGGAGAACCTAGAAAGAGATAAACGAGGAAGGGAAATCTTAATCTACTTTCAGTCTTTTAAAGTGGCAGTTTCTGAAAGACCAAATCTATAAGCCGGTGTGCCAGGGAAGGCACTCATAAGATGGAAAGCTAAGGTCACAGAAGGTATGCTGTTCTCTCAAGGTGGCAGTGGAATCTGAAGAAGCAGCTGCCATCATTGCATGAATGAGGCAAAGACTAAGGAAGCTCACGCATTTGATCCCTGGGGGGGTTCTATAAAAAGAAGGGCAAACAGAAATATTTCTGCTAAAAATGCAAGATTCTAATTTAGTGTACACTGACTGCCAATACCCAGGATGCAAACGGGTGGTAGGAGGAGCTGTTGCAGGTCCTTCTGTAAAGGAAGCACTTGCTGCTAGTCAGCCATTTGCTCCCCATGCTGAAATAAACTTTGAAAGTGGCATTCTATGTTACTCAAGGATGTGAGGGTAGGATGAAAAACCAGGAAAGTTCTCGTTTGTCAACAAAGCGAGTTCACACATCTAAGAGGCACCTTAGCCTCCAGCTAATGTACATGAATTTTCAAAAATGAATGAATGCAAATATTGGAACACCTGAAACAAACTTAATCACATGAGGAAGAGGCTGTTGGTGCCTCAGTTTTATTTAATAATGATGATCCATGTTCAGGGGAAAGATTGCTTTACCTCTAAGTATTTAACAAAAAGGCAAAGCCCAAACGTTAGTCATTCAGATTACCATAGTAACCTCCCTTCCAACTATGAGAGGCAGAGGCAAATGATTATTATTTTTTTGGTATAGCATCTGGAAATTAGACCAAACATCTGGATTTAAAGCACTACGCAATTGCTTTAAATCCAAGAGTTAATGTGGTAAATTGGGACTCAAAATAGAGGCCAAAAGATTTTGACAATTAAATTCAACACCAAATTTGGAAAGAAACAGGTAAAAAAAAGTATGTGAGAAATATACAATGCTGGCAGTATTTGGACAATCAAATCTTGGCTTAAGTTAACTTTAAACCATATCATGTTTCATTTGGAAACCATTCAGCATAGTTTCCCAGTCTGGACATAAAAAGCCCTGGTTCCCTGGTGAACTGGGGCTTCCTGGCTTGTTTCTCAGCTCATGTGACATGCAGGAGTCTTAGTTTTAGATCTCAGCTTGTTAATCAAAGATTCGATCAACTGAATATAGATGCTGTGAATCACAGGTGTGGCCCTCCAGATGTTACTAAACTACAACTCCCATCAGCCCCAGCAAGCATGGCCAGCGGTCAGGGATGATGGGAGTTATAATTCAACAACATCCGGAAGGCCAGTGGTTCACCACACCTTATACTTTCATGCTGAGGTGGGTAAATCTTGGCTCCAGTAGGCCTGGAAGATACACATATTATAATTTTAGGGTGCACACATATGTATGTGTGGTATTAAGTGCATGCTTGCCATTCACAACATGGCTGCACCTTTCTCAGTTGCAGCACTGCCTTCCATAACAATCAGCTATTCGGCTATTTTCCCCCGCCCCCATCTCAAAGTGGATCCACTACAATGTTGTCTTGCACAGCCATTATCTGCTCACCCAGGGGATACCTTAAAGCTACAGTTACCGCCTTAATCTCCTACTCCACATTACCTACCCACCTAAAGAATGCTTCCCAAGTGTACCGTTCAGCTCTGCTTCCGCCGCTACACTCATTTTCTCGTTTGTTCCCCATCTTTCACAAGCTCCATTTTCAGATACATGTTCACAGCATTTTTTTGGCTTGGTGCAGTAGCCTGCTCTGATTTTTTTTCCCATTTTTTAAAAAGTAGCACAGTTGTACATTAATATGCACATTCATTCCTGAAAAGCTGATTCAAGTATTAACACTCCCCTCTAAATGACCACTGGTATGTGATTCTGGGCTCAACTGAAGCGTTGGCTGTTACCTATAAAGCACTAAATTGGCCTGGTTAGCCAAAGAACCACACACTTTCTACCCCACAAGATTGCCTGAAGCTTGCTTTTTTTACCACAGGCTGTCCCCCGAGTCCTACTGCCAACGGAAGTTGAGTTTAGTGATTGGAGAAGGGCCCTTCATAGTTCTAATGCCATATATTGGGGATGTTCTTCCCATGGAAACATTGCCTGAAGCCAACTCTGATATATTTCTGGCACCAGGCAGAGACATTTTTAATTTGTCCAGACATCCAAGCATATTCAACAGATGGTTTTAAGAGTTGGTTATGATTCAGTGTGGTTTATGGATTGAGTGTTGCTGGGGCGGTGGTGGTTATATCATTTTATTGTACTGTTTTATTCATTTATCTGAATGCTATCCTGGAATAGTATGCGAAGGGTGGGTGGTAAATTAAAATAAATGTGTTCATCCCTTGAATATTAACATCACTTTCCGTCAATGTGCAATTTGGCTTGAGTGGCAATTTGTTATTTCAATGAAATATCAAGGACCTCTTGCTAGCCAGCTCTCAGGTACCCTCATTTCCTGACAATTCAGATTCATTGTGTCAACCTTACGCAATCATGTTACCGTAGGCCGAAGTAAATACGTCTACTTTCATTTGAACTACTGAATTACGTGAACATTCTGCTATTCCAACTCTTCAAAGAAGCCAAATAATACACACTTTGATTTATTTATTTAAATTTTTCTTCCACCAGAAGTCTAACTGCTTTAAAAAAACAAAACAAAGTAAAATACAATTGGTGTGGCAGTAATATGACTTTTTGAGATTATGGAACATAAATAAAACTTATGCAATATAATATAGCATGATTGAATTTATTTATGGGCCTGGTAACTACTGTACTTCTCTTCTGCTTTCTTGATTAAAACAGTCACTTAACAGAATTACAGTGCAAAGATTCTTCCAGTCTAAGAATCTTTACTCATAAGTAAGACCCTCTGAGTGTTTTTTTTTTTAAATACCTACTCTCAAATGAGCATTAGAACCTTAAACATAGACAATCACTTTTCCTAGTATAAGCCTATGTCATACTTTGATATTTTTATTATTGTTGGTTTGTTATTTTATTCTTTTTTAAAATATTTGCTGTCAGCCATTTTGGACACCTCCATATGGAGTCAGAAAGCTGGTTATAAATTTTATTCTAAATAAGTATAAATAAGCATACTAACAGGATAAAGTCAGGCTCTGACATCACCTAGCATGGCTTCTTGTGTATCATTTCTCTGCCAAAGTCCATCCTTTTTTATATACACGGTGCCTCCTGTTATGCATATTTTATTTGTTTGATTATTTCCACCCCACCTTTTGATCCAGAAGTGTTCCCCAATATAGCTTAAGTAAAATAATTAAATAGAATTTAATTAAAGTTCTCATTTCCTCTTGCACACTGCATTGATATGGGGCAGCCATTTCCCTCAAACCCTAAATTCTCATTGGCTGCTCCTATCCTCCCTCTTTCACTCTGCTAAGGACAAGAAACTCCATTGTTGGGTATTTCTTGCTCTTTCTCCACACCTAGATGCTAAAGGACAGTGGTTGGATGGTCATTAATCTCAGCATATAGGGATAAGCATGTGCAAATAGGTTAAACAGAGTTATTGGTATGTTGTTGTTTTTTAGAGTTCCCTGAGTAAAGGCTCCAAAAATGGCTCCAAAAATAGCCACACCATGAAAAAGCAGTGGCAAGACTGCTTTTAATCAACAGTGAAGACATGCTACCAAAGAGAACTCCTTTTCACTCTTTTGCACATAGCAAAGTGCACCATGCATACAAAAACAAAACAACCAAAAACCAGACTTTCGTTCTGGGAGCAGTGTCCAAAATGGTTACACACTAAACATACAACTAATCATACACATTTTAAGCTGGAATCATTTAGACCTGAAAGAGCTTAAGTTTGGCTAGTTTTTGTACAATCCCCCCCCCTTTTTTTACTTAGTTGCACTGTAAACATGCACAAGTTAGACGGTTTGTGAGCCCACAAACACTTAAAGAAGAAGTGACGCAGCTTAGCCTTCCAACCTCACCCTTCCCATGCTCCCCGGAGTGTCATGAGCGCCACCAGCACATCTACATCAATGTCTGCAGCTTCCCATCTTTAAAGCTTCTATGCGCCTTGACTGTTAAATCCACTCACTGTTGTAGCCACTGCATCTGCTAGTCTCTGGCGACGCCGTGCGGTACTGAACTGGCCTTTCAGTGCTGTCCCTTCCTGACAGTGAACGGGAAAAGAACAGGGAAGCAGAAAGAAGGGGAAAAGGATGATGGGAACTCAGGAAAGACGGTCAGAGAAAAAGAGGAGGACGTTCTTCCAACTGTTTTACTTCTACAAAGGGCCAATCTGCAGTGCAACTGAAGAAAAACTGAGGAAAAGGGAGTCACCAAGTTGTTCCGCTATGTGTACCTCATCCCCAGTTAGCCCCATGATAAGCTGCACAGCGTAGGTTTCTAACTCAGTTCATCACAGGCTGACTGACAATTAGAGGACACGGTGAAGCCACTGAACAAACCATTGCAGCACCACTTACCCAGCTGCTATAATGTGAGAACTCTTCTTTTGCAAACAGGTGGAAAGTAATTGGTCCTAATAGTAAGAAGCAGAAAACTTTTTGGCATCAAATAGTGTGGTCTAAATCCAGCACAAAAGCGATGCTTGCTTGAGGCCACTGCAATCACTTTGTGTTGAATTTAGGGCCTACGCTTTTCTTATTCGCACACGTGCAAGATACATTAAGAATAATTGGCTATTAAAAAGTTCCTGGTGGCATTTGATAGTTGTGAACTACAACTGCATGTCCATAATGTATGCATGTTATTTGGCATGCAAATAAAAACAACAACAACAGGCGGCTATGGGATGAAAAGACGACAAAAATCCAAAATCTGGATACAGTTCAATTACATTACACCATGTAGCGGAAATCACCCAGAATGCTGTTCTCTCAGCATGCAGGTCTACTAGACGTTGTAAGCTAACTAAAGGTGTTTGGCAACTAAGTATTTCTCTGCATAAAACTTTATGCCACCTGAGATTGCAATCTGTTCTGGATTTCATGCTACAAGTTTCACCCAGACCAGCCATTCAACATTCCTTTACTTCTGCGTTGCTGTTTTTTGTTTTTTGAATGATCAACCTATTCATTCATTCATTCATTCCAACATATTCTGCATTATTCCTAAAACAATGTCAAGGATGGCAGACAAGCACTTATTTAAATCACTGTCTGCAGGCTGTACCTTCCAAAAGAAGTGAATAACAGTCCTTCAACATACCATTAAAAATCCAGGTGGCACCCTAGAGTAAGCAGTTTCACAAGAGTACAACCAACTTTAAAAATAATAATAAAAATTGAGTGGTTTTCTTGAAGGCAACTACACAACTATATATATCCACGGGCAACTAAAGATGGGGGACAAAGTATGTACCACAACTCCCACCTCTGCTGGTAAGCTCTGAAAACCTTCCCTATTTCAGGCTTGCTCAGGGCTTTGTATGAGATATTCTTTTCTCAGTCCAGGAGCAGGGAGCAAATCTTAGGCATGCGAAAACCTCCTGATCCTCCTAGCTTTACTTTGTCAAGTTGTCCCTCAATTAAAAGAAGTGAACAGATAGGAGTTCTGGGATATCCTAGGTACAGGTAAAGCTGGTAATGTACAGGATCAGGTAGTACTTTTTATCCAAGAACAGGGCAGGAAGAAGAGGTAAGAGCATGCAAGACCCACAGACTCATTCACTCTCTCCTGGGTCCAGAAGTTCAGTTTAACTAGGCTCTCAATTATAACCAGGAGCTTCTCTTTCTATTCTTGTGTGCCATACATGAGAAACAGAACACCACATGTAACAGAGAGCAATATGTTCACAGGCTGAATATACCAATATGGGTTTTTTTTCACGTGGCTTTCCAAGGCCTTTGCTTCCCTCCCTCTCTGTAAAGGCTAAACAGGCCTTCAAGTTAATTTCATTCAACATGAAAACAAGCATTAGCAAGTCATAGAATCATAGAATCATAGAGTTGGAAGAGACCACAAGGGCCATCGAGTCCAACCCCCTGCCAAGCAGGAAACAAGTCAGAAAGGTCTCGTGAAGCTGTTAACATAGGACTTGGAGCAGAGATAGGGAAATTTAAATTTGACTGCAAGCTTTTCTGACCAATCTGCACTTCCTTCAAATTATCAGTGTTCTTTCTTTAAGAGAGAGAATATTTTAAAACTCTTGCAGCATGCGAATCTCACAAGGATCTATTAATAACTAATGATAACTACGAATTCTCTCTAAAAAAGATATGGTACTAAATTATAGATAAACATACCAAGAGTTGCAAACTTTACAACACGGAAAATGCAGTTTTAAAATGTTGCAGCACCTCTTCTTCTTATAACCTCTTGTGTTCTTTTTTGGTTGCATTGGAAAGCAATGAACCCGACTACTGACTGCCTGTGCAAAACTTTGCGTCATAACTTCTAAAGCAATCCAGGAGTTTGTGGGTCATTTGCACACACCTCTGGATTAAAGCCTCTATGTGAGAAAATTATTTGAAAAGGAAGGATGGTCAGAAGGCAGACTGACCAGCTTCTGGGGCTTTAGACCTGAGGTGGGGATTTTGTTGAAGGATGGAAATTGTAGTCCAGTAACATATGGAGGGCGGCAGGTTCCCCACCGTTGCTTTAGAGTTTCTGAGACTTTAGAACATTCTCTGGAAATTTCCTCTCAGTGAGTCACTCTTTCATTACAGCTCAGAGAAAAGGGGGATGGGGAGGAAGAGAGAGAGAGAGAGAAATAAAGAAACTGGCTGACTTTTAAAAGAATAAAGTCTGGTAATACTGAACCCTTAATTCAACAAACATGGATCCTCCACTGCAAAAAAGAAATAAAAAACAGAAGTTTGTTACACAAAACACTCTGCATCTAGTTAGCACTTCAGACACCAGGCGCTAGACACAAAAAATGTAAAACACAGCACAGAAACAAGCACAAATTGTTTGAGGGTGCAACATTACCTACAAAAGGTTGATTTGCCAAGTGTACCCTTTTGTTAAATCACTAGTTTCTTCTTCCAGAAAATATTTCAAGAAAAACTTTCAAGAATGAAAAGGCCAGTGCTTCAACAATTCAGAGGCGTCTTTTATCTAAAACTGTGGTGAAAATTGAAAACATGAACGCAGTACCTGAAGCTGTATTTTAGCATCTTTGCTGACGCTTTTTGTTCTCCATCTTCTTGTGACACGCTTGTCCTTCTTATCTACACAATTAGCCTACGTCATGAAATAGTTAAAAGCAACAAAGTATTGTGTTAAAAGCACATACAACCAACCGACAGAGACAATACTGGAAAAGTTAGTAACAAGAATCTTGGCGTTAGTTTTCAGCAAATAAAAATATGGTAAGAATGCTAACCCAGGCTCTCCATAAAAAGCAAACAATGTGTTATTTTAAAACAAATTTAAAAGCAAACTAACTTTGGGATACAATTCTAAAGTCATTTACTTTAGACTCTTCTGCCTAAATTCAGTGAAAGTATCCTAGCTTCCATATGACACTTAGTAATGCGAAACAAAAACAAAATGAATATTAAATTACTGGAACAAAGTATCTTATGGAACAAAGGTTATTGGTTGCAGTATTTACAATCCTCACAGAACTGGATTATAGCAACAATGTTATTCTGCCCATGCTTCGATATTTCATAATTGACTAGAGAGTTTCTAAATTTTGCAGGCTGACAATTGGTTTCCTCTAGGAACCATGTTTTCTATAACAAAACACATCATCGTTTTTTTTTAAATTTGGAATTCAAAACTTGCTTACCTGCATATCCGTGAAATTTGGAGCTGACTGAGTCCTCTGAAGTATTTCTAAGTTTTGAAGAATTTTACTGAGTTCCACAAGGTTTGACTGGCAGTGCGTAAGGTCTGACACAAATTATATTCAAAAAAAGTACGTTAGTTACCTTGGTCAAGATTTTATTTTTTTTCTATGGTATCTCATAACTTAAATAGGATAAGATTATCAGTATAGTAGCCCAAACACACAGTTTGGTGTGTGTGTGTATGCATATGTACCGCATTTTTCGCCCTATAGGACGCACCGGCCCATAGGACGCACCTAGTTTTTTGGGGGGGAAATAAAGAAAAAAAATTATTCCCCCCCCCCGCCGCGGGGCGCTCTGCTTCAGATGCGCACCGACCCCTCTCGCGCTCCAAGCTTCAGCGAAAGCCTGCATTCGCCCCATAGGACGCACACAGATTTCCCCTTCATTTTTGGAGGGGAAAAAGTGCGTCCTACAGGGCAAAAAATACGGTATGTGTGTGTGTGTGAATATATATATATATATATATATATATATATATATATATGCATGCTATGCTTTCCATAGGCATAAAAAGTTATGCCCTAAATGAGGGACTCAACATACAATCCCTGTACTCTTTTAATCTTCTTAATCCAGGAACAGCCAACACGGTTCTCTCCAGATAATGAACTATAAATCCCATCAGAGTGACCCTTAATTTCATAGGGTATACTTTGAGTAAAATTTACTTGACTACAACCCAACATGATGGATGTTAATAATTAGGCAAAAGAAAGCTAAAAGCACATTCCTCGCCAATTCCTTTTAATTCTTGCACTGGATTTTCATTGGGCTAGGCAATCCACCACCACCACCCCAATCTTGATTAGCTGTTTTATAAAGATCAGCAGTTCAATATACTGCCGTAATGGCCAGCAAGTGGCCATACCTCTGCCATGACTCATCTTCATCAGATAAAAAGCACTCAGAATATTGGTGGGTTAAATCTCCATTTTCTGTTAACTGGCAACTTATTGAGTATTGTAAGGGGGGTGGGAATATGTGTTATCGTCCCTGAAGCTGCTGTGACATCTTGGTTGGTGGAATCCAGTCTCAGATCAGCTTA
Organism: Podarcis filfolensis; assembly: GCF_964270895.1. Classification (NCBI taxonomy): domain Eukaryota; kingdom Metazoa; phylum Chordata; class Lepidosauria; order Squamata; family Lacertidae; genus Podarcis; species Podarcis filfolensis. The sequence continues at coordinate 23,175,578 of NC_139604.1, read as the reverse complement.
GCCAAGGGAACATGTCCTGCGCTATGGGCTCAAGAAGTTGGCTGTACATTATCTATTCTAGACCAAACTTTGGGTCCCTAGCTGTTGTTGGACTACAATTCCCATCAGCCCCAAGCCCAGGTCTTGTTACCTAGGAATGATGGCAGTTGTAGTCCAACAACAGCCGGGAAGCCAAGTTTGAGAAACACTGGCTAGACCAAGCATCCCCAAACTCCAGCTGTTTTGGGACTACAATTCCCATCATCCCTGACCACTGGTCCTGTTAGCTAGGGATGATGGGAGTTGTAGTCCCAAAACAGATGGAGGGCTGAGTTTGGGGGTCCCTGGGCTAGACCATTCGCAGCATGCCATAAAAACTACAGATATAACATTAAAAACTGATCAGGAACCCTCATTTGTTTTTTTTAAAAAAAATAGCTCCCAGATACCTTGACACAAACTAGACAGATTTAAAAAAAGGCTAGTGCCAAACAACATTAACCTCCATTTTTAACCTGAAAGCCGCCATAGGCAGGATTCATTGTGACCAGAAGTATCAACAGATTGCCCTGAGATAGTACCCCTTATTATTATTTTTTATTGTATTGGTTATTAAATTCATATGCTGCCTTTCATCCGAAAAGCACAGAGTGGTTTACAACATAAAAACACAAAATACGTATTAGCAAAAAACAGTAAATCCACCCAATGACTGCATATAGGGAAATATGAATACTACATGAATACTACATATTTAAAGCCCTAAATGGCCTCCATCCTATATACCTAAAGGAGCATTTCCACCCCCATCATCCAGCCCGGGCACTGAGGTCCAGCGCTGAGGGCTTTCTGGTGGTTCCCTCACTGCAAGAAGCGAGGTTACAGGGAACCAGGCAGAGGGCCTTCTCGGTAGTGGCGCCTGCCCTGTGGAACGCCCTCCCAGCAGATGTCAAGGCAATAAACAACTATTTTACTTTTAAAAGACAACTGAAGGTGGCCCTGTTTAGGGAAGTTTTAATGTCTGATGCTGTATTGTTTTTAATATTCAGTGGAAGCCACCCAGAGTGGCGGGGTATAAATAATACATTAGTATTAGTATTAGTATACATGGGAACTATCTATTAGCCAGAAGCTGAGTACCTATAAATGGAAGGAAAGAAGCTTGACTAGAGACTGACCTTCCGCACACCTGTCCATCTCCTCGGAGTCTTGCAACCAAGCAACTACTTTACTTTGGCCAGTGGTACATGTTGCGGGGAGGCTGTTGCTGCAGGTAATGGATGGCTGCCATGGGAAATTATTCTGTGCGACCTGAAGAAAACCCCAAAGATTTGAAAATTGTATTATTGAATACCAGGAGAAAAATGGCCTGTGCTAAAACCAAACCATCAGAAAAGAAACAAATGATATCCCGTTTGAAAGGAGGCAAGTATGAATTCAGCACCTTAGCCCAGTGGTTCACAAACTCACCACCACCACCACGGACTACTTGAAAATTGATGGTGATCTTGGTTTTTCTGCCTGTTGTAACAATTGTAATGCACTGTGCTGGGTGCTACATTGCTTTTAAACGTATTTTTATTGTGTCCTTTCTTTCTAATAATGTATTTTATTGTAATACAATTTGCATTCCATAGGATTAAAACTGTGATACAATAAAATACAATGAACAGAACGAAATAAGCAATAAAAATACAATTAAAAATGATTGTGTATATCAAATGTGGACATGCCGCAAACCACCTGACCCAAGCTTGTGGTCCACTGGCGGACGACAGTTTGGGAGCCCCTTCTCTAGCCCAAATAAAACATCAATAACAAGCAGTTTAGCAAAAGTGGTAAAAGCAGGGAGTTATTCAGCTTCCTTTTCTCTTTACTAGTGCTATCGATAATGGCACACATTTCCTAACGGAGGACAATGGTTAGAAAATGTGGTGGATTATTAAACAAGTATTATGAACATCAAGACGGATATCTTCAGATCAGGGACGTTTTATACCTTGGCCTCCAGAGCAGCAACGTTAGCAGCTGGTGAAGATTCAGTAGTTGACGCTGAAGGGAATATGTGGAATCCGGCATCTCGTGGTGATCGTACAATCTCGTTCTGACGGTATAACCTGTGGTGGCGCAGCCTCGATACCCAAGCATCAAACGAGTCCTGGGATTTTACCTAGTGAGAACGGGGAGCTCAGTAATAGTATCTGACTGTTTCAAATTGAGAAGAAAACTAATGGGAAACATTCCTTACTTTCAAATGGTAAATATGCTCTTCAGTGTCAAGGTCTATCCTCCGAGCTTTCTTTTTAATCGACATAACTGATAAGCCAACATCTATGCTTCCGTGAACCTTTCCTTTCTGAGTCTGAAAAATAAAAATGAAGAGAAAACATTGCCAATGAGCTGGGAAAAATAAGGTCATTTATTTATTTAAGTATTTATATACCACTAAATCATAAAATATATATATAAAAGTGGCTTACAACGTTAAAAAAGATAAAAACCATACAAAAAAATTTATGGTGCCCAATTGAAATATGTTGTTTACTAGGTCAGAAACATCAGAAAATATTATTAGATGGGGAGAAAACGAAAGCATCATTTTTCTGGAAAGGGAATCATGAAGATAGGAATGCATTGCCCTTTGATTTCCTAATAAACACTTTCTCCATGACTAAAAAAGGCTTTATTTCATATGCTACATTAACATATATTAGAATCCCTGCTTGCTATAGACCACACGCTAAAAGCTGCAGAAAATAAAAGAAAATTAAAATATATAACTAAATAGTCCTTCACCAAACAAAACATTCTTCTCCTTTCTTTCTACATCAATCATCATCAAAGGAAATATTAATTATAATATTGGATTTTTATAATGTTACCTTTTTAAAAAATGCTCCAGTATTACTTACATCAATTGGCGACTTTGAATATTTCAACATTCCGTTATCCAGGACAAAAAAGCGCTACAGGGGGGAAAAAACAATTTGTAAGAGGTCAAATAAAATCTGGCATATGTAAAATAATATATCTAATGAAGACAAATGTCTGTTCCTCGTGGTTACCAAATAACGAGCACACAGCAGAAACCATGCTGACAAGACATCTTGCTTCCATTCCGTAGCCTAGATGTGAGGCTTAGCCACTAAACTTTATATGCCTTACAGCAGGGTTAAGGAACCTGGGGCCCAGAAGTTGAACACAGGACTCTGTGCCTTTTTATCTGGCTCTCAGGACTGTTCCCAGCCTAGATGTCATCTCCTCCTCAGCCCTGCTCTACTCCCAACTCAAGTGCTTTTGTCTGGCTGGAATGCGTCCTTGAAATATGCTCTACCCACACCTCTGACTCCATCCACCAATGGCAAGTTGCCCTGTGAAGTTGCTCATGAAGAAATGCAGCTCTTGGGCTGAAGAAGGCAGACCACCCATGTCTCACAAGCATGGAGAGCAGGCAACCCACCGCCAACTGCCATGCCCCATCTAGAACACTGGCCTTGAAGTCCAAACTATAATGGAGATGACCTAACGGCAAGCAAAAGACCTGCATACAGCACCCACTGTTACCTTCCCTCCTATCTCTCTCTCTCTCTCTCTCTTTAAAGCCACTATGAGAGATTGTAATTAGGAGCAGTGTACTCAAAAAAGAGAGAGTTTGTGTATGCTTAACCTTGTGCTCTCTGGTTGTTCTCCTCAAAATGTCCCCTTACGCAGTTGCTTTCCCCCTGCATAAAACAGCGGGGCACGATTTGAATGAAACAATAGCGAAAGTGGAAAGGGTCAAGCATATCCTCTCATTTTTTCCCTCCTCACCACAGACTCCCGAGGCTGTAAAAAACAGTGTTGGAAGAATGTCGCATTGAATGCCTAGTTTGGTCCTTAGGCCATCCATTGAATTCATCCCGGGATTACCATTTCCCAGTTTTCTGGAGTTAAGTATCCTGACTAAACAATGCACATATGAGAAAAGGCAGGTAAGCTCTTAATTGCTTCCTAGCAATACCAGCAGGTGTCTCAGCTACGAGAACTGCAACTGCATAACAACAACAACAACAATATCTATAGTAATGGTCATCTAAGATGTTTATGGATGCCTTACCTTGTGCCAACCTTTCAAAGGCCATTTCCTCTTCTTCAGCATGAACCCTTCATGTTTGTCTGGCTTCTGGACATTGGTCTGCCCAATTTTGAGGCCTTCTATAATTTCCCAGCTGTCTGGCTCCTGAAGGAAGAAGAGTGGGGGGAAAACACCAACAAATTCTGTGAGTTGAGATCAATATTATCTGAAACACTTGCACTGTGTTGAATGAGCAGTGGCAGATCTTGGGGTCTCAAATTTTACTGGTGCCCTGTGTGATGCCAACATCCAGTGCCCTGTTGGTATATTGCCAAAACAAACTTTAAATACGTCTTTAAACAGGGCCTTGAAGCACATCCTTGAGGCACGCCTAAAACATCAACTTAGCAACAAGAATTCTCCCCAGCAACAGACGTCTGGAGAGATGCAGTTGAGTGTGAGGCAGTCAAGGGTTGGTCATTGAGGCTGCCAGAATATATGAAAGTCTGTGAACCTGTCTCTCTGACCCGATAGCTGAAGGGAGCAGAGATCTGTATATAGTTCTCTGTTTCTTATTTTATATGTAGACCAGTAGCGTTGTGCAACTTCTAATGCAGATAATAAAGACTTTAGAGAAGAACTGCATGGGTGAGGAGTTTATTCTTGTCACAGGAATTCACCAAGAGAGGGCTGGACTGCTGCTGCTGTGAAGACGCAGGAAGACTTTCTGAGTAAATCTGCTGAGACCCCAAGAGTTGGCGCTCACACACTAACATGCCCCCCACTCCATTCTAAATCTTAGTTGCAGCACCCCCAAGGCTGTGAGCCAAGTGTGACCATATCGGTCACATTCTCCTAAATCCACTTATGGTATCCATTAAGGCTGCAAGCCAATGTTCATTTCTATAAAAGTAAGTCCCACTGAACTCAGTGAGACTTGACTTCTGAGGCCAGATACCCAGCACTGTGTCAAGACCCATCAGCGATGTTATTCTCTCCAACTCTGCAAAGGGAACTGTAATGGCTTTAGGGGCTGCTTGTGCATAAGTTACCGCCGCTCTGGGCTAGGTTGCCGGGTTAAACCGTTTCTCTCTGGACAGCCATCCACTCCGTGGCTGTTCAGTCGCTAGCAGAATCCGTCAGTGGGCGTTTCTTGAACCTCTTCCAGCAAAGAAGTTCTTTGACGCCAAGTCACCGCCTGCTTTCCCTGCGCGGAAGTCTTCTGCACAGGGTGGGTGTGGGCAGCGGAGGACCTGTGCTCTCCTCGCTGGTCTCCTGCGAAGAGTCCTGGAGCCTCCTCTCTGCTTCCCCCATCGGCCCCCCTCTATCCCTGGTGTTGCGCTGATTTTCTTCCCCAGCCGGAGACCTGCCTCTCTCCCTGCTTGGCCCCTCTCCAGCATCACTGTGGAGCCTCGCCTCCTCCTCTAGTTCCGATGGCAGTTCCCTGACAGGAACTCTTTCAAATAAGAGTGCATGGATCAGATGGAGACTGGATGACTCAACTTTGGTGTCGTTTCATAAAACGGTTCCGGTGTCATGCTGTTTTATAAATTACATGCCCTTTCTAGAAGCTCACAAGAAGGGAGAACAAGGGGTTAGTGTTGAAAGAACTTCTCTGAATGTGCCTGCAAAGTCACTTGGCTGTTCTCAAAAGGCTTCACTGACAAAATTAGCCCCAAGATGAACTCTTTTCTCACGAGAACCAAAGGGTAAAAGCTTGGTTTTCTTCTTCAAAAAGAACATCATAATCTAATCTGCTAAAAAGCAGTTCTTTCATGAGGTTTGTTGGTCACATTCACACCATTCATTTAAAGCACATTTATAACACTTTAACAGTCATTGCTCCCCCCCCCCCAACCCTGGAAGCTGCAGCTTACCCCACACAAAGAGTGCTATAATTCCCCTTAAGAAACTACAGTTCCCAAGATTCTGTGAAGGAGGCCATGTGCATTAAATGTATGGTAGGGAAGCACACAGAAGCTGCTGCCACACGTTTGTGGCTGAGCAGCAGTTACACAGGGTATTACTGCAAGCACTGGAATTGTCTTGTGGTCTTCAGGTGAAGAAGAAGAGGAGTTTGGATTTGATATCCCGCTTTATCACTACCCTAAGGAGTCTCAAAGCAGCTAACAATCTCCTTTTCCCTTCCTCCCCCACAACAAACACTCTGTGAGGTGAGTGGGGCTGAGAGACTTCAGAGAAGTATGACTAGCCCAAGGTCACCCAGTAGCTGCATGTGGAGGAGCGGGGAATCGAACCCGGTTCACCATATTATGAGTCCACCGCTCTTAACCACTACACCACACTGGTTCTCATGAAGGGTGATATACAAATTTCATAAATGAATATAAACTCATTGTGGAGGTATACTCAACCTTCTCAGATGCAGGACCCACTTTTAACCCAAACATGCATTTGGGGAACCATTTCTTAATCGTTTACCACATATTTGCAAGGAGGTAGTGCTCCTGTTGTGACCCACCTTGAATCAGGTTCCAACCCACTAGTGGGATGCAAACCATGAGTTCTGAAGACCAGAGAGCCAGTCCATGGGAATAGTATTGTTTGGAGTTTTGGCGACAGCCATATCATAACATAGGTACTGTTCCTAAACTATTCTTCATTCTTTTAATTGTTACATATCACAAACCTTTTATTGTTACATACTTCAAAATGAAATCAAGGATTAAAAAATTGAAAGTGATCAATGAAGCAATCAAGAATTGATTAAAAGCTAACAATCTTCCATCCGTATATGTGATCAGTATTTACAAAATTACAATGATTAGTTATATAAACAAACTAAACTGAACCAAGCCAATGTATTGAAAAAGTTTTGCACACCAAATTCTAGTGCAGACACCGTGAACTTAACTTACTTTAGATACAGCTACTGGTTCATTTTCTAGCAACTGTTTGCCAAGTACCGGATCTGTGCTTCCAGAAGAAAAATTTCGCTCTAACACATGGCCACTCTAAAGCAAAAAGAAGAGGAGTCAATTCTAAGCCACAGAAGGTATATTTTCTGCATACAAACCAGAGACCAAAGGCCGGCATAGTTTACAGAAGAACACCCCATTCCTTTAAACTTAAATTTTCCTCCGCTGACCCTTATAATTCAGAAATTTCTACCCTTCTGTATTTTACACTTTAATACCACCTTACGTGCAAATGAATGTCAGCAGTACCACATGTGTCTTGCTCTAAGATTAGCAATTTTATTCTATCTTTGGATAGGAGGGTGAGGTAGGAATTCGCTCAAACGAATTTTAAAAACCCAGAAATGTCATAGAGAGTTGAGTTTAGCTGCACTGTTTCATCTACTGCCTTTACATTCCGCTGCCCTTTCTTCTAGGGAAGAATTGGGAGCTTATCTCCCATCCTGCATGAGACAACACAGGGCTGGAGATAAGCCACTCTTCCTCGTTTGGGGAAGCAGGGTTAATAAGCAGACATCTCTCATCCTACTTCTGACCAAGGAGCGTCCTTTGCTCCCACCCAGCTTCCTGTTTCATTGTGATTGCCCAATCCGCAACTGTCTTGCGGCTAGTCAAGCAAGTATAGTTGAAACAGCCGCAACAAAGAGGCATGTATTCTGTTGCTAATCTCTCCCCCCCACCCCCAGTTTCTGTAAGAGGAAATTAAGTTCAGCAAATATGAGACTTAAAATTACAAGAAAGGAGAATTTCCTTCCTTGTAATTTGCAAACAGAAGGGGAAATATAGGAGGGGAAAGTACATAACAAAGCCAACTGTTAAATTAATGGAAAAGCTGCATCTTGCAAGGTTCCTTACCATGGAAAATATATTTTGCATTTATTGTCTTGGAGCAGACTTATGCACACACATGCACACATTCAGTAGTTCGGTCCTACAATAAAGTTAACTCTGGGATCATCAGCAAGTCACCCATGGGCACTAAGGCACATCTGTCCAGGCCTTCTGCCCTCCCAATGATTTATTTATCCCTGTTCCCCATTGGAGCTGCGAATTCCACCCTCGTTAAAGAGATAAAACCCCAGATGAATGTAGCTGGTGGGGGAAGTCATGGGCAAGGTGAATTTGCAAGGGGAAATCAGTAGACCAGTCAAGCGTTTCTCTTTCTTTATGCTGCTCTCCGAAGAGTCTCCTCATCCTCCATTTGTTAGCAAACACGTGGATGTGGTCATGTATTGCCAACATAGGGAGGAATTCCATGCAGCAGTCTTCTGATCATTCCATCAGTGCAATAATTATTTCACCATCCCCTTCCCTGGCCCACAACCAGCGTGCAATTCTCCCAACCCCTCTCAGAGCCAATTTTGGGGGCACAAGGGGTGCACAGGAGCTTCCACTGCCAGGACTCATTAGTTGAGCTCCAGCCATTACATCTAGTTCTGTTCTAATAGTAGGTGTAAACAGACTTTCCTATGTACAGAAGCACACCTGGCATTCACCAAATCCCTGGCATATTTCTCTTTTCTTAAGCAGCAGCAGCAGAAAGCAGAAGATTACAGGGTCCGTAGGGGAGTTTTATTGATGTTACATAGAAAGCTTTTGTATGCTGACCTCCAAGCGTTGCTGTCGCAATGAAGAAATTATAGTGCGATGGCATCTTAAATGCGAATAATTTAGCATTCTTTCACTTACCTGCCTGCTGTCCCGCTGGGAGGATGAAGAAGAAGAGGCACTTTTATGAGATGGTGTAGAGGTTTTGTGAGCAGGAGATATACCTTTCTCCTCTGAACTCATTGCTGCAGCTAGATACTGGTGATCTCCTTTGACAATTAAGACCACATCAATCTCTTTTCAGTCTTCCATACAGGGAGGGAGCCAAAATATTTTCAGCATTTTTTTTATTTCACAGAATGTCCATTACACACAAAGGTAAGAGGAATTCAAAAGGCATCCAAGCCAGACCTTTAACAAGAAGAAAAAGAAGATGAAGAGATTGTATATGCTTACAATTAAATATTTATTTATCATACATAGAGAGAGGTAAAGGACCCCTGGACGGTTAAGTCCAGTCAAGGCCACAATGGGGTGCAGCACTCATCTCACTTTCAAGCCGAGGGAGCTGGAGTTTGTCCACAGACAGCTTTCCAGGTCATGTGGCCAGCATGACTAAACCGCTTCTGGCGCAACGGAACACCGTGACGGAAGCCAGAGCTCACGGAAACGGCGTTTACCTTCCCACTGCTGTGGTACCTATTTATCTAATTGAACTGCTGTGCTTTCGAACTGCTAGGTTGGCAGGAACTGAGACAGAGCAGCAGAGCTCACCTTGTTGCGGGGATTCGAACCGCCAACCTTCCAATCGGCAAGCCCAAGATATACTAGGATTCCTAGCTAAATTCAAATATAACATAAAGTGGGCAGAATCCCCCCCCCCCAGCAGGATTTTGTTTTGTTTTCATTTATTGAGCGATACACACACACACACACACACACACACACACACACATATATATATTCATTCTTGCTCAGTAAATGGGGGGGGGAGGAATACTGCCGGGGGGGGGATCCGCCCACTCTATGTTATATCTGAATTTACCTAGGAATCTCTTAGGTCTTATCTACCAAACTATTAAAAAACACTAAAACCCAGTAAAATGTGAAGCAAATGGTTTATATGAAAAATAAAGATGCAAATCCACTGAGAAATATCAGAAGCTTGCTGGATTGTTTTTTTCCACGAGGTGCCAATAAAATATTTTCTAAAGGATAAGTTTTGGTGAAAGCAAATGCAATTCTATGGCAGAGGCAATTTCCGTTCTGCTCTGCAAGATTTCCAGCTAGTACTTTCACGAATGGCAGAACACAATTCCTCATTACACGGTCTCAGTTCTCTCTTGCCTGGTTTCTCAAGTGCAAATTTACTGTGCAGCAGAAATGGTTCACAATCAGCTTTCCCTACCCATTATGCGCACCCCCACAGCTTTGTTTAGAAATATATGCAGACATATAGCAAACATCATTTAAATAACATGTAGGAAGCCCAGTATGTATAGTGACCATAGCATCTTCATCTTTTCCACATACAAATGCCACGGATGTGGTTGTTACCATCCAATGTGGCCATCTGCCTTACATTCATAACACACTTTGGAACTTACATTGAGCAAAAAAAACCTGTGTTTCGTTCTGGAATAAGAAAGTATGGTCATTTCTGTGGCAATTTACAAAAGGAGGTTACTCCTAAACACTCTGGCTTTGATCCCAAGATGACACGAAGGGAAGGAGACAGAGGGCCTTCTCGGTGGTGGTACCTGCCCTGTGGAACGCCCTCCCTTCAGATGTTAAGGAAATAAACAACTAAATGACTTTTAGAAGACATCTGAAGGCAGCTCTGTTTAGGGAAGTTTTCATGTTTGATCATTTATTGTGTTTTTAATATCCTGTTGGAAGCCGCCCAGAGTGGCTGGGAAGGTTCAGCCAGATGGGTGGGGTATAAGTAATAAATTCTTCTTCTACTTCTACTTCTTCTTCTTCTTCCCCACTGTTGAAAAGGTAAGCCACTTTTTTGACCTGACTAAACTCTTTAAGTAGCAGCCACTGGTGTGCCAAACCACCAGAAGAAAAAGGAAAGGAAAGGAAAGCAGTATCGAGAGTCATTCTCAACCCACATTCCGCCAACTGGAGCTGTCACACTATCAAAGAAATCTTATGGATTTTAATCAAATCTGCATTGTAGTGCAAATTAACACTTAAGGGGGGGGGGAATCCATAATTTGCTGAAGAGTGGGGGAGGGGGGAAAGAAGAAGATACCAGCATCTGGAATCAAACAGTTCATTTCTTTATTGAAGGAATACGGTATACATGAATCTGCTAAGAACTACAGTGGTACCTCTGGTTACGAAGTTTGTTTTTTTAAAATGATTTTTATTAATTTCCCCCCAAAAAATCCAATTAATATATCCAATCATAATCCAATTAAAATAAAAAAACTAAAATAAAAAAGACCAAATTATAATTATTGATTTTTCGGAGCTCCCCATAGTCTAGACCTTTGAAGCATATCTCCACATCTCAGACCTGCCTCCCCTCTCTGGTTACGAACTTAATTCGTTCCAGAGGTCTGTTCTTAAGCTGAAACCGTTCTTATCCTGAGGCGCGCTTTCGCTAATGGGGCCTCCTGCTGCGTGCGTGCCCCTGGCGCACGATTTCCGTTCACATCCTGGGGCAAAGTTCGTAACCAGGAGCAGTTACTTCCAGGTTAGTGGAGTTCATAACCCGAAGCGTTCATAACCAGAAGCATTCTTGGCCAGAGGTACCACTGTAGTGGCAATTAGGAGAGGGTAGTTTTAAACCTTTCCTATGAGATGCTTTGGGAAATTAGCATTGATAGCCCAACAGACAATCAGAATGGCTGAAAAATAAATCTCTACAGATCCCCCCAAACCAGCAACTTTGTTCCTCAGCTCCAAAAGTAGTGGGTTGTGTTGTTGTTTTTCAGGGGCAGGTGTATGTGCAAAAACGACTCCTGAAGGTGGGCAAATTCTCAGAACTCCTGGGTGTTGGGGTAGCTAGCCATTAATGACAAGATGGCTGAGAGCCTCTCCTTTCCTCTCGCTTAAAATAAAAGAAAGTTTCGCCACTTTTTCAAGCGGCAGCTAAGCTGCCCTCATCATCTTAAGAGGCATTTCCTTTTAATTTGGTGCAGAATGTTCCATGGGAATTATGGTACATTATGAGATGAGGCTCTTAATCCCAGAGTTGTGGGTTTGAGCCCCATGTTGGGCAAAAAAATCCTGCATTGCAGGGGGGTTGGACTAGATGACCCTTGTGGTCCCTTCCAAGTCTACAATTCTAGGATTCTATGAAACAGAGTGTTGTTTTCCATGATCCAAGCAAACTCCCTACCCTATCGAGTGCCAACTGTACTGTAGTCGCAATGCCCTGCAAGTATATAGGAAAATGCTGCATTGTCTTTACATAAGTCCATAAAAATGTGTGAGATTGTATTCATAATGTATAACTATACCACCTAGCTAGCTAGGGATGATGGGAGTTGTAGTCAACAACAGCTGGAGACCCAAGTTTGGGAAACCCTGCTCTAAAATAAAATTTGTTATTTCAGGATGCACACGCCCTCTTGTTTTAGCATGAATTTAAAAATCAATTACAATATTCAAAATAGCTGCACCTTTAAAGGTTTGGCATATCACAACGAAAGAGTGAAATAATAAATTTACGGTAGTTCACTGAGCTGCACTCAAGAGCTTACTCAAGAGACAGAAAGGAAAGGCTTTCAGGTATTTATGGCGAACAGAGGACATTAAAAAAAACTTGCCAACTAGACCTTGGGTAAATGGAAATCTAATGGGTTTTTGAAACATCTGAGCTCCCTTCAGTTGATTCATGTGGAAAATTTTATATTTATATTTAGCACTGGTCATGTGGATGTGTGTGTAAGATATATATAGAGAGAGAAAGAGATCTGACACTTGGGTCTGTGCCCTGCACTTTTTATAAAGTGTGTCATTGCTAGATCCAGGCAAGGTAATAACCAATTGTTTCACAGAAAAACAAGAGAAATAGGTTGCTAGGTTTGACTGGTGAACAACACTGTGTGTGGAAATAACTAAAACAAGGCAGCCCATGCAGTGTGGTGGATAGGGCCACATTCACATCATGAATTAAAAGCACTAAGATAATTCTGAGACCTGTAGTTAGTTAAGGGTTCTGAGAGTTTTTAGGGCACCTTGATTCTCCTCCCAAAGTTACAACCTCCAGAGTTCCCTGTGAAAAATGATTAATTGTTAAACCGCTCTGCAGTTCTGTGAGGGGAATAAAAGTCTCCTAACAATTCTCAGCACCCTTAGCAAACTACAGTTCCCAGAATTCTTGGGGGGGGGTAAGCCATGACTGCTTAAAATGGTATAAGAGCACTTCAAATGCATGGTGTGAACGTGGCCTGGGTCTAGGAGACCCAACTTCGCATTCCCATTCAGCCATGAAGTTCAATGAGTAATCTTGGGCCAGTCAGGTTCTCTAAGCCTAATCTACCTCAGAGGGTTGTTCCAGGGATAAAATATGGGAGGAACCATATATGCTGCCTTGAGCTCCTTGGGAGGAAATCCTGGATGTAAATATAATAATAAAAAGCATACTATAAATGCAAGTTTGCTAGGTAGAGCAGAGAATAATAGGGTAAGGGTTATGATTACTCCCTCAGACATACCTATGGCAATGTATCTCAAGGTACCGTCTCAGATAGTAAGAGTTGTGGGGAAGATGAGATATCTCACAGATGAGATAAAGCTGACATTTGGACTAAAGAGTGTGGCAGATTGTGATGTCAAGGTACTTTTAACAGACTCAAAGAATGGTTTGGCCACAAGGCACATGAAAGTAACGTAGTCCAGTCAGCCTGCTATACTGAGGCATAATTGCACACACACACACACACAGTGCCCCATTTTTTGCCTCATTTTGCAAAATTACAAGATGCCAGAAGTGTCATGTAGTTACTTAAACTTTTGATACTACCCTTCATTATCTGCATCCCAGTGTGATTCCCAATGGCATAGCAAACACAGCAAACCGAATACCTTGGTTGCAGCAAAAATAACTAAAACATTACTAAGGCACATCACTATAAGAGACTTTTCAAAAGCCTGGGCAAAAAGAAAGGTTCTTCCTGATGCCTAAAGGACAGCAACAGTGATGTCAAGCAAGACCTTTCAGGGGAACATTATCACTGGAGAAGAGAACCTCTCCTTAGCATTGACAGCATTAGCATCAATATGGGAAAGGCAATACGTAGCATTCATAATGTCCCAGTTTTAATCCCTGGCATTTCAGGTAGAGATGGAGAAGGCTCCCATCTGAAACCCTCGCATCAGAGTAGACATTATTGAGCTCTATGGATGGCTTCACTCCATATAAGGCATGAAAGCAAGTGAGTTTTCTACGATTTATTGGAAAATATCCATCACCTATTCAAAAGAGAAAGTATGTTATTCAAGAAGGCAGATGTTTGGACTACAATTCCCATCTGCCCTAACTTCATGAGGGCACCAGACTAGCAAAGGCTGAACCAGAACAAATTCTGTATTATTTAAGACATCCACTAGTTTCACAGGCACAAAATCATTATGAGCAGATTAAATGGTAATGTATTGTTAGCAGTACCCTGGCACCCAAATTACTCAATATACATGCATTTAGGATGCAGGATAGCAATGACCCTTATCTATGGTCATATGCTTCCTTTGACAGTAAGCAGCTGTCCAAAGTAAGCGTATAAGACAGGGATGGGGAACCTGTGGTCCTCCGTACATGTTTGGACTCCAGAACCCATCAACCCAAGGGGGTATGGTTAACAGCAAGAGGTGATGGGTGTTTTAGTTTAGCACCATCGAAGGCCACAGGTTGCTCATCCCTGGTATAAGGAAACACTGGTAATAGAATCAATAGTCCTGATCCACACTTAGTCATGCTTAGCATAGATCCAATGAAACCAATGAGAAGTAAGCTAGCCATGACTAGTTAAGCATTGGTATCAATGGGTCTACTTTAAGCACAACTATGTCTGGCTCTAACACAGTATCGACAGCTTGTTCTATCTTCCATTTTATAAAGTTCCTATATTTCTTGACATGGATGCGAACTGGGCCTTCCACACCCAAACCAACGCTAACCAACAGCTAACACTGGCTCAGGAAAGAAATATGTGTGCTCATGAATTGTATGAACTTTGGGAATATAATTTAAAGCCTAGGAAAGGGGCATAATTTATTAAATTGTTAAATTGTACTAATCTTGAAAACGCACTATTTTCTTTGCTGCAGGCCAACACATACAATCAATCAACCAACCACCGTTTCTACAGTATAATGCAAAACTCAGTAATGTGTTTGCTGACCTTTTCTCAAGCAGTAAAATATCAATTTTGTTTTTGTCACGGTCAGAAGCAATTAGGTTATAAGTTCTGCAAATGCAAAAGTGTGCTTAAAAGCAATGCAGCTCAAAAATGCAGCAAAACACATGATATTTAATAACATGCATATGGGAAACAAGCAATTTCTATTTGCAAAACAACCCCTAATACAAGATCAACCGCCTCAGCATGTGAAACTAGCTCTAGGGGACAATTTCTGGATTACACTCCATTTTCCAACACAACATGAGAAAACTAAAGACTGCAGCACCTAAAGCAGGGGTAGCCAAGAGGGTGTCCTCCAGATGTTGTTAGATTTAATTTAGCATCTTGTTAAATTTAACAACTAGTACTCCATCCAGTCTATTTTAGCTAAAATCAACACACATTTTCCATTACAGTAATAACAACAGTTAGTATAATATATGGTCTTCCCATAGGTATCTGGTTGAGAACCAGATGCTGGACTAGTTGGGAATTTTGTCTGATCCAGCAGGGCGCATCATGTGTTCTTATTATTGTAAAATAGATTTAAAATGGCAAATAATAATAAGGAAATGACAGAGGCCTTCAGAAGTGGGCAAAGGAAGTAGGTGATTGAAAGAAGGGGGCAATGAGCAAGAGGGGGCGCTGTTCAAAAATAATTTAGGGGGCACGTAGATAGGAGAGGCTTTGTGCTACTTACAGAAGAAGTGAAGGAGGCATAGCGTGCAGAACATTCAAGATTTTGATGTCACAGTGCTATTTTCTGTATAACTGCTCACATAAGCTATTTCTATGCCGCAGTCAAGAGATGTCATAGTCGCCTAGTTAACCATGGAGCATATTAGTAAAGAACAGAAATAAAAAATCTCTGCTAATATTTAGATTTAATTAGGCCAGCCTGGCAAAAAAAAAAAAAAAGGCTTATAAAAGTCAAGCACAGTGTGAAATTCCAGCAGCCTATCAAATTCTACTGGGAAAGGGAAGCTATGCAAAGTTACAAATATCACCATGGAAGTCGTGTAAAATACCTATTTTTCTTACAATTTAATGTACTTTTCCAGGTGGCATCAAGAGTTTATCTTCGCAGATAAATGGGTCAAATGCTCCTATCTCATACTTGAGGCTGCCTGTCTGCACATTCCCTACTTCATAAAATATTGCACTGTGGGACAGATCATATAGTCCCTGACGAGAATTTGTGGGGTTTTTTTATTATTTTGCTATAGTAGTAAAATGTATTGTATTGAGTCCACTTTGTGTTCGCTTTCCCCAACTATCCATTCCCCATATATTCTGTAAGAATGATTTTTCTTACGCCTGTTTCAAAATATAGGCATAGTATTTTTATTTTTATTTTGTAGAATCCTGCTAGCTTCAAATTTCTAAAGCTTAAGACTGATTTCATCAATGATAACCTCAAATAGATGGTGGAGGTCAAACAACAGATAATCATATTCTGGTGACAGGAGGTCAACATGACATCTGCCTTCCCTATTTGTCGTTTGCCTACATGATTGAGCACACTTTTCTACCCCTTTAGAAGCTCTGATGCATTTATGGTAATTAGGAGCGTTCCAGTGCGTTTAAATTGCCGACTTAGATGATCATTTTGAAAGGAGTCTCCATTTCTGTTCCAGTTCTGCATCAGGACCAACTCAAGTAACTGAAGGGTCTTTTAATATTCTTTGTTATGAATCTTGACTCAAGATTGTTTCAGCTACTTTTTTTTTGTCCTGCTTTTGTTTTTTTCCTGCAATTGCCTGAGCATTGTCATTCAAAGGAACAGCATCACAGCCATGCAAACAATAAATACATTTGGCAATGTCAGGCTAGGGCAGCTGTGCATGGAAAAGGCGTGCACACACTAGTATTCCCCATGCCCCAAAGCATTTTCTACTGAAATACAAAAGGAAACCCCACACTGCAAACTCTTCTGAAGTGCATCTTGATGCTTCACGTCTGCTGAAGCTGAGAAGCCGGAGTAGCGTTATATAGCAAATCATTCTGATTCAACAAAATAATTGCAATCAGTGACGACATCATCACCTTTACAATAATGAAGAATCCTAATCAACCAGGAACGTATGCCTTGGATGAGCTAAATCATAATTTGCTTTATGGCTTTTCTCATACAGTATTACTCATAAGCCGCAATTCCTCCTATGGCTGTCATATTGATGGGTGGTGGGTGGGAATCACTCTAAAACCTTCATTTCCCTGATGGTTGTAAATTTCTAATTTCTAGCTTAGAACGGCAATGGTCACATATCCCTGCCCGCACTATTACGCTTTCTTCTTTTTCAGGTTTACCCCAATAATAGCCTTGCAGTCCAAATACATTATGACTCCTCTCAGTGTTCTGTTTAGCCTAGCAGAAATGTCCCTGCAAAGTGTCTCCTTGCACTTGTGCCAGCTTTAAATTTCAGAACAGTGCAGAGCATTCTCAATTACGTCAATCTGTATTCCATACAGAGGCAGCGCCGCCGCCGCCGCCTCCTCCTCTCCCACATTTTCTCTCTGTTGCCTTCTTTTTTTCATCCTCACGAACACTGTATTTTGCTTCTGTGCAGATTCATCACATTTAGCGGTTCAGAAACCACCTCCCGCCTTCTCAAAATCACAAACTTTTACGAATGCCAGAATGAGACCCTGGCATAAAGCAAAGTTCATTAGGGGTATAAATACCCCCAAATGAATGTTACATGCTGGTGCAAACTAAGTGTTCTCCCGAAGCATAACCTAGCTGTACAATAGTACGTAAGCAGAGAGGGATTTAATTTACATCATCTTTCATAGAACTGTAGAGTTAGAAGGGACCCTGAGGATCACTTTGACGTCTTTCATGTAAAACAAAATCAAATGTTCAGAAACGGACAGAAGTTGCAAAATCTTTAATTTTTGGAGCAATCTTTCTCACACACACACACACAGAGAGAGAGAGAGAGAGAGAGAAAGAAAGAAAGAGTATTATACATATAAGCATGCCAAAATTTGAGAGTCCTGTTCAAGTTATTTCCACCCCAATCGGAACAAGCAGTCACTAATCTCATCTAGAAATGTTTTTGTACTTTGGCTAGGTTTCCTGCTGAATAGCTTATACTGGTGTTCTTCAGCTGTGACCTGTGCAAAACAGATTCTGCTGTGCAAAACCTTATATAATAACTAGCCTTCATGCAGCTTAACTTGCTTTACTGACATAGTGGACAAATGTACAGTATATACAGTAGCCGCTCTACTGAATGACATATATCTTGCTCAGAGCCAGTATTTTCAAAGGTGCATGTGCAGCAGGATATTTCCAGAAAGGTTTGCTCTCTATTGTTTTTAAAATGTTGGTATTGTCACCTTAGATTAACAGAGAGCCTTTCCCTACAGGTCTCAAAAAAACAACTAATTTTAAAAACAGACTGTAGTCAGGACTTGCAAACTCCGGCCCTGAACAAAATTTGCAGCGCCCACTTTCAGTTTACAAGCATAGATACAATAAAGCCTTCTAGCGCCCCTTTACAACCATTATGGTAATACAAGATTTAGAGCTTTCTCTGTAGATAACATGTTATTTGATTTGCTATTTACCCAGTGCTAGAAACTGAGATATGAAAGCTAGGAGCTAAATGGCACTTTAAACCTAGGTAATGGGTGCAACAACAGAATGATTAGGTGCACTTTTTAAAAAACAAGAATGATAGCTGAAAATGAATGAACTGCAGCTAAAATCTTATGTTCATTTTTCACATGGTCTAGTCCTCATCTGAAGACTTCAAAAAACAAAGCCATGTTTCTTCACCTGCCAGCTCCCTAATATTCTTAAGAGCATGGGTAGGAAAACTAAGGCCTGGGGGCTGGATCAGGCCCAATTGCCTTCTGGATCCAGCCCGCGGAAGGGTCCGGGAATTGCTATGTGGATCGCCAGCACACGTGTTCTTTCCCTCTCTCTTCCTCTCCCTCACATGGGCAGCGGCGCCTCCTCCCTCCCTCCTCTTGGCTTCTCCCCGCCCTGCCTAGAGGAGGAAGGGGGTTGGGCTTTGTTGGTGCCAGCAGCAGCAGCGCTTGAGTGACCGCCATTTTAAGCAGCCCCTTTCCGGAGCCCTTTTGCGTGCCACTCATCGTCCCACCACCGCCACCAGCCCCTGCCGCTCACAAGACACAGGTAAGCAGCCACCAGGGCTCGTATATCAAAAAATATACATTTGGAAAAGGTAAAGGTAAAGGAGCCTTGAACAGTTAAGTCCAGGCAAAGGCGACTATGGGGTGTGGCGTTCATCTCACTTTTCAGGCTGAGGGAGCTGCCATTTGTCCACAGACAGCTTTCTGGGTCATGTGACCAGCATGACTAAACCGCTTCTGGCGCAACGGAACACCGTGACTGGTGACAGAGTGCACAGAAATGCCATTTACCTTCCCGTCGCAGTGGTATCTGTTTATCTATTTGCCCTGGTATGCTTTTGAGCTGCAAGGTTGGCAGAAGCTGGGACAGAGCAACGGGAGCTCACCACCGCCACGCAGATTCAAACCACCGACGTTCCAATCGGCAAGCCCAATTTTGCTCTGATTATTCCTCTTAAAAGTTATCACGTAAGGACTATCAAATGTAAACTTCAGAAAACCTTAAACTGAAATAATGAATTTCCTTTTTCTATTTAACCCAGATGTGGATTTCGGAACCACAACACAATCTTTTCCCCTTTTTCTTTCAAAGTGACAACTCAAAGCTTTAGCTATATTCAAATCAGTTTCAGACAATGCCATTATTTTGCCCACAGTATTGGAAGTAGATGGATGAAGAGTTCAGGGCAGCTGATATCTTGTATTAGTGTAAACATAAAACGTTCACTTTAACAGAATAGAAAGAAGTGGGTTACCAATTTGCTAATATGGATATGTGCCCTACTCAGGACACAGAGGAAAAAACTCTTGACTTACCTTAGAAAAGGACTCTCATAGGCTGCATTTACCTCAATGTAAAAACCAGGGAAAGGGCAATCTTTGTACTGGAGGACAATGCTTGCCCCAATGTAAAACAGATAAGCACCCTATCCCTAACTTCAGATGTTTTAACACAAACTTTTTGGGTAAGCCCATCTTTAAAACATCGAAACTACAATACAAAAGAGCCTCTGTTTCCAGAGAGGAATCCAATACCTGAACTATTGGTAGAGGAGAATCAGGCACATGCAAGGCCTGGGTCAGATGAAACCAAAGATGAAAGATTCTGTTATTAGATCTGATTCACATTCATAGATGAATGGTGTAATGTTCCATGGAGCCAGGAGGGATTTGTCGTTAATAAATTATCCTGTTATTTAAAACCTGTTTAATAGCTAGAAAAGAAGGATAGTATTCTCAAAACCCATAGTCTGATGGGCACAGCAATATTCAGCTGTTCCAAATTGTACATTCGTTTCATTTCACCAATAGCTCCCTAAATCTAGCATGCACCCTGTAAACTAGACATTTTGCAGCAATTGAGGTGCATATAGACTGGTTTGCACCAACAAGGGCTCCCATGGATTGGCAAGCTGCCAAATCCATTTGGCCATGATGCCTGTGAACTGCAGTCCAATGATAACAGAGGACTAGTAAATATAATGTCTTGTTGCTCAGATGCAACTGCCACAGTTGGTGATGTGTTGAAACCCATCAGAAGTTGACTTTTTGGCACCAGGGTGACATATTTTTTGGACTATGCTAACAAAATCATGATTCTTGGGGAGGGGGAAGGATAGGAAAGAACTGCTCCCAGCATTGCACAATCTATAAGCTTTAGAAAAGTAGAATGTGCAGAGAAAAGACCCATATTGTTAAAGGTGCCCCCCCAAGGAAAAAGTATATACAGACTGCATGGGAAATAATGAAATGCTTTTGCAATGCATGGAACCTTTGGGGAGGAAAGGGGTTCAGAAATTAAGTGGCCAATTGTTTGCACTGGGCAAAGGCAGAGAAGAGGAAGATGCTAAAGGTATTTTTAGAGGATAAAGATAGTGAACAGCCTGTGTTCCAAGTATATCATTTCTAGAGGAAAGCTACTGGGAAGCTAGTCTGTTTCTCAATCACTTTTGAGTTTTCTCTGCTGCTACTGTTCACATCACAAAACAATTATAGACTGGTAAAGGGTCTGTAAAATTGAACAGGGTTCTTTTGCCATCCTCTCTCTAACGTTCTGGATCACAATATTGTAAACTAGCAAATATAAGGCTTCTGAGGTTAAGGCAGCTTTTACAAGAAACTTTTGTTTCTGCAAGAAATACTCCTACAAATCGCTTTGCTATATAATGCAAAGCTCTATAAAACTGACTGCTGATCGCTACATAACTTGACTTTTCAACAATGATGAGCACGTATATTTTATTGCAACTGAAAGAAATATTGTTGCTAACATATCTTTTCTTAAACGTTAGCAAAAAGGGGGGGGCGGAGATATATTCCTTTTCATCCGGATGAATAGAGACAGAAGCAAAAACAGCAAGCTGCATTTTGTTTCCCCTGCTCAGAGCTTCTTTTCCGTGTGCTACACTGAGACAAAACAGGTTATGCCCTAGGAAAGCATAAAGAAACATTTTGTCATAGAGCCTCTGGTTGGGAAACACAGCCAAAGCCACAGATATCAAGGTACACAGCTGAACGTACTGCAAGGGGGCATGACCTGGTGGCGGGTGGGGGGTACCATGTGGCCAGACATTGTAACCCTCCCCCAATAGAATGTCCTGAATATAAATAGCAGGTTGGGGTCAGACAATCTCATCACTCGCTTTAAGCATCGACAATGCTTTTCGTAATGCACCGCCTGTGACCTATTCTTCCAGTCTTGCTTTCACTGCTCCAGTCTTCGGACGTACTGTTATAATCTCCAAGACGTACGCCTAAAAACGTACACCTTGGACGGCTATCGCATCCACAGCTCAGCAACTCTTACGCAATGAACTGGTCGTGCGCTGTCTGTCTTCTTGCATTAATTTATTCGTTTCAAAAGGAAGCACGTTCAAGTGCAAACGCCCTCCACCCATATTTCCAAGCAGCAACATGGCTTGGGCATTAGTTTAGGAAGGAAGTGCAAAGTTATCGGCTGCAACATACAACTGAGCTAGCAATGACTTTGCTTTATTTGAACCTCTTCTCTCTAATTCCATGGATTTAGGGCAATACACCAGAGAGGGAAAGGCGTTACATTTGTTTTTGCAAATTGGAATGAAAACAAACAAACTGAGACATTTTTCAAATCCACCGTTTTAAGCCACCTTGAATCCCAAAAGGCATATATGGATAACTACCCTCCCGCTCACTCCACTGGCCAGCCCCCAAAGAACCCCTCCAAAAGACACTTTGCTTAGTTGTCTGCAAGCAACCACCCCAGCTTCTCCCTTCTGTTCCACAGCCCCATTCTGCAACCATTCACCTGCCCTGGCTATACCTTCTTCTTCCTGCTGGGTGAGACTCCAGAGGTAAGAGACCCTAGAGACATTCCACTCTGCCATCAACCTGAGCCTCAACCTGTCTATGCAGCAGGTTAACTTTCTGACTATGCAATGGGCATACAGTGGTACCTCGGGTTAAGTACTTAATTCGTTCCGGAGGTCTGTTCTTAACCTGAAACTGTTCTTAACCTGAAGCACCACTTTAGCTAATGGGGCCTCCCGCTGCCGCCGCACCGCCAGAGCACAATTTCTGTTCTCATCCTGAAGCAAAGCTCTTAACCCAAGGTACTATTTCTGGGTTAGCGGAGTCTGTAACCTGAAGCGTATGTAACCTGAAGCGTATGTAACCCGAGGTACCACTGTATAAACACCTCTTTATACTGGAAGCCTGCAGAACACTATAAATATGTATGCTTCTAGCTGACACCTGCAATACACCATGAGTTCCAATGCCTATAGCAAAGTCCTATGATTCAACCAAAGATAGCTGTACTTGGCTACTACCCAAACTATTCCACTGTATTATTATTTACATCCCATCTTGCATGAAGATAATCCGCTCACACAGGCCTTGGGGTGTAGACCTGTGCTTGCATGCAGATAGCCCTCTAAACTAAAGCTCACAAACTCACAAACAACAAACAGAGAATAGAAGAGAGAGGCAAATGGAAGGGCTAGATGCAGCAGAAATCCCGATGCCAACTCCGCCTCCGTATTTACCGAGGACACACCATGACAGGACACACCAGCATCAGCCCTGACTTGGGGCGCTTGTTCACACACTCATTTCTCAACATCATGCAGCCTAGGACAAGCCAGCAATGCTCTTCATCTTTTTGCACAAGGAAAACAGGTCATTTTATGCAAAATAATGAATGGCCATGAATCTGACACTGGAAATGGCAGCATTCACAAACCAATGGGAGGACTCAGTTTCAACCTCACAGGACACTCTATGGCTGCCCATAAAAGTGCCATTTTTCCTCCAAGGAATCAGAATGCGCAAGACTCCAATGTGAATTAGAACTAATCAGTTTTTGAAGCTCAGCATTTTATGAAATAGACAAGACAAACTTCAGTTCATGTTAGGTTTTGCTACAATACATCTCTTAGTCTTTAGGGGGCCACAAGACTGTAATTGTCACCAGCTATGTGTGTAAGTAGACCATATATATAGAATACACGCCACAACTGAGGTCCCCAATGTGGTGCTCATGGGCACCAGGGTGCCCTCAGACACTGGCCTTGGCACCCCTTCCACTTTTTGGAGTGGGGCTTTTTAAAAATTATTTTTGGTTGGGAAGGGTGTCTGATTTTGGTGATGTTGCCTACTTCTTGTTTGTCATTGTGAGGGTGTGTGTAGTTGTTTTGCCCAATTTGTGTGTGGGGTGTGTGTGTATCTGAGCATCTGGATGTTTTGCAGTGCCCACAACAGTTTCTTAGATTTCCAAATATGCCTCCAGTCCGCAGGACCCTATGCTACAACACAACCTGTGTTGTGACTGCAACCTGAAGATGTAGCCAATAATGACTAGCTTTGTTTCTTTAGGGAGGGTGCAGGAGGAGGAAGATAGGTTTTCGTCTTTATTCTTTCTGAAAGGTGGAATAAAATAAATGAAGGAATCCCGTAACAGTGCAACCATGAAGAAGTCTCCCGATTGTGCTCGCTGACATACTTTAGGCAGTAGGGGCAAAGAATTCCGTGGATGTTAGCTGGCAAGCAACGCACTGCCCTAAACTTAAACTGCTTTGATCAGAACAGCCTGGGATCAGAAACTGGCAGTTGCATTTGGAACCCAAAATTTGCTCCCAGCATTCTAAACAATGACACTGTTGCCGCAGAAAATGGATTAGTCTGTCTATATGACAGATTATAGCTACTGAGATACCATTACTAAAACAGCTGATTCCGTTTCCAGTAGCAGCATAGAAAGGCACGCATGTTTAAAAAGAATCAATAAGGGAAAACAACAGCAGTAGTTAGCAGCAGGTAATAATGGTTCCAATTGTAAGAGGTCAGGAAAAAGGGGCAACAGAGCCATTATGCAAGACAAAGACTTTAGCGCTCGTCATTCGAAGAACGCTAACCGGAAAACGCAAATGTAAGAAAAACTAATGTGGATCTCTTTTATAGCAGCAAGACAGAAACAGCCAGTTTATTTATGTATCATTGTGTGTGTAACCAAATTTATTAGGCATAACATTCCCAAGGCATTCTGAACTGCAAAGCTGGAAAAACTTGGCTAGCTTCAAAATTAACAGGTTCTCGGTGTTTCGAGCAATTTTGTTTCCTTCGAAGAGATGTTTATAATACTAAATATATTGGAAATCATAGTTTTCTTTATCAAATTCCAGCCAAACACAATGGGGCCTTGCAGATGTAGTGTCAAATCTTGGCTTAGTTTTAGAAAACAAACAGGCATAAGCAGTGCTCTGTTTTTCTAGAAAAAGAGGTCCTGGAATTCACCATGAACTCACCTTGTTCTCTTATAATGGCAATGACGCCGACCTGGGAGGTGCCAGAACTGAGTTCCAGCAAGTTCCGGTTGGAAAATAGCCCTGGGCATAAGCATGCTAAACCATGTGGTAGTAGTGGTACCTTGGTTCTTGAACTTAATCTGTTCTGGGAATCCGCTCGGCTTCCAAAAAACATTCGCAAACCGGAGCACTTACTTCTGGGTTTGCGGCGTTCGGGAGTCAATTTGTTCAGGAGCCAAGCTGTTCGAGTACCAATGTACCACTGTATATGAATGGGGAACCTGTAGCCCTCCAGATGTTGTTGGGACTCCCAGCTCCTAGCAGTTAGTGGTCAGAGATTATGAGCACTGTAGTCTGACTATATTCGGAAGGTCACAGGTTCATCATTACTGGTGCAGTGCTATGAGAGAGGAGGAGGAAATGGGCAGACCTACTAATTCTTGCAAAAAGGGACGCAGGTGGCGCTGTGGGTTAAACCACAGAGCCTAGGACTTGCCGATCAGAAGGTCGGCAGTTCGAATCCCCGTGACGGGGTGAGCTCCTGTCGCTCGGTCCCTGCTCCTGTCAACCTAGCAGTTCGAAAGCACGCCAAAGTGCAAGTAGATAAATAGGTACCGCTCCGGCAGGAAGGTAAACGCCGTTTCCGTGCGCTGCTCTGGTTCGCCAGAAGCGGCTTAGTCATGCTGGCCACATGACCCGGAAGGTGTACGCCGGCTCCCTTGGCCAATAAAGCGAGAGGAGCGCCACAACCCCAGAGTCGGCCATGACTGGACCTAATAGTCAGGGGTCCCTTTACCTTTACTAATTCTTGCAGCATTAAGCCACTGCTTAGCATTACATCTGAAAAGCCCCAATGAGAGCAATCCAAGACCACTCCAATCAGTGGGAGCTCTGACACTGACTTCAATAGCACATGGATTCCATTCCAATTACCAGTAGCTGCTTTCCTCTAAATTATTATGGACAAGGCCAAATGAACACCGAAATTACTCATGAACATCTGCTCCTGCAGATAAAAGAGGCCCATAGCATCAGTCTATAAATTTATGTGATTCCCTCAAGACAAGTGTCTCTCCTTGGACTTTATTTTTATAAATCTATGGCTGAGTCAGAAATTAGTCATCAGAGATTATGGCTTCAACTGTCAATAAAAATCGCATGAAATACTCAAAAGGGTTTCAAAAACAACTTTGCACTGGGCTTCTCAATGCTGTTTTCAGCTGTGTCTTTATCTTGTTAACCATTTCCTGCCATATGAACATTGGATCAAAACCCATTAACACACAGCTCCATTATTATCTACATGTCTATACATAGCTGTAAGATGAGAGATGGCCTGTGCAGAAAAGTCTGATATAATCCTACCATAAGTACAATCCTACTTTAAAACTGCTGGGTCATATATGGTCTTCCAACATCATGATATATCCAGCTAAACATCGTGATATACCAATATATCACAATGTTTGAAACAAGGGTGGGACTATGTAGAAGCAAACAGTAGAGCTGGGCAATATCTGGTTTTCAACCAGATAAACCAGCTACACATTGCAATATACTGATATTTCACAATGTCTGAAATAAGGATGGAGCTACGTAAAGGCATTGGTTGGCTTCACGGTTTTCCCCATGTTGTGATTTTTGCATAGCAGAAACACACAAACATCATGATTCACAATATATTGCCAGGTCAAAAATTATGAAACCAATATTATGATAGGGACTTGAAACCGGTTTTGGATTACAGTGGTACCTTGGGTTAAGTACTTAATTCGTTCCGGAGGTCCGTTCTTAAGCTGAAACTGTTCTTAACCTGAAGCACCACTTTAGCTAATGGGGCCTCCTGCTGCTGCCATGCCGCTGGAGCACGATTTCTGTTCTTATCCTGAAGCAAAGTTCTTAACCTGAAGCACTATTTCTGGGTTAGCGGAGTGTGTAACCTGAAGTGTATGTAACCTGAAGTGTATGTAACCTGAGGTACCACTGTATATATATTGCCCAGCCCTAACACACATCATGATTCGCGATATATTGCCATGAAGCTGATATCAAAATACAGATTTCAAACTGGTTTTGGATGCTATATCGATATATCACCCAGCCCTAAAAGCCACAGAAGTTGAGTACAAGTGTTTGAATAAAACTTTGAAATATACAGCATAAGAAGAGCGCTGCTGGATCAGGCCCATGGCCCATCTAGTCTAGCATCCTGTTCTCTCAGTGGCCAAAGAGATGTTCTTGGGAAGCCCAGAAGAATGACCCAAGCACAAGACCCCTCTACCCTTCAGCTGTCTCCAGCAACTCGTGAATACATTTTTTAACAACGAACTGTTAAAAGTTGTGCATTCAACATGCATTATTTCATCAATTCCTAGGGCCATTCTATACATTAATTACATTTTTCCTGGGTACAAACTTTTTCCAGGTAGGGAAGCAAGCGTGCACAATAATGTCTGACAGGCAGTGCTAATGTTCTTCCTGACATTTATATGCTGCCCTTAAAACAAGCAGTGCAAAGAGTTAAAGACTGCTGCTGCTGCTGCTGTTGTAGTAGTAGTTCAGCTGTTACAAAACCCAATTCAAATATAGGATTATCAGGACGGAGAGACACTGATTCAGGATAGAATTGAGTCATTGCATTATTTTGGCTTCATAAGGGGGAGTAAAATAACCATTTTGCAAATGCATTGCTAAGTATAGCAGTGAGTGAAGAGCTGACAGGATCTTTTAAGCACATAGTTATAGAGAAGAAATAACTAAGTGAACAAAAAAGTAGCTTTCCAAGAAGGCTGGCCTTTGGCAGTGCAGCCTAGTAATGAAGTGTTTAAACAAAAAAGGAATTGATGGAATGAACACACTGCAGCTGTAGAAAAGGACCAGGAACACCCATCAGCTGCTTGCCCTGCTTGCTTGTTCCAAAGACTTGCATCCATCCTATTTCATGAAATTTAATCCCTGTCTCCCGCAAAATAAAGTCTGGCTATATTTTTAAGAACGTTAAGAAGATCCTGCTGGATCAGGCCAAAGGCCCATCTAGCATAAACCATCAAGAATCCTAACTGGGTGCATCTAACACAGGGGTCGGCAACCTAAGGCCCAGGGTCGTTTAACCGGCCCATGGACCCCCGCCGCCTGCTCAGTTGGCTCCCGTGCGCCGCGCTAAACCGGCGCAGAGCAGAGCGGGGACCGCCTTTCGCAATGCTGGATGGCTTCCCATTGGCTGCAGGAAGCTCGTGCAGCCAATGGGAAGCTGCACACGCCTCCTCTGGGCCGGAAGGAGCGCTGGAAATAGCGTTTGCGTGTGCGCACACACTCCAGTCCTCCACGGTGTCTGCGGGACCGTGAACTGGCCCAAGCCACAAAAACTTTGCCGACCCCTGTTCTAACAGCAGTGGGCTGCCTGTGTTTGAACTGCTGTACATGAGCATTGGCCCACATTTCCCTGACAAGACACACACAAATGGATTAACAGTCAAGTGTTTGAAGGGAAGCGGTGACCAGGATGCAGTCTTACAGTGTACGTTGGCTGTACCAATTATGTGTTAGTACAACCAATCCAGCGTGGATATTCTGTGGCTCCTTGAGAGTTGTGAGATCCTTGTTCCACACATTACCCACAAATAATCAAGGGCTCTATGTGTCAACATCTTCTGCCCATTATGTTACAATTCTTGCAGGACTGAGCACTATTTTACTATTTTACAACTTTTCTATAATCCACTTGACACACCTTTCTTAAACATCTGACATTACCCCATGCTTCTTCCCTAAGGAGGAAACAAACAAATACTATAACCAAATTTATCAGAGTAATATCATAGAATCGTTTAATTGTAAGCGTTGGAAGGGGGGACCATGGGGGTAATACAGTCCAACCCTTTGCAATGCATGTATCTTTTGCCCAATATGGGGTACGAGTCCCTGAAATTAAGAGACTCATGCTCTACCAACTGTTTTAAAAATAAAACCACACAGCAAGCCTGATAATGTGTGTTGATATATGTCTGCAGGCTTAACACGCAAACTTATGCTGATGTTTGGCCCCTACTAGAATGGACTATTAAATCATAAAAAGTAATCTGACTATTATTAATAATTAAAAGGCTGTAGGGAAGTCTCGGGAAAGGTCAAGGATAAGGAGAAAGAAATGAATTTCTCCCTCAAGGTTAGGACAAGGTTATCGTTCGGTGACATAGTACAGCAGTGCTGCTGAAAACAACATGGCTGTCAAATATTCTCACAAGATTCCAGTTTCACAATCCTAGTGAAATTCACACCAGCAGAACCCCACCGGCCCACCTATTACACTGGTACCTGATGCGTACAAAATTCAGAAAAAACTCAAGGGCACTTTCATTCCTGCGAAGTTCCAAATAGATTTCTACTCACGTTGGTTGCTTGCAATATGATGCATAATGTTAGTTGTTGCATTCTAAGCCCTATCTCTTACACCATCAATATTACGGAACAAAATACATGATCCAACCAAATTTAAGCACTTTTAGGTTCCACTGGTTTCAATAGAAAAAAAAAATAAGCATGTTAATCCTCTGCTACTGAAATTAAGGTGCTTGACTTTAACTGGACCATGCCATATCGTTGTACAAATTACCGTATTTTTCGCTCTATAGGACGCACTTTTTCCCCTCCAAAAATTAAGGGGAAATGTGTGTGCGTCCTATGGAGCGAATGCAGGCTCCTTGGCTTCAGCGATAGCAACGCAGAGCCTCCAAAGCGCAGAGGGAGCGCTCCCTCCGCGCTCCGAAGGCTTCGGGTTCCTTTTGCTGAAGCCGGGAGAGCAAGACTTTCCTGGCTTCAGCAGAGAGGGAGAGCTGCACAGCGCCCCTTCAGCAAAGTGGGAGGAGAAATGGAAGGGGCTCCATTTCTCCAGCCGCTTCGCTGAAGGGGTGCTGAGCAGAGAGGGGGAGAATTTTTTTTCTTGTTCTCCCCCTCTAAAACAAGGTGCGTCCTATGGTCGGGTGCGTCCTATAGAGCGAAACATATGGCACTAGGCCTAAACGCCTGAAGTCTCAAAATATTTAATGAAGACAAGGCTGAAGCACTTTTACAGACTACATAGGTCAATAACCTGGTTTAAACTTACTGACTTTTTCAAGAGAGAGAAGGGGAGATTTACACCCAAACACACACGTGAATATATACACACTGAAGAAAATGAAGCACTATCTTCCAGTGCTCTTCAATCAAGTGAATGCTGCAGCATGCAAAATGTCAAGGCCCATCTCAGGAAATACACAGCGCTTATCTCATCACTATGTTGACAAGTCCTCAAGTACGTAAAGGTGGCAATTCTATGTAAATTAACTGATATCAAAAGTTCATCATAATTAACCCCTCACAACAGAAAAGTCCTAACCCTTTTTAAAGCAAACCTGTAGATGTATAACATTATTCAAGGAGGTTTACATGAACTGTAATGGAGTCAACTGCAAAACAGACTCGGAAAGTTAGGTCAACTTAGGGCTCTTTCACACTTCTGTTTGCTCTGCCGCTCCGCCCCCCACAATGCGGTTTACCATTGAATCAGAAGAAATGGCAATCAGGTATCCAAGGATTGCCATTTGTTCTGGTTTTAATGGCAGGTTTTTCAGGGGAAAGCAGTGGCGCAAAGCCAAAACTGCTCAGACTCATGCTTGGAGAGCATGGGACAATCCAAAGTGTGGCAAGCCCTTATACTCATGCAAGTGTTACTGATCAATAAATGCACTGAGACGCAGATGTAGCCTGCAAACTGACTGCAGGGGTTAGCCTCATTAAGATTAGGCAAGTCTCACCCCTCAATATTTTTAAAGGCCCATCTTTTTGTCATGACCTTCAGTGACTAATTCTAAACTGAGCTGCAGAAATGGTGTCATCTCTCTTTCTACGGTTAGGTTATGCAAGCCTACTTTATACTGGCTTAAGTTGTTTTTAAATTATGCTTCATTTGTTATGTTTTGTTGTGCATCTTGTAATCTGCTTTGTCAAGATTTGTCTCTTAAAATGTGGATTATAAAACTGTTAAATAATGAGCAAATAAAATAATAAAGAGTTATATGGCCAATTTTGCTATTCATTGCTATTCCCATTAGCTGGAGCATCCTAAAACAGGCACACAAGGATGAGTTGGCAACTGTAAGTCAGGAATAAAAGAAATGAGTATCAGGGGAGATACTTGAAATGTTCTGGACAAAAAAAAAAAGGAGATGAAGGGGGTTATATATAAAATCATCTTATTTCAATACTGGATTTATTAATCTCTAGTATCTAACCTTCCATTGGTTCTCTGCTCAGAAGCATTAACATGAATTAGAATCAGCATCATGATTTGAAAGGATAATGGAAAAGGAATCTCTTCTGTGCTGCTGTTAGAAGTTATGTAAAGTGCATTGTGCGATAGGACTAATCTACATAAACTGAACCTGAAGGAGCTCAGGCTGTGGGCTGAACTGCAATGATAGCTTCCCAGCATCAGCATTGCTACTGATTACCGGGAGGAGAAGGGGAAGGGATGTGGTGGCAGAAAGGTCAGGGCTGTGGAGATGAACTGATGGAGCAATGGATTGACTCCCCCAGTGTGCTTGCATCAGCCGTAATCTCACCTCCACCTTGTTCTCCCTCTTTCTCTCTCAGTAAAGCATCAGCAAGGCTACTTCCAGGAAACTAGAACTGTGGCCCCACCCCACTGAGAGACCCACGTCTGCATTTTAATTTGAGTATAGGAAGTTCCCTGTCTTGATGTAACTAGTCAGTTATTGGGAAGTGAACACACACACACAGAGAGAGAGAGACTCCCACAGAATTAAATGCACATGCTAGAGACAAGCTAGAAATGCACAGTGCTAGGAAAACATTTTGCATTTTCTAGAAGAGATAATGAAACCACGACGTTAAAATACGAGTACTACAGAAGTGGTCCATTGATAAAAGTGGGTGGCACCCATCATTATTTAGATCACAGACTGCATTCCATTTCATCTTCAAGACACACTTCTCCAACTTCCCTTTGCTCTTTAACGGCATGTCAACTGTTTCCCACTCTCTCCCAAACCTCAACCAAAGAAACCCTATTGGATATACACACAAGTATTCACAGTGCTTTAACACTATCTGGAGGTGTTAAGAAAATACCATACTGAGCATCAAGGAAATGTTGGCGCCTAAGCAGTATGCATGCAGCAGTTTCCATTACTATAAAATTCTGAGACGGCGGTAGCAATCCTAATTAAATTGACTTATTCACGAATGCAAATTGATGCACACTCTGGCCTTGCTTTTGTTCTTTTTAAAGGACCCAGGCTACTGTTCCACCCTTAATTAATTGGAATTGCCCTTGAAGATAATGATAAAGAGACATTGTGACAAAATTACTACAAGTCAGATAGGCTGAGATTTGAGGGTGTTGAATTTAGTGATATCATGCATGCTGTGAAAATACATATAGACTAAGCAGACCTTTCTAAAATAAAAAATGCATGCACACATTGAATAAGCAATAAGGGTCTTTGTTTCCTTTACTCTTGTGGCAGCTAAATGATAAGATCAATATAAGCCCTGCAAACATACAAATGTCTCTGAGTTTGTGTCTTCCGTCCGCTTAAATCTCACCAAATCAATAATATTACTTTGCCTTACATAGCCGGGCTGATAGAATGTGCTGCTTTGCATTAGTTCAGGCTAACTACATGATGAAATTAACAAAATATTTTCATGTACCATATTACAGTGGCACCTTGGTTTATGAACCTGATCCGTTCCGGAAATCCTTTCTTAAACCAAAGCATTTTTAAACCAAGGGGTGCTTTCCCATAGCAGCAGGGGGACTCAATTTACAAATGGAACACACTCAACAGGAAGCGGAACATGTTCTTATCCCAAGGCAAAGTTCACAAACCAAAACACCTACTTCTGGGTTTGCAACCTTCTTAATCCAAGTTGTTCATAAACTAAGCTGTTTTTAAACCAAGGTACCACTGTACTGGTAAAATATAGGTATGCTTTCACTAAATTATCAGCTACAAGTGCTATAGAGACATGCCTGCATCTAGCATAGGTGTGTGTGCAAAACCTGCTTATGCATGTGGATTCCCTTGCTGAATTGTCAACAATGCACACCCACGCACAAAGAAGATTTGCCTCTACCTTTTGCACATTTGGACATGAGCTATCTGATGCATTTGGTGCTTGCTCTAAACCAAGGTTTTCCAAACTTGGGTCTCCAGCTGTTTTTGGACTACAATTCCCATCATCCCTAGCTTGCAGGACTAGTGGTCAGGGATGATGGGTACTGTAGTCCAAAAACAGCTGGAGAGCCAAGTTTGGAAAACCCTGCTTGAAACCAAGGGTGGCTAATCTGCGGCCCTCCAGATGTTGCTTGACTCCAGCTGCCAGTAAGCCTGAACAAAGACCATGCTGACTGGTGCTGATGGAAGCTGGAGACCAACATCTGGAGGTCAAAATTAGCCACCATGTCTTTACACATTATGGGGAGAATCGGGCATTTCTCTCTGCATCACAACACAACCATAGTCTTGGCTTGCACACATTACCGTGCACACTTA
This sequence comes from Podarcis filfolensis, assembly GCF_964270895.1. NCBI lineage: Eukaryota > Metazoa > Chordata > Lepidosauria > Squamata > Lacertidae > Podarcis > Podarcis filfolensis. The sequence goes on along the minus strand of NC_139604.1, from coordinate 23,142,245 downwards.
TGCCATGATCAGAACCACACTCCTCTGCTGAAGATTTCTTAATGCCATATAACGTTTGATTTCCAAGCAGCAAAAATGTGATATTCATAACAAGTTTGTTCTACCTGTCATGGTTTACTTCAGGTTTCCTGAAGAATCATCCAGACCTAAAGCAAAAAAGAAGAAGCAAGAAATGAAATATTAGCCATTTTAAAACTGTATTAGTTTGAATTTAGTGTTTAATAAAAATTTCATTTGAGTTATTTTTGTTTGGAGGATGACTTTATTTATAGGACAAAAGGCAACTGGAAGGCAAGCTGGTGTAAGGCATGGGAGGAAGGGTTTTCAACTAGAGCGTATAGCAACTAGTTTCCCACCATTTGCCTCTTACACAACATCTAGAACACACCAGGCTTCATAAAAGTCATTACCGTAAAGGTCTTACATCCAAGTCAATTCCCCAGTTTGCCCAACTCACCAAGCAGGCACAGACTCCGTTACCTTGATGTCCCTGTCTGCTTGATCTGGAAGCAGGCGATTTGCATAGGAAATATTTCTGTTTGCATCAAAAGACTTTCTGGTGGCACCACAGAATTAACTAATTTAGCATATTCACTTTACTTGTATTTTAGTAAACCAAGCTAAAAACCTTGGAACTGCCAAGTTTGCCTAATATTGCATTTGCAACTTGCATCAGTTCATTGTTACCAATGAACTTAGAGGGTGGGTGGCCGAATAATGCCCTGGGAAAATGTTCCACTCTACCTTACCTACCTACTTTTGACCTTGTCTTGCTTTTGGCTCTTTGGATTTTTGCCTTTCTGGTCCAGAACTTAATCCCTAGCCGTGGTCTGTCTCAGAGCACAGATTAGGCCTGACAGCTACGCAAACTGGCACAACCTTTACTACAGGGTGCAAATTTAGCTGACACTTCTTGCACAACTACAGCATCAGTGTGCACCCATTTTGCATGCTGAACAATGACTTGTAGCGCACTGCTATTATGCTGTACCACAAGTACAGCAGAATCCAGTAGGTGCCAAGGCACAAGTTTTACTACTAACAAGCCATAAAACGATGGGTAAGGCTGCATCCTGCATCATTACCAGTAACGAAACACTGGAAGTGGAATTTATTAATGGAGCATTTTGTGAGAGAGCTAATAAGATTTTAGAGCTGCACAAAGTTATTTTTGTCAATGATGTAAGCAGAAGTGACTCAGAACAAGACAGTATTTGTGTAAGATGCTGGATCACTTCTCTGCTGTTGTTCGTTTCTTTCTTTCTTTCTTTCTTTCTTTCTTTCTTTCTTTCTTTCTTTTTTTTACTATACCTCAGGAAGACAGTGACTCACCAATGCACTTGCTTTGCATACAGAATGATGACTAAGTGCCTAAAAAACATGGTCAGAATCCTGGCTCACGGAGCCCGTTTTCCATTACAGTAATAGGAAAAGGCAAGTAAAGTGCTCTGCAGAATTTTTTTTTCCAGTCTAATAATAACGACCATAATACAATACCAAAAATAACGTCGTGCTTTTCTAACACACTCTTAGAAAATAGATCTGAACACGGATCACCAAAATCAAAAGACAATTAAGTAGGTAGTAGTAGCTGGACTGGATGAGTCGCAACTAAGTAGAGAAGAAGAAAAAAAATCTCTAAAACGGTCATTTTCTCCATTTCAAAAGAGGATTACAATTATTTCTACCTCCTCCTAGTACTATTCTGAAATGAGTTATCTACATCAAATGTAAAAGAGGTAGAATTCACTAAGTCACATTAAGGGTGAGCACAACAGAATAAATGTCAAGCAGCCATCAAGTAATGATATGAAAATAAGTCAACCCCGGATGTTTTAACACTTAACTCAAAAAGTGGACAGAAAATATGACGCATCAAAAATCATTACAAGTAGACACTAACTCTGTGTTGTTGCTACCTTCACTGCTATTTACAATCTCAGGAGTCCCTGTAGACTTTTAAAGTTTCATGAATGAGATCCAAAGGAAAGAAAGACAGGCAAAAGGAACAGCTCTTGAAATGCGAGCACTGTTTTACATTTTAGTTTGTAATATACCAATACGAAACATCCAGGTCCCCCATAGGGATGCAATGGTAAACACACTTAACAGGAGTTTTGCATGCTTTGTTCGGAGCTCGAACAAACCGCGCACTCTGCAAACACAGCTAGGTGAGGCGCTAGAACAAACCGCAGGAAAATGTCTTAAACCAAGTCAGATCCATCTAGCCTCTTATTATCAGCTCTGACTGGCTTTCCAACCAGGCTCTCTGCCAGAGAACACTTTCTCATCTTCTCATCTTTCTCATCTCATCTTCTGCTTACAAGGTGTGTGCTCTACCATGGGGCTATGACTCTACCCCACATAGGGACAAAAAATTCTCCACCATGGGGTATAATAACTGCCTCAACCTCACCATGTTGGGTTGAGCATGTGCAAGTTCTAGGCAAAAGTTGCAACTTTTGTAAAATTAAAGAGGACTTCTTCCTATCTTCTCCTCATGATTTCTATTTATTTTTATTTATTTATTTTAAAAAAACCTGGTGGCAGAGCATGAGACTCTTAATCTCAGGGGTTCAAGCCCAAAAGATCCCTACAAACTGCTAGACAATTGTGTTTAATAAGTCAACTTTAGAGATCTCTGTAGGATCCTCCATTAATTTCCAAAATAATTGGTAAAGGCTGAACACAAATTAACAGGGACTGAAGAAGCTAATTGACTGGGTATGAGCTTTAGTCATAAGCCCCACAATTAAATGTGCACAGAATTTCAACCTCTTTCTTTGCAAAAGCACGGCCCTATTTCAGACTTTCTGGCTATACAGATCATTGTCCACCATTCTGATTTGCTATATTATATACACAAATATTTTTACTTATTTTTTTGCCACTGGATCTTGTAAGGAAAAATGAATATAAAGTAAGAACTCGTGTTTTTCAAAAGCCTGCAGCAGCATCTGCTCAGCATTCAAGGCAAACAGAAAACTTTTTACCTCAGGAAAAATAGCTTCAGGGAGGGCTGATCTTCTTAACCCAGTGAGAATTGGTGCCGCGTATAAAAAAAGATGAGTGCAGTTTTATAGATCATAGAGAATCAACGACTTATCTTGGGAAATCATCTGGCAACGTGACTGGCACCACAGTAAAGGGACAACAGCATGAGGAAATATAATTATTATGAGCCTATGAAAAAGAGTATTTGTTCTCTATTTACCATACAACATGCCTAAATATACTAAATGCAAAGATGCTTAAGGTTTCAGAGATGCCATCATTTGTTGCTTTGACAGAATGAATGAGAATCAGTTGTTATTTACAGTACACATGTGTACTGTATAATTTAACCATAGTGTCTGTGAACTTGTCATTAAAGATTACCAGGAAAGACTCCTGTCAGTATAATAGACACTATAAATTACAGAGCCAAGTCCTGACTCAAATAAAGGCAGCAAGGGAGGGAAATTGGAAGGGCTTGTTCAAATCCGAGCATTATTTAGTTGTTAATCCAGTTTCCCCTCTTTTGAATTAGACCAAATTAGTCCACACTTGCATGTATTTGAATTTGTACATAAGAAGCAACTTCAGTCTTTTCCATTAATACTACTAAGGTAAAAAGGTGAAGGACCCCTGGACGGCTAAGTCCAGTTGAATTCAACTACGGGGTGCAGTGCTCATCTCCCTTTTCAGGCTGAGGGAGCCGCCATTTGTCCACAGACAGCTTTCTGGGTCATGACTAAACTGCTTCTGACACAACAAGACACCGTGACGGGTCTCAGAGCACACGGAAATGCCATTTACCTTCCCGCCGCATTTACCTTCCTATTTCTCCACTTGCGCTAGTATGCTTTTCGAACTGCAAGGTTTGCAGAAGCTGGGACAGAGCAATGGGAGCTCACCCCGTCGTGCAGATTCGAACTGCCAACCTTCTGATTGGCAAGTCCAAGAGGCTCAGTGCTTTAGACCACAGTGCCACCCACATCCCTATTCATACTAGTAAATGTTCCCTTTTTTCCCCCTCTTCACCGTCTAATGTGTTGATTTGATTATGCCAATTAAGCAACATGGACACTTTGTTTTTTTGTAACCACCCCCCCCCCACCCAGGGAGTACACAAAAGCACACCATCAGGCCACTGTAAATTCTCAGCACACGCTTTTGCCATTTTTTGGTTTTTGTACAAATATGAGGGATGGAAACAATTCTCTCTCTCTTCTGCTCAGGAGCATATCAAAAAATTGTTGCAAGCAAAGCAGTAAATAAAGGAAACAAAGGAAAGCATTGAGGAAGTAGTGGACATGGAAAGGGGAGTAGCAAAAAAGTGACAATTGATCCACCCACCCAAAAACACTGAAATAAATTATCTTTGATGCTGAGTGGAACAGTTTGGATTATCTCCATATCTGAATGTACAAGACGAGAGCATTAAAACTGGCCTTGTTTGAGGGTAACGTCATGTGGATGATACAAATGAAATGGGAATGCAAACAGCTGCAAACACACTGTAATCTCTCCAGTGTGGAGAAGTCCTAAAACAGGAGCTTGTTTTATATACACTGGGAGGTAAGAACCATCTCATCAACTGATTCATCATAAATCACCCTTGCAACACTACAGTGGCTCTTCTTCTCTTATCTCCTTTGACTGCAGTCACACCTGAAGAAGTGAAGAAGAAGAGTAAGTGCTGATGGCTGGATTGTATCATGGGAAGCAATATTCTCCTGGGACTCACATGTCTTGCAAAAAGAAAGACATTACAAATCCTCACACCATTTTCTGGAGAGAGCCAGTGTGGTGTAGTGGTTAAGAGCGGTGGACTCGTAATCTGGGAAACCGGGTTCGCATCCCCGCTCCTCCACATGCAGCTGCTGGGTGACCTTGGGCCAGTCACACTTCTCTGAAGTCTCTCAGCCCCACTCACCTCACAGAGTATTTGTTGTGGGAGAGAAAGAGAAAAGAAGATTGTTAGCCACTTTGAGACTCCTTAGGGTAGTGATAAAGCGGGATACCAAATCCGAACTCCTCTTCTTCTTCGTCTTCTTCCCGCACCAAACTTCATAAATTTATCAACAACCGAGTACAACTGAATTTGTCTTAATAATAATTATGATTATGATTTGTGTTTGTAATAAGGCATGGACCTTGTTTTGCACACCACAGTCATCAAGCAACAAAATCAGCTGCTGATAACTGGATCAGCAAGCCCCATTTTGGATCCAAGCCCAAAAATATATCAAATTATATTTGATAACTGTCTGAAGCAACTATCAGAGTTGCAAACTACTTCCTAGCCTGTGTCTCTCCCACGTGATTTGTTATTAAACATGCTTCAGGTTTTTACTTGGACCCCTATGCACACTTACGCTACGGTGAAATTATTAAGATTTACTTGTACTCCCTCCTCCCCTTTGTTTGCTGTTTCTGTTCCTTAATTCAACAGCCATTCAGCAGCCAGGAGGAAGTGACTGTAACTGGTAAAAAGTATTTGATTCCTGAAGCTGTTTGCCAATTTAGCTGCAATCCTCCAACTGGCATCTTGGTTGCCCCTTTGGTATTTTCTGAGGATGCTATGTTGCTCCAGCAACCATTCCTAATTATCCTGGGACACTGGGCAAACAAGATTTCCTTCCCAGGCTCTGTGAAGGTCACCCCTGAATGGTGACGCTTGAGCACAGGTTATCGCTGCAGCAAGCCAAGTGATCAAGAGCACAGAGTTCCGCTAACATTTCTCTCATTGTCCAGAAATCCTTATGCGCTACAATTAGGACAATATTGGGAAAACTGCTTACAATGCAGTTGTTACTGCCTAAGCTGATCACTGAAACTGCAGTTTCAGATCTTGCCAAATCCCTCATCTTTTAGGTAGAGTGCAGACAGATATCTCCATTAACAATCTATTCTCAATCACTCACTGGCAATGCTAGTTTTCTGGCAAGTACAATTAACTATCTGAGGAGACGGATGAGACTTCAAAAACCGATGAGGCCGACAATAGGCGGAAGGAAGAATTTTGTAGCCAAAAAAGTCCAGTAAGATTTTCTAAAACTGTGATGGTCCAGCATAATTCTGTTCCTACAATCGGTTCTACAATCTTTCTGCTGTGATTGTGGTTTTTGTTTTAATTAGTAAGAGACCTTATTAGGCTTTTGAGTTGGACAAAATCTTCAAATAAGCAGAGTGCAGATTTTCTTGCAGCTGATTTTATCATTTGAAATAGAGCCCCAAAGTAACATACAGATGCATGCTGATCTCAACAACGCATCTTTGCTGCAGTGATACAAAACAGGGGTGATTTACAATGGCGAACATCAAGATTTAGCAAACAAGAGCATGGTGTTGCTACACTTGGCAAACGAGACAGAGCCCTTCAGCTCTGATCCACTTACTACTGGCAACTTTTAAATTCCCCTCAGAGGATATCGAAGTGCAGTAGAGCGGGACTAAACAGGCTCTGGCATTGCTCTTAGGATACTGGATAAGGGGTTTTCTCCATTCTGCCTCACCACTAACAGCTGCGACACGGCCAAATAGGAAGCGACTATTCTATTTTTTTTTTTTTATAATATATTTATTAAAGTTTTCAAATAGAGCATATATTAGATAAGCACTTATCATTGTCCATTTAACATCTCTCAATTGTTACATGGGACTCCCCCACACCTCCCGCATACACTTACATCATTATTAAATTAGTTTCAAACAAATTATCATTTAATTCATCTTAATTAGTAATCTTAATTTGGTTTGACATATAATTCAACCTTAAATCTAATTTAATGGTAGACAATTGTCTGCACTGGCATCCAATTCAGCACTCAGCCAAATTACAATATTTTTGTAAATAAATCTTAAATTTCCTCCAGTCTTCTTCCATCCTTTCTTCTCCCTGGTCTCGAATTCTGCCGGTCATCTCGGCTAATTGCATATAGTCCATCAGTTGCATCTGCCATTCTTCCACAGTGGGTAGCTCCTGAGTTTTCCAATTCTTGGCAATTAATATTCTTGCTGCTGTTGTTGCGTACAAAAAGAATGTTCTGTCCTCTTTTAACACACTCTGGCCGACAATACCCAGGAGAAAGGCCTCTGATTTCTTAGTGAAGGTGTATTTAAACACCTTTTTTAATTCATTATATATCTTCTCCCAAAAGGCCTTCACTCTAGGGCAGGTCCACCAGAGGTGAAAAAATGTTCCTTCATTTTCCTTACATTTCCAACATTTGCTATCAGACGAATGGTATATTTTAGCCAGTTTAACAGGGGTCATGTACCATCTATACATCATTTTCATCACATTTTCCTTCAACGCATTACATGCAGTGAAGTTCAGCCCAGAGGTCCACAACCTTTCCCAATCTTCAAACATAATATTATACCCAATATCCTGCGCCCATTTTATCATTGTTGATTTTACCATTTCGTCATGTGTGTTCCATTTCAGCAGCAAGTTATACATTCTTGAAAGTACCTTAGTCTTAGGTTCTAACAGTTCAGTTTCTAACTTTGACTTTTCCACTTGGAATCCTAGCTTTTTGTCATTTTTAAACACTTCTTTAATCTGAGCATAGTGTAACCAGTCTCGCACTTTGTCTCTCATCTTTTCTAAACTCTGCAATTTCCAGTTGTCACCATCCTTTTCTATTATCTCCCAATATTTTGGCCAGTTGGCCTCCATATTGGCTCTTTTCCGAGCCTTAGCCTCCAGGGGTGACAGCCACCTCGGAGTTTTATTCTCCAGTAAGTCTTTATATTTTGTCCAGACATTAAAGACTGATTTTCTGACAATATGGTTCTTGAAGGCCTTATTTATCTTAGCTTTATCATACCATAAATATGCATGCCATCCAAACGCATTATTAAAACCTTCCAAATCCAAAACATCCGTATCTTCAAGAAGTAACCAATCTTTTAACCAGCAGAAAGCTGCAGCTTCATAATACAACTTTAAATCTGGCAGGGCAAAGCCCCCTCTTTCTTTCGCATCTGTTAATATTTTAAATTTGATTCTGGGCTTTTTGCCCTGCCAGACAAATTTAGAAATATCTTTCTGCCACTTCCGGAAGCACTCTGTCTTGTCTAGAATCTGCAGTGTCTGAAACAAAAATAACATTTTTGGCAATACATTCATCTTGATGGCAGCTATTCGGCCTAACAAAGAAAGTTTTAGTCTTGACCAACTATCCAAGTCTCTCTTAATCTCTGACCAACATTTTTCATAATTATCTTTAAATAAACTCAGATTTTTTGCTGTTATATTTACCCCTAGGTATTTAACTTTTTTAACCACATTTAGTTCTGTCTCTTTCTGAAGCTGTTCCAACTCAATATCTGTCACGTTTTTCCCCAAAACTTTAGTTTTTTGCTTATTTAACTTAAATCCTGCCACTCGACCAAAGTTTTGAATAGGAAGCGACTATTCTAACCCACATTGATACAAGCAGCTTTTTTACTAAACCATCTGAAATGCTGCACTCCTAACAGGTTCAGTTGGTAAATTTACCTCCAGAGGATTTACAGGAGTTGGCGATATTACCATTGTTCTATTACGCACAGTCAACAAGTATTTTGCCTCCTACTTTAGGAACTCTTAGGGACGGGGGTGGCGCTGTGGGTTAAACCACAGAGCCTAGGACTTGTCGATCAGAAGGTCGGCGGTTCGAATCCCCGTGACAGGGTGAGCTCCCGTTGCTCGGTCCCTGGTCCTGCCAACATAGCAGTTTGAAAGCACATCAAAGTACAAGTAGATAAATAGGTACTGCTCCGGCGGGAAGATAAACGGCGTTTCCGTGCGCTGCTCTGGTTCGCCAGAAGCGGCTTAGTCATGCTGGCCACATGACCCGGAAGCTGTATGCCAGCTCCCTTGGCCAATAAAGTGAGATGAGCGCCGCAACCCCAGAGTCGGCCACAACTGGACCTAATGGTCAGGGGTCCCTTTACCTTTACCTTAGGAACTCTTAGAATGAGCCATGAAGGGGGAAGAAAGGCTTTTCCCATTTTGTACTCCTAGAGTCATAGAATGTAGCATTGGGAAGGACCACGAGGGTCATGTAGTAGTGCAGCCCCCTGTGAAATGCAATAATCTTTGGCCCAATGTGGGGCTCGAACTCACAATGATATGATTAATAGTCTCATGCTCTACCAACTGAGCTCCTGTGATTATTTTCAAACAAGTAAAGGAAAAGAGAATACAAAGGGCATGGAATTTATGCTCATGAACATATTTATCAGGCACCATCAGTTCAGCAGACGTGCCAATTGGACACTGAATCGCGTAACAACACTGGGGAAACGTCAAGATTATTGAACAGATGCCTTTTCTTCAGACCAGGGCTTTATATTCAGGTCAGAGTCCTTTCCGAACAAACAGAACTCAAAAAGTGTGGAAAGCAAAACCAAGTTATTTCCCAAGGTGAAGAGTCCCTCTAGTAATTTTAAACAATGAAGAGTCTTTAAAGACTAATGAATTTTATCGCAGCAAATGTTTTTCTGGAGAAGAATCCACCATCATTTCATCTTACTCTTCTTCCAAAGAAATCAGGTACATAAGGTTGATCCTCTTTTATCTGCACAACAGTCAAGTGTGGTGGTTGTGAGATGATGAATGTGAACCCAGGGTTGGATGAAGACTTCTTGGTCTGCAGGCCCTGTGTCCTAACCTGCTATCCCTCAAAGAGTAGATTTTCTTATGTTAGTGAGATATCAGACTCTTAATTTCAAGGAAATTTCTAAGAGGCAATGTGTCATAATGGATAGTGCTGAACTGACTGAGAAAGATCTGGTTCAAACCTCCATATATCATGAAGTTCACAGCGTGACTGTAGGATGATGACATTCTCTTAACCCCAGCCTTCCTCACAGGTTTGCTTTGAGAATAAAACCGAGGGAAGGGGAAATTATGCACAATGCCTTGATTAATTAAATCGAATAATAATTTAAAGGACACCCCAATTAAGTATTTTTAATGCACACGTACAAAGAGGTTATTTTGCTTCAGTCTGCAGTAAAGAGGATTTCACAAATCGTGCTTGGTTGGAGAAAGAGAAAATATTTTTAATATAAGCTGAGTAATCAACAGCTAGAGGAAATAAAGGAAGGGAAACCTAGGCTATTGATTGAACAGGAGGTGATCATATGCCATGAATATGATGCAGTGGCAAAGAGTTGCATTAAGGAAAGGCATTTTGTTTTATTTTGTTTGCTTGCTTAAGTGTAATTTATACACTGCTTTACAGGTGATCTTCAAAAAGTGTTTTACCGTATTTTTCCATGTATAACATGCCCCCGTGTATAACACGCACCCAATTTTTGGGAACTCCAAATAAAGAAATCCCCCATATGCACTATCCATGTATAAGACGACCCCCAATGTTAAACTTAAAAAAATAGGGGAGAAATATAGTCTTATACACGGAAAAATACGGTACATAGGATTATTACAACAAGGCAACTTGTTCGTACAAAATCTGCTACTGCTTCTCCTCCCCATTGCTCAGGGCAAGATGGTTCTGCGGAAGCCCACGGGGCAACATCTGGTGAAGGAAGGAGCCATTGTGGGAACTGGCTGGTCACAATCCTTTTCTCCACCTCCTTTCAGACCCCTCTGTGGTGGCAGTTGCATCCATAGTGCGGCTGGAGAAGTGGTGCATTTTACAAGGCAATGCCAAGCTAGGTAATAATTTTGTCGTCAACCTTGAAAGGAACTCCAGCAAGACCTATAGCTGGGAATGCACCTCAGCTACCAGAGCACAGGTAGGCCACGCGGCACAGTATGGTTCTACTCATTTCCAGTGCGAAGTCTCAAGCATTCTATGATGAAGGCAGAAGGCAACATTCAGCACATGGAAAGTATATTCCACTCACAGGAAATTGTTTTTTGGTACCTCACGCTAGAGTACTGCAAGAGGGGGAAAGTACAAAATCTATGTGTTGAGCCAGAGTGTGTACAACCACTTGCAGAAGAAGGAGAGCTGCTATTCATATTTTGCAAAGGATGGTAGACCTAACCTTGGGGAACTTGAATTCCTCCTCTGCTCTTACTAAACCTTACTTAATTTCAATGCCTCGCATCTTGGGAACAGCAAGAAGAAAACAAGGAGTCTCATTAGTGAAAAGTCTGCACAAGGACTTTTGCTTACGCAGCAGGGGAACATTTCGTCTGGCAAGTCAGTGGACGGAACGATGAGACAAGCACGACACAGAAATCCTCGCTTAAGTTTATCTGATTATTAACTGTTATAACATGTTACTGGACGCAGGTGGCACTGTGAGTTAAACCACAGAGCCTAGGACTTGCTGATCAGAAGGCTTGCAGTTCGAATCCCCGCGACAGGGTGAGCTCCCGTTGCTCGGTCCCTGCTCCTGCCAACCTAGCAGTTTGAAAGCACGTCAAAGTGCAAGTAGATAAACAGGTACCGCTCCGGCGGGAAGGTAAATGGCGTTTCCGTGTGCTGCTCTGGTTCGCCAGAAGCGGCTTAGTCATGCTGGCCACATGACCCGGAAGCTGTACGCCGGCTCCCTCGGCCAATAAAGCGAGATGAGCGCCGCAACCCCAGAGTCAGTCACGACTGGACCTAATGGTCAGGGGTCCCTTTACCTTTACCTAACATGTTACTATCATACATTTCCGCCCCCCCCCATACATTTATTTTTATTTGTATGCCTCTTTTCCACGTGCAAAATCATGCTCAAAACAGCTTACAGCAAAGTAGCAGGGTGCATTTGAAACAAACGCTACAAAAACCATTTCATAACATAGCAAAACACTAGCACCGTAACAAATTCATAATAACACAGCAAAGCAAAAAAACACAACGAAAACATACAAAAAGGCCACATCTCCAAAATATGGGGCTGATGTGTGCCAGTCCTGAGCAAGCAATTATTTTTTAGCATTTGAAGTTGCAGCTAGCTTGTAGAAGGTTTCAAGAGATTCAGTCCCAACCCTTTCCTGACAGTGCAATCCTACACAGGTTTACTCAGAAGCAAGTGCCACTGAGGTCAATATAAGGCTTATTCTCAAGTAAGTGTGCATAGGACTTCAGCCTAAGAGGAATGTATCTTATCGAACAGAATGCTCAAGCAATTATATCTTCCCAGCATGCCCAACTGTTAACAACCACCTGATATGCCAGTATTGGCAAGACAGTTCTACCCTAGTAATGACTACCGCACATCATTCTCTGCTCAATTCAGGATGCATTCAATCATTCTACTGTTCTATTTTCAGGGTCAGAAGGATGCTTTCAAAAATAGTTGGATTTCAAGAAAATGCTTTTGTCCTTCAACCTTTATGTGTTGAGAAAGATCAGTCATATTCTTCCATTTCACAGTGCAATGAACATCCCAATTCTCACAACACAGGCATAATGGTCTGAAATAATAAAGCCCATTTTGTAAGGGTGCAATAAAGAGAGAACATTTCATCATATCTTACAAATGAGTTACTAACCTGGAAAATAATCTGTTTCCCCCCCTGAATATACTCTATGGCTACAATGGCAACATCGTTTTTTTCACACACTTCCTCGAATTATCACAGAATTTAGTCCCTGTTTATGAGATGTGCTTATAAGGGACCACTGGTTACAGAAATCTACCAATTACTGAGGAAACTGATATCTTGATAGAAGTAATTTAGATTGTGCCTGCAATCCTATACCCACTTCCCTGGGACTAAGGCCTATTAGCACAATTAGACTTACTCAAGAGTAGACACTGTATAGTACTGTGCTATATTACTCTTTATGGCAGAAGAAATAAAGTTTTCATGACTGCAGATCACTGTTCTTTCCTTTGTCAGAAAGGCCTATAATTTTGGTCTGCCAGATATTGTTGTGTGTGTTTTTTTAACTAACAAAATTAAGTTTTATAAATATTATTCTCAAGTAGATTTGTTGTTCTAGCTAGCATATAGAGTGAGCTCTTTTCTATTCATTTTCAACTTAAAAAAATAACTCACGTTTTTACTTCTGGGAATTTCTTATTTTCAAGGCTTCTTTATTCAAAAAGTAAGAAGAAGAAGAAGCAGAGGAGGAGTTTGGATTTGATATCCCGCCTTTCACTCACTTTAAGGAGTCTCAAAGCGGCTATCATTCTCCTTTCCCTTCCTCCCCCACAACAAACACTCTGTGAGGTGAGTGGGGCTGAGAGACTTCAAAGAAGTGTGACTGGCCCAAGGTCACCCAGCAGCTGCATGTAAGGTAAAGGGACCCCTGCCCATTAGGTCCAGTCGTGGCCGACTTTGGGGTTGCGACGCTCATCTTGCTTTATTGGCCGAGGGAGCCGGCATGCAGCTTCCGGGTCATGTGGCCAGCATGACTAAGCCGCTTCTGGCGAACCAGAGCAGCGCACGGAAACGCCGTTTACCTTCCCGCCGGAGTGGTACCTATTTATCTACTTGGACTTTGATGTGCTTTCAAACTGCTAGGTTGGCAGGAGCAGGGACCAAGCAACAGGAGCTCACCCCGTTATGGGGATTCGAACCGCCAACCTTCTGATCGGCAAGCCCTAGGCTCTGTGGTTTAACCCACAGCGCCACCCACGTCCCATTCAAAATGTACAACAAACTTAAGATTGTATAGATCCCACACTTGAGTCAATATGTGCCAAAGAACAAGAATTGTTTCAGGAACATATGCTACAGAGTTAGGGGCGCCCTCTCGTAGGCACCATTCTCCCTCTCCAAAAAATGGGGGGTGCCTCCACTCTTCCAAACAATTAGGGGGCAGAGGGGGCTTCCCTGGCCAACTCCTCCTGCTCTGAAAGCTTCCTCTGGTACGCCAAAGAAAAAGTTATCCAATGTTTCATTCCACACTCAGCCCAGTTCTTTTATGGTAAAATATTGGTGCGCATTAAGACCATTTTGTATACTTTAATTCACATTATTTCGGCTGCAAAATTGGTTTGACTTTTTTTTTCTAAATAAGAGTGAGAATTATTGTTTCCACTTTATTGTCATCATATTGTAGGAAATGAGAAATGGAACACTGGGAGCCACAATCATAGGGCAAAGAAAACAGAATGCAGGAGGGGAAATGGGGGTCTCGTTTTCTGACTGCTCTGATTAATTGGAAAAAGCCAGCGTTACACGTTGCAAATTTGTGCATGCATCAATTACGAAGGCTACCACTGAGATTCGCAAAACTGTCAACTAGGAAACAGAATACAGCAGAACTAGCCTCACAAACAGGAATGAGCAACTGACAGTCACTATATAACTGTATCTACCCAGAGGTAGAAGTCATCTGTCTTTTGAAGCTATCAAGTCCTTCTACTATTCTGCAATTTAATTTGAAGTTACAATGCTTCCTGGGGGATTTCCTGGCATTATCTGACAGCATTATCTGCATAGCAAGCGCCTGTCAGGAATTTATTGCATGCGAGAAAGAACTAAAAATATCCATGATAAAATGTTAGTTCATTACCACTAGCGACCGATAGGACAAAAATTGGAAGCACGGTTGTAATTCACTTCACTTTTTGCTACAGATCTAACTTACAAACATGCCACTTTAGACAAGCAAAATCTTTAGAGAGAAACTACATGACGGCTTCACTTTGAGCCATCTGTTACCTAATCTGTAGCTGGGAGAGTGTGACAGAGTCAGTAATCAAACACCAGTATCTGCTTTAGGCATGGGTGAAAAAAGAAAAGCACCATATTATGAAGCCATTTATAACCGTTTCACTTGAATAGCAGTCACCTGTTAGATATAAACGTAATACTGAAAAAATAGGAGGCCTTGGAGGAAAATTATTTCTGAATTCCATTGTAAAAAAAAAAAAAAAAAGAATGGGTAAAACCATGACCTTTCTAGCTAGTATTTCAAAATGAATCATACATTTCCTTTTCACTGAAATTTCAACGATTGTATTTAGCCACTATTTTATTAAAGGAAAGCGGGATGGGCAATGCACTGGCAGGAGTGCCTGATTGGCTCTACTGGTGAACATGCACTGTGCTAACCACACCACTGCCTCCCCTTAGCGTGAGTAACTCAACTGTTGGGGAGTCAGGTAAATACTGCTACTGTTTGGAATCCCATCTAAGAACCTACTTTATCCAGAAATTGCTTAAACTCCCATACCCATGCAGCACCTAGAGTGTTGGC
The DNA here is from genome assembly GCF_964270895.1 of Podarcis filfolensis. Classification (NCBI taxonomy): domain Eukaryota; kingdom Metazoa; phylum Chordata; class Lepidosauria; order Squamata; family Lacertidae; genus Podarcis; species Podarcis filfolensis. The sequence continues at coordinate 23,127,141 of NC_139604.1, read as the reverse complement.
CCTGTCTCTATGAGAGCCTTCTTCAACCTGATGCCCTCTGGATATTTTGGTCTGGCCCCAGCCAGACCATCCATAAATTTATGCCCAAGGTGCACAAATTTCCTTTCCTTTCTTATTGCCACTCACAACCTCTCTTCAGCTAACAAAGGGATATGATCTCTTCTGATCAACTGCTCTGGAGAACAATAGTGAGAGGTTATATCTCGCTGGCTGGAAGTGTCACATGGGGCATTGCAGAAGTGCTCTTAACAAGGAAGCTGCCATCAGCTTTCAATAAAGAAGCAAGAGCTGCTGCTTTCAGTGACACGTAAGGGAGACAAGCACACCCACAAAACGCAAAGGCTCAAGCAAGGAACGGCAAAGCTTCTGCCACAGCTGCCAAAATTTAGAGAGTCTGTGGGAGGCATTCTGGGAGTGCAGACACAGCCCATGGGTTAGCCACTCCTGCCTGCCAAAGGGGAATACCCTCTAAAATAATAATAATAATAATAATAATAATAATAATAATAATAATAATAATTTATTATTTATACCCCGCCCATTTGGCTGGGCCTCCCCAGCCACTCTGGGCGGCTTCCATAGAAACCAAAAATACAGTAAAATATCACACGTTAAAAACTTCCCTGAACAGGGCTGCCTTAAGATGTCTTCTGAATGTCAGGTAGTTGTTTATCGCTTTGACATCTGCTGGAAGGGCGTTCCACAGGGCGGGCGCCACTACCGAGAAGGCCCTCTGCCTGGTTCCCTGTAGCTTTGCTTCTCGCAATGAGGGAACCGCCAGAAGGCCCTCGGCGCTGGACCTCAGTGTCCGGGCAGAATGATGGGGGTGGAGACGCTCCTTCAGGTATACTGGACCGAGGCTGTTTAGGGCTTTAAAGGTCAGCACCAACACTTTGAATTGTGCTCGGAAACGTACTGGGAGCCAATGTAGGTCTTTCAAGACCGGTGTTATATGGTCTCGGCGGCCGCCCCCAGTCACCAGTCTAGGTGCCGCATTCTGGATTAGTTGTAGTTTCCGAGTCACCTTCAAAGGTAGCCCCACGTAGAGTGCATTGCAGTAGTCCAAGCGGGAGATAACCAGAGCATGCACTACTCTGGCGAGACAGTCCGCAGGCAGATAGGGTCTCAGCCTACGTACCAGATGGAGCTGTTAAACAGCTGCCCTGGACACAGATTTGACCTGTGCCTCCATGGACAGCTGTGAGTCCAAAATGACTCCCAGGCTGCGCACCTGGTCCTTCAGGGGCACAGTTACCCCATTCAGGACCAGGGAATCCTCCACACTTGCCTGCCTCCTGTCCCCCAAAAACAGTACTTCTGTCTTGTCAGGATTCAACCTCAATCTGTTAGCCGCCATCCATCCTCCAACCGCCTCCAGACACTCACACAGGACCTTCACCGCCCTCACTGGTTCTGATTTAAAAGAGAGGTAGAGCTGGGTATCATCCGCATACTGATGAACACCCAGTGGCTGCATGTAAATGTCGAAAAGCATGGGGAAGAGGACAGAATCCTGAGGTACCCCACAAGTGAGAGCCCAGGGGTCTGAACACTCATCCCCCCCACCACTTTCTGAACACGGCCCAGGAGGAAGGAGCGGAACCACTGTATGACAGTGCCCCCAGCTCCCAGCCCCTCAAGACTGTCCAGAAGGATGTTATGGTCGATGGTATCAAACGCCGCTGAGAGATCCAGCAGAACTAGGAAAGAGCTCTCACCTTTGTCCCTAGCCCGCCGGAGATCATCAACCAGTGCAACCAAGGCAGTTTCAGTCCCATGATGAGGCCTGAATCCCGACTGGAAGGGATCCAAATGGTCCGCTTCTTCCAGGCGTGCCTGGAGTTGTTCGGCAACTGCTCGCTCAATCACCTTGCCCAAGAATGGAAGATTTGAGACTGGGCGATAGTTGGCCATCGTGGCCGCATCTAAAGATGGTTTTTTAAGAAGCGGTTTAATAACCGCCTCTTTCAGCGGGTCTGGGAAGGCTCCCTCACGGAGGGAAGCATTCACCACCCCACGAAGCCCATCGCCCAGTCCTTCCCGGCTAGCTTTTATAAGCCAGGATGGGCAAGGATCCAGGAGACAGGTGGTTGGTTTCACTCGTCCAAGCAGCCTGTCCACATCCTCGGAGGTAACAGATTGGAATTGATCCCACTCAACTTGACTAGACAGAACTCTAGCACTCTCCCGCCCCGGCCCTGCTCCCACGGTGGAGTCTACTTCTTCCCGAATCTGAGCGATTTTATCTGCAAAAAACTTTGCAAAATCATTGCAGGAGAACATGTGGCCCGTACTGGGCCCCGATGTTGCAGGTGGTTCCGCTAAATTGTGAACCACCTGAAAAAGTCTCCTGCTGCTGTTTTCTGCAGATGCAATAGAGGCGGTGAAGAAATTCTTCTTCGCCGTCGCTATCGCCACTTGGTAGGCTCGACGTTGAGCTCTAACCTGTGTCCGGTCAGATTCGGAATGAGTTATCCACCACCGGCGCTCTAGCCGTCTCAACGATTGTTTCATTGCCCTCAGATCCGTGGAAAACCACGGGGCTGTCCGGGCTCCATGCAATCGGAGAGGGCGCTTCGGAGCCAAACAGTCAATAGCCCTGGTTAACTCCACATTCCAGCGGGCCACCAGGGAATCAGCTGAAAGGCCATCAACATGAAAAAATTCCAAATTCCAGAGTCAGTTAATGCCTTTATTAGATCTAAACAAAATGTCGCCGGAGTAAGAAAGCTTTCGAGTTCTCCATAACTCTTCAGTGGAATGGATGTTCAGCAAAGTTGGAGTGAGGGGAGAGAATTTGCCACAATTATTTACTTCACCCTCTATCTTACAAGGAACATTTTCCCTTTGCTTACAACTGGAGGCAGATCCAGGCAACTGGGAGATCAGTCATTTCTTGATTCTGTGTCCTGGGAAATCCTAGACCCAGCCTCAAACCTGTGTTGAACCTGTTGTTGTTTAGTCATTTAGTCATGTCCTACTCTTCGTTGACCCCATGGACCAGAGCATGCCAGGCATTCCTCTCTTCCACTGCTGCCCGCAGTTTGGTCATCTAGTTGGTTGGTCACCAGTTTGGTTGCTCCTAGTAAAGCCTAATAAAATTGTGTATAGTCTACATTAAAACTATTAATAAATGCAGGTTTTTTTTGTCTTCAACAGCAACCCAATTTTTACTCTCACCAGCCCCCTCTTAACATCCAACCTGATGAGAACGCTCAAAAGTTTGGCCACTATTTTACGGCATTTGTGGTTGGCTCTAATAAAGTTATTGTCCAGCTTGAGAGATGGTAATTCTCAGCCGAACTTAATTGCTGGAAGTGTTCTATTAAGTAATAATTACTTAATATTGAAGAAAGGGTTGTTTTTTGTTTTTGTTTTTGGAAGAAGAAGAGGAAGAGGAAGAGGAAGAAGTTGTTGTGAAATGGAAGGAAATTGGTTCTACAACCGTAGGATACTTTCAGTGCCACATGCTGGTGGCAAATACAAAAGACCAGGAATTCATAAACTAATGAAACTCAGGCCAAAGCACAAGTAATACTGTCATTTCAGTCACTGTAATATTAGTTGCCAGTTACCGTTCACCTTGCTTGGGCTCAGTGCTATTCTGAATAGCACTGAAATTGTTTAATTGCCCTCACAAAATTGGTAGCCAACAGATAAGGAGTGCTCCAACAAAGAGACTGTGAAAGAGACAAAACTCCATGGTAAGCAAGGTGGGCGGGGGGCGGTGGTTCTCCACTAAACTCGTTCTTTCATCTCACATTGATGGAATGTTGCCCTCAACAATAGATGTTCTGTCCTTACAGAAGAGCTGTTAACTGTACACATTTCAATTATTATTCAATTACATTTATTTCTCAGCAGGACGACACTTTTTGTCTTTGCAGACAAAAGATTAAATGTACCGCACCAGGATATGCTCAAGTGTAGTGTTCAGTTAACAATCAGATTATCTGAATACACTAGTTTAAAGGTAATAAAGCTGTTGATTGTATTAACCAAGGTTATTTCTCGAAAATATGATTTACATGCTAACAAATATGGATAATTTTTACTTTTAGGTAACAAAGATGGTAAAAAACCCCCACAAATAGCTGAAGTTAAATGCTTCAATGAGTAACAGAATAGGTCTCCCACAGTCAAAATTTAACAAAGTTTATACATACATATATATTTAGATTAGCCCGTCTCAGGTTCATTCATCTTTCTGGATGCCACCACTGAAGTGTAGTGAAATGTCACTGGAAATCATCCTGCACTCAAAGTAGGTAACTTTTAACCAATGGAACTTGCGTTATTACTGCTGCAATGCATCAATGCCAAAAGGAACGTGATGTAAACACAATGTGCTATAAACCAAGTACTGCTATGATATATTGCTTGCAATAGTAAGGTAAAGGTAAAGAACCCCTGGACAGTTAAGTCCAGTGGAATTCAACCATGGGATGCTGCGCTCATCTCTGCTTTCAGGCCAAGGGAGCCGGCGTTTATCTGCAGACAGCTTTTCCAGGTCATGTGGCCAGCATGACTAAACCACTTCTGACGCACGGGACACTGTGATGAGTGCTAGAGCACATGGAAACGCTGTTTACCTTCCCACCACAGCAGTACCTATTTATCAATAGTAGCAGCAGTCAGAAGCAGACCACCATCCTCACTTCTCAAATCTCACCCTACGTATGATGTAAAAGTACCTTCCATTTGTGCTGCTGGTCATGCACAGGGCAGGGCTTCAGTAGTTACAAAAGCACTCTTCATTCAGAAAACTATGGTTTGTGAAGTTGCAAACAAATAAGTCTCTAGTTACGGCATAAGAACAACTTATAAGAAAACTGAACAATCTTGACAACAGAGATACAGTACAATGTAAAGCCTAGGACAGGAATGTCCAAAGTCCGTTTTGGGGGCCTAATCCTGTGGCAGTTTATTTATTGGTGTCAAATCCTATAAAAAAAGCTCAACAACTTCAATCCTAAAAAAAACTCTGGTCGGCCCTCATGCAAGTTTACTTCATCAAATCTGGCCCTCTTTGAAAAAAGTTTGGGCACACCTGGCCTAGGAGTATGGGCTGGGAAGTACACAACTGAACATTCATTTAACAAAAAACCCTTTCGATTTAACGTGGTAAGGACTTTCAGTGTTCATGCAAGCTTCCTTGTTAAGTGTTCTTCTGCAGGGCTCAAGTCCAAAGCCAGCCCAGCAAAGTCTATGGAAGGAAAACAGCACAGTGATTGTGAGCTTGGTGAAGCTTCTACTCAAACAGGCAACTCGATCAAAATAAGCTACTTCTTATCCTTTCTGACATAAAATTGGCATGGACCGTCCTCAGAACTGTCTCTTCTACGCTGCCAAGTTTCAAGGCAGTCGGCAGAACCATTTTCTAGCAATATTATTGCCTGATTTTTAAATTATGGTAGGATTCTGCTGGCTCACCTTCAGAACCACCCATAAGATAAGACAACTGTGGTCCTATAAATCACTTTGGGTGGGATTCACCTCGAGAACCCTGTCAGCGGAAGACCTGTACAATCTGTTCACAAAGACTGAAATCCTAAACACTCATACGGAAAGAAGACTTGTTAAACTCAGTGGGTCTTATTAAGTAGTAGATGAGCATTGGGTTGCACTGACAGTTTTGGTAAGTGACTGAGTAAGAAGTCTGTTTTCAAAAGTTTCAGAATCAGGCCCTAAGCACTTTGAACAGCTGGCACACATAACCCTCTTGTTTACATGTAACGGATTGTGGCCGTTTACCTCCCCCCCCCCCCCGTCATTTTGCCACTGCCCTACACTGAGCCAAGTAATGTCATCCGAATCCAGGCTTGTGATTTATATCTCTCCAGAACCACCAGGAGTTGTTGTCTTATGATTTACAGCTTGTGATTTGTCTGAAGAGAACTATGCCACATTCCCAGTTCCAGACAACATGCTAAGTCACCCCATGACTTAGTTCAGTGCATCACAGCAGCAAAGCAGCCAGGGAGAAACAAAGCAGCCACCATCTCTGCTCTGGGAATCCACGTTTGCTTGTTCACATTGAGCTATGGTTTGGCTTAAACTTATATGTGAATCAGGTCAACTAAATTGCTCAGACAAGAGCTTGCTACTGTTTAAACAGGAAAGCCTTCAAAATACTGATCCAATTGCCATAATGTTATGGTCGCATCCATAAAATAATTCCATATTTCCTGCTCTTTAGGGTTGTACTGTACTTCTGCTTCTCTCCAAATATCTTAATTTTTTCCTGCTTATTCCCTTCAACTGAATGCATTCTTGTTCCAACTGAGGATCACCTCTAGTCCAACCCCTTGCAATGCAGGAAAATGCAGTTGTCCCATACGGGGATCGAACCTGCAACCTTGGCGTTATCAGCACCATGCTCTAACTGAGCTATCCACTGACTACTAACCAACTGAGCTATCCACTTGTGTAACAAGCTCTGTCCTCCATGTTCTGGAAAGCAAAGCAAAGCCAGAGTTAATACTGTCCTTACTCACCAAATGGTAGGCATTTATATTGTGGCCTCCTTCTCCCACGCATATCCCTAGTGGCAAAATAAGCCTGAGAGCTCGTTCACAGGAAGGCTGCACAAAGGAGAGGGAGGGTTTGTGGGCCTTTTCAGAATAAGGTAGAAAGGGATGGGTAGAGTAAGAAACAAAGCTGATCACTGCTACCATTTTTTTTTCCTGCGCAGAAAGCTTACAATCCATAACACTATGGAGGAGGCCATTATATTCTTAGTTCACATAGTGGTTCAAGCGCTGGACTAACACCTGGGAGACCTAAGGGTTCAAAGTCGCACTTGGTCATTAAGTTCCCTGGGTGACCTCCGGCCAGTCACTGCCTCTCAGCCTAACCTACCTCACAGGGTTGTTGTGAGGGTTAACTGAGGGAGAGGAACCATGTATGTACGCCTCCTTAAGCTCCATAGAGGGAAAAGGTGGGATAGAAATACAATGAAACAAATTAATAAACAAACAAACAAGCCTGACAGAGCTCACCAGCACCTGAGAGTGCATCATAGAATATACTCCAAAATATTGTGCAAAATATGTTGTGCATTAGCAAATGATTCTTCCTATCTTACAACAGGAAGTCTGAATCACAACAGCTGGAATCCAAAAGCATCATTGTGCAAGTAGGAGGCACTATCTCCAGGTTAAAATTAAAAAAATAAAATAAAAATCACTGATCTTTCCTTTCTGCTGCAAGCCTTGATGGTCCCCCATGCTGGAGAAGCAGTTTTGGGGTACATGCAAGAGGCTGCAGCAGAAAAGGGGAAAGCCACATTCTCTGAGTTGAACTCGGCTTAGAAAACAGGATCCAAGCCAGCACATTAGCCCTCCTGAGAAAAAGAAGGATATACACAATTCATAAGTTATTCCACATGGGTTGGACATTGCCTGTACATAATTCTGAAATGGCAGCCATTCATCCAATAAAGTGAAAGGATTTTATTTTTAACTTGTATTTTAGTTTCATTCCACTTCAAGATCACTCCTGCAGTTAATTCAGCTTAATAAATGTTGTCCTTCATATTAGATTGCCCGACTGAATTCTACACAGGGCTACGTTTCAGTTCGTTTGTCATTCAATACTTTTTTGTCAAGGTTGCTACTTGTTTAGAGGGTAGCGTTTGGCATAACAATACTTTTCACCATTGGGGGAAAAACATGGTAAAAAAAAAGAGCTTTCTTTTGAGTAAGACCTCAGGAAACTGCAAACTGAAGCCAACTTCAAATAGAACTGAGGCAAATGAGTGACTTAAGTGGGTAACTCATACTGTGTGTGTGTGTGTGTGTGTGTGTGTGTTGAAAAGGAACTGCATTGGAAACATAAATATTTGCTCTAACTTACATTGAATTAATGAGCTATACATCCAGGCAACTAGGCAATGCAACATGACAATGAAAGCACATCAATTTATCCTGAAATACAACCAGCGTTAGAAATTCAGATACATAAAAGAGGTGCCAAACAGCTCCTTAAACCAAGATGACAGTTGCCAAAATGGAATGCCTTGCTGCCATTTTGGGGCAAGACAGCTCTAACAAGTCTTTTTCTTCTTCTTCTTCAAACGATGGACTGACTTTGACTGATTATCAGTTAAACATCTGGCTAGTTCTGATGACAACCTTGAGCTAGGTTAAGAATTCTGAGAACTTAAAAGAAGAAAAGTCACTTGATCCAGGGACAGTCTACGTATATATTGGCCTATTCCTACTTTCTTTTCCCCTTAATGTGGACACAGACCATTCATAACATAAGAATATTCTTCACAACTGTGATCAGGGCAGTGGGGTGGAGTTAAGTGAAAACAAGCTACAACAATTAAACTATAACGTTGTTCACCACTCCTGCTCAGGCTGCACAGAAAAAGCATTTTGGTTCCTGAAATTCATTCCGATGGTGCAGATAAAATATAACAGATAGAATTATACAGGATGTGTTGCTGGTGTGTGAAAACAGACAAGATCCTATGATCCGCAGGCATGCACCTCCAGATGGTGGAGATGTCAGGCGCCATCTTGGCACCCAGGCATCTTCAGTTGGTTGCATGTGGCCGATGGCTAGGTGCAAAATGCACCTGGCACCTGGCTAATTTCTATCGCTGAATACAACAAACTTCAGCCTACATCGTTTTATCCTATCCTGTTTCTTTGCAGTTCCTCAGCAGCCTCTAAAAGACAAGGTCATATCATCTGGACAAACTACAATCAAATTAAGGTAGGCATGGATATACGAGTGAAGGATGGTTGTTACATAAGAGAATGATATCCAGTCCCAAGAGATTATGCCATGGAAGTGGGGGGAAACCCTGCTCAAATCTCTGAGCCAGTGACATCCAGTTAAGATTTAGGTGTTCCCAAGATTATGAACTAACTATCAATCATATAATGAGAAGCTAGTGCCACCAGGGCTCAGCAGCTACTGACAATTTTATTGGTGGACACATTAACTGGTTTCTTGCACTTGTGACTCATTGTTAGTACATTAGAAATTATAATGTGAAAGAGAAGCCATTTATTTAATTATTTCCAAGCAGGAATGAGTGCACAACCTTCTAAAGAGGCTCAGGCACATTTCCCGACAGATGACAGATTGTTAAATTCAAGTTACACTGCAGGTTGGTGTTCGACCTTGGAAATGTGTTTCACTACAAGAAATACAAATGAGGTATTCTGGCTTTATTTCCTGATGGTGAAAGGCTTTTTATTAGTCAACAAGAACACCCACAGTGTTAGGCAGCCTCACAACAATTTGATTGTCAAATGAAATTAAAGAGATGGGAAGCCTTAAAGATTACCACATTGCGCATTAGAAAGGGTGAGCCTGTCAAAGCAGTCTTTCCCAAAGAGCCTTAAATAAAAGCAAGGATAAACAAATGTTTCACAGCATCTTGAGCAAACTAAAATTAAAACACAATTCATCTAAGAAACCTAGCTGAGAAGAAAGAAAGGGGATGGTTTAGTGTGCCAACTTTTCCATCAAAATTTTAAAGCTCGTCTTCTCCAACATGCAGGAGCAATTAATTAAGCACAGATGTGAAATTGTACTTTTGCAATGAGGAGAATGTCCCAATTTCTCTTACAAGGCGAAAATAAGCAAACTGAGCTTTCAAAACGGTTTTACTTCATTGCTACCGAGTTATGTTATATAACATCATGCCCCCACGCCAGTTCTGGGTGTTTAAGCTTTATCTGGAGGTTTATTACAGCACAGTATCAGCATCGGATTACAACTTTTTAAGCATGCACACGCAGCTTCTTTTATCATGATACGAGGAAGGTATCGCATCCCAGGCCCAGCTTTTCTGATGACATCGTTAATGCAGAGAAAATGCTCCCGCTATGCAGGAAACACACATCTTGACTGCAAAGGAAAGGAAAGAGACGACGGCGGGGGGGGGGGGAGAGAAATCCCTTCTGTATTAGTATTATCATCCATTAGTGTGCCAGCTAAGAAATGCAGGGATAACAACCCTGTTAAGGCAACAACTCCCCTCTAAAATAAAACAACGCAGCCTTTTCCAGAGTGCCTTTTACCACTCTAGTTTGAAAAGGCAGACATGCCCCAATGGGCATTTAAGGTCGTGAGAGGGGGGTACGGGGACGCAAGCATGTGCATCTTCCCGTGTGCGCGCACCTGCACAATCCAAGTCATTGGAGAGTGTGCCCACGAATACAGACCTGCTCCTCTTCCTATGCCTGTCTGGCCGAGTCCGAGTTGGTGGGTGGGTGCAGGCAGAGAGAGGGAGAGAGAGGCCTGCGCGTGCCTGCATGCCTAGCTCTCTGCTTTATCTATCCCACCCGGAGAGCCGGCCAGACAGAGACCGGTTCTCCGACCCTGCGCGCAGTTTCGTCCCGGCGCACGCAGCCATTGTCCCCCCGCGCCAACGCATCGCTCGCAGCATGTGATGCGGCGCGAAGCTGACACGGGCAACTTGGCGGGCTCCTCGCCGGCTCTGCGGCGGCGACGTGCCGCTCCTGCGTGGCACGCGTCCGTTAGGGGCCCTCCGGGTCTCTCCAAGAGGCTGGCAGCGGGGCGTGTGGGGGGAAGAGCGGGGAGGCTCCATCCTCCTCCGCCGACCCACCGCCGCTCCCGGCCTGCGAAATCCCCTCAGACGCGGAGGGAGCAGGGCACAAAGGCAACCCGCGGCGTTACCCCGCTGACAGCCCGGGCGAGGAGGAGAGGAGGGGAGCAGCACCTTACCTGGGCTGGGCGCAAAAGGCGCGCGCTCGGGCCGCTGCAGCAGGAGGATGCGGGCGCTTGGAGATGGATGAGGGCGCATGGAGAGCGGCGCGCTCCTCCTGCCAAGGGAACGCGTGTGGCGTCGTCGGCTCTTCCTCCTCGGTGGAGAAGGAGCTGCTCCTGCTGCGGACGGCTGGAGGGGGTCCCCCTCCTCCTCCTCCTCCGTGCAGCCTCGCTCGCCCGCCCTCAGCCTCGACGACTCCCGCCCCTCTCCGCACGGAGCAGGCTGGCCTGTGCCAAGACCCGGACGCGTGGAGCCAGCCGGAGCGGGAGTCAGTGCCAAGTCATCCTCCCGCCCAGCTTGGAAGAGGCAGCGGCGCGGACTGGAGAGCAGAAGGGCGGCGGCGGCGGCGCGGGCAACCCACCCGTCCAGGCACCCGCCCGCCCGCCCGCCCTGCTCCGACCAGCCCCCCGCGCTTTCCTCTCACTTCGCCTCAGGCTGGAGACCCGGCACGCGCCGCCGAGAAATGCCAGCCGAGGACCCCGCGGCGCCCGCTGCTCGCTTGGAGAGGGGGCTGCCTCTTCTCTCTCCGCCCCCCTCCGCGAATCAGCTCGAGTCTTTGGAAGGGAAGCGGTCGAGGGAACCCTTTTCGGAAGACTGCGTGACGCACGTATGAATGTGAAATCTGCATGCACACCTACATGCAAGCATAGGGGCATGTTTATCTTTGCCAGCGGAAGCAGGTGGCTGCGGGAAGGGGGAGTGGAGGAGAAATTCGATTCGGCCTGCGTTCCAGTGAGAAGCTGCCCATTTCTCCAACCCATACAAAATCACCAAAACAACACTCTCCCTTCAAATTTTGAGATGCAACCAAATAATGTTAGGAGTTTGTGGGTGCCAGACAACCCCCCCCCCCCGTTAGGAGTTTCAGACTCCCTTGTGTTAGGAGTTTCTGGAGGCCGGACACTGGACCCCTGGAATCAGCAAATGTTAAAATATAAGCCAGGCTGGTTTCCTGATGGGCCAGTAGGGGAACAAAAGGAAGGTGATGAGCCATTAGGAAAGCCAAAGGGGGGGGCGGCTTTGTGCCAGACTGCAAAATGGGAGGGCCCCTCCTTCAACTCAGAAGACAAAGGCACTAAGGCAGAGTTTCAAGTTGAGCTTAAGGGTTGGCGGACTTTTAGGTTTTGTAACCTAGAGGTTGCAAGCTGCTAAAGGCAGAGAGCTGGAGAGACATCACCATGGCCGATGTCTGTTCGGATTCCAACGCCTCTGTCGCAGGCTCAGGTCGTATATATATGTAAATAAACCATATATCCTAAAGACACCACAATCTGTGTTGTGTTTGTGCCTCATTCCAAAAGGGAAATATAAACCCTGGGTGACATAGGCGTAGCCAAGGGAGGGGCAGCTGCCCCCCAAAATCCTCAAAAAGCAATAGAAATATTTAACAAACTGAGGTTCTGCCCCCCCCAACAATAGCCTGCTCCCCAAACAAAAGCTTTTACATTTTAAAGGAAATGTGCATTTTTAAAGGACATCAGCCAAAAAAAAATCTTAACAACTTTGTGTGCCCCCCCCCAATAAAAAATCCTGGCTATACCCTTGCTGGGTGAGCATTTTATTTCGCTGGAATCTCGCATTACTTCGGAGATTGGAGTGCTGTGCAACAAAATACAACCCAAATACATGTATTGGGGAAAGTATACGTTCATAAAAATCCATATGTCAGTAACACAAATACATTATGTTAAGGGAAATTGCTTGCCAAAAAGACATTGTTTCTTAGGCAAAACCGCATACAACAAAATGTACGTTAAGAGAAATTTGCACCAAGATATAAATTTTCATGAAGATTTTAAAACGAAACCATAAACCGCAGGAACTAAATCTAGTATTTCTTTAAAAATGAGAGAAATGGAAATAGACAGATTCATCTATCTGTACTTGGAGGTTATATGTATGGTGCAGGGGGAGGAGGCTAAGGGATGAGTATATACCAGTGGTTTTCAACCAGTGTGCTGTGGCACCCTGGGGTGCCTTGAATGATGGTCAGGGGTGCCGCAGGCAACATTGGCCTCTGTCCCTCTTTCCTTCCCTCCCTCTTCTGATGCCCTCTTACATCTCTGCCTCCCAAAGACTTGAACAGCTGTTTGCGCAACAGCCCTGGCTATAAGCTCCCCAGGCAAATGGTGCCTCTGGGGCTGGCCAGGGAGTGCTCCCCAGGCCCCTGTGGGGCAGTGTGAAGAGGCACCTGTCTTTGGGGCTGTGGCAGCTCAGAGACCAGGGGTGGCAGTTGCGGCTGCCCTGAGGACTCCCAAGGAGAGAGGAGAAGAGAAGATGCTGAGGGAACACTCCCCAAAGGAGGGTGTTCAAAAAGGGGTGAGTGGCTGCCGGCTCTGCAGGCAAGGGGTGACATAACGGGACTCCTGAGCCCCACAGGGGTGCTGCAGAAAAAATGTAATTGGTCAATGCTATTTTTCTGGAAAAGGATGTGCCAGAACTCACCATGAACCCTTGTTCTCTTTTGATGGCAAAGGCACCCACCTGAGAGATGCTGGAACTCAGTTCCAGTGAATTACGGCTGGGGGGGGAAGGCCCCGATGGCTTATGAAAAAGAAGGTAAATGAAAACAACAACAAAAGCCCATTAAAAAGTAAAGTGTCAGCATCATGGTGAACTAGGAGTCAAAATAATTAAAATGTTTTCACCTGCCACTCAAGTCGTTGCACTGGAAGAGTATGGCAGAGGAACATTCCAAAGTCAGGATACCACAAGCTAGAAGGTTAGCCACCAATCTGACTTTTGGAGGCATGGCTTCCAGAGCTGAACCAACCATAGTGAAAGCAATACAAAGGCATGCTTGTATTTTTGCTCTCCGCAAACATGAAGTGAATATAAGCAATCTCCATGAAAGCGACCATATTGGAAAGCCTTCACCGACCAAGGATTGAACAGTACACCAGAAGAGGGGAGGTGGGGAGAGAAGGGAATCAATGCAGAATAGCTGGAAGCTTAACCTGATGCTCATCCTATGCTCCTTTGTACTTGGTTAAACAGCTCTGGTGGGAGGAATTTTGACAAAGCAAACACTTCCAGACTACTTGCATTGCAACAGCATCTTGCATATACAGTTAATAAGACTATACAGATCTAGAGGATAACACAATTAAAGAGCAGTAATAATCAAAAAGTGTGCATCATGCAGGAGTAGACTGTAGGGCACTCTTGGCAGGAGATTGTCAGATGACACTGGCAAGGCAACTACATCACACATTCTAGAGGGACGGTAAATCAGAGCTGGCCAACCATTATATCTGCCATCTGCATCTGAAATAATTTTCTCATTATGCGTTCAAGGTGGTTTGCCTAGTATATCGAACATATACAGTCATACCTCGGCTCCCAAACGCCTTGGGAGTTGAATGTTTCAGCTCCCGAATGATCAAAAACCATAAGTTCTTTCGGAAGCCGAACATCCGACGGGGCTTCTGCAGCTTCCAATTCTGATTGCAGCCAATCAGAAGCCGCGCTTTGGAAGTCGAATGTTTTGGAAGTTGAACAGACTTCTGGAAGGGATTCTGTTCGACTTCCAAGGTACGGCTGTACTTGAATACTGAAGGTTCTTCTCCAATTTCACTTATCAGAGTCAGCAACATGCACCTTCACTGTACCGGTCTTACATCAGAACTAGAACGCACAAAATGCTGGCTTTGGAAATTCCAGCATTTGAGAATGCAGGATGTTGCCAATGGCTCCTGGCATGTTCTGGGTCATAGCCCAGGGGAAACAGCTGGTGCTGTCATGGCCTTAGGGCTTCTCTGCTTCCTGCACTATTGATTTAGGGTAGTCACGCAAAACTGGAAGTCAGAAACCAAGGACTGGGGGAAATGCAGGTAGCTTTCTTAGAATTAATGCATACCATTCATTAAGTAATACATGTTCTATGCAAACTGGTTGACATGTTCTGGCTGTATAGTTTGTGATGGAGATGGGAAGGAATGGCAAGGAACCAGCTGACTTATGTTTTAGTGCAGGTGAATTGCAACATGTTCTTGACACAATAGTAGTGCACTTGTGGTTAATTTATTCCGCTTTATCAGTCACTCCGGGACGCAGGTGGCGCTGTGGGTAAAACCTCAGTGCCTAGGACTTGCCAATCGTATGGTCGGCGGTTCGAATCCCCACGGCGGGGTGAGCTCCCGTCGTTCGGTCCCAGCTCCTGCCCACCTAGCAGTTCGAAAGCACTCTTAAGTGCAAGTAGATAAATAGGGACCGCTTTATAGCGGGAAGGTAAACGGCGTTTCCGTGTGCTGCGCTGGTGCAGGCTCGCCAGCTGCAGCTTCGTCACGCTGGCCACGTGACCCGGAAGTGTCTTCGGACGGCGCCGGCTCACGGCCTCTAGAGCGAGATGAGCACGCAACCCCAGAGTCGGACACGACTGGCCCGGACGGGCAGGGGTACCTTTACCTTTACCTTATCAGTCACTCCACAATGCTTCCCCTATGCTACCACATTATTGCTGATCGGAGGAGCTACAGGGCAATCAAACTGGGTCAAAAAACAACACCACCCCAGAACCTTTGTGGTATGAAATGTCACAGGAAGTTATGAGATATGCAACTAATTGGGAATGAAGCAATATGGTCACCCCAAAACTATTTTGCCAGTACAAATAGTTTGGAAAGCAGGATCACATATGGCTATCCTGATAGCATCATGAGCACAAATAATAATAAATGTGCAATGAAAAAGACATCTGCAGTGGCCCCTAGAAGCAAATCTTGTTGCTCCATACCCAACCTTTTGGCTGTTTCCCCTTCCATGTCTTGCAAACTCCCAGGGAAGAATTTGACATCATTTTGAATTTTGGCTTGCTAGGGAGGTCAGTCTCCGCTCTCCTTCACCTGTGCGCAATTCTGGGGATTCTCCCAGCCCCACTCAGAGCCAAGTGGGGCAGGGGGATGCGCAAGAGAGGGGTGGGCAGGAGGCCCCATTGTACACTGAAAGTTATTGCACACTGATGCAACTAATTTTTTGACTCTCACTCCCATTTTATTATTCCGTTGGTCCACATATTGTAGTTATGTCAGCCATAGTATTTAGACTTCAGCATTTGGCATATCCCTGAATGTCATTTGCAAGTTAAACTTCATATTACTTATTATTTGCCTAATTTTAGAAAGCAGTGATTACACGATGCCTTAGCCCTGTAAGCTACCCCTGAAAGCACAGGCTATTTAGTGGCAAACTAAAAAAAGATCTTATGCTATATGACTTGCATGCCACCGACCTGACAAGCCAATCAAAAGCAATTACATTTCGCAGGGTTAGGAGAACAAGACAAGCGAACCCTAACAACAGCTTGTGCAGCTGTCATTAATGCAGCAGAGAATGACAAGTACAAGCAACACACAAGAAGGGGGAAATGCTTAGTAAACCAGTTTTAAAATGCAAGCGTGACAAAGGTTAGTGCAGCTGCAAATAGTGACTTTATAATCTAAAAAGACATGAAAGTTTTGCAGTGAAAACCAGCTGCTTTTTCACCATTTAGTGCAAGTGTAAGATGACAGTCTCATTCAAAATACAGTCATACCTTGGATCCCGAACACCTTGGGAGCTGAACGTTTCAACTCCCAAACGATCGAAAACCAGAAGTGAGTATTCTGGTTTTTGAACGTTCTTTTGGAAGCTGAACATCCAATGGGGCTTCGGTGGCTTCCAATTGGCTGCGGGCGCTTCCTACAGCCAATCAGAAGCCATGCTTTGGAAGCCAAACAGACTTCCAGAACGGATTCTGTTTGACTTCTGAGGTACGACTGTACATTAAAATGAACCTTCTGTTCACACACATATACATAGTTACTGTACCAGTACTACTACTAGCTTAGAAGCAGAGAACATGTTTTGCATTAAATAGGTCCCCATTTCAGTGGCCTGGGATCTCCAGATAATGCTGGAAAATACCTCTGTCAAAAACCCTGGAGAGCAACTGCCAGTCAGTGTAGACAATATTTAGCTAGATGAACCAGGGGTGTAACTCAGTAAAAAGCAGCTTCCTATGTTTCCAATATAAATTTACCACCAACAATATGTAAGGAGATTTTCATTGGGCAGATAAAACAGTTGTGTGGGGGGGGAGTGGGGAGGTTTGAAGGGTTGAGGACCGACAAATACAACAGTTTGTTGTTGTCCCAGCCACTCTGGGTGGCTTCCAACATAATATAAAAACATAATATAACATCAGACATAAAAAACTTCCTGATACAGGGCTGCCTTCAGATGTCTTTGAAAGGTTGTGTAATTGTTTATCTCCTTGATATCTGCAGGGAGGGCGTTCCACAGGGCGGGTGTGACTGCCAAGAAGGCCTTCTGGCTGGTTCCCCATAACTTCACTTCTCTCCTCCTTTACCCTGCGTCGGCTCCGGGGGTTCTCCTGGCCACGGAGCTATGCTGGGCAGTTGGCTGGGCGCTCTCGCACCCGGCTCGATTTGGGTCGTGGGGTGTGTGTGCGTTAGCGGTTTCCCCCAGCTGAAGTGCCGGGCATCCCCAGTTCGCCAGCGGCAGTCTCAGCAGCCCGGAGCCAGCCTGGTAGCGCAGTTGGCTCTGGCTGGCTTCAGGAGCTGCTCGCTGCCGTGGCGCCCACCATTTTGCCTCACCAGAAGTCCCCATATGATGTGTCTTGTGCCGCTGAACCCATCACGCAACATTCATTCATTCCCTACTAATAAATCTACAACACTTAAAATATAAATCCGGGGACATTAAATGAAATCTGGGGACATTCCAGGGATGGATTTTGTCTAGGGACAGATTTGTGAATCCAGGGATTGTCCCCAGGAAATGGGGACGTCTGGTAACCATGCTCTAAAACTCAAAGGAGACTGGGGCAGGCTGCAAGGCAGGTGTGGGGAAGGGTTGCTATTCAGTTGTCACTAAACTACAACTCCCATGAGCCCCAGCAAACATGGCCAATGGCCAAGGTGATGGGAGTTGTAGTTCAGCAACATCTGGGGACTGAATGTTCCTCACACCTGCTGTAAGGTCTCTAATTACTGTTAGTTGAATTACTTCGGAGATCCCAAAGCAGAACAGGGCAGTAAAGACCCACATCAAAGAATCACAAAGGCCCTAAGAGAGGAGGAGGTTAGCACACTAATGGAACCTAGGTCAGGAGGGATAAGTCCCGATGAATGAGGAAACCAGACTGAAGAGTCAGAGGTAAAGGGAAACTGGGAAAGAGCATAGGCAGAAAAAGGGGGAGTTGCAGAACCACAAGGCCTGAAAATCATATATTGATTTGGAATAAATAGTTAATTTTTGTGCTCCAGGTTTTCAGTAGGCACAATGTTGCAGACTTAGTAGTGAAAACTTTCCACCTTGGTCTCTTGTGTAATATAAGCTACAGAAGCTGTAAACAGATGCACTGAAATAAAGATTAAGAGATTCTTAACCAACAGATGTTCTCTTGAGATTATGACTTCCTGTCTTCAGAACAAGACATGCCAGATATCCCTTTGCTGACACCCTAGGGTGATTGTTCAATGGAACAGTACATGCCATTCTCTTACAATAATCCTGGCATAGTTTAAAGCATCCCTGGCTAAGACTCCCTGATCTTGCTAGGTGGTGTGGATTTGTTAATATCAGCTTTAATTGGAATATTTACGCAGTCTAGGTTTGGAGGAGAGATTATATTTTGTTTGCATTTCGATGAGAAACTACCTGATTTGTACTTTCTGAATCAGTATGTTAACCAAAACACAATTAGACTGTGAAATGTACGGTTCTCTGATTCTGGGGTGCAGTTATCTGACCAAATGATGTGCACAAAAATACTTATATTGAAGTCATAAAATGCATAAATTGGTGAAAATAATGTACAAAAATGCAGTAAGTTTTTCGAAATGGCACACAAAAATGTGTGCATTTGGAGAAATTCACCCAAAAATGCTAATGAATTTTCATGAGGATTATTTTGAAAAATGCAAATTGCCACCAGAATGTGGAGAACTGAAATTAAGGTTGCAATGACAAGGAACTGAGAGAAACCGGAATTGACAGATTTGTTCATCCGTAGTGCTGTGGATTAATCAGAGAATGGAATGAATTCAGGAACTGTTATTACTCCACAATTGTATTGTCTAAGCAAATACAGACTGCAAAGCACTTGCATTACTAATTCCCCCCCCAAAAAAATACTCCATTCTTCTTCCTGCAGAAAAAGAACCAATAGAGTATCACACCACTTGATGCACCAATAATAATAGGTAGATAAAAAATAGATAGATAAAATAGAAAAGGAAACAGAGCAATCTCACATAAACACTTGTCAGAGGAAAGAGGATTAATTGCTAGAAGATCTCCTTAAGGACATACATTTTGGACCTCAATGCTGTTCTTTAAGAGCCAGTGATGAAACATGCAGCATTCTTCTTAACATCTAGGCAGCACCTGGGGTCCTATTACAGATGAGAAAATGATATTGTGTGACCATAAAAACATAGTAAAACATAAAAATATTAAATCTGGTAGAAGGTGTCTGCTCATCCTGATAATCATTGAACAATTAGCTTTACACAGACTCTTCAAGAGCCTCTAAGAAGAAAAAGACACATTGCAACAAAGAATAAACACTGTAATTCAGCTTTTAGGCCAGTGATTATCACAAGATAAATACTTTGTATATTTAATGCACAAGATGCCAGTGGACACTGTAAAATGGAAGGTCCTCCCCCCCAAAATACACACTTTGAAAACTACTTTCAGCTTCTTTGAATGTGAAATTACAGCTAAAATACAATGGATTATACTTTGAAGCCCTTGGAGGATTCTGTAAATTGCTTGCGTAAGGCATTATCAATCTTCTTTAACCTCAGCATCTGACAAGAAAGAATCACTGTCCCTGAAAACAGATTTCTTTTAAGCACCACGCTCAGCTGCAGTTATTAACTCTTAGAATGGGGTACAGCTTTCAGGTTTCTGCTTTTTAACAATGGGGTTTTTATGTAGATTTCTGGAAAATACTGGGAATAACCTCCTGCGAGGAATTTCAGATGTGATGTGCTGTATCCAACAAAGTCATACTTCAGAGTGGACCTATGAAATTAATAGGCATGGCTCAATTAAGCCCATTGATTTCGGTGGATCTGCTCCAAGTATGACTAAGGCTGCATACACTCCATACATTTGAAGCACATGGTTTCCCCCAAAGAATCCCGGAAACTGGCATTTACCCTTAAAGAGCAGCAATTCCCAACAGCCTTAACAAACTACAACTCCCAGGATTCCTTGGGGGAAGTCATGGGCTTTAAATATATGGGGTGGATGTGATGTTAGTTGGGTCCTCACTCATTGCGTCACATGGTTAGGGAACACCTTGTATGTTATTTCATTATTCCAGCAAAAGAGACAAAAGTTTGTTTTTTTAATAGGTCAGCGGAACTGTCTCTGATGACTGACAAACAGTGCAGCTAAACAGCTAAGCTTCTCCCCTCAGGGATTATATCCATGTTCATTTGGAGCTACAGTTGTACCTTGGAAGTCAAACGGAATCAGTTCCGGAAGTCCGTTCAACTTCCAAAACGTTCAGAACCCAAGGCGCAGCTTCCGATTGGCTGCAGGAAGCTCCTGCAGCCAATCGGATGCTGTGTAAGCTGCGTTGGACATTCGGGTTCCAAAGAACATTTGCAAACCGGAACACTCACTTCCAGATTTGCGGCGTTCAGGAGCCAAAATGTTCAACTTGCAAGGCATTCCAGAACCAAGGTATGACTGTAGTTCCTTGCTACCTCACCAAAGACTAAGTTGAGTAATAATGGACAACAAAGTGATGCCCTCTTATAGATCAGTAATTGGTTGAGAAACAGGAAACGGAGAACAGGAATAAATGGATACTTCTCCCAATGGAGGAACGTAGAACTTCCCAACTGTGGCAGACTTTGGGCTCTCAGATTTTAGTGGCACCCTGTGTGATGCTAAAATTCGCAACAAACCCCCTCCACCACTCATGCTCTATTCTACAGCATTGCTGCAGCACCCCCAGCTGCACCAGTCAGGCTACCCTAATACCGCCACTGCATCAAACGATCAGTATAGGGGCCTTTGCTTTTTTAACTTGTTCACAAATGATTTGACAGTCAGGAAGCCAAGTTTGGCAATGATACCACACCAGTCAGGTTTGTTAAAACAAGGGATTGCGATGAGTTTCAAAAGGCTCTCTGCCAACCGGGTGAATGGGCAGTAAAGTGGCAAATTGCAATGTATTTAACGTGTAAAATGATGCACACTGGGGCCAGTAATCTTAATTTCACATAGACAAATCATGGGGTCTGAACTGAAAGTGACTGACCAGGAATGAGACCTTGGGGGTCATCATTGGCAGCTCAATGGTGATGTCACCCCAGTGTGCAGCAGCTGTGGAAAAAGTGATTTCCATGCTACAAATAGTTAGGAAAGGTATTGAAAATAAAACTGCTAATGTCATAATGGCATTATACGAATCTGAGGTTTCACATACCGTATTTTTCGCTCCATATGATGCACTTTTTTTCTCCTAATAAGTAAGGGGAAATGTTTGTGTGTCTTATGGAGCGAATGTGTGGTCAATCACTGGCTCCCTTTCTGGCCCCGGCCCATTGCCCAGGCCTCCATTGTTGAATGTTCTGCAGATGGAGGCTGTTTTTTCCCCAGCAACATGTGACTGGCTGATTAGATTATCTTTCTGGAAACTGTAGAAATGGCTCCTTTTCCTTTCCTAAAGAAGCTGCAGAACTGTGAGTTGAACCCCATAAAAACAGAATATTTTCCCTTTGCAAAGTAAGCTCAACAACTTTGAGCTGATCCTCAAAAGAAGGGACTTTTCCCCTTTGCAAAAGAAGCTGCAAAACTGGGCTGATCCCCCCAAAAAACAGGGCTTTCCCCCTTTCCTCCTCTAAAAACTAGATGCGTCTTATAGAGCGAAAAATGTGGTAATTGGAATACTGTGTATGGTTGTGGTTGCCTCAACTCCAAAAGGATACTGTAGAGGTGGAAGAGGTTCACTGAAGGGCAACCAAAACGTTCAAGGGGGTGGAACAGCTCCCCTATGAGGCAAGTGCAGACTGCATTTTCCTCTCTGTCTCACTGAGTAAGTTCTGATCACTCAGCAAGGGGTTGGGGCAATCTCCCCTATGAAGAAAAGTTGGGGAACTTTTTAGTTTAGAAAAAAGGTGGGACGATACAGAGTGCATAAGTATGGAGAAAGGGGATAGAGAACAGTCATCCAAAGATACTGAATGTTGAAAGGTTCAGGACAAAAGATTCCCCCCCCCCACACACAGAGAGAGCATAGTAAACTATAGAATTCACTTCCATCAGAGGTAGTGATGGATGCCTTTAAAAGAAGGATAAACAAATCCAAGGCGTAAAGGGTCATCAATGGCTTTGTTCTACCTCCACTGCTGGAGGCAATATGCCTCTGAATACCAGTTGCTGAGAACAGCAAGTCAGGAGAGGGCTGTTTTCCTCATGTCCTGCTTGTGGACTTCTCCACAGGCATGTGGTTAGCAACTGTGACAACAGACTGTTGGACTAGATGGGCCTTGACCTAATCCAAATGGCTACTCTTACTCTTGCATGTACAATTAAATGTTTAAGGAATCCTTCTGTCCAGAAAAAGAAGTATCATTGAAATGTGCAACGGCCGACTCTCATGGAGGCTGAAATGTGACGGCTTCCCAGGAGTGTTCTCTGAGAGGCTGTGGACAGGAGGAGAGAGCAAGGCTGCTGCTGCAGCAATTGACACAGAAGGAAACAGCTGCGATAACAGATGTCACCCATTGTGTGCTTTGGCATGCCTGTTCTTACGGTGCTCCCTTACGTTACTACGTTTGTTCTGGACCGGCGTCTCTAAACATGTCTGTCAAATGCTCTTTGTGTCCAGGAAATAAGTCCTGGAAGAAAAATATCTGACCGTAGGAGATATTTTGTTTGTTCCACTGTGCTAGGGGAACACAGTGATCCTGGCTCGCGGCTCAATTCTGCCAGAGGATAGACTGCTGTGATTACTGAGAATCCTCTGCTCTCACCAAGTCCCCTTTTACATTTCGGCTGCACCCAGTTTGCCCGCATCTACATTGACATGTTCCCTCCTCCCACCCATTGCCACCATATGTTGACCTTGTGTCTTGTGCTCATAAAGCACTCTGGTCACTGAAGGTAATTCTGAGGGTTTGTGTGTGCAGTGGAGTCACTTTGTGAGCTTGGATAATTCATGACACACTGTAGTTTTGTAATAAAAAAAAGCCCCCTTGACCTATTTTGAGTCCTTCATCTTCTTAATGTATGTACTACTTAATTACCAAGATGGGTTCTAAAATACTTATATGCTCTATTTTCCCTTTGATTGTCCACCTTTTTCCTTTCTTTTATTTACTTGGACGGCATCCCTTCATCTCTTGCACATTTTGTTGCTCATCACTGCCGCCTTATCCTATTTAGCCAAGAAATTGCATAATCATAATTAGCTTAACACCTCCTAAAACAGGAACTGAAAAAGGTTATGAGGGAAAGTTATTAAAGGCTTAAAACCCACATTGCAGTTTAAAATTAGAATTGTTCTATTTGGGAACAGTTTGAGTAACCCAATTCTGAATAAAATGTGGAAAACAGAGGAAGAAGAGGAGCATCAACCTGTGATAAGCAGCACCTAAATTTGTAGTCTGCCCAGAAATAAACCTATTTGTCCAGCAGTAGATTTCACCTAAGACTTCTGCCACAAAAGAAACTCAAAGTTCATATCAGTATATCTACATGTGCGTGTGTGGCAAAATATTGCATTAACTACCTGCAAAAAATGTTGGATTTTCCAAAATACAATTATTAATTTGCCCTCTTGAAGTACACATTATATATTAAGATCCTGGACACCAGTGACCTCTGCTGGATTGTAACAGAGCTTTGCATAGTAAGGGGTGAAATTGTTCTGCTCTCTTTCAAACTATTATTTGCATTTTTTCATCGCCTTTTAATACGTGTTCTCTAGTGACATACAACAAACAGGTGTGTGTGTGTGTGTGTGTGTGTGTGTGTGTGTGTTTGTGTGTATAAAAAATATGGAGGGCAATATGAAACAAATACAATATTTTTAAAATCCCACAGAAACAGTAAGAGCAGAACAAGCTGTGTGAAACAACCTACTAATAAAAGAGCTGAGAAGAGCTAAAAACTGACCAGCTAGCATTAAAATATGTTGTAAGGCCTGGGAGAACAGAAAAGCCTTTGTCCAGTGCAGAAGAACCATCATTATTGGATGCTACAACGCTAACATCACTGGCCTGTGTAAAACAAGCCAAGACAATTTACAAGATAATATACTATTTTTTTTCACCTTGCCACCATCTTGCAGAGGGCCTTCTCTGTAGTTGCACCAGCCTTCCCATCAGATGTCAAGGAAATAAACAACTACTGTATTTGACTTTTAGAACACATCTGAAGGCAACCTTGTTTAGGGAAGTTTTTAAAGTTTGATGTCTTTGTTGTTGTTGTTTAGTCGTTTAGTCATGTCCGACTCTTCGTGGCCCCATGGACCAGAGCGCACCAGGCACTCCTGTCTTCCACTGCCTCCCGCAGTTTGGTCAAACTCATGTTGGTAGCTTCAAGAACACTGTCCAACCATCTCGTCCTCTGTCATCCCCTTCTCCTTGTACCCTCCATCTTTCCCAATATCAGGGTCTTTTCCAGGGAGTCTTCTCTTCTCATGAGGTGGCCAAAGTATTGGAGCCTCAGCTTCACGATCTGACCTTCCAGTGAGCACTCAGGGCTGATTTCCTTAAGAATGGATAGGTTTGATCTTCTTGCAGTCCATGAGAGCTGCCCAGAATGGCTGCGGCAACCCAGGCAAATGGGTGCAATACAAATAATAAAATTGTTGTTGTTGTTGTTGTTAGTATTATTAGGTGGTGACACATGTCAATAACTTCGATACACACTTTCTTGGAAACTAGCAAGTTAACAATACAGAACTCAGCTTGCATATAATCTGAAGAGATTTTACTTTAGAATCATTGGGTGGTACACAACTAAGTCATACTCAGAGCAGACCCACTAAAACTAATAAAACTTATGTGACTTTAGCCCATTGATTTCAATGAGTCTACTCCAAGAGTAAGAAACCCTTTTCAGATTGAGGGCTGCATTCCTTTCTGGGCAACCTTCTGAGGGCCATAGGCCAGTGGTGGGTGGGGCAAGAGGCAAAAGTAGGCAGAGCATTGAATGTAAACTTTATCTTTGCATACCCTCTAACATTTCTCCAATTAAAATAGGGACATTACACATTAAGAAAAACTTCCCTATACAAGGCTGCCTTCAGATGTCTTCTAAAGGTTATATAGTTACTTATCTCCTTAGTTCAGGGGTCATATAACTCCATACCCTCCAACATTTATCTGATGAAAACAGGGAAATCCTAAGGAAAAGCTAGACATTCCAGGATCAAATCAGAAACCTTCTGTAAATCCACGACTGTCCCTGGAAAATAGGGACACTTGCAGGATCTGTCTTTGTACAGCAGGTGTCAGGGACTGGGCAGAGGAGGAATGGTGGAGACCGCCTCCCCAGCCTGACCCTTCCAGAGAAGAAGACAATTCAGAATTACAACAGGCGTTTGAGGGAGATCACAGCTCAGAGGCAGATGAGGGGGAAAGCTGGGAAATATTGGGAGAGGAGGAGGAAGAAGAAGCAGCGCCAGAGGGGCGACAACTGATGGACACAGTGTCTTTAGAAAGCATTCCAGACTTCCGGGTTGGCGCCATCGCCGAATGGCGGACTCCCTCCGAGCTCCGGAGGGAGCCGGCTCGGCAGGGGCTGGGTTTTACCGCACCGGCGATGCGGGGACCCTTAGAAACCACGGCCACGGGGGCCGTGGACTTGGAGACTCGGCTAGCACCGCTAGCGCCCTCCCGACTCGTGAAGGAGCCTTTTTAAAGGCTACGGATCGGGTGCCGGGGAGAAGCGTGGTGCTTTGAGTTCTCTGCCATCCCTGCCGAGCGAAGCCGCATGCCATCCGGCGGAGAGCGCTGACTTCTTCCATTGAGAATTTGGACTTTTAACAACAACCCGTGAGTAAATTGGAAATCGGGTTTAAAAGAAGAAAAATTTTTTGGATTTGAGACGAGCGGGGGGGGATCTAAAAAGGAAGTCAGTCCCCCTCCCTATTGTAGACATTTTAAAACAAGGATTGGGAAGCCAAGGCCCAAAAAGAACGGTATCTTTGCTAAAATCAAGAATTCCATGATGGGAAAGTACAAGAATTGTGCTGGAGGAAGAATTGAAGGAGAAGGAAAATGCACCCCCCTCCCTGGGAACCGGGGCGATTGAGGAGTGAGCCTGGTGAAAAGAGCCGGTGATTTTGACAGCTGTCAAAGTAGCTGTCAAAGTCGGAATTTTAAAGAGGATTTTATTACAAGGACCTTGCTGGTCAAATTTGTTACAACTTGATATAATTTGTTAAGACTTGAATACAAAATGGCGAAAATACGGAGAACAATCGGATTTTTGGAAACAAAGTTACAACAACCCCCCTAGAGGAGCTTCGGGACATTACAAAGATGGGCGTAAGCCGGGAAAAATACAACACTTCGGAATTTCACAGAACTGGTTATCTCCTGGGAAAGCTGCAAAACTGAAACTGAATCTCGTCTACAGGGTGTTTAGACTAAAAGGAGACAACAGAATACTTTACTGAAGAAGGAAGGGACTGAACGCAAGTTTTTGTTCCTGAATAACAACAACCCATGTAGAGTTACTAAACTTCTGAATAAGAAAGTTTTAGCAGCGGAACAAGAGGAAGCTGGACTATAACCTTGAAAGAACAATGGGGGGAATTTTATAATTTGACATTTTTAAAGATTTAGGAATTAATTTTTAAAAAGTAATCCTAAAAATGGGAAATAATTCTGCAAGGAGTTGGGGGAAAAATGGGATTGATGGACTTAAGATTTCCAGGCTGGAAACATAGATTGGAGGATAAGGGAAATTAAACCGGGGAAGGGGAGGGAGAATTAGAATCCAAAGGCTTGCAACTATTTTCTGAATTGGTTTTCTTTTTTCTAATATATTTCTTATTTTTTTATACTTTTATTCTGTGTGCTTTTACTTTAATGGGAAAAAAGGGGGACATTGTGGAAAGAAAAGGGGGTGGGCTATGGGGAGAGATCTTTTGCTTTTTTTTTTATCAAGGGTGTTGCATAAGGTTTGTATAAATTTAAATTTGAACAATGGGGTATATAAATTGTGCTTTAAATCAGAAATAGAACTTGTGGAAACAACAATATGAAAGGGGAATACGGTAGGGGTGGGGGAAGGGGGGAGTCCCAGAAAGTGGATGTTTGAAAATAAGGTTCTGAATGTATCTTCATAATTTCTTTTCTTCTCTTTCTGTATTTTGGAAACTTCAATAAATATTATTTAAAAAAAAAAAAAAAAAAAAAAATAGAAAGCATTCCAGCCCCCTAGCACCCAGAACCCGGCGAGCATTGAAAGTAGGAGAGCAAAGAGCTCAAAGGCAGAGGGCACTTTTTGGCACCTATAGCAATGACACATGAGAGAGGGAGGGGGTGGGGACTCACTCAGGGCAACACCATTATTCCAAAAGGCTGCATTTCTAAGCCTCTCTCTGTGAATATTGAATGAAAAACGGTTGGTAAGGACTTTTCCTTGTCTTATCCATTCCTGGCAACCTGTTGTGGGGGTTGGATCCTCTGCAGCCTGACAGCAGGATAGTTTCTATAGATTCACACACCCCTTTCCATCCTCCATCTAAGCAATGAAGAGGCATTATCAGAGTTCAAGGACACATTCTAGTCACAAACACACACAAGGAGACTAAGGAGTGGGGCCTGGGTAGAGTTCTGAGGGGCCTGGAGGGCCATATTTGGCACTTGGGCCTAAGGTGGTCCACTCCTAGTCTGATTTGCACATGACTAATGTTGGAATGAAACTATGGGTGATAGCTAATTTGGCTTAAATAACATTGCTCCCTGCATTCTGAGTTTAATTCTGCGCCCCTTGTCATACCATTTCCAACTCATTTTTTATCTTTCCTAGAGAATTAAGAACTGGAGGCATTATATCACTGTATAGTTCTCACATTTTAATACTCATATTCCTTCAAAGAACTCAAGACAGCAATCACAGGGGTCCCGCCATTACCCTCATAATCTGTGGTAGTGTCAGCTAAGTGACTTGTCCAAGGTTCCCATTACCAAGGGTAGTTGTGAAGTTTATCACTGGCCATTGGCTGATGGACATTGTAGTTCAGAAACATCTGGAGGGCCACAGGCTAGCCACCCCTGCCTTATGTATTAGAGAAGCCAGGTTTAATTAAAATTAGTCTCTTTTTTTATTGTGGCTTGAATTGAAAGGTTAAGGAGAAAGGGCAGCTTGTGAACTGAATCGATCATTATAGCTACCATGCTGGAGTAAAGATAGCATGAGACCTTAAGTGCAGAAGAATAAAGCTTCAGTGCTTTTATTTCATGGATAATGTAACAGTGTGGAGCTAAATTTTCATTTAAATTAAATAGATGCAAAATGCGGAAACTTTCCATTTTCACAAGACTTTTATCTTATTTTGCGTAAGTGACAAAGTGATACTCACTGATGCTCTGTAGGTAGCAAGACTTAAGGAGATGCCAGCAATTTGTTCTAAGCAGGGTTTGCAGATTAAAAACTTTGCCTTTTAAAGAAGGAAGCCCTTTCCAATATATATATATATATATATATATATATACACACACACACACACACACACACACAGACAGAAATAAAGGTCTAGATCTCCACGTCCACGTTAAGTTTTCAGAAACACCTAATGAAATGATTGAATCCAGTTTCCAAGACATAGACCTTTGAGGCTTGTCTGTGTAGGAGAGCAGGGGACTCAGCAGCCGTGTAGAGAAAAGCAAGCCTGGTCCAATTGCAGCAGTCTGATTGGTCCTAGAACAATAGGATCCAGAATGCAGCAGTCTGATTGGTCCACAGGAGCCACCCAATCCAGCTCCAGGTGGAAGTGAATCCGCAACCTGATCGGCCCACAGGAGAATCCCAGAATTAGCCAATCATGTGGGGCCCATTGTGTAAGTAATGTATATAAAGCAGACATTCTGGGGGAACTTCCATTCCTTCTCACCTCTGTGAGCTGAATAAAGAGCATGAAATCCACACTCGACTCCGAGTATATTTCACATTGAATCGTGTTTTTGTCTTGGGAGTACGGGAGCAAGTTCCTTTCTTTGACAAGGGGCAGGAAAGTTAACAACGTAGGAATCGCTTCAGGGGCTTAAGAGGTCGGCAACAAGCGCAGACCTTTCCTCGCTTCTATGGCCAGACAAGCCAGCGAGCTGAGGGCAGCCGTGAGGAAAGTCCTCTTGCTGTGCTAGTCTAGGCAGCAGCGAGATAATCTGGCTCTCAACAGACACATCTCTGCCCGTCACCACAAGCAAGCGACTGTCGCCTGAGGATGGGAATTTGTGTTTATTTCACGCCAGGGACAAACGGCTGCCATTGCTTCCAACATCGGAGGCGACCAGACATCGCTGCCGCCATCTTGGACGAAAACCGGAAACTCGGCATCGAGCTGTCACGGCTGCTCTCCAACATCCGCATCTCGGTGGTGCCGCTCACGGCGCAGGGAAATCGAACGCACCACAGCGCCCCTTCGCGATGAGGAGGCGATAAAGCCCCTACTCTCGCGAGTGTCAAACAAACAGAAACGGTCTCCGCGCATTTTAACCGTAACACCAAGGGGCGGGGAGGACAGCAGAGAAAGGAGCCGCGATTGGCTACAGCGAGAGCCAATAGCTTGGCTCCGTTTTCCGCCGCCGACTGTTGAACGCGCGCCGGCTCATTTTTCCCCCCCACAAGCGGGAAGTCTTGGCCGAAGCAGAACGGCCCCGCCCCCGACAGAAGGCACCAATCGCTGCCCAGAACGTCCGCCGACGGTGGCTTGTGATTGGGCGGCTTTATTGTGACACGTTAAAAACCTTTATCCGCCTTGGCGGCGTCTGTCGCCAGATGCGCGATCGAGTTGTGACAGTCGCGCGACGCGGTGAAAACTGGCTTGTTAGCGGGGAGGGGGAGGGGCTGGGCCCTGTCGTAGTCTGGACTGAAGGTAGGCAGTGGTAGCGAGAGATAACAGGGAACGGGGAGAAACCCCGCTCCCCTTCTTTCATTTTATTCTGCCTAGTCCTCAAGAACGTTTCGTTATTCGGTTTATATCGCGCCCATTTCTTCCAGCAGTCAGCTTTGAGCAGATATTTATATCATGCTTATTCCACACGTGTGTGTGTGTGTGATATCTAGATATAGATATCTAGATACAGATAGAAAGGTATATCTTAATAACTAGTAGAGGGAGGAAGAAAACTGAACACATAAAACACAGTATATTACATTAAGTGCAGCATTAAATATATTGTATTTAAAAACAATGTCAAATACAGAAACAGTGGGAAATATAAAATCATTGTATTAGAATGGGTTTTTAAAAAACAAAAAACCCCACCATAAAGTGTTCATAGTTTTTTGCCACACAGAAACTTGCTACCTTGGCAGGAATCTCAGGGGAGAGACCCTGCTCCCCTACTTTTATTTTATTCTTATTGTAAAGCATCTAATCCTCCATAATATTTTGTTATCCAGTTTATATCGCACCCATTCAGTCAGCTTTGAGCAGATACAGTATATATATTATGCTTATTCCACATGAGAGAGAGCACATTTATTTATTTACTGTACACATGCACACCCATTCATTTCTTTTCCAATAAATATTAGGCTGGGTGGCTAGAAACATTTCACCCTTTTGTTTAAAAGCTTAATCCTTCTGTTCCACTTGAGGCATAGGTGTAGAGCTCCCCCACTTCACAGAGCACCTACTTCTATAATTCCCTGTATATGGGCCATGTGCTTGGGACTAGCAATCTTTCATAGGCAACCCACTGAGCATTGCTTCCATGGATAAACATGTCAGATCTTCATGGATCCTCACAATTTCTCAGTAGAGCTTCCCAAAGCCAGCATCATTTTCCAAATCACTTGTTATTTTTATGGTGCACTCAAAGCATGGGCGGTGGTTCGATGCTCCGAGTGCAGAAATAATAGGTTTGAAGCAGATGAGTCGACTGCTGGATCCTTTTTTGTCTTGCCCCTTTCCATCAAACCTCAGCTATCATATAAACCAGTGACAGCATATAAACGAGTGACTGCATATAAACCAGTGATGTACAGCTTTTAAAATTCACACTAAGCATACATCCATTGTAAGCATGGCATAAGCACAGAAAAGAACATTGGCAAATGACTTCTGTCTGAAAACCAGGAGACCAATCTATGCTGTCCATATTTACGGTATTAAGAGGTAAATCCCTCCCCATTCTATATGTTTAGGTAAGTGATCTCAAGACTAGCCTGTGGGCACAATCTTGTGTACATGCTTACTTGGAAGTATATCTCACAGAGATCTGTAGGATATCCTTATGAGTTAATAAGTGTAGGATCAAATTGTTAGCTTTCTATTAAACAATAGTACTTCCAGTGTTCCATTACACTACCATCACCACAAAATAATATGTTTTCCTTTGCTTTCTTCCTTTCAAATATAAACATGCATTGAGAAACAAGTGTGCTAAAAAGAGGGAATCATTTCAAACACATCGTAGTTTTATTTTT
Source organism: Podarcis filfolensis (assembly GCF_964270895.1). Classification (NCBI taxonomy): domain Eukaryota; kingdom Metazoa; phylum Chordata; class Lepidosauria; order Squamata; family Lacertidae; genus Podarcis; species Podarcis filfolensis. The sequence continues at coordinate 23,095,739 of NC_139604.1, read as the reverse complement.
CCGCATTTCTTTTTCATAGATTGCCATGGGTGATTTTGAAAAGGGTAAAAAGATCTTTGTTCAGAAATGTTCTCAGTGTCATACAGCTGAAAAAGGTGGAAAGCACAAGACCGGCCCAAATCTTTGGGGTCTCTTTGGCCGAAAAACAGGACAAGCTGCAGGATTTTCTTATTCAGACGCAAACAAGAATAAAGGTAAAAAAGGGGGGGGAATCGCATAATCAGTTGCTTCATGACAGTATCGCTGAATAAACACGATCCAAAGTTAGAGAAGGGAAAAACTTCACTGGGAGATTACAGTACTTTGCAACTCTTGGAAATACATTCTGAAAATATTATTCTGATTTTATATAAAGAATATAAATTTGAACCTCTGGTTTGGATTTAACAACTTGTGCATTGCAAGTTTTATGGTCCAGTCATTGCATGGATTTGCATGGGATCAATCTCACAGAGCCCCTAATGCGCACCAGAAAACCACAGCACCAGAGCATGAGCTGCATTACTGTCCCTTGTTTGGTACCAGTGGGGATGGAGGCAGGACTAATGATGGCCCTGGCTCTATGCAGCATCCTAAGGCTGGTTTGAGATGGCCAGGAGCCAGATTGGCACTGCAGGCGTTTCTTTGTTTTTAGTAGGTTTGCAGAGACTTCCTAGTGGCAATTCTATTTGCTGTGTTAATACTAGACTCCAGAATAGGCCCATTGTTTTCAGTGGGTCGGCTCTGGGAATAACTTAGCTGCATACAATCCATATTGTTATTTATTACATTTATATGCTCCCTTTCCTCCAAGCAATTCATGGTTCACTCTCCCCTATTTTATCCACAGAACTTCCCTGGTAAGGGTGAGATAGGATAACTGGCCCAGGGAATTTCATGGCTGAGCCATGATCTATCAATTTCTAGTCTAACACTAACCACTACATCACACTGCCTCTCTCTGTGACAGCTTAAAGCAAATGGATTAGACTGCTAGTATCCTTGGATTTTCAATTAATTTTATTATTCTGATAAGGCCAACTGCAGGCTGGCCATGTGCCTCCTGAAACTGCCTGACTTGCCCATCTCCTCTTGAATTTCTTCTAATAGCCATCAGATTGTGTATGCTAATAGTTATAGACACCAGGTTTTGTTCTGGCAGTCAGAGGCTAGGATGCACATGCTTACTGCCAGCTGCTTGGACATGGCTTTTATTTAGACACCCCAGCTTATTTTCTAGCATACCTTTAGGACTGGCTTGCCTCTGATAATTCACTGCAAGTGTGTGTGCATATTTCCACATTTTGGGGAGCGGAAGGGAGGGCCTCTGTTTTACAGATACGCTTGAGCTTCTGTTCTAAGCATACTTACTTGGAAGAAAGTTCCAAGGAAATCAGCTAAGTGTGGATCAGAGGGTATGCAATTATATAGTTTATGTTTATTTGAAATTAATTTACTAAATGTGTATCATGCACCTTTAACTGTGATAGGTCTCAAGGCACCAACTAAAATAGGAAGGTTTTTTTTTTAAACCTTCAGAACAGCAGCTTAACCTGTTGATCAAATGTGAGAAAACCTGAAGTTATCAAAGGCATATCTAAGTGAATCTCTCTACTGATATATGTTAGAGACCTCTTTGTCTTATCCATTACTGAGACATGATGGTTTGAAACAAGACAATGAGAGATACTGACTTCTTAGTGGCTACTCCCAGATTGTAAAATTTATGACCTTGTGAGATCCATTTGGCCTTCTCTCTTACTGTTCTCCCTCTCCCCCCTTTTTTTCTTACTGGATTATTTTTATGTGATGGATCTTCATTTATAAAATTTTTATCTATCAAGCCTTTCCCCATTTTTAACATGCTTATTTTACTTATATGAGGTGTGGTGTTGTACTTGATTGTGTTAAGTCACCCTGAGCTGTAGGATTATACTGGAAGGGCAACAAATTAGTTTTCAAATAAATTAAAAGGGTAATTGAAAAGCCTGGAAAATAAGAATGCTTTTCACCTGATGCCTAACTGGCAGCAGTGTAAGCACCACAGGAGTGCATTTCAAAGGTGAGTCACCAGTTAAAAGGATTTCTTCCCAGTTAACCTTCCACCAAACTACAGAAGGTAGGGGCACACAGAGGAGAGCCTCAGGTGACTATTTCCACTGAACAGGTGGACCGCTGTGGAAGGCTGCAGTGCAACTTACCCATGGTAAGGTGGCAGAAGCAAAAGAATAGAGGGGGCATTAGAGTAAGAATAAAGTAGCCCCAGTGTTGCAACCAGTAATTGGCTCTGACTATAGAAAAACAATAACAGACCATTGGACTTTTGATAAGGGCACTTCAGCATCTCATTGGACAATGTGCAATCCCAGCTTTCATTACATTTTTCTGTATTTAAAAGATTGAGATGACACAAATTTTCAGGAAAAACCAACTGAAAGACTTGCCAAAGTATGCGGAATTTCAACAACCTGTTGGTTTTCAACCTTGGTTTTTTAACTTCCATCTAGGTTCAGAAAAAAAAATTAATATCAAGAAGATAATGATTTGGAAGGTTTTTATTTTGGCTTTTAAATGTGATTATGTTAGAAGAAGCTACCTTCTTCAAAGTGACACAACTTGTCTCTAGGACATATAGAGATCCTCTACTTCATGAATCCAAGTTTGATTATGAAAAAGCGAGTCAAAAGTAAATAGAATGCCAGATACATGCTAAGTATTAAATGTGTGCAAACAGTAATGAAAACTGGCTTTTGTTTGACATTCTTTCTAATCCTTTTTTTAACCTTTGGAATTAAGAACATAAGCTGTTCAAGAATATTTTCCTTTATATATGTTCCAATAAATTTTGAAATCTCTCAAAGTAAAGGTGACATCAATTGGTGAAACAGTCATGGGATTAGAAATTGGTATTTCACCACTTTCTAAATTTTCCAGGTATTGTCTGGAGTGAAAAGACACTGATGGAATATTTGGAGGATCCTAAGAAATACATTCCTGGGACGAAAATGATTTTTGCTGGCATTAAAAAGAGTAATGAAAGGGCAGATCTCATTGCATACTTGAAAAAAGCAACCTCTTCATGAAACATTGCAGCCTCTGTGATGTCCAGATAATTCCCAGTTTGCACCACTCTTGTGTTACATCTGATGTTTATTGTCCTAGCATTTGCTCTTTAAGACATTACCTTCAAAAGGGCAAATAAAAGTTGGTATTTTCAGGTGCTCAGTCTCCTAACAAAACAAGTGTTAATTGTTTTTTATTTTCATATGCATGTCCCTGTAAAGACATTTCAATATACTTTATTTTGTTTAAAACAAAGTTCTCAGGGTTGGTTCACAGGAATGAATGAATGAATAAATGAATGAATGAATGAATGAATGAATTCAACAATAGACCACAGAACAGAGCAAAATGTGGATTTGGTTCAATCTTCTGCCTATGGAGGTATATACAACTTATGACCCACCAAACCAATCACAGCCTAGCAGAGCTCCTATCACTATGAGCTCAATAAACTTACCTTCCCTGTCTGCCAGGAATTGCAAAAAGCAGAAGATATCAAGAACATGGCAAGTCACGCTATAGACTCCCATCAGAGAGCTGTTGCCCTTGAGGAAAGTGAACCTACACACTTCAGTAGCAATGTTTTATTCAGGCCAACTTTTCAGTGAAATCAATGGACGAGGGACCTGCTCAGCACTCTGCAGAATTCTGCTAGAGTAAAAGAAAAAGAGCTGACCATTGCAATTGATTTGAATGAACTCAAGGGCAAGGACCATTAGATATGTATAGATTCTGCTCACCGTTGGATCACACTGCTGTAGTGCTTGGGAGGTTATTGCGGGGGACGGGGACGACGACGACTAGATTCTGATCAATTTGTATTTCATTTTAAAAATGAGCTTCATTCTTACATACAACACTTAGGTCATATTGTTCACAGAGGAAAAACCGATGATGCTGAACCCCACCGAACTGCATAAGACACCCCCCACCCCACCCCACCGCAAGATGCAGACTAAATGCAGACAGCCCCCTCCACAGCAAAACAAACAAGCTATCCTCATTTTCTACAATATAAAATTAGGAGGAACAGAAGAGGCCTTGGCAGTCCAGTACCTAGGTTTTGTGGAATCTTGTAAGACTGCAACCCTACCTGCAATTATCTGGATAGAAGCCGAATAGGTGAACATTGCGGGACTTCTCAGAAAACGTGTTTATTGCATAGGGTTGTACTGTTTGATGTTTCCTTGTTCACTATGTCTTCTGGTAGTCCTGGACTCATTAAAAAAAAATCAATGAGAGAAAAATGCTTAGGCAGAAAGTAATAACATAAATCTGTATTATTAAGAAAACTGACAAATATAAAGTATTAGATATGGTATCTGAACCTTGTTTTCCATTAGCTTCTCTAACAGAGCCTCTGTCCAAATAATTTGTACAGCTGTCACTCTTAACGGCTTCATTAACCAGTGACCCCGAGATTCAGGATCGTGCCAAAGTTTTGTGCTTGTTTTGTGCTGCGCTTTGTGCCACCCGCCCCCCAAACCGACTACAATCATACCTTGGACTCGGATGTTTTGGCTCCTGAACGCCGCAAACCTGGAAGTGAGAGTTCTGGTTTGCAAACGTTCTTTGGAACCTGAATGTCTAACAGGGCTTCCGCGGCTTCCAATTGGCTGCAGGAGCTTCCTGCAGCCAATCAGAAGCCACACTTTGGTTTCTGAACGTTTTGAAGTCATATGGACTTCCGGAACAGATTCCGTTCAATTTCAAAGGTACGGCTGTAATTGACGAAACAAATCGGGGTCGCAAGTTAATGCCCAAAATCCAACTTTGTCTGACTGACTACAAACCAGTGCCAATGTTTTGTGTTAGTTTTGTGTCGCAAGCCCCACTTTTCCTGCCGTCTGCCCCCAGCTGAGTAGCTGACACTCAAACCAGGGGCCATAGGGACACCCCCAAACCCAACCTCGTCCAATTGACTCCAAACCAGTGCCAAAGTGGAGTGTCCCCCATGCTCATATATGGATACAGGCTGGTTTGGAGTCAATTGGACGATGTTGGCTTTGGGGGGCTCCTTATGGCCCCCAATTACTCAGTTTGGAGGGTGGCACGAAAGGTGAGGTTTACAGCTCAAAACTTAGCACAAAACTTTGGCAGCTGTAAAAATTATTCGGACAGAGGCTCTGTTAGAGAGGCTAACAGAAACCAAGGTTCAGAAACCCTATCTAATACTTTATAGTTCTTGAAACCAGAGTAAGAAAAAAAATATATTAATGGATATATTTGTCAGTTTTCTTAATAAAGATTTAAGGTATTGCTTATATATTTATGAATTCAGTGGGGTTTGCTCGGAGTAAAAAAATGCCAGATCGAACTGAATTGAGTGGTTTTGTTACAAGGGAGCAGTTCTTCCACGGCAACCACCAGAGACAGATGGTGGAGAGGGGAAAGCCCTGGAAGGTTGAGTTTTCCCATGGCATCGCTCAGTGACGGGTGGGGATGGGGAAGCCAAGGGGGGCCTCTGAGCTCCGTGTATTTCCTCCTGCCTGACTGGCAAGCTTCTCCCACGTTTCTAGGCTTCAGGGCGAGGATCTTCCAGAAAGCTTGAAGCCTCGGAACCGCGAGGCACCGCGCTGTCTCCTTGCTTGACAGCTCTGCTCATTTGCTTTGATGGCCTGCATGGCAATGACGCAAGTCTATGCACGGGAGGGGGAGGGCAGGAAGCGAAGTGTGGCTATGTAGAAATCCGCTTAAATATTAACAAAAAGCGTTGTAACAGTTTCGAATTTGGGGTGGGGAGTTAACTATTGCACTTAGCTCGGCATCACAGACGTGGAATAAGCATAGGGGTCCCCTTCTTATCCCGTGACTCCAGCTGCCGCCCCGTCTAGAGCTCCACGAGGGTCTGCTTTGAAGCTGATGCGGAGTCAAACCAATTAACCCCCCCCCCACGTCTACTTTGTCTAGCAGCGGCGACCTCTGGTGGCCAGTAGTAGAAGTAGTGTCATAATGAATACCTAGGCTTTTACATGGTGCTGGAGGAGACTCTTGAGAGTCCCATGGACTGCAAGAAGATCAAACTTCTCCATTCTGAAGCAAATCAGCCCTGAGTCTCACTGGAAGGACGGATCCTGAAGCCGAGGCTCCAATACTTTGGCCACCTTATGAGAAGAGAAGGCTCCCTGGAAAAGACCTTGATGGAGGGCACAAGGAGAAGGGGATGGCAGAGGACGAGATGGTTGGACAGTCTTCTCGAAGCTACCAACATGAGTTTGACCAAACTGCGGGAGGCAGCGGAAGACAGGAGTGCCTGCCGTGCTCTGGTCCATGGGGTCACGAAGAGTCGGACACGACTAAACAACAAGGCTTTTACAGGCAGGGGTCCAGTTCTCCAAAACACAGGACTTGCCACTTTTGGAAGCGGGTGAAGTCATAGACACAGGCCCAGACAGAGGGGGGGGGGCATATGGGCCACTTGGCCCAGGCCTCCAATTCCAAAGGGGGCCTCGGTCAGCATATTCACAAAATTATTTATATACTTACTTATTTATAAGACTTCAGTTATCCCCAGGGTAAAAAAAATAAATGGAGGGGCACATTATCTACCTGCTCCGGGCCTCTGCTGGGCTCTGCAAGGCCGTGCATAGACATCACCATATTTTACAACTATATATATATCTTGGAGGGACGCGGGTGGCGCTGTGGTCTAAATCACTGAGCCTAGGACTTGCTAATCAGAAGGTCAGCGGTTCGAATCCCCGCGACAGGGTGAGCTCCCGTTGTTTGGTCCCTGCTCCTGCCAACCTAGCAGTTCGAAAGCACATCAAAGTGCAAGTAGATAAATAGGTACCGCTCTGGCGGGAAGGTAAACGGCGTTTCCGTGCGCTGCTCTGGTTTGGCAGAAGCGGCTTAGTCATGCTGGCCACATGACCCGGAAGCTGTACGCCGGCTCCCTCAGCCAATAATGCGAGATGAGCGCCGCAACCCCAGAGTCGGCCATGACTGGCCCTAATGGTCAGGGGTCCCTTTACCTTTTTATATATCTTGGGGTGTGTGGTGGGAGGTGTCCGACCATTAAGGCCAGAGTTTGATTTTTTTAAAAAAACAACACAGGTAAAAAACCCTCTTTTAAGGAGAGTTCCCAAGTTCTGCGGTGTGTGTCTGCATGCGAGGTTCTTGCTCCACCAGAGGAGGGGAAGATCGTTGCTTCCGCTTCCTGCAGCGGGAGCTGCGTTTGCAAAACTGCCCTCCCCACCCGTTACTAGACAAGCATCTTCTCGGTGGAGCGCTCTTCCCTCTCCCGGCTACGCGGTAGCATAAGCGGGTGCCGTCGCGGAGCTTGTTTGTGAGCCCGTCGAGCATGGGCGTAGCCAGGATTTTTTGTTAGGGTGGGCAGGACTTTTTGGGGGGGCAGAACCGACGTGATTGGTCATTTATTTATTTATTTTGTTTTACTTGATCTGGGGCGGGGGGGGCGGGATCAGCTACGCCCATGCCATCGATGGTGGAGGGAACGTCCCCCCCCCCCCAAAGCAAGAGCTCAGCGTTACACTCCGGAGCAAGAAATTGGCAAATCGTGCATGCAAAAATCCCTTCCTCTCGCCTCTGCGCATGCTCGGAAAGAGCTGCTCCGCCTGCCGCCCTCCCGCGATCACAATTGACAAGTTTTTCTGCTCTTCGCGATGCGCTGTTTCTCAATGAGAAGCCATCGGTTGGTGTATTACGTCCGTATAGTAAAGCCCATCACCTTGCACCGAGAGAGATAGGTTATTTTTAGCAAATCAAAGCTAGATCTGCAGCCAACCAGCAAACACAGCTGGCTTTGGCTTTTGCTTGCATTTAAAACATCCCCCCCACCACCTCCTTAAATTCAACGACGTTATAATCTAGGACGGATATTTAGGTCAGAGCTTTTGAAGAGCCCGTTCCGCCGTCTGTTTCAATTACAGTTTCTGTCGAAAGTTTGTCCTATCTGATCGTCAGACGCCAAGTGGCTCCTCCTACCTACAATCTCAAACGACTGCAGCAAGGAGAGCAAATCAATTTATGTATCAGCGGAGGCTGGAGAGCTCAGTCCTGTTTCAACCACCTCCCACGTAATCAAATTCCACGTGTCTGTCTTCGATCGCCCCGTCTCTCTCGCGGATGTCTTGGGCTCCTCACCTTTGCTTAATTTATGAAAGCTGGCAAGGGGCTATCGAGGCTCAACCTGTCGCGATATTATTTATTCTGACCTGGTTGCCCTCAGCTGAATACCACTGCTAAGCATTACTCAGAGTAGACCCACTGAAGTTTATGGGCCGTCCATTAATTTCAGTGCTAACATTGCACTTAACATTCAACACTATCGTTGAAATTAACATTCAATGCTAACATGTTTGATTTCAAAGAAAAGTACTTTGCACATGCTTGAAGGCGCTGCACATTCGAAGCACGAACACCCGTACTTGGCCCTGGCACTGAAAGCAGATTCTGGCATTTATACGAGGTTCAACACCACCCTAAAATCTAGGGTGCCTCTCAGGGTTCCTACAAAAGAACCATAACAGCACCCTAAAATTTAGGGTGCCTCTCAGGTTTCCTAAAATCCAGGGTGCCTCTCAGGTGCTATAGGATGGCGGTGTGTGTGCTAGCTTCCATTGAGAAGGTTTGGCATCTCATTCATATTTCCCCACCACCACCCCACCGACATCGCTTTCATTCAGGTCCCTGCACAGCGTACGTTTTTCACGTGCTGGGATCCATGACTTGAGGTTCCCCAGCATTTCTGCGTAGGCATCGGTTCGGCAATGAATGCGCTGCTCCACGTGCGCGTAAAAATAGCTCCACGTCAATCTGTCTCAGCGGAGAAGCGGTCGGGGTTTCGTCTCGCCGCGGGAGGGGGAGGAGGCGGAGGCCGCATGTGTGCTCGCGGTTCCTTCATCTTAATCGGACTTTGAGACCTGCACATTGCTGTGGAAAGGTGACCACGTGCGCGCAACCGCTTCAGGTGGAGGCTCCCAGCGTAAATAAATAATTAAAAAACCAAAAAAACCAGCTGGCGCACAAGCGCACCTTCTCGTCTCTGTGTATTATAATCCCCGCGTATTTGTGGTTGCAAGCCTCCGGCTCCCCATCTTGCGGTTCAAATCCCCTCCTGTAAGAGGAAAGGATGCGATTGCATTCCTGAGCTCCAGCAAGTCCATTAAAGCTAGCGTGACAGATTGATTTTAATGATTTAAAAGGACAACGGCCGCAGCTGCAAATCAAGGCTGCAAGCCCACGCTCGTTTACTTGGAAGTAAAGGCCATTGAACTCAGTGGGACTTCCTTCCGCGTAAACAGGATCGGGCGGCGCGAGGGGATTCCCTCCTTATGGAACGCTGTATCCTTCGTTAGCGATTCCCATAATGACGTATGTGCGGGTTGCAAGGGAACACAGCAGTACAGTACTATTGCAAGATAAAAAACACCTCCTGCCAATCCCAAGCCGCGAATCTTATAGACCCCACCTCCACGCCCGCTGTTTCATCGGCTTTTATACATGTATACTTGAAATTATGGTTAGAATTACTGCCTTACTTAAAAGTGCATTGCTATTAAAAATAAGAAGGCTCCACTTCTCCAGTCTTGTCTTTAGAAGGTGAGTGTACGCTCAAGGCTGTTATGTTTCAGAAACCGAAGCATGCTCTTTCGAAATCTGTATCGACGCTTTACTCCAAATAAATATTTTAAGGAAAAGGAGCCGTAGTTTGTTTTTATTATTTTTTATGAGAAACATATGCACAGAAGTCACATTCTCGAACAATAGGACACGTGGTCACTAATACACAACCGCACGCGAGAAACATCTCCCCCCCCAATCTCCCGCATAGTCCCATGACAATCGATAGCTGACCCGCGGCACCTCTCCCAGAGTTTGCATTTCTTAATGGCAGACCTCGAATGCGTTGAGATTTCCTTTCTGCAGCGATTAACCCAATAACACCGTGGCGCAACTATCCCTCGCGCTACTGATGCTCATGCGTGGGGGGGGGGGATTTACACCTTGCAGCTTTGCGCATCATTTGCTTGCTTCGGCCACTGCCCCCCCCATAAACCCCTTCATTCATCCGCTGCTCCCGCTCCGAAGAGGCTCGACCGTCGACGTGATAGCCTCTGGAAAGAGAGGATGCTCCGGTTACGGGCTGCTCTCCCGGCCGCCGCCTCCTCCTCTTCCTCCGCTCACGCGTCCTCCCTCCCCGCCCCGCCTTCTTAGTGGTCGGCCGGCTGGGTTACGCAGGAGCCGCCGCCAGCAGGAGCAGCAGTTAGCAGAGAGCTTTGACGCGCATCTCCAGAGAAGCAGCAGCAGCCCGTTGCAAGTAACCGGGAGCGAAAGGACGCGGAAGCCACCAGGACGGGAGAAGAGGGCAAGGACGACGACGGGGCGCCGGGGAACGACGGAGGGGGTGAAGGAAAAAGGCGAGGAGCCCGGGGGAAGGAAGGGCACAGAAAGCCGGGACTTGGCCCGGGCTGGGAGGCGAATGGATCCGTTTGCTCGCTCGCTGCAAGAGAGGGCGGGAAAGCCCGGGCAGCTCCTGCTCCCCCACGTGCCGAACGGCTTGTAACCCGCCCTGGGTTTCTTCTCCGAGCGCGCCAGTCGCTAGCAAGCAGCAAGTGCGGCGGCTCGCTGCCGCTTTTCTTCCGCGCTTCAGCATGAAGTAACGAGGACGGCAAAGTTTGGCGCGCAGTGGCGGCGGCGGCGGTGCGCCTTCGAGGTGACGAGGCCGCCATGTCGGCCCCCACCGGCTTGGACTTCGCGGCGGTGGAAAGTTTCCTGGACAGGCACCCGGAGCTGGTGGAGAAGTGGCTGAAGAGGAGGAGCTCCCTCCTCGCCCAAGCCGCTCCCGAGGCGGAGGAGCAGCCGGGCCACAGCAGCAACGGCACCCCGGCGGCGCTGGGCGGCCCCGGCTCCTCTTTGGGGAAGGGCGGCGGCGGCCCCGTGGCCCCCCCGGAGACGGCGGCCGGTGGCCTGCAGCGCCGAGCGTCGCAGAAGGAGCTCCGGCGCAGTTTCGCGCGCTCCAAGGCCATCCACGTGAACCTGACTTACGACGAGCACGTCCACGCGCGGGCGCAGGAGCCGCTGAGCAGCGCGCGGAGAAGGGCCCTGCTGAGGAAAGCCAGCTCTCTGCCGCCCACGACGGCGCACATCCTGAGCGCGCTGCTGGAGTCCCGGGTGAACCTCCCGCAATACCCGCCCACCGCCCTGGACTACAAGCGCCACCTCAAGGAGCACAACGAGCGGCAGTTCTTCCTGGAGCTCGTCAAGGACATCTCCAACGACCTGGACCTGGGCGCCCTCAGCTACAAGATCCTCATCTTCGTGTGCCTCATGGTGGACGCCGACCGGGGCTCGCTCTTCCTGGTCGAAGGCGGCGCCGCCGCCGGCAAGAAGAGCCTCGTCTCCAAGGTCTTCGACGTGCACGCCGGCACCCCGCTGCTGCCTTGCTACAGCACCGAGAACTCCAACGAGGTGCAGGTGCCCTGGGGCAAAGGGATCATCGGCTACGTGGCCGAGCACGGAGAGACCGTCAACATCCCCGACGCCTACCAGGTAGGGAAGGAGCTCGGGGCGCGCGCTTCGGGGGGCCTCCTGGTTCTGCTGCTCGCCTTTCTGCACCCGAGGCGGCTTATGCTACAGCAGCCGTGCAAAGGCGAGCTCTCGCTGTCGTAGTAGTGAAATGGGAACAAATTCACTTGTGCACAGCATCAAGCTCTGAAGCTGATTGGGGAAACACTCAGGTATATTGTGCACACGCATACGCGGAACCAACTTGATAAATGCTAGTTTCCGTGCTCTCCAAAGCCAGGGCAGAGGTGGGGAACCCAAATATTGTTGGGCAGCATCAATGGTCATCTGTGACCGTGGTCTGTTGGGGGTAGGAGGAGCCCAGCATCATGGGGGGGGCAGGTAGGGGTTCCTCACCTCTGGCTTAGAGGATTCATATGGGGGGGGTCATGTGTAAGTTCCTTTTAAAAATACCACACAAGTATTCAGCTGTGCATTGCAGTTACTGTACTTGTTTAAGCTCACTGTTGGTGTACTGAGTGGTCTCTGGAATGGACTTCAAGCAAGTGTGGGCTTGGCTTCTCTCCACACATTTATTAGGTGGCAAGGGGTCGGGTCGGGTGAATTGTAAGGTTTTTAGTAGTTAGCATGGCCGTCAATGCCATGGATGGCACATTGTTCCTTCTCCACTCATTAACTGTTTCCTGTGCTTCAGTATTAAATATTCTCTCTGTGTAGTACAGTTATCTGTAAAATCAAAGGTCACTGGGTGGCCTTGAGAAAGTCCCTTGTCCTCATTTGCCTTGCTTAATTTGGCAGAGTTGTTGGGAGACTTGAGAGTTCAAGAATCCTAGACATGCCTGCTCAGAAGTAAGTCTCACTGAGTTCCATGAGGTTTACTTCCAAAGAAGTGGTGGTTATAGGTTGCATCCTAAAATACGTCTCTGATGATCTCAGAGGAAGGACAGGACACAGTTGTAGCAGGTAAACACACCATTCGTTGCCTGAGCTGGCAAAATACTTGTTAATTCCAGAATCTTATTTGAACCAAATTCTTAGTGTGCCCCTCATCAAATTCTTAGGAAGCACCATCAGGTTCTTAGATGGATGAGTACCTGAGATTTGTCCTCTACTTTGTCTAGGTCACAATTTTGTATGCCGTGATTCTTTCACACAAATCGACTTTGTAGGGTGTAGATCAAGCCATAGTTTGGTTTTGTTATAAATAATTCAGGTTAGCATGAATTCACCCAGGCTGAAAAAAAGCACTCGGCTACATGTATTCTATGACTCTTCTCTTATTGGACTTTTGATCCATGTTAGGGTCATTTCTTAAGTTTTATACTGAAGCTCATACCTGAAAGTATACAGGGTGTATACATGGGAGCATGTCAATTAAAACTTACACATGTCCCTTCAAAATATACATGTGCAACTCACACAGTATGTATATATTTTGCACTTGGTTTTCTTAATACTGTGTATGGAACATAAAAAAGTAGCTCTTTAGTGACTGACACTTGGGAGCCTGGTGATAGTAGTTATTTCAGATTAATTAATTGGAGTAAAAGTGTGATCTTGTGTATGTGGCCATAATTGGTGTTGCCATAATTCTTTATTTTAAACACACTTTAAGAGTGTGATATAAAGTGGTTACTGTTTAGAATGGCTCATTCAACATACTGGGACTTGAGTTGCAGTTTGTAGCGTGCTCTGCACATATGGACAAATCTCACAACAGTTCAATAAATAACCCCTAGGCCAGTAGCCATTGCCATGTTTTTGTGGTAGTGAGATCCATAAATGAATTATATGTTGTGCAAAGGATTTTATACATCAGCCATATTCCCCTTTTGTCGTCTTTCTCCGTGCCTAAACAAAAAAAACCTCTGCTTGCTTTGTCTTTTCCTCATAGGAAATAGCTCCCACCCCTCAATAATTTTGACTGCCTTTTCTATCCTATCTTGAAATGGAGGCAACCAGAGGTTTGTATTATCTTCCATCATAGATTTATAAAGGTGTAACAAGCACTAGCTGTTTCATTCTCAACAGCTTGCCTAATAATTCCCAGCGTGGAATTTTCCTTTTTCTCTGAGTTTGTTTTCACTCAACTATCTTTGCACCATGACTTACCCCAAAGTATAGATTTTTGTTAGCCTCCTTAAGTTCGGAACCTTTAGCATATATTTTTTGCACAATTGCGTATTTCCAATCTCCCCCTTCACCCACTATTTACAGATCCTTTTAAGCTCTCCACAGTCTACTTGAGCTCTCACCACCATTCTGAACAATTTGACCCAGAAATTTTATGTCCTCTCTGCCTCCAGATCATTGATAAATAAAAAACCGAGTCTCAGTAGAGATCCTTTGGGAATTCTATACTTTCCCCACTGCAATTTGAGAGCTTTCCGTTTAGTCCTGTGCTCTGCTGCTTGCTGTTTAGAAGTTACTAATCCATAAAATGACCTGTTCTCGGAAGGCATGAATTCTAAGTTTGCTTACTTCTTGTAAGCAATTCTTTAACTCTCTCTAGCAAATAGTTTAAGTGAATCATAAGGTAAAATCTTCAATCCTCATACAATGTGCCTTATTTTAGATACAAATCTATAAGGATAGTTGCAGAGGTGCTTTTTTTAATGAAGGTACTCCATGTCATGGAGTATTGTCGCCTCTTTTTTCTGCCCATGGCAGCTATTTTGTGTTGGCATCCATGTCCCTGCACCTCTTTTTTTTTAACAACAACAAAAAAAGCACAGGATAGTTGCAATTTATTTGGTACCTTGTTACCCTGTGAAATCACTGATATGGTGTAAGTTATCACTGCTAGATAAAATGAATTGATTTGGGGGAAGTGATATAAAAGTAAACTCTTTTGTTTATTGAGTTTTAGACATGTTCATTGTAAAAAATCTGGGGGGGGGACACCCTCCCCTGCAAGACATTTTATTTGGACACAGAGAGAACAGATGGCCTGTGAAATACTCAGGACTAAGAACTGGGGCGAGATGCAATATTCATTAAATCTGTTCAGTATCGTATTCATTCTTTGCAAGTACAGCCCTTAGCTATTGGCGCATCTTCTAGTGTAGCTGGGTCACTGGTACGGACTCTGGGCCAGACGATTGAAGAAGATTTCCCTCCTCTATTTCCAGAACTAAAGCAAGACTCATCTTTCACAAAGGATTCATCAGACTTAAAGGCAGGGGTGACTGAGGGTTCAGGTGTATTGAAAAGCTGGGGGGGGGGTTAATATCCCAATAGGGGAAGGGGACAGACATACACAATCACAGAGACCCTTGACACAATGCCCACTTCTCTTGCTTTCTCAACAGCCACCGATTCCATCCAGCCAACATTCTGAAGTTTTGTTTTCTTCACTCTCCTGCATACAAAGTGCATCAGATTTCTGTTGACATTTCTCTGGGTTGTTGGCTTCCCATAGCTCTCCTTACTGTTGTCATGAGTCCCGTGGAGATGTCCCGGAGGCGATGGTCTGATCCAGTGGAGAAATGGGAGGTGGCTGGGCAGTTGGAGCTGCACATCCCTGGGGAGGCTCCTAGTGGGATGGGGGAAGGTGAAATTGGGACCCCTAAGAAGTATCTAAGCCCAAGGAGGGGGCCAACAGTCTAGAGCAGCCTTTTCTAACCTTGGGTCCTCAGATGTTCCTGAACTACGGCTCCCATAATCCGTGCTGGCCATGATGGCTACAAATGATGGGAGTTGTAGTCCCATCTGCTCACTGATAGGAGGAGGAGGCACTGGAGGCAAATCCACAACAGGAGGTATCTGGCTAGGAGTGTCTGCATCCTTTCCCTCCATCCAGCTCTCCACTCTCTAGACCAGCCTTTCTCAACCTTGAGTCCCCAGATGTTGTTGATTTGCCTCCAGTGCCACCATCTCCTATCAGTGAGGAGTCCCCACCCCCAAAGTGACCAATAGTAAATTGGCTGCTGACTTGGCACCTACACTGCCCATGTCTCTCAAAAGCACAGGGATGAAGTTTGCATAAACTTCACAGTTCCAGCCCTCTTGAGTGCCCATTTGTGAGCCCCAGTCCTGGGATACAAAGAGGCGTCTTGGACAAGTCGTAAAAACAGTAATGCTTAATTTCTAAAGTCAAACAAGCTTGAGGCCCCAAACTTCCAAGTTAGCCAAGTCTCAAGTTGCCTTCTTTGTAATGGTAACTTCTTGTTGTTCAGGGCTGAATCCTGCCACTTGTGGAAACAACCAGGTTCCTGGCAGTAGCAGCCATTCCTTTGTTTCTATAGCATCATATCCCCTCTTGCCCTGTGGGCTGCTTTAACCCTCTTTACCGCACCCACTGCCCTTTTATGCAGGGACGAGCACAATACAGTGGTACCTCGGGTTAAGAACTTAATTCGTTCCAGAGGTCCGTTCTTAACCTGAAGCATGCTTTCGCTAATGGGGCCTCCTGCGCCGCTGGCACGCGATTTCCGTTCTTATCCTGGGGCAAAGTTCTTAACCTGGAGCAACCACTTTCTGGTTAGCAGAGTTTGTAACCCGAAGCGTCTGTAACCCGAAGCGTCTGTAACCCGAGGTACCACTTAGTAGATTTATCAGGGGTCAGCAAACTTTTTCAGCAGGGGGGCGGTCCACTGTCCCTTAGACCTTGTGGGGGTCCGGACTATATTTTTTGGGGAAAAAATGAACGAATTCCTATGCCCCACAAATAAAACAGAGATGCATTTTAAATAAAAGCACACATTCTGCTCATGTAAAAACACCAGGCAGGCCCCACAAATAACCCAGAGATGCATTTTAAATAAAAGGACACATTCTACTCATGTGAAAACACGCTGATTCCCGAACCGTCCGCAGGCCAGATTTGGAAGGCGATTGGGCCAGATCTGGCCCCTGAGCCTTAGTTTGCCTACCCATGAAATTAGATGTTTCTCTTTTTGAGACGTGCTCTTTTGATGGCACAGGTGTGGTGAATCCCACAGAATGCAGGGGATCAGAGGCCCTTTGCTTTGACAACCTGAACGCTCTTTCAAATATCTTTGTATCCTGTTATTTCAGATAAATCCATTTCCTAGGCAAGCTATTCCAGTTCTTCCAGTCCTGTTCTTCATTGTTTTTCTCTGAAATCCTTGTAAAAAAAAAGCAGTTAGTCTTGAACACACAGTAATACCCCCCGTGAGGTAAACACACGCTTCAAACAGTGTTGCACATGCTACTTCACTTGAGGGCCAGTTATTGATTTTCAGCCGAGCATTACAATTTCCCTTTCTCCATTCTTCGTACATCCTTGACGGCATCTGCCTGCCACATTGATGGATAACATTAAGCTCAAGGCTCTGTGAAGCGCATGGTGCACCAGCATAATGCCGCATGAGGCATAATAAATAAGGAGAAGGATGATTGATTATTTAATTTCTATACTGCTTAATATATTTTTTAAAATCTCTAAATGTTGCACAGAAAACTGAAGCAACAAGAGACAACTTAAATAAAAATATTACAAACATGCGGTTACATATTAATAAGTTACATTAATACAAAGTTCTATCTTTCTATCTATCTCAATACCAATTAATTTTCCTTCTAACAAACACCATCAGTCTTAGTTTTTCTACCTAGGATCCCACAAACTCTCTGCTCACCTGCAAAATTCTCACAACAAGACTTCCTGGAAAGAGCAGAAGTCACCCTAGTTTCTCACTCTAGACTTGTTTTTTTATGGCAGGCCCAAGGTGGATGGTACTTTCCCAGGCTGCCCACAGCTGTGTCCCATTCAGCCGCACTCTCCACACCTAGTTCCAGGTACAGCAGGTTTGTTGAGTTTCCCACGGGGTCCAAAGGATGGGGAAAGGGCCTTCAGCTCTCCACCCTCTGTCCTTTCCTCTTCCTCCAGCTGGTTTCTCTTGGTTGGCAAGAAAAAGCATGTGAAGATCCAGTGAAGAACAGAAGCTGCCACAGCAGAGCAAACTTTATTAATTGTATAAATTACGTTGTTTCTCCTCTCAATTATCATTTACAACTTCTTTAAAGAAGCACAAGGTGAATGAAGAGTGGCGAACAAACAAGGTGTTTGTTTTTGATGGCATAACTCTGAATACTTACTCAGTTTAGCAAGATCCTGGGTCCAATTTGCCAGGCACATTTTGTACCTGGCTATCGGTCACGTGCAACCAAGGGAAGATGCCGAGGTGCCATGATAGCAGCTGACGTCTCTACCATCTGGAGGTGCGTGCCTGGGGATCCTTGGCTCTTGACCATTTTCACACACATCCCGTAGAATTCTACCAGTTACCTTTTATCTGCACAATCAGAATGAATTTCAAGGAACCAAAAAGTGGTATTGAAAAACATGACTTGAAGCATCTGGCCCCAAAAATGACAGCTAGGCATTTTGTTTTGGTGACTGTAACCCTGTTTAAGGAGCCATTTGGCGCCTAGCTTATATATCTGAGTTTCTAACTCTGCCTGGGTCTGAGTTTCTCTTCATTTTGGTGAAATTGTGTCTATAAATTTTATTCCATTTATTTCCATTTATTATTTATTATGCTAGTTTTAATGGACTATAGCCAGTGCTAGGCCTATTGAAAGTAGACCCATTGAAACTGTTAGGCATGACTTACTTAAAGGTAAAGTTACCCCTGACCGTTAGGTCCAGTTGCAGATGACTCTGGGGTTGCGCACTCATCTCGCTCTATAGGCTGAGGGAGCCAGCGTTTGTTCGCAGACAGCTTTCGGGTCATGTGACCAGCATGACTAATCCGCTTCTGGCGAACCAGAGCAGTGCCAAAAAACGCTGTTTACCTTCCCGACAGTGCGGTACCTATTTATCTACTTGCACTTGACGTGCTAGGTGGGCAGGAGTATGACTCAGGGACATTTAATTCAGTGGAACTTCTCTTGAGTAGAACCTAGTTGGATACAACCCCCACTCGTGACACACACAACGAAACCTGCCAACAGCAACCTACCAGTCACAAGAATACTGCAATACCCTTGGCTGTGTGAACCCAGCAAATGCTCCCTTCACTGGCATGTATCACAAATCTCCTTTTTATCACAAATACACAGCCTGCAAAAAGCAAACAAGCGGGATACAAAGGGGGTTTGCTCTTCCCTCTTGCTGTGTTCTTGTTATTTTTTGTATACGGTCGCTGTTTAAGATACAATAGAAAACATTGTTGACAAATGTAAAAGTCTGGCAAAGCACCCAGCCAGTTTTGCAGCTTAGCTAGGCAGACGTGAAGAAAGAATTCCTGGAGGAAAGCTTTACTTCCTGGTAGGAGAATAATGCCTTTGTGAGAGGTATGAGGTTTTGCCAAGGAGAAGTTGAAATAGAAGCCGCAAATGCTACCATTTATATTAAGAAGTAAGGCTGGGAACCTCCCCAATAGCTCATTTGGGGGTGGAGGGGAGACACTGATACACAAAACTGGCAAAAGAGATTAAACCCCTGCCTGGTTTTCTGGGGAGGGAAGAGGAGTTGATGCAAAACCCATACTTTGCTTACCCAACTAGCAACAATATTTTGGCTCCTTTTTTAGAAGCCCCAATTGATTTGAAAGATGTATAATGAAGGTGTCGGCCGAACCTCCCCAGGGAAAGCATTCCACAAATAGGGAGCCACTGCAGAAAAGGCCTGTTTCTGTGTTTCCACCTTCCAGGCCTCTTGTGGAGGAGGCACACAATAGAAGGGTCTCAGATGATGATCTCATGGTCCGGGTTAAGTCCATCCGAAGAGAGGCGCTCCTTGAGGTATTGTGTTCCTGAGCCTTTTAAGGCTTCATAAGTCAAAAACAGCACTTTGAACTGGGCCCAGGAACTAATTGGCAGCCAGTGCTTTTGGGCCAGGATCGGTGCTCAAACCGTCTTGTCCTGGTGAGCAACCTGACAGCTGAATTCTGCAGCAGCTGAAGTTTCCAAACCATCTTCAACACCAGTTTTTTTGTTTTCTGGAGCAGAAATGGCGTGATTCAGACAAATCAATAATAACTTCATTCGTGCCTCAAAATTGTTCATTTGTTTTTTGTTGTTGGCAAGGTCTTGAATTCTACTTCACTCCATGTGTAAAGTAAAATAAAAAAATAATTAAAGGTTGATAATTAAAGGTGATAATTAAAGGTTGGCTTTCTATTAGTTAAAAAGCAGGTTTCCAGTCAACCTCCAATTATATTATTGTCTCTAGCAGATGTGTGACAATTTCATGTTATTTAAACAAGAGAAACTATTGCTTGTATTAATTGTGTGTAAAGGATAAAAGGGCTGTGTGATACTGAGCAAATATAAGTGAGCAACAGATGTTCCCTATCGGATAATTGTTAATGTTCACAATATGCTACTTAAAAATTAATAGCAGTTGTGGGGATTTTTTTACAGTGTTTTTAATGGTGAACGTAGGTGACTGATCAGCCTTGAAGTGAAAATGTGTTGTGAGTGTTCCTTTAGAACAACAAATGGGAGAGAAAGGGATATTTGAGCCTACTTACATTGCAGGAGAAAATAGTCACATTGAAACTGGAAATTCAGATTCTCAAGAAGGAGGGTGCTTCTTTTGTAAAGACATTGCTTTAAATTAGTAAAAACTAGTCATTTACTTAAAAAAAATGTCTTGGAACAGAGACATAATAAGGCAAAGTATTCGTATTTAAGATTCAATTTTTCACTGAATATTGGGTGTATTTGTTGCTGTTCGCCCTCCCACCCCTGGCAGCCATCTGCTTTCTTTCCTTGGAACCTGGACTCATTGAAATCAATGAAAGGCTTTACTATTGATTCACTTTGAATTGGATTGTGTCCCTGGTGACATATGAGTGACTTAAAATTCCACTGATGTAAAGGCGTGTAGAAAACACTCAGTGCTTAGTCAAAGCAAGGTCCTGAACTGTGCCTATAACTGCAGAAAATCAATTATTTTGTGCCGCTATAGAGAACACTTGATTCTAGATCACCAAAGTGTTAATTTATAAAAAGACAGCAGAGCTCGGAACTTCCTGGAAGCAACATATTTTGGCTCAGAACTAACCGTAGGCATACATAGCCCTGTAAAATAAGTTAGAACCCTACCTACCAATAATTTGGCAGAGAGAGGGGAAATCAGCTCCCAGATAGTTGATGACATTACTGCATTTTATTTTACAGAGCTTCAGACACACAGTCTGAGCTGCTGGATTAGACTGGAAGACGGCACTTACAGCACAGTTTGCCTATACCAATTTGGGACATGTCTGTTCCTAGACTAGCACCATTAGCTGAACTTGGGCACATGTCTTAGAATAGTCGCTCACTATTTGCAGGCATTTGGCGCATATTGATAGTTACTAAGGGCCAAACTACACATTTAGTATCAAAATGTGTAGCAAAACTCCCTCCTCACATAGTTTTTATTCCTGGAGAAGTTCCTTTAGTGGGGTGTAATTGCTAGTGGAAAAGCAAAGGGGGAAGAAGTGCTTATTTGTGAGTGTGTGTGTGTGTGCACACCTACCTTTTCTTTCCAGATTGCATTGCCCTTATTTATTTATTTTTTTAAAAAATATTTACAGTGGTACCTCAGGTTAAGAACTGAATTCGTTCTGGAGGTCCGTTCTTAACCTGAAACTGTTCTTAACCTGAGATAACCACTTTAGCTAATGGGACCTCCCGCTGCTGCATGATTTCTGTTCTCATCCTGAAGCAAAGATCTTAACCCAAGGTACTATTTCTGGGTTAGCAGAGCCTGTAACCTGAAGCGTCTGTAACCCGAGTTACCACTGTATTTATTTTCATTACAGAATTAACACACACACAAACATACACACACACAATGTCTATCATGGCTATGTGGTTAACAATACCATACAGAAGTATATTGGGATATAATACCCATTAACTAAATTGCACCCACTTAATTGATTTTCCACTAATGGGACCTTCCAACATTTGCCTTTGAACGTGTCTGGCATGAAGTCCTATTTCAACAGCTCCCAGCATTCTGTACCCAATCCCCCACCCTTCCCAGGGCTGGCTAACAGTAGTCTAGCTTCAAGTGGGTTAGATTTGGCCCTGAGGTCTGCTAGTTGCTGATGCTTACTAAAAGCGACAGCAATTCATCTAGTTTCAGAGTGAAACTGTATTATATATAATTAGTTTGGCTGCACAAAACCCAGGCAATGGATACGGCTCTGCTGCTTTCTATCACCATTCTGGCAGCTGTGCTCTGTGATAAGACTGGCCATTAAACATCAGTCACTTGAATAAACATCTCTTTTAAAGCCAGGTGAAAGACACACACGGTTGGACCTGATCGCTGCCTTTAATTTGCTGTTGCTGCTGTTATAATTTTGTTATTTTATTGAATTTATAACCTGTCTTTCACTAGTAGGTTCCAGGATGGGTTATAGCAATTTCAAATTCGTAAATTAAGAACAATTGAAACCATTTACAGTCACAGGAGTGTGGTGAATCCCCAAAACACACGGAGATGAGTGTTCAGCATAATAGCAAAGATGCAAGACACATATCTGTGGGAAAGAATGCCCTTTCTGAACTTCAGAGGGTGGCAGAACTACCAAGAGCCCCCCTCTCCCGATCGTAATACCTGAGGGAGTCTGTAGAGAAGGAGGCAGTCTTTCAGATATTTGGGGCCTAGGTCATTTAAATGGTATTGTGAGCACCTTGAATTGGACCTGGAAACAAATTGGCAGCCAATCTAGCTGTTTTTGAACAAGAGTTTAGAATACCGTGACAAAGCAAGGTTTTATAAGCAAACCACAGCCTGTAGTCTGGCTTCTGTATTTTGCTTCTGTGTTGTCTTTTCAAGGACAGCCCCGCATAAGAGTACATTGCAAAGAGCAAATCTGGAAGTTACTAGAGCATGGAGTACCAGGGCCAAGTTGTCCTTGTCTCAAAGTGGCTGCAACGAGTGAACCAGGCAGAACTTGTAATAGGCTCTCCTTGCCACCAAGGCCACCTGGGCCTCAAGTGACCATCTTAGATCAGTATAGTGGCAGTCCAAGATGGTGTCAACAAGCTACAGGTGCAAGATCCCATTCCTCACATAACAATCCCTCTGCAAGCAAAAATCTAGCATATCAGAGAGCCAAGCGACCTGTCTTAATAGTGGGCTCATTTTGGACCTGAACCAAAATGGCTGCCCCAGTTTGCCACCGCTGCCTAAAGGTGACAAATTAGCCTTCAGTTTTGTGTTATTTCTGAAAGGATGTTGGGGGTCTTGGTGCTTTGTCCATTGGGTGGGAGTGCTTACCAGAGCGACACCGGCAGCTTTTACCCACTCTTCATTTGTAAACTTTGGTGGGCTGTTGTCGTTGTTTTTTATCTTGGACATTTAATTACATTTCAAAGTGACCTGCCCGATTCACAGTTGTCTCAACCTGGAATGGGATCTTGACAAAGGGTGAAGTCAATGGGTGTTTCAGTCCACGGTGGATTAAACTTTTAAAAAGATGTTGCCTGTGAGTTGAGTGGCTTCTGGGAGCTTCTGTTTCTCTTCCTGCACCCCTTTCTACCTTTAAAGCTAAATCAGTGGTGTTTTGGAGTTCATACAACTATGACTTTTAATTTTAAACGCAGGAAAGTGTGAGGGTGGGGAGAGGAAAGGAAGAGCCCGCCATCATTGCCGCTCACACAGGTAGTGGCTTAAAATTATTTATTTATTTATTTATTTATTTATTTATTTATTTATTTATTTGATGCCGCTGCTCTGGCATGTGCCTCCCACCCACACTTGATGAACCAATTCTTCCCACACTCCAACCAAAATGGTGCAACTGTTCTGGGGCCTTTGAAACTGCACTCTGCTTGGGAATAAACCCCAAACTAGGCTAAACAAACCCAGTCATAGCTCATTTTTTACTTGTATGGAATTTTTTTTTTAAATAAGTGGGGGTAATGTTAAAATGGCAGCCCCTCCACCTCCAGCCCATAGTGGTGCAGGTTACTTAATTGTTTTGGGAGTCTACTGTCTCATTCTGCTGCATGTGAAACAGGGCAAAGTTTTTGCCTAGGGCTGGAGTGAAGTTGACAGTGTGCTGTCAAATTCCCGCTCCTAATTTGCCCTTTTAATTGGGTGCTCCTTGATTATGAGACCAACAGCATTAAAGGAAGTCATGGACAGACGGGAAATGTATTTTATTGTACAGGGTAATGATTCGTTATTAGCAGGCTAAGTGCTGGGCTTCTTCCAGTATGAAAGAGCTGTTAAAAGCAGGTCCTGGGAGGCAAGGGAGGCGTACAAGAAAGATGTGAAGATGTGTTTTATCCAGCAGCTCTTAATAAGCAGATAACAGCTGACAGCGCTGGATCAATTCCAGCACTGTCCAGTTGCTCTCCAAGCACAGAGTGGCAGGTATTTTGGAGACTAGACATCACAGACACATTGGCGAATGTGAAAAACAAACGAGCAGTATTGATTTAAAAACTATTTAAACACAGGGTTCATTGCACTAGATATATTTATAGAGAAAGAAATGTGGTGGTGGTGGGGGGATGCCTGTAATACAAATTTTCATTCCTCAATACAAATTGCATTATTATTTTGTGTAATTTATATATTCTTGTGTGAATTCTCCAGGTACGCATGCATTCAAAGCTGATGGTTTCTTTTCTGTTTTTCCCCCTCATTACAGTGGTACGTCGGGTTACAAACACTTTGGGTTACAAACTCCGCTAACCCGGAAGTAGTACCTCAGGTTAAGAACTTTGACCCAGGATAATAACAGAAATCACGCGCCGGCAGCAGGAGGCCCCATTAGCTAAAGTGGTACCTCAGGTTAAGAACGGTTTCAGGTTAAGAACGGACCTCTGGAAGGAATTAAGTTCGTAACCCGAGGTACCACAACTGTATAAGTAAACAAGGGTTTCATTTGTTTCTCTTTCAGGTCATGTGACTTCTAATTTACTGCCCTAAACAAATATGCCTACCCCATCTCATGACTTAATTTAACAGTTGAGATTGGTACAAAGTTTATGTGCCAGAGAGCAGTCTTGAACCAGGGGCATAAGAGGAGGCTGGAGAGGAGGGAGACCAAGAGGCAGAGATGCTGGAGAAGAAGCCAGGCTGTCTTCCTCTCCTGCTGCGACCAGCTCCCCTCACGACTAGACTCCCAGAACCCAAAGAGGTATGAAGAGGGAGGAGCAAAGACAGGCAAGACAACGGAGCCTCAGATTGCTTGGGAAGGACCGGGGGGGGGGGAGAGACTTAGGTAGCTGTTGGAAGGCAGGGACCTTCAGCCCCTCCCAACTGCCTCATAGGGGCAAGATCTACTGGGAAGAGTTTCTGTGCTCTCTTGGCCTGGCCTCTTAAGCTGTCTTGTTTCTTTGAATAAAGAGTTAACTTCACTGACACCATGTGTGTTAATTGCTGACTTGCTCCTGGCCCTTTAAAAACCAACCAA
Organism: Podarcis filfolensis; assembly: GCF_964270895.1. Classification (NCBI taxonomy): domain Eukaryota; kingdom Metazoa; phylum Chordata; class Lepidosauria; order Squamata; family Lacertidae; genus Podarcis; species Podarcis filfolensis. The sequence continues at coordinate 23,070,861 of NC_139604.1, read as the reverse complement.
CCCGAAATTAATGGCTCATTCCCTCCCTCCCCTTGTAGCCACTGGCCCTTGCCCTCATATATACAATTCCAGGAGTGCCGTACAAGTATTAGAGGAATTGATGCTCACCTTAAAGGGAAAGAATACCAACACACGGTGGAAGCCATAATACCTCTAGTTCCTTGCTTCCTATATTTAGAAGGTAAAGGTAAAGGGACCCCTGACAATTAAGTTCAGTCGCGAACGACTCTGGGGTTGCGGTGCTCATCTCATTTTACAGGCCAAGGGAGCCGGCATTTGTCCGCTTCTGCAGACAGTTTTTCTGGGTTATGTGGCCAGCATGACTAATCCGCTTCTGGCAAAACCAGAGCAGCGCATGGAAATGCTGTTTACCTTCCCGCCGGAGCGGTGCCTATTTATCTACTTGCACTTTTGACGTGCTTTCGTACTGCTAGGTTGGCAGGAGCTGGGACCGAACAACGGGAGCTCACCCCATTGTGGGGATTCGAACTGATGACCTTTCGATTGGCAAGCCCAAGTGGCACAGTGGTTTAACCCACAGGGCCACCCGCATCCCACCCTATATTTAGAAGCTACTGTACTACAATTTCCTCCCAAACCTAGGAATGTAAGAAGATGCTTAATACAGAGTCAGACCGAACTCAGTACTGTCTGCCCAGACTGGCAGTGGTTCTCCAAGATTTCAGACCAGAGTCTCTCCCAGGCCTGCGTTGGGGGTGCTGAATGTAGAACATGAGACATTCTGCATGCAAAGCAGATGCTTTGCCACTGAATTTCAGCCTTTTCTCTTTTGTTACACTCTTAGCTAGAATGCACCTTAACTAGAAGGAGGGAGGGAACAGCAGCTTGTAGCCAGGTTTTAAATTGGCAGATGTTAGCATTTGGCACCTGAACTTCATGTATTGGGAAATCAGTGTCCAGTTCTATGCACACTTACTAGGGAGTAAATCCCATTGAAGTAAGTGGGACTTGGCTTTGCAGTCAGAATATTTAAAACATTTCATTAAATATAAAATAAATTTCATATGTTTCAGCTATCCCAGTTTACCAATACAATCTGAAATTCTGGAGGAAAGTGCTGCCTTTGCATGTTGCCACAACCAGGAGTCTCTTTAACCCATACCTAGAGATGCTGTGGATTGAACCTGATACCTTTTGAATTGAAGGTATGAGCTACTGCCTTATCGCCTGGTCACACCATTGCTAAAAATACATAGCATATCTGAAAATGGAAGATGATAGTGTGAGTTTCTAGATTCACTGTTATTCTTCAAGATTGTTTTCTACCCATGGCCTCAAGAATGTTAAATCTCCCAAGTAGAGGATGCATTTAAATGCTTGTGTGTGAACCCTAAAGCCCATTCACTTCACAGACTGGCATTTCATACGCTGGCAAGACTCATTTTGAACTGCTGGTAATATATTCTAGGTCAGTCAAGTCGTTAGTCAAAAGAACAAGCACTCCTGTGGCTATTTAAAACAAATTGCAAAGCAAGCAAAAACAACAGGCGAAGTACTGTAGAGCCTTCCACTATATATGCTGCAATGTGTGTGGAGAGGAGTTGTTGTTGAAAGGCGAGTGGTCAGTGGCCTGTCTCTACTTCCGTCTGTAAAATATGGGTGTGTATGAAATCAGTACCCTTCAACAGAGAGCCCGAGAGCATGTTGTCAGCCTCTGTGGCATAACTTCTGTTCCTCCGCCATCTTAGGGTGCTTTCCAATAGGCAGCTCCTGCAACCAACCCAAATTATTACCCTTCTACTTTAGGCTGCGAGTGGAATTGCAAATTGGCTTTCTACACTACCAGGGGTCTTGACCTTTTTGTATGGCTGTGTACAGGTTACTATTTTCTCTGGCTCCAGTACACTTCCATTACTGGTGTTTGAAACCATCTACCCATGGCATTAGCCACAACCTATATCTATCCTGTAGTTCCCCAAGAAATGCTGCTGTCTGTTCCGCCCAAACCAGCTTGCATCTGGTTTGAAAGTGTAAGGCACATTCACCTATAGTTGAGCTGAGAGGTGTACATATGAGATAGCTGTTGCACATGCCCGGATAACTTCATGAACATGTGTTGGTGGGGTTGCAGGTGTGGCGAAACCAAACAGATAATGTACACTGGGTCAAAACATCCCTGTCCCTTCCCTGGTGTGTACAGCAATGTGCAAATGTGAGTCGAAACATAGCGGAGAGAAGCAATCTTGCTGTGCTTTAGGCTGCTAATGTTTGTTCTGTGCCTTAGTTTTTCCACACTACTGGGTGTGACTTAGCCATTTGATTAAGAAAAGGACAATTTGCGTGGCAAGACCCCTCCCCCCTTGTGAAATGAAGACACAGGACGCGTTATATAAGGTTAATGGGCGTAAAAGGCCAGAACTTTATTGATTACAGGAGTTGAGAGGTATTGGCCTTGGGTATTGGTTCCTATCAACTACCCGGCATGGAGACCGGGGAGGGTTAACCACTAGCCGGGGGAGTCCTGTTGAAGTACGCCAACTAGGATCCCACGGGTGTCACCGCTCGGGGGCGTGCCTTAGGCCCACACCTCCATAGGCTTCGGACAGGGCAATGCCCCCCGGAGTTCTTTACCGGACTACCCTCCGCTTTTGGGGAAGGTGATGGCGCTTCCTTCCCCCCTTCATTTGCATAACAATTACCCCTGCCAATGCCTAACTGCCAATACCGGGAAAGTTGTGACGTTTGCTACGAGGTAGGCGAAAAAACCAAATGGCCGGAAATTCGCCAAGTGGAAAAATTCCTACCGGGCCCCTTGCGGCGATCAACCGTAGTCCATAGCAAGGTCAGGGCTAACTAAACCTAAGGGAGGGTGGGATGGGAAACCAAGCAGCTGGAACGGGGAAAAGAAGAGGGACCTCGGGCGCGCCAGCCTTAAATGCGTAAGGCCACGCCTCCCCGGCCCGCCGATTGGCCGACCGGGTCAATGACGCGCCCGAGGATTCCCCTGCTCTCGCAGGGGCTGTGGGAAGGGATGGGCCCGCAACCCCACCTCCTCCCCAGGTCGGAAGTGGCTTTGCCAGACTAGTTTTTTATATATATATATTAAGAAACCCGGACCGATTATAAAAAAATCAGTTATTTAAGTTTTTCTAAAGTCTTTATTTAAGCACTATTTCCAAATTGATTTCAAGATTTATAAAGGTGTTTTTAAAAGTAAAAAATGTATTAGAGCAAATTGCAAGAAGCTAAAATAGCAATTGGAAGGACAGTAGGGAAATAGTGCTATAGCACTCTTTCACTTTATTTTAATTTAAACAGTAGCAAAAAAAAAAAAAGGATTTCAGTGACTGTTTTTATTTTTTTTTTAAGAAATCCACACTGTTAAAAAACGCAATTGTGTCCACAGAAAAAATAATAGCGAAAGAGTGGGGATAGTTTTACCTGCTAGTATCTCACTGCACATGTTAAACTGCAATTCTAGGGAAAGAAAACAGCAATTTACGTTGCAGTAATGTATATTGGTATATGCACCTTTATATTGATTAATGCATTTTTCTCATTTTGCAGACTTTGTTTCCACTCCACCCTCAATAATTTAAAAATCTATATAGACACCCAGCTCTGCAGTCTGGAAGTATTCTTCCATTCACATGGCACAGGCTGACTGTGCACTACCCCCTTTCTTGTTGCCTGTCTTTATTAAGGTCTTTGCTTTGATGCAGACTGCTTAGGTTCCTATTTCTTCCTTCAGTGGTACAATATTAAGCAGCAGCAGGATCTCACTTATCTGTGTTTGTGGAGTTAGCTTTATACACTGCTAGTTTAACTTCTCATCCCCATCACTGGACCCAGAAGGTTCTGAAGATGGGAGCTAGGGGTAAGGGTCTCTGCAGGGCCTGCCCACCCATGAGGCAAGGTGAGGTGAGTGCCTCAGACAGCAGGATCCATAGGGACAGCAGATGTGGCCTCCAATGACTGCATCACCTGCTGTGGCCTCCTCAACAGCCCTCTCCTAATGCCACCTCTGCAATGGCCTTTCGTCAGATAACAAGGACTCCTGGTCTCCTCCCACTCTTGTTCCCGATATAGATCTTTACTCCCCTCCTCTTCCCTGGACGGATGCCATTTTATGGTTCGCCTCAGGTGCCAAAAAGTTTTGGGCCGGCCCTGGGTCCCTTTTTCTGGAAACTTGACTAGACCAACTCCCCATTCCCATTGTTTAATATTGGATGAGGAGTCCATTTTTGTATCTAGTGTTGGTGCTGCAGTCTCTCACTCCGGAATGCCAAAATTTTCACATTTCCTTAATGGATGCCTTGGGTTGTTTCCCAGCATATGTCACTGGTTTCCATACGGAGATAGATAGAAAATAGTAAACGGTGGTAAATACAAAGGATTGAGTTGAGAGGAGAAATAATGTAGGGAAGCATTTATGTGTGTTATATGCCAAGATATGGTTTGGATGAAAATATTGTGTAAGTAACTCTGAGTATATAAATATAACAACAACCCCCCCCCCCAAATAAATACATTTTTGTTACATTTTCTTTTCTTTATAGCAATAGCACGAAAAGAAATACGAACAGTGAAACATAACCATACAAAAAAACAGAGGACTGTCTTATACTTAAAACATAAAAAACAACATCACATATAAAGCATATTAATATGTGTATCCCTGGAAAACCACATTTTGAGTCCAATACCCAGAAGACAAATAGGAGATGTTTGGCTATTGCTCATTGTTGAAATGTATCACACCATATATGCCCACATGATTAAAGAGGAAGTTAACCAGAATCACCTGCAGTTGTTCCAGAGGCAGTGTTATTTCTACAGTCAAACCCGGGTCCCGAATGCCTCCGTTACCATACATTTCAGCTCCTGAACGCCAAAAACCAAGAAGTAAGTGTTCTGGTTTCTGAACGTTTTCTCGGAAGCCGAATGTCCAACACGGCTTCTGCTTGAGTGCAGGAAGCTCCTGCAGCCAACCGGAAGCCATGCCTCGGTTGTCGAACATTTCGGAAGCCAAACAGGTTTCCGGAACGGATTAAGTTTGACAACCGAGGTTTGACTGTACTTGCTTTAACTGAACCTGTGAGCTTCTCAGCTAGAGCTATTCCCCATACCCTCTGATAATAAAGATCTCTGAAGTTATACAAGCCAAAAAGTGCTTTGAACTGAATCTGTAATTGACACTCTCAAAGCTGTATGAGTGAAAAGCTGTTCCATCATTGAAACTGACTATAGTTTTGTGCTTTATGCTGAAAGACATAGAATGTAAACACAATGATGTAGATAAAGTGCACAGCATTCCGCACAGAAATCATGTTTCTTCAGATGATAGTGGTTCAGAGATAAGGTGCAAGCCACAGGGGTAATCTCCTCCAATTCCTTAACCTCCCAGCTCTCACATATTCCCCCCAAGCCCTTCTGTTGCTTGCTGTAATCAAAGTTTTCTGGGATGCCCAAATTGGTTGATGGGTAGCTCTAACCATCATTGCCCCAAACCATGCTTGTTTCAGTTATTACAAAACCCCATACTGGTTTCAAATTATAACCTGGAGGCAATTCAGAGCAAGTTAGGAGAAAAGCACAGATTAGAGAGCTCATGTTGTTAGTTCCTGAAGAAACACCAAAGTTTTCTGTAGAAGTTCATGTGGGTCAACGGCTCCTACATCATCCAAGGGTGAACTTAAGAGCTAGGTACTTTGAAAGGAAGGCAGAAGAGTAGCCCAGGCTGTGGTGCTCATGTTAGCCGCTCTTGAAGAGACCCCCAGAGGTCTAAGAGCAATTTGTTGCTTTGTTAGTTTTGCCCTTTGCAACCCTTCTTTTGTAGGTTTAGTAGTTTAAACGTAAACCACTTTCAGGTGGTATATACGTAAATGCACTATACAGTATATATAGGAGTCTGGTTAGTTATGTATGGAAGTGAGAGCTGGACCATAAAGAAGGCTGATTGCCGAAGAATGGATGCTTTTGAATTATGTTCCTGGAGGAGACTCTTGAGAGTCCCATGGACTGCAAGAAGATCAAACCTATCCATTCTTAAGGAAATCAGCCCTGAGTGCTCACCGGAAGGACAGATCCTAAAGCTGAGGCTCCAATACTTTGGCCACGTCATGAGAAGAGAAGACTCCCTGGAAAAGACCCTGATGTTGGGAAAGATTGAGGGCACAAGGAGAAGGGGACGACAGAGGATGAGATGTTTGGACAGTGTTCTCGAAGCTACCAGCATGAGTTTGACCAAACCTCAGGAGGCAGTGGAAGACAGGAGTGCCTGGCGTGCTCTGGTCCCTGGGGTCACGAACAGTCGGACATGACTAAACAACTAAACAACAACAACAACAAGGAGTCTGGTGTGATGTAATGGTTAGAAGATCGGACTAGGACCTGGGAGACTAGGATTCAAATCTTCACTTGGCCATGAAGCTCACTGGGTGACCTTTAGCTAGTCACCATCCCTCAGCTTAACCTACCTACCCAGAATTCTTGTGAGGGTGATAGGAAATGGGAGCTCCTTGGAGAAAAGGTGGGATGTAAATGCAAAACTAAATGAATAAACAAATATATCTTGGTTAGTACCCTGATTCAGATGTCACAATAAACCAAAGAAAGAGAAAAATGTAATCTGCACAGGTAAGCGAAGGAGTGAAAAACAAACCCGTGGCACATTCCTAGTCTCAGAGCTAAGTCAGTATATGTTGGTTGTGCAACATTTCAAAAATTCTCACCATTCCTTAGTCTAACCTACTTCACAGGGTTTTTGAGAGAATAAAAAGGGAGGGCATGCACACCACCCCGAACTCTTTGCAGGCATGGCCAAACTTGGCCCTCCAGATGTTTTGGGGCTACAATTCCCATCATCCCTGACCACTGGTCCTGTTAGCTAGGGATGATGGGAGTTGTAGGCCAAAAACATCTGGAGGGCCAAGTTTGGCCATGCCTGCTTTAGAGAAAGAGTAGGATAAAAGTTAAATAATAAAAAATATTAATGAGTTTTCTCTGACTTCCAGGTGACCTGGTCTCAGCTTAAATCTTTCACAAGCACCACTTGATATGGAAATTTCCCCTTTTTGTCTTATTTCAATAAATTAATTCCACATTTAATCATTTTACATTGTCTTACCATACATTATTATTTTTTTGTGTCTTGCTTTCCATACATGAAGGCCGTGCTGGTTTGATTGGCTGCATTTTTCATTCAAATAGGAACACAAATTAGAATGCCTGTCTTTCACATCCGTTGGAAGTACTTAGTACAGTCTAGATAAATTAGCTTAAGTGCAGCAATAATTCGGGAAATTAAAGGCCAAAAATGTTACAGGTCTTAAGTAGCAATCTCATTACAAACATGGGAAATGAATAAAGGCTGCAAAGTTGCTCTTAGAATGATTTTGCCATAATTTTAAACGTTGCTTAGTTTTTATATCCTGTGACAAATGGACACTTCTCTTTTCTTCTTTACAGTTGTGATATTACTAGGCATATTTTCCATAAAACACCGACATTATATAATTGTGCCGTAACTGAAGTTTAAATCTTGCATACGTTTTCATCAAGAAAAGTTGACCCAGTAGACATTTCCCTACCTAAATCAAAACTCTTAACATATTAAAAATGGATCCCGAGAGGGTCCAAGAAATTACAGGCCAGTTAGCTTAACTGGAGAAACAGTTGGAATACATGATTAAAGACAGAACCACCAAAGATAGATTAAAGGAAGGAAAGGTTAGTTGCATGGGTTGCCTTCCACTTGTGCAGTACTTGATGCAGTCCAACGAGCCCTCTGAGAGTGCCTTTTCTTATCAACACCCCCCCCCGCAAAAAAATATGCAGCTAATACTGCTCTTTCTTCACATCTTGCTGTTGGATCATTCAAAACAGGTACCTTAGAGTAGAGGTTTACAGAAATCATGTCCTCATCATGGAGGGTACGTATTGTGGTGAAATAATCAAGATTGACCTCACTGTTTGTGTGGGTGGGATCATTTGGATAGCCACAACAACCCGATTGGGTCCCTCAGTTGCTGGGACAATTCTGGCCAATGGGGGTGTGAGAATTTGCAGGCAGGGGACCTATTTATACCGCTGCACGTTGCGTCGAGCTTCCTCTTAGTGCCTCGTGCATTGGATCACCTGCCTACCCTACCTATATTTAGGGTCTAATAATAATAATAATAATAATAATAAATAATTTATTATTTATACGCCGCCCATCTGGCTGGGCTTCCCCAGCCACTCGGGGCGGCTTCCAAAAAAATATTAAAATACTGTAATGCATATATGTATTGCTGTGACCCTGCTTTGCCGTTGTGCGTCATCTGTTTTTGGGGCAGGGGCCCGGTAGGAATTTTCCCGTTTGGCTGATGCCACTTGGGTTTCACTTGCCGCGTAGCAAATCATCACAACTTTGTAAGGTTTGGCGGTTAGGCGTTGGTTCGAGGTGTGGTGGAGGGGAGGTTGCCACACCTGCCCCTCCCAATGTGCGATAGGGTATTCCATTAAAGGAATCCAGGTGCTCGCCATGCTTTTGTCTGATCCCCTTCCAGGGGTTAGGGCAGGGGTCAGCAAACTTTTTCAGCCGTGGGCCGGTCCACCGTCCCTCAGACCATGTGGTGGGCTGAACTATATTTTGGAGAGAGAAAAAATGAACGAATTCCTGTGCCCCACAAATAACCCAGAGATGCATTTTAAATAAAGGACACATTCTACTCATGTAAAAATACGCTGATTCCCAGACCGCCCGCGGGCCGGATTGAGCAGGCGATTGGACCGCCCCCAGCCCACGGGCCTTAGGTTGCCTTCCCCTGGGTTAGGGCCACACCAGAGCACCTGGGAGCATTTTGGGGTGAGGGTACGTCTGTGGTAGGACCAATGTTCCCCCAGTATGTTTACCCTTACTGACTTCTGCCGGTGTCCAGTTGTCAGTGCTGCTCTGCTGGAGTTGTAGGTGCAGCTAGTCGAACCAGTGCCTCAGCAAACGACTCACATTCTGTAATCAATAAAGTTGTGGCCAACATTATGCCAATAATAGTTGGTGTCAACTGTGTCTTTCTTTGGGAGGTCTTGGGGGTCTTCACACGCAAGATAGTAGACGGCTATATTCCTTAATGTGTACAGTAATTTGGATATAAATCTGAATGTTTATATGCGGATCATTCCAGAGGATGGTTCATGGGAGGAACTGGCTCCGCTTCTAGAGCCAGCACTTCCGTGTGCATCCGGCTCTTGCTCCCATTTTGTGCTGGTGGACCTTGGGGTTCTAGTTAAAAACAAAGTACACCCCACATGCCCGCGTTGCCCATGCTTCCCCTAGAGACGGAGAGTTTGGAGTTTTGTAAGTGATATCACTCTCTACTTCTGGATATACAATGCTTTCTCTCATCATCTACCAAATACAGTAAATTCTTTGGTTTCTCCTCCTCCCTGCGGACTCACAGCTTTTATGATTGCTTGTAGACATGGATCAATAATTTAGAAAGCCCTAATAATCGTAGCACGTCTTTCCTTTTTGCAATTAGCTGCTGCGTGCATTTTGGTTCTTCTGTAACAAAGAGCATGACATAATCAACTTTTTAGTACCACTGCTGAAATTGACTTCCAGTCAGTAATTCAAATGCAATAAAGGAACAGCTGTGAATGTAATGGCTTGATAAAATGCTCTTCTGCTTTTATATTTAGGATATTTCTTTTCGCACAACCATATGACACCTACTCTGGGCTAATTGCATTGTAATCCACTTCATTACCTGGGTTATGAAGGCAGAAGATGAGCTATTTTGTAAGCATTGTTTTACCTAGTACTGAACACTCTTATGTTTTGGGATCATTTGTACCAGCAGAGATTTGTTTGAGAGTACTGCGTATATTGGAGGAAGTTTTCAGCACTATCCTGAGTAGCATTATTAAAAACCATTTATCTTAGGCTTTTGGTTTGTTTGTTTTTTTAAGATCAAGCATAAGTAACTTAAGGGAGAACTTGTCTGTGAACACAATATAGCGTTTTTTGTAGAAACAACTAACATTAAGTATCCTCCTGAGGCACAAATAAGACCTAATATATAAGAACTTCTAATATAAATTATAAGTGTGTGTGTGTGAAAGGGAGAAGGAGGGAGGAACCACACCAAATCACCTCAAACTGAGAATCACAATCTGGAAATGTTAATCCAAACTTGTATTAAAGGTGTTGCCTTTAAGAGAAACAATAAAATATGTGAAGTTGAGATTTGACCCAGTATACATATATGAATGGCGCCCTTTATTGACTAGAAGCATAGCGGTGTAATCCTATACATGTCTACTCAGAAGTACCGTATTTTTCGCCCTATAGGACGCACTTTTTCCCCTCCAAAAATGAAGGGGAAATGTGGGTGCGTCCTATGGGGCGAATATAGGCTTTCGCTGAAGCCTGGAGAGCGAGAGGCTCTCGCTCTCCAGGCTTCAGGAAGCTCTGCGCAACCCTCCGGAGGCCAGCACCAAGCCGCGCCGGCCTCCGGAAGGTCGCACAGAGCTGCCTGCCCCCCGGGCTCCGCGCAGCTCTGCGCGACCCTCCGGAGCCCGGCGCCAAGCCGCGCCGGGCTCCGGAGGGTTGCGCAGAGCTGCCTGCATTTCGAAGCCTCGGGCTTTGCACAGCTGTCCGTAAGCCTGGGGAGACCGGCGCGGCTCCCTAGTCTTGCGGATAGCAGGCTGTTCTGGGGGCTGGGGTCGGGGGAAGCTCGGGCTTCCCCCGCGCCAGCCCCGTGCCTGGGGGGGAAATAATTTTTTTTATTTATTTCCCCCCCAAAAAAACTAGATGCGTCTTATAGGGCGGTGCGTCCTATGGGGCGAAAAATACGGTACTTCATACTGAGTTCATTGGGACTTACACCCAGGTAAAAATGTATAGAGTTACAGTCGAACATCGCTTTGCTGCATAAATACCCAAAAAGTTAACTTGTGCATTATGGGTGCCTCCAACTGTAAGAATTTTACGAGAGTGATTCAATCGCCTGTCAGAACTTTCGGTTTCCACACTGAAAGTGAATTAAAGTTCTTTGTCACCCTAGTAAAAGAACTCCATTAAAAAAACAAAATAAAACTGAACTTCTTGCTGTTTAAGATGGGGGAGCACATTAATAAGTCTGGGATGAAGATATGACTAATGGAATGATGTGTAAACACCATGCAAGCAAATCAGGATGAATACTTATTGTCATATAACTTGGGGTCCTTTCCAACTCTGTGATTCTGATTCTTTGAAATATTTTAAAATGCATGTTTGATAGCTATATTAGAAATACTCGTTCGTACCATTTGTTCGATTTGGAGGCAGGCTCCTAAATCTTTCTGGATGTACCGGAGTGAACAGAATAGTGAGGAACATCTGCTAGCCAGGAGAAATTATAGGGATCAGTAGACAAAGTGGAAGTCCAAATTACATTATTATCTTGAATCAAGACCCTTGATACTGATGGCTGGTTTCATTGGATCTCTTTTCAAAAAAAAGTGGCAGAATAGTTTGAATTGTAGAGTTGGAAGGGAATATTTATACTTTCCCACTTCTACTTTATATGCACACTTTCCTTAATAAAATATATTTCTGTGTGGACTGGTAGATGAACGTTTTTTTAAAAGACACGGTTATGTATACCAGTAATTTGAGATGTGTGCCTGTGGGATACTAAAAGAACAAGTAACCGAGAATCAAATAATTCTGTTTGGAAGGGTACCTGAGGACCACCTAGTCCAATCCTCTGCAGTGCTGGACTTTCAACTAAAGCATCCCTGACAGATGACCATCCAATCTCTGCTTAAAAAAATCCCATGAAGGAGAGTCCACCACCTTCTGAGGGAGACCGCTCTACTGTCAAATAGCTTACCATCAGAAAGTTCTTCCTGACGTTTAGTTGGAATCTCCTTTCTTGTAGCTTGAATCCATTGATTTGAGTTCTACCCTCTGGAGAAGGAGAAAACAAGCTTGCTCCATCTTCCATGTGACTGTCAGGAGCTCAGCCTACACTCGAGTAGGACCCTGGTAGAGACACATGCCCAACTGGCATGTTCTCTCCCTCCTGGTCGATCGTTCAGGAGCTTCAAAAGCTTTCTTCAGCCTGAGCATCACAGCAACCGATGCCAACAGACATCGGCACACTTAGGGATCCGCAGAGTCTGCGCAGTTCGCGTGACAGACCTCAGCAGCTCAGCATTTTGGCTAATCTACTTTATTTACATATAAACACACACGGAGCATGCATCATGGCTCCCTCTCTCTCTATCATCAGACAGCAAAGAGAAAAAGTACAAAGGACAATAGTCCCACTTCACGGAACACAGTAACACAAACATCCTGTCTTCATCACTTCCCACTCTGTGGAGTCAAAACATATACCGTCATGTGAAAGACAACAATCCCATGACTGCAGTCATGGAGCAGGAATTCTGACAGTGACACCCCTTTAGATAGATCTCCTCTCAGTCTCCTCTTATCCAGGCTAAACTTATTTGAATGTACTACCTGGTGTAGTTCATTGTATTTTCACACGTCATCTTCCATGGAAAACAGAAGTGCACATTATCCATCCAGCATTATGTTGGCAGGTATGTTTCCAGGATATTGCCGTGACACTGCTTTGCTTAATTTTTTACTATTAATATTCTACAATATTGTGTTGCATTTCCCATTCCCTTAAAAAGACTTTTTTTTACTATAAGAAGGGAGGAAAGACAACTGGCATAGCTATGTAATTACACTATTGGTAGATGTATTCTTCTTGAAAGAAAGAAAAAAAATAATATCGTGAGAGAGAAATTATGTAATATATGAAGAAGCTGTATGTGTTTTACAATTTATATATATATAAAAGGATGTATATATGCTGAGACTTAGAAATATTTCTTTAAGGGTTCCTCTTTTTTATTATAAGGACTGTTCGAAGTACATTTAAAAGTTAATTTCAAAGGGGAAATGTTTGCTTTAAAAAAATTGTAGTTTATAAAACAAGACAACCAGATACAAGACAGCCTTGGCAAAAGTGATATAACAGGAATACACAAAGAGAAAAGATTCTGGGGGAAAGTATGCATTTATTCTCTTCGTTTAGGTGGCAGAAGTGAAGCCAAGGTCCTTTGGGACCTTTTTTATATCTCCTGTAAAGAAAAGAAGTTTTGATTAGGTAACATAGTTCTTTTATCTTCCATAAGTAAACCTCTACCAGTGTGAGGAATCCAATTAGAGACTACTGTAGAGACATAAATTGATCCAGTCAAGAGAGAAATATCGAATGCCTTAAATTTTTTGAAGTATGAAATGGACTGGAGGCAAATCGTCAAGGATGTAGGAATGTTCTAGATTTAGATGAAGTGAGCAAAATACCAAGGGACCGGCGTAAGAAAATATTTCAATACCCTGCTGTGCTTTTTGTTGTTATTAAAAAAATCCATATCTGTTTTGACAATAACCATACAACAAATTGGATTTCTGGGATTTACATTTTCTTGAGACCCTTAAACCTTTGATTTAGGTGATGCTGTGTGGTATTGTTTAGATATAATGCTTGTGTTGTTGCACAATTTATAATCAACACAAGATATCCATGATAAAATTCTAGCATACGTGTGTGGATCTTTCAGGGGCTTAAGCTCCCATCTTGCTGTAATAATAATAATAATGATAATAATAATAATAAACTTTTATTTATATCCCACCCTCCCCAGCCGAAGTCATGCTCAGGGCAGCTAACATCAGATACATAACATTGGTATAAAATCAAACAATAATTAAATTACCTCCTAAAAACATGTCAAAATCAAATTAAAGTCTAATTAGATGGCTTTCCGCAGGGTAAGTGTTGGGAACAGTAAGTGTTCATCAGCCCAACTGTTTACGTTGATCTTATATGGGCTTGTGAGAATGCTGGGAGGCCTCTTTCATATTCTTATACAAAAAGGAAAGGGGAGTCAGACTGAACCCTGACCAAAGGCCTGGCGGAGCAACTCTGTCTTGCAGGCCCTGCGGAAACATGTCAAATCCCGCAGGGCCCTAGTCTCTTGTGACAGAGCGTTCCACCAGGCCAAGGGGCCAAGGCTGAAAAGGCCCTGGCCCTGGTCAAAGCCAGCCTAATCTCTCTGAGGCCCGGGATCGCCAAGGTGTTATTATTTGCAGAGTGTAAGGTCCTTTGTGGGGCGTACCAGGAAAGGCGGTCCCGTAGGTACAAGGGTCCTAGGCCATATAGGGCTTTAAAGGTTAAAACCAGCACCTTAAACCTGATCCTGTACTCCACCGGGAGCCAGTGCAGCTGGTATAGCACTGGGTGAATGTGATCCTGTGGCAAAGACCCTGTAAGGAGTCTCGCTGCGGCATTCAGCACCCACTGGAGTTTCTGGGTCAGTTTCAAGGGCAGCCCCGTGTAGAGCGAGTTACAATAATCAAGCCCGGACCATTGCGTGGATACAGTGGCTAGGTCGGGGTGAGAGATAATAGGCTGGGATAGTTGTGTAATAATAGTTAAATTATTGCTCTCTACTATGTATTTGAAAAAAATTGTTTGAACTCACATCTAGCAAAACCCAGAGCTAGCACCCAGGGTGCACATATGATGTAGGAGTGGTTTGACATTAATGATGGCATCAGTGCTGATAAATGCTTCACAGAGCAGAGATGTGCGCTGCCACTTCCAGCTGTTGTGAGGTTGAGACGGGCAGTTAGCTTATGGGCTCAAAGTGCAGAGGAGGCACTTCTGAAACACTTAGATCCTAAGAATTAACTGACGTGACCTTTGACTCACTTCTTAGGCAATGCAAGATTCAAGTAAAATTGAACAGGTGGATTTTTTGATCAGTGGCAACTAATGTGAATATTTTAAAGAGTGCTATTTCAAGTCTCCTAGTGGATTTATAGGCATCCTGTCTGAATAATCCGAACTGGCGGGAAATATACTTAACCCTAAGAAGCAAAGAAAAAACCAGGAACACGTGGGGGGATGGAAATAACATTTGTATAAGTACAATATACACAAATGCAATACGTGACTATGTTTATGATCGTTACCTCATGCACTACAAAAGCATGCTCAAAGTTAAGTTTTAGCGAAGGCCAGATAGATGGAAGCAATCACTATCAAGTTTGGTGAGTTCAATCTGGGAAATGTCTGATGACCAGCACTGCAGTAGATTGAATGCAGAAAAGCATTCTGTTTTAAGTCCCAATTATAACCTTTTCTTTCTGTTTGGGTAGGATCGCCGCTTTAATGACGAGATTGACAAACTAACTGGATACAAGACCAAGTCATTGCTTTGCATGCCCATAAGAAACAGTGAGGGTGAAATTCTTGGCGTTGCCCAAGCGATAAATAAAACACCTGGAGGTGCTCCTTTCACCGATGATGATGAAAAAGTAAGTTATTTTTTCCTTTTTGCTTGGCAGTATGGATAACATCTTACATAGCTGTTTTCTCAGATGTGTATTAAGGTTTGCATCTTGATTCCCATAAAGCAAATGCATCGTTCTATTTGTAATCAAGTATTATTTTTTTGTATTGTTCAGGTGACATGCCTTTATTCCACATATCTTTAAGAATCAGTACATTTATTAAGTAATCTGTCTCCCTCTGCTCTGTATTATGTAAAACTCCTGGTGAAGTTGTTATTCCATATTTTGAGATAAAGCTCACAATACAATTATCACTAAAACCACAGTGACTTCTTCGGCATTTCCTTCTTATATGAGACAATATATTCAACCATTTATTTGTTGAATTTGCCATATTGCCATCACTGGAAAGCTCTCGATTGGTGGCTATCATTTTGCAAGACTTCTAGGCTGCCCAGTTTTTGTTTTTAAAAGATACCTGCCTTATGATGACCTTTTTCTCTTCAGGGACAACTTAAGCCTCATCACTGCCTAAGGTGAGTCACAAATGTCAATGTATTGAATGGCTGGCTCATTTCCTACAGGGAGGTGCCATTTTCTCCATTTTCATCTGCAGGCAGAGTACTTTCTCACCAATCTGTATGCAACACAGAACACACGGTAACTAGAGATGCTCATTTCCCAAGCAACTTAGTGTGGTGAGTGCATAACCATATAGGCGACATCTGCCTAAATGCAAAGGAGAATTTCACATTTTCTGGAAAGGCGCTGGATTTATGTTTGTCCCTATGGGTGTTGGTAAAATTATTGCCATGTTGATGGATGCTAAGTATGCCTACTTTGATAAGTGGTCATTTGTATTCAGCTTCAGTTATGCTACTGAAGTGATCAGACTGAATTAATTGAAATCATTAACAACATGCATGTCTTTTTTCACTACTCTTTTGGTTAAATATTCCCTACCCATTACAGTTGACTTCATCCAAAACAGAGGCAGCAGTAGCCTCAACACCAGTCTGGATTTTTAAAATCCTGCTTTGAAATGTAATATCGTCTGGTACAAGGGCTCAGGCACCAGATGTTTGGCTTCAATTTCAACTGTGTGTAATCTTATATTTTGGCCATTGCTATAATCTTTAAATTTCAAAAGGTAAGTACAATTCCAGGGGGAAATGAAGTTTAACGGTTTGTTGTTGATTTATGGTCAAGTACAACTTGTTTCTTCTAGTCCATTTACACTTTTAACTGGCAAAATCTATTTTCTATATTCTCAGTATATTTCCATTTCTTCCAGCAGAGCCAGAATGCATCTAATTTTGTGTGGTGATATGTATACTTGAATTAGTTAATAAACGTCAGTTAACACACTGCCTGCTCATTAAATTAGCTATCTCTACTTGACTATTAATAGCTATACACAGCAATCTGTAATCGCACATAAGAAAAATCTCTGCAGTTGGTATTTATGACTAAAGCAGTCTCCTAGCAGACTCCCTTTGCTTGTAGTGTGTGGGTGTAAGGGGGAAGAAATCAGCCTTCAATCTTGTGTCAACAATGCGGGGTGTGCAAGAAAGGTGGTGGGAAGCTAATATCTAGAGAATGAGATTATAAAGAGGAGAGAATAAAAGTGATGGATGGAAAATTCAGAGAAAGAATCAAGGTGGAAATGGTAGCCCCACAGGAAAAGGGTGGTAGGTAAAGGAGAAGAACGGAAGAATAATCGGGAGTCGGGAGTCTGTAATGAGACAAGAGAGAGGACAGTACATAAGTGCAAGATGCTGAAGGGGATAAAAAGACAAATAGGATTCAATTTAAAGAAAGAAAAAGGAAGGGGGAGGAATAAGAATGTTGAAACAACGTGCACAAGAAAGTATGTGCTTCTACTAAAACCAGGAGAAGAAAAAGGAGAGGGAGAACGGGAGAAATAAGGTGAGCCATAGGAAAATATTGCTGCCCATGAGAGGAAAGCCTTAAATAATAATAATAACACACATAAAAGGGAAATCAAACATTGTTAGCATTTCTGAAGGAATTTATGAAAGGAAACAATGTTACAGAGAAACGTAGCTTTATACATGTGCCGAGCATGTGAAAGAAATTGAAACACACTGTAGGTGCAGCTGTGTTCTCCCAGGTGAGCTTTCCCAAGATGTAACTTCTCTGCTGACAAAGTTTGTAGTGTTGAGGGAAGTGCTAAATGCTGCCCTCGTTGGTATCTGTTAAGGAGTAGAAGCCCATTCCCCCATTGAAATTCTTACACCGATTATCACATGATCAGGTGAGTGAGCGAAAGTTCAGGCAGCTAGTTGCGAGCTTCCAAAAAAGAGCAAATGACTTAAAAATGCAATCCTAGAGGCACTTCAAGTAGTTTAACACTGTAGTATTGTTGCTGGGTGGGTATATTTTTCCTTCATGAATGCATTAATTAGTAAGCCTTTCCCAGATGCAGAGTTTGCAGAATATAAACTCATGCTCGTGGAGATTGAACAAGTTTCCAGATATTATTGTTCAGTTTCCTGACAGTAGAGGATTCCTTGCACCTTTGGAATAAAAGCATATAAACTAAAAATGCAGCAAACAACAGACATATACTTTTAACTTTGTGCATTGCTTTAGTCAGAGCAATGAAGAGAGAGCTAAATAGCACGATTAAATAAGGCGAGGGGGCTAGCCTATTGATTTATCTGCAAATTAAATTATTGTTTTTAATTAGAAGTACACAGTGGCAATGTGTATGTACTTAGGTCTTAAAAGAAATGCCTTAATAACAAATAAAATATTTAGCAGCGTGCCGTTGTTCAAGTCCATGCATATAATCACATTAGTTAGTGGTGCTTATAAACTGGCAAACTGCATGTGTTTCACAGGTCCAGGTTTTCTGTGTCTCCATTTTTTGTGTAATCGAGGGCTTCAATGCTATGTACGCAAGTCCCAGTGAACTCAGATTAATATGTAGAGGATTTGATTGCATGACAACCATGCTAAATTATAGCATTAATTATGATTGCAAAAGTCACACATAGTGAATGGTTTTCCAGTGTGTGGCTAATTTATTTTACTTTTTTTTTATCCCAGTGAGTTTGGCGGGGGGGGGGGGTGCAGTCCAAGGAGATTAATACAGCACAGAAATTATAGAGTTGAGTCCAGCAGATGCCAGTGAGAAGGTGCATGCAGAGCATACACTTGCCACAGGCCTGGGAGTGATAAGCAAGCCCCCCCCCCCGCCCCGCCCCGCCTAGGACCACCTGTTTTTTTGCCTTTTACTTGCCTTTTCACTAAACCGAACTTCAGCTCAATTAAGCTGAACTAAAACTAAACAACTCAGTAGCTCAATCTCTTTCCTCAACTAGCGTCGGTGATTAAGATAGTGTCTAGGACATAACCCATGTCCTTTGTTGGTGTTTGGAACAAAATAGTTTGTCTGCAGCTGGCAAAGTCCTGTTGCCTCTATCCTTTCATTTGTGTGAGTGAAATATATGTAAGCTTAAAGCCTCCAAGAAGACTTGAAAAGGAAGAAGAGGCTGGGTGGTTGGGGTGAGTTCAATTCTGTATCCTACCCTTACTTTCTAGTCTCTTAAGTAATGTGCGTCTTTTACCCTGGGCTAAGCATGCAGCACTGGAGAAGAGTAACCGCATCACGTACACTGAGTAAATGATTTGTCAAATTAAGCTATACATGATAATTTCAATATATTGTATGTGTGTTATTGTTGGAAATGTGGGTGTTACTTTGCATTGTTTTTGAAATAGCAGTAAAAAAACAACAACATTCGAAATTAAATCTCCCACCCTATCATTATTACTTAGTTTCCCATCACTGTTTTTGTTTGCTTGCTGTGCACCCCACTGTGACCAGACAAGTGTTAACATCTGTTTACACATCCCTTAAAAACTACCAGAAAATGGTCACGCCAATGGAACTCTTTTAGTGGGGCTGGGTGGGCAGGAGAATTCCATTGCTGTCCTTTCTTTAAAGTGTTTAGCACAACTTATCAACTACGTATAGAATCGTGGGCCAATTCAGTATACGAGTACTGTTTATTTACTTGCATATTGTATGAGCTTGCAGTTATCCCTGTCTGTTAATTTAACAGAGAGCTTTATTCCTAATGTGGAGTCCTGACAGGTGTTTTCTGACATTACGAGTTATGGATAATAACACCAGCAGGTAATGTTGTCAATACAATAGCCTGTGATCTGTGATGCCTTTTTAACCTTCAGATTTTTTTTACTTTTTTGTTTTTCTCTCAGACAAAAGCTTGTACCATATGGAGACTTACCGTGCCATTGTAATGTCTGCTGTTCACTTTTAAGTAGAGCAGTTTTGGAGCAAACAGCTTCATATGTATGGCGCAAACACAATTGTTAATCTGCTACCGGGTTCCAACCGCACTGTCAAGGCTCTACCTTTCAGCCCATTAGAACTCTGCTCTGCCCAACAAATTCAAACCGCAAAATTCCTTTTAGCTGACTCTGTTCATTCTAAGCTCTGTTATTGCATTCCAAATGGTAAAAAAGATAAAGGTAAAGGACCCCTGGACGGTTAAGTCCAGTTAAAGGCGACTATGAGGTGCAGCACTCATCTCGCTTCAGGCTGAGGGAGCCCACGTTTGTCCGCAGGCAGCTTTCCAGGTTGTGTGGCCAGAATGACTAAACCGCTTCTGGTGCAACGGAACACCATGATGAAATCCAGAGCGCACGGAAACGCCGTTTACCTTCCTGCTGCAGTGGTACCTATTACACTGGTATGCTTTCAAACTGCTAGGTTGGCAGAAGCTGGGACAGAGCAACGGGAGCTCACCCCATTGTGTCGATTCGAACTGCCGACCTTCCAATCAGCAAGCCCAAGAGGTTCAGTGGTTTAGACCACCACGCCACCCACTCCCAAATGGTAGATTGCAGGTTACAGACCAATTAATTATTTTCATTAAGTTCCTTACCACCTACCAAGTTAGCTAGCCAGCACCTTTATAATAGGACCATTCATGGAAAGCCAACAAATTCTCCATGTAATTGATCAGGCTTGAATATATCCTTCCCTAGTGTAATCATAGGTTGTGTACTAAGCTGGAGGTGTTAAAGATTTATTTTTTTGTCTCTGAGCCTACCTCTTTATGCCTTTCTGCTTCTGACAGATAAAATCTTTATTTTGGGGCATGAACATTCTGTCTTGCCATCACCAAAAGTTAGTGTACGGCATATTTGTTCCCACTGAAATGCGCGTTGGGTTCTGCATACCCAAATGTAAGGAGGACTTTAGATTAAGAGGGGATGAGGCAGTGACTAGTAATCGCACGTCAAACATCAATTCACACGGCCCCTTATGGAACTTTACTTAACCAAAGACAATGGTAAAAGCAATCATAGCTGAACTACTAAATTGATTAAAGTGAACAATACTGTATTGGTAAGCAATAAGCAAGGAAGTGGAGTTGCTTCTCTCCTAGAGTTCCCAAGAGAACTAGTGAAAGTAATTACTTAATACTATTAAGTTCTGAACTAGCCCTCTGAAAAGGGGGGGGGGATATTGATTTCCCATTTTCAGCATACCAAAGTAATTTGTAATGCATTTACAACCGTTCTTACAACTTCCTCAACAAGACAGTAAATAGTCTTGCCTCCACAGCATTGCAATCAAGAAACCTCGGTTTGTTAGCTTCTTCTCAACTATTTGCCCTAGATTTCACTGACGTAATAGATGAAACCTACAGGAAATCATTCCGTTCAAATAGTCTCATTTGATCATCAGCTGCATTTACTAACAACGTTGGAACAACAAGAATCTGGTTATTTTTGTTATCTAATTATTTTCGAAGCACTACCAAGCAATGGAAATCATGCTGGATTTCTCTTCGATGGTTGTACTGTTTTGTTTGAAGAAAGGATTACCGCAGAAGTATGGGCATAATTTAATTGGTTGGTATTTAGTTGAATCAGCACATTACACAGTGGGTTCCAAGAGTTTTCAGACTCATACAAGATGTCTAGTAAGAAGTGAAGTCCATGAAATCATGAATGGTGTGGGAAGAGAAATAAGGAACAATAGATTACTATTGTTAAACAATACTGTTAAATTTATACAGTATTGAAGCAAGAGAGGATTTATCTGCACCAGATTAAAACATGTTTGTTTGCTTTTTTAACATAACACAGTTCATCTGTGGTACTGTCCACCACCAAAAAATATTCAACACTACAGATGCATTCCAAAACGACTCCACAAATTCACTAACTGTTATTTAATGAATAACAAGTTGTTTAGAATGTTTCTATACTGTCATAGGCTGGATACCAGTAGAGTCTAGGGTGCAGTGTGAGATTGCTTCTAAATAGGATTTTGTTTCAGGAGAGAATAGTTGTGGAATTGCATATCAGGGCTATGTAATACTTTTGCTGCTTGCAGTTAAACTAGATGAGTGGCCCAGTTTTTCCCAGTGATTGTATTCCTAAACCCTAAACCACTTGATCTTCTAGAGACCCAAACTTGGGTCTCCATCTGTTTTGGGACTACAATTCCCATCATCCCTAGCTAGCAAGACCAGTGGTCAGGGATGATGGGAATTGTAGTCCTAAAACAGCTGGAGACCCAAGTTTGGGAAACAGTGTTCTAGAGACTTAGATCTAATACATCTGGCTCTAAATGGTAAGAACATTGTATTTTGCAGCTTGGTTCTGCTATAAATCAGTTGGTATAATGAGATATGTATTGTAAAGCACATTGTTCAGTAAAAGAAGTGCTAGAAAAAATTATAGTAGGAATATTTGTAGGATAAAGGTTATCCAAAATAGTACTGAAGACCAGGAGTCGGGTGTTGGATAAGACATTGCTGTGAAGTGAACAAGTCATTTTACATTTTCTTCTTTTTGTGTTCCCCGCATATACAAACAGACATAATAAATCTCACTCTTGGATATTACTAGTGTTAAATTATTGTTGGCATCCGGCTGTCTGGGGAGACAATGGAAGAGTGCGCCTTCAGAGGTAAAGTGAAAGTGTTGGACATTTACAGCGCCTGTTGTGGCAGTAGAGACTGATAGGGGAGAGACATGTTTTATTTCAGGTGGGTGTTTGGTTTGTAGGTGTAGAAGTTTGGTTTGGCTGCTACCGGTGCACCATGACGTTTCTTCTCTCTGCTTTCCTCCCAGTGTTATTTATGCTGGTGATATAAAGTATTTTGAACAGCTTTTATGGGAGCTAGTATCATGGTCCGGAAGAAACTTTAATAGCCAGTGACTTGCTCTTTAATTTTGAATGCATGAGTCACAACCACTTTTTACCTGTGAGATGTTGTTACGTTTAATGAATATGTTCCAGGAAAGGGGGGGAAACGGGTCTAGATGTCTTCCTCTTCTCTGAAATGAATACCACTGTCTTCCTCCCAGGAGCAGTTTAAAGATTAGCTGATGTGTCTGCACAGCATTTTGGAAGCAGACCATCTAAGTGCTCCAATAAATTGAGTGCCTCGGCTTGTTCAATGACTCTGTTTTTAAAAAGTTCAGAGGATGTGGCTGGTAGAGGGATACTTTATGGGATGGTTGATGATTGACCATCTGCCCTGAAGCAGGTTTAATCGGGGAATTCAGACCTTTGGAAGAACAGGCTTCATCCTGGGTTCTTCTAGACTTGGACCATTTAGCAGCATCCAATCATTGCTGTTTTGCTTTAAACCGGAAGTGTAATAGCAACTCTGCAATGGCTACCTGAGTTATTTCCATCCCAGCTGGTAATTGTAAGAACTATAACTTTAAGAACTTGTATATGAAATTGCTTTCCTTCCCCTCCTCCTTCCTCCTCCCTTTTTCTTTTGTGACATAGTTTTTAGGTTCTAAGCCTGAGAGCGTAGTTGTTTAATTCAAGTGTTGTTTAATTGGTATGGAAGACGATGCGGAAGATTATTTTGGCTAAAGAGTGTGGTGAAAATGCTTTAAATATAATATAAAGAAAATAAGTACAGTTGTAACTTGGATCCCATCTTGGTACTTGGACGTTTTGGCTCCTGAACGCCGCAAACCCAGAAGTGAGTGTTCTGGTTTGCCAATATTCTTTGGAACCTCAGCGTCTAACCTGAAGGGGCTTCTGCGGCTTCTGATTGGCTGCAGGAGCTTCCTGCAGCCAATCAGAAGCCGCCCTTTGGTTTCCAAACGTTTTGGAAGTTGAATGGACTTCTGTTCGACTTC
Source organism: Podarcis filfolensis (assembly GCF_964270895.1). Taxonomy (NCBI): domain Eukaryota; kingdom Metazoa; phylum Chordata; class Lepidosauria; order Squamata; family Lacertidae; genus Podarcis; species Podarcis filfolensis. Next base: position 23,047,370 of record NC_139604.1, on the reverse strand, counting down.
CAAGATATGACTGTAATTAAAAGGGGGGTGGGTGGAGATCGGGCAACATGCTAAAATGTTGAACTTTAACAATGTATTGCAGGCGGGCAAGTGCTTAGACTGCATTTCCCCACTAATATTTGGACACAACTACATTGGTGGTGTACAGCCAAGACCTCTGCTTTGTTGATGAATTAACATAATTGTCCTGTTTTGCTGATTTTTTAATTTTAGCAAATTTCTATCACTGACCTTATAGGACATTTCAAAACTCTCTAATTGCTTGCAGCTGTGGCAGAGTGTCATGCAGCTAATGAATAAACAGGAAACAAAAGATGCAGCATGTCAGCTTTGCAATGACATTTTTTTCAGCCAGAATAAAATAACATTGTCCAGTTATTTCGCCAATTGCTGCTGTGCAAATGACAGCCAATTAAGTTCTGTGTGATTCGTTCTTTTTATGCAGCCACTTACCCAGTTGAAATAAAAACAAAACGTATCGTTACACTTAGCAGTTTTTAACATCACTGGGATTGTGGGAGATGGTGTGTCTCACTGTTTATGACCACATATGCTAACCAAAGGTTTTAGCAATAATATTGTAGGGTTCGCAAATGTGAAAGCGAGCTAATTTATGTCCTGTGGAAAGACAGCTTCTGCAGAGCTTATTAAAATATCTAGAAGCTCCACTAAGTAGAACTGGAAGCCAGGCCATCTTTTCAGAGAGCTGTCTTAGTACATTATAAGATTCTGTATCAAACCTTACCGTTCTGAAAATTGTATTCCCCATACTTTCATTATCCAAGCAAAGAAATTCACATCAGTAACTATCAAAGACTAAAAGCAATTTTAAAATGGCCTATTGCACTAAACATTTTAAGATTATTTAAAAAAAAACCAAAAAAACCACCATTCATAGCTTCTTACTCTAATAACAGATAGGTCCCCTCCAGACTGAGTTTTTTATGTGGTGTGTGTGTGTTTGATATATAATTGGTCCAGAAATAGTCCATTAATGGTGAATTTATACAGGACCATCCATACATTACTCCACTTTATTCATTTTTCTGTAATGCTTCCTCATTGTTACCACATTATTCCAGTCTGGAGGGGTACACTTGTATTACAGGGAGCGGGTGGTGCTGTGGTCTAAACCACTGAGCTTCTTGAGCTTGCAGAAGGTCAGCAGTTCGAGTCCGGGCAACAGGATGAGCGCCTGTTGCTCTGTCCCAACTCCTGCCAATCTAGCAGTTCAAAAGCATACCAGAATGAGTAGATAAATGGGTACCACTGTGGCAGGAAAGTAAACGGCATTTCCATGCATTCTGGCACTCATCACAGTGTCCCGTTGCGTCAGAAGTGGTTTAGTCATGCTGGCCACATAACCTGGAAAGGTCCTTTTCCTTTTTCTTACACTTGTACTATAGCACATCAAAAGTGAGACAAAGTAAAACCCCAAATACCCTGGAACATTTGTAGTATCAGAAGTTACAGAATTTCAGCAGGAAGCCATGGAGCATCCTTTCCTTCAATTCAGAAAGTTCCCACCGACTCCAACAATATACAATCAGAAAACGAGAGTTGTAAAATTTGAATTGCATATGAAATTATTAATGGAAATGAATTGTACATTCTATTCAATAGAAGTTACTGAATTCTGAGCCCTTTCTCACCTGCGCCCCAATTAATTAATCTATATTATTATTAAGGCTGCATGTGGGAGGAAGTGACATAGGATTTTTCTTTAATTGAGGTCACTAGCTACTTTGAAAACCATTTATAGTGACATTGTGTTGCTGGTTTAAAAAAACAACTCTAATTTAAGTAGAGCAGTTGCATCAAAGCAGAAAATAAGGTTGGTATGCTCATTCTAGCTTCATTTTATGTTCAGCAAATACTGAACTAATACTCCAACCTTAAACATCACACATGGAAACAATACATGGTTTGCCAACTGGAAGACAATGCTGTTTTCTGTAAGGATCCCTCCATAATCCACATTTAAACCCTGGGACATCATGCTGACTTGTTATTTACGAATTCTAGTTTCTGTAGCTTCTTGTTCCCTTTGACTCTTTTTTTGTTGGTTTTAAGTATACAGCAAGCTGCTTAAGGTCAGATGTCAAACGTTGAGGTTAAGTTTCATCAGACTTCAGCCAAGCTCATTTTTAGGCCGTGGAGTCCAAGGCCAGCTGAGGGTCTGGTTCTAGTCCATGCATGCCAGGATCTAAAGTGCCAGAACTGGATGATGCCATTTAATGGGCTAATATTCAGGTTCCAAACCATGCGGGCAAAAAGGAGAGCAAGGCAACGAGTTACTCAGATCAAGGGTTTTACTTTGTTATCAGGGCTGCATACAACCTGATTTGTTTGGATTGGCCTTTAGTCTGCTGACAGTATTTAGGCTGATTTCTGAAATTTAAAAAAACTGTGGCGCCTCATCTACTTTGTTTATTTAGAAGCCAGAATCCTGGTGGCACAAGAGATAAGGCATTGGGAGGTTGACTGGTATAGAGGCATGTGCACATGCACAGAGACAATAGAGTATCAACATTAATCAGTGAAATTGGATGATAATTAGCACACTGAGTATGATCTTTACCTGTTTTTGGTATAACAGCAATGCAAGCTTGGTTAAATGTGTCTCATAAATTTCCCTTATCAAATATCCTGTCGTACAATTGGTGAAGTTTTGGCACCAAGAGATCTATGGATGTTTTATACTACTCTACTGGAAATCCATCTGATCCAGGTTTCCTACTATTTGCCATTTTTAAAAGAACGATTTCCTTAATCTCTACTTCGGAGAGTGGAATTAATAACAATTGGTTTTGTGTATCTTCTGCATGGGTGTCACAGACCAACATGGGCCTCAGTAGTTTCTGCATGTTCCTGTTTCTTAAATGATAGATTTGTTTGTCCGTTCATTCTCTTACATAGTGTTTGTCCTATCAACAGAAAGGGAATGTTGATAGGTGATGATACATATGATATAGAGAAAGTGCTTGCGAACAAACTCTTCATAGCATGGCTGAGAGTGGTAGGATCAGTAATGTTTTACTTATTTATTTGAAACATTCATACTTTAAAAAAAGAGGAAATATCAGAGAAAGCTAGTTAAAAGAAAAATGAATTACCAGTACAATCACAGCAATAACAATTAAAGTATAACAGGGACAGATTAAAACAGTGAGCTAGTACTGTATAGTTGCATTCCTATACACACTTACCTGCAGGTTCACCACCTGGGAGATTGGCATCATGGACTGCCTTGTCACATGCTGCAGAAATTCTGCCACTCCCACACTTTACATGGGAGCTGATATATAATAATTCCATGTCGTAAACAACTTCGCAGAAGAGAAAAGTATTGACAGCTTATTTTAAATGGCCTGTATTCTGGATCTGTTACATTGAACTTGATAACCATTCCAGACTTTGGGGCCACCACCAATGGGCACCAGTTTGATAGATGATGGGACTGGCATGAGGTTTTTGTCCCGATTTCTCAAATAAATGTGAGGAAGGAAGTGCTTCCTCACAGAAGATGAAAGGACAGAGCTGGCGCCCGGGGCTGTTGTGGGACATGACTGCTATGTAACGACAGAAACAAACATTTTAGTGCTCAGTTTTACTAGTGTAGAGTTAAGATGGAAGTGGTTCATGGAGACATATTAGCAATGGCACATATTCCTGCTCCAGAATCTGCCACTATATGGAGAATTATAACCCACTGTCACAATAATACACTTATGGGGTATTTATTATGCTGACAGCATTCTGAGGAATTCCTTGCGGCAAGACACATATATTTTCTCAAGACATCACCATCTCGGGTAGCATAAGTACAGAGAGGAAATTGGTTTGTATTTGAGACATCCTCTTTCTAGAAAAACTTGTAGCTGTGAAGGCTGTAATCAAGAAAACACATAATTCATCACACAAGGATTAGTATAGCTTACTATATAAATATGTCCATAGAGGTGACACTGGAGGGAGTGAATAAATTACCCTTGAACAATAAATACTGTTGGGTATTTTCAAGTAGAGTTGGTTTTTAAAAGCAGACATCACACAGAGTATCAAAATGTCTGGTCAGATGTGCACCTCCATAATAGTTCATCACAGTAATTTTGTCCTGAACGCTTAACAGCTGCATCTACTTAGAGGACATGATAAATAATGACAACAGGGTAACAATCATCCCTGTGGAATCTCTTAAGCAACAAGTTAAAAGGATTTTCATTTTACAATTGAATAAGAGTGGATTTCTAAATTGTGTTTGCAAAGATTAAGTCAAGTGCTTGTGCTTGTTATGCACTGTAATGTAAATAAATTGCCTTGGTGTATAATAATGAAAAGCACATTATTGATGCACACTTGCCTAAATCTGTCAAATTTTAAATTAATCTTTTCTTATAAGCAGCAACAACAGGGACCTATCATGTTCTTGTGAAGGGTTCAGAGAAGCTGCTCCATTTATCTGTGAACCCAGCCTGTCACTGGAAATTTCACAAAAATACGGTTTTGGAATTCAAATTATAAGTGATACTTCCATAAATTTCACACTGTCTCATGTAATTTGCTCAGCATGATGGCATTATTATATTCTTTGGGCTCAGCAACCTTTTTGGACCAGTGAGAACATCTGGAATTTTTAGAAAGGCGTGTGGGTGCCAGTCATAGAATGTCTGCCTTGAATGTCTGCACAATCCAAAATAGCAGCCACATTTGAAAAAAAAAAAGAAAAATAGACAGGGCCACTAATATATACAGGATTGTGCCCCCCTTCCATCAAACCCTGTCAATGGGTGGGTGGGTGGGTGGGGGTAGTTTCATTTACATCAGAAACCATTACACTTTCTCACAGAGAGAAGCTTTCCTCTTTTCATTATGGATGGAAGGATGAGTGTTCATTCCTGGCATCCAAGAAAATGGTTCTGAATTGGAAACAGTGATGCTATTCTCACAATTTTGAAGGCTGTTCAGCTATAAAATTCACCTAGAAATGAAATTAAGCCTTCAATTGCTTCTTTCTCTGTGAACATTCATTTTCATTCTTCCCCATGCGGAGCATGCTATATGCACCTTCAGTGTAACATTTTTCCTGATTTTACTTTGTAGGTTGGCATTTTAATTCACTCTTAATTTGTAGTTGGTGTGAACGCCTCAAATATGAACTTTGTTGTGTTTTTTTGCTGTCTTTTGCCTGTCTACAAGAACCATGTAAATGTTCCTAGATCTCCATTAGTGTACCTTAATGCATATTCAGTTCTCTGGAATGTTTGCATTTCTTTAATTCTGATGTGCCTTAAACGTTATGGGGTGGTTTTCCATAAAATACTCAGAGGAGTTTACTGGATATTAAAACCATGAAAAACTGGAAGCTCAGTAAATGTTAGAAACGGTATTCTAATTACTGCATATAGCAGTACACGTCCTTTTGGACCGATTAAAAAGCTATTAAGCAATAGGCGGATTGCAGGATTTTGGGTCTTAGTTGTACAAACAGATATTTTAACGTTCGCTTCTGGTATTTCCCTTATGTTTCCTAGTTTATATAGACAACGGAAATTTGTGCTCTGTTGAGTTTTTATTGTTGTCTGTTTCTGCTGATAATGAAAGTTAGTGAATATCAGCTGCCGTGCCTAGTTGGCTGGAACAATCAGATTACACACTCTGTAGCTCAGCTTTGCTGGAGCTTCAGCAAGCGAGTTAACATTATAGCTATAGGAGAGGGCTCTGTCCATCCTCACCGCTGATTTAATCAGCGCATAATGCTGGTGGTACCTGATCATTTTTGCTTCCAGTTACTGTCACTGCAGAGCAGCATGAATTGTAAAACTAAGTAAGTGAACCCAGAGGAACCACTTTTCTATGCGGATTCCTCCCCTCCCATGTTTCTTTTTTTTTCTACTGCAAAAGCTGAAAGGATCTTAAAAAGCTCAGTTGCACCTTCCAGGCTCATGTCTGCATTGTAGGAGGCATGGAGCTGCATTAACTGCTCAGTGAGCTTTTGGGATGTTTTGCTTGGGGGCAGGGGTGAGCGAAGAGAGAGGCTGTTTCCCCATTAATATAATTCACTCTACAAGCTTGCAGGCGGATTGCCGCCAGCATCAGTCTCTGCTAAAGCTAGACCAAATGAAATGCACACACGCCACATTGGAAATAGCAGGAACCCAAATAGGGAGGTTATCCTGAGGTTGATGAGAGGGAGGAGAGGAATAGTCACCTGACATTTATGGGACAATAATTATAACACTCATTTATTAATTTCCAGATGTATAGACATGTTTCTTGAAGCAAAAACAGGAAGGCTTGTGGTACCTTTAAGCTGGGATCCCCAGTTATGGTGCCACGGGGCTTGTGCTCCTTCCAATTTTAATTTTGAATCAGTTTTTTGGCAATTTTGTTGATTTGGGAGAGCTGTCTGTTTTCTGTTCTCATTTTCTGAGGGTAGTGCCCACTTTTGTTTTCTTTTGTGTTATTTGTTTGGGGACAGGATTTTTGCCTGTTTTGGGAGAGGTTCTGACCACCACTTTATTATAATTATAATTATTATTTTATATATACCCCGCTTTTTTCCCCCTGGTGGGAATCAAGGTAGCTAGAGATAAAAATAAGAATCACAAATGATGTTCAGAGCTGCCCATGACTTTTCTTCGATTTTCAAACACGTCCTTGTGCCCAAAAGGGTTAGCTATCCCATGCCTTGAAGACTAGCAAGTTTCAGTGTGCCATAAGCTTTTGTGGACTAGAGAACACTCCATGGATGATGTTTTATATTTCGTTTTATGCTATATTTTGTTAGATTGCTTTATCTGATATTTTGTGTTGAATTATTTTCTGTTTTCTCTTGGCATTCTTTGAGAGGGAAAAAGCACATCCACCTAATGGCTGAATACCCGCTGTTAGTCATGCTCAGATTAGGCCCATTGGAATAAATGGAATTTTTAAAAAAATCCGCTCGGAGGAATGTACTTGGGGATAAGCTGCCTCTGTTTAAATGCATGCAGGACGATTTGTTCATATATTAGGGGCTCCCATGTGAATTAGCATTTGGTGAATCGGTTTGTTTTCCTTCTATGAAATTGGGACCAGTGTCTTATAGTGACTAGACCAGAGTGGTTTGGTGTGGGTGTGCAAAATCCAGGTGTGTTTGCACAAATTCCTATTCCTCAGAGCTACCTACTTCACAGGATTACTGTGAAAATATTCCCTAAGCGATCCCCATGCAATTATAAGCTCCTTGGAGGAAGCGGGGAGGAGTATAAATGTCAAACAAATGAATAATAAAATAAGAGTAATAAGCACCTAATACTTCATGACTGCAAAAGTTTCATGTTTTGATTGATTAAAATCTTGTTTTTATTGGGGGTTTTTTTTGGGGAGGGGCAACAATTTCTGTTCTGCAACTTTCTCAGAAGACGCTGAATTCTGATAAAGCTTCCTCACAAGTAGTGAAATATTTCTATTGACCCAGACATTGAGTCAGTTTTGACACAGTTTTTGAAATGTTTTGCTCCCCAACAGTTCTACCTGCAAATCTTGCTACCTTGTGGAAGAGTCACCCACTCTTTATAAACAGAAATCGTATGTCTATAGTGCCATCAAGTGGATGTCAGTCATTATAGCATCAGCATTTTTTATACTTGATACTTCACAGCTGCAGAATTCCACTTGTTCTGACTTCAACTGATTATCCCCTATCCCAATAACAAGTTATGGAATGGAACAGAACGGTGTTTGTTGCATTACTCCATAGACCATAGCAGAAAATACAAGTTATAGTCTATTATCTAGCCCTACATACATTAACCTGAAAGGCCAACTGATTTCATTTAACAGTATCTCCATTGAACTCCAATGAACTCTGCCCATTGTACCACTGAGGATATTATTCCAATAAACCCCATATCTATAACTGAAACTCATTTAATCATACTGAAGTGCTTCAGTTTGCTTGGGTTGTTCATCGGGCAACAACGATGAAGCTGAAGGCATTGTACATCAGCCCAAATGTGGAGAATTATCCGTCCTATAAAATATCCATTATTCAAACGTGACCTGAAGGATGGCATCATTAACCCAGCCATATGGGAATCCCTTGCAGATGATCGCAAATGCTTGGAGGTAGACAGTCAGGTTGTGCATCCACAGCACTGACCAGAGAAAGAATGACCGCTGGGAGGAACGCAGAGAGAAGAAACGCCATGGTGTACCTGTAACAGCAAAACCAGACACCATAATCTGCAAAACCTGAAATAAAACACGTTTCTCCCATATCGGACTCTACAGCCACACGCTTCCTCTATTTGAATGCAGCCTACTTTACAAAGTTATGGATTACCTCTGTTGCTTTGTCTACTTTTTTCCCTTTAACTCAGCCCGCCACTGGTATGGAAGGTTGTCCATGAGCAAATGTGGTTCTTGACCTGAAAAAGATTTGCCAATCCTGCTCTAGGGAGAGAATCATTTTCTGACCCTTTAGTTAGTAGAAGACACTGAAGTCATTATTTACTTTCTTCGGGCTACAAATTCTATGGACATCTAGAAGGACTTTATAATAAAACCGTAAAGCTGCCCTCGCTGCTTGTGATAATACATGAATTTGTCGCCCAAGTGACCTTAACATGTTAAATTTAATAAAGTGTATTTGCTCAAGTTAGATATGAGCTGTTTTTCTTTTGCTTCCTTTTATATAACTTTTAGGTCATGGCAAAATAAGCTGGAGGCGCTAGGCTTAATGAAACTAATTTTATTTGGGAAACTCAAATCTGTGGCTAGATAGGATAAACCATTTTGGTACACAGTTGTTTTCTTCTTGGTTGCAGAAATAACTTTTTGCTCCTGACGCTGCTTTGGTTTCGCTCCTGATTGCCATAGCCAATGAGTTTGTCCGGAATGTAGAGACAGTACAAAATAAGGAAATTTGAAAGTTGTGGGACTTTATTTTCTAGTAAATGAATAGTTGAATGCCCTGCAAAATACAAACTTCCTTTAGAGTGCATTCAGACATGGGGAATACTGTGGGACATGGGGATTTCCTGGTTACAATGATGATTCTTCTGTCCCGTTTTCTAATTTTCCTTTCACACCGCAGTAAGGTAAAGGTAAAGGGACCCCTGACCATTAGGTCCAGTCATGACTGACTCTGGGGTTGCGGCGCTCATCTAGCTTTATTGGCCGAGGGAGCCGGTGTACAGCTTCCGGGTCACGTGGCCAGCATGACTAAGCCACTTCTGGCGAACCAGAGCAGCGCATGGAAACGCCGTTTACCTTCCCGCCAGAGCGGTACCTATTTATCTACTTGCACTTTGACGTGCTTTCGAACTGCTATGTTGGCAGGAGCAGGGACCGAGCAACGGGAGTTCACCCCGTTGCGGGGATTCGAACCGCAACCTTCTGATCAGCAAGTACTAGGCTCTGTGGTTTAACCCACAGCGCCACCCGCGTACCTGTTGTATTATGGACCAGTGGCTTTTACTGGCATGTTGCACTGAATTTCTTTCACACCAGTGATCACAGGCAACATGGCTGCTTCCTCACACTTTCCACACCTGCATGTTTCTGCTTCCCCTGATGAACCCATGAAAATGGCAGGAAAGAAATCAATGCTGGTATACCACCCCAAATTTTGTTTACTCTCACAATGTTCTGGGTGAATGCACTGGGAGAGTGCGCCAACAGCGGAAAAGCCAGCAAAGGAACCCGCAGCTCGGCGCATGCAACAGGATGCGTCGTGCAGCGCCCACAACGTTACACAGCGCTCCGGGCGTGGTGCCAAAACAGCTGCCATGCAGCTGGGGCAAAAGCTGACAGCCGAGTGGAGCAGAGCCCGTCTGAGCCCCGCGGACTGTTCTGTGGGCAGCTTGCTGCGAGTTCAGGGGCGAGCGTTGGAGTCCGGGGAAGAGCCCTGAAATATACTCAGAGTCGCAAAGTGATTTCATGCTCTTTATTCAGCTCATAGTGGTGAGGAGGAATGAATGAATGTCCCCTCAAAGTATCTGCTTTATATACATTATTTACACAATGGGCTGCACATGATTGGCTAATTCCGGAATTCTACTGTAAGCCAATCAGGTTGTGGATTCACTTCTATCTGGAGCATGATTGGGTGGTTCCTGCCAACCAATCATACTGCTGCATTGTTCTAGGACCAATCAGACTGCTGCATTCTGAATCCTATTGTTCTAGGACCAATCAGACTGCTGCATTCTGAATCCTATTCAACTCAGTACATAACAAGCCCGCAGCGTTCCAACGGGCTCTGCTCCGCTTGGCTGTTGGCGGCTCTTCCCCAGACTCTCAGCCTGGGGCCCCTGAGAGCCCAGCACCTGGGTGCCATGCTACCCTAGCACCAACGGTTAAGACGGCCCTGAGCATTTTGTATACCAAACACTCTAGTGTGTTAGTTTTGCATATCTGTATTCATGCTCTTTTCCTTCCAGCATTTTTCCAACATTCTTTGAATGTGTGGGTGGCACAGAAGTGGAATCCCATAAGTAACCAGCTTGTAATAAGGTCTGGACAAACACATGCTTTTTGTGACGTAGCTGTTTTTAAAGGCTCCCGCTTGTATAATCCCATGTTATGTACAGCTGCATTCTGAAGACTCTTTCCAGACCTTATAAAGAACCTGCGATTTATCCAGATTGTGTAGAAGTCAGCCTGTTATTATTTTGGTGTGCAATAGCAGACATTTGTGAAAAGCAGGTTGCAGTTCTTCAAGAATATGGACATAGAAATAGATTGGTTTGCTCTTTCTTTGGCAGATGTTTTGTTTGCATTTGCAGGCACTGGACACTTGTGGTAGTAAATCTACTACCAAAAATCTACATTTGTTGTCTGAGTCAAAACATGCACGAGTACCATCGTGCCTTCCGGGGAGGGCTTTGGGGGCAGACTTCCAGGGTGTCGCTCAGAAGAATGGGGAAGAGGTCCTGCAACTGTAGTAGGTGTGGCAAAGCACATTTTGAAGTAGAAACATATAATTCTATAGAGTTGGATGGGACCTCAAAGGTAAACTATTCCAAGCCCCTAACAATGCAAGTAATATGCACTACCATCAAAAGTGAGGGACAGAAGGTGGCAATGCTCCTGCAAGAGCATTAAGTCTAAAATCTAAAATGACTTAACTGTAGCAATGTCTGAACAATTCCAGTGTACAGCTATGTAGAGCAGACCTTTTGAAATATGACCAGGACATACATTTCACGTGGTTTGCATGTATTTCATATGCATTCATGTGAGGTGGGAAATGATGGTCATTGTTAATTTGCAAGTTATCAAGCAGTTCATTTGGTAGCTTCAGTACTGGCACCCTGCTAAGCGGAGCCCTGTTTCTACATTTTGCAGGATGTAAGCTGGTAACATTGCTCATAATGTTGTTCTGACAGAATGTTCACTGAGCCATTTGTTCTGTGTTGTTGTTTTTCTCCGAACGTTTCGCCAAATCACCCTGAAGAAAGGGAAGGAAGACAAATAAAGTCATTTGAAGCTGTTGTAAATACACTTCCTGCCCAGTTGTTCAGGAAGGAGCGAAGCATTGCCAATAGCCCTAATGTTTCACAGCCCCTAAATTCAGGCTAACTTCATCTGAGAGCTTTGCATTAGGACAAAACAGGATGTTACTAGCAACACATCAATGAAGTGGAAGTACTAGGAAGTTGGGAGGAAGTGATGATGTCCTTTTGGGTTTCATGATACAGAGGCAAGGGAAAGCTGAGTTTAGTCAGATATGCACTCTGGACTTTGAGAAGGCTGTTTTTTATATATATATATATTTTAAAAAGCTTAAGGAACTACTGGGTGAGATCCTATGGTCAGAAATACTGAAAAGTGAAGGGAGTACAAGATGGATGGGAGTTTCTTAAAGGTGAAATATTGAAGGCGCAAATGCAGACAAGAAAAACAAGCGGGAGGCATCTAAAGAAACTGGTGTGGCTGCATAAGGAGCTTACAGATCATTTGAGATTTGAGAAGGGCCTGTATGGGAAATGGAAGATGGAGAAATGCTACTTGGTGACAGAGGGGAGGTGGAACTCCTCAACACCTACATTGCCTCTGTCTTCACCCAAAAGTAAAGCAGTGCCCAACCTGCAAGGAGGGAACTGCAGCCCAAGATAGAAGAGGTGGTAAGGGAACACCTAGCTACTTTATCTCCAGGGTCTGATGAGCTGCACCCAAGGGTACTAAAGGAGCTTGCGGATGTAATCTCAGAGCCTCTGTCTATAATCTTGGAGAATTCGTGAAGAACAGGTGAGGTCACTGCGGACTGGAGGCGAGGAGCCTAGGAAAGAGGAGACTGAGATGCGATTTGATGGCCTGCAGTCTTCAGATATCTAAAGAGCGGTCCCATGGAAAATGAAACAAGCTTGTTTTCTCTTGCTCCAGGGGGTAGGACCCAAACCAATGGCTTCGAGTGACAAGAAAGGAGATTCCGACTAAAAATCAGGAAGAACTTTCTGGCAGTAAAAGCTGTTTGACAGCGGAATGGACTTCCTCAGAAGGTGGTGGGCTCTCCTTCATTGGGTGTTTTTAAGCAGAGGTTGGATGGCCATCTGTCAGGGAGTCTTTAGTTGAGATTTCTGCATTGCAGGGGGTTGGGCTAGATGACCCTTGGGACCCCTTCCAACTCTGCAGTTCTGTGATGCTGTGATTCAGGATACTCATCGAAAGTACTTTCCCCATAAATGGCATCCCATCCCCACTGGTGCCACAGGATATTTTGGTGCTAGCTCAAGTGCTAACAGATGTTGCAGAGTACTTGTGTGAGTACCAAAGAAGTACTAAGTGCTCCTTCTGCGCATTGAATCAAGACTAATATATCTTCAGTGATTCAGCCTTATATGGTGGGGTGGGCGGGGACGGGGATAATCTGAGCATCCTAAAGACAATCTGTATGTTAGGACAGCATCATCTTCCCTATGTGGCTTGCCAAAGGGCATCCAGTAAATTGGTGTCTGAGATTTGAATGCGGGACATGGAATAGTATATTATAGTAGGTAAGAGACAATGAATTGGGAATCCTTATGAAAACAGGATACATAAAAAATGCAGCCATATGTTGCTCTTGATACGATACCAGTAAAGCCTGATTTAGGGCTCACAGGATACAGCTTTAACCACCAGCAGTGGATTATTTTTTGAATAAAAATAGGGGTCTCCCCTGAGAAATATGTTTGCGAAGGACAAACTTCTGTCATGCTCTTATTTGATCAGAGGCCTTGATTGTAAGGGTTGCCAGGCACACCGTGCACAGATGCCCAAAGCATAATGTGATTTGGTTGAGTGTTCACACCTAACCATATTGCGATTGATTCTTAGCCTGTGGATTGATGTGCTCAGTAAAGCATTCTGCACTGTTTATATGAATGTGGGCACATGCATGTTTGGACAGTTTAAAACCCAGAATGAATTAAATTTACAAATGATTTCTTTTTAGAAAATATTAATTGTATTTATGTAGTATTATTTTTTGTTTTTATAGTTTTTAGTTGTTATAATTATTATTTAATAACAGTCACTGGTGCTAACTATTTCAAAACATGGTCTTCAAATGATCTATCTGTACAAATTGCAGAGGTGGAACTTATGGCAATTGGGGATTTTCTAGCTTTTTAAAAGAGTTAAAGTTTTCTCATTTGCCTTTTGTACACTTATGCTGATGTAATAGATGCCATATATAATGTTTTGTGCTTGAATGCTTGCTGTTTAAAATTATTACTATTATAATAATCATTATCGTTAAAGTTATTACTGCATCATCACTAACCAAGAACTCTACGTGACCTACAAAACATCTTAATCTCTTAGTTGAAGTATTTGAATTCATCTGTATTTCATAAAGTAGAAAAAGTAAATGAATTTGTATTTATTATGTTTGTTAATACTAAGGAGCACATTTCTTCCATAAATAAAAGGAGGTGGCCAATTTAAAAGAAAGATGTTTGAATGCATGAGATCTCTGTCGAAGTAGCTTTCAAAGGAAGTAAAAACAAATCTTCCTGCAAAAGAAAGAATAGAATTGTAGAATTGTAGTATTTTCCTTTTGTGAAGCGTGTCTCATATTAGCTAAATTATAAGGATATGGATTTAGATTTAATAGTCCACTCTCAACCTATTCATTTATTTTAATAGCCATGAGGTTGTGGTTCGAGGACCCGACCCCCGCAATGTGAAATGAATACGCAAGGACACGTGATATAAGGTTAATGGGCAAGAAAAGGCCACAACTTTATTGATTACAGCAGTGAAAAGGTATTGGCTTAGGCATTGGATGTCTAAAACAAGGGGGTTTATTCACCAGTAGGTGGAGCCTGTTGATGCTAATCCAACTATAGGCTCTCCCCTGATGTCACCGAGGGTCGTGCCATGGCCTCCCGCCAAGCAGGCATCAGACAGAGTACACGACCGCCAGATTCCTTTAACGGAATACCCAAAAATTGAAGGCATAGGCGATGGCCACACCTAGCCCTTCGACACACCACAACACATTATTCCAATGCCTAACCTACCCACCAATACCACGAAAGTTGTGACGATTGCTACGAGGTAGGCGAAAAAACCAAAAAGCCTAATGCCAAATGGAAAAATTCCTACCAGGCCCCCTGGACAACCAGGGTGACCAACCTAAGGTCCATAGCAAGGCCAATGAACTAAGACCCTGAGCTAAAAGGGAGTGGAGGGTGGGTGACTCGCGACGAGACGACGGAGAAGAATGAGGCCGAGGAGAGGCTGGCACCGCAGCAAAAGGCTGCAGTAAACGCCCCCTTGGAGGCACCTGGTTGGGTGCCTGCCGAGGGGCGTGGGCGCCAGCCAGGTGAGAGGAGGAGGCCGGGGGCTAACGCCCCCTGCTAGGGGCGGAGCTCGGGCTCCCGCCCACAACCACTCCCCTCTCTTCCAGGGAGGAGAGTTTTTAGAATAAAAAAGAATCATACAGAAGAAGAGGAATATTTTGAGGTGAAAAGGATCAAGTACTGGACAGTGTTGAACAGTTTTTATTCTTTAGCTGAAGTTCTTTCTCCTGATAAAATATTGAAGAACCTGTAATCTAGTATTGCTAGTATTATGTGTCATGGCAGAATTGCAATATAAGAATTTATTTGTTGAATGACATTTTATTTTGAACCACCCTTTGGCCATTGGAGGAGCAAAGGTTAAAACATGGGCACTGGCTGAAATCTGATCCCTAAGGTTTTTTATAAATCACCAGTCTTGTTCAACTCAGCACTAAAAATTGAATCCACCATTTTCTACAGAGTGATACTGTACATCTGTTTTTTTTTATAAGATATTTATTAAGATTTTTTTAAAGTATTACAATAAAAATGAAAAAAATAACAAAAATGCAAAATAAAAATAGTTAAAAACACACAGATTTTCCATTGCTTCTTTTCCTTTAGCTTGTTTCCCGGACCTCCTCATACCTCCCTTTTTTGTATTCCACTTCAAATTGTTGGTTCAGCAAATCCTTACCATTAGATTTTTACCTATTTATAACCCTTTTTTCATATTCTCTTAAAGCATTACAGCTGGAAACCACTTAATTTCTATCCAACATCATTCTAACATTCATTAATTTTGCAACATTTCTGTAGATAATCTTTGAATTTCTTCCAATCTTCTTCCACCGACTCTTCTCCCTGGTCTCGGATTCTGCCAGTCATTTCTGCCAATCCCATATAGTCCATCACCTTCGTCTGCCATTCTTCCAAAGTGGGTAGATCTTGTGTCTTCCAATACTTTGCAATGAGTATTCTTGCTGCTGTTGTAGCGTACATAAAAAAAGTTCTGTCCTTCTTTGGCACCAATTGGCCGACAATGCCGAGAAGAAAGGCCTCTGGTTTCTTCAGGAAGGTATATTTAAATACCTTTTTCATTTCATTATAGATCATTTCCCAGAAAGCCTTAATCCTTGGGCACGTCCACCAAAGGTGAAAGAATGTACCTTCAGTTTCTTTACATTTCCAACATTTATTATCGGGCAAATGATAGATTTTTGCAAGCTTGACTGGGGTCATGTACCACCTGTATATCATCGTCATAATATTCTCTCTTAAGGCATTGCATGCCATAAACTTCATACCTGTGGTCCATAACTGTTCCCAGTCAGCAAACATAATGTTATATCCAACATCTTGTGCCCATTTAATCATAGCAGATTTCACCGTTTCATCCTGAGTATTCCATTTCAACAGCAAGTTATACATCTTTGACAAAATCTTAGTTTTGGGTTCTAACAGTTCTGTTTCTAATTTAGATTTTTCCACCTGGAAGCCAATTTTCTTGTCCAAATTATATGCCTCCATTATCTGATAATAATGAAGCCAATCTTGCACTTCGTTTTTTAGTTTCTCAAAACTCTGCAGTTTCAGTCTATCTCCCTCTTGTTCCAAAATTTCCCAATATTTCGGCCATTTGGCCTCCATATTGAGCTTTTTCTGGGCTTTTGCTTCCATTGGTGACAGCCACCTTGGGGTTTTATTTTCCAATAAGTCCTTATATCTTATCCAAACGTTAAACAATGCTTTCCTGACGATATGGTTTTTAAATACTTTATGCGCTTTGACCTTGTCATACCACAGATATGCATGCCATCCAAATACATTGTTAAAACCTTCTAAGTCCAAAATGTCTGTGTTTTCCAGAAGCAGCCATTCTTTCAACCAGCAAAAGGCTGCTGATTCATAGTAAAGTTTAAAGTCTGGCAGGGCAAATCCACCCCTTTCCTTTGCATCAGTTAATATCTTAAATTTTATTCTGGGCTTCTTGCCCTGCCAGACAAATCTAGAAATATCTCTCTGCCACTTCTTGAAACAGTCCATCTTGTCCACAATTTGCAATGTTTGAAACAAAAACAGCATGTGTGTTCTTCATCAAAAGTATCACAAGCATGTGTGTTCTTCATCAAAAGTACACCCATTTGGAAAGCCAATCATTTTATTGCAGATGGTTGTTTTTGGAGGGGCAGGGGGACAATAATGTAAGGTATGTGTGATGTATGAAATGGCTTTAAAGTTGCATGTTTTTTGGTGACAAGGTAAATTTTACATATACAAGCCTAGCCGTGGGCCATGGCAGCTCTTCATCTCAGAAAAGCTTTGTTAAAAACAATGCTATTTGGATGGTGCCTCCCATATTATGTCTTCACACGCACACAGAATAGCTCATCATGTAGAAGACAAGGCTAGAACATTTCTCCATGACATGCTGGTATCCATATGTTGGGAAATTTTGAAATGGGGCGGTATTGGGAACCTAAAAATGTAGCACAATAATATTAGAGGACCTCCCCCGCAAAGGCCTATCTAGTCCAAAATCCTGTTACCACAGAAGCCAGTCAAAAGCCTCTGGGAAGCCCACAATCAGGACATGAGGGTATTGTTTCCCAGAGTACCTCGGAATAAGAGCATAGGAAGCTGCCTTATGCTGAATCAGACCATTGGTCCATTTAGCCCAATGTATTCTGTAGTGAATGACAGCAGCTCTCCAAGTTTTCATGCAGGGAATCTTTTATTGGAGGTGCCAGGGACCTTCTGCATGCAAATCATAGGCTCCCCCACTGAGCCGTGTATGTTTCCTTATATGGGGCACACTTAAGAATGGTGGCAACATCCAGAACTCTGCTCTTATTGTTGTTCCTCAAAAGCGGCCAGCTCCTAAACTTTAGAAATAAGGCAGGATCAAATCATTTTGGTGGCCATATTTGTTGCCTGAAGTGCAGCTCTAAAACAAGCCCACCCAACTCTCAACCGCACAGTGACAAGTTTGAGGCAGCCATTTTGTTTCTGGACTGTTCTTATCCCCAAGACCCAATTATGTGTGTGGAGAGAAAGGGGAGTGTTTTTCACCATATAAGTCCTACAGTGTGAAGTGGACAGGCATACCAACCTCTTTGAGAACTAGATTGAAGGTGCACTTCTAATTACAATAACAACTTCTAATAGCTGATAATTCCTTTTTGCTCCAGGTAATGGAGATGTATCTTCCATTTTGTGGGATTGCCATATCTAATGCTCAGCTGTTTGCTGCTTCAAGGAAGGAGTATGATAGAAGCAGAGTAAGTGAAAAATTGCAATTTGGGCCACTGCTACTAACTTTTACTTCATATGCTATCTCTGCATGATCACATGATAAAAAGTCAGGTGACTGAAGACAAATCACTATTATTTCTAAAGAAAGCATTGACACTTTGTTGAAAATACACATACATTTAATACACATCACTTTGTTAATCAGTGCATGTATTTTGCCATTGGTTGCATTATTTTGTTCTGCTGCTCAAGAGCGAAGAATATATTGTATGAGTAAAGCTACAATCTTACGTGCTCTTTCATAGGAATAAACACAGTGAAACTTCTGTGAGTAAACATGCTTAGAATTGCAGTGTGCATAAATATATTTCCTGTCTTCCTGTTCTTCATAGTTTTAGCTTCATATTCATATTCAAAGGGTATCTTGCAGCTACGGATGTTTTTACCTGAATTTTTTATCTACCAGTAGTAATTCTAAAGTAATTCCTTTCCGCTGACATTATGATGCCAACATTTTTTTGAGCTAAATGGTGACCACTAAAAGCTTTACCAGGATGTTACAGTGTGCAACTCATGAGAGCACAATGCACAAGCATTGCAAAGAGCTTTCTTGTGTTCTGTACGACTTGACTACTGTAGAAAAAAAATTAGTCATTATTTTTGACATTTCAGTGGGAGTCTTTGATTCCCCCCTCCCCCCTCCTGAATCTTGTCAGTGACATTTGTGAGGAAATCGGGAGGCCAGGGGTTAGGGATCTGGCACATATTCAGGAGAGCAACAGGACACAACTTTATTGCAACTTTACACATCAAGTAGTTTGGCATGTAAGGCTAGGGATAGATCTTGGCAAAAAGAACCTGTGTGTCTGAGGAAAGTCTGGGATGAAGGACGCTACAAATAGAGTCCTAATGCAATCAATTCCATTAATTGGTATAGATAAAGGCATACATGAAACACTGAAGTAGCCTTTTATCCTGGTCCCATTGAGAAAACAAGAAAACGAAAACACTGATTTCTGTGATCTTTTACAGGGACATTTGCCCGTTGCTGTTTTGGGCACCTAAATTTAATTTAGAAGGAATAAGCCCATATTACAAAGTCAGTAAGTTATACAGTAACTGGTACTTTTAGAACTCTTGTTTGGGGGAAATTGTCCAATAATTTATTCGAATTGTAATAGCTGTCCCTCCCATGTATATAGGCCTTGCTGGAGGTGGTTAATGATCTATTTGAAGAACAGACAGACCTAGAGAAAATTGTGAAGAAGATTATGCACCGGGCCCAAACTCTACTAAAGTGTGACCGCTGCTCGGTATTGCTGCTTGAAGACATTGAGTCTCCAGTAAGTGGTGTTTCAGATTTCAGCTCTAATGTATTGCTGTTAAGATGACTTCTTTTAGCTGATAAATAACTGTTGAATACTGTTAGGTTACTACTCAGAGTGACCGTTTCGTAACCTTGAATTTTGTACAGTGCAGTTTACTAATCCCTCACTTGAAAATTTGACAAGGGTGGAAAATCACCTGCCTCTAAAACAAACAAACAAAAAATCCCCTTGGTATACTTTATTTGATAGGATATGACTCATTGCTGATCAAAGTGGTTGGCCTATGCTGGCTTATTCTATTGGCCTGTGCTTCTGTCTGGTCTCATATGCTTATTGCCGCTCTTAATAAGATTCTGAATACTCTAGGGAGACCCTTAGGTGACATAAACACCAGTGTATAAATAGCAGTAGTCGTCCTAACTTGGAGAGCTTATACCCATAGATAGCTCCCTGTAGCCAGTAAATAAGGCAGAAACACATTCTCCTAATGATGTAGTCATGCTTGGGCAAGTAGGAACAAGACTTCATGGAAGGGAAAGGTGCAGGGGCTTGCTTACATTCACGATTGCAAGTACGTGTTCATGTGCCTTTGCACACATGGTGAGAAGCTGACTTTGTGGTATTTTAAGTGCACATTCAGACTGCTGTCATTCTCTCTTAACATGTTGGGCACGTTAAGTCTAAATGTGCATATAATAAAATATATTTCATAAATCATTCTCAGTTAAGTCCCAGCATCTTAATCTTAAAGCAGGCAGATCTTCAGAGACTGACACACATGTTTGTCTGCTTCTTTCTCCAGTTTTGTGTTCCCAAATTCTTCTGCTCTTGCTCTCACCCAGTCTGCACGAAGACCTTGGGGATACCAGGTCACTAACTTAGTCAGGAGCTCAAGCCAGGCAACCAGGCCAAGCTGAATTGTTTGCTTCTCACACCAGACACCAAAATAACAGAGCATTCTCCAGACATTCCTGTGAGATTTACTCTGGTTCACCAAAATGGCGTGTCCCTTTGCTTTCATTGGAGACTTTGGTTTGTCTGTTAAATCTTAGGTGGGTGGCACAGAGAAATGGCATGCAACCTTTCCTCTGTTACCAAGTCCCTAAATGCTCCCCCCGCCTTCATTGCTGCTAGGAGCAATGGTAACAGAAATAACAGCACCCAAGACAGAGAGTGCTTTTTCTCACTCCTCCTTATGGTGTTTTGAGCTATTATCACTGTTTATAACAGTGACTGCAACAAACTCCCCGCCCCCACCCCTCACCCAGTGACGATTGCTACAGGAACTGCCTTGCTTTCTCTGCCTGAAAGTGTGATTTATGATTGATTGGTGCTCTGAATCAGCATGTCAGTCACTTACCCACTAGTGCTGTGACATTTGGTTAAAACACAAGTATGTGGAAGCAACCGAAGGATTGCTGGAGGTGGCTTTCAGAAGATAGATGGGGTATTACCACCGAGACAAACTAGGCAGCAAGCTTCACTTTGTATTGACAAGTGCTGGAATTGTGAGATATGTAAGAAGCAAGGTGAATGTTGTGTGTACTGCTTTGTAAATGTATTGCTGTTCTTCAAGAAACAGACAGTACTGAGGAGACCACCTGACAATGTCTTTTAGGCATGGAAGTTACAGCTAAGCAACTGGTCGGTGTTCGGATCCCTGTTGCCTGTGGTGGTTTCATTATAGTTTGCAGCTACTGGTTTCAGTTGGACTCTTGTCGCTCTTATTATATAAGAATATAGGCTTCTTGTCTGCTATTTTGAATGATGCCAAAAAACGATTGCATGGCAGGGAATATTCCTCTACTAGTGTAATGATTATTATCTTCCTGATGTTGAAGCGTAAGCTGGCACTGTGAAAGTTTATAATCTGAATTTTCTCACCAGAGTTTTTATTTATTTATTTCATACACTTTTAAGTTTGCACCAGCAGTAGGCTTCTTCAGTGTTAGGACTGGCGAAATCCTAAAGATCTGATTCTTTAAAAGTCATCCCATATCTCTTTTTTACGTAAAGGCAAGGAACACGTTTATGTGACAGTGTGGATAAATTTGACTCTAATGTTAATGCATGATGGAGCCTTACACTGAGCTGAACCTTTGGCCCATCTAGGCAATTTGCATAATCCTCAAGTGAAATTTCCCTCATCCATATGACCATTGGCCTTGCTGGCTGGGACTGACGGGAATTGGAATCCCACAACACTGGGAAGGCCACAGGTTCGCCATCCCTGGTCTACTCCAATAATCTTAAAACTTTCCAGACTTAGGGTACACCTTAATTTTAATTATTTATTGGTATTTCATAATTTAATACCACCAAAAAAAACCTAATAAGTATACACTTCTTCAATTTTATACCCTAGTTTTGTATGGTAGAAGTGCTTCTGATGAGAACTTAGGTCAGGTTGCAAGCCACTAATGGGTCTCTTAACTAACAGTGAGTTTCCAAGGCAAGGGCTTGCTGCCAAACCTAATTCTGGACCAGGGTTTTCCAAACTTGTTTCTCCCATCATCTGTGACCACTTTTCCTGCTAGCTAGGGATGAACAAAATACAAATTACTTACAAAAACATGGTTGGGGAAAAAACAAGGAAAATATTCAACATGCTTCACCATGAGAGCCATTAAAGTGAAAAAGAATGCTATAGAGGTAAACTTCGTGATCTGGAGTTGTGACTCTAATCTATATGAGCAATCATTTTGCAGTCAACGAGTTTTGCGTTTACTCAGCATTATTTAATTGGGGAAAGTGGGCTCTATGCAGTGAGCATAGAGAGTTGCTTTGTGCTTACTGTTTTATCACTTGAACATGTGTTTTTCCACTGTTGTGTTTTTAAAAAGTCTGGGGGGGGGGCGGGGAATCTGAGACTCATGTGTATTTGTTTTACCATGACAGGTAGTGAAATTCACCAAATCCTTCGAGTTGATGTCGCCAAAATGCAGTGCAGATGCAGAGAATAGGTTAGATCTCATGTTTTATATTGCAATCGATTATGTTTTAATGAATAATCATTGATTGTTGGACTGTCTATGAATAGCTGTTTTATAAAAGTGATCCCCCTGCCCACAAAGGCCTGAATTTAATATCTTTTCAATTCAATTAGATTATTTCACAATTTCTTACATGTTGCACAAAATTAGCAGGACTTCCCTTCCTCCATCTTGTGCTGTTTCTTTTAAGTAACTGCATTTTACAATATGCTGTACCAGAGAAAATAATACTTTTCTCAGATGGTCCAGGTATAGGTTTAGTGCCTGCATAAACTACAAGAAGTTATGGTAACCAGTAGGCCTGGTGATGCGAGACAATGGATTATTGTGATCAGGTTACCTCTCTCAAGAAGAGTTGCTACTAATGCAGCAACCTAAGTTGATGGAAAACTTTTTGTGCCACCAACACTATGTGTCTTATTCAAAGTAAGGAGCTTACAGTACACCGAAAGTACAAACCTGATTGCTAAGTATGTTCAACATAGATTGACTCTCCTCCAAATTCAGATGAACCACCTTCTAAAAACAGGGTTTCCAAACTTGGGTCTCCAGATGTTTTGGGACTACAATTCCCATCCTCCCTTACCATAGTCCTGTTAACTATGGATAATGGGAGTTGTAGTACAGCAACAGCTGGAGACCCAAGTTTTGGAAACCCAAATCTAAAAGAAACTCTCATTTGATAGAATATCTCTAGAGCAAGAGTAGCCAACATGGTGCCTTCCAGAAGTTTTGGGTTCCAACTCTTATCAGCATGGTCAGGGGTGATAGGATCTGTAATCCACAGCATCTGGATGGAATCAGTGGAGCAGTAAGCATGTAGCAATAAGCACAAATTTGCTTGAGATTTAGGCAGCCTACTGTTTGAACCCCCACTTGAATTATTTCTTGTTTTGTTAACTTGGATGCATTTTGCTGCTCCTAAAACCTGTCACACATAATCTAGTACTGATTTCATCCCCCTGTCATATAATAATGTCAAGATCTTAATTGATGCTGTGCGCTTTAAATCTCTGCCCGCTTCATGATGGATTTTGCAAGATACACAATTATGAGCTCTATGCTTTGGTAATTGGAACCTTGCCCTCAAAGGCTCTTTTCCCCTCGGTGTTCCTGAAGCTGCTGAAATAAACTGAAAACATTTAACAAGATGCTGCATTTCTGCACCTTTACACATTTAGATGTTATACTGCTATCAAAGCATGTATTGTATAACTTTATTATTTGAACTGAAAACCATGTGAGTGAGATTTTTCTAAGACTTGCTGTCCTGTTTTCTTTTTAAGTAAGTTTTATTTATAAAACTTTTTCCTTTTAAACTGAGAACATCAGTCTATGGAGAATTATGCAGCTAGCTAAAAATTATTCTTTTTCTGTGGCTGATAGATCCAGCTGCTTTGTTGCTGATCCATTTCTCTTTTGTCTCAGTATGCTCTGCTCTGAGACTGATAGTCATGGTATTTTATTCAAAACAGTTAGAAAACTTATGTTGCTTTCCTTCAGTTTTTTAAATTTTCTTTTTACTTTTAACTTACAAAATTAGCTGAATATGATGTTGCTTATTCATCCCCCTGTTCATATGATGGCTCATATCTTAGGCTTTTGCTGAAGTTTTGACTGTAAACAGATATTTCTTTGAGGATGTCGTCATGAAGCCTCTCATTCAGTCACTCACATGCAAATTAAGCCAAAATACTTGGAATGAGTTCTGATTTGTTCCATTGAAGAGTTGATGCAAATTGAGTTAGATCCAGACACTTCACCTTAATTTGGTTGTGAATTGAGCTGCTTGTGTTACGTTGCTAAAAAAGAAATTTATGTAACAGCCTTGAATGTGATTTTGAAATGGCATTAAATTAATGGAAGAGTTATTCTGTACCATAGTAATACAGTGGAACCTCGGTTTTTGAGCATCTCGGAAGCCGAACATTTTGGTTTTCAAATGCTGAAAACCTGGAAGTAATTGCTTCCGTTTTTGAACGCACCTCAGAAGTAGAACGGCTTCCGAGGCGTGTTTCTCAATTTTCTCCATTGAAATTGACGACCACCCATTGCGCCTCAGTTGTCAAACGTTTTGGAAGTTGAATGGTCTTCTGGAACGGATTATGTTCGACACCCAAGGTTCCACTGTACACTCCAATTAGAGTTCTAAGCATTCTGCATTGACTTTTAAAATAGGGATGCAGAACCTGTGTGTTCCAATCCCCATCATCGCCTTCAATTATAAGGAAAATGGAGAAAGTATCGTCTAAGGATGCAACTTCTATGAGATAAATGTCTGCACTACCCTGGTAGCATGCTAGAGTCTGCAGTGTTCATCCATCTGGATTCTTTAAATATTACTTCACTCTATAAATGTTGAGGTTGCGCTTTATTTTTACGCAACCTCGGCAGTGAAGCATTATTTAAAACACTGGGGGTTCACTGCAGTTTTATGTTACTGCATGCCGCCTCCGTGGCAGCCATTGTGATTGGTGCCCCCAGAACTCTTAAAATGTTCTTACTAGTCCAAAAAGGCTGGCAACCCCTGCTCTACCGTCTACGTTGGTTTACAATTCTCATTCTCGAGACTCAATACTAAGTGTTTATATATAGACCTTTCAAAGTTCTAAATAACCATTAGAAGAAACTCTCTACTTCTTTGAGTTCCCCTGTAATTAGATGTTTTCAGCAATGGAATCTGTAATTTTGAACAGTCTCCCTTGAGAAATTTACCTGGCCCCTTTGCAGTCAGTTTGGATTATATATTTTGGCCTGTCGCATGGAGAAGAGCGAGAGCACACTGCCCTCCCTGGTGTAGCAGTCTCCACCCTCACATTGCATGTTCACATGGGGGACAGCATGTCAGGACCTTTTTTTCGAGGGGGTCAGCTGCATAAGTAGGGGACATAGAGTTGGGGGCACAGAGCAGGTGTAAGGTGTTGGAGGACAGAGCTTGGTGTACAATGCAATCTGCCTCATGCCTTCTTATCTAGCATGATGCCCCCAAGTTCAGTGGAAGATGCTGTCCTTCAAGATTCAGCTGCCAACCTCGTCAGCTTGTGTATGTGGAATGGAGAGGTGCCATCTTGCCCTTCACTCCAGAGACCAGAATATTTTAGGCCGGCCACCTTGGGCCACCTTCATATATGCTGCGAGGAAGATGAACGGACCAGTGCTTGGCTGCACCACTCCAAATGTATCATCCAAACCGACCCAGGTTTATTTCAGCAAACCTTTCCCGGGATTCATCTTTCAGGATCTGTCTGTTGCTGTTAATTGAGTTCTGTCTGCTTTTTTACATAACCACAGTGTCCTCTTTTACTGTTACCTTTTTGCATATTTATTGAAATTTCCTTGTTTAGCCGCTTTGATCACATCCTTCATTTCTCTAAAAAAATAAATAAATACTGGAAATAAGCATATAAATAAAACGGATGTATTATTCTGTACCTAATGCCATTGAGCTGCTCTGAATTTTTATAGGTAATCCTGATATAAGGCTATGCTTTCCAGACTTATGAAGATGGGCTTTCAAGCAACAGTGACTATACCCTTTTCTTCCTCTGCTCTGCCTTTATGATAGCTTCAAAGACAGTTTGGAGAAACCGTCTTCATCTTATTCAGACTGGCTAGTAAATAATAGTATTGCTGAACTCGTAGCTTCTACGGGACTCCCAGTGAACATCAGCGATGCATATCAAGATCCTCGTTTTGATGCAGAAGTAAGGCACCCTCTACCTACATAATTACACACCTCTGTATTCTCTTAAATCACAAAATCTTAGCTACTTCCATTATATCCGATGCGTTCCGTTGTGATCTGAATCTTGTTTATAAATTGCTCTGCCGGCTCAGTGTTCATTTTATCAACGGATCAGATGCTGGCATAACCCTATTCAGGACACAACTACTCTCTCTCTTCTGAATTAACTTTATTCCATTAGGTTTAGTCATTTATGTGGTAGTAGCTGCAAACTTGCAACCAGATTGTTGGGTAGTTAATTCAAATCTTTCTGCTCCCACCCTCACTTCTTTTCAGCCCTCCTTGTCTCTTTAGGATTAGTAAGGTCAGAACCAGCAATGAAAATAGAAACCAGGGCTCCCCACTTTCTCATTAGTTGCAACATCCTACATGCCTTTAGCCCATAGTTCCCAGCCCACCAAACCAGCCTGTCTTCCCACTTCCTTCCTACCAATAATAGCATACAGCCCCTCCTCTCTTAGGTCCCTAGCTTTCTCCCAGTCCTGCTTTCTAGAGATGGGGTGGGCCGAGTCACAGCAAATGTGAATGTCCAGGCTAAGATTGAAAAGAGCAAAAATCGGGGTTGGCACAGCCCCACAGGTGCCTTCCTTGATTCTGTTGGTTTAAACCCCGTTCCTCCTCCACTCACTACTCTGCCCCCTGTCCCTTAAGGGGCACTCACCCCATAAGGGAGATGGGAGAGGCCCACCAGGTCTCTCCTCCTTCCCCTGATAGTTTCAGACGTGAAGATGCTGCAGTGTGTATGCTGGCAGTATCTTCACTTTTGAAACAGCTGGAAGGAGGAGAAAATGCACAGCAAGCCTCTCCCATGTGGGAGCCATTTCCACTATCTCTTAGCCCAGCCTGGCCCTCAGTGTGGGTGTTCTCCCCACATCCCCATGTTGGGCAGTGGGAATCAGGCCCATTTTGAGTATTTGAATAGGAGACTGGAAGGGGTCGAACAGTTTCGGGCAAGCAATCTTACGTTAGTCCTTTTACCATGCCTCTGCATTTCATCAACTCCATGTGTCTACCAGCCACCTTTTCTTCAGACTACTGCTTTTGAGGCCACAATTTACTTTTTACCAATTCCTTCAGCCACCCTGTCTTGAGCAGCCTTCCTAATACTCCTTCCACCCTCTCCTCCACTATAGAGCTTTTCAGAATCTTCAGTTCTGTGAGGTTTATTCAGAGCTTTCCCATTCTGATCCATTCCTGCTGTCCCAGTTCCACTTTTCCTGTACCCTTTCCCCCAATCCTCATTTTCCATTCCTTCATTGAGTCTCCCTTTTCTTAACTCTGTTGGACTACCTGCACTCTTCCTTTAACATGCTTGCCTCTGGGCTTCCGGCTATTGCTTTCTCTGCTTTAAGGATTTTTTTTCCAACTCCCAGACTGCACTTGTGTGAAGTTTTAATACCATACAAACTAACAACTTCCCCTTGCCTCATAGAAGGTGGACTGCAAACTACTTCAGTTCCTAGAGCAGGAGTATCCAACCTTTTGGGGCATGGGGACACATTTGTTGTCCACACCACAACATTCTCATTTCACAGAATAAAAACTTGCTGATACCCAGGCTCCCCCCAAAGAAGGCAGAAAAGACCTACAACTCCCCCCCAAAAAACCCCCCACAGACAATAAAAATCAGACACCATCCACCAAAAAACAGACATTCCAAATGTCAAAAAGTAGCCTCCCCCAAAGAACTCAATTCTAAAAATGTAAACATTGAGTGGTTTAACATGGGGGAGGAGGTCTGATTGCATGTGGGCACCATGTTGATAACCCCAATCTGAGAATAACTAAATTTCCTAAGCAGTTGCACTTGTCAGAGGCTTAACTATCACAACTGCAGTGCAATCGAGATTGCTGGAAGGAGAGAATTAGGTAAATAAAATAAAACACAGGGTACACTCAGAGCAGCCCCAGTATTGTTAGAGTCAACATGTGACTATGCAGTCAGCATCCAGAAGTGTGCTTTACAAAACAACAACAACAAGACTTCTTGGCTGTTATTGAAAACTCTTTCCACATTTATTAACTTACAAATTTATTCTTCCTCTTTAGACTTGATCTTTAGATTTTGGAGAACCATGTAAAGTATTCAAAATCTAATATAATGTATGTTAACAGGAGATGTGTTCTGCTTCAAAATGATAGTTTTTAGATAAATAGGTTTTGTAGCATACTTCAGAAAGAATATTCTGAGATGTAGGCTTGCGATGATTTATACTGAAAGGCATAAAATCTGAGGGGAAAGTCAAATTTTAAAATAGTGCAGGGAATTAGATGAAGACATCATAGTGCCCTAGAGCCACTGTAGGTAATATGTTTGTATTGTATTTGTATATTATTCATCCTCCACAAAGCTCAGAACAGTGTACACGGTGCTATTCCAACTGAAGCTGTATTTTACAGAGTTTTCAGTTCATAGGAAACCTGTCAAGAAATGCCTTCTAGGTCATCACAGTCATGTTTTAAAAAACCGATATATTTGAGATAAACTCCTGGGACTAATTTACAGTGGAAATAGTGGGTTTTAATTTATTCAGCTTTTCAGAAATACAGTTAATGCCAAAACATATGCAGAAGGAAGACCTGCCATACTCTTAAGTAAAAAGGGTGAACTTTCTCCCTCTCCAGATCTGGCTCAGCCTATCCAGCAGTACAGCTCTGTGATCTTTAACCCCTTCATGCACTAACTAGCAGTCATGCATCGTTATGTGCCTGCAATCTCGCCCAGATCTGGATCCTTCTATGTATTTGGACAATTTCCCATATAGGCTAATGTAAGGGTCAAGGGTTGAAATCCTGCTCACTTTGAGCTTGGAAGTAGTACAGTCTGTATACATGTACTGTATTTGAATTTCAATTGGTTTATAGTAATGCAACCTTTTGAGCATATCACTTGCTAGACGTGTTGGACAAATGCTAAGTCATATACCATGCTAGTCACTAATTGTATTGTTTTCATGTCCTAGGCTGACCAGATTTCTGGCTTTCATATAAGATCTGTTCTCTGTGTCCCTATATGGAATAGCAGTCACCAAATAATTGGTAAGATATCACTCAATAATGACTAATGTGGCTGTGCTGTTAAACTTCAGAACTCCCTCCTTAGAGAAGCTACATTGGCTGGCTTCTTACTTGTTGGCTTTCAGCCTGCAGTAGTAGACTTTCTTGTTCCAACAGGCTTTTGGTAACTGACTGTTTTTAAGGAACGAGCTGGTGCTTTGATGTTTTTCTTGTAACGATCTGCATGTTTTAATAGATATAATGTTTGATTGTTTGTTTGTTTTTTATTGCTCCCCTCCCCTCTATATTTTTAGCTGTTTCTAGTTTAGCTGTAAAATACTGAGATATGCTCACTATATAATGTGTTGACCTTAAGATTCGTAGGATGCAGGATTTAAGACAGCCCAGCTAACAGCCTAATTAATTAAGCCAATGTGACCAGGCATAGGAGAGAGTTTCCCCCATTTGGTTTAGCTGACGCATACAGTTTTGATAAATAAGCCAGTAACTACTACAATACAAGGAGCTATGAATTAATGTATAAAATGAACTATGTTTGCTAACCTTCCGCAGGAGTAGCTCAAGTGCTGAATAGGCTTGATGGGAAACCGTTCGATGATGCCGACCAGCGACTCTTTGAGGTGAGAAATGTTAAGTTTGCAGCAGGGACTTCTACTTGAGTGGTACAGGTAATGGACACAATCCAGCTTTGACATTGATGTTTATTTGTTTCAGCAGGGCTGAAGTATTTGCTTGCTTTAAGGCTTCAGCCCCTGCACATTTACTTGAGATTGCGCTCCACTGAACACTCTGGGAGTTGCTTCTCAACAAATTTATATAGGTTTGGATTGCAATGCTCCTGTTCATAACAACGGGATTTGCTAAACTTAGGCTGGAATAGAGCATATGTATTTCTGCAAGTGGAGTCTCCTTTACACTTGTGTTGTACGCAAAAAGGCATGTTCGTACTGCACTTATTTTACATATACTCCTAAATGAATACCAGTGAAAGTACTAGAATGGATTTTCTTCTAAGGGTGGCTAGGCTGCATTCTGAGAATTATTAATCCTGAGAAAGATCCTAGTAACAACTTCCAGACTTTCTCAGTTTTATTGCAACTCCACCAAGTATGGAAACTATCAGTATTAGTAACATTTCCAGCATTTCTCACAGTAACTATTATATATTTTCGCCAGATGAGATGGAGCTTTAAAGGACCTTTGTAATGCTGCCGGGCCTTTTGTAAAAATGAAGTGCCAAACAGAATCTGAAATATCAATTCCTGAAGTATTATTCCATTTGGTTTGAAAATTACTGCTTTCAATTCCCACTCTGTAGCTTATAAGAGCATGATAGATCTAAAACAAGAACCCTTTCCATTTCTTCCTCTACAGTTTCTTCACCTCAAATAGTAGTAATTCAGACAGAGATGTTTTTGCTTCCATCATCCCAGGTCTAAAATTGTAGGCTAGAAAATGTTTCAGTTGATAGTTCTGAATCCAGGATGGAGAATTACCTCCAAAAATAGTTGTAATTTGAGAATAACTAATCAGATAGAATTGGTTAATTTCAAACTACTCTGGACCTAAAAACTTGTATATATAGGAACATAGAAAGTTGCCTCATGCTGAATCGGATCGTTGGTCCATCTCTCTTGTTATTATCCATAGTGCTTTGCAGTAGATCTCCAGAGCCATAGCTTTGTGGTAACATAGATTCTTTGTATATGAATTGACCATGTGCTGCATACTAGTTTTGGCTGCTGCTAGCCGCACTGCTTCAACTGATAATGCGTATTTTTTGCAGTAGTGCATCAGCCTTTTAGACTAATGGGTAGTTCTCAACTATCTCACATAATACTGACAGAATTCCACAGGCTGTAAGTGAATTTATACATAACACTAACCCATATCTTCATTTCTCCTGGGGGAGGGGGAACATATAGATCACCTGTGTGGGGTGATTGATAAAAGAATGTGCTGAATGCCTACATTCAGAATCACAGGACAAGTAAACTCATGTAAGAGAGAGAGAGAGAGAGAGAGAGACCCATCAGCAGAGTTTTAAAGCACAGAATCATGCAGTGCAATGGGAATGTTAGACCTTTTAAATTCTAGCTGCTTACAGTGCTTTCCCTCTCTGTCCCTCTTGCAATGAACAAGTAAGTTTAAATGCTTAGTAAGTTTACATGCTTTACTTACAAACTCCAAAGGTCAGATTCATGCATTATTCCATACAGTAAACACAGGCAGAAATCTTGGCATACAAAATATAGTGTAATAACTATAAATAAGTATGTATTCTGAGCTTGTAGTGAGCAAGCTCAGGCACATCCTATTTCACTGAGTTCACAGGGTGAAAGGAGAATGAACAAACAAGGAAACTTACCTTCCTTCCAGGTGAGGACATGACTTAGCTGAGTCTGAGAATACAGTTCTGTGATCTTAACTCCTTCATGCGTTAACTAGCCCTAAGCTTGCTAGTTATATTTGGCTACAATTTCTCACAATCTCCCTTATCAGGAAAATATAACAATTGCATGCACAATGTAATAAACCACCCAGAGTCCCATCTAGACTTACAGGTTCTTAAAACTGTTTCCTTGTAGAGGCAAAGTTTCTTCCATCCTTTGCCATTTGCCTCTATAGCTTGACAAGTGTCTGGGTTGAAGTGGGGTTAACAATTTAACCCATTGTTAAATTAGATGGTTCAGTTTGAACATAATGCCAAATCATAGTTAAAAGTAACCACCATTTTGCAAGGCAACAAAAAAACATGGTTCCACATTGCTATTCGTCTGTGGTTCATCTGCACCTGGGCTGGATTTAAGTGTTGTTCAGACAACAGAAATAAGCTATTGCTTAACATAATGTGCTAACAATACCATTGCAGTGGTGTCATGGCTATTTTGCCTTATGTTTAACAAGCTGGCTCAGGTTCCCAGAGAATTGTGTGTTTAAAGAACTTCTTAACAAGTAAACTAATGTTGATCTCTGGAGATGACATGTTACAAATTTTTATTTATTTTTATTTATTTTCCTAGGCTTTTGTCATATTTTGTGGCTTGGGCATCAACAATACAATAATGTATGACCAAGTGAATAAATCCTGGGCAAAACAATCTGTGGCTCTTGATGTGAGTATCACTGTAAATCAACTTAACATTTACTAGGGGGAAGAATTAATATATTTATTATTTGTTTCACAGATTTTTAGTCCTTCCTGCTGTAGAAATAAGATGCATGCATTTTTACTTTAATTTATTGCCTAGCTCCCCGTGCTCCTCAACGTAAGAGGGAGAAAGTTAGTTTTATTCTGTTTCCTATCCAATCTTGGTGATGTGTTTTCTAAGGACCTGAATGCTTCCATTGAACTTGGTCAGTTCAGATCTAGGCTATCTTATCACGACTGAAAAGTACCCATGGGCTAGCCACTGTGGGAACAGGATGCTGCACTAAATGGGCCATTTCCTGATCCAGCAGGACTCTATGTCCAGATCTGTGATTTCATCGTATTCCAATGTACACGATAAGAAAGATTAAAATTCTAGATAGCTGTGGCACAAGCAATGGGGAATCAGACATCTATAGTAGCTTGAAAGTTGTTGATAAGAATGGGCGTGCTGCTTTTCCACTGACTTGGAAAAGCTCAGCCAGGGGATGAGTTGTAATAAACATTTGAAAACTATTGCAGCTGCATGCAAATGTCCACGCCATGGCTGTGTATATAATCACAGTCAAAAGTGTGTTTAAGGCTCATCCAGGTACAAAATAAAGGCTCTGTAACTGAAAAATCATTTCAGCATAAAAATGTAATTGATCAATTGTTAAGATACTGCTCTATTAGAAGATAAAGATTGATCACACTCTTATCTGAATATTGATGAAGGCAATGATGAAAAACCATCACAATTTGGTTTAAAAAACCAACAACACAAGGGTGGAATCAGTGGTATTTGATTCTGGAAATGTAGCCTTATGAGGCTTTGCCCTCGGGTGGGAAAAATATTGCGCCTGGGAAAGGGAAGTGGGAGTCAACAAACACTCAAGGAATAGTTTCGGAGAAAAGGCTTTTATTTCTACCATCCATGAACTGGTAGAAGGAGCAAGTGTGATAAGTCACAAAAAGCATGCACGAGTTCACAATCATGTGCACAAGCATATATACCCATTCCAGATCCCTCCCCCTTTCTCCTCCTTCCAGAGTCCTGCCCCATGAGTTCCTCTGATCAGGAACGGGTGGCAATTCCTCCCACGAACTTGGCAGGATGTGCACTGGAACTGCTGACACGAACCGAGCTGTTCACCGCAGGGACGCCTTGAACCCACATCCCTTATCCTTAGGGAATCTGTTTTTCCCGGCCAACGCACCAAGAAATGTAGCCTTATGAGGCTTTGCCCTCGGGTGGGAAAAATATTGCGCCTGGGAAAGGGAAGTGGGAGTCAACAAACACTCAAGGAATAGTTTCAGAGAAAAGGCTTTTATTTCTACCATCCATGAACTGGTAGAAGGAGCAAGTGTGATAAGTCACAAAAAGCATGCACAAGTTCACAATCATGTGCACAAGCATATATACCCATTCCAGATCCCTCCCCCTTTCTCCTCCTTCCAGAGTCCTGCCCCATGAGTTCCTCTGAGCATGAACAGAAAGCTGTCTTGGGACTATTGGACTCTTCCCAGGAAAGGGGGAATGAGAAGCCGAGGGGGTTTTCAGCATGTTCAGATATGTTTCAATCTCTTGTTCTGGCATGGTTCCCGGACAGAAAGCAAGTTGCAATGTGGTTCTTTAGCAAGGCCAGAAGGCATGAGAAAGGCCTGAGAAACAATGGACTGTTCTCTACCTTTGTTACAGCAGAGCGGAATGTTTCTGATGCTTAGCTGCTGAGAAAATTATTTTTAAAAGCTTTGAGAAGCTTTGAGCCTGCTTTGGTGGGGGGTGACTTTGGGCCTAGGTGAGGTCACCTGTCCTCACCTTCCTTCAAATACACATGGGAGGCTGTTGATTTCCACCAGTGCTCCCTTCTTCCTGTGCACACTTGGGTTCAGCCCATAATTATTTTCCTTTGGATTATTTTTCTTCACGTCAGAACAATAACATTGTCTGTGGCATTACAGTATTTCTGAAATACCATTTCCTAAGAAATTATCTAGGAGGTAAATGCTGCAAGTAGAATTGATGACCTGTGATGTAATATCTCACAGTGATGCATAAATATTAATAAATAATTTTAATAGTCATTTCAGAGATTGCTTAAAGCTCCTATTTCATTTGAGTTTCTCACTTGTGAAATTTCTCCCCTTCCCCTCCTAATTTGTTCTGGGTCAGGTGCTGTCTTACCATGCGACATGTTCAAAGGCAGAAGTGGACAAGTTTAAGGTAACCTATCAACATTTTACTTCCTGGAAAGGGGCTGTATAGAGGTTTTAAAGAATAAAATAGCCAACAAAAATAAGCAGAACTGTGGGGAAAGATTTAATTTCTTGTAGCACTGTAAATTTGTTTCAGTACTAATTTCTGATCTTCTCTGTGGTAACTTGTAGCCTATAATAAAATTCTTGTAATTGTCTCCCTCTGCCATTTTTGTGATCACATGAATACTCATGTCAGGATTATTCTCTGTTCTTTTCATTTAGGACTCTGAATTGTTATCTCCCCTTCCCCTCTAACTCCATCTCCCTATTGTCCCATATTTCTGCCTTAGTGACTATTCAACATCATGATGTACTATTAATAAAAGTTTCCTAAGTATTTAGGGAAGTTTTTAATATTTAATGCTGTATTGTTTTTAACACTCGATTGGGAGCCACTCAGAGTGGCTGAGGAAACTCATCCAGATGGGCAGGGTATAAATAATAAATTATTATTACTAGTAGTAGTAGTAGTAGTAGTAGTAGTAGTAGTACAACATTTTTAAAAAGCACAAATCCCTGCTTTCAGCATCATAGTCTCAAAAGACACTAGGAAAAAGCATCGTGGATCTGGGGGAGAAAGGGTGCTTAGTTGAGAGAAAGTAAGGGGAGGAAAATGAGTCAAAGAATATCATTACTAACTTATATGAAGAAAGAAATACAAGAGAGGAAAATGAGCTTTTAACAATTTCCTAAAGTGAGACAAAGAGGAAGCCGAATGAATGAATGCAAAAATATATTCATTTGCACGTGTGTATACAAAATAATGGGAAGTTTGAGCAGGCAATCGGTGGAAGATTGAATCCATGGGTTTCACTAGAAATGTTTATATCATTGTAGCTAATGAAGCCTAAAAGGCCGCCCACAGGAGGTTTCTCATTGTGGATTGTTTCATTATTTATTAATTTTACAGAGAAATCCTATACTCCAATTATGTGGAGGGAGAAGGAGATATGTTGTTGCTCTGCTGGTGGAACAGCTGCTGTATCTCTTGTGTCCTCAGCTCAGGAGGTGACAGGGAAAACACACAACCAGAAAATGCAAAAAACAGTGTAAAGTGCCCTTGAAACGCTCCATTGCCCACCAACCAGGGATAGTCGGTGATGACACCCACATATGTTGGGGGCCAGTGATGATGGACACTAGACTCCTCAATGCACACATCCTCTGTCGTAACACACACACAAAATGATGCCACAGCGCCCCTAATCCGTCAGCTACAGTCGCACAGCTGGCATTAATCTCTGCATAGCCAGGCTGCAGGCATTCCTCCAGGCAGATGTTCAAAACCCCTTAACGTTCCTTACAAGCACTCTTTTATGAGCATAACCGAAATGATGGAAGGAGAGCCCACACAACAAAAGTCGCCACATAGCTCCCTAGAAAAGGAAGCTTGCAGGAAGCACATAAAGTTCTTTTAGGACAAGTGTTCAAAAACTTTTCAGGGAGGAAAAGAAATGCATCTGAACTCCTTTTCAAAGATAATATGTAAACTGTTCTCTATTGATGTGTAATTTACAGTGTGTTTTTTAAAAACTAAACTGATTGTGCAGCTGGGAATGCTGTGCAAGAGATCAATATTTAATAGCTGTATTACATTATTGATAGCTTTGTAAGATACTCCTTTTTGTAGGCAAACAGCACTCAGGAGAACCCTATAGCAGAAAATAACGAATCACTTGTTTTATGAAATCTTTGATTCAGACTGCAATATTAATAGCAGTTCTGCTTTGGTACTTTGGCTGACCTTTGCTTAAACAATAACCGTAAATGGAGATATCTCCAATAGGATATCTATTTAAATCACTTTTAAAAAAATAAGTTTTATTTATAGGAAGTGACACCAAACCGTGGATATGTAGAAAGACTTCAGTACTGCTTCACTGTGTCTGTATGCATAGTTCTTCAATTTGACACATAGACTTTGGGTTGGATCCAGAGATGTGTACTTGATGAAATTCTGTTGGTGGTGGTATTCTTGAACTGTTGTCAAGTGCTAGCAGAAGGCCATATGGAACACTGTGCAAGTGATTTTGGAAAACAGTTTGCTAGTAGGCATCTTGAGAGTTGCGCAAGGGATTGTTCAGCACTTTGCATGGACAAAAAGCACACCTCCAGATTTCAGATCTTTCCCCCCTGCAAGGATATTGCACTAATTCAGATAAAAAGCCTCCTCCATGCAGAAGAAGACCTCAGGAGCTAACCCATTATGTTTAAGGTTAAATATTACTAGGGTGGGACCATATATATTGTGAGGCACAATAGCCTAAATCTATTGCAGATTAAAATCTAAAATACTGTTGCACGCCATCCACAGTGGCTCAAGATTCCAGGAGTTCCAGGCGGCTTGCCCAGGGTCCGTGTTTCCTTTTGGAAAATGAGACGCAGTGGAGACACATATATACAACCTGAGCCTACAATGGAGCATTAACACTCCAATAGGGTCATAAGCGCAGCCTAGGATTCAAGCAGAGATCCAACATGGTGCTCTGTCTGCTGCTTTGCTTCTCCCTATCACACCACTCCTTTCTTTAAGCTTCTGGCTCACATTGCTTCCTTCCTGTACTTCTCTAAACTTTGGCTTTATCTGTGTAAAGTGAAATGAGCCCCCCCCCCTTTGCCGTCTCACACAGAATTCCTTTGATCCTCTGTTGTCCTAATGGCGCATTAACTCAGACTGACGCCTCACACCTCACACAGAGGCTGGCCTGACTTAATTAGCTTTTAACACACAGCCTAATTACACATGCCTTAATAGACACACGTTTGACTATTTCCCAGTTTTAACACACAAAGCCTTAATTAAATTCCAACACCTACCGGACCTAGGAATTTAGGGTGCCCAGCGCCCACAAACTCATAACAATACGCAAGAGCCTGTTGAAGTGCGAGGTCCCTTTTGCCTGGTGTGATTGCCTGTTTTGGTTATCATTGGGGAGGCACACAATTGGAGCAAAAATGTTCACTTCCTTTAAAGCAACAGCAGAAACTTTAAAAGGTGTCTGCAGTGGCCTTTCCCAACTCATCTGGCAAGCAACATAGGAAACAGCCTTATACTGAGTGAAACCATTGGTCCATCTAACTAACCCATTATTGTTTACACTGACTGGCAGCTGCTGCCCAGCGTTTCAAATAGGAGATGCTGGGGATTGAACCTGAGGCTTGAGATGCTCTGCCGCTGAGGCACAGACCCCTCCCCTTAAGCAAAAGGGTTGTTGTAAATATCACTGTGGATTCATGCCTTTGCAGTTTCAGTTGCCCTTTCAAGGAAGGAAACTTTTTGTGTGTTGGGTAACTCTCCTGTAAAAGCGACCCTTCCACAGTGCAGTTGTTGGGAAGTCCTTTGCCATGCAAAGTGAAAGGATCACAATTTCAGAGACAACCCAACCCACCACCTCCCTGCTGCCTGGAGAGTGCTGCGCTTTCCCTGAAAAACTTCATTCCACTGGAATGTCAATTTTCACTGCAAAAGGGGAAATCTGGTGTGACTCTAAAGCTTGCACAGTGAGGAAAGTCAGGATTCTGTGACTCAGGAGTGTAGAGTGCAACACAATTTCTTTGAATCTCCAGCATGCTTTGAAAATTGCTGAAAATCATTTTTCACCCCACCCCCCCAAATGCCAGCATTGTTTTATTCCTAGTATTAGTATGCTAAATATAAGAGTGCAAAGAAACAAAACAAACAAAGGCGTGTCACTGGCAATTTCCCCTTTCTAGTATTGGCAATTTCTGTTTTTATTAGTCAATATGTTGGCAAGTTAAGGCTTAAAAGAATTAATGCTTTGAGGGGAAAAGTCAATGATATTGACGCATAAGACTCCCATACTGAAAGGGATGTTGCATTTCTGTATTGTTGCAGTTCGGCTTACAAGTACATTATGCAGCTGTTTTTTTATTTCTTCTTTACCATTACATCTGCTGCGGAGCCTAAACGGCTGTTGTCTAATCATTAAATGATGCTTATAGAAAAACCCAGGAAAATTGGAAACCTCCTATGTTAGGGAATGTTGCATTATTTATAGAAGGAGGTAAAAAATTTCATGCTTCTGTTCAACTCTTGCCTTCAAACTATTCAGCCATGTAGAAATTTCTAATCATTAATTCATCCAAAGAAATTCTATGCAAAATTAATAGCCTATAAATAGCATAAGTATTAGTAATATTCAGCATGACAAGAGTCTGGAGCAGGATTTCCCAAATGTAGGTCTCCAGCTGTTTTTGGACTACAACTCCCATCATCCCTAGCTAGCAGGTCCAGTGGTGATGGATGATGGGAATTGTAGTCCAAAAACAGCCGGAGACCCAAGTTTGGGAAACACTGGTCTGGAGCAATCACTTCTCTCACTCTTCCCTGCCCCTCCCTCGCCTTCCTGGCAGCATCTCATTTATAGCACCCATATCTGACTCACACCCAGATCAATGATTGTTTTCCCTGCTCCTGCCTCTCATCATTGGCTGTGGCCAGTGTGGGGGCATTCAGCATGATCTCATCACATCACACGTGTTTATAGTAGATGTTGCTAAGAAGAGAGGAGGAAGAAATATGGAGGCAGCTCCATGTCTCTTGTGTAACACCTAGTTCTACCTTTAATATCTGATGGGAAACTGAGAGGGATACAAATGC
This sequence comes from Podarcis filfolensis, assembly GCF_964270895.1. Lineage (NCBI taxonomy): Eukaryota > Metazoa > Chordata > Lepidosauria > Squamata > Lacertidae > Podarcis > Podarcis filfolensis. The sequence continues at coordinate 23,008,256 of NC_139604.1, read as the reverse complement.
TGTTCCAAACTACCATACTCAGTCAATCTCGGGGATGGCATGTGCAAGGCTATTTTTCTCAGGTCATGAGTGTGAGGTAGCTTTGCTTCGTGATAGATAATAAATAAATCTCCACTTCATCAAATGATGAACTATGGGAAGCCAGTAAAATGTGTGTTGCAGTTTGTGTTAGGAAAAGACACAATGAAAAGATAAGAATGAAGGAAGAGATTCTGTATTTTTGTGTCACAGAGGAATTATTTTTATTATTTGGGCAAAGAGAAGATATTGTGCAGAATAACATCTTAAGGGTTTGTAGGAACAAATGTAGTCTGCTTTATGCCAGTCTTGGGCATGTAATAAATAGAAAGGCAGTCTAGAAAGATGCATGTATTTGTGCATAAATAGATATACCGTATATACTCGAGTATAAGCTGACTTTTCCAGCACATTTTTTTATGCTGAAAAAGCCCCCCTCGGCTTATACTCGAGTGAGGTGGGCGGCCGCGGTGGAGAGACGAGCAGCCCGAAAGGAGCCCTTTCTCGCTGCTGGTCCTGCCGCCGCCGCCTGCCTCTTGCAAGGGCAGGCACAGGAGCCGCAGTTGTGAGAGGTGCTGTGCTGTGCCTCTCCCAACCGTGGCTCCTATGCCTGCTCTTGCAAGTGGCAGAGGAGGCGGCGGAGGGACGAGTTGCCCGAATGGAGCCCTTTCGGGCTGCTCCTTCCTCCTCCGCCTTTGCCACTGGCAGCGGCGGAGGAATGAGCAGCTCAAAAGCAGCCCTTTCGGGCTGCTTGTTCTTCCTCCACCGTTGCTTCCACCACCAGGTTTGTGGTGTGGTGTACCGGCTTATACTCGAGTCAATAAGTTTTCCCAGTTTTTTGTGCTAAAAGTAGGTGCCTTGGCTTATATTCAGGTTGGCTTATACTCGAGTATATACGGTACATATATTTTAAACCCTCCACCAATGAAGCCAACACACTGCAGTTCAGTGTGCACACATGTACACAAGGGACAAGCTTCAGCTGTCCAGTCCCAAGAAGGGTACACATGGAGCATACATATTCTCCCCCCCCACATTACACATTTCCCTAATTCACACATATGCAAGCACATACACATGGTCCCACTAGATGTGTTCCAGTTCTACACATTTTTTCATATGGTTCCTACAATTATTACTGTGATCCTGATAAGGTATTCCCAACTAATGCAGAAGTTTAAAGGTAAAGGGACCCCTGACCGTTAGGTCCAGTCGTGGCTGACTGGGGTTGTGGCACTCATCTCGCTTTACTGGCCGAGGGAGCCGGCGTACAGGTTCCAGGTCATGTGGCCAGCATGACTAAGCCGCTTCTGGCGAACCAGAGCAGCGCATGGAAACGCCGTTTACCTTCCCACCGGAGTGGTACCTATTTATATACTTGCACTTTGACATACTTTCGAACTGCTAGGTTGGCAGGAGCAGGGACGGAGCAATGGGAGCTCACCCCATCACGGGGATTCGAACCGCTGACCTTCTGATCGGCAAGCCCTAGGCTCTGTGGTTTAGCCCACAGTGCCACCTGCGTCCCTTGTGATGCAGGAGTTAGGTCTGGCTAAAAGGAATGAAGAGTTTTGGGTCTTCACTCAACCTTCAGGCCATTCTCTGTTGTTGAGAGGAAAAGGCGTAAGCCAGCCTGACCCACATTCTTTCTTCCTGTTGATGCAGCTTGAAAGCTCACATCTGTGTGCTGTTTTCCAACCTAGCCCAGCTGTTTGTGCTCAGGCTAGTTGCTGAGAGGTGACACTGCAGCCTGGTTCTGTCCAATTTCAAATTGGAAAAAAGAGAACTGTTAATGCTTTGGCTCAGGAGGACCATTTACAGGAAGTAGGCCTTGGTAATCCTGAATACCCACCCCCGCCCCCATCACAATCTGTGAAATAACTTCTACCTGAGCAAACAAGGACAATCACAGCCACTTTAGTGAGCTTGGGGTGAATGTTCAAGTATAGGAGCATCACGGCAGCTGTCACAACCATACCCTCAAGTAGAGTTCATAGCCAAGCCTCTAAGAAGAGTCACAAATCCCGACAAATGACCTATTATTATATACACACATATGCAAACTTGCTTCCACACAGTGTTTATTTATACCCTGTCTACATCAGGTTGAAAAGATCAGCCTTTACTTAAAAAATAGCATTCATAAAGTACCTTTTAATAGATCATACTAGGTCACCTAGCAAAATATTGATAGAAATATCTCATTTTTTTACCCTTCAATAGATGTTATGGCTTCCCTTGTCCCAGCATAATATTCTGGCTCAGTTCTTTTTAATTGTACTGGAGTTGTTGGGGTGGGGTGGGGAAAGAGTGTGAACATTTAACATTTACTATGTTTTGTATTTTAAATAAAATTTAATTTCGAGTAAGATATGTAAGGAATTCTTAAATGGTTTCTAGATATATGGTCAAAGCAAATGCTTTGCTTTTTCAACTAGAAACTCTGGCTATGCAGCTTCAGAGAAATAGGAATCTGGAATGTTTTCAAGAATCAAAACAGCTGAGATGAAGCTGTTTGGCCACTGGGTGCCATCCTTGCTCCACGTTAAGTCTCACAGTAGCCGCAGAGTTGCTGTAGACATGCATAACATTCCAAGCAATGCAGTGCTGACGTAAATTGGGACCGTAATAAGGTTTGCACATGGGCAGGTGCTAGAATCTGGTGGCAGCATCGGCAGTCTCCCCTCCCCACCCTTCCACCGCTCCAAGCATACTTGCAAATGCGACAACGTAAAAGGAAATATCCCCCCTTGGTTCAGTTGTTAATATCATCATGCTACTCATCTCAAGGATGCTTCCTCCGTGAGTCATCATAGTACTCTTATGCATGGGGAACATGGCAGTGATTATGAGTGACCCTGCTATATAGCATATTTGCAGCAATCTCATTCTTGGCTGTAACCAGGGTCTGAACCTGGATCCCTGTCAGTTCAAGGCACAGGCAGTGTCATTGTTAGGCACTGTTAGAAAGGTTTAGCCCCAGAATTATTCCCCACCCCCACCCCAGTTCAGCTCAGATCTGGAACTCATGAAATAATAATGAAGAAGGAAGTGCTTTGAGCATGCACAAAGTATCTTGCCTGGCCAGTAAGTAACCGCAACTAGCTTATACCCATTCACAGTTGGAAACAGGGAGGCCTTCCAGGGCGAAAAATGCACTCTTCTAGGCAGACTCTTTAGAAACAAGGTCCTTCATTCTCTACTCATGACCTTTTATTATTGTTTTTCACCAGTGGATGAAAAACGCCTCAACCACTTCTTCCAAAACTATATGCCAGGGCACACCAGTGTCCCATGATGGAACTGCTAGTGCTTCACAAGAAGTAAACTAATTAAAAAATCAGGTTTTTCCCAAAAGCCCAAAAATGCCTTGCCAAAAGAGGAAACTTCCTTTTTGCAAGATTTTTCACTCTCCCTTCCTTCTGCCTTTCCAATGCATTTCAGTGCAGAGTTGTCACAGAACTATCTGCTCTCAGAGGGGGACATAGTCAATCACTTAGGACACAATAGGCCATCTCTTCGGAGAACAGGTAGTGCCTTTCTCTTACACAGTCCAGAAGCAAACCTTTTCAGGTGTAAGAGAGATTTTGATTCAGAAAGTAGGCACGTCAGGTTAGCAGCATTTGGAGAAAACAGAGTTTTTAAAAAACCCAGAATTTATTCTAAAGGAAATGCTTTCTTTATCCTAATTCTTTTGAATAAAAACCTGGTCATATGATTAATCATACTCGGTACATTTTGTAGTGCCAGGGGATTGCACAGAATGTGTCTGGAACACACCGATTTTACAAGTCTGGAACAGATAGATTTAATGTCCTACCCCTGACTAGTAGAAGTGGTTTTTCTTTTTCTTTTTCATTTGTCATACATAAACACACACACACACACACACACACACACACACACACACAGACAGACACACACACACACACACACACAAAACCCTAGAGAAGTTAGCTTGACAGATTGGCAAAACTTTTGTCCTTGGGATTCCTCCAGTAATAATCGGGCATGCTGATCATGGGCATATTCTCTTAGAATCATAGAATCATAGAGTTGGAAGAGACCACAAGGGCCATCGAGTCCAACCCCCTGCCAAGCAGGAAACACCATCAGAGCACTCCTGACATATGGTTGTCAAGCCTCTGCTTAAAGACCTCCAAAGAAGGAGACTCCACCACACTCCTTGGCAGCAAATTCCACTGTCAAACAGCTCTTACTGTCAGGAAGTTCTTCCTAATGTTTAGGTGGAATCTTCTTTCTTGTAGTTTGGATCCATTGCTCCGTGTCTGCTTCTCTGGAGCAGCAGAAAACAACCTTTCTCCCTCCTCTATGTGACATCCTTTTATATATTTGAACATGGCTATCATATCACCCCTTAACCTCCTCTTCTCCAGGCTAAACATGCCCAGCTCCCTTAGCCGTTCCTCATAAGGCATCGTTTCCAGGCCTTTAACCATTTTGGTTGCCCTCCTCTGGACACGTTCCAGTTTGTCAGTGTCCTTCTTGAACTGTGGTGCCCAGAACTGGACACAGTACTCCAGGTGAGGTCTGACCAGAGCAGAATACAGTGGCACTATTACTTCCCTTGATCTAGATGCTATACTCCTATTGATGCAGCCCAGAATTGCATTGGCTTTTTTAGCTGCCGCGTCACACTGTTGGCTCATGTCAAGTTTGTGGTCAACCAAGACTCCTAGATCCTTTTCACATGTACTGCTCTCAAGCCAGGTGTCACCCATCTTGTATTTGTGCCTCTCATTTTTTTTGCCCAAGTGCAATACTTTACATTTCTCCCTGTTAAAATTCATCTTGTTAACAGGTGTAAGAGAGAGAAGTACGCTTCTGACGTGCCTACCTTCTTATACAAGTTAAGGCTAGCAGCAGTGCCCTTTTAACATTTGCAAATGTGGTGCCTGTTGTAAGCAGTGGCTGTATGTAACACTTCCTTCTTCTTTTGACAGCAGACCATAAAAACACCACCTTGGCCTACTCCTGCGTCTTCAACAGCAGTTAGGGAGGCCAGCTTGTCAACAAGGCTATCTTGCCCCTGTAGCTTCAAAAGCAGCAGGATTTGAACAGATTATCAGGGGACGCTTCTTAAAGGACAGCATGTACTTTTATCTTAGTAACAGAAATATATCAATAGGTGGGATGACAGTTCTGAAGATGGTGTCCATGGACACAGAAAGAGACTGTTTACGTCTTATCCAAAGAGTTGCTTTGCCATTGGAGGGGGAAATATCATAATACCTTTAATTCAGATCAATTAAACACCACAGAAATAACGAGATAGCTTTCAGGTGCAGCTGTTCAAAGCATCAGACCCTCCAAGTGTCCTTATTTTCCAGGGACAGTCCCGGATTTACAGAAGCCATCCCGATTTCTGATTTGGTCCCAGAATATTCTGCTTTTCCTTAGGAAGTCCTTGTTTTCATCGGAGAAATGTTGGAGGGTTTGAAGCATTAGGTTGTAAAGACATGGGCATGTGAGTGAGGCTTGGCTTTTATTCCAGTGGGGTGTGGTTGACTGAGGTGGGTTAACAGTTCTTGATCCAAAACTGAACACTTCCTGAAACTCCTTGGGGTCTGTAAAAAAATGCGTAGGGTCATGCTAAATTTGATGAAAATCGCATTTGTGTAGGTTTTTTTCTGGTTTTGTTTTGTTTCTTTGGTAAATCTTACTGAATTAGACGGAGATTTTGCTTGTTTGTTTGTTTTATTGTTTTATTACATTTTTATTGTTTTATTACATTTATGTATTGCCGCATCATCAGAGGATCACAGCGTGGTTTACAATATAAAAATACAAAAATACATAATGACAAACAAAACAATAATTCCAGCATACTCTTTTCAAAAAGTTCCCCCCCCCCCAAACGCAACATTTCAGGAGGAAAAATCTCAAATATCTGTGGGATGTGTGAAGCAGCCATTTAGAAGCCTCTTCCATTTCCTCAGGCACTTGTGTCACATATTTTGGAACTTAATAGAATGTAAAATAAATGTTATTTTGTTTGCTTTGATCTAAAATTTGGCTTCATTTTCTCACTCGTTGTAATAGGGCTATAGCCTGAGCCAGCAACACCCCCTCATCTCACCCCACCCATGCCCAAAAGTGTACGTTTCTTGCTCCCTAGGCTTGGTCCCTGGGTCGCTTGCAATTATCTTGCTGGCTTGAAGCGCACATTGCCTCCAGGCAGTACTTAGAAGGAGCCTTGTAGCTGTTGATACAGAATCAGAGAGATAAAATGTAATGTCTTTTACGGTCCATTTCCTTTTCCCCTTTTTTGATGATGGCTGGGAGGGGGCGGGCAAAGGGAAATTTGCACTTCATCATGGGTTTTCTTGTAGGAGCAAAATCCCCGGTCCAAGTCATTATCTTGTTACTACAGAAAGGGGTGTGCAAGCAATTCAGTTTAGGGCAGGCAGGTGAAGAAGAGGGCAGGGCCTTGGCAACTTTAATAGCCGTGTAGGAGGAGGAAATTTAAGCATGACATTCCCTTTTGCAGGTATTTAATGGTGCCAGAGTTCTCTTCCCCTTTTCACCTGGCCATTCTACATCCTAAGCCTATTTTCTTATTGGGGGATGGGAGAACCCTCCAGTAAACAGCAGTGATATATATTTTTTCATAAATGTGTGTGTGTGTGTGTGTGTGTGTGTGTGTGTGTGTGTATATACACACAGCATGGCCCAAAAGTAGGTATACTGTTTTAGAATCCACTTTTTTTCTTCTTGACTGTTCTTTGTTTTAACTGTATTCCTACTTCTGCAGGTGACCATGTATATCCTATATGCATCCTTTATTTCCTCCAAAGAGCAGACAGTGGAGTAAAGTACATGGGATTGCCTATGGTTTTAATCACATTTTTATTTCAAGCAGTTGTTTGGCATTGTATGCTGCTCTTAGCTATCCTCTTCCCCTCCATCGCCGGTTTTAATTCTGCTGATTTGACTTGTCATCTTTTTGCACTGAGGCCTTTTATAAATGGACCCTTGGTGGTTACAGCAAACCGCTTTTGAAGTATCGTCTGCTGGCATGGTTTGGATTCAGATAGCACCTGCCTACTGACCGTGGGGCTAGCAGATAGTGCTGATCAAGGAGGTGTGGGGGCAAGTGGCTGCGGCTTGGGGGAAACTGCCTTGTGGGCCAAACTGGGACCTGCGACAGGCCAGAAGTCCCCCACTCCTAGGTTAGAGTACTGGATGCGACCTGACTAGATTTCCATTTAGCCACAGAGCTCACTGATCTTGGGCCAGGCCAAACATATTATCTATTCAACCCCCTGCAATGCAGGAATCTTTCACCCAACATGGGACTCGAACCCACAGTCCTGAAATTAAGAGTCTCGTGCTCTACCAACCGAGCTTCTAGCTCTCCCCTAGCACAGATGACAACCCAGTCCTAGCAAGTAAGCAGTGCAACTTACTTCCCAGTAAATATGCATAATATCTCAAGTGTGTTAGAGCAAGAGCCCATTTCCCTATTTTCCTCCTGGAACCAAATTCTGTTCGGCTAATCCTGTGATGCAGTGCATTCTGCAGAGCATGTTGCCTTCAGCTCAGAGGAGCAAACAGCCAGCCCCATAGAGGATGCGTAAAATGTTAACAGTTCTCATGCTGAAAAATATGTCTTGGTGGTCTTTTCACGCAAGGGGGTAAATACATCACCATGAGGGAAAGAGAAGGGATGATGGAAACAGTCATCCAGTCCAAACCACTGCCCATTCAGCAGGACCACCCACACACCTGCCACCCTCGCAGATGAGCCCATTCGATCCAGACTGCAGTGTGACGCTGGCAAAGGGCAGGCATATGGCAATAGGTGTTGCCAGAGCAATAGCTGCATATGACTCCCATCTGCTGAACTGCTTTGTATGCATGCATGGACAAAAGAAACTTTTCATTGTAACTTGATAACTTGCATTCTACGACTGATCCTTTAACTAACACACACACACACACACACACACACACACACACACACACCATCCAAACACACCTTTTGAATTTTAGTGGTGTTTCTAGGGTGTAGCTTAAAAGCACTGCTGCAGGTGTATAAGCTGTTAGGCTTGCCTAAAGGGTCTCTTTACATTGCAACCTATACAAATAGTAGCTGAAGCTAGGATTAACCAGTATAAATTTGTAGTGTAGATGGGGCCTGGGGTGTGCTGGTTTTCTTCCATGTTACTGGCACAAACGTGGCTTTTACTTCAAGCAACGAGTATTTGTTCCTATTGTCTCTCCTCCTATCTTTCCAAATACAGTGGTACCTCGGGTTACATACACTTCAGGTTACATACGCTTCAGGTTACAGACTCCGCTAACCCAGAAATATTACCTCGGGTTAAGAACTTTGCTTCAGGATGAGAACAGAAAACGTGCAGCGGCGGCGCAGCGGCAGCAGGAGGCCCCATTAGCTAAAGTGTTACCTCAGGTTAAGAACAGTTTCAGGTTAAGAACGGACCTCCGGAACAAATTAAGTTCTTAACCTGAGGTACCACTGTACAAGCTATTGCTTATACATCGCAGTGAGAAAAACCTGACATTTCTGTTTGAATCGCAGCAGATGTTGCTGGTAAAATATTAAAAGGTCTATATGCATGTCTGGTAAACTTGGATTTGTGTGTGTGTGTGTGTGTGTGTGTGTGTGTGAGAGAGAGAGAGAGAGAGAGAGAGAGAGAGAGAGAGAGAGAGAGAGATATTCTGGTTCAGATGCTCTGTAACATTTAATTCATGCAAATAAAAAAAAAATACTTGCAGGAGCAGCCAAGGTCGGCAATGCCTCCTGCTGTAAGTGCTTGTGGCACATTTGAAGCTGCATGAGGGCAATGTTAATTGATGTGCTCTGAATACATGTAATTTGCTTTTTCTGGCTCAGTTGTTCCTGATACCATAGTGCCTGTTTGGACGCTGAGGTGGCTTTTAAAGCCAGAGCTGCACAGCAGGGGAAGGGCTGAGCAGGGGTGGGGTGTGTGTAGAGAAGATACAGTTCCATTACTAAAAGTATTCTTGTCTGCAGAGGACAAGCAGAGAGCGCACTGCCTCTGAAGCTTCTCTGCTCTCCTTTGTTTCCAGAGCTGTAGCCGTTTGTTGCACAGGTTGAGCAGAGCTGAAACCAAGACTACTGTTCAGCTGAGAAAGCTGTTTGTTGTTCACTTCCAAATAAAGACAGGCTTCCAAATAATGTGGGGAAAATAATGGGTGATGAACCTGTGCGGCGTCGGGAGACGTTTACATTCCTGTCTTCCCTTCTTTCTGGAAAAGGCTGTTTGAAGGACGATTTTCTCTTTCCCTTTGAAGTTTTATGTGGTATCTAAAACATGGATGTACCAAATTTCCCTTCTTTCATGGATGCTGTTGGCCTCAACAGATAATCCTCCATTATAATAAACACAAACTGCAATATGGAATATAATTCTTTTAAGTCGAAACATTTCTTCTTAATGATTTGTACTTGCATGGCTTGTGCAATCTATATACCTCAACCCTCTCTTTAACTTGCTTTGTGCTTCATTATTCAATAATAATAATAATAATAATAATAATAATAATAATAATAATATGAAAGTAACCTTATTAAATAGGTATTAACCTTTACATAGTGTACCTTACTTCACATAATATCTCTCCTCCATGCTATTGGAGATTTTTTTAAAAAAACAGCACTGAATTTGCACTTCGTTATTCAGCTGGCTGTATCAATACACACACTCTTTCACCACCCGAAAACCAGATATTGCACTTCTTTGGCTGCATACAAATCCCATAGAAGTGCAGCTTTTTCTCTTCTCTCACTCCAAAACTGTGTTCACACTCCTGTTTGGGGTGCGCTCACTGTGTTCCTTCCAGTGCTGGGTTTTGAATCCATGTTCCCATGATGCATATCTATCCTGTACTTCATTATAAGATACTACTGTTTGATATGTTGTTTCTCAAAGAAGCTTCAAACCAGTTAGAGTCCTTAAGCCGTTCCTAATTTTTTCTTTAGCCAGGGTGAGAACACGTTTTCATAGGGTAAAAACATCCCTCCCATTGCATAAACGCTCCCCCCCCCCCTCCATGAGCACACAAACAGAAATGAATCTGACAATAATGAAGCCATGCTGATGAGAGCAGCTAGGGGGGAAAGAGTTGTGAAATGCACACAGAAAGAAAGAAAGAAAGAAAGAAAGAAAGAAAGAGCAATGATATGGTGAAAACAACACAAACACGGCCCAAGCTTGAATTCTAGCATAGTCAGTGGTGCGTGGAAGAAGAGAGTGAAATTCAAGGGTTATTGCTTAATATTAATCATAGGCATGAGAAGGAAATACAGATTTGGACAAGGAAATAGGTGAATAGTGGTTTGGAACAGCAGAGGACAATGAGGAGTAAATCCAAAAAAGAAAAAAGAGTAAAGCAGAGATGAATGCTGGTATGAACATGTACCCTTAGCAAGAAAGCCATTATGTTACTGAAGAAGAGGAATAGGCTCTTCGCCTAGACCTGGGACAGACAGACTGACAGCTTGCACAGGTCAGAGCAAAGTGGTGCAAAACAGATGTTCCCCCAAATTATGCCCACCAACTCCCACTTCCTCTACACAGAAAATAAGGTGGTGCTCACCATTTCACACAAATGAAAATATTGATGATTCATTCTGGATTTTTTTTTCCAAAAAAAAAAAAGGGGGTGGGATTTTTATGGGAAAATAAAAAGCTAGTTTTTGAGTGTTATTCTGGAATAGCAGCTGAATAATGAAGACGTCATGTGGAAACATGCCCCCCCAAACCCCAACCCAACCCAGCAACTATGTTAGTATAATAATAAGTAAGTGTGAACCTGGTTCTGGTTGATGGACTTTGGGATTCTTGTAACAAACCAAAGCAGATCCTGCAAGCTTAAAATATGCCTAACCCTGCCTTATTCTATTCCCTTTTACTCCAAATCACTATATGTTTCCTGCCCCTTAATTTATCTAAAGCAATAAATGTTCAGTTGAAAAAAAGCATTCTTATTTTACACAATGGACTACATTCATTGGACTACATTGTAGGGCCTTCTTGGTAGTAGCACCCGCCCTCCCATCAGATGTCAAGGAAATAAACAACTTTTTGACTTTTGGAAGACATCTGAAGGCAGCCCTGTAGTGGGAAGTTTTTTTAATGTTCAATGTTTTACTGTGCTTTATGTGTTTAATTTGTTGGAAGCTGCCCAGAATGACCGGGGCAACCCAGTTAGATGGGCGGCATGTAAATAATAAATTATTAGTAGTTAGTAGTATTACAAGGTGCTCACAAATTCAGAAACCTGGATTTGACAAAACCAGCAGCGTGCTGATCTTTGTGATGAATGAAAAGATAAATGCTTACAGAAGGTACAAGAAAACAAACACGAGTTCTGTACTGAAGCAGATTAGAAGCTAGGTATGATCTCCCATTTATTCCGTTCCTCATTTGCTCATTTTACTTCAGGTTGTCTTAGGAAGTTTCCTTTAGAGACTAACGTCCTACTTCTGCCGTGGCAGATCTATCACGAGGAGTTGCTGATTCAGCATTGTGAAGGGCAGAGAGATGCCATCAGTCAGCAGGACACAGTAACAGATGGAGGCCTTTAAAACTAAGTTTGCTCTGGGTGTTAAGGTATCCCTTGGCTGAAACAATTAGATACAGATTCCCTTCAGAGAGAGAGAGAGAGAGAGAGAGAGACATAAACATGCGTGCCATTTAAATCAAATCTAGTACATCAAGCATGAGATGGAAACAAGAAGCGTTTGACTCCTAATTGCAATATTTCACAACAAACAAGCAAAAACAATAATGTGTTTAGATTGTGTGTGTTGTGACTAGCCATGCCTCTTACTAAAAGCAGCTGTGAATTGGATTGCGACTACAACATTCTTGGATGTGGGCTGAATCCTGTGTTATTTTTCTGTTGGAAAACAATCAGACACACTCATGCCCTTGTTTATCCCAATGCAGTGGTACCTCTGGATACGAACAGGATCTGTTCCGGAGCCCCGTTCGCATCCTGAGGTAAACGTAAGACGTGTCTGCGCGGGTTGCGTTTCGCCACTTCTGTGCATGTGCGTGACGTCATTTTGAGCATCTGCGCGAGTGGCAAAACCCGGAAGTAACGCGCTTCATTACTTCCGGGTCACCACAGAGCGCAACCCAAAAATATTCATCCCGAAGCTACTTCAGCCCGAGGTATGACTATATAAAACCAAAGCTGGACAAATCAAAGGTGGGTTTTTTTGGGGGGGGGGTTCAGTAGGAAGATGACCCAGGGGCAAGATCTATCTACCCAACAGATCCACTACAGATTTGTGGACCTGTTTTCTGTAAACAAAGTCGATGCTGTCATCATTAGTGGAGTGCAATGGACACCGGAGGCCCAGCTCACATGATGCTACATCATGATGCTACAATGTGGTAGCTAGGCAATGTCCAAGACTGACAGTGTGGCTGTGAACAAGCGGTGACTGACGCGCTGAACAAGACCTTGGGGTCATAGTGTGTCTTCCCAGTATGCGGCGGTTGTTAGAAAAAGGAGAATTCTGTGTTATGGATTACAGTTGTACCTTGGATCCTGAACGCCTTGGTACTCAGACATTTTGGCTCCTGAACGCCACAAACCTGGAAGTGACTGTTCCAGTTTGCGAACTATTTTTGGAAGTCAAACATCTGACGGGGCTTCTGATTGGCTGCAGGAGCTTCCTGCACCGAATCAGAAGCCGCACTTTGGTTTCCGAACGTTTTGGGAGTTGAACAGACTTTTGGAACAGATTCTGTTCGACTTCCAAGGTACGACTGTATGAGGAAAGGGACTGAAAATACAAATCTGTTGTGTGACCACACTTGGAATACTGTGTACAGTTCCAGTCACCTCAGCTAAAAAAGCAGTGTCGTAGCTATGGGGGAAGCTAGCCGAGGTTGTTGTTTTTGTCCCAGGTGAAACCTCCAGAGGGACGCCATTGAGGCTCCTTGCCTATGGGTGCGTACACAAATGCGTGTGAATGGTGTCAAACTGGGTCTTTGATCTGGGTGAAATAAAGCCTAGTTTCGCCCCTACGAAAAGGATATTGTGCTGCCGGTGTATAAAATTATGTGCGGAGCAGATAAAGTTTTTCTCCCTCAGAATGTTAGTACCTTGGGGCATCTGCTGTTGAAAGATCTGTGTCATACCTTCTCAGCTCAGTTTTCCTTGCCTTCTTCACTGCATTCAACCAATGGCATCTGTGCAGTGTTCTTGCTTCTGCTTCAGTGGGCTCCTAAGTGAGCTTTGCACTGGATGTAGACTGAGCCTTCAGCTCTGCCACAGGTTTCCTGGGCAAACTTAAGTCACTCATTTTCGGCATTTTAAAGATAGTGATGAAGATATCAGGAACATCAGAGAAGTTGTTCACTTACATATTAGTAAGCCAGTAATTTTCACCTTGCTTGCATTCATTTTTAGTTTTGCTTCATTCTTAGAATGAAGTTTTACTTCATTCATAGATATTGCACTTAGTCCTTCCTTCCTTCCTTCCTTCCTTCCTTCCTTCCTTCCTTCCTTCCTTCTCAAATACAGCTTCTGAGTTTGAAGCAGAGAGTGTTATTGTTATTATTTATTAGCCACTTTTTTGCCACAGGCAACTCAAAGCAACTTACAAAGCAACTTATATCTTACTTATTTCTTCAGGCCTAAAAGGCTGTGTTTTGATTTTGTGGAGAAAAAGCAGCTGCTGCCCCTTTCTCTGCCTGGGGAAATGGCCACAACATTACATGGGAGATGGAGTATTGAGGGGTAGTAAGCACTGGGCTGGTTAGGGCTCTCTATTCCAGGGATGCTGGAGCCTGTGGACCTCCATATGTTGCTGCACTAGAATTTGCATCATCCCTGACTATTAGCCATAGTGGTGCTGCTGGCGCTAAGGGGAAGTCAGAATCCAACAATCTCTAGAGGACCATAGGGTACCATCTCTGCTTTCTCTCTTCTGTTTCTCCAGTACTGTCAAACGTCAGATGAAGGGAGCACCCAGAGGAGGGCTTCCAAATAATATACAGTGGTACCTTGGTTTACGAACTTAATCTGTTCCGGAAGTCCATTCTTAAACCAAAGTGTCCTTAAACCAAGGCGTGCTTTCCCATAGCAGCGGGGGACTCAATTTACACTCAACAGGAAGTGGAACATGTTCTGCTTCCAAGGCAAAGTTCACAAACCAAAACACCTACTTCCGGGCTTAATCCAAGTTGTTCATAAACTGAGCTGTACTTAAACCAAGGTACCACTGTATTAGCAAGTGGTGAGGTTCTTGCAAGAAAAGGCAGCGTACACACACGCACAAAGATTTATGCATATGTATAAAATCCAGGAATCTGCCCCCCTGCATCATGTTTCATTCAGCCCCAAGTCTGTTTCCTTTGCTTTCTGTGGCATTTGACTGTGATTAACCATTACTGGATTGTGTCCAATGTGTGTCTGCGCACAGAGCACACAGAGATGTATTGCAACCCTTCCCAGGGGTCCTTCAAAATATGGATCCTCTCTCCATCCCTCCTACCTGTCACAATGACAATTGTTTTGTTAGTATGCAAGATCTGAGAGCTAAAAGCCTTTTTGAGTAGCTGGGACTTTAAGTATGCATTTTTAAATAACATATATTAATTTACTTTCCCCACCCCAACCCACGTGCTGTAATTTCTATGATTTTCTTTTTTATAAACTTGCAGTGCTTCACCTCAAATGTAGAATGACAATAGATGTTGTACGCATATAATATTTCTCCTTTTCTGCATTATTCAAATTACTTTCTAACCTTCGTACATAATTCTGCCATTCCTTTTACTGCTGCTGTAAAGCAAATGGTTATTTTATACAAATGTTACCTCTTGGCTATTAATTCAGTGATTATTTTGGACTATGGTACTTCTTTTTAAACATAGGGTGGTAAAACCTCATAAATAGAAAGCTTGTCATTAAAAAAAAAGTCTTTTACTTGTTTTGTTCATCAGTTTATGATCAAATGGTTATATATTGTTATTTATCCACCTGAAAAATCCTGATAGTTTATTCAAGCTACAGCACCAAGAAAATTCATACTTCCGATATGATCATTTTATTACCATTTTTTTTTACCACACTCGTTACCTCAGAGTAGCTCTGGACAGGACAAACAATCACTGCCAGTTACCTGCCCTGTATGCTTGGAAGTCAGTTGCCAGCACTTGTCCAGGAAAGTTGCACAGACCACATTCCCATCTACAGATTATTCAACCTTCCTGGGTGGTTGCCCTCACAGATATGACAAGCAAGCACTTCCAGCCAGCTGTGAAAGCGATGGCACGTGCTGGTTTTTAACTTTTGAATCTGTTGCCAGCCCTGATATGTAACTTTCAAAACTGCACTGCAGTCACATGGAGTTTCATACAACCCATGCCAGTGCAATACCCAAATATCTTCATGTGCGGATTTGCCAAGGGTGTGTTTGATGCAGCTTTGGAAAGACGAGCATTTTAAAGACTCTGAAATTCCCCTTCACCACTTAACTCCCAAGGTTTAGAATTGCCACTTTGTCTCGTAATCAAAACCACTAGAATGCCTATATTACGCAAATCCACTTGAAAAAACACGTAAACATAATAGGCTGTATAATAACAATTGTAAAGTTATTTACTGGAAACAACTTCTCAAAATTAGATACAGCTTCTCATAATGTCAAAATCAACATCGTGACATAACATATTAAAATGCAGCTGATTCAGTTGACCACCAAGTCCAGTATCTACAAAATGCGATTCTTTTTTGTCAGTCCCATAGTACATTAATTTCTAATTTCTTCATTTTCTCTTGTATTTTTCTATCTGATGTATTCCTTAGAAGAGTAAGATGAAATAGTCTTGCAAGTGTCTACTGAAGATGATAAGATTGGTAGACCTTATTTGACTAAGAATCTATCACAAATAGGATCCATGTAGCTGTTATATACAGTACCGAACTACACACAGCTGATGAAGCCCCTTGGGGCGAAACAGGGGAATATCCAGGAATCCTTGTCCTGTCTACCTGTGCCAGCATCTACCAGTGCCAGTTTCTTATGTCTACCAACCTTATCATCTTCATTAGACACTTACAAGACTGTTTCATGGTACTCTTCTAAGGAATACATCAGATAGAAAAATACAAGAGAAGATGAAGAAATTAGAAAGAAATCGCATTTTGTACATACTAGACTTGGTGGTCAACTTTACTATTCTTGTTATACAACCTATTACGTTTACGTGTTTTTTCAAGTTTGTCTTGTAATGCAAATCCATTGCAGCTGCTGTAGAGCTGACAGCTCTTCAAATGCTAGCTCAGGACTACTTTACACGTACCTTTTGTTGGGGGTGGAGCAGCATTCATAAAACATAACCTGTGAAGCAGGACATATTTATTCTGCTGAGCATACATAGGTCATATACATACACAGCCATTTCTCCAAATGCTATTTCAGTGAAGTTTCTAGGCAGTCTCCATTTAAGTCATGGAGAACCTGTGGCCCTCCAGGGGTTGCTAGACTAAAACACCTGCCATCCCTCAGCATTGGCCATGCTGCAAGACGGAATGCAACAACATCTAGAGGACCACAGGTTTCCCATCCCAGATTTAACAGAATGGATCTTGTTGCAGTTTTGATACTAGTGGGATTGCACTTCCAGTTTGTAGTTTTCTCTCCCTTCCCAGATTTCCACCGTACATTTTGCAATTGCCATTTCTAGGTTGTCTAAATGGATTTGGGAAACATTTGTTCTAAGGAAGTGCGGCTAGAAAGAGCCTGAGCTGCGCGTGAGAAGTTTTCTCATTGTCTTTGGGTAATTCCAGGCAGCAAACATTCCACTTGTGTCAGAGCTTGGCATAGACAACATCCATTTTGACGACTTCTCCCTCGACACGGACGCCATGATAACTGCAGCCCTCCGGATGTTCATGGAGCTTGGAATGGTGCAGAAATTTAAAATTGACTATGAGGTAACCATCTGTTGTGCGAAGATAATCGGTGCTGCTTTGGTTTTGGCGGTGGTTGTGCCCATTTGTCCGTGTTAAGTGTCCCTGATGCGATTTGTACTTTTCTATTTCAGACGTTGTGTAGGTGGCTTTTGACGGTGAGGAAAAATTACCGAATGGTCCTGTACCACAACTGGAGGCACGCTTTCAATGTGTGCCAGCTCATGTTTGCCATGTTAACTGTGAGTATCTTGAGTGGCAGGCATCTTATGATACTATCCACAATGTTGTCCAAACATTTGTTTCCTCTTCCCCTTGCTAATACGGCATTAAAAAAAAAATATTGAGACGTAAGCGCCCAAGAGAATAAAGGGTCCTAATTTGATACCTAATTTGGCAGCGCTTATTTGGCAACATTTGACAGGGTTTGAGCACTGTGAAAGAATGGAACCACAGATGGCAGTTGTATGATAGTGACCTTATTGTTATAGAACCTCATCTTAAAAGAATGGGAGATATATATATATATATATATATATATATATATATATATATATATATATATCTCCCCTAGAAGTCATTGCTTCATAAAATCCCCACTCTGCCAATGTGCCTGTAATCCAGAGAAAGTTCAGTGTGTTGCTCCCATTGAGGAAAGTAGGACTTGGGCATGTAACCATAGAATTTAAAATGCATGAATTTAAATGGGACTGAAGATTTGCGCACTTTAACCCCCCAAAGAGCACTGAGCTGCTAATCAAGTACATGGTGAGAGATTGTAAGGAAGGACCAGACAGCTGGCAAAGAAACTTCAGTGGGAATAGTAAAGTGAGCATTCCAGTTTATCCAAAACTGGAATCTTTAACTGGTAAAGCTGCAGCTGCCAACAGGAGCCTTATATTATGGTGGTGGGGAAACAGTTAAAGGATACAGGTAAACTGGACATTTCAGGTGAAGGAAAGAGGTGACGAAGGAGGGAAACCTGGGTTGAACTGGTTAAGAAAAGCTGCTAGGTTCAGGGGTTCAAGGATGTAATGGGAGGACAAGGGTGTATGCTATTTTAACATTTTATTCTAGGCTGCCAGAATTCGTTAGCGGTGGCAGGTGTTTACAACCAGCTTCATGAAGACAGGCGAACAATTTTCTTTGGCTTTGGGGAAGGCATAAGAAAATTTAACCAAGACACCGAGAATTATTACTTCCACATCACATTTATGCAAGGTGCTGATCACATACCTTCAGTTTTTTTCTTTTTTTTAATGTAGACAAATTGCCAGCAGGGACACCTTGGCAATATGAGGCCTCACTCACTGAATAAGTTTGGAGTTGATGGGCCTTCCCAGCTGTCAATTCCCCACTTCCCCTTAGACATCCACATTTAATAAAACACACACATGTACATTTGCACTTAAATCATGGCATTGTGCCCCCAGTCTGCTCATCTATGCACTTTAAGCTGATCCATCATCATGTTTGACAACCTAGATAAATTATTTGAAGGTTTTCATTTTTATATTTCGTTGCTAAAATGCTACATAAAAATCAAAACCTGCTTGATAACTATTCTGATGAAAGCTTTCACATTTGTGCTGCCGCTTTTGCTCATAACAATACAGACCTTAATGCAAGGCTTCCGCTAGGTGGAGCTCAAAGGCCAGAATTGTTTTAGGTTTCTTTCTGGAGCTGGTGAGGTATGACAGCATGTTTTATCGTTTGATGAAACAGCTTCTTTTCATCTGGATTGAATAACTACCAAACAGCAGGTTCATATGGAATTGCAATTGTTTGGAAAGGGTCGGGTCTTTGTTGTTGTTGTTGTTTTGCTTTGATAGGGTTAAAACGTCTATCTGTTGGCTGTGGATCTGTGAATATCTGCACAGCTAATTTTCAAAACACTGCCAAATGCGAGCTATTTCCCACACAACTGTTTCCCACTTCTCAGCCTGCACTACTTATGTGTCAACTCTTAGAGAAAATTCACATGACCTTTTCTTCTCTACAACAAGGCACTACCCCCCATTGGCAGAGAGTCATGGGGAATCTGTCATTGTGAATGGCTTGCTATGCAACAACCCTTCTCCCACCTTTGTAGGTTGCATGATGACCCCATTCATAAAAATGGATTACGCACACATCCCTGTCATGAAATGGTTGCCTGAAGTTCACTAGAAGTCCCTGTGCAGTTGCAAGTGGTTGTATGAATTAGGCCTTAAAATGATTTTGTTGGAATGTCACTACAGTGGTACCTCGGTTTAAGAACAGCCCTGTGTACAAACCATTCAGTTTACGACTCCGCAAAACCGGAAGTAGTTTCCCGGTTTGCGAACTTTACCTCGGTCTAAGAATAGAAGCCGAATGGTGGAAGGGCACCGGCAGCGGGAGGCCTCATTAGGGAAAGCGCGCCTCGGTTTAAGAACGGTTTTGGTTTAAGAACGGACTTACGGAATGGATTAAGTTTGTAAACCAAGGTCCCACTGTAGTTCTTAGTCAGATGTGAGACTCCAGAAGCAACTCTAGAATACGTGTGTATTTACGTATTCAACTAAGATACTTTTAGTTACGGGAATGACTTGTAGTGCTCCATCTTGATGGAAAAGAAACACCTAGTGCTGCAGTAATACTGAGCGTTCAGTTTTAGGCACATTTTTTTTTAAAAAAAAGATATTTATTGAAATTTTCAAAAAATAAAGAAAAAAACAAAAAAATAAAAAATTAAAATAAAAGAACACACATATAATTACATTCCTTTCTTTCAATAACATATTTCCTTGACTTCCCCACACCTCCCCTTCTTGTATTCCAATTCAATTTTTTTTGTTCAGCAAGTTCTTATCCCCAAATTTTACCTTATTATATTTAAATCCTTTTGGTTAACCAATTTTAACATAAACCTCAATCTTTATGCATCAGTACTTATTCTTAATATCTTTTTCTAAGATCGACCCCAATTCCCTTTCACAAGTTCCCCATTTTAATATAAGTAACAAAACAAAGTATATAAAAACAAACTATAATTGTACAGCCTTTGGATACCCAAAACCCCACTCCCCACCTTTACCGGTTTCAAGCTCCAACAAATGTCCATCAGTCTATCTGCTGTCAGCCTGGTGACCTCACATCCGAGGCTCTTAAGTCTCTCATTTCCTCTCTGCCGGTTTTTTTGGTAGTCCTTTATATTAATGTTTATATATTATATATATATAAAGGAATGTTAATATTAAACACCAAATCTCGGAGAAGCTCTGTCCCAATAAGGTCCATATTTCTTCCAGCCAGACCTCCATATTTAAAATTGTAGTCCAAATCTTGTTTCTTACTTCTTTTAAGTCCAAATGTCCCAGAAACTCCAGCTTCCACTTTAGTCAGGTTTTTAATCCATAAGTCCACATGAGGAGATCTCTCCATTCCTCATTCTTCCATTCAAACCAGATTTTCATAATCTCATTCTTCTTTTCCTTTATATCCATCTTAGCAGGCCTCTGGCTCTCCTTAATCATCTGCGACATTATAGCTCCTCCTTCCTTTCCCTCTAAATTATCATGTATCTCTTTCCCCACTTTCTCAAGTTTCTCGGATTTCTTTTCTTGTTCAGCTGCAAAAATTTTTAGCTCAGATACAAAATATTTTTGTTCTGATACAAAGACTTGAGTCAAGTCCCTTCCAGTTTCAGCAAGTTTATTTACTGTTTCATTCAATGTTGTAACATTTATAGCCAACCCATTGCTTTGTTCTTGAAATTTCACAGAAGAAGAAAAGTCTTTTCCAGTTCAATCAGTATTTTTCCACTTACAGCCATTCTTGTAATGTCCCAGAGCCCCCTCTAGAGGAGTTCTGGTTACTTAGTATTCCTTCCAGTTCCAATCCAAAAGTCAAAATAACCTTTTCTCTTTATTTTCAACAATTTATTACCTGAATGTAACAAATATAACCAGCCGAGGCAACAGAAACAAAGTTCTCTTTTTTCCCCCAGCTTTGACAGCTAGTTTGACAGCTGTCAAAATCTTCTATGTCTCTTCAACAGGCTCTCTCACGGATCGCTCCCGGGTCCTGGGGGGGGGGGTGGCAGTTCCACTCTCAAAATTAGCTCTTATCCTCCAGCAAAGTCACTTATACTGCCAAAACGTGAAATTAATTGCTTTTATCCTCTCAAGAAGAAGGTGTTCTCTCAACCTTAGTTATCTAGTCCTTGCTTTAAGATGTTTACAAGACGGGGAGACGGACTTCCTCTTTGCGCCTTCCCCGCTCGTGCCAAATCCAAAAAAGAAATTTTAAATCCAATTTCCGTATTACTCACGGGTTGTTACTTTTAGTCCAAATGTTCAAAGGAAGAAGTCAGCGCTCTCCGACCATGGCATGCGGCTTCACTCCGTAGGGGAAGCAGTCGACTCACAGCACCGCACCTCTCCCTGTCCCCCGTTCCGAAGCCTTTAAAAAGGCTCCTTCGCGGGTCGGGGGGCGCAAATGGTGCCCGCCGAGTCACCAAGTCCACAGGCTTCAGCGCCTGTGGTTTCTGAGGGTCCCCGCGTCGCCGCCACGGCAGGACCAGTCCCCTACTGAGCAGATTCCCTCCGGAGCTCGGAGGGAATCCGCCATAGTCGATTGCGCTAACCCGGAAGTGGCCCAGTTTTAGGCACATTTGAAATCTTGTGCACACTTACCTGGGAGTCAACTGCAGTGAACACAGTGACACTTTTATCTCATTAAACATGTACATGATGGAATTGAAAGTCTGCTTCTATTTAAACTTTTATCCTGACTTCACTGGCCACAGGTTTTGGTGGAATGTGTATAATAAACCATAGTTTAGTAGATCAGGGTCTTGCACAGCTGCATAATTTCTGAAGTGCGAATAATGTGATGTGTTAGGCCTACTAGAGGACAGCAATAGCAGATAAAGTCCGTAGTTAAAGCCTTTGCCCTGAAATCAATCTTAGGAAAGGCCTCGATTGGTATACAGATCACAGGCTACTCGCCATGAACAGAGAACAAATTCTGTTCCCTTCTGTATCTACTCTCATACTCTTTTGAGTCAATTCTCTTCCATATCTGCCAACATGATACATGCCCAAAAAAAGTATTATAGAGATCTACACAAGACAGACTGACTAGTCTAAAAGAGAAGGATTGACACTACTTGAATGTTAAGCACAGCAAACAAAGAAACCAAGGGTTGAACATTTCATTTGAACATTCATATTGTAATGACCTTAAGCTCATTACAATAAAAAATAAATAAAAATGTAGTAGAAAATAGAAAATTAGGTTCATTGACAGACTGGTGCTGTTCTCCTTGGTTTCAACAAAGTCTGGAAATGTTTAAGGTCCCAAACAGATGTGGTAAGATCTCCCACCATTTTAATGTTAACTCAGAAGGAGCAGGTTGCCGGTGGGAATTGGATTGGAGCTGTGGTACTAGCGGTACTTCTGTGCCGCTTCGCTGTTCTGAATCTTCACCAGCCCGGCTGCTGGTAGCTCCCTTTCAGAGGAAAGATGGACACAATATAGGCACTTGCGTTTCACCTTCCAGGGTTAATAGAAGGGGGGGGGTTTCAAAGGGAATATTGTTCAGGGGAAGGGCTCTCCACCAGTGTTGCTACTCTGATCAAAATGGGAGCCCTCTTGTGGCTGCTTTTAAAATACAATGACACAACGTCGGACAAGTCCAATCATAAGTATTATGCCTGTCACAGCGACAGCATTGTGTGGCGCGCAGCGTTGTGCAGTTCTGTCTGGCACACCAAGGGTGCACGTTCCTGCGCCGTTCTACATCTGTGGGATTCTTTCACTTCAAGTGACTGGATCTGCTCCTTTTATCTTTTAATCTCATAGTTGACACAGCTCTTCTACTGTCCGTGTTAAGACGTGGGTGAACATATCAGACGGCACAGTGATTCTTCAAACAGCTCTTGTTTATTCACAGGCCAGAACAGAACTGAGCTGAAGGGTTCAGCCAGCCTGCTTATGTAGAGCTCCACTAGAACGCAACAGTAACCATTTTCTGTAACTATCCAATCACTGAACGTCACTTTTGACCCCTTATTTGCATATGTGGACCTGAACTATCTACAGTATCCCCCTGCTGGCCCAGGGTGAGAACTTCAGTACATAACAGTCCACATTTATGCATTTGATGAAGTAGGTTCTGCCTACAAAATGCTCATACAATGATAAGTGTATTGATTTTAAGGATTCTCTGGTGTTTTCCAGGCCCGTGCAACAGCTGGAGGGGACGGGGAAGCTGGGTACACTTGCCCAGAGCTTCAGAGGGCTAAGCCAAACAGGGGGGCCCACCAGGGACTGGCAACGTCTTCTCTTTTTGTCTTTTAGTTTATAACTTTATTCTAAAAAGACTCCCACCCTGGGCCTCAGACAAAGCTCTGCATGGGCCTGATGTTTTCTCTCAACAGACTTAGCACAGTTGCGCTTCTGGCTAGTCAGCATTTAGAGTTGAAGATATGTTAAAAAGTGAAATTGAGACTAATATGTTGTCCAGAAGGGTTCGGAATTATTCATTCTAATGCTACCTAAGCTTTTTCAAGTGTTCAGAATGGGATAATGACCTTAGCTGCTGGTGGGACCAAAATTCAATGGAAGGATCCACCCCCCCCCAACCTATGTATGTTTATTGAAATATCTGTAAAGCCCTTCAACCCTGCCCACCCCATGTACAGCCATACATGGAGAACCTCTATTGATGTTCTAATGGATGTGCATAGGGGAAGAACAGATCCTGCCACATTCCACTACATGCAACTATTATCAATCTTTTGAAAGCCTGAATAAAGACTAGCACTTTGGTTGTTTGCGGTTAAAATAACCTAAATTGAACAGAATGTTTAATTACGCATAAAGTATACAGAGTATGCATCAGATTTCTGACAGTACCATTGAGTTTAAAAGTACAAGACCAAACGTAAAAGGCCAAAGGATAAATTTATATGTGACTGATAAGCACATCGTGTAATGTTTTTCTAGAAGAATCACTTTTCCCTTTGCAGTTTGTACTCATAAATGGCCATTCCATTAGCATTGTTCCTACATGTGGTAATGATGTAAGTAAACTCCAGAACAATAGACACTTTAAGTAAAGACACCTTGAAATATAAGCACATATTTTGCCATTCTGCTCATTTTTCTTCCTAAGCATTACACAGCTCCTTATGGAATGTAATAATCTTATACAACTTACTGGTAATGTGTGGGGGACACACGTATATTATTATCTTAGATTTTATAGTAATACTGTCAATGAGGTTATGCTGAAGAGCTGCAGTTCAGCACTTTTATTACTGGCTATTACAGTAAACACACTGACACGTTATTTGGTTTTTATTTATTTATATATCTTTAAACGTGGATTTTACATGTTTAAAAATGATGTTCGGGATGTCAGTGTGGTCAAGTTCAGAGAGACAGAAGGGTAATGAATAATAGATAGCAAGGGAGAAAAGCATGTGTGTTTCTTTTTAATGAATTAATACTTCCTCCTACTAATACTTCTACTAATACTTCTTCCTACTTCCTACTAAGTACGTTACATGATACTGGGCACCTAACCTAGGCTCCACTCAGACAGCACTTTATTCGGTTTCCTCACAAGTTTCCTTCCCTGATAATTTTTGTGTTTTTTTGATGTGATCTTTCACACAACATAAATGCCCCTCCTGCAAATCTAGTGGACTCTAACTGAACGTTTGCACTCATTTCCAGGTTAATTGCTTCCAGAAAATAAATGTTTGCAACCCTGTTAACCTGGAAAATTGTGGGAGTTTTGCAGCGTAATTTTCCCACAGTTTTCATGGATCATGTCGCCCGCACTCACATGATGTAATTTGGGGTGGTATTCTGGCATACTGCTCTTTTCTGCTGTTTCATGGGGGAATCAAGGGGAAACAGAAGCACGCCTACACACAAAAGGTGATGCCATGTCCAATGAGGTCTGCTGTTGTGTCACACCATGCCCACTGGTGTAAATGAAATTTTGTGTGACTTGGAGATACTTTGATCTCAAAGCCACAGTTCCGTAACACAACAGGTAATGCAGTATAAAAAGAACATTTAGAAACCAGGACAGAAGCACTAGCATTATAACCAGGAAAACTAACAAAAAAAATCCCCAAGTCTGAATGCACCCCCAAGTCTTAGCATTTATAGAAAACTGATCTCAGTAAGATATATTATAGAAATAAAAGATTATGTTGCTTGGAAAGACCAGGAGGGTCATCTAGTCTAACTCTGTACTGTTTTATAGCCCAATACTATGCAAAGTTACAATTGATTCCAATATTGCTTCCAATTTTTGGAAACTGAACATATATTCAGTATGTAAATCAAAGATTAAATGGAAGTAATGATAAGCAGACCTTGTGATCAAGGGATAAATGTAAAGCCATCACTACTGAATTTGTATTTATCTATATGATGTATATACTAAATTTCTGCTCTGGTAGGACTGCTATGGAATCACTTAAGTTTGTACTCCAAAGACGCTTGTAGAGACATCACTGAACCTGGAATTCCAGGTTATATTGGAGGTTACTAAATTGAAGAAAGGAAAATCAGAGTACCATCATGAGAACTTATTTCTCATGGCCAAAGCCAAAAATAAACTATAGGGTTTTAATAATTTCTTGTTGCTTTAAAAATTTTAATTAGTGCATTCTGCATGTCCGTGTTTTGAAGTAAAGGTAGAAGGTAAATGACCTCCATCCGGTTAAGTCCAGTCAAAGGTGACTAGGGTGCGGCACTCATCTCGCTTTTCAGGCCGAGGGGGCCGGTGTTTAACCACAGACAGCTTTCCAGGTCATGTGGCCAGCATGACTAAACCGCTATTGGTGCATGGAGGACCATGACGGAAGCCAGAGTATACGGAAACGCTGTTTACCTTCCCGCTGCAGTGGTACCTATTTATCTACTTGCACTGGTGTGCTTTCAAACTGCTAGGTTGGCAGAAAATGGAGTCTGAGGCTGTTGGGACGTCTAGAAGGATACAGGTTTCTCATCCCTGGCTTAACTTCCTCCTCGCTGTGAGACTCTGATCCCACTACCACATAGAATGGTTGCTTCCTTCAGACACTGGCAATTCGTTTAGGTTTATGGTGCTGGGCTGCCTAGATTTGGATTACCAAGCCATGTTGATTGGGAGAAAGAGGTTCAATTCCCCATGCACGTTACCCTTAATGTTCACAATGGTTTGCTGCTATTAAAGCTAAATTTGTGGCAATTTCTACCACATGGACTTGTTTTGTCCAGTCTGTTACATGGCATCAACAGAACTATTCATACTTTCCTAGCACCCAAAGTGGGGGAACCACTAAATTCTTTTACAAAGAGTGAAGAGGAACGCACAGTTTTCAAAAACACAGTTTCAACCTAAGCTGTGTATGGCTGTGAGTGTTTTCATTCCATCAGGGAGTCCTGCTATGCAATGCAGCATTAAAGTTTTAAAATAACTTCACAGCTCTGCAGTCCTTTTATACGTTCCGTGATTTATACTGTTACCCCTGTATGGCTTGGCCTTTGAGAGCTGCAGACCTGGTGCTGCAACCTACGCATCCATCATTTTAACTCCCATGACTGCTTTCATTGATTGTAATGAGACTACTCGTTTGAGTAAGGAATTTTGACTGTAGGATCAACCTCAAGATCAGCCCAATTTTTTGTGTGTGTTTTTGTTTTACAGTCATATTTCTTCAGATACTCTTCAACATTTTATTTTTCTTTCCACAACTCATAAATATAGCAAATAATTATACATAAATGCAGTGTGCTAACAACAAAGCACATAAAAGCAGACCAGGTACGATGCGATTAATTTCCTCACATGAAAAAATGACCTCCATAACTCACTTTAGACTCTGGCACTTGTGAGTTAAGGTCATTTATTTTTTGGTGAAAATAAATTTTGCTCTCCTATCATCTTGTACTGTGCATTTTCCTTTACATGTTTCAGTTTTTAAAGCAAAGGGAAACATAATCACTTGTCTAGTGCCTTACTAAGCAGATAATTTTCCTGCCCCCACAGCATACACTGAAAACGATGCTTTTGTAATAATTTTTACCTACTTTATTACAAGATTTCTTTTTTGATCAACTACAGCTGAATTTATTCTTTAAGAGTTGTGTCTGCTTTTAGCCAATGTCCTTCTTTAATTATGACACGAAACGTCTGGGATGGGATGCAAGCTTGAAAAGTTCTTGGGGGCTTGGTGTCCTCTTTCTACACCATTGCTTCCTGCACCACCAAGAGGCTGTTCTCCAGGACAACAGCACCAACCATTGCTGCCTTCCCAGTACCCAAAGGCAAGGAAAAACTGCAGTCTTAAAGCATAGACCCAGGGTGAGGGAGAGGCTTGCATCAGCACCGGTGAAGAAGGTTCCTTCTTGATTCCACGCCCAACTATCTCTGCATAGTGAAGCCTCGTACAAGAGTGGTTGGGGAGAACCAGCCAGATGGGTGTGGTATAAATGAGAAAATAAAAATAAAAGACTTTTACAGGATCAGCAAGGAGATTGCAGTAACAAAATACTGCATAGAAGATGGCTGATTCCGCTTCCCTTCCTTTTCTGTTTCCCTTATGGCATTCTTAACATGATAGCTGTGTAATACATGACCACACCAGATGGAAAGCTTCCTGCTCCATGGCCCAGTTACTGATGCGAGACCAGTTGGTAAATTTGGCCAACTGGCTTCCTGGTTACAATGTCATCAGAAAAGCACAGTGTCTCATGAAATTGAGGCATTTATAATTGTTTAAATTGCACTTTGGCAATGTTGTGATGTATGAGCAAGTATATTACTGGCAAAGACAAGGCTGGTGCTTTATTTGCACTGTGAATCCACATTCATGGCTTCCAAAGCTCAGAACAGTAAATTGGGTGTAACAGGGAAGCATTCGAGAGAGAGAAAGGGCCTTCTCAGTGGTGGTTCCACTTCTGTGGCACTCTTTGTCTATCAATATATATATTGATACAGTTTTTTAAAAACGGGTTTTAAAACCCTACTTATTCTAGCTTTCTTTTTCTTATGGAAATTATGTTAAATCTTACATTTAGATTACTTTTTCCAGAACAGAACAACTGCACAAAAGTATATAGACTACAATATTTATGTTGCGAGTGGCCCTGTGATCGTCGGATAAAATTTAAATAAATAAGCAAATAAATGAATCAAAACAAACTTGTTTGTCCAAGAAAAAGAAATTGTTGCAATTCAAGTTCATCAGCGTGCTTGCTTGTTTTCTAAAATGAAAGTTCAGAAGTGCTTTTAGCTCTTGCCCTGTATTAAGCACCTCCAAAGTTTAAAATGGGAAAATGAATGTTGTTTTAGCTGACTAGTTTTGTTTACATACGCCAAGAAGGGTAGCTAAATAGTTTTGAAGTGGGGAAGTTATGCCCTGCTCCTACGCCTGTTCCCAGATTCAATCAAATTATCCTTTCACTGAGAGTCTTCCAAGGATCAGCTCCATGTGGGAGGGCCAAACTTTGAATATTTGTCTGAATGCTTGTTTAGTTTTATTCTTTTTATTTTTTATGAATTGTTTCATATTTTATGTATTTTATTTTAATTACGTTGTAAAGGTTTTAACTCTGAAAGGGGGCCTAAAATAGTCTAAGAAATAAAGAAGTCAATCTCTGTACGTTTTCCTATTACGTACCAGTTTTAATTTTTAGTGGCATCATGGGTGACTGAAGTTACTGACATCATCAATATTTGTTTTCCCTGTTTTCAGACAGCAGGATTTCAGGAGATTCTGACAGAAATTGAAATTTTAGCGTTGATTGTGGGATGTTTGTGCCATGACCTTGACCACAGAGGAACAAACAATGCCTTTCAAGCAAAGTATGTTACTTCTTTCTTAATTCTTTGTTTTCCTTACATGTATTAGAAGAAGAATGCAGAAGAAAGCATTGATTTTAAGTTGCCTTGCACAGCAAAGTATTTTTATGCTTGCCTTTAAGAGAGACTATTCACCCAAATAATTTCCTATTCTTCCTTCCCCCCCCCCCCACACACAAAAAAACCCCAACAACTTTAAATCACTTTGGCATCATGCTGTTGATTTGGCTTGCTCCATGTAAATTTCTGCCTTGTATAAAACCATGTCACAGAATCTGGTTGTTCTACTCTTGGAATACCACATTCATTTACATACCTGCGTATGCCAAAATGGAGAGCGTTAGAAAATTCCCCATCTGTCTTTCTTGGTTCTGTTTTGCAGCTATGCAGATTTTCAGGCAATATTAAAAGAAACATAACTGATTGCATTCAAAACAGAAACAGGTGCTTTCAGAAACGGGGTCCTTCTGGGCTAATACGAACATATTACTACAAAACGCGGGGGGGGGGGGGAGATGCCTCTTATTTGTAATATCCCTGTAGCTCTTACTCCAGTTTATGGGTCAGAAGATTTTTTGCTATGTCCTCCACGGTCCATTTTGCAGGACAGTGAGCTGGCAATCCACAAAAGAAGTGGATCGCTTGGAGCTGAATCAGCTGCCCACAGCCCAGCTCAACAGCAGGCCAGGCACTTAACTCCAGTAAGACAAAAGTTGTACAGTGGTACCTCTGGTTACAAACTTAATTTGTTCCAGAGGTCCGTTCTTAACCTGAAACCGTTCTTAACCTGAGGCGCACTTTCACTAATGGGGCCTCCCGCTGCTGCTGCCACACGATTTCCTTTCTCATCCTGAGGTAAAGTTCTTAACCTGAGGTACTGCTTCCAGGTTAGCGGAGTCTGTAACCCGAAGTGTTTATAACCCAAGGTGTTTGTAACCCGGGTACCACTGTAGTTTGCCAACATGCAAAGGGCACAACATGTTGAGAAAGGGTGGCTGGTACAGTGGTACCTCGGGTTACAGACGCTTCAGGTTACAGACTCCGCTAACCCAGAAATAATACCTCAGGTTAAGAACTTTGCTTCAGGATGAGAGCAGAAATTGCGCAACGGTGTTACAGCGGCAGCGGGAGGCCCCATTAGCTAAAGTGCTACCTCAGGTTAAGAACAGTTTCAGGTTAAGAACGGACCTCCGGAACGAATTAAGTTCTTAACCTGAGGTACCACTGTATTACCTATCAATTGCCTGGGTAAGTGCGAGGGCTTGCATATACAGTATCTGCCCTTTCACTACCCTGTTGTTGTAGCTTGATCCTACCCTACCTTAGACACAGTATTTTATATAAGCCAAGGTTACTACTGGATTGAAAGGTGAGATACAATTTAAGTAAATCCGCCAAACCAACTCATGCTTACGTTCTGCTCTATTAAACCATGGGAAATAGTAAGGCAACCGGAAAGGTGCTGCGTTTTTAAAATGACCCTCCACCCAAACGGTTGCTGTAGGAGGAACCAGAAATAGATAATAGTATTTTATTTCTTTTCCTCCTCATTTTCTGTGGTGCTTGCGACTATGACTGGATTTTGACCTGCTAATGGGACATTACCCCAAAGGAAATTAGCTTTTACACATGTTGATGGCCTAGAATTAAAGGTAGTGGCTGATACACAAGTCAGGAAGTTTGCCTAAGTTAATTAACCCTTTGCATATGCTAGTTCCAGGGGATTAACAGCAGCAAACAGGCCTCTTAAATACACTGGCTATTGCCTCCAATGAAATTAGCTTTGACACTACAGACCTTAATTACTTTCTAGCACCTATAAATCTATAACAATACTATTATTGTGCTTTTACTGCCAGGGAGAGGAAGAGGTGCTTGTGGGATGACCTTGGGGACTGTGTGCATTGATTTGGGAGGCACCATTTGATTCTCTTTCTCAGGCAGCAAAAGTCTTGCCCCAGTCCTGTTACTCGACAGTAAAATGCTAGTTTAAATGCAACCAGTTAGGGTTGCCATATGTCTTCTTTTTCCAGGACACATCCTTTTTTTTAATGGGTAGAGTCATGATAGTGATCCATAGTTAAAAGAAGAAGTAGGCAAATGTGTCCTCTTTTTTGCTCTTCTAAATATGGCAAGCCTACGGCCAGGCTTAAGAGCCTTTTCATAAGTGGCTGGAGCCTAGAATAAATATGTGAAGATGTACATGCTTGTGTTTCTACGTGAAGGAGAAAGTTGCATGTGAACTGGCCTTTGAATTGTCAAGATTCCCTGGTCGATTATAGATTAATAAATCATTGCTCAGACAACTTGACTTTAAAAAGCAAAACAAAACCCTGTTTAGCCTGTCCCGTTTTTTTCTGTGGGGATGATGCACAATTTGCCTTTTCAAAAGAAAAGAAGGAAGGTATCTTAAAGAGGAAACCAACCCATCAATCAAAGGCTATCGTTTGTTGTTTGCTGTCCCTTGTGCTTGTCTAGAGAGCTTACAGTCTTCCTATAATACTGTGGAAATCGCTGCAGAGTTTAAACAAAAGGCACATCATGACATAGCACGTCAAGTGCTTCAGCTGTAGGACTTGTAACTTCCACAATTTATTGTCATATGCTCATTCCTAAAATCAAGTCTAACATTATTTTTAAGTGCCAGGGTTGAGTGTGATGAAAGATCAAGAGGCATGTGATTGAAAACAGCATCACAGCTCCCCGAAATTGCTCTGTTAATACATCGCAGCATGGTTTTCTCTGGGGGACTAGGATTCCCAGTCATCCTACCCCACCCCAATACAGCTGCCCCATGGTGATTAAATATCAGTATGGGGCAGCTTTGTAGTATAAGCTCCTAGGAGACTCCTTACCCACCCACCCCCATTCCTTCCTAGCATAATCTGTTATT
The DNA here is from genome assembly GCF_964270895.1 of Podarcis filfolensis. NCBI lineage: Eukaryota > Metazoa > Chordata > Lepidosauria > Squamata > Lacertidae > Podarcis > Podarcis filfolensis. Next base: position 22,976,556 of record NC_139604.1, on the reverse strand, counting down.
CTCATTTCTTAACAAAAAAACAACCACCACTACCACGACAAACCCCATCTTTTCACTTAAGGCTTCATCCCAGAAGTGAAATGCTGGCGTACATTAATCTATTGTGACAGACCAATTCCATTGCTTTTCACCTTCGAACAATTCTCACTTTTTTAATTACTTTTCATAGTTTCCCTTTAATGGTTGAACTTAGCATTTTAAATGATGTGCAACACACACACACTTACTATATACACACACACACACACACACACACACACACACATATCGCAGTACCCATACTTTAGAAGGCAATCCTAAACATGCTTACTAGGGAGTAAGCTCCATGAATATAGTTGGGCTTAAGTCAAAGTAGCAATGGATGCATCTGCAAATTTCAGTTATTCTGTTTTTCCTTTTTCCAGTGTTAGGTTCAGTTTGACGTATTTTAACATCCGTTTGTGAATCTTTTAAAAAGTCCTAATGAAAATACGTCACCATTTCTCCTAATAAACACATTTCTATACAATTTTCACTAATAAACACATTTTGCAAGCAATTTTCCTTAATATGATGCACTTTCATTTAATGTTTTCACTAATGTGCATTTTTATGCACACTGTCCCCTATTTTACACACGTTTGCCCGTATTTCTGGGTTGGAGAACAGCACTGCAAAATTTGTAGACATGTGAATTTCAAGAGACAGCTGTGTTTCAGTGCGTTGCTTCAGGAAGTGTGAATTAAATAGGTTTGCATTAAAATGCGAACAAACCAAATATTCCCCCATCTCTACTTCAAAGTAAACATGTGTGCGATTGCACTGTTAGGCTGCAGTCCTGTACATGCTTACCAGGGAGTAAGCCCCATTGAATTCAGTGTGAGTTACTTTTGAGTAGATACACATGGTGCTGATGGTGCTACATTTTCATGCCATTCTATTTTCTTGTTCACTGTAGCATGTTTATTACTATATGCTGCTGCTTACATTAAGAATGAAGTTGTAATTGGCACTAGACTTTTTGTATGTCTCGCCTCCCCTTTGCAAATTTTGCTTACATAGTATTAATAGTATCTTTACACATAACAAAGGTAATTGCTGCATCCACCCTAAAAGTGTGTGTGGATATATATGATTTATGACTGTATATTTTGTGCATCTTTTAATGTATGTGCCCTACATGTATACAACTCTCCTTTATGTAGAAAACTTCATTTATTATAATAAGAGTATATAAAGCACCTGTGGTCCAAGAGAGCATTTCTATTGTATATCAAACAGGAGCTACTTTAGGAAAGTCATTCCGAGGTGACCCTAGGGTTTTGGGGGTGGTGGGCAAGAGAGTCATTTGAGGCCCCTTAAAGGATTGTAAGCAAGTCAGGCACAATAACACGTCACTTAATTCTATACAAGAAACTGCAATGAAAGTATGGATAAATGTCTCATAATGCATTTATTGCGGTCAATTTTTATTGTAACTGGAGTGGAGAATATTACTTCATGCAGTACATCAACACAGCACTGTAAGAACATGACTATAAATCATAAATAAAAAAGAAACAAGCCATTAGCTCCATATGTGATACTCTTATGTAAACAAATGCAACCCCCTGTCTCACAAAAGAAAATTCTAAGATGATATGGTAGGAGGCACATATGGTGAATTGGTGATAGCCAGTTCACTGATAAATAAAGAGTATAGTGATTAATCATTTAAGAGTCAATTGTCTACTACCCTTTTTAATGAAATGAACTCTTTTGAGGCTTCCTGGGAGCAGGGCCCTCAATCAAATCACTGTAATAGTAATCCAAGTCTTTTCCAATCTTACGTTCAGCTGAAACCAGAGCTAACCCTACTAGATGTTTTTGGAACACAGAAGAGCGCAGATGTATTTTTAAAAATCAATTTCAACTTTTAAAATGGCCTATCACTAGATGCAACAGGTACAGTGAGAATAATGCTAATACTACACAAACTGGGGTGACACTTGTGACACAGTGTGAGGCAGCCCAGTGTCTGCATATTGTTCTTGTGAATCAGGGACTGGTCCCCCCTCCCCCCATTTCTTTTGTGCAACAAAAGTGTATTTCTCTAAAACCCTTCATTGCTTGCCTGTCTCTGCTTCTCTTACTGCCTTAGCTTTTCTCTTTGTTGATCCTGAATGCTATTGATATGGTGCCATCTTGATTGGCTAAAGAAAAAAGAAGTGTTTATGTGATGCAAATCCTTTTTTTGCTGCTGTGTTTACTGTTGTGCTGGCAACAACAGTAAGTTACCAACACAGGAGAGAAATTCTTTCATAAAACCCACTGATCAGAAGAGAGGGGGGAAATTGTGTAATCCCATGCATATTTTCTCAAAAGTCCTACTATATGAAGGAAGATTCTCAGACAAGTGTGTATAGGATTGCGGCCTGCAGTTTTCTTTGGGCAAGGAAGTTTGCATTTGAGGAGGCAGGGGGGAAGAGCTTCAACCTTTTCCCTGTCTTAAGCAGATATTCTGTTAAACAGCCGAGTTATTTTCTGGTGCCACCTCCATCATCTTCTCATCAGAGCCAGCAAAAAAGACTGAAGAACAATATTTTTCCACTTTGCAGAGATTTCACTGTGAGACAATACCTGTGAAGTTGTGATGGTCTTTTCCTTTCCTCTCTTACTGAAACAAAATGGCGGCTGACTCCTCCTCATGTCCTAAGTGAACTGACCAAGTGTATAAAAATGGCTTGGCAGTTCTGGTGTACTGCTGATACAGATGGATCTGGCTTAAGTGGGGAAAAGTTTGTGTTTCTTGTAGGGAGGGACTTGCAATGCTGCTGAGTTAAAGACAAGGCAGGCTGACTGCAGGAGAGGAGGCAACCAGGGTTTTCTATAAGGTTTTGCTCCACCCCTTCAGAGTGTACGACTCTGGGTATATGCTCCTCCTTAAAACCACTGGTCTGAGGAACATTCACCAAAAGATCAGAATTGTAGCCTATATTCCAACATTTTCAGTACATGATCCTAGATTGGGCTAACAGGCCTTGCTGTTGTCTGCTAACTTTGGGTAAGATGGTGGTGATCAGCACAGTGGCTTAAAATGGACATAGTGTCTAGCTGACTGCCCCTGTAGCAAAACACAACCTGTTTTGAAGTCTGGTCACCTTTTCTGGTGGGTGGCGTTGCGGCCAGGCATCCGGGGACCCTGCGGAGATCCGGCGGGGGGCAGAGATTGACGCTCCCCTCTTGCTGGCGCTGGCCAGGGGCACGCCCAGGGGTGGCCCTGCTGTCCAATCAGCGCCGGTAGGGGGTGTGGCTGCGGGAAATTTAAACCATGGCGCAGCCGGGATGCCCTCTTCTCTCACCGTTTGCTGTAGCATGGCTGGGGGTTTTGGAAAGAGGAACTCATGAGTGGTAAAACAGAGTAGCGTTTCTCTCCTTTGCTGGAGGTATTTTGGCAGAAGGTCAGTAACCATCAGCCAGCAGTGATGCTGTAGTTGCAGATCCTGCACTGAGCCAGGGTTTGGACGAGATGATATGTGGAAAGAATCAGTGTGGCTCCTTTGTGTGTGTTGCATTTTCCCCCCAGGATTGGATCTGCCTTGGCTCAGCTCTACGGGACTTCTGCTACTCTGGAGCACCATCATTTTAACCACGCTGTCATGATTCTTCAGAGTGAGGTACAAAGCCAGCAGAATGCCCAACCTCTTCTCCTTATGTAAATATAAGTATCTAAAATAAACCTGCTTTTCTTTTATCAGTTCAATGCATCTATTACTTTTCCCTTTCTTTGCAAACTGGTAGAAAAGGGATCCTGAGTTCCACTCCAGATTCCTTTGATACATATGTCATTGGGTTTTGTGAAAAGGCATGTATAATTTTAAATTATATTGTATTTATGTTTATGCATTGTTTGTAAGCTGCTTTGTTGCTTGAAAAGTGGGCTATAAAACTGTTAAATATATAACATTGGCTCCCTGTGTCAAAAAAAGTTAAACAAATCCAAACAGCCTGGAATGTGATTGAAAAGTTTCTGACTTTTGTTGTTTACACCATCAGAACCACAGTAGTCTAGTAAATGTTCTGCATCATAAATACATTTCCCCCCAGAATATAGACTAACATTGCCTCTGTCTTGATTAATGCAGTAAGTCTATGATACAATCTTTCTACAGCCTTCTTGGTATTCATAGTAAATAAGCCCATCAAGTCAGAAAACACAAAACTATTGGTGTGTGTGTGTGTGTGTGTGTGTGGTAAACTATTGATAGGTTTTTCCTCTCTAACATCCTCCTTCATCAGCACTAAGCAGGCTTTTAAAGATGACACTGTAAAAATAAAATAAAATTCTGTGTGAATGTTTTTTCTGCTAAGACCAACAAAGAAATACCAAGGATGATGCAGTCTCATGTACATTTTACAGGTTGGTTTTACAGATTAAACTATCAATTGGCTTTATATAAAGAAAGGTTGGTAATGATGTGGTTTTTCTTCGTAAGCTTCCCCCCCCCACACACACACCCAAGTGTGAAATAAATAATGCTTTCACTTAGCAGCTGTTTATGATGGCCATAACTTTTGAGCTGGTTCCAATCTTTATATACCCTTGGTCTTGATCCAAAGAGTCATGCCCCAAATGTTCTATAAATATATTGGGACTTCCAAGTTCCTTCTTTCTGTTGAGAGCCTGCCCTTCTGCATTGGCCACTGAACCACTCTTGAGATTTGAGGGCTTAGAAACATTTTCTGACACAGTATGAGGTCTCCCTGTTGAGTCTGGTGAGGGTGAGAAGCATGGTACGTTTGTAAACGCCTTCACATGTGCCAAATTCTTAATTTTATTCTGGGTCCCAGCTCATACGTTCTCTTGCTTTTTCTGTTTGCTTCAGTTAACACTGCTTCTTGCCAAATCCAAATATGTTGAAAACCTGATCTTGATAATAGTAAACATATGCAAACTAAAAAAGCATATTGTCTTTCTCTAACTCACAATTACTAAGGCTATAATCCTATATACATGCTTACCTTGGATCAAGCTCCATTAAGCACAGTGGGACCTAATTCTGAGTAAACATGCCCAGGATTGATCTGTTCAGGTGCTTAATGTACTTTGCATAAATAATACATTTATTTATTCTTTTTTAACCACCGTTCATGAAATATTGTCCCTGGGTGGCTTACAAACATAAACACCTGTACGTTAAAGCTAGAAAATGCAATATAACAATTTAAAACCAAGTTGAAATCAAACTATATTATAAAGACAACAAGCATCCCATCCATTACAGCTGGCCTTAACAGATCAACCTCCCTCAACCAGTACAAAGAGCAAATAAATCTCACATACATACTTACATTTAAGACACGTTGGTTTCCTCCAAAGACTCTTGGAAACTGTAGTTTGTTAAGTGTGCTGAGAATTGTAGCTCTGTAATGGGTAAACCACAATTCCCAGAACTTGATGCTTTAAATGTGTGGTGGATGTGACCCGATAGTTCCTGTTATACCTCTGAGGAAGGGAATTGTACAACTGGGATGCCACCACAGAGAAGGCCCTGTCCTGAGTTGCCACACAATAGATTGCACATGTCCGAACCCTGATCTCCTCCTTGACATTGGTTAAGTAGCCACCACCATTGCCCAAAATCCACAAATGGAGAATGGTTCTTCTGGGTTGTGCTTCCTCTATTGGAGGGATGGAATGAACCAATATTTAAGTGATCATCTGTCATATGTGCCAGCATTAACTGTGGTTTACTAGCTATGGTTAACATTAACTGTGACTTAGAAATATGTGCGAACTGGGCCAGTGTTTGACCATTCTGCGTTTACTGGTAAATCACAGGACATGCTGGCAGTAGCAAGCAGGTCCATCCTAAAAAGATTTTTAAAAATAAACAGTAATACTCTCCATGTGTATTTACATTTGTTTTGCAGAAAGAACTGGGTGGGAAACCAATGTGTGCCTTGATTTCAGGTTTCCTTGTGCTCGGTGTCACCTTTCGGGGGGGGGGGATGACATTGCCTTTGGTTTTGAGAGCCCCGGTTTCTCCATATACTTGGTAGCCCATTGAAGTAGTGCTAACTTTCCCACAATGTTCCCTGAATTGGCAAGCTAGGGCTCTTATTCACAAGTAGTTTCTTTTTATAGGTAAGCTGAGGCAGACAGCCAGATGTTTATTTCTGGGCTGTTCTTTTCACACATAAGCTGCAAGCCTGCAAAGAGAAGTACACGCATATACCTCAGAAAGGGGAAGAATAACCTAGAAATAGATGTGCAGTGTAATTCCTAGCATACTTAAGAGGGAAAACTAAAATCCACTGAAACCACTGGAAATTATGTCCATGTAACATCTTTAGCATTGGGCCAACAGCCTAACAGCAATCTGTTGTCGCCTGTAGACCTCTCTAAAGTATAGTCTCAAAGGCATTTGCAAAAAGAAAAAGGGGGAAAGGAGGTATGTCATTCATCAGTTACATATATTACATTTACGTGCATAATCCTTTTTTTTAATTGCCCATAATTTCAGTATAGCAGAAAAATCTGGGGAAACCTCTTAATTGAAGTGGCCGATGAAAATATTTTTGTCATGATTTCAGTATGCATAATAAAAAGAGAGATTTGCTGTAATAATGACACACATTGCAGAGCTATTGGAAAACCTTTCAAAAACAGTCTATTGATTCTAAGCTATTTAGCTTTGCTATCTCTTTCATTATAGGGTCACAACATCTTTGCTAACTTGTCCTCCAAGGATTACAGTGACCTTATGCAGCTTCTGAAGAAGTCAATATTGGCAACAGACCTCACTCTCTATTTTGAGTAGGTATTGGCATTTTCTGAATTTGACAAATGGAAATCCGAAAGAGCTACAGTCCCTAACGACCTTTTAAATACCAGTGAGGGCATGTGGCACATATTACCAGCAGTTACTATTTAATTATCATTTGAGGTATTTACTCTAGCGCTTGTGCATTTGTCTTCTGAAAGTTTTCAGTATGTTATGTGCAACTGTTTTCTGTTGTTTAAATGTACAATATACTTAATTTATAAAGTTAAAACAAAACCACTTCATTGTTTATGGAAAAATTGCATTAGTGGGAGCTAGGTTTTCTCCTTTCTCTTTTCCACGTGGGTTTGTTTTTTGCTTTTTTAATTGGGGATCTTCTAAGCTTGTAACTTCCCATCTCTGTAATGAAGTTGCACAGCTCCATAAAAGCCATAACACATGTTTAGAGTGTAACAACAGAAATAAATGGGACCCAAGTTAACCATTACTCAATTTAAGTCCCATTGATTTCAGTGGGTCTACTCTAAGAATGGAACCAATCCCACAGGATTTTTTAAATCTGAATTTGTAGATTGGCATCAGTGGGTCATATCCAGCTAAGTCATAGGCAGAGCTGATCCACTAAAATGAATGGGTATAAGTTCCTTGGTTGCACTGCAGGTGTGACTCAGGTTGGATATAGGCCAATGTGTTTGAACAGTTACATCCCTGGATCAGAAGAATGTGTGGTCTCACTGGATGTGATTTTGTTCAAACATAAAATTGAGTGAGACCCAACATTAGTCATACTTGGAGTAAACTCATTGGAATAAATGGATTTAGTCTTAGGCTCCTGTAGGTAGACAACAAAGTACCCTTAGTAGGAATGTTGCTTTGGGGACAAGACCTACATGCCCCTCATGCAATGTATGGTTGAAACTGCCACCACAGATCAAATACCACAGAACTTGCATATCTCCTGACATCTACTTTTTCAACAGATGCTAACAGATTCAGTTTCTAGCAGGCTTGATGACTGGGGTTTTTTTTTTTTGTTTTGGGGGGGAAATGGCGTGCTCTTGTATATTTATATTTGGTAGTTTCAGGTCTGAGGGCGTTGGTAGCAGGAAAAATGGCAGATGCTAAATCAGCTCAAGGCAGCACCATGCTGTATGAGGGGCATTGTGGGGAATGCAAATGGTGGTATCTGGCACCGATTGCAGACCTGCCTGTCAGCAGAAAAATGTAAGGGAGGGCGCAGGACAGATGTCAGCAGTGGAGTACCACAGCCCCAGCGGCTGTTCAAGGATGTTACATACTGATACTGGGCCTGGGCGAAGCTTTTCCCAGTACAATATCTCCTTGCTGAGAAAACGTTCAGCTGCTGAACTTCGGCCCGCTGTGCATGTTGTTAAAAGACACAGGAAAAGAAACAGAACTAGCAGCTGTAGCTGGGGGCTGCAAGGTGATGTTCATGTGGTGTAAATCAGGCTTAGTGATGGCCACAAGTTTAGATGACTTTAAAAAGTGGGTATTAGACAAATTCAAGGACAGGTCTATCGGTAAGCTATTAGGCACGTCAGCTAAACGAATTCCCCATATTCAGAGCAGCGTTCGAAAATTCTCCAGGTGCATTTTGCACCTGGCTGTTGGCCACTTGCGACCAAGTGAAGGTGCCCAGGTGCCAGGATGGCACCTAACTTCTCCACCATCTGGAGGTGCGTGCCTTGGGGATCCTTGAATCTTGTTTGTTTTCACACACCAGCAACACATCCTGTAGAATTCTATCCGTTATATATTTTATCTGCACAATTGGAATGAATTTCAGGAACCAAAAAGTGGTATTGAAAAATGCGACTTTTGAGCTACCTGGCCCAAAAATGGCAGCTAGGCATTCCGTTTTGGTGACTGTAACCCTGGTTCAAGGAGCCGTTTGGTGCCGAGCTTAATAGATCTGAGTTTCTAACACTGATTCAGAGATGCCGTGGCACTGATTCTCAGCTCCTAGAGAGCCGACAGTGGCAAAGGGTAATTTCCCTACAAACCCTGTTTGTGGGCTTTCCAGAGGCATCTGCTTGGTGGTCACTCACTGTGGGAAGCAGGATGATCTGTTGAACTTCTGGCACCTAGTGAAGAGCTATTATTATTATTATTATTATTATTATTATTATTATTATTATTATTTATTTCAGCAGGCATTTTAAAGTAAGTTTCATTTTAACTGATTTTATCTTCAATGTTTCTTTTTAACTTTACTGTGCACTGCTTGGAGACTAAGGTGTCGAGCAGTATATAAATGGTTGAAATGAATAAATCTGAATGTGGCTAGCGGTGAGTGGTGCATCTAATTCAGGAGCCCAGCTGCCGCAATACTAAAATCCCCCTTTGATGGTTTTCTTCATTCGTTTCTTTGACATTCGGGCGCAAGAAAGGTGCTACAAAGGCATCAAGTGTTCTGCCACACTCCTAGCTAAAGCTAATGCTTGTGAAACCTGTCTTACCTTTATGATGTTAAAAAACGAGTTGTTTAAGATGGGTGCAGGAAGGTCATGTTTTGATCGCAGCTGAAGATCCTATTTACTCTTTTAATTTGTTACACATTGCTCAAGGGATTCTGAACAATGAGGGAAATTGGATTTTCAAATGTGTTACTTGTTTTCTCAAGAAGGAGAAAAATGTGTTTTAAGTTGCAGCCGCCTTCTTCTTAGTTAAATAAAACAAGGAGCCACTCTCAAAAACACCTTGTGCGGCGCTGACGCAATGCGGCGTTGCATGGGAACAGCTACGGATAAGATTGATTTAAAGCCTATGTGCCCAGCTAGTCTGGGCTGTTAAAATTGTCATCACTGCAGTACTCATTCCCAGAGGGGCTGTTAGACCATCATGCTATGAATCTGCATGAGAGAAATGAACAGGATGAACTTTTGATAGGATGTACAAAGCAAAACGTGCAAGGGAGAAAAAATATTACTTCAGTCTTCATTAGCAGACTATATTAAATAAACAGAAAGTTCGATCATTTTTTAAAAAAAACACAGATTGTTCTTTTGTCTCCTTTTAATGATTGACCTTAGAAGGTCATTTGCCAGTATGGTCCATACTGGTGGCATCAACCCCATTTTGATATATATAACCACCATTATAGACTTAAGGGTAGAAATTGTAATTGCGAGCAGCATGGGATAGTGGCAGCCAAACTATTCCAAATGTGGAAAGACCCTATGTCAAGCACAGTTAATGGAATATCAAGATTTCAGATCCTGTCAGTATACTGTCTTTCAGTAAGTTACATGGCTTAACCCATTGTGATGTCCCAAAGTCATTCCGTTGATGCCTATCACTATGATAGAACTGGTCCCAGCTTATGGTCGGAAGTACATGAGGCTACCCCAAAGCTAAGCAGGTTTGGATTAACCCTTGAATGGGTGTTTGCTTTGGGTTCCATGATGGAACAAGGGTGAGATATAAAAATGCAAGAAACTAAATAAGCCAACTTTCCTTGTGCTTCTCAGGTCCTCTGCCTTTAGCTGAGGAAGCCTGAGAGCTGGTTTATATGATACTGCCCCAATGTCAAGTCTTCCAAGAATACACGTAATGGCTGCAACATGTAATATTTACCATGCAAATCCTCTGTATTGTGTGGTGAGTCTCAATGCAAGCTCCAGAATTCGCATCAAATAATGCAGAGGATTTACCGTATTTTTTGCCCTATAGGACGCACTTTTCCCCCTCCAAAAATGAAGGGGAAATGTGTGTGCGTCCTATGGGGCGAATGCAGGCTTTCACTGAAGCCTGGAGAGCGAGAGGGGTCGGTGCGCACCGACCCCTCTCGCTCTCCAGGCTTTAGGAAGCTATCCGCAAGCCATGGAACGCAGCACGCCCCAGGCTTCGAGCTTCGCGCAGCTCTCCCACAGCTTGCGGATAGCAGCCTGTTCTGGGGGCTGGGGTCGGGGAAAGCTCGGGCTTCCCCTGCCCCAGCCCCACGTCTGGGGGGGGGGAAATAATTTTTTTTTCTTTATTTCCCCCCCCCCCAAAAAAACTAGGTGCACCCTATGGGCTGGTGCGCCCTATGGGGCGAAAAATACGGTATATTGCAAGCTACATATCTTCTTCCAAAGTTTAATTTACCTTTAATACCCTCTTGGCTGCTTTTGGTTATATAGCTCTATTGTGAACTGACTTTCCCCCCATCAATATGATATTCTCATTTCATTTCATAGGAAAGTACCTGCATTTTGGTTTCTATAGGCATTGTTTGTATAAAAAAAATATATTCACTCAAAGTTTGTGTTTCTTCATAGAAATATAAAATCTCTGCATTAGAGATTGGTTTTCCTAGCCACAAATTATAAAAACAGTTACAAAACCTGCCACCGAATGTTTTAAGACACTTTGGTGTGAAAAAGAAAGTCACATGCCAAGAATTTTCATAATTATATACTTATTTATCATTTCTTTTGTATCCCACCATCTATCCAAGAAGCTCAGCGAGAGAGAGACACATAGGGCTATGCTGTTTTATCCTCATCAGCCCTGTGGGGAGGTTAGGTTGAGAGATAATGACTGGCCCAACACCATTCAGTGAGATTTATAGCTGGGCAGGGCTCTGATTGTCTGTGATTGTATAGCACTTGACTAAGGGCCAGGGAAGATTACATACTTTGGCAAGTTGGGCAACTTCATATATTTCTAAAACATGAACATTTATTAAATATACTTAATTCTTCAGAGTAATAATGTTCCATAATTATATCCTTGTTGCTAGTGTACAATCAGGAGACTATGAAATTGATGAACTGCTGTAAGAACTCATCCTGCAACTACAGTTGTACGTTGGAAGTCGAACGGAATCCGTTCCAGAAGTCAGTTTGTCTTCCAAAAGTTTGGCTTATGATTTGCTGCAAGAAGCTTCTGCAGCCAATCGGAAGCCCCATCAGACAATCAGCTTCCAAAATTAGTTCGCAAACCGGAACAGTCACTTCCAGGTTTACGGCATTTGGGAGCCAAAACGTTCGAGAACTAAGCTGTATGACTGTACAATTTTTTTACTATGCTGGAGCAGAGGAAAGCTTTTCTCCAGGTCTTTTGCTACCTGCACTGATGGGAATAAGAGGAGAGGGCCAATTCAGTGGTTTCTGAAGAACCTTAGTGGTTCGTGAAGCACAATGTTCTCACACAAAATTCCATTGCAAGCATTACAACAACGTCTTATAAATGTTCTTGTTTCCTTCCGCTGATACATTTTGTTGTAGGAGGAGGACTGAGTTTTTTGAACTTGTCAACAAAGGTGACTACAACTGGAATGTTAAGAGCCAGCGGGAGATATTTCGGTAAGTGAGGCCTCTGGGTTGGGTATGCAGCACATTTGTTTATCAAGATTGTTGTGGGAAACTAGACTATCCGCAGCAACGGAGGACCATATTCTTTGCAGGCATCTGGAAGTTCAGAGCTAGCCAGCGACGCTGTTTAGAGTGGCCACCAACACTGCTTCCTGGCTTGGGTTCTGCACAGCTATTGGCTAAAAGGGTCTCTCCAAGACTAGCGATCCCTCGCCTGGATGTAATGCTTAAATCACCATGGAGATTGCTGTCATCACACTGAGTCTTTAACCTCTGCCAGATGTCCCTAGCGGCCCTGGGCAAGAGTGTGGAGACTCTTAATACGATTTCCATGATTACTGTGGTACACAATTTTTGTACAAGTACTGTTATGCTTTCCTCCTCTGAGTGATTAGATTGTCGGGGGACTGTGCCTACCCAGCTTTGGTTTCCTTTGGAAGGATAGATGACAGCAGGCTTGTGACGTTTTTGTAATATTTGGGTTTATTTACAAATATACAAATCGGATATAGGTAGTGGCAGAAAGCATAGCAACCCTAAAAGCAGCAAATCTACTGCCTTGTGTCAGATGCCCAGTAAGGAAACCAACAACCACAGTTTCTTCTTCTTTTTAGCTTGAAGCATACCTACTCTCCATCTTTCTCAGGCTGCAATTTATCTGTCTCACTGTAGCAAAACCTGCTTCTATTGTTCCATCTCACACACTGCTTTCACGTTTATAAGATCCTTAGCTGGAGCAGGGGAGGTCTGCCACTTACCTTGCATGCTGTTTGGTTTCTCCCATTCAAAAGTCAAGGAAAAACCAGCTATTTACTGTCTGTTGCAGAATGATTCTCCCTGGTAAATATAATGCATTCCTCAGCCCATAGAATGACTATGTCACACGACAGACTTACCCTGGGACGAGCAACCAGAACATTATGAATATATATACCATATATATAGCAGCATAACATTAACAAGCTCTTGGAAATCAAACTAGGGTCTGCCCAAGATGTTGTTGCATAGCCATTTTTGTTGCAGAAAAGCTGCTTCAGGGTGACAGCTTTTTAAGTTGAGTAGCAGCAGGAGAAATTCATTTCATTTCACCTTTAAAGAGACATTTACAGAAATGTGTACGTCTTGAAGCAGTATGCAAACCGAATCACAGCTCTCCTTGAAAATTCGAACTTCGGTGAATTTTGCAACACAGTTCTGCAGCCCAAGTAATGTGTGCTAAAATTCATATGCTAAGTAAAGTGTCCATAAATGCATATATTGGTGAAAATAATACATTAAAATGTGTTGTGTTAGGGGAAATGGCATTGCAAAACTGCATTATATTAGGAAAAGTTACATTAAAACGTTATATTAAGATAAATTCTCACTAAAATGCTGGTAAAGTCATGAAGCCTAAAAAAAATAAGTCAAAATGGTGTTAAAATGAAGATTGGAAAAATGAGAAACTGAGAGAAACCAGGATCTGCCAATTTGCCCCTTTCCAGCAGCAGAGTAGAGTGGGCACTTTAATCTTTTCCCACCCCTTGTTTTTCTGCTGCGGTTCCCTCTCATTCCACCCCCATAGCATTCTAGACACATTCTTTACCTTCACAAAGCTGCACTGCATGGGGGGGGTCAGTGGCATAGGTGGGGAGCTACAGTAAAAAGGGGGTGGGAGGCAGATGAGTTAAGCATTCCTTCCTTGCCCATCTAGTTGTTGCCCAAAATTGCTGCCATTCAAAGCAGCTCTTTTGTTACAGGTATTAGCAATTAACATTTAGCTAAGCTGCAGGTGGGCAACCTGGGTTTTTTTAGGAGAGGATTCCATTCGCTCCGGGGTACTGGGAAGGGATGAAGCCAGAAATGAGCACTGCCAGGGGCATCAGCGAGTGGGCCACCCATTTTCTCTTTCATCCCGCTCTCTCTCTCTCTCTCTCTCTCTCTCTCTCTCTCTCTCTCTCTCTGTGTGTGTGTGTCTCAAGTCCTTTGTACAGTGGTACCTCAACTTAACGTTTACCTCCAGTTATGTATCCTTCAGGATACGTATGCAGCAAACATATTTTTCTGGGTTTTGCCACATGCGCAGAAGCGCTCCACCGCCACGTGCGCATGTGCAGAAGCGGTCCTTCCAGTTGTGGAAACCTCGGGATCCTACCCTAGCTCTGGAACGGATCCCGTCCGCAACCAGAAGTACCACTGTATCGCTGAAAGGACAGCCCTGATGTTCTCCAGTGGTGTTATGTAGCTGTTGTGTCAGGCAGGTCTTGTGCCACCCACAATGCCTGTTGCACACACATGCACACAACTCTCCTCCCTACATCCGCCCCATCAGACCCACCACTCCCAAGGGCATCCTCTACATCCACCAAGAAACTTTTGTGAAAGAGCAAAGAAACATCCCGTGAGCTTTCTCCTGTATGCACACATGCCGTTTATGAATGGAGCTATTCATGTGATGGGAATGATCCTTGTGTTTTAGCGGAGGCATGGGTCATTTCCTGTTTTTCCATATCATTTCACTCATTCCCAATTTTAGAGCCGGGGCAGTATATATGCCACTTCTTTTATTTCCACTGTCCTTGTTCTTCATCTGAGCTTCCTCATAGTTTTATCTGCATCATGTACTGTACATAAATGCTTTCTCCAGCTGAATAGTTTCTTTCTCCCAACACTTATAAAACATAATTGTAGCCAGGTATTAAACTACAGTGAAACAGTGTAGTCCTTACTGTAAATCTTGGGGGTTTTATTGCAGATGAACCGTAGAAACTGCTTAAACAATGTCTGGAATGCCTCTCATGGTTATAGCTTTTCTCTTACCACAGTAGTCACTTATAAGTAGGCAAATAGATTAGCCCAATCTGTATTTATTGTGTAATAACTCCTTTTCTTACATCATGGCAGAACCCCAGCTGCCCTGTATATTATAAATATTACTTTATTAGTCAAAGTGCAGCAAAATTAGTAGTTAGTCCGTGGTGATACATGTTTCTTTTGTAGCACTCAATGGATAGCATTGAAAATTCATTATCTGATGATCTATAATGCATTAGCTCTGCTATATCTAATGGCATTAAAAATGGCGCTGACTGTTGAGATTCAGAGCTGTGCCGTCCCTTCTCTAAGGGAAGAAGTTGCTAATTCTGACTGTTTAAAACAAGTTATGTAGCTGAGGCGCATTTGTTTAGGAAAGCAACAAAAGGTTTGTTCAGCTTGTATTGTTCATTTCTGTTTTTCAGATCAATGCTAATGACAGCCTGTGACCTTGGAGCTGCGACCAAACCGTGGGAGATTTCAAGACAGGCAAGTCATGATTAATAGCAGGGCAAGGAAGAGGAGGTACTGATGCAACTGTTTTCCCAGGAACCTGACATAGAAGGGGCCAAATATGCAATCAATTTGCAGCAGTGTTGCTGTGTTTTAAAATAACACAGATTTTCTGCTGGGCATGGTTCTGTTGCCCAATGCTTTCGTTGTTCATGTTTATTTGATAGCACTAAGTCTTTCTAAGGTGTCTGAAGAACACCTCCAATTCCATCATCAGAGCCACAAGATTAACTCTTCCACTGCATATAAAATCACAGGAATGTAAGACGGAGCGTCTTCCTATTTTGTTCAACAGATCCTGAACCACCTTCTTACCACAAAATGTTGAAGGCAAATGCTAAGTATGGATCATTGGAGGAGAGCTTCAAAAGTGTGGACTGTTTAGGGGAATAGATACCTAGAAAGCTTTACACACAGTTGGCAATATGTTTTATATTTTTAAATACAAAAATAGATTTAAAAAGAACATTTGGGCCTGAGCAAACGTTTGTAAAAGGTTCCATGTATTCATTTGCAGGGCATCCCTTCACTCCTCTTTATAATTTGATTAGCTTCCAACTCTAAAAGAGACTTGTAATTTAATCCATGCCATCTAAAATCCTCATTGATATATAGCTAATTGATAATAATGTCAAATGGTTGATATCACAGAGGAGAAATACCTACTGCCTGCCCAGGAGTGTCGTGTTCTCTCTCTCCAGAATATAGCACTGAGTGACATTTAAACTCAGAGTACACCCATTGCAATTAATTGACCTAACATACTGTAGTCATGTGCATTAATTTCAGTGCGTTGATTATTAGTAAAACTTTTTTGAATAATACCCAATGTCTTTGAAAAAGAACCCATTTTTAAATACCCATTTTCCAGGATTGTATTTACTGTATTTCCTTTTTCATTAACGTTGGCATTCTTATAAACAGATTTATCTCCATACATGTTATACATTCAAAGCACCCTGAGAGTCCTGAGAACTCTCAGTTTGTGCTGGGAATTGTAGCTCTGTAAGGGATAAACTAGAGGGATGCGGGTGGCGCTGTGGTGTAAACCACAGAGCCTAGGGCTTGCCGATCAGAAGGTCGGCGGTTTGAATCCCTGCAACAGGGTGAGCTCCCGTTGCTCGGTCCCTGCTTCTGCCCACCTAGCAGTTCAAAAGCACGTCAAAGTGCAAGTAGATAAATAGGTACCTCTCTGGCAGGAAGGTAAACGGCGTTTCCGTGCACTGCTCTGGTTCGCCATAAGCGGCTTAGTCATGCTGGCCACATGACCTGGAAGCTGTACGCTGGCTCCCTCGGCCAATAAAGCGCGATGAGCACCGCAACCCCAGAGTCGTTCGCAACTGGACTCTAACGATCAGGGGTCCCTTTACTTTTACCTAAGGGATAAACTACAGTTTCCAGAAATGTGATTTAAATGTATGGTGTATGTACTCAGCCCACATGTTGGAAAAAGGGGGGGGGGACACCTGGCAAGGGGGAAGAACCTGAATGCTGACCATTAGGCAATGTGTTCTCCCTAGGATGATGGCTTCGGATAGTACTGATCGTATAAGCTAGAAAACCATTAAATTATGCTACTTGTCATTTCAGATAGTATATGATCTCCAATACGATTTTCAACACATAGTGTGCAATTGTGTAGTCACACATTAGCAACAGAGAGAACATCAATAGCCAAGGGGCCTGTTTATACCAGCGTCCCTTGCTGTCTGCATCCCTACATTATTATTTTTTTGTAAAATGATACTACATTCGGGTTTTGTTTTTTGTTTCTTTAAAAGCATATTGTTGTAGAAACACAACCTGAAAATCCAATTAGGATTAACTTTGCAGAAGAACACTGCGTATTTCCAGAAGTTACTCATATGTATCCTTAGCTTTATTTCAATTAGATTTATAACCTAACCCTTTCTGAAGGCAAATTAAATCAATGAAGTAGATAAAACATTACAAAAGTGTCGAAACATTCTTAATCTCTTCTTATAATTAGATGTTCATGTACAACCAAGATATATGTAGCTAACTCTGAAGTAGGATATATATATATAAATAAATACTGGCTACATATATTTTATTTAAACGAAGCTGTTTTACAGGTTACTTCTCACAATGTGGCTGCCATGCAAAAGGAGCTTAAATCTACAAGTACCACTGCATGGTGTTTCCCTTGAACAATGACACCTTGTTGTGGGCCACGAGGTCTCCATGTGAGCCAGACCTTCCACTAATAATAATAAAAATAATAATAATTTATTATTTGTACCTTGCCCATCTGGCTGGGTTTCCCCAGCCATTCTGGTCAGCTTCCACAAAGACCAAAAATACACTAAGATGTCACACATTAAAAACTTCCCTGGACAGGGCTGCCTTAAACAATTATCTGACATTCAGAAGACATCTTATCTCTTTGACATCTGATGGGAGGGCGTTCCACAGGGCAGGCGCCACTCCCGAGAAGGCCCTCTGCCTGGTTCCCTGTAGCTTTGCTTCTCGCAATGAGGGAACCGCCAGAAGGCCCTCGGTGCTGGACCTCAGCGTCCGGGTAGAATGATGGGGGTGGAGACGCTCCTTCAGATATACTGGGCTGAGGCCGTTTAGGGCTTTAAAGGTCAACACCAACACTTTGAATTGTGCTCGGAAACGTACTGGGAGCCAATGTAGGTCTTTCAAGACCGGTGTTATGGTTTGTCTCAGTATCATTCCAAAGCAGCTGTCTGGCGGTAGCATGGAAATGTTGGAAGCTGCCTTATACCTCTAGACCACGGGTGTCAAACACAAGGTCCGCAGGCCGAATCCGGCCCTCCAGACCTCGTCATGTGGCCCGTGTAGCTGCTGGCAGCCACCAGCCTTCACCTTTTATTCTCGCTTTTTTTTTTTTTTTTGACACAAGAAAGCCGCCCCTTCAGCGCATGCACGGCAGCCTACAAGCCAGAGAACGTCTGCCCTCTAGCGGCACCGGCCGTTCTACACAGGAAACTTTACACGCATTCAGGAAACCTCCACTTGTTTTTATATTGAGCGCATGAGGGTGACCAAACTGCTGATGCGGCCCCCGATGAATTTGAGTTTGACACCCCTGCTCTAGACCAACCTTCAGTATTGCCTGCTCTGACTGGCAACAGCTTTCCGGGATTTCAGAGAGCAGTTTTAACTAGTTCTGCCTGAAGATGCTGGGGGTTGAATCTGGGAACTTTTGCATGGAAAGAACATGCTTTCCCCCTGAGCTATGATTCCCCCAAAACACACACACACACACCCCGGAAAAAAAAGTTTCACGAGGGGCTTATCTTTGAAGTGACTCCATTCACACATCACATGGCAGTGGTATAAAAAGGAAACACTTAGTTTTGAGTTCAGTGGCTAAGCTTATATTCCGCCGCTGCCAGGTTATCAACACATGTTTTCAAAACGACATTTATTTGTCCAGTTTGAGCTTGGTGCCATTTATTTATTTTATTCCATAAAATTTATACACGGCTTGATTGTAAACAAACAGACAAACAAACCTCAAAGCGGTTTACAAAATGATAAAATAAAATCAAGAAATCCATAACCATTCTTTAAAACCTACAAAAGTTCAAATACTAAAACAGATTGAAATTGCCTCAACTTTCTAAGCACCTGGGTAGGTTTGTCGTAACGTTTTTAGCAGGCAGCAAAAAGAGTTCAGTGAAAGGGCCTGCTTGATCTCAATGGGCAGGTTCAGGTGCTGCCACACAGTCAGGTTCTTACAAATGCAGAACAGGTATTGTGTGGCACCTGTAAGTAGTGCCAACTTTTGCATTCCCATTTAAATTCTCATTCTCCAAATGAAGTTAAAGAAGACTAGCTCCAATCCATTAAGTCCATGCAAATTGTAGTGTTAAGTGGTTCAGAGCAGAAGACAGAAGTGACACCTGTATTTCAGAAGTTAAATGGATCAGAAAGGTTGTTGAAGCAACAAGCAGAGAAGCCAGAGTTAACAGCCAGATTTCCCTATTACATGGGTATGCCAGTTCCAACCAAAACTTCTGTACCTTGTATATAATCCCAACAACCTTAAACTTATTTAGGTGCCTATTCTGTTGGTACTTACTGGTTAGTGATGAGTAGCTTTTAGACTACAGCGGTACCTTGATTCTCAAACTTAATCTGTTTTGGAAGTCCATTCGATGCCTGAAACCATTCGAAAAGCAAGGCACAGCTTCTAATTGGCTGCAGGAGCTTCCTGCACTCAAGCGGAAGCCGTGTCGGATGTTCGGCTTCCAAAAAATGTTCGCAAACCGAAACAGTTGCATCTGGGAGCCAATTTGTTCGTCAACCAAAGTAGCACTGTATTCAAATACTTCAGCTCTGAGTCAGCAAAGACTGCAGGCGACCATATATTTAAAATTGGGCGTGTTCTTCTGCTCGTTAATCAGGGTTCCAGTCAGGAAATTTGTTAACAAATAATATGAATCCTAACTGATTATTTGCTATTTGTTTTAGGTTGCCGAACTGGTAACAAGCGAGTTCTTTGAACAAGGAGACAGAGAGAGATCTGAGCTCAAACTCACTCCTTCTGTAAGTTCACCACTCATTTTAGAGTTCATTGTAAAAATGAGAACATACTGTAAGAAATTTGTTTTTGTTGCTGTGTTGCCGTTGTTTTTTAAAAAATGTAGATGTTAAAATACAAATGTGAAAAGACACACAAGTACCATGTATACTTGAGTATAAGCCGAGGCACCTAATTTTAGCACAAAAAACTAGGAAAACTTGTTGACTCAAATATAAGCCCGTTCACCACATCACAAACCTGGTGGTGGCGGCAGAGGAAGAACAGGCAGCCCAAAAGGGCTGCTTTCGGGCTGCTCGTTCCTCCGCCGCCACTGCCACCAGCGGCAAAGGTGGTGGTGGAGGAAGGAGCTGCTTGTCTCTCCGCCGCCGCCTCTGCAGCTCGCAAGAGCAGGCATAGGAGCAGCAATTGGGAGAGGCACAGCATAGTGCAGCTCCTCTCCCAACTGCGACTCCTGTGCCTGCCCAGGCGGGCAGCGGCGGGACCAGTGGCGAGAAAGGGCTCCTTTTGGGCCGCTCGTCCTGCCGCCACCCGCCTCACTTGGGTATAAGCTATGGGGGGCTTTTTCATCATAAAAATGTGCTGAAAAAGTCAGCTTATACTCGAGTATATACAGTATATAACAATTAAAACCACAAAGTGTAAAAAAAAAATCCAAAAAGGAACTAAACTCTTTAAAAGAAAAACAAAAATAGGGACCCTGATTGTGCTTACTGTATTCCTGAATAACAAAACACTAGTTGTTTTTAAAAAGAAGAAAGAAAATAGTTATTTTGTCAAGTAGTACCTACCTGGTTTCCAGAAAAATACAAATGGATAACTGAAAAAGATAAGAACAGATTAGACTATGTTTCCAGGACAATATAAATTTATTTAGTCCTCAGTTTTATCTTGTGAATTCATTTGACATCAATGAGTCCAACTTCCTAAGGCACAGAAGTTGAACCAGAAATAACCAGAGATATTTCTATGAGCAAGCACAATTTCAAGGTTGGCTCGATGTTTTTTCTGTCCGTTTTTATGTGGTGCATCTTTCCTGAAATGAACACTTCTTGAGCATGCAAAGGTATGATAATAGAGTGTTGGCCAGCAACTCTTGTTTTCCCCACAAGTAGCCTATTTTGAACTGATCATTGACTAAAATGACCAACATTATTAGCCCACTGATTCACACCTGATTCACTCTTCTCTTTGACATATACTATAACAGGGAGGAGTTTCCAGTGAAAAAACATTGACAGATGCAGCCCCACTTGCCATCTGGAGTAGGTCCAGTCCAGGAAGCAGGGCCGGCACAGCTATTAGACAGGGTGAGGCAACTGCCTCAGGCAGCAGAAACCCCTGAGATGTCACCCTGTGGTGCCCTGCCAGCATTGGTGCCAATTTCAACTGAGATCTTGGCAATTTTGGCCAAGATCTCATCCGAAATCTCTCCTGAAATGGGCAGCGGAGGCAAGAGGCTGGGCAATGCAGGCAAGCTGAAGGGCCAGGCAGCACTTCCTGTTTTGCCTCAAGTGGCAAGACAGGATGTGCCCCCCCCCGCCAGAATGTGTTCTGCCACTGAGTTCTGTAGATTGTTTACACTGGTGCCAAGACATAAGGCAGTGTCTCTTCCAGTAGGATGAACGGTAACAGAAGCCACATCCAAGGTCTTCTGTACTGCACCTGAACTGGTGATTCCCATGTGCAAATCAAGACAAAAGCAAATGGAACTGAAGAGTTGATGTGCACACTAGGGGGAGGAGTCAGTTGCTATCCTCACAGGACAGGGAGCCCTTTGCTTTGTTTTGCCCACCCTGGGCTCCTAGGGGATATTATAATTTGAGTCATTGATTAATTAATAATTTGCTTGGGTCTTGAGATAAAGCCGAGTTGAGCTGCATAATAAATGGGGTCCCTTACAAAAAATTATCAGCCCATTTCAAGTTATTTTTTTCCAGGGGTTGACTGGGTGTTTTTCTCATTAGTCTATAAGCCTGCAAACAGGACATGTCTTAGTTGTTGTTTTTTTATAGTGCCTAAAACTTTGAAGCAGTTCATAAATAATGAATATTACTGATAGTGGTAACAATGACAGGAAGAGAACATTTGTAAGTATGATGCATCTCTCAGTTGTGGCTAAGTGCAGGACAAATTACATATAAAACTACATTATTAGGAATGAAAAACAAACAAAGAACACTAAATAAGCTATAGCCCTCCTGCTCTTTATTTCCAATTTGGCCTTTGCTGCTGATTTTTCTACATTCACCCAGAAGGCCTGGGCCCAGAAGAAACATTCCCAATGAACAAAACAAAGAAAGAGGAAATAGTTTGTTTTCTAAATAGATTCTCTGTTCCATAACAACACATTTTCCAAGAATTTCAGCCCATGCTGATCATTCACTGAAGCTTCCGTCCTAAACTCACTTACCTGGGAGTATTGATGGACCTCTCTCTCAATTTCAGTTTCTCTCGGTTTCTCATTTTTCCAATCTTCAAGTTTAGATCTCCTTTGCCTTTTTTTTTTAAGTCCTAATGAAAATTCATCAGCATTTTTTCCTAATATACAGATTTTTGCATGCCATTTCCCATAATAAAATGGATATTTTCATGTTCTTTTCGCTATTTACGTGCATTTTAACGCACCATTTGCCATAATAAATGCTCTTTTTGCCTGGAAAAGTGCACTGCAAAATTTGGAGGAGTGTGAATTGCAAAGGATAACTGTGTAGTATTCCAGAAAGTGTGAATTAGGTAGTGAAACCAAACAGAATTTCTCCCCCGTCTCTAACTGGAAGCAAGGCCCCTTGAATTCAGTGACATGTATAGACTTGCACGGCACATCTTCCTCCCAAGAGAATGAAGAGAAGTCAGGGGCAGTTGGTGTCTTTATCATTGCCCTCCTCCTCCTCCTCTCTTCCACCTGCAACATGAATGCTGCCAACAATACGGTAGATTTGTTTGATGTTAAGGAATTACATGGTATAACAGTCAAATAAATTAAACTTACATATGCTGTAAACAGGGCCAGAGAATAAATGGTTTGCTTTCCATCGTAGACAAAAGATAGGAAAGTGTGCATAAAGATTGATTATGGTTTTCAAAAGCATTCAGTTTGTACCAATTTGATCCTGGATCCAAAGCGTTGGGATATGAAGCAACATCTGTAAAATACTGCAGAGTAATAAAGCATGACATATCCCTCCACTTTCAACGTCTCATTCCCTCCCGCTCTTTCAATTCAGGCTATTTTTGATCGGAACAGGAAAGATGAACTGCCTCGATTGCAGCTGGAGTGGATTGATAGCATCTGCACGCCTCTCTATCAGGTAATTTTACATACCGCTGCTGCAGAGGTGGGAGGCTGGCTGGCCCTGCCTCTCTGCAGAAGGGAGAAGGGAGATGTTATGTAACAGCTTTGCAGGAGGTGTCAATCTTTCGATCTTCATGAGGTCTGTCCTGGGCTCGCTCATTCCACAGGGCAGGAAAAGAAGCCGGAGCATTTCTAATGTAGTAAAATAAATGTGTGCCTATGAGGCCCAAATCTCTATCCTCTGTCAATAAGGAAGAGAAATAAAATAGCCAAGTAACATGGGTGTAGCCAGGATTTATTGGTGGGGGGGGCAGCATTATGTTGGGTGGGGCAGAACTAAGTTATCTGTGAGGCAATTGGTCAATTAGTTAAGTATTTTTATTTATTTACTTGATTTAGGGGAGGCAGCTGCCCTCACCTGCACACACCCCGGCTACGCTCACGCCAAGTAACCCACCCACCCACCCCAGTCTCCCTCGTCTGCACATTCAATGCTTTAAAGACCTTTTGTTTTAGCTCTAGTCCAAAGGTTTCAGGGTTTGGGTACTTCGTTTGTTCAGAATTAGAGAGTTGCTGCTGAAACTTGGTGACTATCTCAGACAGTTCTCAACAGGGGCGTCTTATCCATAGAGGCTAGTGGCACAAGGCACCAGGGCGCCAAGTTCTGGAGGGCGCCAGAGAAGAGGCGGAGGCTGGACGCGGCGCCTCCTGGCATCAGCTTGCTGCCATGCCGCACCGAAGCAGCACCGCACCCGGAGCCTCCGTCTGCCGTGGCCACCGCGGCACGAAGTGGCCAGCTGAGCCGGGAGGCGCCACATCCAGCCTCCGCCTCTTCCCCACCGGAGGAGCTGTCCTCCAGCTGCTGTCTGCTTCCTCCAGACCCGCCGGCAGCGCCGTACTCCCTAAAAAAACTCTGGGAAACCGGAGGGGGGGGTGCCGGAGGGAGCTTTGCACCATGGTGCCGGATATGCTTAAGAAGGCCCTGGTTCTCAAATGCATCACAGAAGAGCTGCTGTTTAAAGCAGGAAACACAAAGCCCCCACTGCAGGCACCCATTTATATGCATAATGTGACTCTCGGACATGTTTGGTGTGGATGGCAGACACACACACACACACACAGAGAGAGAGAGAGAGAGAGAGAGAGAGAGAGAGAGAGAGAGAGAGAGAGAGAGATATTTTTCAGTGGTTCCTATGGAATTCCTTCACTATTGAGACGTTCCCCATGCAGACCCTCACTGCACCCTGTTGACTTGATGTTCAGCTGACTTGGCTTTATAACGTATGGCTCGTCCTTATAAGTTTAATACAGTTATAATTGGTAGCTTCAGATCAAAATACAATTAGGCACTGAATGAAGTTGTAATAAACATATTGTTTAAAATGGATGTCACATTTTAGATAAATTCAGGAAGAAGTTAGGAGGGGGGGAATTTAGGAACTGGTCATTTAAGAAAACCATTGTCTATTAAACCAGAAGAACTGAAGAGCCAGAATTTGTAAGCAGGACGGCAAGAAAAGCATCTCAGGAGGGTTGTGTGAGAGGGCTGAATAGGAACACTAAGAGCATCACTTAGCTCCAAACTTGCAGGAGTTATCTGGGCAACAGAGGCACAACTGAATTCCTAACTCTCTTCCCCCATGGCCTTTGATTAATGCTGCACAACTATTAAGCTGTTGCTCAGCTTTTCTTTCTTTCTTTCTTTCTTTCTTTCTTTCTTTCTTTCTTTCTTTCTTTCTTTCCTTCTTTCCTTCCTGCCTTCTCTCTCTCCTCTTCTCTCTTCCTTCTCTCTCTCTCTCTCTCTCCCCCCCCTTTCTTTCTTTCCATTGTCAGAACTTGAAGTTAATGCCATACCAGCCTTAGGGGTAAACAGAGAACTAGATGTCACAGTCTCACACTGAGTGAGATGCTCCCTGGAATATAAAGCTGAGTCTTAATTTCCAGGGCAGCCATTGCATCAATGATGCATAGAGGCACTGTAAATCCCATTTATGCATGGTTAAGAAGCCTAAGTTAGGACATCATGATCTAGACATCTCCAGTTCTGGGATTCTTCCCTCCTCCACACAAATCCTTCTTTTAATGGCAATAACTTGTCTAAACACAGAATGTAATAGATACAGTAGCATAGCATGTTGTGCTTGTGCAAAATCTGGGCTCCTTCTTTCTTTTCCTCCCTCTCTGCCATTTGCAGCTAAATGCTTGGATACGTACGTGCCTGCTGACAGTATAAAGGCATTTACTGTCAGAGAACAGCTTTCTCTGCTGTTCTGTTTTCTGGCGCCATTCCTTCCTCATTTTCTAGAGTGCTTATTATCTATTATGCCTCATCTTTGACATATTAGTGACACCACATATTACAACAAATGTAGTAAGGCCACACACAAAATATTATGATAGATTTTGTGTGTGTGTGTGTGTGTGTGTGTGTGTGTGTGTGTGTTTAAAAATGTTACTAGCAGCTGTGGGGAAACCTGAGCACCATAGGGACTACAGAAGGTAGACCGGGAGAGTTTAATTATTTTCCTGCTGCCATGGTCCTGGTGAACAACTTCTCTAGCTTCTATTTGCATCAGAAAGGAAGCTCCCATTGGTGCTGCCATTAGTTCAAAGTAGCAGCTTGAGGGGAGATTTACATCAGGACCATAGCAAGGGAAGGGTTGGGGTTGGACTACAGCTCCCATCATTCCTGCTCATGCATGGGCAGGGATGATGGGAGTTGTAGTTCAACAACATATGGGGACCCAAGATAGGGGAAGGCCAGGTTAAACCATGCCCCCCCTGCAGTCCCGGTGCTGCTCAAGCTTGCTCACAGTCACTATTAAAAACAAGCAAACATGCATTCAAAGTACAATGAGCCACATACAACTAAGGAGTTCCACAAGTGGGAGCCAGTGCGAAGGCTGCTGCTAGTAGAACAGGGCTTCCCCCACTGTACTCCCCCAAAATCATCCCAGTCTGTTTGTCTGCACATCCCATTAAGAGAACAGCTGTATGTTGTGTTCTCCCTCTCTGTAATCCGTTGTAAAACTTACCTCAAATCCTGATGTCATCCCTGCATATTTTGCTTGACTGATGATGCACAATGTGATGATTCCAGCTACGTGTTGTAAAGTAGCACAATGGTATAGGGATGTATGGTTCTTTTTAAAAAGTAGTTGATCACCTACACACATTACTTTATTATTTTATACATTACTTGATTAGTTGTTGTTCCTAATCCTGCATTGTTCATGGCCAGCCTCTCTTTTCTCGTACCCTTTTTCTTGCGGAAATACAAATCTGGGGTATATTTCTGCTACATACTGCTTTCAGAATGTGTTGTCCTTTAAAAACAAATGACTAGGACAAAGCAGTAGATTTAGGCACACTTGCTCGGAAACAAATCCATTGAATTAAGTTGAACTTACTTCTGACTAGTAACTATGCTTAAGATCAGGGGTCGGCAAACTAAGGCCTGCAGGCCGGATCAGGCCCAATTGCCCTCTGGATCCGGCCCGCAAACGGTTCTGCAATCGGTGCGATCACCATTTTTTTCCAATTTCTTTTCGGGTGCCATTTTTTTGCGATTTTTTCCTCCTCCCTCCCTCTTCCTGGCTTCTCCCTGCCCTGCGGAGGAAGGGGATTGGGCTTTGATAGGAGTCCTCACCGGCCTCTTCTCATGGCCGCGCTGTGGGCTGGAGCTTGGCACAGCTGCTGGCCGTGCGCCTCCCACCCGGGAAAGCTGTCCCAAAAAGGAGAGGTACCACCACAGGCAGAGCGGTGGAGGGAGGTAAGCAGGGGGAGGGGAGGGGCTGGGGGAAAGAGAGAATCCCCCTCTGCCGCGTGCGCAGTCTGGCCCTCCACTAGGTCTGGGGGGGGTGTGAACCAGCCCCCTCCAAAAAAAGGCTGCTGACCCCTGCTTAAGATTGTGTTACACAAAACAAAGACTGCTAAAACTGAAATAATTTCTTGAAGGGTTAGCTATGCTAGTTTGTTGCAGTAATTATTTTACATATGTTGTCACTCGGGTTTTTTGCATTTTATTTTCCCTTTGCACTGCTTTCATTTTTCCCCTCTGCCTATGTAGATATATACCTGCCATCTACATGCATCTGATGAATTGAACTCAAGTCCATAAAATGTTATGCCATAATAAATGTGTTAAGTCTTTAAGGTACCACAAAACTCTTCGCAGTTTGTGAAATAACATCAGTTAGCAGTCCTTCTATTTGTGCACGTCACTTACCAAACAAATATGGTTTCAAATTTATCATTTGGTAACAAGGATTTTCTTACAGAACTGGAAAATGCATGCAACTGGAAGAGAAGCATTAATTTCAATGTGCTCCACTATGTTACAGTTCAAAATGTCACAGATGGAATATATGTGGGAACTATAGTCCCTATACTTAACTAGTTTATTCTCAGCTTGTTTTTTCTTGCCGTTACCTTCATTTGCTAAAAAATCTTTGCTTTTTTCTGTTGTATAGGATCAGCTCCTGCTTTGTAAGACTTTGGAGGAAATGTGTGCATTGTTTTTATGCTTAAAGCGATGAGTGTCTAAAATGTGGATATTTGTGTGTCTTTATGATCTGCCTTGAACATAAAGTTGGCTAGATAGAAGGTAGACGATGCCAGATCAGTGCAGTAAGGAAAGAGCCAAATCAGTCACTCAATCCAAGTCTAAGAACCTGGGTTATTGCCAAACAGCTGCAAAGCGACAGGGAAGGCCACAGCATGCAGAGGCCAAGTGGGTGGAAGAGGTGCTTAGCTTAACCTTCCTTCCTCTCTGTTTCTTTCCTCTACAACTTTGTGCCCAGTCAGTTGTCCCTGTGATGAGGTAAGCTTACATTGAACCCAAAATGTGGCAAGAATTGCAGTGGTGGTGGTAGGTTTGCAGGGGGAAAGGAGCAAGCAGAAAGAGGAGGATTTAAGCATCTTGTCCAAACCCACTGCTTCTCTGCAGCAAATCAAGTGTGTCGCCCCATCACTGCACCTGTTTGGCCCAAAACGACACAAATCAAAGCAGTCTGTTTGTTTGCACATAGTCAAAGGGGCATCTTTATAGCTGTTTTGATTTTCTCTAAAATTCAGTTATAACGAAGTGCTTCACACACAAGGGACAGGAGTCTTCTTATTAGAAATAGAAGATAACAAAAGAGGCCAAAAAGAATCCCAACCTATTACCATTCTGCGTTGTTAAGCAGAGACGGCAACCCCATGAGATGGAAGGATACAGAGGTCAGAGGCCAAGCACTCTGCCCCTGTCTGAGTAAGAATGCGAGCAGGATGTGTTTTTGTGGGAGACATCTAGAGCATCTTTGCTTCTGTAAGTGCTCTGTTCTCTTTTTGGAATTCCAGATGGGATGCTCCTTTCAAGGATTTGAAAGAGCCTTCTTAAATCCCTGTGAATGCAGTACAAAGGGTAAAGGAATTGACATTGCTTCATCTCAACCCTCCAGGGTCAGGTTGCATTTGTCACTATATGTCTTCTCAGTGCTTCGTACATCATAACACAGAAGGAAAATGAAAGTCCTCGGAAACATTCTTTATCAAATACGATACACTTGGAACACAAACAAAAGGGCATGCATAATGGCCTCAGCTGCTAGCAAAACCGTTTTGATGTCCTCTCTAGCTTGTCATCATTAAGCAATAGATTATGTGTGACCCTGTAATTAAACGACTCTGTTGGGTGATGCCAACGAAACGCTGCAGTTGTAACAAGTCCTTTAATTTATTCACAATATGCTCAATGAAAAGCAAAATGCTTGGGGTGGTAAATGTACTGCTGTGAACCAAACGGGCAGTAGGCAACATAGTGCAGCAAATGCATTTTGCTTTGGATGCTGATTGCACTTCTGTGCCCTCCACAATCACTTGTGCCAGTTGTTCAGTATCTGAAGAAGCTGGAGGAGCAGCATTCCTTAGCAAACAGGATGTGAAAGATGCCTGTGTCGTAAGATACAAAGCTTAAGCACTACAAATGGAACTCTTGATAATCCACTTTTCACATACCTTCATAAGCAGTTCCCACTGGCCTGGAAAATGCATGCATCTCCAGGAACTACGTGTGAACAGTGGCGTCAATATTTCTCTATCTCCTGGAAGTGACGCCAACCAAGATAGGGGTTGGAGCTCCAAAAAGAGGCAACCATGCCTGACCAGATCTGGGGCAACCTTGATTACTTCGAGATTTCTTTAATACCAATCGAAGCAAACAGTTTGAACTACCTCATATATGTCCCGAGAGGGTAACAGGGTTATAAGAGAAAGTTTGTTATGTTTCTCTTGTTGCCAGTGACGTATGTAATTGAACAGTGGATTTGAAAGTTTCCCACCCCACCCGACCCCCATGATGGATTTGTTTTGTTACGTTAAGGTCGATGTTCTTTTCTGTTTCAGCAGAGTGGAATTGTTGCATGGATTGTGCATGGGGCACAGGACGGAACTGCTGGATAATGACTTCAGCTCCGAAGCATAATACAGTCGTACCTTGGAAGTCGAACAGAATCCGTTCCAGAAGTCCGTTCAACTTCCAAAACGTTTGGAAACCAAAGCGTGGCTTCTGATTGGCTGCAGGAAGCTCCTGCAGCCAATTGGAAGCCGCAGAAGCCCATGTTGGACGTTCGGGTTCCAAAGAACGTTCGCAAACTGGAACACTCACGTCCGGGTTTTGATGGTTCAGGAGCCGATTTGTTCGGGAGCCAAGGCGTTTGAGATCCAAGGTACGACTGTACAGGTTGGAATAATAAGTTGACAAAAGGGTGTAGCAATTTGGATGTTTTCATTTAGTGAAAAGGGGAGTAAGAGGTGACAATTAGCTGAGCGATATGTAGAAATGAACTGAGAGGGAAAGGTGCCTATTTAGAACCTGAGGAGGCAGACTGAGCAGCTGGAAAATGTGTTTGAAAAGATGGCCAATGAAGTAAACCCTCCATTTTAAAACAAAACAAAACTTGCAGCAAATCTGAAAGAAGATTAATGGATAATTTAACAGCTACTCAGTTTTCAAGAAAGACAAAGAGCAAACTCTATTGCCTCAGAAAAGGGCTAGAAATGATGATGGATTGAATGCTTGCAGTAAGTGTTGAACAAACCGGAATCACAGCTTACATCTGGCTGGCAAATTCCCAGCTGAGGGTAAATCTAAAGAACTAACTAAGGAAAAGAGACTGATAGGGACTGAAGAGATTTTCAAAATCTGTTTAACAGCAAGGCAGCAAGTATTGATTGCTGTGTGGAAGAAATGCCAAAAGTAAATGGTTAGTCATCTCGTGTTTTGCCCAACTCTCTTTGGATATGGCAAATTGCCGGAGCAAACGGAAGCCTATGGTTACAATTCTCAGGCTATCTTTGCTAGGGCTACTTCCGTAAGAATGGCTTAAGGATTGCTGCCTATTCATTAATCTGAAGCAGCCACTCTTTGCAGAAGAGATTATAGACCAGGTTCTCAATTTTAGTGAAGTTATTATGGAGCAACAAAATATTTGACTCACAAACATGGCACCTCATGACCTGGGTACATATTTCAGTACAAGAAGAAGAGGAGTTTGGATTTGATATCCCGCCTTTCACTCCCCTTCAGGAGTCCCAAAGCGGCTAACAATCTCCTTTCCCTTCCTCCCCCACAACAAACACTCTGTGGGGTGAGTGGGGCTGAGAGACTTCAAAGAAGTGTGACTGGCCCAAGGTCACCCAGCAGCTGCATGTGGAGGAGCGGAGACGCGAACCCGGTTCCCCAGATTACGAGACTACCGCTCTTAACCACTACACCACGCTGGCTCCCATCTCTGTGCTCCTCAGTGATTTAACTTTTAGCAAGAGGAAATTTGCTTGCTTTAATTCTGGCACATTTTTGGATCTCATTCCCATAACCATTATAGGTAACCAGGTTGCTTTTTTCTCTTTTTCATAGTGATAGAGGAGCACTTGCTCATTTTTGGTTTTGAGGAGTCTCCAACCTTCTTTTGTACTACATACATACATACAGAGAGAGAGAGAGAGAGAGAGAGCGAGAGAGAGAGAGCTACAGAGCAAGAGGGGACACAGAACTTACGTTTTTGGGTGGCAGCCCCAGGTTTCTTGTAACTTACTTCCATCCTTAGTAAAGGTAAAGGTACTCCTGCCCGTACGGGCCAGTCTTGACAGACTCTAGGGTTGTGCGCTCATCTCACTCTAGAGGCCGGGAGCCGGCGCCGTCCGAAGACACTTCCGGGTCACGTGGCCAGCGTGACAAGCTGCATCTGGTGAGCCAGCGCAGCACACGGAAACGCCGTTTACCTTCCCGCTGGTAAGCGGTCCCTATTTATCTACTTGCACCTGGGGGTGCTTTCGAACTGCTAGGTTGGCAGGCGCTGGGACCGAACGACGGGAGCGCACCCCGCCACGGGGATTCGAACCACTGACCATGCGATCGGCAAGTCCTGAGGTTTTACCCACAGCGCCACCCGCATCCATCCTTATAGTGGCCCTTAAAAAAAGATCATAATTTATCTGAACTGAGAAAGTTCCAGGGTCCTTAGGAGGTGAAATGATTCCCCATATATTCTGTAGAATAACCTAGTCAGCAAAACACATGCTGCAGTCCAGTTTTGACTCTATTAACCTCTGCAGGAGTTTCACATGCTCACACCTTTTGTCCCCTTCGAGTTCCTCTAGTCACCAGGATCTCTTTCAATTGCCTCAGTAAAAATGATTAATTAGAACCCAGTGGGTTACTGAGCAGTGTGACTGTGGTGGCTTGTAGCTTTCTGATATTCTGCTCAGTAATAAAAGTGAATTTATATGTTCTTATTGCACATACACACTTTACAAGTGTTAGATCTGCAGAAAGACGACTGTGTGCTGTTATCTTGTCAAAGCTCATGAATTAAACAGGCGAGTCAGAACTGGTCAATATTTGGATGGGAGCCCTGAAGAAAAATCTACATTACAGCAGAAAGTTCTGCTTGTAATTCACTGGGTGACACACTGTTCTCTGAACCAGTTTGGAACTGGTTTTAGGGGGCAAGGAGAGATGCTTGATTTATAAAGCTCTTAAGTTACAGGTGTCTAACATTGTTGGGTAAAATAGCTCTTAAATTGCAGGGTGTAATACTTCATTCTGCATTAGTAAGATCTCATCTGGAATACTGTGTCCAGTTCTGAGTGCTATACATTTATACAGACAAATTGGAATGGGATCTAGAGGAGGCCAATGAAGATGGTCAGAAGTTTTGTAAACAAGTTCTATGATGACAGATTGAAGGGTGTACTTATCCTAGAGAAGACTGAGAAGGAACGTGATAACATTCAAATATCCGAAGGGCTTGCTACTTAGAACGGGGGGAAACAAGCTCATTTACAGCATATGATTTCCCCTCAAAGAATCTTAAGGGTTCTATTTTGTTAAAAGATGTTGGGAATAGGAACTCTTGTGAGGTGTAAGCTACAATTCCCAGGATTATTTGAGGGGGAGTCATGTGCTGTGCTTTAAAAGTACAATGCACACAGATTTCCCCTCTGCTGCCTCAGAAGAAGGTAGGACTAGATGGGCTTAAGTTGCAGGAGGGAATATTTTGGTTGAGCACCAGGAAAAACTGTTTCACAGTAAGAGCAGTTCAGAAATGGAACCAGTTGTTTAGGTGGTATTGGCCTGTCTCTCATTGGACATTTTCAAGCAGAGGCTGGTCAGACATCTATTAGGGATGCTCTAGCTCTGAGTTTTCTGAAGTGGGCAGGGAGTACAAGTAAAGGTAAAGGGACCCCTAACCATTAGGTCCAGTCGTGACCGACTCTGGGGTTGCAGCGCTCATCTCGCTTTATTGGCCGAGGGAGCCGGCATACAGCTTCCGGGTCCTGTGGCCAGCATGACTAAGCCGCTTCTGGCAAACCAGAGCAGCGCACGGAAACGCCGTTTACCTTCCCGCCGGAGCGATACCTATTTATCTACTTGCACTTTGAAGTGCTTTCGAACTGCTAGGTTGGCAGGAGTGCAAGTAAATGGCTTTAAAGAAGAACCCCCCAGAACAGCACACGGGTGAGAGAGGAAAGGGGAATTGTTCTATCTGGCAAGCTGCAATGCTTACACAGACACAATGTTCGTACTAGCGCAATGCTGAATTCCATCCATGGTGTGTATTTGACCTATGATTCTAAATGTTGCTTTTGATACAAATGACAGATCTCCCAGTGGCCACTGCCTCCCCTCAGGGAAGGAGAAATGTGAAAGCCCAAATAATTCCCTGACCAAGTTAACAGCTTGGACCCACGAGAATTATGTTCAAGTCCCATCTTTGTCAGGGATGACAACCTAGAGAAAATCACTGTCTCTCAGTCACAGCCCCCATCTGCGTATTAAAAGTAATACTGCCCTGGAATATATTTTATATTTTATATTTTATATTTTATATTTTATATTATTTTATTATTTTATTATTTTATTTTATTGTGACCCACTTCACAGAATTGCAAGGGCAAGCACGGGGCTTTGTAAAATACTTTGGAAATGAACACTGCAAATATAAGAACGTGTATGGTTTTGAGAACCAGAGGTATTAATTTATACATAAGGCAGAAATTGACTGGCAGTAGGCTCCAATCAAAATAAAGTACTACTTTATGCGCCTGATTTGTGGAATTGGCTTGACAATGTGTAGTAATGGCCACCAATGGGATGGCATTAAAAGGGAATTAGACAAATGCATGAAGGATATGTCTATCAGCAGCCAAGATAGTTCTGCTTCTGAATCCCTGTTGCCAGGGAACAACAATGAGGAAGTACTTAATAGCTCAGTGGTAGAGCACATGATTTGTATGTAAAAGGTTCCCATTTAAATCCCCGGATTCTACAGGTAGGGCTGGGAAAGCTGCTGTCTGAAACTCTGGTAAGCCACTCCCTGTCACTGTATGAAGACAGTACTAAGCTAGATGAACCTGTGAGCTGACACAGGTTCCTGGGAGCACTGTTGACTCCTTGCCCTGCTTGTGGGCTCTCCAGAAGCATATACCTTAGGATCAGAATGGTGGACCAGGTGCAGCTTTGGCCTGATTCACCATACCATTTTTGTCGCCTTATGCTTCCTGAGATGGCCCAGGAATGAGGTTCTCATGAACCTTGGGCTGTATTAGCTTCCTCAGGATCCTCCTTCCAAAAGTAGCTTCCCAAATACGTTTCTGATTCACGACCCTAAAGACTGCATGACTGTATCATGTCCCCAGTTCATGCTTCACATTTGTCCACGAGTCCATACCCAATAGACATCCAGACGGCTTTTAAATGCATTCAGCCCACAATGGTTCCATTTTATTGAAGAGCTATAACCATTCATAATATCAA
Organism: Podarcis filfolensis; assembly: GCF_964270895.1. Lineage (NCBI taxonomy): Eukaryota > Metazoa > Chordata > Lepidosauria > Squamata > Lacertidae > Podarcis > Podarcis filfolensis. The sequence continues at coordinate 22,942,052 of NC_139604.1, read as the reverse complement.
AGGAAGTTTCACCTGTGAATTTTTTTAATGAACTACCAACCAAATATAAAGTATGAATATTACAATGAAATTCCCCAGTTTTCTCTTCCATACACCCTTTTGTACAAAAACTGCATTACCTGTAATGACTTGCCCTGATATTTACATGTGTTGATTACCGGCTGCAGTCAGGAAAAATATTTATTTTCCAATGGTAGTTGTTCACTGTCTGCGTAAAAGATCCTCAGTATGACTTTACTTCTCCAGTATCATCCAGCAACGGTTAGATTTTGGAGACCAAGCCAAACTCAAACTTGTCACATTTTTGTTAGAGTAGGAGTTGGGTAACAACTTTGAACTATCAGAATCCTTAAGGGAATGAATTAAGAGAGAAACAGTCTGCACAAAGCCAGCACTAAGCAACTGGCATTCAACAAAATGGCACACGATACATAGAACAAAGAGCTGAAGGTACAGAGTCTCAGTTGTACTGAAGCCAAAAGATCTGAGCAGCTCAGGAATAAATTGGCGGATTGATTCAGATACGGACAGGTGCTAAGAAAGTTATTTAGTAAATGTTCAAGGAATCTGTAGGGAGGGAAGAGAAATGTGTTGCTTTTGAGATAATTTCCCAGAAGCTTCATAAAAGAAAATTGATTACAAGGATTTAATAAGTAAAAGAGAGCCAAAATATATAGTAATCAAATGAGTTTTTAATTACATCTCAGGCAGATATAAAATCCAAATAGTGTACTTTGTATCCAGAAAGTCTGAGAGTAATGCTTTGGTGGCTGAATTATTTTTAAAAGGCTAATTTCCATAGGAATTATAGTAGTCTGTTTAATTAAAAGAGTGAATCTGTGTCCCAAAGCCAAAGTGTATTAAAATGTACAAATAGGGCTTAAATATCAAAGCAGCCTCTGAAGAAAGGCATTTTATACCCTATACATAAAATCTAGCCTTCAGAGTTTTTCTAGCCCAAATGTCACCTGATTAATGTGCATAACAAATGATGGTATTTTTTAATTACACTATATATTTTATCACTATTCTATAGAATTAATTGCCTATACTTTACTTATGACTGAAAAATCAAAGACCATGGAAATATCCCCTTCAATTTATTTTACTCAATTTTAATAACCCTAAGGCAATAAGGAAGAGCATTTGAGGCTGGCAAGTGTCCTCATCCTTGTTAGCTAATCTGAACACACCTGAGTTGCTAGGCTCTTTTAATATACATAAAAATGTACTATACGTATGAATGATAGAAGGCATGGTCATAATCAGTTTATGAATGTATGTATGCTTTTCCCACAGATACATTTGTGCTCAAGGTGGTTTACTTTACTTGCATGATTTTAACTTGCTTTCCAGAAGAGCACATTAGCAGTCCCCTTTTCTTCCAAGGATCCCATAGAGTAGGAGTGGAGAACCTCAGGGCCAGCAGAAGAATGCAGCCAGGCTACTCTTTACAACCCTTGGGACCCTCCTCAGGCCACATCTTCACCCACCTCTAGTGCTTGAACTGAGATAATGTCTGTTGCTTGTCTGGATGAAGGGATGTGTGTGTGATTGCATTTTACTTTGTGGACACAGGCTTGCTAAACCAGAAGTGAGGAATCTGTAGTCCTCCTTTATGGTGCTGGAGTCCAAATCCCATCATCCTTGGCCTTTGACGATGTGACTAAAGGGAATGGGAATTGGGAGTCCAACAACATTTGTAGGGCCAGAGATTCCCTGCTGCTGCATTAAAAGTTGTATTCTAGAATAGTAAAGCTAAAGGGACCCCTGACCATTAGGTCCAGTCATGACCGACTCTGGGGTTGCGGCGCTCATCTCGCTTTATTGGCCGAGGGAGCCGGCGTACAGCTTCCGGGTCATGTGGCCAGCATGACTAAGCCACTTCTGGCGGACCAGAGCATGGCACGGAAATGCCGTTTACCTTCCCGCCGGAGCGGTACCTATTTATCTACTTGCACTTTGATGTGCTTTAGAACTGCTAGGTTGGCAGGAGCAGGGACCGAGCAACTGGAGCTCACCCCGTTGCGGGGATTCGAACCGCCGACCTTCTGATCGGCAAGTCCTAGGCTCTGTGGTTTAACCCACAGCGCCACCCGCGTCCCTATTCTAGAATAGTACATATCAGCAAAAGGACGCCATGTCTCATAAAATGTTCCAGAAGCAAACCTATCTCACAGAGCTCCAGGGAATACTGAACTGAGCAAAGATTCTATATTTTCAGTGGACTGAAATGAGCATCTATTAACCCAGTGATTTGTGACTCCTGTTCTTCTGCTTTCTCCCAGGCTTTGGTGAAAGTGAACGGGAAACTGAAGCCTATGATGGATTCGGTGGTGGCCAATAGAAATAGGTGGGAGGAGCTGCACCAAAAAAGACTGCATTCCCAGGCAACCAGCAGCACCACCACATCCTCGTCGTCCTCTTCTTCCACCTTTGCCATGTCTCGGGGGGTCATAAATTAAGTCTGCACATGATTTTCTGCTGCTAGGATAGGAAGTGTCTGAAAGGCTTGTTTAAAGCTTAGTTGCGTCATTTTAAAACAAACAAAACAAATGCTTTGTCACGAACATGCTTAATTCAAATGAAGACAACCCGGCTGGCTTAGGCCTTTTTTTCTCCTGGAATTTCACTTGGTCTGAAGGGAGGATCTGCAATTCTGTTGGTATCTGCAGCGACATGAGCAGCTTGGTGCAGCCTGTATTCGGTCAGCTTATTTCAATCTGCTGTTTTGAAAGATGGCAAACATGGTCATTAAGGACTGGCGTAAATGAAGCTTACAGCTTAGTTTAATTAAGAGAGAGCATGGCTGAAATTTTGTAAAAATGACTGAGGCATCTGCAAGGGGCTCGGGGGGGCGGGAGAGAATAGTTTGTAATAATAACTTGGGTTTGCACTAATTCAGCATTTACTGATATGAACCAGTTATTACCTGCAGTTCTTATAGTTATCCTTTTTATTGTGCTTGAATGTTCAGAGAAGCCTGCATTGTATTTATTCTACAGAAGGGGTTTTTGGTTGTGTGTGCTTTTTTTACAACAAAGCTTCAAATGATTGATCAGGGTTTTTAGAACTGCCTGTCTTTGCTCTGTTGAAGAGGAGATATGAACTTCATTACATTCAAAAACACCAACCTGTTCTGGCTTCCTTAAGACTTTCGTACTAGCAATGCAATTTGAATTGTTCTGCAGGCAGAAGCTTCTATAAAGGTAAAAATTCTGCATGGTAATTTGGGTTCCTTTAGAATTTTGTTTTAAACATTTTTAAAGCTGCTTTGAGCCCTAAGGAAAAAACCAATGGTATTTCATGAAAATTGCATAATAAAAATGAAATCTGTTGCCTTCTGGTAGAGAATTTGCACTATAGGGTATGAACATGGCTTTCTGGTATATTTTCTGAATCACATTAACTTTGACTATTACTGTTAAAGATTGGTATGACACTGGAGTATGTCACAAATGGAGCAATGACTACCTCTGCTTTTTTCTGTCCAGGTTGGTTTTCGTTTTTAGTTTTTTTAACAATAACATGTTGGCCTAATGCATTATTGCAGCCAACGGAAATCAAGTCAAAAATTGCATGTACTGAGGATACAGTGAACGTTTTGCATATTGTGTGAAATCAGTGTGAATCATGTTTAATACCGAAATATATCAGTGGAGTTGCCTGCACTGGAAATGAATGCTCTTTTATTTAAGCACATCATATTTAGCAAAATTTCAGTACTGCTGGAATGGCATTGCTGCTCCTGAATCACATCCTCTTCCCTAGTTAGCATTTGAATTACATGGTCTGTTCAGGTTCATTTCATACAACCTGTTGCACGTGTTGAGAATCTGGCCTGGATGTACCAGCAAGCAACGCTCACCACATGGAGAATGTGTCATGCGATTGCTTCACCAAACGACCAGACCCCAACTCTTAATTATGTGAGCTTTACCTCTGCATCTTCCACACTGCATACAAAGCCACACAACTCACACTCTTAGCATGCCACCTTGGACATCTGAATTGACAGGATTACTGATGGCTACCTGGGATTTTCGTACAGAATGGTGACTGCCTGTACTTTCTGATGTTATCACCCTCCCAGGGTGGTAGTACACATGGCACTGTCTTTTAAGTACTCAGGAGTATAGATTTTTGTAAAAGGGGGAGGGGGGTTTGGAAGGAACCAAACCACTTGACAAGAACCTGTTTCCAGGATTTCTGGAATGGGGGATGGCCGTTGTACCTATGGAGAGGAGAGTGGGGGAAGCAGAAACGAAAATGCACAGGTAGGCTGTCAGACTGTTAATTAAGTCTTTGGCCATCACAGAGGCTGAGACAAAAGTGCCAGCTGAACACAAAACAAAAAAAAAGGAACAGGAATCGGCAGACGAGAAAGAAATGACCTCTCTTTCTGCTCCCCATTTCCCCTTTTCAATCTTCTTAACGGTAAGCATCCTGGAGGAAGAGATTGGGGGGGGACCACGAAGTTAAACATCCACCCACTATGTTTCAGAAGAGCAAAGGAATGAGGATCCTTTTTCCTGTGCCCATGCATAATAGTAAATGCTCAGGTTTGGAGGCTGTCAGCCCTCTCTAGAGCTATACAGCACAACAGGGGAAAGCTCCCCCCCACCCAGCCTTGAAACATCCGCAGCCCTACTCAGCTTGAACTCTCCCTACATGGCAGGGGGCTGTGCATCTTTGTGTGTTCTCTGCGCTAAGATGCACTGCACTTGCTCTCATTGAGGGCCAGCCCAGCCACTGTAGAAAAGGTAGGAGGAGTTGCCCTGACTGCAAGTGTCCCCAGCTGCAGCATTCTACTTATCCATAGGAATGAATACCGCCCATTCAGTTATATGGGAGAAAGGAAAGGGCTACTTATGTGAAGGACCTCTAATAACTTGGAACAGCTGCTGGATCAGATGGAGAAAACAGTATGGCCTATATTACTACAGGGCTCAGGTATCCTCATGACATGCAACTGCCCAACTCTTAAGTCCCCCCCCCCCGTCTTTCTAGGATATTTACTAATGTATAAACCTTCAATGGTTTAGTCATGTTACATAGTATTCTTTCACCCGCCCCTTTCCCTTCTCTCTGACACCTCCACATTCCGTTCATCCTTGAAGCTGGGGTTTAAATTTGGGCATCATAGAAATAATAATAATTTAGGGGGGGAATAGTTATATGTAAGTCCAAGCAAATCAAAGGGAAATGTACAAAGGCAGTTTCCCTGATGTCACAGTAGTTGCATATAAGCACTTCTTGGAGGTTTTTTTTTACAGTGGGTGAAAGGAAGAGTGTTCATCCTCTTCTAATGCAGAATACAGCAGAAACATGCACGGCTGTATTGTTCAGCTGCAGAGGGTTTTGTGTGTATGCAGATAGAGCTTGTTGGCTGTATTATATAGATATGTTGGTTTCAAATTGTTGCTAACTACAGTAAGCATCAAATGCAGACATGTCTGGTTTCTCAGTTGAATAGAGGTGCTGTAGCCTTTACTCAATGAAACGTAGTTTCTGTCTAGAAATCTTAGCAATCTGAGTGCTGCAATATGAAACGTACTGCTTGTTCTCTGTCAGTGTCTTCTGAATGCATGCAAATCTGTATTTAACATACTTCTTATATTAGGATTTCAGAATCTTAAAACCGCCTGACTTAAGAAAACAAGGTGCTATGTTCATCCACTTTTGAAGGGCCCGCAAACATTGTAGATGAATTGCATTGCAGAAACATCAGTGGGAATGAATCCTGAATTACGATGTTGCGGACACAGATTTAAGACTGGCGGGAGGAGCAGAGATTTGCCACCTCCTGTATAGCACAAAGTTCACAAAATAATTTTTGAAAATCTGTTTATATTACCAGATGATCTTCAAACCTTAATATTATTTTCTGTTTGTAGTAATGTTTGAAGAACGAAATGAACAATGTTATTTTAACAAAAATGCAAAACAGCTAAATTCTTTTGCCAAAGAGCAGACAAGGAATGGGGAAATCCATGTTACTTGCTACAGAGATGAATACTTGCACTGTTTGAACTTGTTTTTGTTACCTCTCCACTACCTCCCCTTCCCTTTTCTTCCCCAATAATAAATAAAGAACTGGGACGGTATGCTTTAAACCACATAAGGCTTATTTATATAATATGTGCTTTATGGCAAAAACAGACACTGTGATTGACTTGGTCCTGCTGGCAGCTGCATAAAGCTTTCCTGAATTTTGATACAGCATATTGCTAAGTGTGACATAATTTATAGCACATAACCTACAGCTTCTTCCAAGGTTGAGTGTTCCCTCATTTCCTCTCCTTTTTATTGGCTTCAGCACATTGTTGCCCATGGCAACAGCAAAGGCCGGGACAGGAATGCAAAACCACTGCAAGCTGACATACATTCGAAGCCCTAACAATGTCAACCATCCATCACACAGCTATTTGTAATTGCCTCCATCTATTTCCGATGTCTTTTGGTATCTTTTCTATTGTGGATCAAAATTCAGAATCTGCTGACTAATGCTGTGGTTCTGATTCACCCCTTCCCTTCAACTCCCTTCCCCTCTCCTGACTAATTTGGCGTTGGCTGCACTCATACATGATGCTAAACAGTGGTTTAACCAATGGTTCAACAAACCATGAATCATCTCACAGACAAGCAAATAGGCCAAGGGTTTATTTTCCAACTGCTCTTGCCCTGTGCTTTTGTTGCTTAACAAGTATCGCTGGTAGGATGGCCAAACAAAACATGCTTAAGCAAAGCTGCTGGGTTCAGAGATTATGGCAAACCATAGTTAAACAATGGTTCACAAGCAGACAAGAAACAATGGCTTTCCTAGTTAGTTTGCTGGGCTGGGTTCACACGTTCAAACAAACTATATTCCAGCTAAACAACTATGATTTAGTGTTAGGTGTGAACCAGGCCATTCCTACATACTGAAGCAACTTCTTGGAAGCTGGGAATCATTACAATTCTATATTGTAATATTTTGAGTACCCGAGTTACTTGTTGGAAGTGGTTGTACTTGCCTAGTGCTTGCCAGATAGCCAAAACATATTAAGTAGTGAGCCCCAGTTTTTAAATTTAGATCTAGCAATCAGATTCCCATCTTGTATTATTCTATAATTCTAGACACCAAGAAGTAAATAGACAAACCTGCGTAGTAAGTGTATTAGATAAAACGTACAATAGCATTGATCTAACAGTTGTATTTTCTGATTACAAGAGTGTACAGTAGCTTCCAAATACATGTAGTTGTGGGAAAATAGAAAACAGTTTTCACAAAAGTGTAGGTTCTCCCCACCCTCTAAATGAGCGCAGAGAGAGGTAATGTCACTCATGAAGCATATTTTATTTGCTGCTGCTTGTAAATATTAATTCTGACACTGTTCAAGTCAGTTGGAAAAGCCATGAAAAATATAATGTGGGATTGTTCATATGAACAGAAGTAACTTGTCATTGTTGGAAAAAGGAAAGGAATACTATCCCACTAACTAGCTTGCGCACTGAACACAGATAGTAATCAATTTATCCACTTCCATAATTAGCAGAATTTTCCCATTAAAATATTACTCACCATACATTATGCTTCTATTTACAAGAAAGGAGATCAGGTAGAACTTTTTGATGGTAAGAGATGTTCAACTTTGGAACAGACTCTCAGAAGGTGGTAGACTCCTTCACTGGAGGTTTTAAAGCAGAGGTTGGATTACCATCTGCCATGGATGCTTTAGTTGAGATTCCTGCATTGCAGGAGGTTGTACTAGATGGCCCTTGGGGTCCCTTCCAACTCTACTATTTACATTTAAAAAGAACTGAAGCCAATAGTATCTGATGTGAAAATAAACTTACAGGATGTCAAAATCAGCAGTTTATTCAAATCAGATACAGTTCATAGTAATAATGTGTCAGGGAACTGCCATCGGAACTAGAGGAGGAGGCGAGGCTCCACAGCGATGCTGGAGAGGGGCCAAGCAGGGAGAGAGGCAGGTCTCCGGCTGGGGAAGAAAATCAGCGCAACACCAGGGATAGAGGGGGGCCGATGGGGGAAGCAGAGAGGAGGCTCCAGGACTCTTCGCAGGAGACCAGCGAGGAGAGCACAGGTCCTCCGCTGCCCACACCCACCCTGTGCAGAAGACTTCCGCGCAGGGAAAGCAGGCGGCGACTTGGCGTCAAAGAACTTCTTTGCTGGAAGAGGTTCAAGAAACGCCCACTGACGGATTCTGCTAGCGACTGAACAGCCACGGAGTAGATGGCTGTCCAGACAGAAACGGTTTAACCAGGCAACCTAGCCCAGAGCGGCGGTAACTTACACACAAGCAACCCCTAAAGCCATTACATAATGCTATCTGTGCCATGATAAAACAAAACACATCCTATATGTTGTGTGCATGTAATCGTCTATTTGGCATTTGACCAATATACCAATTCGGCATTATTTTTACAATCACATTTGTAGCAATTCCTGCCCACCCAAGAACATCAAGGCACAATACATGGAGTTTTAAAAAAATAATGGTATCCTTCAGAACACTATTAGGCAAGTTAGGGTAGGAGACTGTTACTGGTCCTAAGTTAGTAAGAGAGCTTACATGAGCTGAGTCCAAATTTGAGCCCAAGGCTCTGCAGTCCTGCATGCCTTCAACTATGCCATACCAGCTCATACATGAACAAGAGAGAGAAAGAGAGGGACTGCCAGAGTATGAGAATGCAATCAAGGAAGAAGAGCTGGTCCTCTTCCCATTCTATCCCTGCCTCAGTTTCAACCTGAAAAATTAATTGGCATGTTTGTGTAAGGTGAAAAGGATTCAAACCAAAAGAATATAAAATTCAGGGATGGAGAACCAATGGTCCTCCAGATGTGGGTGGACCACAGTTCTCATGAGCCCCAGCCACCATGCATGGCCAATGCCCTGGAGGCAGCAATGCTTCTGAATTACCAGTTGCTGGAAACCACAGGAGAGAGTGTGCTCTTGTGCTCAAATCCTGCTTGTGGGTTTCCCCCAGGTATCCAGGTGGCTGTGAGAAGATGCTCAACTAGTTTGGTCATTGGCTTGATGCATCAAGCTCTTCTAATGTTCTTATGACAGGAGTTGTAGTCACAACATACGGAGGATCACAGGTTTACCACCCCAATACAAACTAAATATAATAAAGAGGGGCTTGGGAGTTACTATGGGATTGTTTATTATGTACTAGAAATGTCTTGCTTTTGTGTGTGAATATCTCATGTTGATCAATTTTTAAAGAATGTTTTTTTAAACATTTTCTAATTTTGATGTTTGAGATTATGGGCATGTTAAGAGTTTCACCAGTCAGCGGTGTGAGAGATACTGTTACAGACTGCCTGTCAATATGTCTGTCACAATATATGAGAGCATATTTTAATTAAGGATGAAAAAAACCACAAATGGATGTGTACCATAAACATGCATATTCTATGAAATTTGCGTTTGTATGATTATATATGTCTATTTATTTCTGCCTCTTTAATACAGCTCACTCCATTGGTTTGCCTTAGCTTATCCAACAACTCCAATTCAACTTTTATAACAGCATGTTTTTGAAATGGGTAATTCAGTTTGTTTTATCTCACTAAATAAAAGAATAAATCACTAAATGGATGCCTCACATTTTTTAAAAAATTAGGGTTCACAACTTACTTTTAGTGGTTATTCAGTGACATAAAAAGCGAAGACAGCTTTAGTGTTCACATTTCCTTTCCTTTTTTAAAAAAATACGAAATTTTCATGGGTGCGTGAATGGTATCAGATCTGTGCCATGGTTCTTGTTGCCTCTGTTCTACAGATGAATAACCCTGTGGATGTCCCACTATCTTCAAATGATCTTTCTGCCAGATAAGTGCATGCCCAGACTGCATCTTCTTCCAATAGTTGCAAGATTCCGGGCATGTAGAAAAATCTCACTCATACAACTTCCTTTCATGCTTCTTGGCCTCTTTTCCTTGGGATGATGTGTGGCAGAATGGGGTCAATTTGAACTTTCCTTTGAAGGGAAACTGTAATGTTTTTTAGGCACCACACCTGTGAGTTTATATTTGCTTTTCCAACTGATCTACCAAAAGAGAAACATCAGACAGGAAATGGCTCATCCTTCTCCCACCCACCACCTACCCCTGAAAATCAACAAGCACAGGGAATTAAAAGTACACACTTCTTCACTACAAGTGGTGCCCCTCCACCACATTACTGTAGAGAAGGGCAATTTTTTAATGAATTCTTGAGTACAATAATGTTAGGGAACTGCCCAAATTACAGATTTTACAAGATGTGCATTTTTTTTCACCACCTTTGGAAGCCAGAAGCCTAAATTTTTATCAGGATTGATTTCCCTTAGCCTTACATTTTTTCCTAGGCTGTTCACAAACGCTCTTGAGCAACTTGAGTAAAATCCCATGAAGGGTTAATTCTGTGGCTTTTTATAACACTGCATTACGTTTATTGCTTAACCAAATTACAGCATTAATTAAAAGACCCTACTAAAAGTGCTGCCTACCAGCTTCTATTCCCTAAGGGCCTATCAAAAGTGAATGAAGTTGGACAGTGAAAATTAGAGGAAATGGCCATGCCAACTCTGGTTTGTGATTTGTGTTTTCATTTCATTTGAAAATGACCATCTGTCTATGCAGAATGCTTTCTTCAGCTTGCAGATCGGGAAGAGTACTGCATGGGGAAAACTCGCAATGCTGATTCTAATGTGTAAAATGTTAAAACAAAAGTGCTGCCACTTGTGATCACAGCTATGTGGTTTTCCTCATGCGATAAGGTGCCTTACTGTGCAGTCCTCTACATATTTATGTAAAAGTCACATACCTACCTAAGTGCACACATGAATGCACCTCTTTATGTGTGTTTTGTACCAAAAATAATGCTTAATTGCATGGTGTCGATTTCCAAACCTTTAACCTTAAAAACACCTAAAGAGTGGCTTAAAAAAAAGAAAGAAATAGTAATAAAGGTTTGAAAGCAAAGGTTTGAAAGGGGCTTGAGATTCAAATCTGAAGTGTAAAACTATATCCAGACAGCATATCAGATATGAACAGTGTAGTAAATGTGCTGCTCAAGGAACACATATTAATATTTTAGTGACTTCAGCTATTAGGTTGAGAAGCATAATGTTCCATGAAGCAAAACAAGAATGATATGGAAGTATTAGGTTCCCAAAAAGGCTGTTTATTGTTGCATGGACTTCTTGTGTTATAACTGTGTGTGCCTCTAAAGAGTAAGAAACTAAGCCATGGTAGTCCTCCAATGGATAAGGAGCATATTATTGCTAAACTGAGTAGTGGCATATTGGTACTATAACCATATTGTAAAACTTGTTTGGATAAACATTTTGAAAAGGTAGAAGATTAGTGGGCTCTAAGGGAAGATCCTTTGCTTATCAGCCCTTTTCTTTCAAAATTTTACATTCCTGCATTGCAGGGTGTTGGACTAGATGACCCTCGAGGTCCCTTCCAACTCTACAATTTATTATTCTACTCATGCTTTAGCTCCCTCCTGATCTCTCCTCTCCCTGCTCCTTTTACCTCACACTACTATCTCAGTGGGTGATCAAATACAAAGGAAGAACAAGCCCCTGTACTTTTTAGCTGTTGTGTTAGAGGGGATGTGAGTAGGCACAAGTTCTGTCACTCATATAGAACTGTAGAACTACAGTAAGTAACACACACACTGGTTTATACATTGATTTCAGATCTCCATCAAGATCTCTAAAGGTAGTAAAAAGCAGGATGCATTTGCACAGAAGGAAGGGAACACAAGACACCTGGATTCAGCTTAATAGTTGGGGAATGAAATAAATGGTGGTAATTTGATGAGATTTCTCTCTGTCATCTGGAGGTATGGGGTATCTTTTGCTAGAAGCCAGCAAAAAGTGACCAGATGCGCAGGCAATGGGTTTTTGTGAGTAAATTAGGAGTTTAAAACAGTAGAACGTTAGTTTGTAATATAAAAGAATGGATGAAGCTCATTTCACCAGCGAAAATAAAGTAGGTGACCGTTTCTAAAAGCTTCACTGGAGAGCTGTTAATGAGCATCTACCTGCCAGCTCTGGTCCCCATCTGAAATGGGGCGTTGCTAACATAGGGGGGGTAAAGGACATGGGTGGCGCTGTGGGTTAAACCACAGAGCCTAGGACTTGCTGATCAGAAGGTCGGCGGTTCAAATCCCCGTGACGGGGTGAGCTCCCATTGCTCAGTCCCTGCTCCTGCCAACCTAGCAGTTCGAAAGCACGTCAAAGTGCAAGTAGGTAAACGGCGTTTCCGTGCGCTGCTCTGGTTCACCAGAAGCGCTTAGTCATGCTGGCCACATGACCCGGAAGCTGTACGCCGGCTCCCTCGGCCTATAGAGCAAGATGAGCGCCACAACCCCAGAGTCGGCCACGACTGGACCTAATGATCAGGGGTCCCTTTACCTTTAACATAGGGAGGTGGTTGTGACACCCATCTCAACATGCAATATGGATGGCAATTAACACTGGACTATACTGCAGGGTGCTTGTAAGCCTCTCACGGAGCCCCAGCATTCCTACCCACGCCCTGCCCAGCCATTCTGCGGGATATTAACAGCAGCTTACATTAGAGGTTTCTCATAAGCCACAGTCTCTCAGCCGACCCACCCAATTATACGCCAATTTTATTTCCATCTGCCCCTTTTAGCGCTCAAAGGACGGGCAGTCATGGCGTAAATAACTACTGTACAAGCACCCAAACAATCCAACAGGCAAACGAAGGAACTGTCCGACCCTTCAAGCTAAGCCTTCCCACCGAGCCCTGTCCTCCTTTGCATCAAACTCAAAAAGCCCGCAGCCCCAATGCTCAAGCCCGCCCGCCAGAGAGCCAACATGGAAAACAGCAGGGCGGGCAGGCGAGTCCCACTATTCCAACGTCACGTGACCCAGAAAAGCACCCCCCCCTTTCCCAACGCCTCCGGAAAGGAACTACATATCCCAGAATGCTCGTCACTTACGATTCTGGGAGATGAAGTCCACGCCGCTCGCAATTTACGTCCCCCCCTTTTAGGGAATTTTGTTTGTTTGTTTCAAAACATATCGCCTCACGTCGCTGAGGCGGGAAATTATGAGCAATTGAGAACAAAAATGTGAATACCCGAGGGCTTGATGAGTTGGCAGGGGCTCTGACCGAGCAAGGGGAGGCCGCTTCTTCCTGGCGGTCCTGACTCCTCCAGAGCCGTTGCCACAGAAACCGACGCCCGTTGGCCGACGCGCTTCCGCTTCCGGCAGCGGCGCGTTGCCTAGGTAACGCTTCCCTGCGTGCGGCCTGTTAGAGAGGGATGGCCTCGGTGGTGGCTCCCATAGCGGACGGGGAGTTCACGGCGGCGATTTACGGCCTGATCCGGGCCGGGCGCTTCTCGGAGGCGGTGGGGATCCTCAGCAGCGAGCTTCAGAGGAGCTGCCGCTCCCGGGCAGGGCTTTCCCTGCTGGGCTACTGCTACTACCAGCTGCAGGACTTCGCGGCGGCGGCCGAGTGCTACGAGCAGCTGGGGGCGCTGCACCCGGAGCTGCACGAGTACCGGCTGTACCACGCGCAGGCGCTCTACAAGGCCGGCCTCTACGCCGAGTCCCTGCGCGCCACTCTCCCTCTGCTCGACGTGCCGGCCTTCCAGAGCCGGGCCTTGCGCCTCCAGGCCGCCACGCACTATGCCCAGGGCGACCTGTCCAGCGCCAAGGCCCTGGTGGAGCTGCAGCTGGCAGCCGCCACGGAAGGCAGCCCGGCGGCCGCCGAAGACCCCTCGGAGCTGCCCGACGCCGAGGTGAACATGGGCTGCCTGCTGTACCGGGAAGGGCAGCATGAGGAGGCTTGCAGCAAGTTCGCGTCCGCCATGCAGGTGCTGGGCTACTGCCCCGAGCTGTCCTACAACATGGCGCTGTGCTGCTACGCCGCCAAACAGTACGCCCCAGCCCTGAAGCACATTGCAGATATCATCGAGCGCGGCATGCAGCAGCACCCGGAGCTGAGCGTGGGGACCAACACCGAGGGCCTGGATGTCCGCAGCGTGGGCAACACGCTGCTCCTGCACCGCACGGCCCTGGTTGAGGCCTTCAACCTCAAGGCAGCCATCGAGTACCAACTGTGCAACCTGCAGGCGGCGCAAGAGGCGCTCACGGACATGCCGCCCCGGGCTGAGGAGGAGCTGGACCCGGTCACCTTGCACAACCAAGCCCTGATGAACATGGACCGGCGGCCCACTGAAGGCTTCGAGAAGCTGCAGTTCCTTCTGCAGCAGAACCCCTGCCCGCCGGAGACTTTTGGGAACCTGCTCCTTCTCTACTGCAAGTATCAGTACTATGACCTGGCTGCGGATGTGCTGGCTGAGAACGCTCACCTGACCTATAAGCTTCTCACACCCTATCTGTACAACTTCTTGGATGCCATGATCACTTGCCAAACTGCCCCTGAGGAGGCGTTCCATAAGCTTGATGAGTTGGCAGGGGCTCTGACCGAGCAGCTGAGAAAGCTGACCAAGGAGGTGCAGGAATCGAGGAAAAATCGTGATGATGAAGCTCTAAGGAAGGCAGTTAATGAATATGACGAGACACTGGAGAGATATGTCCCTGTCTTTATGGCTCAAGCCAAGATTTATTGGGACATGGAGAACTATCCCATGCTGGAGAAGATGTTCCACAAGTCAGTGGATTTCTGCAAAGATCATGAAGTGTGGAAACTTAATGTGGCTCATGTATTGTTCATGCAAGAAAACAAATACAAAGAGGCCATTGGTTTCTATGAGCCTATTGTAAAGAAGCACTATGATAACATCCTTCAGGTCAGTGCCATTGTGCTGGCTAACCTTTGTGTTTCCTACATCATGACTAGTCAAAATGAAGAGGCAGAGGAGCTGATGAGGAAGATTGAAAAGGAAGAAGAGCAGCTCTCTTACCATGAGCCTGATAAAAAGATTTATCACCTCTGCATTGTCAACCTAGTCATTGGGACACTTTACTGTGCCAAAGGGAACTTTGACTTTGGCATCTCAAGGGTAATTAAGAGTTTGGAGCCTTACAATAAAAAGCTGGGTACAGACACTTGGTATTATGCCAAAAGGTGTTTCCTGTCATTGTTGGAAAATATGTGCAAGCATGTGATCATGGTACGTGATAGCGTCATTCAAGAATGTGTCCAGTTCCTCGAGCACTGTGAAGTGTATGGCCGAAATATCCCAGCTGTTATTGAACAACCTCTTGAGGAAGAGAAAATGCACACAGGGAAGAACACTGTTACCTATGAAGCTAGGCAGCTGAGGGCACTGATGTATGAAGTTACCGGGTGGAATAAGTAACTGCTCTGACATTCCTATACAAAATGGCCAGGGAGCAGAAAATCAGTGAGGTGCTGGGGCCATTCAAAATACTACATACGTATATTTCATTTTCTTGTTTTTACGATTTAGTCTGTTGTAGCGTTTGAAATGGAAATGGGCTTTTTATATCAAATTAATACAAAACTGGTAAGACCCTCAGAGGCTGTTTGTTCAATATTGGAGCATACTTATACCTATCAAACTCGGCAGGAAATATTGAACTAGCTTGACACTAGTTTGAACTAGAGTCTTAAAGAACCCTGAAATATTGGGCTCCACTTGTTCATTTTTTAATTACTATTTTTCCTTTTAAGACATTGTATTACAGATATATATTTTAAGAATGTAACAAAAGTAAATAGAGTGAGGTTTGCAAAATAAAGTAGAAAGTTGTGCTATCCAAATGTTGTCTTATTACTTTGGAATGAACAAGGGATGAGTTGGTAAGACCTATGTTCGCATATTTTATCCAACAGACCAAACAGTTTGGTGGCCAGTTTTCTTCAGGGAAATAAATGACAAAGGTAAAGATTTAGTATACATATTATGTTTCCTCCTCACCATTTGTTGTCATGAGACCTTATGAACAGGAAGCTAGAATGCAGCAACTCAATATCCTCCATTATCTAGAAACTTTACAAGGGAGACCAATTCTTGGAACAAGCAGTCTGTGTGGAAGGGGCCCTAGGTAACTGGTTATGTGGTGGAGAAGATGGAACCTGGGGGTTTCATGCTATAGTTTGCTGTGCTGGGAAACTGTTGTGGCCTCTGCAGGCTGGGCCCTAGTTGCTGATGCCTTGCCTGTGCAGTTGTCTCTCTACCCAGGCTGACCTGATGATGCTACTTGTTAGTTATTGATGGCTTCTGCAGTGCAGTGTGTGTTATCCAGTGCCTTAGCTTTCCTTACTTGCCTCTTAGAAACAGCCACCTAGTGGTACAATGTCACTACTGCTGACCACCCTTTTTCAGACAGGGAGTTTCAAGCAGGTGTGGAAGACCTTTGGCCTTCCAGATGTTGCCTCAACCCCAGTAACTATGGCCAGGGATGATGGGAGTTGTAAGTTCAGCAACATCTGTAGAACCAAAGCATAGAATGACCAAATATTCCCCACATGTGAGTTTAAAGCCTTAGCTATGTTTTTGTCTCAGGATCTTTGTATAATTTAGGCCACGGTCATTGGCAGTGTGTTGGGATATTGAAATGGCATGGTGTGGGAGCAGTGTTGTTGCATGAAAACTCCTATTGTGATCCCCAGTTTTGAAGTGGATAAATTGCATGCTTGTGCATTTGTGAGAGGCCTCGGGTATGCAGCAGAGGATATCCTATTTCCTCACCATGCCATTTTGGCACTGGCCCCCAGTTAATACAAGAAAAGGCCTCAAATTCATAAATGAAGCGCCACTGAACAATGGCAGGTTCTGGCAGAGAAGTGAACATGTGGGTATTTAAGTGTGGCAAATCCCTATAGTATACTAGAAAGACACAATGGTGTATTAAAAATACATTTCAGTGAAGAGTTATTTGCTATATAACCAGAGTAGTGCAGATGGAAAATATGTCTTTAAAAAAGAAACCAAACTAGCAAGTAAACTTGAGTATTAGATCCCTGGAGATTTGCATGGAACCCAGATTCATCATATTAAGAGTTGTATCCAATGTTTGTCATACTCAGAGTAGACTCTGAAATTAATGGACATGACTAACTGGCCCATGAATTTAAATGGGCCTATTCTGAGTTGAATTTAGTTGGCTACAACCTTCAGACTCTCCTTCCATGAGCATTAAACTGTTTATTATTTGTTAGTTTATTTAATTAATATCTATCTCACCCTTGTTCCTAAAGGAGCCCGTGGCAGCAAACAACAAATAGCAAAACCATACAATTATTGTTCTGTAGTGAATTTCACTGGTGTCCAATGATAGGATACAATGTATACCACCTTTCAGAAGTCAAAAGAGTAAAGTAACACTGCCTCTCTGTTAAAATTTACCGTATTTTTTGCACCATAGCACTCACTTTTTTCCTCCTAGAAAGTAAGGGGAAATGTCTGTGCGTGTTATGGAGCGAATGCCTGCGGGTGGTGGTGGGGATCTGCTGCAGTCGTGAGCAGAGGATCCATGGTTCCCCTTCCTTCCCTCCTCTGTGGTTACAAAGCATGGATCCACATGGATCCTCAGGATTTTTGCATTGGGCTACTCCAAACTCACTGTCAGATCACATGTCTGTGGCCACAGCACGAACCACAAAAATCATATATCCACTATTTCGTTTAGAATATTTTTTTCTTGTTTTCCTCCTCTAAAAACTACGTGTGTGTTATGGTCTGGTGTGTGTTATAGAGCGAAAAATACGGTATATGCAGGTAGAAAAAATACATATAAAAACACAGAGAGAGTGTGTGTCAATGTAGAAGACCTGCTTTAAATTTACTGTGATTGGAGGTTTTTTTAATGCACATGCACTTGGGGCACATTTTCGAAATCTAATAATACAGAGGTTTGAAATCATAAAATATTTGAAGCAAAACCTCTCTTGGTTCTGGTACTGTACCAGCAGAGGCATGGAAGCAGATATAGCATGCCATCCCCCACATTGCTCCCTGCAACTTTGAACAGAAGCTGATGTATGGACGGGGCCAGCAAAGCAGGGATGTGAAGTAACTGCACTGTCAATCACACCCAAGGGATCACTTTCCCTCAAACGTTATTGGGAGTTATTGGGAGTGATGGCATGATGATGAAGCTTCCATTTTGCTGCTAGTAAAGTATGGAATGGCCTTCTGTAGCTCATTCCAAGATGACTTAGGAGCAACAGCCGCTGAGCTCTATCTATATGGGTGAAAACCACTGACCCCATTGTCACACTGGAAAACATCCCCCATGATGACTCCATAATCATGCAGAGAGAGTCAGCCCTTTGTAGATGTCAGTCATATGGTGGCATGGAGCATTATCAGCTACAACTGCTTGGGAAGTGTGCTAATTCTGGGCTCATCACATGATGGCAGCCTAGCAATACTGGTGGTGATCCATGTGATTAGAGTCAGCATGCGGTACTGGTTGCTGCCACCCTATATTAAATTGCTTCCCACAATTGCTTGCACATCAGGAAGGGTCTACGATTTCAAACCTCGTTCACCTTCATGGAGCAGAGCAGCAAGCAGTAGAGCATGTTTCTAATTTACAGGGAGAATTGTACTATATATTGTTCGGTATAAACAGTGTGACCTTTACAAAAAGTTTTTAAAAGTCACCCCACATTATAGAGAATGGAGTAAAGGCTGTGGGCAACAATAGCAGGGCTTTGTTTAATATTCACCGAGCATTTTCTGTAAAAGTCAGTGGACATTTAAAACCAGATCCCCATGCATATTTGCGCGAGTTCAAATGTTGAGTGCCCTCTAAGCAATGCAAAGGAGAATGAAGAGTTCTTTATGATTTTATTCATGGCTGACTACGTGGCAGTGTTTATGTGCTCTGCCCATTTTCACCTTCAGAATTGGCCTTTACAATTCCACGGCCAGCATCACCTCTTGGAATGTCAAGCTCCTGTCCGTTACTTTAACATAAAGATCAACAAAGCCACAAATATTATTGTAAGCTATGAAGGGGAACAGCCATCTGTAGGATATGCATTTTCACACCGTGCCTCCATTGTGCCCTCTGAACTCTATTGTATATTAAAAAGAGTGGATAGCTGAATTTTCCCCATCCCCACCAATTGAAACTTGGTGAATGTGGCTTGAATCATTCAATGAATTTGGCTGATCGTGTGTTAAGGACAAACAAGGGAAAGTACTTAAACTATGGAATTGCTGGCACAAGAAGCAGTAGCTTAGATTGCTTTATAAATGGATTAGGCAGATTTATGGCAGATGTTCTATCAATAGAGATTAGCCACAATAGCTTAAGGACCAGAGGTATTTTGCCTCTGAATCCCAGAAGGGAGAGACAAACAAAGGTATCTGACTAGATACTGTTGGACCCGGGGTCACCAACCTGGATTTTTGAGTGTGAGCTGTGAGTAGGGCTGGGCAACATACCGCCGAAAATCGGTTTGAAGTTCATATCGTGATACCGGTTTCATAATTTCTGACCTGGCAATACATATATCGCAAATCATGAAATTAAAACAAAATAAAATGGGGGGGGGGGTTGCTATGCAAAAAATCACCTGGGGGAAACCGTGAAGCCAGCCAATGCTTCTACATAGCTCCATCCTTATTTTGGACATCACAATATATCACTATATCACAATGCTTAGCTGGTGATATATTGTGATGTTGAAAACCAGATGTCGCCCAGCCCTAGCTGTGAGTGTCACCCACTCTGGTCAGGGAGGTCAGAGGTATGGTGGACATCAGAATAAGACCAGAAGGACACCTTTGACCCCATGTATTCCTTAGAATGAGGGACACGGGTGGCGCTGTGGTCTAAACCACAGAGCCTAGGGCTTGTTGATCAGAAGGTCAGTGGTTTGAATCCCCGCAATGGGGTGAGCTCCCGTTGTTTGGTCCCAGCTCCTGCCTACCTAGCAGTTCGAAAGCACGTCAAAGTGCAAGAAGATAATTAGGTACTGCTCCGGTGGGAAGGTAAACGGCGTTTCCGTGCGCTGCTATGGTTCGCCAGAAGCGGCTTAGTCATGCTGGCCACATGACCCGGAAGCTGTCTGCGGACAAACGCCGGCTCCCTTGGCCAGTAAAGCGAGATGAGCACTGCAACCCCAGAGTTGTCCGCGACTGGACCTAATGGTCAGGGGTACCTTTACCTATTCCGTAGAATAGCATACCATACTGGATAGAGACAAGTGACTTGCTCAAGGCCACAGACTGAATACAAGACAGAGTTTGGCCGGGGGGGGGGCAGGTTTACACTGTTCCATTTTTAATAATTTCCTGCTTCCAAAATCAATTTCCCTCCCAATTTCTGTCCCCCAACCATGCGCCTCATGCCCTTCTATACCTGTCTCTGTTGCAGCACCACAAGCACACATATAGACAATACACATATACATATATACACAGGCGAACTAATGCCAGTGTACTGGAAGAAGCAAAGATCACCAGTGTCAAAGCAATGATTCTTCAACATCAACTTCATTGGACTGGTCATGTTGTGCGGATGCCCGATTATCGTCTTCCAAAGTAACTCCTCTATTCCAAACTTTAAAATGGTAAGCATAATGCTGGTGGTCTGCAAAAGAGGTTCAAAGACTCTCAAGGCAAATCTCAATAAATATAGACTAAACACTGACAACTGGGAAACACTGGCCTGTGAGCACTCCAATCGGAGAACAGCTTTTACCAAAGGTGTCATGGGCTTTGAAGACGCTCAAACTCTGGACGAAAGGGAGAAATGCGCTAAGAGGAAGGCACGCTTGGCCAACCCTTGCCATTATCAACTCCCTCCCAGAAACCTATATCCCCACTGTGGAAGGATATACGGATCCAGAATTGGCCTCCACTGTCACTTATGGACTCATTTTTAAAACCATATTTATGGAAGACAATCTTACTCGGCTATGAGTGGTCGCGAAAGAAGAAGACGACATAATGCTTCTCTTTTGGGGCAGGCAGGAAGTGAACCTTAAAAACCATCGCAGTTTCATGCATGCCTCTTAGTTAAATTTTTTTTTGCCCTTCTTCAGTATGTCAGGTTTGGTGCACTAAAGCTGGTATTGACACGTAGGGTTTCCTGCATTAGTTCAAGTGATTGTAAGGCTGGTGCTTCTGTCCCATTTCCTAACATTCCTTTCATACTTTACAAGCCTGTTCCATCACATCTTGACCACTACGCCGCCATGTTTTGGGTACCTGTCAGTCACACATGCCGTTCCTCTCCCTCTACATTCCACATTTCTTCTAGGCTTTACCCTTTGGGCATGACTTTCTGTGTGGAATACCAGCATGCTTTCTTGTCAGGCGAAAGAAAGAAAGAAAGAAAGAAAGAAAGAAAGAAAGAAAGAAAGAAAGAAAGAAAAAGGCCCAAGCCTTGAAATAGGCAGGGATATGCCTCCTCACAGCTGTGGCATGAACCTGTGAAAAAGGCGGGAAAATTGCCATGCAAAACTCCCGCAATTTTCTACATGGAGGGGGATAAAATAACACAGAAATGAGCGCTAAGCCTGCACTGTATTCCATTAGTTTCCCAGAAGAGGCTTTTTACATCGCGTGACAGCTCACAAATATTATGTGTCAAAACAACAGTTGGGGAAACATCCAGAAAACAGGGTAAACTGCAGTGTGAATGCAACCAGCGTTCATGGATAAGAAGCTGTGAGTAACTATAATATCTCTTTTTATAGATGGGCTGGCTCCTTCAAAAAAACAGAGGAGGGTATAATGTATCTTTTCAAGTGGAAGTGGATTACATATAAATAACTAATCACCAGGTAGCCTCTTCTGACACGGGAAACCAGTGACAATTATGCCAGACTTCAAGCTGCCCTTCTGATCAGGAATTGGGCCTATGGACAGAAGTGGTCTGACCCTGTTGTGGCAGATGTGTTTTTTTTGCAATGTCACAGTGTGCGCAGGAAAAGAAGACATCAAAGATCTGTCTTCTCCCTCCTCCTCCTCCTCTTTCGCTTCCTTTGTTATCTTTTCTCTCTTCGGTCATTTACAATCCTTCCCCACCCAGCTGAAGAAGTGACAGCAGGCAGGGGGAGTTACTGCCGAGATCAGATGTGGATAAGTTTTCTGATGGGGCAATGTCTCCTTTCTCAGCTGCCTTTGAAAACCTTGGAGCTGGAAGATATATTGGTTATACACATGTGAGGGAGGGTCAGCCCTACAGGGTTGAATGTATCAAAAACAAGGAATGGCTCTGGCCAAAGTAACTTCCCTCCTGTGAAATCTTTACACTTAAAAGTCTTTAGAGTAGCAACATATATATGAAGCATGGTTTCGTCCCGTTTACGAAAGGATACACAAAACAACACATTTTCCCCCTCTTCCTGTTTCCCCATCACAGCAGATAGCAGCCTCCTTAATAATAACAATAATTTCGTTTCTATACCGCTTTGTGTTTTAAGCAAAAAATCTCAAAGCAGATTTTAAAGCATCAAATAAAACAGTCCAGAACAAAACATTACTGGAGAAAGTAAAATATAAAGTATACACAGGGCTTTTCTTTCAGCCGGAACTCAGTCCTCGCACCTCTCAGGTGGGCACCATTGCCATCCTAAGAGAATGAGGGAGGTGCTCATTGCAAGTTTAGTGTATTTTTGGTTTCTATGGAAGCCGCCCAGAGTGGCTGGGGAAACCCAGCCAGATGGGCGGGGTACAAATAATAAATTATTATTATTATTATAAGTTCTGGCACCTCTTTTTCCACAAAAATGGTACGCATTCCAAGCAACATAATTAACAGGAAACTAAAACGTCGCCTTAAAGATTTCAAAACAAAACATTACAACAGAGGTCAGCTACAGAGTGCACATTTAACGCAGCCAGGAGATTACCTTAAACATTTCAAAAGAAAATGTTACCGGTCCTGGAGGTGCTGCTGAACATGATTAGGAGGGACCGGTCTATTAAAGGAATTCAGGTCGGAGCCAAACAATACAAATTGAAAGCTTTTGCAGACGATCTGGTTCTCACATTACAGGAGCCAGAATCTAGTACAAAAAGAGTTTTAGAACTGATTCAAGAATTTGGTCAGGTGGCAGGATTTAGATTGAATAAGTTAAAAACGAAAGTACTAGAGAAGAATTTAACACCAATGGAAAAAGAAAGGTTTCAGAATGAAACAGGTTTAACTGTGGTTAAAAAAGTGAAATACCTAGGGATCAATTTGACTGCGAAAAATCTGAATTTATTTAAGGACAATTATGAGAAATGTTGGTCAGAAGTCAAAAAAGATTTAGAAATTTGGTCTAGATTGAGGCTTTCCTTGTTGGGACGAATTGCAGCTATAAAGATGAATGTATTGCCAAAAATGTTATTTTTGTTTCAAACACTGCAAATTTTGGACAAGATGGACTGTTTCAAGAAGTGGCAGAGAGACATTTCTAGATTTGTCTGGCAGGGCAAGAAGCCAAGAATAAAATTTAAAATATTAACTGATGCAAAGGAAAGAGGCGGTTTTGCCCTGCCAGACCTTAAACTTTATTATGAGTCAGCAGCATTCTGCTGGTTGAAAGATTGGCTACTTCTTGAGAACACAGACATTTTGGATTTGGAAGGTTTCAACAATGT
This sequence comes from Podarcis filfolensis, assembly GCF_964270895.1. Lineage (NCBI taxonomy): Eukaryota > Metazoa > Chordata > Lepidosauria > Squamata > Lacertidae > Podarcis > Podarcis filfolensis. The sequence goes on along the minus strand of NC_139604.1, from coordinate 22,918,524 downwards.
TTTTGGGTGGCATGCATATTTGTGGTACGACAAGGTTAAAGCACATAAGGTATTCAAAAACCATATTGTCAGGAAATCACTGTTTAATGTCTGGATAAGATATAAAGACTTATTGGAGAGTAAAACCCCAAGGTGGCTGTCGCCAATGGAAGCCAAGGCTCAGAAAAAGCTCAATATGGAGGCCAAATGGCCAAAATATTGGGAAATTTTGGAGCAAGAAGGAGACAAACTGAAATTGCAGAGCTTCGAGAAATTAAAAGATAAAGTGCGAGATTATTATCAAATAAGAGAGGCCTATAATTTGGACAAAAAAATTGGTTTCCAGGTGGATAAATCAAAGTTGGAAATAGAATTGTTAGAACCGAAAATTAAGACTCTGTCTAGAATGTATAATTTGCTGTTAAAATGGAATACGCAGGATGAAACGGTTAAATCAGCTATGATTAAATGGGCGCAAGACATAGGTCATAACATTATGTTTGCTGACTGGGAACAGTTGTGGACCACCGGTATGAAGTTTACGGCATGTAATGCCCTAAAGGAGAATATAATGAAAATGATTTACAGGTGGTACATGACCCCAGTTAAGCTTGCAAAAATTTATCACCTGCCTGATAATAAGTGTTGGAAATGTAAAGAAGCTGAGGGAACATTCTTTCATCTTTGGTGGACGTGCCCAAAGGTTAAGGCTTACTGGGAAATGATCTACAATGAATTAAAGAAAGTATTTAAATTTACCTTCCCTAAGAAACCAGAGGCCTTCCTTTTGGGCATAGTCGGCCAATTGGTGCCAAAGAAAGACAGAACATTTTTTATGTATGCAACAACAGCAGCAAGAATACTTCTCGCCAAATATTGGAAGACACAAGATTTGCCCACCGTGGAAGAATGGCAGACGCAAGTGATAGACTATATGGAGATGGCAGAAATGACCGGCAGAATCCGAGACCTGGGAGAAGAAATGATGGAAGAGGACTGGAAAAAGTTCAAAGATTATCTACAGAAACATTGTAAATTGTTTGAATGTTAAAATGATGTGGGATGTAAAGGTAACATGGCATTTGGGATATGGTTAAAGGAGATAGGAAAAAAAAGGAGTTAAAAAAGAGGGGAAACTAGAGACTTAATAAGTGGGAGCCTATAATTATAAATGAAATTTGAAAGAGGGTTAGAATTTGCTGAATTTGATGGAATAAAGAGGAACACAAAAAAGGGAGATGTGAGGAGGTCAGGAAAGAGGAATACGAAATCTTGAAAGTTAAAAGTGGATTTTTTTTTCTTTTTTCTTTTTCTGTATTATGTGTGAATTTTTTTGTTTTTTGGTTTTTTTTTCTGTGTTGGTATATGTAGTGTTGGATTTTTATGTTCTGTAAAACTCTAATAAACATTTATTAAAAAAAAAACCAAAAGAAAATGTTACTCAAGAAAGTCAAATATAAAATGCTTATTTAAAACAGCACAATTAATGAGAGAATGAGCTATTATCAGTGTTAAGTTGTAGGTGAACATATCAGATGACACAGCAATTCTTCAGACAGCTCTTGTTTATTCACAGGCCAGGCCAGAACAGAACTGAGCTGAAGGGTTCAGCCAGCCTGCTTATATAGAGCTCAACTACAACGCAACAGTAACAACTTTCTGTAACTATCCAATCACTGAACGTCACTTTCAATTCCTTATTTGCATATGTGGACCTGAGTGAAAACTATCTACAGTATCCCCCTGCTGGCCCAGGGTGAGAACTTCAGTACATAACAATCAGGAGCATAGACCATTTCTGCTGCTGTTGCTGCCAGTCCTGCCAATGGTGGTTCATGGCAGACAGTAGCCGTAAAAGCTCAGACTCAGAGACAGCCAATATGGTCTCCGGCCTCCTCAGCAACTCCAGCTTTTGAAGCTGGAGTCAGTCAGGACCCTGTCCTCCCATGCTTTCTCTCCATGTGCTCTGCTCATGTCATGCCCATCCTAGGGGAGCCTGACTAACCTGCTGCTGTATCAATCTCTTTCATGGCATGTCTCTCCACTCAGAGAGTGGCAAGCACATAATGTTATTCCAATAAATACAGCTACCTGTAAGAAATAGAGTGGAAGGACATGTTCTCAGGGAACCCCGAGTTCTCCACTTTTAAGCAGACCTTGGCCATGTGAAAACGCAGACATTAGAGTATGGATGGCACAGCTAGTACATAGTCCTGTAGCTCCTAGCAGCTGATTTTCTAGCAAAGCATTCCATTAATGGAAGGCTTTTTCAGAGACGGCTGCTCAGCTGTTCAATGTCAAGTATCAGCAATGGAAACCTTATTACAGTCATTGCAAAACAGACAGAAGATAATAAGGAATAAACCAGAGGTAGGATTACTTTGGGTGTAATCTGCCAGAGGCCATAGACCGATGGTGGATATGTCTCCCTGCCCTTCCCTTTATTTCGGCCACCTCCCCTGCCATTTATTTATGCATTATATAACGATATGAATGTATCACTTGATGGCAGTAAAACTTCTAAGCAGCTCACGAGAAATATTAAAACCATCCCTAAACACGGTTGAAAACAATTTAAAACATTTAAAGCTAACTGAAATTAATAGCAATAGAAATTAAAACACTTCAACATCTATGTGTCTGGAACAGGCTTGCCTAAACAGAAACGTTTTAAGCAAATGTTAAAAAGAGCGCAGCCCGCCAACAGATAGGTGCCACCACACTGAGCAGTCAATTTCTTACAAGTGCAGAAAGGGTATTAGGTGGCACCTGTAAGAATGTCAATGTCCAGAAATCCATGGCCTACCTGGCGGCAAGACAGAGATCTTGGAGCGTCCAAGCTGAGATCAATCAACATGGGGAGTTGAGCAGATAAGAGCATCTCAGCTCTGCTTCCCTGTTGGACTTTGCAGGCTGATTGCAGCACCTGGGCTGATGAGGCAGGTGCCCTCACCTGCTCCAAGGGAGGAATCACACCCCTCCTCCCAGAGCTAGCGAGCCCCACCTGGCCAGCTAGGGAGCTGGGCTGTGGGCCTTTGTCTGCCTCAGCCTCCTGGAGCACCCTGCCTGCTTCTCCTTACGCCTCAGAGCCCACTGTGTTCGTGGAGACAGGGACCCCTCTGACTCTGGTGATGGGGCCTGCTGCTCTGGTTCCTGTGCACTGACTTCCATCCCCTCGTCATCCTCCATCACCCTGTGAGTACTTCCTACACCAACCTCTTCTTCCCCATCCCCAGCTTGCCCCAGTGTCCCAGTCCTGGCTACACCCCTCACCGGGATCCTCTTCCTCCTTTCCATATTCCTGCCACTTCCTGACAGTCAGTCCCACAGATCAAAGCAGTTGAGTGGGCACATATGGGAGACAGTGGCCCAATGAGAAAACTGGTCCCAAGTCATTAAGGGCTTTATATACCAATAGTAACTCTTCGAACCAGATGCAGATTTAGGACAGCACAACTGGTTCCGCCACACTGGGCACCAAGCCTAGGGGGCACTGCTGGGTGTTACAACTATGACATAGTGAATTGAGCAGGCGAGAGGTGGCAAGCCGCTGAATTTTGGCCTCACATAGGGTACTACAGAAATTTGAAAGGTCAAAGTTTGCCTCTGCTAGAACTAGGGGTAGAAAAGCCCCGCTATGAATAAGTCAGAAATTAAATCGTTATCACACACACAAAACAAACACTATGGAAAACTGCATAGAATTTTTTTTTACTCTCCAGCGCCATCTTGTGTTGAATGTTTATAACACATTCAAAACACTGGTTTTTTTCACTAATATAGCCGAGTCGTAGGTCTGGTACCAAACTGGCAACCAGTGCAAATGTTTGAGGAGAGATCTTACATGCTGCCAGGGCCTCACTCCTGTCAGCAGCCACACTGCAGCATTCAGCACTAGCTGCAGTCTCTGGGTCAAGCGAAATCCCCACATGGAGTGTGTTGCTGTCACCAATGCCTGAGCTGTGGTTGATCCGAGTTCTCCCATTGCAGGAATGGCCAAAACTGTTGTACCAGGCGCAGCTGGTGAAAAGCGTTTCTACCCACTGAGGCTACCTGCACCTCCGGTGACAAAGATGGATTCAGAAGCAACCCAAACGGCAAACCTGCTCCATCACGGAGAGGCCAACCCCAACCAGGGTAAGCAACTGATCCATTGATCAAACCCAGGAACCACTCACTCACAGTGCCTCTGACTTAACTTGGGAGGAAGTTCTATTGAACTCAAATGAACATGCATAAGATTGTTCTGCAACTGCCCAGTGTAGGGGAATTCACAGCTAATCACAAAAGACTTGCAAGTATATCTTCTAGGAAGCGTTACACTGTTGTGGGCTTGTCCACACTCCCACTTGTCCTGTGCCTAGAAAGCATGTTGTCATTGGCGATTTGGTGTGTGTTGGCTGCAGCAAGGGCTGCTTTGGATTGGCTGCTCCTGATTTGTTAGTGTGGCAAGTGCTGGCATGGATTGGCTGTTGCTGTGGCAACTGGCGTTCGATATTTAACTGCTGTTGGCGAGTGGATAGATGCTTCGTGTGTTCTGCAACGTGAGTGAATGTGAGCGTTTTCCATTCGGGTTATTGATTTTCTGCACTCCCCCACCCCAAAAAACTCAACAAATCTTTGTAATCCCCCCCCCAAAAAAGCTCAACAACTCTGGGCCATCTCCCCCCATTTTCTTAAATTTGATTCCCCCCAAATAGGGGGTGTCTTATACAAGGGTGCATGTTATACACAAAAAACACGGTAGTTTTTATTTTGTTTTGCAAGTATAAAATTATAACAGTACAACCATACACATCCATATTTACAGATTCCTCCGAATCTCTGGACTTCCCAATTCCCCTCCATGGGTCCTATTTTAAAACTTTTTCTACTGCATCTTCTCCAATGATCTATATTTTATATAACTCCATTGTCTCCATAATACTAGCTACATTACAAGTGTTATTGCAATCCCACTAATGTTTCCATCTGCTTACAGTGCTCTCCAAGATAAATTATAATTTTTTCCCATTCTTGGTTAAAGTGTTGGTCTTCTTGGTTCCTGAGCTTTCTGGTCAGTTTTGCCATTAGTCCAACAGTTTAATAATCCAGAGAAAACTCAAATTGCTGGTTTCTCCAATTAAGTGTGAAAGAGCAGTTTGCCATGGGACAAGAGGCAGTGTGGATGATGATGATGATGATTTCTTGAATTTATATACTGCCCCATACCCAGAGGTCTCAGGTCGTTTCTCAGAAAAGATCAACATAAAAACTACAATATATATAATTAAAATAAAAACAACAATCCAATAACACACACACACACCCCTTGTGTTTGTTTAAGCCTTGTGTTAAGCCAGGGGTCAGCAAACTTTTTCAGCAGGGGGCCGGTCCACTGTCCCTTAGACCTCGTGGAGTGCTGGACTGTTTTTTTTTGGGGGGGGTGAACAAATTCCTATGCCCCACAAATAAAAGAAAGATGCATTTTAAATAAAAGGACACATTCTACTCATGTAAAAACATGCTGATTCCCGAACCGTCCGTGGGCCAGATTTAGAAGGCGATTGGGCCGGATCTGGCCCCCGGGCCTTAGTTTGCCTACCCATGTGTTAAGCCTTGTGTGTGTTTAGAATACCCAGTCTGTATGCAGGCAGGCTGTTTGGTTGCCTACCATTCTCCTGTGTCGCTCTAGAGGATGCTAGTGAGCTGCACATTGGCTTGCAGAATCATGAGCCTTGTTCTCCCACAAGAGGTCAGCATTCTCATTACATTAAAGCTGAATACCACAGCCTGCTGAACTCTCCCTGCGTAAAAGAGGGAAGGCAGAGTGAATGAAACAAAGCCAGTGTACAGTACTCATTCACACAGAAGGCACAGAAACCGCATCATGTGTGACTAGGAGCAGAAAAGCCTTCTGACTTAGAAGCACCAGTCTACTTCAGCCATGATTTTACATGCAAGGCCTAACTTCCTTGTCTGAGCTCAGTGTGGCTTCCTCGTTATAGACAGAGACAGCTGAAGGCTCACGGAGGTCACCGGTTGGCACCAGTTGGTAATTCCTAATTCTAGGCCTCTAGAAGGTATTCCTGGGAATTAAAATTATTGCCTTGCTGAAACGTAGAGTTCAGTGCACTAGAGAGCATGGCTTTGCGGGCTGCTTAAAAGCTGTTTGTAACCTCTTGGCGGTTTTTATAGTAAAGAAGAAGAAACAGCAGCCCCAATCTTATGCGCCGAATGCATTAGTAGCTCTGGTTGTGTATACAGTCGTACCTTGGTGTTTGAACAGCTTAGTTCTCGAATGTTTTGGCTCCCGAATGCAGCAAACCCGAAAGTGAGTGTTCCGGTTTGCGAACTATTTTTGGAAGCTGAACGTCCGACGGAGCTTCTGTGGCTTCCGATTGGCTGTAGGAGCTTCCTGCAGCCAATCAGAAGCCGCACTTTGGAAGTCGAACGGACTTCCAGAACGGATACCATTCGACTTCCAAGGTACGACTGTACTGTGGACTGCAAGCCTACGCAGGGGAGGGGAGCCCCACGCAGAGTGCATTGCAGTAATCCTGTCTTGATGTCACCAATGCCTCAACTACTGTGGTTTTCTGGTCCAAGAATGGTCAAAGCTGTTGTATCAAGTGCAGCTGGTAGAAGATGCTTTTAGCCATTTGAGGCTACTTGGCCTCTGTTGACAAAGTTGGATCCAGAAACATCTTCAGATTGAATGCCTGCTCCTTTGGGGAAATGCAGGCAATTGAGCAGTTTTCTCAGCGTACTTGGTGTACCAAGAGGAAAGTCAACAGAGTTTTATGTGACTTAAGGCCTAGCGAATGTGTTTAAGATCGCAGTTAGCATTATTATATTAAAAAGGGAAATGCTCTTAACATCTGAAAGACGGTAGGCTTTCATTCTATGTAATTATCAAAAGAAAACTGCCTTTCAGATTGCAAAAAACCCTTCCTTCCAAGATGACCAATGGCTCCAAACACATTTTAATAGCCTCAAAGAGTTATCTACTAGCACTAAAGTTAATGGGACAGTGGCACTGGCCACCAGTCTGGGATAAGAGCCTGATGTTTGTCCTTCGTGGAATGGATAGGAGCTCAGTTTTATTGAAAGAGGAATCGTCTTGCTCTGGGGCAATGTTTTTCATTAGTTCTTTAAGACTGCAATATATACACTTTCCTGGATACAAGTTCAACTGAACTGGACTTTTTTCCCCTCAGTGGACTTGCACTGTAAAGTGGTTGGGGGCGGGCGGGGGCAGGGACTGCAAAATAGAAGTGCATTGCCTAAAAACGCAGAGGCTAGAGCATTGTTTTAACATTTTACCGTATATAGTCGAGTATAAGCCGTCCCGAATATGAGCCGAGGCACTTAATTTTAGCACAAAAAAACTGGGAAAACTTATTGACTCGAGTATAAGCCGGTTCACCACACCACAAACCTGGTGGTGGCGTCAGCGGCGGAGGAAGAACAAGCAGCCCAAAAGGGCTGCTTTTGGGCTGCTCGTCCCTCCATCGCCACCTGCCTCACTCGAGTATAAGCCGAGGGGGGCTTTTTCAGCATTAAAAATGTGCTGAAAAAGTCAGCTTATGCTCGAGTATATACAGTATAAGGTTAGCCCTCTCTGGCGTCCTTGGATGGAAAGGGTTAGGCTAAAATAAACAAACAGAAATCATGAGCAATCCTATACATACCAGCATGCCTAGCCTTTCCTGGCCCGAGTCCTTCATCCACACTGGTCAACCCTCTGGAGAACCACATGCCACACAAATGCACACACCAGAACACTGTCTCCATTTATTTTTTTCTGTTTGCCAGGGCTACCAAAATCAGTGAGGTCTTGAACCAACAGAAAAATTGGTTGTCAGAGGGGTTCAACCACCCCCCCCCCAGGTGACTACCCATGCTATGCACACATACCTGGCCACACTTACCTGGGAGTAAATCAGATGGGACTCTTAACTATCCATCTGCAGGATTGTTACACTGCTATTATTTCCCCCCTTTTTAATCTCACGAAATGGAAGTCGGAGCTATCGTGCGAATGCCCGATCTGTTGTTCACTAGGGATTTTTTTAAAAAAATACATATGACAATATAATCATTAATTCCTGCTAGATAACAAAACTACAGAGAATTTAGTCTCTAAAATAGTGGGGGACATAATGAAAACAGTGTTGCAAGTTGGGGGGGGGGTGTTTAGTTGTATGCCTGCATCCCTTCTAAGCCCAGAATCCAACAAGGATTCAATTGGTAGAATAGCCAAGCCAACTTTCTGATGAGGTAATCGCCTAAGTACGGGTCCCCAAGGCAACAAAGGAAGTGGTTCTGTGCCGGAGGACAAATGGGTGGGCTCCTCTCCTTCATCTGGCTGGGCAACTGTGAGATAGAACCATGCCTGATTTCTACTGGGACCAAGGCTGTGACTATGGGAGAAGCAAGAACTTCTTGGGGTGTTAATGCTGTGAGCCCTTCCATCGTAGGCTCGGGTTTAATATATGAGTAAATATAGTATGAGGAAACTGAACTCCAGGCAAGCTCCTGGAACCTCGCCCCACTCAGAGATTGCAGCGGCATTCAACAATACATATTTTTTAATTGCCTTCTAAAATTTTCCCCAAAGGCCCCAGTACGTTGTGGGGTAGAGGTGTATTTGCCGTGGAAATGAGCAAATTTATATCTGTGGCGCTCATCTGCTACATCAATACTGTGCCTGGCAATGTCGAGAGCAATAGAAATTCCTAGTGGTGGGGGGAGGAGGAGGGGGAGGGGGAGGAGGAGGAGGAGGAGGAGGAGGAGGAGGAGGAGGAGGAGAAGAAGAAGAAGAAGAAGAAGAAGAAGAAGAAGAAGAAGAAGAAGAAGAAGAAGAAGAAGAAGAAGAAGAAGAACTACTTCATGTTGCCAGCAAGAAGCTGAGAAAATGCCATTTTGCCCACCATGGGGAATACTGCATTGGGAGGGAGATGCTTAGATTCTGCTTATAAGGCGGTACAAGCCATGCAGGGCAAAACCTAAACAGGATGTAAAGTAACTGAATCCCAACCCGCTGTATCCCTGTTGTAAATGTGCCATTTGTATACATTAATGTATTACTAGACATAGACACATGCAGCCAGTGCCGGATTCCCAAATAAGCAGAGTAGGCACTGGCCTATGGGCCCCACTCCAACGGATCAAAATAATATTGATTTGACCTTGAAAGAAAATTACAAACAAACTTTCTTAGTTCAATGCAAGGGGAGATTTCGACTGCCTAGAGGCCTCCACATGGTTTAATCCAGTACTGCATGCAACCTTGACCCCTTTGAAGACCCTTGCCTTGGACGCCATCAGCATAACTTGTTTGCATTCAATTCCCCAGGTCTGTTTTATTCAGGGAAGCTTCCAAGATCAGAGGGCAGGAAGTGGCCTTAAGTGGCCTTACACCTTAAGTCAAGGCGGTCCAGCTTTTCATACTAAGCATACTTTGGCATGGAACCAGCAAGCCACACACTGCCTTGTTGGTGGTGGTGGTGGTGGTGAGGCTAAAATTTGACACACACCTCAGCCCTCGTGCTGGCTTACCAAAGCTGACTGAGGTGCCAGGCATTGGGAAGGGTCCTAGAGCTCTCCCACCTCCTTCCCACAGCTGGAAAAGTTCTAACTAGGCTTTGGGAAGGAATCAGGATGACTAAGACCCTGTCAGAGCCCTCATGCTTCCTTTCCAAAGCCTCGGAGTCTCCTTACCCAGCTTTGGGAAGGCAGTGTGAGGGCTGCCCGTGTGGAGGGGTGTCAAATGTTGTCAAGGGCCACCAAAAAAGGCCTTGAGGGCTGCATGCAGCCCTTGGTATGTATGTTGGACCACCCTGCCTTAAGTGCAATGGAGGATACGTGATTTTGTTGGCGTGGTATGTGGCCAATCAGTCATAGAGTTGGAAAAGCAGGTAAATCTTCTTGTGTTCTCCAGAGGTGCTGAATGTGATGTACCTTGGACTTTCACATTTTCTCCACCTAGTTGTGAAATCATGATAAACAGGCATAATGGGCACACTACGTACTACTTCTAACAGAGGAGACGAGCTTTCACCTGATGAATGATAGTAGCATTTGGTACAGACTAGGGCTCATTGTTTTTGCCTACTTTTTTGGCCTAAGAACAGGGCAAACAAAATTTGCCGGAGATGTAGAAAAGAACTTACATTCAAATCCCTTGAATGTGATCTTTTGGGATTTTGCAAGGAATCTGCCTGGGTATATAGGAAAAGAAGCTGTGGTTTTCATAGCAGACCAAGGTGAGCTTGCCTTATTGACAGGAATTTTGATTTTTTGCTCCAGCTGTTTCCTCCATCTCTTCCCCCAGGCTCCTGCAGAGGTTATATAAAACATGCTGCTTATTTTAATCACATCACAGAAATTCCTCGTTCGTCTTGCTAAGTTTTACATATTTTCTTCCCGCAAGCCTGCCAACTCTCACACTTAGCAAATAAATATATCTTCCACTGAACTCTCCTCCTTTTACTGAATTACTTTTCTTAGCAACTGGAGGTGCCGAAAGTATGTTTTGGACAAAACTGTTCTCCAAACTAGGAAATGGTGTCTTGACTTGATATATACCGTAGATAAAAGAAAACAATAACATCCGTATATTCCTTCAAGCCACTGCACTCAGGCTCTAGGCTCCCATTCAGTCATTGACTCATATTTCTTTTTTCAGTTTATGCTTTGGCAATCTACTGGCACTAATGTAAATATCCTAAACTTTTGCAAGGGCTTGTGCGAGAGTGTAAAATATCTTTACCTGCATTGAGCCCCTTCACTGCAGGCACACAGTTCACTGATCTGCTAAACACTCCAGCGATCATCGACTGTGTAAAAGAATCTTACACGCTTGTAAATGTCAAGAGAAGTTACTGGTATTTATAGAAAAGTAACTGTTTTACTGTCTCCAATTCCACAGAGCATATGCACTGTGTACCTCAGAGTTCAGCTTATTCTACTGAGTTTGAGGTATCTGAGGCCATAAATAGACTGAGATGTCTTGTCCTTTCAGAGATGTCAGTGTCTCAGGAGTGGAAAAAGGGTAAATGGCTTTATGAAGAATGGGGGCAGGGGGTGGGTTGGGAAGAAGGCCGCAAACTGAGATTTCAGCCTCAAAGCCTTGCTTTCAGGCCATCGCTAGTCTCTAAACCATAGGCAGAGCCAGCTCTCTTATTTTCAAGCTTTTCCTATTTTCAAACCACAAGAAATTCTATAATGTTGCTCTTTTAAGTTACTGCTCTTTTAAGTGGTCAGGTGCAGTCCTTGTCCATTAGTCAATATGTGTATTATGAGTAAAACTTAGTTGACTACCACCCAAAGTGTCCCTTGCCTCAAGGGCTGTCAGAACCAAGTCCAGTTATAAAGAAAATCAGGGACCTTCAAGTTCTCCACTAACAGGTAGCATCTGGACAGTAATTATTTCTAAATTTGCATTATAAATTCATATATGCTAATTTTATGACAGTCTGCATCCTCTTTTATGGCAATGCACAAGTAGATAGCCTAGTCCAGTTGATCATCGTCACATAATGGATCAAAAGTTCTTCTTTCCGTTTATTCCCTGATTATCTGGAGACTTTAGGCTTGTTCCTACATGCGTGTTCATTATTTCGTTTCTCATCACGTTGTCACTCAACATAGGTGACTCACAAGCAAACATATGAACTGACTCTATTTAAAAGCATTGGCCACAGTCCAAGTTAACTTAAGGACACTTAAACCCACTGAACTGTAATGTCATCTGTGATGTTTCACCTCTGCTAGCTCATGTATGCTCGCAAGCCATTGGTTAATCAATGCGCATGTGTAAAAAGCAGCCGCCTAATTGGGGAAGGGAGTGTGGAATACTGACTTTCTTTGTATCATCTCACAGTTTTGCTTGCCTCAGTTTAAGGATGATACAGCCACTTGACTGTACACGGAGGAACTTTATAGCCCAGTTGTAGAGCACCGCACCCTCCAACATTTCTCTGATGAAAATAGGGACGTCCATGGCTGCTGGATCAGACCAGAGGTCTATCCTAGCCCTGCATTTTGTTCTCATAGTGGACGATCAAATGCCTCTGGAAAGACCATAAGCAGGATATAAGGACCTTGGCAGACAACTGGTATTCAGAAGCATACTACGTCTGATACTACAGGAGAGCCTTCATGACTTGTAGCCATAAACTTGTTTAAGCTCCTGTGCTTTGTGTGTAGAATGAACCATGTCCCCATCCAGTTAAAAAGAATCAGGTAGCATTGATGGGAAAGTTCCTTGTCCAGGACTGCGGATAATCGCTGCCAGTCAGAACAGGCAATGCTGGGTTACAGGACAAATAGTCTGACTTAGTACAGTGGTACCTCAGGTTAAGTACTTAATTCATTCCAGAGGTCCGTACTTAACCTGAAACTGTTCTTAACCTGAAGCACCACTTTAGCTAATGGGGCCTCCTGCTGCTGCCGCGCCGCCGGAGCCCGATTTCTGTTCTCATCCTGAAGCAAAGTTCTTAACCTGAAGCACTATTTCTGGGTTAGCGCAGTCTTTAACCTGAAACATGTAACCTGAAGTGTATGTAACCTGAGGTACCACTGTATAAAGCAGGTCCATAGTTCAGTGGTTGTGTATGGGATTGTACTATAAACATGTAAGTCAGGTCTGACGATATAATGCGCCACTTGTAAATCAGAATCGCCTAATTTAAAAGCATCCCGCCAGAAGCTTTTGCATTTTAATGCACCTTTTCCTTTGCAACTTGACCAGATTAATTATTTCCACCTTGCCACTTGGCAGGTGGGTCACATTTTCTTTCCACCGCCTTAATGAACTAATTCAATTTTTCTCCCCTCTCTCTCTCCTTGTAATTAAGATTGTGAGTTACAGATCATAATTATACGCCGGCTTAGTGTCCGCGTCACTCTCTATTAAAGGCGATATATGCTACCGTCCTATTTCTCGTTTGAAAAGACATACCGCTCGTTTTTCACACAATAGGAGAAGAAACTACCATACTGCAAGCAGGGGGGAATTTAAAGGTGCCCCGACACGGGGAGCAGCGCAGTAGCTGCAACCTACAGAAAGGGAGCCTCAGTCAAGAGACACTGTTGGCTCTAGAGATAGCCAGCTACCCTGTACTGATGACATAAGCCTCATTCACAGGAAATTGGAAAAGGCACCCTGAAATTCTAGCTGCTTGGAAAAGGGGGTACATAGACACCACCCTACAGTATAACACAGTAAACACTATAGACGTGCCGTAGAGAGTGTGCTCCTTCTTGTGAGACCATTTTTATTCACATTTCATTTTTTAAAGTATTATTACAGTGGTACCTCGGGTTAAGTACTTAATTCATTCCGGAGGTCCGTTCTTAACCTGGAACTGTTCTTAACCTGAAGCACCACTTTAGCTAATGGGGCCTCCTGCTGCTGCCATGCCGCCGGAGCCCGATTTCTGTTCTCATCCTGAAGCAAAGTTCTTAACCCGAAGTACTATTTCTGGGTTAGCGGAGTCTGCAGCCTGAAGCGTCTGTAACCTGAAGCGTCTGTAACCCGAGGTACCACTGTACAGGTGTTATTAAACCTCAAATCAGAAGTGGATGTACTGACTGTGTACAGCTGAGGAACTGGACTGATGCAGAACCTGAGACTAGTGAGACTTGCACCATGCAGGGAACTCCATGATTACATTTCTACTTGCTTTTGGAGTGGGGAGGTCAGGTACTCTGAGTTGTATCCAGCCAACACTGAGAAGACCGTGTGAAATTAATGGTCCTGGTTTAGTCATTCACTTCAATGGTTCTACACTGGGTATGACTAACACTGGATAAAACCCTCTGTGTGGGTCCAAAGGCTTCCTTCATGACCATGTATAGCTTTTCTTTTGGCAAGGCACTCTGAGTATACTCAGAGGCTAACTGTTCTGGTTATTTGCTGACTGCAGTGTCTGCTTTTATTGGAAGGCATTGAAGGAAGTGCTATGCTTAGAGTCTCCCTGACCCTTCAAGCATAAGGCAGGCAGCATCGTACAGTTTGATTTACTGAATGAAGACTGGGAAAAAAAGGCACTTCAGGCTTCTGATATATCTGCTCCCTGATATATCCATTAGTTCCACTGGAGTCATTGTGGTTTCCCAAAGGGCAACACACATCTACGTTTTATTGAAGGGCAACACACAAAATGGACACACTTCAAATCTGTCGAACTGCCATTATGAGCAGTCAGATAATATAGATCACGGTGAAAAGATTTATAGTGATTGCAGCATGAAGTTGATCAAAGTTTCTGGGTGGATTACTTTAAAAAAAAAAGCTATGGAGGAAGCCAGCCCCTTTCCACAGAGTTGCCATTTTTCAAAAAGTAAAACTAACACCCCCAAAGTTGTTGAGTGTGTTTTTTAAGGAAACCACCAAAATTGTTGAGCATACATCTGGGTTTTCCCTGACATTTTGCCAATATGGCAAAATCCCCCCCGACGCCATTTTTACACCCGAAAACAACCAGGACATGCCAGGAATTTTCCTAACGTATGGCAAGCCTAGCAAAACATTAGTGAAATCTATGAGACTCCCCAAAGACTCAAATATTGATATATACATAGCATATATAAAAGGCAGCAGTCTAGTCCCAGAACAATAGGATCCAGAATGGAGCAGTCTGATTGGTCCACAGGAGCCACCCAATCCAGCTCCAGGTGGAAGGGAATCCGCAACCTGATTGGCCTACAGGAGAATCCCGGAATTAGCCAATCACGTGGGGCCCATTGTGTAAATAAAGCGTGTTCTCACTAAATGAGAGCACGTGTTGCGGATGGGGCCAGACAAAGCACCAGGGGTAAGAAGGCAGGTTGGTATTAAGGGGCCTGTGCTTGGTTGGAGAATGTTGTTGCTGGGGCAAATTTGATGTTGCCAATTTAGGGGTGGGATCAGTAGTTATATAAGCAGGGTCCTCAGCAGTCTACTTTCTCTTTCGCTGTGGACATCGGATCTCCCGCCCGCCCTCCCTTGTTAGGGCTTGCGCTTTGACCTTGCTATGCCTGTCATGGGGTCGTCCGCATTGGTGCGGGGGCCTGGTAGGAATTTACCATTGGGCTGATTAGTGTGTGCCTTTTGGGTTTTGCCTACTGCGTAGCAAATCGTCACAACTTGTAAGGTTGGCGGTTAGGCATTGGTTCAAATTGGTTGGTGGAGGGGTATGGATTGGCTGTGCCTGCCCCTCCAAGGCTGCTGCTGCACGGGAATTCCGTTAAAGGAATTCAGGGGCTTACCATCCTTTCGTCCAAACCCCTGGAATCGGGTTTCGGCCGTGTAAGCCCCTAGGAGCATGCGGGGAGAAGCTGAGGGTCTGTGTCGCAGCTCCAGTTATCCCTGATCTTGTTCCTCCACACTGACTTTCGCTGGAATCCGGGAGTCAGTGCTGTCCCCGAGGCGGGGGGGGACAGATAGTCAGAACCAATGCCTAAGCAACCACTCACAATTTGTATGCTAATAAAGTTGTGGCCAAATTCATGCCAAAAACCTTAAACAAAAATTATGTGTGATGTGTGAGTTATTGGGGGTAAGGGTGTTTTGGGGGACCTCAGCACGCAATGTATATAAGGCAGACATTCTGGGGGAACTTCCATTCCTCCTCACCACTATGAGCTGAATAAAGAGCATGAAATCCACTCTTGACTTGTATATTTCATATACACAACCTAGAATCATAGAATTGCAGCGTTGGAAGGGACCCTGAGGATCATCTAGTCCAACCCCCTGCAATGCAGGAATATGGTTATCTTCAGGGTACAAAATGGCTCAGGTATATCTCAGGATAATCTCTATGGAAATGTGGAGTAGTGGCTACTAACTGAATTAGCCATTATGTTAAGCATGCTGCCAAGATCATCAAACCAGTCTTTGTGTGGAAAATGCTCTGGTAAACAACAATGGTGGGCTTGTGGAATTCAAAGATACAGACACAAGTATTAGTAACATAGGCTGCCCTCTTCCCTTTCCAAAACACTATTGTGCCTCATCTCAGGCTCATTTTTCTTAACGACAAAAGCTTTAACATTACACACATACAAAAAAGCGCATTTCATAACAGTTTAGCTTCAGCAGGATTGTGAATAATAATAAAGCAACAAGTGAAACGTTATCGATTCTAATTCCATTTCTCAGTGGAAAGCTTCTAGTAACAGCTAATAACTAAAGTCAGACCAATCAACTCAGTGACAACATCACTGAAATATGCAATGCAGCATACTTTCAGATTCCCCCCGCCCCTTTTTTCTTAATGGAATCTACATGTTGCAATCCCCTCACTTCATGGTTGTAAAATTTTACAGCCCACTGTGCCTGTTGAGAATTCAGGTGTTTAACCATTGCAGTCTGCCTCAGCTGAAATCTAAAGTAACAGCTAATGCTATCCATGTGCTATCCATATATATGAATATTTCAATCAGGCAAGCCAGTAACTTTTTTCATAAATGCAGGCATACATAATGCACACAGTGCCTCACCGCTGCTGTCAATGTCACGATGTAATTTTGGCGCGTGTGTTCCCTTGATTCACATCACAACATCAGGCCCATCTGGATGAATGGACAGGGATGGAAATATATTAGCAACAAGAAGGAAAGAGCTCTTCTGTTTCTACAATGCATAAGAAAGAGGGTGGGGGAGACAAAGAGCAGTGTTGGTGAAGAAAAGCATACAAGCCTTATCGTGCAAGCTGCCAGGGAGGGGGGCTGCTAGAGTATACTAAACTCATATGCCTTTTAAAAGGCTCTGGAGCTTTCATACTCTGCCCAGCG
Source organism: Podarcis filfolensis (assembly GCF_964270895.1). Classification (NCBI taxonomy): domain Eukaryota; kingdom Metazoa; phylum Chordata; class Lepidosauria; order Squamata; family Lacertidae; genus Podarcis; species Podarcis filfolensis. The sequence goes on along the minus strand of NC_139604.1, from coordinate 22,901,775 downwards.
ACTAAAAGACGGAGACATTTACAGCATTTACACATAAATTACTTTCCAGTCCAATTTAAACCCACACATACCTCTTTAAAAGGCATGGGCAGAATGGAAAGGGATAAGAGTATTTAAAGTATTCGCTTAAATAACACGTTTATTTATTTGCTTATTGCGCTGGGTTTTCCTGCAAAGCACATTTTTGAGAATGGAAGTAATAAGAAACATGGCCCTCTGACAACCTGACCCACTCTATACTGTTAAGCTGTGAAAGTGTGGGGGTAAAGTTCCTGGTCTGTTCAGCGTCACACGAATTCAACCATGTTTCAAGTTTCTCTTGAATTGGGACCAAAGGTATTGAAAGCAATGAGGATAAAATAGCTGGAACTGGGGTAACTTGGTTCCTATGTTTGGTGGGTCTGTATGCTTTTTAACACCCAGCTGCGCTCGAATTGGCTCCGACACATGTCCGCTCAGAAGTTCAATGGTCAGAAGTACTCCAAGGCAAGTGTGTATAGATTTGCAACCTTAAAGCACCAATGTAGACTTAGGGGGTACATCAGCCTTAAACTGGCTGCTTAGATGTAACTGAGCGATGCCTCAGTAACACAGGGAAGCAAGTAATGTGTCCGACCATCCCTCTTCTATTACAAAAGTTGACATGCATTCAAATTCAGACTCCTCCCTGTCTTTGCAGCTTCATAAATACACAAACCTATTGTATTTCCATGTTCAGAACATAACACTATTCGTGGGTGACAAAATTGGAGTTCTGGAAAACACCATCTCATGAGCCACTAATTAGCTGTCCCCCCACTTCATTCCCCCCCTATTTTTATTTATTTTGACAAAGCAATAATCATAAATAAATAAGAATGTGCACCCCACCACAGAGACCATTCAATTGTAACTACCCAATCTCCCAAAATTTCAATACCTCTTGCGGTGGTTTGACCCCTTTCCGTTTTAACAGTACAAATTCGACAAACACCTTCCATATCTCCTCAAAATCATTTCACCTGTGTATTCCCCGTCTTACCTTAATGGCACGTGTTAATTTATAATTAATAGCTATATCCCACACCTCTTTATACCATTCTTCCATTTTATATTCTGCTTGCTCCTTCCACTTCCTAGCTATCATAATTCATGCAGCTGTCAATCAATTTGTGAGCAAGTCCTTCATAGCCCGCGAACCTTCCACCCCATTGTAAATTGATAATAATGCTACCTCTGGACTTTCGGTCAGCTTTAACCCAGTGATTTCTGTGTTCCGCCCCCCTTCAAATCCAGGAATTCCACCTTCGCTGATTGGTTGGTCCAAGGTGGGAAAACCTGCATTGTGTTGACTTGTTATGGGGCAGCCCCTCATAGTGAGTAACTGTAGTGCAGTGTCCAGGTGTTTGGGGATGGCCATCAGTGCCAAACCAGCAAGAACTGGAAAAAGGCACTCCATGTCACTAATACTGTACTACCGAAATCTAGAAGAAACCATAGACCGTGCACCCGCTCTTTCAGAGGAAGGGCAACCCCCGTCTAGAACAGCCCACATTCCTATTTTCTGGATGTGGGAACCAACAATTCACAGTACCTCCATCTTCCCAGTACCAATGCAAAGAGGAGGACAAGGCTGTTTTCCAGTTGACTCAACCCAGCAGTTTCATTTAGTTGCCTGCAGAAGTCTGGCAGCATTGAGTTTTCTATACAAATGTACATGCATGTCTCTTGCCTGGACACCAAATGGAGTAGATGGCATTGTCTAAGTCTTAACGTGCCTCTTGTTTCCTTGAAACAGCCCAGAAATAAAGCTATCTGTTATCAACTATATTAAAAAAGCAATATGGATTCATAGATGAACTAAATATTACCAGGCACATGAGGTCAGGCATGCCTTACATCTGCTGCCACACTAGTTTAAAACATTTATGAAATGAAATGAGTGATGGAGAAGGGGAGGGGAGGTGAAGCAGACAGAGAACATTTGGCCTGTGTATTCAGAGCCAATAAGCGTTTCTGCATCTTGCGTCCTCGTTGCCCTATTCAGAAAGTGCTGTGGTGGCCAGAAGGTGTGATTCAATTTGTTTTTAAATTCAGTTTTGCCACCCTGTAAATGCTGTCATTGCTGCATGCTCCATAAAATATAAGCAACGAGTCGGCAGGCATGTGCAGAGATTCCCCCCTGGGATCAGTAAATATGAGACTGACCCCCACTTCCCACAAAAAATAAATAAAAAATACATATGAAAGCAATCCGTTCCCCACACTCACACATGTACTTCCCCTTCAAAGTGCATGTAATGCTTAGAGAAATCTCTGTGTATCTAGCTGTATAAACCTCTTAAAATTATTGCAGAAATATTAACATCTAAGAACCCTCACTTGTGATGTGTATGTTTGTATGTGTATAATACCTGTATAATACAGTGGTACCTCGGGTTAAGAACTTAATTCGCTCTGGAGTTCCGTTCTTAACCTGAAACTGTTTTTAACCTGAGGTACCACTTTAGCTAATGGGGCCTCCCGCTGCCGCCGCGCGATTTCTGTTCTCATCCTGAAGCAAAGTTCTTAACCTGAGGTACTATTTCTGGGTTAGCGGAAAAAGCCTGTCCAGTTTTGAGTTGAAAACTTCTTTGACATCTAGCTTTCCTCTACCTGGAGATATGTTTTCAGCTTGTTCGCAGCTCTCTGGGATCTTCTTTAAAAATGTGACTCGTGAATTTACAATGGAGGCAACGAAAGAACGGTTGGTTCGTTCAGGGCCGTCTTAAACATATCCTGCGCCATGGTGCAAAGATCCCTCCGCCGCCCCCCGTTTCCCAGAGTTGTCAACCTTTTTTTAGGGGTGGAACCACTTGACTTACTCCCAAGTAAGCAGGTGTAAGATTGCAGCCTCGTGTGCTGCTTCTCCTGCATTCTCCCTGTTCCTTCTCCTCACTTTCCTCAAAATGTGAAATCCTTGCGTCTGATAGGGGGGGAAATCTACTGACAGGGTTAGGGTTAGGGAGCTCACCCCGTCATGGGGATTTGAACCGCTGACCTTCCAATCGGCAAGCCCAAGAGGCTCAATGGTTTAGACCACAGTACCACCCATGTCCCAGCAGGTGTCCCGCATCCTGTGTCACAGCCGAATTAAACGACAGGATTGTTATCTCACGGGTAAACCGGCCCCAAGTTTTTAAGAGCTTTATATACTAATAGTAACACCTTGAACCGGGGGGCGGTAAAGGAGGAGGAGCAGGAGCCAGGTGTGTGTGTGTGTGTGTGTGTGTGTATGTGCACTCAGAGGGGGGGGGGAGAGAAAGAGAGGAAAGGGGGGAACCCGCAAACCCACACCACCCAACTCCAAAACAAGGGAGGGGGCGGTGGAAAATGCCCTCTACCTCCCCTACCGCCCTGATCCGTGGCATGGCGGCGGCAGCGATCAAGCAGGAAAACGTGCTGGCAGACATGCTTTCCGGCGTCAGGGTGCCCGCTTCCATCCTAAGCCTCTGCAGGGATCGCTCTCCTTCTGCGGAGGTTTGGGGGAAAAGCTGCACGCCCACCAGCCATATAGTTTGTGGGGTGCAGCTGGCGGGTGTGCAGGGAAAGGGGAGGCAAAGCTACGCAGCTCCCCCACTTGCTGGGGCGCCCCTGAGAGGCGGCACCCTGGCACAATGAACCAGTAAGACCAATGGGAAAGATGACTCTGGGTTCGTTCCCACTTTTCAAGCATTTTGGGGTAAATGTCCTTTGCAAGACTGACTGCTGGGTGGTTTCTGACATCCTTACCACTTTGTTCTCTTAGCAATAGCCCACACCTCATCATGTCTCACAAAGCTGGGAGTTCAGAAGGCAACAACTCTCTGCCAGTTCCAGTCAGGTTGCTCATATGTGTGAATGTCTCCAGTCTTGTCGTCTGTTTAGAAGCCACTGTAAGTGAATTCCCACGGGTCAGGGTGGCAGTAGCAGTAGTAATTTTTAACACACGGATGAAGATTCTTCAACCTGTGAAAGAAGCAAATGCAGCTGCAGCACAACCTTAGTGAACTCTGTGAGTGTGTGCGTAATTGCAATATACAATTTAATATGAAATATGTATAATATATAAATAAAAAATAATATTAATGTACTGCAAATACACGGCAATCATTTTTCATGATTTTTATGCAACTTTACAAATATCCACAAAACATTCACAAAAACATAATAATAAGACAAGTTTAAAATTATTGGAAATTCCACAAAGGTGTAAACAAGTCAATATTTTTAATGTCGTTACTTACCAAGCAAAAGCTAGTTTATCAAAATGTTTTTTGAATGCCTGAGTCATATTCCAACTTTTTAACAACCCTCATTTGGGGAATTTGAAAGCTGAAAAGTTCAACACGCTCTCTTGCCTCGTGGGGAACTGCTGCAAATGGGGCAGAACAAGTGTGATGGTTGAGTCATTTGCCACTTCAGCACAATTTGAGAGTTGCATTACAGTGTCATAGGCAACTTTTTAAGGTATTTTGGGGCACACCTCCTGCATTTTTCAGTGAAGCTGCTTGGGACATCTCGGGCTTGGATGGAGCATGCCATCTTATTACCATTTTGTCATATAACCTAGCTTAGAGGCTTGGGTTAAGCAACCTGTTTGTCTGTCAAAGCTTAACCATGCTGGGAAATAATTTCATCTGCATATACATCAATTAAAAGAAGAACTACACATCAATTAAAAGTTAAGATACCTTAACTATGTCACAACATTGCATAGGCAACCTTTTAAAGAAGTTGCAGGCTTATTTGTCAGGAAGCTTTTGCACTGCCACTCCAGAGACGAAATACCCTAATTGTGATTTGAATTAATTCAACAAGGGTGGTTCCAGTGTGTGTGTGTGTGTGTGTGTGTGTGTGTGTGTGTGTAAAATATATATCACAGATATGGCCTCAATGGAACATGGGATAAAAAGTTATCACTGTGAGCTGGGATCCAAAAAAAGCAACTTTAGGACCAAACTAGATGTTACATGCAGTTGTATCCTCTTATTCCTCTCTTCTGTTATAAGAATTTTAAAGTCTCAAATATAGAATAAATATTCATAAATACACACATATCTAAATATATGAACCACGTGTCTGAAATAGTATGGGAGAGTAATCCTTAAACCATTTTGACTTTCCCAATGACCTCAAATACTCCTCTGCAGTAAGGGAAGGCAAATGGGGAAAACCTTCCCATTGTATTTTCGCTTACAAATCCTGTCTTAAGGGCGTATTTGTGTATTAGTAGGGTGAGCCTGTGACCTGGATTCAGGAACTAAAGTATTAACCATCACAAAAGAATGGCCACACTGCCCTGGTAATGCAATCAGTGACCATTAACAGGTATCCTGGCAGACAGGATTTCTGCTGTAGACCACCTCCTTCTGTGATGTATGTATGGTGGTTTTTTTGGGGGGGGGTCTTGGGCTACAGGGTGGGCAATTTCAAAAGTCTATATTAGGGTTTGCGCACCATTGTTCAGGGCTCTCCTCCCTCCTGCGTGTGGTGAGTGGGGACCCTGTTGCAACAGTTCCTTGAATAAAGGTCAGGCTTACTAGCCGCTTTGCTTCTCAATATACTCTGATTGGCCTCTGTTTTCTACTACCAATAGGGAAACCACTTAAGGACTCTATACGGGCTCCATACCCCATAAGGGAAAGGGAGCAGTTTTTCTTATAACACTTCCTTTTAAATGAAAAGCAGCCACAGCAGGCTCAGAGTGGGCTAGGAGGAGTTGGGGTCAGGAAAGGCTTACACTAGCTCTGGGGAGTTATCAAAAATATTGACGCACTCGACACCACTATTATTTTCTATTTTCTTTCTTCCTTCTTCTCTTCCTGCCTCTTTAAGAATTTGTATGAATCGTGTTCGGCACAGATTATTTTTTTTGGTCTCTTTTTTTAGAGTGTTCCAACTACAGCTCTGGCAGCCAGGTAGAACAAGCAACACCCTCTGGCACCAATAGATACTTCATCACAGTGCTTTGGGTGTTGATGGCAAATGGTATTCGGAATATTCTTTCTCATCCAAGTACCTCATTCTCTCCTCTACCTGCACCTGGGTTTCTCAGAAGCTGTTTTAAGCATGCACAGAAAGACAAGGCATGACTATGACAAACTCATAATATGGTATGAGCAACAGAGATTGCCTGTGGTTGTTCCTTGTCAAGTGTATTTGTGGTAGTAAATCTGGGGATGACAAAACAAAGGAATGTGAAATGCCCCACAGAACCACATAGAAGAGGCACAAAGTGCATTCACCAAACCTTTATTCATCTAGTATTGACAAAATACTGCCCTCTTTTAAACCTTGAGAATCCATACGACTTTATCTCAAATTTTTGCGTTCTTGTGCTTTCTCACTGCTACTGCTTTCTGAGGAAAAAGAAGCTTTCGGCAGCACAAGGGCTGCGTAATTTCCTGTGTGAAATAGCCGTGGAACTATTGCCTTGCTTGGTGTGACGGAGTGGTTGGTGACTTTAGTGTCGTCTTAAACACTGCACACCTCTCTGCTCATATCATCACTCCTGCCACCAATTCCCCAGTGATGTTGACAAGGGAAAAATTTAAGGGGTGAGATTAGTGAAACAGGCCTGTCTTGTCTTAAGCACTGTCTTACCAATTTCACAGGTGGCATGTCTGTTTCTTTTCTCTTTTGGTAAGGCGTAACACTAACTTTGTGAACCAGTGTTTGTGCACGCACACACACACATATGCAATTTTTTCAAAGGAAAGCAAAACCCCTTTATTAAGGAGCTGAAAACCACAAACCACCGACCCTCGTGTGAAATTTACAGAAAAGAAGGTTTTCAGGCTCTAAAAGGTCAGAAAGGTGCAATGCAGAGGAGGCGGCACCCAACCCTTCTACTTTAGTTAGAAATCATTCATTGGATGCCTGCATGAGGCTATGTAAACTCAGCTGAACGCCTCAGGGACAGGCAAAAACAATGGGAGAAAACAGGTGAGAGAAGACAGGCCTGGCTTAGAATAACAAGCTCTATCTCTCTGCTGCTTATTTTCTTTTACTTGTTTTTTTTTATCTCAGGCAACTCCTCTGCGCAGGCAGGAAGAGATTCACTTGGCTCCTAACTTTCCTTTCAGCAACTCGACAGAATTTCTTCCATGGAAATGGAAGACTCTTCCATTTCTCCCTTCCCTCTACAACCACTTGTGTCCCCTTTCTGCTCCTGGGGTTGAGGGAACCTTTGGAATAGTCTTGTTTATGAAAAGTAGGGAGGACGAGTAACTTACCTTCCAAAGCAATATGTTTCCCAGTGTCTCAAGGACAGGTAGAAATGGTTAAAAGAGAAACAACTTGAGCCTGCACCTACTTTCTTCTCATCCCTACCACCTAGTTTTGCCCTAGGGGGTTTCTATTTGGGTAAATGGTTTCTCCTTGCACAGTATAATGGGATAGTGGTTGTTGCTGCCTCCCAACTGTGCCCTGCATACCTGGTGTGGGCGGATATTTGCTTGATAACTGAACAACAAGTACTTACGGATGGCAACAAAAAGCTCTGTGTGGCTTTCTGGCACCAACACAAGTATGTGATATGCAACAACAACAACCCACACCTCCATTATGTCGAAGCAACCAAACACAAGTGCCATGACCCACAGGCTAGCTGCCTAGTGAAATCAGAGATGCAAAGAGCTTCTTCCAGTTCTTTTATTTAAATCAACAGAATACAAACAGAGAGAATTATGCTCTCTCAATTTTGAGACACTGCTCAGAGTGCCTGATCCACACTCCCTGCCTGCGTTATGTCCTAGCTTCCCAACCTCTTCTTACTACCTATGGTGGCTGGCAATGGAATCTTTCTGTTTCTGTTTGGCTCTCTGCTCTAAGATATGAAGGAATCGCCTGGTCCTCAGAAAAAGGAGGTTCCATCAGGCTTTCGAGTGACGTAGTGTCCACTGTCTGCTGTACTGTTTCTCCCACTTCAGAAGTCCTGTCTCTGTTCAGGACCAGAGCCTTTGCTAGCTTGCTCCTGTTCCCAACTCTTTGCTGCTGCTTCTTCTTCTGAGGAGTGTCCTCTTCACCACCACCATAATATCGTCATCTTCCACCTGCCCAGAAGCCTCTTGAGATGGAGGTCTCCACTAGTCCTCCCGCTCATCAGGCCAGTCCCTGACAACGTGGCTCTAGCTTTGCTCCTGCTCACTACAGTTCTGACATCTGCTACTGCTGCTACTTGCCAATTGGAAGGTTGGCGTTTCGAATCCCAGCTCCTGCCCACCCAGCAGTTCAAAAGCATGGCAGTGCAAGAAGATAAATAGGTACCACTGTAGCGGGAAATTAAACGCCTTTTCTGTGCGCTCTGGTTTCCATCACGGTGTTCCGTTGAGCCAGAAGTGGTTTAGTCATGCTGGCCACATTGACCCGGAAAGCTGTCTGTGAACAAACACCAGTTCCCTCGGTCTGAAAGCAATATGACCGCCGCATTCCATATTCACCTTTGACTGGACTTAACCATCCAGGGGTCCTTTACCCCCCCTTTTTTACCTTGTGTGCAGGCTACAAATATTTCCCCTGCCATGTGATAAGGGAAGTGCTGTCGTACGCTGAAACATGAGGAATTCTGCACAAAATGTAGGCATGCCTCATTTTATTGCGCTTTGCTTTATCACGCTTTGCAGACATTGCTCCTGGTGAGGATGTGGGTATAGCTGCAGGTAGCCCAGCTGCTTCCAGAGGAAGGAAGACCCAGCCCACCCTCTTCTGTCCATGGGAGTGGAGCTGGTTAGAGGTGGAGCCAGGTTATATATATATATGTGTGTGTGTGTGTGTGAGAGAGAGAGAGAGAGAGAGAGAGAGAGAGAGAGAGAGAGAGACATTGCAGACACCATTGGCTTCATTAATGAACCCAAAGAAGGTTCCTGTGACTTTAACAGCTACAGAACTTCCGGAGGCGGCGCGACCGGTAATGGCTGCCTTCTCCGAGTAAGGAGAAGGGAGCTCCGCTGTAAACGGGTCGTCCGCTACGGCGAAGCGGAGACCCATTCAGGAAAACCACAGGTGGCAGAAGCCTGTGGTCTCGGGACCCGGCGGGCGCCAGAAGCAGCCCCCAAAACGCTGAAGGGACCCCGTAAGGGGCTCCGGATCGCGGAGGGGGTAGCGGCGCTGTGGGTCGTTGCGCAAACAGCGAAGTGAAGCCGCGTTGCTGTTGCCGGTCAGCGCTGTCCTTTCTTCCTGCAACTTTTCTGAACTTTGGAAACTACAACCCGTGAGTAAATTTGGACATTGAAAACTTCCTGAAACTTTTGTCAACTTTCTGAAACTTTTTGAGAACTTTATGAAACTTTTAAAACTTTTTTAAAAAGTTGAAATCTGGCTGAAAACGGAGTGAGGATAAGCAGGAAGCCCATCTCCCGCTATACTGAACTTTAAGCAAAGAGCAGGAGGAGTGGAGACAAAAAGTTATGCGTTAACTAAATGCTGGCACCCTGTTAAAGCAGTTTTCTGAGTGAAAGACTTTGAGCTATTGACTTTTGCTGGTCATATTCGGGGTGCATTGATATCCTTCTTCTGTGGCACCAGTGGATTATAAAATAAATAAGAATCTCTGGTGCTGGAGCTGCCTGGATGAGCACCAGTTTGCAACTTTGGATACATTGAATTCAGGTTTTGAAACATTCTGAGTTGGAACTGGATACTTTGAAACTGTTGCAGTCAAGGCACTGTAAGAAACACTGTTTTGTTTTAAGTTTTACTCTGCTAAAAATAATACATTGTGGAGGCGATAGACATGGATTTAAATTTATAAGTCTAACTTGGATTTGATCTTTTCCCTGAAGACGTATTAAGCTCCCTCTAGAGGATTTTGGACTTACAGCAGTGACTTTGTTTTACTTTCCCTTTCCCGGCCTCTGTTTGACTATTGTATCTGGGACTCTGCTTTCTCATGGGAACAACTTGGATTGACCTTGGATTACAGATAACTTTGGAATGAGTGGCGCAAGGAGAAGAGGAAGGACTAAACAAACAACTCTAACTTTATCTGCAGCCTCACAGCGTAGATCTTCTGTGCCGGCCTTGCCTTCCACTTTGCCTCCAGACATAGAGGCGGCCTCCCTAATACAGGCAGGGGAGGGTGAGACAGAGGAGCTGCACCTGGGAGATATGGCTTCAGGGACAAGTAGCTCTGTCTTGGAGAAAATTTTGGAGAAACTGGAGGCTCTGGACAAGAAGGCTGATTTGCATACAGCTAAAATTGAACAGAACACAGAAAGCTTGAATAAGCTGACTAGACAAGTTGCACAGAATGCCCAGTCTATTGGAGAATTAAAGGAGGCTGTAGGTGAAAATCGTAAACTGGCTGAAGATACTAGTCAAAGATTGGAAGAACTTGAGAAAGAAGTAAGACCACTCAGCAAACAAGTTGGAGAACATCAGATTTACTTTTTGATGACAGAACTGCGAAACAGGGAGACCAACTTGAGGATACGGTCAATACCAGAGGTGGAAGAAGATAATTTTATTGAATTTCTAACTAAGGAATTTGCCAAGTTTTGGAAGTTAGAGGAAAAAGACTTTAAAATTGTATCTGCTTTCAGGCTTGGCAGAGTCAGAAGGACAGAGAAGCCCAGAGATTGTTTGATAACACTGAGATCAAAGGAGGAAAGGGACAAGATTTTGGGCCTGCACTACGAAAAGTCACTAGACATTTTGGGCAAGAGAATTGAAATCTACAAGGACATTCCTAAGCAGTTGCTGGACCTTAGATCTAACTACACGGAATTGGCAAGACTGTTGAGAAGCAACGCAATTATCTTCAGGTGGGAGTTTCCACAAGGATTATCCTTTACCTACAGAGGGAGAAAGATCAAAATCAAAACAGTGGAAGATAGAGACAAGTTTTTGGGAACACACGGAGAAGACCTCCACAAAGGACTTGGATTGCCAGCGCCAGAACTTCCAGGGGAGCCCGCCCCCTCGGATCCTCAAGGACCGGAGAACAAGGTACCACCCCAGAAAGAATAACCAGACCTATCCAGGATGTCTCTGCAGCTTTTGAGCTGGAACATAAATGGCTGTAACAGTCCCGAAAAAAGGTCTAAAATTTTTCATATTTTAAAAAAGGAACGATTGGACATTATATGCTTACAAGAAACACATGTGATTAGGCTCCATAGAAAGGTGTTAATAAATAAAAGGCTTGGTCAAGAATTTATATCATCGGATACAGTTAAAAAGAGAGGTGTAGTGATCTATGCAAAAGAGAGCCTTTCACCAAAATTTCTCTTTAAAGATGAAAGTGGAAGAATCCTCGCAATAGAAGTACAGTATCAAGGAGAAAAAATTTTGATATTAGGAATTTATGCTCCAAATGAAGGAAAATCGGATTTTTATAAGAAGTTGCACGAGACCATGCTGGATTATCTGGATTACAACAACGTCATCATGATGGGGGACATGAACGGGGTCGTATCAACAAATATGGATAAGTCACAGAACCAGAACATTACTAAAGAGGGAAGACTACCTAAGACCTTTTTTGAAATGACTGACAATATGGACTGGGTTGACATCTGGAGAGTTAGAAACCCCCTGGGAAGAGAAGGAACATTCTTTTCTGAAGCTCAACTGACTTGGACACGAATCGACCAAATATGGATAACTAGAAGTCTGGCACCTAAGGTGAGGAAGGTGGAAACCTGCCCCAAAACATGCTCCGACCATAACGCCTTGAGAATGGATATGACATTGATCCCAATCGGCTCCTTTAGATGGAAGATGAATGATGGCCTGTTTAGAGACCAAAGAATTGTAAAGAAGGCCCAAAAAACCTTAAAGGACTATTTTGAGATTAATTTGAACACTACGGTGGAAAAAAGAACTATCTGGGATGCAAGTAAAGCTGTGATGAGAGGGTTCTTGATTCAACAGAATTCCTTAAAGAAAAGACTGCAAAATGAAAAGAAAGATAAAATTCTGGAAAGTATCAAAGAGTTGGAGAAGAAGTTAAGATCTAACCCGAAGTCCCAACCGATTCTGAGAGAAATTAAACTTTATCAGGCGCAATATTCCAAGCTGATAAATCAGGAAATAGAATGGAAGATTAAAACAATGAAACAAAAAACTTTTGAATCGGCAAATAAATGTGGGAAACTGCTAGCTTGGCAGTTGAAAAGGAGACAAAGATTAAATACAGTAACAAACTTAGAGGTTGAAGGAAGGAACATTCAGAACCCGGGAGAGATTAGAAAGTGCTTCCAGAGGTATTTTAAAAAGTTATATACTCAAGGGCCACAAGATGAAATAGAGATTACACAATTTTTGGAGAGAAATGGATTAGCAAAGCTGTCAGAAGAAAATAGAACAATTTTAAATGGCAAAATAACACGACAAGAGATTGAACAGGCCATCCTGAGTCTGAAACAGGGCAAATCACCAGGGCCAGATGGACTGACCTCTAACTACTATAAGACATTGAAGGATTATTTGATACAACCTTTGTTGGAGGTCAGTAATGAAATAATGGAGGGGAAGAAGGCGCCTGAATCGTGGAAAGAAGCATTTATCACATTGATTCCAAAGTTAGAAACTGAAAAGACACAACTCAAGAATTACCGTCCCATCTCCCTTTTAAATGTGGATTACAAAATATTTGCAGATGTTTTGGCACGAAGATTTAAGAAAGTTTTAAGTGAGATAATCCATAAAGACCAGGCAGGCTTTCTCCCGGGCAGACATATGTTTACTAACACAAGGAACATCATAGACATATTGGAACTTTTACAAACAAACATAAACACTAAAGCAGTTCTAATTTTTATAGACGCGGAGAAAGCCTTTGACAACATATCTTGGAAATTTATGAAGGGGAATTTAAAAGAAATGGGAGTGGGACGGGGGTTTGAGAACGGGATTGAGGCAATATATTCAGAACAAAAGGCTAAACTGATAGTTAACAATGTGGTTACAGAAGAGTTTAAAATTGAAAAAGGTACACGACAAGGCTGCCCGATTTCCCCATTACTGTTTATTTCGGTTCTGGAAGTGCTCCTGAATATGATTAGGGGGGACCGGTTGGTGGAAGGGATTCAGGTCGGAGCGAAACAATATAAACTTAAAGCTTTTGCAGATGACCTAGTTCTGACATTACAGGAGCCGGAGTCTAGTTTGAAAAGAGTACTACAACTGATTCAAAACTTTGGTCGAGTGGCAGGATTTAAGTTAAATAAGCAAAAAACTAAAGTTTTGGGGAAAAACGTGACAGATATTGAGTTGGAACAGCTTCAGAAAGAGACAGAACTAAATGTGGTTAAAAAAGTTAAATACCTAGGGGTAAACATAACAGCAAAAAATCTGAGTTTATTTAAAGATAATTATGAAAAATGTTGGTCAGAGATTAAGAGAGACTTGGATAGTTGGTCAAGACTAAAACTTTCTTTGTTAGGCCGAATAGCTGCCATCAAGATGAATGTATTGCCAAAAATGTTATTTTTGTTTCAGACACTGCAGATTGTAGACAAGACAGAGTGCTTCCGGAAGTGGCAGAAAGATATTTCTAAATTTGTCTGGCAGGGCAAAAAGCCCAGAATCAAATTTAAAATATTAACAGATGCGAAAGAAAGAGGGGGCTTTGCCCTGCCAGATTTAAAGTTGTATTATGAAGCTGCAGCTTTCTGCTGGTTAAAAGATTGGTTACTTCTTGAAGATACGGATGTCTTGGATTTGGAAGGTTTTAATAATGCGTTTGGATGGCATGCATATTTATGGTATGATAAAGCTAAGATAAATAAGGCCTTCAAGAACCATATTGTCAGAAAATCAGTTTTTAATGTCTGGACAAAATATAAAGACTTACTGGAGAATAAAACTCCGAGGTGGCTGTCACCCCTGGAGGCTAAGGCTCGGAAAAGAGCCAATATGGAGGCCAACTGGCCAAAATATTGGGAGATAATAGAAAAGGATGGTGACAACTGGAAATTGCAGAGTTTAGAAAAGATGAGAGACAAAGTGCGAGACTGGTTACACTATGCTCAGATTAAAGAAGTGTTTAAAAATGACAAAAAGCTAGGATTCCAAGTGGAAAAGTCAAAGTTAGAAACTGAACTGTTAGAACCTAAGACTAAGGTACTTTCAAGAATGTATAACTTGCTGCTGAAATGGAACACACATGACGAAATGGTAAAATCAACAATGATAAAATGGGCGCAGGATATTGGGTATAATATTATGTTTGAAGATTGGGAAAGGTTGTGGACCTCTGGGCTGAACTTCACTGCATGTAATGCGTTGAAGGAAAATGTGATGAAAATGATGTATAGATGGTACATGACCCCTGTTAAACTGGCTAAAATATACCATTCGTCTGATAGCAAATGTTGGAAATGTAAGGAAAATGAAGGAACATTTTTTCACCTCTGGTGGACCTGCCCTAGAGTGAAGGCCTTTTGGGAGAAGATATATAATGAATTAAAAAAGGTGTTTAAATACACCTTCACTAAGAAATCAGAGGCCTTTCTCCTGGGTATTGTCGGCCAGAGTGTGTTAAAAGAGGACAGAACATTCTTTTTGTACGCAACAACAGCAGCAAGAATATTAATTGCCAAGAATTGGAAAACTCAGGAGCTACCCACTGTGGAAGAATGGCAGATGCAACTGATGGACTATATGCAATTAGCCGAGATGACCGGCAGAATTCGAGACCAGGGAGAAGAAAGGATGGAAGAAGACTGGAGGAAATTTAAGATTTATTTACAAAAATATTGTAATTTGGCTGAGTGCTGAATTGGATGCCAGTGCAGACAATTGTCTACCATTAAATTAGATTTAAGGCTGAATTATATGTCAAACCAAATTAAGATTATTAATTAAGATGAGTTAAATGATAATTTGTTTGAAATTAATTTAATAATGATGTAAGTGTATGCGGGAGGTGTGGGGGAGTCCCATGTAACAATTGAGAGATGTTAAATGGACAATGATAAGTGGTGCTTATCTAATATATGCTTTATTTGAAAACTTCAATAAATATATTATAAAAAAAAAAAAATAACAGCTACAGAACAGCACAGTGTCTCTCCTTACAGTGTATGGAGTGGCTGCAGAAATCCCACAGCTAAGCCTCCCCACAAAGAATAATAAATACTAGCGGAGACGTTGTCTAGTTTCAGTTCAGTATGACTAGGCTTACAAAGAGCAACCAAGGAGTCATGTGGTCAGTGGTGGAGCTTCATGCTCCAGCACCGGCGGGTGGAGAGCAGGCGGGGGCAGGGTGGCAGCCGCAATGGCACCCTGCCGGGCTTGCGCTGCCGGGGGTGGTGCGCTCCCCTCGCACTCCTCTTCCTCCGCCAGTGCATGTGGCATCTTAAAAATGGCTGCCACAGACTCACTAAAGAGACACCAAACTCTCTCATAATGGATTGAGTATGAGTTTACCTCAGCAACCAGCCTCGCTGCAGAAATTGCAGCTGGAATAAAAATGAAGCAAATGTCCTAGCAGAACGAATGTGATAAATCTCCCATAAAATACAACTTTCTGGCGAACACCGACGAGCCTGTTCCCTGAACTGCAGGAAGCTTGTGGACTGCTATTCCAGATGAAACGCTGTTTCACCCATCCGTTGTTTCTCGGGGGAATTTAGCAGACTGATGTCAGCCAAGGAGGTTTAGCATAAAAGGCCACATTGAAAGTGCTGAAAAGGAATTTTGGGTGTTACAGAATTGACATTTATAGGAGACATTCTTTCTGCTAAAGGTGTAAAACCAGACAGAACAGGAAAAAAAATGTCTGCAAACATGATGCCACGTCCACAGTCAAAGAAGGGTGTTTGGATATTTTTTTTGGGGGGGGGGGTGAATTATCTTGGAAAATTTATCCCTAATTTGTCCACAGCAGCAATTTGTCTTCGGAAGCTTCTGGAACAGAAAAATGAATGGTACAGGAATCGGAAACAGGTTGTTTCCCAGAATGCTTTGAAGCAGCACCTTGTAAGTCAGTCAGCGTTAAAGTTCTATTACCCAACTAGATGTGTCAGGATTTCAGCAGGTGCTCTATAGTGTGGTTTGGGTGTTGTGCTCTTTCAAAAATATTGATGTCTGGGTGCCAGCGGCATATGCATCAAAGTTGCTCACTGATGCTGAATCTAGATATGCACAGATTGAGAAAGAGCTAATTGCTATATTATTTTATTGTGAAAGATTTACTCCATGTATTTATGGACAAACAGTGCCTGTGGAAACAGATCCTGAGCCTCTCATAGCTTTATTCTGCAATCCTTTGAATGACAGTGCTTTACAGAAGCAACAAACAATGCTCAAATGGCAGAAGTAGCATTTGGAGGCGAAGTAGACAACAGGAAACATTTTGCTCATTGTTGATGCACTTTCAAGAGCTGTTCCCCCACATTACAGTGGGGGACCTTAGGGACAGAAATGCAAGCTTATGCAGTGTGGGAGTTGCAGCTGGGAAGTCCCTGGCAGATGGCCATCTAACTACTGCTTGGGGACGTCCAGTGAGGGACAGTCAACCACCTTCTGAGGTTGTTTGTTCCACTGCCAGGCAGCTCTTGCCATCAGAGGGTTTCCCCTCGATGTTTCGTCAGAATCTCTACCGCAAACAGGCTATGAGATTCTGTGCATCGCATTTTCACTGACCCTAGCCCAGGGGTTTGTACTAGACTAGACCAAACTTGCCAGCATGTTGCTCAAGGGGTAGTATTGCCTATTGCATAGGTATTGCATACCTCTCCCGCTATGCCCCATGGAGAGCCTCAAGGTCCATAAATAGCAACACCCTAGTGGTCCCGGGCCCAAAGAAGTTAGATTAGCTTCAACCAGAGCCAGGGCCTTTTCAACACTGGCTCCGGCCTGGTGGAACACTCTGCCTCATGAGACCAGGGCCCTGCAGGATCTGATTTCTTTCCGCAGGGCCTGTAAGA
The DNA here is from genome assembly GCF_964270895.1 of Podarcis filfolensis. Taxonomy (NCBI): domain Eukaryota; kingdom Metazoa; phylum Chordata; class Lepidosauria; order Squamata; family Lacertidae; genus Podarcis; species Podarcis filfolensis. Next base: position 22,884,898 of record NC_139604.1, on the reverse strand, counting down.
CAGAGTTGTTCCACCTGGCCTTTGGCTTGGAGCCAATTTGATTCCCTCCCCTACCCCTCTTTCTTTTTCCTTTTTCCTTTCTCCTCCTGTGATGAGGCTGCATTTTAACATTTTTTAATGTTTCAATATTTTAATGTTGTATTTTAATCTTGTTTTTAAGTTGTATTCATTCAACTTGTTTTTATTATTGCTTGTTAGCCACCCTGAGCCCGGCCTTGGCTGGGGAGGGCGGAGTATAAATAAAAAATTATTATTATTATTATTATTATTATTATTATTATTATTATGCCAAATTACACCACGTGAACCAGGTTTCTACCCTCCAATCATGTGGTATATTCTTTATTTAGCTTTTTAACTGCCATAAGCTTTGCTGCTGTTATAAGGTTGACTAGTATTTCTTGATCGCTTTCTGAGATCACATTCGTCAAATAACCAAGGTTAGAACTGAGTAGGGGATGTATGGGGTATCCTAACCCATCTGAGATGTTGGTCTATACGAAGTTCCAAAATGTTTTTATTTGAAGGCAGTTCCAGAAGACGTGTGTATAGTCTGCTTTACTTAATCCGTATCTCCAACATTTGCTAGACTCCAGTCCATATATGACGTTAAATTTACGAGTTGTCAATACCATTGGCCAAAGTTCCTAAAGTAAATCTCCTTTAAATCTGCTGAAATTGTGTAGGTTGAGAAATTGTCCCCAATCTAGTCCTATTGTTTCCTAGTCATTCTTTGACTCATCACTGTTTTTCGTGTATGTATCCTCATTCTGTTAACACAACTCCTATACTCCATAGCAGCAAAGTTGTTGACTATGATAATTATAACGCAAAGCTAGTGACGGTCTTTTGTAGATCCAATATCTTGCTCTCTCCTTGCCTGCAGGTGCAGCTTTAGTACTTCAGAGATCTGTAGTGGACACCACTCCAGTGTGCTAACATTTTATGTATAGTGGCTGAGAGCCCAACTTTAAAATGAGATACCCAGCTGTCTGGAATACTTGCATGCCTAACTTTTTTTGACCCACTCTTTAAAGCTCTGTGTCTGAGCACTCTTTTTGGGGGGGATGTGGGGGGGGGGGACTCCAGAGCTTTCCTCCTCAAAACCTGCTCTTTTGAGCTGAAGCACAACAAACGGAAATTTGAGTTTTCCACAGGGTTGCTGTTCGCTCCAATTCAGCTTTAAAGAGCTGAACTGTTTTTGTGGGGAAAGCTCTGGAGGTGAAAAGGAAGAGGAAAAGGAAAGTGTTTGGACACAGAGCTTTTAGACTACGCTTGGAAAGCACGGAGGAAAGTTCAGTGTGGATACGCCCTAAGTTCTTCTTCACTTAAAATCAGGACTGTTTTTTGCACCTTAATCAAGGCTGCAAAATCACAGACATGCCCATTCAGATAAGTGGTTATTTGAGTCATGTTCATAGTGTTCCTTTCCTGAAACTGATTGTCTCAGGAGTGCTTCTCCTTGCTTCAAGCAGACTTACGCATGAAGACGGACAGGAGAGAGAATGCATTGCATAGCTGCATAATACATATAAGTGAAAGTGTGTGTGTGTGTTGTGAGGTGAGGTGAGGAGAGGTGTGAAGCAATACATTGACTTTCACATCACCTGTATTTGACAAGTGAGATCAAACACACCCCTCAAGCCAATAATAATCCCTAATTTAGCATGCAAACTGCTTCCTGAACAGCCTGGCAGCATGCCCTGCCGTATTTTCCTATGACCTAAATGCCTGTTGGGTAAGTGATGAATTTCCAAAACTGCTTGGGTAGGGAGTGAAGTGGGGGGGGGCACGCTCACAACCTTGAGCAGTGCAACCACAAAATCACAATTGCCAATACTGTGATAATTGTGACCTTTTGTTTGCCTCTTCCAGAGACTGATATCATTGGCAAAATAGCCAGGAGAGCCATTTGCATGCCTGCACTAGTGGATCTGTTTATCACTGGTCTATGCACAGAGAGTACATTTAAAAGGGCTGCCCATGAGCGGCCACCATACAGACTGTGACAGGACTATTTGATTAAACTTTTGTCTTGCTATCCAGACAAATGTTGTCTTTTAAAAGCTGCTCACATCAATTAAAAAGAAAAAGAAAAGAAAGGCCCTGTCCTCAGACTTACATACTAAAACGACAAGGCACAGAGAGGCAGGGTTTGGTGAGGAGACAGTGGACAGTGTTAGAATAAAATCCTGATTTGTAAGCCATTCGTCGCCTTTGAGGCAATTTGTGTAATTCTTCTCTCCATATCTGAATGAAAAGCAGCTGCCAACTCCCTTTCAACTTGCTCTAACTCTAAAAACGAAGGTGCGGAAAAGGTGTTTGTTGCAGAGTTAAAAGACTTATCTCAGGTTGTGACATATTCCATCTTTCAACATTCCTCTTCAAATTCCACAAGGCTCGGTGTAGTGTATTATGGACTATGTAATGCGCGTGCTCCTCCCTAAAGTCTTTCAACATCCCTGTTAAGTTTTCATCCCTGTAAGCAGTCAAACGACACCAGTGCTGACAGTCTGCTTTGGGAGCAAAGCTGCGAGAAAGCTGCTTTCTAAAAGTGGAATAAATGAAAAAATGGAGTGAAAACAAAGGCCTCCTGTAAGTACCATCCAGTCCCAGTCACAATCTTAATCTCCCATTTGCTCTGCATCTAGTGTGCTCCCATTGCTGGTTTGGGAAGCTGTGTATACACACACACACACACACACACACACACACACACACACACACACACAGTGTTAGCCACAATCCATATTTATCCTGGATCTATCCTGCCATTTTTTAAAAAGGAAATACCACTGCATTTCAGATGCCCCCCAATACCAGCTTTGATCCAAATCGAGAAAAAGATTGGCCTAGCAGCCTTTGAAGCTGGTCATGTGTATGTAGCCTTAAAGGTAAAAGAAACCCTAACCATTAGGTCCAGTCACGGACGACTTTGGGGTTGCGGCGCTCATCTTGCTTTACTGGCCGAGGGAGCCGGCATACAGCTTCCGGGTCATGTGGCCAGCGTGACTAAGCCGCTTTTGGCGGACCAGAGCAGCACACGGAAACACCGTTTTCCTTCCCACCGGAGCGGTACCTATTTATCTACTTGCACTTTGACGTGCTTTCGAACTGCTAGGTTGGCAGGAGCAGGGACCAAGCAACGGGAGCTCACCCCGTCGCGGGGATTCGAACTGCTGACCTTCCGATCGGCCTTCTCTAGGCTCTGTAGTTTAACCCACAGCGCCAACCACATAGCCTTCCTGAGCGTTTAATAAGACTCTGGGTGAAGATGTTGTTGTAGTTAGTGCAGCTTCAAGCACTGTGAGAATTTCACCGACAGACTCTTCGTGGTTAACTGGAGGTATCTGAGGCATGCTGTCAGAGCTGCCCAAGGTCCCAGCTCACAAAGGACCAACGCTGCTTCGTTGTTAAGTACAAAAGTCTGTATTGAAGTTCAGTTTCACTTCCAGAGCCGCAGCGCGCAGCTCTACGTCTCAACTGTTAGACCACTGATGATCCGTGTGAATCTCCTCCCCCTGTACACCAATTTAAGACCCTCTTCTTGCTCCACCTTTTCCGCTGCTCTTTCCTCCTCTGGGTCTGCCTGCCCGCCGGGGTCTCGCCCTTTCTAGCCTCTTCTGACGCTGATTCCCCTGAGCCTTCTCCCTCCCTCCGGCGGGCTTTAGGAGCTGGTTCCCCATCCGGGTCTCCTGCTGTCCCCCACGCCTGCACATTTGAACTTGGCGCGCGCGCCCAGCCAGTCGCTTTCCTCCTGACCGTTTCACTGCTGCTGTCACTGCTTCCCCCTTCGGGAGGGCTAGCTGCAACTGACCTCCCCTCCATTCTGTTGGTTTCTGCTTTCCTTCACTGTGCAGCGAAAGGGTTTGTCACGAGACAGGTGTTTACATTCCACAGTCTGTACTGTTGGAGTTTCTCACGGGAAAGGGAGACTGGATGTGTCGTACACTGGTTTCCTGTTTTTCACTGTTCTTTGCAGTTTCACTTTGGTGATTCTCTCCGAGCTGTCGAGGAGAGAGGATGCATTTCTCTGCTCCGGCAGAGGCAAGATGTCTTTCTGTAATATAATCGCTTTGAACTTTAAATAAAGCAATATAGAGTATGCAGCACGTACTCCTCATCCTTCTGCTGTGCACGGGACTCTGCTTTAAACTAACACGTGGTTATGGGCCCAGAAGTCGAATCGGAGTACCGGCAAGGGATCGGAATGCAGAGGGACAGATCGGATCGGAATCTGCTCTGCGTGTCAAGATGATTGATGAGGTATGTGCTACTGCTCCGGGCAGCCTGCCAGCTTCTAGTTAATGGCCTTATGGCTGGACTTTTAACTTTAAAGCCGTTTTGCTGGGAAGAGGCAAAAGGCTCCCAGGCACAAGTTACTATGCTGGGGAAATCGAAAGTAACTTTTAAGTGCGCTTTTGGAATAAGGCAGCTGCAGCAGTGACGCAGCAAGATTTAAAGTAGCATATATGACGCTGAAGGCTAATGCCAGAGTCATGATGGCCCTTCAGGATGCTTGTGGGATTCCAAAGCTCAATAAGAAGAATTACGCGGACTGGGTTTTGTATGCAGAGGCAATTCTGCGGAAAGAGGGTTTGTTTGAGGTGATTACAGACAACCCCCCAGCTCCAGTTACAGATGTATGGGCAGCTAAGGATTCCAAAGCAAGGGGAACTCTTACATTGATAGTATCCCCGGAAGAGCTCTGTCTGTTGCGTGATAAGACCTCAGCCAGAGAAATTTGGGACGCTTTGAGAGAGGCCCACTTAAGGACAGAAGCTGGATCCTCTATGTTTTACTTCAACAAGCTGCATAATATGGCTCTTGCTGAAGGTGGAGATGTGCGTTTACATCTGATGGAGATGCAAAATCTGAGACATGAGCTGCAACAGAGAGGACTCAACTTTCCAGAGGCTGTGTATTCTTTCATGATACTACAATCTTTGGGTTCAGGTTGGGAGTCTGTTGCAACCCAGATTGCTGTGCAACCAACAGCTCAGCTAACAGTGGATTATGTTACTGCCGTGATTTTAAATGAAGCAGATCGCCGGGGTGCTAGCTGCATGGGCAAGGGGGAGTCTTCACAGACGTCGTCCCATAGTGCAGTGGAACCACCAGATGGCGCCAAAGCTTTGAAGGCAGTGAAATGCTACTCGTGTGGACGTCTAGGCCATATGAAGAGGGAATGCAGATATCCCAGGGCCAAGACAGAGCAGCGCAGCGAAAGCTCATCGCGCGGAAAAGGCCGAGGCAAAGGCAAAGGTCCGGTGTCAAGGACAACGCAGCACAAGGCTATGGTTTCACGCTTCACTCCAAAGGTTGCAGAGGTCCAGAAGACGTCTAGATCTTTCTTCGTTGTTGATTCAGCGGCGACCCACCACATGTGCAACGATAAGAGACTGTTTGTGTCTTTTACACCGCAGGAAGGTGCGATTCACCAGGCGGATGACCACACAATTCCCAGTAAAGGCTACGGAACTGTTGTTCTTCACAGTTTGGACTTATCGATACAGAATGTGCTTTACGTGCCAGATGCCAAACATAATCTGCTCAGCGTTGGACAGCTGAATGAGCGGAACATTGACGTTTCCTTCAAGAACAGGAAGTGCATCATCACAAAGAAAAATGATTATGTATTGCATGCTGAATATGTTGATCGTTTGTTTGTTTTGTATTATGATGATGTTGTGCAGGATGACACTTGTTGCATTGCAGGTTCTAACAAAAGTTTGCATGCAGAATGTATTCATGATTTTCATAGAAAATTTGGTCATTTGCATTTTGAGGCAGTATCTAAAATGCCTGCCTTGGTTGAAGGTATGACTATTAAACCCTGCAGGTACCACATGAAGTGCAAAGCATGCGCAGCAAACAAGGTAAAAATGGCTGCGAAAGGTAAGGTGTCTAGTAGGCAAGCTACGGAACCATACCAGATTGTTCATGCAGATTTGGTTGGACCACTAGCGCCCTCTTTGGGTGGCAATAGGTACTTCATGGTTCTCATTGATGCATTTTCCAGATATATTTTTGTGTACAATCTCAAGCAGAAATCAGAGGCTTTTCCTAGGTTCAAGGAATTCTGTGCTTGGTTGGAAAATGTGCATGGTAAGAAGATAAAGACTCTTTTCAGTGATCGCGGGGGAGAATTCACTTCTCAGCAGTTTGAAGCTTTTCTGACTGAGAAAGGAATTCAACACGATTTGTCTAGTCCTCGCTCGCCATGGCAGAATGGACTTGCGGAAAGGGCAAATCAGACATTGCTTCAAGGGTTAAAAACCTTGCTGCATGATGCCAATCTTCCAGAGAGTTATTGGGCCGAATCTCTCTCGTGTTTTGTTTACAGTTACAATCGCAGGTTATCTTCAGCGATTGGTTGTACCCCCTATAAGAAGATGTTTGGCAAGAAGCCATACATTAAACACATGAAAATTTTTGGTTCTGACATGTGGGTTCATTCACCACAAAATTCCAAGTTAGACAAGCGTGGATTGCATGGTATCTTTCTAGGTTATCAGAAAGGGTCTTACAGAATAATGATGACTGACTCTAAGGCAATTAAGCTCACGAGAAGTGTTGAGTACAATGCAAAGTGGGGGGAGAATGTGGGAATTTTCCAATGTTATCCTGATGACGGTGATGAGACTGAGGAAAGTCAAAAGCAGCCACAACAACCCACACCCACTGATGAAGGTTCTGAGTCTGAATCTGAAACTGAATCGGGTGATTCAGAGGATTTCAAGAGTGCGAAAGCCTCTATGCGACCCTCTGAAAGCTCTGATCAAGAATTGGAGGAACCATTGTTCACAATAGGTCGTTTTTCTCCTAAGAAGGAAGAGGAGAGTGTTGAAGACTTAAGGCTAATTCGTAGGTCACAGAGAGCCACAAAAGGCAGACCTCCAAAGAGATTTGCTGATGAATTTGCTACGGTAGCAGTAACAGCTGTTAAAAGCTCCAAGAAGGTATTTGAACCTTCTAGTTTCCAAGAAATCCAGGGTTTGGATTCAAAGGAAGCTGAGCCATGGTTAAATGCCATGAAAGCTGAACTTGATTCCTTAGAAAGGAACAAAACATGGGAGCTAGTTCCAGTAGTTCCAGGAATGAAACTGCTTGGAAGCAAATGGGTCTTCAAAGCGAAGACAGATCAAAATGGCAAGATAGTCAGACACAAAGCCAGATTGGTAGCCAGAGGTTTTGCACAGGTACCAGGTGAAGACTATCACGAGACCTACTCACCCACAGTGAGGTATGAGAGCATAAGGCTTATGCTCAAGCTAGCTGCAGAGGAAAATCTACACATTAGTCACCATGATATTAATACAGCTTTTCTGTATGGATCTCTAGATGAATCACTTTATATGCTTCCACCTGATGGCGTACAGGTAAAACAGGGATTTGTTTGTGCTCTGAAGAAATCCCTTTATGGTCTCAAACAAAGTACACGGTGTTGGCACACAAAACTCACTGAAGTATTGTTTTCTCTAGGTTTTCAGCAAGGGAAAGCTGATCCATGTGTATTTGTCAAAGAGGAGGGGCAGAAGAAACTGTACTGTTTGTTTTATGTTGATGATTTATTATTCTTTTGGAAAGATGTCGCAATGTACAATAACGCCCTAGCTCAACTGAAAGAGCACTTTGACATGAAAGATCTTGGTGAGGTAAACAACTACCTATCTCTGGAAATAGAGAGAGATCAAGATGGTATCATTCTAGTACACCAGTCACGGAAAATTGCTGATGTGTTAAGCAAACTAAATCTGATGGATGCTAACCCTGTAGACACACCGATGACAACAGGTTATCAGATAGATGACACTGAAGAAGCATTTTCTGACACTACATTGTACAGAAGTGTGCTAGGCAAGCTAAACTTCATTGCCAGATGTTCAAGACCAGACATTGCTGTTAGCTGTAATTTGCTGAGCAGACAAGTCAACAATCCTAGTATCAAGGATTGGAAAGCTCTGAAACGCATAGCGCGGTATTTGAAAGGCACTATGCATTACAGACTGAGATTTAACAATCGAAAGTCTGGTGGTCTTGAGATATTTGCAGATGCAAGTTTTGGAAGTGACACTACAGACAAGAAAAGTACGTCTGGAGTTTGCTACATGTACAATCAGGGTCTGTTTGATTGGTCATGCAAGAAGCAAACAACAGTTAGCTTAAGTTCTTGTGAAGCCGAACTGAATGCACTGTCTTATTCACTTAAGGATTGTGAATGGTTAATACAATTGTGCAAAGATATGAAAATTCCTGTCAAATGTCCAATCCGGGTTTACCAGGACAACAAAGCATGTTTAGCTTTGCTGAAGTCTGAAGGTTGTAAGCAAAGCACAAAGCACTTGCAATTAAAGTTGCAGCATGCTAGGGAATGTATTCAGAAGGGACTCGTAACGGTGTCCTATATGCCAGGTAATGAAATTCCTGCTGATGTATTGTCCAAGATTGTATCCAGGGATCAACACTGTACCTATGTGCAAAAGTTGGGTTTGTACTGATATTGTACGAACACGCTGCCCAGTGATGTTCACAGAAAGGGGGAGGATGTTGGTTTCTGCTTTCCTTCACTGTGCAGCGAAAGGGTTTGTCACGAGACAGGTGTTTACATTCCACAGTCTGTACTGTTGGAGTTTCTCACGGGAAAGGGAGACTGGATGTGTCGTACACTGGTTTCCTGTTTTTCACTGTTCTTTGCAGTTTCACTTTGGTGATTCTCTCCGAGCTGTCGAGGAGAGAGGATGCATTTCTCTGCTCCGGCAGAGGCAAGATGTCTTTCTGTAATATAATCGCTTTGAACTTTAAATAAAGCAATATAGAGTATGCAGCACGTACTCCTCATCCTTCTGCTGTGCACGGGACTCTGCTTTAAACTAACACATTCCCCCACTCTCCGATGGAGGCGTGGTCAGCCCTAACTCACTCTCTCTCCCCAATGGAGGAGACGCTGGCCCTGACACATGTGACTCTTCCCCCCCACTACGCTCTGGTGGGGAAACTGGTCCCGATCCTCCACTGCTGCTTTGGGGTTCCCCTCTGGCTCCTTGTTTCTGGTGCGTCCCCCCTGGGACCCCCCTTGCCCTGACCATAGGCGCCCCCTTTTGGGAATCTTCTGATTCGCTGGAGAAGCTCATGGAATCTCTCGGGCCACTGTCATACTCCCCTACGCTGCCCTCGGATTCTTCCCCTTCGCTCTCCAATTCCTCTCTCCCCATTGCTCCTGCTCCTGATTCCCTGACACATGCGAAAACTAATTTGAGGTAAGCTGAAGGATCAAAGCACTTAGAATTAGTCGACTCCAAAAACCACTCCCAGACAGCTAATCCCTTTCCACGCTCTTTGTTGTTGTCGTTGTTTAGTCGTGTCCGACTCTTCATGACCCCATGGACCAGAGCACGCCAGGCACTCCTGTCTTCCACTGCCTCCTGCAGTTTGGTCAAACTCATGTTGGTAGCTTCGAGAACACTGTCCAACCATCTCGTCCTCTGTCGTCCCCTTCTCCTTGTGCCCTCCATCTTTCCCAACATCAGGGTCTTTTCCAGGGAGTCTTCTCTTCTCATGAGGTGGCCAAAGTATTGGAGCCTCAGCTTCACGATCTGTCCTTCCAGTGAGCACTCAGTGCTGATTTCCTTAAGAATGGATAGGTTTGATCTTCTTGCAGTCCATGGGACTCTCAAGAGTCTCCTCCAGCACCATAATTCAAAAGCACGCTCTACCTCCCAACTGTGAACCATCAGCAAACCCGTCCAGCTTTCATTCCTTGGAGTCCTCATTTTCCACTTGCTTTTAACATTCCACACTCCCAAGTGATTTCCTGCCCCAACACCTCCAAACCCAAACTGCGTACATGGCACATTGCACTCCTTCTAGAAAGCACATGCCTCAAAATGGCTCGAAAAATCACATTTAAGCAAAATATGAGAAAACACATACTCTAGCTGCAAAACCAATGCTTTTTTTTTTTTTTTTTGGCAGGCCTGCAAGCGCCACTGCCCCACTAGGGGAAAATATGAAAAGCCTTTATCTAAAAAACAACAACCCAGGCTTAACAGTTCACGCGACTAAGTAAGTACAGTACTAGGAAAAAAGTATGTCTCTAATGTCTTCATACCAAAAGGCCTACCGTCAAACTCCTACTGTCATTGTTGCTTAATATGAAAAGCCATTCTACATATTGTAGACAAAAAGGCAGATCTGCATCAACACACAACTTCATAAAAAGCACACTTTTTTTTTAAAAAAAGGACTAATCTTTGTCACTCTTATTGAAATAATTAAGGCATGGAATCTCTACTGTAAAGCAGTTGTAGGGGCATATGACAAAGAATTTAAAATGACCGCCATCGGTTGTGATAGCATACCTGTCAACTGCTCCAATAAAAGTGGGGCACCCCAGTTTCGGGCAGCATGCTCTCAGCATGGAGCCCCAAAACGCACGATCACAGAACCCCAAAACATGTGGGATCATGACCTTGTGTGATATGACGGAGCCCCAAAACACATGTTTTGAGGCTCCATGATATGACATGGGAGAGGGGCCATGTCCCAGATCTTAAGGTAAGCATATTGAAGGGTATGTAACAGTTTAGACCCTCTCCAGTTTACTGTACAAAGCTAACGCTGAATTTAGGGCGCTCTGGGGGGTTTCCCTGCACAAGGCACCAAGCCATGGGGAAGCAAGATTGAGAAGATCCATAATTGAGAAGATCCATTTGGTGGTGCCAAATTTTGGCCTGGCGCTGTATCACAAAAGATTACCACCCCTCACACAGCTGGACACTTACACCCAGAAAACCATTACCCCTCACCTAAAGCTGATATGTCTCCTACTCGCCTTTTAAAAAATAGTCCTCATTGCTGGTACCGTCAAAAGAACACACACACATTTGTATAACAAATTTAATAAAAAGTGAAGCATACAGTTTTAAAAACACATACGTTTATTTTCTGCAATTGGCCCACTAGAAAAAGCCAAGCCACCACACACTGGATCCCAAATCACTTTTATTAATAAATATTTTAGTATGCTGTTCCTCTTAATTTATTCTATAGTCAACCAGCTTGCCTACCTTCCTAAAGTGGGAGCAAAGGAGGAACAAAGGAAGGAGATGAGTCCCCTGTTACAGCTGGAAATGTTTACTGCCAGTTCATGCTCAGACTGATGTGATACAGTGGTCTGAAAATAAATTAAATTCTAATGTCCGTTTTCAGGAAACATAGAAAAAGAGAAGAAAAACAAAAAAGAATTACTGCTTCCAGAAAAGTAGGTGAAGGTAAAATATAGACCAGGCTAAGCAGGCCCCCACACTTGGGATGTGAAGTCCACAGCTGTTAAAGAGTCAGCATGAATGGAGAAAAACTATTGAAGTGCAGAGAATGAAATAAATGGAAAAAACAGCATAAGTGAAAGGGTTTTGGAAAACCAGCAGCTATTTTCAAAAACGGAGGTTTCCAAAGCTTTCAGACACCACTATCTTAAGCTTCTAAAAGGAAGAAGGCTTGCAGTTCTTTTGCTGACAGGGCCTTCAACCAAGGATTCCACATATACAATGATGGTGCTCAATCAGTAATTTAGTGCTAGTCAAATTTTAAAGACTTGAAAAGCACACGAGAAGGCCCAGCATTTCCACTATATATCAGTAGCAACTTTTGTTCTTTTATTTCAATTTCTTATGCCTCACCAAAAAAAGTGCAAATGTATCATCAAAACAAAATGGATTTACACACATACACACACAAAATGTGCATAAGCTACATGATTTGGAAATAGCTACTATAATTTAAACAGAAAACTGGAACCAGGTGACCTGTGAGTCAGCTGTTGATGGGCAACTTCAAAGCCCTTGCTACTCTCTTTTCCGGGGGTTCTTTGGTTTGCACATCAAAATAAGCCAAACTATGGCATACTGCAGGGTTGGGTAGCCTCAGGCCCAGGGCTAAATGCAGCCCTCCAAGCCTCCCTACTTGGCCCTTAGGCCACACCCCCTCCACAGCCACACCCATTTCCCCAGGCCACACCCCTCACTAGCTCTGCTTTGCACCCTTGTTTTTGCCTGGCTGGAATCTGTCCTTGGACCCTGGCAATGCCTCTTGCTGGTCCTAATGGAGGACAGATATGTAAGTGTGGGAGTGCGTGTAGAAACTAGCTTAGCATAAAAGTTATGTGCATTTTTCTGGTTTTATATTATAAACTGCCCCGTGATCCTCGGACGAAGGGCCGTGTGAAAATTTACATAATAACAACAATACAAAATAGATTCATCCCTCTGCCCATTTTTCCCTCTGACCCACCCAGCCATAGGTGCCAACTCCCCGGTCCCACCGAATTCCCCATAAAGTAAGGTTACCAGATTTTTTTCCCAATGAATCTAGGGACACTTTTCAACTTCCTATTACATAAAAGGATTTTGTCAGGGGACTGATTTGTAAATCCGGGGACTGTCCTCAGGAAATGGGGACATCTGGTAACCTTACCATAAAGGTGATGGGCACCCACAAATTTTGTTGCCAGGGCCATGCACGCTGCATGGTACCCATGGTCACGGGGCCAAGCTGACACTTCTGACACCCAGCATCTGGGAAGTTGCCCAGAAGAGAATGTGGCCCATGGGCTGAAAGAAAGGTTTTCCATCCCTGGTGTACAGGGACCTACATGAATGTGCAGGCTCCCGGAGAGATGCCAACAGCCACTTTTATCCTCCCTGGTCTTTTTTTAAGGTAAAGGGACCCCTGACCATTAGGTCCAGTCGTGACCGACTCTGGGGTTGCAGCGCTCATCTCGCTTTATTGGCCGAGGGAGCCGGCGTACAGCTTCCGGGTCATGTGGCCAGCATGACTAAGCCGCTTCTGGCGAACCAGAGCAGCGCATGGAAACGCCGTTTACCTTCCTGCCGGAGTGGTACCTATTTATCTACTTGCACTTTGACGTGCTTTCGAACTGGGAGGTTGGCAGGAGCTTTTTTTACTCCTGTGTTAATCACAGCCTATGGTCAAAAATAAAGCAATAGTAATAAAGATTTTATTAAAGCTTTTTCATAATACAGCAAGATAAAAAACTATCTAAACAAAAACAAGAACAGAGAAAGTGCAGAGTCCTCTCTCAAAGGTAGCTCTTAATGGTGGACCCCCCCCCTCCCCAGCTCTCATCTGTTGGCTGCTATAGCCCTGTTTAGGGAAGCTTTTAATGTTTAATAGGTTATTGTATTTTAGTGTTTTGTTGGAAGCCGCCCAGAGTGGCTGGGGAAACCCAGCCAGATGGGCGGGGTATAAATAATAAATTATTATTATTATTATTTATTATTATTATTATGTTGTAATTATATTTTACAGAGTTGTGTGGAAGCTGCCCCATGTCGTTTGACTCTTTTTAATAGTTATAGTTGTCTTTTCTCCCAGAAAAAAACAACCATTCAATACTTGCTTTCAAAGTTTAAAAGGAACATATGACTTTTGCTTGCTGTACTTGCTCTCGTCAGGTTGAATGTAGAAGAGAGGCAGGTGATACTTACCTTACTGAAACATATTTACAAGAATTTGTATCTGGGACGGACTGATATTTACAGATTGGCTCTGAGGCAGGCAGCAGCATAGCACAACACAACTTGCTGCTCTCACAGTTAAAACTCACACAGTTGATAACTGAACTGAAAAAAATGCCTGTGTGTGTCATCACAAAATTCTATACTACAGCACTAACCCTTTGCATAGTATTTTGGATGCACCATTCCAACATATAGGTCCCCTATCCCTGACCTACTTAGTCACTAGAGTTCCCTCTCCTGCTCTTTTTGGTTCTCCTTTCCCCTCGTTTGTGTAGGCACCCCCTCCTTTCAGTCTCTCATAAACATGCATCAGTTATACCAGCGGCACTGTTGTCGGAAGATAGCAGAAGACAAATGGCCTGATCAGAGAGACATGGTTTATGGACTTTTTACATTTGCAAGTGATGTAATTGAAAGGTTGCCATGCTTATTGTGTGCTATTTGGGTGTTTTCTGTATCAAAACTCAATAAAAAACAATTAAGAGGGGGGAAATATACTAATCACATTTTGAAAGCTATTGCTGCTGGGGGAGTCGGGGTTCCCTGGATCTCTCTGTCCTAATGAAGTTTGCGACATGAAACCCTCGTCATTCTTGCCTTTGGGATAAAGGTCAATTGCTGTATTTGGCCCAGGTTGTTGCCTCTGGCTCCCTAGGGCTCCATTTCTTCAGGATTGATGAATTGCACTCGCATCGTGTTCCGTGTCAACATCAAGTGTCTGTTTTCCTTCACCCATTCCTGTGTTGCTCCTTCCAGACAAACACATTACAATTATCCAACTGTCTGTTCTGGATCTCGCCAGTCATTTCCCAATGTAGTTATTCGGTGAGGTTTGAAGTTTAAACTGATATATTCAGGAGTTTATATTCTATCAGCTAATAGGTAGCTGGAGTGAGACAGTACCCACACTTATTGGGATGGATTGATCCTGAATATCTTAGCAGCTTCAGTAATACAGTGGTACCTCGGGTTAAGTACTTAATTCATTCCAGAGGTCCATACTTAACCTGAAACTGTTCTTAACCTGAAGCACCACTTTAGCTAATGGGGCCTACTGCTGCTGCCACGCCACCGGAGCACGATTTCTGTTCTCATCCTGAAGCAAAGTTCTTAACCTGAAGCACTATTTCTGGGTTAGCGGAGTCTGTAACCTGAAGCATATGTAACCTGAAGCGTATGTAACCTGAGGTACCCACTGTATAGTACTGAGCAGTGTTGCCTTCAGGATCTTGCCACACATCCCCTCCAAAAAATTTTTAATAAAAAATCAGGAAGAGGTAGGCCATGTATACTCTTAGGCTGCATCTAATCTTCTAGGATATTCTGTGTGAAATGGGAATGTTAGTGGGATGGACCTTCTGCTGGTTTTGAGGCCTTTGTCCACTACACAACAACCTCCATTGACTTTCCTGCTACTGAGTAGCAAAGATAAAAAAAGTGCAGGGGCATAATAATCACACAGGCTGCATCTAAGTGCTGGCCTGCCTGAACTAGGAGGAAGATATTAGAGAGGCTGACACAGTTAAACCTTGGCTCCTGAATGCTTCCGTTACCATACGTTTCAGCTCCCACACGCCGAAAATCCAGAAGCGTTCCAATTTTCGAATGTTTTTCAGAAGCCGAACGTCCAACGCGGCTTCCACTTGAGTGCAGGAAGCTCCTGCAGTCAATCGGAAGCCGTGCTTCAGTTGTCGAACATTTCAGAAGCTAAATGGGCTTCTGGAATGGATTAAGTTTGACAACCGAGGTTTGACTGCGCAGATCACACACTATTCCCCTTTTGTGTCCACCCCTAACAACTGCAGGATTGCTTGGCAAGCCTACACTGCTAAGTCAAACCACCCCAGATCATATGTGGCCATCCATCTCACACACAAAAATCTCACACACAAAAATCAAGTTTAATGCCAAAAACAGCATAGTTCATAGGATGTATTCCATTGTTGCACCAAAACGTACCAGGCTAATATAGATCCCTGGGGCTGCTATAGGGTAGGCAAAAAAGAAAAACCGAGAAATCCAACCACTCTGAAGCTGCCTCATCAACCAAGATATTTAGTGACCACCAGTTGCTGGTCACTCTTAAAACCTGAAAACAGCTGTCTTCTTCCATGGTTACGCCTGGTCTAACCTCCTTTCCTCCCCCAAAGCTGAGCTTATATCCACCCAGTTAATGTTACAGATCCACATCCTTAAGCTTTTTTATTTCCATAAGATGCCCAAAGCTTCAGGTGCTGCTGTAGCCTCTCTGGTTACTTGGCAATGAATCAAAAACAACCAGCCATTTGAAAAAGTATTAATTTAATTGGCTTAAGGAGAAATTTCAGGAACATTTTGTTTGATTAATAAGCTTTTATAATCTCAACATTATAACTGTAGTTGTACAATTACCTGTTCAGTATATGATAAACATGGTTTCCCGCTATGAGCCAAAAGCTCAATTGTATGTTTTTGGTTGGTTAGTATTCTAGTGGACAAGACTGGTGAATTTCATCTAGGGCCCCAAAGTTGTTATGTTACATAAGTCTTCGCGTGTGCATTAATAATAACAAAAATGCAGCTGTGGCAGACTCCAATTTGGACTGAGATTGCAGTGGTAGCAGAAGGGATTAGCTCTCTACTGTGTTGCAGTCCAGACCCACATTGCCCACTTCACTGCCATTAAAAACCACCACTATGATTCTAGTGCATAGACACACTTAACGTAACCTGGTTTGGTCCTTAGAATAAGAGGCACGCTCAGTGTAAAACAATTCCTAAGAAGGAAACCCAACTTTCCCACAGATTTCTGAACCAAAAAACCTATGGACTGGCAAGAACCTTGCATCTAACCTTCTAACCCCATTGCAAAGAGATGTAACAGTCAGTAACATGTTTTACAGGCTTGAACTCTGCCAAAATAGAAAATGGGTTTTAGCCAGGACCTAAAGAGCTTTTTAAAAGCACACAACACAGCTCACATATCACCCGTGGGATTCTAGATTCTCTTCCCCTTCACAACACCACAAACTGCTATTGAAACTCCTAACAGATTTAAACAGATTGCAATTCTCCATGCATGCAAACACCACTCAAGGCCTCAGGTGTGTGGAATAAGTTTCCTGGTTCTTTGGATCCTGCCCATTACTGTGGCATTGGAGTAAAACAGTAAATGAAAATATGGCCAACTATGCCATATTTCAAACGGAATTATGCTCTGCCCAGGTATCACACTGACGGTTCAGCTACAACGCTCAAATTTTAAACAGAAGATTAAAAAATCCTAGGAATCCAAAGTTACACTATGTACGTCCTGTGGGATTTGAGTCCCCCCTTATTTGAAGACACTCACAGCATTGCGCTGGGAATTCAGATTTGCCAATCAGCATGCAGTGGTGTGTTGTTGTTTTTACACATCCCCTACTTAAAGCAACCAAAAAAGGCTCTGCTTCACCAGCTTAGCATTCAATGAGAGGTTCCAATGGTTTTAGCAAGAACACAGAATCTCTAGGTCACCCCTCTCAGTTGCTTCTGGTCAGATGGAAAGGGGGCATGGAAAGCAGTACTGCATTTTGCATGCCAGCTCCTCTCTACCATGAGGCACTGCAATACTGCAGACATCTTGAACCTTCAGCAAAATGAATGGTCAGAAGGGTTCAGATTATGGCCAGGTGTCCCAAAGCCAAGTGTGTGCCTCTGAAATAGCTTTATACCTGCCTCCATTTCTGGTCAACCTTTAGCACCACACTGGATGCTGATCTGGAGGGTTCTCTGCCATCTCTTCCCAGATGTCACTCCTGAAGGCCAGAAGAATGGTGGCATTGTGTATGGTTGCACATATATGGTCCTTTGGAAGCCTAGTCAAGAGTGAGTGATTCAAGTCTTACAACTTCAGTGAAAAGATGGTAGGATGTTGCAAATCACCATTAGAGAAAGCTAAATGGATGTTCTTGCGTATCCTTCACCAATACTTTTGGCCCTGTTGGTGTGTCATGAATACACTGTAAATAGCTTTCCATTTGAAAATTTTCACTTTTTAATGAGCATCTCAGTCTTTTGAATTAGCACTCACACACTTGCATATGTTTTACAGGTGCTCTTGCTAACGCTCCAAACAATTTAACCATTTCAACAAGGAAGAAAACGAAATAAGGTCTAGCAAAATAGACGTTAAGTAAAGCAATTTACAATATGTTCACAGTAATCTGCATTGTATCTTTCCCCCCAAAACCTATCCACTTTTTGCAGCTCCCCCCAGTTACTTCATTAGATAGGACAGTGTGAACAAGACACAAGTTTATACTTCATGATTTGAACACTCCTTGTCATCTATTTATCTATAAACTTATGAAAAATATCCCCATAGGGCATTTCCCTGTGCAATTTTCAGTAACAAAGGGTTAGGAAACCTATAATAATTAAGTAAATCAATTAAGCACCATAAGTGAAACTACACATTTGAAAATAGAATAAACTTGGTCAGAGCAAGCAAAAATAATCAGGAAATTAAACTTTTGCTATCAAAAAGGCAATTTTATTCCCTGAAACAAACATCTGATCCTAGATATGGTGCTCATTAGGCACATGAAAACACTCTTTTTCCTATCAAAAACAAAACTGAGTACCCTGGTGTAACCAGATTGTTGCCAATGAGGATACCTTGTACATGGTTAAGAAACAAAAATCTTAATGTTGTGCTCAGTCTTAATGTTTACTATAGGTACAGACTTAAGTAGAGAGTAATTGTTCAGGCCTATCACGCTGCAATTTTTTAAAAAAAACTCTTGTGGATTAAATTTTTAAAAGGACTAACTGGATCGCTTTCATGAGTTCTGGTAAGACCAATAGCAAACTGACAATCGTCATGATGAGATATTATGCATTGGGTCTGTTTTGAAGGTGTTTTAGGGCATGAATGCAGTAGCTATGATTTGACCATATACTGCTTTGAGTTGACATGCTGGGTTAAGATTAAATAGCAAAAATTTAGTGGAGATTAGAACAGGATGTTTAACAGATGTATTTAAACTTCACATTTATTACCAACTGCTAGCAGACATTAACATAAACTTTATTTTGGGGGGTGAGTGTCACAATTTCAGATATTCTATATATATATCTGAAAAAACTTTAAACAAATAAGAACTGGTGCCTAAAAATGTAGGTATTTATAGGCAGAATTAAATTATTTTAACAATTCTAAGGTAGGTTCCATTCTAATGCTTTCTGATACTGTTTAGAAAAGCATGACATTTTATTTTTGTGGACTAAATGATTACACTCATAGCTAGGAGTCAAAATTTAAAACAGACTGTTTCAGAATGGAAATGGCCGAAACTCCAAATTACACTTCAGAATTAACAGGACCATTTGTCTACTTGGGAAATTTTGCCCTGTAAAAGAATCAGCAGGGCAAAATTATGAAAGCACTACACTTTGTTTAAAAAAGATAGTGTGTTTTTCTGTATTTAAAAATAAATGTTTGCTTTTTGGAGTCAGTAAGTATTGTTCAGAACATAAAGTTACAAATGCTATTGAGACTACACTTTGTGAACTAATGCTTTCAGTAATACCAGATAGGGGGAACTAGTAACCCAAAATTATTTTCGGGTTTTGTTTTTTAAAAAAATTGCAGCATGGCATAAATTTCATCGCCTGTTTGTTTAAAAATTTCAGTAGAAAAGCTGTTTTATAGAAATATAAACCCATTTTTCATCTGCTTCTCAGGAGTGCTGCTTTGTCAAGAACGTCTCCTATGACAGAAACATTTAGTATCCGCCTTAGCTATTCTTGCACTATAGCAGGGGAAGCCATCCAAACAGGTTATCAGTTAGATTGACATCAGTATACTTTGGGCTGGTTGTGTGTGAGAAACGTTTTGGAGTACTCTGTGGGAAGTGTGCTATGAGTAAATTGTATGATCACATTTAACTGAAGAAAATTAAAGATGTAAGGAGTAAACAGCTTTCAAATTGGGTCCACGCTATATCTGGATACTGGGATAGCCATGAGACTCATAAACGATCGCTTTTTTGTGTGTAATTTCACTTTGGATAGTAACCAGGCTTATAAAAGGTTCCTGTTTCCAAAGATGTTATTGGGGTCCACAAATTGTTTGACAGATTTCAGCATCCCATAGCCAACATCTGAGATGCTCTCTTTCAGCCACTGCTTCCGTAACTTGCCCACTGGAAAGAAAAAGGGAAGGGGGGAAAAAGTCTTTAATATTCACCATAATAGCAGGAGCCAATCAATCTTGTGACCATGAATGAACAAACACTGGGTGATAAATGCTTTTATTCAAAAATGAGAAATGTTTTGCTTTATTTGATTTATTGAGCCCACCAGACTATCAAGCTCATTAAGCCCGATGTACTCCCAGAGGAAGCCTGTGTTCCACACTGCCTACTCTCTTTACAAAGTATGAAATTTAGATAAAGTTTAGGCCAAGATGGTGCGTCACATTAAAAATTAAATTAAAGCTGCATATATTTTGAACGCTGTGAGCAGGATATATTGAGATACGGCAAAGGAAACACCAATCCTAAGGCTTATTCTTTTTTAGATATACAAAAATATGTAGGCTTTCATACAAAGAGGCTTTTTAAATGTTGAGCACTTAAACATGCACAAAGTGGATGCAGCTGTTACTAAAAAAATCTGGCTAACAAGCCAGGAAGCACATTTCTCACAAAAGTGGGTGGTTGAACTTAAGGCTGCAATCCTATACCCAGTTACCTGGAAGGATGTCCCCACTGAGCTCAATGGAACTTACGCCCGAGTAAACATATATACGATTGTGCTGTTAACTATGCGTACAACGAAGATCGCCATGACAGTTGCCAGGACTTTTGTGCGACTTAGTACTCATATTGCCTAGGATATCATAACTCAGTTTTCTGATTTCAATGATAATCTATTTATTTTATTAATTAAAATTATACCCCACCCTTTCTCCCCAAAGAGCCCAAGGGCGACCAGATGAAACAATTAAAAAAAATTCAAATACAGTTGCAGATCTACAACATTCGAACATAAAAGTACAGATTTTTTTATTATTAACCATCAGTTGTGTCTTTTAATGGCTGTTAATTACTTAAATATTTTAATTATTTAATTATTATCAAGGCAGACACCCATTTATATTTGCTAGCTTCAACCAGGGCTCCGTTGGGAGGAAGGCCGCGATATAAATGTAACGAACAAACAAAGGGCATGATCCATTTGTATAAGCCAATATGCCACAGCCCCTGCCTCTTCCACGTATTTGCAACTAAATTCAACCCATCTTGCATGGCCCATTCTACCTAAAGTGTCGTTCAAATAATTAATGATGGGGATTACCAAAGGAGAGCAGAGCATTTTTGTTTCTTCTCTCTGAGGAATACAAACCGTGTTGCAGAGCTGACTGAACAGCAATGGCTAGGAGAAAAAAAAGCCTGATCTGTTTTCTAAGTATTTGGCAAAAGCACAAGCCAATTATTGGCATCAAATTCATATGGCAACCTCAAACGTATAAGCAGTGTGGTTTGGAGAGAGTATGGAAAATGCACATTTCGTTAGAAAAAGATGGGCCTTTTCCTGTGACCATATTCCTATTCTCAATATGGCAAGGCTGACATTCCAAGGACGGCAGAGATCTCTCAAGTCCAACCACCCACATTCCAGTTAGAGCTAAAGAGACAATGAATAGTCTATGCTATTATCCGCTATTATCCGTAATATTGTTTCGGCGAACGTATCCTGTGGTTATGGATGTAATTGTCTCAAGAAGACCGAAAACAACTGGTCCAACAAGATGGAGCACATTAAAGCCACAGCAGGATGTCCGACAGCTCGCATGCCTGTCTTTCCCCCACCTCCAGTAATAATGCAATTCCACGAGGGACTGAACTGATCTCTCAGCCGCTGCACCAAACAGCCATTGCATATTTAATGAAGTCGCTCACCAAGTGCTTGAAAACAGAAGGTGCTCGGAGTGCATCATTAGTTCTGTCAGAGTGATAATTTACACATCTATCTTGTCACATTTTCTATGCTTTATACTTTTGCAATAATAAATCTAACATACATTTGATTAGCGAACCGGAAAGCCGGGGGGGGGGGAGGAGAAGCCGTACAGCGGACACTGGTGGTCCTTTATGAACGCATTTGATGATAAAAAAATTAACCCCTTTGTTCCATAAAGTTACAAGCTGCATGTCCTTAGTGCTTAACCACAACTATGTGGGCTAACCAAGGTTTCGTTTAAAAAAAGAGCAACACCATTTTGTCTTCCTTGAGGAACAAAGAAAGAATATTCTTTGAATCAGATGGCTTGCCGGTGTTTCCGGCCTGCAGGGAGACTTTCTCATTCCTCCCTGAACATGCCAATGATTCTTGCATGCACAGGAAGTGCTCTACCACTGAGCTAGAGATGTACAAACTTCCTGTCCACCTGGCTGCATAAATCCATGACTTCTCAGTGAGTACTTTCTACTAGCGAACTCCCTTGGACCATTCTGGGATAGCTGATATGTGATGGCTATTTCACAGATCCAAAGTATCTGTTCCTGCAGCAGTCACTGGGTGATTGACATACGTAAGTGTCAACCAGCATGAAGGATTCATGCTGTGTGGCTTTAATCTAGATCTGCTTCTGTCTTGTAGGCTTTTTGCCTGCAAGTCAACCTGTAGCATAGTAATTGAGTATTTTTTTGCAATAATTAGTGTAGAGCCTATCATGACTGACAGGCTGCATTTAGGCTTATTTGCAGTCCTGACCAGTTATCCATTGCAATACTTGCTTTCACCTGCCTTCCCTCCCTCTTAATATCATTAGCTGGTCTGCTCTGATGTCATAGTTAGGTGACTTGAGACTCTAAACTACAATTGCGGGTTGAAAATGCACAACCACCATTTGTTCAATTAACCCATAAATATCACCTAAATGGGGGTAATGGCTTTTTACCACAACCTTGTGTGCACAAATCAGCTGAGCAATATGTTCAATGGAAACAGGCACAAAATGATGAAGCCTAAGACATTTTAATCTAGGCATGTCCAAAATCCTCTTTGGGGGCCTAGTCCTGGCCTGCCAGTCTGTTTAATCTGGCCCCTGTGGCAGTTTATTTCCTGGGGTAAAATCCTAAAGAAACCCTCAACAACTTAATCCTAAAAAAAGGTCAACAACTTTGGCCGGCCCTCATGGCCCTTCACTTCATCAAATTTGGACACCACTGTTAATCACTAACAGTATTTAAGAACCTAGAACTTTTGGTAGATTTTTGAGAGCCTTTTCACCACACATGGTGTTTTCCTTCTGGGCACTTATACTCGTAATACTCCAGAATCATCAATGAAAATGTGTTATAACATTCTGCTATGCTTAGCATAATCTGAGGGGTGCAATTCAACCTCAAACTCTTCCAGTCTGTGCAAGCACTGCAGCTTGCCAGATGTTACAACGCGCACACACTGTTCTAGGCATTGTCCCAATCCCTTCCCCAAGTCAATTTTGGGAAGGGGCAGGGAGGAGAGGACTATTGCAGAAGGGGAAGTCCTTGCTCAGGGCTTCCACTGATGGGACTGCTTAGGTGAATCCCCAGCACATATCTGCAGACTGGTACCAGCAACTGGCAACACTGAGCAGCCTGTGGCTAGAAATAAGACTTGCTAATGCAAGTCTTAGACATGGAAAGGTCCGCAATCCACACTCCCCTGTTTTTCTGGCATTTTGGAGAATAGTGATGAGGGCATGGAAGGGAAGAAGAAAAAGTCCAGACTGGCTCTACATGGGAGGGTGGAAAGTACACCCTAGTTGGCCCAATCGATGAAAATATTCTCCCACTGGATGGAGAGGAGAACATATCAGCGCCTGGACCATTGGATGGAAAAAGGTAAGGAGAATTTCGCTGAACATTTTGCTTCAAGCCCTTAGTTGACATTGCATATTCATTATGCCATGTTCTCTCTATCATTAGCTCTTGTTGAAGGTTGGCATTCAGTGAGTTTTAGGTTAAATGAGCTACCTATATACTTAACCTTTTTATTGTTCTTTATTGGTTTATTTGTGAAGTTATTTTTTTTGAAGCAACTTCTCTTAAGTGTCTCAAGTTTTGTTTCCACAGCAGGTGGCTGCTCCTCAGGAACGTGTCCCTTAGAGTGAACAGTTGCTGCATGCGGAAATGGTAACTATTTAAGTTTCTAGAATAAACTCTGCTGTATAAACTATTCGGTCCCTTCCTTAAAACAACAAACACCATGAAGATTGAATTAAACAGGCTTTATATTCCTTATAGCCCCAAGTCTCAGACTACATCTGTTTTGTTTGATACACAAAACCGGAGTTAAAATAGCTCCATTTATCACAACATGATTGTAGGCAGACTAACCAGGCTGTCTGTTTCCAGATAGTGAAAGCAACTGTTATTAATCACAATTATAGGGCAAACACTGAAGAGGAATTGCATCAATATTCTTCCTCACAGAGGAACTAAAAAGCAAGGTCAGTAAATAATAATAATTTTTAAAAAAGGATACAACCAGTTTAATCCTGAACAGTAAACTCCAGGAACATTAAGATACACAGGAGGAATTTAACACACAATATTAGATCAGATCACCACAGAAACGCCATTGGCAAAGTGGGGAAA
The DNA here is from genome assembly GCF_964270895.1 of Podarcis filfolensis. Classification (NCBI taxonomy): domain Eukaryota; kingdom Metazoa; phylum Chordata; class Lepidosauria; order Squamata; family Lacertidae; genus Podarcis; species Podarcis filfolensis. Next base: position 22,860,744 of record NC_139604.1, on the reverse strand, counting down.
TGGGAGTTTCAAGCTTTTTTCGTCATGTGATCTACGCCATAGAAGACAATTGCCACCATTGATTTAGTAATCGCCTTATAAACAACCATCTCAAGGCGATTTACAAGATAGAGGGGGAAAGCACCCAATGTGCCGGGATTATAGCCATTGACTTCATAATTCCTTGTACAGTGGTACCTCTGTTTTCGAACGTAATCCCTTCTGGAAGACCGTTCGACTTCCGAAACATTTGAAAACCGAGGTGCAAAGGGCAGTCTGCCAAGTCAACAGAGAAAGATGTGAAAAACAACAGATACGCAGTGGAAGCATTTACTTCCTGGTTTTCGGCGTTTGAAAACCAAAACGTTTGGCAACGGAGATGTCCGAAAACTGAGGTACCACTATACACCATTCTAGCAAATTCTCCCACGCTCCGTTTTTGCAACAGTATTGCATGCCATATTTCTATCTCTGGGATCAGGACAGGCAACCGTAAGACATTTTGAATATACTTATATATTTATCCTGATGCATAGAATCACAGGATTGTAGAGTTGGAAGGGATCACATGGATCATCTAGTCCAACCCCCTGCAATGCAGGAATCTTTCACCCAACATGGGGCTTGAACCCATGACCCTGAGATTAAGAGTCTCACGCTCTACCGACTGAGCTATACTGTTCTCAAACACATGTACAGAAATTCTCTAGGCTCAGCCCGTTGGGTCTCAACATGTTTCTGCTGTGTGGTGCTCTCTGCTGTAGTGGTCAGGCTGTACCCTTGAAGGGCCAGAGGAACCAATGAGACAGCAGGGGCAAGACACCCACATGGCCTAACCCCAAACTGAATACTGCAGCCTTGGAACAGTCAGTGACGGCTTAGGCAGCTCAGGGTATACTACTACCTTCCTTCCCAGACACTTCCTTCCCACTACACCCTTGCCAGTCATACGGACAGCACAGGGTTGATAAAGAACTGTCAGACCACTGGTTTTAGCATATTGCAGTTATAATGATGGCATATAGGAAAGGAGGGAGACTAGTGCCAACTAGCTACCGATGCTACCATATCAACTTGTGCTCAGAAACCATTAGGGAGTCCGTGCAGATCCAGAAGCACTGGCTTAATGTGCTCCTGAGCCACCTTCCTGATGCAAAAAGGTTTTCATCAGCAGCCCCTTGGCTGGCGCGCAGGAGAATATTTCTTCTGACAACCACTTAAAATAGGCGTTACCTAGAGTTGGAAGTATCGGTCTATTTCTAATCACTTAGTTTCACAGATTTGTTCAGTCATATGTCTGCTCCATCCCGTTTTCTACTACTTAACTGTGTCGCAACATTTGGAGAAGTGTGCAATCTGAAGGATAGCTATGTGTTATGGCTCTGGGTATTAGGGCATGAAATGCAAATCAGATCAGTTCGCTTTAAAACATGGACCGAACCAAGCTCAGGATCATCGCAGAAGTTAACCACGTCAAAACCTTGAAAGTCGTGTTCATGATAAGTCTCCCAAAGCTCTCCTGCATAACACGAGTAGCACCACAATGCTAGGTTTAACTGCACAATGCTAGTTTTAACAAAAACAGGTATCAAACACTGCCTATGTAAGCAACTGGAAACATTACCTCCATGATGATGTGACAGGCTTCCTCCATTGGCAAGGATTTCATCTCTAGCTGACATCTAAAGAATGCAAATAACTTAATTAGTCCCTAAGCTCAATGTTGATGTAGCAATCTGGACAATTACACACCTTTCATTCGTTTTAAATACTAGCAAACAAACAACACATCAATCGAGATTATTTACGCATTCTGCCAAGTTTAGAATCGACTTGCGTATTGCAAAATAGTTGTATCCCACCCTCCTATTGGGGGAGAGGTTTCCACCGCACGTTACTGGAAGTCCACATAAATGAAGGAGATACAACTCCTCTCAAAGGCTGGCAAAGATAAGGAAGCATCTCAGCTTGGAATATTGACATATACAGGGTTGGAGCCATCTACAAAAAGGGCTCCTTCTGTTCGTGGAATTGAGGAAAGGGGTGGGGTGGGGGACAACAATTCCACACACTTCTCCTTGCTGACCTTGTTCTGTAGGTTTCCCCAGCCCTCTGGAGCAGCTTCTCGGGGTTGGGGGTGGTGGGAGCAATCGGCAGAAACTGTTCCCCACTTTTTCCTGGTGGGAGGATCTCATGAGCGGGAACCTCTGACCACAAGGTGTCTGCCTCTAACTTGCAGTTTTACTTGTTATAGTGAATGAGTTACTACAGCCAAGTATTACATAACATGAAAGCGACAAAGAGTTACAATTACCTCTATTTCTTCAAAAACGTGAACAGGGTCGCTTAATCCTCTGTAGTTAAAGCCCAAATAGAAATAGACACAGGCGCCAGCATCGTAGGTCTGCGTCACCCTGTGAGTTGTTTTTGTAATATATAAAAATGGTATTTGTTAGATCAAGTACTACACTGTTCTATACATAATAACATAAGCCGACCCTGCTGGATTAGGCCCATTGAGTTCAGCATCCTGTTCTCACCGTAGTTTACAAGATGGCCGGGGGGGGGGGGGGTAGCCTGCAAGGTGAACATCAACACAAGGGCACATGTCCATCTGCGATTCCCGGCAACTGGTATTCAGAGGCCCATCACCTCCTACTATGGAAGCACAACATAGCCCTTGTGGCTAGCAGTTGCTGATAACCTTTGCTGAATGCTCTTTCCAAGATATCTAATTGGGTGCCCATCACCGGTAGGCGCAAGCTCCATGATTTAACTATGCACTTGCTTTTATCTTCCAACATTCAGCTTCACCACATGCCCAAGAGTTCTAGTGTAATGAGGGAGAAAAACCTTTCTAGATCTGCTTTCTCTGTGCCACGTATCATGTTATGAACTCCAATCCCCAGGACCGTTTTGCCCTTGTCTGAACCTTTTTCAACTCTACAATATACTTTTTGAGGTGCAATGACCAGAAAGGCACAAAAGCTGCCTCTTAAAAAACGGAACCCACAATTTCGTTTCAACACATTAAAATACTCAAGGTGCAAGAAGGGGAAGGACTATGCTTGAAGTTTAATTGTACACTCCTGATGAAGACCACTATGGACCATAGCTGTCAACTTTTCCCTTTTCTTGCGAGGAATCCTATTCGGAATAAGGGAATTTCCCTTTAAAAAAAGGGAAACGTTGACAGCTATGCTATGGACAATGGGAATATGAGATAGTTTTACTAGGTAAAAATGGCTATCAGCACTCACTAATAGGGCTAAAAGGGGGGAAATAGCAATGCAATGAGAAATACAATTCTGATATATATTTTTTACCTAGGTACACTTCTGCTTCACCAATGCCATAATGTACACGCTGTTACACTTCGGTATTTGCATATGTAGAGGAAAAAAATGATAAGCCACCAATCCATGCATTGGGTAGTGGGAGAGGGTGGATCTATCAGACAGTATGGTCGTGGTGTCCCAAAACCAAGATCTGGCCCTTTCCCCCCAACCACCTCAAATCAAAAGAATATCAAGACTGCTATTGCCCTTAATTTAGACTGATTTCATTCAATTTCATAGGCAGCTGAAATTTAATGTGTCTTACCGACAGGAAACGAAAGGTGGGAACTGAACGCCTCTTTCTTTGCATTCTCTTACTATTCTTTCCTTCACATTTCGGCAAAGGTCTAGAACCCTGAAACAAAATATAGCAGAGAAGTCGAAAGAAATGTCCACTTATTTTGTGTACGTATTTATTAGAGATTTATGTGAGATTTATATTGCATTTCAGTAGGGTTTTTTTTAAAAAAAACAATTTATGTTAAATTGAAGCACATTTTGTTTCGTTAAAAGAAATGATTCTAAGTTTAAGTCTGTTGTGTAATTTTATCTGTCAGCACTGTAAGTTTATAAGTGTTAGGGAGCCAAGGTTAAATTCAGCTTGTTTGCTTTAAAACACAGGTTGCCAGAAAAGAATAAAGTTTAGTAGGATTCTAAACGCAATGTTTAGACATACTAACGTTTGCAATGCAAAAAGAAAATGGCCGCGTTTACAGAGGAAAAGAAATGTAAAAAGTCACATAGCTCTCCAGGACTAATGGAGGAAGAGTTTTGAACACAGCGCTGGTGTGTGTGTGTGTGTGTGTGTGCGCGCGCGCGCTGTATTTCCTTGTTTCTCAAAAACATTTCTTTCTTTGCTACAGCTGTGGCATCTATTGCAATATTTTGCCCAACAGCTCACCACTTAGGAATCCTCTTCTAGTTAGGTGTATCTACTGCATAATCTGACAAAGCAGATACTGTATATTTCTGCCAAGCTCCAAACGTTAATCCTGCAACAGATAACATGGCCCACACTTACTTTGTAAATGCTCCTATATAAGATGTTGATGGGCATGGCTTGCAAACTGTTTGCATGGGATGCAAGTATTTCCAGTGAACTAAATCTACATTTGTTGTTTCAAAACTGCCATGATCCTGAAGGAAGTCAAAGTTACGTAATGTATGGTATAGATACAGAGAACTTCTCACAAATGGAAAGCCTAATCCAGAAAATTGTGTTTATGCATGTTGTAGGACATGAAAATTGTATTTGGAAATTGATAACAGTTAAGAACAATTATGCATGTGGAACATGATGAAGCTGGAAGATTTGGATTGTCTTCGGAAAACAGTTATGTATACAGGAAGCTATTCACTTGCTTATCAGCTGAGAGAAATCAGCTGTTTTCTCAATATATTCTTGGATAAAAATCAGTGGCTTGTTTAATTCAACAAGAACCCTCATTAGAAATTCTACTGCTAAAGTAGGTCACACATGGCCTGAAAAATGTATAATCTCACCTTACTAATTTTGGAAAACCTTAGTGACCCTTTTCATATGGTGCACAGCTTTTACAACTTCAGACAATGCAAAAACAGAAAATGCACTGATTTTACCTGTCCCAGGGAACAGACGTTTCAAACGATTCTCCTATTATATAATGATCCAGGCCCAGGTCCTATAGAGGAGATCATTTGCAGATTAGAACTCCTAAAGTTATGTATCTATAGGCCTCGAACCTGCTATTTTGTATAATTACAGAACCCAAAACATTCAAGTGTATTAATATTCTGAGAATATTAATTTGTCAAAGAGACCTAGCATACTCCCAGGACCTACTGCGTAAATTTGTTTATTCTACCAACTACTTCAAATTGCTATAGTCTTTTCAGCCTTTAGACATCAGGAACACAGCTGACATGTTATCAGGTCAAGTGTTTTTTTTTTTTTAATCAGGAAGAGATTTGCCACTGAGTCCCCAAAGCAGACTAAGTGATGCACTGGGTTTTGAGAAGGAGGCGTAAGGCTCTGCCAGGGTCCTAGAGCCCTCCTACCTCCTTCCCCAAACTGGAAAAGCACTAACTGGGCCTTGGGAAGGAGGAGGGACGACTCTAGGACCCTGTCTTCCCCTCACCTCTCCTCGATAACAGCGCAATAGTGGGGTCAGATCTGCTGCCAAAATCAAATGGCATCACCTCATTGCTGGCCTGTTCCTGACAGTGCCTACTGACCTTCATATATCTACCTAATGAGATGCTCAGGGCTAGGTAGCTGAGAGATCTTTGTTCAAGCTGTTTTGGGGTGGGGGGAGAGAATGTGGATAGACCTGGATTCAAACTTCTTCCCCATCTAATCCTTCCCAAACTACTAAAGCTGACCGATTCATTTGTCATGGGGTCGGTGTGCATCCTGTAGGCAAAAGTTTGCAACTGCACAAATTTTTAGGAAGTGTAACAAGAAAGCGGAGTAGCCCAATATGCATGTTGTTCTTTTGTATATGAAAAAACTCTGAACCATTAAAATATGCAACACCTTCCCCCCCTCCTTGTCTCATATACACAACCGCACAGTACATGATGAGAAATTGAGTTTTTTTAAAAATAAATAAGACCTACCCGAAGGTAAGCAATGACAAATGTTAGCATGTATCCTCTCTGTCCATTGTCTTCTCCAGCTGCCAGACCACTATAATTTAAGGACAGTAAAATATCATAATACATCAGTTATTCCTATGGCATGAAATGGTTTACAGCAAGGTTGTTTCCAATCAAGAATTTAGGCAGGTAAATTAAGTTCCATTTAAAATGCCCCATTTGAATTGATTTTTATGGAAGCTGCTCTGGGGTACCCCAGCTGAAGACTGGGGTACAAATGCTCTAAATAAATACATATTAAGTTTAAATGTTTGTGTATTTGAGAAGCTGACCCAAAAAAATTACAGAGTGGCAGGACAGCCTAAACTCATTTTCTCTGAAGAATAAAATAAAATACAAGGCGTGTAGGAACAAAATATCAAAGTGACAGGCAGTCATATCTCATTTACTTTTATTATTTTAAAATTCAAGTAGCAACAGTCACCCCTACCCTTCTGATTCTTGCTAGCTTGCTAGGTTTAAAGAACAGGCACATCTAATTTAGATTTTGTTCAGCTTCCCTTCATAATCCTCATTTAGTTTTAAAAATAGAGCTCAGGCCTCCTGGAGATCCGAAAGAGACAAGAGGGAGAGATTTTTGCTACCTGGCAGTTTGAAATAAGACTACCTAACTTCTTCTTTCTTTGGCGATCACTCATAGCCGAGTAAAATTGTCTTTCCATACACACGGTTTTAACAATGAGTCCATAAGTGACTGTGAAGGCCAATTCTGGATCCACACGTCCTTCCACAGTGGGGACATTGGTTTCCAGGCGGAAGTTGATTGTGGTGTGGATTTGCCAAGCGTGCCTTCATCCTAACACGTTTCTCCCTTGCGTCCTGAGTTCAAGCGTCTTCAAAGCCCATGACACCTTTGGTAAAGGCTGTTCTCCAACTGAAGCGCTCGCAGGCCAGTGATTCCCAGTTGTCAGTGTTTATACTGAAAACAATCATCAGGCATCCGCACAACATGACCAGTCCAATGAAGTTGATGTTGAAGAATCATTGCTTCAACACTGGTGATCTTTGCTTCTTCCAGTACACTGGTATTAGTTCGCCTGTCTTCCCAAGTGATGTGTACAAATTTTCGGAGACACCGTTGATGGAATCTTTTGAGGAGTTGGAGATGGCGTTTATAAGTTTATAAGTGGTCCATGTTTCACAAGCATACAGTAAGGTTGGTAGTACAATAGCTTTGTAAACAAATGTTTTGGTTTCCCTGCAAATGTCCCGGTCCTCAAACACTCTGCACTCTGCAGTTGGGAGAAAGCCGCACTCGCAGAGCTCAGGCGATGCTGGATTTCAGCATCAGTGTTGGCCCTTGTGGAAAGATAACTGCCCAGGTAGGAGAAGTGATCGACATTTTCCAACGTTACACCACTGAGTTGGATTTGTGGCGCTGCAGAGGGGTTATTTTGTACTTGTTGGTGCAGCACTTTGGTTTTTTTGGATGCTGAGTGATAGGCCAAGATTTTTGTAAGCTTCTGCAAAGATATTTAGGATGGTTTGGAGGTCATCCTCTGAGCGTGCGAACACTACGTTGTCAACAGCATACTGAAGCTCTATGACGGAAGTTACGGTAACCTTACTCTTTGCTTTCAGCCTGCTCAGATATAGCAGCGTGTGATAGAAATTGTGAGAGAAATGTCCGCTATTTTCAGCAGCATTTTCTTTTATTTAAGAGATTTTCTCAAATACCAAATGGTAATGAATGAAAAACAGCATGCAGCTTCAACTCAGAGACTTCAGGGGCCAAGGAGAACACTTCTATGCAAACAGCATGTAAGAATGGTGTTTGTTACATGCCTGTTTCCCTCAAGTGAGGGGGCCCCCAGTGAAAACTGAAATGGCAGCTTAGCCTGGCTGTGCTGCTGGCTATATAGGCACTTCACCTGTAAGCTGACTTTTGGGCTTTCAGTTTCACTGGCACATTTGAGGCAGAGAAAACTCTGAAACCCAACCAGGCATGTGCAGCCCGGCAGTGTTCTAGCTAGCCATGGGCAACAGCTGACAGCTGGGGCAACATGGTGGGGTATTCTTGGATAAGCTGGCGACACTTTATCCCCTTGTTCTTCTGGCAGAAGAGCAAAGAGGTAGCAAGTACAAGGAAAACACCCTCTAGGTGGAACAAGCTGAGTTTTGGGGTTAGTAGCCAAAACAGCTAACAGTGGCCGTCTGTTCCAGTTTTCCTCCTCTTCTAGCTTCAAGGCTAGCAAACAGAAGAAAAGAATGATGGGGCAGAGATGTTTGACCAAGAATGCAGGACAGCTCCTACTTTTTAAGCTGCCAGGCTATCCTGTAATTGCTTAATGTTCACAAAGTATCTATATTTCAGAAGGTGTTTTACTTCTGTCCCCTTATCAGCCTGCCCCTTAAATCTCAATTCACTGCTTCTTGAAAGGACATTTTGGTAAGAATGGGAGGTTGAGCGTTGTAACATGTCATTCAGATATTAGGTTAGTGAACCTGTAACGCAGAACATTTGCAAAGTGTCTGTTTTTCCCCATTAAACACAGTGATCTAAGTAATAATTTGCTTAAATGGGAAATAAAGTTGTGGCCCAGACAAATATCTTCACCGTGGTTTCATTGATTAGTCCTGTAATCAATCAAACCAGATGGACACAAACCACCCTATCATTACTCAGCTTGTTATTAAAGTGAAATGTTTTCTGTTCCTTTGTAACAGCACAGAGCAATCAGTGACAGGAGGTGGAATACATATAATTAATCAAGTTCTGTTGATTAAATACAATTTCCTTTTTAAAACAGGCTGGCCTGAGTCACAGCTTTAGTCAATAATGCACAGTATTAAGGTATAATGGTCAAAACAATGCTCTCCTTCAGTGCGTTAAGATTTGTTTGTTTAGTGTCACAAAAGTCCCTTTCGTGTGCTACAGAGAAAAGGAAATAGCCCTGACCTCAACTGGACTATGGCAAAATGTATTCAATTTTGTATCACAGTTAAGTCCCTATAAACATTTGTGCTCAAGCAAATTCAAATGACTCTCTTGTGTTTTCAGGTACATTTTTATGCACTAACCTCTTAGTTAATGTCTACAATTTCATTCTCACTTTCCAAAATGGTTTTGTATTATTGAAAAAATTCATGATACCTCATGATTTCCAGAAATTTTCATAAAAGGCCTCTGGTTTTCAGCTCTACAAAGATTTTGGACTTTTCAACACATTGCTTAACTATTAAGATATGAAGGTTTCATACCCAAATTTTGCAGCAATATCGTAAACTTGCTTTTCATGCTGAAGAACCTTCTCTCTGTCTCCCTCAAAAAGCAAGGTAGTGACACATAGCACATTGGGATCAAATCCTTTGAACTGTGGAAAGACAGGCATCTCCATTATATGAAGGTAGTACAGCAAGATACCATTATTCATGTTGATCAACCATTTTAAGTCATTTACAATATATTCATGCTCCTAACTTATTTTGAACACAATACAACTCTTCTAAAGCAGATTCACAAGCATTTTAGCATAAACAAGAGGCATATTTCAAGGTAACATGGCACATATTTGAAAGTGTGATACTTAAGAGAAACGCTCAAGAGGATGTCGTCAAGAGAACCAATCTGAAAATTCACTTTTACGAACGCAAGCAGGGGGGGAAAGAGCAACTGAAGTGTTGAAAAGCATCCATTATTTTCTATTCTGTAACCATTTACAACTACTGCCATGTGGATGTTTCTGATAATAAGTGAATCTTCATTCTCTGAACATGAAATTTCATTTTGAAACTTTCCAAGTTCAACAAACTTCTGCTGCTAAAATAATGGAGGATACAGAATTAATATGTTGGCATCAAGATTAGCAGGAACAGCCTATTGGCGTGTGTGGTTTCACTTTTTTCCTCCCCCAACCCTAATGGTAGAGGCCAACAAGTCAATGAAGAGATATCTTGCACACGCAAAAATATTTCTCATTCAGATAAATGCAGGAACTCTGACACCAGAAGTTCCCACCTCTCTTCCCCACCTGTGTTGTGCTACTAGGCAAAGGTAAAGGGACCCCTGACCATTAGGTCCAGTCATGGCTGACTCTGGGGTTGTGGCACTCAACTCGCTTTATTGGCCGAGGGAGCCGGCGTACAGCTTCCGGGTCATGTGGCCAGCATGACTAAGCCGCTTCTGGCGAACCAGAGCAGCGCACGGAAACGCTGTTTACCTTCCTGCCGGAGCGGTACCTATTTATCTACTTGCACTTTGAGGTGCTTTCGAACTGCTAGGTGGGCAGGAGCAGGGACCGAGCAACGGGAGCTCACCCAGTCACGGGGATTTGAACTGCCGACATTCTGATCGGCAAGTCCTAGGCTCTGTGGTTTAACCCACAGTGCCACCCGTGTCCTGTTGTGCTACTACTCTCAACTAAAACAGCTGGCAGATGCTGTTCTGCCATTTGCACCCTTAGACTCTGGACTAGTGTAGACATTAAGCACATTTTTTTTTATAAAAAAAAAATCCAGGTTAAGATTTGGTGTGGGGGCAGAAGAGAAGACCTAACATGCAATTTTATACAGTGTGCTTTTGTGTCCAAATCTTTTAGAATCTGAATTAATTAGAGGCCGAGGATAAAAATTAAATACCTTTGTGATGTAGAATTTTTTCAACCCATCCAGAAGCGATGTAAAAATTGAAGAAACCTGTGGTTTAAGAGCATGTCCTTGGCAAGAGTTAGGAAAAAGGAAAAAAAAAATGTAAGACAACTATATTAATGGAGTTCAGAATTTTATTTGGAAACACGACTGAAAAGCTGGAGCTTAAATTTTTTATTAGTAAGTGCTCCATTTCTTACCAAAATAAACTTACCACTAACACTGTTGCAAGGGATTTATGGGAACCCTGCACGTTTAGGCATAAATGCAAGAAATCTGAACACTCGGTGAAATCTGTCAAGTCTAATTCTTTGCCTGCTTACAAAAGTACATCAAAATAGGAGTTTGTGATTCTCTTTCCTACAGAATGACTACCTCTGCACTACAGAGAACAGACGTATTTGCTACTACCCAGTCCCGTCCATAAAGTCAGGTAGATTCCCTATTTTTGTTTGTTTAGAAGCCACTTGTATATTCATGCATTCAAAAGTTAATTTGGCTGTTTATTTTACAGATTACAAACACAGACACCGATGGGAGAAACCGAGCTCTGAAGTTCTGTTTGTGGATCAGCTTTTCATCTAGTGGAGACATTCACGTAAGAGAAGGAGAGTGGATTTTTCACAACTACTTCTGTAACAATCTTACACTTTGACTCAATGCTATCTATAGTAGAAGTGCTAGGAGATGTTTACCTAGTCTCAGATTATTTTTGCCTACATTATCTAGCTTTTGCTGACAAGTCAGAATGGGGTGGGAGATGGTATTTCACACCCCCAATGCAACAAAGAACCCTTGTTCACTAAGGCTGCTCCCACAACTCAAATGCTCTTTTTCATTAACTGCAGCCCTAAGTCAACTTCCTCAGTCAAGCTCTGCCCAAAAATGTTCTAATTTTCTTAAAGATAATAAACCAACAAAGTAGTGGTAGAAGGAAAGAGATGTAAGAATCACAAGATGGTTCTTTTTATTATTTCAACAAGCTTTAGGGGGAGATTGCTAGTACAATGACTGCTGCTGCACTTTATGGGGGTCTATTTTTTGTCTTGCTTTTAAGCTTTCTCTCTTTAGGGACACCATCCAATCAAAGAAACTGAAAAATAATGTGAGTTTTAATTGATTAAACCTACGAAAGTATGCATACTAATAAACAGAATGGAAAAACTAAGTATGCTCTGTTTTCAGATGATGCGTGTGTGGAGAAACATTTCTTCTTGTGCGAGAGAAGTTAGGAATGCCTCTAAGATAAATGAGACTATGTATGTTTTAAATCACTTAAAAATGTGTTGTCTAATTAAGGTGCCCCTGATCAGTTGATCAAGAGGTTTTTAATTAAAGGGGGGGGAATCAATAAATTAAGACACTACAATCTTAATTTTGAAGAATGGTTTTGACTGCATTTGGATTTTATGTGAGTCACTGAGAGCCCAGTGCAGTCAGCAGAAAGGTAGAAAATAATCAAAGTATCCATACTGCATAATCAACTCCATCTGACGTCAGTGATGAATGGCACAAAGGAATGAACTGAAAACATAGGAATTAGTAACCAACTGCAGATCGTGCCCTCGTCCCTTTAAATTCTGATTTCAAATGTTGGATTAGAATTAACCAAGTCTAGATTCAAAGAGGTCAAGCTCTTTGACTTTTTTCCTTGACAGCTGACAAACCAACTTATTTGCAAAAGCTGCTTGCTAGGCAGCGGGGGATGCTCAAGAACCACAAGTCCAAAACTGCCTTAGCCATGCAGAACTAGCTGAGCAGTTCTCTAGATATTGGTCACTACAATGAACCATGGTTACTGGCACCAAAGCTGGGAGAGGCAAAAATTAGAGAATGACAAGGGAGTATGGGAAAGAGGGGGCACATTTTTAATTTTCAATCCCCTATCACCAAGGTCACAGAATACCCGCTATCAGACCACAAGGTTCGGCGCAAGTTTACAAAAGCAAATCATGAGCAAAATTAGTAAAAACTTACCAAATTGAAATTGATTATTGTCCATAAGGCGAATGGATGCAGGAGCACATCGCTATAAAGAGACAAGTTGCATGTGAATAAAGAACACCGATAGAAAGTAAAGCAATTGTGTTTTTTTTTTTTTTTAGAAAAATCTGGCATGGGATGAAATACAGTCAAATACTGAACCTCTATAAAGGAGTTACATCATGCTGTAAAAAAACACATTCGGTAATCTTAACACAGAGGCCCAGACTGATTAAGATTAATGTGGTTTGCAAAATTTGCATTGTATTACATTAGGTCAACATCTGGCCTTTGATAGCATACCCCCGTTTGTAGTCTGTCCAGCCTCAAATACATACATTTAAGATATAGAACCAGCTCTCTATGGATCAATGCTATGTAAGGTTTTAGAAACTCCTTGGAACAATGGGGGAAATAGTCAAGTTTAGTGGGGGGAGAGTTGGCGCACCTTCTAGGACCTACTAATAATGCCCTGTCATTCTTAAAAAGAGTGTGTTCCCCATGTCAATAATAAAATAGAAGAAATGGTAAGCAAATGGTTTATATGTGTGTGTGTGTGTGTGTGTGTGTGTGTGTGTGTGTGTTGGGTTGTTGACAATGTTAGTCATACTAAGAGGATACCCACTGAAATTAATGGAAACGACTACGCTCTGAGTAGAACTTAGCTGGATACAACCATTAACTGAGAAAGACGGAACAGAACTTATATGCAGTGCAAAAGATAATTGTGTGCAGACAGATGCACACACAATTTGGGTATACCCAAGAAACTAGGTATTCTAACAAAGGGGGTGGGGGGAAACAAACAAAGACTGACCTATGGAAAAGGTACAGAATAAGGGAATTATTTATTGGACTGACTGGGGAATATAATAAAGAAGAGGGAGAAGGATGTAAAGGGCAACATTTTTACAATGAGTCATTTGTTAAATAAGGACACTGAATACTTTAACTGGCCCAGATCTCACCCTGAACTCAGTATGCTAGCAATACAGTTTCCCAAGCCCTTTTATGCTAATTTGTAAATGTTTTCAAGTTTGAAGCAATAGCTGCTGCCTAATTACAGCGGGGGGGGGGGGGGATACTAAATCCAGGAAAGCAAACCAGAGAAATATAAAATCTTAACATTCGATTTAGCAATCTCCCAGAAGCTTAGTGGGAGATTTCCCCTTTAAGCATATTGCCCAGCCTCAAAAAAAAGACAGCAGAGCAGAGCATTAGCATGCCATCTAGTGAAAGCATTTTGATACTACTCTTTTTTATATAAATAAATAAAAAGTGCAATAAAACACAACTTGAAGATAAGATTACTTTACCTGCTTTGCTACTTCTCTTAAACAGGCCACCCCTTTCTCAAAGTTTGGAAATACTATAGACCCATACTTTTGGTATTCAGGGATTGGTCGAATTTTTATTGTAACTTCTGTTACCACTCCAAGGGTTCCTTTATAAAAAGAGGGAAATGGTCATTTTGCTATCGTCGAAAGATTTACAAAAATCATTTTGTGATTTAATAGGCAAAATTAAGAATCCCATCTTTGTTTACTTTGAAAACCATGCCCAATTCTTTAACAAATATTTCCTATTCCAGAACCTCCAAACGGCAGTGTTCAGTTAGCGCAGTAATGTTCAGTTAATGCAGTATTTATCAAACTGTGAGGATTAGCTTTCTAATTGTAGAAATAAAATTCGTAAGATTAAATATTGATGTAATTTCAAAGTTCCATCATAATGTGAAGAAATCTTTGCTCTTTCAACGTAGTGTAGTTAAAACTATGATATAAGCAGTGCTTTTTTCTGGGGGGGGACGCATACCCCTAAACATTTTGTGAATCTATGTTTGGCCTCATTGAGGGGCAGTATTTCAATATGAGTAGGAAAATGAGAGTACCCCCTAAACATTTTTTTTAGAAAAAAAAGCACTGGAAATAAGCACCAAGGGCAAGTTATAACTAGTGTGCTAGGTGTTTTTCTTCCAAAAAGACCAATATAGAAAGAAATTTTTGCACTGTTTAGTATCAAGCAGAACATCAAAAGAGGCTTTCTCATATTTTGACAGCACCTGACAATCATTTAAACAGAACAGAAAAAAGTACTGGGAAACAAGGCAGCGTGTGCCCAGCCAACCAGTGGAAGCATGCTGAAACAGAAAGAAACTGCAAGCAAACCAGCAGCTCTATAACTATGGCTGCCTTGTATGTTTAGTAGTCAAAATAGTCTGGGTTCTAATCTATAACTAAGTCAATCCATGGTTTGGCATCATGCCCGAGCTACTGCATGTAGTAAATAGTACAACACAGAGTGCCTCAGAATTTCTTCATAGAAATGTATTGTGCATCATTGTGTATCAGCATCAATTGAAGCCCAGCGCAATGGCTTCTGGGGAGGTCAGGAGAAGGGGCTGGGAGAGAGGGAATTGTTCTGTCCAGCAAGCTGATACGCTTGCACAGACGGGATAGGCTTGCACAGATTTTGTACAATGACAATGTAGACTAAAAAAAGGGCAATTTCACATTATCTGTCACGTGTCCATCACTTTTCCCTTATTCCAAATGAGAACTCTAAAACGGTTTTAATAAATTAGTTTAACGCTTCAGCAAACACAGTGCACCAGAGTTATACTGTCCCTACTTAATCCCGACAGAGAATTTTCATCTCTGCACTCTTGTGATCCAGCATTTAGCTGGATGTCCATTGCAAATGAAGCACCTCTAGGAAACTAGGCACTCTGTACTGTAGTGCCCTACTGAATAACAGGGACGTGATGGCGCTGTGATCTAAGCCCCCGTGCCTCTTGGGCTTGCTGATCGGAAGGTTGGCAGTTCGAACCCCTGCGATGGGATGAGCCCCCGTTGCTCTGTCCCAGCTCCTGCCAACCTAGCAGTTCAAAAGCAAACCAGCACAAGGAGATAAATAGGTACTGCTGTGGCGGGAAGGTAAATGGTGTTTCCATGTGCTCTAGCTTTAGTCACGGAGTCCCGTTGCGCCAAAAGTGCATGACCCAGAAAAGCTGTCTGTGGGCAAATGCCAGCTCCATTGGCCTGAAAGCAGAGATGACCGACGGACACCATGGTTGAATTTGACTGGAATTAACCATCCAGGGGTGTTTCACCTTTTACCTATTGCATACACAGGGCTACCTTCTTACAAAATGCTGTGATGCTCCATTTGTTTTAGTTTTTTCACCTTACATAGAACACAGAGTTTCTATGAGCAGAAAATCCAAGCTATAATGACTTTTAAGAGGAGTGGCTAAAGCAAAAAGCACCCTAGATATGGTCAAAGTTCCACTGTGCTTAGTGGGGCTTACTCAATACAGTAGTACCTCGGGTTAAGTACTTAATTCGTTCCGGAGGCCCATTCTTAACCTGAAACTGTTCTTAACCTGAAGCACCACTTTAGCTAATGGGGCCTCCCACTGCCACCGTGTGATTTCTGTTCTCATCCTGAGGTAAAGTTCTTAACCTGAGGTACTGTTTCTGGGTTACTGGAGTCTGTAACCTGAAACGTATGTAACCTGAAGCGTATGTAACCTGAGGTACCACTGTAGTGTGTTTAGAAATGCAGTCTAAGATGCAGGAGAGTTAGCGTTAAGCAGGAGGCATTACTAATCTGGAACTGCTCCAAGAAAAAGGCAACAGCCTCTTCCTTAGCAGTACAAATTAGTACATCATACCAAAATAGGTCTACAGCTATATATACTGTGTTAAAATTGCACTGTATCTAACGGCATCAACTGTGGAAATCTTATTCTTTATGGCAAAAGGAATAAGCCCTTTCAAATCCAATGTCTTCCAGTTGTTTTGGACTCCTTCCATTAGCTGCAGCCTGCATGGCCAATGGTCAGGGATGAGAGGAGTTGTGGCTCAAAACAACTGCACACAAAAACTGCAATTCTATTTTGATGCATACCTTCAGATCCTAAAATGAAATGATGGATGTCAGGTCCTGTTGACATACGCGGTCCTTGACAGCTTTTCTGTATCACACCTCTTGGGGTTACCATTTTTATATGAACCACCTGCATAATAAAATATATTTGCCTAAAAATTACATACGAATTGAAACATACAAAAGCATGTGAGCATACCAAAACCATCATTAGCCTAAACCCAAATATACCACTATTGATCAAAACATTTAATATTCAACTTTGCCTCTCTAAGACTAGACTGGGTTTTTTAAAAAAAAACTATCTTTGGAATTTAACAACAACCTAAGTTTCCACTAACTGACAAAAAGATTAGAACTAGAACAAGCATCAAATACCGATGAACAGTAATGAGATCATTTGCTGGGGGGGGGGGATTATTACCAGGTCTTCAATGTTTCCGTAAATGTTTTTCTTCATGCCTGATGCTCGCGTTGCCACCCAGCCTCCAAGTGTACTGAATTCCATTGAATCTGGTTCGTGGCCCATACAGTAACCGCTTTCACCCAGCTAAACACGTGAAAAAGAAGACAGCATTTGTGTAATGGACAGCTTTCTAAGGATATGGAACTTGAACTCCAGAATTTGGTTTTGTACTGTGCAGGACAGAGACGTGCAGGAAAGCCCGCTGTTTTGCACCAATAAAATAAAATCTGCTTTCATTAACATGATTACTCCAAACAGAACGGTACTTTTTGCTACCAAATTTTCTCCACATTATCACCCTCTGGTATACAATCACCCAGAAGTACACAGACGATTCACCAATGAGACAATTCGTTTGCATTAGCTGTGATTGCTGCATCGTTTGCGGGGGGTGCAGCTGGACTAGATTACTGTTCCAAGTCCCTACCAACTCTACGATTCTATCATGGCAGTACTTTTAACACCACCCTTATTGCAAAAACAGTTGCAAAGCCACATACCTCAAGCTGATGTTGTACTGTGCCCATGAATACACAATCAGAAGAGGGTGAAAAATAGCCAAAGATTATTGTATGAACTGGACCCAGGTCTCAGTAGCATGTATTAAACGTAGCTGTTAGCTTTGCCTTATTTATCCCCACAGTTCAAAAAACCTAAATCTGATCCCTTATTAAGAACATTCGACATGACACAATTTTAGCTTGAAGACTACAGCTCAAAAGATTTCACTTAAAAGACAATATAGCAAGCACTTAGTTATGGTTCTGGTAATATGCAGCTGGGTCTGTAGAAATCCTGAGCAACCAATTATATTCCATTCGTTCAAGAAGAGGCAACTTAATATACAACCATCTGGCTGGGATTTCTATGTGCAATACTACAGTATATTTGCTATGCAGATGAGGAATTTCTACACATTTGTCACTGGTTTCATTTTTCTTTATTAGTTGGGCTTTGCCATCTGCACTGCCTCAAAAATGGAATGAAACGCCTTTATACATTGACCCCCCCAAAGCTCTCCCAATGAAACTGCTCAGCAGAGCAGTCTTTTATGTCAACTGGCACAGGAACTGGTCACATGGGCTTGCGTTTGAAACCACATTATGTGCTGAAAACATGTGAGAGATGGATTATTCAAGAATGCCCTATGGGGTGGAATAGCTCCCAAGTGTTTTCTGGTACAACTTCTCTTGGTAATATAATAATAAGGGTAAAACTCAACTGTGTCCATCCACCAGAACACACCATTGGTTAAATTAAATTAAATACACTGTACCCCCAAAATCTGCTTTGGAGTATTGTGGGGACAGTATGGAGCAGATTTTCAGGGTGCAGGAGTGAGGAGAGGAAGGGCAAGTCCACGTATGCAGTGTTGCTGCTCTGCGTCTGGAATTGCTTAAACACAATATATATATCTGCCAGTTTCTTCTGCTTTATTACATGCTACAGTATGGTCACCATGACATTTCAATGATGCAGGGATTGGCATTCCCTATCTTAAAGATCTGATAATACAGCAAGTCTTGAGCTCTTAAAATGTAAATCACAAGACTGTGTGCTAGCAAAAAGATGGTTTTACTTATAAATGTATACTATATACTACCCTCTTATAAAACACCAAGAAAGAAGGATCCCTCCCAAACAGCCACATTATATGAGGGTTATGTTTAAATCACTAGCAGGGTATATGAATTTATTATTAGAAATATGAAACGTAAGCTTTAAAAAATAAAATAAAAACCACTCCAAACCCCTAGCATCCTCTGGACAGATTGCAAGCATAGGCACTGCTGGAGCTTCTGTGGACTAACACCGTCAAATGTCAAATTCCCTTGCTATGCAAATTCTTTTGAACAAGATCACATATTTCTGCAGAGGAACACCTACAGGACCACATGACCCACTCACAATACTTGAGTATATACTCTTGAACATGCTTCGTATGTTGACCAAAGTGCTGTGAATATGTTCTGATTATATAAAAATATACATTGAGTAACGATCTTTGTGATCCAGAAGAAGCCCCCCCCCCAAGAGAAATGGCAGGAATTGCTTTGGTTTTAAAGAAGCTGCTGCAGCAAAAGAAGCTATTATGCCTTATTCTAGTGGGACAAGAGTCTGTGGCATTTCAAGAATGGAACAGTTAGTGAAACATCCGAAGTTACTAGCCTGGAAAAATGTCATTTAAATTAAGAGAATATGCTCCGTGCATTTTAATTCTAACCTTTTTTAAAAAAAGCTACAGCTCTGGAAAGGTTAAAATACTACATCAAACAGTAAGAGGATATAAAAATAAAAAGTATGAAAGGCCATCTCATCAGAAAGTGCTGTGTTCGTAGATTGCAACAAAAATCATTTCTTTGGAAAAAGCTACAGAACCCTTTTAAAGGAGGACCACTTGTCTACAGAAAGTCCATTACAGTGGACGCTCGGGTTGTGAACGTGATCTGTGAGGGAAGCACGTTCGCAACCTGCAGCGTTCGCAACCCACAGCACCGCGTCTGCGCACGTGCGGGTTGCGATTCATCGCTTCTGCGGATGCATAAAGAGTGATTTAGCGCTTCTGCATATGCGCGGCTGCTGAAACCCGGAAGTAACCCGTTCCAGTACTTACGGGTTTCAGTGCGTCCATATCCCAAAAAAACGCAGCCTGAAGCGTCTGTAACCCAAGGTACGACTGTACTAAGTATTGCAAGTAGTTGATTCAAACATGTTTTAAAGTATGTAGGACTTGAGAATGCTTTTAGACAAGTTCCACAGCAGTGCTCCCCAAATGTGTTTTTGGACTACAATTCCCATCATCCCTGACCACTGGTCCTGCTAGCTGGGGATGATAGGAGTTGTAGTCCAAAAACTGCTGGAGAACCAAGTTTGGGAAACCCTGATCTACAACAATCCTTTGACACCTTCCCTTTTAAGAGCGATGTGAAACAGGGCTGTATTCTTGCCCCAACTCTCTTTGACATATTCTTCTCCCCATAGCTCTCATATGCCTTCAGCTCAACTGAAGACAGTGTGTACATCCATTCAAGGAGCGACAGGGGTCTATTCAACCTGGCATGCCTCCACACCAAAACGAAAGTGTGGCGGGGCCTTATCTATGAGGTTTTTTTTGTAACAGCCTTGACAACACACTCTCAGGAAGCTCTACGGAGTCTCACCAACCATTTTGTCCCAGCCTGAATGGAGTTCAACCTTACCACCAGCCTGATGATGGCCAACATCCTGGGTCAGGACGTCGCCTGCACTCCATTGGTGACCACATGCTTGAGGTGGTAGGCGGTTTTGTCTACCTGGGCTCCCCCATAACCAGCAACCTCTCCATCAACACCAAGCTGGATAGGTGTACTGGCAAGGCAGCTACAGCAGTGGCTCGCCTCTCCAAAAGCATCTGGGAGAATGTGTTGCTAACAACCAATCCCAAGATGAAGTCCCACCAGGCTTGTGTGTTGGGCATGCTGCTTTCTGGCAGTGAGCCAAGGAGTGATGTCAGGAGCGATGCCTCAATGCCTTCTACATGCGGCACATCAGGAAGATTTGAGGCATCACGTGGCAGGACCAAGTCTCAAACAAAGACGTGCTCTCCCAAGCTCATTTTCCCAGCATGTTCACACTACTATCTCAGCAACATCTACCCTGGCGCAGTCATGTCCGCAGGACACGAACTGGTATAATGATTAAGACAGAGCTGACTCAATAACCTGGAAAATATACACAGTACATTTGGCAAATGTAAAAACCGAAAGTAATTCTCAAAGGAGTAAGATACCTGTCTTTCCAAGTCTTGTCCAACAATGCCAGCTTCAACATGAGCGGTTAAATTTTTCTCATCTATCCAGTGAATCCTGTTCTATTACAAAGAAACCAAAGTAAGACTTGTGAAATGATT
This sequence comes from Podarcis filfolensis, assembly GCF_964270895.1. NCBI lineage: Eukaryota > Metazoa > Chordata > Lepidosauria > Squamata > Lacertidae > Podarcis > Podarcis filfolensis. The sequence continues at coordinate 22,839,974 of NC_139604.1, read as the reverse complement.
TGATAGTTGACAAAATCAACAGCGTTTAGCCAATTCCACACACTTACCTGAAAGTAAGCCCCATTAAACACAATAGGGCTTACTTCCAAGCAGGCGTGTATAGGATTGTGCCTTCAGCGGCTGGAAATGGGAAGGTGTAAACATACATATTTTTTGCCTGTCTGAACTATTAGTTTCACACAGGAGCTAAAATTCTAATGATGTAGGCCCAATAGCCTAAAGCAAAAATATCCGCAGGGAACTGAGGCCCATGGATTCATATAAGAACTATGCATCAATTTACCAATGCAATCAATATGGTCTTAGCAAATCGTTTGCAGATGAAGTACTCAGAGTAGTAAAGGATAAAAGATTAACAGGTGATTTTTTTCCCCCTTACTCAATCCTGCTAGAGGCTAGATGTGCTTGTGCCTACTTTGGATATTAATGGCTGAACTTTATCCTGTTTTCTCCTGGGGCACCTCGCCCTGGTTACATGGGTGTTGCACTATGAACTGGGATTGGGCAAGTATGGCAAACACCACGCCATGCAGTGCTCCACCCTATGCGCAAACCAGAAGGGGATTTTATACAGAACTTTTAAGACAAAGGATTCTGGACAAACTGATGTTCAGTAATGACATCTTTATGCTGCACATATTCACTGAAATAAAGATTGACCTTGCATTGTATACAGAAGGACCACAGTGTTTCTTCCCACCCCCTCCAAAGTTACCTGTTAAGTTATTCGAAAGCTGAAAGCCCTAGTTCATGCCTTATGAAATCAATTAGCTCCCAACAGACAGCCAATGTAACATAATGGTTAAGAGTGCTGGGCTTGGGACTTGAGAAAGCCAGGCTCAAAATCTTCACTCTGCTACCAAGCATGCTGATCCTACAAAATACTTAACTTTTTGGATAGGAACCAAAAATAGTCAAGGCCTTATAAAGATGTCCATTGTCACCTTCCCCACAGTCTTTGTTACTATGTAAGGGAAGTCAGCTTAAGTTATGTTTTTGGTATTTGAAATACTTTTTACAATCTGACATTCTACACAGTTTTGCCTGAAAATGCTTTTTCCACATACCATTTGTGAGGTGTCCAATGAAACAATCGTTCTTTTCTCCTCAGCAGGACACTGAAGAGCATTAGAAACATTTGTTCCTCCTGCAGATACAAGAAACACATTTCCGTTATTTTTCGTTCACGTGCCTTCATGTTAGTTCCCTGATACTTAACTATGGGGCTCAAATCATTTTTAAAATAATAAACAGTGCTACATTTGAACTTGGGAGGCGGCTTCCTCCAGCAAAAGGCAACATAACAAGGGAGTCGGCTCTTCAAAATAAAAATAAAAATAAATCCCACTGGGCATACAAAAGCCATTAGCTATGTCTGAAGCAGCACTTTGGATTCTGGCCACTGAAAACAAGACAGTTATTCTCCTTAAGGCATAAAATTGCTATATAACTTACCACCATACGGTATAATACAAACGTTATGCTTGCAGGCTATTTCCACAATTTTAACCACATCATCATGGCAGTCTATAAACAGAAGTATAAATAGAGAATTAACAACATATATTAAGACAGTGATTAAAATTTAAATGTATTGAAGTATTTCACAGCGGCTTGCTGTTACAGTGATGTCAGAGGCCACAACTATACTAGAGTTAAGGAAGTGAAGTCTCAATGTTTTGGACACTTTCACTATGAGATGAAAAGGAGTCTCTGCACCACCAATATTGGGGCTCAGGGAAGAACTACAGTGGTACCTCGGGTTACATACGCTTCAGGTTACATACGCTTCAAGTTACAGATTCCGCTAACCCAGAAATAGTGCTTCAGGTTAAGAACTTTGCTTCAGGATGAGAACAGAAATCGTGCTCCGGCGGCACGGTGGCAGCAGTGGTGCTAAAGTGGTGCTTCAGGTTAAGAACAGTTTCAGTTTAAGGATGGACCTCCGGAACGAATTAAGTACTTAACCTGAGGTACCACTGTATATGCCACACTGGCTGGCAAAAATGGATTGAGCCCAGATCATCTATTTAGTTCTGAATTTTTCACATGTTCCTCTTAAACATTGAACCAAAGTTGCTTACACTTTTCCTTTTTTAAAATCAAAACAAAACACAAAAAGCTAAAATTATCAACGAGAACCTCACAACAAAATTACAATTCAAGTAACAGCAAATTACAGATTTAGCAGATGCTCAAAAAAGCAAGGCCGTGAAAACAGAAGTAACACAGGAGGAAAGTAAAACCAACAGCCAGCCAAAAGCCTTTCTACAAAGTCAGGCTTCAACTTGGCACCTGAAGGTCCAAGATGATGGTGCATAATGGGTTCTTCTGGAAAGGTCATTCTGTAAGGTTGATGCCACAACTGAAAAACACCTGCTTCTAGCAAAAACTGAATGAACTTTGGTGTGGGATTGCAAGACAGGATCTCAGACACTGAACAGAGTGCACAAAGGAAAGGCATTCTATAAGATTTTCCAGTCCCAAACAGGGCATTCAAGCAGCAAGAATCAGCATTCAAGCCCAAAAATCAATAGGCAACTGGTCTGGTCCCACTCTGTAATACGCTCTGATTGTTGGTGGGTGTTAGTCCACCTGGTGGCAGGAGTCTGCACTAACTGAAGCTTCCAAAAGCTTTTCAAGGCCAGCCTGGTGTTAAGTGCTTTATAGTACTCAGGTCTGGAGGTTACTGAAAAGCAACCCTGGCCAGATTCAGCTTCTGGAGGAAGGGACATAGTTGGTGCACCAGCCCAAACTGGTAAAAACTCTTAGCGCTTGAAGGAGTTATGGATGCACCAAGTGTTATGAGATGGAGGTGCAAATAAGTACCATACTTTTCCGTCTATAAGACGCCCCCATGTATAAGACCCACCCCCCATTTTGGGGGACTCAATTTTAGGAAAATGAGGGGAGATGGCCCAAAGTTGTTGAGCCTCTCCCCCCACGCAGCTTCGGGCAGGAAACACTCCCTAGATCATTTCCTGTGCACAGCAGAATTGGGGGAAGTTGCGCTCCCGCCAACAAGCTGGCTGGTGGCGCACAGCTTCTCCCCCCCGCCCCAGCCATGTCACTATCCGTGTATTGGACGACCCCAGTTTTTTGACGTGATTTTTGAGTCAAAAAATCTTGTCCAATACACTGAAAAATACTTTATATCCTACAGACAACAAAGTATGGGCTAGATTCAACCAATGAATCATCCCAGGAACAGAAGCTTGCACAAGGACTCCACTGGCTCTGGAGAGATCATGAGAACCCCCAGAAGGAGGGGGCAAGGAGAGAGGGGATTATTTTGCCTGGAAATCTGAAAAGCTTACCTAGCGCTACATTCCTCCCTATATATTTCTGCTAGTTTGAAAAAAGTTGAAAATGAACTAGCAAGGACCGTCAATAGGAAAGGTGTCCATATCTTGATTTAGAGCAGCGGCCTGAATTCATCTAAAATGGGTCATGAAACTCTCCAGTTGGTTTCGACTAACTTGCTATGTTGGTTTCAATGGAGCATAAATGAAGAAGCTTTGGTTTCTCTGGAAAATGCTCAGAAAGCACCCCAGCAAGTGTTCTGGTATTAACAACTAGAAATAAAAATAAAGGATACTGAGCCAAGTTTTCCCAGCATCTAAGTTGCACAGCTGGAAGGAGCCAGCTGGGTAAAGGCCAGTAAATCACAGAAACTGTAAACAAGAACCCATGTAATGCATTCTGAACAGCAAATTACATGTTCTTGAAATTGCTAGCATGGCTCAGGTTTCTTTCTTTAGCAAGAATCCGTTGCCCGTGAAAATCTGGTTGAAAGCTTACCATATCAGAACTTTATTTCATCTTCAGAAAATTAAAGGTTTGCACACACTAAAAAAAGCTTCCAAGTCTTTCACGTGTTTGTATGTTTTGATCCTGTGCCCATGTTGCATCTACCTTTCAAATTTTGACAGTTTTCTTTCACTTTGGAGGAAAGTGACCAAACAAGTAAAGCAGAGCCTGTGTTTTGCAAAGGCTTTTTCACCAGGCTGCATAAGCAGCATTCTTGGCAGACTTCCAAACAACATTCCTGGACCAAGTACTGGATGAGATTCTGTGCTCTGCCAACATCTGCAAGTGCTTTCCAATATCAAGTTCATCCCCCGCCCCCAGATTTGTATTTTGCTATATTGGACTTCAGGGTGGGGGAAAGCCTTTGAAGAATGAGAAAAACATTCTAAAGAGCTTACCTGGCCATACAACTACATCAGGAACTCGTTGAAACATTCCTTCCCTGAGCTTATATAGTTCATGTAAGCAATGACCTAAAGTACAAAAGGGGGGGGGCGATGTTTACAAAGATGTCAAGTTAAAAAATAAACATACAGTTAAAATGCACTGTGTGTGTGTGTGTGTGTGTGTGTGTGTGTGTTCTTACCATGAGCTCTGAATATCCTAGCTTCTGCTTCTTGGGTATATGATATTTTAGCAGCTTGGAGGTCTTTGATAAATTCTTCATTTGCAATAGAAGGAGGCACATCATTAAGATTCAAGGATGCCTTCAGTGTAAAAGAAAAACACAGCTATGCTCAGTGCACCTATTCAGAAGAAGAAACTCCCGCAGAGAGGCAAGGTACTTCTACAATAAGAGAAATGCCAAGCTCTTGGGAAACCAATTCATTTTTTTGCTGTCCCCTTTCAAACTATTTATTTCTCTGTATTATTGCAAATATATAGCACCTTTCTAACAAGGCAGCCGGGGCGATACACAATTTTGAAATACTAACGCCAAAAAGTGCTAGAGAATGCAGTCTTCTTAAGCTGACTGGAAGCTGATGGCAATAGCTTCCTGGCCTGGCCTTCCTTGTTTCAGCCTTTCCTCGGGTCACAAAGGTTTTAAATAGTCCTAGGGAAGGTGCAGGAAGGACAAACCATTGATAGTTCTTCCCAGAAGCCAAAGGTAAAGTATGACTCAAACCCATTTACTGGTGTTGAAATTGGGTAAAACCCTTTACCTTTCTTGTGGTCAACGCTCAGCTCATTCAACATCACTGTTATATTTCAAAGGACTTTTATTTTCTGCTACCTGTGTCAACATCTGGGTTGCACAAATCAATGGTGTTAAAGGAAAAGGAGGGTACCATGTCTATCTCACTTGCTTTCTCCCTGCTTCATTTCTGCCTGCCTGAGCTACAGCCAGCTGAGAGGCACAAGCATCAGACAGATTTCTACTGAAAAAGGGATATTCTACTGCATGGTGCTTCTACTCTAGCCATCAAGTATCACTGACCTAAAATATTGGTCTGAAGTGGATTACATTTAATGAATGGAAGGTAAAGGCTCTAAGAACTGAAAGTTTTAATTGTATTTATCCATCCCACTTCCATTTCACTCTAGTAGAAATGCAAGTCCTTTTTAGGAGATCCTGAGCTCAGGCTGTACTTCATAACATTATCTTTCTTGGAAAAGACATCTACTTCTCCATTTAGGTCTGCCCCAAACGCTTTAACAATTGCACTGCAAAGCAATTGTTCTAGACAAGTTCTACTGAAATACTTGGAAATGCAGTTTAGCGTAAGAATGCAGGCAAAGCAGTGGGGCAGGATTATACCTCAACAGCAACCAAGTTGTATCATGCCCGCTTGCTTCCCAAACTTCCAGCTGACAACCAGGACACACTTTCCCCTGGATTTAAAAGCATGCTTTACAATCCAATCTCTTGTAGGAGATTTAATACATTTAAATTTGTGCCAATGTTACTAGCTAAAAATAAATCCGTCCTCAGCTTCGGTAATCAAATTGCTAACCTGTTGCATGCGGGGTTTGCAGCACTTGTGGACAAGAGTAGGTGGTGCTTATATCCCAGCTATGGCATGGAGGGGACTTCTCTGCCTCCCCCCATGCTAGCTGAGTCAAACTGTCCCAAAGTAAAAGGACCTTGGCACATTCATTTTGGACTTGACTTGTGGCACACTTGCTAAAAACGATGGAGACCAGTGGTACAGGGAACAATTTCAATGCTTCACAGCTAACTAGGGCATCTGGAATTAGCAGGTACCTGTGCTGGAATTTTATTAACTTAAAAGTGTACCTGCCCATCTATATTTGATCACTTAATTGGCCAAGTATCTGGAGGGCAGGTGTAAAGGTACTGATCAAATGTCTAAACAATTAGTGACCAAGAAACCTTGCAGAAACATAGTATTAGTATGTTAGCTATTCGATATTTATCCCAGCTTTTTTTATCCACAGAGCAACTGAGAACTAGTAAATCGTAACATTATAAAAAATAGATTTAAAAAATAAAAATATAAAATACAGAAGCAAAACACTAAAAGAAAGAAAGAAAAGGATTTCCAACCTGTGTCAAAAAGGAAGCAATGTAACGTTACTAAGAAAGGTTACAGAGGAAAGAAACCTAATCAAATCAGATTAAATAAGGTACTTCATTTTTAGACACAGATTGACACTGAACCATATAGTAAGGAACCACAGGGCACTGGTAGCAAGCTTTGGAAAGGCCTCTGCCCAAGTTATCGGATATCAGATAGTACAAAAAGGACAATGGCAATGGATCAGAGGTTAAACCTTATTCCAACTGCATGCAAAGGACTCTTAGAAGTCGCACTGAGTTACACCAAATTAGAAGTTCATTTATATACTTACTCTAGAAGTACTTTTATGCTCCAGACTTCCGCTCATATATTTCTCCATCAAGTCTATTAAAAAAGGCAACACCGTACCACCTAGCCGATACCTGAATTCGAAAGTATTTTAGTCAGTTCTTTCTAGCCTGAAGCTAGTACAAATCTAGTATTTTATTTGTTCAAATATACACAAAGAGTATGTAATTTCTGGAAGGATGGGACTGAGGATCCAGGAAATTATAGATGTGTCAGTCTCACCTATCCAGCTAAGTTGCAAAGAGTTTTAATATGAGCCATTCTTAAGCAGAAAGAAGAATCAGTCTTGTGGGTGAAGTGCCGGAACAGCTTCTGCAAAGGAAAGTATCGCTCAACAACCTTTCATAATCCCGAGTCAAATAAACACCCAGTTTTGTACAGTTATATACTTCTGAATTGTCCAAATGCTTTTTGAAAGCCCATCAAAGATGAAGAAAACATAGTAGTGAGGTGACAAGAACCCTCTTACAGATAGTAGTTAATTAAAATCATGAGCAGAGAGTAGGGTTGCTGTTTTTGGTAGTAACACAAAGTTTGGTATTGGGAACAGTGCTATTTAACTTATTCAGAAATTACCTGGTGATTTGCAACATAAACTACTTGTTGCCTGAGAAGGTAGTTAACAGAGCAAAGTCTGAAGTGTATTAAAGAGTTCCCACATATTTCTCTGGTCTGGGTAAATAAACAACAAAATAGCTGAATAGGTCTGAAATAAAAAGCCACAATTGCATTCGTTCATGGCATGCTCACATTTAGAATATTGTGTACAGTTCAGGATGCCCCAAAGACAGCATCCAAAGAGAATTAGCGCAGAGCTGCCAAATACAGGACAAATACAAGGATCAGAAGTTGAAGCCTATTTCCTTCAAGTTTTCAGGGATTAATCTGCAGGGGAAGACACCTAAATTAGATTGAAAAATTAAACAGTAGCTGAAGAGAATTTATTCCTTCAAAAACTAGAAGTCATCATATTAACTGACATCAAGTTTACTACAGGAGGAATTACAAATACTGTATTTCCAGAAAAGAAGAATCCAAGCGCTGCAGTACTTTAAGAAAAGTGGTGTGGCTAAATTTTGAATACGGCATGAGGTTCTTTTGAAGAAAAGATGACTAGGAGACTACAGCTGGGGAAGAGAAGCCAAGACGAACAAGGGTTAGAGCATCTTTCCTATACGGAAGAGCTGCAGCATTTGTGGCTTTTTAGTTCAGAAAAAAAGGCATGGATGTAGTTTTTAAAGATAAAAGTTATGCAAACTGTGAAGCAAGTGAATAGAAATAAGTTTGGCCGTCTCTAATACTAGACCTTTGGTTTACCCAATGAAATTAATTGGGCAATAGCCTCAAGATTCACAAAATGTGCAGTACACCTTTCACGTGCTCATGAAAGCCACCATCGCATGATCTGGCAACAGCCAGTGGCTTAAATGGTTTAAGTATTAGACAAATGAATTCAGGATTAGCAAAACGAAGCACACCTTTAAACAACATAAATAGCTGATGAACGTCACCATCCTACGATGTGGCAACAGCCAGTGGCTTAAGTAGTTTTATAGAGGATGATTAGACAAATTCATGGAGAAGTCTCCTCTCATAAAAAAGGTATGAGAACTGATGCCAAAAAAGCATCTCCACATTCAGTGATCATCCTTGCCAAGTAGGGAAACCAGGATGGCAAAGTTATTGCCTTCTTGCCTTTCTTACAGGGTTTTTGGATGCATCTATACAGCTGTTATAGGAAATGGGATGTTGGATGAGATGAGCTCTTGGTTTGACTCAGTAGGGTCCCTCTTATGTTCACAAAGAATAATTAACTCATCTGTATACATAAGGGTAGGATTCCGACAAATCCTCTGGTACTTGTAGTTAATTAACCTGTGGCTCTACAGACATGACTGAAGCACAGCTCTCATCATCCATGACTTTTGGCCATGGTGGCCGGGGTTGATGGGAGCTGGAAGTCCAGCAGCAACTTGCATCTTGGCTCATGTAGGATGAAGCAACAGATGTGCATAAGGGAATGGATCACCTATGGGATTGGAGTTATGCTGGGTCGGGGGTCAGACAACGTCCCGAGTATCTGAGTCTGGGTGACAAAGCCAAGCCTCAAAAAACTATAGACTAGTAGAAGTGGCCAGACACTCCAATCACCCCTCCATTTTCTACAAATCCACGCAACAATCAGGGTAACAGCTTTGGCTTTAGTCTGCCACTGATGAACTATTCACATAAAGGTAACCAACAGACCACATACCTGACAGGGGCAATCCACCCAAAAGCCAATGATATTACTTCACCTACTATTTAATATCCATTTCGTGCTTTTAAATCCCTCCTGCCCCCCATCCCTTAGAAATATTATGTATCTACAAGGATGTTACCTTTTCCCTGTGAATTCTGCTTGTCCCTTCTTATTGATGATGAATTTTGAGTCATTGTAACCCCATCCGTTCCACTTAAAAACTTCTTGCCTAAAAGGGAAAGGAGGATAAAAAGAATATGACTTGTTAGTTCACTATGTTGTTTGCTCATTTTTGTCAACGTTATAATTCTAAGATACTGTCCATTCTGATGAAACATTACATCAGCTTGCATTATTATATAACTGATGTACAAAGCTGTATGTAGCCCCTTAGCTGCTTATAAACACTCATTTTTGTTACATTAATGCTTCTGTATACCAAAAATGACAGCAATGCTTCTGAACACCAGTTGCTGGAAGCTGACGGGGAGAGACAGCGCTCTTGCGCTTGAAGGTTTCCCACAGGTCTGGATGCCACTCTTGAGAATAGGATGCTTAATGTTCTTTATGTTCTTATGTTAATGACATTCTGAAGAAGGACATTATCCAGAGCCTGATTTACTTAATGAAATACCCAGAGTTACGACATAGGTGTGTAGGTATGTTGACAAGTGACAGCTGAAACTGTGAAGCACCACATGCTATTGTTGTAAATGAAGGGAAGATTTTTGTTTGTCAGCAACTTGCTCCCACAATTTAGAAGAGTCTTAAGAAGGGGACGGGTGAAGCTAGAATGAAATTTGTAGATGCAACATCTGCATCCTGAAGCGAGGCTAACTATGCAACAGAGTGCTGGGTATATGCCAGGGATAAGGAACCTTTCAGTTTGAAGACTACATTTCCTTCTGGGCAGGCAAAACCGCAGGCACACGTGGGTGGAGCATAAATATAAACTTTACCTATGTACAGTAGACTAGCTTCTGCACAAATTCACACAACCCTCTCTCACCCGCCATCCAGGAAACCAAGATGCATTATCAAAGTGCACAGACTCATTCCAGCCAGGGAAAAATCACTCTAGGAGGGTGTGAAGCAAGGCTGATGAAAAATATGGCTAGAAAAGTCTCAAGGGCCAGACAAAGGCCCCGGGGGCCCCATTTGCCCCCAGAGTCTGAGTTTCCCACCCTTTAGGTGTGCAGAAAGACCTGTTGTGAGAATTTGCTAGAGCAAATGTTCAATAAAGGCAATCCTAACCTAGCTAAAATAAACTAGAATTGCAACTGTGTCTGGCGGTTTAACTTTGATAAGAATAAAACAAAAACTCAAGTGCGCTACACATCTGGTGTGACAGTGACAGCTTGCTGCTTCAATGTATTCCTCTACAGTGTTAAGAAAATCACCCCCAAAATGTTTCCACAGAACCATGCTTAGAAAAATTCAAGCTGTGAGAACAGCATGTTAAAACAGGATGTTAAGTAATTCTAAAACACTCCTCCATCCAAAACATACAGCTTTATGATTTGCGCTGCCAATTTTAAAAGAGCACTACTCATATTTCTTTACAAAGCAACAAAACTTACAACATATGCATCCCCCCCCCATTTGAGAGGAGACATTCAGGGAAGAATGATCAAAGGGTCTGGGAAGATTATTTGTTCACAATCCAACAACAGATGTTATCAGGAAATGTTATAAAGAGGGAGCTATGGCACACAAAGCACCACCCACAAGGTGGCAGTATTTCCATTTATTTGAATGAGACAGGCAATCCTTTTGTAAGATCTTCATATCAAAGCAAGCAGATACTGTACTGTATTACAAAAAAGCCATGTAACTAGTGTTCAACTTCATTCATCCGCAAAAGGTTAGAAAGTGTCTTTCAGCCACATTAAATGTGTGTTTCTTACATGCCAATTGTCATGTGGATTTCATTTCTGGACCCTACCACTTCATACAGATTAAGTCAGGGAGTAGTGTTAGAAACTCATATATAAACTAGGTGCCAAATGGCTCCTTAAACCAAAGTTGCAATCGCCAAAACAGAATTTCTAGTTGCCATTTTTGGGCACGACGGCTTTAAAATCTTATTTTTCAAATGATGGACTGACTGGGATTGATTCTCCGTTAAAAATCTAGCTAGTTCAGATGACAACTGTGAGCTACGTTAAGAGCTTTGAGAACTTAAAGAAGAGAAGTCACTTGATTCAGGGACAGTCCACATATATATTGGCCTATTCAGACCTCTTTTCCTTAATGATGACTTCTGCTGAGGCTAAACAGAAAAAGCAATTTGATTCCAGAAATTCATTCTGATTGCGCAGATAAAATATAACTGATAGAATTCTACAGGATGGGGTATTGGTGTGTATGAAAACAGTCCAGATCCACTGATCCCCAGATAGTGGAAATGTCAGGCACCATCTTTGCATGATGGGGCCCGTTCATTCTGACATCAAGAATGCCCCCCCCCATTTGTCAAAATTTGCAGTGAAATTTGGGTCACCACAAATACATCTCATACTCTCTAACCAGTCTGATGAAGCAGTTAGAATGTGGGACTGGAACCAGGCAGACAAAGCATTCGAAGGTCACTCAGCTAGGACACTCACTGAATGAACAGTCTCTCAGCCTAAGCTTCCTCACATAGTGGTTGTGTGGATAAAAATGGAGAGGGGGAGAAATATGTATTGGCCACCTTGAGCTCCTTGGAGGAAAGGTAGTCTATAAAGGTAGTACTGAAAGGAATACTAAAAGAAAATAAATGAATGAATACTGCTCCAAGAAGCCATCCTATCTAAAGACATCTTCTTACCATATCCTTTTCAGAGATTTCCCCACTCTATTAATCGTGCCATTAAAGCTCACATTCCTAAATTAAAATATGTGACCGGCGCCCCCTAAGGTTTAAGGTACACATTGACAATTGATTTCAACTCTGGTGATGTTAGTGGGAAGCTGTCTGTTTGGAAAAAAAATATGCATGGTTGAATTAGTAATCTAGCCAATGGAAATAATACAAAACAAATATGGAAATTGGAACAGATTGTTGTCTAGTCGTTTAGTCGTGTCCGACTCTTCGTGACCCCGTGGACCAGAGCACACCAGGCACTCCTGTCTTCCACTGCCTCCCGCAGTTTGGTCAAACTCATGTTTCAAGAACAATACTAGTTAACTACCACAACTGTAATTTTAGATACATAAATTTTTAGATAATTATTTGAGCAGGTTAATAGTTTTCAGTACCTTCATATCCCCCCCCCCGCAATCTTTAAAATCTAAATCATAGGTAAAATCGAGTTTCATGTAGAACTTCCCTCTACTCTCTGCAGCTGACTGGACAGGCACACAAGGGAACTGCAAGGGGAAGGAGATGAAGGGGAAGTCCCATTGTTCAAGCAAAGTGCATCCCGCTGGCAGACAGATGTGTACACTATGGAATTGTTTGAGCTTAATATATAAATACAAGAATAAAATAAGGAGAGCTTTTAGAAGTTTCCACCCCTCAAATTGAGAACGTGCAGTATAGTTCCAGCTAAATCAAAAACAAACCATCACGGATTGCCTTCTGGACAGAGAAATACTGACTCCCATTAATTAATCTGAGAATTTCTAACCTACCCATGCAATGCATACACCACAGCTTAAAATAATTAACACCTCAATTCTCAAAAACACATTTAACACCCACACCAGCAGACTGAATGAACTTCCTTCCTCCTTGCTAATCCAAGTCATTTTCATTACTATCTTATTTATCATATTTATATGCCTTCATCCTTCCAAATGAGCCCAGGTTGGGAAACATGTCACTGATAAATTAACACACAATTAAAATATCTAAGCACATCTACCTATGAAAACAATTCCAAATCTGATGCCACCTTTATTTAAAAAGACACACAGTTTCATGGTGTGTCTACCACCCACATCATTACTTGAATCTGATAACTATCATAAATGCGGATGTTACACCATAGCTTAACAGACAACTTAACACAGCGGTTCTCAAAAGGTGCGGTTCACCCCACTGGTGTAGCAGGAGAGGATGGCATGTGCAGGAGGAAGATTAAAGAATAATCAAAAAACATTTGAACACTCCAGTGTACTGTATAGTATCAAAATCACTTTATTTGCAGAATATGGATAGATATATTTTTGAAATGAGAGCATGAGCATCAAGTGATACTGAAAGCAATCCTAGTTGTGATCCAGAATCACCATTCAAACAGAGTGCTGGAGAAGACTAGTTTAATTCAACGCCAGTAGCAAGTCTAAGCAGACCTCCAAAAAAGAAAGTTAGTCAACAATATGTGGATAGCTATCCAAGTCTCAGATTCACATGGACTGAAGATGAAAATGTCCCTCAATCTATGTGTCTGATCTGCGGTGAGAAGCTTTCCAATTCCAATATGGCCCCCAAACATACGAAAATGCAATGTTTCAGTATTTTGAAAGGCAGTTGGAACAGTGGAAATGCCAACGATCATATTTCGAAAAATGAGTAAAGTCTCAGGTAAGATGCAAATTATACCTTACCAACTGGCTGAATTGATTGCTCAACAGACAAAGCACATACAGCAGCTGAAAAACTGATTAAGCCTGTCTGTGGCTTGATTGTGAAAAATTTGTTTGATGAAGATGCTGAATAACAAGTTATGGAAATTCCTTTGTCTGGTGATAAAATTCACGGAAGAATAGTTAATGTCAACAAATATTGAGGCACTTTTGTGAATTGCAGCTATACAGGACTGACACTGAATGAGGAGGAGGAAATGGCCTACATTTTGAGCGATCACAATTTGAAAATGAAACACAGAAATATGTCACTGAACTCTTTTTGGATATACAACCAGAAACAATATCCACAACTCTCTTGAAGAGCATTGGCTATTCTTCTATAACTCTCCATGATATATTGCCGTGAACAAACATTTACAACTCTAACAAATATGGAAGATCAGAAAAGAGAAAGAAGAGGAGTTTGGATTTGATATCCCGCTTTATCACTACCCGAAGGAGTCTCAAAGCAGCTAACAGTCTCCTTTCCCTTCCTCCCCCACAACAAACACTCTGTGAGGTGAGTGAGGCTGAGAGACTTCAGAGAAGTGTGACTGGCCCAAGGTCACCCAGCAGCTGCATGTGGAGGAGCGGGGAAGCGAACCCGGTTCCCCAGATTACGAGTCTACAGCTCTTAACCACTGCACCACAGAAAGGCTTCATCGTGTTGATAAGGAGATGACAGTTCATTCGTCTCAAATTAGACCTAATATAACAGAGATTACCTGGAAAAAGAAAGCTCACACCTCTCACGGAGTACTTAAGATACGTATGCAAAAGGCACTATCTCTTAAAGTTTTAGCAAAAAACAGTGCTGGAGGCTCAGGCCAAAGGCTGAAATATAATTAGTAGTAGTAGTAGCAGCAGTAGAAGAAGAAGAATCAGAGTTGCAGAGCTGCAAGGGTCCTCAAGGGTCATCTAGGCCAAGCCCTGCAATGCAGGAATCTGAACTAAAGCAACCATGACAGATGGCCATCCAACCTCTGCTTAAAAACCTCCAAGGAAGGGGATTCACAACCTCCCAAGGGAGTCCATTCCACTGTTAAACAGCCCTTACTATCAGAAAGTCATTTCTGATGTTTAGTTGGAAGCTCCTCCCTTACAACTTGCAGCCATTTGTTCAGGTCCTACCCTCCGGAGCAGGAGAAAACAATCTTGCTCCATCTTCCATGTGACAGCCCTTTAGATACTTGAAGATGGCTGTTTAATTTCCTCTCTTCCAGGCTAAACATCCCCAATTCCCTCAACCATTCCTCATAAGCAGCATTTGAAATTCGCCAGAGGCATGTTGCACCTGGATATCAGCCACTTGCGACCAAGTGAAGATGCCCGGGTGCCAGAATGGCACCTGATGCCTCCACCATGTGGAGGTGCATGCCTAGGTATCCTTGGAACTTGCCTGTTTTCACATGCTAACAACACATCCTGTAGTATTCTATTTGTGATATTTTATCTGCACAGAGCAAATTTCAAGAATCAAGATGTCGTGTTGAAAAATACAACTTTCAAGCCTCCTGGCCCCAAAATGGCAACTAGACATTCCGTTTTGGCGACTTCCAAATGGTTTAAGGAGCCATTTGCCACCTAACTGATATATCAGAGTTTATACTGTTCATAAGTCTTGGTTTGCAGAGTCTTGATCATCTTCGTCACTCTCCTCTGCACACATTCCAGCTTGTCAATGTCCTTAAATCGTGGTGTCCAGAACTAGACACAGTACTCCAAGTGTGGTCTGACCAAGGCAGAATTTGTTGTTTAGTTGTGTCTGACTCTTTGTGACCCCATGGACCAGAGCCCGCCAGGCAGAATAGAGTGTTATTATTACTACCCTTGATCTGAACATTAGACTTCTGCTGATGCAGCTTAGCATTAGCTTTTTTGGTTTGTTTTGCTGCTGCATCATACTTTTGACTCACGTTAAGCTTGTGTCTACTAAGACCCCTAGATCCTTTTCACATGTACTGCTAGTAAGCCAGGTGTCCCCCATCTTATATTTGTGCAGCTGGTTCTTCCTGTCTAAGTGAAGAGCCTTACATTTGTCCCTACTGAATTTCATTTTGTTAATTTGGGCCCAGTTCTCCAATCTGTTATGGTCATATTGAATCCCGATTCTGTCTGCAGCTCCAGTTTGGTGTCATCTGCAAATGTGATGAGCATCCCCTCAATTCCTTTGTCCAAGTTCTTTATAAAGATGCTGAACAACAACAGGCCCAGGACAGAATCTTGTGGCACTCCGCTTGTCACTTTTTTCCAGGATAAGGAACAGTTATTGAGCACTCTTTGGGATTGGTCAGTCAACCAGCTATAAATCCACCTAAGAGTTACCTCATCCAACCCACATTTTACCAGCTTCTCTACAAGAATATGATGGGGAACTTTGTCAAAAGCCTTACTGAAAGCAAGGTGCACAACATCCATAGCATTCCCATGATCCACCAGGCTTGTAGCCTTATCCAGAGAGAGAAGGAAAGAGATTCGTCTTGCATGACTTGTTTTTGAGAAACCATGCTGGTTCTTAGTAATCACAGCATCCGTGAATCTCAATTCTTTTAAAGTAGCTAGGTGTGCTCTTTTATCTTGGGTTGCAGCTTATAATAATAATTTTGCTGCCATCTCACACTTTTCCCCAATGTCCCAGGGCAGGTTACAACAATTAAGACAGTATCAAAAACTGAAACTGTAAACAACTTACAACCACAAAAATCTAGTGGGTTTCAGGACTTCCGGGGAGACCTCATGGCTGGTTAGTCATCTCTGTCAAGACCCTTGGCAGAGATAATTAAGTGGCGATTAGTGATGGCTACTGTATCTTATTATATCCGAGGGACAAAGATAACAGGAATTAACTTCCAAATGTTCTGGAAGGATTACTCCCTGCCGTGCGCCCAAGAAATCTTTGAGGAACGTGGATGAGTGACGGGGGAATGGAAAAAACATAACCTTGCCCAAACCCCACAATAACCCTGGAGTTCAATCCCTAGGGCAAAGACCAGCAAGTCCTCCTTTCTTCAATTATTTTTGAAACTCCTATAAATCACTACTGAGACTTTCTCTTGTTGGTTAAAATGTTCGTTTGAAATATGATCTGACAGTTGGCTTAAGAGGAGATGCCATTAAGTAGCTGATAATGACTGAAGTAAGAAATGTGCTCTTGATACATACTGAAGAAAGTTTTTCAAACAGCTAAGAGATTCTCCAACTCTGAAAAAATTTCATCTTATTGTTTTCTATTTTTAATCCTCTGATGAATGTGTTGCTTGAAATGTGAAACTACACGGCTAAGACAATATGTACTTTGCTTCCATACAGCATCAAAAATTTGGCTACTAGAAACAATAACCGAGTACCAAGCCCATCCAAACTTAGTGGACCTCTAATATCACCCAAACAAAATATATGCAGCAGAACATTTTTCTTTTTTAAAGATCTGCAACAGAATCTACAGCCATTTTTAAAAAAAGTCTTTAAGGGAGACTTTGAAAGCAAGGGACTTTCAAAAATACCAAACACTCAGTCTGAAGTTTCACTTGTAGTATAAATTAAGGGAGTCAATGAATGGATCTTGCCAACCATGTGATAATCTGAGTAGATGCACTGAAATCAGTGGACTTAAAACTGTCATGACTATCTTAGGACCATTTCTTCCAATGGGTTTGAGTATGACTTAGCATGACAACTCATTTGCCTAACGTGTAATGGGGGACCAAAAAACAATACATTTCTTGCCAGCAGCTATGGAGTCTCAGTGAGAGACTGGGGTACTTTCTTGGCCTCAGTAGTTACAGCAAGCAGGACCCCTGACAGAGGCATTTGAATGTAGAAACACAATAATAGAAGACACCAGTCCTCTTGCATGGCATGCCTGGTGCTGCTGAAATTTCCTGCTTTAGGTCCCTGTTGGAAGTAAGCAGAAGAAAAGCAAATCACACACACCTGCCGCCTGGCATCATAAGACAAGACATGGAGATGTGGCTTTCCTGAACTAAGAACAGACATACTGATCTTAGTGCTATGAACCACAGCACTAAGAGATATGCCTCTGCTTCCTCTTTGGATGGTAAAAGGAAGCAGTATAGGCTTGTCAACAGTGTAGGTATAGTCTAATGGCCCACAGAGGTTGGCTTGGTTCTGGAACTGATCCATCAGCTGAGAATTTCCCTCCACCCCTTTGGAATGCCAATGGTTTCTCCTTCTCCACCAGGCAACCTCCAGCTGCAGAAAAAAGAGAAGTGTGTGTGTGTGTTTAAGAACGTTGTTGTTCTTATTTCTCACTTTCACATATGCCCAAGGTGATGTCCCAAATACATTAAAAACAGTAACAGAACAGCACAAAACTAACGAAAGATGAATTTACAAGAAATACAGAATGGACACCTACGCAGAAACCTATTCATCTAGCTGGAATTACTTATCGGAACAAGAGTGTCTTTGTTTCCAAAAAAAGTGCATAAGGAAGGTACAGGTCACATTTCAACTGGAGTGCCACTCCACAGAAGAGGCATAGCTCTCTGTTACTGTAGAGCAAGCTTTTGAGATCTTCAGAACTTGAAGGAGAAACACTCCTGCAAGATGCAGTAACCTACTGGGTATATAAAGGTTAAGACAGGGCAAGTATACTGGGCTTGAGCTGCATAGGGCCACCACATTCTGCACTACCTGCGGCCTCGGGAACAACCTGAGCCCATCAATGCTGTCACGCAAAAGCTTACTTAATCATAGGAACAAGCAGGAGTCAAAAACTGCTAATGACCTCCTTGCCTATGGGCTGATCTCTCTTGGGCAACTGGCTTCTCAAGACTGAAGATACAGTCAGTAGGACTTTAGATAGCAAGTCTGCTCCTGCCAGGGGCAAAGCGGGGGTTAAAGAGATCATGTGATAATATCTTAGCAGGACACATAATACTTAATGATAATGCTGTCATTTAAGGTATGATTTTTCTGTTCACTTAATCCCAGTCCTTTCACAATGCACCGAACCTCCTCTTCTCTTGACACATTCCATGAACTCCTACTGCCCACCAGGAAACTCCCTTAACAAGCAAAGTAATTCACATTTTGTTTTGTAACCATTTGCCTCACAGTCTGAATATCCTTACCTAAATAAAAGGTTGATTTCTTAAGAAAAGGTATCGGGGGAGAGGGAGCTGTTGGCACTATGCACTGAGAGTAAATCTAGATAAAGTCAACAAGTTTCTTAAAGCCAAACAAGACAAGATGCTTGAGATTCATAAGTGGACGTTCCACTGCTTAGAATTTCAGCAAATAGCAGCTGAAGGAGAATCCAATCCAGATCTGGGCCATGGCACTGTGGGAAGGAGGTTAAACCACTCTCCTTGCAACGCTTTCCCAATGAACTCTCCACAAAAACGCACTATTTCCTTGCGGGGAAATCTTATGCATACTGTATGCAATTTTAATTAAGAAAATTGTGCAGAAGAAAGCGTTACCACCCAACCTGGTAAGTGTTTCAGTCACATTGCCCTGCTTGTTCACCAAAATTTAAACAGACAGGAGATTTGACTACCTGGCTGTTCTACCCTATCCTGTTCATGTTCTATGGTGGTCTGTCAAGTATTAATTAGGAATACAGTCATACCTCAAGTTGAATGCGCTTCGGGTTGAGCGAGTTCGAGTTGCGCTCTGCGGCAACCTGGAAGTAATGGAGCACGTTACTTCCAGGTTTCGCCGCTCGCACATGTGCAGACACTCAAAATGACATCACGCGCATGCGCGGAAGCGGCGAAACGCGGCATGAGCACGCTCAGACGCACTGTCGCGTCTTGTGTTCCGTTCGGGATTTGAATGGGGCTCTGGAATGGATCCCGTTTGCATCCCGAGGTACCACTGTACTAAATTTCAAACATTCAAACAAGGAACTCAGGGTCTAACCAAGCAGCAGCTACTAATCAAGATGTCACTACTGTAGTGGCATATTAGTATAATCTTCAATAATGGAAATATGAAATACCAAATGCACTGTTAAGTTAAATAAATGCTATCATAAATAGGTTTATTCTCTACAGGTTCATAGATATATAAACTGCAAACACCCTACCCCACCGCACCCCCCATAACTCCTATTTAACTAACTTGGTCTTCAAGACTTTCATGTAACAGAAATGGGGGAAACTGAATCTGAGCTACTTTGGACATTACCATCAACTGACTTGCGCTCTCAACTTTTGTGTTTCTTGTCCAACACAGGAAGGTGGGTGGGTGTGTCTTCCCTGCAGTATAATGCACAAGCTGTATCCTTATACAGTGGTACCTCGGGTTACAGACGCTTCAGGTTACAGACTCCGCTAACCCATAAATAGTACCTCAGGTTAAGAATTTTGCTTCAGGATGAGAACAGAAATTGTGCGGCGGTAGCAGCGGGAGGCCCCATTAGCTAAAGTGGTACCTCAGGTTACGAACAGTTTCAGGTTAAGAACGGACCTCCAGAACGAATTAAGTTCTTAACCCGAGGTACTACTGTATAGAGCTCATACCTTAGTGGGGACAGATGTACAAGTTATTTATTTGGACATGGCACCTGAAGCTCATAGCAACTTCTGAGGCACAGGAACCACTCGCCCACAGTGCCTCTATCCTGCCCGGATTCAAATGCAGCTTATATTTCCTTATCCATCTCGCCACTGCTTTCATGCAGATTCCAATGCTCTCTCCCAAGTCATATGTTATGGAGAAATAGAACTGTCTGTCATCAGCATGCTGCTGGTACCTTGTTTCCAAACTCCTAATGATTATTCCTGGGAGCTTCATATAGGTGTTGAACAACAATGGAGTTAAGATAGTGCCTTGCAGCACCTCATAAAGTAACCTACAGAAGCCTGAAAAGTACTTTCCCAGTCCCACTCTCCTTAGTCCCAGAAGTAGAACCAAAATCATTGTAACACAGTGCTTCAAATTCCCATTCTAGAGCCAGTCACGGAAGATACCATGGTCGATGGTGTCAAAAGCCAGAGATCAAGAAGCAGGATCAAGCTCACACACACCCTCTCCCACCCACTGCAAATATCATCCATTAGGAAGAGCAAGGGCAACTCAGTCCCATGGCCAGAC
Source organism: Podarcis filfolensis (assembly GCF_964270895.1). NCBI lineage: Eukaryota > Metazoa > Chordata > Lepidosauria > Squamata > Lacertidae > Podarcis > Podarcis filfolensis. The sequence goes on along the minus strand of NC_139604.1, from coordinate 22,819,469 downwards.
CTGAACCCAGATTAGAACAGATCTAAATAATCCGCTATCAAAACATGCTTGCAGCTGCCCCATCATCCTCCAAAAGGGTGTATTTGTTACTGGTCAACAGTTGTTCCAGTCTAAGGTGTTCAAAGTCGGTTTCTTTAGGAGAAGCCACACACCTACCTTTTTCAAGACATCAGAGACCATTCCCCCCACAAGTAATGAAGCATTAACCATGCTCTGGACCCAACCAATCAGACCCTGTCGGCTAGATTTAATAACCCAGGCACTGGCCCAGGGGGCCTACATATGACCTCCTAATTCAGATGTTATGGAGAAATGAGACTTGAGTGTGCCCCCAAACTCTCTTTTTGAATTAAATGAGGCCAAAGGGAGGAATAGCGGAAAGCGGCAACGGCTTTTTCCTGCCTCTCCGTCCCCTTCTTCGTGCAAGGAAAGCACCGGCTTCGGGCCCTTTCCGCGAGGGGCGGCGGGGCGAGGCCTTGCCCCCTGTCTCGGGAAGCCCCCATCCAGCTGGCGTCCCACCGGGGAGGAACCGCCCTCGCCCAGGCTTCCCCCGCCGCCACACCCGCTTACCGCCTCTTGGGGAAGGTGCTCGGCTGAGGGCGAGCCGGCGCCGGCGCCGCCCGCCCTCGGCACTGGGCAGCGGACAGGTGCGCCTCCGGCGGCCCGCTCCTCAGGTGGCCCGAGAGGATCCGCAGCCTCCGGTGCGCAGCCGACGGGGAAGCGCCGCTCTTGCCGCCTGCCGGCCCTTCTGCCGCCGCCATCGCGCTTCCGCGTTCAGCCGTCAGCGTCAGGGTGAAAGGTCGAACGCGTCGGCCCGCGGCAGTTATAGGCTGTCCCGGCGCGCTGCGCGCGTGCGCGGCCCCGCCCCCTCCTCCCGCCCAAATTATCCACTGCATTATCCGCTGAGTCTGTTTGGGAGAGCGGGCAATACGAGAGGAACCCGCGAGCGGTGGCTCCGCCCACCTCCCCTTCTGGCTCCTCCCCCTGCTTAACGTTGGAATCTTGGCCCTGGGCCTGGCCCATCAGCGACACAGGCAGGTCTGAAGAAGTATCTGAAGAAGTGTGCATGCACACGAAAGCTCACACCAAGAACTAACTTAGTTGGTCTTTAAGGTGCTACTGGAAGGAAAAAAATTTTTTTGTACAGGCAGGTCAAACCGTCCTGCAAAACTTTACCTGTGCGAGAGGTGTCGCCCTGATTGGGCAGCCTTGGTGGAATTATAGAACTGTCAAGTTGGAAGGGATCCTGTGGGTCATCTAGTCCAATCCCCTGCAATGCAGGAATATGCAGCTGGCACACATAGGGATTGAACCTGCCACCTTGGTGTTAAATCTAACCAAAGAGCTATCCAGGAATGTTTAGGGCTGGCACAATTTATTAAGGCGCAGGGCCATGAGGCAAAGTGAGTTGGCCACCTCAGGCGGCAGGATCCATGGGGCGCCGCAGATCCCAATGTATATCACATAGAATCATAGAGTTGTAGAGTTGGGGGACCCCAGAGTCATCTAGTCCAACCCCACAGGAATCTCGACATCCAGTTTGAAACCACATCTGCTGAGCTTTGGCAAGTTGTGATAGCAGTTTTATTGCTGCAGTCGACAATCAACAAAAATAATTTGTGAAGCAACTTCTCTTGATTTAACTGTCTTTTGTTTCCACAGCCAGAGGCTGCTTCTCAGGGACACAGCCATTTGCAGTGAACAGTTGCTGCACACAAAAATGTTTTTAGAATAAACTCTGCTGTATAAACTATCCAACCCCTTCCTTATAACAATAAACACTATGTCAATTGAATTTAAAAAAGATTCATATTCTTTATAGCCCCAAATCTCAGATTACGTCTGTTTGTTTGATATGCAAAACCAGAGAAGAAATAGCTAAATTTATCACAAAATGATTTTAGGCAGACCAGCCAGATATTATTCCCCCTTTGCTCCTGTTTCACCCAGCCCTTCTTCACTGGCAGGGAGGATGGGCGGAGGCTGCAATTTTGTAGTTTGCCTCAGGCACCAAAATATCTGGGCCAACCCTGTTAAGTAAGACGTTGGTTTTTGGTGGACATAGGTCTTAGCTTGTCAGGTGCTCTCTATGGTGGCGCTGTGGGTTAAACCACAGAGCCTAGGGCTTGCCGATCAGTACCGCTCCGGTGGGAAGGTAAATGGCATTTCCGTGTGCTGCTCTGGTTCGTCAGAAGCGGTTTAGTCATGCTGGCCACATGACCCGGAAGCTGTACGCCGGCTCCCTTGGCCAGTAAAGCAAGATGAGTGCCGCAACCCCAGAGTCGTCCGCGACTGGACCTAACGGTCAGGGGTGCCTTGACCTTTATGGTTTGGGGAATTTTTATTTGTATTTTTAAAATGCTTTTGCAGTGGGGTTCACATTTCCTCTCAAATTAATTTTATTTCCTCTCAAACATCATTTAATATCATGTAATATAGTAATTATACTTGACTTCCAAAAGCATCTGGCTGCCAGCATTTTGTGTTGCAATTGCAGTATCTTTAGATTAAAGAACATAACCTCTGGATAACTGCAGCGTCGGCTCACTTTCAAGCAGCGATCATTTATTCCAGCAGTAAATTCAAGATAAACTATTGCATCTCCATTAATGTCTGCATTGCTAACTCTGATGCTCCGCTCTGTACTGACAAGTGAAGACAGTACAGTGCTTTGAAACCACTGCTTTTTTTAAGATGATGGGGATGCATTTGCACTTGTTTCTTTGAACTCTTTTGAGCTGTGCATCCAAATCAGGTTATGTCCTCCAAAGTAGGGCACTATGGGGAACAGCTGTCGTACCAGTGAGGAAGTGATGCTCCCACTGATACTGTTTCCTTAGGTTCCACTTCCAAACAGGGACCCAGCAGCAGACTACATGACTAAAAAGAATAGCCCCAAACATTATCATGGGTAAAACTGGTGTGGACCCCATCCACAAGGTCAGCCCAGGAAATGGGCTACAAAAAAGTTGGAATAACAGCTTGTTAAACAACTTGAGAGCTTACGGCGTCATTAACCTGTAAATGAAGCAGACTTGTACAACAGCCCAGATTTGGGAGGAAGGCAGCGCTGAGAATTCTTATTGATGGACAACAACATGACTTAAACTGTGTTCCGGCAGGCGAATGGACATATGGATTTCTTTAATGCGAGAGGTGATATGCACCGGCGACTGAAGATATTTTGAGAGGTTAAGATCGGAATTTGGAAATGGGCATAACAACAGCGAAGAAAGCGGGGGGGGGGGGGGGGAGAATGTGTGAGACAATTTCTCCAGACATCCAGAACGTGGGAAGCCCCTCTGAAATGTTCTTTAATTTGGAATGTAATTTGGTCTTATCTGTTTGTATTGTGATTGGATTGGATTGGATTTGTTATCAATTTGGGATGTATTTATTTATTTATTTAGAGAGAGTGGAGAAGGTGGTACCCTTGGTGGAGGGCGGCAGACCACCATCTGATGCTGAGAGTGCCCCCCCCTCGAGTAGCAGTAGTGTTGGCAGCAAGACTAGATCAATTGTTGCTGTTGGCACAACTCGTGAGATGTGGGGGTTGGGGTGAAGCAGTTGGTGGGCAATGTGTCCGGTGGCATTGGAGATGCTGCAAATATTTGGTCCTCCACTGAGCTCAGGCACTTTTGCCCTGGTTAGACCTGTGTGCCTAGCTCTCTTGAGAAATTAAAGCACACGCGCGCACACACACACAATTATTATTAAAAGATTTCATTTCCACTTCTAACTACCTTGCTAAACAAAGTGTTATGAAATTTCCATGTAGTAATCCTTAATTAAAACCATTGCCCTCTCCCTGAATGAAAACATTCTTAAACCCACAGAAGGATTGTCAGAATGGACATGAAAGTACAATAAACAATACCCACAAACTGTATTTACATAGTGATGCAATGACTTGATGTAAATATAATCCTTATGGTGAAATTAGGCGGAGAGTTCATTTGAATGAGGATTGTAAGAAATTGTACAGCCAACACCTTGGGATGAAGATAAAGCTTGTATTTTCATCCAGATGGGCACATACTACTTTGAATAACTACTTAGTCTCATAATGGTTGGCTGGTTAGTTAGGCTGCAATCCTACACTCATCAGTATTTACCAGTAGGATATATTTCTGAGTACGTGTAGTTGGATTCCACTGTTAGTTTCTTAACTTTTTCTAAAAAGGACTCAAGGGCTATCCATTCTCTCAAACCTTTCACTTATTTATTTACTTGGGGATTTTCTTTTGTTGTCTTGAATTCATTGGTCTTCTGCAGATTTCCTCAAAATATAAACTTCTCACAAAGCTATTAGAAGTTTCTTGTTTTTTTAAAAAAAGTTTATCAGAGTTTCAAAGCAGAAGTGTCCTTTTTGAAATATGATGTTGCAAATAAGAGTTCAGAATGCTACCAGGAACCCATCCTGAATTCTAATAAGTTATAATCTAAGTTTGTTTACCAACTTCATCGTTTGCCTTGGGGGACATTTTGAGAAGAACAGAAATCAGCAATCTGGATCACCAAGAACATTTGTTTTCACTGGATGTAGTGAGGACGCAAAGGCCATAAAATCTTGGCTCAAGGGTGGGGTCACGATGAAACAGTATTATCTAAAAATGGTTCTAGTAAGTGGTGTTGTTGTTTAGTCGTTTAGTCATGTCCGACTCTTTGTGACCCCATGGACCAGAGCACGCCAGGCACTTCTGTCTTCCACTGCCTCCCGCAGTTTGGTCAGACTCATGTTTGTAGCTTCGAGAACACTGTCCAACCATCTCGTCCTCTGTCGTCCCCTTCTCCTTGTGCCCTCCATCTTTCCCAACATCAGGGTCTTTTCCAGGGAGTCTTCTCTTCTCATGAGGTGGCCAAAGTATTGGAGCCTCAGCTTCACAATCTGTCCTTCCAGTGAGCACTCAGGGCTAATTTCCTTAAGAATCGATGCGTTTGATCTTCTTGCAGTCCATGGGACTCTCAAGAGTCTCCTCCAGCACCATAATTCAAAAGCATCAATTCTTCAGCGATCAGCCTTCTTTATGGTCCAGCTCTCACTTCCATACATCACTACCGGGAAAACCATGGCTTTAACTATATGGACCTTTGTTGGCAAGGTGATGTCTCTGCTTTTTAAGATGCTGTCTAGGTTTGCCATCGCCTTTCTCCCAAGGAGCAGGCGTCTTTTAATTCTGTGACTGCTGTCACCATCTGCAGTGATCATGGAGCCCAAGAAAGTAAAATCTCTCACTGCCTCCATTTCTTCCCCTTCTGTTTGCCAGGAGGTGATGGGCTCAGTGGCCATGATCTTCGTTTTTTTGATGTTGAGCTTCAGACCATATTTTGCGCTCTCCTCTTTCACCCTCATTAAAAGGTTCTTTAATTCCTCCTCACTTTCTGCCATCAAGGTTGTGTCATCTGCATATCTGAGGTTGTTGATATTTCTTCCAGCGATCTTAATTCCGGCTTGGGATTCATCCAGCCCAGCCTTTCGCATGATGAATTCTGCATATAAGTTAAATAAGCAGGGAGACAATATAAGTAGACAACCCTAATAAAGCAAAAGCATGAAAGACAAACTTCTGTATTTCACAACCTAGTAAGTCAATGCTTGTTTGTGACATTTACACTTATTTGTTCCTTATTATTATTATTTCTATAAAAGCTGTTCTCTCACACTTCTGATTTGGAGAAGGCTACACAGTAATATTTTGAGAGGAACAGAGATTAACAATCTGGATCACCAACGACATGCTTTCACTGGAACACAATGTAAAAGGTAAAAAAGGCAAAAGGAAAAGGATACCTGGACAGTTAAGTCCAGTCAAAGGTGACTATGGGGTTGTGGTGCTCATCTTGCTTTCAGGCCAAGGGAGCTGGTGTTTGTTCACAGACAGCTTTTCAGGTCATGTGGCCAGCATGACTAAGCCACTTCTGGTGCAACGGAACACTGTGGCGTAAACCAGAGCATACGGAAATGTCGTTTACCTTCCTGCCACGGCAGTACCTATTTATCTACTTGCACGGGTGTGTTTTGACCTTTCCAGAAGAATGTGTAGCCTCCTTTTTCTTCCTTCTGTTGTCCCTCGCCTGCTCTTTGAGTCTCTTGAAGCGCAGCAATATCGATGTTAAAACGTCACAGCTCTCTTGCAATGACGGCAATTCTGCATTCAGGACACTCGTTATCTGACAAAGTCCGTATATTCCATGTTCCACAAGTTCAGTTGTCTTTTACGGCCACTGGGTGGTGACCCCACTGGGTGCGGTAATCCATTCAGGGAAAAAGGGAGGCAGACTATGTTTAGGGCACCTTTTCTAGCCCCTCCCCTTTTCAGAGTGAGCAGAGTGGATCCTAAAAAGGGCTGCTCAGTCATGGATACAGCTGCCAAGCTGCTCAACTGCCTCGTTCCTTGAGTCAGAACAACTGAATCTGTATCAGCTGCCCATGTGCCGGTTCATGACTAGGGGCTTCCAGATTTCACGATCCTGCCCCCATTGTCATTTGTTGATCGCCATGGGACTTTTGGGGTTTGGGATGGGTTTTTGGAAGATGCCTGTGTGTGAATTTGTTTTATGTGTGTAGATCAGTGCACGCTGACCAACACAGATTCTTCGCAGTAGGGCTATGGTCCGATGCCATGAGAAGTCACGACGACCGGTAGATTCTTATCTGTTGCAGCCTTCATCCGCCTTCACAGCCATTGTAACATACCGCTTGTTATCATCTGCCTGTTCTGCCGCTGTGGACTTCTTGGATCATTCTTTGTCTAGCTCCTTCCCTTTGACCTTATTGCCTTGGGTGACCCTGCTGGGAGTACGAGATTCCTGGTGGCTTTGCTCACAAGGGTCATAGGAACGTGCAAGCCCACTCACCACGACAAGGTGATGATCCAGCGAGTGAGACACAATGTGTAGGGAGGAACCAAAGGCATCAAATCCTGTTCTGTCCTTCCATTTTGAAAGGTTTTATTTTAAAAACCTAAGCTGTTAGTGTAATAAAGAAGCTTTAAGCGGTTTGTTCCAACCTTGAAGATAACAGTTCCAAGTTAAGCCAGGAAAATATATTAGCGACTACACAGCAAAAATTATACCTTTGTGTATGCCTGTGCAAGTTTATGTATGGTTTTTCCTTTCCGGAGGCTGAAAAGTGGAAAGTCACAAGAAAAAGTGCTGTCTGGAGGGGGCCTTGGAGAAGAAGCAGGAAGGAAGCCTGAGAGAGGACAATCTACAGGCAGCTAATAAGGAATCAGTAAGGGAAGAATAGCTTGCCTTTCTGTCTGTTGCCCCAAGCTGGTTCAGGTAAGTTATTACACTTGTTCACCTCAACAAAAGTCCCTTCAGCAATTGGTCCCTTCAGGTGCTATAATGTATGAAGTTGCTTTCACAAGGAAATTAAGGCCCATCCTATGCATGGAGTGTGCCAGACTGTAACCTTTTCTTAAATCTGGGCCTCCCGCAATAGGTTTGTGTATACCCTCCCGTATGTGGCCATCTACCTTAACACACCCACACATCATTAGTGTAGTGGCAAGTTCAGAAGTGAGGGGCCCTTTCATGAAAGTCATGACCACATCCCTCTCAGCCATGCCCCTTCTTAGATTATACAATTTAGATTATGCCGCAAACATATAATTATACAACCTTAGATTATACAACTGTCTTACAATTGCACAATACTTCTAATTAGGGATCCATTGCAACAATCACTGCAAATCTCCGCACGTTGCCTTTCAGCTAGATCTGTTACCGTATTTTCCGTGTGCATCCATGGGCCAATGATTTGGAGCGCTCCATTGTTTCCATTCCGAGTGACTTGCGCTGTGTTTTCCACAAAGTTCCATGGTACGCAACAACTTGCACACTCCTCTATTGAAGCACCTTGCGTTTTCAGAGTTCCTAAAAGTCTAGCTTTGGAGAATGCAGTGGCTTAAAAAGCCCCCCCTTTCACATGCTGATTGGGTATGAAATAGAACCACTGCAAAAATAGTTCTGGGTCTTTGATTGTCCATTACCTCACTGCCACACGCACACAGAGAGGTACGTGTAGTTCAACTCAATCAAATATTTTTTAAAAGCATTTCTACCTCACTCTTCAGCCCAAAGTCTCAAAGAGCAGCTTACATACAAACAATTAGATGTCTTTTACAAACTAAAAAAAAAAAAGGCACAAAAGCGGTGGGGGGGAGGAGGGAAGGGGGGGGATAAGCAAACTCAGGTGTCAATCCTTAAATAACAGATTTTTTAAAAAAATAACTTTTTATTGGGTTTTATACACAAGAATAATGTTATACAAATAAGTATACCAGGTTTTCTCATGTCATTTGTATATCACAAAAATAGCATAATAAATGTGGAGTAATATCTACAACATATGGTTTATTATTAGTGGTCAGTGTATAAGTTCTTGGTTCATGAATTGGTTTAAACAAAGGGGGAACAGGATAGAACAGAGGGTTTTTTTAATTCATCAAGCATTTATTTTTATTTATTTTTTGTTAGGAAGAAAAGAGGGAAAGAGGGGGAGAGGGGAATGGTAAGTGGGATGGGTTCAGATGGTTATGCTTCTGTTCTTCTGAAAGAACAGTTCTTACAATGACCATCTCAAATGAAATCAGCTGAAGGAGAAGGTACCTGATGGAGCTGGTGTTGTTATAATGACTCCTTCCCAGGAGGCAGCCTGAATTGTAGCTACCAGATGACAATTAATCCTCTCCCAATGTGGGGCTCAGACCCACAAGCCTGAGATCAAGAGTCTCATGCTCTACCAACAGAGTTATCCCATCGAGGAGGCTGGATGGAACTAGCCTTTCAGTGGAACTGATAGAATGAACCCAGCTTCCCAGTCCATCCACTGCATTTTAGTTGTATATCTGTAATTTTGACTTTTTCCACCTATAGGAGGACAAGTTTACTCCCTTGTAAGAGTGTTTAGGATTGCAGCCTGAGTCATTCAACTAATTGCCCTTGGATCAATACAGTGCTAATTGGAGCATAATTACTTGGGTCCATCCTGCTAGCTAATTTCTTCCATACTGCATGATTAATGTCAGCAGACCAGATCCTTCCTAGGGAAGTTCTTTTGAGAACTCTTCAGTGCGAGATATACCGACTGAAAATGTTTCTTAGCGGGCGCCAATAAGTACCCTCCCTAATTACGCCTGGATCACAAAGTAGTTAATCATCATTATATGGCATTATGAATGCATTACTCTCCCTCTTTCCAAATGAGAACGGAAATATTTATCAAACACTCCTTCCTCTCCTCTACATCGCTATTTAAATATTCATATGCCTATCTAGTAATGACCCTATACATTATTATTAGGATTTCATTTGTTCTTGGGTACACTTTGAAAAACTCCAGTCCATTTTTGGTTTTCAATCTCATTTTAAACATAAGGGTGATTATTTCAAAATGAAAGGGTTTGGTGTGGCAGGGGGGGTTGAGATATTTGTACAGTGTACACCAGGGGTCCTCAAACTATGGTCCGCGGGCTGGATCCGGCCCGCCAGCCTCCTAAACGCGGCCCACCCAAAATGCACAAGTACTGGCAAGGAGAACGTCCAAAATATTACTGATGGCGCGGCCGTGTTGTTACTGAGCTCGGGCAGCGCTTTAGTGCCCTTGCGCATGCATAAAGCGAGGAAAAGCCGCGAGGCAAAACAGGCACATTGGGCAAAAGTGGAGCTGAGCCTTTGCGGTGGGAAGAGGAGGAGGAGAATATGGTGGCCTGGTTGGTCCTTTCGGTGCGTGCGCACTGCGGTGTTTGTGTATTCTGGCTGCAAGGTGGCGGCAGCGCCAGTGGCTCTAGGGGAGGAGGGGAAGATGGCGGCATCCTCACTGGAGAATAAACTGTCCCACTTGGAGGAAAAACTGAAGCAGGAGAACAGGGAGGCCTAGAGGCACATCGACCTCGACTTGGAGTTCAGTTTGGCCTGGGGTCAGCCTAGTAAGAGAGGCTCTGAAGGGGGAAACTGGGGTGGCAGCGGCAGCAGGGGAGGTTCCGTGGAAGGCCCCCCCCCCGCTTGAATGACGGACACAAACCCATCTGGACAGGAGCCCCGGGGCCAGAGGGATGGGGGGCGGGGGTGGGAAGAGCCGAGCTGCCATGGAGAGAAAGGCCCCCCCAGAGAAGCGAAGGGGTCAGGAAACCTGGGGTGGGGAAACAAGGGGGCTCTTGTTTACCACGGAGCCTGGGGGAGGTGGAGGCCCAAGGCCAGGACACATCGGGGCAGGGAGAAAGGAGACCGAGGAAGAAATTGCTGATTCGATTCACCAAATGGAACTGGCCAAACTACAGGATTGTGATTCTCAGAAAGACACATTCAAAATTGTCCAGAGGCTGTGCTTGGGGTCTGTGTGATGCTAGGCCGCCTTCAGCATGCAATGATGGCGACAGGGACTGCTTGCAGTAGGCAGAGCGCAGTGGGGTGGCTGGATTAAGTCAGAAACAGATGGAAGGCAGCAAAGGAGAGAAGCAAGCAAGGCTTTTTCACCGGCTCCCTTGTCTTTGGCTCTCCTTCAACTGGTCTTCAGAGATCTTTGGCTCTCCTTCTGCTGTCACTTAGTGACAACTGTGTATCATGACTTGGATCAGTGATTCTTGGATGGTATGGCACCCCGCAGTGCTGTGGCAGTAGAGCAGGGGTCCTCAAACTATGGCCCGTCAAGGTCCTAAATCCAGCCCACCTGGCCATTGCAGAACCCCGCCGCGCTGCAGACACCCTAACAGTGTCTGAGGGACAGTGAACTGGCCCTGTTTTAAAAGTTTGAGGACCCCTGGTGTACACCAACCACATAGTCTATTTGGCTTACAAAACGAATAACTGAGTGTCACCTATTGGTAGAAGACGATAATTACACTATCCAGTGATGTCACCTTATACCAAGTCAAAACATTTGTCCATATACAGTGGTACCTTGGGTTACATACGCTTCAGGTTACATACGCTTCAGGTTACAGACTCCGCTAACCCAGAAATAGTGCTTCAGGTTAAGAACTTTGCTTCAGGATGAGAACAGAAATCGTGCTCTGGCGGCGCGGTGGCAGCGGGAGGCCCCATTAGCTAAAGTGGTGCTTCAGATTAAGAACAGTTTCAGGTTAAGAACGGACCTCCAGAACGAATTAAGTACTTAACCCGAGGTTACCACTGTATCTCAGTACTGTGTCCTCTGATTGGTAGCAACAGCCATATTGCACATCACCTGTTACCTTACCAGTTTTTGAAAGGGGGGAGGGGAGAGGAGATGCCAGGAGTTGAACCTTACACATCCTACAGGCAAAGTGTGTGGTCTACCACTGAGTTATAGCCCCTACCTTCGAAAAAGTCTTTATGATCTATAAAGCCTTATGCAGCTCAGAACCGGATTACCTCAAAGACCACCTATCCCCACATGAACCAACTCAGACCTTGCATTTGTCATCTGAGGCCCTACTTTGTATGCCTCCTCTGAGGGAGGTGCTGCAGCTGGTGACACAAGAATGGGCCTTCTCAGTGGTGGCTCCCTGTTTGTGGAACGCTCTGACCAGGGAGACACAGCTGTCACCATCCCTGTCTGTTTCTAAATGCTGGCCAAAACCATTTTAATCTACCCATTCTTTTGGCCCTTATTCTGCCAGGTTTATTAGGAGTGTTTGTGGCCTCTTTTTGTGACCATATTTTTTAGCGTGTTGGGTTTGGATCTGCCCACTCTGCCCTTTTACATATATTTATGGATGAGCATAATCCCCAACATTGCAGAAAATTGCCACCCCCATCTTCTGAACCCTAGGGTCAGGATTGGCAATGATGTCTCAAGAGGTGTCTCAACCTATAGAGAACAGGTGGATAGATGGCTGGACAAACCACTTTTCAAAATATATAGCAGATTTTGCTAGCATTTTGTCAACACAAACATTTAAGCTTTCCAGATAGAACCATCGACCTTGCTCTCACATTTGCGCTAGAGGAAACCCTTGTGCACACTCCTTGTTGAATCTGGCGCTGCATCAAAATATATATCTGAAGATAACACTTAAGTCCCACTTTCTCAGATTCATAAAGTTCACACAAGTTTGCACCCAGGTTATTTTCTGTAACAATTAATTGCCCCCCCCCCGATACTGTTTTCATTGCTTTTGCAGTTGTCACAAGCAATGGGTTTGTGCAAATGTCAGAGACGTCATGAATGATGAACTGAGCAGCCCAGCCATCACCTGCATGCCAGTGCCCTTGTGTGTGTTTGTTTGTGTATGTGTGAAATTATTCTGACTTAATTTTCATAACTTGTTTTTAAAAACAAATCTTTGTGCCTAGGAGCAAATCATTTTGAAATCCCCATGGAAAGATGATCTACCCGTGACACGACTATTATGTGCAAGCAGATCACTGTAACTTAGGAGTGCCATTGTGCAATGTAACACAACATCTGTAGGATAGCTCGGTTGGTAGAGAATGAGGCTCTTAATTTCAGGGACACAGATTTAAGCCCCATGTTGGGCAAAAAGATTTCTGCATTGCAGGAGAGTTAGACTAGATGACCCTTGTGGTCCCCTCCAACTCTACAATTCTATGATCTACCAAGGGTTTTGAGTGTATTTTGAGTGACTGTGGAGGATGATACTAAAAGCTGAAGAGCAGAGCAAGTTTCTCATTCTCCTTTTTTTCTCCTTTTTTATAGATTTTCCATATATATATATATACAAACAAACAAACATAAATCATAAGTATAATAATTCCATTTTTTCTTTACATTGTTGGATGACTTCCTCGACTCCCCCAGGCTGAATTTCAATGTGTATCATTGTAACAGTTTTCCAAAACTATTTTCACGTGTAATTTACTTAATCGATTAACATCTTTCTTTCTTTTCAATTTTACTTTAAACATATTATTCTGTAACATCCCTTATTTAAATCCTAGGCCAATCTGGTACTTGCAAGTATTTCTATTTAAATTATCTTAGCATATTTAGCTAAATAGTTTTTAAATTTCTTCCAATCCTCCTGGTACTCCTCCTCCTTCTGGTCACGGACTCTTCCGGTCAGGTCGGCTAGCTTCGAAAAATCCACCATCTGCCATTCCTCCACTGTTGGTACTTCTTGTGATTTCCAATTTTTGGCCAGCAAAGTTCTAGCAGCGGTTGTGGCATACAAAAACAATCTAACATCTTTTTTTGGGCAATTCCAAACCTATTATTCCAAGAAGAAAGTTTCTCATTCTCCTTATTGGGATCACATTTTGCATGAACCAATCCCACTTCTTAGACAACGGTAGCTCGTTTCTGACAAATGCAACAAGATTTATGGTAGCCCTGGTCCAGGGGTGGATAAACTTTCATCCTCCAGATGTTGTTGGACTCTTAACTCCCAATAGCTCTACCACCATGGACAGTGATCAAAGAAGATGGGAGTTGTAACCAAGATCAGGAGATGCAACAGGTTCCACACCCCAGGGGCCCTAAAAAGGGATGGCCAATGCCTTCTAGCACACTCCTCTGCCTGTTTATTCAGAAATAACACTCACTGCTTTCGTTGGACTTACTTAAAATGTACGCAGGACTGCAGAATAAAAGGCACGGTGGATGCAGATCACAAATGGGCAAACTGCATAGCTCATCAAAATGTGGGTCATCATCTCTGACAATCCCATCATTTTACTTGCAAGCTAATTTACAGTGCCTCGTTATGTAGTGATATGGCTCCCTTGTGTGTTGATAAAGGGAAGGGTTAAAACAGAAGCCCTGACATTGGATAGCAGTACTATTGCTTTTGCAGGCTGCAGAGAAAAGGGGAAGACAGCTCCTTTTGTCTGCTGGGCACTGCAGTATCAGAAACACAGGCAGAACACTTGAAAATAAATGAATAGATAGAGGAAGGCTGTACCAAGCTTCAGATGCTACTGGGGAAAAGCCATTACAGCTCTGAAAAAGGAACATTCAAAAGGTTTGCAAGGCCATTGTCCACTAACTGCATCATAATGTTTCCAACCTAAAGGCTGTTTTCCACATAATGAAAACTGGAAGTGACTTCCCGGTGCAGATATATCCTTGCTGTGATTTATGCATGTTAATTCCAATATAGAAGAGTTGTGTGTGTGTGTGTGTGTGTGTGTGTGTGTGTGTAGGGGTTGGGGGAATTCTGCAATATACAAAAACCACCTGAGGGCGCTTCCAGACATCATTTTTATTGTGCATTCATTATGATTTGTGTTCATGATGTTTTCTTTTTCTAATAGAGTCACAGAATTGTAGAGGAGGAGGAGGAGGAGTTTGGATTTGATATCCCGCTTTATCACTACCCGAAGGAGTCTCAAAGCGGCTAACATTCTCCTTTCCCTTCCTTCCCCACAACAAACACTCTGTGAGGTGAGTGGGGCTGAGAGACTTCAGAGAAGTGTGACTGGCCCAAGGTCACCCAGCAGCTGCATGTGGAGGAGCGGAGACGCGAACCCGGTTCACCAGATTACGAGACTACCGCTCTTAACCACTACACCACACTGGCAAGATGGGGAACCAAATACTGAACCATTATGGGCCATTGGCAATGCAAAACAACTGTCCCCACAGGAGTTGGCAGGGACAGGAGAATTGGCAAGTTGCCAAGATGATGGAGACATAACGTCATGGGAAAATTTGTCTTTTTTGAAACCTTAAATGTTTGCTGGGAAGGAGTGGGGCAGAATTCCATGGGCTGCTGTGGAGGCAAAAAGGAAGAACAAATACATGGTATGTAGGATGTCTCAGAGCGCAATGCTGGTTTGCGGAGGACAAGATGCTCCCGCGATAAGAAAGCTGCAAACTGTGCACTCCCTTCATCTACACCCAGATTGCACATTTATGCTAATAAATCATATTTCAAAGATGCTGCAGATTCTGCCACACCTTATTTCTCCCCAAAGAGACATAGACCCTGGTTGAAGGCCAAGACCCCTGGAATCTTGTGCACTGCTCAGTGGAGATTAGGGCGGCTTGCAACAGTACTAATAGGTAGTACAGCAAAGTACCCTACTTCAATTTTAGATATTGGCTCTTAAACTTCTTTCTCAACTGTTAGTGGCTTTGAAAAGTATAGTCTTCCAAGTCTGAAATGAAGTTAACACTTCCGCATATGCTAAAAGATTATATGCTTTAATGTTGCAAAGATATCATCATGCCCAGATTTCAAGCAACAAGAAATGAAGCTGCCCATTAATTTAGGCAAGTGCTTCGTGCGCTGTGGGAGCTGCAGCGTGGGTTGCCTGTGCCCCGTGGCCGTACAGAGGAAGGGGGAATGTGCATGCACATTCAACTGCCTAATGGCGTCCATTTCACCCAGAAGATCACAGCTGCAGAGATAAGAAAACATGAGTGGCTGAGGCAACCCAGCCAGATGGGCGAAGTGTAAATAATAACATTATTATTATATGAGTTATTCCATTGTCTGGAGACGTCACTTCCTGGTTCGCATGGAGAAGCTGCTTTCAATGTAGCCCAGTGACAGAAGCAGGCAGCTGTATCAAGGCAACACTGGGGGTTGAAATTTTGTGCCCCCTAACAATTTTGCATCCGGGGCAACCGCCACTTTGCCCCCCCCCCCCAACACTACGCCACTGTGTGGGAGAATTGCTCTGCCCTCTTTAGTCTCTGTCCTCACCCACCTTTTTATGTGGCCCCTGGAAGGTTGCAGAAAAGCAAATGTAGATCAAAAAGTTTTATAGATATTTCAGCTTGTTAAGAACAGTAATTAGCATTTCTCATCCAATAGTTTTCCAAGGGAGGGGGAGAACAATCACAGTGCTTTCATTTTAAATGTATTCAGAAGGCCAACTTAATTCTGATAACAAGACAATAAAATATAAGCAGAAGCTTGCTTGCTAACAGTTTATAGCCCCACAGATGAGAATACTAATAGGAAAGACAGCTTTGTTTACAAAACAGCACTAATTTGAATTTTAAAAACGAATTTCTTTGGTACTTCCCCCTCCCCAGGGGAAATTTCATTCTTGTTTTCCTAAAAGAGAGGGCTTGTTTAGATACAATGCATTGCAGACTGTGGTTGTAAGTGAAATGTGCTTTGGTTGTAGCCCAGTCTCCCTCTGGTTCTCCACACTTAAATTTTAAAATATAAAATAAACTTTTAGTAAGTTTTTAGATCAGGGACTCTTGCCCTGTACAATTACGTAGACTAACACACAGAGAGAGACAGAGAGAGAGAAAGAGCTATAAGAATGTCATTGCAAAGCCCCATAGGAGGATTTTGCATGAAGTAAAGATTAGGTTAGGGGAGCAAAAGGGAAGGCCATTTGCACAACAGCAGTGGCCATGACATGGGAGCAAGAAGGGAAGGACACGGAAAGGGGAAAAGTAATGGTTTGAAATGGTAACAGAAGTTTAAGTAAATCAGGGATGGAGGGAACTGAGAGGAAAATTGTGATTTTGAGTAATGACAGAGGTTTGTGCCGGGCTAGCCCAAGACATTTTTTGTAGCACACAATGGCACTTCCCCAGCCAGAGAAGGAGGATTCAGTGAAGATCTACATCAGGAACAAGGAGTGAATAAAGATCTACATCAAGAACTCAGGGTGAGTGAAGATCTACATCAGGAACAAGGGTGGGGAAATCAAATAATAATAATTTATATTTATACCCCACCCATCTGGCTGGGTTGCCCCAACCACTCTGGGTGGCTTCCAACACACATAAAAGAATAATAAAACTTCAAGCATTGATAGTAGCAATCAGATCCTATATAAAAAGTCGCAATAATCCTAAAATAAACAACCCACATCAAACAAAGCAATACTCAACAATCCATTAGGATCCAATACTCAACAGCAAAACTAAACATCAACAAATAATAATCCAACATTCAGGTAGCCGTGTTGGTCTGATGCAGTCAAAATAAAAAATAAAAAAATTGTCCAGTAGCACCTTAGAGACCAACTAGGTTTTTTCTGGGTATAAGCTTTTGTATGCATGCACACTTCTTCAGATACACTGAAACAGAAGTCACCAGACCCTTATATATATTGGCAGGGTGGGGTTGGGTTTTTCTCAGAAGGGTAGGAGATCACCCATCGGAGAAATGGGTTTCTGAGGAAAACCCCACCCCACCCTGCCACTGAAGAAGTGGCCTTGCTAGCTAGGGGTGATGGGAGTTGTAGTCCAACAACATCTGGGGACCCACAGGTTGAAAAAGGCTGCTTTAGAGGCCCTGAGCACTGGAAGGATTATGGTACCCTTCCAATGAAATTCAAAATAAATAACAAAAAGAGAACAGAACAGAAAGGGGCAAGAGTGTGTAGTGGAAGGCAAGTAAGTCTAATAAGGTTTTATTTTCCCCCATGTTGACTTATTCAATGCTTTTAAAAAAGTCAAAAGTAAGTTCCTTTCAAAAAAAGAATTCTCAGTTTTTTGCACTCCTATTTTGCTAGTGCCCTAAGCATATGCCAAGTCTGCCTATTGGGTAATCCAGCACTGCCTAAGAGCATGGCTAAAAAAAGTTCAACACAGATCAACGCAAGGAGGACAATCTAGGAAGCTTGGAGGTTCCTCTCACTATCTACCCTTTCTCATGCAGATACATCAGCCGAGTCACACCTTGACACTTCCAACAGAAGCACAAGGTGGTAGAATTGTAGACTAAGCCACTTCAAAAATGCAGCATGCAAGTGCAGTATGTATATTTTTTAATGCACCAACATATAAAAGCCATTCTGCATAAGATGTGTTAAGGGTTGAGTTAAATCTTGCTCCCTGGTGAACTACATGCAGAGTTTCCTCCCTCCCTTTGTAAATGTGAAGGGTCATTCAAAATTATCACTCACCCTCACAGACACAATATATGTAATATATTGGAGAATGACCCAGGGATCATCCTTGGTGAGGCCAATACGTAGTTTGCTGCGCTGAGAAATGTATGGATAATGAGTGCACCTACGATTATGGGGCTCCATAAATTCAGGACAGACATGAACTCTCATGATGCAAACCAGTGGCTGATCATTAATGGTAAAGAAGAAGAACATTCCCATCAAAGTACTGAGGCGTTTTTCTTAAATATTTTCATTGCTATTATTATTATTATTTTACTTTCTCCATAGCATATGTTTGACACTTACGTTGGGTCACAGGGCTGCTAGTGCAGTTTCATTTACCGTATTTTTCACTCTATAGGACGAACCCGACCATAGGATGCACCTTGTTTTAGAGGGAGAGAACAAGAAAAAAAAAATCTCCCCTTCTCTGCTCAGCGCCCCTTCAGCGAAGTGGCAGGAGAAAAGGAGCCCCTTCCATTCGTCCTCCCGTTTCGCTGAAGGAGCGCTGCGCAGCTCTCCCTCTCTGCTGAAGCCAGGAGAATCTTGCTCTCCCGGCTTCAGCAAAAGGAACCCGAAGCCTTCGGAGCGCAGCGCGAGTTCCCGCTGCGATCCAAAGGCTTCAGGCGGCTATCCCTGAAGCCTGGAGAATGAGAGGGGTCGGTGCGCTCCCTCTGCGCTTTGGAGGCTTCGCGTTGCTATCGCTGAAGCCAGGGAGCCTGCATTCACTCCATAGGACGCACACGCATTTCCCCTTCATTTTTGGAGGGGAAAAGGTGCGTCCTATAGAGCGAAAAATACGGTAATTCAGGGCGCTGTTCCAGTTTCTGTATGCCTTTGCTTTCCTTACCACAGCATTCCTGACCTCTTTTAATCAGAGCGAACTTAAGTTCAGTTTACTTTTTCTTCTTTTCCTCTCTCCGCACTCCCCTTACATCATAAACTTACTTGAACTTGGCACAATTTAGAGTTAAAATGTTCCCAAGAAATGCAAACAACATTCCTGTAAGCAGATTTTCAGAAGAAACCTGGTTTTCTTTACTAAAGAGACGGGGGAGAGTAAAGAATCGGGTTGCCAGTGAATGCTCATCACTAAATGTGGCTTAAGCTGGTTGCATTTGAAAAGAAAAGAATGTAAAGTGGATCTGACAGAGGCCTGAGCAGTTCCGAATTCTAAAAGATCTATGGAAGTGACTTGATCATAGGAACACAGCCTTCATACAATTCCATTACCATATTTTATACAATAGCCTGTACACAGACTCAGCCCTTAGCTGTTAAATCTGCTGTGTATTTCCTTCCAGACATGGAGCTCCATTCTAGCAAGGAGTACCATTTGTACAGAGAAATCTGTTAAAGATATTCCGGCAAATTCTATAGACTGTGGAATGTAGGTCCAGAGGGTTTTGCTCAGAGGCTAGCCATAGTCGCACACTCATATATGCTCAGCGCAAAAAGAATTAGGATTCTAGTCAGCTCAGGACTGCAGACCAGGTCATATATTACCTACAGACACTAGGATATTAAAACACTCAAGCTATTTTCCCCCCACCAACCAGTGAAATGAAGTAATTCCTTAATACAATTACCTCTGTATAATTGAAAGTTAAATCAAGGATGACTGTATGATTTGAATATTAATTTTAAAAATTTCATCTTTATTGCGCTATTCCGTTTGTACATTGTACTGCCAGATGGGTTATTCATTTCCTAGTTGATTCTGATTTGCATGTGTATGGTTTAACAAAGGAATACATGAAGCCCTTTCAAATCGCCAAGGGGACTGGCTGAAATCCTGTTAATTATCTGGGCCACAGTTCACAAACCACTTATTTATACTTGTCCCTTGGCATTGCTAAGTACACAGCTTGTACAGTTGGTGAACTGCAGCCTTATTCCGAGCAGATATGGAAAGAACACATTTTTGCAGTGCATACCGCATAACTGGAAGTCATATGGGAGAAAATAATAATAATGCATGAACTAAAGCCCCCATATACACAGCAAAGATGGAATAACCATGACTAGTGTTTAGCTTCCTTAAAGGACCCAGTGAGTTGTCTGGAAACAGGCTGTATGATTGCTGAAAAGATGCTGGGTGTGGGCAGTGATATTTTTCTAGAAAAAGAGGTGCCAGAACCAGTGTTAAGTTGTGGGTGAACATATCAGACGATACAGCGATTCTCCAAAAAGCTCTTGTTTATTCACAAGTCAGAACAGAACTGAACTGAAGGGTTCAGCCAGCCTGTTTATATAGAGCTCCAGTACAACGTAACTGTAACAACTTTCTGTAACTATCCAATCACTGAACGTCACTTTCGATCCCTTATTTGCATATGTGGACCTGAACTATGTACAGTATCCCCCTGCTGACCCAGGGTGAGAACTTTAGTACATAACACTCACCATGAACGCCTCCCTGGTTCTCTTATAGTGGTAATGGAGCCCACCTGAGAGGTGCTGGAACTGAGCTCTGGCAAGTTCTGGCTGAAAAAAAATGCCCTGGGGTGGGCCTGATCAGTACGTAAATGGAAAAGCTCAAAATATAATTTGAAAATGAACTCTAGATAGCAGGGCTTGATCTTTTAATCGTTGTCACTGTAAGGAAGCCTTTGTAGCTTCCTTCCAACACCTGTCCTGAAATCAGCACATCTGGTTAAGGCTGGGTGTTGATGAAGTAGGAGGAGAAGGAGAGAATGGGCGCTTGCGTGTCTCTTATTTTTGTGAACAATTGTGAATATGCAGGCATACACAGCATCTGATACAGAGAACATTGAAGTTCCACCATTCAGAGATCGTCTGATAAACCACCATAAGCCCAAAAATAAAGGGATAAAATAAAATAAATCTGAGGAACTTGAGAAAATTTCACACAACATCCGAATTCATTCCCAGTCAGATGGTATAGTACCCTGTTATGTACTGAAGTTCTCACCCTGGGCCAGCAGGGGGATACTGTAGATAGTTTTCACTCAGGTCCACATATGCAAATAAGGGATTGAAAGTGACGTTCAGTGATTGGATAGTTACAGAAAATGGTTACTGTTGCGTTCTAGTGGAGCTCTATATAAGCAGGCTGGCTGAACCCTTCAGTTTAGTTCTGTTCTGGCCTGTGAACAAACAAGAGCTGTTTGAAGAATCGCTGTGTCGTCTGATATGTTCATCCACAACTTAACATACCCCATGCCGGTCATTTTGGCACCTTAGGCACTAAATCACACAAGTGCATCTCCCCACATCCCAGCAAGAAAAATACAACAGAGTAGCAATGTATTATATAATAATAATGAGGTTTCTGGAGTGGAAGCCTTTGGGCAGGCTTTTTCCACAATTTGAATTCCTGTCACTACTACTGGTTATATTTGTAGCTGAAGTCTGTAATTTGTTTACTGGTGTTTTGATTTCCCTGTTTAATTTTTATTTAGATTGTGCATATTTTTGCCCTGGGGCCTTTGGGTGAAGAGATTAGAAATACTGTTAATGTATAAGCAATCAGCTGCTTGAGACCAGGCAGTGATGCTCATGAAACCTCAAGATTCCAGGAATCCATAATAATAATAATAATAATAATAATAATAATAATAATAATAACAACAACAACAACAACAAGAAGAAGAAGAATAAAAAACCTGCTTTAACCCTTTTCCTGCTCACAATAACCCTCACCTTGATTCATATTCAGCCATCTAAGACGCCTCTGAAATGATCCGTTTTCTTGATGCAGTGAAGAGATTCACAAAGCCACCCACCCTCTTGTTCTGATATCTCTGGGAGAAGAAATGGCTGAGGGGTAAACCCTACACAAATCCAGAGTGGAGTCCCTAAGGTGGCTGGGTGGTGTCTTTTACACATATTTCCAGCAACTCCTACAGCCATGCTGGTGCCAAATGTATTGCTCTGCTTTCCTTTGAACTACAGTTGTACCTTGGTTCTCGAATGCCTTGGTATGCGTACTTTTTAGCTCCTGAACACCGCAAACCCAGAAGTGTTCCAGTTTGCGAATGCTTTTTGGAAGCCGAACGTCCGACACGGCTTCCGATTGAGTATAGGAAAGCTCCTGCAGCCAATCGGAAGCTGCGCCTTGATTTTTGAACATTTTCGGAAGTTGAGTGGACTTCCGGAATGGGTTCCGTTCGAGAACCAAGGTACAACTGTGCTCTATCCTGTGAGCCTTATTGCACATCACCTGTTACCTTACCAGTTTTTGAAGGGGGGAAAAAGGAGACGTGCCAGGAGTTGAACCTGACACCTTCTATTTATTTTTATTTACCGGTACTTATTGCATTTATATACCGCCCTATACCTGGAGGTCTCAGGGCGGTTCACAGAAAAGATCACAATATATAAAATCAAAATAAAAACAATAACCCAATAACACCCCCCCAAAAAAGAGCCGCATTTTAAAAGGGTATAGGGTGTCAGTCAGGTCAACCAAAGGCCTGGCTAAAAAGGAACATTTTTGCCTAGCGCCTAAAGGTGTACAGCGGTACCTCGAGTTACAAACGCTTCAGGTTACAAACTCTGCTAACCTGGAGGAGTTACCTCAAGTTGAGAATTTTGCCCCAGGATGAGAACCGAAATCGTGTGCTGGTGGCACAGTGGCAGCAAGAGGCCCCATTAGCGAAAGCACGCCTCTACAGTGGTACCTCGGGTTACAGACGCTTCAGGTTACAGACTCCGCTAACCCAGAAATAGTACCCCAGGTTAAGAGCTTTGCTTCAGGATGAGAACAGAAATCGTGCAGTGGCCACGGGAGGCCCCATTAGTTAAAGTGGTACCTCAGGTTACGAACAGTTTCAGGTTAAGAACAGATCTCTGGAACGAATTAAGTTCTTAACCCGAGGTACCACTGTATAATGAAAGCGCCAGGAAAGTGTGTGTTCTCAAAGTGTGTGTTCTACCACCCCGAGGAGGTCACTTTGGTGCAGTGGTTTGACCCCTAGAAGCACACTCCATTGTCTCTAGAGACAGACGGGTGCCAACAACAAAGCTGGGGATGATAAGGGTCATGCTCTTTGTTTACCACGAGGTGGCAATATCCATCAGAAATCCAATGGAAAAGCAAAACTGTCCTGTCTTGTATGATTACACAACAGTAGTCTCGAATTACGTTTGCCATACATCTGGAATTTCCCGGACATATGCAGAATACAGCAGTCGGAAGCAGTGTGTGGGTGGAAACCGTCTAAATGTTCGGGAAATCTGGCAACCAATGATTTCCCTTAAAAAACGTCCCTTAGAAAAAACAAAACAAAGCTCAACAACTTTTTTACTGTTTGAAATACGGCAATCATACTTAAGTCTGCTTGGCAGCACAAAGAAGCCTTTACAGCAAGATACATGAAGCATGTATTAGAAGGGCAATGCACTGAAAACAAACTTGTTATACAGTGGTACCTCGGGTTAAGTACTTAATTCGTTCCGGAGGTCCGTTCTTAACCTGAAACTGTTCTTAACCTGAAGCACCACTTTTGCTAACGGGGCCTCCCGCTGCTGTGCTGCCATGCAATTTCTGTTCTCATCCTGAAGCAAAGTTCTTAACCTGAGGCACTATTTTTGGGTTAGCGGAGTCTGTAACCATAAGGGTGTGTAACCTGAAGCTTATGTAACCCGAGGTACCACTGTAATGCAAAAGGGCCTTGTGACACCTTACAGATAGTGGCTGCATACATGCCATACATTTAAAGCACACAAACACCAAGTATAGTAGGAACCGTAGTTTGTTACGAGTGCTGGTAAATGTAGTTCTGGGAGGAGTAAACTACAATTCCCATGATTCTTTGGGGTGGGGGAAATGTGCTTTAAATAGGTTGTGTGCATACATAAATTTATTGTGACATAACTTTCCTGGAGTACAGTCCACTTCAGTTTGGTGACCTCCAGTTCACCAATTGATTGAAGACCTACCCTGATTTGTTTGCACAAAGTTTACTCTGTGGTTAAATTATATCTAGTGTTTAATAAGCACTTGTTCTAATTTATTGTGGTTATATAATGGGCATTCATTCTGCATTCAATACAGTTTGTTTGCTGTTTACATATCTTTCCGTTATTTGTTCACACAATACTTTTTAATGCATTTTCCCATTATTTTCCAAAGCACACCCTATACCCCTTTGGTATTTTAAGACTAGAATTGTTGCACCAGGGCGACACAAGTGCTTTGATCCACTTTAAATGCTCAAACTAGTACCTAACTCCTGCAAAACCCTTGCAGTCTGGAGCTGCTCTTTTCAGCTGCATGGAGTGATCCTCAGTTTTCAGGTATGCAAACATACAGTGGGAGGGTATAAACAGTCAGGTCAGGTCAGGGGAAAACAAAGTGCACAAAAGTACAGTAATATTTACGTAATTAGCGGTGGTAGTTTCTGTGTTCAACTAAAAACACTACTTGGGTGGATTTTACCTCAGCCTTCCTCATTTTCAGGCTTCCCTATTTCACAAGCTTTCACACTTCCTCTCAGTTTTGCAAGAGCCTGAACTTCCTTTATAGAAGTCCCTTGGTTTCCATGCTTAACGTTTTCTTAACCTAATGCCTTGGTGTTTGTTTTTGCCAACTAGTTTCTCTGTATTTCTTTTCATATTGGATGAATGTAACGATAAAGTATTTTCATCCGATGCTGAATTGTTCTGAAACTTATTCCCCATCATGCAGTGCCCCCTCACACATTCTCTCTTCCTTACACAATACCACCTCCGTTTTAAATAAATCTTTGACTCCTTTTAAAACACACCTCAAAATCAACGCAAACATGATTTATGGCCTCAATACTTCATCTTCTATTTCTGTGAAATAACCTAGGCTAGGTTGTTTGCTTACATTGTACCTGAGTTTATTGTACTCAATTGAACTCTGTTTGGGCAGAACAAACAACACATTCTGGGTAGTTCTGTAATTGTTTTAAGTTCTGTCGTTATTTTACCCATGCCTTTCTTTTAATATTGAAAAGCAGTTTCATGTGGCTTCGTGTTGAGTATGGGAGACAGACAGACAGACAGACAGACAGACAGACAGACACACACACACACAATTTTAATCTATCCTTTTTCATCCCAGCCACATCTTTTCTCTTCAGGCAACACAAGATGTGGGGGTTGACAGAGTTTAGGATTACAGAAAATAAAATGGCTTTGATATAGCTAGAGGTATGGATATGGAAAAACATCACGAGGCTTCTTTCATCATAAAGGGGACTAAAATATCAAGGAACAGAGCACCAGGGAACCAATTTCGTTCCACTGTGCACCTAACATAGGGGATATTTTCCTATAGACCAACCTGCCGTTTTTTATTCCTTTACCTGCCAAGTGGGAGCTATTTCTTCACTGATAATATGCAGTGCCCAAAATGAAATACTTCCTGACAGATTTAATTGCTCTGGTATTCCAAGCTCTTACTAAAAAATTTAAAGAAATCAAACGATGCACCACTTATATTACTGCTTATCAAAGTAAGAGGACAAAGACTGTCTTGCAGTGATATGTTCTGATTTGGGATCAGTGGGGTCTGTTTGCTCACATGTAAGCAAAATCTTAAGCCTGTCAGGGCCAAACTCAGAAGCAAGCAGGATTTTCAAATTTCAGATTAAAAACCACAGGCCTTCCTGAAGGCAATGGGAATGTTGTTAAAATAGCGTTTCATCCCATGATTTGCTTATTGCTCTAATTAATTTTGCACTGTATATGTAACTACAAACAAATAAAGGGAGCTATGTTGCCTATCTTAGCGTACAACCAACTCAGCTGATTTCAGCGTTCAAAAAACTGCACAGCTGCGTCATGTAAGCACATGAAAAATCATTTTTAGGCAGATGTTTGTATGCTGTTGTTAAGCAGGCAGCCTGGAGGTTGCAGCGGAACTGCTTGAAACTATACTAAAAGAACTGCACAGATCCCACCCACTCCATTTCCCTCTAACGTTAGCAATCAATTTGTTACCTACAAAAGTGCTGGTATTAGCTGTTATGTACTGAGTTGAATAGGATCCAAACTGCAGCAGTCTGATTGGTCCTAGAACAATAGGATTCAGAATGCAGCAGTCTGATTGGTCCTAGAACAATGCAGCAGTATGATTGGTTGGCAGGAACCACCCAATCATGCTCCAGATAGAAGTGAATCCACAACCTGATTGGCTTACAGTAGAATTCCGGAATTAGCCAATCATGTGCAGCCCATTGTGTAAATAATGTATATAAAGCAGATACTTTGAGGGGACTTCCATTCATTCCTCCTCACCACTATGAGCTGAATAAAGAGCATGAAATCACTTTGCGACTCTGAGTATATTTCATTAGCAAAAGAGAATTCTGAACTTGTTGTTGTTGTTGTTGTTGTTGTTGTTTTGTTGAGTCATTTAGTCGTGTCCGACTCTTCGTGACCCCATGGACCAGAGCACGCCAGGCACTCCTGTCTACTACTGCCTCCTGCAGTTTGGTCAAACTCATGCTGGTAGCTTCGAGAACACTGTCCAACCATCTCGTCCTCTGTCGTCCCCTTCTCCTTGTGCCCTCAATCTTTCCCAGCATCAGGGTCTTTTCCAGGGAGTCTTCTCTTCTCATGAGGTGGCCAAAGTATTGGAGCCTCAACTTCAGGAACTGTCCTTCCAGTGAGCACTCAGGGCTGATTTCCTTCAGGATGGATCAGTTTGATCTTTTTGCAGTCCATGCAAAAAGTCCATAGACAAATAAAGCTTCTCAATTTTAGGCAGGTTTATGGAAGACAGGTGTATCGGTGGCTATTAGTCGCAATAGCTATGTGGTACCTTCATTTTCAGATGAGTTATGTCCTGTAATAGCAGTTGCGGGGGGGGGGGGGAGTAGAAACAGGGGAGTGGCGTTATCTTCAAGCCCTGCATGTACGCTTCTTGGAAGCACCCTGGCTGGCTACTTCTGGAAACAGAATGACTCCTGGATGTGTCCAGACAAGGCATTTACTCCAGAAAAGCTAGATGCTTCTTAGGGGGCATCCACATGACACTTGAGCCTTTTAATACTGCAAAAATGAAGTGCATAGCTGTCAACTTACAGGTTTGAAAATAAGGGACCAGCAGCCTCGAAAATAAGGGATCAGCAGCCAAAATAAGGGATTTTCCCAGCAAAGCTATGTTCAATTTCTGAGCCCCTCCGAGCCAAAGGCAGTGTGCTGGTCCAGGGGGAAGGTTACCGTGGGGCGAGGTCCAGGACCTGAGTTGAGGGTCAGCAGACAGTCCTCCTCGGGCGAAGCGGGGTCCACAGCGGGAAGCCGGGCAAGGACAGGAACTCTGGGGGAAACAGGACTGGATGCTGGCCGAAACAGCTCATCAACGACGTTGCTCCTGCAACCTGGGACCGGGCTGACTGGCCTTTATCTTCTCTGAGGCCAGGGGTGGTCCCGGCCCCCAGGAGACCCGCCTCTCCTGGCCTTAAGGCGAGCACTCCTCCTGGGAGAAACCAGTTCCCTTCGCCTCTCTGCCCTGAGCCTCTGCAGTTCAGGAGAGGCTGAAGGGTTACTGGGCCCAGGGGGAGACTCACCTGTAGGCACTGAGTCCTCAACCACCTCTGGAGCCAGAGTGGATTCACCTGGTGCCTGCTCCTGAGGATCCGGCACAGGTGCAGGCGCTTCAGAATCAAGGCCCTGCCCCAGTTCAGCTGGCCCTGGAGGCGGGGACTCCTGTGCAGGCTGGGATTCCTCCGGTTCAGCCTCTGAATCGGATTTCCAGGCCATCACAGGCAGAAAGCCCAGCCAGCAGCCAAACGAAGCCTCAAGCAGTGGTTCCCACAGTGCAGCAACCCAGCAAAGGGGATGCAGCAAGGAAAACCACTGTCACCTCTCCGCTGGGAAGCGCTGAGCAAAGGCGAGTCCCCAGGCAACGTGGCCGATTTTATCGGCACAAGGCATGCAAGCACCACCCCCCAGTCGTT
Source organism: Podarcis filfolensis (assembly GCF_964270895.1). Lineage (NCBI taxonomy): Eukaryota > Metazoa > Chordata > Lepidosauria > Squamata > Lacertidae > Podarcis > Podarcis filfolensis. Next base: position 22,791,810 of record NC_139604.1, on the reverse strand, counting down.
CTTAGACTCCTTATTGGGTGAGCAACGCAGCCAAGCAACACAGTTGGAGCCTCCCTCTTCCCTGGCTGGCAGAGAGGGAGGGAGAGGAGCTGCTTCCTTTGAAACCTGGGAAATTTTAGGAACATCATCAATTAGGGGACAGCAGCGGGACATGGCGCTGGGATAAGGGACTTTCCCGCCAAATAAGGGACGGTTGACAGCTATGTGAAGTGGCATTAAAATGATTTTACACAACCAGAGAGAGTGCTGTTTTCCTTATGCACTGCAACATAGGCTTAAACCTCCTTTTACAGGGAATTAGAGCAGGGGCACTTCCTGAGGTGTTTTTTTTTTTAATTAAATAATTAGTGCAATTTTGCTTAAACAAATGGGCAACAGATCTGGAAAGGAGATTTCCCAGAAAACAGGAAGTGCCATTATCTGTTGCAACATATCCAACTGCTCTAGCCCTCTGGGATACTGTGAACTGCCTTGCCTCCCCACCCATATCCCTTCAGCATCTCTGAAAAACTGCAAGATATCTGCAAAGGAGAGCGGGAACTCACAGGCACTTACCGAAGTCTCTCTACATCTGGCTGGGCAATAAACCTTTTCTCTCTCTCTTGCCCAGCCTGAGGTTCTGAAGAACCAGAAAATCCAGGCAACCTGTACTGAGAGGTGAAGCTAGGGCAAGACTGGGGTCAAAAGAGAGGAAGGCAACCACAGCTGCTTTTACAGCGCAAACTTGTACCTTTTATCGGAAGCAAGTCCCACCACTTTATAATAATAATATAATAATAATTTATTATTTATACCCCGCCCATCTGGCTGAGTTTCTCCAGCCACTCTGGGCGGCTCCCAATCAAATGTTAAAAACAAGACAGCATTAAATATTAAAAACTTCCCTAAACAGGGCTGCCTTCAGATGTCTTTTGAAGATAGGATAGCTGCTTATTTCCTTCACATCTGAAGGGAGGGTGTTCCACAGGGTGGGCGCCACTACCGAAAAGGCCCTCTGTCTGGTTCCCTGTCTGGTTCCCTAAATGAGGTTTATTCTTATGCAACTTTGTGGGAGTAAAGAGACTCAGCTTGTTTATTAACACATGGTGGTGAGAGAAGCAACCCACTATTCCAATTATGCGTAAGCTACTGATAAGTTAGGGAATTAAGTCAGGAGCTATTTTTACTGCATGATTAGCAACCATGCCTGTTTTTGTTTTCTATAATGCACACTCAGTAGGGTTCTTCCATGTCTTATCAGGATCACAGCACACAGGTTTAACGCTGGGCTCCTTAGCTGTGATCCCAATGAAAATCCCCTCTGTGGCAAATAGCATTAGGGGAGAAGCAACTCTGTCATATTGGCATGTGTGATAGGGGGCTAAGTGCTTGCCAGCATCGTAGTAGGACCACGCCATAGAGATGTCCATGCTGGTCAAGTGACGACATGTGGCAATATCAAAGAACAATTACCCAGTTCAAACGCTCTGTGGGATATGCTTTACTTGCGTCGAGTCTGGTGGGATGCCTCACTGAGGATGTTCCGGGCAGGATGAGACCAGGAACTGAAGGTGTTAAAAGCGATATAATAGTGCTATAAGCCTGTGTTTTACACCACCATGTATACAAAAAGAGCACATTGGTTCATGCATTTAATGGCAAATTAAAATCCCAGGTGTGCATCCAGAGGATAAAACAGGCTGGCTGAAAGAGTACTAATTCATGCCAAGAGTAATTTCAGGGACCTTGTAAGCCTCCCAGAAGTAACTCAGATTAACCAAAGATTAACTCATTTTAACCAACCAGTCATAGATGTCAATAATCAAATTGTTGTTGTTGTTGTTTTTAAACAAGCCCTTTCCCCAATCATCCAGCACACATCAATTATGGTTGTTTCCTAAGTTTGTGTTGCAGCTGAGCTGGCACTAGGTTGCAGGTTCGATCCCCCATATGGGACAGCTATATTTTCCTGCATTGCCGGGGGGCTGGACTTCCGGTCTACAATTCCTATGATCATGAGTTATACCAAAACTATACTAGCTGCCATAGAAATATTTCATATATTAAGTGGTGGGCAAATTGTGTTACTAAATACCGAAATTAAGAGACTTTGCCCTTCACAGAGATATAGAAAGTGCTCTTCACATTGACTTTTAAACTGCAAATCCCGTTCTTCTGGGTTAATGGGTCAAGCAGAATGAGGGTTGCTCAGCAGTCTACAGATAAGTTTACAATGGTGAGAACTCCCTCGTAAACTGGGTGGAGAGCCTTTATCCAGACCGAGGACTGAATTTCCATCTGGGGAATATTGGGTGGGATTGGGGGGCAAATGCCACAGGTGGGCAGGGCCAAAGTGGGCAGAACAATGAATGTAAATGTTACCTTCTTTGGGTTGGCTGGTTTCCTGCACACCCCTCTCTTTCTTCTATCCTGGCAACCAACTGGCATTATCAAGAGTACAAGGGCACATTCCAGCTGGGCAAAGTTACTCAAGGGGGGGGGGGACAGGGCTGCTTAAGTTGGGGCCTGGGGAAAGGGGTGTGGCTTGGAAGGTGGTGTATTGAGGGAAGTGGCTAGTCACAGCCACTGCCCCAACTCACTTGTTTCCGCTTGGGAAGCGCAGCAGGCTCAGTCCCAACAAGCCCCACACTGGCAAGTGAGAGAGAACAAGCTTGCAGAGGCAGGGCCAGTTGCTTCTTGCCACCTCTCCAGCTGTCCTGCAAGGAGTAGCTACTCATATTTAAGGAAATGGATATATCTTATGATTGAAAACAGGCTCTATAACATAGCTGTCAACCGTCCCTTATTTGGCGGGAAAGTCCCCTATCCCAGTGCTGCGTCCCACTGCTGTCCCTTACTGATGATGTCCCTTAAATTTCCCGGGTATCAAAGGAAGCAGCTCCTCTCCCTCCCTCCCTCCCGGTCAGGGAGGAGCGAAGCTCCAACTGTGTTGCTTGACTGCATTGCTCACCCAATAAGGAGTCTAAGAATGACTGGGGGGTGGAGCTTGCATGCCTTGTGCCAATCAAATTGGCCGCATTGCCTGGGAACTCCAGCGGAGAGGTGACAGTGGTTTTCCTTGCTGCATCCCCTTTGCCGGGTTGCTGCGCTGTGGGAAGCACTGCTTCAGGCTTTGTTTGGCTGCTGGCTGGGCTTTCTGCCTTTGGCTCAGAAGTTGAACATACCTGTGCTCTGAAAATCCCTTATTTTGGCTGCTGATCCCTTATTTTTGAGGCTGCTGGTCCCTTATTTTCAAATCTGTAAGTTGACAGCTATGCTCTATAAGCAGTTCACAAAAACAAAGCTCTCTCTCTCTATATATATACCAACAGTCAAACTAAAAACTTATGTCGATGCCTACATTTCTGAATAGGCACGGCAGAAAAAAAATGTTTGCAGACGGTGCTGAAAAAAGCACAGCGAAGGCTGATATCAATAGGCAGTGAGTTCCAAAGTGGGGTGCTGCCACACTAAAAGCTTGATTTCTTACAATTGCAGAACGAGTACTGTGCTTGTAACAGGGCCAGTTCAACAAATCAAAACAGTTGAATAGGCACATACTGTACAGTGGTACCTCGGGTTACAGACGCTTCAGGTTACAGACTCCACTAATCCAGAAGTAGTACCTCGGGTTAAGAACTTTGGGTTAAGAAATCGAGAGCAGCAGCGGGGGACTTCCGGGTTGGCGCCATCGCCGAATGGCGGACTCCCTCCGAGCTCCGGAGGGAGCCGGCTCGGCAGGGGCTGGGTTTTACCGCACCGGCGATGCGGGGACCCTTAGAAACCACGGCCACGGGGGCCGTGGACTTGGAGACTCGGCTAGCACCGCTAGCGCCCTCCCGACTCGTGAAGGAGCCTTTTTAAAGGCTACGGATCGGGTGCCGGGGAGAAGCGTGGTGCTTTGAGTCCTCTGCCATCCCTGCCGAGCGAAGCCGCATGCCATCCGGCGGAGAGCGCTGACTTCTTCCATTGAGAATTTGGACTTTTAACAACAACCCGTGAGTAAATTGGAAATCGGGTTTAAAAGAAGAAAAATTTTTTGGATTTGAGACGAGCGGGGGGGGATCTAAAAAGGAAGTCAGTCCCCCTCCCTATTGTAGACATTTTAAAACAAGGATTGGGAAGCCAAGGCCCAAAAAGAACGGTATCTTTGCTAAAATCAAGAATTCCATGATGGGAAAGTACAAGAATTGTGCTGGAGGAAGAATTGAAGGAGAAGGAAAATGCACCCCCCTCCCTGGGAACCGGGGCGATTGAGGAGTGAGCCTGGTGAAAAGAGCCGGTGATTTTGACAGCTGTCAAAGTAGCTGTCAAAGTCGGAATTTTAAAGAGGATTTTAATACAAGGACCTTGCTGGTCAAATTTGTTACAACTTGATATAATTTGTTAAGACTTGAATACAAAATGGCGAAAATACGGAGAACAATCGGATTTTTGGAAACAAAGTTACAACAACCCCCCTAGAGGAGCTTCGGGACATTACAAAGATGGGCGTAAGCCGGGAAAAATACAACACTTCGGAATTTCACAGAACTGGTTATCTCCTGGGAAAGCTGCAAAACTGAAACTGAATCTCGTCTACAGGGTGTTTAGACTAAAAGGAGACAACAGAATACTTTACTGAAGAAGGAAGGGATTGAACGCAAGTTTTTGTTCCTGAATAACAACAACCCATGTAGAGTTACTAAACTTCTGAATAAGAAAGTTTTAGCAGCGGAACAAGAGGAAGCTGGACTATAACCTTGAAAGAACAATGGGGGGAATTTTATAATTTGACATTTTTAAAGATTTAGGAATTAATTTTTAAAAAGTAATCCTAAAAATGGGAAATAATTCTGCAAGGAGTTGGGGGAAAAATGGGATTGATGGACTTAAGATTTCCAGGCTGGAAACATAGATTGGAGGATAAGGGAAATTAAACCGGGGAAGGGGAGGGAGAATTAGAATCCAAAGGCTTGCAACTATTTTCTGAATTGGTTTTCTTTTTTCTAATATATTTCTTATTTTTTTTTATACTTTTATTCTGTGTGCTTTTACTTTAATGGGAAAAAAGGGGGACATTGTGGAAAGAAAAGGGGGCGGGCTATGGGGAGAGATCTTTTGCTTTTTTTTTATTAAGGGTGTTGCATAAGGTTTGTATAAATTTAAATTTGAACAATGGGGTATATAAATTGTGCTTTAAATCAGAAATAGAACTTGTGGAAACAACAATATGAAAGGGGAATACGGTAGGGGTGGGGGAAGGGGGGAGTCCCAGAAAGTGGATGTTTGAAAATAAGGCTCTGAATGTATCTTCATAATTTCTTTTCTTCCCTTTCTGTATTTTGGAAACTTCAATAAATATTATTTAAAAAAAAAAAAAAAAAAAGAAATCGAGAGCAGCAGCGGGAGGCCCCATTAGCTACAGTGGTACCTCAGGTTAAGAACAGTTTCAGGTTAAGAACGGACCTCCAGAACGAATTAAGTTCTTAACCAGAGGTACCACTGTATTGGGTAATCCAATTCTCCAAGTAAACTAGTTCCAAATAAGTTAAAGGCTTTATACTGCTGAAGACAGGTTTTAAAATGTTTTTTTAAACAACAGTAGAAGTTTGAATAAAGCAGGGATAGACACACAAAGAGGATCTATGGGGATATGGAGGGGTGGCGACAAGGGGAAAGGTGGGGCTGGCAAGCAGGGGTTGCAGACGTCAATATAAGTTACTGGATTTGTATCCCACCTTTTTTTTTGCAAGAAGCCCAAGGTGGCATGCACTCCCCCCCCCCCATTTAATCCTCACAAGAACCCTGTGAAGTTGGGTTAGGCTGAGAGGCAGAGACTGGCCCAATGTCTCCCGGTGAACTTCATGACAGGCTTTGAACCCTGGTCTCGCAAGTCTTAGTGGGATGTGAAAGCAGTAAATTTGTAAAGTGCCAAAATAACTGGATTCACGTCAAGAACGCTATTTGTGCCATGATGAAATAAAAAGGCATCCTAGATATTTTGTGCATGTCATCCTCTGGTTTGGCATTCCACCAATATACCAATTCACCATTATTTATCCATCTAATTTGTAGCGTTTCCTGCCCACCCCAGAACTTGCCAAGGCAAGAACATCCCCCTCCACGACTCTGAAGGACGCAAAAGCAGGGAGGGACCGGGCAGCAGCCCAGCCGTCATGGACAGGGCTGGATTTAGGTTTGATGAGGCCCTAAGCTACTGAAGGTAATGGGGCCCTTTCTATGTCCAGCTGTCCTTTGTCAACAACAAATAGTCGGTGTTTTTTGTGTTGAATATATGCTATATGGTAATATATGGAACTAATAGGTTTCTAAAGCCATTTGCACATGCAGAATGTAGGCACCCTATATAAAGAAATGAGCAAACCAGTGATATTTTAGGGAGCTGGCTAGCAGGCGTAGCCCATTGCTTACATCACAGGAGCCTGTAAACACAAATCACTGTTGCTGTATGTAGGTTCTATTTTATTTGTTTTTTATCTTACATTTTGGAAATTACATCCAGTTTTTTTCTTCCTTTAAATTTTTTGGGGGCCCCCAAGAGAGTGAGGCCCTAAGCTACAGTTTGTTTAGCTTATACGTCAATCCGGCACTGGAGAGCAAGGAAGGACCTTTCCTGTCCTTGAGGTTTGTTTTCCTCCCGCCGCGCCTGCTGAGCTTATCTCGCCACCGGCGCGCCCGCCTGCCTTCCCCCAAGCCTGGCTGCGCTCCACGGAGCAGAAGGGGCCGTCCTCTCCGCCCTCCTTCCTCCTGCTCCTCCCGGGCCCCGGGAGTGGCTCGGGAGAAGGCGGGGCGGAGCAGGACAGGCGGCGGAGACTTTCCCGGCAGCGCGGGGCGGGCAGAGAAGGGGACAGCGGGGAAGCGAGACGGAGCGGACGGCCGAGCCAGCAGAAGCTTCCCAGCGCGCCCGTCCGTCGCGGAAGAAGCCGAGCGCTGCCCAACCCAGCCGCCCCGGGAGCCTGGCCCGCTGCGCCAACCTCCTTCCCGGCACTATGGAGGTGGAGGCGCCGCAGGTGAGACCCGCAGCGCCCCCCTCCCCGCGCGCGCTTTCCTTGCGACGGCACCGGGCTGAGCAAGGAGAGGGTCCCTAAGGGGCAGCCCCTTCCCCACCGCAGGTCCCTAAGGGGCGTGGGAGGGGCGAGCCAGGCTTCGTTGAGCCTTCTCCTCCCGTCGGCTCGGGGCGGGGCGAGGGCAGCCGGCGCCACCCACTTCCCCGCTTGCGAGGGCGGCTGCCAGCTGCCGGCTTCGCTTCGGCGCCGGCCCGCCCCGTCCTCCGTGACGCAGCGCACACGAGCGCGCTGACTCACCGGCGGGCGCAGCCATCCCCGACGGCCAGGCCGGGGCAGCTGCTGGCGGGCAGACAGGTGCTTTAAGTTGGAAAGACCCACAGGACTCACCCGGGGGCTTGGTTTCTTCTCCCCCTGAGCCTGGGACCCGTCCAAAAATCAAAAACGAAACCTGGACCACCTGGGGCAGAGTGCAAATTTGTAAAAAGAAAGGAGTGCTTCTGGGCATGTGCAGAGTGCTGCTCTCGTCGGCGATGTGTGTGTGTGTGCGCGCACCACGGGCCCTGCGAATTTGGGATTAGGAGATAGCGCACCCCGATGGGTTCCATAGCTGTCAAGGTTTCTCGTTTTTTAAGAGAAATTCCCTTATTCCGAATAGGATTCCTCATAAGAAAAGGGAAAAGTTGACAGCTATGATGGGTTCTGAAACGGCTTGAGTCTTGAAATCTTGAAAACAAGAACACTTTTGGAGGCTTGGGCTGAAAGCTTTGATTCCTAAATTATTTGAAGGAGATCTATGAAGAAGAAGGGAGGAGAGGAGGAAACACTTGAGTTGACTGGAGGCCCCCCCACTCTGGTGCCTATGATCATCTTGGCCCCCTTTAAAGGTAAAGGGACCCCTGACCATTAGGTCCAGTCGCGGACGACTCTGGGGTTGCGGCGCTCATCTTGCTTTACTGGCCTATTATTACTATTTTAAAATTATTATTAAAATTTCTATACCTCCCTTCATCTGAGGATCACAAGGTGATTTACAGTATAAAACCCTCCATAGTAAAAAACGTTCCTGGCCCCCCCCCCCCCGCAATTTAAAGCACCATAGATTATTTAATGAGGCAAAGGCCTGTGAGAAGAGGAATGTTTTTGCCTGGCACCTAAAGATATATAATGAAGGGCCCAGGCGAGTTTCCCAGGGGCGAGCATTCCACAAGCGGGGAGCCAATGCAGAAAAGGCCCATTCTTGTGTTGCTGCCTTTTTGATCTCTCATGGAGGGGGCACATGAAGAAGGGCCTCAGATGCTGATCACAGGGTTCGGGTTGATTCGTATGGGGGGAGGGGGTCCTTGAGATACTGCAGTCCTGAGCCATTTAAAAGTGGACTGTTGCTGATGGTATAACTAATTATAAGGATTTTTTCAATGTGGAAGGGGAATGTGTAAATTGTCACCTATGAATACAAGTCACTTGTTTATTTTGCTGTGGTGACATGGGTCTGGAAGGAGGCGTGTGCTGTGGTGTTTTCAGATGTTTTCTATTAAAACATGGCTTCCCATCTTGGGATCTGGTTCTTTGTGTGGTGTTTGGCCATAGTGTATGTGTGCGTTTTTGGTAGTTTCTAGGAACATGTTTAGACTTAACATCATGCCACGAAAAAAGGAAGCTGTAAGCTGCTTTTCAGTGGCGAATTAACTTAGCAGCACAATCCTATGCTTGTTTACTCAAAAGTAAGCCTCACTGTGTTCCATGGGACTTGCACACTGGTTACGGGATTGTAGCCCATACCAGAGCTACCAGTGCTAGTACTCAAAATAACCGTTAGCAAATGCTTTGGGCATTTATTTAACGTACTTCAGTGCTACTTAATTGTTAAAATACCAAAATCCACTTGCAACAAATAAAACAAACAATTTTGCACGTGCACACAAAAATCAAGTTAAATTTGGAATTGTAAAGGTGGAAGGGACCATGAGGGTCATCTAGAAACATTTTTCAAAAAAAACCCAACCACCTTATGTAGAAGAAATATTTAAACAGCAGAGTTCCATGCAAACAGCAATACAGTCTAATGGCATAAAGCCTTGGGAAATGAAAATGTCTTAATCTGCCATCAAAATGAGGAAAGTGTTGGCGACTCTTTCCTCTGGGATGCACAAGTACCATCTCTGAAAAGCTCCTCTCCCTAGTTAAAACCCACCATTTCACTTCTGCTGATAATAGATTCCTGGATGAGACCTCAAACTGGCTGCATATACACCACAAATTCAAAGCACCCCCACTCGAATCATCACGGGAACTGTAGTTTACAGAACCACAATCCGCAGAGCCCCCAAGAAACTACCGTTCCTGAGAATCGTTGGGGGGAAGCAACATACTTTTAAGTGTAATAGTGCGTATGCAACAAAACTTGCAGTTTTGCCAAGCACTGCACCACACCCAAAATAGTTGTTTCTTGGGGTTTTTTTACACACGTTCAAAGCTGTCCCGAGTCTTGGAAATTTATTTCTATTTTCGAGACTCTCCTGTTGACGGTAACAAAAGGAAAAGTGCACGCATACCTCTCCCTGGTTTCCATACACACAATGCATGATGTTACATAATTCTTCATTCATGGAGTGAAAGTTGTGGCAGGTTTGGACTTGTATAATATCACTAGGCCTTGGGAGTAAGCCTCACTGAACTCCGTAGGACTGGTTTCTGAGTAGATATGTATAGGTTTGCACTGTGTTTGTTTTTTTCTAAAGCCACATGCACACCGTACATTAAAAAGCACTCTTGCACCACTTTTTAACAGTTATGGATTCTGCCCAAAGAATCCTGGGAACCGTCAAGGGTTACAGTTCCCATCACCTTCCACAAAATACAGTTCCAGCATTCTCCAGGACTGTGTGGAGCGGTCCAAGAAAGCTTGAAATGTATGGTTACTGATGCAACTTAACTGTTTCCAGGAGCAGACAACTTCAGACTAACATCTGATGCAGGAGAGGGCGAAAGACGAGAGCATAAAAAAAAAAAAATTCCCTTGGCATCTCTCGACATCTCTTTCATAATCGCCCTCTTCCCCCACCTTCTTCTGGTCTGTCAGGGCTCGGCCTTACATTTTACAGGACTGTTAATTATCTGCATATCTACAAGTGCAAAGGTTGCAACGCTTGTGTAGGGTTCTGTGGCTTTGGGGCACTGTACAGGCACAAACGGATCTATATCGCCATCTAAGTATTTTTAAGGCATTTTGGAAGTCAGTGCTCTAGGCAGAATGGAGGATCTGGCATGCAGATATCACAACTACAAGAAAACAAGTGTCCTTTTGAGGTTTTGGAAGGCTCCAAAAGGGGGTCTCTGGCAAAGGTGTGTGAGGCTTTCTGTGGGCACCTCCAGCCTTTAATCTCCATTAAGTTCAAACTTAAATGTCAGTACTGTACTGTACTTGCTCTCAAGTGCCTCTTGCAAAAAAAAAAAAAGGGCCAGTGTACATGATTCCCTGCTGAAGGGGGCCACTTTGGAAAAGGTGTTTCGGCAGTGGCTGCACCAAGCAGACAATTTGTCAGGCTACTTTGCTTTGAAGGCTCCCCTCCCCCTTTGCAATTTTGCATGCCACTGCAACAAAAATATTGATGAAGGTTCAGGAGTCCTGTTCTCCTTTGCTTCTGGTCGTTCTAGCTTTATCAAAATTAAGTGAAATCTGTTTTGGGTGTGTGTGTTTTATGTTTATTTTTACGGCGTGTTTGCTACATCATCATCATCGCCAACACAACCTCTGTAAGCTTCGGATAACTACTGCCGCACTAGTTTAACCTCGCAAAATCTGGTATTGGGCTGCTGGGGGCACAGTGCTGTTAGAAGTGGTTTCAAAGGGAGATACATAACAGAGGTTTGGGAAGCATGAATGCATGCCAACTGCTGTGGAGGAGAGAAAAAGACAAGAACGTTCAGTAGCATGAGATTCAGCTTTAAGCCTTACTATCGCAGGGTGATGTTGGGAAAGTTAGTTAGTACCTTGGCTCAGCACTCAAATCTGAAATGTTGTTGTAAGTCAGTGATGAGAGCTGCAACCTGATTAAAGTCGATTTAATTGATTAATTCTCCTGGTTTTTCCTCTCTCAATCAGTGGATGGTTCATGCATGAAGTATATTTTCTGTATTTTTTTCGGTAATGCACTCGCTCAATGTAGCAGGAGAGCATTTCCTGTATCAGAGCAGGGAGAATGGCTCTTTGCAGATGGGAAGCAGCCATCTTAAGATTTTGTAAAAGTTTATGTTAAAAAAAATATACTGTTTGTCGAAAATCATTAAGTCTGCTCCCTGATTATTTGAGGCGTCTCTGTATTTGAGTAAAAGTTCTGAAATTAACCAATTCACTGATTACGGGAGCAGTCGTATACTGTACCTATTTACCTGGGAGTAAGTCCCATTGAACTCACTGTGGCTCCTCCTGAGTAGAAACATAGGATTGCTGTGTTAATGTTGCAACCCTGTTTTGTTGGCACAATAAGGAAAATGATTTCATCTTGAGGAACAAGTCCCATTTACTTTATCTTACCCCTTCGTTTCCCGTCCCCAACACTCATAAGGCAATCTGATATAATGCCAAAAGCAAACTTGGTAAGGCATGTCTAATTTCAAAACCAGTCTTAATCCTCCCCCCCTCAAGCAGAAGTGCAGGTATCAGTGTTGGCCTAGAAACTTCTTCCTTTTTTGGGAGGGTGGGGGAAGACAGAATCCAAAAGCAACTGTGGCATCATACCATTACTATTTTTGATCTATCTAAAAAATTCTGAAAGAAATGAGCATTCTTTCAGCAAAGCTCTTAACCAGGCTAGTAAAATATGGGGTGTAGGAAATAAGAGACATTGCAGAGTATGATTGAAAGTTCAAACCTTTTGTTTGTAATAGTTTAAGGTGGTATATGGAGGAGGTGTAACACATTAAATTAGATCATTTGGTGCTCTGTGCAAAAAAAAATGAGAGTATATTATTTCCCCCCGTTTCTAAGGCACATGTAGAAATGGCATGCCTACTGCAGCTTTGGAGATCTTGACCGAGGAAATGAAATACTTGAATAGATTTAGAAAAATTGTGTTCGTATTCATTACGGTTTTGACAACACCTGATCAAATTGCAAATGTGAGTAATTTGTTGGGTGTCTGTAACATGGAACTACTTATCTTTGAAGGATACTGTCTGCATTCTCCTTTTGGAGTTAACGAAAGGTGGCAGTTGCCTGTCATAGTTTCCCTAAACGGGCCCTTTCTGTTCTTTATAGCGTGCAAACTTCAGTGCTCTGAAAGCCAGAAAGAAGTTGGGAGTTGTGCAATCATTTATTTCCCCTCAAGGCAGCTGCTTCAGTTTTGGAATGAGACTTTTCTTGAAGTCAGGATCCACTGGGTACCAAGGGTAAAGGGACTGAGGGGTGTAACTGTTTAAAATTGACTTATTTTAAAAAATTGATTTTGCTGTTAATTTTTGCCTCTTCTAACAGTCTAACTGTAAATATTACCAGCAATTCTCCTTGCAGGAAGTTTCTCCCCCAAGACACAGAAATATTCAGCTCTTTCAGCAGCTTGTGCAATGAGGAAATAAACTAATTTATTTTCCTTTTCTTAAAAACAACAACAACATATTTTAAAATAATAGCATAAAGTATTGCTGTTCACTCGTTAGGCAATATCCTATTTTGGATATTTCCCATATTGACCTTGTGGGGAAACTCTTTTTGCTTTTTTATATAGCATAAGGATTTCAATGGGGCACCTCAGTTACCAGGAAGAATAGTATGAGGGTTATTTTGTGTTACAGCTTTGTGTTTTTATGCTGTGAACCGCTTTGAGATCTTTGGATGAGGGGTGGTTTTCAAATTTAATAAATAAAAAAAATTATATATATATATGATTACAGCCTTCAGAACAAAGTTTGAAGCACTGTAGCAGACAATATGAACTTCCCCAAAGCAATACGGGGCAGAGAATGATTTGGGATAGAGATTACCTGTTTTTCAGCCCCTTTCCCCTCCGTTCTCAATTGCCCCTCTTATCCCCTGGGTTCCAGACATGGGTTTGCAATGTTTGTAGTCCTGCAGGAGAAGCAGGGGAGAGATAAAGGTTAAAGCAGCCATTGCTGCTTCTCTTTTTGAAATCTCTTCCTCTCCATACTGCTTTGCCATAAAGAAAATGGCCATGCAGTGTATATGCAGGACCTTCGTGATATGCAGGCCTGACCAACAGTCTGTTGGCACTGATTAGACATTAATCTTCTGTAGGCGTGTTTTGCACTTCAGCCAAAATGAAAAAGTAGACCACAGATTAACAGCCTAGTTAAACTTTGTTTTGGCCCCAGTTATCGCATTCCATCCCAAAGCAGCCTATTTCTTGAGTTTAGAAGGCCCTTTGAAAACTTGGAATGACTGCATAATAATTTTTCATTTTTGCACAAGAACGTATACTGAAATGTTTGAATTGTAGTTAGGAGCACTAAAAGTGCAGCAAGATTAACAGTCTCTTGGAAACATTTTCTGCACTGTTTATGCAACTGACCGGTTTTATAGCAGAGAATAATCAGGCAAGCGTTGCCTGCACGTAGAAAAAAATTGCTAACAGGACCTAGAAAGCCAGACTTTGGAGTCCAGATAGCCGAGAAAACAGAACTGCACAGCTTAATAGTTTTATTACATGATTGTTTTAATAAGATAAGCAATTGAATTGGCTTACAAGAAAGAAAATAGAACCTTGTGTAGTATAAGAATAGAGAAAAATCCATAATGTTATGAAATTTCATTCCGACACAGTTCATAGTTTTAAGGCAATTGTAGTGTACTTCGATCAGAGCCGTCTTTACTACAGTATTGGGCTTACTGGCGCGTCATGCCAGGGCGCTGGCCTCTCAGGGGTGCCCCAGCGAGTGGGGGAGCTGCGCGGCTTTGCCGGCGGCCTCCCCTTTCCCTCCACGCCTACCAGCTGTGCTCCGTCAACTATATGGCTGGCGGGCATGCAGCTTCCTTCCCAAACCTTCGCAGGAGGAGAGCGGTCCCCGCAGAGGCTTGGGAAAAGGTCAACAACTCTGGGAAACGGGGTGGGGCGGGCGGGCGGGATATTTGCACCATGGCGCCAGATATGCTTAAGACAGCCCTGACTTCGATCCTGGAGCATACAGAGCCTGATTACAGCATCCCAGTTTTCTAAAATGGAAGAAAGTTTGAAAACGTGCTAAAAATCAAGCCGGAAACCCAAAGGATGCTCAGGCAACACCTGACGCAAATCACCACATTTGGACTATCATATCGCAGTCACCTCTGATATGGGTCTCTGTTTAGTTTAAACACCGACAGCTAATTCAAACACACTTTCTTTTGTTTCTGCAGATCTGCTTTGTTGACTGAAACCAGGGTTTCTCAGTGTTGAACAGGCTTGTTCTGTATGCTTGACATTGACAAGCTACATGGGGTGTGTGTGTGCAAATAATAATAATTAATAATAATAATAACAATTCTGGGCGACTTCCACAAAGACCAAAAATACATTAAAATGTCACACATTAAGAACTTCCCTGAACAGCGCTGCCTTCAGGTGTCTTCTAAATGTTAAGTAGTTGTTTATCTCTTTGACATCTGATGGGAGGGCGTTCCACAGGATGGGTGCCACCGAGAAGGCCCTCTGCCTGGTTCCCTGTAGCTTTGCTTCTCGCAATGAGGGAACCGCCAGAAGGCCCTCGGCGCTGGACCTCAGCGCCCGGGCAGAATAATAGGTATTTGCTGCTGGTCCAAATGAACTTGGGGTCTTGCCGGATCGCTGTCCCTAAATGTGGCTGTTGTGGAAGAACCTTGTGCAGCTCGATACTGCTTCCTTACTAACACACCTCGCAGTAAATTGGTATATGGCAGAGCTTTCCAAACAGTGTGTCGCGACACGTTAGTGTGTTGTGCTGCAGTATGTAGGTGTGTTCCTCCTGGGGCTGGAAAGAGGTTAGTGTAACTTCTGGTTTGCTAGTAAAACTGAATTACTGTGTCGTGAAACGATGCATGTCTAAAAAATGTGTCACGGACATGAAAAGTTTGGAACGCTCAGGTATATGGGAAGCTGCTGTCTGGACCCAGTCAGTAAATGGCGGTTTTAAATACAGTTAAAGGCGAGATGATAGACCCCTTATTGCCTGTGAAGAAAGCACTTCCTTTTATTTATTGCCTCTGGCCAGGCTAGCTCTGCAGGTTTCAGAAGCTCATTTTAAGGCGTGCAGGAAGGAAATGGGTCATATATAAGGGCGTGTGGAAGACCATGGCTGAACAGCAAATACTGGGGTTGTCTGTGCCAAGGACAGACATTGCAAACATCTGAAATGAGAAAGAACATGGGGTTGTATCCAGTGGGGGCCTTGCATTTGCGTATGGTGGAGCACCCAACTTTCACCAAGTCCCCAATCTTTTGCAGTCCTCAGTACCAATGTTCGGCAAGCTTGGGTCCCTCTGACGGACTACAACTCCCATCATCCAAGTGTGCCCAAGCTTTGCCTTGGTCTCATTCATGTCACGCTAAACTACAGTGTAGTGATACCCAAATGTGATCACAAACTTGTCACAGTTTAGCACTGCACCCAAGTACAGTCTGTCTAAATATCACACATATCATATGCTACTTTTAGAAAGGTAAACTGTATCGCCATAAATAAATATTTCTAAATATTTTTCCACATCCTGGTGATGCTACTGTAACCCAAAATGTATGTATCACTGGTCTACGCATGTAGACATTTGTTGAATTGTCCCACCTTTCCATTGGCATGCTCAAGTGTTTAAAGAAGTTATCATTGTGTCAGACCGTTACGACAGTTTAGTACAAATAGAAGAATTGCCGTACAAAACAATTCTTCATTGCAGCTTGAGAGATTTGACCTCTCTCTTTTGCTCCTGTAAGTTAAAGGTCTTTCAGGGAAAGACCAACAGTGATGGAAAATTTAGGAGCAAGTTTTGGCTTCCCTGCTACAGCTGATAGTCGTCTTCAGCAGCAGCAGCAGTGATGATGGAGAAAATAAGGGTGCTTCAAAAACTCTGTTTTTTATAAAACACACAGCAACTTGGAAAAATGCCAGTAGTTGGGTATTAAACCGATTCTCTTCCGATAAAATGTTTAGGTTTCCAAGCTTCCCATTCTGAATTGAGTGATAGCTTTTTAATGGAACACTTACACCAGGTACAGTTAAAAACTGGCATTTCAAAAAAGCTGGCGGTTTCAGTGAGAAAGGCTCTTTCGTGAATGTTTTATGGAAGCATTCCCACCAGATGAAAATTATCTTAGCCACCTAGTTATAATTTTGTTATGTGCCTCTTGAATTCTCAGAAAATACTTGAGTTAAAACCATTGGAGCATGTGTCTTATGCTCCCCCCTTTTTTTAAAAAAAATTGAAGCGCTCAAAATTGTTGTGTAATCCAGAGCTGGTCGTGATACATAACTTCCAATTGAGAACATTGCATATATAATTTGTAATGAGGCCTATTGAGCATTATGGGCTAAAAACCACTCAAGGAATATGATAGCGAGGGCCAAGCCAGCCATGTAAACTTGTTTTGATGAATAAAATAACACGATCAAAATGACTTTTATCGAGGAGCAAAGCTGCCCCTTCCTCATCCTTGTAGTTTTGAGCTTTTACTCACAACTGATGCAAGATTGGGTGGGAAGGTTTGCAGATCAGTCTCTTTAATTGTAGGGTGCGCTTAGAGAGAGGCAAGGACCGTGTACTATGTAAGGTAAACCGGAATACTTGCGTTTATAGGTTCCTTGCATGCATGTACGCTTCTGACTCCCACAATGTTTAGATGTGAATGCTGGGATACTTCATTTCCATTTTTGCATATAAACAGAATGTTAGATATGCACGGACTCGCTGATTTTAAGCTCGAGGGCGTCGGTTTGCATCCAAAAATATGCCATTTGCTAGCAGATGTAGCAAAATAGTGTTCAAGTACGGCAGAATGAAAACCGTAGGCAGTTTTTCAAAAATTTGTTTATTATAAGGAAAGTAGGTCACGTGGAATTTAAAATATTCAGGGGAGGGGGGTGGTATTCAGTCTGGTGAAAAGCAAACTTCATCCCACGATGGTATAAAAGCATATATTCTTCAGTTACCCCTTTTCCCTGAAGCCTTTTGTTTGGATAGTTTCGAAATGGCTGCATGGGCAGATGCCTCTGGGTTCTGGCTAGCAAAGTGGGAAAGAATTAGAAAGAGAACAAGGGGGAAAGAAGCTATCGGCTTTGCTCTTAAATAAAACTGAGGCATAATGACAGTCCAAATCATGGGTAGTGACAGCAACACTTATTGCCAGAACCATACAGCTCATCCGGTGCCACTAAAACAAGACCTGTTTATTTTTTTAAAAAGTGAGGAACCCTTCTGACTTGGCTCAGTTACCTTCTTTCTGAGGTAAACGGTGTGGGCGGCTTTTGAGGCTGTTTTAAGACATATGATTCTGAGGGATTCTTCCACTCACCTCAAGATCTTACATGCCTTCCTTCATAGGCATGAGATAAATATATATGCTTACTTCATTTTTGTTTTAAATTTGAAGGAGCTGCTTCTGCCCCACTTTGGTCAGCTGGGTTTCATTAGGGTCACAATGCACTAGAACGTGTATCATCAACATCATCATCATCACTATTATTAAGATAAACTCGTTCGAGCTAGAGAGTTGGTGGCACTCAGTTTGAAAAACCCTGTTTTCCTCCCCCCCCCCCCCCAATTTCATTGCAAGCTTTCCTGTAAATATCTTTTATAATTAATTTATTTTTAAGGCCTCCTGGCAGGGATTTAAAACCTATTTGGACCACAGAACGCTTTTGTTATATACACCTAATATAAAATTCTAAATATGGGGCCCTTGCTTTGGTCCTTTTGTTTATCCTGATGCAAATATGTTTGCTAAAGCGCAATAAGAGTTAACAGCCAAACTTTACAACGCACACGGAGAGTTTCACATAAAATCTATAACTGACTACCCAGATGGCAAATGCTGATATGTAAACCTAAAACATGAAATTTTCCGTTGGGGTCCAGATGGCTGCTTAATGTGAATTGTTTAACATTTATGTTTATCTTATTAAAACTGCCTTTTATAAGTCCAGACTAGGCTTAGCAATGTGGCTCGGAACAGGCTCTGGAAAAGCGTATCAGTAAATGAGTAAAAACACCAAATGCCAGTCAGCATTTGATTTCGAAAAAGAGAGGGTTTCATTCCTAAGCCTGCTGGGAAGCCATATCATTTGCCTAGGTAGCTGTGGTCTTGTAAGCGTGAGTGTGGGGGGAGAGGTAGCGATTACTCAGTGGTGAGGCAAAGGCACTCTGTGCATGCCATGGGGCAAGTTTATTTCTTGCTGTTTCAAAGATTCCTGGGCTCAGGCTGGTGCCGAGGACAGCTTCCAAGCCTGAGCGCTCAGACAAACTAACCCCTGATACTAGCATAAATGCCTGCGTTTCCTACCTGTACTTGAACGGACCTTATACAGTGGTACCTCGGTTTTCAAGCATCTCGGAAGCCGAACGCCGAAAACCCGGAAGTGAATGCTTCTGTTTTTGAACGTGCCTCAGAAGTCGAGCAGTTTCTGCTGCGTGTTTTTCAATGTTCTCAATTGAATTGAGGCTTCCAAAGTGAGTTTTCGGTTCTCGAACGTTTCAGAACTCGAATGGTCTTCCGGAAGGGATTACGTTCGAGAACCGAGGTTCCACTGTAGTTGTTTTAAGCACATTAATATCTGTGCTCTGAGGAATAAACACCTGAGCCCACCAATTCCCAGTCCTGCACAGGCCATTATGGAGACTCGGGGTGGTATAATAGTTAGACCAGGCATCTCCAAACTCGGCCCTCCAGATGTTTTGGGACTACAATTCCCATCAACCCTGACCACTGGTCCTGCTAGCTAGGGATGGTGGGAGTTGTAGTTCCAAAACATCTGGAGGACCGAGTTTGGGGATGCCTGAGTTAGACCAACGTTTCCCAGACTTTGGTCTCCAGTTGTTTTTTGGACTACAGTTCCCATCATCCCCGACCAACTGAATAACTGAGTTAGCAAACTGATTTCTGCATGCACAAGGGGACTCCCCCCTTCCTAATAATAATCCTAATCCTAATCCTAATCATCATCATCATCATCATCATAATAATAATAATAATAATAATAATTTAATACCCCACCCATCCGGCTGGGGCTCACCAGCCACCCTGGGCGGCTTCCAACAAAAGATTAAAAATACATTTAAACATCAGTCATTAAAAACTTCCCTAAACAGGGCTGCCTTCAGATGTCTTCTAAACGTCAAATAGTTGTGCTTCCCCTAAGCTTTTGGTCCAGATTTGGGGTGGCAGAGTAGGATGGGAGGAAAGACTCATTGTGCAAGCAGAAATTGTTTTGCTTGCACCATTGTTTAGGTGAATACCACCTGCGGTCACCACCCTGAGCTCCTTGGAACAAGGGCAGGATAAAAATGTAAAATAGTAATACTTATTAATCAAGCCCCGCTGAGACTATCGTTAAACTACTTAATAACCAAATTATTGTTCACTGCAAGTGTTAGTTGGTTCCCATCACGATTAAAAACAACGTACATTTCGATTACCAGTGTTGGTTGGACAGTAGTGAATGTCTTGCATAAGGGGTGTTCCCGAGTTACAGGGGGAAAAGCAGGTTTTAGTTGAAAACCCTCCTAAACACTTGCTTTCACAGGTGTTGAAAGCCTAGTCCTTTTCCTTGGGCATTCCCCTTTCTTGGATCTGCCCAAACAGCTATTTCCTCTGACATAATGTGGGAACTTGCACAACGAAAAAAGAGAACAAAAGTCTTCTTATGGAGCAAGTCACATGATAGACCATTGCGTTGTTTTTTATCAGCAGTAAATTTTTCTGAAGGATGTGGTTAGCGAGACATGTGTTATGTGTTATGTACCATTTATTAATCTTGTGTAGAATTATCAACACATTCAGCCACATTTTGACATTCATCTGAACTTGGCAGTCGATGCAAGCATTTACAGGAACCCTAAGAAATATTTATGAACATAAATTTGTAGAAATCAATCTAATTGGAACGTAGCCTTAAATACTTTTTTGATGGCGTGTGTGTGGAAGCTTTATTTAAAATTAATGAAACAGAGCGCCTGCAAATTATCATATTAAGCATATTCCAGTTAATGAAAAAGTCATTGCATCATAAAACCAGAATCGTAGAATCGTCCACTTGGAAGAGACCCCGAGAGTCACCTAGTCCAACTCCCTGCCATGTAATGTAATGTAAGATATAAAGCATTTAAAAGGGAGTTGCTCTCATCTCATTTTGCATAGATTTGGCTTATTCCCCGCCCTCCCAACTACTCTAAACAGGCTGTGCAATAACTTTCATGCCAACAAGTCCCCTCTATTTCAAAAGCAGCTGTCGTCGTGGCTACGGCTTTAAAGCCACGCTGCTTTGTGAATGCTGTTTTCAGTACGATTGTTTTCTATTCATTTCTACTGTCGCAGTCAGGGCTGTCTTTAGCAGATGTGGCGCTGGGGTGCAAAGATCCACCCAGCGCCCCCAAATTACCATGGATAGTGTTTGGGTGGCCGTAGCTGCACACTGCCAGCCATCTGAGGGGGAGCGCAACTCTCCCCTATGCCACCGGCAAAGCCGCGCAGCTCCCCCACTCGCTGGGACGCCCCTGAGAGGCCGGCGCCCTGGCGCGACGCACCACTAAGCCCTATGGGAAAGACGGCTCTGGTCGCAGCTCAAAGCAAACTTGGGAAAGACATGTAGTTAATCTGACATGCTGAGGACCGCGGATAGGCACTTGAACCGCGCATCTCGCTTTGGCAGAGGCAGCAGCCCAGACAATGGCACTCTGAAAACGACGAGCAACTTAGAAACGGAATCTAAAATCCAGATCCTGCCGTTTTTATCCAGAACATATTGCAAATGCTCAGAGATGAAGGAGCCGTTTTCAAATCTGCCATGAGAGAAGAGGGTGAGCAGCTGGTAAACTACTGGCCTTTAATGAAGCCCTGCCATAT
The DNA here is from genome assembly GCF_964270895.1 of Podarcis filfolensis. Taxonomy (NCBI): domain Eukaryota; kingdom Metazoa; phylum Chordata; class Lepidosauria; order Squamata; family Lacertidae; genus Podarcis; species Podarcis filfolensis. The sequence goes on along the minus strand of NC_139604.1, from coordinate 22,770,806 downwards.
TGCAGCATCCTCCATTATTGCCAGACTTAATTAGTTCGTTCTACCACGGCAGTCTGGAGGGACCAAACCCTTACTGTGGACAACCGTAATAACTCTTTCCGCTTCTCTTTGTTTTTACCCCTTTCCTAGTGAAATTTGGCATCTCCGTGGAAGAGGTTTAAAATATACTTTAATTAGAAAGATAGACGTTAGAGGGAAAGCCTGGAATTTGGTGAATATAGCCATGGGCATGCAGGAACATTACAATCACTTTGTTGGAGCAGATCAACGGCCCATCTGGTCCAGAATTCTGTTTCCTGTAGTGTCCGTCCAAATGCAGGACAGGAAAGCAATAACCCTTCCCTGTTTGTCCCCAGCGCCAGGTATCCAAAGGAATGCTGCCTCTGAATGGGAACGTCCCATCTAGCTATTGTGGCTGTAGCCATCGTAAGCCAGCATTCATTGCCATATTGTGTAATGGTGAATTGCAGAAGTTCGTTCTGTGTTGTCCACAAGTCTTTCCTTTTGTGTCACGAACCTCTTGGGGCTCCCGCTTTACCTTGGGCAAGCCTGAACTCTATTCTTACTCGTGAGAAACTTTTCTCCACCCAAATTCTTCTTCATGTGAATCCCAGTCCAGATGTTATTTGGCGAATACATTATCTGAAAACTTAGATTCAGTGGGTCAGGTCCAGACTTGCCCTTCTGCAAATGGAAAGGTTTTTATTTGTGAAATGGACCAAGATGCAGTAGAGGTGATTTTTGCCAATTCCCCCTGCAGCCGCCAGTGCTACCTCCTGTGTTCAGCAAGAGGGTCCCCTGACTTTCTGGAACAGCTGTTTTTTTTAGGCAGGGGGTGCACAGCAATCTGCAGAAGGAATAAGTTAAAACTGCTTATCTCTCCCCCCCCCCCACTCCATTGTTGCCCTGTGCCTACAACATGGACTTTGTGTTTGAAGCTTTAACTGCTAGTACGGGGAGCAATATATTGCTGCAGTTACTGCTTTGATCCTGCTGGTCTTATGCACGTTAAGAGCATTTTATGGCTTACTTTTATGACCAGGTAATTTGCCCTAAGCTCACCCTTACGCCCTGTTTAAATGTTCTCCAAGTCATACAAGAAAATTAAGTTGTGTCGGACCATTCACAAATCGGGGGAAATTCACAGTTTAATAAAGACTTTTGTTAGGGTCAACCAGTGTTACAGAATAGGGAGCAAGCTTCACTGGACTGCGGATTAAGCAATAAGAGTAGAACACTGCAGGGCTGTCGTGCACTACTGTCATTGCCCACCATGCAGTACAGAGGTAAAAGCAGTGAATAACAATGCAGTTTTGTTGTTAGTTAATCTCAACTTCAGCCCAGCTTTCAACCTGCAACAGGGGGTCTAATTCACCCAGACAACATTGCAGAGTTGTTGTACCCTACTCAGAACCTGATCTGCAGTATGAAAACTGCAAGACTACTGCTTCCCAGCCATAACCCCTTGCAACTTCCAGTATGGGGATAATGACTTGTCAGTGAAACTCTAGAGCAGGGGTAGGCAACCTAAGGCCCGGGGGCTGGATCCGGCCCAATAGCCTTCTAAATCCAGCCCACAGACGGTCCGGGAATCAGCATGTTTTTACATGAGTAGAATGTGTCCTTTTATTTAAAATGCATCTCAGGGTTATTTGAGGGGCATAGGAATTCGTTCATTCCCCGCCCCCCAATATAGTCCGGCCTCCCACAAGGTCTGAAGGACAGTGGACCAGCCCCCTGCTGAAAAAGTTTGCTGACCCCTGCTCTAGAGAACCACTTGCCCGTCAGCATGGCCAATACTGAGCTAGATGGACCAAATGGTATGATATAAAGGATCTTCCTCTTTTCCTGCTTTTTAAAAAACCTGTTAAGGCCCAGGGTGTTTCCAGATTGTTGCTATTTCTGGGTGGGTTTCAGTTGCTTACTGACCAATTCAGCTTGTGCCACTATAGTTGATTAAGAGGTCTTGTGCAATGAACGTGTGTTCCCCAAAGACCAGACTTTTGCAGGACTGCGCACTGGAATGTGCTTTGATGCAAGGAGATGAGCGCTGCAACCTTTGACTGGACTTAACCGTCCAGGGGTCCTTTACCTTTTTACCTTTACCATCTAGGACTAGGTTCCCAACAAATAAGGATGAATGCTCATTTAAATAGCCGATGTTGTCTCTTGTTGTTGTTTAGTCGTTTAGTCATGTCCGACTCTTCGTGACCCCATGGACCAGAGCACGCCAGGCACTCCTGTCTTCCATTGCCTCCCACAGTTTGGTCAAACTCACGTTGGTAGCTTTGAGATGTTTGTCTAACCCCCTGCAAACAAATCTCCTGATAAAAGCTCAATAAACGGAGGCGCTCAAAAAATATCAGGTTTCAAAGACAGCTTTCCCATTGCAATTGTGTATGAACAGCACCTCTAAAAGAATGAGTTTTTTCGGGGGGGGGAGGGGGAGGAGAAACGTGACACATTAAGAGGTTTACGTTTTATTTACAGCCTTCTGTAATATTCTGTAATATTCTTCGTCTGTAACAGAATCCTGTAATTGTGTTTTGGAAACTGTATGTCAGTGCTAATTAATGCATGTCCCTGGTCCATTACTTCGAATTTGTAATGCATATTTACAACGCAGGCAACCTGGGTTTCACTTACAAGGAAGTCCCATTAGGTTTAATGGGACAATCGCTAGTGCTTACAGCCAAGAAGTTGCTACTGTGCATGTTTACTCACAAATCCTACCAGTGTGGGGACTGCCACATTAATCTGAAGCTAGTGCTCAGGACTGAAACTCTATTATGATGCCATTAAGTCACATCTTAACCTTTTTTGGGGGGTGGGGGTGGGGAGGAAGTAAAAATATATCACAAATTTTGTATCAGCATGCAATGGAGAATATCCAGAGTGCAGTTGGAGGTCTCAGACCACCAGTTTACAGTCCTTTGATTCCATTTAAAGCAGAGTTTCCCAAATTTGGGTTTCTCCAGCTGTTTTTGGACTACAGTTCCTACCATCCCTGACCACTGGTCCTGCTAGCTAGGGATGATGGGATTTGTACTCCAAAAACAGCTGGAGACCCAAGATTGGAAAACCCTGATTTAAATCAACTTAAATGAGACGGCACCTGTTTTGAAAACTGTGTAAAATAAAAAAAGTTTGAAGATCCAATATTATTATCTATACTGTTTGGTTTTTTTTACACACGCAGGATATGAACCTGATCGACATTCTCTGGAGGCAAGATATAGATCTTGGAGCAAGGCGTGAAGTTTTTGATTGTAGCCAAAGACGGAAGGAATACGAGTATGAAAAACAGAAGAAGCTTGAGAGGGAGAGACAAGAGCAGCTTCAGAAAGAGCAAGAAAAAGCCTTCCTAGACCAGCTGCAGCTGGATGAGGAAACAGGAGAATTTGTTCCTATTCAGCCTGCTCAAGCCATTGAATCAGGAAATACCATCACATCCAATAATTATTCACAGGTAAAAAAACCTCCCTGACTTTTTATCATGTGATCTATATTTTGGGTCCCCCCCACTTTCCTAAAGAATGTTATTGCAAGTCTCCAGAGCAAACTATCTGAACAGCAGGGGATTGATACAATTTGTGAGACTATGGTTATATACAAACTTATTCAGGAAGTGAGGAATCCCATTTTGTTTTTATCATAGTGCTACGGTTTCCATTTATTGCTCCATGGGTTCTCTTGAAACGTCTGATGAAATTCCAGAAAGTACAGATGCCTATAGATTTACTGATTACTATCTGTCCAGCATAGAACTTGTATAGCCAGTCTTTCAATACTTAATGAGAGTCTTCTTAGATTACATTGTCCTTTATTCTAATCCTCCCGCAAGCACACCCAGGAGATCTTAATGATTGCAACCAGCGAGTTTGTTTCTTTAATGATCTTGTTGCATTGTGGTGTGCTTTTTTGTGCCTTTTTTATTTCAAAATAAAATTCTATAGAGATCTCTCTCTCTCTTTAAATCTATAAAGAAACAGGTTGTCTGAACTTAGTAGAAGTATTACATATTTGCTATTCTTTATCTTCAATCTACAGAGCGTTCACATCTCCAAACAAGATGCAGATGACCTGTTCTTTGATGACTGCATGCAGCTTTTGGCAGAAACTTTCTTGTTTGCCGATGACCAGGTAAATCTCCCAAGTCTGATGTTTTTAATCTGGCCTCTCCTTTACAACAATTAAAATCCCTTTTCTGTCTCTTTATCGGGTGCTGGGATAGCTCAGATGGTGGAGCACGAGACTCTTAATCTCAGGGTTGTGGCTTCAGCCCCCACCCTGGGGGAAAAGGTTCCTGCATTGCAGGGGATTTGGGACTAGGTATCCTTGAGGGAGCTTCCACCTCTACAATTCTGTGATTGCAGTGTCCTGATTAATAGCATGCATTATGCAACAAACACATTTGAATGTAGATTGTCATACCAACATACTGCTTTGCAGGTGGGTCTCTAGTTCCATCCATGGCACATCCAGGTTGGCCTAGGCAAATTGTGGTCTGAAACCCTGGAAAGCTGCTGCAAGCCAGTGTATACAATACTGTGCTAGATGGACAAGGACAGGACTTGCTATAAAGCAGCTGCCTATGTCCCTACTAAGGGACACGGGTGGCGCTGTGGGTTAAACCACAGAGCCTAGGACTTGCTGATCAGAAGGTCGGCGGTTCGAATCCCCACGACGGGGTGAGCTCCTGTTGCTCGGTCCCTGCTCCTGCCAACCTAGCAGTTTGAAAGCACGTCAAAGTGCAAGTAGATAAATAGGTATCGCTCCAGCGGGAAGGTAAACAGCGTTTCTGTGCGCTGCTCCGGTTCGCCAGAAGCGGCTTAGTCATGCTGGCCACATGACCCGGAAGCTGTACGCTGGCTCCCTCTGCCAATAAAGCGAGATGAGCGCCGCAACCCCAGAGTCGGTCACGACTGGACCTAATGGTCAGGGGTCCCTTTACCTTTTATGTCCCTACTACGAAATACCTCTTTCATTGCCAACAGCCAACCTAAGAACCAATGAGTTTCAAGCATATCGGACCAAAAAATAAATCTGTTGCCTGGTATTCCAGGTTCCCTCTGCTGAATTTCTGCCAGCGGCACCTTCTGAGATGGACAGCAACCAGGTCTTTGTTGAATCTGATCGGATGATCCCACTTGACCCGGCTCTCCTTCAGTCTACCATTCCAGAGTCGACAGCGGTAGATGCTGAGACCACACAAGATATAGAACAAGTTTGGGAAGAACTGCTGTCTATTCCAGAGCTGCAGGTAACAGCAGCAGTCAGCACTTGAACGAAATACTAAATAATCAAATTTATTACTACTATTAAATAACACTTCAATAAGTAGCCAGATACTGGGGAAAAATATTTACAGTGGTACCTCGGGTTAAGTACTTAATTTGTTCCGATGGTCCATTCTTAACCTGAAACTGTTCTTAACCTGAAGCACCACTTTAGCTAATGGGGCCTCCTGCTGCCGCCGCGCCGCTGAAGCACAATTTCTTTTCTCATCCTGAAGCAAAGTTCTTAACCTGAAGCACTATTTCTGGGTTAGCGGAGTCTGTAACCTGAAGCGTATGTAACCCGAGGTACCACTGTATACTAAAAAAGGCCACACTTTTGACATTTTTGCCCTTGGACAGCGGGTCCTCCTGTCGTCTTGCAACTACTGTATATTTACAAAATTTTGTGTTTATGAGGTTGAAGGTAGCGGCTTGAAAGGTTCAGTTACGTTTACTCATCAATCTGTATATTTTAGAACATGAAAAGCAAAATGTTTGCCCGTGTAGGCAGTTTCCCTTTCAGTCCAAACCTTTGCATGCTTTTTATTCAAAAGCAACGCCTGCTCTGCTCAAGACGTTTCTGTTGAGTTTCTAGCCTCACAATACAAATCTAATCTTGAGTCTCAGGGCTGGCACCAGACTTGGGGTGGGGTCTTTTCTTGTTATGCTGATGCCCCCAACCCAACTAACCAGGACCAAGTAGTACTTCTGGCAGGCCTCCGAAACATGCTTCCGTGGGGCTGTGCTACTTTTTTTGAATTGTGCCTAGGCTTGACTGATCCATTCTAGCAGGCCACCATTTTGTGTTACCCAAAATGCAATGCCCTGGCCAATAGATCTAAATTTTATAGCTCAGTAGGCTGGGGTCTTACATATTGTGTAACCAAGATGGTGGGCAGCCGCTGCCTGATGGAAAACTTGTGACTGATTAAAAGCAGCACTGCTGCCCATTGCTGAAAAGCATCTGGGAGCCTGGCAGGGAGAATGGTGAATAGTGGCATGGCTGGGTCTTCAAAGCACCTGACTTAAGATAGCTGTCAATGTTTCCCTTTTTAAAAGGGAAATTCCCTTATTCTGAATAGGATTCCTCGCAAGAAAAGGGAAAAGTTGACAGCTGTGTTGTTGACTGGAGGTGCCGGGCCTAGTGAGTTCATGTAAATTTAGCTCCACCGAGCTTGGGGCTTACTCTCCCCTAGTAAGGCTTGCTTTACTGGTTTTCCTAGGGTCTGTACAGCAAGGAGGGGAATAGCATTTGTTTTTCACTTCCAAGAAGCTGAACAGAAACCCCAGTTCAATATGTAGCACTTTTCTCTACGAACATGCAATTTGCACAATGAATGGAGTGATTAGCATTTCTGCCAAGGTATAGCTATGCTTCTGTTTCCATGTACCTCTTTGGATAAACAGCTGAAGACTTCTCTGAAGCCCTTTCTCAGCTTTATCCAGCCCATGGAATGTTAAGACAGTAGACATGGAAGAGAAAGCATGCAACCTTTAAAAAACATTGTGTCGATTGAGTACTCCGAAGTGACTTCCACAACTACCAAGGAAATTAAAGAACTTTTTTAAAGGTGGGGGCAGGAATGTAAATGGCACAGAGGCTGGGTCTTTTAACTGTCCAAGACACATGAACAGTTATATTTCATAGGTATCCTATGCACGGTAGCTGGGGGGGGGGGGGGAATTGCAGCATTTTACAAAAGGCAAAAAACTTAAGTGTGAATGCCAGGAAGATGCAAATTCCTAATACAGAAGTGTTTACTTGAGGGAAGATTGCCTGCAACAATTAATTTGTCATACTCATCAGATATAAGTGCATCCAAACCAGCCAAGGGACTAGGCACATTCTCCCTCTTTTAAATATATAGCAGGCATCTTTGTAGAACGCTACTTCTGTATAGTGAAAGGTAACAGGTGACTGAAAAAGCAAAATGCTGCAAGCTAGTTTCCGACGTCTCAGATGCCCCTCCCTTTCCCCTTATCCCAATTATTCACATCGTAGAAGTTTACACAGGCTAAAAGGGAGTGTTTGCAGTTGCCTGCATTTCTGTCCTAATTCCTGCTTTGTATGGCCAGCTCTTCTGGCCCTGTCGGGTATACAGAAGCAATACAAAAAAGGGACGACAGCCAAATGCGTCACCTCCAAAGCACAAGAAATGCATCGACTGACTAGAGTTTGCTAGGTGCACAATGTTAACTGTCACACGGTAAAACTTCATCATGTCTATATATCATTGCTGAACTTCCCTCTCCTATTTCCTTATAGTGCCTTAACATTCAGAATGATAACCTGGTTGAAGTAACCCCAAACGCATGCTTGGAAAACGCATCAGCAGAGGCCGATATGAACTTTAGCTTTTATGATTCATTACCTGCTATGGAGAAAGAAGTTGCTAACTGCAGTCCAGAGTACCTGAGCCCTCTGGAAGCTTCCTTTTCCAGCATGCTACTGCCAGAAGATCTTAGCCAAAACAACACACCATGCACAAGCACTGATTTTTCTGAGGATTTCTACTCTTCCTTTGTCGGTGTGAATATGAACACGTCTCCCCCACCGCCAAATTTTGTGGACCAGGCAATTGCTGGCTTTTTAAACGAACCTATCGATCTTTCAGAGTTTGCTCAGTGCAAAGCTTTTAACCGTGACCTTTCAGGAAATGCCCCAGAATGCAATGATTCCGATTCTGGCATTTCGCTGAATGCGAGTCCCAGCACAACATCTCCCACTCATTCTGTTGGGTCATCTTCCATCTCTAGAGATACAGGATTTGGATACAGTGATTCTGAAATGGAAGAGATGGATAGTGCTCATGGAAGCGTGCCACAGAGTAATGCTAAAATGCATTCATTTCAGTTCTATGCTCCGCTGTCTCCATCCCCAGGACAGAGTGTCTCAAATCCTGAATTGCAGCTCACAAGCGTACCCAAAAAAGAATTGCCTGAAAACCCTGGTCATGCTGAAGCTCCGTTTGTGAAGGACAAGTCCTCCAGCCAACTTGATGCTCATTTCAGCAGAGATGAGCTTAGGGCAAAGGCTCTGTGTATCCCTTTCCCCGTTGAAAAAATAATCAATCTCCCTGTGGATGACTTCAACGAAATGATGTCCAAGGAGCAGTTCAATGAGGCACAGCTGACTCTGATTCGTGACATACGAAGGCGAGGCAAGAACAAAGTGGCTGCTCAGAACTGCCGCAAAAGGAAACTGGAAAACATAACTGAGCTGGAGCATGACTTAGGTTATCTCAAGGATGAGAAAGAGAAGCTCCTCAAAGAGAAAGCAGAAAACGACAAGAGCTTGCAACTGCTGAAAAAGCAGCTGAGCACCCTGTACATCGAGGTCTTCCGCATGCTTCGGGATGAAGATGGCAAGCCTTATTCACTTAATGATTACTCACTGCAGCAAACAAGAGATGGCACCATCTTTCTTATTCCTAAGAGCAAGAAGCCAGAGACTAAAATATGAAGATCAGGGAGGCTAATGTTCTCTCAACAACTATTTTTTCAATTTGTATTTTCTACTCCTAGGACTTCCTAGGATGCAAAATATTTCCCTTCCTCCCCAAGTGACTTTACACAAATGTCTCTTTAGAGTAAACTATATGAATACACTTAAAATCGGTGTAAGGCAAATGTATACACAATGGGTAGTACTTTTATAAGACACTAGTTCCTTTTTTTATATAGTAGCAACTCGACTAGTTCCTGCTCTAGTGTAAATATTTCAAAATTTCTTATTTATATACTGTTCCTATAATTTGTTTTACCTAACTGTATATCAAGGGTGATTTAAGACTTTTAATCCTAATTACTTACAAGACCAATCTTGTTTTCATGAACATTGTTTGATAAAATATGAATGAAATGTTTGCAGTTCCTTGAAAATTTTTACTTGCTTTGCTTTAATATGAGATTGAATGTAGTGTTAGTAAACACACATATTAAACGAGTATTGTTAGGGCTCAGCCCAGCCAAAATAACTGAACACTCATTACAAGAATTAAAACTGTTCTTTCATTGAAAGGAATGGAGTATCAATATGCTTAATTTGGGGCTGGATTGTGTCCTTAAAGCTGAAATTTTGCTTTGCATACAAATGTATGCTCCAAGTAATGCTAATTTTTAGATTTTGTACATTAAAAAATAAACGGCATATACTCTTGGCCTAGATTGTTTCATTAGAATGTGGCCTTACCACAAGGGTTTCCACTTGGGCTAATATACCTGTAGAGCAGGGGTGGCCAACTCCCGAGAGACTACAATCTACTTTCAGAATTAAAATCTGGCAATGATCTACCCCCTGGACTGGGTGGGTTCAGTTGTTGAGCTTTTTTTAGGGAGATCTACCAAAACCTCACAGGGAATCTATCTACCAGTAGATCGTGATCGACCTGTTGGACATCCCTGCTGTAAATCTAATGGGCAAGACATCCAACATGCCTCACCGCGCAACAACTTTTTACTTTTTCCTTCTTGCCCTTATTGACTATTGCATGCCCCCTAAATCTGTTCCAGAGGGTTTGTCAACCCTTTGGAGCAGTTTTTAGGAAAGGGAAGCCTACTTACACAATCATAGAGTTGGAAGAGACCACTGCTACAATGAGTCTAAGTGGTAAGAAGAAAATGTCAAACAGTTTTGTTGGTATGGCACAAGACTCTTAAATCTCAAAAGTCATGGGTTTGGCCATGTTGGGCAATATCCCTACACTGAAAGTTGGTCACCCATTATGAAATGGAGTACAGGACACAGATTTTATTAAGAAGAACAAACAGTGCAGCAGCTCAAACTATCATTGGAAATGACAGTAGTTAGTTAATCTCACCGGAAATAACATTCCTTACCTAATATCCAGCTATTACCTCTGGTTTGATACTGTGTTAGAATAAAAAACACTAACTGAAGACCAAAGTAGTTTTGAAGAAGCCAAAGTACACGTAGGATGACTTTATAAGCATTCAAATTTCAAATTACAGCTATAGCTACTCATGATTATTATTATTCAAATACAAGGCAATGGTGTATTTCGGTTTCATGGATTTCAAGCACCCTTTTAAACCTTTAAAAGTAGTGCTGAAATTTCTTTAGCTTCAGGGCCATTTTGTATTCAGGAACCTGTTACTAATTAGTTATGATGGCTGTTCATTGTATTGCCTACTCACCCTACACAAAGTCTTTCCCGGTTGCTACACACATTTTTGCAGGGGAAAGCATGAGTGACACAAATGCATGTCATTCCTATTATAAACATGCAATATTGTATTCCAGAACATTTCCAGCTACACAAGATAATACATGTAGATCTGCTTACAGCAACCCCCATCAGGACACTGCCTTGCTGAGCCCTGAATTACCTTTTTATTATGTGAAAAAAGATTTCATAAAATTTTGTCATGGATTTTTTCCTCCTCTTCTCTTTCAAAGGCTGAGATTTATTTAGAGTTAAATCAGGTGAGCCAAATCTGCTGTAACTTATCCAGGGATGTGAAGTCCATACAACTAAAGGAAGGTTACCAATATTCACTTGAGTAATTCAAAACTCTTCGATTTTAACGTTGTGTGAAATCTTTAGTAAATGGACGGGCAGTGATGTAGAAATGAAGGCCTAATAGCCACATACAATTGGAAAGATTGGCCAACTCTCATAATTTATGACACTTTATTGTAAGTGTTTGAACAAGGTGAGTGGGAGATGACACACTTCAATCACTTTCACCTATCATAGGCTATCGGCGTATTTCACATCATCTTTCAACTTGTGGAGATGGTTGTCTTTCTTCTACCCTGCAGAGTATAAGAGAAAATGCAAGTTTAGCACATTAAGAATGTTAAGGCTAAGGAGTATGCCAGCTTCACCAACTAGTTATTGAAGAACACTGCTCTGCTAGCACTTCCTCTTTCCCCAAATCTTCTAAACACCTCACCAAATATGCAGCTGAGACTGCTTTGGGACTGTACGTAAGCAGGTTCACCTATGATTCAGGACTTCCTTTCCTATGTACAGAGCTGGCACCCTCCTACTAGAGGAAGAAAACAGAAGCACATACACTCACCCCAAATCTACGTTCTGTTGTGTGTTGGGTGGAAAGGTGCAAAATGAGCACACAAGCAGCTTGGCTGAGTCCCTATTTTAGAAAAGAGAAAATGAGCAGAGCTGCTGTTTGCCACTCCGGTGCTGGGCAACGGCAGCAGCAAACTGCAATGCCTAGTGCAGCAGGAGAGGCAAATTAAGAGACGTGGCCTTGTAGTACTGTGTGCTCTCCCATTAAACATTTGCACTACATTTGACACATGTGTCTGAAGACGGGAGAAGTCAACAATTATAAATGTTCCCTGCCAAAGTTCATGGTTGAATAGGAGTGAGAATGTGATGCTGACAAAAGCCTGGGTGCCCAACAGGGCAAGAAGATATGGAACCATGACAAACATTCATTAGCATGCAGACCTAGCACAGACGGAGAATAAGGCAGGACAGAATTCTATGTATTTATCGAGATATGTCAAATTCAAGACTAATGGGACATTATGCAGGAAAAACCCAACCAAGATACAGTACTAAGAAGCCATTCTTAAAGATTTAGGTTACCTGAAAACCAATTATTTGGTAGGGACATCAGGTACTCAACTTCCAGAGGAAATTATTTTCTTGTCTGAAATTCAGTAATTAATAATATTACCAACAGAAAATCTGCAGTTCCAACAGGTGTGCAAAGGTGGACAGAATTCAGGTTGACTTTATGCATTGGATTTCCCCAAATCCCATTATAGGCAGTGGTCATTGTAGGCACATCCAACTGATGCACAAATCCTTTTGGACCTGGAAAAAGGAGGGCTGGGGGCAGGCTTATACACACTCCACCAACGTGTGATTTGACCCAGAACGCAACCCCTGCAGAAATGGGGAGTTACCTGTGTACTAATGAACATGAAATACAGTTTTTATTTTAAAAATCTACTTATCATTTAAGTTGTGGGAAATTATTACCAAAAGATGTAATCTAGTAGAAACCATTTCACTATGTGCAAGGCTAAATCCCGGATAAAATCTTGCTTCAGCAAGCAGTTCATCAGACAAGCTACTATACTTCAGCCACCTTTAAGCAATCTGGATAACACTGACCTACCTTTTAGGATTCTTGTGTTACTAAAATAACATGAAACATTTTCTAAAGCTGTATCTGTGCTAAAAGTCACCAGTTATAGCTTCCCTATACATCAGTCAGATGAGAATTTAAATTTTAATGCTGCACTGCTCACATTTCATAGTATGGAAGTACAATGATTAAGTACTGGCACTCACCTTGTTTTTGCATAATTCCTTCTTATCACAGAAGCTGGATTTTCAAAGCCAAGAATACAGTCATGGGCACATCAATGCTTTATATTGTACTAGAGTCTTACCAAGTCACAGGTTTTCTAGCAGGCAAGAAATCCACATCTGGTCAAGCAGAAGTTTCTTCAATCTGCAAGTCAAAGAGATTTTTCTTACCTTGTTCAGGAAAGAGGAGCTCTTTTAATTCGTTAAAAGTGTTAGAGACAAACCTTACCTATTCTCATTCCCCTTCCTTTCAGGTCTAAATGCTAGACCTATGACTGGGTGAACTCAAGTAGCTATGACTCAAGGAGGTTCCAACTGGTGAAGAACTCTTGCTAGACTTTCTTCGATATTTCAGCAGTGATAGGCAGTTTTAACTAGCTTTTGGAAAGCTGCTCACTATCAGCATAGTATTTTATGCTTTCACTTTTCTGGAAGTTGAAGCTGGTGCTGTCGCTGCCTTGTCATTCTTTAAATATGCTGACTGGTCCACATACACAATAGGCTGCTGGAAGTCCTGTCTGAGTCTCCTTTGATCCACACTTTGGCTAAGAGGTACATCCTAAAGTCTTTAGAGCTGGTTAATTGCTGTCCTCTGCTTACACTTCTCCACATCAGAGAACTAGGTCTAAGTCACTGGCACCAACAACTGGCAACTTACAGATTGCATGATTAAGAATAGCAGAACAGATTAACACACTATAAAATTGGTTCCCCCTCCCCCCACTGTGTGCCATCAAGGTCCCACCCTCTCCCACAAGAACAGAAAAACTCATCCTCTAGGTTCTGCCCCTACAATCAACAGTAGGCCTAAAGGGGTGGTTTACATCTACTCTACTCTTCTAAGATGAAATCTGCATATGCAGCTTAGTAATGGGAGGATTCCATTTCACAATACCAACATGATGCCCTTCTACACGTTTTGCCTATTGGATTATAGAACACTTGTTTCCTGTTGGCCAACTACCCAATTCCCCCCTTAATATATGCTATTATGATATTACAGTGGTACCTCTAGTTACGAACTTAATTCGTTCCAAGGTCCATTCTTAACCTTAAAGTGTTCTTAACTAGAGGCGTGCTTTCGCTAATGGGGCCTCTTGCTGCCACTGCGCCGCCGGCACACGATTTCCGTTCTCATCCTGGGGCAAAGTTCTCAGGTTAACTCTTCCAGGTTAGCAGAGTTTGTAACCTGAAGTGCTTGTAACTCGAGGTACCACTGTATAGCACTTCGGGGCTGTATCAGTGCTTGACCCTTGTTTAAGCACACTTGTACTTTTTGAGATTAAACCATAGAATTCTATACAACCACCACCACCACTGTATGCCTTGTACAAACCCAACATACACATTTGGTTGAACCTACAACAATTTTAGAGCAAAATTTTATAGTGTCTGATATCCATTCCTATACTGGAATTGTTTACCTGATACTGTTCATTGGCCTAGAGAAGTAGTAACAGAAGAAAATATCCAGCATCATACTGGCAAGTGTCTGAGTTTCTTCTACTCACTGTGCCCTACTCTTCTGGATGTGTACTGACAGAAAGCACTGCTCTGGCAATAGTTAAAAGAGAAGTCTGATGAGGTTGAGAAGGATAGCCTGGGAACATGGCTGTACACAAATTTGGATAAGTGAAGGAGTAGACCACACACCCCTGCTTATGAATTTATCAAGTTTTGACCACACGATTCTGATGCATAAAAGTATGGATTTATAGCCCACAATACTCCTGTTAGTGACAAATACGTATCATGTTCAGCCCAGATATTTCCTGCTGCTAGATTGTGAACCATTTGGTTTTCACACCACCTTCAAGGCCTACAATCAAGGCATTAGAAAGTGTGTGAAATGTGTTGGGTTTGTTCATAGGTCAGAATATTTATACCCAATTGCAAGGAACTTGAAGGGATTGTGCCTGTGCTGTAAGTTTGTTTCAGATAAGAGAGCATGCAGAAACACACAAAGTAGGAAGTATTGACCATTACAAAAGAATCCATGTTTTGAGGGAAGAAATATATACAAATGAAGTTATACAATTAAGCTAAGTAACAGACCCAGGTCATTGGTTTCAAAGTTTTAATTCAAAAGAGTGTGCGCACACACACTTAAATCTGTTTGAGGTTGGGGGTGGGGTGTTAAGCCTCAACAGTAATAAACCTGTTCTGCCAATGCTTAATGTAGTTCCTGTATATACCAATGAAATGGGAGGCAAACTGAATAAAGCTTTAAAATATCTCTTTCAATGCTTATTTACTTATAAGTCTTAGGCTAAGAAACAAAGGCTACAAATTAAGATATGCACAAGCCAGAAGTATCTGGAATTTTCATTTGAAAGTAAAGCTTTTTATCATTCACAAGCACTAGTTTAAATGACTCACTCCTAGTTATACAGCTAAACAAGCTTTAATGCAAACATCTCTTCTCTCCCTTTGCATGTGCAACTCATTTCGTTCGGTTACATATGCAGAAACTAAGGTTCTTAAACGATTCAGCATTTCTATAGTTTAAATTAATACAGATTATAATGCACTGATTTTTTTCCTAGCAAGAATATACCCTAAAACTACATTTCTTTATTTAAAGAAGTTTCAGTAAGAAAAAACTGAACTACACAAATATTGGAAAAAATTAAAAGTTCCTTAATTATTTTTAATTCCTGGTACCACTACCACCACTACCACAAATTTACAGGGCAATATACCTGATTTATGAAGAAAAGACAAAGCTACAAACAACAAATTAAAAAAAAAGTCAGGAATGTACATCTAAACACTACATTGCATTAAATCAATAGCTGCACTCTTTGCAAACTGTGGCTATGACAGTCCTTAAGAAGGGTTTCCTGTTTAAGCTGCAGTAACTTTTTCTGACTATGGTTCATCGCTCCTTCTGTGGCAGATTTTACAGTTCCTCTAATGCATTTGGGACGACTGTCTCAAAGTAACCTGCAGCTTTCCTGACAACTCCTCGCTCTCTCCTAAGAACTGTGTAGCCTGTTGAATACAGGATAAGAAAAGGATTACTCTCAGTGAAACGTTGTATAGTCTTCATATACAACAAGTATTTGTAGCATACCTACCATTATTCTGCTACAATTTTTAGAATCTTCTTCCACCATAGCCACCACCACCTCCTCCTCCTGATCCATAGCCACCTAAAAATGGGAACACGGACTGTTGAAATAAATATTCTTTAGGAGCGTAACAGACACATATGTACTTTAGTAAGTTGTACTTACCACCATAGGGACTGCCTGAGCTTCTGCCACTGAAACTGCTACCTCCTTTCATGGGTCCATAGCTTGAGGCCTGTTGTCCACTATAATTGCCAAAGTCATTATAGTTTCCACTTCCACCGTAGTTACCTGAGAATAATAAAATGTAAGGTTTGTGTTTATCAGATCAAGAATTATTTGAGAAGTACATTTCAAGTGCACTACAATTCATTCACATTAACTCACCTACCCAGTACAAAATACACTTTAGTATACAACACGTGTTTAAGAACACCAGATTTACTGTATGCACATAATGGGATTTCAGCTAACTGGACATAATCATGGCTAAGCTGAGTAACTGCAATTGTTCCCAAGAACATTCAAAATACACATGCAAAAATTTATTTCCTGTTCAGTTCTTGCCAACCTTTGTTATATTAGAGAAATAAAAAATGCTCACTCCTTTGCTAAATCATTAAGGGTTCCTGTTCTTTTAATTAACCGCATTAATAACTTTAGATACTTAAAATTCTCCTGTGTTAACTTAACCAAGCTCAAAGTTTCTTGAGAGAAGTATGAATAAGATCATTATTCTTTTTCAAAAAATGATTATCGGACAGTAGTCCAGTCCCAGAAAATGAGACTAGTACAGTGGTGCCCCGCAAGACGAATGCCTCGCAAGACGGAAAACCCGCTAGACGAAAGGGTTTTCCGTTTTGGAGGTGCTTCGCAAAACGAATTTCCTATGGGCTTGCTTCGCAAGACGAAAATGTCTTGCGAGTTCCTGCGGTTTTTTTTTCCTTTTTCCCCTTTTTCCCAAGCCGCTAAGCCGCTTATCAGCTGATCCGCTAAGCCGCTTAACAGCTGATCCGCTAAGCCGCTTAACAGCTGATAGCTAAGCCGCTTATCAGCTGATCCGTTAAGCCGCTTATCAGCTGATCCGCTAAGCCGCTTATCAGCTGATCCACTAATCCCGCTAAGCCGCTAATAGCGCTAATCCGCTAAGCGGCTTGCTTCGCAAGACGAAAAAACCGCAAGACGAAGAGACTCGCGGAATGGATTCTTTTCGTCTTGCGAGGCACCACTGTATTCCAATCCACACTGAAAGGCATTCACTAGCACAGATCCAAAGTTCCCCAGATCCGAGCACTGAACAGATGGATTGGACTCTTTCCTCTACACTCCAATGCCAGCACAAAATGCAGAGGCAAAGAGAAAACAACAACAGTAAATGATTCACAAGGAGTTTCAGGTAAGTGAGGGAAAGTTTGTAGAATACATTAACATAAAGATTCTTAAATAAATTCTGGGCAATGGAACTAGCTGGCTAGAAAGTTGAAGTTGTTCCCTTATTAGGTTTAAGGCTTAATGAATGTTTGTATGAAGCAATGGTGGGGAACCTCATACCTGGGCCTTCAGGCCTCTCTATCCAGCTCTTGGGACTCAGCCCAGGTCACACTGCTCACTAGCCCTCCTTTCTACCTTTCTTGAGGGTTCTGCCTGGCTGGAATGTGTCAATGAGCTCTTTGCCCCTGGCTGGGGGATAGAGAAGGGCATGTGCAGAAAACTACAGGGGTACTTTCCTTTGCACACTTTTGCCTTGGGCTCTGTCCACCACTGACATGTAGCCACTGGAAGGTTGCTCAGGTGGGAAAGCAAGCCCTCGTTCTATAGATCCCCTGCTCTGGAGTCTTGTTACCAGTGCAACTCTATAGTTTAAAGAAGACATCCTATAAACCTGGCCTGGGGGGCGGGGAACCATGAAGCTTTCCCATATATCTTTCATACCACGGTGATTTCAAGGGTTTAGAACTTGGAAGTAGTTTTCATTTTCGGCTGAAGTTTACACTGCACAACATTTTAAAAACAGTGACAAGCTAAAGGCCTCAAGCTTGTTATCAAACATGAGCAGAACAGATGGATCAACACAATGTACTTCAGGATTCTTACCACCGAAGCTCCCCCCTTCATTGTAACCATCATAGCCTCCACCTCCTCCGCCATATCCACCACCTGGGGTTCCATAGGTTGGGCTGCCACCATAACCTCCTCTGCCGCCGTACCCAGGACTACCTCCATAGTTCCCACCTTGAGAAAGATCAATAAAAAGGACAGGAATGTGAATGTTTTGTTATGAAACGACATGATCTAAACACAAAAGTAACTGGGAACTGTAAAGCAGTATCCAAAAAATCACCAATACTGCATGGAGACCAACTATTACGAAAGGCGTATTACGACTTGGTAATAACTACCAATCAAGTCAACCCAATGGAGAAGTCCAAATAAAATCAATGACCTAGCCACGACTGTCTAAGGATTTGTAGTCACAATTTGCTGTTTACAATCAATGGAAACCATTTCATGTCCATAGATGAAGACTGGTTGCCACTAAGCATGATTCATCACTTGATTACTGGAAACTGCCAAGTATTCCAAGTGCGAGGACCAGAGGCTCTATCTGTCATGGGTCATTCAAGCAGCTTGAGGATCACCCATATTTTGGTTATTTATCCTGCTCTGAAAAGGCTTTGTGCATACCCAACTATATTTTGGCTGCAGTCGATAACGCAATTCCAAAGTCTCTTAATAGGTTACATACATTTCACAAATCTAAAAATAATGTTTAGATCCTGAGCTGTCTGTCCATTTACAGAAGAGAATCTGATCCAGTGGAAGCTCTTACTAATAGAAAGAGCGAGCGGAAGGGGGAAGTGTTTGCCAATTTCACCAGTAGCCCTCTGTGCCACCCCTATGCAACTTTTATTGGAGATTCCCCAACTACCTGGAGCACTTTTTTAGGGGACTTCCTTCCCTGCCCCCAGGGGTGGAGGCACTCCCATGAGCAGAATTTTGTTCACAGGAACATAGGATTCATGACACTGGATTAGATCCAGACTGGGGCACAATCAACTGTCCTTCCAGATGGCAGGGCTTTGTGGAATGACAGGGAAAATGCATCTGCAGCCCTGCCACTCTTTGTGGCCAAAGTGGAAGGTGGGGAGGGGAGACATTCAAGGCTGGAAAGGCAATTGGGCCTGACAGCATCACATGACAGCAGTGAGACCAGTTTGGGATCAGTGGATCCTGGCTTGTCTCAGTCTTATTGCCTTTATTAGAATGCCGCATTCCAAGACCTACCACTGGCTAATTAAATGATGTATCTGAAGAAGTGTGCATGCACATGAAAGCTTATACTCAGAACAAACTTAGTTGGTCTCTAAGGTTCTACTGGACAATTTTTTTATTTATTTCGACTGTGTCAGACCAACATGGCTACCTGCCTGAATCTAAATGATGGACAGCCTGCCATCAGCTGCCCTGGACAAGTTTGGTGATCACCCAGTTTGATATAAGGGTGGTTTTTTTAGTCCCATGGGATACGTTAATCATGACTTAAGAGAACCCAATTTCTTGTAATACCTAGATTGTCCACAAGTTGTCAGCTTCCCTTTCACATTTCTCACATTAAGATACATCAGGCAGATCTAAGCGACTGACACCCCTCCCTCACAAGTATAATTGAACTGGTATTAGCAATGTTATTCTTACCATCACCAAAGCCATTGTATCCATCACCACTCCCGTAACTTCCTCTGCTGCCACCACCACCACCACTTCCGCCACCGTAACCACCTAAAATCAGAACAAAATGTGTAAGATACAGTGATGCACTGCAATTCAGGGTAGTATTTTTGGAAGGGGGTGGAGAAGCAAGAACAGATGTTTACCTCTGCCACCAAAACTTCCTCCTCTGCCATAACTGCCACCACTGCCTCCAAAGTTCCCACGGCCCATGAAGTTGCCTGAACTGCTTCCACGACCTAAAGAATAAAGAGAGTGAATTATTAAAATGCTTGTAGGCAATTATCGCCACAGGCTGTGCTATTATGTAACAAACTCACTTCTCTGTGCAGTTGCCGTCTGCATTTCTTGCTTGGAGAGCGCTTTCTTCACTTCACAGTTATGTCCATTTATAGTGTGGTATTTCTGAACTAAAAGAAGTTTTGAAATGATCCTTATTATAAAAATGCACACAATTGAATAAGCACTTATGCCATATTATTGAGAAGATATTTTCACAGCAGCAGCAGCAGTATTATTTAGTTTTATTTCCTCCTTATAATCAGGAGAGGAAACTCTAAAAATACCATAAAACAAAAGACAGATATATCATAAAATGGATGCTCAACATCCCTCTCATCTCACCTCCTCATAAGGAAGGAACATCTCTGGAGCCTAGAAATTATTTGGGGGGAGTGGGAGAAGGAAAAATTCAAGGGGAAAAGAGCTCCTCAGAGAACAAATGACTCATGGAATCCAAGCAGTGCTTGAATGATAGGGAAACAGTAGGAAAGACCATAATGAAATAAAAAAGCTTCCCCTTTCCAATTTTAGCCGATCATGTCCTCCATAGACCTCCATTGTGCGGTACCTGATGGTCATTTGCGTTGGACTCTTCCCACTCAACCCAGGTGCGCTCATTTTCCTGCTGGATTTCCAAGAATGTGATTGCTTTGGACCCAAGGTTCTTTAGGATCCTAGCATTGTCCAGGCTATATTTTAAAGCAGTTAGCAAGTCTGTTGTACCTGGCTCTTAAGTATACTCAATTAGTGTGAAGGATGTTTGAAACCTGGGGGTGTAGCATGAAATTCTTACTTGCAGGAGAGAGAGCATGTGACCAAACCAAGTGGGAGGGGGGAGGAATAGGGACAGGTAGACAGCCAGCTAGATCCTTACAAGGGTCCCAGCAAGGGAACTGGATTGATTGAGTAAAACAACAACAAACAGTACAAGCTGGAAACTGGACTGTCTTTCTCAGCTAGGCACGTAACTACAAAGACATGTTAGAAAGATTCAGGCAGGGGAGGGGGATTGAAGAGAGGCTGGGGGCAAATCATGCTCCTCATGGTCAAAAATTGTAGGAAAGCCACCACACAAAAAAGTTCAGGAGAGAAAAGCATCCGCCCCCCCCCCCAGCACTATATTGAACTTTTAAAGGGTAATCTTTTAAAATATATTCAATTTAGTAAGAAAGCAAACAGGAAGTCTAGTTCTTACAGTAATTTTTTTGTTCACTAGGAGAAAGTTCCATGCATCAGTAGCTTGAAAGAAATATAAAAAGGCTGCACAAAAGGAAAGCATTACATACCAACAATTTTGTCGACTGTATCATGATCATCAAACGTTACAAAGGCAAACCCTCTTTTCTTTCCACTTTGTCTGTCTTCCATTACTTCTATGGTTTCAATTTTGCCGTATTTTTCAAAGTAATCTCTTAAATTATAGTCTTCTGTGTCTTCTTTAATTCCTCCCACAAATATTTTTTTCACTGTTAAATGAGCACCAGGTTTCACAGAATCCTACAAAGTAACAAGTTACATTTAGTATCTCAACCTTCCAAGATGGTGCCATGCCTACATATTTACAATTGTCTTACAAAAAGATTTGCAAATGATTAAAAGTTCCTACAATTAAGGTGTGACAAATTCAGTATATATACTTAAATATTCACTTACTTCTCTAGAAACGGCTCTCTTTGGTTCCACCACACGCCCATCAACCTTATGTGGTCGGGCTGCCATAGCAGCATCTACTTCTTCCACACAAGAATAGGTCACAAAGCCAAAGCCTCGGGAACGTTTCGTCTGTGGGTCTCTCATCACCTTCAAGAAAGTTAAAGCATATAACAATAATTTAGGCACTGACTTTTGTGAATGCTGCAAACCTGTGCATACTTACCGAGGAGTAAGCCCCACTGGAAACAGTGAGACTTTCTTCCAAGTAAGCACACATAACATTGTTAACAGTTAACTGATTGTTATGATCACTTACCACACAATCTGTAAGTGTGCCCCATTTTTCAAAATGTTCTCTTAAACTATCATCTGTAGTTTCAAAGCTCAGGCCACCAATAAACAGTTTTCTCAACTGTTCGGGTTCTTTAGGATCGTAGCCCTGAAAGAAGATAAGTTTCAATATGCTGTACGAGATTTGTGTTATTGCAGCGAAGTCCACCCACACAATTCACAGTAACTTACTGTCTTTATCACACTTCACTACAATTAGGTACTATTATACTGCTTTGCTGTATTTTTTAATGAAAAGTGAGGTCTGTAAATATTTAAATAAATAATAAACTCAATTGGCTCATGGTTCCTCTCTCGGTACACTTACTTCTACATAAACAAGTTTAAAGGGTGCAAATCCAGGATTTTGTTACATAGTGTATAAACAGTTCTTACAGCCTCATTCAGTGCATGTTTACTCAGTAAAGTAGCCATCCAATGCGTCCTAGGCAAGTTTATGGAAAAGGAATCCCATTATGTTCAACAGTGCTTACTCTCAAGTCTATCTTAAGTACAACCCTCTACACATTTACATGAAATTAAGTCCCACTAGATTCAATGGGATTTTGGAGCAGGCATGCAAAGGTCTGTGCTGTTAGTGTGCTAGAGGCAGCTAGGATAAGGACATAAACTTCAACTAAGAATCTAACACTTTCATCAACTGATGTCTTTGGTCTGTGCATATAAAGAAATGTTGACTATTTCAAGTTAAGTTAAAAGCAGTAACAAACAAAAAACCTTTAATGCCATGTTGTGAACTTCAGAGGATAGACAACTCTAGCAAAAGTTGGCTAATCACTAAACACATCAACTAATGGTACTTATAATTTTCTACTTACCAAGCCTAACATCTCAACCCCCAGATTTATTTGTTTTTTGCAGGAAGAACTAAACTTTAGGCTACACAACACGAGAGAGCAGCATCCAGTCCTACTTAACTTTGTAAAGTTCAGAATAATCTGCACACAACGGATTAAGAATGTTGCTGCATTTTTTAAATAGCCAACTGCATTGCTTATGGCTCAGAAACACACCATTGCACTACAAAACAAAGGTGTCCTCTGTGCATGGCATAACTGAAAAAGTTTCAGGAGACACAGGATTTGTCCCCATATAGATGAATCATAATGGAATACTCATCATTCCAAAGAGTAGATGAAGTATTTCAATTTTAAGAAACATAAGGAACAAGATGTTCTTACCCATTTTATGATATCACTTTCTCGTTTACACTTCATGTACCAAGGCAGGGACCATCAATGTGGTACTCATGGAACCTAGGGTGCCTTCCAGTATTTCCAACGGCACCCGCAAGAGGTCTCAAGAAACATCCTCTAAAAAATCCACAATGCCCAAGAGACTCTTTGTTCTTTCTGCTCAGTTCCTCTTTACACTGGCTCAGTCTCTCCTACATTGAACACCCCCCCACTGCCATCACACATTTCATTAGATGCCAAGGCTGGACACTCACCCCTCCCCTCCCTTTCTAACAAGAGTTTCTCTCCGTGACTGAGCACAGCAGAGACTGATGAGGGGCATGCCTGCCCCATTCTGTGGTCATCTTTTTCCTGCTCTTTCAGATGTGGCAACCATTTTGTGTTATGCTGCAAACTCCATTGTATCAGTTTTGCTATGTCGCGCCCCCATGGGAACCGTTTCGTGACGAGCACCCAAGGAACTTCGCATTAAGGTTGCATAAATAATGTGTTGAGAGCTATTATTTATAAAATTATGTCCCTGCTGGGGGAAGGCTATAGATCCAACAGTTCCATACCCTTCCCAGTTCCACTACACACACACCCAAACCAGGGAGGTGACTGACAGCTCTGGAACTGGTGTAATGAATTTTATGGGGCATGAAAATAAAACCTCAGGGAAGGATGAAGAAGCACAAGAATGCTGCTCTGCCCTCACGTCTCCCCTGCTCATACAATTCCAGCAGGGCACTGGTAATGGTGGTTCATTTGCCTATGGTTCCTCTTTTAAGCTGCAACCTCAGGTGCCTTAGTTTGCAGGTAGAAATTACATGTTTTATTACAGGTGATGTATATGAGAGACTAAATGAAAGCCTAATGTTAAAGTCTTCAAACGGAGGAGCTATAATTCCAAGGAACAGAAAAATATAAATGTTTCCTTTTCTTTTTTATATACTACACTCTCACTTCACAATGTGTTTACTTTCTCCCTCAGAAGCAGGTTAGATGCTGCAGGAACTCCCCAATATCAACCATTGTATTTTTAACCATTGCTCCTTGAAAGTAGTACATTTCTCTGAATTAAGCTACTGATTCTTCTGGGGAGACTCCAAACTAAGTAACAGATTTCCCTAAATTATATTTTATTTTGTCCCTACACAAGAGGCTTAACAGCCACATGTTTTCAGAGAAACAAATACAATGTTCTGCAACAGCCTTCTTAACAGACGCCCACAGCATTCCTTATTATTAGTGGAGAAATGTATGCCTAGCTAACACAGTTGAGCAGAAAAGCATAGCTCACATCACCAATTCTACAAGACTTTAATCTTTCCCATCATGGTTTTTAATGGCAACTATTCTGGAATACTAGGGGGCTTCTAGGTACAACCTGAATTATGGAAGCTGGTTGCCAAATGGACATGGTATAAATTGGTCCAAACCGGAAGACAGAAGGTCACAAATTTTGGTTGTCTTTGGTGGCCAAGCTGAAGCTTTGTGGTCATCCAGTCTCTCCTTTCCCGTGAAACATGCATGTTTACCAGGAAGCAAGTCCCAATGTTTTTAGTGGGGCTTAAATTGTGCAGGACTACAGCCTTTGTCTCTGATCTCCTGCTGGACCTCCAGATGCAAGATTTGACAAAATGGCCACCCTCAACCTCCTTATTTGGGTGGGGTCTTGAGGCTCTTTGCAGCTCTTGATTTCTACTACTGAAGTGTCCCATCCCAACATTTCTCTTCAGAGCTGCTTTGACAGCAAGCATCCAAGGTGTTCCTTACATCTAAGTCACCCACAGCCAAACATTCATGCTTGGAGTTGGGAGAGCAACGTTGGGATCTTCCTTCTTCTTATGTTCAGAACTCTTATGGGGATGATACCCAGCCCAGATCCAAGCTAGAGAGCAAGGAACGGGCTCCACATCTCCCTTGCCAAAAGGTGAGGGCAGCTAAAAAAACCCTAAACTTCTGGTAAGTTCCCATAAAGCAGGACCTTTGTCATGATGGACTCATTGCAAAATGGCAGCTAGCTCTCCCTTGTTCCTCCTGCCTTCCACAAACAGGATGTCTTTAGATCTTATGCATTCCATTCATCTGTGGGCAGTTGGTGGATGGTGCTGCCTCACAGTAAGATCTTGTGGTTTTTTGGAACTCTACAATTATACAACACAAAACTAAAACCATAACCCGTTACAAGCCACCATTCAGAGTTTGTAAGAAGTCATGGGGGGCATTGGAACAGGGAAATATATGGATTCTCAAAAACAGCTTTATTGCTAAAGAGCTCTAAAATATTGCCCACTACAACTGGTTCAGAAATTGATCATCCCCACTCCTGGCAGCATCCGGCCTTGTTATCAGTCATACAGTAAACTTATGTTAGGTCTGACACACCTAAAGATTGCAGACATGACCTTCTATGACGTAATGCTCCTCTGCTTTGAAGACTATTGAACACCTTACCCCGAACACACTAGTTTTCTATACTGAGTATCTTTTTATGAAGACGTATCCAACAATGGATGCAGTCCGAAATTTCTAGATCCTAATCAACAGGCAATATCAGTCCTTGCTCATTTCTGTATATTGTATTTCTGGAGAACCATTAAAAGCTTAGTAAAATGCCTGTTCATAGAATTTGATCACTTTTATACCATTACAGACACAGCACTGCTGGTTTTCCAGTTCAAGACTTCATAGTAACACTCTCAATATGCATAAGTATTAAGTTACAAGCTATTATAGAAATCACCAACTAGTGTGGCGAATGAAAAGCATAATACATGCGTAAGAGCCAAGCAGAAGAGAAGAATGCAATGTAGCATCTGAGCAAACACAGTGTTACCAAAGCAGCAGAAAGCAAGAATTCTCTGTTTACCCATGTAACAGAACTAGGAAAAAATAAAGTATTCCACCTGTGAAGATCTTCTTCCCCTCCTCTTGTAATCTTCAGCCTCTCTCTCATCTTTACACGCCATTTTTGGAGAGCGTTCTGACTCAGTTGCTCCTTTTAACCTAGATAACAAGTAGCACGAGTAATTTACCCGTTCCTAAAAGTTTTTACTTTCTTACTCTCATACAAATAAATGGCTTATTTTAGTGAAGCAAGCATATGGGAGCCACTTTAAAGGGATGGTACTGTATGAGAGAATGAAACAATGTCTTTAATCTCAAGCCATTTATCCTGAAATATGGAACTCATCTGTTTGCACCCTGAATTGCAAAGCAGTAGCTAGCAAAAAAGGGGAACAAATGCCTGAATAGGTCAGCCAGGCATATAACCTGACAGTATCACTGGAAATATATTACTATTTTAAAATGTGACAGTATCTTTATTTATTGTGGAAGCCAATTCAATAGCAAGCCAATCAGACACTGTTCAGATGTGTGTAAACATGCTTTAGAGTACCCGAGATTAGTTTAAAGGCAGGTCTCTGTGCTTCAACCCCTATAGTCCACTGACTGAAGGAAGGCCTGGTGGAGGAGCGGGAAGAAATCAAGAGCCCAGTCTCCCTTTAACAGCCAGCCAGCGCCCTTTCTCTCACCCCTATGCCAGCGACTCCGCTCTTCTACCTCTCCCCCTCAATGTGTTGTTCGAGTCCACCAAACCTGCCTTTCCATGCAAGGCTTACGTCACAGCTACTCTGCCTTCAAATCTGGCGCCTCTCGTTCCTGCGAGACATCCGGGTCCTTGAAGCAGAGGCGGCCTTTCTTACTAGGCCAGCGGCTTAAAGAAAGAGGTGGGAGAGACTGAGGTCCTTGTTTCCCTGCTTACAGCTGGGGTATCACTGAACCAGCAGTTCTGATCCTCGATACAGATTCAGATATCTATCTCACAGCGATGGCCATGTCGTTGCCTAGATGCGCCATTTCCTGCTTCCCACGGAGAAGCAATAATTAAAAAATCCCTCAACAGGATAAAGGTGCCCATAACAACTCAACAGAGAAGCCCCCAGTTTTGGGCACTAGCATGTGCATTGCCTTACAAAGTGCCATCAAACAGAGGCACTGCTTATCTTTCTAGCCTCATGTCCTATCTCCTGTGAAACACCACATTTAAATAAATAGCCCTGCCAATGCAATTCTCCCCATAATTCAGGTTGGAGAGGGGCTGGCTGGGAGAGTGATTTAGGACAACCCTCCAGTGTTTCACTCCTCATAATTGCAGGCTGCATAGTTTTCAGCAACCCTGCAGTGTGGTCTGGTGGTGTTGCAAAACAGGGTGGGTAAGGGTGGTGCATACAGCCCAGGTTGGACAGAAGAAGTGGCTTACAACAACCCTGCAATGTAGTTCATTGCAATTATGTTACTATTGCAAGTTGTAGGGCTGTGCTATTAGGTCAAATCTAGCAATTATGTCCTGAAGATTCTTACTCCATTTATTTGTATGCAGAAGGGGTGTAGTTTTGGTCAAAAATATCAGCCGCCACCTGTTATGCTGAGCAGGGACATTTAACCTTCAAAATTTTGCTTTTTTGTAGGGAACAGCTGTTGCCAAACCAGAGTTACATTAAAATAATGGAAGAAAGAAATGGCCAATTAAAGCAAGAAATTCAAGAGGCCTTCTCTGAATCCTTTTATAACTCAAGACAGACAGTAGCTTCTACTGAAGGGGTTCAACACCTCACACCTGGGGTCCCTTCTAACTCTACAATTCTATGACCCAGGTCCCTAACACTCAGCTTAGATAAGCAAAGCTATAGAGAGAATGCAAACCCTGAAACAGTGCAAAAAAGCAAGCCCCAATACACCCTGCATAGCTGGTTTCAGCAAGAAGGCCAAGGAGAACATTAGTATCATGAACAGCATATAGTTCTTGTTACAGGTACAATACAAAGCCCTTTTCCTGCTACAGGTAAACAGGATTAGGCAAGACTGCTAAGTCACATAAACAATACTTAGATGTTTCCGAAGGTTATTTCTAATTTTCATGTACAAAACAGCAAGTGTTATACCTTCAAGTGCAGGCATCCCCAACCTGCGGCCCTCCAGATATTTTGGCCTACAACTCCCATGATCCCTATCTAACAGGACCAGTGGTCAGGGATGATGGGAACTATAGTCCAAAACATCTGGAGGGCCGAAGGTTGGGGGTGCCTGATCAAGTGTTTCTGAAGCTTAATTGGATAACAGATAAAATCTGTATGTCAGCTAGAAATTTTAAAAAACAAAAACCAGAATGCAATGTAGAGCACAACATTGTTAGTTTTTTTGAAGCAACATGTGTTTGACATTTCAAGTCTACATGTACACAGGTTTTAATCATGGATAGTTGTCTCCAGACTTGCAAAATATTATTTGGCATGTCATCATACAAAAATGCTTGTTATACTTTAGTTCAGCATTGGTTTGAGGAGGACTTTCATTGAAGCAACACAATCGGGTTCAGTTTTAATTAAATCTAATTTAAGATTTCAAGGTCTGGAAAGTCTTCTCACATCCAATCTTAAAAAGATATTTTATTCACATCCTTATGTTGATTTTTTGGTTACAGAATGGATATAATAAAAATTAAATTGGAACCTTATGGAGCTTTCTTGCAAGTAATTCTATCAAAAAGCATAGGATAGAATGAATTTATAAAGGGGGGGACTCATCTACAAAACTGTAATCACTCAATGGGGCGTTGAATCCATTACTTTCGTTCAGAATTCAGCTGCCAGGTTTTTGATCATACTGCCAGAGAAAGATAATTAGCTAGATAATGTTATTAAAGAGGCATTCGAAGGCCTGGTTGTTTGCATGAACCAGAAAACTCCAGTCACTGGCTTTAGTGACAGCCACCAAAATACCCACCAAGACAGACAGAATTAGGAACAGCTACAATTCAAAATCAACGTCAAACCACCAGTTATTCAGAACTATTGGGGGGTGGGGGAGAGAACGTGTTTTCATCTCAAGCACCATTGGGCCACGTGGACAAGTGCAAGATATCCCATAACATTATTAGAACTGAAAGCACCCGAAGAATTGATTTATGGGAGGCAGTTAGTCTTAGTTGTTCTGCTGCTGTGCAGGAGGAACTGGGTGCTTTTATTTGTTAACTATTTTATTTTCATTTTAAAAAAAACCCCACACAGGTTATGCAGCTAAAAGATATAGCAAATTCTAATACTTTTTTTTGGGGGGGGGTTGTCCTCAGCCAGGTTCTCAGGATGTGTTTCGTCGTCGCGCTCGTCAGTGGGGTTTTACTCGAAAGGTTATACTTTTAAACTTTAAAAAGGCGAAAGCTGCACAAGTGGCTCGGGAAGTCGAATGAGAACCGGCGAGACCATCGAGTGATAGGCACTTGGATCAAGTCACGGGTTGTAATTTGCATATATATATATATATATATATATATATATATATATATATTCAAGCCTAATACAGAGTTGAGGGATGGATTTTGGTTTGGGTTCAACTTAGGAAAGGGCCTCCTGCGGCTGCTCTCGCTCAAACTCGAGCCTCTTTCTCCACAGGGTTACAATGGCGCCCAACAGAAGCCTCTCCCGCCCAACTGCCGCCGCCCTCTCGCGCCATTTCGGATAATTAGCTGTTTGCAGCGGGATAAAGCAAGAACCGAGGTGGTTGGTGGGGGGGGGGGTGGATGGGGAGAAGGCCAGGAGCCGAGCCAGCCAATCACTCTCCCTCCCGCGAGCCCCTCATGCGCCGCGCCACGCGCCCGCTCCCTCTGCAACCCCCACCCAGCCACTCTCACGCCCGCTCCGCAACCGCCGTTGCAGGACCCTCTCCCTGCCTGCCTGCCTTCCCGCGCGGCGGCGGCGCCGACAAACGTTACCTCCATTTTGTGACTGGATTTAGCCTCCTTCAGCCTCAATATGGAGCCGAGAGGAAGAGGGTGGGCGGGGCGGGTCAGAGGAAAAGTGGGGCACGTGAGAGGAAGGCGGGCTCGCGGGGGAGGGAGGGAGAACAGCAAATAAACGGGCGTTTAGCGGGAGTGGGAGGGGAGGCGGGCGCGCGTGCACGAGCGCGGAGCGTTTAATGAGGGCGCTCGAGACGCGGGGGGAGGGGAGGTGAAAGCCGTGTTTCGTGCTCGTGCCTGGCCACGAGTGAGGGCCGATTCCGGGTTGTGGGTGGGAGGTAAGGTCCCTCACCACCACTATCATCACCACCACCCACCTTCCCTTTGCCTCAGCCCAGTCCTCCCCAACGACGCCGCCGCGGCCAAGACAAAGAGCGCGCTGGCACGCGGGACGGGATCGCGCGCGCGCGCGGCCACGGCGAGTGGGAAAGGGAGGGCTGACGTGTGTGGCGGGGGGGGGGATGACAGTTGACGTGGCTGCGAGGGAAAGCGCGCGTAGGCAGGCAGGGGTGCGCGCGCGCACCCGCATAGCCTCTCTTGCCTCTTTACCTCAGGGACGCAGGAGCCTCGCGGTGGGGGCGCCAGTTGTTGAACTCGCCCGTTCCCGCCAGATTTGGCCCAGCGGCCAGGGATGATGGGAGTTGTAGTTCAACAACGTCTGAAGCGGCGACGGGGACGCTGCATTAATGCCACTCACTTCGAATATATAATTGATCTGTAGAAAGGTCTGGAAATATCGGCGATGGATGCGCTTTTGTAACAAACAAAAAACCCACACACCTTTATTAAATACAATTTATAGAGAGGAGGAAGATCGCTCAACCGAGTTGGAGCTACCGCTTCGTGCGTCCCTGACGGCTCCCCACAAATAAAATCATAATATAATGGTTGTAGTTGTTTAGTCGCGTCCGACTCGTCGTGACCCCATGGGTCAGAGCACGCCATGCACTCCTGTCTTCCGCTGCCTCCCGCAGTTTGGTCAAACTCTTGCTGGTAGCTTCGAGAACACTATAATAACATAATAAGCGCAGCTCAGCAAGAGGCCGCCGCCGCTTCCATTTCCCCCTGCGCTGCGTTGGAGACCCAGCCATGGCGCTTCCCAGAGTACTAATTCGAAGCAGCGGCAGCTGTTTACTTGTAAGTGTTTTGCAGCCGCTAACTTGCCTGTTTTTCGTGGGCACGCGAGCAGCAGCAGCTGCTTTGTTGCGCCGCTTTTGCCCCGGAGTTGTCTTGAGGAGAAGGCAGGCGGTTGCAGCGCGGAGGAGGGTCTCCCACCACCCAAGAGATGCTACCATCTCCTTGGGGTGCTTCAGCTGGCCGGGGGGCCCTCCTGAGTCGCTGGGCCTGGCCGGTTCCTCTGCAATGCTGTCTGGACTAGAAACCTGTAAACTTTATACAAAAAAAAAAAACCACCACAATTTCGAGATGTACAAAATCAAGGGGCGTAGCTGTGGGTGTGCAGCTGCCTCCCCTAAATCAATACAAATGAGGTTCTGTCCCCCCTTAACAATAGCCTGCTCCCCACAAACAAAAATCCTGGCTATGCCCATGTACAAAATTACATGGCGTTAAAATGTATCATCCAATTCATATTCTCTCAAAATAGATAATTTTTCCCCAATCTCCATGCTTAATACTTTGTAGCTTTGATCTAATTCTCCTAAGGGTTGTTAGAGTGGAGAGGTAGGAACACAAACACTTCAAATCCCATAGCTAAATAAGCATGGTTGTCCCAAAGGTCTTGTGACACCCAGGGCTGTCTTAAGCATATGCAGTGCCGGGGTGCAAAGATCCACCTGGTGCGCCCCCATCCTGGTTGCCCAGTCCCAGGCATGCAGGAGGGTGGAGCTGGCCGGCCGCCTCAGCATCTCACTGGCTTGGTTGCCCCCGAACTCATGGCACAGAGCCACCCGCAGCAGGAGAGCCCAACTGACAGGTGGGCTCTTCCCCAGACTCAACTCTCGGGCCCCGGACTCTCGGCCTGGCGCCCCTGAGAGCCCGCGCCCGGGTGCCCCGCACCCCTACTGCCTATGGGTAAGACAGCCCTGGTGACACCTTGTGAGTGGAACCTCCATCTAAATCTGCATTGGCTTTCATGCACAGTAACAATTCCATTTGAATTCTCATCTGTACTGACGTGGCAAAAATGGCAAAAGCAAAAAAAAGGGCTCAAATGTGTTTCATCTAGCCCAATTCAACGTATTTTTATGTGGTGAATCACCCTGTGATCTTCAGATAAAGGACAGTATGCAAATATGATAATTAATTTTAAAAAATGATTTGGGTGGAGCTTCCTTCTTTGTAAAGCTCTGTGCTTCGGGGGTTACCATGTCTGGGATTTGGTCAGACAACATGTTCTGGATGGTATTGCACTTACTGAAGAGCAAGGGTGTGAACTGGGAGTTCAATCTAGAGCGATCATTGTCACTTGAAGCTAAGGCGACCTCAGCAGCTGCTTAGGTTGGTCCATCAGCTACAGCTTTCTCTGGGCAGGAGTAGTCTGACTACAGTTATCCACACCCTGATAACCTCCAGAGTGGACTTTTATAATACACTTTCTATGGATCTTCCAATGCTTGAAGGCTCTCCAGAATTTGCAACTAATGCAGAATGCGGTGGCAAGAATATTGATGCGAGTAGCGGGGTTGTTGTGTATAGAACACCCATTCTCAGACAGAAGCAACTGGTTGCCAGCTATCTTCTGGGTCTAACTGAAGGACTTAAGTTGATATCTAAAGCCCTGAATGGGCTGGATCCCAAATATCTGAGAAAACACTTTCTCCTATATCCACCTGCCCACATACTAAAATCAGTGGAAGAGACTTTCCTAGTGATTCTTGTATTAAAGGACCTGTCGAGTGCAGCGACCTGTGGAAGGTCTTTTTCAGTGCTGGTTTCGCATCTTTGGAATTACCTTCCCACAACTCTGTTCTTTCATATGCCTGTTGAAATCCCACCTTTTCCACCAGGCTTTTAGTGGCTAATAGGTTAAGCCATTTTAACGGTGTTTTTAAGTTATGCTTTAAGTTATGTAACTTGTGAGAATGATGTTAATGCTTTTGTTTATTACGTAGTTGTTTTTTTCTTGTTTGTAAATATAGTGAAGGGCAGTATGTAATTATCTTAAAAAGGAAACTAATAAATGATGGTTGCATGTGCAGTAATTGCATTGCAGTAATTTCACACATGACATGTGTGCCTGCAAAAAACCTGATGTGGTTGCTTTAATTCTTCAATAATATGCAAGATTAGCAAATATAAATGAGATTGCTTCTCTTTTCTCATAACTGTGTTTTAATTTTCAGATATATGTAAGTGAAGGCAAGGAGACAAGACATTAAATTCCAAATATTTGAGCTGTCAAAACATAACCAGAACATCAGTATGCAGGATGGTGTGTTTATTTTGTTTTCTGTTTTGTTTGTTTTGCTGTTGTGATTTGGTTCAACCCATCCTGTGCACTCAGTTACAGACGGAAGAAATTTTAGGACCATAAAATATCCATCTCTGTTTGGCTAGAGGAAGCAGAGAATGGAAGGAGTTGAGATGTTTCCATATTTTATTTAAGGATAACTAATTCAGTTTGTTGCTCTTTGTGATAATGACTTCTAATTCTACAGTCACTCTTTCCCTTTGAAGTCCCTTTGTTTGATGAATAAATCTGCAATGTGAATGTAAGGTTTCCTGTGATTATTAATTTCAGAATTTTAATGAGACATAGCTGCATTATTTGATGCATATTTAATTTTTAAATTATTTGCTCTGAAGATCAAAACTAGAGAGATGTGAATGTGTCCTTTCTGACTTGCTTCTTAGAACCCCTGATGAGCAAGGTAGAAAAAAAAATAGATCGTTTTCCTTCCATGACTGCAATGCAGATCTGATTGTGGGAGTGGTTGCTAGCAAACACCATGGGGTCTGTCTTCAGCCAATAACAGCCAACTCTCTCAGGCTGAATTTAAATATATGTTGTTGGTCTGAGTTGCCATTTTCTGGCTTCTAAACAGAACAAATACCACTTTTTCTATTAGCCCCAGCAATTTCTTAAGCACACTGGCAGGCATTCATCGAACAACCAGCAATGATTACTTGTAAACACTGCTAATTCTTTGGTCAGATTATACAATTGCAAGCTATATAGCCCCTTTAAACCGGAGTACTATGATTTATGCCAGTCCAGTAGGACTAGACAGGCAGCTTTCGAGTTCTGCCATGGTGATGGCTGGCTTTCACTGAGCAGGAAAGCGGAGGAGAAGAAAATGACAGAAACACAAAACAAGAGAGCGTAGCAGCCCTAACAGCTGCTTCCTGAGTATCCATGGCAATACCATCGGCACACACAAATCACTGAAAAGACGATGCTTGCCCATGTTAACAATGTATAGATTGAGTTAATCTGCACATAGGGACAAGAAAACATCACATCACATCAGCCCACTGCACATCCTACCAGATACTGACATCACAGCTCCCTGCACTATATAAGATGCTGAAGTGTGCAAGCAGCGAGAGCACTGTGAGAGCCTTCAGAAATTTTGGTCCATGATTACAATGATGATAATCCCTATAGGGCAGGTTTGAGGGAGTCTCAGGCAAGCTGCTCTCTCCATCACAGTATCCTTCTGATAGGCAGCTCCCCGTGTCCATGAGCTTGCTCTGTGATGGGGTGGCTGGCAGCAGAGGAAATGTGTGCTATAGCCTCCTAGCTTGGTGTGGGTCTCAGCTCTGCACCCTTTTTTTTTGGGGGGGGGGGGAATAAAAGGCAGCTCAGCTACCATAACCAAGCCAGCACCGCACCCTGATCTAGCAAGGCATTTCAGAGGAGGCAATGGTAGTTGCAGTGCTGGCCCTTAAAAACATGGACTCTTAAAATTAGAAGACCGCAATCCTGGCATCAACTTTGATTGATGCCTCCAAGGCATTTGCCCTACCATTCTGAGTGCTGGTGACACAAACTCTTCATCGCCCACGGAATGGGATTATGTTTAGCACGCTATATCTCCCTTGAACACAAACTGGTATTCATGACAAAGTTGTGCATATTCAGTTCAAAAAGTAGCCCAGTTAATCCACCTATTTTTTTGAGGACACAGTGAGACTCATTGCAACCACTTCAAAAATATACTTGCAGAAAAAGATTGGAAGAAGTTAAGAGATGTTCAGCCTGCCCTGCTGGAAAAGCAAACTGAAAATATAGAACTACATTATCCAGTACCTGGTCAATATATTATACACCTAGATGCTGGGGGAAACCTGTTCATATCTATGTCCAGCATGACTTGGATGATAGATATACAGTTCTAAATCAAATAAGAGAGTCAGTAGGCCTGTTAGATGTAGGGAGCATAACTGAAAAGTCATGTTCAGATATATTTCATGCACCATATCTTCCTCCATGATCACACACACAGCCATTCCTCCAAAGAACTTCAGGTGATATCAGTGATTCTCTCTCCCATCCTCACAGCAACCTATGAAGTTAGCTAGGCTGAGATAGATGGTGACTGGTTTATGGGCACCCAATGGACTTCATGACTGGGTGGGGATTTGAACCCAGGTCTCTTCTGTCCAACACTCAGATCTAGCCTTCCTTTGTCTGGTGACCTCCAGGTGTTTTGGATTGAACTATCATCCCTGACTATTGACCATGCTGGTTGGGGCAGATGGAAGATGTAGTCTTAAATATCTGGCGGGGACTAAGCTGGAGAAGACTGTTCTAACCAGCACCCCATGCTGCCATAGGGTCTCAACAATCACTGCTTGTTGCTGGTGGGGCTGGAAGAGAATTAAGAGGACTTACCGCTGTGCTGACAAATGATTTGTTCTCACCACTGTTTAACTGAAAGCATTGTGATTATTATTTACATGGATTAGTTTCCTGTTAACCTGGTCCTCTAAGGGATGCTCAACACAAATCAAATAATCAAATATTAAATCAGGTAAAATAAGGCGCGATGGAACAAAATTATAAATACATAAAAAAAGGCCTCAGTAATCCTCCAGGGGTAAAAATATAATACTCAAATTAATGGCCCATTTGCCACTAACGTGTGACATGCCTCACACAGTTGAGCTCTACTTGAGATTGTGTCAAATGAGAAGTGAGAATTTAAGCATAAAACATAATACCTTTGTAGGAGTAAATGAGAAGCACTTCTGTCAAGAGCTAAATTCATTAAATACAGACACTGACGGTAGTCTGATCAGTGATGTGCATGTTAAAAGGGATATTCACTGGTGTGTCATTGATACATTCATGTTTCTGCTCAGTAACGCACACCCGAGTGCTTAATATCGTAGGTCACATTGCAACAGGCACAGTTGGAAACTGCTGAGTACTACAAATATTTATGGCAATATATAACCTGATGACATTTCCTGCCTTCAGGACACACATGATTTGAGTTCTCCTGCTTTCATAGACCGTATGATTAATCATATTCTTACACTAATAAGGAGGATAGTAATATAAGCAGTTTACACAAACAAACATCTAAGTTAAGGTCAACTGTATAACACACAAAATGGAATAATACCTGAATGATTAATTTTGAGATGTGCTTTCATGGAGCCGAAATAGCCTTCAGATTGGTGCTGCCTTATAGAGGTAACATTCACCTTTCGTGGTAAACAAGTGCAGATCAACTTTAGCTAGAAGAAACAGATAAAACAGATTCTTTTGTTTGGGAAGGAAAAGGTTGAGCAACTGAAGCTGTGGAATAGTTT
This sequence comes from Podarcis filfolensis, assembly GCF_964270895.1. Taxonomy (NCBI): domain Eukaryota; kingdom Metazoa; phylum Chordata; class Lepidosauria; order Squamata; family Lacertidae; genus Podarcis; species Podarcis filfolensis. The sequence continues at coordinate 22,734,422 of NC_139604.1, read as the reverse complement.
TCTACGTGTTCTTAAACATGTGAAGTTAAGCAAAACAATCAAAATACGCTTGTAATTCAGGTGCCATGCAGTGATGAGAGTTTTTAAGTGTAGAAAACACACTGAATATCAAATATGTATTTCAATATGGGTCATGATGACCCAGCCAACCTTGGACTCTCCCACTGAAATCAATGGGACCAAAAGCATTGGCTGTTTTAGATGGAACTGAATCCATGGCTGAATTGTGTCCTTTGACTGGCATGACAATCCTTGTTGAAGTGCTGTCAAACATAGTGGTCCCATACCAAATGAAACCTCTCAAAAGTGTCTGCCGAACATGGGGAAACCCAGGATAAAGAGTTCCATTGCAATCACATAGTGTTTGAGTTGGAAGGGATCTTGGAGAAAGTGAAAATACCCCTGAAAAGTTCAGGTTCAAGGTAAGCTTTGCTTGATTCAAACTACAGATCTGTAATGAAAGTTAATCCTTTGTTGAAGGCTAGCCTTTGGGGGTCCGAGAGTCACTTTGGTGGTCAGCCAGGGGCTGAAGCATACCAGCAAAAAGTCCACTTAGGTATACATGGGGACGTGGGTGGCACTGTGGTCTAAACCACTGAGTCTCTTGGACTTGCTGATCAGAAGGTCAGCAGTTTGAATCTGCTCGATGGTGGTGAGCTTCCGTCGTTCTGTCTCAGCTCTTAGCAGTTCGAAAGCACACCAGTGCAAGTAGATAAATAGGTATCGCTGCAGTGGGAAGGTAAATGGCGTTTCCATGCGCTCTGGTTTCCGTCACGGCGTCCTGTTGCGACAGAATCAGTTTAGTCATGCTGGCCACATGACCCGGAAAGCTGTCTGTGGACAAACGCCTGCACCCTTGGCCTGAAAGTGAGATGAGTGCCGCAACCCCATGGTCTCTCCTCCTTTCTCACCTTCATAGGTACTTCTGCTGAATAAAAACCACTTCCACCTGTGGATCCAACCCATTTTCCCCTCACCCTGTGTCTTGAAAGTGGTTTGAATGAAGAAGAAGAGTTTGGATTTGATATCCCGCTTTGAGACCTGAAGGAGTCTCAAAGTGGCCAACACTCTCCTTTCCCTTCCTCCCCCACAACAAACACTCTGTGAGGTGAGTGGGGCTGAGAGACTTCAGAGAAGTGTGACTGGCCCAAGGTCACCCAGCAGCTGCATGTGGAGGAGCGGGGAAGTGAACCTGGTTCCCCAGATTACGAGCCTACTGCTCTTAACCACTACACCACACTGGAATGTCATGCGCAGTGTGTACATTCACCCTACGTTCCCTTCTGCTAAAATTTCTTGGATGTTTTTCTTGGTATTTCAGGAAAAGGCTAGAAGTAACAGTGGGGCAAAAGAAACCTGTGGGCTCCCCATGCAATATGAAGTCCCTCTCATACTTCCTCCAGCTCTCTTTAAAAGTATCGTCTTTCTCCAGCTACATCAGTTGGAGTAAAAGGGGCCTGGTGCATTGGGACAAATGGGGCACTGCCCCCCAACCCCAGTCTGCCCTCTCTCAGCCCCACACCACCTGCCTGCTCCATTTCTTACAAACAGGTCATGGGACAGCACAGCCTGTCAGCTTCCTCCTCCTTAGTCTCAGTGTTGTCACGCTGTTGGGAGTAGGTTGGAGACAAAGCTAGAGTTAGCTGGCGCTGCCTATCATTGGCTCTGGCGCCACCTACTGTTGGGCTCCCTGCCTCCCACCCTATCAGTTCCAATGAGCATCAGCCTTGCTTGTTTTAGAAGCAAACAGAGTTGTAACCCTTCATTAACAATGAGTCCAACCAATTGATCCTCAACTGTGTTTGCCAATTGCACCAGTGAATAAAGTTGAACTCGTGACTGTTGGCATTGCTCCATCAACAACAGAGGTGGATTTAGGGGAGCATGATTGGTTTGCCTGCACTAGGCGTCAAGCCAAGAGGGTGCTGCAGAGGGTGCTGTAACAATGAAGGTGAGAGGCTGGGTGGGAGTCTGAGTTTGGGTGTCACACAGGGCGCCACTGAAATTTTAAAGCCCAAAGTCCGACACTGCCAATGGGAGCCACAAAGCAGGAAGCAAAACAAAGGTGTTTTTTTTCCCATTTTAAAAATTGTTTTCCATTTTGGGAAGTTCATTTTAATTTGCCTTTCTGTAGGAGAGCTGAACTGCAAGGTTAATGCAACTGATACGCCGTGGTTTTAACTCTGAATATTGTGTGAACCTTATTGCTTAAGAGGAGACATTGACGCGGATGACACTGTGGTCTAAACCACTGAGCCTCTTGGGCTTGCCGATCCAAAGGTTGGCGGTTTGAATATGCGCACGCAAGGGGTGAGCAACCGTTGCACTGTCCCAGCTTTTACCAACCTAGCAGTTTGAAAGCACACCATGCAAGTAGATAAATGGGCACTGCAGTGGTGGGAAGGTAAACGGCATTTCCGTGCGCTCTGGTTTCCGTCACGCCAGAAGCATGACCACATGACCCGGAATGCTGTCTGTGGACAAACGCTGGCTCCCTCGGCCTGAAAGCAAGATGAGCGCCACAACCCCACAGTTGCCTTTGACAGGACTTAACCGCCCAGGCATCCTTTACCTTTTACCTGACATGTAAAGGCTACTCGATGAAGAAAGGCTCAAACAAGTAGCTAGTTAATGAATGAATGAGTTCTTATCTGTTGCCCTGAAAAGTTCAGCCCAGGTTCCTTGGCAGAAGAAACAACCCACAACTGTTCCATGCGCAGCCTTGCACAACCTTTGTTTGGAGCAAGCTAAGAACGCCAGAACAGGAGGAGGAGGAGGAGGAGGAGGAGGAGGAGGAGGAGGAGGAGGAGGAGGAGAAGAAGAAGAAGAAGAAGAAGAGTAGTTTGGATTTGATATCCTGCTTTATCACTATCTGAAGGAGTCTCAAAGCGGCTAACATTCTCCTTTCCCTTCCTTCCCCACAACAAACACTCTGTGAGGTGAGTGGGGCTGAGAGACTTCTAAGAAGTGTGACTAGCCCAAAGTCACCCAGCATGCGGAGGAGAAGAGAAGTGAACCTGGTTCACCAGATTACAAGTCCACCGCTCTTAACCACTACACCACACTGGATCTCTCCAGTGGCCCAGCTAGTCCAGCATCCTGTTCTCACACAGTGGCCAATCAGATGCTCCCTTGGAGCTATTTGTGATGCTGCTGTGAGATGTGGCATCAGACCAGAACTTGTCACCATCCTCTCCTGTGTGCTCAGGAGTCTCCTGTCTTCTCACCCCTTTGTTGTGGTTTATCAGCATCACTGGAACTTTAGCACTGAATGAAGTCCAGTTGGAACACGCTCCTCCTACCTGGGATCTCCCTCAGTCCTTTAATTCAGATTAGGGAGACCTCTAGCGCCACCAGTATTTCCTGATATTGAATCTACTCAAAGCCTCCCAAAGCCTCCTAGGCCTAAGAACACAGGCAGCTGCTTTAAATGGAATCAGAGCCATGGCGGTTCATTTAACTAGGGCTGGCATGCATCTGGAATTCCCTGGACATAGCCGGGATTCGTCCGCCGGAAATAGAATCCAGGCGGAATTTCCGGAAATTAGCAAAGATGTCCGGGAAAACCCGGGTGTATGGCAACCCATGTCAGAAGTGTAGATTTTTCTGGCAAATTGTAAAATGAAAAAGCTAAACAAGCCCCCCCCCCCCCCGAGAAGCTCAACAATTTTTGTGGCCAGATTTTCACTTTTTGAAATATGGCAACCCTAATTTAGTCCAGTCCTGTTGATAACGAATAGTGGCAGTTCTCCAGAGGTGTTTTTTTAAAAATAATTTTTATCTAGTTTTACAAATTAAAATTTGCATTCAAAATCATCAATAATAAAAATATAAACAAGCAAAGAATCAACCAAATCTCTGGACTTCGCCCCACCCCTCCACGGGTTCCGTCACTAATCCTTTTCTGCTGCATATTTTAAGTCACTCCAATCAGGGCCACTGGTCCCATCACCTCCTGGCAAATAGAAGGGGAAGAAATGGAGGCAGTGAGAGATTTTACTTTCAGCCCTGGAAGGACAGATCCTGAAGCTGAGGCTCCAGTACTTTGGCCACTTCATGAGAAGAGAAGACTCCCTGGAAAAGACCCTGATGTTGGGAAAGATTGAGGGCACAAGGAGAAGGGGACGACAGAGGAGATGGTTGGACAGTGTTCTTGAAGCTACCAGCATGAGTTTGACCAAACTGCAGGAGGCAGTGGAAGACAGGAGTGCCTGGCGTGCTCTGGTCCACGGGGTCACGAAGAGTCGGACACGACTAAACGACTAAACAACAACAATTTTTTAAAAATACCCCATTTACTCCTAGTTCTTGTTACATTACAAGTGTTATTTAAATCCTGCTAAGTGGTCTCCAAGGTAACTTATAGATTTCCCCCATTCTTTATTAGGAAATAGTGTGTTTCAGTGCACGTCCCACCCCACCCTCCCCAGCTTCAATCCAAATTGAGTAGAAGAACGACCCACCAGCCTTTTAAGTTGGCACTGTGTACACATTTGTAGTACGAAAGGAGGGAAGGGGAACTCAAGGAGCCTAAAGGGGGAAAAACCTTGTGTAGGATTGTCGAGTTGGAAGGGACCCTGAGGATCATCTAGTCCAACCCTCTGCAATGCAGGAATATGCCGTTGTCCCATACGGGGATCAAACCTTCAACCTTGGCGTTATCAGCGCCATGCTCTAACCAACCGAGCTACAGTGGTACCTCGGGTTACAGATGCTTCAGGTTACAGACGCTTCAGGTTACAAACTCCGCTAACTCAGAAGTAGTGCCTCGGGTTAAGAACTTTACCACAGAAATTGTGCGCTGGCGGCAGCGGGAGGCCCCATTAGCTAAAGTGGTACCTCAGGTTAAGAACAGTTTCAGGTTAAGAACGGACCTCCGGAATGAATTAAGTTCTTAACCTGAGGTACCACTGTATATTGATTTGATTGAAACAAAAAGACAACCACACCTCTGCTCCTCTGGCCTATCAGCATTTCTGAAATGATATAGCTGTGAAAAAACTTATCGCTCTTCAAGGAAGATTTTTCTGGCTTTGCTTTGTGTGAGCACACCCTGCATGTCTATATAAACACGGAGGCACTTTCTATAAAGAATGTTGCCTGGGGCACATATCGTAAAACTCACAGTGCAATTAAATGGGCAGTTTGTATTGGAAACAAAATGGGTACAGTGCCTGGAATCTGAACTGAAGCAAAGGAAAAACAGAGAGCCCCACACTTGTATCTCAAGCAACCTTTTTAGGGCCAGCAGTTCTCTATGCAGCTGACAGGTCAAGACCAAACTGTGAAGAAAGCTAACTTGAAAAAAGAAGAAGAAAGAAAGCAGCTTTTTCCAAACTTGAGTCGTGGGAGGTCTGGATCCAACTCAATATCTTCATGCACTAATTAGTGGCTGCAGACATAGGCAATATGAGAAAAAGCAAGTATTATTTAAATGTATGTTGTTTATATTGCATGATGACCAAAATAAGTTTTAAATTCTGCTTTGGAACATTCTACAAAAAGTTTTTAGATTAATAAATAACTCCTAGGTACCAAAAGAGCATTTCAAGGTGTATTGCTGTCCTTACAACACAATGCAGAAATCTTGACGTTGCCACACAGGACGGAGTGATTTTGCCCTTAAATGCACAACAATTTTGTTTCAGTGGAATTTTGGGCCAGTCGGTGTCATTTCTTGTGCTTTCATTGTCCCAACATGATCAACGTGCAATTTGTCACGATTTGGATCTATTTTGTCGATGACTCTTTTAAGGGAATGGCCGAATGATGTCCTCGCTCTGGCTGATTTCTCTGAACCCTACATGGCTTGTGCTTTAGAGAAGGTTCTGGAACAAGCATTGGGAAGCACAGCTGTGCAATCCTACCAGAGCCGGTTGATGGCAACATAATGTAGCCTGGGAGAAAGAAGAGCAACAGAATAGCCTCTTGGGGCAGCTGTCACCTGGGCTCCAGGGAACAAAGGTAGCCAGGTAGCAATTAGCAGAGCAAAATCTCTCTCTCTCTCTCTCTCTCTCTCTCTCTCTCTCTCTCACACACACACACACACACAGAGAGAGAGAGAGAGAGAGAGAGAGAGAGAGAGAATGTTTGTTAAATCAGCTGGCACACTGGAGCATCCCCCCCCCTTTCAGTAAATATAAAACATTCACTGTCTGTGTATAATTTGTGATAGTAATAATTTGATTCCATATCAGTATTGTCTACGTTCCCTGGTTGCTATATGCATGGCTTCCTGATTCACCAAGGATTTAGTCCTAATATTTTCCAGAACACTTGGATTCTGATTAATGAACACGGCCCATTAGACACTAGGCCCCTTTGCTTAGCAGTCAACCCCACGAATATAAACTTTCAGCTTGTTTCACCCCAGATGTTTTCTTGACTGTCTGTTGCCTCCACAAAACACTGTCTCTTGCTTCCCAATTAGTAAAATCCAAATGCGGATTCAAGGAAGTGTATGGCATTTCTAAAGCTAGGGTGCCAGCTAGTGGCAGAGAAATGATATACAGAGCTACAATCATAACCTTGACATTTATATAAGAATACAGTACGATTTTATTTGCATCATGATAATGTGGCATTAAGTTTTATTTGTCAGTTATCACTACATTGTACCAGAGGGTGGAGTGGGGGAGAGTGGAGTGAAATCTGGTGCCTGCCATCCTTTTCCTTTTTCTCTTGTGATAGGATTTAATTGGGGATTATTTATTTGAAATCTTCATGCTGTTATTTGATGGAGAGATTGCCTCATACATCAGAGCATTTACTGGTGAGGTCTTTTCATTTCTGGTTTTATGTCTGTGGACATTGCTTGCTGTATATTCCAAACATGTAACTACTGTAGCACTTCACGAGATATATTGCATTTCCGGTGAAATGCAGTAAGTTTTAACATGGTGCTTTTTAAAAAGTCATTGAGAATATTTCCTCTTTGAGAGTGTATCTATCCCATCTCTCGAACTGATTCACTTGTGAACATAAGGAGAGCTATAAAGTAGCTAATAAAATGGAAATGTCTGCAGTGGCTATTTTTTTTTTTAAACAGATAGTACATTGAGTGGAAATAAAGATCTAATGCTTCAAAGGGGGAAAATACGCACTTTTCTCATCTACCTGACGTTTGTTTACACTTCAGTACTGTATTTGGGTCGTGCTTGAAAAATAAACATGCAGGAAAAACTGAAATTACACTGCTGGTATTTTGCGGAAAGAACAAAGAGTCATCGGCAGGTCATCTTTTCTAGTTTAATTAAGCAATAACTGATTTTAGAGGAGCTGTGGTGAGCTCTCGAATACTAATAAATAAGGCCAGGGACTGAGGCATTACTTTCGTTAAATAGTGGGAGCTGTTTATAACTCTATTACTTACTGGCTGGAATCAATTATTATTACTGATACTCTACAAATAATTTATAACCAAAAGCACAGGGAAGGCTGTAAAGCAGAACTTTTCTTTAAATGTCACATGTACCTATGAAGGTCAGCTGTCGCGAATAAGGACACCCCAGATGAACGCACTTGCAATAACATTTTGTGAAGACAGATTGAGTGTTAGTGACAGCTACCAGCAGCAAGCAGAGCTGGCGCAGTCCTTTCGATGGTTCAATGAGACGAAGAGAAAACACACGAGGATGCGTGGCATTATTCCGGGGTATTAAAAAAAGAAGAAGAATAAAACAATGGTTGCTGTTGAGGGTTTTTTTCCCCCTTTGGGGGGGGAACCCCTAGAGCCCTTGATGAGATTTCAGATACCAGGAGATAGATATTTGTAAGGGATAAAATTCTTTGCGCTGAAGGAAGTCCGGTCGTTTACACTGCACATCGCATTGTTTGGAGTTTTCACACGACGTTTTTAAATGTTTTAAACATCTTGCTATGGTTGGTAAAGCAAGATAAGACGATGTACAATCTATTTGTTTGTTGGTTGGTTTTATATACTGCCCTGCTGCCCTTCCTCATAAGACCTCAGGGCGGTTCACTGAATAAAATACAGGAAAAAAGCAAGTATATAAGTAAAACAAAACAGGAAAGCAATACCCCCTCCCCCTTCCCACAGACACATTTAAAAGGCTGTAAAATATTAATCAGCCCAAAGCCTGGTTGAAGGGGAACTTTTTTGCCTGGCGCCTAAAAACAAAGAGTGAAGGCAGCAGGCCGAAACTTCCTGGGGAGAATCAGTGTGGTGTAGTGGTTAAGAGCGGTAGATTTGTAATCTGGGGAACCGGGTTCGCGTCTCCGCTCCTCCACATGCAGCTGCTGGGTGACCTTGGGCCAGTCACACTTCTCTGAAGTCTCTCAGCCCCACTCACCTCACAGAGTGTTTGCTGTGGGGGAGGAAGGGAAAGGAGACTTTGAGAGTCCTTAGGGTAGTGATAAAGCGGGATATCAAATCCAAATTCTTCTTCTTCATTCCACAAACAGGCAGTCACTACAGAGAAGGCCCTTGTGTTCCCACCCTCCAGACCGCACATGGAGGAGGCACACAACTTAAAATGAAGCAGTTTCATTCCCCCCACTGTGTTTCAACTCATATTGTACACACCGGATGCACCTTGCCTGTTCGGTTTCTCTGCATCTGCAACCCTCTCAACTCCTATTCACAAAGCTGTCATCTGCGCATGTGCTGTCGTCTACACATGCGCAATGGCTGCCTCAAAAGCACACTCCTCAGTTTAACAGCAAAGTGAATGCATCTGATGTTTCTCAAACGGATGGAAGCTGGTTGGAGAAACAGTGAACAGTGAACAGCGGTGTCTCTCAAGAAACTACAGGATAGATATGGATTGTAGCTCATGACATGTATTCAAAAAATGGTCACACGAACACTGCCTAAGCAACGTTCCAGAGAGCATCACCTACTATAATTATAGTGTGACCATTGATTTCAGTGGGTCTGCTATGAGAATGACTGATGCTGGTTATCATTCATGATAGCCCTAACTCCTTGGGTGTGCAAAGCACTCATTTTGCAGCCATGAAAATAAGCATTTTCACATTGGCTTCCGTGAAGATGTGAATGGCAGCTTAAGCGCTTTTCAGACAGTGTTGCTTTTATTTTCATAAACAACAATGAAACCTGTGTTAGCCTGCATTATTCCCATTTCACAGACTGCGGATGGCAGGTAGCAGTTTGCTCATCCAGATCCCAGCTGAGGAGTACTTCTGTTATGTACTAAGCTTGGATCCTAGAACAATAGGCAGGGAGGATCCTAGAATGCAACAACCTGATTGGCCTGCAGGAGCAGCCCCATCAGACCCCAGGAGGAAGTTAATCAGCCTATTAGGCTGGTAGGATACTAGGATTCAACAACTGGCAGCCCAATCAGGCTCCAGGAGGGAAACATAATCAACCAATCAGATGGTACTCATTGTGTAAATAATGTATATAAAGCCTGAGGTTCGGGGGAAATGTAATCACAGTTCCTATGAGCTGAAATAAAGAACATGGAATTACTACTCGACTCTTCGTATATTTCAGCTTCCTAGACCAGTTTGTTGTCTGTTGTTGGTGGATGGTAGGTTTGGTGCCACACACAGGTAAAACACACATTCTGATCCTTTGATCCTTCCACCACTCGGTGGATGGCCCTCACAGTGATGGTACCAGGAATTCTGAGTGGGGAAGACTTTGTGACACACACAAAAAGCCTAATAAACTGTGCACTAGGGAAAACTGCTTCATCTGATGGTTAAATAGCCTGCCCTATAATCTGGAGGGAAGAGCTGGAGGTTTTTTGCGGCGTTCCCCATTAAGAGATGCAACTCAGTATGGTTTGCCACATCTGTCAGGAAATAGCTGCAGATGGCTTGACTCATTAGCTGACAGAACTCCCAGTGAACAGCATCAAAGAGTACTGGGACCTCACTTGACTAAATGTGAAGGCTGCCTCCTGTTTAGTATCATTACATTTTCTCTGGAGTCAGATCCTGAACGGCTTCGATGGAACCCAAGACGTACTTTGAAAAGGCAGTCATGAGGTAACACTGCTCCATCAAAAGTAGCAGACATGGCGAACTTAAACAGCAAGAGTACGTTACCTTTATAAAAGCCCGAAATACAACTTGCCGCACTATCTTTTAATTCCCTTTTTAAAAGCGTATATACTTTTCCCCTCACAATAGTGCCATTAATAATTGTATGGTTGTTTCGGAGTAGCATTTTAGCTTCTTTTTTTAGAGGAAGACTTCAAGCTTTTTAATACAGCCAGAATTCAGCAGGTACTGGTTGCTCATCATCTTTACACTACACTTTTTGTTTGCGATGAGCAGGCAAGTGAAAATTGTTTTGTTGGGATTTTTGTCACTCAACTTCTCCTGGGAGTCCAGAAGAGGGAGCTCACATGTTGTTTTATAACGGAAGGTTTGGGTCAAATGTTCATGCACTGGGCTTTTGTTTGCGTTCAGGCTTGGAATATATGACGGCTGCATTTTAAAAACAAGCCTTAAGATACCTGTCAGCAGCAACTTTACAACCCGTACCTAAAGGCAAGCCTTGAAATTTAGGCCCTGATTGCCTTATTAAGAATTACGAAGGTGATACTTTAATTAGTTTCAACGGGGCCATAGAAATAAATAGGCATTTATCTAAAAGAGCTGATCCAAACAAACAAAATGTGCTTTAAAAAAATGTATCTCAGTTATAGGTACAAATGGCTTAGAAGAGATCGTAGTTATTGCTACACACACACACATCCCTTTATATCCTGTGTGCTTGGCATACATGTTTTTGCACCTGATAAATTTAAGAAACAGATAGAAGCCATTAAAAATGTAGAGCGTGATTCTTCTCTTCACAAGCACCATATGACAGGTGGAGAGATCTCTGCAGGGTATAAAGGAACCCCACTCCACCCCAATTTGCACACACATGGACAGTCACTCAGCAGCTCCCAGGCCCATCCCAACTTATTTTAAATTTGTCCAGAATATTCCGACTGTGTGCATATTGTGAAAATGCTGAAGAAACCAATATACGTCATACGTCCATAGAATTTCAGGCTTTCCCTAAAATTGGGGGTGTCCGGATTTTTACTTCTTGAAATATGGCAACCCTTTTCATGGTTCATATCTCACGCCCAGGCAAACTGTTGCCAACAACTTGCTTGCACTATCTAGAACGTCCTGTCTGAAATATTAAGTCCCAATCTCTGGAAGTGCCCAAATTAACTATGGCATAAGAGTTTGTGGATCACAGCCAAGCTTCCTCAACCTCGGCCCTCCAGATGTTTTGAGACTACAATTCCCATCATCCCTGACCACTGGTCCTGCTAGCTAGGGATCATGGGAGTTGTAGGCCAAAATCATCTGGAGAGCATAGTGCATTTCTTAGTAGTTAAGGTGCCACAAGACCTTTTGTTTTTCCTTGAACAGACTAAAGTGGCTACCCATCTGGAAAACAGTTAAGGCACTCTAAAATCAGATTCAAGTAAATATTTACAATATATTTTGTGATTTTTATGATGTGCTTTTTTTTTTTTAGGAGGAACTCACCAGAACTTGGTTCCAGCACCTTTGACATTCTAAGAGAACAAGGGAGGGCAGTCATGGTGAGTTCTGGCACCTCGTTCCCTAGAAAATAGCACTGGTTATACTGTCGTTGAAATATCCTTTTCAGTGAATTAATTAGTTTTAATGTGTATGTATTCTCCACCCTGGGACCTTCAGATGAAGGGTGGATTATAAAAGTTCTTAATAAATAAATAAACAAACAAACCTCTGCAGATTAATAAAATTCCATAAAAGCAGCAGGAGCACTAAAACTGGGGAAAGAAGTGCTTCCACTTAGTGCGCAAACCTGGTGCCAGGTAAACATTTCTGAGGATGGTGTTCCATAGCTAAGATGCTGCTACAGGGAAAGGTATTTCCTTAGTCTCTTACCTGGTCTTCTTTTACTTCCAATGGTGGAAGAATACGTAAAAGGGCCTTTGAAAAAGATCCATAAAGCACCATCCGAGGCAGGTTTATATAGGATGATGCTTTAAAAAACGTATTTTGTGAGCTGCAGATGAAAAGCGGGATAGAGGTGCCTTAAGAAAGCCATGAGGAAATATTCCATGATTGTTCTTTTATTTGTGGGAATAGCTCAGAATACTACCGGTCAATTCTGTTATTGACCAGTAGTCATAGAAGGAAGACCCGCAATACGAAGTACTATCATACATGTTGCTCCTGAACACGGAGGGCATATTTTCTTTTATATGCCTCAGCGGTTGAATGTGAAATGATTCAAACCTTTTTCTGAACTTTGGATTTCATTCTTATTATTTTTTTGTTTGTGTCATGGCTTTAAACTTCATTTTAAATGTGTATCAGTGGGTTGTTTTCAGCATTATTACACTCTACGCATGGTTAGGCCAGGCTGCTTGATTATCATTAAAGTGTTATTTATTTCTCTTTTATTAAACCCCATTTTTACATTCATGTTACAGGTTAATTTATACTTTTATTTCATGCACTGCTTGGCTTTACTGATTAATATGCCCCATGGCATTCAATAAAGCCAGGCTGTGGTGGAAATAAGAGTGGTATTAATTTCTAACATTGCTATAAATTTGCCTTAATAAAACTAGCTCAATAACACGGCTGTAGTAATACAATGGATGCTTCCAAATTGGTAACAAAGTCTCAACTGAGAGAACGCCACATGTTCCCTCCCAGAATTCCACATTGCCCTGGTGCATTTTGTTTTTTAAGGAAATCCCAAATTTCTTGGACAATAGCGTTTCCTCCTCTCTGCCACCTTGTTGAGCTGAAAAAGAGCACTGAATGTTATGTTAAATAGGATTTGAAAAAGCACCCGTTCTCTGTAAAGATGGCACAGTATTTTTCAGCAAAACCTGCATTAAGAAGCAAGAAATGTTATGTAGAGCTAGAAAGCAAAGAAGTGAGAACGGAGTCTTCCTTCCTTTTCGAAAGCTGTAATAGAACTAGAATTAATTTACATGTGCCGTATAACTGATGTACATGGCCCTGTGCAGCAGGAGGGGAAGGCTTGACAGATTTCTTCTGATGCCTAATAAGTTTTCATTGTATGTGTGCGTGTATTCTTATGGAGTCCCATCAAATACAAAGCCTTATGATTTTAGCTGGTTTAGTTAATGCGTTTTTAATATGACAACCCTTCCTCTAACAGCCATCAAAAGAAAAGTCTTGAGGGGGAAAATAGGCAGCTATTCCTTAAAAACCCTGCTTTTAATTCCTTATGTGAGCAAAGGTGCTTCTTGACTTAAATTCAGCTTTGAGCATGTAGTGGTGCTGGCTTGAATGACTGGGAAATCTATCCTGCATCATTTCTCTGTGACCCATTCTGGTACCCACCTGCCGTATTTTCGCCATATCCTGCTTTCAGGCCATGAGACGGGGGTCCAAACCCAGAAGCAGCCGCTTTTTCGACATTTCACAGGCCGGTGATGATATCACATCACTAGGAACACGCATGCCAAACAACTATCAGTCCAGTTCGCAACCCAATTAAGCTGAAGTACTTGGGTTTAAACCAGTCTAAGTGTCATTGACTTTAATAGAGCTCAATCAGCTATTATTCTGCTTTAGTGGGTTGGCTGACCTGCTGCACTATTTATTTCCAGCTTGCAACAAGCGGAAGCGAAAATATTTCCATTTTGTATATCCTGAGTTCTGTCAGGGAGAACAAATGGCATATGCATGGGAAGGTCACTTGAGGAGACTGGGGTTCAAAAACTTCCCCAGCTTTGGTAGGGTTTGGGAATATTTCCCTTTGCCTTTTGGTTTCTAATTTCGGGAGTGATCGGAACCAGTGTTTGCATTACTGAAAGGTGGCTGCATATAGGAAGCGATAGACCAGGGGTCGGCAACCTAAGGCCTATGGGCCACAAGTGGCCCACAGGGGTTGTTTAACTGGCCCGTGAGCCACCGCAGAACTGAGGCGCCCGCTCAGTGAGTCCCTGCGTGCATGTGATCTGGCCCACGGAGGAATCTCCACTGGAGTGAACTGGCCCAGGCAAGGTTAACCTTGCCGACCCCTGCTATAGACCATGTCTGAAAATAAGAGAAGGGAAGCTTTATTTTGTTTTCCACTCCAACAAGTTAGCTATGACATGTGACTTAACCAACAGTGGATGGTGTGGGGGTTGCATTCCTCTGACCTCCCATCAGTCAAGTCACTGGCGCTGCATACCGGGAGGTAGAAATGAGGTGGTGTCAGGGCTGGTTCAACTGCAGCTCAGGATGGAGACTCAGAGAGGAGCAGTAAAGTTGATATTTTTATTCAAGGAAACAGAATACAAACAGAGAAACCTATGGGCAAGACTGACCCTGGTGAAGTAGTGGCCAGAACTGATGATCTGGGCCTGTTTTCCCAGCAGTCTTAAACTCCATCCGGGAGGGGCTCTCTGTACTCTTTGCTCTGCTACATACTCTTTGCTCTGTGCCCTTGAAGACAAGAGAGGAGGCAAGCTGAATACAGTAGGACCAGCTGGCTCCTATGAACCTGTCGCAGCCTCAGCCCCCACCTCCTTCTCAGTGGCCTGTCCTGCATCTGCAGTGCTTTCTGCCTCTTCTTCCTCTCTTTCACTCAAGCCTGTTGCTTGTTCAGCATCCAACCAGTCTGCCCACCCTCTTCATCCTCTGACGTGTCTTCTGTGTCCCACCACCACTCCCCTGGCGCTGAGCCTTCCTCTTCTGAAGCTTCCCTAGGGGGTTCTCCAGCTGGAACCTCCCACCACTCCTCATCGTCCAGCCAGTCCCTGACAGGTGGCAACAAAGGTTGGCATGGTGCAAATGTGACAGCAGAGCCAACCTGGCGCTCCCATTGGTGCATTTGCACCATGCTGAACATAGTGTCCTATAACGGCTGGGTGGGATAATTTATATATCGCAGGATATCAGCACATGACATGAACACACATTTAAAAGGCAGCGCTTAATCTACTGGACATGCTGGATTTCTGATAACAAACATGCCCTCTGATGCAAGTGACTAGGAATTTGGGAATTACTGCTACTACCACCACCACTACTACTACTTCTTAATTTCTAAACTGCTAAATGCTAAAAGAGATTTCTAAGTGGTTTACAAATGATTAGACAGACATTAAGATATGAACACCTGTAATGAAAATGCACAATAAAATATCACAGCAATTAAAACTGGGAACTTAGGTTGAGAGTTCAAAAGTGTGCCTGTGAGAGAGAAGGTTGGGGTAGTATTTCATTTTTTACAAAGTGTGTGTGCAAGGTTTCTGTGTCAGCATCACATGGGTAAGTTCTCTTTCTATTCGTTTATACGTTTTCATTGGTGGTGAGAGAGGTTGGCGAGTCCAAGTTAATTGGTTGGTTGATTTCCTTTGGCTGCAGGGAATTTTGTAAGCATGCGTGAGAGCAGGGAGGGGCTCGTTGGGTCAAGATAGCCATATTGATTCGTATGCTGATGGTGGGTCCTTGTTGTTATCCTGTTGGGCTATAACATCAGTGTCCCACACCAAATAGAAAAGATTCTATGGACAGAAAACAGAGATGCTGTATGCACTTTTGTAATTCAAGAAAATCCTTAATAAAAAAATTATTTTTTAAAAAAGAGAGCAGGTAAAAAGGTAAAGCACCCCTGGACAATTAAGTCCAGTCAAAGGCGACTATGGGGTTGTGGCGCTCATCTCGCTTCAGGCTGAGGGAGCCGGCGTTTGTCCACAGACAGCTTTCTGGGTCATGTGGCTAGCATGACTAAACCGCTTCTGGTGCAACGGGACACTGTGATGGAAACCAGAGTGCACGGAAACGCTGTTTACCTTCCCGCCGCAGCGGTACCTATTTATCTACTTGCACTGGCATGCTTTTGAACTGCTAGGTTGGCAGAAGCTGGGACAGAGTAATGGGAGCTCATTCCATTGCGGGGATTCGAACTGCCGACCTTCCGATTGGCAAGCCCAAGAGGCTCAGTGGTTTAGCCAACAGCTCCACCCCTTGTGCAAACGGGTGCATTTTCAAAAGTTGATGGAAGGCCAGTACAGATGGGGCACCTTGAAATTCAACATGTGGCCCTTTGTAGCCTTTATATTGCTTTGAGTGTGAAGGTCAGAAATAAGTCAGCCTCTTTGTTAGAAGACTATACAACAGTTCATAGGTGGGAAACTTATGGCCTTCTAGAAGTTGTGGGTCTTCAGATCCCACCACACTTGACGAGTGGCCATGTTGGTTGGGGTGGATGGGAAAACTGGAATCCAGCAATATCCTGTGGGCTGCAAAAAGGGGGTGAATGTTACAACGCAGGGCATTTCCATTTTTATTTCCCTTTTACAGGTTTGTGACTAAGGTGTTGTATTATGGGAGTGATTATAAAAATTAAATCATTAAAATGTAATGGCTGAATTAGCTGTCAATGCCATTCATTTTTTTGCCAGAGGGGAAGTAATATGTAACTGGGCTCTTACATAGACTTGTACCAACGTAGAAGTTTTTATTATAAAAGAAGTCGCCAGCATTGCTGTCAAAGGATTGCGGGGGGGGGGGGGGAATACTTTGCATTTAAAGGCAAACCTACCTCAGTGGATTAGTTCTGTTGGTTCACAGAGCACTTTAACCCACATTAATTTCCTTAATTTCTGGTTTTTGCTTGAATCTCTCCCACGAAACGCTGACCTCCAGGAAGTGACTGTTGACTTCCAGAGATGCACTGTGGCTTGGCAACCCCTTGGTTTTGCAGTCCCAAGCAAGCAAAAGAAGCATGTTTACTGATCCCCTGCTGGGTCACCATGTATGGCCAGTCAACCAGAGGACCACAGCTTCCGCCCATCCCTGCTATAGATTATGGGGGTTATTCTGTATGTTAGAGCTGCCCTTGGAATATAAGAAATCTGGGTTCGAATCTCTGATTAGTTATGATACCCGTTAAGTGGCTGGTGGCCTTGTCACTCCCTCCCACCTCAAAGGATTGTGACGAGGATAAAATGGGATGATTCTCATCCATACTGCTGGAAGTCTTCAAATGAGGGGCAGGATACATGTCAGGGATTCAATCTGGGACTTTGGGGATGCTCTGCCACTGACCTACAGCACTGTCCCTAAGCAGGGGTGGACTTTGGTATTCTTTTGCAATATGGCGTCCCGTGTGAGGCCAAAATTTGGCACGCCAAAATGGATCTTTTAAATTATGGATCTTCTCAGTTTTGTGCTATCTCAGCTCTGTGCCCTTTGCAGGGGAACAGCCCACACCACCCTAAATCTGGCACTGTCCTAAGTCATATCTCTCCCTCCCACGCCCATAGATGAACTTTATTTCCTTGGATGAAAGAAGGAATGAATATTTACCATCCCTCCACACATTAAAACCTAGTTCTGAGCAGAAATTGCCTTTGTTCACTTGTTGGTCCCATGTCCAGAACAGAAATCAATCCAACAAATATGATTTGTTGTTGTTGTTATTGTTGTTCATTCTACACATGATACACAAATGATGAGTCCTCCCCATTTGCATTGTGCTTCCTTTGCATTGTGATGAAGGGTGTGGAATACTTAATTATGTAATTATATAATTATGTAAAATTCATCCACAGCCGGCAGCGAGATATAGAGTGTAGTTCTGTTGCAAGCTGAACCGCAGTGGAATGGAAACACTGCTGCATGCAGTGAACATAGGTCAGAATAGAAATTGATGCCTTCTTACAGCCCAAGGTCTCCCAGACGTTGTTGAACTTGAACCAGCATCAGCCGCTGCTAGTGTGGCCAATGGGCTGCTGGGAAATAAGAGGAGCTGTATCCCAACAAATCTCTATGTGGGACAAGAAGCTACAGTTAGAACTGGATATGGAACAACTGATTGGTTCAAAATTGGGAAAGGAGTACGACAAGGCTGTATATTGTCTCCCTGCTTATTTAACTTATATGCAGAATTCATCATGCAAAAGACTGGACTGGATGAATCCCGAGCCGGAATTAAGACTGCTGGAAGAAATATCAAGAACCTCAGATATGCAGATGACACAACCTTGATGGCAGAAAGTGAAGAGGAATTAAATAACCTTTTAATGAGGGTGAAAGAGGAGAGTGCAAAATATGGTCTGAAGCTCAACATCAAAAAAACGAAGATCATGGCCACTGGTCCCATCACCTCCTGGCAAATAGAAGGGGAAGAAATGGAGGCAGTGAGAGATTTTACTTTCTTGGGCTCCATGATCACTGCAGATGGTGACAGCAGCCACAAAATTAAAAGACGCCTGCTTCTTGGGAGAAATGCAATGACAAACCTAGACTGCATCTTAAAAAGCAGAGACATCACCTTGCCAACAAAGGTCCGTATAGTTAAAGCTATGGTTTTCCCAGTAGTGATGTATGGAAGTGAGAACTGGACCATAAAGAAGGCTGATCGACGAAGAATTGATGCTTTTGAATTATGGTGCTGGAGGAGACTCTTGAGAGTCCCATGGACTGCAAGAAGATCAAACCTATACATTCTTAAGGAAACCAGCCCTGAGTGCTCACTGGAAGGACAGATTGTGAAGCTGAGGCTCCAATACTTTGGCCACCTCACGAGAAGAGAAGACTCCCTGGAAAAGCCCCTGATGTTGGGAAAGATTGAGGGCACAAGGAGAAGGGGACGACAGAGGACGAGATGGTTGGACAGTATTCGCGAAGCTACCAGCATGAGTTTGACCAAACTGTGGGAGGCAGTGGAAGACAGGAGTGCCTGGCGTGCTCTGGTCCATGGGGTCATGAAGAGTCGGACACGACTAAATGACTAAACAACAACAACAACAAAAAATCCCAACAACATCTTTAAAGACGGCTGGTTTCCTCTCTTGGATCTAATGCATATGAATATTATCTCACTTAAATGGATAATCATTCCACAGTTCATCTCAATGTTCACACAGAGCCTTGTCCTTGTCCCAGAGTAAGCTGGCCTCTCGTCAGGTTTCGTGACGGCAGCTTTGCACAGATCTGCCTAGCGCAACCTCACCGGTTGATGCAGCAGTTCTTGGAATCAGGTCACAAACTCTGTTCTCTCCTCCCACTGTGCACCTGAGGAACTTTTCCTTTCCAGAGGAGTAGATCACTGGAGCGATGACATTTTCTGGGAACCAAAGCCTCCCCCCTCTCCGCCACTCCCACTGTTAAAAACACACAGACAACTTGCCTTGCAACAACTTAAGCCCTTTGCCCAGCAATAAACAGCCACACACATTCATCAGTTGCAATAATAAAATACAATATTTTATGGATGTGGTAACATTAAAAAGAGAGATTGAAAACTGTTTAAGAGGCTTCATGGTTCATAACCAGGGATGCTCTGCTGATATTATTTCCATGTCTCCATCCTTTATGCGGCTTCCTTTGCTGGGCCCAGCAAAAGACGTTCTGCCGCGCCAATTAATTTATGAGCCACGTGGAAGCCTAATAGCTTCCGTCCTCTGATTTCTGCTGATTTTGGGGCTTATACTTCTGAGTATGATTAGATATTTTATTTTTCGGTTTACGCGCTCTGCAGTTTACAGTGCAATAACGACACGAGGCAGAGAACAATTGGCCAGCCGGCGAGGCCGTGTGCGTTTTCTAGCCACAGGGTGGCACCATTAGCTGTTTGCTGCAGGTTGCTGTATTGACCTTTCTCCTTCTCTCGCCTGTGAAAAAGTGGACAACGGAGAGGACTCTCCCCCCTCGGAAGCTGCGGAAACAGCTCAATAGATCAATGCTGCTGATGGGTAATATTCGCCCTTAAGACCTGTTAAAAACCTGCAATAAATTCGGTGTTGCCTGATACCCTATTCATAAGCAATACAATTGCAGGGAAAGGAAGATCATTAGAGCAATATTGCAGCCATAGCTGATCTCCCTGCCTTTCGGTGCAGGGCTGATAATGAGGCTGGCCGTTTATTTGCTGGCTTTGCGCATTGCTGCAGTGGAGCTTTGAATACCCCCATCATTGGGTAGGGAAGGGGCGGGGGAAGCCAGGCACATCCTGATCTCTTGCATAGAAGCCCAGTGCCTTTATTGGCTTGTTTTTAGCCTGCTTTATGCCAGATCTTAGGGTGGGGTGGGGGGAACACCAGGAACCGGAGAAAGCGATATCCAAGGGGCAGAGACAGTGGAACTTCTGCTACTATAGTTTTTCTGCCTGGTTGTCTGGAGCTGATGGGAAAGGTTTGCCTTCCACTTGAGCACAGATCAATATGGCTACTAGACACAATGTCAAAATAATAATAATAATAATAAATAATAATAATAATAATTTAATATTTATACCCCACCCATCTCACTGGGCTTCCCCAGCCACTCTGGGTGGCTCCCAACTGAATAAAAAAGCAATAAAATATCAAACATTAAAAACTTCCCTAAACAGGGCTGCCTTCAGATGTCTTCTAGGTGTCAGATAGTTGTCTATTTCCTTGACATCTGATGGGAGGGCATTCCACAGGGCAGGTGCCACCACTGAGAAGGCCCTCTGCCTGGTTCCCTGTAGCTTCACTTCTCGCAGCGAGGGAACTGTCAGAAGGCCCTCGGAGCTGGACCTCAGTGTCCAGGCTGAACAGGGGGTGGAGACGCTCCTTCAGGTATGGAGGGCCGAGGCCGTTTAGGGCTTTAAAGGTCAGCACCAACACTTTGAATAATAATAATAATAATAATAATAATAATAATACCCTCCAACATTTGTCCGAAGAAAATAGGGACACCCTATTCAACAACAACAACCATACCCTGCCCATCTGACTGGGTTGCCCCAGCCACTCTGGGCAGCTTCCAACATATATAAAAACATAATAAAACATAAAACAAATCCCTCTACAGGGCTGCCTTGAGATGTCTTCTAAAGGTTGTATAGTTATCTCCTTGGTTCGGAGGTTGCATAACTCCATACCCTCCAACAATTCTCTGATGAAAATAGGAATATCCTAAGGGAAAGCGGGACAATCCAGGGTCAAATCAGAAACTGGGACGACTTCTGTGAATCTGGGTCTGTCCCTAGAAAACAGGGACACTTGGAGGGTCTGATCTTCTGCCTCCACTGTTCGAGGAAATATGCCTCTAAATGCTGGTTGCTGGTGGGGAGGATGCTGGTTGGCCACTGTGAGAGCAGGATGCTGGCCCAGATGGGCCTTTGGCCTGATCCTGCAGCCACGCTGGCATTCTTTCTGTTCTTTTTTGTTTCTTGGGTGAGAGTAATTCCAGAGAACAACAAGTCTTGGTGCTGTTGACCAGGACAATGAACTCAGATTCAGTCCTGTATTCAAATTGTGATGCTTTGGCGAGATTCCAATCCTTTCTGTTTTCTTTGATTTTCTGTTTAAAACGCATAAACAGCAAACAAAGCAAAACAAAACAAACCCTGCAATGCAGGAATCTAAGCAGGCAAGATGATCTTTCAGCTATCCTAACACTGAGGCTGAGAAAGAAGTGATGTGGTGACCAGGGAGATCTGAGTTCAGATCCCTGCTCAGCCCTTGGGCCTGTCGTTCTCTCTCAGCCTAACCTACTACTTCACAGGGTCGTTGTGATGATTAAGCAGGGCGACCATGCATACTGGCTACTCCGAGCAGCTAGGGGGAAGGAGAGGATAAAGATCCAAAGGAATACAACTGTGAAACAGTCTGCGAGGGAAACTGACCAAACCAGTTCCTTACCCTACAGTCTTGTTCCTGCCTGGAACTCCATTTAAGGCTTCTGCAGTGCTTTAAAGCGGAACCTCACCATGGATCCGGCCATCGTCTGGGTCTCCTGGAGGCCTGCACACTGCTGCCCTGGCCATTTTCTGTAGTTCAGCGCAGCCACGAAGCCCTACTTTGATTGCAGTGCAGGCACGCGCCTTGCTAATTGCAAAGGTATAGCCTTTTAATTAAAAATCAATGAGCCTGATTTTATTGTGCCTTTCCGAGATTGATGCAGGAGAGCCACACACTTTCTTTGGATTTAATTAAAGTTTTTGGTGAGATAAATAACTGGCGCTTATATCACCTCGTTGTTGCAGCTCTTTCTCTTCTTTCTTTCTTTCTTTCTTTCTGGTCAGAAAAAATAGTGGGATGATGAGCAAATCCCGGGCTGTCTTACAAGGAAGCCTCTGCAGTCTTTGGGCAATTTGCGGTCATCACAAATCTGCTCATGTCCTTTCCAGCTTCCTCTTAAAGCCACAAGAATGTATCCAGGATGGGATCATCAGGGTTGTTCTAATTATCCTGCCCTTTTAACATGATGGTTTGGGAGGAAATGGCAGCACACACTGCGGCATCCGCCACGCACGTGGAAACAGCCTGCAGGAGATTGCCTCTGCTTTATCTGGTGCTCAGTTTTCAGTGCTCAGTAGTGAGCAACATGACATAGTAACAGAGGTCCTCTGCTTCTCAGCAGGGCTCAGCCCCAGGGTATATCTTGAAATGGTGACTGCTAAGAGATCTCAGGCAAGGATTTAGCTGTTGCACCACTACTGGCCAAAAGCGAGAAGTGCTCATAGATGGTATTTAACTCCAAGTAGGTTGGCTAAGATTTAAAAACAGACTCAGATACGTGTTGGAAGTGTAAAGAAATGGAAGGAACCTTTTTCACATGTGGTGGACATGTAAAAAGGTAAAAGTATATTGGGAAATGATTTATAATGAATTGAAAAAAAATGTTTAAAACTACTTTCCAAAACAACAACAACAACCAGAGTCCTTTTTGTTGGGAATAAACCAGACAGAAACTCCTGCGTGTCCAAAAAGGTTATTTATGTATGCCAACCTAGCAGTTCGAAAGCACACCAATGCAAGTAGATAAATAGGTACCCCTGCGGCGGGAAGGTAAACAGTGTTTCCGTGTGCTCTGGCTTCCATCACGGTGTCTCGTTCTGCCAGAAGTGGTTTAGTCATGCTGGCCACATGACCCGGAAAGCTGTCTGTGGACAAACACCAGCTCCCTTGGCCTGAGAAGCGAGATGAGTGCTGCACCCCATGGTTGCCTTTGACTGGACTTAACTGTCCAGGGGTCCTTTACTTTTACGTTACCTATTTATGTATGCAACAACTGAAGCCCATGTTTTGTTAGTCCAAAAATGGAAAGTGAGCGATGTCCCAACTAAAGAGGATTGGCAACTTAAGTCGACAGAATATGCAGAACTTGCAGATTTAACACATAGAATAAGAGAGCAAGAAGAACATACATTTAAAGAGTGGAAAACATTTATTGAATATATGGCAAATAACTGTATACAGCTGAAAACGCTGGCAGCACTAAGATAAAATCAACAGAATAAATAATTTTTGATGGCTGTAGAAGTAGAAAGGTGATTTGAATGGTTATAGTAAAATATGCAGGGATGTATGATATGTATAATGAACCATGGAAGGAGAAGAAGGGAAGTCACTGGGTATTTTAAAGTTTGTAAAATGTTTATTTGGAAATGCAAAATTAAAAGTTAATAAAAATTATTAACCCCACCGCAAAAAAACCAAGAGTGAGAATTGCAAGCTGATCAGCCAAAGTAGCCTTCCTTAAGATCAATAAACCACAACACGTCAAATTGCTTTGGATTATACCATTTATATCACATCGTTCCATTGTAAAAACAAAACAAAACAAAAACAGCACCCAGGGAGATTTATATCACTGAAAACAAATGTAACACACTGTCACAACAGCTTCAATAACAGTAAAAGAGAGGCGCAATCACATATCCCCCAAGCGCCCCTATTTTCCAGGGACAGTCCCGGAACTACGAAAGCCATCCTGGCTTCTGATTTGATCCTGGAATGTCCCTATTTCCCTCTCCATGGCCGCTGCTGCCAGCTGCCTCCCTTGGGCAGCTCGTGGCGGCTGCTGGAGAGCAGGCGAGGAGGAGAGGTTGCCACCGGAAAGGCCTAGCTCTGAGGTGCAGGCAGAGGGCAGGGCCCCCATGGCCGGGAGAAAAGGAGGAGCAGAGCACAAAGAGTCTGGATTTAAAAAGAAAATGCTTTGTGCATCTGCGTCTATTCTTGCTCCTGTCTTAAATTTATTTATGAAAACCCCCTATTTTCATCTGAGGAACGTTGGAGGCTATCAATCGATAAAATAATAGGACCAGTGGTTAAAGCTTTCATAACCAGGCAGGTTAATTTTTTTTTTAAGTCTTCACTAGGCAGTGGAAGACAGGGGGGGAGGAAGAAACCAAGCACACTTCCAGAGGCATAGCTGTCAACTTTCCCCTTTTTTTTTGTGAGGAATCCTATTCGGAATAAGGGAATTTCCCTTAAAAAAGGGAAAACGTTGACAGCTATGTCCAGAGGAAGAGAGTTTCATAATCCAGGGGAAACTATAAAAAGGATCTTTATGTGGGATGTGATCCATGAGAGGCAGACAAGTACAGCATTCCTTGTAATGCTAGAGAAGACATGCGAGGGAATGTTTGGTCCAGCCAGTTGAAACTTCCTGTTCCTCCTGGCTGGAGCATCCTTCCTTTTGCATGTGATAGAAGGCGGGCGTGACCTAACCTGCCTAGGTAACAAAAGGACAAGTCACGCAGCAGACCTCCCTCTTTTTGACTTCCTTCTTCGTTTGACCAGCTTCTAGCTAGGACAGCTCTGCTAGCTCTCAGCTAGCAGAAGCACTGGGATTATTCCCCCATATGGGGTAGATCCACATGTACATATTTGTAACTAAGTCTGCCTTCAGGAATCTAGAATGATGTAAGTAAACTTCTTGTATTGACTTTGAATGAGATTGTGGTGTCTTTATTTTTTTAAGAGGGAATCAAGGGAATTTACCAGGAACGTACAATTCAATCTGAAGACAGATTGAAATGTATAATAGTCAGAGGCTTACACAAGCCTGCAACCAGCTATCTGCTATGCATATAAAAGGGGAATGTACACT
This sequence comes from Podarcis filfolensis, assembly GCF_964270895.1. Lineage (NCBI taxonomy): Eukaryota > Metazoa > Chordata > Lepidosauria > Squamata > Lacertidae > Podarcis > Podarcis filfolensis. The sequence goes on along the minus strand of NC_139604.1, from coordinate 22,709,636 downwards.
CTGCTAAGTAAAGGAACTTGCTGGCGCAAGTTAGGAAGGATATTAATAAACAATATATACTCTCCTGCCACCCTGAACTTTCCCACAAACACATGTCTCAGCTAGTCTTTTGCCTTGGCCATAATCAGAACACAGAGAAGAGCTGCCCCTTCAGATCTTAGGGAACAGGCACGTTGGTATTGGATCAGGTTGTTAATATCAGGTGCTGCAAACTCAAGTCACTTGCGGCTTTCAAAGCAATCACCAGTACCTTGAATTGCACGCTCAGAAATTGCACACTCAGAAACGGGAACCGGCTGTTGAACAATGGGTGTAATATGCTCCCGCAAATGAACACCCCACTAGCATCCTGAATGCCTCATTCTGAACCGGTGGAAATTTCTGGAAACATCAACAGGCACTCCTGTGTAGCGTGTGCTATAAGACTCCAACTCAAAGGTGGTTGAAGTATTTGTCACCCTGACTGGGTTAGATCTTTCAAGGAAAGGGTGTCGTTGGTATGTCAATCAGAGCTGGTCAAATGTGCTTCCATCCATAGCCACTATTTGGGTATCCCAGACAGCATTTCCAGGCGGGTCCCTAAGCTGTTCTTTCTCTATAAAAAAAACCTTCCAGTTCAAGCACACTTATTCACTGGGCAATATTTCTTGATTTACAGCTTAACACCATAGTTTCTGTGTGGTGTACAAGGAGATTACAATAGGAAATGGCAAATCTGACTGGAAAGCTCAGGAACCAAGCAGACAAAAACTTCAAGAAAGAATGGGGGAAATTTATAATTTACTTAGGAGACCATTGTAAGCAGATGAAAACATTAGCAGGATTTTAATCTCACTTGTAATGTAAGAAATATTATGGACAGTATGGACAGATATAAAATATAGACTATGAAATAATATGCAGTTGAAAATGTTGACAATAGGACCCATGGAGGGCATGAGGGGAAATCTCGAGATTCAGAGAAATCTCTCTAGATGGATATGTATTTGGTTTTGTTATAAAATCAAAACCATTATTATAAAATTATATTTGATTTTTGTTGTAAAAAATGGCCCCCCCCTTTTTAAAGGAGGTTACAATAGGGATAAAACCAGCCCATGTGTTTCAAATACTCTTACCACTTTAACAGTCATGGAGAAACCTGGGAACTATATGGAGAAATTCAATGGAGCGCTAAGGAGATTGCTCTGTGAGTGTGTTTCTGCTTGGAGGCAGCAGTGTAGCTAGCCGCTCGGGTGCGCAGTGTGGCGCGTGCGTCCTGCAGCTGGGGGTGGGGCAAGTCGCCCATGGTGGCAGGGCACACTGCGCAAAGCCTCTCTGCTGCCCAGTGGCGTAGCGTGGGGGGTGCAGGGGGGGCGGGCCGCACCGGGCGCAACATCTGGGGTTAGGGCAAATCCATGGGTTAGGGGGCGCAAATCCACAGGTTAGGGGGCGCAAATCCACGGGTTAGGGGGCGCAAATTACTCGCCTTGCCCCGGGTGCTGACAACCCACGCTACGCCACTGCTGCTGCCTCCCCCTCAGCTGTAGGGTGGCTGAGGGAGAGGCAGTGGGCAGATGCAAGTCCCGCGCTGCCATTTCAGGCGCCCAAGCCACCATGTCACTCCCAGGAGAGACGTGTGGCTCGGGCATGCTGCAGGCCGTGTGGTAAGTGCCGGCCCACGTGGTGTGGTGCCCAGTGCTAGCCACATTTCATTACATTTGTTGACTGAACTAAAAAGTTTCATGAGCCCAATTTTTAAAATGATTTTTAAAAACTCGTATTTTTGTCTTTTTGTCACCCCCCCTCACCAATGACACCCGGGGTGGCCTGCACCCCCCCACCCCTTCCTCTCCACTGCTTGCATGTTGGAACACTCTCGTGTCTTCTGCCCCCCCCCCTGTTATGGGTGTTTTCCTGACTCTTGTGAACCAATCTGGGGGGCTCATGGAGCTCATGGGGGCTGGGAGGAGATGGGGGAAAGCCCCATTGCTCTGGCGAGAGTTCTTGTGTATAGAGGGACCCATCAGTTGAATCTGCCCCATAGTTTGTTATGGGTGCTGGGAATTGTAGCTGTGTGAGAGGTCAGCACCCTTAACAAACTGCACTGCCCAGGATTCCTTGGAGGGAAGCCAAGGCTGTTAAAATGAAATGATTGCTTTAAACCTGCGGCTGTCTCCTCAGTCAAAATTAACCATAGAATCAGAATAGCCAACTTAAAATGCCTGAGAAAATAATAATAAACAAGTCCTTCAACAGGGATTAGGAGGGCCGTTCTGAACCCTGTTGTCTCTACTATTTGTGTTTATTATGGGGGCAGCACAGGAGAGAGAATGTGACATAATCATTAATGCTGTTGATTTCAACTGTGATTAAAAATTCACCTCTGGGTGCCACTGTTTTACTGTCTCTTGCTCATTGACCATCTGGAAGTTTAGTTTGGGTTGAAGATTCCAACACACACAATTTTTGCAGTATGTCCGTGTGAAATATGATGGACTTTGATCTAGAGCTAATCTATTACATAATGAACTGGCAAATGGAAGAAGATTCTCATCTGCCCTTTAATGGACAAAGGTCATATAGTCAAGCATCCTTAACCCTGTTGATTTCAATAGTTTCAAATATTCTTTGCTCTGTGTGGGATTGTGGCCAAAAGTATTTTTGTCTCTGTTGTGGCTCAAAATTGAAAGATGTAAGTCATATCCACCTGCGAATTAACGCGGGCACCTATTGAGTCGATCCTTCCATTGATTCTCATAACACAGTTGATTTAAGCAATGTTAAAATGCCAATCTTGATTTGCCTTATTGCTCATAAAGTAGTTAATCCAAGCATCTATTGACTGATATCTTCCTTCTTCGGCTGCTGTGGAACAGCTAATATCCTGAGAAAAATTGATTGGCTTGAGTGTGTTTTCCTCATCACTTATTCTGATAACTCTTTCTTTCAGAGGAACAATTATAGCACTACTTATTTTTATTGGTAACCTTATATGTTAATCCCCAGATATACTCAAAACCCTTTACTGAGGCTGCAGTTCTAAGCACTCTAAAATGGGAGTAAGACTGCAATCCTATATCCAATTACTTGGGCGTAAGCCCCATTGAAATAAGTGGAATTTAATTCTGAGTAGACATTAGAAGATTGTGCTGGAAGTCCCACTGATCTCAGTAGGACTTGTTTCCAAGTATGTACTGTATGTAGAGGATTAAACTACAGAGGTGTTTTTCTATAGGACACTCGCAGTGCAATCTTATACATGTGTATTTGGAAGGAAGTTCCACTGAGCTCAATTGTCTACTACCAAGTTATTATGCATAGGATTCTAGCCTAAGCCCCATTAGACAGGGCAGGGCTTACTTCCAAGTAAATATGCCTACAATTGTGCTATAAGGCTTCGATCCTGTGTACACTTACCTGAGAGTAAGTCCCACAGAACTATGTGTGAGTAAACATGCATAAGGGCACTTGTGGCATGATGGATGCTGTTAATATAGGAGAGATTTCAGCAGAAAATTGTATGCACATACAACCCAGGCTTCCATTCATATTAGATGAAAACAATTTGAAACAAAAGCTAATTTAAGTTTCATGTGTGACAACAGCCAGTCTTTTCACGAGGGTGGTTGAATCCTAGGGCTTCAACTTGATTGCCTTTAAAAAACATCTGAACATCTAATATAAAAAGCAATATAAAAAGCAGTGGAGTCTGTATTGTCCTTTTACGGGATGAAACTATGAATCCAACATGCCTCTTATCTCAAACTCCTATAGCCCCCATTCTACCTGCTACACATACATTCTCTTCTGATCAGAGGTGAATTCCTCTCCTCACAAATGAGACATCTGGTACAAATGTGCTTTAACTTAGTCCCAGATTTCCCCCACTTTTTTTTCTTTAATCTGGCTTGCATTGGGGAAATTGCAGTGAAATAAATTATTTCAAGGAACAAGAAATTTAACTTTGCCTTGTTTGAGAATGTGCACTGCAGCTTCTGGAAGGAGAAGCCTGCAACAAAAATTCCCTTCGGATGAAGCTGGTGAGGCAGTAAAAGACGTCAGTGGAAAGTCTGAGGAAATTGGCAAGGAGATGGTGGAATTCAAAAGTAATATTAGCCTCATTCAACCCTTCTCTGCATGTGTCAACTACAAAGCAGAGCCTGGGCACGGGGAATGACTCACAAGCCCCTCTCTCAGGAACCAAAAGGGGTACAGAGATTCCTACCATCTGTTTCCTCAACTGTCCCCTAGAGGACACCCCTGGTAAATATGACGGTGGAATTGGGATGCTAGAGTCAACCAAAACGTGTTGCTGCTGTGGAACAACTAAAATGGAAAAGGCTTCATAATTGGCTCTCTATATGTTGGTGGCTACCTCAAAGTTGGTTTGTACAGCCTGCTTTTGCACTTGCAGACAAGATAATATGTGCCCATATGTGGTATGAGATCAGTGGTGGAGAGGAAAGAGGACACACATACTCTCATTCATATATATATATATATATATATATATATATATATATATATATATATTATTGAACGCCGCCCTAGTCTCTGACTAGGGGTTCCCTAGTTCCAGGGGTTCCAGGCTCTTACCTAGGATCTGGTTTTCGTGGAATGAGGAACAGCGGAGTCACATATATACAACTGGATCCTACGATGGAGGGGCTGACAGCATTAACACCACAAGAGGTCCCTCATACCACCCTGGCTATTGTGTTTCTCAGTACTAGTCAGATGAGGGAGGGGTCCCGTCCCACCCCACCCCACCCCACCCCACCCCTTTGCCCTCTGGCACAGAGCAACTTCCTTTCTTATATTACCGACCCATAATTAGGAGATCAGTGATGAATAACATCATTTTGGAGGGACGTGGGTGGCGCTGTGGTCTAAACCACCGAGCCACTTGGGCTTGCCAATCGTGAGGTCAGCAGTTCGAGTCCGTGTGACGGGGTGAGCTTCTGTCGCTTTGTCCTAGCCCCTGCCAATCTAGCAGTTTTAAAGCATACCAGCACAAGTAGTTAAATAGATACCGCTGTGGCAGGAAGCTAAATGGTGTTTCCATGCACTCTGGCACTCACCACGGTGTCCTGTTGCGCCAGAAGCGGTTTAGTCATGCAGGCTACATGAACTGACAAGTTGTCTGCAGACAAATGCCAGCTCCCTTGGCCTGAAAGCAGAGATGAGTGCCACACCCCATAGTTGAATTCAGGGGCCTTTACCTTTTACCTTTACTTTTGACGTCATTTTGGGAAGAAGAAGAAGAGTTTGGATTTGATATCCCGCTTTATCACTACCCGAAGGAGTCTCAAAGCGGCTTACAATCTCCTTTCCCTTCCTCCCCCACAACAAACACTCTGTGAGGTGAGTGGGGCTGAGAGACTTCAGAGAAATGTGACTAGCCCAAGGTCACCCAGCAGCTGCATGTGGAGGAGCAGGGAAGCGAACCCGGTTCGCCAGATTACGAGTCCACCGCTCTTAACCACTACACCACACTGGCTCTTTCTCAGTACTAGGAAAGAAAATGAACTGTAGCAGAATGGAACTGATGCTGCATACAGTGAATGGTAATATAAAAAACAATGCCTTATTACAGCCTTAATCATCACCATCACAAAGCTTTTTATTAACCCTGTGATGTGGGGGAAAAATACAGCATGATATACATACAGTATTTCCCCACCCCAGCATGAGTAATAGAAGCAAAGAAGGGATGGTTTAGATTAATGAAATGGCATGGCGGTAGCGAGGGATTCAATAAATACACCTCCCCCAGCACCACTGGTGCAATCAAAACCAGAGCCCATACAGCTGCTTTACAGTTAAGAAAGAAACTGGTTAGGCGATCTGATCATCAATCTCCTGCCTCACATGTGGTTTGGCCCTGACTTACAGTAGAAACCTCTCCAGTGCGAAAAAGACAGATCTATTGCCAGAGAGAAGAAAAAGAGCTGGTCTGACAAAAAAGGAGAATATCTGGAGAGGCTTGCTTTGTTTCTCCCCTTCCCCAAATAGGCTTTGCCTTCCTCCTTCCCAAAGAGGCCTCATTCTGGGAAGCTTTTGTGGACACTGAAGTGTAGCCATTTCTGGAAACGATGGGAATCAGAGGAAGGAAGGCACCAAGGGGGAAAGAAAAAGGAGGGAAATAAAATCTTGAGGGTGCACAAAAACAACGCCGTTGGCCCACAGTCTTTAAAATATATTTCTACTTCACAGTCACTTAAAGAGCACACCACTGTGTTTTCCAGGGTGCACCCTTGAGTTTTCTTTTCCTCCCCCCCCACATTGTTGAATATGTGGGTAGCCAATGTGGTGCCGTCCAGATTTTGTTGGGACTATAACAGCTACCACCATCCCTGATCATTGTCCATTCTGGCTGGGACCAGTGGAGTTCAATGATATTTGGAGAGGATATCATTGACTGCCTCCTTCTGGCCTTTGAGTTTCCTGATGGTGGACACCTGTCTGTTGAGGATAGCGAATCTACAGGACAGCCTCACAGCCAGCATTGTGAAGTCACAAAGCACAATCTGGGACATGTCCCTTCATAGGGCCTCTTTAGAACCTAAAGCCTTTGATTTTCCAACATCCCAATCTGTTGGTCATGACCTTGTTGATACCATGTAGAGAAAGCGAAGAGGGAGAAGCCTTCTGCCCATAATACCAGAACTAGAGCTATCCTATGGAGCTGGATGTTGGGAGATTTAGGGCAGACAAAAGAAAGTACTTCTTCTCACTGCACAAAGTTAAACTATGGAACTCATTCTCACAAGATGTAATGAGTGCCACCAACATGGATGCCTTTTAAAAAGGATTAGATCAATTCCCGGAGGATAAGGCTTTCAAGACGGTTTAGTTTGTCTCACCCTTGGCTTGCGCAGAGCAATTCTCGTCCTGCAGTAAGTATCCCTTGTTCCTTTACAGGGCAAACCCTACAACTCTCTGAGCCTTTTTTGAAAAAGGGTCACGTATTTGTTATTGAACTCTAAAGATTATATTTATAAAAGGAGGATATGTGCCTAAAGTAAGTAATAAGGCATTCACTTAGATGCAGTTGGATTTATAATATTATATTAAATTGGAGTTAGGGTATTTTCACAAATCAGATTTTGAACCAAAGCAGCAAACGTAATGGACGAGGTTGTCAAAGAAGCAAAAGTTAACAGCATGTAATGGAATAGATGTACTAAATTAGCATTGACATCTCTTAGTGGCTCTCTTAAATATACATTATTATCTAGAGAAAATGAATCCTATATACTTGTCGTGAGCTTGTTGCACATCCATATTTCAAGGGCACACTTTTTAGAATTTTTTTTTTTACTCATTGGAAAAAGGCACTGTTAGGCTGTATTCATTTAGCTTGAATTTTCTGTTTTGGATTATTATTTTATTTTGTTTTTGTTTAAAGACACCCCCCCACTCCTTTTCCCCCAACAGAAAGCCTGATGCAATACTGGGAAACAGTTTTAAGCCTCAGTTGGTTTCAGTATCAGTTGATGAATGGGATTTGTCAGAACAGTCAAAATTCGCTGACAAAAACAAAATATTCAGTGATGAGAACAATGAAATGTTCAATAAATACATTGGGAAAATGAAGGATGGGCAAGAGCACCAGGGCAAAGAACAGATTTTTGCACAGAGAGGCAAATCAACAATCCTCTTAATTGGCACGGAGCCAGTAAATTAAATGGGTGCATTTCCTTCCTAGCCCCTTGCTTGGATGGTCGTAGCTAGGCTGCTGTTTTTCTGGGCAAGCAGGCTGTGTGTGTGTACATGCACACACACATATTGGGGTGTGTCTCTTTACTGCCCATTGTGGAGGTGGGGAGCTATTAGCTCCATCCTCCTCGGCTCTTGGCAGAATGTACGGATGGCTTGTGGGTAGGTGGGACAAAGCAAGTGTCTTTTTAGGTCATTGCATTAAGGTTTAGCATGGTGGAGGCTTCAAATGTTCATCTGGCCAAATTTAGTATTTGGGGGCAGGGAATCAACTTTGTTTTTCAGGAAAAGAGCTTAGGGAATTCAACTCCATACTCCTATCCACCCTTGCCCCATCACTGGTGGTCAGATCAGCAGAGTCACTGCAATAAAGTAAATATTATTTATATCTCACAAGCTTCAAAGACCGTTTTCTCGCCATATAAAACACACACACAGAGTGTTGTAGAGCAGAGGCTATGTCTGCAAAGTGCAAGTCAACAACACAGCAACATTCATGGTCATATGAGTCTGGCGCCAGGGTCAGAATGATACCCTTCAGTAAATGGACTGATGATATGATATCACTGGCAATTTATGAACAGACTGCTTACAGACGCAGGCTCTGTATGGATAAATACGATAATATTTGGCATGTGTTTATACAAAATGTAGTAAGCTATTAACATTTACAAAAGCTCTAGGACGATAACACTATACCAATTGATACAAGAATGTATGGGAATATCGTATATTCCTTTTTGGGGGTTATATTTTTGCTTTTATATGTATCTCTGTTGTTGTTTTTCTCCCTCTCACTTTTCCTTCTTTTTCCCCTGTATCATTTTATTTTTTTTTCAACTGAAGTCACCTTGATAAAATATAAATTATTGTTTTTTAATGATTCTGGCACCAATGACCATACCCAAAAGGTGTTTCCAGACTGTCACTATTTTCCGGGGTGGGTGGGGAAATTCATTCACATACCAGCAAGCTCAGATTGTGAAATTATAGTTGAGTGAGAGCTCTTGTGTAAGAAAACCACTTCCTCAAAAGATCAGACTTTTTTTCTCAGCAAGAAGGAAAGCCACACTAGAACCTGCTCTGTTTGGTAGTGGGCTTGCATTTGGTGCTGCATTTAAACCGAGAACAGGACGCAAGCTTTCCAGCAGGCATGGAACATGATGTCAGGTGATGGGCAGGTAGGCAGTCCTGCCCATCTGTCAAAAGTGACCTATGGAAGGGTGGCTACTTTGGGATCCAGCCTACCATATCAAAGTGGTCCCCCACTTTTCCTGCCCTATTTTGACTGGCATTGGCTTGCCAGAGTTTCAGTCCAAAGTATTTCCAAGTCCAACTAGGGATCAAACCTGGGATCTTCTGTTTCCAGAGCATGTGCTCTCATCTCTATCTATCTATCATCTATCTATCATCTCTCTCTATCTATCATCTCTCTCTCTCTCTCTCTCTCTCATCTATCTATATCTATCTATCTATCTATCTATCATCTATCTATCTATCTATCTATCTATCTATCTATCTATCTATCTATCATCTATCATCTATCTATCTATCTAATGTATCTGTCATCTATCTATCTATCTCTGTCTATATCTATCTATCATCTATCTCAGCAGTAACATGAGGTCAAGTATATGGGTGTGTCTATGGGATTGGACCAGAACTTCTCAATAACCAAAGCAAAATTTTGAAATATTTTTGAAAAGGAAACAGAAAACAAGTTGTTTTTTTAATGGAACGCTTCACAAATTTGCGTGTCATCCTTGCGCAGGGGCCATGCTAATCTTCTCTGTATTGTTCCAATTTTAGTATATGTGCTGCTGAAGCGAGCACGAAACAGAAAATAAGTTCAGGCATAGAGAAGATGATAGGCAAACCAAAGTCATATGAAAAAAATGAAAGAATTGTCCAGTAGCACCTTAGAGATCAACTAAGTTTGTTCTGGGTATAAACTTTCATGTGCATGCACACTTCTTCAGATGCACATGAAATCTTATACCAAGAACAAATTTAGTTGGTCTCTAAGGTGCTACTGGACTATTTTTTAATTTATTTCGACTGCGTCAGACCAACACGGCTACCTACCTGAATTCAATGTCATATGAGTTTAGCTATGCATTGATTTAGTGTTAGAGATGGAAAATGTAAAATTCAGGCCAGGTACTCCCAAGCTATAAAGGCTTGGTAGTTAGGAGGTGATCCTTGCAACTTGGAGGGCCTAGACCAAAATGAGTCTTAATGCACATATAGTCATGGAGAGTTTGAGGAAGTTAGAGGAATGGCAGGGACTTTGTGGCATGACAGATGATGAAAGAACCAGTCTGCTGGGACAAGCTAGTAACATTTTCCTACGCACAGCCCCATGTGTGCCAGAACCTCCACAGGGAGACATCTGGCAAATCTGTTTTTGTTTTCATGTTGCGTCTCAGCATATCTGCAAGCTGACTCTGATCAATGAAATTGTGGAATCTTTACTTCTAATGATTGCTAACGGAAAGCTACAGAAGAACATCAGGATCAGTTTTGCTTTCGTTGCTTTATTTTGAAAATGCAAACCATCAACAGTTGAGAAGAAAATTGGCTGTTTCCTTGCAATTAACGCTCAATTATCCAGTAATAAGATTTTTTGATAGTAATTTAGAGCCTTGATAGCCAAGGATTAAATCTCTAAATTATCCCGATGAAATGTCTAGCTTTTAATTTTTAATTGTAGATGGTACGAAAAGGGGGGAAAGCCACACGAATGCAGACAATTTCAAGAGGAGACCTGTCGTTTTAAATAACTCCATTGACTCCTGGGAGCTGAGGCTGTTGTCAAAACATAATAACTTGGGGGTTGGGGAGAGAAAAGTCAGGCAATGCATATTTATAAACAGGGAAATCATTTTCAGCTGAAGGCTGGTCTCTAGAGATCACCACACTTTCACTGCAAAACAACTCTTGCTCAAATCCGATATGACCTCAGAGCTCTCTGCTGTCCTAGCATTGTACCCTTATCTGTTAAGATGCTAATTTCTTCCCCTTTGACCGCAGGAACTGATTCCGAAGACACTAAAGCAAGGCAAAGTGATTAAGCATATAATTATTGGACAACTGACATCATCCAGTGGCAGAGTTCATATTTACCTGAGCTTTTTCCAGTTGTCTTTGCTATTATTAATGGATTCAAAAAGCTCTTTTGTATCATGAATGACCTGACTTAGGTGATCCACACAGGCAGTGCTTCACATGCTCACTCCTCCAAGAAGCAAAGAGAAGAAGAAAATGCCAAATTTTGGTGCTAATAGAACCTTTTTCTTTTTGAGGGAGGGGGCATGCCTGATTATTATTTGATGATACATGCTAGCACAGAAGTTGGTGATTAGATTAACAAAATAATAAAAAAGTAAAAATTAAAAAAATCACTAGGTTGCTGTCTTGTTTCGGGGAAGATAAACCGGTACCATATATTTAGGGGGATGCACTCATTAGCTTTAAATACAGACTTTTTAACAGAAGTGCTTTCTTGGTTTCTCCTTTTGTTTTCTCCGTCTGCATTTATTTATTTTACTTATTCCTTACAGTTCTCTCTTGCCTTTCTGCCTATGAATACGAGCCCCCATGGCAGCACACCATGGCTATAATACCAATAAAAGCAGCAGGTCTTAAACGATAAATATTTTAAAATGCAGCAACGAGAACAAAAGCTGACGGTAGGTAGCAGCATTAAGCACAGCAACCAGAAGCTGAACGTTTAGCAGAAGAATTTCTCAGCAAAATTTGCATTCGCTTTTCTGGTCCATGGAACTCTTTTTAAAAACAGAGGTGGAAGTGAATGTCCCAAAGGCCTACAAAGCATCCGTAGGACATATTTCTACACGTGCAGCATTATTAACAGGATCAGGAACAATGTTGTACTCTCCCATCACTGCTTTGAACTAAAAGCTGTTTTTGATGTCTGATGAACTTCACCATACGCTAATATTAATGACATCTTACATCTCTATCTTACTCCTTGCCCTAAATCTAAGTGTCCCTTTTTTACAGGGACAGTCCCAGAATCACAAAATCCATCCTGGCTTCTGATTTGATCCCTGAATGTCCCTATTTCCTCCTCCAGCCAGTGGCATAGCAAGGTCAGGTGGTACCCGGCGCAGAAACTTTCTTGTCATCCCCTACATTGAAATCTAGTTGGACTCCCAAGAGACTGCGATCTACTCACAGTATAAAAATACTGGCTGTGATCTACCCATTGTCCTTGCCAGGAGCTGTTAAGCATTTTTTCAGGGAAGGATATTGACCAAAGTCATTGAGCTTTTTTCAGGGGAGGGTTCACCAAAGTTTTTGAGCTTTGGGTAGTTACAGGGTTTGGGTCCTGACTTGAGGGAGCTTCTGCTTCTCTCCTTCCCTCCACCCTACGTTTGTTTGCTCACCAGCCTCCTTCCTGTCATCTCCCTGCCTGCCTGCCTGCCTCCTACAGCAGCCCAGGAGCGTGGGACTGTCAAAGCAAAGGAGGGTACATGACCCCAGTCAAGCTTGCAAAAATTTATCACACGCCCAATAATAAATGTTGGAAATGTAAGGAAACTGAAGGCACCTTTTACCACCTTTGGTGGACGTGCCCAAGGATTAAGGTCTTCTGGGAAATGATTTATAATGAAATGAAGAAGGTGCTTAAATGCACATTTGTGAAGAAACCAGAAGCCTTTCTCCTGGGCATGGTGGGTCAATTGGTATCAAGGAAAGATAGGATGTTTTTTATGTATGCTACAACAGCAGCAAGAGTACTTCTAGCAAAGTACTGGAAGACACAAGAACTACCCACACTGGAAGAATGGCAGATCAAGGTGATTGACTACATGGGACTGGCGGAGATGACTGGCAGAATCCGCGACCAAGGGAGAGAGACGGTGGAAGAAGATTGGAAGAAATTTAAAGTTTATCTCAAGAACTGTTGCAAAATTAATGAGTGCTAAAATGTCTTGGGTCAGGTAAAACAGAATTGCGGGGACAAATAATTGGATATGAGAAAAAGGATTTAAAGGGAAAAAAAGTGTTATAAGTTGACATTGGGGCTTGCTGGAAAACCTTAAAACAGGGATGCAGAAAGGGGAGGTATGAGGAAGTCGATGAAAGAAGGTTTAAGAAAAAATGTGAAGAAATTATACATGTTTATATGTTTGTTTGTTTTTGTATTGTTTTGTATTGTCTATTATTAAGTGTTAAAAAACCAATAAAAATTTTATAAAAAAAAAAAACAAAGCAAAGGAGGAAGGGGGGAAGGCCATTGGCAAAGCAGCGCAACTCGCCCTATTCCCCCGACGGCTTGGGGTAGGCAGGAGTCGTGGGTGGATGGCGCGCCGAATGTCACCCCCCCAGGTGATGACACCCAGGGCGGACCGCCCCCACTGCATCCACCTTGCTCTGCCCCTGCCTCCAGCACCACTGCAGCCAAGTTTAGGGAGGGGGATGAGCAGGCAGCGGCAGTGGCAGCTGTGAGGGAGCATCCCGTTGCCTCTCCATGGCTGCTGCTGCCAGCCTGCTCCCTTGCGCTGCTCATAGTGGCTGCTGGAGAGTGGGCAAGGAGGAAGAGGAGGAGGAGGAGGAAGAAGAAGAAGAAGAGTTTGGATTTGATATCCCACTTTATTACTGTTAAGTTGTGGGTGAACATATCAGACGACACAGCGATTCTTCAAACAGCTCTTGTTTATTCACAGGCCAGAACTGAAGGGTTCATCCAGCCTGCTTATATAGAGCTCCAGTACAACGTAACTGTAACAACTTTCTGTAACTATCCAATCACTGAACGTCACTTTCAATCCCTTATTTGCATATGTGGACCTGAACTATCTACAGTATCCCCCTGCTGGCCCAGGGTGAGAACTTCAGTACATAACAATTACTACCCTAAGGAGTCTCAAAGCAGCTAACAATCTCCTTTTCCCTTCCTCCCCCACAACAAACACTCTGTGAGGTGAGTGAGGCTGAGAGACTTCAGAGAAGTGTGACTAGCCTAAGGTCACCCAGCAGTTGCATGTGGAGGAGCAGGGAAGCAAACCCAGTTCACCAGATTACGAGTCTACCGCTCTTAACCACTACACCACACTGGCTGCCACTGCTAAGGTCCAGTCTCACATGACACACCGGCTCTGAGGTGCAGGGAGAGGACAGGGCTGCCCTGGGCAGGAAGAAAGGAGAAGCAGAGCGCAAGGAGTCTTGATTTATCTGTTTATTTTTTTGAAATGTTTTGTGCATCCGTGTCTAATCTTGCCCCTTTCTCAACTTTATTTATTGGTGTGCGTTTCTCTTTTTGTGAATCTACCAAAGAATAAAATAAAACTGGGATTAAGGGGTTTTCTCAGGACAGTGAAGGGTGTATGTGCTGTGTCCCATTGGTGTAGTGGTAGTGGAAATGCTCTGTGACAGTAGAGGAAGGGGGCCAAAAATGGGAGGGTCAGTTGCGGGAGAATGAGAAAAGTCCCTATTTTCATCTGACGAATATTGGAGGGTATGCGCTAGTCCAGGCATCCCCAACCTTCGGCCCTCCAGTTGTTTTGGACTACAATTCCCATCGTCCCTGACCACTGGTCCTGTTAGCTAGGAGCCATGGGAGTTGTAGGCCAATACATCTGGAGGGCCGCAGGTTGGGGATGCCTGCTCCACTCAGTAGGCTGCATGGAGGCCCCATTATTACATTACAAATAGCAGCCTAAGTCCTCAGGAGCTTGGTCCTCTTAAGAAAAATGACTCTGAATGACAATGAATTCTACCCCTTCACTGACTGGGGAGTAGAAGACAACGCACTCAACTCAATAACACAGAAGACAGTTCTAGAAAACCAAGGACTCAGTAGTAAGCAGCTCATTCCTGTTTACACCTAGGGATGGACCAATCTCTCAAATGTTGGTTTCTCATCTTTTTCTCATCCTTAAGTTCAGCTCTCTACTTTTCTGCAGCAGTTTTCATATTTAAAAAAGTCCTTGTGAAAGCTTGTCAGGATTTTAGTGAGCGTTTCTTCTCCGTATACCTATAGCTGCAAGGTTTTCCCCCTATTGTGATGATCGTTTAGTGCAATTTTAGTGCTCATTTCTGTGTTATTTGCTTCCAGAAAAAAACTCACTAGCAAATAATAATGGAAATGTGTTCCAAAGCTGTGCTCTAATCCATTATACTTCCACTATAGTTGCAGAAATTGCTTTTACTTCCCGTGAAAGCTCAACTATAATGCAGAAATTAACAGTTAGGGAAATGACATGAAATGAAATAAATTGCCATGTGACTGCGGCCTTGGAAAGTTTTCCAAGGCTGGATCTACACTGACCTGTTTAACGTTATTTCCTGCTATTAGAATGATATTAGATATGTCATTCTAAAATGTCACAGGGCATACTTGTTAATGAAAACATTTTTTTACCTTGGCTTTTTTCGTCATTTGTAGGTACAGTAATACCCGGCCACGCCATTTTCCAAAACGCTGTTTCTTTTCTGCTACTGGTTGCTGGTTGCTCTGCCCCGCCCTCTGGTGTAACATTTGAATTCTTCCTCCCTGAACACTGTCCTTTGGATACCATTTGAGGGGTGGGGTTGCAGTTTGAACGCAGTAAAAAGAGGTAAAACACTACATAGGGATATACGAGCAGTGCTTCACCGATATAGTCTCATAAAACAATTTAAAATGAAGTGATAAAAAAGACAAGGTAATAGCGCATTAGGAACATAAAAAGCAGGACGTCATGTGTCTGTCTGTGCTATCAAAACCATCCATTAACCCTTCCTTAATGTTAAAAACCATGCGTGTAGATCCATCTCAACTATCAGACAACAGGCAGGATGCTGTTGGACCAGGGTTCCCGTTGTTCCTGACCGTTGTCTATGCTGGCTGATGCTGATGGGGAGTTGTAGTCCTAGAAGGCACCTCACTGGCTATTCCTGATCTAAAGGACACCAGGAGTGGATATTGTTAGGTACAGAATTTACCGTGCATGCTTGATTAGGTTGCCAGACATTATGTACACACCGAAGAAAAAGTGGCAAAAAAGAGAACACACACAGACAGAAGAAGAGTCGGGCGGGGAGGGGGAGAGAATCCTTTTCAGAATTGTGAAGCAGATGTTTCCTTGACCCAGCATGAGAATCCTCTGGGGGAAAGCAAGACTCCTCTGGAGTCAGGGCCGCACCTGCCTGCTGCCGTGTTTGTCATGATAGATAGATAAAGGAAAAACTGACTCAGCAATGATACTTACACTCTGTCTCCCTCCTCCCTGCCCGCCATTTCCTTTCCTTTAGTTAGAATTAGTAGATAGATACTCAGATTAAAAGCCCCTGTCTAGATATAAACAATAACACTGATTAAATGGGATCATTTGGCCAAGGGAGATTTGGCTGGGTGGGTTGCCCATTTTTCATTCAAATGCTCCAGCTTAGAGAAGTAGCTTCCAGCTCCGAATAGATTGAATCACCATTAACTCACTGAAGTAGTATATGGAAAGAAAGATGAACATAGAAATGCAGGTTTCCTCTTAAGGCTAGCTCACTATTTGTCTCAGCACGTAGACAATTAAATGGCATGGTTTATCTTGGATTGTCCATTGATGGCTCTATAATCTCACACGACAAGTCGCTCCTGACGAACTGCAGGCAGCAAAAGGCCAATGCTCTTTTCACTGAATTATTGGGATTATTGGTCCCAATGGCATGCCAATCTCAAATGTGTTATTCATACCCATTGGCACTGATGGGAGGTTTCCGTCCTCATGGGCATATATTTTTGCCAGGATCACCCACCATGTCTGAGCTTCCACAGCATCTGATATTTGGGTCTCCCACTTCTAACACCTGCTCCCCCAAACTATACTATATCCAATAATGCATCCAGTATAATGTGTAGTTTGGGACTTTGGTTTCAGTTTTATGCTAGGCATGTTTGTGGTGCCCCCATGTATCAAGTACACTGGACGACTGGATGAGAAATGTGTTGCTTAACAGACCTGTCTTTTAGCTGTAAAAAATAATGGGGAAAAGCACAAACCCATTCTTGCAAATGAGTGAACAGAACAAAAGCTGAGTTAGATGTGCTCATTCACTTCAGTGGAAGGGGCTTTTATCAGGTTCATATCTAACTGACATGGCTGTATATTATTATTGTTACTTACACCTGTCAACTTATCCTAAGAAGAGTGGCACTCAAAACTGAGCATAAAAACAAGGACAAGCAATCTAGAATTCACCATGCGCTTCAGTGTTTTTGTTTGGTTTTCGCATATACTCGATTCAGTTCAGATAGATTTAAATTCACTTGCATCCCTTTGGGAAAAATAATGCAAAATTAAATTCACAATTCCCATTGATTTTGGTGGGCTTTGAAGCCCGCTGAACTTTCTTTGTTGCGCTTCACATTTTAAGAATGCATAATGTCAGTCTCTGTCTCTACAACTGCAAACCCAATAAGCTTTTTAAAATATAAATTTGAAAGTTGAAATTGTTGTAATTTTCTATGGCAGGAGGGAGACAAGAAACCAAGTCAAGAAAAAAGAGAGGACATAGTTTTGTTTTGTTCCAAAACAGTAATTTTGTAGGATTCTGCAATGCATATAAAAGCAATAAACAGGCAACCAGACCATAATTAAGTAGACTCCTGTGCTTATTTCTGATATTTTACACTTTAGTTTTACGGATTGTGACACAAGCTCAGTTACAGAACTCATGAGATTACAGAATGCACCCTGATAGAAAGCTCCGTGGGTGCTCTGATGCAGGTGAGAATATACTCTATTTGCACACTGCTACTTTTGTATCTAAAGGATTTCATCTTTCGGCTCATCTTTTGGTCACAGTGCTCATGATTTCATATTTTACATTTTACAGTAGATTGTGATGATGATGATGATTTTACAGTATTGACCCTAGAGAATCTCACAATGGAACTATTAAGGGCCGGCTCTGTGATCTGTGGAAATGATCCAAATGTTATTTACAAGAAGAGCGCTAATATTAATTTTCAGTTATGGCACAGGAGTCACTAATTGAACCCTGTTCTTTTCCACTTCAGAAAAATGACCCTAGCAGCAGAGTGAAGTTAAAACCTGTAACAAGGCGGCGGCGGGGGGGGGGATGCAAATATAATTTAAGAGTGCCAATTTGCTGTGTAATAAAGATGGGAGCATGAAGCTCTTTCGAAACCAGATAAGGAATCTAACATTTGATGATCCCCCATATAATTTAACTCCCTATTAGTCTGAATTGGTCTTCATTTCAGTCCTTTATAACTATTACAGTTTTAAAAGAAACAGAAATAAAATTCGCACATTGTTTTTCTCCCTACAACATCGTTAGGCTATAATAGTTAAACTTTCCAAGTTTGTAATGGCTAGAAAAAAGGGCTCATAGATTTTTAAGACAGAAAGGACCCCAATAGTTATGTTCTGTGACCTCCTATATAGCACGGACCATCTGCGCCACAAATTTGTGGGTTATACGAACGTCTTTCGAAGAGATGGGGCTTGAAATCTGCATTGTTTTATGGAAGACAATTCTCGGTTTCTCCAGTCCATTCAGTGGAGGCACTGAGCTAGATCAGGACTGGGGAACCAATGGCCCCCCAGATGTTACTGGACTCATCCCTGATCAATGGCCAAGCTGGCTGGGACTGACGGGAAATGGAATCCAGGTTCCCCACCCCTGCATTAGATCATTGTTCTATGAAAAACGCAAGGGGCTCGTTCAAAAGAAGAAAGGAACCATTTAAATATTCTAGGACTGCCGAAAGGTCACGTCTCTTCTCTCCACATGCCTTGCACCAGGAGTAAGACAAAAGTGGATTAAATTCCTTCTTCTTCCATAGAGGAGCCACACTATGAGGGAAAGGGAAATGGCAGATTTTTGGAGTGCAGAAAGTGGTCACCAAATTTGGACCACAGTAAATTCTGTTATCATCATTTTCTGGATTAGCCACCACCAAATTGCTTAGTTTTTCTCTCTGTTCTGTTGGCACCTGTGCGGAGCACAAACCTTTATCACTGTAGAGGCCAGGATGCTGGCTTTATGAATATTTGTTTCTTCCAACCTGCACAAGTCCCTGAGTTTTACTGGGGCTGAACGTCTGCCTGTGAGCAGCTTGAAATCACCCTCATTACCCGTTGGCATTTTATAAAACAGGGTTTCTATTACCTCCACTCTTTTCCTTAGGCAAGCAGGTGGAAAGGGAGCAGTACCATTTTCCAGCCCTGGAAAGAAGAAATAGGAGCTGCCACCACTGCTGTATTTGTCTATCATCTGTCTATACAGCCCACCTGGGCATGGTTCCTGCTTTTAGGCTGCATGCACACTTTGCAGTAAAGAACCTCTCCCAAGGAATCCTGGGAAATGTAGTTGGTTATGGGTAATTGGAATTGTGGGATGCGGGTGGTGCTGTGGTCTAAACCACAGAGCCTAGAGCTTGCAGATCAGAAGGTCGGCGGTTTGAATCCCCGCGATGGATGGGGTGAGCTCCCGTTGCTCGGTCCCTGCTCCTGCGAACCTAGCAGTTCGAAAGCATGTCAAAGTGCAAGTAGATAAATAGGGACCGCTCCGGCGGGAAGGTAAACGGCATTTCTGTGTGCTGCTCTGGTTCACCAGAAGCGGCTTAGTCATGCTGGCCACATGACCCGGAAGCTGTACGCCGGCTCCCTTGGCCAATAAAGCGAGATGAGCGCCGCAACCCCAGAGTCGTCCATGACTGGACTTAATGCTCAGGGATCCCTTTACCTTTACCTAATCGGAATTGTAGCTCTATGATTGTGTGTGTGTGCTTAAAAACATATAGTGTGTGTGCGCATCTCTAAAGTAAAGCCTTGTTTTAAAGGGCCTTCTCGGTAGTGGCGCCCTCCCTGTGGAACACCCTCACTTCAGATGTCAAGGAATAAAACAACTATATGACTTTTAGAAGACATCTGAAGGCAGCCCTGTTTAGGGAAGTCTTTAAGGACTGATATTTTTATTATGTTTTTAGATATGTTGTAAGCCGCTCAGAGTGGCTAGGTATAGATAATAAAATAATAACAATAACAATCATAATAATTAAATGGAGGCTATTATGTCCCAAATGAAAAAAAGCCAGTTTCATCCCTAAAACCTAAGTGGGAGAAAATCAATGCTTCCTTTGGGGCAGGTCTCTAACTGGCCTTACCTGCACATGGGTTACAATCCTAGTCTGAAGGACTAGTTAGCATGTAGGGCTCTTAAGCAGCCACCTTGACAGCAATGTGAGGGTTGGTAGGCAAGTACCTTAACTCTTAGTAATGTGGCCTGCCTCTCAGACACCACCAGTTGACCTCTCTCAAGTGGTCCGATTTGGCCCTGAGGACTCCAGTTGCAAGGCCCCATTTTTACATGAGTTTTGGTTGGCGCACCTCATTAGTATATTTTCCCCACAACATGTCCTTGGCATTTCCATCTGTGTAAAGAGAGATACGTTCCTCACCACCATGGTGTATAGGTTCACCAAAAGAAACAAAAAAGTTGACTCAGTCTGGGAAAAATTGAACTATTGCTGTGATGTATTTGCAGCCTATTTGAAGGTCCACATTGTTAGTACATAAAGCTGACTGGTAATGGATAGCTCACGGAGTCGAGTGGCTGGTTAAAGTCGCTAAATCCAGATCACACTTAAAGGCACCCATGCACCACCTAATCACCGTTTTTCCAATGGGGTTTAAAGATTTTGAAATGCACGAGAGATCAGGGCGGCTCTGTTCTTTAAGACTCAAAACAGCCGCAGCAGCAAGAGTTAAGACTGAGTTTTAGAAATGGCCAATGCTGATGGATAGTGCGTTCTAATTTATTAACCTCCTTCCATCCTCAGACATAACCACATTAGGATAGATTTTGCATCTGATTTTAAGCTATGTAAGAGCCACAAATGGTATTTTTAAGGAGGCTAATTTCTCTTGCACAAATAAAATTTATTATTCTTGTTTTCTTTTTAAAATTTGAACTGTTGGAATACTTTGTTAAGGCTCACTTCCACTTCCCCCCTGGGAAAACCTGAGCAAGTGTCAGTCGAGTTTTCCGGAGATTGGCATTTGCTCTGCTTTAGTGCTAAAGAGAGAGTTTTCTGGGGGAAAGCGGTATGCCAAAGGCAAAACTGTTCAGACGCATGCATTCTAGGCACAGGGCTGGTGGAAGAGTCCCTAGCCTTGTTTGTTATACATTTAATAAAAGAGAAATTACTACTACTACTACTACTATATTACTACTATTTCCCCACTCTTCTAAAAATACCCAGAGCAGTGCATCACATAATTTTATCACCCTTTGATCGCTCTTCTTTTGGCCCACTTTGTAGTTGTGCTGGGGCCGAACCACTGTTCCCACTTCCTTGAGATGTTGTTGGATTCCCACCAGCCCCGCCAGCATGGGTCATGGGCCATGAATAGAGCAGGAGTCCAACCACAATGGGAGGAGACCAGGTTCCCCACCCCTGATATAGTATATAACAGCAACAGCAGCAGCAGCAGCAGCAACAACAACAATTTCTACCCTGCCCATCTGGCTGGGTTTCCCCAGCCACTCTGGGCGGCTCCCAACAGAATATTAACAACAACAACAGCAATATGCGACTGCGGCTGCCCAGATGTTATTGGCCCAGAAAAAAGACAAAGTTCTGACCCGAGAAGAATGGCAGATTAAGTTGATGGATTATGCTGAAATGGCAAAAATGACCGGAAGAATCAGAAATCAGGAAGAGCAAAATTTTAATAAGGAATGGGGGAAATTTATAAAACCGTTGTGAAAAATTGTTAGTAAAAAATCGTTGTAAAATTGTTAGTAGGATTGGAATAACACTTGTAGTTTAATGGTGAATTTTGGATATAATGGAAATGTCAAAGATTTGGATTCTTATAAAAGACGCAGGAGGAAATGACTTATAATAGGACCCACAAAGGGGAGGAGGGAAGTCCAGGAGATTCTTTGGAGTCTTGTTTTTATGTTGTATATGTGATTGTAAAATTTTAACATGAAGAACCATATATATATATATATATATATATATATATATATATATATATATATTCAAAGGAAGCCATCTTCCTCCCTTCGGAGTTCTACAAAGGCAACTAAGCCAGAGGGAGCTGGCAGCCAGGGCTACCCCCTAGACTGGTTGAAGGTAAGGAAGCAGGCAGGCAGGGTTGGCTGAGGGCAGACTGAGGTGCCCCTTTCACCCAAAGAGATGAGCCTATACTGACTAGAATGGGGCCCTGGCCTGATGTTTCCTTCTTGCTAGGAAACATTCGGAAGTATGGATACTCCAAAGTGGCTGTATTCCCTTGAAAGTGAGAAGGTCAGTCACTCTGAGAATGGCAGGCAATTAGTCACTAGTGTAGTTTCAGCTGACAAACGTGCACCATAATATGAGACTGAATCGAGAGCCTTCTTTGCTCCCGCATCCCTGGTCAAATTTGTTTTTGATGATATGTTTGTTGGCCTGTCTGGTAAAAAGAAAAAAGGAAACAAATTACTTACGTTGTAGAAGTTTGCTGGGCTTGTGTTTTTTGGGGATAGCAGCCTCATGGCCAGCCTTCCGTGGTCTGTTTGTAGAAAGTGAGATAAGAGTTGGGGAGCTGCAATGTCATGAAACAAGACTATAAATCATTGGTTCGGAAGACAAGTTAAGCTTATCGGTGCGAGTGGTGATGTAAAGGAAGGACCCAGATGCCTCTTTCTTGCTGGACAGAGAACAAACAGGAACATTTTCAAATCAGAGGTAACTTTCTTCAGAAAAGTTGGGAATGCTCAAGAACACAGATGACGAACCAGCTTTTGGGTATACAGAACATGTTTTGGCAGAAGGGGGGACTTTATGGCATCATGGCTAATTATTCCTGCTTAGTTATTTACATTTAGAGTGAGGAGAAATTACAATTGACAAAGTGTATTGTGACCAAACTAAGCCTCTTGGTGTATATTTTGCTCTAGAATGCTTAGATCGGTCAGAACCACAATACCTCAGGGACTGCCTCTCTCCATATGAACCAACCCAAACCTGTGATCATCATCTGAGGCCCTTTTTCACGTTTGCTCTCCACAAGGGGTCTAGAGGGGGACTGTTAAGTCGTGGGTGAACATATCAGACGACACAGCAATTCTTCAAACAGCTCTTGTTTATTCAGAGGCCAGAACAGAACTGAACTGAAGGGCTCAGTCAGCCTGCTTATATAGAGCTCCAGTACCACGTTACTGTAACAACTTTCTAAAACTATCCAATCACTGAACAT
Organism: Podarcis filfolensis; assembly: GCF_964270895.1. Taxonomy (NCBI): domain Eukaryota; kingdom Metazoa; phylum Chordata; class Lepidosauria; order Squamata; family Lacertidae; genus Podarcis; species Podarcis filfolensis. The sequence goes on along the minus strand of NC_139604.1, from coordinate 22,686,702 downwards.
CACTTTCGATCCTTCATTTGCATAACTATCTACAGTACCCCCCTGCTGGCCCAGGGTGAGAACTTCAGTACATACCAGGGACAACATGAGAATGGACCTTTCTGCAGTGACTCCCCAGGGAGGTGAAAATGTTTATATATAATCAGGCCTTTTAAAGGTTATCGTTTTTTGCTTGTTATGTATTTTGTGTTCTCCTTTTGTATTTTTATGTTGCAAACTGCCCTGTGAGCATCAGATGGAGTGTGGTATACAGTAGTACCTTGGGTTAAGAACTAAATTTTTTCTGGAGATCTGTTCTTAACCTGAAGCACCACTTTAGCTAATGGGGCCTCCTGCTGCCGCTGCGCCACCGCTGCACAATTTCTGTTCTCATCCTGAAGCAAAGTTCTTAACCTGAGGTAATATTTCTGGGTTAGCGGAGTCTGTAACCTGAAGTGTATGTAACCCGAGGTACCACTGTACAAATGATAATGGTGATTATAATAATAATTATATAACTGCACTGCCACCCTCATCCCAAAATGCTGAGTTTGGTGACAATATCTTGAGAGGCAGCAGAGCTTCTGGTCAAAACCTGGCAAGTCACACCAAAGTGATATTTTGGTCCACCAACCTGATTCAAAATGGCAGTTGGTGGCCCAACATCAATGAAAACAACTGCCCCCACATCAGGAACTCTGGAGTTGAGTTAGGCAATGATATCTCAAGAGGCATCCAAATGCATAGAGAGGAAACAACTGGACAATCCCCCCCCCCAAAATATATAGTAGAAGAGGGTGACCTCTTTTGGCGGGGCGTGCCGAAAGTTCAGTCCCTGACGGTCAGGTGGCAAATGAGGGCAAGACCTGAAACCTTGGAGGGCCACTCTCAGTTAAATAAGGCAATATTGAACCCTGTCTATGACACGAAGCCAAGCTGTAGCCACATTCCATCAATGCTGGAAAATTTTATTTGAGGGGTGGGATAGAAATTTATAAATAAATAGATAAAAATAGATGGTCCAAGTTTCTGCCCAGTATATAGCAGCTTCCCATATTCCAGATCTGAAATGCCACTGTTTGTTTAATCCCAAAGGATTAAACAATTTCCCATACATTAGCACTTGAAATTATATTGTGGATGTAAAGCAGGGACTCTGTTTAAATTACTCAATGGGAGCAGCTGAGTCTCTGATCCATTCAGGGGGATATACTGATCTAAGTAGGCATGCACAACATTCTTGTGCTCTGTTTGATTTCCTTTCACGGTTTTTGATAAACCGACAACCAGATACTTCTGAAGATTGCGGCCGGCAGACAGAGGAAGTTATGCTTTCACACAAAGAACTTCATAAATATTGCAGGCTCCTTGTCTCAATTTTGCCTGTCTGCTTTTTGGTTTAGGGAACCTGGGGACCAGATGCTGGGAGAGGGGAGAGAGACTTCCTGGCAGAACCCCAGCTCTGCAAAAGAGAAAAACGCTTTGCAGAGAATGATGAAGCGTTAGCCTCCCAAAGTTTGGAATCATTACAAATTTACAACCAACGCGTACCCAGTGATAATTATAACATACATCTATTATGTTCTAAATGAAATAGGTTACCGGGGAGGTGACTGAAGGATTTTGTATCCCAAACAATGACTACTCAAAGGAACTGTGTACAACGAAGAGAATATGAAAAAAAATAATGTCCAGTTTAAGGAATGACTGAAACAGACCATAAATGGGCATCTTCTACTTTGGACATTCAAGAACTCGAGGTCCACCAGCTTACTGAAAAGCCAGAAAAAAATGTTTTGTTGGAAGATAATGCGCGGATGGAAGCCAGGAGGTGTCCGCGGTTTTCTTTTTTTATCACTTTTGTCCCCGTTCATCGACAACACTACTTTATTCCTTCAAAAAGTGGGACCTGCCACACAGTTTTGTTTGGATTCAGCGTTGAGGAAGCAGGACTTACCTGACCTCCTGACAGCTGAGTTGGGGTTGCTTGCTGGGGGTGAGAGGGGCAAGGTGGCAGAGAGATCAGCATGGTGCAAGCAAACCAGCAGGAGTGCCAGATTGGACCAGCAGGTGCTGACCTCCCCACTGCCTCGCTCTTTGCCTTCTCTCTCCCAGTAAGCAGCAGTTTTCTTCCTCTCTGCATAATAGTAGTTCTTTTATTCATTTCCTGCTTTCTATTTTTTATTTTTTGCCAAGTGCAGAAAGCTGCATGTGCATAAGTTATGCTCATAAAACTTGCAAGTCTATTGTAATTAAAAAAAACCCTATTTCTGGGAGAGGGGTGTCTCCTAAGTAGCTTCTCCTATGGAACTGATGAGGTATTGGTCTCAGAAAGTGTTGAATGAAACAAAACAAAATCTAAGAAATAGCTAGGCATTGGAGATAGTCAGGTTGTTTTCTCCCAGTTGAACCTTCCCAGTTTTCATTCCAGTCTTTGGACAATGGGCAGAAATAACAGAGTACAGTGGTACCTCGGGTTACATACGCTTCAGGTTACATACGCTTCAGGTTACAGACTCCACTAACCCAGAAATAATACCTCGGGTTAAGAACTTTGCTTCAGGATGAGAACAGAAATCGTGAGGTGGTGGCAGGGCAGCAGCAGGAGGCCCCATTAGCTAAAGTGGTGCTTCAGGTTAAGAACAGTTTCAGGTTCTTAACCTCTAGAACAAATTAACGGACCTCTGGAACAAATTAAGTACTGTACGTAATCCGAGGTACCACTGTATGGTGAAATCCCCATATCCATATTTTAGAAGGGATAAAGAGAGGAAAGACAACAGTCTAAAGGAGAAACCACAATTAATTGTGCAAACCATTTCAAGATGATGGCAAACTTGCTAGCTGCCCGTCTGGTGGAGGGCTGGTCCCAAGTCCTCCCCTCTAGGAGCTTACAGGCATGTGGCGCTTCCATTATTTTATTTATTTATTTAAGAACATTTCTCGACTACTTAGTATTTAGAAGCAGGACTTTTTTTCCAGCTGGAACTCTCTGGAACCTCTCAAGTGGCCTCCATTGCCATTATATAAGAGAACAAGGGAGGTGTTTATGGTTTTCTAGAAAAAATGGCATTGTTTAGAAATCTCCAAGTGGTATATAAAATGCCGCTGCAGCAGCAACAACAAAAGCAGTCGGCCTTCTGCAGTGCCATTGGCAGGAGGCAGGATCCTTAGACGTTCAACTGTGTGGGTGAACTTGCCAAGCATGGCCGGGGAACAAGCTCAGCATGAACAAATCCTTATTAAGGCATTCATAAATGTTAAGAAGCAGTTCTTTTATCACAATCTGCGTAATGGAACTGTCAATAGAAATACGCTGTGCAAATATAATGGAGAAATCTATAATGGTTGCCGTGTAGTAAGGAAATGTTAGAGTTAATCCATTGCCATCTGTCTCCATTTTCTACCCCGCTTGGTTGAACACCACAAATATGAGCCAGACAGATGCTTAGTCAAAATTGGAGGGAATTCAAGCTGCAGCGGTTGATGAGGAGAGAAACTTGGAAGTTTTGGCTGAAGCCTGCAAGACACTGGATATGGAGGCAGGGGCAGGCATAAGAATTTGAGGTAGCCCTTGCGGGACGCACAGCTGAAATGAAACTGATGAGCTGGAAAACCAACTTGGCTCGAGACATATATGGCAGGTAGAGGAAGTACCATGAACATGTCGGGACTTCAGTCCCCAATTGTTTATTTATTTAGCAATTATGAAGATGTTGAAGGGTGGGCCATTCGTGGCAGGCTTTCCATGTCACCATTTTTAAAATTTGAATTGGCCTTCCCTTAGCACTTCAAATTGCCATATTTTAAAATATCCTCCATTTTAGAAATAGTATCTTGGCTGTAGTTGTTGCAATTATCAGTGAGGTTTCTTTTTAGCAAATAAAGCTGACTGACTTTTTGTTCACTATCTTCATATGAGGCACTTGTGAAGTCAGCAACAATTAGAATAAATATAACCGCTTTGTAATGATGCTGTACACACACACGAATTAGGGTATTTGCTGGTTCTTTTTAGAAGTCTGCTTCCTCTATTGCACCACTGAAATTATTTTGGCCAGAAAATCATGAGCCTTAGGGATGGGTGACTCTATTAATTTCACTTCCTCATTTGTCCAATCTTAAATTCACTTCTCTACATTTCCACATCAGTTTGAGATTTTCTTTTCTTTAAAATGTCCTCCTGAAAATTCATCAGCATTTGTGTGTGAATGCCTCCTGATATAGATATTTTTGTGCGCAATTTATACTAAAAATAATGCATCCTTGAATGCCATTTTCACCAATGGATGTATGTATATGTATTTTTATTTTTGTACACATTCCTTTGCTGGTGAACTGCACTGTAAAACTTAGAGAAGTGCACATTTCAAAAAATGGCTGTGTTTGGTCTCATGTATTTTTTCAGGAAGTGCAAATCAGTAATCTGTGTTATTATATTATTTCCCCTCCAATATTAAATCTGTCCACGGCAGTAATGGGTATGGTTTTATTTCATGCTTGCAACCATACTCAACCTTCCCGTTTTATTACACCAGTCCGATATTTTATTATTTTAATGGTATGTTACTTTAAGATACCCTTTTTGGTTATATTCCTTCATGCTTTTCTTCTCTTCTTTCTTTGTTATTAAATATATGTTCTTCTAAGTTGTATGTTCAGAAGTGAGAACTGTTCCTGTACTACTGTGTCTAAAACCCAATAAAAATCTATTCAAGAAAAGAAGGAAGTGCAAATCAGGTAGGTTTGCCTTTAAATGCTAACTGAATTGAATTTCTCCCCAACTGGATCTGCAGTGTGGTGAATGCCCCCTTGCATAGAGCAACAATGCCTGCCATGTTGAAAGAGGCAACGCATACCCGCCAATATATTGAGTCCCAAAACTAGGATGCGGGTCTAATTGGCCATGATCCCCCATGAGTCACATGACCCACGTGAGCTCACAAAAATACATTTTTTTGGGGGGTGTGCTCTAGTATGAGAGCAAAAAGTGTGTTTTGGGGCACTGTGTGAGGTTGCGGCCCCCCTAAAAGGGTTTTTGGGGCAAAATCACAGCATCTAAAATGGTTGCCATACTCTCTCACAAAAAAGGAATGTTCCAGTTTTACTGGGACACTTGTGGGGTATGGGCAATGGCACGGCTGCTCTTGAAAAAGCCTTGGACCCAGAGGTTCATGAGAATACTGCCTGGTTGCAAATACAGTGGTACCTTGGTTCTCAAACTTAATCCGTTCCGGAACCCCTTTTCAAAACAAAAGCGTTCCAAAACCAAGGCGCACTTTCCCATAGAAAGTAATGGAAAACGGATTAATTCGTTCCAGACTTTTGAAAACAACCCCTAAAACAGCAATTTAACATGAATTTTACTGTCTAACGAGACCACTGATCCATAAAATGAAAGCAGTAATCAATGTACTGTACTATAAAATAAATAAGACAGTATTGTAGATGACAAAAATCAACTGTTTGCAGGTAAGAAATTATTTGGATGGGGGGCTTTTATCTATTTCCTCAGCCAACCAACCAACCAGTAGCTGAACTGGGTTCCACACAGTCACAAAAACAAATTAGCAGAAAAAAACTGAAAAACAAAAATGCAAAATAAATAGCAAAAACAAAAGCACCAAACTTAATCCCTTCTGGAAGTCCGTTTGACTTCTGAAATGTTCGAAAACCAAGGTGCAGCTTCTGATTGCTGCAGGTGACCTGGAAACAATAGCCGACCGGACATTTGGCTTCGAAAAAAGTTTGAAAACTGGAACACTTACTTCCAGGTTTTCAGCGTTTGGGAACCAAGGCATTTGAGTACCAAGGCGTTTGAGTACCAAGATGTTTGAGAACCAAGGTACCACTGTAACCCCTTTCCAGGAAAGTAATGGGGGGGGGGTTTGACACCGTTGATGGAAAGTGATAATCTGAAGCCATACCATAGCAATCTGCCTTCAGGACTAAATTCGTGACTTATTTGACTGTGCTCACTCCAGAGGAGAGTGTGACCAATTCACCCACACTGGGTGCTGAGCCGAGAGGGCACCGCACAGACTGCCACAACAATTATGTAGAACAAAAGGTGAGAGGGGGCTTGTGCCTAATTTTGGCATTGCACAAGACACCACTGAAATTTGAAAGTCTGCCATTGCTCACCCCAAGGGATGACCTCTGCTGGGAGAGAAATGCTGTCTCTGTGTCTTTTCAGGAAGTTTTAGAATGTTATGTTTCTTTTATGCTTTTATTCCATGATTAGGTTTTACATAGCCTTATTCAGATTTGCCTATATTTAATTTCATTTTAATACAGTGGTACCTCGGGTTACAGATGCTTCAGGTTACAGACACTTCAGGTTACAGACTCCGCTAACCTGAAAGTAGTACCTCGGGTTGAGAACTTTACCTCAGGATGAGGACAGAAATCGTGCAGCAGCAGCGGGAGGCCCCATTAGCTAAAGTGGTACCTCAGGTTAAGAACAGTTTCAGGTTAAGAATGGATCTCCAGAATAAATTAAGTTCTTAACCCGAGGTACCACTGTATTTGTTAAGAGAGGGGCATTAAAAAAAAAAGGGGGGGGGGGACATGTTGTGAACTGCCAGAGAACTCATTGGGGTTTGCTTGTGAGTGAATCTTTGTAGGATTGTGTCCTAAATTAAGGAAGCCATATACTCCCAAATAATTCTTGCAGAATGTACCTAATTTGTATTGTATTTTCTCATGTGAATTCAACCTAAGTGAGCTACATGCTCAGACTCTACAAAGCCTGCCAAACGATGAAGCCAGCCAAAATAGCCAGCTGTCAGGCATTCATCAAATCTTGGACCATACCACATCTAAATCAGTAATGTCAGAAGAGTATTATTGCTGATCGATGAGTGGACAAAAGCAAAAGTAACTTAAAAAAAACCTTTGGGTGAGAAAAAATGTGACGCCAATTTTATACATTAGTAATCGAGCAATTTATTATTCTTTGTGCCTCACTGTTCTATTTATAGGATGGCTTCACAACAGGAGAGTTATAAAAACAAAAAGCGCCGTATCCAAAAGTTTAAAACATATTAAAATGCTGCTACAAATAAACTAAAATCTAGAGTGTAATGCCAAAAGCAGCAGCAGCAAAACTTTAAACATGAAGTCTGTGTTTGCCATCCATTTGGAACACACGGCAACAATCACATGGGGAAGACCTATATATGTCCAACCCAAATGTTCATGGCATTCACACATATACCTCAGCTATGTAGGTTGAAAAGCAAAATGAAAAGGCCAGCATCAAAGAATTTAGAAAATAATTAATTTTATTAACTGCACAGGGAATTTCCCATTTATGCGGGGGCTACATTTTGAGGCTTGAAATGGATGCTCCTACAGCGCTTCTTGCCACCACTTCCTCTTCTGCTTCATTTACCTGCAGGAAAACCACGGTGCGGGTGTATTGCAAATCCGCTCCACCTCACCGTGGGAAGAAGTTGCGGTGGACCGCATGGCCACCCACTCTCTCCGGGGGGCGGGGATGAAGTCCCGCGTTGCCCAGGGGATCCCGGCCGCGTCAGCAACCAGCCAGCCAGTCCGCTGGCTGGTGGGGGTGTGGCTGGGACCATTTAAGCCAAGGCGGGAGCTGGAAGGCTTCCTCTTGGCTCACCTCTTTGATCTCCCTCCCTCCCTCTTTTGCAGGTTTTTCTTCTTGGCCTTGCTATGGACCGTGGTTAGTCGCCGTTAAGGGGCCTGGTAGGAATTCTTCCACTTGGCAAAATTGGCTTGGGGCCATTTGGTTTCCACCTACCTTGTAGCAATCGCCACAACTTTGTAAGGTTTTGTGGTTAGGCATTGTTTGATCTTTTGATGGGGGAGGGGAGGTGTGGCCATCACCTGCCCCTCCAAGCTTAAAGGTATTCCGTTAAAGGAATCCAGGGGTGTGGATCTTGTCCGAAGCCCGGGGCGGGGCTAGGGCCATGACATGACCCCATTGGGAACACCTGGGGAACTCGAGTTGGTCAGCATCGACGGGGCTCCCCCTTCTGGTGGTTTACCCTTACCGGACTCCCTGTGCAATGGGCAGGAGTCAGATATAGTTGGGTCCATTCAATGCCTAAGCCAATACCACTCACATTCTGTAATTAATAAAGTTGTGGCCAAAATTTGCCCAATAACATTAACCTAATATTGGTGTCCTGTGTGTTTCATTTCAATGAGGGGGTGGTTATGGGGTCTTGACACGCAATGACCAGATCACTGCAACCCACCACCAATTTTTTGGGTAGGTGCATATGTGCTAATGTGACAGAAAGGTCATTCGGGCAGATCCTTGGCTCAGGACCTGAGCTTTGGCTTCTTCTGCCTGTCTCCCATCAACGCTGGTCCGGTTATCAATAGCTTCACAAGATATATGGCCAGTATGAAATGTGACCGGGGATACTTTACTGTGATGAAATGAACAGGGCTGGTGCAGGGTGGCGTGTGGGGTGGGGAGAGCTGGGAGTTGCACCGCTCTATATCAGATGAGTTTTTGAAATAAAAGTGCAGTAAATCAAACGCTTGCTTTATGTGTGTCATTTTGGCTGCCATCTGTAATATAGGCGATGATTATTAATTCAACAGGAGATAGACTGCCAAGGTCACATTGTGGAGGCTTTTAAATACGCCCCTGATGGACAGCCTGCCCCCGTCGAAATGAATAGGCTGGCACCGCAGGAATGTTTTGAATATTTTATATCCAAACAGAGCTAAGTCGCATGAGGCCAAAGCCTACTTACAAGATGTGGAAACCAAGCCTTGTGAGGAATGTTTGAGGGAGCTGGGTATGTTTAGCCTGGGAAAGAGGAGACGGAGAGGAGATACGATAGCCTGCCATCTTGGAATATCTAAACGGCTGTCACATGGAGGATGGCACAAACCTGTTTTCTCCTGCTCCAGAGGGTATAGGGTGCCATCTTGAATAAAATGTTGGGGGGGGGTTCCAGGTAAGCCCCACCCTGCATAATCGATCACAAGATGCGGCACATGCACACCATTCAAATGGCATTGCCTGTCAACTTTGGGGGGCCATGACCCCTTCAGATATTTCATTGGGGAGGCATAGGGACCTCGGCCTCCAGGAGTTGGGTCCTATGGGAGGGTAGGACTTAAAACAATGACTTCAGGTTATAAGGAAATTCTGACTAAACTTCAAGAAGAACTTTTGGACAGTGAAAGCAGTTCAACAGTGGAAAAGACCCCCATGAGAAGTGGTGGACTCTCCTTCCTTGGAGGTTTTTAAGCAGAGGCTGGATGGCCATCTGTCATGGATGCTTTAGTTGATATTCTTGCATCGCAGGGGGTTGGACTAGGTGGCCTGTAGGGTCCCTTCCAACTCAACAATTCTATGATCCTATCTTGTTAAGACCTTTTAGCAGGGAATATTGGCCAGAAAAGCAATGGTATCTCTCTGGTAGAAAACATCAGGTAGCTCAAGTCACTAAACTAGAGGTGGGGTTCACACCTTCTTTGATGCTGGCAACCCATCAATAAGGTCTCCTCAACCACAACCCACTTTTTGAGTATAAACTTTTCAATTTGGAAACCACAGAGCAGTGCCTTCCAGTGAAGGGGAACCCAGGCAAATCGCCATCAAGCAGTATTTGAAGGCAAGTGTGGGAAACCTTAGGCCTGGGGTGAATGCAGACCTCCAGGCCTATCTGGTCCTCATAACTATCCCAAGTCCATTCTCTCTCCCCAGACCACTCACCAGCCATGCTCCATGACCTCCTCAAATATTTTTGCCTATCTAGAATGTGTCCTTGAGCTCTTCCTGGCCTGGTGGGAGAAATATCTCTCTGTGTAGAGTTTTGCACGATGGGCTTGTAGCCTATTGTACAAAGGTAAGAGTTATATTCATTTTTCCTGCCCACTGTTACTTCCAGTCTCCACCCACTACACCTGGAATGTGGCCTCCAGGAGGGCAATATCTATTTCCTTTTGGGTTTTTGTATCTTGTATTGTTATCATTATTTTAAAAGCCTAATATGTGCATTGTGGCCAAGTCTCCACACGTTTATCATGTGAAGGTCTTGAATGACTATTTCCTCTGAAGTGGGCATGTAGCAATGTTATCATATGATCATGATCGTCATAAGTTTCTTTCCTTTCCACTGGAAACAAAATAGCTAGGTTCTGCTCTGGTGGGGAGTAAACAGAAGCAGGGCTGCAGCAATTGAGACCACCCACTGAAATTTGTACTCGTCTCTCCCACAGAAAGATGCTATTTATGATCAGATTTTCCAGAGTCAGGAAAAAGCTGGATCAAATATTTTAAAAACTAAAAAGAATGGGATGGTATTTTGAGGATGAAAATGCGGGATGCAAAACAAAACAAAACAAAACAAAACAAAACAAAACAAAACAAAACTTGACAATAATTGACACCAATTCCAGAATAAACTCCCATCTGGAAAAAATACATTATTTTATTGTTTTTATGGTATTTTACATTTTATTATTCTATCGTATCTCATTACACGCTGCCTTGATATCTTCTATGCGGGGACGGTCCAGAAATATTTTTATAAATAAAAATAAAATGAATGCATATAGGGGTGTGTGTGTGTGTATGTGTGTGTGTGTGTGTGTGAAGAGAAATTAATGACACAGTTCTCTTTCAAAATACACCTATTAAATACTACGTGGATGGTGCTAACTTGGTGGATAACTAGAATTCCCATCCTGCTGTGGAGGGTTACAGTAATTTTAATTGTATATATTGGAAGCTTGCCAGTGTTAAACATTTTTAACTGCTGCCACAAATGCAGAAGTGTTTCTTCCTCTTCCCTCCCCTCCCTCTAAGCATTCTTAGAGGGCTTCCACGAAAAACAGACCAATGGAAAGGTAATAAAGTACGCTTGGCCTTTTGGAAAAAGGAAGGCCTGATTTATGTATGTTTGGTACATGGCTGATGCAAGGTTTAGTAATTCATGAACTCCGCTCCCCCCTCCACCAGCCCTTTCCTTGTCCATGTGGCCTCCTCGTGCTCCAAAGAAAACAAAGGGTTCTCAGCTAGCAGATTCTGGCTGCACATAAACTGTACATTTAAGGCACATTTAAAGCCCAGGGTTCAACTCCCCCAGAGCTAGAATTCCCAGAACTTTTAACAAACTCCAGTTCCCAGGATTCTTTGTGGGTGGGTGGGTGGGGGGGAGATGTGCTTTAAATGGATGGGGCTGGATACAACTGAATAGTTACGCTAGTGGGAGCAAGCACAAAGATTCAGACTAGGGTAACAAGGCTCCCCCCCCCCCACTTTTATTCCCCTGGGAGGCACCACATACTCTGGGGTAGCTCTGGGTGGTAGTCCGGAGAATGTGATCTCTGCAACACCCTGCTAAGACAACTGAAAAGTGAACATGTTTCAGATGGACATAGGGAGCTGCCTTAAATCTTAATGGTAGAATATCTGCAGCTAGCGAAAGCGACAGGAAGAGTAAGAGGCCAACCAAAACAAAAAGTCTACAAGGATTGGAGAATCTTTATAGAATCTTTAGAAAGCTATGGAATAAAAGGAAACATCTTGGCAGAATCAGACTGATCCCTGTATTGTATAAATATAAGTTTGTAGGGAGGTAAAAAGAAATTATCTAAGAAATATGTAACTGTGAGGTATAAAGTAATGGATAGACAAAAGTACAGTGAGATTAATTGGAAGTCAGTTTTAAATTTCTTTTCTATAAATTTTATAATTGTGTTCAATACCAGGAGTATATATGATGATATTTATATTAATCTTCTTATATCTTATAGTGTGGTTTGATTTTTCTGTTATTTGTTTGTTTGATTGTATGTTTGTTTACTTGTATGTACATCTGTTTTTCGTAAATGTATTTATTTTAAATTAATAAAGATATAAAATAGGAAGCTGCCTTATACCAAATCAGACCTATTGGGACAGTGGTGGAACTTGGAGTCTCAAATTTCAGCAGTGCCCCGTACAACACCAAAATTGGGTGCTCCCCCGCCTCTTACCTACCATTCTGCATCATAGTTGTGACATCCCCTGTGGCGCCGCTGAGGTTCTGTGCCCAGTGTGACTGAACAGGTTGTGCCCCCCATATCTGCCTCTGATTGGGTCCATCTAGGTCACTCTTGTCTCTGCAGACAGGAGTCATGTCTTGCTTTACCTGAAGATGCCAGGGTTTGAACCTGTGGACTTCTGTCTATAATTCATGTATTTCATCCCTGACTAATAGCTCTTTCCCTGTGTCTGTCATTAAGCGCATGGCAACCTACTGTACATGTCCAGCTCCATCAACTTCAACTGCCTGAAGGCCTCCTGTTCCCTGAAACAGTTTCACTCTTTCTCCCTTGCAGTCCCTTATGCCTGGAACTCCTGCCAACATATCTCTCTGAAGCCACTTATTTCCTTTAAACACCTCCTCAAAACCCACCTTTCCCTTAGGGCAGCCTTTCTCAACCTGTGGGTTGGGTCCCCAGATGTTGTTGAACTCCCATCACCCCTAGCTAGCAACGCCAGAGCTCAGGGATGATGGGAGTTGTAGTCCAACAACATCTGGGGACCCACAGGTTGAGAACTGCTGCTTTAGGGACTATGGGAATGACAGTTGAGGAAAATCAACTGTAGGTGATCTCCAGCGAAAGTCACCCTTGGAATAGATCCACTTAGACCAATGGACCTACTCTGAGCCTGAGAAACATTGGCTATCACCCATATTCTTCCTCATCTACCCCTGCCTCTATTTCCTCTGTCTATTTTGGACTTGTTCACAACTTGGGGCAGGGAATCCAAGTCTTATGAGGAACAGTTGAAGGAGCTGGGTATGTTTAGCCTGTAAAAGAAGAGACTGAGAGGAGATACAATAGTCACCATCAAATATCTCAAGGGCTGTCACATGGAAGAGGGAGCAAGCTTGTTTTCTCCTGCTCTGGAGGGCAGGAGTTGAACCAATGGCTTCAAGTTACAAGAAAGGAGATTTCGACTAAACACCAGGAAGAACTTTCTGACAGCAAGAGCTTTTTTTGACAGTGGAATGGTCCCACTTGGGAGGTTGTGGACTCTTCTTCCTTGGAGCTTTTTACAGCATAGGTTGGATGGCCACCTGTCATGGATGCTTTAGCTGAGAATCCTGCATTGCAGGGCATTGGATTAGATTACCTTTGGTCATCCCTTCCAACTCTACGATTCTACAATTCTATGATAATCTGTCAAAACCACTCTTTTCTGTGTCCAGGGCAGCTGTCTACCAGCTCCATCTGGAACGCAGGCTGAGACCCTATCTGCCCGCAGACTGTCTCATCAGAGTGGTGCATGCTTGGACTACCGCTTGGACTACTGCAATGCGCTCTACGTGGGGCTACCTTTGAAGGTGACCCGGAAACTACAACTAATCCAGAATGCGGCTGCTAGACTGGTGACTGGGAGTGGCCACCGAGACCATATAACACCGGTCCTGAAAGACCTACATTGGCTCCCAGGACTTTTCTGAGCACAATTCAAAGTGTTGGTGCTGACCTTTAAAGCCCAGTATACCTGAAGGAGTGTCTCCAACCCCATCATTCAGCCCAGACAGGAAGTCCAGCTCGGAGGGCCTTCTGGCGGTTCCCTCACTGTGAGAAGTGAGGTTACAGGGAACCAGGCAGAGGGCTTTCTCAGTAGTGGTGCCCGCCCTGTGGAATGCCCTCCCATCAGATGTCAAGGAAATAAACAACTACCTGACTTTTAGAAGACATCTGAAGGCAGCACTGTTTAGGGAAGTTTTTTTTATTTTGATGTTTTATCGCATTTTCAATATTCTGCTGGGAGCTGCCCAGAGTGGCTGGGGAAATCCAGCCAGATGGGCGGGGTATAATTTATTTATTTATTTATTTATTTATTTATTTATTTATTTATTTATTTCCTAAAGATTCAAGCAAGCTAGTTTCATCCGTAATCTGGAGGTTGTGTGCACAGCTGAGATGATGATGATGATGTTGATGATGCCACCATATTGCCTTTAGGAGATAATATTAAACGTAGAATAAAGTTCTAGAATAAGGGACGCGGGTGGCGCTGTGGGTAAAACCTCAGTGCCTAGGACTTGCCGATCGCATGGTCGGCGGTTCGAATCCCCGCAGCGGGGTGAGCTCCCGTCGTTCGGTCCCAGCTCCTGCCCACCTAGCAGTTCAAAAGCACCCCTAAGTGCAAGTAGATAAATAGGTACCGCTTTATAGTGGGAAGGTAAACGGCGTTTCCGTGTGCTGAGCTGGTGCCGGCTCGCCAGAGCAGCTTCGTCACGCTGGCCACGTGACCCGAAAGTGTCTCCGGACAGCGCTGGCCCGCGGCCTCTTAAGTGAGATGGGCGCACAACCCTAGAGTCGGACACGACTGGCCCGTATGGGCAGGGGTACCTTTACCTTTACCTTTTTAAAGTTCCAGAATACCTTCCGCTGTGGACTCATGGTGTGGTTGTAAAAAGGTGTGCTCATGCAGTCCTCTTGATCCAGGTTCTTTGCACAGACACTATCATGTTCAGAGCTCCTCAACCTCCAAATTATGGCTGAAACTTATCTGGAGGAGTCTTGACTGGATTCAGTGGAAACTTTTTGCCAAACTGCATCATAAAGGAGAGGTTGCATAATGGCTCCTGAGGCATCCCCTGGGGTCACAACATGCTTTGATATAGGAAACTTCCAGCTGTTTGCTCTTTAAGCTTAATTAGGACTGGATTTTTGTGGTGGAAAAGGACATATAATGATAAAGTGTTTGTTGTAATTTACTTTTGGGTTGCTATATAAAAACCAATAAAAACTCCCTTTCTTTCAATGAAAACAGAAATGTTGTTGAAAGCAACATCCCAACACTTTTTATAAAATTGGTTTGGAACCCCACGTACTTGATTCTTTCTTGTAAATATTTGTGGTTCTGAATTTTTGGCAGACGTAGCTTGACTTATGCGTCCCATTCCAAGAAACACAAAGTTTTTGGTGCAAGGAATCTTAGAGAGTGCATTAAATATAATTGCACAGCAGCCAGCAAAAATGATCGTCGAAGAACATACTGAATTTGTTTTAAGCTCTACTGGAATGTTAAAGGTTTGCCTGGTGAAGATTCCCAGAAATTAACATGATTTACCATCGGGGCTTCCTTTGGTTTTGATCCTGCTGTAGGATGATGTGTTTTCCCTAATAGCGCAGAATCTCTCGTTAAGTTCAGGAAACAGGATATAAGGGTAAGTCAGTTGAGCCAATTTATGGGCATAATAAAACAACCCCTATTACCTTTGGCAGTCAAGGCAAGACAAGGTGAAACACAGTGTTGTAAAGTTATTATGACAAAAGAATTTAGTATTTACCTGACAAAATCGAGTAAAAATACTGCATGTATTTCTGAAGCAGCATTTCAGGCATTATGAGGTAAAATTAATAGCAGTAGTCTATCATTTGTCCTGTTGTACAGGGATATTTCAGAGTTCACTCAAAGCCAGAAATGTCTGCTATTAAATCATTACAAACTACAAGGCTTTTTTTTTTTTAAGTGTTTCCTAATGTCTGCTCAATGTCTGCTTTTGGCTGAACCAAGCCAGGGGTGTTAACAGCTGGGGCACCCTCTCTATCCTCTCCCCCCATCTATTCTGCTTCTAAATTAAAAACAAATTTAGAAGCAGAATAGATGTTTTGTCTATTGAAAACTTGTTCATTGTAGGGAAGGCAACTGGCAGCGTACACAGCTGCTCTCGACAGTAATTAGGCTTCAGAAGTTAGGGGCAGAGGGAACAAGGAAACAGAATCCGAACTGACCAAATATGGTTCATTTTGTGTGCTGGTGGGACGGTTTGAATTCTACACACACCAGTCAAAGCCTTTTGTGCACATAGCATTGGAAGAATCACAAAAGAAGCTGTGCGGTATAGCAGTTAGGGTGCTGGACTAGGACACAGGAGACCGGGCTTCAAGTCGCCACGGAGGCCTGAAGCTCACTGGACATACTTGGGCGAGTCATCTTCTCTCTGCAAAGCCTACCTCACATGTGTGCTAACCTCGCATATGTGCTAACTTCTCATATGGAAAGGCAGGAAGTCAATGTAATAAATGCATGCAGCTATGCTAAGTCTTGCAATAGTCCATTATTTTAAAAAGCTTCTCCTCTGTCTCTTCTTTCCATTTCTGCGCATATAATATTCCAACTGCTGTTGTCACATACATAAATAGTTTAATCATCTTCTTTGGAAGCCAATTGTTTAGCTTTCTTAGAAGACCTGTGATCCGGCCGTTATGTGGAATGTGATGGCCAACTCAGGAAGCTGATTTTCGGTGCCACAGAAGGCAGATAATTGTTACTCATTTAATTGATTGTTGTATTTGCACTGCCAGGGAGGTGGTCAGAATTAGGGGTGGGGGAGAAATCTGATTCATTCCGAATTTAGAGGGGAACCTTACTCAATTCCCATTTTCCAAAGCAATTCATGAATCAGAACACCTCCGTCCTTAGAAATTTTGCTGTGTCATTTTCCAATCAAGAAATGCATACACTAGGCTATAGTATGCACTGAAATGCAAGTGTCTGTGAAAATGGCATGCAAAAATGCATTGTATTAGGACAAACTGCTGTGCAAACATGTGTACATTATGCAAAATTGTTAGACTAGATGTTAGACTAGATCATCCAGCAGGCTCTTTTGATGTTCTTAGGTTGGTCCTGGGTGAATATCCCTGGAGAGAGTGTTCCCCCAAGATAGTCTTTCTCTGGTCTCCACCTGCCTTGCCTCAGACAGCATGGGCACCTAGAGTAGGCTCTTCACTTTTGCCACTTTGAAGCCTTCTAGAAAGCAGCAGGGAGAAAGGGGATACAACAGAGTGAAGAAAGAGGAGTCAAAAACTCTTATGAGTTACAAAAATAAGAAAACAACCTCCTTAGGGAACAACCTCCTCAGTTTCCCCTGACCTCCTTACAAGGAACAAAATACAAAATGTGCTAAGGATCAAAGCCTTAGCTTTTGTTCAAATGCTCAAATTCAAATGCAGGTTTGTTTCAAAAGGTAAATCAATCCACATGCCTTACCTATCAAATTTCACAATTCCTTTGCCTATTGCTTACCAGCTGTCGACCCTTGTGCCAGAGCGCGATAATTGCATCATGGACCAGTTTAGCGAAGGGTTGAGAAACCAAGGAAGAACTGCAGGGACCGTACATCTGTTGCAGAAGCTAAATGGAATGATAATATGGATGGCCTTAGTAATTTATTTAGCAGACCAGAATTTAGCATGGGAATGGAGATTTAGTTTGTTATTTGGATGTCCTCAATGCTGCCTTCATTAGCAACACATTGTAGCTGAGGGCGGTTGGCATGTTCCTTGCCATTTCAAAACACATTCTCTACCCTGTTGCCTTTTGCGGACTTCATGCACTACGTTCACATGGATCACACAGGGCTTGAGATGGTTTTGAAGCTTACGTAGGTGTCCCCTTTTCAGATGTCAACACAACATGTGCACATCGTGGGGCGAATTCGACGAAGTCATTTTACAAGTAGGATGACTTCTGCTCATGCAGTGATGGGACGTTCCTTCCTGAGTTTACCTCCAAATCTGCCATGATGGATTCAGTGAAGTAGATTTTAAAAGGTGAATTGAATCCCTGTGGCATTAGGGCAAGTTACAGCTCTGCATCTGCTGCCCTTCAGTGAAGATGAGGATTCTTAGTTTCTTGTCAATTTTAGCTTTGGCTCCAGTTCCTTCTTCTTGCATGGGGTCTGTCTCGGATGGATCCCATCTTTTGCTTCCCTAAAATGGGCAGGGAACCTGAGGCCCTCCAGATGTTGTTAGACTGCAGCTCCCACCAGCCCTAAACAGCCTGGCCAGTTGTCAGGCATGAAGAAGAAGAAGAAGAAGAAGAAGAAGAAGAAGAAGAAGAAGAAGAAGAAGGGGAAGAGGAGGAGGAGTTTGGATTTGATATCCCGCTTTATCACTACCCGAAGGAGTCTCAAAGCGGCTAACATTCTCCTTTCCCTTCCTCCCCCACAGCAAACACTCTGTGAGGTGAATGGGGCTGAGAGACTCCAGAGAAGTGTGACTAGCCCAAGGTCACCCAGCAGCTGCATGTGGAGGAGCAGAGACGCGAACCCGGTCCCCCAGATTACGAGTCTACCGCTCCTAACCACTACACCACACTGATGGGAGTTGTAGTCCAGCGACAACTAGAGGCCTACAGGCAAGCCACCCAGATAAATAAAGCAAGATGAACGGGGTTTGTTGTTGTTGTTGTTGTTGTTGTGATTTATCGCCATTCTCAACTGCTTGGTGATCCTAGCCATGCAAATGGTAGAAACCCCACAAAAATATACATTTGTTTTACTTTAAAGAGCTACAAACCAAATTCTGCAAAGCCACAGAAACCTTTTAACAGATGCATTTGTGGTTGTTTTGCAGAACTGGAAGGTTTGGCAGAGGATTTCGTTTTTCTTGCCAGGCTTCTGTTGTAAAACTAGGCAGAGGGAACATGCTGAAAGGATTAATCTGGACGCTACTTATTGGCAGACCAGTTCCGTGGATTTCATCGGGGTACTCTTGGTGGTTTGAAATTTGCATTTTAAATTAATGCGACTTGTCTGGTTTAATTCTATAATTGCCATTAAGGAAAAAAACAAAAAACCCTTCATTTTTCTAGGCGCTAAATACAGTTCTAGGGGAACTGGTTTTGCCCAGTGGTCACTTTGCCAAATTTTATTTGCCTTGGCACAAAAATCCCCACAGACTTTTGCACTGCATAATTGCTCATCATGCATTCAAGGCGGGTGGGCAGAGAGAGAGCACTTTGCACTTCATATGTTACTGTAATACCTTTTCTGACAATGTAAGGGCCAAACTTTAATTGCATAGCAAACAGCTACATCTGTGTTTTGTCTTTCTTTCCCTCTCTGGGGGAGTAGTGACTATTATCTGGGGGGCTGCAGCATCCAGGGAAGAGTGGCTATGCCATACCCTCCGACATCTCTTCGATGAAAATAGGGACATCCTATGCCATAATAAAAATAAAAGTAATACTTTCATTATTTATACCCCATCCATCTGACTGCGTTGCCCCAGCCACTCTGGGTACCTTCCAACATATATATATAAAAACGTAACAAAACATTAAATGTTAAAAAAACCTTCCCTATACAGGACTGCCTTCAGATGTCTTTTAAAGGTTGTGTAGTTACTGATCTCCTTGGCTCAGGGGTCCATATAACTCTATAACTCTATAGGGACATCCTAAAGAAAAGCGGGACATTTTGTGATCAAATCAGAAACTGGGACAGCTTCTGTAAATCTGGGACTGTTCCTGGAAAATTGGAGGGTCTGCTTTCCCTCCTTGCACACAATCTCATGCAAAAATTTCCTGTTAAGTTGTGGGTGAACATATCAGACGACACAGCGATTCTTCAAACAGCTCTTGTTTATTCACAGGCCAGGACAGAACTGAACTGAAGGGTTCAGTCAGCCTGCTTATATAGAGCTCCAGTACAATGTAACTGTTACAATTTTCTAAAACTATCCAATCACTGAACGTCACTTTCAAGCCCTTATTTGCATAACTATGTACAGTATCCCCCTGCTGGCCCAGGGTGAGAACTTCAGTACATAACATTTCCCACTGAATAGCTATGAGGCCTCAGAGCCTCACAGGGTGGGATTTTGCTTCGGAATGTGGGAACAGATGCATTCATACAAGGTATGCAATATATGCCTAAGCATAGTTAGGTGTGTTCTACTCTCACTGTCTTGGGCTAGTATCCAACCAAATAACTGCAGGGGCAGAACAACTTCCCTTTGCCCAATGGGACTTTCTTCTCTCTCCTCCCCTCTGTGCTCCCAAAACTTCTCTGGAGGGTTGGGGTTACCAACAAATTTAGATGGCAGAATCATTGGCTTTAAACTCAAAGTAACACGAGCCTGCCCCACAACACTAGAGAGGTTTTCCTACATTTTATTGATTCTCCACATACAAGTTGGCCAACCACCACAACACATTTTAGGCATTGGTTGGTTGGTTTCTTCTGGCTTCTGTGGTACGAATGTGTTTGTTTCATTTTGTTGCACCAGCTCTCGGTTCCTGCGACTGTCAGTGTGGCTTTGTGAAATGATCCTTTTCCGCTCTGTTAGATATCACAAAAATACAGAACCCAGGGTCCTCCCACTGGTTTCCCCGACTGAAATCAGTCAAAACCTGCGCCAATTATTTGGCGAATATCACCAACCCCACCCTTCGGAGAGCTTTCACCATGGCCCGTTTTCAAACCATTCCTACGGCCTATTTGTCAGGCAGATATGCAAAAATCCCAGTAGAGCAGCGTATATGTCCTTGTCATATGAGAACCAAAGAGGATCTCACACATTACATGTTGTATTGTCCCATCTATTCGGCCTTCAGGGATGCGATGTTACAAACTATTCCCAAATCAATAGCCAACCCTGAGGACCAAGTAAAGTTTTTACTGGTGGACGCTGATCCACGGATTTCTCACGTGGTAGCGGTCTTTGTGGTGAAGGCTATGAAAACTAGGGTATGGTTCCTGGAGGAAATGGTGAGGTTCCTCCCATTGCTCTCCTAACCTGTTGCTGTATCTTCTTTCCTGAATGGCGAGGTTTTTTGGGTAGTTTCCTTGCTGGGACAGCATGGCATGAATTTTAGCTTATTTTTATAATTTTATTGTTTATCTTTTAATAATGTTTTATGGTATTTTGTGTAAAGGCATGGACCTCACAAATCTAATAAACTTTGACTTTGACTTTGAAATGATCCTTTTAAAGAGAGTGTTCCTGTGACAATCTGGAACTTGGCTAAGAACTGCTAGGGAAAGCCAGTAGTGTGAATGTATGCTGTATGCATGATCCAGCCTTCAGTCACCTCCTGACAATTCTCCAGAATGGATGCTTGTGGTGGGTTGGGGAACGCTTTTCTGTACATACAGGATTTGTGATGGATTGAGAACTGCCACACAAACACATAGCTTCTGGAGCTATGCCTGAGCTTCCGATTGCTGGATTGAGGACTAGGAGTGTATTTCTGGTTATGGTGGTCAGAGACAATATATGTGCTCAGGTCTTCTCTCCATAGCGGGGAATTTCAAGCCAATGAGAATTGTCCTCACATGGAGAGATATATGTAGGTTCATCCCTACCTGCATAGGGCCGCTTCACATGGTCACCAAACATATAACACATGAGGGGATGGTGGGCATCATCATTAGGATGGGGCAGGCTGGTGCAATGCCAGAAACGCCTCACATCTGCATTCAGATGAACCCCTGTAGCATCAGCCATCTTGACATTTTGGCAGGCGTACATGCAGGACTGAGATCCTAATAAAATGCTGTATGAGCTAGTTGTGGTTCAAGAGCATTTCATAATAAAAAGTTGGCTGATTTATCTGTCACATTTGAATCTCACATTCCCTGCAGGGTGCTCCAACATGCTAGGTTACATTAGTAAGGATGGTTGAATCTTTTCGATTTTATTTTCTCTCAGTTCAGTTCACAATTCCGCATTAAAAAAAAAAAATCTTCATTGAAAATGACATTTAGTATACATTTCTCCAAATTAACACAGTTTTGCAAGCCATTTCCCCTCACATGGAGCATTTTTACAAACGTATGCATTTTTAAGGCACACTTTCGTATAATACACGCATATCTATACACATTTGTTGGTTGGAGAACTGCATTACAATCATACCTTGGGTTACAGCCGCTTCAGGTTGCGTTTTTTTGGGTTACGGACCGCTGAAACCCGGAAGTACCGGAATGGGTTACTTCCGGGTTTCGGGGGTCACGCATGAGCAGAAGCACTAAATCGTGCTTTGTGCATGCGCAGAAGCACCAAATCACAACCTGCACGTGCACAGACGTGGGTTAGAAACACTGCGGGTTGCGAACGTGCAACCCGCATGGATCACATTCGCAACCTGAGCGTCCACTGTACACAACATTTGGAGAAGCATGAATTTCAACCGGTAGCTGCATTTTGCTTCATGTAATGGTTCAGGAAATGTGAACCACTTTGTCCCAACATGCGAACAAATCCCCCCCCCATCCTAACTAAGAGATGGTGAGTTGTAGCCATTGTTGCTTCTAACTGGAGCAGACACATTGAAATAAGTGGGCCTAAGTTAGTCATGAACTTCAATGGGGTTTCATGTTGGATGCAGTCTAGTGACTCCAGTATGTTGTGTGGATGAATGAAGATTTGAATTTGGGGAGCCCGTGTACAAACTCAGAGGTCTAGTCAGCAGATGTGTGTGTGTATCAGAAAGAGAAAGAATGGGAAAGCTTGTAATAAGGAGCACCTGCTTTTCACAGAAGGCTTTACTGCTTCCTTCCCCAACCAGCTCTAAACCATTGCGCTAAACCATTTCAATATTGTTTTCTTAATACTTCATATAGGAAAGCTTGGCAGCTCATAAACAGATCTTGGTTTACTGAAAACTGCTTACCTCCAGCCCCTCCTCCCAGTTACCCATACATAACTTTTGTTGGAATCATTTGGGATTGAAATTTACCCTACACAAGAAAGCATCAGGGAAGGCTGGTATTTTTCCATTTCAGTGAGACAAGCTACCCGAAGACTCACCGTGAGGAACCACAAGCTACAGAGCTCTCACAGCAGGAAGCTGAAACATGAGAAGTCAGTGTGTGTTTTGTTGGAGATGACTAGCAGCAGCAGTGGTTGCAAAGGATGTCTGCAATAACGAAGGAGCTTTGGATCATCCCAGGGCCGGCCCACCCATAAGACAACTTAAGGTGACTGCCTCAGGTGGCAAGATCCACTGGGGCAGCAGATCGCAGTGTCCATCATTCTTTCCCTGTTTGTTCTTGATATAGATCTTCCCTCACCCCTTCTTCCCTGGCAGGGAACGGGGGGCGGGGGCATTGGGGGGGTCTGCCTCAGGTGCCAAAATGTTTTCGGCCAACCCTTGATCTCCCTCTGAAACCAGAGGGAGGAAATTTTACTGAACTGCATAAAGGACTGAACCCCATTGCTTGTTTGTAGTGTGTTACTTCGTCATTTTGTAATGTTTATCTTAATGTAACTCAGGGGTCAGCAAACGTTTTCAGCAGGGGGCCGGTCCAATGTGCCTCAGACCTTGTGGGGGGCCAGACTAGATTTTTTTTGGTACAGTTCCCTGCCAGAGAGGAATGGCAAACTAAGCTGTTGGACTATGCCAAAATGGCAATGCTGACTGGAAAGTTCAGGAACCAAGAAGACAAAAACTTCAATAAAGAATGGGGAAAAAATTATAATTTATTTAGGAGACCACTGTAAGCAGATGAAAAAATTGGCAGGATTTTAATCTCACTTGTAATGTAACAAACACTATGGATGATATAGATGGATGCAAAATACAGATTATGAAATAATATGCAGTTGAAAATGTTGACAATAGAACCCAGGGAGGGGATGAGGGGAAGTCTTGAGATTCAGAGAAATCTCTTTTTTCGATATGTATTTGGTATTGTTACAAACTTATATTTGTAAAATCAAATAAAAATTATTATTATTATTTTTTTAAAAGATGTTCTGCAGTAAAGCATCAAGCTCATTCTTGTGGTGGAAAAAATTCATTTATACATAAGGTCCAGATCCAGGATTCCGCTGAACGACAGTGCATGCAAAGCTTTGCATGAGCAGAAGATATTTTTACTCACTTGAATGTACCTTGTTGCTCCCAGAGGTGCCATCTCCTAGGGCCGAGCCCTTGTGGCCCCCACAATGTCCAGAAGTGGAGGAGGAGGCCAAGAGTGGAGCTGAGTGTGGCCCCAGGCTGGCTCCTGCTCCTCCTCCTACTCCAGTGTGGTGTAGTGGTTAAGAGCGGTGGACTCGTAATCTGGTGAACCGGGTTCGCTTCCCTGCTCCTCCACATGCAGCTGCTGGGTGACTTTGAGCTAGTCACACTTCTCCGAAGTCTCTCAGCCCCACTCACCTCACAGAATGTTTGTTGTGGGGGAGGAAGGGAAAGGAGAATGTTAGCCGCTTTGAGACTCCTTCGGGTAGTGATAAACCAGGATATCAAATCTAAACTCTTCTTCTCCTCCTCCTTCTCCTGCAATGAAGGGAAAGGAGGCAAGAAGCAGACCCAGCCCAGTGGCAATGGCAGGAAGAGGAAGAGGAGGAGCCACAGTTATTGAAGCTGTGCTGCCACCATGCTGCTGCCATGTTCAGCTCCGCCCCTGGCTCCTCCGACATCCTGATGTAATGTGCAGCACCATGTGCTGCACACCCCCCGTTTTTCAGAAGCTGGTGCCTCTTGTTGCTGCTGCTGCTTGCTTTGAGGTGTCTGTGTTTAGAGTCCTGCTGAATTTTCCGTTGTGGAGAATTTGTCTTCCATTTGCAGTAATTCAAAGGGACTGGGGCAGGGGAGTTCTCTTCCAATTGAAATATGGCGTGCATGAAATCAAAGAAACCCAACCATAGAGTTACTCACTGCCCAAATGTAATATGGAAGACTCGGTAATACAAAACAAAAGGAAGTCTCGATCCAGCTCCCATTAAAAGCCTAATTTGATTTCTGTGGGAGCAGACTTATGTCCTAGCCAAAAACGATGGAAAACAGGAGGGCTGAGTCTATAGGGACCTACAGCTGAAAAACATTATGAGCATGTGGGCAGCTACACAGGTGTTATAAAACTGCTGGCGTTGAGGGACGATTTGATTAGCTAATTACCCTTGTAAAGGAGCAACTGAATCTGCGCGAAAACTCCCTCGGATG
The DNA here is from genome assembly GCF_964270895.1 of Podarcis filfolensis. Taxonomy (NCBI): domain Eukaryota; kingdom Metazoa; phylum Chordata; class Lepidosauria; order Squamata; family Lacertidae; genus Podarcis; species Podarcis filfolensis. Next base: position 22,662,029 of record NC_139604.1, on the reverse strand, counting down.
AAACCTCATCATGTCATTCTAGCTTAAAATTATCTCTCCAGAAATTGCAGTTAAAAATAATGGGAGATTTTGAAAGAAAATCCACTTCATTAATACTACCAAAAAAGAAAGAGAGAGAGAGGGGGGGGAAAAGTCAACTTTTTGAATTCCTCCCTGGTGGTCTAATATTATTAAATTCCTCCTTTGTTTTTTGGTTCCCCGCCTCCGCCCCCCCCTTACCTTAGTTTATTGGAGAGAGAAAAAACAATTATCTGTAAACGTAATTTTAAATGCATGGTAATAAAAATAAATGGCAGAGCTCTGCTGTTGCTCACCTAAATCTTCTTCCCTGGTGGTCTGGTGGTATTAAATAATCTCTACCACATGTATTCATCATTTGCTGACAGGCAAAGAAAAAGTCCTCCTTTACCTTTTATTGTCCACCAGATGAATACAATGTAAAGTAAAATAAGTGGGATGGATGTTAGGGAGGGATACTTCAAGTCAAGAAAACCTCAGAGACCCTCCCTCCCTTCTACGGCATTTTTCCTTTTGATAATTGAATGGCTGTCGTAAATATAGAATAGCATTCACAGTTTATAGGCGACGGGGCGTTTTTTGTGTGCGCGCATTGTGTGCGCACCACGTCGCAAGGCTTGCTACCTCCACTCCCGAAAACAAATTAAATGGAGCAATGAGCATTTTCCAAAATGCTACTGGATGGTTTTTCAACACCCTGCTGCTGTTTTTGCAGGGTTGCCTTTTCACAAGCCTCCATTCCGCAGCCTCAGTATCTGCACTGCACCGGGATAGGATTGCCAGGCTGCAAACTAGAGAATGTGTTTATGCCACTATATACCCTGATGCATTGGAAGCGGAGGCAGCTGTAGCTTCTCCCATCTGTTTCTTTCTCAGTTCTGTTATTTCACACACACACCCCTCCAATGTGTGACACACCTGGATTGCTTTTTTGCTTGTGCAGATGGGGAAGAGGACATGTGGCAAGGCTGAGGAAGGAACAGGATGGTGAACTGGAGAATTTAAAAGCATGTTCTCCAGGTTGCGAGCTGGTCTGGTCATCCTACTGGGATGACTCAAAGCACACTCTCCTCCAGATGAGTGGAACAGGCTATGGCTGCAATGCGTAGAGCAGCTTGCTATGTGAATCACAGCCATTGCCTGCACATTTCCTACTGGGCATTTGTGGCAGCCGTTGGTGGGGACATAGAGGAACTTCATGAGAAAGTGGCAATTCACTTAGCAAACAAAGATGTATAAGACTGAATCAGATAAGTGCTGGAGATACAATGAGGTCGAGGGAACGCTCTTTCATATGTGGTGGACCTGTAAAAGGGTAAAAAAGTACAGTGGTACCTCTGGTTATGAACTTAATTTGTTCCGGAGGTCCGTTCTCAACCTGAAACCATTCTTAACCTGAGGTACCATTTTAGCTAGTGGGGCCTCCTGCTGCCACCAGTGCGCGATTTCTGTTCTCATCCTGAGGTAAAGTTCTTAACCCGAGGTACTACTTTTGGGTTAGTGGAGTCTGTAACCCGAAGTGTTTGTAACCTGAGGTACCACTGTATTGGGAAATAATTCATAATGAATTGAAAAAAATGTTTAAAAGTAATTCAGACGGAAATTCCCAGGTGTCAAAAAAATTATCTATGTATGCCACTACTGCAGCACATGCTTTGTTAGCCCCAAAATGGAAAACAAGCGAGGGCCCAACTAAAGAAGAATGGCAACTGAAGCTGATGGAATATGCACAGCTTGCGGACCTAACATATAGAATAAGAGAGCAAGAAGAACTTACGTTTAGAGAAGATTGGAAAATGTTTATTGAATATATGGGGGGAAATTGCATACACTTGAAAACGGTGGCAGCATTAAGATAAATTCAACAGTGTAAATGAGTTTTGATGGATGTAATAATGGAATACTGAATGGTTTAGTTTATGTAAAATATGCAGGGATTTATGATATGCAAAATGAACCATGGAAAGAGAAGAAGAGAAGTCATTGGTATTTTAAGGATGTTTAAATGAGTATTCTAAATTGTAAAACAGAAAATTAAATAAAAATTATATACATATAAAAGAGAAAGTGGTAATTCACATAGCAAGCAAACTGTGTTACAGAGGCCCTCAAACTGGGCGCATGAAGTGCAGAAGCTCAAAGTCTCGTTATTCAAGGACCGTGCAAGGTGCATGGTCAGATAACTGAATATAAGAAGCTGCCTTATGAGAAGTCAAATCACTGGTCCATCTAGCACAGTATTGTTTACACCCGGTGTAGGGAACCTTTGGCTGCTGAACTGCAACTCCCATCAGTCAATAGCCAACAACCCGGGAAGATGCAAGTTTAAGTTCAGCAACAACTGGAAGGTCAAAGGTTCTCCACACCTTATGCACTGACAGCAGATCTTCAGAGTCCAACACAAACACTTCCTAGCTTAAACTAAAAAAGCTGGAGATTGAATTTCTTCAAGCAATGGACACCTATTTCAAAAAGTGAAAGCCTGGACACAAGTTGTCCAGCTTTTTAAAGGAAATCTGCCCAAATATAAACTTCTGACAAGGGTTGTCATAGGTCCAGATTCTCCTGGACACTTAAGTGATTTCTGCCCAGGCACTGTTACAGATGGCTGAATCTCAGCTATGTCCAGGAAATTCCAGACATATGGCAACCCTAATATATTGTAAATCATCACAAGCTATTTATTATCCGTGAAAATTCCTCGGAGGTAAACAATAGGTATGCAAGTGCCCACAATATATTTGCATATAGTTATTCCTGATTTACGTTCTGGATCCATCTCAGAACCACATCAGGACCTGTGCAAACACAGAGAGCGAAAAGAGAGAGAGAGGCAATGACGGGATATACCTTTGATTCCGCGATTCTGCAAAATCCTGGTCACTCAAAACGATAATAATATACGAGACTCTTAATCTCAGAGTTGTGGGCTGGAGCTCCGTATTGGGCAACAAGATTCCGGCATTGCAGGGGGTTGGACGAGATGACCCCCCCCATGGTCCCTTCCAACTCTACAATTCTATGATTCTATGAAATGCATAAAATAGCGTGATATGCTGTGTTCCATCCAAGCACTTTGGTGATGCCATGGTTGTTCTTGTCAATGCTCGGCCGCCCCAGTTAAGCAGGTACTGGTACTGACCATGAAGTTGTTACAGTAAGTGTCACAATTTTTACCCCCAAATAAGAGAGGTGCTGGTACTGTGTACCCTTGAGTACCCCCCTGAAAAAAGCACTGGTTCTTGTTACCATGAATACATTTTATCCAAACAGAATAAATGAAAAAGTCTGACAATATAAACAGCTTGCGATTGGAAACATGTGCTTTAGGCTGCTAATAGAATGATTTTGTCATGCAGCCTGTGTGTGGCAGAAAGAGAACTCAAAGGTCCCCTCCCTCCCTTTTCTCACTCCCAATTGAATTTTTATTAATAGTTTCTATTTATATGGCATTTATTTTAGAGATCTATCGAGGAACAAAAACCAGGTTAAAACATTTTGGAGGTGTAGTTAAGACCCCTTGAGGGAATAAGATGCAATTTAGGAGAAAGATCTATTAGGAATCACATTCAGCTACCTGATTTTAAAAACATCTCTCCTTTTTTCCTTTTATGCTGATGCTGTCAAAGTGACTCTTAAGGGAACTCCTGGGCAATAAATGATTTACGAGCAAGTGATAACAAAGTGTTTTATTATGCTCATAACATTTGCACATGGTAAATACTGTAAAAGTATAATAAAACCAGCCTTTGCGCAATTCTAATTGACAAATAGTTTCTGTTGACTTCTGAAGGAAGCCTGATGTAACACAAGGGATTTGTGTCAGATTTTGCCTGGTAATACAAAAGTTCCAAATCAGGCTGGTGGACAGGACTGGAACTGTGTCACATGGGGATACAGGCTTACAGTGCAAACCTATGCACCTTTACTCAGAAGTAAGCCCCACTCTCTTCAACAGGGCTCACCCCCATATACGTTTGCATAGGCTTGCAGCCTTAGGACCAAATTAAGCATTATGTTAATAGCATTTTTATAGGATCCTTACAGTAGCTTGTGTCTCTTTCTTAATAAAAAGTTTAACCTTGCCGTGTGGGCCTGTCCTTCCACAGCTGCATTTCATTAGGAAAGAGTTGGGGCCAGTCCCTAATGCCCAGCCCAAGACATTTTGGCACCTGAAGCGAACCACAAAATGGCATGCACACACTGCGAGGGAAGAAGGGATGAGTGAAGATCTACATCGGGATCAAGGGAGGGGGAATATTCCATTTGAGCAGGCTGGACTCCTCATTTTCTACATTCCATTCATGAGTCTCATCCCACCAGACTTTAGTAATGCCTATTAGGTCATATTTGCCATCCTGTATTAAGAGCTCAAGATCTCTTTGCTTGTTTCTCATACCCTGTGCATTAGTGTAGAGACAACTGAAACCGTGAGTCATTTCTCGGCACAATGCAGCCTCTTCCCCCCTCCAAAGGGAGTCACCTGCACCACCACACGTCTCTTCCTTCTCTGAGGAGCAGCAGGAATCGTTCTGTGCACTGTACCTGCACTTCCACCTTGATGTCTTCTGAGTTCTGCAACTGCTGTTCTTGCCTCTGTCCAAGAATCGGTGTCCAAGATGACGGCATGGAATCAATTTTGCAGCTCCAGAGGCACAGCATGATTCCTGACAGTCCTGCTTTTTTGTGTCACGTTCCCCCAGGAGTTCGTCTCCTGCACTGGGTGATCTTCCTCACCCCTAGGGGCACCCCGCCTACATCTTTATTCCAGGACAGTGCACTCTTGTCTAGCGAAAGCTTTCTCATCTTGTCTGCTAGCATGAAATGTGGATTGGTGGGCCTCAAGTTCCTGAAGGTGTAGTTTTGCACGTTCTCCGTCAGGAAGACAAACATGGCACAGATTTGCAGCTCCCTCACCATCCGTGTCTCTTGGTCCTACATACACTGTGAGACAGCACTCTGGGTTCCCTCTCAAACTTCTCCACTAAATGTGTCCTGGTCACGAGAGCTTCACCTGCTGGATTTATTGCTGCAGACAATTCAGCATTCACTGAATGAGGGGTCCAGGATCCAGCAGGTGGTGCTGCTGCCTCCATTCCTATGGCTAACCTGTGGCGAGGTCAAATCTAGGTATCTCAGGCATACACTGCTTCAATGGCCTTATAGTCTATAAATAGAGTGGTCTATAAATTTGTTAAATGCATCAATAAATCTGACCAGCTAACGTTTTCAACTGGCATTGCCAGTAATCAAAGTGCAGAGAGAAAGGGTAGGTGTGTGTGGAGGAGAAGAGAAGAGGGAGGACACAAACACCGTTTCTGCCTTCCACACAGCTTGTTTGACATTTTCTTGTTTCAGGAATACATATATGCTGTTTTTAATAACGTGAATATAATGTTCTGCTTCTTGCATGGTAGTTGTGGTTGCAGGAGAAGTGGGACATAGGTATAAAGCAACATGAGCTATTTCAAACAATGTGTATTTTGCACAATGCTTGTGATTCTAAGTTGTTGTAAACGAGTTTTTAACATTGTGTTATCATTGTTGCAACCTGCCCTGGGATCTTAGGGTGAAGGGTGGGTAAGAAATACAACAACAACAACAACAACAACAACAACAACAACAACTCCACATGCTCAGTGTGGGTCTTCAACATTCAGGGTGAAGGATAATGAAGGCAGAAAAGACCCGAGGTATAGGGAGGGAGGGGACAGCTCTCCTTGACAGATGTGGGAGTTTCACATGGCCTTCGGCTACAGAAATAACATGGGACACCTACAAACTGCTGACTCACTAATTCCAATGACATTCCATTCTCCTTCCTCTCCATTTTTCCATTTTGGAAAAAAATCTGTTAGCCCGAAGAGTACAGAGCCCGTGTATGCTACCTTGTACTGACCAGCTTATTTTTCAATCCATCATTTAATTCCCTCATTCCCAGTGTGCATCTCTACATACTTTATTGCTCAAAATGACCTTCTGCTTGCATATTCATAGCTATTAGAGTAAGCTAGGAAACCACTGCAGGTATCTGGTACTCAGCGGATAGGAATGAACCCCTGGTACTACACACCACATCACATGCAGGTGTGTGTGTGTGTTTGTGATTATATATATATATATATATATATATATATATATATATATCTGTTTATGATTGTTGAACATTTGGCTTTTGGCATATTTGGAGTGGTTCCTTTGGGGGCAAACATAACATGGCGTAAAGGCAGAGGGTGCATGTATGAACTTAACAGTGCTTCGTTTATCTTTTGGTTGCTATTTTTGTTAATGTTCTTAACGTTGTTTTATAGATTATAAATGCTGTATTGATTTGGTCATCATACAATATGACCTTTGCTTTAATTGTGACATTTAGCATGTTTTTCAGCTGTTGCTTTGTTAACGGTGCTTTATAGATTGCAATTGTTTCACCGATGATTTGCGAATTATTCCATAGGAATTATGCTGTGTTTGTGATGTTCTAGTATGTTCTACTGTGTTATTGTTATTTGTTGCTTGTAAGCCGCTTTGGGATTCATCTGAATGAAAAGCGGCATACAGATATAATAAAGCAAATCAAAAATAAAAATAAAATAAAATGCCAATGGCATCCTCTGGGTCCTGTGAGCCCCAGCACTCGCCTCACCATGTCAGGTCTGTTTGTGAGGTCTGAGATGTCTGGAGATGTGATGAGAGAGTCAAGCTACAGAATAAGATATAGGAAAATAGAGAAGACAGAAAGAGCATGCTGCTAAATAAAGCATCTAGCTAGAGAAGGGGCTTTTCAGCTGACAACAGGAAAAAGTAGTAAACAAACAAGCCAACTCATCACAGACAAGCAGGTGTTTGAGTCCCTTAACAGGAGATAAAGGCTCAAAAGCTCAAAAAACAAGGGCAGAATGAGGAAGAATTTTTAAAAGTTTGTTAACTCTCTGTGATGGGATGATGAGCTGCTTGTGCGTGAAATTCTTAGTCCCTCAGAGTTTGGCTAAGTCCACAAACCTCTGTCTGTAACGGAGCTCCTTAAGCATGGCTCCGTCAGTCGCTGGTAGAATCCGACAGTGGGCGTTTACGAAATTTCTTCCAGCATAAAAGCTCCTTAACGGAAACGCGCCTTCTGGACTCTTGGCGTGACAGTTTCCGGCGAGGAGTGGGTGTCCCTATAGGAGGTCCTGAAACCTCCCCACTGTTTTCGCTGGAAGTGTCTCTGAGCCATCCCTCCGACTCACTTTCCCTTGGAGCTCCTTCTCTCCCCCTGCTGGTTCCCTCCTCAGCTGATAAGTCTCTCTCAACCTCTGTGAGCCCTTTCGCCTCCTGTTCTTTCGATGGCAGTTCCCTGACACTCTCTTTGATTTCCTCTGCTCCAAGGCCAAACGGAGCCTGTGGAATGCTATCTATTCACTAGCCCCTTTCATGTGCTACTCATGTGAAGGGGGAATCATGGGAGTAATATGGGGAGTGGCCTCACCCACAGCACCAGAGACATTGGCTGACCCCACCTTGAGGCACCTACAATGTTATGACATGGTTGGTTGCAGGAAAAACATTTCCAAGGGAACAGATGTGCATTTTTCTCTACCTAAATATACATTGCAATCTACTTGCACGCAAAAATGTCAGCAGGTCCTAGATGTTTTATGGGAGGAAAAGGGAGGTGATTGGTTTCCCCTGGCCACCTGATTTCATGGCTTGGAGATTCCTGGCTTGGGGTTTATTCTCGTGCCTTCCATTCTCTGACCAAGGTGGTACAACAGAGAGCGAGAGATTTGTGACTGTCTGTCAGAACTCCAGTGCTGAACCCTGACAGAGAAGTGGTTATTCAGTGTGGTTGTGGTGGTGGAAGAGGAGACCACACACCCCAACAATCTTAATAAGTCACAATTGGTGCACACAGAGCCTCTTTGCAGTCCCAAATGTAGGATTCCAACTAAGATTCAGTTATTTCAGCTTGCTTGTCGCTTATGTGTCTCTTCAAGTTTCACCTTATAAAAATTTACTTTGGAGCTGTCCACCCACCCACCCACCTACCCAATGATATTTCTTTCACACACTGCCCCCTGGAAACTTGGGATGGGAAGAAAAATAAAAAGAAAGAATTGTGTGGCAAAAGCAGAAAGAGCTCTGAATGGATAATAAAACATTTAGTGCTTTTCAATTAACTGTTCTGATGATTAGTACACTAGTATATTATAGCATAAAAACCATGTCTATTAATTTTTTTGCAGCCATTATCTTGACTGTGATTTACTCACCTCAAATAATTAACATTGCTATTAAAAAGGCGGATGCCCTGAATAGAGTACTGAGAGCTTTCTTCTTCGTCTTCTGAGGGTCATGGGCAAGGCTTGAAGAACCACAGGTGGTGGGCTGAGTATGCAGGGAAGCCCTGAGGGTGTGTGACAAATTGAGCATACTGGAAAGAACAGGAAAGGTTCTTTTTTTAAAAAAAGAAGACGCTAAGTCTAGTTTTGGAACTAGTTGTGAGGGAATCATTTCCCCTTCCTTCTGGTTTAATCTCAATACTGGGAAAATTCTATTTCCCTATAAACATTAAACGTTGGGGATACCATGCTTTTCTTCATGGTGCTGTAGATGATAAATACATGTATGAATAGATGTTCCCTGGAGTCTTCTTTTCCCCTCCTGAGGCAGCAAAGCATCCTTATTTCAGGTTGCAATGGCAGCTTGAGGGCAGCATTTCCATCTTGAAGAACAGGTCTGTGGCTTCTCATAAAAATACACGTCTTAAAAGCCTCGAGGAAGCTGCAGAAATGCACACGCCATAATCAAGGGGAGAAGAGACACTGAAGTAAAGCAAAGAACCAAAGAGCTGCTTGGGAACCGGGCTGGAAAAGTTACAGAATTTAGGGAAAAATAAGGTGAGCCATCATCAAATCTTTGCATCAACTATGTATTCCCTTATTTTTATTTTTCTATTCTATGGCTGAATACACGCCATACATCAAAAGAACATGTAAAGCACATATCTCTCCCCACACCACCACAAAAAATCTTGGGAACTGTAGATTAAGTGTGTTGGGAACTGTAGCTCTGTGAGAAGTACAGTTTTCTGGGATCTTTGTGGAAAGTCGTGTGCTTTAAATGTATGGCGCGTGCCGTGCTGTATCCTCAGACTGTAGTCATATGCTTACCTACCACAGTGGGAGCAAGACTCACAGCGGGAATTACTTCTGAATAAACACAAGAGTTAGAGCCACATTGTCTATTGGCACCCTTTATTCTGGAGTGGGGGGGAATCCTTTTCCATCTTGAATGCCATATTTCTTTCTGGGCAACCTCCAGAGCTCACACTGAAGTTCTACTTACTACGAAGGTCTCCACCATCGCTACTAACATCTCCAGATTAAAAGCACATGCGTGCACACACAAAATGAACCGGGAAGCAGATGATAGGAAAGATCTCTGCCTGGAACCCTGAACAGCTGTTTCCAGACCAAATATGATGCTAGATAGTATAATAGCCTAACATTGCATAATAATGCTTCTATGCTCCTAATCTTTCTGTGGGGCCAACACTATGAATGGGTGGTGCTGTGATCTAAACCACTGAGCCTCTTAGGCCTGCCAATCAGAAGGCTGGCGGTTCAAATCCCTGCGATGGAGTGAGCTCCCATTGCTCTGTCCCAGCTCCTGCCAACCTAGCAGTTCGAAAGCACACCAGTGCAAGTAGATAAATAGGTACCGCTGTGGCGGAAGGTAAATGGCGTTTCCATGTGCTCTGGTTTCCGTCACCGTGTTCTGTTGCACCAGCAGTGGTTTAGTCATGCTGGACACATGACCCAGAAAGCTGTCTGTAGACAAACGCCGGCTCCCTCGGCCTGAAAGCGAAATGAGCGCCACAACCCCATAGTCGCCTTTGACTGGACTTAGCTATCCAGGGGTCCTTTACCTTTACCCTTTTACCTTATGAACAGTCTCTATCTCTGTCTGCACAAAATGGGGAGTCTGTAGCCCTCCTGATTGCATTGAACTGTTGATGATCTTGGATTCTAGCTCCCGTAATCCTTTGACCTCTCTAAGCAGGATAACAGCTGGAGTCCAATAGTATCTGGAGAGCCACAGGTTCCTCATTCTTGTGGCATCAGCTGAATAGCTCAGTTGGTGGTGCTGATAATGCCAGGGTTGCAGGTTCGGTCCTCATAAGGGACAGCTGCATATTCCTGCATTGCAGGGGGTTGGGCCAGATGATCTTCAGGGTCCCTTCCAACGGTGATTCTATGATTCAAGATAATGTAGTTGTCTGTATACCATATTTTAAAAGTGTAAACTTGGCACCAATCCCCCAGTTCCTGAATTCTTCTGCACACTGGTACTTGGGGAAAAAAGAGAGATTAATGCTAATCAATTAGTGACTTCCCAGTTTTAATTAAATCCTTATGGTACACAGGGTACGGATCCTGATGTAAGTCTTTTCACAAAGCTGAACAATCAGTGCAGTGGAAGGTTGGAGAAAGGTATTGGTTCTCATTTTATTTTTATTTCCAGGAGTGCCGGCAGGAATATTAATGAGAAAGTACAGTAGGATTTATTGTACCTGGGGATTAAGATAAGCAGCTTTAAGCCAGGTTGTGTTCCTGAATGTACTCAGAGCCGTTTAGTCAATGGAAGCCTGCTTAGTATTGAAACAGCCAACAACAGAACAACTAGGAAGGAATAGAGCCACGGGGGGGGGGGGGGGGAGTAGGGGAAGGAAATGAACTCCTAGATTCTAGAATTTTCAAAACCTTGCCAGCATGATCTATACTAAAAGACAGCATATGCTAAGGTTTAATGATTTAAAATGCTTTTGCACAGTTATACAAGCAGATTTAACATCAAAAGAACCAAACAGTAACGCTGTTACATTATTGGACCCAAAAAATACAATACTTTTTTTTTAAAAAACCTTCCTAGGTTGTAAAAACAACAAAGATTCTAGTGGTACCCCAAATACTAATAAATATATTGTGTCACAACCTTTTACAGGCCCTTCACCCAATATGTCAGACGCTGAAATTAGTGTCATTAAAATGTCATTTTATTTATTTAAAACAAATAATTATGAGCTATTGAAAAGTTTTCTACTCTTCTTAAAAGGTGTCTTGATGCCATATTTTTGCACGGGGCGGGTGGGGGAGGCGGAGAGGGGGGGAAACAGGAAAAAAGCAATCTCTAAAAACACTTAGTAAAGCCTTTAATACATATTTGGCTGTGCAAGTTTCACACTTGGGTTCGATTATGTGATGAAAATAGCTTAAGGTGAAAATAATGAAGTACTAGGACCCTAATGAAACCATTAAAGATCTAATAGTCTTTTTACAGACTCATTTTTTAAATACCACAGCCCTTTTTAGTATGACACACAAAACTTTAAACAGTTCCCCTCAACATTAGAGTAATCTAGGAGGCGGCTAATTAGCAGTAGCTGACTGCAGTAACCCAAACCATGAGGTTAACGCCAGTGCATTTTTATCAACGTATTGGAAAAGGATAAGCATTTTCTTTCTTTCTCTTTTTTTACTTAATGCTACTTAGGCTTGCCAACCCTTTCCCCTTGATGGTGGATGAGACCTTAGAGCTGCGACTAGCAGAAAATTATCCAGTGCTGCTTATCTCTTCAAGTGAACTGAGCTCCCACCCCCAATAATTCACAAAATGGAATGAGTTTGCTGTATGGGTGGAACAGGTTCAGCCCAAAACATTTTGGCACCTGAGGTGAACCACAAGATATCATCCACCAGGGAAGAAGGAGTGAGTGAAGATCTACATCCAGGAACAAGATGGCAGGTGAAGATTTCCATCGGGAACAAGGGGGCGAATCAAATCCACCTTACCTGACAGGTGAAATGGGAATCAAAGCAGGGAGTGGGCTCTCTGTTCTGAATCATACTAGGTGGGTGTGGAGACCAGGAGACCCCAGAGGGCAGCCCCCATCATTTTCTCCCTAGGGGTGGGAGGAGACCAGCAGCACCTCCTATTTGCGGACTGTCTCACCAGAGTGGTGCATGCTCTAGTTATCTCTCATTTGGATTACGGGGCTACCTTTGAAGGTGACCCGGAAACTGCAATTAATCCAGAATGCAGCAGCTAGACTGGTGACTGGGAGTGGCCACCGGGACCACATAACACCGGTCCTGAGAGATCTGCATTGGCTCCCAGTACGTTTCTGAGCACAATTCAAAGTGTTGGTGCTGACCTTTAAAGCCCTAAATGGCCTCGGTCCTGTACACCTGAAGGAGCGTCTCCACCCCCATCATTCAGCCCGGACACTGAGATCCAGCACCGAAGACCTTCTGGTGGTTCCCTCATTGCGAGAACAGGGCCTTCTCGGTAGTGGCGCCTGCCCTGTGGAACGCCCTCCCATCAGATGTCAAAGCGCTAAATAACTATCTGACATTCAGAAGACATCTTAAGGCAGCCCTGTTCAGGGAAGTTTTTAATCTGTGATATTTTAGTGTATTTTTGGTTTCTATGGAAGCCGCCCAGAGTGGCTGGGGAAACCCAGCCAGATGGGCGGGGTACAAATAATAAATTATTATTACTATTATTATCTTCTGCAGACTCTGGAACACTGCAAGGGAGGGAAGTAAAAGTTCTGCCCTCTTTTACTCATGATTTTGAAGTGAACATAAACTTTATCTACTTATTTATTCATTATAAATCAAAATAGTATATATTTCTGGAATGTCAAAACATAGTCAAAACTAGGCCCAGAATTTCCTGATAGAGCTCAGGCGACTAGTGAGAAAATTGTGGGGGGTTTTTTAATTAAAAAAACCTCTCATAAGTGTGTGTGAGTGAAGCATACATACATCAACAAACACACATTCATCACAATGTAATTTGTAGTATGGCTATGTGTGCTGTAAAAATGTTCATAAAGGGATGGAGGAGAATTCTGATTCAGTTCACATTTGAAGATGAATCTAGGTAATCAACACTTAACGAAACAATGTGAGAACCGTCACAAAGCCATCCTTAAAAAAACTGCACTCCTCTGAATTTTGCAATGCATTCCTCTAAGCAAATAACAGGTACAGAAATGCATATACCAAAGCAAAATATGTGTAAAAATCTCTACATTCAGAAAATTGACATGCAACAATGCATTATATTAGGGCTTGGGCAGAACTGCATACAACAATGCACAGAAATGTGAGGTAAAATGTTGATGAATTTTCACGGGGACTTTCCAAAAAAGTTGCAAATTGCTCTGGAAAGGAGAAGTGGACTTTAGACTGGGAAAATGAGAGAACTGAAATTGAGCAGATCACGCACCCTAACATTCTGGACTGGAAGATAATGATTTGGGTTGCCTGACAATTTTTTTCAGCAATTTTTCCTCCATTTTTTATCTTTATCAACAATGTCTGGAATACTGCCTGGGAATTAATGTTCCTCCAGGTGGTGAACAAGACTGGTGCATGTTTCCTTGAACTACTAAGCTTGTCTAGATAGGCTATGAGGTGGTTATTGAGAGGAGAAGTTGCTTCTTGCATGACAGGCACCAAACGGGCTGCTCAAGTGCATGGAAGATACATCAAAACATCGTAAAAGTGGCTAGACTGAAATTTTAGAACCTTCGGCTTATGCAGCTCCTTATTTTCATGCGATGCTTTATTGCCTCTTTCTTTCTTTCTATCCAGAGCCCTTAACTGGATCTTGCCATGCTTTGCCCTAGGCATTTATCACATTTCCCTTTGACAGAAGAACAGAAAACAGCAATTGTAGTTTACCCCTAAATTGATTATCCTTTTTTAGAAAGTCTTAAAGTTCTGTGACAGATCAACAAAAAGAGCCGCAGAAAACTAATTCCTTAAAAAAATATATGAAAAGAGGAAGTTGTGCAAAATGGGGGCAATTAATCTTGCAATAAAATAATTGTTTACAGTTAAAATTAATGTAACATGCATTCCTCAGCAGATAATAAATTATGGGTTTTCTCATTAGCATTTGAATTGATTTCCTCTAATTTCTGAGGAACACATGAGCATGTGACTAGATTAAGTTTAATTGGGCTACAGCTGGTACTGATTGGGAGTGGATAAAGGTGGGAGGTTTTCTGACTCATTGGCTGCTTCCGCATTGCTTTCCATTGTCTGCGTCCCCTTTCTCGTTTTGGCTCCCCTGCTCAGGGATGATAAGAAAGGGTGAACCAAAGTAACAAGAGTATAAAAAGGAAAAGAGAATCCTGAGATTTCTAAACGACGGGAAATGTGACAAAGGGCATTTACGGGAGTTGCTTAGTTTCAAGGGTTGAGCGAGATTCAGAAGAATAATCCTTCCTCTTGCCTTTCAGAACACCATATGGCACAGGGCAGTGTGCAGAAATGAACATTTGTAAACAATTGCCTTACTCCAGGCTCATACCTCACTTAGGCAGTGAAATGTACAGATGCGTTGATTTCTCCGGGAGCTAGCTGAGGAAGGTTGACTCTGTGAATCCCAGTTTCTTTCAGTTTCTCTCCATTTTTCACTTCTCCAGTCATGCGTTGTTAAAAGTCTTCATGAAAATTCAGTAGCATTGCAGTGCATGTTTCTCTTAATATAGACACGCTTGTATGCAGATCTGCCCATTACATACATTTTTGCAAAGCCATTTATCCCAAATAAATACTTTTTGTATGTTATTTTCACTAATACTTCAATTTTTACTTTAAGTATATGCATTTTTTGTACACATTACTTCGCTGGATAGCAAAATCTGGAAATGTGCAAATTTTGAAGGGTGCCTGTAGATTAGATAAAGTATGCCTTACTGCTTGCCTTGTGAAGTCAGTTCTCCAAATGGGCTATTTTAAAACAGGAATGCATAACTTTTGGCTCTTTGGGTGTTCTAAGACTCCAACTCCCATCAGTGGTTGAGACCAATATAGTCTCCAGGATCTTGATTATGAATTTCAGACCCAGATTCATTCCTGCTTTATTCATTTCCAGGATTCATTCCGAACCAAAATTGTGCAAGTTTTTTTCTATTTTAATTTTTCTTTCTTTCATAGCAGCACTGAGTTGGGTGAATACTTTCTAAAAGGGATATGTGCCCCTCATGAATTAATCACCCTTTAGATTAGAGAAGTAGTTAATTTTTTTTTAAAAAGGTCAATTAATTGCTGATTCAAAACATAATGTGTAATGTAAAATAATGCTGATGTATTACTAGTGCTCTTCAACCTCAGGTTTCCAGGTGTTGTTGGGCTACAACTCCTATCATTCCTGACCATGGGGATAATGGAAGTTGTTGTTGTTTAGTCGTTTAGTCGTGTCCGACTCTTCGTGACCCCATGGACCACAGCACGCCAGGCACTTCTGAAGTTGTAGTCCAACAATATTTGGGGAGCCAAGGTTGAAGTACACTGCATTAGAGTCAGGGTAACCAGAATGAGATCTAAAGAAACCTTGGTATATGTGCTCAAGGATTTCTGCACTCACATAAAAGAAAAGCGCTCTCTCTCTCTCTCTCTCTCTCTCTCTGTAGCTCTGAAAATCAAAATGTGTATGCTGTTTTCCACAGTAGTTATTTCCGTTTCACAGCGTATTTTAAATATGTATTCTATTTCATCACAGCCACTCAGCATTTAGGCCAGCCTTTCTGCCTGTCTGATCTTTATCAGGGGAGATTTCAACAACTGTGAACTTAGAAGTGCAAGTATCAACATCTTCTACCCTGTCTTTGAGTTTCTTGTCAAACTGTGATTTTAAAAGAATGTAAAATTAAAATACAGGGTGCAAGGTTTAAAGAAGACCCACCCAGTAAGAGGAATGCTGTATCTCTAAACGCTTCCTTCCTTTCAGCTGATGGTTATCTAGTGGTTATATATGGCCTACTCATTTGTAATCCATGGTTGACAAACCCTGATAGGAAGAATGGAGCCATCTCTTGCTTTTCCATCTCTCTCTCTCCATTGTTGTTATATCTAACCTTCATTGCTAATTAACATGAATTCCCAAATGAGTCTTGGGGGAAAGTGTCATGCTTTGTTCAAAGTCATATGTGCTTGCTGGCTGATGGCAACCTTCAGTCAGAAGCTTTTAATTTATGTAAAAAGACAGGGTTCATCTCTGCTGAAATGCCATTTGCTTGCTGTTTTTAAAAAGCCACATTCAGCCTGCAAACTCATGCAGTTACTTGGGAGTGAGCCCCACTGAACTTGATGGGGCTTACTTAAATACACCCACCCACAGGGCCGTGCTATTGTGGGTGACCTTTAATTCACTGAGGCAAAGTTGGAGTTCGCTTACAACTTCTTATTTGACATTCTGCCATGGTAGCAGAAATTAGGTCAGTGCTTAGGCAGAATATAATTTCTACCCACTTCAAGTCTGCTAGCCCTTGTCCATTTCATTCCAGCCTCCAAGTAATTTTCTGCCCGTTCCCATGACTGGGAGAAACAATAACAAAAGTTCAAATAAATAAATACGATAAAAATTGTCGAATTAGCGTCTATGATTTATAGATTCTTCTTCTTAGGCGATCACTTGTAGCCAAGTAAGATTGTCTTCCATAAACACAGTTTTAACAGTGAGTCCATAAGTGACTCTGGAGACCAATTCTAGATCCACACATCCTTCCACAGTGGGGACATAAATTTCCGGGTGGTAGTTGATCAAGGTGAGGGTTTGCCAAGCATGCCTTCCTCTTAGCGTGTTTCTCCCTTTCGTCCTGAGTTCGAGCGTCTTCAAAGTCCATGACACCTTTGGTAAAGGCTATTCTAAAACTGGAGCGCTCACAGGCCTGTGTTTCCCAGTTGTCGGTGTTTATACTACATTTTTAAAGATTTGCCTTGAGAGAGTCTTTAAACCTCTTTTGTTGACCACCAGCATTACGCCTTCCATGTTTAAGCTTGCATTTTTAAGTTTACCCGCAACACAACAAACGTTTGCACGACTTTTTCCTAACCGGCTGGGCTGCCACGACAGGGTTTTCCTCTCGGCAGGAGAAATCTCCCACCAGGGCCCGCCTATTAAATCTTTCGCCAGCCAAAAGAGGCCTTAGCCCTCTACTCTTTTTTGCTTTGCTCTGCAGGAGAGCTATAATCCACAGTATTTGTTTGACGGTGGGAAGTGGTGGGGTTATCATAAATTGAAATACAAGCACACTTAAAATATCCTAATAAATAAAGTGCTATGTTGTTTCAAAGCTGCCTTTTCACCTCATTACAGGCTCAGCAGAGTGGAGAATGATGTCATGGTTGACCTAGCACCAGTCCGCCCATAAATGCTACAGTATGCGCCCCTCTTTACTTCCTGGCTAAAGCACCGGGAAGCAGCTTAATATGAAATTCATGTTGTGCTGACAGATTTAAAAGTTGCCACAATCTGGAACAGACAGCAGCCTCGGGTTTACAGACACATCTCAGGCACTCTCTCGTATACCTAAGTGATGACATTTTCCGTTAAAAGAGTTGTGTTTCTATCATATAGAATTCCTGTCCATCTAAAGAAATTTGGCAGGAAAAGGAGGAAAGCGAGGAGAGGGGGGGGGGAGGTCTCTGAATTTGATCGAGAGCTTTTACTAGGATAGTTTGCTACATGTCAATGACCGGGCTTGAGAGACCGCACACCGTGGAGTTCAAATATACAGCCTCTGTTGTTGGCCTTATGTGAAGGGAGAAGTGAGGGGAAGGAGATTGGATGTAGGGAGGAGATGGCCCCAGCTGTTGCACTTCATGTGGTTGAAATGCGTCCCTTATTCTTCGGACACTTAAAACCCGGAAAGTTCAAATGTTGCTAAACTGTAAATCTAGAGGCAGGAAATGAACAAGATGGCAAACTCGAGACACCCCTGTTTGGCTGGGTTTTTCCAAGCAATTAAGTAAATAGCTGTCACCCAATATCTCCTGAGTGATAAAGCATGTCACTGAAGTGGATTTATAGAAGAGGCCCAATACGGCTTTCCCTCACAACCAAGCTCTGAAATTAGACCTTCCAAGTGTCCCTATTTTCCAGGGACTGTCCCGTATTTAAAGAAGCCGTTTCGGTTTTTGATTTGATCCTGGAATGTTGTGCTTTTCCTTAGGATGTCTCTATTTTCATGGGAGAAATGTTGGAGGGTATGGATTTATGCAACCCCTGAGCCAAGGAGATAAGTAATTTAGAAGACATCTGAAGGCAGCCCTGTATAAGGAAGTTGTTTTTTTAAAAAAAAAGTTTAATGTTTTATTATGTTTTTATATATGTTGGAAGCCACCCAGAGTGGCTGGGACAACCCTGTCTGATGGGTAAGGTATAAATAATAGCATTATAATAATAATATTATGGAATAGGACGCCCCTTTTTTATCAGAGAAATGTTGAAGGACTATGAAATACTTCTGTGGCCCTGGCTATTCCCCTATGCTGAAGGGACTTCCATATTGAAAGAAAGCCAGACTGTGAAATGTAAGCTTCTGTATCTGCCTGTAACCTTGGTGCGTTCGCTTACCCTCTGTTAGCTACTTCCTTTCACTTTTATTTACTGTTGCACCACATGTGAGATAAAGCCCTCTCAGATTTATAGGTACCATGCAAAGTTATGCAAATAAATAAGTATTAATTATTAAACATTGGCCTAGATGAAAAGAAAAAACATTGACTTCTTCCCAGAAGGTATATTGCACCCTGCTCTCTCCGAATACATATAAACAGCTGGTGAAATTATGTTCTGTATCATCCATCAAACAGTTCCACACTAAAGGTGCTCTAAAATAGCATTCCTCTGAAGCAGTGGTTTTCATGTCGAGGCACTGAGGCAGGATTTCCTATGAAAAAGACCATGGGGGGAAGCGTTGAGCTCTCAATTTAGTTTTAATCTGTCTTTTTTCTGGTGCACAAACATCACCTGACATACCTATAGCCTCCAACATTTCTCTGATGAAAGTAGGGATGGCCTATTCAGTGATGATGATGATGACGACGATGATGATAATAATAATAATAATAATAATTTTATTATTTATACTCCGCCCACCTGACTGGGTTGCTCCAACCACTCTGGGCAGCTTCCAAAGTATATTAAAACATAATAGAACATTAAACATTAAAAACTTCCCTATACAGGGAACTATATAGTTAACTATATATATATAACTATATAGTTAGTTATCTCCTTGACTCGGGGGTCGCATAACTCCATACCCTCCAGCATCTCTCCAATGAAAAAAGGGACGTCCTAAGCAGTGGCGTAGCGTGGGTTGTCAGCACCCGGGGCAAGGCAAGTAATTTGCGCCCCCTAACCCGTGGATTTGCGCCCCCTAACCCGTGGATTTGCGCCCCCTAACCCATGGATTTGCCCTAACCCCAGATGTTGCGCCCGGTGCGGCCCGCCCCCCCTGCACCCCTCACGCTACGCCACTGGTCCTAAGGAAAAGTGGGACGTTCTGGGATCAAATCAGAAACCATCATGGCTTCTTTAAATCTGGGACTGTCCCTGGAAAATAGGGACACTTGGAGTCTCCAATCCTACATGAAATTATATGTTGTCCAAGGGGCTATTTCAATTTCAAATGGGAGTGGAGGGTGAGTAACAACAACAACAACAACAACAAAGGTTTTTTACTCACAAAAGCTGTCGTGTGTGCATGGTGAGCAAAATTCACTGCAAAATTCAAAGGCCTTCTTTTGGATCTGCTGAAGATTAAATTGTGGAAAAAAGAAAAAGAGAATGAAGTTTCTGAGCTTGTTACATTTTAATAACTTCTAATATCCAGAGGGGCATGGATTGATCATAAAGATGTGCAAGGCACATTGTGCACATCACCAGGCCCCACCAAGTGAAGGTAATTCACAATAATAGGCCCAGTTAGTGCACTGGAGATCTCCACTGACTGATCCACCACAATTGTAGCATGTGAGACAAGACGGACGCGAGCAACTTTATCCTCAAATGCCTTGCAAACACCCCACAGCATGACACGGAAGGTTCTGTGCTAGATTTAACAAGGACGTGCACTACCCCCAAATACTCAGCTGGACATTGTTGAGAAGACACAAAAGTTATGGAGAAATTGCATCTTTGTCCCTGTCACAGCCATCAAGTGGGCTTGATGCTGAGCTATTACTTGTGTTTTGTTGGGCTTCCTGCATGGTTTCCATTGCTTCCGTTCAAGCCACCTTCCTTTCTGATTCATTCCACTCTGCTCTGGTGTATATCAAAGAGCTGAACAGCCCTGATATTTATGTTACAAATTTATTGTAATGTATGATGTTGGTCCTTTGTTTTTTATTTTGCTTTGGTTCTTGTCTGCTGTTTGTAAGTTTTTGGCGGTTTTAAATTTGGAGGTTTAAGTACATTATGTTGGTATGGGAAACTGTCGTGTGATGGGCCAATGGCCGTAATAAAGATCAATACAATAGCTGAACAGCCTCAGAAGAACACAATTGGTAGCATAGAAAAGAAGAGAAAGACTCAAACTCCTCTGTGGTAGCATGATTTTGGGGGAGATGTCTGATTTCTAAGCAGGCTTCTGCCAATTCCCTTTACTCTAGAAGGCGGTTCGTTGACTTTTCAAGCAGAGTGTGGAAGTGGTCAATGCCTTCTCACCAGTTTGTATCTATGGAAAGTCTGCCAGGTAGAATCAAGGGCCACCATGTTTTATGGTTTGACCTTCACAGAACACAACTTGAAGTCCACATCTGAATATTGCCCTCACCTATGTCCCCAGCCCAAATTATTGCACCCACCACACACTTCACCCCACAGAAGCCAACTCCTAGTGGCCAAGGTCCCTTCAGGTCCACCAATAAAATATTTGAGCGGGCCACCCCCCAAAAATCATTGGGCATTGCCATTTAAATGGGGGTGGGTGGGTTTGCGCTGCATCTTGTAACTGATTATGCAGGGTGGGGCTTACCTGGGCCCCCTCCAAAATTTTATTCAAGTTGGCACCCCTGCTTCACCCTCATCCCAGTCCTGCCCTCTTCTTAAAAAATAAATTAGGCTGGACCATGAGGTGCTTAGGAAATACAGCTGTTGTGAGTTTTCCGGTCCGATAGCACAGCCGAGAAGGGAACATACACAAAAATATCAGGCGGGGTCAACCCATTGAAATGAATGACCGTGACTAGGTTAGGTCCATTAATTTCAGTGCTTCTACTCTGAGTAAAACCTAGCTGAGTACCCACCCATCCAATGGAGCTACTCTTCTTCAACCTCTCTGCTCTTCCTTTCTAGCTCTGGCCTCTCCACCCACAAGTGACCAGCCGTAGGATTTGGCCCTCCGATTCAAGAAGAGGTATGACGACACTCTATTTTCCTGACATTTCCAATTAACGTGTGTAAATAAGACCTGGCATCTTAAGGTAGGGCATGCCACCGCGTGTCCTCTGTCACACCGCTGTCAGGCGAAGGGGACATCTTTTTAATCCTCTCTTCGGCCCAGCTTCCCCAGATCCATATTAATTTATCTTTGTCTCTGGCAAGGCCTCCCTCAGATAATTGTCTCTCATTTGTACTGTGACCTTTGCTAGCCCACTGGTTATCTTGTAACGAGTGAAGGGAAACTCCTCTCACACGGATGGTTGTCCTTCCTGGCTCAGCTCTGCGCTAGAGAGAGCCCTGCTGTTTACAGAAGGTCTATGTGAGGATTTCCTATCCTTCTTGGAAAGGGCTTCCAGCACTGACTGTAATAGGACAGCAACAAAATGTATTTCAAAACGGGCATTAATGAAAAGCTACAGAAATCTCCTTGGAAGGTTAGATGAGGAGATCCATTGCATAGTTCCTTAGCATGGCGGGCTTCTTTTTTTAAACAGTTCTTTCACACTCGTATGGTTGGCTGGATTTCCCTTTCCCTTTTACATTATTGATTTAAAGCAGCATATATTACATTACCAGCAATCTGCTCAGTTTCATTATTTTTATAGCCCACGGAGGATAGTATTATTGTTCCAGAATTAAGATATTTTTAAGGGGAAGTGTGGCTGATGCTGTAAAACTGAGGGAGTGAGAGAAACTCTGTGGCCTGTTTGCCAGACTAGCAACATGGATTAGCAGCGTGTAAAGAAGAAGAAGAAGAAGAAAGAAAAGAAAAGAAATCCCCAGGGATGAACTATTGACCCAACGAGCAAGTCCTCATCAACACAGAGTCTAACAAAGTAGAGTGTTATTAATCACTACTTCCCATGTGTATTTTGATTTTTATTCTTTATTTGGCTAAGCAATATTGTTAATAAGAAGTCCTTTACTGAATATTGTTACTGTAAACATACAGTAGATACACAGAGATATATAGCTACTGCTTCTCTTTCAAGTGACAAACTTAGTGGGGTACCTATTAAAGGAATGGAGGCATTATATTGTCTACAATGGTATAGTCCCACTGGCTTCAGCAGAAGGTTACTGGAACTGAAAGGCCTTAAAATAAATTCTCTTTAACACCGTGCTGCTAAACATACTTCTTGGATGCAAATTCCATTAACTTTGGCAACGTGTTTAGGATTTTGAAAACTGGCTATGAACCAGAAAGTTATTCCAAAATGCTGTGTCACTGAAAAATATATGACTAGAGACTCAACTATACAGCTGCAAATAAAATGTTTTAAGTGCAATATACAATGTGAAACTAGATGGTGATAGTGTGCCTTATGGAAAATTCAATGTAATTTTGAAAATGCTTAAAAAAACAAAAACATTTCAATACAGTTTTTATATGTGTGTAGATTCCACCTATGACAGGCCAGCTCCAGACATGAAAAATGTGGGCTGGGGACTGCAACCTTCCGAGTGTTCCTCTGAATGTCTGAACTGAGGTTCAGGGTATGGTCTGAAGACACAGGAGGCTTCCAGAAGCTAAGCCGGTCTGGGTGTGGTCAGTGTTGAGATGAGAGACCTCTCAGGAACTGCATGTGTTGGGGTCCATGATGGAAGCCAGTGTGGTGTAGTGGTTAAGAGCAGTAGACTCGTAATCTGGTGAACCGGGTTCGTGTCTCCGCTCCTCCACATGCAGCTATCACCTCACCTCACAGAGTGTTTGTTATGTGGGAGGAAGGGAAAGGAGAATGTTAGCCACTTTGAGACTCCTTCGGGTAGTGATAAAGCGGGATATCAGATCCAAACTCTTCTTATAAATATAAGAAGTAAATCAATCAATCAATCAAGTAAATCTTGCAAATGCTTTTAAGAAAAAGTGGCGAGCCCCTTTGCACATGTATTTGCCATGCATGTTTCCAAGAAGTTAACTTGTGCAACATGGTAAGCAGAA
Organism: Podarcis filfolensis; assembly: GCF_964270895.1. Classification (NCBI taxonomy): domain Eukaryota; kingdom Metazoa; phylum Chordata; class Lepidosauria; order Squamata; family Lacertidae; genus Podarcis; species Podarcis filfolensis. Next base: position 22,638,835 of record NC_139604.1, on the reverse strand, counting down.
AAATGAGTTGCACGTGGGATTTGTCAATGCATTTCTGCACATCCTGTCTACTACCCAGCCTGTTGCTTCATGCAAGCTTTAAACTTTATAACCCCAGGAGTAATTGACTGCTGGAAGTTGGTGATCATACTGCCTCCAGAGTGTTAGTATTTTGTGGGGCGGTTTTAAGCACATACTATAAATTTAGGTTTGCACCATTAAAGCGGATTAAAGCACCTTGTTGCCCTGCTGCAATAAACCCGTTTAACCCCCCCCCCCAAAAAAAACCCCTGAAGGCTTTTGGTAGAAAAGTGACATGGGAACACATTAAAAAGTGTAGGATGAATGAAACAGATGTGAAGGAAATAAGCAGCTATCTTATCTTTAAAAGACATCTGAAAGCAGCCCTGTTTAGGGAAGTTTTTAATATTTAATGCTGTATTGTTTTTAACACTCGATTGGAAGCTGCCCAGAGTGGCTGGGGAAACTCAGCCAGATGGGCAGGGTAGAAATAATAAATTATTATTATTATTATTATTATTATTATTATTACTGTCACTCATAATCTAATCTCTGCGTTTGTGCAAGCAAATCTGGACAAATGCTCAATAAACAGTTTGTCTGGAAAAACCCACAGGGAGTGGGTTGTTGCACATATTTGAGGGTGCACTTCCAGTGTAAATAGTGCATATGTAACCTGCATATGTAGGCTCTAAGATGTTGGGGAAGAAGTGCCTGCTCTAGGTACAAGACATTTTGAAGATATAACTAGGACCTTCAAACATGCAGTTCCACACATCTAGGCCTCTTCCCAGGCGACCATACATTTTCAGGGCGCATTGCAGGAAAACCAGGGCTTTTTTCACCCAGAACTCGCCAGGACCTCAACAAGTCCTGAGGAAACCAAAGTAGGTGCGGGTTAGCCTATCTGCACATTCAAGCTGTTACTGATGGATTAGTAGGGATACACTCAAAATCTGGCCAAATTGAATTAGCATGGACTTCTTTAGCAGGATCCAAAGAATCTCTTGGCTTGTTCCCAGGGCCGTAGCTAGGGGGTGGTAAGGTGGGGCCCTGCCAGGAGCGCAGGCAATGGGGCACGCGCAAAATTGGCCATATTTATGTCCATAAATATACATTATTGTATAATAATAATAATTTATTTCTACCCCACCCATCTGGCCAGGTTTCCCCAGCCACTCTAGGCGGCTTCCAACAAAAGATTTAAAATACAATAAAACACCAGTCATTTAAAACTTCCCTAAACAGGGCTGCCTTCAGATATCTTCTAAAAGTCAGGTAGTTGTTTATTTCCTTGACATCTGATGGGAGGGTGTTCCACAGGGCAGGTGCCACTACCGAGAAGGCCCTCTGCCTGGTTCCCTGTAACCTCACTTCTCGCAGAGAGGGAACCTCCAGAAGGCCCTTGGATCTAGACCTCAAAGTCTGGGCAGAACGATGGGGGTGGAGAGGCTCCTTCAGGTATACTGGGCCGAGGCCGTTTAGGGCTTTAAAGGTCAGCACCAACACTTTGAATTGTGCTCGGAAACGTGCATAAGAAATGGTTTTTAATAGAGGGTGAATTGAACGGGTGGAAGGGGTGGGGGTTAGAGGAGAGGCGGAAAGAAGAGCTATTGTCCGTGGCTAGGGGGCGCAATCTGGACGGTTCTGCCAGGGGCGCAAGATCACCTCGCTACAGCTCTGTTTTTTCCATGACCCCAAAAGGGCTTTAGACTTGTGTCTCTTGAAAAGTAACCCCCCCATCCTACCCATCCACGCAAATATGCATGGCAATCTGCTTTTGAAACTGGTGTGGCCTTTTCTTTCCCTCGAAGGGAAAAAAAGAGGAAAACTCCGTAGGTGTGCCCAGGCCTTGGGACTGAGAAGCAGTTTGGATCCCAGCCCTCGAAAACGGAACACTTCCAACTATTTCAATTAAGCCGTGTTGTTAAAATGTTTTAATGTATGACTTCACCCTTCATTTTTATGGCATTCCTGGAATACTGTTACAAATACAATAAATGCTCTTTTAATCTTGAACACTCTACTAGTTGTCATTTGTGAGACAGTGCAATAAAATGATCACAAGTACTAAATGGCCTATTTTATATAGAATACAATATCCGTTGCTATAACTGTGAGGTATATTTCAAGTTAGGATTTACTTTAGGATTTAAAGTTAAAACGTCTGAAAGGAGCTGTTCGTATTTCATTTGGCACATGATTTCCAGTAGAAGTTAATCAATCTCTGAACGTTCTGGGCCTTCCAGTTGTGTAACATATTTATAGGTGAAGGTAATTGATTCTATGCCACTGTTTGCTTTAATTCTGCAAAGTATATATTCAAAATCTGCTTCTTATTATCAGCTAATATGGATATCCCCATCAGAACTATTACTTTATGGTTCCACAGAAGGCATTGCTTATGCATGCACTTTGTATAGTTGTGAGTGACAGTCACCATTTGGTGCATGATATTTACACCCGTTCATCAAACTGTCTCCCTGTTGCAAGTTCTCACAAGCTCTCTCTGCTATATACACAATTATGGTAATTTGGAAACGAAACATAGAGTGGAAAAAAGTGCATGATAAATGCATATCATCTTAGTTTTTATGGCTCTAGTAAATTTCACACCCTAGGCTAGATCAAATTCACTTTGAGTTGCTCATGCAGCAATCATTTTTGAAATGAGTCAATCAACAGGCTTTTCCTTACTCATTACTCCTTTGCCTAAAAATCTTAGAAATCTGTTTTCATTCCTTTATCAGTTTATTTCCAAGTAATATTGTTGCCTTTACCTAGCACTGAAACCATGATAAGCACTGAAACTGTTTATAACAGTTGCAAAAGTAAAAGATTTCCCTCTAATGCCAAAGACATCTACTTTTGTGGCTGACTATTTCAATTTCTCCAAGATGCTTGGCTAATAAAAAAAATAAAAAAAACAGTTTTCTCTCAGCAGTAGGCGAATGTTAGAAAAGAAGGGGTTAAATCCCCCCAACACTGTTGATATACAACTGTGAATTCATCTGAAGAATTTGGATTTAGAATGATTTAATCCCATCAAAGTCCATGACATCAGATTGGTTCAGATGGATCACAGCACTTCAGTTTTACACGATTGTGGATAGATTCTTCAGCTATTAGATTATTTTATATTACTACCCTAAAGACAGTTATATTCAGTCTCCCTGGGCATTACGGAAGACTACATTCTACACTGTCCAGCAAATAGATTGTAGGGGGGAAATAAAGATTGCCTGAAAATGGCTTGTATTTGTAAACAGTTCTGCGAGAACATTGTACACACTGTATATCAGCTTGTCAGTGTAGTATATTTTTGGAGTTTATATGCACCATCCCCCGCTCCTTTAGCATTTTCCAGTAAACAGGTCTTGGAATAGAAATATTAAATATTAAGATCTGAGAACCTTGGAGAAAAAGAAGGGAAGACAAACTGTCACTTAAAAGACAATTCTGGTTTTGAGGCTTATAGCTGGAAGGTGTGTGTGTGTGTGTGTGTGTGTGTGTGTGTGTGTGTGTCTTCTACACTCAATGTCACCCCAGGATCATTAATAAAGAAGAGCAGTCACAAAGTGGTATATGTGAAAACATCTCTGCCATCTTTATTAGATATTAGAATGTGTAACAGAAAACACACGCCACAGTTTAATTAATACAGATGATTAAGAAGAATCAATTAAGAATCAATTAATGATTAAGAAGAGTCCTCTGCAGGTATTCTTGTTCTCTTGTTTGTTGACACAGGAGTAAGAATGAATGAATAAAACTTTATTTGCATCAGCCATCAGCCATAGCAACAAAATAACATTGCGATATACACAGAACAAAATAAAAGTCGATTATATAAAACACAGTTTAGAGTCCTGAATCAGCAGTCAAATAGTGGACCATATTCTGATTGCCCAGCTAGAACAGCTGGGTTGAACAGCTAGAAACCTTGCAACCTTTGCAGTCATCTGCTCCTCTTGATCTGCCAGGAGAAAAGACACTGTGGCGGTGGTTGGGCGACCTGGAATGGACAATAAAAGAGGGGTGATAATCTCATTCCACAGGTCTTTTAAAGAGTGCACGCGAGGAGGGCATGTGCCACTGATTCGGTGCTGCCATCTCTGCAGGGACATAAGCGTTTTTCGTATGGAATCTGTTGGAATCGTCCCTCAAGTATAGCTGAGGGGAGTACATTACAGTGGTACCTCTAGTTACGAACTTAATTTGTTCTGGAGGTCCGTTCTTAACCTGAAACTGTTCTTAACTAGAGGCATGCTTTCGCTAATGCAGCCTCTTGCTGCCGCTGCGCCACCAGCACACAATTTCCATTCTCATCCTGGGGCAAAGTTCTCAACTCGAGGTAACTCTTCCAGGTCGGCGGAGTTTGTAACCTGAAGCGTTTGTAACCTGAGACATTTGTAACTCGAGGTACCACTGTACAGGAGTAAGGAATGAGGGTGTTCTAAGTAGCACTCCTCTCTAGTCTTTGTGTGAATTGCTCAGCTGTCTGTAGTGATGGGACCTTTACACATATAGCTGCACACACAAATACTTTCTTGCAACCACAGAACATCCATTGTGTAGGGTCTGCAGCAGATGATAGTGTGGTGTGGGAGTGCTCAGCTGATCTCCGGTTGCTGGGTTGCAGCACTCCAGGAAGGAAAGGGAGAGGATTAAGGTTGGCAGCAAGGTTGGTGGGATGCAAACGAAGCAGCGGAGCCAATCCAGTGTTCCTGCTGGTATGTTTGCACCATGATGACACCTCACCCCTCCCCATTCTGGTATGCAGCGGTGATGTCCCCTGTTTTCCCCCAGGAAATGTGGAATCTTATGCACATATACCACACAAAGGTTATATCAGAAAAATGGTTGTACTTTTCATACAAAGAAACCTGCTGGGAAACATGGGAGGAAGAATAGGGTTTTGGTGAGTTAGTCATTTATCTCAGGCCAATATCAGAAGCCTTGACTGATGAGAGAGGAGTCTATGATGTAGCTCTGTTGGGTTTCCATGTACAGGAGTATGCCAAAAGGCCCAGTGTCCATGTCTCCTTGTTCCCCCCCTCCTGCACATGATTAGCCACTTCCAGCTGGATAGTTTCTTGTTGTTTATTAGGGACAGGGTGTTACATCACATGCTTTCCCCCCACAGTTGACAACACTCCAGCAGTTCTGAAATATACTCAGAGTCGCAAAGTGATTTCATGCTCTTTATTCAGCTCATAGTGGTGAGGAGGAATGAATAAAAGTCCCCTCAAGGTATCTGCTTTATATACATTATTTACACAATGGGTTGCACATGATTGGCTAATTCCGGAATTCTACTGTAAGCCAATCAGGTTGTGGATTCACTTCTATCTGTAGTATGATTGGGTGGTTCCTGCCAACCAATCATACTGCTGCATTGTTCTAGGACCAATCAGACTACTGCATTCTGAATCCTATTGTTCTAGGACCAACCAGACTGCTGCCTTTTGAATCCTATTGTTCTAGAACCAATCAGACTGCTGCAGTTTGGATCCTATTCAACTCAGTACATAACACCCCTCCCCTCTAAGTTCCAGTCCTGCCCGGGAGGTCGCATTCATAGTCCTCAAGGTACGCTGGCGGCCTACGTGTGCGTTGCGGCCTGGGGTGTTCCCTGGTCCGGGGTTCAGGTTCTGGCTCGTGTTCCAAGGATGCTGGCTGTGATGGGGCTGTATGGTCTGGCGCAACCGGCTCGCTCAGTCGTGGTTCTGGTTCCGGTGTCCTTTCGGCCTCACGGGTCCTCTCTGTATTTACTGATTCTGCCTCTCCTGCTTGCCCCTGCTGCTCTATAGGCCTCACTGCCCCACTGTTCCCTTGGGACTCCTCTGACCTGTCCTCCTCCTCCTGGTTTTCTCCCGGGAATCGTCGCCGTATCTGGTCGCAGTGGCGGCGCCAGCATTGCCCCCCATCTGTTAGCACCTCGTACGACACGGGGCCAGTGACCCTGGTGACTGTGGCGGGTACCCATGCAGGGCCTGCCCCAAAATTCTTTGCGTACACTGGGTCCTGGGCCTTGAAGGTCCGGGGGTTCCTGCCTTCCCCCACCACTACCTCATCCTGAGCTCTATCGGGGTGAAGGCGGTCCAATCTGATTGCAAGGCGCCGACCCATTAGTAGTTCAGCGGGGCTCCGGCCAGTCGTTGAGCTGGGGGTGCTGTGCTGTGCTAGAAGGAATGTGGCAAGGCGGTACTCCCAATCCCCTTGCGTCATGCGGCGAAGGGTGTCCTTGGTGGTCCGCACCATGCGTTCTGCTTGGCCATTGGTGGCAGGGTGGAATGGCGCCGAACGGATGTGGCGGATGGCGTTCTGCGCTGTGAAGGTTTGGAATTCTCCTGACGTAAATGCAGTCCCGTTGTCTGAGACGAGAGTGTCAGGGAGCCCGTGGGTTGCAAACAGCTTGCGTAGTACCCGGATGGCTGCGGATGTAGAAGTGGACGGTACCAGTGCGACTTCCAGCCATTTGGTGTAGGAGTCCACCACTATGAAGAATGTTTTCCCCTGAAAGGGGCCAGCGAAGTCCACATGCAGGCGTGACCATGGTGCTCGGGCGGACTCCCAGGACTGGACTGGGGCCCTTGGGGGATCTGGGCGGGATTCTTGGCAGGCCTGGCAGTGTTTGACCCAGGCCTCTATCTCTCCGTCGATCCCCGGCCACCACACATAACTCCTGGCAAGGGCCTTCATTCTTACTACCCCTGGGTGTGTCTCGTGTAGGGCTGTGAGGACCCTTTTGCGGAGGGGCTGGGGAACAACGACCCTGCTTCCCCATAACAGGCACCCCTTGTGGGCCGACAGTTCATGTTTGCGGGTTGCGTAGCCGGCGAATTCTGGCCCGGGGCTGCTGCTGGGCCATCCCCTCCACACCCAGTCCAGGACCCGGGAGATGACCCTATCTTTCTTGGAATGGTGTGCAACTTCTTGTGCCTGAATGGGGCGGTCGGGAAGCAGCTCCAGGCTCATAACCTCTTGTGCAGGTGCTGGGTCGGGGCCTGTTTCCGGTAGTGGTAGCCTGCTGAGGGCGTCCGCATGGCCCATCGCCTTCCCAGGGCGGTGAATCAGTGCATACTGGTAGCTGGCAAGGAAAATTGACCACCTGAGGACACGAGGAGACAGTACTTGGGGGGTCTGCTTTTCGGGGGCAAACAAGCCAAGCAACGGCTTGTGGTCAGTCACCACGGTGAAGGGCCGCCCGTACAAGAAATCATGGAATTTTTTTACTCCCTTCACGATTGCCAGACCCTCCTTGTCGATTTGCGAGTAGTTCCGCTCGGTTGCGTTGAGTGTCTGGGAAAAGTATGCCACCGGTACCTCTCTTCCATCCGGGAGTTGGTGTCCCAGGACAGCGCCAATGCCATAGGGTGAGGCGTCGCATGCTAGCACCACCGGCAGCCTCTCGTCGAAGTGTGCCAAGACCGAGTTTGAGACAAGCAAGTCCTTGACTGCCTGGAATGCGGCCTCCTGGCGCTGGCCCCACACCCAAGGGGCCCGCTTGTCCAGGAGTCTGTGTAGGGGCTCCGCTACCGCCGCCTTGTGGGGAAGGAAGGAATGGTAAAAATTCAATAGTCCCAAGAAGGCCTGAAGTTCAGTCTTGTTCTTGGGCGCTGGGGCATCACAAATGGCCCGTACCTTGTCCCCAGTCGGGTGGACCCCTTCTGCGTCCACCATAAATCCCAGAAAGTCCACCTGAGGCACTCCTAGTAGACATTTTTCCCGCTTCACCTTGAGACCCGCCGTCTGGAAACGGTGCAGAACGGTGCGGAGGCGGTCCTCAAACTCCTCGGGTGTGGGCCCGGCAATCAACACATCATCGAAGAAGGGGGTGACACCAGGAATCCCTTTAAGGAGAGAGTCCATTAGATTCTGGAATATGCCTGGTGCCACGCTGACACCGAATTGCAGCCGCTTTACCCTGAACGCTCCTCTGTGAGTCACAATTGTCTGTGCCTCTGCTGTGGCCTCATCTACTGGCAGCTGTTGATATGCTTGGGCCAGGTCCAGCTTGCCAAAAATTTTCGACCCAGCCAGGGTAGCAAGGACATGGCTGACCACTGGCACTGGGTATGCATGGGCCGTGAGGGCCTTGTTTATGGTACATTTGTAGTCTGCGCAGATGCGGACCGAACCATTAGGCTTGACGGGTGTGACGATTGGGGTTTCCCAGGGGGCATTAGGCACCGGCTCCAGCACTCCTTGCTCCACGAGTCGGTCCAATTCCTCGTCTATACGGGGTTTCAGGGCAAACGGGACCCGGCGGGCTTTGAGCCTGACCGGTCGTACAGCGGGGTCAAGCTGTAGAGCAATGGGGGGGCCCGTATACTGTCCCAATTTCCCATCGAAAACCCCTGGAAATTCCTTGCATATGGCATCCACGTCCACTTGTAAGGTAGTGTGGTTCACCCCGGTGACGGCTAGCCCCAGTGGTCCAAACCATGCCAATCCCAGTAAGCTAATGTAGGGGCCCTTGACCACAAGCAAGTCCAGTTGCCGCGTCCGCCCTCGGTATTGCACCCTGAAGGTCCCCACCCCCATTGTGGGGACCTTACGTTTCTGGAAGTCCCGGAGGGTGAATGGGGCCGGCCTGAGTTTGGGACCCCCAGTAGGACACAGTTTCCTTAAGGTCCTTGCCGAGATTATGGATAGAGTTGAACCCGTGTCAAGCTCCATGCGGCATGGGGCCCCCTCTATCTGTACCTCTACATAATTTTTCTCTACGTTGGGGTGGGGCAACTGGTATACCTGGAAGTCCGTGAGCTCCGTCGAGTTGCCTTGGTGCGTTGGGCCCCGGGACCTGGGGCTCTTGGATTGGTCATCTGATGCCTGGCGTCGGGTGGGCCGAGCCCGACACACCCGGGCGATGTGTCCCAATTTTCTGCACTGCCTGCACTCTGCGTTGCGGAAACGGCAGGTCCTCCTCTCGTGACTTTCTCCACAGCTTGCGCAGTTCCCTCCTTCTCGTCGAGGCAGCTGTGGTATGTGGGCTGCTTGAGTGTGCTGCTGTACTCGGTGCACCTCCTCCCTGTTGGATCCAGAGTCGTCGGTGAGGTCTTCGTGGTGGACCCTCGGTTGGGACGGCTGGCTCGGCCGTGCCTCTTGCGTCGACCTCTCGGCAGCTTCCGTTGCCAGGGCCTCCTCCAGAGCAACCTGGAACGTTAGGTTCTTCTTAGCGTAGAGGCGTCGTTGCAGCTTCTCATCCTTCAGGCCACCGACGAGGCGGTCACGAAGCATGTTCTCCAGCTCTGAGAAGTTGCAGAACCGGGCGGCTTGGCGGAGAGAGGTCACAAACCCAGTTATGGTTTCCCCAGGGGCTTGCCGCTTTGCGTAGAAGGCATTTCGACGAGCCACCACTGAGGGCTGTGGCGAAAAGTGCCCCTTCAGCTGTTCCATTATTGTTTTGTATGGAACAGTAGCAACGTCTTCAGGTGCAAGGAGAGCCCGGGCGATTTCAAACGTCTCCTCTCCGCAGACGCTGAAGAATATTGCCCTCTTCTTGGCGTCTTCTTCATCGGTGACCCCTTTGGCTTCTAGGAGGAAGGTGAAACGGGAGGCGTACGCTTCCCAGTCTCCAGATGCTGGGTTGAACGGCGAGAAGCTGCTGTCGGTTGCCATTCTGAGTTCCTTGTGTCCCGGAGCTGAAGCCTGGATACACGGTGCGAGGCAGCGGTGCGGCAGGTGGCGGTGCTGCGGTGCTGTGTGTGGCAGTCAGCTCAGCGGGATCCCACCTTCGTCGCCAGTGAAATATACTCAGAGTCGCAAAGTGATTTCATGCTCTTTATTCAGCTCATAGTGGTGAGGAGGAATGAATAAAAGTCCCCTCAAGGTATCTGCTTTATATACATTATTTACACAATGGGTTGCACATGATTGGCTAATTCCGGAATTCTACTGTAAGCTAATCAGGTTGTGGATTCACTTCTATCTGTAGTATGATTGGGTGGTTCCTGCCAACCAATCATACTGCTGCATTGTTCTAGGACCAATCAGACTACTGCATTCTGAATCCTATTGTTCTAGGACCAACCAGACTGCTGCCTTTTGAATCCTATTGTTCTAGAACCAATCAGACTGCTGCAGTTTGGATCCTATTCAACTCAGTACATAACAAGTTCCTTCTTGGGGCACCTGTTGGATATAGTTTGAGGCATCACCCTGTGGCCTCTTGAGTTTCTTTCCAGGAACTTCTCCCTCCTGCGAGAACTCCAGTCAGGCCGTCTCTCCACCACCCCTTCTCTTCCTCCTCAGTTGTAAGGAATTCGGAAGTCCTACCAACAACAGTTGGGTCCTTCCTGTTGTTGTTTTAATCTGTCTTGTTGTCAGGCCTCGCTGGAGAGAGGAGGAATGGCATGGCCTGTCTGGCTGCAGGCTTGTCTTCCAGCCATTCTCCACCAGCAATTGTTGCCAACCAGAGCTCTGACCCTGCACATATAATTCCCATAATTCCCTTTGACGAGGGATTGATTGCTAAACCAGTCAGAGAGTCAGGCACACCAGGGGGGCACTAGGGGGCGCATTGGAAGATGGCCGACAATACCATCTCTCCGACCCACACGGGGTAATTAAGAGGCTGTTATGGGAGTAGGCAGCCTCCCTTGTTGCCCCAAGGAAATGGGGAACACTGCCCTTGCCTGCTGTGCCCATAAATCACCCCCTAATTCGAAAGAAGGGGGTGAGGGCCCTAGGCAGAATGCCCCCGTGTGGACCTCGGCTCTCCTGGACGCTGTCTCTGATCGCGCACTAGCTGCAGCAATTTGGAATAATTAATTACAAAAGAAGCAAATGCACATATTTCAAGTGAAGAAGGGGAGTGAAGTCTGCTAATTTAAGTGACCTCTGCGAAAGAAGACGACGGGTTGGAGAAACAGGAATATTTTACGATGAAGATACACCAAAGGCTGGGTATGTTGACAACGGGACTGAATGGGGGGGGAAACCTTTTTTACTTTCCTTCTATGTGATTTACAAGAACCCCTCCTCATTAGAATCGTCGGTTGAACTGACCCAAGCAGGATGATTAAGGTCTGTGTGGAGATAAACTTTAACCAAAAGTATGCTTTATGGAGATTGAGAAGCAATAAGAGCTTTTGGAATGGCGCAGCAATTAATTCGGAGTCGCCATCTTGCCAAAGGATTTATAGCCGAGAGAAGGAACGGACTTGTTTTCAGACTGCATTCCTGGTGAATCTCCTCAGAGGTTTTGAGAAAGGAGGCAGATTGGTGAAGATTAATGATGCTAAGACTGTTTTGATGTATGGAAGTGATGTTACATGGAAAACGTCTGGATATGGCTACTGGATAAAAAATAATAATATCCACGCAGGATTACAAACTGTCTAACCAGCTTGTGGAGACTATCAGAGGTCACAAAGAGAAAGGAAAAATATATGAAAATAACAACAAGAGATGTGGAAAAACAAGAAGAAAGGACTGGATAGTACTGTGAACATCATAAGGTTAGATTTGTGGACATTAAAACAGCAGTAAGAAGCAAGAAGTTGATTGGATCCCCTTCAGAACTTGAAATATGGGTACCCCCAACAAAAATTTAAAATTCGGCTGTGTAATTTTGAATTTATCTAATTTGGTTTGATTTGATGTGATTGGTCAGTTAATAAAAAAAATTCTTAAAAAAAAGAGAGTCAGGCGCACCAACTAGATATTTGTTTTAAGGGAGCTGGGCCTCCTCAATCTTCAGGTGGCCCTATATGCATGTGATGTCATGTGCACAGCATGTGGTGCATGGTGTAGGCCCAGTGTGTCAGGCTTTGGGGAATCAGCTTCTTCCCCCGTGGCGGTAAATAAGAAAATCCAGCAAAAGGAATATCTTACCAGTTAGGTTCTTTAATAATCACAGTGAGAGACAAAAGAACACGTCTCCCTAGAACGGCGGTGCTCCAAATGAAGGCTCACTCTGCCCTTCTGTCCCTATTAATCTACATCACTCCTACGTCTTGTAATCTGAGCTTGTACCCTCTGCGCTTTCTGTTCTAACACTCACTGAGCTCTTGGTGTCTTTGGGGAAGGTGGGGGTGAATGCTGTCCAGAGACAGTGAACCTGTAAACCCTCTCTCTTCCAGTGTTTCTTCTCCTAGCTGTTCCCCATCCAATATTTCCTAGCTTCTGCCTTCTGAACTAAGGCCCTCTGCAAGCCACTGTTCCAAATCTTTAAACACCCTTAACAAACTACAGCTCCCAGAATTCTTTGGTGTAAGCCATGACTGTTTAAAGTGGTATCATAGTGCTTTAAATATATGGCGTGAATATGACCATACACTATTCCTACAATTTTGTCTGCTGGGGGGGGGGGCTTCATTTAAAGGATTATGCTAAAGAGTAGTGGGTTGACTTTAGCAAGTGTTAGAAAATGGTGGCACTCTGGCTGCTGACATTAGGCATGTGAGGCTCCTGCTTCTTCCACCATATACTTTTTAATTCCCCAACATGCATCCATGATGGTGGGGGCTTTGTTTACAGGGTTATGCTATACCCTCTGTTGTTGTTGTTGTTTAAGCAAGTCAAGCTGAATGTCAGGAATTACCAGCAGGACATCTAGCCTGTTTTGCAATGGGTGTATAGTTTAGACCTCTAGTCAAACACAGACAGCAGTTTAGCTGTCGAGGCACTATCACTCCCGTGAAAGGTGAGATGATTTAGAGGCCGGGAGAAGCTTAATTTTTCTTGATCACCACGTGCAACCTGGAATTTTAATGGCAGGCATAATTAATTCTTCTGATGTTAATCATCAGGGCTGGACTCCACAATTATCAGCCTTGTGCAGCTGGGGCATGGTGCAGACATGAAAAATTAGGAAAATGAATCCGTAATAGGGTGGCAGATTTAATCTGCATCGTGCAAAACAAAGTTGAAAAAGAAGGGAGACTGGGAGAATTTCAGCCGAAGCTTTTGTGCCAATAAGTGCTGACAGAACTGAAAAATGTTGCCGATGTCCAAAGTGATTGGTAATTACCAAGCCATTGAATTTTTTATTGTCAATTTATCATTGCACCAGAGGTTAAATTTAACATCTTCTTCTAAAGCCATCACTCTAGGAGGAAGGCAAGCTTTGTATCACGTGATCCCAGGAGTCAGTGAAAGGTTAATCAGGTATTCCTTTAGCTGGCGTGTGCTTCCAAATAATTCTTCCTTTTTGTGTCCTTGTATGAGTGTGTGTCTCTGCCGGGGTGGAGGGTGTGGGGAACAGATTTAATTTTCGCATTAACAGCACCTGTGCATTTCAGTTAAACATCTGACTGCATTCCTCAGATGCATCTCTGGTCCATACAATTTCCTTTCCTTAAGGAAAAAAAACACATTGAAATTTTACTTATGGGGTAATACAAGGGAGGATATTTCAGAGCTTCTCACTGTGTGTTTTAAATCACATCTTTAGCTGCCCACAAATAGAATCTTAAGTGTCTTGCATCTCAGAAATGCCTCTTTTCTGGTCAGAAATCTTTATTTCATTTCATTTCAATTTTGCCTCTTCGTTTCCCTAATGAGTCATAACTGGATAGTTTATTGTAAAGTGAGGGGCCTATATTTTTTAGAACGGAAAGATATTTTTTAGTTGTAAGCAATATGTGACATGTTTACATGCCTTGTGGAACTCCCAGAACAATGATGCTTCTTAGAGAAAAGGAATATATTGGATGTTTATGTGTGTTTTAATATGGATTGCCCCATAGTCAAAACATGCATGGCACAATCCAGACAAATTTAAGCACTGTAACAGCACCAGCCTAGACATGTATACTCAGAGGTAAGTCCTATCCTGTTTAAAGTACATTATGGTATTTGTGCATAGGATTGTAGTCTTAGTCACATTAATTTCAGGGGAAGAGATATACATCACAAGTCTATGTATTCTTACTCAAAAGTAAGTCTCAGTACATTAAATGAAGCTTACACCCAGGTAAACTTGTATCAGCATTAAGCATGCATTTAATGCTCCACCTGAAATCAGTGGGACGTAATATGCTTGCTATTGTTTTGATAACACACACAAAAAGTTTAAAATTACCACAAGATTCATACTAAAATTCCCTAAATGGCGTTCTGATATCAGGAACCAATCCCAGCACTTGTAAAAATCTAATATATCTTCATAAAGTTAGTGAGATTATTTTCTTTAGCAGATTGAGTTACAGCCTCCATTGTTAGCTCCTCCCTCTAAACAGGAAATATGATTTTTTCTAATCATTGCAGTTCAGCCACTTTTTAATATGATATGAAATTCACCCCTTGCCCTCATCGCTCGCTCATCTTTCCACAGAGCAGGCACCGGATATTTTTTTTCTTGAATTCTGGGCTGTGCTCTGTTGAAAAGGAATTGTATGCGCTTTCTATAAATTAAATATGGAAATGACCTTTAAGGGGGAAAGTTGGGATCGGAATCAATGTGTGCATTAATTACTGCAATTCATTACCCGAATAAACACTGAGCCTTTCTTTCTTTCTTTCTTTTTTTCCTGGGTGCAAATGTTGGGGCAAAAGATGTTTGCAAGAGACAAAGGCTTTTGATCCGGCTATGTTAATCTGCAGATAAAAAAAGAAAGGGAAAGAGTGTGACTTCAGCTTCAGTGTGTAAGCTCCTCTGGGGATATCCTAGCTGGGATCAATTCCCACATGCAGGCAGTGAATTATTGATGCTGAATACAAAAGCTAGTCATGTGACCCACACCGCTATCACCTAACAGTCCCCTGCACGATCTTCATGTTCTGACACCCTGCCTTTTTATTATTAAACTCAACACACAAACCAGCACCTCTATTCTGATTTCTCTTATAATCAGAAAGATAATGTCTCTCGTTGCAGCTCCTCATTTATCTCTCTGTGTGTATATGGGAGAAAACCCAACATGAAAACGAAATCTTTAGCACCCTAGAGCCCAAGCAGAAGCCTAGAAAATATATAGCACGCACGGTTCTATGGGAAAGATGCAGTGAATTATTGAAAGGATTTCCTGCTCGTCTTCTGAATTAGTATCATCTGTTCCTTCTTTTTCTTAAGCAGAGCCACTGCACAAATGTAATTCTGCCCCCCCCTTCCTCGCAGTGTTGGGCTGCCTTCCTTTATAGCCTGATGATAAATTGTCACAGGAAGGTTTTTCCCCTACAAAAAAAAAAAAAAAAGCCCCAACGACGAGGTATGATTTTAATTCTGAAGGGTTTTTGCATAGCAGCCATTGCTTACGAGAGGGCATAGCAATACACATTAGACCGGAAACTTCAGCTATTTTAATTGGATGCCATCCAAAATCGCAAGTAATTAAGAATCAATTTGAGGCCATTAGTAAGTGAGGCTAGCTAGCCAGTGTTGCATATTTCAGAAGAGTTAGTTTTAATGAGAGGAGTTCCTGGATTGGGAAGAGAGGAGAAAAAGAAAAGGGGGAAGCGGAAGGGGGGGACGCACCAGAGAGAGATTAAAGATAGTGTAGGGACTGTCTGCTGCTTAACTAAACAACTAATGGTACATGGAAAGATGCTGAACTTGTAGTCCTCTCTAATTGATCTACTTACTGTTCTTGAGGAAACTTTAAAAAATGAATGTAGGTATTTACTGTGCATTAGTGGCTCAATACTTATTTATAAACATTAGAAACGAGTGCATCCCTCAATGCCTTTCTCTTCACCATGGAAGCTTAAGCTGTCTCTTTTCAGACATATCAAGCTTACGACCGTCAAGCCATTTGTCCTCCCTGGACTTGGTAGCCCCATAGTTTCCACCGCCTTGTCTGCAGATTGCAATGTTAAAAATAACAACAACAACAAAGGATTTAGAGAGTCATAAATTGGGTGGGAAGAAAGCTATTGGCTCGTCTGCCAATTCCGAGGAGTTCATTTGATTTGTAATTGAACCTTGCTCAAATCTAGATTTCTTCTCCTCTCACACACGCTCTATTGCTTAATGATAAGTTTTAATTCGTTTTAAAGAAGGGGGAAAGGGGGAGAATGTTGGATTATTAGATGCTCACCTGGGCTTGAAGGTTACAGGCTGGAGGGATGAAGTTTCATGGGAAGAGTTGCAGATTTACTATAGGAGCGGCAGTGCAATAAATCAAGCACACAGACCTGGGCATGGTCTCGATATTTCCGTTGCAGACCTCACTTTTTCCATGGACGTATCTCCTTACAAATTATTTGGGCCCAGTTTTTTCGTCTGAGGTAAAACAGACACCAATGCCACATTACTGTTACTGGGTTGTTATTTGTTTGTACACCACACAATGGCGCAACCCTTCGGAGAGCTATTTGTATTTCTAGCCTGTGAACAGAAAAGAACATTGTTCAATGAAGTGCTGGCGTTACTAAGATTAAGGGTTACACTCTTCTTTTGAAAAGTAAATATAGGTCACAAGAGCATCACTCTCATATGACCTTAGCAGTCACGGATTCCCTCAAAGTGATTTTGTGTGTGTCCCCCCCCCATTTTTTATTCATTTTATAACACAAATAAAAAAACACAAACAGAAAAGACAAACAATACTTGTCATATCCTTATTTTTCTAAACATTGTTAAGTGGGCTTCCCCAAGTCCCACCTATCTGATTTTCATTTTACTTCATCTTTAGCAGTTTACATATATCATAATTTCTAACCATCTTTTTTTAAAAATCACACTTAAAATAACTTCACATTTTATCACTTACAAATAATACTATTTTAAAATACCCTATCTTCTGCTTCTAACCCTACAGCCTATATCCACTTCCAAAGCTATTCTAAGGTTTAAATATTAACATATTTTTTCAAATATTCCTTAAACTTCTTCCAGTCTTCTTCCACCGTCTCTTCTCTCTGGTCACGGAGTCTCCCGGTCAGTTCGGCAAGTTCCATATAGTCCATCATCTTCATCTGCCATTCTTCAATAGTTGGTAAATCTTGTTTCTTCCAATTCTTCGCTAACAATATTCTCGCAGCTGTTGTGGCATACAGAAAAAAAACTAACACCCTTTTTAGGAATTTCACACCCCCCCCCAAGTGATTTTGGGGGAAAGGGGGAATGAGGTGCTGGTACTCATATTTTGAAAAAAAAATATGCCATGGGTGCCAACACAAAATGGCTGCCATGAGCATCAAAAATATTGGTGACAATACTACAGTCCTGGTCCTTGGAACTGTAGCCCTATGAGGCATCTCTGAACAACTCACATCACGTTTATCAAACTATGAGGGAAGTGGTATAAGAGTATGTTAAATGTATGGTGTGAATGTGAACATGGAAAAGAAGAAGAAATTAATAATAAAAAATAAGAGAAGCACCAATAGGACAGAGCTAAATGGGTGCTAGAAACCAGCTTAGAAGGACACGCTGTACCTTACGAAATTGAGAAAGAGCATTTCTCAGTCATTTCATCTGCCTCAAAATCAGCTATTTTGTTTAAGTTATATCTCATGGGTGGACAAAATTCTGTTTGAGGAGAATTGGCTGCCATTTTGTTGTTCCGGTTGTTTTCTTACTTCTTTATTTTGAGAAATTCAAAATGGCTGCCAACTTCTTCTTCTTCTTTAATTGGCTGCCTCTTTTGCCACCCACTGATGGTGTAATACCCCTCCCTAGTAAGGGCATTTATTATAGCAGGCTTGTTTAAAATATTACATCCCAGCACATAGTTCCAAACAACCTTACTTTTAAACCAGAAAAACTTATTTAATGTTTGGTTTTATTTTTATTTTAAATGTTTTTGCAGAAAGCCAAAGACACTTTAACCAAAAGAAGATGCAAAGATTTTAAAGGCATCTCATGTTTTCTTATACTTGTGTTGGGGAGAACCAGTGATTAATAGTGCAGTCCTGTGTGGGTAAACAAAGTTCAATCAGACTTATTTATTTTATTTTATTTTTTAAAAGAAAAATGGTCTCAAAGAAAATCCATCAGCATTTTAGTGCAAATTTATCCTAATAAACACATTTTTGCAAAGCAATTTCCCCTAAAATAATGCATTTTTGTACTGTATGTTGTGTTCACTAATACATTATTTTTTTATGGACACTTTACTCCAGGCTTCCTCAGCCTCAGCCCTCCAGATGTTTCGAGACTACAATTCCCATCAACCCTGACCACTGGTCCTGCTAGCTAGGGATCATGGGAGTTGTAGGCTAAAAACATCTGGAGGGCTGAGGTTGAGGAAGCCTGCTTTACTCCAATATATACATATTTTATACAAATTACTTGGCTGGATAACTGCATTGCAAAATTAAAATAAGTGCAAATATTGAGGGATGGGTGTGTTTTGGTTCATGAATTGTGCCTGAAAGTGAAAATCAGGTAGGTTTGGCTTAAAATGCAAACTGAATTGATTTTCTCCCCTATCGCTAGAGAGTATAGACTACCTTGGAGAGTGCCCACTTCACATTTCTGATGATGTGCCTGAAGAAGAAGGAATGAGAAAGCAAATTGCTGCTTAAAGGGTATAGACTCTCCTCCTGGAAGAGAGGGGAGTGGTTGTGGGCGGGAGCCTGAGCTCCACCTCTAGCAGGGGGCATTAGCCCCCTGCCTCCCACTCACCTGGCTGGCGCCCACGTCCATCAGCAGGCACCCAACCAGGTGCCTCCGAGGGGGCGTGCACAGCCGCCTAAATGCTGCGGCACCAGCCCCTCCTCGGCCTCACTCTTCGTCGTCGAAGGGCTAGGTGTGGCCATCGCCTATGCCTTCAATTTTTGGGTATTCCATTAAAGGAATCTGGCGGTCGTGTATTCTGTCCGATGCCTGCTTGGCGGGAGGCCATGGCACGACCCTCGGTGACATCAGGGGAGAGCC
This sequence comes from Podarcis filfolensis, assembly GCF_964270895.1. Taxonomy (NCBI): domain Eukaryota; kingdom Metazoa; phylum Chordata; class Lepidosauria; order Squamata; family Lacertidae; genus Podarcis; species Podarcis filfolensis. The sequence continues at coordinate 22,620,060 of NC_139604.1, read as the reverse complement.
TATAGTTGGATTAGCATCAACAGGCTCCACCTACTGGTGAATAAACCCCCCTTGTTTCAGACTCACCCCTCTCTGAGGGGGTGGAGTCAGCTGACGTAATCCAATGCCTAAGCCAATACCTTTTCACTTGCTGTAATCAATAAAGTTGTGGCCTTTTCTTGCCCATTAACCTTATATCACGTGTCCTTGTGTATTCATTCCACTTTGGGGGGATCGGGTCCTCGAACCACAAATGAATATTATAGCGTCATATAAAGAGAGATGTTTTAGAGGTGACTGTTGCATCAGAAAGAAACACGGAGGACTTAAGAATAAGAAAAAACAAGAAGTTACAAGCTCAGAAAGAGATGAGTTTAGGTTCTAAAGCCAGGATGTGAGCATGATTTTTTTTTCTTTCCATTTTCCATTTTGCTTCTGGCAGCCACACTGGTTAATTTTTCCCTCTCATTGGGAAAGGTTATGGAAAATTGATTTAAAATTTACAGATTGTTCTTTGTTGAAAGAAAATTATATGAAGATGATGTATAGATGGTATATGACACCAGTGCAGTTAGGGAAAATGTATAAAACCAGCTCAAATATGTGTTGGAAGTGTAAGGAAAAGGAGGGGACATTTTACCATATGTGGTGGGAGTGTAATGAAATTAAAAAGTTTTGGGAAATGATGTACAATGAAATGAAGAAAATGGTCCATCTAACATTTGTCAAGAAACCTGAAGCATTTCTGTTAGGGATTGTAGGAGAAGACCTGCCAAAGAAGCTGAAAAATATCTTCATATATGTGACAACGGCGGTGATGGTTTTAATAGCACAAGGCTCAGCACAGACGTTCCAACCAGTCTGAACCGGTTCCAACCAACTGAACCGGTTCCAACTGGCTTGCACCGGTTCCAACTGGTCTGAACCGGTTCCAACTGGCTCAGACCAGTTTCAACCGGTCTGAACCGGTTCCAACAGGTCTGAACAAGTTCTAACCGGTCTAAACTTGGACTCGGACTAGTTCCAACCGGTCTAAACCGGTTCCAACCGGTCTAAACCGGTTCAAACCAGTTTGGACCAGTTCCAACCGGTCTAAACCGGATCCAACTGGCTTGGACCGGTTCCAACCCGGCTCGGACCAGTTCCAACTGGCTCGGACCAGTTTCAACCGGTCTGAACCGGTTCCAACTGGCTCAGACCAGTTCTAACCGGTCTGAAACGGATCCAACTGGTCTAAACCTGTTCAAACCGGCTTGGACCAGTTTCAGCCTGTCTGAACCGGTTCCAACCGGTCTGAACCGCCTCTAACCGGTCTAAACCGGTTCCAACCGGCTTGGAACTGTTCCAACCGGTCTGAACTGATTCCAACCGGCTCAGACCAGTTCCAACCGGTCTGAACCGGTCCCAACAGGTCTGAACAAGTTCTAACCGGTCTAAACTCAGACTCGGACTAGTTCCAACCGGTCTAAACCGGATCCAACCGGCTTGGACCGGTTCCAACCGGCTCAGACCAGTTCCAACTGACTCGGACTAGTTTCAACTGGTCTGAACCGGTTCCAACTGGCTCAGACCAGTTCCAACCGGTCTGAAACGGATCCAACTGGTCTAAACCGGTTCAAACCGGCTCGGACTAGTTCCAACCGGTCTGAACCAGCTCCAACCGGTCTAAACCGGTTCCAACCGGCTTGGACCTGTTCCAACTGGTCTGAACTGGTTCCAACCAGCTCAGACCAGTTCCAACCGGTCTGAACAGGTTCCAACTGGCTCAGACCAGTTCCAACCGGTCTGAAACGGATCCAACTGGTCTAAACTGGTTCAAACCGGCTCGGACTAGTTCCAACCGGTCTGAACCAGCTCCAACCGCTCTAAAACGGTTCCAACCGGCTTGGACCTGTTCCAACCGGTCTGAACCGGTTCCAACCGGTCTGAACCAGCTCCAACTGGCTTGGACCGGTTCCAACTGGACTGAACCGGTTCCAACTGGCTCGGACCAGTTTCAGCCTGTCTGAGCCGGTTCCAACAGGTCTGAACCGGTTCAAACAGGTTTGGACCAGTTCCAACCAGTCTGAACCAGATCAAACCGGCTTGGACCGGTTCCAACTGGCTCGGACCAGTTTCAACCGGTCTGAACCGGTTCCAACTGGCTCAGACCAGTTCCAACCGGTCTGAACCGTTTCCAACTGGCTCAGACCAGTTCCAACTGGTCTGAAATGGATCCAACTGGTCTAAACCGGTTCAAACCGGCTCGGACCAGTTCCAACCGGTCTGAACCGGTTCCAACCGCTCTGAACCGATTCCAACTGGCTCACACCAGCTCCAACCGGTCTGAAACGGCTCCAACCGGTCTGAACCGTTTCCAACTGGCTTGGACCGGTTCCAACCGGCTCGGACCAGTTCCAACCGGCTTGGACCTGTTCCAACCGGTCTGAACTGGTTCCAACCGGCTCAGACCAGTTCCAACTGGTCTGAACCGGTTCCAACTGGCTCAGACCAGTTCCAACCGGTCTGAAATGGATCCAACTGGTCTAAACTGGTTCAAACTGGCTCGGACTAGTTCCAATCGGTCTGAACCGGTTCCAACCAGTCTAAACCGGTTCCAACCGGCTTGGACCGGTTCCAACTGGTCTGAACCGGTTCCAACTGGCTCGGACCGGTCTGAACCGGTTCCAACAGGTCTGAACCAGTTCTAAGTGGTCTAAACCGGATCCAACCGGTCTAAACCGGTTCAAACCGGCTCGGACCAGTTTCAACCGGTCTGAACCAGTTCCAACCGGTCTGAACCGGCTCCAACCGGCTCAGACCAGTTCCAACCGGTCTGAACTGGTTCCAACCGGTCTAAACCGGTTCAAACCGGCTCGGACCAGTTCTAACCGGTCTGAACCGTTTCCAACCGGTCTGATCTAGTTCTAACCAGTCTGAACCGGCTCCAACCGGTCTGATCTAGTTCGAACCGGTCTGAACCGGCTCCAACCGGTCTAAACAGTTCAAACCGGTTCGGACCAGTTCCAACCAGCCTGAACCGGTTCTAACCGGTCTGAACCGTCTCCAACTGGTCTAAACCGGTTCAAACCGGCTCGGACCAGGTCCAACTGGTCTGAACCGGTTCCAACCCGCTCGGACCAGTTCCAACCGGTCTGAACCGGCTCCAACCAGTCTAAACCGGCTCCAACCTGCTCAGACCAGTTCCAACCAGTCTGAACCAGTTCCAACTGGTTCGGACCAGCTCCAACCGGCCTGAACCAGTTCCAGCTGGTCTGAACTGGTTCCAACCGGCTCGGACCGATTCCAACTGGCCTAGACAGGTTCCAACCGGCCTAAACCAGTTCCAACCAGTCTAAACTGGTTCCAACCGGCTCGGACCAGCTCCAACTGGTCTGAACCTGTTCACCTGGCTCGGACTAGCTCCAACGGTCTAAACCGGTTCCAACCAGCTCAGACCAGTTCCAACCGGTCTGAACCGGTTCCAACTGGCCTAGACCTGTTCCAACCAGTTTGGAGTGGTTCTAAACTGCTTGGACCGGTTCCAACCTGTCCCAGCTGGTTCCAACTGGCTTAGACCTCTTCCAGCTTGCTTGGACCAGTTCCACCCGGTCTGATCCAGTTCCTACTTGCCTAGACCGGTTCCAACCGGCTAGGACCCGTTCCAACTGGTCTGAACTGGTTTCAACCGGCTTGGAGCGGTTCAAACCAGTTTTGACTGGTTCCAACCAGTCTGTACTGGCTCCACTTGGTCTGGACCGGTTCCAACTGGCTTGGACCAGTTCCAGTTGGCTTGGACCGCTTCCAACCATCTTGGACCAGTTCCAACCAATCTGGGCTGATACCAACCAGCCTAGACCTGATCTAACCAGCTTGGACTGGTTCTAACAAGTTTGAACCAGTTCCAACTGGCCTGGCTTGGTTCAATCCTGCTTGGACTGGTTCCAACTGGTGTGAACTAGTTCCAACCAGCTTGGACCAGTTCCAACCAGCTTGGAGTTGTTCAAACAGGCCTGGACCAGTTCCAACCAGCCTGGACCTGCCTGGACCAACAACATATGGAGAACTACAGATTCATATCTCTGTTTTAGATGAAATAGCCAATGGAGGCCTGAAGGACTCACCCACAATGTGAATGTTCAACCCATTTTCTACATGTCCATGGCTTCAAGGGGATGGTTCAAAGATTTTACTATCACAACATCTAAAAATTGAGAGAATATTTCAACTTTCTCTTTAGCTGGATGGATTATTACACAATGAGCACCAGTTGCTCTGAACATTATAATGACTACCAACACAGTAAACAACTTCATTGCATGTGGGTAATCAAGTGACCATCTGAGAGAGACATATCATGTGACCAACAGCTGACATGATCTCAGTGGTGCACAATTTTCTCAAAGCTTAGCCTGAATATTTCAGGACATCACCAAATACATTTGGAATGCAGTTCCAGGTTCATATATATATTCCTCACTAGACTTGATTTTGGTATCTCGTCAACAGCTGAGGTACTCCATGATGTCTTTTGCAAAAGAAATTCGAGGAGTCAAAAATCTTAGTGACAGCGTTATCGTACAGTGCAGAGGAGAATGTTTATTAGAAATAGCATTTCATCAACGGAAAGACAAAAGTTCAAGCATGTGAACTCAACAAAGATTGTCTGGGGACTGTACTTTCGAAAGATGGGACTCAGCTGTTATTTTGGCAAAAATTCCACATCATGTAAATGTGAATAGTTCAGTTCACCACATTCATGTATCAGTTTGTGATTTATTTAATTCCTCATGAAACCCAGCATTTTAATGCACATTCCTCCTAGCATGCTGTCAGGGAATCAGGAGCAGGAGCACTGGGGAGAGAGGATTGGGAGAGCGAAGGGGAAGAATCCGAGGGCAGCGTAGGGGAGTATGACAGTGGCCCGAGAGATTCCATGAGCTTCTCCAGCGAATCAGAAGATTCCCAGAAGGGGGCGCCGATGGTCAGGGCAAGGGGGGTCCCAGGGGGGACGCACCAGAAACAAGGAGCCAGAGGGGAACCCCAAAGCAGCAGTGGAGGATCGGGACCAGTTTCCCCACCAGAGCGTAGTGGGGGGGAAGAGTCACATGTGTCAGGGGCAGTGTCTCCTCCAGAGAGGGAGTCAGGGCTGACCACGCCTCCAACGGAGGGGAGGTCAGTTGCAGCTAGCCCCCCCGAAGGGGGAAGCAGTGACAGCAGCAGTGGAACGGTCAGGAGGAAAGCTGCTGGCTGGGCGCGCGCGCCAAGTTCAAATGTGCAGGCGCGCGGAACAGCAGGAGACCCGGATGGGGAACCAGCTCCTAAAGCCCGCCGGAGGGAGGGAGAAGGCTCAGGGGAATCAGCGGGAGAAGAGGCTAGAAAGGGCGGAACCCCGGCGGGCAGGCGGACCCAGAGGAGGAAGGAGCAGCGGAGAAGGTGGAGCAAGGCTAGAATCTTAAATTGGTGTCAAGGGGGAGGAGACTCAGACGGAGCATCAGCGGTCTGACACTTGAGACGTGGAGCTGCGCGCTGCGGCTCTGGAAGTGAAACTGAACTTCAATAAAGACTTTTATACTTAACAACGAAGCAGCGTCGGTCCTTTGTGAGCTGGGACCTAGGGTAGCTCTGACACATGCGCATTTTGGGAACCAATTTTCCCTAATATAATGCATTTTTGTATGTTATTTTTCACTAAAGGATTCATTTTAAAGGACTCTTGGGGGAGGAGGGTTGTCTGAAATTTGAAGGATAACTTTGTTTCAGTTTGTGCATTAAAATGTGAATTGAACTGAATTTCCCCTCCATCCTTAGTTAAGTAAGTAATTATTCCACAAAGTAACGCTCGTCTTTAAAGCAACCCAAAATATCCAAGTAGTTCATGAAGAACACTATAACCCTTCCTGTAGGTTCAAAATCTAACCACTGCTTTTACACAACACAAAAGATAAGGGGTGACAACTGGTCCTTGCAGTGAAGTGCAGCACTGAAATTGGGGCATTAAGGTAAAGGTAAAGGGACCCCTGACCATTAGGTCCAGTCGTGACCGACTCTGGGCTTGCGGCGCTCATCTCACTTTATTCCCCGAGGGAGCCAGCGTACAGCTTCTGGGTCATGTGGCCAGCATGACTAAGCTGCCTCTGGCGAACCAGAGCAGTGCACGGAAACGCCGTTTACCCTCCTGCCGGAGTGGTACCTATTTATCTACTTGCACTTTGACGTGCTTTCGAACTGCTAGGTAGGCAGGAGCAGGGACCGAGCAACGGGAGCTCACCCCGTTGCGGGGATTCGAACCGCCGACCTTCTGATCAGCAAGTTCTAGGCTCTGTGGTTTAACCCACAGCGCCACCTGCGTCCCTGAAATTGGGGCATTACCTGCACACAACCACTGAGCAGACACGTGAGACACTTTAGCTTTAGCCACGTTCAGCTCCCAGGTGTGTGTTAACTATAGATGCAGACCTGCCTCTCTTTAGTGCAAAATTGGTGAATCCTGCGGCCCTCAGATGTTGGGCTCCTACTCCCATTGGCCCCAGCTAATTGCTGGGATACTGCTGGGGAGACGGGGTGTCAGGCAGGCCCCCAGCTGGTTCCAGCCACCGTCGGGCAGCCGGGCGATCACCGATCTCCCTTGGAACAGCATCAAACAGCGACACGAGCCTCAGATAACTTTAGAGACTCGGCACGCTCTATCAGCAGAGTGAATAAATCTCACAACGGAAGTGGGGGACAGAGACATGTGTAAGCATATTTACAGCATTTATTCAGCATAGTTCGGGAACAAAGGAAAAACATGTCTGCTTCCCTTCGTGTCAGAGCAAACAGCAATAGCAAAAGCAATAATACAAAACGGAAGTTCCCAGCAGTCTGTGCTGGAAGTAAACAGGCATGTGACACACAACAGTCATGCCTGTTCCCTTTAAGGTGGAACGGAACTATATCCTAACACTAATATGGCCAATATGCAGGGATGATGGGAGCTAGCGTCTAGCAACTTCTGGAGGGCTGCTCCCTGCTTTAAATGTGAACAGGGTTCCCCACTGGAATGTGCAGTGAACGTATGTGAAGCTCCACTTCTTGTAGCACATGAAGTGGACCTCTAACATCAAAACATGTTGGCTGTGCTTGGAGATACCCAGGATGCTGTGTGAGACGCAGCTTACAAAGCACCCTGTACATTGAAACTGATGGATAATGCGCTGTCTTGCTCCTGGGCACCTTCTCCTTAGACATAAATACAGTGTGTTATTATTACAAGAGATGTTTAACTACACAGAGGGCATGTGTAGTCCCCACCCTCTCTGCATCCTCTCTCCTTCCTTCTGACCATTTCCACGAGCATTATTAACTTCTCCAGGAGCTTCCATGTTTGTTGGTCATGGAATCTGCTGTAGCAGTTTTGATAATGAAATTTAGAAAAACAGGAGCCCCGAAACCAGAGCTTCTGGAAATCAGCCAAAGAGAAAGGCAAATGGAAACCAAAGGCAGGGTAATTAAATGACTACAGACGAAAGATTAGCCAAGGCTGCAGTAGCCTGGTAGGCACACACACACACACGTTGAAGCTACCGATGAAAAGCCTCGCTTCCCATTCTTCATGCTTAAGAGTCTGGCAGGGTCATTACATTTTTTATCATTTGGGCTGCAATGTACTGGAAAGCAAAGCATGCCCAGAGCCCACAAAGACCGGGGACTGATCCAAGCCTGTATGGTTTTTAATGGAGTAAAGATGGTTGGCAATGGAAGCTAGACAGACCTTTTTACAGAAGAGCTAAAATACAAAACATTCTAGAACCGACTGTCCCGTTAAATCTGGATGAGACATTCTGGGAACACAGGCTTCCCTGTCACCTCAAACACAATGTGTAACAGAGACAAAACCCCTGTGTTGTAATACAGAAAAATATCCTCAAATTGAACCACAACACGTGGCTAATAATGTATTATCAATACAGTCATACCTCGGGTTACAGATGCTTCAGGTTGCGTTTTTTTGGGTTATGTACCGCTGAAACCCGGAAGTACCGGAATGGGTTACTTCCGGGTTTCGGCAGTTGTGCATGCGCAGAAGAGCTAAATCGTGCTTTGTGCGTGCTCAGAAGTGCCAAATCGCAACCCGCACATGCACAGATGTGCTGCTGCAGATTGCGAACGCTGCGGGTTCCACTGTAGTTAGGTCATAATACAAAATTTACAAATCATAAACATCCACATATAATGTATGTATAGTTATGCAAAAGTCCATAAACAAGAAATAGTAAGCATGATGAATTAAACAGAACAGAACAGTGTTTCTGGGATAAGTCAACTGTTTCAAGGATGATTCTTCATCAGCAGATAAATTCTTATCCCGGAAACACTGTTCTGTTCTGTTCTGTTCCTGTTTTGTTTGCAGTTCATTGCTGCATTCTACACGTTGAAGCACCTACCACTGCAATATTACTGGATATTGACTATTGAAAGGCATCCTGCCTTCGTCGCGGTGTCCCCTGGCAGCAATTTATTATGCTTACTATTTCTTGTTTATGGACTTTTGCATAACTGTACACACATTATATGTGGATGTTTATGCTTTGTATATTTTGTATGATGACCTAACTATTGATAATACATTATTAGCCACGTGTTGCGGTTGGATTTGAGCAGACCTTAAACACAACGGCTTGTATCCTGAGATCCTGTGACCAGCACTCTACTCATGTGATGCTCCTCCTGATGGGAGAGAGGTGCTTTTTGCTGGTTCCTCCTTCGCCACAGAGCTCCATGCAGCTGGCACGTCATCACACCTCAACATGCAAATACCTCATCTACAACCAAGTGCCAAAACATTCTGGGGGAAAGAGCGTCTTCTGCTGCTGCTGCTGCAAAAAAGTGACTGCCAAGGCATTTTCTCCAGAGTGTCCTAAAATGATGCTTGGCCCAGTGCATTCTGGGGGAAGGGGCAATGTCACAAGGGAAAAGCTATACTCTGCTGGCTTCTGTCAGCAGAGAAGAGCACAACTTGTGGCAGGGGGCTCCACCATAATGGAGACCCCAGTTCCCAGTGGCAGCAGCATTGGAGTGCTTCAGGGATTGGGGCATGGTGTTCGTGGCTTTGAATCCACTCAGTCCAAAGTCCTGTTGTATCCCCAAAGGCCAAATTCTTGGTCTCTTCAATTATGCCAGCCTGAAGCTGGTGTAGCCAAAAAACAAAACAAAATGGTGACAGCACCACTCACCCACTGAAGGTTGAATCCTGTGAATGATAACATGGTTTTCTCACCACAGATCAAGGCCACTGTAGACAAACTCCTTCTACAAGCAGCTTATGCCAGATTTTTGTGTGATTTGACAGTGATGATCCATGAAAGCAAAGTTTAGAGAAATCGGAGCTTTCAAAATATTTAAGGAGCACGAACAAAAGCAGCAACAAGGCATGAGAATTCTATTTGTAATCTGTTTCAGTGCTGTTTTCTGACAAAGATGGCTCCCCTCCCTCCGTTTAAATTTTGATAATTTGTTGGATTTTTTTTATCTAAAAAAAGCAATAAGACATGACAAGCGTGAATTATGGCACGCTCATTCATACTTCAGTTCAACACAACTGGATGTAAATTAATGTCCCATAACTCATTTAGCGGAGCGCAGGGTCTTATTACAATTGTAAAGTTTTATTTGAAAATGTTTTTTAAAAATATTTATACTGTTAATTAAGTGATGATGAGTCCCATAAATTCTGACAAGTGAGTGATGTTGTATTAGTCACTTTCGAGATTCCACACATTAGCCAATCAGGAGTCTTGTATTGCTGTGCTATGTCTTGATTTATGAAATATTAAGGCCTGCCTAGGGCACTTTTCAGTTTTGTGTGTACTCTTTGTTCAAGACTTTACTTTGTAAGCCAGTAATAACACCTGGATGGGTCAATCCAGAGATGTTACATTCATCTACAGATGCAATGGCATAGTTCACGAGACATTTTCCTGCCTAAGTTCTAGTGAAAGGAGTGAACGCAAAATCAGAAACTGTTTTGCTCCTATCAAACTTTAAGAAGAAGATTGTTCTCCTCCCCCAATGGTTTTGAAGGCCAGCAATTTGAATATATATGTTTTCCTTTGCAAATGAAACACCAGGCTGAGTGAGGCATATTGCTCTCTATCATCTATCTATATCTATATCTATCTATCTATCTATCTATCTATCTATCTATCTATCATCTATCTATCTATCTATCTATCTATCTATCTATCTATCAGAAGTTGACTGATAATGCTGGTCTTTGCCATGCTTGTATTACAGTGTTCTTGGGGCTTTTCTGTGCAAAGTGTGCCAAGCATTCTGATTATCACACTGGTTTCTCCTTTTCTTCTTTGTTCTTTAAAACACAATTTCATTTTTTGTGCTTCTAACACTAGGAGCCTGATGTACCATTCATTGAGGGTGTGAAGACCAACAGACATTAGAAATGGTCAAATGAAGTCGAGGTTTAGATGAACGTAGTATATTTCTTTCACATTTATATGCGATAATTAAAAACAAACAAATGGTGCCAAAATTAAATATATAACCTGGTAGCCAGTGAAATGTGCAATAACAGCTAAATGCTCTTGTGCAGCTTTACAACATTTTAGTACAAACACAGTGTGTAATCTCATATAAATCTGTTCTAAGCTCTAGCTGTGCTTGCAGAATATGTCTTATAATTCCTAGTTATACCATAACAATAGAATACATAGTTGTTTTTGCAAGTGTTCAAACCACTTACAAAATCTTCATTCATAGATTTGCTTTGAGTATTACTCAGAGAGCTGTTTTTAATTTTGTGTCCAAGCTGGATTTTTAAAGGCTCACTTGAACACTGGGAGGTGTATTTGAAGAAGGGGGGGCTGCCAAGCATCTCACAGTTTCTGAAATTGCGCTCCTTCCTGTTTCTGCATATGTCTGCCACTAGGAGGGAAACTATTTCAGTGAGTTTATTCCAAGATACCATTGCTGGAAAACATTGGGTCCGCAATGAATGCAAAAGAGAGCTCTGCATAGGTATGTTATTCATAATGTGGAATGGACTTCAGGCTTGAAAGCTTAAAACCGATTACATTTCCACCTTGGCATGCTTCTGTGTCATGAACTGTAGGCAGAATACCTGCTTTTCTGTAGCTTGGTGTTAAACACCAATGGAGCTTGCCCTATGCAAAAGCAGTTGTTCAAATTCTGTGATACAATGAAGGATGGAGAATTGTGAGTCTTGGTGTGAAAGAATACTATAGGTGTAGCCGGGGGGGGCAGGGGGACAGCTGCCCCCCCCCAATCAAGCAAATAAGTAAAAATACTTAACTAAAAATAGAAATAATCAGAATATTTGAAATTTAAATGCTTGCTGAGGTCACTTGGATGATGTTGTGGCGCATTCTAGTGATGCAACTGGCAAGCCGACTGAACGATAGGCGAACTGACCAATCGCTTCGCAGGTAGCTCAGTTCTACCCCTCCCAACATAAATTCTGGTTACGTCCATGAAGAATAGGTAAGGCAGAAAAGTGAGCTTGTGGAGGAGAGAGAGAGATTATTCCAGATTAGTTAATTCAGAACATTTATTTCTCTGACTCCATCCATCATCTGCTTTGCCTCAGCTTGCCACCAGCATGCAGCCCCTGATAGATTAGATAAAGGGAGCCCTGACCATTAGGTCCAGTTGTGGCCGACTCTGGGGTTGCGGCGCTCATCTCGCTTTATTGGCCAAGGGAGCCAGCATACAGCTTCTGGGTCATGTGGTCAGCATGACTAAGCCGCTTCTGGTGAACCAGAGCAGCGCACGGAAATGCTGTTTACCTTCCCGCTGAAGCGGTACCTATTTATCTACTTGCACTTTGAGGTGCTGTCAAACTGCTAGGTTGGCAGGAGCAGGGACCGAGCAACAGGAGCTCACCCCGTCGTGGGGATTCGAACCACCGACCTTCTGATTGGCAAGTCCTAGGCTCTGTGGTTTAACCCACAGCGCCCCCGCGCCCCCCTGATAGATTATTGTAGCCCTAAAAAAAGATGATGATGTCCACCCCTTAATTAGCGAGCCACTCTTGTAGTCACATAACCTCACAAACAACTTGCCTTTTCTTTTTCAAAAACAGGACTTAACATTAATTTGAACATTAACCTGAAATTTGCCAGAATGCTGTTTCTATCCAAAACCAAGATGAATTAATCAGTTGGTCCAGATGACAAGTCTTAACTTCAGGTCCAGATGAAGCAACATTTTGCATCTGATATTTAGAACAATAAAGGTATAGACTAGACTCTCTGTTCATTAGCTGAGGCTGTGTACCTTCAATTAAGTACTGGTGATGCAAACCATCCCCCCCCCCCATTTCTAGTGATGCCTGATGAAGCTCTATTAACTCACTAGAGGTCACTCCATACTAAAAGAGCAATGAGATGGACTTGGCGACAGATCTAAATATACAAATGCCCAAGAGCTTGCAAGCACTTAAAACTTCCAATTTCCAACCAGGGCCACCAGGGATTGGTCAGTAGAGCTTCAGTGATTCTAGGAATTTGTTTTAGAATGGGTTGCTAAATCTCTGTGTCAAGCGTGAGAAATCTCTAGGGCAAGAAGCCCTACTAGTGGATGACCGGCAGAGTCGAAGGATGCAGTTGTTAGCTTTCTTAAAAAATGTCACAATGGTAATATAGTTAAGAACAGAAACTGATTTTAAAATCTAAGTCTAATGTCTGATCCTTTTTAATTGAAAAGGAAGTTGAAAGGCAAAGTCAAGAGGGCCAAACTACTCCAAAATGCTTAGGAGTTGTTGTTTTGTGTGTTTTTCCAAAAAGTGACTCAACTAAAGTGTAGACCTCAAAGCAGAAAAGGTACCACCAGGGCTGGATTTAGGTTTGATGAGGCCCTAAGCTATTGAAGGTAATGGGCCCTTTATATGTCCAGCTGTCCTTTGTCAACAACAAATTGTCACTGTTTTTTGTGCTGAATATATGCTATATGGTAATTTATGGACCTAATAGGTATCTAAAATCTGTGATATTTTAGGGAGCAGGCTAGCAGGTGGGGCCCATTACTTATATCATAGGAGCCTACACACCACAAAACACTGCTGCTGTATGTAGGTTTTATTTTATTTGTTTTTTATCTTATATTTTGGAAATGTACATCCAGTTTTTCCCCTTTTAATTTTTTTGGGGGCCCCCAGGAGAGCTATAGCTTCTTTAGCTTATACGTAAATCCATCACTGGGTATCACCCGAGCTAAGAGGATGCTAAAGAAGCTATTAGAGGCAAGAAGGCTTCCTTCAAATGATGAGAACAAAAAGGAACACAAATGTTGACAAAGGAAGTGCAGGTAGACAATAATGGATGCTAAATAAAACAATTTGAAGAGAACATCGCTAAAAATGTTAAGATCGCCAACAAAATGTTATTTAAATATGTTAGTAGGAGTAAACCTAGGGCGGTGCTTGGACCCCTGGATGACAAGGAAGTCAAAGGTGTAGAATCACAGACTCGTGGAGTCGGAAGGGACCCTGAGGGTCATCTAGTCCAACCCGCTGCAATGCAGCTGCCCGGTACGGGGATCGAACCTGCAGCCTTGGCGTGTACTAAACGAGAATAAGGAGATTGTAAAGGTGCTGAATTATTTGCATGTCTTCACAGGGGAAGATATAGGGCAGATCCCCATGCCTAAATTTTGCGGAAGGGGAGCCTGAGGAACTGAGGCAATTAGTGTTGTTCAGAGACGAAGTACTAGATAATAAAAACTTGCCCAAAGACCAGCTTCCATACCTAAAAGCTAACAAGCCAGTGAAACACCAGTTCTACAAAGGGATCCAACAGGGTTTCTAAGCCTGTTAGTGAAACCTTTTAGAAAATTAAAAGGGCTTTGTTTGGGCTGCATACTTGTTCTTTTACCTGGGAGTAAGTTTCATTGTAGTCTTCGGGGCTTACTTCAGAGGAAGCGTGCCTGAGATCACACTGTTAAGCACTTATGGTAAAACTCTGATTGTGTGCCACATACGTATGGAAAGCAATTAGAGAGCCTGCTGGGAAAGCAAAGCACATTTCCGACAGTTCCAGGTGATGTGGGATTGTGGCACATTAAGAGCATTTGTTGATCCAAATGAAGGCGGCAATGGAACCGCTGGGCTTTCCTCTGCAAGGTGAATAGAAAAACAAATGCATATCCGTTGGCTATTGATGCTTACAGACTGAGGATGGAGGCAATTTGGGGACTGCAACAGTCTCCACAGACTGCATCACTCGACGATGCCTTTCTTTTTCTCTGCACACAGCAGCCCAAGTAACATTTAGATCTGCACCATCATTAAAATTCAGATCACATTCCCGAAGCTGGTGCTTTTATAGATAATCCCCCAGAAATTTCATCAGCGCGAAAGCTTTGGTGTACAGTAGGCAGCGAATGATAAGGGCTAATATTTAATAAAACCATTCGAGGAGAGCTATATTTTTTGACAGGATGCTTCAGAACTGATCTGATTCATTACAGATATTAGACAGCATTTGAAAATATTAGAAAATTGCAAAGTAAAAACGCTCTGTGGTTTAGTTCCACCTAAACCATTGCTTAATATTAATGAAAGCAACTTGAGTGAAAAAAGAGGAAAGTTTAACCGTCTTCCAAATAAGCTAGGAAAACAAATCCCCAATCATGTATAGCTACTAAATGTCAGATTTCTTAAATGTCAGGGAAGCAATAAAATAAAATAAAATCCCTATAGTATTTTAGTTCTGATTCAATTCTTGGGGTGCCATTGTCTGTGTAGACAAAATAGCAACAGCCACACACAGTATCACCAGACTGAGGTTTGCAAAAGTTCAAAAAAACTTTTGTAGCGGGGGGAGGGGGGGAGACAGAGGACAGGGTAACCTTCCACAAGCGTCCTAATGTGGACTGAGCATGCCCAGTGGCCATGGAATGCTGGCATGCCTGTTGTGAGGAAAAACCACAACAACTGGGCATGAGTGGATATGGAACAAAGTGACTGGAAAAGCAAGATGGCAGAAAAGGCACATAGACATATGTTCACTGATTCTCTCACCAACTGACAGCTGATCGTTCACTCTCTCACCTGTCCATTTGCTTCAAATTTTGAGCATGTTTTTAAAAAATCTTCCTCCCACCCAGTTTTACTCTGAGGGTTAATTTTTTTAAGAAAAAAACTTGATAGAATACACATCCAGTGCCAGATTTACATATAAGCTAAACAAGCTATAGCTTAGGGCCCCACTCTCTTGGGGGCCCCCCAAAAATTTAAAGGAAAAAACCAAACCTGGATGTACATTTCCAAAATATACAATAAAAAACAAATAAAATAAAACCTGCATACAGCAACAGTGGCAAATGGCTTTAGATACCTATTAGGTCTAAAAATTACCATATAGCATATATTCAACATAAAAAACAGCAACAATTTGTTGTTGACAAAGGAAAGCTGGACATAGAAAGTGTCCCATTACCTTCAGTAGCTTAGGGCCTCATCAAACCTAAATTGGGCCCTGTACACATCTATCCATGACTATGAATCAGGCAAACAGGGGTTGTCTTTGTTTTTCCTCTATTATGTATTCTTTTTATATTGTGATTTTTGTGTTGTGAACCGTGGTATATAAATTTATTTAATTAATAATAATAATAATAATAATAATAATAATAATAATAAAGGGCGTAAGCAAAAGGTGCTAAAGAAGAGTCACCTCTTAGTTCCAGAGAGCATGTTCTGCATGCAGAAGATTCCAGGTTCGAGCCTCAGCATCACCAGGTATGGCTAGGAAAGGCTCCTGTCTGAAATCCTGGGCAGCCTTTCTCAACTTGTGGGTCCCCAGATGTTGTTGAACTACAACTCCCCTCACCCCTAGCTAGCAAGGCCAGAGCTCAGGGATGATGGGAGTTTTAGTCCAACAACATCTGGGGACCCACAGGTTGAGAACCGCTGCACCTGGAGAGTCACAGCCAGTTAGACAAAGCTGAGCTTCCTCGAGGCAACTTCCTATGTGGCTCATCAAGTTTTCAAACCAGTTAGGAGCTTAGGGGTGGAAAGAGGTGGGAAGGAAAGTCTTCATTACAAGTTTGCACTGGATCCCGGGAAAGAATACTTGAGCAATGGATCTACCTAATTCGGTACTGACTGCTCTGAGTAGCAGCAGGTGTCCAAGGATTCAGGCTGGTGTCCAACTGTGCTACGTGGGCTCCTTTGGGGGGAACTTTGAGATATAAAATGAACTGTATTTTTCCGTGTACCTCGGGTTACAGATGCTTCAGGTTACAGACGCTTCAGGTTACAGACTCTGCTAACCCAGAAATAGTACCTTGGGTTAAGAACTTTGCTTCAGGATGAGAACAGAAATTGCACGGCGGCGGCACAGTGACAGCGGGAGGCCCCATTAGCTAAAGTGGTACCTCAGGTTAAGAACAGTTTCAGGTTAGGAACGGACCTCCAGAATGAATTAAGTTCTTAACCTGAGGTACCACTGTATAAGACACCCCCATGTATAAGACGACCCTCTATTTTTGGGGACTAAATTTAAAGAAAATGAGGGGAGAGATGGCCCAGAAGTTTTTTTCAGGGGGAATTGCACTCGTGCCATCTCCCCAGCAGGGCCGTTGCTGGGGGCTGGCAAAGCGGGCAGCTGCTTCCCCCACAGCACTGCGGGCAGAAGGCTCCCTAGAGAGTGGACCACCAACCAGCTGGCTGGCAGCACACATCTCTCCCCCCCCCCCCCCACTATCCGTGTATAGCACAACCCAAGTTTTTTGACATGATTTGAGACTCTTTATCTCAGGGTTGTGGGCTTGAGCCCCATGTTGGGCAAAAGACTCCTGCATTGCATCTATAATTCTATGATCCTGCATACAAAATATGTGGTCTCTGCCACTGAGCTATGTAATCAGAAGGCTAGCTCTCAAAGCACCACAGAAATAAAAACCTGGATTTCCTGTCTGTTAGACAGGTGCTTTAAGCCAGTTTAGCCAGGGTATAGTAAACTCACTTGTGATGAATCAGATCACTTCCCTTGCATGCACCTCCTGAAATTAGGATGCATTTGTATTTTTACTGGAGGGTTTTCTTGGGGGTGGGGGAAGCGTTATGTATTATGGGCTAAATGCTCCTCCCTCTTAACATCTTCCAAATGGCCTTCCAGTTGCCAGAGAGAGGAAGAGCAAATACCAAAAAGACAATACTGCTGCAGAAACAGCCCATTATGCCATGGCCCAGTAGCTTAGAGAGAGAGGGGAGGGGGAATATACCTTAAATTTTTGAAGGCTCCCTTCCCCATTGCTGCACTACACATCTCTGCTTTAAACAAAGTGGCGAACTAATGAGTTTCAGCAGAATCTATGTTCCCAGGGCACTGGAATGACTTGGCAGCCATTCATTTCAATGATAGTAATTGTGGACAATACATATTAGAACATGTACTCTTGATGTGAGAACATTGTTGGCAGAGAAAAGACAAATGGTCCCACAAACAAACAATGCATTGGGCATCGCTTCAACAAACAATGAGCTTTGAAGAACATCTGCTTGCTGTTTTCAACTGTGAATATATTACAAAGCTGGATAGGAACCAGCTTGTTGTATATCTTGGAAAAAAATGAGTGATTTAAACCCATTCCTAATGTATCTTGTAGGTAAGCAATAACTTGATTTGCTGAGTGGGAGAAATTTATGTGTCTAATGCATTAGGCAAATAAAAACATCCTCATTCAGTAATAAAGGTGAGGATAGAATGTCTATATTTGCAAATAAATAAATTACTTAAGAGAGCCAGAATTGGCTTGCCAGGTCATTTTCTAATACATGCTACAAAAAGAAGGTGATTTACTTCCCCACTTCCCCCAACCCCCGAACCTTTCTGTCAAAAAAATTATTTGAACGTCCAGGTTGTTGTAAGTAACCCAAAGTTTTCAAAATAAAATTTAAGGAAGTTATAAATATATTTGGTTTGTATCCATTATTATTTAGGGGAATGTTTTAACTTATCAATATGACTACTCATTTATTATGGAGTTTCTATTTGCTTAATATAATGCATTAGATCCATAAATACCGTCCACTCCACAAGTCAAGACATTGCCTGTGGGTTTAAATCAGTCACATGTTGAGATATATTGCAACTTATTCCATATACAGACTTGCTTCCCATGGCATACTTCCTATGAGTCACTGGATGGACTATGGATGACACATGTTAAGAAACAGAAAGAATTCCAAAACAAATTATTAATTTTTTTTATTTAAAAAATATGATTGAAGCTTAACAGTACTGGTATTTCCACACCACCCTTTCTTTCCTGCATTTACACAATTTGCTCATTCATTTATTCCTAGGCTCCAAACAGCAATCCTCCTCCTGGGTTTTCCATGTTATTTTCCAGTGTTGCATGGCTGCCGTGCGTGTTTTTAAATGTGATTTTTGGAGCTTCCATTGTAAGTGCAGCACAAGCCTTTCAGGTATGAGCTGGCAAAGTGAGTTTGTGTCACCTCTCCACCTGCTCCACCATCAATACCATTGACTTTTCCCATTTTCTGCTCTCTGATAAAACCAATAAGATGGCAGAGAAGCTTTGTCAATTCCATGGCTTCCCTGCCATTTCCCTTCCATTTTGGTGGTGCACATCACACAGGCTTTTATGAATTAAAAAATAACTCCTCAGAGCAGCATCACCTGTTACAGATCTATGTGATTATTGCTGCTGCTGCTGCTTCTTCTTCTTCTTCTTCTTCTTCTTCTTCTTCTTCTTCTTCTTCTTCCTCTTCCTCTTCCTCTTCCTCTTCCTCTTCCTCTTCCTCTTCCTCTTCCTCTTCTTTTTGTAGTATTGTCCCCTCCAAGGCTAAATAAAAATGCTAAATAAAGAATAATATATGCCGTACGGTCACCTCTAGGAAGCATGTTTTGCTAGTTTTTGTAGCATTTCAAAAATCTGCAAAATTCACAGGGACTAAAATATACTGAGGGTACATTCGTGATGATGTGTACACAGAGTGTACCCACCACAATCCTTCTATCAAAGCAGTTTCCATTCTCTCTCTCTTCCCTCTTTTACAGTGTATTAATGCGGTTGGCTTTATTACTTCAGAGCCCTCTTAAAAAGTATTGTCTGCCTTCAGGCTAAGCTGTAATTCAACAGCGGGGAGAAAAGAGCAACTGATACTCTTACATTTTGCACGCTCCTCTACAGCTCTGCTGTTCTGAACTGCAGAAGAAGTCTATAACAATGATAGAACTCTAAGATGATAGAAGTCCTCCTTGCGTGGTTACCCAAGTGTAAAGCATGTCCTGCCTTGACGCCAACTACTGTCAGCTGTAGAAGTTGGCTTTTTTCTAACATGCATTCAGAATTAATTTGCAGAGTATACAACCACTTGTTACCAACTGATGGGCAAGCCTGAGTGCTGGGCATGTCAAATGATGGACACGTAGGGTATTCTATTTAGCCAGGAACTGCTGCAGAGGCTGATATACTGTAGCATTTGACACTGATAGTGATGAGTGGTGTGCAGTGCCAAGTTGGAGATGAAATGCTAAAGCACATTCTTACAGGAGAAGCCCACTTAGGAGCCTGATCTTTCTGACTGCCGTGACTGACTGGGAGAAAGGCCATGCCTGGCTTGAATTATATTACCGTAGAAGGTGAAGGGAGAAAAGACTTACTGCTTTATATCATTCCCCACCTCCCATTTGGGCGAAGCGCATTTTGACAATACGAGTAATTAGAACTTTGCTCTTGGATTAGGAGGAAATGCGCCAGGATAAAAGGAATGAAAAGCTGTCAGATTTCCTTGGCAGTGTCATGTCCTGAAGAGAGATGGCTGCCGGAGCCTTCACCTTCCATGTTTCGCCCATATCCCAGTGCAATAACGTATTGCCTGCATGGCACAGGTTACTGGCAGGCTCAGTAAATCAAAAAGACACTGGAGATGAAAGAAGCAGGTACTCATCTATAGAGTTCAAGAATCATGAAGCCACCTCCCTTCACCACCACCTTGGTAAGCAGCTACAGTGGTACCTCTGGTTACGAACTTAATTCGTTCCGGAGGTCCGTTCTTAACCTGAAACCGTTCTTAACCTGAAGCACCACTTTAGCTAATGGGGCCTCCCGCTGCCACCGCACGATTTCTGCTCTCATCCTGAGGTAAAGTTCTCAACCCGAGCTACTACTTCCGGGTTAGTGGAGTCCGTAACCCGAAGTGTTTGTAACCCGAGGTGTTTGTTACCTGAGGTACCACTGTACAATGGCCACCTCAATGCTATGTTTTTAAAACAGTGGCATTTGTAGGCTCTTCCCATATGCTGGTATCCGTCTAGTCGTGGGAGACAATGGAGGAGTGTGCCTTCGGGGGTGAAATCAAACCATTGGAGAGTAACTGTGCCTGCTGTGGCTGTAGAGACCAATATAGGGGAGACATGTTTTGGTGCAGCTAAAGCAGAGGAAGGCATCAGGTTTTGCTGTTAAAGATGCAACATGGTGTTTCTTCTCCCAGTTGTCATTTCTCCTCTGGTCATTGCTGTGGATGCACAACCTGACTGTCTGTCTCCGGGCAGTGTGGTCATCTGCAAGGGATTCCCACACAGTGGGGTTAATGTTGCCAGCCTTCATGTCATATTTGCAGATGCCATTGTAATGCAGAGTTGGTCTGCCAACAGGCCTGGTGCCTGAAGCCAGTTGCCCTTGGGAAGCACATCCTTGGGGATCCTGCCATCTTCCATGCTATGGACATGAACAAGCCAGAATAGACGTCACTTAGACAGGAGTGCAAATGTGCTGGGAATGGGTGCTTCCACAGGGCATGTAGGAAAGTTTTGTGCAACATCCACACTTACCCATAGGCGCTAGGGGTGTGGGGCACCTGGGCACGGGCTCTCAGGGGCACCAGGCCTGAGAGTTTAGTCCGGGGAAGAGCCCACCTGTCAGTTGGAGTGCCATGATGGGCTCTCCTGCTGTGGGCGGCTCTGCACTGCGAGTTTGGGGGCAACCGAGCCAGCAAGATGCTGAGGCGAGCGGGCGGCTCCACCCTCCTGCGCACCTGGGACTGGGCAACCTGGGGGGGGGGGCACCGGGCGGATCTTTGCACCCTGGCGTCACATACGCTCAAGACAGCCCTGCACTCAACATCATCTACATCAAAATGACCTCTAATATTATTTTTTCCATTTAATGTCTCTGGGGAAAACTCGAGAAAACAAACCTTGTGGAAACTGTAAGCCTGGATTAAATGGGGGAAAGGTGGGGAGGTATTTTGCCGAAGACATCATGTAACACCGGTCCTGAAAGACCAACATTGGCTTCCAGTACATTTCCAAGCAGAATTCAGAGTGCTGGTGCTGACCTTTAAAGCCCTAAACAGCCTCGGCCCAGTATACCTGAAGGAGCATCTCCACCACCATCGTTCAGCCTGGACTCTGAGGTCCAGCTCCGAGGGCCTTCTGGCGGTTCCCTCCCTGCGAGAAGTGAGGTTACAGGGAACCAGGCAGAGCGCCTTCTCAGTAGTGGTGCCCGCCCTGTGGAATTCCCTGCCATCAGATGTCAAGGAAATAAACAATTATCTGACTTTTATTTTTTTTTTTTTAAATAATATTTATTAAAATTTTTCAAAAATACAAAAAATATCACTTTACGGGACTCCCCCCTTCCCCCACCCCTACCATATTCCCCTTTCATATTGTTGGCCAAACAAGTTCCCCATTCAAATTGAAACTTAATTTGTTTTACAGTAAAAAAAAGAAAAAAAAAAAAAAAAACCCAGTGTTCTTTCCCCAAGACCCACCCCATGTCATTCCACAATTTCCATTTTTTAATAAAAGAAGCACCCCAGATAATAGAAACAGAAAAGGTAGAGAATAAAAAAATATAATGAATAATAGACCAATTCAGCAAAAAATAACCAAGTTGGCAAGCCTTTGGAGTTTTAGTTCTCCCCCCCTGTCCCCGGTTTAATTTCCCCCTGACCATCAGCCCCTGGTGTCTGCCTGGAATTCTTAAGACCATAAATCACAACTTTTCCCCAGCTCCTTGCTGGCTTTTTCTTTTTTAAAATTAAAAATAAATTTTTTCAAAATTATTATTATTATCATTATTTTTCAAAACTTTAACTTCAGTCTTTAATAAAACTGTAATAGAACTCCCTCCATTGTTCTTTCCAGGTTGTAGTCTGATTTCCCTTTGTTCCGCTGCTAAAACGTTGTAGTTCGAAAGTTTGGTAAGTCTGCAGGGATGGTTGTTATTCAGGGGCAAAACCTTACGTTCAGTCCCTTCCTTTCTTCAATAGAAAAATCTATTGTCTCCTTTAAAAAAACAAAAAAGAAAACACCCTGAAGACGAGATGTTATTTCCGTTTTGCAGCTTTCCCAGAAGATAACCAGTCCTGTAAAGTTCCATTGGTGTTTTTCCACTTTCCCAATCCTTGTAATGTCCCGAAACTCCTCAAGGGGGATTGTTGTATCTTTGTTTCCTCTAATCCAAAAGTCAATTTGTTATCCATATTCGCCATTTTGTATCCAAATTTTAACAAGTTGTAGCAAATTGTATCAAATTTAACCAGCCAAGTTCTCATAATAAAATCCACTCCGCTTTTCGACTTTGACAGCTATTTTGACAGCTGTCAAGATCTCCGACTCCTTTCACCAGGCTCTCTCTTCAGTCACCCCGGTTCCCAGGGGGGGGGGTTGCGTTTCCCTTCTCCAGTTCCTCCTCCAGCACAGTTCTTGTAGTTCCCCATCGTGAAATTTTGGATTTTTATCAGCAATGCAAGCCTTTTTGGGTCTTGGTTTCCCCGTCCTTGTTTTGGAAAGTTTACAATAGGGAGGGGACTGACTTCCTTTTTGGATCCCCCCCGCTCGTATCCAATTCGAAAAAAAAATTTTTTTTTCCTCCTTTTGAACCCGATTTCCAAATTTACTCACGGGTTGTTGTTGAAAAGTCCGAATTTTCAATGGAAGAAGTCAGCGCTCTCCGCCGAATGGCATGCGGCTTCGCTCAGCAGGGGAAGCAGAGAACTCAAGGCACCACGCTTCTCCCCGGCACCCGATCCGTAGCCTTTAAAAAGGCTCCTTCACGAGTCGGGAGGGCGCTAACGGTGCAAGCCGAGTCTCCATGTCCACGGCCTCCGTGGCCGTGGTTTCTAAGGGTCCCCGCATCGCCGGTGCGGTAGAACCCAGCCCCTGCCGAGCAGACTCCCTCCGGAGCTCGGAGGGAGTCCGCCATTCGGCGATGGCGCCAACCCGGAAGTCCAACAATTATCTGACTTTTAGAAGACATCTGAAGGCAGCCTTGTTTAGGGAAGTTTTTAATGTTTGATGTATTTTAATATTCTTTTGGGAGCCGTCCAGAGTGGCTGGGGAAACCCAAGCAGATGGACAGGGTACAAAATAAATTATTATTATTATTATTATTATTATTATTATTATTATTATCATCATCATCAGGCAACTGCTGCTAAAACCGTGCATGAGCAGCAGTAATAAATCCACAATAAACAACTATGGGGGAGCACCACAAGTTGGCGACTGTCATTGTTTTTACAACATTCAGAAAAGAAGGAAACACAAATGGTTCTCTGATACCCATGGAAAGGGGTAATTCTGTCAGGGTCCAGACTGAGTCAGAGCTAACTGTGACATTGGCACTGGCAGGCTTTTCTTACATTCTTTTCTTATGTCTCTGGTAGGAACTGCCAGCTGCTACAGTCACCTGGAAGCTTTTTGCGCCGTAAAGCCTCATGCACCAGCTCCTGTGTGAGCTTACTACTTAAGAGAGCTGTAGTAACAGAGAAACTACATTAACTTTCAGGCTGCGCTTTCTGCTTTTCTGATTCCATAAACAAGGATGCCGGCAGAGGAGCAGAGGGATGGCTAAGGGATTGGCCAGGGATGGCTGAGCCCCGGGAATAACAAGGCAAAAGCAGCTGCTGCTGTAGTCAGGGAACAGAAGGAAGAGCAGATTTCTAGGATCTAGCAACACTGCACTGTCTTGTCTGCTGTGCCTTGGAAGGAAAGCTTTGCTGTGGATGGAGGAGCTGAGCTAAATGTGGAAAGAGAGGAAGGGAGGGAGGGAGGGAGGGAGGGAGGGAGAGCCTGTTCAATAAGCTTGTAGTTCTGCTACCATTGTATACTCTTGCTGAACTATGTCCTTTCAGTACAATTTTGAATTTCATTTTTAATTCAGTATTGGCCCCACTTCAGCCACTTCCCCTATACTTCCCCTAGTCCAAATCTACAAATGGAAAGCAGCTTATCTTCCTATGATGTTCTATGGAGTATTATTAGATTATTATTATTATTATTATTATTATTATTATTATTTAGATAATTAGATTTTTAGGTAATTAGATTTTTAGATTAGATAATTACTATTTCCCCCCACTCAAAGACAACCTTAGGATGGTGTTCAATCTGCTCTCCACATCACAGCAATTCACAAGACGTCTGTATGAAGAATAGTTAAATTTTACTTTTCCATGTATCTATTCATTTAACAAAATTCACTCACTGCTGGATTGTGAATCAGCCCTCACAAGGTTTACAAAAAATAAAACAAACATTAAAATTGTCGACAGGTATTTTGAAAAATTCAAAATATAATTAAAATCAACAGTTAAGCTAAAAGGATGCTCAGATTCATTAGGAGACCCCATTCCCCTCAACAGAGTGGTTGACAGCCAATTCCTCTTCCAAGCATCTCTGAGAATTGTAGTTCTGTGAGGGGATGGGAGTGTTCTAACGTGTCTCACCACCCTTAAGAAACCAGAATTCCCACAATTCTTTTAGGGAAGACTTGACTGTGGTATGATTCTGCTTAAAATGTCTAGGCCACACAGGGCCTTAGTTTCAGCAAGGTTGCTGCATCATATACCTTCAAACCATCAGTCCTGGGACAACAACTGATTTCAGCGGTTCCTGAGCAAAACATCACCCAAGTTCATAAACAATCAATGCAGGGCTACCGGTAGGCTTGCAAACATGTGTAAAGGTGCCAGTTATAAATGATCTACCACATTTATGTGACTGGGGTGGGGCTGGGGGGGTCTTCATGCAGTTTCTGTCAGGTTGCAAGCCCATCAGCAACTCCCACCCCTGTAGGACTTTGAGACAGGAATCCAAGCTAATGGTCTCCTGATGGCGACTGCAGTATGTTTTTCCTATGGTGGAATTAATATGCTTAGCAGCTTTTCCTCCTCATCCCTGTTTGAGAAAAGGGAGGAGTCCTTATGCAGCTAACAATACTGTACTTGCCTGTTTGGTGTAAGAAATCGCCTTCCCACTGTTGTGTAACAATCACCTTATCTGCTGGGCCAATGAGACGGGTAATGGAAACTCTGGCACAACAGATTCGCTTCTTGATCAATAGTTATTTACTTCTGAGAGGTCAGAGCTTGGCTAATATAGCTGAATAATTTTATTGATAGATCCCATAACAATGAAAAATAAAGTTTGAAATGGAAGATGAATACGGCACTTTCTTCGGACCTGAATATTATTATTATTTGGAAATATTAATAGCTACTGAAGTGTTGAAAGGGCAGACAACAAAAGCACTGAATAATTGTCCTAGGTCCATAATCAGACTTTCATTATTGACCCCTGCTAATATTCTACTGTAAGTGTCTGCTAAATTGGTTCCTTGGGGCTTGAAATATACAGTGATGTTATGAGTTCCTATCGTAAATTGCCACACCGAAAAGTAGTGAGGCTCTTGAAATAGTGTCGGCCCTGGTTTGATCAATACTCAATTCTATGCCGCGCAATAGGCAACTGTTTCCATAGAAACATTGATGTCACAGAGGTTGAACAGTGGCTGTTACAACAAATCATTTCCTTTGAGCAGTTGTAATTGACTATACGTACAGTTGGCTGTCACCTGAGACTATTTACATCAAGCCAGCAACAGAGCTGCATTAGTTATTCCAGGAGTAAGAGGGTTAGCTCTTCTTTTGGTGACCTTACAAATACTTAGGAGGATGTTGCCATGGCAACCAGAGGTATAGCAGGCTGAGCAATAACGCAGCCCCGGAATGTAGCAGCATCCTTTCTGGAATGCAAGAAGTAGTTTTAATAAAGTTTACCTGGCCATCACATAACATAACAGGCAGCATTAAATACTTTTCCTGCCCACCTGTACTGGGTTTAGACTTGGCAAAAAGCAAAAGCAACTAGTCGGACATTACCTGCTGCTGTTGAAAATAGACAAGCTTTCTATTCTATAAAGATGCTTCGGGAATATTAAGAAGGAAGGAAGATTAGCTCAGTTAGCATTTGTACATGGAATGGAAGGGCAACTTGTTCTTTGTCCCAAGACAAAGAACTAGCTCAGGATTTCAGAGTTTTGTGCAACTGTGATGAGAGGACTTTTGAGGTTTCGCTGGATCACAACTTCCATCACCTTCAATATTGTCTCTGCCCTGTGGAAGCTGAGCTTGCCAGCAGGGAAGTCTACTCCTCACTTAGTTCTGACCAGGGGACCTACTTGGGCCCCAGATGATGGGTGCCCAGTAGCACCGACATAACATGACTTCATGGCATCGCGTGCGCCCTGACGTCACGTTTTGTCGCCCCTGGAAGAAGCATCAGAGGCCCTGTGAGGCCTAGGACACCACTTCAAAGGCCCCCCGAGGCATTGGATGCCACATCCTAGGCCCCACAGGGCCTCAGATGCTATCTCCAAAGCCCTGTGAGGCCTCGGATAGGATCTCTGGGAGTTCGCGAGGAACCAGAAGTGGAGTCGGAGACCCAGCAAGGCATAGGATACTGCTTTCAAGGCCCTCCAAGGCCTTGGACGGGACCTGGAAGTCACGTTCAAGGCCCCTTGGAGTGGGTGCTGAGCGCCCACAACAAAAAATTTGTGGGTGCCTGGGCAACCATGGCCCTCTGGAGTTGGTGCCAGTGACTCTGACCAAAATAGGGAAAGTTCAGAGGGCTGGCAAAACTGAACCGACATTAGCGTCAGGGTGGGAAATAAAAATGGCAGTTAGATCCAACTGCCAATGTTGCTTGCTTGGAGCGCTAGGCTGGGCTTCTTAAAGAAATCAAAGCCAGCATGTGATGCTGTGGAAAATATTTAGGAAAGGCACATGCTAAGATCACTTACCATCATCAGTGTGCAGCTTGTGTAGTTGCCTAGAGTCCTAGGCCCCATGTCCTCTATACATTTAAAGCTTAGGGAAGAAAACAAAGAGAAAGAGAGAGACAAAAAATAAAAATAAAACGGGTCCTCCCTTAAAGAGGTGAGACCTGGACAACCAACACCCTGTGTTGTGGGTGGGTACAATTGGTAAGCCACAACACCCGATTGGTAGGTCCCTCGAAGCTGGGTACAATCTGGCCAATGGGACGCAGTTCAAACAGTTCAAGGGACCTATTTATGCCCATGCACGTGACTCAGAGCTTCCTCTTTTGGCGCGTGCATTCGGAACACCCACCCACCTCTCCCTACTTCTAGGGCTTGTTGCGCTTGACCTTGCTATGCCGTCGTGTGTCATCTGTCATTGGGACAGGGGTACGGCAGGAATTTCCCCCACTTGGCTGATTGGCTGTTGCCATTTGGGTTTTGCCTGCCGCGTAGCAAATCGTCACAACTTGTAAGGTTGCGGGTAGGCTCTGGTTCAGGTGATAGGGATGGGAGAACGCTCTCGCCATCACTATGTGAAGGGTATTCCGTTACAGGAATCCAGGGACTCGATGGTTTGGTCAACCCCTGAGAGGGGGTTGTGCGTGTGCCTGAATCCAGGGGGACATTTGGGTGGTGGAGCTAGCCTGTTCTCGGCTTTCTGCTTACCCAGGTGTTCACCCTTGGCTGACCTATGCTGGTGCCCTGGGTCAGCGCTACCTGCATGGCAGGGAGCTAGTCAAACCAGAGCCTATGCAACCAGTCACTTTCTGTAATCAATAAAGCTGTGGCCTAAATTCTGCCAAAAACCAAAAGCAAAAATTTGTGTCAAGTGTGAATTTATTTAGGGGGAAGGTTTCTGGGTCTGAACACACAAAAATCCAAACCATAAGCAACCACTTATAAACACCGCATCCATAAGTTGCCATTTGTGAGCAATATATGCAAATGATAGGGCTATAAGGATTTGGTTCTACGGAAAAAAAGCTTAAACTGCCATCCTAGTGTTTATTACCTGAACCACCTCCGGGATTCTGATAAACACCTGTGATCTGCTGGGTAATTCAGAAACGGAAGCCGCTCTCAACCAGCCCTGCCTTTCTCTTCTTCTTTTAAGTTGCCGCAGTGTTATAAAGAGTGAACACGCTGATTTTGAACATGCACAGAATACACAGGGGCAAGTCAACGTGATGGCTGTCAGCTTAGACCCAACAAAAAGGATAATAGCAGGAAGGACACTGTTTAGCACCTCAGTATGGTGCAGTTAAAGATGGAAGGAAAGGACAGAGGACAATAGAAACCAGTGGGACCTGGAAAGCAATTTACAAGGCGATGCTATGTGTGTTTACTCAGAAGTAAGGTCCACTGTGTTCATTGGGACTTGACCCCCCCCCATGGTATTTAGGACTGCAGCCTTAGCAATTTGTTTTGAAAGAGTAAACAGTGGCAGTTTTTGAACATATATGGTTATAAATGTTTAAGGTGCTACGTGATCAGTTGAGTAGCAATTTCCTTGAAAGTAATACTTAAATATATCCATCATCATTTAGAATTTAGACACACAGTTAAATATTATTGATCATTTGCAATTGTGTGCATCCATGTGTTCCTGTATTAAACCCAAAACTAACGGTAGCATGAAAGGAGTGGAAGATGGAATACAAAATGGCACTTGAGTTTCTAATTACTAGGATAACTTAATTCTCTCCCCCCACCCCCTCGAAAGTCACAAGCAAATTACAGGCATCCAGTTTATAGCATTGCAAACTTATAAGCTTCTAGTCATGAATATGGTAATTTTTTTTATTTTACACTCTCTCAAGATGTCTTGTTAAAAACATTTTATCGGTGATCCTAAAATTCAGTAAATTTGATGCCCCTGGCACCTTAAAGATGGTTAAAGTTCTTCAAAGGGGGAGGGATGCCAGCAATAAATATCTGGCAAATCTAAAGAATATGCACATTTTCCTCAAGTGAGCAATACATTTATCTAAGCATAGTTCTATATTTTGTGGTTCTTTTCTTCAAGTGATGACACTGCAGTTCAATGCGAAAGTGCCTATTGACATTTGCTTCTCAAAATTGCATGTGTAGCTTCAAGAGCACTGCTCCCATGCAGCTATATTTATGGGGGCACCTGGAAGTGGTTACATGCTTGCTCTGAGTTGCCGTTGTTTTGGACAACCAGGTGTAAATGGACTTTATTTGGAGCAATTAAAATCCTCACATTCGCCTCTCTTGACATGCAATTACTGGAGCTCTGCTGTTTCCACTAATTGCTCTTGCTGAGGACATTGGTGAGAAGCCAATGATTTTGATGGGTAACGGATTATCATTTTTACCCGGCTACCTGCGGAAAAAAAAATCATTTGCAAAATCCCATGTGTAATTAGCACAGCTCATGATTAATTGTCCTGCAAAATTAGCTTCACCGTTGCTTTTATTTTACTGCTTCAAATATTAATTAATGTTAACTCCTTTCCTTCATTTTCAGCTTTTGAATATTCAACGTGGCTTTGAAAAATTAGTTAGGGGTTTGAGTTGCATTAGCATGCCGGGGCTTTGATTTCAGAATAAGTATTCTGATTTAGAAGATCACACTCGGGCCATAAATAATTTTTATAAGAGGACAAACAAAGCATCAAGGCATCACGGGAAGGCATTCATGCACTAACCGAAAGTAAATTGCCTCAGTAATGATTCATTCCCCCAGTGGTTTTGGGGAAACATCAGCAAATATTCAAGCGGCTACATTGTGTGGGGCAAAACAATTCCTCACTGACAGGCAATCAATGTATGTGGTTCCTAATCTGTTACTATAGGACACTGGGCAAATACTGCTGCAGTAGTATCTTTGTTGTAAAAACTTATACTCTAAACTTCAATTCTGTGCCGTATCAACTCCTTGCGTGCTGTGATCTGTGGGCTGTTAAGTTTGATGGTGCAAGATAGAAAATGGAAAGTGCCTGTATTTTAATGCCATCTGCCTTAGTGCTCTCCTAACTATTATGCTTAAACTTGTGCTTAAAATAGGCAGGGAGGAGTTATGCTGCGTTGTAACCTTAAGGTGCTTGAACACGTAACATAAAACAGTTCACTACCAGAGCCTTGTTGTTGTTTCCCCTGGAACTGAGAAGCTGAAAGGCATGCTGCCTCTGGATTTGGACATAGTAATATAGCCATCAGGAGTGGGACGCAGGTGGCGCTGCGGCCTAAACCACTGAGTCTCTTGGACTTGCTGATCAGGAGGTTGGTGGTTCGAATTCCTGTGATGGAGTGAGCTCCTGTTGCTCTGTCCCAGCTCCTGCCAACCTAGCAGTTCGAAAGTATGCCAGTGCAAGTACATAAATAGGTACCACTCTGGCAGGAAGGTAAACAGTGTTTCCATGTGCCCTGGCTTCTGTGACAGTGTTCCATTGGGCCAGAAGCAGTTTTGTCCTGCTGGCCACATGACCTGGAAAGCTGTCTGTGGACAAACGCCGGCTCCCTCGGCCGGAAAGCGAGATGAGCGCCACAATCGTCTTTGACTGTACTTAACCATCCAGGAGTCCTTTACCTTTATAGCCATCAGGACTAGCCGGGCTTTTCCCCCTCAGCCGAAACTCACTGGAACTCAATTCCAGCACCTCTCAGGTGGGTGCCATTGCCATTACGTATAAGGGAACAAGGGAGTCATTCATGGTGAGTTATGGCCCCACTTTTTGTAGAAAAATAGCCCTGATGACTAGGTGCCATTGACAGACATGAATCTGCGCAATCACCTTTTAAAGCTATCTGAGGTATCACCCACCGCTACATCTTGTGGCAGCGAATGCCCTAAATTAATCTGGTGTTTGTATATGCATACCTGGAGCTATTGGCACCTCATTTATCCATTGCCTGTTCTAGACAAATCATATTAAAGAAAGGAACCTGCCACCAGCTTTGGACTCCTAAAGCAGGGGGGTGAGGATTGGTGAATTTCCATAGAGGGACGATCACTCTCGTTCAACATTTAGGGCTGTCAAAAAGGTTCTGGGATCTCAGAGCAAATATGAACCACTTGCTCCTTCAACATTTTGGAGCAGGGAGGAAGGGGGAGATTGAATAGTAGTTTCCTCATTATCTACTCTGGTTCTACACAGCTGTCTCCCCCTGCTGTCCAAACACTGTAGTTGACAGAGCTGGCCCTACCATTAGGCAATGTGAGCATCCACCTCGAGCAGTCGTAGCAGCAGCTCCCTCTCCCCAGGCTGCTCCTCCCAAATCCTTCCTCGCCAACAGGGATAGATTTAGCTAACCAAGTAAGTTCTCATAGATAAATAAAGAAAGAAAGGGAAAAGTTGTGGGGAAGCATGCATAAACCCAAACGATATACTTCACCTTATTGAAAATATTTATTGGTGGCCCCATCTTGGTTACTTGGGTTTTGGGAGCCCACATCTTTGGCTCTGTGGGAAGAGAATGGAGGTGAAAAGCAGAAGGTACATACAATGAATGCCTATGGAAGAGTCAAGCAAACCAAGGTTTCCCCCCTTCCCCCACAGCAGTTATCCTTCTTTCCCTTGAACCTACATCACCTTGATGGTGGGTTATTGCACTATCCGCACTTTAGCTGATGCATGTATATACACTGCATGAGGAATAAATTAATTCAAATCAAAATTGATTCTATTAAGAAAGTTGACATTACATTTACCATGGTATTAAAGCACTATTGGCTACTCAATAACATAGTGAGTCAGAGATGAAAACAACTTGGAGGTTACACTGTCTAGGACATGGGATCTGAAAGCAAGCACTTTGTACGCAATATATTTCTTCTATTCATGTTAATTCCTACACACCCACACCCAAACAATGCATCATTTTTTAAAAAATCACTGTGTGCATCTATGGTTGCAGGGGATTAGCCGGTCTAGTAAATATGTGTGGGTGTATAAACACACACACACACGTATAAAATATTCCTTTATGTCTCAGGTTGCGAAAGTAAAATCTATGAAAGTAGCCAAAGTGCTGAAGTTATTCCAATAAGTGAAGAGCTCATTAATTTAAATCTTACACTTGGCATCCTTAAAGGCTAGTGAACAGCATGGTCTGCGTGACGCTAACTTCCAAAATTGTACCACCAGCACTATGGCAGCGGCTAGTATGTTGTTGTTGTTTTTCCCCCAGTGGCATTGCTACTGACAGGAAATGCCTTAGACCTCAGCATTTTGCACAATGGAACACCAAACTCTGTGTAAACAGATCAAACATTTTCACAGGTGATGCTTAAATCAGGCGGTACTTCAATTAGCCTTCAATGCAAGTGTAAAACCTACCATTGCTGGACATTTATGTTGGCTGTAATTCTATGCATGCGTAACGCTTGCTGAAGGCAACAAAGCTTACTTCTCAGTAAACAGACGTAGGATTGTGCAATCATTTTCTCTCTCCTGTTTTTCTGCGCATTAAGATTTATTGCACAAACGATGTGAGAAGTTCAATGTCTTTCTTGATAAGTTACATGATTTATTTCGTGCTATTAGCAGCTTTGCAGGCAGACAGTAGCAGCTTAGAAGGGGATTTCCAAAGGGAAATGACACTGGAGTTGAAAAGGGGTGCCCCCCAGGAGCTGCTTTTGGTGGTTACAAAAAGAGAGAGAGAAGACATTGCCATTGGGAACCCCAAGTTTGAGTTTCAAAGCTGTGTTTGAAGTAATGCATACCGGTACTTCAGTCTTCTCCAACTCGGCGAACTCCAGATGTGATTGAACTCCCAGCCAGCAAGTGGAATAAATGAAGCAAATGGTTAATTTTTCGGGTGGGACACATTTTGTGATTTTGCAAATGGAATGAAAGGAAGGCAAAGCGTTTTTGAGAGGGTTGATGGCAGGAAGAAATGAACACCACAGAAGATGAACAAAATGTTGTGAGTGGTGGCAAAAAGCCCTGCGCCTCATTTTGTGGGTCATTTCTGAGTCTGCGGACTCCGACCTTTCAACATGAGACCATTAAAAAAAGTACAGCAACACAAAGAACCAAACAACCTGTGTCTACTCAGAAGTCAACCACATTGGTTAAGGAGAGCTGACAAGTCAGGGATCAATTAATTAAACCCTTATTGGTAATTTTTCCTGGAAATTCTTAAACCTTTTATCTCAAGTTTCTTCTCAAACATAAGACAAATTATATTACCCTGGCCATGGCAAAAATTTCTCTTGGTGGTAATAAGAATTAGAAATCAACATGCCCTGGATAAAACATAGTGACTGCCTTGGAATGTTTTCTCTGAATTCCTGCTATATTTTGCTTTAGAAACTGTTGTTGTGTGTCTTTGCACCGTAATAAATAATGTGTGTGGACAATGAAAATGGGATTTGCAATCCAAGGTTGTAATTTTGCACATATAACTGGGGGGAAATCCTGTTCCCGCTTAAAACGTAATCTGCTTTGGAGGGTTGAACTTCAAGTTTTCTTAAATACCATTTGGCCAATGACCACATCCCACTTTCTTTTTTAAGACTGCAAGCATCTTTGAGCTGCTTTTCAACCTTTTTAAAAAATATCTATAAAAATAGAACTTCATTTTGGAGCTAAACAAGTACATAGATAAATTTATGCATAAAAACAACAATAATTCTGCACTCGTTAACTTAACCTGCAGATGCTTGAATATGCACACGGTTCCTTCGCAGTGAGAGGAAATAAATTTCTGAAAGAGCTGAAAGAAGTTCCTTGGAAAACATTGGAAAACACTCCCAGTTCCTGCTATTCCCAGAAATATGCAAATACATGCCATGCCTGTGGGCTATTTAAAATGGGAAGTTGTACAAAGAACTGGAGGTGGATGCACAAAAAGACAGAAAGTAGCCTGCGCCATCAGCATCTAAGTGAAATAAATGTACCATCATATGGTGAGGTAATTGGAGGGGTGTGTCAGCTCAGCTGATGTGAGACAGATGTCTATAAATTGAAGTGAGCATTAGAAAGTTACTTGTTACTAACGGTAAGTTTGGAATGCGCTAGCATATCTCTTTCACCATTTCATTTTCTTTTTTATCTGTTCAGTCCTCTTTTATTTTTTACTTTTTTGAAAAGCTTTTATTATTAAAATAATTCATCATTAATACACACATATTGCGAATATACAAGCATACAAACATACATTTCATACAATCCTTAACAATGTTCAAACATACCTACACTCAATCCCACAGATAATTCCTTTTCCCATCACCATCCACCACCCCTCACCCCACCTTTCTGTTAGACTTCCAATCTACTCAATTGCAATTTCTTTCCACTTCTATTACTTTCTTTTACACACCTTTAACCTAATTTCATGCTTCTTTTTCTGTTACACGTTGTTATCCATCTTATTTAGTATTTCAGTATTTAAAACGGAACTTGTTTATTCTAATAGGAGTTCTGATTTTTCAATATGGTTTTGCAAGTATCCTTTAAACACCTTCCTTTTCTCTCACCATTTCCTTTTCTTATCCTTACATGTGCAAAATTAAGTGGAAATGTCAGTTTTCTGAATAATAATTTCCTTGATGGCTCACAGGAACCTGCCTTTGAGTCCGATCGTCGGCCCACTCAGCTC
Organism: Podarcis filfolensis; assembly: GCF_964270895.1. Taxonomy (NCBI): domain Eukaryota; kingdom Metazoa; phylum Chordata; class Lepidosauria; order Squamata; family Lacertidae; genus Podarcis; species Podarcis filfolensis. The sequence goes on along the minus strand of NC_139604.1, from coordinate 22,585,431 downwards.
AGGATCATTGCTCCCCAGGGTTTCAAGCAGAAGTCTTTCCCAGCCCCCCCCCCTAGAGATGCCGGCGCTTAGGAACGGGGCAGAAATTTGATTCATTTCCCATGAAACGGTGAACCTCCCCGATTCACACTTTCTGAAACCCCACGTGAGCTGAAACAAGGCCCTACTTCAAAATTCACACTTCTCCAGATTTCGCAATGTGGTTCTCTAGACGAAAGAAACGTGTACAACACACTTTATGGGGGTAAAGTGTCCATGGAATGCACAGATTAGTAAAAACAACATTTTTCACTACCAGTGTGTGTGTGTGTGTGTGTGTGTGTGTGTGTGTGTATTACTTTACAAAAATCTGTACACTGGGAGAAATTCAAACCCAAATGCTGATGAATTTTCATGAGGACTCTCCCTCCCACTCCCCGCAAACTGAGGTGGAAATGGGGAGAACAAAACTTAAGATTGGAAAAATGAGAAATGGAAATTGACAGATTCGCCCACTCCTATGTGCTCTACCCAGGGGTGGCATGTCCTATATCGCCATGTGGTGTAGTGGTTAAAAGCGGTAGACTCGTAATCTGGTGAACCGGGTTCGTTTCCCTGCTCCTCCACATGCAGCTGCTGGGTGACCTTGGGCTAGTCACACTTCTCTGAAGTCTCTCAGCCCCACTCACCTCACAGAGTGTTTGTTGTGGGGGAGGAAGGGAAAGGAGAATGTTAGCCGCTTTGAGACTCCTTCGGGTAGTGATAAAGCGGGATATCAAATCCAAACTCCTTCTCCTCCTCCTCCTCCTCCTCCTCCTCCTCCTCCTCCTCTTCTTCTTCTTCTTCATGTGAGGTGAAACAGGAAGGTGCCACTCTGCTGCTGTTATGCTGCCAAAGCCCTGCTGCCAATGGCTGGGTTGCACAGCAGCGCCCTCAAAGTGGTGGCAATGATTGCAAGTTACAGTGAAATCTCTTGTAGCACATGCCTGGGGCTTGAGTTTCAGCCCTTCAGTCCACCGAGAATTCAGGTGCTAATCTACTGACATTCACATAGAGAATTCACATGATTAAAATATGAATCTCCTTTTAGGATTTTAAATCTCCCCAAGAAAAGATGGGCTTAAAAGATTTAACAAGTCAAAAGTTGGCAGGGCCGTGGGATCCATTCTATACGAAAGCCAAGCGAGCGGATCCTTGCAGCCCCCTTCCCCTGTCCATAACAGCGATAAATCCTTCTCCTGGCCTTGTAAAACTGATTTAGTGTATCTAAATGGCTTTGTCCACTGATTTGTACAAGAGACTTAGATGGGCAGATGGAAATTCTTTTCGGCCATAAATACCACTAATTCTGTGATGTTGCCGAAGTTCAAATAGAGGCAGAGGGGTGTTAATACCTGCCAAAGTGCATTCCAACCTGACCCGGCTAGCGTGATGGATCCACTTCTTCTTATCAGTTTGTTTGGACAGACAGCGTCTGACCTTTGCTTGCAGATGTCGACCAAAGAGAGTGGCTAGCTCTGGGCCAGAATGCACAAAATGACAAATTTGTCTCTACGCTTTTCCACCACTCCTCTACCCCCACCCCCAAATGCCAAGGCTTAACCTTACCCAGACATTTCTGAAGTTTCATGCATCTGCTTTATATCTATAAACACTGCCCGCCATCGCCTCTTTTATTCCTCACAGACAAGGCTTCTGGGATTCCCTGGTTGAAGAAAGGTTTTGCTTAAAAATAATAATATTGGGGAATTATGATGCGTTCTGTGGATCTCTTTATTCTTCTCATTTGCTTTGCTTTTGTTAGCATTCGGGGGGGCACCTGTTGCAGTTACATTTTTTTCTTTTGACAGATTTTGCAGGAATGCTTAATGTAAGAATGTAAAAGCAACGGCACATTTTTAGATGTTACTTTGTCAGTAAGTGTTATAATGTAAATAGGCTACACCAGTAAGATGAACAAGAACAGGTTTTCTTGGTTTCTGTTAATACAGTTTTTGGTCTGGCATCCATCTTGGAACCACGCCCAAGAATACAGGCCTAGAGCATTCTCACTTCCAAGTGTTTCTCAAGAAACATTTTTTGTGTTTTTGGCAACTTGGTAGCCACCATATAACCATAACTTACATGTGATATGTCAAAGCAGGACTCTGCAGCATAAGGTGACCATCATCTGCCCTGCTTTACAGAGGACAATTCTCTCTTTGAAGGGGTTGACAGAGGACACTTTTCTGTTGGAAAGGCTGTCCAAGTTTATTTCTCCTCATATTATGCGCTGTTTAACACCTCCAACATTCCTCAGATGAAAATAGGAACATTTCTCCTTCCCTCTCCCAAGTGACCCTGCTCAACCCCCCATTTTGTCACCCCACCCTGAGCATTTCCTATCAGAAGAAGAGCTAGGACACACACTATCCTGAGAAAACCCTTTAATCCCCTTAAAACCACATAAACACACACAGAGAGAGAGAGAGAGAGAGAGAGAGAGAGAGAGAGAGAGAGAGAGGTACTTCGGTTTTCGAGCTTCTTGGAGGCCGAACATTTGGGTTTTTGAACGCCGAAAACCCAGAAGTAAATGCTCCCCTTTTAGAACTCAAACGGCTTCCGTTTTCAAATTTTCTCAATTGAACTTGCAGGCAGCCCTTTTTGCCCTGATTTTTGAATGTTTCAGAAGTCGAACAGATTACATAAAAATAAAAACACAAACCAATAAATAAATTTTAGAAAGGGGCAAGATTAGATGTGGATTTTTTTTAATAAAAAAAAATCAGGACTCCTTGCGCTCTGCTTCGCTCCCCGTTTCTTCCTGCCCGGGGCGGCCTTGCCCTCTGCCTGCCCCTCAGAGCCATCTCGCCATATGGGGCTGGGCCTCAGCAGTGGCAGCCTCTCCTCTTCCTCGCCTGCTCTCCTGCAGCCACTATGAGCTGCCCAAGGCCATGGAGAGGCAACAGGATGCTCGCTTGCCACCACTGCCACTTGGGACAAGCGCCAGCTCATCCTTCTCCCTGAGCTTGGCAGTGGCAGCACTGGTCGGGGAAATAGGGACATTTTCAGCGATGGAGCGGGCACGCTCCTGAGGGGGGCAGAGCGCAGAGGGTGGCCCTCCCAGGCGCGGGATAGCCACTCGGGTGCACGGAGCGGCGTGCGTGCCCTGCAGCACGCCTCCTGCCCCCAACTCCCAAGCCTCCCCCAGCTGTCAAAATGAAGGCGGAGGGGGGGATCCAATCAGAAGCCAGGATGGCTTTTGTAATTCCAGAACTGTCCCTGGGAAATCGGGACACTCAGAGGGTATGCTGTTTTTTGTTCAGTTTCTGCAGTAAAGTACCCCCGGTTTCATTTCTCTCTGGACTCCGTCTTCATTACAGTCATAGAGTCATACCTCATGTTACGTTTGCTTCATGTTACGTTTTTTCCGGTTGCGTCCAGCAGTGACCCAGAAGTACCAGAAAGGGTTACTTCCAGGTTTCGTCGCTCGCGCATGTGCAGAAGCGCTAAATCATGCTTTGCGCATGCACACAAGCACCAAATTGCGCCACGCACCTGTGCAGATACGGTGCTTCAGGTTGCGGGCTTTTCATGTTGCAAACGGGCCTCCGGAATGGATCCCGTTCGCAACCAGAGGTACCACTGTATTTAAGCGGCCATAGAAAAACTACCCACAATTTAAGGGGTCACAATATGTTGCATATTGTTGCTCCAGATGCATGTAACATTTCATATAAGGCACATCCAGCACATTTAATAAGGGGCTAGGTGAGCAAAACTAAACGTAACATTCAAAGACGAGATTAGGTGGCTGGGGAGCTGTTAGATTGAGGAAGCCTTAAAATGTCTCTTATGGGGGCCTTTGGAAGTATTTGCTTAGTGGTTTTTAGTCTCATAGGAGATACTAAGTTAGTAAACACAGCATGCTCAGCCATCAGCGGAATACTTGTTAATTCATTAGCCAAAGCCTGTTTCTTGCAAAGCGAAAGGTGGAAACAGAGCAGGCGAGCGCCTGCTCTTTCTTTCAGGGCTGGAGGTTAATATGTGATAGCTCATAACATCTTTATTATAATGCATTTATAATGATTTACTGGAATCATTCTACGGCTAAGTATCTATGGCAATGTCATTGCCTAGGTCTGGCCCGGAATAAAGCCTCATATCCTTGGGTAGCTCTAGGGATAATAAGGCTTCAGCTGGTAGTTTCAGGTAATTTTACAAACTGTAATAAGGGTAAGGGCAACTGCATTAATGTCAATTAAGCTATTAATAATCTCCATCTTGTCATTCCCAAATCTTTGCGGTCTCGTGTACATATATTACTATTGCCTGCTAAGTCTACACATAAATGAGATAACAATGTATCTATGCCCTAAAATCTGGCTAACAGCCAGTTCTCTCTCTTTTAGTGGGGCAGAAATACATATACTGTGCTGTGCTGTTTAAAAAATGTGATTTATTTAAATCATATCTGCCTTGCCAGCGATCCTATGAGTTTTTGCCAGTGTTTTTTCTCTCTAAAGGACTCTGAACTCCTTAATGGGTTTTAACCTTTTGTACCGTCACATAATAATAATAATAATAATAAGAAGAAGAAGAAGAAGAAGAAGAAGAAGAAGAAGAATGTTTTTATATGCTGCCCATCTGACTGGGTTGCCCCAGCCACCCTGGGCAGCTTCCAACAAATTAAAAACATTAAGCACAGTAAAACATCAAACATTAAAAACTTCTTTATACAGGACGCGGGTGGCGCTGTGGTCTAAACCACTGAGCCTAGGGCTTGCCGATCAGAAGGTTGGCGGTTCGAATCCCTGTGATGGGGTGAGCTCCCGTTGCTCAGTCCCTGCTCCTGCCCACCTAGCAGTTCGAAAGCACGTCAAAGTGCAAGTAGATAAATAGGTACTGCTCCGGCGGGAAGGTAAATGGCATTTCCATGCGCTGCTCTGGTTTCAGTGTTCAGTTGCGCCAGAAGCGGCTTAGTCATGCTGGCCACATGACCCAGAAAAACTGTCTACGGACAAATGCCGGCTCCCTCGGCCTGTAAAGTGAGATGAGCGCCGCAACCCCAGAGTTGTCTGCAACTGGACTTAACTGTCAGGGGTCCTTTACCTTTATACAGGGCTGCTGTCAGATGTCTTCTAAAAGTTTCATAATTATTTATTTCCTTGACAGCTGTCGGGGGGAGTGTTCCACAGAGCGGGTGCGACATCATCATCATCATCATCATAATTTTTATTTATACCCCGCCCTCCCCAGCCAAGGCCGGGCTCAGGGCGGCTAACAAGCTATAATAAAAGCAAGTTGAAGTAGTATTATGGCTTAAAAGAACCCCCACCTTCTCCTTCTTCTCCAAGCTCCTGTACAATTCAGTGGGAAAAGCCGTTTAAATACAGCAAAGCATAGCAATGTAATGTGTGGATGGTACCAACAGGACTGAGAGCCCGTTGGGGGTCTTCTGCTGGGTGACAAACCGTGTGCAGTGCCCAAAACAACCCTTAATTTGAAGCAGCGGAGTTTGCAGAAGGCTGCGAGGTAGCAGGTGCTTAGCATCATACTCCAGGGAGTGTTTGAATGCCCGGCTGCAGAACTTTGCTGCTCATCTAACTTAAATCAATAGATCTATGGCAATTATAAACAATTCTTCTGTTGAATGAGGGAGTGGAGAGGATCTCTCTGAAGCAGCTCTGACCCTCAGGGACAGAAGCTCAAAGCCAGGAGAGAGCATTCCAGGGGAGAGGAGAATAAATCACTGGCGCAATTTGCTCAGTTGCATTATGGGCAATGTGAGTGAGGCAATTGGCCTTGTCAGTGCCTTGACACAGCAGTCGCTGTGTCTGATCCTAAACACGTATTTGTTGTGTTGTGGCTCATAGGATCGACCTGCTATAGTCTCTCATGGCTCTTGGGAAAGCAATAGACTTTTTCTTCTTAATGGCATCAATTTGTTTTCCTTTCGAAGAGAAATGAGTTATTAGCATGTGTAATGGGAGCTGCTTTCGTCTTCTTTACTTACTTTTGCATGTACAGTGGTACCTCTGGTTGCGAACGGGATCCATTCCGGAGGCCCGTTCATAACATGAAAAGAGCACAATCTGCAGCGGTGCGTCTGCACACGCATGGGTTGCGATTCACCGCTTCTGCACATGCGCGTGACATCATTTTGCATGTCTGTGCATGCGTGAGCGGTGAAACCCGGATGTAACCCTTTCCGGTACTTCTGGGTTGCCGCGGGACGTAACCTGAAAGAATGTAACATGAAGCAGACGTAACATGAGGTATGACTGTATCTTAAAGAGACAGGAAATAATAATAATAATAATAATAATAATAATAATAATAATAATAATAATGATGATGATGATGATGATGTTATTGTTGTTGTTGTTATTACATATTATTATTATTATTATTATTATTATTATTATTATTATTATTTATACCCCGCCCATCTGACTGGGTTTCCCCAGCCACTCTGGACAACTTCCAACAAAATATTAAAATACAATAGTCTGTTAAACATTAAAAGCTTCCCTAAACAACAACAACACAACTTCTTCTTCTTCTTCTTCTTCTTCTTCTTCTTCTTCTTCTTCTTCTTCTTCTTCTTCTTCTTCTTCTTCTTTCAATTTATATACTGCCCTTTATCAGAAGATTCCAGGGTGATGTACAACATTAAAAGCACATTACAGAACATCAGTGATAAAAACGTAATAAAAAACATAATGACAGATAGCCTAATAGTAAAATTCTCATCATAATAATAGTCCACTCCCCCACATAGATGATTTAGTAGCCATAGGCCTGGGCAAAGAGGAATATTTTTGCATGGCACCTAAAGACGTGTAATGATCGTGCCAGGTGAGTCTCTCTGGGGAGAGCATTTCACAGCTGGAGAGCCACCACAGAAAAGACCCGTTCTCTTGTTACCACCCACCAAACCTTTCTGGGATGGGGACACAGAGAAGGTTCTCAGATGACAGTTTGGTTCATATTGGGTGAGGTGATCCTTAAGGTATTGTGGTCCTGAGCTGTGTAAGGCTTTTTAGAGCAACGCCACCACTTTGAATTGGGCCTGGAAACTAATCGGCAGCCAGTGCAGTTGTGCCAGGATTGCTGGATATGCTCAAACCATCTTGTTCTGGTGAGCAATCTGGCCGTTGCATTTTGCACCTGCTGATCTTTCCGAACTGTCTTCAGAGGCAGCCCCACGTATGACACACTGCAGTAATCCAAGAAATATTTAAAGTATGGATGGGGAACCTGTGGCCTCACAGATTCAGAGTCAGACCCCGACAGCAAACAGAACAGCATCAGGACAGAAAAGCAGGACGTCAGGACATAATGAAAACAATACCCTAGAGACGACACATAGGTTTATTTCCAGAACCAATTGGAGGGTGAATGGCTTAGCAAGTCATTTGACCTCGCTAATGTTGCTATGGCAACCTATAGTGCACCTGGCACCTTTATCTCAGAACATCCAGATGCAGAGGAGGTGTTCCTCAGGACAGGACGAGCACTATGTAATTTAACCCATTGTCCACATGACACCAACATTGCTGTAGTCCACAAAGGGCCACAGGTTGCCATCATTGATCACAGAATTGTAGAGTTTGAAGGGACCCCAAAGGTCTCATTTAGTTCATCTTGTCATGGCTAAAATCGCCGCTGTTTCTTTAATGCTTAAAAAAGCTGGGTCAGCATGAATCAGCGGCTTGCACTGGGTTGTATATATAGAGTGAGAAATGTTAGTTTGTGGTTGGTTGGTTGGTGAAAGCTGGTAGTGTTGATGTGTATAGTTGGTCAGTTGCTTTTGCAGAAAGACTTTTAAGAATAAAAGCAGTAAGTACTCTGCAAGGATACTTTTCTCGTGGACTCTGAGGACCAGGCTGAGGAGACAAAGGGAGGTCAGAACCCCCCCCCCCTTTTTTTGCAAACACTGACACATCTCCCTGCAATGCAGGAGATGTAAAGCTCTGATCACGTACTTCTGAGAAACAGGTAGTTTGGAGCTGTTCTTGGGTGTGTTTTTATTCACGTGAAAATTCATTGCGGTGATGGTTCACTCTATAAAGGGAAAAGCCTTCCAAAATGTCCAAACGATTATCAAAGTTGCATTTCTGTGAATCTCGTAAGAATAGTTTGATGTGTTAATAGTTTCTTGTTTTTGTTCCTCAACAGGTGTGATGCTCTTTGTCCGAAGTATCAAGTATGTTAGGTAAGCCAGGGAATAAGTGTGACTTTAATTTCTTTAAAATGCAGAATGAAAAAAACCAAACAAACCTCCAAACCATGAGTGTTTTCCTGGGAAGTGCATTTTGGATGCAGTAAAAGGAGTTCCTAACCCTGGTGGCAATCACAAGAGGAGACCTCCGGTGATCACTGCAGCTCAGCAGCTGCAAAGCAGAAAATGAAGACTGTAAAAATGTCACATAAAGAAAAAATGCAGAGTGGATTCGTTTTGCGATGCCCATAATTCAGTAATGCCTTTAAGTAGCTAGAAGAAATATAATAAATATTTTTCCACAACATTGATCATACTGTATCAGAGGAAATATTAGTGTGCAGGGAGCCATGATTATGCTGGTAGTAATTCTCAGAATAGAAAACTACGAGGAGATGGAACCCTTTATAGGCTCAGCTTTTATCGGTTGCCGTTATTTAAGAATGTCCCTAATACACTATCCTGTAGCTAAATATTTTTGTGAAAACTGAGACCATCAGTGGTCAGTAAATCAGAAACTCACATACCCTGCATGTGTGCGCCTGTTCTTCATATGTGCCGAGAGACACGGAAAATGAAGCAATTGGCCATATTAAAAAAAAGGAAAAAAGACAGCTTGTAAAAGTAATTCTTCTAAAGTCTGAATTTGGCCAGGCAGGTTTATTGTGCATGATCCCATCCAAACCTTGCCTGTAAGCATAAAATATCCCTATAACTTTAATGGATTATTTGATTGGACAATATAATAAAGATACATGGTTCTATAGAGGAGATACACACACACAACCCCTTGTAAACAAACTGCTATGGGATTCTTAGTTGTCTTACTGAATAAATTGTCATAAGTCACATGAACAGTCATATGATGTCTGAAGAAGAAAATATGAGTATTGATTCCTGAATGCTCCTGTCTTCTTGAGCTTGTCGGGATGGAAAAAAAGCTGGCCTGTTGACAGTAAGTCTCCCAGGACAGCAGGAGAGGATTAGAAGAAGAAGCAAGGGTGTGTATGAATAATAGTCATCTGTCAATCAGATGAATCAGGGATATAAATATGGCCCAGAGGATATTCAACCATGTTCAAAAAAGTGGAATGGAAGACAAAAAATAGGGCAAAATCAAAATTTTGATAGAAAGTCAAAGGCCTCCATTGCAGAAAACTGGAAAGGAAGGAATCAAAACTTACCTGCAATGCCTCACTCTCAGTGAAGCCACAGTTATAATCACTTTTCTAAAAAGCAAGGAACCCCATCTTTAAAATGTTTACACAGAAGTTTAGCGGGCTTTACTCATGAGTAAGTATAGACAGAGTTTCAGCTTTAAAGGGCACCTCTGAATAAATATGGGTGACACAAATCAAATCAAATATCTTTAATACGGTCAGTGTGCATGTGTGAAATGGAGTAAAGATGGTGCTTCTGTTGGATATTCTCTCTGCGTGTGAGAGAACAGAGAAGAAGTTTCAAGAAGCAGCAGAAGGCTGAGATTGTTTTGTCTATGCAAGGACATTTTCGGTGGGAACTGTTCTTTGGACACGCGCAGTGTGACAGGAAGTACTGATAACAAAGGTTATGTGTAACTTGTAACTTGTTGTGTGTCTCTTGCTGGCACCTTGCAGTGAGAGAGAGTCTTGGACTCTTGTTGGACTCTAAGCATGCCTTAACCACGGCAGTAGTGAATGTCTGTATATCTTTGCTACCAATATGCTTTTCAGCCTGTCAAGTAAACCTCTACACTAGACAGAATCTTTATGGCGTCCATGAGTGTTTATTGCCTAGTGTGTGTACCTTCAACCCCAAAGACGCTTCCAAGGAAGGAGCTGCAGTGAGATGTAATTCTGCTGAGTAGGAATACTGGCACACATGTGGAGCAAAAGTGATACCGGACCCAATCCTTCTAAATAATCCACCAGAGGTTGATGGACTGATCCAACAGCTGCAACAATGGCACTCCTCAGCATCTCAGCAAGAACCAGCCATCATTTCCCAACAACAAATCGCCAAAGTAAGAGCCGGAAACATTGCTCTCGCTCTGGTGGTGTGATGGCCTGGGACTCGGACTCAGACTTGGAACCAGAGGAGTCTCAGTCTGCACCAGATCCTTTGCCTCAGGCATCATCTGAACCAAGACTGGGGCCTGATCCTGAAGAGTCCCAGTCTGCACAGGTTCCCCCTGCAACAAACACCAGCTGGGCCATCACTTACAGCTGCTCCACTACCGGTTTGGTCAGGGGAGGCTGAGGCGGCCCCTGGGTCTAGTAACCCACCGACGTCTCCCGAGCTATAGAGACTAAGGTCTGAGAGAAGGAGAGACCTGAGTACTCGCAGGAGGAGTGCTTGCCTTGGGGCGAAACAGGCAGGTGAGTTGCCAGGGGATCAGGACCGGCCGTTACCCCATCAAAGTTAAAAGGCTGTTGGACCCCGCCCCAGGTTGTGGGAGCAACATTGCTGTATGCCAGACCCTGCCTGAGATCCTGTACCTGTCCTTGCCTGGTTTCCTGCCTCGTGTCCTGCCTTGACCCTGTTGGACTGACTCCTGGCGGAACCTACGTATTCTGGACCGGACCTGGACCGTGGTTCTCGGGTTACCCCCAGGCCCAGCACAGGTTGGAAGAACCAGTGAAGATGGCCCCAGGTAGAACATCTCCAGGTAGGTTTGGGAGAGACTTCTGTCTGAAATCCTGGACAGCCACTGGCAATCATCAGAGACAGTGCTGAGCTAGATGGGCCAATGGAATGCTCCTATGGTTTGCATCACGGTGAATCTATGTTCTCTCAAGAACGTTTGGCTTGGCCTTACCACCACTGGCTTGAGCAGCTAGTGACACCCCATGCTGAAACACAGTCCACTCTCCATGAATGGTGATTCACTACCAGGGACTCCATAGAAGTGCAAGTGTTTCTGCCACCTGCCTAGAACTGCAAAACTACTGCCTCCAGCAGATTGCCACATGGTTGGTAGGCTGCATTTGTTTTAGCACGTTACAACTTGTGAAGACATGGCCGGCCATTTCAGACAAATTGGCATCTGAATGAAAAGTAAGCAGATACATGGTGGACCTTTTTCTTAGAAAACACTGTATATCAGGCTGTACTGTACTAAAAAGGTGTCAGCGCTAGGGGCCCGCTTGCTTAGTTTGTGCTTGTATTTCATGGAAGAAAACCAATTATTCCTCAGAAGGAAAGAAAATGTCAGGCTCTGATCTACAGCTATCTGTTGCACTTGGACATGTTGACATGAACTGAAATACTTTCCCCACTCCGTGACAGAAATACATATCTATCCCCGAGTTGTCGTTTTCGTTTGTGAGGAATACAAAGTAAGATTGGGTGTCTTAAGCCTAGTGGTCCTGAGCATCGTTGTGGCAGCATCAGGGCTGTTCTGTAACATCAGGGCCACGGCTTGGCATGTGGAGAGGGAGAGAATGAACACCGGAAGTTGCCTTATACTGCATTGCTTCTGCTGTGTGGGGCGTTGGCTCTCCTTTCCTCCCGACACCTACATAAGATCAGGCCGATACCCCCATCTAATTTAGCATGCTGTTCTCACAGTGCTTGATGGCTTCAGTGGGACTGGACTACAACCGAAGATGCTATCACACTGATCCAGAAAGTTGTGGATACAATTACTTTAGTGCACATTTAATTCAGTGAAGGACCTGATCCATGCATATAAAGGAACACAGTTGAAGACTGGCTTCTTTCACTGGCTGTAACACAGAAGCTGTTCTAATGTACACATGACAGTTGTGGAACATGGAATGCGTTGATATGCTGTATAGGTTAACTTGCACCTTACACCTAAGTAGTGGAGGCTGGTCCATTAGGTTAAAAGGTAAAGGTAAAGGACCCCTGGACGGTTAAGTCCAGTCAAAAGCGACTATGGGGTTGTGGCACTCATCTCGCTTTCAGGCTGAGGGAACTGGCGTTTGTCCACAGACAGCTTTCCAGGTCATGTGGCCAGCAGGACTAAACTGCTTCTGGTGCAATGGAACACATTGATAGAAATCAGAGTGTACGGAAACGCCGTTTCCTTCCTGCCATAGCGGTAGCTATTTATCTACTTGCACTGGCGTGCTTTCGAACTGCTAGGTTGGCAGTACCTGGGACAGAGCAACAGGAGCTCATCCCGTCGTGGGGATTTGAACCGCTGACCTTCTGATCGGCAAACCCAAGAGGCTCAGTGGTTTAGACCACAGCGCCACCCGCGTCCATTAGGGTGATTGTTCCACCAGCTTCTATCTGCCCTCATCCAGCCCTCACCTGCCTACCTGCTTACTTGCAACCATTCCAGGTGGTAGCCCTGCCTATCAGATTCTGTGTCCTTGGTCTCAGGTTGTGTACCCAACTATACCTTTAAAGCACATTCAGAACACATTCTTCCCCTCAAAGAATACTGGGCATTGTATCTTACCCCTCAGAGTTACAATTCCCAACCACCCTGAGCAAACTACAGTGCCCAGAATTCTTTGAGGGAGAAATGTGCTTTGGATGTGCTTTAAAATGTATTGTGTGTACACAGCCTCAGCGTTGCCCTAGTAGAATTCAACGGGCAGGAGGATGGGACAAAACTAGAATTAATCATTGGCTCTGTCTCCACCTACTGCTGGTCTTCCTGCCTTCTACCCAACAAGACCCAAAGCCATCACTGCTTCCAAGTAAATGGGCTGTAAATTAAGAGTATGTGCAATTACTCCTGCTGTTTGCAAATTTCACATTTGTTATATTACTTCATAGTATCTATATAGATTCAGATTTATTCTGAGGAGGACTGGAATTAAAGCACGACAGAGCTCATAGGTCCCACCATCAGTCCTTTCATAGGATTCCCTTTAAAAATATGCTAAAACATGCTGGAACGGGATTAGTTTTCTCAATATTTAACCTAGGGTGGATCCTTATCTTCAAAGCAATCTTAAACCCATCAAATCAACAATAATGAAATCTCAACAAATGTGACGCACTGCGGTCTTGTAATACCACCGTCAGCAAACATAATATCACCACAATTTCTAATCATTTGCACATCGGAAATAATCTCGAAACAACTTTTAAAGGGAATAGATTGTCCAGAGCTTGCCAGCTTCTGCAGAGAGACAAAGTTAACATTACATTCTGGCAGGCAGGCAAATAAGCATTTCCAAAGAAATTCGTTCACGTATCTGTGCAACAGCTGGAACTAGCAGGATGCTTGGCTTGAGAGACCATTTTTGTGAGCCAATGAGCAGTAGAAGTCATATACAGCCCTTTAAAATGAAATCTGTCTGCACCACCCCTTAGGATCCATCAGTCGAATGTAGAATTCCTACTTAATGCTGGTGGAAGAGCTGAATGCTGCTGAAATAATGAACAAAATATAAATGAACAAAATAATGGTTGTAATGAAATGCAGTTTATAATACTCCTTTTCAAACGCTCAACCTGAGGGTGCTCTCCGCTTTTAGATTGCCTCGCACAGTCACCTCTCCGAGGGTCTTGTTGCAAAGCTTTTGTTTAGACCGCAAGATTCGAAGCAGATATTAAAGGAAAGAGCTTGTTGCCAGATTTTTCGCCTCCCCTCTTCCCCTACAATATCTGACTTTACAAAATAATTGACTTGCAGTCGTGCTGCAGGTTGCCTGACACCCCGCCCCCGCTTCTGTTCCTTGCTAGGGGAAATTGCCTGCACAGATACTTTGTAGCTGAAGAGGGGTTCCCCCCCTACAACCAGTCTTTCATTGCAGAATCCCCACATTATGAGGCATCTTCATAATGTCGCCATCCATTTGTTGCCCCCCTGTGTGTTCCCTCTGGTTCCTCCCAGGGGTGTGCAAAAGATTTGGAGGGCTCCCAAATCAAGAATCAAGTTACAATTGACCTGAATATGCCCTGGCCTGTTTCATTTTGCATTGGTCCTGAAACAAATACATAGCACACCTATAGTCTGTGCCACCTGGGCTCTGAGCCTAGTGGCAGGAAAAGGCTTTGCCTGCATCTTTGCCGTGTCCCCAGCAGCAATCCTTGGGCTCTTGGGGATGGGAAAATAATGTGAGCCATAACAAGGCAATTCAAACATTGTTCTCGGGGCAAGTCAAGCACAATGGATAAAGGGTGCCAGCAACCGTCTTGCAATGAAATAAGTAGCCACGTCAAATTTTATTGACATCACAATCCAATGTCCTCAGAAGGAAGTCTAATTGTTTCCAGTGAGGGCTTAGCCCCCAAATATGTGTGCCTAGGACCGTAGTCTCTAAGTGTTAATTTATTCTGCAAGAGTGCCCCCCCCCCGCCCGTTCCAGTCCTGGGTAATATTTTGAAGACTGGCTGTCTAGAGAGCCACCGGGTGGCACTGTTGCATCCATATGATAGCCCCAAACGCCTTCAAGAGGACCGTTTTGGGAATGGCAATGCAAAGCAAATTTGCCAATATTTGGCTCCTAAGATCTGACAAAATTCCTGCAACAGGGATTAATGTTGTACATTTTGCTGCACGTTCAACTGGAGCATGTGCATTGGAAACCCTCATTCAACTACTCACATGTAGTGGAATAATTCACAGTGTAATCCAATAGATGTCTAATTTCCAATAGAAATCTCAACAAGTCGGAGGCAGACAAGATACCCCTGTTGCCTGGGAAAGAATCGCTGTAATTTAAATCAATGCACTGAAATGGATTTGTATTCAAAGCCATGGTGGGGAAGATGTGACCAGGTGACCTGCAGGTGACCCTCATGCTCGACCTGCGGTCCTGGTTTTCACTGTGAATGTTCTTATAGTTCTTTATCTTTCAACCAGATGTGGACCAGGAATTCTTCAAACAGAGGACACCTTCAAATACAGGAGTGTCCCCTGACCAATAGAGTGCTGCATATTAGGAGAGATGTCCACCTCATTTTGATCTTGACCTAAATCTTCAGGACTTTTTGTGTGTGGAAATCCAGTGGATTTCA
The DNA here is from genome assembly GCF_964270895.1 of Podarcis filfolensis. Taxonomy (NCBI): domain Eukaryota; kingdom Metazoa; phylum Chordata; class Lepidosauria; order Squamata; family Lacertidae; genus Podarcis; species Podarcis filfolensis. Next base: position 22,570,319 of record NC_139604.1, on the reverse strand, counting down.
CTGATTAGGAATACTGAGATCTACACAAAGCTACTAATTGCTTGAGAAACGGGTTCCAGAACTCTATTGGCTTTGCAGTTTAAATGACAGGAGCAATTTCCTTTCTGTGCAACCTACCATATAATTAGCTGCACAGAAATACCACGCAAATTGAAATTATTTTAGAATTTTCCCTGTGTAGCAAGAGAACAATGGCCCAGCCTATTGCTTCCATTCATGCGGTTGAATTCACTCCCAGTTCTTTTTATGCATCTTTAAATAAAGGGAGGAAAAGAGCAAAGAACGGCTGCCCAGAAATGGTTTTAAAATAGCAAGAGAGTGGTTTGCTCTTCTCTATATTTAGAAAGCGTTGGACATCCCCCCCGCCCTTTGTACCATTGGAAACTGCTATCTTCCTTTTTCTTTGTCCTCAGACCTTTTGTTTCACTTCCCTGCATGGTTATGAATTTGGAGATGCTAGTCCTGTTTACGAAGGATTCTTGGCCTGCGCTTTAGTTGTGGGCCTCCGTCCTCCGTTCCTGTAGAGCATCACAGAGCAATGCTGCCTTGCTGCCCAAGGGATGCTGTGATCCAAAATTTCAGTCATTGTTTCCACATTTAGGGGCTGGAAGGGACATCAAAGGTTGGGCGTCCTGAATTTACTGGATGCCAAAACAGTACAATAACACACAGAGGATATAAGCAAATCCCCAAGGTGAGATGGGTTGCCAAGTCTTGCACATAATAAAAGCGCTCAAGTGACAGCGTATCTTTGACAAATGCATAATGAGATCAGTGCCAAGGGAAGGAACTCGCTTGGCAAAAGGTAGGAGGGGAAAGGGAGTCTGGGAACAACCCACGGCATTTTGCATATTTCCTCAGTGTATTTTCACACAACAAGGAAATGAGACTGTATGGATGCATTAGGTGAGGTCCTTGAGAGGACCACAAATCGGCCAAGTTGTTGTTCTCACTTTGGCTAAAAGACACCCCAAGAACAAAATGGTTTGAAATAATTAACCTTGGAGAAGTTGGAGGGAGGAAACATGGTCTTTTTTTCCAGCTGGAACTCACCAGAACTCAGTTCCAGCACCTCTCAGGTGGGCTCCATTGCTATTATAACAAGGAATGGTGAGTTCCGCCACCTCTTTTTCTAGAAAAATAGCACTGGGTCTATTCATTCTTATGCTCTGACATGTTCAGATTTCACATACACATGGTGCTTGCATAAACTCTGTTGTTTCTTGGGTTGGTGCCATCTTAAATGTTTGTACAGCTGTTTTGGGACTACAATTCCCATCATCCCTGACCACTGGTCCTGTTAGCTAGGGATGATGGGAGTTGTAGTCCCAAAACAGCTGGAGGGCCGTGTTTGAGGATGCCAAGCTTTTTCCTTGGCATGCTAAGGGTTCCTCCCCCCTCACGCAGGAGCAATTCAGCCACATAATCTGAAGTAAGACAGTCTGCTCTAGACTGAACTAGTTCATTTAGTGTTATGGCATAGACTTGTCATTTCATCCTGTTATTAGAGGTTCCATTCTTTCTCATCTAGTTGTGAGTTGTAGGGCGTGCCATGTCTCCTACTTTACAGAGGACGGTCCTCTGTTTGAAGGGCTGCCAGAAGAGACATCTTTATTTTGGAGCCCTCTGTTGGAGTGGCTATCTGGTTCAAGCCTGGTTTAAAGCCAAAAATCCTAAGAAGGGAGAACAGCAGCCTCTGAAGTTTCCTATCAACGATGAGCGACTGGACAGCAGACTGAGCAGACACACAAGTCACCTGATCCCTGTCTTCCCCACCATGGTGAGATTTGTTGTACGTCTTTAAAAAATGACAGCAATTATTTCTATACTAGCATCTATACAGATGACTGAGCACATGCAGATTTTATGCAAATCTGTACACCCTTTTCATCACCATTTTTGGTGATACATTTACTCTTTCTTCGCAGTGTGTAACCAATGCTCCTAGTACGTTGTAGGTAGGATTGAGCTAATCTGTTTTGGTTTTGGTTTCTCTCAGTTCCTTATTTCTTGCTTCTCCCCATTTCCACACCAATTTTCAATTTTCAATTTTTTCAAAAAAAAAAAGTCCTTATGAAATTCCTCAGCATTTTAGCATGATTTTTCCTAATATACCCACAGCTCCCCCAGTATGGCACATTTTACTTTTGTATGTTATTTTAACTGATATATGCATTTATGTGCACACTTTACAGTAATCTAGATGCATTTTTGAACACATTACTTGATTGGAGAACTATATTGCAAAATTCAGAGAAGTGTGAATTTCAAAGTGCTTCTGTGTTTTGGTTCTCATATTGTTTTTGAAAGTGCAAATTAGGTAAGATTGCCTTTCACTTTAAGTGTGCTGCCCTGGGTTCCTTCAAGCGGAAGAGTGGAATATAAATGAAATTAATAAATAAAGCAAACAAATTTAAATGTGAACAGAATCAAACTTATTTGACACCTCTAGTTGTAGGCTAAATGGGACGTGGGTGGCGCTGTGGGTTAAACCACAAAGCCTAGGGTTTGCTGATCAGAAGGTCGGCAGTTCGAATCCCCGCGACGGGGTGAGCTCCCGTTGCTCGGTACCAGCTCCTGCCAACCTAGCAGTTTGAAAGCACGTCAACGTGCAAGTAGATAAATAGGTACCGCTCCGGTGGGAAGGTAAACAGCGTTTCCGTGTGTTGCTCTGGTTTGCCAGAAGCAGCTTAGTCATGCTGGCCACATGACCCGGAAGCTGTACTCCGGCTCCCTTGGCCAATAAAGCAAGATAAGCACCGCAACCCTAGAGTTGGCAACGACTGGACCTAATGGTCAGGGGTCCCTTTACCTTTACCTAGTTGTAGGCTATAAATATAGACTGTGCCAAATGTGGTCTTAGATACATGTACCAAATGCTATGGGTGGGATTGCCTAACAAGCCATGAGCAAGGACGTCCAGCTGCACAATGGGGCTTTCCTCCCTCTTCCCCTTACGTGCCCTCCATGCCCCCCAAATTAGCTTGGTGGTGTTGGGGTTGGGAGAGCCCTTGGAACAACACGCAGGGGAGGAGAGTAGGGATAGTTTGATCTGGCAAACCAGAACTGTTTCCTTAGTGCAATGCTGAATCTGGAAAATGTAAAGCAAATAACATGTGAAATCAGATAAAGGAAGAGGCAGGTAAAATGTGAATCAAATTCCAGGTTCTGCTCACTACCTGGTTACTTCATCAAATCACAGGAAACAATTTCGGTTGCAAGCCAACCCACTTACCTGGAAGTAAGGCCTGTGCTACCACACACTAAAAGGTATGGAATATTATAAGCTAAAGTAACATTTGGGCATTATATTCCCTCTCTCCTAGTTTGCGGATTTCAAAACAGCATGCGGCTTCTTAAAATAAGTTATTCTACTCAGTATTCAGAGTCACTGGGTCAATAATTATGCTCTGTTTAATTTTGGTCTGTGAGTTATTGACAGAAAACACCCCTTTCTTCTATCTACACTGTTGATGAACTTTGCCTAAAATGAAGCACCAAGTAACAATGATAATTGGTGGTTAGTTAATAACACACAGATGATGGCGCTGCTGGAAAACCTGTCTTGGGGGATGTAAACATCTCTGTAGACCATGAAAAATTAGAAAATGACGGACTATAAACTAAACATGCAGCAGGGTTGAAGGAGACAGAGTGGAATACACAAAACATCTATTTTTTAAAAGCCGTTAAAAAGGGGAACATTAGAATCTGCCTTACTGTGAACCAGGCCATTGGTCCATGTAGCTTAGTATTGGCAACACCGATTGTCAGGGATGCTTCTGGTTTTCTGACAGAAAGTTTCTGTCAGCCCTACCTGGAGGCACTGTGGATTCTTCTGCATGCAAAGCAGTTGCTCTACCTGTGAGCTATGGCCTTTCCCCCCATTCCCAAAAGACTTTTAATCATCTATTGCCTTCCCTCTGTCATCCCCTTCCTCTTCCTCCCCCCGCGCACACCATCCTCCTGCTCCCATTCCTTTCACTTCTCCTCTCACATCATACTCCACATCACTCCTGCTTCCTCCTCCTCCTCCTCTTCTTCTTCATTAACCTGCCCCACCACCCCTAATGCTCCTGGGTGTCAGGGGCTGTGCTGAGGAAGAATGGTGGGAGCCCCCCCCTCCTGATCCTGATTCTTCCCAGGAGCAGGAGGACAGTATAGATTTGGAACAGTGGTTTGCAGAGGGGCACAGTTCAGAAGGCAGAAGCTGGGAAATACTGGATGGGGAACAGCTAGGAGAATAAACACTAGAAGAGAAAGAGTTAACAGATTTACAGTCTCTAAACAGCTTCACTCCCCTTCCCCAAAGATGAAGAGTTCAGAAAGTGTTAGAACAGAAAGCACAGAGGGTACAAGCTCACTTTACAAGATGTAGGAGTGACATGGATTAATAGGGACGGAGGGTAGGGGAGTGAACCTTAATTGGGAGCACCGCCATTTCTAGGAGAAATGTTCTTTTCTCTCTCACTGTGATGATTAAAGAATATAACTGGTAAGACGTTCCTTTCATTTGATGTTATCTTTCACAGCCACGGGGGAGGAAGCCCATTCCCCGAAGCCTGACACTGGGCTTTTCTGGGGGAGAAAGAATGGTTCACCCCATCAGCTTGTTGTAATATGGGTTGCCATATTTTGAAGAGCAAAAAAGAGGACACGTTTGCAGAATCCCACTTTCAACTATGGATTGCTGTGACAACATGAAAAAGAGGATGTGTCCTGGAAAAAGAGGGCATATGGCAATCCTAAATTCTGGCCATGTTCACCCCAGAGTTCATCTCTTCCCCACCCCTGAAATCAGTTCCCTGACTATGATGCTCTAGCATGGTGGCGCTAGGGCAGCAGTGAGGGACCTGTGATCTACCATCCCTTAGGTCACCATAGCAGTCTCCAGCGATCTTTTTTTTACTGGACATATTTCAATAGTATAATATCAACTACGACACAAACATTTTTATCTGCATCCTATGTGATTTAGGATGACAGTAAACCACTTTTTCTGAGTATTCCTACTGACTTGAACTAGGATATTGGGCAGAAGGAAGTGAGGAGCTCGACTTAATATCATTTGGAATATTATTTTCTCCATTAATCTTTTGTGCTATTTTAAAAGCTCTCCTCTGAACAGTAAAAAAAAAAGTCTTCAAGCAGACTAACACAATTTACCCGTGCGGTACATGCAATACTAATCATGTTTGAAAATCACAGAGTTCTTATTATAGGTTGGGCTTGACTTTTATGATACCAAAAATATTCAGCTTATAAAGGCTTTTTGTGGGTGGATAAAATAATTTTATAATGCTGTCAATTAGTGACACTTTTGCAATATTTGCTATTGCTTTCTGTTTGATGACCATACCAGTTTTTTTTTCCTCATTTGGCTTTGCCAAAGGGAGAGTGGGAATGAAAAGTCCATTTATTTGTCTGTGAATGTGAAGGCGTAAAACAGCCGGTCTGTTATTGAGAAAGCTTTCACTCTTTTTAGCTTTTCATCACCCTCTGTATTATTGTTGTTTGTCTTATTGCACCAAGTTTCTTGTTTGGCACCAATGTATTTGTAGGCTATTCAACATGGAAATTACACACTCTCTTCCTTCCTCCTTCCCTCCCTCTCTTAATCTGTTTTTATTATATAATATTAAAGAATATGATCCTTAACTATGGAGTTGTCAGTGACAAAATACAAAGAAAGGCTACATTCGCTACCTTGAAGATTTTAGCATTTTCCAAAAACACTATGAATAAGATCTTTATAGAATAAAGATCATGATCTGTCAAATATAGCCTTTGTGAAGCAGAGCAGCATATTCTCTCCCAAGAAGCTACTCTGCCCAACGACTAAGTAGGGATGCAAAACCTCAGGCACTCAAAACATTGCTGGGTTACAGTTCCCAACTTCCCTAATCACTGGTCATGCTGGCTGCAGCTGATGGGAGTTGGGAGTTCAACAAGATCTGTAGGGCCACCCACCCCACATCTCTGCCGTGAAGGGAAAGAAGCAGCAAATAAACTGTCATGGCCGCCATCTTCCCCAGCTGCTGTTTTACATGAAACACCAGTTAAGGTCCACCCTAGCAGCTGTTTAAGAGTCATGAATATCTTTAAAACCCACACACACAAGAAGAATATGGAAGGGGAAGGGACTCTGGCAATTTCTGTGTTCCTTTCAGATCTGTCTTGTGTGTGATCTGAGATTGTGGTGGAGGCAGAGGAGAAGCCAGGAGGTAAAATGGAATTGCAGCATTTTCACTGTGTACATTGTGAAGGAGCTGGATTTCGGAGAGGGGGTTGGACCAACCAAAGGAGAATAGGAGAAATATAATTGGGAATAAAATTCTTTTTAATTTGTTCCCTTAAATATTTTACAGTCCCTTTGGTTTCTTCAGCACATGCTCAAGTCTCCTATTGAAATCAATTGGATTTAGAAGTGCTCCATTTTGCGTGGGACTGTTTGCGGATAGAGATGTGAGCCCCTCAGAGCCTACAATATAGGGTGTAGTAAGTACAGTACATAGAAACAAACACATACATTGTTGTGCAATTCTATGATAGCGTGGAATCATTTCCATGCTGTAACTAGAGTGTGGAATGTCCATGGAATAACTGGTAGATCTGACTACATAACTAGCACACACACACACACACACACACACACACACACACACGCACACACAACTGTAGCTGTAGGTTTGGATGCAGAGGCTAGCAACAAACACAGAAAATTAACAGCGCAGTTGCAGCAGTACAGGTATATCAGAACCTGGCCTACCATTATCAGGTATCCTGTAGATAGCTGCCATTGCAACAACCCAATTCATTTAACCATCTGATTGTCTTAAAGCTTTGGAAGCCTTCTGGTCATTTGTGTAAATGTCAAGGCATTTGAAAAGCTACAATGGACATTTGGTGCAAAATACGCCCATCCTAAACTCATTTTCTTGGAAGACTGCTCTATAGAAATCAATGGGGATTCTAAGCAAATGTGTTTAGGATTAGCATGGCATTAAGGTAAAGGTACCCCTGCCCGTACGGGCCAGTCTTGACAGACTCTAGGGTTGTGCGCTCATCTCACTCTAGAGGCCGGGAGCCAGCGCTGTCCGCAGACACTTCCGGGTCACGTGGCCAGCGTGACGAAGCTGCTCCGGCGAACCGGCACCAGAGCAGCACACGGAACACCGTTTACCTTCCCGCTATAAAGCGGTCCCTATTTATCTACTTGCACACGGGGGTGCTTTCGAACTTCTAGGTTGGCAGGCGCTGGGACCGAGCAACGGGAGCGCACCCCGCCGCGGGGATTCGAACCGCCGACCATGCGATCGGCAAGTCCTAGGCGCTGAGGTTTTACCCACAGCGCCACCCGCGTCCCATTAGCATGGCATTATGATCTTTTAAAGATTTATTGTTGGTTGTACAGTCTGTAGGTAGAAATTAAAGGTTGTTTGTTTGGGCTGGTTTTGTCGGATGATTTTAAATTGCAGCAGCATCTTATGATCATCATTCTTCTGAGCTCTTTCCACGCCCAATCTCTCCCCCGAGAAAAAAGTGATAAAATTAAGTTTCTTTATCTAAAAGGACATAAATAAAAAGCCAGCTTTTATCCTAATTCTTCAACGCTGTCCATTTCTGCTGTTATGATCCTCCAGACAATGACTGGTTGACAGACACACTGCTTGAAAATCTGAGACAATTTCATATGAGAAAAAATCTGGGTTGTTGTTTTTTTGGTGGTCTTTATGTTTCGAAAAGATCTTGTTCCTAATTTATTTCAGCTGGGATTTCGCAAAGCTTTCAGCATTCATTAGTGCGGTCTGGGAGGAGATGTGAATTATCTGTGTATTTTGTGTTGATAAATAGTCTTTAAATAGAACACCTTTCAATGGAGTGTAGTCACTTGTAGGATCAGCAATTTCCTTTATGGAATAATTTCCTTAAACAATATTTGCATGACAACCTTGAGCAAATCATGTTTCTGGGATGTGTGTGCCTTCTTTCTCATCAGAACCATTGGTGTAAAATGTCTCTGCTCTGCTGATTTTATGGAAGCAGCATTGCTTTACAGTGCCTGAGAACTGATTTCACGTGGTAGAATTTATTAGATTATGAACCTATGGGGGAAGTAGCATTTGTCTGTATGTTTTGTAAAAAACAAAATTAAAAAATTGCCTGAACTTGCAAACACTCCCTTAGAGAGCATTTTAATTTCCCTTCATTTTATACACATTTTCCACAAATTGCATTTCTAACATCTGCTCTGACGCCTCCCACATTCGTATTAGCCCAGAGTATTCACAAGTGCTGTCCATGAATTTATTTATATCTTTTACTTCCTTACATTTATATCCCACTCTTCCTCCAGGGATGCTTGGAGCAACCTTTTAGGTTTCTCACAACCCTAGGTGCATATAACTATAGCCCTGAAACAGCTAACTAGACTGGAGCTAAGGTTGGTCCAATCTGTTAATTTCATTTTCTCATTTTTTCCCAATCTTGAATTCAGTTCTCCACATTTGCACATCAGTCTGTGGTTGTTGTTTAAGAAAATAAAACTCCTTATGAATATTTATCCTAATATACACATTTTTGTATGTATTTTTTCCTCATAAACACATCCACGCAAAGCAATTTCCCCTAAAATAATGCATTTTCCTATGTCATCTCCACTAATATATCCGTTTTCCTGCACACTTTCCCTCAGTTTGTGCATTTTTCTACACATTGCTGGCTTGAGAACTACACTGCAAAATTTACGGAAGTGAGGATTTTTGAAAAATGGCGGAGTTGAGGTCACCATATTGTATCAAATCAAATCAAATCAAATCCCTTTATTGGCATCACAATAGAAAATGTTTCAAATCACTGGGATAATTAATAGGACAAGGGTGGAGCTGTCAAGGGTGATAGGGTCACACTGTGGTTATGCGCATTCAGATATTCTGCTACACCCAGTCTATTTCCCGAAGGCATGGTTCGTTGGGAACCCTTTCAGGTAAAATTGTGGCTAAAAAGGAAGCTACCAGAGCTTCTTCTTGGAGTTGTGGACCGGAGATCCAACATCTTACTCAGCAGCCGTTGGTGAGGTCTGCCATGTAAAGGGCAGTCTATGAGAATGTGGTCCATTGAATCTGGTACTTCTTGGTTGCAGGCACACAAACAGGCTTGATATGGAGTGTGTGGGAATCTGCCTTTAGTCACTGCAGAAGGGAAAGCATTTCAGAAACTGTGACTTGGGCATAAATAACAATGATGAAAGATAATTTTAAAAATTATTGAAAGATGTTCCAGTAGCACCTTAAAGACCAACTAAGAATAAGCTTTCTAGGTATGAGCTTTCTTCAGATACTTCTTCAGATACACTTCTTCAGATACTCTGAAGCAGAGGTCGCTACAACCTTATACTTTAAGATCTTGTATAGAATGTCCTGGGAGATTGAAGTGTTCTCCTATTGGTTTCTCTTATTCCTGATGTCTGGGACGCGGGTGGCGCTGTGGGTTAAACCACAGAGCCTAGGACTTGCTGATCAGAAGGTTGGCGGTTCGAATCCCCACGACGGGGTGAGCTCCCATTGCTTGGTCCCTGCTCCTGCCAACCTAGCAGTTCGAAATCACAAAGTGCAAGTAGATAAATAGGTACCACTCTGGCGGGAAGGTAAACGGCGTTTCCGCACGCTGCTCTGGTTCTCCAGAAGCGGCTTCGTCATGCTGGCCACATGACCCGGAAGCTGTACGCCGGCTCCCTCGACCAATAATGCGAGATGAGCGCCGCAACCCAAGTTGTCCACGACTGGAGTCCCTTTACCTTTACCTATTCCTGATGTCAGATTTATGTTCATTTATTCTTTGGCGTAAGGTTTGTTCTGTTTGTCCAGTACAGAGAGCTGAAGGGCACTGTTAGCATTTGATAGCATATGTAATGTCATGCATGTGACTTGGGCATGTTTACCTTTAAATGTGAACTGAATCAAATTTATCCCACACCCCTAGTTAGCGGCCATTATAGATACATCTTGCGGCAGAGAATCCCCCCCCCCATTTGGATTGATTTTCAGAAGCTCCCTCCATGTGCTCCTGGTGTGCTTATGTGCTCTGTGCTGTTCCTGCTCCCAGTGCGAATGTCTGTCCTCTCTCGGGCCTGGCAGGGGAGGGGGGAGCCCAGTTGAATGTAGAATTGGGAGACCTGGGCAATCAGGACTTCCCAGGCCACCTAGTGTGCAAATATCTTGGGCTGGGGTGCAGTAGGGGGGAAGTTGGCAGGGACTTTTAATCCCTACATCACACTGAGACTACTGGTCTAGTAGTCTCAAATTTATTTCATTTGTTGGTAAAAGCAGCAAACCGAGCACTGGAGTTTCCATGGCAGTGTTCACTGGTGCCCCCAGAGAGGTTCTGTGGTATTTGCCAGGCTGAAATTGGTGTTAAGTTTTTAATAGAAAGCACAATATTTAGAAAAGCAGGTCAGGGTGGTTTTTTTTAGTATAAAGCAGACACCAGTATATGCACAGGTGTGTGTGTGTGTGTGCGCACACCCACCCACCCGCTGTGTTCATAATGCAACGGAATTCTGTGTCTGTATATCAGAAGTAAGCCCTTGAGTATTCAATGAGCTTAATCCTAGATAAGCATCCAGTAGGAATTAAACCATAAATGTCCCCCCTCCCCTCGTTAAAGCTACATAAATCATGACTGGGTTTCAGGTTACAAACCATGAAACCTTGCATTGTTGCGGCAAGGTGAGAGTTAACAATGAAAAGCTTCTAGCTCCTCCAAAGCAGGGAGCTCTGACAAGTATAATCCCATTACGAAAATCACATCAGTGGAATGATATATTAAATAAAAGCATGATATGCTGCAGTAGGAGTATTTGTGTGTGTGTGTGTTTTGTCTGTGCGCGAAAATACATTTTGTTCTACCAACCTTTCCAAGAAACCGAAGACATTGTTTTCTCAATGTGGGGAGGGGGGGGGGAGGGAGAGACAGTTTTGAGAAAACGCATCGTTGAGATTACGTCACCCTTAAAAATAAACAGCACCAAATACCAACACAGGTAAAATGTCTTTCGGAAACCAAGGACTGAAAAGCAACAGCGTGCTTTATAGCTTTCCAGTGTGTGATAAAATCTGTTCACCAGATGTACTATCTGTCTCTTGTGTAGCATACTTGAGCATCATCTAGGCCTGAGGCCCATTTATTTCATGTAATTGCTTTCCCTGTGCACACCTTAGGGCACCCTAATTCTCCATTTTATTTCAGGCACTGCACAGGGTACCATCTGCTGGAGCTAAGCTTATTTCATTGCAAAACTGGGATGGTGGTGAAGAGTTCTATAGCACTCGTTCATTCTCTCTGCCTTGCTATTTATTCAGCTCTGAAATAAAGAGGACTTCAAAGGTACAGAGAGAGAGAGAGAGAAGGCATTCTGATGTATGCATAAACTCCACTTTTTACTTCAGTGAGGGAGGCAACACTGAGCATACTTCCATTGTCTGCGTGGGTCTTCTCCCTTTGTAAATGAATGAAGAGTCCCCTTCTTCACAACTCCTCCTTGTTAACACTGGAATTCTCACCAAAGACTCCTAAGGAAGCTTAGCAGTCATGAAATAAAAGGAGAGGTCCTCTTGTGCATCAGGAATTGGATAAGGGAAGAATAAACAGATAGTTCTCTGAATGGAGAGGTGTAGAAAGTGAAAAAACACCCCCACCCAAGGCTTGTTATTGGGACCTGTGCTTTTTTTGCTTGTTCATAGATGATCTAGAGCAGTGGTTCCCAACATTTTTTTGGCCATGCCTCACCTAAGCATCTCTAAAATCCTGATGCCCCCCGTGACATATAATTCTTACTTTTCAAAAGGTGAACTCCTATTCACATGGAGGAAGCCTAAAAGGCCATTCACTGTTAATAATTCATTCTCGAATCACCCCCCCCATCAAATTGCCCACCTGTGGGACATGTGCCCCACATTGGGAACCACGGATCTAGAGTTATAGGTGAGCAGTGAGGTGACCGAGCTTGATGATGATGCAAAATAGTTCAGGATCATTAAAACAAAAAGAGATTATGAAGAGCTCCAAAAGGACCTCTCCAAACTGAGGGGATGGGTGGCAAAATGGAAAATGCAATACAATGTAAACAAGGATAAAGAATGTGGCAATACAGTGGTACCTCGGGTTACAAACGCTTCAGGTTACAAACTCCGCTAACCCAGAAATAGTACCTCGGGTTAAGAACTTTACCTCAGCATGAGAACAGAAATCGTGCAGTGGTGGCGCGGCGGCAGCGGGAGGCCCTATTAGTTAATGTGGTACCTCAGGTTAAGAAAATTTTCAAATTAAGAATGGACCTCCGGAACGAATTAAGTTCTTAACCAGAGGTACCATTGCGTATATGTATATGTATATGTATATGTATATGTATATGTATATGTATATGTATGTGTGTATACACACACACACACACACTCGTGGACTCTAAACTGGCAGTGACTGACCATGAACGAGACTGTGGGGTTGTAGCGTACAGCTCAATGAAGATGTTGACCCAGTGTGCGGCAGCTGTGAAAAAGGCAAATCCCATCTCCCCTGCCCTCCCGATACATGGCAGCAACACTGCTATCAGGAGCCTATCGATGCAACTCTGCCCCACTGAGGCAGTTGCTCCAAATCTGGGATAAGGGAGGTGGTGACCAGAGAGAAAGACTTCTCCCCAGTGACACAATGGGCAGGGCCATCTTACCCATAGGAGCTAGGGGTGTGGGGCACCCGGGCGCCAGGCTCTCAGGGGCGCCAGGCCGAGAGTCTGGGGCCCGAGAGCTGAGTCCTGGGAAGAGCCCGCCCGTCAGTCGAAGCGCCGTGGAGGGGCTTTTCTGCTGCGGGTGGCTCTGTGCCGCGAGTTCAGGGGTGACGCTAAGGCAGCCGGCCGGTTGGCTCAGCCCCCCTGGGAGTGGGCAACCTGGGGTGTGTGTGGGAGGATCTTTGCACTCTGGCACCGCATATGCTTGAGACAGCCCTGGCAACCTTGCTGTTAACCAGAAGGTTGGTGGTTTGATCCCATCCAGGGACGGCTGTGAGCAGCATTCCTGCATTGCAGAGAGGGGGACTAAATTACCCTGGGGGGTAATTCTACAGTTCTATGATTCTATGATCTCAGCACCATGTTTGTGGAATTCACTGCCCAGAAAGGCCCATTTAGTGCCAACACTGTTATCCTTTTCAGAGCTTGACAAATACAATCTTCTTTGCCCAGGCTCTTTAATATATGTTGATCCTTCCTTCCCTCCTTCCTTCCTTCCTTCCTTCCTTCCTTCCTTCCTTCCTTCCTATTATAATTTATTTGTGTATTTCATCATGTTTTTGTAAACCATCCCAGGTGCGCTGCTGAAGAGGGGTGTGTGTGTGTGCCATTTGGCACTCTTGGATCTGAGGAACCTGGATGTCAAAACTGCTTGAAATATTCTCTCCTCTCGACAGTTAGCACAAGCAAATGAGCACAGCAAGTCGCGTTGTTCCATTCTCTATTTAAAATCTTGCTTCTTAAAGGGCCCTATAATAGCAGCATTTGATTGGCAATAGTCACAACCTAGAGGGCATTTCACAGCTGCAGTCGAGAATGCCATATTTCATGTAAATAAATTCAGAATAAATTCAAAATTGATGAATCTTTAGAGGAAGAAGGGAGGGGGGTCCCCCCTACATTGTGTGAATTCTGCATAAGCTTTCCTTTCCCTGGCAATGACAAATGCAGCTAAATGCACCTGGATGTAGCTGTCTGCTTTGATATAAAACATGCTTGAATGAAAAGGGAAAAGGAAAGGGGGAGGGACTTTCTCTGTTATTCATTGTCATAAGCAGGGGTTATTTCACTGTTTTGCACCTCAGCAGAAGTAAGAAGAGCCAGATTATGATCAGAGACATTCCTGTGATATTGCAGAGAGCAAGCAAAAGGCCTTGGGCTGATGTCTTGTAAATCACTGGACGTTTTGCCATTTGCCAAGTCATTTTGCATTTCCCCTGCTTCTTTGGGTCCGACGCCGCATAGCTCCAAAAGGGATCGTAGGTAAAGCTTGCTTGTGTGAACTGTGTTATAAGGTCACTTGTGTCATTCAGCCACAAAGGAGACAGAGGCTGCTAGGGAAGCAGGGAGCAGCAGAATTGATTGTAAGTCACTTTGGGTTGCCTTGGGCAAGATAAAGCGAACAACAAATTTAATAACTTATAATCAGGTTTGCTTTTTTCCCCCAGCCAGAACTCGCCGGAACTCAGTTCTGGCCCCTCTCAGGTGGGCGCCATTGCCATTCTAAGAGAACGAGGGAGGTGTTCATGGTGAGTTCCAGCACCTCTTTTTCTAGAAAAATAACACTGCTGATCATAACGATAATGATACAGAGAGTAATAAACAAAAGGAGTGAAAGAGGAGGTGCCATTTTGAAAATGTTTGTACAGTTAAGAACTTAATTTGTTCTGGAGGTCCTTTCTTAACCTGAAACTGTTCTTAACCTGAGGTACCACTTTAGCTGATGGGGCCTCCCGCTGCCGCTGCACAATTTCTGTTCTCATCCTGAAGCAAAGTTCTTAACCCGAGGTATTATTTCTGGGTTAGCGGCGTCTGTAACCCGAGGTACCACTGTATAGGGAACCAAGGCAAGAGGAGGAGGGAAGTCTAAACAACTGTGTATGTAATCGTATTTTTATTATTATTATTGTTGTTGTTGTTGTTGTTGTTGTTGTTAAATTGAAAAACTGAAAAATAAAATTTAAAAATAAAGGACCCCCCTCCCATGATAATAATGATAATGATAATCAGTTGTTATTGTTGCGGAGTGGAGCTACTGTCTCAGCACTGGCATCACTGCTTATCTGAAAGGGGTTGGGGTGGGTGAGATAGGTTTGGGGGGGTGAGGTTGCACTTATGTGGAGGGTCACCACCAATCCAGTGCTCCCACAACTGTATTCCCATGGCCCCAACCTTCCTGACAGCGTGTCCCAGCCTCCTCCAGAGAAGCACCTGTGAAGCTGATGTTGGATGATAAGTTGGCTTCTTCCAATTTCCCCGAAGTGGGCTATCCACAAACATTGTTGCTTGTCACCATTACCTCCTGCTCTTAACTATGGGCTACCTTGGACAGGAATGGAAAGGCAGCTCAAGCGGCTGGATTTGGCCTTGGCTGTTGGGCCTTCAGTTGCTGATCTCTACACTGAAACAAGTTTTGCCAAAGTATTGTTGATATGGCTGAGATGTTCACCACCTCATGTTGTTTATTCCTGAATTGGGAGGCCATAGCCTCTTGCAACACTCTAAGGCCAGAAACAGCACTTGGCATTTTCAGGACCTTCCCTGTTCCTGCGATTGCAATTTGTTTCAACTGTTTTTCATATTGGGTTTTAAATTATCACAACTCACCCTGGGATCTAGTGGTGGATAGGTAGGAAACGGCAAGGAGGATAGTAAATCGCAAAGGCCGTAGCTCAGTGGTAGACCATCTGCTCTGCAGGCAGAAATCTCCAGGTATAATCTCTAGCATCTCCATGTTGAACTGGGAATGTTCCGTACCCAAACCCCTGAGGAGCTGCTGCCAGCTAGATGAACCAGTGGTCAGGGTAAGGCAATTTACTATGTTCTTCTGCATGTTGTTTGTCTAACAATGTTGCATGTTTAACAAGCATCGCTTTTAAAAGTTATTTGGGCATGTTGCTGCCTTTTCCTTTGCATTCACTGCTATTTATAACCACCTTGCTTCTCTGTGCGCTGCCCAGGGAGAGAATCGTGGCGCCTTCCTCTCCAATGGAGACATAAGGTAGGAGTTGCTTTCCTACCTGCACACGCATAAAACGGGTCGTGACAAATATACAGCTTCACTTACGACATGGTTGCACAGCTCTGCAGCCGTGAATCAACTTGTCCGCTTGACGCTGAAGTCATGTGCCCCCAGACATTAAAAATCTCTAGGCATGAATGGGCATACTGTTCTGCTCGCATGAGCCCGTGCAATTCTGATGGCACCTGCATTCCAGTTGCCTTGCGGGGAAAATCTCGTGGTTTCCTCTGCCAGGCCTTGCAAATGATCTTCCATTGCATCATTTGAATGTTTCTTTTTTATATAAAAAAATAAATAAATACAAATGCTCCTTTGGCCGGCTAGCAATATTTTGTTTGGCCCTGGCTTAATTCCTGTTCACCCCTCAGTGAATTTGATGGGTCTCTGACACTAGTAAGCTTGTTATTAGAAATTTAGGATACAAACCAAGCCTGGAATCCTCCTATTCAGGGTATTCCAAGAAGCCAGCAAGTCCCTTTATCCAGATACTCTATTGCATTCCTCCTTCTCCCCAACTTTCTGTTCCTCACCTTCCATGGTCAGTTAGTATTCTGCGGCTGCTGAGAGGGCCTACTTTTTTTAGTTGCTAGGGATCCCCTCCAAAGGTTTTGGGTTTTGTTTGTTTGTGTGTTTTGGTACTTTGCAAGCTTTGCGGTTCCCACTACAGTGGTACCTCAGGTTACATACGCTTCAGGTTACATACGCTTCAGGTTACAGACTCCGCTAACCCAGAAATAGTACCTCGGGTTAAGAACTTTGCTTCAGGATGAGAACAGAAATTGTGCTCCGGCGGCGCAGCAGCAGCAAGAGGCCCCATTAGCTAAAGTGGTGCTTCAGGTTAAGAACAGTTTCAGGTTAAGAACGGACCTCCAGAATGAATTAAGTACTTAACCGGAGGTACCACTGTAATTTAATATCGTTTTGGCTTGCATGACTCTAAATTTCTCTCCAGCACTCTGACTTGACTCATTGTCTTAACAACACGTTTCAGGGACTCATTAATTAATTAATTAATTAATCCAAAGGGACTTCGAAGAGTCCATTCAGTTGGTTTCACCCTGTGTTGTTCCGGTATTACAGAATTTGGCAATAGTTTTAAACAGGGCCATTTTTCTAGAAAAAGAGGGGCTGGAACTCACCATGAACGCCTCCCTTGTTCTCTTATAATGGCATTGGCACCCACCTGAGAGGTGCCGGAACTGATTTCCAGCTGAAAAACACATCCCTGGTTTTAAATAAAATCCATCAAATGGCCCAACAAGGTGTTCCAAATATTGCTAGGGTGTTTTAAAAATACTCTCTGATGATAACTCAAAATCACTTGATTTCCAAAGTCCACAGTCAGACATTACCTGCTGAACCAAAATGTTTTGCTGCCTGAGGCAAAACAGCAAATGATGCTGTCCTTCCCGAGTCCAAGTGCATAGAATCCAGAGGATAAAAGTACCTTGACTAAGTCTTGAACAGACAGAACTGCACAAAAGCCCCTAAAACTGGATTTAAAATCAGCTACACCACCTCAGGAGAGTCTTAGGACCTTTGGGACCTGACAGTAGTGCAGCTAAAGTTTACACACAGTCTCATTGCATAAACCCTCATCTCATTCTTCAACCATGTTTACTGAATGCATGGAAGCGTACATTCTGTCCACAAATTCATAATCAATGCTAAATTCAGGGTATATCCATCAAGGGAATGGAGTGACTTCCCTACAAATAATTATATATTAAAAAACAGTTCCAATGCAGATCAATAAAACACTATTGCAATTCAAAACAAAGAGTAATAACAGCTTAGGAACCCAGCTCTTCATTTTTAACCAAAAGCAGACTGAAATGAAAGGGTATTTAATGCCCGCTTAAAAGCCAAAAGAGAAGAAGCTAAGTGCACCTCCCTCGGGAGGAAGTTCCATTAAAAAGGGGGCCTCTACTGAAAAGGCCTCGTCCCTTCTGCCTGCCAGTATCATTGATCTTGACGGCATATCTTTGTACAGGGTCTATGTGTGGCTAATACTAAATCTCAGGCAGGTTAATAAGGGTGGAAATGGTTTTTAAAACAAAGATCCCAACCAGCATTTTCCCAATTTGGTGCATATTGGCAATAGCAACCAATCTGAAATTACTACCTTGAGGTGGAGATAGACTGGGAGGGCACAAAGCCCTTGCCAAAAATGTACATTCTTGAGGAGCTTTACACATATCCACATATATGTGCCATTATTCTGTGGGTGAGGTAAAGGAAAATGAGAATGTGAATCTGATTTGCACAGGTCACTCAACATAATTACACACTTACCAAATAATAACACAGGGGCATTAACACAATTTACTCTGTAATTATCATTGCTCCCAGTGAAGTTACTGTGTAGCTAGCCATGTAATAACATGCATTATTGCACAGCAACTCTGCAATTAACTCCTGTCAAAGGAATATGCTAAGAGAAAATTGAAAAATGGGGCAAAGCATTTCTAAGCATCAAGGTTCTGTATATTTTGGAGACGTGACAGAGGCATTAGAATTCAAAATTGAAACGCATGCTTCAATATTGTGATGGGAGGAGAATGGTCCTAAGTCTGTGTAGTTTATAGGCTGGATCTTGAAATTCCACAGTACAAGGAGAAATGAGGATATATGACAAACTGCATTGTCCTGGTAGAGAGAGAAAGTATTGAGGGTGCAAACATTGGGTGGTTTCAAACGACGTACTCCTGTCAGCACAAGGATTTCCATTCACGCAGCAGAACCTTTTCTCTCAACATGTCCTCCCTAAATCTGCTTTGGAGCTAGGATTATAGTACTTCAGAATTTTGGGGAGATTTACCCCCTTTCTTTGAATTTGGTCATTTAAGGTTTATGATTTCTCTATTTCCTTCTGAGGAAACTGAATAGTTCAGTGAAACGAGGTTTGTAGCCGGCATCCCGTTAAGGCTTTGTTCAATTCTAGGTTTTACTTACAGTTGGGGCACACCTTCCAACATTTCTCCCATGAAAATAGGGACATCCCATTCCATAATGATAATTTTACTATTTATACCCCACACATCTTACTGGGTTGCCCCAGCCACCCTGGGCAGCTTCCAACATATATAGAAACATAATAAAACATTAAACATTTTTAAAAAAACAACCCTTCCCTATTCAGGATTGCCTTCAGACGGCTCGGGGATCAGATAGGTAACTCCATCCCCTCCAACATTTCTCCCATAAAAATAAGAAAATCCTAAGGAAAAGTGGGACATTCCAGGATCAAATCAGAAACCAGGGCTGCTTCTCTAAATCAGGGACGTCCCTGGAAAATAGGGACACTTGGAGGGTCTGTTAGGGGTAACCTTTTTGAAAACCTTGATGCCAATCTTAATCACCTGGATCTTTAAAATTCCCACCTTGCTCCTTAATCTCAATAAAAAGCAATTCTACCCTGCTCTTGTTCTGCTAAAACTATGAACAATTCTCCACTATTATATGCATTCTTATTTGCATTGTTACATGCATAACAATATACACATACGCTCTCCAGATTTCTTAAAGTAACCAGCACATAAAAATAAATGTATGTTTTAATATAAAAAGATACTGCAGAAACACAGTGCAGTTATGAGTACAGTACAGAAGCACAGTATGAGACCTGACTCTTTTATATGCTTTGTACATATACACAGTTTTGTGGAAAATATAACTTTGCATGTAATTAGTCAGGCTCCTTCTTCTTTTAATTAAGTGGCTCAGTTATAAGCGGGCAGTCCCAGTGGCGTAGCGTGGGGGGTGCCAGGGGTGCCGGCCGCACCGGGCGCAACATCTGGGGGGGGCGCGAGTCCAGAGGGAAGGGACAAGTTCCTTCCTCCGCCGGGCTCCCCGCCGCCGCCGCCAGCCTTGCGCCCTAGCGCGCGCCACCCCCGCCGCAGCCGCTGCGGCTGCGCTCCACTCACTGCTCGCAGGAGGAGCAGCCGCTGCAGCAGCGCCGACGCCGCCACCGACGCCTGGCCGGGCACCGGCAGCCTCCGCACCCCGATGCCGACGCCGGCGCCATCCCCTCGGCCCAGCCACAGGCGGCGGCTGCTTCTGCCGACTGGGAGGGAGGAGAGCTCCGAGGGGCCTCGACGCGCCCTGCCCTCCCCAAAACCCTCCGAGAGGAAGCCGGCGGGCGGGCGAGGGTCTCCCGTCGGAAGGGGGCGCCGCTGGCTCCGGCTCTCAGCGCAAGTCTCAGCCGCGGGGGAGGGGGGGCGAGGACGGAGCTCGGCTGGAAGCCCCCGGACCCGGCCGGGAGGAGGAGAGGCGCTCGCCAAGCCCGGATCTGGAGCGCCTCGGAGCGCGGGCTCCACCTACAGCCCAAGGAGAGGAGGGGGCGGGGAGGCGCCCGAGGGGAGGGGGCTTCGGCTGCCTCGGCCCGCGGGGGCTCCGCAAATAATAAATTTAATAAATTCCTGCTGAGCCTTTGGGGGGGTCTTTGGCTCCTTCGCTCGCCCCCAGCCCCAGTGGCGTAGCGTGGGGGGTGCAGGGGGGGCCGGCCGCACCGGCCGCAACATCTGGGGGGGGGCGCGCTCGCACTCGAGTGCTAAAATCCACGGGTTAAGGGGCGCAAATTACTTGCCTTGCCCCGGGTGCTGACAACCCACGCTACGCCACTGGGCAGTCCAATGTGAGTAAAACTCAGTTGGGTCAGAACCACTGGATTCCATATATAGATTAATTTGAAATGGATTTTTCCTCCATCCCTGCATCCATTGTTCCACTGACCCAATGCACAAATGAGAAAGCCCTCTGGAGTTTTAATGCACATTGTTCTTACTGAAACACCATCAGTGGGGGGTGAAAACAGGGATGTTTACGTGCAGCCCAAATAATATTTACTTGGCAATAAATCCTATTGAAATCAATGAGACTTCATGCTTCAGGATCTGGCTGTAGGTCTGCTTGATGTCAAGGGGCAAGCCTGACTTTGCGCAAGCTGTGCATTGCTGTTGTTGTTTATTATTAGCAAGAGTTTGGGCACAGCGACGCACACTGGGTGCTTCTAACTACTTGCTGCCTGCATTTTTCCTTACTGCAAGGCAGACTCTCCATGATACTCCCTTTCTACTGCGACACTGTGAGACAGTCGCCTTCCTTCAGCCCTGGCTCCAGCCTGCAACTGTGCTTACTGGAGTGAGACTTTAATTTGCTACATCGTGCCAGAGTATTAATAGACAATTATTTATTGCAAATCCGAACCATTTATACTGTTTACTGGGTTGACACAATGTAAAATTTTGATCCAAATGTTAATGTGCCCATGACATTGCATAATTCTGTTCTGTGCCAAGGTCCCTTCTACCCCACTAGCTGCCACCCCCCACCATGCTACTGGCTTCTTAATGATTTGAATATGCAGTGCAAGGAAATCGAATTTTTAATGGATGAATAATTCACAATCTAAAACTTGTGCTTGTTTATTTGCATGCCTCCTCCGCAACTGGGGTGCATGCGGCTAATTAGAGCAGCAGCAAAATCAGACAAATTTAGAACGCTGTTTGGATTGCAAGCAGGAAAAAACATGGAAATAGTTTTGCAGTGTTCTTAAGTAATGACTGAATCACTGTTAGTGAGCTACACACAGTGGAGGCCGCTCCATTGGGGCAAATGGGGGCACTGCCCCGCCGATCTCAATCTTGTGGGATATTTACAATGCAGTCAAGCCAGCATGCATGTTTGCTAGATGGGCATGTGATAGGAGCTGAAGCTGTAATAGAAATTGGAACCCCAATGGCCGAATGCAGAAAACTACCAACAGGAACTCAGGACTGAGGAGGACATTTTCATGCCCTGATGTCCTGAGGGCATGGAACGGACCATTGGCATTCTGTGTGTGGAATGCCTCAGCGTTCCAAGGGCCTGATTCTTAGAGGCATCTTTTCCAAACGTTGTACCAAGTTTGCTTGGAAGCAAGTCTCTTGTCCGTTTCTCGACTTCAAGCTTCTATCTGATGAAGCACTCGCTGCCTCAAGGACCATAGCTGTCAAGCGTCCCTTATTTGGCGGGACAGTTCCTTATCCCAGTCCCATGTCCCACTGCTGTCCCTTATTGATGATGTCCCTTAAATAAGCTACTGAAGGTAATGGGGCCCTTTCTATGTCCAGCTGTGCTTTGTCAACAACAAATTGTTGCTGTTTTTTTGTGTTGAATATATGCTATATGGTAATTTATGGACCTAATAGGTATCTAAAGCCATTTGCACACAACAAAATATGTATTTTATCAAAGTAATTGTTGATCCCTTATTTTGGCTGCTGATCCCTTATTTTCGAGGCTGCTGGTCCCTTATTTTCAAATCTGTAAGCTGACAGCTATGTCAAGGACTGCAACATTTAACACAGCCGCCATGGAATGTGCAGTCCTCCAGATTTGCCTACAACTCCCAGCATGCTGTCTGAGACTGATGGGAATTGGAGTCCAACAGCATGGGGAGGACCCACAGCTGCCCGCTCCTGACTTCACACCCCTGGATTCATGCAGAAAGGCATTTAAATTAGCATTTGTAATTTCTGCCTTCAGCAATTGTCGTTTGGAGCACTGCAGTTGGAGTGCACCATGTAAAAATGGCAATGAACACACAAAATTGCAATAGTTAATTATTATTAAGAAAAAGAAAAAAGGAAAAAGAGAAGAGAAGAGAAGAAAAGAGAAGAGAAGAGAAGAAAATCAGCAACAATGGAAAGTTATAGTGGAGACTTTCATTAGTCTAATTAAAATTATAAATAAAATGGTCCCCAACTGAGCTTCTGACAGGCCGATTGAATCAACTATAACTGTTGTTCCAATATGCAATATCAAAGCAAGAAATAGGAATGGCATTCTAATATTCCTCAGTTAATCCCCACTGTCAATTCTGTATGCTTTTTCATACTTCTTGGACCTTTTGCTTAAAAAAGAAAAGAAAAGTGTTACCTTATACAGATTTATTATTTAACTGCGATACACTGATTTCCTCAAAGTTGTTACTATGCTTGGAAGAATCGGACAGATAAATCTAGCCTGCTTGCCTTTGTGCCCTGAAACAGGATATTTCATATTAAACAGATTAGCCTTTAGCATTAAGATTTCGGTGTGATCCAAGCAACAGGGTCAAAATCAACCCTCCCTCCCACTCATGGAAGGAAAGATACAGGGAAGATTGAGGGACTCCAGATCATTTTGTCTGCAGGTTAAAAAAGAACTTGGGGGAAGAAAGTTTAAAACTAAAAAAATTAGCAGATGGGGAAAGGTTCAATTGCTTCTCTTTTTACAGCTTGCCTATCCTGATTTTTAAAAACACACACACATATGCACACAACACAGAGAGAAGGAAGCAAATTGTGAGTCGTGCAGTGCAATCCTGTAGGGCTTGCTTCCTAGGAAATGTGCTTAGGATTGCTGCCTTGGTTTTCCATTTTGACTGACTCAGAGCCTGTTTAGTTTGGGATCGCTACCAAGCTGAGTGGGAAGTAGTGTTAGAGGAAGCTTGTCCGTAGCTGGATCGCTATCAGAAGCAGCTTAGTAAACATAGCCAGGAAGACCCTCAATTTCTTGCCAGATCATGGTCAGTTACGGGCCATCTTTTACAAGAACTTACCAAGAACTTGAGGGACGCAGGTGGCGCTGTGGGTTAAGCCACAGAGCCTAGGACCTGCCAATCAGAAGGTTTGCAGTTCGAATCCCCGCGACGGGGTGAGCTCCCGTTGCTCGGTCCCTGCTCCTGCCAACCTAGCAGTTCAAAAGCACATCGAAGTGCAAGTAGATAAATAGGTACCACTTCGGCAGGAAGGTAAACGGTGTTTCCGTACGCTGCTCTGGTTGCCAGAAGCGGCTTAGTCATGCTGGCCACATGACCCGAAAGCTGTACGCCGGCTCCCTCGGCCAATAAACCGAGATGAGCACCGCAACCCCAGAGTCATTTGTCATGACTGGACCTAATGGTCAGGGGTCCCTTTACCTTTTTACCAAGAACTTACCAAGAACAATATGGAAAATCTCAGTACCACCTGAGTCAAGTGGCATTATTTTTATTTTATTTGCTTAGTGTAGGTCAATTTATTTACCAAATATAACAATACTATTAGAGCGTAATCTACAGCGACATTCTTATTCCAGCAAAATGCTGAGTTGTTCTCCCTGGCTGCACACTCTATCACGTGGCCTTCTTTCCCCTCATGTTTTGTTTCATCAGTCATACAAATATTCAAATAATATAAAAACCGGGCAGAAAATTGCTCCCTTACATCATCGCACCAGCTTGCCGCTTTTTGTTATCACTGGGATGACAATGAGACATTCATCTTTCAAGGGGCAAAAATTCCATTTCACCTCAGGAAATGTCACGTTAGAAATGGCCAAATCAGGCCAGTAAAAATATTATTATTTGTTAAAAGGAAAGTTTACTGTTTCCGACAGGAAAAATCTTCACCTCCTAAATACAGAATTATGCTAATAGATTAATATTTTTACGCCATTTAAAAAGCCTCCTCCATGTCAGCCATAGCTGCTCCTGATAATATTTATGTGAAATTTATGCCAAACCCTACATAGACTTTTTAATTTAATTTTTTTTGTTTATTTATTTTTTAAAAATTGTCAATAAACTCACTTGGGAGAAAGCTCATAAAATTCAGCTTCACCCACAATCCGGGCGATAGTCTGCCAAGTTCCACATAAATAAATCATTCAGTCGTTTTTGGCATCCTGTAGACCAGAAGGAATATTTCCATGGGTAGATTTAAAGAGACATGGCTCTACAAAATATAGTTGCTGCAAAACACTAGACAGAAATGGTGGATTTTGACTCTGTCACTTATAAGAATTTCTGAAGACTGTTCTCCAAAATAATAAAAGGACCCCCAGAAAGAACTGTTATTGTAAATTATTATTATTATTATTTAAAAATCAGCATAATTTACTTCTGAGCTCCATCCATTTCAGCAACTAGGGTTCTGAATTCCACATGGCTCATGGGAGGCGGATGATCCTTCCTTCAGATATTAGCTCTCCACTAATCACAGTATTGTCTAAATGCCATATGAGTATTCAGTGGCGGCGGCTGTAGTGGGATGGAGCTGGCCTCCCTGTGACTGCACCCAGTGGCGGAGTTTCATGCTCCGGCACCGGGGGGCGGAGAGCAGGTGGGGAGAGGGGCTGGCATGCGTCCCGGGGGCATGGCGCACCGCCCACAGGGGGCGTGGCATGCGGCATGCATCCTGGGGGTGTTGCACACCGCCTGCAGGGGTGTGGTGCCCAGCGCGGTTGGGGGAGCAGCCGCGATGGCACCCCACCAGGATCGTGCTACCAGGGGCGGTGCGCTCCCCCCCGCACTTCTCTTCCTCCACCAGTGACTGCACCTTACCTAGATGATGCTGAGGCAAGGCGGTGGTAAGGTCAGGGCTCTGCAGCCACTGTGTCAAAGCTATTCCAGCCCTCCCACTGCATACTCATCAACTGTCCTGGAAAAAATGGGACATACAGTGGTACCTCAGGTTACAGACGCCTCAGGTTACAGACACTTCAGGTTACAGACTCCACTAACCCAGAAATAGTACCTTGGGTTAAGAACTTTGCTTCAGGATGAGAACAGAAATCGTGCTCCAGTGGCATGGCAGCAGCGGGACACCCCATTAGCTAAAGTGGTGCTTCAGGTTAAGAACAGTTTCAGGTTAAGAATGGACCTCCAGAACGAATTAAGTTCTTAACCTGAGGTACCACTGTACTGGGTTCCCCCCCCCCTCATTTTCATGCTGCCATGATTTCAGGCTACACTCTCTCCCTGAAAAAGTGCTTTGGGAGGGCAGCAATCTTGTGGGAGCCCCCAAGAGGCACATTCTTGGGTGCCGTGACTCGTCACGTATGGGTCACATGACTCACATGGCGTCCTGGTTTTGGGCCATTTCGTTTTGGAGGGTATGCCACTGGTGCATTGGCACAGCCCTGACGTTGCTGGCAACCCCAGCCTGTCATGATGATGTGGTCAGGAGGCTAGCTCAACCACACCACACTTCCTGCTAACTCAAATTTTCCTGAAGTATTCCCCCAGCGCATGAAGAGGAGCAGCGGCCATTTTGCCTGCTGTAGAAAATGACCATAGGATTGGACTTGAGACCTAGCTAGTAGAAACTAATGCTTAACTACCAAGCCCGACCACAACTGTTAGACCTTTATTTGCTGGGAATCTGAGTTGAGACACTCACATAGCGGAATGTGTCCCTGGTTCCAGCCACCACACAGAGACAGCTTAAGGTCCAAAACAGTTTATTGCTGCAGAAGATCAGGCTTCAGTAATACAGTTCCGGGTGTTGATATATACATACAGCTTGTAGGCTTTGCAGATACAGATACAGATACACAGAAGTAGGAAGTATTTCTGTTGCTCCAGTGATTCAAGACGTAACACAGACTCTGACTCAGGGACAGACTCACTGACTGACTAATGAGTTGACATCCCTTAATCTCTTATATAGATGGCACTGGGACATTGCCATAGCAACTGGCTTGGCCAATCGTGCACCCGTTGGCTTATCTCATATATGGGGTGATTTGTGTCCAGGAAAGAAATTAACTCTTTCCTCCAACATTATTGACAGCCCATCGGATATTTGAAGATACTCAGTGCCACCATTCACCCTTCTCAACTGTCTCTTCTACTGCTACAGCCACAGGAAGACCCAGTCCATATAATTTCTCTGTATATATTCAAAGCAGAGGCTGTACTGCTGAGCTACAGCCCTTATCACTGAGCTACAGCTCTCACCTTATCAGTTCCTTTTTGTTGTTGTTGTTCAGCACTGTTATTCTGCTCTCTTTAAACTATAGTTCACTATTTTGCTCAAAAGGAGGAGCTGTGGTTTGATGTCAGTTTACTAACCTGGACCTTAAAACTATGGTTTGATGCTGGTTTAAGAGCCGTAGTTCCCCATTTCTGATGTAAAAAGCAACCATAGTTGAAACAGACCAGGATCAAAGCACCAAGTGGGAATATGTAGGCCTGGGGCCTGTTCCTGGCTAAATAAACAATGGTTTGTTAAGGCAGCAATGTTGCGGTGAGGTAAGATTAAGGCCTATTTTGCACCATCACCGGCGAGATGTTTTCCTATCACACACAATTCTTCATTGGTTATCTTTAGTTTCATTACACTCTCTTTGCTAATAGCTATTGCAATGAAACATAATTGACTTGAATACTAAATGGCTAGAACAAAGCATCATTTGCCCAGTTATTTCACTCCTCTCGTTTTGAATTGGCTTTAATAAGGGGGGGGGGAGGGAGAGAGAAACCCCAAACAAAGTGAGAAATCCGTGCCAGGCAGTTAACAGGTTAAGGATCATTTGCATAAATTAGCAAGTTTTAGCAATGAATTCACCTACTGAAAGTAAGACACGGGACACTGCGTGTTAATAATTGACGTGCTATATGAAATGCAATGTTCCTGAGGAGGAAATTGAGCTCCACGTCGCTATTAGAACCAGTGGAGCAGCAAACAATGGGAAAAGAAATATCATTTTGTTCGGCGAGTTACTGCTCCTGCATAACAACTATCCTACATTTTGATGAAGTTCTTTTTCTAACGGAAAAAAAAGCACCACATACCACCAGACAGATTTAACAAAGATTGTGTGTGTGTGTGTGTGTAGCCACTTGGGAAATCCAGTTGTCAACAATATTGGACAGGAAATGGAAATGGAAAGAGGCCTTTATGATGGGGATTATTGGGTGGTTCTTGTTTTTGTTATGTATTTTGTGTTTTTATGTTCTGATTTTATGTTAAGAACCACCCTGAGACTTGCGGGTATAGGGCTGTATACAAATTTTAACAACAACAACAACACCCATCATTGCTTCTTCTTCTAAAACAACCCCTCACTTCCCTGAAATCTCCCTACTTTCCAGGTTTACTGAACACTTCCAAAATTCTCTAATTTTGAGAGGGTATCTGTCACAGCGCAGGCTAAATTTGCGAAATAAAGATAAGTGATCCCGTTAGATGCCTTCTGCTGTCCCACATTAAGTTACAAATATTGGTTTTGATACGTAAGTAATGGCTTTCATCCGGTGATTGCCAGGCACTCAAAGTCACAGTTCGTTTTGCTGCATGCCACGAGTACGGATTATGTATTCACAAAGGGTCGGAAACAAATCTGCTCTTAATAATGTGGTGTGGCATAATTTAAAATTAGCTTAAAGTAAATTAAATCATTCAGCCCCTGATCTACTTTACCAAGTTCGCATGGAGTAAGTACGCCATATCAATTAAATCTCAGTGAACTGCAGCAGCCAATAAAACTTCCTCCCGCCACAAGTAATATTTCAAGATATTGATGGCAAAGTTATTGCCATTAATCTGAGTATAAAACCAAAATCAGGTATCAGGAGCTGTCCAATAAACTCTCCCCACAGACTAATAAAACTATCATTACCTCTTTACTAACTAAGCACTTTTGCTGTTCCTTTTTCCACACAAAAAGACTTTTTTAACCTTTATATGTAGAAATTTATTACCCAGTCAGTACTATTGTGTTTCTCACCTCACATCAGGCAAAGCTTTGGGATAATGGAGAAAGGCGGGTAACTATTTGCCTAAAGGGCCACTTCAGATGGTTTGGCTTGCAGACGTTGGTGTATCCTACTTGCCTTCACTATAAAAGATGAAAAATGGTGTGCTACATACCCGCCAACATTTCTCCGATGAAAATAGAGATATCCTATTCTGTTGTTGTTGTTGTTGTTGTTGTTGTTGTTGTTGTTGTTGTTGTTGTTGTTGTTGTTATACACTGCCCATCTGACTGGGTTGCCCCAGCCACTCTGGGCAGCTTCCAACATATATAAAAACATAATAAAGCATTAAACATTTTTTAAAAACTTCCCTATGTAGGGCTGCCTTCAGGTGTCTTCCAAAGGTAGTATAGTTACTTATTTCCTTGGCTTGGGGGTCACATAACTCCATACCCTCCAACATTTCTCTGATGAAAATAGGGATGTCCTAAGGAAGAGCAGGATATTCTGGAATCAAATCAGAAACCAGGCTGGCTTCTGTAAATCCTTGTCCCTGGAAAATAGGAATACTTGGAGAGTCTGTGTGAAATAGGGCAGAGGTTTGTTTGGGGGGGAATGGGGAAGTGGTAGAACATCCCCTGCTTTGCTAACCCAGAAATATTACCTCGGGTTAAGAACTTTGCTTCAGGATGAGAACAGAAATCGCGCAGTAGCGGCACGGCGGCAGCAGGAGGCCCCATTAGCTAAAGTGGTGCTTCAGGTTAAGAACAGTTTCAGGTTAAGAACGGACCTCCGGAACGAATTAAGTTCTTAACCCGAGGTACCACTGTATAGGTGCTTTGGCTATTGATAGGCTAAACGGCATTGGATTTTTGGCTATTCATAGGCAAAGCAGGATCCACACAAGGTGGCTAACAAGTTCTGTCAGTTATGAAATGCTATTGCATGCCAGGTGTCTAACAGACCTGACTTTCATTATGTACCTGTGTTTTTTGAGAGGATCCTGGGTTCTATGAAAGCTTACTGGGGTTCCTCAATGACAGTTCCCTGAAAAACAGCAGGACTGTGCATGTTCA
This sequence comes from Podarcis filfolensis, assembly GCF_964270895.1. Taxonomy (NCBI): domain Eukaryota; kingdom Metazoa; phylum Chordata; class Lepidosauria; order Squamata; family Lacertidae; genus Podarcis; species Podarcis filfolensis. The sequence continues at coordinate 22,540,950 of NC_139604.1, read as the reverse complement.
GCAGTTGTGAAATGCCGACTAATGGTTGACAAGGGGGGAAATAAGGGGTAGGATAGTGTATGCTGGAAGGTGGTATAGCAATGGCTGGCTGGCTGGCTGGCTGGCTGGAACCCTGAGCAGAAGCACTTCATTTTGCTGCAAGCCTCTCTTGTTTTCCCTAAAACATCAGCCACCTCCATTATGAGGCTAACATCTGCTGAAAAAGGAAGTTTGTAAGAAAATGAGGAGCTATGGGGATCGTAAGTTGGTAATGCATTTCTTTCTTCTTATTGGGGGTGGGGGTGAAGGGTGGAATGCTGTAAACTTAAATCTGGAAGACATTATTATGTGAAACAGAATTAGCTGAACATGAGCACCAACAGTGTTTGATGGAAAATATTCAGACCCCCATTGCTGCCGTAACCACGCAAGGAGATAGTCAGCAGAGTGCAACCCTTTTCATGTATGCATGTTACAAATTCTCTCCATTTCTACATTCTAATAAGAGCGAATGGCATAAATTATCTCCAATTCTGATGCAGTGCCGAAGCAGCCATCTGGTCTAATATCTCACTGACAGTGATATAGGACTGAACATTCAGTGTTTGGTCTGTTGCACAGAAAAGGACAATAGGACATATTTTAAAATGTCAGGATACATCAGACCCATATTCGGGAAAGTTTGCATTTATGAAAATGGATAGTATTGGAGATATATCATGATGCAGATCTAATCATGGATGCTGGTGTGGTGAATTGGATTAAGAACCGATCTGAATTCTTCTAATTATGGGCATGTTAGGGTTGCTCCCGTCAGGCTTTCTCTTACAGTAGAAGGAGCTTATGAGATCGTTTTCAGCAAAGCTTGGGATATGCTGTCACCAGTCTGATAATCAAGTGGCTTTAGTGATGGATTGGGTCACATGGAAAGAGTTTGAGGGCAATTCCCCAAAGTGCAGAAGACCTTTGGAATGTGCCTATTATATGAGTGCATAATTTTAGTATATCAAGCAAAACGTACTGTTATATTCCTCTGCTAGGCTACGCAGGCTAAACTTGTCCAGCAAGTTTTGGCCTCTTTAGCCGTCTCATTTTTGCAACCACAGTCGTGTTTTTTTCCATGCGGGATCCTTGAGAGATCACTCAGACCAACTTCAGTGTTGTTACAATACTTACAAGAAGCTACGATTTGGGTAGTAGAGCTTGCTGATCTGGGGGACAGCCTGTTTATCCTTTCTCTCTCACACGCTTAAAAATATATGAATATTTGCTATGGTATTCATTTGGCCACAGGCCGGTTTGCATGCTAGCAATGTTGCTGCAACTGTAATGAATGCCTCCAGTCAGTCCCAGATAATCTCCAGCTAGTTCACGGGTCCCCCAGTCCCCACTTGTCATTGCCTCTTGTCATAGGTGGAGATGGAGCGCAAGGAAGCCTATTTTTCACAGACTGAGTGGAATTCAATATAGCTCCAGGTAGGGTGAATGCATGCAGGATACCACTTGCTCAATGGGACTTCCCTTCCTCTCTTCCAGTGTGGTGTAGTGGTTAAGAGCGGTGGACTCGTAATCTGGTGAACCGAGTTCGCTTCCCCGCTCCTTCAGATGCTGGGTGACCTTGGGCTAGTCACACTTCTTTGAAGTCTCTCAGCCCCACTCACCTCACAGAGTGTTTGTTGTGGGGGAGGAAGGGAAAGGAGAATGTTAGCCGCTTTGAGACTCCTTAGGGTAGTGATAAAGCGGGATATTAAATCCAAACTCTTCTTCTTCCTCCTATGCACCACCTAAATCTGTTCCGGGTTCCCCTCAATCCTCTGGAACTGATTTAGGGGGTGCAGTGCGGGGGAAGGGGGAGGAAAGTCCCATTGCACAAGTGGATCTCATTCTGCATGCACAACTTACCTGAATCCTGCCCATATTTATTTAGTATAATTTTATCCCTCATTTCTTCCGTCATGGAACCCAAGGCAGTGCACATGAGGCTCTGCCCATCCAGGCACTGGCCATATCCAAACTTGCTCAGCTTGAAGCTTCCCTTGCCTTGCTAGAAATGAAAGCCAGCTGCAAACTGAAGGGCGGCTTGCCTCTTTTGAGCAACGCAAGAGGCTGCTGTGGGAACACTACCCCCTTCAGCTGAAAACGTTTGTTCTCCTGCAGTCTGTGCACAATAGGGTTGTGCATCAGCTCATTTGTGGGTTGGGCAATGAAGAAAATCAGGGTGATTTGGGGAGGCTTCCCCCTCCCGACTCAAAGCACAATGTCAATAACCTTCCCTGAGTCAGATCGGGGGCCCAACAAAGTCTTTCATATACTGCTCTCTGCTTTGCCATATAGCCCTTTCTCTGGGGGGAGCAAGAGATGCTACAGAAGACTGCTCAAAGGAGGCTCTGTTTAGGCCACTGTTCCCTTACTTGTTCATGAATGGCTTATTTGAATTGTGGCTATTGTTATTATCTGCATTTCATCATTCGCCATGATGATTTTCAAGCATCAGGAGAACATGCTGAGAGCGATTTATTTAAAATACACTTACATTTTATAGGTAGTTGGTTGCCGGTTTATAAAAAAGAAGGCAGTGGTTTACTGGACTGCTGACTTTCTCCTCTCCTTCCTCGCATCCTCTTCCCTCCCCAACGCCCCCCCCCCCCCGCTACAAAAGGACACTGATGCTTCCAGCCTAGTTTCTTTCCGGTTGAAGATGGTTAAACCTTTGGAGGAAAAGAGGCACTGATTAATGGCCTTCCTATTACCACCTCAGGCTGTGATCCTGCCAGCTCCCTTAGTTAAGCAGGGTCAGGCCAGGTCTCAGCTTGCATGGGCCTCAGGTCTCCAAGGGGACAAAAAGAGAGAGAGAGAGAGACTACTGTGGCTGTAGATAGCACTGGCTGAGAAATATCCCCCCAGTTTTGTGTGAGAAGCACAATGTCGCTGAAAGCGCTGTTTTTCCATACGATATAAAAATCTGCGGTTTAGAGTGTAATGAATCAAATGTTTATGAGGATTGCGGTTCTAAGCGGTTGCTGTCCAAGTTCACGAGGCTAGGATTCTTTCTTTGGGTTTTATTTGGCCACGATATCTGGAACACTGAAAGAGGAGAATCTGGAGCAGCGACAGAAATAACTTAAGGTCTGGGGAATGGGCAATTCACATCATGATCCCACTGCTCTTTCGGGCACTACTATTGCCAGAGAGAACAACATTTTTTCCATGTGGTCACCCTTTAAAGAACAAACAGTAGTTGGAGCCCAGAATCTTGTTATATCACTGCTGTCCTCCTCTTCTTTGTATTTGCAAGTAAATTTTTATTGTTTTCCTTACATATTCTTTTCCAACAAACCATATTAATGCCATACATTCCCCTTGACTCCGCCGAGTCGCGACTCCCCTCCCTCCCTGCAATTGGTATATTTAACCCCTTTCTATCGCGCGCCTCATTCTCACAATAGTATTATTATACATTGAAGGTATTATGTCAATCCTGCTAGTGTCTTAACCTCTTTACAATTCTCCTTTAAATATTCAATAATTTTACTCCAGTTATTTTGGTATCTTTGATTTTCCTGGTCCCGGATCCTCCCTGACAATTTGGCAAGTTCTGCATATTCTGTCAACTTCACCTGCCGCTCCTGGATGGTTGGTATGTCTTGTGTTTTCCATCTTTGGGCCAGGAGGGTTCTTGCGGCGGCCGTAGCATACATGAACAGATTTTGGTCTCCCATTTTGATTTCCATTCCTATTAAGCCTAATCATGTCTATTAGGTGTCTATTAATCTTTTGTTTATTGTATGGTAATTTTCACATGTTACCAAAACAGCACTAGAGCTGTTCTTATGAGGAAGCCCAGAGCCTCATGGACAAGTCCACTTACAAAGGTTCTTCTCTTTTCTTTCTTTATTTGATTTATGTATTAGATTTTTATCCTGCCATTCCCACCAAAGGATCCTAGGGCACAGTGCTATTTTTCTAGAAAAAGAGGTGCCAGAATTTACCATGAACATCTGCCACATTCTCTTAGAATATCAGTGGCACCCACCCTAGAGGTGTCGGAACTGAGTTCCTGTGAGTTCCCCTTGAAAAAAGTCCTGCTTGGGCATCATCTGATCATTTTCACCTGATCATTATCCAACTGCGTAACGATTGGGTAGAAGAGACCTGCCTGATTGACTTCCACTCCAGTGTGTTGAGCATATAGCTTATGGGTTCTCTTTTCAACACACCATCATATTTTTGAGATCATCCAGAGATCAATAGAAACACCCTTTACAGTGGAGATTCAATGATACATTTGCAAGGAAGTACTAGCTTTATAGTATACAGTAGCTATCTGGTTTTTGTCTAGGTTCCTTCCTACCTGATTAACTCTACATGAGACACATGCATGTGCATAAGCTATCAGTCTCTCCTGAATGTGAAAACCATCATCTACACAGTCCTGTAACTTGAGCAAGTAGATGTTATGGAATATATACATTTCAGAAGGTAAATCAAAACAGGCGGTTGAATTTTCTCTACTTACACTGGTTTCAGATGCTACAAATCTAGCTTAACCAACATTTAGTTTTCCATTTTTTGCTGATTGATTCAGTGCTTCAGTCCAAAGAACTTTAAGAAAAGCTTCCATTTTAAAAAAAAATGCATGCCCACAATAAAACAAAAATCATTCCATAAAACAAAAGCAATACAGCAGCAAAGATTATGTCAGTGCTAACCTTAATATCTGGCCAAATAAAAAGGTCTTTATCTGCAGGGGGAAAGATATCAGAAACAGCTCCCTGCTAGTATCCCTGGAGAGACCATTCCAAAGATCTCTAAGAAGATTCTATTGACTGGTCTACCTCCAAGGAGGAAGGACCTGAAGAAAAGTCTCCAAGGAGGTTCTTGTGGAATGTGACAATGCTGTTTTGTCTCTGCCCAGAAATGGCTGACTAGGTGGGAGCAGAGCTGTTATGCTAGCTTCCCAGCAGGTGGCTCCCTGTTGTTTACTAGAAAGGATAAGAAATTGGTGCAGTACACATGCACCAGCAGATCCAATCTGGTGTTCCTGCTGGTGCATTTGCAATGCATTGCTGACCTCCTTGCCGCCTCAGCCCGCCCTCCTGAGAAAACCACGGTGAAGTTGGCACAACAGCTCCACCATAGTCAGTGAGCTGCTTCAGTCTCTGCCTTCAGAACGGTCTGTCAACTTGCCAGTCAGCTCATCATCAAAGTCTATCGTGTCCAAAAAGGACAACTGGACTGGGTACTGGGAAATAATCCTGTTCTTATTTTGTTTACTTTTCACAGGTCATACACCCTGGTTCCAAAATGCAAAGATCCAAGTTAAAATGCTAAGATACCAATTTATTAACTGATTGCTGTCCCACTGACTTCAGTAGAAGTCCCACTTGCTTACATCTAATATTTTCTAACTTATGATTCAAGCATTTAGACCTCATGGTGCCATGTTTTATTATAATTAGCTGTATGCTTTTAATAGATATTTTGTATTTATATATAGCTTTAAATCAATTACTGTTTAATTGTTTTTAAATTATTGTCCTCCCCCCCCTTTGTTTTTAAAGCCACCTTGAGTCTCTGTCAAGGATAAAGGCATAATAATAATAATAATAATAATAATAATAATAATAATGCTTTTAAGCCCTTGTTTATGCCATCTCAACCTGCCCCATTGACTTCAGAAGGATGTCCTCTAACAGCCAGTTCTCTCAAGTGTATATGACAGTGATTTGATTTCTCTTGATCATTTGGTACTTGGTCCTGACAGCTCACAGTTGAAAGTTTGAACTGACCCCACTGAAAATTATTGTGGCTGAGGAGAAATGAGATCGTGAAATTCATATTTGTGATTACAGTGGTACTTTGGGTTAAGAAGGTCCGTTCTTAACCTGAAACTGTTCTTAACCTGAGGTACCACTTTAGCTAATGGGGCCTCCCGCTGCCGCCGTGCCGCCACCACACGATTTCTGTTCTGATCCTGAAGCAAAGTTCTTAACCCGAGGTAGTATTTCTGGGTTAGCAGAGTCTGTAACTTAAAGCGTATGTAACCCAAGGTACCACTGTATTGTTCTACGGTGGCCCAGTTGAGTCATTTTAGATACTAGATTTAATAGGGGGGATCCCCTCTTTAGAAGGTCATTATCCAACTTACTTTTAAAATGTGATAAGCCAGCCCTGCTGTTTTGGGGGGTCCTCCTGCTTATTCTTCTTATTCTGCTGCCCCTAAGTCCTACCATGAGTGAACCACTCCTCCTCCACATGTGCCAATCACTGCAGCATCCCTTGTGAATGAACCCAGTGATTTCACCTTACTGGGTTATGCATCCAGCAATCAGAATTCAGAGGCTACTGCTAAGGACATGCTGAACTGAAATTGGCCACCACTTACTGATATTAGCCCTCACTGTACTCAGAGACTTCTTGGATAGGTGGGAGATCAAAGAGGAACCTTTCATGGGAACATGCCTATTCTTCACATATTGTTTGTGTTAAGGTTGGAATGAATGCCTTCCACTACAGAGAAGCCCAAAACAAGAAGGACATATGATTGTTATCAGAGTTTTCACACTTACAGACAGCACTGGCTCTGATGAAACACTCACTTTTCAAGGTGCTTCAAGACACACAGGAGAAAGTCTGTTAAAGTGCATTTGTGTGCAATAAACGGCAGAGGCTTTTCATAGACTTCAGTGGTGCCAGGAAAACAATGAAGTTTACTGGCTGTAATAAGCGAGTGAAACATTATGAAAACACAGCAAGGGGGAGGCAAACATCAGAACCATGAAACAGCAACTGGCTGGTGCTCAGTATGTTGCAAAGCATCCATCTTTATTTTTTTTAAAAGACTGAAATAATATGCTTTCTTCTAGGCCACTGATAGAAACCAAGCCATTGGTCTCTGTTTGCTCAGTCACCTGCTAGCAAACATTTTCCAGTTAATCGGTCAAAATCGTTAACCACATAAAGATCAATTGGGAACAAGATTTTTTATTTTATTTTTTTACAGTGGTGACCTGCCCAAGAAGTCTCAACAACAACATTTGCCATTAGTTGTACTTGTACAGACACTGCTTTTTATATTACTAGAAAGCTGCCAAATACATCCCAATACATAAATCAATTATATAAAATACCATGAAGTTCATAACAACAGCAGACACATTGCGAATAAGAGCAGCCAGCCCTAGCTAAGGGGAGGTGTCAGAGAGGGATAAAAGGAGAAGAGAGACATATGAAGTTGTGGAGAGACATCCCACTTTATGAATACTTTATATGTGGGGAGTCTAGATTTTATTTATTTTCAGAGAACCAGCTTTTATTTACTGCTGCTGATCTGCCTTCTAACCACTGCCGCCATATTGAACTATATTGTTCACCAACGCTTTTAACTATAACTTAGCAGCTGTGGTGGTATTATAGATGTGGTACAAAACCAGATGGACATGCTTTTATAAGAGTAAGAATATAGTCTTTATTGTAAACCAAAAGGGTTTGATAAGGTGAATACTATACTTTGGTTTGTTGTAATAGGGTTTACATAAGCCTGGCAGATAAAACTTAACTCCTAACCCTCTTTAACTTAACATACCATTATCCTTAGTCACGCTGGCCACGTGACCCGGAAGTGTCTTCGGACGGCACCGGCTCCCGGCCTCTTAAGCGAGATGAGCACGCAACCCTAGAGTCGGACACGACTGGCCCGTACGGGCAGGGGTACCTTTACCTTTACCATTATCCTTACTACCTTTTCCCCAGTCAGTCTGTAGACATCCACTGGCTTCTGCTGAGCCAAACTTTCAGGAAGTTCTCACTTTGGCCAGCTCCAGAATCTCCTTCCTAAATTTTCTGCACTACTTAATGGCTTTATATGGCCTCATTACCAATCTTTGGCTACATCCCATGATTCAGCTTCTCTAGCTTCAAATCTTCTCTTGCTGCCTTGCATCCGTTCCAGTCTCTAGACTTCTCAGATTCTTCTTCTCAGCCAGTTTCACTCCATCTTCCTCTCTTCATCATTGTCTTCTTCATCTCTGCTCAGCAGTCACTCTCAATAGTTATACAACGAGCCTATTTATGTTTTTTTTAATGAATATTTATTAAGTTTTCCAATTTTATATAAACACAAAAAGAAAAAGAAAAAGAAAAATATTAAAAACAATTCAGTTTCAATAACAGTCTTTCAGTCACATGTTTCTTTGACTTCCTCATACCTCCCCTTCTTGTTCTCTAGTTCACTTTGTTAATTCAGCAAATCCTAATCTCTTAACATTCCTTTTAGAATATCACCTTATTTTCCACTCAACTTTTTTAAATTTAATAACAAAAACAATTATAATCCCCATTATCTTTATCATAACAGCTAGAGACCACCAAAGTTCAAACCAACATCTTTTCAGAGTTCATTAATTTTCAACGAGCCTATTTATGTTGCAGCCTGCCTATCCTTCAACCAATCAGATTTTAGTGACTTAGAGTTATTTCCCCTCATCAGACCACTTTTCCTGCCCAATGAGTGGCCAATATTTTTGACCCACAAGCCAATCAGAAGTGTCATTTACAATCCTCTGTGTTTAAAACAACCTTGTTTTCCACAGTCCAACCTTAAGTATTTTCATAACAGCCAACTGACAATCATCAATCTAGTATACTTAGTATTTCAAATTTAGCCCGTACATTGTATCTAAAGCAACACTGTTCTGGTAAACGCATTTTAACAGGTGATTTTTCCACAAATGCTTTTTTTTTTTAATGGCTTTCTATCCTTTGGTTTAAAATTTCATTGTGAAGCCTTCATTATTTTAATGCTTTCTTCATGTCGACTCTGAAATGTCCTTTCTACAGGCAACCTCCCATTTTCGCGTGCTCAATTTGTGCACAACCGCACATCACACCAAATCTGGAAGTGACCTGAAATGTCACCAAAACGTCACAAAAGGGCTTGGGGCAGGGGCAGAATGAGGTGTTGCAGGCTTTTCCCATTTACGTGGAGGTTACGTTCCAAGGCACTGCATGTTTAAGTCAAATATATGCAATTTCATTTAAACGTGTGGTGCCTTTGAACGTAATCCCTGTATAAATGGGGAGTTGCCTGTATAAGTTCAGCAGGCACTGTGTTCCTCACAGATTGCTTTGTATCTATAAACTAGACAGCACTAAACCTGTTTTATCTAGAGAGAAAATCTATGGAGATAATACAGAGTGAGAGCCAGTGTACTGGTTAAGAACTGGATTTAGGTTTGACTGGATTGGGGGTCCTCCAGATATGGATGGACTCTATCTTCCATCACACCCAGCCAGCATGGTGGATGGCCAAGGATGATGGGAATTGTAGTCCAACAGCATTGGGCGGGCCACAGGTTCCCCACTCCTGTTCTAATATAAGGTGGCCTTTCCCCGCCCCGCCCCCCATCATAACAAATTGAAAATAATTCCTTGTTCAAAGCTTATAAATATACCCAACTTACAATATATCTTATGTTTTGCTGAAGAACTTTGATGTTCAAGGCAGGGCGAGCAATTGCAGCCCAACTATAGAAGCAACAAGGGCGGTTGCCAGGGATGTAAATTCACAGTTGAGTGATCTTTGGATGAGTGGCTTTTCTAACGCGGTATAAAAATTAAATTGGTACCTCCCGGGAAAGATGGCAATTGCACAGTAGCAATGCTTCTCACTTTGCTGCTGTTTCCCGGCTCCTCTTCCATGAACTGGAAAATTGCAAGTCGAAAGTTGAGCAGCGGGGCATTCACGTATGTTTGTCATTCCGGTGTTGCTCATGCCTCAAGAAATCCACAGCTTGCCACCACTCCATTTCTAAGCAAAATTCAAAGTGTTGGTGCTGACCTTTTAGGACCTTTTGAGGACCCTGGTACCTGAAGCGACACTTAATCTCACATCAACAAAGCCATGATTTGTGATTGTCCCTTGAGGCTCTCCTGTGGGTGCCCCCACCATCTGAGATGAGGCGGATGGAAACCAGGGAGGTATAGGGCATTTTCAGCAGTCATGCTCCTTGATGGGATTTCCCTCCCCTGAAAGGCTCTCTTGGCACCCACTTTGTTGTCTTTTGAGGAATGGGCAAAGGCCTTTTTATTCTCCCAAGTTTTAAAGTTCTATTAACTGCTTCTGTATTTGCATCTATTGAGGTGTGGTTTCACGTTCATTTTATTGTTGTTTTATTCTGATGGAATTTGATGTTTTATTTTGCCTTGGGAATCATTTGGCCGAAGAGCGGTCTATGGACATAGGCAATAAATTAGTAAAATGCAAGTATTTCTGTATAACAAGGTTTCTTTCAGAAGCTTATGCATCCCCCCAGGCTGCTTACACTAGTTAAAATTACAAGCTACAATAAAACCTACCATCAATAAAAATACAGATAAATACAGGGGAACAGATTAAGCAGTCATCAAGCCAGACCATGGATTTAAACCAGCAGAGCAGAAGCCTGCCAGAACAGGCCGGTCTTCACTAATTGGTGGGAAATGACAAGGCAGGGGTCCATCCACACCTCTTAGGACAAGTGTTCAGTGACTTAGGTGAAGCCAATGGCTCTCTCTGTACATCTTCCAAAGACGGGAACTTCCATAGGCAGATCTTTTCCCATAGGCTGCCGCCATTGTTAGCTTTTCTATGTTTCATTTCTTTTATTGCAAGCTGTCCTGGGTGGGCTCTGCCTACAAAAGGTTGTTTTTTTACAAGTATAACTGGTGAAAATCTCATAGGCAGCAGTTGCTTCTTCCATTAGCAGTTTTTGTGTGCAAGTCCTGAGAATGGGAACCAGTGGATTGTGTGGTTCGTGGACTTCACTGAAAGAAGGCCTTTAATCATCACATACGTTCTAGAGTCTCAATCTGGTGGTGGCCTCATTGCTGTGGTGGTCCTATCCTGACTGAAATCGTACGAGAAACAATGACAGCGTTTTGAGAGCTCAGACAAATTTTGTATTATTAAAGCAAATGAGCCATTTATTCCAAGATAAATTATGAAAGCTATAGCACTGATAAAGAGGGGGAAGTATGTTCATAACCAGTAGCATTCAGAGTTCCTATTGACATTTCTTTGTATCCATAACTAATCATCAACAATTATCAATAAGAACTTGGGGAATGCTGTTTCTCCTGCGGTGAGAAATTATACAAATCATTCGGTTGAAAGGAAAAGATACCCTTGGGATACAATGTGTATCGAATTTTTCAGAGGAAAATTATGTGACTCTGTGTCATTGGATGCAATGAGTGCCTTGGCAAATGAAGCTCTTTTTTTTTTATTAAAAAATGAGATACATTTTTATAGTGAGAAGGGTTGTATAAATCTGTTTCACATAAAGGTGATAAGAAATAACTGCATTTTCCCCCTTGCTATTTATTACCTGTACTTAACTCCAAAGTAAGAGTGTAATAATAACAGCTGCTTAGAAGGAAGAGGTGCAGCTCTGCATGCAGATTTTGCTAGATTCCACCCTTGGCGTCTCCAGGTGGGCTAGAAAAGACACCAGGGAGCTACAGCCAGCCAGTCAACAGGGGTGGGGCGTCTGAGGCCAGAGGCTCAATGTGGCCTTCCAGGCCTCTATATCTTACCCTTTGGACTCTCTTTAGGCTTTAGCCCTCCCCTCACCAGACCACACACCCTCTCCCAGGGGCACCAACTCATGGGGGAGCAAGCCCTTTTGGGGGCTCACCCATATTTTTGGGAGGGGGACAGGCCCCCACAATGAAAAAAAAATCAGGGGGAAGAGGAGGCCGAGCTGCCGCATTTGGCTCTGCCCCCCACCTCCTCCTGATGTTCTTGCATTGTGCAAATGATGTAGGTATGTGTCAGGGAGCTGACAAGGAGAACAGCTCATTCGCAGATCAGAGGAAGTCGGGGAAACTCCAGCTTGCTTGCAGTTAGTTTCTTTCTTAAAGAGAACACACAGGGACCTCTGAAGGTCTCTGAATAGTTCTGAAGTTCACACAGGGACCTCTGAAGTTTGCTCCCACCTAGGCAAAGCAGTTGTTCAGAGTGGCTTGTAACCTCCCACTTCACTCCACTCCCTCTATGTCAGGGCCTTCTGTCTATCTATGGTGAGCCCCAAGGAATCCTCTCTTTTTCTGACTGGCTCTGTGCTCTGCATCACACGCCTTGTTCTGGGAAGGGGCAACTTGCAGGCTGTCAGCAGAAAAGCTGTCTGGGTAGCTCTGTGGTGAAGCTGCTGAGTCTGATTCCTGTCTTTCATCTGCGCTGGGGTACCAGCCTGTTTCCTCCTTTTCCTCATCTTCCAGGCTCCTAGTCTCCAGCTCTTCCCCTCCTCTGGGTTGTGTCCGGTTGTCCAGGAGCCAGGATCCAAATCTGTGCTTTCCCTTGGGGGATCTTGGTCAGGCAGTTTCCACCACTCCTCCTCATCTAGCCAGTAACTGACAGGATGCCATATTTGCACAATGTCATGTGCAATGTTGCCCTGCCCTCTGTCACCATCACAAGCTGGCACCTCTGCCCTCTCCCCAGACTAGTACAAAGTGGAAACCTTTCCTTATTTAGGTAAGGTCTTTTAATGTGTCTGCATTATATGAAACTGTACTGAGCTGTTTGAGTACTTATTCATACAGCATATAGTTAAAGCATGGTGAGAGCTGGACCATAAAGAAGGCTGATCGCCGAAGAATTGATGCTTTTGAATTATGGTGCTGGAGGAGACTCTTGAGAGTCCCATGGACTGCAAGAAGATCAAACCTATCCATTCTGAAGGAAATCAGCCCTGAGTGCTCACTTGAAGGACAGATCGTGAAGCTGAGGCTCCAATACTTTGGCCACCTCATGAGAAGAGAAGACTCCCTGGAAAAGACCCTGATGTTGGGAAAGATGGAGGGCACAAGGAGAAGGGGGCAACAGAGGATGAGATGGTTGGACAGTGTTCTCGAAGCTACCAGCATGAGTTTGACCAAACTGTGGGAGGCAGTGGAGGACAGGAGTGCCTGGTGTGCTCTGGTCCATGGGGTCACGAAGAGTCAGACACGACTAAATGACTAAACAACAACAACAACATTCTCTCCCACTAGAAGTAGTGATAGATGACTACCAGCCATGATGGCTGTGTTCTGCCTCCCCTGTCATTGAGTATGCCTCTGAATGCCAATTGCTGGACATCACAAGTGCAAAAAGCATTGTTGCGCTTAGGTCCTGTTTTCAGGCTTCCCATAAGCCTCTGTTTGGCCTCTGTGAGAACAGGAGTCAGGACGAGGTAGGCCATTGGCCTGTTCCAACAGGCTTCTCTTACGCTGAGCTCCACTGCGTTAATTGAAAATTGCCCCTTGTCAATGTTTGCGTTACTTTGAAATTTCATCTGTAAGGCACCTTGGAACTAAGGGTTGGGTTTCAATTAAGATAGCATGGAAAATGAAACATGGAAGTGCTATTGCGAATGTTGTCTTCCTAGTCACCTCAGGCAGTCTACCTATCTTATGTGAAGTATTCAGTGAGGTATCAGTGATAGCTGGGGATCACAGGTAAATTATTCACCACCACCCATGAGTAAAAAAATGTGCGCTATAGATACATGATTATAATGACAAATGTTGCAGGCATTAAAAGGTTATAAACTATGGTTATAAGCATCCTATTGAAGGGCTGGACTCAATAGTGATCTACAACAATTGATTACCTATTTTTCAAACTCTTTATTAACCATTAATCAGTCCTTTATAAACTATTTATAGGTGCTATCTCTGTATGTAACGTCTCTGAGGGATATAATCCTACATTGTCTGTAGAAGGATTTCACTGCAATGCTGTGACCTGCACAGTCCTCAGTGGTTAGCTTTGGCCTAACAAAACATTATAAACTGTAATCACTTTATGAACTAAGGGGAAATGCCTTTCCAGGGACTGGCATGAGATGACACAAATTCTACACTGTGTCTCCTTAAAAACATGGCAACTGCACCAATGTAGGTGCACCAAATCATGAATTTGTTTGGGACTGAAAGGCTTCATAAGTACAGAAACTGAATAGCTAAAGAAATAGTGATTGGTCATATAGCAAGGATGAGCAAAGGCCAGAGTCATTATGTGCCCAGTCATCACAGATGGGACAGAGCAATCCAAACCCCCAAACTGCCATGCTGGAGGTGGTTTCAATGTTTCGGCCCTGTCTGGATCCATCAGCCTGGAGCGCTTCAAAATGGTGGATGGAAGCTACCACTGGCAGTACCTCCATTGGTGGTAGCCAGTGGAATCCTCCAAAATGAGGTGCTTTGAAGGTGGAGCGGGACTAATCCCTGCTGCCATCCTGGCCTAGGAACTGGTGTAATGAAGACACATTTTTTGTTCCCCTCCCCACAGACCTGTCTTGACTGGAACATGCAGCAGGACTGTGCAGCATTCGACTCGAGTAAATATGGTAATACTTGGTGTCTAAAGTGTGAGGAATTAAAATAATTGGATGCCCAATACTCTGATCCTTGTCATGCGATCACCCTTCCAACAGTCTTGTGGAGCCCTGAATTCAGTGGCGTTTGATGGCTATACATAAACATTACCATACCAAAGAGAACAAGGAGCTTAAAATCAATCCTTACAAGAGATAACAGAGAAGCTTGGATGACCAACAGCCTCCAGAGAAGATAATTGCAACTTTATCTGCCTGTTCTCAAGTATGTGCTGTCACTGCTTGAATCTCGTGATAAATTACATTGATCATATAGGTTACGGAACTCCTATCAGTATTGAAGAAAAGACATTATGTTTTGACAGTGGTATGGTACCACCACTGTCAACTTCTGGTGGCGCTATATTGCACTACCTTGAATGACTCATTTAATTCTTGCTTATAGATTAAACAAAGCCAAAAAAATGTGTTAGTATGGATTTAAAACACCTTGACACTTAGACATCATACACTTACTTTAAAACCAGCCCCTGCTTTAAATATCTGAATGCAGAAATCTCAGCTTTTCACTGTTGCTGAGTGAAGATCCAGATCCCACATATATTTCACATTTGGACTGGATTGAATCCACTCAAATATAGCCATATAGCTAAAACTGTAGGGCTAACCCCATTTATATCTGGGAGTAAGAGCTTTGGAATTCAATAGATCTCATTTCTGGGTAGAATTGTGCTGTAAGACTTTATTTACACATGCACCCAGCAGCAAAGGAAGCACTTCTGCATGGCACAATTTCACACAGTTGTAGGATATAGAATCATAGAATGGAAGCATTGGAAGAAACCACAAGGGTAATCTAACCCAACCTCCTGCAATGCGGGAATCCAACGGGGGGCTTGAACCCAGAACCCTAAGATTAAAAGTCTCGTGCTCTACCAACTGAGCTCTCTCTCTCTCTCTCTCTCTCTCTCTCTCTCAAAACTGCAGCAACACTGACTGTGCTGATTGAGTGGGTAGTTTCTGATTAGATGAGAAAGACCTCCTGTCACCTGGCTGCATGATTTGCATGCACACCAAAACCACGTGAGATAGCAGTAGGGATGGTTTGCATTTTAATGGGAACCTACTTAATGCTTCCACAACCCGATGCTTGAGCTGAAACACAACCATCATGAAGCTGCTTATACTAGGCATGTACTAATAGGTAGGGATGCGGGTGGCGCTGTGGTCTAAACCACTGAGCCTCTTGGGCTTGCAGATAGGAAGGTTGGTGGTTCAAATCCTCACCATGGAATGAGCTCCCTTTGCTCTGTCCCAGCTCCTGCCAACCTAGCAGTTCGAAAGCACGCCAGTGCAAGTAGATAAATAGGTACCACTGCGGCGGGAAAGTAAACAGTGTTTCCATGCATTCTGGTTTCCGTCACAGTGTCCCATTGTGCCAGAAGTGGTTTAGTCATGCTGGCCACATGACCCGGAAAGCTGTCTGTAGACAAATGCCGGCTCCCTTGGCCTGAAAGCGAGATGAGCGCCACAACCCCATAGTCGCCTTTGACTGGACTTAACCGTCCAGGAGTCCTTTATCTTTACCTTTCTACCTAATACGCCATCTAGCTGAGTCTACTCTGACTGGCAGCCGGTCTCAAGCAGAGGGTCTTTTCCATCACCTGTTGCCTGATCCTAATTGGAGATGTGACCTGAGACCTCCTGCATGCAAAAAACAGCTATTCTTCCGATGAGCTGTAGTCTCCTTCCATCATTAGTTAAGTTCTGCTTAAAGCCATCTTGTAAAATCAAGACTATAACCCAGACAAAATTTAAGTTGGCTTTTCTAGAACCAAGTCTGGAACCAAACCCATATGTCCTGATACAAAGAATGAGACACTGACTTCTATGGATTTTCTATGGCAAGACACAAACTATACAGTGGTACCTTAGGTTACATACACCTCAGGTTACATACGCTTCAGGTTACAGACTCCGCTAACTCAGAAATATTGCTTCAGGTTAAGAACTTTGCTTCAGGATGAGAACAGAAATTGTGCTCCGGCGCGGCAGCAGCAGGAGGCTCCATTAGCTAAAGTGGTGCTTCAGGTTAAGAACAGTTTCAGGTTAAGTACGGACCTCTGGAACGAATTAAGTACTTAACCTGAGGTACCACTGTATTGGATATTTAGTGTAATAGGCTGTGTTCTGATGCTTGATGTTTTATTATGTCTTTATATGTGTTGGAAGCTACCCAGAGTGGCTGGGGCAACCCAGCCAGGTGGGTGGGGTATAAATAGTGTTGTTGTTAACTCTATTTTATTTATTAAAAATCCTTCTTTATAGGATCGTTTTTAAGGGCACTAATTTGGGGCCCTTGACCAGGCTCATTTTAGTGTGTTTGGGATTCAGGCAAGCAAGTCTGCTAATAAATTTCTATGCCCTGACACCAAACTACCTAATTTCCATCTAATAAGATTCAATGGATTCAGAGACATGACTCAGCCGGCCAAGACTTATTTGAAACAATTGTTTTCTCGGCTACCTGTTTGGAACACAGAAGGGAAACATTTAAAGCTTCGCTCCGTTTCTAAGGAGGTTGGAAACATGGTCTTTAACCCTTAGCCCCCTTGGCTGCTAATTATGTACCAATGGCATAAAGCGGGCTTAGCAAATGATTCTTTCCATTAGGAAGGTGTTGGGATCAATTCCACCGAGGTCTCCCTCCTATTTGTGCAGCTGTTATCCCCTTGGGAGGAGGCCATTACGGTCCTGGCTGAAAGATGGGCCTTCTGTTCTGTTTCCAAAGCACTTGGAAGAAAAACAAAAAAAGGGTAATGAAAAACATGCACGGGAAAGGCTTTATTATTTCATCATCCTCACCTACTGAGATCTGGCACTGCTCTGTGGTTAGGAAGAACTTGTCTCCTCCTCCCCCCACGGCTCTTTTTCTTTCAAAATAGGGCCAACATTCTGTCATTTCCTGTCAGATCGTTCCAGAGGAACTTGCTCTCATTTTCTCCTTGCTGTATCCCTTCCTCTTGACCTCCATATTGGCTAGATGCCTCAACAGTCACACTATATTGCTTAGCCACACGAAGTGACAGGGAGGATATGATGGAAATTTGGGGCACCATTCAAACAGATATACTCAGGAACCTCAAATATGCACAATAAACCATCAGCACAAGCATTTCTCTCCTCTCCCAGTGGCCCTCTGGAACTGTAGGAGCCAACTCCTAGGGGCCGAGGGGCCTTCACCCCCCAATAAAATATTTGAGGGGGCCAGTGGGGGCACAGTTGATGGGCATTGCCATTCAAATGGTGTGTGTGCACCACCTCATGTGATCGATGATGCAGGGTGGGGCTTACCTGGGCCTCTCAGTATATATTCTTGCCTTTGCATAATCTTTTTATTAATTTTTCAGATTTTACAAATTCTTTTCAACAACACTCAGAACAAATCTCTCACATCCATTGACTTCCCATCCACCTTTCTATGGTGTTCTTTTCTTACTTATATACACTAATTTGAACTTATTAAACTACCAATTCTCATCCGTTGCCATACTTCAAATCCTGCATATGTTTTAACATAACCATGTTATTCCCCCCCGCAAATATTCCCATTCTTCAATAAATTTTTCCTCATTTTGTTCTTTAGTTCTCACAGTTAGTCTAGCCATCTCAGCATGTTCCATCATCTTCATAAGCCAATTGCTGCTGCCACCCTCCAAATATTTTATTCATATTGGCACCCCTGCCAGGAACAGACCTGAGGAGGGCATGGGGTGCAGGAGAAGAGGAGGAAATGTCCCATTGCACTATCAGGAATCATTGTGCTGCCTTCCACTCATGCAACAATCTCGTTGAGCTGGAGACCCAAGTCTGGGAATCTCTGGTCTAAGAGCACTTCAATTTGCTTTCCAGCAAGCACATTCCAGCAAGCACATTATGCGGCAGAGTAGCTGACGAACAGTGGTGTAGCGTGGGGGGTGCAGGGGGGGCTGGCCGCACCGGGTGCAACATCTGGGGGGCGCGCTCGCACTCGCAGCTCTCTGCCCCTACTAAAATCCACGGGTTAGGGGGCACAAATTACTTGCCTTGCCCCGGGTGCTGACAACCCACGCTATGCCACTGCTGACGAACGAATCAGAAAGTCCTTAGTTTGAACTTTCCCTCCACCATGAGCTCACTAGGGTCACATCCAAACCATACATTTAAGGCACTCTTATGCCACTTTAACTGTCATGGCTTCCCCCCCCCCCAATCATGGGAACTTTGTCAAAGTGGTGACAGACAACACCTGAGTTAGATTATTTCAGCTGAGAAAATGCTTCATATGCTAAAGAGCAGCTGCCAGTCAGAGTAGGTGATGTTGGTCCAGACCAGCCAATGATCTGACCACATATACGAGAGTGCCAAATATGGAAGTGCTGGAAAGAGTGAGAATGCTGTGTTAACACTAGGCTTCCAAGAAGCAAGCCATTGTGCAAACATGGTTTCCATTCACATTACATTGATTTAATATCAATTGTTTTATTAAGCGCAGCATTAAGGCCTTATTTACCCACCCGTAGAAGTAAAATAGATGAGGAGCATGGATTCAATAAGACTTATACCCATAATGAAACAGGAGAGAAGTATATATGGATGCTTACACCTCAAGGAAGTGCAGTTAGATGCCTGCTTTTATAGTATGTCAGTGCTATTACTCAAAACATAAAATCCAGACAATTGTTTAATATAGACAAAGTTGTGGGTGCAATTAATGCCCGTTTGCTTGAAAAGGGGTAGGCTTGTTTTCATTAAAGAGGCCTTGAATTCAGCTTAAAACGTGGGATCTGCTTATCTTTTCTTTTTTCTTCCTTTCGGCACTTAACGAGTCCCTTGCAGGGGGAAGTCCTAGCACCAACTGCTGCAGATGTCTTCATCACAGTGGAATGCTTTTAAACTTAATGAGGAGCTGCAGTAAATCAGCGCACTTCATCCTGCTTTCTAGCATCGACTCACACATTCTTTTAAAGTATCAAACTCCTCAGAGGTAATCATCAAACTATACATAATTGTTATTAGCTTGTGGGGGGGATGCTAGTTTGCAGCTGCATCATACCTGTCCGATATTCTCTAAGCCAGGAGTGAGATACCTACAGGTGTTGCTGGACTTCCAAATCCTCAGCCCCAGACAGGATGGCCAGTGATCAGGGATAATGGGAGTTGTGGTTCTGGCCACATCTAGAGGGTCACGGAGTCCCCATTTCTGGTCTAAAATTACCTAGAAGACTTGGGTGGTTCACCTGTTTAGGGATGGCAAGGCTAGGAATTATATCAGCAGGTGCAGGATGAGAAACAAAAGGGCTACAGCTTGCCCAGCTATTTCCCACACAGCTTGGTGGATTGTGCCACACAGATGTTCAGTATGCATTCTTTGCTTTTAATCCTCTCTTAGCGATGAAGAGGCCTTGGGATGAGACAAGGTAGACATTTAGAGAAACCTCACTTAGGTTCCTACTTGCTCGCTAATCAAATATTTGCACACTTGAATGAAATATGCAGGGTTTCAGTCAGTTCTTCTGTTTTTGTAGGACAGATATGGTTTATGCTTTGCTCCAGGCAAAACTCATTTTCTGTCAGATCAATCCAAGGCACAGAGCCAAACGTAAGTTCATTCTGGGGGTATGGAGTTTACATTTCATCCATGCTAATGCATAGAAAGAACACTTTGGTATGTGCAATCTGAAATGAATCCTTGCTTGGAGCACACCTTTAACTGAAATACACCCAGACTGAGACTTAGTATGAAATGAGGAAATTTATGTTTATTAATAGATGTTTTGGATCATTATATAATCCTAGCTGGCTAACTACTTGGGGAAACAAAAGCAGCCATGCTTGCCTTCCTTTGCTCTGAGGGAGACAGCCAAAGAAGGTGACCTCATGACTTGCCGTCCAATGAGAAGAGTGAGAGGAAGGCAGAAGTTGGACTGGATGCAACCTAAGGTGTATCAATCTAAATGTCAAAGGACAGAGAGGCCATCATAGATATCAAAGGTACAAACATAGCCTAGGAAACTGGAGGTCCTTACTCTAACTGTTTTAACCACATGTAAACCTCTTTCTGAAAGATGTAAAGGTAAAGGTAAAGGGACCCCTGACTGTTTAGACCAGTCGCAGACAACTCTGGGGTTGCAGTGCTCATCTCGCTTTACTGGCGGAGGAAGCAGGCATTTTGTCCGCAGAAAACTTCCAGGTCATGTGGCCAGCATGACTAAAGCGCTTCTGGCGAACCAGAGCAGCGGGTAAAATTCACATTCTGTTGTGTGGGCAGGACGGTCCCTCCCCTTACCTGGCCAATCCCCTGGCAATGCCTCCCCAGGCAGGATTGGACGATTGGTTGAGGTAGGCGGAGACCTCCAGGTATCCAGCCTGGGGAGGATGAAGCCAGCCCGAACTACCAGGAGTCGCACTGGGATCTGGGCGGCTGTGCACGACCACACAAAAGGCACCCCCATTTGAAGTGGGAGTGGTCATTGTCTGCAGACAGCTTCTGGGTCATGTGGCCAGCATGACTAAGCCGCTTCTGGCGAACCAGAGCAGCGCACGGAAACGCCGTTTACCTTCCTGTCGGAGCGGTACCTATTTATCTACTTGTACTTTGACATGCTTTCAAACTGCTAGGTTGGCAGGAGCAGGGACCGAGCAATGAGAGCTCACCCCGTCGCAGTGATCAGCAAGCCCTAGACTCTGTGGCTTAGATAAGTTGCACCCAAACTTCCAACATTATCTGCATTGGGTTATTTTCTTTGCTGTCCATTATGAACCATATCAGATCCATTGAGATGCTGTGTGCTGTTTTGTTGTATTTTTATGCATTTGGTTTTTGTTGACAGACAGACAGGCAGGCAGTGCTCAGACTAAGTTAAATTAGTCATCAATGTAAAGCAGCATGTATAATTATATAGTGTATGTTGTGCTGACACCTTGCTTCTAAGCACCCTTGATAATAAGTCTCATTGAGTTCACTTTCAAATAAGGGTCCCAGGACTGCGCCATTACAGTATCTAGCAGTAAATCCCATTAAACATAGTGTGGTTTACTTCTGAGTAAACAACCACAGGATTTCACTGTACACTTGCAATAGACCATGGTTTCCATTGCTAATGGTTCTTCTAAATCTGCTTCCTTGCAGTGTCCGCCTATAAGTTCTAGTCTTCCCTCTGGAACAACATATAGCAAGTCTTATCCAGCTTCTGTGGGGCAGCCCTTCAGATATTGGAAGACCACTCTCATGTTCCTCTTTAACCTTATGTTCTCCAGCCTAAACATGCCAAGCTCTTTCCATCATCCTTCAAAGGACTTGGTTTCCTAGCACATGTGTAGAAGCAGGGCTAGAACAAATATGGGTTACCTCCCCAGGTGTCTTGTGTGACCAATTGGGATGCTGGGGAATTCCATCAGAAATGGGAATGGGAACTGCCACTGTTCATGTTTTTGTCCCAGGTCTGGGATGGACATTAACCCATGAAATACAATCAGCATTTGGTCACAAGGTCATTGTGGGGCTGTTTTAAAAATCCACAATGTATACGTAGTTAATGGTTGTTGGTTTGTTTTTGTTTTTACATTCTTTAGACAATTCCTTTCCATAGCAATGAATGATGTAGAAATAACTGCATCATTGCACTATAGTCATAATGTACATAAATTACATAAAATGTTGTGTAAATTACTGATAGTGAGACGAATAATGTAGAATTTGGCAGAAACTGAACTGCAACGGAACGGAAACCATGCTGATTGTGACAAAGGCAGTCACAACAAAAATCACTGCTTTCTTACAACCGTAATTAGAAGGGCAGCTCCTTAGCAGGGCAGAATTCAAACAATCCTCCTGGCTGATGCTGCTTACATAAGACTGAATCCATTTCTTACTGCTCTGGACAACTTTCTCCTGCTGTTGAAAAGAAAAAAAATTCAAATTCAGATTATCTGTAGAAGCTGATGGGAGCCAAAGGGGAAATGTCTCCTTCAGTTCTTTGCCTGTAAGAGAAGAATTTGCTCCTATTTAGTAAGAAGGCTTTGCAAATAAAGCCTTATTGTAAGGTTAAGCCTTGATAATTAATCCCTCCAGGGCATGCAGTAGTAACAGTCAGAACTGCATTATAGACATGCAGTTAAGTGTCAGCATCTTTTAGATTTATTGAGGAACGGTGCTCATGCAAAGAGGCAGAGGACAAGACAGCACTGGGAAAGGAAGAGTCACATTCTTGAAACAGTCCTGTGCCAGCTCCTAGACTTGTTTACAGAGGGGTAAGTAGCACTGACTTCAGTAGGACTTACTCCAGGTACTTCTGTGCATTCAGGCAGCTGTTACAGCTGCAGCACCTTGGGGGATCTCAGCCCCCTGACCCGCTGCTGCTCCTTGCTGTGGTTAACAATTGCTCACCCACCTGCCTGAGCAGGTGAGTGGGAGCTGCTACCATTGTCCTGTCACACAAAGAGAGAAGGCAAGCTGGCAAAGAGGCATTAGGGTGGGGAGAAAACAAGAATTGGGCCAAAAAGGAGAAATTGTGTTGTGAAATGGCCCCTCCCCCAGCTTTGTTTTCCCCAATCATTTCACTGATCCTGCAGCATGTTGACTTGGGAGTAAGGCCCATTGCACTCAGTGATAATAATAATAATAATAATTTATTGTTTATACCCCGCCCATCTGGCTGGGCCTCCCTAGCCACTCTGGGCAGCTCCCAACAAAATATTAAAAGTACAATGAAACATCAAGCATTGAAAACGTCCCTAAACAGGTCTGCCTTCAGATGTCTTCAGATAGTTGTTTATTTCCTTGACATCTGATGGGAGGGCGTTCCACAAGGCGGGCGCCACTACCGAGAAGGTCCGCTGCCTGGTTCCCTGTAACCTCACTTCTCTCAGTGAGGGAACCACCAGAAGACCCTCAGTATCTGGGCTGAACGATGGGAGTGGAGACGCTCCTTCAGGTATACTGGGCCGAGACCATTTAGGGCTTTAAAGGTCAGCACCAACACTTTGAATTGTGCTAGGAAATGTACTGGGAGCCAATGTAGGTCTTTCTGACCAGTGTTATATTGTCTCGGCGGCCACTCCCAGTCGCCAGTCTATTTGCCACAAGTGAGGCTTACTTCTGGTTAGACAGGCATGGGATTCATAGCTAGGCCACATTCACATCATGTATTTAGAGCACTATGGCACCAATTTAAACAGTCATGGCTTCCTGCAAATAATTATGAGAGCTGGAGTTTGTTGAGGGTGCTGAGAGCTGTTAGGAGACGCCCAGTCCCCTTCCAGAGCTACGATTCCCAGAGTTCCCTGGGAAGAGGGATTGATTGATTGTTAAACCACTCTGCATGAATGTGGCCTTAATCACTTATCCTAAAAAAGAAAGGGATGTCTTTTAAACACCTGGGTCTGCTTTCAAATAATACATCATTGGGATGGCATTCTTGTGAAAGAAAGAAAAACCAAACATTAAAAAAAAACCAACTATGCTTTCTCTCACAGCTTAGATTTTAAAATAACCACACTACACCTTTTGAATAAAACGATCTGCTGAAGGAATGATAAGCCTACTCTGTAACAGTGTTCCCTCTCTCCTGTAGCTGTCCATGGTGCCAGGCCCCAGAGAGTGGCAAAGCAAACACCCGTTTTTATTCTGACAACCATTTTCAATTTACCCAAATTCACAAAGCACCTCAGAACAGGGTAAGAGGTGACATGATGCAAATTCATAAAGTTACTCATGGGTTGGAGAAGGTGCCTAGAGAAAAGATTTCCTCCCTCATGGACATCCATATGAAGCTGAATGTTGGAAAATTCAGGATGGGTGGAAAGTAATTCGTCACCCAATGCATATTTAAACTATGGAACAGGAGTCAGTGATGGCCCCCAACCTGGGTAGCTTTAAAAGAGGATTAGACAAATTCATGGACAGCAAGGCTGTCATTGACTACCAACCATGATGACTATGTTCGACTTGCATTGTCAGCAGGAATATGCCTTTAAACATAGTATGGTTTACTTCTGAGTAAACATCCACAGGACTGCACTGTACACTTGCAACAGACCATGGTTTCCATTGCTAATGGTTCTTCAGAATCTGCTTCCTTGCAGTGTCCGCCTATAAGTTCTAGTCTTCCCTCTGGAACAACATATAGCAAGTCTTATCCAGCTTCTGTGGGGCAGCCCTTCAGATATTGGAAGACCACTGGGAATCACAGGTGAGCTGTGGGCTGATTCACTCATGTCCTGCTTGCAGGCTTAACACAGGCATCTGGCGGGCTACTGTGTCAACGCTGCCAGGATAGCCGACCAGCCGCAGCAGCTCAGGAACAGGCAAGAGGCTTGGCATGCAAATGAACTTTTATTGCTCAGAACACAAACACACGGAGAGCCAGCAGACACGAGTACAGTGGTACCTCTGGTTACGTACTTAATTCGCTCTGGAGGTCCGTTCTTAACCTGAAACTGTTCTTAACCTGAAGCACCACTTTAGCTAATGGGGCCTCCCGCTGCTGCCGCCGCGCGATTTTTGTTCTCATCCTGAAGCAAAGTTCTTAACCCGAGGTACTATTTCTGGGTTAGAGGAGTCTGTAACCTGAAGTGTATGTAACCTGAAGTGTATGTAACCTGAAGCGTATGTAACCCGAAGTACCACTGTACTCAGGAAAGAGACATTGCAGACACTGAGGTTCTGGCCTCACTCCCAGTGCCTTCCCAGCAGCCATTGGCTCTTTGCTCTGCGTTGTTCAAGGCCCTTTGCATTTGGGGTGAGAGAGGTGGGTGGGGGACTGTTCTTCTGCAGAGCAGGAAACACAGCTTCTGCTGCTTCTCTGTCAGCGTCTGTGCTCACACTACACCTCTCCACCTCTATCCTGGATTGACTTTCCCCTTCTGCCTCCCCACAATCACTCTGTATCCAATAGCTCCCAGAAGGTTCCTTCTGCTGGTTGCTCTCCCCAGTCCCACCACCAAGAACCAGGCTCCAAATTGTCTTCCCCGGTGTCCTCCCCTGGGGCTGCGACCACTCCTCATCCAGCCAGTCCCTGACACACTGTGAGAACAGGATGCGGGACTAGATGGGTCATTGGCCTGATCTAGTAGGCTCATCCCCTGTTCTTATAATTATTCACAGAAGCGAGCAGTGCAATGGGATGCAGATGCAGAGCCACACTCCTAACATCAGCATCACTGCAGCTTACTCAGATGGGGCTGGGGAGGGGCAGGTGGCATTGACGTCAGGGCGGCACAGATGCTCTAGTGGAGCCAATCTGATGTTCCTGCCTGTGCATCTCCATAGCCCTGACTTCACTGTCTGCCCGCCTTGCCCTGTTTAGGTGAACTGCAATATTGCTGATACAGTGGTACCTCGGGTTAAGAACTTAATTCGTTCTGGAGGTCTATTCTTAACCTGAAACTGTTCTTAATGTGAAGCACCACTTTAGCTAATGGGGCCTCCTGCTGTCGCTGCACCGCCACTGCAAGATTTTTGTTCTCATCCTGAAGCAAAGTTCTTAACCCTTAATTTCTGGGTTAGCAGAGTCTGTAACCTGAAGCATATGTAACCTGAAGCGTATGTAAGCCGAGGTACCACTGTACTCTGAGAAAGTGTCTTCACAATTCTGCCTTACCACATCAGCCACTACTGGTAATTCATGACAAAATTCACAGAAGCAGGCTATGACATGAATTTTGACTGAACTGCCCAAGAACATTTCGAGCTGAGATACAATATAGAGCAGCAGGCAGGACTGCCAAAATTCAAGCTTACTTAGGGTAAGCAGAAGGGCTGTAATTAAAACAAATGAATAGGTGAATTAAATGTATTGTATTGAGTTTTCCGTTAGGCCCATAAATTATCCTCTGTGCTAGTGAAATTATTAACTGACAGATCTTCTGGGTGGGTGATGTGTCAGCTTAAATTTATTTGATTTTTTCTCTCCTGCCCTTAGTGTTCTTGGTGTGTTAACAAAATAGAGACAAATCATGGAGATGACAAAGACCTTGACTGGCCCAATAGCCTACAACAGAAGTGTGTCTTTTCCTTCCTGTTGTGTGGTTGCCACTGTAAATCCCTTTTAGAAATGTCGTCTTACTGTGTTGTATGGGCAAACATTTGGTACGTTTTGTTGCATCTCCCCACCAGCTTTGATCCAAACTGAGAAGAAGAATGTTTTAGCTGCCTTTTAGGTCAGTAATGGCCACCCAGCCTAATCCTTTGTTATATAAATTTGCTGTTGGCCTCAGGATAAAGGAATACTACGTTGCCCAAAATATTAAAAGGAGAGTTGTTTAACTGGAGCTAACCCCCCTTGCAGAGTTCAGCTGATGTTCCTCTCCAGCTGTTGTGGAACTGGCCTATGGCAGCTGATCCCATAAAGCATATAGCAGTAACATAACACAGAGTGGCATGCGAACAGCTGTCCCACTTCCTCTGAGTCTTTCTCCAGCATTTCATATGGACACATGCCTTGCAACCCTCCCAATGTTAAAAACACGTGTGTTTTCTCACTGCTTTCCTACATGCTGATTTCAGATTGCTTTCCTCCTACATGCATTTTATTGCTGCCGGATAACGCAAAATCCAATTCTTGTCCAATTATTTCAACCATTTGCCCTTAAAAAAAATAACCAACTCCAACTCTAGTACTGCCAAAAGGCTCCTGAAGTAGCAGAAATGTATTTTCTGAGCCGAGCAGACTAAATATAGGAATTCATCATTCGTCGTAGGATAATTTCGCTGGCAAATAAGATTGTTCAATATGTCTCATGTGTAATTTGAAAATGAGCAGAACAGTGGAAATGGTGACCTGATCGTGGAAATTTTCTGTTAGCAATTGCTTAATGGGTTGAAAGGTTCTAATTTTAAGGCCATCGTTCTATATAAGTTAAACTTACGGTTATTACCCATGCTACTTTCTGCCTATTATATTTAAATGGATGTCATTCATTGATGCTGCACACCCTCCCTTCATTTCAATTACATCAAATCATTTGGACACACTGTAAAACAGACCCCCATCTCTGTGATTGCTCATAAATGTCTGTGAGAGGAGAATTTGTGATGGCATCAAGTGAAGATGGGAGGCATCCAGGAACAGATATTGATAGGCCAAGTTCTCACATGATGGGGAGCTCTTCTGAGATCTCAAATAAGAGCTGGTAGTGTTGGCCCTCTACCAGTGATGTATGGAAGTGAGAGCTGGACCATAAAGAAGGCTGATAGCCAAAGAATTGATGCTTTTGAATTATGGTGCTGGAGGAGACTCTTGAGAGTCCCATGGACCGCAAGAAGATCAAACCTTTCCATTCTTAAGGAAATCAGCCCTGAGTGCTCACTGGAAGGACAGATCCTGAAGCTGAGGCTCCAATACTTTGGCCACGTCATGAGAAGAGAAGACTCCCTGGAAAAGACCCTGATGTTGGGAAAGATGGAGGGCACAAGGAGAAGGGGACGACAGAGGATGAGATGGCTGGACAGTGTTCTCGAAGCTACCAGCATGAGTTTGACCAAACTGTGGGAGGCAGTGGAAGACAGGAGTGCCTGGCGTGCTCTGGTCCATGAAGTCACAAAGAGTCGGACACGACTAAACGACTAAACAACAACCAAAGTGTTGGCCCATACCTGGCTGTCTCTATTGTGGGCATTTCTGGAATCCATTGTAATTTGAGAGGACATCACAGGCTTTGCTGGTTGCCCTTGTGGAGCTCCACTTCCTTTAACTCTGGGGACAACAGCCATTCTTCCTTGGAATGCTGCTTTCATTGAGGGAGGTGTAGCCAATCAAATGGGAACACCAGTTAAAGGCTTGTTTTTTCATACAGACAAGGCAGCTGTAACCTGGGGGTAGCCACCAGACCCTGAGCTAGACAGGTGGTGGCAACCATCAGGGGTGGATAGCCTGTCTTCGTGCACCTGCTTCATGCCTTCCTTAAACTGAGTGATGTTGACAGTCCTCATTCCTGGTAAATGAGTCACCACCAGCTATACTTCCTTTACAGTCATAATTGGGACTAGGAATTGGAGCCCACTTCTTCTGAAGGCCAGATATATTTCCTCCCTACTTCAGTGAAGAGAGCTTTCCTTTTCTATTGCTTACATGTTTGTGCAACTTTACGAAATCTTGAGTTTAAAAAACAGAGGAACGTCCTGGCTCTCCCAGCGTGTGTAGAGGATTAGCTTTTAAAGGGTCAGGGTAACTTCTGCCCTATTTAGGTTGAACTTATATTACGGTTCTTACTTATTTTGTCCCCTTCAAATTGGTCTCCACAGTCACTTTCGGACACACTGTTAAGACTATATTCATGGATGATAATCTTACTCGGCTATGAGTGATTGGCAAAGAAGAAGTGGCTTTGATTTCAGCAAAAACTGTTCAGTTGGAGGCTTATTAAAGGCAGGTTTGAGGAGTAGAATGTGTGCGAGCCACCTTGGAAGATGTTGCTCAAGAAGCGAGCTGGACAACAGGAAGTGGAGCCAAAATGGCAGGAAACAGGAAATTTGAAAGTGGGAAGGGAAGGGGAGGTGTGAAACCCATTGGGTGCAGGCTTGAAGTGTTTAAAAAATTGCAACTTATGAGGTAAAAACTGTGAGCCAGAGGAGTGGAAAGGGATTCAAGGTGAGGTAGAAGGAATGAAAACAGATCAAGTAAGTGAAACATAAGAGGCAGAATAAAGGAAGCTGACTCTGGAGCCGTAAAGAGGGGTGACTGCCAAACAGCAAACAACAACAACAACAACAGCCAGGCGGTGGAAGTGGCAATGGAGGCTTATGAAGCTGAGCCCTTCTAAGAGAATGACAAGGTTTTTGACAGTGAAGAGAGATGTCAGAAGGAAGGGTAGAAGACTTAAGGAATGACTGATTGGTGGAAAAGAGATAGTGAGGATTATAAATCCGCTCCACTTAAATGTGGGGAGGAGTTGCGGTGGACCACATGGCTACCCACTCCCCTCTGGGGATGGTGGGCGGAGCCCCCCATTGCCCGGAGGATTCCGGCCACGTCATCAACCAGCCTGCTGATCTTATGATGGGGGAGGGGAGGTGTGGCCATCACCTGCCCCTCCAAGCTTAAGGATATTCCATGAAAGGAATCCGGGGGTGTGGATCTTGTCCGAAGCCCGGGGTGGGGCTAGGGCCATGCCACGACCCAGTCGGGAACCAAGGAGGAGCTCGAGTTAGTTTGCATTGACAGGGCTCCCCCTTCCAGTGGTTTACCCTTACCAGACTCCCTGCATGATGGGCAGGAGTCAGATATAGTCGGGTCAATCCAATGCCTAAGCCAATACTGCTCACATTCTGTATCCAATAAAGTTGTGGCCAAAATTTGCCCAATAACATTAACCTAATGTCTGTGTCCTGGTGTTTTATTCATCAACGAGGGGGTGGCTACGGGGTCTCGACATGCAAGAAAGGACTGTGAGCAAAATTTGATAAAGTTTGCCAAGTGCCAGCAACAACATCTTCTGCAACAGCAATAATAATTTCCACATTTCCCCCATTCAATAGCACGTATTCAAGTGGCACTAAAATTCCTTAAAGCTAAAATGTTCTGTTTATCAAGATGTTCTGTTTCCTAAAGCAAACCCTCCTCATTCCTGGGACGCCTTCTCTGTTCATTTATCTTGAATTAATTCTGCATACAGTATTTTCCTGTTAGTGGTTGCAATCATCTTAAATTATTTCACCGGTGGCACTCTAATACCATCCTGCAAACAGGGAACTAATTAACTCTTTCCTTTGATGGCAATAATTGAGTCTTTGTTATTAATTTAAACCTTACAGACTGGGTGGATTGCCACATGCACAGCTGCCTTTAGAGGGCCAGGCAGCCTCAAACTCTGGGGAAACTGCCAGCATCCATGTACAATGCACTAACACACCCACAGTAGCAAATCTGATCAAAAGAGAAATCACGTTTCATGCAAATATTATTATTCGCTTGCTTCAGAATGTAACTGGAATATGCGCGTCTATATTCTGTCACCAATCAGATGTATAAACCCAAATGAACATATACATTATGTAACCCTACATATGTATGTAAAGAAGTATAGATCTGTTGTTGTTGTTTTTAATCTGAGCCTACAAGTTTGTAATTAAGAAGAATGTGGCAGAGGGGGCATTGTCCTCTCAATATCTTTGACCTTCAGATATGTGTGTTGCAGATTTGCAGCATTTGACTTTTATGTTTCGTCAGCACTTTTTATCTGGGGGGAAAGGGTGAGGGAACTCACCACGAAGTTTGTTTGCTTATTGCAGACCCAATCGCAGTACCCCGGGCAGTGGATGAATGTAAGATATGATTAATAAACTCAAGCAGACAATAATTTGGACTAGAAATGGGCACAACTTTATTGATTACAGATAAAGGTGACTTTTTGGGTGTTGATTCATTCCAGCACCACCACCACCCCGACAAAACAAAATTATTAAATTTTTAAAAGGTAAGGGAACTCAGCTATCTCGAGTTCCTCCTAAAAAAAACCTCTTCGTTTGTACAGTGGGGAGGTTGGGGTGCCTTTCAGTTTTCTGAATGGTTTCTTAAATTGCACACATGTGGGTTAAACCACAGGACTTGCCGATCAGAAGGTCGGCGGTTCGAATCCCCGCGATGGGGTGAGCTCCCGTTGCTCGGTCCCTGCTCCTGCCAACCTAGCAGTTCGAAAGCATGTCAAAGTGCAAGTAGATAAATAGGTACCGCTCCGGCAGGAAGGTAAATGGTGTTTCCGTGCGCTGGTCTGATTTACCAGAAGCGGCTTAGTCATGCTGGCCACGTGACCCAGAAGCTGTACACCGGCTCCCTTGGCCAATAAAGCGAGATGAGTGCCGCAACCCCAGAGTCAGTCACGACTGGACCTAACGGTCAGGGGTCCCTTTACCCTTTACCTTTAATGTGCACCTATTGGCACAGATGCAGAACATGATGTGATGTGAACATGATCACTCAGCCATCATTTCTGATGTTTTCCTTTCTTTCATCACTGTTGCCTATGCACCTTCTCATGGGCTGCCCCGAAACATCACCTCCTAAATAGGTGTACTTTTGGGCTTTAAAGGAGTTCCCATAATTGTCCCTTAATGAGTCTAAACAATAAATGTAATGTCAATGATAAAGATATAAACTCCACATAAAAAGGAAACTATTAAAAATATTGATTATTAAAGCAGTAAATGTGTTATAACTGAGACCTCTTACCTATCTAAGCAGGAAAAAATTCCAGTAAAACTATAATAAATTAAACTGAGGTATTGAGAATATTCCCATAGAACTCAGTATTACACTACTGAGTTTCCATTTTTTAAAATAGTCTTTAAAGTGGTGATAAGAGTATTATCCGTGTAGTGTTATTTTGGCAAGTTACTTTTTAAAAACCAATATTTCATCAGGCTCTATAGAAAGCCACTTTTAAACATCCCTTTGCTTTAAAAATATTTCTGTTCATTACCACTATTTTTTTTCTTGGCTTCTGAAACTGGCAGAGTGCTGTTCTTATTATATACACAGTAAGAGCAGGCCATTTTAATTTATAGCAGGTCTTCATTTTGATAATTGGAGGTTGGTGTAAACTGTAAATTCTTTTAATGACAGTTTCTAGTATAAGTGGAAATGTTAGCTGGCATTTTTATTATCACCCACTCAACAACTACTAAGAGTCTTCTATTTTTAGGAACTACAGTGTTCTTCATTTGCTTGAAACGTCTCGTGAATTGTAAAGTGTTTAGGATTCAGCTTATAAAGTGGTAATTTGCTGAACGCCCATGAAACCTCTTCTGTGCTTTGGTCAGGCTCCCATAATGCACTTGGACAACAGATCCCCAGACTTCTCAGGCTAGGTACAGTCTAGGCACTAGTTCCATAAGAATAAATAAGATTGTTCCATTTTCAGTGCAAGTAGAAGACTGTAGTCTTTAAAATACATGTCGCCATCACAGCAGCGTAGCATGGGTTGCTGCTGCCCGGGGCAGGCAAACTGCCAATGCCGCCGGAGTGCACCTGACCACCGGCTTCAGGAATGTGCCCTCGGAAGCACAAGGAAGGTGGATAGAGCCCTCCACCTGGCCTGCACAGAGCTTCTGCAGGGATGTGGCAGCAAGGCCAGGCCAGGTTGGGCTCCAGGGTCCAGAGACCCCTGACAGCAAGCAGACAGGCAAGGAAGAATGGAGAGCTGGCGATGGGGCCCGTTGGTATGTGCCTGGGCAGTGGCAGCTGCCCCAAAAGGATTTCTCTTCCACCTTCGCTGGGGCAGGATGGGGAGCTCTGTGGAAGCTGGTGCCTGCATGGGGGTGCCTGGTTGACCCCCTCAGTATTTTGCACCAAGAGCCATGGCCCCACCTGCCCCCCCCACCATGCCACAGGCCCATCATAGAAATCCACCAGGGTGGGGAGTTAATGTGGCACCTTTCCAATGACCTTGGATTATAATTCCCCTATTCTCTGACCTTTGGGCCATGCTGAGTCGGGATGGTGGAAGTTGGTCTAACAACATCTGTATGGCGCTATGTTGGCTACTCCTGCTATAGGCCGATTCCTAAGGAGAAATGCATGGAAGTATTGGAATGGAACAAAAACCCATTGATGAATCTTTCCAGAGGAATCTACAAAGTATGTTCCATTCTACTGTATGTTAAGCCACATATATTCCTTAAAGCATGGGTAGGCAAACTAAGGCCCAATCGCCTTCTAAATCTGGCCCGTGGACGGTCCGGGAATCAGTGTGTTTTTACATGTGTAGAATGTGTTCTTTTATTTAAAATGCATCTCTGGGTTACTTGTGGGGCCTGCCTAGTGTTTTTACATGAGTAGAATGCGTCCTTTAATTTAAAATGCATCTCTGGGTTATTTGTGGGGCATAGGAATTTGTTCATTCCTCCCCCCCCCAAAAAAATCTAGTCTGGCCCCCCACAAGGTTTGAGGGACAGTGGATCCTCAGTGGACCCCCTGCTGAAAAAGTTTGCTGACTCCTGCCTTAAAGTACAGAGTTTCTTTCCCCTGCATGTGAATACAGGCTGCAGCAGATTGAGCGGACAAGAGCAAAAGTGAGCCAAGTCTCTCAAAACACAGAATGTTGGCACTTCATGTATATTGAGCATTGATTCTGATTTGTTTGCGGGAAGGTTAAACAAAGTGTTGTTGGCTATTTAATGAGCAATTATGATGTTGCATCAAAACAAGTGTTCTCCGGCATTTTGCAGTATATTTCCCCATCCCTTCCTTACTGCAAAAAGTTAAGAACAGATTAACTCATCATTCACCTCATCCACGTTAGAATATGGTGGTTATTTCTTAAAAGCAAATGCTATTGTTAAGGGTAATCTTCTTTGAACTTTTCCCTCTCTCAATTTTCCCTCATTACTGAGAGTTTCTTATGGCCTCTACAAGTTGACGACCTTTATTTCCCTATTTCATTCTTTGAATGTAAATTTATGATGTATTGACAGGATGACATTTTCCGGCTTCCTGAAATCCAGAAGATCACTTGCACAGATCGGATCATTAATCTGCTGTGTAAGGCTGGTGCCCCTCCAACTCTCATGAATCACTAAAATGTTTCTGTGGAGAAGTCTTTTTAAGAAGTGCATATTATCCAACTGAAAATATACAGGACAGTGTCAGACCATGACTGCAGATGTGCCTGCTTTGAAGAGATATTGCTACTTCTATTCAATAAAGATTTCCATTCAACATTTTCATGTTAACATCATTTTAATAGCTCTTTGCTTGTTGTAGCACGATTATTGTGTTCATTACTGCTGCATTTGTAATGATCACAGTAACTGTATTCATAGCCCAAATGAGCTTATAAAATCTATGACTATTATTTATCTCAGAGGGAACAGGCAATATTACTGACAATTATACTTCTCTGGGTTTTTGTTTTATAAAAAAAAAAAGTATGGCAACTAGAATTACATAAACAACACAGGGGTATCTCTGCATGAACAAAACAAATTCAACAAGATTGTCTCTTTTTGCTTGTGGATTTCCCTTGTTTCATCCACGCATAAGAAGAGTCTTTCTGAACAAAGGCCTAACTAGTCAAGAACTCTACTTACCACATTGACACGCATACCCTCCAACATTTCTCCGATGAAAATAGGGACATCCCATTCCATAACGATAATTTTACTATTTATACCTCACACGTCTTACTGGGTTGCCCCAGTCACTCTCAGCAGCTTCCAACATATATAAAAACATAATAAAACATTAAACATTTCAAAAAGCTTCCCTATACAGGATTGCCTTCAAATGGCTCAGGGGTCAGATAACCCCATACCCTCCAACATTTTTCCAATGAAAATTGGGACATCCTAAGGAAAAGCGAGACATTCCAGGATCAAACCAGAAACCAGGGCAGCTCCTCTAAATCAGGGATGTCCCTGGAAAATAGGGACACTTGCAGGGTCTGCATTGGCCAACCAAATGCCCCTAGGAAACCCTTAAGCTACTAGTCATGGCAACCATGTTCTGCTTCGTAGCTCTGAATAGCATCTGTTGGCTTTGCAGGTGGGGAGGGAGAGGTCTATTGCATCCAGGTCCCGATTACGGGCTTCCTATAGCATATCTGATTGGACTAGAGGGGCCAGGGTACTGACTAGAGGAAGGTTGGTTGGTTGGAGAGTTGGAGTGCTTGGTGCTTGGTTTCCATAGAGTTAAGAATAAGAGGAGGAAGAGGTTAGGCAAAGACGTTAGAACCAAAAAGCTGACAGAGTGGCTTTGCTGCCAAAGACTTGCTGGGGGTAGCTTATGAGTGATGCTAGAAATTAATTATAGGACCATGTAGTTTCCATGTTTATGTGGGGAACCCCTCCCCAAAATTGTAAGCTTACATTTACTATCCTGTTGTATTTGTTGAGGTAATCTAGACAATTTTGGAACGGAATAATTGTTAAGAAACATGTTGTGGATTTTGATTTTTTTGTGAATTAAAAAAATGTTTTTTGTTTTAAAGAGAAACTGAGAGGATCATGATATAAGCCTAATATATAGGATGGCACAAACAAATATACTTTACAGTGATCTCTCCACTTTCATGTTTCAT
The DNA here is from genome assembly GCF_964270895.1 of Podarcis filfolensis. Taxonomy (NCBI): domain Eukaryota; kingdom Metazoa; phylum Chordata; class Lepidosauria; order Squamata; family Lacertidae; genus Podarcis; species Podarcis filfolensis. The sequence goes on along the minus strand of NC_139604.1, from coordinate 22,505,557 downwards.
GGAGCTTTATTCACGACATGGTTGGTGAGATGTAAAGTGTAATTCATCCCTCGACAGTAACTAATTATTACTGATTACTGAGGAATAAGTCAACAAAGATATTTTCCTGTTTACATTCTTAGCAGAGTGTATCAGAACCATCTGTACCGCCAAGTCCTTTATCCCAAGGGATAAATACTTCACATTGTTCACTGAAAAGAGGCAGGCGAATATGCCAGTTTGATGTGATGCATGGAAGCAAACAGTTACTGAAACGTGTGGGTGAAATTTAAACAAACAACACCCAGAACAAAAGTAATGTGTAGCAATAGCTGATAAAATGATTTACTTGTAGGTCTATGGCTCTCAAAGCGCAATGTGGACCCCTTTAGGAAGATGTCAACAAGAGGCAAAAAACTCTTCCCTTGCTTCTACCTGCATATGTCATTTTTTGATCCACAAAGCAGAGAAACACTAAACCCCTTGGATTAATTTGACAGCTCTCACCCCAATCCTGTGATTTGCTTCCAGGTGAACAGGCTTCAGTGCTGGGCCAGCTCCAAGTTTGAGATGACAAAATGAACCCATGCCTACACAGGAGCTCCCTTGGCTTCCATTTTGAAAATTTCCCACAAAGCTCTAGGTTGCCCAATGAAGCATGCCTCCAGTGCATTGTGGGCAATTTAAATGGCAGACCCCGCAAGATGGCGGCCATTTAAATCTCTTACAGTGCCCCTCCACATTAATGCTACTTGTGGGAAATGTAAAATATCAGACCGATCCAACAGCCCAAGGGCTTAAATTGCAGGAGGGCTTCTAATTAATTTGTCTTTTTTTTTTTTTAAAAAAAAGGATATCCCACATTTTGAGGAACTTCCTCCCCACAATACAGAATGGAGTGTGTGTGTGTGTGTGTGTACCAGGATAAAAAGTGAAGCACAGAAATAATGAAGTGTACAGAAATATAAAACATGTCATAGATATAGATAATATTAAAACATTTTTAATTCGATCTATTAATATGGAAGAGACTTAAAACATAAAAACCAAGGAAAATAGAAAAAATCCCGCAAGCTTCACATTATAGACCCTCTGGCAGCTGTTTTTAAATGGTTACAAGGAGGGCATGATTTCACTGAAATGGGGAGATGAGGTTTGTGGACTTTATTCGTCCCAGCTACCTCCCCTCTGCCCATCATTTGAAGACTGCATACAATATTAGAAAGTACGTAATTATCACCTTCAAACTTCCTGGGTAATTTGCAATAAGAACTGCAGGGGTCTCGAGTGTTGGATCGTTAGCAATGAAGAGATTCTTTAACTTTAGCCCTGAAAATTTCAGGGCAGTTTTGCATATCCTACTGGTTCAAAGTAGGATTTAATGGTCTCCCAGCTAGCCTCCTAAGAAGTAATTGTACTTCATTTTGGAAGGTGGATAGTACAAAGTATCTAAGAGGCTAGACTTTGGGGGAAGCACACATGGAAAATAAAGAAGGGAAATGTTAAAAAAATAAAAAAATAAAAAGGGAAATAGCCTAGGTAAAGAAAGCACCTGAGCAACAAATATGGGTATGCTTAGTCTGGAGAAGGAAAGATGAAGTCGAGACATGACAGCTGTCTTCAAATATCTGAAGGATTGCCATGCAGAAGGAGATAGCGCAGACATGTCCCCTGCTTCTCTGGAAGGTGGAACTAGAAGCTTAACACGAGTAAACTCTTTGATGCAGCAGCAAAATAAATAAATAAGTAATGCTATTCTAGGCCGCATCAACAGATGTATAGTGTTCCAGATCAAGGGATGCCACTCGGAATACTGTGTCCAGTTCTGGGCACTACAATTTAGCAAGGATATTGACAAGCTGAAACGTATGCAGGGGGCAACCAGGAGGATCAAGGGTCTGAAAACCAGGCCTTATGAGGAATGGTTGAAGCAGCTGGGTATGTTTAGCCTGGAAAAGAGGAGAATGAGAGGAGATATGATAGCCATTCTTCAGATATCTCAAGGGCTGTCACATGGAAGAGGGAACAAGCTTGTTTTCTCCTGCTCTGGAGGGTAGGTCTTGAACCAATGGCTTCAAATTACGAGAAAGGAGATTCTGACTAAACATCAGGAAAAACTTTCTTCCAGTAAGAGCTGTTTGACAGTGGAACGGCCTCCCTCGGGAGGTGGTGGACTCTCCTTCCTTGGAGGTTTTAAGCAGAGGTTGGGTGGCCATCTGTCATGGATGCTTTAGCAGAGATCCATAAGCATTGCAGGGGTTGGACTAGATGGCCCTTGGGGTCCCTACCAACTCTACAATTCTATGAATCTAGAACCCATGAGTGAAAACTGGAGGAAATATATTTCGTTGTCGGTTTGCAAGCACAGTGGAATCACTCCCACTGCCAGACTATCCTCCACCAGGGCCAGGGCTTTTTCAGCGATGGCTCCGACCTGGTGGAATGCTCTGTCCCACGAGACTAGGATCCTGCAGAACTTGATCTCCTCCCGCAGGGCCTGTAAGACAGAGCTATTCTGCCTGGCCTTCAATTTGAATTAGCCTGATCCTCTATTCCCTTTTTCCTTTCCTCTTCTATGAAGAAACCCTTTCTGGGACACCACATTTAAATTCTTCCCTGGTCTCCTTGCTGGCCCTAGTAGGACCAACTTGGCCAGTTAGCCCTGGTGATCATTTGATGTCTACTGACTCCCCCCCCCGAAATGATCCCTGAATTTTTGAATTTTATTGATATTGATGCTGCATTTTATGTTGTATTTTATGCTGTTTTAAAGTCACATTTTAATCAATGTTTTATATTTTCTGTTAGCCACCCTGAGCCCAGTTTTTAAACCGGGAAGGGCGGGGTATAAATAAAATTTATATATATATATATATATATATATATATATATATATATATTTGAAATCTGCACTAAAGATCTGATTTACTTAAGTAAGTCTTGTGAATGCTCCCAAGGCAGCACTGACTGGCAGGCAGCAGATGTGTTGCCAGGCACAGTGTCCTGGTATTTGACATCGTAAACTCCGGCCAATTTATTTTTATTTTTTGGCTAGCATGGCACTTGCAACATCCTGACGCGCCCAGACAAATCACACATGGAGAGGAAGAAGCAGGTTTTCTTGTGGTAGTAGCGGTGGATGATGTGAGTTGGCTAATGGATTGAGAGATGGCACAATTCAAACACCAGAGCTCCAAGGATCTGGCAAGGGAAGGCATTGGGAAAAGCTACGAAGATGGTACCGAGATAGGTGAAATGTCCAACCGGCTAGAAAGGAGTTGGCTTAGCCTTGAAAAGACTTTGATGTTGGAGGAGAGGGAAAAGAAGAAACACATCAAGCCAAAGTCATAAAAATAGCGAGAGACCTTATATGGCCATGGCCCTCCTCAGCTCCCCTTTCTCAGGAACTTCTGGCTCACTTAGCAGCGCAAGGCAATAAAGCTAATTCATCGCAGGCCTCAAGTTGTAGGCTGAGGCTCCAGAAATCTTGTCTCCTGCGAGTGAGAATGTAAGGAGGGTTTTAAAAACAACACAAAAAGGGCCAGACGAACCCACGAGGAAACAACTATCAGCCTAGGGGTGGTGTAGGAATTTGTTATGGGCCAGACTTTGAGGCAAACCTACCCAATTCACACTTCCCAGAGCAATATGCGAATCAAAGTACAACTGTACTTCACAATTCACGCTCATCTGAATTTTGTGACGTGGTTCTCCAACCAAATGATGTGTACGAAAATGTGCAAATATGTAGCTTAATGATTTATTTGTGAAAGTAACAAAAAGATGCATTCTGTATTGGGGAACATTGCTTGCAAAAATGTGCGTAGGAGGAGAAATCTGTACTCGAATGCTGGTGAATTTTCACGATGAGGTTTTGTTTTTCTTAAGTGCAAACTAATGCAGAAATGTAGAGAGCTGAACTTCAGGCGTGAAGAATGGGAAACAAAGAGAAGCAAATCTGAGATATTTGTCAATCTTTATTTTAGAAATAATAATAATAATAATAATAATAATAATAATAATAATAATAATAATATATCATTTATACCCCACCCATCTGACTTTTATTTCCCTCCATGTCTTTTCCTGCTCTTCTCTTCTTGTACTTATTTACTCCCAGGTCATGGGGGGGGGTCTCTTTTCTTGGAAGGATGGTAGCTAAGAGCCTAAGCTGGGCACTAGGAAATCCCTGGTACAAAATTTACCTCAGCCATGAACTCACTAGGTGACCCCTGGCAACCTACTTTCTCCCAACCTTTGCACCCCTCTCCAAAGCAAGCATATGAGCCTGCCCTACAGGATCTTCATAAGAGCTGCTGAGCACTATAGAAAGGCTAAGTGTTGTAAATAACATGCTTTTATACTGAGGTACTGTGTGGGGGGGGGTGTCCGTGTATCAAATCACTATGAGGCAAATCACTTTGTTCCTCACTCAGTAGGAAACAGTCTTGCATAAATTTAGACAAGGCCGGTGGCATGCTGGTGCTTTTTTGATGCTTCAGGTGCAGCCCATTGCAATTGGGAAGGATTTCTCCGCTGCTACCATCATCACCATTAAACACAAACCTCCAACATGTGATTTAGAAATTGTGCTTTCCCCACATATCTATGACCCATCAGGAACTGCCACAATCAAGAACAAGACATCAGGTGTTGTGGAGAAGACGCAGCAATAGCTACAGAGTAGGAATTTATTTGGGGTTGTGGCAGGGGAAGAAAAAAATTAAATTGCCTTTCCTGCAACCCCCCAAAAAAATCCCCCAATGCACCCCGTGCCGTTTGCATCTTCAAAAACCTTTGCGGTAAATTCAAGGTAACATTTAACATCACGCCAACTTTGGCCCTTAGCCTTCAAGCCCTCTGCTAGGGCGAGATAAACCCTTCCGTTTCCAGGAGGTGGGATTGCGAGACCAAAGATACTTTTCGCAAACAAGATAAGGCAGGCATCAGAATGACTTAGTTGTGGGAGGAGACCATCAGCAAGCAAAGAGCGCTTCATATTGCGATAAGATACGGGCCAGCCTCTGGTAGCGCTTCGTGCAAATCATGAATAGAAGGCCCCTGCTCTGTATTCCACGTGAGCCTTCGATGGAGCTCTTTGCTAGCGCTGTCTGTGCCAGCAAAAAAAAAAAGGTGCTTTCAGTGTGCATGAATTGATGCAGCCGTGCAACTAGACAAAGTATATTAAACTGCTGCTGCATGGAGAGCTGGCCGTGTAAAGGCTTAGAAGCGATGTGCTGGGGAATCATCCCAAGTGAGTATTTAAGCATAGTCAAACTACTGGTCCAAGGGCTAGAGAAGACTCTGTCTTTTCAGATATTCCTGGACTCCAACTCCCTTTGGCGTGACCGGTCGGCATGGATTATGGGGTTGTGTTTAACCACCCTGGTATCCTGCGTGAAGGTGAACGCCATGTACGGTAATTATCTTTGTGTTTAACAGAAAGAGACCCAGATGAGAGTTAAATTCACCCTTAGTCCACTAGAGGGTAGCCCCCTCCAGATCAACCAGAGAAGCGTTCCCAGCCACCCTAGGTTCCTCCGATTGCTTGCCTTCACACTTCATTGGGTTCAAAAAAGGGTGAAAAGGATGAAGAAAGCAGAAAAGAAAGACATGTCATTCAGGCTCCTCCTCGTCATTTTTCTTCTGCAAGATTTCATTTCCAATTTAATATGCCACAATTTTGATTTTTTGATTATTTTTTTAAGCAGTGGGTGGGAATCTGAGTTTGGTGATGATGCCTCTGACAGCCAAATGGGAACTTAGCATGTTAAAGAAGAGGATGTATCAGAAATTTTAGGGAATTTCCAAAAGAAGTGATACCATGACCACCGAAACGATGGGATTTCTATGAAGCCGGGTTTTATTTTTGTTTTTAAAAACCTCGTCGGTTTAGGTGCTTTGTGAAAGAGAAGAAAGAAAGAGAAAAAGAAAAGCATATTCCGAACAAGTAGCTACATTTTTATACAAAGCATAAAGATAGCGGCATAGCCTCTGAGCGTGCCAGCCGTCCTTGTTTATGTCACTCCGTGATCTGCAAAATCAAAGAGGGCATTTGGCACTAAAATATGCCACTACCTGATTGGATTTTTCTCCCCAAATTGCTTGCACAGGAGCTGAGTGGGTGTTGCTGCTATATGTGCAGGAGGTAAAGCGATAGGTTTTTGTGTGCTTCCTCCATTGTTCAACAGTTGCAAATCCTTTTGTTTGTTGTAGTAGATTAAATGGAGGGTTTGACTGTAGTCCGAAGGCCAGGTACAACGGTTCTGTTAAAGGGACAAAATTTCATTGAGGGGTAAAGATGTGGCTTCTTCCTTCCACATGGCAGCATACCCATCTGAAATATATCCACGTCCTTGATCTTTGTATCTGTTTGCCTATCTAGTCTAGCCCAGCCCAGTCAAAATGAAGAGCTTTCGTGTCGTTTCAATGGGGAAGTTTGGTGGCGCATTCCTAAATCAATAGGACTTTTAAAAAAGTAGTTTGGTTGGAGTGTACCCATTGGGGTGTGTGTGTGTGTGTGTGTTTAGTTAAAGTGAAAAGAATTGTGATCTTCCTTTCTGGTAGATAGTTAGGCTGCAACCCTGAACATGATTGCTAAAGAACAAGGCCCCCCTGAACTCAAGTGAACATGTCTAGCATTGTGCTATGCAATATAAAACATACATGTGCAGCATTGGGAATGTCAATATATTTGATGCATGATTTCATTAACTTTGACCCCCCCAAAGTGGGCACTGTATGCTGTATTTTTTTCAACGTGTTATTCGAATCAACATCAACATATAACACTATGGGTGTGCTTTAAAAACACACCATGTACACCTTTCAATTATCCTGCACCATTTCTTAATTTCTCCTCTAGATGGAAGTTGGGCTGGGTGGATTAGATGTTTGATTACAAAGAAACAGTCACTTTATTCTTTTCTCAAACAATGCCCATCCCCATCCCCCTCACTTAAAAACAGCTGGGGGGGGAACCCTAAGATGGTTATTTTCTTTTTAAATTACACGTTAGGAAAGACAGTGCAATTTCAACAGAGCGGGTCCCCCCCTTTTTTTTTGTCTGGCAAGAGCACAATATGATGCATATATTTGGAAATCAAATTATTTAGAAATATGACCATGTCATCAAAATAAACCATTTTGAAATGCACAGCCAGCTCACAAAACAGATTGCATGTGAAAATTGGATAATACTTGGCTAGAGACCTGACAAGTCAGTGAAATCTAAACTCCAGGGGATTGTTTCATTTTATTCGCCTTGAAATATAAATCTATTTCAACATGATATTTAAAGCTGTGCACGGTGTGAACTCCCAGGCGACGGGATTTCTTCGCCGGCTTTATGAGTCAGCAGCACCATCACAGTCTGCAGGTTGGCCACCAGGTGGCGTCCTTTGGTAATGGACATCTGTCCATTGTCTCCTTTTCGAAAGCTCGGTGGGGAGATAAATAATATTGCACCCAGATTCCTGTTTCAGGCAGGGGATTTAACACAGAGAGATAAAAAAAAGATAAAGCTTTCACCTGCACTGGTATAATAAAAAGGGCTTTAAGAGCCTTGTTACTGCTAGATTTAATAGCGTACACATTTTTTTTTTTACAACCCTTACACACCAAAGAGCAGAACATAATATTGTTGTTCAGACCATAAATAGCGCTGCTGCAGATCTATTTTACACAGTACAAACTGTGCCTTGTCTTTCATCTTTTAGCATCTTTCACTGCCGGCCTGTGGTGGCAAAACTTGGGATAGTATCTGTCCATTAGAAATAGAGGCTCCAAGGTACATGCAAGATTTCATTTTCATCCTGATTGTCATTCCGAAGTAAATGCAGCTTCGCCTCTGTCACAGGGTGGGGACTGTGGTTTGAGTTCAAATCCCAGCTCTGGTAATAGGCTTGTTGACACTGAGCAAAGCTGCCATCTCTGAAATGCCTTCTCCATCTGCAAAATGGAAACAGGGCTATTGACAGTGCAGGTCTGTAATAAAAACCAGAGGCATTTTTGCTAGGAATGGTTGGAGAGGACATTAAAAAGGAAGATCAGAAATTCTTCCTGTATGCCGCAGCAGCAGGAAGACTACTCCTCGCACAGAGATGGAAACAACAGGATATTCCGACAATTGAAGAATGGCAACAGAAAGTATTGGAGTATGCGGAAATAGCAAGGCTAACTGGAAGAATCCGACAGCAAGACAATGAGAAATTCCAAAAAGAATGGTCCAAATTTATGGTATACTTAGAGAAAACTGTACATAAATAAAGACACTCACAGGACTGAAATAAAACTCATAACGTTTATTGTAAACATTTGGTTAGACCACAAGATGTAATGCTGTAATATAATAAGGAATGTATGTCTAAAGTATAATACAAAAAATTATTAAGGAATTATAGACATTTATAGAATGTATATATAGTAATCACGCTTAAGTAAGAGTGATGTAGAGAAGCCAGAAGAGGGGTGGGGGGAAGTTAATTCGGAAAAGGTATAGACTGAAAGGAGAATAATATTGTTAAGCTGCATTGTGTTTAAGATATTTGGGGGAAAATTAATAAAAATTATGGGGGGGGGAGAGACATTGCAAGTCTGTTGCAGCGATGAATAACTCAGCCGTTTCCAGGTAAGTGTGTGCATATCCCTCTCACACACACTTTATTGTATTTTTGGATTGTGCATACTAGAGAAATCTTGGTGTATTTTAACACTGTGATCCTACAGATGTTTACTCCTAAATAAGACTCTATTGAGCTCAGTGGGACTCACTTCCAGGTAAATGCGTACCTAGAACTGCAGTCTCTTTTTACATGGACTTATAGCTGTAGAATGAAGCGATCCACCATCTCTTAGCCAGTGACCTCAACCTTGATCTTTTCGGGACAATTAGATCATTTGTTTGCAACTCAAACCATCCCTGGTTCTATACCCAGGCAAAAGCTATGTTACATTTTGGGCTTCTTAACACCATAAATTTTCACATGCATCTGTGAGCAACACACACACACATTTATTATTCTATTTTGGCTCTACCAGCTTTAACTGATTCACAGGAGAAAGGCTGTTCCGATCAAAGGGTTGGGAAGACGAAGGCTCGTGACAGGCTAAAAGAAAGAAAGAAAAACCCCTGTATTCTTGCCAGTGAAACAGCAGGCCGAATGCGATGCACTCCTTCACTCAGGAAAGGCTTCATAACCACCATTTTACCATCTGCTCAGGAAAGCAGTAAAATGGTGGTAAAGGAGAAGAGATTTTCAACACCACACGTTCAATCTCAAACTGCAACGAGGCTCTGCGAGCATCTTTGGTGATGGCGGCGGCAGCAAAGGCAGCACCTCACCATTAGATGTAACGAAACCAAGATTCAACACACAAACACACCAAAGACAAAGGGGAACGAGGACGCAATTCAGATGTGCATCAGCCCAAAGCACTGGCTAAAAATTAACCTTGAAATTGAGAGAGGAACAATGTGGCTATTCAACTCGAAAGGGCCCTGCCTGTGAAATACTCTTAAAAACCACAATAACGCGACCCCCACGATGGCGGCGCAGGCTGTTGAGAAGACACAGACTCCCAAGCCAGCAGGTGATCTTGTGATGCTGCAAAATGAAGGAAGCGCCGATTTATTTAACGGTAAAAATGTGTGTATTTGGCCAAACAAGCTGCCCTTATGTGTACACAACTGGAAATAAGATGAACTTTGGGGAATGGTGCATCTGGCTATTTTGGGCTTGGGAAGAAGGACATTTTCCATGGGATAAGCCTACAGATTTGAAATGTGGTTAGTGTGGATAAATTGTAGCATTTGTCTAGGAAGAGGGCCTAATCATATGCATGTGGGAGATTTTAGTAATGGGGGAGAAGGGAACCCTGGGTATTACACTTTGTATGGGTGTGTGCATTTGTGTAGTACCCACAGTTTCTCTCCGCCTTTCCTCTGATCTTCCCCACTCACAGCATTGTGGAAAACGTGTGTAAATGAATTGAATAATGCACCCAAGAAGGGCTCACACACAAATACATCCACCAGGAACTCTGAAGGCTTGCTGCACTAGTAAAAAAGTGCCAAGAGACCAATTTCTCCACCGGTGCAAAATTGCCAAGTGTGATGTTACCGGTCTTCGTTACAATTGCAGGTAGCTAGGAGGACAACGCAAATGTTAGCGATTGCACTTCGACAGATCTGTGGAAATGCTTAAAGTTTAGTAACAGGATGGACTGTCTTCATCTTTTGATCCACGAGCCCTTTCAAATTTAACAGTTAAATATATTCATGTGCAAAATATAAGCCTAAAAGCAATAGGAAATGCTCCAGGAATGGTGGCTGCTGGAAATAAGTCAAGGGCTTTATGTTCTAAAGGTGTGTGATATGAAATAAGGGGATATTGCTTAAAACAGGGCAGAGCCCTTAAAATAATAATTAAAAAATCCCATCATTTCCTCCACTTTGAAGAAACTTTTTCTCTTCAATTAATCTACCTGTCATTAAAGCAGAACTCATAATCCTGCATCCTAAATATGGATTAAGGCAACAGCATCATTTGTCGCCTAGACTGAGACTGGTTCACCTAGCTAGGAGTAGATTCCACTGAAGCAGGGCAATGGACTCCTGAGCCAAAATTCTGCAAAAGCTGGTTTTGTGTATTATGGAACAAGAAGTTGAACCTGAAACAGGTAGCTGAATTTTGGATTGTTTCAATTTTTGAAATCTGGCTGCCCAAAAGCAAATTGCTTAAAATGCAGAGGAAACACTTAAAGCTGCATGGAAGCACTTCGAAGAGATGTATGCCTCATAGCTCTAATTCACACAATTCCAATCATCTGAGTGGCGAGTGCAGGACCATGTCTGCTGGCTACACTGTTACCTCCCCATTGACCGCCCCATCATCTTCCACATGCTGGAGGGCTGAACGTCTACAGCAAGGAGCTGGATCTACTTAGATCCAGCGACCCAAGTGTGTGGTGCTGGGATGGAGAGCCAGTGAGCATTTCCTTCCTTTCGCCTCCTCACACAATTGGAACTGGAATTGTCTGAGAAGGAGCACATGAATAGGGCTATGGTATATCCAAAATGGGATGAAGATCATCAGCTTTCATGTGTGAAATGTTAGCAATCCCATACAAGTTTTATAAACGCCCTGAAGCTCAATGTTGTGCCAGTGAATGTTGTCACCTAAAACTGACTGTCAACATTCACTGCTGTGTAGCTGAAAAGCAGACAAATACACAATGTAACTATCTTCAGGTATTCGCAACCTTTGTGCGGAATTGATAGCCACAGAATTTTGGACATGGTAGGCTAATAGTACATCAGAAGCCTGATGGGGGAAGTATATGTGGTGAAAAGGCTCAGACAATAATTGACTTACAGGGCACAAGGCAATGAAGCTTTGAATCTCCTTAATTTAAATAGGAAAGAGTTAAGCACATCCTTTTCTGCCCCACTGAAATCTATAGGATTCATAGTGGTCAAATTGTGTTCTTTAGCATGATGGATCTGTATGCTGGATGAACATCTGTGTTTCCTTTTGTATTAAAAAATATATTATTATTTTTTCAAAAAAATCCTGCTTCTAAGCAGAGTCAGGAGCCCAAGTCATATTTCTGTATTGAAGAGAGAGCTTAACTCATAATACAGAAGGCAATTCACTGCCTTGACATTGGAAAATATTTGTAGCACCTCATAGTCCAAACAGCAAGACTTTGTCCAATTGATTTATCAGGGAATCTGGCCGAGAAATTAATGTGGTGTCAGTAACAGTTTAAGCCAGATAACAAAAAGGGGATTATTGTTATTATTTGGTACAAAAATTAGGCTTCGTGTTTTTAATTGGTAGCATATCCTGTTGGGAGTCTGCTGAATTTAAATCACAGCCCTTCCATGTTAGATGGGAGAAAACGGAAGTCTTAAAAGAGTAAGCCCTTTCATCCAGCAGTGTGGATTTTCTAAGAAAAGACAACAGGAAACAGTAAACATAGCAACACCATGAAAATAATTTTCTGATGCACTATTTCTTTCAGTGTTCAAAGACTACATCGCACAGACCAGAAAGGAAGCTGTTGTGTCATTAAAAACACAGGCAGCCTCAAACAGCTACCCTTTTGTAAAATGAGCACCCCCTTCCCCCTTGGACTGCCATATATCTCATAAATCTTTGCTTCAAACTAGGCTCAAACCATGAGCTGGCTCTGCCTCTTGCATTAATGGCTCGAAACTGTTGTGCATCATGTTCAAAGGGAACAGAGAGTATTTTTTTAAAAGGGAAAAAACCAACTCCTGGTGCAGGATGCAATTATAACTGACAGCCAGATGTCTGCCCTGTCTGGTACAGCAAGCCTACCAAGAGATTGTAAAGGGTTCTTAAAGCCCCCTGGAAATAAACAGGGCATCTGAGCGACTGATAACTTGGATAAACAACAACGCCACAAATCACCGGTGCAAGGCAGAGGACTTGTTTGCGGGGTTGATCAAGATTTTAAGCACTGAAGTCAACACCACCACCACCCCAGTGCTGTTTCCAGTCCTCTTTTTACTACGCCAGAAACAAATAATGGAGGACCAGGGTTGCAACAAGCATGATCTCTCCTTGGTTTCCGTCATTTCATCCAATAAAGAGGAAGGCCTCATGCACAAATGTTTAGACGGCCAGGTTTAATGCACCCTACCTTGTGGTCGTTTATCCTATTAAATCACCTAGACCTCGGTCATTTGTGTCAATCTCTTGCACCACGTTTGTGTTCTTTCTCCAGTATGAAAGTATTTCGTACCAGCTGCCATTTGGTTACGGTCACTTGCCAAAGCACAGAACCACACAGAACCAACAACAACAACAACAACAACAACAACAACAACAACAACAACAACAATTTATTATTTGTATCCTGCCCATCTGGCTGGGTTTCCCCAGCTACTCTGGGCAGTTTATGTTTTGCAAAATGAACCATGGAAAGAGAGGAAGGGAAGTCATGGATACCTTAAGGATGTAAAAAATGAGTACTTCAAATTGTAAAACAGAAAATTTAATAAAGAATTATATATATAAAGAAACTTTCATTATGTATCGTACTCCTCTAAATCCACCTCTGTAAGATTCCATGTGCACAAGTCCAGACTATCCAGACTGGACGATGACACCCAAACTCAAAATGGTATGGTTTGGAAGTAAAATCTACTAGGTTCCCAAACATACTTTGTTCCAAGGAAATTTAGAGTGGAATTCAACACAGTCCGTCTGCCCAAACTCCTTCAAGCACATACAAAAATGTGCCCATTAGGAGAAATTCACACTAAGATGCCGGCAAATTCTCTTGAGGACTTTCTTTTTTAAAAAACCAACAACTGCAAATTGATGCAGAAATATGGAGAGCTGAGCTTAAGATTGGGAGAAAAAGAGAAAAACTGAAAGAAACAAAAATTGACAGATTCACCCATCCTTTGTCCAGGGGGTGCTGAATTCTTCCTTGCAGGAGAAGGGTGGTGCTGGGAAAGAAAAAAAAAAAGCTGGTAGCATTTCCCACTACAAGGATATATCCTTAGCATCAACTGAAGAGTTTGTGAATTAGCCATCACTGGTTCATTCCTGTATAGAACATTTGTGCCACTTCATGTTAACACAAACACACTAATTTTCGATGAAGATGCTTCATGCATTGAGCTGAGTGTTCAAGTGATGAAAGAAGAACGGCCTGTACGTGTGGACCAACCCATAGAACGAAGTGTGTGCTGACAATTAGCCATCAAAGTGATTTTAAAAGAACTTGAAGCATGTTGTCCATGAGAGACATCTTGCCCAGATTCCCTCCCAAACAGAGCTGTTTCTGTTGCCATTAACGCAACACCTGGTCATTCGAATGACTGACCTGCTCACTGTGTGCGATGGAGAGGGTTTAAGTTAGAGAGAGAGAGAGAGAGATTTGTTGCCACCCTAGATCTTTAATAATAGTAGCAATACACTTGTTGGTAAGTGTGAAATACCGGGCTGTTGCAACATCCATTGATACAATGAGCCTTTGTGTTATGTTTCCCCCCTGTATACAACAGGAAAGCTGTGCATACAATAACCCAATGGAAGGAAAGTGGGTGTAAGAAACATTGCCCACGTTGCTTGTCACCACCATACTCTAGCTATCGGTGAGTGTATTTGTTTGAGAAGGAGAGAGAGAGAGACAGAGAGAGAGAGAGAGAGAGGTTTGCCATGCAGGTAGTCAGTGTAAACAGCTCCTGTACACCATTTCCTGTCCACTGGGAAACTGGCTAAGAAAGAGGTGCTCACAATGAGTTGTGCTTGGTTTTTTGGTTTTTTAAAAAACTCCTAACACTTTCCCGTTGCATAGGACTACAGAACACACACAGAACCTTCTTGTTGTTTTTCAAGCTTTTCCCGACTTGCTTTGAGCCTCACCAACCCACCGGCAACCATCTTTCGGGCTGGTGTTTGCACGCAACACAGACACAGGTCCAACACTGGTGTGAAGGAGAGAATGAGACAGCCCTCTATTCAAACGGCTGTCAGGAGACTGTCCTCGGTTTTAAGGCCTCATCCTCACCTGGAGGAGCTGCTGTTTTAAAGATCGAAGAACCCTAAGCAGGCACGGTGGCAGGTGCCTGGAGATTGCTCGCCTGCAGTTAGCAACTGGAAAATAGGGATGGGATTGAATCACAGAATCATGGAATTGTGGAGTTGGAAGGGACCACGAGGGTCATCTAGTCCAAACGGCCTCGGTCCAGTATACCTGAAGGAGCGTCTCCACCTCCATCGTTCTGCCCGGACACTGAAGTCCAGCACCGAGGGCCTTCTGGCGGTTCCCTCACTGCGAGAAGCAAAGTTACAGGGAGCCAGGCAGAGGGCCTTCTTGGTAGTGGCACCCACCCTGTGGAACGCCCTCCATCAGATGTCAAAGAGAAAAATAACTACCAGACTTTTAGAAGACATCTGAAGGCAGCCCTGTTTAGGGAAGCTTTTAATGTTTAATAGGTTATTGTATTTTGGTGTTTTGTTGGAAGCCACCCAGAGTGGCTGGGGAAACCCAGCCAGATGGGCGGGGTATAAATAATAAATTATTATTATTATTATTATTATTATTATTATTATTATTATTATTATTACCCCTTGCAATGCAGAAATCTTTTTTTCTGCTCAATGTAGGGTTCAACCCCAAGACCCTGAAATTAAGAGTCTCATATTCCACCAATTGTATTTCTGTTGAAATGATAGTGCTTCCCCCCCCCCTCAATGGGCATGTATACATGCATACATTAGCACATGCAAATGCTATGGCCATCTGTATATTTTTAAAGTTGCATTTCCTCTTTTTTGGCAAGATGTAAGTGTAGTTATAGAGAAAGAGGAGGGGGGAATGGTCTGGTTTTAAAAGAGAGGGGCTGGGGGAGTGAGGGACACTGAACCCTCCCCATGGCTCATGCTGAACCCTCCTAGAGCCCCTCTTTCCAGGCAGTTCAGTTCCACCCATCAGCGTCTACTTATCAGAACTTCCCATGATAGTCCACTCCTTTGTGGTGTGTGGTTGGCCACATCCCCCTGCCAGATGTTGGAGGACGAGAGGAGCATTGGCCAACCAATGCACACATAGCTCGTTGGAAAGGAAGAAATTCAGATTGGCTGGACAACAGCCCATCAAGATGCCATTGTTTGTGTGGGCAAATTTTAAGCTGCTTCTAGCTTTGGGAGCGTTTTTCAATGGGAATTTGTGAATCTACACAGCCGCTAGTTTAGAACCATAGAATTGAAGCACTGGAAGGGATCCTGAGGATCACCAGCATTTTGTTTGTTTAAACCGGACCATTCTTGGGCATGGCACTTTATCACCTCATGAAAAAGATAGATATCTGCCCCAGGGAACTTACACACTATATTTATTTATTTATTATTTATTTAAGTTTCTAGACTGCCATTCATCTGAAATTCACAGGGCAGTTTACAATATAAAAACACACAAAAACACGTAACATAGTAACAAGCAAAGACAATAACACACCAGGCACAGTTTAAAAGGCCTTGGAGAAGACAAATGTCTTTGCCTGGTGCCTAAAGACATGTAATGAAGGTGTCAGGCAAGCCTCCTCCAGGAAGCCCCTGCGGAAATGACCTGCTCTCATGTTGTTGTTGTTGTTGTTATTTGTTTACCACCCTATGGGACATGGGTGGCGTTGTGGGTTAAACCACAGAGCCTAGGACTTGCCGGTCAGAAGGTCGGCGGTTCAAATCCCCATGACGCGGTGAGCTCCCGTTGCTCAGTCCCTGCTCCTGCCAACCTAGCAGTTTGAAAGCACGTCAAACTGCAAGTAGATAAATAGGTACCACTCTGGAGGGAAGGTAAACGGCGTTTCCGTGCGCTGCTCTGGTTCGCCAGAAGCGGCTTAGTCATGCTGGCCACATGACCCAGAAAAACTGTCTGTGGACAATCGCTGGCTCCCTCGGCCTATAGATGAGCGCTGCAACCGCAGAGTCGGCCACGACTGGACCTAATGGTCAGGGGTCCCTTTACCTTTACCTTTACACCACCCTATACCCGCAGGCCTCGGGATGGTTCACAGGACTGTCCTCCAGGCCTCTTCCAGAGAATGCACCTAAAGAAGGGCCTCAGATGATGATCGCAGGATCCAGGTTGCATCATATGGGGAGAGGCAGTCCTTGAGGTATTGCAGTCCTGAGATGCTTATGGTCTTATAGGTTAAACCTGCACTTTGATTTGGGCCGGAAACTGATTAGCAGCCAGTGCAGTCATGCCAGGATCAGTGTGATATGCTCAAGCTGTCTTGCCTCGATGAGCAACCTGGCTGCTGAATTTTCCACCAGCTGAACCATCTTCAGAGGCAGCCCCAAGCATAGCATGTTGCAGTTACTGAACCTAGAGGTTACTAGACAATAGAATAAGGAGAACACAGTCGTTCTGTCCTGATTCTCTGGCCGCATAGGCTGCTTTTACCATTTTATTCTGCTGCTAGCTTTTATAATGTGTTTTGTGATTTTAAAATTGCTCTAAGCCACTCGGAGCACTATTTCTGCAATGGAAGGGCGAGGAAGACATCCTCTTAAATAATTCCATTGTAAGATTTTGATTTTCTCCACATGTATCTCCACAGCTCTTTAACAATTGGATAAAGTTTGTCCACTTTTGCCACTGTGTTTACATGAAAATAGAACCTTCTTCTGTCTGTGCACTAATATGGCCACTTAAGACTCTTTGTATGGATTTGGCTCAGTTTTGGGAAAGCGTGGGGTTAAAAAATAAAGGGTGATACACAAGTATGTGAGATCTGATGGATACCATGAATACTTTTTTTAGAAGGAAAAAGGGGGGGAAATAGAGAGATACATATTGTGCTCTCCACCCCCACAGCAAATGTTTCCTGTCACACAGTTGGCATTCACCCCGCACAGAGAACTCCCGTTTCCATTGACGTCACTGGGAGTTCCATGTCCAGGACATGATGCCAAATCCATCGACGGCAGCAAGAATGGAAGGGAGAGGCATTTCACTGAATTGCTGGCATTTTTCCTAGATCAGAACAAACTCCACAGGGAGAGCCAAGGGTCACGCTTTTGGCTTCTCCTATTTCACTCGGACAATTTCACAGGACAATTGGGGATGGATGGAACAAAGAAAGGGCCATAGCTATTGCCCTGCACCTGATTGCTCAGACAGAAAGCTCTGGGAGTCAATGAAATTCACGCGTGTACACTGACTGCATGTCTGTGCCCACGAAACACCGTCAAGTCCTGTGCCCATAGCTCAAAGGCATGTCAGACCCTGATGGACCAACCCATAAAGTCCAGATTGCCAGATTGCGCTAGTGGCAGCTGACCCTACAGAGGAGAAGAGGACCCCAGTTCTCCATAGCAGAGGTTCATAGGCTCTCAGTCCTCTTTTGGTTGACCATCCATCTTTCTGTAGAAGTTCTTCCTTGGCTTAAGCAGTTCCTGAAGGATAGGATGAAAGACAGTGAGATGATGCCTCCCTCGAGTATGAAAGGTCTTGGGTTCCAGTTATTTGACAATCCATACCCTCCAACATTTCTCCATTGAAAATAGGGGTGTCCATAACAACAACAATAACAACAACAGTAATATTAATACCCCAGCTATCTCACTGGATTGGCCCAGCCAGTCTGGGCGGCTTCCAACAAATACAAAATAATAATAAAACATTAAACATTAAAGAACTTCCCTATACACAGCTGCCTTCAGACGTCTTCTAAAGGTTGTATCGTTACTTACCTCCTTGGCTCGAGGGTCACATAACTCCATACCCTCCAACATTTCTCCAATGAAAATAGGGATGTCCTAAGGAAAAGCGGGACATTCCGGGATCAAATCAGAAACTGGGATGGCTTCTGTAAATCTGGGACTGTCCCTGGAAAATAGACACACTTGGAGGGTCTGCAGCTCTACACAGCCAGGGCAAAAGGAGGTTCAATCTCACCCCACTCCTTTTGTTTTCAAAATGGCAGTATCCTACAGTGGCCAGAGCATTATATTTGGATAGTGGAGGTCTCAGTTCTGGTCCCTGCTTCACCGCGAAGCTTGCTTTGTGGGCCATAACACACCGTCTACCTTTAGTCTAATGTGTTTGTTTATTGACTGACTTACTGACTACATTTTTAGGCTGCCCAAATGGTTCTCTGGCTGTTGTTGAGATGATCATGTACATAGTTAAAACCATAATGGTGGCGCTCACTTTGCTTTTAGAACGTGACGCTCACTACAGAGGCTTTTTGTGTCTTTATAATTTATGCCTCTTCTTGTTTAGTAGCTTATTGTTTATTGTTGGTAGTTTTACGCATTTTATTGGCTTTGCACATGGTTTCTGTGTTGTAAAGCACTTTGTGGTTCTAAGAGGCAGAAAAAAATGGGGTATAATTATATATAATTAATATCACATAAAAACATCCACTGCTTCCCTTCTGTCCAACACATCGCTGCTTTGCTCATTGAGAAAGGACTGTAATGGTCACATACCATACATTTAGAGCGCATGGCTTTCCCCAAAGAACCCTGGGAGCTGTGGTTTGTTAAGGGTGCTGGGAATTGTAGTTCTGTGAGGGGCAAACTATAGCCCTTAGGATTCTTTTGAGGAAGCCATGAGCTTCACATGTTTGTTACATGTGCTTCAAAAGTATGAACAATATCTCAACTTCCTCCAGTTCTTGCAGGCGATATAGATTTCGGGATGCTTTTGTTTTCTCCAAGTCCTGGAATAAGATCTTCCCTCCAAAAATGGAAAAATAGCCAAATAAAAATAAAAATAAAAAAGCATTCCAGGCAATGCTTCATCTGCCTGTGCTGTCACTTCCATCGCAGTGGCTGAGAACATGAAAACATGAGTTGGCTTTTTCAGCTTTTCCCAAACTGGGCTGGGAGCCACCAGCAAAAGCTTTCCCCTTTCCCATACTGAGTGCCCAGATCTTCATAGGGAGTTTGGCATCTTAGTTTGGAGAGTTGTGTGTCTAATGATCCAATGGAAAACAAGTTCCCTCTTCCTACATCTTGGAAGGCAAGCACAGGACTGATTTACAGACTCATATCAGGGTGAGGTCCAAATAGCAGGACTCATATGAGTCATACTCATGTCATGTGACCTTCGTATAGACCAGCCTCCCCCAAGCTGATGCCCTACAGATGTAGATGGCCTACATCTCTAGCCAGCAGGGCCAGTGGTCAGGGATGATGGGAGTTGTAGTCCAACCGTGTCCAAGGGACACCGAGTTGGGCAAAGCCAATCTGAAAAGGCATGAAAATGGGCTACTTTCTTGTTTTAAAGTACCCAGTTTTTGAGGGTCTGACATCCATGTCAGGCACAATTTGCAAGTTCCATAGGGGGTATTATCAGCATATGAATGAATAAAGTAAACAATAACAGACCCTCCAAGTGTCCCTATTTTCCAGGGACAGTCCCGGATTTACAGAAGCCGTCCTGGTTTCTGATTTGATCCTGGAATGTCCTGCTTTTCCTTATGAGGTCCCTATTTTCATCGGAGAAATGTTGGATGGTATGGAGTTATGTGACTCCCGAGCCAAGCATATGAGTAACTATATAATATTTAGAACACATCTGAAAGCAGCCCTGTATAGGGAATTTTTTTAATGTTTAATATTTAGTATGTTTTTATATATGTTGGAAGCTGCCCAGAGAGGCTGGGACAACCCAGTTAGATGAGTGGGGTATAAATAATAAATTTGTTGTTGTTGTTGTTGTGAAGTAGGATGTTCCTGTTTCGATCAGAAAAACGTTGGAGGATATGCAATATTAGCAACATGTGAACGAATAAAATTATTTTCAAAACCCTCCACTTAGGTGCAACTAAAAATGTTGAACAAAGCACGTCAGAGAGAAAATAGTGGCAGGAAGAAGCGGGGGGTAAACTTGGTTTCCCTCCTCCCTTCCTTTTTTGGCATGTTTTTAGGAAACAGCAGACCTCAACGGAGCACATTTAACGCTAAAACAAAGCTGCCCACCTTGCTTTCAGTGTCAGGAAATAGAGCCGTTTCTCCTTTTGACACAAGAATGAGTCGAGCGACATGTGTTAAACGGACAATTATTTAAAATAAAAGGAAATGACCTTAGGAACAGCTGCAGTAGCTCAGGCTGGAGAGAGCTGAAAGCACACAGCAGAAGGGCCTGGATGAAACAAGATCACTGTGTAAATGGAATGCACATGGCATCGTTCCTGGTCTTTTTTAGAACTGGTGCTGCAAAGAACCAGAACAGAACTACAACTTGAATTGCCCTTGAGCCTCCCTGGCTGTATCTCCCATAGGGCCACTGCAAAATGTTGCAAAACCAGACGAAAAGGATGAACGGTGAAAAGGCCGAGGCAAAAAGAGAAAGTGCACTCTGAAAAAGCCACGTGCCGAAAACATTACATAAAACGATTTAAAAATAAAATAAAATACTGAAAGATCCCAGAGTCACGTGACTCAACTTCCAACCTGCATGAACAGCAAGAGACTCAGCAGTAACCGGCGCAGAAATTAACCAGGCCTGTGCCATCACCGTTCTGTTTGCAAGAAGGCTCAGCCTGTTGATGCTCTGGGTGTCCATATCTTTCATGGCGCATCTGTACAGCTATTAAATTGGATAATCCCTCTGGCCTTTGATACATTTCTGGACATGATTATTTCATTACTCGCCATATATCAGTGGGATCATAATAAAAAGGACTTCTGACAACCTGCCAAGAGTTTTGTGGCCTTGTAAACACAAAAGTGCTCTAATAAAATTTTATTAAGTGTTAAAAAGTCATAAAAAGTGAAATAACATAAACTACGAAATTTACTGTCCTCAGCAAATGCTGAAAATATCGTCCATAGTAAAATTAAATTAGCATGTAATAGAGAGAGAGAGAGAGAGAGAGAAAGAAAGAAATAGAAAGAAACAGTCTGGAGGTTTGAAAGCTAGGGAAATAATCGCATTGCAAACGAATATGAGTCATGGGGATTTAGCTGATTGAGAGTCTTTCTTTTTATTGGGGAAGGAGAATTTGACTAAATATGCAGGTTAAGGAGGAGGGTTCTAAGGTCATCTGTGTTCTTGAAGCTGTCGATACTTGGCTGAGAAATAATATATTGCTGGCTGCCCGAATAATGGCGAAGGAAGGGCCGGCTGTCCACGAGGGTGCGCTGTGCGACTAAGAATATCTGCATGCTCCTTGCAGAGGCCGGGGAATCATAACTTCGCACCGAAATAATCCTATACATCAAAAAGAATGCCGCCACTCCCCCACCTTAAAGAAATTGCCTCTCGTCTCTCCCCCGCCCCGGTTCCTTGCAAACTGAAAGGGGGGGGGGAGAGAAGTGCAGAAAACAATGCAATATACGCACAGCCTCTTCCTCCTGGGAAAAAGCGCGCGGCAAGCAAGTCCCCACACGCTTCCACGCTTCTCACGCAACTTGAACTCCTGGTGCAGAGACAGAGAGAATGAGAGAGGAGGCAACCCACAATGATCCTCTGATTTTTAATGTGGGGGTGGGGTGGGGTGGGGGGTCTTCAAGCAGCAGCATCCATCCTTTGGCGTTCCTTAAAACTCAGTGCACCACTAGCGAGGATAATCCAGCCCAAGTAAGTTTGGAATGCTTTCGGTTTGCTTCTGATCCAGCAAGAGAGGGTTGTGGGGCACAGTGGTGAGAGGCCAATAAGGTGGCATAGAGGGAGTTTGTGATACATTTCCCCACCCCACCCCGCGGTTGTCCACAGGAAATCTGGGACTAAGAAGGCTCCCACCCTCCGTTTAACTCAGTGGAGTTTTCTTCCCTGCCATACATGCATAGGATCGGGGGCAAGGAAAGCTGCGGTGCAGATGAGAAAAACGTAGATGAGATCCTATGTACCATTTTGGGGAGGGAGGAATAAAACTCCGCTGAAGGCAGCCAGGCGCGAGGGAGTCCCACTCACCTCAAGGCAGACCTTACTTCCGAGTAAACACGCAAATGTGGATGCGTGGGGAGGGGGGAGGAACTCCAAAGCCCGACTCATTTAATGCATGTTTACTGGGAAGCAAATGTTTTGCTGCAGTTTGACATTGCTTCTTGGTTTGAAGGGATCGCAGATTTGTAGACCGCCTTGGAATCTTTTCGATGTAGGGCGGTTAAGAAACGTTTTTTTAAAAAAGGAAGAAGCAGCAAATCCTATCTAATCCAGTGGGGTTGCTGCCTCCCAAAGAACTGGGCATAAAATAGCAGCTTTAGCCATAGGGATCTGGTATGCCTGCAACTACACGCAACACACACAGTGTGCATGTGGGTAAACATGTGTATTGTATATTACATATTATATATGCATATATACGCACACACAATAAAATGTGTGTGCGCGCGCGCACCTCTGCTTTTGCACGATCAGGAATTGGAATCCTTCTATAACGCCAGGAACCCTAGAATTGTAGAGTTGGAAGGGGCTTCAAGGGTCATCTAGACCAACCCTCTGCAAGGCAGGCCTCTTTTGCCCAGCGCGGGACTCGAACCCACGATTAAGTGTCTCACGCTCTACGGACCGAGCTGGCGCAGCTGCAGTTTCCAAGTGGGGCTGGGTGGGGAACGACGACAGCCCTTCTATGTAATAATCCCCGCGCCCCATGGCTCTTGGCCCGTTCCCCAAATCTCCGGGGAGTTCGCGGGGGGGAGTACTGCGGGCCTGGCAGCGGATCGAAAGGGAAGCAGCCGTCGGAAATCCGTGCAGAGCCCTGCCTGCCCGCCTGCCTCTTCTGCGCAGGGCCAAAGGTGCCCATTTCACGTCGGGGGCGAGAGGAGCGCGCCTTCCGGGGGTCCGCGGCGCTTCCTGCCCGCATATCCTCCGATTGTGTGCCTCGCCCGCGCCGCACCTCGGAGCGGAGCTGCGGCACGTCCAGGCCCGGCAGAGCAGGCCGCTGGCGCAGGCAAACAGGAACCCCGAGGGGAGGCAGCTACCAAGGGGACAGCTCGTCTCTTGCAGGATATCCCTTTCGCTCGTTGGGTCCTTGCCTTCTCTTTTCTGCCCTTTAATTCTCGCCAGAAAGGAAGCGAGCGCGTCCCCACGAGGACGCTCCACATATCTGGGCATGGGGGAGAGGCAGGAATGCGCATTTCTGCACGGACAGAGGAAGCTTCCTATTGCCAGCGGACTCCCACCTGCCTGTCATGGAAGGAGGGTGATGTTCAAGGCCAGGCAACACGGAAGCCCACACCGACCCGTGGAAAGCCTTTAGGCTGCAATCCTATACGTGCTTTTCTCTAGGCGTAAGCCCCATCGATAGCACGCAGATAGTTCTTTACCATGCTAAACAGGCGTTCCAAATGCACTCAGTTGTGGGTTTTTTAAGCCATCAATGTGTGCCATCATGAAAGCAAACACATGAAGCTGTTCTTTTAGAAGACGAGATGTGGCCTGAGAACATTTGCTGAGCCAAAGGCAATGATCCAGGCTGTGTTTCGACAAGCATGTGTGGAACAGGCACCTAAAGAAATCGGAGGCAAACAGGGAACTATTTTCAGAGAAGGCTACTTTTGTACAATTAATTTAGCCTGGATAGATTTTTAAAACGTGCGTCCAATTGCATTGTTTCATGAGTGCAAGTTTGTTTAAGAGGGCCATCTTAAAAATAAGCAAGTGTTAAGGAAGAGGAAAGCATAGAATACAGGCATGGTTTTTAATGACTTTCATTAAGCAATATGCAACTAGATATGACATCTATTTACTCCTGTTGAGTTAAATGGTGTTCAGTCCCAAGGAAATGTGAATAGGATTATAACTTTAATGCACATAAGTGTGTTTTTTTCTATATTATTATTGTAAGTTGCTTCTCCTATAGAAACTTACTTGGAACAGAGTTCGTGTGATGGAACTGAGACTTACTTCTGAGTTGAATTACATAGGATTGGAACTTTAGAGCTCTGGTAAATAGTACACCTTCTGTATTTTTTTATTACATCTTTTTTCAAGCCTCATTTTCTGCTCCCTCCTTATTGAAACAATGCTGCTGTGGACATATTTATTGAATGGAATAAGGAATAAGGAATAAGCTTGATTTTAAAAAAAACTTTAATACGAGTTTAATAGCCATACTCGCAAGCCACAATTCATGTACTTGAATTGTGACAGGACTGCTTTAGAGTAAGGCAGTATCCAGTAATTAATGTCCAGTGCCCTGATCCAAAAAATGTTTTTTGGAAAGGAAATAGCCAATATGCTTTACTTCTAAGTGACTGTACCTAATACTGGGGTACAGATCACATTCTAAGACTGCTTGATTATTTTCAAAAGGAAACATTTTAAAAGACACATCTTATTTCCTATGACACTGTAACTGAATATATTGTTCTATGTAAAAGGGCATTCCAAATAATGGATATTTCAAGCCATTATTTTCATATCATACTTAGTAGACTACAAACTGTAACTGACTGCCTATAATAATATTTATACTGGAAGCAGTAGAACAGTACAGTTAACACTCCAGTCCTAAACACACTATATCAAAGGAAGTCTCAACTAAAATCCTAGGGACTTACAGACATGGAAAGTCACTGAACTTTGACAAAGTTCTACATAAACATATAGAACTTTAGGACAAAGATAGATGAATGCATTTATTTTATAAACTGAGTAAAAACCCAACCATTAAAGCAGGAGTAATGTGTTGTCTCTTCATTTTGGATAAGAAATCTGCTTGAAAACTGGCATACTGATGCATTACTTAGTTTAAACTATTATAATTTTTTTTTTCAGTTTCCTAGAACTGACAACTGTTCCATGCACAATTATTGGATTTGAGTTACTGTTTAAGTTCCTCAGACAAATTGTTTAACATCAGCTATATGGCAGTTGCATTTTTGCCGAAGGGACGTCTTACACTTGTAAATGCAATTCATCAATGCAAGATGTCTTTGTTTTGTATCGGAGGGAAGAGTTTGGCCTCCACGTAGCTGAGAACGGATTTCTCTTTAATATGCAGGATGTTTGGGTTACCCAGTGCGGTGGATTTCCTAAGCAAATTTCTCTGCAATCCCCCAGTTTAAACAATAACAGAGTCAGTGGCAAAAGACCACTAATACATTCTCAGTTCAAATGTGGAAAGATACAATGCAGGAAGCTGAAAGACTGATCTTGAGGAATGGTGAAAGATATATGTAGCAGAGTGAAAAGTGTCTCTGAATCCTGTTACTAGAGATTGTTGTTTTGTTCAACAGCACTGGGAAATGCACCAAACATGTTACAAATCTAAATATACTGTTGACCATATAAATCTAGTTAGGGTCTGAACAAAGAGGCACATGTAATACAGGAGGTAGAAAATGGTGCTGTAGGGAGTGACATCTCCAACCCTTCACTGGGGAATTTTGTTGTTGTTTATTCATTTAGTCGTGTCCGACGCTTCGTGACCCCATGGACCAGAGCACGCCAGGCACTCCTGTCTTCCACTGCCTCCCGCAGTTTGGTCAAACTCATGTTGGTAGCTTTGAGAACACTGTCCAACCATCTTGTCATCTGTCGTCCCCTTCTCCTTGTGCCCTCCATCTTTCCCAACATTAGGGTCTTTTCCAGGGAGTCTTCTCTTCTCATGAGGTGGCCAAAGTATTGGAGCCTCAGCTTCACGATCTGTCCTTCCAGTGAGCACTCAGGGCTGATTTCCTTAAGAATGGACAGGTTTGATCTTCTTGCAGTCCATGGGACTCTCAAGATTCTCCTCCAGCACCATAATTCAAAAGCAACTATTCGGCGACCAGCCTTCTTTATGGTCCAGCTCTCACTTCCATACATCACTATTGGGAAAACCATAGCTTTGTCGGCGAGGTGATATCTCTGCTTTTTAAGATGCTGTCTAGGTTTGTCATTGCTTTTCTCCCAAGAAGCAGGCGTCTTTTAATTTCATGACTGCTGTCACCATCTGCAGTGATCATGGAACCCAAGAATAGGTTTCCACTAAACAGCAACTTTTGCCTATTATCTACAGCACATTGTGCTTTTCCTTCTTACAAGACTCCTTAGAATTTCATTCCCTCCCTTTTGAATCTGGAAGAGCCCATTTATATATTTTTGCAGTAACTTAATTGCTTCGTATCTTTCCAGATCATAGCAGTTTAACCAAGGCATCTGAACAGACAGCATCAACGGCATACCTTCAGACCGCCTTTTCTTTTGGAATAATAATAATAATAAAAGCTTATTTTCCTACTTATTTTTAGTTGTTTGCAAAGCCATTTTTCTCCAGGGTAATTATAAAGTTGCAGAAGGAAGAGCATTTTAAAACATGTAATCCATTAGTTACAGTGCAAGCCTGCGTACAGAAGTAAACTTTGTTGAGTTCAATGACCTTTACTCCCAGGTAAGTGTGTACTGTCAATCTTCTATAATTAGTTAGGACCTATATGCTTCTAGATTTACTATTTGCATTGTACTGATTGAGAGCTGGAGTGCTTGGATTTAATGTGATTTTAAATCCTTTGATCTCAGTTCTCAAACAGTTTAATAGAACACCGGTTTAACAGGTTGTTGAACTGAGCCAACAAAATTGTGGATCTCAGCTAAACCAAATGAAAGACTAATTATTATACACCATTGTTTCTTTGTAGCTCTAGGAATTTAGAAGCTTCAGGAAGTATATGTAAAGCCTGCAGATTGCTGCTTCTTTTTTTAAAAAAAAATGGATTCCATTTGCTTAATCCATAAAAGGACATGAAGGTAGAGACTGGCGTTGCCTAAATCTGATTCAAGTTCTGAATCAGTGAAGGAATGACTTTCTATCTGATTGGTTGCAGAGAGGTCTCTTTCTAATCCTTTGAGTGCTGTTGCTTATGTATCCAAAAGGGTCACCATCAGCTCTCAAGAGGGAGGTATCAGCAGACTCTAGAAGACCCCGAGGTTTGCAAAAGTACCCGAAACCTTTATGAAAAAAACAACCAACCTACAATAAAAAAACGACGCAATGAGGTCTGAGCATGCTCAGTTGTCACGGAATACTGAATGCCTTTAGAGGGGATGGCAGAAAACAACTGGTGAAGGAATTGGGTAGAATCTTGAACAGCAGCACTACAGCCTTGTTAACATCTATTAGCTAAGATACCTAAATGGAACCTAAGATACAACCTAAGATATGTCTGTCATCTTCCTAGCCTGTCTGTGTGCTTCCAGAGGCATTGAACTGACCATGGGTAGACTGGACAAATGGTGCAATCCTAACCATGTCTACTCAAAAGTAAGCTCTATTGCATGCAATGAAACTTACTCCCAGGTGAGTGGATTGCAGCTTCTGTGGATCCTGGTCTTAACAAGCGTGAGATTTACAACGCTCTTAATCATCTAATTTGCTGGCTTGAGCTGTGATCCAGAACAGTAGGCCCACAACTTATGCAGGGGTTATGTTCCGGGGATCATACCTAAAACCAAATCACATATAGTAAAAGAAATCATTGGCAGGTGGGATTGCCAGTATCATTTCCCCCTGAATGCTTTCCACCCTTTTTAATTTTTTGCCACATGCATAAAGCTGAACGCACACAAGTTAAATGAGCGCAAGTTGCGGGCTTACTGTAGTCTCTTGCGCAGTGCTCAGGTCTGGCTCCCTCCAGTGAAACCAGTTGGATTCCCCCCCCCCTTAGTTCCTGTGTGCTTTGGTTTTCCCATGTCTTCGTTGGTTGGAAATTAGGTTTTTAATTTTTGATTTAACCTCAATTAATTTTTAATTTAACCTCAATTAAGAAGAAGAATTGAATTTTCAAATACACCTTTTGCCATCCATGCACCCACTTACAGTCTCTCCTCTCTTCTCTCTTGTGTGTGTGTGTTTTTTTTAAACAGATAAAGGATTAAGTCTTTGAACATACTGTATTAAAGTATCGTACAAGTTGATACAGTTTGGGGCATTCTTTCTGTGTACGTTCATACCAGGCGGTTAGCAACAGGCAGGCTGTAAATCTTCCCATGAAAAGAAATAATAATTTAGAAAATGTGTAGTATTTCAGGTATTTTTGGAAGATACCAGCATTCTGACAAAGTCATCCAGGGGATTAATTCTCAGGCAACTCCAGGATATCAGCAAACAGGACCAAAAAAGGCATTCCACAGGTGGATGCATATTGAGGCTACATTTTTTCAGTTGTTCCCATGTTAATTCTGATTCAGAATGTTCATGATAAAGTAACCTCAACTGGGCATTATAATGGAAGGCGTGTTTAATTTGGTCTGAATTGTGCTTGTTCTGCAGAAAGAGGGGTGGTAGGGCACAGGAGGAGGTGGTGAAGAATCTGGGCAGGACCAGGCTGGAGAAGAGGACCAACAAACTATGTCCAGCCCATCCATGGCTTATAGGACACCCCAGCCAAGAAGCTCAGCAAGGATGTTTATCTAAAAGAAGAGAGCAGTTGGGGTGCTCCTGATTCCACCAAGATACAACTATGTCCAGTCTAGTGGCCAAATCATCTCATGACACACCTCATCTTAAAAGGGCTGAGGGGCTTCTAGAGAAGATCCTCTTAACACTTGAGCAGATATGAGTGTTTGTAGGCAGACTGGATCCCAGCCAGCTATGTAGGGCTTAAAGGCTAATAGCAGTGCTTTTAATTGTGCTCAGAGACAGGCTGGTAGCCGCTGAAACTTTAAGAGCTAGTGTTTCATCCAGCTGTTTCCTAGACAGCTATGCAGCAGCTCTGTCTGGACCTAATGCAATTTCTGAAGTAACTTGAAGGTTACACACCATGTGTTTCAGTAGTCTTTTCTAGAAATTACCCCAACATAGATAACCATGGTCATTAAAGGTAAAGAGACCCCTGACCATTAGGTCCATTTGTGGCCTACTCTGGGGTTGTGGTGCTCATCTCGCTTTATTGGCCGAGGGAGCCAGCGTACAGCTTCCGGGTCATGTGGCCAGCATGACTAAGCCGCTTCTGGCAAACCAGAGCAGCGCACAGAAACGCCGTTTACCTTCCCGCCGGGGTGGTACCTATTTATCTTACTTGCACTTTGACGTGCTTTCGAACTGCTAGGTTGGCAGGAGCTGGGACCGAGCAACGGAGCTCACCCCGTTGCAGGGATTTGAACCACTGAACTTCTGATTGGCAAGTCCTACCTAGGCTCTGTGGTTTAATCCACAGCGCTACCCGCGTCCCCCTAACCATGGTCATACTTTATCTAATAATAAGGTATCAAACAAAGGTTGGAGGAGATAAATATGTTGGGCACTTGGGGTGGGGGGTTCAAAAATAGATCAGACTATATAAGGCATTTGATGAGGATGGCCAATTTAATGCACAGACTGCCAGCTGAGGGCTCTGGTGTTTTCCTTTCAGGTGCTAAATGTACACATTGATCTCTGCAGGTACATCAGTTTCCTCCCTTAGATGGTTGAGGGAAAGTCTCCGTTCATGAAGACGTTATCGGGGATGTGGCAAGCAGATGGGAGGGGATCTCCCATCTGGGTTTTGCGATCATATCTGGCACGTACATGCAAAACCTTGTGAGGTGTTTCAAGTAATTGCCAAGCATGATTGAAAAACGCTGATGGTTTTTAAGGTAAGCAAGGTGATGCTCACTCCCCACAGTAGCACACAGTGTAAATAGAGACACACCTTCCATGAGCACAGTCTCAGCCAGATTCATTCCACATCACTCCTTCCAAATTGTCCACTCTCCCATACAAACAAACCCTTTGCTATGGGAGTCACGATCCTGTTGCAGTTTACAGGGCTGTGGTAATGATTACTGAGAGAATGGATCCAATATCATCTGAGCACCTGGGGCAAGCATTGTGTAACACATATATCCATTGCCAGCAGAGCTTCAAAGAAGACTCCAGAAACCACCGCTTGGTGAAACAAAAGAGGGCTATATCTATTTAAAACATAACACCTTGGAGGATCTTCAAAATTTAATCAGCTAGAATAACTGAAACAAAATATAGTCTGGGCAGGTAAGTTCCCTAAGGCAGGAGAGATTGTCTCCCTCCCCTTTCCTGGGCACGTCTGCAGGCTCATCCTGTAGCCCCACAGCAAGGACTGGAAGGCTATGCGAACTTCACAAGCACACCACTGCCAGAACCTCATGCCAAGCCAGAAGGACACTCCCAAGATCCCACAAGCCAAACCTATGTTGTGTGACCAAAGAGTGCCCCATACCCAGTAAAGCCTCAGATATTGACTCTATTAGATACTAAAATTCACTCTCCTGCCTGGCTAAAAGCCAGCTAATTCAATTTTTAAAATGCCGCTCTAGCATAAAACAGGCAGCGATACGAAGTAGGAAAAAAGGAAGGCAGTCAGGAGCTCCCCCCAAAATTCCTACTTCTTTTATTCTGCAAAGCACCTTCTGCAGCCTCCCAGGGTGCTGACATTTGCGGAAAATCTCATTACATCCTTTACTGGGATTTTCCAGTGAGAATTCAGAGAGTATGCATGTCAATGCACCTGAGAGCTGGTTGTTGATGTTTTTAAAAGTGAAGTATTTTTACCGTTAAAAAAATAAGGACAGAAAGTTTTATGGGGTTTCTCAAGGTAAAATCTGTCAGTGTACCAATCTCAGATGCCTAGTAGCCAGCCTTCCAAGTCTCCCTTCAGTTATAGCCCAGTGTTGGCAACTCCTGCAATTGGTTCCCCGCCCCCCTCAGATCAGGAAGGTCGGGCAGCTGGGGAGGCTGCGGAGCGCTGTACAAATGTTTAACAGAAAGAGGGTTAGAAGCTTGCCACCCCCAGCAATAAGATAAAATCAACCCT
Source organism: Podarcis filfolensis (assembly GCF_964270895.1). Lineage (NCBI taxonomy): Eukaryota > Metazoa > Chordata > Lepidosauria > Squamata > Lacertidae > Podarcis > Podarcis filfolensis. The sequence goes on along the minus strand of NC_139604.1, from coordinate 22,474,376 downwards.
GCCCCTATTAAAATGCTAATGAAATTCTAAGGCCTCCTAAGAATAAGGGAAAAAATGGAAGCCTCTTTTGCAGGGCGAAGAAAACTTTTGAAAAATTGGAGGACAGGTTTTGGAACAGCTCTCATTAGTGCTCCCATGCACAGCCATTGCTTCTGGAGTGTTTTTGAGATTGCGGCTTGAATGTTCTCTGCAGCTGTGTAATCCCCCATTTGCAAGTCACTGCCTGCAGATATCAAACTCCTGTGAGCACAGTCCGTCTAAGCTACAGAGTCTGAAATGAAGGCCTGGAGCCATATATTCACATGGGTGCAACTAACGAGAAGAACGAGGCTTTCATAATGAAAAGCCATTTTTTAAAAAAATTCATGCCTTTTCAAGACAATGCAAGGAGCACAACTCAAGGAAGCAATTGTACATTTGGGGAAATAGAATGGGCTGAGTTAGAATAACAGAATTTTGCAGTTCATTTCAATGCAAAATCCTATGAATTTAGGGTAGGTGTTTTTTTTTTTTTTAAAGTAGCAGTATGACACAATGCAATTCTGAAGAACGTGTTGGTAATTCCAAAGTGTGTGATGTACGTGCATTATCTGTATCCTCCCCCCCCCCATTAAAAGTGTTCAGTTTTTGTGAATCTGAATTTGGTGTTTTGAAATTATTTCTGTCCTTTATATCACTTTATACAGTGGTACCTCAGGTTACATACTGTCAGGGAATCAGGAGCAGGAGCACTGGGGAGAGAGGATTGGGAGAGCGAAGGGGAAGAATCCGAGGGCAGCGTAGGGGAGTATGACAGTGGCCCGAGAGATTCCATGAGCTTCTCCAGCGAATCAGAAGATTCCCAGAAGGGGGCGCCGATGGTCAGGGCAAGGGGGGTCCCAGGGGGGACGCACCAGAAACAAGGAGCCAGAGGGGAACCCCAAAGCAGCAGTGGAGGATCGGGACCAGTTTCCCCACCAGAGCGTAGTGGGGGGGAAGAATCACATGTGTCAGGGGCAGTGTCTCCTCCAGAGAGGGAGTCAGGGCTGACCCCGCCTCCAACGGAGGGGAGGTCAGTTGCAGCTAGCCCCCCCGAAGGGGGAAGCAGTGACAGCAGCAGTGGAACGGTCAGGAGGAAAGCTGCTGGCTGGGCGCACGCGCCAAGTTCAAATGTGCAGGCGCACGGAACAGCAGGAGACCCGGATGGGGAACCAGCTCCTAAAGCCCGCCGGAGGGAGGGAGAAGGCTCAGGGGAATCAGCGGGAGAAGAGGCTAGAAAGGGCGGAACCCCGGCAGGCAGGCGGACCCAGAGGAGGAAGGAGCAGCGGAGAAGGTGGAGCAAGGCTAGAATCTTAAATTGGTGTCAAGGGGGAGGAGACTCAGACGGAGCATCAGCGGTCTGACACTTGAGACGTGGAGCTGCACGCTGCGGCTCTGGAAGTGAAACTGAACTTCAATAAAGACTTTTATACTTAACAACGAAGCAGCGTTGGTCCTTTGTGAGCTGGGACCTAGGGTAGCTCTGACACATACACTTCAGGTTACAGACTCCGCTAACCCAGAAATATTACCTCAGGTTAACAACTTTACCTCAGGATGAGAACAGAAATCGCGCAGCAGCAACGGGAGGCCCCATTAGCTAAAGTGGTGCTTCGGGTTAAGAACAGTTTCAGGTTAAGAACGGACCTCCAGAACGAATTAAGTACTTAACCTGAGGTACCACTGTACTTGGGGTTGTTGGTTAGGGTTGTCGTTGTTGTTATTATTATTATTTCCACCTATGGCTAATTACCACTTTGCACAATGACTTCAATGGAATTTTTTCCCCTCTCCTCCCCCCCACACCCTCTTAAATTTGTTCTGAGGGTTCCCCTGACCTTTTGGAGCAGATCTGAAGCTGTCTTGGGGCATGTGTAAGGGGAGAAGGGAGGAAAGACCCATTGTACAAGCAGAAGAAATCCCTACTGCACATTTTTTAAATACTGCCCATTATCTATATGCACTGAGAACCCCTTTATAGACTGATGTGGCCAGGAAGGGTTGTAATACCTCTGCGATGTCTAGTACAGTCAATCCTCGGATCCCGAACACCTCCGTTTTGGAGCATTTCGGTTCCTGAACCCCGAAAACCTGGAAGTAAATGCTCTGGTTTTCGAACTTTTTTCAGAAACTGAACGTCCGACGTGGCTTCTGCTTGAGTGCAGGAAGCTCCTGCAAGCAATCGGAAGCTGCGCCTTGGTTGTCGAACATTTCGGAAGCCAAATTTGCTTCTGGAACAGATTACATTCAACAACTGAGGTTTGACTGTATATCAATGGTTCCTGTACATCGTTTTATTGCAGGCCTCTGTTCTGATTGCATATTCTTTATGAACCATCACATTTCCTTACCTAACATCTGTTAATCCAGGACAATGCTTGAAAAGTTCCGCCCCCAACTCTTTTCTCAATTTAGCATTGAGGAAACCTAAGCACATAAATTCACTTAAGCATTGTGGCAGGCTTTGCAAATACCTCATATTTGTAACAACGGATACAAAAGCTCTGCTGCAACTCTGCAAGGCTACATCAATTAAGATGTTACTGATTCCTTCTTAGCGCAATAAAACAGTAAGTGAGTGATATCTTCATATTATCAAAGCCTTTGCCAGTTCTGTCTTGATTGCACTCCAATATTTTCCCATGAGCTCCTATTTCTTTAGGAGGAAGTAACTTTTAATATGATCCCTGAAGAGTAAATGGTTTGGGGCCATGATCCCATTCATTTTCATTCATAGATCATGCCTTTTAACTTCAGCAGCTTTATATGATCACAAAGCCAAAACCAGAATGTACACTCTAATCCCTGCCCCAATAACATGTAAATGCAGAAACCAAGGTAGCCTATGAATTTTAATGCAGATCTATTCCTGTTCAATGAAAGACAGTTGTAAGGCAATATCTTCATAAAATAAGTATCACAACCAATGGTGCACAATGCTTTAGTTTCCATTCACAATACACATTAACTATTACGACTACTACTAATAACAATAATAATAATAATATTTTTTATTTATATGCCGCCCATCTGACTGGGTTGCCCCAGTCTCTCTGGGCGGCTCCCAACAAAATATTAAAAACACGATAAAACATCAAACATTAAAAACTTCCCCAAACAGGGCTGCCTTCAGATGTCTTCTAAAAGTCAGATAGTTGTTTATTTCCTTGACATCTGATGGGAGGGTGTTCCACAGGGCGGGCGCCACTACAGAGAAGGCCCTCTGCCTGGTTTCCTGTAACCTCGCTTCTTGCAGTGAGGGAACTGCCAGAAGACCCTCAGAGCTGGACCTCAGTATCTTGGCTGGATGCAGACAAAAATACATTATTTGGTGTATATACAAAACTTGCTGGTCTGTTTTCGGATTGATGGTCCATGCACCCTAAGTTGGAGTAGCATATGCACTTTACACAGCTAGGTCTGTTTACATGATTACAATCTCATTCAGCCAAAATCTCATTGAGCCAATCTCATTGAGCCAAAAATTACCAGGTGAGTTTTGGAGGGATAAACACCCTCTAAAGAATATTGCGCAAAATGTGCCACCTCCCCATGTATGCACAATTTCGTTACCCGCAAATATTTATTTATTAAATTTTATTAAATTTGTACATTGCCCTTCAATTCCATGGATCCCAGGGCAGTTCACAAAATAAAAATACAATATCAAAACATGCACAAAGAACCTTCATAAACCAATAAACCCACCCCCTCACAAACACAATTAAAAGGGGTATAAGATATTGATAACATGGAGCTCTCTTATGGGCCATTTTCATTGAGCCCTAGAAAATTCTAAGCTAATAATAATAATAATTTATTTATATGCTACCCATCTGACTGGGTTGTGATGTGATGCAGATGATCATTTAGTGAGTAAGTCACTAATATAAAATAAAACTGACCTGAAAGCATTTTCATTTTGGTAATTTTATGTCACAGACAATTCCCCTCACCTCTACACAGTTCTCTCAAGTCCCCTTGAGTTTCAAAATAGGCATCAACAGTGCGATTATAATCTATGACGGTGCCATTGTCAGGTTAACACCTGTATGTGCTGATATATGACTAGTACCGTGTTGCAACAAGCATGCAAATAAGTTTATAATTAGTACATAGTTTAAAAAGTACTGAAATTGTCATAACTTTTATATATTGCTCCATTACAACCTTTAAATAAATGTTTTGATGGAGATCAGCAGTGCTAGGCCAATTTATTCTTGTCTATCATTAAAAGGCCTTACACAAAGAAACAATACTGTTCCACATCAAACTGTCACGAAGAGACATTTCCCTGCAACACCTGCTTGTTATGAATAGACACAGGCTAAGAACAGTTTATCATGATGAAGATAGCGATTCTTGCAAAGCCTTAAGGGAACCAGTTTTCATATAATGCAAGTAATATTTTAGAAATGTCTAAAATATATGTTCAGCGCAATGAACATATATTTGACTTAACCTATTACTTCCCAGAGATCAACTTTAACAATGTATTTACTTACAATTCAACAAAGTGGTCCCACTAGCAGATACCCACACAAGGACTTCCACTAGTGGAACTGGGCTTTCCCCCTCATCTCTCCCCCCCCCCCGCAAAATTTTTTGGTTGCCTTCCCCCAGGGGAAGGAAAGAGGAGATTCTTTCATCAGGCAATCAAAACTGCTTCTGCTGATGGGGCCATCTCCTTTGCACTATGCTGACACATTAGCAAAAAAAAGTTATCTGGGTGGTTTACAGTTAAAATACTAAAAATAAATAATAAAGTACAGTATAAAAATACAGCAACCAAGAAAGTACAGTGGTACCTCAGGTTAAGTACTTAATTTGTTCTGGAGGTCCGTTCTTAACCTGAAACTGTTCTTAACCTGAAGCACCACTTTAGCTTATGGGGCCTCCCGCTGCCACCGCGCGATTTGTGTTCTCATCCTGAAGCAAAGTTCTTAACCTGAGGTACTATTTCTGTGTTAGCGGAGTCTCTAACCTGAAACGTATGTAACCTGAAGTGTATGTAACCCGAGGTACCACTGTAGTAGCATTCATATTCTAAAAAAAGCATTCAAACACATTTATAAATCTGAAAAGCCTGGGGGGGGGGAGATTTAAAAGTTATTTACCCAAAGCAGAGAAGACCACAATGTAGGTGCTAGGCGAGCTTCTCTGGAGAGGGTGTTCCACAGTGGGGGAGCCATCACTGGATAGCTTAGTGAGTAGCATGTGAGACTTAATCTCCGAGTTGTGAGTTTGAGCCTCACATTGGGCAAAATATTCCTGCCTTGCTAGGATGATCCTCGTGGTCTCTTCCAAGTCTACACTTCTATGATTCTGTGAAAAGGCCCTCTCCCTTTTGGCCACCTGCCTCACTTCATGCCTTTTATACACCCATACACACCAGTCACCCAATATAAGTGTCAAAGTTAACTAGATTTGCCTGTAGGCATATTTTCAGATAGATCTGGGATGGCATAATCAGTAGAGCATGAGACTCTAAATCTTGTGGGTTTAAGCCTTGTGTTGGGCAAAAGACAGGGGTTTGGACCAGATGACCCTCAATTCCCTTCCAATTCTACAATTCGTCTCCACCCACATCGTTCAGCCTGGACACTGAGGTCCAGCACCAAGGGCCTTCTGGCGGTTCCCTCACTGAGGGAAGTAAGGTTACAGGGAACCAGGCAGAGGGCCTTCTCAGTAGTGGCACCCGCCCTCTGGAGCGCGCTCCCATCAGATGTCAAGGAAATAAACAACTATCTGACTTTTAGAAGACATCTGATGGCAACCCTGTTTAGGGAGGTTTTTAATGTTGATGCTTTATTGTGTTTTTAATATCTTCTGCCTTCTCCTTTAAGATGCATAGGGTTTTGTTTTCTTTTCTTTTGTTTTGTGATACTGTTCTCCAACCAAACATGTACAAAAATGCATATATTTGGTGTCAGTGTGCATTAAAATGTATATATTTGTTAAGATGACATACAAAAATGCATTCCACGTGACATGCAAAAATGTGTTGTCAGAGCTACCCTAGGTCCCAGCTCACAAAGGACCAACGCTGCTTCGTTGTTAAGTATAAAAGTCTTTATTGAAGTTCAGTTTCACTTCCAGACCCGCAGCGCGCAGCTCCACGTCTCAAGTGTCAGACCGCTGATGCTCCGTCTGAGTCTCCTCCCCCTTGACACCAATTTAAGATTCTAGCCTTGCTCCACCTTCTCCGCTGCTCCTTCCTCCTCTGGGTCCGCCTGCCCGCCGGGGTTCCGCCCTTTCTAGCCTCTTCTCCCGCTGATTCCCCTGAGCCTTCTCCCTCCCTCCGGCGGGCTTTAGGAGCTGGTTCCCCATCCGGGTCTCCTGCTGTTCCGCGCGCCTGCACATTTGAACTTGGCGCGCGCGCCCAGCCAGCAGCTTTCCTCCTGACCGTTCCACTGCTGCTGTCACTGCTTCCCCCTTCGGGGGGGCTAGCTGCAACTGACCTCCCCTCCGTTGGAGGCGTGGTCAGCCCTGACTCCCTCTCTGGAGGAGACACTGCCCCTGACACATGTGACTCTTCCCCCCCACTACGCTCTGGTGGGGAAACTGGTCCCGATCCTCCACTGCTGCTTTGGGGTTCCCCTCTGGCTCCTTGTTTCTGGTGCGTCCCCCCTGGGACCCCCCTTGCCCTGACCATCGGCGCCCCCTTCTGGGAATCTTCTGATTCGCTGGAGAAGCTCATGGAATCTCTCGGGCCACTGTCATACTCCCCTACGCTGCCCTCGGATTCTTCCCCTTCGCTCTCCCAATCCTCTCTCCCCAGTGCTCCTGCTCCTGATTCCCTGACATGTGTATATTATGATAAATGCTGACTGAAATACTGGTGAAATTTCCTGAGGACTTTTTTAAAAAACGAAATAGCAAACTGATACAGAAATATGGCAAAACAACAACAACAGAGAATTGGGAAACAGGGATAAACCAAAATTGACCGATTCCTCCATCCCTTTTTATCGCTGTGGTTCCATCATAGGCAAGAAGGGCCTCACCATCAGGCTAATTCACAAATGACATGCACTTTCACCTGTTAACCATGTCCTTTGGCTACTTGGTTCTACCTAGTAGAAACAGTTCAGTTTCTATCCACAAATAAAGGACGGCCTCATTTAGAAACCGGTGGGAGAATATTTCAGTCTCTCAGGACACTCTGCTGCAGGCTTCAAAGTTACTCGACAAAAAAAAAAAAAAGGCTTCAAAAGGAGACTGCAGCATGAAATTGCTGAACTAGAATTTCTCGGCAAATTTGATTCTATTCAATTAAGACTTAATCAGGACTCTGGTCTTCTTTCTCGCTGCAGGTGTTAAATTAAGTTAGTGCAGCTGGAAAGACAGTCTTGTCACAATGACTGCTGTTGTGAACATGTCATCCTGTTCTTATCCTGCGTACATTTGGGAACTCCAGGAAAATGACTGTGTGTGTTTGTGTGTTTATATATACTTATTGAAGATAACAATGAATGTGTCTGACAAAGTGGGCTCTTGACCAGCCCATGAAAACCTCTGCCACGTGACTTTTGTTTGTATTTTAAGGTGCTAAAGGCCTGTTTGATCTAGTGATAGACGATTTGAGAAAAAATATGACTTGTTTGTATGGAGCAGAAATTTCACCCTAAATATATATCTGGTGCCTTTGTAGATCACTGAATACCATTTCATTAATATTTGCATAGTAGCACTGCTTCACTTAAATGCAAACTGTTATATAGTTGTTCATTTCAAATGGGTGGCTGGGCCCTTGTTCAGACACTTATTTAATTTAATTATGTAACTGTTTTCTTTAAACTGATGTGACAACCTCTCGTATTTGAGGTATGGTCTTTCAAAATATGCAACACAATCCTATCAGAAGTATGCCCTACATAGTTCAATGGGACTTACTCTTAGCCTGAAATACTTTACACCTGCATTTCACTTCATTGCTTATGATGTCCGGAAATGTTTATTTAAAAAACCCCAAATAGCTTTTAAAAACAGATATGTTGCAGCGAGATCAGCTGTACGTGTAGTAGGCTGCAATATAAATTAATAAAGTAGGATTTTAGAGCTGATTTTTAATAAATAAAACTCATTTTTAAATTTTATTTTATAGGTTTTATAGCTGTTTAATTCAAAAGGAAAAGGGAGCGTAAGTGCCCTGGTTGGCAGGAACAATTGGACGGGAGCTGCATTTAGGATCATCTGACTGATGATGGACCAGTCAGCGAAAGAAGCTATAAACTAGTAAAAGTTGCTTGTTTGGGTCATCCTCAAGTGAATTTCTACATGGCCTGGAATCCCCAACACTTCATTAGCCAGACTTTAATTGAGGGGTCCATTTTGTACCTGATGAACTTGCAAGTTTGCAGTAAAAAATAAATGTGCTCTCAACCTGGCAGATTCTGAGTTTTCAACTAAGCGCAGCCTCCAGAAAATTGGAAAGAGGTCAAGGGGAATCTGAACTCCCGTGAAGTATCTTGAATTTTAGTTCAACAATGTCAAAGATTGCTTTGGAAACATTCATTAATCTTCGTGACATATTTGTGACATCACAACAGTTCAGAGATGCTTAAAAATGAAGCTGATGGGTGACCTTTCTCAAGGTCATGCCAAGTCAGTAGAAGAACCTGGGAGTCAAGACTAGGGGTCTGTGGGGGTTGGAATTCAGTTCAGGTTGAAGCTGAATCTATCAAATTCACACTTTCTGAAACAGCATATGAACCAAAACACAGCAATCTCCCCAAATTTCCATGTATCTGAATTTTGCTAGGCAGTTTGCCATGCTCTGTTTACAGAAATACATATATTAGAGGGAATTGTGAATAAAAACAACACAGGGGGGAATGATCATATATAAGGAAATTGCTAGCAAAAATGTGTCCCTTAGTCAAAACTGCATATTAAAATGTGTTTATTGGGAGAAATTTGCACTAAAATATTGGCAAAGTTTCATTAGTATTCTTCCCCCTCCCCCCCATAAAACCCCCACAAACGGCTGCAAAATGCACAGAGAACTGAATTTAAGATTGGAAAAATGAAAAACTGAGAGCTGAAATTGACCGATCCTTCCATCCCTAGTCAAGAATTGTAGCTTTGCACTTGGTAACAACAACAACAACAACAATAACAACTTTGTACCCTGCGCGTCTGACTGGGTTGCCCCAGCCACTCTGGGTGGCTTCCACATATATAAAAACATGACAAAACATTAAACCTTAAAAAGCTTCCCTATACAGGGCTGCAACAACATCTAGCAGTGTGACCTGATAATTGAATTGAGTTGCCTTGTTTTCACCATAAGGCTGCAGTCCTGTACGCATTTACCTGTGAGTAACAGAGCAATCTTTAATCAGGGCCTAGGAAGACATGGCACAATGTATCCACCACCATATCTGAAGCTCTGCCACCTTCAGCCAGCCAGGATGAAAGGTGTTTGGGAGCAATCGCTCCACTACTACTCAACCTTCCTTAACTGATTCGGTTGAGCTTCCTTCTGCGCAAGCCAAATACACACCTGACTTATCCCAGGATGAACTGCATAGTTATTTCACCAACAGCTCCTGCAATTGGGATCCTTGTCCTATTGGACCAGCTGGCAGAGAAGGTCATCTGGTGGGATCACCTGGTAAGGTTTAAAGAGCTACTGCTGAACTGGAATAAATTCCATGGTGAAATTAATAATATTGGGATGCCATGGGGGGGGGGGAATAGATGCTTTTAAAGGCCATTGCACCTTCATCTTGATAAGTATCAGTGTGGTGTAATGTTTGTAGCTCACAGTATTTTGGATCACACACACACACAAACAGGCAATATTTTGGAGCCTCTTTTCCTGTGTTCCATTTTTTAGGTCCATAATGTGTGCTGGCCTGCAGTTTGCCAGGTGGCTCACTTGACATACTTTGTGATGACTAACTCTGCGTGGTTTGGACAAAGCGATGCCAAGACGTTTCATCTTGCCCAAGTGACTCACAAGGCGGAAAAGATATTGCAGCATTTAGTTTGCAAGTATAATTTATGTTCTTTCAACTGATCTTGCTGTGGCCAGGCCAATTCAGCCATGAAAAGCAAGGGAAACACATCGGTTCAAGGAGGGAAGCACTGATCTATGAGAACAATTTTAGTTAATTAAGTGGACATTTCACAAGGGCGAGGGATCCACTAGTCCCCTTAAGAGAGCCAGTCAAATATGAAATACGAGTGATTTTGTTAGGGGAAATAAATGGACAGGCTGCAGATGGGGGGGGGGGCAGATGGAATTTTGCTGCCTTTGTAGCTGAAAGAAGAGGATGGCCCAGTAGAACAAAGGGGTTCTGAGCTTATGGAGTTGAGGGATCTCCACTCTTACGTCATCCTTGTTGTCAAGGACAAAAACTACATGGGCATTTGTACGAAGCGGGGTTTCCATTTTGCTATTTCATCCATGTTAGAAAACTGTCAGGTATGGATATAATCATCTGGGCAGTGATGAGTTACTTCACACAATCGGCTTCTCCTTTATTTAAAGGCACATATGGCAACCCGGCCAGAAGGCAGTCTAGGCCAAAATGTAAGAGGGAAATGGAGCTACTTTCCACCTGCTGCTGACTTCTTCCTGTTCTTCTTCAAGAAGGTTTGCACCAGGACAGGGCCCTCTCCTCTGATTGTGGGAAATGCCCCAACTTTTCAACTGAAACCGAAGGAACAGCTGGAGAAGATGAAACTGCGGGTATATCTACGGTATATTGCCGTCTCACCAGTTCACTTTTAATGCTCAGTCCCTTTGTGCATCACTCCCAGAAATCTGGAGTGGTAGTTTTGGGAGCACTGCATGCCCGCTATTTGATGAAATACAGTGATTTATGACCAAGGCTATTTTTTTTTCAGCGGAGCTCAGTTCCGGCACCTCTCAGGTGAGCGCCATTGCCATTCTAAGAGAACAAGGGAGAAGTTTATGGTCAGCTCTGGCACATCATTTTCTAGAAAAAAATAGCACTGCTTATGGCATTTATTTTACCTCAAGAGCTTGGCCTGTCCACACAACAATGCTGCGTGTAGGCCAAGCTGAGAGTTACTGACTGACACAAATTCACCCAGTAACTTTTGTTGCTGAGCAATGGTCTGTATTACGCTGAATTCAGCTTGGTGATGTAGATGTTTGGATGGAGGAGAAATTCTATTCAGTTCACATTTAAAGGCAAACTGACCTAATTCAACAGGTGAATCGAAACACCACCTTTTAAAATTCGCATTCTCTGAATTTTGCAATGCAGTTCTTCAGCCAGGCAATGTGTACAAAAGAGAACACACTGTGGTGATGCGTACATATAGCTGCATATATTAATGAAAAATACTGTATGTACATTAGGGGTTCATAATGCATACAAAAAAAGAGGGCATATTAAGAGAAAATCGCTGGACTTAAAAAAAATAAAATCACAAATTGATGTGGAGAACTGAACCAAAACCACCACATTCACCCATCTTGATGCAGCTGCAGATCATTTATTACTGTAGATTACAGATTACAGTGAGTTTCTGTTATCTGTCGTATGTCTGATATCTGGTGCCTCTTTTCATTAGGTTAGTTCCTGCAGGGGTGCCTGTCACAAAGTGCTCAAATAACCACTTTAATCTTCTCATCAGTCGCTTTGTGAACAAGCTATTTTCACATTTTTCTTCTTTGGTGCTCTGGTTTGATCAGTCTCAATAGAGTGCAGGGTGTGGATGCTAATAACTGCTTTTAATTCATCTGAGCTCCAGGCCATTTCATAGAAACTTTTCTTGGTACTGCCAGTGGTTTCCCTTGCCTCAGATCCACCCTCACAAAGCCCAGATTCTGTCTTTCCACCCACTGAAGATGAGACGCATATATCTACTGGCTTTTATCTGTTAATAGAGAACAGTACTACATACTCAAAACAAGTACATTACAAAGCAAAAAGTAGGCCCCAACTCTCTTCGGCCTATTCTTCTCCTTGTTGCTCTCATATGCCTTCAGCTCGACTGAGGGTGGGGTGCACTTTCATTCAAGGAACAACAGGGACCTGTTCAATCTGGCATCTCCATGCCAAGACAAAAATGCAGTGGGTTCTTATCTGGGAGATGTTGTTTGCAGATGACACAGCCTTGACAGTGCACTCCAGGGAAGCTCTATAGACACATGAACTGTTTTGCCCAAGCCTCCATGGAGTTCGGCTTCACCATCAGCCTAACAAAGACAAACATCCTGGGTCAGGACACTAGCAGCACTCCGCACATCAGCATTGGTGGTAGATGGTTTTGTCTACCTGGGCTCCACCATAACCAGCAACTTCTCCATCAGTGCACAGCTGGACAAGCGTATTGGTAATGGCTCGCCTCTCCAAAAGGGATTGGGAGAATGTGATGCTAACAACAAATACCAAGATGAAGGTCTACCAGACTTGCGTGTTGAGCACCCTACTTTCCGAAAGTGAGTCATGGGCAGTTTACACTCACCAGGATCAATGTCTTGATGATTTCCATATGTGCTGCATCAGGAAGATATTGGGTATCACATGGCAGGACAGTCTCACACAATGAAGTGCTCTTCCCAAACCCACATTCCCAGTATGTTCGCACTCCTGTCTCAGTGACGTCTCCACTGGCTCAGTCATGCACACAGAATGGAAGATGGCAGGATGTGCTTTATACGATATGATACGATACAATAATCTTTATTGTCATTGTCCCATACAGAACAACGAAATTGAAAAATTGCATCAGACATTCAAAAACCAACAAGCCTACTATCCCAGCCTAGTTAGCCCTCTAAAATCTCTGATACCCCATAATTAAATACAATATACTCCCAAAGAGTACTTTGTGACCTAGCAACATGTTGCGCCTAAAGTAAAGTCATGGCTGCAGGTCTGGCTAAACCATTAGGCAGACTGGGGTGTCTGCTTCAGGCAGCAGATGCATAGGAGACAGGGAGCAGTAGAGCGATGGTTGTGGCCTGTCATACACACCTTGACCTAGTAGCCATCTGCACTATACCTTTAAAGCAGGGACGCAGGTGGCGCTGTGGTCTAAACTACTGAGCCTCTTGGGCTTGCCGATCGGAAGGTCGGCGGTTCAAATCCCCACGACAGAGTGAGCTCCTGTTGCTCTGTCCCAGCTCTGCCAACCTAGCAGTTCAAAAGCACACCAGTGCAAGTAGATAAATAGGTACCGCTGTGGCGGGAAGGTAAATGGCATTTCCGTGTGCTCTGGCTTCCATCATAGTGTTGTGTTGCGCCAGAAGCGGTTTAGTCATGCTGGTCACATGACCTGGAAAGCTGTCTGTGGACAAACGCCGGCTCCCTCAGCCTGAAAGCAAGATAAGCGCCACAACCCCCATAGTCGCCTTTGACTGGACTTAACTGTCCGGGGGTCCTTTACCTTTTTTAACCTTTACCTTTAAAGCAGCATCATACCACTGTTTGTTCAGTTAGGTGTATTAAGTGACACCTAAAAAATTTATAGTGCGGGTGAAAAAAAGGAGGTTTTGGAAAACCCATGCTTCATGTAAAATACTATACAAAACACTTGTGGTATTTTCCAGTTTCTTGTGAAATGGCCTATAAGTTTTTACTGAGGGAAATCTCTGCTGGGAATAGCCATGAAAGTTTGCCATAGTCTCAAAACAGAATAGGTCTCCCATTGCTGGTATTGGAAAGAAATGATGGGGATATATTCATGCATTTCCACCCATAGTATCTTGTTTGAGGATAAGATACGCTTAGGTATTTAAGGGCAAAGCAGCTCACTGCTCCATCTCTAATGCCTACTCAAAATCTGGGCTTCAATCTGGGTTGTAAGATGGTAGAAGCACAGCCATGGGTGACTAGTTGACTTAGCATTTTCACTAAAAAGGCATGCCACATAGGACTTATTGATCCAAAAGTACCTAAATGTTTCATCATTCAAGGCAGCTGAAAGCAGGTATTATAAAATATATAAAATAAAGAAAAACATTTGTACATTTACATAAATTACATAAATAACACAAATAAATTGCAAAACAAAACACATTAAAGGAAATGGAAACCTGCTAACAGAATAATGTGCAACTTTTTTTCTATTTGGATCAAGCACGAAACTTACAGCTGTAATAATAATAATAATAATAATAATAATAATAATAATAATAATAATTTGAATTTATTTAAAACATACCTGATCTTCAAAACGATCCTTGTGAATGTTTGGGCCTTGGTTGGAACAGGTTAGTGAACCCAAATGAAAATGCCTTATGATCATTGCAAAAAGCATTGTGGTTCAGGTTTTAATCAATTTATATAGGTTTAACAACATTACATTTACATGTGCTTGATTTCTGAATCATGCTCATGAATAAAAAAGAACATTGCTGACATTGATAAGCATTTTTTACTGCTTTCCCTACCCTACATACTCAATTACTTCATGTACCTTGTTTCAATAATCCTAATAATTATCTTGTAAGTCGTCTTCTTATATTGCAAGGGCTGAAGCTGTAACATGCTGACTTGCCTGAGGACATTGAGATGGTTGGTGATTGAGCTGAAATTTAAAGCTTCCCATAGATCATACTATAGCCAGGTGCAGATGATAATCTAGAAAGAACGAACAGGTACCCATAAATCTGGCAATGGGTCTCCATCATCTCATCTACTTTGGCAGTCAGGTGAGACATGAGCAGAGGAAATCTCTTGGCATGGCCCATGCTTTCAACCTGGTTCTACTCCAAATTCACACTTAGTGAAGGAGGCTATAATTCATCAGGCTGCAGCAGAGGGAGTGTGAGAATCAAGGCCATTCTGTGGAGATCAGCTTCATTGGGCTCTCCACTCCTTCAGCTGCTTTTATTCCAGCTGCTCGTTATACTACTATGTATCTAAGCCCATGTTTGCTTCTTTCCACTTCCCTCCTCTTCCCTCCTTCCTTTTGTGTCTTGTCTATTAGACTGTGGCACTGTGATCCAAACCCCGGCTGGGCATCAGCGGTTAACAGAGCAGTGGGAATGCCACCACATCTGCAGACCTGCCACTCATGCCGGGGGGGACAGAAAGTGGGGGCCGGCTAATGGTTGCATCAGGAAGGAGCTGGCACAGCAACCAACTGGGCCCCCGGGCTGTCAAGTGAGACTGGCCTGGGATCCAGTGGATCCAGGGTCATGAAACCCCTCCCTATCCAACATTTTGTGGGCTGCTCCTGGCAGTGAACCTCCCATGGGCACTTCTACCTGCTCACCTGTTCAGAGGACTGAATGGAGAGTCCATGCCAGTGGAGTGACGCCGGTAACATTGCACAGGTAGAGATTGGTGCAATCAAACATCCCCTCTCCCCATCAGCCTGTTTTGGATGGTATCCCAAGCCTCTGAGCATGGACTGTCTTGTTCTGATTGATCTTATGCAAGGGAGCCCATGCATCCTATTTTACAAAGGAAATTCCTGGCCTTGAAGGGCTGCCTGGTCCAAGTCCACTTTAAATATTAATAATCCTAAGAAGGAAGAGCTGTAAACTCTTGGAGTCCATCATGTGATATGTTGGGACAAAGGGCTTGATGTGAATAGTGACCAGAGGACAACATTGAGCAGGCAAATTAATAATAATAATAATAATAATAATAATAATAATAATAATAATAATTTATACCCCACCCATCTGGCTGGGTTTCCCCAGCCAGTCTGGGCAGCTCCCAACAGAATATTAAAAACACGATAAAACCTCAAACATTAAAAACTTCCCTAAACAGGGCTGCCTTCAGATGTCTTCTAAAAGTCAGATAGTTGTTTATTTCCTTGACATCTGAAGGGAGGGCGTTCCACAGGGCAGACACCACTACAGAGAAGGCCCTCTGTCTGGTCCCTGTAACCTCACTTCTCGCAGTGAGGGAACCACCAGAAGACCATCGGAGCTGGACCTCAGGCTGAACGATGGGGGTGGAGACGCTCCTTCAGGTATACTGAATGGATCATGGATAATGACAGTCCCCACCACCTAAAGTCTGGCTACCACATTGTGCACATAAAGCTTCCAAAAAGTAAAGGACACTTCTATGTCGTGCGCATTCCAGTCCTACCTTGAGGTGGCAAAGGAATGAACGGTTGTTGCTGACAAGAAGAGTGGCAGACTTTGTGCTGGTATACATGCATGCCACAAATTCACACACAAATCGTGCACTTATTAGTACAGTTCAGACAAAATGCCAAAACATCATTTTGAGCTATGAGAGGGGGGAAACCTAGAAAGAGCCTTGCGCTTTGGTGTCTCTTTTTCCTCCCTTACACACTTAGAGGAATAATTTATTTTGTGGCTTTGTACAAACCATGGTGTGCCATTGCATTTGGCCCAGGAAACAATGGGTGTTCTGGAACTAAGTTTCACATTGGAATTAATCCACATGATCCAGTTAGGTCCATTCATTTCAATAAATATCCTCTGAGGAAAAGAATTAGTTGAACATTGCCTGATAGTTTGTGATTCCCATACAAACCAGTTTGGATTTGACAGCAAACCAGAAAGTAACTAATTAAGCCAAGCACATGGATGGAGAAGGGGAAGAGGGAGAGAAGGGGAGCGGAGGCTCTCTCTAGGCCAGTTTTCCTAGTGTCAAAATATTGTGTGGTATTACATATGAACTGAGCCATTTTCCCCTCAGATGGAATATATTAAAGAGGGTAGATAATCAGGAAAGTGTTGGGCTTTCAAATGTACCTTTCAACCTTGACGGTCTTGGCTAGCTTTTCCTATTAACAAATGGAAGTGGTTTGGAAACAAGGCCAAAACGACGGCTTGTATAATGAAGTTCCTGTGATTCTGATTCCATTGATATCAGAGTAAACTACTATGCCGGAAGAAATAGAAACCATTATCTCACCTCCCCCTTTTCTTCTTTTTACAGTGTGCAATCCTCTTTATCTGTCTACTCAGAAGTAAGCCCCTACTGATCTAAATGGAGCTCCCTCCCTAGTAAGAGCACATCAGAGTGCAGGCTAAGTTTATGGTCTGCTTCATATTAAATATTTGTCCCTGTTAGTGCCAAATGAGTTTTTAAACAGAGTGAATTCTCTAGCTAAAATAATAATAAAAAGCCAAGCCTGTGTGAAAACGAGACCACAAATTAACAGGCATAAACAATTCCACCCTAGAAGAAAAGATTCATTAACTGTTCTTTCCTTATTGGAGAATAACACATTTTGGGCAAATCCTCTGAGACTCTGAGGACACTTATAAATACAAGCAGCATTTGGAAACATTTCATTGCAGAGAAAATTCCAGACTTCCATTTTTCTTCTTGAGGGAGTTCATGTGTTGGTTTGTTTGCTGTGTTCGTGTGTGCCTTTTATACACAAAAAAATTAAGTTCCAGCAAAGGGAAAGTGGATTTATGCAAAAGCAATTTATCAACCACTCCTGTTCTCTGAATTCACTGAGGTAATTTAGATACTTTAATGGCGAGGTAGTTTAGGATGGTATGCAAATAAGTGCTTTCTCCACAATATTGCCTCCTAATCGTCTCTGTCAACCCCTACCAACTTCCAAATCAGTTCAAAATGTTTCCCCTCAATTAATCTTTCCTGTGAAATTATTCTCCACCCGCAAATACATAATTTAAACACAATACCAATTTCCTTTTGTGCTATATGTTCATACGCTGGAAATCTGTTATGAACAGCTTTGTTATACTAGGCACAGCAAGAGGACTAACACAATGTGGTGGTGCTGAGCACTAATCTGATTTTCATAGCGTTCGGCGTGTACCAATAAAAATAGGGCCCTTTGCATCTGTTATTTGACTTTAAAAAGAGAGAGAGAGCAAAAAACCCACCCGTGGCCTTGACCTTAGTGATGTCAGGCATATACTACAGCTCTTCTATAATTTACAATTGACATCATGGATTAAATTTGTTGTTTCAGCTAATGCAACAGAGCAAGTTGAGGTAGATTGTGAAACAAAGCCAGCCACTGAAATACGAGGCTTGTCAAGTATAAATTTACAAAAGATATTCAGACGGAGCACACAAGACACAAATAAATGGCTGGAGAAGCTGTTTTTGACAGACTGCAAGGGGCTAGAGACTTAAACTTGAACATTGTAAATCCAAGTGTCACAAAGTGCTGCAGCAGAGTGAAAGACATGTCTATTCTTCAGGAATATAAATGGTGATACGAAAGCAAACTTCCAAGATGCTGTGCATTTTGGAAAAGTATATCACCTCTGCCTTGCGACACATTTAGCGAGTCTTCCTTGTCTTCCTTACCCCCAGCTTTGAAACATAAAGATCAGCGAGTTAAATATTCAACAGGATAGAAGGCTTTGGGTGCACTGATTTATCCAGAATGCCAAAAAAATATTGTTTTTGCTTAATCTATTTAGCAGCAAACTGAATTATGCTGTTTGCTATTTTACATGGCCTGAAATAAAGCAGAAAATTCCCAGGAGGCAGAGGGCTCCATTGGATCAAAGAACCTTCTGTCCATGGAAAAACACCACTGGACAAGAGCTACAAACTACAAACGGTGGATTCTCACACACACATGATACAGTAGGAATGACTGCATTATATTATAAACCTCTGGAGTTTCGTTGTGTACTGCCATGTCCCCCGCCCCCTGTTAAATCCTTTCTGATTCTTGCTAAAAGAAAAGATCACCTACGATAAACCAGTCGCCATAAGAAGGAGTTACAAACCATTGAATACCCATAGTCTGTGAACCACCCTGAGACCTCTGGTTATAGGGTGGTATATAAATTCTAATAATAATAATAATAATAATAATAATAATAATAATAATAATCGTGGTCTCCAAAAGTTGTTCACTGCATCTCAGGCAAGAGATGCCAAAAAACCCTGTGATTAGAAGTCACAATGGATTTTTTTTTGAAGTCTTTTAAAAATACAACAAATTAAGCTCAGTTGTATAATAACATTCTAATTGAGTTCTGTCGCTTTATCTGTTTAGTGGTGTTTTTTTAAGTTCTCATTTGGAAACAGCTTTTTCTTGCTGTTTTACCTGCTCAGTTGTGTTCATGCAGGTTTGTATCTTATACGCAGATTGCAAAGGCATATGCTTAAACCTAATAAACAGCACCCAATTCTGAAACTTTTCGTGTTCTTCATTTGGAAATATAAGAATATAAAATATCCTTGTAAAATGATCTTTTCCACAGTCCTCGAGCTTCTTCTGTCTCTGTGATTGTAGCGTGTTATATATATATATATATATATATATATATATATATATATATATATATATGCAGGGAAAGAGAACAGGCTCTCTGTTTGTCACATGATCCAGCATAGCTCCCCTTGTATAGGATTTACTGCCATTTCAAGGATGATGTAGTACCCGGCTGCCTATTGACAGGATGCAATAAAGCATGACATCCAGGAATTCTGGAGGTGCAGGCAAGCTTGCGTGTGTTTGCTGTATCCTGTGGAAATTTTTTACCATATTTTCTGTTTATCCCAGATGCGAAAATCACAAAGAGGATAACTGTGACTGTAAACACAGGAAAAGGACACTAGCCAAATGTGTAGAACTCCAATTCCTTCATTTCCAATGTAAACCAGCCAAAATAAAAAATAAAAAAGCACTCTTCCTCCCTGCCTCTCTGCCTTTCTTTATAGAGACAGGGCTGAGCTTTGGGGAATAAATTTGACCTGAGGAAATGAAAACACTCTGGCTGTATAACCCAAATAAGATGTCAACAAGAGATTTAAGGGAAACTTTGTTGTCACAGGACCATCAATGAAGTTAAATACAGGCAGGTTTTTTTTTATTATTATTTTGAGTGAGGCATTCTGAATATAACTGAAAGGCTAGCTGAATATTTCATGATTTGAAAACCTGAGATAGGAGGTGTTCTGCTCAGATTCTTTCAGGTGACGGTGTGGGGCTTCATTTTTTATATATGTATACAAAAAGCCCCGCGGCGCTATATAAATAATAATAGTGAAAATAATAACATAGAGAAATAAGTGCACAGGGAGAAAATGAAAGGCAGCAATTGTTTGTCATCGGTATACAATGTTCTCTAGGTGGTCCCCATTGAAGCAAGCTTGCTACAGGTTTAAAAGTAAAAAAAAAGATAGCTTTTGTCAGACTATTCACACATATTAATTGACCAATAAAACACTCAGCCTAGTTCACATAATACCTGGGTCACTGGTGTGTGTTCTACTACAGAGATGACAGGGGGTGTCTATGTTAATGTACAATTCAGGGAATTTATTTCCCTCAAAGAGAGAATGGGGGGGGCGGGAATCCTCATCCAGACATTATCTACATGGTGATGTTATAAGAGGATGCCTCTACAGCATCAACCCTCAGCAATATGTAGCTGGAGTACAGCAGTGGCTAGGAAAATGTCAATGCGTTGATGACGTCATATTACACCTTTTCACGTTACCAGGGAAATGTGGAGAAGGCGTGGATTGGTGGCACCCATGCATCTCCCCGTGCTTTGTAGAGTTTGGGCATCTGCTATGGTAACATCCATTAGTAAAACGGGAATAAGCAGAGCCCTACAGTAAGGGATTCAACTAACCCTTGTTCATGATGGGTGTGGTTTGCCTTTTATAGCATTTTCAGATTGGGAGTATTTTTGGAAGCTGTTTCTAGAGTCTTCCATCCTGCACCACTCCGGTACTATCTACAGGCACCAATATGCTTGCACATCCTGTAAATACCCTCTGAAAGAGTCTCAATAAATATCCCCTCAAAAACCCACCATACATGAGATACTTATTGATCTTCTGGCTCATTTCCCGTATGTTCTGCTGCTTAGCCTCTCCTACACTGAACACATATTCTTATTTTATTATTTTATTTTATTTATTAGATTTATATACCGCCTTGCACCATAAGATCTCAAAGTGGTTCACAAAATAAAATACAGGATTAAAACAAGTGTTCTTAAACATGTCCATATTTTATTGACACCCACCTCTTGTCTGTGATTAGTGGACAGAAAGGGAGCATACCCACACCATTTTGTGGACCTGTCTCATTTCCCGCACTTTTACATGTGGCGGCTATTTTGTGCCATGCCAAACACGATGGCAGCTGTTTTGTGGCTTGTTACATCCCCACACCAGCCATTCTATGCTATGCTCAACCTCGTGGCAGCCATTTTGTGACAGGCACCCATCGTACTTTCTCAAAATTCTAAATGTGTACTCTGGGCCCGAAAAGGTTAATGAGCCCTGGTATACAGGAACTGAAAACAAGGATATTATCATAATTGCTTCTTATGCTGGCACCCTTCCTTCGAACACTGGTTGTTCTGCCATGAGAGCCAACTATGTCATTAGCCCAACCCCTGATATTTTTTCTAAATAACACATGAGCAGAGTGGCACAAGAACCAGCCATGTGCAAGCGAACATCATTCTAGGCTATTGTGGCTTGATGCGGATCAGACCTGAGTTCCAGACACTGAACCAGTGCACCTAATACCTCAAATTCACATGGACACCATGCTGATCATTACTACTTCAAGTGGACTAGAAAGGTCACAAAGGAGCCACACCAACTGGTGCTAAGTTACCATCGACCTTCCATGATAGTAGATACCTCTTGGATGTGCTTCTTATTTGAACACTGGGAAAGCTGCAGTTCAGAATAGCTCTGTTGTCCTGGACAAATTCTGAAGTAGTTTGTGTGTGTGTTAGTACATGTTTTGAAGCACTTTTAATGTGCAACCCTCACATTGATCACATTGTACAATGACTTTGCATACCAGATCTGTACATCCCCAGCGGTTTATCTCAGCCGAGTACAGCTGCCCCGTGTACACAGAGCATATGCAAATAAATGAATGAATCAATAAATTATCCCACCAGTGCTATTTTCAAAAGCTATAATCAACATGTGGGTTTCATATTCATTTCTATATGTAAGTATCATTCCCCTTGTGCAACTGGAGTGGAAGAAAAGTGGGGAAAGAGGCTATTATACATTTCAGAGAGGGTTTTTTGGAAGTGGGATTATAATATTTTACCTGCCATCAGTGTTCTGCAGGATAACATCCAAGAAACTCCAGAACAGAGCTCAAAATAATATTAGTGCAATAAATAAGCAATAGAAAGCTACACCCATTTTAAGATTCACCCTTCTTTTGTATTTGCATAGGACATTCCTGAGATAATGCTTGAGAAGCACCTGTATACCTGAAGGAGCATCTTCACCCCCATCATTCTGCCCGGACACTGAGGACCAGTGCCGAGGGCCTTCTGGCGGTTTCCTCCCTGTGAGAAGTGAGGTTACAGGGAACCAGGCAGAGGGCCTTCTCGGTAGTGGCACCCGTCCTGTGGAACTCCCTCCCATCAGATGTCAAAGGAAAAAACAACTACCAGACTTTTAGGAGACATCTGAAGGCAGCCCTGTTTAGGGAAGCTTTAAATATCTGAAGGACTATTGTATTTTAATATTTTGTTGGAGGCCACCCAGAGTGGCTGGGGAAAACCAGCCAGATGGGCGGGGTATAAATAAATTATTATTATTATTATTATTATTATTATTATTATTATTATTATTAAATTAATTAACAACAGCAACAGAATTGTGGAAGTGGCAGCTGTTAAAATTCTGCCGGCACAATATAGAGAAATGCTAGACTATGAAGCGCAATATTGCCTTTTCGGAAGCTGCCAAAGGTTATCGTCGTGTACACACCCGGTGCAAATACGCAATAAGCCAGTCCTGCCTTTAATTTACCTTTCTAGCTCACTGAATCCTAGGCTAGGCTTGCGCTGAGATTCATTCACCAGACAAAAAGCGCTTCCTATTATTAATGGCTGGGAGAGGCCTCTGTGTAATCAAAGGGCACAGCTGTAGTGATGTACAGCCAATGACAAACCGAGAGATCGTTCCCTCTCCCTGCTACAAGCTTGCTAGCTAGCAGCAAGGAACTTCCCTTGCTGTATATCTGCAAGATAAATGGCCCCTGGTGTGAATATACCTAGTGATCGCAGTCTTGAAAAGTATTGTTATAACCCACCTCATACAATCACTCTCAAAGTGACTTGGCTGCATTTTTCACCATTTCATAGCTATTCTTGCTGTTTGTAAATAGAAGGCAATGCCGAGCAGAGATTTAGAGCCTGCGGGGGATGGCTTTCTCCGTTCCGATTTCAAAACCAGTGTTTCCGCAATTCACGGTGTCAGCAGAGCACCTTGCATGAGATATCCTATCTGACTCTTCGGTGAGACAAGAATGAAGCAAACGAATTTATCTGTGAAAAGGATCTACAGAACGTACAGGAAATCTTTCTTTCTTTCTTGCCACGTGATCTGAAACCTCCCTTGCGTGTGGATTTGACCAAAAGGATCATTTCTGTACACCGTTATGTTAAAACAAACAGGAAGGAAACCCCATTGATCACTGCTGCAGCCTGGAATTATTATAATAATGAATATTTTTTTTAAAAAAAAACAGCAACACACTTAAGCTTCCGGCGGAGAAAGCTGTTCATGAAAAGCAAAGCTGGCGATAATAGTTAATCCATGGAATTCTTAATGAATGATGGAAATAACGCATATGCATTCCATTGTAGTCTTCCTATAAATACCTTTTGTAAAAAAACGTGGAAGGGGTACATGTTTTCACCAAATCAAAGGCAGCGATGCTAACTCAGACATGCATGCACGCACGCACACACACACACACAGACACACACGAAGTCTCTGCAGCTCAGTGACCTTTTCATGAACTTTGTCAGAGAGGGAAAGATCATTGAAAGAGGCAAAGGTCAATGTTCATGCTGATCACAAACAAAAATAAGATTCAGCCATGCAATGAAGGACAGTTAATAGACCATCTATGATTTGAACAAAACATTATGAATATTTGCATTTTTATTAGCTGTAGGATTATTATTATTTGCATCTCTACCCAGCAAGAAATAATTTTTTTTAGGTGTGCTTCTCCAAGCCACATCCAATCCTCAGATACTTCGAAGGTTGCAGCTAACATGATTAATAGGTCAAATCAACATCATTTGCTATATTTGCTTGTTAATTTATCAAGTTTACTTAATCTGTTTAAAAGTCAGACTCTATTAGCATGAAGGAGTTCAAACAATGCGATTAAACAAATGCCGTAAGATACATTGCAATAGCTATGCAATCGTGTGCTTTAACGTTTCTAAATATTTGAGGTTATAAAAATAAACCGCATGAGCTTGAGGATGTTATGTCAGTGGACAGAAACAAATAGGATGCTGGACTAGGTAGGCCTTTCGTCTGATCCAGAGGGGCACTCCTCATGAGTAAATCACTAACCATAATGGATATATTGGTTTCACAGCGCAAAATTGCTGTGCAAATAATGGTGACATCTCATCTTGGCTATTTAGTATGTAATAAACAAAAATCTGCCCTTATTCCCTTATGGGGGATACAAGAGCCCTTATAGAATCCTTTGTAGGTTCTCCATTGGTCCGAGAAAATAACAGAGGCCAACCAGAGAATACTGAGAAGCAAAGCAGCTTGTAAGGCTTATCTTTATTGAACTGTTGCAACAGGGTGCTCCCCTCACACGCAGGAAAGAAGGAGGACCCAGAACCAAGGTGTCCCTGCCCTTATACAGACATTTTAAATTCCCTGCCCTGGAGCTCAAGACCACCCTTCCATACATCATACATACATCACAGAAGGAGTGTAACCCAAGACCACCCCCCACAAACATCATACCTACATCAGAGAAAATGTGGTCTACAACAGAAATTTGAATGTTGTTGTTTATCCTGTCTGCCAGGTTATCTGATAATGCCTTATCTGATTGCCTTTCCTAGTAGTCTGGCCATTCCTTTGAGATGGTGATTTCCCAATTCCTGAGACAATGGGAAGGTTCCCTCTCCCCCTCCCTCATTCCAAGGCATTGTGGGTAGGAATGGTGGCCGCCACAAAAAAACAGCGGATAAAAGTGTATTGTGAGAAATTTCAGCTCCACCTCCCTGCAGTCTTGGAAAGCATTGCTATGATTCACCTCATACCTAATATAGCTTTGCCTGCATTGTAATGGGATTGCACAATTCAGTTGTGTGCGATAGAAAATCATCTGGAATGGTTCAAAAGAAACAGATCACAGCTTTAGAGCTTCTCACCAGGTTGTATGGAAAAGTCAAACATAATGCATATGAACTTGTGAAGAACTTGTAGCTTGCAGATGGTGCGAGCTGGTTCATATAATCCACTTTAATGTATCTTTGAGAGACAATTAACCAGATAAAAGGGGGTCCTTTTCTGTTTTTTCTTTTCTTTCCCTACTGACAAGTTTGTTCATGTCACATGTTCATGGGCTGTTCCTCTCAGTCGTGCATAAGCAACTAACATTTCTCCCTATTTGTGGATTATTGGAAATATGAACTATGGATAATATTGGTTCAGGTAGGTAGCCATGTTGTTCTGTCGTAGTCATAATAAATAACAAGATGAAAGATATTAGATAGATAAATAGATAGATGATAGATAGATAGATAGATAGAGGTAAAGGTAAAGTGACCCCTGACCATTAGGTCCAGTCGTGGCCGACTCTGGGGTTGCGGCGCTCATCTTGCTTTACTGGCCAAGGGAGCCGGCGTACAGCTTCTGGGTCATGTGGCCAGCATGACTAAGCCGCTTCTGGCGAACCAGAGCAGCACACGGAAACGCCGTTTACCTTCCCGCCAGAGCAGTACCTATTTATCTACTTGCACTTTGACGTGCTTTCGAACTGCTATGTTGGCAGGAGCAGGGACCGAGCAATGGGAGCTCACCCCGTCGCGGGGATTCGAACCACCGACCTTCTGATTGGCAAGTCTAGGCTCTGTGGTTTAACCCACAGCGCCACCCGATGATCCAAAAAGAACTCCCTTAAGAGAATCAAGTCTTTTTGTCTTAAGACAGTCTTTAAAAGAATCTTTTCCATATATATATATATATATATATTTCCAGTAGCACCTTAAAGACCAACTAAGTATAAGCTTTCTAGGTATGAGCTTTCGTGTGTATACACACTTCTTCAGATACTCTGAAGCAGAGGTCGCTACAACCTTATAACTGTTAATGGCTGTTAATGATGGCAGTTGGTTCCACAGGGAAGGGCAAGGGATTTTGACTTCTTCCCATCATTTACTGATTTTCAGAGCTTTCATATTTCGGGGCCAATAGTGACTTTTCCAGGATGCGGATGCCGCTGTGGTCTAAACCACTGAACCTCTTGGCCTTGCCAATTATTATTATGCGTAATATTTTCAAGCTTCAATGTAGGCAGACTGGCTCAAAGCAGAGCATTCCTTACCAACAACATCTGGAGGGCACAGCGATAGCTACCCCTGTAAAAGGGTCATCAAGCTGGGGCTGCAATCCTACACACACTTGCCCAAGGGGCATTCTCACTGAACCCAGTGAGACTTACTTCTAAGCATAGCATTGTGCTCTGATTAGAGGTTTCCTATTTATTACTTCGTTGCTACCTTCGTTAAACTCTCGACTAAACTAGTCGTAAATATTTGTAAGGAGAGAGCAGTGTGAGTGCGGTAGGAGGATCCATGTGTTGTTTTCCTCACAAGGTGAAGAAAAGTGTAAGAAGCATGTGACATTAAACTCAGGTGAATATTTTAATTACTGGTTAGAACTGGTCCTTCAAAGAAGCACCGAACCTCTGTAGCTTCATCTCGCTTCTGCCGAGCCTATGCCCTCCTCTTGCAAGGACCTCATGTTTTATGGATTCTACCCAAACAACCTAACAAGACACTGACAATAATAAACCAATAGCAGGTTGTTTCACTTTGGATACAATTGCAGCCATATAACCATTGGTAGCTTCTTTTATCTGTTTTCCTTTTTTCTCTCCTCCTACCCTCCCGTACAATCGCTAAGACAAGAAGTCTTACCTGTCCAATAGAACAGCTAATGTGGGTCTGTTAACCTGAATTATCCCAATGGAAATGCTTTGATTTGTCTCTCATACAAAACCAGAGTCATTTGTCTTACTAACAGCTCCCAAAAGAGAAAAGCCTTCCTCCTCCTCCTCCTCTTCCTCCTCCTCCTTCTTCCTCAGAAATGCTACCTTCACACATGACTTTGCCAAGGGAAGTATTCCTCTCAGAAGGGTCGAAATTCATATAAGATATAGTTCAAACGAACTCAAAAGGGCAGGCTTCCTCTCTCGCTCTCCCTTTCAAAATTGTTTCCCATCTGCTACTCAACCAACAAGTTCAATATCAAACTGTTCAGGAGACGTCAACAGAATGGTTTTGAATCAGTGCAGCCGTATGTCCGGCAAACACTAGAGAAAATGCAGTCGAAGATCACAGCTAAATTGAAAGCATCAACAGAAGTCCCATGTCCCTTTAGACTTAAAATGCTTATGGCCACCTTACCAATCGGTGGCATGAGATGGCCACTTCAGGTGGTGGTTGCCAAGCCACTGCTCCTGTGCACCCCTTTCAGCCATTCTAATTTTCCTGAGCAGGTCCCTTTTAGGAGGAAAGGCCATAGTTTGGTGGTAGATCATCTACCTGCCAAGCCAGCATCTCCAGGTAGGATTGGGAATGTCCCTTGCCTCAAACAGGAAGTGCTACTGGGAAACCATTGTCCCTGACCAAGCAATCGGGTAGAAAGGCAGGCAGCCCAGGCTGCTCTGTTCAGGAGGCGCCGTGTCTGCCATACGACACCTGCCGGTGGCATTGCATTGAAACATCTATTTGAGCAGTCAGCAAGCAGGTGCCAGGCATGGCAATGAATGAGCAGCAGCGAGGTTCTGGAAGACAGAGCTGTGTTTGCCACTCGTAGGGATGGCATAAGAATTCAGTTTGCTTTGTTGTTGTTTTCTTACCTTATTTTACTTCCCAAAGCAATATGCGAACCAAAACCCAGCTATCCTTCGTAAGCTGGGCTTCTGCAAATTCTGCGACGTTCTCCAGGTCAAACGTTGTACAAAAATGCATTGTACTGGGTGGGGATTGCTTGCAAAAAAGGTGTGTCTTAGTCAAAAAGTGCATAAAAACTGGGCATATTAGCAGACATGCATGCTCAAGGCGGTGGGTTTTTGTGTGGACCTTGAAAACATAAATAGTGCAAACTGATACGGAAATG
Source organism: Podarcis filfolensis (assembly GCF_964270895.1). Lineage (NCBI taxonomy): Eukaryota > Metazoa > Chordata > Lepidosauria > Squamata > Lacertidae > Podarcis > Podarcis filfolensis. The sequence continues at coordinate 22,446,309 of NC_139604.1, read as the reverse complement.
TGGAGAACTTGACTGAAAAAAATGAGAAACTGAAGAAAACTGAAATTGACAGAAACATATTTCCCTAGCCTAGCACGCATAGTGTTCCCTCTGCCCTCTAAGATAGCCTGCTGCTCTCAGGTGCAGTGGATAACATTGCCCCATCACTGAAAGAAAATTCAACTTCTAGTCCCAGTTCAGATGGTTTCTGCAGGTGAAATAGTGGTGGAGTGCCATCTTGTCTTTGTTTCATGAAGAAAAAAGGCCTTTGGCTTGACCAGCCTTGACCCCTTTTTATCCACCTGCTCGAAACCAGAGAACCAATAAGAAGAATCTTGAGAAACTGATCCAGTGCTTCTCTTCACTTCAGACACTTGCATAATTGGATTTGTGTCTCTCTCTCTTTCTCCTGTGCTATTATCATTTTTACAAGTTTCCTTGCAGCTTCCAACCAAGTGTTTCTGGAAGCAGAGGAGCTGTTTGTGAACTGTCACCTCCCTGAGGGAGGCAGGACAGTGGTTTGAAAAAGTGACACTGAGATTATGAACGCCATGCAGTCTGAAACACAGAAGCAGTTGGGTTCACACAAGTGACGCAACCACATACGTCCGTCCACTCATGAGTATACTACAAGTCCCACATGAACTCATTGGCTTATATCTCAACCAAATACTTATTGTATTTTCTTTTAAAAGCAATAGTGGGGCCTCCAATTTTTGACGAATTGAATGTTCCTTCTAGGCTTGAAATGGGGAACAACAACAAAAAAGGCCTCTGGAACATTTTGAGTTTTTACACAGATTACCTTCTAAGGACAACAGTGTATATCAAGTCAATAACCTTTTAAGACCTAATCAAAGCAGTGTTGTGTGACACTTTATTAATGAATGTTTTAATGTGGTGTATTAAAGCTAACAAACATGGAAACCTGCATGGAGTCGTCAAATTTAATATTCCATTAAACACTCTGTTTTGAAGATGGATGGGTTGGGTTTCCACACACACCCCAAAAAAAACCCAAAACGCAACACATTTGTGTGTGTGACCTTACGAATTAAATTAGATTAAATTTTAGAACAGAAATTTGAGCTGGGAAAGAATATGTCTTCAGAAACACATTTTCCACTTAGATCACACATTGTAATCCTGGCTAGATTGTAAGGTTGTAAAGCAACCCCTTGACTTTGGGCAAATGCAAATTCCACTGTCAGAAACCTAATTAGACACTTGCAATAATTCACTTACTCAAAATATCTAATGTCAACACTGGTCCAAAAATAAAGCAAGCAAGCAAAAAAGGTCACTATCCAAAACAAAGTTAAGCTTAAATTCAAGGAAAACCATAGGATTTGGGGAGACTACTTGCTTAATGCTGGCCCATGAACACAGTATTAGGCTTGGATAAAGCTGTAATACTGCGCCAAATTATTATTATAAACAAACTCTAAAGACCATGACATAATTTTGATGTAAAGGTTTTACATGCAGCCATGTGTCTTGATTATTAACTTCAACTAAGTTAAATATTTCTCACCAAGCACTCCATAAATCACCCAACAACTGTGTAGGAACAAGCAAAAGTGAGGCATTGGAAGACGTCTACACTGCCACAATCAAATTTTTCAACCGATTCCTTCCCCCCAAATATTTTAGATATATCTACTTTCCTCTCACTCAGGCCCACACCCACCAGCTCCACCCAAGATGGCCCAAGATGGTCAGAGATGGTGGGAGTTGTAGCTGTAGAATCATAGAACTGCACAGTTGGAAGGGACCTTGAGGATCATCTAGTCCAACCCCCTGCAGTGCGGGAATATGCAGCTGTCCCATATGGGGATCAAACTTGCAACCTTGGCATTATCAGCACCACACTCTAAGCAACTGAACTATCCAGCTTTTCAACAACATCTGGAGGGTCCTCAATTCCTCACCCATCTGTTGACTTGGCAGAGAGGAGGCTGGGAATGCACTGAAGTTATCAAGTTGTCGTGTATGAAGGAGCCTTCCTTCTCATGACACTTTCCAGACCAAATCTTCACGATCCCAAGATGGCATTTTAAAGATGCACATGGAGGTTCTTCATGCATCTGTCCAAACCAATTAACGGCACTTTTTAATGGAAATTAGGACTTGAGGGTCTTTTTTCCCCTAGGAACACGGATCAAACACAGCATGTCATCTTGCTAACATCTTCCTAAAAGGCAGGTGCATATTAAATATACTCCAGACAAAAGACTGAGTCAGCAGAGTATCATGCATTGCTGGCACCCGGGGCGGCACAATTGCTGTGCCCCCTGGTGGACTGGGCAGCTGGGGTAGGGCGCGTGCCAGGAGGTGCATGAGGAGCCCACATGGATGGTGAATGGAGCCCGCCTCCAACAGGCTCCTTGCCCGCAGCCTTCATCCACCAGACCAATTCGCCTGCTGCTGTGCCTCAGATGCCAGGACTCCCTGCCTGTTGTAGGGGAGCCTAAATTGCGCCCCCTCAAAAAATGTGTGCCTGGGGCCACAACACCCCCTGTCCCCCCCCACTATGCCTCTGTCCTGAATTACGAAGTGTGGGGGGGGAGTGAAATGGGACCAAATAGTATTCATTTTCCATTTCCATGGTCATCATCAACCATAAGCTAATGAACAGAAATAACATCAAGGGTGCATGATTTATTTGGTCAGCATTTACGTAAATATCAAGGTCTCTGCATGAAATTATAATAACAATGTGCTGTGCTGCCTCTTGCCCTACATCTGCATACCACCTCAGACAAAGGCTGTTTGTATATTTTCGCCTCCTGACAGAGTGCAGAGATTGTTCAGTAAAGCACCACAGCTTTTAATATGCAGGGTTTGTTACGGGAGCCGCTCAATTCATATTTCCACGGCTTTGATGGTAAGTGAACAGCAGTAGCAATATTAATCTGCAGTAACCTGTCAGTGAACTCTGAGGCTAATATGATGTAGTTATGATTTTACCATCAATCAGACCTGAACGGGATCTGGAAAATCCTTGCAGCGCAGCCTCGGAAAAAATCTAATTGTGCAAGAGCTTCATCTGTTTCCAACATTTCTATTTTATCTGTCACAGGGCTCTTTGGCCTGCAACATAGCCTTTTATTATTAGCCTTATTGCATTAGCTTGCTGGAGAATATAAGGGGCAGAAAGGCTAAATTTCAAAGTTCCCCCACATGCTATCATTTGTTTGCATAGGAGGATCCTATTTGACAGTTCCATATTGTTTGGGATATAGATAAACGTTATTAAGACATGTTGTTTGGTATGGTGCTCTGCACTGCTGGTTGCCAGCAATACTGAACTGCTATAGTTCAGCACTGAAGAAGAAGAACAATAAGACACACTGGAGATGCAATAATATTCTAGAGCTGACAATTACTCCTTGCCAGCAGTAGCGTGGGAACACAGTCTAGGATCAGGGAGCTCATTTCTGCCCATGCAGTTCTTGCAGGAACAGAAGCGGCACGGATATCGAATGTGCAAAAAAGGCAAACAACGCCCCTATAGATTGAGAATTAACTAATTCATTTAAAAGACTTCAGTGCTGCTTTTAAGCACAATCAGCCCACAAAACAGTATACAATCCATACATGAGAAGAGTTATAATGTTGGAACGGCTCAGGACCGCAATACCTCAAGGACCGCCTCTTTCCATATGAACCTACCCAGACCCTGAGATCATCTTCTGAGGCCCTCCTTCGTGTGCCCCCTCCTTTAGAGATCCAGAGGGTGGCAACACGAGAACAGGTCTTCTCTGCAGTGGCTCCCCGTCTGTGGAATGCTCTCCCCAGGGAAGTTTGCCTGGTGCCGTCATTATACACCTTTAGGCGCCAGGGAAAAACATTCCTTTTTAACCAGGCCTTTGGTTGACCTGATGGACACCCTATACCCTTTTAGAATGTGGCTCTTTTTGTGGGGGTGTTACTGGGTTATTGTTCTTATTTTGATTTTATATATTGTGATCTTTTTTGCGAACCGCCCTGAGACCTCCGGGTATAAGGAGGTATATAAATTCAATAAATAAATAAATAAGCATGGAAAACAATAAAACATTAAAAAACCCACTGGGCACAAGAGCCTGTTGTATCAGACCAGTGTGGCCCACCTAGCCCAGCCTGCTGTTGCGTGTGAAGACCCCCCAAACCACCCCCAAATGAAGACACAATAGACACCGATTTTAGTTTAAGGTTTTTGGCATTAAATTTTGGCCACGACTTTATTGATTACAGCATGTGAGTGGTTGCTTAGGCATTGGTTCCAGACTACCTGAACCTGCACGGCGGCAGGAAGAGGACTGACACTGGGCACCACCGTATGTCAGTAAGGGAAAGCATCCTGGGGGAGCGAGAACTCCTTCAATCTCACAGCTCACCCCAGATGCTCCCAGAGGCTCTGGCATGACCCTAGCCCCTTGACAGGGTTCGGACAAAAGCAAGGCGAGCCCCTGGATTCCTTTAACGGAATTCCCTAGCAGCAGCAATGGAGGGGCAGGCACAGCCAACCACGTCCCCTCCCCAAAACATTGAACCAAATGCCTAACCGCCAACCTTACAAAGTTGTGATGATTTGCTACATGGTAGGCAAAAACCAAGTGGCACCAGCCAATCAGCCAAACTTCCTACTGGGCCCCTGCTCCAAAACAGATGACCCCTAGACAGGCATAGCAAGACCATAAGAACAACCCTAAATATAGGGAGAGGAGGGCGGGTGATCCGCTGCACGTTGCAAGAAAGTGAAACTCTCCAGCGACGTGCAGCTGCTTATGTAGCCCCTCAGCAGCCAATAGCCAACCCAACTTACCCAATTTCTGCCCTAGCAACAGAGGGGCAACCAATGGGGTATTGTGGCCATCCAAATGGTCCCGCCCCACAACAGGGAGGCAGTTTCTGGTGATCTCACCGCAACACGTGACCTCCATGATGGAGGACCCGACCAGATATAATCATAGAACGTAGAGTTGGACGAGGCCACTAGGATCTCTAGACCAAAACCCTGCAATGCAGGAATCTCTTGCTCAACATGGGGCTTGAACCCATGGCCCTGAGATTAAGAGGCTCATGCTCTACAAACTGAGCTATCTCAGATAGCCGATGAGAAGACCGAAAGCAGGGGCTAAGTTCAGCAGCATTATTTCCATTTGCAATTCCCAGTATTTGGAATTCAGAGGCATATTGCCTCTGACCGGGGATGTAGAACATACTTGTTGTGGCTAGTATTAGTATTTCATCATTGCTTATTAAATTTGTATGCTCCCCTTTCATCTGAAGATCACAACATAAAAATACAAGATGAGAACACAAAGTATATAATAAAACAAAACAAAAAACCTCCCATACGAGTTCGCAGTGTAGTTATGAAGAAAAAAGACATGGTGCTAACATAATATTTAAAAAACAAAGTAGGCCAGATAGTCCCGAGAAACTTAGCAGCACCATCCAATGATGTCTGTCCACTTGCACAATGGAAATCCACTTCTACAACAGGATTTCTGGAAACTTTTCTCCCTTCTCCAAGCCCCAGCACACCTCCAAAGTATGTTCCATAGGATCCTCCAATCCCTAGAGAAGATTTAGCACTGCAAGGCGAGGAAAGGAGAAGCTCTGCTGTGTCAGAAGATCCCCACATGGGCTAAATTGGAACTCACCTATTACTTTCAAACTATAGGATTATCTAGAGCCTGTCAGATTACTTATTACTCATACATTAGTGTGAAATGACCTACAAGAATGCATTACGTTAGAGAAAACTGCTTTGGGAGATTGTGTATATTAGGCAAAATTGCATACATCAAGAGACCAAAATGCTGATTAATTTTTATGAGGACTATTATCTATTTATCAGTATTTATTGCAAACTATTGTGGAAATGTGGAGAACTGAATTTAAGAATGAGCAAACTGAAGTTGCCCATCGCTGCCTTTACAGCAAGAAGGCTCCATACACAGCCAGCTGCTTCATGCTCCAGATCCCCATTTCTGTGCATGTATTGTCCCCTGTGGCTTTATGACAGTGTTGCATCCTGGGCTTGGCAAGTGGGAGAGTCCAGTCTGCTAAACTCCGTGTCACTTCGAATCCCATCATCATGGAGGGTCCTCAGCACCAACCATTAGGCACACAGGAGGTGTGTTGGCACAGCTGCCTCCTGGATGGCTTTGGGATGCCATGTAGGTTAATTAGCCGCAATCAATCACCCAGCCTGCACTGTCTGGACTCCCTTCCAGAAGTTGCTGTGTGCAACTTCACGGTGCCATATCTGATGCTACTGGTGGTTACCATATCAGCAGAAACTCATGGGGACTCACCATTAAGGTAAGGTAAAGGTAAAGGACCCCTGGGCGGTTAAGTCCAGTCAAAGGTGACTATGGGATTGCAGCACTCATCTCACTTTCAGGCTGAGGGAACTGGCATTTGTCCACAGACAGCTTTTCCGGGCCATGTGGCCAGCATGACTAAACCGCTTCTGGTGCAATGCAACACCGTGATGGAAACCAGAGCACACAGAAACGCCGTTTACCTTCCTGCCACAGTGGTACCTATTTATCTACTTACACTGATGTGCTTTTGAACTGCTAGGTTGGCAGGAGCTGGGACAGAGCAACGGGAGCTCACCCTGTTGTGGGGATCCGAACCACTGACCTTCTGATTGGCAAGCCCAAGAGGCTCAGTGGTTTAGACCACAGCGCCACCTGCATCCCATTTCTGTTCTTCCTAGAGCATGTTACAAAATAATGTGCCTTATGACACCATGGATTGTGGTGTTGGCCTGGTGCCAATCTAGTTAAATTCCCAAGAACAAAGCATGCTAAGCCGAGCCCTGCTTTGTGAGGGAATGTAAATGAGGCACCAGAAAGATCTGTCTTGCAGGCAGGAGAGAAGCAGAAAGGCAATGTTTGCTGCAGATTTAACGCTTGAGCCATGGCTAAGCCAACAATTAGTTGGCCGTTGTCATTCACCATTACCATGTTTCAGGATCCTGAGACCAACTCGGCAAAACTCAGCTCATGTTGGAGTGTTGTGGGTATCAAGGAGTTAACGTGGAAATGCTGACTCATGAGGTACGATTTATTTGCAATTTCAGGGCCCTGCATAAAAGGACCCAGGAAAACATAGGAAGCTGGTCCATACTGGTCAGAGTAGTGGTCCATTTAACTCAGTGTTGTCTATACTGACTTGCTGTGGTTTTCCAGAGTCTTGGGCAGGGGTTTCTCCTGGAGTCAATGGGGATGAGAGCCCGTGTGGTGTAGTGGTTAAGAGCGGTAGTCTCGTAATCTAGTGAACCGGGTTCGCGTCTCTGCTCCTCCACATGCAGCTGCTGGGTGACCTTGGGCCAGTCACACTTCTCTGAAGTCTCTCAGCCCCACTCACCTCACAGAGTGCTTGTTGTGGGAGAGGAAGGGAAAGGAGAATGTTAGCCGCTTTGAGACTCCTTCAGGTAGTGAGAAAGTGGGATATCAAATCCAAATCCAAACTCTTCTTGTGACCTTCTGGTGCAAAGCACTGAGCAACAGTCCATCCCCAAAGGGAAGACCAAATACTTCCCCCTCATGCCCGAATATTCATAGCCCGCTATCAGCTACCAGATCTGAGCCCTGGCATCTTTCAATTAAGTCCTCTTTCCCTTTTGTTTATTTTTTAAAATGAGAACGCTATACACATATGCACACCACCCTACAAATTGCATCCTGCTTGTGCATAATTCTTTCACGAGGCCATTGTTGGTGCCACGGTTACTGTTTCCTATCTGTTACGCGCAGCTGCAGCGGCTTGTGAGGTCACGATGGGGAGAAATGAAGTGATAACCTCACACCCACAGTTCTCTTCAGAAATCAAAGGAGCCCATTGCCCAAGCGTTTCTGCTTTAGAATGCTGATGTTTAGAAATAACAGCTTGCTGTAAAGGATGCATTTATGTCCGTTATTTGATGTATCACATGCCTTGTATTTGATTTCCCTTCGCTTCGTAGAGAAAAGGGAGCATATTTTTGCTCGCATGATATATGATTTTTACAGCGGTTTTACGGCGAAAGAGAGAGGGGGGAGGGCGAAGCGAAAAGCAGTAAATCAGGCGAGCAACACGGTGCGTTATGCAGTCTTTAAAAACAGCATCTCCTTTTAATAAAAAACCCCCAAATTATAAAGTTTCAAATGATTTCATCCCTTTGATTTTGCGACTCATGCAAAGCAGCAGAGACTAGATGTGATGGCAGACCCAGAGGGCAGTGGTGTTCTCTTGGTGTGTCGCAGCAAGCAGAGCTCTGCGTTTATCGAGCAGTGCCTGGGCGAGAAATTACATTTTGTAATATGCACCCTAGCTCTCAGGAAAAAACCCTGCTTTATCTGCCTGTGCATCGAGCCAAGCAGCTGAATGCTAATGCAAAGTAATTGTAACCTAATAAAGAATAGCTATACAAAAAATATATATGAGGAAATGGCAGTTGCTTCCTGTCAAGGGCACGCAGGAATGCCGCTTTGGAACGACCCAAGTTGGTAACAGGTTAGAATGACAAAAACAGGATGTTGGATTGCTCCTACAATTAGGTGAAAAGATCTCCCTCCACCCCACCGCCCTGCAACATATTGCTTCCATTTGTGATCTTTTGTAAAAAAACTGCATCTAGGGAGTTCTGTGTGGCTGCGGAGCCAATTGTTGAGGATGCAGCAATGCCCAGGAGATAGAAAGATTTATATAAGGGGGTTGGGACCAGTGTTTCGCAAGAACCCAAACCCAACCAACCCACCCCTGTCCTCTAAAGGTAAAGGGACCCCTGACCATTAGGTCCAGTCATGACCGACTCTGGGGTTGCGGCGCTCATCTCGTTTTATTGGCTGAGGGAGCCGGTGTACAGCTTCCAGGTCATGTGGCCAGCATGACTAAGCCGCTTCTGGCAAACTAGAGCAGCGCACGGAAACGGCGTTTACCTTCCCGCCTGAGTGGTACCTATTTATCTACTTGCACTTTGACGTGCTTTCCAACTGCTAGGTTGGCAGGAGCAGGGACCGAGCAATAGGACCTCACCCCGTCGTGGGGATTCGAACCGCCGACCTTCTGATCGGCAAGCCCTAGGCTCTCTGGTTTAACCCACAGCGCCACCCGCTTCCCTCTGGCCCTGTGCAAATTGCTTCTGAAGTGCAAGGGAGGTTCAGCTTTTGTTTAGCGTATAACTAGCCAGGCCCATTTCCTTCAGATTTATTTATTTATTTCCTACCTTCTCCTCCAAGAAGCTTGAGGTACGTGGTTCTCCCTTTCCTCATCTAAGCCCCACAACAAAGCTGTGAGGTCAATTAGGTGGAGAGGGAGTGGCTGGCCCAAGGTCATCCGGTGAGCTTCAGGGCTGAGTGGGGACTTGAACCTTGGTTTCTCAGGTCCTTGTCCAACACCCTAACCACTATACCACACTGGCTCTGAGTGCGTTTCTGCATAGTACGTATAAGGAAGCTGCCAGGACCTTCCCGGGAGCTTCCAAGTGTCCCTATTTTCCAGGGGTAGTCCTGGATTTACAGAAGCCATCCCAGTTTCTAATTTGATTCCGGAATGTCCAACTTTTCCTACCTTTATCGGAGAAATGTTGGAGGGTATGGATAGGATGTTCCTATTTTCATTGGAGAAATGTTGGAGGGTATGCATTGCCTTGCCCACCTACCATGGATGTGAATGCCAGCTGCTCCCCACAAGCCGTGTTCTTGCTAAGCATGGAAAGGAGCCTTACCTAATCAGACTGAGGGTACTTTCTATCATATGTGGTGGACCTGTAATAGGATAAAAGAGTACAGTGGTGCCTCGCAAAACGAAAAACGCGCAAGACGAAAGGGTTTTTCGGTTTTTGCGTTGCTTCGCTAGACGATTTTCCCTATGGGCTTGCTTCGCAAGACGAAAACGTCTTGCGAGTTTGTTCGCTTTTTTCTTAAAGCCGCTTGAAGAGGCGCAGTTGCGACGGACCGTGCTTCGCAAGACGAAAAACATCGCAAGACGAAAAGACTCGCGGAACGAATTAATTTCGTCTTGCGAGGCACCACTGTATTGGGAAATACAGAATCAAAGAATCATAGAGTTGGAAGGAACTTTGAGGGCCATCCCCCTGCAATGCAGGAATTCTGCCTCCAGCCATCCTGGTGGCGGGGATCGAACCAACAACCTTCTGGTTAACAGCCAGACACACTGACCCACTGCGCCACAGGAGAGCTAACCAGCATGGTGGTGTGGGAGATCATATTTCAACATGAGTAGAATTCAACATGGAGCTCAAGCAAGTCTCCTTTACCATTTTAAAGGGTCAATAATCCAACCGACCAAGATATTAGTATCTTAGGATCTCAGTATTATTTTTTTTTAGCTTTTCTTAGGTTAACAGAAAACAGCAGAAATATTTAGAAAATCAACCCTCACTTTTTTGGTAAATGTTATTTTAATCAAAATGTCAGATAGACAGACAGGCATCCTACAACTAGAATGCTTCATAGTATCATAGAATCGTAGACTTGTTGAAAGAAATCCCCTGGTGTTATATCAATGTGCATATTGTGTGCTTAATAACATATGCTGGGGCCTACCTTCTTTGAGGGTTAAAAGCTATCAGATCTCCCAGTGTTCTTTTTTTAAAAAATGTGCTTGAAATAAGCACTTCCCCTGCACAGTTTTCCTGTTCTAAATCTCCCCTGTTGATTTTTGCTCAGTGGGTGCAAATTATGTGCTCAGCCTCCCAGCTCCACCTCTATAAGGGAGGGGGGATTTTGATTGGGAAAAGAAGGAGGGGGTTACCCCTTACCCCAGTGCCTCTGTTCAGATCAAATTCAGAGCCCCTACAACTGCTTTAAAGTAAGCAAAAACCTGGGAAGATCAGATCATGGATCTCCTGCACAACATAAAACCTGGTCTGAAAAATCTGATCCGTGAACCAGGAATTTCCTGGTTAAAATTAGTGCTGTGTTGGATACTTGTCCTGTCTCTCCCCACTCTGCCATAATTCTGCATCAATTAATGAGAAAAGTGGCATTTGAAAATTATGAAAGAGAAGAGAAACTTTAAATAAGATTATCACGGGTGCAGTGCAGGGTTTCCAAGGTGTTTTCCTTACTTTTGATGTGACTGAAGGGTTTTCATGAGTGTCCTTTTCTTCTACAACTCATCTCACCAGTGGCTTGTACTCTGAAGCCTCCTTGGATGCCCACATTTCAGCCAGAGCCCAGGAGGTAAGACCTCCAATGGGGTTTTTGCAGATGAGGAAGCATGGTCACCCAGAGAGGCTGCAGAATGCTGGAGAAGTATTTACAGTGGTACCTCGGGTTACAGACATTTCAGGTTACAGATGCTTCAGGTTACAGACTCCACTAACACAAAAATAGTACCTCGGGTTAAGAACTTTGTTTCAGGATGAGAACAGAAATCGTGCGGCGGTGAGAACAGAACAGATGAGAACAGAAGGAGGCCCCATTAGCTAAAGTGGTACCTCAGGTTAAGAACAGTTCCAGGTTAAGAACAGAGCTCCAGAACGAATTAAGTTCTTAACCTGAGGTACCACCAACCCGAGGGATGCGGGTGGTGCTGTGGTCTAAACCACAGAGCCTAGGGCTTGCTCATCAGAAGGTCGGCGGTTTGAATCCCCGCGACAGGGTGAGCTCCCGTTGTTCGGTCCCAGCTCCTGCCCACCTAGCAGTTCGAAAGCTCGTCAAAGTGCAAGTAGATAAATAGGTAAATAGGAAGGAAATAGGTAAATAAATAGGAAGGTAAACAGCATTTCTGTGCGCTGCTCTGGTTCGCCAGAAGCAGCTTAGTTATGCTGGCTACATGACCCGGAAGCTGTCCACGGACAAACGCCGGCTCCCTCGGCCTATAGAGTGAGATGAGCATGCAACCCCAGAGGCGTTCACGACTGGACCTAATGGTCAGAGGTACCTTTACCTTTACCACTGTACTAAAAAGAAAGGCACATTCAATACCCCTGGCAACTTTGCAACAGTAAGGCAGCCTCAAAACCCTCCACAAACTGAAAACGTAGCAAAATTCTCAGTATCCCTGAGAATGAGGCATAAAATCCAAGCCTCTTTCACAGAGGAAGAAAATACTTGAAAAACCGAAGGACAATCTCACTTCTGACATGAACAATCTTAAGCAAGCCACTGCCTCTCACCCTCGGTTTTTGCACCCTGTGCCTGCTATATGGGGATAATAGTTGCAAGACTGGTAACGGTAAGGGTTGCAGTAAAGTCGCTATGTGCAGAGGCAGCACAGAAACAAATGATAGGCGACGATGGGCAAAGCTAAGCAAAACCTCACGACTGGCAGCAGAGGGCTCTGGTGAGACGTTCTGATCTCTACTAACTTGGATGTAGCCTCCTCACCAGAGTTCAAATACTAAGCTTCCACAATCCTACAGAATAGTAATAGATACATCACGATGGCCCTCACATTCACCTCACCGTCCATTGGATTGTCTTCACACCGCAGTGGCCTAATTTACAAAAGCTCGGATCCAGGTTTACTCATACTATTGATTTCATAACTAACTGAAGTCCCATTGGTTTCAGTGTGTCTGCTCAAAAAGCATGAGTGAGTCTGGATCCAAACCAGAGGCGTTGGACCCCTGCAGCTCTCTGTCATGTGAGGAGGAGAGTATACAAATGGACAGCACCCTTTTTTTAAAAAAAAGAAGAAAGGTAATAATTTTGACTTGCAGCATAATCTTAACTCCTAAAGTTATGACCCCACCCCGGAGGTGATGTTTATTTGCTTCTGAGTAGGATCCTGCTTGACGTAACAGCATCATCGATCATGTCAGCAGCCGACACAGCTTCGGAGACGTGATTTGCTCTTTTCCTTTTGTTGCTAGTGCTCCAGCGGTGCAAGGCATGATGGGAGCTGTGCAGACTGACAGGAAACATTTCCAGATGGGCTTGTGGCAGCATAGCAGCATTTATTTCAAGAAACTAGGGTCAGATCTGGAAGTTTATATAAACTGGAAGTTGCGTAACACCAAATGCAGCCCTCCCTAAAATACTGCTGCTGTTTTTGAGGTCCATGTTCATTACCTCCCTTATCATCAAATGACTGTGTAACACTGTTCAACCTGAATTGCTATTCTTTCCCCTCCATCCAACATGTTTAAAATACAAAATGCTAGGTGCCTTGTATGTACCCTCCCCCTGTTGGTTTGGTTTGACCTATTTCTTTATAAATATAAAAAGGTGAGCATATTTGTAGCAAAAGTGTACTAACAGCTGTAAGAGCACACCAGTGATGATCAATAAATGAGGGGGGTGGGAATACTGTTACCTGGTTTCCGGTGGCAGTGATTGCAATGAGACTTGATTTTATGCATTTCTTTCTCTTCCTTCCTGTAATCCCTTTTCTGTTGTTTATGCAGCAGCAGAAGGAGTAAGGCAAAAGAGAGAAATCCTCTCGTATTATTTCGACGGGGAGTCCTTTCACATTGTGATCCTGCCGCTTCTGTTTGTCAAGGAACAACAGCTGGGTGGTTTGAGCGATTTGGCTAAATTTGCTGTGTTGATTTAGTTCCGCTGCCATGATTAATTTTATTCTGCAGTGGGTTATATATCAGCATATATCACTCCTTCAGCTAGAAAAGGATACTTATGTGACTAACACCCCGCTCCTGAACACATTTACTTGAAAAGTACATCCCATTGATTTCAATTGAAATTTACTTCCATGGAGATGCATTTCAGGTCAAGCCGAAAAGCCAGAAACCTCCCTGATTCATAAATGCTATATTTGAGCAGTTCTTGCGAATTGTTTTAAAACGAATGTTCTCCACAAATCTAATCCACTCATATCTATCATGGTAACATTGTTTAGTGACAGGGCTGAAGCAAATCTACTTGCTGTTTTGGGAAAGATTTTTGTCTACGTAAAAGGCATTGGATGTGCGTTGTTCATGAAAATGTATGTCTGTTCTTTTGCATTTTCCTTGCCCATTCCTTTCAGCCGAATTGATTTGCTCTCTATAATGCAATCATGTTGTAGCCAAATCTGATTGGCCACCTAACATAGTGACATATCCACATTTGCTACGTGATCCCTGATTGGCTGGGGTCACTGATGTGACTGGTCCTCCTGGAATCACTGGCCCCACTCTCTCAACTGATTTCATTTGCCATGTAAATAATTCAGGAATAAGGCAGAAGCAGTGGCCAAGGGAAAGACTGGCAACCAACAGTACTGGAAAATCTAAAAAAATGTCGGTATTAATTATTATTCATAATTTATTATTGATTTCATTTCTATACCGCTTTATAGTTTTAAGGGGAGAAAATCTCAAAGCAGTTTACAACCTACATTAAGACATCAAATAAAACAATCCATAATAAAACATTACTGAAGAAAGTCAAATATAAAGTATATATTTAAAGACAATTAACATTCATTCAGACATAATTAACAGGAAACTAAAATATTATCCTAAACATTTTCTTAAATAAATAAATAAACTACAGAGGAGATCAACTGTAGAATGCACTTTTAGCGGAGCAAAGTTAACAAAAAAATTAAACATTTCAAAAGAAAGCATTACTAAGTGAAGTCAAATACAAAAGACACATTTGAAACAGCATAACTAGCAAAATAATAAAATATCCTCATAAGCATAGAACATATCTGCATTGCAAACTGTGGGTATTCATCAAAGTATCTTTTTTATATAAAAAAACAAACAAACAGCTATTTCTCTCCTGTCAAAATTGCTACTTTGCTCCCAAGGTAAAAACTAAAGAATAATTCGCACAGCCCTGTTAGAGTTTAGGATTGTAATCCTGCACATCATTTGAGCATCCCTGCTTAAACTTCATTGCTTCTAACAATGTGAGAAGATAGAGATGGATGATAGATAGATGATAGATAGATGATAGATAGATAGATAGATAGATAGATAGATAGATAGATAGATGATAGATAGATAGATAGATGATAGATAGATATAGATAGATAGATAGATAGATAGATAGATAGATAGATAGATAGATAGATAGATGATAGATAGATAGATAGATGATAGATAGATATAGATAGATATAGATAGATATAGATAGATAGATGATAGATGATAGATGATAGATGATAGATAGATAGATTAGATAGATAGATAGATAGATAGATAGATGATGATAGATGATAGATAGATAGATAGATAGATAGATAGATGATAGATATAGATATAGATATAGATATAGATATAGATATAGATATAGATATATAGATATAGATATAGATATAGATAGATGATAGATGATAGATGATAGATGATAGATGATAGATGATAGGTGATAGATAGATAGCGCTCAAAGAACTGTATTTATTGTATATTACATTAATATGCCACTTTTTCTAAGGGGCTCAAGGCAACATACACCACTCCCCACATTTTCGCAACAATCTTGTGAAGTTGGTTAGGCACAGATATAACTCAGTGAAATTCACAGCTGAGTGGGAATTTGATTCTTGGCTCTCCGCAGTGTTGATCTGACACTCTTAACTACTGCTCCAGTAATTAAGTTCAGTAACAATGTAAGGAAGATATGTATTAATACCCCATACTGTTGGTGCTGGAGACAGGGCTGAAGGACAATGTCTTGTCTAGGTAAAGGTAAAAAGGTAAAGGAGCACTGGACGGTTAAGTCCAGTGAAAGGTGACAATGGGGTTGTGGTGCTCATCTCGCTTTCAGGCCAAGGGAGCCAGCGCTTGTCCACTGGTGAGATATTTGAGCTGCAGATATCCAGAAACTCTGTCCGAGGACCTTCTGGCAGCTCCCTCATTGCAAGAAGTGAAGTTACAGGGAACCAGGCAGAGGGCCTTCTCAGGAGTGGCACCTATCCTGTGGAACGCCCTCTGGTCAGAAGTCAAAGAGACAAACAATTCTATGACCTTTCATAGACATCCCTGTATTGGGAAGATTTTGATGTTCAATGATTTGTGGTGGGTCTATTATTATTATTATTATTATTATTATTATTATTATTCTGTTGGATGCTGCCCACAGTGGCTGGAGCAATGCAATCAAATGAGTGGAGTACAAGTTATAAATTGTTGTTGTTGCTGTCTATTTCTCAGCAAGAATGCTTATTAAAGGGTCCTGTTAATTCCAGCCCAGCATGTTTATTTTTTACCACAGAAGGATTTTGCAAATAATAATGGCAAGAAAATGTTTGTCTGAAAGGGAGCTTTGGAACGCATTCATCACGCCTACGCCAAGAGAGGAGGCAATGGCTAATGGTATGAAACCATCATGGTGAGTTGACTAGCGTCCTCGCATAATACCTCTAGCATATCTGAGAGAAATGTAGCTGTGCCAGACAACAGCTTTACGCATATTTGTTCCCCATGATTTTCCCTGCTTGCCTCATTACAGGGTGAGCTCAGGAATCAAATTAGTCATTGTAAACACGTGCCCTACAAAGCAGATCTGAAAACTGCTGAATTCTGCCAAAATAGATTGGACATATGTAGGGCACCAGTTCTAAATTATAGATATCTGCGTGAGAAAGAAGATCAGCCAGCTTTTACTATTGATATACTCCTACCTTCTCTCCTTGGCAATACAAAATGGTTCATTCTTCCTTTCCCTCTCCATCCTTGTTTCCTTTCCTTCTGCCTAGTGACTTTTTAAAATCTACTTTGCATAGCACGTTGAAATTAACTCTTGATTAAAAGCAAATGTTCAAATGTGAGTAACCAGGAAAAGTATTCCTCGGTGAAATTAAACCACCTAGTCCTAACCAAGTTTACTTGGAAGTAGGGATGTACTGAAGCAGCGGCATAGCGTGGGTTGTCAGCACCCGGGGCAAGGCAAGTAATTTGCGCCCCCTAACCCGGGGCAAGGCAAGTAATTTGCACCCCCTAACCCCTAACCTGCCGCCGCTGCCAGCTTCTTCTTGCTGCTGCCTGGGCTGGTCTGGTGTGGTTCTCTCCTGCGCTCAGCGCTGCGCTGGGCGGCCGCTGCACTGTCCCTCCCCCAGATAGTCCCTCGCTCTCTCTCCGCACCGCACCGCACGCCTGGCACCCACCCCCTCCACAGTGGGCGGCGACCCAGCGGCTCGGATCGGATTCGCACAGCCAGCACTGCAGTGAGAGAGAGTGAGTGAGCCAGGTAGGGGCAGAGAGCTGCGAGTGCGAGCGCGCGCCCCCAGATGTTGCACCCGGTGCGGCCGGCCCCCCCTGCGCCCCCCACGCTACGCCACTGTACTGAAGTGCCTCAATCCATTTTCACATTCATTCACAATTCCGTACGTTCTATCCTGCTGCAATTGGTTTATTTGGCACTAGTCTCTGTGCTGTTTTGCCTTTCACTGATGTGGAAATACACTTGTTTTTAACGTATTAGTATGGACGCACTCTGAAAGTGTCCCGGGTTTCATAAATCAGGTTAGCATGAGGAAGAGGCCATGTTTTAAAGGGTATAATAGGCAGATTTGCTGAAGGAGATATTAAATAAGATTAGATTCGTTCAGAAATATGTCCACATTTCAGTGTTCTTCCAGCCAAATTGATGGTCCCTCTAAGATTCTCAACACAGAGCAGGGATGATGAACTGTCAGGGGTGCATTCACATCCAGCCCGAACCCTCTCCTCCTTGGCTCTGCCTCCCCTTGTCAGAGGCATACCTAGGTTCCCTTGAGCCCTTGGCTGTATCATCATCGCCCCTCTGTCCCTTGCACCCTTGGCAAGGAGATGTATCAGCTGGGAGAGACCATGGACCAGAAACTCGAGAAGTTTTTGTTTCATCACCTTTCGTGCTTCGCCAGTGACTTCCTCCACAGCCTTTGGGGTCAGGTCTGCTCTGTTTCGCCTTGCCTCCTCCTCCTCTATCGGTCCACCCGTCTGTCTGCCTTCCTGCCTTTCTCCCTCCTTCAGCTCACTGCTCTCCCTTCTGTCTTCTTCTTCCCTCCCTTTCCTTTTCCTTCTCCTGCAGCTCTTGCCAACCCTCTCCATCTGTCTTCCCTCCACTAGGCACTGTGCTCCCAGTTCCAATAGTGCCACAGGCTGACTGGGGAGGGAGCCCATATTCCTCCACCAAAGCACTCAGAGGAGCAGCAGAGCAACAGCCCAGGGAGTGTGCAGGTGGACGGGCTCCTAGCCAGAGTGGAAAGGCATGATTTTTGTGCCTCCCTCCCGGCCCTGGCCCCTAACCAACCCCTAGGTACACCCCAACCCCTTGCCCAGCTGTAACCCCCCCCCCCAGTTCCAGGGGGGGCATCAAAGAGCATTACGGGATTTTTTCATTGCTGGATTTACCACGGGCCATATGGGGATGAGGCTAATTCCTTTCCCCATTCTGCCACCTCAGAAACCATGGCCTCATCCTCTGAACATGGGAAATCTGACCCCAGAGCTGTAGCGTCAATGTGCTTCCCCATTGCAAGAAGTTACGCACCTCACATCACCTCCTGTTAAAGTGGAAATGGAAGGCACTAGCTGGGACTAGAATACCCCGTGTCGTATTCTAGGTTTCTAGTATCGAGGTGAAGTTTGCCCCACAACAAAGGCCATTCTTAGCTGTAGCAGTAGCATGGTTTGCAATGAATGAGCTTCTACACTATCAGGTATAGAATGCTTACACTTCGTTTTGGAAATGTTTTGCTCTTACTGTTGAAATTATAGTTTTGGTTTGGTTTGAGTTCTTGCAGCCATCAGATATTCAGATCACCTCAGTTCCTGGGACGTGCTGCTGCCCTAATAACAGCCACCGTCCTCTTAACGATTCTAGTAATTTGAAGACCTTAATGGGACTCAAATTCATCTACTCTGCGTGATCACTAAATGTAATTATATCTGGAACTGATGAGATGAACAAAAGCTACTTACACTCTAATCCAGTGTCAAGGTATATTACAATATAGCTGCCAAAACTCATATATATATGAGAGTATAAGCGAAAAACGCTGATATGCTAAAGTCATTGGTTGCAGGCTATTAGGAGAGAAGGAGCTGTCTTAATTGTTGGGGATACGTGTTTACATGGCAGGTCTCATACTTCCACCTAGAGACATGAAACAAACTTTTCTCAGGAGAATATTATTTGAACTTGTTAAGAGTTCATTGGAGATGGATTTGCTCTCGAGCTGAAATTGTTTTACGCCCTCATTAAAAATTATTTGCCAAAAAACATATTGTTTTGTAAATTTTGATGCTGCACTTTCCAGAAGTGCAAATACTTTGGTATTTATTTTCCACATTTGATGTGCAGAAATTTTGTAGTAGGGGCCAACATTTGACAGTATTCACAACAGATGAGATGCTGTAGTAATTGTCATTTATCATTCCCTCTAATTCCAGATCAAGCTCATGCAGCTGTAACCAAACGGCACAACTCATGCACAAGGAGGAGTTACCAGCAAATTTAGGGTTGCAGTCCCAAGGTTTGCAGATGCCCACCAGAAAATCTTTAAAAGAAAAATAAACCCTAATTGGAAGTGTCCCCGAAACATCCATATAAGGACTCAGTGATATAGAGAATTGAGTGCAAAAAAGTGACAACTACTAAGGTTGAAAGGGAATGGAATGAGGCAGCTAGAAAGGGAGGAGGGAGGAAGAAACACTTTGGTATAAAAATGGGAGAATGAATCACTTCATTGTCTGGACGGATCATTTCCTGTTTCTCACAAAAAAGTTGTTGTTTTAATGTCCACCGGGATGGAACTGGGAGCTGCCCTTAGAAATCAATGTAAAAATCAAAGACTTTAATGTAGGTAGGATTGAGTGGAAGTGTGTCCATCCCACGGCATCATCCAAAAATGGAGAAAAAGTTAAAAGAGAAGAATTGCCTGGAAATTTGACTAACTCTTGGAGGGGGCAAAAAAAGCCAAGCTGAGAAATGGAATCCTTGCCTTTTTGCCCTTCCACCTCTCCCAGTAAGCGGTAGTGACACACCTCTTGGGAAGCCAACACTTCCGCATTCACCCAAATCCCTCCTTTCAGCACAAAAATGGAAGGGAAGGAGACAGGAATTGAGCTGACATCTGTTGGCAGGTGCAAACCCACGCCCTGCTGCAGCTGTGGGGTTTCTGGTTTGTTGAGGAAATGGTTTTTGAAGAAGAGCTTGAAGAAAAGATAGATGGCTCGGTTGACAAGAGAGAAGTCTATTCTAGACATGTAGTTACAGGACAGTTCCATTACTTGGAACGAGGTCAGGAAGAACCAGCTCTGCTGAGTGACAGGGAACCACTCTGAATTCACCAGGAAATGGAGTTGAGTAATTTAGGCTGCAATTTTAGGTCCACTGGCCCGGGAGTAAGCCCCCTTGAATTCAGTAAGACTGGCTTCTGAAGTAGGTGTGGTTAGGACTGCAGTATTAATTCACTCTTTTTGCGGTGTAAAGGGTAGGAGGTCAACTCTGAAGAAAAACATATTTTTTATTGGTAACATTTCCATTTGGATTCCAATTTCCATACTGCCAAGTCTCAACATTTCCATTCAAGTGTAAGTCCCAGCTGGATTGATGTGGTCACAGATTGATAAAGGTAAAGGGACCCCTGACCATTAGGTCCAGTCGCAGACGACTCTGGGGTTGCAGCACTCATCTCACTTTACTGTCTGAGCTGCTTCTGGCGAACCAGAGCAGTGCACGGAAACGGCGTTTACCTTCCCGCCGGAGGGTACCTATTTATCTACTTGCACTTTGACGTGCTTTTGAACTGCTAGGTTGGCAGGAGCAGGGACCGAGCAATGGGAGCTCACCCCGTCGCGGGGATTCGAACCGCCAACCTTCTGATCGGCAAGCTCTAGGCTCAGTGGTTTGATGTGGTCACAGATTGATAGGACAAGTTCAAATATTTGCTGGAAATGCAAAGAGAAAGAAGGCACCTTTTATCATATGTGGTGGAACTGTAAGGTAATAAAATAATTCTGGGAAATGATATATAATGAATTGGGGGGGGAACGTTTAAAATAACATTTGTTTAAAAACCAGAAGCTTTTTTTATTAGGAATTGGAGGTGCAGAAATACCGAAGGACCAGAAAAGACTGTTTATGTACACAACGACAGCTGCCTGGATGCTTCTAGCCCAGAGATGAAGAGACGAAAAGGTCCGTACTGGAGTGGAATGGCAGACCGAGTTGATGGACTATGCAGAGATGGCAAAAATGACCGGGAAAATCAGAAACCAGGAAGATAAAAATTTTAACAAAGAATGGGGGAGATTTATTTCATATTTGGAAGACCACTGTAAACAACTGAACCCAGTAGCAGGGCTTTAATAACACTGGCAATGTGACAACGACTTTGGGTATAATGGACAATGAAATAATTGGAGTAACTTAACGTATGCAGTAGAAAAGGATAAGTACGGAAGCCATGGAGGGGTGGAGGGAAGTCTAAAGATTCGGGAGAATCTTGTGTATTTGTTTTTATTTGTGATTTTGAATGTTAATTTTAATTTGTAAAACCAAATAAAATTAATGTGATGTGGCCACAGATTGATTTTGTGGTGAAAACGAACCACAACAAAGGGCCGTAGCTCTGGGGTAGAACATCTGCTTTGCATGCTGGAGATCCCACGTTCGATTCCCAACATTTCTAGAAAAGCTGAAATCCAGGAGAGCTGCTGCCAGCCAGTGTAGGAAATAATGAGCTGTGATGATCAGTGGCCTTCCTCCTCTCTTCCCGTGTTAAATCTCGCTGACAGGATGGTAAGAGCCTTTGCCATTCATTCTAGCTGTTTCTCTGAGTAGTCCTGACTTAATAATTACTTCCAGAGTGCCATAAATCTCTTGACATCCTTAATACACCTGTCTCTCTTTTGGTTTCACAGGTTCTGAAATTGCTTCGTGTCTATTCTTAGCCCTGTTCTCTAATAACTAGGAAATACTTTTCCTCCCTCTCCATTTATTCCTCTATAACATCTCTTTTTTTCCCTTCCTTCAGGCCCAAGTGAACCACTATGAAATTGTGGGGTTTCCTCCCCATTGACATTGCTTCTGCTTCCATACACTTTAACTACCATATTTAAGAATAGGCTCTGGAAAAAATTAGTGGGTGTGTGAAATGTTTTTCTACCATGGGTTGTCAACATGGGAACATATATGTCTGCAGAGGCCTCCCCTGGAACTTGCAGAGTTTCATCCTCCTGCTGAAATTAGACCTGAAGGAATGGAAAGGCCTTTTTCAAAGTTTAACTGTAGTGTGAGGGCAGTTTCAGGGGTGGTTCCTGCAGCAATTTCTCTGGTTTGCAGATGTGACCAGACTCCCATACCCTCCAACATTTCTCTGAGGAAAATAGGGATGTCGTCTTCTTCTTCTTCTTCTTCTTCTTCTTCTTCTTCTTCTTCTTCTTCTTCTTCTTCTTCTTCTTCTTCTTCTTCCATGCATACATACATACATACTGAATTTCCAAAATGGTCAGGAAGCTGTTGAAAACCAATGGGTCCCTGATATTCACGATGGTATTCCACCCCAACCCCAACTATAGTTCTTCTCTGTTCTGATCAATCAAATGTATGCTGTATTCTAATCATGATCCCAGAAGGCATCCTTTGCCCTTCTTTCTGTTTGCTTGAAGGTGAAATATCAGAGGCTGAAGTTTGATCTTTTTGTATTCTAAAATAGTTGTCCCCAAAGTTTTAACCCCCAAACTGGAATGAACAATAAACTTCCAAATCTTGAAGCTTGAAGTTTTCACCTGTACATTTTTAAGAAGATTAATGTTTGAGCATGTGTGAACATAGATGGGGGGCTGGGGTTAGAGTGGGGAAGAAGAATATCCTTCCTTCATTGATGATTAATTATAAATGCCTGTTGTGATTTCTGATCACGCTTGAAGGTTTCTGTGCTATATTCTCATGAGGCATTTGTAGTTTTTGCTACCAGTTTAATTTTTTTTTAAGTACAATACAAAACTTGATTAACTTTATAACTTGATTAACTTTATGACTGGATAGCAGAGCTTCCAGAAGTACCTTTGCTCCTTTTTATTCAAAAAAAAGGCTGACACAGGTGAGATGCCTTTCCTAATATCCTAGGTTAGCATAATTATGGTCTAGAGCCATTTCTGAATTAGTTCCAGCTAGTTAGCTTCACTGCAAGACAATTGAGACTGCCATTGTTTGAGAATTCAACACAGTCTGATGATGGATTCATATAAAACGCAAAATCCATTATTTATACACAGTAGGAAAATAAACCATCTGACTGGACTGGCATATGAAGTATGCAAAGGCATTTCATTTTTGACGGTTGGAAATTTTAAACTCAAGCGGCTTTTAATCAACGTCCCATTGCAAAACAAAGTTTAGCATTTTTATTTCTTATTCACCAGCGGTGCAATGTAACTAAAGACAGAAGCTGCAAACGCTTTATGGCCTATTACTCAACATGTGCTTATAATAAATTAGTGACAAATGACAGCTACTTTGGACTCGCAGTGCAACAAAGAGAAATAGGAACCAAATTCAGTGGAAGGTTTCAAGTGGTTGTGTGGAAAGGCTGCTTACATTCTGCCGCAACTCACGTTTCAATCAACCACTTAACCTCTGCAGGGTTAAACAGTAGGCACACATTTCAATTCTTGAGCAGGTGGACAGCCAATTTAATGAGAGAAAGTTACATTGCATCTCCTATGAACATACTTTTTGGGATAAGCCTCTTATCCTGCCAGTTTGTTTCTAGGCCCAATTCAAGGTGCTCCCATTAGTGTTTTAAAAGCTCTAAACAACATAGGCTCCAAATATCTGAAAGACCGTCTCCTTATAAACCCACCTTGGTGTTAAATTCAGCAAAGGGCCCCTCTAAGCGGTTCCATCCTCCTTTGGGGTGGGGGGGTATGGGAGATAGCTTTCCCTGTGGCAGCCTGCAGTTTGTGGGATTCCCTCCCAAAAGAGGAGGGAAATTGGCTTCTTCAATATTCAGCTTTCAGTAAATGTTGAAGATGCACCTATTTACCCTGATCTTTTACACCTGATGTGCGTACCCTGATACTGTCCCCAGAAAACTAGGGCATTCCATTTTTCTGCACGAGACCACAGCAGCCATTTTGGACACTGTGATCTCGTGCCGCAATCTCACCCCCCAAAAGTTATTGGGGGGCTGCAATCTCATGTGGCTCACCAAAATGTACATTCCCCCCGCTCTCATGTGAGAGCACGGCATCCCCCAAAAGTGCTTTTTCAGGGCCACAATCTTGCGTGGCTCCCTGTCTGATGCCAAAATTTGTCACACACAAACACACACATTTCTGTTACCTTCCATTCTGCTCAGTTCACTGCGTCATAGTTGTGGCACCCTGAGGTGCCCCCTAGGCTCAACAGCTGACGTGGCAGGACCGGTTTTACTGCCCTAAATCCAACTCTGCCATGTGTATCACAAGCTCATGTTCCAGGAAACCAAAACTGCTTTTGCAGTTACAGTGGTACCTCTGGTTACGAACTTAATTTGTTCCGGAGGTCCGTTCTCAACCTGAAACTGTTCTTAACCTAAGGTACCACTTTAGCTAATGGGGCCTTCTGCTCCCGCCACACCACCGGTGCGCGATTTCTGTTCTCATCCTGAGGTAAAGTTCTTAACCCAAGGTACTACTTCCGGGTTAGCAGAGTCTGTAACCCAAACTGTTTGTAACCCGAGGTGTTTGTAATAACCCGAGGTGTTTGTAACCCGAGGTACCACTGTATATTGCTGCTTCTGGTTCCACATAGGCAATATTCGCAACTGCTACCCCCTGCCTTGTTTTTGCTGCGTTTGCAATATTCGGCTATACTTTTTGCACATCAAACAGCCAACTGGCCAGATGGTCCCTTTAAATAACCAGAGTATTAGAAACATGTGGATATTCCACAAAATGACTATCTACAAGACCGTAACATCATCAGTTCCTGTTCTAATCTAACGTAACGACTGCTATCAACCTGTCGAGATTACTCTGCCCATTCTCTCTCATCTGATTCCAAGGAGTTCCCTGCATTTCTTCAGATTGCATTAAAGTAGACTCCTTGCTGTGTATTGCTCATGAGGAATCAGCCATATCTCGCCACAAATTACCCGACCTTTTGTTAAAGAAAGCATTGCTTTGGGCCCATTTGGGGGGATGTCTGAAAAGCACTTTCTCCTTGATAAATGGGGGGATGATTCCTTGATTGGCCTGGCAGTTGTTTCACATTATTCCACAGACTCCAGAGTCATTGCCCAGGGCTGATTAAGTAGCATCTGCATAGTCATCATGGAACAAGTACTCAAGACATTACAAGATCAGCCTGAACTGTTTCCTACTCAGCTTGAGGGGTATCTTAGGATGAAACATTCAGGAGAAATTTAATGTTGCACCAAGGCGATCATTCCATCAAGGAAGCATTTCAGCTCGTCAGATGGAATGATCCACTCCTCTGCCCCCCCTCCCCACATTCTGGGAGTTCTCTTGGCCCACACAGAGCCAGAGAGATGGGGTGTATGGCAAGAAAGGGGGGAAACCCTATCGCATGAGTAAAAGTCCTTGCACAGGGCTTCTGCTGACGGGACTCATAGGTTGAATCCCTCCCACTAGGTTCCCTTCCTCTTCCTCATCCAGATACGACAGCATATGATGATAGAATGAGGTCAAGAGGATACAACACCATGCGATAATGACAAGGCGTTTGAGTACATTGTACTGAATATTGCTCAGTGAGTCAGAGGGATTTGATTTTTTTGAAATATCTAGTTCCACCTTGGGGATTAGCTACATTAGTAAAGAAACAACAATTTGAATGCAATATAAACATGCAACACCAGATGGCGTCAGAGAGCAGAAAATTTTTATATGCGATTTTCCATAGAGTTTTAATTTTTCTTTCGTTATAACTATCTAATTCCTGATTTATTTATAGCGGGTTTTTCCTGTGCGTAGATCCAGCCTTGATTTAGTCAGGAGTATTTCCTTACATCACAAAACTAACCCAAAACTTAACCAGTATTGGGTCCAGTGACATGTCAAAGCAGTAATTGCTTATGGCAGCACTTGGAGATTAAGGCCTCAATCCTAGTCACTCATCCCTGGTCATGAGCCCCACAGAAAATGGTGTGCCTTACTTCCAAGTAAACATGCATAGGATTGTGCTGTAAATGTTTGAAGATGCATGCTTAGAGCAGCTCCACAAGTCATGCAGCAAACATCCTTGTTGCACAGCCACAAATATTATCCTTGAGTTTTTCAGAGAGCAGAAGAAATAAAGGGTGGATCTTCAGGCAACACCGTCCCAGGAACAAGATGTTAGCCTAGGATTAGCTGCTAAGAGGAGTGACAGGCTTGGGCTGTGTGTTTGTACTTGCTTAAATTTAAGGCTGTGCTTGGCATAAGAGTAGGAGAGTAATTACTGGGGTGTGGCTCTAGGTTTGGAAATCACAGCAGGATTAATGATGGACAGGGCCTTTTCAGTGGTGGCCCAATCATTATTTCAGGAAATGTGAGTGACTCCATCTTGTGAAACTTTTAAGAAACAACTTAAAACTTCTTCTTTTTTTTAGTTCACTCTGCTTTTTAATTAACTACTGTTCTTTTCTTGATTGCTGCTGCTGTTTTAACTGCTATTGCTCAGTTGTCAGGGGGTTAAATGTGGTTTCAATCAGGCGTCTATTTTATTATGTTTTGTCATTCTTATCAATATTGTATTTAATGACATTTGTAAGCCACCTTGAAGGTGCAGCTGTGCCCTCAAAAGAACAGTATTGCTGTTATAAAAATTTTAATTTAATATATATTATATTTTATATTTACAATACAAATTAAGTAACAAATAAATACATAACTAAGATCGCCCTGCTTTGAAAGAGCGCTTTATGGGGTTTCCTAATTTCATACAGATTATCATGTGTAGCAGATTTAATAATATAACGTTAATGTTTGTTGTTGTTGTAGAAAAGCTAGTTTCTACAAGATTGAAATTAAAATATGATCTATTACCTTGGAATGCTCGCTTCCCTTTAGTTCTGGAGAACTCTTGGATCGCTGACAAGTTCCAAAGGAGAATCATCAGTGTGCGCAGACTTGGGAAGCAAATCCCATTGAGCTCTAGAGGACTTGAGACTCCGTTCCGAATAAACCTCCTTAATTATTGTGCTGCATCGCTCTGAGTCGGATGCCTTTGAAAAGGTAGTTTATTATTTAGGTATTTATTTCCCACCCTTCACCCTACAGTCCCAGGGTTCAATCCCCATATGTGACAGTTGCATATTCTTACATTGCAGGGCATTGGGCTAGATGATGTTCAGGGTCCCTTCCAACTCTACAATTCTATGATTCTATAAAAATAAGGAGGGTCCTAAAGATATAGCCTTGTTTGTTTGCTTGCTTGTTCGTTCGTTCTCAAGGGCAGATAATTAAGGAAACACTGAATTAAGGAAATTCCATAAATATGGCTTTTGAAATCTAGATCATGGGTAGGCAAACTAAGGTCCAGGGGCCGGATCTGGCCCAATCGCCTTCTAAATCCGGCCCACGGATGGTCCAGGAATCAGCATGTTTTTACATGAGTGAATGTGTGCTTTTATTTAAAATGCATCTCTGGGTTATTTGTGGGGCATAGGAATTCGTTCATCCCCCCCCCCAAAAAAATGTAGTCCGGTCCCCCACAAGGTCTGAGGGACAGTGGACCGGCCCCCTGTTGAAAAAGTTTGCTGGCCCCGATCTAGAAGAAGAAGAGGAGGAGGAGGAGGAGGAGGAGGAGGAGGAGGAGGAGGAGGAGGAGTTTGGATTTGATATCCCGCTTTATCACTACCCAAAGGAGTCTCAAAGCGGCCAACATTCTCCTTTCCCTTCCTCTCCCACAACAAGCACTCTGTGAGGTGAGTGAGGCTGGGAGACTTCAGAGAAGTGTAACTAGCCCAAGGCCACCCAGCAGCTGCATGTGGAGGAGCGGAGACGCGAACCCGGTTCACCAGATTACGAGTCTACCACTCCTAACCACTACACCACACTGGCTCTCTACACTATCTACCCTCCTGTATGCGGCAGAGCAGCCTTTCCCATCCCCTAGCATCTTCCAGATGTTCTAGACCACAACTTTCATCACCCCTGACCTCTGGCCATGGTGGAATTGCAGACCCAAGGATTTGGGGGGGGTACCATCTTTGAAGATCTGGGGTAGCTCAGTTGGTAGAGCATGAGACTCTAGTCTCAGGGTCATGGGTTTGTGATCCACATTGGGCAAAAGATTCCTTCATTGCATGGGGTTTGGACTAGATGAGCCTCGTGGTTTCTTCCAACTCTATGATTCTGTGTTGGGGAAGGCTGCATTAGAGCCTAGCTAGAAGGGAAGGCTCAGGACACTAATCACTTTACAATACAATGCCGGGCATTTTCAGCTATTGCTGCTTTTTTTGTTCCCCACTAGGTGTCGTTGTTGTTGGTGCTGTGCTGAGTGGTGGGGGAGGGGGGAGGGAAGGAGTCATGCTGCAACAGCAAGGAACATCAAAGGAACTGGCTGGCCGGGTTCCAAAGCAAAAGGTTTAAGAGCACTGGCTTGGCGTCTGAGAGAGATGCCACTTGGACAGCCAGAATGGTCTCTTCTTGTTGCCAGAGCAGTGAAGCACTCCTTTGCTTGGGTGAAACAGGGCAAGGAGACCAAAAAAATTAAATGGCACCATGTTCAAGGAGGGAGAAGCCAGCAACTACAAGTGCATTCCAGTGAGCACATTCACAAACCGCACGGGGAATGCAGGCTGCGGGTTCAAAGGGGTGGTTGAGAAACACCTGATACAATTGCCCAGGGGACAGAATATTTGCAACAGCGTTGGCGGGGGCGGATGGGAAAATCAGATTTAGCGACAGAGAGGTTTTGCAAGACATTCCCAAGACGACCGCATGTCAAGGGTACCTGAACCCAAAAATCACATGGGAAAACAAATCCAATGCTGTGGGGCGGGGCGAACATTTTCCATACCTTGAGCCTTCTCCCTGCAAGCCACACGTCGTCTTTTCACAACTTTCCTCATTCGTGGGGGGGGGGGGAGAGAGAGGGGGATCTTAGAATCTTAGAATTGTAGAGTTGTAGGAATATGAATTGTGAAAAGATTATGTGTGACTTCCAGGAAGAGGCAGTGACAAGTTCAAGGTCTCCAGCTGAGCTTTGTGACAGAATAAGGATTCAACCAGGGTTTCCCTAGTTCCAGCCTGGTTGTCAGGGACCGTGCTGAGGAGGGCTGCACTGAGGAGGAATGGTGGGAGCCACCCCCTCCCCCTGATCCTGATCTTGAATCTTCCCAGGAGCAGGAGGACAGTATGGATTTGGAACAGTGGAATGCAGAGGGGCATAGTTCAGAAGGCAGAAGCTGGGAAGTACTGGATGGGGAACAGCTAGGAGAAGAAAAACTGGAAGAGAGAGGGTTAACAGGTTCACAGTCTCTGGACAGCATTCACTCCCCTTTCCCAAAGAAACAAAGAGCTCAGAAAGTGTTAGAACAGAAAGCACAGAGGGTACAAGCTCAGATTACAAGACATAGGAGTGACATGGATTAATAGGGATGGAGGTGGGAGTGACTTTAATTGGGAGCACCGCCATTCTGGTTAGATGCTTTCTTTTGTCCTTCACTGTGTTTATTAAAGAAACTAACTGGTAGGAGACTCTTGAGAGTCCCATGGACTGCAAGAAGATCAAACGTATCCATTCTGAAGGAAATCAGCCCTGAGTGCTCACTGGAAGGACAGGTCGTGAAGCTGAGGCTCCAATACTTTGGCCACCTCATGAGAAGAGAAGACTCCCTGGAAAAGACCCTGATGTTGGGAAAGATGGAGGGCACAAGGAGAAGGGGACAACAGAGGACGAGATGGTTGGACAGTGTTCTTGAAGCTACAAACATGAGTCTGACCAAACTGCGGGAGGCAGTGGAAGACAGGAGTGCCTGGCGTGCTCTGGTCAATAGGGTCACGAAGAGTCGGACACGACTAAACGACTAAACAACAACAAAACTGGTAGGAATTAATTTTATTTGATCTGCTCATGTATGGCCATGGGGGAAGAAGCTGATTCCCTGAAGCCTGACACTGGTATTCTAACCACTTCACCACACTGCCTCTTTGCTTTCAACTCCGTTTCACCAAAGATGATCTGTTCACCTTCATCGATCCGTCCCTCATAGGAACAATGCAGGAATCTGCTGTATACTAAGACCATTGGTCCATCTAACTCATGGCAGAGACCCTCTGGGGTTTCAGACAGAAGCGTCCCCCTCCCCAAGTCCCCCCCTCCACCTAGATCTGTGAGTGATCAACCCTGGAACTTCGGCATGCAAAACTGAGCTACAGCCCTTCTCAAACGTGGTCCAGGTCTTCTAAGTTTACATAACCCAAATTCCTGGCCGATTCTGACGAATTTGGCTTTAAATTTTCCAATTACGGCGACAACTCCACATACTCCGATAGGAGCAGCGCTGATGCGAGACATTCTGGCATGCAATAAAGTGACATATTAATGTAGCAGCAGGAACAGATTGGAAGCCAGTTGTGCTTTTGTTTTATTTGTTATTCCGAGGCTCCAAAGTGCTCGACTCTAATAGAGCAGAATGAATGAACGACGAGGACGTGAATGTGCAAACAATTTCTACGCATGTCTTTAAGGGCTTCAGTCACAGTGGGTTGCTAGGTTGCAGAAAAGAAAAAGCCAGTGTTTTTTAAATAATTATGCAACAATATATTTTAGGAGAAGCTAGGACAATATATGGGCAATGTGGCATGCCGACCAGCTCGCCCCTCCTCCCCTTGTTCACATTAGCCATGCGTGGCTGGAGACAATCCACACATGGCGGCGATGTGGGAGCCATGACCTCGCTACATCACCTACCCTATCCCATCCTGCGCAGGAGACACAAGCTGCAAAATGCAGGGGTGGCACAGGCAACGAGATCCCCAGAACAGAGGTACTTCATGGATCCCTGCACATGCAGCCAGGTTCAACACTTCTTTTGCCTCTCACAAGCAGAGACTGCTTGTATGACCACCCTTCAGAATGAACAACACACAAAAAAGGACAAAGGGATGATATAATGCTTCCCTGGTGGAGCAGTTGCGGGTGGCGCTGTGGTCTAAACCAATGAGCCTCTTGGGCTTGCTGATCTGAAGGTCGAGGTTCTCATCCCCATGACAGAGTGAGCTCCTGTTGCTCTGCCCCAGCTCCTGCCAACTTAGCAGTTTGAAAGCATGCCAGTGCAAGCAGATAAATAGGTACCATAGCGGTGGGAAGGTAAACAGCGTTTGCATGTGCTCTGGTTTCCCGTTGCACCAGAAGTGGTTTAGTCCTGCTGCCCACATGACCCAGAAAGCTGTCTGTGGACAAACGCTGGGTCCCTCGGCCTGAAGCGAGATGACCGCGCAACCCCATAGTCACCTTTGACTGGACTTAACCATCCAGGGGTCCTTTACCTTTACCTTTTTACCTTTGACTTCAAATGGATATTGTTCAATAAGGGCCTGTGTGTGCGTTATAAAGCATTGGGAGGAAGGCATGCATAGGTATTGATTTTTCTTCACTGTCAGTTCCCTTAGGGACCTGTGGTCAAGCAGAGAGGTGGGATAT
Source organism: Podarcis filfolensis (assembly GCF_964270895.1). Classification (NCBI taxonomy): domain Eukaryota; kingdom Metazoa; phylum Chordata; class Lepidosauria; order Squamata; family Lacertidae; genus Podarcis; species Podarcis filfolensis. The sequence continues at coordinate 22,414,849 of NC_139604.1, read as the reverse complement.
AAATCTTCCAAATAAATAATAATTAATGCAACACCATGGCAGCTTGCTAAACATCCACGCTGGCTCACCAGCATCTTGTTAAAGCAACTGGTTTTCTTACCTGATTTGTATGGCAAAAAATAGGGTGTGTTGTCTTGCAGCTTGCCTAGCCACAAAGTATGGCGGTAGTGGTCCACTTAAAGAAAAACAATCACAGCTAAACCAGAACCCTTGGGTGAATTTTATGTCTCTGTTTAATTCTGTGTGCTCGCCCCTTTTCACTCTTTGAGCTATTGCCATGTTACATTTGCCCACTAGGGGCAGACATTGAAGTAAAAAAGCAAACAAACCACATTCTAAGATCCTTTGCTATATCCTTGCCTGGGATGGGCCAAGGGGAGTTGAAGTCCACAGCATCACTCAGGTTGGTGAAAGCTGCTTTATCCTGACAGGCACATTTTATGTCCTGTTCCCCAGCAGTAGCTGTACACAAAACTTTTTGAAATTTCGTAAAATTGTGGAGTTGGAAGAGACCCTAAGGATCATCTAATTGAACCCTCTGCGATGCAAGAATTCTCCCAACAGCCATCCCTGGGTGGGCTTGAACCACCAACCTTCTAGGTTAACAGCCAGACACACTGACCCATTGTGCCCCATCTCTAGTAAGATATGTAATGGGCGAACATTAAACTGAAAGTTTTCTCCCAATATCTCAATAAGTCATTTGGTCATGTGCAAATATATTTTAAGTTTACTTTAATAAGTTGGTTAAAGAGCCAGTGCTTAGCAGTCCTAAGTACAGTCGTACCTTGGAAGTTGAACGGAATCTGTTCTGGAAGTCCCTTCGACTTCCAAAACGTTCAGAAACCAAAGCACAGCTTCTGATTGGCTGCAGGAAGCTCCTGCAGCCAATTGGAAGCCGCAGAAGCCCCGTCGGATGTTCAGATTCCAAAGAATGTTCACAAACCGGAACACTCACTTCTGGGTTTGTGGCATTCGGGAGCCAAAACGTCCAAGTACCAAGGCGTTCAGGATCCAAGGTACAACTGTAGTAAGTTCTAGGACAAATTCCTTTCCCGGGTGAATATGAATGTGGTTCCTGCAAGTCTCTGTAGATAAATGGAAGCTGTAGGAAATAATTCCAATGAATGAATGAATTTACAGCTGTTGCTGTGTCACATTGACTAAGAAACACACAAAAGGATTATGCATCCTCACATCTCCTACTCCCGACAAAAGAAACCCCCTTAAATAAAAGTCACTGGGTTTGAAAAGTGCCCTTGAGAAATCAACAGACCAAGATGAGAAGACAGTGCAGGACGAGAGCAGAAATTCCCTGTGACACGGTGGCTTCTCACGTGGTTTTGCGGTCTGAAGTACCATGTGTCATTATGGTCTGCAGGGCTAAAAAAACCCCAACCACCTCACAGTAAATATATTGGAGGCTTCCCTCCTTAGGTAGCATTCATCTTCTCAAGTGAGGAGGTACGTTTGATTAATGTCTAGCAATCTTAAGGGAAAGATGTCGCGTTTGTGTTGCGTGAAATGTGAAATGACAAGGGACTCGTCATGTATCCTGATGGCATCTTTATGTTAACAATTATTGCTATGCTGGGTTTTAGCTCCTTGTTTTGCTGACACCATTTGAGTGGCCCCTTCTGGGTTTTTTAGCAGTCGGGATGTCAAAGTAAGTCACACATGGATGACACAGTCAGTTGCTCATTGAGAATCACATCTGATTGGCAGAGCAACAGGTGCCTTGACATCAACATCTGAAACTCCCATGAATTTCACCATGAACTCACCATGAACGCCTCCCTTGTTCGCTTATAATGGCAATGGTGACCACCTGAGAGGTGCTGGAACTGAGTTCTGGTGAGCTCTGGCTGGGGGGGAAACACACACCCTGGTTTTACATTTGTATTACACAATTTGATGGAAGCACGAACTGCATAAAATTTTGTGCACAACAGCTGCATATCCCTGCTGTGAGTGGATTTTATTTCTGAGGAAAAAATGCATTGGATAAGGCTACTAGATGATCCTCAGGGTCCCTTCAAACTCTACAATTCTATGATTCTATGAAAACACTTCAACCTGACATAGTTGTGAAACATATGATCAAGCTCAGCATGGACTGAAAAAGCCCCTGGTGGTTGTCCTGGTAAAATGAATGGGAGTTGCACAAACACAAAAGTGATTTCCAGGAATGTCTTAGTCTGGGTGAGAGTAATTAAAAGTCACATTCGCACTGTGCGTTTGATGCCACCGTAACAGCCATGGTTCCCACTCCCCACCCCCAAATAATCCTGAGAACTGTTAAGGGTTCTGAGAGTTGTTTAGAGACCCCCTCTCCCCCTCACAGAGCTCCATTTCCCAAAGTTCCCTGGTAAGATGGATGGATTGATAGATATACCACTCTGTAAACTGTAGCTCTGTAAGGGGAATAGTGGTTTCTTAATAAGTCTCAGCACCTTTAACAAACTACATTTCCCAGAATTCTTTGGGAGAAGCTCTGGCTGTTAAAGAGGCATCGCAGTGCTTTACGTGTATGGTGCACAGGGGCCAAAACTACATAAGACCATGAAAATATTGTGTGAAGTATTGCACATATATTTGGGAGAAAGCCTTGCAGATATGCTTGGGAGAGAGCCTCATTGAACTGAGTGGATTTAGCTTGTGTTGCCATCCGTCTGTCTCGGGAGAGTTTGTCTGATGGGGGTTTAGTCAAAACGTTGGGGAGTTACAGCGCCTGCTGTGGCTGCAGAAACTGATACAGGAGAGACACGTTTTGTTGCAGCTGGGGCAAATGAAGGCGTCCGGTTTTGCTACTGGTACACCATAGCATTTCTTCTCTCTGTGCTCCTCCCAGCGGTCGTTCCTCCTGCTGTGAGTGGATTTTATTTCAGAGTAAAAATGCATACGATAAGGCTACTAGTCTATTAAAAGGAGGAGGGAAGATCTGTAGGCAGTTCAGGAGCTTCCTCGAGAAAAGAGTGAAATATACTTGAACCAGCACTGTTTTTATGTTAATATCACCCACTTGAGCTTCGCTCTCAAGATTTATGATGTCACTATTAAAGTCCTCTGGGTCATTACAATCTTGCCTTTCATCTAGCCTGTATATAAATAATTGATCATCATAAGGATTGAAACCTGGGGAAATGAAGACAACTTAACACAGATATTCTTTATGACATCAATTACAGAGGAAATCATTTGGTGGGAGAAGGATATTTCAAGTGCCGCAATCATGAGAGCTTCCACAATACTTAGTGTTTGCCAATGAAAACGATACTGAGAGCACTGCTTTATGACGAAAACACTTTATTGTGCAATGAACGCGGGTCACTCAACTGCATATATGGTTTTGGGAGTATTTAAGTTTTTCTTTATGATTAAGGTGTTCTTTATGGTGAAAGTGATAAAGTGGCTTCTGACTGATTCAACAGATTTAAAGAGCATGTTGGATACTGTAAAATATCAAGGGGACTGCAATCTTATATACGCTTACCTGGGAATAATTACTATTTAACTGAGTGGGAATTGCAGCTGCATAAGCCTATGCCAGGCATAGGCAAACTCGGCCCTCCAGATGTTTTGGGACTACAACTCCCATCATCCCTAGCAAACAGGACCAGTGGCCAGGGATGATGGGAGTTGTGGTCCCAAAACATCTGGAGAGCCGAGTTTGCCTATGCCTGCTGTAAACCTTGTCTGTCTGAGGGAAAGTGTTGGGTAAGCATAAAATTTAATAAACAAATGCTACTATTCATTATTAGAAGAGGAAACCCTCTTCAATATTGTTTTGGGAATGAAATATTCTTAACTATACAAAACCCCAGAGCCAGAATATCTTTTAAAAACACAAAAGTAAGCACTGCTGAATATCAGATTTCAAAAGATGCCTCAGTTTCAGAATGCCCTAAAACTTCTGTGAGTTGTTCTGCTCACCCTATTAAGATGAACCCAAGAATAAAGCTTTAGAATTGAATATTTAGATCAGGGTTTCCGAAACTTGGGTCTCCAGCTGTTTTTGGACTACAACGGCCATCATCCCTAGCTAGCAGAACCCAGTGGTCAGGGATGATGGGAACTGTAATCCAAAAAGCAGCTGGAGACCCAAGTTTGGGACAGACTGGTTCAGATGGTTAGTTGCACTGATGAAAACATGCCGCCTTCATATTTATTGAGCTACACTTTTCAGTTGCGCTTCTCCATTTATTGTATGCTTAATAATGGTGATGTGAAGCCATGAGAATGGCAGCAAGCTGGAAAATGTAGCAGCCAGGTTTGTTATCAATGTTCTGGGCTGCTGTAGGAAACCTTGAAGAATCACTTTAAAGGACCAACTACCATTTGACTGCTACTCATCCAGGACTGCTGCCTATGAGCCACCTGACTGCAGCAATGATGGGTCAGAAGAGCCCACTCCATCAGCACAGGTGTGACTAGGGATAGATAAGAAAGTAGATTTATTTGACATCTGAAGGCAACGCTACCCAATTTTCACTTTCCACAACAATATGTGAACCAAAGCACAACCATCCGTTGAAATTCGCACTTCTCTGAATTTTGCAGTGCCGTTCTCCAACTACTTAATTAATCACTTTAAAAAGTATTGATGTGTATATATGAATATGTATATATGTAATATACTGAAGTAGTTTACAGCAGTTAAAATATCACACTGTACACAACCATAAATACTTGAAAACAGTTAAAATTGTGTACAAAAATGCATATAATGCGGTAAATGTGCATAACAATGCAGGCATTAGTGAAAATAGCATATATAAATGTATTAGGGGAAATAATGTATGCACTAGGGGAAAATGCGTACAAAAATGCATACATTAGGATAAATTTGCTCTAATATTCTGATTTTTATGAAAACTTTCAAATAAAAATTCAAATTGATACGGGAATGTGGAGAACTGAACTTAAGACTGGAAAAAATGAGAATGTAAGAGAATCTGAAATTGACAGATTCATTGATCCTTACTTGTGACTAACTGCCATTTGGATCCACTTCTTCCAGAACTGCTTCCCTTAGTAGAGTGTTACTATGAGAAATTAGTGCCTGAATGAGTATTTTGCTATTTGCTTTCCATATATTGTCCATTTTGTATTTTCCTTCCCATCCCTAACCTTAGCGCAGAGGTGATACAGTGGAGTGGATTGCTCTGATTGGGTTTTGCAGTTAAGCATTCACTGTTCATGCTCAGAAGATAATGTTCTAAGATCTGGGGCAGAGGTAGGGGAAGACCCTTTCCTGGCTATTCCCCTTACCTGAAGCATCACCCCTTCCTGGTCTAGGGCCTTTTCAGTTGAGTTGTTCTCCAGGTGGAATTCCTTGAGACTTGCCTAAAAAGTAGACCTATGAACTGACCAGAAACAAAGAAAAAGAGCCTGGCCTGCTCTTGTACCTTTAAGAGCAACTTCAGATGATGAAGATCGGCAGACGAAGCTTTTCACAGCATGGAGAAAAGCTTTTAACACCTGCTAATGTTTTCAAGTTGCTATTAAAAGGACTGCTGCATAGCACCCCGTTGAAACCCTGGCCAGCTCACTTTTGGCTTGTAGGAAGAAGGTCAAGTCCATTTTTAAAGACGTCTTCTGCCACAGAAGAAGTAGATGCAAGATTAGCACTGGTTATCATATCATTGGAAAGGGACTCAAAGACCAGTTACTCCAACATTTCTCCGATTAAAATAGGGACATCCTATTTTACATCAGGAAGCCTACCCTGTGCCCATACTGTCCCGTTGCCTGTGTTGAAGTAAGATTCAGCTGCTATTCAGGTCAGCTTTTACACCTGGAAGGGACTTACGCATGGAATCCCTAAATGGCTTCTGAAGGTGCATCTCCACCCCATTATTCAGCCTGGACACTGAGGTCCAGCTCCAAGGGCCTTCTGGCGGTTCCCTCACTGCAAGAAGTGAGCCACAGGGAGCCAGGCAGAGGGCCTTCTTGGTAGTGGCGTCCACCTGTGGAACGCCCTCCATCAGATGTCAAGGAAATAAACAACTATCTGACTTTTAGAAGACATCTGAAGGCAGCCCTATTTAGGGAACTTTAAAAGTTTGATGTTTTATAGTGTTTTTAATATTCTGTTGGGAGCTGCCCAGAGTGGCTGGGGAACCCAGCCAGATGGACAGGGTATACAAATAAATTATTATTATTATTATTATTATTATTATTATTATTATTATTACTGACGAGGCACCATCTTGTCATTCTCCTAAGACAGCAAAATGCTTTCAGATGGCCCTAGGTGCTGTCCTGTTGCCTATTAGTTATTGCTGTTTTAGGATTGGGTTTTTCTCCCCAGGGATGAGTTTTATTTACGATTCATTGTGGAATATGTAGAACTGCAAGCTTTGGCTTCAGAAGCTTAGAATGTGACTGTAAAACTGTCTGTAACTCCCATAAACAAACAAATGAATGAACGAATAAAACTCCTTTGTAAGCAAACAGTCCCTCTTAGGGATTTGGCCCTCCAGGCACTTTAACCTGCTGACTCAAAAAGAAATACTCAGAACTTGGCTTTGTTGTTTCCAGTTTATATTCTGCCTTTCATAACTCTCTGGTGCTTAAAGGACAGCTGTGCAGCTGCTGCTGTTTAGCCACAGTTTTAGTGGCTAGTAATATGTAGTACGTGATATATCCCATCGAGGAATGATTTCCCTACATAATCATCAGGTATTATCTCACTCCAAACAGATATCTCTGCGTGACATTTCTAAAATTCCCCTGAGGACGTCAAGGTCTTCAGCCTGAAAAATACGGAGCGGAAGCAGCATTTTAAAGGTTACCGTAACTTCTATTCCCACAACAGACAAAAGCAATTTTTTTGTTATTTTGGGAAGTGTACAGAGCTGTTGTCCCCTCCCACCCCCTTTCTTTCGTGGCAAAGAGACTCCCGAGAAGGAGGAAGCAACCGTGCATTGCTCTTCGTGGCTTTTTGCAGAAAGAGAGTCACAGTTCACGGTCAGTACAGTTGTGCCACCATCATAACTATGATTGTGAAAGAGGGGTCAGAAATGGGCAGTCTTGGGGGATGTGATTCAGGATGTTTGAAGGAATGGGAGCAAGTTTAGTCACATCCTTCTCCCAGGAGTAAGTCCCACTTCCCTCCCAGTGTAGGGTTCTAAGAAAATAGCTGTTCCAACAAAACACATGCACATTATTTCCATCCAGCTTTTTCATCCAATCAACTCAAGTTGGGGTATCTGGTTCTCTCCACCCACCCTCATTTTTATTATCACAACAACTCTGTGAGGTAGGTCAGGCTGAAAGATGGTGACACTGAATGAGGATCTCAGCCTGGCTCTCCTCAGTCCTGGTCTCACCCTCTAGGCACTACACCACGCTGGCTCACCAATAAATTCAATGGCGAGCCCCTGGCAAACATCCCCCGCCAACCTTCTCCTTCTCATCCTCCTGCCTCCTGCACCCACAACAAAGGTTTTGAATTCCCTCTTCTGTTTCCTGAGCTTCTGAATGATCCGGGAGAGGGGAAGCAGTAAACGTGGAACCACTGAGGGTTTGCAACCCTTCCTTATTAGGACTTGAAAAGAACTCTTGGAAACGCCAGTAGCACAGAGATTTTTAATCATATGCAACTGTGGAGACTGCAATAACTTAGAGATGGAGCTATGTGTTTGTTGCCCTCCTAAGCAGTACTCTAGAGAAGGTGCTGTGGGCTCTTTCTGGCAGCATGCTTATATTTTTTGTGTGGCAGGGATATGGAATGGGTCAAGGGGTATCATTCTGGTGTTTGTGCCATTGTTGCTTGTTGATTGGTGCCAGCAATGAATGACCAATGTGGGGACATTAAGAATAACATCATGATTTGTGGGTGCCAGATATGTTCCTAGAGACTATGTGGTAATGGCTGTTGTTGTTGCATCAATGCCTTTCACCCTGTAGTGTTGTTTTTGTGTTTATGCTGTTGAGATCCCCAGTTTGATACGCTGATGTAAAATATCCCCACTTCACCCTGCTCCATTGTATTGTAATGACACAATTAAGTGAATCTCATGCCTTGTCCTGATTTTTGGATAGATGAAGAACTGTTTATAGATACAACAGCAGCAACTCTGGCATAGTGGCGGCTGTTTTAACAAGGCCACAGGATTGCCCTACCACTACAACTACATAAAATGGATGCCTTGTCACTCACTAATAAGGAAAAACTTTGCAGTGTACATACAGAGCAAGTGTCCTGGAAAAACTGGGACGTCTTGTTTTTCATCGAGAAAGAACGGCGGCCATTTTGATCGCTGTGATCGCACACAATGGCCACTGTGATCTCACCTTTTTAAAAAATGGGAAGATGGCATCCTGGATTTTGGCTTCAAAGTGTTGGAGGGTATGCAGTGTATAAAAGTTTATGTTTAATGATATTCATACCAAAAAAAAATCATTTGAATGTGCAGTAATAAATTTCAAGGCATTATCTGTGGGCCTATGTATAAAGTCATCATCAGACCATGCAGTGGGGGTTGGCTGGTGGAATAACTAAAAGGTTGCATAATCCCTTTTCGTGAGCCAACTAATGCTTGCTAAATCCTCTAGTATGTGAAGTAGGAAACCTCAATCTCTCAGGCCTTGTCAGTCAGCACAATAAAACTTTTCACAGGCCATAAATTAAAAAGCCCTAAATGCAAAGTGGCATAAGAACCGTGAGGCCTTGTCTTTTCCTAGTGCACTAACTAATCTGCTAGAAGGATGGTTGTAATATTTTCATCAAATATTTGGGGTATGGATTTCCATTGAGCCGGGAGATCAGCCATGGTGATGATGTGTAGCATTTGTTTTAATCTATTATCACTTACAGAGGAGAGAGGAAATATGGGGCAGTCCAGATGGTAATCTGGTATGTACACACACAGAAGGGGATTCTTTGTATTTCCTGCCATTGTTAACAAAAGGACAGAGGCTATGCTACTGAGCTTGTGCATTATTATGCATGCTCCTAGCCATATCCAAGTGTTTGCTGTTTAGGCAACTGCAGTTTGCAACATCGTTCAGGTGCCTGCACATTAATCTCGCGAGTTATTCTAGCAGAAAACTCATGCTGTTAGTAAATGTTTTGCAATAACGGTTACTAGATGCAGTGTAATTTCCTCTGATGAGATTTGAGTAGTGATTCTGCAAATCCCATGTACTTAAAAAAATCCAGTCCAATTAAAAATAATATTTATTTGTATGTTCTCCTGAGGGTTCCATAACACAGTTTTGACTAAGGAGATTTTCACATGATGCAATTGCTGGTTATGAATGACCTCCACGAACTCATGCACTTCTGCCACAGACAGCAAGGGAGCTCCATGTGCATGGGGAACATGCTATTTAAATGATGCTTTATATATGATGGAAGCAAGGAATCTCATTTGGTGTTTTTTAAACTACAAGAAGTCACCAATGTACTCCATTACATATAACAAAAGTAGTGCAAGATACTAACTCTTGTGTATTCTGCATGCTAAGGCTAAATATGGTGGTGCATATATACTATAATATATGGTTTTTCAAAAACCCAGATTCAAATAATGATAAAAAAGATTGTGAATGGTATGGATAAAATGGATAGAGGGCTTATCCTCACTTCCATTTTTCCCTGCTCTTTCCAGGCAGAGGTTCACATTTTAATACTCCATGTCCCAAGCTTTCTTGCAAAAAAACCAAAACCAAACAAACCCAACCCTGCTCTTTAAAGTTTAATCGGAACAAACATCAATTTGGGTTTTCTCCAGATTGATGTTTGCTCCGATGGAGCTTTAAAGAACGGGATTTCGCGAAGAAAGATCTGGAGCGAAAATGGGTGTTTGGACGCAGAGCTTTAAATAGCGGGTCCTGTCTGGAAAGAGCGAAGGAAAGATGGTATATTTCACCAGTTAAGCTAGCAAAAATGTATAAAGTTAGTAATAAATGTTGGAAATGTAAAGAAAAAGAGGGAACATTTTATCATATGTGGTGGGAATGTAAAAGGTGAAATGCTTCTGGGAGATGATATACAATGAGCTGAAAAAAAATGTTGAAATATACATTCATAAAGAAACCAGAATCATTTCTCTTGGGTATTGTTGGAAATGATATAAATAGAAAGGAATGTAAGTTGTTTTTATATGCGGTAACAGCTGCAAGAATATTATTGGCCCAAAAATGGAAGCAAGAAAAATTACCAACGATGGAAGAATGGAGGATGAAATTAATAGACTATGTGGAATTGGACAAACTAACAGGAAGGATCCGAAACCAGCGAGAGCAGAAGTTTACCAAAGACTGGAGTAAATTTACGGACTATTTGAAAAGTATTTGTGATGATCAGACGACGTTTGTAGGTTTGCAAGGAGTTCTGTGAGGAGTAATATTAGAAACATTGTAAAAATGGAAAAAGAGAGATGATATATTAAAAGATTTAATGGCAATATTAAGTTAAGAAAGACATAAGAAGTGATTAAGACGGAGGATTATCAGAGGTGCTGATGGAAGTCCAAATAAGAATGTATCTATGATAAACTGTGAGGTATGTTTTATAATTTTGTAAGCTAAAAACCAATAAATATATATATATATATAAGGAAAGAACAAAGGAAAGCCCAGAGATAAGTTTTCTCTCATTATACTAGAGCTTGGGGCCAACCCATGAAGCCGAATATTAGAAGATTCGGGGGAGACAAAAGTCCTCCTTCATACAGTATGTTGCTAAATTACAGAACTCGCTCCCACAAGATGTAGCGATGGCCACCAGTCTGGATGGCTTTTAAGAAGAATTTACAAAAATTCAGTGGCTGCTGGTCATGATGATTATGTTTTATCTCAACGGTGTGAGCCAGTATGCCTCTGAAAACAATTTCCTGAGAATCACAACTGAGGAAAGTCCTGTTGCCCCTCAGGTTCTGCTTGTGGGCTTCCTGGCTGGCCACTGCGAGAACAGGATGCTGGGCTAGTTGGGTCTTTGGTCTGATCCAGCAGGACACTCCTTAGGTTACATTGACTACCGATCCACGTAGCAAGCATCAACAAATAGCATATTTGAGTAGCACCTGCCCTGTACACACCCACACCCCACATACCTTAATTGGCACTCCACACTAATGAGTGCCAATGGCTAGGTCGAGGAGCTGCCATTTTAATTTCCCACAATGCCCTCCAATGAAGCATTGCTCCAGATCATTCTATGAAATAAAAATGGCGGCAATTCTGCTGCTGCCAGGTACTGTAAGCCTGTGGCTGCGGGGGTCCTTGACATATTATGCAAAGTGGGTGGGTGGGTGTGAAGGCAGATAAACGGACAAAACCTTTAGCTAAGAGAACTTTGTAAACACTTTCTTTTTTTGCTCAGCAGAAAACCAAAGAAGGGAATTTAGCTGTAGATAATGTCAGTTTGCCAACGATATAATTAGCTTGTTCATTTATAGGAACTTTTTTTAAAAAAACTATTTTATGATGTGGTTGCAGGTCATCTTTTTTATGGGACATGCATTACTATAAAAACCTTTCTCAATTTAGGGAGCTTTGCATTGGCAAAGCATGTGAGGCGTTTTGTTTCCCAGCTTTGTTAACTTTCCCATCAATTACATTTATAAATGCCTGTCATATTAGAATCCAGAGCCCTGGGCCATTCAGTTGAAAGATTTCAGTATCTCTTGAACGTGGTTTTTCCTTTTGATCTGATTGTACATTGAGTTCTTCAAACAGGAGGAGCGTTCCCACTTTATAGAGCAATCCAGAGACGGAAAGCTTTTACTAATGTGTCTGCGTAAAACAAGAACACCCTTTTTCACCGGCAAACAGTGTTTCAGTCTCTCTTGTGTGACCTGTCTGGCCAGGTATTTCCCCATTCGGTGTAGTTGTGTTTAAGATGCCATTTCCAACTCTGCCCCCTCCTTCCACTGGCTGATCTTCCAGGGCCAATTTCTGAGCTTCTTTTGCAATGGAATTTTGCAAGGATCTTGTTTTTTTGTATTTCCCCTTCTGAACATGTCCCAAAACTTCTGAAAAAGCTTTAGTTGGAGGCTGTGCCCTTCTACAAATCAAAAATAAAAATACGAAACCATAAAATGCACCTGAAGAGCAGCAGCAGTAGGACTCTGTCGAAGAGAGCCATTTTCTTGCTACATCCCATAAAGCAGGTGTAGGGAACCTTTGATTCTCCACATGTTGCTGAACTCCAATTCCCATCATCCCCAGCCATTGGCCATGCTCACTGGGGCTGATGGCTGTTGTGGTTCAGTAATATCTAGAGCCACATAAAGCTTTATAGATCAGCACTTTGAATTGAGCCTGGAAACCAGGGTTGGGCAATATCTCACAACATTGTGATATATCACCAGCTAAACATCATGATATACCAATATATCACAATGTCTGAAATAAGGGTGGAGCTGCATAGAGCTATTGGCTGGCTTCACGTTTTTTCCTACATCGTGATCTTTCCTGGTCTTGTGATTCACTGCCTCCTCAGGAGGCAGGGAAGAGCTGATTTGGCAGTTAACAAGGGCTGCAGGAATCAAAAGAAGCACTGGCTGGATTTCCCCCACATTGTGATTTTTGCATGGCACATACACACACACACCATGATCCATGATATATCGCCAGGCTAAAAATTATGAAACCGATATAACTCTATGGACCTGAAACTGGTTTTGGACGATATATCCATTTATTGCCCAGCCCTACTGAAAACTAGTTAGTAGTCAGTGCAGCTGCACCAAAATTGGTGTTTATATATTCAGACCATCTTGCCCTGGTCAACAACCTGGTGGCTGAATTCTGTACCAGCTGCGATTTCCAAACCCCTGAGGGAGGAAAGGGGACATTCCCTCACCCTTCTGCACTTGAATGAAAGTGGGACAAGTCAACATAAAGAATAATGTCTCTGGGTATTTGTAGATTGACTTTCGCTCATTACTTACTAATAAATCTACCCATTGTGGTTTCTCAAGTGCTGATGGAACTGTAACATTTTGAGGGTAGATGTCTTCCGAATAAGAACATTGTGGTATGAGGGCATTTTAATGTGTCATGCTCCTGTGATATGTATGAATTTGACATTTGGGTTCTGTGAACATGGCAAACTCACTAGTCCTCTCTGAGTTTGATAGATTCACATTGTTCCCTGATTGATGAAGTCTACCTGGTGTGCTCCTCAGTGCTGCGCTAGTTGCTCAGAAATTGCTCTCTCAGACTCAGAGTGCCTTTCCACCACATTAACATATCACGATTAATCCATATTTTATTATGTTTTGGTGTGAGAGATCACAATTATTTACAGATTGTAATAAAGACAGCCATCAGCTTAATAGGTGCTTTTGAATAACGGACAATCTTAAAATCAAGATCTAGAAAAGCGACACGATGGGAACAGTAAAAACGAAACTGCTGAACCCAGGAAAAAGGTTTATGCCAGCACTGTAGGAATTGATAGCTTCAGTGAGGGCATAAAGATATCCCTGGCATTTTCCCAAAAGCACACACATCCTTGCAATGCGGTATTACAATGCCACTATGCCAAGAGTGTCCATACTATTTATATAATCTAGGCTATGAAAGCAATACTCACCAACTGTTGCTATTGATGTATCCAGTTTTCAAAGAGTCACGCATGGCAATGCTTTAATGAACTCTAAAATTACTCTGGCAATGTGAAAGCACAGTGCTTTCGAAAATGACCTTCTAAGCATGCATTTATTACGTTTCCAGATGTTCTTCTATGCTAGAGAAAAATTTCGACTACAGTTGTACCTTGGAAGCCAAACGCCTTGGCACTTGTACGTTTTGGCTTCCAAACACCGCAAACCCGGAAATGAGTGTTCTGGTTTGCGAATGTTCTTTGGAAGCCAAACGTCCGATGTGGCTTCTGCAGCTTCCCATTAGCTGCAGGAGCTTCCTGCAGCCAATCAGAAGCCATGCATTGGTTTCTGAACATTTTGGAATTATTATTAGTAGTAGTAGTATTTCTACCCTGCCCATCTGGCTGGGTTTCCCCAGTCACTCTGGGAGGCTTCCAACAAAAGATTAAAAATACATTAAAACACCAGTCATTAAAAACTTCCCTAAACAGGGCTGCCTTCAGATGTCTTCTAAATGTCATGTAGTTGTTCATTTCCTTGACATCTGATGGGAGGGTGTTCCACAGGGCGGGCGCCACTACTGAGAAGGCCCTCTGCCTGGTTCCCTGTAACTTGGCTTCTCGCAGTGAGGGAACCACCAGAAGGCCCTCGGAGCTGGACCTCAGTGTCCGAGCTGAACGATGGGGGTAGAAATGTTCCTTCAGGTATACTGGGCTGAGGCCGTTTAGGGCCTTAAGGGTCAACACCAACACTTTGAATTGTGCTTGGAAACGATTGGAAGTTGAACAGACTTCTGGAACGGATTCCGTTCAGCTTCCAAGGTACGACTGTACTCCTGACCACTAAAAGATATTGCTACTCTTCTGGCCAGCAAATAATGGTGGCGGTGGTTTGCATTAGCTCTGTGAGTACCCCAAGTTATGAAGTGAATTGGGATAATTCAGAGAAGATTCTCACATTTTCCAGGTACATCGAGCTGCTGTTATATTAAGTATCAGTCAGATCAGGAAGTAAACTTCTTTCTTTGTTATTTGTTTTTGCTGAAAAATGGAACCAAGCAGACTTAATACCCAGAGCTTAAGAAGGGAGGCAACGGAGAGGTGGTGTTTTGATGGGCACGTCTAGATTTTATCATACTGAATGATTACCTCAGTGCACTCCAATCACAGAGATTTGGTAGAGGGGTTAAAAAATGTTTTTTTGCATGAACCTTCCCCTATGCAACTCAAAAGAAAGATATTTATTGCATCCCCACCCCTCAATTTGTAGTTTGAGCAGAATCCTACCCACCAACACAAATCCTTGCAGCAACAGGGTTCTTGCCTCAGGGTGGCATTCCCCACCCCTGGGAATTTATGCTATATTGCCACCACCCTCTTTCCCTATGCACGTGAATCTTGCTGAGGGAGAAGAGGCTGTATCGCCAAAAACCCATGTGGGGGGCAGAAGGCCTAGTCTCCAAGAATGACCCTTGGGAGTAAAAAGGTAAAGGACCCCTGGATGGTTAAGTCCAATCAAAGGCGACTATGGGGTTGCGGCGCTCATATCACTCTCAGGCCGAGGGAGCCGGCGTTTGTCCACTGACAGCTTTATGGGTCATGTGACCAGCAGGACTAAACTGCTTCTGGTGCAACGGAACCCCGTGATGGAAACCAGAGCACTTGGAAACACTGTTTACCTTCCCGCCGCAGTGGTACCTATTTATCTACTCGTGCCGGTATGCTTTCGAACTGCTAGGTTGGCAGAAGCTGGGACAGAGCAACGGGAGCTCACCCTGTTGCGGGGATTCAAACCGCCCACCTTCCGATCGGCAAGCCCAAGAGGCTCAGTGGTTTAGACCACAGCGCCACCCATGTCCCTACCCTTGGGAGTAACAAGGTCATTGCTGGAGGGTGACATTTCCCCTGCTTCTGTCCTCCTAAGAGATCCATGCACTACTCTCTATGATTCCCGCAAGCACTGGGAAGAAAGCAAGGAACAATGGGAGGAGAAACCTTCATGTGGCTGCAGCCTCCATGCAAAGGGCAGGTCCGGCCAGGAAGGCTCTCCTCCATTCCCCTCCATCCCTCCCTCATTTCCCCCCATTTTCTCTTCCTTTATTTTTTTATTTTTGTTCACCCCCCTTTTTAAAATTTCTATTTTAAATACATGTGTGTGCATGGGTGTAGCCAGGATTTTTCTTGGGGGGACAGGCTTTTGTTAGGGAGGGCAGAACCTCAGATTTGTATTGATTTGTATTTACTCTTATTGGTTTGGGGGGGCAGTTGCCCCTGCCCCCACCCCTTGGCTACGCCCATGTTTCTGTGCTCTTTTTTGCTCTTCAAAATATGGCAACCCTAACAATGATCGACTGTCGTATTTATATATCAATGAGGCACATCTGGTGTGGTTGGAAGTTATTCTCTGGTCCTTATCTCTCCTCTAATAAAATACCATTAAGAATCAGTGTATTGGGGTGGGAGACCTGGATCCTTTTCCCAACTTAAAAAAAAAAAAAGTAGAAATTAGTTCACATCTGGGAACAATTTGACTCCTTGCTTAGCTTTAATCAGGAAGGATTAATGATTGCAGTCTGGAATTTAGTTGGGTTCATTTAATGGAAAAGTTGGTGGTTAGGCTTCTAAAATCAAAGATGTCCTTAGAAGTATTCAGATTAAAGGTGGTGGCAGCAGGAGAGGGAGAAGAGATAGATACCATAAGCTTCATCTAACAGAAACGTCACTATAGTTCAATCATCTATAGATATATATAATATGCTAACTGACCTGATGATCTGAAATGTGTTGCAGCTGGTACATGCGACTCTTTCCATTGTGGCTGCACAAGAGCTGGCAAGCTGCACCTTGCTTCCCCTTACCATGGGATGGGGGGATGCTCTCTGGAGTAGCACACAGTGACCGCAATCCAATGGGTGATAGCCTGGGCCTCCCTCTTTAGTCACAGCAGGGCCTGATGCTGACATGAGCGAAGGCAGGGGCTATATAACCCAAGGGGAAACAAACAATTTAGGAGAAGAGAACCCTGTCCAATACAAGGTGGGGACAACGGCTCAGAGTCCCCTCACTCTGAGACACTGGTGAGGAGCCTTGAAAGAAAAGGTCGGCTAGCGGGAGCCTGTAGGTCCTCCACACCCAGCATGAAGGCATGTCCCCAGGCCCCACTTTCCTAACCATAGCTGTCAACCGTCCCTTATTTGGCGGGAAACTCCCTTATCCCAGCGCCCTGTCCCGCTGCTGTCCCGGATTGATGATGTCCCTTAAATTTACTGGGTTTCATGCTCACCCAGTTCGGGAGGGAAGCAGCGGCTCGGGGTTCTCCGCTGCGAGAGAGAGCATGCACTGGCGCCGTTGTCCTGGTGCGAGGTGTTCCATCGGCCCTTCCCCGCCCGAGAGAGAGGGGGAGGGAGAGAGACTCCCACCCACGCCGCCCGTGAGCCCAGAGGCGGCAGTGGCAGCGGTGGTGGCAGCCGAGGAGGCGGCCTGAGGGAGGAGGAAGATGAGGGGATGGGGAGGAATGCAGAAGGGCGGCGCTTCAGCGGCTGCGGCGGCACCGCAACCACCTCATGCCAGATTGACAGCATCCGTCAATCCTACCAACGTATGTAACACTTTACAATAGCAAAATCCCTTATTTTGGCTGCTGATCCCTTATTTTCGAGGCTGCTGGTCCCTTATTTTCAAATCTGTAAGTTGACAGCTATGTTCCTAACTGCTGGGCTGCTTCTCCCGCCGGTTGTTTCCTTCTGACTATCAGAGGAAAACAGCCCAGCAGTGGAGACAGCTCCTGCTAAATTAGTTCCTCGTGGAGAAGACCCTCTGCCTCCATGTTCAGCTCTCGCGGATGTGTACGTTTTTCAGCATGCAGAATAGAAAGGGGGAAGATTGACCTCCCCTTTAAGTTTTGTGCGCACACACCCATTTCTGAAATGCAGCCCCACAAACACCTCCCAAGGGAAAGTGGTCTTCTGCAGGGTGAGGATTCCCTCCCTCTGCTTCAGGAACTGCTAGAGATCCTTGGCTTTCTTCCTGCATCCCCCCTTCAGGGCTTTCTAAAGGGTTCTCCCCTGGGGACGCTTGAGGGTGGGGTGCAGGATCTGGACAGAGGAGACGAAAGGCACCTGTCTCCTGGTGGCCTCTCCCAGCACAGAAACCATCTGACTTTGCTCCAGATGGCACTGGGTTACCATTTCTCAAAAGGAAAGCCATGCTTGTCTTCCTCTTGTTTTCCTAGCTAGGCTGCCTATACTGACAAAGAGAGGAGAGTTTCCAGCATTAGAAGGGAAGTCCACCCCTTCCTCTTCCTGAAGTCTCCCGCAACCTCCGTTCATCTTCCGAACCAAACAGAGTCCAGTGGCCAACTCTGGCTCTGCATTAAGAGCTGCAAGGCATTCCTCTGAAAGGAATCAGTGGGTCCTATAAGGGTCCTATAGTGGCCTTGATCTGGGTAGTATCAAAGTCCCGATGTCAGGTGTTTGGCACCATGCCACATTGTATAATCTAAGGCACACTGGAAGAATCTTGAAATGAGACATTTGTACATTTCCCCCACCAAGCAGGGGCATGAAGCACACCCTAAAATGATTAAGCTGCTCCCACACTATCTAAGAAGCTGGTGTTTTGTATATACCTAGCTTCATCCTGATTTGTTTACCCACGGTTTGTGGGGCAGTTAAATGATGCTGCGTCAAGCGTCTGCTATCCCAAGCTTTCCAGCTCATTTTCCCATCACTTTCCTTACAGCAAAATAGTTCAATTTTCTGGTGGTGGGGACATGCTTCTTGTGCAAGGGTGCTAGATCCACTTTAATTTACACAACCTGAATTTGCCAATATGCACTGAATGCCACCCTGAAAACAGTGGCAGTCGAGAAGCACCCAGCGTGAAGAAGAAGAAGAAGAAGAAGAAGAAGAAGAAGAAGAAGAAGAAGAAGAAGAAGAAGAATTTGATATCCCGTTTTATCACTACCCTAAGGAGTCTCAAAGCGACTAACAATCTCCTTTCCCTTCCTCCCGCACAACAAACACTCTGTGAGGTGAGTGGGGCTGAGAGGCTTCTAAGAAGTGTGACTAGCCCAAGGTCACCCAGCAGCTGCATGCATGTGCAGGTCAAGAAGGCTCCCCGATTACTATGAATGTCTGGAAAGAACCAGGGCCTTTGTAGAGCTAATGGTTAAAATGCAGGATGCACTGCAGGGCACTCTGCCAGGCCAAGCAAGCCAAACCATACATGGGAGAGAATGTTGTTGAGCTGTGGGAGTTCCACTGCTCCTTTGCACATTTGGATTCACCTTTGGGGAATTTCCAGAAGCAGCTGAGGAACGCAGACTGTGTTGTTTGCCAGTAGCGATAAAAGTCAGATGCAAATCCTGTGGGAAAATGGATGTTTTGCGAGCGAAATATTAAATGAACAGTGAAGCAAACAAACAAAAAAGGGGATTTTTAAAGATCTCGTGTATTAGAATTCTAAACATTATTTGGTCATCCTGTTTCAGCAGTTCTGCACTTCCCACCCACCCATACCAATACAAGAAAGCATAGACAGCTGCTACAGATATCTGGATGGTATTGCACTCTTGCCTCTAGCTCATCCAGCTCTCCATTCACAAAGAGGTTTGCTTTCCATGTTTATTTTTCACATATATATATATATATACTGTATATATATATATTCTTACTGCTTGATACATATCAAGAATATAACATCTAGTGTAACAGACAGAACAGAGCAATATACAGATATTATTAAAGATTCATCAGAGAATATGTACATTTTTCAACCTCTGCCTTAATAATCAAAATGGATATGGCTATTTGCATTTTTCCACTATAATCATAAATGATTTCATACTTATTTTAATTTCCATCCTGTCCCATACTAGTGACTATGTTCTAACTCTTCGTGGCACATATTTATATCTACATCTAGGTACCTGCCCACATTTATTTACACATCTCCACACACACACACACACACATATTTGAATATGCAACTGCCTTCTACTTTTATATATTGCTTTCCCTCCAGCAAGTTCACAGCAGTACACTTAGTGTTCATTTACTGACACAACAGCCCTTTGAGGTATATTTGGCTAAAAGGTTATGTCCTGCTCAAAACCAGCCAGCTTCCTAGCTGAGTTGAGACTTGAACCCGTCTTCTCGCCATGAAAGATACTCTAAGAAACCTTCTCATCTGTCAAGCTCCTTTCTAAAAAAACAACAATTGAGCTCATTTGATTTATTGAAACCTGCTAGTATTGTTTGATTTTACATTGTGCCAAGCAAGAACTGGTCACTGTACAAATATCTTTCACACATCTAGCCAGCCCACACTCCTTCAAGGGATGTGGAACAGTGGAAACGTTTCCGAAATGTACGTTTCTGAGCACAATTCAAAGTGTTGCTGCTGACCATTAAAGCCCTAAACAGCCTCGGTCCAGTATATCTGAAGGAGCGTCTCCACCCCCATCGTTCTACCCGGACACTGAGGTCCAGCTCTGAGGGCCTTCTGGCAGTTCCCTCACTACGAGAAGCCAAGTTACAGGGAACTAGGCAGAGGGCCTTCTCGGTAGTGGCACCCGCCCTGTGGAACGCCCTCCCACCAGATGTCAAAGAGAACAACTACCAGACTTTTAGAAAACATCTGAAAGCAGCCCTGTTTAGGGAAGCTTTTAATGTTTGATGTATTACAGTATTTTAATATTTTTTTGGAAGCCGCCCAGAGTGGCTGGGGAAGCCCAGCCAGATTAGCGGGGTATAAATAATAAATTATTGTTATTATTCATTACTAAGAAAATGCTAAGTAACCCTGGAATGGATCTACCTTTTATCTGATGTTCTGGGGTACAAAGAGCTGCTCTAAGCAACGATAGTTCTGACCAGTGAGGCAAAGCCAGAGAAGCGTTAACTACAAGGAAAGGAACTCTTTATTTCCGACAGGTCTTCTTCAATTGGAGGTGTCCCAGTTTTCACAACCTCCAAGGCCACGTGCATCTTGGACAGCTTCCCTCCATTTTAACCCCTCTGTAAGTTAACGACTAATCAGAAATACCCATTTTGAAGTTCTCTTGTAAATCCAAGGTCGGATTTCTCTCCAAGGTTTTAATGAACAGCACCAGAAAAGGTGAGGGAGAACAGTTCATCTTTTCTTTTCCAAAGCCCAGGCTAATCACACTGAAGAGCAAAACCTTTTTAATGGCTGTGACCAGAGACTCATTAAATGTGAGGACTATATGATGAACAAACTGTGAGCTGTGTGTGGTTCTTGGCTGCAGTCCACACTCTATTGAAAAGGAACATATATATTCCTTACTCTCTTAACAATCAGCTTTAACATTTGAGCCTTTGGCTCATCTACTTTCTTGAACGGCAAACTCTTTGTTTCCTTAACTTCTGAATTTTAGAAAAGGGAGGAAAAACTTTCTCCAGAGGACCGAGCATCCTTTTGTCTGAAGCAGAATTTTAATAAATACGTACAATGTATAATTGATGCTTCCATGAGAGTCTTCAAGGAATTTAAAACAGTCTTGGATTTAATAGCAACCAACAGAATTGAGACAGAGTGAAACTATTGCAGCTGAGCACAGAGAAAAGGAGGTTTTAAATTGATGCTGTGTATTATTCATTTTGACAACTGCAAACTCGCAGGAAAGATAGCAGAGAGTCAGGAAGCATCAGCTACACAGGGTAATCCTAATTTATTACTAATACAAAAACTGATCTGAAGTTAAGCACATATTGCCCAGCCAAAAAGGAAAGGGAGGGGGAGAGAAGGAACACAGCAGAGCAGTCTCCATGTAGCAGTGTTGCAGGGACACTGCTAAATGCTTTGGGTGCAGCATAAATTTGCATAAAATTTGCATGGGCTGATTTATACATATAGCCTCTGTGAAATGAACATGGTGATTGGCTGGAGTTTTACTAGCGCTGTGCTTGTAGTGCCCTCACTGCAGTGCCCTAAACAATGGGTAAAAAATTAAGATTAAAAAGGGGAAAGAGATCTGGAGCCCATCATAAAGTAATTTGGGCTTCCTGGACCACCTACTATACTTGAAGGAATGCCTCTCCCTGTGTTAAGATCTTTCAAGAGACCCTTTCCAACATAGCAACTCTACCAGGAACGGTGCATTCAACAGTGATGAATGAAAGCACCTTCTCTGTGATGGCTCCTCACTTACGAAATGCCCTCCCCTCTGAAATATGATTGGCACTTACCTTACTTTCCTTTTGGAAACCAGCTTAAAATGGGATGTTGATAACTGGTTGATGCCCAGGATGGAACCAGCATAGCATGAAGCAGTGTTTTATTATGAGTGGTATTTTTAATGGTGTATTTTATCTGCTCTGTTTAGCTGTATTTTTTATCTTACGTTTGATATTGTAGCTTGCCCTGGGCTTGGTAACGACAAAAAGCGGGTTAGAAATTTCACAAACAAGTTTTTTTAAAAATTCAGTTAACTTACTAGAGAAATGCATTTGCTTTGGGGGTAGGAGTTGTGTGCCATACCCAGATTTCATCAGCCAGCCTCTCCTAATGGCCTGTCGATATGAGATTCCAGTATGAAATTTTCCAGAGGCAGTCCAAACAAAGTTCTAAAAGGGCATGACGTATGGGTCCTATAATGAGTGTATTTAAATATGTGTTTTGTTCATGTAGCCCTAGAACTTCGTACCACAGGAGGTTTTTTTAAATTAAACTTTATTAAATCTCAAGGACATACAGTAATTACCAAATAACTCTCTCTCTCTCTGTGTGTGTGTGTGTCTCACATGGAGAAGCTATTATATTCGTCAATGTTTGTGATGCTTTGGGCTATAACTCCCATCATGGCTAAACCAGCTGGGGCTGATGGGAATTGTATTCCAAAATGCACCAAATTGGCAAAGGTTGATCCAGCTCTGCTATCTACTTACACTGACAGGGGCTCTCCGAAGTCTCCGGGTGAGATTTTTTCAGAGAGAACATTTAACTTCGCAACAAACAGAAATTCAGGAGTTGATAGGGATAGATGAATCGGTCGATTTCAGTTTCCTGTCAAGTTCTCGTTTTTCCGTACTTCAATTCATTTCTCCACATTTCCACATAGGGAAAAAATCCTCACGAAATTAGCATTTTGGTGCAAATTTCTCCCAAGAGACACATCTTTGGATACAGTTTTACTTCATAAACATGTTTTTACAAAGCAATTTTGCCTACCACTGCACATCTTTGTATGTTACGTTCGCAAATATGTGCATGTTGTGCAAACTTTAGTATACATGTTTTTGCAAAGCATGACACCGCTGGAAAACATGACCGCAAAAATTCAGAGAAACGCCAATTTCAAAGGATAGTTGTGTCCCAGTCTGCTTATTGTGCCAGCAAATCCACGTCAACAGATGATGCCCTTCCTACCTTTTACATGACTGTTAGAAAGCTGGAAACAAAAGAGACCACCCTCTACCCTACAGTGTTTAAGGGAAAAGTGCAGTCAGGGTGGGCCAAGATGGAGGTGCAAAACATCAAAGTCGCTGTCCCCCACCTCCCCAAGCCACTTTAGAGGTAGAATCGTTCCCTCACTGTAAAAACATCCCTTGGAATATTGCCTCTAGTCGAGAACTTTAATGATCAGAACAGAATGTAGGTGTGTATGTGTGGATTTCTTTTGTGCCTCATCCTTTAACTTCAAAGGGCACAGGGAAACACAGCCAAAGCATCTGCAAACATTAGCAGCCAGCTTTTAGCAGGCACCAGATTACATCCATATAAGCATGTGCCTTTAATTTTATCTGGGGGAAATGTTCTGGCAAAGGGCTGTATTAAGTAAAGACAGTCAGCAGCTGGCCTGAATTGTGTTCCACTCAGTCTCCTTGACCTTGCGATTCACTGAGATACCACTAAGGGGAGCCCTCTTTGCAGTAAACTTGGAAGCCGTTGACTGTGTTGATCAAAAGCTTGGCCATAAAGATAATGTGACATTTTGATTTCCCGCAAATTGTGTTTAATCAGAAGGCAACCAGAGATAAGCAGTTTAAAATGAAATCTGAATCACAATTCCGGGTTTCCACATTTTAATACCTTTTGATTAGGCGGAAGGAGAAATGTAAATGGGTCTGAATATCAAAAGCTTGGACAGGCTTAAATAAAAACTAAAAAAATAAATTGGGTTAAAGCTGGAGGTTTGAAAGTAAAATACTGTGTTACAGGGGGAAACTGCCAAACGAATCATCCTGTTAACTTAACCTCTTTTTATTTCACATTTCGAAAAAGGTAAAACCACAGTTCTTGTAAGATAGGCACATAGGAAGAATTTCACCCATAACAAAATCTGTTGCTTTTCATTTAGCGCAAGACACGTGAGTTTGTGAACTTGCAAACAGAACATTTGTGTAATTGATAGCTGGGTAAATAACAATGCAAGCCTCATTAACGGTTATTCCTCTTTTTGGATCTCTTGTTAGTGTAAACTTGGAAATATGAATTTATAAATGTTGAAAATACTTTGGTAATTAATAGCCCTGGGTAAATAAAAAAGATAAGCCTCATTACAAATAGGATTAATTCAGGGTATAAGTTATTATAGTCTGGGACCCATAATTAACCCCTTTCTTGCACTGTAGATACTTGATTTATTGCTGAAGTTGTTCTCTCTGCGGCTCTAGAATGGTACACTGGACACATTCCAAACTATGAAAGTTTAACACAGTGGAATAGGCATTATATAAATTTTAGTGACCTGAATGTACACAAGGGATGGTGCTTAGGGAGTATAGAGCAGAAGCAATATACAGCAAAGCACATATTGCAGTAAATAATACACTTATGAGCTCAGGCTGTATTCCTGGGCACATAGCTAGGCAACTTAAATCTCACTGAAGTAAATGGGATTTTTGCAGCCTCACGGTTTCAAAATGTGGGTTCTCACAATGGCTACAGCTCCCCAGGGTATCAAGAAAAATCTCTCCCTCAAGAGCAAGGAGGAAGCTCAAGAACGGAGGGGCTAGGTGAGCTCCTAGGAACCCGACCTAGGAGAATTCACATGAAAATGTGACTTGGCCACACTGCATTGTCCCTGAAAATGCTTGCCATGTGACAATAAAGGCAGGCCACAGCCTTGGGGCAACACTGCAACCATGATGCTCCATTCTTGTTCAGATCCATGTGGATCGTGAGAGTTCTCACACAAAGACCAGTGAAGAAATGGTTCCCCAGTACAATGCTGATTTAGCAGGTCATGAAGGAGTCCTTGGACTTGTGTGCTCCCCCCTCCCTTCTACTCTTCTTCCATAAGCTTTTTGTTTCCAGTTTGCTTAAACACAGTCCAGTGCTTAGTTCCAACAGACATACTGTGGCCATCATCAATGATGGTTTGTTCGAAGTCAGCCATCTTGATCCCATGATTTTGTGTGACGTACAAATTTGGCTACTTAATACTTAACCTGTCCACAGCTTTACACAGGATCACCGCCAGTTTCATATACAGTGGTACCTCGGTTTACGAACTTAATCCATTCCGTAAGTCTGTTCTTAAACCAAAACCATTCTTAAGGCGCGCTTTCCCTAATGAGACCTCCCGCCGCCGGTGCCCTTCCACTGTTTGGATTCTGTTCTTAGACTGAAGTAAAGTTCGCAAACCGGGACACTACTCCCAGTTTTGCGGAGTTCATAAACCGAATTGTTCGTAAACAGGACTGTTCTTAAACTGAGGTACCACTGTACTCGCAGGAGGGCCACAAGCTTCCCCCCCCCCGGCTGAAATTGGTCCTGGCTCAATATTTCAGCGCAAAAAGATGTCTTACACCTGACCTGACTGTAGACCAGGGTGGTCCAACATGCAGCCTGCATGTAGCCCTCGAGGCCTTTTTCAGTGGCCCTCAGCCTGCCCCCAGCCCTCACACTCAGTGGCATAGCGTGGTTTGCCAATGCTCGGGGGCCACACAGAGGGCAGGGTGGGAGGGAAGCAGACCAAGTACGCATGCGTATTCAACTGCATAATGGCATCCACATCACCCAGAAGACTGCAGCCACAGAGATAAGAAGAGTTGTTCCAAATGGACAAGCCATTTTCAACAGAGTCCAGCAATGGAATCACACAGCTGTACTGAGGCAGCACCGGGTGTTGAAATTTTGTGCCCCTAACAATCTTGCGCCCAGGGCAACTGCCCCTGTAGTCACCCCACCGCAGCCCCAATGCTACACTACTACTCATGCTGCCTCCCCAAAGCTACGAAAGTGAGGTGCTGGGCTTTGGGAAAGAGGCAAAGGCGGTCTGACAGGGCCCAAAGCCTAGTTAGCATTTTCCTAGAGGGAGATGCTCTGCGTGCTGCCATCCAGAGTGTTCTTATGTCACCAGGGATGTTGGGATCTGTAACCCCTGTTCATTAGAGAAGACAACACTGCACATCTTGCCTAGGACAGGATCCAAATACCGACCCTGTCATGCCTCCAAGAGCCCCTGAACCCTGCTCCTCCCCCTTTCCAGTTTACATAGCTGAGGCACACATTCCCTTCCAAGTTCCAAATAACTCCGTAATGGCAGCATTCAAGGCACCAGCAATCCTAGAAGAGGCACATTTTCCCATAGTACATGAGCGCTTGGTGTAAACACAGATGCCTTGAAAATTTGGGGGGCATGGGATGATCGAACCAGAGATGTATTGTAGAGGTAAAGGCATGCATATTCTGAACACAGGTGCCAGAGTCATCATTAGCATAGCATAGTTATTCAAGAACCGCCTGCAGCCCTCACTCCTGTTCCTATTCTCAGAGTAGCAACATTCAAACCAAAATGCCCTTACAAAACATTCCAGGATCTCTCTTCTAATAATCCCAAAGGAACATCTCCATTTGTTTAAACAGTTTCACTTGAAAATATATGCTAGCAAAGAGATTCATGATGTTAATAACATCTACATGTGAACATCCCAGTTGATACCTGGAACTCGTGAGTCTACAGCTATTTGTTTGAGCATTCTTCCTTTTGTGTTGTAATGAAGAAAGCAGCCTTGCTTAAGCTTTTGAAGCCACCATCCTATAGACTAACGGTATACTCAGTTCTAGTTACGGGTAGGTAGCCGTGTTGGTCTGCCATAGCCGAAACAAAATATTTTAAAAAATCCTTCCAGTAGCACCTTGTTGTTGTTGTTTAGTAGTTTAGTCGTGTCCGACTCTTCGTGACCCCATGGACCAGAGCACGCCAGGCACTCCTGTTCTCCACTGCCTCCCGCAGTTTGGTCAAACTCATGCTGGTAGCTTCGAGAACACCATCCAACCATCTCGTCCTCTTTCGTCCCCTTCTCCTTGTGCCCTCCATCTTTCCCAACATCAGGGTCTTTTCCAGGGAGTCTTCTCTTCTCATGAAGTGGCCAAAGTATTGGAGTCTCAGCTTCAGGATCTGTCCTTCCAGTGAGCACTCAGGGCTGATTTCCTTAAGAATGGATAGAGTAGCACCTTAGAGACCAACTAAGTTTGTTATTGGTATGAGCTTTCGTGTGCACGCTCATACCAATAACAAACTTAGTTGGTCTGTAAGGTGCTACTGGAAGATGTGGTGACCAAGGGTGGATCCTTATGTAGCCACGGAAAAGAGGGTGATGTTAGCAGACTCAAGGTTTGCAAGAATTCTAAACTTAAGGGAGGAAATGCTAAAGTGAGAGGGGCCGCAAAAGCCGAGTGTGCTGAATGGGCAGGGGTGCTGCATGACCAGGGTCAAGGGAAAACGGAATGGAGTTGTGTGGAGAAGAGCACGCCTGCCTGTTCAGCACCTTGATCAGGAGCACTTGGCAGTGCAACCTTTTATTGCAACTCCTACTTGTAAATGTTCTGTACACAGACTGATGGTGCATTAATAGCAATTAATAATTCACAACACTATCTGAATGCCCTCCCAGAAATGAAAAAGGAAACAGAGATTCAGGTTGTTTGGTGTGTGGCTTCCTTTAAAAATAAAAATCGAAGGCTGCTTTTATCTGTTCTTGCAGAATCTGCAAATGTTCGCGAGAGGGGATGATGATCTTGTTCATTATGCTAAGCACTGAGGTGCTACACACACAGAGAGAGTGCAGGTTTGTTCCATAAAACGTACAGTTGCTTTAAACTAAAGCCACCTTTAAAATGAACTGTGTTTTATTGATGAGTAGGTTAAGTAAATGGGCAATTTGTCTTTTAGTCACCATCTGGTCAGGAAGCAGTAAGCCTTCCTATTTTTATTCTTGCATTCCTCCGTTCAAGATGAGACTACTTAAGGAAGAGTATACATAGCATGTGTTCGCAAGCCTGTTGGAACCTCAGGGCAATGTCAGTGCAGAATGTACGCACGCAGACACAAACTGGCCCTACCCCAGTGTGAAACCTCCCTCCTCTCCCATCTTAGTACTGCTACAACTGGAGCACCCAGGCCCAATCAGCTATTTTGCCAGGAGTTGCAGGCCTAGGTATATGGTGGTTGCTGGGTAGTCACAGAGTACAATCTCTTTCCCTCAACTATTTTTAGGCCAAGGTTGAGGAGTGCAGTCCCTCCAAGTGTTGCTATTTTCCAGGGACAGTCCTGGATTTACAGAAGCCATCCCAGTTTCTGATTTGATCCTAGAATGTCCTGCTTTTCCTTAGGATGTCCCTGGTTTCATCAGAGAAATGTTGGAGGCA
Source organism: Podarcis filfolensis (assembly GCF_964270895.1). Classification (NCBI taxonomy): domain Eukaryota; kingdom Metazoa; phylum Chordata; class Lepidosauria; order Squamata; family Lacertidae; genus Podarcis; species Podarcis filfolensis. The sequence continues at coordinate 22,386,666 of NC_139604.1, read as the reverse complement.
GTGCCGGATTTACGCATAAGCTAAACAAGCTATAGCTTAGGGCCCCACTCTCTTGGGGGCCGCAAAAAAAAACAAACAAAAAAAACTGGATATACATTTCAAAATATAAGATACAAAACAAATAACATAAAATCTACATACAGCAACAGTGTTTTGTGTTGTGTATGGACCTGTTAGGTCCATGAATGACCATATAGCATATATTAAACACAAAAAACAGCGACAATTTGCTGTTGACAAAGGACAGCTGGACATATAAAGGGCCCCATTACCTTCAGTAGCTTAGGGCCTCATCAAACCTAAATCCAGCCTTGGTTGGAGGGTATGGAGTTATACAACCCAACCCCCGAACCAAGGAAATAAGTAACTATACAACCTTTAGAAGACTTCTGAAGGCAGCCCTGTTTAGGGTATTTGCATGCCATTCATACAAATAAATCCGCAATCACAAAATAAATTAGAATCATAGATATATAGAATCGCAGAGTTGGAAGGGAGCTGGGGTCATCTGGCCCAACCCCCTGCAATGCAGGAATTTCAGCTCAAGCATCCATGACAGATGGCCATCCAACCTCTGCTTAAAAGTCTCCAAGGAAGGAGACTCTCCAAGGAAGGAGAGTCTACAATCTCCCGAGGGAGACTGTTCCACTGTCGGACAGCTCTTACTGTCAGAAGGCTTTTTTCGTATGCAGTGGCGTAGCGTGGGTTGTCAGCACCCGGGGCAAGGCAAGTAATTTGCGCCCCCTAACCCGTGGATTTTAGCACTCGAGTCTCTTCCACTAGAGAGCTGCGAGTGCGAGCGCCGCCCCCAGATGTTGCGCCCGGTGCGGCCAGCCCCCCTGCACCCCCCACGCTACGCCACTGTTCGTATGTTAGTCAGAATCTCCTTTCTTGTAACTTGAAGCCATTGGTTTGAGTCCTACCCTCCAGAGCAGGAGAAAACAAACTTGCTCCCTCTTCCATGTGACAGCCCTTGAAAGATTTGAAGATGACTATCATATCTCCTCTTTTCCAAGCTAAACATACCCAGCTCCTTCAAGCATTCCTCATAATTATAATTAGGCTACTAAAATGTTGCTAAAATGGCACACATTTTAAACCAAAGCACTTTCCAAAATGGCGGCAATTTCGAAACCATTCTAGACAGCAGAATGGATGACCCCAATTACAGCGTTTAAAATATAACTTCCTTTCCCAGCTGATCTAGAAACAATTCGTTTTGGAGGGAGACGCTGAACTTGTAACTGCCCTGGAACCAGTTTTGATGAAGGGCGGTCTAAAAGGTTTTAAACCAGCCTTCCCCCAACTGGTACCTTCCACATAATTTGAACTTCAGTTGTCATCATTTTGGTCATGGGGGCTGGGGTTATGGGAGTTGTAGTTCATAACATCTGGAGAGCACCATGTTGGGGAAGACTGATTTAAACAAACGCATACATATTTATATACATACAATGAATGCTTACCATCTAATGCTGGCAAACATAATACAGCAGTCTACATCCCCTAGGGCAGTCTTCCTCAAACTCGGCCCTCCAGATGTTTTGAGACTACAGTTCGCATCATCCTTGTCCACTGATTCTGCTAGCTAGGGATCATGGGAGTTGCAGGCCATAAACATCTGGAAGGCCGAGTTTGAGGTAGCCTGCCCTTTATTGTTGTTGTTGTATAGTTGTTTAGTCATGTCTGACTCCTTAGGGAACCAGAATTTCATCAGGGAGAAAGTCAGTAATAGCAGAGAAACACCCAAGAAAGGCATTGTAAATTACTCTAGCATGCTTTTACCATATCAACTAACAGCAAGGTCAACTGTGAAATACCAGCTTATGTCAACTATCAAATGTTATCAGATATCTACTGTCAGATAATGGATACTGAAGTCAAATATGTTTGGGTGGCCCAATACCTATATCAGACAGTGGGAGCATATTTGGCAAATATGTGAGCATTCACAGAACATCTGGAAAACACTCGACATCAAAAGCAGCAAAAGAGAATTTTGAGGAGGAAATTCATTTCAGCTCCTCCTGCCACAAATGTGCCATCTGCAGACAGGATGTGGTCTGCTGTGATTGTTGCCCTTGTATTGTAGACACTCTAATAAGCTTTTAATATCTTTGTCCGAATTGCTCTGGACAGCATATGAAAGCAGAGGACAGAAAGAGTAAGATCATAGTCGCTTTCATCGGTTTTTCCATGGCTGTTCAGAAAAATGGTGGGTTCTGTGTTGAAGTAAGGGTACTGAAATCGCTGCTAAGAAGCTCAAATCATATATATAACATGCCCTTCTTTGGAAATTAAACCAATGTCCAGATTTTAACACAAAAAACTTTACTTGCAGAAACTTATGGATGAATTAAAACATAATATTTACAGTCTCATGCTTATCCAAGCATGGACTTACAGTCTCTTCTTCTAACTTTCAAACAGCTGTATTTTCCTCTCTTTCCAGAGCTCAGCACTCAGCCTTCTGTATCTCAGTTAGGCCATGCCTTGCAGCTCCTATGAGAGATTTCCACTTTTACCTTCTCCTGCAGCGTTGCACTCTTTATTTCAAGCAAAGAAGAGTCTATTCAACTTAGCAGTGTTCACAGTGGATTCTAAAAACACAGTCATCTTGCTTCGCATGAAATGGAGTCTCTCCTTCATTAGATACTTCCCATGTGACCAACATTAGCCAATTACACGGGAACTACTAGAGGATCAACCAATCAAATGTAAACACATAGTAATGCATACAAACAGTTACAATTTCAGTGAATTAAATTACTATACTTAGCATTACGTACCGTCATCAACTTTTTATCAGGCAAAATTGGGGTGTTTGCGCGTGTGTGTTGCATCTCCCTGGGCAACTTTCCAGCAGTCATTGCTTAAGACTGGCCTTTATATAGGATGGTTTCCAATAGCTTTTTACCTGCAAACAGACACTCCAGTTGTCTGAGAACATTTGAAGTCCTTCTTGATTCCAGCAAATGTTTTAAACCTTTGCCTATATAGACCATTCAAATGGCGGTTTACATGTACAGCCAACCCCACCACCCAGCAAAATAGAGTAATCCAGGTGACATCACTTTCAAGAGTGGCAGTGTAGCACCTTGGTCCTGGCAGAAGTGTCCCGTGAGGCAAAACCTGTGCAGCATTCTGATACATTGCATGAAGAGGTGGAGGTGAAAGCATTTGGGCAGGCTAGGTACTAGCACTGGTAGAAAGCTGAACTGTATGCACCATCACTGAGTCTAGAACTCGCACCAGTTTCTGGCCTGGTGGCCCCAGCAGTTCAGAAGGGCCCCTCAATTGCCTTATCTGGCTGTTCTATCACTTATTGCCCTCCTCATGAGGCCCCCAGACTGCCATTTTAATGGCATAACCTCCAATATTTCTCTGATGAAAATAGTTCTAAGAAAAAGTGGGACATTCTGGGATCAGATCAGAAATGATGGTGTTCTCTTCCTGCAAGAAATAAGTTCTTGATTCCATTATACATGGGTGGTGTTTGGTTGTTGTGTTTTTTTGTTTTTGTTTTTCTTTATTGGTTTTTTAAACTCCTTTTAATATTGTCATGGAATTGGCGATTGACATGATACCGGTACTTCAAATCACGCCAGATTTGTGTTAAAGATCTCCTTCTTAATGTCTTTATACTATATCCCTGCAGAGCAGTTACCATATATCATGCAAACGTTCCCCATTTAATATTATCTACGTACTGCAGATTGGCACGAGACCATACTACAGTTTAAAAGAGGAATTGTTGAATTGCATTTGCGAGGTCGGGCAGAGCTTTTAGGTTAATGGATTCTGTTTCTTTTCCCCTGCCCCACAAACTCCCTCCGATTTCTTCCCTCCCCACTACTCACGTTCTCTAATTGCTTCCTTGCTTTCAACATCAAATGCCTTCCTAATTTGAAATAAGAACACAAGACTTGTCTTGCTGCATCAGACCAGCCCATGCATCTAGTCCAGAAAGTTTTCCCAGGATATCAACTTTCCCCAGCCTGGTGCCCTCCGGGTTATCACTGGACTGTAACTCCCATAATTGTTTATCACTGGCCATGCTGGGGATGATGGGAGTTGTATTGCAACAATATCTGGAGTGCCACAAATTGGGGAAGGGGGAGTTCTGTGTTTCTGGAGTCTTACAGATGGGGATGACCATCTCACGTGGTCACCAGCATTCACACTCAGAGGTATAGAGAGTCTCTGTATAAAATGCTGTCAGGAGCTGGACTGAGGAGGAATGGTGGGAACCGCCCTCCCCCTTCTCCTGAACCTTCCCCAAAACAGGAGGACAGTATAGATTTAGAACAGTGGTTTGCAGAAGGGCATAGTTCAGAGGCTGCAGAGGGGAGAAGCTGGGAAATATTGGAAGAGGAACAGCAAGAAGAAGAAGAAGCACCAGGGGAGAGACAGCTGACAGATTCAGTGTCCTTGGAAAGCATTCCTGACCTCCCCTCCCCCAAGACCAGGTGGGCAATGAGAGTAGCAGAACAGAGAGCTCAGAGGCAGAAAGCTCAGATTAGCTGATGCAGGGGTGATGTTGAATAGGGTAGACGTAGGGGTTGGGACTTTACTTGGAGCAATGCCATTATTTAGGGAAGGCTCCATTCCTTTGCCACTCTCTGTGAATTAGTGAATAAATTGCTTGGTAAGAACTTTTATCATTTCTCTGATTCTTGGCTGCCACCGTGGGAGGGATTTGATTCCCCGAAGCTGACAGATGCTTCAGCTTACTGAACATGGCTAATAATCATAGATACCTCTATCTTCCATGACACCTCTATCTTCCATCTAACCCAGCACCCTTAACAAACTACAACTTCCAGGATGCCCAGGGGGACACACCATTTTCTGGTTTGCCTCAGGCAGCAAAGTGTCTTGGGCAGGCCCTGAGTGAGATAGTGTGAGAGTTGTGGCTGAGTGCGGCATTGCTTCTGTCCCAGATTTAAGAGTTTGTTAGAATGCACTGGATTCAAACAGGAGACGTGAAATCTTCTGTCAAAGCAGCTCAAGCCAGAATATTGAAAGGAACTGATTGCCAGCAAGTAAAAGCGGAAATGAACTCCAATTCCCATCCTCCCCAGTCAGCGTAATCCATGACCAGGGATGATAGGAATTGTAGTCCGGGGAAATTCGGAGGGACACCAGGTTTCTTCTCTCTTTTTTTGTATATAATTTTTATTAAAATTTCTGTTTTACAATTTAAAATACTCATTTTTACATCCGTAAGATATCAATGACTTCCCTTCTTCTCTTTCCATGGTTCCTTTTACATATCATAAATCGCTGCATATTTTACAAAAACTAAATCATTCAGTGTTCCATTATTGCATCCACCAAAGCTTATTTACACTGCTGAATTTATCTTAATGCTGGCAGTGTTTTCAGCTGTACACAATTATTTCCCATATATTCAATAAACGTTTTCCAATCTTCTCTAAACGTATGTTCTTCTTGTTCTCTTATTCTATATGTTAAGTCTGCAAGCTGCACATATTCTGTCAACTTAAGTTGCCATTCTTCTTTGGTTGGGACCTCCCTCGTTTTTCATTTTGGGGCTAACAAAATATGGGCTGCAGTTGTAGCATACATAAATAACCTTTTTTTGACACCTGGGAATTTCAGTCTGAATTATCCCCAACAGAAAGGACTTTTGTGGGTTTTTTTGGGGGGGGAGTACTTTTAAACATGTTTTTCAATTCATTATAGATCATTTCCCAATACTCTTTTACCCTTTTACAAGTCCACCACATGTGAAGGAACGTTCCCTCCACCTCTTTGCATCTGCAGCACTTATCAAATTCAGTCTTATACATCTTAGCAAGCCTACTTGGAGTTAAATACCATCTGTAAATCATATTCAAATACAGGTTTCTCACCCCTTATAATGAACTGCCTTTCTGTTAGGAATTAGATGGAACACACATAGCTGAGTCCTCCAAAAATAAAAGGGCCAGAAACCTGAAATATTCAGTCCCCTGGCTCAACTCTTTCTACTTAGGAGTCAGCTAGATTAGTAAATAAAAAACACTGTATATGCATTATTATGCTGTGACACCAAATGGTGCTGTCGAAGTTCCATTTTTGCCAATGCAATTTCTCATACAAAGTTTAAAACACGTTTAACTGAAATGCTTCTTTGATGTGTCTAAAAAAAAACCCCTAAGTGCCGCATATTGATGATCTTCATTAACCACACTCTTGTTGCATAATTATGGGTCACATAAGTGCTTTGAGGACTAAGGCACATACTTGAGAATCAGGAAGTAGCCGGCTGTTTTGGTAGAGGTGATCAGGAAGTTGGAAGTGCTTGCTTTGACTGTCACTGCTTCCATTTTTTAGTTAGAATAATTCTCTCCGCAATATTGGTGCAGCACAGCACGTTTCCCCGGCCGAATTAATTAGCTACAGACAAATCTGCAATGCTAATGTTGTCTGCTATAAGGACACAGTTGGCAACTAATTCTTAACAGAAAGGAAAGTATTTCTGGGGTGGGGTTTCACAGATAGTATCTATCTGTACTACCTCACTGCTGCTAGCTACCTTATTTTACTTGTCATGTTAGTTTTCAAAATAGTTTGATTGTTTTATGGTATAGTATCTGCTACTGCTGGAAGCTGCCCCATGCTTGAGATTGGACGAAGCAGGGAATATAAAGCTATTCAATAAATAAATAAAACGTAAGTGTTTGTATAGGATTACAGCCTAAGAATGTTTAAGAGACAGCTGCCAAGAGGTACTTATTACACGGAACAGATTCATTTCTGGCCAACAGTATCCCATCAAATGTTAATGCATTGTTTAAAGACAGTTGATATTGTGCTTTTTCTTCTTTCGCCAGTAAATATTCCTCAGCGTTGCTAACTTGGGTTGTGAACACCACATGATGCGTTGAGCATGTCTCCGGCAGCCAGAGGACAGCATCTAAACAAATTCAAGAATTCAAACTCAGTGGAAACGTAGATGATGAGGGGAAATTTATATTTTGCCAGTACAAATGTTGTGAGGTTAGGCACTGTTTCACTGGATAGCCATCCGAGACAAAGAAGTGTGCAGGAGATTTCGAAGATCAACAAAAGGAACCTGAGCAAATTAATAATCCTCTCCTTCAGAAAATTAAACTTCACTCTGCTAAATTAGTTGACCTTCAACGTTTGCCCCGAGGGACTGGTGCAAGATTGGAGAGCTTATCTGAAGAAACGGAGAACAAAACTAGTCTGAAGCAAGAAGGCTAGTGGACTGGATAGTTCCGGGGATGTTTATTTAGACCTCTTTAATGAGAGCACAATGAACAGTGGAGTTAAAGTCAGCTCTTAACGCTGTGTACTAGCTTTGTTTTGTTTTGCCACGGGCAAGGCAGTGTCTCGGATAAGGACTATGGATTTAAATCGGTGCGAAAGGGAAGGCTAAAGAGCAACGCAAGCCAGGCTGCATTGACTTAAAATGCAGCAAAGTCATTCTTTCATTTTCATTTCAGACAGAAGATTGTTTGCGGGGAAACACGGTGTTTCCAAAGAAACAGCAGGGTAGATACAGGATTGCTATGGGTTAGCGGTGTGTGTACACCGCTTCCCAAACCAGTCCTGAGAGTGCACTGGATCTACAGTAAACACTGTGTACACAGCCTTAGAAAACCTCCTGTGTTGACTCGGGGAACCTTTGCTTTACATGGACTTACAGACTTTTGTTTTTAAATAAAGTTGGTATAAAAATTGTCCAGTAAAATCTGAGGTCTGCCTCTTTTTATCCTTAACAAATATTCCAGCACGCTGCTCCAAACTGTACCCACTAACCTGATCTTAAGCATGAGTAACCAGAATAATAATAATAATAATAATAATAATAATAATAATAATAATAATAATTTATTATTTATACCCCGCCCATCTGGCTGGGCCTCCCCAGCCACTCTGGGCGGCTTCCATAAAAACCAAAAATACAATAAAATATCACACGTTAAAAACTTCCCTGAACAGGGCTGCCTTAAGATGTCTTCTGAATGTCAGGTAGTTGTTTATCGCTTTGACATCTGCTGGAAGGGCGTTCCACAGGGCGGGCGCCACTACCGAGAAGGCCCTCTGCCTGGTTCCCTGTAGCTTTGCTTCTCGCAATGAGGGAACCGCCAGAAGGCCCTCGGCGCTGGACCTCAGCGTCCGGGCAGAATGATGGGGGTGGAGACGCTCCTTCAGGTATACTGGACCGAGGCCGTTTAGGGCTTTAAAGGTCAGCACCAACACTAAGAAATGTCACACTAAGTTTGCAACTCTGTGACAGCTTACTTGAGGATAAGCCTCATAAACTTTTCTGGTTGAACGCATCTCCCTCTGAAGCTGCTATTTGCTCTGTTGTAATGGAATACAGGCCCATGGGCTGAATCTGCAGCTATTTGTAAAAGAAGAAAAGAAAAGAAAAAGAATGAGATGTAATATGCAATTTGGCCCCACGTGTCTTTAGGACTGCATCGTGGCCTTGAACATTTTGCTATGGTGCAAATTTAATTTCAAATTTGTTTGCTTCCAATGAAGGTTGCAACCCTAAGCAATTTTATTCTACTTGTTACCTGGAAATATCACCCAGGTGATCTTGATCTGATGTCACCCTATGGTGGCCACTTAGGCTGCGAAACAAGGAGATGCACCATCAACAAAGCCAAAGTGTCTTTGCATAAAATTTGCATATGGTCCATACATATGGTACCAATTTGGAGTTATCATGTAAATGGAAATACAATGTATTGCAGCATGCGGGGAGGGATGATGTAACTAGGTGACCTGTCTGCATGCTCCTTCTGCTCTCCGACTGAACTTCCAGAGACCTTCCAGGCCCCTGCTGCTCTCCCTTCTTAGGGTTCTTGAACTTAGCATCCTGCCAGATAGGGGACTCCTTCAAGTAGAGGTCTCTCCTCTGTAAAGTAGGACACATGCCTCCCATTGGGAGGGGGGAATTGCTCTGGAAGAGAAATGTAAACATTGGCATACTCTAAAAGCCCATGTCAGTTTCCCCAAGCAGCTCTTAAGGCTCTGAGTATCATATTTCATTTACATGGAGCTGCTGAAAGTTTTATGGATGGGGGGGGCAGGAGGCAAGAATATAATGCCCCTAGGGTGCCTGGAAAATGCTATGTGTGAACACATCTCCATGAGATGTGTTGCGGGCATTAACTCCCCATCTTGTAACGAATAACAGGCCTCAAGTGCTTGCCACAAATGGGAAACTTCATCATTTCATAAATCCTTCACTAGCTTATGTAAATGTGGTTCCCTGGCTTTTGCTGAATGTGCAATAGCTGCCCGTTGTTTTCTAAATAAGAAGCTGCTTCCCCATCATTTGCTCAACCTTTAGCAATTATATCAAAGGCAACACACAGGACTAGTAGCCTGCAAGTAATAATGACGACAGTGGGTTGCATTCAACAAAGTTTCACTTAGAGCAGAACCGTTGCAATTCATGGACCTAACTGAGTCTTCTTTGTTAATTTTGGAGGGTCTACTCTGAGTCAGACTTAGCTAAATGCCACCCATGTAGGAATATAAGCCATGTTCCTTGTGCCTCCACTGTGTATTGTCATTAACCCTTGAAAGTGCTCCAAGAATGTCCCTGTGCACAGAAAAGCCTTTTGCATTTTTTAGTCGACATCAGAGTGCTGGTTAGTCATGACTAAGACCAAGGCTACCCAACATTGTGCAAGGGGGATTTTCCAGACCCTCCAAGTGCCCCTATTTTCAAGGGACAGTCCTGGATTTACAAAAGCCATCCTGGTTTCTGATTTCTGAATATACCACTGTTCCTTAGTATGTCCCTGTTTTCATCAGAGAAGTGCTGGAGGGTGTGGTATGACAGGCTTATTGGGACTGCTTCTGCTGCCCAGCATAGAGTGCTTCTTTCTCTTTTAAATTGCTTTTAATTTGTTTTTTTTATATCCTCTTAATTTTTTATTATTTTTTTTACTGCTTTAACCATTTTTAATTGGGTTGTAAGGGCACTTGGTGAAATGTGCCTAGGAGGAGAGGAGCAGGAGAGAGCAGGGGGAGGTCCAATTACAGTGGTTCTGGGTAGGGGGAGGTATGGCATGGGAGGTGGGGCAGGCTGGGTAAGGGGCACACGGCACAGGCTGTTAGTGACTGTGTCGTGTGCCAGCCTCTCCTCCAACCTGGGGAAATGTGGTTGTCCTCTCAGCCAGCCCTCGAGTCTGCAACTGCTGCTGTTGAATGCCACGTCAGCCCAGAATAAAAACTCCCTCACCCATGATCTGATTATGGATGAGGAGGCTGATCTGGCACGTATCACTGAAACCTGGGTGGATGAACAGGATGGCGCTGGGCAATTGGGACAGGGAAGATGTTGAAAGCTAAAGTCAAAACCGAAAGAAGAATGTCAACAACTCTATGAACTCAAAAACCATCTCAAACCCGACACCAGAAGCTGATATTAGCTATCAATTGACATCTGGCAACTTATTCTGGTGCCAACCTTGATTCTGAAGGAGGCATAATCCAATATGTCTAGTTACACTTTGTGGCCTCTTCCCTTTGCTCCCAACTGCCATGAGAAATGTGGGAAGAATTGTATTCATTATTCACACTGATAACATGAGAGCTTCCAAAGGCATTGTTTGCGAAATTTCTGAATCAATATGTCAAGTAGCCCTGTTTTGTGTCATGTTACGTGGTGTTATGTCCTAATCTGACATGATAAGATTACATGATGCATTTGATCTTGAGGCAAGAATTCCTTTGAAATGTTTGGCATAACTTAACAACCCATCAGGTCTTGTTTTTATTTTATTATGGACACGTAGGTCAAAATCTGTAAGCAATTTAATGGCCATACATCTCGAACCTTGTCAACCTAGTCCTCCCAGCAAGAGTGCTACAGGAAGTGCTCTCAATGGTTTAGTTCTTCCAGATGCTGAACACTCACCACTGGTTTCAGAGGGCTGCCTGGGCTGGTCAACATCCTGGAGCTTTAAACCTGAACTAGCTTCTCCTTTTTTTTGCTCTCTCAAAAACAGGTATAACATCTTTGTTTCTTGTACACGTGTGCAAGATGAAGCAGAACTTTCGATGATCTATCGTTGAAATCGGAGGTGGACCTATGAAACACAACAGGAAAACAGCTCCAGATGTTCCTCAGCTCTCATTGATTCTTTTATCTGAAAGCGCTGGCCTCTGTTCTCCAGAGAGAAAGAAAATTCAGTTTGCTCATTAGCACTTCGTATGTTTTAGGGATGGGCTAACTGTCAATTTTGGCTTCCCTCCATTTCTCATTTTTCGAGCCTGCATTTCAGTTCCCCACATTTCTATATCAGTTTGCAAAAACATTGATTATATTAAAAAGTCCTCATGAAAATTCTTCAGTCTTTTAGTGCAAAATTCTATGAATATACACATTTTTGCAAAAGAATGTTCTCTAATAGAGTGCCTTTTTGTACGTTATTTTCACTAATGTATGCATTTTTATGCAGGCTTTACCTTGGTATATGCACTTTTCTATAAATTACTTGGCTGGAAAAAAGCACCACAAAATTCAAAGACATGCAAATTTTGAAAGATGGCTGTGTTTCAATTTGTATGTTCCTTTGGAAAGTGTGCATTAGGTAGGTTCATGTTTAAATGTGAATAGTTTTGATCCCCCCCCCCCATTCTCTGTGTGTGAGGTGGGGGGAGGAGGGAGCTAGGATGGGGAGAAATTCATACATACACACACAACCCAAGACTGACATTAAGCTCACTAGTAACAAGAAAATGAAATGTAACTAAAGAAACAACAGGAAACCAGACTTGACAGATGAAAAATACAATGTAAATATATCTTACTGATTAGACAGCTTATAGTGGGGCCAGCCCTATATTTAGGCAAGGTGAGGTGACTGTCTCAGGTGACAAATGCCTTGGAGGCTGCCTGGGAGGGGGGAGGTAAAAGCCCATGGATCCTCAGGATTTTCACATTGGGTCACCCCAAATTCACCATCAGATCACATAGCATGTCCATGGCTACAGCCTGCACCAAAAAAATCACCCACCCACCGTTGTGTGGGGCCGCAATGGCGCAAAAATGTGGTTGCAAAGCATGGATCCACATGGATTTTCAGGATTTTTGCATTGGGCTACCCCAAACTCGCTGTCAAATCACATGTCTGTGGCCACAGCATGAACCACAAAAATCATACATCCACTGTTTCATTCAGAATATTTTTTTTCTTGTTTTCCTCCTCTAAAAACTAGGTGCGTCTTACAGTCAGGTGCGTCTTATGGAGCAAAAAATACGGTATTATGTTTTAATTCATCTATAACTAAAAGTTTCTGCAAGTAAGATTGTTGTATGTTAAAATATGGGCATTGGTTTAATTTCCAAAGAAGGGTGTCGGTCATATATACGTTTTGAGCTTCTTAGCTGTTATTTCGCTGCTCTTACAGCACCTTTGGCCCTCCAGATGTTACTGAACTACAACTCCTATCAGCCCTTGGAAGCATTGCCAGTGGCCAAGGATTATAGGAGTAACATCTGGAGCCCAAGGGTTCCCCACACCTCTGGGCTGGATGGACAAATGGTCTGACATGGTAAAAGACAGGTTCCTGTGTCCCTGCAGAACCTGTACAGGGCTGGTCATGCCTAAAAATGAGGTGCCGGCTCCTAAAACACTCCATTCTCACCCCCAGCCATCTGACTTGGTGTTTTTGTGATAGCAAATGCCAATTATTTAAATGCATGATCCACTGATCTCCCATATCTGTGGCATTCCCAGGACTGCTCCTCTGGTTATGTTCCCAGATAGAGAAGTTGACCTAGCTATCTTGCGAGTCACACTCAAACTTCAAGATAGCAAACCATGTGTGCACATTCATCACCTGAACTCTCAAGGTGCATCTGTGCTGCTTTCAGGTCTTCTCTCACAGATAGAACAACAAACGAACAGCGATTGCATAATTGCTATCCACTGTGAATTTGGCAGAGTGGGTGCGGTATGGGCAACTCCCACATTGAAACCGTACGTTGAGACTGCCATACTGCTTCGCATTTTTAATAAAACAAAATTAAATGGAGTGCCTGCTGCTATAGGAACTGGAAAACTGTAACCAGGAAAATAGCCTCTTGGTGGTATGTTCATATTTTAATCAGTCCATCAATTAGCAAACAAGGATTTTTGGGGAAACACATGCATTTCAGCTGTAAACCTTTTCAGATCGTTTCAAGAATATTTGCCTCACAGAAACAAGTTATAATGGGATCCTACATAACAGGATGAGAACGGGGGCACAGTTTTGTCTGATTAGTTAATTCCTGCATCTCATTCTTTGTGTTTCCTGTCTGGTAAACTTTCTGTCATCAATGGTGGTGAGGGGGGTGATGTGTGTCAGATGACAAGGAAACGGCTAATGAGAAATTTCCTTTTTTTCCAGGGTACCAGAGAGACTCAAAGCAATTAAAAATGGCCAACGGTAATTAAATATGCATGCTAATTTTGTGTGAGGCAGCTTTCCCCAAGCTGGTGCCCTCCAGGTGCTTGGACAATAGTGCCCATCAGCTGATGAGAGAGATGATGAAAAGTCCCTGGAGTGCTTCACCTCAGGGAAGGGAAGAGTATGGAGGACTCTTCAAAGATTTGCCAGCTAAACAGAGAGGAGATGGCCCATCCTGCTCTCATCCCTTTAAAAACAGCTTGACCTACAACAGGCTCCCTCGACCTCGGCCCTCCAGATGTTTTGAGACTACAATTCCCATCATCCCTGACCACTGGTCTTGCTAGCTAGGGATGATGGCAGTTGTAGGCCAAAAACATCTGGAGGGCTGAGGTTGAGGAAGCCTGACCTACAATGAAATCAGCATGGTCACACTTTTCTCTAAGGATGATATAAAATCATATTAAATGACACACACATGCACACCAACATACATAAAAACATGCTGTTGATGTCTGACTAGTTGAGCAAGAACTGAGATGAAGATGCATGTTGGAACACACACATTCAGAGACACGAAGAGTCAATGTATTACATTCTCTTTTTCTTTATAATTTTTAATTAAATTTTATAAATATTTTTTGACAAAACATCCATCTTACATATAATATATAAAAACCACTTGGCCAACTTGGCCTGAGACTACCCTCCTTCTCAACTAATGGTTTTCCTAATTGTACTCTGATATTGCATTTTGTTGTTATTATTATTACCCTTAAATCCAAGTCTTAAATACACCATTTAAACATCATATTGATAATAATTGATATCTCTAACCTTACAAAATTTCTTGTAGCCCTACTAACAGTGTCAATTGTTTACAATTGTCTCTCAAATACAATGTAAATTTATTCCAGTCTTTCAAAAAGGTCTGGTCCTGCTGGTTCCAAATTTTCCCAGTTAGTTTCGCCAACTCGGCATAGTCCATTAACTTCATCTGCCACTCTTCTTTTGTTGCGATGTATTACATTCTCACTTGGGCTGAGTACACACAAAACGCAATATCCCTCAATCTGGAATAATTCTTGCTTGTCCTCAGCATGATGCTTTCAATCTAGATTAATTCTAGATCCTGCCATCCATAGAGGTGGGCATGGTTATTTGACATGCATTTACGAAAACCCTCCCCATGATCAGGTCGTCTACATCTTTTCTTCCCTGCACATGCCCCAGGTGAACGAAGAAGGAAGTGGTGGTTGTAATCTTAGTACAGGCCCATCCACAACATCATTGGGCAGGTGTGGATACACAACACCCACCTTTGCCAAGACCACCTACACCTCTTGTCCTCCGTCTTCAAATGAACACACTGAAGCGCAGGATCAATCTGCAATGGGATTTTATTTTCGGAAAGAAACGTGTGTTTTTTCAAGAAGTGCTTTTCAGGGGCAAAAAGATACAATAGATCTGGATTGTGTGTGGACTCGGTAGAAGAGACAAGGACTCGGTCTCCATTGACTCTAGAATAAAATGTTGCATAGATACAGCCGTGGGTGCAATTTGGATGTGCATCTAAAGGTGCGTCCGATTGGTGCTCACACTTCCCAGTACGGAATGAATGGGGAAGCTTGCTTATGTATGTGAATCTTGTTAACTGGATCAATGAGAGTGGAGGGGAGGGCACAATGAAGAGACGACATTGCCCCTGACAGGGAAACCTGTTTCTTGTGCATTGCATTAATCTGAACACCACATAGCCTTTAAGAAAAACACCCCACCCATGGCAAAGTAAGAAAACGTACAGCACAGTGGAAGCATTATGAAGCTGCCTACTAGTCAGGATACAATAATAGCTCATTTCCTGATCATTAATCCAGACATCACACAATCAGTCAAAGGAATCCATTTTCCTTTGCAGCTATTTTGGAGACTGCTGCCCTATTGTCACCAGTGCAAGGGACCCTTGACTCAGCAGCCCATGTCTTTCTTTAATTAGAGCCTGTGATAACCTGTGGTCAAGCTCGGCTTGCCAATGGCCATCTATCATATTGCCTAAACTCCCTGGCATTAATCTTTGATCCAGAGACAGCTGGAATGGGAGCACCAGTGGGGACACAGGAGGGCATATTGTGCATAAATGGAAATTGCTGTGCAGTGGCCGCTGCCCACTGCAGCCGAGCCAAACGCCCGTGCTATTCCTGCTTCCTAATTTAGTTCTGACCCTGTGTCAAAAACCAAGGGGGTGGCTTGATTGTTAAGGCTCAGCCATCAGATTTTATAACTTTAGAGCCCCCTATTTGCAATAAAATAGAAAGACAAAGAGGGGGAATCAAACTCCACAAATTGGCCAATATCTTTACTGATTCCAAACAAAACGTCACATTTTGTAAACGTTGGGGCCCTTCACAACTCTTTAATGAGGCTGGATCTTTTCAAAAATGAGGACAGGGAAGAAACAACTGTCAGTGTTTGTGGCGCCAACATCAAACCAGTTTTCTCTCCCATTTTGCTCCATTTGAAACCCAATGAAGAGTTCCGCAGAACTCAGAAACTTGCTTGTTGCTTTGTGACGTTTTGTCTGGTTGATTCATATTTTCTGACATTACAGAATTTGAAATGTTTCCAATGCAATCCAAATATAACTGAAATCCAAATGTCAATATTGGAATGGATTCTGTGTTCAGACAAAACAGAGCCATGTTTTTCAGCTATGAATTCATTTCAGCTCCAGTTGTGATGGCCTCTGGTCTCTTTGTGTAACTCTGGCCTTTTATGAAGGGATTTTATGACAGACTGATGAATTTAAGTTGTGAACCTTGCAAAGGCAAAGGGCAAAAGTGAATCATAAAGTGTCTTCTTCAGACAGTGAACGGATTCTACCAATTCTACTAAAGTCAAGAAATGTTGGCAATGACACACACACACACACATATTTAAATATAAATACAAACTAACGTTAGTAGGTAGAAACCATAGTAGGAATTTAACTAAGGCTGTAATTCTATACATGCTGATCTATGACTATGTCCCATTGAACTCAATAGGTCTTACCTACAAGTAGATGTGCATGAGATTGTGCTGTCATTAAACAGGCCCATCACTGAACATCAATCCACAGAATATGCGATCCGGTTTCACGCAATTGACGCCAGCGTAGCTAGAGACGTCTAGCAACTGTGATAGTTCTTTACGTTCTTGTGGTTTTGACACCAAACCAGGACATTTAAAAGTGTAAAGAAATGAATGCTGTTATTTGACACAGTGGCACAGTCAGAAAAGAACAAATAGGCTGAAGATGAATGAGAAATGCATTTGGCGGGGGGATGAAACACCTAACAGAAGTCGCCAGTTTTAAAAACAACAACAACGCAGGCAGCTTTGGGGTATAAAGTAGCATTAAAACCATGCTGTCAGTTGCCATTTTGGACTGTTTCCACTATGCCTTGAGCAAACTCTGCAAACTGAAAGTCATCCAGGGCCTGCCAATGCATTCAGAATGATATTGACAGCATGGTCTCCAGGTCTCGATGCCCTGGGGCTGCTCTAGCCAGCCAGTGCAACTCTTCTATAGACATCCGATGAAATCCAAAGAAGAGAAAGCTCTTGTAATGGGTTCCCTTCCTCTTTGGGAGCTTCTCACCAACAGCAATGTCCCCTCTCACAGGTCAAATGAGCTTTTGGGGTGGGAAAGGTGAGTTCAAGGAAACATCACTGGTAGTTTCAAGAATCCTGCAATGGCGACACTGCAGAACCCATGCCCAAGATACATTTGCTTGGCACCAACGCTGTTGCCATTTACATGCCAGACTAAAACTGCCCTGTACTTCACAGTCTTTGATGGCAAATAACATTATTCAGTTATTTATTTGTTCAAATATTTATATACTTGCGAAAAAATATGTTGCGAAAAAATAATAGCAAGTGTGGTTGTGTGTGTGTGTGTAAACATTTAAAATCAGACATCATATGGCAAATAATATGGGCCTCCTTCTTTTTTGTTGTTTGTTGCCCTTTGTGAGGAAGGGCAGAATATAAATTAACTGAGGAATTAAACTATACCTATTTACCATGGTGTGAGCCCCAATAAACCTGGTGGGGCTTACTTCTTAGCAGAGGTGTAAAACTGCACTGTAAACCAATAATTAGAGGGAGTGATGATCTGAAAGAGAAAGACTGTCAGTTAACCTGTAAGGAAACCTTCTTGCCTGCATTTGGATAAATTGCCTAGAACGCTTGTGAGAACTACTCCAAGGGTGTTCTTAGGCAGAACTTGGGTAAGCATTTGTCAAAAGCTGTGTAAGTCTACCAAGTCCCACCGCAGTGCCAAGGTTTGGGTTTGATGACCAGAGAGAAGTCCCTTGCAATCCTACCATTGTTCCAGGCGACAGCCCTTGAATTCAAAGCTATTAATAAGAATCCTGGCTGCTGAAACTGGCGTGTGCATTCTTATTCAAGGAGGGGACTTTGGTCTATGTCCCATCTGCTCAAGGATATTAAAAAGAAGAGGCCATCCAACGCGAGCGAAGGTATTTTTCAGCATCTAGGGATGAAGCACTGCAAAAAGGACACTAAAGCTACAGTGAATTACATTTAATAATCCATCCAGCGTTGTCAGATCAGTGCGTATTCTTTATAAATCACCCAGTCCAGGGAGAAATTCTTCCAGCCAGGTTGCCGAACATTTCATATAAGGATATATATCCTTGTGGAGAAAAGAAAACGGGGCTATATACAGGATCTTTACTGAAGCATTTAGCCCAAAAGTTATAGTAACACTCATGGCAGGAATCTTAACTGGAGATGAAACTGACGTTATAGAAGAATAACTTGGCGAGTAAGAATCCCACAAGCCAGTGGCGTAGCGTCGGTTGTCAGCACCCGGGGCAAGGCAAGTAATTTGCGCCCCCTAACCCGTGGAATTGCGCCCCTAACCCGTGGATTTGCGCCCCCTAACCCATGGATTTGCCCTAACCCCAGATGTTGCGCCCGGTGCGGCCCGCCCCCCCTGCACCCCCCACGCTACGCCACTGCCACAAGCACAACTTGATAAAACCTTGGGCATTTTCACAAATATTTCAGATTAGATCAATTTGCCAGCTTTCTTTCATATTTACTTTTTGAATTAAGGAATTTCTAGATGCAAAGTTCCATATTCTTGACACTTCTTAGTGTCTTGTGATTGGTCTGATTTTGACAGACTGCTTTGATTTTGGCAAATGTGTCACCCGTCAATGGGGGGGGTGTCTCGGGGAGCCCGACTGATGCAGTCACACCAGACGCAGAACTGGCACAGCAACTTTGACATCCAGTGGAAGAGGCTGGGGGGGGCACAGGATTTTGGTGTCTCACAGGAAGCCACAGAAATTTGAAATACTAAAGTCTACCACTGAATTGAAATTGTAGATGTTCTAGAGGTGTGTCCGGGGTCTGTGTGAGAATGAAATAATGAGGCAAAGTAGTATCATCACCCCCCACCCTTGCTGAGTCAAAGTTACTTTTAAAAAGTTCAAAGCTTTATTTAAGCTTCTGAATTATATGTTGCTTTCCTTTAAACAAAATAAAAGCCCAAAGCTCTTCAGAATTCTGCAGGCAGCATTCTAGAGAGCCTCGCATTGTAAGACCTATTGGAGACCTGGAGGGCCCAGCAGAGGACACAAGGAAGCACTAGAAAGGGAAGGGTGCTGTGAAGCTGCAAAGTTTAAAAAGATGTAGAAGCAGTATGATGCTCCACTTGGCCACCTCTAATTATATTAAGGCAAGAAAGAGCATGAGACCACCCACGCCATCATAAAGTTCTATGAAAAATAGTTAATCCCTTTTAACTTTCCCCACAAAAATCTCCTGGACCTGTTTGTCTGCAATTTGGCAGGCATAATTCTCACTGGAGGGATTCCTATGCCTGTAAATTTCATTCACTTTTGCCAAAAGGGAAATGTTCTAGCCATTTTTAGATTGCCCATTATAATGTAAGGAGGATGCAGAGCTTTGTTTCCTATGGAGCAACTCAGAATCCAAATTGCAGATCAAAGTTGAGAGAGCACGGAACAACTCACAAAGAAAGCAGAATATAGATACAGGTTGGAGCCCGTTACATACACCTAACGTGTTCTTTCATTCAAATTCACCAGGAAATGAAACCGCATTTCATGAGAAATATCAAATATTAACTAGCCCTATTAAAAATTGCCACACATTAAAGACTATCTTCTTGTGAACCACATATGTGGAAGTATCAGGATTCCTCAATGAGACAGCTTGCTACCAGTCCCATTGTTCCTCTGCAATGTATAACAGGAATTTTGGGTGTGTTCCACACTTTCATTTCACACAAGGAGTGCTGGTGTGAAATGGCACTGCCCCATGAGGCCTAAGTGTAGAACAAGCCCCAGAATCCACTGCAACTTGAATGGGATTCAGCGGTTGCGATTTAGAGCTCTCTGGCATATGTGCTGTGCTGGATTTACGTATAAGCTAAACAAGCTATAGCCCCACTCTCTTGGCCCCCCCTCCAAAAAAAATCACTATTAATATACTTCTTCTTAATTCTATTTCAGTTCAACAATTACTTTGATAAAATACATATTTTGTTATGTGCAAATGACTTTAGATACCTATTAGGTTCATAAATTACCATATAGCACAGGCATCCCCAAACTCGGCCCTCCAGATGTTTTGGGACTACAACTCCCATCATCCCTAGCTAACAGGACCAGGGGTCAGGGATGATGGGAATTGTAGTCCCAAAACATCTGGAGGGCCGAGTTTGGGGATGCCTGATATAGCATATTTTTAATACAAAAAACAGCGACAATTTGTTGTTGACAAAGGACAGCTGGACATATAAAGGGTCCCATTACATTCAATAGCTTAGGGCCTCATCAAACCTAAATCTGGCCCTGCATATGTGCCCAGTTTTCCTTCTAGGTGACAAAATGTGAAAACAACCATCGACACAACCAGTGCATTTGACAGTATTGTCAAGTTCTGGTACTGCTTGCTTCAAAAGAACTAGCCATAACTCCATTGGCTTTTCTGTATGCCATAGGCAGGTATAAAATGCTGAAGGAATATTGGGGAAATATTTTCAATACAGGACATCTTGGATAATGATTTGACAAAATACAATTAGGAACCCTCTTTAAGCTCCTGATCGTTTCTTCATATGGATGGACTCTTGGAACCCAAACTCTTGGAATCCCTTCCAACTCAACAATCCTGTGATTCTATGACATTACGTGCCCCACACCTGATTTCACATATGATGTCAAATGTGGGGCAGGTGGGCATGGTTTGTGGGGAATAACTTTGAGGGCCAAACTGGAACTCATGCCAGGCCTGTGTGCTGGACTTTCCTCACTCCAGCTCTACAATGATTGCATTTTTAATTTCCCTTCTTTGGTTAGGTTTACCATTTGAACAAAAAGAGGTATCTTTTGTCTATAAACTGTGTTCTACACCATGTAATTTTCTAGTAATTCATGATCTGCAGGGACAAAGCTAAGCAGCTGGTTCTTCGCTTAGTACTCATTAATTCCCCCCCCCCTTTGCATTTTTAGAAATCTCTGAGGTTTAAAATAGCTATTACTACTAAAGTCTCCCTTCCCCTGGACAGAGCTTCATTATTAGTACGAATATTATTGAAGCATTTCTGGTCGTGTGCAAGGTTCAGTGGCTTGCGCACTTAATTTGCATGCAAGGCATTTATCTGGTTTAGTGCCTGCACTTATCAGGAGGGTATAAAGTGGCAATGGTAATAATGACTGCCCGAAACAAAAGACGATGTTCTTTCAAAGAAACAAACACTATAAAAACCCTTCCAGTTTAAGGTCTGCCAGAAAAGATGAGATTCTTCTCTGCTGACCAGAAACTGCAGGTAATTTCCACACAAACAAAATGGAATGCGTGTTTGCCTGTTCCTTGACTACAGTGTAAGGACTGTTCTTTCCTAGATCATCATTTCATGATAGCTACTCTCTTGAAGGTGCCTCTTCCTGTGTGTGTGTGTGTGTGTGTGTGTGTGTGTGTGTGTGTGTGTGCATTTTGCCACAGCAGCTTACAACATCTAAAATATAAAATATAAACTGCATAATCACAGGCATAAGGATAGCAGTAAGAACTTTCCATATTACTGTGTCACAACCAGCCAGAAGATTAAAAATGAAGACTACAGCCTCTTTAAACCCAGGTGTGGCCTGACCAGAGGGGTGGAGTAATGACAATAGCCTCTGCCATTTACTGGGGTAGGGTGAGATGGGGGGCAAGGTTATATATATATATATATATATATATATATATATATATATATATAAAAATTTACACTGGTATTTTGTATACAAATGAGGGTTTTGTGCCAGAAATCGGGAGCACCATCATTGCATGAGAAACAAGCGGTAAAAATGAATAAAAACCACCTCGCTTCTGTTGAATGACATGACAAAAAATAAGGAGGGTTATTTTTAGGAAAGTAAAAAGCAGCTGTCTGACCTAATGACATTGGTTGGGGCTTCATTACATGGGAGTAATTCTCGCTGAACTCAAGGAACTTTCTTCCAACTTAGACATTGTCAGGGAACTGCCATCGGAACTAGAGGAGGAGGCGAGGCCCCACAGCGATGCTGGAGAGGGGCCAAGCAGGGAGAGAGGCAAGTCTCCTGTTGGGGAAGAAAATCAGCGCTACACCAGGGATAGAGGGGGGCCAATGGGGGAAGCAGAGAGCAGGCTCCGGGACTCTTCACTGGACACCAGCGGGGAGAGCACAGGTCCTCCGCTAGCCACGCCCTCCCTGCGCAGAAGACTTTCGCGCAGGGAGAGTAGGAGGAGACTGGGCGTCAAACAACTTTTATGTTGGAAAAGGTTTAAGAAACGCCCACTGACGGATTCTGCCAGCGACTGAACAGCCACGGAGTGGATGGCTGTCCAGCGAGAAATGGTTTAACCAGCCAACCTAGCCCAGAGCAGCGGCAACTTACGCACAAGCAACCCCTAAAGCCATTACAGACATGTAGGGGATTGTACCATTCATATTAGTTTAAGATCTGCATCAGAGACCCTCGTCAGCAAAGATCCAATTGATGGGCACCGGGAACAGTGCGGTAGAGTATTTTATGCAAATTAGGTTAATCTGCATGTGCTGATTTGCATCAGTAAATGTTCATCTTGCATCAGAATTTTTCTGATGCCCCCTAGAGTGTGACAAACGTAGAATGTTTATTTTACTTGTATTTTGAAAGCTTAAAAAAAAAGTATGCAATGTTAGCATTCTGTCCTAGTACGCCAGAAATTATGTGACCAGAAATATTTTGGGGGCAGGGATTAACGTGCCCTTAATGTCGTGTGACATTATGCAGAATTTTTTATTGGAAGCCTTTCAAGGCAATATCTGTACTTCTCCTACTAGTGTTTAAATTTGTTTAAACGTACCAAAAATTGCTGAGATGTCATTTTTTTTATTCCTCTAGATCCCCAACTTACAAATCCAACTCCATTACATAAATGCATTTTCTCTTTTACTTGCTAGCCATAATCACCTGGGGGTGGGGGGGATAATTACAACTTTCAAACTGTCAGGCTTCCCTAATATTGTATTTGGAGTTATCATTATTTATGAACTTATGAAACAGACAATTTTTCACTGTGGAAAAAGTTCTGCATCACTTCACTGCCACCAACAACGCGTGAGCCTCCATTAACACTGCTGTGTTCAGGGGAACCCAAAGGCTGTGTACCTGATTCTTCTGAGAGAGTGCAGCCACATCCAGAACAAATTGTCCACCTTCATCCAGCTTTCCCAACCCTTGTGGTTTTCCATATGACTTGGGGTCTAACTTGGGATGTTTACCCTCATCCATCCCAAAACTGCCTCCAGACACCGTACCACAACACAGCACCTTCTAATGCTTAAACATCATCATTGAGGATAGCTAAAGAACACTAAAAACATCTTCACTTTTCTCTGGCCTTGAGAAATATGTAGGCATATTGAATAATATGCATCAGTCTCAAAAAAAGAAAGCATGCTGTGGGCACATGTTTTACCTTCACTGTCAGAGGCATTGGATTGCAGATATTAATACTGTGCAGCTTGAAGGAATAGGATGAATAAAAACTGGCTCCTCTTGGAATAAAAATTGTCCAGTCCATAAATATGGTTCTAACACTTTACTAACAGAACTTTATTCAGTCACAAAAACAAATAATGTTACATCCAAATAGTTGCATAATGTCATGTCCAAGCACATGCTCAGCATCTTAAAAATATAAAATAACATCCAGAACTAAAATCAAAACTCGGTCTCTCCCCCATTCCAGCCTCCATTAGCCTAAGGCTGCTTTCTCCTGAAGAGACTCATTAGCAGATCTCCAGCTGCTTGAGAACAAAGACTACTCTCTCAAAATGGAGATTTGCAACTGAATACCCCTCTCATGTGATCTAAAGTTAAACACCATATGAGAGAGCAGCAGAGATATATCAACAGTTAATTATCAACCCATTAGGTACTCAGAGAGCTCTTACTTAGCTTCAATTGAATTCTCCATGTTCCCTTTAGCAATACACACACAGAGCCATTTTCCATTTCAGTGTGCAATTAAACAACTATACATAACACATTATGCCTCTAAATAACTGTTACTGGGAATAATAGGTGGGCAGAGTGGTGTTGCACTCCTGTCCAGCTTGCAGGCTTCTCCCACGCATCTCTGGTCAGTCACTGTGAGAACAGGATGCTGAACTAGATGAAACATTAGTCTGATCCAGAACAATTGAATTCTGTTCCTCTGCTAGCACCTATGCTATAAAAACACATTGAAACTGGTTTCTTTTCAGAAGGCTATGTGAAGGTGGTTGGGAGCCTGGTTAGGAAGCCCTGGTGCTTTCTTTTTTTTTATATAAAATTTTTATTAGATTTTAAACACATAATAAAAGACAATACAAGACAATACATAAACAAACAAACATATAAACACGTATACTTTCTTAACATTTTTTCCTTGACCTTCTTTCGGCGACTTCCCCATACCTCCCCTTTCTGCATCCCTGTTATCAATCTTTTCAGCATCCCCTAATTTCCATATAAGACTTTCTTTAGATCTTGTTTCTCATATCCAATTGCTAGTCGCTGCAATTCTGTTTTGCATTACCCAAAACATTTTAGCATTCATTAATTTTACAACAGTTCTTAAGATAGATTTTAAACTTCTTCCAATCTTCTTCCACCGTCTCTTTCCCTTGGTCACGGATTCTGCCGGTCATCTCAGCCAGTCCCATATAGTCTATTACCTTAGTCTGCCATTCTTCCAGTGTGGGTAGTTCTTGTGTCTTCCAATACTTTGCTAATAATACTCTTGCTGCTGTTGTAGCGTACATAAAAAACGTCCTGTCTTTCCTTGACACCAATTGGCCTACCATACCCAGGAGGAAGGCTTCTGGTTTCTTCACGAACGTGCATTTAAGCACCTTTTTCATTTCATTATAAATCATTTCCCAGAAAACCTTGATCCTTGGGCACGTCCACCAAAGGTGGTAGAAAGTACCTTCAGTTTCCTTACATTTCCAACATTTATTATCGGGCATGTGATAAATTTTTGCAAGCTTGACTGGGGTCATGTACCACCTATAGATCATTTTCATGATGTTCTCTCTTAAGGCATTACATGCCGTAAACTTTATACCGGTAGTCCATAACTGTTCCCAGTCAGCAAGCATAATGTCATGGCCAATGTCTTGTGCCCATTTAATCATAGCTGATTTAACCATCTCATCCTGTGTATTCCATTTCAACAGCAAGTTATACATTCTTGACAAATTCTTAGTATTGGGTTCCAAAAGCTCTGTTTCTAATTTTGACCTCTCCACCTGGAAGCCAATTTTCCTGTCCTGTTTGAAAACTTCATTTATCTGGTGGTAATGTAGCCAGTCTCTTACTTTAGACGGAAGCCCTGGTGCTTTCATGCAATTACAACCTCCAAAATCCTTTCTGAAAGAGAGCCGTGACAATTAATAATTTTATTACTTTTCAATTACAGTCCAATAATAGCCTCATTATAACAATGGCAAATTCTAATACAATTAGATACCATTCAGATACCAAATTATATAATTTAGGTGGCCCCCTGCATGCTAGAATCGATGGTTTGATTATTTTCTTTATTTCTGCATTCCAAAATCTTATTAATTTCAGTTACACTCCGGTCAAGATTACAATCCCTTATGCAACAACTGCAATATTAGTAACTTCCATTCGTATTGACACATTAAATTATTTATAAAACCACAGATGGGGCACATATTCTTATTCTTCCTGTGTGTGGCAATTATTCTGTCTGTGATGTTTCTTCCTGTCCTTGTAAAATGCTACGTCTATCTTTTCCTGGTTGTTGCTGTTCTCCATCATGCCTTGGGCAGAGCTAATTTCCCATTGTTGTAAGCCATGACAATTAAGCAGTTTTCAAACCAGCTTGAGATTGGCTGTAGAGACACGCCTTTAAATGCAGCAGATTCCTCTGAGGTAGTGTGTGCTTAAGGTGTAGTTGTGTGTGTGTGTGTGTGTGTGTGTGTGTGTGCGCGCGCACACACACACACACATGAATCACCTCCAAGTTTCAGCAATGCACAGCAAGTGGTATTTTGACTAAACATAATACACTCGGATAGGTGTTTCCCTGGTTCTCAGAAGAACAAATACTTAAAACCAGCCCAGGTGAAAGCTTGATACAAAATGGTCATGGCAAAGTTCATACCTTAAGTTGACAGAGCGGTGCGGATTATTGCAAGGACAATGGCCTGCGTACGTCAACCGATTTGCAAAATAATTTATGTCACCTTCTCCTCCATTATTATTATTATTATTTTGCAAAGGACATACACTGTGTCACCACTACGAAGCTGCCTCTCCCTTGAAAGCCTAGCTCAGCCTTTTTTTTGCCTTCCTTCCTTCCCCTCCCACCAGGCCAAGGCTGCAGAGCCATCTGTGTAGAGACAAACATGCATATGGCCATCATTTGTCCAACGCTTTACACAATGTGAAGGTTTTTTTTACAATTCCCCCCCCCAACTTGAAACGCCAGCCCATGTGGCAGATGATGTATGTGTTTCTTCAGGCCTGTGATTACCAGCGCAGGAATGCTGTGCAGTACTCTTCACCTCATCAGTTCCACAAGCTGCACTCCAAGGTGTGTGAAGCATTTGTAGCAAGATGGCTTCTGACATGTAGCCAGGCAGAAGCGTTCTGCTGTGAATATTTGACTCGATAGATTTTCTTCCAATCAAGGTCAGATTTTGACCCGCTGGAATTAGTGTGCGGCTGCGCATGTGTGTGCATGCGGCCCGCGTGTGTATGTGGGTGGATTGGCAGCGAGATGAGATTTAGTGCAGCAAAACAGCAATTTGAAACCCAGGATGAATGAATTTGAAGGGAAGGGTAGCAAAGGGCACCAGGGGTTGTCTGGCGCCTCTTAAAACACCCTTAACGCTATAAGGAGAAAAGGAAGATTAATCCAGTGTGATGCACAACTTTTTAAAGTGGAAGGACAACCAAGGGGAGATGGGGGGGAATCAATCTGCTTCCGATCAAGTGATTTACCTACTGGCTTTCCAAACACAAAAACGTTTTTTTAAATGTCTTATTAGATGTTGTGTTCTGACACAAACCTGCATAAACTTCCTTTTCGTAGGCTTCCTTACTGTAGCTTGAACATTGGCCAAAACTCAACACTAAGTGAAGACTGTCTGGCAACTGTGGGTTAGTTTAATAAACGCTATTCATTGCCAACTTAAGTTACAGATAGGTAGCCGTGTTGGTCTGCCATAGTCAAAACAAAAAAAAATTTTTTTCCTTCCAGTAGCACCTTAAAGACCAACTAAGTTAGTTCTTGGTATGAGCTTTCGTGTGCATGCACACTTCTTCAGATACCTTCAGATATACTTCAGGTATCTGAAGAAGTGTGCATGCACACGAAAGCTCATACCAAGAACTAACTTAGTTGGTCTTTAAGGTGCTACTGGAAGGAATTTTTTTTTTTTTGTATTGCCAACTTAAGACATTCCAGTAGCGTGTTGGTGTGGGTTGGCAGGTCAACTTTTTTAGCAACTCTTCAGTGATAGTGAAATGAAAATTTTGCGTTAAGTTTCCAAATATTAAATTTAAGAATCTGAGAATTTTCCATTGGTAATTGATTTCAGGAACTGGGACATTGAAATTTGAAGCAAGTCACATTGGGATGTAAGGAGGAATGAATAAAATAATGTTCTTTGAATCTTTGGAATCAGGTTCAAAAACCCAGCTGAATTGCACAGATGTAACCCACCAAGCAAATCCAGCTGTAGTGCTGCAGTAGTTTCCCTACTGATGGAAAACCTATGGCCCTTCAGATATTGTTGAACTCCAATTCCCATCAGGCCAAAAGCCCATCTTGTCCACCATTCTGTTCTAACAGTGGTTAACCCCGGATGCCCACAAGCAGTAGAGTTGCATCATGAATTTGGGCTTCGAAACCTGAGTTTGGATGCGCTCTTGCCACTTGTAGCAGCTTCTACTAAACTCCTTTTAATATTATGTATTTTGATTTTATAGCATTTTATCTTAAGTTTTGCACCATCCACTTGAGGGGTCACATTGTTGGGACAGACAGGCAGGGTATTTTTGATAACCACCTAGAAATTCTAAAATATTTTGGCTCTTAGCAAAACTGCTCTTTTGTGTGTCAGAATAAGATGATCTGTTCTATCACAGGCCCACAACCTTTTATTTAGCTTAAGTAGCCTAAAACCTGTAAGGACATTTTGTTTCTCCACACATATACAGAGGCCATGTGTCTCAAGGCATCTGTTCAAAAAAACAAAATCCCATTCTTTACCGGAGAATTTCCCACCCAAACTTGCCTCTGGAATGCAAGTGACATGTTTCTCCCCTTCCTCTCGTAAGTAGGTGGGTCTGCCATTTAAGCCATAGTGGCAGCGGAGATGTACTCAGTAAAGTGTAGGTGGGTTCCCATGAGGCAAGACACAGTGATAACAACAAGAACCTTTATTGAACTAACAGAACCGGACAACAGGGACAAAGCAACTGCTTATATACATTTCTGAAGGCCTGGGCCACTCCCACTCCCAACGTGATTGGCTGTCTAAACTTCCAAGCTGCAAATCATAACTCACAAGTTTAAGGGCCAATGGCAGAGGCCCAAATCCTGAAATGTTC
Organism: Podarcis filfolensis; assembly: GCF_964270895.1. Taxonomy (NCBI): domain Eukaryota; kingdom Metazoa; phylum Chordata; class Lepidosauria; order Squamata; family Lacertidae; genus Podarcis; species Podarcis filfolensis. The sequence continues at coordinate 22,358,071 of NC_139604.1, read as the reverse complement.
TGTGATTGGATATCATGTATCAAATCAGAGCACAGGGGCTCAGAATCCTTAGTCCAGACTCAAGCAAACACAGACCACGAAATACCTAACATTCAGGAAGGTGCAAGAGTGTTGCTTTAGCAGTTCACTACTCCCAAGTATATTTGCCTGTGAACAGGAATACTGGCACACATCTATCAGGATTTTTCTTTGCGCATGCATCCTGTAAAGATGGATAGATACATATGTAAATAGAAAAGCACCAGAGCAATAAAGGTGAATAAAGCCCAAACTGCAGCAGAAGTTGACTCTGATGCTGACATAGGTTACGGCTTGGGCCCTAAGCATAGTTGCTTTATTGACAACCGCAGAATGGTTATGAAGCCCTTTGGAATAATATGGAAATACTTAATTATCATTAACATGCTTAGAGGCCCATTCATTGCTTTCAAGACAACATCCATCTATTCAAGGCAAGTTGCTCAGATGCCCCCTAATTAACTATTAATCATGATGCAATTTGCTACCAAGGGAACTGGTACCCATGCAAGTGGTTCCTTTAGGTGATGTCTATGCAGCAAAGTAGCCATGATGGAGACACATCCCATGGGCTAGAATGAGGACCATGCCCAATTCCTATAAAGCAGAGGATGGACAGAAAGGGGGAAAACAATGCCTGTTCTCTCTTCCTCCCCCCACCCCACCCCCCAGCCAAAAATGCTTCTTTCCAGCTTAAAGGTTTTACCTAAGAACTCAAAGCTGCATTAGGAGAAAAAGGATCTAGGTCAGGCATAGGCAAACTTGGCCCTCCAGATGTTTTGAGACTACAATTCCCATCATCCCTGACCACTGGTCCTGTTAGCTAGGGATGATGGGAGTTGTGGTCCCAAAACATCTGTAGGGCCAAGTCTGCCTATGCCTGATCTAGGTAGATGTAGTTTAAGCAAGGGAAGAGTTCAGGATTGCCATTCCATCTTCCCATGCTAAACTTTACTCTCTCGCACCACCATCCCTCCTTCTTTATCAGAAGTTGAGACCACCTGCATTCTGCCCACCAGCATTCCTTGTCCCTGCCCTGCTGAGTTTGCCACTCTGGCTTATTCATGCAAACTTCAGAACAGGCTTCCTCAACCTTGGCCCTCCAGATGTTTTGAGACTACAATTCCCATCATCCTTGACCACTGGTCCTGCTAGCTAGGGATCATGGGAATTGTAGGCCAAAAACATCTGGAGGACTGAGGTTGAGGAAACCTGCTTCAGAACAACCTCTAAACAACAGGATTTTTTCTCCATGTGATGACTGTAACATTTATTTTACTCTATCTATGCATGTTTATTTTTTCAAAAAATCTACATGTTGTTGGGCTGTAGAAAACCTCAAAGCTTTCTTATTGAATTTTTCAGTAAGAAAAATTCGCAACCATACTTTAAAACAGGCATAGGCAAACTCGGCCCTCCAGATGTTTTGAGACTACAATTCCCATCACCCCTGACCACTGGTCCTGTTAGCTAGGGATGATGGGAGTTGTGGTCCCAAAACTTCTGGAGGGCCGAGTTTGCCTATGCCTGCTTTAAAACATATAAAAATTAAAATGCTAAAAACTTATCAAAATCAAACGCACACACCGCTTGATTGTAAATGAACCTCTAAGCAGTTTACAAACTACGAAGTCAGCATGGATCAAAGAGTTCCACTTGACATGCTCCAGCAGTGTCCATGCAGAAGGACACAAAAGGGTCAAATTGAAGGAGGCAAGAGGCAAGAATGACTCCAGCACCTTGTACCAGTACAGAAACCTTTTCAGAGTATCTGAAATGAGATCCCCATTATCTCCAGGCTGGTTGCCAAATGCTAGTTCAAAGAAGAATGTTTCAGCTAAATCAGAGGAATAGACCCAAAGGGAGCCTAAGAAAGCCTTTAAATTAAGCTGTTCCGCTGTACCACAAAACATAAATTCAATACATATATTGTAATGTAGACATTACCTCTTGGAACTCCCTGCCTGTTGACATCAGACGGCCTCCTTCACTGTACTCTGTACACTGTATTTTAATATCTTGTTGGAAGCTGCCCAGAGTGGCTGGGGAAACCCAGCCAGATGGGTGGGGTATAAATTATTATTATTATTATTATTATTATTATTATTATTATTATTATTATTATTATTATATTCGGTGCCTGCTAAAAATATTTTTGTTTAGACAGGTCTATCCAGATTTCTAGAATGTTGGTGTATCTTTCAATCTATTTTTAGTTTATTGCTGATTTTAATTTTTTGGGTGTTTAAAACTGTTGTTTGTAACTATTTTTACCAATAATTTTATTGTTTTATTCTTTCTGTAAACTGTGTTTTTTCTTAAAAAAAAAACAAACCATCAAGTGTTGTAGAAATTTTATGCAATGAGATAATAAATAGATAATATTGATGAAATTAATGGACCTAACTTACTCATGCACACTAACTTCTTCAATTTTACTCCAAGTAAATCTTAGTTGAATATCACTCATGGACATTGTATATGCTCACACCAGATAAGTGAATTGGTTCTGTATAGGGTTACTTCTGGAGGTATTTTCAAGAAGTATGCAACTGGTGCAGAACAATTTCAGCAGGGTAGATCACTGACCATCGCACTGGTTTGCAATTGCCCCGCCTCTTCCTCTAAGGGCTTTTTTCCAAGCAATCGGAGACTGTACCTGTGTGTAGCCTGCCACTGCTCCACCCTATTCAGCCCTCTTCTGGTTCTGGGAGATGTGGGGAGGGAAGCTGGTCGCAACAGGAGGGGGAGACGCCTGTGACTCTTCACCAGCCTAACTCATCTCTGCCTACTGGCCTCCTTCCTCCCACTCACCTGCTTCGGCTTCTGCCTTTGATTCTGGACATCTCTCTGCCACAGACTCTCCCAACTTCAGCTTCCAACAGCACCTCTTCCCCATCTTCTCCCTCTGACCACTTGTCACCCCACCACTGCTCCCTGGGCTCCCTGATCCTTCTTCCCTTACTGGCTCCCCAGCTAGTTCCTCTCATCATTCATCTACAGTGGTAACTCGGGTTACATACGCTTCAGGTTACATACGCTTCAGGTTACACACTCTGCTAACCCAGAAATAGTGCTTCAGGTTAAGAACTTTGCTTCAGGATGAGAACAGAAATCAGGCTCCGGCGGCGCGGCAGCAGCAGGAGGCCCCATTAGCTAAAGTGGTGCTTCAGGTTAAGAACGGACCTCCGGAACGAATTAAGTACTTAACCTGACATACCACTGTAGATCCAACCAGCCCATGACACCGTCCGGTAGCCTACTTCCACCCCTTCCTCAGGACAATTTAAGCTGCCAAAGGAACCAGGAAGGAGCACAAGTATTGTCCTCAAGTGAGAGGAGCAGTCTCCTACATGGGCACACTGCTTTAGGAATCAGGCAAGTTTTCAAGGAAAGGAACGACGTCCATGCAGGCCTCTTCCCCAATGTTCACAGGAACATGGACAAGCTGGGGATGGGGAAGGGGTATTAGCAAGTGCCGGGGGGGGGGTGTTGGGCAGCAGAGTACGGGAAGCCTTTCCTGCAGTGCAAGTAACAACCTGATTAATCAATTGTCGGTCTAAACTGCAGCCTAAACCTTTAATGGATTAATTACACTGATTAAAGATTACAATTCTAACTATCAGTGGTATGAAGTGTGCACAGCTTCCATTCCTTGCTGCTGTAAGAATACATTGCAGTTCAATGGCGCTTCCGAACTTCGTTATACGGCAGTTTGATTAGCTTTCAAAATTAATTTTCCAAACTTTGAAACGCTAAGCTTTTTAAACAAGGCATACACTCAAGGCAACATGATTGCATTAGTTATTGGAACGCCACTTCCTCCGAATTAAAAGAGCGTAGGAAGTACTTAGTCCTACATCCTTTGAACAAGCGTTCCTGATTCTTAACCTAATACAAATGGAGTGTTCTGATAACTCAATTAGAGCAACGGAAAATGGGGTGATACGGGGGACCGAGAAGAAGACAGCTTAGTTTACAAAAAAATATTTATCTGCAATTGTCTTACAGCCTTGCAGCTCATCTTCCTTTAGTTATTGAGTTTGCAACATAATTCACTCATCTCCATATCCTTAAGTGCAGTCTGAGTGGCTCAAATAGATTTGTGCATGCTTTATTTGCTTATAATAGATCCGTATTCTCTTGCTAAATCGTTTCTAGATAGCTGGGATTTCTAATCTGAAAGACACTTCCAAACTGAGTTAATGCATAGTGTCAGACTTTAAGAAGAAGTTAAAAGGTTGATGGGGTGCTGCTGAACAAGACATCCAGTCATTTTCTGCTGCAAATTGGCATCCAAGAGATTACTGGTGATTCAAACAAGAAACATATCTGAACAACACCAACACAAGAAAAATAACAACAAAGAGAGCCACCACGTTACATAAAGAATAAAATCAACTGGACACGGGAAGCATAGGCAAGAACCTATGGTGGTTGTTCCATATTTGAATAACTATTTTTCTATGAAGAACTCAAATCTGAGCACTTTTTTAAAAAACCCATGGAAAACACCTTTGATTTTGAGTGACAAAGCTGAGCTAGCTGGGTTTATCAATCTGAGAAGGGCAAAAATGAGGCAAGGAAGACAGTGCTCTGAATGGGATTTGATGGTTCTATTTTGATTAAGTTTTTGAGAGTTTGTTTGTTTTTAATCTAATAATCCTGAAGCAGGGCAAAGCCTAAATGATCAGCTAAACCCAGCATGTAATAAACAAGATTTAGAGGAAAGGTTAGCAAACTCTTATTTGCATACTGTGCTTATTTACAGAAATATACAAAAAATAAGGCAGAGCAGAAACTTTCATGGTACTTCAAGCCATGGAGGAGAGGAGATGAGGCTAGGGTGTTTATTAAATCTGGCCTGTAAGAAATTTCTTCTTAATCCTTCTTAATGATGACTGGTTAGATATAGAAGCCCAAATATTTTATTCTGGGCGAATCTGAATCATGTATTCAACTTTTAACTCTACAGAATAAAATGAAAATTGCAGTAAGAATCTGAAGACCCCAAGAGAATGCAAAAAGAAAGATTACAGAAAGGTTTTTGCAGAGTTGTCATAAATTTTATTGTTGTTGAATTCTGATACAACGTTGTTTTTCAAGGACACTTTAGAGTTATGTTAAAACAGCATGCAGGCTAATATTACAACAAAGCCCACTCTTAATTATTTCATCGTAATGTGTGTTTGTAGAATTAGTCACAAGGACATACTCTTGGGCTACAACAGTTTTGGCAGTTTTCAAACAGAAAGTGTGCAGTGCATCCAATTTTCCAAAGTCGCTACTAGTCTCTTTTAAACAATGCACAAATCAAAGATCCGTTTGCCAAATTTCTGCCACCAAAGAACATTCAGGTCATCAATGACTGCCTCAACGTCGGAGATGGAACAGTTGCCAAGCTGTCTTTGTCACGGCCCTCAAAGTAGTGCTGCTCTATTCTTCTGCAAAATGCAATGAGGTTGCTATAGCCTTTCACTTTCTCCGATAGTTCGTCACTGATCAGCTGGGTAGTAAGGATTGTAAACAGGTGCCCAAACACCAAAGCATCTAATTCAGTTGGCCTAGGAGTAAAGGGGAAAACAATATTCTGAAAAGAGACAAATAAACCTTTGCATTTCATACTAAGCATCAGTAGAAGCTCCACATATAGACCACAGAGTGTGCTGAACTGTCATTTTAAAGGACAAAATTCTACCAGACACCATCAGGGAGAGGATTCATAACAACAACAAAAACAACAACAACCACCCCCCTCAGGGAAGGGTGATTGCTCAGTAGTAGTGTATATACTTTGCATTCAAAGATCCCCACGTCCAGCGCTTGGTGTTTCAAGGTAGGGGTGGAAATTTCTCCTGCCCCAAACCATGGAGAACCACTAGCAATCAGTGCCATCAGTCCTGAGCTCTATGGACCAGTGATCTGACTTGGTAGAAGACATCTTCCTATGTTGTCTACTACCTCTTCTGGTTCCTCTGGCATCCACAAAATAAAAACATGAACCCATTTCTACTCTTTGCTTCAAATTTGGTTGTCAAAGCAATTCCACAGCGTAGGAAATAACGGAAGCAGTGGCAACAGCACATCCACTCCGGGATTACTCCACACACGTCACATTTTATCATCGATGTAACTTGGGCTTCCTAGTACTGGAATCATTTTTGCATTTTAAAAGGCGGCTGTACCATTCTCGAAAGCAATATTTGAACTTCAAACCTACCAATGTATGGGCAGAGCAATCCTAAGCCCAGCCAGGGAGTAAAGGTAAAGGTAAAGGGACCCCTGACAATTAGGTCCAGTCATGGCTGACTCTGGGGTTGCGGCACTCATCTCGCTTTATTGGCTGAGGAAGCCAGCGTACAGCTTCCGGGTCATGTGGCCAGCATGACTAAGCCGCTTCTGGCGAACCAGAGCAGCGCACGGAAACACCGTTTACCTTCCCGCCGGAGCAGTACCTATTTATCCACTTGCACTTTGACGTGCTTTCGAACTGCTAGGTTGGCAGGAGCAGGGACTGAGCAACGGGATCTCACCCCGTCGCAGGGATTTGAACCGCCGACCCTCTGATCGGCAAGTCCTAGGTTCTGTGGTTTAACCCACAGCGCCACCCGCGTCCCTAAAGCCAGGGAGTAGCAGGGCTCAAATTAAACTATCCGTACATACCGCAGAGCTATACAGCAGAGCTTCCTTTTGTGGCTCGCAGGGGTTATCCGCAGTAAACACTGCCAGTGTTTGGCTGATAAACTATGGCACCCTTTAGATCAGTCTTCCTCAACCTCAGCCCTCCAGATGTTTTTGGCCTACAACTCCCATGATCCCTAGCTAGCAGGACCAGTGGTCAGGGATGATGGCAATTGTAGTCTCAAAACATCTGGAGGGCCGAGGTTGAGGAAGCCTGCTTTAGATGTTGTTGGACTACCAGCTCCCCTCAGCCCCAGTCAGAAGAGCAAACAGAGATGATGAGAGCTGTACATCTGAAGGGTCGCCATATTGGCTGCCACAGAGCTATAGGGTAAGAAAGTCTTTTCCCCAGCCTAGGCACAGTCCTAGTTCCAGCAGTGCAAACAACGCCTGGCTTGCCCTTGGATGTGGCTCAGATAAGAGAGGGTGGGGTGGGGGGAAAGATGGGAAAGACGTGGCAGAACAGACTCCACACATCCATTCATTTGGGAAAGGAGGTGCAGGTTTTTTTGGAGGGGAGAGGGATTGCCTTCCGAGGCTCAATAAGCACTCCACAACCGTCAACGACTAAAAACTCCTTAATATAAATATGAAAGCAACTTACTTCTTATTGAAGAAATACTGCTGCGTTCCAAGCCTTTGAGAAAGGGCTTGGCAACACTGATCTACGTCTTCTAGCACCTAAAATGGGAAACATAAACAGAAAGCAGAATGCAATTTTTATTTTTTTCCCAGGTGGCTACAGGACCATACAAAACTAGCTGCGTGTTTAGAACAGATTGTAGATACCGGAGTAATTTGGACTTCAAATAGAAGAGCGTTGCAGGTGGAAGCTGAAGTGAAATGCAAAACAGCTTCAGGTATGCAGAGATTTGTTTTTGTGCCCAACGTGGTTCGGGGAAGGGAATCGCTTTTTATTCAGGTACAAACACTGCATGTGCAACATGAAGCAGCTCTTGGGGATTTCTCAGCATACACTGCTTTTGTAAAATAAAAAAAAACCCAAACCAAAGAAACAATAGAACGAACAGGAACGACTAATACAATTGGCACGTTTCTATAGCTGTAGCTAGTCTTTAACCAAGATGCACAGGGTCACATCTCTGCACATTGGGACTTTCCAGTTCTACTTTTGATGCCCTACCCTCTCCAGTCTGGAAGGGAGTAGCAGTTGATCAACTTCTGCCACCAGAAAGAAAAGATCCCGGTTGCACACACTAAAGAACTTCATGAGGAGATCTGTCTCCAACCACATTTTTATGCTAGCTCTTTAGACGGCTTTTAATTATTAAAATAGGGGAAGCAGGCAAAATTCCTAATTCAGCTGAAACACGCCATGGGGAGGATACTGGGGACATCACCATGGGAATCCCCATGGACAATGCCATTTCCTTTGCAGGATTCTTTGGGAGAAGCCATGTGCTTCAAATGTGCTTTCAACATATGGTGCGGATGGGACCTCTATTTCCAATGAGTGGCCTTTCTGTTCTTTTTTCTTTTTGCTAGCACAGAAGAAGCTTACTTCTTAAGAATAATTAGGACGGATCTGGAAGAGGAAGCTCCTCTGGATTCAACCCAACCATTTCATATACATGCAGATGTAAATCAGCTGACCAAGCAGCACAATCCTACGCATGCTTAATAAATTATTATAATTAATAATAATAATAATAATTTATTTATACCCCATCCATCTGGCTGGGTTTCCCCAGCCACTCTGGGCAACTCCCAACAGAAAAAAAAAACCACAATAAAATATCAAACAGTAAAAACTTCCCTAAACAGGGCTGGCTTCAGATGCCTTCTAAAAGTCAGATAGTTGTTTATTTCCTTCACATCTGGTGGGAAGGCATTCCACAGGGCAGGCGCTACTACCGAGAAGGCCCTCTGCCTGGTTCCCTGTAACCTCGCAGCGAGGGAACCGCCAGAAGGCCCTCGGAGCTGGACCTCAGTGTCTGGGCTGAATGATGGGGGTGGAGACGCTCCTTCAGGTATACTGGACCGAGGCAGTTTAGGGCTTTAAAGGTCAGCACCAACACTTTGAATTGTGCTAGGAAATGTACTGGGAGCTAATGCAGGTCTCTCAGAGGTTAAGACCCACTGTGCTCAAATCCGGCTTATTTCGCAAGATTTCTGTTTAGGGTTGCAGCCTGAAACTCATACGATGTATTGACAAAATTTATTTAATCATGTGGCAACTGCTGTAAGATTATGGATTACATATGTGTATGTGTGTGCACATGTGTGCACATGTACTAAGAAACCAACACGTCCTTGAAGCCTTGTTTTTAAATATTTCATTACTATATGACCCATTCAGGTTTGGCGCAGGACCGACTGACCTGATCAAGCGACTTGCTGCCCCAGCCAATAGCTTTCATTTTACGTCGGACCTCCCATTGTTTCTGATAGGCCAGAATACGATTCAAGGGCCAAGGATAAGGAGATCCATATCTTGGATGGGTAATCTTTAAAGTGGAAAAGAAATGTCACTTTTACAAAGAAAAAAAGATGCTGTGGCTTTTATTGCCACGGCACTGCTTTCATACACCATTTTATGCAATTATTTATAACTTGCAGCTAAAAAAAAAAAGCTTTTAAAATTATATTAAAAACATTTTCACTTTGAAACCAGTGTATCCAGTAATGACATAGAGCTCCCCCCAAAATGTGTATGCAAGCAAAATTAAAGTGAAAAAAATATGGTATCATTAGTGGTATAAACCTCTATGTTTCATTTATGAGTAGGGACTTGCAATTGTGAGCAAAAGTGTTTTCTCATTAAAATTTAATTAAGATAAATGTTGCAGAATCACTCACCTCCTGGACTGTAGCATCATCACACCACTGAAGATACAGCTAGGAAACCAAGGAATACTAAAATTTCATAACATGTAAGGTTACACAGACAGCTTATTCCTTGCAGCTTTGTCTTCCCTCCCTACCAAGCAAGCCATTAATAATCATATTTAGAACACAGAAAGGTGGTTGCCAGTTCTGTCATGGAGCAGGCACAAAATCCCATTTGACAGAGAAAATGGAATTGAGATTGCAATATGTAAATTAGCGGCGTGCTGCTTTTTGAACCTAGCTGGAACCGTAAGCCCACCCTTGTGTTTTATTAAAAAATAAAGTAGGTAGGAACTCGCTTGCAGCATCACAAAGCAAACAGCATTCTATTTCCCCCCACCCCACCCTCCAATCCCCAATATCATTCATTTCACAAGACTGACAAATTACTAGTGTTTTGCCATACCTCTGCTGTCAAAAGCATATTATTGACTAATTCCATGTAGGCTTTCATCTCAGCTTTTTGGACTTCATCCAACCCATCACTAAGTGAATGGCCCTTAGGCAAGGAGAGAGAAAAGAGGGGGGTGAGAAAAGGAAGGGCAGGGAAAACGATCCGTTTGGGTCCTTTCCAAAGCCCACTCAAGTCGAGGGCTCTGGCTCACTCCAAAAGCTCCCTGCATTGCAACATTACACATTAGAATGCTGCTTTGTAGATCATAAAGGCAATTGAAGTTTCACAGAGAAAAATGAAATGAATACTGCAATGTTCCTAATACAGTGGTACCTTGGAAGTCGAACAGAATCTGTTCCGGAAGTTCGTTCGACTTAAACATTTGGAAACCAAGGCGCGGCTTCCAATTGGCTGCAGGAAGCTCCTGCAGCCAATCAGAAGCCACGTCGGACATTCGGGTTCCAAAGAACATTTGCAAACCGGAACACTCACTTCCGGGTTTGCAGCGTTCAGGAGCCAAAACGTTTGACTTGCAAGGCGTTCGGGATCCAAGGTACGACTGTATATATACAGCTCTATAATAAATCTTATATATTTACAAAAAGTACTGGGCAATACCCAATTATTGTGTCCTGCTTGTGTAATGGACTTCTGCTTGCTCAAAGGGGTCTTTCCACCTCTTTCCACCCACCTTGAAAACCCCATGCACCCCAAAAATCTGATCCAGGGAGTTGGGGAGTTGAGGTTGAAGACAAGAGGGAAGCAAAATGAAATCCTGTCACATCTGCTAGTGCAATGTTGGATCCTATAGTTTGAAATGCAATATTTTAAAGCTGAAAAGCACAAGGTACACCAGTATGCAGGATTTCCAACTATCCGCCTGTTTTGCTTCTGCTTTCAAGCCAAGTAGCCTTTCTAAATACCACAGCCTCCTTGTAAATAAACCTAAGTAAATTATGATGATGCAGATGCCTTATTAAAACGCACCGGCATTGATCCACAGGGCTAAAGAAAGAAAGCAGGAATCAACGTGAACATTGATTACGTGGAATTTTAAGATTTAAACAAAGTGGATCTCTGTTCCGTAAGAACTAGTGTGTGGAAGCCAAGGCGTAAGTGCAAGTTCCAGGCCTGCCAAAATGGCAGGAACCCACATGCAGCTATCTTCTAAACAAGAGCGCAGGATCAGAAGGGCTACTGGAATTTCAAAGGCCCCCATCTTCAAATAACTGCAGCACTGGAAGGGAACCAGGCTGTCTGATGAATTGGGAAGCCCAGCCAAATGGGCGGGGTATAAATAATAAATTATTATTATTATTAACTTATTATTATTTTTGGGGGGTGGGGGGCTTCAGAATGCAGCTATAGTTGGAAGAATAATTAATAAATATGTGGAAGAGCTAAAACCCCACCTAAACCAATTGATATTTTTAGGTGGAGACTAAATTATTATAATTACCTTATTATTATTATTTTGGTGGGGGGGCTTCAGAATGCAGCTATAGTTGGAAGAATAATTCATAAATATGTGGAAGAGCTAAAACCCCACCTAAACCAATTAATATTTTTAGGTGGAGACTGTGGAAGGCCTGGTATATGTGCGGACACATACAGGAAGACAGGCATTGTTCAAGGAATTTTCCCATTCAGACAACATTCCAACACATTCCTTTGATAAAAGCAGCAGCGTTCAAGTTTTTTTATATATAGAATTGTCAACCTATAGTATCTCAACTAAAAAGACAGACAAGTAACTACTGGAATAAACCATGATAAAATTTTGCTACAGGGACAGAATTAGCCAAAAGGCTCCAGAAAAAGGACAGGAGACATCAAAGACATATGCTCGTCTACTAGACGCTTAAATGACTCTGTGATTAGTTGAAATAAAAGCACTTCAAAGTAACAGGAAGGAAATCAAACATTTTATTTTATTGTTTCTTGTATCTGGCTCACAGACCCCTGATGCCCATCCATGGACCCTCTAGGGATCAATGGACCATAGGTAAGAAACCAGGATACAGATGTTAAATAGCATTCGGGACAAGGTGGAACTCTGTAGGACACCCCAGGACAACTCCCATGGTGCCAAACAGCAATCCCCCATAATGACTTTCTGGAAATGGAAGTAGAAGAAGAGTCACTGAAACATGGTACCCCCAACCCCTTCTCTCTCTCTCTCTACAGTATCAACAGGCTCCAAGAGCTCAAGGAGAGCGAACAGGGTGACACTCCCCGCATACCTGCCCTAACTAATGTTATTAACCAGGGTTAACCAAGATGGTTTCAGTGCCGTGACCAGGTCTGGAGAAAGACTGGGATGAGTCCAAGTGATCAGCTTCCTCTAAGCATGCCTGAGGAGACTCTTGAGAGTCCCATGGAGTGCAAGAAGATCAAACCTATCCATTCTTAAGGAAATCAGCCCTGAGTGCTCACTGGAAGGACAGATCCTGGAGCTGAGGCTCCAATACTTTGGCCACATCATGAGAAGAGAAGACTCTCTGGAAAATACCCTGATGTTGGGAAAGATGGAGGGCACAAGGAGAAGGGGACGACAGAGGACAGAATAAAGCACAGTGTTCTCGAAGCTACAAACATGAGTCTGACCAAACTGCGGGAGGCAGTGGAAGACAGGAGTGCCTGGCGTGCTCTGGTCCACGGGGTCACGAAGAGTCGGACACGACTAAACGACTAAACAACCACAAAGCATGCCTGAAGCTGTACCACCTGTAGGCACCTCTTTCTGAGAAAGAAGCGCTCAGAAAAATACAGGTGCACACGTAAATGATATATCCATGCCTTTCTGGTCCACAGAAAGGACAAAAACAATGTTACCTGTTTTGTATTCATTCACACACACGCACATACAATCTCTCCCTGTCAATGTCTCTCTCGCACAGGCAATATTTCACACCAAGAAAAGATTCTGTCCTGGATTTTAAGGGCACCAGTTTTACTCAGCTGACGAGAAAAGAATAAGGGACATGACAGAGGAGTCAAATCTTGCCCTCAAGAGTTAAAAAGTTTAAATGAACAGCTACAAAAATATCCTTCTGCAGATGTGAGCCTGGAAAGCTCTCCCTCCTTTCCCCTCCTCTCTCTGCTAAACTGGAACCTTTCCTAAAGCTTGTTAATAAATTATTTTTGTTATGAGCCATTAGAAGAAGCCTTACTATGCAAAATAAATGATGCTATCCTGTCTTCTAGAGCTCTGGTTCTCAGGATAATTTTATCAACACAAACTTAATTAGCCCAACTGCTAAAACAAGAATTTGCTGAGGAAAAATAGGTTTCGTATATGCACCTTACCTTGGCTTTTACAAACTGGACAATGGGGCCAAGTTCAGAAACAACTTGATTTCCTACGTGAATAAAGGGCACTTTCCCTGCGAAGGAAAGAAGAAAAAACAGCACACTTTTAACTCATTGATCTAATTAAAACTGAGAGGTGAAATCAGCAAGAGTTCAACAAATGCCATGTTAAGGGGGGGGGGGATGTGCCAAAGCTTCTGCACCTTTATAGCTAGTATGGAAATTATACTTCTGGCATTTGTTCCAGGCAGTGATTGTTGATCCCATCCTAAATACAAAGCCCCCTGAAATGCAAACGCTTGGAAGCAATTAAAACATAGAATCATAGAATCATAGAGTTGGAAGAGACCACAAGGGCCATCGAGTCCAACCCCCTGCCAAGCAGGAAACACCATCAGAGCACTCCTGACATATGGTTGTCAAGCCTCTGCTTAAAGACCTCCAAAGAAGGAGACTCCACCACGCTCCTTGGCAGCAAATTCCACTGTCAAACAGCTCTTACTGTCAGGAAGTTCTTCCTAATGTTTAGGTGGAATCTTCTTTCTTGTAGTTTGGATCCATTGCTCCGTGTCCGCTTCTCTGGAGCAGCAGAAAACAACCTTTCTCCCTCCTCTATGTGACATCCTTTTATATATTTGAACATGGCTATCATATCACCTCTTAACCTCCTCTTCTCCAGGCTAAACATGCCCAGCTCCCTTAGCCGTTCCTCATAAGGCATCGTTTCCAGGCCTTTGACCATTTTGGTTGCCCTCCTCTGGACACATTCCAGTTTGTCAGTGTCCTTCTTGAACTGTGGTGCCCAGAACTGGACACAGTACTGCAGGTGAGGTCTGACCAGAGCAGAATACAGTGGCACTATTACTTCCCTTGATCTAGATGCTATACTCCTATTGATGCAGCCCAGAATTGCATTGGCTTTTTTAGCTGCCGCGTCACACTGTTGGCTCATGTCAAGTTTGTGGTCAACCAAGACTCCTAGATCCTTTTCACATGTACTGCTCTCAAGCCAGGTGTCACCCATCTTGTATTTGTGCCTCTCATTTTTTTTGCCCAAGTGCAATACTTTACATTTCTCCCTGTTAAAATTCATCTTGTTTGTTTTGGCCCAGTTCTCTAATCTGTCAAGGTCGTTTTGAAGTGTAATCCTGTCCTCTGGGGTGTTAGCCACCCCTCCCAGTTTGGTGTCATCTGCAAATTTGATCAGGATGCCCTTGAGTCCATCATCCAAGTCGTTGATAAAGATGTTGAATAAGACCGGGCCCAAGACAGAACCCTGTGGCACCCCACTAGTCACTCTTCTCCAGGATGAAGAGGAACCATTGATGAGCACCCTTTGGGTTCGGTCAGTCAGCCAGTTACAAATCCACTGAGTGGTAGCATAGTCAAGACAACATTTTACCAGCTTCTTTACAAGAATATCATGGGGCACCTTGTCAAATGCCTTGCTGAAATCAAGGTAGGCTACATCCACTGTGTTCCCTTCATCTACCAGGGTTGTAATTCTGTCAAAAAACAAGATCAGGTTCGTCTGACATGACTTATTTTTCAGAAATCCATGCTGACTATTGGTGATCACAGCATTCCTTTCTAGGTGCTCACAGACTGTTTGCTTAATGATCTGCTCCAGAATCTTCCCTGGTATTGATGTCAGACTGACTGGGCGGTAATTATTTGGGTCCTCTCTTTTCCCCTTTTTGAAAATAGGGACAACATTTGCCCTCCTCCAGTCTGCCGGGACTTCGCCTGTTCTCCAGGAATTCTCAAAGATGACTGCCAGTGGTTCTGAGATCACATCTGCCAGTTCTTTTAATACTCTTGGATGCAGTTCATCTGGCCCTGGAGACTTGAATACATCTAAACTAGCCAAGTATTCTTGTACTATCTCCTTAGTTATTCTGGGCTGTGTTTCCTCTGCTGAATCATTTGCTCCAAATTCTTCAGGTCGGGCATTGTTTTCTTTATCGGAGAAGACTGAGGCAAAAAAGGCATTGAGGAGTTCAGCCCTTTCTGTGTCCCCTGTTTGCATTTCACCATCTTCTCCTCTGAGTGACCCCACTGTTTCTTTGTTCTTCCTTTTGCTACGAACATACCCATAAAAGCCTTTTTTGTTGCTTTTAACCTCTCTAGCAAGCCTGAGTTCATTCTGTGCTTTAGCTTTTCTGACTTTGTGTCTACACGTGCTGGCTATTTGTTTGAATTCTTCTTTGGTGGTTTCCCCCCTTTTCCATTTTTTGTACACATCCTTTTTTAATCTTAACTCAGTTAAAAGTTCTTTAGATAGCCACCCTGGCTTCTTTAGGCACCTTCCATGTTTCCGTCTCATTGGTATTGCCTGAAGTTGTGCTTTTACTATCTTCCTCTTAACAAACTCCCAGCCATCATGAACTCCCTTTCCTTTTAGTATTACTGTCCATGGGAACTCACCCAGCACTTCCCTAAGTTTTATGAAGTCGGCTTTCTTAAAGTCAAGAAATTGAGTCCTAGTATGCTTGGCTGCTCCTTTCCGCTGTATAGTAAACTTCAGAAGAGCATGATCACTTGTGCCTAATGATCCTTCCACTTCTACCCCACTAACCAGGTCATCAACATTGGTTAGGACCAGATCTAAAATGGCTGTTCCTCTTGTTGCTTCTCCCACTTTCTGGACAATGAAGTTGTCTGCAAGGCCAGTGAGGAATCTGTTTGACCTTATGCTCTTGGCTGAGTTTGACATCCAACAAATATCCGGGTAATTGAAGTCCCCCATTACTACTATCTCCCTTCCTTTTGCATGCTTGGCCATCTGTTCCAGGAAGGCATCATCTATGTCCTCCGTTTGGACATGTGGATCAGTGTTGGCTATCTGAATCCCTTTGTGTCCTTTTGCAACGAGATGTTCTCCATCGCAATCATTCTTTGATCTGCACAGCCCACCCTGACCCTCTGCATACCTGATTAGCAGAATCAGGGAACTCTGGACTGAACACCCTCAGCCACATACCCAAGAAGTAGATGGGCATCTCCCTGGAAAAGCTTCCCATGCTTACTTCTGGTTAAGTGCCAAAATCACAGCAGAGAAATGTGGGGGGTGTTTGCTACAGCGCACTTTAAAAGAGTCTTCAGATATAGCACACAACTGAACCTGAGAGCTGCCCATCTTCCAATATATCTGCCTCATTTTTGTGCTGTAAGCCTGCAGTGACAACTGACTGCCACCCTTTGACTCCATCAACTAGTTGTCAGTGTATTCTTCAAGGCATTTCAAAACTGATTAGACTCAGTAAAGTAACAATTGATCAAAGACTGCTAGGACACCTATGTCATATCTGCTGCAAGCGTGGAAGTGAAACGTCCACTGAAGTAGATTCTACACTTGGTCAGCTTTCACAATGTGGGTCAGTTTTTTTTTTTTTATTATTATTATTATTATTATTATTATTATTATTATTATTATTATTATTTATGCATTTTTTACAACTTTTATATATACTTCAAACATTGTCCATCACTTATCTCTTTCCTTAAGACTTCTAAATCCATCTCTCCATGGCATTCAATGCCAACCTTGATCTTCTACGTCTCCTGATATTCCACCCATTTTTGTCTCTAATCTTCCTTTATTTATAATATTATCTGCTGCTCATATGTTAACTCAGGTTAAATTGAATATTCTAGCCTTGAATATTGTTGTGTGTCAGTTTTGTCGAGGTATCACCACTTAATCAGGTGAACTACACCCATTAGGTGTGTGTATTATATACTTTTTAATTTTGTTTACTGCATTTATAGGCCACCTTTATCTTCCAAGGATCTCAAGGTGGTGTGCATGCTTCTCTTCCTCCACATTTCAGCCTCACAACAGCCCTGTGAGGTAGGCTGGTGAAGAGATGGTGACTGGCCCAAGGGCTGAGCTTCATGCCTGAGGGAGCTGAGGGCCCAAGGGCTGAGCTTCATGGCTGAGGGAGGATTCAAACCCTGGTCTGACTGTGAGAGCTGTAAAACAGAAATGGCCCTCCTGTACCAACAAGGGCTTGGCTTTAGTTTCATGTACAACCTTTGGTGCTGCTCAGCTGGAGAAAACTGAGCACAGAAAGGAATTTCATAGATATCTGAGGTTGAGATAGTATGTAATCCTGACACTCCTTGAGTAATCAGTCTATTTGGTGAAGGACTTCGTTCCTTGTTCTATTTTTGTATTGCTTCTGAGAAAGAAGATTTAATGTTTTAAAGGCATAATTGACACACTTGCACATCATACTAAACCAAGGGTAGTCGTGCCCTCCAAACAATGCTAGACCACAACTCCCATCATCCCTAACCACTGGCCTTGCTGGCTGGGGCTCATGGGAATTGGAGTCCAGTGCTATTCATGTTCCCCACTTCTTGTTTGGTGCAACATGAACCTAGGCAACTCTTGGACTTGTCTGCTCCCCCCTGCTCCTCCCAGGCAGAGGAGTTAGTAAGCTTTTGGTTTCTGGTTTTGCTTAGCCACAGTTTGTCTTTCAGTCCCAGGAGAAACACTGTAGCTAACATTAAACTATGGTTTGTTTGAAACAAACCAACTTGAAAATATGGTTTTGCATGACATGCAAACACAGCCCCTGAATAGTTAATACTGTCTAGCTGTCTATAGAGCTTTACTCAGGTTCAAAGTAGCAGTCACAAGAATCGATGCATCTGCACTATGGCATGCATTGCAAAAAGAATGCTGGGTCTTTTTGAGCTTACAGACCTCTCAATGGTTTTATCGATCCAGACTTTACTTCCACAAAGCTACTATATAAAGAATGGTCTTTTGGTGTTTCTGCGGCAGGAGTCAGCGTTTCAGTGCTCTCAGAAGGCTCTTAACAGATGGACAGAACGAAAGAAGAGCCAACCATGAAACCCTCAGGAACAGAATCCCATAAAAGGGAAGAGGCTTTCACAGCCAAAAGGTGATAATTCAAGTAATTTTTACTCAGAGTAGACCCACTGAAAGCAACAGAGACTCCCCTCTTGAATTCAGGTCCTAAGGAAAGAAAACCCCCTGGTGATAAATTTAGGGGGTTGGGCACACTGTTTCATCGAGTCCACTCTTACAATACTTCTAATCAACTCAACTGATAAAGACCCAACTCAGACGTTGCAGTTGGCATAGCTGGTTTACTACAATCGATGCACACAAGTGTGCAACTATGTTTGCCTCGGGCTGGGCACTTCCAGGCTGCTAGCTCTGTAATAAAACTCCAGCAATATGGGAAACTCCTCTCTGATAATAAACAATATCACGCATGGGTCCTCCCTCTATAAATTAATTTTTATCATTATCTCGCCCTCTACAAGAGATGAAGTCTGCGTCCGGAAACAGGGTCAATTTCCAATCAGTTGTCAAAGCTCTGGTTGTCTATGAAGGATGAAGCAAATGATATTCAGACAAGTCAGAAAAGCTGGTAGGAAGAGTGAAGTCCTTTGCAGTAATTTGGAGCCGTGAATGTAATAAAACTGCACCAAACCACCACAAAAGGGTCTATGCATGTCAATTCTCAAGCCAGCCTCAGAGGCTGGCCTGTTTTTCATCAAATTCTAGCTGCCATAACTTCTTGTACTGGTTTGTCAGAGAGGCCCCTTCTAATATCTAGCTCTCCATGGGGTCCTTTTGAAGTTAAAAATCAGACTCTCGCAACCAAATTCACTATGATTTGAATCATTCAGTACTTAAACACATGGAACTGTCTGCCTTGGCCCTATGCCTACTGTTATAATGCAAGCAAATAAAAAGGTAGAAACACATTATTTTCATTCCTTTCCAGCAGAACAAGATGCAAGCTCACATGCATTTATGGTCTGCGTGATGAGATACTGTTGCCATAGTTTCCAACCACAGGTGTAATGTAAATGAGTGTTGCACTTACCAGATGGGGACATATATTCAGCATTTGCCCTACAAACCACCTGGACTGGCAGGTTGCACATTTGCAAAAAGGCCTGGGAATAAAAGCAGAGCAAATGAAAAGATTGCACTGGTTATCTGAAGGCAATATTTTTAAAAAATTAAAATTGTCAGGAGTTTTAACCTACAATATAGGTTTTTCTAAAAGCTGGTTGCCAAAGCAGGTAAATATGGGACTTGTCAGTATAAGGTTCCAACATTTTGCACATCAAAATCCCCATTTTTACTACTCTAGTTGCTGTTACAGCGAATACGTTAGTATCGAAGATGGTCTGTATTCTTTATTCAATTACTTTTGCATAACCAAGACAGCCTGCTGTTTTAATGGCCTTTGAGTAAGTTTAACTGGTTTAAATTGTAACGCTTCAAAATTAATGCATTTTTTTATTGCTGATACCTTAGTGATTTGGATGAATTTGTGAATAAATTTGTTAGCTAAATGCAGATATCGGCGACTGTTCTCATTTTCAACAGGAGTACTTTTCATATGTTTAGGAAATTTTGTAATTATTACGCTTCTGCTAGCTTGAAAGTAGGGATTTCGATATAATGAAATATATTTTACATACTTAAGATCATTTTTAACATTTGTATATACTGTTTTGGTCATCTGCTTTGAAGATAATCCGCAGGAGCAGCATGCAAATAAATTGTTGGCAACTATTATATTCCCTTTCTCTGTACCATACTGAAAATGAGAAAAATTTTACATGAAGTGTGTTTTTGCTTACTGTCTTTCACTTATTGTTTCATACTTACTTTGTTATATTTCCTGGTTTGAAAGTAATGATTCCTGCAGCTTTAAAATGAATGAATGAGAACACAACCAGTGCAAACACTGCTGCTTTTAGCTATCCTTCCAGGTTTAAATCTATTTGCAAACAATTGTGATTTTTTTTCATCCAACTCTACCCACAAAGTAAATGGCAGCCCACTTTGCATTTAAACTTATGAAGCACAGAGCAATGTGCTCTTTCCCTACCACCAACACCAGTGGTCAAGCATGAAGAATGCTCAGCCTATAGAATAGGAAGGTGACATGCACCTGTGTCCCCTAACATTAGTCGGCTGAGCTGCCTAAAGGCTAAATCCTGGCTCTACAAATGGATTAGAATCATTAAGATCTGAAACTGTGGATTGGGGAACCCTAGACTGTGAGACATCTGTTTGGCCTCTTCTAGCCACATCTGAAGCAAAGTCCTGTCTAGGTTGTGCCGTGTGGATCAAATCCCAGAGAGGGCTCTTTTGCCACAATAGAAAATTAAAGGTAAAGGTAAAGGTCCAGTCGTGGCCGACTCTGGGGTTGCGGCGCTCATCTCACTTTATTGGCCGAGGGAGCCAGCGTACAGCTTCCATGTCATGTGGCCAGCATGACTAAGCCGCTTCTGGCCAACCAGAGCAGCGCACAGAAACACCGTTTACTTTCCCGCTGGAGCGGTACCTATTTATCTACTTGCACTTTGACGTGCTTTTGAACTGCTAGGTTGGCAGGAGCAGGGACTGAGCAATGGGAGCTCACCCCATCACGGGGATTCGAACCACCGACCTTCTGATCGGCAAGTCCTAGGCTCTGTGGTTTAACCCACAAAGCCACCTGCGTTAGGGAGACACAAATGAAGAGAAAGGTGGCAGTGAAGCACTTTGGCTAGCATACCTTTTGTGCCCTGGTCCACAGATTCATGCACAGTAGCAAAGCATAAGGATCTCCACAAACATTCAGACATGGGTTGGGCAATGATAGGAGAGAATGTGTCCCTAAAGCAGTGATGGTCAAACTCGGCCCTCCAGCTCTTTTTGGACTACAACTCCCATCATCCCTAGCTAACAGGACCAGTGGTCAGTGATGATGGGAATTGTAGTCCCAAAACTGCTGGAGGGAGGGCCGAGTTTGGCCATCACTACCCTATAGGAGGAACACGGGTGGCGCTGTGGGTTAAACCACAGAGCCTAGGACTTGCAGATCAGAAGGTCGGCAGTTCGAATCCCCGCGACGGGGTGAGATCCCGTTGCTCGGTCCCTGCTCCTGCCAACCTAGCAGTTCGAAAGCACGTCAAAGTGCAAGTAGAGTAATAGGTACCGCTCCGGCAGGAAGGCAAACAGTATTTCCGTGTGCTGCTATGGTTCGCCAGAAGCGACTTAGTCATGCTGGCCCCATGACCCAGAAGCTGTACGCCGGCTCCCTCGGCCAATAAAGCGAGATGAGTGCCGCAACCCCAGAGTCGTTCATGACTGGATCTAATGGTCAGGGGTCCCTTTACCTTTACCCTAAAGGAACAAGGGTACATGGGACGCCCATGTACCAAGCTGTTTTTTTGTTTTTTTAAGCTGCACACTATTGATCTTACAAATATATTGAAACAGATTCAAGTTAAATCACAATGAGTAATATTTTAAACGCGGCTCCAGAAAATGCCAGCATGACAGGGGAGAAAAAAGGGGATTTGCTTTTCCCTCTTGTTCTCCTCCATGAAAAGCACAACAAAGGGGAAGCTGGGTAATGACAATTGAGGGATTATTCTCCAATTTATCTAGGGTGGAAAAGCGTGTCTGAATTTTTTTTTTTAAAAACCCAGGACAAATGTACGAAATATTCCAGCTTTCCTATCAAGCAGTAGCAGACCCTGTAAAGTGAAAAGTCTGTCTGCAATTATAAATGAAAACTGTTCAGTATCGTACTTGGAGTGACAGATTATATTCCTAATCCAGTTATGGTAATAGCCACATTTGTAGTTTAACATAAATTAAGAGTTTAATTGTATTTGTGACTACTTTAAACAAAGTAACAAATTCCTTTGTACCTGTAAATGTAATTTATTGCAAAGCCAGGTTCATTTTCCAAAACAATCTATTTTACACTGCACTGGAATGCTGCTATAATGGTATAATGTAATTCCTGCTGCAGAATGTGAGAAGGGTAGACTCACTGGTAACACAGAGGAGGTTTTGAAGATAAATGAAGATGCTATTCATTCAGGGGTAATTTCATCTTAGAACCATATGAAAGATGTTTCGCTCAGACACAGTGGATGCCTGGCTAGGGATTTCAGTCTATTTTCAGCTACAATGTAATGTTGTTAAATCGATTATGTTGATACTGTATTTCTAATCATGAAGAATTCCAGCTATTATTCTGGTTAAAGAATAGATTGTCAGGCTTTCATTATACTGTTCAGACCATCTCTCCTTCTCTCTCTCTCTCCCTAGTGAAGAGCAACAAGCACAGTTTCAGGTCACAAAGTTGAAATTATAAATTCACGTCACAAATCAGTAAAATCAAGACCAGGTTGCCTGCAGAGTTGTCTTTCTTTTTTCTACATAGTAATATATAAAACAGTCTTCTTTTTCATTGTTAACAAAAAGCAAGCTGCTGACCTTCAAATGCGTCCTGAGACTCCCTCTTACACAGCAGCATTTTCCTCAATCATGTTTCTGTTTCAGGGGAACAGAGGGATCCATTCCTAATCCCTCAACTCTGGGAAACAATGCAGTTTGGAACACTGCATAGAATACGGTTGTGCTAATATCATGGTCTCCTATTGGCTAGTGCCCATGCCATCCTGTTGCAATGACTTAGTAATGTTATGGCCCACATTTGAGAGGACTGGGATGGCAGGTGACATACACAGCTGGTTAGAAGGGCCTCTCAGCTGGCTAGTGGCAGGGTGACAGACAGTGGAACCTCGTGTTACGTACTGTCCTCCTTGCGAACACTGCGGGTTGCGAGCTCCGCTGACCCGGAAGTAGATGCCCCTTGTTGCGAACTTTGCCCCGGGATGCGAGGAGAAGTCGCGCACCGGCAGCACAGAAGCAGGAGGCGCCATTAGCAAAAGCGTGCCTCATGTTACAACCGGTTTTTGCTTAAGAACGGACCTCCGGAACGAATTAAGTTCGTAACCGGAGGTACAACTGTACTCAGAAACATCTCTACTTGCTGCACTGCCAGTTGCAAATTATCTCAGGTAGAAGGAGCTACAAGGGACTTCTGTCCAGGCCTGTGGGATGTGACTGCCTGTGCTAGGTGAGACTCACTATAAGGAAGCCCCTGGCAAGAGATTGTTCCCTTCAAATCCATACACACTGCCCAGGCTTGCACCCCAGGGAAGTCACTTCGGTGCTGCTAACACAGCAGTTTGACTTCACCCCCGGGACAGCACTCCATGTCCCTCAATGGAGGTTTGGCAGATACAGTGGTACCTCAGGTTAAGAACTTAATTCGTTCTGGAATCACAACTTTAGCTAATGGGGCCTCCTGCTGCCGCTACGCTGCCGCTGCATGATTTCTGTTCTCATCCTGAAGCAAAGTTCTTAACCCGAGGTAATATTTCTGGGTTAGCGGAGTCTGTAACCTGAAGCGTCTGTAACCTGAATCGTATGTAACGCGAGGTACCACTGTAGATGCCAACAATGTTATTACAGAGTGTTCCTAGTTCATGGTGCAAAAAAAGACAAAAGGTTGTATCCAATTAAATTCTACTCAGAAACAGGGCCAATAATTTTAATCATGTAAGTTAGCCACGTCCATTAATTTCAGTGCTTCTACTCTGACTAACATTGGATACAACCCACAGAAAGCTAAGTGACAAGAGCCTGACTTCTCCAGTGTTTAAAAACCCCTGCACTTTGGCAAGAAAAAGAGAGGCTGGGAATTATTTTTCAAGATGCTCTTCTGCCCTTGATTTCAAGCAGGAAGAACATATGGAAAAAGAACAGCTGAAACAATACTAATAGGGCAATGTCTACTCAGAAGCCAGCCCAGCTGATTAGGAGTGCAGCCTAAAACTTTCACACTATCAAGCATATCCCATTTTTTAAACAGCAAGAAATCAGAATGAGGAAAAAACCACCTAGACTCATGCAGCCTTCCTTAACTGTTAGCTATTCGCACAGTAAGGTAGAAGTGGATCATACTGAATTGGTACTAAATATATTCGCCCTCACATACAAAGAAATAGCTTCTAAATGGAAGCTATTCAAAATTCAACCCTTTTAATTGGTGTCTCCCCCCCCCTTTTGCAATTCCTCATATTCAATAGTGATAAAACTGAACTTTGGTAGTAAATGAATGGTATCTGGGGCATATATCAAACCACTATCGTGAATTCTAATGAAGCTGGCTTTCAACTTAAATCTTCTGGGGGTAGGAATAAAAAAAACAGTACGGAATGGTTAACTTTGGGTAAATTTGGACTCAGTATGAAATGGCTGTGGCTTTTGCTATTGAGCTAGCTCAAAGTTTGGACCACAAGGACTAATATGCCTGCAATGGAGTTACAGGCAGAGTATGAGCTTTTGCAATCCTGGATCATTTAAACTCCAGTATTTGAATGTAAGGTAAAGGTAAAAGGTAAAGGACCCCGGGACGGCTAAGTCCTGTCAAAAGTGACTATGGTGTTGTGGCGCTCATCTCACTTTCAGGCTGAGGAGCTGGCGTTTGTCCACAGACACCTTTCTGGGTCATGTGACCAGCATGACTAAACCGCTTCTGTCACAACGGAACACCATGACGGAAACCAGAGTGCATGGAAATGCCATTTATTTCCTGCCACAGTGGTACCTATTTATCTAATTGCACAGGCGTGCTTTCGAACTGCTAGGTTGGCAGGAGCTGGGACAGAGCAATGGAAGCTCACCCCGTCGCGGAGATTTGAACCACCGACCTTCTGATCGGCAAGCCCAAGAAGCTAAGTGGTTTAGACCACAGCGCCACCTGTGTCCCAGTATTTGAACGTACAGCATTTCCGCCCCCGCCCCTGCCGCCATTCACTCTAAAGTGCAACAGAACTTATTTACCTTTGTAATGAAACTCACAAATTAACAGATACACACACTCAGAGAAAGAGACAAAGGTTGAAACACCACAGATTAATCAACGTCCTGAGACCCTTTCAGATGCTCAGGAGTACAGTGGTACCTCGGGTTAAGTACTTAATTGGTTCCGGAGGTCCGTTCTTCACCTGAAACTGTTCTTAACCTGAAGCACAACTTTAGCTAATGGGGCCTCCTGCTGCTGCTGTGCCGCCAGAGCACAATTTCTGTTCTCATCCTGAAGCAAAGTTATTAACCCGAGGTACTATTTCTGGGTTAGTAGAGTCTGTAACCTGTAGTGTATGTAACCTGAAGTGTATGTAACCCGAGGTACCACTGTATAGGTGCCTTGCAGATGTATGACAAAACGTGTCCAGGGGTGGGGAGACAAAGCCTGCCACTCTCTTCCTAAATACTTTCAGAAACTCCCTCCTTCCAAATGTCTGAAAGGGGCTCTTGTTGTAAATGATGACCTTCCCAACCAGCTGCCTCCAGATGTTATTGGACCACAACTCCCAGAATCCCTGACAACTGACCCTCCTAGCTGGGGATCCATGGATACCCAGGAGATATCAGGAGCCATTCCAGTGTCCAAGCATCTTAACTTGATCACAAGTGGCTGATAGCCAGGTGCGAAATGCGCCTGGGCACCTGGCAATTTTTGTATGGCCTGGCCATATATCAAGCAGCTCCACAAGAAACACATTCCACATTATGGGTGGTACGCAGGTGGCGCTGTGGGTTAAACCACTGAGCCTAGGACTTGCCGATCAGAAGGTCGGCGGATCAAATCCCCATGACGGGGTGAGCTCCCGTTGCTCAGTCCCTGCTCCTGCCAACCTAGCAGTTCAAAAGCACGTCAAAGTGCAAGTAGATAAATAGGTACCGCTCCGGCGGGAAGGTAAACGGCGTTTCCATGCGCTGCTCTGGTTTGCCAGAAGCGGCTTAGTCATGCTGGCCACATGACCCGGAAGCTGTACACCGGCTCCCTCAGCCAATAAAGCGAGATGAGCGCCGCAACCCCAGAGTCGGCCACGACTGAACCTTTACCTTTACCTTTTTACTGCAACTAAGTTTCACATCAAACTAACCAAGATGTAAGAAGAATGGATTGTTTTGTTTTGTGAACCGCCCTGAGACCTCTGGGTATAGGGTGGTATATAAATTCAGTAAACAATAATTACCATTGTCTCCACCACAACATGCAAGTCTAAACATCAGAAAGAGATAACCAGACTGATATTTTCATTAGTCATTGCTTAAAAATAGCTAGTAAACTAACCTTAACATATTGGAGCAATATTATTATTTATAAAAAATAAGTATGTTAAAAAAAAGGAATCAGCAGTGTATTCTTAATACAGATTCTTAAAACAGATACCATCCCCTTACATCAAAGAAAATTGTTCCATAAAGTTTAAAATCAGATATCTGTTGAAATCATATTTATAGTCATGGCTACTATCAGCTGTCAGACCAAAGAATATTGAAGATAAAGACGTTCTTTTAATATATTATGGTTAATTTATCATCTAAGTGACATGTGTAGAACAACAAAATGGAAATAATCAAACAATATACTCCTTCGGCGGGGTGGGGGTGGGGGACCTTGTTTTAAAAATATTATTATGCTGATGAAGGTAATTATTAACACTTGCTCTATATACACATGTGTATTCCAAAAACTATAATATAGGGTTTAAAACTTTTAATGGTGTAATCTACTTCTTTATCCAAGGATTAGCTAAAATGATTATATATTACACTAATATTTGCTTATCAAAATAACAGCGCTTTCCACATTAGTGGAAATCAATATTATTAACTACAATTGTGCCCCATAATTGGGGGTGCTTGTG
Organism: Podarcis filfolensis; assembly: GCF_964270895.1. Lineage (NCBI taxonomy): Eukaryota > Metazoa > Chordata > Lepidosauria > Squamata > Lacertidae > Podarcis > Podarcis filfolensis. The sequence goes on along the minus strand of NC_139604.1, from coordinate 22,331,241 downwards.
ATCAGTGTCACCCATCAAAATTAGTATTATTTATGTACTTTATTCACTTCCCCCATCTAACACCCCTTTTTGAATTAAAAATTGAAAAACACTTTTTAAAAAGATTGCAGCATAGTTTTACTAACATGTAAATTTCTTGCTTTTTTCAAACATTTCTCTGAATGTGACTTTTTACATTTTGGGCTTTATTGTTATGTATTACTTTTAATAAACCTTTACATCTTTGTATGCCTTCTGATAAGCACAATCCTGTACATGTTTACTCAGAAGTAACTCCCGTTCAGACACAGTAAGTCATATTCCCAAGTACATGTGCCTAGGATTCCTGCCTCTGTGGGACTTACTTCTGAGTAGTCATGTATAGGATTGTGCTGTAAATCTCACTTAGTTCTTACTCACTTGTCCTAGATCAATGTCCAGTGAGTGGACCTATTAAAATCAATAGACTTTCAAGTCCATTGACTTCATGAAGTCTACTCTTGAGTATAACTAAGACTGGCTATCACCCTCGGTTTTAGGTCTTTTTGCTTACGTTTTAGAGTGTCATTTTAATACAGAGCATGGAAACATTTCACAACGATTATGAACTTTGTTTTTTTCAACACTGCAAACAGTTACATCACTGTTCCCTCCCCCCCCCCCATTTATAAATGAGAAAAGAGAAAACAACACACCTTTTTAACAGTGCTGTTCAGCTCTGAAGACATTACTATTATTATTATTTATTGAATTTATACACCACCCTATACACAGAGGTTTCAGGGTGGTTCACATCTGTTTGTTTCAAATTCCAAGTACAGTGCTACCTCGGAAGTCAAATGGAATCCGTTCCGGAAGTCCGTTCAACTTCCAAAATGTTCGGAAGCCAAGGCAAGGCTTCCGATTGGCTGCAGCCAATTGATTGAAGCTCCTGCAGCCAATCGGAAGCCGTGAAAGCTGCAAAAGCCACATTGGACATTCGAGTTCCAAAGAACGTTCGCAAACCAGAACACTCACTTCTGCGTTTGCAGTGTTCGGGAGCCAAAACGTTCAAGTCGCAAGGCATTCGTCAACCAAGGTACGACTGTAGTACAATTCCAAGTAGTATTAAGTTTGTATCTTCCCTCTATGGCACATAAAATATCCTTTTTCACTTCGACTTTGGCTCAGTTTGCATGTAATGCTAATCCAAACCACTTCTTCAGCAAATGCTTATGTTAAAACTGGGCATCCTACCCAATTTTAATTCTGAATAAGGCACCAGAGGCTGCTAGTTCTTGCATATAAACTTTTACAGAGTATAAGGGTTTAATTTTGTATACAAATACTCCTCTGACTGCAAAAGCATGAACTTGGGTGGGTCAGCTATAAAATACAGCAGAGGATAAATATCCAAATGACATCAGTGGGAAGCCTACAGATATGGAAGGGGGAGTGTACAGTGGTACCTCGGGTTACATACACTTCAGGTTACATACGCCTCAGGTTACAGACTCCGCTAACCCAGAAATAATACCTCGGGTTAAGAACTTTGCTTCAGGAGGAGAACAGAAATCGTGCTCCGGCAGCAGCAGGAGGCCCCATTAGCTAAAGTGGTGCTTCAAGTTAAGAACAGTTTCAGGTTAAGTACGGACCTCCGGAACGAATTAAGTACTTAACCTGAGGTACCACTGTATATGGATATATTATTGTCTATTTATCTCCTTGCACACACATCCCAAGGCAATGGACAGAGGGCAATAAAAAAGCTAAAAATAGTTTAAAACTATATGCAAAATAGCAGCAGATTTTTTTAAAAACACACACCAATAGTAAACAGGCACTCATAGCAGAGACCTATTCATCCAGCTAGGAAGGCTGGGGTTAGTGTTGTATTTTGGCAGAAATGTTCCACAGAACAAGGCTGTGCGAAAGATTCCTGCATTGCAGATGGTTGGACTAGATCAGGGGTACGCAACCTAAGGCCCGTGGGCCGGATGCAGTCCAATCGCCTTCTCAATCCGGCCCGCAGATGGTCCGGGAATCAGCGTGTTTTTACATGAGTAGAATGTGTGCTTTTATTTAAAATGCATCTCTGGGTTATTTGTGGGGCATAGGAATTCATTCATTTCCCAAAAAAAAATATAGTCCGGCCCACCACATGGTCTGAGGGACGGTGGACTGGCCCACAGCTGAAAAAGATTGCTGACCCCCGGACCAGATGATCCTTGGGGTCCCTTCCAACTCTACAATTCTATGAGTCTATGAGGGGCAGCTACACTTAAGGCCCTGCTTTGAGTCAGTGCAGACTGCAAGACATCTAATGCTGTACTCGTATGGTTCTGGATAAAATACATGAGCTCGTGCTGTGTTAGGGACAACATTGCCACTTGCTACCTTGTGTCCTGGGACGCGGGTGGCACTGTGGGTTAAACCACAGAGCCTAGGACTTGCTGATCAGAAGGTCGGCGGTTCAAATCCCCGCGACGGGGTGACCACCCGTTGCTCGGTCCCTGCTCCTGCCAACCTAGCAGTTCGAAAGCACGTCAAAGTGCAAGTAGATAAATAGGTAGCGCTCCGGCGGGAAGGTAAACGGCATTTCCATGCGCTGCTCTGGTTCGCCAGAAGCGGCTTAGTCATGCTGGCCACATGACCCAGAAGCTGTCCGCCGGCTCCCTCAGCCAATAAAGCGAGATGAGCGCCGCAACCCGAGTCGGCCACGACTGGACCTAATGGTCAGGGGTCCCTTTACCTTTACTACCTTGTGTCCTGTTGCTCCTCTCTCAAAAAGTACATCTTGTCATGGATGATTGGCCCAAATGTCACTGACAACGCCTAAGGTGGGGACAGCAGTCCTGTTTGGATGCCGTGGCGAGCCATAAACCATGGCTTGCCATGACAGAATGGCATCTGAGTTCATGCTACCCAAACATCCATCAGTGCGTCCTCCACTAATGCAAGAGGAAGCAGCAAACCATGAGCCAGGACTTAATGTGATGCACAGCAACTGTGACATTTCTTTTCAAAGAAACCGCAATCTGAATCCAAGGTTTGTTCTTGGCTTCCGGGTCATAGCACGCTTAGAGAGAAACAAACCACAAGGGCTGGTTCGGACCTCACGGAACGCCAAGGCTCGTGGTTTTTTATTCCTACTCATGCTACAGAATCACGGTGGGAACAATTCGGAAGCATGTATTGGCATGCTACTCTTTCACAGTAAGCCCTGGTTTGTGGCTTACCACGTTGTCTAGACGCAGCTGAAGTGCGATAAAATATTTCGCTTCACATTTTCGCTACGCCTCCAGAGAGAAAAGAGCATTGCCCGTGTACATCCAGCGGGAACACAATACAACACAACGGTGCAAAAGTCCTTTTCATTTCAGAAGGGCATACATTAATGAAATGTTCAGTGGATGGGGCCAGTTGTTCTCGGATACATTAACACGTGCCAAGTAGGAAAGTAGAACAATGCTTTTACCTGAACAGCAAGACAAGCAGCATTATCCGAAAGCAAAACTTGTTCGTCTGTAAGATAAATAAATAAAGTGCAGGACAATTATTGGAAATAATGACTCCTTCCCCAATGGATAATTGCAGATCATTTGGGGATGCAAAAACAAATGGTGTACAAACATAAGGAGACAAACTGATTTAACACGAATCACATGCCCCATTACATTAATGTAGCTTTAGGAAGCCTGTGGTCTCAGAAATATTTCCTTTAGCTCTGCCCTGCAATTTATCGTATGGTCCCAACAGTTAAAATCCCTAACCGATATGTGTGTGTGTGTGTGTGTAAGTTCCTGTGTGTGCGCATGCCTTGGGCTTTTTCTTTTTAAAAAATAAAATAAACGGGCAATTATTCATTTCCTAATAGAAATAATAAAAACAAACAACTTCATAATTCCTCTTGCTAAAAAGTAAAAGCATACAGAAATATATATATATATATATATATATATATATATATATATATATACCAGCTTGCAGTTAATATTGCGCACTGTGTCTAGGTCTGTCACACAAAAGAAAGATGACAAGTACACAGCAATAAAATCCCATGCTTAGAAGACTAGGGCTGCTACCTATTAGTCTTCATTACTTTGCAGTCTTCTGACAACTGTAGCAGGCTGCTGAGCCCCAAATGGGGGCCATAATGTGATCTGATGATATATGAAGAGCTGCTAAAGGGAGCCTGAACCATCCTAGCCTATACATTTTAACAGTTCCTTTTTACCGGGAGCCCACTTTACCACAAGACTTCAAAAATCTGCTGCCTCAGCTATTGGCGCAGTAAATCTGCCAACTGGGCCTGCAAACCACATCATTTTACACTGCCTACAGCAGCCAATATAATGAGTCAATAATAAACCAAGGACCTTATAAGGCCATGAATAGCTGGCTTATATTGGCAGGTACAAGTTTAGCAAAAACCTATGGCCGGACGGCCACCACAAAGGATGCTCGTTTTAACAAGGTTCTTTCTCCCCACTTACCCACCCCCCCTTTCGCACCCGCCAGACTCCAGTTAATTACATCGCTGCATATTTAATGAAGCCCCCCCCCCCGTTAAGTGCAAAAAATAAAGTACTCACCTTTCAGCGGCTGATACAATGCTGCGTTCTGAGGCCAAGGTTCTGCAGCTGCAGAAGGAGAAAGAAAACAATTTGATTCATTCAGAATTTAAAGAAGCCAAAATGAGCATTAGTCATTAGGGGTTTTTATTATTAAAAACAAAAACAAAAAACACCAGAACCCTCTCTGTTTAGATCAGGCTTCCTCAACCTCGGCCCTCCAGACGTTTTGAGACTACAATTCCCATCATCCCTGACCACTGGTCCTGCTAGCTAGGGATGATGGGAGTTGTAGTCCAAAAACAGCAGGAGACCCAAGTCTGGGAAACCCTGTCCTAGACAGGTGAGGAGTCAAGATCTGCACCTTAACAAACATTTTCCAGTATAACCACCATAACATGCCTATTATACGACACACATCAAATCGCACATCTGCCAAACCATTAGAGCACGTTACTGTTATAATATATTTATATACCACTTTGGGGCCCAAGGACCCCAAAGCGGTGAACAAAAGAAGGAGGATACAATGGGTGGTATCCAGCTAAACAGATCTGTTAGTACAAGGGTTTCCATCTGCACCACGGAACTTCTCCTCCCTATCCTCAATCACTTTTGGGGATTCCCCCAATCACCCAGAGCAGATTTGGAAAGGTGTGGGGCAGGGAAGAGGAGAGGGAAAGTTGCATTTCACAAGCAGAAATCCTTGCACTAGTAGTGGATCTGTTTAGCTAGATACTGACTATTACAAGTATGTTAAACACAATAAATCAATGAAAACAATATAAAATAGCAAAACCACAAAGCCTCTCCTCACCCAAGAGGGGAGGTGTTGTGGGCGGGACGCGATTTTTGCATCACGCAGGGGGTGTTACGCCCCCTGCCCCACTCACCTGGCTGGCGCACCACGCCCACAGGTAAGCGCCCACCCGGGCGACTTGGAGGGGGCGTGGTTTGCAGTTTAACTTACTGCTGTGCAAGCCATTCCGCCTCATTTTCCGCCTTCTCGTTGCGAGTCACCCACCCTCCACTCCCTTAGAGCTTAGGGCTTGGTTTTTCTCTTGACCTTGCTATGGACCTTAGGTTGGTCGCCCAGGTTGCCCAGGGGGCCTGGTAGGATTTTTTCCAATTGGCATTAGGCCTTTTGGTTTTTCCGCCTACCTCGTAGCAATCGTCACAACTTTATTGGTATTGGCGGTTAGGTTAGGCATTGGAATGTGTTGATGGTGTGTGGAAGGGGTAGGTGTGGCCATCGCCTACCCTTTCAAATTTGGGTATTCCGTTAAAGGAATCTGGCGGTCATGGATCCTGTCCAATGCCTGTGTGGCAGGGGGCCATGGCACGACCCTCGGTGACATCAGGGGAGAGCTTATAGTTGTATTAGCATCAACAGGCTCCACCTTCTGGTGAATAAACCCCCTTTGGGCTCACCCCTCTCTGAGTGGGTGGACTCAATCTGTCGTGGTCCAATACCTTCTCACTTGCTGTAATCAATAAAGTTGTGGCCTTTTCTTGCCCATTAACCTTATACTCTGTGTCTGTGTGTCTTCATTCCACAAAGCGGGGATCGGGTCCTCAGACCACAAAATACCTACCAATCACGACAACATGTGGTCATGAGCTGCTCTACCCTCCCACTAGAGGTAAGCCCATCTACATCCAATTGCCCTAACCCCTTTATTCTCCTTTCTGAAAACAGCTTCAGAAGAGGGATTGAGTCCAATATGCCAGCAGGACAAAATGGATTAGATTCCACCCTTCTCTGACCCTGTCAGTTACCAGCTCCCCACCCAGCTGATGCCATTTGCATTTAAAAACAACAACAACAACAACAACAACAACAACAACAACCCTGCAAAAGTTAGATGCATTTAAGCCAAATTCAGTTTCCACCTCAATGAAGTGGAAAAGGCCTGGCAAACTAGCACTGCAAAATTAAAGCCCAGATAATATAAGGATGAAACCTAGATAAAATGGCAAACAGGTTACTGCCGAAGATGACATGTTTTAGAAGAGTTAATCAAATTGATATTGACATGGTTGAGAAAAGGATGAAGGGAGGGGGAGGAAGCGTCAAAATACACACTTAAGTTTTGAATGAAACACCATCAAGTGTTAAAGAAACTGAAGAATATGCTGAAGGAGGGTGCATTCATGCGCAAGGGAGTACACCTTCTGAAGAAGGTGCCAAAATATTCTTAACAGGCTCTCTCGCCTTTCAAGTGAAGCAGCAGGGGAATAATGTTTGAAGAACTGAGAATTTGGGAGTGGAAGAAAAGTTTAGTATGTTTGCTTTGCTTTGCTTTGTTGTTTTGTTTTAAACCAGCTTTACTTTAAAAAGTTGTCCGGAAAGCTAAACACATATGGAGCCATTCATAAAGATAAGATTCACATGAAATATATGTGGGAGGAACATCACGGGAGGTGCGTTTACAGGACCAAACTAAAACTCTCAAGCTCCCTTGTTGTTTCTGCTGTTGCCGGGATGTGTAATGTACACTGTTGATATATTTGCTATTAAGCTGCTGTCTCATTATTCCTGTTATGATGAAATTGCTCCTCCGATTGTTGATTTTGAGATGTGTTGCTGTTCTCTTTCAGGTAAGCCACTTTTGGCACGTTTGTTTGTTTATTGTTTGTTTGTGTGTGTGCAGAAAGGCGACTTAAAGATAAAATTATAATGAAATGATTTAACCAATGAAAACTGTGGGAGCGGGGAAACGTGCCTTTTTAGAACCTACTGTGAAAAGCAGTTACGTACAACATTTCTTCGCTATGCTATATTAAAAGGGGAAACAAGGGAGTATAAATTGTCTTTACTCTTGAGAATTTGCGTCTCACCAATTCATCATGCACCATACGAATGTATATCACTGAACAACTGATCAGCAGTACTGATAGGCTAGCACTGCCAGCCGCCGTACACTTTGCAGTGTGTGGTTAAAAGGCATGGTGGCCTGAATGCCCGAATTGCACACTGAACTAATCCGCATTCAAATGCGTTGTCTATGAGTAAAAATTAAGATACTGTTCAATTTAGCTGCTTTAGATACCACTTGGCTGGATACACAGGATACAAATCATTTTCATATATAAAATAAACTTTAAATGATTGGCTCAACTTAATTACCACAACTAATGCTTTTGCTGCAGTCAGAAACATTACTCTCTACATGATCCAGAAACCAGAATACTAACAAAACCACTCTAGTGTATAATTATTTGCCCCTTCCACTTTTTGCAATATACTAACCTGTCTTTTCAGAAAAGTTGGACGGGACCGTAAAGCATCTAGTATCGCAAATGCAACCTGACCTTTAATATTAAATACATTCACACACATCTGTAACTCTATGCGCCTGGAAAAAAACTAATCATATCCAAGTGTTATAGCGAAACTTTCTTCCGTTACAACATTTATTACTTTAACACCAAAGCTTGCACCCTGGAGAAATAAATTCTGGAGATGAGAGAGGCAACACAAATGTACTGTATAAAGATTTCTACGGAGTACTGAACAGGAAAAATTAGTTTTAGAAGCTTGTTTTTAATAAGTACAGTTAATAATAATATAAACAATTCCTGTGCCCCTTGAAAGAAGAGAGGTTGGGAGATCCTTCTGAACAGCATGGGAGTCATGGAAGGGAAAATCAACTGAAATCTTTTCCTTCCCCCTTCCTTGGGAAGCCTCTACAGGATCCCTGTTTTCACCATGAACTGAAGGACCCCTCTAGATTCCACCCATACAAATAGACAGCATAACTGAGTTGCCAGTCCATAAAGCTGGCGGAAGTATTAATGCATTCAGAAGATTTTCATGGCCGGTTTTTAGAATAGCCTCTGAGGGTCAGGATTAAACAGAAGAAGCATAGAGAAACTTCAGCGAATTCTATTATTATTTTTCTTCTGGGAGGGGGTTGCTTTTGTTGCCCATTCTGAGCTTCTGGAATGGGGGGTTGGCTATAAGCCCAAATAAAAGCAATCAATTCATTTTAAACGAAGGACAGCTCACCAGTATTACTCATGCTTTTTCTGATCTTTGGATTTAAGGCAACAGCCTCCAAATTAGCAAGAGCAAGAAAAACAATGAGAACTGTGAAGAGGTGGGAGGTATCTTAACAAGAGAGGGGAAAATGTGCACACAACATTTTTTAATATACAGCATGACTCTTGCCTTGCGAACAATAGGTGAAGGCATAATTTGTAGAATAATAGGCACTAATATTACACGCTGCTTCAGTTCTGTCATATTTCCAATCCATCAGGTTGATTAATGTTATAATAAGTCCACACAAACTTAGCATTTGTCTAATAATGAAGTCAAACCAAGTTTATCCTTCAGCAACTAGATTCTTTCTGTCTTTAGCTGTTATTTGCCCATCTCGCCTAAATCACACTAATGCCAGGGGAAGCGAGGGGAAGGGTGAAAGCCAAGCACATGGCTGATGACTCAAGAAATGAAACCTTTCGTTTGAAGGGGGAAGCGTCAAGAATGACTTGCAATGATGCTCATTGCTCCAAGCAATGAGAAACTTCAGGAGTAGTGCTGGCTTGGATATGGACTCCTTTGGAAGACTGGAGACTTAGAGCGTTTTGTAGTATTTGGTTTTATTAGCAAATGTAAATATTGAATGTAGATCTCCACAGAGACACCTCAGCACCCCTGTAAGCTTTGCCAAGGTCCTTCTTTTCCTGTTTCCAACACAAAAACATGTCTATTTTTCCCCAAACATGCATACCTGATGCAAGTACAATATTCTTGTTATTTTGCCCGTGCAGATTGCCTGCTTTGCGGCACAAAGGCGGACAACACATGAAAGTTTGACCTCCAGCCATCCTAGCTAGTAGAAATTAAGACTTGAGAGAAAAGAAGTCCTTTGCTAGCAAAATATATCAATGCCTTATTCACAGGAGAGAGGAGAACTTTATGGACTGATCTGTGTGATCTTTCTCCACAGCTAGGAAGTCTGGGTTGGCACCCATCTGTCTCAGGAGACAATGGAGGCGTGCACGTTTGTCGGGTGAAATCAAACCGTTGGAGAGTTACAGCACCTGCTGTGGCTGTAGAGACCAATATAGGGGAGACATGTATTGTTGCAGCTGGGGCAGATGAAGGCATCTGGTTGTGCTGCTGCAGATGCACCATGCCGTTTCTTCTCTCTGCACTCCTTGTGACGTTAACATATATGAGAGAGTGCTGGAGGGGAAACAGTTAACCAGGTTGCCCAGTCAGGACCCAGGGGGGTGGAGTCAGTGGGACTATAAAACCAGTTCTGGGAGGAGTTTGAGGAGGAGTTGGCTGGGAGTTGTGGGTGGGTAGTTGGTTGGATTTAGTGGGTTGGCTGGTTGGGAAAGGCAGTTGGTAATAGAGAGACAGTTAGGGCAGTGGTTTCTTGAGTGAGGGGAGGTAGAAGAGATAGAGAGAGGAAAATAAGACTAAGAAAGTAAAGAGCAACAACGTTTGGAATGCAATGCCGTAAAAGTTTTGTTTGTGTCTGAAATAAAATACACTCTTCTTTATGAATTGAGAAGCTGACTGAGACTGAAGTGATTTTACCAGGGGGAACCTGGTTGGTGGCAGCGGTTTAGTGGTATACAGCCGGGGGCACTGTACGAACGCCACACTCCTCCCACCAGTCATTCCTCCTCTGGTCACTGCTATGGGAACGCAACTTAGATTGTCTGTCTCGAGGCATTGCAGTTGTCTGCACGGAATTCCCACATGGCAGGGCTGATGTTGCCAGCCTTCATGTCACTATGTAGACATAGTGCAGGGCTGGTCTGCCAACAGGCATGGTGCCTGAAGGCAACTCCCCGTAGAGCACATCCTTGGGGAGCCTGCCATCTTCCATTCTGCGGACATGACCGAGCCAGCGTGGACATCACTGAGACAGGAGTGCAAACATGTGGGGATGTGGGCTTGGGAAAGCACATCTTTGTCCTGCCATATGATGCCCCAAATCATCCAGACACAGTGCATGTGGAAGGCATTGAGGCGTCGCTCCTGGCGGTTGTAAGTTGCCCACAACTCACTTAGGGCAACGTGCTCAACGCACAAGCCTGGTAAACCTTCATCTTGGCATTGATCGTTGGCATCACGTTTGCCCATACCCTTTCGACGAGGCAAGCCATTGCTGTAGCTGCCTTGCCAATACGCTTGTCCAGCTCAGCATCAGCTAGGAAGACCCAAAATCAATCAGGATGAGCAAGTTTGGAATGGACGGATATTGGGCTGTTCTCAGTCAGCCTGGACCACACCAACAATACATCTTCATCCTGGCTCAGCCAGGGATCGCCCAGCATAACATTCACAACCCAACTGAGCAGGGGTCATGCTGGAGCAGGAGGCGGAACTTGTGCCAGCAGGACTTACACTGGCAGGGATGTAGAACCTGTGGAACATCTCCAGATGTTCCTAGACCACAACTGCCGTCACCTGTGGCCATTAGAGATGGCCATATCTGCAACAACTGTGAGGGTTTTTCACTCAAACGGTGTGTAAATTTTATTAAATAAAGAAATAAATGATGATGATGATGATGATGATGATGATGATGATGATAAACAATGCTGGAGGTTGGAGTCCAACAACATCTGGAACGCTATGATAATAATAGTAATAATAATAATCATAATCATAATCATAATTTTAAGAAAACAATGCTGGAGGTTGGAGTCCAACAACATCTGGAAGGCTATGGATTCCGCAGGAGATTTTTTTAAAAAAATGACCTGTTTCCTAGAAAGATGTATAGGCAAATCTACCACCTGTTTGCTATCCTTTAAAAATAGAAAAGTTAATTTTAAACCATACTTCTACTGCCTCACAGGCACATGAAAATGCTGATAATTTTAAACTAGCCTTTATTACTTCAATAAGCCTGCAGTCAGTTTGGAACAACAGTTAAAAAGAACTCTCATCCATTAGGAGTGATCAATAAAGAATGCACAAATACATCCCTTTATGAATTAGCTGCCTCATCATCGTCATCCAACGTAAATACCTATATGAAGGCACGATCAATTGCAAGATGTACTCAGACCTTTCACCAGAAAGGGTCAAGAAAACAAGTTCATTGAGATGGAGATTCAAAGGCTCTTAAAAATGTAGCAAACCCCTTCCCCCCACACACACACTTTATTTTGAAAATGAAAAATATTCCTGGGTTCAGAAGTAGGTGAACACATCTATCATCTTTCCTCGCCCTAACTGAGGCTGCAATCCTATACACACTTAGAGAGAGTAAGTGCCACTGAACTTTACTTCTGAGTACTTACCGAGAATAGCACAGTAAATCAGTTGCTAGCCCAATGACAAATTCTAGTTAAAATCCATAGTTTGGATCCAAAGGTAGCTTCCCACATAAGAAAGGAGAACTTAAGCTCATGGAAGTATATCTTTCACAAACGATTTTTTTACATTTTTCACTCAACAAAATCCCAAAATGCTATTCTGCTTGCAGAGCATAATACAGAACCTATCTATTAGAGTGTTCCTCTCGTGCAAGAATTTGCAAACGGATGCAGCAGAAATTTCCCTCCTGCTCAGTTCTCTGGATGCAACCCCATGCCCCAAACTCAACTGGGATTATGGTACAGTGGTACCTCAGGTTAAGAACTTAATTCATTCTGGAGGTCCGTTCTTAACCTGAGGTACCACTTTAGGTAATGGGGCCTCCTGCTGCCGCCGCCATGCGATTTCTGTTCTCATCCTGAAGCAAAGTTCTTAACCCGAGGTACTATTTCTGGGTTAGCGGAGTCTGTAACCTGAAGTGTCTGTAACCTGAAGCATCTGTAACCGAAGGTACCACTGTACAAGAAAAAACATGGCACAGGATCCAGAGTTCACCTTCTGCAGATAGAATGGGAAGGCTTTTGATACAGGTGAGGGGTCAAACTGGCAGACAGAGGCAATGCGACTTTTGCAGGTTCCCCCTCCACCTGCAACCCCCAGGGCCACCAAAGGCCTGAAAGTCACTCAACCCTCTATGGCACTGGGGGCTGCAGGGGTAAGGAAAAACTAGCAAAAAGTAACCTCCCATCCCACTAGCAGGGGCATCCTCTGAATGCAACTGCCCTTGGGGGTGCTCTCACTGACAGGAGTGAATTCTGGATCCAACACATGGCCTTTTAAAAAAAACAAGGGGTAACAACCTGGTCGCCTACTCGACAAGGTAAGTGTTCAATTATTCTTAAGCGTATTCCACTGGCTCACATGAGTTTGTTTTCTCTGCTCTTTCCCTCTCCTCATAAACCTAAGTGCCAGTTTGTTAATATACGTCTGATAACATAATTCCAAAACCAGAGTACAGTCGTACCTCGGAAGTCCGTTCCACTTCCAAAATGGTCGGAAACCAAAGCACAGCTTCTGATTGGCTGCAGGAAGCTCCTGCAGCCAATCGGAAGACGCAGAAGCCCCGTCGGACGTTCGAGTTCCAAAGAACGTTCACAAACCAGAACACTCACTTCCAGGTTTGCAGCGTTCAGGAGCCAAAATGTTCAAGTACCAAGGCGTTCAGGATCCAAGCTACGACTGTATTTGCTTATATGCTGCTGTCAGGTATCTGATACTATGGCCCAGTATGCAGCTCAAGATGTGATCTGCATACTGCCAGTTGCCCTCTTGGACAGATATAGGGAGGATACCTGGCTCTATAGGCAATAATCTGGCTTGCAATTCTACTTGCCTTCCTATGCTGTGCTGTTGCTCATTCTGCAACTCGGGCTTTGGGCTGGGCGATATATCGATATACCATACAAAACCAGTTTGAAGCCCATATTGTGATATTGCTTTCATAATTTTTAACCTGGTAATACATCATGAATCATGATGCATGCTAGGGCTGGCCTATATATCACTCAAAACCAGTTTGAAGTCGATATTGTGATATCAGTTTCACATTTTTTGACCTGGCAATATGTGTTTGTGTGTGTGTGCGTGCTATGCAAAAATCACAATGCAGGAAAAACTGTGAAGCCAGCCAGTGCCTCTACATAGCTCCATCCTTATTTCAGACATCATGGTATATCAGTATATCACAAAGCTTAGCTGGTGATATATCACAATGTTGAAAAACATATATCGCCCAGCCCTACTGTTCAGCTCTACATAGCTCCATACTTATTTCAGGCAGTGTGATATATTGGTATATCGCAATGTTTAGCTGGTGATATATCATGATGTGGAAAACCAGATATTATTCAGCCCTATTTGGGTTACAATCCTACAAAAGTTCAAGAGAGGAAGCCCCACTAAACTCCATAGGATTTAGTTCTGTGTAGGCATGTATAGGGACGCGGGTAGCGCTGTGGGTTAAACCACAGAGCCTAGGACTTGCCGATCAGAAGGTCGGCGGTTCGAGTCCCCGCGACGGGGTGAGCTCCCGTTGCTCAGTCCCTGCTCCTGCCAACCTAGCAGTTCAAAAGAACCTCAAAGTGCAAGTAGATAAATAGGTACCACTCCAGCGGAAAGGTAAATGGCGTTTCCGCGCGCTGCTCTGGTTCGCCAGAAGCGGCTTTGTCATGCTGACCACATGACCCGGACACTGTATGCTGGCTCCCTCGGCCAATAAAGCGAGATGAGCGCCGCAACCCCAGAGTCGGTCACGACTGGACCTAAGGTCAGGGGTCCCTTTACCTTTTAGGCATGTATAGGATTGTACAGTTAATAGACTGTTAATAGACAGTGAATAGCAAACCTCCACCAAATGATGGGTATGTACTGCAGCGTATATCACAGAGGTACTCTCAAATTTTGAGTATGGTTTGTGACAGACGCTTGCCAAAGATTTGTTCAAGGTAGGCTGCCTTTACTGAATCTGAAGAAATGGTTTATCAATGAAAACCCATTTCAGCCTTGGAGAAGTTATATAAATTAGAAACGTTGGAAATGCAGCTTACATAACTGGTTAAATGAAAAGCTTTCCAACATATCTGTGTATATGAGGGATTGCCTTTTCTATCCAAATTTTCTCAACACTTTGGTCGCAGACATTGCACAACATGTCAATTTAATACTGTGTTTTTTTAGTTTAACGTAGGCACATTTGTTATCCTGTCTGCTTAGTTACTTGAAGCCTTATTGGAGAGAGGTAGCTTTTTGTCTACAAAAGCACTTTGTGTGGCATTCTACATATTTATTATGAGTGCAATCAGGGTTCAACCTCATACATCAAAATTACATGGAAGAGATTTATTTTTAAACAACTCTGTGATGCTCGGAAGGTGAACGTCTGGCAAATATAAGGGATCAGCCAGCATGCAGTGAATGTCTGGCTTTTGTTTTCATTTTAAGTCATTTCTCACAGTATAAGATTAGAAAGGAAATCTCTCAACTTTGGTAAATAAATATGCCCCTCCTCCCCACCCACTGCAGCAACCACAGAAAAGAAAATCCCCTCATTTTCTTTTTCATTTACAAAGAGCGAATGAGAGCTTAGGAAAATTCTCTCTTCTTTGCATCCACTAATCTATCACATCTGCAACCTAAACCTAATAGTGTTTCTGGCCTAACACTATCGAGCTGATATTTCAGCAAAGTTGCCGCTTTAAGAAAGATTAAGGTCTGATACCATCTGAAAACCAAGATGTTCACTTTCCAAGTGGCATGGGAAATTCATTTTCTTATCCTGAGAATGATACATATACGATTAATCTCTATAAATCGTCACGTGTCTATGGGAGAACAGGTTACACTAGACATCTCTACAAAACAGAACTCAACACTGCCTTGTGTGACAACCAGTTTGAAATAAAGGCATACGATTACCATTTATAACATTACAGAGGAAAATACGTTGCTTCCCTGGTGTGAGAAAGCAGTGTTGTGTTGATCCGCAGCTAAAACCCGTAAGATTTTGCAGAAAGAAACGCAAGCAAATGATTTCTTCATTACCCAGTCAACATAATCGCGAAAAGCCTCTTATCGCTTCATAAATGATTTGGTCATCATTTTATATTTAATCATTAGTGCATTAGAGCAACAGACTCTGCTCAGCATGTTCAAACAAACGCAACTTCCCAAGTGGAGGGGGCAATGTTTTAGAAAACTAACATTCTCTGTGCTTTTAAAGGAGTCCAGATGAACAAGCATGAAAAGCAAAGCTATTAAGACCGGGAGAGACTGTATACACTTTCTCCAGAGACGATGAAGGCCATTAAAGAAGGGGGGGGGCGGGGAGTCAACATCCAGACAAAAGTCATGACCCAATGTTGGGCCAAGAAAAATCTCCTAAATACATTTCAAAAAATTAAAATATAATATAATCACCCTAAAGCAGTTTTAATGCACATGCAGTGAAGATCAATGTTTTATAGCTGCTATATCACCACAGCAGTTTCAGTTAATTGGAACTGCATGACAAAGTGATTGTTTTCACGAACAGGACCTTCTATTACTAGCCAATCAAATTTCATTTTTATTACCGATATAAAAACTTTCTCAATTATGACTGCACCACCATGCATACAAAATAAGGGACCTGGTATTACAGAAAACAGAGAAACAGAAAATAAATCCATTATCCTTTTAAGAGGTACTTATTCAGATTCTCATTTATTTCTATTCCTGAATGACATCTGTGTGAATACTAAAGCCCCATTGGGTTACAGTGATGAATGCATGAACTTCAACTATTGTAATAATAATAATAATAAATAATAATAATAATAATAATAATAATAATAATTTATTATTTATACCCCACCCATCTGGCTGGGTTTCCCCAGCCACTCTGGGTGGCTTCCAACAAATTATTAAAATACAATAATTCATCAAATATTAAAAACTTCCCTAAACAAGGCTGCCTTCAGATGTTCTATCAGTATATATGAAGGAGTACTGGATATCCAATTCTTTTATTACATTTGTATCCTGCCTTTCCTTCAAAGGAGCACAGCGTGGTGTATACAAGGTTCTGCTCATCCATCCCCATTATATTCTCACAAAAGGCCTTATGCCAGGTGTGATGGGATGATGAGCTGCTTGTGCGTAAAATCCTGATCCCTCAGAGTTTGGCTAAGTTCCCAAACCTCTGTCTGTGATGGAGCTCCTTAAGCGTGGCTCCATCAATCGCTCGTTGAATCGGACAGTGGGCGTTTACGGAACTTCTTCCAGCATAAAAGCTCCTTAACGGAAACACGTCTTCTGGACTCTCGGCGTGACAGTTTCCGCCGAGGAGTGGGTGTTCCTAAGGGAGGTCCTGAAACCCCCCCACTGTTCTCGCTAGAAGTATCTCTGAGCTCTCCCTCCGACTCACTTTCCCTTGGAACTCCACTTCTCCCCCTGCTGGTCCCCTCCTCCGCTGAGTGGTCTCTCTCACCCTCCATGAGCCCTTTCACCTCCTTCGTCTCAGATGACAGTTCCCTGACATCCACCTCCCCTCCAGGGCCCCCTTCACCCCCTTCCCTCCCCTCCTCTGCGGGAGGCGAGGGAGCAAAACCCCTGAAGGAACCTCCCTCATCTTCCGAAGTTTCGAACACTTCCCTCCACCTTTTGCTGTTCCCGGTTTCCAAGTACTCCTCCTCCTCGGAGTCGGTACCTCCTTCCAACTCCGATTCCCTGAATCCCTCCAGTTCCTCCTCATCGTCGGTGGTGCCAAAGTACTCCCTTCGGAACCTCGCTACTGGCTGAGGTTTCCTGGGGAACCTTTGGTGGAACGTTTCGATCAAGACCTCGTCATGGACCTCCTCTGCCTTCACCCAGGTGTTTTCTGACTCTGGTTCCCCTTCCCACGCGACCAAATACTCCACCTGATTCCCCTTCCACCTGGAGTCGATGATTTCCGCCACATAGTTGCGGCTTTCCCTTTCTTCTATGGCTGGCCCCCGTGTGGATACCCCTTCACCTTCCCCCCGGTATGGTGACAGTAATGACCTGTGGAATACTGGGTGCAGTTTCATGTGGTTCGGTAACCGGAGTCTGAAAGCCACTGGGTTGATCTGTTGGATGACCTCAAATGGTCCCAATCTTTTGGGTCTCAATTTCTTGCAACCCCCCTTGTACGGCAACCCTTGGGTTGATAGCCAGACCCGACTCCCCACCCTAATTGTTTCACCTTCCCTTCTGCTCTTGTCTGCCTGCCTCTTATATTCTTCTTTGGCCCTTTCTAAGTGGTGTTGGAGTTGACGATGGATCGCTTCCATTTCTTCTACAAAAAGTTCAGCGGCCGGAACACTCCATCTCTCTCCTCCTTCCCCTGGAAACGCCCTGGGGTGGCACCCATAATTAGCCAAAAAGGGGCTCATCCCGGTGGACACATTCTCTGCATTATTGTAAGCAAATTCCGCTAGTGCCAACTTTTCGACCCAATCGTTTTCTCTGTCATTGACATAGCACCTCAGGTATTGTTGAAGGATACCGTTTGCCCTCTCCGCCTGCCCATTGGTCTCAGGGTGCCTGGCAGTCGAAAAGTTGACCTCTACGTGCAACAAGCTCATAAGCTTCCTCCAGAATCTGGACGTGAACTGTTTCCCTCTGTCGGACACCAGCCTCAAGGGGGCGCCATGCAGCCTAAAAATATGTTCTACAAACAATTTCGCTGTCTCTTCCGCCGTGACTGCATGTGAGCAAGCTACAAAGTGACCCATCTTAGTTAACTGGTCTACTACGACTAGTATGGCGGTTTTCCCCTGGGATTTGGGCAGATCAGTCATAAAATCTATCGACACCGCCTCCCACGGTCGTTCTGGTGTGGGTAACGGTTCTAATAAACCCGCTGGTGCCCGCCTTTCTCCTTTGGCTCTCTGGCATTGGTCACACCTTCTCACATACTCCCGTACATCCTCCCTCACCTTGGGCCACCAAAACTCCCTGGTCACCAACCACATGGTCTTGTGTTGCCCAAAATGCCCCGCTGTGGGATTGTCGTGCAACTGTTTGAGTACTCTCCCCCTCAATTCCCCTTCGGGTATATATAGTGCCCCTTTGTAATACAATGCCCCGTTTCTTTCTTCAAAACCTCCGGGGTCTTCTCCCTCTCTCCTTAAACCTCTGAGCTTATCCTGGGCGTACTCATCATTGACCGTCCCCTCTACCAGTTCTCTTTGCCCCACCCAGGCCGCACCACACACCCAGTGGTCCTCTGGGATAATATGTCTCTCTTCTGGCGCTCCCTCCCCCTCCAAATATTCAGGTTTGCGAGAGAGAGCGTCCGCTCTGATGTTTTCTGGACCTGGCACGTAGCAGATTTCAAAATGGAATTTGGAGAACTCCTGGGCCCATCTCACTTGTCGTTGGTTGAGCACTCGTGCTGTTCTCCAATACTCCAAATTCTTGTGGTCCGTACACACTTGCACCTTATGCTGTGCGCCAATTAGTAAGTGTCTCCATCTCCGGAACGCTTCGTGAATGGCGAGTAGTTCTCGGTCATATACCGTGTAGTTCCTCTCGGATTTGTTCAGCTTACGCGAAAAGAAGGCACACGGTCTCCATTCCGACTTATTGCTCCCTGGCTGAAGCAGCACCGCCCCCACCGCCCGGTCTGAGGCATCAGTTTCCACTCTCATGGGTTTTTGTAAATCCACATGCAGGAGCTGTTCTTCCGAAGCGAATGCCCTTTTCAATTCCTCAAAAGCGTGCTCCGCCTCTGCCGTCCAAACGAATTTCTTCTTGCTGCTTAGACAGTCCGTGATGGGAGCCGTTAAGTGGGCAAAGTTCTTGATGAATTTACGGTAAAAGTTCCCAAACCCTAAGAACCTTTGCACATCTTTTTTGGTTTTCGGTGTCTTCCATTCCAGCACCGCCTGGACCTTGCCTGGATCCATGGCTAATCCCTTGTCTGATAAGCGGTACCCCAGGAATTCCACCTCCTTGGTGTGGAACTGACACTTCTCCAATTTCACCCACAACTGGTTTGCTTGCAGCTGGCTCAGCACTTCCCTGACATCCTTCACATGCTGCTCCTCATTCTCCGAATATATCAGCACGTCATCGAGGAATGCCACGCAATTCTTGTAGAGCAAAGGTCCCAGTACATGGTTCATGAGCGATTGAAAACAGGCGGAGCCTGATTGCAATCCGAATGGCATAACGCGATATTCGAAAGCCCCTAGGGGGGTGAACATCGTTGTCTTCCATTCATCCCCCTTCTTTATTCGTATCAGGTTGTACGCTCCTCTCAAGTCCAGTTTCGTGAATATCTTTCCCTTCCTCACCCTGGTCAAAATGTCATCAATCCTGGGCATGGGGAAAGTCACTGGTTCTGACACGGCATTCAGGGCCCGGTAGTCCACGACCAATCTCGGTTTATCCGTGTTTTTTTTGTCCACAAAAAACACTGGACTGCCCCCCACCGCTCTGGACTCTCTGATGAAACCTCTCTTCAGGTTTTTGTCAATAAACTCCCTCAACTCCTGCATTTCCCTGTCTGACATGGCGTACAGCTTGCCCACGGGTAGCTGGGCCCCAGGGACCAGGTTAATCTGGCAGTCAAAGTCTCTATGCGGTGGTAGTTTATCTGCTTCCCTTTCGCTGAAGACCTTGCTCAGGTCAGCGTATTGTTTGGGCACCTTCCCTTTGTTCGCCACTTCCGTCCCTGCTATGGAGGCTTTTGCCCCTTCTGGCACCTTTCCCTCTTTGCAGTGTTCCAGGCAATGTCCTGACCCAAAGGACACCACTCTCTGATGCCAGCCCACTAGCGGGTCATGCAACGCTAGCCAGCTCATTCCCAAAATGACTGGCGCCCCTCCCAGGGTGGCTACATTGAACGCTATCCTTTCGGTGTGCCTTGCCACCCTCATAACCATTGGGACGGTCTGTAGGCTAACTTCTCCCCCCAACAGCTCCCTCCCATCGATCGTGGTGACCTGCAGGGGGTTGCTTAAAGGGAGTGTCTGTATCTGGTGTTCCGCTGCAAACTCCTTGCTCATAAAATTACAGGAGCTGCCTGAGTCTAACAGCGCCTTGGTCTTTAGTGGGTATCCGTTTGCCAGCTCTAGCAACACCTCTATTACTAGGGCTGGTCTTGGAGGTTCCGGAGTGGGCACTTTTACTGCTCCTTGGCCTGTCTGCAGTGCCCTGACAGAGGCAGACAGGCGTTGGCTTTTACTGGCTCCTGGACTTCCTCCTCCTTTCCCCCAACAGCCCCCGCCATCCCTTGCCATTCCTTTCTTTGCGGGCAGACTCTGGCAAAGTGACCTGGCTGCTGGCAGAGGTAACATTTCTTGGCGCTTTTTCCCTCCTTCTTCCTCCCTTCACTGGGATTTGAAACTGCGCGCGCGCGCGCGCTGTTCCAACTTCCATCGGCTCTCCGGGCGGGAAACTTGGCTCTGGAATCTCTGGAATGCGGAAATCCCTCCAACGCTCTCCTTTCCCCTCCCGCTTCTCCAAGGCTCTTGCCTCCTGGCGCGCTCCAATGGTCAGCGCTGATTTGGTCAGCTGGTCCATAGACTCCGCCCTGGGCGCCCGGGAAAGTTTGTCTTTCACCGCCGAAGAAAGCCCCTCTTCAAATAGCATTTGAATGGGTTCCGCCGATAGGTCCCACCCCAATCTATGTATCAACATTGTAAACTCAGTCCAGTACTCACGAACCGATCGGCTCCCCTGTTTGCAGGCCATCAATTGTCTGCGTACCAGTCCCTGTTCAATCTCGCTGGAAAACATCAAATCCATGGCGCGAAAAAACTTCCTCGCGTCCTTCAGCATGTCACTATTCCCTGCCATCAGGGGCCTGACCCAGTCTCTCGCCCCTCCTTCGAGATGGCCAATCACAAACGCCACTCGCGACGCCTCATCGGGAAAGTCATTAAACTGCAGTTCAAGAGCATACTGCATCTCTGTCCTAAAGGCTTGGTAGTTCCTGGGGTCCCCCCCAAACTTCTGCACCATTCCTGGCATCTTTCTTGCTAGTGTAGCGCCTTTTGCCTTTTCTGCATCCTGCGCCCTCCTTTCTTCTAGCCTCGCCGTTTGCATTGCTAGCTGGAGTTCCAACATTCTGTACCTTTCTTCCAGAGTTGGACCTCCTCCAGCTCCTCCTGCTCCTCCGGCTCCGGCTGGGTCACTCATGATGCCTCTCTGCACAAGCTGCTTTCAGGGACTGTCCGATTGCTGTGATGGGATGATGAGCTGCTTGTGCGTAAAATCCTGATCCCTCAGAGTTTGGCTAAGTTCCCAAACCTCTGTCTGTGATGGAGCTCCTTAAGCGTGGCTCCATCAATCGCTCGTTGAATCGGACAGTGGGCGTTTACGGAACTTCTTCCAGCATAAAAGCTCCTTAACGGAAACACGTCTTCTGGACTCTCGGCGTGACAGTTTCCGCCGAGGAGTGGGTGTTCCTAAGGGAGGTCCTGAAACCCCCCCACTGTTCTCGCTAGAAGTATCTCTGAGCTCTCCCTCCGACTCACTTTCCCTTGGAACTCCACTTCTCCCCCTGCTGGTCCCCTCCTCCGCTGAGTGGTCTCTCTCACCCTCCATGAGCCCTTTCACCTCCTTCGTCTCAGATGACAGTTCCCTGACACCAGGATAGCTCAGTCAGCAGAGCACGAGACTCTCAATTTAAGGGTTGTGGGTTTGAGCCCCACATTGGGGAAATTGTTCCTGCATTGCAGGGAGCTAGACTAAACAACCCTCGTGGTCACTTCCAACTGTACAATTCTATGACCCTAACAGACCTTTGGAGGAAGGTCAAGCAAAGAAAAAGGGACTTATCTAAGGCCATCCAGAGAGCCTTATGGCTCAGCAAAAGTTTGAACCAGTGTATCTATAACCAGTATTACAGACTGGCTCTTATATTTTTAATTCCACTCACTTCTGAAACACTAGATTATGACGAGCCGTATGGTGAACATGTCCTTGCAGTTCAACAGGATTTTGCAGATTTATGTAACAATCCAGGAGATGATCTTCCAGAAGATTTGGTGGGATCCATTTTAATCTTCTAACAGTAGGTATCAGCAGCAAAAAGTTAAGGATTATTATTTTGCTGATACTTCCAAAGTAACCAAAACGTTTATCAGCTTCTAAGCAAAGCAACTTCCTTGCATTGTGCTGAGTACCTTACTAGAAAAGAATTTACAAACATTTCAACAGAAAGATTCATATATTCTAAGGTAAGGAAATTTCCTGAGCATTGTGGCAATAGTTTTCCAGTGGACTGATGTCATATCTAACACCACCCAAAGCAGCCAGGTTGGCCAACCTCTGAGGCCTGAGTGGCCCAATTAAGTTCCCTTCACATCACTGTACTACATTGCAAATTACAAAACTAACCAAACTATTTATCCACGTATTTCACAGGGAATCAGCTATATGGTATGCAGTTGGAGACCCAACCTCAAGGAACAGGAGAACTTCTATGTTTGGATACAGTTGGATGCCATTTTGAATTAAGATGGTGGACTGAACCTTCAAAACTGCCCTGAACTTTTGGATTCTTAAAATTATTGAGCAAAGCCAGGTACATGGTTGCTAGTATTTAATGAGTCTTATTAATCCAGGGAACTATTGGCTGATTATGAATGTATTAACAACCAGAGCCAGCCCAAGACATTTTTGCACCTGAGGCAAACCACAAAATGGCACAACCAACCCCACCAGGAAAGAAGGGGTGAGTGACAATCTAGATCAGGAACAAGGGCAGAATAAAAGTATACATTGGGATCTGCTGCTCTTGTAGTTCCTGCTGCCTGAGGCAGTCCCCTCACCTTGCCTCATGAGTTGGCCAGCCCTGTTAACAACTAGTAAACTGGCTCACACTTACAAACTGTGAATTAGCAATCCTAGGTTAAAAAGAAAGTTGTGATAATCCATTATTATTATTATTATTATTATTATTATTATTATTATTATTATTTATACCCCACCCATTTGGCTAGGTTTCCCCAACAGAATATTAAAAACATGATAAAACATAAAACATAAAAAACTTCCCTAAACAGGGCTGCCTTCAGATGTCTTCTAAAAGTCAGGTGTTTATTTCCTTGACATCTGATGGGAGGGCATTCCACAGGGCAGGTGCCACTTCCGAGAAGGCCCTCTGCCTGGTTCCTTGTAGCTTCATGTCTTGCAGCTGGATCTCAGTATCCAGGCTGAACGATGGGGGTGGAGATGCTCCTTCAGCACTTTTCAAAGGAGATGTCTCATATATTATGCCAGATATTCACATGGTAACAAATCATGCACACATGTTATGTGTGAACTAGTCATGTGTGGATACCTCATTAAAAACTGTAATCCTATGGAAGTATATCAACACACCCCAAAATAATGTTCTTCACAAATTCAGAGGACTAAATAAGCCTTATTTTCCAAACAGCAAACTGCAATCTTACACCTGGGAGTAAAGTCCCACTGAACTCAATGGGACTTGCTCCTCTTCACATCCTCACTGTGCAGAATATGAATGACGGAGCCTTGCGAGGATTTATCAACTAAGCAGAAAATGAGATTAACATCCTGGTTTTGGGTGAGAGGTAGAGACACCTGTCATAGGCTGCCGCAAGAAATTATTTCTGATGGCAAAGGTGGCTGTGAGCTGATGCAGCAGTCACATAGTGTGAACAAGCAACATGCTGTAGTCAACTATGATGCCTCTACTGACAAACACTTGGTGAAAGATTTAGACAGTTCAAATGAAAAAAAAGGGTGAATTATATCCAGAATCAAGAACATGACATACTTGATGATTAACTGAGATTTAGATAACATATCCTTGGTGTAATTTCTGGCTAGGTTCTTTTTTTACAAAAAAATAAAAAATAAAGAAACTGGATTTAAGCGTAACATTATCAAAACAATAATATCTAGCTATGTACATAAATTCACATATAAAATTTTTTATTCTTGAATATTCTTTTTTTATAGTTGCTCTGGGTACATCTTACAGAAGATCAGGACATAAACCCTAACTCCTCAGCTGCTGGAGCAGTATTTGCTAGTTAGCTTGGAGGACAGGTTTGGCCTGGTAAAATTTCCCTTTGTTAGATTTACAGGAAAAAATAATTAAAACATACAATGAAGAGCATATAAAAAAGTTAAAAACAGACATCAGTTAACCATTGTGGTAATATGCTTTCTTAATTGCCTGTGTAGGCCTAGTGCAATAAAAAAGTTTTAGGCAGGCCATTTGTTCCAGCTTTTTGGATTCATTCATTCATTCATCTTACAATATATTCCACTCTTCCTCCCAAAGAAGCCCAGGGCAGAAAACACACCAAGACCAAAAACATTATTAAAAGCATTTTAAAAACACTTTATCAACCAGTGATTTCAAGGTTGCCAAGAACAGTGCCTTTCAGCCATCAAACACGTGGGTAAACAAGAAACGTTTTTTAGATTCCTCTTGAAAGCCGGAAACGAAGGAGGCTGATGTACCTTACCAGGGAGGGCATTTCACAAACAGGAAGCTACCCCTGAAAAGGCCCTGTCACAGGCTGATAAAAGTGGCAACAGCACTAGCAAGATCTCACCTGCCGATCGTAGTTCAAGATGGGAAAGGCGTTATTTTAGGTACTTGGGCCCTAAGTCATTTAGGGCATTGTATTCCAGGGACGCGGGTGGCGCTGTGGTCTAAACCACAGAGCCTAGGGCTTGCTGATCAGAAGGTCGGCGGTTCAAATCCCCGCAACAGGGTGAGGTCCCATTGCTCAGTCCCTGCTCCTGCCAACCTAGCAGTTCGAAAGCACGTCAAAATGCAAGTAGATAAATAGGTACTGCTCCAGTGGGAAGGTAAACGCCGTTTCCGTGCGCTGCTCTGGTTCACCAGAAGCGGCTTAAGTCATGCTGGCCACATGACCCAGAAGCTGTACGCCAGCTCCCTCAGCCAATAAAGCGAAATGAGCGCCGCAACCCCAGAGTCGGCCATGACTGGACCTAATGGTCAGGGGTCCCTTTACCTTTACCTTATTCCAGTACTGAATTGGGCCCAATAGCTCACTGGCAAAAAGTGCAGGGCTTTCAGATGGCCCCACCGGGCTGCCAGAGCTCACCAGCCTAGCAGTCACATTCCACACTAGCCGCAGCCTCCAGATTGTCTTCAAGGGCAGTCCCACATACAGCACACTATGTAGTCTAGACATGAGGTCACTGTGGCCAGGCTATCCCACACCTGGCAAATCAGCCTAAACTGGGTCTTAGCACTCCTAGTTCCAGAAGCCACAGGCAGGGCCGGATTTAGGTTTGATGAGTCCCTAAGCTACTGAAGGTAATGGGGCCCTTTCTATATCCGGCTGTCCTTTGTCGACAACAAATTGTCACTGTTTTTTTTTGTGTTGAACATATGCTATATGGTATTTTATGGACCTAACAGGTATCTAAAGTCATTTGCACATGTTGCCAATGCAACCAGTCCACGCAGAATGTAGGCACCCTATATATAGAAATGAGCAAACCAGTGATATTTTAGGGAGCAGGCTAGCAGGCAGGGCCCATTACTTACATCATAGGAGCCTACACAACACAAAACACTGTTGCTGTACGTAGGTTTTATTTTGTTTTTAATTATATTTTGGAAATGTACATCCAGTTGTTGTTTTTTTCCTTTAAAAAAATTCTGGGCCCACAAGAGAGTGGGGCCCTAAGCTATAGCTTGTTTAGCTTATACTGTATGTAAATCCAGCACTGTCACAGGAGACCCTAGCCACAAACTGGGACTCCGGATATGACTTTACTCCAGGGAACATCCACAAAGTAGCCAAAGCAGAGGCTCCTGCTGATGCTATGGCAACCAAACCATGAAAACTCAAAACAGTTCTTAAGGCCTATTAGATTTCCTATGGAGTCCCTACGGTTGCTTTATTTATTTTTTTAGAGAGGCAGGCAGGTTTTCAAGCAATATCCCTCAAAGTAGCCCGACCAGGTGGGAGCAACCAAGACCCCAAGAAAAACAGGGGGTCCACTTTGCCTTTCACAGCCCAGCCACTCCACCAGGTCAAAGCGCCTTTTTGGAAGGGCGCGCGCAACGCACCTCTATCCGTGCTCAAAATCAATTTTTCCCGGGCGCTGCTCCACGGCCCCTGCAGCTCCACTCCGGCCCCCGCTACGACCGTTTCTTCCCCTCCTCACCTGCTATCTGCGTAACGAAAGCTTCCGCCACCAGAGACATGCTTCCACGCGGGAGGCGGGCGGGCGCAGCTCCCCCGCGAGCGTCGCCTTCTGCTTCTCCTCTCTTTCTCGCGCGCGCACACACCGTGCGCCGGATCCTCGGGCCGCGCCGCAAACCGCGCAAGGTTAAGGGCACCCACCGGAGCACTGCGGCTGCGCCGACAACCCTGCGAGGGAAGTGCATCCGGGGCCTGCTCCACCCCTTCGCCCGGCTGGCGGCGTCGGTGCCCTGGAGAAAGAGGGAGGGAGAGAGGCAAGAGCGCGCACGGCTGCCTGGGGGGACTTCAGGCGCTTTAGCAGTAAAGCGCAATGCTCCCTCTATGCCACCGCGCAAAACCTGCCTGAAACACCGGGATGATGATGATAATGATTAGCTATTATTTCTGGAACCCCAAGGCTGAGAGTGAAACCTAGGAATAGGAATAAGAATAAGAATAAGAATAAGAATAAGAATAAGAATAAGAATAAGAATAAGAATAATACATCCCCACTGTTTTCCCTGTACGCTCAAGTATTTGTTCAGCCGTTCCAAGTATTTGCTCATGAATTTGAATTCAAGTATTTGCTCAGCTGAGAACAATTCATACATCTGAATTAATTCCTGCATTGCAGGGGGTTGGACTAGATGACCCTTGGAGCCCGCTCCAACTCTACAATTTTATGATTCTATGAAGACCATGAAATTTTACGTCTTTTTTTTTTTTTAAGTTGCTATGGTGCCACGAGATGCTGGTTTTTGCTGTGATAGACTAATTCAGCTACCTCTCTGGGAAGGACGGTGATTATTAGCAAGCTTCCAGGATGAAAAGCAAAGTTTTGCATCCTGGTTTCTCTTCTCTCTCTCTCTCTCTCTCTCTCTCTCTCTCTCACACACACACACACACACACACACACACTTTTTTGGAAATTAAGCATGAAAAGGCAAGCCTGGAGTTGAGTTTTAGTCCTGGATATGCTGCTCAAAGCAGCATGCAGAGCACTCCATAAGAATGTAACCCAGAAATAAAAACTTCATAACAAAATAGCATTGATCTGAAGCATGTAACTGCCATTAAGCAAAGCAAGAATAAAGGGGGTGCTGAAGAAATAACACCACATTGAATCACAACTTTGACCGTCTTACATTACTTCTTAAAAATACGAAAGCTGATGCTTAAGGTCAGGAGTGGGGAACCTACAGTCCACAGGCCAACCGCAGACCTCAAGACCTTCTCAGGAAGCTTCCCAGTCCATGCCACCTTCCCCAGGTTGCAGTCCTCACTGGCACTGCTACATCCCCTCCTCAAGTGCTTTTTGCCTGGCATGATTTTGTCCTTGGAATTGTAATAATGCCACTTGCTTGCCTAGATGGAGAAATGGGGGGGAGGGGGGAGTTAGAAACCTCTGTGGTTTTTTTTTTTTTGTGTGTGGCTAGAATGTAGCCTACTGTACAAAGTTAAGAATCACATTGCCCCACTGCTTTTGGGTCTGGACCCACCCACCACGGACATGTTGTACTGGGAAAGCTGTTCTCCAGGGAATGCAGCCCTCAGGGTGAAAATAATTGCTCACCCCTGTTTTAGGTAATGAGTTCCAATATATATCCCAGGCTCAGCAACTTCACTCCCCAGGAGTATCCCATGCCCCATAGGTGCATTTAGTTTGTAGTAGAAACAGGGTTTTTAGTGTTGTCACTCCAGCCCTCTGGAATGAACAAAAATTAGACACCCAGTGCCATGATGTTTAGACACCTACTGAAGATGCTTTTGCCTAAGAAGGCTTTTCCTGAGGTGTGATCATGTCATTTATGAAATATCAATTGTACCTCTGTAGCAATGGTTTTCTTCTTTTTAGAGTCTGTAGAAATGATTTAAATTGTTCTTTGAAGTTTCTTTTTCAATTTTATCTTGGTCGCCTTGGGCTGTAAAACAGTTCGTAAATTTGTAAAATAAATAAAATAATAACCCTATGGGGCTACCACTGAGTAGAACCGTCCTGCTCATGCCCTACACACTCACTGACGTAGATCAAAACTTTCTTAGAGGAAAAAAGAATAGGTCTGTGTGCTCTCTCACAGCTAAAGTCAGTGGCTGAAGTCAGTGCAAACAGGAACAGAAAAGTGGCTCACATTTTCTGTTTCCCCGCGTATCTTTATAATGTCTGAATCATTGCTGCATTGATAACTTGATCACTGCCAATGAGGGCCAGAGATAAATGTGAGCCACTTTTCTGTTCCCATTTGCACTGTGAGACATCCAAAGCCATTGACTTCAGCTGTGAGAGGCCATACACACCTATTCTTTCTTGAATTTGTGCTGTTAAGTGATTATCTGGAAAGGCTTTTACTCAAATTATATTCATATCATGACACAATTTAGTAATTTTAGGCTTCTTCTTCTTTGGCGATCGCTCGTAGCTTCCATGAATACGGTCTTAACAGTGAGTCACTGTGGAGGCCAATTCTGGATCCACACGTCCTTCCACATAGGTTTCCAGGCGGGAGTTGATCACGGTGAGGATTTGCCAAACATGCCTTCCTCTTAGTATGTTTCTCCCTTTCGTTCGGAGTTCAAGTGTCTTCAAAGTCCATGACACCTTTGGTAAAGGCTGTTCTCCAGCTGAAGCGCTCACAGGCCAGTGTTTCCCAGTTGTCGGTGTTTATACTACTTTTCTTTAGATTTGCCTTGAGAAACCTAGTGGTCTTATGGGGTGAGGCTCTTTAGATGGTAATGTCATTTTCAGTTCCTTAAAAAACTGATGGGGCCCTGCGACTTTTGACCCAAAGTCCTGCACTGATGAGACCACTGGTGCATGACTGAACTTTAAGAATATACAGTTTGTTCTGTATCTTTATGAAAATCTGCTCTTGCATAATTATTTTATGGGTTCCTTCCACATTATGGAATAACCACAATACTGGAGCCCTACAACTCCGCATGATTTAGCTGTATACATCAAGTCACCTTGATTCCTGAGTACCTCTCATGCATCTGACTTTGACCAGCATTGACTAACGGCATGGCTGACGCTGTATACCCCAATAATTCCAATGTCCGCAGGCTTTCTATCCCTCTTACTTCATATTTCATTTTAATAGCAGAAGCAGAATTAAACTGTCAGCAATATTCGAGAAGCCAACACTGTTTATGTTACTAACGGGTTTTACATCCGTCATGACTTATGTTGTAAATGTCATCACCTTCAAACATATGCTTTGCCTCCATTTGTTGGATAGTTATGTGGCTAATCCTCAAACCAACAATCCATCATAATGAACAGAATTATGATAAATATCCCCATCCGTTACAATATTGGCCAGTGCTTTTCATTACTACATTGTCTAGATCTAATTTCAACATGGCTCTTTCTCACTATATTTTCACAGTGAGCTAGTCATTATCTCCGGCCTAATCTTGCAGCTCTCAATGAAGGAGAGAGGGAGGAAGCAATTTAATGAGAGATTTTTATGGGGATTTCAACTCAGGTTGTATCTACCATGAAGAGTGGTATGTGACCTTATGGAGAGTAGCTATTTATATATTAAATAAAGGTTTGTTCTCCACTCAGTATTTATATCTGAGTTTTTTTAAAGACAAAGGTGTCACTTGGTGGAATAAAGTGCAATCTGTGGGCTGTATAAATTATGCCATTTCTGTTGAAGCTTTTATGTCATGGTCCGCAGTGGAACTCTAAGGCACTTCTGTGAAAGCAGGGGCTGGTCCATGCACATCTATGTTCAGGGAAGCTCTGTGCACACAGTATCTATTGTTGCTTAATTGCATTACATAAAACGTGGGTAGTAATAGTAGCAGCAGCAGCTGCAACATTTGTTGTTGTTGTTTAGTCATTTAGTCGTGTCCGACTCTTCGTGACCCCATGGACCAGAGCACGCCAGGCACTTCTGTCTTCCACTGCCTCCCGCAGTTTGGTCAGACTCATGTTTGTAGCTTCGAAGACACTATCCAACCATCTCGTCCTCTGTCGTCCCCTTCTCCTTGTGCCCTCCATCTTTCCCAACATCAGGGTCTTTTCCAGGGAGTCTTCTCTTCTCATGAGGCGGCCAAAGTATTGGAGCCTCAGCTTCACGATCTGTCCTTCCAGTGAGCACTCAGGGCTGATTTCCTTCAGAATGAATAGGTTTGATCTTCTTGCAGTCCATGGGACTCTCAAGAGTCTCCTCCAGCACCATAATTCAAAAGCATCAATTCTTCGACGATCAGCCTTCTTTATGGTCCAGCTCTCACTTCCATACATCACTACTGGGAAAACCATAGCTTTTACTATACGGACCTTTGTTGGCAAGGTGATGTCTCTACTTTTTAAGATGCTGTCTAGGTTGGTCATTGCTTTCCTCCCAAGAAGCAGGCGTCTCTTAATTTTGTGGCTGCTGCAACATTACTTAGTATTGAATGTGTAATTATGGAGTTCTGTGGAGCAGGCATTATCTTGCTTCTCCCTCACCACAGGCCTGCTTTTCACAGAAGACAATTCTATCTGTGACCATGTAACACT
Organism: Podarcis filfolensis; assembly: GCF_964270895.1. NCBI lineage: Eukaryota > Metazoa > Chordata > Lepidosauria > Squamata > Lacertidae > Podarcis > Podarcis filfolensis. The sequence goes on along the minus strand of NC_139604.1, from coordinate 22,300,182 downwards.
GATCCTGAAAGACCTACGTTGGTTCCCAGTACATTTCCAAGCACAATTAAATGTTGGTGCTGACCTTTAAAGCCCTGAACGGCCTTGGCCCAGTATACCTGAAGGAGTGTTTTCACCCGCATCGTTCAGCCCGGACACTGAGGTCCAGCTCCAAGGGCCTTCTGGCAGTTCCCTCACTGCGAGAAGTGAAGCTACAGGGAACCAGGCAGAGGGCCTTCTCAGGAGTGGCGCCTGCCCTGTGAAATGCTCTCCCATCAGATGTCAAGGAAATAAACAACTATCTGACTTTTAGAAGACATCTGAAGGCAGCCCTGTTTAGGGAAGTTTTTAATGACTGGTGGGTTTTTTGTGTTTTTAATATTATGTTGGGAGCCGCCCAGAGTAGCTGGGGAAACCTAGCCAGATGGGTAGGGTATAAATCAATTACAGTGGTACCTTGGGTTACAAACGCTTCAGGTTACAAACGCTTCAGGTTACAGACTCCGCTAACCCGGAAGTAGTACCTTGGGTTAAGAACTGTACTTCAGGATGAGAACAGAAATTGGGCGGCAGCGGCAGCGGGAGGCCCCATTAGCTAAAGTGGTACCTCAGGTTAAGAACAGTTTCAGGTTAAGAACGGACCTCCAGAACGAATTAAGTTCTTAACCAGAGGTACCACTGTAGTAATAATAATAATAATAATAATAATAATAATAATAATCTGGGCCACCCTCAACAGGGTCCATGGTCTGCCAGGACTAAGTCAGGCAATAGCAGAGAACCATCATGGTGCTATTGGCTGACAAAGTTTCCAGCTCTGCTGTCATCTCTTGGGCAATCTGTTGGAAAAGAGGAACCAACAAGTCTTGCCTGTGCACCATCAGACTACAGTTTAGGAGAAGGAGAAGAAGTTGCCGCCCATCTGACTGGGTTGCCTTCCAACAATTTAAACATGACTTCCAACAATTTAAAAAACCACAGTAGAACATCAAACATTTAAAAACTTCCCTATACAGGGCTGCCTTCAGATGTCTTCTGAAAGTCAAATAGTTGTTTTTCTCTTTGACATCTGGTGGGAGGACGTTCCACAGGGTGGGCACCACTACCGAGAAGGCCCTCTGCCTGGTTCCCCATAACCTCACTTCTCGCAGCGAGGGAACTGCCGGAAGGCCCTTGGAGCTGGACCTCCGTGTCTGGGCTGAACGATGGGGGTGGAGATGCTCCTTCAGGTATTCAGGGCTCGAAAAGCAAGGTGCAAGGCTGATCCCCCCTCCCTGCCCTCTTTTTAAGTCTGCACACAACATAGATGAATCTTATTATTACATTAATATCTCACCTTTCCTCCAAGGAGCTCAAGATGACATGCATGCTTCTTGTAGGCTGAAATACAGTGACTGGCTCAAGGTCACCAAGTGAACTTCATGACTGTTTAGGGATTTGAACCCTAGTCTCTGAGGTACTCTCGCCACTACACCACACCACATATTTTGCGCTGAGCTCTGTCCTTTCCTCAACTTACCAAAAAGCACTGGTTTTTATCTGTATTCCCAGACCCTCTTTGGGCTTTACCCTTCCACCCATAACAGAATTGTTGACTTCTAACAATTGACAGCACTTACTTCAGCCTGTGTGATTTCTGCCTCTCTGTTTGCCGCTTGCCCCGAGGCCTGGGTGCCTGACACCAAGCTCTATCCCAGATTGGCACTCAGAATTCAATCACATAAATTAAATGTTCGCCCTTTCAGATCAGGCATGAATAAAAAGGACTTTTCCCCCAGCTGATAATATCTTGTGTCCAGTTTCCTACTGCAACTGACAAAAAAAAGACATAATAAAAGGCCCCACATTGTCCATGTGACAGGAATCTTGTGTCAAGATCTTCATCATCAGCATCTGCCTTTTCAGCCAACTGCTCATCTCTTCTAATTTAAATCTTGGATTGTGATCAATGGTGAGGGGAGCCCCTGGGGAGTTGCAATAACTTCTCATAGATGGTAGATATACTTTATACTGGAAATATCAAATTAATCTGACACGTTACCTCATTTCAGTTCTTTTTCAGGCTTTTCTGGCAATAATGAAATATGCCACTTCATGTGAAGCAGTGCACATTCAGCAGTCAGAATCTGATCATGACATGCATTGAATCCAGTACTACAGAGCTGCAGGATTCACTGCTGTGCCAATAATTATAGTTAACCTGTTAAATCCATAGTATTCTACAGTGGTTCCTAACAATTCCCACACTGCCATTTAACTGTACAGTGGTACCTTGGGTTAAGTACTTAATTCATTCCAGAGGTCCGTACTTAACCTGAAACTGTTCTTAACCTGAAGCACCACTTTAGCTAATGGGGCCTCCTGCTGTTGCCGCGCCGCCGGAGCACGATTTCTGTTCTCATCCTGAAGCAAAGTTCTTAACCTGAAGCACTATTTCAGGGTTAGCGGAGTCTGTAACCTGAAGCGTATGTAACCTGAAGCGTATGTAACCCGAGGTACCACTGTATAGGTTGGGCTGTGCCAAGATTACATTATATGAAAAAGTTCTGATGAGCCACTCAAATAGAGATGGGAGTGGGCAACTAAATTGAAGTTCCAGTGTGATGCAGTGGTTCGAGACCTGGGAGACCAGGGTTCTTATTCCCACTCAGCCATAGAGCTCAATGGGGGGGCCTTGCGCAAGTCACTGTCTCTTAGTCTAACCTACCTCACAGGGTTGTTGTGAGGACAGAATGGGGAAGGGAAGAACTTTGTGTGCCACTTTGAGCTCCTTGGAGGAAGTATAAACCAAATACTGTAAATAAAATGCTGGTGGTAAGTAGATTTCCTACGTTACTGGCAATACTTCATTTATTATTTACTTATCCTGCCAATCATCTAATACAGGAATCTCCTCCTTCTCTGGCATATTATGTCCATAGGATCACAGAGTTGGAAGGAAACCCTGAGGATCGCCTAGTCCAGCCTTTCTCAACCTGTGGGTCCCCCGATGTTGTTGAACTACAACTCCCATCACCCCTAGCTAGCACGGCCAGAGCTCAGGGATGATGGGAGTTGTAGTCCAACAACATCTGGGGACCCACAGGTTGAGAACCGCTGATAGTCCAACCGCCTGCAATGCAGGAATATGCAGCTGTTCCACTTGGGGATCGAACCTGCAACCTTGGGGTTATCAGCACCAAGCTCTAACCGACCGAGCCACCCAGGTGTTCTTGTTCTTGTTAGATTTCTTGCCCACCCTTTGCCATGAGGTCCCAGGATGCATCGTGGTTATTTAAAAATACAATATTAAAACCAGTGAAAATAAATTATAGCCCAAAGGATAGGGTGAGCCCTGCAAGTCTTCTTATGTTCTGTGTGGTAGGCTAGGCTGAGATAAGGCAATTAGCCCAGGGTCACCCAGTGTGCTTCATAGCTGAGTAGGGCTTTAACCCACCCACCCATCTTCCCAGCCTAACACTCTAACTTTTATGCTATACTGACTTTCACTAATAATAGCTTGAGTTTGGGAGATGGAAGCAATCTGGAATCATGTTGTACCTTTAAAGAAGAAGAATTTTGATTGTGATTAGAAGAAGAAGAAAATATTTTCATTAAAAAATAATTTATACATAAATATAATTAAAGAGCATCCTACACATATATAATTATAGTAATGCAAAAGTGCTGTGTTATCCTGAAATGTATTGCTCCAATACATCACAAATAAAGTCAATTGCTCTAAAAATCCATTTAGCTCATCATAAATTGTTCTTCTATAATATGTTAATTTAGACATTGTTGCAACAATCCATATTCTGACTATGGCAAGTGTAGATTTAGCATTACAGGGCTGCTGCTGGCTGATTTCACATAATCTCCCTTAGATTATTTCAGTTCTCCAAAATTTCATCCGTCTGTTCAGCATGTATCTGAAGCTACATCACAATAATATACAAAGTTGTTTGCAATGCATATTTTTAGAAAAAGCCACGCTGAATAAGATTAAATTGTTTGTGTTTGTTTGTGATGTGTGGCCATTTGGCTGGCCTTATGGGTGTTTATTCCCTTTGCTGTCACTATGGAACTTCTCCCCACTGAGTTATCCACCATTGGCCTGTCAAATGTGTCTTTTAAGTCTGACTGTCACATGGGAACAATGCAAAGGAACAACAAATGATTTAATAGTTTGGCAATCTGCTTATTGCTTGTCTATCCTCCTCCTCCTCCAAGGATATCTGAATGTGTGCAAGAAATAGTCATTATTCTGGATCATCTGAATGTGTATGAAAACAAACATGCCTTTAAGCCCCCTTCCTTTTATCTGGCGCATCTTCAGTCGTTGCAATCTCAAAAGCAGTTGCACAATAAAACCTAGCCCATCCTTTTACAGGAGGAGTAAAGCCACCATAGGGTCACCATGTGTTTTTACAGGGATGATGTGAAGCAGCTGCCTATTATTTCACTGTGTGTTCGCGGCTCAAAGATGCTTCAGGCAGTTAGGGAATCGTTGCTTTCTTGCAGAGAAATAAATGTGATGGGTTTCACTTACAAACAGGGGTGTCAACTTGAATAAATATTTTGGGGGGGGCAGATTAGCCCCACTCTGCATAATCTATCACATGACACAGTACACACACACCATTTGAATGGCAATGCCTATCAACTTTTTGGGGTGGGCCCTCAAATATTTTATGGGTTGGGTCAAAGACCCCTCACTCCCTAAGAATTGATGATGATGATGATGATAATTTGTTTGTTTATACCCCGCCCATCTGGCTGGGTTTCCCCAGTCACTCTGGGTGGCTGCCAACAGAAATATTAAAAACACAATAAAACATCAGACATTAAAAACTTCCCTAAACAGGGCTGCCTTCAGATGTCTTCTAAAAGTCAGATGCAGTCATACCTCGGGATAAATACACTTCAGGTTGAGTGCTTTCGGGTTGCGCTCTGCGGCGACCTGGAAGTAATGGAGCGCATTACTTCCGGGTTTCGCCGCTTGCGCATGCACAGACGGTCAAAATGATGTCACGCGCATGTGCAGAAACGGCAAAACGCAACCCGCGCACGCGCAGACACGCTGTCGTGACTTACGTTCTGTTCGAGATGCGAACGGGGCTCCAGAACAGATCCCATTCGCATCCCGAGGTACCACTGTAGTTGTTTATTTCCTTGACATCTGATGGGAGGGCGTTCTACAGGGTGGGTGCCACTACCAAGAAGGCCCCCTGCCTGGTTCCCGGTAACTTTGCTTCTTGCAGCAGGGATGTTAAATTGTTAATATGTGAAAGTAGCAGTGGTGAAACTTTCTTCACTAGGCACCTTGACGTATTTCAAGCCATTTTGGGGTAGCACCCGATAGCGGACACTTACTTGTTAGTAAGCGCCGTTGAACTCAGTGGGGATAAGTGTGCATTGAAATCAGGTGCACACACTGTGTTTAATCCACTTTACTGGTTTAATCAATGTATGTCACAATCAATGTTCAGATATTACTTGCCCTGGAAACTATTTGAGCCAATCAGCTGAGGAACTTGAATGTTTCACTTAATTTTCCCAGCTAAAATGACAAATTTGTAACAATTAAGTGTCCAGATGGGACAAATTCAAGTGCTTTAGTTTAACTGGACTTTAGAGCAGGCTGCCCTTTTCATTAATAACTCTGCACCAATCTATCATGGCTTAAAGAATCTTGGAAAGTCTAGTTTGCTGCAGATAAATTTATTTTAGGGATCTTCCAGATGACCTGTTTATTGAGCATTCATTTCAATTTTTTTGCAGGGAGGTTAGACAATGTTTCTGTTTTAATGAGCATTCACTTTGTTTCACTTGCAGGGAGGTTAGACAACGTTGTGTCGAATCAAGTGTTATCCCACACTTCACAGTGGTTTCCCCATCATTTTCCTTATCTCAAAAAGTCTGATTCTGGAGGGAAGAGGAATTGTTGTACAAAAGCTACAAATAAGGTTTAATTGTGTTACCTGAATTTACTAGTATGAGATTGAATCCCACCCCAAAAATATTAACAGTCTGGAAACGGCTATAATCCTAGTGACCCTCAACATACGATTATGACTATGTACACACTATACCTTTAAACTATATTTGTTAAGTTCTCATTCCACTTTGCTTTGGAAGGAATCTCATTAAATACTGCTCCATATTCTGTAGTTGTTGTTTTTTTAATCATGGCCAATAAATAATTTCCGGTTAATCTCGTGCTGGAGATTGGTCCTTGTGAATCCAGATTCAAGTCGTCCAGGCAAGAATCTCTTTAGTTGGTGAGCTGGCAGACACTACACCTAACTGGGTACACACTGTGTCACTGAGTTCTTCATTCACAACCATTTCACAAAGGCAGAAACTAAGGTAAGGAAGGGAACAACTGATTAGGGCAGTGGAGGAGGTGATTGATTGCATCTTACTAAGATACTCAGAGTAGAGCCATTAAAGTCATGACTAACTTAAATCCATTGTTTACAGTGAGTCCACTCTGAGTATCACTTAGATGCAAATATACATTTGTCATCTTGTTACTTATATAGTGTTACATTATAGAGTACTCTAATGTAGCACTAAGTAACAAGTCTCAACTTGTAGGTCAAGTGTCTCTGGAGAACCTCAGACCTGTGTCATGGGAGACCCCAAGGTTCTAGTCATCCCATCTATCTCTCTGTTTTCATCCCTCTCTTCTTCTACCTTTCTGATGTACCGAGCTGAATCCTAAAACAATCGGATCCAGAATGCAGCAGTCTGATTGGTCCGCAGGAGCCACCCAATCCAGCTCCTGGTGGAAGTGAATCAGTGACCTGATTGGCTTGCAGGAGCAGCCAATCAGGCTTCTGGAGGAGGTGAATCCGCAACCTGATTGGCCTACAGGAGCAGCCCGGATTTAGCTAATCATGCAGGGCCCATTGTGTAAATAATGTATATATAGCTAGAAGTTTTGGGGAAAGTTTCAACCATTGCTACTATGAGCTGAATAAAGAGCATGAAATTCACACTCAACTCTGAGTACAGTGGTACCTCGGGTTAAGAACTTAATTTGTTCTGGAGGTCCGTTCTTAACCTGAAACTGTTCTTAACCTGAGGTACCACTTTAGCTAATGGGGCCTCCCACTGCCACCGTGCCGCCGCCACGCAATTTCTGTTCTCATCCTGAAGCAAAGTTCTTAACCCAAGGTACTATTTCTGGGTTAGCAGAGTCTGTAACCTGAAGCATCTTGAACCTGAAGCGCCTGTAACCTGAAGCATCTGTAACCTGAGCTACCACTGTATATTTCAACCTTCTTTTTTCTTTGTCTGCTGTCCATCAGTCCATCCATTTGCTTGTTCTATCTCTCCCTGTTTTTCCTCATAGGTTTATTGCTGAAGCAAATTATGACAACTCTCAGAGGATGGTCCTCACTTTAGCCGGTGTCGTGGTAAATAGGACCTTCTGCTTCTGTACTAAAAAGAAATGCAGTTCTCTGCATGTGGACTGGTTTGTTCAGATGTGAAACGTGGTTTTATATAAGGCTGCTTCAGTGTTTATACAAGTGGAAACTTACAGTATATTCCCATCATTGGAAAAGTGTTGCAGTTAGAACAGGTACTTAGTACTACGATTCAGTCCTCTTGTGCTGGCAAAACATCTAGGAGGGAAGGGGTATTTCTTTATAAGCTCAATTGCCACTGATATTTCCTAAACCCTGGAAGCTCTCAGATCATTGGGTTGTTTCGGGGTGTTCTAAATGTTTTGTTGTCTTTTAATGGGAAAATATATGCACTTCTCCATACCTAAAATGTTCCCCTGGTATTCAGAAACCACTGCCTCATTTCTTATTTGCCCTGTTACATTTCCATACCAATAGGCACTCAGTCACTCATGTTTGCTATTAAAACACATTATGTTTGGAGGTAAGATCTATTGATACAAATGGAACGTACTTTTGCAGGAGCATGCTTATTGTTTCTATGCTCCTGGCCTGCGTTTTTCACTTCATCTAGTGGCCAGATTGCTTTACTAAATTATCTATAATCTTCAGGCATCCCTAATTATCATTTTGAGTCCTTTCTTATCTAGAGTGTCCTTGATTCTGTATAACATAGGAGAGTGATCTGGTAAGATATAAGAAAGCTGTAACATAAAAGAGCTTTTTTAAAAAAGAGCGTCTGGGGAGGGGAAGTAAGACCAAACAACTAGATGTTATAGACTTATAAACATGAGAATCAAGAGGTGTTAAGAACTCACGGAGATGATGGCAGAAGCCTTTTCTGTGAGTTCCGATTCCATTGAGAATTCTGAGCCAGGCTTTCATTCCTTGCAGCATAACCTACAACCTGCTTCCAATTGTTTGGCATCAGTAGAACATATGCGGCACCCAACTGCTGGGCTTAATGTTGTATGAATTGAATGCTAGACCCTTATCTATCATTTATTTGTCTCATGTGTATATGCCCATATATATTACAGACATTTTTTATTTAATTATTCAGGAATTGGCACATGAGTTGCATTATCTCATTCCTCTGGGTCCCCCTCACTGACAGAATAATGCAAAGGAGCAGTAGCTAACACTTATACTCTTTGGGTTGTTCATCAGGAAATAAGGCCTCATTAAACTGCCTGTATCACACAGCAAGAAATTATCCTTAAGGAGTGCCTGGCATCGAAAGCCTCTCTCATCCCTTATCCCTTCACCGGCTGCTGTAAGAAAAGTTGCGTGGCTCAGTCATAATTTACAGGCAAGTCTCAATATTTGGGCTGTGTCATTTTGATGGATATAGAGCTGTCCCCACTACAAGGTCAACATGTGTATCTGTTTATTCGGGGAAATATATGGCACGAGGGGGAGAGAGTGGCATGTCGGAAGGCTCTTTCTCAGTTTGAGGCTTCTTTCTCTGCTTACTGGGTGGCCTTTGGCAAATTCCTGTATTATAGCTTTCCCTTCTTTCTCCAAAATGTAAAATGGGAATAATGGCAACCTTACTCTAGGAAGATGTACAAAATGAAGTCTGTGCAACAGCCTCAGTAAAGGTGGTACAGTGGTACCTCGGGTTACAGACGCTTCAGGTTACAGACTCTGCTAACCCAGAAATAGTACCTTGGGTTAAGAACTTTGCTTCAGGATGAGAACAGAAATCGTGCGGCGGCAGCAGCTAAAGTGGTACCTCAGGTTAAGAACAGACCTCCAGAATGAATTAAGTTCTTAACCCGAGGTACCACTGTATATAATAGTCACAGTCAAGAAATAGGCCCTTCTGCACAGAACAACTGAAATGAACAGGAACTCCAAGGAAGAACTGTCTGAGCTCACCAAGTTTTACTGGCTATCAGTTCTCAGTTTTGTCCACTTTATTTCACTATAAGGGAAAGTGGATGGAAGGCTGCAGTCCTATACATATTTACTTGGAAGTGAGCCTTCCTTCAGTGTAGAAATGAATGGGTTTCCACTCTTGATCTGAGAGCTGGCCCATGACAGCCCACTATTGATAACGTGTCTACTATGTTCTTGCGCTATTTCCATTCAATGGTGCTTGTGCAAAAGAATAGCCATGCTAGGTAAAGGGACCCCTGACCATTAGGTCTAGTCGTAGCCAACTCTGGGGTTGCGGTGCTCATCTTGCTTTATTGGCCGAGGGAGCCAGCGCACAGCTTCCGGGTCATGTGGCCAGCATGTCTAAGCCGCTTCTGGCGAACCAGAGCAGCACACGGAAACGCCGTTTACCTTCCCGCTGCAGCGGTACCTATTTATCTACTTGCACTTTGACGTGCTTTCAAACTGCTAGGTTGGCAGGAGCAGGGACCAAGCAACGGGAGCTCACCCCGTCGCAGGGATTCGAACCGCCGACCTTCTAATCAGCAAGCCCTAGGCTCTGTGGTTTAACCCACAGCTCCACCCGTGTCCCAATAGCCAAGCTAGTATGTGATAATTGTAGTTATTAGACTCCAGCAGCATCTGAATGGTACCACATTAGCTTCCCCACTTTATATTATTTCTACAGTTCTGTTAATTATTTATTAATTAATTAATGATTAATTAATTAATGATTAGAAATTATAATATTGATTTCATGATGCATCCTTTTTTCATTATTACTACTATTATTGATGATGATGATGATGATATTGACAGAGTAAAACCCAGTGAAATCAATGAGCTTGAATAACTTGGGTTTACTCTGAATATGACTAATGTTGGAGATCATCCTTTTTTGTATTTAAATTGCCTGTCGCTGTTTCACTATGTTCTTGTTCATTTGATATGTTCATATGGATATATTGACTAACCTGTCATTTACCTCTCTTGTGCTTTATTATTGTTGTGACCTGCTTTGAACTCAACTTTCTTCTTGGAAGAACAGCACACAAAAATCAAAACAAATCATCATTTGGCAAAAGATGTATATATGAGCCATAAAAGTGGCGAGATAAGAGCATCCTAATGGATCTTCGAAGCTTAAAGCAATAATTTTCAAAGAATATTGTTGGAATGTTTATAATACATGAATTTCTGAGTGGTTTTGGAGACTTGAGACTGGTCTATAGAAAAGCAGAGAGGAAGCAACACAGAGATTTCCCAATGCTCCCCGACCATTATCTCTAGATACCAGGAAGGCAGAAGAGCATCATTCTGTCCTTAGGTCTATTCAGCTATTCATCAATTCAATAGGAACTCCACAGATTCCAATTATAATAATTCTCTTACTGTGTGGAAGTTACCTAACAATGTCACTCAGCAACTGTCAATGACTCCTGGACTCTAGAACCTGCAATGACTTCTAGACATTCTCTGGCTGAAAGCCAATCGTTACCTGATTGTGACTTCCACAACGGCCTGTCCACTGCTGGAAACAAGACACTGGGCTGCATGGTCCATTAATCTGATCCAACACAGCTCTTCTGTTTGAGGGATGTCAAATTTCCCAGCTAACCTAACACTAAGCCAGTTGAAACACATTTACAAAGCACTAATGAAGCACTTCTCTGTGGGCCACAACACTTAGCATAAAGAAATTCCTCTTATTTCATTGGGACTTGTTCCAAAGTGTGTGCTTATGACTGTAGCCTTAGTGTGGGGCGGGGGTTAAGTGCTTCAGAGCTTCTGGAAGCAGAGTGCTTCGATGGGCACTCTGGAGAACCAGCTCTCCCATCCTGCCTTGAGGTCAAAGAGTGAAGAAAGATACCCTCAGGGTAATAGGAAATTGCCTAGAGTCTAGAGTGGCTGTAGGCAACTGTGAGCAGCTGATCAGGTGGGCACTTTGTAGGGAGCTACAGTGCTGCATGCCACTCTCCTGTTCTCATAACCATCTTTGTGCCTATGTGTCTTCCACTTGGGAACCATAAAGGCAAAAAACAGTAAGGTGAATCAAATGGGGAAAAAACCAAGCAAGGGATTCATTGAGCCACTGGGCAAATAGCAAACCAAGACTAATCCAGGGTATTTTGCCAGCCCATAAGGGACGCGGGTGGCGCTGTGGGTTAAACCACTGAGCCTCTTGGGCTTGCCGATCAGAAGGTTGGCGGTTCGAATCCCCACGACGGGGTGAGCTCCCGTTGTTCGGTCTCTGCTCCTGCCAACCTAGCAGTTCGAAAGCACCTCAAAGTGCAAGTAGATAAATAGGTACTGCTCCGGTGGGAAGGTAAACGGCGTTTGCGTGTGCTGCTCTGGTTCGCCAGAGGCGGCTTAGTCATGCTGGCCACATGACCCGGAAACTGTCTGCGGACAAACACCGGCTCCCTCGGCCTATAGATCGAGATGAGCGCACAACCCCAGAGTCGGTCATGACTGGACGTAACGGTCAGGGGTACCTTTATCTTTAAAGATGTGCCATGTATGAACATATGAAGCTGTCAGGCCATTGGTCCATATAGTTCAGTGTTGTCAACGCTGACTGGAAGCAGCTTTCTGGGGTTTCAGGAAGGGGTCTTTCCCAGCCTCACCTGGTGATACTAAGAATTCTACCCTGAGCTCCATGAACTCCCAAGACCCCTCTCAGTTCTTCAGAGTGCATCGTGCTGCATCAGCATTCCTAACAATATTGCCACCCTAAGCAACTGCTTGAGCTCTTTATGCAGTTAGCTGGCCCTGGCCAAGGAGTATTGAAGTGAATCCAAACATCTCAGCCCTCTCCTGCTTTGTCATTGTTCCATTGTGAGGTACCTACCAAACCATTTTCAATAGGTCTGCTGTAGCATTGTGGTAACTGGGCTTTTAAGCAGTTGCAGAGAAACAAAATGAGGAATGTGCTGGCTGTACAGCCTGTCACACGGTGAACCCCTTCCAATTACATACCCTCCAACATTTCTGCGATGAAAACAGGGACGTCCCATTCCATAATGATAATTTTACTATTTATACCCCACACATCTTACTTGGTTGCCCTAACCACTCTGAGCAGTACAATACTTAACTAACTCAGGTTCTGCCCCCAACATAAATCCTGGCTATGCCTATGTCACAGAATCCTATATTTTTAGAGTGGGAAGAGTTAACCTTTAAAGTAGCACAAGACACTTCATTTGTGTAGCAACTTTATTTTATTTCATCAGTTTTATATCCCACAATGTAAATACAATCATAAAACTTTTTTAAAAACAAAAACAAACAGCATTATCATCCACAATTTGAAGACAAGAAGCAGCAGAGTCAGTAATAATATCCACTATATCCCAAAGTCCTGAGCAAATAAAATAGTTTTCAGATTACACCTCTATACTGCTAGTACAGGGCACAGTTGGATTTCACTCCTACTGGGGGAGTCAGAGACACCCCATCATTCTCATCGTGGCCATGAAGTCCTGCCCTTGACAAGGCCGTCCCAACACGGACAGTGAAGTCTCCCAATAGGATCCTCCAAAACCACATTGTAAACTACCCCCTCTGGGGGCAGTGGGAGGGGGAGTACACTAACAGCACCAATGTTTTCTTACCCAGCACCAAATACAGACCCTCAACACCCAGCTCCCAAGTCGGCAGATTTCCTAATGAAGAAGATGGAAGCTCTATGTATTGATTGCAATATCCCACCTCCCAGCCCTCCAGTCTGCACAGATGGGGTACTGAATATCAAGCTGGGCAAAGCTGGGTGAAGTCCACACACACACCCCAAAAAAGTTGGCCACCCAAGTCTCTGTAATGCAGCCAAATTGGCCCCTTAACCCCCTGTCATCTTGCAACTAAGTGAGATCTTATTGTGGACTGGCCTGGAGACACCAGAAGCAATGACAGAGAGAAAGGCAGGATGAGATTTCGACTAAACATTAGGAAGAACTTTAGGGTGGCCTCTTTGAAAGTGGAACGGACAACCTCAGAAGGTGGTGGATGCTCCTTAAATGGTGGTTATTTTTTTAAAAAAACAGAGGTAGATGGTCACCTGCCAGCAACTCTTGCATTGTAGGGGGTTGGATGAGCCTTGGTGCCCCCTATCAGTGCTATGATTTTATGTGGGGCAAGATAGAGAGGGCAACAGGCTTAGCCCTTCACTTCTCTTGACATCTGAGCTCAAGCCAGCACCTTTACTCCCGAGGTTCCACGATTGGGCTTATACTCAATGCCTTTTCCACCTGTGCTCCTCTCATAGGAAACACTGGCAGGAGAGGGAGCCCACCCCTCCCTTCTCTCGCATGAACTCTGTTTGACCCCTCTTCCTTCAAGGGCCTAAGACGGCATGAAAGCAGTCGTATATTTTACAATATATTCCCCTGCACATTAAAGCCCTTTTCCCTGCTGCATTTAGGCAGACATCGCGGCGAGCTCTTTGTCTGCTCTTTGCCTCTCGCAGAGATCAGAATGGTCAGGTTGTGCTCCAGGATTTCCCCTAAATTAAAACAAAGGCGGTGTCTGTAATTTCAGATTTGAAGCTGAAGTCCTACACTAGAGGCAACGCGAACCTAAACGAGGTTTCTCAGAAGCAATTATTTAACTTAATTAATAAATCATCATCATCATCATCATCTGGCTGGGTTGCTCCAGACACTCTGTGAGGCTCCCAACACGAATAAAAAACATAATATAACATCAAGCATTGAAAATTAAGTTAAATGGGTACGTTTAGGATTGCAGCCGTACTCGATGATGCCCCCTCGGAACACAGTAAGACAAACTTCTCCATAATTTGCTTAGGATCGCGCTGTGCGTGTGAATATAAGTAGCAGTCAGATCATCCCACCTCTTTCTAGAAAAGGTTATGCGCCAGCTTTTGCTTGCTAGAGTTTTGCTTGCTATAGTAAAGGTTCCAACGAACTAAGGCAATGGGGTGTGAAAGATCGAAGAGCTTCTTCCAGGTGTGACTGCCATGGGCGTACCCATGATTTTTGTTGGGGGGGGGAGAACCTCATATTTGTATTGGTTTTGATTGATTTAGGGGCGGCAGCAGCCCCCTGCCCGCCCCCCCGGCTACTCCCATGCCTTCAGCAGGAGCGGAGCAACAGATTCCACTCTGGTGCCCCCAGATCCTGCCGAGTCTGCTCAAGTTTACTCGGAAGTAAGTGCCAAACGGATCCGCTTGGACCTACTTCCGCTGCGACTGCAAGCCTGTGCCAAAATACTTGGATTTGAGATTCCCCCACCCCTAACGGTTTGGAAATAGGTTAGTGATAGTCAGCGTTAATATCCAAGGTCGTGGACTTCCTCACACGAGGCATGAGTCGTGCCGCTCTATAGAACCGTTCCCTTGGGGGCAGACCTTAGTGCCCCTCCAAAGGAACATTGCCATCTCCAAAATCCCTGGAATAGGAACCCAGAGACCCCTTTGAAAACCTGAGTCTGGCATGGCTCCTTCTTTTAAAAATGACTAGCATTCAGTTGTTGATGCACAGATGCCTTTAGAAATCATCATCATCATCATCAACAACAACAACCGGTATAACTAAACGACATATATAAATGGGTTCCCAGTCAAACTTTATTCTTAAATTTCACTTTTTCTTAAAGTCACGGTCTTCATTTAAAAGGGTTCACAACAGGATCCGATCCCCACCCCCACTTTACATGTTTACCTGAGACACAATGTTTTATTCCCGTTCATCAGTCACGGGTTGCTTCCCCCAAAATATTAAGGCAGGATACATTATTTAACTGACACCGCCCTATATTCATACACAAAGAGAAGTGGGGGGAGGGAGAGGCTGCAGATCCTAAACCCCGTTACCTGGTAGTAACCTCCATTGAATCCAATAAGACTTACTTCTGAGTAGACATGGTTAGGATTACTCTGCGATTTATCTTCGAATTCCTAAGGGGCAATGTCGAAGACTTTGTACTAAATCAAGTGGCCAGTATCGTAACCAGAAGGTCTTTACCAGGACACCAGTTTAAGATTATCCAAGTCTAGGAGTTACCTGGAAGTTATAATCAGAAGTGACCTTTTCTTGCCTCCTTACTCCTCAGCTCCCCGTGCCAACTTTGGTTGTTATTCCACAACCTTCTTTTCCACTTCTTTTTATCACACGAAGGATCGCCATGAAAAACTAAAATAGGCCTCGCGAGGAGTTGTT